>NC_035439.2:112237499-117784510 GCF_002127325.2 Helianthus annuus
CTCTTGAATGATCAGAGGAGTGAGTTTTGATGTTGTGAATGTTATGAGCACAATGGTGCTATTTATAGCCAAGAACAAGGCCTAAAATCATTACACAACATGCTACTACTGATCATGATGATGGGTAGATGTCCCCTGAGTGATATGGGTCAATTGTAGGGTGCCCATGCCTCTTTGATTAAGGTTTGATCGTTCAAATGGTCCAAAAGCCAAGTAGTTACTACAATTCTGCATCTGGGCACTTTACGCGGCCCGCATGGGAGTTCCCATGCTTTTTAATGCGGGTCGCCTAAAGGTGAAGAAATCAGGCGAATTAGTGAGGAGGCTCGCGGCCCGCCTCAACTAATCCTTAAGCTTCACGCGGGTCGCCTAAGGTTAAGAATTCAGGATTTTTAAATCTTTTTGTAATGATTACAGAATCTGGCCATTAATAACGAAATCTTTCGTAATGATTTACCTGACCTTTCGGTTTTGAAGGGGTAACTTTGCGGTTTGGCCCTCGGTTATTTACCGATAGGGGCCTCGTGTTAATTACCCGCATTATTAAGTCCCCGGTTTATTTATTAATTATTTTGGAAAGCCTTAACTTTCACTGTTGACGCTTTTAACCCTTCTCCTACGAATTTGATCGTAACTTTCTCGTTTCATAACGAAACTTCGCGAAATTCATATATATTATTTTAGTGAGGGTATAATACCGTTACAAAGTCCTTGGAACGTTAAAGGGTCACTCAGAGGTATTATTAAACATGTTGACACAGTTAACCCCTGTAGTTTGTAATCTCTCACTTTCTTCCGCGTTTTGTTTTTGTACGATCTATAATTTATTCGTTTGAAGGTTTAAGCATTATTTAGGGATACTATACAGTATATTTACCCTTGTTGACATTTATAACCCTTGAATTTATATACTTTCAAGGTTTGTCAAAATTAGTCCTTTATTTATTATAGATGCCACGTGTAAACAAATGACACGTGTTAACACATCATTGGACACAAAATTTCGAGGTGTTACAAGACCTTTAGTCATCGGATCCGCAAGCATATCTTTAGTACTAATATACTCGATACAAAGATTATTTTCCTCAACTCGTTCACGTACGAACATATATTTTGTATCAAGATACAAACCAGCTCCAATCGAACTGTTACTGTTCGAGAAACTAGCGGCAGCCGAATTATCACAGTAAAGCTTCAATGGTCTAGAAATGGAATTAACAATTTTGAGTCCAGTGATCAGATTTCTAAGCAACATTCCATGACAGGTTGCGTTATAGACAGCAATGTACTCTGCCATCATTGTGGAAGTTGTGGTCAACTGTTGTTTATGACTCTTCCATGAGATTGGGCCGCCTGCTAGCATAAAGATATAGCCCGAAGTGGATTTCTTGTCATCTTTGCATTTGGCAAAGTCAGAATCAGAATAGCCCACCACTTCTAAATGATCACTTCTTCTATAAGTCAGTTTATAGTCTTTCGTCCCTTGCAGATATCGAAGTACCTTCTTAGCTGCTTTCCAGATATCTAGGCCAGGATTAGTCTGATAACGGCCTAGCATTCCAGCAATATAAGCGATATCTGGACGAGTACAGACTTGAGCATACATCAAGCTCATGACTACTGATGCGTAAGGTATCTGGCTCATTTGCTCCTTCTCAACCTCTGTTCTCGGACACTGGAATGAACCGAAAACATCTCCCTTAACTACTGGAGCGACGGAGGGTTTGCACTGTTGCATGTTATACCGTGTAAGGACACGATCTATATAAGCCTTCTGGGACAATCCTAAGATCCCCTTGTGTCTATCCCGGTGAATTTCGATGCCAATGACGTAAGAAGCATCTCCGAGATCCTTCATGTCGAAGTTATGCGAGAGTAACCGCTTCGACTCATGCAACATGTCTAAACTATTACTTGCCAATAGAATATCATCTACGTAAAGGACAAGTATAGTAAAGTGGCTCCCACTCATCTTGAGGTAGGTGCATTGATCCACTTGATTCTTCATAAAACCTTGTTTCTTCATGACTTCATCAAACTTGAGGTACCACTGACGTGATGCTTGTTTTAACCCGTAAATGGATTTCTTCAACTTACAGACTAGATGCTCCTGACCTTCAGGTTTAAAGCCTTCAGGTTGCTTCATGTAAACATCTTCGTCTAAGTCTCCGTTAAGGAAAGCGGTTTTAACGTCCATCTGATACAGCTCTAAATCAAAATGAGCTACTAGGGCCATGACAATCCTTAATGAATCTTTACGAGAGACAGGTGAAAACGTCTCTTGATAATCAATTCCCTCTTTTTGAGTGTAGCCCTTTGCAACCAATCTCGCTTTGTAGTGTTCAACGTTCCCATTCGGATCCAGTTTTGTTTTGAACACCCATTTACATCCTACTGGTTTGACACCGTTGGGTAATTCTACCAAATCCCAAACGTCATTTTTCTTCATGGATTCAAGCTCATCAATCATTGCTTTATTCCATTCAGAAGACTGATCACTGCTAATGGCTTCATTATAAGAGATAGGATCATTGAGCTTTCCGGGATCCATTTCAGTCAGGTAGGTAACATAATCATTCCAATTAGTAAGCCTTCTTTGCCTAGATGACATTCTGAGTGGATTATCGGGTTCAGCGTTGTCTTGGTTTTGAGCGTTTGATGTGCCTTCGTCATGAGGTTTAATGGGTTCTGATTGTAGAGGTAAATTTGCAGTTGGTGCAGTAGCTTCAGGTACAGTAGTTGCATTGGGTACAAGAGGAGTAATCGGAGTAATGGTAAGCGACGAGTCTCCCCCCCCCCCCCGCGTCTTGTACTTCTTGCAATTCTTCGTAAGGGTTGGTACTGCTCCCACTGACCTTGAAATCCTCCAGGAACGTGGCACGCTTGGTTTCAACAATACGGGTGACATGGGAAGGACAATAGAAACGATAACCCTTAGAATTATCAGGATACCCAGTAAAGAAACAGGTAATTATTTTAGGGTCAAGTTTCCTTAGGAAAGGATTGTAAAGTTTTGCTTCGGCAATGCAGCCCCATACTTTCATATATTTAAGACTCGGTTTCCTTCCTGTCCAAAGTTCATAAGGAGTTTTAGGGACAGACTTAGAAGGAACTCTATTGAGTATATGACCGGCTGCTTTTAACGCTTCAGTCCAGAGGAATAATGGTAAATTAGTGTTGGCTAACATACTGCGCACCATGTTCATAAGGGTACGGTTTCTTCTTTCAGAGACAACATTCTGCTGAGGTGTACCAGGCATGGTGTATTGGTTCACAATCCCCTGGCCCTTACAAAACTCATAAAATGGACTAGGAGCTTGACCCACATCAGTATGTCTTCCATAATATTCACCGCCTCTATCTGATCTCACAACTTTAATCTGACGATCTAATTGCTTTTCAACTTCAGCCTTATAATCTTTAAAAGTTGTTAGAGATTCAGATTTCTCCTTAATAAGATACAAGTACATGTAACGAGAATAATCATCAATGAAAGTGATAAATGAAGTATGTCCTGTTATGCTAGCGATTTGGTAGGGGCCACTAATATCAGTATGAATGAGTTCTAATAAATTAGAGCTCCTAGTGGCACCTTTCTTATTCGCTAATGTCATTTTACCTTTAAGACATTTGACACATGTTCCAAAATCAGAGAAATCGAGAGGAGGTAAGACTTCATCCTTCACAAGACGATTTAATCGTTCTTTTGAAATGTGGCCTAAACGCTGATGCCACAACATGGATGAATTCTCTAAGTCTCGTTTCTCTTTCATCTTTGTGAGTGATTCATTAATGTTATATGACAACAAAGATTTGGAAAAGCCATCATCTAGTTCTAATCTATAGAGACCACCATCCAGAATACCAGTACCATAAAGAACAGAATCATAGAGGATAGAGAGTTTGCGATGACCATGGGAAACAATAAAACCGTCCATGTCTAACTTTGGTCCTGATACAAGGTTCCGAGTTACCTCAGGAACATATAAGGTATCATAAAGTTTAATACATAAACCAGTTTTCATAACTAATTGTAATGTTCCAATGGCCTTCACTTCTAATTCTCGATCATCCCCAACCTTAAGCGTTCTTTGGTTTCTTTCCAGCTTCCGGATTGAAAGGAATCCCTGAGTTGAATTGGTAACATGAACCATAGAACCAGAATCAAACCACCAAGAATTAGCAGGAACACTTAAATTATAGGACTCAAGTATCATAAAATAATCGTTACCTTTCTTAGCCAGCCACTCCTTAAAGTCAGGGCATTCCTTCTGCATATGTCCTGTCTTTTTACAGAACTTGCAGCGGATTCTGCCTAAGGAGTTCTTAGAGCTGGAGGGTGCACTTGTATTAGGATTAGTCCTTTGGACTTTTGAAGCATCCTTCCTTTGATGATTGTTCTTCCGCTTCTTAGAGTTGGAGGTAGTGAAGTTAGCAACATCGGTAGTGCGATCCATCCTCATACGCTCTTCCTCCTGTACGCACATAGCGACCAGCTCACTCATCGTCCATTTGTCCTTCCGAGTGTTGTAATTGATCTTGAATGCTTCAAAGGATGAAGGAAGCGAAGTGATGATAAAATGAACAAGGAAACCATCACTGATCTCCATTTCCAGCCCCTTCAGCTTATTGGCCATGTCATTCATCATCATGATGTGCTCGCGAATGCCGCTCCTCCGATCATACTTAGTCGTCACCAGCTTGAGGATAAGAGTACTAGCGTGTGCTTTAGACGTCCCCTTGAACTGCGCCTCCACAGAAGCCAAGTAGGTTTTAGCATCTTCAGAATCAGGAATAGCTCCCCTGATTACATTACTGATGGACTGCTTCATGAACATGAGAGACATGCGGTTACACCTAGTCCATTTTTCATGAACTGTCTGCTCAGCAGCAGTACTCTGAGTGGTAAGGTCCGCTGGCTTATCCTCTCTTAGAGCATAATCAATGTCCAGCAATCCAAGTGTGAGCATGAGGGCATCCTTCCATGCAGCAAAGTTATCACCAGTCAAAGGTGGAATCCCCTGATTTGGTGCTGATAGTGGAAATAAGATGAGCAAGTTATGATACTAAGGAAGAAGTTCTAATGTGATCTATGGGCACGTTAAACTAAGGCAGGCATAAATAATGACCATTTTACATTATGAAGTTGTGATATTGTCTATTACTAACATCAAAATAATAGACTTCGTTAAAATTCTACTTAAACGAAGACAAATCAGCTTTGGCCAGAAGTGTAATCATTTAAGCATATGTGCAAAGTGGTTGTAACAAATCAGATTTGGCCAGAAATTGAGACAATCACTTTAGTTATGCACTTGTTAAGTATGCCATCTATGAAAGAATTAAATCAGCTTTGGCCAGATATTAAGACATTCATGTTTATGATGCACGCTTAACATAGCTTTCGTAATACTCGAATGATAAGTAGACGTATCAAGTCAGCTTTGGCCAGAAATGATACATCAAAAGCTCATTCAAGTTAAGCCATTTTGGTTTTTGTAAAACATTATCTGATTCTGATTAATTAACTAAGTAATTACAAAACCAATTATTTAATAGCAAACCACCCGTTAGCGCGGATCGAACTGCCAAATTTTATGAACACTCATGATTTCGGATAGGTGATGTCTTGGATTCATCCGAAATGAATAATTTCGAATCATTTCGGATTATCCGAAATGGATGATTTCGAATGATTTCGGATATGTCCAAGACGCGTAAGTCAAGTCATTTCGGATGATTTCAGATGATGATACTTAGTCTGAGATTCATCCGAAATGGTCAGTTCTTGATGATCCGTGATGGATTTCGGATGATTTCGGATGGTAATGTTTAGTCCGAGATTCATCCGAAATGGTCAGTTATTTGATCATCCGTAATGCTTAGTCTGTGATGCTTAGTCCGAAATGGTCAGTTGTTGATCCGTAATGGGTGAACAATGTTCATCCGGAATGATCAGACAGTTGCTGATCCGTAATGGGTGAACAATGTTCATCCGGATTGATCATCCGTAATGATTATCCGAAATGTGTTCTGTAAGCTGTTAATTATGAAATCATAACTGAAAATTTGAAAAAATTTGGGATTGTGATAGAGTTTCCTATTTTATCATTGATCTAATTTTATCAGTAAATTTCGAAAATCATAATCTGTTTATCCTATTAACAGATTCCGAAAACTTATTAGATAAAAATTAGATCAAAATTAAGAAAACATTCCACAATTCAAATCATATTCCAAAACATAAAGGAAATTTCGAATTTAACTAAGAACATGATGAACCCTAAACTAAAATATTCAAACATTCAAATAAAGTTCATCCGAAATCTGGAAATTTATTACACATTTAAACATATTTTGAATAACCTGATTTCGGAACAGTAATTAGGATGAATATATCATCCGGGATGCCATTCCGGATGACAGAAATCGAACAGTAATGATTTCGGATGATGTAAAACGAATTTTAATTATCGTTTTAATACCTGTTTTCCAGTTTTAATCCAGATTTACGGATAGAAAACAGAACTGACTAATCAACATATGCTCTGATACCACATGTTGGTTCAGTTCTGTTTATACATGAGGGAAAACAATATAAACATACCTGTTACAGCAGACAGTGCAGTGGAGAATCCAGTCAGAGATGATCCCATCGTGTTCGACATAATTGTCAGTGTGATCTGGTTCCTCCTTAGGATGCTAACTGATGATGGGGACTAAGAAAACCGACAAGGGAATCGGTTATGGGAGAGGAGGTCGATTATGATGATGATGTTATGATTAGGTTTTCTGATTAAGTGTGTAACCTAATGACCTCTACATAATTCTCCTTATATAAGCACCCAGGAGGAAACCCTAATTAGTTAATAAGGGTAATATGGTCCATCAACAATTACCAACTAATTATTTAATAGGTTATTATATATTTTGATCTATATTATGTAAATGATTATAATGGCTATAGATTAAATATTAAATCATAATATATTTAATCTTACACCGTGGATAAATTTGGAAGACATTTTCTAATACCATGTACACTAGAATTCTATCAAATAGGGAGACGTGTGATAGAGAATGGCTAGTGTATTCGAAAAAATTTGACAAACTCTTTTGTTTTTGTTGTAAAGTTTTTAGAACGGAGCATCCGAAAGGTGGGTTGGATGATGAAGGTTATAAGGATTGGACACATGCTAGTGGTAGACTTAAAGAACATGAAGTTGGTTTAGAACGTTTCAAGAATATGAATGAATAGTTTGAATTGCGTCAAAGGTTGAAATGCAAAGAAACAATTGACAAAGTGGCATATGAGCAATTTAAAAAAGAAAAAGATTATTGGAAACAAGTCATTATACGGATTGTTGCGCTTGTGAAATTTCTTGCAAAATATGGCTTAGCGTTTCGTGGGACAAATGAGAAGTTGTATAAAAAAGGCAATGGAAACTTTTTGGGTTTGGTTGAGATGTTGGAAGAGTTTGACCCGATTATGAAAGAACATGTGCGCCGTGTTTTGAATGAGGAGTGTCATGTACACTTTCTTGGCCACAATATTCAAACGAGTTGATACAATTATTAGGGGATAAAGTTAGAACCGAAATCATCAAGAAGGTTAAGCAAGCAAAGTATTACTCCATCATTCTCGATTGCACGCCTGATACAAGTCACCAAGAGCAAATGTCGATAATTGTGAGGTACGTCAATTTTAACTCTAGTTTTGTGACCGTTGAGGAATCATTTTTAGGTTTTTTGGTTGTTGATGATACCACGGGATTAGGACTTTTTAAAGTTACATGTAAGGAATTAGAGTCGCTTAGTCTTGATATTGGTGATATGCGTGGTCAAGGCTACGATAATGGGGCAAACATCAGAGGAAAAAACAAAGGAGTTCAAACTAGATTTTTAGAAAAAAAATCCTAGAGCTTTCTATAGTGTTTGTGGTTGTCATAGTCTAAATCTATCATTATGTGACATGGCTAACACAATTCCTAAGTCTAAAGAATTGTTTGGAACAATACAACGGTTATATACTATCTTTGCCCATTCTATTAATAGGTGGCAAATTTTGAAAGACAATGTTAAAGGATTAACTTTTAAATCATTGTCTACAACTCGTTGGAGTTCTCTACAAACGGTTGCAATCAAAAGATGTTGTTCTTGATGTTGCTATTGATGAAGTGGACAAATTAATTAAATTCTTTAAGAATTATTGAGAAGTGGGGTTCTCTAAGGCGCTTGATGAAGCTAGAGAAATTGCAAATGAAATAGGTGTTAATGGGGAATTCCGTAAAAAACGTGTGATATATAGGAAAAAACAATTTGATGAATCATCAAGTGTAGAAAAAGTAACATTTTCACCCGAGGAGGATTTTAGAGTAAATTATTTTTTATGTATTGTTGATCAAGCTATTTTTTCACTTGAAACAAGATTTGAACAATACCAAAAATTTGAAAAAATATTTGGGTTTTTGTTTCCAAAAAAGTTGAAGACTCTAAATGAAGCCAAGCTTAAGGAGTGTTGTTATCGCCTTCAAGATGCATTGAAGTATGAAGGAGAGTCCGATATTGATGCTAAAGAATTGTATACGGAGTTGAACTTGATTAAGACATTTTTACCGAGACACATTGACAACCCTTTTGATGTTTTAGACTATATCTTCCAACGCAGTACAACTTATCCTAATGCTATAAATGCATATAAAGTGTTGTTGACAATTCTGGTAACCGTGGCATTGGCAGAAAGAAGTTTCTCAAAGTTGAAGTTGTTGAAGACCTATTTACGTTCTACAATGTCACAAGAAAGGCTAAACGGGTTGGCGACAATTTATATTGAAAGTGAAATATTAGATACTATGGATTACAAGGAGTTGATCGAGAGCTTTGCTTCAAAAAACGCTAGAAGAACCACACTTTTCGCTTAGCAAGTACGTTCTATAACTTGATATTTTTGCTACAAACTATTTTTGTTAATTTGTTTTATCTATTTGATAACAATTATCGTAGTATTATGGGTTATTTGATTGAATGATTGATGAGTTTATATTATATGAAGATTTGCGAATAGGGCCCAAATTTTTTATCTCGAACAGGGCCAAATTTTTTTTGTGATTTTCGAAGACGGCCCTAATGGGGTGATGGATATGGCGTGGAGGGACTTACCCCCTCTCCACGCCCCCTCACCGAGTGGTATAAGCAAAGGGCCTTTGATGTATGCATAATGTATAAACACAAATAAGTTTGAAATAATCCAAAGTTTATATGTACAACTAGAATTAATAAATTAAAACTTACAAACAACATAAAGTCTTTTGGGATTGTGAGTCAAATTGCCAATATTGTAATTTATAGCTATATATTATTTTGAAATAATTAAAAATGCCTTAAAAGGCACAAAGATGCAAATGTGGAGTGTTTTTTTATTCTTCTAAGACTAGAAGGTATGGGGGCCGGCTTGGCCCGGCGCCGGACCCCCACACCGCCCCCCTCTTCCGGCTTTCATCAAACCCGGCCACCCACCGCCGGGTGTGTCGTGCCTCCCTTTTCCTTTTCCTCTCACATATACCTATACATACATACATATATATACATAAAGGGGTTCATCCCCCACCCCCCTAGGTCCATCCCCTCCAAGCCACTCCTACGTGGCGCTTATGTGGCGGCTCATCCCCCCCAAGCCCATCCAAACCATACCTTCTAGTCTAAATGGGGTAAACTGCATGTAGGATTTTCTCACGCGATGTGGCATGAATATAGCTAATATCCGTTTGTTATGATCATGCTATTCGCTAATCAACCAAAAATGAAAACTCAAAAAATAGATTCGTGATATGCTTAAAAGATTTCAAAACGTATTTTACATTGATGAAAAACCATAAAAATATACCGATACTTCTTCAAATATTATTCCGTCTGGTTCATTCATCACGATACCAACAATCGTATAGCTAATTACCTTAAAATGTCCCAAGGGAAATGGTTAAAAAAACAAGAGCTAGAAAAGTATTTACAAATCTTCTACGGTTGATGCATAACATAACCCAACCGTGATGAGATTTTAGAAAAGTTAGCTTTTAGCTAAAAATGTGCTACAAGAAAAAAATATTATGATATGGCTTTAAAATATTTGTTATTGATCTAAGAACTAAGAATTAAGATAGAACCTAGATTGGTCAAAAACTACTAATTTGGCACCATCATCGGTTTTTGACCAAATATCTATATTACAAAACAAAACGTTATGTAACGTGTACCCAACCTCAGATTTCATAATCTTTAAATAATACATTAAGTCATGCCATACACCTAACTTCAGATTTCAAAGATGACAACGAGAATAATATGGATATCATTTCCATGTATCCAGCTGACTAAATCATACATACATGCACACGATTACGTGCAGCCTATGCAACTGTTAGCAAAGTCATATATATATCCAAATATATGATACCGTATAAATACATGCTAATAGATGCAATTCAAGACATCAACACACAAGATGAAAACAATATTGTTACTTATTCTTTTCTCCACAGCCTCCCTTTCTTTAGGCCAACCCTCACCCGATGCAGTTCGTGACATCGATGGCAACTTGGTTCGGTCGGGCACAGAATACTACATCCTGCCTGTCTTCAGAGGGCGGGGTGGTGGCGTAACACTAGCCCCCACACGAAACGAGTCATGCCCACTTGATGTAGTTCAAGAAGGCTTTGAGCTCGATGATGGCCTCCCGTTAACATTTACGCCTGTGGACCCCAAGAAGGGAGTTATTCGAGAATCCACGGATCTAAACATTATTTTCTCGGCTTCGTCAATATGTATTCAGTCGAACGTTTGGATGCTCGAGGAGTACGAGGGGCAAAGGATCATAAGCGGTCGTGGAACCGCAGGAAACCCTGGTGGGGAAACCATAAGCAACTGGTTTAAGATAGAGAAGTATGAAAATGGGTACAAGCTTGTGTACTGTCCAACAGTGTGTGACCTTTGTAGGCCTGTTTGTGGAGATATTGGTGTTGTGTTTGCTGAAAATGGAAGCAGGCGTTTAGCTATAAGTGATGTGCCTTTCAAGATTAAGTTCAGGAAGGCATAAATGAATAATTACTTGTATGTTATTATTATATGTATACTTGTGTTTGAATTATATGTGTGCAGTCAGAATAAATTACTATAGACTATAGCTTTGTAACGTAACTAATGAAATAGTAATAACTGTCAATAGACATTCGTGAATTATGATTAAGGGTGCATTTTTTTTCCATTAACTTGTTTTAGGAATGTGGATGAGATCAGCTTTATAAAGCATGCATGAAGGTCATAGAACAAAATGATGGGCCTATTGTGAATGATTAATTTTAGAGTAAATTACAAGTTTTGTCTTTTATTTTTTTCTCAAATTTCAGGCGTTGTCTTTTACCTTTAAAATTGATGAGTTTTATCCTTAATGTTTCAAAATCTTGCATGTTATGTTCTTTAAGCCAAACCCAGTTAATTTTTTTTTTTTGAGTTAATTACTGTTTTCGTCCCTGAGGTTTGTCAAAAATAACGGTTTCAGTCCATTAGTTTAAAAATTGCGATTTCAGTCCATTAGTTTCATTTTCGTAACCATTTCAGTCCACTAACTTAACTTCATCCATTTATTTTGTTAACTTTGAGTTAACTAACTAATTCAGGGACGGTTTGCGTCAGTTTTAGAAACACAGGGACTTAAGTGTAAACTCTAAAACATTAAAACAAAAAAAATAGTAAATTCCAAAAAATCAAAAAAATTCCAAAAAATCAAACAAATTCCAAAAAATTCTAAAAAAATAATAAAAATTCTAAAAAATCATAAAAATTCTAAAAAATCCAAAAAATCCGTTTCGGCGCGAACTGTTTCGACCCGAACCGTTTCGAGCTGAACCGTCCGTACCGTTTCGACCGAACCGTTTCGACCCGAACCGTTTCGAGCTGAACCTTTTCAACGCGAACCGTTTCGACCCGTACCGTTTCGAGCCGAACTGTTTTGACCCGTACCGTTTCGAAGCCGAACCGTTTCGAGCTGAACCGTTTCGAACCGAACCGTTTCGACCCGTACCGTTTCAAGCCGTACCGTTTCGAACCGAACCGTGCCGTTTCGAACCGAACCCTTTCGAGCTAAACCGTTTCGAACCGAACCGTGCCGTATCGAACCGAACCGTTTCGAGCTGAACCGTTTCGAACCGAACCGTTTCGAGCTGTACCGTTTTGACGCGAACCGTGCCGTATCGAACCGTGCCGTATCGAACCGTACCGGTTCGGCTTCGAAACGGTTCGCGTCGAAACGGTTCATGTCGAAACGGTTCGGGTCCAAAGGGTTCGGTTCGAAACGGTTCGCATCGAAACGGTACGGTTCGAAACGGTACATCTCGAAACGGTTCGGTTCGATACGGCACGGTTCGGTTCGAAACGGGTCAGCTCGAAAGGGTTCGGTTCGAAACGGCACAGTTCGGTTCGAAACGGTACGGCTTGAAACGGTTCAGCTTCGAAACGGTACGGGTCGAAACAGTTCGGTTCGAAACGGTTCAGCTCGAAACGGTTCGGCTTCGAAACGGTACGGGTCGAAACGGTTCGGCTCGAAACGGTACGGGTCGAAACGGTTCGCGTCGAAACGGTTCAGCTCGAAACGGTTCGGACGGTTCAGCTCGAAACGGTTAAGCTCGAAACGGTTCGGCTTCGAAACGGTACGGGTCGAAACGGTTCGCGTCGAAACGGTTCAGCTCGAAACGGTTCGGATGGTTCAACTCGAAACGGTTCAGCTCGAAACGGTTCGGGTCGAAATGGTACGGGTCGAAACGGTTCGCGTCGAAACGGTTCAGCTCGAAACGGTTCGGGTTTGAAACAGTTCGCGCCGAAACGGATTTTTTGGATTTTTTAGAATTTTTATGATTTTTTAGAATTTTTATTATTTTTTAGAATTTTTTGGAATTTGTTTGGTTTTTTGGAATTTTTTTGATTTTTTGGAATTTACTATTTTTTTTGTTTTAATGTTTTAGAGTTTACACTTAAGTCCCTGTGTTTCTAAACTGACGCAAACCGTCCCTGAATTAGTTAGTTAACTCAAAGTTAACAAAATAAATGGATGGAGTTAAGTTAGTGGACTGAAATGGTTACGAAAATGAAACTAATGGACTGAAATCGCAATTTTTAAACTAATGGACTGAAACCGTTATTTTTGACAAACCTCAGGGACGAAAACAGTAATTAACTCTTTTTTTTTTTTTTGGTTAAAACTGATCATCCAAGGGTATTTTATGTCTTTTTACCTATATATTTAATATTAATATTAAAAAAATACTATTATTATTACTATTATTTATATATATGAAATCATTAATCATAATCTTCCCCAACTCTCTCTGCAATTCATCTCTCTTTCTCTCTAAACTCAATCCACCATCACCCACCAGAACTGAATCAAACACCCACCACCACCATCATCGTCACCCTTCACCACCAGAAACACTCCACCACCTCTAACCGCCATCACCCACCAGAAACGCCACCATCAACCCATCATCACCATCAACTCTCTCTCTCTCTCTCAGCTTCACCCACCGCCCCTAACACAACCACCGTAGCCGAACCCGATCTTCAGCGATCAAACCCAGCAACAGATTGAACATCCGCCAACACAACAAATGAACAGATTGAACCCAACAACAGTTTGAACATCCGCAAACAAAACAAATGAATAAATTCATTCAAGTATGACAAAATGAACATATACTTCAAATCGACTACAATTAACGAGATTGAAATCAAAAATTGAACAAATTGAAGTTTGCAAAACAAACCTTAAACTTCTACTCAAATAAAACCCAATTCACCGCCATCTCCACCACCCTCCACCCTCGCTGTCACCACCACCCTCCATCGCCACCGTCACTACGGCCACCATCACCACCACCCTCCACCCTTCACCGACATCATCACCATAACTACTGCCCATAAACCTATCTTGAGATCTGATGTGATGAAGACCATAACCGCCACAACTACCGCCTTTAACCACCCTCACCGATTTCCACACAAACCCCCATATTCAGCCATCCCTAACCTCCGATTCACATATTACTTATCACCACCAATCCACATTCAACTCAACCTTGCGATGGTGGAAGTTGGGGTTTTCAGATCTTTGAGCAAAGATGCCGAAAAATGGGTAAGATGGTCGACGGGGATGGGGGCTACGGTGTTTTCAGATCTTTCAGGCGAACAAGATGGTGGAAGTTGGGGTTTTCAGATCTTTGAGCGATGGTGGAAGTTGGGGTTTTTAGATCTTTCATGCGAACAAGATGGTCGACGGGGATGGGGGCTAGGGTGTTTCAGGGTTGGGTAATGTAGAAGATGAAGATGCGTATATGTTAATATAGAGAGAGAAAGGCGGAGAAAATCTGGTGGAGAGAGAGAGAGTTATAGAGTGGTGGATTAGATTTTTAATTTTATAAGATACCCTTTATAATACATTAGTAAAATGACAACTTTACCCCCATGTGCCTTGCACATGACTGCATTTAACAACAAAAATTAACTGGGTTTGGCTTAAAGGACATAACATGCAAGATTTTGAAACATTAAGGACAAAACTCATCAATTTTAAAGGTAAAGGACAGCGCCTGAAATTTAGGACAAACATAAAGGACAAAACTTGTAATTTACTCTTAATTTTAATTGGGTTTCAAAATTTCAAAACTGTTGTGAATTATGTTGTTCAACCAATATTTACCAGTTTTGGATGTGTATTAGAATTATGAAAATAACAAAAAAATAATAATAATAATAACAAAAGTCTAGGATTAAAATGGTAGAACAAAAAACTATTTGATTATCACCATCATCACCCTCCATATAGACGCCACATTAGGGGAGGAGCTTAGTGGAAACCGAGGGGTGCAAACCACCCCCCCCCCCAATATATATATATATATATATTGCCTAATAGTTTTTGTTGGAGAATTTAGTAAACAACAGATAATCTGAGAGGCGTGTGATCACTTTCAGATCAAATTATTTCGGTGGTTCTTCCGAATAATTCAATCGGATACAACTCAAGTGGAGAAATCGAACTTTCATATGTTTATACGATAAATCCATAAGAACCAGAAGCGTAACTAAAAACTAGATTTTGAATTCTGGGGATAATTCTGCAGGCAACTGCCTCTAGCTAGTTATTATCTTTTTGAATTTAAATTGCCTCCCTTAATTTTGCATCTTGAAAATATGAGATATTTCTAAAAAATTATTTTCCTTCTAATAGAGCAATTTAATTAAAAATAAGAGATATTTCTTAATTTTGCATCTCGGCCCTAGCCATGGGTTTGGCCCTTGGACCCCGTTAGGGGTGCTGCCCTCGAACCCCCTCCAAGGAGCAACTGCCCCCTTGGAGCCTTCATTGATTAGGGGTTTCACCCGAACACTTAGAATTATAATAACTCAAATAAACGTGCAATCACGCACCTCCTAAATTGCTTAATGTATATTACAATTCACTTTAGTGACCAAGTTAATCTCGATTACACTAAAATATCTTTGTAACGTAAGTAATGAAATAGTAAATTACTACAGACTATAGCTTTGTAACGTAACTAATGAAATAGTAAATAATTGTCAATAGACATTCGTGAATTATGATTAAGGGTGCATTTTTTTTCCATTAACTTGTTTTAGGAATGAATGTACATGAGATGCTCATAGAACAAAATGATGGGCCTGTTGTGAATGATTAATTTTAATTGGGTTTTAAAATTTCAAAACTGTTGTGAATTATGTTGTTTAACCAACATTTACCAGTTTTGGATGTGTATTAGAATTATGAAAATGACAATAAAAATATAATAACAAAAATCAGGGATTAAAATGGTAGAACAAAAAACAATTTGACTATCACCGTCATCACCCTCCATATAAACGCCACATCAGGAGAGGAGCTTAGTGAAAACCGAGGGGAGCAACCCCTCTAATTTTTCGGTTAGAAGTGTAAAATTTTCGATTTTTCGTCCGAAAATTTTAAAACTATAAAGGATCCCTCCCCACCCCCCCCCCCCACCCAAAAAAAAATTATTTTGCCTAATAGTTTTTGTTGGAGAATTTAGTAAACAACAAATAATATGAGAGGCGTGTGATCACTTTCAGATCAAATTATTTTGGTGGTTCTTCCGAATAATTCAATCGGATACAACTCAAATTGAGAAATCGAACTTTCGTATGTTTATACGATAAATCCATAAGAACCAGAAGCGTAACTAAAAACTTGATTTTGAATTCCGAGGATAATTTTGCAGGCAACTGCCTCTAGCCACTTATTATCTTTTTGAATTTAAATTGCCTCCCTTAGTTTTGCATCTTGAAAATATGAGATATTTCTAAAAAAATACTTTCTTTTTATAGAGCAATTTAATTAAAAATAAGAGATATTTCTTAATTTTGCATCTCGGCCCTAGCGAGGGGTTTGTCCCTTGGACCCCGTTAGGGGCGCTGCCCTCGAACCCCCTCCAAGGAGCAATTGCCCCCCTGGAGCCTTCATTGATTAGGGGTTTCACCCGAACACCTAGAATTATAATAATTCAAATAAGCGTGCAATCACGCACCTCCTAAATTGCTTAATGGATATTACAATTCACATTAGTCACCAAGTTAATCTCAATTACACTAAAATATCTAACAGTTTCTTTTCTAACAACTTAAACGGATTATAAGATTTTATAACAACAAAACAATATCAAAACTTAAACTTAAAGTGCTTTAATGAAACAATGTTAAACTAATGTTAAACTTTTATTTTAATATTTTTCTATCCGATAGAAATTGGGCTGGAAATCAGATTTAAATTTCTACTCAGAATAATCAGGCTAGTACTTACTAGCATTGTAACCCATCGAAAAGCCCACACCTTTTTACATTCCGTGGGCTCAACGACTGTTACTACCAAAAAAAAAAAAAAAAAAAAAAAAAAAAAGAAAACCATTAGGCCCAACGTAGATCCACGATCCACCCACCAAGGAGCACAAAAAAAACTGAACGCGAAATAAAATACCCGAACCCGGGTATTGGAAAAACCGGGTATTGGGTACCCAAACTCGTACCTGACCCTACCCATAGAGTATTTTCCGGGTAAGACCTTCAACTACATAACCTGAACCCGTAACCGGTTTTTCTTAAACCCGAAAAATACCGTAAGCCCAATTATAATGAATACCGATACCCGGGTTTTGTAAATAACTATACCCAGGTTTTTTGAATAACCGAAATCCACTGATATGTGCCAGCCCAGCCCCTTAAAAACCCCATCTATATCCGAAAAATACCAGAAAATAGGGTATTACAATTCTGGGTATAGGGTACCGGTTCCAAACCCTGCCCGGTTTCACAACCGGATCAGTGATGGATCCTACCGATGACACAATCAATAGAAGCTTCACCGACGTATCACCAACAAACATTAGCTAAAATCAACGATGGATGTTTCATTCATGGATCCCGCGGACACAAGTGATATATTTGTTCCTGAAATCTAGTATGATTTACAATGTAATTCATTAACATTTTATATACACGTCTTAATGTAATTAATTTCTAATATAATCGATAATTTAAAGACAGTAATGGAATAAATACCAAACTAAGCACATACCTAGTGGTGGAGTGGTGGAGTGACTTGGGTTCTCCAATGGAGACCCAAGTTCAATTCCCATTAGTGCCACTTTGGTGGCCACCGACACCCGCTTTAAAGCCGGACCGAGGACACTCGAGGTCTCGGGTTCGAAACATGTTTCTTACCCCTCTTTAGAAGTCTACATACGTTAAAAAAACAAACACACTTCTTTTTGTAGACTTGAGAGGTTTGGTCCACCTCTTCTTTTACAGATGTCGGCAGATGTGGTCTACAGTGCAAATATTTTACCTCTTAAAAAACAAACAGCACCAAAGTGTGTGGTAAATCTTGAAAAATACAATGTGGTTAAAAAATGATGAAAATAATATAAGTGTAAAGCATTGCTAACTTTAGTCTGCACTTTTTTAAAGGCCGAAAAGAGACCACATGTAAAGTGGGGGCTCAATTTAGTCATCTTAGTTGACATTTTTGTTTGTTTCGGTAAGAACTAAAAGTCATTGTTTATTTTAGTAATTTTTTCGGTCTAACATGTGAATTTTCATGATTTTCCTCGTTAAGAGGATTGCATTGTTATGTATAAAATAACGTTATAGGTCACGCAACGCTAGTTTTAAATATCACTACTTTTTGTACACATATTCATACAATGCATTTTGGTCATGCAATTTTTAGTTTCTCCCATTATTTTTATATAACATTCATAGAATGGATTTGCTTTTTGTATTGGGGTGGGCCTGATACTTTATCCATGAATGGTTTGTTTGTTTGTGACATGTTGTAAAACTCCTTTAGTTTGTTTCACTCATGATTTTTATGATGATGTCAATTGATAATTTAGTGAAGAACTCGACATATAAGCCATCATTAGGGGACTGGGGGTGGAGGAAGTTTTCTCCGTGATAAAACATTATAACGCGTGACGAACTCAAACTTCCCACCGCCACCATACAACTTCAACGCGTGAATTTTTCAACGCGTTATGGTGTTAATTTTGTGAGGGTAATTGTTGGGTGGGGAGAAATTTTTTGGTGTGGTGATGAGTGATGATCATTGCCACCAAAAAGGTTGTGAGTGATGGAAAAATGGTTGATGACATGGCGGAACTTGATTGGGTGCTTGTGAGTGATGGAATTCTATCACTAGTGACCACCCCCACTCCCCTAAGGATTTACGATGCTCCACGGTCAGTGGCGGAACCACAGGGGGTCAGGAGGGTCCGCTGACCCTCCGGCCACCCTCTGGCGTATCAAAGTTTTAAATTGGTTTAGAGCTTACGGTGACATTTATTGATACTTTGACCTTTCACTCCTTCAGTTATATCCCTAGTTGAAAGAAAAAAATCGAAGAAAGAAGGTAAAGTGACCATAATCAATATCTCCGGTAGAGAGTGGCGGCAGTTCTACAGCTCTGTTATTAGGGTTGAGAAAGGTAGAAGAAAGAGAAATAAAAAATACAACTTTACGTTTATTATTTGGGCCTTTTTAATAGCTAATTTATGGCCCAATTGAAAAATCTGATAAGAACTACTTGCTGGACTACTAGAAATTTAATACATATATATTTTATCATACGGGTAGGATTTTGTTTGTTAAGTTTTTTTATAATGAACATACAAAAAAACATTGCTGTTAAGTAATCTTTTTATAATGAACTTAAAAAAAACACAAAATAAATATGTAAGTATATATAATAATAGCCTATCTTAACATTAGCAAGTTAAATTGTTATATGGGCTACGATACCTCAACCACAAAAATGTAATAATTAATATATGTTTATCGTATGTAAAAGTTACATGTTGACCCCCCAGTTGTAAAAGTCTGGTTCCGCCACTGTCCACGGTTCCTTCAAGAACTGCAATGTCTGTTGGGCCTCGAAATAGTCAAGAGTTGACTAATTTTACTTATATTATCTCTTAAAAGAATTGACTTTTCAGGTCAATATATCGTGTTTTCTATTTTGATGTTACTTGTGTATAATTTCTACATATCCAACTCCAGCAAGAATGTGTGTACTTGTAGTATTTGTTATGAGAATTAAAGTTGCCAAAGAATTCACTAAGAAATTTGCAAGACTATCAACTTTGAAGTTAAAACTAGTCTATTTGACCTCAAAAGTCAAAGTCTGAAGGAAAATACATGTAACTAGACATGCTGACCAACAAAATTAACAAAATAGACATTGAATTTCAGACTAGGTCAAAATAGACATGTTCAAACCAGTCAAGCCAGATAGGATACGTCGGCTAAGATGGCTAAATTTTAGCTGGCTCAACAAACCTTGAAATACAATGGGTGCATATAAAAAAAACCAATCAAAATAATTGTCACACCACCAAAATCCACAAGCGGAGTATCACCGCATGGAGGCGTGACATGACCAGGATCAAGCCACCAATCATATTGAACAACGTAATAAAGTAAAAAAAAACCAACCACAATATTATTGGTGTCCAAAAGAAAGTAACCAACTTTAAGTTAACAGCGGAAGCATAAAACGTAAAACCCAAACATAAGTGATAAGTTCATAAAGTTTAAATGTTTAACATGGAACTCAACAGCCCATGTCCCACAACGACCACTCCTTCTTGTGCAAGCTCCATCTAGGTACCTAACGACCTACAAGGCATGTAACAAGGAATCAACAACAAAGTTGAGCGAGTTCACAGTTGGTTGTTTAGTTTTAGAAGTTTGCTTTGAAAACCATAAGTTGTTTCGTAAACCACGAGTTAACCAGTATCTTTGTTTTTCCCCAAACCATATCCATAATCAGTGGGGGCTTCCCCATATGAACCACTAGACCGTTACCATATCGACTACTGATGAAAGTAAGTTGTGCCCTAAGTCAATGTCTATCATCATTGACTGTTTGCCATGATCCATTAGTACACGCCCGTCCGACCGGCACGGTGTGAGGTTTATCAAACCTAATAGCGCTATTAACTAATGACCCGCTCGCCATCGGCCTCGGCGATTAAGTCGATATAAAATGAGGGACTTAATGATAGAGTTTTGTCTAGTAAGTTAAGGTTGTTGTCCTACCCAAGGAGGACGAACTTACGTATTCTACCCACGGAGAATACGCAAAATTTGTATTGGCGTCCTACCCATGGAGGATGGCGGTACATATCCTACCCAAGGAGGATATGTAGTTTCCGTTTTAGTTCTTTAACCCCATTCCCAACCACCGGGAATCCCATGCCTTAGAAAGTGTGTGAACTCACATTTGGTTGCTCGGTTGAACTCTTTAAAAAATAGCTAACGGTCGAGGTTGGTCAATCACGTCCTAATATGATTACCATTTAGTTTATTAATAATTTCAATTAAAGCACAAAGTTCCTACACGTATCTATCACATAATATGCACTCATTTTAACTGATCATGCCCATACATACCTCCTTCCTATAACTACTCAAGAGCAAGCATACGAGATCCCACGTAACACTTTTACTGACATACAACAAGTTGGATCATTATCGGACAACACAACCGACATTTAGACACGCGAATCACCACATACATTGTTTTAGCTTTAACATCTAAAACTGGGCTGTTTTCGAGTAATTTAATAAAATAGTTAACTTATTCCAAAAATTCCTAAACTTTTACAGAATGTTTTAAACAATCCAAATATTATTGTGTAAAAATCTCGGGATCGAATTCATTACTCATTATTTTATAAAAATCATTTACCGGGCTGCAATCAGATTCGTCAATTTCTGACTGCAGTCCACGGAAAAAATTCATCTAAAATACATCGTAAGTCCAATTGACAAAATTCTGGTGGGAGAATTACAACGACATCAGTGTCCATCTACAATACAAATTTCGTGACCTAATTCTACATATATTTCAAGTTATGACGAAAAACATAACATGCATTTTCTGCAGAAAAAAACGTAGCTTTTGTTGTTGTACAAAACGGACCTTTAAAAATAGTAAACGGCCTCGAAAAAATATGATTCCAGTACCATTTGATTCGTTTTTCGAAAACACATAATGTAGACTTCAGAAAATCAATTTTTCAATTTATAACGGTCCGTTTACAGCCAACTAAATGTTACTCAGCATGCTGTTAATGGCTTAAACGTTACTAAAACACGCACATATGATCACAACACCTTCTAACAAGCTCCATATGATGATCAACATCATATTATCAAGAAATCAACAAGTAATCAAAAACATATTCATAACAACCTCATACTAACAACATTTCATCATATTTCATCTTTATGTTCAAGATTTATGTTCATGTCTTTTAGGGTTCTAGTGATAATCAACATACTACATCTTTTAACCATTAAAGTAGAAGTAAACAAGGGTCAATCAAGAACTTACAACTAGCTTTAAGCTAGGGAAGAACACAAGGGAAAAAGATGATGAAAATGATGAATGAATGCAAGTGATGAAAGCTCCTTGATGATCCACAAGCTTCAAGCTCCTTTAATCACCTCCTAGTACTTGAAACAAGCTTGAAAATGGATCAAGGAAGGTTACAAGGTGGTGGTGGTGGCGGCCTTAGAGTGAGCCGAGAGGGAGAGAGAGAAGTTGAGGGATATGGAGTGAACTTTGAAGTGAAATGATCTTGCATATCATCCTACCATACTTATAATGATTCTCTAATATTATGTCCAAGATCACAAGCAAAGATCAAATAAAATATAGTGATCAAATCGTGGGAGGTAAGGTGGTGAATTTGGTGGGTCCCTTGGTGACCGCAAATGGGCATGGGGGGGGGTTAAATGAAACTTTTGATGGTAAGTAGGTAAGTAATAGTTCAAATCCAAGTATAAGGTTACATGCTTTAGTTAGTAGGTATCTAGTGGGTGTTATGGTGTACGGGGATCATAACTAGCCAAGAAATAATTAAACAATGTTTCTTGCAAAATTTTGGTGTCCTGGGTAATGTCCGGTTGTTCGGTTAGATACCGGTTCGTTAAAGTGCTAAGTTCTTCCGTATAGTGTCTTTTATGTAACTATTTGTAACACTTTTAATTCCCAACTCTGAGGAAAACATTCAGGACCATTTAGTCAATTTTCTGCACAAGACTAGTATGTTAAAAAGCTGAATTTTGCCCAAGAATGCAGAAATCATAAAGCAGTTACGTCATCAGTTGTAATTAAGCACAGTCATTAAGCATAATTTAATATTAATTAATCGTACAGATACATTTAATTACGAGGGTTGTCACATTCTCCCCCTGTTAAGAAAATTTTGTCCCGAAATTTAGCACGTGGTTACTGAGGAAGCTAGTTAAGTTGCGTGGTTTCCTGGTTTTCCTGGGGTGTCACATCATCCCCCCGTTGGTTTGGAATTTCGTCCCGAAATTCTGTAGTAGCTTCAGCCTCAGTAGTGGTTGCACTTTTCTTAAACAACTGGGGATACTTGAGTTTCATCTGGTCCTCTCGTTCCCAGGTAAACTCTGGGCCACGCCGAGAGTTCCAACGAACTCGAACAAGAGGTATTCAGGTACGCTTAAGAACCTTAACATCTCGATTTGTGATTTCAACTGGTTCCTCGACAAATCACAACAGATCATCGATTGTGAGCTCCTTGAGAGGAACTATGAGGGTCTCATCTGACAGACACTTCTTCAGATTCGACATATGGAAAACATTGTGAACTCCGCTGAGTTCTGCTGGTAGATTCAGCTTGTAGGCCACCTTGCCAATCTTCTCAGCGATTTCGAAGGGTCCGACATAACGCGGATTGAGTTTCCTCGTTTGCCAAAACGAACTACACCTTTCCAAGGTGAGACTTTGAGTAGCACTCGATCCCCAACCTGGAACTCGAGTGGTTTCCTGCGCTTATCAGCGTAGCTTTTCTGACGGTCACGAGTTGCCGCCATTCGCTGTCGTATCTGAACAATCCTCCCAGTCATGTCTACCACAAGTTCTGAGCCTATGATTTGGCTGTCACCAACTTCTGCCCAACAAAGAGGTGATCGGCATTTACGTCCGTACAATCGCATACCTAAATCCATTTCCATCCTTCTGTCGCTTAACTATCTTCACAACTGTTTTCCCATCCATGTTTCTAACATTCATTTGATGCACCTTCTTTGTTAGCCTTGCTCTGTTTACAACTTCTACAGGTAATCGCTGCATTGATGTTAGAGTTAACAAGTATATTAGCCGTGTTGGATATAATTGTCAGCAGCAACAAATATCAATTGTTAATTTTCGAATAAACATAATTTAGTATCTATTATCTATTATAGTTATTCTATGAAGGTTATAAGTGAAGTTATACTTTATTGTTTAGAAAAAAAAACAACTGTTTTAAGGTTTTTTGTTGCAAACCAAGTTCAATTGTTATGTGTTTAACTGGTAATTCTATACGTATAAATAGCCTCATCAATGGTGTTGTAAATTGTTCTCATTAAATAACAGAAATGACATACCATTCGATAATTTGCTTTCCTGTTGAATTGATACGCACCATTTTCTTGATCATAATTTTGATGTGCAACACGTTTTTCGTCTTCATTGCTTTCCTTCAACGCCATCTGACTTCTTTTCCCGTTTTTGTTAACCTTATCATTTCAAACATGCATTTCCTTTCAATATATATATATATATATATATATATATATATATATATATATATATATATATGTTAATGTACAAGAAATATTTATTGGAATATTTTCTTAACTTATGCTTAACTTACCAAACGATCTCGTGTTTGTCGTCCAGTTGCTGACATGGTAGAATCATCATAAGTTGTACAGCATATCAGTTGTTTAGATTCTTCAGATGTAGAATCGGATGCAATCGGTTTACCTTTCTTTTTAACCTGTTATTACAGCCCGTAACATTAAAGCAAATTAAACTACAATCGTCAACTAAGTATGTATAATAATATGAACAAATAACTTATCCGTTATTATGTTTCAAAGACTTACATCTTCTTTTGTCTGGTTGTTATTTCCTTCACTTACAAAACTCTTTCTTTCAGACTTCAACTTTTCTTTTTCAACACTTTTCTTATTCACTTCATATTTCTCATCATTCATCTGCAACCACGATTTTTAAAATTCATTAACATCTGAGGATCAATATATTGTATTGTAAAAATATGTAAACTCATTACCCCAGTAATGAATTGGTCGATTGAGTCTTCTTGATCAGTGAAGATCTGTTATACGATAACATCTGTAAATAAGTCGTATTGACTAGCAAACCATTTTAACTTACTTTAAATTACTTACAGAGTTGAAGTGTTCATAGTATGTGTGTTTAGGTATTTCAACAACTGAGTTGTCTTTAGTTGCCTCCTTCTTTCTAAAAACATCCTCAACTCCGCTATGATAAAGTGTCAAGTCAAACGATTCGCTGTCTGTTTTCATCAACATCAGTATATCACCGTCTTCTATGTCAATATATTCAAACATCTCCGGACACCCTTTAGCAAAAACGTAGCATGCATTTATTTTTTCGGTCTCAACTTTCCAACACTAACCTGTTGCGTATATGTTATAAGAATCTTTTACTGGCAAGTAACAGTAAAATTTGTTCACATAAGCTTCTGGAATGACCTGAAAAGTTGTGTAATATTTTATAAACATATATTCATTTATTCCATTTGCTGACAAGTATAACAAAAAACAAATTCCTACTAACATATAACTATACTTACTATGATCTTTAAATCTCCGTAACGGTTGACTGTCAAGAACGATTCATCACAAACGTTTTGTATGAAACAATGTACTTATAGACATTTTTCTTTGATTATCCTCAAAACCAATAAGGTGTTCTTTGTCAATTTAAACCTTTTACAATATGTATCCATCCGTCAGTGACAACACTTTCACCTCTTACACTTCTCAGCCATGTTGTACAGCGTATTCTGCTTTCATGATTTATCGTTACCTTTGTCCGGTTCCAGTAATCTCCTCCCACAAGCTTTACAAACTCAATTGGTAATGCCTGTAGTTACATTTACTAATTTCAGTTTACGCAATAAAGTTTACACTTACTTATTGAAGGCATTACAGTATACCAGTTTCAATGATTTAGGGTCTTGTAATAGAGACAGGCAGGACGTAATCATTTTTGTATACCTGTGATATATAACATTTAATATTAACTGTTAGTATTAATACACAATGTGTTAAAATGTAATCTTATGTCATGAGAATATTATTCCTAATTCATAATGTGCAATAGATCTCTTCTGTATACCGTTTCAATATATCAGTAAATATATATATATATATATATATATATATATATATATATATATATATATATATAGGGTAGGGATATGGTAAAAAGTGTCTAAAATGTGAGAAGGGTAAGAAGTGTTTTAAACCATTGGATATTTGATCTAATGGTTGAGATCAATAGGGTATAAAAATGTAAATTATGTTTTAATTAGAAGGACCTTATGTAAAATTGAAGGGCAATAGTGACTTTTCCAACGTTTCAAATATGGTAACCGTTTCAAAACCCCCATCAATCTCATAAAAATCAGCGAATTTATGGTAACCGTTTCAAAACCCCCATCAATCTCCTAAAAATCAGCGAATTTCTCGTACAGAATAAATTCTTCGATTTCCTTCACAACAACTTTTATAACACTATAAGAACAGTATATTACATGATAAAACACTATAGGAAGATATAACACTATCTGTTTACTGTAAGACACTATACATATATAAAACACTGTTGATGGGGATAAAACACTATGAAAAGGAACAGTATATTACATGATAAAACACAATAGGAAGATATAACACTATCTGTTTACTGTAAGGCACTATACAGAATAAAACACTATGAAAGGAACAGTAAGTTACATGATAAAACACTATAGAAAGATATAACACTATCTGTTTACTGTAAGACACTATATAGAATAAAACACTATTGATGGGGATAAAACACTATGAAAAGGAGATTAAAGATGGCATGTACATAATATAACACTATTGACTGGGGAATATAACACTAAAACAAGAACTTACCGTAAAGAGTTAAATGTATAGAACAATTCGAATTCGCCTGATATATCTCATCGCCAGTTTTTGGCAGTTATCTTTGGAAATCAATTAATTGATAATAATGGAAAATTACTAATACACCCTTTTGAATTAATTAAGATAAAGGACACTTGTCATTCCCAAATTATTTCTTACACTTCTCACAAAAGTCTCACTTTGTACAGGATCCTCTACCTATATATATATATATATATATATATATATATATATATATATATATATATATATATTCGTAAAATATCTCTTTTTGCGTAATCGCATATGGGTTAGGTTATTTTGGAGCAACTTATATCTTATTGACTTATAAAATTTAATAAGTTGTGTTTATAGTGTTTGGGTTAGCTTATTTAAGTTATTTTTGTGTGTTGAGAAGTTGTTTTGGATAAGTTAGTATTTGTATCTCTTTACTTATGACTTATATAAGTTAATAAGTACTTTTAGAGAAGGAACCCCAAAAATAAAAAATTTTATAACAGAATCATATGTTTTCATCCGTGTGTGTTTGGGATTCCTTCTTAAAAATGTCTTATTAACTTGTGTAAGTGACAAGTGAGAAATTAGAAATTCTGACTTCTCAAAAATGGCTTGTCAACACACAAAACCCTTTAAACTAAGCTAACCCAAACACTCAAAAAACAACTTATTAACTTTTATAAGTCAATAAGTCATAAGTTGCTCCAGAATAAGCTAGCCCAAACACCCCTATTGTTTGATTGCAACTTTTTCATATATTATTATCACATTATACTGTAAACATTAGTTCGACAATGTCCATAATATGCAATACATAAGATATATATCAACTATACATAAAATATGAGAGATTGAAGATGATTGAAACCTAAAATCAGATTTGACGTCTACAAACAAGTTATTCGCTGCAGTAACCATCATATGTCGCTGATTAAGTATCTAACAGAGGTTTAGAAATCTAATAGAAATTAAACAGTTAAGATTTACAATCGGAAGTTACCTTTTTGTCGATCAAATCTTCGGCGGCGATGATCTTCAAGGAGATATGAAACGCCGGTGATGATGAAGTTGTTTTGATTGTGATAGATATGATGTTGATTGCGTGTCTTTTTATTATCTTTTATATATTAGATTGTTTGTTTAATTAAATAAAGAAATACTTGAATATTGGTGGTATGGATAGTGTTAATATTAGCCGTGGTATTGCAACTGATTCTATATATTGTGTTATTGCGTCTGATTATTGTGTTTTGCAACTAGGTGGGTTTTCTATACATTATGTTATGTGTTCTTGTCATTGTGTTTACTTTGTATGCAATGGATATTAATTTTATTAAATTAATATAAAGAAAGATTAAAGAGTGAAATATGTATAAAATATTATACGCTACAATTAACACTTCCAAAGATTTCAATGACTCTCGCCTTCTTCCACGCGATTTTATTCTTTCTTTTGTTTTGCATATCGGCCAGGATGTCGCAGATTTTCTGATCCTGTTTCAACAGTTGTGTGATAAACTCTTCTGCGTTGTTCTTGAAATCTGATGGGGGAGAGTGGAGGACTTCATCAAGCTATCCGATGCTGCTCTAGGTTCGCTTGTAATTGTTATCACTGATGATGCCGACTTTTCTGTTTAGTTCTTCATATGCTCCCTTTTCTTCGAGCGACCATAGAGAGAATTGTAATTGATTTAGTTTATGTTGATCTAACTTTGATAGATCTCATCTATCTTTATTTAATGGTGTTAGCAATTGCTATGTTAATCAATTTAAAAATAGTTACTTAAAAATTTTAAATTGTGTGAATTAGTTGTAAGATTTTAAGTTAGTACGTATGACAATTCGATGTATAAGAATATAAGAACAGTTGTAGTTACTAATCGCAATCGAATAAAAAGTATTTATTATCTTAAATATAGACATGGTTATTGATGTTCTTAATAGTTGGATAACAAGTCATTGTGTTTGTTACAATGGTTTGTGTTTTGCCAACGAAATTGTGTATTATAGTATATATTGTGTTTTTTTGGCTTTTGTGTAATATCCTTTGGAGATCCTGATAACATCAATTGCTTTTTTTGTATATGTATTCTGCATGTTTATGATTTATTGTATATTATAGTATACATTGTGTTTTTTGGCTTTTTTGTAATATACTTGTGAGATCTTGATAACATTATCTGCTTTTTTTTGTAGATGTATCATGCATGTTTATCATTTATTACAAGTCATTATTATCTTAAATGTAGACACTGTTATTGATGTTCTTAAATAATATTCTCATGACATAAATATAATCTACGTTTCGTTGTGTTGATAGTTTTTTTTAATACTTTTGTAAACATGTAACATTGATATATCTCATTTATCTTCATTTAATGGTGTTAGCAATTCCTATGTTAATCAATTACAAAGAATTAATTAAATATTTTAAATTGTGCGAATTAGATGTAAGATTTTAAATTAGTATGTATGACAATTCAAGAAGAGTTGTAGTTATTAATCGAAATCAAATTAAAAGTTAACATTATTTTAAATATAGACATAATTATTGATGTTCTTAATAGTTAGATAAGTAGTCATCGTGATATTAAAATATACAGTGAGTTTGGATGATGTTAATCATATATACCTGAACATCAGTGAGTTTGGATGATGTTAATCATATATACCCGGACAGCGGACGGGTAAACTACTAGTTAGGAGTGTGATTACATGGTGTGTGTGTGTGTGTGTTAGTTATTCAAAAAGATAGTGTAAATATTGAGGTTTGAGGTTTTCTAGGTTATGTCAAATCCAATTTTTTTTATTGTTATCCTTATAATTATCATTATTGTTATTTTTGTCATTATAATTTTCGCTTTTGGCCTCCAGGTTTCTTCATTAACTAAAAACTAGTGAAATCCTCCGCGCTACGCGGCGGGAATTGTTATTGGTTTGGAACGTCGAGGCACCGATGATATCGAAAACGCCCGAAAGATAAACTAAAAAAATAAAGTCGTGATGTATCCAAAAAGATATCCACAAGTGTTTTACATTGGTTAAACCCATAAAAACGAATACACGTACCAATACCGATATTATCAGTCGAAATAAGTGTTATTTACTCGGATTCGGTTCGTTTCGTCACGGTACTGATACAACACTCGTGTAGGTTACGATACGAAAGAAAACACTTTATTTAGAATACAACTTTGTTTTTAGCTAATTTTATACCGGTATGTCGAGGAAAAAAAGTTATACACAACCACATATTCAATTTTTTTAAGTTATACACAACCAAGTATTTAGTTTTTTTTTTAAGTTATCAAATACAATGTGTTAAAAATATATTACCCTATAACTTAAAGTACAAAGTCGGTGGCAAACACCACCGACCACCGTCGCTATTTACCGATTAAAGGGGTGTTTGGCCTAACTTTTTTATCTAAGCTTATAGCTTTTTTAGCTTATTTTTACAAAATAAGCACTAATGGGTGTTTGGTTTAGCTTTTTAAGCTTATGCTTATTAGCTTATATAAGCTAATTCCAAGAAGCTTATGGGAACATGGTTTTTTAGCTTACTTGAATAAGCTTATTTGAAGAAGATGGTTTTTTACTCATTACACACAATGATATTATACCCCTTCCCATAATACAAAATAACTTAACAAACAACTAAAGATTAATTATTAATTATCAACTTCTAGAATATAAGCTAATCCAATGGTACGTGCGCGACTAAACATATTTTTACAATGAAATTACACACGAATTGGTTTTAAATTTATAAAAGTGATTATTACTTTTACATCAAAACACACACGAAAGAGGCAAGTGTACCCCGTCATATATGTAGTAAAGTATCGGTAAGAACCAAGTATCGATCCACGGAAATGGGCGGAGAAATAATACTAGACCTTTGTCGCTAAACTATCGGTAAAAACATACGTGATATTGGTTTTAACTACACTAAAGTAAGCATAACAAATACTTATAAAACATAGTAAATTATATATAAATAGCCTTGCTTAATACACAACCACAGCATGTCAACTAAGTCAGTTTTGGCATTAGAAGCATTCGGTCAATTTTCCAATTTAAGACAATTAGTATCCCTTTCGGGAATCCTAGCATGACAATCATTCGGAAAGTTAAAACGATAAACACACTTTAACCACCTAAAATTGTTCTTTAACGTGCGATTGATTAATGTCTACAAAAATCTCCTAAAAATAAGTTAGTCATCCGTTAGGAGTTTTCTAACCTCACTTAATCAAGGAAAGCAACACCGATAAACACAATGCAACCACCGAGACAAGCATAAACTAGATTAAATCACAACCGAGTTCATTTTACAAATCTTGCGCATAAATTCACCAAGATAGCAATTTTGGCCGAAACTACTAACTAAGCTAACAAATCATGGCAAGAATTCATAACAACACCATCTAACCCGTTAGAGTCCTTCCGTGAAGGCAAGCTTTCTTGATTAACAATAATTACATTTTATTAAACCACTAACCCGTTAGAGTATCATGGTGCCCACATTTTAACCAAGTTAAGCTAGTTAACCAAATTAAAAGTTTACTAATACATGATTAAATAAGCTTCATTTTTCAACTATCTTACCTAACCAAGCACCAATCATCCAACACAATTACTTATATTCAAGAAATCAATATCAATAACAAGGTTGCAAACTAATCATCAAAGATAATCATAGAAAACACTTCCAAATTTCATTACAAACATAGATTAACATACTAATGGTTATAATCAAGCAAGGGATTGTTGTGTTTTTGCCCAAAGGCTACAATAATACATAAATATTAATCTAAATGCTTGAAACATTAACAAAATTCTGGAAAGATTAGAAATCCAAACCATAAACAAGCACAAGATTAAGAATCCGGATAGTAAATGAGCAAAACCGGGCAATGTGGCTTGAATCCGAGTGAAAGCAGAAGCCTTCGGAGCCTCAAAATCGCCTGCAAAGCTCTCCAAAATTCCAGAGTTGCGAATAGAATAGTTCTGTTCTGTTTTTATGCTTTTTCCATGTTGCACGGTCGTTCTTCCGATCGCACGACCGTGCACTTTAAGCAATTATTGGTGGTGGTCCACCATACTGCATGACGTCACAGATCGTTGACTAGTCTTCGGACACGCACGGGCGTTCTTCAGTTGGCACGGTCGTTCCTCACCGAAATCTAGTTGCACGCCTTGTCTTTCGGTCGTTTAGTTCCGAGGTCCTGTTTGAACGTCGGATCCGCACGATTGTTCCGCATACGGCACGACCGTGCCTTTTCGGGTTGGCCTTCAATGCCTTGCACGCGGAGTTGCACGCCTCGTTCACTGACGGGTCATTCAGGATCACCGGATATGCACGGTCGTGCATGAGGTCGCATGACCGTTCCAAACGCCCAGGTCAGTTTTCTTCACAGAATCTTCGCAGCTTCGTCGTTTTGTCCGGAAAGTCCTCGTTTTTGCTATCATCTTGTGTGGTATGTTGTTTTAGGCCTGTAAACAAAGATGTAGATAATTAAGTATCCGAATGACGGTTTTACGGCCGAAAACACATAAAATAGGGGTAAAACGGGGGACTAAAATATGTGTAAATTAACGAATATCAAATCTCCCCACACTTGAACCTTGCTTGTCCTCAAACAAGCTGAACTAAAAAGCTATAAAAGACGGAAGCAAACAAGAACGATAATTTACACACTATTTTATTGAAAACTACTATAAACGGTTAGCCGGTTTGTCGAAAGACAACATCAAAAGACTCAAACCCAACAAGCATATGCAATTATAAAGCGACAACCAAAAAGCCGTGACTTCACATTTAATCGACTCAACATGTTAATCTTCACGCGACTCACAATGTTCACACACACTCAGTTTTATTTATGAAACATACATATAATGTGTATGTGCAAACACTCAATGCCTCGTCAATGAAACATGCAATATCATAAGCTTGTCATAAGATCTCGTCTCCACCAACTAACATGCAAATAAGTGTAAATCAAGAGGTCTTTACGGGTTGTAACGTTAGGCTTGGGTGAAGGGTATGGAAGTAGACATATAAAGTGGTGAAAATGGTTAAAACTCGGTAGTAGCGTTTAACTAGCAACAACGTATACAACTATACATACAAATGCCTTAAAAAGGCGACTATTGCGCAATCGAGCTTATCAACGAAATTTTAACATTTAAGTGTTCAAAATTGCTCGATTTTATCAACTTCACCCTATTTTAGGGTGTTTTATTTTCTGTTTTTTTTTTAATCTAACTATACAATAAACTGAAACAAACGCTAGTTAAACGATTATTTTGTCCGAGTTTCAACACTAAAAAGGGTATAAAACATACAAAGGCTAAATTTGGCTAAGTGGGCGATAATATGGGTAAACAAAGATAAACGGGAAGACTTGACATGGTTAATCCTAAAGGGTAATATAAGGTGAACGGGGAGCACAACACAAAGAACAAGGTTTACAACAAAGGGGTAATCTAAGTGCCTCTATCACTTTTACACAAATCCACAAGTTCATGGTTTTAACAAGCATACTAGTGACAAGTTCTATATTACACATAACATCCGGCTCACTCCTATATCCGAAATGAACAAATATATAACAATAGGCTCAAATATGCTCACGTAACGGATGGAATGGGTAAAAGTGTGAAAACTATCATGTAAGTCTTTCTTTGTTTGTCACGCTTTCCGGTTTCCTTTTTCAAAAATATTTTGCTTGTCGAGTTTTTATCAAGTCCGAAGCTTTCTAAAACACAACCAACCGGTTTATTTACTAAAATATATACAAAATACAGGTATTTTTGAATGATTTTTTTTCTGATTTTCTGATTTTTTTATTTTTGTTATTTTATATATATATATATATATATGAGGACAAACAAAGTTAACAAAGTTAACCCCCTCCCCACACTTGAACTTCGCATTGTCCCCAATGCGAAACCCGAAATATAGAGAAAAAGGATAATAGTACTCCCCTCAAGATGATATCTGATGAATCGAGACTTCCAAAGCTGCGTCTGTCATATGCTCCGGTCAAAGACTTGATAGCCAAAATCTGCAAGTATGTCATATGGTACAGCAAAATAGAACAGTAACAGAATAAACACAAATAAACCATAATGTACATAAATACTACCAATCCAAATAACGATAAGACAGAAAGTAAAGTGTTTGAAAATACAATATAATCCAAGGGTGTTCGACATACTAAACAAAAAGAACACCCACTACAACAAAAATGGCTTTTTAGGACCTTTTCTGTGGGACGCTTGTAAAAGATAGTCCTAAAAAACTATTTAATAGGACTAATGAACTTTTGGGGTCCTTTTATAATATACTCTACTAAACCGGTGTCCTAAAAAACTATTTAATAGAATGGATGATTTTTTAGGGTCCTATTATCATATAATTTAATAGGACACTTAAAATGTAGATCCTAATAAAGTACTTTATAAGACATTTAATTGTTAGTGTCCCATTATGTGGTACCGTATTAGGACACTTGATCATCTAGGGTCCTATTATAACATAACTTAATAGGACACGTTGTAGTTAAGTCATAAATGTTCAGTGTTATAGGACCCTTTCTAGTCGAAGTCATATTAGAACTTAACTTAATAAGACACTTGACACTTGGGTCTTATAACTTTAAACTTTATAGGACGCTTAATCATTATGGTGTTATTATAATACATCGTAATAGGACACTTGATATTTGAGTCATAAAACATTAGTTTTATAGGACGCTTATTCGCTAGAGTTTTATTATAATATAACTTAAAAAGACAGTTGACACTTGGGTCTTATAAATTTAACCTTTATAGGACGCTTAATCATTGTGGTGTTATTATAATACACTTTAATAGGACAGCTGATATTTGAGTCATAAAACATCAGTTTTATAGGACGCTTATTCGCTAGAGTTCTATTATAACATAACTTAATAGGACACTTGACACTAGGGTCTTATAACTTTAACCTTTATAGGACGCTTAATCATTATGATGTTATTATAATACACCGTAATAGGACACTTGGTATTTGAGTCGTAAAACATAAGTTTTATAGGACATTTATTCGCTAGAGTTTTATAATAACACTAGGTTATTAACCTGCTTAATTATGGTCGGTGAGTGGTGGTGGTGGTGGTGGTGGTGAGAGGTGGTGATGGTGGTGGCTGGTGAGTGGTGGTGGTGGTGGTGAGTAGTGGTGGTGGCCGGTGGAGGTGGTGGTGAGTAGTGGTGGTGGCCGGTGAGTGGTGGTGGTGGTGCTGGTGTTGGTGAGAGGTGATGGTGCTGGTGGTGCTGGTGAGAGGTGGTGGTGGCCGGTGAGTGGTGGTGGTGGTGAGTAGTGGTAGTGGCCGGTGAGTGGTGGTGGTGGTGCTGAGTGGTGGTGGTGAGTGGTGGTGGTGGTGAGTAGTGGTGGTGGCCGGTGAGTGGTGGTGCGGGTGCTGGTGCTGGTGAGAGGTGGTGGTGCTGGTGAGAGGTGGTGGTGGCCGGTGAGTGGTGGTGGTGGTGGCGGCCGGTGAGTGGCGGTGGTGGTGAGTGGTGGTGGCGGCAGGTGAGTGGTGGTGGCGGTCGGTGAGTGGTGGTGTTGAGTGGTGGTGGTGAGTAGTGGTGGTGGCCGGTGAGTGGTGGTGGTGGTGGTGGTGAGTAGTGGTGGTGGCCGGTGCTGGTGGTGGTGAATAGTGGTGGTGGCCGGTGGTGGCTAGCGGTGGTTGTGGTCGGCGAGTGGTGGTGGTGGTGGCCTGTTTCGATTAATTAATAATAAACGAGCCGAGCCCAAGCTTGAAAAACTACTTACGAGCCAAGCTCGAGTTTTAAAAATAAATATTGAAACTAGCCGAGCTTGAGCTCTCTGCAAATTAAACGAAACAAGCTCAGCCTTAACTCAACTCGTTAACACCTCTAGTTACATTGATGATGTTAGAACGGTTGCGTTTTGAAAATCTAAATGCAACATTTGTTCTAAAATGTTGCATCTTTAGATGTTAAATGCAACATTATTTTCAAAAGGTTGAATTCAAATGTACGTAATGTATAGTCGTATCATAATTACCTGTTCGTTCACAAATTTTCACATTTTTAGGTTGAGAAATTCAATAAAAGCAAAAAAGAGTATAGATTTTTTTACTGATAGATAATATTTTGATTTTGTTTTAATTAATTTACTAAAAGGAAAAATATTTTTTACTGATAACACTCTTAGTTAATTTCTTTTCTTTTCCTTCTAGATTAAGGGTACCTAAATTCATGATGTTGGTAAATTCTAATTTTTGGTGGGAAGTGAGTGAAAATTGAGTTATAATTTTTGGAGGGAGGTGATAATTGGAGAGTTGGAGGGAAATACAGGAAGAGATAGTAGTTTTAGAGGGAATTTTTTTTAGTGTACACATATTTGACAAAATTAGTTACATAAGTTATTAAATTTGATTATATCTAATGAAAAGGTGGGTAAGTAATAACTAATAAGCTTAAATACTATATTATAAATTTATGTATTTTAGCTGTACGCACTAATTATAGTTTATGTTTATATAAAAAACTAACTCAAATATGTATAAGTAGGTTATATAAATAAATATTTATAAATAAAGATCGATTGAGCGTGACTTTATTGAATAATATAGTGCCACACACAAACACACATATATAAGCTATATTGGTTAAGTTTGAATTTAATTTACCAATTTAGTTTGTAAACGAGCTATTATGGAACATAATAGGCTTTATTAGGTATATTGTGATTCAATAGACGCTATCATAGTCAATTAAGGCATGTATAATTATTATTGCTTATTATGATCTCGTATGACTTGGTACAACTCAATAGAAAGATCCAATATGATATAATAAAACATACATGGTTTTACCAAAGGCCATCGTGACTAATAAGAACCAATATAGTTCATTATGATATTATGATATGTCATTGCCCATTGTAAGGACCGATATAGTCCATTATGACATTATGATATATTATTGCCCATTATGATCTCACTACAACTTGATATACAAACCCAACATGACATAATAAAGGCCAAATAGTCAATTAAAAACGATCATGACTAATAAGGCCTCACATGTTGTATTAATAATATATGCTATTTATAATTGACATTACGATACAATATAATCTCTAAAGGCCCAAATGGCCTAGTAAATTCCATAATGCTCCATTGACCCTTTAATTTGCTTCTTTAAAAATGATAAATTGAATGTCGATTTTATTTAACGCTTAATTACCAAATAAACTTCTAACATATAATGTGGTGGTTTCATGTCCACTAAATGTTTCTACATTATTTCCTAGCCCCGACCCAACTACGATGATCGACCTGAAAATTTTAATATTTGGTTGTGAAAAATTCTTACACAAAATATGGACCCCAATGAAAAAAAAAATATCATTGATCTGCCACTATCTATTACTATATATATAATAATGTATATTAGAGACAATGTTGAAAATTAAGAGAATACAAGTTATAATGCACAAGGTATAAGACATCAAAGCTACAATAGAAATACAACACAACTCATAAAGCTTATCAAAAGTAAAACCACAACCAATAGTCCATAGCTTTATATCCTATTGGTTTCTTGGAGGTGAGATAAGCATTTGGGACCAATAGGTCCTGGGTTCGATTTTCATAAAGGGATTTTTCTCATATTTATTGGGTTTCCTCCTGAATTGGTATATAAGAATTAAGCCTAGTGGAGATGGATATGACCGGGTGGTTCCGCTAATGGCACCATGATACTCCAGTGATCCATCAGTGATTCAAATTTGCCATTAAAATAAAAAAACCACAACCAATAGGGATGCAGCGCAAGGATCACTATCCACACCATCTATTCAAATCCTCATCCATACTTGAAAACGATCCTGGCCTCAAATTTCCAAAGCCCTCTCTCCTTCCCTTTTTGCCCTAGTTTCTTGAAACTAACACTCGCCTCTCTCTTTCCCTTCATGCACAAAGATGGAACTTGACGACTAAGAACCTGCGATAAAGAACAAACGGTAATGAAATCGCAAACCTCATCTTCTTTTGACATCTATCGGTGTCCTTGGAGCATTTTCAAGTTATAATTATAAATCGTAGTTACTTTATTAGATCATTTTCATGATTTGAATAGGGTTATATTGTTGGTGAATTTTGTTTGTAGAGCAGCTCTGAAGCAATAGGAAACAATTGGAGTGAAGAATTTCATGCTTTGCAAAAACCCAATAGTTTAGGAATTTTATCCCTTTTGCAAGAAAAAGCTCTTCTTTTTTTTATTTTGTGATTCTTGACACGGGTTTGGTTCGAAGTTGCTTGTTTTGTTGGAGATATAGGGTTTAGACTTATGTTCATCGAGTTTCTTTTAATTTAGTTAAATTATGTAATACCCTTGTTCAATTTCTTTTAAATTAATTAAGTATATTGCATTTATTTTGAATTTCAAGTGGATTTTAGATCTGTTTTTTTGTATTCCCTTCAATTAAAGATTTGGAGCTTAGCCGTTTTGATTCAACAGTAAAGAAAAGAAAGGTAAACTCTTCATTTTATTGAGTTTATGAGAAACTTTGTCATTGTTATAAAGAAAAAAAATGAAGTAGAACACAATATCATTTTTCTTGGGCATTTATATGTCATCTATCTTCTATCTGGTGGTTGATGGCTTAATATATGTAGATTATTTATGGTTGGTTCAGTAAACTGTCAATGGGACATGTGTAATGGTTGTTATATGGTAGGATGATTTTCTTTTTATCATCTTTAGTGATAGATTAGAATGTAGCTTGACTAATAATTTGTTCTTGACATGATGTCTACTTTGTTGCACTTTGAAAAAATGTTTTTAGCTAGTAGTTAAAGGGTTAAGGGTGCGCCAGTCACGTAGGCACCAGGCGTGAGTTCGGTCTAAGCCATTCGCGGCTGGTTAAGACCATTTGAAACTAGATTTGGCAAAGAGCCGAATAATCTCTACAACCTCAACACGCACAAACACTTTGGTAATTTTAAAAGCGTTTGAAAACGGTTGTGATGATTTGATTTATGATTGTTCATAGTTATGTTTGTGTTTTGATTGTAGTTTGTTAGTTTTGACATTAGAATTGTAATTTGTTTTGTTGGAATTACTGTACATTTTGTGTTTTTGTCATGCTTTTCGATTGAGTGTTCTTTTTTGTATTGGGTTGTTTTGTTGCAGATGCTGAAGCTAGGAACACTAGGGTTCTGGTGTCGCTGCAGTTGCATTTAACCCTACTTATTGAAGGTATTGACCTCAATCTTTATAACATAGTTTATTGTTTTTTAATGTATTTATCTTGGAAATTGAACTTATTAGAAGTTGGCCTTGCGTATTTAGGGTAATACATGTTTCCTTATGATCCATACGAGAGACCTATTACTGGATCTAGAGTTCAACGTTAGGAATCCTCCTTAGAGCCTATTGTCCTACACATCCAATTTTGGTTGGAATGCAAACAGTGTGTGTGGGTTACAGAAGTCAATAAAATCTCTCCAGCTAATGATTATTTAATGGGTGGATCTATTTCGGCGGGTAGTCTACAAACATCTTAGCCTGACATTGAACAGTCAAAACGAGTAGTTTTTGACACATTTGGTTCACCGAGTAAATGAGTCATCTGCTTCCGCGGGTAGTCTACAACCATCTTAGCAAGGCATTGAAAGTATTCTAAATCCATTTAGTAAAAAATGAACTGATAGTTGCATGTGAAATAACTATTAAGTTGAAGGCTACACTACTTAAATCTAACTTTTTGCTATTTTCAGAATTGTGCACAATGCTATCAAGTTTTGGTGGGAGGCTGGTGGCTATACACAGAGTGTTGGTAGAATATGAAAGATTATATTGGTATTATATCATCCATTAAGTTTTCTTTGAATAAGTGTTTATATTGTTGCTTTTGTGATTTTACCCAGTTTCACTAAAACAATGTGATCGCGGTTCCAGATGCTAATTTTCATTCTCTCCCTTCCACTCGGCACAAACAACACTATATCCTTGTACGTTTCCTTCTAATTGTATTGCGATTATATGCATATAATTATGTAGCATCTTCTTTATTAACGTCCAAGTAATGACAATAGTGATTTTGATCTATGCAGAGATTAGATAACATGACTACTAGAAGGTACAAATGTCAGGAGGCGAAAGCATATGTAAGATTATCACGTGATATGTTGGGAAAAGGAATAAGTCAACCCCGGTAAATATTGGACATATTACACGTCGGACACTAAATAGGGTGATATAGGTATGTATGTGTTTATTAAATAGCCTCTTGTTGGTCCCTTTTGCTTAATATATAAAAGTTTGTTAAAAAAATATGTTTACTAAATTTTATGTCATTTGCTGGGTTATGTTTTATTTGAAGTGAAAATAAACTCTCATTATTTGGTTTCTTGGCAAATTATGAAAAGCCAAATTCTTGGTGATGGAAAAAAATGGCATAAAAATTGTTAGTGATAAAATAGTAGAGCAAAAGTCCACATACACCTGGCAAATACTTAAAAAAAAATTAGTAATAAAATAGCATAGCAAAAGACTACATGCACCTAGATCAAATATCCAAATTATGAACTTAACGATTTGACTCTTTGAAGTCGTCTGCATAATACCAAATGATGGACATACCTATCTTTTTTAGATTTTGCTTTTTTACTATATTTTTACACCCGTCCAACTTTTAAAAAAATTGCAATTGTAACCCCTAGACTACAACTCTTACTTTTGCAAATGCCAATACATTGTGTTTTACGAAATGTCTTAGTCATTGTGTTGTACACTTTGTGTCTACCTTTGTGATTTACACTTTTTTTTTGTAATTGTCTTTTACACACTGCGTTTTACGAAATTGTGTTTTGTCTAACTATATGTTTCCACCCGTCGCGCGCCGCCGCAACGCGCGACAGGCAAAATCCTAGTTTGTTGAAAACTAAAATCTAAGTTGGAGATGAAGTTTTCCACAAAAGCATTCTAAACTCTACCGAGACTATAGCAAGAGGAAGGGTCTAGAGCTTGGACCCAAATGATCTAGTTGGTGGTACAAAGATTGAACCAGAATGGTGTGAGGTAAACGCTCAAGTACCAATAAAAAATATTAAAACTTGGTAAAACCATATGGTTTATTTTCTACAATTCAAGATTGTATTAGTGCATCATCCATCGCATGGCCCTATCCATTCATCTCGGTATGTATTTGTTAAACTTGTGATACAAATAATTTTAATATCATGGAACTTAGTGCTTATACATGGATGGTTTATTTGTAGGTAGTTCATGAGGATTGAGGACGCATGATGACTCAAGATTTTATGCTTCTTTTTTCTTTAATTGCTTTAATTTCTTTGTTAAATGTTAAGATTTTATGTCAGATAATGTTATAACTTATTTATGGTTAGTGTTTTTGTTATGAACATGCTTATTTGAAATATAATGAAGTTTTATTTCTTTCATTAGTTTATGTTATACAATAACTATTAGGATGTTATATGTTGATGGTCTGTTTATAAAATTGGTTTTATAATCTTATTCGGGATATTAGGACCATTTTCTTGATATTAAAGTAGCTATAACGTTACATCATAAGGGTCCTATAAATTAATTTTTAAGGACGCGTGTATGTGTATCAAAAGATTAAAAGTAGGTAATCACATTTTAGAACATTATAAAAGTGTCCTAATATGTTCTTTTTAGGACGCTATTTAAGTTGTCTATAGACATATTATGCGACCATAAAATTGGTTTCATAATCTTATTTGATATATTAGGACCATTTTCTTGGTACTAAATTAGCCATAATGTTACATCATAAGGGTCCTATCAATTAATTTCTAAGGACGCTTGTAAGTGTATCAAAAGATTAAAAGTATGTAAGAACATATTAGAACATCGTCAAAGTGTCCTAATATGTTTTTATTAGGACACTATTTTGGTTGTTCAAATACATATTACACGACCATAAAATTGGTTTCATAATCTTATTTGAGTTGTTAGGACGCTTTTTTAGTTCCGGGACTTTTTACGACCCCTTTACATGAAACGCTTTTACCGTTGGTCCTATTAAATGAAAGGTCCTATAAAATAGCATTTTTAGGACGCTTTTGCGCGTACTAAAAACCCAGTTTTCTTGTAGTGACCCGAAATGACAAGTACTAAAATAATAATAAAAACCACCAACTAACATCACCACCAACTCCTACTCGTCATCATCGTCATCGTCTCTCGTGAAGGATGGGCCCGCACCACCATAACCAGGTGGGTTCCACGGTGGGAACTGTGGAGGGTGCTGAAAGTAGTCGGGATATGCATGGTGCATCTCCCCGAATAGGTACGAAAATCCGGCACTCACCCCCTGGTATAAGCTCTCCTGGCTATGCCTCAGCTGATCCTGCGTGGCCCTGAGCTGATCCTGACTATCCCGGATCTGGTCCTGGCTGGTCCTAATCTGGTCGATGTACGTACCATGCTGTTCCTGCGTAACACGCATCTGCTGGAACTGCTGATAAAACTCAGGCCAATCCTGATGCTGGTAGTACTGTTGGTGCTGCGGCTCATGTGGTGGTGTGTGGTGCGGTGGTGTGTGTGGTCCGTGCTGCTCCTGCATCTCTACATCCTCTTCCTCTTCCTCTTCTGGGAGTGGGGGCAACGGGTCCCAGACCTCGTTGTTGAGCCCCCTTAACCTATCCCCGTGATCAGTCTCAACAATTACCCCCATCGCCTTCAGTGACCTGATGTCAACATGAACCCCCTCGGTTATCAGAGTGAGACCCTGAAGTACCTCCTCAGTCATAAGGTGTTCGTTGTACGCAATTTCGGTCACATACTGACCGCCATGTATCTGACTGTTAGAAGTCCTCCCTGAGCACTTCACAAAGTATTCAGCCATTCGCGCCGCTAAGTTGATGGGTGCCTTCTCCACCAATGCGTATAGAAAAATCAAATCTGGTGTTGGACAGTTACCAAGGCTGTCCATGCGACCGCATATAGTGTGGCTAAACACATGGTGCATCACTCGCACCAGAGGGTCTCTAAGTCGTGAGGCCTTTGACATCCTCAGGTTGTATGGGTCCCCAACAGCATTTGCAGCCCAAAACGCATCCCGTGCTGCATCAGAAGGGAAGGTGAACTGCTCTGTGAAGACATCGGGATCATCCATGTCTTCTCTAGTGTAAATCCCGAGCCTCCTACCCAAACGACCAACCGACCACCTGTGCCATCGACCACATAATCTGAAAGCTACTCGCTCCTTGTGGCGGAATTTGGGTCGTCGAGCAGCAGCCGGCTTTTCGTAGGCATATGATGCAAAGAACTCTATGGTCAGCTCCCTGTAAACGGGTCGGTTGCAACCAACCAGGTTTGTAAGTGGACGACTCATCATGTTTTCTAAACGGTCATACTGATTGAGTTCTTGCATTACTTCCCAATCCAGCCATCTAGGGACTCCGAACTGCCCCCTCCGGGCCCATAATGCGTCTCTTTTTGGAATGCATAAAGCTTCAATCTCGTCGTTGGGATCGAACTGTAGGAAGGGATGATGCATCTGTAATGGGGAACATTGTTAGAAAGACAGAAACAGGAGAAAATTGAATTGAAAACAGCCGAGCAGCAAATTATGAAGCTTCTGTCCAACTGAACTGGGCAAATGGCATGGTCGTTCTTTGAGACGCACGGTCGTGCGTCTCCGAGAACTAACAGACCAAGCCCAGAGATTGTCGGAACTACACGGCGTGCGATCTGTGGCACCACCGTGCAACACTGAACAACTGCAGATATCATGAACAAGCCGGAATTGCACGATCGTTCCATCTAAGGAACGTCCGTGCGACACAGTGTCTGCAGATTTCGACCCCTGTACTTAGAACAACCTGATTTTTGCCAAAGTTTAACAAGTATTGGGTCAACAGGGGTCTGAAAGTCAACCGGGTGTTCACGATACTTCGATTCAACAAGGGTTAGGGTTTCGATTTGTTTATGAAGAGAACCCTAAAAATTTCCTTGAAGAATCGGAAGAAATCTAACCTAGAAAGTAAGAAAACAAGAAATCTACCACTAGAGACGTACCATGCGAAGTTGGGTGCGAGATCGTGCGAAAAACCGTGCGATTTGGTGTAAAAACCATCTGGAACGGCTGTAGTTGCTAGGGTTCGCGAATGAGGGATTTTGCAGCAGATGAGGGTATATATAATGTGCAAAATGACAAAAATGCCCTCAGCCTGACGCATGGTCGTTCGCCGTTTGGCACGGTCGTGCGAATCCGACGACTTTCATTTTTCTCGGTGATGCACCGAGGGTGCGATCCACCGTGCCAGCAACTCGGAAATGCACGGTCGTGCGAATCCTGGCACGGTCGTGCGTCAGCTGCAGATCAGAATTTTTCTGCAGAATCCATTTCCAGCAACTGTTTTGGCCGTTTTTCGCCATTTTTTCAACACGCCTACTGTTCTAACAATATTGCAACATAGAACCTTCGCTCGGCACGAATAGAAACTGTACAAACTAACGGAAACTACCTAACTAACCTAAATTACGCTAAAACTACAAAAACATAAAAACGGACAATTTTGCCCCTATAGCGCCAAAGACGCTCCTGCTACATTTTTGTCGGCGAGTCAGTAGCGTAGACTCATGCTAAATTTTTGTCGACGAGTCGATAACAAGACTCCAAGCTAAAACTAGAAAAATAAATCCTAAATGACGATACTACCCCTAAAGTGCAAAACACGCTCTTGCTGCATTTTTGATCCACGAGTCAGCAGCGTAGACTCTCTCCTCCCCACACTTATGATGTGTGCGGGGTTTGGAGTTCAATGACCTCCATCACCGACTCTGTCGGCCCGGCAACGTACAACTTCAAGCGATGCCCATTTACTTTGAAAATACTACCGTCCGCGTTCTCTATTGCAACAGTCCCATACGGAAATACCCCTTTAACTGTGTATGGGCCTGTCCAACGTGAATGAAGCTTCCCGGGAAATAAGCGCAACCGCGAGTTGTAAAGAAGAACAAGATCGCCCGCTTGGAATTCTTTGTGGTCCTTCAAGCGTTTATCGTGCAATCTCTTCGTGCGCTCCTTGGACAACACCGAGCTCTCATAAGCGCGTTGTCGCAACTCTTCCAACTCATGAATCTGGAGAAACCGGGCTTCACCTCCGGCTTTTAGGTCCAGATTTGCGGTTTTTAGCGCCCACATCGCTTTATGCTCCAACTCAACCGGTAAATGGCATGTCTTTCCGTATACAAGCCTAAAGGGAGTAGTCCCAATAGGCGTCTTGTAAGCCATACGGAAAGCCCACAACGCTTCATCAAGCTTATCCGACCAATCCTTGCGGTTTGCACCTACCGACCGCTCAAGGATTCTTTTAAGCCCCCGGTTCGTGACTTCCACCTGCCCGCTTGTCTGTGGATGATAGGGCGTGGATAGACGGTGATGCACACCGTAACGGGACAAAGCTCTCTCGAGCTGAGTATTGCAAAAATGCGTCCCTCTGTCACTGATAAGCGCTTTCGGAGCGCCGAACCGGGCAAATAAGCTTTTCAAAAATCTCACGACCACCCTAGCATCATTGGTGGGTAAGGCCTGTGCCTCCGCCCACTTCAATACATAGTCAACCGCGACCAGGATGTACTTATTACCTCGTGAGGGGGGAAATGGTCCCATGAAGTCTATCCCCCAGATATCAAATGTCACACCCCAACCGATGGCGGAAACATCGAGATGAGACGTACAAACTGTTCAAAGACATCATAACACTAATTGTGACAATAATTAAAGTTTTATTCATTGATAACCAATAGTTTCATACAATACATGGAAATGAAAAATACATAACATAGATTGAAATTTAAATGTTTGATGGGTTTCTAAGCCATCCTAGCCATATTCTTGTTTTCTTGAATCGTCAACCTGCAGTATGCATTTAAAATACAATCAACAAATAATTGCTGGCGAGTATACAGGTTTGTACATAGCATAATAGAGTTAAATAGTTTATCAAATCTAATCCATGTGAACAACTGATATCAAATTAACTGTTATACTCGTAACGATGAAATCCACATGTCCAAACCATAGTTTAACGCAATTAACATAGCCTAACCCTCGAAAGGGTGGTGATAGAGTTAAAAGACCTAGCAATACCCATAATATACGGGAGGGGCGTTACAACCTACAGCGCTGCCATTGATAGGGGAGGCTTGCAAAGTTAATGAACACATAGTCATAGATGTTAACATTAGCATAACATAGATAATCAATAATCAAGTAGTTTCACAATAGTATGGATAGATTGTGCAAAAATTGTTTAGCATTGTGTTTTTGATAAGGAAATGCATACTACACCCAAAATGTGTAAAAAGGAAAATGGGTCAAGTATACTCACCTTAGAGTGCGTTGCGTATTCTTGGAATAAGATAGAATAATAGAATAATAGATTTCCCAAGAGGCGTGCACAAGAAGATTACCCTATTAAGTTGGAAGGATTTTGTTAAATATTGGGAATTTTGGGAATTATAATATGACAATTAAATAGGTAAAATAAATACTAATCTTACCAAAACATCACAAATAGAATTTCCAAAATGTTGGATTAAATAAATAAAAATTCGGATATGTATATAATTATTTTAGATTAATAATCTTGAATAAATAATCTAATATAAATTAATAATTCTATAAATAATAAGTCTATTTATAAAATTCTAGTTATAAATAATTTCTGATTAAATAAATAACACAAATAATAATTCTGACTTATTTATTAATAATTCTGAAAATAATAAATAGAAATTCTGAAATAATAAGCATAAATTCTGAAATAATAAACATAAATTCTGAAGTAATAAATCTGAAAATAATTCAGATTTAAATATAAATTCTGAAATAATAAAAACTGTTTTTAAATAAATAATAGTTATAAATCTGATTTAAATAAATAAGAAGTAAAATTCTGAAACAAGTAATATAAATTCTGATTATAAACAAATTCCGATTATTTTAAATAATAATTCTGTTTTAACAATAATAATTCTGAAATATATATAACAATAAAAATTCGGAATTAATTAAATAAGAAATGAAAATTCTGGAATAATAATTATAGATTCTGAAATTATAAAACTGATTTATTAAATTAATTAATAAATCAGAAAATAATATATAGGTTTATAAAATTCTGATTTTATAAATACTTCTGATTTAATTAATAATCAGAAAAAAATATATCTGATTATATGTATTTATATACTATAATTCTGATTTATATAATAATAATAATAGTAATAATAATAATAATATTAATAAAAATATAACTGAATAATCAAAAGATAAACGAAAATAAAAGAATAATTGAATCGGAAGGTTACCGGTCGGAGACGGGTAGGTGGTGGCCGGAGGCGGTGATGACGGTGGTCCGGTGGTTCCGGCGATCCTCGGTTTCGAGTCGGTGTTTCGGTTCTGTTTTATTTCGGTTTTAATGAACGAGTGAAAGGGATCGAATGAAGAAAAGATAGCCGGATATATATAGGTGAGTGGAGGTGATCGGTTACGGGAAAACAGAACATGAATGGTCACCGGTTCCGGTTAAACAACCAAAGGCCGGAGAAGACATACGGTTTTGAGCGGTTATTTTGATTCAAATTCAACATTTAATTACATGTTAAATGTAATTGGATCTCAAACTTATCACCAGTCCAAGACCCAGCCCAGCTGGTTGTGTGCGCGTTTGTTGAGTGAAGGGTCGCGGGTTCGAATCCGGTTTGATGCATTTAAACCACCTTTTTGTTATTAATTAGCCTGACTAACTGGGTTAGCCACTAACTGAGTTTTCTAACTCACTTAGTGCTGCCCTTTATAAAACTAACCGGGTTAGGTTATTTAACGAAAATGCTTAGAACATCAATAAAAATTCAGAAATAATTATTTATTTAATTTAAATTGTTATTTTATTTATCTAAAATATTAATAAAGTAATATAAAAATCAAATTTAACCCAAATTTCAATATTTTTACCGAATTAGCGTATAAATTCCCAATTTTTGTACGGTGTAGGGTAATCTCTTGGCAACGATGAATTTAAGAGCTGAAATTAAGATGTGGTTCCACTGTTTTTACGTGTTTAACATAGTTTCAACGTGTTTCAATTGTTTCAACAATACATAGCATTCAAACACAAAATATGGATAAAATCATGCATTTTCATTATGATTTCAAGTCTCGAGTACAATTTGGAATTAGAAACAAATACCACGAAGGTACAACTTACAAAAATAGAAAGTACAGGTAGACTTGCCAAAAATGGAAAGATTGAAAATACGAGATGTCACAGTCTCCCCTACTTTAGGAGATTTCGTCCTCGAAATCTAAGAGGAAAACTTTTGAAAAGATGACATCTAATGATTCAAAAAGAGGGAAATAAATGAGACTTTGATCATAATGTTTTTGTTTAGGAAAATTGATTTCATGTATGCATCACATAGCACATTGTTTTTCACATAATTTGTCAAATAGGTTCACATAGAATAACATAGTATTGCACATAGAATAACATGGTGTTACACATAGAATATCATGTATAATGAATGCAAGATAAATTTAGTTTGTTCACGAAGGAGTAATTATTAATTATTTTAGATTGCGATAATAACGTGCTTCGTGTTCCAAAACTTGAAATGAAGATAACGCTCAAAATGTAAATCACATGATAATTGAGATAACATAAAAAGAGATTCATCATAAAAATATGGAGTGTCACGGAACGTAACATAGACTATTCCAAAGTGAGTCGAAATCCTTTTCGAATTAAGGAGACGTGCTTTGGCCTAATAGACAAACATTCTCATCGAGGAGCGACTAACGATGTTTGTCCTTCCAGTTACTACACGTCCTTAATCGATTGGGAAAATCGAAACTTTGGCGAGATCGAAAATCAAGGAATGGGACTAGTTAAACAAGATGCGAGTTTCACCTCTAACTTGATAACATCGTACCCTAATGTGGTTGGTACTCATCCAAGGATGAGGGTCCACTAGAATATGAAAAGGAAAACTCCCAACAAGGTTTGGATATCACTCCTAACTTGAGGGTAGATTTCGTGCAAAAATCAAAGTATAGCTGAGTGAAAATCATCACCAAGTGTGGGAATCACCCCTATCTTGATGAATCATTTCGATTGTGTTGTAAGAGTGTCTTCAAAGCTTCCAAGTGTGTATTGTGTTAGCCTTAGGAAAGGCTTGTATATTAGAAGTCCAAAAGAATAGAGGGAAGCAAAGAAGAGAGAAAGGAATAATGTCTTTAACAGCAAGTAAATGAGAAAGCTCCTAAACTATAGACTAGGCAAAGCAAGGCATTCCTAATTCCCTATAGTTATGGCTCTGATACCAATCTGGTATCAGAGTACTCCTACTATAGACTAGGGTAAAGTATAGGAATTCTACCTAATTCCCTATAGTTATGGCTCTGATACCAATCTGTCACACCCCAACCGATGGCGGAAACATCGAGATGAGACGTACAAACTGTTCAAAGACATCATAACACTAATTGTGACAATAATTAAAGTTTTATTCATTGATAACCAATAGTTTCATACAATACATGGAAATGAAAAATACATAACATAGATTGAAATTTAAATGTTTGATGGGTTTCTAAGCCATCCTAGCCATATTCTTGTTTTCTTGAATCGTCAACCTGCAGTATGCATTTAAAATACAATCAACAAATAATTGCTGGCGAGTATACAGGTTTGTACATAGCATAATAGAGTTAAATAGTTTATCAAATCTAATCCATGTGAACAACTGATATCAAATTAACTGTTATACTCGTAACGATGAAATCCACATGTCCAAACCATAGTTTAACGCAATTAACATAGCCTAACCCTCGAAAGGGTGGTGATAGAGTTAAAAGACCTAGCAATACCCATAATATACGGGAGGGGCGTTACAACCTACAGCGCTGCCATTGATAGGGGAGGCTTGCAAAGTTAATGAACACATAGTCATAGATGTTAACATTAGCATAACATAGATAATCAATAATCAAGTAGTTTCACAATAGTATGGATAGATTGTGCAAAAATTGTTTAGCATTGTGTTTTTGATAAGGAAATGCATACTACACCCAAAATGTGTAAAAAGGAAAATGGGTCAAGTATACTCACCTTAGAGTGCGTTGCGTATTCTTGGAATAAGATAGAATAATAGAATAATAGATTTCCCAAGAGGCGTGCACAAGAAGATTACCCTATTAAGTTGGAAGGATTTTGTTAAATATTGGGAATTTTGGGAATTATAATATGACAATTAAATAGGTAAAATAAATACTAATCTTACCAAAACATCACAAATAGAATTTCCAAAATGTTGGATTAAATAAATAAAAATTCGGATATGTATATAATTATTTTAGATTAATAATCTTGAATAAATAATCTAATATAAATTAATAATTCTATAAATAATAAGTCTATTTATAAAATTCTAGTTATAAATAATTTCTGATTAAATAAATAACACAAATAATAATTCTGACTTATTTATTAATAATTCTGAAAATAATAAATAGAAATTCTGAAATAATAAGCATAAATTCTGAAATAATAAACATAAATTCTGAAGTAATAAATCTGAAAATAATTCAGATTTAAATATAAATTCTGAAATAATAAAAACTGTTTTTAAATAAATAATAGTTATAAATCTGATTTAAATAAATAAGAAGTAAAATTCTGAAACAAGTAATATAAATTCTGATTATAAACAAATTCTGATTATTTTAAATAATAATTCTGTTTTAACAATAATAATTCTGAAATATATATAACAATAAAAATTCGGAATTAATTAAATAAGAAATGAAAATTCTGGAATAATAATTATAGATTCTGAAATTATAAAACTGATTTATTAAATTAATTAATAAATCAGAAAATAATATATAGGTTTATAAAATTCTGATTTTATAAATACTTCTGATTTAATTAATAATCAGAAAAAAATATATCTGATTATATGTATTTATATACTATAATTCTGATTTATATAATAATAATAATAATAATAATAATAATAATAATAATATTAATAAAAATATAACTGAATAATCAAAAGATAAACGAAAATAAAAGAATAATTGAATCGGAAGGTTACCGGTCGGAGACGGGTAGGTGGTGGCCGGAGGCGGTGATGACGGTGGTCCGGTGGTTCCGGCGATCCTCGGTTTCGAGTCGGTGTTTCGGTTCTGTTTTATTTCGGTTTTAATGAACGAGTGAAAGGGATCGAATGAAGAAAAGATAGCCGGATATATATAGGTGAGTGGAGGTGATCGGTTACGGGAAAACAGAACATGAATGGTCACCGGTTCCGGTTAAACAACCAAAGGCCGGAGAAGACATACGGTTTTGAGCGGTTATTTTGATTCAAATTCAACATTTAATTACATGTTAAATGTAATTGGATCTCAAACTTATCACCAGTCCAAGACCCAGCCCAGCTGGTTGTGTGCGCGTTTGTTGAGTGAAGGGTCGCGGGTTCGAATCCGGTTTGATGCATTTAAACCACCTTTTTGTTATTAATTAGCCTGACTAACTGGGTTAGCCACTAACTGAGTTTTCTAACTCACTTAGTGCTGCCCTTTATAAAACTAACCGGGTTAGGTTATTTAACGAAAATGCTTAGAACATCAATAAAAATTCAGAAATAATTATTTATTTAATTTAAATTGTTATTTTATTTATCTAAAATATTAATAAAGTAATATAAAAATCAAATTTAACCCAAATTTCAATATTTTTACCGAATTAGCGTATAAATTCCCAATTTTTGTACGGTGTAGGGTAATCTCTTGGCAACGATGAATTTAAGAGCTGAAATTAAGATGTGGTTCCACTGTTTTTACGTGTTTAACATAGTTTCAACGTGTTTCAATTGTTTCAACAATACATAGCATTCAAACACAAAATATGGATAAAATCATGCATTTTCATTATGATTTCAAGTCTCGAGTACAATTTGGAATTAGAAACAAATACCACGAAGGTACAACTTACAAAAATAGAAAGTACAGGTAGACTTGCCAAAAATGGAAAGATTGAAAATACGAGATGTCACATCCAAGACTTCACAAACCTGAATCCAGTTTTGAGGCATTTCATCACGTGCCGATATATTTGTCGCCCTCTGGCAAGCATCGCACGCTCTAACCCAACTCTGCGCATCACGAAATATAGTCGGCCAATAAAACCCGGAATCCAACACTTTCTTGGCGGTAAAGTTGGCTCCATGGTGGCCTCCGGTAGGTCCCTCGTGACAGTGGCGCAGAATATCGGTCGCCTCCTTCCCTGAAACACATCTCCTGATCACCTGATCAGCACCAATCCGAAACAAGTAAGGGTCATCCCAAATGTAGTGCTTGACATCCGAAAAGAATTTCCTCTTTTACTGGTGAGTCAACCCTTTAATCAGAATCCCGCAAGCAAGGTAGTTCGCAAGGTCAGCAAACCATGGCGACTCATCGCATATCTCAACACTCATCAAAGACTCGTGTGGGAAGTTGTCATTTATGGAATCCCAACGCGCGTCCACGATGTCTCCATGCTCTAACCGAGATAGATTGTCAGCCGCTACATTCAACGCACCCTTTTTATCTTGAATTTCGATATCGAACTCTTGCAGCAACAAGATCCACCTGATCAGACGTGGCTTAGCGTCCTGTTTGCTGAAGCGATATCGGATGGCAGCGTGATCAGTATATACAACGGTTTTCGAAAGCACCAAATACGATCGAAATTTGTAAAATGCGAAAACGACCGCCAAGAGCTCTTTTTCTGTCGTGGTATAATGCTCCTGAGCGTCGTGAAGAGTTTTGCTCGCATAATAGATCGGGTGAAAGTGCTTTTCTCTCTTTTGGCCAAGAACGGCCCGGCCCCTATAGCGTAATCACTCGCGTCGCACATAATCTCAAACGGCAGACTCCAGTCCGGTGCAACTAAAATAGGGGCCTCAATCAACTTTTGCTTGAGAAGGTCAAAGGCTCTCAAGCAATCATCTCCGAATATGAATGGAGCGTCTTTCTCCAACAAACGGGTCATGGGTCTGGCGATTTTTGAAAAATCTTTAATGAATCGCCGATAGAACCCGGCATGACCGAGAAAGCTCCGTATCGCTCTAACAGAGGTGGGAGGCGGAAGTCGTGAAATGATATCCACTTTGGCTGGATCGACCTCCATACCAGCATGCGAAATCTTATGTCCCAGAACTATGCCCTCCTTCACCATGAAGTGGCATTTCTCCCAGTTCAGGACCAGATTCGTCTCCTCACACCTCTTCAACATTTTTCTCAAATTTTCCAAGCAATGATCGAAGGAATCCCCAAATACCGAAAAATCATCCATGAAAACCTCCATGGAATCCTCGATCATGTCATGGAAAATTGCAACCATGCATCTTTGGAAGGTCGCTGGTGCATTACACAACCCAAAAGGCATCCGCCGGTAGGCGAATGTGCCGAAGGGGCATGTAAAGGTAGTCTTCTCCTGATCCTCAGGAGCGATAGGAATCTGAAAGTACCCAGAGAATCCGTCTAGGAAACAGTAATACAACTTCCCCGACAGATGTTCCAACATCTGGTCGATGAATGGAAGCGGGAAGTGATCCTTGCGAGTAGCATCATTGAGCTTGCGGTAGTCAATGCAAACTCGCCACCCAGTGACGGTACGGGTAGGAATTAGCTCATTCCTATCATTTGAGACTACAGTCATACCACCTTTCTTAGGTACAACCTGCACCGGACTCACCCACACAGAGTCCGAAATAGGATAAATCATGCCGGCATCCAACAATTTAATCACCTCCTTCTTCACCACGTCTTGCATATTTGGATTTAAACGCCTTTGATGCTGTGCACACGGCTTGTACTCGTCTTCCATCAGAATCTTGTGAGTACAAAAAGAAGGATTGATGCCCTTGATATCCATGATTTTCCATGCAATGGCTCTTTTATGAAGTCTCAGAACCTCGAGAAGCTGATTTTTCTCATCCTTTTCCAATGATGCCGAAATTATGACCGGTAGGCGACGCTCCTCGTCCAGAAATGCATACTCGAGATGTGGTGGGAGTTCTTTCAACTCCAAAGGCGTCGGATCTTCAACCGAAGGCTCTGCTTCCTCCTTTTTCACATGGTCAATTTCAAGAAATCTCTCCGGACTCTGGGAACTATCGTCACCAATCTGATAGACTGGCTGCTCGAAATCGTGGGCCTCCTGCGTAATGCCAATCAGGTCCCCACACGACAGACGTGTGTCCGAATCAATCTCGTCAATAGTACCTTGAAAATGAGAGCACACACATGCATCGACAATGTCGACATAGTAAAGCATGTCATCGTGACTTTGCGGATGCTGCATTGATCTTTTAATATCAAATGTCACGTGCTCGTCATTTACTCGGAGCGTGATTTGGCCAGCTGCCACATCAACAATCGTCCTCGCTGTATTGAGGAAAGGACGTCCAAGTATCAAAGGTACCCTTGAATCTTCGTCCATGTCAAGGATAACAAAGTCCACGGGGAAAACAAATTTATCGATTTTTACAAGCATGTTTTCCACAAATCCGCGCGGATACTTTATTGAGCGATCTGCCAACCGAATGCTCATCCTAGTAGGTGACGGCTCACCCAGATCCAGTTTAGTAAAAACCTTATACGGCATAAGGTTAATACTCGCTCCCAAGTTAGCCAATGCATGGCTAACAGACATGTTTCCAATCAAACACGGGAGCGTGAAACTACCAGGATCTCCCATTTTCGTGGGCAGACGGTTTTGCAGAACGGCAGAACAAGTCTCATTCATCACCACACATGATATATCCTCGAGCTTCTGTTTATTCGAGAGGATATCCTTAAGGAATTTCGCATACTTTGGCATCTGGGCCAAGGCTTCAACAAACGGTATATTGATGTGTAGTTGCTTAAACAAATCAAGGAACTTACCGTATTGTTCTTCATTCTTCTGCTTCTTCAGCCTGCCTGGATAAGGTACTGGAGGAGTGTAATCTTTGACCGGCTCCTGGACTTGTGCTGTACTTGCTGGGCGCAGCCTGGCTTGCACCTCGTCCGGTGTGTCAGTCGGGACCGCTTCAGTGATCGGTACTGAGTCCTATATGACGGGTCCGGTAGTTTTTCCACTCCTGGTCATGACAGCATTCACATCCCTGTGTCCGCCCGGGTTTGGTTCTGTATTACCCGGAAGACCGCCTGGGGGTCTTTTGGACATCATCTGTGCCAGCTGACCAACCTGATTCTCGATATTCTGAATCGAGGCCTTCTGACTCCTCATTTCTCCCTCGTTAGCTAGAAAACGATCTTCGCTTTGTTGGTATCGTTTTCCAGAGCTAGAGAGAGGCTGAGCCATCATATCCTCCAGCTTGGAACTAGACTGAGGGGCCTGCTGCTGGGAGCTACTCCCAGTGCCCTGATTCTGGTACGAATATGGACGCTGCTGGTAGGGTTGGTTGTACTGCTGGTACTGCTGACCCTGCTGAGGCGCTGGTGCTGAGTGAACCCCAATGGGTTCTGATTTCCTGCGTTCGCTCGCCACCCAAAATTTGGGTGATTTCTCTAACCGGGATTATAGGTGTTGCTGTATGGGTTGTTCTGCGGCCTCACTTGATTACTCACGAAATCTACTTCTTCGTGGCCCTCATATACGACTCCCTGAAAACATGCCCCAGGCTCGTGTGACACTCCGCACTGGTCACATCCCGAGCCAGCATGCGCAATCATCTGGGACCTGTCGAATCTCGATGCAAGAGCCGAGATTTGTGCAGTAATGGCCGTGTAGTCGTCTACAGCATGAACTCCTGAACGAGATGATGATGATGATGCCCGACCTCTATCTCCGTCCCGACGCGAGCTGGATTTCAACGCAGCTTTTTCTATAATATCATACACTTCAGTCGGTGTCTTAGTTCCAAGATCGCTTCTCGCGTTCACGTCTAATCGCTCTTGCGTATTATAGCTGAGCCCCTGATAGAACGTCAAAACCAGCTGTAGCTTGGAGAAGCCGTGATGTGGCACATCAATCAACAAATCCTTGAATCTCTCCCAAGCCGCATGCAACGACTCGCCCTCGTCCTGGCGAAAGGAAACAATCCGGTTCCGTAGCTTGTTCGTTTTCTCAGGTGGGAAATATTTCTGCATAAACTGCTCCGCCAACTGATTCCAGGTCCTGATGGACCCGGCAGGAAGTGACATAAGCCAAGCTCTAGCTTTGTCACGTAATGAAAACGGAAACAACCTCAACCGAATCGCATCCTCCGAAACACCTGTAATCCTAAATGTCGAACAAATAGCAAGAAAAGCAGCGATATGCCTCCCGGGATCCTCATGCTCACGTCCGTCAAACTGCACTGAATTCTGCACCATGTTAATAATACTAGATCTAATTTCAAAAGTAGGTGCATCTATAGTGGGCTGAAGGATACTCGGCTCCAGGCCTGCCCTTCCGGGCTGATTTGTTTCATTCAACGGTCGGTCGTCGTCCGCCATGACGACTCTCTCCTCGTCCCCTGAGCTTTCGTCTTCAGAGATAATTACCGGCTCGTCGATTGCATTTGCTATGCGTTGTGCAATGACAAACGACCTTTCGCGCAGCCTCTTACTTCTTCTAAGATTATGCGCTGGTTCGTCAGTCGGCTCAGCAATAGCGGGCGCGGGAGTTGAGGACATCAACCTGCAAACGAAAAACTGACACAATGAATAGTTTATTAATATAATAATGTTTTTTTTTGCTGAATAGAAGCAGAATATGTATAAATATGAGCTGTAAAATTTATAAAAATCCGAAAATGGGCCGAAATTTTTATAAAAATTAAAGCAACGAAAATAATCGAATCGGCTAGTATGAAAATGATTTTTAAGTGCCGAAAACTCAAAGAATAAATGAATAAATAAATCCGGATTTAAACAAATAAATAGAATAAAAATTTACAAGTGTACAAAAGGATCACGAAAATGAATAAATTGAATTAAAAGCTAGAAATATTAACAAATAAATCAACAAATAAATAAACATGAAAATATACACAAATATAAACAAGTATATACACCGATAACACAATGACTCGGGTCGTTCCTAAAACTCGCCATTCCCCGGCAACGGCGCCAAAAACTTGGTACGTGCGCGACTAAACATATTTTTACAATGAAATTACACACGAATTGGTTTTAAATTTATAAAAGTGATTATTACTTTTACATCAAAACACACACGAAAGAGGCAAGTGTACCCCGTCATATATGTAGTAAAGTATCGGTAAGAACCAAGTATCGATCCACGGAAATGGGCGGAGAAATAATACTAGACCTTTGTCGCTAAACTATCGGTAAAAACATACGTGGTATTGGTTTTAACTACACTAAAGTAAGCATAACAAATACTTATAAAACATAGTAAATTATATATAAATAGCCTTGCTTAATACACAACCACAGCATGTCAACTAAGTCAGTTTTGGCATTAGAAGCATTCGGTCAATTTTCCAATTTAAGACAATTAGTATCCCTTTCGGGAATCCTAAGATGACAATCATTCGGAAAGTTAAAACGATAAACACACTTTAACCACCTAAAATTGTTCTTTAACGTGCGATTGATTAATGTCTACAAAAATCTCCTAAAAATAAGTTAGTCATCCGTTAGGAGTTTTCTAACCTCACTTAATCAAGGAAAGCAACACCGATAAACACAATGCAACCACCGAGACAAGCATAAACTAGATTAAATCACAACCGAGTTCATTTTACAAATCTTGCGCATAAATTCACCAAGATAGCAATTTTGGCCGAAACTACTAACTAAGCTAACAAATCATGGCAAGAATTCATAACAACACCATCTAACCCGTTAGAGTCCTTCCGTGAAGGCAAGCTTTCTTGATTAACAATAATTACATTTTATTAAACCACTAACCCGTTAGAGTATCATGGTGCCCACATTTTAACCAAGTTAAGCTAGTTAACCAAATTAAAAGTTTACTAATACATGATTAAATAAGCTTCATTTTTCAACTATCTTACCTAACCAAGCACCAATCATCCAACACAATTACTTATAATCAAGAAATCAACATCAATAACAAGGTTGCAAACTAATCATCAAAGATAATCATAGAAAACACTTCCAAATTTCATTACAAACATAGATTAACATACTAATGGTTATAATCAAGCAAGGGATTGTTGTGTTTTTGCCCAAAGGCTACAATAATACATAAATATTAATCTAAATGCTTGAAACATTAACAAAATTCTGGAAAGATTAGAAATCCAAACCATAAACAAGCACAAGATTAAGAATCCGGATAGTAAATGAGCAAAATCGGGCAATGTGGCTTGAATCCGAGTGAAAGCAGAAGCCTTCGGAGCCTCAAAATCGCCTGCAAAGCTCTCCAAAATTCCAGAGTTGCGAATAGAATAGTTCTGTTCTGTTTTTATGCTTTTTCCATGTTGCACGGTCGTTCTTCCGATCGCACGACCGTGCACTTTAAGCAATTATTGGTGGTGGTCCACCATACTGCATGACGTCACAGATCGTTGACTGGTCTTCGGACACGCACGGGCGTTCTTCAGTTGGCACGGTCGTTCTTCACCGAAATCCAGTTGCACGCCTTGTCTTTCGGTCGTTCAGTTCCGAGGTCCTGTTTGAACGTCGGATCCGCACGATTGTTCCGCATACGGCACGACCGTGCCTTTTCGGGTTGGCCTTCAATGCCTTGCACGCGGAGTTGCACGCCTCGTTCACTGCCGGGTCATTCAGGATCACCGGATATGCACGGTCGTGCATGAGGTCGCATGACCGTTCCAAACGCCCAGGTCAGTTTTCTTCACAGAATCTTCGCAGCTTCGTCGTTATGTCCGGAAAGTCCTCGTTTTTGCTATCATCTTGTCTGGTATGCTGTTTTAGGCCTGTAAACAAAGATGTAGATAATTAAGTATCCGAATGACGGTTTTACGGCCGAAAACGCATAAAATAGGGGTAAAACGGGGGACTAAAATATGTGTAAATTAGCGAATATCATCCAAACACTTAAAAGTAGCTTATCAAATGAAAGAAAATAACCATAAGCTACTTTAAAATATAAGCATAAGCCAAAAAAATAAAAGCTAGGCCAAACACCCCCTAAGTCCCTTCTTTGTTTCTTTTCAGCATATGTGGTCCCTCCTTTCGTGTATACGTGTTTCCTTATTGATGATCCAATGGCATCTGCCTCTCTTCTCTTCCTGATAGCGTCCACTTCCACAATCACTGAATCGATACCTGATGAATCAATCCTTCATCAACCCAAAATCGATCTCCCCTAAATCACGCGATGCCCATCTTTCCTCCATGATCGATGAACCCTAAATCGATCTCCGGCAAGTTGTCGTCAAATAAAGAGCTGTTGTGAAACGATTTCTTGCACACAAAAGTTGCACTCACCTACGAATTAGAGGAATTCTTCTCTGGATTTATACTAGCACATTTTCTTGCGCCTTGGTAATTATATGATTCCAATACTTATGCAATTAATGTTTACATATTTTTTTTGCAGTAATCGATTGAGTTTGTTCATGATGTGGGTTTTTCTCCTCAGCTTGGTATTGTTGGTTTAATTTTGATTAATAGGTGATTTGATAATCTGATGGTTGAATTAGTGGTTCTCCCAGAGATCATTTTTTTTTGTTTTGGTTAAATTGTTTTACTTTGGATACATATGTGTATAATTTCGTTTAATGGACATTTTAAGGATCATATTAAAGTCAGGTTCAAAATGTTCCGGCTAGAACGAAAGCAGGCCATGAAATCTATTATACAAGGATATCTCCTAATTCTAAAATTACGCCACCAGCCTATTCAACCAGTTCAGTCAATTGTTAGGGGAATTAGGGGGAGTACCAATGCAGAATAGTAGGGACAAGTGGGTTTCGGATCCAAATCCGGTGGGTCATTTTCGGTCAAATCGTGTCGGGAACTATTGTCCAAACAGTCCGCTTACAATACGGTTCTCAAATGGAACAAGTGGGTACCTTAAAAGTTAATATTTTTGGGTGGCGTTTACCAACCTTGGTAAATCAGCGGCGAAGGCACATCAGGTGTGATCCATCCGATTGCCCGTTGTGCGTGGGGAGAGTGCAGAGACTGCTGAACACTTTTTTACGTCGTGCGTTGTCGCAATGGTAAAAGGTGAGCTCATGGTGTTGTATACCCCCTTTATTTCCTTCATATTCATTCATCAAAATATTTTGTGGGTATATGGTTTTTATGTAGCTAGAGGGATCTTGATTCCTGTATTAATTTGCACTTTTGTAGTAAGTAGATTTGATTGATTCAGTTGTGTTTCTTTTATTGTTAGCGGATTTCAAATCAGCTATAAGAGACTGTTCAATTTTTCATAAGATTTGAAGTCTTCAGAGGGCAAAGTGGGAATTATTATTGATGGTGGTTGGTCAGGCTCAACACCATATATGAATACCTATTTGAGTTTGTAAAAGTTGTTTTTTTTTCTGGGATTAAGCCCAAAAAATTGAAGTTTCTTGAGTGTTTGGATATTGGGAATTTCTGTTCGAGACAAAGTTGAAGATGGCTGGAGTTCAAGACGCGCTAGAGATTAAATTTCATTTGATAGATGGATCTGATATTGGTCCACAAAGTTTTCCAGCAGCTGCAACTGTTCTAACTTTGAAAGAAAGCATCATTTCTCAATGGCCTAAAGGTCAGTTTATTGTTCATGAAGTAAATAAGCCATAGATTATGCCCTTTAAGGAGTATTTAATTATTCACTATCACACAAGAGTTCTGCTCTAAATGGTCAAAAGAGTAGACTGGCCCAATCTCTTATTTTAGTCGGCTGTTGGGCGATTTGGAGATCGAGAAATGACCGTGTGTTTTCGTATAAACAAGTAAATGTGGATGGCATCTTTGGAGAGATTCAATCGATGTCTTTCCTATGGATAAAAACCCGAGCGAAAAGGAGGAGCTAAATTGGAACAACTGTCGAAGCTTTAGCATACCAGGTGATTAATATTGTTGTCGAGAAGTCTCTGTTTCTTTTTATTGTTTTGGGGGCATGTATGTGCAACAGTTTTGGGTGTTCTATGCGTAGCAACTTGCTAGACCTGATGTACACTTTTGGGTTTGGTTAAATGAAATATTTCCCCGCCGTTCAAAAAAAGGTGTTTTGCTTTTGCAATATGTAATGTATGACTTCTGCACAAAGGAATTATTACAAGCTACCAATGAAATTACAACCTGAATTTAATTGGGACTAACTACAAAGGCAATTAACAAAGGCATTAACTTTTGTAGTATTAATAAAAGAACAAGACAAAGACTAATGTTAAAAGAATATAAGAAAAGTATATAAACTGTGGTTTGTAATACAACGCAATTGACTTTGCTTCATGAAACCTAATGAACACATAATACTTCAGGTGATCCAATCGATGTTTGCAATGTGCCCGCGTTGCAACGCGCGCGGGTCTATTTGCTAGCTATATCTTAAAAGACAAAGTAGGTGGGTTGCGACCGGCTTTGTCTTCCCCATACTTTCTATATATATAAGGTTTTCCAAGAATTTTGCAAGTGTTGATGTGTCTCAAGTTGGTCCGCCTTTCATTTGTTCACACCCATGGCGCGAGTTCGATTCCGCTAACACCCGGTTTTTTTGCATTTATTGTTTTTTTTGTTCTGGAAGCAACCATCGCTTCTTTCTTTTTTTCTTTCTCCATAGCTCAGGTTTCACATAAACCCTCTCCTCACCGATCTCCGCTCAGCAGCCAGCCACCCTCCAAGTCGGCCTTTGCATTTGACCACCGATCTCCATCCCCAAAACAATCCCTGATGAAGCAATCTTCAGCCCCAAGATCAACCATCGCTACTTCCTTCTTCACCTTTTTCTAAATCGATCGTACATGAAAACCGATGATGAAGCTTTCTTCTTCTACCATTGTCACATCTATTCTCACCATGCTGCATCCATGGCGGCTCTCTCCTCCTCCCATGTCAATTCCTCCTTCCAGGTACATTGATTAACCTTCCCCAATCGATCCATAGGGTTCGTTGTTACGGCCGATAGTTTGTTAGAGAAGATGAATGTAGTTGTTGATGTTGTTTTACAGGAATTGAGAGGGCGGAAGTGTGGGGGAAAGCGTTTTTTTTTAACGGCAAATTTGGATCACTGACGGACCACTGGAGTATCATCGTGCCACCAGCAGAACAACCCGATCATATCCATCTCCACTAGGCAATAATGCCTATACACCAATTCAGGAGGAAACCCAATAAATCTAGGAAAAAAACCCCTTTGTGGGAATCGAACCCATGACCTAATGGTCATAAGCCTTATCTCACCACCAAGATACCACTAGACTATAATGCCATGGGTAAAGCGTTTTACAGGAGACATTTGCACCCACATTCCATGGATTGAGGTTCACCGAGATGCGTTGCATTTGTTGTGCCACAAGAATGAAGGTAAAAGTCTTTTGTGTCTGTGTGTATATATTTTGTTAAAAATCATATTTTTTTAGGTTATTCTCCGTATACTTATTATTGTTATTATAACCATTATTAGTATTGTTATTTCATCTTTATTTTTTCATATTTTCGGCTGGATAATTGCTTTATGGATCGTATGCCTTTGAATTTGTAATTTTTTTTTACATTACTTCTTATGCGTTAATTTGAAGGGAAATAGTTTGCTTATAATGATGAAGAGAAGTTTGTTCATCGTTCGTCAAATTGTAAAAAAGTTAATATTATACTTTTATATCAAATCAAATACGATGTGTTTTTGAGTTTAGTTAGCATGCTTAGAATATTCATTTTCATATGGTTACTTTAAGTTTACTTAGCATGCCCAGAATATTCATTCTCATATGCTTACCATTAACTATAACACCGTTTTCCATTGTCTTTGAACGCACGTGGATCATCACAAGGCAAGCGATAATTACTTTATGGTTTAATCCAATTATAATGCTTATATAGGTTACGTTAAATTCAATCGGATGCGTCGAAACACGCCTTTTCATAAGGTTAATTAACGCATCACATAACGTTGGGACTATTCTATTCGATGTTTGCAATGTACCCGCGCCGCAACGCGCGTGGTCTTATAACTATTTTAAAAAAAATAAATAGATTGAAAACATATAGTAGTATTAAACAATTAAATGGATCAAATGTCTACTCGAATTTAGCACATGAGTCCAAACAAAAGAAAATGTAACATAACCTATAAAGATAAATCAATAAAAATATTAATATAATATAAGGCTACATATGAGCACGAGGAACCGTCTTTTAAGGCACATTATAGCTCAAGTGAGGTGGCAATTTAAAAGCACAATATAGGCTCAAATGATATGGCATTAAACTCTTGTGGCTAAAGTAGAAAAAGTGTGAAAGTTTTCTGGCGCAAATTTATGTTATAAATTGATATATATAATATAATAATATGCTATGTAAGTATCTATGAAAAACCCATTTAATCTAGAAAACTTGGCAAACCTGAATTGTGTGGTCAAGATTGATCCACATCATATCTTTAAACACATGTTAAAAGGGCAAATTAGTCATTTGTTCAAGCCATCATTTCACCTTCTTCCCCATCCCATCAAGTCATTTATTACCCATCATCTCATCACTTTTTTAAACCAAATAATATATACAGAACTTGCATCTCTTTCTTCCTTCTTTATCCCCCATTCCTTTCTTCTTCAAAAACCCTAATTCCTTTGCTTTCTCCCATCTTTCATGGCTGATTTTCAGGCATCAATCCATCACCTTTTTAGTCAAAACCCAACCCCACATTTTAAACCCCCATTTTCTTTCTACCTCAACTGTTTCTCTCTCAACATTCAAAACCCCAAAACCCACCAGAGAAGAAGAAGAAAGCACTGCAAATCCAAACATTGCTGACGATCATTTGAGCACAAAATTGTACGGCGATCATTAGAGAAACAAGAAAAAACGACGGTGCTTTTAGTTTGGAGGAAAACCCTAGATATGAGAGCCACATTTTCGGTTGTTATCATCTGGTAAATGTCACCGGAAATGGAAGAAATCAAGAAGCAAGTGAAGAACCAAGTAAGTTTCCTCCGTTTTTTTGATAAATGTCGCCGGAAATGTAGTTATTACGGTTTTTTTCCGATGATTGACGGAACAAACAACCATCTGTCTCATCGCTCGTCGATCGGTAAGTGTTTAGCTTCGAATGTCTCGTGTTTTTGCGACTTTTAATCTGATACAAAATTGTTAATTGTTTTGAATGAGAGTAGAAATATGTGTCTTCTTGTTCATAACTGATGTTGTGATTTTTTTATAAGATTTCAAGTAGGATCCCATGACAACTCTTATCTGCTTAATTGGTTTATTAGAGAGTTGGTTTTATAAAAGTTAGGATTGAGATGTTCACTTGGCTGAGATAATGTTGAATTCGAGTTTTGTTATATGCTAAGGATGTTGACTTAATATTCTAGGGGACGAAAGGTTGTCTGATGAACTGTTGGTTTGTTTGCTTTTTTGTTTGAAAACATGTTGAGAATAATGGCCATAAACTGTGTAGGAGACTGTGCAATTTCAACTCAGAAAAACAGATTAGGTAACATGTGTTAAACCTGTCTTATTTTTATCAAATTAGGTAACATGTATTAAACCTGCATTATTTTTATCAAAAACATATTAGGTAAACCTGTCTTTATTAGGGTACCATGTGTTAAACCTGTTTTATTAGGTAAACATATTAGAGTAACATGTGTTAAACCTGTCTTATTTTAATCGAATTATAACATATAGGAGATTAATACTGATGTACTTGTTTTGTTCATAGGTGAATGGTTGTTTTGTGTTCAAAATGAAGATGGCTATCAAGATGCAAAGCATAGCTAGATTTTAACTTATAATAGTTTTTGGATCATTTTTATATATTTAAGTTCACATAAAACACTTTTGCCACTTTTGTTACCTTATGTATTACATTACAACTTCCAGGAACCAACTGAAGATGTTACATATGTTAACATAAGTAGATTCTCTTAAAATCTGAAGAAGTATTACATCTCGTAAAGAGGAGTATTGTTGAACGTAATATAATATTACATGTACCACATAACATCATTAAAAGTAAACCATAAAAATGTTGTTGTAAACCATTCAATGAAACACGTAAACTATAATGTCAGAAAAGGGTAGTATAACATTAAATGTTACCCATAACATCATTAAAAGGTAATATATAAAAATGATACAAAATGTATAAACTTCATAATTTATTCGGAATATCTCGTTTATTTTACAAATAAAAAGTCGTGTTTTTTTGTGAGATAATTAGCTACATATGTAGTAACAATGTTACACAAGTTACTTATAGTTACCCCAACCCATTTTTTAGACACAAAGGGGGTTGCACATATGTAATACATGTTTGTAACATGTGTTACACTAGAGAGGTAACACATGTATAGCCACGTTACACATGTTACATAGGAGATTAATAAGTTTTAACTATAGAAGATTAATATTGATGTACTTGTTTTGTTCATAGGTGAAAAGATGTTTTGTGTTCAAGATGAAGATGGTTATCAAGAAGCGAAGCCCGCCGAAGCATTACAACGCATCATCAGGTTTTCATGGTGACGATAGTGTGTTTTTTGGTTGGCTGCTATGTGTTGTAAAGATGGATGTTGCTGTGATGACCATTTTTAGAAGCATTACAACAATTGATATAAAATTCATTTTTATTTTCATTGTTAGTATGAATATGGATGTTGTTGGGAAGGCAATTTTTTTTGATGCAACAACTATACGTAACATGTGTAACAGTGACGTTGTAACACATGTAAAACCTATATGTAACATGTGTAAGATGGTTATACACGTGTTACATATGTTACCCCATAGTGTAACATATGTTATAAACATGTGTTACATATGTCAGCCCGTTTGGTCTCAATTTAAACTTAGTAAAATTACATATGTAACAACGTTACATCATCCAAAATGTCATATCAGTAAACAAACAAGTAATATTAGTAAAATTACATATGTAACATACGTTTACATACATGGAGTTACATGTCTTACATAAGTGGTAACGTATGTATACTCATAATATACACATTACACCCTTATGTTAGAGACTCTGGCCTACAACCTGAGTATACACGTGTTAATGTGTTTTTTAACCTCATGGTGTTATATTAGGAAGCTACACGTAACACAAGTTACATTTGAAGTGTTTGCACCCTTATAAATTTTCCTTTTCCATCTGTTTATGTGTTATATTAGAAAGTTAAATGTAACACAAGTTACATTTGAAACTCGTAACACAAGTTACATTATTAAACGGTGGGATTATGGCACAAGTTACATATCCTGATCTTCTTACACCTTTATATTTTTTTACTCCATAAATGATGTAATATTGTTGGATTGTACGCCACTTTATACTCCTAATACATGCAACACTGCTTGGAACATTTGTTACATGGTTATATATTGGGATCTTTGTTCCACCCTCATCTTACAAAGGTTTAAACATATCAAAACCCACTTCATATTGGTTTAACATATGTCACAACATATTCAACCATTTTAACTAGTATATTTGTTGTATATGCTACAAGGGTTCCTCTATGATACAATTATTTTAATGTGTATAAATTGTCACAGTTAGCCTTACCCTACGTAATTATCTCTCCCACCATTTTTATAGATCAATTGAGTGATGAGTATGGCGACTTGTCATTACCACCACGTACCAATCAAGGTCAAACATTTCCACGTATGGGCTCATATGTTCATGAAGGTTTTGATTGAATAATATCTTTTTATCAATTTCCATGTTTTGCATGTGTTACTCCAAAGTGGATAACATATGTACAACCAAGTTACATATGTTGCATAGTGTAGTTACGTGATCTACACAAGAGGCCAACACTTGCATAGCAAGGTTACACATGTTATCTTTTATTTGTAACACGTGTTACACCGATTGTAACATATTTTTAGATAACACAGGATGTTACATGTGTTACACATGTTACATAGAGTAGTTGCATGTTCTACACCAGAGGCTAGCACTTGTATAGCCACGTTACACATGTTACCACATGTAACCTTTATATAGAGAAAACAAGATGTAGCATGTGTTACACGTGTTACATAAAGTAGTTGCATAGGATATAGCATTGTAACACATGTTACCTAGAAAACCAGGTAACACATGTAACAAACTAAAAAGAGATCAAATTAAGTTGCACAAGCAAACTAACATATGCTAAACATTCGAAAAATACAAAATATGAAATACAATGCTAAAATGTATACAACATATCAATTTCACCTGCCTTTTTTCACCTAGACAATTAATACATTCAATTCCTCTCATCATTGTTTTCCTTATCCTTTTTTCACTTGCCACATTGACCCAAAAAATAATATCCCACAAAACAACTGATTAGCCACTGATTGAAATCATATCCCACAAAATAACCGATTAGCCACTAATCGAATGTGGTTTCAGCAATCACAACATCCGATTGGTCGTTGCAACATTTAACGACAGTGGTTATTGGAAGAAGACGATTTGTTTAAAGTACACTAGGTGGTTTCACTTACTGATTGATGGCTACAACGTTTAACGATAGCGGTTTCACTTACCGTCGGTAAAGAAGAAGACAGTTGTGTTAGTGGCTGTTGGTGGTGTTGCCGAATCCGGTTTTACTTACCGGCGACAAGGAAGAAGACGGTTGTGTTAGTGGTTGTTGGTTGTTGGAAGAAGTCGGTTGCTGGTACGAGACGTTTCCAGATCTATAAATTTGTCACCATAGCTTCAGATCTGAAAATCAGTCACCACGATGTGAAACCGGAAAAATGGTGTGAGAAGTGGTTGGACGCCCTACCTTATTTGTCTCTCTTTATACAATCCATGTCTCCCCTTTATTTTGTTATACCAGTCTCACATATCAACTAGTTACATATGCAACAATTACTAGTATAACGACGAACAAAAAAAATCTCGTCATAATTGAAACGAATTTATTTAATATGAAATTATAAATTAATTTAAATGAAAAATAAAGTTGTAGATAAAGTAAGAGAGAGAATGTTAGTGAGAGAAAAAAAGTAGAGAAAGAATGTTGGTGAGAGAAAAAAGGTAGAGAGAGAATGTTGGTGAGAGAAAAAGGTAGAGAGAGAATGTTGGTGAGAGAAAAGGTTGAGAGAGAGTGTTGGTGAGAGAAAAAGGTATTGCGTCTGATTATTGTGTTTTTCAACTAGGTGGGTTTTCTATACATTATGTTATGTGTTCTTGTCATTGTGTTTACTTTGTATGCAATGGATATTAATTTTATTAAATTAAATATAAAGAAAGATTAAAGAGTGAAATATGTATAAAATATTATACGCTACAATTAACACTTCCAAAGATTTCAATGACTCTCACCTTCTTCCACGCGATTTTATTCTTTCTTTGGTTTTGCAGATCGGCCAGGATGTCACAGATTTTCTGATCCTGTTTCAACAGTTGTGTGATAAACTCTTCTGCGTTGTTCTTGAAATCTGATGGGGGAGAGTGGAGGACTTCATCAAGCTATCTGATGCTGCTCTAGGTTCGCTTGTAATTGTTATCACTGATGATGCCGACTTTTCTGTTTAGTTCTTCATATGCTCCCTTTTCTTCAAGCGACCATAGAGAGAATTGTAATTGATTTAGTTTATGTTGATCTAACTTTGATAGATCTCGTCTATCTTTATTTAATGGTGTTAGCAATTGCTATGTTAATCAATTTAAAAATAGTTACTTAAAAATTTTAAATTGTGTGAATTAGTTGTAAGATTTTAAGTTAGTACGTATGACAATTCGATGTATAAGAATATAAGAACAGTTGTAATTACTAATCGCAATCGAATAAAAAGTCATTATTATCTTAAATATAGACATGGTTATTGATGTTCTTAATAGTTGGATAACAAGTCATTGTGTTTGTTACAATGGTTTGTGTTTTGCCAACGAAATTGTATATTATAGTATATATTGTGTTTTTTTGGCTTTTGTGTAATATCCTTTGGAGATCCTGATAACATCAATTGCTTTTTTTGTATATGTATTCTGCATGTTTATGATTTATTGTATATTATAGTATACATTGTGTTTTTTGGCTTTTTTGTAATATACTTGTGAGATCTTGATAACATTATCTGCTTTTTTTTTTGTAGATGTATCATGCATGTTTATCATTTATTACAAGTCATTATTATCTTAAATGTAGACACTGTTATTGATGTTCTTAAATAATATTCTCATGACATAAATATAATCCACGTTTGATTGTGTTGATAGTTTTCTTTTAACTTTTGTAAACATGTAACATTGATAGATCTCATTTATCTTCATTTAATGGTGTTAGCAATTCCTACGTTAATCAATTACAAATAATTAATTAAATATTTTAAATTGTGCGAATTAGATGTAAGATTTTAAATTAGTATGTATGACAGTTCAAGAAGAGTTGTAGTTATTAATCGAAATCAAATTAAAAGTCAACATTATTTTAAATATAGACATAGTTATTGATGTTCTTAATAGTTAGATAAGTAGTCATCGTGATATTAAAATATACAGTGAGTTTGGATGATGTTAATCATACATACCCGGACAGCAGTGAGTTTGGATGATGTTAATCATATATACCGGACAGCGGACGGGTAAACTACTAGTTAGGAGTGTGATTACATGGTGTGTGTGTGTGTGTTAGTTATTCAAAAAGATAGTGTAAATATTGAGGTTTGAGGTTTTCCAGGTTATGTCAAATCCAATTTTTTTAATTGTTATCCTTATCCTTATCATTATTGTTATTTTTGTCATTATAATTTTCGCTTTTGGCCTTCAGGTTTCTTCATTAACTAAAAATATGCTTAGAATAAAGAGAGTTAACTAAAATATCCTGTGTATGTTAATGATTTGAAAGTTACATGATCATATTATTAATCAACTTTTTAATCAACCAGTGGCGAAGCTTGAGATTTCTCATCGGGGGGTCGAAGCGTATATACCCAAAAATTTCTATAAGACTGGGGGGTCGAAACCGTATATACCCAAAAATTACTATACGAAAACCACATACTCTCCACTACTGAACGAAAAATTCGGGGGGTCGGCCGCCCCTCCCTCCCGCCCTATAGAAGTTGCGCCAATGTAATCAACCAAATGTTCAAAATAAGTATTCACAAATCACCTAGTTGATGTATGGATCAACCATCAAAGTATTATTATCACATGAACTCCACAAATATGTCAATGATCTCCATGATCGATGCTACGAAAAATACCATGTTTTTTTAACTCTAGAACGTTTTGCTTGATAAAAATCAAAATGAAAAATGCAAGTAACTTCAAAAATGATGAAACGCCAACTACAACACATATTAATAACTTGAATTGAAACAAGTTACTAATTCACTCTTAAAAGTGTTTGTATGAAAACAATGAAGTAGTTTAAATTTATTGGTGTAACGTTAAGTAAGAGTAACAAATATGAAAACAAATAAACTTTAAATAATCCAAAATTTATATTATAAATATCTAGAATTCTATAAAACAAAGTTTTTGTAGAATTGAGTAAAACAAATTTTTTATAGAATTGAAGTCAAATACTCAAATGAGAATATTTCAATCGTCTATATAAGCGATCAAGGAGTCGTAACTCATATCACGGGAGGAAACTTTGCGCAGAGTTCTATTACTATTAATGGGTGGCTCCGCGATTTCTTATGGGCACAGGCATCCCAGGTAATTCAGTCTTATGGTTCTTCATTATCCGCATATGGCCTTTTTTTCCTAGGTGCTCATTTTGTATGGGCTTTTAGTTTAATGTTTTTATTCAGTGGACGTGGTTATTGGCAAGAACTTATTGAATCCATCGTTTGGGCTCATAATAAATTAAAAGTTGCTCCTGCTACCCAGCCGAGAGCCTTAAGCATTGTACAAGGACGTGCTGTAGGAGTAACCCATTACCTTCTGGGTGGAATTGCCACAACATGGGCGTTCTTCTTAGCAAGAATTATTGCATCATATTAGAACGCAAGGAAAATGTTAAATAATTTGAAGGTTGATCGCTTATTTCCCTTCTTACAAAACACACTCAAATGAATTTAATTTGTTTATTTATCTATAAAAGCCTTAGATAAAGTAAAAAAAAAAAAAAGATTATATTATTACATATCAAAAGGGAGATGGTTAAAAAAAACAAGAGCTGGAAAACTATTAACAAATCTTCTACGGTTGATGCATAACATAACCCAACGTCCCAACCGTGATGATATTTTAGAAAAGTTAGCTTTTAGCTAAAAATGTGCTACAAGAAAAAAATAATTATCAAATTGATATGGCTTTAAAATATTTGTTATTATTGGTCAAAAACTACTAATTTGGCACCATCATCGGTTTTTGACCAAATATGTATATTACAAAACGTTATGTAACGTGTACTCAGATTTCATAATCTTTAAATAATACATTAAGACATTAAGGCATGCCATATACCTAACTTCAGATTTCAAAGATAACAACGAGAATATGGATATCATTTCCATGTATCCAGCTGACTAAATCATACATACATGCACACGATTACGTGCAGCCTATGCAACTGTTAGCAAAGTCATATATATATCCAAATATATGATACCGTATAAATACATGCTAATAGATGCAATTCAAGACATCAACACACAAGATGAAAACAATATTGTTACTTATTCTTTTCTCCACAGCCTCCCTTTCTTTAGGCCAACCCTCACCCGATGCAGTTCGTGACATCGATGGCAACTTGGTTCGGTCGGGCACAGAATACTACATCCTGCCTGTCTTCAGAGGGCGGGGTGGTGGCGTAACACTAGCCCCCACACGAAACGAGTCATGCCCACTTGATGTAGTTCAAGAAGGCTTTGAGCTCGATGATGGCCTCCCGTTAACATTTACGCCTGTGGACCCCAAGAAGGGAGTTATTCGAGAATCCACGGATCTAAACATTATTTTCTCGGCTTCGTCAATATGTATTCAGTCGAACGTTTGGATGCTCGAGGAGTACGAGGGGCAAAGGATCATAAGCGGTCGTGGAACCGCAGGAAACCCTGGTGGGGAAACCATAAGCAACTGGTTTAAGATAGAGAAGTATGAAAATGGGTACAAGCTTGTGTACTGTCCAACAGTGTGTGACCTTTGTAGGCCTGTTTGTGGAGATATTGGTGTTGTGTTTGCTGAAAATGGAAGCAGGCGTTTAGCTATAAGTGATGTGCCTTTCAAGATTAAGTTCAGGAAGGCATAAATGAATAATTACTTGTATGTTATTATTATATGTATACTTGTGTTTGAATTATATGTGTGCAGTCAGAATAAATTACTATAGACTATAGCTTTGTAACGTAACTAATGAAATAGTAATAACTGTCAATAGACATTCGTGAATTATGATTAAGGGTGCATTTTTTTTCCATTAACTTGTTTTAGGAATGTGGATGAGATCAGCTTTATAAAGCATGCATGAAGGTCATAGAACAAAATGATGGGCCTATTGTGAATGATTAATTTTAGAGTAAATTACAAGTTTTGTCTTTTATTTTTGTCCCAAATTTCAGGCGTTGTCTTTTACCTTTAAAATTGATGAGTTTTATCCTTAATGTTTCAAAATCTTGCACGTTATGTTCTTTAAGCCAAACCCAGTTAATTTTTTTTTTTTTTTTGTTAAAACTGATCATCCAAGGGTATTTTTTGTCTTTTTACCTATATATTTAATATTAATATTAAAAAAATACTATTATTTATATATATGAAATCATTAATCATAATCTTCCCCAACTCTCTCTGCAATTCATCTCTCTTTCTCTCTAAACTCAATCCGCCATCACCCACCAGAACTGAATCAAACACCCACCACCACCATCATCGTCACCCTTCACCACCAGAAACACTCCACCACCTCTAACCGCCATCACCCACCAGAAATGCCACCATCAACCCATCATCACCATCAACTCTCTCTCTCTCTCTCTCAGCTTCACCCACCGCCCCTAACACAACCACCGTAGCCGAACCCGATCTTCAGCGATCAAACCCAGCAACAGATTGAACATCCGCCAACACAACAAATGAACAGATTGAACCCAACAACAGTTTGAACATCCGCAAACAAAACAAATGAATAAATTCATTCAAGTATGACAAAATGAACAGATACTTCAAATCGACACAATTAACGAGATTGAAATCAAAAATTGAACAAATTGAAGTTTGCAAAACAAACCTTAAACTTCTACTCAAATAAAACCCAATTCACCGCCATCTCCACCACCCTCCACCCTCGCTGTCACCACCACCCTCCATCGCCACCGTCACTACGGCCACCATCACCACCACCCTCCACCCTTCACCGACATCATCACCATAACTACTGCCCATAAACCTATCTTGAGATCTGATGTGATGAAGACCATAACCGCCACAACTACCGCCTTTAACCACCCTCACCGATTTCCACACAAACCCCCATATTCAGCCATCCCTAACCTCCAATTCACATATTACTTATCACCACCAATCCACATTCAACTCAACCTTGCGATGGTGGAAGTTGGGGTTTTCAGATCTTTGAGCAAAGACGCCGAAAAATGGGTAAGATGGTCGACGGGGATGGGGGCTACGGTGTTTTCAGATCTTTCAGGCGAACAAGATGGTGGAAGTTGGGGTTTTCAGATCTTTGAGCGATGATGGAAGTTGGGGTTTTCAGATCTTTCATGCGAACAAGATGGTCGACGGGGATGGGGGCTAGGGTATTTCAGGGTTGGGTAATGTAGAAGATGAAGATGCGTATATGTTAATATAGAGAGAGAAAGGCGGAGAAAATCTGGTGGAGAGAGAGAGAGTTATAGAGTGGTGGATTAGATTTTTAATTTTATAAGATACCCTTTATAATACTGTAACACCTCGAAATTTTGCGTCCAATAATGTATTGACACGTGTCTTGAGTTTACACGTGGCGTATAATATTAATAAAGGACTAAAGTTGGCAAACTTTGAAAGTATGTAAATTTGAGGGTTATAAATGTCAAACAAGGGTAAGTATACTGTATAGTAACCCTAAACGATGCTCGTACCTTCAAACGAATAAATCATGGATCGTACGGAAGCGAAACGCGGAAGAAAGTGAGAGATTACAAGTTGCGGGGGTTAAATGTGTCAACATGTTTAATTATACCTCTGAGTGACCCTTTGACGTACCCGAGGCTTTGTAGCAGTAAAATACGCTCACTAGAATATACTGTATAAATTCCGCGAAGTTCCGTTTTAAAACGAGAAAGTTATAATCAAATTCGTGCGAGAAGGGTTAAAAGCGTCAACAATGAAAGTCAAGGCTTCCCGAATAATTAACAAGATAACCGGGGATTTAGCAGTACGGGTAAATAACACGAGGCCCTTAGTTGTAAATAATCGAGGGCCAAATCGCAAAGTTACCCCTTCAAACCCGAAAGGTCAGGTTATTAATTACCAAAGATTTCGTTACTAAATACCAGGATTTTATTAATCATTACAAAAGATTGAAAAAGATTTAAAAATAACCCTTACGGACCGCAAGGGTCCTGCCTTACGGACCGTAAAGGGGTGAATGATTAAGCTTGTCTCCGCCACAGGCTTACGGACCGCAAGGCCCAAGCCATACGGTCCGTAAGCGATGCCCAGCGACAGAAAGTTGGCTTTGGCTGTTTAAAGCGGTAAAACATTTATGAATGGGTTTCCCAGAGGTATGGGCGTCCCCTACTCGACCCATAGCACCTTAGGCCACCTGCCCATCATCCATAATCACTTGTAGGCTAAGTTGTAAGGATCTTAAAGCCAATTCTTGCACTATAAATAGGCATACATGGTTCACAATTAAAACACACCTCAAAACACATTCTCTGATCATTTATGAAGCTCCCAAGTGTTCTTCTCTAGTTCTAAGTCTTACATCAAGTCTCTGTAAGTATGCCAAACCTTCTATGGCTTTGTTTTTGCTTAGTTTAGCCAAAAAGTCAATCCGTCGTAACTAACGATTGACTTTGCGATAAATCACGAATGGTCCAGTGAATTCTCGAATCAAAAGTAGTTATGTGTTGGTATTAAGTATATAAACCTGTTTTGATGATCATAAAACATGATAATAAGTATATAAACTCGTTTAAGCAGGTTTGATTCGGCCATTTGCCATATTGACCCGGTTCGGAGCCGAATGTCGCAAAAGTTTGACTTTTGCTTTGACTTCAGTTCTGACCCGTTTTAGTGCAATGTAGATATGCCTTAGGACTCTCTTAGGACCAGGTCACGTGATGGTATCACCCTCTGTGACCGATTCGTTGTTTGTCCGAGTCTTTTACGCATTTCCGTTAATTACTTAAAAGTTGACCGTAACGCCCTTTTTAAAATAAAACGAGTATTTCGGACACGTGAAGGGACCATATCCTTGCTTACTAAATTCTAAGCATGTCCCTAAAGTTTCACGCCAATCCGAGGTCTAGAATGGGAGTTATGCTAAATAGCGCATTTATAAGAAACTTTTGTAATAAACGGCGCAATTAGCATAACGCCTACCTAAACCAAGATTTCGTCACCAAAACTTTTACCCACTGTAGTAAAATAATATTTTGGGATTTTTAAAGATTTTTAATTAATTTTAACCTGCTCATAACCTGCGGTTATGGCTACGGTTCGGTAAATACCGAATATGCCCTTTTTGGCCAAAACTTGAGTTCTACAAGGTGTTTTGACCCGATTCCAGTTGCTACTGATTTTAAATAATAAATAAGATATTTTAGACTTATTAAACTGATTGGGAAACTCAGGTTTCCTGTAGAACTCAGAAAGCCCTTTAAAAGTCTTTAAAATGACCGGAAAACCCTTACGGGGTGTATAATGAACTAAAACTCGTTACGGGCATTATGGAAGGTATCCCACTGATACCACAACCTCTTTAAAGTATATTGACTTAGGAAAACAGTGTAGGACTCCTACGGTTACCCGTTGCGCCTATTGCGCGCACGGTTCGGCTTATGTAACTAGTTTACATAAATTAGCCGATACGAGTCAAACCATATCATTTTGACCCCAAGATTCAGAGTGTGAATAATAAACCCGTAATAAACAAGTCTCTGAACTTGTTGGGTCAGAATCACATTCCATTCTCGGTTTTCGCCTTTCACGCGATTAAACTGTATCTATCCCTCGAAACTGACCGGTCTAGGCTACGGCTAATATAAAGACCCGTTAGGATTCTAATAGGTTATTTTAAAACCTTCGTTCCAGAATAGGAGCCCCAGTAAAAGATATCTGTGATTTAACCGATTAAGGACAATACTTGCAAAGGTAAATACTTTTAACTTATTTTCCCTTATACGGGCTTGGGTTACGGTATATAAAATACCGCTTGATTGAGCATCAAATCTTCCATCGCTTAGGTGGTTAATTGAATAATTTGATCGGCTCATTTAAACAGTCTTGTTACTTAAAAGCCTTTGGGGGGTTAATGACCATGTCCCGGATATCCTTGGCATCATTCGAAGAAATGGCCACGACCTTGACAGTCGGGTGTAGGCGTACACCCGGTATTATGTCTATACTATTAAAAGACGTAGCCGATGGTTTACCCACCTCGGTTTTACGCAATGTGGTGTGTCTATTGATCTTTAACCCGGACTAGATCCGGGCTACTGAACGCATAGAAGGAACATGTAATTCGTTCACAAGATTATAATTTTAAATAATTCTCCCAAGTTATAAAAGAATTTGTGCCTCGTGCATTCAAATCAATTTTAATAAACATTTTACAAAAGTGTCGGTTGAATGTATTTACCAGTGTAAACTGACATATTTTCCCAAAAAGATTAAGTGCAGGTACTACACGTAATCGGCTGGCAATAGCTCCTTAGCATCTTAAGAAGTCTCGCAAGCTTGATGTCTTATCTGTTGAACAACATTTTTATTTATTTTGATCCCTCCTGTGGATACTATTCAACTACTTGTGATACATTTGATATTACAATAAATGGTTGAATCATATTTATCTTTATGCTTCCGCTGTGCATTTATATATTGTGGCAGAGGAGAGATCGTTACTCATCACGATCACGAAGCTGGACCTTCAAATACGCGAGCTCCTTCGACCACAAGGAGTGAAGAACCGCAAAGGCGAATAGACCTTTATGAACCTGCGAGACATTCCACCTCGCATAGCTCGACGCCATCATACCGGCACTCATTCGGGCCAAATTCCGAAAATGATCCCAACAACCCGCAACCCTCCTACATACCTCTACAGCGTTCGGTATCGCACCGAAATTTTGACGACCCTACTCCATACTTCAGAGGTCAGTTTAATCCAGCTGACTACATCCAGGAACCTTCAGGCTTTGTTCCGTTAGGACCACAAGATCACTTCTCCGAAGATCATATGGACGAGGATACTGATCCGACAGAACCTGCTCGTGGTACGCCCACGCATCCAATAGAAATCTCTGATGGGTCATCTTTTCATGGTACACCTTATCAGGGACCAGATAGCTTCATGGCGTTGTTTAATCAACACGAGTGGTACCACACGCCACAGACATCACAACAGCCGCAACATCCGCGAGATCCCTCCGAGGATCCACGTTTCGTGGCAGTTACGCCACCACCTCCGCCACCAGTACAGCCAGTAATGCCTGATCCGCCAAGGCGTAGGAGGACAAATGCTCGTATGTCCACCCGAGGAGGGGAATTTCACTTCAGCACCCCTCGACACTCTAGTAGTAGCCACTACCCGCCACTACAAGAAGAAGGACCTTCAAGTCCTGTACAGGAGGCGAACTCCGCACCAGCTGCACCAACTTCACCACCATTTGGGTATGACCACCCAATACCTGCATACATGGGTCCATCGGCTTACAACCCGTTCGAACCGTCATCGCAAGCACATTACAACTACAACTATGAGCGCGACCCATATGTGGTAGCGGCTAGGTATAATGCTCGCTATCCCGACGGAGCTCATGGAAACATGGGAGTACCGGACTACTCAGCTCATGGGTACCCAGCACTTCCCAGACCTCCAGTTCCGCAACAGGCGCCACAACCACGTTTCTCTCCTCCTGAACAAGAAGAAATACTCCACCGTTTAAGCCGTGTGGAAAGAGACTTCGAGGAAGAACGTAAGAGCCACCGAGGATTCCTCAAGGGCTTAGCAAACCTACTGAAGGGCAAGAAGAAGAAACGTGACCATTAGTCCTTATGTATGTTCTAATGTAATGTTTATTTTAAAAAGTCCTACGTGGACGTTTATCGTATTTCAGTCCCTACGTGGACTTATCTTTAGTCCCTGCGTGGACACTTATCTTGTATTAGTCCCTGCGTGGACTTGTCGCTTATTTTAAACCTCTATGTAGGTATGTAATATTTAAAAGTCCCGTTTAGGGCGGTGTGTAATCGTATTAAAATTAAGGAATGTTATATTATGAATTTCATTTTGTTATTACTATGTAGTATGAAATAAATCAAATCATTCCTTTTAATTTGATCTACCTAAATAAAGAATCTTCAGAGTGAAACCTAGCCAGGTGTCTTTTAAGATCCGGCCAAGATGGTAAGGCCTAATTAAAATATTCAGATTCCCTGTTAACCTCTGTAAGCATGTTAACAATCATGATAGATGTGATTCGTCAAAGTCGCACACGTCATTCTTATACAAGAATCCTTTAAAGGATTCTAAAGCCCAAATTAATGATATAATAAATCATGGGTTAAATCATTAATAAAGATGATCACTTGTTAAACATCCATAAGCGATGTAGTGCCTACGGGCGATACATATTGTCATAATAAGGCAAAAGACAGTGGTGGTTTAGGACTCCCTGTCAGAAGGAGTCAAAGGACTACGGTTCAAACCTTCATACCTTGATTCTCCGTAATCTCGGCTAAATATTATAATAACGTCCTCGTGACTAGGCTTTTATGCCACTAGCAATATTAATTGTGATTAGGATAAGTATGTTCAAATCCTAAAATATAAAGTGAGTAACAAATTAACCGGATATGGTCTTCGTTACCATGGTTAATGAATTGCCATAAAAGACAATTCAATAATAAACTCCTAAATAGAATTTTCATTATCTTCTGCAGCAGATACAAGCTACTATGGCGAATCCTAATGGAGGAAATAGTCATACAAATGAAGATGATTATGATAATGCCCAAATAAATCTAACGGGCGCTCAACTCAAGGCTCTCGTCGACAACGCTGTGCAAGCAGCTCTAGATCGACAATATACAGAATCTCGAAGCAGAACAGTTTCCAAACCACCATCAAAGCCAAAGACACAATCAAAATCCCACAGCAAACCACTATCCAAACCCAAGAAGGATGACGACAACCACTCGTCCAAGCCCAAGAAGGACGACGACAATCACTCGTCAAACGAAAATAGTGTTCGTCGTGAAAGGGAGTATACTGATGCTTCCCGTGCCAGGGGCTGCACATACAAGTACTTTGTGTCTTGTAAACCCCGAGACTTTACGGGGGAGAAAGGTGTCGTCGAATGTATGACATGGTTGGATGAGATGGACACTGTGGTGGACATCAGTGGCTGCGCGGAAAGGGATGTAGTGAAGTTTGTGTCGCAGTCGTTTAAGGGCGAGGCCCTAGCTTGGTGGAGGGCGCTGGTTCAGGCCTCGGGAAAAGTTGTGCTTTACAGCATGACGTGGGAGGAATTCGTTTCTCTCATCAAAGAAAATTACTGCCCTCAGCATGAGGTGGAGAAGATAGAGTCCGATTTTGTGTCATTGGTGATGACAAATCTGGACTGCCAGGCCTACTTAACGAGCTTCAACACGATGTCTCGATTGGTTCCATATCTAGTCACCCCGGAACCAAGGAGGATTGCTCGTTTTATCGGGGGGTTAGAACCCGCGATAAAGGCTAGCGTGAAGGCCTCTCGGCCAACGACCTTCAGGTCTGTGACTGACCTCTCTTTGTCCCTCACGATGGACGCTGTCCGACTGAGATCGCAGAGGAACAAAGAGGCCGAAAAGAGGAAGCGTGAGGATGATACCTCGCGAAGGTCGGGAAAGAAGCACCGTGGGAACGGTGATGGCAAGAGAGGAACGGAGTCGAGAAAAGATGGGCAACAAACCGGAGAGAAGCCCAAATGCAAAAACTACCAAAAATTCCACTTTGGAAAATGCAGGTTTGGGCCGAACTCACAGTCCCAGTCAAAGACGCATACTTGTGGACTGTGCAAATCCAAAGACCACAAGACTGTGGACTGTAAGAAGATTAAAGACGCGACCTGCTACAACTGTAGTGAGAAGGCACACATCAAGAGCAACTGCCCCAAGATCGCCAAGAAGACTGAGGAAACCAAAAAGAACAATGCTAGAGTCTTCAAAATGGATGTGAAGGAAGCCTTGCAGGACGACAACGTAATCACAGGTACTTTTCTCGTGAATAATATATTTGCAAGAGTACTTTTCGATTCAGGTGCTGACAAATCCTTCGTAGACCAAAAATTTTGCAAACTGTTGAATATGCCTGTCAAAACCCTAAATGTGAAATACGAGGTAGAGCTAGCAGACGGCACAGTAGAAACCGTCTCCACTATATTAGAGGGATGTATGATATCCATTAAGAACCATTCTTTTCCTCTATCTCTACTCCCCTTTAATCTAGCTGGTTTTGACATCGTTCTGGGCATGGACTGGTTATCACACAACCAGGCCCAGATCGTCTGCAATAGAAAACAAATTGTGCTAAAGACCCCGACTGGTGAATCGCTCACCATTCGAGGGGATACGCAGTATGGATTGCCCGAGAACGTAACTATGCTCAAAGCTTCAAGATGCTTAAAAAGAGGCTGTGTCATCTACATGGCACAAGTGATTGTAGAAGAGCCCAAACCAAGGATAGAGGACATTCCTGTCATTTCGGAGTATCCAGAAGTTTTCCCCGAAGATCTACCTGGGTTGCCACCAGATAGGCAGGTGGAATTCAGAATAGATATCATCCCTGGAGCAGCTCCCATCGCTAGAGCACCCTACAGGCTAGCACCGACTGAAATGAAGGAATTGAGGACCCAGCTGGATGAACTGTTAGCAAAAGGTTTCATCAAGCCTAGTTCGTCTCCCTGGGGAGCACCTGTCCTGTTTGTGAAGAAAAAGGACGGATCGATGCGTCTGTGCATCGATTATCGTGAACTTAATAAAGTCACGATAAAGAATAGATACCCATTGCCAAGGATCGACGATTTATTTGATCAATTGCAAGGGGCTAGCTATTTCTCGAAGATCGACTTAAGGTCGGGCTACCATCAGCTGAAGGTCAGAGATGAAGACGTGCATAAAACAGCATTTAGGACTCGCTACGGTCACTACGAGTTCCTAGCGATGCCTTTTGGGCTCACAAATGCACCGGCTGCGTTCATGGATCTCATGAATCGCGTCTGTAAGCCGTACTTGGACAAATTTGTCATCGTATTCATCGACGACATTCTTATCTATTCAAGGAGTAAAGCCGACCATGAGAAACACCTACGATGTATTCTCGAATTGCTGCATCGCGAGAAACTCTATGCCAAATTCTCTAAATGCGAATTCTGGCTACGAGAAGTCCAATTTCTTGGACATGTCGTAAGCGAGCGTGGTATCCAGGTGGATCCCGCTAAGGTAGAGGCGGTCATGAATTGGCAAGAGCCAAAGACGCCCACAGAGATCCGTAGTTTCCTGGGATTGGCAGGATACTACAGAAGATTCATTGAGAATTTCTCAAGGATTACTGCGCCCTTAACTTCTCTAACCAAGAAGAAGGAAAAGTTTGTTTGGGGCCCTAAGCAGCAAGAATCCTTTGATATTTTGAAACAAAGGCTGAGCAACGCTCCTGTGTTGACGCTACCGGAAGGTACCGAAGAGTTCGTAGTTTACTGCGACGCGTCACACACTGGCATGGGGTGTGTGCTCATGCAGAAAGGCAAAGTGATTGCCTATGCTTCAAGACAGTTAAAGGTGCACGAAAGGAATTACACCACCCATGACTTGGAGTTGGGTGCCGTTGTGTTCGCACTAAAACTGTGGAGGCATTATCTATACGGGATCAAGTTTGTGATCTATTCAGATCACAAAAGCCTTCAACATTTGTTCAATCAGAAGGAGCTAAACATGAGGCAACGCCGTTGGATGGAGACCTTGAACGATTATGATTGTGAGATTGGATACCATCCCGGCAAGGCGAATGTAGTCGTTGATGCCCTGAGCCGGAAAGAAAGGATGAAACCCATCCGAATCAATGCTAAGAGCATTGAAGTCAAGAATAATTTGATTGAGAGGATATTAGCTGCACAGCGAGAGGCTGTGTTGGAAGCTAATTATCCTAAGGAAAGGTTAGGAGTAACTGAGGAGCAGTTAACTCTTCACAAGGATGGAGTTTTGAGATTGAATGGGCGGATATGGGTTCCTATTTATGGAGGACTACGAGATGTTATCCTCCAGGAAGCCCATAGTTCCAAATATTCTGTCCATCCTGGAGCAGATAAAATGTATCAGGATTTAAAGGCAAACTATTGGTGGATAGGCTTGAAAAAGTCTGTAGCCGCTTATGTAGCCAAATGCTTGACTTGTGCGCAAGTCAAGGCTGAGCATCAAAAGCCATCTGGCTTGCTACAACAACCTGAACTTCCTGAATGGAAATGGGAGTGTGTAACTATGGATTTTATCACCAAGTTACCAAAAACGAGCAAAGGAAACGACACAATATGGGTTATAGTCGATCGACTGACTAAGTCAGCTCATTTCTTACCCATCAAGGAGACTTATAGCTCCGATACATTGGCCCAGTTATACGTTGATAAGATTGTCGCCTTACATGGCATACCTGTGTCTATTATCTCTGATCGAGATACTAGATACACGTCTCATTTCTGGAAGAGTTTCCAACAATCTTTGGGCACACGTTTGAACTTTAGTACGGCTTACCATCCTCAGACAGACGGTCAGAGTGAGCGTACTATTCAAACGTTAGAAGACATTCTGCGGGCATGTGCTATCGATTTAGGTGGTAGTTGGGATAAGAACCTACCCCTAATCGAATTCTCCTACAACAATAGCTACCATACCAGCATAAAGGCTGCGCCTTTCGAGGCATTATACGGTAGGAAGTGTAGATCGCCTGTTTGTTGGGCGGAAGTGGGAGAGGTCCAATTATCAGGACCAGAGATAGTTTTCGAGACAACGGACAAGATTGTCCAGATTCGGGAACGTCTCAAAGCTGCCCGTGATAGGCAGAAAAGCTACGCTGATCCGAAGCGTAAGGATTTTCACTTTGAGGTAGGTGAAAAAGTGTTGCTAAAGGTATCACCCTGGAAGGGGGTGATGCGTTTCGGTAAGAAGGGTAAACTGAGCCCGAGATACATAGGACCTTTTGAGGTTATCGAACGTGTCGGGTCAGTTGCCTATAAGTTGAACTTACCGGAAGAGCTCAATGGAATTCATAATGTGTTCCACATCTGCAATCTAAAGAAGTGCTTCGCTGATGAATCATTAGTGATCCCACACACAGATGTGCATATAGATGAGAGCTTGAAGTTTGTGGAGAAGCCTTTGTTGATTGAAGACCGACAGGTGAAAAAGCTCCGAAGAAAACATGGGCCAATAGTTAAGGTTAAATGGGATGCCCGGAGAGGTCCCGAATTCACGTGGGAAGTTGAATCCACGATGAAAGAGAAATATCCCTATTTGTTTGAGTAAATCTCGGGTCGAGATTTATTTTAAGGGGGTGAGGATGTAACACCTCGAAATTTTGCGTCCAATAATGTATTGACACGTGTCTTGAGTTTACACGTGGCGTATAATATTAATAAAGGACTAAAGTTGGCAAACCTTGAAAGTATGTAAATTCGAGGGTTATAAACGTCAAACAAGGGTAAGTATACTGTATAGTAACCCTAAACGATGCTCGTACCTTCAAACGAATAAATCATGGATCGTACGGAAGCGAAACGCGGAAGAAAGTGAGAGATTACAAGTTGCGGGGGTTAACTGTGTCAACATGTTTAATTATACCTCTGAGTGACCCTTTGACGTACCCGAGGCTTTGTAACAGTAAAATACGCTCACTAGAATATACTGTATAAATTCCGCGAAGTTCCGTTTTAAAACGAGAAAGTTATGATCAAATTCGTGCGAGAAGGGTTAAAAGCGTCAACAATGAAAGTTAAGGCTTCCCGAATAATTAACAAGATAACTAGGGATTTAGCAGTACGGGTAAATAACACGAGGCCCTTAGTTGTAAATAATCGAGGGCCAAATCGCAACGTTACCCCTTCAAACCCGAAAGGTCAGGTTATTAATTACCAAAGATTTCGTTACTAAATACCAGGATTTTATTAATCATTACAAAAGATTGAAAAAGATTTAAAAATAACCCTTACGGACCGCAAGGGTCCTGCCTTACGGACCGTAAAGGGGTGAATGATTAAGCTTGTCTCCGCCACAGGCTTACGGACCGCAAGGCCCAAGCCATACGGTCCGTAAGCGATGCCCAGCGACAGAAAGTTGGCTTTGGCTGTTTAAAGCGGTAAAACATTTATGAATGGGTTTCCCAGAGGTATGGGCATCCCCTACTCGACCCATAGCACCTTAGGCCACCTGCCCATCATCCATAATCACTTGTAGGCTAAGTTGTAAGGATCTTAAAGCCAATTCTTGCACTATAAATAGGCATACATGGTTCACAATTAAAACACACCTCAAAACACATTCTCTGATCATTTATGAAGCTCCCAAGTGTTCTTCTCTAGTTCTAAGTCTTACATCAAGTCTCTATAAGTATGCCAAACCTTCTATGGCTTTGTTTTTGCTTAGTTTAGCCAAAAAGTCAATCCGTCGTAACTAACGATTGACTTTGCGATAAATCACGAATGGTCCAGTGAATTCTCGAATCAAAAGTAGTTATGTGTTGGTATTTATGTGGGTAATAAACCTCTAAAAGGGTTCCCCCTGATCACCACTCTAACTAGTTCAAATATCGAGTCAAACGTATGCTTAAAAAGTCAACAAAAAGCCGTTTTGCGATTTTGTACATAATCTGTAATGTATATGCTATGAAACCTGTTTTGATGATCATAAAACATGATAATAAGTATATAAACTCGTTTAAGCAGGTTTGATTCGGCCATTTGCCATATTGACTCGGTTCGGAGCCGAATGTCGCAAAAGTTTAACTTTTGCTTTGACTTCAGTTCTGACCCGTTTTAGTGCAATGTAGATATGCCTTAGGACTCTCTTAGGACCAGGTCACGTGATGGTATCACCCTCTGTGACCGATTCGTTGTTTGTCCGAGTCTTTTACGCATTTCCGTTAATTACTTAAAAGTTTTAAAAGTTGACCGTAACGCCCTTTTTAAAATAAAACGAGTATTTCGGACACGTGAAGGGACCATATCCTTGCTTACTAAATTCTAAGCATGTCCCTAAAGTTTCACGCCAATCCGAGGTCTAGAATGGGAGTTATGCTAAATAGCGCATTTATAAGAAACTTTTGTAATAAACGGCGCAATTAGCATAACGCCTACCTAAACCAAGATTTCGTCACCAAAACTTTTACCCACTGTAGTAAAATAATATTTTGGGATTTTTAAAGATTTTTAATTAATTTTAACCTGCTCATAACCTGTGGTTATGGCTACGGTTCGGTAAATACCGAATATGCCCTTTTTGGCCAAAACTTGAGTTCTACAAGGTCTTTTGACCCGATTCCAGTTGCTACTGATTTTAAATAATAAATAAGATATTTTAGACTTATTAAACTGATTGGGAAACTCAGGTTTCCTGTAGAACTCAGAAAGCCCTTTAAAAGTCTTTAAAATGACCGGAAAACCCCTACGGGGTGTATAATGAACTAAAACTCGTTACGGGCATTATGGAAGGTATCCCACTGATACCACAACCTCTTTAAAGTATATTGACTTAGGAAAACAGTGTAGGACTCCTACGGTTACCCGTTGCGCCTATTGCGCGCACGGTTCGGCTTATGTAACTAGTTTACATAAATTAGCCGATACGGGTCAAACTATATCATTTTGACCCCAAGATTCATAGTGTGAATAATAAACCCGTATAAAACAAGTCTCCGAACTTGTTGGGTCAGAATCACATTCCATTCTCTGTTTTCGCCTTTCACGCGATTAAACCGTATCTATCCCTCGAAACTGACCGGTCTAGGCTACGGCTAATATAAAGACCCGTTAGGATTCTAATAGGTTATTTTAAAACCTTCGTTCCAGAATAGGAGCCCCAGTAAAAGATATCTGTGATTTAACCGATTAAGGACAATACTTGCAAAGGTAAATACTTTTAACTTATTTTCCCTTATACGGGCTTGGGTTACGGTATATAAAATACCGCTTGATTGAGTATCAAATCTTCCATCGCTTAGGTGGTTAATTGAATAATTTGATCGGCTCATTTAAACAGTCTTGTTACTTAAAAGCCTTTGGGGGGTTAATGACCATGTCCCGGATATCCTTGGCATCATTCGAAGAAATGGCCACGACCTTGACAGTCGGGTGTAGGCGTACACCCGGTATTATGTCTATACTATTAAAAGACGTAGCCGATGGTTTACCCACCTCGGTTTTACGCAATGTGGTGTGTCTATTGATCTTTAACCCGGACTAGATCCGGGCTACTGAACGCATAGAAGGAACATGTAATTCGTTCACAAGATTATAATTTTAAATAATTCTCCCAAGTTATAAAAGAATTTGTGTCTCGTGCATTCAAATCAATTTTAATAAACATTTTACAAAAGTGTCGGTTGAATGTATTTACCAGTGTAAACTGACATATTTTCCCAAAAAGATTAAGTGCAGGTACTACACGTAATCGGCTGGCAATAGCTCCTTAGCATCTTAAGAAGTCTCGCAAGCTTGATGTCTTATCTGTTGAACAACATTTTTATTTATTTTGATCCCTCCTGTGGATACTATTCAACTACTTGTGATACATTTGATATTACAATAAATGGTTGAATCATATTTATATTTATGCATCCGCTGTGCATTTATATATTGTGGTTTGACTATATTGTTGCCAACTACGTCACGGTAATCCCCCACCGGGCCCACCGGTGATACACGTGGAAATCGGGGTGTGACAAATACATTAGTAAAATGACAACTTTACCCCCATGTGCCTTGCACATGACTGCATTTAACAACAAAAATTAACTGGGTTTGGCTTAAAGGACATAACATGCAAGATTTTGAAACATTAAGGACAAAACTCATCAATTTTAAAGGTAAAGGACAGCGCCTGAAATTTGGGACAAACATAAAGGACAAAACTTGTAATTTACTCTTAATTTTAATTGGGTTTCAAAATTTCAAAACTGTTGTGAATTATGTTGTTCAACCAATATTTACCAGTTTTGGATGTGTATTAGAATTATGAAAATGACAAAAAAATAATAATAATAATAACAAAAGTCTAGGATTAAAATGGTAGAACAAAAAACTATTTGATTATCACCATCATCACCCTCCATATAGACGCCACATTAGGGGAGGAGCTTAGTGGAAACCGAGGGGTGCAAACCACCCCCCCAATATATATATATATATATATATATATATATATATATATATATATATATATATATATATATTGCCTAATAGTTTTTGTTGGAGAATTTAGTAAACAACAGATAATCTGAGAGGCGTGTGATCACTTTCAGATCAAATTATTTCGGTGGTTCTTCCGAATAATTCAATCGGATACAACTCAAGTGGAGAAATCGAACTTTCATATGTTTATACGATAAATCCATAAGAACCAGAAGCGTAACTAAAAACTAGATTTTGAATTCTGGGGATAATTCTGCAGGCAACTGCCTCTAGCTAGTTATTATCTTTTTGAATTTAAATTGCCTCCCTTAATTTTGCATCTTGAAAATATGAGATATTTCTAAAAAAATATTTTCCTTCTAATAGAGCAATTTAATTAAAAATAAGAGATATTTCTTAATTTTGCATCTCGGCCCTAGCCATGGGTTTGTCCCTTGGACCCCGTTAGGGGTGCTGCCCTCGAACCCCCTCCAAGGAGCAACTGCCCCCTTGAAGCCTTCATTGATTAGGGGTTTCACCCGAACACTTAGAATTATAATAACTCAAATAAACGTGCAATCACGCACCTCCTAAATTACTTAATGTATATTACAATTCACTTTAGTGACCAAGTTAATCTCGATTACACTAAAATATCTAACAGTTACTTTTCTAACAACTTAAATGGATTATAAGATTTTACAACAACAAAACAATATCAAAACTTAAACTTAAAGTGCTTTGAAAAAAACAATGTTAAACTAATTTTAAACTTTTATTTTAATATTTTTTCTATCCGATAGAAATTGGGCTGGAAATCAGATTTAAATTTCTAATCAGAATAATCAGGCTAGTACTTAGTAGCAATGTAACCCATCGAAAAGCCCACACCTTTTTACATTCCGTGGGCTCAAACGACTGTTACTACCACAAAAGAAAAAACCATTGGACCCAACGTAGATCCACGGTCCACCCACCAAGGCGCACAAAAAAAAACCTGAACCCAAAATAAAATACCCGAACCTGGGTATTGGAAAAACCGAGTATTGGGTACCCGAACTCGTACCTGACCCTACCCAAAGCGTATTCTCCAGGTATGACCTTCAACTACAAAACCCGAACCCGTAACCAGTTTTTCTTAAACCCGAAAAATACCGTAAGCCCAGTTATAATGAATACCGATACCCGGGTTTTGTAAATACTTATACCCAGGTTTTTTGAATAACCGAAATTCACTGATTTGTGCAGCCCTGCCCCTTAAAAACCCCATCTATATCAGAAAAAATACCAGAAAATAGGGTATTACAATACTCGGGTGTAGGGTACCGGTTCCATACCCTACCCGGTTCCACAACCGGATCACTGATGGATCCTACCGATGACACAATCAATAGAAGCTTCACCGACATATCACCAACAAATATTACCTCAAATCAACGATGGATGTTTCATTCATGGATCCCGCACACACAAATGATATATTCGTTCGTGAAATCTAGTAAGATTTACAATGTAATTAATTAACATTTTATATACACATCTTAATGTAATTAATTTCTAATATAATCGATAATTTTGAAGACAGTAATGGAATAAATACCAAACTAAGCACATACCTAAAAACATTAAGTTCAAATACTTAGCTAGATGTGAGTTTGATCAAACACACCCCTTTTACATATACAACAACGTTTAGTACAAAGATCAGTAGCTTTTATTTTATTATTATCAGTTTTATCACATAAATTTACATCATGTCATTATGCCTTCTTGAACATGACCTTAAGAGGCTTATTATTCAAAACCAAACTTCTACGCCCTTTTTCGCCGATAGAAGAACCAATATCCGCACAAACCGGCTTGCAAGTGTGGCACACCGAGGGGCAGTATACTAGCTTATAGTGAGCCTCGTACTTCTCTATCTTGAACCAATTATCTATGGTTCCCTGCCCTGGCCGTCCTAAGATCCCCCGACTTGACAAAGTCCTTTGCCCGTTAAACAGGTTGACCTGCCAAACTGTGTTTGGAGCACACGTATATAGATCATTGAACTTAATGTTAAGATCAATAGATTCGCGAATGATGCCATCTTTGTTGGCGGGTATTAAATTTAAGGGTAGCCCATTTCTCACTTGGCTAACTTCTTGCACCACTTCAAGCGGGCAGAGTTGCCCGCTTCCACGGGCTAGGGTTAGGCCCCCGCCCCCACCATGTGTGGCGGGTAAGATGTAGTAGTTAGTGTGAGATCGGAGGATGTTGCCATCGGTGTCGCGAATAGGATTTTGTCGGAATAGGCATGAGGAAAGTGAGAGTGTTGACAAGAGAATTAAAGTGACTAAAAGTTTCATCATTTTGTGGATTAGTGTATGATGGTGGTATCATGTATTTATAGTCGTGTAGATCTAAAATAAAACTATATATGGATGATCGATGTATTGTTATGTGTCGAATACAAACACACGTTGGCTAAAAATATACATCAAAGGCGGATGTGACGCACAATCCGACACTATATGTAGTTTGGTTTGTTATAAAAGGATAACATTTCAGTTAATAATAATTTTATAAATATGTAGTATGGTTTGTTATAAAAGGATAACATTTCAGTTAATAATAATTTTATAAAAAAAGATCATTAAAATAACATGTTAGGCTGAAAAAGTTATCAAGATAAACATGGAAGTTTTAGTCTTTATAAACAAACCGAATGAGGAGAGGGCAAATAAGCATTGTTTGCAAAGATGATAAAGGTGGTGTTTGTTTTTCTATAAAAAGATTTGTGGAGTTTTTTATGTCTGCGTCACGTAAACCATGCGCAGACATTGTCGTATACAGACTGTTTGTTTTTTCGAAGACGTTTCATTAAAAAACATCTGTGTGAGCTCTTCTTGGTGCAGACTTGGCACAACCACTTCTAAGATCTTCTAAGATATGCAAAGGGTTAAACACCACCACCCACCACCATTGTCCACCACCATCACCGTCCACCACCCACCACCGTCCATCACCACCGTCCACCACCCACCATCACCACCACCACCATCCACCCACCATCACCACCACCATCGTCCACCACCCACCACCACCGTCCACCACCACCACCCACCACCATCGTCCGTATATCACCACCGGTTTATTTTAGAAGTCTACATACGTTAAAAAAACAAACACACTTCTTCTTGTAGACTGGAGGGGTTTGGTCCAACTCTTATTTTATAGATGTGGTCCACAGAGTGCATATATTTTACCTGTTAAAAAACAAACAGCACCAAAGTGTGGTAAATCTTGAAAAGTACAATGTGGTTAAAAAAATGATGAAAATAATATAGGTGTAAAGCATTGCTAACTTTAGCGTACCATTTTGTAGCCGTCATCTAATGCTATAGGGTATGGTCATGAACCTCATGATCACCATGATCCTCCACATAGGTGTCATGTCATTCATCTTTAATCCACCATTCAAAACCACTACCCTAAAGGTGTGGTCATGACCCAAACCACCATCTCCTTTATTTTTTAAATTTATTATTGTCTTAAAATTATTAAATGGGAGGGTCATGGTAATCGTGGTTTAATCTATGCAAACCACCATCAATCAAGGAGGGGACGGTGTACCATTTAATTAATGGTCCTACGTGGAAATAATGTTCCAATCCATGACCCCCACACCCCATAGCCTAAAAATACGCCTAGACGCATAGTAAGTTTTAGCTGACGGACAAAAGAGCAGGCTAAGTTTCAACTTTAGTCTGCACTTTTTTAAAGGACGAAAAGAGACCACATGTAAAGTGGGGGCTCAATTGTGTCATCTTAGTTGACATTTTTGTTTATTTCGGTAAAAACTAAAAGTCATTGTTTATTTTAGTAATTTTTTTGGTCTAACATGTCAATTTTCGTGATTTTCCTCGTTAAGAGGATTGCATTGTTATGTATAAAATAACCTTATAGGTCACGCAACGCTAATTTTAAATATCACTACTTTTTGTACAGAAATTCATACAATGCATTTTGGTCATGCAATTTTTAGTTTGTCCCATTATTTTTATATAACATTCATAGAATGGATTTGCTTTTTATATTGGTGGGCCTAATACTTTATCCATGGATGGTTTGTTTGTGACATGTTGTAAAACACCTTTTATTTGTTTCACTCATGATTTTTATCATGATGTCAATTGATAATTTAGTGAAGAACTCGACATATAAACCATCATTAGGATTTAGGATGCTCCAGGGTTTCTTCAAGAACTGCAATGTCTGTTGGGCCTCGAAATAGTCAAGATTTGACTAATTTTACTAATATTGTCTCTTAAAAGAGTTGACTTTTCAGGTCAATATATCGTATTTTCTATTTTGATGTTACTTGTGTAAAATTTCTACATATCCAACTCCATCAAGAATGTATTGTAGCATTTGTTATGACAATTAAAGTTGCCAAAGAATTCACTAAAAAATTTGCAAGACTATCAACTTTGAACTCAAAACACCTATTTGACCTCAAAAGTCAAAGTTTGAAGGAAAAAAAAACATGTAACTAGACATGTTCACCAATAAAATTAACAAAATAGACATTGAATTTCAGACTAGGTAAAAATAGACATGTTCAAACCAGTCAAGCAGAAGATGACAGATAGGATACGTCGGCTAAGATGGCTAAATTTTAGCTTGCTCAACAAACCTTGAAATACTATGGGTCCATATAAAAAAAACAATCAAAATAATACACGTCTAAAGCGCCATCTAAAATTTAGCCGGCAAATAAAAAGTTAGTGGCTAAATTAGCCGGTGAATAAAACACGTGGCTAAATTCTAGTCGCTTGCTAAATTTAGCTCACGCTTTACACATGTTTAATTTAAACGATTATTATGTGGACCTCTTTGTATTTCAGCAAGAGTTTTTATGCCATAGTCACCTCAGCCAACAGCTGCTATTTGTCATCTCCTGATTGACCCTTTTAGATACGTCTATTTTATCACAAGCTGAAAGTCAATTTCTATTTTATTAATTTTACTGATCAACATGTCTCTGTGGGTAATTTGAGACTTCACACTCTTTCAGAACATGCCACCCCTCACTTGTAAGCAGAGTAAGCATAAAGTTATTGTCTTTAAAGCTTAAGATAATTTGGTTTTATTTATTTGTTGTTTCCTTTTGCAAACAAACTTATCATTTATCAAGGATCTTGAATTATCATCCATTTGCACAACACAAGTGAACGATGCACCCCGAGACGAATAAGGGTCGTCGTAGACTTGTAGCCAGTTATTTTGATTCATGCCGAGATGGCGAGATGCATAGCCTGCTTGTAGAGTACAAGCACCATATGTATGCCGAAGGAAATTTTGAACTTGTGGATTGTTTTGTTAGAGTTGTATGTACGAATTATTATTATTATTATTATTATTATTATTATTATTATTATTATTATTATTATTATTATTATTATTATTATTATTATTATTATTATTATTATTTAATTTTGTAAAAGTCAGCTCCTGCTTAGTTGTGTGCATTGCTGATCACTTAATTGGAGTGGGTTAGTTTATTAATGGTGTTGGCTTTTGATTAGTTGCAGCTGTCATGTCATGTTGAGTTGCTTGGAAGCAACACACTTGAACACAAGTAGTGGAGTGGAGTAAAGGGAATAAAATACTAAAACAAGATGCATAAAATACTAAAGAAACATGTACTTGCTCAATATCCATTTGCCATACATATACTTATGTTTTTTTGTGATTTCATATATCCACCCTAAACTTGTACTAAATACTTATGTCATCACCTAAGGTTGTTTAAAGAATGATTTAAAGTCCACTGTGCACTAATTCGGGCTCTATGAGCCGATCCGGCTAGGTTTTATATTACAAACCGAGCCAGAAACTAAACTCATATTTGGCTCGCCTCCATGCTCCAACTTGTGTTTCAACAAGTTGATGTGTTTTTTTAACCATTTTGATGACGTTGTATGTTTATTATTACAAAAGACTCAAACAACATGTTACAAACATCTCAACCTATGCATATATCGAAAAATACCTTACCAATCTAACGATGTACAAGGGAAGGAGATAATTTGTACGAGTCAACAAGCGAATTGCTCAAACCAGATTAGCTCGAGTTTTTATACTAGTCAGCTACCTTTAGCTTGAACTCGGATCGTATGTTATACGAGCTAATGAGCTAACCCTACTCAACTCGAGTTTCAAACGAGCTAATTAAATCATAATACGAGTGAGTTGTGAGATAAGTCTTATTTGAAAAGCCTTATCCCTATAAATAAATACATGCCACACCCACACACATATATATATCTTTACTATATTATCATACATATAGTATGATACAATCATTAAAGCATATGATAGTATGATACAATCATTAAAAACACATTGTTGACTTTTAAACTAACTACTCCCACGATCAGGGCCGGCCTGAAGGGTGTGCGGGATGGGCGACGTCTCAGGGCCCAAACCCGTTGGAGGCCCAATTTTTTTTTTGTTTTTGTATTAGTTTTAAACTATAAAGTTAGAATATATACATAATGAATCTGAAAAATACCATCTTAAAGCACTTGGCTTGGTGGTTTCAAAGTCACTTTAATAATAAGAAGACACGGGTTCTAATCCCGGTGTCCTTATTTTTGTTTTTCTTTTTCTTTCTTATCTATTTTAATTGTCTAATTTTTTCAAGTTATGTTAGATAATTGGTTTTGATTCAAATAACATTAATTCATTTTCATATATTTAATTTTTTTATATATATTCTTTTTAAAAATTTATATTTAAGGGGCCCGTATTTTCTATTCGCACAGGGCCTAAAGATTTTCGAACATTTTCGGAGACGGCCCTGCCCACGATTTTTAAACAGCCATAACTTTTTTACGCGTTAATATAAAAAATACACAATAAAAATAAGCATTAAATTTAAAAAATGAAAACATATTACCGGTATATGTGTTCCCGTCGCATCGCGCGAACACTTCTTTATATGGGGTTTGTAAAGTAATTGAAGATAATGAAGATTTTCAATTTAAAATCCTTTACAAGGAGTGGGGAGAAGGTGACGAAAGGAGGGAAACCATGTTAAAGTGATTCTTTGCTTGGCCTAAAACTTAGATACACGCACCATTTGGTGCTTTTACGTGCCTCACACACACAACCACAACCAACCAACACCTGTCCTCAATTATTCATTAGTATACACACTAGCTTCTTCTTGTGGGATGCATGTAACATATCATTATTAACTTAGAATAGATTTGGTATGACTTGAGAACAATCAATGAAACTTAATAATAAATAAGCAATGAAAATTAATAGTAGGTTAAATCATATATGACAAATTTTACTTATTTATAAATGAATTTGATTGTTGTGGCTTGAACTTTATGCATGATGGTGGCATCGGTTTAATTCCTACCTAATTGACAGGGCACATATGAATCAGGTAGTTTGAAGTAACTAGAAACCTGAAGAAAATCATATATGAATAAATAAACAATGTATCTGAACCAGTAATCGGTATAGCTAACACGATCCAACTATTTGAACCAATCATCGGTATAGCTACCGTAACCCAGGGTTGAAAAAACATCCCACAACTCCTAATTAACATGTAGTTAAATGTTCAAAAAAAATTAACATGTAGTTAAATTTTAAATCATGTGAAAATTAATGTAAAAACGATTAATGACATGTAATAAAATGTGATTAAAAAATTGCACGTCTTTATGAAGGTATACAGTGAAGTAGAAGCAAATGATTGGAGTTGGAGGGTTGTACTTTGCGCTAAAAAGTTGTAAAGTGCTTACATAATGTGGATGGTTAATTGCACATGAAATGATTCATTATATAATACAGATATTAATTTATTAAGATAGCATAGATTTCAAAACTGACTTCAAGAGATTTTAAAGTAAAGAAATGAATAATTAAATAATGTGTTTATTAGTTTAAACAGTTAATGATATGATTATTGTTTCGTCCCCTTTGGGTGACATTTTCCATGTTGCACTTAAGGATACACTTTGTTAAGATCACTATCACCTAAATCATCAGCACCCGTCACACCACCTTCTTCGGTTAAACGTGACGAAACCAAAACTTCTTTATCAAAGCTCATAATAATGCTTTCTTATTTACCGTCGCTACAGCTGAATGATACAAATAATATTCTTGTCCAGAAAAATATCAAACGTTGCATATAAATGCACTCTCTTGACTCTCGTTTGGTTCCACCCCTACCGATCACCACCACTAGCAACCAACCAACACATCCTCTTCAGTCACCTACCACCACCATCTGTATAATTTTAGGTGATTAATTAATAATTTGTAGAAGTTAAATAAATAACAAAGGTTTGATATATGTTAGATGTAGAGTATTTAGAAAACAATTAATTAATTAATATAGAAAAATCGGTGTAAACAGGCTAGCAATAGAGAGTGGTGGTGAAGTAATGGCTTGCCTTGCTTTTCTTCCAACCACCCTGGAATCTCTCTTGCACTCACTCTTACACCTCTATGCCACACTCTATGGATACAAATACAAGTCACAATTACATATAACTATAGGTGAGAGTTATAATTACACATCATATACATAACCATATACGCTATACATATACATAATACATATATACTTACGCTATATATACATATAGGTGAGGTTTTATCTTAAAAAATGTAGAGTTTATTTTGGGAATTTTATCTAAATATAATTTAATTAATGTTAAAAGACCGATTTTAAAGTTATTGATAACCAGAAGAGTAAAAAGAGGAAATTTGCAAGTGTTACTAATTTCATTAGATAGTTTTACACTCAATTTTTAAATTCAAATAATTTTTATATTAAAGAAAAAAACTAAATTTTATTATCTAAATATGTTTCTAATGACATTTCTTCACAAAAGTATAATTTATTACATGAAAACTGTATTGTTTTACCAATGATGTATTAGTGTATTACGCAAAAACTGAATTGTTTTGTCATTTTAACTGTGATGTTTTTATCATTATAACTGTGTTGTTTAATATAACTGTGTTTTTTACTATAACAATTGTGTAGCTACACAATTATACCAAAGGTATAAGAATACACTAATAAACTGGTATAACAACACAACTATGTTGAGCCAGGAATGTATATGTTGAGAAATGCATGGACGACCAATAATGTATAAAAGATAATCAAAGTAATGGGAAAGATAAAATGTGATAAGTAAGTAATTGTCTTATGTATGACATTCAAACCACTACGGTTTTTAGAATCACTAACTCAAACACCCACTAATCATATTATTAAGTCTACGCATTTTGTTCTTCACGAGAATTGAACCCTTGCAATTTGGGGAGGGACGTTTTTTTTTTCTAGTGTACACCTTGGTTCACTAGGTCAAACGTTCTTTGGTTCCAAAGCATCACATACAAGCGTATTATATGATTCTTGTAGTTTTCACATATTATTCTTCATTTCTTTCTCACTCGTCTCTTCTTAGATTAAGAAAAAAATAACACAAATGTATTAGAGTGAATTTCAAGGATTGTCGTTTATCTTTATACCCATTTTCAGGCGTTGTCCTTTATGTTCAAAATTGACGAGTTTTGTCCTTTAAGTTTTCATATCATACACGTTTTGTCCTTTAGGCTTAACCCAATTAGTTTTTTTAGTTAAATTTGGTCATATGTTTTGCACATGAGGGCATTTTTGTCAATTCAAAGGTAAGTTCAACGGCAGATTTACAGCTCAAAGCTTCTGCAACCTTTGAATTGACAAAAATGCCCTCATGTGCAAAGCACATGACCAAATTTAACTGAAAAAACTAACTTTGTTAGGCTTAAAGGACAAAACATGCATGATATGAAAACATAAAGGACAAAACTCGTAAATTTTAAATATAAAGGACAGCGTCTGAAAATGGGTATAAAGGTAAAAGACAAACCTTGAAATTCACTCAATGTATTATTTAATAGTTTGTCTGTGTATAACCTCCATATGTGTAGGTTATGCATGTGTACATACATTACTTTTTTAAGTGTCATCTCACACAAAAACAAAAATAGTTTAATTTGTATCATACGAACAGAAACATGATTGTCTGGTGAATGTGAGAAATATCTACTTTGTCATTAAATTTAGTAACTTTCTTGCAAGCTAATTAACTGTTTCAAACGAAGATTCGACTTTATTCTTAAACGTTACAACAACCTTTATTTATTTAAAAATTTTACAAGAACAGGCATCAAACGTAAATTACAAGTAAAATTATTTTTCTTTAATACTATCAAGAGTGACATAAAACTACGGAAAAACTACTACTAGTTTAAAGGATGTGTATAAATAGTTATCAGAACTCAAAAGAATCTATTAAATATCAATCAATTTTTTAAACACGTTGGAACCTTTTTCAACTATGAAATTAATCAAGTTTTACTATTTCATAATCAAATTAACATTTTGCAAATAATGATTATAACTAGGATACGTATAATGGAGTATAATCAAATACACAATACTCTTTATCTAAGAAACGTGAGAAACAATCTTGACCATTGATCACATCAGTATAATAGATAGGATTGCTTCCTAACCTTCCTACCAAAACAACTTTTTTACAGTAATTCATGAAGGATATATAAAGATAGGGGGCTACTAAACGTACCCCCACTTGTTACTTTTTATACCCCCTTTCTATAAAATCACATTTAAACTTGTCATATTTACCCCCTAAACAAGTCATATTTTTTTGAAGTATTCTTTTTTGTTACAAAACAAATTCAAAAGTGTAAAAATATATTATAGACGTTTTAAAAAAATATTTATTTTTATGTTTATTTAGAAAAACCATATTTTTAAAAGGTTTTCAAATATTTTTTACACTCTCTCAAATAGTATTTTGATTATATTTTCTTTTATTGAACATCCTTACAAATTACTAATAACGTTTTTCATATAAAAACAAGATAAAAAAAAAATTTAATTTTATTTTTGAAAAAAGTCTACATTATATTTTTTCCTCGTCTAGTATTTTAAATGTCTTATATTTATTATTTTTAATATTTTAAAATGTTTTTTTTTTGAATGATTTGAAGTGGGTATCTGATGCGTGGTCGAAAACCGATGATTATTCGTAATTAATATTTGTGAATCAACCCTATCCATTTGTTTTGCTTTAGAAAAGTGTTCACTTCGATCCAAGTCTTAAACTGGTTTTAACTTGTTTATAACATATTCTTTACACTAATTAAATTTGAATTTATATAGATTGTTAATTTATAGTTTGATAAAATAAATTTAGTATCTATTGTTTATTTGTTCACTTACATAGATGGCATGTAAACGCTATTTTAAAAGAATTATTTTTTTACTTTTTTGATAAATAAAAATTGTTAATTATTTTATAAGCACGTCAAAAGTATTAAAAAATTATAAAAGTAAGATCTTTAAAATACAAACTAGACGAGGAAAAAACATAATATAGACTTTTTTCAAAATGAAAGTTCAAAACCTTTTTTATAATTTTTATAAGAAAAAATGTTATTATTTATTTGTAAATATGTTCAATAAAAAAACATAATCGAAATACTATTTGAGAAAGTGTCTTTAGAAACAATATATGAAAACTTTTAAAAAATATGATTTAAATAAAAATTAAAAAATAAATATTTAAAAAAACGTCAGTAATATTTTTTTACACTTTTGAATTTGTTTTATAACAAAAAGAATATTTTTTAAAATGATGATTTGTATAGGGGGTAAACAGTAAAAGTTTTTAATATGATTTTATAGGAAGGGGTATAAAAAGTAACAAGAAGGGGTATATTTAACCTACCCCTAAAGATATTATTATATAGATCCCATTCCTATACCAACTAAGATTTAGTAATAAAATATAATAATAACTTATTTAAATATAAACCAATCCAAGTAAAAAAAAAAAAAAACATAAGAAGAATATTAGTGGACTAATTCACACTTTACCATCAATCATCCACCCTTATCTCTCTTATCCACCCACACACACAACCGTATATAAATATATCCACCAGTCACCACCACCTCTTAATTACTCTTTTTCTACATTCTCATTCCTCCATCTTCAACCACCCATGGATCCCACCACCATCCCACCCCAAACCACCACCACCTCCGGTGGCGGCGACAACGACGGTCCAAAGGATCTCACCACCATCATCAAACGCAAACGTACCAAACGCCAAAGACCCACCAATATTCTCACTCTTTCTTCCACATCCTCCACCGCTTTCCACCCTTCACCGTCGTCATCTTCTGATTTTCCGGCCGGTAGCACCACCACGGAGGACGAAGATACCGCAAACTGCCTCATTCTTCTCTCTAGAGGCCAAAATATATACACCATGCAAACCAATAACATCGGGGAATCATCATCAGGATACAAGTTTAACAGCAAAAGATACATACAAACAACGTCCCACGAGGGTAACGGAATTTATGTCTACGAGTGCAAGACATGTAGCCGTACGTTTTCGTCGTTTCAAGCTCTGGGAGGCCATCGAGCTAGCCACAAGAAACATAACGAATTCGATAAGCGAAAATCACCTTATATTTCCGACGAAGATGAAGAACCTTCGCAACCGAGGAAGAACAACTATCCCTCATCATCACTCTCTCTTCAATTAAACCACACGAACAAATTTATAAGTTGCAAGGTTCACGAATGTTCAATATGCGGTGCGGAGTTTAATTCCGGACAAGCATTGGGAGGGCACATGAGGCGACACCGCGGTAATATTAATATGAATATCACCGCGGTGTCTGCTGCCGCAGATACTGGAACCAATACCACGTTGTCATTGGTTCCGTATACTGTGGTTGCATCCGTGGTGATGGATGATCATCGGGATTATCAAAAGTCAACGGATGATGGTTTATGCTTGAATTTGGATCTTAATCTGCCAGCACCGCCGGAAATATCTGTCGGTGTGTCAGATCAAGATCAACATGGGGAATCGAGCTTTAAATTTTCCACCAATCAGAACAAAAAACAGCCTACCGTTCATTTGTCTGCAACTCCAACATTAGTGGATTGTCACTACTGAAACAAAGGTGCAAAAGGATTATATTTTGTACTCAGATTAATTATTAATTGGTACACATTTAATCTTGTGGAGGTAAGATGTGAATTTGTTCATCATACCCACAAGTTACTAATTTTCTTTTCTTTTTTTTATTGTGGATCACATTCTTTTGATTATATGATCAATTGTTGATACTGGATACATTTGAACTTCTTTTATCAATTTCACTTGAATTTCCCTTTTTATTGATTTTTATTATTATTATTATTATTATTATTATTATTATTATTATTATTATTATTATTATTATTATTATTATTATTATTATTATTATTATTATTATTTTTGGGATTTTAAGTTTGTGTAAAGTGGCATTCTTTTCTTGTTCCCCTCTCTATTGGTTAACTTGTTTTTCAAGTGAGTAAAAGAGAGGTTGGCAAGGTATTAATGTCATTACCATCCTAATCAAAAAGTCAAAATGTATTATCCTCTTAAAATATGCATTAATATTGGTGTTACTTAGTCTAACAAGTAATAGCATTATTAATATTGTTAAAACCAAATTGAATCGCACCACTAACCTGTTCGGGTGGCTTGGATTGAACCGACAATGGTTGGGCTAGTCGGTTTTTGCCGAGTGACGTTTGAACTGGTTCGGTGGTTGGATGATCGGTGAACCAGTGGTTGGTTTGATGACCGGTTCAGTTTAAAAGATTATACATTATGTTTACCACAATTAATCTAATTAATTTATTGGCTTGGATGTTTTGTATATTTAAATGGTGTGTTTAGAAATATAATTTGGAATGCTTCTGTTAGCAGAAAAAAAAAAAAAAGTTGTATTTTTTTTATTCTGCAGAAACCTATATTTCTTTTAACGGCAAATTTGGATAAAAACACTTGAACAAAATAGTTAAATTTGTCAACAACACGTAATAGTTACATTGAATCATTTCAGAAGAAAAATTAGACATTTTATGTTAATCATATTTAAAACATAATATGTGTATGATAAAATTCATAATGTGATCCAACTTCACGTGTAAATCATGTGATTTCCTAGTGTCATGGTGTGACAATCATACATCTTTAAAAGGCTCATCACAAGACACCATGTTTAATCTGGCAAAAGTATACTATAATACCAATTTTGTGGCTTATGCTTCGATTCAGCTTGTTATATGTAAAGTTTGATCAAAAGCTCACCATCACATGTTTCATGCATATGACCAATTTGTAACGTTCGATCTTCAACTCGACTTTTCTTATTCAAATGGTCTCGAGTCAAGACACGATACCTACAATGTGATTTCCATAGGTTCATAGTTTGTATTATCTGTTAGATATTTTAGTGTAATCAGGATTGACTTGGTGATCAAAGTGAATAATAATACACATCAAGCAAGTTAGGAGATGCGGGAGTGCACTCTACGGGGGTCCGGGGGCAACGCCCCTGGAATCAGGGTCCAAGGGGCGGCAGCTTAAAACATGTGATAACTGCCTAATGGCAGTTAATCACCCCCTGGTTCAATTTTCTGATGGCAGTTAATCAGAAAATTATGGCATTTTTGTGGCAATTATGTTTAAATTTGAGATAACTGCCTGATGGCAGTTAATCACCCCCAACCCAGAAATTCGTAGATAAGTTTTGATCAGTCTTTTTCCTGGTTGAGGTAATTTTCGCATACACACATACCCTGGTTTAATTTCTCGAAAATCAAAGTTGTATCCGATTAAATTATTCGTGTGAACCACCGAAATAATTTGATATGAGAGTGACAACACGCCTCTCTGATCATCCGGTAATCTGAAAATTCCCCACATTATCAACTTTATATATTTGTATATGTGTAAAAGGGTTACTTATTTAATTTTTGACACATATTTGTACGAGTAATCAAGGAAAATGTGTATAGTAAGGCTATTAACAACGTAACCAACATGATTGTTAATTTTCGCCATATTTGAGATAGCGTGACATTTAACACATTGAATGTTCCTTGTGGGTTTGGTCTTGTCCCTAGGGTCGAGTGTACAATAACTTTAGAAGCAAGTTGAAAATAGTATTTTTCACATTTTAGATCATATTCTTACACAAAACTGCAACTTTGCAGCCCATGAGTGTAAAGCCGAGCCGACATCTTGGGTTTTCATAATTTACCTGATTTAATTAATTGATAACAACTCGTTTTATTAGACGAGCTTACGTGAAATAGAGCGTCTATTGTAGATTAATCAAATTGGAGATGAAGATATATGTGTGTGATAGTATCCGATGATAAGTATTTAATTTCGAGTTTATACTTAAAAAATAGAAATAGCGTGACGTCATTTTGCTAACATATATGTTTTGAAAATGAGCTGCCATCCGGATCAGTAGCACACTAGGTTAATCGGTCGTAAAAAAACATTGGTTGGCCGACAAAGGAAAGATAAGCATCGACAATTTTCCACTGATTTTTTTTTTTTTTTTTTGTGATTTCCAACACTTTTGCCTTGTTTGTTCAAAATCAGTCTGTTCATATGTGCATGGTCCATTAACTCATAAGCCAATAGCTTTAACGAACCCTAGTTTAACCAGTTTAACGATTCCGATTCAAATATAAAAGCAATGTCAATACTAAATTAGTAAATTAGTTTTTGCGAGTAAAAAAAAAAAAAAGCCTACCACGTGTCCATGTTATTTTAATTCCAACATGTATGATTTTTTATTTTATTTTTGACAAAAAAAAAATCATACATGTGAGTCATTTGTAGTTGTGACTTGTGAGTTGTGAGCAATGTCAAACAGGATGGGCTCATGGACCTAGACAGCTAGGCCCATGGAGTGAGAACGTCATTGCAGTAGTTTGAACTTTGAACCCGAGATGCAGAAAGCCCGGTCTCCGAAGGGCCCGATTCCAATTTACTTAGCAAAGTCAGGGCCCGAGTCTGTTAAAGCAAGATTCCTGAATATGGGCCTAATGTGGGCCTGTTCGAACCACAAATGTTTATTGTGAAAATTTATAAATTCATGTATTGTGAAAATCTAAGGCAATTTTTTGAGTTTTTTTAATCTCATTTTTCTATGCTAATAAATGAAAATTCTTTTTGGCCACGTGTGGTGTCTTATTTTCATATTTATCTCTTATATTAAATAATAATAATTTATACAAAATATTAGATAAGAATAAAAATATTTATTTTTCTATAAATAATTTTAAACAAAAAATTTGATAAGGATTAACGTTTGTTTTTATTATGATCACTAGTATTAAACCCCTGCGTTCTAGTGGTTGTAATAAAACAGTGTTAAGTAGTAGCATACTATACCATGACCACCAACACCGAAAAAGCTTGTAAAAACAAAATAAATAAAAACGAGAAAAAATAACGCCGAGCGAAAAGCAGACGTAAAATCTTTGAATCACGCACGCTCGTTGCTGAGAAATTAAATCGAAACTTAAAACATAGAAAAAAACAACTAAGTCCATCCAGGACCCACGTATTGGACGACTACGTAGTAGTAGTAGTAGTAGTAGTGGTAGTAGTGGTAGTAGTAGTCGTCGTCGTCGTAGTAGCAGTTAAAAAAATAGCTAAGAATAAATATTTGTTAGTAGGTTACACGAGATCGAAGAGGGTCACTTAGCTGTACGCCAATTCTTACGAACGCCGACTAAGGATTTCCAATAGGTGTTTAATTTTTTTTTATTAAGACATGTTTATATGCATGATTATTCTAACCTTTACGATGTATCATAATTAATATGCAACGCATACATGGAGTGAAGCTAAAGTGACAAGTTTCTGATCGGATCAGAAGACATTTTGTAAATGATATTATTAAGATCAACAAACACTCTTAAATAATATAAATTACTTTGAGTAACCCTTGTAAACGGGAACTTAAACTAGTATTTTATATAGTAATATGGTGTTCAAATCTTCTATCTACTATAATAAAAGAAACCAACTTTGGGACACGTGTCACTCAATGAGGGCTCCTTTAATTAAATGGGTATTGAGTTATGAAATCGGGTCATACGGTATGAATCCATAACCCACATCTCATTCTACTTGACCCGTATTACATTTGATTCTTAGATCCACACATCATAACCCTCTCTTCTCACAAACCCTAGCAAAATCACAGTCGTCGTCTACATGTTTTCACCCAAATCTCCCAATGGTGGTTGTCCTACAATCCATCAATCTTGCACGCTAGAAACCTAACCAATTCTCTTCCCCAATCGGTGCTTTCTGATCGTCGACACTAGACAGTAATGTAAGTTGTACTCAACCTTAATTATTATAATGTTGTATGTGATAGAGTAGTGATTAGAGGGAGGAATTTAAACCGGCAATGATGATGGTTATGAGGTTCTAATTCCAAAGGTAAGTGGCTTTACCTATGTATCATGTTAATTTATCTGGGAACTTCATATTATTCTTAGATAAAACCTGGAATTTACATATTAGTTGTTTTGTGTTGATGATGATCATGATTGACTGTGAGTTATAGATTATGAATATCATCCATGATTATCAAATTTCTGCATTTAATGGTTGGTTATTAATGCAAGTTAACACAAATGTGGTTCGGTTACTTAAATATTTTTTTTGGGGGTGTGTGGCTGATTCGTACCCCATCTCCGGCACTACATTTTTAACTAGAAGTGAAAGTTAGCCATTATTATAAGGGGAATTGGCCTGTAATAATCCTACCTAGACCTTATTGGCCATTAATAATCCTACCTCAGAATATTCCCCCCACTAGTCCCACCTTTCACCGATTTTTCCTACAATGGTCCCCCGTTAAAAAAACTTAACGGAGTTAAGTTTTTTTCCAAATTGCAAACAGATTTTTTAGGGCTTTTGATCAGAACGATGATACGAGTCTATTGATGTAAAACTTACTTCGAAATGGTGCTCCAAGTGACTTGATTTTGGTTAATTGGAAATTTAAACACCCGAATTGAAGCGTCGTTTTCATCGTTTGGAGCACCGTTTTGAGGCAAGTTTTACATCAATGGACTCGTATCGTCGTTCTAATCAAAAGCCCTAAAAAATCTGTTTGTAATTTGGAAAAAAGCTTAACTCCGTTAAATTTTTTTAACGGGGGACCATTGTAGGAAAAATATGTGAAAGGTGGGAATGGTGGGGGGAATATTCTGAGGTGGGATTATTAATGGCCAATAAGGTCTAGGTGGGATTATTACAGGCCAATTTCCCTTATTATAAAGAAGATGATATCGGCTATTGATCCAAGTTGACTAAAATAGAACATACCCACCCCGAATCTTTAATGAGAGTGTATGTAAATTTAAGTTGAACACAGATTGATCATAAAGGGCGGTTTGCTTTAAAAGACCAAAGGGAGTATTCCCAATGTAAAACCGAAAACAAATTCTAGAAAACTAAGTTGAATTAGATTGGGACATATATATTAGTGGTAAGTGTCACTCCTCGCTATTATTTTGCCCAAAAAGTGTTGGGGAAATTTCGGAAACCGGACGATCAGAGAGGCATGTAATCACTCTCAGATCAAATTATTTCAGTGGTTCACCCGAATAATTTAATCGGATACAACTATGATTTCGAGAAATTGAACCTGAGTATGTGTTTTTGCATGAATTCACGAACCAGAGAGAAAAAAAAAATTGTGGCCAAAAACTGAAAAACGAATTTTGGGGGTTTCTTGCAGATAACTGCCAGCCTCTGGCAGTTATTTTCGAATTTTAGTAAATTGCATTAAAACTGCCTTGAAATTTTGTCTGAAAATTTATCATAAATTTGCACAAATTTTATTTTCTAAGGCATTTTTTATAAAGCAATTGGACCCTGCCCCTTGGACCCCGCCAGGGGCGCTGCCCCCTTGGAACCCCCGTAGAGTACGGGCTCCGCCCGTACACTTCGAATAATAATAACTCAAACAAGCATGCACTCCCGCACCTCCTAACTTGCTTGATGTGTATTATTATTCGCTTTGATCACGAAGTCAATCCCGATTACACTAAAATATCTAACATTCCTCCCCCATTTTAGCGTAATCCTTGATTAACTTAAACAAATTCACAACAAATCAAACTTATGCATAAATGAAATATCGCGACGATTGAATTTCACATTAGTATATTACACATTCCAAATATTCGAATATAGGGGTGTCGCTAAGGATTGAACCCTTTCTATTCAGTGAATACATGAAGATAATATACACACAAGTTTACATACTCTAATGTTCTTTCTTGACACTATTTTTACTAGCCTGTGTCCCATCCTTCAATGAACATATCAAAGCCAAGTCCTAGCTTCTTGAAGCGGCTAAACTTCATCCTCATATAGGTAGCTCTTTATTCTTGCACCTGCATATGCAATTTTTCAAAGAACTATTAAGAAGAAAACCTTCAACCTCCTTTAACTTGCAGGTCTGAACACATACCTTGGGTTGATGCTACTAATGTGTTCCAATTTCTAGATGTTAAGCTTTCCACATTGAATTCAGCACCTAATGTCATATTAGGTGGGAATTGGGTATCTTAACACGAGAAATCTCAGGTGGACTTTAATCCCATCCTTACAGCCGCCTTGTGCACAAGATCTCTATATAACTCTTTGGTTAAGTGGTCGGCTAAATTCTGTTGAGTTCTCATAAACTCCAATGATATCACCCCTTGCGTGATGAGCTCACGAATCATGCTGTGTCTAACACCTAAGTGTCTAGACTTCCCATTATACACTTGGCTATAGGCCTTAGCCAAGGTAGCAGCACTATCACATCTAATAGATATTGGTGATATAGGTTTAGGCCACAATGGAATCTCATAAATCAAGTTTGTTAGCCACTCAGCTTCTTTGCCAGCTGCGGCTAATGCTACAAACTCACACTCCATTATCGAATCAGTTATGCAAGTCTGTTTCTTAGATGCCCAAGATATGGCACCTCCTCCGAGCAGAAAAGTCCATCCACTCGTGGAAGAATGATCTTCCTTGTTTTTAATCCAGCTTGCATCAGAATAACCTTCTAAAACCGAAGGAAATCCAGTATACATCAAACCATATTTCATGGTTCCTTTCAAGTACCTAAATACTCGATTCATTGCTTGCCAATGACTTGCACCTGGATTGCTAGTATACCTACTAAGCTTTCGAACAGCATAAGCTATATCTGGTCTAGTGCTAATCATGGCATACATGAGCGATCCAATGGCCCTTGAATATTCAAGTTGGCTTACAGCTACACCTTCATTAGGGTGATAGCTTAAAAGCAGGATCCATTGGAGTGCTAACAGGAGAACTATCATGAAAATTGAACTTTTTCAATATCTTCTCAATATAATGAGATTGAGAGATAGATATGCCATTGTTCTCCCGTTTGATCCTTATACCAAGGATCACTTCCGCCTCCCCCAAGTCTTTCATATCAAAACAAGACGACAAAAATTTCTTTGTTTCATCAACTTGATCCTGGTCAGTACCGAAGATCAACATGTCATCTACATATAGACAAATTATGACTCCTTTCCTAGAATCATCAAATTTGCTATATACACACTTGTCTGCTTGGTTTAATACAAAACCATTAGACAAAACCACTTCATCAAACTTTTGATGCCACTGTTTTGGTGCTTGCTTTAAGCCATATAATGACTTGACTAGCTTACACACCTTATGCTCATTGCCAGGCATAACAAAACCCTCTGGTTGTTTCATATATATCTCCTCATCCAAATCACCATTTAGGAAAGCAGTTTTCACATCCATTTGGTGAATTACAAGATTGTGTATTGTAGCCAAGGCAACCAACAATCTAATAGTGGATATTCTTGCTACAGGAGCATATGTATCAAAGTAGTCAATTCCTTCCTTTTGTCTAAAGCCTTGGATAACCAATCGGGCTTTAAACTTTTCAATTAAACCATCTACTTTCATCTTCTTCTTGAAGATCCATTTACAACCAAGTGGTTTACATCCAGGGGGTAGATCAGACAGTTTCCAAGTGTTATTCTGCATAATAGAGTCCATCTCATCATTTATAGCTTCTTTCCAGAAAGCTACATCTCGAGATGCCATGGCTTCACTATAGGTTTTAGGATCTTCCTCAATATTGAAGCAATATTGATATTGAATTTTAATTTCATCTCTAGATCCTTCAACCAAATATAGCTGAAAATCATCACCAAATGATTTAGCTTTTCTTGCTCTACCACTCCTCCTAAGTTCCGGAGGAGTATTAATCACTTCATCAGCCACGTGAGAGTTACTATAGCTTGCAACCATGTCTCTAGGCCTAGGCATTGAAAAGAATCTATTCTCATCATACTCTGCAGTTCTTGCCTCAATAACCGTATGCACTGACACGTAGTTCTATAACATAGAACCTGTGAGCAAATGAATGCTCCGCATACCCAATGAAAATGCAGTCAATACCTCTTTCCCCTATGTTCCTTATTTTAGGATCAGTGAGCCTCACCACGGCTCTACAACCCCAAACTCTCAGCTTATGCAGCTCGGGTGGTTTTTTATACCAAAGCTCAAAAGGGGTGTTCTTGTTCCTTTTATTTGGAACCCTATTTAGCAAATGGCAGGCTGTCAACATAGCCTCACCCCAAAAGCCCTCACTTAGGCCCGAATAGGACAACATGGTATTAACCATTTCCTTTAAAGTCCTATTTTTCCTTTCCGCCACACCATTTTGTTCCGGTGTGTAAGGAGCTGTGGTATGGTGTATTATTCCAGTAGATTGGAAATACAACGGATCAAAATACTCACCACCTCTGTTCGTATGTAGACCCACTCCGATGAAGCTCTACTTCTTGTTTATAGATCTTAAACTTTTCAAGAGCTTCATCCTTAGCATGCAACAAATAAACGTAACAAAATCTAGTAGCATCATCTATAAATGTTACTACATATTTTTTATTACCTAGAGATGGTGTAGCATGAAAATCACATAGATCACTATGTATCAAATCTAACACTTTAGTTTCCCTATGAACATGTTGCATGAAAGGCTTTTTGGTTATCTTATTCAACTTGCAAACATGGCATTTATCATTGTTTATGTTAATAGGCGGAATTAAGCTCATTTTAGACATTTCTTTAACTCTTTTATAATGTACATGTCCTAGTCTAGCATGCCATAATTCCGATTCAGTCAAGTTGTTTCTACTACTAGTTGAAGCTATGCAGTTTGCATTACTAGTTGAAGGTACATCATTAACATTACTAGTTGAAGCAACACAAACAAATTCATTCATGAACGAGACATCAACATTCAACATAAACATACCATTACATAGATAACCGAAACCAACAAAGGTACCATGTCTTGACAAGATATACTTGTCACTTTCCAATACTTGTTTGTACCCACAATTATTCAACACAATGCCACTTAACAGATTCTTTCGAATTCCGGGCACATACAAAACATTGTTAAAAAGTAAACATTTTCCAGAAGTAAAAACAAGATTCACAGTTCCTATTCCTTTGATTGGTTCAGTTGCAACGTTCCCCATCTTTATGATAGACCCATCTTCGATTGGTTGAAAGTCTTTAAACCAACGAAGATCCTTGCATACATGACTTGTTGCACCCGAATCAACCCACCAAGCAATGTCATCATCCTGCACATAAAATGCCTCAGAAATTAGTGACACATAATTCTAAACCGAATTATTAAATTGTACTAACTTTTGACCTTGCTTGCCCGGGTCCTTGGACCCGCTAGAACCAGTCTCTTGCTTGTCCTTTGAACCAGACTTCTTGTTTTTCTTCATCATCTTACAGTCCTTCTTAAAGTGACCAACCTTACCACATTTCCAGCAAGGGTAATTCGGCTTTTTGTTTGAACCCGAATTGTTGTTTCCTTGAAACTTGCGTTTCCCTTTGAACTTACTGTTTCCTTTGGACGATTCACCCGTTTCAACCATGTTCACAGAACTTGATCCAGCCCGTTTCTTACCATCATTGACCAACACATTTTCCTGTGCTCTCAAGCCTTCTTCAATTCTGAAGTGGCTTCCAAGTTCAACCAAAGTTAACTCTCCTTTCTGATGTTTCAGATTATGTTTAACATCTCTCCAGGAAGGAGGTAACTTGTCAATGATACTTGAAACAGAGATGGATTCATCCATCTTCATATCATGGTGGGCAAACTGCCCCAGAATTCATAGCAATTCATGATATTGTTCCATCACAGGCCGTTCATCAACCATTCTGTAATTATTGAAATTACTGACAAGAAACTTCTTACTAGAAGAATCTTCTGCCATGTATTTGGCTTCCAACGTGTCCCACAGTAACTTTGCAGTTTCAACATTTTGATAAACATCAAATAAGGGATCAGACATACCGTTCAGGATGTGGCCAAGACAGATATAATTGTCGTTCTCCCACTTCGACCTCTTCCTGATTTGCTCCAGATTTCCCTCCTCCTGTATCTCCGGGATTGGAGTAGTCAACACGTACACAACCTTCAACGAAGTCAGAAGAAAATGCATCTTCTTCTGCCATCTTCGGAAGTCCACCCCTTCGAACTTCTCCAGTTTGTTCTCCTTGATTATCATATCCTTCATCGATCCGTTTGCCATCTTCACAGAAATTAATTTGATCTTTGTTAGGGAAATTTCGGAAACCGGACGATAAGAGAGGCGTGTAATCACTCTCAGATCAAATTATTTCGGTGGTTCACCCGAATAATTTAATCGGATACAACTCTGATTTCGAGAAATTGAACCTGAGTATGTGTTTTTGCGTGAATTCACGAACCAGAGAGAAAAAAAATTGTGACCAAAAACTGAAAAACGAATTTTGGGGGTTTCTTGCAGATAACTGCCTCTGGCAGTTATTTTCGAATTTTAGTAAATTGCATTAAAACTGCCTTGAAATTGTCTGAAAATTTATCATAAATTTTCACAAATTTTATTTTCTAAGGCATTTTTTATAAAGCAATTGGACCCTGCCCTGGCTGTGTTTCTGAGCTTTTAATAAATGAAGGATATCAAGGCTAAAACTGAATAATGGAAACAAAGATGAAGAGGTTCTGCCCTGGCTGTGTTTCTGAGCTTCAACAACAGAGGCGGGGTTCCAAAAGTTCCGATCAAAAGTCGTAAATGCTGCTTCTTGTGGATTCCAATCATTTCTACAACTGTGGATTCAATATTTCCGTTCAAACCTCGGGTCGTAAAAACACTGTCTTCAATCAACGACCAAGATTCATGTCAAAGTAGTCTTGTTTCAAAGATGTGAAGAAAATATTTGCCACACCTGTGATGTGATCTGAAAAACTGTTGTACTGCAGTCATAGTTTTAAAAAACGCTCGAGGCGTCCGTTTTGAGGCGCGCCTCAAGGCGGATTGGTGATAAATCGTACATGAGGCGGCGCCTCAGTGCCGGTTATTATATGCACGCCTCAGTGGTACGAGGCGGACGTTTTGTTTCGAGGCGGAACGGTAAATCAGAGGCGTACGGTTTATAGGCGGGATAAATTAGGGTTTTTTGGGCTGGATAAAGATGTACGATGCTTGTAACTATGCGCAATCAAGAAAAAATAGGGTAGAATAGAGATGGAGACATACCTTATAGCGATGGAGAGTACCAAGAAAATTAGGGTAGAAGTAGAACAAAGGAAGTTGATGACGGCGATAAAAGAGATAAAAGAGTGATGCTAGGGTTACTGAAGAAAATAACTACACCTTTATTTATTTCATTTACAAAAACTTACATAAACACCCTTAAACATTAAACTTTTATCATATTCAACCCAAAACTATTCTCACAAGTCTATTTACATTAGGAAAGTTCTGTATTTTATGTTGGTATTTTATTTTTTAAAAGATATATAATTTTTATATTATTTTTTTAATTCCGCCTCGGGCTTACGCCTCGGTTCGTCTCGAGGCTTACGCCTCGTGAGGCGAAGGGAAAACGCCTCGAAACTCGTTTCCGTTTTTTTAAACCTTGACTGCAGTGATAGGTTTTTTCAAGATCTGATGGGCGATTGTTTTCTAGTGAGAGAAAACCACCGCCGTGCCACGTTGCCGGCCTTTTTTGAGGATCTGATGGGCGGAAGTGGTGGGTTCTTTAGAGGACATGCGTAACACCACCGCCATGCCACGCTGCCGTCGTGGCTCCACCACCAAAGGTGGTGGCCGGTTGTTTTCTAGAGAGAGACATGAGAGAGAAGGTTATAAGGTTTTGTGTTGGGTGGCTATGAAAGTGAGAGAAAAAAAGAAGACATTTTTAAATATACTTGTAAATTTACTAATCTATCCTCATGTGCTTTGTGCAAAGCACATGTCACAATTAACTGAAATTTTTAACCTGGTTAGTGTTAAAGGACATACAGTGTAATGAGTTTTCCAAATAAAGGATTGTGACTGTAATTAATGAAGTTAAAGGGCATCTATTGCAATCCGATACAAACATAAAGGACGAAAATTGTAATTTGCCCCAATTTATATGTTTTGATATTTGATATGTATATGGATATCATATGATCGAAGTTTATTATGCCATTGGACGTTGTAGTATGCTATTTGATGATGAATTGTTATACGTTTGAGATCTGGTATGAATGTAGGTAGTTTAGTTGGTTCATTTTTTAGGTTAAGATTAGGATCGCTTCGTTGTTGTATTATATGATTTTCTAAAGAAAGATATATGCATATTGATATTAGGAATTTTTTAGACACCACCAGTACCATTTGTAGCCGATCTCGCACGCTGAGTACGATTTAAATCACAATTTTTTTTTATTGAAAATCAATCGTTTGAGTTTATATTTAAAGTTGATTAGATGGTTAATTCTTTTAATGTTGGTTCTTGAGTAGTAGACAAATACATACTTGCATATTCAAGCTCATGAAAAATAATATTGGCTGGCTCCACCGTCCACCACATAAATCGTCAGCCAAACTGTTATACTAGGTATTAGATGACACTTTTTATAATTATTGTACACATTTATATATTCTTCATTCTTTAAGGTTCTTATTGTAAATTATGTATCTATAAATTGTACTCATCTATTATGTAATGATCATTCGATTTCCTCAGTTTAATATGGTATCAGCCATCCTTGTGATTGGTTGAGTTTCTCCCACACCTCCCATCTTTCTTTCCCTTCACCTTCTGCCTTATCACGTTCTTTCTTCGATTCTTTGCTCTTTCTTCTCTATCATGGCTGCTTCTTCTTCATCAATCAATATTCCCATGAACAACATTGCACCCATGATTACACTAAAACTCTCATCCTCCAACTACCTATATTGGCGACTTCAGATGTTACCTCTCCTATCCATTCAGGACCTTCTGTCTCATGTCGACGGAACCAAAACCGCACCCCCTACAACCATCACTTCTAGTGAAAAGACGGTTGACAACCCCGAATTTTCGACGTGGCTTCAAGAAGAACATAAAACTATCATTCTCCTCAATGCCTCTCTTACGGAAGAAGCCCTCTCGGTAATTGTTGGATTAACCTCGGCTCGTGAAATATGGCTCGCTCTTGAAGCCGCGTTTTGCAACGCATCCGTTGAGCGTGTGCAACATTTACGAGACAACCTTCGCCTAACTCAAAAAGGAGACAAAACGGTCTCCGAGTTCGGGCGCGCTTTCAAGGCAATCTGTGACCAACTTAGTGCAATTGGACATCCGGTCGACCCAATGGATCAACTCCATTGGTTCCTATGCGGCCTTGGCCCCGCTTTTGAAACCTTTTCGACATCAGTTCGGTCTATTCGCCCCCTACCAGCCTTTCCCGACTTACTTGCTCGTGCTGAAAGTCACAAGTTGTTTGTAAAAGCTCTCCATGGAACACAAACACCTTCTGTTGCTTTTACGGCACATACTCAACAACATCGCCCAAACCGCCCACATACCCCTCGTGGCCCAACAAACTCTTCAGCCAAATCCAGGCCCAATTGCTACCAACAAACCCACAACAGTTTCCGTGGACTGTCTCGCTCCTCTACCTCTTCACAAAATCGCAATCGCCGCCCTCCCACATGTCAACTTTGTCGCACTCCAGGGCATTATGCAAATCAGTGCTCAAAACTTGCAAGCATTGCCACTTCTGCTACATCATACATCATCTGAGGAAGAACTTGCACAAGCTTTCCATGCACAATGTCACGTTAATACCAACATACCCGACTGGACTTGTGATACAGGTGCGTCCGATCATATGCTTCCTAATAATAATGGTATGACAAATTCTTGTCCCACCCAAGGTAACAAAAGGGTTTATTTTGGTAATGGCCAGTCACTTCCCATATCTCATACTGGTAATGCTAAATTACTTGGTTCCCTTGATTTAAAAAATGTTTTAGTGGTGCCTCATCTTACCAAGAATCTCCTTTCGGTAAGCAAATTAACTGAGGACAATTTTGTTGATGTCTTGTTCTCACATCCTTACTTTTATATTCAGGATCGCCTAACCAAGCAAGTCCTAGCCCGGGGTTGCCGTAAAGACGGCCTCTATGTCCTCCATAATACACATGAAGCATTGGTCACCTCCTCGTCGTGCCCGAAAGCATCTTATGAAATATGGCATTCCCGTCTTGGGCATGTCAATTTTGATACTATTAATATGTTAAAAAAAAACATGGTCATTTGTCTTTTACTTCCATTTTACCTAAACCGGGACTTTGCTCCCCATGTGAGGTAGCTAAATCTAAACGGCTACCTTTTGTTACCAATAATAAACGTGCATCCGTACCACTTGAATTAATCCATTATGATTTGTGGGGCCCTTCCCCGGTAAAATCGGTTGGTAACTTTTTATATTATGTGACGTTTATTGATGACTTCTCCCGGTTTACTTGGTTATATCCCCTACACGCCAAGTCCGAATTTTTTGATGCTTTATCTATCTTCGTTCCCTTTGTTCAAACCCACTTTTCTACTAAAATAAAAACCTTTCAAAGTGATGGAGGAACTGAATTTACTAACCATAAGGTTCGATTATTATTTGAGAAAAATGGCACGTTCCATCGTATGTCATGTCAATATAAGCCACAACAAAATGGAAGAGTCGAGAGGAAACATCGACACATTGTCGAAACCGGGCTAGCCATGCTGTTTAATGCTAAATTATCCTCAACTTTTTGGGTTGAGGCTTTCTCATCGGCAGATTATTTAATTAATCGCTTACCGACCCCTATCCTTGGAAAAAAATCTCCGTTTGAAATTCTATATAACCAAGCACCTACATATGCTTCCCTTCGTGCTTTTGGTGTCGTGTATACCCTTTCTTACGAGACTATGCCCCAAATAAACTTGCACCAAGGAGTATACCATGTATCTTTCTTGGATATTGTTTCAAATTTAAGGGGTATCGATGCCTAGATCCCTCCACATCTCGTATGTATGTCACACGGCATGCCCGTTTTGATGAGACCTACTTTCCATATGATCAATCCACCACAGCCAACCCAATCACCACACTTGAGCTATCCACCTTTTTGGACACATCCCACATTACATCGCACACTCAACATAATACTTCCTCCTCAAAGCCTACCGATATACCTACTACCCCTCCCCAACATCCTACTACTACCCCCACACAACACTCACATACAACAATTCCTTTTTTCTTACCACCATTCGTCAACCCCGCCCCGGCCATATCGGCTCAACAACAAACTCACACTAATCCCCCTCCTTCACCTACCACCTCGAGCTCCTCATCCACGTCACCATCATCCTCGACCACCACTCCATCCAACACTCCTCCGAACTCGCCTACACACTCACCCACCAATACGTCCAACAACCCGATCCCTACACCCCCGCCACCCCCGCCACCAGTTCCCATACACCCCATGACCACTCGTGCTAAAGACGGGATATTCAAAATTCGTCACCGTGCCAACTTATCACACACCCGCACCATTCCATTACATCAAGCCTTATTTGCCACATCCGACCCTAAAACATACCAAACCGCTTCAAAAGATGTTAAATGGGTTCGAGCTATGCAAACTGAACTCGATGCCCTTCACCTAAATCAAACTTGGACGCTTGTGCCGCGTCCATCCGAGTGCAGTGTTATTGGTTCGAAATGGATCGATCGAACCAAATTTCATTCTAATGGCTCCATTGACCGCCACAAAGCACGTCTGGTGGCTCAAGGTTTTAGTCAAATTCCAGGACTTGACTACTCGCATACTTTCAGCCCAGTTGTTAAAGCCACTACTGTTCGTACTGTCCTAGCCTTAGCCGTTACACATCAATGGAAACTACACCAGTTAGATGTCAACAATGCCTTTTTACATGGCTATCTTAACGAATGTGTGTTTATGGAGCAACCTCCGGGCTTTGTCGATCCCCAGTTTCCCAATCACGTGTGCAGACTTAAAAAAGCCATCTATGGTTTGAAACAAGCCCCCAGGGCATGGTTCCATCGCCTAAGTACATTTCTTACAAACAACGGTTTCTTGTGTAGTCGTGCCGACCCATCATTATTCATCTTCAAAAAAGAGACTTGTGTCATCTACCTTCTTGTTTATGTTGATGATCTCATTCTAACCGGAAACCAACCCAATACTCTCACTTCCTTTATTGATAGCCTACACAAAGAATTTGCCATAAAAGATCTGGGAGAATTCAACTACTTCCTTGGACTGGAGGTTACCTACACACCAAATGTAATTTTTTTGAATCAATCTAAATACACTTTAGATATTTTAACTCGTGCAAAGATGTTGGATTCTAAACCAGCTCCAACACCTTTAAGCACAAATGTTTCTTTTGTCTCTACAGGTGAATTATTTTCAGATCCTACGCATTACCGTTCTCTTATTGGTGCTCTCCAGTACTTGACGATCACGAGGCCTGACATCTCGTATGCTGTAAATCAAGTTAGTCAATTTTTGCATGCTCCAATTGTGACGCACTATCAGGAAGTCATACGAATTCTTCGCTACATTAAAGGTACTCTTGCATTTGGTCTCCACTACAGCCGTCCCACTCATACATCTCTCCTTGGTTATTCTGACTGGGCTAGATGTTTAGAAACTCGTCGCTCCACCTATGGTTATTCTATCTTCTTAGGAGGTAATCTGATCTCTTGGAGCGCTAAAAAACAACCCACAATTGCTTGCTCAAGTTGTGAATCTGAATATAGAGCCATGGCCAATACTGTTGCAGAGATTGGTTGGATAACACATCTATTACAAGAACTTCATGCGTTACCTCCGGATCGTCCAACTATCTTATGTGACAATCAAAGTGCTCTTTTCCTTACACAAAACCCCATATCTCATAAACGAGCTAAACACATTGATCTTGACTATCACTTTTTGCGAGAACTTGTTTTGTCTGGGAAGTTGGCTACCAATTTTGTTCCAACCAAGCTTCAAGTGGCTGACATATTTACCAAGAGTCTTCCGGGTCCTCAGTTCATCAACTTTCGTCAAATGCTTTGCATTGGTCCGCCACCGTTTCGCTTGAGGGGGGATATTAGATGACACTTTTTATAATTATTGTACACATTTATATATTCTTCATTCTTTAAGGTTCTTATTGTAAATTATGTATCTATAAATTGTACTCATCTAGTATGTAATGATCATTCGATTTCCTCAGTTTAATACTAGGTTTTTTGTTAACCATAAGCAAAATCATTAGACTCTCAAACTGGCAGATTGCTTCTGTTCTGGTGGTTCAGTTGGGTTTGTTTTACTGGGGTTTATTAACACCCATAATTTTAAGCATGTCATATCGGTGCTGCTAAGTGCTACTCTAAAATGTTACTTATGCTTATTTTGGGGCAGGTTGGTGATAGAAGCAGTACCGTAAGTTCTTAACAGAGGCCAACCCGTTCAGTGAAGATGGTGTTCATCCTCAAAATCTGATACGAAGTTTTTGAGCTGTTTCCAATATGGTAGATATAATCATGCTTTCTGTATCTCATCTTACATACGAAAATGGGTGGTCGTTTCTAATCAAGGTTTTGGCTTGTAATGACAGGCAATTCAGAAGATTATGGAACTAGCTGTAAGCATAGAGGGAAAAAGTTTAGACGAGAAAAGAAGTTTATTAGCTAAATGTGCGTCTACAACGCTCTCATCGAAGCTGATAGGTGGAGAGAAGGGCTTCTTTGCAAAAATGGTTGTGGATGCCGTCATAGCAATTGGATAAATAAGATTATTCTATAACAATTGTTGCGATAGCTGGTCATGGTCTTGCATATGCATGCACTCAGAATCACAGGTATTTTATAAATACTTGCTTTTCTCATTACATCTAATCTCATGGATATGTAGATAACCAGAACTCATTATTTTTTACATTCATGACAATACATTCATGACAAAATGACACCAATTCTTGGAGACCCGGTTCCAACACTCAACAAAATGTTAAATGTTAAAAGAAGCTATTGGTATAACTTTGAACCTGATGACTGAATATTTGTTATATGATATTGTTTTAGCACATGGAATCGTGGACATAATGTGTTTCAATATCAGAGAAAAGAGTGCCGCTTTTGTAAAATAGAAGAGAGAAGATTATAACTTGAGAAGAACGAATTAGAAGGCAGTGAAATAGGTTTGTCATTCTCTGTCTTCTTTATTGCCCTAAGCCCACTTTTTTCTCTCCTGCGCCTGGCTCTGGGCGCTCACCTGATTCAACGCTTTTGCAAAAGAAAAGCCTAGATTCTAGCCTAGGCTACCACGAGATGCTATAGCCCTGCCTCTTACGCTTTTGACAACATAGGTAATAAGATTTATATATTGAAATAGCTTAATATGTAATGTACTATTTAACATATATCAATCTTCTTTCATTTCATTGAAATAATAAGATTAATACACATGTCAAATTTGTAATGTACTGTACTATTTAAGATTAATATATATTGAAATAGCTTAATTCGACAACATAGGTAATAAGATTAATATGTAATGTACTATTTAATATATATTGAAATAGCTTAATATGTAATGTAATGTACTATTTAATATATCTCTTTGTTTGCTGATGAATCATTTGATGTCGTAATGAAGAAAGGAACCATGGTATAGTGTAAGAAAGTTGCAAAAACTAAAAACGTAGATGCATGAGGATATTCTTTTTGGTTATAAATTGTTGTATGATTGCTAAAATGATTATTGCTTGATTCTTAACAAATAACAAGTCAAGTTTACAAAACATATTAGTTGAGCCTGTGTATTACACGGGTAACTAATCTAGTTAAAGATAAAAAAATACTCGATTTTATTGTGCAATTAAAAAAAAAAAAAAAAAAACAATGTCGTGTGAAAAAGTTATGAACGTTTAAAAAATATGAGAGAATATGCATGTATCTTGTACGTGGAGAAAGTATGTCCACAAGTAGGCTATTACAAAAATACTTTTACATCCATCTTTTTTCCTACACTTTCATATTGTTTGAAAGTGTAAGATGTCAAGATTTCTTCTTATTCTACTTAGCTAAAATCAACTTTTTTATTTAATCTTACCTCTATTTGAGTAAACTGGAAATAAAATGAAAACATCAAGGAGTAAAGTAAAATGACTATTTTTAAAGGAATTAAGCAAAACTGTTAAAATGACCAAACCAAGGAGCAAAGCAGAAGTTTACTCAAAACTATAAGTAACATATTTTAAAATAATTAGGAATTTATTTTTAGAAAACTCAAGCCTTCTTATATTTTTTATTTTTCAACTTTTAGTATAGATCAATTTATGTTTATTTTAAATATATAAATGTTGAAAAAAATGCTGAATCCGCTCTAAGCCTCGGCAAAGGCTTAAGAGGCTCATGAAGGGTCTTAAAATAAGGCTGAAACGGCTCTAAGCCTCTACAAAGGTTGAAACGACTCTAAGAGTGGTCTGACGGCGCTAAAACGGCTCTAAGGCTTTACAACCATTTTTTTTAACACGAGACGTAAGTTGATTGGTTCATTTTGAAGCCTCATTTTTAGCCGTTTCAACTGTTGAGAAGGCTCATGTAGACGCTCCAAAAGGCTAGTTTTGAAAGTTAGACCGGTTAAAGGCTTTGGTTATTTTAACTAAATAAATAAATCAGATAAAGTTGTGACTTATAATAGTGATAGGCTTTGGTATCAACGTCAAGGCGTTTCTTGAACGATGGGCAATGGGTTTGCTTTACTTGCACTCCAAAGTGCTACTATAATTAATATCAACAATTCTTTAGAAACTTTAGGTAAACCTTTTATACATTTTATTTTATCTTTTTATTGCTATAGAATTAATTACTTCTTTTGAACGCAAAATGCAATTTTATTAAACAAAAAAATCTCACGTAAAATGAGAGTTGAAAACACCTTACAATTTACATTGAAAACTTAATGCTCATTTCATTCTAATCAATTAAATTTCGCTCTATTTTGTATCTAAACAAACGAGCTCGTCTTAATCACCTTTAAGATTTTCACCGGAACTTTGTGAGTGTTGTTGAAGACACTGTGGTTATTAATAGTTATATAGTTTACGCCTTGTGTATGTATGTAAACTTTTGGGTCTATTTTCACACTAGGTCGGTGGATGAAATGAACAGAAGATTCGACAATCATGTCACCAAAGTGACGAAAAAGGAAGGCGTTACCTTCAAATAATAAGGGGCAAATTGGATTTAAATAATCCTAACTTTCTCAATTTGTCCGATAATAATCCCAACTCAGTTATTGGCCGACAATAATCCGAACTGATCCACTTTTGGCCGATAATAGTCCGCCGTTAAAAATAGCTTAACGGAGTTAAGTTTTTTTCCGAATTACAAACCGACGTTTTATGGATTTTGATCAGAACGAGGATACGGGTCGATTTATGTAAAACTTACCTCGAAACGATGCTTCAAACGGGTTGATTTTTGTTAATTGGAAATTTAAACACCCGATTTTAAGCACCGTTTTCGTCGTTTGTGGCAGTATTTCGAGGTAAATTTTACATCAATCAACTCGTATCCCCGTTTTAATCAAAAGCCCTAGAACAACGGTTTGTAATTCGGAAAAAAAAAACTTAACTCCGTAAAGCTATATTTAACGTAGACTATTATCGGCCAAAAGTGGACCAGTTCGGGTTATTATTGGCCAATAACTGAGTTGGGATTATTATCGGCCAAATTGAGAAGATTAGGATTATCTAAATCCAATTTGCCATAATAAGGCCATGTGTAATGGGCATTATAGGGGAGAGAGTTTAATAACGCCTCACACCACCCCCTGGGCAGAATGAGAGACATTTCTAGAATAATAACCATTAAAGAGAAAAAATGAAAAGTAATGAATGAAAGGGCATTAACCATTACACATTTTTAAGAGGCGTTATGATATTGATGTGGCGAAAAATACCCTTTAAGTGGCATTAACAATGTTGTAATCGTAATCATAGAATTGGCGTCATGTTCAAGTGGGATTGGGATTTAATGCTTTTGGTTGTGATTTAGCTTGCTTGTGGTAATTGGTAACAATTTACCTTTTTTAGTGTTGGTGTGCTTTTGAAATGATATAATTGCTTTCCTATATCATATGTAGGGTGGTTTGTCACTTCCCATTATTGCTTATTATGCTACTTATATTTCCCACTAACCCATGTCACATTATAAGCTTACGTACTATAGAAGGATAATTTCATTAAACAGTAACAAAACATATTACACATTGCATGAATATGAATAAAAAAGCATTTCTTATATAATGTAAATATCTAAATTTTATTATTAAAGTCACGCTAATTACATAACCAATTTTAAGTAGAAAACGAAAACTATATGGATAATTAATATTTTGGAACTAAAAACTGATTACAAAACTCTCATTGTGTATGTTGGACACTACATACAAAATAAACCAGGGTTCTTTTTCCAAGATCAAAAACTAATGTTATAAAAAAGTGTACTCTTATATTTATCATAAACCATTTTAGATATCAACTAATAAATATTTAATTGTTCTACTATTTGAAGGGGATGGGTGTCGACGCAATATCGATAAAAGGATGTTATGTGACACCTGATATTCTTAGGAAACACCGTCCACCCTACTCGGTATCCTCAATGTATAGGCAAAAGAAGTGTGGTTTAGTGGTTATGTTGGTGAATGGTGATGCCGCATGAAGGATGGATACAACTACACCCAACGTACAATAAAAAAGAAGTTAAAGAACGAAAGATATGTGAAAGATGATTATTTCCATTGTTTAAGAAAGACATATAAGAATGAAATGAGAAATTGATAGTGACACTTGTTGGTTCAGTTCTGTTTGTGCATGAAGGAAAACAAATAAATCATACCTGTCACAGCAGATAGTGCAGAGGAGAATCCTGTGAGAGAGTTCGACATGCCTGTCATCTTGATTTGGTTCCTCCTTAGGGTGCTGACTGATGATGGTGCTAAGAAACCGAAAAGGGATATCGGTTAGGAGAGGAGGTTTCGTGATGATGTTATGGCTTATGGGGTGTGAATTGTGAAACTGAGTAACCCTTAAACCTCCACATAACTCTCCTTATATAAGCACCCAGGAGGAAACCTAATTAGTTACTAAGGGTAATATGGTCCATCAACAATTACCAACTAATTAATAATAGGTTCTAATATATTTTGATCTCTATCATGTAAATGATTAAGATGGCTATAGATTAAATATTAAACATAATATATTTAATCTTACATTCTCCCACTTAGCCGAGTAATCATTTACTATGAGTATTAGATAAGCCTGATCAGGAGTTAACACTCATTTTAGCCTTAAACAAGTACTATAGCAGAGAAATACAGCCGTTGAATCATTATGCGACTCAGGACCCCCATTAATCATACTATAGCCTTAATTTAAAACCTAGTCGTTATGATCAAAATACGCGTAAGCCCTTTGTTTGATTTGTAACCTTTTATTTGTCTATATGCCATTATACCGGTTGAACATATTCTAATAGACATACAAAATCAAACTTGAGGAAATTTCATTAAACATAAAACATAAGCTAGTACAATATGCTCAAATAAGGTCTTTACATAATCCCATATTACGAACATGTTCTTCATAAACCTTAGGAGGGAGACCTTTAGTCATCGGATCCGCAAGCATATCCTTAGTACTAATATACTCGATACAAAGATTATTTTCCTCAACACGTTCACGTACAAATAGATATTTCGTATCGAGATATAAACCAGCTCCAGTCGAACTGTTACTGTTCGAGAAACTAACGGCAGCTGAATTATCACAGTAAAGCTTCAATGGTCTAGAAATGGAATTAACGATTTTGAGTCCAGTGACCAGATTTCTAATCAACATTCCATGACAGGTTGCGTTATAAACAACAATGTACTCTGCCATCATTGTGGAAGTTGTAGTCAACTGTTGCTTATGACTCTTCCAAGAGATAGGGCCGCCTGCTAACATAAAGATATAGCCCGAAGTGGATTTCTTGTCATCTTTGCATTTGGCAAAGTCAGAATCAGAATAGCCCACCACTTCTAAATGATCACTTCTTCTATAAGTCAGCTTATAGTCTTTCGTCCCTTGCAGATATCGAAGTACCTTCTTAGCTGCTTTCCAATGATCTAAGCCAGGATTAGTCTGATAACGGCCTAGCATTCCAGCAATATAAGCGATATCTGGACGAGTACAGACTTGAGCATACATCAAGCTCCCGACTACTGATGCGTAAGGTATCTGGCTCATTTGCTCCTTCTCAACCTCTGTTGTCGGACACTGAAACGAACCGAAAACATCTCCCTTAACTACTGGAGCGACGGAGGGTTTGCACTGTTGCATGTTATACCGTGTAAGGACACGATCTATGTAGGCCCTTTGGGACAATCCTAAGATCCCTTTGTTTCTATCTCGGTGAATTTCGATGCCAATGACGTAAGACGCATCTCCGAGATCCTTCATGTCGAAGTTATGCGAGAGTAACCGCTTCGACTCATGCAACATGTCTAAACTATTACTTGCCAATAGAATGTCGTCAACGTAAAGGACAAGTATAGTAAAGTTGCTCCCACTCATCTTGAGGTAGGTGCATTGATCCACTTGATTCTTCATAAAACCTTGCTTCTTCATGACTTCATCAAACTTGAGATACCACTGACGTGATGCTTGTTTTAACCCGTAAATGGATTTCTTCAGCTTACAGACTAGATGCTCCTGACCTTCAGGCTCAAAGCCTTCAGGTTGCTTCATGTAAACATCTTCGTCCAAGTCTCCGTTAAGGAAAGCGGTTTTAACGTCCATCTGATGCAGCTCTAAATCGAAATGAGCTACTAGGGCCATGACGATCCTTAATGAATCTTTACGAGAGACAGGTGAAAACGTCTCTTGATAATCAATTCCCTCTTTCTGAGTGTAGCCCTTTGCAACCAATCTCGCTTTGTAGCGTTCAACGTTCCCATTCGGATCCAGTTTTGTTTTGAACACCCATTTGCATCCTACGGGTTTGACTCCGTTGGGTAATTCTACCAAATCCCAAACGTCATTTTTCTTCATGGAATCAAGCTCATCAATCATTGCTTTATTCCATTCAGAAGACTGATCACTGCTAATGGCTTCATTGTAAGAGATAGGATCATTGAGCTTTCCGGGATCCATTTCAGTCAGGTAGGTAACATAATCATCCCAGTTAGGAGGCCTTCTTTGCCTGGATGACCTCCTGAGTGGATTATCGGGTTAGGAGGCCTTCTTTGCCTGGATGACCTCCTGAGTGGATTATCGGGTTCAGCGTTGTCTTGGTTTTGAGCGTTTGATGTGCCTTCGTCATGAGGTATAATGGGTTCTGATTGTAGAGGTAAATTTGGAGTTGGTGCAGTAGCTTCAGGAACAATAGTTGCATTGGGTACAAGAGGAGTAATCGGAGTAATGGTAAGCGACGAGTCTCTCCCCCCCGCGTCTTGTACTTCTTGCAATTCTTCGTAAGGGTTGGTACTGCTCCCACTGACCTTGAAATTCTCCAGGAACGCAGCACGCTTGGTTTCAACGATACGGGTGACATGGGAAGGACAATAGAAACGATAACCCTTAGAGTTCTCAGGATACCCGATAAAGAAACAGGTAACTGTCTTAGGGTCAAGTTTCCTTAGGAAAGGATTGTAAAGTTTTGCTTCAGCAATGCAGCCCCATACTTTCATATATTTAAGACTCGGTTTCCTTCCTGTCCAAAGTTCATAAGGAGTTTTAGGGACAGACTTAGAAGGAACTCTATTGAGTATATGAACAGCTGCTTTTAACGCTTCAGTCCAGAGGAATAATGGTAAGTTAGTGTTGGCTAACATACTGCGCACCATGTTCATAAGGGTACGGTTTCTTCTTTCAGCGACACCGTTCTGCTGAGGTGTACCAGGCATGGTGTATTGGTTCACAATCCCCTGGCCCTTACAAAACTCATAAAATGGACCAGGAGCTTGACCCACATCAGTATGTCTTCCATAATACTCACCGCCTCTATCTGATCTCACAACTTTAATCTGACGATCTAATTGCTTTTCAACTTCAGCCTTATAATCTTTAAAAGTTGTTAGAGATTCAGATTTCTCCTTAATAAGATACAAGTACATGTAACGAGAATAATCGTCAATAAAAGTGATAAATGAAGTATGTCCTGTTATGCCAGCGATTTGGTAGGGACCACTAATGTCAGTGTGAATGAGTTCTAATAAATTAGAACTCCTAGTGGCACCTTTCTTATTCGCTAATGTCATTTTACCTTTAAGACATTTGACACATGTTCCAAAGTCAGAGAAATCGAGAGGAGGTAAGACTTCATCCTTTACGAGACGATTTAATCGCTCTTTTGAAATGTGGCCTAAACGCTGATGCCACAACATGGATGAAGTCTCTAAGTCTCGTTTCTCTTCCATCTTTGTGAGTGATTCATTAATGTTATATGACAACAAAGATTTGGAAAAGCCATCATCTAGTTCTAATCTATAGAGACCTCCATCCAGAACACCAGTACCATAACGAACAGAATCATAATGGATAGAGAGTTGGCGATGACCATGGGAAACAATAAAACCGTCTATGTCTAACTTTGGTCCTGATACAAGGTTCCGAGTTACCTCAGGAACATATAAGGTATCATAAAGTTTAATACATAAACCAGTTTTCATAACTAATTGTAATGTTCCAATGGCCTTCACTTCTAATTCTCGATCATCCCCAACCTTAAGCGTTCTTTGGTTTCTTTCCAGCTTCCGGATTGAAAGGAATCCCTGAGTAGAATTGGTAACATGAACCATAGAACCAGAATCAAACCACCAAGAATTAGCAGGAACACTTAAATTATAGGACTCAAGTATCATAAAATAATCGTTACCTTTCTTAGCCAGCCACTCCTTAAAATCAGGGCATTCCTTCTGCATATGTCCTGTCTTTTTACAGAACTTGCAGCGGATACTGCCTAAGGAGTTCTTAGAGCTGGAAGGTGCACTTGCATTAGAGTTAGGATTAGACTTATGGACTTTAGAAGCATCCTTCCTCTGATAATTGTGCTTCCTTTTCTTAGGATTGGAGGTAGTGAAATTGGCAACATCAGTAGTGCGATCCATCCTCATGCGCTCCTCCTCCTGTACGCACATAGCGACCAGCTCACTCATCGTCCACTTTTCCTTCTGAGTGTTGTAGTTGATCTTGAATGCTTCAAAAGAAGAAGGAAGCGAAGTAATGATGAAATGAACAAGGAAACCATCACTGATTTCCATTTCCAGCCCCTTCAGCTTATTGGCCATGTCATTCATCATCATGATGTGCTCGCGAATGCCGCTCCTCCCATCATACTTAGTTGTCACCAGCTTGAGAATAAGAGTACTAGCGTGCGCCTTAGACGTCCCTTTGAACTGAGCCTCCACATGCTCCAAGTAGGTTTTAGCATCTTCAGAATCAGGAATAGCTCCCCTGATTGCATTGCTTATGGATTGCTTCATAAACATGAGAGACATGCGGTTACACCTAGTCCACTTTTCATGAGTTAACTGCTCAGCAGCAGTACTTTGAGTGGTAAGGTCCGCTGGCTTTTTCTCTCTTAGAGCATAATCGAAATCAAGCAATCCGAGAGTAAGCATGAGAGCATCCTTCCATGCAGCAAAGTTATCACCAGTCAAAGGTGGAATCCCGCAGTTGGGTGCTGATAGTGGAAATAAGATGAGCAAGTTATGATACTAAGGAAGAAAACTAATGTGATCTATGGGCACGTTAAACTAAGGCAGGCAAAATAATGACCATTTTACATAATGAAGCTGTGATAATGTCTATTACTAACATCAAAATAATAGACTTAACTAAAAAATTCTACTTAAACGAAAACAAAACAGCTTTGGCCAGAAGTGTAATCATTTAAGCATATGTGCAAAGTGGTTGTAACAAATCAGCTTTGGCCAGAAATTGAAACAATCACTTTAGTTATGCACTTGCTAAGTATGCCATCTATGAAAGAATTAAATCAGCTTTGGCCAGATATTAAAACATTCATGCTTATGATGCACACTTAGCATAGCTTTCGTAATACTTGAATGATAAGTAGATGTATCAAGTCAGCTTTGGCCAGAAATGATATATCAAAAGCTCATTCAAGTTAAGCTATTCTGGTTTTGTAAAACATTACATTATCTGATTCTGATTATTTAACTAAGTAAATTACAAAACCATTTATTTAATAGCAAACCACCCGTTAGCGCGATTGCGAGTCGCAACCACGATTTCGACTAATGACGTTATGGTTGCGAGTCGCAACTACGGTTTCGACTAGTCACGTTATGGTTGCGAGTCGCAACTACGGTTTCGACTAATCACGTTATGGTTGCGAGTCGCAACCTCATGGTTGCGAGTGATGACATTCTGGTTGCGAGTAGCAACCTCATGATTACGACTAATGACGTTATGGTTGCGAGTAGCAACCTCATGGTTGCGAGTCATGACGTTCTGGTTGCGAGTAGCAACCTCATGGTCTCGACTAATGACGTTATGGTTGCGAGTAGCAACCTCGTGGTCTCGAGTAGCAACCTCGTGGTTGCGAGTAGCAACCTCATGGTTGCGAGTAGCAACCTCATGGTTGCGAGTAGCAACCTCGTTAACAGCTGTAATTGTGATATCATAACCGAAAATTCGAAATCTAAGGGATTAAAAGATATCCTTTCCTGTTTAAGCTGATCTAATTTTGTTAACAGATTTCGAAATTATAATCTGCTTATCTTTTAACAGTTTTTGTAAAAAATTTAGAGGACAAAATTAGATCAAAATCAGGAAAAACACTTAATAATCCAAATCATATTCCAAAACATAACAGAATATTCGAATTTTCACATGAACATGATGAACCCTAATCATAAAAAATAAAATTCTGGAACCCAAAACCTGAATTTTTTAATAATTTTACTAAACAGATTTCGGCTAAAACATGATCCAGTTAATTCGGTGAACAAACAATTAATCCTTTCATCGAAAATCATGATTTCGAGTCGATTCTTATGACTCGAAACCGGCTGTCAAGTTCATATGGTTTCAAAAAATTCCGTTTTCCAAGTTTCAATCCCAGAATTATGGATACGAAAACAGAACTGACTAATCAACATATGCTCTGATACCACATGTTGGTTCAGTTCTGTTTGTGCATGAAGGAAAACAAATAAATCATACCTGTCACAGCAGATAGTGCAGAGGAGAATCCTGTGAGAGAGTTCGACATGCCTGTCATCTTGATTTGGTTCCTCCTTAGGGTGCTGACTGATGATGGTGCTAAGAAACCGAAAAGGGATATCGGTTAGGAGAGGAGGTTTCGTGATGATGTTATGGCTTATGGGGTGTGAATTGTGAAACTGAGTAACCCTTAAACCTCCACATAACTCTCCTTATATAAGCACCCAGGAGGAAACCTAATTAGTTACTAAGGGTAATATGGTCCATCAACAATTACCAACTAATTAATAATAGGTTCTAATATATTTTGATCTCTATCATGTAAATGATTAAGATGGCTATAGATTAAATATTAAACATAATATATTTAATCTTACAACACTAATATAACATCGAGAAAATTAACTATGTTAAAGTATGTTACGTACTACACCCGCCATAAAAAGGAATATGATATGTAATGAGATTTCTATTCTCACATAACTATTTCACATTCCTAGCTGTATATGGGCTGTATAAGTTTATACGATCCGTATAGAACGATGTTGCACAGAAATAAATACATTGAAATGTTTTTTTTACCTCTATACGGGTCATATAACATTATACGAGCCGTACATAATTGTATACGAGCAATATAATGTTATACGGCCTGAGGAGTTTTTTTATTTTGTGAGATTTTACGAGGTTTAGGGTTTTTAACATTTGTATACGGGCCGTATAATGTTATACGACCCGTATATAAATTTTTTTTAACCGAACAACCGTCTAATAAGTTTTAGTAATTATATAGATAGTGTTTGCCGTATTATTTAGATATATCGGATTATGTTACGAATTTGTAAAACGTCTATGTTACAATAGTATTTGCCGTATTATTTTTTATATATATCAGATAAGCAAAAAATGTGTATATGATAAACAATACCATAACAATTATTAAACAAACAAGATAAAATGTAAACATAAGAATAATATTTCCAATGTTTTATATCTAAAACAACAAAAGATAAATATTTACAGAGTTTCATATGTAAAACAACAAAACCAGAATAAAATAAGCAGCTACGGTGATGGTGGTGGTGCAGCGCCAGCTCGTGGAGGTAGAGGGGCGCCAGAAAGCATAGTAATAATGGCTTCCACCACCCACTGCGTGTCGACCCGTAGAGCAGCTACATCTGACTCGAGCCGAGCCAGTCTCTCATCCGCCCCCTGTGGAGGAGTAACACGTGTTCTCACGCTTCGTCACTCGTATGGGCGATCACCCCGTGCATCCTGCACATCCTGCTGCAATTTGTTGATTGCAGCATCAACTCCATCACCTCCCCCTCCTCCGTCACCACCACCCTCACCCTCACCTCCCTCGCCCACGTGGCTCGCTGCCTCCATCTCCATCTGAAGTGGCTGCCCCTCGTACCACTCGGTACGATCGTCGTCAAGCGACCAAAAAAGGTGGTCCACGTCCTGGTGGGCAATCCCCATCGAGCATGCTGTGTCCCTGCCTACCGGATCAACCTGACGTGTGATGGTCATATCCCTAGTCACCTGCGGGGACAAGAGGCGACTTCCGTGCCACGCCAGATGGGTGACGAAGCCGCCACAGCTGATGTGGCTTGACGTATGTGACACCTGTGTCACTTCAACCATCAAATAAATACCAAACCAATGAAATATTGTATTTCATACTTGGGATTTGTAAAAATATGTGTATCGTTTGCACATATCAATTCTTGTTCGATTTCAAGCTTTAAATCGCTTTCTGGAAGGTTATACGCGCACTGATGCGTAAATATAACCAGTTTAATGCAACAAACACTCCGGAACAGTGACATAGGCTTAACATACCTTAAATAACCTTTACATAACTTAGAAATAAGTTTTGGATGGTTTGGTGTGTTGAAATCAAGTTTGTTCGATCACAGGGACTAATTGTGTCAAACTGCGAAACTATACCGATTCGTATAGTAACGAACATTACGGAACTTGATCATAAGTTAAACATACCCTAAATCTCCTTTACATAGCTTAGAAATAGGCTTTGAGGGGTTTGGTATGCTAAAATAAACTTTATTGATCAATAGGGACTAAAAGCGTCAAAAAGTGCATAAGTTTGCATTTTCGCGCATATCTTACGTTCTGAATATATCCAGATATCCAAAAATTTATGTAAGCATTAAAATATTTTATTTTAGTGTTTGGCATGATAAAATTTCATTCGTCGCTTAATTTGGATCGTTTTTGCGTTCGTTACGACTTCCGTCGTAATTAAGCGAATAACGCGATCGTACGACCAAACGAACTGACATCCGAGATATTTTTGAGCATGTTGAGTTCCCTATACTTTAACTTCATTTTAGAGTCTTGAAATGAGGTTAACGGAGCTTAAACGTGCCAAAAATGCATCAAAACACATGATTCTGAAGTACAGGACCAAAACTGCAATTCTGGGAAAGTATGCTAGGCGGCCCGCGTAAGACTACCTTAACTCTTACGCTGCCCGCATGAGAGGCCCAGTATCAGCAAACAGATTTTCTGAAACAGCAGCTGGTTTTCAGGCTTTTGGGACATGGTTTTAATCAATCTAGGGGCCAAATTTGATGGTTTTTAAGTACCCCTTGTATTCAAATACTGTGTGCCCACTTGTACGGCCTAGATTGAAGCTCGTTTCCTGATAAACGATCCTAACGGCTCTAGATTTCCTATAAATAACCACCCCCCATTTCACTCCTAAAGCACAATTGATCTGATTTTGGCCCTCTAAGTTGGAGTGAACACTTCATACCTGAGGGTAAATCGGATCATAGCTCGCGGGGACCTTTTGTAAGTATTCTTTCGTTCTTTTTATTCGTTTTTATCGTAAAAGTCAGACTGCTTTGACTTTCTGCATTGACCAGTTTATGGTCAATTCGAAATTCGTTTGAACTTCATAACGTGAGCGTAATCATGATGGTTATAGTCCCTAGTGACTATACCTACTGATTATCACGTTATCTAGGTGTAGTGATGTAACACCTCGAATTTTTGTGTCCAATGATGTGTTAACACGTGTCATTTGTTTACACGTGGCATCTATAATAAATAAAGGACTAATTTTGACAAACCTTGAAAGTATATAAATTCGAGGGTTATAAATGTCAACAAGGGTAAATATACTGTATAGTATCCCTAAATAATGCTTAAACCTTCAAACGAATAAATTATAGATCGTACAAAAACAAAACGCGGAAGAAAGTGAGAGATTACAAACTACAGGGGTTAACTGTGTCAACATGTTTAATAATACCTCTGAGTGACCCTTTAACGTTCCAAAGACTTTGTAACGGTATTATACCCTCACTAAAATAATATATACGAATTTCGCGAAGTTTCGATATGAAACGAGAAAGTTACGATCGAATTCGTAGAAGAAGGGTTAAAAGCGTCAATAGTGAAAGTTAAGGCTTTCAGAATAATTAAATAAATAAACCGGGGACTTTATAATGCGGGTAAATAACACGAGGCCCCTATCGGTAAATAACCGAGGGCCAAACCGCAAAGTTACCCCTTCAAAACCGAAAGGTCAGGCGAATCATTACGAAAGATTTCGTTATTAATGGCCAGATTCTGTAATCATTACAAAAAGATTTAAAAATCCTGAAATCTTAACCTTAGGCGGCCCGCGTGAAGGTTAAGGATTAGTTGAGGCGGGCCGCGAGCCTCCTTTGTTTCGCGTCTGTTATTTGATCTTTAGGCGACCCGCATTAAAATGCATGGGAACTCCCATGCGGGCCGCGTAAAGTGCCCAGATGCAGAATGGTTGTAACTACTTGGCTTTTGGAGCTTTTGAAGGATCAAACAACCAATTAATTGAGCATGGGTGCCCCCTACACGACCCATACCACTTAGGGACACCTGCCCATGATCCATGATCAATTGTAGCTTGTTGTGTAATGATCTTGAAGGCTCTTAAGCACTATAAATAAGCTACATTGGCTCATATCATTCACAACATCAAAACACACAACTACTGATCATTCTAAGTGCTCCCAAGCATTCTCTTCTGCTCCTTATTCAAGTTCTAACTTCTGTAAGTTACTTTGATCATCCATTGTTCAGTTTATGCTTAGTTTTTAGCTAAAAACCAAACCGTCGTAACTACGGTTTGACTTTACAATAAATCAGTAATGGTTCAGTCGTATGACGAATCAAAAATGGTTATGAGTTGGTATTTATGTGGGTAATAAACCTCTAAAATGGTTCCCCCTGATCACCACCCTAACTATGTCAAATGTCGAGTCAAACGTGCGGTTAAAAAGTCAACAGAAAGCTATTTTAGCGATTTATGCATAATCTGTAATATATATGTTATGGAACCTGTTTTGATAATCATAAAACATGACAATAAGTATATAAACATGTTTGCGCTCGTTTGAATCGATCATTTACTATATAGAACCGGTTCGGAGCCGAATGTCGCAAAAGTTTGACTTTTGCTTTGACTTCAGTTCTGACCCGTTTTAGTGAGGTATAAATATACCTTAGGACTCACTTAGGACCAGGTCGCATGTTGGTATACGCCTCTGTGGTCGGTTCATGAGTTATCCGAGTCTTTTGCGCAATTCCGTCATTCGCCTAAAAGTTGACCGTAACGGCCTTTTAAAATTAAAACGAGTATTTCGGACACGTGAACGGACCAAAACCTTGCTTGTTAAATTATAAGCATGTCCTTAAAGTTTCACGTCAATCCGAGGTCTAGAATGAGAGTTATGCTAAAAGGCGCACTTTTAAGAAAATTTTGTAATAAACGGCGCAATTAGCATAACGCCCATCTAACCCAAGTTTTCGTCACCAAAACTTTTACCCACTGTGGTAAAATAATATTTTGGGAATTTTAAAGATTTTTAATAATTTTTACCTTGCTCATAACCTGCGGTTATGGCTACGGTTCGGTTAATACCGAATATGCCCTTTTTGGCCAAAACGGGAGTTCTACAAGGTCTTTTGACCCGATTCCAGTTGCTACTGATTTTAAATAATAAATAAAGTATTTTAAGCTTTATAAGCTGTTCGGGAAACTTAGATTTCCTGTAGAACTCGAAAAGCCTTTTAAAAAGTCTTTAAAATGACCGAAAAGCCCCCACGGGGCATAATATTAAGTTAAACTCGTTACGGGCATTACGGAAGGTATCCTACTGATACCAAAATACTTTTAAGGCATATTGACTTAGGAAATAAGCGTACGGCTCTCATAGTTAACCGTTTTGCCTATTTGCGCACACGGTACGGCTCATGGAACTAGTTTCCGTGCAATAGCCGATATGGGTCAAATTATATTATTTGAACCCCAAAATCCAGAGTATGAACCATAAACCCATATAAAACGAGTCGCTGAACTTGTTGGGTCCAAATCATACTCCATTCTCGGTTTTCGCCTTTCCGTGCGAATTAACCATATCTATATATCGGAATCAACCGGTTTAAGCTACGGCTAATACAAGGACCGTTAGGATTCTAAGAGGTTAATTAAAACCTTCGTTCCAGATTAGGAGCCCTAGTAAAAGCTATCGGTGACTTGATCTAAATTAAGGATTAATACTTGCAAAGGTAAATACTTTAACTTATTTCCCCTATATGGGCTTGGGTTACGGTATATTAATACCGCTTGATTGAGCATTATATAATTCCATCGCTTAGGTGGTTAATTGATTAAATATGATCGGCTCATTTAAACAGTTTTGTTGCTTATAAGCCTTTGGGGGGTTTAATGACCGTTGTCCCGGATATCCTTGGCATCATTTTACGAAATGGCCACGACCATCGACATCCCGGTGTAGGCGTACACCCGGTATAAAGTGTCGACATTAAAACTAAAAGACGTAGCCGTTGGTTTTTGTACTACGGTTTTACGCAAACGTGGTGTGTCTATAAATCTTTAACCCGACACGACCCGGGCTACTGAACGCATAAAAGAACATGTAAAACGTTCACAAGATCATTATGAATTTTCCCAAGTTATAAAAGAGTTTGTGCCTTGTGCATTCAAATCAATTTTAATAAACATTTTCAAATGTGTCAGTTGAATGTATTTACCAGTGTAAACTGACGTATTTTCCCCAAAAAGATTAAGTGCAGGTACCTAAACGTAATTGGCTGGTATTAGCTCCCTAGCGTCGGGATAAGCCTCGCAAGCTTGATTGCAGTATCTAATGGAACAATACTTTACTTTTATTTACGATCCACTGTGGATATATCCAACCCCTGTAATACATTTTGATATTACAATCAGAGGTTGAAATTTATATATTTATCTTATGCTTCCGCTGTGCATTATATAATTGTGTGGTTTGACTATATTGTTGCCAACATCGTCACGGAAATCCCCCACCGGGCCCACCGGTGAGACACGTGGAAATCGGGGTGTGACAGGTTGGTATCAGAGCCAACATTGAGTGAATTAAACACTATCCTAATGTGTTTAATCTCAGTGACACAATTGCACATACTTGAGTCTAGACAAGAACTTAGGACAAATTCGGATTACTACTCCATTTTTGTCTTTATTTTCGATTTGATTTTTAATAAGTTTTGGAGCAGGAAAATGCCACCTGTTATATTCCGAGGAAGAGGAAGGGGACGTAGAGGCCGAGGAGAAATCGTGACACATCACGATCAAGAAGCTGGACCATCTGGTACAAGACATCCTTCGATGACAAGGAGCGAAGAGCCACAACGACGAAGAGATCTTTACGAACCCGCGAGGCATTCCACTTCGCACAGCTCGACGCCATCCTACCGGCACTCCTTTGGGCCAGATTCAGAAAATAATCCCAACAACCCACAACCTTCCTTCATACCTCTACAACGTTCGGTTTCGCACCGGAATTATGACGACCCTAGTCCATACTACGTAGCTCAGTTTAATCCGACTGACTACATACAGGAACCTTCAGGTTTTGTTCCACTAGGGCCACAAGACCATTTTTCTGAAGATCCCATGGAGGAAGATGAGGATCCAACTGAACCAGCTCGTGGTACGCCCACGCATCCGATAGAAGTATCTGATGGATCTTCATATCATGGTCCGCAGTATCAAGGCCCAGACAGCTTTATGGCCTTGTTTGACCGACATGAGTGGTACAACACACCATCTCATCAGACATCGCAACCGAGACATCACAGGATCCCTCTGAGGATTCACGCTTTGAGGCAATTACGCCACCACCTCCGCCACCGGCACAACCAGTTATACCTGATCCGCCGAGGCGTAGGAGGACAAATGCTCGTATGTCTACACGAGGAGGAGGAGGTATCCACTTCAGCACTCCTCGACATTCGAGTAGTAGCCACTATCCGCCGCTACAAGAAGAAGGACCTTCAAGTCCTATACAAGAAGCGAACTCCGCACCTACTGCACGAAATTCGCCACCATTTGGGTATGACCAACCCATACCTGCTTATACGGGTCCAACGGCTTACAATCCGTTCGAACCGTCACAAGCACAATACAACTACGGCTATGAGCGCGACCTATATGTGGTGTCGGCTAGATATAATGCGCGCTACCCCGACGGAGCACATGGAAACATGGGACCACCGGACTACTCAGCTCATGGGTATCCAATACCTCCCAGACCTCCAGTTCCGCATCAAGCGCCACAACCACGATTTTCTCCTCCTGAACAGGAAGAAATACTCCATCGACTAGATCGTGTGGAGAGAGAGTTCGAAGAAGAGAAGAAAAGCCACCGAGGATTTCTCAAAGGCTTGGCGAACCTACTAAAGGGCAAAAAGAAGAAACGTGACCACTAGCCCTTAATAGTAGTACGAATGTAATTCCTACTTTAAAATAAGTCCCTGTGTGGACAACTTATCGTATTTCAGTCCCTACGTGGACTTATCTTTAGTCCTTGCATGGACACCTATCTTATATTAGTCACTGCGTGGACTTGTCACTTATTTTAAAACCTCTCTGGAGGTATGTACTATTTGAAAGACCCGTTTAGGGCAATATGTAACTGTATTTGAGATTTTGGAATGTATGTTATGAGTTTTGTTTTAATATATATAAAAATAAATCAAAAACATTCCTTTTATATTGATCTGCCTAAATAAAGAATCTTAAAAGGTGAAACCTAGCTTGGGGTCTTTTAAGATCTAGTCAAGATGGTACGACCGAACTGAAAAGATTCTGATTCCCTGTTAACCTCTGTACGCATGTTAACATTCATGGCAGATGTGATTCGTTATAATCACGCAAGTCATTCTTATACAATAATCCTTTAAGGATTTCAAAACCCAACTAAATGATTTATAAATCGCGGGTTAAATCACCAATGAAGGTGATCAATAATATTAAGACATCCAATTGTGATGCAATGCCTACGGGCCAGTATTATAAAGACATCCATTAGTGATGCAGTGCCTACGGGCCAGAACTATTAAAACATCCATTAGTGATGCAGTGCCTACGGGCCAGAACTATTAAAACATCCATTAGTGATGCAGTGCCTACGGGCCAGAACTATTAAAACATCCATTAGTGATGTAGTGCCTACGGACCAGTATTATTAAAACATCCATTAGTGATGTAGTGCCTACGGGCCAATATTATTAAAACATCCATTAGTGATGTAGTGCCTACGGGCCAACCACATTAAGACATCCATTAGAGGTGTAGTGCCTATGGGCCATAATAATTGTCTTATAAAGACAAAAGGCAGTGGTAGTCTATGACTCTCTGTCAGAAGGAGATAAAAGAACTACGGTTCAATTCTCTATGCCTTTGATTCTCTGAAATCTCGGCTAACATTATAAAACATCATCATGATTAGGCTTTATGCCGCCAATACTAATTATATAGTTAAAATAGGATATATTCAGATCCTAATATGTAATGAACTAATAAGTTAACCAAATATGGTCTCTGTACCATGGTTGACAAATTGTCATAAAAGACAATCATATAATAATCTCCTAAATTAAAATTTTGTTATCTTCTGTAACAGATTCAAGTTACAATGGCGGATCCCAATGGAGAGAACAGCCACACGAACGAAGATGACTCTGACAATGCGTCAGTACATTTGACAGGCGCACAACTAAAGGCTCTGATCAACAACGCTGTCCAGGCAGCTATTGATCGTCAACATACTGAGTCTCAAGGCAGAACTGTGTCAAAACCACCCTCTAAACCAAAGACACACTCCAAACCACCCTCTGAACCCAAGAAAGATGACGACAAACATTCGTCTACTGAGCACAGCGTTCATCGCGATAGAGAATATACTGATGCGTCAAGTGCTAAGGGTTGCACCTACAAATACTTTGTATCATGTAAGCCCCGTGAATTTACAGGGGAGAAAGGTGCGGTTGATTGTATCACCTGGCTGGACGAGATGGACACGATTGTGGACATCAGCGGGTGCGCTGAGAGGGACGTGGTTAAGTTTGTGTCCCAGTCATTCAAGGGCGAGGCCCTGGCGTGGTGGAGAGCTCTGGTGCAGGCTTCAGGTAAGTCTGCCTTGTACAAAATGTCATGGGGGGAGTTTATTACCCTCATAAAAGAAAACTACTGCCCTCAGCACGAGGTTGAGAAGATTGAGGCAGATTTTGTCTCACTAGTGATGACAAACCTGGATTGTCAAGCTTATCTGACAAGCTTTAACACTATGTCACGCCTGGTGCCATATCTTGTGACACCAGAACCTAGAAGGATTGCCCGATTCATTGGGGGCTTAGAGCCGGCGATCAAGGCCAGCGTAAAGGCCTCTAGGCCAACGACCTTCAGGTCAGTTACTGACCTCTCCTTGTCTCTTACACTTGATGCTGTCCGTCTAAGGGCACAAAGGAGCAAGGAGGCTGAAAAGCGAAAGCGTGAGGATGATACCTCACGAAAGTCTGGGAAAAAGCACCGTGGAAACGGTGAGGGCAAGAGAGGGTCGGAGGCAAAGAAGGAGGGGCAAGCTGATGGAAGACCTCACTGCAAGGTCTGCAAGAAACCTCACTCCGGGAAGTGTAGGTTTGCGTCTGGTTCACAGTCGCAACAAAGGACTCCACCCTGTGGGCTATGCAAGTCCAAGGATCATAAGACAGTGGAGTGCAAAAAGATAAAGGATGCAACCTGCTTTAATTGTAATGAAAAGGGGCACATAAAGAGTAATTGCCCGAAGTATGCCAAGAAGGCGGAAGAAACGAAGAAATCAAATGCGAGAGTTTTTCGCTTGGATGCAAAGGAAGCGGTCAAGGACGACAATGTGCTTACAGGTACTTTTCTCGTAAATAATATATTTGCAAGAGTACTATTCGATTCTGGCGCCGACAAGTCCTTTGTAGACCAGAAATTTTGCCAACTACTAAATATGCCAATCAAAACCCTTGACGTGAAATACGAAGTAGAGTTAGCAGACGGAACGATAGAAACCGTCTCTACTGTTTTAGAAGGATGTGAAATATCCATTAGGAACCATTCTTTTCCTTTATCTCTACTTCCTTTCAAACTTGCGGGTTTTGACATCGTGCTAGGCATGGACTGGTTATTCCATAACCAGGCCCAAATCATCTGCGGCAAAAGGCAGATAGTTTTAAAGACTCCGAGTGGTGAATCTCTTACCATTCGAGGGGATACGCATTACGGATTGCCCGAAGACGTATCTATGCTGAAAGCTTCAAGGTGTTTGAACAGAGGCTGTGTAATTTACATGGCTCAGGTGATAATTGAAGAACCAAAGCCGAAGATCGAGGATCTTCCTGTCATTTCTGAATACCCCGAGGTTTTTCCTGAAGAACTACCTGGTTTGCCACCAGATAGACAAGTGGAGTTCAGAATTGACATCATTCCTGGAGCAGCTCCGATAGCAAGAGCACCTTACAGATTAGCTCCAACGGAAATGAAAGAACTGAGGACCCAGTTGGATGAATTACTGGCGAAAGGTTTTATCAAACCTAGTTCATCTCCCTGGGGAGCTCCTGTCCTATTTGTAAAGAAGAAGGACGGATCAATGCGGTTGTGCATCGACTATAGAGAGCTGAATAAAGTTACCATAAAGAATAGATATCCGTTACCAAGGATCGATGATCTATTCGATCAGCTGCAAGGAGCGAGTTACTTCTCCAAGATCGACTTAAGGTCGGGCTATCATCAACTAAGGGTCAGAGATGAAGATGTACACAAGACTGCATTTAGGACTCGCTATGGTCATTACGAGTTCCTAGTGATGCCTTTTGGGCTCACAAATGCACCGGCTGCGTTCATGGATCTCATGAATCGCGTTTGCAAGCCATACTTGGACAAATTCGTCATAGTCTTCATCGACGATATCCTTATCTATTCCAAGAATCAAGCTGACCACGAGAAGCATCTCCGTTGCATTCTCGAATTTCTACAGCGTGAGAAACTCTACGCCAAATTCTCGAAATGTGAATTCTGGCTACGAGAGGTTCAATTTTTAGGACACGTTGTGAGTGAGCGTGGTATCCAAGTGGATCCCGCTAAGGTAGAGGCAGTCATGAACTGGCAAGAACCAAAGACGCCTACCGAAATTCGTAGTTTCCTGGGGTTAGCAGGATACTACCGAAGATTTATTGAAAATTTTTCAAGGATTGCTGCGCCTTTGACTTCTTTGACCAAGAAGAAAGAAAAGTACATTTGGGGCCCAAAGCAGCAAGAGTCCTTTGAAATACTGAAGCAGAAGCTGAGCAACGCACCTGTGTTAACCTTACCTGAGGGTACAGATGAATTCGTAGTTTACTGCGATGCATCACACACGGGCATGGGGTGTGTGCTTATGCAAAAGGGCAAGGTGATTGCCTATGCTTCAAGGCAATTAAAGGTGCATGAAAAGAATTACACCACCCATGATTTGGAGTTGGGTGCCGTTGTATTTGCACTTAAGTTGTGGAGGCACTACCTTTATGGCATTAAATTTGTGATTTATTCTGATCACAAAAGCCTCCAGCACCTGTTCAACCAGAAAGAGTTGAACATGAGACAGCGCCATTGGATGGAAACCCTGAATGATTATGACTGCGAAATCAGGTACCATCCCGGCAAGGCGAATGTAGTCGCCGATGCCTTGAGCAGGAAGGAAAGGGTAAAACCCATTCGAATCAATGCCAAGAGCATTGAAGTTAAAAATAATTTGATGGAAAGGATATTAGCTGCGCAGCGTGAGGCTGTATTGGAAGCTAATTATCCAAATGAAAAACTGGGAGTAACTGAGGAGCAGTTGACTCTTAGCAAGGATGGAATCCTAAGACTGAATGGACGTATATGGGTTCCAGTTTACGGAGGACTACGTGATGTTGTTCTCCAGGAAGCCCATAGTTCCAAATACTCAGTCCATCCTGGTGCTGATAAGATGTACCAAGACTTAAAGGCAAATTATTGGTGGATAGGCTTGAAAAAGTCTGTAGCCGCCCATGTAGCAAAGTGCTTGACTTGTGCTCAAGTCAAAGCCGAGCACCAAAAGCCGTCTGGCTTGCTACAACAGCCTGAACTTCCCGAGTGGAAGTGGGAATGCGTAACTATGGACTTCATAACCAAGTTACCCAAAACCAGGAAAGGAAACGATACAATATGGGTCATAGTTGATAGGCTGACTAAATCAGCTCATTTTCTACCCATTAAGGAGACGTATAGCTCCGATATGTTAGCCCAACTATATGTTGATAAGATTGTAGCCTTACACGGCATACCTGTGTCTATTATCTCCGACAGGGATACTAGATACACATCTCACTTCTGGAAAAGTTTCCAGCAATCTTTGGGCACGCGTTTAAATTTTAGTACGGCTTACCATCCACAGACGGACGGTCAAAGTGAGCGTACTATCCAAACGCTAGAAGACATGCTTCGTGCATGTGCGATCGATTTAGGTGGTAACTGGGATAAAAACCTACCCCTGATCGAATTCTCCTACAATAATAGCTACCACACCAGCATAAAGGCTGCGCCTTTTGAGGCATTATATGGTAGGAAATGTAGATCGCCTGTTTGTTGGGCGGAAGTAGGAGAGGTCCAATTATCGGGACCAGAGATTGTTTTCCAGACAACGGACAAGATTGTCCAGATCCGGGAACGTCTCAAGGCTGCCCGCGATAGGCAGAAAAGCTACGCTGATCCAAAGCGTAAGGATTTTCACTTCGAAGTAGGTGAAAAGGTATTACTTAAGGTGTCACCCTGGAAGGGGGTGATGCGTTTCGGCAAGAAGGGCAAGCTGAGTCCGAGATACATAGGGCCTTTTGAGGTCATTGAACGAGTCGGATCAGTTGCCTATAAACTGAACTTGCCTGAAGAGCTCAATGGAATTCACAATGTGTTGCCTATAAACTGAACTTGCCTGACGAGTCGTTGGTGATTCCACACACAGATGTGCATATAGATGAGAGCTTAAAGTTTATAGAAAAACCCTTGTCGATTGAAGATCGACAGGTGAAGAAGCTTCGCAGAAAGCACGTACCGATTGTAAAAGTCAAATGGGATGCTCGTAGAGGTCCTGAATATACGTGGGAAGTCGAAGCTACAATGAAAGAAAAATACCCCTATTTATTTGAGTAAATCTCGGGTCGAGATTTATTTTAAGGGGGTGAGGATGTAACACCTCGAATTTTTGTGTCCAATGATGTGTTAACACGTGTCATTTGTTTACACGTGGCATCTATAATAAATAAAGGACTAATTTTGACAAACCTTGAAAGTATATAAATTCGAGGGTTATAAATGTCAACAAGGGTAAATATACTGTATAGTATCCCTAAATAATGCTTAAACCTTCAAACGAATAAATTATAGATCGTACAAAAACAAAACGCGGAAGAAAGTGAGAGATTACAAACTACAGGGGTTAACTGTGTCAACATGTTTAATAATACCTCTGAGTGACCCTTTAACGTTCCAAAGACTTTGTAACGGTATTATACCCTCACTAAAATAATATATACGAATTTCGCGAAGTTTCGATATGAAACGAGAAAGTTACGATCGAATTCGTAGAAGAAGGGTTAAAAGCGTCAATAGTGAAAGTTAAGGCTTTCAGAATAATTAAATAAATAAACCGGGGACTTTATAATGCGGGTAAATAACACGAGGCCCCTATCGGTAAATAACCGAGGGCCAAACCGCAAAGTTACCCCTTCAAAACCGAAAGGTCAGGCGAATCATTACGAAAGATTTCGTTATTAATGGCCAGATTCTGTAATCATTACAAAAAGATTTAAAAATCCTGAAATCTTAACCTTAGGCGGCCCGCGTGAAGGTTAAGGATTAGTTGAGGCGGGCCGCGAGCCTCCTTTGTTTCGCGTCTGTTATTTGATCTTTAGGCGACCCGCATTAAAATGCATGGGAACTCCCATGCGGGCCGCGTAAAGTGCCCAGATGCAGAATGGTTGTAACTACTTGGCTTTTGGAGCTTTTGAACGATCAAACAACCAATTAATTGAGCATGGGTGCCCCCTACACGACCCATACCACTTAGGGACACCTGCCCATGATCCATGATCAATTGTAGCTTGTTGTGTAATGATCTTGAAGGCTCTTAAGCACTATAAATAAGCTACATTGGCTCATATCATTCACAACATCAAAACACACAACTACTGATCATTCTAAGTGCTCCCAAGCATTCTCTTCTGCTCCTTATTCAAGTTCTAACTTCTGTAAGTTACTTTGATCATCCATTGTTCAGTTTATGCTTAGTTTTTAGCTAAAAACCAAACCGTCGTAACTACGGTTTGACTTTACAATAAATCAGTAATGGTTCAGTCGTATGACGAATCAAAAATGGTTATGAGTTGGTATTTATGTGGGTAATAAACCTCTAAAATGGTTCCCCCTGATCACCACCCTAACTATGTCAAATGTCGAGTCAAACGTGCGGTTAAAAAGTCAACAGAAAGCTATTTTAGCGATTTATGCATAATCTGTAATATATATGTTATGGAACCTGTTTTGATAATCATAAAACATGACAATAAGTATATAAACATGTTTGCGCTCGTTTGAATCGATCATTTACTATATAGAACCGGTTCGGAGCCGAATGTCGCAAAAGTTTGACTTTTGCTTTGACTTCAGTTCTGACCCGTTTTAGTGAGGTATAAATATACCTTAGGACTCACTTAGGACCAGGTCGCATGTTGGTATACGCCTCTGTGGTCGGTTCATGAGTTATCCGAGTCTTTTGCGCAATTCCGTCATTCGCCTAAAAGTTGACCGTAACGGCCTTTTAAAATTAAAACGAGTATTTCGGACACGTGAACGGACCAAAACCTTGCTTGTTAAATTATAAGCATGTCCTTAAAGTTTCACGTCAATCCGAGGTCTAGAATGAGAGTTATGCTAAAAGGCGCACTTTTAAGAAAATTTTGTAATAAACGGCGCAATTAGCATAACGCCCATCTAACCCAAGTTTTCGTCACCAAAACTTTTACCCACTGTGGTAAAATAATATTTTGGGAATTTTAAAGATTTTTAATAATTTTTACCTTGCTCATAACCTGCGGTTATGGCTACGGTTCGGTTAATACCGAATATGCCCTTTTTGGCCAAAACGGGAGTTCTACAAGGTCTTTTGACCCGATTCCAGTTGCTACTGATTTTAAATAATAAATAAAGTATTTTAAGCTTTATAAGCTGTTCGGGAAACTTAGATTTCCTGTAGAACTCGAAAAGCCTTTTAAAAAGTCTTTAAAATGACCGAAAAGCCCCCACGGGGCATAATATTAAGTTAAACTCGTTACGGGCATTACGGAAGGTATCCTACTGATACCAAAATACTTTTAAGGCATATTGACTTAGGAAATAAGCGTACGGCTCTCATAGTTAACCGTTTTGCCTATTTGCGCACACGGTACGGCTCATGGAACTAGTTTCCGTGCAATAGCCGATATGGGTCAAATTATATTATTTGAACCCCAAAATCCAGAGTATGAACCATAAACCCATATAAAACGAGTCGCTGAACTTGTTGGGTCCAAATCATACTCCATTCTCGGTTTTCGCCTTTCCGTGCGAATTAACCATATCTATATATCGGAATCAACCGGTTTAAGCTACGGCTAATACAAGGACCGTTAGGATTCTAAGAGGTTAATTAAAACCTTCGTTCCAGATTAGGAGCCCTAGTAAAAGCTATCGGTGACTTGATCTAAATTAAGGATTAATACTTGCAAAGGTAAATACTTTAACTTATTTCCCCTATATGGGCTTGGGTTACGGTATATTAATACCGCTTGATTGAGCATTATATAATTCCATCGCTTAGGTGGTTAATTGATTAAATATGATCGGCTCATTTAAACAGTTTTGTTGCTTATAAGCCTTTGGGGGGTTTAATGACCGTTGTCCCGGATATCCTTGGCATCATTTTACGAAATGGCCACGACCATCGACATCCCGGTGTAGGCGTACACCCGGTATAAAGTGTCGACATTAAAACTAAAAGACGTAGCCGTTGGTTTTTGTACTACGGTTTTACGCAAACGTGGTGTGTCTATAAATCTTTAACCCGACACGACCCGGGCTACTGAACGCATAAAAGAACATGTAAAACGTTCACAAGATCATTATGAATTTTCCCAAGTTATAAAAGAGTTTGTGCCTTGTGCATTCAAATCAATTTTAATAAACATTTTCAAATGTGTCAGTTGAATGTATTTACCAGTGTAAACTGACGTATTTTCCCCAAAAAGATTAAGTGCAGGTACCTAAACGTAATTGGCTGGTATTAGCTCCCTAGCGTCGGGATAAGCCTCGCAAGCTTGATTGCAGTATCTAATGGAACAATACTTTACTTTTATTTACGATCCACTGTGGATATATCCAACCCCTGTAATACATTTTGATATTACAATCAGAGGTTGAAATTTATATATTTATCTTATGCTTCCGCTGTGCATTATATAATTGTGTGGTTTGACTATATTGTTGCCAACATCGTCACGGAAATCCCCCACCGGGCCCACCGGTGAGACACGTGGAAATCGGGGTGTGACAGGTTGGTATCAGAGCCAACATTGAGTGAATTAAACACTATCCTAATGTGTTTAATCTCAGTGACACAATTGCACATACTTGAGTCTAGACAAGAACTTAGGACAAATTCGGATTACTACTCCATTTTTGTCTTTATTTTCGATTTGATTTTTAATAAGTTTTGGAGCAGGAAAATGCCACCTGTTATATTCCGAGGAAGAGGAAGGGGACGTAGAGGCCGAGGAGAAATCGTGACACATCACGATCAAGAAGCTGGACCATCTGGTACAAGACATCCTTCGATGACAAGGAGCGAAGAGCCACAACGACGAAGAGATCTTTACGAACCCGCGAGGCATTCCACTTCGCACAGCTCGACGCCATCCTACCGGCACTCCTTTGGGCCAGATTCAGAAAATAATCCCAACAACCCACAACCTTCCTTCATACCTCTACAACGTTCGGTTTCGCACCGGAATTATGACGACCCTAGTCCATACTACGTAGCTCAGTTTAATCCGACTGACTACATACAGGAACCTTCAGGTTTTGTTCCACTAGGGCCACAAGACCATTTTTCTGAAGATCCCATGGAGGAAGATGAGGATCCAACTGAACCAGCTCGTGGTACGCCCACGCATCCGATAGAAGTATCTGATGGATCTTCATATCATGGTCCGCAGTATCAAGGCCCAGACAGCTTTATGGCCTTGTTTGACCGACATGAGTGGTACAACACACCATCTCATCAGACATCGCAACCGAGACATCACAGGATCCCTCTGAGGATTCACGCTTTGAGGCAATTACGCCACCACCTCCGCCACCGGCACAACCAGTTATACCTGATCCGCCGAGGCGTAGGAGGACAAATGCTCGTATGTCTACACGAGGAGGAGGAGGTATCCACTTCAGCACTCCTCGACATTCGAGTAGTAGCCACTATCCGCCGCTACAAGAAGAAGGACCTTCAAGTCCTATACAAGAAGCGAACTCCGCACCTACTGCACGAAATTCGCCACCATTTGGGTATGACCAACCCATACCTGCTTATACGGGTCCAACGGCTTACAATCCGTTCGAACCGTCACAAGCACAATACAACTACGGCTATGAGCGCGACCTATATGTGGTGTCGGCTAGATATAATGCGCGCTACCCCGACGGAGCACATGGAAACATGGGACCACCGGACTACTCAGCTCATGGGTATCCAATACCTCCCAGACCTCCAGTTCCGCATCAAGCGCCACAACCACGATTTTCTCCTCCTGAACAGGAAGAAATACTCCATCGACTAGATCGTGTGGAGAGAGAGTTCGAAGAAGAGAAGAAAAGCCACCGAGGATTTCTCAAAGGCTTGGCGAACCTACTAAAGGGCAAAAAGAAGAAACGTGACCACTAGCCCTTAATAGTAGTACGAATGTAATTCCTACTTTAAAATAAGTCCCTGTGTGGACAACTTATCGTATTTCAGTCCCTACGTGGACTTATCTTTAGTCCTTGCATGGACACCTATCTTATATTAGTCACTGCGTGGACTTGTCACTTATTTTAAAACCTCTCTGGAGGTATGTACTATTTGAAAGACCCGTTTAGGGCAATATGTAACTGTATTTGAGATTTTGGAATGTATGTTATGAGTTTTGTTTTAATATATATAAAAATAAATCAAAAACATTCCTTTTATATTGATCTGCCTAAATAAAGAATCTTAAAAGGTGAAACCTAGCTTGGGGTCTTTTAAGATCTAGTCAAGATGGTACGACCGAACTGAAAAGATTCTGATTCCCTGTTAACCTCTGTACGCATGTTAACATTCATGGCAGATGTGATTCGTTATAATCACGCAAGTCATTCTTATACAATAATCCTTTAAGGATTTCAAAACCCAACTAAATGATTTATAAATCGCGGGTTAAATCACCAATGAAGGTGATCAATAATATTAAGACATCCAATTGTGATGCAATGCCTACGGGCCAGTATTATAAAGACATCCATTAGTGATGCAGTGCCTACGGGCCAGAACTATTAAAACATCCATTAGTGATGCAGTGCCTACGGGCCAGAACTATTAAAACATCCATTAGTGATGCAGTGCCTACGGGCCAGAACTATTAAAACATCCATTAGTGATGTAGTGCCTACGGACCAGTATTATTAAAACATCCATTAGTGATGTAGTGCCTACGGGCCAATATTATTAAAACATCCATTAGTGATGTAGTGCCTACGGGCCAACCACATTAAGACATCCATTAGAGGTGTAGTGCCTATGGGCCATAATAATTGTCTTATAAAGACAAAAGGCAGTGGTAGTCTATGACTCTCTGTCAGAAGGAGATAAAAGAACTACGGTTCAATTCTCTATGCCTTTGATTCTCTGAAATCTCGGCTAACATTATAAAACATCATCATGATTAGGCTTTATGCCGCCAATACTAATTATATAGTTAAAATAGGATATATTCAGATCCTAATATGTAATGAACTAATAAGTTAACCAAATATGGTCTCTGTACCATGGTTGACAAATTGTCATAAAAGACAATCATATAATAATCTCCTAAATTAAAATTTTGTTATCTTCTGTAACAGATTCAAGTTACAATGGCGGATCCCAATGGAGAGAACAGCCACACGAACGAAGATGACTCTGACAATGCGTCAGTACATTTGACAGGCGCACAACTAAAGGCTCTGATCAACAACGCTGTCCAGGCAGCTATTGATCGTCAACATACTGAGTCTCAAGGCAGAACTGTGTCAAAACCACCCTCTAAACCAAAGACACACTCCAAACCACCCTCTGAACCCAAGAAAGATGACGACAAACATTCGTCTACTGAGCACAGCGTTCATCGCGATAGAGAATATACTGATGCGTCAAGTGCTAAGGGTTGCACCTACAAATACTTTGTATCATGTAAGCCCCGTGAATTTACAGGGGAGAAAGGTGCGGTTGATTGTATCACCTGGCTGGACGAGATGGACACGATTGTGGACATCAGCGGGTGCGCTGAGAGGGACGTGGTTAAGTTTGTGTCCCAGTCATTCAAGGGCGAGGCCCTGGCGTGGTGGAGAGCTCTGGTGCAGGCTTCAGGTAAGTCTGCCTTGTACAAAATGTCATGGGGGGAGTTTATTACCCTCATAAAAGAAAACTACTGCCCTCAGCACGAGGTTGAGAAGATTGAGGCAGATTTTGTCTCACTAGTGATGACAAACCTGGATTGTCAAGCTTATCTGACAAGCTTTAACACTATGTCACGCCTGGTGCCATATCTTGTGACACCAGAACCTAGAAGGATTGCCCGATTCATTGGGGGCTTAGAGCCGGCGATCAAGGCCAGCGTAAAGGCCTCTAGGCCAACGACCTTCAGGTCAGTTACTGACCTCTCCTTGTCTCTTACACTTGATGCTGTCCGTCTAAGGGCACAAAGGAGCAAGGAGGCTGAAAAGCGAAAGCGTGAGGATGATACCTCACGAAAGTCTGGGAAAAAGCACCGTGGAAACGGTGAGGGCAAGAGAGGGTCGGAGGCAAAGAAGGAGGGGCAAGCTGATGGAAGACCTCACTGCAAGGTCTGCAAGAAACCTCACTCCGGGAAGTGTAGGTTTGCGTCTGGTTCACAGTCGCAACAAAGGACTCCACCCTGTGGGCTATGCAAGTCCAAGGATCATAAGACAGTGGAGTGCAAAAAGATAAAGGATGCAACCTGCTTTAATTGTAATGAAAAGGGGCACATAAAGAGTAATTGCCCGAAGTATGCCAAGAAGGCGGAAGAAACGAAGAAATCAAATGCGAGAGTTTTTCGCTTGGATGCAAAGGAAGCGGTCAAGGACGACAATGTGCTTACAGGTACTTTTCTCGTAAATAATATATTTGCAAGAGTACTATTCGATTCTGGCGCCGACAAGTCCTTTGTAGACCAGAAATTTTGCCAACTACTAAATATGCCAATCAAAACCCTTGACGTGAAATACGAAGTAGAGTTAGCAGACGGAACGATAGAAACCGTCTCTACTGTTTTAGAAGGATGTGAAATATCCATTAGGAACCATTCTTTTCCTTTATCTCTACTTCCTTTCAAACTTGCGGGTTTTGACATCGTGCTAGGCATGGACTGGTTATTCCATAACCAGGCCCAAATCATCTGCGGCAAAAGGCAGATAGTTTTAAAGACTCCGAGTGGTGAATCTCTTACCATTCGAGGGGATACGCATTACGGATTGCCCGAAGACGTATCTATGCTGAAAGCTTCAAGGTGTTTGAACAGAGGCTGTGTAATTTACATGGCTCAGGTGATAATTGAAGAACCAAAGCCGAAGATCGAGGATCTTCCTGTCATTTCTGAATACCCCGAGGTTTTTCCTGAAGAACTACCTGGTTTGCCACCAGATAGACAAGTGGAGTTCAGAATTGACATCATTCCTGGAGCAGCTCCGATAGCAAGAGCACCTTACAGATTAGCTCCAACGGAAATGAAAGAACTGAGGACCCAGTTGGATGAATTACTGGCGAAAGGTTTTATCAAACCTAGTTCATCTCCCTGGGGAGCTCCTGTCCTATTTGTAAAGAAGAAGGACGGATCAATGCGGTTGTGCATCGACTATAGAGAGCTGAATAAAGTTACCATAAAGAATAGATATCCGTTACCAAGGATCGATGATCTATTCGATCAGCTGCAAGGAGCGAGTTACTTCTCCAAGATCGACTTAAGGTCGGGCTACTGAACGCATAAAAGAACATGTAAAACGTTCACAAGATCATTATGAATTTTCCCAAGTTATAAAAGAGTTTGTGCCTTGTGCATTCAAATCAATTTTAATAAACATTTTCAAATGTGTCAGTTGAATGTATTTACCAGTGTAAACTGACGTATTTTCCCCAAAAAGATTAAGTGCAGGTACCTAAACGTAATTGGCTGGTATTAGCTCCCTAGCGTCGGGATAAGCCTCGCAAGCTTGATTGCAGTATCTAATGGAACAATACTTTACTTTTATTTACGATCCACTGTGGATATATCCAACCCCTGTAATACATTTTGATATTACAATCAGAGGTTGAAATTTATATATTTATCTTATGCTTCCGCTGTGCATTATATAATTGTGTGGTTTGACTATATTGTTGCCAACATCGTCACGGAAATCCCCAACCGGGCCCACCGGTGAGACACGTGGAAATCGGGGTGTGACAAGTGACGAGTCGTAGTTTCGGCCAAAATGCGTGTTCTCGCGTATTTTGTAACCAAACTACTTTTAGGTATCAAAACCGTTTGTTTTGATACCAAACTTGTTTTCTAACTTAACTAAACATGTTTCGACATGTTTAGCTCGTCACTTTTTAGATTAGTGCTTGTGTAGAGTCGTAAGTCAAGCGGACTAAACACCCGCTTAGACTTACGAACTAGACCCGTTTGGTCGATCATTAGGATCCGACCAAACATGTTTAGCGACCATAGTTGTATAGGGAATAACCTTCCGAGGTTATACCTTAAGGTCACTTCGTTTAAGTAGTTGTATGATAGGTAGTTTATATGCCTTAGGAAAATTACCAAAATACCCTTTTTATTCATAATTGATATTTAAGCATATGTAACCCAAACTTTTGTCACTTAACTGATTATGCAACATAATTAAACATATTTAGGCATATAATAATTGTCATAGGACTAGTTAGGTGGTCCGAACGCGTTTTACGCGAACGACGCGTTAAAGTAGCGTAAGCTACCTAAACGGGTCGTGATGGGTCGTAAGCACTTAGGATATGTTTCATTTTAGTATGTAGGCCTTGTTAAACCATATCATATGAGTTCCCACGCTCATTTGGTTCATGAGACCTCATACTATCCGATCTCCCGATTTAGGTCCGGTTATTTATGTAGTTACCTATATTAGGTGTCGTTTGATTCCGTGCTCCCTCTAGCTTGCTTGGTAGTTGTTCAAGACTCCTAAGCTCTCTCAAGTGAGTACATAGTCCCCTCTTTTACTGTTTTCAAACTGTTTTGGGGTGAAGCATGTGTACCTATCTGTTATTTTCATGATTTCAAAGTATAATTGATTATACGTGTTAATCCTTATCTTTTGACAAACTGAATGATTATTTATGATTTAAAACTCTAATTTTTCATAGATTATAAAATTAATGTTTGGAATAGTACTTATTTTTGTTCACCAGGCCAGTTGGTAGTATGATATAGCGCTATAGGATTTGACACCCCATTCCTGTTGTCATGGAATGTTTGAAACCAATTTATTTCTCCATCCAAATAGAGATTGCCTTTGTGGTATTTCTATAGTCTCAAAGGTGTATTTTGATGCACTAGGTCTGAATGAATTCTTAAATCACATTATTTTTGTATATTTAGTTATACTCCCAAAAGTATAGTTTGATATGCTCTCATATGTGATATTGTACAAAACCAACATATATTTTGTTAATCATTAAAACATAATTTGATATGTTATTTTCAAAACCAAAGCATAATTTAATATGTTATTTATAAAACCAAAACGTAGTTTAATATGTTATTTATAAATCCAAAGTATACTTTTGATATACTACTGAAATTTATTATTTTTAACAACTAAAATATATTTAATATACTATTTGTTTAACAATTGGGTTTTGGTTAGTGATTAGATAACGGGACGTGTGTAATGTGATGAAAACATGGTAGATACGCCGGTGGTACTTTTTATATATAAGGGTCTGTTTGGTATGACGTAATGGAATAGATGAGTGAATGGAATAGACGAGGTAATGGAATGGACAAAGGAATGAAATGGATCATTACATTCCATATTCTTGTTTGGTTACCATGTAGGAAAAGAATACATCATTACCTTGTGTTGTTTGGCAGGTAAGAAAAGAGGAATGAATTAAATCAGCGATGGGTGGTGGCGATGATTGGTGGCGGCTAGTGGTGGTAGCAGCGATGGGTGGCGGTGGTCGGTGGTAGTGGTGGTGGGTGGCGGTGGTTGGTGGGTGACGGTTGTTAGCGGTGGTGGCAGCGATGGTCGGGGTTGGCGGTGGTCTGCGGTGGTAGGTGGCGGCGATGGTGGTCAATGGTGGTGGCGACGGCCGTGGGTGGTGGTGGTCGACGGTAGCGGGTGGTGGTCACGGGGGATGGTGGTGGTCGTCGGAGGGTGGCGGTAGTGGTCAGGCGGTGGTCGGTGGTGGTGGGTGGTGACGATGGTGGTCGATGGTGGTGGCGACGACAACGGTGGATGGTAGTGGTCGACGGTAGCGGGAGGTGGCCGCGGAGGATGGCGGTAGTGGTCGGTGGTGGCGGGTAGCGGCGATGATGGTCGATGGTGGTGGCGACGGGTGGTGGTGGAGACGACGACGGTGGGTGGTGGTCGACGGTAGCGGGTGGTGGCAGCGGAGGATGGTGGTGGTGGTCGACGGAGGGTGGCGGTAGTGGTCAGCAGAGGGTGCTGGTAGTTGTCGGGGTGGCGGTGGTTTACGATGGCGGGTGGCAGTGATGGTAGTCGATGGTGGTGGCGGTGGGTGGCGGGCGGCGGAGAACGGTAGGGGTGGTGGTCGGCGGAGGTTGGTGGTGGGTGGTGACGACGACAGGTGGTGGTGGTGACAAATGGTGGAGGTGATGGGCGGTGTTTGTGACGTAGGCTGAGAGAGGGAATGGAATGGAAAAAAACAGGGGGGGTGGATGGAATGATTTTGAGGGAATGGAATGACTTATGTAATGGGTGATTCCATTACGTTGACCAACCAAACACACTTTTTTTCATTCCATCGCAATAGTTCATTCCATTCCACCTCCCATTCCTGCATACCAAACACTACTTAAGTGTTTTCATCACATTACATACTGTGGCGTTATTTAGTACACTTGGGTTAACGATTTTGGAACTGAAATATATCTTAATATATTACTTATTCGACTTTCTTAAAACCAAAGTATATTTTTATATATACTATAAATCTTTTTATCAAAATATTGTTTTTCAAACAATATATTTTATACAAACAAATTTTACTTAATTATTTATTTATACATCTTTTTTTATATCATCTGTTTTCTTATCGATTTTTATATGATTTACAAAACAAAAACATTTTTACAAGGATCATGACTACTTTTACTAAAACATTTTCTTTAAACTTATAAGTCATGAATCCTAATTACAATAAAACCTATGTATCTCATAAGCATTTTTATGCTGACGTACCTATTTTTACACATGTTTCAGGTGCTGCTTTGTGATGATTGTTGATACATGCTACACTTAGGATGGACTCGTGCCTTAGCAACTTTAAAACTTGAAAGATAATATTTGTATTTATCTGATTTGTAATAGAACAAAGACTTCAATGATTCAATAAAACAAAATTATTTAATCCATGGTTGTGAAACAATGATTCTGTTACAACACTCCCCGACGTTTCCGCCACGTCTTGTTGTTTTACGTGGTCGGGGTGTGACAGAAAAGTTGGTATCAGAGCCAATGGTTATAGGGAATTTGGTTATTAGTAATGCTTTGACCTAGTCTATAACCTTCCTAGGACCCTAACACAAGATTCTTGTGTTTAGTTTTAAAACAATACCGTCGCCTATCTTTAGGTGACAACCACAATAAGAACACAAATTTCAATCCCGCTTTGAAAACTAATCATCTGTTCTAGGATGATTGATTATATGGTTTTGAACCCTTAAGTTTTCAAAATCCCGTCAAAGTTGGTCTAAATAATGTGAACACGTGCAAACTGGAAGGGTGGGTGCCTGTACCCTGAGCTTTCTGTCTAAGGCTAGAGTTTTCGTATAAATCCGCAATATCGGACCAGTCACTCTTGCCTGGGAACTCTTGGGGTGAGTGTCCACTTATAGGCGAGCATGTCTTCGCGATACATTATTTTTGACCTATTTACTTTGATTAATCACCGTGTGTCGCTTGTTGCTTTGTGGTAACAAACAAATGACCACCATCTTTGCTTTCATCAATTTTGTTTCATCTCATTCTTTTCGTCTAATCCTCTCACTTGTTTTCCTTCCTGTTTCCCTTTTTAGAATGCCTCCTCGACGCGAAAATCCGCTCCCAAATGCCGAAATGGCACATATTATGGCACAGCATATGACTGCTATACTCCCAGATATTATTGCTCAAGTGAACCAAGCCAACAACAACCAGAATGCTCCCTGCAATTTCAAAAGTTTCAATTCGGCTACCCCACTCAAGTTTAGTGGTTCTGAAGGAGCAACTGGGCTCCTATAGTAGTTCGAGAGCATTGAGAGTACATTTCGTCATGTTCAGTCTCCTGAAAATCGGAAAGTCGAGTTTGCTTCCAGTGTGTTTCAGAAGAGGGCTCTCACATGGTGGAACGGAGTTATGAGGGACCGTGGTGCTGAGGTCGCATTAGCACAGACTTGGGCTGAGCTTAGGGCTCTTATGATGAGGGGGTTTTGTCCTCGTCATGAATTGAGAGCTTTAGAAAGGGAATTTGATGACCCGGAGCAAGACAATGGTGAACATCGAGCCTATACTAACCGTTATGAGGAATTGAGCCTGTTATGTCCTGCTATGGTTACGCCTGTGGATAAGGCGATTGAGAAGTACATTGATGGTCTTCCTGACTTAGTTCAGGATATATTTACTGGCAGCAACCCTACTACTGTCAGACAATCCATTGAATTGTCTGCCACCCTGACTGAATCCCATATCAGGAAGGGTAAGCTTTTTCTAAAAGGCGACCCAAGACCATCTGACAAGACTACTCAAGTTGAGCCAAAGGAAAAACAGGCTAAGGTATCCAAGAAGAAGAAGAGTAAAGCCTCTCAAAACTGCGCCATAACTGCTCAAGACAAACAGGTTGCACTAAACAAGCCAGCACAACCTCGCAAAAGGCAAAATTATGTTGGTACCGCATCTTTGTGCAATAAATGCAACCGTCATCATCTGGAGCAAAAGCAATGTCACAAATGTACCCACTGTGGGCGGTTGGGACATTTGATCAATGTTTGCCGTTACGCAAATCAAGCTGCTGTAAACCCTGCTGCTGTTCAAGCACGGTTCCCACCAGGGTCATGTTATAACTGTGGTGACCTTACTCACTACATAAACAATTGCCCAAGACTTGTTAACATATCTCCAGCGCGTGGACCAGCGTTTAACATCAATGAGGCAAACGTGAACAATGATGCAGCAGTGAACAATTAGTGTTTTGTAATTCCTCTGGTTGTTATCTTTTAACATTTAAAGACAATGCGGTTGTTATATAAATAAAAATTTGTGGTTTTTATTTCTGAACTAATGCAATGGTATGAATGTTTGATGCAACCTTATGATGTCAACACAAAGATAAACTACTCGTGTGGTTCTGTCATTTTTATGATCACTTGTGATCTCCCCAAGAACCTTAAACGCTCGTTTCTTTTAAGAACCAAAGCTGAACTTCTATTAAAGATCTTTCTATCTCCATAGATAGATTCTTGAAAATGATTAAAGTGCCAAATGAAATCCACGGATTGGATTCATGGTGTGCTTTAAATATCTGTGTCCAAAGATAACAAATTAAAGATCACTTTAAGCGAATTATGTGATTATGTGCTTATGTGTTTTCTTATATGTTCTGTGTTTTTATTTGATCCATCCAAATCCTCGTAGAATCTTCCATATCTCATATGAGGGATTCATAGTAGGATATCCAAAGGTACTATCTTAAATCCTTAATGGACTTCTACGTTGTAGTTAAGTCCCTTGGGTTATAAAGTACTATTCTATAATTGGACCCCTGAGTGGTCTAGTTAAACAGATTGATTTGAAAATCTGGTTAGGAATATCATGTGATGATATAAAAGATCCCTTTAAATGGTCTATTTAAGAAGATTATACAACGATCTAGTTCAGAAGATCATGTGTTGATCTAGTTAAAAAGATCGTTCGTTGATCTAGTTAAAAAGATCCTTTGGTGGTCTAGTCAAGTCGCTTCATGTTTATTCAATTGATTTTTCCCCTACGCATTATGAAATGACTGTGCGGACTGTGCAAGGAATTAAGTAATTATGGATGCATACATAATTATGGAATTCAGTGCACAGAAACCACAGCAAGTTTTGTTATGTGTTAAGACCTATAGTGATAAGAATAATGATACGGGAGAAGTGCTAGACCTTGACCGATGTCATTTTTCTTACACTCCCTAATTCTGATTTCAAGCACACATAAGTTTCCTATGATAAGTCTTCATAAGAAACATTCTTCTGTCCATAGTTTGAAACTCCATGTTTTGTTACTACAAGGACTTCACTTTGAGGGTTGACAATTTCGCTAAGAATCCTAACATGGCCCAGATTTTTACTTAGGGTTCAATGGAATTATTTGAAAGCGAAACCATCACAGCTGTCTTCACAAGTTTCCTCTAAAATTAAATTTCGGGACGAGATTTCCTAAAGTAAGGGAGACTGTGACACCTGTGTCACTTCAACCATCAAACAAATACCAAACCAATGAAATATTGTATTTCATACTTGGGATTTGTAAAAATATAAATCAATTCTTGTTCGATTTCAAGCTTTAAATCGCTTTCTGGAAGGTTATACGCGCACTGATGCGTAAATATAACCAGTTTAATGCAACAAACACTACAGAATAGTGACATAGGCTTAACATACCTTAAATAACCTTTACATAACTTGGAAATAAGTTTTGGATTGTCACACCCCCAAAATCCACCCGCGGAGTACCACCGCTTGGAGGCGTGACATGACCAGGATCAAGCCACCAATCATAATGAACATGTAATTAATAAGTAAAAGTAAATGTCATTCAACCACCAATATGAAAGGTGTTCAAAATATAAGTATGTTATCACTGTTTAGCGGAAGCGTATAAATAAAACCCAACATAATAAAGTACGAAATGTCACAAAGTGTTTTAACGAAACATTCACGATCCGTGCCCACAACGACCTGCTCCTCCTTGTGCAAGCACCATATGTACCTAAGGTCCTGCAAGGCATGCAGCAGAGAGTCAACAACTAGTTGAGCGAGTTCACAGTCAATAGTTCAGTAATAGTAATGGTATAGTAAGCATTGCGTTCGTTCATTAAGTCATGTATCGTATTAGTTCGTATCGCAACCCTCTAGGCATGTATGCGAAGATGAGGGAAAGTTCTCAAGTATTCTAGACTATGTATATTTGTATCGCGGCCACCCTGGCATGTGTGCGAAGTTTTAGTATATAGTTCGCGGCCTTTCCAAGGCATGTGTGCGAAGATCAGTCATAATATCGCGGCCAACCCCGGCGTGTGTGCGAAGATCAGTTCAATTAGTATACTAGTCTAGCCGTATCTTATCATTTACCATCCTCACCCTGAGGACCATAAACATCTATCATCTGAGTATGCGCAAATAAATCATCCAATCCCATTCCCACCCTGGGAACCCCATGCCTTGGCTGTGTGAACTCACCTTGGTTTGCTCGGTATGCTAAGTATGTGCTCACAGTTTATCAATCAAGTCCTAGAGTACGCATGTGTACATGATCAGTTTATATCCAAATTGTTCACGTATAGGTATAATCACAGAAGTACTAAACATGTATTCAATATCATACAAGTCATGCATATCACTTAACAGCAGTTAATCTATCCAGTTAACTTCTAACAGAGCTAAGTCAGGTTACTGTGCAAAGTATTCAAGTCAGCGAAACACGTATTGGCGAATCATATCTTGGCGAAACACATAGCGGCGAAACACATTCTGTTTCGCCAACCACCTTTGGCGAAACGCCCCAGCTGTTTCGTCAACTACCCCTTGGCGAAACACCCTATCTGTTTCGCCAACAATTCCGTTTCGTGAAACAGTTTGTTACGTCAATAATCAGTTACAGTTTTGCAGGAAACCCTAGTCGTTCTAGAACAGCCGTCAATCTCAACTATCAATCATACGGAACTCAATACGCATATATCATCATCATCATACAGAATCATCATAAAGAAATCATTCAATACCGCACATCATCATCAAGTTACACATGATCAGCAAGATATAATTATGTAAGCAGATTCATGACATTTAACATTTAACGTGTATTTGATCCACATTACATCCATAAGTTTTGCAACATCAAACCGACACTATAGACCATAAATCATGAACACGGTCATAATCTAGCATGATCCTTCATGGTTACAAACAAGAACAGTAATGGATGATATATGCAAGCAATCACACATAGAAAAACACTAACCGTAATGAACAGGGAAGCAACTAGATCGATTCGGGGCTTCGGGTATGCAAGATCGCCGTCACAGAGAAAGGGAGTTCTAGGGTTTCGGTAGTTTTGATAAAAGTGACAATTGAACAGAAAGTCCGGTATATATATAATTACGTAACGTGTTGGGCCCTTACTGGGCTCCGGCGAAACTGGGCTCGGCGAAACACAGTTCTGTTTCGTCGAGAATGGTTTGACGGATCAAGTTTCTGTTTCGTCGAGTTGTTATAGGCGAGACACACTTGTTTCGTTGTGGAGGTTATCCAGGACTTAACTAGTTCAAGTGTTTACTAACCGGTTCACACTATATCACTAACACATACGTTTTGTCATATAACACATAACGTATCCAACAATCATAATACGTTTCATTTTAACACCACGTATACAGTTACAAGCCAAACAAGTCAAACAACTAAACAGTCAAAGTCAACGTGCATTTAATGCGAAAGTGAAAGTCGGAAACTCGAGTTGTCACATTATCCCCAACTTGAAAGAAATTCCGTCCCGAAATTTAGCATGCGGTTACTGAGGAAGCTAGGTAAGTTGTATCGTTCACTGGTTTTCCTGGGGTGTCACATCATCCCCCCGTTGATTTGGAATTTCGTCCCGAAATTCTGCTGTAGTAACTTCACCCTCAGTAGTGGTTGCATTGGTTCCGAATAACTGGGGATACTTGAGTTTCATTTGATCTTCACGCTCCCAGGTGAACTCTGGGCCACGACGGGAGTTCCAACGAACGCGAACAAGAGGGATTCTCGTGTTCTTGAGGACCTTAACATCCTGGTCCGTGATTTCAACAGGTTCCTCGACGAACTGCAACCGCTCGTCGATAGTGAGCTCCTTCAAGGGAACTATGAGGGTCTCATCTGACATGCACTTCTTCAGATTCGACACGTGAAAGACATTGTGAACTGCACCGAGTTCAGCTGGTAAGTTTAGCTTGTATGCCACTTTGCCAATCTTCTCAATGATCTCAAACGGTCCGACGTACCGCGGATTTAGTTTGCCTCGCTTGCCAAAGCGAACCACACCCTTCCAGGGTGAAACTTTAAGTAAAACCCGGTCCCCGACCTGAAATTCCAACGGTTTCCTACGCTTATCCGCGTAGCTTTTCTGACGGTCGCGAGCTGCCGCCATACGTTGCCGTATCTGCGCAATCTTTTCCGTGGCGTCCACTACAATCTCTGGACCCATGATCTGACTATCCCCCACCTCTGCCCAACAGAGACGTGACCGGCATTTACGCCCGTACAATGCCTCGAATGGAGCGGCTTGTATGCAGGTGTGATAACTGTTATTGTATGAGAACTCCACCAAAGGGAGATGCTTTTCCCAGCTGTTGCCGAAGTCGATAACGCATGCCCAAAGCATGTCTTCGAGAGTCTGGATCGTGCGCTCAGACTGCCCATCCGTCTGAGGATGATATGCTGTGCTCATGTCTAATCGTGAGCCAAAAGATTTGTGCATTGCTTGCCATAGCTCTGACGTGAATCGTGCATCCCGATCCGAAATGATAGAGGTGGGCACCCCGTGCCTCGAAACAACTTCTTTAAGATAAACGTCTGCGAGAGTGGAGAACTTATCCGTTTCCTTTATAGCCAGGAAGCGTGCAGACTTGGTGAGTCGATCCACGATCACCCATATAGTATCATTCCCACGCTGGGATCTGGGTAGGCCTGTAACAAAATCCATGGAAATTTCTTCCCATTTCCATTGCGGTATCTTGGGTTGCTGAAGTAGGCCCGCTGGTTTCTGATACTCCACCTTGACCTTTGCACATGTCAAACACTTGCCGACGTAAGTCGCGATGTGGGTTTTCATGCCAGGCCACCAGTATGTTGTTTTGAGATCGTGGTACATTTTATCCGACCCTGGATGTACCGAGTAGCGAGACTTGTGTGCTTCATCCATCACAAGCTCTCGTAAACCGCCATAAAGTGGGACCCAAATACGCCCCGTTACATAGTAGGCGCCGTCTTCCTTCAGCTCCATTCGTTGCCTTGAGCCGCGTAAGGCTTCAGCCTTGACATTTTCGGGTTTCAATGCTTCTATCTGAGCAGTTCGTATCTGTGCAGGAAGACTGGACTGAATGGTGAGTTGCAAAGCTCGTACACGCCTAGGTGTAGTATCTTTCCGACTGAGGGCATCAGCCACAACATTGGCTTTGCCTGGATGGTACCTGATGGCGCATTCGTAATCGTTCAGAAGTTCGACCCACCTTCGTTGACGCATCTTCAAATCCTTTTGCTTAAGGATATGCTCGAGACTCCTGTGATCGGTGTAAATTGTGCACTTGGTACCGTACAGGTAGTGTCGCCATATCTTAAGCGCGAAAACAACAGCTCCCAGCTCTCAATCGTGCGTCGTGTAATTTCGTTCGTGAATCTTGAGTTGACGAGAAGCGTAGGCAATAACTTTATCCCGTTGCATCAATACACACCCAAGCCCCTGTATCGATGCGTCACAGTAGACCACAAAATCATCCGTGCCCTCTGGCAATGAGAGAATAGGTGCGCTGCAAAGCCTATCCTTCAGATACTGGAAAGCGGTTTCCTGGGAATCTCCCCAATGGTAGGTGACACCTTTCTGTGTCAGTAGTGTAAGCGGCTGTGCGATCTTCGAGAAGTCTTTGATGAATCGTCTGTAATAACCCGCCAAACCCAAGAATTGGCGTATTTCCGTTGGTGTACGCGGTGCAGGCCAGTTCCTGATCGAATCTACCTTGGATGGATCAACATGAATCCCATCCTTGTTCACCACGTGGCCTAGAAAGTGGACTTCACGAAGCCAGAAGTCGCATTTAGAAAACTTGGCGTACAATTGTTCCTTTCGAAGAAGTTCCAAAATCAATCGTAGGTGCTGCTCGTGCTCCTCCTGACTCTTGGAGTAAATCAGAATGTCGTCGATGAAGACAATCACAAACTTGTCTAAGTACGGCTTGCACACCCTGTTCATCAGATCCATAAATACGACAGGCGCGTTCGTTAACCCGAATGGCATAACAAGAAACTCGTAGTGACCATAGCGAGTTCTGAATGCGGTTTTGGAGACGTCCTCATCCCCGACTCTCAGCTGATGATACCCTGACCTCAGGTCTATCTTGGAGTAGTAACTCGACCCTTGTAACTGGTCGAATAAGTCGTCTATACGCAGAAGAGGATAACGGTTCTTCACCGTCACCTTGTTGAGTTCCCGGTAATCAATGCACATCCTGAAGGTACCGTACTTCTTTTTCACGAATAACACTGGAGCTCCCCAAGGCGAAGAGCTTGGACGAATGAAGCCCTTTTCCAAAAGCTCTTGTAGTTGCTTTGACAATTCTTCCAGCTCAGTTGGAGCCAAACGATACGGTGCGCGGGCTATTGGTGCTGCTCCAGGAGCTAATTCAATCTGGAATTCGACCTGGCGATGAGGCGGTAGCCCAGGTAAATCTTCAGGAAACACCTGAGGAAAGTCGCGTACTACTGGAATATCCTCCAACTTCTTTTCTTTCGCTGATGTATCAGTAACAAGTGCCAAGATGGCAGTGTGCCCCTTTCGTAAACATTTCTGAGCCTTCAAGAAAGAGATGATGCCAACCACAGCACCACTCTTGTCGCCCTGAATTTCGAGAGGTTCCTTGCCAGAACGAGTAATGCGAACTATCTTTTCCTTGCATAAAATCTCTGCGTGATGTTGGGATAACCAATCCATACCGATAACGATGTCGAAACTACCCAAAACTATGGGTATAAGATCAATCTAGAAGGTCTGACCAGCTAAAACGATGTTACAACCCTTGACTACCTGTGCGGCTTCTACACTTTTACCATTTGCTAACTCTACGACATGTTTGGTGTTTAGGGGTGTTGGTGTACGTTTTAACATTTTACTCACTTCTAACGATATATAACTTGTATCCGCACCCGAATCAAATAAGACAGTAACATAAATATCGTCGAGAAGAAACTTACCCATAACCACATTGGGATCGTTCATTGCGTCACCTCGGCCCAGCACAAAAGCACGGCCCCGAGCTTCGTTGCCATTGTTGTTGTTGTTTCCCCCATTGTTGTTGTTCCCGTTGCCCTGGTTGTTGTTGTTGTTGTTGTTGCGATTCTGGTTCTGGTTCAATTGAGGGCAATCACGTTTGAAATGACCTTCTGCCCCACACTGGAAACACCCCCGGTTTCCACAATGTGGCTGCTGCTGTTGGTTCTGTAGAGCTGGTAGTTGTAGTTGCTGGTTCTGATTCGCAGGTCGCGCACTCCTGCAGTCTTTAGCTTCATGCCCTAACTTGAGGCATCTCTGACAACGTTCCTTGCGACACCGTCCACTGTGGTGTCTGTTGCACTTATTACATAGTGGGTGAATTCCCCGATATCCACGCTGCCCCTGATTGCCTGAAGAGTGTTGACTGGGACTCTGATAACTGTCAGTCTTTCGCTGCTGAACCTGTGACTGAACTGAAGCTGATCCCTTGCTGGAATCCCCATCCCATTTTCTTTTGTTGTCACTGGGAGTAGCAGAAGTAGTAACAGCAGTAGTGGTAGGACTGATGCGTTTTAGCAGCTTGTTCTGTTCTACTGCCTGATCCATAATACGATGAGCAAGGCGCTGAATAGCTTGGATGTTGTCAAGATTAGCCGATGTCACATGGCTCTGGATTTCTTGCGCTAACCCCTTGAGATACAACTCAATGCGCTTGATTGGAGGGTCCACCATCGTTGGACACAGCACGGCCAGCTCGTTTGACCTTTTGGTATAAGCTTCAATTTCTGACCCAGTCATTTTCAAATGGTAAAACTCGTCTTCCAACTTGTGGATGTCTTCCCGTGTGCAGTATTCACGTTTAATCAGTTCCTTGAAATCATTTCAAGGGGTGGCGTTAGCAGCTGCCAACCCTAGGATCTGTACTTGCGCGTTCCACCAAGTTAGCGCATTTCCTTCCAAAGTACCAGTGGCGTACTTGACCCTGCGAGCCTCAGGGCATTCACACATCTCGAATACCGACTCGACCTTCTCAAACCAATGGAGTAGTCCCACTGCTCCTTCCGTGCCACTAAATGTGCTTGGACGACAGTCCATGAAGTTCTTGAATGTGCAGACAGGTTGTGGAGCGTTTTGACCTATTGTGCATAGAATAGGACAATATTAAGTACAAAGGTTGATTTAGGAATGTAGGATTCAAAGATCCTAGTGTGTATCCCATCCGCAGGGCATACTACCTGCTTGTGCAGCTGCAAGTGCCGCAGTTACTCGTTCATTGATAAGTGCCGTCAACTGGGCTTGAGTCATGTTCACACGTCCCGACATGATCTTCATAGTAAAAGTAGAATAAGTGAGAAAGGTTCGCGAGTAGTGCGATGACAGAAGAGTGTAAGCACATAGGTATTCTCATGTAATGACGTATAGTAGGCAATGTAATCTAAGCATACTACAAGCAAAGTTCTATATAGTTTTAGCAAGCAGGTAATAACGTAAACCTTATTACCTAGGATGTTGAGTCTTGCACGTGGAGCGAAGCATCGTTGTGGATCGTTGAGAGCACTGTTCTGGTTATAGTCTGGTTTTAATAAAAACGTTTTTCCCATATTAAAACCAAGTTCTCTATAACCAATGGCTCTGATACCAATCTGTCACACCCCCAAAATCCACCCGCGGAGTACCACCGCTTGGAGGCGTGACATGACCAGGATCAAGCCACCAATCATATTGAACATGTAATTAATAAGTAAAAGTAAATGTCATTCAACCACCAATATGAAAGGTGTTCAAAATATAAGTATGTTATCACTGTTTAGCGGAAGCGTATAAATAAAACCCAACATAATAAAGTACGAAATGTCATAAAGTGTTTTAACGAAACATTCACGATCCGTGCCCACAACGACCTGCTCCTCCTTGTGCAAGCTCCATATGTACCTAGGGTCCTGCAAGGCATGCAGCAGAGAGTCAACAACTAGTTGAGCGAGTTCACAGTCAATAGTTCAGTAATAGTAATGGTATAGTAAGCATTGCGTTCGTTCATTAAGTCATATATCGTATTAGTTCGTATCGCAACCCTCTAGGCATGTATGCGAAGATGAGGGAAAGTTCTCAAGTATTCTAGACTATGTATATTTGTATCGCGGCCACCCTGGCATGTGTGCGAAGTTTTAGTATATAGTTCGCGACCTTTCTAAGGCATGTGTGCGAAGATCAGTCATAATATCACGGCCAACCCCGGCGTGTGTGCGAAGATTAGTTCAATTAGTATACTAGTCTAGCCGTATCTTATCATTTACCCTCCTCACCCTGAGGACCATAAACATCTATCATCTGAGTATGCGCAAATAAATCATCCAACCCCATTCCCAACCTGGGAACCCCATGCCTTGGCTGTGTGAACTCACCTTGGTTTGCTCGGTATGCTAAGTATGTGCTCACAGTTTATCAATCAAGTCCTAGAGTATGCATGTGTACATGATCAGTTTATATCCAAATTGTTCACGTATAGGTATAATCACAGAAGTACTAAACATGTATTCAATATCATACAAGTCATGCATATCACTTAACAGCAGTTAATCTATCCAGTTAACTTCTAACAGAGCTAAGTCAGTGAAGGGGTAAGGTCCCAAAAACCTCATAAAAAGGATGTGAGACCATACCACCAACTGACCTTTCAACCTTTTTAACCTTGCGCGGCCGCGCATTAGTCTTACAAAAGGAAGAAAGAAACCAACAAGCAATAGTCGCGCGCCCAAAGGGAAGCCTAAACCCTTGCGCCGCTTTCCTTTTAACAAAGGGTTAAAACCCTGAGATCAATATGTCCGCCCAAATATCCAAACTTGGATATTATTTTACCCAGACTTGGGATCTATTCAGCTGTGTGCACACTGTAAGGTGTCACACTAGATTACAGCAGTAACCTTCTAGAAGAAATATGATCGTGCACCACCCAGACGGTTATAACCGTCTGGACACGTGTCATCATCACAAACATTCCTGAAATCACAACGATAGCATGTAATTGGAGAATGATCTCCACTTAAACCACTTTCCACGTGGCAATTCCCCAACCGTAGATCAAGTCATGATCCGTGTGCATTCACATCAGGATCAAAACAACTTAACGAAGATCAAAAGGACTTAACGTAAGGAAAAATAACCGCTACGGCGTTAGCATCTTCCGTTATCTTTTCAATAACAGATTTTCCCTCCCAAACTCCCGGTTATAAATAGGAGAACTCTTCAGGTATAAAATCAGATCACATTTCACTACTCAAATACTTTTATCTTCTCCATTACAAATACTTATTCTCACACCGGAGTCGGGTCAAGGAGAGAACCCTCTTCTCCCCTTGACGAGGCTAACGGTGCTCTGTTTTGCAGAATCGTCGGAGAAGGAACTTGGCTGCAACTGAATCAATTGAGAGAGAACTAACCTTTTATGCGGATTCAAACCCCCTAGATATCTCGGTTCCGACCATTTATCTAGTGTTTCTTCATTGGCGCCCACCGTTTTCTCAGTTTTTCTAGTTTCTATCTCGTTTCGATTCAGTTCATCTCATTTTTCTGTTTTTGCACATGGCAGAAAATTCATCTTCTCACCGACAGCCTGGTCCTCGACCAAATGTCGGAAACAATTTACCAGTAGAAGGGATGGTTGAAGAGGCCTCAGACGATAATGAGGTTCAATCTAATGGAGCAAATGACCCTGTTACTCTAGGGATATTTCCCATAAATCCCGCTCAATCAATTTTACCACCGGGGGAAACTCCGATATCATGGTATGTCCGGTCACAAGGGGCATTAAATGCAGTGTACACGCAGTTGTGTGCTCAAACGGCTCCCGTAACACAATCATGAAGACCGGGATCTAGAGCTCATGCTTCCCAGCGAGAAGAATCAACTTATGATGGTACAAACAGCTACCAGAGACAACACCATGAATCACAACCTCGTCAAAGGCAATCAGTTCACGATAGGTTGGGTTCCCCATGGGATGCTCATACCGATGAATCTGATCAAACATATCGTTTGAGTGCAAACACCAGCGTATTCAACAGACTACACCCAAACTCTAACAAATCCAGGCCTCGAGCGGTTTACAACCCTGAGGCAGAGCATAATTATGATTTAGTTTACCGCCCTGCAGAAGCAGCGGAAAACTCGAAGTTTATACTGGAAATAGCTCTGGCTCCGTTAGAAAGGGCAAAATTACCATCTAACGTCGGGAAATTCAATGGGTTAACTGACCCCGACGATCATCTGAGAGTTTTCACCAGCGCAGGGTTGGTTGGCGGTTGGACTCTTCCGCTTTGGTGTCATTTGTTTGTTCAAACATTAACTGGGCCAGCGCGAATCTGGTTTGATAACCTTCCGACGGGGCAAATCGAGTCATGGAAGGACCTGCGCCAAAAATTCTTAACACACTTCAGCCAGCAAAGGCGTTCCATGCGGGATACATCCGATGTCATGAACATATGGCGACGAGATAATGAGAATCTGGAAGATTTTATAACCAGATATAATAAGGAAGTGTTGGAGATCGGGGGTGTTCACGAACAGCTAATCCGTGCGCAGTTTAAGTACGCGGTTAGATGTGACGACATGGTCAAAGTGTTATCCGGAACAGAGGGCCTTCCCAAGAGTTGGGAAAAGATAATGGCGGCGGCCAAGGTTTATGCGCAGACGGAGAAAAACCTTACTACAAATAGGCCACCACCACCACACAGCAGGCCCACAGACTTAAGTGCAACGGGCGAGCGAAGATTCAAAAAATCATGGCGCGAGTCATCCGGAAGTCGCTCCTCTGAAGATGCTCGCGCAACAATTAACAAACTCTCTGCTCAAAGAGAAAACAAGCATGAAAATAGGGAGAGGCAGTGGACCCCCCTAACAAAGACCCCGGCGGAAGTTCTGAGTACCGAGGATTATCAGTTCAAACCGCCAATCCCGATGAAGAGTAAACGTGGTCAAGACGTAGCGCAATATTGCGAATATCATAAGGATACTGGGCACACCACAAACAACTGCATTTCCTTGCGCACTGAAATAGAGAAAGCCCTCAAAAATGGGGAATTTACACATCTACTCCAGAATATGCGCAAGGAGATAAAGCAGATTACCCGGGGAGAAGAAACCTCCAACAAACGGGCAAAGACTTAAGGGACTCTGTAGAGTTCCCCGCAGAAAGAAACATCAAATATGGCGAAACTATCAGGGAGTAAGTTAAGTTCCATCTAATTATTAAGACTTTGTAACGCCTCGGAGCTTTATCCATGAATAAAATTACAAAGTTTCTATCATTTGTGTTTACAAAATGCATGCAATTTCTTTTTAGTAAGCGCAAAAACATTATGGTAGTATAACATAAGCTCCATACGCGGTCAGTGATTACCTCACAAACAACCATAAGCTTCACACATGAGCTTCGTACCAACTTTATTCGCCTTACTTAAGTAAAAGCAATTGTACTCATGCAAAATATTGTAAAGACATTCAAACAAATAGAAACATATTGCCTTCAGCGTACAAATACGCCCTGAAAAGATTCAAACACGGCAGTGTTTCGAGTTTTTACACAAACAGCGCAACAAAACAAGGATATACATCCCACAAAAAGAAAGGGGGAAATACAAATTGTTCAAAAACAAATTTCACCCTACTCTAAATCTTCATCCTCATCAGGAAAGATTTCTTTAAGCTGCGCTACCGGATCATCCGACTGCAGCGCCACATTTATCAACTCCATAACTGGAAGTTGCAAATTATTAAACTCTGCCTTCAGAGAAGCAAGCGCAGCGGCAGTATCTACGCCAAAAGCAGCGGACTTGCTATTATCCCAAGTAACTTTCAGCGCACTAGTTACATGTTGAGAGCATTCTGCATAACCTTGCGCGTAACCATCCCGCCGCGCGGCAACCACTAAATCAGCAACAGTCTTATCCAGCTCTTTAGAGTTCAATACAGATTCAGCAACCTATGAAATCAATCGACATTGGTAAAACAAAAAAAGAGCAAAAGCAAGCGCATATATAAGGGAGGGATCTTACACAAGCAATCCCACGATCCTTCAACCAGGTCATATCGTTCTTTAAAGGCTCAAGCTCGCTTTCCGCTGAAGCCCGCGCCGTCTTTGAATTTTCCAGTTTCTCTTCAGTCTCAGTCAAGCGGCGAGAGGATTCAGCATGTTCGGAACGCGCAAGCTCCAGGTCCTTTTTCAGTTGTTCCTGGTCAGAAACCAAAGCAGTAAGTTCCTCTAGTTCTTTATCTCTAATGGCAAGAGTGCTTAAAGCTTGTACCTCCCGTTGCTCACTTCGTTCCCTATGAGAACGCGCTTCTGCCAGCGCAACCTCCAAGTCAGCCTTCTCTTTCTTCAATCTTTCAACCTCCGCTTCTTGATTCTTCAGCTTTTCGACATCAGCTTTGAGGTTATTAATAATAATGCGGAGATTTGCTTTCTCCGCATTATCCTTTTCACAAATTTTCTTCCAATTTTTACGTTCTTCAGAAAGGAGAGCAGCTTCAGCTTCGGCCCTTCTCTTCCAACCAGCAACAGACCATTCCTCAGTCTTGCGCTCAGCCTCAAACTTGGCTTGATCATCTTTTAATTTAGCCATCAATTGAGCCAGACGTTTCTCATCATTGGAAAATTTCTTCTGAGCCGCCATGAAAGATTTCTGCTCTTTATGCATATTATACCACTCCCGAACAATACGGTGGGTGGTAGAAACATGAGAGGCGGTCTCAGCAACATAAGACTGATAGGCCTGTTCTCAAGATCGGCTTTCCTGAAACTTGACCTCCCCAGGCGGAAATATCCCCTGCAGCCAATCTTGGCACGCATGCCAGTCCGCAAAAGTATCTCCTTTCTTCAAATTCCAAACAGGGGCGTGAAGGTCAGCAGCATCCTTCTCCGAATAGCTCCGATAGTAATAATCTCCCAAAGTTTCCTCTGGGCGGATGGGAGATTGTTACTAACACCGGCAGACGAGTCTTGCTCTTCAACCGTCATCCTCTCAACATGCTCCGGCATAGTATCTGAAGGCGAAGGAGTAGGAATTTTTTCAGTTGCCCCTTCCCCTTGGTCTTGAGTAACCACCTCGGGGGTCGAAGGATTATCCGTATCATCCACCTTACCTAGGCCAGCATCAGCAGACCTCTCGGTTTCAACAGACTGTTCCGCGTCATCTACACCCTCCGTAGCAGCTGCAGAAGCATGCGGAGGGGTAGGAGGAAGTTCTTCATTCACCACAGATTGCACGTTTGTGGGAGTTGGAACAACAGGAGCCGCTGCAAAAATAAAAAAACTGTAAGAATCTAATCCATAAAAGGAAACAAGGGAAGATGCTACTTACCAGGAACGGATTCCGTAACAAAGGCATCAAGATTCCCTCTTCGGGTAATTTTCTTTCTCTGAACCTTTTTAGGAGGTTGATCTTCCGCATCAGTATCAGTTTGTTTCCTTTTGTTCGCCCCCCTTCGCACCAAATGCTCAGGGCTAGATTCCAAATCAATTGGATCTTCTGGGTTGGATGGAGGAATATCAGCAGAATCCTTCGGTTCTGGTTTCGGTCGCCTAATAGTAACTGCAGGCGCAAGACCCTCCAAAGTATCAGAAACCACCACATAATCACACTTGTCAGAAGAACGGCGCATACCTTTCTTCTCAACATTTTTAGCCTTAGAAGATTGAGTCTTCTCCGCATCGCCTTTCTTTGGCGTGACATTACTAGTCATCACACGCCTTTTCTTCTCAGGGCCTACGCCCAAATTTGACAACTCACCTATAAAGCGCAAAGAACAATTCACTCAAATGCGCAAATAAAAAGTAAAAGCAAACAGTATGCGCAATCTTACCTACACCAGCAACAGGCTGTTCAGACAAATCCGTGTCCCGCGGAAGAGAAAAATTCCTCGCAATACGATCATACCAAAGCTCTTCATCAGGCATTTTCTTAATGGTACCCATCTTTCCTCCTTCTCTCTTATATGCAACAACATACAAAGCAACAACTGCAAAAAACAAAGGAGAGCCTACTCAAAAAAAAAAGAGAGAAGAAAGGGGGTGAACCCAACCATACCATGACCTCCCTCTGTATACACAGGCTTGTCGTCCCGGTCCATCTTCCAATTCAAGCTCATACCAGCCCCAACAAGGGCTCTCTCCGGCAAAATAATATTATGAATTTCTTTCAATTCTTGATACCAAGTTTCATCAGAAGGGGTCCGGAGTGTTTCAACGGGAACATCTTCTTTCCCCTTAAAACCATCCTCACCGGAATCACTCCGGCCTTAATAAAGAAGAATTTTTGCTTCCAATCATGGAAAGATTTTGGGGGATGAAGCAAAATTTTCTTTGCAGAAGCTCTCTGAACAAACGAATAGAACCCCTGGGTACAGTTAGGAGTGTAAACGAGCCGGGCCGAGCCCGAGCTCGACCAGGCTCGAGCTCGGCTCGTTAGGTTTTTATGAAGCTCGAGCTCGAGCTCGGCTCGGTTCGAGCCTACTTCTTTGAGCTCGAGCTCGGCTCGCGAGTAAAACCCAAAGCTCGAGCTGGGCTCGAACTATTTTAAGAACAACCTCAAACGAGCTAAAAGCTCGGTTCAAGCTCACTTCAACATCGCTTAAACGAGCCAAAGCTCGGCTCGAGCTCGGCTAATCAATGTTATCATCATTATTAATATATTATATATAAAAAAAGTAAAATTTTGTTAAGGCTCGTTTAAGCTCGCGAGCCTAAACAAGCTTTGTATTTCAGGCTCGAGCTCGGGCTCGATAACAAAACGAGCTCTATCTCAGGCTCGAGCTCGGGCTCGGGCTCGTTAAGGCTCGGCTTGTTCGAGCTTTTAACCGTGTGACAACCCTCACTAAACCAGGTATCCGTACGACTTAATTAACTATTAATTGTTGCTTAATTACTGTGCTTAACTGAAAATACTGATGAACTGCTACTTGACTGTTGATACTTGTACATATCTGCATCATACCTTGATTTCCGTCACTACATTATTTACTTACTGAACTCTAGTGACAAACATGATGCACAAAAGCACAGTAGCATTTGAACGGATAACCTATTGAACATGCTGATAAAGCCAGCATCAGGCAGACATTGCCTCTAAGGGCCTGTATGAGCCAGAAATATTTTACTACACCCATAGTGTGTGTAGGGATACAAGGGTTGTAGAACTGCGTCTCTAGGGATAAGATATAGTGATCGGATGTGCCTAAAACGTACTCTAAGCACAAAACATAGCACTTTTATTAACATACCAGCTTCTAGCTAACTAATAAAGTGCCAAAACTTGAGGAAATATTCCTGACACCTTGCATAATAAGATGTGTCACTAAAAATATCATTTACGATGCTTAAAAGATTACTTAAGCACTTTAACGAATTACAATCCAACCGGACAACCGGACTATACCCGGAACATAAAAATATTGCCATAAGTATTATTAGTCTTTTTCTGAGCCAGTTAGGGTCCCTGATTACCCTAACACCCGCAATATAACGCATCATACAACTAACGGAGTTAACCCCTAAAGTTAACCTACTTAACGTAACTAAGTCCTAACTACACGATTGAAATCGAACTGGATACCCCCCCCCTAATGAGATCGGCCAACTAGGGGAATCAAGAGGGTACAACTTTTGATTATTATAATTGGTTATGTCTAATATCAAGTAGACATATAATCCAATGGTTTAAGAACAAGATTTTTGCCTATAAGTAACCCCACTTAACCACATGATCTTACACTCCACAACTCACCAAAACCTCTCTCTCCCTTGCCCCTCCCACTCTCGGCCGAACATCCATCCATCCATCCACCCACTTTCGAGCTTTGATCAATCCATTCCAAGTATATACAAGCCTTACGGGTCACGTATTAGGAGCTTTGGAGCAAACGGAAGCGGAAGGACCTCGTTACTTTGCTTTTATCCACCACCTTTTCGCCTAGAATCTTCCCTAGCCCCGAGCTAGAGGTATAATGTTTAAAACTCACTCTCGAACATATCTAAGGTGGCTAATATGATTTATAACGGTTAAAATGCGGAAACCCATCTTTTGAATCTTTAAAGTTTACTAAAACTTGAATTTTGTTGGATAAAAGATCATAACTTGTGTAAAAGTTGTAGTGTTTGAATATGATGATTATTTAGGCCCGATCTACGATGTGGTGGCTCGGATCATCGTTTAACCCGACTTTGTTAAGATCATAGATCTTGACATAAGCTTGTTTATATCGGTACAAGGGTTAAAGGGTGAAACTCTACCACATCAAAAGACATGAACTTGTGTAAAAGTAATTTTACTAGTAAAATGGTGTTTAAAACTAGCGGATCTACGGATGTGCAAGTGGTATTTTCGTAAGACCAAGTGTCGAGAAAATCATGTTTTACAAAAGTCGTATGACACACTAACAAATATGATTTTTACAAACTACAAGTGTATAAACACTTGTGAAACGAAAGATCCGACAAAGTAATAATTTTTATAAAAGTTGTCGGGAAGTTGTAAAGAATGATTTATTCTAAAAACGGGGTTTTTACAAGATTAAACTATTTTACACATAGATCCACCAAATATAAGGAGATCTACACTATAGTTTTCGGAAAAACTACAAGTTCATGTAATAATGCGATTTACATACTAGTCGGCAAGTTTGGTGTGTTGAGATTAGTTTGATGTGTCGGAAATTGTTTGATTGAATCAAGAAATTGTTGAAGTGATTTTATAAAAGAAAATGATACGCTTGAAAGCGTGGCCACCTCCAGTTACAGGGGAAACTCTGGCGAAATTTTTCTAAAATCTAACACTTAGAATTATTTACAAGTATTTTGAGATGTTTTCAAAATATATTTCGCCATGACTTTATTTATTAAATAATCGGAGGTGGGATTTTCACAAAAACTAAACGTGATAAATATTTATTCGATAAATATATTTTTCACCACACTGTTTATGATTATTTTGTGAAAATATATAAATATTATTTTTAGAGTAAAAATAATATTTACAAACGTTGACGAACCCAAAATAATACAAACGCTTACACAACGAACGTATAAGTTACAACGGTAATTATTATTACCACTTAATCGTTAAAACGTAACTTACGCTTTATACGGAAATATTCATAAACGCGTATTTCGTCGACGTATTATTTTGGAAAGTATTAAGGGAAGAGAAAATATAATATTTTTGAGAAAAATATTTATATTTTGGAATGAGAAGTAAAATATATTAAGTGGGACTTAATGAGATGATACAAATACACATGTATTAAATCCCCCATCCTTGGGAAGGAAATTAAATACCAAGTATATACAAGGAACGGTTGTCTAACCGTTTCCCGAAACTTAAACTATAAAGCTAAGGCACGGCCATCCGTCTAATAGAATTAGCACATGTAGGTCGTTGCACAGCTGCCTGACATTCGGAGTACTTGGTATAGCGACGCACTGACTGTGAGTTCATGTCCCCCTTTTCTCTTAACTGTTTTCAGTTTTCTAAACTGCGGGGGTGAAATACATGTTACAATGGTTATGATTACTTTATACATGGTATGGTTAGCGTAAGGAGGGTTACTTTTAGATCATGTGAATGGTTAGGCGGAAACTTGAGGTCATTAATCCTCAGGGTAGGACCGAGGGGCAGGAGCGGTAGATCTATTTGGGTGTAGCGAGCCCAGTCCCAGGTCCAGCATAACGGACCTTGGGATGACTTTGTTCCCGACGCATAAATTTGCTAGGTTTGAGCCTTCCTACTTGCATTTCACACATATCAATGGCCTTGCAAACCATTGGTGATCTCTTTTTCCTTATTTGCTACATACCAGGGTTTTTGATAAATACAAAGGTTTATTTACTCACTTTCGCATGAAGTCGCTCAACATTATTGTTGATTTTTCAACTTACATGTATTTCAGGGAAGTAAAGATCTGGCACGGTATGGCATGTTTTCCGCTGCATTAGTCACCAAGGTCATCCAGGGTTTGGGGAGTGTGACTCTTTCCTGGACAAGTCACAGTCCTCGAATCATGTTATGTTATGTTATGTTTAGGGTTGTAATATTTGTGGGACAAGTTTATGGTTGTTAGGGTGTTAACCCGTTAAGACAATGTTTTGATATTTTATTTTAATGGATGATCTTGCATATTTTTAATTCATATAGCTTGTTATGATTAAGCTATGGTATTAAGAAGTCACACCAAATTAACCACGCTTCCGCAAAGCCAGGGTGTGACAGCTTGGTATCAGAGCTCTGATCATAGCGAACTAGGATTCCTTCTTGAGTCTAGACTATGATCACTAGGGCTCTCACGAAAACATTTTTACTGCATACCACTTAAGTCCAGATCCAAAACCTTTTTATAAACAAATGTTGAGCGCATTTTATTTATTATTTTTAGGCTCAGTCTGGGAGGCTGAGGCTCGGTCTGGGAGGCCAAGGCTCGGTCCATTGGATCGAGGTAGTTGTCTAGTGGGACTAGGGAGTCAGTCTGGGAGGCTGGGAGAATTGACTAGTGGGACTAGGGAGTCAGTCTGGGAGGCTGGGAGAATTGACTAGTGGGACTAGGGAGTCAGTCTGAGAGACTGGGAGGCTAGTGGGACTAGGAAGAGCAGTCTGGGAGGCTGGGAAAAATTGGCTAGTGGGACTAGGAGGATTATGTGACTTTTATTTGGTAACTTATGTGATTACCTGATTTACTGATTATTCGTGCATATTTATGTTTATCATGAGTCACCCGTGCCATGCGACATGTTTGTGCGTATGTGATTCGGATACCACCGGACCTTTACCCATAGTATCTGACGACATTAGATCCTCAGAGCACGAGGTGCATACCTCCGATTACACGAGCACTGATGACGATGACTTCCAGCCCTTCGCTCTGCCCGATGGCGCTGATGAGCCTATTGATGACCCTCCTGCTGAGTACTTACCCCTAGTTGTGATTCCGGCTCCTATTCCTTTAGCCGTCTATCCCGCATATGACTTGCTACTCGACGCCGAGGCTGACGGCGATATCGATTTGTTTGAGGACGAGCCTTTTGAGGATGAGATTCCGGATGCAGCCCTTCTTCCCGCTGGCGATCTTCTGATGATCGCTGACGCCCCTGCTGAGGACTCACCCGCACATTCACCGGTCCCAGACTCCTTTGAGTCTGTGGCATCCGCACCTTCTCACGAGGTGAGCGCACAGCACTTTGCACACGACTCGGATCCTGACCAGGCATCCTCAGCAGCACCTATTCCGAGCTTTGCATTTGAGCATGACGACATAGAGGATTCTGATCCCATTTTCCCTCCGGGATTCGACCCGGATCACGACATTGAGTTTATCCCGATGGACCAGCCCATGGAGGACCCCGCTGATCCAGTTGACCCTATTGATCCTGAGTTCGACTTTGATATGGCTTTTGATGACCATGAGCCTGCCTTGGCTCCTGAGCAGGCAGCTGCTCTAGATCCTATGCCCAAGCATGACCCCGTACATGCTGGCATCCCAGTTGAGCCCGTTCTGGCTGACCCGCCCGTTGATGATCATCTGGAGGGTGATCATGTTGTTGCTATCGATCCTGTTGTTGATCCACCTTTTGTTGCTGATATACCGGTTGACCATCCTGTTGCACCAGTTGATCCTGTCATCGTTCCCCCATTTGATCCCATTCCACTCGAGCTTGAGCACGCACTATTTGCTGACCACATGGATCCACCCGATGAGGATGCTCAGCACGGTTGGATACCTGCTGACGAGGACGTTCCACCTTTGCCCCCTCAGATCCCTGTTACACGATCTGTTGATTTCACTTTTCAGGTTCCTCAGTTTGTACCTCCAGCAAGGCCTGGAGAGGGCTCTTCAGCCCATCCTTTTGGGCACGTACCGATGTCTATTCCCTTCATGCCTCAGATGTCATCTGTTCCACCCTCTACTTCATCATTTCATGTGGCACCATTTGACCCCACCAGTGAGCCTCTGCTTTGGTCGACGCCATCAGCCATGCCACCCACTGATCCATACCATTCGTTTCATGTTGGACACACTATAGAGGACGTTTTGATGTCCTTCGTTCATCAGCATGAGTCGCACACGCAGCGTCTCCAGGAGCTCGAGAGAGCTCAGCTGCCACCATGTTCATGCCATGGTCAGATACACTCCCCTCTTCAGCCAGGTCGATCAATACCCCCAGATTTTGCTGCCCGACTCTTGACACTGGAGCAGCAGATTGCTTCTGTTATTCGCACTCAGCAGGCTATGGAGGAGGATTGGCTTCTGTTACGCCGCTTGCTTTACCCTCACTTTCCCCCTCCTCCCCCGCCATCCGCATAGAGCTCATCAGTGCTGTATAGGTAGACGTTGGTGAGACGACAGCGATTGTGACTGCACAGCATTTTGGAGACCATCTGATGATACTGACTTTTGTTGATACTTATTTGATGTACTTGATGTATTTGACACTGACATGATATAGTTTTTGGACAGGGGTGATGTCGCCCCTAGTTGATTGAGGGTTGTATGACATAGTGATGTACTGGTACACTTACTACATTATGGTCTCGATATATATGGCAATCGCAGTATTCTCACCATATCTGATTCACTTGATTGCTTATTTATATTTTTGTGACATGGGATGTTGGGACATGGGATGTTGTGTGTATAATACTTGTGACATGGGATGTTGGGACATGGGATGTTGTGTGTATAATATTTGTGACATGGGATGTTGGGACATGGGATGTTGTGTGTATAATACTTGTGACATGGGATGTTGGGACATGGGATGTTGTGTATAATATTTGTGACATGGGATGTTGTGTGTATAATGATCGTAACATGGGATGTCGTGTGTGATATATCGATAACATGAGATGTTATGTGCTATTACTATTACTATATACGTATGCTTACTATGGCCTGACCGACGTATACATCTTTAGAAGATGCCGCCAAGACGTCAACCTCAGCCAATGCCTACGACTCAGGACGAACTACAGCAAGTCATTGCTGCTGCTATTGCTCAATATGCTGCCTCTCAAGGAGGAATGAGTGGAAGCAACTCTGGCAACACGGGCAACAACAACAATCCACCTCATGGGTGCACCTACAAACAGTTCTTGGACTGCAAGCCCGTAAACTTTGATGGCACCGGAGGTGCTGTCGATTTTGTCCGCTGGGCTGAGAAAACCGAATCCGTACTTCGCATGAGCAAATGCGCGCTGGATCAACAAGTCACTTACATCTCAGGGCTATTTTTGGATGGAGCCCTATCATGGTGGAATCTACAAGTCCAAACACTTGGCGAAGCTGCTGCTTACGCACTGACGTGGACCAAGCTGAAAGAACTCATGCGCAAGAAGTACTGTTCTCGCGCTGAAATTCAGAGATTGGAGACCGAGTTCTGGCATCTAAAAATGGAAGGTCCTAAGATAGCAGAGTATGTTCAGAGGTTCCACGACTTTTCGCATGTGGTACCCTACATGGTTACACCTGAGTTCAAGAGAATTGAACGCTTCATTTGGGGATTGGCTCCTCAAATAATCAGCATGGTGACCTCCTCCAAACCTGCAACTATCACAGAAGCCATTGATTTGAGTGTGGCTCTCACCGAAGAGGCAATTCGTTTGAACAAGTTTGAGGAAACTGAGCCCAAGAAAAAGGAGACTCATGTGGAGTCATCTGGAGGAAACAAGAGGAAGTTTTCGAATTTCAAGCAGGGCACCGGGATGGTGGTTAAGAAAGGGGAATCGAATGCGCCAGCTCAAGATACAGCTGGTGGGAGAAAGAAAAGTAAGGGATATATGGGTGCACAACCCAAGTGCAACTAATGCCAACGACATCACTCTGGTCGTTGTGGGTTAAAGGTTTGTGAAGCATGTGGAAAGGTTGGCCACCTAAAGGAGACTTGTTGGGCCACTGCTGGCCGGGGAGGCCAAGGAGGATATGGGAATAGGAACAACCGTGGTAGTGCTGGGAACCGCCCACAAGGAAACCAGGGAGGTGATGGAAACCGTGCCAATCATGCTAACCAAGCGGGCGCCATGAATCGAAATCAGGGAAACAATCAAGCAGGAAACAATGGTGGGAACGGGCAGAGGCCCGGATGTTTCAATTGCGGTGATGTTGGGCATTACAAGAGGAATTGCCCGAAATTGCACCAAGCCCGCGGAAGGGTTTTCAACATAGAAGCAAGGGAAGCGCGCCAGGATCCCAATGTTGTCACTGGTACGTTCCCTGTAAACCAACGCTATGCATCCGTTTTATTTGATACTGGTGCCGATTACAGCTTCGTATCGCTAGAATTTAAGAATATGCTTGGTTTAGCCGCTAGTAAATTAGATATTCCATACTCGATCGAATTAGCGAATGGGAAATTAGTAGAGGCTAACGAGGTGATTCGAGGTTGCGTAATCGAATTGGGAGAACGTGAGTTCGCTCTGGATCTACTACCAGTCCAGTTGGGAAGCTTCGACGTGGTAGTAGGGATGGATTGGTTATCGAGTAACAAGGCCGAGATAGTTTGTCACGAGAAGATTATTTGTATCCCGACCGATGATGGTGAGACCATTGTTGTTCATGGGGAGAAGCGTGAGACGCCGTTAAGGATGATTAGCTGCCTGAAAGCGAGAAAGTGTTTGCAGAAAGGATGTGTTGCGTTTCTGGCACACATTGTAAATAAAAAGGCTGCTGAGCATAAGATCGAAGACATCCCTGTCGTGAGGGAATACCCAGAAGTCTTTCCAGAAGACTTGCCTGGATTGCCGCCTCAAAGGCAAGTGGAGTTTCGCATTGACTTAGTTCCAGGCGCCGCGCCTGTGGCAAAGGCACCCTACAGACTTGCTCTGTCTGAGATGCAAGAACTGTCGACACAACTTCAAGAGTTGTTAGACAAGGGATTTATCCGACCAAGCTTCTCGCCTTGGGGAGCTCCAGTTTTGTTTGTGAAGAAGAAGGACGGCAGTTTCCGCATGTGTATTGATTACAGAGAGTTGAACAAGCTGACGATCAAGAATAGGTATCCCCTGCCAAGAATCGATGATCTATTCGACCAGCTTCAAGGTTCAAGCTTCTATTCAAAGATCGATCTTCGATCTGGATACCATCAGCTACGGATACAGGAGGAGAGTATCCCAAAGACAGCCTTCAGAACTCGATATGGACACTACGAGTTTCTCGTTATGCTGTTTGGTTTGACAAACGCACCTGCAGTGTTCATGGATTTGATGAATCGAGTTTGCAAGCCGTACTTGGATAAGTTCGTGATCGTATTCATCGATGATATTTTGATTTATTCAAAGACGAAGGCTGAGCACGAGCAGCATCTTAGAGCCATTCTGGAGCTGCTAAAGAAAGAACAGTTGTACGCCAAATTCTCTAAGTGCGAGTTTTGGCTAAGGGAAGTGCAATTCCTTGGGCACGTGGTGAACGGAGATGGAATCCACGTGGATCCCACCAAGATCGAGGCGATCAAGGATTGGAAAACGCCAAAGACGCCAACCAGATTCGGCAATTCTTGGGTTTGGCTGGCTATTATTGAAGGTTCATTGAGAACTTTTCAAAGATCGCCCAACCATTGACACTCCTCACGCAGAAGGATAAGAAGTTTGATTGGGGAATCAAACAGGATGAAGCGTTTCAGATATTGAAAGATAAGCTTTGTAACGCGCCAATCTTAGCTCTACCGGAAGGTACAGATGATTTTGTGGTATACTGCGACGCCTCGCGTCAAGGTTTGGGCTGTGTGTTGATGCAACGCCAAAAGGTTATTGCCTACGCGTCACGCCAACTGAAAGTACACGAAAAGAACTATACCACACACGATTTGGAGCTTGGCGCAGTGGTTTTCGCTTTGAAGATCTAGAGACACTACCTTTATGGTACGAAGTGTACAATCTTCACAGATCACAAGAGCCTCCAGCATATATTCAACCAGAAGGAGTTGAATATGAGGCAAAGATGATGGGTAGAACTGTTGAATGACTACGACTGTGAGATAAAGTATCACCCAGGGAAGGCGAATGTGGTCGCCGATGCCCTAAGTCGTAAGGAGAGGATCAAACCCATAAGGGTTAGAGCTTTGGAGATGATCATTCAGACCAATCTTTCCTCGCGCGTTCGTGCAGCGCAACAAGAAGCTCTCAAGGAAAGAAACCTTGCAGAAGAGTATCTCCGTGGGATGGAGAAGTTATTGGTACCAAACAGGGAAGGAACGTTGTGTTTTGAGAAAAGGATTTGGGTTCCTTTGTTTGGTGGTTTACGGAAGGTTATTTTCGATGAAGCTCACAAGTCGCGGTACTCTATCCACCCTGGAGCGGATAAGATGTACCAGGATCTTAAAGATTATTATTGGTGGCCTAGGATGAAAGGCGATGTTGCAGTTTATGTGAGCAAGTGCTTAACATGTGCCAAGGTTAAGGCAGAATACCAGAAGCCTTCAGGACTTCTGCAACAACCAGAGATTCCCAAGTGGAAGTGGGAACAAATCTCTATGGATTTTATTACGAAGCTGCCAAGAACGCCAAGAGGCCATGACACTATCTGGGTGATAGTGGATCGATTAACGAAGTCAGCACACTTCCTACCTATCCGAGAAAAGGATAATACGAGCAAATTGGCTGAAATTTACATGAGAGAGATTGTTACACGCCATGGAGTACCTCTCTCGATTATCTCCGATAGAGACGGAAGGTTCGTGTCAAGGATATGGCAATCCTTCCAGGAAGCTTTTGGCTCCAAGTTGAATCTGAGCACAGCTTTTCACCCGCAGACCGACGGTCAAAGCGAGCGGACGATTCAGACGTTAGAAGACATGCTGAGAGCATGTGTGATGGATTTGGGCGGTATCTGGGATAAGCATTTACCCCTGGTTGAGTTTTCATACAACAACAGCAACCACACCAGTATTGGTGTCGCGCCATTCGAAGCTTTATATGGGCGCAAGTGCAGATCGCCGCTTTGTTGGGCTGACGCAGGTGATAGACAATTGGTTGGTCCTGAAATGGTACAGGAAACCACAGATAAGATCGCACAGATACGGGACCGCATCAGTGCGGCTCGTGACAGGCAGAAAGCCTACGCGGATCGAAGCAGGAAACCTCTAGAGTTTGAGGTTGGTGAGATGGTTTTGTTGAAGGTATCACCCTGGAAGGGTGTGGCACGCTTTGGGAAACGTGGAAAGTTGAACCCAAGGTATATTGGACCATTCAAGATCTTGGAGAGAATCGGGTTAGTAGCATACAAGTTGGACCTACCTGCCGAACTAAATGGTGTTCACGATACATTTCATGTATCCAATCTGAAGAAAAGTCCAACACAAGATGACGTTGCCATTCCTACCGACGAAATTCATGTTGATGACACGCTCCACTTCGTTGAAGAACCTGTTGAGGTCACGGATTGGAAAGTGAACAAGACCCGCCGGAGCAGTGTCAAGCTCGTCAAAGTTCGTTGGAATGCTAGACATGGTCCTGAATTCACCTGGGAGCGTGAGGACCGAATGAAAGAGAAATACCCCCACTTATTTCCTGAGAACCCTGCTTCTACAAGCAGAACTTAAAATTTCGAGACAAAATTTTTCTAACGGGGGGAGAATGTGACAACCCTCACTAAACCAGGTATCCGTACGACTTAATTAACTATTAATTGTTGCTTAATTACTGTGCTTAACTGAAAATACTGATGAACTGCTACTTGACTGTTGATACTTGTACATATCTGCATCATACCTTGATTTCCGTCACTACAATTTTTACTTACTGAACTCTAGTGACAAACATGATGCACAAAAGCACAGTAGCATTTGAACGGATAACCTATTGAACATGCTGATAAAGCCAGCATCAGGCAGACATTGCCTCTAAGGGCCTGTATGAGCCAGAAATATTTTACTACACCCATAGTGTGTGTAGGGATACAAGGGTTGTAGAACTGCGTCTCTAGGGATAAGATATAGTGATCGGATGTGCCTAAAACGTACTCTAAGCACAAAACACAGCACTTTTATTAACATACCAGCTTCTAGCTAACTAATAAAGTGCCAAAACTTGAGGAAATATTCCTGACACCTTGCATAATAAGATGTGTCACTAAAAATATCATTTACGATGCTTAAAAGATTACTTAAGCACTTTAACGAATTACAATCCAACCGGACAACCGGACTATACCCGGAACATAAAAATATTGCCATAAGTATTATTAGTCTTTTTCTGAGCCAGTTAGGGTCCCTGATTACCCTAACACCCGCAATATAACGCATCATACAACTAACGGAGTTAACCCCTAAAGTTAACCTACTTAACGTAACTAAGTCCTAACTACACGATTGAAATCGAACTGGATACCCCCCCCCCTAATGAGATCGGCCAACTAGGGGAATCAAGAGGGTACAACTTTTGATTATTATAATTGGTTATGTCTAATATCAAGTAGACATATAATCCAATGGTTTAAGAACAAGATTTTTGCCTATAAGTAACCCCACTTAACCACATGATCTTACACTCCACAACTCACCAAAACCTCTCTCTCCCTTGCCCCTCCCACTCTCGGCAGAACATCCATCCATCCATCCACCCACTTTCGAGCTTTGATCAATCCATTCCAAGTATATACAAGCCTTACGGGTCACGTATTAGGAGCTTTGGAGCAAACGGAAGCGGAAGGACCTCGTTACTTTGCTTTTATCCACCACCTTTTCGCCTAGAATCTTCCCTAGCCCCGAGCTAGAGGCATAATGTTTAAAACTCACTCTCGAACATATCTAAGGTGGTTAATATGATTTATAACGGTTAAAATGCGGAAACCCATCTTTTGAATCTTTAAAGTTTACTAAAACTTGAATTTTGTTGGATAAAAGATCATAACTTGTGTAAAAGTTGTAGTGTTTGAATATGATGATTATTTAGGCCCGATCTACGATGTGGTGGCTCGGATCATCGTTTAACCCGACTTTGTTAAGATCATAGATCTTGACATAAGCTTGTTTATATCGGTACAAGGGTTAAAGGGTGAAACTCTACCACATCAAAAGACATGAACTTGTGTAAAAGTAATTTTACTAGTAAAATGGTGTTTAAAACTAGCGGATCTACGGATCTGCAAGTGGTATTTTCGTAAGACCAAGTGTCGAGAAAATCATGTTTTACAAAAGTCGTATGACACTAACAAATATGATTTTTACAAACTACAAGTGTATAAACACTTGTGAAACGAAAGATCCGACAAAGTAATAATTTTTATAAAAGTTGTCGGGAAGTTGTAAAGAATGATTTATTCTAAAAACGGGGTTTTTACAAGATTAAACTATTTTACACATAGATCCACCAAATATAAGGAGATCTACACTATAGTTTTCGGAAAAACTACAAGTTCATGTAATAATGCGATTTACATACTAGTCGGCAAGTTTGGTGTGTTGAGATTAGTTTGATGTGTCGGAAATTGTTTGATTGAATCAAGAAATTGTTGAAGTGATTTTATAAAAGAAAATGATACGCTTGAAAGCGTGGCCACCTCCAGTTACAGGGGAAACTCTGGCGAAATTTTTCTAAAATCTAACACTTAGAATTATTTACAAGTATTTTGAGATGTTTTCAAAATATATTTCGCCATGACTTTATTTATTAAATAATCGGAGGTGGGATTTTCACAAAAACTAAACGTGATAAATATTTATTCGATAAATATATTTTTCACCACACTGTTTATGATTATTTTGTGAAAATATATAAATATTATTTTTAGAGTAAAAATAATATTTACAAACGTTGACGAACCCAAAATAATACAAACGCTTACACAACGAACGTATAAGTTACAACGGTAATTATTATTACCACTTAATCGTTAAAACGTAACTTACGCTTTATACGGAAATATTCATAAACGCGTATTTCGTCGACGTATTATTTTGGAAAGTATTAAGGGAAGAGAAAATATAATATTTTTGAGAAAAATATTTATATTTTGGAATGAGAAGTAAAATATATTAAGTGGGACTTAATGAGATGATACAAATACACATGTATTAAATCCCCCATCCTTGGGAAGGAAATTAAATACCAAGTATATACAAGGAACGGTTGTCTAACCGTTTCCCGAAACTTAAACTATAAAGCTAAGGCACGGCCATCCGTCTAATAGAATTAGCACATGTAGGTCGTTGCACAGCTGCCTGACATTCGGAGTACTTGGTATAGCGACGCACTGACTGTGAGTTCATGTCCCCCTTTTCTCTTAACTGTTTTCAGTTTTCTAAACTGCGGGGGTGAAATACATGTTACAATGGTTATGATTACTTTATACATGGTATGGTTAGCGTAAGGAGGGTTACTTTTAGATCATGTGAATGGTTAGGCGGAAACTTGAGGTCATTAATCCTCAGGGTAGGACCGAGGGGCAGGAGCGGTAGATCTATTTGGGTGTAGCGAGCCCAGTCCCAGGTCCAGCATAACGGACCTTGGGATGACTTTGTTCCCGACGCATAAATTTGCTAGGTTTGAGCCTTCCTACTTGCATTTCACACATATCAATGGCCTTGCAAACCATTGGTGATCTCTTTTTCCTTATTTGCTACATACCAGGGTTTTTGATAAATACAAAGGTTTATTTACTCACTTTCGCATGAAGTCGCTCAACATTATTGTTGATTTTTCAACTTACATGTATTTCAGGGAAGTAAAGATCTGGCACGGTATGGCATGTTTTCCGCTGCATTAGTCACCAAGGTCATCCAGGGTTTGGGGAGTGTGACTCTTTCCTGGACAAGTCACAGTCCTCGAATCATGTTATGTTATGTTATGTTTAGGGTTGTAATATTTGTGGGACAAGTTTATGGTTGTTAGGGTGTTAACCCGTTAAGACAATGTTTTGATATTTTATTTTAATGGATGATCTTGCATATTTTTAATTCATATAGCTTGTTATGATTAAGCTATGGTATTAAGAAGTCACACCAAATTAACCACGCTTCCGCAAAGCCAGGGTGTGACAAACCGAGCCGATCACGAGTAGCTCTCGAGCCTCTAGGCTTGTTTACACCCCTAGGTACAGTGCATTTGATGGAAAACCCTAAATCGGGGAACGGTCGGCTCAATATGCATAGTCCGACACACAAACTCAAAATGTCAAACCCGGACCATGCCAATAGGATGCAGTTGAGAAAGATGAATATTGTAAAACTCAAGAATTTCAAGAAAGAACTTCGTCACAGGCAAACGAAAGTTGCCATCACAGAAAAAATCCCAAAAAAGGATAATATACCCGGCCGGGGCATCTGCCGCTGTCTGCCCCTCTTCAGGGAACAGAGCGCCCCAACTTTCTGGAAACTTGAAATTTTGAACTAAACCGTCAAAAGACGCTCTCGACCACTTCAACGGTGGAAGTTCAGTCGACATCTCTTCGGTAAGACCTTCTTGATGTTCTCCGGTTGACATAAGAAAGGGAATAGGGGATTTTCAATAAAAGAAAAAGAAGGGGAAAAGTTTTCAACAAAACAATGATGGCACAAAGAGGTTACCCAAACGTTATATACTTATCGCAATAAATAGCATTGGTAACTGTCACAGCGACTTTTCCGGGTATCACATTCCCCAAAAAACAGCAGAAAAGTACACACGCGTCTGCACACGCGCGTGAAAAACACGAATAGTGGCATATACCTGACAATGTCAGCCTGTCATACAGACCTAGCTGTACCATCCCCTAAAGTCAAAAGATTTCCAGAACCTCCAAACAAATTAAATCTTCCCATAGAAGACTCCTCATTTTTTCGCGCCCAAAAAGACATTTCTCTCTCCTAAGTCCAGTGCTCCACTTATTCGCATAAGTACAACACTAGACTGGGGGGACTTGAAGGGGTAAGGTCCCAAAAACCTCATAAAAAGGATGTGAGACCATACCACCAACTGACCTTTCAACCTTTTTAACCTTGCGCGGCCGCGCATTAGTCTTACAAAAGGAAGAAAGAAACCAACAAGCAATAGTCGCGCGCCCAAAGGGAAGCCTAAACCCTTGCGCCACTTTCCTTTTAACAAAGGGTTAAAACCCTGAGATCAATATGTCCGCCCAAATATCCAAACTTGGATATTATTTTACCCAGACTTGGGATCTATTCAGCTATGTGCACACTGTAAGGTGTCACACTAGATTACAGCAGTAACCTTCTAGAAGAAATATGATCGTGCACCACCCAGACGGTTATAACCGTCTGGACACGTGTCATCATCACAAACATTCCTGAAATCACAACGATAGCATGTAATTGGAGAATGATCTCCACTTAAACCAATTTCCACGTGGCAATTCCCCAACCATAGATTAAGTCATGATCCGTGTGCATTCACATCAGGATCAAAACAACTTAACGAAGATCAAAAGGACTTAACGGAAGGAAAAATAACCGCTACGGCGTTAGCATCTTCCGTTATCTTTTCAATAACAGATTTTCCCTCCCAAACTCCCGGTTATAAATAGGAGAACTCTTCAGGTATAAACTCAGATCACATTTCACTACTCAAATACTTTTATCTTCTCCATTACAAATACTTATTCTCACACCGGAGTCGGGTCAGGAGAGAACCCTCTTCTCCCCTTGACGAGGCTAACGGTGCTCTGTTTTGCAGAATCGCCGGAGAAGGAACTTGGCTGCAACTGAATCAATTGAGAGAGAACTAACCTTTTATGCGGATTCAAACCCCCTAGATATCTCGGTTCCGACCATTTATCTAGTGTTTCTTCAGTCAGGTTACTGTGCAAAGTATTCAAGTCGGCGAAACACGTATTGGCGAATCATATCTTGGCGAAACACATAGCGGCGAAACACATTCTGTTTCGCCAACCACCCTTGGCGAAATGCCCCAGCTGTTTCGTCAACTACCCCTTGGCGAAACACCCTATCTGTTTCGCCAACAATTCCGTTTCGTGAAACAGTTTGTTACGTCAATAATTAGTTACAGTTTTGCAGGAAACCCTAGTCGTTCTAGAACAGCCGTCAATCTCAACTATCAATCATACGGAACTCAATACGCATATATCATCATCATCATACAGAATCATCATAAAGAAATCATTCAATACCGCACATCATCATCAAGTTACACATGATCAGCAAGATATAATTATGTAAGCAGATTCATGACATTTAACATTTAACGTGTATTTGATCCACATTACATCCATAACTTTTGCAACATCAAACCGACACTATAGACCATAAATCATGAACACGGTCATAATCTAGCATGATCCTTCATGGTTACAAACAAGAACAGTAATGGATGATATAGGCAAGCAATCACACATAGAAAAACACTAACCGTAATGAACAGGGAAGCAACTAGATCGATTCGGGGCTTCGGGTATGCAAGATCGCCGTCACAAAGAAAGGGAGTTCTAGGGTTTTGGTAGTTTTGATAAAAGTGACGATTGAACAGAAAGTCCGGTATATATATAATTACGTAACGTGTTGGGCCCTTACTGGGCTCCGGCGAAACTGGGCTCGGCGAAACACAGTTCTATTTCGTCGAGAATGGTTTGACGGATCAAGTTTCTGTTTCGTCGAGTTGTTATAGGCGAGACACACTTGTTTCGTTGTGGAGGTTATCCAGGACTTAACTAGTTCAAGTGTTTACTAACCGGTTCACACTATATCACTAACACATACGTTTTGTCATATAACACATAACGTATCCAACAATCATAATACGTTTCATTTTAACACCACGTATACAGTTACAAGCCAAACAAGTCAAACAACTAAACAGTCAAAGTCAACGTGCATTTAATGCGAAAGTGAAAGTCGGAAACTCGAGTTGTCACATGGATGGTTTGGTGTGTTGAAATCAAGTTTGTTCGATCGCAGGGACTAATTGTGTCAAACTGCGAAACTATACCGATTCGTATAGTAACGAACATTCCAGAACTTGATCATAAGTTAAACATACCCTAAATCTCCTTTACATAGCTTAGAAATAGGCTTTGAGGGGTTCGGTATGCTAAAATAAACTTTATTGATCAATAGGGACTAAAAGCGTCAAAAAGTGCATAAGTTTGCATTTTCGCGAATATCTTACGTTCTGAATATATCCGGACATCCAAAAATTTATGTAAGCATTTAAATATTTTATTTTAGTGTTTGGCATGATAAAATTTCATTCGTCGCTTAATTTGGATCGTTTTTGCGTTCGTTACGACTTCCGTTGTAATTAAGCGAATAACGCGATCGTACAACCAAACGAACTGACATCCGAGATATTTTTGAGCATGTTTTGAGTTCTCTATACTTCAACTTCATTTTAGAGTCTTGAAATAAGGTTAACGGGGCTTAAACGTGCCAAAAATGCATCAAAACACATGATTCTGAAGTACAGGACCAAAACTGCAATTCTGGGAAAGTATGCTAGGCGGCCCGCGTAAGACTACCTTAACTCTTATGCGGCCCGCGTGAGAGGCCCAGTATCAGCAAACAGATTTTCTGAAACGGCAGCTGGTTTCCAGGCTTTTGGGACATGGTTTTAATCAATCTAGGGGTCAAATTTGATGGTTTTTAAGTACCCATTGTATTCAAATACCGTGTGCCCACTTGTACAGCCTAGATCGAAGCTCGTTTCCCGATAAACGATCCTAATGGCTCTAGATTTCCTATAAATACCCACCCCCATTTCACTCCCAAAGCACAATTGATCTGATTTTGGCCCTCTAAGTTGGAGTGAACACTTCATACCTAGGGTAAATCGGATCATAGCTTGCGGGGGCCTTTTGTAAGTATTCTTTCGTTCTTTTTATTCGTTTTTTATCGTAAAAGTCAAACTGTGAGCGAAGTTCGTTTGAACTTCATAACGTGAGCGTAATCACGATGGATATAGTCCCTAGTGACTATACCTACTGATTACCACGTTATCTAGGTGTAGTGACGAGTCGTAGTTTCGGCCAAAATGCGTGTTCTCGCGTATTTTGTAACCAAACTACTTTTAGGTATCAAAACCGTTTGTTTTGATACCAAACCTGTTTTCTAACTTAACTAAACATGTTTCGACATGTTTAGCTCGTCACTTTTTAGATTAGTGCTTGTGTAGAGTCGTAAGTCAAGCGAACTAAACAACCGCTTAGACTTACGAACTAGACCCGCTTAGACTAAACACGAGGTGTATACGATTTGTACAACACTCGATATATACGTTTCGAATACGCACGTATTTTACATCTCATATACGATCCGTATTATACTCCTCGTATACGATTCATGCAACGGGCGTATACGTTTCGTATATGGTCGTATTATGCGTCCCGTATAAGAACCATCCACGGCAAATATACGTTTTGTATACGAACGTATTATACATCCCGTATACGCTAAATACAATCAAGGAATAAAAGAAATAAAAAAATGAAAATTCAAGTTGTATACGAACGTATATATTATATATTGTATACGCCCCCGTACACACTTGAATGTGCAGTTTTTTTTTTTCAAATTCAATCAAACAATCAATTTCATTACGTTAATCTACGCTATTCGATATGCTATACGGCTGTATAATCAAACAAGTTACGTAATCCGAAAGTTTAATCAATGAACGAGGCTTAGAAACATACCATAATAGTAAAAGAACGAGAATAAAACCTCACGAACGCCGAAGAACGATATCCAAGAACGATCCAAGAGAAAACCGAGAGAATTTTTGTGAATTTTGAGGTCGTATGGTTGTTATGTGGTCGTATATCTTCTTATTATACGATCAGTTATTTATTGTATACGCCGATATAACCTTATACGGGTCTTATAAAATGTTTATTAATTTTTTATTCGCTCGTATACTGAATATACGGGCACTGTTTTACGCCTCGTATACGGGCCGTATAACGTTATACGACCTGCATACAGGGAACCAACTTTTTCATTTTTCTTTTAATTAGTATGTTTGGATTTGACGAAAACGTAGTCGGTATGTGTTCAGAACATGAAATAAGATCAACCTTATCTTGCTTTTGCTTTATGTTTATCAACAGGTCACCTTAACTCAAACTTTTAATCATTACAAATTGTTGGAACATCAAATAAGATCGAACTTTTCGTTAACTCAAACTTTTATTCATTACAAAATGTCAAAACATCAAATAAGATCATAACCAGTGACTATAGAAACCGAACAACTCTTATCACTAGTCATCTTAACTCAAACTTTTCATCATTACACCCAAGTTATATCCACTAAATCCTGCGTCTTGTATTCATCAACTATTTTCTGATATCGAGTTACACGTTCGTTGTAAAAGCTTTCTTAGCTCGCTACCGGCCTACGTCGTGCAGGTTGTCGCCAGAACGCTGACGGGGTAGGCATTGGATATTCCCCCTCTAACCTGACGTGACTATAATGGTTCCAAAATACATGCACGAGCGTAACAGATTGATGAGGAAAAGTCTCTTTGGCTGTTGTCGACAAGGGAAAAACGTAGCACAACCAATGTCACTTAATAAGTGACAAATCACATTCCACCGGTTAGCTATCAGAATTCCCGAGAAAGGCATTAACAGCCACTAATCTTTCAGTGCAACCCCTATACCGTTCTAATCGAAGGAGTTTCGAACTAAGTTATACTCGTATGAATTTATTCCTTTCCACAGGTCTTTGTGACAACCCTCAAAATTTCATGTAATCCGTACAATTTATTAATGATAATTAAAGGGCTTGATGACTGTGCTGAATTATTTAACTGCTCTCTGATTACTGTGATATACTTACATGTGTTTGTTAACGTACTTGTCTTGTGCAGAAAACTTGACTAAATGGTCCTGAATATTTTCCTATGCGTTAGGAATTAATTGCGTTACAAAAATATATGTATAAGACGCCTTACGGAATAATTAAACACTTTAACGAAACAGTATCCGACCGAACAACCGGACATTACCCAGGACACCAAATATTGCTAGAAACATTGTTTAATTATTTCTTGGCTAGTTATGGTCCCCAAACACCATAACACCCACTAGAATATCCACTAATTAACACTAGTAACCTTATACTTGAAATTGAACTAATATTTACCAACTTACCATCACAATTTACAAATAACCCCCCCCCCCCCACATGCCCATTTACGGTCACCATGGACCCACCCCATATCTCACTAGATTTCCTTTATATTTTATTTGATATCTTGCTTGATTGAGTAGCCATGATATTGTGTAAGAGATTATAAGTATGGTGACTTAGATACTAGATCATTTCATATCTCATATCATATCTTTACAAGATTCACCAAATCCACCATCTTACCTCCCAAGATTTGATCACTATATTTTATTTGATCTTTGCTTGTGATCTTGGACATAATATTTGAGAATCATTATAAGTATGGTAGGATGATATGCAAGATCATTTGATATCTTCACAAGTTCACACCCATCTCCCTCATACATCTCTCTCTCCCTCTCGGCCCTCTCTTGTGCCGCCACCACCACCACCTTGTCACCACCATTATTCCATTTTTAAGCTTGTTTCAAGCTTAGAAGGATTCAAGAAGGTAGCTACTTGTGGAGCTTCAAGAAGGGCTTTGTCTTGCTTGTTCTTCATCTTTTCTCATCATCATCCTCAATAGATTCTACCCTAGCTATAAGCTAGTAGTAACCTCTTGTTTAACCTTTGTTCATCTTATTTTATGGCTAACATTGTAGTATGATGCTTATGTTTACAACTAAAATGCAAGAACACTAAAAATATAAACATAAAGGTTACATGAAGTTTACTTGTATATGAAATGCTATTAGTTGATGTTGTCATGGGTATGTTGTTGGTTTAGGGTTGGTTAATACATATATGATGATTGATCATCGAACTCTTGATAAAATCCGTTGTTCGGACATGTGTTGATACAATATAGTAACATATTAAACTATAAAGAACATGCTGAATCACATTTCCAGCCGACTTCATCACCCTGTAAACAGGTCATAAACTCAACGAAAAACTGATGTTTTGAATCTAAAATATGTTATTATGAGATACGGTTCTAATGGCACCGGAATCGTAATTTTTGGACTCCGTTTACTATTTTAAAAGCGTCTTTTCGTAACAGCAGCTAGAGCTGCAATTTTTCTGCTGAAAAAGTGCGTCTTGTTTTCTGTTATAACTTGTAATCTGTGTGGAGTCTGATCACGAAATTTATACCATAGTTGACCACCGATGTATTTGTAATTACCCCACTGGAATTTCGTAAATCGGACACTCGATGAATTTTAAATAAATTATCTCGTGGACTGTGGTCAGAAAAATATAAATCTGAGTTCAGTCCGGAAAATGAATTTTTATAAAATATTGGTAATGAACCGGACCCCGATATTTTTACACAATAAAAGTTGGAACGTTTAGGACATTCTGTAAAAATTTGGGAATTTTTGGAATAATTTAACTATTTTATTTAAATGTCCGAAAACAGCCGGTTTGAATATTAATGCTGAATTGATATAAGTTGTGACTTGCGTGTCTAAATGTCGAGTATGCTATCTGTGAATGATCTAACATCTTATATGTGTTACGTGCACTATCGTATGTATGCTTATGAGTGGGGAATGGATGGGAAATATATATATACGGGCATAAACAGTTAAAGTAATGCATACTATGTGATAGATACGTGTAGGAACTTTGTGCTTTATTTGTAAGACACTAAATGACTAACTGTAAATCATACTAGGACGTGATTGACCGACCTTGACTGTTAGCTATATTTGAGAATCTAACCGAGCAAACCGAGGTGAGTTCACACTTTTCTACAAAGCATGGTAAATTCCCGGTGGGAATGGGAATGGGTACAGGAATAGGGATTCCTTGTCCTTTGAGACGTGATCAGGAATGTAAATTCCTCGTCCTGTTGGGACGTGTTAGACTTACTGGACTAGAACTCTATCAGCGAAGTCCCTCCCTTTTTGTATCGACTTAATCGCCGAGGCTATGCCGAGCGGGTCATTAGTTAATAGCGCTATTAGGTTTAACAAACCTCACACCGTGCCAGTCGGACGGGCGTGTACTAATGGACTATGGCACGTCGATGGTGATAGAACACCGACGCTAGGGCACAATTGATTTCTTTTGTTAGTAGTCGATATGATAAACGAGTCTGGTGGTTTAAAATACTGGGGTAGCTCCCCACGGCCAATGTCACACCCTGGCTTTGCGGAAGCGTGGTTAATTTTGGTGTGACTTCTTAATACCATAGCTTAACCATAACAAGCTATATGAATTAAAAACCATGCAAGATCATCCATTAAATTAAGTTTTAAAATGTAAGTAACATAACATTGTTTTACGACGTTGACACAAGCAACTGATACTACAACCTGATAACATATATCATTGTTCAGAAAACACAAACATCGACATGAAACAAACACAGTTTAAGGACTGTGACTCGTCCAGGAAAAAGTCACATCCCCTAAACCCGGATGACCTCGTAACTCCTATGCAGCGGGAAAACATAACATACCGCGCCAGATCTTTAGTTCCCTGAAATACATGTAAGTTGAAAAATCAACAATAATGTTGATCGAGTTCATGTGTAAGTGAGTAGTAAAACCTTTGTATGTATAAAAATCCTGGTATGTAGCAAATAAGGAAAAAGAGATCACCAATGGTTTGCAAGGCCATTGATATGTGTGAAGTGCAAGTAGGAAGACTCAAACCTAGCGGATTTATGCGTTGGGCACAAAGTCACCCCGAGGTCCGTACTGTTGGGCCTGGGGCTGGGCTCGCTACACCCAGATAGATCTACCGCTCCTGTCCCTCGGTCCTACCCTGAGGATTAATGGCCTCAAGTTTCCGCCTACCCACTCACATGATCTAAGTAGTAAACCTCCTTACGCTAACCATACCATGTATAAAGTATTCGTAAACATTGTAACATGTATTTCACCCCCGCAGTTTAGAAAACTGAAAACAGTTAAGAGAAAAAGGGGGACATGAACTCACCGCAGTGCGTCTCTAAAAAGTATCTCCCAGAAAATCTGCTGTGCGACGACCTACACGTACTAACTTCTATTAGACGGGCGGTCGTGCCTTAGTTTAAGGTTTAGTGTCTTTGGGAAATAGTTAGGCAACTATTTCGTGTTTACACTTCGTAATTATTTGAAAAATATACTCCTTCCTAAGGATGGGGGTTTTAATACATGTGCGTTCGTATAACTTCGAAATATATTTTATTTCATTTGTCCAAAAATACTTTACTTCCAAAATATAAATATTTTTCCCAAAAATATTATATTTTATTCCATATAATTTCCCCAAAATAATATCCTTGTCAAAATACACACTTATGAGTATTTTCTGAAAATACGTAAGTTACGGATAAAGATCGGGTGGTAATAGTAATACCGTTGTAACTTAATATTTATTGTAAAGGCGTTCGTATTATTTTGGAGCCGTTAATATTTGGTAATATTATTTTTACCCTAAAAATAATATTTACGTAGTTCACAAAATACTCACAAAATTTACACAAGTGTTGTTATGAAAATATATATTTTAGCAAGTTTTATTTTGTGAAAATCCCACCTCCGACACTTGCTTAATTTGTAATAAAAGTCGTGACAAAATTTATTTGGAAAAATAAGTTAAAAATATATCCATAACACTTGTGATAAAAATATTTGCAAGTGTCAGATTTTTGGAAAAATTTCGCCAGAGTTTCCTCTGTAACTGGAGGTGGCCACGTTTTCAAGCGTATCATTTTCTTTTATAAAACAAATCAATAATGTTCCCAACATTAACAAACGATATTTCAACATCAACTAGTCCAAACTAGATATAAATCGCATAACACATGAACTTGTGGTTTGTGTAAGATATGTAGTAACTTCCTATTATTTTTAATAGATCTATTATAAATAAACTTGGTTTCTTTGAGAACCTTGTTTTTAAAGAAGACGCGTCTTTACAACTTTTTATCAAAATAATTACAACAATAATTCTTTGTTAAAACTCTTTGTTACACAAGTGTCTACACACTTGTGTGTTCACAAAAATCACCTTTGTTTAGGAAAGATCCGGCTTTAAAAACATGATTTCTTTTTACACTTGGTCCTTCGAAAATACCACTTGTAGATCTCTAGATCTACAAGTTTAGATCTTCATTTTATAAGAAAAATTGTTTTTACACAAGTTCATGGTTATAAGTAGTAGTGTTCTTCATCTAACCACTTTTCACACTATAACATACACTAGGTCATGTTCCATGAACATGACTTAGTCGGGTTAGATGACGATCCGAACTAACACTAGCATAAAACAACACTAGATAATCATAACAAAACATGTCTTATAAGTTTTACACCAATATTCATCTATTAACCACTTTGTTTATATTATTTTAGTAGACTTTAAATTTTTGTTCTTACATGCTCATAAATTTCAATCGTCAAAATTCTTATTAACCACTCTAGACAAGATCAAAAAGGCGTTTAGAGTCACTTACTACTAGCTCGAGGCTAGGGAAGAAACTAGTCGAAAAACGGGTGGTTAATAGCAACGTAGAGGGGTCATCGCGATTCCGTAGGCACCGAGCTTGATTGTATGCGATCCTTCACCCTTGTATGTAAGTGGGATGCCTTGGTCACAATGGAAAGAAAAGGATGGATGGTAGTGAATGCTCTCGGCAGAAGCAAGAAAGAAAGGAGAAAGATGAATTTTTTTTTTGTTAAGTGATAGGATAATGTGATGGATCTTATGGTTATTTAAAAGCAAATTTCTTTCTTTGTCCAAAGGATTATATGTAACCGATAGTACAAGCAAAATCGTTTCATATCTTAACAAAATTGCATGGGGAATACACAAATTCAACCAAAATATCTTGTGGTAGAGGATGAGAGTTCGTATAGTGGGGGGGGGGGGCACATATGGGGCGATTACATGCAAATGGGGGCTTATGTGAAAGTTATTTGGTAAATGGATGAATAATTTAGGGGTGCTAAGTGTAAGTACTAGGATCTTTTGCATGGAAATTGATGGGTCTTTTGGTGGCTTCATGGGAAAATCGAAACTTGGGAAGGGGAAGCATATGTGCCGCCAATTTCACGTGGGAAAAGGTACAGTTGGATATCAACTAAGCTAGTTAGTGGTTTGGTTGAAGATCAATGGTTTAGTTAGTGCGCTTAAGTGTGGTAATTAATATAAAGGGTGTTAGGGTGTTCGGGGACCCTAACTGGCTCAGAAAAAGGAAAAACAATGTTATTGTCAATATTTTTTATGTCCCGGGTTAAGTCCGGTTGTACGGTTGGATATTAACCCATTAAAGTGCTAAATAAATATTCAAAGTGCCGTTAATATTATTTTTAGTGACACAATTTATTCCCGACACCTTGTAAAGTGTCTAGTATTATTTTTCTCATGTTTTGGCACTTTATTAGTTAACCAAATGCTGAATTTTTAGTTAAAGTGCTGAATTTTGTACTTAGAGTACGTTTTAGGCACATCCGGTCACTGTAACTTATACCTAGTGACGCAATTCTACAACCCTTATATCCCTGCATTCTCTACTAGTGTAGCAAAATATCTCTGGCTCATACAGGCCTTAGAGGCAGTGTCTGCCTGATGCTGGCTATATCAACATGTTTAATAGGTTATCCGTTCATCGTGCTACTGTGCTTTCGTGCATCAAGGTTGTCACTAGAGTTCAGTATGTAAATAATGGAGTGACAGCAAATAAGGTATGATGCAAGTAAGTGTACGTATCAGAATTCAAGTAGCAGTTTATCTACAATTTCAAGTAAGCACAGTAATTAAGCAGTAATTAAATATTAATTAATTCGTACGGATACCTGGTTTGGTGAGGGTTGTCACAGCCAAAGTGCCGGGCTGGATAGCCAGGGAAGGTTGACATGGGATGGTTAACTAATAAACGTTTTCGAACTATGGGGTAACCCCCACGGCTGGATAGCCGAATGAGATTAAACTATGTTTTTGGAATTAACTCTAATATGGACAACCAACCATGAACTCACTCAACTTTGTTGCTTGACTCGTTATTACATGCTTTGCAGGTCATTAAATGCTATGGAGCTTGCATATGGAGGTGGTCGTTGTGGGATGCGAACTGATATGTCCCGTATTTAATAAATAAACTTTATGAACTTATTAAACCTACGTTTTGGACTTTAAACTTATGAACTATGGACTTATGTTTTGAACTTATTATGCTTCCGCTGTTAACCTAAAAATCGGTTTACTTCCTTTTGGTCACCAATCGTATTGTGTTTTGTTTTATTTACTTAACTATGTTGTTCAATATGATTGGTGGCTCGATCCTGGTCACGTCACGCCTCCAAGCGGTGATACTCCGCAGGGTGGATTTTGGGAGTGTGACAGATTGGTATCAGAGCCATTGGTTATAGTGAACTTGGTTTTAAAAAGGGAAAAGATTTTTGATAAAACCAGACTATAACCTGTACAGTGCTCAACGATCCACAACGACGCATCGCTCCACATGCAAGACTCGACACCATAGGTGGTATGATATATGTTATACTTTCGGTTAGATAGTTCACCTTGTGCATTGGATAATGTGAAAATTGTTATTTGAACCTTGTGTGCTTACTCTCTACTGTCGCCCCACACTTATGCACTTTCGCGACACTTCCTCACTTACGTTGCTTCATTATGAAGATCATGAGCGGACGCGGAGGACGTATCAACCTCACTCAAGCCCAGTTGACGGCGTTGATCAACGAACGAGTTGCTGAGGCACTCGCAGCTGTTCCTGCAGGAGGTATAACCTGCTACTTCAACCCATCTTAGGACGTTTATATCCCACCTTCGCGAATCAACCCTTGTGCTTAACCTTGTCTTTTATTCTCGCACCACAGGTCAACATGCTCAGCCTCCTGTGTGCACATTCAAAACCTTCATGGATTGCCGACCTAGCACTTTCAGCGGCACAGAAGGAGCTGTAGGCCTTCTTCACTGGTTTGAGAAGCTCGAGTCTGTTTTCGAGATGTGTGAATGCCCTGAAGATCGCAGGGTGAAGTATGCTACTGGAACACTCGAGGGTACTGCGTTAACCTGGTGGAAAGCACAGGTTCAACTGCTTGGGTTGGCGGTTGCTAATGCCATCCCGTAGAACGGTTTCAAAGAACTGATTAGAGAAGAGTACTGCAGTCGTGACGACATCCACAAGCTGGAAGTGGAATTTTTCAATCTGAAGATGACAGGGTCTGAGATCGAGGCATACACGAAGAGGTCGAACGAGCTGGCCATCTTGTGTCCTACTATGGCGGACCCTTCCTACAAACACATTGAGCTGTACCTTAAGGGCTTGGTGCCAGAAATTCAAAGCCACGTAACCTCAGCTAACCTTGGCACTATACAGCAAGTCGTCAAGTTGGCTCATCGCCTCACTGATCAGGCAGTTGAGCAGAACAGGCTGCCAAAGCGTATTAACGCCACTACTTCTGATGCTCCCAACGACAATAAGCGCAAGTGGGATGGAAATCTGGGCAAGGGTTCTGTTTCAGCTCAATCTCTGCAGCGAAAGACGGATGAGTACAAGAGCCCCAGTCAGCAGTCTTCTGGGAATCAAAGTCAGGGCGGATACAAGGGAAATCACCCCAAATGTAATCGCTGTAACTTGCACCACAGTGGGCCATGTGGTAAAGGCAACTGTCATCGATGCAACAAGCCTGGTCACATGGCAAGGGACTGCAGGAGTCAGCATCCAGCGAATCAGAACCGGCAGCAACAACAAGCCCCACCCAATCAACGCCAGCAGCGGCAACAACAAGGTAACAACAAAGGATGCTTTCAATGTGGCGTTGAAGGCCACTTTAAGAGGAACTGCCCCCAGCTGAACCAAAACCAGAACAATAACCAAAGAAATGGGAACCACAATGGAAACAACAACGGAGGCAACAATGAAGGTAACAATAATGGAAATGGAGCCCAAGGTCGTGTGTTCGTGATTGGTCAGGGAGAAGCAAGGAACGATCCCAACGTTGTGATGGGTAAGTTTCTTCTGGACGACTTCTTTGTTACTGTTTTGTTCGATTCGGGTGCCGATACTAGTTATGTGTCCGTAAAAGTTAGCCAAATGCTTAAGCGCACTCCAACACTTCTGAACACCAAACACACGGTAGAACTAGCTAACGGTAAAAGTCTTGAAGCCACACACGTAGTTAAAGGTTGTAACCTCGTCTTAGCTAGTCAGACTTTCTCTATCGATCTTATTCCTATCACACTGGGTAGTTTCGACGTCGTTATTGGGATGGATTGGCTATCTCATCATCAAGCGGAGATTGTTTGTAAGGAGAAAATCGTCCGCATTCCTCGTTCTTGTGAAGAACCTCTCATGATTCGTGGCGACAAGAGTGGTGCTGTCGAAGGCATCATCTCTTTCCTTAAGGCCCAGAAGTGTTTGCGCAAGGGCCACACTGCCATTTTAGCACTCGTTACTGACACATCAACGGAAGAGAAGAGAATTGAAGACATCCCTATTGTGCGTGATTTTCCCGAGGTATTTCCTGAGGAATTACCTGGTCTTCCGCCTCATCGCCAAGTTGAGTTTCAAATCGAGCTAGCTCCTGGAGCAGCGCCAGTAGCTCGAGCACCTTATCGTCTAGCTCCATCAGAACTTTAAGAACTGTCCACACAACTACAAGAACTCTTGGAAAAGGGTTTTATACGTCCTAGCTCTTCGCCCTGGGGAGCTCCAGTCTTGTTCGTAAAGAAGAAAGATGGTACTTTCAGAATATGTATTGACTATCGCGAGCTTAACAAGGTGACTGTGAAGAATCGTTATCCTCTTCCACGTATTGACGACTTGTTCGACCAGTTGCAAGGGTCGAGCTATTACTCCAAGATTGACTTGAGATTGGGATACCATCAGCTGAGGGTCTGAGATGAGGACGTCTCCAAAACAGCATTCAGAACTCGTTACGGCCATTACGAGTTTCTGGTTATGCTATTCGGGCTGACGAATGCACCAGCGGTCTTCATGGATCTCATGAACCGAGTGTGCAAGCCTTACCTGGATAAGTTCGTTATTGTGTTCATCGACGATATCCTGATCTATTCTAAGAGTCAGGAGGAACACGAGCAGCATCTACGACTTATGCTGGAACTCCTTCGAAAAGAGCAGTTGTATGCCAAGTTTTCGAAATGTGACTTCTGGCTTCGCGAAGTCCACTTTCTAGGCCATGTGGTAAACAAGGATGGAATTCATGTGGATCCATCTAAGGTTGAATCGATCAAGAATTGGCCTACACCCCGCACACCAACAGAGATCCGCCAATTCTTAGGTTTGGCAAGATATTACAGAAGGTTTATCAAAGATTTCTCCAAGATTGCGCAACCTCTCACTTCACTGACTCAGAAGGGTGTCACCTATCGTTGGGGTGATGCACAGGAGTCCGCATTTCAGCACTTGAAGGATAGACTTTGTAGCGCGCCTATCCTCTCATTGCCTGAAGGCACAGGCGATTTTGTGGTTTACTGCAATGCTTCCATCCAAGGACTTGGTTGCGTGTTGATGCAACGTGACAAGGTCATTGCCTACGCATCACGTCAACTTAAAGTTCACGAAAGGAACTACACTACCCACGATCTGGAATTGGGAGCAGTTGTTTTCACGCTTAAGATATGGAGACATTACCTGTACGGTACCAAGTGCACCATTTACACCGATCACAGGAGTCTCGAGCATATCTTCAAGCAAAAGGAATTGAATATGCGACAACGCCGATGGGTCGAGCTCTTGAACGGTTATGAATGCGCAATCAAGTATCATCCGGGCAAAGCCAATGTTGTGGTCGACGCCCTCAGTCGAAAGGATACTATACCTAGGCGGGTACGCGCGTTACAGCTTACCATCCAATCTAACCTTCCAGCTCAGATTCGCGATGCCCAGGTTGAAGCATTGAAGGCAGAGAACATCAGAGCTGAGTCCCTCAGAGGATCGAGGCAACGGCTAGAACAAAAAGAAAACGGCGCCTACTATGTTAACAGACGCATCTGGGTTCCATTGTATGGAGACTTGCGCGAGCTTGTGATGGATGAAGCGCATAAGTCCCGTTACTCAGTACATCCTGGTTCGGACAAGATGTACCATGATCTCAAGACTACATACTGGTGGCCTGGTATGAAAGCCAGCATAGCAACCTACGTCGGCAAATGCTTGACTTGTGCAAGGGTCAAGGTCGAATACCAGAAACCATCAGGCCCACTCCAACAACCAGAGATAACTAAATGGAAATGGGAGCAAATTTCCATGGATTTCGTTACTGGTCTGCCCAGATCTCAACGCGGAAACGATACCATTTGGGTGATCGTGGATCGACTGACCAAGTCTGCACATTTTCTGCCCATCAAAGAAACGGATAAGTTTTCTACTCTAGCAGACATCTACTTAAAAGAAGTGGTATCAAGGCACGGAGTGCCAACCTCCATCATTTCTGATCGTGACGCTCGTTTTACCTCTGAACTGTGGCAAGCTATGCATAAGTCTTTTGTCTCACGTTTAGATATGAGCACCGCTTATCATCCACAGACAGATGGGCAATCTGAACGCACCATCCAAACTCTTGAAGACATGCTTAGGGCATGTGCAATCGATATTGGTAACGGCTGGGAAAAGCATCTCCCGTAAGTGGAGTTTTCATATAACAACAGCTACCACACCAGCATCCAGGCCGCTCCGTTCGAGGCATTATATAGACGTAAATGCCGATCACCTCTTTGTTGGGCAGAAGTTGGTGACAGTCAAATCACTGGCCCAGAACTAGTAGTAGATACAACAGAAAAGATTGCTCAGATACGACAGCGAATGGCGGCAGCTCGTGACCGTCAGAAAAGCTATGCCGATAAGCGAAGAAAACCACTCGAGTTCCAGGTTGGGGATCGAGTGCTATTCAAAGTCTCACCTTGGAAAGGTGTAGTTCGTTTTGGCAAACGAGGCAAACTCAATCCGCGTTACGTCGGGCCATTCGAGATCATTGAGAAAATTGGCAAAGTCGCTTACAGGCTGAACCTACCTGAAGAACTCAGTGGAGTTCACAACGTATTCCATGTGTCGAATCTGAAGAAGTGTCTGTCAGGTGAGACCCTCAAAGTTCCTCTCAAAGAGCTCGCAATCGACGACAAGCTGCGATTCGTTGAGGAACCAGTAGAGATTACGGATCAAGACGTTAAGATTCTCAAGCACACCAGGATACCTCTCGTCCGAGTTCGTTGGAATTCCCGTCGTGGCCCAGAGTATACCTGGGAACGAGAAGACCAAATGAAACTCAAGTATCCCCAGCTGTTTAAGAAAAGTGCAAACACTACTGAGACTAAAGCTACTGCAGAATTTCGGGACGAAATTCCAAATCAACAGGGGGATGATGTGACACCCCAGGAAAATCAGGAAAACAACGCAACTTAACTAGCTTCCTCAGTAACCACGCGCTAAATTTCGGGACGAAATTCTCTTAACAGGGGGAGAATGTGACAACCCTCAAAATTTCATGTAATCCGTACAATTTATTAATGATAATTAAAGGGCTTGATGACTGTGCTGAATCATTTAACTGCTCTCTGATTACTGTGATATACGTACATGTGTTTGTTAACGTACTTGGCTTGTGCAGAAAACTTGACTAAATGGTCCTGAATATTTTCCTATGTGTTAGGAATTAATTGCGTTACAAAAATATATGTATAAGACGCCTTACGGAATAATTAAACACTTTAACAAAACAGTATCCGACCGAACAACCGGACATTACCCAGGACACCAAATATTGCTAGAAACATTGTTTAATTATTTCTTGGCTAGTTATGGTCCCCGAACACCATAACACCCACTAGAATATCTACTAATTAACACTAGTAACCTTATACTTGAAATTGAACTAATATTTACCAACTTACCATCACAATTTACAAATAACACCCCCCCATGCCCATTTACGGTCACCATGGACCCACCCCATATCTCACTAGATTTCCTTTATATTTTATTTGATATCTTGCTTGATTGAGTAGCCATGATATTGTGTAAGAGATTATAAGAATGGTGACTTAGATACTAGATTATTTCATATCTCATATCATATCTTTACAAGATTCACCAAATCCACCACCTTACCTCCCAAGATTTGATCACTATATTTTATTTGATCTTTGCTTGTGATCTTGGACATAATATTTGAGAATCATTATAAGTATGGTAGGATGATATGCAAGATCATTTGATATCTTCACAAGTTCACATCCATCTCCCTCATACATCTCTCTCTCCCTCTCGGCCCTCTCTTGTGCCGCCACCACCACCACCTTGTCACCACCATCATTCCATTTTTAAGCTTGTTTCAAGCTTAGAAGGATTCAAGAAGGTAGCTACTTGTGGAGCTTCAAGAAGGGCTTTGTCTTGCTTGTTCTTCATCTTTTCTCATCATCCTCCTCAATAGATTCTACCCTAGCTATAAGCTAGTAGTAAGCTCTTGTTTAACCTTTGTTCATCTTATTTTATGGCTAACATTGTAGTATGATGCTTATGTTTACAACTAAAATGCAAGAACACTAAAAATATAAACATAAAGGTTACATGAAGTTTACTTGTATATGAAATGCTATTAGTTGATGTTGTCATGGGTATGTTGTTGGTTTAGGGTTGGTTAATACATATATGATGATTGATCATCGAACTCTTGATAAAATCCGTTGTTCGGACATGTGTTGATACAATATAGTAACATATTAAACTACAAAGAACATGCTGAATCACATTTCCAGCCGACTTCATCACCCTGTAAACAGGTCATAAACTCAACGAAAAACTGATGTTTTGAATCTAAAATATGTTATTATGAGATACGGTTCTAATGGCACCGGAATCGTAATTTTTGGACTCCGTTTACTATTTTAAAAGCGTCTTTTCGTAACAGCAGCTAGAGCTGCAATTTTTCTGCTGAAAAAGTGCGTCTTGTTTTCTGTTATAACTTGTAATCTGTGTGGAGTCTGATCACGAAATTTATACCATAGTTGACCACCGATGTATTTGTAATTACCCCACTGGAATTTCGTAAATCGGACACTCGATGAATTTTAAATAAATTATCTCGTGGACTGTGGTCAGAAAAATATAAATCTGAGTTCAGTCCGGAAAATGAATTTTTATAAAATATTGGTAATGAACCGGACCCCGATATTTTTACACAATAAAATTTGGAACGTTTAGGACATTCTGTAAAAATTTGGGAATTTTTGGAATAATTTAACTATTATATCTAAATGTCCGAAAACAGCCGGTTTTGAATATTAATGCTGAATTGATATAAGTTGTGACTTGCTTGTCTAAATGTCGAGTATGCTATATGTGAATGATCTAACATGTTATATGTGTTACGTGCACTATCGTATGTATGCTTATGAGTGGGGAATGGATGGTAAATATATATATACGGGCATAAACAGTTAAAGTAATGCATGCTATGTGATAGATACGTGTAGGAACTTTGTGCTCTATTTGTAAGACACTAAATGACTAACTGTAAATCATACTAGGACGTGATTGACCGACCTTGACTGTTAGCTATATTTGAGAATCTAACCGAGCAAACCGAGGTGAGTTCACACTTTTCTACAAAGCATGGTAAATTCCCGGTGGGAATGGGAATGGGTACATGAATAGGGATTCTTCGTCCTTTGAGACGTGATCAGGAATGTAAATTCCTCATCCTGTTGGGACGTGTTAGACTTACTGGACTAGAACTCTACCAGCGAAGTCCCCCCCTTTTTGTATCGACATAATCGCCGAGGCTATGCCGAGCGGGTCATTAGTTAATAGCGCTATTAGGTTTAACAAACCTCACACCGTGCCAGTCGGACGGGCGTGTACTAATGGACTATGGCACGTCGGTGGTGATAGAACACCGACGCTAGGGCACAATTGATTTCTTTTGTTAGTAGTCGATATGATAAACGAGTCTGGTGGTTTAAAATACTGGGGTAGCTCCCCACGGCCAAAGTGCCGGGCTGGATAGCCAGGGAAGGTGGACATGGGATGGTTAACTAATAAACGTTTTCGAACTATGGGGTAACCCCCACGGCTGGATAGCCGAATGAGATTAAACTATGTTTTTGGAAATAACTCTAATATGGACAACCAACCGTGAACTCACTCAACTTTGTTGTTGACTCGTTATTACATGCTTTGCAGGTCATTAAATGCTATGGAGCTTGCATATGGAGGTGGTCGTTGTGGGATGCGAACTGATATGTCCCTTATTTAATAAATAAACTTTATGAACTTATTAAACCTACGTTTTGGACTTTAAACTTATGAACTATGGACTTATGTTTTGAACTTATTATGCTTCCGCTGTTAACCTAAAAATCGGTTTACTTCCTTTTGGTCACCAATCGTATTGTGTTTGGTTTTATTTACTTAATTATGTTGTTCAATATGATTGGTGGCTCGATCCTGGTCACGTCACGCCTCCAAGCGGTGATACTCCGCAGGGTGGATTTTGGGGGTGTGACAGTCTTGGTGCCGGATGCACTCACCTAGAAGCTCCTTTCGTATTAATGGCTACTCATTCTCCTGAAACGACAAGCCGACCGCTATAGATCGAAAGCCACAATTACCATCGCCTCGAACATCTTGAATATGACTTAGGTGTGGATGGAAGCAAGGTGGTATGAACCGTTGGTAGTATTTGAATATGTTAAACTGTACTGCAGGAAGTAAAGGTAACAACAATGCCTCTTCCATTGATTTTCCACCTTTTGCTTACCCTTCCATTTTGTAGCGCCCTTCACAATCTCGTCGATGAACGTCGGCACTCCACGATGATCACTTTGTGACTGGACAAAGGAGCTATGTCTTGCAGGTTGGGTGTGCGACTCTTGTGTACCTGACGAGGTGTGACCCGCGTCGATCACCCGACCCGGTTACAACCTTTTATATTAACATAAATACCAAGAATTATTCTAGAACCTTCCATATCTATAAGGAAGGTGCATAACTAAATCTCCCACTTTTCGGGAAGATCGTGTAAATCTCCACCTTATCGGAGCACATCCTAAAATAAGGGAAACCCTAATTGAGAACCTATAAATAAAGACAAATACGTAAGGTACGATCATCTATTTTCCCATACACTTTTCCCTTCATATACTTCTCCCAAAAACGAATACTTATTCTCACGCCGGATGGTGGTTACAGGAATAACCCCATTCCTGTAACGAGTCCTAACGGTGTTTCTGTTTTGCAGCCACACGTTCGAGTCATTGATCGTTGAAGTTTTCAGAGTTGTTAAGGTCAGTGTTTCTTCATTGGCGCCATCCGTGGGACCAAGCAAGAACAACAAAGAGCTTCATGGCAAGTGATCAGAACATGGCTGGTCAAAGGGCGACGAATGATAATCTAACGCTAGGGGCGGGAAGCGTGACCGCCCCAGTATCATCACCGGCCGTTACCAGATCGTTAGATTTGGAGTTCGAGGCGGAAGGGCCACCACCAGGGTTTGGTAACGTTACCACCGTCTCTTCCCAGGCCGTGGTTACAAACCCTTACCTTTACATGCCCACACCAACACCACCCGGAAGGGTGGAGGGAACAGGCAGTGGCACCTCTGTCCCAGGGGCTGCTATTTTTTCGCAGACTTCGCGTCTTTACTCCACCCCAGTCATCACTTCGGCGAGCCCTAGCATCTTAGCATCTGGAACCAACACTCCTCAATACTTCCAACCGTTGGTCTCCAGTCCAATGCCACCGTTGTATTCAGCCGCACTCACGGCAGCATTGTCCACCCCGCCTCATCAGCCGGTCATCATGCCAACTGGAGTAATGAATGCCCCTGTCACACCAGGCAATCAAATGTATTTCCCGGGATATTGCTATGCGCCCCCTTTTGGGTACTTACCCTCGTACGGAGGAACAGCCTATCCCCCTCAGGGAACGACACAGGGGATTTCACAGTCGCCATACGCGGCTTACATGCCGCCGTGGTGGAACTTTCCGAGTCCACAACCAATGTATACCCAAGCATCAACTGAACCCGTACACGATAGAGAAAACGCGGTTCGACCCCGATTTACTCCTTTAGAACACTCTGGTCCAGGAACGGGTCCCGCCCTGGGTGCAAACAACCCACCGGCACAAACAGTGAACGTAGAAGATGACGAGTTAACCAAGCCGTACAAGCCAGTAGATGCGACATTCCGATCCAAATTTACACGCCGGATCGCCGAAGCCCCTATAAAAGAAAAACCAAAGATGCCCCAAACAGTCGGTAAGTACGACGGCCTCACCGACCCGGATGATCACCTTAATTTATTTAAGAGCGCGGGTGAGGTGGCTTGTTGGCCCATGCCCCTTTGGTGCAAAATGTTCGTGCAAACCCTAGTAGGAGCAGCGCGAGTATGGTGGGACAGCTTACCCACGGGCGAGATAGACAATTTTGAAGATCTGGAATCAAAGTTCATCCTACAGTTCAGTCAACAGCGCCGACATACAAAAGATAGGAATGAACTACTCCATATCCGTCGCCGGGACAACGAAACGGTAGAGAATTTTATCATCAGGTTCAATAAAGAAAGCCTGGCGATACCAGGCGTCACTAACGATCTGGCATGCGGAGCTTTCCTCCAAGGGGTTAATGATGACGAATTACTAAGAACGTTGCACGGAAGGGACGGGGTACCCCCGACCATAGACGAGATACTGCGGATCGCCAAAGTATACGTTATACAGGAAAAAGCGGTAGCAGCCAGTCACGCGGCCAACAGAAAGAAAGAAGCCCTGAAGAACCAGGAAGAAAAAGATAACCGGGGGTCTAAAAGCAAGCACAGGGGAGACCGATATCAGCGGAACGACAGAGACTCGCGTTACGATAAACATCGGAGCTCATACTCAAGAAATGAAGCGTCAAAACCTCGTTCTGAATATCCCAATCTAAGCAAGACCCCGGCAGAAATTCTTGCCTCGGAAAACCTCAGGCTCAACCCACCAAAGCCGCTGAAAGACAACCCGAACAAGGATACGAGCAAATACTGCGAATACCACAAGGGAAGCGGACACGACACCAACGATTGTTTCCAGCTTAAGAAACAGATCGAGTACTTCGTAAAATCAGGAAAGTTGGCACATCTGGTGCGAGATATCAAGCAGGGTCCGCCAGTGGTCAAGGAAGAAAATGACAAGGCGGCAGGAAAAAGGCCGCGTGAGTTAAACATGGTTCATGCTGGTATAGGAAGAGGGGCTAAACGGAGCTTCTCCGCCCTCGAGCCTTGGATGTTGGCAACAATGACCATCGAACCACGAATGGAAGATTTGCACCTTACCACTGACGCCCTGATCATTTCCGCAGCAGTAGGAGATTACCGTATGAGGCGAATTTTGGTTGACACCGGAAGCTCAGAGGATATCATATACGAGCACTGTTTCGATAGAATGCAACCGGAGGATAAAAAGCTGCTCGAATCAGTACATGCTCCTATTAAGGGTTTCACAGGGGAAAAGGTGGATCCCATTGGTCAAATCACCTTCCCGGTGACCTTTGGGCAAGCACCCAAGGAAAGAACAATACTACTAACCTTCCTCGTGGTCCGCGCCGAGTCATATCACAATGTGATCATCGGAAGGTTCACTTTGGGAAAGTTAGATGCCATAGTCTCCACGGCAAGAGGTTTTATGAAGTTTCCGACACCGCAAGGTATTGCCACGGTGTTTCGAGACAGAGTTGGAGAGGTATTGGATACCAAACGGTGCCGCCAAGGCCCCGCGGGGGTTACAGGGCCAGAAAGGTGGGTTTTAAGCACACGCCACCCAGACCAAATGGTCACCATCGGCGACACCCTGTCCCCAGAAATAAAAAACGACCTGAAACAGTTGTTAAAAAGAAACGCGGACATTTTCGCGTTCGAGCACGCCGACATGACTGGAGTCCCTCGTGATAAAGCGGAACACAAACTCGCCACACTCCCAGGCATCAGGCCAGTCGCCCAGGGTAAACGCAGCATGGCCCCGGATCGCCGGGCAGCGGTCGTTAAGGAGGTACGCAAGTTAGTGGAAGCTGGAATCCTCAGAGAAACACAGTATCATACCTGGGTGTCTAACCCGGTCATGGTTAAAAAGCCAGACGGCACATGGCGGATGTGCATTGACTTCAAGGATCTGAACAAGGCGTGCCCGAAAGACGCATACCCGTTGCCAGAAATTGATTTAAAAGTCGACTCCCTGGTACCGTATCGATACAAGTGTTTTCTAGACGCATATAAGGGATACCACCAGATCAAGATGGCCAAAGAAGACGAAGAAAAAACAGCCTTCCACACCGACGTTGGCATCTTTTGTTACACCAAAATGCCTTTTGGGCTACGGAATGCAGGAGCCACCTACCAGCGCCTCATGGATAAGGTTTTCGAAACACAGATCGGGCGAAACTTGGAAGTCTACGTAGACGACCTGGTCATAAAAAGCAGCGAAGAGAAACAAATGTTGGCAGACATAGAAGAAACTTTCCAGCGGCTCAGAAAGTATAACATAAAGTTAAACCCAAAAAAGTGCTCTTTTGGGGTTGAAGAGGGAAAATTTCTGGGGGTAGTAGTCACCCGCGACGGCTTTAAAGCCAACCCAGAAAAAATAACCGCCATATCGCGGATGCCTTCCCCCCGAACGCTGAAGGAAGCTCAAGCCCTAAATGGACGACTGGTAGCAATCAACAGGTTCCTTGCAAGGCATGCTGAAAAATCACTGCCGTTTATAAAAACGCTGAAAGATTGCCTCGACAAAAAGAATTTTAAATGGACGGCAGAAGCGGAACGAGCTTTGCAGGAAATGAAGCGGTTCATAGAAAAGCTACCCACGTTGACCGCGCCCAGACACGACGAAGTGCTAAAAATGTATCTGGCGGCGGCCCACACAGCGGTAAGCGCGGTGCTCATGGTTGAACGAGAAGGGAAACAAACGCCCATATATTACATAAGCCGGGTGTTGGCGGGGCCTGAAACGCGCTACCCTACGCTGGAAAAGCTGGTATTAGCATTAGTACACGCCGCCAGGCGATTAAGAAGATACTTCCAGGCACACCGCGTACAGATCTTAACTAATTACCCGCTACAGCAGATCCTGCACAAACCGGAGGTCTCGGGTCGGTTGGCTAAATGGGCTATCGAGCTGGGAGCCCTGGATATCGAATATCAGAAACGCACAGCAGTCAAGGGACAAGTTATCGCCGATTTCTTAGCCGAAATACCAGAAGGAGAGGTAGTCGCGGACCCGGTTGTCCAAGACATACCAGAAACGAGCACAGCAAGGCAGACTTGGAAGTTGTACACAGACGGGTCGTCTAGTGGTAAAGGGTCTGGGGCAGGTCTGATGCTGATAAGTCCGGACCAAATCAGGCTAATGTACGCCTTACGTTTTGATTTCGAGTGCTCTAATAACGAGGCGGAATACGAGGCGCTACTGGCTGGTCTACGAATGGCAAAATCCATGGGTGCAGCCAGGGTCGACGCATACGTCGACTCACTGCTGGTCAACAATCAAGTCAACGAAACATATGAAGCAAAAGACGAGGCAATGGCAAAATACCTGGCAAAAACCAAAGAGCTCATGAATTCCTTCGACAAAGTCACACTTAACCACGTGCACAGAGGGAAGAATCAGATAGCAGACGCCTTAAGCAAACTAGCCACTTCCGGCATGGAGAGGGAGGTAAAGGTTGAAACACTACAGACCCCCTCCATCAAGCCACGGAGCGTTTTCGCCGTCACAGTCGAAGAGCCCTGCTGGTATACCCCGATCCTACTCTTTCTGAAAAACGGCGAGTTACCCTCCGCCAAAGGCGAAGCACGAAAGATACAAACAAAAGCGTTGCAATACGAGGTCAACGATGGCATCTTATATAGAAAATCTTACCTGGGTCCGCTGCTGCGATGCGTCTCCCCGGTTGAAGCGAAATACCTGGTCAGCGAAATACATGAGGGCATATGCGGTATACACGCAGGTCCTCGAGCAGTGGTAGCCAAAATTCATAGCGCGGGGTATTACTGGCCCGGGATGCACGAAGATGCTGTCAGAGAACTGCGAAGATGCCTCAGCTGTCAGAAGTTCGCCCCTCAGACAATTCGGCCCAAAAATAGTCTTATACCGGTGACATCAGCATGGCCATTCCAGAAATGGGCTGTGGATATCGTAGGACCTTTCCCGCCAGCCCCTGGGAAGTTGAAATATTTAATTGTGGCGGTTGACTACTTCACCAAATGGGTGGAAGCAAAACCTCTGGCTAAGATAACGGCAGAAAACGCTAAAAAGTTTCTCTGGGAACACATTGTATGCAGGTTTGGCTTACCACTCTACCTGGTGAGCGATAATGGGACGCAGTTCACGGATAGAATTTTCCAAGAATGGTGCGCTGACCTCCGCATCCAGCAGATATTCACGTCGGTAGCACACCCACAGGGTAACGGGCAAGTAGAGCGGACGAACAGGAGTTTGCTGGAAGGCATCAAAAAGCGGCTGGGTCACGAAGGAAGCTCGTGGGTGGAAGAGTTGCCACATGTCCTCTGGGCACATAGAACAATGCCCAAGACTAGCAACAATGAAACCCCATTCAGCCTTACTTATGGAATGGAGGCTATGATACCTGCGGAAGCAGGGTTGCCATCGTTACGCCGCCTCAGGGAAAACGACGACAATGACCAGTCACTGCGAGCAGGCCTAGATTTGTTGGAAGAGAGGCGCGAGGCGGCCGCCATCAGCGAGGCACGCTACAAAAAAGCTCTGGAAAAGTATTACAACAAGCGGGTGGCTAAACTAAGTTTCAAGGTAGGCGATTACGTCATGCGCGACAACGAGGCAAGTCGAGCGGAACCAGCGGGAAAACTAGGCCCCAACTGGGAAGGTCCCTATGTCATCCAGGAAGACTTGGGCAAAGGGGCCTATCGCCTGTCCCGACTAGATGGCACGCCAATCCCGCGTAGTTGGAACATCGCACAGTTGAAGAAATGCTATTTGTAATGCCTTGCTTCTAACAGCAAGAGTTAATCACCTTTTCCAGTTCGCATTTGTAACCCTTTAAGGGATTTTCTACTCTTTTCCTTTTTTGCTTAATGCAAGTTCAATAAAATTACAAGTTCATCTACTACGAAAGTTACCATCGCACAATGAATGCATTAACCGGTAAAAACACAAACAAAACCCTTAAACACGAAACATTTTTCATTATAAGTCATAGGGTAATCACTACAAGCGCTTATGGCGGGCATCTTGGTAATAGATGCATAAACCGCCCCAAAAATAGATAGGCATTGTTACATATACATAACCTATCTCAAAAAATTACAAACCAAGTACTTGTCCCTGTTTTTACAAAAACCAAACATAAGGGAACCAAAACAAAGAACATGTTCACAAACACCCATTAAGAAAGATGGGGTGCCATCACCACTGCAGGGGTAGGCACCCACACATCATCATCATCACCGTCGTCCACCACCACCACTGGGTTGGCAGATGAACAACCAACCATTTGGGGTTCCAAACCAGGGCCATCCACTTGCTGCCTCCTCCGACTGCCGGACTGACGTTGGTAAGTCAGACGGTATCGTCGCTCAGGATCCACCGGAATCAAGCCAGTAAGTATGTCAGCTGATAGTTGTACCCCGGGATCCTCCGGTGGAGGATCCGGAACAACGAGACTTTGACAGGCTCGGTTTGCACGAACCGGAGCAGCATTTGGGATAGGTCTCCGGGCCCTAAGCATTGATCTCGTCACCGGTTGATGTAGCATCAACAGGCCATCGGCAGCATCAAGCACCCGAAAAATTTCGGAAAGTCTTTGCCTGTACCGTTTTCTTTCCATTGCAAAAACATAACCAAAAATGGAAACGAAGGGTAAATTTATAGTAGCAGTTAAAAAAGTTTTGACAGTGATGACATCAGATATATTAATTAGAAGTAATCATCACAAGCCACCAAGTCATACTTTACAAGCCGGCGGTGTCAGTAATCATGACATTTGCATTAATGTAGCTGTCAAATCAAAACAGAAAATGGGCACTAAACCCAATTCAAACAGTGCTAACGAGAGTACAGAATAAGCAACAACATGAATAAAGGAACAGTCAGTCTTCCTCAGATTCATCCGCAGGGTCCAGCATCAGACGAAGGGACTCTATGCCTTCCTCATTCACCTTATCCATCAGATCGCCATAACACGGTAAAGGTTCGGTATACGCCGCCTCAAGAGCACTCGCCATATCGGCCTGCAACTTACTTTTGGTAACCTGGAAATCCGGCGACACTCTCTCCACCTGTTGGCAATCTATGTAGCCTTTAAGTACCCCATCGTGATGCCCGGATTGGTAGGCCGCGGCGGACAGGCGGTCAATCAGGCCGGTAAAATGAGATGACTCACGCAGATATTCGAACGCCCCCACTAGCCCGTTAGTTATCAACCAATTCCTGTCTCCCCGCAACGCCGCCAGTTGACTGGTCAAATCATCAATCTCTGCATGAGACTGTACCAGAGCATTCTCCACTTCTTTTACTTTGGAAGATGATGAAGCGGCAAGCTTGTTGTTTTGAGTAACAAGGGAGTCACAATGATCCTGCATCTCTTTGAATTTTGCTTCGCGCTCCTCTAGCTCTCCTTGCATCAGTCGGATCTTGGTGTGGCAAGTTTCAACTTCAGCTGTCAAATCTTGATACCGCTCCTGCACCTGGGACACAAAATCAGTGTCAACACGAAATTTTTCCAATTGGGCTGATAACTCGTGTCTCACCTTCTGAGCTTCCGCCACAGCCTTGCGTTCCAACTCCTCTTGTACATCTCTCGCCTTAGCCAGAACCCGATCTTTTTCCGCCATATCGCGGGCCCATAAGATCCTCTCCTCCGCAAGATGCTCAGTTACCCTTCGCAAATCTTCCTCGGCCTTATTCTTCTCTGACAAAAATCGGGCCTCTTTCAATCCAGCGGTCTGCAGTTGACTTTCGAGGCGATGTTTGTCATCCCTCAGTTCTTGGATAATGGCTCGGGCCTCGTGAAGTTGGGCGTTATCACGCACCCACCGGCGCCGTATCTCCACCAACCGGCGAGGTAGGGTCACAGAGTCTGATATAGACGAATTCATCAAATCTTCATTGTTTAATCCCTCAACATACGCCGCTTCGGCGGGGGGATACGCCTTCTCAACCCAATGTTGGACAACTGGAGGAAAGATAAGTCGGGAAGATTCAGCAATTTTCCATTGAGGTTGGTAACGCTTATCTTGGGCATGAGGATCCCAACAAACGGTCGGTATAAACAAATCGTCAATCAAACGAGCACCATCGTCAGCAATACCGCTGCTCGACGCACGATTGTCACCTCCACCCACGCTAGTTGCCTCATGCGCGGTCGACGCGGCAGCAGCATTTGTGTCAAAACCAGCAAACATGTCCTTGGGCGATTCAGGAAGGACTGTGTCAATACCACCCGATCGAAGCGAGGACAGCGGCTCGGAAGTTACGGCTATGGATACCGTAGAACTAGGAATGGGCATGACGCAGCTCACAGCGGGAGCGACTGACGCTGGAACTTGTGGACCCGTAGGCATGCTGGCACTACCAGTACATGACGCCGCCACAGTTGAAACAACAGTGGATGTCACAACCCCGGATGATATTCCCACAAAGGTACCTACACCACAAAACCAGATGGACGCTATCAGCAGGAACACTAGTATGTCATATGGTTACTTAAAATGAAATACCTGGTGAAATCGCACATGCGGCTTGCACCGCCTGAAACGCGCTCAGCGTAGGTGCCACAAAGATTTTCCTCTTTTTCGAAGCACGGCCAGGACTGGTCAGGTCGGAAGCTAAGGAAACTTCACGACTCGCGTTGGGCGTCTCTTCCATCACGGGCACGCTGACAGTAGTGGCTGCAGGCTTTTTCCCGGATAGCTTTAGCCGGATAGGTTTCTTCTCTGATGATGCTGAAACAGCGGCCGCCATACCCGATAAGGGAGCGATATACTCCAAGGGATCCGTTGGCATCGCCGGTAGAAGAAATTGCTCCAGATGAACTTTCAACACATCTGGTTCCCCTTCATCAAGTCTCCGGTCGTTGGGTTTCAATGCAAGGTGACGTGGTGGATCAATAAAGTCAAACATCCCCCACTCCCCTGCGAAAAATACGTGATTAAATAAATACCGGATTTAAAAATATGTTAACCAGGTGTGGTGATGTAAACATACCTCCATCTTCCCGTTGGAATGAGGGATAACGCTTTATATCCGGCCATAACAGGCTCATACCGGCCATCACTAGCGCCCCTTCTGGAATAATAGTGCACTCAAAGGGGCGGCCACACAATTTCACATACAGCGCGTTTGACGCGTACGAATCTGCAGGGGGAGCATCATCCTTCACTTTATCCTTCGGTCCTTTATCTTGCCACTGCATTTCCCCGGGAATAGCACTGGCATCCAGGTAGAAGAATTTTTTCTTCCAATCCTTGTCTCTAGAACTAGTAGGGATCTCCCTCAGACACGATACCTCTGTATCCCGCCGATCAAAGGTAAAGAAAGGGGATTTCCACACAAGTACGAAGAAAGCCCTAAAGACAACCAGTTCTGGGATGTGACCAAGAGCTACGCAGGCATACTCGAATTGTCGAAGTTTCACAAGGCCAAGAGGATGTATTTGAGAAATGTGGATGCGATAGAAGTCAAGCACCAATTTCAAAAACTTGGTGATGGGTAATCGGAAGTTGCAAAACTTGAAAAAATCACTAAACAAAGTGATTTTACCTGCTTTCAGGGGAAAGGCGGTGTCGGTTTTTGACGGCAACACAGGATTCCATTCAGCCCTAATGCCATAATCATGGACCAAATTGTTGAAAGACATCACGCCCCATTTGCAGAGAAGTACGTCCGTGGAGGCAGCGGCAGAAGAAGATTCGGTCGTTTTCGAAGCCATTGAATAGAGAGGATGATGACAGAGTAATTTGGGGGAAATTTCTTGAACCTCCGTTTAAGGCATCGTCCTTTATAAGATACGAAAACTTTTCAAATTCAAAAATGTGTACGAATCGACGCACGTGTCAACCACGGGAAAAGACAGCTGTCATTGACAAGATGACCCAACTGTCACATCCACTGTTTTCGCCGTCATTTCCAAAGGTCGTTACACAAATCATTACGAGTTTACCCTTTTTTCTTTTTCTCTTAGTCCGACCTAATGGACTCCCTCCATGAGCTCGGACTGGGGGGACATGACGAGGTGTGACCCGCGTCGATCACCCGACCCGGTTACAACCTTTTATATTAACATAAATACCAAGAATTATTCTAGAACCTTCCATATCTATAAGGAAGGTGCATAACTAAATCTCCCACTTTTCGGGAAGATCGTGTAAATCTCCACCTTATCGGAGCACATCCTAAAATAAGGGAAACCCTAATTGAGAACCTATAAATAAAGACAAATACGTAAGGTACGATCATCTATTTTCCCATACACTTTTCCCTTCATATACTTCTCCCAAAAACGAATACTTATTCTCACGCCGGAGGGTGGTTACAGGAATAACCCCATTCCTGTAACGAGTCCTAACGGTGTTTCTGTTTTGCAGCCACACGTTCGAGTCATTGATCGTTGAAGTTTTCAGAGTTGTTAAGGTCAGTGTTTCTTCAGTACCAATGCCTGGTGAATCACCATGCGCATCTAAAGATGAGCGAATAGAGATAAAAAGAATCAACCTTCCTTTCTTGTTGCTGAGCCTTTAAGGTTGGACGACCCCGTGGATTTTTCTTCACGACTGGCTGTTTGGCATTTATCTGAATGGGGTTAACCATCTCCTTTATCTTCTGAAACATGTTTCTCTTAATCGCTCTCGGCTGCCCCAAAAAGCGTTGTTTAAGATTCGCCAATTTGTTGTCTATGTCGAAGAACTCCTCATAACACTCTTCTCACATGGTGTATACATTGTATAAGGTTATACAATAACCTTATACGGCTCGTATATATTATATGAGAATAAGATATTATCATGTGGGATTATTAAATCCATATGTAATGATGTAATCTCATACTTATTTGATAAACTTCCAGAAATGATAATTACTTTCTCAACAACCATATCTAAAATATAAAAATAATATATCTACTCTTCCAAGTCATAACTTCTCAAATGCAACACAACTTACATATTTCAATACACAATGTACACACACCATATCAAAACCATACATCAAACATTGAAAATCAAAACCATACATCAATCAAACCATAAACATGTTTCAACAGTGTCACACACACACACTCGATTTCCGTATCAAGCAAGTATCCATTCATCACCCATCAATGGTGGTTTCTTACCCCACAAAACAACACAAACACAGTACAATACAAGACAATCCATATCCTCTTTCTCTCTCATCATGTAGCTCACTTGCTTCAACTACAATCCTTATTTCATCAAAAAGAGTGATACCCACAAAGAAAGAAAAAAAAAACAAAGAGAAAATGAGTCATATTGAGTTGATGACAGTGGCGCCACCGCCGGCAACGTCATCATCGCCGGCGCCGACGTCACTTGCACCTGGATTCCGGTTTCACCCGACCGATGAGGAACTTGTGAGGTATTACTTGAGGCGCAAGGTTTGTCGGAAACCGTTTCGGTTTGAAGCTGTTTCAGAAGTTGATGTTTACAAATCAGAACCTTGGGATCTTGCTGGTAGTTTTATAAATTTGTCCATTTGATTTTTTTTTTTTTTTTTGTGTGTGTGTGTGTTTCAGTATTTTTACTTGAATTTGGTTAAGTTGTTTGGAATATGGTAATGGGTAGGTGTTGATTTGCTTAAATTTTTTTTTTTAGTAATAATTATTTTTTTTTCTTATTTCTAAAAAGTAATGGACATAACCAGAAAACTTCTTAAGTTACATCAAAACAGAAGGTAGACGGGCAACAAGCTGCGCCGCCAACCCTTTCTGAATTGCAAACCCCAACCTCCCGAACACAAACCCCTGCCCCCTTAGGGTCGAACAATTGTTGTGGATAACCCGTTGAACCCTCGTCAAGAAGTTGATGGCTTCTGGCGCTAGGGAGCCAAAAGTATCAAAGGCAAAAGGGATAAACACATGTTTTGCTTAAATGTGGTATGAAAATGGTTTGTATCTTGGAAATAACTGAAACATAATTACAAGTTTACAACACCTGCATTTGAGATGAAATTGCAATTGTAGGTTTTTTTTTCCTAAATTGATGCGTGTGGGGCAGGGGGCCGGCTCAAACATTTTAGAGACGCAAGGTGGATTAAAAGATAGGGGACTTTTTGCTATAAGATTTTCTTTTTTGTTTTAACTTTAAAGTTTTAACACATGGAAATATGACAACACACATGTTTATATATGATTTGTGAAATGCACAAAGTCGCATGAATTAGAGACAGAGTGAGTTTTGTTGAAAAGAAAACCGTTCCAAAGTATAATGGTTATTTGATCCTTTTGTTAAAACTGAAAACTAAACGAAGTTAAATTCAAATCACCTATTCTAATCCAATATGTGAAATGCTAAGAAAAATACAAAGATAAATAGCATACATTCTTGAGTTAAATGCCATTTTAGTCCCTGTGGTTTGGGCCATTTTGTCAGTTTAGTCCAAAGGTTTCATTTTTCTCCTGTGGGTCCAAAAATGTTTCATCGTTGCCATTTTAGTCCTCTGGGTTAATTTCATCAATTTTTTCTGTTAACGAGAAGGGCAATTTGGTCATTATATATGTAATTCTGTGAACTAGAAGGGCAATTCGGCCATATAAAATGATTGAATTGCCTTTCTCGTTAATAGAAATCAGGGATAAAGTTAACCAAGTGGACTAAAATGGCAATGGTGAAATCTTTTTGGACCCACAGGGGAAAAATGAAACCTTTGGACCAAACTGACAAAATGACCCAAACCACATCGACTAAAATGGCATTTAACTCTAAATTCTTTATTCCAACACTTTCTAATATGTTGACAGTATCATCACATATTCATATAATCGAAAAACGATGTACGATTTTAGTATATAACCAAGAGAATTGGGGGCCCCTTGAATCCGGGGCCCTTAAGTGACAACTTATTTTTTTATACAGTCGAGCCACCCCTAGTGTTAGGGTTTACGTATATATTTATTTTGAGGAGACTGGTGAAACTTGAAAGTAACAAAAGATTCAAAATTCATAATGTGTGGATTCTTTTGTCATGATAGATTACAAATGGAATTCACTTTAATCATAAAAAAAAAAAAAAAAAAAAAAAAAAAAAACTAAAGTGCTAGATGTGAATTTAATATCAAGATACTATTTCTTATATTTTATCATTTATGGATTGTTAGGTTATTCATGCCTGAAGACAAGAGACCTTGAGTGGTACTTCTTTAGCCCAGTAGACAGGAAGTACTGCAATGGTTGCCGTTTGAACCGTGCTACTGGTAGTGGCTACTGGAAAGCAACCGGAAAAGACCGAGCCGTTCGCCACAAGTCTGAAACAATAGGGATGAAGAAAACACTAGTGTTCCATATCGGGCGGGCCCCAGATGGAAAACGTACTAATTGGGTCATGCATGAATACCGACTTGTGGATCAAGAATTGGTGACAGCTGGCATAGCACAGGTTGGAAAATTGCATCACTCATGATTATTGTGTTTGTAATTGTATGCAGTTATATAGAACTATAGATGCATATGTCATGGTGCTTTTATGCTATTACGAAGTCGTATTGAAAATACTCTGTGTTCTTGTTTTGTGGGCGGGGAAAAGGATATGTTTGTGCTGTGCAGAATTTTTCAGAAGAGTGGTTTAGGGCCGCCAAAGGGTAACCGTTATGCACCGTTTCTCGAGGAAGAATGGAAAGATGACACAACCCTTTTTGTTCCTGGTGAAGAGACTGAAGGTGATATGGCACCTGTCGATGAGACTCGGGCTCAAGGAAATGACATCGTGCAGGTATTATGTTGTATTCATACTTGTTATTGTTTGTGCAAAGAGTAAAATGCCATGTTCGTCCCCGAGGTTTGGTCAGTTTTGCGACTTTCGTCCAAAAGTTTGTTTTCCCGCATCTGGATCCAAAAGGTTTGAAATATTGCTATTTTCATCCAGTTCGTGAATTCCATCCATTTTTCTCTGTTAAGTTAAGGGTATTTTTGTCTTTTTTATCTAGTAAGGGTATTTGAATACTTGTACATTATGCTAAATGCTTGTACATAAAGTTAACAAAAAGACGAAAATGCCCCTGACTTAAGGGAGAAAAATGGATGGAGTTAACGAGCCAGATGAAAATAGCAAGTTTTCAAACCTTTTGGACCCAGATGCCGAAAAATAAACCTTTGGACGAAAGTCGCAAAACTGACCAAACCTCTGGGACGAAAATGGCATTTTACTCTTGTCATCATCATCATCATCATACTCGGTAAATAAATGATACAATGAAGTTATGACCCAAAGCTTGTTTGCATACATGTACAAGTTACCAAAACATATTGTGTGTATGTCTTCTCAATTGATGATACCAAACTCATTTTAACAGGAAGCAGCTGCAAACGCGATCCCATTAAGAAGCGAGCCAATGTTGGACCCACAAACCATTATGTTTGTCTGTAAACGCGAAAGGTCTGAAGACTGTGTTGTAGACCACGGGCCCGAGCTAGAAACCATCTCTCTATTCCACAACAAAAAGTCAAAACAGAGCGTTGACCCGAACAACAATGGAAACGGTTCAGAAGACTCGACCACAAGTCAAGACCCAACTGCACTCATGGAGTTCCCTCTGCTGCAGTCTCTCGAAGCGGATAAAAGTCAACCCTCAGCCGGTCAACCCGCCTTCCACGCCTCGACTCTTGAAAAATCAGTGCCACCTGGATACATAAAGTTCGTTAACAATTTGGAAAATGAGATCCTTAGCATTTCAATGCAAAGAGAGAGGTTGAAGATTGAATTGATGCGTGCGCAGGCGATGATCAACATTCTTCAGTCCCGGATTGATGTGTTGACCGAGGAGAACGTTGACTTGAAAAAGGCCTGTAGGTAATTTCATGTCGCGTGATGCCACTTAGATTCTGTAGTTTTTTGGCCCTTGGATATGGGAACATCGGCTGCTATCGAGGTCTAGTTTGTTTTGTGCATATGTAACCCGTTTTCTAAACAAATGTTAGACCATCTTAAGTTTATTTAAATAAAGCTTTGGTTCTCTACCAAGGTCAGCTTGGTCGTCCTGTGTTTTAGAGTCTTTTAGCTTATTTGAACACAAAAGAAAATTTTCTTATGTGTTCAAATAAGCTAAACCAGCATCCTTTGCCACGTATAGGTTTTTCTGGTAGTGGCAAATTTAAAGGTTTTTGGTCACATTTATGTTTCTTTTAGCATTGATGACATGGTTGGTTTATATCATAGTCACATGGACTGTGGTATGTTCTGGTACGCGGAACGAAAACTGGTACACAGTTCATGCATTTCTAAAATCCAGTGCGAGGGGGTAGGCTCATTCGGAACGCCAGTTCGGTACGTGGTACGGTGTACCATTTAGTCTCGTACCATACAAACTAAGTTTAAACTTTTTATGTAAAAGTTTATAAGTTTAGGGAATAAATGTAAACTGATGAAAGACAGAGGGGTTAAATGATTACATAAACTAATTTAACCTAATAAACTAATTTAACGGGTGTTGCTAAATGCACCCTTTTTTACTAAACGCACCTCCTTCCTAAACTTTCACATTAATACTATTCAACCCTTTTTTGTTTTTATAATATCTTTTTTCGGGCTTTTTGTTATTACTATTAGTTGTATTCTGAAACGTTTTTTAACTTAAAATGAAAAGTGGTTTCTTATTAAAAAACAAATGTTTTAAATTGAAGTAAGTCAATATAATTTAATTTGTTTTGCTTGATGTGTCCGTTTTAGTTTCAATTCTAAGACACTAACTGGACTCTTAGTTTAAAAAATTATTATGCTACCTACCTATTTATTTATTCATTAACACACATGGTTTAATAAATAGATATAAGCTAGTGATGTAAATGTTTTCTTTCGAAGAATGGTTCAAAAAATATTGTTTCTCTTTTTTTCATAAAAAAACGTTAATTTTCAATTCGTAAAGCCTGTTTATGAATGAAAATACAATAAAATACTAGTCAGAAAGTGTCTTTAAAACCAAGATTCGTTTTATTTAGAGAAAAAGGTTATAATTTTAATATTTAAAAATAACTAGGTTTTTTTTTTTTCGTATCGCCGCGTTGCGGCTACTTAAATTACTTAAATTGAATTATTGCAAACAATAAGGGGATTCAACCCGAACATTGTAGCTGAGGAGATCGGATGTATCGACGGAACCTGCCACGTTAAATTGAATTATTGCAAACAATAAGGGGATTCAACCCGAACATTGTAGCTGCGGAGATCGGATGTATCGACGGAACCTGCCACACCGGTGTGTGGCTTGGTGCTACGACACATTATAAGAAAAAGCTTCTGTAGATAGATATAAAGATTCTACAAACTGCTTTAATTTTGATACCTTGGACAAAACAATTAGCAACCCAACAACATACAACATATAAATCCTAATGAAAACCACTGCCTTTATAATCAAATAAATTATATAAATCCGAATGTGTACCACTGCCTTTAGAACAAATCAATTTACTGGATGAATGCATAACAATAAGGATAAAACCTCAAAAGTTAAATAGAAATAACCAAAAAAAATAATTTAATTAATATAATTTGTAGTATTTGTACATGATTTTTACCTGAACTTGTGTTGACATTTGAGACTTTAGCCAATCCATCCAACTTGTAGTATTTGTACTCTTTGAAATATTTCACTGTGAAAAAGCAATACAACACTCTTAGCTTTTTTTTTCTTTCTCAGTCTAAGGGCCGGCCCAATGCTTATCAAAACCTAGGCTCAAGCCTAGGGCCTCCAAATTTTTAGGGCCTACATTTAATATAAAAATGACATATAATATATAATTGTTTTGATTCTATAGATCTATTAACTTTGCTAGTGTAGTGGTATTAGTCCTACCAACCCTAGCTTGAATCTCATAAGCAAAATATATTTTTTTTTTTTTGCCTTTTGGCGCCTCCTTCTGGTGACATTAAACGAAAGACTCATTTTTTTTCCTTTTGGCGCATCCTTCTAGTGACATTAAACGAAAGACTGAGACATATTAATTAAATAAAGTTGTGATAGTGTAATTATTTCAAGTATTTTTATCAAATGAAAAGCAAATTAAAAAATAAAATGGATTTATATTGTGTAAAAATAGAAAATAGGGTATTAATGTCTAGGTATCTTAAAACCCGATTTTCTAATACCCGATCATACCGAAACACGGTTTGGTTCCTGAAATTGGGTATTAGAAAAACCCAATTTTTGCACCACTAATGTTAGTCAATAACGAAATTGGGCCTCCACTTTGTAGTTTGCTTAGGGCCTCCGAAAACGTAGGAACGGCTCTGCAGTCAGTCTTGGAACTCGGCATGCTTTCTAGATAGCAAGGTCCAACCAAGTGTCGGGCACATGCTCAGTAACCAAATCAACTGATACTTTGTTATGGATATCAAATTCATATTTTTTAAGTGTATGATACTTTCTTTTGGATATTAAATTCATACTTTTTAAGTGTATCATAGTGCCACATGTACATCAGAAGCATGAAAATGAGCGAGAGTGCTATCGGGACCCACGCCCCTTCTAGAAACTTGATAAGAAAAGCCGAAAGGTACAATGTTTCAATCGTCCTAAAGAACACCACAAAACCAATTGCAAGAATAACATTTTGGTGCCAGCATAAGACATCAAGCAAGTTGTAACCCAGTGGCGGATCTAGAAAAAACCTAAAGGGGGGGACGTTTCTATAAAAAAAGGGCAACGAAATCGAAAAAACGTCAAAGTTTTCCAAATTTTACACTAATTTTACACTACCGTCGGAGCGTCAAGGGACAACGGGGGTTGCCCCTTCTTCTATGCTAGGTCCGCCCCTGTTGTAACCAACATGAGCGTTATAACCGCCAAACCTGATGACGATACAGTGAAATCAATTAAAGGTATCTTAGGCATTTAACAAACTGTTTAATTTTTTTTCTTAAAACACCATACCTGAAGCATTATCCAAGTGTTTGGTATCTCTAAATCTGATGATAATGGCTAAGCATAAGGTCATCAAGATCCAGTTGATCTCACATCAGCTAAATATAGATCATTAATAAGAAGGAAAATAATTGATAACTACATTTTAACCATTATGCGGCATCTAGACTATCGAATAAAGGTGACAAAAGGTTAGGTATGAGCTAATACTAATACAATTTATTAGAGATTGGCTTCTTAAAAATAAATATAGAGTTTAAATTTCATTAAGTTATAATCAACGGTCGTCCAGATCCGTTGCCGCCTCTATTTGGTGTCATCTTGTTTGCCTTAGCGTTTTGCTCATCGAACCCTTTAGGGTTCCAAGCATTGGCGCAGCTTAGGCATAGCCCGAGGGGGTCAGACTTCACACACCGATCGAAAATCGAAGAAACCATTGCCACCGTGTCTCCGCCACCACTTACAATTTCTAAGAGGAAAAGAATAGCGACATTGCTGATAATCAACATGACAAGACACCCAAGTTCTTGTTTTTGTTCAAAGAGATTCGGAAGAACCCTCTTTCTTTGATGTTGAAGCGCAACAAAAAGGGGGAGACAAAGGCACAGGGGAAGTGCAAGAAAGATTCGAACCCGTACCATGAGACCAACCGAACTTTTTAAACGTCAAAATGTTATGAAATTTTGTGTCTAAAATAACTACATTTAACAAACGTAGCCCTATGCTGAAACATTTAACGCCTTAAAAACGACAACCACGCGAAACACTTAAATCATAGTAAAAAACCACCAATCAAAATCAAACGGGTTCACAAACACACTTATTCAAAACCAAATCAAAATCAAACACGTACCACCATGTCAACAGTTTGGTCGACCAGTGACTCTAGTGGCGTAGCAAAACGTGTGGGCTTCATAGCAGCGATGTCGGCTATACTAACAAACTTTGTACTAAACATTATGTAAAGCGAAGACATTTTGAGAAATATAGTTAACCTACATTGCTGAAATGCTGCAATCTGATGTGACAGGAATAAAACTTAGACGTTGCTCTTCATTCAGGTCCCATACCATGGTTGATGAAATTCCACCTGAAGCATACTCAACCATAAAATAAACTTTAGAAATCAGAACAATTTTGTAGATCAAACCAGGTCAGATACGATTCAGTTTAAACACATTCGGTTCCGGCGGAGTCCTAAAACCAATTGCACATAAATAGTCAATTGCACATAAATAGTCTTCAGTGATTAAAAAAAACTAACCGCATTTGAGTTTTAGTTGTCCTTCTTAATGGTCCTTCTCTTCGCCAAGGGAATTTAAGAGCTCTACATTAATACCAAAACCAATATCAAGACTCAATTTCATCATTTAAGTACACAAAATGACCTAAGAGTAATATTTAAAACTACTTCCTGTAAATAAGTAAGAATTGAGGAACTCAAACCTTGGCTAACAGGAGCGTAGTGAGTGCAAATGATCAAAAAAACTGTCAAAAACTTGAAGCTTACCTGGGCAAAAAACAACTGTAAAGAGTTCCTGTCGGCGATTGATTGAAGAACAGCAAGCAAATCGAAATTTAGTGGGATGAGACCGATTATCGATTTAGGGTTCATCGATTTAGCCGTCGACCTACTCTCCCTTAAAACCCTCAATCTTCGTTGCCATTACTCATGTAGCAACACCACCGTCAAGGTTGCAGTCGGAGATATGGCAGTTGTGGCGATGGTGATGGAGGTGGCGGTGATGCCGGTGGGGCAGCCCACTCTCATTCTCTGGCCACAATTACAGTAGTCGTTGCACACTATTGCCACCATAGCCACCCCGATCCCCCCTTTCAAACCACAAAGAACACCATTGACACCCCTTTCTCGCGTTTCCGGAGACGAAAGCCACCGCCGTAACCACCGTCACCTGCCTCCACTATAGTACGTCACCCCACCGAAGTCTTTCTTAAAAAGATATCACCGTTGCCGGTTTCTACATCTTGGAGTCTGTGGGTAGGAGGCAAGCACGCGCCGAGGTCCGGTCGCCGGCTCCAGGTCTCCTTCTGTCATTATCTCGTATTGTTCCCCGGCTCCTTCAAACGTTGCTGTGTGTCTGATGAATTTGAAGGAGAAAAACTGATGAGAGGAGGTTGGGGAAGGAGAGAAGAGGGATGGTGGCCTCAAAAAGGGGAGTGAAAAGGAGACAGATGGGTTTGAACCAGAGCGCTCTGTGTATTGAAAGGGGCTACCAATCACTTTACCAAATAACCAAATGAAAAAGATTATGAAAACAAAAGTGTATATATACAACAATAATAGAGTAGTTGCTGTTGAGTAGTTACTATTCATTATGTTTGTTTTTTAATTTTTAATTTTTAATTTTAACTAGGTTTATCACCCTAGCCGCGTTGCGGCGAACTTATTTTGTTATTTAGTCTGTATTTACATGTGTTTTAAAAATCACTATGAGCGCGTTGCACACGGAACCGCTAACAAGAATAAAAAGAAAATGTAAAAACTATAAAAATAATCGAAAGAAAATCAACAAAAAAAAGTTGTATGTTAATGATGTTGATCGTATGAAACCCGTGGTCAGAGATGAGCAAATAATATTGGGTACTGGTACCGAATTTCCCGAACAGAAGGATCATAAGTACCAATTCGGTACCGACTTTTGGCGTTTCTAGTACCGGTTCGCTACCGATTTTTACCTTTATATACCGGTACCGTAACCGGTATTTTTGGTATCGGTTGCCACGGAGCTCTGATCACGGATGAGCAAATGGTACCGTATATCAGTACTGAATTTCCCGAACTAAAAGATTTTCAAACTCAATCCGGTACCGACTTTTGGCGTTTTCGGTATCAGGCTGATACAAATTTTTACCTTCGTGTACCGATAATGAACCAGACCGTACCAATATTTTCGATACCAGTATTGATTGACACCAAGCTTATCCAACTTAGATAGTAAAGAAAATAATAATAATTATTAATATTATAATATATTATTATAATATATTATAATAACTGTTCATTTCATTTGCTTTTTTAATATATAGTAATATATAGTAATTAATAATAATTAATTAATAATTAATATATATATATATATATATATATAATATAATATAATTGTTATGAAAAAAGAAGGATTAATAAAAAAAACCTTATTATTTTTTAGTACAAAAAACGTTTTTTTAACCTTCTGGGAAAAAAAACATTTTAAATATAATGGTTTGTATAAGGGTGAAACATGACAAGTTTTTAAAATGATATTTTTAGAAAGGAGGTATGAAAAGTAAAAATGGGGGTGCATTTAGCCAACCCCTAATTTAACCTAAAGAGGATAATTCTTCACCCCATTCGTTACTTCCGGCGTCGACAACCCCTAATGATGTTTCAATTCATTGCTTCAAAGTCCAATTTCAAGTTTGAATCTGTGTTTTTGTTTCTGGTACACGTATTGGATAGTTCCCAAACAATGAATTAATCAATCGGGTACGCGATTTTTAGTGATTAGGGTCGAATTTGTTGAAAATCGGATACGCCCTAATTTCCTGATCCGGATCGCGAACCCATGGCGTTCGAGTCGTTTTTGTACCCGATTATGGGATGTGTGATCTGATACGTGGAACGCTGGGGTGCAGCGAATCATGTAACTATGGTTTATATTACGGGTTAGAATGGTTGGATTTTCCTACCTTAAGCATGCTTTCTTAAGATTCTCGTACATTTTATAACTTCTAAGCGTATAAGATGTGATTATAAAATTATATTATTTCACTAACGGGTGACTTTTAGAACTATTATTCATCAAAGTACGCTTTGGATAGTTGATCCATCTTAACATTTTTTAATAGTTAACACATTTCATATATATAATACTAGTTAATGCCCCGCTCGCATTGCGGGGCGATGGCCGAATAATTCTCAATAAATTAAAAAAACACTATTATATATTACTATGAAAAAAACTAAAACGATGATAAGACCGTATTTTTCGGCTCAGGGCAAAACTGTAATTTTTCATGACTAATGAGCGAGTGTTAGGCAGCTCCTTGACACAGGAAAAAATTAAATCGAGTCAACCAATTAAAAAAAAAAACTTTTATACTTTTGCAAAAAAAAAAAAAAAAAAAAACTAAAACGATGGAAAAAAACGTAATTTTGAACTGAGGCGAAATCATAATTTTTTTCAGGGATAAAATCGTAAACTAAATGCACCAATGGGGGAGTGCCAGACAGCTGCCGGCATGACTGTAATTTTACACTAGGGACAAAATTGTAATATTACCAGGAAAACAACTTGGCAAAAATGTAAATTTAATTTGAGGGCAAAATCGTAACTTGGCTGTGAGAAAAAAACTAATGGCAAAACTGTAAATTTAAACGGGGCAAAATCGTAATTTTGAACCGAAGGCAAAATTGAAATTTTTAGCTGGGAGCAAAAGCGTATTTTTTTTAAGTCGGGGTAAAAACATAGATTTGAACTGATGCCGAAATCCTAATTATAATGGGAAAAAAACTAATGGCAAAACTGTAAATTTAAAAAGGTCAATGTCATAATTTTGAACCCAGGGCAAAATTGAAATTTTTAGCTGGGAGGAAAAGCATAAATATATTTTTAAGTGGGGGTAAAAACATAATTTTGAACTAATGGCAAAATCGTAGTTTTAAAACAGGAAAAAAAATCGTAACTTTGCTTTGAGAAAAAAAAAAACTAATGGCAAAACTATGAATTTAAACGGGGCAAAATCGTGATTTTGAACCGAGGGCAAAATTTAAATTTTTAGCTGGGAGCAAACGCGTAATTTATTTTAAGTCGGGGTAAAAACATAACTTTGAACTGATGGCAAAATCCTAATTATAATGGAAAAAAAAAACTAATAACAAAACTGTAAATTTAAAAGGGTCAAAGTCGTAATTTTGAACCCAGGGCAAAATTGAAATTTTTAGCTGCGAGGAAAAGCATAAATATATTTTTAAGTGAGGGTAAAAACATAATTTTGAGCTAATGGCAAAATCGTAGTTTTAAAACAGGAAAAAAATCGTAACTTGGCTGTGAGAAAAAAAAAACTAATGGCAAAACTGTAAATTTAAACGGGGCAAAATTTAAATTTTTAGCTGGGAGCAAAAGCGTAATTTTTTTTTTAAGTCGGGGTAAAAACATAACTTTGAACTGATGGCAAAATTCTAATTATAATGGGAAAAAAATAATGGTAAAACTGTAAATTTAAAAGGGTCAAAGTCGTAATTTTGAACCCAGGGCAAAATTGAAATTTTTAGCTGGGTGGAAAAACATAAATATATTTTTAAGTGAGGGTAAAAACATAATTTTGAACTAATGGCAAAATCGTAGTTTTAAAACAGGAAAAAGAAATCGTAACTTGGCTGTGAGAAAAAAAACTAATGGTAAAACTGTAAATTTAAACGGGGCAAAATCGTAATTTTGAACCGGGGGCAAAATTGAAATTTTTAGCTAGGAACAAAAGCGTAAATTTATTTTTAAGCCGGGGTAAAAACATAACTTTGAACTGTTGGCAAAATCCTAATTATAATGGGGAAAAAACTAATGACAAAACTGTAAATTTAAAAGGGTCAAAGTCGTTTTTGAACACAGGGCAAAATTGAAATTTTTAGCAAGGAGGAAAAGCATAAACATATTTTTAAGTAGGGGTAAAAACATAATTTTGAACTAATGTCAAATTCGTAGTTTTAAAACAGGAAAAAACGGTAAATTTATTGGGCCATAGGGGAGTGTCAGGCAGCTGCCTGGCACTATTCTTCCCACCGCCCATTTCACCCAATAGATGAAAGACATTGTTACCGTCCATAGAGTTTGTATGTGTTGAAAATGAAAATGAGAATAAGTAAGTCAACTAATTACTACTTATATAATATGAATGAGTCAAATGATTAATAATACTTTAACAAAAATGTACACGTTTAGTTTTATATTTTTAGTTGTATAGAATATATTAAGAACTTAAGATTATAAAAACCGGTTATGTATAGAAAGAACATTCTAGTTCTATGTATAGAGAGAACATTCTAGTTAAAGTCAATATGTATAGAGAGAACATTCTAGTTAAAGTCAAATGTGACGAAAATACATGTAATATTTATTATCAATTAAAATAAGGTTGATGGGTGTGGTATAAAGCTCTTAGGGGTTTTATCACGTCACATCAACGCCACGTAGACTCTATGTCACATAAGGGGCTTTAAAGTTCATCTCTTAAGTTGCATGCAATGGTTTAAAACGCATGATTACCTAATTATTGTTTTTTTTGTAACTTTTTTAATTTTTATTTTAAACAAAATTTAAAAAATATAATTTAAAAAAAAATAATTAAAAGATTACAAACTACTTAAAAAAATACAAAGTTACTTAGAAAAACAACCAACTTAAAAACAAAAATAAAAACCTACTAAAAAACTACATATATTTTGCTCGGATTTTTGTCTTACGAGCATCTAAAATTACTCGGTCCTCCTCCGGTAGGTTGGAAAAGTCTTTCTCGAGAAACTTCATATCTTTTTCGATTTGTTTCTCTATTTTAAGTTCATGCTCCTTTTACCAATGGGGTGGTGGTCAATTGGTAAAGGTAAAGTCTTTAAACACTTTGGGAGAGGGGGAAGGCTTGGGTTCAAGTCCCACAGACAGCAGAGAATAAAAGAAATTGTCGTTAAAAAAAAGTTCATGCTCCTTTTCCTTGATCGAGAGAAGCCGAGTGAGTCTATCGTCGAACTCGTCCAACCTTGATGGGCCATCGATGGCGTTGAAGAGGAGGTGTCTCGTGCTTGTGCTGATGCCTTGCTTCTATCCCTACCCTTAGGTTGTGGCAGCTCTTGAGGTTCCTCGAAATGCAATTCATCCAAATCGTCGTTTAAGTTGATAGTAGTATGAGCGTTGGTGGACGAGGGGAGGTTGGGGGTGGTAGGTGGCATCAAACAATACCTAATCTTACCCGTTCACAGGTCTCGTCGGCATCATTCTTCTTGCTCGTTGTTTGCTAAATTACCCTAAAACGGATTGTTGGGGTCCCACGCATTTTGATTGTTAGGAAACATTGTGTGAGTATAATAGGATGTATAAAATTTATAGAGAATAGATGGTAGAAATGGTATGATGTAAGTAAAAATGGTAGGATATATATAGTGTGAAAATTTAAAAATGATAGTTATTGTTTTTATAATATTACCATTGCCAAAGATAAAGTGAATGAGGACCACCAAAAAAGAGTCGTTGGTGCTTGTTACCTTGCTAGCGGATGATCAATGGCTCCCCCCTCCCCCCTTGGCAGACGGGAAATGAGGAAGGGGCGCCATCAAAGGTGATGTGGCTAGGGGCGGTATACCGCACCCCCTAGTCTAAAGGCAGCTACCTCCTTCTCAACTCGGTTAGAAGACAATGTATTGCCAACAATGGTCAATATGTTGCACTTGGATCTATGGTCATATAAATGAATTCACCATTAATGTGATTGAGTGAAGTTTTTGCACCGGTTATTAACTTATTACTTTATTGGTCTACTGATTAAATCAATTTTAAAATCTACCACCACTCTCCTACCGAACAGGCGAACACCACTCCACCACCTACAACGAACACAACCACTTCCTTCATTAACCACCCGCCTTCGATCCACATCTACCGCCTGATTAAACCTACTTCCAAACACCAAGCATTACTTACCCTTAACCACCATCAGTCATCACATCACCAATACCGCCTTCAACCAAAACCCTTTGTCACTTCGTCGTTACACTTACAACAACACCATAATCGTCGTTTCACAACCGTCATCACCACTTCCAACGTTTATCATTAGCAACCGTCCCCATCCAACAATACAACTCCACAATCTTCACCAATTCCCCACTTGACCTGCAACTCACCACCCTTCCCACCTCCGTCGTTGCACACCTTTCGTTACAAACCACCCCTACCGGAAACTCAAACCGAACATTCACCACCGTAAACAACCACCCTCCACTCACCACACTCGAACCACCTATATCGTAGCACAACCTGCAACATCTTTAACTTTGAAATTTACTGTTTTCACATCTTTAACTTTTGCAGAACAAACAAAGTGGGTATGGATTTTGAATAAAAAATGTGTTGGTTAAAACGTTTGGAATAATATTGAAAGCACATGAACAAATAATGCAATAATATTGGGCAATTTCGTCTTTCCACCACCTTTTAAAATAAAATCCAACGTTCAACACAAGTACACATATGGCAAAAAACGATCAGGGACGAAAGTTAATTCCGCTATCAAACCACAACTCAACCTTACCTTTCCTTGTATATTGATATTTTATTTAAATTAAAAAAAGTAAAAAAAATTATTAATCAGATATTAAAATAATAATAATAATAATAATAGTAGAGTTAATTGCCCGGATAGTCCCTGTGGTTTGTCACTTTTTCACGTTTAGTCCCCACCTTTTTAAAATAGCATGTTTGCTCCCTGTGGTTTACCAAATTGTTACTCGGATAGTCCCTACACTAGATGACAGTTAAATTATTCAGTTAATTGTGTGTAAAGTGACAAAAATACCCTTATCTTAATAAAACTATAATTAAACATAAAATAAAAAGAAATATATATTAAGATGCCCCACCCTTTTTATTTAAATATAAAATTTAACCCCTATCCTACCCCACCATAACCCATCTTTTTCACCTATTTACCACCACCAACAACAACAAAAATGACTGCCACCATCCATTTACCACCCCAAACCAACACCACCACCACCACCATCCATATCCACCTCCAAACCAGCACTACAACAACCGGCTTCACCATAGCACCACCTACTTCATATAATAGAAACAAATTTAATTAAAACCTATCTGTTCGGCAAGCTCCACCATCGCCGGTGAACGGTACCATACGCCGGTGAACTACCATACTCACAATCGATACCATACGTCACAATCGCCAACGGAATCAAGACTTAGTACCACTCGCCGTTGAACTATCATACGTCACAATCGATATACGACTCACCGCCGCCGCTGAACTACCACCCTCCACAACCTCCTCCACCCTGCACCAAACTGTCGGAATCACAAACCTCGGACAACTGCGGCGAACCCACACCCACACCTCCAACGACCTGCTCCTTTTCCTGTTTTGATTAAAACCGGTCACCACCACCAATACTATGGTACCCGCCCTTTCACTATCTTTTCAGCTTCATCACTCGTAACCCTAGTTAACTAATCAATTCCCACTTCTCTAATTCCACTATAAATGTAACAATAATCATTGTGAAATGAGTACAGATCGAAAGTTCAAAATGGGTAACTTTCCTCTGTTTTTTGTTCTCTTTTTTTTAAAGGATTTGTTGGGTAATGATGAGTTTGCTTTGCTTTGAAGATCTTGTACATAACTTGAGCATAAGAAATCAACACCCAACTGTACGATTAACGAGATTAACGGATCATACGATTTAAGTGGCAGAACTTCACAGATGTAAATCCATCGGGTCATATGATTTAAGTGACGGATCATACGATTTAAGTGACGGCTGATTGAAGGTGCCGGAACTTCGCAGACGACGGTCGGAGAAAGGGCTCCTTACCGGAGAAGAAAGCAGGGTGGGGGTGGGCTGGGATTGGATTTAATAATAAAAGGTGGGTCCATTTACTTCTTAAATGATAAAAAAAATATATTTGTTTTAATGTTTTAATTAAGATAAGGGTATTTTTGTCGTTTTACACACACTTAACTGAATAATTTAACTGTCATCTAGTGTAGGGACTATCCGAGTAACAATTTGTTAAACCACAGGGAGCAAACATGCTATTTTGAAAAGGCGGGGACTAAGCGTGAAAAAATGGCAAACCACAGGGACTATCCGAGCAATTAACTCTAATAATAATAATAATAATAATAATAATAATAATAATAATAATAATAATAATAATAATAATCAGATATTTGAAATCTAAAAGAAAACAAAAAGAGTTTGTTTAGTCCCGCAAGTCATTTATCCCTTTCACGAAACACCTCCTATAAATACATAAAAGTCGGCAAAAACGTACCAACTCTTTCTTCTTTCTCTAATTCAAAATCAAAAAAAATATCTGAATGAAATTGAAACCCTAGTTCATCCTCAATTCCCCATACTTTCTCTCTCTAAATTCTCTCTCAAAATCACTCGTATATGGCGGTAGTTCTTGATCCGATACCAGCAGTACCAGCCACTGCTTCTTCACTCGCTCCTGGATTCAGATTTCATCCCACAGATGAAGAACTTGTTCGCTATTACCTGAGGCGTAAGATTTGCGGTAAACCTTTCCGATTTGACGCTATTTCGGATGTTGAAGTTTATAAAGTCGAGCCGTGGGATCTTCCAGGTGAGTTTTTGTTCCTTATTACGCTCAATTTTGGTGTAAATTATGTGTAAGATGTTGTAGTTTTATACTTTCAGCTTTAGATATGTCGGTGGTTATTAGAATTGAGATTTTAGTTGTTTATTAGATGTTTATTTGCTTAATTATTCCGTTCGGATCATGTATGACCAATATGAATATGGAGTCATATGGATAGAATATTGTTAAAGTTAAAACTAGTAGAATTCTTTTGCGCGGTGCGGCTGGTATTAGGTGTATGCACAAAACAGAAAATATTGTGTAGAGTAGTAGCAGACCTAGTTACATAAAGGTTGTGCAAGCACAGACATAAGGTTTTGAGTTACAAAATGACGTTGTGAATATTAGCTTTGAACTTCAGGTAGCACTGTAGAAGGGGATTATATTTTCCTTTTTTAAGGTAGGTGGTGTATGTGTAGCTAAAGAACCTCATGAACGTTGACACGACTCTGTTTCGGATACAATTTATTTTGAAACGTAAATAAAAGTAAACGTGTCGCAAGTTCGCACCGGTGTTTTTGAAATTGTACAGGACATTATATTTTAAAAGCTACAAGAGAAAAACAAAATATGTTTAAAAGTAATTAAAATTTGTAACTATTAATATATGCAAGTGTTAGATTTAAAAGTAATTAAAATTTGTAACTATTAATATGTTTAAAAGCTACAAGAGAAAAACAAAATATGTTTAAAAGCTACAAGAGAAAAACAAAATATGTTTAAAAGTAATTAAAATTTGTAACTATTAATATATGTAAGTGTTAGATTTGCTGTTCAAGAACCTTGTGTTTTAATATGTATTTAAGTAAAAGGGCTAAGGGTAGGGATCCTAAGAGAAGTCCACCCTATATGAGAAACTTGAGAAGCATTCTGGACCACACATTTTTCTAAGCCTTTCGTAATATACACATATGTATAGTTTAAAATTGACTATATACATATGTGTATAATGAGTTATACACATATGTATATAGTCAATTTTAAACTATACATATGTGTATATTACGAAAGGCTTAGAAAAATGTGTGGTCCAGAATGCTTCTCAAGTTTCTCAACTAGCCTATCACTTCTCACATGATCCTTTTCCAAAGGGCTAATATGTGATCCTCTATGTTTGTTAATGACTTTAAAAAAGATGCTTTGGATTATATTCAGTATTCATATGTGTTGCACTATCTTGTACATTCTGATCTTGAAGAAGCTGGATAGCTTATTAATTATGTTATTCGGTCAATTTATGTGGTGCAGGTTTGTCCAGACTTAAGACCAGAGACCTGGAATGGTACTTTTTTAGTGTCCTGGATAAGAAATACGTGAATGGATCGCGTACAAATCGAGCGACAGATAGAGGGTACTGGAAGACCACCGGGAAAGACCGCGCTGTTTACCATAGGTATCAGTTGATTGGCATGAAAAAAACTCTGGTGTATCATATCGGTCGGGCACCAAAGGGCGAGAGAACAAACTGGGTTATGCATGAATACAGACTCATTGATCAGGAGTTGGAAAAGGCTGGAATTTTCCAGGTAAGGAGGATGCGTGTTGTAATACATAACCATAGACTACGATGTTATATAGCTTAGGCCTCATTATATTGTGGCGGGCTTGATGAATCGTTAGGCTAAGCAGGTAATGCGGTAAAAAATCGGATATCGGTCAAGGACCGATATTTGAGATATAGGTTATCGTGGTGGATATCGGTGATTTTAATATCATGTAGAATTTATATATATATAGCAATTTAACAATAACAATTCAGTATACTCTCCTACCATTAACAGATTAACCTTTTGCAACTTGCAAAACACTAATAATCGTAGCAAGTAGGAACTCATTAGGACTTAAAACACCATTTAACACTAAAAATTAACAATTAAGACTCAAAACACTAATAGCAGCAATAAGAAGAAAGACGAATGGTAGAACTAAGAAGAAAGATACTGATATCGAGAAAGTCGGTGATATATCGGTCAATATCGATGATAATATCGTTAGTGATATTCTAACCGATATTTGACACCGATATTTTGCATGGGGGCCGATAACTGATATATTGGTGATATATCACCGCTTTAACTGCATAATTGTTAGGTCATGGATGTTTGGAAACATTAGACTTCAGGGTGTCATTCAGTGTATGTTTGTTTTCTTCTATTATGTTGATGTTGCTTTATCATTTTAACTTAAGGTGGATATTGTTTTGGCAGGACTCGTTTGTTCTTTGTAGAATCTTCCGGAAGAGCGGTTCCGGGCCGAAAAATGGTGAACAGTACGGGGCACCGTTTGTTGACGAGGAATGGGACGATGATGAGCTAACAATGGTACCCAAACAGGACTTTGTCGAGTCATTGCCTGTTGATGATGCCTATCTTGATGCAGATGACATTGAGCAGGTTTGGGCCTTAACATCATTTTTTAATACGCTTCTATCTATTGTTATTAGGGCTGCAAACGAACACGAACAAGGCCTTGTTCATGTTCATTTGTTAAGAAAATACATGTGTTCATGAACACTTATCGAACGAGATTTTCTGCTTGTGTTCGTTCGTTAAGAAAATGATTGTGTTTATGTTCCTTTGTTAATTTTAGTACCGAACACAAACAAACGCTACGTTCATGAACAGAAACAAACATAAATGAACGTTCATGAACACAAATGAAACAAACGAGCACAAATAAGCGTTCGTGAAGAAAAATAAAAGAATGTCAATAAATGATTATATAAACTAAAAACCCTAATGAATTATCAAACACAAACGAACATAAACGAACACGTTAGTACATTACCGAACGTTCACGAACATAAACGAACGAACGTAGCCTCTGTTCATGTTTGTTTATTTCACTAAACGGACACATTTTTTTTCGTGTTCGTTCCTTTATTAAACGAACGATCACAAACGAACACCAATCTTGGTTGTGTGTATTATGTTACTTATTCATAACAATTTTTTGCATCAGATTCTTGGCTCAGACACGCCAGAAGAACATCGTCCTCTTCAATTGGAAATTCCTCAAGGTGATGATGTCAGCAGTGGTGACGTATCCACAGAAACAGTTGATGACCCACAAAACTTATCGATGTGTGAGAGTGAGGGTCAACCACAGGTTGACCAAGCAGACGGCCCTAAACTGTTTGATTTGCCTATACAGAATGATCTGGACCCCACATCTGTTAAGCATGAATACATTACGGAAACAAGTAACACCGAGGATTTTGATGTGGATAATTATTTGCTCGATGAACCGTATTTCGATGCCTCTACTAGTGACTTCCAAGTTAACGGAAGTTCATTCTTGGAGGCTGATGACGTTAAAAATGACGTCAAGGCAGAACCTGGACTTGACATGTTTGACGAGTATCCGACGTATCTTATTCCACCAACTGATGGCTTTGAATACGCTTTTGATTTGTTAGGGAATGATAATATGCTCGAGGTAACACACCATTCTTGCGCCTTCTTTTTTGTAATTCTTATTTATACATAAAACATAACATGAAGACTCTTGTGAATAGCATACATGTTTTGTTTTTAATGGTTAGTCTTTTTTTTTCTTTTTGCTTTTGGGCTTTTTTGTGCATCTAACCCCCCCCAATTTTCGACATTGACACTTACACCCCTCAACTTTTTAAAAACTTTGTATAATGTTTTTTTGACCCCCTCGAGTTTTACGTTCTTATTTTTATGTATGTGGTGGTATACATTCAAGTTGGTCTACGTCGAGTCAGGTCAAATATAATACGTTCTTGTGCTTATTTTTATGTACATTTTCAGTTGGTATATGTTTTGATGTAAAAATTTTAGACGGTGAGTACAATTGCTAGTTATTATCATGTCGTAACCTAATATTATTTTTCAATAATCAGAATGCAAACGAAGGAATTCATCAATTGAGTGAAGTTAGTAAGGAGTTCTTTGAAGTGCACGACGGTGATTTTGCCTCCACTTCAAGTCAAGAGAATCCAGATTTGGCAACCGGTAACACTGAAGGAACTCACGAGACTTGTGACGCAAGCAACCAACACCTTGAAGAACAGGGTAACGATCTTGTTCCTTCTTTGAAGCAAGAGGATTCCTGTTTGCCAACAGGTATAGTAATCTTTTTCTTTCTTATTATATAGGATTAATTTCATATATACCCTTACAAACTTTAAAAATTTCATATATACCCAACCAAAACTAAAAATTTCATATATGCCCTTACAAAGTAGGTGAAATATCAAATATACCCAATTATTTAAAACAATCTAATAAGTGATCATTTTACCCTTATTTTTTAACTTCAAGTTTTCATATATGCTCATCTTTTAACTTCATATTTTTATATAACACATTTTAGCTTAAATTTATTTTTACCATTTATATTTTTATTTTTTTAACCCATAAACAATAGTCATCATCATCATCATACTCGGTATACCCACCAATAGCAACGCTAAGGTATGGTCTGAGGAGGGTGAGATGTAGACAACCTTACCTCTACCCTGTAGGAATAGAGAGGCTGCTTCCAATGAGACCCCCGGCTCGATTGTAGTTTTGCATCAAGCCTTGGACATAAGGCACATAACACTCAGCAATTGAGACAAACACCGATTAGTGCATGTACCTCCTTGTCTTTGGGCTATCAATGCCACCACATGATGCATGATTAACCCATAAACAATAGCATACTCCATATATAAAATTTCAGCTAAATAAATTATGCTAGAAATGAGTAAATATAATTATTTGAAGTTAAAGGTCATATATGAGGTTTCAAAGTTTTAGAAAAATAAGGGTAAAATTGTCATTTATTAAATTGTTTCTAATGAATTGGGTATATATGATATTTTGCAAGTTTGTAGGGGTATATATGAAATTGCCTCTATTATATGTACATGTCGATTGATGTCTGTTTTGACTTTTTACACCTCGACGTAATCTAAAGACATTGTTTACTTTGGTTTATGCAGAATTTGCATACCCGTTTCTGCATAGGGGGAGTTGCATGCCTGCATACGCATCAGAATCTTCCGCAAAGTACATGGCTGCGGCTTCTCAAGCTTCTACCTCAATTCGTGTTACAACCGGCATGATCAGAATACGCGATATTTCTTTCACAGGGAGCAAGCTGGACTGGTCATTCGGCAAAAACGGTCATCTCAACATTGTTCTCTCATTTCAGTTGGAGCAAATTGAGGGTAATTCCGTAAATTCTGATGAAGCCCTTGGTTTAACTTCTCGAAAGCGCAATTCTTCTGTTCCCAGAAGCTTGTTTTACTGCTTGTTTCTGTGGATCGTGATTCTTTCGTTGAGTTTCAAGATCCGAAGTCTGGTTTGTCCCAGGTCGTACATGAGCTGAACGGGTCAATGGTAAAGCATTGGTTTTGTTCGTTGGTGACGGAAACCTCAAGATGCTTCTCGACCTTATCTTTTAACAAAATAATGTTGTCACGGAGGCACATTGTTTAGTATGCATATGATTCTGATCTGAGAGCCAATATGTTTGTTTTGGTGAAAGTTCTTGGTAAGAACATTAGAAAGATCATGGAGAACAATTTCAATGCTTATGTGGGACCGTAAGGAGATAGCACCTCACTATTTCTTTCTTTTCTATTTAATATTCTATTTATTAGTCACATTTTAATCAACGAATCTTTATGTGTTAAGCTCAAGCTTGGTCTGAGCTCGAGCTTGGCCAGGGCGATTTTGGTTTGGGCTTGGTTTCTGATGCAATGATTATTTTATTCTGAGATTTCAATCTCTCAAATAGAAGTTAAATTATATGCATGTAATGTGCTACTTTATTCCCTTAGTTTCGAAGGATCATCTATTACTTGTCAGCGAAGGTGTTTTTCGTTGATGTATAATGTAATGTAATATGGAAAACATGATATTTTGTTTATTGTTAATTTTTAAAACTCTATTTAGAATGTTTAACACGCAACTTTTAATTATATTCTTAGGGGTTGTTTGTTTAGCTCTTATTGAGGCTAATGGTTAGACCTTTTGCTGGTTTAACACTTAATGGTTCAGAGTGTTTGTTTTGGGAGACATTTGCCGTTGAATGACTAAGCATTATATTGAGAGACTAAGCATTATATTGAGTCTAAATGGTTAAGACCTCTAATCTGAATTGGTCTCCGAACGGTTAAGCATTATACTGGGTTTTAATGGTTCAGATCTCTTACCATTTCAACACTTATGGTTCAGACATATTACTGGTTCAGTACTTAACCATTTATAAGTTGCCAAATAGCCCCTTAGTATTAGACCAATATTCATTAGGAATCTCGAACTTTCAAACTTAGGGAGTGGAGCACCACTTTACAAAAACCACTAGGCTAGAAGTCGTTAGACATTTGTTATAGTTTAATGGCCTCTGTCACCTTAGTCTAAAGGGGCATGACGGGCTCATGCGTGAGTGTGGCTACATGTGAAATTAATTTTTTAGCCAGTCAAAACACTCCATATGCCATAGACGTTAATGTATAGCTAAAAAAATTGCACAAACATTGAAAATACTATGCAACTTTTAAGGCGTGTACTCGTTAATTGATTTAACTATTATCACAGTATATAGAACAATTTGAATTCGAATTAATAGTTTATCACTTTATCTACAACTTATTGAAATTTTCATCAAGGAGTAGTTGATGCATATTCCATTGATTTGATTATATTTATCTTACCACCTTTGAAACAACCCACCACATCAATCCTCCTGCTCCACTATTGTAAACAACAAATTATAAGAGGTAAGCTAGATTTTCCAACGAGTTAATTGCTCAGCAGGCACAAGGACCCCTATTGAACCATATTACATGTTAATTGCTTAACATAATACAAACCAAATTTATTAACTAATTAGACAAAAACCGAATCATAGAACAATCATACACCGAATAACCCTTAATTATTTGTTAATCAACTTTAATACATTCCAAAAGGTAAGCTATATTAATTAATTACTACACGTATTTCTGCTCAATGTAAATACTTTTAGACAACTTTAACAAAATAAAGGTTGTAGTCTGGGGACTACTACTTATGTAATTTTCTACTTTGTAGAGACCCCCCTCCCTTTAAGTGATCAACTAACTTGTTAGTTATTCAATGGAATGATGGGAGAAACAACATTGTGTTGGTTCAGTTCTGTTTTAAACATAATGAAAAACATGAAAACATACCTGTCACCGCAGACAGTGCAATGGAGAATCCAGTGAGAAAAGACGACATGGAGTTCGACATCTTTGTCAAGGTGATCTGGTTCCTCCTTAGGGTGCTGACTGATGATGGTGACTGATTAAACCAAAAAGGGTATCGGCCGTAGGAGAGGGAGGTCGAACGTGATGATGTTATGCTTATGGGGTATCTCTAATTGTGTAACTGTCTAACCCCTTAACCTCCACATAAGTCTCCTTATACAAGCACCCAGGAGGAAACTTAATTAGTTAATAAGGGTAATATGGTCCATCAACAATTACCAACTAATTATTTAATAGGTTGTTATATATTTTGATCTATATAATGTAAATGATTATAATGGCTATAGATTAAATATTAATACATAACATTCTCCCACTTAGCCGAGTAATCATTTACTATGAGTATTAGATAAGCCTGATCAGGAGTTAACACTCATTTTAGCCTTAAACAAGTACTATAGCAAGGAAATACAGCCGTTGAATCATTATGCGACTCAGGACCCCCATTAATCATACTATAGCCTTAATTTAAAACCTAATCGTTATGATCAAAATACGCATAAGCCCTTTGTTTGATTTGTAACTTTATTTGTCTATATGCCATTATACCAGTTGAACATATTCTAAGAGACATATAAAATCAAACTGAGGAAATTTCATTAACATAAAACATAAGCTAGTACAATATGCTCAAATAAGGTCTTTACTAAATCCCATATTCCGAACATGTTCTTTATAAACCTTAGGAGGGAGACCTTTAGTCATCGGATCCGCAAACATATCTTTAGTACTAATATACTCGATACAAAGATTATTTTCCTCAACTCGTTCACGTACGAACATATATTTTGTATCGAGATATAAACCAGCTCCAGTCGAACTGTTACTGTTCGAGAAATTAACGGCAGCTGAATTATCATATGTAAAGCTTCAATGGTCTAGAAATGGAATTAACGATTTTGAGTCCAGCGATCAGATTTCTAAGCAACATTCCATGATAGGTTCCGTTATAAACAGCAATGTACTCTGCCATCATTGTGGAAGTTGTGGTCAACTGTTATTTATGACTCTTCCATGAGATAGGGCCGCCTGCTAACATAAAGATATAGCCCGAAGTGGATTTCTTGTCATCTTTTCATTTGGCAAAGTCAGAATCAGAATAACTCACCACTTCTAAATGATCACTTCTTCTATAAGTCAGTTTATAGTCTTTCGTCCCTTGCAGATATCGAAGTACCTTCTTAGCTGCTTTCCAGTGATCTAGGCCAGGATTAGTCTGATAACGGCCTAGCATTCTAGCAATATAAGCGATATCTGGGCGAGTACAGACTTGAGCATACATCAAGCTCCCGACTACTGACGCGTAAGGTATCTGGCTCATTTGCTCCTTCTCAACCTCTGTTGTCGGACACTGGAATGAACCGAAAACATCTCCTTTAACTACTGGAGCGACGGAGGGTCTGCACTGTTGCATGTTGTAACGTGTAAGGACACGATCTATGTAAGCCCTTTGGGACAATCCTAAGATCCCTTTGTGTCTATCTCGGTGGATTTCGATGCCAATGACGTAAGAAGCATCTCCGAGATCCTTCATGTCGAAGTTATGCGAGAGTAACCGCTTCGACTCATGCAACATGTTTAAACTATTACTTGCCAATAGAATATCATCTACGTAAAGAACAAGTATAGTAAAGTCGCTCCCACTCATCTTGAGGTAGGTGCATTGATCCACTTGATTCTTCATAAAACCTTGTTTCTTCATGACTTCATCAAACTTGAGGTACCACTGACGTGATGCTTGTTTTAACCCGTAAATGGATTTCTTCAACTTACAGACTAGATGCTCCTGACCTTCAGGTTTAAAGCCTTCAGGTTGTTTCATGTAAACATCTTCGTCTAAGTCTCCGTTAAGGAAAGCGGTTTTAACGTCCATCTGATGCAACTCTAAATCGAAATGAGCTACTAGGGCCATGACGATCCTTAATGAATATTTACGAGAGACAGGTGAAAACGTCTCTTGATAATCAATTCCCTCTTTCTGGGTGTAGCCCTTTGCAACCAATCTCGCTTTGTAGCGTTCAACGTTCCCATTCGGATCCAGTTTTGTTTTGAACACCCATTTGCATCCTACGGGTTTGACTCCGTTGGGTAATTCTACCAAATCCCAAACGTCATTTTTCTTCATGGAATCAAGCTCATCAATCATTGCTTTATTCCATTCAGAAGACTGATCACTGCTAATGGCTTCATTGTAAGAGATAGGATCATTGAGCTTTCCGGGATCCATTTCAGTCAGGTAGGTAACATAATCATCCCAATTAGTAGGCCTTCTTTGCCTAGATGACCTCCTGAGTGGATTATCGGGTTCAGCGTTGTCTTGGTTTTGAGCGTTTGATGTGCCTTCATCATGAGGTATAATGGGTTCTGATTGTAGAGGTGAATTTGGAGTTGGTGCAGTAGCTTCAGGTGCAGTCGTTGCATTGGGTACAAGAGGAGTAATCGGAGTAATGGTAAGCGACGAATCTCTCCCCCCCGCGTCTTGTACTTCTTGCAATTCTTCGTAAGGGTTGGTACTGCTCCCACTGACCTTGAAATCCTCCAGGAACGCGATACGCTTGGTTTCAACAATATGGGTGACATGGGAAGGACAATAGAAACGATAACCCTTTGAGTTCTTAGGATAGCCGATAAAGAAACAGGTAACTGTTTTAGGGTCAAGTTTCCTTAGGAAAGGATTGTAAAGTTTTGCTTCAGCAATGCAGCCCCATACTTTCATATATTCAAGACTCGGTTTCCTTCCTGTCCAAAGTTCATAAGGAGTTTTAGGGACAGACTTAGAAGGAACTCTATTGAGTATATGAACAGCTGCTTTTAACGCTTCAGTCCAGAGGAATAATGGTAAATTAGTGTTGGCTAACTTACTGCGCACCATGTTCATGAGGGTACGGTTTCTTCTTTCAGCGACACCGTTCTGCTGAGGTGTACCAGGCATGGTGTATTAGTTCACAATCCCCTGGCCCTTACAAAACTCATAAAATGGACCAGGATCTTGACCCACATCAGTATGTCTTCCATAATATTCACCGCCTCTATCTGATCTCATAACTTTAATCTGACGATCTAATTGCTTTTCAACTTCAGCCTTATAATCTTTAAAAGTTGTTAGAGATTCAGATTTCTCCTTAATAAGATACAAGTACATGTAACGAGAATAATCATCAATGAAAGTGATAAATGAAGTATGTCCTGTTATGCCAGCGATTTGGTAGGGACCACTAATGTTAGTGTGAATGAGTTCTAATAAATTAGAGCTCCTAGTGGCACCTTTCTTATTCGCTAATGTCATTTTACCTTTAAGACATTTGACACATGTTCCAAAATCAGAGAAATCGAGAGGAGGTAAGACTTCATCCTTTACTAGACGATTTAATCGTTCTTTTGAAATGTGGCCTAAACGCTGATGCCACAACATGGATGAAGTCTCTAAGTCACGTTTCTCTTCCATCTTTGTGAGTGATTCATTAATGTTATATGACAACAAAGATTTGGAAAAGCCATCATCTAGTTCTAATCTATAGAGACCACCATCCAGAACACCAGTACCATAAAGAACATAATCATAGAGGATAGAGAGTTTGCGATGACCACGGGAAACAATAAAACCGTCCATATCTAACTTTGGTCCTGACACAAGGTTCCGAGTTACCTCAGGAACATATAAGGTATCATAAAGTTTAATACATAAACCAGTTTTCATAACTAATTGTACTGTTCCAATGGCCTTCACTTCTAATTCTCGATCATCCCCAACCTTAAGCGTTCTTTGGTTTCTTTCCAGCTTCCGGATTGAAAGGAATCCCTGAGTTAAATTGGTAACATGAACCATAGAACCAGAATCAAACCACCAAGAATTAGTAGGAACACTTAAATTATAGGACTCAAGTATCATAAAATAATCGTTACCTTTCTTAGCCAGCCACTCCTTAAAGTCAGGGCATTCCTTCTGCATGTGTCCTGTCTTTTTACAGAACTTGCAGCGGATACCTCCTAAGAAGTTCTTAGAGCTGGAAAGTGCACTTGTATTAGGATTAGGCCTTTGGACTTTTGAAGCATCCTTCCTCTGATGATTGTTCTTCCTTTTCTTAGAGTTGGAGGTGGTGAAGTTGGCAACATCAGTAGTGCGATCCATCCTCATGCGCTCTTCCTCCTGTACGCACATGGCGACCAGCTCACTCATCGTCCATTTTTCCTTCTGAGTGTTGTAATTGATCTTAAATGCTTCAAAGGACGAAGGAAGCGAAGTGATGATAAAATGAACGAGGAAACCATCACTGATTTCCATTTCCAGCCCCTTCAACTTATTGGCCATGTCATTCATCATCATGATGTGCTCGCGAATGCCGCTCCTCCCATCATACTTAGTTGTCACCAGCTTGAGAATAAGAGCACTAGCGTGTGCTTTAGACGTCCCTTTGAACTGCGCCTCCACATGTTCCAAGTAGGTTTTAGTGTCACGGCCCCCGTGCCCGGTTTCACCCGGTTCAGGATCCGCGAGACAGAAAACCCGTGGTATTTAAATTTACAGCGGAAGTCTTATCAGGATCGTTTTAAACTTGAAAATGCCCGAGTTTATTTACTTATACTTCGGGATAAACCCCGTAATATACAGTGGAGGAATTTCATAATTCCTTTAGTTTACAAAACATGTTTATTTATTCGAGCCACTACTTTAAGCTTGAGAGTGCTCCTGAGCACTTGTACTTGATTCAAAGTAGGTCACCTGAAACATATTGTAAAAATATTTTGTCAGCGGGGAAATACTGAGTGAATCATTCATTTTAATAAAAAGACACGTTATTATAATTCACAGTATTAAGGAAGATTACAATGTTTCTATCAACCAATTACCCCAAATCGGTATTTGTCACTCGACTACCCATTGGCTATCTCGTTGTCCAAATGGTGTCTGTGACTATGGTCAGATCACCCATTGGCTAACTCGTTGTCCAATGGTGACGGGAAATAAGTAATGTATACAAAACCCCACATACCGGCAGTAATTGAAGACTACATAAACTTAATCCCTGTAATTATAACTCTGAAAAGAATTTAGAGTTTCGTAAAACAGTTGATAAAAAGAGAATGACTCACATTGAAGATTTAACGAGCAGTGTATAAGCCTACGGATTAGCCTTGTTTAACCTAATTTAAATAACAATGCACACAAACTGGGTTAGTAACTAATACAACATTTACGACAATTCACGAGATTAAACCCTCACAATGATTGACAAAGTGCGATACTTAAACATCCAGCGGATTCACAACGAATGACAGAGTATAGCCCGAGTCCGGGCAGCACTCAAACATCCTGTCGGAATCACGACGAATGAAAAAGTATAAACCCAATTTGAGCAGCACTTAAACATTCGTTGGATAGTTTCAATCGATTGGACATTGAATCGTAGCAGTAATCGAGTTATTACCCTGTTTTGCGGCAGCAGTTCGTGAATTGTGTGTGTTTTAAGACTGTTTCGACTATGACTCAGAGTACAAATTGAAATTGAACGTCGAACAAACGCACAGTACCAAGTCCCACTGCCCTCTATTTATACCCAGAAATTCGCCCCCCTCGCGCCACGCGAAAGATCTCTTTGTGCGCGTCGCGTGGCGCGAGAGACCCTAGTCTACCATAGGTTGGCTTCGTGTCTAGGTAGCTCAGCTGAGTTGGTTTCGCATGCAATTTCACTTCACACGTAAAACTGTTTAGATATTATCAACTAGGGTTTACCCCCCTTGAGTTTTAGGGGCCCTGATCCTGATTCCGATTGTTCTGAAAATTTTAGGGTTTATACAGATTTACTTGGGTTTCTCAATTAGGGTTTCCTATTAGACAAATAAAATAATAATTTAATAGTTTTGGTGAGAGTTGTTACATCCTCCCCACCATAAGAAAATTCTCGTCCTCGAGATTTACTGGAATAATTGAGGATATTTCCGCTTCATTTCTGATTCCAGCTCCCAAGTGTATTCTGGTCCTCTTTTTGAATCCCACTTGACTTTGACTAACACTAGTCGTTTGTGCTTGAGAAACTTAATCTTTCTATCTTCTATCTGCAATGGTTTTTCCACAAATTTTAGCTTTTCATTTACCTCTATATCTGGAAGAGGTACTACCAGGGATTCGTCTGATAGACATTTCTTGAGATTGGATATATGAAACACATCATGTACCCCAGCTAATTCTTCTGGTAGTTGTAGGCGGTAAGCAACTGGTCCTATTCGTTGGATTACTGGAAACGGTCCTACGTACCTTGGACTCAGTTTTCCTTTCTTACCGAATCGTACTACTCCTTTCCGAGGAGAGACTTTTAAGAGTACTTTGTCTCCGACTTGAAACTCTAGTGGTTTGCGGTGATTGTCTGCATAGCTTTTCTGGCGATCTCGAGCCGTCTTCAATCTTTCTTTGATTTGAGTTATCTTGTCAGTGGTTTCTTGTACAATTTCAGGTCCCGATAATTGACTTTCTCCTATTTCTGCCCAACAAACTGGAGTTCTACACTTGCGTCCATACAGTGCTTCGAATGGGGCAGCTTCGATGCTTGAGTGATAACTATTGTTATAGGAGAATTCAATTAAAGGTAAATGATCATCCCAGTTTCCACCAAAATCTATTACACATGCTCTGAGCATGTCTTCCAGGGTTTGAATTGTTCGTTCACTTTGTCCGTCCGTTTGCGGATGATATGCAGTACTTAAATTTAATCGAGTACCCATGGCTTCTTGGAAACTCGTCCAGAAGTGTGAGGTGAAACGACTATCCTTATCCGATATAATAGAGAGTGGGGCTCCATGTAGGGATACTATTTCATCTACATATAATTTTGCTAATCTTTCCATGGTGAAAGTTTCTTTCATGGGTAGAAAATGAGCTGATTTGGTTAATCGGTCCACAATTACCCAAATCGCATCATTCCCTTTTCTGGTTTTGGGCAACTTGGTAACAAAATCCATAGTTATTAGTTCCCATTTCCAAACATGCATTTCTAATTGCTGGAGTATCCCGGAAGGTTTCTGGTGTTCTGCCTTAACTTGTGAACAAGTAAGACACTTAGATACATAACTAGCTATGTCCTTTTTCATACCTATCCACCAGAAATTATTTCTTAAATCTTGGTACATCTTATTATTTCCAGGGTGCATAGTATACCTAGATTTATGGGCTTCCTCTAAAATTTTATTCCTTAAATCTCCCTGTTTAGGTACCCAAATTCTTTTCTTATGGAATCTCCAAATTCCATCCGCTCCTTGTTCCAATTCTTTTATTCGTCCTTTCATTTCCTCAGTATCATCTTTGATTGCTGTGGTTTGAACCTTCTTTAATTGTTCCATTAAATCTAACTGTAGATTTAACCTGAGAGCACGAACTCGCTTTTGTTTCTCGTGGTATTTACGACTTAAGGCATCTGCAACTACATTTGCCTTTCCTTCGTGATATTGAATATCACAGTCGTAGTCGCTTAGAATCTCCATCCAACTTCTTTGCCTCATGTTTAATTCTTTTTGACCAAATATATACCTTAAGCTTTTATGATCTGTATAAACTGTAAACTTACTTCCATACAGATAATGTCTCCAAATCTTAAGGGCAAAAATTACCGCTCCTAATTCTAAGTCATGAGTCGTGTAGTTTTCCTCATGCTTTTTCAATTGCCTTGAGGCATACGCAATTATCTTTTTGCGTTGCATTAACACACATCCTAATCCTAACATAGAAGCATCGCAATACACTTCAAAATCTTCTGTTCCTTCTGGTAATGCTAAGATTGGGGCATTTGTTAACTTTTGCTTTAAAATCCTAAAAGCTTCCTCTTGTCTGGGTCCCCATTCAAATTTTACGGCTTTACAAGTTAGCTTAGTTAATGGAACTGCTATCTTAGAAAAATCCTTAATAAAGCGTCTATAGTATCCAGCTAATCCTAGGAAACTTCTAACTTCCGTAGCCGATTGTGGGGCCTTCCATTTGGTGATCACTTCTATCTTGGAGGGATCTACGTGAATACCTTCGTGATTCACCATGTGTCCTAAGAATTGTACTTCTTGGAGCCAGAATTCACACTTTGAGAATTTGGCGTAAAGCTTTTCCTTTCTTAACAAAGTTAAGAGTGCATGCAGGTGCTCGCAATGTTCCTCCTGACTTTTGGAGTAAATAAGTATATCGTCGATGAAAACGATTACAAATTTATCCAGATACGGTTTACAGATTCTATTCATCATGTCCATAAATGCTGCTGGAGCATTTGTTAATCCGAAGGGCATGACTGTAAACTCGTAATGTCCATACCTAGTTCTGAAAGCAGTTTTAGGTATGTCTTCTTCTTCTTGTACCTTCAATTGATGATATCCGGAGCGCAAATCTATCTTGGAAAAATATCTAGCTCCTTGTAACTGATCAAATAGATCATCAATCCTAGGTAATGGGTATCGATTCTTAATTGTAACTTTGTTTAATTCCCTATAGTCGATACACATTCTCATCGATCCGTCTTTCTTCTTTACAAACAACACTGGAGCTCCCCATGGAGAGGAACTTGGTCGTATAAACCCTTTACTTAGTAATTCATCTAATTGTTTCTTTAATTCTAACATTTCAGTAGGTGCTAACCGATAGGGTGCCTTGGCTATCGGTATAGTTCCTGGAATTAGATGAATTCTAAATTCTACCTCCCTATCGGGTGGTAATCCTGGTAGGTCCTCTGGAAAGACATCTGGGTATTCTGATACTATTGGTATGTCTTCCAGTTTCTTACTTTTGGTATGCACAACTACCGAAACCATATATGCTATGTAACATCCGTCAAAATGGGTTTCCCAAAATGCGAACCGTTTCGAAATCCGGATCCTCAGCCTTGTAACCTCGGAATTCTTTCGCGAAATAAATAACCGATGAAGGAATTTTTCTAATATCAATTTAATTAATTAATTTGGTTAATAATTTAAACTATTAATTTCATAGTTTAACCAAGTTAGTTTAGTTGGATTAATCAAGTTAGTAGGCAAGTTATTTTCGGTTAGGAGAATTAAGGAGCTAGTTATGACATTTTTTTGAAGCTTGGATAAATAAAACAAAGAAAAATAAAAATGCTATTAAAATGAAACTACAAGGGCTGTAAATCCCTTTCTTTTAACCATTTGCCGCCCAAACGCCATTACGGCTGATTCTTCTCCTTTCCAAGGTGATTGAAGATTTCATTTTTCCAAGAACCAACCACATATCTAGTCTTTAATTCCTTTTGTTGAAACGAAAATTTGGCCATCTTCTTCGATTTTCTTAAATATATGCATGAAACCATATGTTTCTTCACACTTATAAAACCCAACCTCACCTTTGTCGCGTATCTTGCACAGTCACCGGAGCCCATCGGAAAAACCTCCTAGTCTCGCCGGACGTCGAAACTCGTCGGAGAACACGTATCATTGCCGAAGCTCAAACCGGGAAAACCTTCCGACGTCGTTGTAACATTAACAATAAGTTCGTCGGAGGTTTTGTAGTAACAACATCCCACAACCACTCTCACCGCAACCTTTTTCGGACTTCCTTGCACCTCGCCGGAGATCGAAGCTCGTCGGATACGAAGACGACGTCGGAGTTCACAAAGGGACGTTTTCATCGTGTTCGGTATACCCTGTTTTCTACTACATTTCTTTGTTTAATTACTAACTCTGTACATCGGTTAACCAATTAAATCTACATGCTGTTGATTATATCTTTAAACATGGGTTAAAACATAGAATCCTAATCATGTTTATTCAAGCCTTACATAATTATGAACATGAAATTATAGGCACTTACTTGTGGGAATGATTATCTTCGCAGACGATGATGATGAAGCCATGATGCCCGTTATGATGCCTTGGGTTGATGGATCACCTTAGAGAGAATTTTAGTATTTTTTTTCGTATTGGTGTTCTTAAAAGAGTTCTTTATATAACTATTTATAAACCATGACTACTATCACTAATGATCTATAATTATGATCATAAATCATGGTTGGTTATAAACTCTTGGTATTCTCTCTATTAAAGGCATCTAAAGGGAAATCGTAAAGTCCCGTTAACTTATAACAGTTACTTCCATCAAGTAAATGTAAGGAACTTGTAATTGTGTCATATTGGCAACGTTACTCAAATGATCCGTTAGGCCACATGAACGGGTTATTTCTAACATTCTCCCACTTGGCCGAGTGATCATTTGTGATAAACATAAGTAAGTTTGGCTAAGTTATAACATTAATTAATGTTTCAAATTGAAACTGTAACAGAAAAATACAGTCATTGAGTTATTTTCAACTCAAGACCCCCATTAATCATGTTACAACCCCAAATCAAAACATACGTAAATTTAAGACCAAAATGACTGAGGTAAGCCCTTTGAAATTAATTTATATAATTATTGTCTATACGTTATTAGGTGCACATACGTATTTATAGACAAACAAATTGTATAATTGAGGAAAAATAACTAATCATTCATATGTATGATATGCTATTATGTAAGGCCTTTAGTAAAACCCGTCTTTATTATGAGCTCTTAAAAAAGACTTTGGGTGTAGACCTTAGTTATCGGATCCGCAAACATATCATGAATGTAAATGCATTCGATACAAATATTTAGTTTCCTCTTCTTGTTCATAAACGAACAACAATTTTGTATCAAAGTTTAATGCAGCACCTCTCGAACTGTTACTGTTCAAGGAAATAAGGTAGCTGATTTTTCACAGTAAGTCTTCAATATAGTATTTATATGGAGTTAATAAGTTTATGAGCCCACTGATAAAATTTTAACAACATTTAGTGACAATTGCGTTGTTAATTAACAACATATTATGTCACTATAATTTAGGTTGTTGTTAACAGTTTCTTATGACTCCTCCATGAGATAGATTTGTCCGCAGACATAAGGATTACCCCAAATTGACTTTTAGTTTCTTTTGAATATTACAAAATCAAGGTAAGAATAATCAACCTCTTCTTATAGTCTTTCTCATTTCTTAAAGATATTGTAAGATGCTTCACAATAATCTAGAGTGGTCTAATGTTCATCAATGTGAGCAATATCTAAACGAGTATAGACTTGAACCTTCGTAAGGCTTCTAATTAATGAAGCATAAGGAAGTAATCTCATTTATCATTTTAGCCTCTAAAGGAGAGCTATATTGTTTGTTACACATGTAAGAGCCCGCTTTAGAGTAAAGCTTATGGGACGAACCTAATGTCATGTTGAGTCTATCTCAGTTCCGAGATTCATTATATCAAAATATGTGTAAGAAATTATTTGACTTGTGTAACATATACTTATCCAAAAAGTGCTATCTATATAAGGACAAGTTTACATTAGTTGCTCCCACTCATCTTGAGGTAAGTACATAAATCCACTTAATTCTTGATGAAAAAATGCATTAAATTTCATCACATTTTGATGTTTGCCTTAAAACCCATACATGCAATTAATTGACTTACAAAGGAAGTGTTCTTGACCTTCAGTTTAGAACTTTCAGGTTGTTTTATGAACATGTAAGTCTTTGTTTAAGGAAAGTTGTTTTAATGTTCATATAATGTAGCTCTAAATGATTATAAGCCACTAGAACAACAATGATCCTCAAAGAAACATTTTGTAAGAAAGGTAAGATGATCCTTTGATAAATAATTCTCTTCTAAGCATAACCTTTAACAATCAATCATACTTTTAGCGTCTTAACGTTTGCATTCAGATTTTGTTTAGTGATGAACACCCTTAGGTAATTCAACCAAATCTCAAACGTTAAAATCAAATTTGCTAATAACAATTCTTATTCCATTTAGAAAATTGATTGATGCTAATGGCTTAATTAGAGGAAGTAGGACCAGTAAACTTTCCAATATCCATTTCAACTTAAGTTAAGGATGATACATAATCATCAAAGTTAAACCTAGATGACCTCCGTAGTTAATTATTGGGTTGTATTATGAGTTTTAGTTTTATGGATTAACTCTTGATTAAGTTGCTATCACTTTCAAGATTCTAAGTGTGTAAGAGTTGGTGGTGCAGTATGGTGTGCAAGAGGTGTAATCGGAGTAAAATTTAATTGGTCTCTTTCCCCGCCTCTTGCACTTCTGGCAAGTCCTGGTAAGGACTTTTACTGCTCCCACTGACTTAGAAGTCTTTAACAATTTAGCATGCTTATGGTCAACATTAAAAGACCAATAAATTCTAATAGAGAAACAAATTAATGAATTTACTTCTTGTAGTTTCTCTGTTTAAGGATTACAAGTTTGGCAAGAAATCTGAGTGTGCCCACGTCTACGCAACAATGAAACTTTTGTTAAAGTAGCAGTATATTCTTAAAGAGAAAAGTTGTGAAGGAGCAGTGTCTTATACAGGAGGTACAAATTGAGGTAACAACAAGTTTTCACTCCCCTACCTCTTGCAACTCTCGCAAATTAAGATTAAGACATTTAATGCTCCCACTAACCTTTTAGATCTCTAGGAATGCTACAAGATAAGTTACAATGATGTACGTGGTGTGGGAACATGTCATATATGTTAGACTTGATTTCCTTAATGTCCAGATGTTATAAAAAAATTTTGAGGGACATATTTAGAAGGAATCATAGTATATATGAATTAATTTATTTAATAAATTAATCCATATGAGACATATTAGATACAAGTAAATATTATTTAAAATGATAAATGACTTATGTCTGAATATTCCATTTTGGGATAAGTTCCAATGAAATATAATTTCTGATGGAACTTGATTTATTCCCTTAGCCATTTAAATATTAAGGCTTTTAACACATGCTCATAAGTCACTAAAAAGGAGATTTGGTAATATTTCATCCTTCATTAACCTGGTCCAAATTTCGCATGCAATTTGGTCTTAATGGATGAAGTTTGTAGATCTCATTTTTCTTTTGTTAAATTTTCATTTTCATGATAACAAAAGGTTGTGAAAAAGTGTAGCATCATCTAGTTCTATCTTATAAGGTTTCTATCCAGATTGAAATGACAAATAATATGAGAGTTTATGGTAAGAGTGACTTTGTTTTAACCATGCAAACTTCACAACTGTCATAATGTAGCTTTTATATTGATACTAAATTCTGAACAATCTACAGAATATATAAGGTATCATAAAGCCCAATTATAAAACAGTTTATTATGGTTCTTATAGTCTTAACATAAAATTTTGCCACTAACTCTCATCATAAGTATTTGTTGATTTCTAGTAAGCAAACACATAGAACTAGAGTCAACGCATCATGTGTTGATTGGAATATTACCATTAGCAGACTCAAATATCATAAATATCTAACTACTTATCTTAGCCAGTTGTCCCATTGAATTATGGATAGTCTCGATGCTCATGCCTAGTTAATGGCAAAAATTTGCATTGAGACTTTCCTTTAAAGAAACTTATAGCTGGAAGTAGTACTTGTACACTATCTCTGAATCTTAAAAGTATCATCCTTTTAGGTTTAGTGGCGGTGAGATGAACAACATCTAATTTTCCAGTTTCATGCATTCCTTTTCCTGTACATATGTTGCTAATCAACACACTCATTTTCCTTTGGTACTCTTGAGTGGTATAGTTGATTCTTAAGGCAACTTATGGTATTAGTGAAAAAGTTATATGTAATGCATCGGAAAAGTGTACTGATTTCCATGTGTAAACCTTTAACTAATGGATCATGGTAATGTACATCATGATGTATTCACATATACCACTAACTTTATAGTAAGAAACTAGAGTAATGCATGCGTTTTAGGAGTTATTTTGATTCTTCCAAAGAAAACGAATTAGTCTTGGGAAATTTAGAATCTGGAATAGCTCCCATGATAGCAATAATGAAATGAGTTCTTGATTATCATAAGAGATATAATGGTTGACTTATCCCACTAGTCATGCTCTAATTTTCTTCTGTAATACTTTTATCAGAAAAGAGTAGTAGGATTATCATATCTTAAGAAATAATCAACAATCCAACAAGAGCAAATTTTGTAGAAACTCTTTAGTAAGCAAAGCATTTTAGGTTTTGAAATTAGAGTGGATAAAATAGATGAGATACAAACCTAAGAAGAAGCTTGGAATGATTTACGTTATGGAGTAATCAAGTAAGGCAGACACAAATTATTATATTGAAGATATAGTCTACTATAACACCAAAATAACAGACTAATTTAAGGTTCTACCTGAATTTTGGCTTCGCTTTGGCTTTGACCAAAATTCAGACATTATGAACGTACATAAATCACAGATTGTCTTAATGTTCTAAATAAATTTGGCTTCGCTTTGGCTTTGACCAAAATTTATGCATTATGAACATACATAATAGACTGACTTATTGTTCTACATGAACTTTGGCTTCGCTTTGGCTTTGACCAAATTTCATGTATTATGAACATAAATAAATAAAACCAAGTTAATGTTCTGCCTGAATTTTGGCTGCGCTTTGGCTTTGACCAAAATTCACGCATTATGAACGATATAAATAATAGACCGTCTTTAGTGTTCTACATGAACTCTGGCTTCGCTTTGGTTTTTACCAAAATCCACATATTATGAACACACATAAATACAGACTATCTCAAGGTTCTACATGAACTCTGGCTTCGCTTTGGCTTTGACCAAAATTCATGTATTATGAACACACATAAATAATAAAGTAAAGCACATAAATATAACATAACACCTTTGGGCCAGAAATGAAATATTTATGTAAATTAGGCAAATACAGATAATTACATAAGATGGCTTAACTTAAGCTTCAATGTTAAATCAAATGATATCCCGTTGGTTCAATCATCGATCATTGAAGTTCGCCATTTAACTTGCATACTTAAGTTGGGCCATTCACAAGTTACTCCCATATGAGAGCAAAAATAAATAAATAAACAACTAAGGCTTGCAAACCGATTTTGACATCTTTGCAAAATGATTTCATAATTTGCAAGATAATTTTGCCAAAATAATTAACTAATTAGTCGATTTCAATACTTTTCATCTATACCAAATTAAATCACCATTAATAGGTTTGTTGGTGTGTGATTGAAATAAGTCACCAACATTTAGAATTAATTGATTTAATCGATCATCAATAGATTTATAAAAAATACTGCTAATTTAGTGATTTGCAAATTATGCCTGTTTAAGATTCATGAAAACCGATTGGCATGTAAACGATATGCAAAAAAATAATAATAATAAAATTAAATCGATTGTAAAATAAAATATCTCAATAAAAATTGATTCACTTCATTTGGCATATATAAACGTGTCGACATCAGAAGTAAATCGTTAACACATATCATCATAATTTCCATTATCCATCATACACAACATCATGTCTCTTTTATTCATAAAGTTCATATGGAATAAAATATATATATTTAATAGATTTAGAGTAAATATCCAATAGAAAACTTAAAGACTTTCATGAGTCATGTGCAAGTTTCAATGTATATGAAAAGTTCACATGATTCAATAGACTAATGAATTAGTTTGTAGGTTTCTTTCTTAAAATCAATATTCCACAAATTTTTCCATATGAAAATATATTTATTGAAAAGAAACTTTATGCAAATGATGGATTATGAAGGAAACAAATAGATTTTCAGGATTGAATTGATATAATCAACATTGCTCTGATACCACATGTTGATTATATCTTTAAACATGGGTTAAAACATAGAATCCTAATCATGTTTATTCAAGCCTTACATAATTATGAACATGAAATTATAGGCACTTACTTGTGGGAATGATTATCTTCGCAGACGATGATGATGAAGCCATGATGCCCGTTATGATGCCTTGGGTTGATGGATCACCTTAGAGAGAATTTTAGTATTTTTTTTCGTATTGGTGTTCTTAAAAGAGTTCTTTATATAACTATTTATAAACCATGACTACTATCACTAATGATCTATAATTATGATCATAAATCATGGTTGGTTATAAACTCTTGGTATTCTCTCTATTAAAGGCATCTAAAGGGAAATCGTAAAGTCCCGTTAACTTATAACAGTTACTTCCATCAAGTAAATGTAAGGAACTTGTAATTGTGTCATATTGGCAACGTTACTCAAATGATCCGTTAGGCCACATGAACGGGTTATTTCTAACACATGCTTTTACATCACAATTTATATATATATGTTTTTTTTATAATAAGGAAGATGATATAATATTTAACATAATCTTATGCTTTTGTAATTGGTATTTTATATTTTTGTATATACGTCCAACATGGAGTTAGAAAATAACCATATGTTGTTGGGTTTATATTTATGAAGGAGTACACAAAAAAAAAAAGAAGAAAAAGAAACTGTTTGAAGGGGTTTACTAGGAAGAGGATGACGATGAGTTATTGTTCAAGTTTAATAAAAAAAAATTCACTTATAACTCAAACAAGCCAGGGTCACGGGTTCGAAACCCGGCCATACATGTGCGAACATTATTTCTTTTTTTTTTTTCTTAAAACCAATACTAAACAGCTTTCTTTTTATTTTCCTAATTCATTTTTCTTAATTTCTTTAATAACAACAACAATTAGCATATTATTTTTTTGAGTCTTTTATAACACTAAATATTAATAGTGGGATATGTTATAATACATAAATAATTAAATTGTGAACCATTAAACATTAGGAATATCATTTAACTTATATTTATGAGTTCGTTACATGTTATTCTAAACATCTAGGATAATCACTCTCGTTCGTTCTCTTGGACTCCCGTTTACTCATGCACCATCGTTTGCCCATATAGGGTGACCGTGGTGTTCCATCCTCTTAAACTCGTACACTCGTCAACACTTGGATAATCGGAAGACTTAGCAATTATGTGAGTATACTCGCAACCCCCTTTTTATGTTTACCACTTTTTGGGGTGCAACATGTTACCTTATTTAAACACACTTAAAATTATTCTTTATGCAATGCACAAAACAATCCTTATACATGAATACTATGTTATGATACTTGATGCTTACGTGGACCATACTTATGTGATATGTTTTAGTCATTAGCTTTCACGAGCCTCCATTTGACATGTATAACGCTATAGGAGTAACGCACCGCCCCCCATAAACTTGGGTCATGTTGAATTAATTAAACTTTCCTGCGTAAACAGAGGTTGGCTAGAAATATTGCATGCCACGCTAGGTTGATCTCGTATAGACTAAGTTGCCATGTGGATTCGTTTTAAACTTTTACACTTATACTTATGCTTAAACTTGTATACTCGCCTTTGCTTTTGCATTGAATTATATTTTAAATATGTTACAGGTTGATGATGACTATGCTATGAAAAGAAGTAGCGTTGATGCCTAGATACACATATAGACGTTTAGGTTTAATGTGTTGTATCAATTTTGATTATGTTGTTACATATTTCCTTTGAACATGTTGTTATCTGAATTTCCTTGTATGTTTGACAATTTATCTATGAAATGAAATCGGTTTATTAAATATTGTCACAAATAGCATTATGATGTCTCTAGCAATCTTCACACTTCGTCTCATCCCGATGTTTCCACCATTGGTTGGGGTGTGACATGCTATTCCTTGTTTTCTTGAATAACTGGCCAACTTCATTACTGAAATAAATTTCAGTGGCTTTTGTGGCTTATCTCCAGTAATTATTATTAATTCTCTTGTGGGTGTATGGATTTCTATGGAATTTTTATCACAAAGAATTCGAGCATGGTTGGCTACTAGCCAATCCATTCCTAACACGACATCGAATCCGGCTAGATTCATAGGTAATAGGTTTACAGAAAATTTATGGCCTAGGAGTTCTATCTTTCCTTGTTGCAAGACCTTATCTATTTTAACAGAATTTCCATCTGCCGTTTCGACTGTGAAAATTTGCCTAAGGTTGGTTAAAGGTAAATTAAGAGCTTGGCAGAACGAAGTATTTATAAAACTTTGGTTTGCACCAGAGTCAAATAATACTTTTGCATAAACGTTGTGAACTAAGAACGTACCAGCTATGACGTCAGGAATTAGTTCGGCTTCCTGAGTAGTCAATTGAAAGGCTCTTGCGTTCTTCCTGGTAGTTCCTTCGGCAGTTTTAGCCTCGTTGTCTGCTGGTTTGACCAATTTTGGGCATTCTGACCTAATATGCCCAGTTTCTCCGCAGTTGAAACAGACTGTTGTTTTCTTTCTGCAATTCTCTTCACGATGTCCTACATCTTTGCAAAAGTTACAGGTTTCCTTACATCTTCCAAAATGCTTCCTTTTGCAGTGTTTGCAAAGTGGTGGGACAGAAAATTGCCCCGTTCCCCTTTTCTTGAAATTACTATTATTACACACACGAAATCCTTGGGTAATTTTCTGAGCCAAATCCTTCTTTCTGTTTTCTTCTCGAGTGCGTACCAAACCGTCAGTTAAGGTGTTGGCTAATTCTATCGCATCGTCAATCGTGTGAGGCCTAGCAGCTTTAACAATGTCACGAATCTCGCTAATCAAACCCCAAATATAGCGAGAGATAAGTACCGGTTCTGGCGAGGCCAGAGTAGGTACAATCCTGGCATACTCAAGAAATTTGGAAGTATACCCTCGACAGTCCACATCCACCATTCGATGGCTCAGAAATTTGTTTGCCATTTGTTCTTTTTCATATTCGGGACAGAATTTTCTTTCTATTAATTGCTTAAATTCTTCCCAACTCATGGCATAAACCACGTCACCTCCTTTAGCTTGTAATACTGTGTTCCACCATTCTAAAGCTTCCTCCTTGAGAAGGTGCGAAGCGTACATGACCTTATCTTCCTAAGCACATTTACTTATTTTGATCACTGCTTCGGTTTTCTCTAACCATCGTAGTGCCACAGTCGCCCCTTCATTGCCTGCTAATTCCACAGGTTTACAGACAAGAAATTCCTTGTAAGTGCAACCAGGTGTTGCAGCTTTCATTCTTTTGTATATCGGGGCTTGAATTCCGTTATTATTATTATTACCACCTCCATTGATACTATTACTAGCAGTATCGTCGTGCGTGCGCTTACTAGGGTGAGCTTGCGAAGGCTCAACAGGACTTTTTACTGCAGCGACGATAGCTGGAATAGCATTAACTATTCCCTGAGCAACGATGTTTTCTATGTCTTGCCGATTTAAGAAGTGATCTTCATTATTGTGTTCCGATTGGTTAGCTTCATTAACCGGTTCATTAACAGCGTTTTCCATCTGGGTGTATATCAATCACGAACTACTATTTAGTACAAATATTTAGTACATTGTACAATCAAACTTTATTTAAAATAACAACCACATAACCTTATAGACCTATTACATTGGAATTTCAAAAACGTACTACTATGACAATTACGTCCTGCATTTATTTTATTCCCTTTTTCTTATTTATTTACCATGGTTGGTCTCGGTTGGGCTACTTATCTTAATTATGGATCAAGATTCACTGCATTAGTGGCTAACATGAAAAGGTCTGACCATTTTTCATTTAATTCGTCTTCCCATGGCGGGTTTTTACCTATTTCCTTATTAATTACCACTTCTTTTGAATTGGACGTTCCCACTTTCTCCTGGCTTTTCTAATAATCCAATCTCTCTTCTCAGGAGAGAGTGGGTTTTCATAGGATGTTTTACGAATAAATATTCCTTCATTGGTATTCACTGAATATCTTGAGGAATTTGATTGGGACGAGGTTCTCTTAGTCTTTTGGGCACTATCTAGTTGATGGTAAATATCCGAAAGCTTTTGCTTACCCATTCTGTACATTAACAAGTAATCAATTAACATGAAAAGACAAATTGAGAAACAAATAATCACAAAAACATGTACAGCCAAAACTGTCGACTTTGCGACTATTCGATTTTTATATATTTTTAATAGTATGCGTCATTTTTAGACTATTTTACAAGATTAATATTTTACTATGATTATTATTATTATTATACACTACAACCACACCACCCCATGCAATCCCTGTTAACTGGTTTTTCAGAAACGACGTTCCCTCTCGTCGTATTTCCAGGAGATCTGCTCTCCTACCTCCCGAATCCTATTTCCGGCATCCACCAGCTCCTCACCATAACGGCGGAGTTCAGCTAAGTTTTCGTTACTCATTGGTGGGTTAGGTGCAGGTTCCGGGTCGAATTGAGGGAGAAAAGTATTAGGTCTATTCATAATGTTCTGAAATTGCCAGTCGGCAGTCCACCATTCTTCTAGTGTTCCTGGTAAAGGTCTAGGGTGAACTATAGGGTCTGGAATGGCAGGTTCTAAATTAACAGGCAGTAGGGCTTCTGCTGGGTAGTTAAAGAGAGTTTCATCAGCAGGTCCGAAAATGTCACCTAAAGTTGATTTACGGTCCAACTCTTCTTCCCAAGACAGTGGTTCCTGGTTTTGCCTGGAACTCTCCCCAGTTTCTATGCCTTTCCCTTTGTCTTTTGGGTCTTCCTTTTTCATGGTTTTCTGTGTTGTTGGCTTATTCCTACGTACACGCCTCCAACCTGCCCACATATGTCTCTTTTTCACTACTTTAGGTTTTTCCTGGGGTTGGGCTTTAAATACCATAGGCTCCTCTACATCTGCCTGGTACCCAGTAGTGACACTGGTGATATCCATATCTGTACTATGGATTGAAATATTCTGTAGGGCTTCGGATAGTTCATTCATGCTGTTAGCACACACGAAGACGCACACAATTCTAAGTTAAAATTTTGTAAACTAAAGTTTCACGAAATCACAGAAAGGGCAATTAGATATATTAAGTATTTCTAAATACTTAATTAGCTTAAATCAGTGGCTCTGATACCACCTTTTTCTGTCACGACCCCCGTGCCCGGTTTGACCCGGTTCAGGAGCCACGAGACAGAAAACCCGTGGTATTTAAATTTACAGCGGAAGTCTTAACAGGATCGTTTTAAACTTGAAAATGTCCGAGTTTATTTACTTATACTTCGGGATAAACCCCGTAATATACAGTGGAGGAATTTCATAATTCCTTTAGTTTACAAAACATGTTTATTTATTTGAGCCACTACTTTAAGTTTGAGAGTGCTCCTGAGCACTTGTACTTGGTTCAAAGTAGGTCACATGAAACATGTTGTAAAAATATTTTGTCAGCGGGGAAATACTGAGTGAATCATTCATTTTAATAAAAAGACACGTTATTATAATTCACAGTATTAAGGAAGATTACAATGTTTCTATCAACCAATTACCCCAAATCGGTATTTGTCACTCGACTACCCATTGGCTATCTCGTTGTTCAAATGGTGTCTGTGACTATGGTCAGATCACCCATTGGCTAACTCGTTGTCCAATGGTAACGCAGTAATTGAAGACTACATAAACTTAATCCCTGTAATTATAACTCTGAAAAGAATTTAGAGTTTCGTAAAACAGTTGATAAAAAGAGAATGACTCACATTGCAGATTTAACGAGCAGTGTATAAGCCTACTGATTAGCCTTGTTTAACCTAATTTAACTAACAATGCACACAAACTGGGGTAGTAACTAATACAACATTTACGACAATTCACGAGATTAAACCCTCACAACGATTGACAAAGTGCGATACTTAAACATTCAGCGGATTCACAACGAATGACAGAGTATAGCCCGAGTCCGGGCAGCACTCAAACATCCTGTCGGAATCACGACGAATGACAAAGTATAAACCCAATTTGAGCAGCACTTAAACATTCATTGGATAGTTTCAATCGATCGGACGTTGAATCGTAGCAGCAATCGAGTTATTACCCTGTTTTGCGGCAGCACTTCGTGAATTGTGTGTGTTTTAAGACTGTTTCGACTATGACTCAGAGTACAAATTGAAATTGAACGTCGAACAAACGCACAGTACCAAGTCCCACTGCCCTCTATTTATACCCAGAAATTCGCCCCCTCGCGCCACGCGAAAGATCTCCTTGTGCACGTCGCGTGGCGCGAGAGACCTTAGTCTACCATAGGTTGGCTTCGTGTCTAGGTAGCTCAGCTGAGTTGGTTTCGCATGCAATTTCACTTCACACATAAAACTGTTTAGATATTATCAACTAGGGTTTACCCCCCTTGAGTTTTAGGGGCCGTGATCCTGATTCCGATTGTTCTGAAAATTTTAGGGTTTATGCAGATTTACTTGGGTTTCTCAATTAGGGTTTCCTATTAGACAAATAAAATAATAATTTAATAGTTTTGGTGAGAGTTGTTACATTTAGCATCTTCAGAATCAGGAATAGCTCCCCTGATTGCATTGCTTATGGACTGCTTCATAAACATGAGAGACATGCGGTTACACCTAGTCCACTTTACATGAGTTAACTGCTCAGCAGCAGTACTTTGAGTGGTAAGGTCCGCTGGCTTATTCTCTCTTAGAGCATAATCAAAATCCAGCAATCTGAGTGTAAGCATGAGAGCATCCTTCCATGCAGCAAAGTTATCACCAGTCAAAGGTGGAATCCCGCAATTGGGCGCTGATAGTGGAAATAAGATGAGCAAATTATGATACTAAGGAAGAAGTCCTAATGTGATCTAAGGGCACGTTAAACTAAGGCAGGCATAAATAATGACCATTTTACATTATGAAGCTGTGATATTGTCTATTACTAACATCAAAATAATAGACTTAGTTAAAATTCTACTTAAACGAAGACAAAACAGCTTTGGCCAGAAGTGTAATCATTTAAGCATATGTGCAAAGTGGTTGTAACAAATCAGCTTTGGCCAGAAATTGAGACAATCACTCTAGTTATGCACTTGTTGAGTATGCCATCTATGAAGGAATTAAATCAGCTTTGGCCAGATTTTAATACATTCATGTTTATGATGCACACTTAACTTGGCTTTCGTAATACTTGGATGATAAGTAGATGTATCAAATCAGCTTTGGCCAGAAGTGATACATCAGAAGCTTATTCAAGTTAAGCCATCTTGGTTTTGCAAAACATTATCTGATTCTGATTAATTAACTAAATAATTACAAAACCAATCATTTAATAGCAAATCACCCGTTAGCGCGGATCGATATTCATTAGGAATAGCCCCTTAGTATTAGACCAATATTCATTAGGAATCTCGAACTTTCAAACTTAGGGAGTGGAGCACCACTTTACAAAAAACACTAAGCTAGAAGTCCTTATACATTTGTTATAGTTTAATGGCCTCTGTCACCTTAGTCCAAAGGGGCGTGACGGGCTCATGCGTGAGTGTCGCTACATATGAAATTAATTTTTTAGCCAGTCAAAACACTCCATATGCCATAGACGTTAATGTATAGCTAAAAAAATTGCACAAACATTGAAAATACTATGCAACTTTTAAGGCGTGTACTCGTTAATTGATTTAACTATTATCACAGTATATAGAACAATTTGAATTCGAATTAATAGTTTATCACTTTATCTACAACTTATTGAAATTTTCATCAAGGAGTAGTTGATGCATATTCCATTGATTTGATTATATTTATCTTACCACCTTTGAAACAACCCACCACATCAATCCTCCTGCTCCACTGTTGTAAACAACAAATTATAAGAGGTAAGCTAGATTTTCCAACGAGTTAATTGCTCAGCAGGCACAAGGACCCCTATTGAACCATATTACATGTTAATTGCTTAACATAATACAAACCAAATTTATTAACTAATTAGACAAAAACCGAATCATAGAACAATCATACACCGAATAACCCTTAATTATTTGTTAATCAACTTTAATACATTCCAAAAGGTAAGCTATATTAATTAATTACTACACGTATTTCTGCTCAATGTAAATACTTTTAGACAACTTTAATAAAATAAAGGTTGTAGTCTGGGGACTACTACTTATGTAATTTTCTACTTTGTAGAGACCCCCCTCCCTTTAAGTGATCAACTAACTTGTTAGTTATTCAATGGAATGATGGGAGAAACAACATTGTGTTGGTTCACTTCTGTTTTAAACATAATGGAAAACATGAAAACATACCTGTCATCGCAGACAGTGCAGTGGAGAATCCAGTGAGAGAAGACGACATGGAGTTCGACATCTTTGTCAAGGTGATCTGGTTCCTCCTTAGGGTGCTGACTGATGATGGTGACTGATTAAACCGAAAAGGGTATCGGTCGTAGGATAGGGAGGTCGAACGTGATGATGTTATGCTTATGGGGTATCTCTAATTGTGTAACTGTCTAACCCCTTAACCTCCACATAAGTCTCCTTATACAAGCACCCGGGAGGAAACCTAATTAGTTAATAAGGGTAATATGGTCCATCAACAGTTACCAACTAATTACTGAATAGGTTGTTATATATTTTGATCTATATAATGTAAATGATTATAATGGCTATAGATTAAATATTAATACATAATATATTTAATCTTACACATTGGTTTTGAATTGATGAACAATCTATGAATTCTCACACCCGCATGATTTGTATCAGAGTTGATCCATGGTAGTTCAATTACCATTAATTAATTCGGGGTAACTTTTTAGAATAGTAACCAAGTTTTAAAAGTGTTCCAATTAGGTTACTCAAGTTTCAAAAGTGTTCTAATCAGGTTACTCAACATTTATTTTTCATTAAAATTAAGTGTTTTTTCATCCATTTCATAAATAACCATGGTGATGTGAATTTTTGTTTCTTTTTTCCCTTTTATTTGATGCTAACTTCGAGTGATGACATGGATTGTAACTTGTTTTTTTATTTTTAATGTAATTAAAGTATTTTTATTTTTAATAATATAATGTCATATATTAAAATAATCCGACCCCAACATATTATTCTTCATTTTTTTCTTGACACGTAGAAAAAAGGACATGACTTGATTTGAATGTTTAGATAATGGGACAAAAACGATACGAGTGACCTAATTAGAACACTTTTAAAATTTGGTTACTATTTTGTGACATATTCCCTTAATTCTATTAGAAACTATTTATTTATTTTTATGGGTTTCAGACGACCCATTCCATAAGGTTGGGTCCACCCCTGCTTAGTAGAGCCTTGATTATTTAAAACTCTCACTTCGGTGCCATTCGACATATCCTTTTGTGGCTAGATCCCTTGTTTTTCTTCAGTTCAGTTTCCTTACGCTAGAACCGATTTCAAGTTGTGTTAGATACTAATAAGTATTTCAATAAACTTTATATTAAAATAAGGAAAAAAAGAACCGAACAAAATAGAAGAATTTTTTAAATGTTTTTAATTACTAAGTAGCATACCGATAACGAAAGGATATAAAAATCCATGGCCGATCAAATTATCCAACTAAATATATGATGTGATTGCACATGGCATTACAGCGTAGTAGGGCCCTGGGTTCAATTGTCACAAGGACAATTTTTCGTAGATTTATTGGGTTTTCTTCTGCATTGATAACGATATTTGAAATATACAATAACCTTAAAAATACATTAAAACACAAAATAATTTTAGAAAATGGACTTATTATCATAGTTTAAGCAATTTTAAAGAAAAGGACACGAACAGTGTAATTTTTTCTTATTCTTATTATCATAGCTTAAGCAATTTTAAAGAAAAGGACATGAACAAAACGGTGTAACACTATATATAATTAATCAAGAACATCGGACATTCAATGGAATCTAATGGAATCTACCCTCGACCTAGTCACACTTTGTCGAAATTAGCCGGCTGACAACAATGTACAATAACAATATTCCAAACCTACGGTGATAACAATGCACATAAAAGACACATCTACATAGGACTACAACAACATTTTCCTCGTACAATAAACCACTATAAGTTGCATAAACTACACACAAGTTTTTCCACATCCATGGACACTTTTGAAGACATACCCATTGGCCAATCCCCGAGTCAGAGAACGAGGGGCGGGTTTGATTCCCAAACGGGAATCTACCACTCGCTCGTCCAACTCGGGGATGGTAACAAGATTCCCACTAAAGCTAACCTCGACACCGCTACTTTTGTCATGTCACAGTTTCCAAAACTGGACCAAGCGGTGTCGAAAGTAGCTTTTATAGACACTGCTACGGGACACCAAGTCACGTACAGTCAACTCCAACGGTCAATCTACTCGTTGGCTACTGGGTTGTACCATGGACTTGGTGTCCGTAAAGGTGATGTCGTTTTTGTCTTGTCACCGAATTCGATTCTTTACCCGACTATATGTCTAGCCGTGTTTTTAGTCGGTGGAGTGTTGACCACGGCTAACCCGCTTAACACCAAGTCGGAAATAACCAAACAAGTGCTTGACTCAGGTGCGAAACTAGCCATTGTGGCTCCTAGTGAGGCACATAAGTTGGTGTCCACTAATGTCCCAACCCTGCTTACTTACCGTCCGGAAAATGGTGACGAACTATCGGTACAAGAACTAATCGACTGCTGCGAACAGATGGAGTTGCCCGAAACCCGGTCGACTCAGTCGGACATTGCGGCGATACTATACTCATCGGGGACAACCGGAGTGAGCAAAGGAGTATTACTAACACATTCTAATTTTATTTCTTGTATGACACTCCTAAAATGGTCAACTTATAAAATGTCAGCAGACCAAGATGTTTTTTTATGTTTTCTACCCATGTTTCATATATATGGTCTAGCATTTTTCACTTTGGGGCTACTCACTTTTGGTGCAACAACAGTTTTGATGCAAAGGTATGACTTTAAAGGCATGTTAGAAGCTATACACACTCATAAAGTCAACAACATTCCCGCGGTTCCACCGATTATACTAAGCTTGGTTAAACATAACAAAGGCGGGTATGACTTATCGTCTTTGCGACGTGTGGGATCCGGAGCTGCACCCTTGAGTAAGGAACTGGTGGATAGGTTCCGAGCCAAGTTTCCATGGGTTCACTTAAGGCCCGGGTATGGGCTAACCGAGAGCTGTGGGGCTGCAACGTTGTTTCTTACTCATGAAGAAGCGAAGGCTCATCATGCTGGTTCGGGGAAGCTGCTACCGACGTTTTGTGCTAAGGTGGTTGATTATGAGACGGGTGCTGCTATGCCGCCTTATGGAGAAGGGGAGTTATGGCTTAAGTCGCCTACTGTGATGAAAGGTTATTTGGGAAATGAGGCTGCAACGGCTGCAACCATTGATTCGGATGGATGGTTGAAGACCGGAGATCTTTGTTACTTTGATGATGATGGGTGTTTATATATTGTTGATAGAATAAAGGAGCTCATAAAACATAACGGGTATCAGGTATAGCGGCTTAAACGGATCAAGAGAAAACTCCTACGAGTTGTGAGAACTCAGAGAACTTCGACTTCCCGTGCGAGTTTTACCCCCAGTTTTTGCACACACCTAGATTAAAATGTCACAAAGACGGCTGTAAAAAAAATCAACCGTCTTTTTTAGAAATTTTGGTAAAAAAAAAATTTTGAACAACCTTTCGGGAAGCCGAGTTCTCTAAATCTCAAAACTAGTAGGAGTTTTCATTTTACCCTAATCCTATGTATATAGGGGCTCAAGGTTCTCTACTTAAAATTGGTTGTGTGTTGAAGGTCCTCTATATATGTGTATATACAAATGCTTGCGCGCGATGTATGTATTGACATGAAGTATAAATGCAGGTAGCTCCAGCGGAACTAGAAGCCATACTATTGGGGCATCCCCAAATACTTGATGCAGCCGTCATACCGTGAGTTTCTTCTCTGTGTGTGAAAATGCATGCGTAAATTTTCAAACGATCTTATAAAAATAATGTAAATATCGTAGACTTGAAGATGAAGAGGCGGGAGAGATACCTATGGCTTATGTGGTGAGAGCAGAAGGATCTCAACTCAGTGAAGATCAAGTCATTCAGTTTGTTGCCAGTCAGGTTTGTGTAAACAAACAACTTCATTTTTTAGCTAATCTACCAGTTTGAGATAAACATAACCCAAATTGATCCATTCGTATGTATAATGTGACCTCCTCAACATGAATGGTGTAACTGAATTTCAGGTGGCTCCATTCAAGAAGGTGAAGAAAGTTTCCTTCATAAACATAATACCAAAGTCAGCTGCAGGAAAGATATTAAGAAAGGATTTAGTGGCACAAAGCAAACAACATGTCCGCTCAAAACTGTGAGCGACAATATGTATGTCGTTGGTTTCAACTAATTGATCTACTGTTCTATTAGACATATTAATAAGACCAAAGAGATGTTTTGGAAAGATACTCTTAGGAATTTATTGTTCCTTTCTCGTTGTATAAAAATTCAAAAGCAATAGAAGTAAAACTCAGCCTCTGTATTTCCATTGAAATCATGGTATCAGAGCAGTAAGGATTAACCTGCTCATCATCATCTATAGTTTTCTTTCCTGTTTAAACCTTTCCAATTCGCCACCATCTCACAAAACAAAACAAAACAAAACAAAACAAAACAAAACAAACCATGTCAGGTGATGCCAAGAACGATGATGATCTTGCATAGTTGCATTACAAATCACAAATCTTCTCAAGAGTAGTATAAACAACCAAAATCAATCGCAAAAACAGAGCCTTTCCGACTCCTTGAAAATCAGCCTCAAATTAAACAGCCAAAACTATCTATGCCCTGTGGTCCGGAATGATTCGAGTTGCAAATCGAAACATCTCTTGAGCCACTTGAGACAGGAGATCCAAAGCCTCCAGAACCGACTGACAACCAATATGAACAATGGGAACAAGACGACCATGTCATGTTCTAACTGAATTCCCGGCAGCCAAAACATTGTGGGACGCGTTAGTTATCACCTACAGTATAGCGGGAATGACAAATTGCAAACCTTCGATCTTCATGTTAAATCAAACGGCATGAAACAAAATGGTTCTCCTCTGCAAGATTTTTGGGGAGCAATTGAGAGAAGAGACCCAAACCCTTTGACTTGTGCCGATGACATACATAGCCACGTACAACAAACTCCGTTCAGAACAAAAACTTTTTCAGTTCTTGAACGCCCTTGTTTGACCCGATAAAGAGGGAGATTCTCCAGTGGGACCCGCTACCCTCGGCTGAGGGTGCCTACGCCGCGTTCGGAAGGAAATGGCACATCAGGGGATCTTAGGAGCATAAAGCAACCAAGGCAACGAAGGAGGTACAGGGTTTGAGTTTGAGAGCAGATACTCTATTTACATCTAACTTTTTGCTATTTATATTAACAAACACTGTGTTCTAGAGTTTACTGGAAAGAAAAGGAAAGGAAACAAAAAAAAAAGTAAAAATAGAGTAAATTACAAGTTTTGTTCTTTATATTTACATCAAATTTCAGGCGCTGTGCTTTACCTTTCAAAATCTTGCACGTTTTGTCCTTTAGGCCAAACCTAGTTAGAATTTTTGGTTAAATCTGGTCATGTGCCTTGCACATGAGGGCGTTGTTATCATTTCATCTCTTCAGGGACTATTCTGTAAAAAAAATTTTGTTTAGGGACTAGTTTATAAATTAAAACACTTAATTATTTGTTTATATATGTTTTTTAAAAGTTAATTAGACTACATGGTATGGTGATGGACCATCCTTGGAGGATGATCCGCCACGTAGGCGATACATCATAGTCCTCCCAAGGATGGATCATCCTCCAAAACTAGAGGACATGGGAGGATGGTCCTAGTCATCATCCTCCACCACTTTTATATTTTTTTTAATTTTTTTTAATCTTCAACTTTTTTTAAACATTTAACAAATAAAGTAACAAAATATTTTCATTAATATTAAAAAACATTACATAAACTTAAAAAAAAATTAAACTTAAAAAAAATAAACTAAAAAAAACATAAACTTAAAAACCTAAAGTTAAAAAAAAAACTTAAAAATATCCTAACATATTAAAATAAGCTACTAGTCTTCGTCTTCCATGTGGTGGGCGGGTTCGTTTTGAGCGTTGTTCCAAATGTACTCCACCAAGTCCGCTTGTAGGTTGTGATGTGTGTACTCGTTACGTAGAGCGAAGGCGTTAAAATCTTGTTGTTCCTCACTAACTGGAACAGAATTTCCAGTAGACGCGTTTTCGTCGTAATCGCATATCGCTCTCCCTTCGTCTTCAATGATCATGTTATGAAGGATGATACAAGCGTACATAATGTGTCGTAACCTCCTTGGTGTTTGTGAACGTGCTGGAATAGAAATGATGTGCCATTTTTTTTGTAGAACACCAAAAGCCCGTTCAATATCTTTTCTTGCGCCCTCTTGAAACTTTGCAAACTTTTTCCTTTTGTCGTCGGTCGGGTGCGGGATAGTTTTAACGATTGTCGAGTACGTTGGGTATATCCCATCGGCTAGGTAGTAACCTCGCCTGTACTCCACCCCTGAAACCGTAAAGCTTGTGTCTGGACCTGTACCCGCCACTACATCATCAAAAATCTGTGACTGGTATATGATGTTGAGGTCATTGAGCGAACCAGGTAGACCAAAAAAAGCATGCCATATCCAGAGATCCTGTGACGCAACAGCCTCTAGAATGATAGTCGGATGTCCCTGATCTCCCCTAGTATACTGACCTTGCCATGCAACCGGGCAGTTCTGCCACTGCCAGTGCATGCAATCAATGCTCCCGAGCATTCCTGGGAAACCATGTCTCTGTTCGTGTGCTTGATATAATTTTTGAACGTCGTTTGCGTTCGGTTTCCGCAGGTATCGCTTGCTATACAATTTGACAACCCATTGGCAAAACTTGTACAAACATCGACGTGCGGTTCTTTCAGACATCCTAATGTACTCGTCTAATGCATCTGGTGCGTAACCGTACGCAAGTTGGCGAATGGCCGACGTACATTTTTGTAAATTACTGAAACCCCTTTGCCCCCTAGCATCGTTTCGCAATGTAAAAAACGGATCAGACTGGGCCATGTCGCCTGCAATACGTAAGAACAGTTGACGACTCATGCGGAAACGACGTCGAAAAATCTCGGCTGGGTACACGGGTTCGTCGGCAAAATAATCGGCTTCTAGTTTATCGTGGCCGGCTATAAATTTAGAACAAAACATAAATGAAATTAATTAAAACATACATTTTAAAATCTATATAAAACATAAGGAAAAAAAAATAAAATACCTTCTTGGTCTCGGTTATATTTTGCTCGTCTAGTTAGCGGTTGGGACGACCCTTCAGCGGCCGCCATGAACACCTGAGCCGCGTTCATAATCATGTTGTGCATAATAACATCCTCTTCCGAAGATGATGAATACCACTCGGACGAAGACGATGAAGACATAGAAGAAATTGAAGAAATGGAAGAAACGGGTGAAGCCATGATAATTTTTTAGCGAGAGATGGGGTGGTAGCGGGTAAAAAAGGTACAAAATATGATGATTTTTTATAAAAAGGGAAGAGTGGTTTATAAAATGTGAGAGAGATGGGGTGGTAGTGGGTGAAAAGTTGTGAAAATAGGGGTTAAAGATGTGAGTATTTATAAAAATGGAAGTGAAATGGGGGGTTTTTTAAAATATAGCCGTTTGAAAAAAGGTTTTTTTTTTTTTTTTTTTTATTTCTAACGGTCAAAAGGTGGGGGACCCACCTAATTTGCATCGTCACAAACGGCTACTTTCGGATGGAGAGGACGGGGACGGTTGATGTGTGTCGGTGTGTATATAATTTAGATATATATTTAAGCCCTTTTTACACTTTTAGCCAAGTTTTAAATTTATAAAACACGATATTTACTAACACTAAACACACATATGGGCAAGTGCACCCATCGTGGACGTAGTATAGTGTTGGTAAGATACCGAGGTCGTCCAAGGACACAAGAGCTTTTAATACCGGTTTATCCTCAACGTCTAATCAAATCAAAAAGTTAGAAAAATGTTTTAAACTAAGAAAAATAAAAACTAACTAAATGCTGAAAATAAAAATAAAATAAAAACAGATAGACAAGATGAATCACTTGGATCCGACACGTGTATTAGTATAACCTTTGATTATTTTCGCACTTTTGCACTTGTTTAAGAGATTATCTTAGTTATTGTAGTAGGCCCCTCTTTTGAAGGCGACGTTACCCTCAACCCAGTAGTTTGAGTCAGCAAGGATACAATCCTAAAGGGTCGGATTATTGAAAGATAATGAATTAAGTTATTAATGCAAATTATGGTAGGCCCCGCTTTTGGCGGTGACGTTACCCTCGGCTAAGTAGTCTGAGTCAGCAGAGATACAGTCCTAAATAGCCGGGTTATAGTATTAATAGTAGTTAACTTATGAGGGGGTCAAAGAGTTTGGATCCCCGCCATCCAATACCTATGGGCATTGAAGGAGATCCTACTAAATTTAACCCAGGTCCCAAGCAGGACCTCTAAACGCTGAACAAGGGCAAGACCCTTACCAAACCGTTCCCTTAACCCCCGACCAGGTAGCCAACATACCTCCATATAGACCGTGGAGATATGAATGGTGAAAATCTTTTATTTTATATAGACAGTAAAATAATGCCAAGACACCACGGACAAACGATAAGGAAAGATCACCTTCAACATAAGTAACTAGTTATTAAAGTCATTAATACAAAACCAAATAAAAAGTGCAAAAGATTAAAAATAAAAAGTATTATACTAAACACTTGTCTTCTCCAAGTGATGTAAGAGACTTAGGCAAACATGGCCTTGATTGTCAAGAACTCTTACGATCAATCTTGGATCCCGAGACGACTCACACACTCTACGATGGACAATGGATGATGGTGGTGGATGATGGTGTTATGGTGGTGGTGGGTGGTGGATGAGGTGTGAGAGAGGTGGTGTGCCAAGGGATGAGGGAGAATGAAACCAAGCTCCTCTATTTATAGGCTGGACAGAACGCTGGACACGGCCCCGTGCCCGTCTGACACTCTCTCTCTTCATTAATTGTAATTGCGAATTACAATTAATGCGCCTGCTGTACTTTCAACACGCCCCCGTGCCCGCTGGGCACGGCCCCGTGGTGAGCAATGGAAGCTTCTACTGGTTTGTCTTTTCTGCTGCTTCCTGGGCACGCCCCCGTGTTCGCTGGACACGGGGCGTGTTCAGACTCTGTTTTCTTCTCTTTGTTTTGGGAGGTGCCGTTGAGGGTCCGGGCAGTCCACTTTTGTTCCTTTTCTTGTATTTATGGTAGAATTAGTGGTCTTTTTGCTTCTTTTGTGATTTTGAGCTCATTTCATCCTGAAAATACAAAAGGAAGACAAAAACACTCTTTTTCCAACATTAGTACTTAAAAAGGGTTAGTTTTATGCCTTAATTGATGTGTTTTATATGTTGCATTTTACACACATCAACGGTAGGGGGCGGCACGGTGTTTGGACCGTCGCCGACCCGCGACGGGCCGGGGCCGACCCCCATACCGTGTAGCCTTATAGCCTTTCACATCCATTATTATCGATCTTCTTGATTGAAGATTCTTTTTCCCCATCTTCTTCTCCAATTTTTTCAATCATTTCAACAATTTCAACAATCAAGATTTGGTTTTTACAGTTTCTTTGAATTGAAACCATATATTGAAATCAAATTCGGATCATCATAGATGTCAACGCTTGGATCTTCAACATCATCATACTGGTGCTACAGATACAACCGCTCCGTTATCATCCAAACCCACCTCCAAGATTCATCTTTATCGTGCCCAGATCGCACCGGAGGCTTCATAGAACAGATCGCCAGCCCGACCCGCTTACCCGGAGGTCCACCCGGGTCGGATCTTTACCAATCCCGGTTTCCAGCAGCCGCCATGTACATGGTCTTCAGATTAGTGGGTAGGGTGCTGGCGGTGGTGGTAGGTGGTGATTGTATGGTTGATGGTGGTTGGTTGTCTTCAGATTAGTTGGTAGGGGGGTGGTAGGTGATCGAAGAGGTTGAAGGAGAAAGGGATGAGAGTAAAAAAAGGTTTTAATGATTAACTAGTTAGTGATACTCGCGCTTCGCTGCGGGAGACCTGGTTTATAAATTTTAAATGGAAACGTAGACACAATGATAGAAATAACATTCATAGCAGGAATCCGGTTGCTATCGGTTTGGTTTATTATGGTATCGATACAATAACGGCACTCTATATAGCAATCGAAAGAAAAAGCTTAAAAAATAAAGTCTTCGTATGATTAAAAGGATATCGATATCAATACTGACGTTCAGTCGAAATTGGTCTGGTTCATTTGTTACCTGTACAACATCGACAATCAGTGTAACTAATGAACACAAGTTAGTTACGATAGTAATATTAATGTGTGATTGTAGCTTAAAAAACCTAAATGAAAAAGAAAATTAAAAAAAAAAGACAAAAGGAAACTGTAGCAAACATGCAATGTTAATTGATATAATAATAATTATAAATAGAGTTTTTTACAAACTAGTCCCTAAACTTTAGTTTTTTACACAATAGTCTCTGAAGAGATGAAATGACAACAATGCCCTCATGTGCAAGGCACATGACCAGATTTAACCAAATATTCTAACTGGGTTTGGCCTAAAGGACAAAACGTGCAAGATTTTGAAAGGTAAAGGACAGCGCCTGTCAACTTTTGGCTAAAAGGACAACGCCTGTCAACTTTTGGCTAAAAGGACAACGCCTGAAATTTGATGTAAACATAAAGGACAAAACTTGTAATTTACTCGTAAAAATATTTTGTGTTCCAGAGTTTCATTTAAGGAAGGAAAAGAAAGGAAAATAAAACATGTTGTGTTCCCGAGTTTCATTTAAGGAAGGAAACGAAAGGAAATGACGGGAAAACTAGGCTAAATTCTTTAATTTTTCTTTCCTTCCGATTTGGGAGGAAACGGTGGGAAAGTCATCTTTTTAATAAAACATTATATATCGAAAGTTATAAAAGAAAAACACAAATTTGAATTTATTAATGTCATATCATTCGGTGTAAATAACAAAAAGTTGAGTGTAAATAGTAGGACCCTTTTAATATATTTTGATTATGATATATCTAAAGTGACAAAAGCCCCCCTTGAAAAACGTATGTATGTTGATACTAGCCAGAACATCTTAAAAATAATAGTTTTGGGGTCAAAAGAACTAAAGTCCAAACCGACCCAAACTTAAGTAGTTGAGTTATGATTGCCTGGTTTGGTTTATATTATAAAGAAATTACAGAAAAATAAATTACGAGGATTGGTTTAACCCGGAGGTGTGTGTTGTTGGCGAGGTTGTAGGTGTTCCTGGTGCACATGAGGTTTTCCTGCAAAAGATCATGTAAACTTTGGAAATTAGGAAAACCGCCTCCTTGAGAGGAGGATTGACCCTGATCGCCTTGGGGAGGGTATTGATAATGTGGAGGTGGTGCATGAAGAACTAGAGCCTCCTGCGGGTTCCATGCATAGCCTTGCGTTCTCTGAAAGCGCACCGTCCCGTCCTCCGCTTCATAAAGCAAGTTCATGGATCGGCAAATGTTATAATCGACCCGTCCCGACCATGGACTCCTTTCGAAGGACCTTGGGATATTCGTGAAGTGCTTGAAGAGACGGTACACCCATCCTCCGAAGAAGATTGGTGTAGGAGCAGAGGCAAGGCGGTTCAAGTGCATGTTCCGCAGTAGGAGGTAAGGAACATCGAGAGGCTTCTGGTTGTGGATGCAGTGAAGGACAACCAAATCTTTCAACCCAACAACGCCACTACTGTTGTGGCATTGGTTCAGCGAGTACGATAGGAGCCTGTGGATATAGCGGTATAACGGGTCCCTCAGTTTGGTGCTCTTTGTGCTGCTTGGGTTGTAGATCCCTTCACCGATTTGAGCCCATGCGGCTTGGCGTTCAGTTGCGTCCAAGTCTCGCAATCCCCCGGTATTCTCTTCATTTCCCGCTTCTTCATCTTTGTACAGCCCAATGATTGATCCGAACTGCGCCATGGAGGTTCTATAGGTCGTACCTCCACATCGAAATTCGACCGCCTCGTGATCAAACGGTTCGCATCTCGAGTTGAAGACGAATGTGCTATAGAACTCCATTGTGCATTGATGGACCGACCGAAGTCGGGTAGTCAATGCAACGTGCAGCGGACCCGTCACTATGTTGTTGAAGCGGTCCAGTTGGTTTACCATTGTCAGCAAATCAGTACATGCCCGCCTTGGATACTCTTCGGGCCTTGTTTGTAGGACCTCGTAGCGAGCCCTGGCGTCAAGTTCGCTGGCATTAAACCGTGTGAATTTAGACATCTGAAAAGAATACAGCAAAAGTTAGTGCGAAACATGGAAATTCAGGTTGAAAACTGCAAACAGTGGGCTGGACACGGCCCCGTGTTCAGCGGACACGGCCCCGTGTCCAGGCGTCTGTAACACCTAATTTTCATTTTTTCGTCCCGGTTTCGAAAACCTGAAAATTTTTAGCCTAGTAGCAGCGGTTTCCCCCGAAAATGAAACCCTAAGTGTCATTTTTCCAAAATCAAACCATTTACCCTTTCAATTTTGCGTTTTTCGGTTCAAGAACAAGGGTTTGTGTTTTTAGTTGGAAATCGGACAAATCTATCAACAATACATGTCTATTTACTTCCTACTACTCTACTCTAAACTACTACTAACAATTTTCATCAAAAATTTTGAGTTCGATCCGGATGAACATGACGAACCCTAGATTTCCCCCAATTTTTGATGTTTTAACTACATGCAAGTAACTAATCTAACTACTAAGAAGGATAGAATCATACCTTGATGTCGTTAGGTTCGGTGGTGACGTTCGAAATCTGCAGAAAATCGCCTCTAACCAGAGAGTTTTCGGCGAAACGGGGCGTGTGGAATGGTGTAACTGATAGAAAAAGAGGGTTTTATCCCGACAGTCACCTCGACACGGCCCCGTGCCCAGCGGACACGGCCCCGTGCCGGGTGAAGTTTTTGAATTTTTTTTTTTTTTTTTTTTTTTTTTTACGTGTTCGTGTGCAAGCCCCTTATTTCCGAAAAATGGTTAGATGATTTTTCCGGTTTTGAACGTATACTTACCTGTAACATGTCGGATATGAATTTATTCGTTGACCGTTTGAAGTGCGATTTCCTCTTCCTCATCCTCAATGGATCCTCTGTAGAGTTTCAGCCGCTGGCCATTGACTTTGAATGGTGCCCCATTTCGAGTTTTAATTTCTACTGCACCGTGTGGAAAAACATGGGTGACTGAAAAAGGTCCCGACCACCTAGACTTTAACTTACCAGGAAACAATCGAAGTCGCGAATTAAACAATAGAACTTGGTCTCCAACCCGAAATTCATTAGATTTAATATATTTATCATGCAAATTTTTCATTCTTTCTTTATAAATTTCGGAGTTAGAATATGCATAATTCCTAAGTTCTTCTAATTCGTTTATTTGACAAAATCGATTTTTACCGGCAACTTCTAAGTCTAAGTTTACGTTTTTTATTGCCCAGTAGGCTTTGTGAGCGATTTCTACTGGCAAGTGACAACTTTTTCCATAGACTAGTTTATATGGGGTTGTGCCTATAGTGGTTTTATAAGCGGTTCGAAAAGCCCATAAAGCGTCGTCTAGTTTGTCAGCCCATTCTTTTTTATTTATTCCTACGGTTTTTTCAAGTATTCGTTTTAAACCTCGATTAGTCACTTCGGCTTGCCCATTTGTTTGAGGATGATATGCTGTTGAGACCCGGTGATAGACTCCATACCTTGTTAATATTTTTTCGAGTTGATGATTGCAAAAATGGGTACCTCTATCACTTATTAATGCTTTTGGCGTCCCGAAACGAGAGAACAACTTTTTCAGGAATTTTACCACTACTCTTCCATCATTTGTTGGAAGAGCCTCGGCCTCTGCCCATTTAGACAAGTAATCGACTGCCACAAGTATATATTTGTTTCCCTTTGAAGGTGGAAAGGGTCCCATGAAATCGAGTCCCCACACATCAAAGATTTCACAAACGAGAATGCCATTTTGAGGCATTTCATTTTTGGAAGAAATATTACCTGTTCTTTGGCAGGCATCACATGTCTTTACAAGGTTTTGTGCATCTTTGTAAATGGTCGGCCAGTAAAATCCCGAATCAAATACCTTTCTTGCGGTACTTGCGGCACCATGATGTCCTCCGTATGGACCTTCATGACAATGACGGAGTATTCTTCGTGCTTCATTACCATGGACACACCTTCGGATGAGTTGATCGGCACACATTTTGAAAAGATAGGGGTCTTCCCAAAAGTAATGCTTTACATCAGCAAAGAATTTTTTTCTTTGATGATGTGGCCATCCTTTGGTGACTATACCGCTGGCTAAGAAATTAGCGTAGTCGGCATACCATGGTTCTTGTCTGCTTTCCATCATTTCCAGGGACTCCGTGGGAAATTTTTCGTTGATTTGCTCGTCCCTGGTTGTCTCCAAAGCTGGGTCTTCTAAGCGTGAGAGATGATCCGCAGCAGTGTTTTCTGCTCCTCTTTTGTCCTTGATTTCAATGTCGAATTCTTGGAGGAGTAGAATCCACCTTATCAAACGGGGTTTTGCGTCTTGCTTCTTGAAGAGGTACCTGATGGCTGCATGGTCTGTATAAACTATTGTTTTAGAAAGAACAAGATAAGAACGAAATTTATCAAAAGCAAATACCACCGCTAGTAACTCTTTTTCTGTAGTTGTATAATTTTCTTGTGCATCATTTAGAGTTTTACTAGCATAATAAATTGGGTGGAAATGTTTTTCTTTTCTTTGTCCCAAGACTGCTCCAACAGCAAAGTCGCTTGCATCGCACATGATTTCGAAAGGAAATTTCCAATCTGGTGCTATCATGATAGGTGCATTGACTAGCATTTCCTTGAGGGTTAGAAATGCTTGATTGCATTCCTTGTCAAAGATGAAGGGTGCATCTTTTTCAAGCAATTTTGTTAGAGGTCTTGAAATTTTCGAAAAGTCCTTGATAAACCTTCTATAGAATCCGGCATGCCCTAGGAAACTTCTGATGGCTCTCACGGAGGATGGAGGAGGTAATCGAGAAATAGTCTCTATTTTTGCTCGATCAACTTCCATTCCTTCGCTTGAGATTTTATGCCCGAGTACTATTCCCTCTGTTACCATGAAATGGCATTTTTCCCAGTTAAGGGCGAGGTTAGTTTCCTCACATCGGGATAGCATTCGTTCAAGATTATCGAGGCATTGATCATATGAGTCTCCAAAGATGGAAAAGTCATCCATGAAGACTTCCATGGTTTTTTCAATCATATCATGGAAAATGGCGACCATACAACGTTGGAATGTTGCAGGTGCATTACATAGACCGAATGGCATGCGTCGATATGCAAAAGTTCCGTAGGGGCATGTGAAAGTTGTTTTCTCTTGGTCTTCTGGTGCTATCGGTATTTGGAAGTAACCTGAAAAACCATCTAAGAAACAATAAAATTTATGACCGGATAATCTTTCTAACATTTGATCAATGAAGGGTAAAGGAAAGTGGTCTTTCCTTGTTGCTTCATTTAATCTCCTATAATCTATACAGACTCTCCATCCTGTGACGGTTCTCGTGGGTATTAATTCATTTTTCTCGTTAGTTATTACCGTCATACCTCCTTTCTTTGGGACTACTTGGACGGGACTTACCCACGGGCTATCGGAGATAGGGTAGATTAGTCCGGCGTCGAGTAGTTTGATGACTTCATTTTTAACCACTTCTTGAACATTGGGGTTCACTCTTCGTTGTGGTTGAATCACCGTTTTGTAGTCATCATTCATTAAAATTTTGTGCGTGCACATGGAAGGACTTATTCCTTTAATATCTACAAGCTTCCAAGCGATCGCATTTTTGTGTTTTTAAGTAGGTTAACTAATTTTTCTTTTTCTTTGCTAGTTAATTTAGACGAAATAATTATAGGTAAACTACCATCTTTGCCTAGAAAAGCATATTCCAAACCTTTAGGGAGTTCTTTGAGCTCAATGGGTGGGTCTTTAGGAGACACCTTATTTTGTGGCTCGTCTAGATCAAGAACTTTAAAAGTTTGTTCTATGGCTACCTCTTCATCGACAAAGTGGTCTTCTTCGTTGGTTGTATCGGGTGGCTCAGCTTCATCTTCAATTAGGGGGTCATTATTGCCAAAAGGATATTTCATTGAGCGCTCAAGATCTATGCTCCTTTTGAATGCCCCTAATTGAAGAGGTAGATTGTTGAATTTCCGGTTTTTCAAAGCTTTGTGAGTTTGTACAAAAGGTTTTCCCAAGACTAGCGGGGCATCATCTAAAATGACGAAGTCGGTTGGGATTACCATTTGATTCGTTTGAACCAAAACATCTTCAACTACACCGATTGATTTCATTACTTTTCGGTCGGATAGAAAAATGGGTATTTGAAGTGGAGTGTAATCACTAATACTTAGCTTTTCAAAAATGTAGTTAGGCATTATGTTAACACAAAGACCTTTATCAATAGTGATATTGCTAATAAACGAATTTTGAAAGAAACATGGAACCGGTGTGATGTTAATTTCAAAAGGATCTTCTTTTATTAGCGAGGTTTGATCATTAGTTAACTTAACACTTACTAAGTCATTGATTTTAGCATTAGTGTTTAACTCTTTTAAAAACTTGGCATGAGGGGTTATTAAACAATGATTTTCGAAAGTAGGTGACAAGAGAATAATTTCCTCAAAATTAGACTCTTCTTGAATTTTAACATTATCGGACTCACCATTTTCGTTGTTTAACTCATGTGTCTGTTTTTCACTTTCTTGTTCTTCCATTTTTACACTTTCAACTATCTCTACGTTATTATCATTTTTTAATTCTTCTCTTGCGCGGGATTCCTTTTCCCTTGCGCGAGATTCTTTCATGCAACGTTCGATAGTTTTAATGTGTTCTAATATCCTATTAGTTACTTCGGTGAGATTGAAAGAATTTGGATCCTCAAAGCTTGAATCCGGTTGTTCGATCCTTGGTTCCTCATAGTACTCATATGAAGTAGATGGTTCACACCATTGTTCTTCATTGTAAGTGTATGATGGATAAGGGTCGAAACTTTGATCTTCATAGTACTCATATGAGGTGGGTTGTTCACGCCATGGTTCCTCATAATAAGAATATGAAGGTGGTGGCTCATATCTTGAGTCTTCAAAGTATGAGTATGAAGGCTCATACCTTGGTTCATCAAAATATGAGTATGAGGGAGGAGGTTCATACCTTGGGTCTTCATAGGATGTGTATGAAGTTGATGGCTCGTACCTGGGCTCCTCATAATGGTTGTATGAATTGGATGGTTGATACGAAGTATTATATTGAACCGAGCGTGCATTATGACAATTAGTGCAATAATTACCTCTATAATCATCCTCATCATAGGTGTAGTTGTAACCTCTTGAGTATTGATCCATAGGAATCACTCAACAGATCACAACTGAGTCTCGGGACCAGAAAACAAAAATAAGACGGAAACAGAAGCTGGACACGGCCCCGTGTTGAGTGAACACGGCCCCGTGTTCAGGAACTGTATCTGGGCGTTTTAATTAAATTAACTGGTCACGTTGAGCACGGGGGCGTGTTCAGCGAGCACGGCCCCGTGTTCAGACTCTGTATCTGGGTATCTACTCTAATATATGCAGCACGGGGGCGTGTTCAGCGAGCACGGCCCCGTGTTCAGGCTACTGTAAATGCAAAACTAAACTAAAATGCAGAAAAAATGCGCGCGTTTTGAAAAAGGTTTTGAAAAACTGATTAGGCCGTCGATTTTAAGCTTTCTTAAAATCCTTGTGTCCCCGGCAACGGCGCCAAAAACTTGATGTGTGTCGGTGTGTATATAATTTAGATATATATTTAAGCCCTTTTTACACTTTTAGCCAAGTTTTAAATTTATAAAACACGATATTTACTAACACTAAACACACATATGGGCAAGTGCACCCATCGTGGACGTAGTATAGTGTTGGTAAGATACCGAGGTCGTCCAAGGACACAAGAGCTTTTAATACCGGTTTATCCTCAACGTCTAATCAAATCAAAAAGTTAGAAAAATGTTTTAAACTAAGAAAAATAAAAACTAACTAAATGCTGAAAATAAAAATAAAATAAAAACAGATAGACAAGATGAATCACTTGGATCCGACACGTGTATTAGTATAACCTTTGATTATTTTCGCACTTTTGCACTTGTTTAAGAGATTATCTTAGTTATTGTAGTAGGCCCCTCTTTTGAAGGCGACGTTACCCTCAACCCAGTAGTTTGAGTCAGCAAGGATACAATCCTAAAGTGTCGGATTATTGAAAGATAATGAATTAAGTTATTAATGCAAATTATGGTAGGCCCCGCTTTTGGCGGTGACGTTACCCTCGGCTAAGTAGTCTGAGTCAGCAGGGATACAGTCCTAAATAGCTGGGTTATAGTATTAATAGTAGTTAACTTATGAGGGGGTCAAAGAGTTTGGATCCCCGCCATCCAATACCTATGGGCATTGAAGGAGATCCTACTAAATTTGACCCAGGTCCCAAGCAGGACCTCTAAACGCTGAACAAGGGCAAGACCCTTACCAAACCGTTCCCTTAACCCCCGACCAGGTAGCCAACATACCTCCATATAGACCGTGGAGATATGAATGGTGAAAATCTTTTATTTTATATAGACAGTAAAATAATGCCAAGACACCACGGACAAACGATAAGGAAAGATCACCTTCAACATAAGTAACTAGTTATTAAAGTCATTAATACAAAACCAAATAAAAAGTGCAAAAGATTAAAAATAAAAAGTATTATACTAAACACTTGTCTTCACCAAGTGATGTAAGAGACTTAGGCAAACATGGCCTTGATTGTCAAGAACTTTTACGATCAATCTTGGATCCCGAGACGACTCACACACTCTACGATGGACAATGGATGATGGTGGTGGATGATGGTGTTATGGTGGTGGTGGGTGGTGGATGAGGTGTGAGAGAGGTGGTGTGCCAAGGGATGAGGGAGAATGAAACCAAGCTCCTCTATTTATAGGCTGGACAGAACGCTGGACACGGCCCCGTGTCCGCTGGACACGGCCCCGTGCCCGTCTGACACTCTCTCTCTTCATTAATTGTAATTGCGAATTACAATTAATGCGCCTGCTGTACTTTCAACACGCCCCCGTGCCCGCTGGGCACGGCCCCGTGGTGAGCAATGGAAGCTTCTACTGGTTTGTCTTTTCTGCTGCTTCCTGGGCACGCCCCCGTGTTCGCTGGACACGGGGCGTGTTCAGACTCTGTTTTCTTCTCTTTGTTTTGGGAGGTGCCGTTGAGGGTCCGGGCAGTCCACTTTTGTTCCTTTTCTTGTATTTATGGTAGAATTAGTGGTCTTTTTGCTTCTTTTGTGATTTTGAGCTCATTTCATCCTGAAAATACAAAAGGAAGACAAAAACACTCTTTTTCCAACATTAGTACTTAAAAAGGGTTAGTTTTATGCCTTAATTGATGTGTTTTATATGTTGCATTTTACACACATCAACGGTAGGGGGCGGCACGGTGTTTGGACCGTCGCCGACCCGCGACGGGCCGGGGCCGACCCCCATACCGTGTAGCCTTATAGCCTTTCACATCCATTATTATCGATCTTCTTGATTGAAGATTCTTTTTCCCCATCTTCTTCTCCAATTTTTTCAATCATTTCAACAATTTCAACAATCAAGATTTGGTTTTTACAGTTTCTTTGAATTGAAACCATATATTGAAATCAAATTCGGATCATCATAGATGTCAACGCTTGGATCTTCAACATCATCATACTGGTGCTACAGATACAACCGCTCCGTTATCATCCAAACCCACCTCCAAGATTCATCTTTATCGTGCCCAGATCGCACCGGAGGCTTCATAGAACAGATCGCCAGCCCGACCCGCTTACCCGGAGGTCCACCCGGGTCGGATCTTTACCAATCCCGGTTTCCAGCAGCCGCCATGTACATGGTCTTCAGATTAGTGGGTAGGGTGCTGGCGGTGGTGGTAGGTGGTGATTGTATGGTTGATGGTGGTTGGTTGTCTTCAGATTAGTTGGTAGGGGGGTGGTAGGTGATCGAAGAGGTTGAAGGAGAAAGGGATGAGAGTAAAAAAAGGTTTTAATGATTAACTAGTTAGTGATACTCGCGCTTCGCTGCGGGAGACCTGGTTTATAAATTTTAAATGGAAACGTAGACACAATGATAGAAATAACATTCATAGCAGGAATCCGGTTGCTATCGGTTTGGTTTATTATGGTATCGATACAATAACGGCACTCTATATAGCAATCGAAAGAAAAAGCTTAAAAAATAAAGTCTTCGTATGATTAAAAGGATATCGATATCAATACTGACGTTCAGTCGAAATTGGTCTGGTTCATTTGTTACCTGTACAACATCGACAATCAGTGTAACTAATGAACACAAGTTAGTTACGATAGTAATATTAATGTGTGATTGTAGCTTAAAAAACCTAAATGAAAAAGAAAATTAAAAAAAAAAGACAAAAGGAAACTGTAGCAAACATGCAATGTTAATTGATATAATAATAATTATAAATAGAGTTTTTTACAAACTAGTCCCTAAACTTTAGTTTTTTACACAATAGTCTCTGAAGAGATGAAATGACAACAATGCCCTCATGTGCAAGGCACATGACCAGATTTAACCAAATATTCTAACTGGGTTTGGCCTAAAGGACAAAACGTGCAAGATTTTGAAAGGTAAAGGACAGCGCCTGTCAACTTTTGGCTAAAAGGACAACGCCTGTCAACTTTTGGCTAAAAGGACAACGCCTGAAATTTGATGTAAACATAAATGACAAAACTTGTAATTTACTCGTAAAAATATTTTGTGTTCCAGAGTTTCATTTAAGGAAGGAAAAGAAAGGAAAATAAAACATGTTGTGTTCCCGAGTTTCATTTAAGGAAGGAAACGAAAGGAAATGACGGGAAAACTAGGCTAAATTCTTTAATTTTTCTTTCCTTCCGATTTGGGAGGAAACGGTGGGAAAGTCATCTTTTTAATAAAACATTATATATCGAAAGTTATAAAAGAAAAACACAAATTTGAATTTATTAATGTCATATCATTCGGTGTAAATAACAAAAAGTTGAGTGTAAATAGTAGGACCCTTTTAATATATTTTGATTATGATATATCTAAAGTGACAAAAGCCCCCCTTGAAAAACGTATGTATGTTGATACTAGCCAGAACATCTTAAAAATAATAGTTTTGGGGTCAAAAGAACTAAAGTCCAAACCGACCCAAACTTAAGTAGTTGAGTTATGATTGCCTGGTTTGGTTTATATTATAAAGAAATTACAGAAAAATAAATTACGAGGATTGGTTTAAACTTATAAAGCGTTTAAAGCCTATTGTTCATGCTATTCTAGATTACATTACATTAATGTACATAATTTAAATGATAAGAGACTATTATATTATATTTAACTTGAAATCTTAATAGATGCAAGATAAAACTTTGAAGAACTCTATTGTAGATAACTGATTATGGAGACTTGTATCAACGTAAAATGAAATCCGAAGGCTTGATAGGAATCTGAAAAGGTTTTGACTTTTGATAGAGGAAAATGCTTATTTAGCCTTGCAGTTGTGACCACATTGGGTCGTTCCAGACTGTCACAATCCGCACATTCTTGATCATAAGTAAAATTAATCTTACTACTGTCTATTCACATTCTCCATCTTCTCTCTAAAAAACGATATCGTTAATGTTGTTCATAGAGTTTATGAAACTAGTTATTGTTTATAGTTTTACGATTTGCTAAAAACGACTTGACCCATCTTACGACATGATGCACCTATCATTTACGCAGTTTCCCCACCTCAATGCCATTTTCATTGTTAAAGTTTAACAAGCTCTAACTATGTCAACGACGGTCAATAAACTAAAACAAAAAAAATAAAAAAAGAAAAACCAAAAATGAATGCAACAGGAAAGATAAAACCTCTGATGGTTTTTCATAGAGAAGAAAGTGTTATTTAGATCTGTTTTGACATCCAAAACAAGTTCCAATATACGAAAACTATAATTCACGATACTTCTCTAGAAACCAAGGGGTGCCAATGTATATTCTCACTTCCTTTGTAGATATCTAATAGCATAATACCATAAACAGCAAAACTTAGAATCTCGATCATCATTCGTCATCTACAGACAAGCAAAAGATATTATAAGTAAGCAAAGCGATATTTTGTTGTTGGCAACTACAGGCGGTAAATGTACAAAGCAGGTAATGGGTCAAAAAGGGTAACCTTTTGGTTTAGGTCGAAATGGGCATTCTATGATTTAGGGGGTTTTATGTATTAAAATTCACAATAGACCAACACTGTAAATGAGCCGAGCCGCCCATAAGTCTCGAGACCAGCTCGCTAAAAACTCGAATTGAGCTGAGCTTAAACGAATTCAAGCTTTTTGAGGCCCATTTAATAAACGAGCTTGAGCCCGAGCCCGAGGCTGAGCTTCACATTTTGGAGCTCGAGCTGGCTTGCAAGCCTAACCGAGCTTTTTATTTGTATAATCTTAATTAAAAATAGTTATATAATAACTATTATTATATATAATTATGATAAAAATAATTCAATAATATATATATATATATATATATATATATATATATATATATATATATATATAGAGGCCAGTTAACGTACAATAGTGCTTATCATGCGATGCGTACACGAGCATCTTAACCGCACATCTGAGCCTTCAATTGAATGCGGTGGCATAATAGTAATTAACTCGGCATAGTTACGCACGTTATTGCATAATTATGCATGGGTTGGGTTAAACCCTAATCACGCACGTTATTTGCATAATCACGCACGTTATAATGCATAATTACACATGTTAAAAAAAATCAAGACCCGCATGCCACCAAGCATGAAAATTGCGCATGTTAAACTCAAAATTACGCATGCGTTGTACCAAAACCTAATTACACATTTATATACATAATCACGCACGTTATAAAAAATAAGGAATGACACGCATCTCAATCTCCTGCTCGCGTACGCTTCGCACGATAAGCACTATTGTATTTTACTCTTTCTCTCATATATATATATATAATATAATTATAAATATATGTGTGAATAGTTATAAAAATATAAAACTAAAATAGTTAATAAATAATAAACGAGCCAAGCCCGCGCTTGAAAAACTTCTCACGAACCGAGCTCAAGCTTTAGAATTAGATCTCCAAACGAGTAGACCTCGAGCCCTCTTAAGTTAAAACGAGCCGAGCTCGAGCCTAAACAAGTTCGGCTCTACTCGGCTCGTTTAAACCCCTAGTTAGATTAGACAAGGTTAGACCCAATTGATTCAACCTATGTGACACAATTTCTTTCCAAGGATAAAACATAATCTGAATAGACCAATTCATTACTAAAGTGATTGAAACTGCCACCTCTACTGATAACAAGAGGAGATAAATTTTAAAAAAGTAAGGGGATCATACCCGGGCAATGTCTTGACAACAGCTTTTCGAGAACCCCTGAGCAAATAGGTCGCCACAGAAGAATGAAGCTCACCGACGGGCTTGTTTGGTGGCGGGATAAGGTTCAAAACCTTAAGGTTCACAAATGGGCAAGGTTCTTCATCAAGCTTGTCATGAGATAAGGAGAGCAGCTTTAACAAAAAAAAGGATACTTAGTTATAAAAATGGAGTGAGAGCAACGAACACGAACACAGCCTTGTTCGTGTTTGTTTGTTAAGGAAATAATGTGTTCACGAACTGTTCATGAACACTTACCGAACGGGATTTTTTGTTCGTCTTCGTTTGTTAAGGATATGAACGTGTCCGTGTTCATTTGTGTTTGTTCGTTAATTTTAGGTACCGGACAAAAGCGAACACAAATGAACGTTCATGAACACAGACAAACACAAATGAAGGCAAACAAACACAAACAAGCATTCATGAACATAAACGAACACAAACCACACTTATCTTGTACTGAGAATGACGAAGAACACGAGCACAATCACAAATAATTTATTAGTGGGAATTTTGAAGTACTTAAATAAAATCTAAAAGTTAAAAACCCTAATTAACTGTCGAACATAAACGAATATGTTACCGAACGTTCACGAACATAATGAACGAACACGGCCCTTGTTCATGTTCGCTTGTTTAACTAAACAAGCGAAATTTCTTGTTCGTGTTCGTTCATTTATTAAACGAACGAACACAAACGAACTTCCTGCCAAACGACTCACAAACTGTTCGCTGAACGTTTGCTTCGTTTGCAGCCCTATAGTAATTACCGCAAAGAACCTGCCTAAAGTCTAAACAAAATACAAGCTTCAAACCAAATATATACTTGTAATTGAAACATAAGACAGGTGCACTTATTATTGAAATGAAATGAGAGCATACTTTTCTATTAATATGTAATCTAGGGTTTGTTTCTACTGAATACTTTTCTATTAACAAACACAAACAAGAAAATATAAACTTGAATATGATACAATCATACAATTAACAGTTTGAATGTTGAAACACAATTGAAGAAAGCAAAACAAGAGCATTACCTTAACAGTTGACGGCGAAAGATGAATACATTTCGCATTTCTAAGGCACCAAAACATCTTAATCAGATTAACCTTCTGTTCCCCCTCATCCGGCTGCTGAACAATCCTATCAAACGCTCGCACAAACGAGAAACAACAATCGATATGCACAGTATCCAAACCCGGAAGCTCACAAGCCTCAAACGACATAGGAATAAGCCCACTAATCTCAAGCACCTTAAGCTTAGGAGTCATAAGCACAAGCTTCTCATACGGAACCGGATGATAAAAACACGACGAAATCGTCAACCTCAACAACTCAAACCCAATCACTTCCAACACAGACAAATCAAACCCCATCTTACAATTCACCAAACACAACTCTTTTAAATTCGGAAAACACGAAAACGGGTCGGATTCAACTATCTTAACCCGCTCCAATCTCAACTTAACCAAACCCGAACAAACCGAAAACCTACCGAACTCAAACATCCCTTTCAACTCCAACTTTCTCAACGAATCAGTACCATTCAAACATTGAATCGGGCGGTATTTGGTCAAGTAATCAGACGTATCAATGCTCAAATTGGGGACACGATTAACCAAGGCATAGTTAAAAACTGTAGCCATGGTGTTGTAATCAGTAAGTTTAATATTAACAGCGTCGAGCTTAATTGAAGCATTACGGTAAGTTAAGACTTTGTGAATGAAATGATCGAAACGTTGTAAGAGTGAATAGTCAAAGTTGAGAACAGGGAGCAGAGTCCAGAGGTTTACCCAACGTTTGGAGAGAATTTGGGATTGAAGTGCAAGTTTGGTGTCGATGAAGGAGAATATGTAGATGAGAAGAACATCTGGTAAGGAGCTGAGTCTGTCTTGTTGCTGTTCGTGTTCATCTTCATGTTCAACATCGTTGTAGATGTAGCTTGTTGATTTTCGCTTCATGTTTTGTGAATTTTGTGAATGTGAAATTGGGAAGGGGGAATGTGAAATGAAAGGGAGTAATAAAGCGTGTTTACACTTTTGCAGAGTTGGCTATGTAATATTATATAATATTATTACGTGTAATATTACGCGTGAAGATTAGGAATGATCATTTGATACTAAGGGTGTAAGGAGTGCTCACCTAATAGGTGAGTCCCCTCTCTTACGCCAAATCAATCCTCGTGTGCCACGTCAACTCCTTTCTTAAACTCCCCTAACACCCCAATTTGATGGCGCCACTCCCCTCTTAACTACCCTTGTTTTTTTATTCAAAAAAAAAAAAAAAAACAAAAAGGTTTGATTGGTTGGAAAAATGGGGCCCACCATTTCTCTCCCTCCCCGCTTGCGATGAACAACCACCCAAAATGGTCCCCGATTTCCCTCCCCGAATGGTTGGCAGCACCCCCCTATGCGGCAACCGAAGTCACCGAAGGGGTCCCCGAAGGGTGCCCCGATCACCCTAAGAATTAGTGTTGTATCGATAAGTTATGTACGGCGTTAGTACTTACTTTTTTAGAAATTCGGTATTGGTTTAGTACTGATATCTTATAGAAATGAACATTTTGTAATAAGTACCTGTACGATTTCAAACCGTACCTTAGCGGTGGGTCCGGTACGATATTCGGTACCCACTTTTTCATAAATACGGTATCAGTGTTTTTGGTACTTGAAGAGGTATGGTCCCAATTCTTTGCCTACATGGCAAGGACCACACCACTTTTTTCATCCAACATGGCGCCCTAGAAGCTTCTGGAATACGTCAAGGTGGCACCAAAGATGCTCCCTCCGACAGAAAGGACAACACGTGTCACCAGTCATCAAGCGCCATGTAGGCCTGCAGCAAATCCAGGAGCAGACCGACAACAAGAGTACGACGTCTCCAGCATGGACAAATATAGGCGCGCCACGTGTACCACCACCCTGACCACAGCAGAGGGGACCAAGAGGATATTCCCCTTGGTCGGACAGCTGGCGCCCTATAGCAGCTGGCAAGGTTGCTCCTCCCTCCTTCACCCTCCTGCTATAAATAGGACCGTTGATCATTCAGGTTAATTCTATTCGACTCTCCACTCTCTCACACTCAACACACACTGCTTTCTTCCTCGGAACAGTACTTATTCTCACGCCGGAGCCTGGTTAAGAGGGAAACCCCCATATTCCCCTCTTAACGAGCTAACATGTTCATGACTCATTTGATTACCCGTTATGCATTTTTACGCGTTCGGTACGGTTTATGTAACTAGTTTACATGGATTAGCCGAAACGAGTCAAACCTTATCATTTTCACTTCAAAATTCAGAATGTGTTTAGTTTACCCATATTATACAAGTCTCCATACTTGTCGGGTCTAAATCACATTCTAATCTGGTCTTCGCTTAATTTTGCTTTTTGAACCGTAAACCTTTCCTTAAAACTAACCGGTCTAAGTTAAAGACTTAAATAAGACCCGTTAGAAATCTAATAGGATAATAAAACCTTCGTTCCACATTAAGAGCCCTAGTAGAGGTACTTGTGCTTGCTGATTAGGATATACGGCTGAGTATAAATTTCATTTTAAGCTCAGGTAAATACTCTTAACTTATTTTCCCTATACGGGCTTGGGATACGATATTATAATAATACCGCTTGGTCGGGTATGGAATGTTTAATCGGATTGTGATTAAATTATTGAGGTAACCCGTTTTAATCTGTCTTGTTTGAAATAAAAGCCTTTGGGGGTTAATGACCATGTCCCGGATATCCTTGGCATCATTATAAAGAAATGGCCACGTCTTAAGCACGGGGTGTAGGCATACACCTAACAGTTGCATAAGGAAAACGGTATCTCACTCTCTTGTGGGCCTATACTTGTGGTGTGTCTGTTAATCTTGACTCGGTTTCTAACATCGGGCCCTGAATGTATAACGAACATGTAAATCTGTATACAAGATTATTTTTATATAATTGTCCCAAGTTAAAAAGGATATTTGTGCCTTGTGCATTTAAATCAATTTTCTTAAACATTTTTAAAAGTGTCAGTTAATTGTATTTACCAGTGTAAACTGACGTATTTTCCAAAAAGATTAAGTGACAGGTACTGTACGTAATTGGCTGGGAGCTCAGGGCGTTAATAGGGAATCTTGCAAGTTCTAAACGTCTAAAGTCTGTTGAACAGTGTTCATCTTTCTGTTTTAAGATCCGCCCGTGGATCCATCTTACATTCCGTTGTAATATTGATGTTACTTTTGAATCGGTTTGTAATACATTTACTTTAGACTTCCGCTGTGCATTTGAACTGTGATTATTTGACTATGATGATATCAACTACGTCACGATACTCCCCACCGGGCCCACCAGTAATACGTGGAAATATCGGGGTGTGACAGGTTGGTATCAGAGCTAACATTGAGTGAATTAAACACTATCCTTTTGTGTTTAATCTCAATGACACAGTAGCACATTCCTTGACTTCTGAGTCTAGACATGGACTAGGAATGATCTCATCCCTGTTATATGTATGTATTGTTTTCGATATTTGTGCTTCCCAGGGTCATGTCGCCGAGCAAAACTGCCATTGGTGGAAGCTCTCCAAGTCCGAAGTTTAAGAATGTGAAGCTTCGTACTATAGCTCGAATAAGCATACGATTAGTATGAAGAAAGGATCTTTTGAACCCATTAACCATATTTCAAAATCTATACCCAAGACTTTTGAAACTTCACGTGAGAAGCCAACATCGAAGGAGTTCATACCAGTTCTCCCTGAAACTCCAGCTCCAAAGATAACACCTATGGACCCAAAGGACTCGTATTCCTTGCCTCCGAGTCTGGGAATCCCAAACTTGGATTATCCCTGTCCTGACCTTATTCATGATTGTATTATTCATTAATCATAAAATCCTTGGATTCCATGTTTGCATAGATCCCTAAAATAGAAGATTTGGATTACTCACCAAAACCTTCGGTATTCATACCGCACACAGAGAACCAAGGAGAAAATTTCTAGAATTAAAGTAGAAAAGAAACTCTTTCGTTGTTTTTCATTTCTTTATTAGTCCTTATAAGGACATATTTATCTTTTAGTCCCTTCGTGGACAATGTTATTTCCTTCAAGTCCCGTTGAGGGCAATTATGTACTCCTTTTAAAATTTATTGGAGTGTTTTATTTAAATTTCATTTTTTATCATTATATACGAACATAATATATGAGATAAATCAAAATATCATTCCTTTTTGTAATTGATCTGCCAATATATATTAAAAAGAATCTTAAAGGGTATAACCTAGCTTATATGTCATTAAGGACCTAGCTATGAAGGTAAAACCTGTTTAAAAGAGATTCAGATCCTTGTTAACATCTGAAAACATGTTAACACTCCTGGCAACAGTGATGCGATAAAATCACACTTGTCATCTTTATAATGGGAATTTCCAACCCCTATCTAGCCTAGTGATTTAGAAATCATGGCTTAAATCATCAAATAAAGATGATCATATTATAAACATCCATTAGTGATGAAGTGTCTACGGGCTAAACTTGTTGTCCGATAAGACAACTACGGTGGTGGTCTTTGACCCCCTATCTAAAGATGTTGAACTACGTCCAAGCATAATAGTCTGTATGATCAATGCGATCTTGACTAATATCATCAGATAAGATGATCATATCATAAACATCCCTAAAGTGATGAAATGCCTACGGGCCATATTTATTGTCCTAAAGGACAAAAGACAGTTGTAGTCTTTGGCTCCTTGTCAAGAAAAGGTAATGCTATGTTCAAACCTTAATGCCTCGATTCTCTGAAATCGTGGCTTATGAATTTAAAATTATCCTTGTAATTAGGCCTTTTGTGCCACTTTAATATCCTTAATGTTTTATAACTAGGATAAATTATAATGAAAATACTAATTAAATATAATTAACAAATTAACCAATATGGTTTATATTACCATGGTTAATGAATCGTCAAAGATGATGATTCCATAATAACCTCTGAATAAATTATTGTCAATATTTATGTAGCAATCAAGCTACATGGCTGGATCAGATGAGGTTGACAGCCACCCGAGGGAGAATAATGAAGCTACCAGAGTTAATATAACTGGTGCGGAACTACAGGCATTAATAGATAATGCCGTTACACGAGCTCTCGACAGACAGTATAATGAATCAAGTGGTACACACTCTAAGACTCTATCTGTGGCTCGTAGTAAGCCCCCTTCTAAAACACATGAGTCAAAGGAAGACGATGTTAATCACTCGTCAAATCAGAGGAGTATTCTGTCTAGACAGGTTGTGCTTCATCAAGAGCCACGTGTTAAAACCTGTTCATATAAATATTTTGTCTCCTGCAAGCCCAGAGACTTCACAGGAGAAAAAGGAGCCATCGATTGCATGACATGGCTCGATGAGATGGACACCGTTGTTGATATTAGCGGATGTGCAGAGCAAGACATTGTGAAGTTTGTTTCGCAATCTTTTAAAAGAGAAGCTCTAGCTTGGTGGAGGTCACTGATCCAGGCTACAAGGAAAATCCCGTTATATAATCTGACATGGGATCAGTTTGTTGCTCTTATTAAAGAAAATTACTGTCCTCAACATGAAGTTAAGAAAATTGAGACTGACTTCTTGACATTGGTCATGAAGAACTTAGATTGCCAGGTATATCTTACAAGTTTCAATACTATGTCTCGATTGGTTCCTTACTTGATCACACCGGAACCAAAGCGTATAGCTCGCTTTATTGGAGGTCTAGCCCTAGAAATCAAGGCAAGCGTGAAAGCATCGAGACCTACTACATTCAGGTCAGCGGCATATCTGTCGCTATCTCTCACACTCGACGTAGTCAGAAACAAGGCTGCCAAAGCTTCTGAAGAAGGAAAGCGTAACAGGGAGGATGAAAGTTCTCATCGCTCCGATAAGAAGAAAAAGGGAAACTCTGATCATAAGAAGAGTTCCGGGTTTAAGAAAGACAACCTGCAGTCGGGTGAAAAGACCAGATGCAAAACCTGTAGGAAATATCACCTCGGAAAGTGCAGATTTGAATCTCAGCCTCTACCTTGTAGGATCTGCAAGTCTAAGGAACATAAAACCTTGGATTGCAAGAAGTTGAAGGATGCAACCTGTTATGGTTGCAACGAGAAAGGGCATATCAAGACTAACTGCCCTAGGAATCAGAAGAAGCCTGAAGAGGCCAAGAAAATAAACGCGTAAGTCTTCCAGATGAACACCAGGAGGCAGTACAGAAAGATAACATCATAACATGTACCTTTCCTTATCAATGATGTTTATGCGGAAATTTGTTTGATTCTGGCGCAGATAAGTCTATTGTGGACAATTGTTGGATCGTCGTTGACCCTGAATGAGTCGATCAGAAGAGTCGTTTATCTAATTCAAAGGCGGAATCGATGAATCAGACGCTCAAACTAAATATAATGCTTCACTTTATTGATTTTGACAAAGTTTATAACCTGGAAGCAATTTGGCAGCACTTCGTTACAGATTCAGAACCGTACCAAATGAACTAACACATGCACTATATATAGAGTTCCAGGTTCGCTTATGCGTACATGCCCTTCGAGCGAACCTGAATGACTAAAAGTGGTTCGCTTATATGGACAATGTCCATATAAGCGGACCTCAATGCTAAATCACCATTTCTCGTTTCTCGAACCTCGTGCACACAATATTCTATCCTATCCTAATCTAATACATGATACAAGACGAAGTCAATAGACGTAGTGCACCAACAGACTCCCCCTCGGATATTGACGAAGTCTTCAGTGACCATTCTCTGTTATGCCACCTCTTCAGTCTTAATCATCTTGCCATCCTGCTCAGATTATAACAATGTAAGCACCTTTCAATCTTGTCAGCTGGCTCCCCCTCTCGTCAAGCTTCCGTGCTTTTAGGATCGACACCTAGCTTTCCAGATACAAGCTCTTCCAGGAACGATACCTGACTCTTTGTATGCTTTCGTTTTCATTGAGCTCGTCTTCAGACTCCCCCTAAGACTCGGCTTTCGGGATCGTAGTCTGGATTTTTCCTGTAATCACTCATACAAATAATAAGTAACATCATTTTAAAATCATCAATCAGTAACCGTAATCTGGTACTATACAACTTTCTAAAACACTCCCCCTATCAACAATATTTCTGATTTTGACATTGTTAAAGAATCCAACTCCCCCATAGATTATCATTCAAGTTCAAATTAATGACCTTGAAGATATTTCACAAACTGTTTTTGAACTTTTATAGAAATTTCAAGTTTCAAATTAATGAACTTGTTTTATTTTCAGAAACACAATCAGCTTACTTAGATTTTGAAACTCAGCAACTCAGACATCGGTTTATCGAAAATAAAGCAGAAATCAAAATCTTTTTGTATTTTCTGAAAATATAAAGCAGTAAAGAAATATGTACAAACATATTTACAGATAATATTTTTGTTTGAGTATGCGTCAGAGGATCATATCAGTTTTTGACAAGTCACAAGTACCGTTGAGCTTAGTTACACATTAAGAATTAAACAATTCACTTAGATTGCCGATATACTGATCCACTTAAATTTTCATACAAATTTCAACTGATTCAGGATACGAATTAGATGTTTTAAGAACTTAAACTCATTCATGTGTCCCACCTCTTGAATATACTCCCGTATCCAGAATCTCAATATTCAGTCTTACAGGTAAGAATAATACAATGATATCTGTACATAAATTAGGTATGCGAGGACTGAGGGATCTCAGGTCGATACTTCCGTATGCGCAGAGAGATATCAGTTTCGACTTTTTGGTATGTCCCCTTTAGAGGATCTTTTAGCATTACAACAGCAGCGACTATCAATTTTATTGTTTCATCTGCATGCTGAGGGTTTATGCTGTGTTTCAAGCATTCGGTGAAAGTATTATCCAAGGACTAGGTCAGAACTTCCATTCAGCAGAAGTCCCGGAATAATACCCCAGACATCATAGAGTATAAAACCTAGTATATCAGAATACGAGACCTTTCAAACGAGATTTCAGGGGTTACCTATATATCCAAGTAGTGTTCCCCACGAAATAAGTAAGTTTGAATTTAAGTTTATATCCCGAAAAAGTCTACTAAGTGTATAAAAACCTATCGACATATCATCAGTGAGACTATTTAACGCTATTTAATCATTACAATTCTTTAGCATACTGTAACTGTCTACTGATGTACTATCATTTCCTCATTTTTCGCAAAACTCAAATTTTTGAATTTTATCATGTTTTTGTATTTTTTTTCAAATTTTCTAATATTTTTGTATTTTCTGACAATACTTCTCCCCCTAAAATGCAAAATCATTAAAGAAATTTGACAAACCGATATTGATAGCTTTGTCTCGCCATCCATTTGCTGCTTAGAGTGCTCTGATTTGCAGAAAAACTATTATCAAGTACCCCCATGATTTACAACCCATTGATTTTGCCCGTTAGAAAAACCGTTTTTCAATCTGTGACAGTAATCATGCTTGTTCAGCCGTGAGGGTTTCGGCATAGTCCATCAGCACTTATTTTAACAAAATTAACCACAACCATCACAAACATCAACCACACGAACAAACAACAAACAAATAAACAACAAACATCACATATTGTTCAAATTTTCACAAAACAGCACACAAACTCCCTGTTTGACCAAATCAGAGTTCATCTTCTTCCTACTCTAGTGCCAGGCTACTCTTATTTGCATTCTGACAATCTTCTGCACCATTGAGTACCTGCACATTCAAGCTTTATCAAATACGCAAACAATTTGACACAAACAAAATTTCAATCAATAAAGATAAATGCCGATTCATGCTTCGCGATAAAGGAAGCTCCGGCAATTCCAACCGTTTAATCAAACATTGTGTCCACCCAAGCCTCGTCAGCCTTGGGTGTAACCTTGATTCTAGCAATCTGAATCTTAAAGTTTTCAGCCTTGAGTGGTGGAAAATTTTCATCATAGGAAATCGAAATTGAATCCTCAGCTTTCTTCACCTTAGAAAATGAACTTTCTATTTCTGTTTTCGATTTCCAGATTTGTTTTTGTTTCTCATTTTTAACCAACTCAACATGTTTTTTAACACTCCATGCTTGACCATTTGGTGTTCCACGTTTGTAAAAATGTGAATCTTTTTGAACACTTTGGTTTTGAACAACAACTTTTGGTTTCCAAACCTCTTGGGGTTTTGTCATATCAACTGATGTTTTCCAACTTTGTATTGTTCTGAACCTGGGTGTGTGAGAATTCCAGATTTGTCTTGAATCGAACCTGTTCTGGTTAGATTTCCAATTTTGATTCGAAGCAAACTTGTTTGTGTTGTACCTCCAAGTTTGTTTTGAATCAAATCTGGTTAACCTTTGTCTCACATTCTCAGATTTTTGTTTCCCTACATCAATCTTCATTTGATCAACATCCACAGGTTTTAGATTTGGACACTTGCGTGCAAGATGTTCTTTTTGATCACATTTGAAACATGTTCTCATGGACATATCTTTGACCTGTGGTTGTTGCTTTCTCTTTTGTGCTTCAAATTCAGCATTAGACTGTCTCATTTTGAGTTCTTTTTCTTTTGCTAAACTATCTCCTTGAACAAAACTCATTTTTTCTTGATAATTTGGCGTCACATTTTTCTTCCAATTTTGTTTCCTTTTATAACCCAACCCAGCCTTCATGTTTTTCTTTTTGACACCCGGTTTGTTATAAAAAGTTTTGTGACCTTTACCAGCAAACTTTGAAATCTCAGATTTTTCAATCTCAACCATTTTGAAAACCTGATCAACCTTTTCTGAAATCACATTCTGAATCGGGAATACAACATCTAAGAACAATTTGTCTGATCCAATCATGGTATAAACCAATCCCTTTGAATCATCATTCAAATTTTTCTTGGATTTTGTGTTTTTCAGATATCCATCATGAAAGTTTCCCTCATCTTCATCCTGTGATTCAGTTTTACCTGTATCACCCGACTTTTCTTGAAAAACGCTTTCAACAACCTTACCTACCACCTCTGAATCACTGATATCATCAAATTTGGTATAAGTCACATCGATGTTGTCGGGTAACTGATTAACCATGTTGATTACTTTTTCCACCTTTTCGCCATCATAGAATGTATAATTATTCTCCAACGGTGGTGGAACTTGATGGTATTCAGACCCTATTCCTTTTTTATTCTTTTCAGACTCTTTCTCATCGGGTGTGATGTTGAAAATACGTTCCAGAATATATGAAGATGAATGATAGCTTTGCAATTTATTGACCAACTTTTCTTTGTCTGCCAATTCTTGTTTAAGCTTAGCAACATCATCAATATATTGGTTTACCACTCTTTGTTTATCTTCAAATCTAGCTTCAAGAAATTTAGTGTTTCTTTGACAAGCACATAATCTATCATCTAGACTTTTGACTTTACTTTTTAAAGTTTCATATGCTTCTTTTACAGTTTCATATGACAATTTCATTACATCATATTCTTTTTGCAACTCTTGAATTTTGATGTCTTTTGGAACACATTCGTTGCAAACAGCTGAACACTTTTCTTTTAAAACCTTGTTTTCTATTTCAAGATCATCACATTTTTGTTTCAATTTTTCATTTTCTTGTTTCAGAAACTTTTCAATTTCACTCATCTCATGACATTTTTCTTTGAAAATTTTATTTATTTGAGTAAATTCAATATCTCTGTTGTTGAGTTTTTCATCTTTCTCAATACAAGCACTGCACGTTTCCATGCATTTCTTGCATTGCTGTTCAGCTTCATTATCAATTTTATCAGAAGTATCAGTTTGAATAATTACCTCAATGACTAGTACTTTGGTTTCCTCAGTCTTCTGAATCTGATCTTCTTCAGCGACTTGCACTTTGTCTTCAACACCTTCCTCGGCTTTCTTTTCAACCTTCTTCACTTCACTCACCACCTTCTCACTTTCAGTCACAATCTCTTCGACTGTCATCTTCTTTTTCTTCTCCAGACTAGCAAAAATTACTTTCCGAATGCCTTCTTCAACTTGCTGTTTGTACCTTGGATTCTCTCTAAGGCCTTTGCACCAAACATCCACAGTAGGAATAGCAGCAACTAGTGCATCAAGGTCAACTGTCTTTGGATCAACAGTTGGGTTTCCTTGAGGATCAACATAGCATCCTTTATCTTTGCTCCACCTACCTGCCCATGTTGCTTCTCTGTAAGCATTATACACATCATCCAATCTCATACGAGCATGTCTTTCTTCTCGAGTCAGTGTTACTTCAGCCACCATTGCTTTAGCTTCTACTTCAGCAACCTCTTCGTCATGTTGACTCCAATCATAACCTTCATCATCATAGATGATTAAACCAGGTGATTTTGCCTCTATCAACCCCTCTTTCCAATCAAGATTTTGAACCATAGATTCATAATCACCATCTATATTATCCATATTTTGATCACAAAATGACAAAGCAGCTCTCTTTTCTTTGGATGATACTCCATCAATTTGCTTTCTGATTGGCTGATCAGTGTTCTTATGATATATTGCCTTTTTGTAATAATCCTCTCGAAACGGATTTACACTTTCATCAGCTCTGTTGTTTGGACATTCTCTTTTAAAGTGACTTTTTTCCTTACATTTGAAGCAAATTACTTTGTTCTTGTCAAAACCCATCTTCGTTTCAGGTCCTTCCAAACATCTTCTACCAGTGATCTCCATGAATCGTTGTGCTCTTCGAATGACACTTGCCATGCACCAACGAATATCCATGAGTTCCATTTCTTCTGGATCCACCTGATCGTAATCCTCTTTCGTCATGTTAGGATTTCCGATCTTTCCTGCGATTAATCCTTCGTAAGATACCAGAATGGAGGCTAAGAAACTCATATGCTGTTGAGCAAATTCATTGTTTAGCAATGGAGAATTTTTCCAATCGGAGTTGGAATTTGCAGTTGATGATCCAGATGCAGATGATGCATGAAATCCTGGATCATAACTTGAAGAGGTACTCTTTGATGTGTCACTGGTCTTTTCTGCCGTAAAACCCGTTTTGATTCTTGGAGACTCATTGATTCTTGAAGACTCATTGTTTTGTAACAACCCTCTTCGATAGTACAAACCAACATTTTGTTGATAGTTAGAACTTGACATCTTGTTTTGTTTTTGAATCAACAAATCATGCCCCTCTATCTTCTCTATCAATTGATCTAATGTCAGTTTATCAAAATTGACATCATTTTTCAACACAATCACATATGTTTTCCAATCATATTCATGAGGTAAAGCTTCAACTAGTTTATCTACCATCTCTTCTCTTTCTTTGTTAATTTCGAATCTCTCCAACTCAATCTTTAAGTGACAAAAACGTTCAATCATTTGACGAACTGTTTCATTCTTCATGCAGCTAAACATGTCAAACTCCTTTTTCAACAACGAAATTTTGTTTTTCTTGATATCTTTCCCTCCTTCAGCTTTCACTTTTAATGCTTCCCAGATTGACTTAGATGTTTCACCATACTGAAGCAATGAGAAAATATCCTCTCTGATAGATTGTTAAAGTAGAGTTTTCATTCTTACTTCTGCTGAATGCTCTTTCTTATCATCTGCTGTGAAATCTTTTAGTGTGATCAACTCACGTCTTTCATTTCTTGGTTTTACATATCCCAAAGTTAAACAAATCCAGCTATCGTACGCATATGCTTGCACCCAATTTTCAAATCTTTCAAACCACCAATGATAGTCTTCGATATTCATGAGCTTAGGTGGTCTTTGGTGATTTCCGTACACGTTATCGTAACTCAGACTTTCCGATATCACTTTCGTAGCATTCTTTGGTGTAATTGGTTTATCTTCTGAAGTGAACGCGTTATAGAATGTGTTGTAAAACTCTTCACCATAGTCCGACATCTTTACTCACCTGGAAATCAATGACCTGGAAGCAAACAAACAAACTGAATCAGTTAAAACAATATCAAGTAATTTGAAATATACTAACACTCGATTGTCGTGAGATAATCTTGACACTTGAACGAAAACCAGATTGAACGAATGAGCGAAAACCAATTTGGACAGATAAGCGAACCACTTTGACTTATAAGCGAACCAATCAACTTGACTTATAAGCGAACCAATCAACTTGATTTGTAAGCGAACCAAGTGATGTCCGTTCGAGCGGACCGATAACTGTTCGAATAAGCGGACCGGATGATGTCACTAAAAGCGAACTGGATTGTGTCGTCAAAGCGGACCAGACTGTGTCGTAAAAACGGACCAGACGAGCAAACCTAGTACATTCGAGCGGACCACTGAAGCGAATCAACGTGTTTTCAAGCGGACCTGGGTTGTTTTGGAGCGGACCAACACTGACGTAAAAGCGGATCTGTTTCACGAGTGGTTTTTGGTCACTTTTAGGCCGAATTTGAGTCTAAAACTTTCAAGGGTTTATCTATGTTCAATAATACATGTCCTGTAAAAAATTCGTCCGATTTTAACCGTGGAAACTTGTCCTAACAGAAAAAGAAGGTGTAGAAGATAGAAAACGGATCAAATTTGAGCTGAACTCTCCCTCCTGAGCTCTGATACCACTTGTTGGATCGTCGTTGACCCTGAATGAGTCGATCAGAAGAGTCGTTTATCTAATTCAAAGGCGGAATCGATGAATCAGGCGCTCAAACTAAATATAATGCTTCACTTTATTGATTTTGACAAAGTTTACAACCTGGAAGCAATTTGGCAGCACTTCGTTACAGATTCAGAACCGTACCAAATGAACTAACACATGCACTATATATATAGTTCCAGGTTCGCTTATGTGTACATGCCCTTCGAGCGAACCTGAATGACTAAAAGTGGTTCGCTTATGTGGTTATGCACATAAGAGTGGACCTGTGGTGTTGGTGTGGTTCGCTTATATGGACAATGTCCATATAAGCGAACCTCAATGCTAAATCACCATTTCTCGTTTCTCGAACCTCGTGCACACAATATTCTATCCTATCCTAATCTAATACATGATACAAGACGAAGTCAATAGACGTAGTGCACCAACAACAATAAATGTTGTAAACAGTTGTATCCGCCTGATTAGGACTCTAGATATATAACGGAAGGTAGAATTGGCCGATAATACTTTAGAGACTGCTTCAACAATTTTAGATGGATGCTTTATATCCATTAGGAATCGCTCTTCTCCAATATCCTTATGACAAGCTTTCAAGCTATCCAAAATCATCAATATAATCAAGACAGATGTGACATTTGATCCTCTGTCAAAAAGGTGATGGACTAGGTCCAAACCTTAATTGCCATTGATGGCCTTTTTGTGGCCTAGGCTAAGTATAATTGATATATATTTAAATAACATTCATTAAGAATGTTCATACTATATTAGCCTGTATGGTTTAATGATACCATGGTTAATATATGTTAGGTCATCAGGATGATGAATAGCGGTTGTTGGATTGCAACTAAGTAATTGTTTCATTGGGGATTAGGAACCAAGTCTCAAATATGATAAACTCGGATAAGACAACCATCAATCACACCATTGATAATGCGACACATGCTAAAGATGCTACAATTGTGAACCTCAGAATTGACAAAGATATTCTCCAAGCTATAATAAACGCAGTTGTTGGAAAGGCTGTAAGGAAGGCCGTGAGAAAATTCAAGGAGCCCAATGCTACTTGCTCCAAATCTCATCTAAGACCACACTTCCTTACTCACGAGAAGGATCTTGTTCATGCCTCAAATGTAAAGGATGAACTAAAAAGGAAAAGGGAGGAAGATAACTCCCAGAGTTCTAAGAAAAAGGATAAGCAAGAGTCCAACAAGAAACCCGTATGCAAGACCTGCAAGAAGCGCCATCTAGGGAAATGCAGGTTCGAACCAAAATCCCAATCGCAGCATAGGGCTTGTGGGATCTGCAGATCAAGAGAGCATAGGACGTCGGATTGAATGGACGTGATGAATGCAGTCTGTTTCGGCTGTGGTGAGAAAGGCTACATCAAGACTACATGCCCTGCATCTGTCAAGGGAAGTGCGGCTAAGGATGGAAAGCCTAAGAATGAAAACGCTTAAATTCTCATAAAGAGTGCCAGAGGTAGTTCATGTCAATAATAACATCAGGCACATTCTTTAACATTTATTGGAATATAAATGCTAAGAGTTCTGTTTTGATTCGGATACCAATAAATCCTTCATAAATTGTAAGTATAGCAAACTTTTAAAATCTTCCATAAGAACCTCAGAGATTAAGTGTAAGGTAAAACTTACGAACGAAAATCATAGAAACCATTTCTTCTGTTCCTGTCAGAAATCTTCAGTCATAAAATTCTAAGAGTACCCTCTCTCCAGATGAAATACATCAGCATATGTAGTTGATATCTCCTTGATCTCTATCGATTGCAAATACCAGACGGTATGACAAAAGTGCCATATGAGGATTGGTGTATCTTAAAATGTTCTATAGATTGCTTCCATGCCTGATCAGTATGGAGGTTTAATGCATGGAACCACTGAGATATCCCAAAATATTGTAATAAAGTCAGCTAATGGTATCCAAAGGAGATATCCAGAAGGGAAATGTCCAAGTAAATGTCTCTGATTAGGGAATCCGTGGACTCGTAACATAAATGTGTCACTTATCCGACACAGACAATGATAGATGAACTGGAGCCTGAGATTTAGAAAATCTCTGTAACCTTCTTGTGTCTTGATTATCTTCTCCTAGGACTACCCTGTTTACCGCCTGAAAGGCAAGTAGAGTTAAGATTTATATCCGCATAGGCTGCATTATTGTGAAATCTTCACGACGATTAGCACCATCATTATTGGAAGAATTGTAACCCTGATTAAATGAGTTTTAAGATAAAGGTTCATAAAGCCTAACTCAATATTCTGAGAATTCGGTATTATTAATTAAGAAAGACGGTTCATTTTGCTTATGCATTGAATACCGCAACCCTATTTAGGCAACAATTAAGAACCGCCATAAGCTGCCCATGATCGTCGATTTGTTCGACTAACTGTAAGGATTAGCTATTCCTTAAGATTGGTTTTAAGCTGTAGCTGGAATAACCATCTCACCTTAAATAAGCTTCTCTGTAATAGTTAATAGATAAGCATCAAGGTTGCTCCTTTGGAAACTTTGTATAGATGAAATGTCAAAGGTCCGTTGATGGACGGAAAGTTGGTAAGTCCAATTATCAGGACCTGAAAGATTACCCTGGAAACGACGAATAAGATCATATAAATTTATGATCGTCTGGAAACTGCCAGTAATCGGTGGAAAAATCGAGGATTGACGAAAGTCTCAACCCTCTTAAGTCCTTAATAAGGAATAAGGATCAAAATGAAGGTATCACCCAAAGGGGTGTGCTAAAATTTTTAATTTATCAAACTGGTTAAGCCCTAATATATATAGAATCATTCGAGGAAATCGAATATATCAAGATTGGTAACCTATATGCTAAAACTTACTAGAGGAGCTTGATGGAAATCAAGGTGTCCCACACAAGTGAGTAAAGGATGTGTTTCGCCAATAAGCCGGGAGCATTGTCACATAATGATATACAGACTAATGAAAATTTATGGTTCAATGAGAAACCCGTATTGATTAAGGATCGGCAGGTTAAGAAACCCTGAAAGAAAGTATGTACCTATTGTATAGGTCAACTGAGATGCCCTTAGAGGCCCAAATATGCTATGGAGGTTAAGTCCATGATACGTCAGAAAGTACTTCCATTACTTTAGCAAATCTCGAGGTCTAGATTTCTTTTAAGGGGTGAGGATGTAACACCTCGTAAAATCACGTCTAATGATGTATTGACACGTGTAACAAACCCTAATAAAGTCAAACGTTGAATTTGAGGGACTAATTTTGCGAAAAATCAAAAACTTTGATTATAGAAGGACTGGAAATGTTAACATGCTTATTATATGCCTTTGAATAACATTACATGGTAATCATGTTCAGAAATGGGCCACTTGTTGAACGAGAATGGCTGTTTGCATAATTAATTGAAAGTTTGCGCGTCGAAAGGTTAAAAGCGTCAACATGTTAATTCTTACCTCTAAGTGACCTTTTAACAAACCGAGAGCTTCATAATAATTGATTATACTCTTGGGAATGCCTAATATTGGCCAATAAGGGCTTTTATGCCTATAAGTGAAGTTACGCGTAACTTTGCAAGTTAGAGGGACTAAAAGTGTCAATATGTTTAATTATACCTCTGAATGACCTTTATACGAATCCGAAGCCTTATTATGTTTTATAATACTCTCAAGAATGCCTTATATGGATTAGATAAGTCTTCGATGCTATTAAGCGATGATATGTGCAAGTTTGCGCATTAGAGGGACTAATTGCGTCAAAATGCAAAATTATACCGATTCCTATGGTATCGAACCTTCCAGGATATGATCATAAGTTAAACATACCCCAAATATCATTTATATAGCTTAGAAATAGGCTTTGAGGTGTTTGGTGCGCAAAAATAAACTTATCTGATCAATAGGGACTAAAAGCGTCAAAAAGTGCATAAATTTGCATTTTCGTGCATATCTTACGTTCCGAATATATCCGGACATCCAAAAATTTATGTAATCACTAAAATATTTTATTTTAGTGTTTTGCATGATAAAATTCCATTCGTCGCGTAATTTGGATCGTTTTTCGCGTCCGTTCGTATTTCGTCGTAATTAGCCGAATGACGCAACCGTACGACCAAACGAACCGACATCCGGCATATTTTTAAGCATGTTTCATGTTCCCTATGTTTAGGCATCATTATAGAGCCTTAAAAATGGTTTAACGGACATTAAATGTGTCGGAAATGGCATTTATCAAGTGCAGGGACCAAAAGTGACAACAAATGAAAATATGTGTGAGCTGTACAGGTCCTTACGGACCGTATACAGGACCATACGGTCCGTATACCTTTGCAAGTAACAGGAAACTGAAAACCAGCTTTGGTTTTGCTTCCATACTCACATATACGACTCTAGGGGCTGCCAATTGTTTTAAAAGATGGTATAACACCTGTCATAATCTGGTTATAACCTCCCGACACTTGTCACGATCCTACGAGGTCCCGAAAACTATATATAGAAGTGGGTTTTCACTTGTTCACTTCACACATTTCTTGAAATCTTGCTCTCCTACTCAAATCTGAGGGTCCTGATCTTGTGGAACCTCCTTTTGAGTTATCTTCAGTCCTAAGGACCACTTGTAAGTGTTCCTCTCTTGCTTGGTTATTTTGTTTGGCTCTTAAAGCTGAAAAGTCAAGCGTTTTCGACAAACGCTTTGACTTTTAGTTAGACCTTGTATGGTCAAGCCATGGTTCGCAAAGAACGTGGCTACGTGATCGTAATTAGGTAGGTGTTAAACCCTCAAAAGTGCACCTCCTAATTACCACGGTTACTTAGTTAATTGTCGGGTGAAAGTAATTTAAATAAAAGTCAAACGGGTCAGTTTTAAATAAAATTCATAACTATTAATATAGAAGCTATAAAATCAGTTTTGTCACTTTAATAACTTGGTAAATATTAGTTGAACATGTCTAAGCATGTTCAACCCGACAATTCTAAGTATAGGCTCGGTTCGCAACCGAAAGTCGCAAAGTTTGACTTTTGCTTTGACTTTCAGTTCTGACCTGAATTAGCTTAGTTTAATTATGCCTTAGGGTTCCTTTGTAACCATATTATATGTTAGTATAACCCCTGAAGTTATACTACATGATCCCTTAGAATTTAAGTTCATATGCATGTTTCCGTTATATGCCTAAAAGTTGACCGTTATGCCCTTTTGGTATTAAAATGAGATTTTTGAAAATGTGAGAGGACAAAAACCTTGATTACTGATATTTAAGTATGTCCTAAAAGTTTGACATCAGTTTATGGTCTAAAATGAGAGTTATGCTCAATATCGTAAATGAAGGCCTTTTTATTAATTAAACGGCATATTTGATATAAATCCTATATAAACTCAATTTTTGACATCAAACATTTTACCTACTGATGTAATACAATATTTTGGGATTTTTGGAAATTTTTATTAAATTTTAAGATGATCATTACATAGAGTTCTCGCATAGGCTCGGTAATTGACGATAACACCCTTTTTGCTAATAAAATGAGTTTTATACATCTTTTTCATGTCAAACCTTTTTCACTTGATTTTATGTAATAAATAAGTTATTTTAAACTATAAGGGCTATTCAAATCTCAGATTTCACTATTTAAACCGAATATCGTCAAATACCGACTTTTATGCGAATTAGGCGCATAGTATGGTTTAAAACCATACTAGGAACCTAAAGCTTGATACCTACTGATGTTATGAATAAATTTTTATACTTTAACAATAAATAAAAGTTTTGAACTCAGATTTCCAAAATTAACCCTTAAAGCATATGTGAAATGACCAAAATGCCCATACGGTGCATAATTTGGCCATAAATGATAAATTTCACATATATGAGATATCTTACTGATATAGCTTGATAAAATAAATATTTTTACTGATCATTTTAGACCAGAACCTCAGATTATCATTTAACCTCTTTTATAATCTTTTAAAATGACCAAAATACCCCTACGGGGCTTAAATTGGTTTTAAATTCGTTTTGGGCATAATGGAAGATATCCTACTGATATCACAACATATTTAAGGCATATTAACTTGTGGAACATGTTCATGACTCATTTGATTACCCGTTATGCATTCTTACGCGTTCGGTACGGTTTATGTAACTAGTTTACATGGATTAGCCGAAACGGGTCAAACCTTATCATTTTCACTTCAAAATTCAGAATGTGTTTAGTTTACCCATATTATACAAGTCTCCATACTTGTCGGGTCTAAATCACATTCTAATCCGGTCTTCGCTTAATCTTGCGTTTTGAACCGTAAACCTTTCCTTAAAACTAACCGGTCTAAGTTAAAGACTTAAATAAGACCCGCTAGAAATCTAATAGGATAATAAAACCTTCGTTCCAGATTAAGAGCCCCAATAGAGGTACTTGTGCTTGCTGATTAGGATATACGGCTGAGTATAAATTGCATTTTAAGCTCAGGTAAATACTCTTAACTTATTTTCCCTATACGGGCCTGGGATACGGTATTATAATAATACCGCTTGGTCGGGTATTGAATGTTTAATCGGATTGTGATTAAATTATTGAGGTAACCCGTTTTTGAAATAAAAGCCTTTGGGGGTTAATGACCATGTCCCGGATATCCTTGGCATCATTATAAAGAAATGGCCACGTCTTAAGCACGTGGTGTAGGCATACACCTGACAGTTGCATAAGGAAAACGGTATCTCACTCTCTTGTGGGCCTATACTTGTGGTGTGTCTGTTAATCTTGACTCGGTTTCTAACATCGGGCCCTGAATGTATAACGAATATGTAAATCTGTATACAAGATTATTTTTATATAATTGTCCCAAGTTAAAAAGGATATTTGTGCCTTGTGCATTTAAATCAATTTTCTTAAACATTTTTAAAAGAGTCAGTTAATTGTATTTACCAGTGTAAACTGAAGTATTTTCCAAAAAGATTAAGTGACAGGTACTGTACGTAATTGGCTGGGAGCTCAGGGCGTTAATAGGGAATCTTGCAAGTTCTAAACGTCTAAAGTCTGTTGAACAGTGTTCATCTTTCTGTTTTAAGATCCGCCTGTGGATCCATCTTACATTCCGTTGTAATATTGATGTTACTTTTGAATCGGTTTGTAATACATTTACTTTAGACTTCCGCTGTGCATTTGAACTGTGATTATTTGACTATGATGATATTAACTACGTCACGATACTCCCCACCGGGCCCACCGGTAATACGTAGAAATATCGGGGTGTGACACAAAGTCGCTGGCATCAACCACATCTACCGTAGTACGAAGGTTCATCTGGGAACAGATAATCTGCTGGTTCGGGCTGCCTCTAAGAATCATCACCGACAACGGGACAAATTTTGCTGCCGATGATCTTCAAAACTGGTTCAAGGAGCTGCACATAGAACATACCTTTTCCTCAGTCGCGCACCCGCAGGGAAACGGTCAAGTGGAAGCTGTAAACAAGAGCATAGTTGACGGTATCAAGGCCCGGTTGGGGGCACAACGAAGAGGCTGGGTCGACGAGCTACCCAGCATACTATGGGCCCATAGGACGATGCCAAAGACAAGTAACGGAGAAACACCGTTCAGTTTAGTCTATGGGTCCGAAGCAGTGATACCAGCAGAGATTGGCCTGCCATCCCCAAGAATGCTCTCCATGAACATTATCAACAACGAAGAAGAAAGAAGGTTTTATTTAGACCTTCTAGAAGAGAGAAGAGAAATGGCGGCAATCAATGAGGCGAAATACAAGACCAAGTTGGAAAAGTACTACAACAGTAAGGTCCGAATTTGCACGTTCAACCCCGATGATTACGTCCTAAGGGACAATGAGGCGTCCAACGCCGAGAAACCGGGAAAATTAGCCCCCAAATGGGAGGGGCCTTATGTCGTAGACAAAGTTCTGGGAAAGGGAGCGTACAAGCTACGCACACTGGAGAACAAAGAAGTTCCAAGAACCTGGAATGCTCAGCAGTTAAGGAGATGCTACATGTAGACGGTCGAAGTTCTTTCTTTTATGTACTTGTAATGTCCGCGCGCCAACACATTTAACACTAATACAAGAAGTGTTTGGCTACCTTATCTCATGCGAATTTTTGTCACAACTGCATATATTACTTTGGGCATACACGAAAACATCAATGGCTCGAAATTAGGAAACATTGTAGACCTCCAAGGCTTGTCACAACTAAGTGCACGGCCGGGTAAAAAACACAACCAAAGCCTAAAAAACGCCAAATAAATACTTCGTGCCCACATAAACACGAAAGCATCGAAAACATGGTAAACAAACATTGTAAGACCCCCAAAGCTGAACACAGCTGGGTCAACACAATAGCCTGTAAATCGATCACTTCGTACACACGAATCAAACTATGCGCGCAAATGACAGAACAAACGTTGTAACTAACACAGCATAACCTGTCAGCGCCATCATTCATTCGTGATACCTAATCAAAGTAATTACACATGCAGATATTGTAACGATAGAGAAATTCAAGGCAAATAAGAAACAAAACCAAAAGATAACATGAAATATATAGCATGTACCATAGTTACCAACAGACATAACAACTGAGAATAAATTGTTCAGAAAGCAAACTAAATTGTCCAACGAAACTACCATAAAATTACAAGGCCATCAGGCCCATACATGGCATGCAAGCCGGAAAGAGTCAGTCTTGGCGACTAGGACCTGTCTCACCACCATCAGGCCCCGAGTCACCAAGAGCCTTCTTCAGAACTTCAATGGCATTGCCCCTCCGGGATAACTTTTCAACGGCCTTCACAATGCCAAACTCAACGAATTCGTAGTCATGGCGTTTGGCGGCATACTTACCAGTGCAATCCTCCTTGAATAATTCAAAATGATAGTCTTTCTCATTGTTCATGGCAGCCACCCTACCTTCGCCGTAGCCATCTTTTCGGCTACTGTTGTAGGCCGCCTGACGCAAATCAAACATATACTTCGCAAGCTCATCGGATTTTGTAATGCATTCAGAGATCTGCAACACAAAAGAGTCATAACAAAATAAAGAAAGAAGAGGCAAGGAAAACAAAGCAAAGGAAACAATACCAAAGGAACTGCACGTGTGAGCAACCACTTGCAATCAGCAAACATTTCCTCAGCTAAAATCTCAGAAGCCTTGCTTTCAGCAACCTTTTCTTCAACAAACTTTTCCAGCTTATTTATACGCTCAACATACTCTCTCTCTCTCTCTCTCTCCCTCTCTCTCTCTTTCTATTTTGATGCGCAGCGCGCTCTTCTTCAGCTTCATCACTGATTTTGGTCTTCTCACCAGACAACCTCACAATGGCTTCACGCCGTGCTTGCAACTCTTTATTCGTCCGCTCACAAGCAGACTCCCAATTCTTCTGCTTGTCAACATTCACTTGTTTTTCCTTAGCCAGTTTTTGCTCCACATCGGACACCCTCCATAACAAACCTTTCTTCTCGGCATTGAACTTCTCCCTCTCTTCGGCAAATGCTTTCTTCGCATGAATTCAAGAGTATCCTCCCCCATAAGCTTCCATTCTCGAACAATCTCCTGGGAGGTAGCAAAAAAGTTGACCCCGGCATGAATATGATCATCCAAGAGATCAAACCGGTTGCGCCTTTTTTAAAATAACCTCTCAGCAGGGGGGAGGGACAGGGAGAAGAATTCCCGGCAGTTGTCATGATCACTCATCCGAGAATCCTGGGTCAAGTTCCATCGAGGAGCATGTGGCAGATCATCACATGCTGGGTTATGGGTATCCCAAGACCCAGCTTGAATATTTTCAAATTCAGGACTCCGGGGTACCCCCGAAGTAGCACCACACCCAGAACCTGGCGGACGCCTGGTATAGATGGTATGGCGAGGTGTAGCCTCACTTGATTCTGCCTCGGTCTCAACACCTTTACCTCAACCATCACCACCAATATCACCTGCATCACCAGCACCACCCGCATCACCAGCACCACCTTCACCAGCATGCTCAACCTCCACATCATCTTGTTTTCTCTTTTCACCAAGGTCATCTCGCGGGGGGGGGGGGGGGGGGTGGACAAGTCAAACGTCCTAGAAGGTGGAAAGGCAGGGGGAGTAATCTTTGAAATATCAATCTTGCGCGGAGCCTTACCCGACTTAGCACCTGCCGCCAGACATCACTAACAGTAAAAAACAAGAACGAAAAGCAACTAACAAGACTTACAAGTAAAAAAGCCTTTACCCCGAGAACCAGAAGCAATATATATCTCCTCTAGGAGATTACAGTGCTTCGCGCTGAAAACACCCATGTCAATTTCAGATTCTGAGGGTACAGGAGGGTTTTCCTTCTGAAGTTTAGCTCTTTTGGCAGCAAGAGCAGCAGCAGCTTGTTCATCAAGCTCCTTTTTCTTATCATTAAGAACCTTCCTCTTCTTCATAATATCCGTCAAAGTTTCATCATCCTCAGGATCACGCTCAGTACGCTTACCCCTACGTCTAAACCAGATAGCGTATCAGATACGACAACATAATCCAGGAAAGGAGGGATAGAGGGTCGCTTATGAGGAACTTCAGCAACGTTCTCCTCAACCCTCTTCTCTTTCTTCTCAGTCTTATCGAGTTTTTTCTTCTTTCTAGTCTCTAGCTGCTCAGCAGTCTCAACTGGAGGATCATCACGATAGGCTCATTCACCGGTTCGTTAACAGCCCCTTGCGCCGGACCTGCACGCGGGGAATGAGGGGTTAGGCGTTCATGAGATTTGTCAGAACCCTCACTCGAAAGGACAATAACCTCCTCTCGAGTGGGGTCAAGAGTATCATCAAAATCATCTTCACCATCGTCACCTAAAATAGTATTAAGCGGCAAAACTCTCGCTAGTGGGGTGCAAGAAACGGTTTCGGATCTGGTCCAACCACGTCGGCCTTCCCTCCGGTTGTATCGCTTCAATCATGGCACCACCGGCCCTCGGGTCAAGAACGTTCAACAAACTGTATCCAACTGTGAAATACAAAGACATGAGGAAGAACACAACAAAATCAGAAGTCACAAACAACCAAGCAACACTAAATACCTTTGCCTTGATAACCATAAGCAGGGACACCCCTAGGGTTCTTCGGGACCCACAGCATGCTCATACCGGCAACCACCAATGCTCTCTCATCAAGTTGAGAAATAGAAGTGGCTTTGTGCGTCAACTTTTTGTACCACTCTTGCTGAGCAAAGTCCACATTCACATCTACCTTAGGGATCCCTTCACCCTCCGCTCGATAATGCATGTCTACAGGAATAACACCACGACGAATATAAAAGAACTTTTGCTTCCAATCGTGTAGGCTTTTTGGTGGGTTGGAACTGCAAGGGATAACACCACCGGTCCGGGAATTGAAGGAGTAAAAACCACCAGTGTAACTCACGCTGTAAAAAACATTAAACACCTCAAAGGTAGGTTCAACATGATTGGCCCTACAGATAAATTCGAAATAGGTAACACGAGGAAGCCCCAAGGCGTTGATTTGAGAAATATGAAGCCCATAATTCGTCAAAACATCGGCAGTAAACTTCGTCATCGGGAGACGGAAGTTACCCTCTCGGAAGAAGGCCGCATATAATGCTATATAACCAGGAGGAGCATCCACAGCGGTGGAATTTGGGGTCGGAAACTGAGCGCCCCACTCGGGAAGGAAACCCATATCTCTCACCAAGTTTTGGAACTCTTCTTCTTTCCAACTTATCGCTGCTCGGTCTGGACCTGGAGGGTTCCTACCCTTATATTTTCTTTTCTTAACCACATGATTGGCTCCAGAAGACATACTGTAAGAAGATGAATGAACTTGAAAGAGGGAGAGAGGTAGAGAAGTATGAGAGGAAAATGGTGTTCAAATTTTGAAAAGTGAAGGAAGATGAAGGAACCGCCATATATTTATACCCATCGCATTAAATGCGATGGGTAGTGGGCCGTCAGGAATTCAGAAGGTCAACCAACAGGAGAAGGACATGTCAGCAGAGAGAGAAACCGTCACCTCCTTTTTCAGGAGCATGGGCGGCAAACGCCTGACACCTTACCGAAAAGTAACTAACACCACTGAAAAGGCGCTTGTTCACTGTCACACCCCCAAAATCCACCATGCGGAGTACCACCGCTTGGAGGCGTGACGTGACCAGGATCGAGCCACCAATCATACTAAATAACGTATTTAAGTAATTAAAGCCAACCACAATACGATTGGTGACCAAAAGCTAGTTAACCAAGTTTTAATTTAGACAGCGGAAGCATAAACGTAAAGTTCAAAACATAAGTTCGTAGTTCATAAGTTTAATGTCCAAAGCATAAGTTTAATAAGTTCATAAGGATTTAAATATTAAGCACGGAACATAACAGCCCGTATCCCACAACGACTCCTTCCTCGTGCAAGCTCCAAGCATTTAACGACCTGTAAGGCATGTAACAACGAGTCAACAACAAAGTTGAGTGAGTTCACGTTTGGTTGTTTAGTTTTAAGTTGTTTTCGAAAACGTGGTTTGTCTTTCATTGGCGTAATTGCCGTGGGGGTTACCCCGTAGTTGAAAGTAAGATTAACCAGTTCATTCTTTATTACCCAAACCACTTCCATGATTAGTGGGGGCTTCCCCATGTGAACTACTAGACTGTACCATATCGACCACTAACGCAAATAAGTTGTGCCCTACATCAGTGTCTATCATCACTGACGGTTTGCCATAGTCCATTAGTACACGCCCGTCCGACTGGCACGGTGTGAGGTTTGTTAAACCTAATAGCGCTATTAACTAATGACCCGCTCGCCATTGGACTCGGCGATTAAGTCGATATAAAAATGAGGGACTTATGATAGAGTTTTGTCTAGTAAGTTTTAAGGTTGTTGTCCTACCCACCCAAGGAGGACGAACGTACGTAGTTCTACCCAAGGAGAATACGCAGGAGTAATATTGGCATCCTACCCAAGGAGGATGGTCGTACATATCCTACCCAAGGAGGATATGTAGATTCAGTTTTAAATTCTTTAACCCATTCCCAAACCACCGGGAATCCCATGCCTTAGAAAGTGTGTGAACTCACCTCGGTTTGCTCGGTTAGATTCTCAAAGATAGCTGACAGTCAAGGTCGGTCAATCACGTCCTAGTATGATTACCACTTAATTTATTAGTGACTTCAAATAAGCACAAAATTCCTACACGCATCTAACACATAACATGCATCACTTTAACGGTTTATGCCCATATAAACTCCCCATCTATTCCCCACTCATAGTTCAGAGGTAAAACGAGCGTCACGATCAGAAATGATGGAGGTTGGCACTCCGTGCCTTGATACCACTTCTTTTAGGTAGATGTCTGCTAGAGTAGAAAACTTATCCGTTTCTTTGACAGGCAGAAAATGTGCAGACTTGGTCAGTCGATCCACGATCACCCAAATGGTATCATTTCCGTGTTGAGATCTGGGCAGGCCAGTAACGAAATCCATGGAAATTTGCTCCCATTTCCATTTAGGTATCTCTGGTTGTTGGAGTGGGCCTGATGGTTTCTGGTATTCGACCTTGACCCTCGCACAAGTCAAACATTTGCTGACGTAGGTCGCTATGCTGGCTTTCATACCAGGACACCAGTATGTAGTCTTTAGGTCGTGGTACATCTTATCCGAACCAGGATGCACTGAATAACGAGACTTATGTGCTTCATCCATCACAGGCTCACATAAGTCTCTATAAAGTTGAACCCAGATGCGTCCGTTAACATAGTAGGCGCCGTTTTCTTTTTGTTCTAGTCGTTGCCTCGATCCTCGCAGGGACTCAGCCCTGATGTTCTCAGCCTTCAATGCTTCAGCCTGAGCATCGCGAATTTGAGTGGGTAGGTTAGATTGGATGGTAAGCTGTAACGCACGTACACGCTTAGGTATGGTATCCTTTCGGCTGAGGGCGTCGACCACAACATTGGCTTTGCCCGGATGATACTTGATTGCGCATTCATAATCATTCAAGAGTTCTACCCATCGGCGTTGTCGCATATTCAATTCCTTTTGCTTGAAGATATGCTCAAGACTCCTGTGATCGGTGTAAATGGTGCACTTGGTACCGTACAGGTAATGTCTCCATATCTTAAGCGCGAAAACAACTGCTCCCAATTCCAGGTCGTGTGTAGTGTAGTTCCTTTCGTGAACCTTAAGTTGGCGTGATGCGTAGGCAATGACCTTGTCACGTTGCATCAGCACACAACCAAGTCCTTGGATGGAAGCATCGCAGTAAACCACAAAATCTTCTGTGCCTTCAGGCAATGAGAGGATAGGCGCGCTACAAAGTCTATCCTTTAGGTGCTGAAATGCGGACTCCTGTGCATCACCCCAACGATAGGTGACACCCTTCTGAGTTAGTGAAGTGAGAGGTTGCGCAATCTTGGAGAAATCTTTGACGAATCTTCTGTAGTATCCTGCCAAACCCAAGAATTGGCGGATTTCTGTTGGTGTACGGGGTGCAGGCCAGTTCTTGATCGAGTCAACCTTGGATGGATCAACATGGATCCCATCCTTGTTTACCACATGGCCTAGAAAGTGGACCTCGCGAAGCCAAAAGTCACATTTCGAAAACTTGGCATACAACTGCTCTTTTCGAAGAAGTTCCAGAATAAGCCTCAGATGTTGCTCGTGTTCTTCCTGACTCTTCGAATAGATCAGGATGTCGTCGATGAACACTATGACAAACTTATCCAGGTAAGGCTTGCACACTCTGTTCATGAGATCCATGAAGACTGCAGGTGCATTCGTTAATCCGAAAGGCATAACCAGAAACTCATGATGGTCGTAACGAGTTCTGAATGCTGTTTTGGAGACGTCCTCCTCTCGAAGTCTCAGCTGATGGTATCCCGATCTCAAATCAATCTTAGAGTAATAACTCGACCCTTGCAACTGGTCGAACAAATCGTCAATGCGTGGAAGAGGATACCGATTCTTCACAGTCACCTTGTTGAGCTCGCGGTAGTCAATACACATCCTGAAAGTACCGTCTTTCTTCTTCACAAACAAGACTGGAGCTCCCCAGGGCGAAGAGCTAGGACGTATGAATCCCTTTTCCAAGAGTTCCTGTAGTTGCGTAGACAGTTCTTCAAGTTCTGATAAGGGTGCTCGAGCTATGGGTGCTGCTCCAGGAGCTAGCTCGATTTGAAACTCGACTTGTCGATGAGGCGGAAGACCAGGTAATTCCTCAGGAAATACCTCTGGAAAGTCGCGTGCAATAGGAATGTCTTCTATCTTCCTTTCTTCCGCGGATGAATCAGAAACGAGGGCTAGGATAGCGGTGTGGCCCTTTCGCAAGCACTTCTGGGCCTTGAGGAATGAGATGATGCCCACAACAGCACCACTCTTGTCGCCACGAATTTCGAGGGGTTCTTTACCAGGACGAGGAATACGGACGATTTTCTCCTTGCAAATAATCTCCGCTTGATGGTGAGATAGCCAACCCATCCCAATAACGACGTCGAAACTACCAAGTATGATGGGAATAAGATCGATAGAGAAGGCCTGACCAGCTAAGATGAGGTTACAACCCTTAACTATGTGCGTGGCCTCGAGACTTTTACCGTTTGCTATTTCTACCGTGTGTTTGGTGTTCAAAAGTGTTGGAGTGCGCTTAAGCATTTGGCTAACTTTTAAGGACACGTAGCTAGTATCGGCACCCGAATCAAATAAAACAGTAACGAAGAAATCATCCAGAAGAAACTTACCCATCACCACGTTGGGATCGTTCCTTGCTTCTCCCTGACCAATCACGAACACCCGACCTTGGGCGCCATTGCCATTATTGTTACCTCCATTGTTGCCTCCGTTGTTGTTTCCATTGTGGTTCCCGTTTCTTTGGTTGTTGTTCTGGTTTTGGTTCAGCTGGGGGCAGTTCCTCTTAAAGTGGCCTTCAGCGCCACACTGAAAGCATCCTTTATTTCCCTGCTGATGCTGCTGCTGGTGGTTCTGTGGGGCTTGTTGTTGTTGTTGTTGGCGATTCTGATTCACAGGACGTGGGCTTCTACAATCTTTGGCTTCGTGACCCAGCTTGTGACATCTCTGACAACGACCCTTGTTGCACTGGCCGCTGTGGTGCAGATTACATCGATTGCACTTAGGGTGACTTCCCTTGTACCCACCTTGACCTTGATTCCCAGAAGGCTGCTGACCGGGGCTCCTGTACTCGTCTGTCTTTCTCTGTTGGGATTGAGCCGAAGTAGAACCCTTGCCCAAATTTCCATCCCACTTGCGCTTATTGTCGTTGGGAGCATCAGAAGTAGTGGCGCTAATACGTTTGGGCAGTTTGTTCTGCTCAACTGCCTGATCAGTGAGACGATGAGCCAACTTGACGATTTGCTGTATAGTGCCAAGGTTAGCTGAGGTTACGTGGCTTTGAATTTCTGGCACCAAGCCCTTAAGGTACATCTCAATGCGTTTGTAGGGGGGTCCACCATAGTAGGGCACAAAATGGCTAGCTCATTTAACCTCTTCATGTATGCCTCAATTTCAGATCCCGTCATCTTCAGATTGAAAAATTCTACCTCCAGCTTGTGGATGTCGTCACGACTGCAGTATTCTTCTCTAATCAATTCCTTGAAACCGTTCCATAGGGTGGCATTAGCAACCGCCAACCCAAGCAATTGAACCTGTGCTTTCCACCAGGTTAATGCAGCTCCTTCGAGGGTTCCAGTAGCATATTTCACCCTTCGATCTTCGGGGAATTCACACATCTAAAAAACAGACTCAAGCTTCTCGAACCAGTGAAGAAGGCCTACAGCTCCTTCTGTGCCGCTGAAAGTGCTAGGTCGGCAATCCATGAAGGTTTTGAACGTGCACACAGGAGGCTGAGCATGTTGACCTGTGGTGCGAGAATAAATGACAAGGTTAAGCACGAGGGTAGGTTCGCGAAGGTAAGATCTAAACATCCTAAGATAGGTCGAAGTAGCAGGTTATACCTCCTGCAGGAACAGCTGCGAGTGCCTCAGCAACTCGTTCATTAATCAAAGCCCTCAACTGGGCTTGAGTGAGGTTGATACGTCCTCTGCGTCCGCTCATGATCTTCATAATGAAGCAACGTAAGTGAGAAAAGTGTCGCGAAAGTGCGTAAGTGTGGGACGACAGGAGAGAGTAAGCACACAAGGTTCAAATAGCAATTATCACGTTAACTAATGCACAGTGAGAACTATCTAACCGACAATATAACATATATCATACCACTTATGGTGTCGAGTCTTGCACGTCGAGCGAAGCGTCGTTGTGGATCGTTGAGCACTGTACAGGTTATAGTCTTGTTTTATCGAAAAGCTTTTCCCTTTTTAAAACCAAGTTCACTATAACCAATGGCTCTGATACCAATCTGTCACACCCCCAAAATCCACCATGCGGAGTACCACCGCTTGGAGGCGTGACGTGACCAGGATCGAGCCACCAATCATACTAAACAACGTATTTAAGTAATTAAAGCCAACCACAATACGATTGGTGACCAAAAGCTAGTTAACCAAGTTTTAATTTAGACAGCGGAAGCATAAACGTAAAGTTCAAAACATAAGTTCGTAGTTCATAAGTTTAATGTCCAAAGCATAAGTTTAATAAGTTCATAAGGATTTAAATATTAAGCACGGAACATAACAGCCCGTATCCCACAACGACTCCTTCCTCGTGCAAGCTCCAAGCATTTAACGACCTGTAAGGCATGTAATAACGTGTCAACAACAAAGTTGAGTGAGTTCACGTTTGGTTGTTTAGTTTTAAGTTGTTTTCGAAAACGTGGTTTGTCTTTCATTGGCGTAATTGCCGTGGGGGTTACCCCGTAGTTGAAAGTAAGATTAACCAGTTCATTCTTTATTACCCAAACCACTTCCATGATTAGTGGGGGCTTCCCCATGTGAACCACTAGACTGTACCATATCGACCACTAACGCAAATAAGTTGTGCCCTACATCAGTGTCTATCATCACTGACGGTTTGCCATAGTCCATTAGCACACGCCCGTCCGACTGGCACGGTGTGAGGTTTGTTAAACCTAATAGCGCTATTAACTAATGACTCGCTCGCCATTGGCCTCGGCGATTAAGTCGATATAAAAATGAGGGACTTATGATAGAGTTTTGTCTAGTAAGTTTTAAGGTTGTTGTCCTACCCAAGGAGAACGAACGTACGTAGTTCTACCCAATGAGAATACGCAGGAGTAATATTGGCATCCTACCCAAGGAGGATAGCCATACATATCCTACCCAAGGAGGATATGTAGATTCAGTTTTAAATTCTTTAACCCATTCCCAAACCACCGGGAATCCCATGCCTTAGAAAGTGTGTGAACTCACCTCGGTTTGCTCGGTTAGATTCTCAAAGATAGCTAACAGTCAAGGTCGGTCAATCACGTCCTAGTATGATTACCACTTAATTTATTAGTGACTTCAAATAAGCACAAAATTCCTACACGCATCTAACACATAACATGCATCACTTTAACGGTTTATGCCCATATAAACTCCCCATCTATTCCCCACTTATAAATCAACATACGACATTGCACATAACACTTTTATAGACATATAACATGTTATATCACTCTCGGATAACCAACCTGATATATAGACACGCAAATCACTACTTATATCGTTTCGGCTTTTATACCCAGAACTGGGCTGTTTTCAGGGATTTTAATAAAATAGTTATCTTATTTCAAAAATTCCCAACTTTTTACAGAAGATGCTAAACGACCCAAATATTATTGTGTAAAAATCTCGGGATCTAATTCATCACCAATATTTTACTAAAAATCATTTTCCGGGCTGCAATCAGATTCATTATTTTCTGACTGCAGTCTACGGAATAATTCATTAAAAATTCATTGTAAGTCGGATTGACGAAATTCCAGTGGGACAATTACTATGACATCATTGTCCATCTACTGTACAGATTTCATGGGCTGATTCGACACAGAACTCAAGTTATGACTAAAAACATATCGCCCATTTTCTATAGTAAAAATGCAGCTCTAGCTGCTATTACAAATCGGGTCTTTAAAAAATAGTAAACGAAGTCCAAAAATTACGATTCCGGTGCCATTAGAACCGTATTTCATAATACATAAGTCTAGGCTTCAGAAATTACATTTTTCGCTTTATTAAGGTTCGGTTACAGCCAACTGAAGTTGGCTGTAATCACTAAACAGCTTTCTGTTTTTCAGCTTTAACATCCTAAAGCAGGTTATATTGGTTCCGTTAACATGCACAATGATCAACAACATTTCTAGTAATCAATATTAACAAGTAATCAGCAAGAAATCAGTAACATCTCAAGATAACATCATACTAACATAAATACATCATGTTTCATCTTCTTGTTTAAACCCTTTTTAGTGTTCTTATAGATTTAACATATTACATCTTTTAATCATGAAACAAGATGAACAAAGATGACATACGGAACTTACTACTTAGCACAAGGCTAGGGTAGGATCTAGTGATGAAAATGTAGAGAGAAGATGATGAAAAGGACTAGAAACAAGCTCCTTTGAAAGCCCTTCAAAAAGCAACCTCCATGGATGAACTTCAAAGCTTGTATGGAACTTGTTTAATGAAGAAGATGAAGATGTGAAAGTGATGGGGGTGGGTTCGGTTTTGGGGGAGCCGAAATAGGGAGAGAGAGAGAGAGAGTAGTGAGGAGAGAGAGTGTAAGAGATGGAATGATTGTTGTAAGAGAATGCCATACATATAAGATTACTTCTACACCTTTTGTTCATTTGTGCAAGTAAGCTATCAAAGGAGATCTAAACAAAATATATGGGAGAAATCATGGTGATCTTTGTGGGGTCCACCTAGGACCGAAAATCAGATTGGGGGGGGGGGGTAAATTGTAAAATTTGAGGATTAGTGGGTAAATAATTAGGAGGTTAAGGGTATTTTATAGAATGGTGAGTGTATGACATATTTCTATAGTGTGTGGGGAATTTTTGAGACCATGATTATTTTAAGAATAATAAAATAATATTTCTGACAAAATTCCGGTGTCCCGGGTAATGTCCGGTTGTCCGGTTAAATACCGTTTCGTTAAAGTGTTTAATTATTCTGTAAGGTGTCTAATATATATATTTTGTAACACAACTATTTCCTAACACTCAGGAAAACATACCGGACTATTTAGTAACTTTTCTGTATACTACTAGTATGTTAACACGCACATGTAAGTATGACACAGTAACAGAAAACAGAAAACAGTTAAGTAGTTCAACACAGTCACTAAGCACTTTAATTATCATAAATAAATTGTATGGAATGCATGGAATTTTGAGGGTTGTCACATTCACCTCCGATAAGACAGGGACACCAGACAGTCACATCAGTTGTCTTTTTTCCAAGAAAAGAAACTTCCTTCAGCAGGAACCATCACGCCATGCACCATGAACCCATTTGGCTCAACTTTGTAAAGTTACCACACGCCATGCGCCATGCACCCAGTTGGCTCAACTTTGTAAAGTTACCAACACGCCATGCGCCACGCGTCCAGTTGGCTCAACTTTGTAAAGTTACCAACACACCATGCGCCACGCGTCCAGTTGGCTCTACTTTGTAAAGTTACCAACACACAATGCGCCACGCGTCCACTTGGCTCAACTTTGCAGAATTACACAAGTACGCCATGCGCCATGCGTCCACTTGGCTCAACTTTGCAGAATCACCATGGTACGCCATGCGCCATGCGTCCACTTGGCTCAACTTTGCAGAATCACCACTGTACGGCATGCGCCATGCGTCCACTTGGCTCAATCGCGCAAAGTAGCAAACCTGCATTTCAAGAAGGCCAACAGCCACTACCCTTATAAGTCCAGAATCCCTCCTAGACGATCAACTCAACTAGAAGGCACACTGGACTGGGGGGACTTGAAGAGGTATGGTCCCAATTCTTTGCCTACATGGCAAGGACCACACCACTTTTTCATCCAACATGACGCCTATATCAGCAAGTGAATCCAGAAGCTTCTAGAAGCTTCTGGAAGACGTCAAGGTGGCACCAAAGATGTTCCCTCCGACAGAAAGGACAACACGTGTCACCAGTAATCAAGCGCCATGTAGGCCTGCTGCAAATCCAGGAGCAGACCGACAGCAGGAGTACGACGTCTCCAGCATGGACAAATATAGGCGCGCCACGTGTACCACCACCCTGACCACAGCAGAGGGGACCAAGAGGATATTCCCCTTGGTCGGACAGCTGGCGCCCTATAGCAGCTGGTAAGGTTGCTCCTCCCTCCTTCACCCTTCGGCTATAAATAGGACCCTTGATCATTTAGGTTAATTCTATTTGACTCTCCACTCTCTCACACTCAACACACACTTCTTTCTTCCTCGGAACAGTACTTATTCTCACGCCGGAGCCTGGTTAAGAGGGAAACCCCCATATTCCCCTCTCAACGAGCTAACGGTGTTACTGTTTTGCAGGACCATAGCCATTCGACGAGCAGAAAAGGAGATTGAACCCACAGAAGAGACAACCCCGCTAGTTAACCTTAGTGTTAACCAGTGTTTCATCAGTACTGGTATGATATTGATCTAATCCCTAGTCAAAACTCAAGAAAGATGTTGAAATATAAGATAATTTAGAAGTAGAGTTGTGAATGAACCGAATGTTTAGTGAATTGTTTGACGTGAAGTTTTTTTATGTTTGTTTGTTTAATAAATGAATACCAACTATTTTTTTATTACTTTTTACATCAAAAGTTCTTTTCTTCGCAATATTCCAAAGTACTTTCCTATATAGTACTTTCCATGTCAAAATTTTGAGTAAATTGCCAAAATCGTCCTAGAGATTTGGTCATGTTTGTTAGTTTCATTTAAACAACTTTTTTATACCATATTGCCCTTCACTTTTAGGATTTTTTTTGTCATTTTCATCTAAACGTCCAACTTTTTTGCCAAAATTGTCCCTGAGATTTGGGATTTTTTGTAATTTTTATCCAAATGTTTGATAGAAGAAATAAAGTAAATTAGACGTTTGGATGAAAATTGCAAAAAATCTCAAAAGTGAAGGACTGTTTGGTACAAAAAAATTGTTTTGGGTATAACTGGCAACCATACCCAAACCTCAAGAACGATTTTGACAATTTACTCATTTTTTTTCATTCACAATGTTATGGACTATTTTTCTTTATATTACTTTCCGTTTCAAAATGTTCTTTCCTTCACAGTATTTCATAGAATTAGAAAAAATTATGATCATCATCACGCTAATTAATAAACTTTCCATTAAAAACATTGTGAATGAAAAAAACTTTTCATGTGGAGAGTATAGTAACAAAAAAATAGTTTATAGCTATTTAACTAAAGTGTGGTAGTTTTCATACAAATTAACTAAAAGAAATAGTGTTTTTCTAGTCAAAAAGTTTTTCTGTGTGCTTTTGTCACACAAGGATAACTAAGCTGGTAATTTTAATTAAAACAAATTAGTAATTTAATGTATTAAACATCTATCTATACTTTCTATAAAAGAAGAAATCTCAATTACATAAGAAAAGCTGATGTGTCAGCAGGAGAGCATGTCCAACAAGGTTTTTCTTATCTCATTATTACATCATAAAGCCTAATATATAAATCACTTTAATTTGAATTACGAACCACTGTCTTGTATATTCAAATGGTCTGGCCCACATTCCAAAGGGCAAACATCTGCTTTTCTATAAGAAAGTAGCAGATGCTGCCTTTGGCAAATGAATACCTAGCAGCAGTTGTTTTGAAAATGCGGGTAATTTGAAATTCAAAATGCATGGGGATATGTAATTTTCAATTAATGCATGTCACTCACTCACTTCTGTCAATTATGTTCTTATATAAACGTGTTCTCTACTTTTGTATTTTCAAACCACATTTCTAATGTATCTTTCCCTCAAACTCCTTCTTCTCAATACTCGGCATTTGTTCATAAAGGATAACAGAAAACTGAAGCTCTCTCTGTCCCACTTTCAGAAAAAAAATTGGGGATATGTGGTTTTCCTTGATCATGGTAATGTGATATATATGATTATGTTTGTTTTTCTTTTTGATTTTTACTAAAGTTTTGTTATCTGAGTTATGACTAAATGTTAATTGTGAATGGTCTACTGCAGTTGATGATGATGATGATTGTTCTACAGTTGTTTCCAGTGTCATTGTTTCAACATCGTGTAAAGTATGTGTTTTTTGCTACTCCAGTTTTGAAATTTTGAATTCTTAATTTTGAAGTGATATACTCTAATTCTCGGTTTATATTACAGTCTAATCTCAGTTGTTTGAAATTCGTACAATCTGCTACGGGTTATTATAGGTTTGTATTAAAAGAAGCATAAAGTTAAATTAAACACAAAGAAAGATTATTAATAATGTTCATTTAAATGATGATTATGTGTATGATTTGGGGCAGATGATGATGATGTAGAACCCGCAGTAGTTCCTACTAAACGCAAGAAAGCATCTGCTACTGCTGTAAGATAACATTTTATCTTACTAGAGTAATGGTCTTTCCTGCAGATGATGATGATGATGGTTGTTCTACAGTTGTTTGCAGTGTCATTGTTTCAACTTCGTGTAAAGTATGTGTTTTTTGCTACTCCAGTTTTAAAATTTTGAATTCTTAATTTTCAAGTGATATACTCTAATTCTCGGTTTATATTTCAGTCTAATCCCAGTTGTTTGAAATTCATACAATCTGCTACGGGTTATTATATGTTTGTATTAAAAGAAGCATAAAGTTAAATTAAACACAAAGAAAGATTATTAATAATGTTCATTTAAATGATGATTATGTATATGATTTTGGGCAGATGATGATGATGTAGAACCCGCAGGAAAGACTTGATGTTGATGAATTTCAAAATACTTCCGTGGAGTTCATGGCGATTTTCGAAGATATACATTGATGCAATTTAAATCTAAAAGCACTAAATTTGTAGCTAAAAACACTAAATTTTTGCTGTTAGGTTCGTAAATTTCTTGGTGGTGTTGTTAGATTTTAAAGTTTGGTTGTAATTTTAAGCTGAATTAGTATTATTATCTAATTTTTATTATCATCGTGTAATTGCAGATTGGGACTTTTGATGTATAAGTGAAATTGTTTCTAAGTTTAATTAGATTATGTTGATATTGTATCAATTTCTGTTAGTGTATAGAGAACATCTGCTCTAAATCATCTGATCTAACGGCTGTTTGACTTGCTACTGTTGTCAATTGCTATCATCTGTTGTTGCCAACATCTGATTGACTTGCTACTGTTGGAAACAGGAGAGGCTTAAACAGATGTTCGCAATATCTTTGTATTTCAAACTATTGCTCTATATTTAAATGTCAAAGGTCTGGCCCACATTCAAGAGTGTAAACTACTGCCCATAGCTAAGAAAGTATAACTTAGCAGATGTTTGCTTTGGTAAACATATAGCATAGCAGTGGTAAACAAATTTCCGGTAATTTCAAATTCAAAATACCTCGGGATATGTACTTTGCAATTAATGCACGTCACTCAATCACTTCTTTCTTATGTTAAAGGCGTCTTATAGGTAAATGAATAGATTATTTTTAATTATAATAACGTGTTTAATTTTATATTTTCCCATGTAAATGCATTAAAAGCCTAACGACTGTCGCATCATATTCTTTAGTCATAACCGCCTTCATTGGGTATATAAAATACATTGGGCAGTGGTTTTGATCATTACCGTTTTCATCCATCTACTCAATCATCTTCAGAATGGAAAGAAATGGGTTTCAAGTGATTGTTTACGAGATTTTCACAAGGCTTTCTGTAGAAGATATTGGCCGTTTCAAATGTTTTTCCAAGAATTTTTATAGCGAATTGTCAAGTCTTGCATTTCAGATGATGCATGCTCTCCGAAGAGGAGATTCGGTACAAAAGAAACTATTATCTTTTAAAGACACGTCAATTGTCATTGACGACGTAGTTGCTGGTAGTTTGAATGTTGTTAGAAGCAAAACCTTAAGTTTTCCTAACAATGTCCACCCTAGCAACTTACGTATTCTATCGTCATTTAATGGTTTGTTGTTAGTTTGCAATTAAGGGATTTGCTGTCAGTTGATTCTTTGGAATCCAACTACCAGACGCTATAAGGTTTTGTGTGATGACTACTTCGATTACAATCATCATCGAAAGTCTGATACTCGTGGAATTTATTTTGATCAGTTCAATGATCTGAAAGTGATGAACATCAGATGTTACACTAATGTAACTGCTGCTCGTGTTGACTCACGACGTCGTGAGTCATGGAGAACAATAAATGCCGGTAGCGTAAACAATTATGGTTTAAATGGTTATTCATGGTCTACAGGAGTTTATGTTGATAAAACCATATATTTTATGGTTTCAAATTATTGGTATCCACTAGGTGAGAGAAACATCGTTGCTTTTGATGTTCTAAGTGAGACTTTCAGAATGCTTCATTTTCCCGAGAGTATTGTAGTCAATCCTTGCCAAGGGCATTTTTTGACCATCGCAAAGAGGCTGCATATGATTGTTATTGGAAAGTCTGCTGAGCTAACTGATGATTTGCTCAGATATGAAGAAGAAGGCTGGATGAAGGTGTTTGTTTTCAATAATCCTCGTGTAGTTGATTATGTAGATAGGCGCCGTAGGACTAATATAATTGAAGACAACAAATGGCTGATAACAAGCATCTGGGGGGATATGATTGAAGTTGATCTCAGCAATGAACTTCTGAAATACCTCCAACATGTTGACAACTTCAATGGTCCGAAAGGAGCTTTACTTATCGAGACTACTGTTTCACCAATTGATTAGGAATTAGGATCCTGTATTTTATTGAATGCTATTTGCTGTTTTGACAATTGTATTTTATATATAATTAGTTATGTTAAAATTATTAATCAAAGCTCTGTTATTTGCTGCGTTAAAATTTTATTGAATGAATATTGATGTTTGAGAGTGTAAAAGCTTGTAATATTGGTAAAGGTCTGTTTAAATGATCAAAGCTCTTTTATTGCGAACAGATGTTTCAAAATAAAACAGCGGTTGATACATCTGTTGACTTGGGTCAATAGATGGATGAACTTTGTATGCTGTTTGACACTTGTAGTTTTTATATAATTAGTTCTGTTAAAATTATTAACCATGTTTGTTATTTAAATTAAGTAAATAAATATTTAGGTTTGAGAGTGTAAAAGCTTGTAATATTGGCAAAGGTATGTTTAAATGATCAAAGCTCTGTTATTGGTAACAGATGTTTGAAAATAAAACAGTGGTTGATACATCTGTTGACTTTGGTCAACAAATGTATGAAAACAGATGTTTGTAACTACTGTTGAGAAAACTGTGGTTGAAACCGCTATTTTGTTAAAATGGTGGTTTAAAATCACTGTTGTGTTAAAATAGTGTTTTGTGGAGGTTGAAGGGGATTGAAATGACTGATGGGTTAAAATATTGTTTTTTTTTGGAGAAGGAAGATTCTTGAATTACTGTTTATATAATGACTGTAGTTAAAGCTCAGTGTTTTAATCCACGGATAGACTATCCACTCATAGTTATAGTCAGCTACTGTTTTCATTTTCAGCACTGTAATGTTGGCAAAGGTATGTTTAAATGATTAAAGCTCTGTTATTGGGAACAGATGTTTGAAAATAAAACAGTGGTTGGTACATCTGTTAACTTTGTTCAACAGATGGATGAAAATAGATGTTTGGAACTACTGTTGAGAAAACTGTGGTAGAAACAGCTGTTTGGTTAAAATGGTGGTTTAAAACCAGTGTTTGGTTAAAGTAGTGTTTTGTGGAGGTTGAAGGGGATTGAAACGACAGATGGGTTAAAATATTGTTTTTTGGGAGAAGGAACATGCTTGACCACTGTTTATAAAATGACTCTTGTTAAAGGTCAGTGTTTTAATTTACTGATAGTCTATCCACTGATAGTTATAGTCAGTTACTGTTTTCATTTTCAGCACTGTAAACTACTGATATTGATTCACCAGTGGTTTCCTAACAACTGTCATCCATTATTCATCAGAGGTTCTCACGTGAACAGTACTTAGCCGTCAGATCTTTTGTAACTGCTGCCACGTCAGCATTCACTTTTTCCATCTATAAAACCCTGATCAAAACCCCAAACAGGGTTTTTACTGTCGAGTCGAATTCAAAATTCCTTTCAAAAGCAGTTTTCATCAAATTCTCACAAATCACTCATCTTCTTCCTTCGTTCTTAACTACCTTTGATTTATCATGGATCTGCCATTCAACTTCCGTCATAACTACGTGAGTACACTTGCAAAAACAAGTAAAAACACAAGTTTTCATTCCGTGATTGATGCACTTTCATCATCAAAGTACAAAACTTTGTTGACTTGCAATGAAACCATCTACGTGGATACCCAACGAGAGTTCTGGAAAAATGCAAAGCTTGAAACTAAGGACAAAAAGACCTTAGCTATTACTTCATCAATAAGGGGAATTCCAGTAGTCATTACACCTCAAACCATTTCAGAGGTTTTTGAAATCAATGATCTTACAGGTAAAAGCTCTTTCCCAAAAACAAAGTACCAAACTGATTTCTCTGAGAGAGGGTATGGAGAAGAAATGAAAAAAGAATACTTTAGAAAAGGGCAGTTTTCCTCCTGCTCCGAGGCTTTTATTCCATACCCTCTTGATGTGTGTGTCAAATAAAACAACAGCTTTTAATGAAATACCATTGAAAATTCAATACCTGGGCTATGCTATCATGGCTGAACAAAATTTTAACTACTCTCAGGAAATTTTCAATGATATGGTTAAGAATGTTAATAAAAAATCATTTTTATTGTTTCCAAGATTTTTAAGTTTTTATCTTTAAAAGAAGTTTTCAAAGGATAATGCACATGTGCTTATTCAAGGAAATCCTATTCAAATAAACAGTCTAACTTCTGAAACATTCACAAGGCTGTCAAAACCTTTAAAAACCCAAACAGAGGTACCTGAGCAGAATTTAGCAGTAACAACTGCTCCTCAGGCCCGTGTTGTTGAGCCCACTGCTCCTGGTGATCACAGAAGCACAACCACATCTGTGAAACCCACACAAAAAAATCACCAAAAAGACCAAAAAGAAAACTATCCAAAAGCCCTCCAAACCCACCAAAAATGTGACTCTGGAAGACGAGATTCCAGAGGTAACACCTGTGACAACACAAAAGTCACCTGAAACCACTGTTGCTACTTCCTCACAACAGATGGAAGAAAGATCTCAACCTGAGCCTAAAACTCCTCCTGCATCCTCTCAAAAGGATCAGGTTGTATCAACAGGGACACCACAATCAATGATACGTCTGTTGGATGCACTGGATATAGCTCAGATAAAAATCGGTTCTTCTCAATCACCTGTCAATGAGAATATACCACAACAAGTGACTAAGTCTGGTGTTTCTATCTCTGTTAACCCACCAACAGTTGAGAAAGCTACACTGCAAGAATTACAAGTAATTCCTGTCAGTAGTTTAAGTGGAGCAGCTACTACTGTTGTTGAACCCACTGGTTTACACCTGGGCAGTAGTTTCATTAGTGAGATTCCCTTGAAGGCAATTTCCTCTTTGGGAACCATAGTGTCCACTGGTGTGTTTCCACTATACGCTGGTTACCTTAAAATGGTACGCTCTGCTGAAGAAAGAAGTCCACAGTACCAAGAACAAGGTGCATCAGTGGATGATTTTTGGGAATTTTTTTCCTAAGTCAACCACTGATACAACCACCACTGCTGGGAAATCAGATGATCCCATTAACTTGGGTGATGGTTTAAAGTACCAAGAATTGACGGAGAGGGTTGATAAACTTGACACATCTGTTGGAGAAATCAAAACTATGTTGCAACAGTTGTTACAAGCTCAAAAGGCTACACCCACTGCTGCACCATCCGCAACATCTGATCCATCTGCTGCTGAGCTATGGCATCTGTTTCAACCTCTGTTTCATAAACAAAGACAATATGCAGATCAACAGCATGAAGTTCAACTTCAAATGGTCAGAAATGTCATGGAAGCTAGGTACAAAGATACTCAAGCAGATATCAAATCCATTAAAGCTCATCTGCTTCGAACTACTAGCACTGCTCCTCCTTCAATCATCTTTGTTGAAAATCCTGATGATGTCAAAAAGTGGGAGAAAACTAAAGGGAAGAAGGGAAAAGAATATGGTTTATACATGGCAGTAGATCGGATGTCCAAACTTGTGGTAGAAATCCCAAGACCAGATGGTTCTAAAAAGGTTGATGAGACTCAAAATGCATTTGCTGCATTAAAGGCAAACATGAAAGGATCTAAAAAGTTTGAGGAGGAGAAGAAAGTTTTGATGGAAAAAGAAGAGCAGGGTACTTCTAAACCTAAAAGAAGACAACCTACAAGAAAAGTAAGTCAACGCAAAACCATACCTTCCAAAACCACCAAACAAACTCCTCAAATTCCCAAAATTTCCTGTCATCAAACCTCCAAACCAACAGATGTTAAAACTCATGTTGTATCAACAGTTTTTGGTACTTCAGTTGTTTCAACAGATGTTATCTCAACAACTGCCATCACTACTACATCAACCCACAGTCAATCCACTGTCATACCAAAAACAATATCACCATCACAAAATCCAGCTGCCAAAAAGCAGAAAACAACAATTGACACATCAACTATTGTAGTGACCACAGTGGTTGGAAAACTAGTTGTTTCAACAGGTGTTAATCAGATACCAACTACTTCAATCTCTGCCACCGAAACCATAAATACACCACCAACTTCTCCAAAGCACAAAAGGAGAAAGATAACAAACAATGTAGTGGAAGATGACACTTCCCCAACTCTAACATCTACACAACCGCTGTCCCTTGTCACCATTCGAAACCCTGTTCCATTATCTTCAGTTCAACTCTTCAATCAAAACACTGCCATTGACTCTGCAGGAGTACAATATCCTCTAGATCTTCCAGCAGTCAGGGAGGAAATCAAATCCTTCTACTCTGAATATGATCCTTAAAAGAGGAAACTCCCATCTGTTCAAGGTTATCCTTTGCCAAGAAATATAGAAGAATATCTCAAAATAAAGGCCCAACAAGCAGATGATATATCTAAAAGAGATACAGAGGGAAAGTCTGACAAAGAGATTCAAACAAACTATCAATATCTGCTCAGTAAAGTTAGAACTTTAGAGCAGTTCTCAAAAGTCTTTTGTCAGAAATTATCAAAAAAATATGATGAAAGCATGAGAAATTACTATCTTGAATACATAATAGCATACAAGAAGTACAGGGCAGAAAAGTATCAATACAAAGAATGGACCATCAGTGAACTGCAAGAGGAGACAGTCAGAATTCAAAAGATGATTCAAGACAACGTAAAGCAAACTCCTCCGGTTTGGGCCAATGACAAGAAAAATGTACCAGAAAGGACCTTGAAACTGAAAAGAATGAAAGAAGAGCTGATAACTGCTGATTATGGGTCAAGAAAGCAGGTTACAAGGTGGAGAGAAGAAAAGGTGTTTGCTACCTACAAAAAGTTGGAAGAGTTAAGGAAGAGAGATCCCACTGCTCCTAAAAAGCCTGATTATCCGGAAGCAGTGGTTCCAGTGAAACAACAAAAATTGCCAATCAGGAGACCCACTGCTCCATATGGTAGCATCCTTTATCAAAGAAGTAAAGAAAAGCAGATAGATGAATTAACAATAGAAGACAAGGCTCAAGAAGATTACATCATCAAAATGGTTTTTCAGACATTTACAGAAGAGAAACAAGACTCAGCAGAATCTAAACTTTAAGTTTTTATACTCTAAACTTTAAGTATTTACTGACTGACTTATTTATTTTATTTATAAGTCTATATAAATATAACTATAATCATCGTTTATATTTGTTATGCATAGTTTTCTAAGAAATCACTCGTGTTTGCACAATCTAAACTTTAAGTTTGTTAGACATCTTTTATTAAGTTTGTTAAAATCTTTTATATTTACTTATATAGTTGTCTTTTAGCTATAATAAATAACACGTTTTGGTAAAATATCTATACACATATCTATATGTTCTGTCAATATTGGCTATGCATGGTTTTCTAAGAAACGACCCGTGTTTGCACACGGGTCTTACCGCTAGTACATATAATAAAACAAACCACTTTGAGGACACTTGTCATCATATTAGGTCATGTCTTATGGATAATTCTTATGGATAATTATAATTTTAATTTAATCTCTTCTAATTAATTATAGATAATCCTCCTACTAAATGTTATTTAGTTTAATTATTACTTTTATATTTATCTATTTACTTCAAATTCAAACTTAGTTATCTAATTTGATATTAGAGTAAATTACGATTTTGGCCCATGTAGTTATATCACTTTTACCTTTTTATCCCAAAAAGGAATTTTTTAACATCTGAGCCCTCAACGTCTTTTTTCTAACCCTTTTGGACCCCAATGTCTTTTTTTCTAACCCTTTTGGTAGAGGCCAAAAGGGTTAGAAAAAAAGACGTTGAGGATCTAGATGTTAAAATATTCGTTTTTTGCCTAAAAGGGTAAAAGTAATATCACCACAGGAGCCAAAATCGTAATTTACTCTTGATATTAACTATATATTTGAATGTTTTGTTTAGTTTGGTATCAAATAGATTCTACGAAACTTAAAATAAAATTAACTAATATTATTTATCATTTCTACATTTACAAGTTTTAAATAAATGGTTAAATTTATTGAGACTTCGTTACATTTACAAGTTTTAAATAAAGGGTTAAATTTATTGAGACTTTGTTAACAAATTTTACTACAAAATAATAATCTATTTATATCAATATAAATATATATTTATACTATACTATATAATAAAACATTAATGTGTAACACCTATCATTCATAGTAAGCATTTATTATATAATTTTCTCGCCTCACTTCCAAACTTATCTTATATTAAATAAATAAATAAATAAATAAATGAATAATGAGCTAATATTAAATTTCATCCTACTTTAAATTTTGAATACCATTCTTCTATTTTTCTAATAAAATATGATTCTAAAATTTAAATTGTTAATTTAAGATATTTTAAAATAAAACAAATTATTTATCACAAAAACCAAACTTTGTATTAATATATGAAACATTTTTATTTTCATTACTAAAAAAATTATTATATCAATTCTATTACATAATTTATAAATCAATTTGTCGGAATTGGTACCAACATTTTATCACTCAAATAGATGTTGATTTGCTTCTTGAATTACATATCTTCTTTTCAAGAACCATCTTCACAATCACCATATCCATCGCGTATCGAGTATTATCCATTAGTATATTGAAAAATATAACTTTTTTTATTATTAGTATATAAAATTAGATTTATTAAACCTGTGTAATACACGTGGTTTTTTATAGATATACCTTTTTTATTATACTATACAAAATTATATTTATTCGACACGTGTAGTAGATGAGGTTTTTTAAAATATAACTTTTTATTATTTGATATATAAAATTAGATTTATTCAATTCGTACAATACATGGGGTTTTTTTAAGGATATATATTTTTTTATTATTTAGTAATGGAAATTACATTTATTCAACCCGTGTAATACACATATTTTTAAAGATGTAACTTTTTTATTATTTGGTATATAAAATTACATTTATTCAACCCGTGTAACAAATGAGGTTTCTTAAAGATGTATTATTTTATTATTTGGTAAACAGTATTACATTTATTCAACTCGTGTAAAACAAGCGGTTTTAAAGATATAACTTTTTTATTTGGTATATATATTATATTTATTTAACCCGTACAATATGGTTCTTATAGATATAACTTTTTATTATTTAATATATAAAATTATACTTATTCAACTCGTGCAATAAAAGAGGTTTTTAAAGATATATTATTTTATTATTTAGTACATAAAATTAATTGATTTGACCCGTGTAATATACGGGGTTATAACCTAGTTTGTATAATGAAAAAAACTAATATGTTATGTATAACTACTAACGAGTGTATTAAAACAGATTAATAATTTAATGTATTAAATATTTGTATAATGTATGTTATGGATAATTACAAATGAGTGTTCATAATTATATTGGATAGAAATAGAAATAGAAAAGTTAGTTATAGACAAAATATTTTAAAAGGGGACACGGTCCTATCACATAATAATCTTTTTTTTTTTAGATGTGATCTTTACTTAAAACTACATCGTTTGGTTGATTTATGTTAATTTACATCAAAGCTATATCACAACATGAGTTAAATACATACATAGTGCTTTTCTTTATCAAAAGTTCTTTTCTTCATAATATTTTTCTTTATAATTCTTTCCACATCAAAAGTTTTTTTTCTCCACAATGTTCCATAGACTTGAAAAGTTATAATCGGTATCACACAAACAATACACGTACCATGAAAAACACTGTGAATGAAAGGAATTTTTTTATGTGGAGAGTGCAGTTACAAATTGTTCAACCCCGGGGTAGAGGTTTGTCTTTGGAAGGTTAGGGTTTGCAATTCAGAAAGGGGTGGCGGCGCAGCTTGTTGTCCGTCTACCTTCTGTTTTGATGTAACTTGGCAAGTTTTTTGGTGAAATATATTGTGACCAAAATTAACCTAAAAAAAGGTTTATAGCGATTTAACTAAAGTGTTATAGTTTTAATACAAGTTAAACTAAAATGAAGTGATATTAAACAGTTTCACATATAATCATAAATGTGTGACACTAATATGAAATTGAAGAGGTAAAAAAACACGAAAAGACCCGAGTTGTGAGATCCTTTGGGGAACTATCATTTGATTTTCGGTCATAATTTATGGTAATCAATTTGATTGAATTTACTTTTACAGTTTTACTTGGTATATGTAATGAACGAGGTTTCGTCAATCCGCGCGTTGCGGCGGAATGATAGTTGTGAACGCTTTAGTATCACTATATGAGATACAAAATTTGTTGGATTTAATGGTACAAATTAGAGTTGAAACTATTTTCGAGTCTTAGGAATTGAAGGGGGAGATTTGGAAAATATTTGGTGTTAAAGTTTTAGTATAGAATAATTGATATGGATTAAATAATCGTTGCAACTTGGATAAGTTCAAAAACGAATTTCAAACTTGTATGTTGTGTGGTGTGTGTGAATCTATGTTGTAATTTGTTATGATTCAATAATCTATAATTGTATTTAATGATTCATATTATATAGATGTGGTAATTGCTAAAGTTGATTCCATATGTACAAAACGAATTTCAACATCAATATGGTTTGGTTTAGTGGTTCAAATTGTGATACAAACAAATATAATAACATGGTTTTGGCATACGCATGCCCTTTGGATACAAATTAATGTTGGGTGGTTGTTAAAAGGGAGAATTAGATGATTTGGACCATATATTTAAAAAAAAAAAAAAAAAAACATTTTTGATTTAAAATAGATTTGTTAATCAACAGAATATTAAATAAAAAGCCAAACCTTTAGGACCACCAAATTCAAAATCTTTAAGATCATATGTGGAGTGGGAGGGGAAGACCCTTGAGCGTTTTGCGTCATGTGGCGGTCCAGTCAGCAATGGAACATTATAGGGCGTTTTTCTAAAACAAGTGTAGTGGGGATGTGAGCATTGTGGGACATTATGTTAAAAGGGGTGTAAAAATTAAATAACAAAAACAATCAAAAAAGGGTACTAGCCAACCAAAAAGAAGAAAAGCTGTCATTAGCCAAAGAAAAGAGTGGGGGCGTGGAAAAAAGGACGCTTCTTGGATTTTTCTTTTGGAAAAAACACCCAAAGGGGTGGTTTGGGAGCATGGAGGGACGTTTTTTTTGGGGAAAACACCCAAAAATCCTCAGTACGGATGGTCTAAAAACACACATTATTGGTCTATCCTTTGCAGACCAAGAAAAATATATTAAATAATGATATAGGAATATAACTAAGAGACTTGTGGGTTATGTGGATATGTAAAAGTGTAAAACATACAAACTCAAAGCCATCATCGATACCAAACCCCTTTGCAAATACAATTAATTATTGAGACGGTCCACTCCTTTGCGAAGATCATCATTACGACATTAATATATGATCGTCAATTCATATCAGTATTTTTCAGATGTTCAAAGATAAGGTTATACGTAGTGGGGCGCCATGTGGGGAGTTTTTTGGGTGATAGCGCCCGCCACACCACGACATGTGGCGCTATGGGGACAAATCTTGAAGGCAGCGTTATACTCAAGTGGCGTTTTGGATTTGCAAACTTTTTCCCCCACTCACACACATATATACATACATATGTATGTATAATTGAAGGGGTTATTAATTAAATGAGTAATGATGAGTTAGGGGCTTTATGACTACGGGTTTTAGTGATATAACGCCCCATAAAGCATATGGGTGACATATCACGACACGTGTCGTATAACGCCCAGAAAGGGACTACACATGGCCTAATGAGAAAGATCCATAACTCTATTTATCACCCTCCATATCTAGGAAATTGTTGTTTCTGCAAATTAAAAAGTAAAAGTAACCCATTAATCAAATTATCTAAACACATGATCACCAAATTTGCAACCACGCATAACCATGCAACTATGTGTAAGATTAAATATATTTATTTTATATTTAATCTGATAGCCATTATAATCATTTACATTATATGGATCAAAATATATAACAATCCTATTAAATAATTAGTTGGTAATTGTTGATGGGCCCAATTACCCTTATTAACTAATTAGGGTTTCCTCCTGTGTGCTTATATAAGGAGACTTATGTGGAGGTTAAGGGGTTACTCAGTTACACAATCAGACACCCTATTAGCCATAACATCATAATGTTCGACCTCCCTCTCCTACGGCCGATACCCTTTTCGGTTTTCTTAACCACCATCATTAGATTGCACCCTAAGGAGGAACCAGACCAAACTGACAACTATGTCAAACACTATTGCTGCATCTACATCTGGATTCTTTGCTGGCCTGTACCGATGTAATTAAAGGTATGTTTTCATGTTTTCCTTCATGTATAAACAGAACTGAACCAACATGTGGTATCAGAGCATATGTTGATTAGTCAGTTCTGTTTTCGTATCCATAATTCTGGGATTGAAACTTGGAAAACGGATTTTTTGTAACTTTAAAACGGTGACAGCCGGTTTCGAGTCATGAAGATCGACTCGAGATCTCTGTTTTCGGGAAAAAGGATTAATTATATGTTCACTCGATTTCAACTGGGTTATGTTTTGACCGAAATCTGTTTAGAAAAACTATTAAAATTCAGGTTTCGGGTTCCAGAATTTATGTATGTTTTTTAGGGTTCATCATGTTCTTAGGAAAATTCGAAAATTCTATTATGTTTTGGAATGTTTTAGGATTAATGAGTGTTTTTTCCATGTTTAATCCAATTTTATTTTTTAAGTTTATTCGAAAACTGTTATTAGATAAACAGTTATAATTTTCGAAATATGCTGATAAACTTAGATCATCTTAAAACAGGAAATAATATCTCATAATCCCTTAGAATTCGAATTTTCAGTTATGCTTTCACATTCATAGCTGTCAAAGGAAGCTTCGAGATCATCAGATTACGACTCGAGACCATTAGTCTCGACTCGAGACCATAAGGTCTCGACTCGAAATCATAAGGGCTCAAAGGCCTACAACTCGAGACAAAGGTCTCGACTCGAGACCATAACGTCATAACTCGAGACCATAAGGTTGCGACTCGAGACCATAACGTCATAACTCGAGACCATAAGGTTGCGACTCGAGACCGTGGTTGCGACTCGAGACCTCATCATGACTCGAGATCTCATAAGATATAGTAGTCGAGACCATGGTTCCGACTCGTGACAACAATGTTGCGACTCGAGACCTCATAACTGACTCGAGATCTCATAACTCAGTCGAAACCTGACTCGAAACCTCATTATTTTAGGCTGTTTAATGTGAACTAAGATTTAGCTCGATCCGCGCTAACGGGTGGTTTGCTATTAAATGATTGGTTTTTGTAATTAATTAGTTAATTAATGAGGATCAAATAATGTTTTACAAAACCAAAATGGCTTAACTTGAATGAGCTTCTGATGTATCACTTCTGCCCAAAGCTGACTTGATACATCTACTTATCGTTCAAGTATTACGAAAGCTATGTTAAGTATGCATCATAAGCATGACTGTTTTAATATCTGGCCAAAGCTGATTTAATTCATTCATAGATGGCATACTTAACAAGTGCATAACTAAAGTGATTGTCTCAATTTCTGGCCAAAGCTGATTTGTTACAACCACTTTGCACATATGCTTAAATGATTACACTTCTGGCCAAAGCTGTTTTGTCTTCGTTTAAGTAGAACTTTAAGTAGTCTATTATTTTGATGTTAGTAATAGACGTATCACAACCTCTTCACATAACGATCCTTATATTAATGATCCTCAATTATTTTTTGTGATCATTTTGTCTGCGTTATTCTTAGTACCCATAATTTTGCTCACTATATTTTTCTTCTATAAGTCTATATCTCATCCACTCTAATTCCTAAGCCTAAAATGTTTTGCTTTATTTAAAGTTTCTATAAGAATTAGCTCTTAAATTAAATCCTTGATTATCTCTTAAGACACGATAACCCTATTGCTCTCTTCTGATAAGGCACTACAGAAGAAAAGTAGAGCATGATGATTAGGATAAATCGAACATGATGTCTCTTATGATAATCAAGTACTCTCTAACATAATTGCTATCACTAAAGTTATTCCAGATTAAGTTTTTCCTAAGACTAATCTATAATTGTGGAATAATCACAAGAACTCCTAAAGTGCATGTCTTCATCTAAAATTATAAATTATAAGGTTAAGTGGTATATGTGAATATATTATAATGTACAATACCATGACCCATAAAGTTAAGGGCTTACGCATGGAAATAAGTATATTTTCCAGTAAATTACATACTAAGTTTTCATTTGTACAATTTGATGCATTATAAATCAGCTATAACACTCAAAAGTACCAAAGTATAACGAGTGTGTTGATAAGCAACATATGTACATAGAAATAAATGTTTGAAACTGGAAAATAAGATCTTATTCACCTTAGAACCACTAAAACTCTAAAAGAGGATTATTCTAAGGTCCATAGACAAATTACAAGTGCTAATCCCAACGTTAAGGTTCTTCAAGGGAAAATCTCACTGCATAATTTTGTCATTAGACTAGGCATAAGCAACGAGACTATCCATTTTTCTAAAGAACAGTTGGATAAGTTAATTAGATAGTAACTTACTAATGATATTTAAGTCTGATAATTTTAATATTCCAATTAACACATGATTAGTTGACTCTAGTTCCATACGTTTCCTTACCAGAATTCGACAAATAACTAACATGAGAGTTAGTGACAAAATTAAATGTTAAGACTATAAGAACCATAATGAACAGTCTTCCAACAACGCTTTTCGATACCTTATATATTCTGAAGATTAATCATAATATAGTATCATAATTAAGCAATGTTATGAAGGTTGTGAGGTTTGCATAGTCAATATAAAGTCACACTTATCTTAAACTCTCCTCTTATTTGTTCTAAATATCTGGATAGAAACATTACTAAGATGAAACTAGATGATACCTTACTTTTTCACAACTTTTGTCATCATGCTAATGAGAATTTGACAAAAGGAAAATGAGACTTATAAATTTCATCCATTAGAACCAAATTTCATGAGAAATCATGACATAGTTAATGAGGATGATTTTTTCATCTAATCTCATTTTAAGTGATTTTAAATCATGGCGTTAAAGCCCTAAAATATGACTTGGCTTAAGGAATAAGCATGGGTCCATCATAAGTCATTCATTGACATTCGTGGAACTTATTCCAAATGGAATATTCAGACATAATTCATTTATCATTTAACAGACTATCAACTTGTATCTAAATTTTGTCACATATGGCCCACTGTCTTAGAAGAACTCTATTCATATATGTAGTTAATAAGATTTCTATTAGATATGTCCCTAAAGTTTCTTCTGATATCTGGACATTAACGAAATCAAATAAAGTCTAACATATATGTGATAGGTTCCTATGTCACGTAGCTCATTGAAACTTCTCTTGTAGCATTCTAGAGATATTAAAGATCAGTGGGAGCATTAAGTGTCTTAATAATAACTTGCAATAGTTGCAAGAGGTGGGGGAGTGAATCTTTTAAATTTACACCTCTTGTACAAGACATCGCTCCATCACGACACTGTTCTATCAAACCTTATCTCCTTAAATCTAATGTTACTCTTACAAAAGTTTCATTGTTGCCTAATTGTGGGGGCACTTAGATTTCTTACCTAAAATAACATAATCCTCAACAAGAGAAACTACAACGACTAACGTCATTAACTTGCTTCTCTATTAGAATTTGTTGGTCGTTACACATTGACCCTACGCATGCTGAGTTCCTAAAGATTTCTAAGCTCGGTGGGAGCAGTCAAAGTCCTTATCATGATTTGCAAGGAATACAAAAGGCGGGGGGAAGAGTGTCATTAAATTTCACTCCGAATTTAACTCCGATTACACCTCTTGTATACCATACTGCACCAACTCTTACAAACTTAGAATCCTTAAAATGATAGCAACCTAACCAAGAGCTAATCCATAAAACTGAAACTTCTAATGAACCCAATAATCAACTCAGGAGGTCATCTAGGTTTAAAATCCTACTAACTTTGATGATTACATACCCTCCCTAATGAAGTTGAAATGGATTTTGGAAATGTTTAATGATCCTATCTCTTAAAATTAAGTCATTAGTGTAAATCAATCATCTGAATGAAATAAAACTGTTTTCTAGTAAAACTGATTTTATGTGTTCTTATAACGTTTGGGATTTGATTGAATTATCTTAGAGTGTTCATAACTAAACCAAATCCTAATATATGCGTTAAGACACTAAGAAGCTTGATTGATTGTCAAAGGTTATACTCAGGAAGAGATTAATTATTAAAGAATCTTTATTACGTATCTAACAAAAGATTTCTTTGAGGATCATCACTGTTCTAGTAGCTTATAATAATTAAAGCTACATTAGATGAACATTAAAACGATTTTCCCTAACAAATGGCTGACACATTTGCATGTTCATTAGATAACAACCTAAAGTTCCAAACTGAAGGGTAAAGAACACTTTATTTGTAAGCCAATAATATCCATGTATGGGTTAATGCAAACATCATAATGTGATGAAAAGCTAACGTAATTATTTTCATCAAGAATCAAGTGGATTAATGTACCTACCTCAAGATGAGTGGAAACAACTAAGATAAACTTGTCTATATAGATGATATTCTCTTGACAAGTATATGTTACATAAGTCAAAGAATTGTTAACACAAACTTTGATATAATAGATCTCAGAGATGTCTCTTATGTAATAGATATCATAACGTACCGAGATAGACCCAATGGGACAATAGTTTCGTTCTATAAGTTTAACATTAAATGGGTCCTTACATATGTAACAAACAATACTGTTCTTCTTTAAGAGGATAATAGGATAAATGATATTATTTATTTACGCTTCATTAATTAGAAGCCTTATGTAAGTTTAAGTCTATACTCGTTTAGATATTACTCACATTGCAACACACTAGATATGTCTAGATTAATGTGTAGCATCTAATGGAGTATTACAATATCTTTAAAAGAAACGAGAGACTACAATTTAAAGAAGAAGTGAGAATTAAAACCGGTTTATTACTCTAACTTTGAGATATTCAAATATGACAAAATGTAATTTCGGGTATATCTTTATGTCAGCAGACAAAACCTATTTCATGGAGGAGTCATAATGCACTGATATTAACAACCTAAGTTATAACGACATAATATAGTCACTAAATGTTGTTGGAAATTTATCAGTGGACTCATAAGTTTATTAACTCCATATAATTAATGTTTTGAAGAATTAGTGTGATAAAGTCAGCTACCATAACTCCTTGAACAGTAACAGTTCAAGAGGTGCTGCATTAAGTTTCGATACGCAATTAATTATTCGTTTATGAACGAATTGAGGAAACTAAGTTTTGTATCGAATACATTCATGATATGCTTAAGGATCCTATAACTGAAGGACTATTACCCATAAGTCTTATTAAGAGAGCTCATAGACGGGTATTAATTAATAGTCGTGCGCAATTGCATATCGTACTATGAATGAATAAGTATTAGTTAATTTTCCTCATCAGTTTGATTTTGTATGTCTCTAAGAATATGTCAAGCTAGCATAATGGCATACAGACAAGTATAGTTACAAATCAAACAAAGGGCTTACGCGTATTTTGATCATAACGATTAGGTTTTAAATTAAGGCTATAGTATGATTAATGGGGGTCCTGAGTCGCATAATGATTCAACGGTTGTATTTCTCTGCTATAGTACTTGTTTAAGGCTAAAATGAGTGTTAACTCCTGATCAGGCTTATCTAATACTCATAGTAAATGATTACTCGGCTAAGTGGGAGAATGTAAGATTAAATATATTTATTTTATATTTAATCTGGTAGCCATTATAATCATTTACATTATATGGATCAAAATATATAACAATCCTATTAAATAATTAGTTGGTAATTGTTGATGGGCCCAATTACCCTTATTAACTAATTAGGGTTTCCTCCTGGGTGCTTATATAAGGAGACTTATGTGGAGGTTAAGGGGTTACTCAGTTACACAATCAGACACCCTATTAGCCATAACATCATAATTTTCGACCTCCCTCTCCTACGGCCGATACCCTTTTCGGTTTTCTTAACCACCATCATTAGATTGCACCCTAAGGAGGAACCAGACCAAACTGACAACTATGTCAAACACTATTGCTGCATCTACATCTGGATTCTTTGCTGGCCTGTACCGATGCAATTAAAGGTATGTTTTCATGTTTTCCTTCATGTATAAACAGAACTGAACCAACACTATGTTCATGAGTAAAATCAAAATTACAATAACAAACGAATGATCTATGAACAGTTAAAACCAAAACTGAATACGACTTGATCAACCGAATTCAAAACAACATATTTAAAAAATAAAAATGACAGATAAAATGAATCACAAACATGAAGATGACTGATTAACGCCCTCTCCGCAATTGTGCGAAACTAATCTTCCATCTCTATTTCTGTATGCATGAGTCGATTGACGGACGGAGTTTAAATCGCGATTCGAGAAGGAAAGAAACAACGATCATTAAAAAGGCAAATGCTTGAGTCGATTGCGTTCACAAAGAAAGGTAACCATAAAAAGGTAACGTCGAATCAAAATGGAAGAAATGACGCAGTGGCGGCGACTTGCGAGGGAAATACAACAACCTCGGTCGCGGGTGGTGACCGATGGCAGTAAGCCGTTGTATTATTCAGTTGTCTCCCTACGAACACACCGTTCCGTTATTTATTTCAGTATTTTAATATCGATTTACAACCGGCATCTTTTGGATAAAAATTATAATTAGTGAATAAAGTATTATCCATGGAAAACAGGATGCAAATTTGCAAGGCAACCCAATGAAAAACAGGAATACACGATGCGGTTTAAGTGAATAATAAATTATTATAAAAATATAAATTGACGCATCAATTTATGAAGCTTTATTTATTTCAGAATTTCAATCTACCAAGGAGAAATGACGTATCCCTTGGAACAGACACATCAATTTAGCAACGAACACACCATTCCGTTATTTAATTCAGTATTTTGTATGTAAAGGGTTACGACTGTTATTTTTCAACCCCTCTACCCAAACATTGTGTCTTATTTTGTATGTATATATAATATATAATGAAAGGGTGTGAGTAAAATGAAATATAGGGTGTGACTTTTAAAAAATGAGACATAACCCAAGTTGCTAATTGTATAAGGGTATAATTTATTTAATAGTGAACACATAAGAATGTTGCACTTCATTTTTCAGAACAAAGCGTGTGCACGAGCGAGCGAGCGAGCAAGTGAATAAATCACTGAGGATTCTACTAATTGAAGTCAAAACCCATACTTATATAGGTGATGGTAGAAACTGCATTCAAGAAAGCATAAGGCAGACGTCTTCTTCATGAGTATTCGTGTGTAGGGTTGTGTGGATTTTGACATAATGGGGTAAATAACACCTTTAGAGTTTAGACATATGAAACGGTGTAGAGTTATGTAATGCTTTAATCATCTTTGTGATTCATGAGTACAAGACAGTTATTCTTGGAATTAAAAAGGTGTTCTAAAATTTATTTTCAAATTACTTATTATTTGTGTTTGTATGTATGTGTTAAAAGTTGAGGTTTCAAATATGGTGGAAATGAGAGATTTTCGAGTTGTTTGGGGAGATAGATTTGCAGGTGGACGTTCCTCTTAGTGCAAAGCGTCGTAGTCATCTCCTTAGGCGCATGTCCATGGGCATTTCGTTTTCGTGGGCGCGCCTCCTTGGCACAACATTTCGATGGGTGCTTCTCAACTAATTTAGGGTGTGTGAAGGTGAATTAAGTAGCTATAAGCTGAAGGTACAAACTGGGGTGGAGGTTAATGGGGGCCCGAGCCCCATCGATTTTTTGCTCGTGGTGTTAATTTTATTGAAAATTTCTGAATTTTTTTTTAGTGTAAAATATTGAATTTTTAAGAGTCTGACCCCCACTAATTTGGATTTTCAGAGTCCGACCCCCACCGAGTTTTTGTTCAAGCTCCGACACCGGTACGAAGTGTTGTTCGCTTTATGATTTTATATAACAAAATAATTTAAACTATAGTTTTTCAAATGAGGGTGAGTGACACTTTGGTGGAACATATTTCGAATAACCCAGGTAAGTACGCATGCTTTCAAAACACATGGTAAAAAGAAAAAAATATGTGGAATTTTATTATTCAATAAATTAATTGTGAGGAGCCAATTGTTATTCCAATTATACAATGCATACAACATATAATCAGAAAAATAGTGAGACAAAAATGACATACTCTACAGATGAGAACAACCACAAAGAACTTTCTTTTATCTTCTTCCTCAGTCAATTTGTAATCTGTTTACAGTATCGAGTAAGCTCGGATAACCTCAACAATTGGCGCCCGGCACAACGGACATATACCTCCTCCATGAACCAACTCATTCGCACATTTTGAGCACATGCACATGTGCCCACATCTGCACAAGATACATAGACAAGCATATTAACGAGAGTTTTTTTCGGACACTTTACTGATTGGTAGAAAGCACCTTCTAAATTATGTTTTCATAAAGAGAAAAATGTCATTTTCGTCCCTAAGGTTTGGCCACTTTTGCGACTTTCATCCGAAGGTTTTTTTCCGCATCTCGATCCAAAAGGTTTGAAATCTTGCCCTTTTCTTCTGAGTTCTTAACTCCATCCAATCATCCATTTTTTAACATTAAGTCAAGGGTATTTTTGTTAAAAAAAATGATGTACCTTATGCATTATAAACTTGTATTTTAATTAAAAATACTAAAATCCCTTCAACTTAACAGAATAAACAAACGAAGTTGGTTCAATGGATGAAAATGACAAGATTTTAAACCTTTTGAATCCAGATGCAGAAAAACAAACTTTTGGACGAAAGTCGCAAAAGTGGTCAAACCTGAGGGACAAAAATGGCAGTTTACTCTTTCAGAAAAAAGAAGATAATACCTGTACAACAAAGAATCAATACGGTTATCGCAACAAATACAACAGGTTCCTTTCCTCACTTGACCCCAGTTTGATCCATCTTTTGAAGTTTCTGCAGCGATACCTGCAAGAAATTGCATGACATTAGTGTTTTCTTTTTGTACAACCGAAAGGGCAGAATAGTAATTACAAGTTATCACTTAAGTGGGGTCCGTGCATGTACCTTGTTCACCATGTGATCGATTCAAAGCAGCAGAAACTTCCTGTCTGACAGACCGTTGAAGCTCGAGTTGCATGTCCATGCAAGCCTCTAGCATCCTCTGCATTTGGCTCAGTCCTTGTTGCAGTCTCGCCATGTCAGCTCTCAAATCGTTAATCATCTCCCACTCCTGTTCCATTAATGTTCACTCATTAAGCATAATTGCACAAACAAACAAGAAGTGAAGCAGAAATCAATCTAAATGGTGTTTGGTTGTGTGTTTTGGAAACGGTTATGTGATATGTAATTATTGGAATAATTGTTGGAGACTCAAATGATGGATATGCAAGCATGTGATCATAATCAACAGTAATGAAATGGACGTTTGTATGTGTTATGCTATTTGAAATTGTACAAATCAAATAATCATGTTTGGCGGCTTTTATTAATTAAAGGATTAACTAATAATAGAGTAAAATGCCATTTCTGTCCTTGAGGTTTGGCCAGTTTTGCGACTTTTGTCGAAAGGTTTGTTTTTCCGCATCTGGATCTAAAAGGTTTGAAATTTTGCCACTTTCATCTGGCTCGTTAACTCCATCCATTTCTCTCTGTTAAGTCAGGGGTATTTATGTCTTTTTTGGTAACTTAAAGGGCAATTTGGTCTATTTCGAGGGGTATTTGTTCTTTTTACATAAAGTGAAAAAGATTGAATTGCCCTTTAAGTTAACAAAAAAGACGGAAATACCCCTGACTTAACAGAGAAAAATGGATGTAGTTAACAACCCAAATGAAAGTGGCTAGATTTCAAATCTTTTAGATCCAGATGCGGAAAAACAAACCTTTCGACAAGAGTCGCAAAACTGGCCAAACCTCAAGGACAGAAATGGCATTTTACTCTAAATAATATTTGACTAAAAAGACATTTTCCTATGGTGAAACGAGAGAACAAATGAAATGGCAGTAAAAGTCACTCGAATCAGGCTTACAAAAACAGAGGTGATTTGTACACCACCTTTTTTAACCATAACCCACCAAAACTAATGGGTTTGATCACTTTATCCTTCAACAATTAAATTCTTTTCTTTACTATCTCTGTTGGTGAAGGGTAAAAAAGTCAAGCCCATTAATTTAGTGGCGTACAAGTTACCTTCCTAAAAAAGAGGCCGTAGGCCTGTAAACGAACTGTTCGTGAACTTGTTCGGCGGGAAGTTCGTTTATAAAATAAACGAACGAACATGAACACATTTTTTTGTTCATTTAACTAAACAAACGAACATGAACACACGTTTTGTTCGTTCATTTATGTTCGTTTATTTACATTTGTTTATGTCCGTTTCAATTTAAATACACAAGTAGTTATACTTATATAAATATTAAACATAAAATGAACTTTCTAACTACTTACATAAATGTAACTAATTGGTAAATGTGCTTTCTAGTAGTAAAAATGGGCTTTCTAATGGAATTTATCGTAATTAATATAGAAAACCTCATTTAGGTTTAGTCAATTGTGTTCATTTATGTTTGTTCAATTATGCACATTTGTGTTGTTTATTGTTTGTTAAATTATGTTCGTTTAAATTTGTTTGTTTGTTTATGTTCGTTTACGTTCGTGAACTGTTCGTTTAGGTTTTACGAACGAACATAAACGAACACGAACACACCCATTTTTTTCTTAATAAACGAACAAGAACAAAAAAATGTGCCCGATCATATGTTCGTGTCGGTGTTCGTGTTCGGTTAAAGTTAAAATGAACGAACACGAACATGCCTCTGTTTGTCTCGGCTTGTTAATATTGATTACTGAAAACAAATTATTGGACCCCTAGTTAATCAGATTCAGAATCTATTTATTCAAATACTAACAGATTATTTTGCAAACACACCATCATAACTTACAAGTTCAGAGCGATGCATCGTGTGACGGGACCAACTAGAATAAGGAAAATGCTGCCAAATCGGTTGAGGTGGGGGTACAGGTGGCGATGGAAGAACCAACGAAGGTCTACTACCAATCGTATCCTGCGAATGCTGATCAGTCGGTTCATCCTGGCTGTGCTCCTGGTCGCCCTCTATTGAAACAGGCGGTCGGTACAGATCCCACTCAATGGGAGCATGGCCTTGTCGGTTGACATATGATTGAATCAATTGGTCCAAACTCTCACGAAAACCACTTCGAAGAAGATTAGAAACACTCCTCCTGTAATAAAAAAGAAAATCAGTCCATCGAAAGTAAATAATCTGTAACAAAGCATGGTATATTTATAAAAAAAATAGGAGTAAAATGCCATTTTCGTCCTTGAGGTTTGGCCAGTTTTGCAACTTTCGTCCGAAGGTTTTTTTTTCCACATCTGGATCCAAAAGGTTTGAAATATTGCCATTTTCATCCAGCTCGTTAACTCCATCCATTTCTTAACATCAAGTCAGGGGTATTTCTGTCTTTTTTGTTAACTTAAAGGCAATTCGGTCATTTTCACTTTATGTACAAGCATTTAGCAGCATAATGTACAAGCATAAAAAAAAAAACAAAACAAGTAGGTAAAGAGACAAAAAATGCCCTGACTTAACAGAGAAAAATGGATGGAGTTAACGAGCCGGAAGAAAATGGCAAGATTTTCAAACCTTTGGACGAAAGTCGCAAAACTGGCCAAACGTCAGGGACGAAAATGGCATTTTACTCAAAAAATAGTGTTTATATGTTAATTTATTGTCTAAAATTGTAATAATCAAATTATCAGTTGTCAAAGTGTGTAACAAATTCAAACGCCCTCCTTAGGAAAGGTGTTACCTGCTCAAAAGTTCCCGGAGTTCCAAGCTGTAGATATTATCATCGTCGGGTGGGTGAAACGTGTTGACCCGCCCAGCAGCGCCCAAATGCAGCATTCTTGGCGGGTCAGAAGGCCCTTCGGGCCAGTTTTCAATGGCTTCCTGTGACACATCGTCATGCCAAACCTCATCGGTTCCATGCATATGTGCACCATCACCATCAGTTTCTGAAGTTTCTTGGGGCCATAAATTAAACTCAGTATAGTTGCTGCTTTCCTGCTGCCACTCTTCTCTCTCATCGTCATCAATGTTTTCTTGTTGATTTGTGTTTTGAACAGATGCAACGGTATCCAACTGATCTGTTATGTGATGAATGTTGGTTTCCTGGCCCCACAGTTGTGACTGATCTTGGTTTTCATGTTCGATCTCCTGTGAAAGTGTAAGTGCGAGTCTAGTTACTTCTAAAATTAGTGAAGTTGTTAAAGGTTAGTAGTATCAGAATGGCTGTGCTTACTTGACCATGAACTATGTTTTCTGATCTGGACCGGAACCCTCCCCTGATGTCATCAGTAACAAAGAAAATCTTAATACACTTATCCAGAACTATTTAACTAGAGCTGAGAATTTTGACCCATTTATGGGTAGATGGGTTTTCTAAAAAGCGACAAAAAACTACTGAATCTTTAAAGGCAGAACTGAAACTGAACAGCTTCAAGAAAGCATACCTTAAACCAGAAACAGTGTGACGTTGTCTCAATTGAACCAGTTCACTTGCTGCAACTGAAGAAGGCGTTTCTTCCTCTACAGGTCTTACATTTCGTAAGAATCTGCCTCTCAATAATGACTGGAATAATAAAAACAAACTTCATAATTCATACACAGTTCAAACTTGATAAACAATGAAGCATACTAGATGGCTTTTGGAGAAAATTTAAACGAAACTAACCTGAATACGATTACGATGTGCAAAATCAGAAACAGCCCGATATTCTGTCAAACCCTGAAGTTCCCTCTGTCGTTCACTTTCAGCCCTCAAAAGTAGGTCAATTAGAGCTTGTCTACCACGCAACCTACATATATCCCTTCTAATACGCTCTGGTTGACCACCTGCCCTTTCTTGATTTTGTTCACGACCGCCACGTGTACCCCTCTGCTGACTTGTCATTTGTACCCATTCCCTCACATTCCTCACTCTTTCGCGCTCAGTTTCCCCAAGCCACTCCGCTCTTGGACTATTACTTCTCGGTGCAACATCAGGTGCAGGATCGGTAACACCTGTCTCCCTCCATCCCTGTACAATGTGCCTAACCCTTTCGCGTTCGACCTCACCTATATCAGGAGTTTGCTCACGGCTCGAGCCGGCATTGTCTTGATCTTGATCTTGGCCCTCGCTCTGTGGTTCCATTAGATCATGTGACCAGGATCCATAGTCGTTTTCACTTCCGTTTACATCCTCCAAGCTACTTTGATGTTCACTCCCTCTACCTTCGGTGGTGCTTGAATCCAAACTTCTATCTGGGCTGAGTCTTACTCTCACCCTTTCACTGGCTCGATCTAACACATGTTCTTCTTCTAATTCCCTCCACATCTGCAAAATCGATGATGCACGCGTGCTTGGTCTCTCAACATTCCCCTGCCTCCTTAACTCAGACTCGCGATTTCTCCTTTCTATCGTGGAGATCATTTCTTGCGCTTGCCTAGCAGCCCACGTACTCAAAATCCGAGAGTTGCATCTTCTCGCAATCGAAGATTCCGCCAGATCAGCACCTTTCATATCCGCCCACCGCCTTCTCATAATCCGATCACCACTGTCACCGTCGTCATCATCTTCCGCGTTTCGCAGAGAGCCACACGACGCAAATGACATACAATCATCCAACTCCCCCCTCATTAACTCTTCAAATCCCCTCCCGAAATCCGAACCGCCTCTCTCAAAACCCAAACAGGCATCAGGAATACTCTCAGGCTTATGTGGAAGCTGCTGTTGAAAATCTGTCATCTTATCACTAACCCTAACCCCCAAAAATTAAAAAAAAAATCCACCTTAATTTACACTCAATTGACCATTTCTCTAATCAAACTTAATTTACATCAAAACCTAACCCTAAATCGATACAAAATACTCGTTTGATTTATCAAAACAAGTGCCGTACGATCAAAACATACTTTTCTACCGTCAATGACACAATTCAACACGAATATCGAACAAATCGAACCGTGATCCATTACGACCAGTAACTCACGAACGAATTCAATATTGAAATCGTTAGAGAAACGTACCTCTGAAGCAGTGTATCTTGTTTCAATATATATATTGATATAAACAAAACGAAACCCTAAGAAAACTTAGTGTTGCACGTGCTATATCTGAAGAAGAAAAAGGAATTGATGAAGAGGAAGTTGTGAGATTGTAAGATACAGAATTATAAGTTGTGAAGATTGTATGTATAACCAGGGGAGAATGATGATTGTTGAGGGAGATTTCAATGGCAGAGCTCTGAATGAAGTATCCAAGAAGAAGGATGAAGTTGTAAAGGGGTCGGTCTTTAAATACGTTGTTTAGCCTTTTCTTTTCCTGCCTGTGTCTTTTTTAAGAGTTAATTGTATATTTCTCTTTATAAAACTTCTTAATTGCATATTTATCTAACCTAAAATTAAAATTGGAGTAAATTGTCATTTTGGTTCTTGAGGTTGGGCAGTTTTATCATTTTAGTCTAAAACTTTCAATTTGGTCCCTATGGTTTCAGTTTTGTGCCATTTTAGTCCAAAAATGAATTTAGCTCATATTCCTCAAATTAAATCCTTGTTTTTTGTCCTTATCTTTAAGGGTAAATTAGTCATTTTTTATTTTTTATTTTATTTAAAGACCCCTCTGTCTCTCTCTCTTCTTTCTCTTAAATTAGCATACCCAAACCCTCTTAAATTAGCAGACGACCACCCTCCTCCTCCTTCTCACTCTTGTTTTCTCCGGCGAGGTTCCCCGGCAACACCACATACTTCTCTTCTCATCAAAGATACATACACATACTATACCTATACATCTAGAGAGAGAGAAAGATTGTGTGAGAAACAGACCCAGAAACCCAAACCTGAAGCCCTCTTCTTTCTCTCTCTAAAAATCCGATCTCAAAAAATCCGATCTTGAAACCCAAACCTGAAACCCTCTTCTTTCTCTCTCTAATGGAGATGTCACAGTCCGATCCGGTGACTGAACAAACAAGGCTCGAAGGTCAGTACACTTTGCATTTTAACATTTCAATTTCAGTTGCAATTTGATCATTTCAGTTATCAATTTGGGGTTTTTGTTTCTTGATTGGTGAATGCAGAGCCTGTGTGGCAGTTAGGGTTGCAGATCTGGTGGAGGGTTAGGGTTTTGACATTTTTGAGAGGTTCTTGACGGTGGCCGGAATCCAGCTGATGCGGTGGTTGTTAACGGCGAAAGCAACGGCGACGGGGAATGAGAGTGTGATGGTATGAAGGAGGATTTTGGCGAAGATTAGGAGTAGATCGGTAGATCTTGACATTTTTGAGAGGTTTCTCTCTCTATATTAGGGGTTTTGAGGTGTTTCTCTCTCTAGGTTTTGAGATTTTTTGTGGTTATGGGAGAATGAAGGAAGGTGACAGGTGGTCGTTGCAGGCAGCGGCAGTTTGAAGAAGGGGCGGCAGGTGGTGGTTGCAGGTTGGTTTTAATGGTGGTAGACTGATGGTGATGGTGGTGGAAGAGTACTGAGAGAGAGAGATAGATAGTGTGTGAGAGAGAGAATGAATGAATGTGTGTATATATATTAATAAAATAAGAGTAAACTGTCATTTTGCAGTAAAATGACCATTTTGTCCCTGAGGAAAAGGACAAAATAGCAGGATTTTATAACATAAATATGACCTAATTTCACTTTTGGACCAAAATGGCAATAAAACTGAAACCACAGGGACCCAGATGCAAAAGGTTTGAGATTTGGACTAAAGTGGCAAAACTGGCCAAACCTTAGGGACCAAAATGGCAGTTTACTCTTAAAATTGCTTATATCCTCTTAGGTAAATTACTTTTTGAGTCCCTGTGTTTTATGGGTTTTAACTAGTTGAGTCCAAAAGCAAAAAGTTAAATGACCTGAGTCCCCATAGGCATTTTCTTTAACCATTTGAGTCCAAATTTCTAACCCAGTTAGAATTTTGTTGTTAAGTTTTGTTAAAAGACCAAATTACCTTCTACATCTTCCCTATAAAAACCCCATCCCCTGTATCCTTTTAATCATCCCCATTCTCTGACCACCAATCCTCCGACCACTCAATCAAAACTGGACAACCTTATAGATGTTTGGAGTCAGCATCGGCATCCGGCAACAATCATCCACCTGCAATCACCATCCATCACAAAACCACCACCAAAGTCACGACAACAGAACCACCTGGCCGCCACCCACTTGCAACACCGTTGAACCACCCACCTGCAACGCACTACCACCAAAGCCCCGACGGACCCTAACGCTGCCTGCAACGGCGCCTGCAACTAAATCGAAACCCTGGCCCTGAATCGAACAAAACCCCTATTTTTTTCTTGTTTTGAACAAAAACCTTAATTCAAGATCCTGTTCAAAACCCAACTTGAAACTCTAACCCATTAGTTCCCCACACCAGTCAACGATTTCAATAAAAACTTCAAGGTTTTGATCTCCACTCGCAAATTAACGCAATAAATTGAGAGAAGTTATACCTTTCGTATATGAAGGAGAAGAGAGATAAAATGAGGTCCGAGGAGTTCGAACTTCAAGTGAAGTTGCAGGTTTTCCAACGAGCGTTTCAGTAGTTGATAGGGGTTCGTGGAGTGATAGAGGAGGGTTGTAAAGTTTTGAGTTTCGCTTAGCAGATTATGTTTTTGGAATGATAATGGTGGTGCGATGTTCGGGAGGGTGGTGGTGCGGTGGGGACGATGGTGGGGATGGTCGTGCGATGGTGAGTATGATGGTGGTGTGGTGGTGCTGATAATGGTGCGGTAGGGATGATGGTGGTTCGGTGGTGGGGATGGAGGTAGTTTAGAGAGAGAAACGAAGAGATGAGAGAGAGATTTAGATTTAGAGATAGAGATAAGGGGTAATATGTGATTGACCAATTCGTTTATAGATTTACCCAATTAGTTTTTATTTTTAGTTTTTTAATTATAGAGGTAATTTGGTCTTTTAACAAAACTTAACAACAAAATTCTAACTGGATTAGAAATTTGGACTCAAATGGTTAAAGAAAATGCTTATGGGGACTCAGGTCGTTAAACTTTTTGCTTTTGAACTCAACTAGTTAAAAACACATAAAACACAGGGACTCAAAAAGTAATTTACCCTATCCTCTTTCTTACATAATATAATTGCAAATTTACCCATTTTCATTTATTTTATTAAAATTAAATTATATAAAGACTATTATACTCTTAATTTTACTAATACTTATAAAAATGCATATTTACCCATTTTTACTAGCTTGTGTTTTTTTTTTCACAATTTTGTTTTTATTTTTGTTTCTTGCGTCTTTAACAAGTTTTTTTTCCGTCCGTAACAAGTTTTTTTACGTTTTTTTTCATGATTGTTGTCCGTGTATCACGAGCGAGATCAAGATGAAAAAAACAAATTCTATAATTTTAATCCATTATGATACAGAAAAATCATCCATCGTTAGGTGCTAATGATTGGTTTTCCATCTTGAATTAATGAACGGTTAACACAATCAATAGTAATAAAAAAATGGATTGTATACACTGGATAAGTGATAGTTAGCATAGAGGGAAGATAAATGAATTCACAAAAAAAATGTTAACTTTAGTATATATGAACATCATCAAAAATAGAATCTTGAAGCAATGTCATCCGTTCATCCATGGAAATAAGAACAGTAATATAGAAAGGGGTGCGGCGTGACATTTGGATAATTTTATACAGTATCACATTCAGATAATTTTATACAGTATCACATTAAGATAAACATGGAATCGCGTAGAAACAACAAAATCGCCAAGAACGGAATTGCGAAAGCGCCGGCGATTGAAACGTCAGTGGTGGAATCTCTTGATGAAAAGAAAATGAAAGTCTGGATACTTTAATTTTATAAAGGGTAATTTAGTCATTTTAATAAACAAGGGGAAATATGCAATATTTATTTGGGCTTGGGTATATATGCAATTGAGAAGCATTTTATGGGGAAATATGCAATTTTCCCCTTTTTTAAATAGTTGAGATACTCTTTGCTAAAGTTTGCTTGCGGTATGTATATGTGTGGGTTCGCAAAAGTGAAAGTACACTAATTTTAATGTTATTTTATTAATTTCGTGAAAATAACGTAAAAACTGAGGACGATTAATCATGCATCATGTGGTGACGTGGATAGTTGAAAGACAAAAGGGTACATGCACTAATCAGACTTTATCTCGATTGCTGAGTGTTATGTGCCTTATGTCCAAGGCAAGGCTTGATGCAAAACTACTATCGAGTCGGGGGTCTCACTGGAAGCAGTCTCTCTATTCTTACGGGGTAGAGGTAAGGTTGTCTACATCTTACTCTTCTCAGACCCTACATTTGTTTTGCTATTGGTGGGATTTATTAGGTATGATGATGAGATATTGTTTGGGTGATGGTATTTTTTGATACATTTTTTTTGTTAGGACACCGCATGTATGACGCATATAGCATTATACGTATTGTATAGAGTTATTATGTATTAAATGAGGCACCCATACGTTACGTATAGTGCTATACATGGCGTATAGATAGTGGCGTCTCTGAAAATTCACGTACCTTGTTCGAGCTAGAAAAATGTGCCCATATGCTTTAACAATAAACAATACAATTACGAAAATGACAAAAATTGAAGTATTGGATAAACAATGCAATTACGATAATGACAAAATCATAGTTTTCTAATGAGTTAAATACCGTAATAACTAATAAGTTAATAGCTAACCAATCATAGTATTCGTACATACCACTCGTTTCCTCTTTTGTTGTTTTTGCCATCCAGATGCTTGTTTAGGAGCCATTAACGCCTAACAAGAATAATCAATGTTCAATTAACAAAAATGATCCATGTTTCACAATCACAATTTCGAAATTAATCAAGAATCCCATACTCAACAACAATCAATTCTTAATCTTATACTCAACAGTCACAATGAAAGCTTAACAACAATTAACGGACTAACAATTTAACACAATTATACAATAAGTCAATAACACTAAACGAATGGACCTCTTGGTTCTGAATCTTCTGATGTTTTGTTCGGAAATCGGAATTTCAGAATCAGCGTGTGATGTTGTTCTTGTTCGCAGCAGACCAACACCAGCAGCGTCTGAATCGCCCACCCCAGGCCAACGAAGTTCTGATTAATGATAAATTGATGATGTTCTTCGTCTGATGAGTTTTTTTGTTCGTCATTTCATATTCTAGGAGACCAAGAAATTTTCGATAATCAACAACGATTCAACATCAATTGCCGCCATGTTTTATTATTTTTATTAAAATCATATTAGTATTGGGCCCAATAAACCTAATATGAAGTGGACTAAATTATAAACTATAAAAAAATATTTGATAATGTGTCTATATTGGAATTGGTATGTACTTACAATTTTTTTAATAACATATATATCGATTTTTTTTTAAATCTCGTGCCCCTCGAAATCGCGGGTCTTGTCTGAAGGTCCTCCCTGCACACCATCATAGCCGGATCTGCGTATAGAATATGAGGTCGCCATTTCCCATAGCCAAACAGTGTGTAAGAGGTCAGGGCTTCTATATGACACATATACCTCTACACGTCGTATAAAAAGTTAGCGAGTGTCCAAATAACCATAGCCTATTGTTTACCTTTGAGGTAAACTGTGATTTTCATTCTGAGATTCGATGAAATATGTTGCTTTAGTTTAAATTATGTTTTTTTTAGAGTTTCATCCCTGACGTTTTCAAAACATGTCAGTTTTATCTAATCTTTTAACCATCAATAAAAAAGTATGTTAAATGAGGAATAAACTAGTTATTTTAAATATGTACTTTATTTTATATCGAGGAAATTGCCATTTTCGTCATAGGTTTAGTGAAATATGCCACTTTAGTTCAATTTTTTTCGTGTAATTTTCGTCCCTGACTTTTTCAAAACATGCTAGTTTCATCCATCTCGCTGGTTGCAATCCCTTCCGACATCTTCAACCTTCATCTATCTAGACCTTAGGGTTTCCCTATCTAAACACCATCATGGTCATTAATGCCATTGTAGCCACCAATGCTCACACCTCATCTAGAATACCCTTTGTCTGGGAGGTTGTTAAGCAGCCGATAACACAAATGGGACCACCACTGATATCGTCGTAGGTTGGAGACAAACAGAAAAGTAGAAGGTCAGTTTCAATGGTGACGGGAAGAAGGGTTTTCACGTCGGCTTCAATAGTGACGGAGCTGTGATGTTGGCGACTTCACGACGATGCCATGCCAACATATTCCATCTTGATACATCTCATGTACTACCTCATCATCCACGCATGGCTCCACCTGATACGTCGCAACCTTACGAGTCACATCCCATATTAAAATTTTATGTGAAAATGGGGTTAAATGAAAATTGGATGAAATTGACATGTTTTAAAAAAGTCAGGGACGAAAATCACAAGAAAAAAAAAAACTTAGATTAATTTAACATATTTCATCAAACCTCAAGGACGAAAATGACAATTTACTCGACGAAGAAAAATATAACGAGAGTGTCATATTTCACCAAAACACAAGGACAGAAATGGCAGTTTACTCTTACCTCTATGTGTAATCGTTTACATGGATGAAAACCAGGTTAGCAAAAAAAAAAACAAATCATAACTAAAATCGAACTGTTTAAAGAAAAAAGTTAATAGAGATTAACCATAACTGACAAAAACAATCAGTTATGGTTAAGTGAATTTGGTTAACCAACCATTCAATTATAGTTATGATGGTTAAGTGAATCTGGTTAACCGACCATTCGGTTATAGTTAGAGTTATAGTAAATGTGCCTTTGTTAACTAACTTTGAGCGAAAAAAATTGAACCTTGTGTTTTATGATTTTCCAACTTTTTATATCTTCATTTCCAGCTTCCAACATTTATATTCATGTTTGTAACCGAGCTTGGAACATCATACTGCATAATCGAACCATTTTCAGCTGGAACAAAGCAAAATAAAAAACTTCAAAAAAAAAAAAAAAACATTAGATAATTAAGTGAACTTAATTGAACCCAACCATTGCTTATGACAATGGTTAAACAATCTTCCATAAATGAGACTCAATTATGATTATGGTTATAGTTAATCATCCATAATGAACCGAGCCGACTTTGCACATCTTAGATGATGAGTTCTACATGGAACACGATTTTTATTCGACGACAAAAAAATAAAATAAAATAAAAATAAATCATTAATAATTACAAATGGATTTTTTTCTACTACATAGAGATTAGTTTGCTAGTTTATAAGCAATAATGAATCGTATACAAGTCAATGAAATCCTAATGGTAGGTAGTCATTAGTTGAACCTTATTGTGATTCTGAGTTCTCTATTTTTTTTTTTTTGGAAAATTTCATAAAATAGTAACCAAGTTTTAAAAGTGTTCTAATTAGGTCACTGGTGTCGTTTTTGTCACAATTAGATGACTTAACATTCAAATCGAGTCATGTCGTTTTTTCCAGGTGTCAAGAAAAAAATGGAGCATAATATGCTGGGGTCGAATTATTTTAATATATGAAATTATATTTATTAAAAATAAAAACCATTTAATTACATTAAAAATTAAAAAAAAAAACAAGTTACAATCCACGTCATCACTCGGCGTTAGCATCAAATAAAAGAGAAAAAAGAAACAAAAATCCACATCACCACGGTTACCTATGAAATTGATGAAAAAACCGTTAATTTTAATGAAGAATGAATGTTGAGTGACCTGATTAGAACACTTTTGAAACTTGAGTGACCTAATTGGAACACTTTTAAAACTTGATTACTATTCTATGAAGTTTTCCCTAAAAAAATAGAGAACTATCAAACAATATAAACAATATTCTTGGTTAATTAACTTAATATTCCGCTCCTAACAAGACAATTTGTTTTATTAATGATTTCATATTACCATACTATAAATTTGTAACATGTTAGTGCTTTAGTGGGTTGTAATATAAGCTTAGGGAGTTTTCCAAAAAAACTTTTTTTTGAGTTTTCACTTTTAATCCTAGTGTTTTCATTTTGCATTTTAACATCTTTAGTTTTATTTTTTTTTTACTTTTAACACAACTTTTTCTATCTTTTACAATTTAACCCAGCATATTTTTATTTTCAACTTTTATCCCCGTATTTTTTATCTTTTGCAAATTTTTTGTTTTACGTTTCGTTCTAATTTTGCGAGTGAACACGCCGCAACGTGCGTGTGAGTTTCAACATTTTTTCGTCTGTTTTTTCCCGTTTGACAGGACTGACACAACGTGTCTATTTTTTCCTATTTGACAGGTTCGTCGCAATGTGCATGGTCTTAGACCGACTTAGTTATTCTTTTCTATTTTTACGTTACAGTCTAATTTCTTCGCATTATCATGCCGCAACGGGCATGCGTGATTCAACGATTTTACATATGCTTTTTGTTTGGTGTTCTTTTTCCTTTTTGTTTATTTTGTTTTTACGAGCTTTTTCGGTGTTGTTAGTTGCTGGTAGTTGTGTAGCATTAGTGCTATTTGGCATAGTTTATGCCCCCCTGCCGCAACGCGGGGGCACTTAATACTAGTTGAATTTACTATCCAACACAATCTAACCTATGTGGTGACAAGTGACAAGTTCTTAATCACTCGTTAAACAAAATTTATTTAAATCATATATTAAAATAGAAGACCTACATAGTTTTTAATTACATCATGAATTAACTACAAAATCTGAAAGACAAACATTGATGTTACATTGGCGTGAATATAACAAATCAAACAAAACACATTATTAAAACCAAATATTGAAATACAATACTACAACATTCTATTACGTCATGAAATAGATACAAAACCTAAAAGACAAACACCGATGTTACATTACATTGCGAAACATCATGAATATCGAGAAACTGTCATATCTTTTATAACGTGTAAGTAGCACAATTCGCGATCAGGATGTTGTGGCATAACATGATATCCATTGAAGAAGTCCAATCTATCTACATGTGTTGTACAATAACATATTTGAGTGAAATAGCACCTCAACAAACCACAATAAGAAAAAAAAAAAACTAAAAGTGCATGATTAGTTAAGGTAGGTATGACGGAGATGTACACTAGACAGATGCAACAACTCTCAACCGACACAAAGTAGTTCCTTATCGATACGAACTAGCTCCCCAACGAGGCTATGTAGGGGCACTAAACGTTCAGTTAGTCTAGATTGTTATCCTTAACCTAAAAAACATAAATGCATCCTTTTAAGATTAAGGCTATAAATAAATGGCGCTGAGTGACTGTAAATTTTAAGGCTTTTTAGGTGGTGAAAAGAAGACCATTTTTCCTCAGGTCAACTAAAATGTTTAATGGCACTTGTGACATTATTGTTAATAGTTGAGACATAATACGGAAAGATAAATTGACATGAGCATGGGTACTAGGAACCCTTTTACGAATGACAAATATGTCGTCACGTCCAGAGCCGGCTCTTGGATAAGCCAAATAAGGCTATTGTTTTAGGCCTTCCATGTTTCAAGGCTTCCAATTTACCCAGTCTTTTATTTTCACTTTATCTTCATATGTATATGTAAGTTCTTTTTAATTTTTAATATGCCTTTTTCTTACCTATAACAATTGTGGGTATTTGAATTCTATAGAAAATTAGAGGAAAATAGGAGTTCATAAATATAGGATCAAATATAAGTAATTATTAATTTTTTTTTTTTCTGAAACAGGTCTCGATTCTTTCATCTGTTTTGGGCCTCAAATGCAGTTGAGCCTGGTCACGTCCCGGTTTGTCATGTGAGATCTTAATGACATTATCGACAATCCTTTATATAGTGAATTTTGTTGTATAAATATGCATATATATATATATGTGTGTGTGTGTATCGTTGCCTATCATGTACCATCGTGACAATACTAGTGTTCAACTTGAGTGACTAATAGGTTATTTTCAAAGTGGTTAAAAATCGAATCAGAAATACTGACTGTTCTACTGTCAAAAACTAAGAGTTATTATTATATAGTTCGTTGATAATCACTCATCATATTGTAACATATCGCGAAGAGCTTACGACAACCTTAGTGTGACTGAACTCAAATAAAAGAACATGAAATATTAGTTTTAACAGTCCAATTCATTTAACTAGTAAATCTAACCGTTCTAATATGTTTTGAATGAAAGGAAATATGTCGTTTGACTTAATAGATAGAAAAAAATAAACAAGAAAAAGTTACTTTCTAAAGGATGAAAATACAACCATAAATTTCAAAATTTCAAAGCCGTAATAAGGGAATTCTTTCTAAGGTCATCCGTAGTCATAACTCATAAGGCCTCTTTGTGGGCGTTATGCGACATGTGGCACGCCACGTCATCACGGGGCTTTATAGAGCGTTATGCAACTTGAGGCCGTAATCATAAAGCCCCTTTGTCATCATTACTCAATTATTTAATTTTCATTTTTTTTAATTAGTTTCTAAGTTTTCTAAAATTAAAAATCATTTCATTAATAAAAAACAATATATTAAAATAAAAAAAAACGTTAAAGTAAAAAAAAACATTACACTAAAATAAATAAATTTTATTCTTCGTGTTGTCGTTGTCTCCTTCTTCCTCTTCGTTTTCTCCAGCATCCAAACCTACGTCTTCAAAGTTCTCGTCTTCGAATTCCTCAACTTCTTCTTCCTCGGAATCTTCTTCGTCGTCGCCATTGTGTGGGATCAAAATAGTCTTTCATCAAACGCTCGTTCGCGGCTTCACGATCTCGCAAGATATAGGTGCGCCGCAAAATGGGCCGTGGAGGGGGAGTAGGCCGAACGTGCTCCATTGCTTGTATCACAAGAGTACATGCACTCGTAACCGCTTCTTCCTCCTCCGCGTTTTCTTCGGGTGAAAAAAAAATCTTCGGTAAATATAAATATTGGTGAACGAGTCTTCCGATGGGGAACCAATTTTTTTAATAGGGTGGGAGTAGCTTCAACACTTTTTAAAGAAATGTATAGAGAAGAAGGGAATGATATATGATTAATTATAAAAAAATGGGAGATTTGGGAGTTATTTATAGATTGAAAATTGTTTTTTTTAATACATATGACCGTTCAACGGTCAAATAATCAAACCAAACACCCCCATGACGCCGCTATGCATATGGCGCCTCTTCTTTTTTTGGGCTATAGCGCCCTTCGTCCCGATGTTCTCCGGCGCTATGGGGCCACATACCGCCCCATAACAGTGGGTCTAATTGGAGACAAAAAAAAAATCAAATGTGTTCGGGTTCAATTATGGAACAAAATCGGTCTCTATCCAATGAAGCCATATATTTTCTTTTTTTCATCGAAAACGTATAAGCTTATCTCATTCATACTTGCCAAGTTACATCAAAACAGAAGGTAGACGGGCAACAAGCTGCGTCGCCACCCCTTTCTGAATTGCAAACCCTAATCTACCAAAGACAAAACCCCGTCCCCCCCTGAGGCTGAGCAATTGTTGTGGATGACCCGTTAAACCCTGGCCAGGAATTGGATAGCTTCTGGCGCTAGGGAGCCAAATGTGCCAAAGGCAAAATGGACAAAAACATGTTGGTTCATTGCACAATTCATATTTGACAACGAAGTAGTGCTCTTCTTTATAGGGAGGTATTCTTTTCGGAATCTATGTTGAGAATTGCGAGAATCCAAAGACAGAGGGGCACGTGGTTATATAAATGTCTTATGTGTTGCACTTAAGGGAATATGCACAAATTTATTATGTGTTTCTTGCAGTTCTCAACATTATATTATTGGTTTTGAAATAAACGTGCTCTTATTTTAAAAAATAACGTTGATTTATTTATTTATTTTTTTTCATGAACTTAATATATCCAAGCTCTTAGCGAAGAAAATGAACTTTATTGTATATTTTCTACCTCTAATATGCATGCCCAAACTATATTTTTAATATAAAATGAAAATAAAGGATCACGTTCTAAGTTATTTTTTCTATGTTAAGTATCTAATATAATAAAAGACTCCAAATAATGACACATGTCATTCTCTCCTTCAACCTCATAAATTTTATTTATATTTTTTTTAATAAGTTTCTTTTAATATTAATATTAATTAATGACCAATATATAGATATTACTTATTTTTATCCTTATCTTTATCTAAAATTAATAAATAACTTCAATTTTACAATTTAGACCCTTTGTTTTTTTACTTTTAACCTAAAGTTTTTCATCATTTGCAATTTAATCCCAACTCTTTTTTTATTTTCAATTTTGGTCCACCATATTCGTTTCGTTCTAAATTTTGTGAGTTAACGCACCGCAACGTGTGTGTGGGGTTTAACATTTTTTCGTATATTTTTCCCGTTTGATTGGGCCGTAGCATCACATCTATTTTTCTGTGTTTGACAAGTTCGTCCAACACGCGGGTCCTGGATGGACTTATTTATTTTTTTCTATGTTTTACGTTTTGGTTTAATTTCTCAGCAACGAGCGTGCGTGATTCAAAGATTTTACGTCTGCTTTTCACTCGGCGTTATTTTTCCCCGTTTTTATTTGTTTTGTTTTTATGAGCTTTTCCAGTATTGGTGGTCGCTGACAATGGTATAGTATTGCTATTACTTAACACAGTTTAATATATCCAAGCTCTTAGCGAAGAAAATGAACTTTATTGTATATTTTCTAACTCTAATATGCATGCCCAAACTATATCTATACTCTATATATTGTCATCATATTAAGCCATGTCTTATAGATAATTATTATTTTAATTTAATTTTTTCTAATTAATTATAGATAACCATCCTACTAAATATTATTTAGTTTAATTATTACTTTTATATTTATTTATTTACTTCTAATTCAAACTTAGTTATCTAATTTGATATTAGAGTAAATTACGATTTTGGCCCATTTGGTTATATCACTTTTACCATTTTAGTCCCAAAAGGAATTTTTTAACATCTGAGCACTCAACGTCTTTTTTTCTAACCCTTTTGGACCCCAACGTCTTTTTTCTAATCCTTTTAGCCCCTAAAAGTAAATGGATAGGGTTAGTGTTAGGGGCCAAAAGGGTTAGAAAGAAAGACGTTGGGGGCTCAGATGTTAAAAGATTCATTTTTAGGCTAAAAGGGTAACAGTGATATCACAGGGGCCAAAATCGTAATTTACTCTTGATATTAACTATATATTTGAACGTTTAGTTTAGTTTGTTATCAAATCGATTTTACGAAACTTAAAATAAAATTAACTAATATTATTTATCATTTCTACATTTGTAAGATTTAAATAAGGGAATATTTCATAGAATAGTAACCAAGTTTTAAAAGTGTTCTAATTAGGTCACTGATGTCGTTTTTGTCACAATTAGATAACTTAACATTCAAATCGAGTCATGTCTTTTTTTCCACGTGTCGTGAAAACAATGGAGCATAAGATGTTGGGGTCGAATTATTTTAATATATGAAATTATATTTATTAAAAATAAAAACCATTTAATTACATTAAAAATTAAAAAAACAAGTTACAATCCACGTCATTACTCGACGTTAGCATCAAATAAAGAGAAAAAAGAAACAAAAATCCACATCACCACGGTTATCTATGAAATTGATGAAAAAACCCTTAATTTAATGAAGAATGAATGTTGAGTGACCCGATTGGAACACTTATGAAACTTGAGTGACCTAATTGGAACACTTTTGAAACTTGGTTACTATTCTACAAAGTTACCCCTTTAAATAAAGGGTTATATTTATTGGGACTTCGTTATATTTACAAGTTTTATATAAAGGGTTAAATTTATTGAGACTTCGTTAACAAATTTTACTACAATAGAAATAATCTATTTATATCAATCTAAATATATAATAAAACATTAATGTGTGACACCTATCATTAATTGTAAGCATTTATTTTATGATTTTCTCGCCTCACTTCCAAATTTATTTTATATTAATTAAATAAATAAATGAATAATGAGCTAATACTAAATTTCATCCTACTTTAAATTTCGAATACCATTTTTCTATTTTTCTAATAAAATATTATTCTAAAATTTAAATTGTGTCAATTTTATTACATAATGTAGGATCGTTTTCAGACCCGAACGAGTCGATCAGAAGAGTTTATCTCAGTTTCAGAGGCGGAAACTAAGAAACTAAGTTCAATTCAGCAAGTATTACACTTTAAACTGTCGTTTTTATTGCAATAATGACGTTTACAGCAATTCGACACTTCGGCAGCACTTCGTGGCAAAACCGGAACAACTGATTACTGATTTCACTTGAATGACCATATATATAGGCCACGTGATTTCGCTTGAACACGTTTCAAGCGGAATCACTTACATTGATTCAAGCGGATTCAGAAGTTTAACTCGAGCAGAATAAGAAAATATGTTGATTTCGCTTGAAATTGACATATTGTCATTTCAAGAGGAATCACTCCTAATATCCACTTTCTCGTTTTTCGTGCCCTGATCTAATTATCTAAATACAAGACTCGATACAAGACGAAATTGACAGACGAAGTTCAAGACGAAGTTGACGATTCTTGTAATGGGGAAGGGTGGTGTCGGGAAATCTTCCACTGTGAACTCCATTCTTGGGGAACGCGCAGTTGCAGTCAGTGCATTTCAGTCGGATGTACCACGGCCCGTAATGGTTTTGCCGTGAGCGCTCAGGGTTCACATTGAACATCATTGACACACCTGGCATTGTTGAAGGAGGATACGTCAACGATCAGGCCCTGCAACTCATCAAAAGGTTTCTTTTGAACATAACCATAGATGTTTTGTTATACGTTGACCGGTTGGATTCCTATAGAGTGGATAATCTGGACAGACAAATTGTAAAGGCAATAACCGAGAGTTTCGGCAAGGAAATATGGCGTAAAGGAGTTGTAGTGTTAACGCATGCTCAACTTACGCCACCAGATTGTCTTAGTTACGATGACTTTTTTGCAAGAAGATCAGAAGCCGTTCTTAAAGTTGTAGACTCTGGGGCCCGCTTCAAGAAACATGAAATTCAGGATCATGCGATTCCGGTTGTCTTGGTTGAGAACAACAGCAGGTGTAATAAAAACGACAATGGAGAAAAGATTCTCCCAAATGATACTGTTTGGATTCCCAGCATAGTTGAAACCATCACAAACGTTGCTACAAACGAAAGCAAAAGCATTTTTGTTGACCAAAAGCTGATTGATGGCCCGAATGCAAATGAAAGAGGGAAAGTGTTCATTCATCTCATCTTAGCGTTCCAGTATTTCTTTGTTATTAAACAACTTCAAAAATGGATCAAGGATGATATTGCTAAATCACCCAAGTCTTCTTGGGAATGATATCTTCTTGCTTTGGCTGCTTGTATGTTGGTTAAACCTTGTTTTTATCTGAGTTTAGACACAGTTGTTCGTGGCGATTTTAACTTGGAAAATAAAAAGACTCCCCCTCAGATGTTGACGAGTCTTAAGTGTCGAGTCTTCGCATCTTCAGTCTTTATCAGTCTTCGGGCTTCCTTCACTCTAACTTTTTCAACTAATCTTTCAGGATCAACTTCCTAGCTTTTGCATCTTCAGACTCTCTTTCTCTAACAGACTGCCCCTCAACTTGTGCTGGGATCGTAGTCTGACTCAAGCTCTACACACGTATTCACAGATTCAGGTATTGCAACCTGGCTCACCTGCATATTCTCTACCCAAAATATAAGTTTCATAAAAGATAAGATATAACAATTTTAGAAACTCTGTTAACCACTTGTAGATATAAACTTAAAATGATTTATCATTAAAATTTCTGATGAACCACTTGTAAGAATATCATTTTCTTTCCAAATCACACACTCCCAAGCCTGTTCATCATGTTCAGCACTCGGAATTTTGAAAATCAGCTTTCCAACATCAGTTGTCGAAAATCTTTTTGAATTTTTCAAAATTTATGCTAAAACACACCGAAAATCTTTTTGAATTTTGAAATGAAATGAACATTCAGTAATAAAATATTTACAGACAATATTTTTGAGAGTTTGTGTAAGAGGATCATATCAGTTTATGAGACAAATCACTAACACCATTAAGCTTATTTCATTTTAAGTTCTAAACAATTCACTTAGATTGTCAGTATATAGGTCCACTTAAATTTTCACACAAAGTTCAACTGCTTCGAGATACGAGATTAATGTCTTAAGAACTTAAACTTATTCGCGTGTCCCACCACTTGAATACACTCCCGTATCCAGATCCCAATATTCAGTCTTACAAGTGAGTATACCACAGATGATATCTGTAAAGGGGTTAGATGCGAAACCGTGAGAGCTCAGGTCAGAACTTCCGTTCAGCAGAGAGATGACGGCTCGACTTTTGGTGTGTCCCCTTTAGAGGATCTTTTCTTCAACAGCAATGATTATCAATTTTATTGTTTCATCATTTTTGCTGAGGGCGAGCTTATATTTCAAAGCATTTTGCAAAGTATTATACGGGGACTAGGTCAGAATTTCCATTCAGCAGAAGTCCCGGGATAATACCCCAGATATCACTGAGTATAAAGACCTAGTATCTCAGAAAGAGGGACCTTTCAAACAAGATTTCAGGGGTTAACTATATATCCAAGAAATGTTACCCACGATATAAGTAAGTTTGAATTTAGGTTTATATCTCGTCACAATATACTAAATGTGCAAAAACCTACTGGCATATCATCAGTGAGATTGTTTATCACATTTTTGACTTTCCATTTCTTTAGCATGTTGTGACAGTCCACTGATGTACTATCATTTCCTCTTTTCACAACAAAACTCATTTTTGATTTTATCATGTTTTTGGCTTTTTCAAATTTTCTAATGTTTTTGGATTTTCTGAAATTTTCTTACTCCCCCTAAAATTCAAATACATTTAAAGAAATTTGAAAACAAACTATACAGAAAGTTGACAAACTGATATCCAATCGCTTCAATTTGCCATTCACTTGGCATATACAATCAGAACCCCCCCTTTCAACAAACTATTTTCCCATTTAGATTTCAAAACACTTAAGTTTGTTTTAATCAAAATGGTTTTTCTGGAAAATAAGTTTTGTTTTAACCACTTTTAGGTTCGGGGTTCATCATCTTGCTTTTTCAGAAATATCACATGCATGAAGATTACATCAAGTTCAACTTAATGACCTTGACGAATCATTAATAAGATCCAACCTTTTACCACTTGTAAGTTTATCCAAACCATTTAACCACATGTAGGAATAAAACATCTACGCGAATTCATTCAACCATAAAAATGCCGATTCCTGCATCACACTTACCAACCTGGAAGCTCCGGCAATTCCTGCAGTGTGACTTGCCAAAATTTACAATTTTTCAAAAATATTTTCTAAGAAAGATGCCGATTCCTGATCCGCGATTACAAACTTGGGATCTCCGGCAAATCAGGTTTTTCAATGAAAGAAAATGTCCACCCAACCCTGACCAGCCTTGGGTGATACCAACTCATCTGCAGTCGGGGTGTAGGTTGCTTTCTTTGTAGCATAAAAGTCTTTTACCCCTTTAACCTTCCCATCGATCATCTTTCCAAAAATTTTCTTTACATTTCCATTAAAAGTTTTCTCAACATCAAATTCATTCTTCTCAGAATAAAATTGATTCGAGATCTCAACTTTCCCAATCTTTTGTTTAAAATTTTCAGTCCTCGATGGTGGAAAATTTTCTCATCATCCATTGGAGGAACTGAGTTTTCACCCTTTTTAACAACATGTGGCTCCTCTGATTTTGTGGAATCAGACTCATCGTCAGATTTTACTTCAGTTTTCTTAACAACCCACTTTTGGTTGTCAAGCTTCACACTTCTCCTGTAAAATCTCTTTGAACATTCACCAACTTCATATGTTGAATTTTCAAACACTTTAAATTTCTCAGTTGGTGGTTCGGTTTTATCAACAACCACTTCTTTTAGTTTTCCAGAAACTCCCTGTTTAGTTTTTTCTGCTAATGGACAGTTCCATGCAGTGTGACCAACTTCATTGCATCTAAAACAGGTTCTGGTCTCTCTTCGCTGATGAGCTTCATTTTTCTTCTTCTCAGCAAGAAATTCTTGATTTGATTGTCTCCAGAATGAGCTTTTCTTTTCCTCCTCCGCAGACGGGCCTGAAACAAATTTTGTATTTTTAGAAATTTTCTCATTTTTATAGTTTTCTGGAGGAATAAAACCTAATCCTTTCTTTTTAAAATTACCATTATGGTTGGATTTCTTTCGAAAATCTAAACCATAATTGCAACCCATTTTCTTGTTTATCCTTTGTTTAACCCTTGAGGTGTATTTTTTAGGTTTTTCAGAAAGATGTAAATCTTTTATTTCAGAAATATTAATTTCTGTTAATTTGAAAACCTTTTTGATGAATTTAGTTTTTACACCTCTTATTGGAAACTCTTTATCAAAATATAATTTTTCAGAATCATTCAAAGTATATGCGACTTCAAATGTTTCGTCATTCAAATTAGATTTTGACAATAAAAATTCTTTACTATAAACCCGTTTTCCCGACGTTTTTGAACTTTTACTATAAACAGACATTATGGTTTTTGACAAACACGAACCTTCGGACTCCTCATCCTTATCCAACACCTGATCGACCACTCTTTTTATTAATTCGGACTCATGATCTATGTCGGACGCTGTGAATGTGATGTCAATATTGTCTGGTAATACATCAGTTAACTCGGACTCTAACTTTATATTGACTGCCTTTTTCACTTGTTCCTCATTCGGTTTTCTAAGCGAATAACCCTTCCCAAATTGGAGGCGGACACTTATTATAACAGACACTCTGTTTCTTACCAGTACCTTTTTCTTCTTTGGTTGTTCGTCTTTAAATGCTTCAAAACCTACAACAGTTGGATAAATTCGGTCAATTAAGTAACCAGAACTTGTATAACTTCTTAGTAAACGTCTGATTCTTTCATTTTCTGCTTTCTCAGTTTCTAACTCTTGCTTCTGTTTCGCACATTCTTCAATATAAAAATTTATCTCTTTCTGCTTCGACATCATTGTTGCATACATCATCTTTAAAGCATCTTCTCTCTCCGAATTTGTTTTCTGCAAACTATTCACAGTTCTATTCAAAACATCGTACGACTCTTTCACATTCTTAACATCAAACAACAACTTTTCTTTCAACTTTTCTGATTCACTAAACCTCTCATCTTTTTCTTCACATTGTTTGCAGGATTCCAAACATGTAAGACGTGGTTTTGTGACTTCAACAATCTTTTCGACCTCCACAATCTTCTCTACTTCCACTATCTTCTCCACTTCAACTATCTTCTCAACAATCTTGATTTCTTTCATTTCTTTTGCAGCTTTTCTCTCTTTGAGTTTCTTCAGCTTATCTGCAAAATAAAATTCAAAACTGTCAGAAGATAAATGAGTTTTTCCAACATTTATTTGTTCAATTTCTTCATCATCATCACTGCTTTCTGTTGCACTGTTCTCAGAAGAAACTAATTCTTCATCTTGATTTTTCTCATCATCAGATAACATAGCTATCCATTCCTTCATCAACTCTGGCTTTTGAACAATCTGAGCAATAAAAGCTTTAACATTTGGATCAGCTGGAATATACTTGTCCCAGCTAAAACCTGGAGCCACTTTCTCACCATCTTGATCAATAATGCCATAATAAGCTTTCTTATTTGCATCTTCGATCATTTTTCCATGTGCAGTTTGTGAATCCTTTTGTTGATGAGGTTGATTGGTGATTTGTTGATATATAGCCTTACGATAGTAATCCTCTTTGCCGAAAGGATTCTTTGCTCCACTAGGATCCTGATTTTTGTACTCTCTTTTGAAGTGACCTTTCTCTCTGCATTTAAAACAAGTAACTTTAGATTTATCAAAACCTAAAGCTGAAAGGTGAGCATCCAAAAAGTCATTTCTTCCTGTTATCATTTTGAACTTTTCAGCTCGCCTCAGAACACTTGCTAAAGCCCATTTTATATCCATAAGCTCCAATTCCTCTGCATCAACCTGGTCGTAATCTTCCTTTGTCAGCATCGGATTGCCAATTCTTCCAGCAATCAATCCTTCGTAAGATTCCAACGCAGTAACCAGTAATGCCATATGATTTTTCACAACTTCTTCCGAAAAATTTTGTCCATTTTGAAGATGTAAAGCCACATTGCATTGAATCATATGCCCACACCAGCAGTTACACTTTGAACACTTGGAGGATTAACATTTGAAAATCCACTAGTGTTGACTGAACTTTGACTGACTGATCCAGATGAATTTCCTGCACTAAACGCGGTTTGGATCTTTGGGCTAGCTTCAACATTTTGAACATTTCCTTTGTAGTACAGTTTGATATCTTGTTGATGACTCGAGCTGTTCATTCTGACTATCTTTTGCTGCTCAAGATCCTGTGCCTCAAGCTTTTCAATAAACTGAGCAATTGACAACCTACTAAACTCTCCAGAATTCTTTAAGATCATGAGATAAGTGCCCCATTCCTTCTGTGGTAATGCGTCGGCTAGCTTTTCAACCCATTCTGCTGGAGTTTTAGTAATTTTCAACTGAGTCATGGTACGCACAAGATGACAATATCTCTCAATGAGAGTCTTTGTAGTTTCCCCAGGCATACTGGTAAACAACTCAAATTCTTTTTTCAACAAAGAAGCTTTACTTTTGAGCATCTCTGTACTTCCTTTAAACTTCTTCTCAAGTGCCTTCCATATAGAATAAGCACTATCATCATGTTGAAGCAACACAAATATATCTTCTTTTATAGCTTGTTGTAACAGGCTTATCATCATTTTTTCTCCTTTATAACTATCTCTCTCTTTGTCTGTAAGTTCAAAGATAAGTTTGTCCTGATTCAAAGCATTCTGTGGTCTAATATATTTTGTTTCAATGCTTTCCCAAGCTCTTAGATGGTTTGCCTGAACCCAGTTCTCAAAACGATTTTTCCATCCATGATACTCCTCAATTCCCATAAGTTTCGGGGGGTTTTTGTAAAGTTCCGGTTTCGTTTTCTAAGTTCATGTTTTGAGCAATAGCAGACGGAGTACTCGGGGATGTGGCAAATGCGTTATAGAACTCTTCTTCCATGATTCGGTAACACGTTTTTCAAAAACAACACTTCTTAAGTGGAATATCTTGTACAAGCGGAATCCGTTCAAGCGAAATCAAAACGTTCAACCACAAACCCTGTTCAAGCGGAATCACCTGAAAAGACAACTTCAAGCGAGATTAAGTTTCAAGCGGAATAAGATGTTAAAGCAAAATAACCTGATTTCGCTTGAATTTCAAGCGGAATAAGGCTTTTCGAGCGGAATCAGATGATTCGAGCGAAATCACTGATTTCGCTTGAAACCTTTCAAGCGGAATAGGTCCTTGAAGCGGAATCAGACATAATTTCGAGCGAAATAACAGATTTCGCTTGAAATTTTCAAGCGGAATAGTCAATTTTCAAGCGAAACCACAACTGCTTATTCAAGCGGAATTAACACTTGGGTCCATTTTTACCATTTTTAGGCTGAATTTTGAATTGAAACTCTCAAGGGTTTGATAACATGCAGTTTTACACAATATATGAAAAATTTGGCCGATTTTAACCGTAAAATCTTGTTGATTTTGAAAAGAAGGTGTAGAAAATAAGAAAACACGATGAAATCCAGCTGAATTCTGCAGAACTCCTCCTCCTGAGCTCTGATACCACTTGTAGGATCGTGTACGGACCCGAACGAGTCGTTCAGAGGGGTTCTAATCTGTTTCAGAGGTGGAAACTAAGAAACATATGTGGAAAACAGCTTAATACACTTTAATATGCCTTGTATATTGATCTGCAACTGTTTACAATCAGACGGCACTTCGGCAGCACCTCGGTACCGGAATTACACAACTGATCTATGATTTCGCTCGAGATGACTATATATAGGCTTGGTATTCCGCTTGAAAGTGTCAAGAACCATTTCAAGCGGAATCACTTGATTGTGATTTCGCTTGAAACAGTCATTTGACATTTCAAGCGGAATCAAGTCAGTTCAAGCGAAATCAGATTTAAACACTCCTAAATCCTATTTTCTCGTATAACGTGCCCTGATCTAACAATCTAGAATAAGACTCGATACAACGTGCTCTGATACCACTTGTAGGATCGTTTTCAGACCCGAGCGAGTCGATCAGAAGAGTTTATCTCAGTTTCAGAGGCGGAAACTAAGAAACTGAGTTCAATTCAACAAGTATACACTTTAAACTGTCGTTTTTATTGCAATAATGATGTTTACAGCGATTCGACACTTCGGCAGCACTTCGTGGCAAAACCGGAACAACTGATTACTGATTTCGCTTGAATGACCATATATATAGGCCACGTGATTTCGCTTGAACACGTTTCAAGCGGAATCACTTACATTGATTCAAGCAGAATCAGAAGTTTAACTCGAGCGGAATAAGAAAATATGTTGATTTCGCTTGAAATTGACATATTGGCATTTCAAGCGGAATCACTCCTAATATCCACTTTCTCGTTTTTCGTGCCCTGATCTAATTATCTAAATACAAGACTCGATACAAGACGAAGTTGACAGACGGATGCACCAACAAACTCCCCCTCGGATGTTGATGGAGTCTTCAGTGTCGAGTCTTCGCATCTTCAGTCTTTATCAGCCTTTGGGCTTCTCTTTGAAGTATCTGACGCTGTAAGCATCCTCAAATCTTCTCTTTTCTCTTTCTATCACCAACAAACTCTCTCAAATAAATACTCTCCTCCTCGAATGTTGAATTCATCAGCATCAGCAATCTCAGGATCAGAACTTGGCTCTTTGTCATTCAGACTCCCCCTCTCCGTAAGCTTGGATCGCAATATGGCTTTCACAAATTCAAGATCGTTGCCTGGCTTATACTTTGCTCTGAATCGAAATCCTGGCTCTCTTCAATCACAAGCTTCTCAGGATCGATTAACTCAGCTCCCAATCCTTTATCCCAAGATCACCTAGTTTTTATCCTGCACAAAAACTCTACCCAAAACATAAGTTTTCACTTTAAAAATTTCTACTCTGCTTACTACTTGTAGAACACATGACAAAATGATCTAACATTTATAGTTTCTGATTAACCACTTGCAGGAATATCCTTTTTCAAAAACATCTGATGACCACTTGTAAGATAGATTGTTAAAACTTTATAAACACAATCTTCCCAAACCTGTTCGTCATGTTTAGCTCTTGAGATTTTGAAAATCAGCTCTTCAACACTAGTTGCCGAAAATCTTTTTGGATTTTTCAAAATTTATGCTAAAACACACTAAAATCTTTTTGGGATTTTTGATATAATATGAAATGCAATAAAGAAATATTTACAGACAATATTTTTGTGAGTTTGTGTAAGAGGATCATATCAGTTTCTGAGACAAATCACCAACACCATTAAGCTTCATTTCATTTTAAGTTTTAAACAATTTACCTAGATTGTCAGTATACTGATCCACTTAAATTTTCACACAAAGTTCATCTGTTTCGAGATACAAATTAATGTTTTAAGCACTTAAACTTATTCGCGTGTCCCACTACTTGAATATACTCCCGTATCCAGATCCCAATATTCAGTCTTACAGGTGAGTATACGACAGATGATATCTGTAAAGGGGTTAGATGCGAAACCGTGAGAGCTCAGGTCAGAACTTCCGTTCAGCAGAGAGATGACGGTTCGACTTTAGGTGTGTCCCCTTTAGAGGATCTTTTCTTCAACAACAATGATTATCAATTTTATTGTTTCATCATTTTTGCTGAGGGCGACGCTATATTTCAAGCATTTGCCGAAAGCATTATTTGGGGACTAGGTCAGAATTTCCATTCAGCAGAAGTCTCGGGATAATACCCCAGATATCACTGAGCACAAAGACCTAGTATCTCAGAAAGAGGGACCTTTCAAACAAGATTTCGGGGGTTACCCATATATCCAAGAAATGTTACCCACGATATAAGCAAGTTTGAATTTAGGTTTATATCTCATCACAATCTACTAAAGGTGCAAAAACCTACTGACACATCCGCAGTAAGATTATTTATCACATTTTTTACTTTGCATTTCTTTAGCGTGTTGTGATAGTCCGCTGATGTACTATCATTTCCTCTTTTTCACAACAAAACTCATTTTACATTTTATCATGTTTTTGGATTTTCAAATTTTCTAATGTTTTTGGACTTTCTGAAATTTTTACTCCCCCTAAAATGCAAACACATTTAAAGAAAATTTTGAAAACAAACTATACAGAAATATGACAACTGTTGTATCAAGCTTCAAATCGCCATCCACTTGGCATAAACAATCAGAACTCCCCCTTTCAACAAACTATTTTCCCATTAAGATTTCAAAACACTTAAGTTTGTTTTAATCAAAATGGTTTTTCCGGAAAATAAGTTTTGTTGATTTTACCACTTGTAAGTACGGGGATCAAATCATCATCTTGTTTTCAACCACTTGGATAAAGATTACATCAAGTTCAACTTAATGACCTTGATTAATCACTTTTAAAGAACCAACCTCTGTACCACTTGTACATAAAACAATCAAATATAAAGAATGACGCCGATTCATGTTCCACTCTTACCAACCTGGGAACTCCGGCAAGTCACAACCTGTAAAAATTTAACCATTATAAGATTCATTCACAAAATCAATTACCAACAAAGATGCCGATTCCTGATCCGCGATTACAAACTTGGGATCTCCGGCAAGTCAGGTTTTTCTATTCAAAGAATATGTCCACCCAAGCCTGACCAGCCTTGGGTGTTACCGAGCTACCAACACTCGGTTTCTTACTTCCCATCTTCTTCTCATAGAGCTCTTTAACCCCTTTGACTTTTCGGTCAATCATTTTTCCAAAGATATGTTTCACTTTGGGGTTAAAGGCCTTTTCAACATCAAAAACCTTTTTATCAGAATAAAATTGGTTTGAAATCTCAACTTTATCAATTTTCTTCTTAAAATTTTCAGCCCGAAGTGGTGGAAAATTGATGTGTGTAAAATGCAACATATAAATCACATCAATTAAGGCATAAAACTAACCATTTTTAAGTACTAATGTTGGAAAAAGAGTGTTTTTGTCTTTCTTTTGTATTTTCAGGATGAAATGAACTCAAATTCACAAAAGAAGCAAAAAAGACAACTAATTCTAGCATAAATACAAGAAAAGGAATAAAAGTAGACTGCCCGGACCCTCAACGGCATCCTCCAAGACAAAGAAGAGAAAGCAAAAGACTGAACACGCCCCGTGTCCAGCGGACACGGGGCCGTGCCCAAGAAGCAGCATAAAAGACAAACTTATAGAAGCTTCTATTGCCCACCACAGGGCCGTGTCCAGCGGGCACGGGGGCGTGGTGAAAGTACAGCAAGCGCGATAATTGTAATTGCGAATTACAATTAATGAGGAGAGAGAGTGTCAGACGGGCACGGGGGCGTGTCCAGCGGACACGGGGCCATGCCCAGCCTTCTGTTCAGCCTATAAATAGGAGTGCTTGGTTTCATTCCATCTCATCCCTTGGCACACCACCTCTCTCACACTCCATCCACCACCCACCACCACCATAACACCATCATCCACCACCATCATCCATTGTCCATCGTAGAGTGTGCGAGTCGTCTCGGGATCCAAGATTGATCGTAAGAGTTCTTGACAATCAAAGCCATGTTTGCCTAAGTCTCTTACATCACTTGGTGAAGACAAGTGTTTAGTATAATACTTTTTATTTTTAATCTTTTGCACTTTTTATTTGGTTTTGTATTAATGACTTTAATAACTAGTTACTTATGTTGAAGGTGATCTTTCCTTATCGGTTGTCCGTGGTGTCTTGGCATTATTTTACTGTCTATATAAAATAAAAGATTTTCACCATTCATATCTCCACGGTCTATATGGAGGTATGTTGGCTACCTGGTCGGGGGTTAAGGGAACGGTTTGGTAAGGGTCTTGCCCTTGTTCAGCGTTTAGAGGTCCTGCTTGGGACCTGGGTCAAATTTAGTAGGATCTCCTTCAATGCCCATAGGTATTGGATGGCGGGGATCCAAACTCTTTGACCCCCTCATAAGTTAACTACTATTAATACTATAACCCGGCTATTTAGGACTGTATCCCTGCTGACTCAGACTACTTAGCCGAGGGTAACGTCACCGCCGAAAGCGGGGCCTACCACAATTTGCATTAATAACTTAATTCATTATCTTTCAATAATCCAACCCTTTAGGATTGTATCCTTGCTGACTCAAACTACTGGGTTGAGGGTAACGTCACCTTCAAAAGAGGGGCCTACTACAATAACTAAGATAATCTCTTAAACAAGTGCAAAAGTGCGAAAATAATCAAAGGTTATACTAATACACATGTCGGATCCAAGTGATTCATCTTGTCTATCTGTTTTTATTTTATTTTATTTTTCAGCATTTAGTTAGTTTTTATTTTCTTAGATTAAAACATTTTTCTCACCTTTTGATTTGATTAGACGTTGAGGATAAACCGGTACTAAAAGCTCTTGTGTCCTTGGACGACCTCGGTATCTTACCAACACTATACTATGTCCACGATGGGTGCACTTGCCCATATGTGTGTTTAGTGTTAGTAAATATCGTGTTTTTATAAATTTAAAACTTGGCTAAAAGTGTAAAAAGGGCTTAAATATACATCTAAAATATACCGCACTACACATGCATCAAGTTTTTGGCGCCGCTGCCGGGGACACAAGGATTTTAAGGAAGTTAGGAATCAACGGCCTAATCATATTTTTATTTTTCTTTTTAATTTTTAGGATTTTTCTTGATTTTTCAGCCTCTGCAGAGCTCAGCACGGGGCCGTGCCTGCTGAACACGCCCCCGTGCTCAATCATTGGAACTGGCAATCCTGTTTTAAGTCAGACAGTAAGCTAAACACGGGGCCGTGTCCACTCAACACGCCCCCGTGCCCAAGATTCTCTTACTGAAAACAGAACCGTTAGATCCCGGCGGTTGGTAATTTCTGACACAAACATGAGTGATAGTAATTCTTTTTACTTTCGACACTCTTATGGTGTGTGGTGTCGATTATGTGGAGGCGAACATGAGGAATTAAAATGTTACTTTCTAAATTATAGGCCCCACTATATAGACCCACCGATTCCTTGTAACCTTAAGAGGGGCGAAAGTAAAGTAAGCACTATCTCTCCCTCGAATGCGCCCAGCCAGATATTCTAGGGGAAATGCTCCTTGACGAGTTATTTCAATTAGAAGAACTAATTCTCAATTGGTCAAAAGAACTTAGGAAGGATTTTATTGATCCGCCCCAAGATGATGACCATGAGGAAACGTTGGAACCGCATTCTGACAACCTCGTTGCTCCCGAAAATACCTTCATACCTAGAAAAGACTTGGACGATAGTCGTCCCTGTGCCGATTGTTCCGTGAAGGACTCCCCATCGACTTCGTTCGATGCATACATAGACCTGAGCGATTCGGCATACACCTTCTTTAACGAGAGCTCGGAAAAGGGTTGGACTTGTCCACCTAGAATGAAAATAGGAATTACCCTCACCGATAACCTTTTGCGTTCTCGCCTTAGTATAGGACAATTAAGGTATCTTAGGCACTTTGGGGTTGTTCCAACAAATCAAGAACCACCCGATATAAATAAGCTCCTTAGTAGCAACAAACTCCATGAATCAACCTCCCAACACGGGGCCGTGCCCGGTCAACACGACCCCGTGTTCACTCAGAAGATTTTCTGCTGATTTTGTCAGAATACGGACAAAATGTGTCAGGATTTTCTCTGCACACGGGGCCGTGTTCAGCGGACACGGGGCCGTGTTCAGCGGACACGGGGCCGTGTCCAGTGTGCTGTCGTTTTCTTTAAATACAGCCTGATTCCTGCTCATTTTTGACCACTTCACTAAGCAGAGATTCCTGGGATCTTCACATATACCATCCTAGGTAAGTGCTAAAAGAAGGTTCCCAAGGACCATCTTGTCTTTTCCACTTTTTTTCATTTCTCCTTCTTCCAAAATTTTTCAAACATCTCCTCCATGGAAGCTTGGAAACCCCATGATTCCAATCTTCTATGTAAGGTTTGTAGGATTTTTGGCTACGGATCCTTGTTTAAAGTTAGTTCCATAACTTTGTTTTAAATTATCTAAGCTTAAAACCACAGTAAAAGAATGTTAAAATAATTTAAAACCCAAGAATCGTTAGACAAAAATCCTACAGACCACTGAACACGGGGCCGTGCTCAGTGAGCACGGGGCCGTGTTCAAGGTACTGTTCTGCAAAAGTTTAGTTATCTTCGGTTTCTTTCACAGAAAATGGCCAGCAGGAATAGCGGATCATCTTCACGAAATAACCGAAATGGAAGAAGGTCGTCCACGGCAGAAGATTCCCTAGTAAACTACGTTTACGCTTTGAGGGAAGCCATAGACGAAATGACGGGAGTAGAAGAAGCATTAGTGGACCGTATTAATCATCTGACGGTAGGATTGGAGGGCTGTCTTCGAGAAGTAAACCTCCTGCACCAGAGGTTAAACCTTCTCGCTTCCCCGCCTTTGGTTCCCGTGATAACCCAAAGAGCGTGGAATGTAGTACCCGAGGTCATCATTCCGGCCGAATGGCACGCCATGCACCAAATGCCTCAACCAAGGGTGGTGCAAGGAGTCCCGGTGAGCGTTCCTCCTCAAGCCACTGAAGAGAATGAAGCTACCTTCTACCTCCCAAGGGAGATAGAAGAATGGCTTTGAACAACCACCGAGGAGCCGTCGGCTAAAGAGTGTTACTACATCGAGAAGCTATTCCCGAAATTTTCCTAAATAAGTAGAACCTTTATGATAACCTCATGTATCCCCTAGTTATTTAGCTAACTATATGTAATGTTTCTCTATGTTTGCAATGATATGATGGTTTCTAAGATTGGTGGTTATTAATGAATAAAACACACTCATGGTGGTAATGGATGAAAGAGGGAACAAGAAAAATGGACCCATGCACAAAGAACAGAGCAACCCGACACAAATCTCCATCACAGAAGGCTCAACACGGGCCGTGCCCAACCAACACGGCCCCGTGCTGAGCCACCTGCAGAAAAACACCCAGTTCAGGTAACTGGACACGGGCCGTGTTCAGCGGACACGCCCCCGTGTCCAGGCTTCTGTCTTAATTCTTTAATTTCTGTTACTGGCACCTGACCACGGGGCCGTGCCCGGTCACCACGGGGCCGTGTCCAGGAAGCCAGTAACATAAATCTTTGCTTTTTAACCCACTTTTACACATTCTAATCAACCGAAAATATTATTTTTGGGACACATTGAGGACAATGTGTAATTTAAGTGTGGGGTGGACGCTAAAACCTTGAATTTTGCAAATACTAAATACAAGCCTTACACAAAACTCTATTGGAACCGCTAAACACCCCAAATTTTTTTCAAAAACTTTTCGTTTTTTTTTACTATTTGCTTGTCTTGTTTTAATTTGGGAATAACAAGTTCTAAAAAGGTTATATTTTTACAAATTTACAACCGATAGCGTCATGATAACAAAGAACCAACATAAGAAAATTACGAAACGGCATAACAAGTCTAGTTAAAAATTCGATTATATATACTTGATCACATTAAAAACCCATTCCCACAAAAGTGAGTTTTGAGCCTTTATTGAGCATACAAATAAACATCTTTAGACTAAATGCTCATTTTTCGTTTCTTGTGTGAATAGCCGGTTGGTTCTTACAACTCTAGAACTTGCCACGACGATACATTCCCGGTCCTTACCAACTTAAACCCAAGTAAGTAAGTGATGGAGGCATTAGGACTAACCATATTTTTCTTTCTACACCATTATTTTTCATTTTTTTTACCACCTACCCAAAATCCCCCTAGTTAGCCCCTTTGAGCCTAAACCTTTCATTTCATTACCCCAAAACCCTTTTTACCCACCAAAAACCCTTTTTTATTTTTCACCCTTTATTTTAGTAACAAGCTCGGTTTTTCGTAAGCTCGCTATTTTATGTGACTCTAAAAAAATATATATATATATAAAATAAAATTTTGATGAAGTCAAAAACAAACAAAAGCCATATAAAAGCTTGTTTGTAGAAATACTTCAAAATAAAAAGTCACTAAAAACAAGGTGTGTCACGAAAACCGACGCTTTTTATGATTTTCGCCCTTTTACTAACCACTAACCCAACCACCCACCATTAACCGAAGCCTAACCCTTCACCCAAAAAAGTCCTCTTGATATTTACAAAGGTAAAAAGTTAAAAAGGAGGAGGATTGATTGCTTGGCAAGCCTATGGAAGGCGTAAGTTCCATGCCGCTCTCGAGTGATTCACTAAAAAAAATTATTACACCTTCGGCCGAGTGTTGAGTGATCTCCCGTGAGGTATGTGAACTTGTATATAAATGGAATTTTAATAAGGCATGCTATGCCCCGAATAAATAATTTATCTTATGAAACGTTCTAAATAAATCATAACGAATAGGATTGTAAATAAATAAAAATAAAACTTACAAAGATCTTGGATTCTCGACACTCTAGGACAAGCCAAAAACTTTCTCTTCTACCCATTCCATTTGGGAGTGTAAGCCACATTTAAAGAGTTTTGCTTGAGGACAAGCAAAAGTTCAAGTGTGGGGGTATTTGATGTGTGTAAAATGCAACATATAAATCACATCAATTAAGGCATAAAACTAACCCTTTTTAAGTACTAATGTTGGAAAAAGAGTGTTTTTGTCTTTCTTTTGTATTTTCAGGATGAAATGAGCTCAAATTCACAAAAGAAGCAAAAACACAACTAATTCTAGCATAAATACAAGAAAAGGAATAAAAGTAGACTGCCCGGACCCTCAACGGCATCCTCCAAGGCAAAGAAGAGAAAGCAGAAGACTGAACACGCCCCGTGTCCAGCGGACACGGGGCCGTGCCCAAGAAGCAGCATAAAAGACAAACTTATAGAAGCTTCTATTGCCCACCACGGGGCCGTGTCCAGCGGGCACGGGGGCGTGGTGAAAGTACAGCAGGCGCATTAATTGTAATTGCGAATTACAATTAATGAGGAGAGAGAGTGTCAGACGGGCACGGGGGCGTGTCCAGCGGACACGGGCCCGTGCCCAGCCTTCTGTTCAGCCTATAAATAGGAGTGCTTGGTTTCATTCCATCTCATCCCTTGGCACACCACCTCTCTCACACTCCATCCACCACCCACCACCACCATAACACCATCATCCACCACCATCATCCATTGTCCATCGTAGAGTGTGTGAGTCGTCTCGGGATCCAAGATTGATCGTAAGAGTTCTTGACAATCAAGGCCATGTTTGCCTAAGTCTCTTACATCACTTGGTGAAGACAAGTGTTTAGTATAATACTTTTTATTTTTAATCTTTTGCACTTTTTATTTGGTTTTGTATTAATGACTTTAATAACTAGTTACTTATGTTGAAGGTGATCTTTCCTTATCGGTTGTCTGTGGTGTCTTGGCATTATTTTACTGTCTATATAAAATAAAAGATTTAAACCCATTCATATCTCCACGGTCTATATGGAGGTATGTTGGCTACCTGGTCGGGGGTTAAGGGAACGGTTTGGTAAGGGTCTTGCCCTTGTTCAGCGTTTAGAGGTCCTGCTTGGGACCTGGGTCAAATTTAGTAGGATCTCCTTCAATGCCCATAGGTATTGGATGGCGGGGATCCAAACTCTTTGACCCCCTCATAAGTTAACTACTATTAATACTATAACCCGGCTATTTAGGACTGTATCCCTGCCGACTCAGACTTCTTAGCCGAGGGTAACGTCACCGCCGAAAGCGGGGCCTACCATAATTTGCATTAATAACTTAATTCATTATCTTTCAATAATCCAACCCTTTAGGATTGTATCCTTGCTGACTCAAACTACTGGGTTGAGGGTAACGTCGCCTTCAAAAGAGGGGCCTACTACAATAACTAAGATAATCTCTTAAACAAGTGCAAAAGTGCGAAAATAATCAAAGGTTATACTAATACACGTGTCGGATCCAAGTGATTCATCTTGTCTATCTGTTTTTATTTTATTTTATTTTTCAGCATTTAGTTAGTTTTTATTTTCTTAGATTAAAACATTTTTCTCACTTTTTGATTTGATTAGACGTTGAGGATAAACCGGTACTAAAAGCTCTTGTGTCCTTGGACGACCTCGGTATCTTACCAACACTATACTACGTCCACGATGGGTGCACTTGCCCATATGTGTGTTTAGTGTTAGTAAATATCGTGTTTTTATAAATTTAAAACTTGGCTAAAAGTGTAAAAAGGGCTTAAATATACATCTAAAATATACCGCACTATACACGCATCAAAAATTATCATCATCCACAGTCGGAACTGATTCTTCACCATTTTCCTCAACCTGTGGCTCCTCTGATTTTGTGGAATCAGATTCATCGCCAGTCACCAGAAGATAGCTTCTCTGATTTTGACCTATCAGAATTATCGCTAGAACTATCAACAGACTTTTTAACAACCCATTTCTGGTTGTCAGATTTAGCTCTCTTCTTGTAAAACCTGTTTGAACACTTACCAATTTCAAATTTTGAATTTTTGAATAATTTTGTTCTATCAATTGGTGGTTCAAACTCAACCACTTTTTCTTTTAGTTTAGAAACTCCCTGTTTGGTTTGAATTGCCTGTGAACAGTTCATGGCAATATGACCACTTTTTCCACACTTAAAACAGGATCAAGTTTCCTTCTTTTGATTCACAGTCTGCATTTCTTCTTGCTTCTTTGCAAGGAATTCTTTGTTTGACTGCTTTCTGAACAACCGTTCTTTCTCTTCTTCAGAAGATGTACCTGAAACAAATGTCATTTTTGATTTAAAATCTCGAACATATTTTTCATTTTTCTGTTTTTCTGTTGGAGTAAAACCGAGACCTTTCTTTTTGAAATTACCGTTATGGTTTGGTTTCTTTTGAAAACCAGAACCAGAAGTGTAACCCTTTTTCTTGTTTTCTCTTTGTTGAACCCTTGAGGTGTATTTTTTAGGTTTATCAGTAAGATTTAAATCTTTTATTTTAGAAATATTGATTTCTGTTAGTTTGAAAACCTTTTTTATCATCTCAGTTTTGACACCTCTTATTGGAAATTCCTCATCAGAATATAATTTGTCCGAATCATTCAAAGTATATGCCACTTTAAATGTTTCATCATTCAAATTAGATTTTGATAACAGGAATTCTTTATCATAAACTCTTTTGCCCTGTTTTTCATTTTGACCCGGAGTGCTGGACTCAGACTTTGACTCTGACATTGACTCCGACTTTGACTCCTCAGTTTCATCATTATCTAACACATGATCCACCACTTTCTTCATCAATTGAGATTGTTGATCAGTGTCAGACGATGTAAACATGACATCAATACTTTCTGGCAAATTGACTGAGGACTCTGACTCCCACTGTAGGTTTATAGCCTTTTGAACTCTTTCAGAATTTGGATTTCTAGGCAAATATACATTTTCCAGCGGGGGTGGACATTTGTTGTAACTGACACCTTGTTTCTTACCAGAATTCTTCTTGTCAGTCTTTTTCTTTGTGGCTTTCTTCTTTTCAGTCTTCTTCTCTGGAGTCTTCTCTTCATTTTGATCTTTTGTCACTTCATCCTCTTCAAATGCCTTCATGCCTTCAACAGTCGGATAAATCCTGTCAATGACATAAGAAGTACATGAGTAACTTTTCAACAAACGGTTTACTCTCTCAGTCTCAATTCTTTGCAACTCCAACTTTTGTTCAAGAGCAGCACACTTCTCGATGTAGTTGTTCACAACTTTCTGCTTGATCATGAAGAAGTGTCTTCATTGCTGTTGCTTGCTCTTCATTGGAATCATTGTACATATTCATTGCTTTGTTGAGCACATCATAAGATTCCTTCAACCTGTTCATGTTGTTGATCAATTCACTGTTTTTCTTTTTCATAATCTCACAGGTTTCACAGTTCACAGGAATCTCTTTCACAATTACATCTTCATTAATCTTGAACTTTGGAACTTCTATCACTTTTCTTCTTACTACTGGTACTGCTTCATCGTCACTGCTAACTGGTGTTTTTACCTTTTTTTTTTCTTCTTGGCTTTATCATCTTCGCTATCACTTTCAGCCATCATCTTCAAGTGATCTCTCATTTGTTTAGCATAATACTCTGTTACATCTTCATCACTATCTTCTTCAATTCGAGCAACAAACGCTATGTAAGCTTTTAACATTTTTTTGTCTGGACAATAGTCATCCCAACTGAAGTTCTCCCAGGTAAAACCTTCAGGCATCTTCTCATCATCTTGATCTATTACCAATGCTTTACCATCAGCTGAAATATATTTATCCCAGTTGAAATCTGTTGATGGCTTCTTCTCATCTTGATTCACCATACACGCTCTCTTTGAAGAATCATCAATCACATTTCTTCCATGTGCAGTTTATGCCTGATGCTGAGTTGGTTGTTGAGCAACTTGATGGTAAATGGCCTTCCGATAGTAGTCATTGTTGTTAAACGGATTTTGAGCTCCACTTGCTTCGCGGTTAGTGCACTCTCTTTTGAAGTGTCCTTTGTCCCTGCAACGAAAACAAGTGACTTTAGATTTGTCAAAACCTAAAGTAAAAATGTAACACCTCGAAATTTTGTGTCCAATAATGTGTTAACACGTGTCTTGAGTTTACACGGGGCATTAGATATTAAATAAAGGACTAAAGTTGACAAATCTTGAAAGTATGTAAATTCGAGGGTTATAAATGTCAACAAAGAGTAAATATACTATATAGTAACCCTAAACGATGCTCGTACCTTCAAACGAGTAAATCATGGATCGTACGAAAGCGAAACGCGGAAGAAAGTGAGAGATTACAAGCTGCAGGGGTTAACTGTGTCGACATGTTTAATTATACCTCTGAGTGACCCTTTGACGAACCCGAGGCTTTGTAACAGTAAAATACGCTCACTAGAATGTACTATATAAATTTCGCGAAGTTCCGTTTTAAAACGAGAAAGTTATGATCAAATTCGTACGAGAGGGGTTAAAAGCGTCAACAATGAAAGTTAAGGCTTTTCGGATAGTAATTAAACTAACCGGGGGGCTTGACGGTATGGGTAAATAACACGAGACCCTTAATTGTAATTAACCAAGGGCCAAATCGCAAAAGTTACCCCTTCGAAACCGAAAGGTCAGGTTAATGATTATGAAAGATTTCGTTATTAATTACAAAGATTTCGTTAATCATTACAAAAGATTTAAAATTTCTGGAAATCCAACGTAACGCGGGCCGCGTAAAGGATTTGGTTAAGTTGAGGCGGGCCGCGAGCCTCTTGCATATGCGCGTGCTGTCATGAAATTTCATGCGGCCCGCGTACAAGAGGCATAAACTTTCATGCGGGCCGCGTCAGGCGCCCAGATGCAGAAACATGCTTAACTTGGTTGTTCAGCCTTCTAAACGCCATGAGATGCATTTAAATCCTTCCAATTGACCCCTAAACAACCCCTAAGCATTAGGAACACATGTTGGAAGGTTGTGGTCAGTTGGTAGATTTGTGTGTCAAAGATTTGTGGTGAAATTTTCACTATAAAAGGCCAAGAAGTTGCAACCATTTGATCATTCACCTCTTGTGCAATTCTGGAGCTTTTGGGAGCTTAAGAGCAGACACAAGACCTTCCTAACCAAGCATAGGACTTCAGTAAGTTTGCTATTCCTTCCTTAGTTAAGTTTTCACTAAGTTTAGCTTAGAAGTCAATCCGTCGTAACTAACGATTGACTTTGCGATAAATCACGAATGGTCCAGTGAATTCTCGAACCAAAGGTAGTTATGAGTTGGTATTTATGTGGGTAATAAACCCTTAAAAGGGTTCCCCCTGATCACCACTCTAACTAGGTCAAATGTCGAGTCAAACGTATACTTAAAAAGTTAACAGAAAGCCATTTTGCGATTTCTTGCATAATCTGTAATGTAGGTGATATGTAACCTGTTGAACATTCATAAAACATGATAATAAGTATACTATCTTGTCTAAACTCGTTTGATTCGGCCATTTGCCATATTAACCCGGTTCGGAGCCGAAAGTCGCAAAACTTTGACTTTTGCTTTGACTTCAGTTCTGACCCATTTTAATGTAATATACATATGCCTTAGGACTCTCTTAGGACCAGGTCACATGATGGTATCACCCTCTGTGACCGGTTCGTTGTTTGTCCAAGTCTTTTACACTTTTCCGTTATGTGCTTAAAAGTTGACCGTAACGCCCTTTTTAAATTAAAACGAGAATTTCGGACACATGAAAGGGTCATGACCTTGAATACTAATTTCTAAGCATGTCCCTAAAGTTTCACGTCAATCCGAGGTCTAGAATAGGAGTTATGCTAAATAGCGCAATTAAAGAAAACTTTTGTAATTAGCAGCGCGATTAGCATAACGCCTATCTAAACCAAGATTTCGATACCAAACCTTTTACACACTGTTGTAAAATAATATTTTGGGAATTTTAAAGATTTTTAATTATTTTTGACCTGCTCATAACCTACGGTTATGGCATCGGTTCGGTAAATACCGAATACGCCCTTTTTGACCATAAATTGAGTTCTACGAGGTCTTTCGACCCGATTCCAGTTGCTACTGATTTTAAATAATAAATAAAGTATTTTAGACTTTATAAACTGGTCGGGAAACTTAGATTTCCTGTAGAACTCAGAAACCCCTTTTAAAAACCTTTAAAATGACCGAAAAACCCCTACGGGGCGTATAATGAACATAAACTCGATACGGGCAATGCGGAAGGTATCCTACTGATACCCCAACCTCTTTAGAGCATATTAACTTAGGAAAATTTTGTAAGACTCTTACGGCTACCCGTTACGCCGTTTGCGCGCACGGTTCGACTTATGTAACTAGTTTACATAAGTTAGCTGAAACGGGCCAAACCTTATCGGTTCGACCTCAAATCCCAGAGTGTGATTATCATACCCACATAAAACAAGTCTCCGAGCTTGTTGGGTCCAAATCACAATCCATCCCCGGTTTTCGCCTTTCACGCGATTAAACCGTAAACATTCTTTGAAACTGACCGGTCTAGGCTACGGCCAATATAAAGACCCGTTAGGATTCTAATAGGTTAATATAAACCTCCGTTCCAGATTAGGAGCCCAGTAAAAGCTATCTGTACTTGCTGATTTGATATACGGCTGGGATTGAATTTATATTTAGCTCAGGTAAATACTTCTAACTTATTTTCCCTTATACGGGCTTGGGATACAGTATTATAAAAATACCGCTTGGTCGGGTGTAGAAACCTTTTAATCGGAGATGATTAAATTGCATAATCCCGTTTTAATCTGTATTGATTGATAACAAATAACATTGGGGGTTAATGACCGTGTCCTGGATATCCTTGGCTCATTTTAAAAAGTGAATGGCCACGACGTAAGCACAAGGTGTAGGCAAAACACCTCCTGTTGCATATGTATATCGTATACTCACTCGTAAGGGTATCTTCTTGTGAGATTATATTTGTGGTGTGTCGATTAATCTTGTCCGGCTTGTATTGTATAATCACCGGCCCTAAATGTTGGACAACCATGTAAATCGGATACAAGATTTTTATTAATAAAATTGTCCCAAGTATAAAAGATTAATTTTGCCTCTGTGCATTTTAATGAAGTATAAAAGATTAATTTTGCCTCTGTGCATTTTAATCAAGTTATAAAAGATTAATTTTGCCACTGTGCATTTTAATCAAAGTGTCAAAATAATTTGTGCCTGGTGCATCTAAATCAATTTTCCTAAACTCTTTTCAAATGAGTCAGTTGAGTGTATTTACCAGTGAAAACTGACGTATTTTCCAAAAGGGTTAAGTGCAGGTACTATACGTAATAGGCTGGCTACTCCAGACATCATTACTCAAGTTTTGCAAGCTCTAGATGTCAAAGTCTGTTGAACAATACTTTATTATTATTATTTGATCCCCTGTGGATACCTTTCGACTATTTGTGATACATTTGATATTACAAACAATGGTTGAATATAATTATCTTTATGCTTCCGCTGTGCATTCATACATTGTGTGGTTTGACTATATTGTTGCCAACTACGTCACAGTAATCCCCCACCGGGCCAGACACGAGGAAATCAGGGTGTGACAAGAAACATTTGCCTCACGAAGATCATCTCTTCCTGTGATTTGCTTGAATTTCTCAGCTCTCCTTAACACGCTTGCCAAGCACCATTTTATGTCCATCAGCTCCATCTCTTTAGCATCAATCTGGTCGTAATCCTCCTTAGTCAGCATTGGATTCTGTCACAGCCCCCGATCCCTAGTTCCCGGGAACGGGCGGCCGTGAGCCAGTTTCGGTGGTATCACATTTATTTATCCAATTTGGCAGCGGAAATTTTCATCAGGACCGTAGTTAGGAAATATTAAATCAGAGTAAACCACCATGTTTTATAACATTAAACATATGGGTAAAACCCAAGTTTTCAATACACACTTTTCATAGGATTACATCCTATTTATTTGAATAAAAACATCCATTTTATTATTAGGTAACTTTATTGCCACTTTTCCAAGCCTTCAGTGCTGTCCAGCTGGCTTCTATTTGGCTTTCACATTTTGTTACCTGAAACGCGTTTTTAAAAACATTTTGTCAGTGGGAAATACTGGTGAGTGATTCCCAGTTTAATCAAGTTTTAAGTAAAAACCAATTTGCAGTATTGAGGGCACATCCGCAATTACATTTGTATCCAAGACATCACAATTAACATCAGTGGTACGGTCATACTCAACTTATGGGATGTTACCACGCCAGTAACCAATTTTGTATACAAAACCCCAACATACCCACTATAATTGTATTCTTTACAAATACTCAATAACTGCTTTATATATATTTAATTAAGTGAGGTTTTGTAAAAACAATAAACAAAAGGTTTACAAAAGGTGGATCAACTCACAAAAATGAGTTCATAAAAAGAAGGATCACACACATTGCTGTTTTAGGTTTTTCGTAAGGGTTCCCTAGAGATAATCTATAAATTACACAAATGCACGTGTGTTAGTATAATAACCCATTTTAACATTAGTAATACCCTCCCCGAGACGGCATTCCAACGACTACGTCGGGCAGAACCACGACAGCCGTTACGGAACCCTAGATCAATCGGGCAGCGTATCTAATACGTCTCCAGGGGTTATAATACTTACATCGTATCAGAACCTCGCTATTTTAGGGGGTATAATGCCCGGGTATAGTAACGCCACTATAGAAATTTAAGAAAGAAAGAAAGTTGTGAGCGACGGAAACTGAAAGCCCGTTGCCTTCTTATATAGGGCTGTAATTGGACTTCCTCGCGGCCCGCGTGACATTAGGGCTGGGCCTACGCGGCCCGCGTCAATCCTGGTCAACGGACTAGCTTGTCCGGCTCACCCCCTAGACTCGCCACGATGATGACACGTGTCATCACCGGGCTGCGCCACTATCTTGGTCGCTCGCGACCCGCATTAAGTTGGATACACCTTTACGCGGCCCGCTTGAACTTAAAAATCAAAGAATTCTGGTTATATCCTCGCGCGGCCCGCGTTAAGTTGAGGTGAGGTCCCATGCGGCCCGCCTCAACTTATTATTTATTGTTTTTAATTTATTTTATATATTATATTCTATTTTGGGCTCGGTTTTCACATACGGGGTGCATATAAAGACATATTAATATATTTACAATATATTAGGGTGTCAGAAATATTATGAGGATGTCGGTTTTACCGAGGGTTGTTATATCCTCCCCACCTTGTTTTAGAGCTCGTCCTCGAGATCTACTGGAACAAGTGTGGATATTTCTTTTGCATTTCTGATTCCAGTTCCCACGTGTATTCAGGTCCTCTTTTGGAGTCCCATTTCACTTTGACCAGAACTAATCTCTTATGCTTGAGATTTTTAATTTTTCTATCTTCAATCTGTAGAGGCTTCTCTACAAATTTGAGTTGTTCATTAATCTCTATATCCTTGAGAGGTACTACGAGTGATTCATCAGCTAAACACTTTTTGAGATTAGATACATGAAATACATCATGTATTCCTGCCATTTCCTCTGGCAGTTGTAGCTGATAAGCTACAGGTCCTATTCTTTTAAGAATTTTGAAAGGTCCAATATACCTAGGACTTAGCTTTCCTCTCTTGATGAATCTTACCACTCCTTTCCAGGGAGAGACTTTCAATAATACTTTATCTCCTACTTGAAATTCTAATGGTTTGCGTCTGTTATCGGCATAACTCTTTTGTCGATCACGTGCTGCTTTTAGTCGTTCCTTGACTTGAATGATTTTGTCAGTTGTTTCTTGTACTACTTCAGGTCCAGATAATTGTTTTTCCCCAATTTCTGCCCAACAGACTGGGGTTCTGCACTTTCGTCCATAAAGTGCTTCGAATGGTGCAGCATTGATACTTGTGTGATAACTGTTATTATAAGAAAATTCTATTAAAGGTAAGTGTTCGTCCCAATTACCTCCAAAATAAATTACACAAGCTCTAAGCATGTCCTCCATTGTCTGAATTGTCCTTTCACTTTGTCCGTCTGTTTGAGGATGATACGCGGTGCTTAGATTTAGCCTGGTTCCCATTGCTCTTTGGAAACTTGACCAAAAATGAGAAGTAAAACGGCTATCTCTATCAGAAACAATTGATAAAGGAATGCCATGTAATGAAACAATTTCATTTACATATAATTTGGCTAATTGTTCCATACTAAAGGTTTCCTTCATTGGTAAGAAATGAGCTGACTTGGTTAATCTATCTACAATCACCCAGATTGTATCATTACCTTTCCTTGTTTTAGGCAATTTGGTAACAAAATCCATTGTTATCAATTCCCATTTCCAAACTGGTATTTCTAATTGCTGTAACAAACCTGAGGGTTTCTGATGTTCAGCTTTAACTTGTGAGCAAGTTAAACATTTAGAAACATAAGCTGCTATGTCCTTTTTCATTCCTATCCACCAGAAATTTTCCCTTAAATCCTGGTACATTTTATCATTTCCTGGATGCATCGTATATTTAGACTTATGAGCTTCTTCTAATATACGGTGACGTAAATTTCCTAATTTAGGTATCCACATTCTCTTTTTATGGAACCTCCAAATTCCATCTGTTCCTTGTTCTAATTCCTTAATCATTCCTTTTAATTTTTCAGTATCCTCCTTGATTACTGATTCCTGTGCTTTTCTAATCTGATTGTTTAAATCTACTTGTAGATTTAATTTAAGAGAACGTACCCTTTTTGGCTTTTCGTGATATTTTCGACTTAAAGCATCAGCCACCACATTGGCTTTTCGTGCATGATACTGGATATCACAATCATAATCACTAAGTAATTCCATCCAGCGTCTCTGTCTCATATTCAATTCTTTTTTCCCGAAGACATATCTTAAACTCTTATGATCCGTAAATATGGTAAACTTACTACCATAAAGATAATGTCTCCAAATCTTAAGGGCAAAAATTATGGCTCCTAATTCCAAATCATGGGTCGAATAATTTCCTTCATGACTCTTAAGCTGTCTAGATGCATAAGCTATAACCTTTTGACGTTGCATTAATACGCATCCATAACCTAACTTAGAAGCGTCACAAAAGACTACAAAGTCTTCAGTTCCTTCTGGTAACGCTAGTGTCGGTGTATGGGTTAATCTTTGCTTAAGAATTCTAAAGGCTTCTTCTTGTTTTGGTCCCCATTCAAACTTAACAGATTTACAGGTTAACTTAGTTAAGGGAATGGCTATTCTAGAAAAATCTCGGATAAATCTTCTATAATAACCGGCCAATCCTAAGAAACTTCTAACTTCAGTTGGTGACTCAGGGGTTTTCCATTTAGTAATTGCTTCGATCTTTGTTGGATCTACATGAATTCCTTCATGATTCACTAAATGTCCGAGAAATTGCACCTGTTCTAACCAAAACTCACATTTTGAAAACTTAGCATAAAGCTTTTCTTTTCTTAACAAACTTAAAAGTAAGTGCAAGTGCTTTGCATGCTCTTCTTTACTTTTAGAGTAAATGAGAATATCATCTATGAAGACAATTATGAATTTATCCAAATATGGCTTACATATTCGGTTTATCATGTCCATAAATGCGGCTGGGGCATTGGTTAGACCAAATGGCATGACAGTAAATTCATAATGACCATACCTTGTTCTGAATGCGGTTTTAGGAATATCCTCTTCCTGTACCTTTAATTGATGATATCCTGATCTTAAATCGATTTTAGAGAAAAATCGAGCTCCTTGAAGTTGATCAAACAAATCATCGATCCTCGGTAACGGGTACCGATTTTTAATCGTGACTTTGTTCAATTCACGGTAGTCAATGCACATTCGCATTGATCCGTCCTTCTTTTTAACAAATAAAATCGGTGCTCCCCATGGTGATGAGCTTGGTTGTATAAATCCTTTCTTCAACAATTCGTCTAATTGTTTCTTTAGTTCTTGCATTTCAGCGGGTGCCAAACGGTAAGGTGCTTTGGCAATCGGTGCTGTTTCTGGTAACAGGTGAATTCTGAATTCAACTTCCCTGTCTGGCGGTAGTCCTGGCAATTCTTCTGGAAAGACATCTGAAAATTGGGATACTACTGGGATATCTTTTAATTCTTTTCCTTTGGTATTAGTGATTATAGAAATCAAATACACTATAGATCCTTTTCTTATATAACTTGCAGTTTTCATCACAGAGATGAATTTAGTGGATCTAAAGGGTTTATCTCCTTTAATTGTGATCTTTTCACCTCTTGGTGATTTTATCTGAATTGACTTTTGATCACATAAGATATTGGCTTTATTGGCTATTAACCAATCCATTCCTAATACGACATCAAATCCTACCAGATTCATTGGGTAAAGGTTTGCAATAAATTTTTGATTAAAAATTTCTATTCTCGCTCCTTGCAAGATTTCAGAAATTTTTATGGTTTCTCCATTTGCAGTTTCTACTAGACATTCTTGTGGTAGTTTAGTTAATGATTGATTTAGGAGTTTGCAAAATGAAGTATTAATAAAACTTTGGTTGGCACCAGAGTCAAATAATACTTTAGCAAAAATATCATTAACTAAAAACGTACCAGCAATGACGTCCGGAATTAGTCTAGCTTCGTCTGCAGTTAGCACGAATGCTCTAGCATTTTTAGGATTTTTGTTGGTTGCAGCTGGAGCCAATTTCGGACAGTTTGTCCTAATGTGACCTTTTTCTCCACAATTGAAACACATTCCATTACTGGATTTCTTCTTGCAATTCTCTTCCTTGTGTCCTGGGGCCTTGCAAAAATTACAGTAAGTAGAACATCTCCCAGAATGCTTCTTTTTGCAGGCTTTGCAGTATGGTGCAGAGGTAGAACCTATATTTCTACGGTTGGAATTCCCAGAACGGAATTCTTGAGTAAGCCTTTGGGTTAGGTTTCTCCTCTGGTCTTCTTCTCTAGTACGAATTAACTCATCTGTCAAGGTATTGGCTAGTTCTACAGCTTCCTCTATGGTTTGGGGTCTAGCTGCCTTGACTACATGTCTAATCTCTCCAATTAATCCCCAGATATAACGGGAGATTAATACCGGTTCAGGTGATGCAAGGGTAGGTACTATCCTAGCATATTCAAAGAATGTGGTAGTGTAACCCTTACTGTCTACTCCGGTCATTCTTAGGTTTAGAAACTTATTTGCTATCTGTTCCTTTTCATTGGGAGGGCAGAATTTCCTTTCTACCATATTCTTAAATTCCTCCCATTCCATGTTATAAATCCTATCACTTCCTCTTGACTGGAGGATAGTGTTCCACCATTCTAGGGCTGCATTTTTAAACAGATTTGAAGCAAACATTATCTTATCTTCTTCAGCACATTTGCTTATTTTTAAAACAGCCTCAGTTTTCTCTATCCAGCGTAGAGCTGCAATGGGTCCTTCATTTCCCGAGAATTCTATTGGTTTACAGGACCAGAATTCCTTGTAAGAACAACCATGTGGCATGGTTCTTCTTCTTTTGGGAATGGGCGCTTGAAGTACAGGTCCATTGTTCACGCTGTGCTCCGGTTCACTTGGTCGTTTACTGCTATGCTTACTTTTATTATTCGCTTCTTGAACCGTTTGAATAATAAATGGCATTGCATCTATAATTCCTTGTGCCACTATATGTTGAACAACACTATTATCCATTTGGTTTCCATTGTTATTGTTGTCCGGATTCTCATTAACCACGTTATTGTTACTCTGGTTATCGTTATTCAGATTATCTTGATTTCCCTCGTCGGCCATCTGAATTTTAGACATTTACCAAATATTAATATCACAAATAATATTTGAATATAGCCAATCACATGACACGCACGTTTAACCAAAAACGTCGAGCATTGCGACTTTTACTCTATTTATATAGTATGCATCATTACACACTAGTACTGAAATTTAAATTACAATACTGACTGGAATGTAAAGTTACAATACTAATAATAAGCATCCGTAGTTTTTTTTTCTAACACATACACACATATATTATTTTATTATTATTATTATTATTATTATTACTGTTTCTACCATCACCTTCAATGATATGGATTCATCCAAAAATCCATATTACGCTCATCGTATTTCCATACGAGGCGTTCTCCCACCTGTCGCATACGATCACTGCTTTCTAAAATTTCCTCCCCAAAAGTCCTAAGTTCCTGGACATTTTCTGCACTCATTGGGGGTGCAGGTTCTAGGACTGGGTTTGGAAACTGAGGTATGGGTTCCTGATACGGAGGCATAGGGGCCTGGTACGGGTATGGATTCTCTAAAATTTCCCTAACATATGCATCACTAATGTTGTAGGGATCTTGAGGATCTAACCCTGGATAAGCTCCTAAGTTGGGTATTGGCACATTTTCCTGTATTGGGTTTTGTTGCACGTAGTCCCTAACATCGTCCCACCAGGGGTCGTAATTGTTTGGGTCTAGAGGATCAGGTGCAGGTACCCTAGGTATTTCCTCCGGGTTGAAATCAGGCATTTCTATCTGGTTTTCTATTTCCATGGGTTGATCAGGATTTTGTGGTTGTGGTGCTAGCATTTGTTCCAGGTTTGGGTCAGCAGCAGTGGTTGCTAAAATATGGATATTAGCGATACCCCTATTGAGCATATCCTGATTATAAGCATCAGTTTCTCTTTTTGCTGCGGCTAACACTCGCTGTTCCTGCAACTTTTTCATTCTTTTCCTACGCTCGTGCGCTCCCCTACTGAACCATCCCCTCTTTTTCTGAGGAAATGGCTCTTCAGACTGAGCCTTAAACACAAAGATCCCTTCTTCTGTGTCAGCAGAATACCCTGAGAGGGCAGGCTGAGAAGAGGAGGTGCCTTCGCTCCTAGGCGAACCAGACAGTTGACGATAGGCGTCAGAAGGTCCTTGGTCACTCATACTGTAAACTAACAAATAGTCAGATATCACATAACAAGTAAATACAATTATGCACGTATTTCCGTAATTTATTTCCTAACACTTTGAATTTTGATGTCAGCAGAACACTTCTGCGGCTGAATCAGTGGCATAGCTCTGATACCACCTTCTGTCACAGCCCCCGATCCCTAGTTCCCGGGAACGGGCAGCCGTGAGCCAGTTTCGATGGTATCACATTTATTTATCCAATTTGGCAGCGGAAATTTTCATCAGGACCGTAGTTAGGAAATATTAAATCAGAGTAAACCACCATGTTTTATAACATTAAACATATGGGTAAAACCCAAGTTTTCAATACACACTTTTCATAGGATTACATCCTATTTATTTGAATAAAAACATCCATTTTATTATTAGGTAACTTTATTGCCACTTTTCCAAGCCTTCAGTGCTGTCCAGCTGGCTTCTATTTGGCTTTCACATTTTGTTACCTGAAACGCGTTTTTAAAAACATTTTGTCAGTGGGAAATACTGGTGAGTGATTCCCAGTTTAATCAAGTTTTAAGTAAAAACCAATTTGCAGTATTGAGGGCACATCCGCAATTACATTTGTATCCAAGACATCACAATTAACATCAGTGGTACGGTCATACTCAACTTATGGGATGTTACCACGCCAGTAACCAATTTTGTATACAAAACCCCAACATACCCACTATAATTGTATTCTTTACAAATACTCAATAACTGCTTTATATATATTTAATTAAGTGAGGTTTTGTAAAAACAATAAACAAAAGGTTTACAAAAGGTGGATCAACTCACAAAAATGAGTTCATAAAAAGAAGGATCACTCACATTGCTGTTTTAGGTTTTTCGTAAGGGTTCCCTGGAGATAATCTATAAATTACACAAATGCACGTGTGTTAGTATAATAACCCATTTTAACATTAGTAATACCCTCCCCGAGACGGCATTCCAACGACTACGTCGGGCAGAACCACGACAGCCGTTACGGAACCCTAGATCAATCGGGCAGCGTATCTAATACGTCTCCAGGGGTTATAATACTTACATCGTAGCAGAACCTCGCTATTTTAGGGGGTATAATGCCCGGGTATAGTAACGCCACTATAGAAATTTAAGAAAGAAAGAAAGTTGTGAGCGACGGAAACTGAAAGCCCGTTGCCTTCTTATATAGGGCTGTAATTGGACTTCCTCGCGGCCCGCGTGACATTAGGGCTGGGCCTACGCGGCCCGCGTCAATCCTGGTCAACGGACTAGCTTGTCCGGCTCACCCCCTAGACTCGCCACGATGATGACACGTGTCATCACCGGGCTGCGCCACTATCTTGGTCGCTCGCGACCCGCATTAAGTTGGATACACCTTTACGCGGCCCGCTTGAACTTAAAAATCAAAGAATTCTGGTTATATCCTCGCGCGGCCCGCGTTAAGTTGAGGTGAGGTCCCATGCGGCCCGCCTCAACTTATTATTTATTGTTTTTAATTTATTTTATATATTATATTCTATTTTGGGCTCGGTTTTCACATACGGGGTGCATATAAAGACATATTAATATATTTACAATATATTAGGGTGTCAGAAATATTATGAGGATGTCGGTTTTACCGAGGGTTGTTATAGATTCCCGATTCGACCTGCAACAAAACTACCATAAGATTCTAACACAGTTCCCAATAAAGACATATGGCTTTTTGCTAACTCCTCAGAATATTCCTGATCATTTTCAATATTCAACACAATGTTGCATTGAAGATTTTTGCCATTTCTTGTTGTTGAAACATTCGGATCAAATGATGAAAATGATGAGAAACTTGTATTGCTGTTTGATCCTTTTGATGAACTACCAGATGAATTCTTTGCGTTGAATGCAGTTTCAACTTTTGGTGACAAGTTGGTTGTTTTATCATTCAACCCTGCTTTGTAGTAAAAACCGATGTCTTGTTCACCATCAAACACTTTCATTCTTGAGATTTTTATCTGTTCCATCTCCTGAGCATCAATCTTTTCAATGAATTTGCTAAGCGTCAAATTACTAAAACCTTTCTTGTTCCTTAGCATCATCAAGTAGGTGCCCCATATTTCGTGTGGCAACGCATCTGCTAATTTTTCAATCAGCTCCTCATTATCTTTGTTGATACTCACCCTTCTCATGTTAACCAACAAATTGCAGTATCTTTCGATAATCTGCTTTGTGCTCTCATTCTTCAACCCTCGAAACAAATCAAACTCTTTCTTTAAAAGCGATTTCTTGTTCTTGATCATCCCCTGACTACCAACAAACTTTAATCTTAATGCTTTCCAAATTGAATAAGAACTTCCGTTATGTTGCAATAAGACCATGATATCTTCTTTCACAGCTTGTTGTAGCAGACTCAGCATCATTTTCTCATTTTTGTATTTTCTTTTATCTTCAGCACTCATATCCTTGATAGTAATCTCCTTTTCTTCATCATTTGTCGGTCTAATGTATTTTGTCTCTACGCATTCCCAAGCATCTAAATAGTTCGCTTGTACCCAGTTCTCAAACCGTCCTTCCCAACCCTTATATTCTTCGATGTTCATGAGCTTAGGCGGTTTTTGCATAGTTCCCGTTTCGTTTTCCAACAATGTGTTCTGGGCAATACTGATTGGGGTAACCGGGGTAGCGAATGCGTTATAAAATTCCTCGTCCATGTTTTAGATTTCAAAAAAATTCTCAAAACAGTCAGTTCAAGCGGAAACCTCTTTGGAGCGGAATCAACAAGTTCAAGCGATATCACAGATTTCGCTTCAAACCACACTACTTTCAAGCGAAATAACACGTTCGAGCGGAATCACCAAACAATTAGGAGCGGAATCACCAAACAATTTGGAGCGAAATTATCAAACAATTTGGAGCGGAATCACCAAACAATTTGGAGCGGAATCACCAAACAATTTGGAGCGGAATCTGATTTTCAAGCGAAATCAACAGGCAAATTCAAGCAGAATACCGGATTTCAAGCGAAATCAACCAGAAATGCTGCTGACGTCATCTTATACTCGCTGATTTTCAAGCGGAATTAAGAAAAATATCAGTTTTATATCGAATTTTAGCCTGAGACTTTTAAGGAATCGTTAAAACATGATTACGCACAACATGTGTGAATTTTAGCTGATTTTAACCGTGAAATGTGACAACTCGAGTTTCCGAGATTCCACTTTCACATTTATTGCACGTTAACTGTTTGTCTAGTTGCTTACTTACACAATTTGTTGCTTTGTAACTGTATACGTTGTGATTTGATAAAGTGCATTGTGATTATTGCATGGTTATATGTTATCTTTCGAATGATTTGACAAATACATCAACTTGGTGATGAAATTGTAAATTATATTGTGATGGGTGTGCTTTATGTAAAATATGATACTTAGGGGTGAGTAGAGTAGTTAGTGAAATGATTAGTAACTCTTAACCCTAACCTCCATCACAAATCATTTCACAAATCATCACACGTATCTTCAAGATTTCTCTACAACCCTCTCTTGCAATCATCTTCTTTCTCATTGGCACAAGTTGTCTTGCATCAATCTTGATCTTTCAATCCATCTAGAATCAATCCAAGGTAATTGTTCAACGATTTCTTGTTGTTGATCTTTGATTATGTGATTCATGCAAAACCCTAGTTCTACAAACAATGACACTGTGGTTATCAAAGATTTGATTGTTGTGAAATGGTTAATAATCAGTTGTGTAATCACTTGCTGAATGTTAAGATGCCTGTTATGATAGAATGTTGATTGTTGATTAGATTACTGCAATGCAAATGTATGAAATTAGGGTTTCTTGATCGTAAAAACGTAACTGTTACATTGAGTTTGAATGTTCGCATGATTGATGCCCGACCTTTGATTTCACATATAGTCCGAATTTTTATTGTGTATGTGTAGTCAGAGTTTTGATTATTATGCATGATGGTCCGACTTTCATCAAGGACATAGAGTCCGAACTCTTTGATATGTAAAGGTCCGAATATTTTGTTTATAAAACATGAAGTCCGAAGTTTATCACATATATCCATTGAGTCCGAATTTTAATCATGTAACATGAACTCCGGATTTTTGATCGTGAAACAAGTAGAGTCCGAATTTTGTAGATAAACAAAAGAGTCCGAATTATATATGAATAAAGGGTGGTGTCCGACTTTTGATCTAGTACATAAGGGTCCGGACTTTTATGAGGATGTAAGTTGTCCGAAATTCTATAATGAAAGACTAGAGTCCGCGTTTTTAACTAAAAAGATTTGGTCCGAATTTTATAAGGACCTTGAGTCCGAGTTTCTATGTTGGGCCCTTGTCCGAGTTTTTGCTTATCTACACATTGTCCGAATTTTTGAGTATATATACATGTTGTCCGAGTTTTTGCTTATCTACACATTGTCCGAATTTTTGAATATATATACATGTCCGGGTTTGAACATGAGGGCATTGGTCCGAGTTTTTAATGTAAGGAGCATGGTCCAAATTTGGTTAAGATATTAACCTTGTTAACTTTGTTAAGTAGATGACATTACTAGTTATTAACTCAGTTAAGTTGAGTTGATGAATTCTGTTTGTCAATTAACCCTGTTAACTCTATTAACTCAGTTAAGGTATGTAACTCTGTTTTATATGTAACACTGATGGCTTGTTAGCTCTGTTACTTGATTTACATGGTTAATTATTAATTCCTGTTAAGCAAGATAATCATGCTAAGCTTATTAACCTTGTTAAGTATGTGGATCCTGTTTAGCCTGATAACCCTTAAAGTGTGTTATTGAGTAACTATGTTAGAACTGACCAAGAACTCTGTCATATGATGCATGATTGGATGAACGTGAAATAACTGTTATGTGTTACATGACGATGATTGCTTAAACACACTTCGTGGCATATATTGCATGCGAATCCAGGCGAGCTTAACTGATTGTGTATACATGCATAACTATAGGACTTGACTGATTTCTTGTGAGCACATAGTTTAGCATACCGAGCAAACCAATGTGAGTTCACACTCTTTACCAAGGCATGGGATTTCCGGGGATTGGGAATGGGTTGAATGATGGAATTGAACGATTTCTCGTACTTACACGGTTACTAGACTATCTACCATGGTCCTCGGATTAAGCAAGACACTTACGTAAAACCTACGTAAACAAGTACACACTACTGTCTTCCGGAGTCAGGAAGGACACTTACGTAAAACCTATGTAAACTCACACATGCGACTGTCTTCCGGAGTCAGGAAGGACACTTACGTAAAACCTACGTAAACCCCCGCGTACCCCTGTCCTCGGTTGTGAAGGATACTTACGTAAAACCTACGTAAAGCTTGTACGTACTACTGTTCTCGGGTTATGAAGAACACTTATGGTTACGAATAGTCTAGTGTATATGCAAACATGGGAAGCCCCCACTAATAGAACATACAAACATGGGAAGCCCCCACTAAATATCGTAAAAAGGTTTGGGAAACAGGGTAAACGGATTAATCATGTTTTTAACTATGAGAAACCCCCACCATCTATGGATACGTTCTGGGAAATAAGATAAACTGGTTAAACATATTTTCAACATGGGAAACCCCCACGGCAAGTGAGCCAGCTAAAGACAAGCTACGTTTTCGTGAAACACTTAAAACGTACACCCAACTGTGAACTCGCTCAACATTGTTGTTGACTCGTTGTTACATGCCTTGCAGGCCTTTAGGTGCATATCAAAGGGACTTGCTGTCTGAGAAGCTGGAGTGGTCATGGGTCGAGACACATGGAAACGCAATACAAGAATAAGAGCTTACATATGGTTTTGTAAACACTTAACGAGTTAAATATGCTTCCGCTGTAAACTATGAAATATTGTAACATTGTAACACTTGTTGTTTATAAATGAAAGTATTATTTACCTATGCTTATGAGTTCAATGTGATTGATGGTTAAGATCCTGGTCAGTCACGCCTCCAAGCGGTGGCAACCCGCATGTGGATTTTGGGGGTGTGACAGATTGGTATCAGAGCCATTGGTTATAGTGAACTTGGTTTTAAAAAGGGGAAACTGTTTTTGTAAAACCAGACTATAATCGGACAGATTCTGAAAACGGGAATACGACCATGACACTCAGCTCCAGATTGCAAGGTTCGTCTCTCTTATACACATTGTACTACATAGCTAGTGAACACCTACATACGATAATGCATGTGATTGCACATTTAGCACACCGATATGAATTCATGAACACTTTCACGTAATAAGTGACCGATAGGGTGGTCTTTCCCTAAACCTTCATAACCTATGCTATGTGATACTCTTTGATTCCTACTTGAGTGTGGGGAACCATTTGACATGAGTTAAGAGGAGCTGAGATGAACATGCAAATCACAATATTATTGTGGGTGCACACATAATAATACTGTAGGGTGCATGTGAGTCCCAGTAAGGCTTAACAAGTGGAAAAAGGGGTTCTGCCCCGTTATTTGATCAATATGAAACATAACCAACCTATAGGGGCCATAGCAGTAATTGTTCCCCTACTCAAACATAAACGTGAACTTCTCAATTATAGTTGGATCCTTTCGAAAACTCGGTGTTGACGAGTATTACCTGAACACCCATTAGAACATCTAGCAAACCGCGTAGAATGTTAGGTGCTTATACGAACGTCCCTGAGTTGGATGCTCCTGCGTAGAATGATTGGACGATACCTTTTCCTACTCCTCCTCGTCTCCTGAAACTCATGGATTGACGTCTCCGATCCCGAAGTGTGATCACTTCCGCAACACTCTCGTATCAGTTAGCGAACTACTTGAACCACTCGTAACGACGACGGACAGGAGGATGAGCGTAGCACCTTACCGACCTCAGTACGGGTTAAGTTAAAACATCATCAACCCAAGGAGCAATGACAGTTTTGGGGAGCTCTAGTAGCAGTAGCAACAACACTGGGGGTGGTACTCGCGTTGGGCAATTAGGATTGGTGTGGACAACGCCAAGATTGTAGCAACATGGTGGCCTTCATGCTTTTAGTAATAAATCACTTCGTCACTGCTCGAAACCCTAGTACATCTCGAAACCGAACCTGCTATGGAAACGGCAGATGGCGAGCCTATTGAAACCTCATATGGGTGTAGGAATGCAAACTCGACCTTGTGGGACAAGTGATCAACGTCGACCATCCTTTTGCTACCCTTGATAGATTTGATGCAGTAGCCGTGTGGATTGGCTACCCAGATATCGTATGCATACACCCAGTGAGGAGAAAACCTTGTACGAGAAATGTTACCTCTTACAGCGTGTTAGAGTGGCACCACGGTTACCTTTATTTCAACAAGAAAGGCCAGGAGTGTCTACGGAAGAATTACCCCGCAATGTTAACCCTCAACACAAATGTCAAGACTAAGGAAAGGAGGATCAAGGATCCACCAATTATTCGTGACTTCTCCCTAAATGTTACCCGAAGAACTGTCAGGTTTATCTACACATCGACAGGTGGGATGTCAGACCTGTATGATGCAAGAAGTAACCCTCGTTATTGGTATACCTTACTACCTTACACCAGGAAGGTTGCAGGAACTGTCTAATCAACTCCAGGAATTATTGGACTCGAGCTTCGTCGGACCTAGTTTTCGCCTTAAGGAGCCCCGTTATACTCAAGAAGAGAAGTTGTTCCGCATGTGTAACGATTATCGAGAACTCAACAAAGTGACAGTGAAGTGACAGTGAAGAACCGCTATCCTCTTCCACGTATTGACGACTTATTCGACCAGTTGCAAGGGTCGAGCTACTACTCCAAGATTGATCTGAGATCAGGTTATCACCAGCTGAGAGTCCGGGATGAGGACGTCTCCAAGACAGCATTCAGAACTCGCTACGGCCACTACGAGTTCCTAGTCATGCCATTCGGGCTAACGAACGCGCCTGCAGTTTTCATGGATCTTATGAACAGGGTGTGCAAACCCTATCTAGACAAGTTTGTGATTGTTTCCATCGACGACATTCTGATCTACTCCAAGAGTCAGGAGGAACACGAGCAGCACTTACGACTTATCTTGGAACTTCTTCTAAAGGAGCAACTGTATGCCAAGTTTTCAAAATGTGACTTCTGGCTTCGTGAAGTCCACTTCCTAGGCCATGTGGTAAACAAGGATACGATTCATGTCGATCCATCCAAGGTAGATTCGATCAGGAACTGGCCTGCACCGCGTACACCAACGGAAATACGCCAATTCTTGGGTTTGGCGGGTTATTACAGACGGTTCATTAAAGATTTCTCAAAGGTTGCACAGCCGCTTACTCTACTGACACAGAAGGGTGTCACCTATCGTTGGGGTAATTCCCAGGAAACTGCTTTTCAGCACCTAAAGGGTAGACTTTGCAGTGCACCTATCCTCTCATTGCCAGAGGGCACGGACGATTTTGTGATCTGTTGTGACGCATCGATACAAGGGCTTGGTTGTGTATTGATGCAGCGGGATAAAGTTATTGCTTATGCTTCGCGCCAACTCAAAGTTCACGAACGGAACTACACGATGCACAATTTAGAGCTGGGAACTGTTGCTTTCGCGCTTAAGATATGGCGACACTACCTGTACTGTACCAAGTGCACTATTTACACCGATCACAGGAGTCTCGAGCATATATCCAAGCAGAAGGAATGGAGCATGCGTCAACGTCGATGGGTTGAACTACTGAACGATTATGAATGTGCCATCAAGTACCATCCAGGCAAAGCCAATGTCGTGGCTGACGCCCTCAGTCGAAAAGATACTACACCTAGGCGTGTACGAGCATTGCAGCTCACAATCCAGTCTAGTCTTCCTGCATAGATATGAGATGCTCAGGTAGAAGCATTGAAACCAGAAAAATGTCAAGGCTAAAGCCTTACGCGGTTCAAGGCAACGATTGGAACAAAAGGAAGACGGCGCCTACTATGTAACGGGGCGTATTTGGGTCCCACTATATGGCGGTTTACGAGAACTTGTGATGGTTGAAGCGCACAAGTCTCGCTACTCAGTACACCCAGGTTCGGATAAGATGTACCACGATCTTAAAACTACGTATTGGTGGCCAAGCATGAAAGCCCTCATCGCAACCTATGTCAGCAAATGTTTGACCTGTGCAAGGGTCAAAGTTGAATATCAGAAACCATCAGGCCTACTTCAGCAACCCAAGATACCGCAGTGGAAATGGGAGGAAATTTCCATGGATTTTGTTACTGGCCTGCCTAGATCTCAGCGTGGGAACGATACTATTTGGGTGATCGTGGATCGACTCACAAAGTCTGCTCATTTCTTCGCTATCAAAGAAACGGATAAGTTCTCTACCTTAGCAGACGTCTACTTGAAAGAAGTTGTCTCGAGGCACGGAGTGCCAACCTCTATTATTTCGGATCGGGATGCACGATTCACTTCAGAACTATGGCAAGCAATGTACAAATCTTTTGGCTCTCGATTTGACATGAGCACAGCATATCATCCTCAGACGGATGGGCAGTCTGAGCGTACCATCCAGACTCTAGAAGACATGCTTCGGGTGTGTGTTATCGATTTCGGCAACAGCTGGGAAAAGCATCTCCCGTTAGTGGAGTTTTCGTACAATAACAGTTACCACACCAGCATTCAGGCCGCTCCATTCGAGGCATTGTACGGACGTAAATGTCGGTCACCTCTCTGTTGGGCAGAGGTGGGGGATAGTCAAATCACAGGTCCAGAACATGTAGTTGATGCTACTGAACGAATTGCACATATACGTCAACGCATGGCGGCAACTCGCGACCGTCAGAAAAGTTACGCTGATAAGCGCAGGAAACCACTCGAATTTCAAGTTGGGGATCGAGTGCTACTCAAAGTCTCACCCTGGAAGGGTGTGGTTCATTTTGGCAAAAGAGGCAAACTAAATCCGCGGTATGTTGGACCATTCGAAATCATCGAGAAAATAGGCAAAGTGGCCTACAAACTGAATCTACCAGCTGAACTCGGTGCAGTTCACAACGTATTCCACGTGTCGAATCTGAAGAAGTGTCTGTCAGATGAGACCCTCATAGTTCCTTTGAAGGAACTCACTATCGACGAGCGGTTGCAGTTCGTCGAGGAACCAGTAGAAATCACGGACCGGGATGTTAAGGTCCTTAAGAACACTAGAATACCTCTGGTACGAGTTCGTTGGAACTCCCGTCGTGGCCCAGAGTTCACCTGGGAACGAGAAGATCAAATGAAACTCAAGTATCCCCAGTTATTCGAAAACCGTGCAACCACTACTGAGGCTGAAGCTACTACAGAATTTCAGGACGAAATTCCAAATCAACGGGGGGATGATGTGACACCCCAGGAAAACCAGTAAACGAAAACCAGTAAACGATGCAACTTACCTAGCTTCCTCAGTAAACCGCATGCTAAATTTCGGGATGAAATTTCTTTCAAGTTGGGGATAATGTAACAACTCGAGTTTCCGAGATTCCACTTTCACATTTATTGCACGTTAACTGTTTGTCTAGTTGCTTACTTACACAATTTGTTGCTTTGTAACTGTATACGTTGTGATTTGATAAAGTGCATTGTGATTAGTGCATGGTTATATGTTATCTTTCGAATGATTTGACAAATACATCAACTTGGTGATGAAATTGTAAATTATATTGTGATGGGTGTGCTTTATGTAAAATATGATACTTAGGGGTGAGTAGAGTAGTTAGTGAAATGATTAGTAACTCTTAACCCTAACCTCCATCACAAATCATTTCACAAATCATCACACGTATCTTCAAGATTTCTCTACAACCCTCTCTTGCAATCATCTTCTTTCTCATTAGCACAAGTTCTCTTGCATCAATCTTGATCTTTCAATCCATCTAGAATCAATCCAAGGTAATTGTTCAATGATTTCTTGTTGTTGATCTTTGATTATGTGATTCATGCAAAACCCTAGTTCTACAAACAATGACACTGTGGTTATCAAAGATTTGATTGTTGTGAAATGGTTAATAATCAGTTGTGTAATCACTTGCTGAATGTTAAGATGCCTGTTATGATAGAATGTTGATTGTTGATTAGATTACTGCAATGCAAATGTATGAAATTAGGGTTTCTTGATCGTAAAAACGTAACTGTTACATTGAGTTTGAATGTTCGCATGATTGATGCCCGACCTTTGATTTCACATATAGTCCGAATTTTTATTGTGTATGTGTAGTCAGAGTTTTGATTATTATGCATGATGGTCCGACTTTCATCAAGGACATAGAGTCCGAACTCTTTGATATGTAAAGGTCCGAATATTTTGTTTATAAAACATGAAGTCCGAAGTTTATCACATATATCTATTGAGTCCGAATTTTAATCATGTAACATGAAGTCCGGATTTTTGATCATGAAACAAGTAGAGTCCGAATTTTGTAGATAAACAAAAGAGTCCGAATTATATATGAATAAAGGGTGGTGTCCGACTTTTGATCTAGTACATAAGGGTCCGGACTTTTATGAGGATGTAAGTTGTCCGAAATTCTATAATGAAAGACTAGAGTCCGAGTTTTTAACTATAAAGATTTGGTCCGAATTTTATAAGGACCTTGAGTCCGAGTTTCTATGTTGGGCCCTTGTCCGAGTTTTTGCTTATCTACACATTGTCCGAATTTTTGAGTATATACACATGTTGTCCAAGTTTTTGCTTATCTACACATTGTCCGAATTTTTGAGTATATATACATGTCCAAGTTTGAACATGAGGGCATTGGTCCGAGTTTTTAATGTAAGGAGCATGGTCCAAATTTGGTTAAGATATTAACCTTGTTAACTTTGTTAAGTAGATGACATTACTAGTTATTAACTCAGTTAAGTTGAGTTGATGAATTCTGTTTGTCAATTAACCCTGTTAACTCTATTAACTCAGTTAAGGTATGTAACTCTGTTTAATATGTAACACTGATGGCTTGTTAGCTCTGTTAATTGATTTACATGGTTAATTATTAATTCCTGTTAAGCAAGATAATCATGCTAAGCTTATTAATCTTGTTAAGTATGTGGATCCTGTTTAGCCTGATAACCCTTAAAGTGTGTTATTGAGTAACTATGTTAGAACTGACCAAGAACTCTGTCATATGATGCATGATTGGATGAACGTGAAATAACTGTTATGTGTTACATGACGATGATTGCTTAAACACACTTCGTGGCATATATTGCATGCGAATCCAGGCGAGCTTAACTGATTGTGTATACATGCATAACTATAGGACTTGACTGATTTCTTGTGAGCACATAGTTTAGCATACCGAGCAAACCAATGTGAGTTCACACTCTTTACCAAGGCATGGGATTTCTGGGGATTGGGAATGGGTTGAATGATGGAATTGAACGATTTCTCGTACTTACACGGTTACTAGACTATCTACCATGGTCCTCGGATTAAGCAGGACACTTACGTAAAACCTACGTAAACAAGTACACACTACTGTCTTCCGGAGTCAGGAAGGACACTTACGTAAAACCTATGTAAACTCACACATGCGACTGTCTTCCGGAGTCAGGAAGGACACTTACGTAAAACCTACGTAAACCCCCGCGTACCCCTGTCCTCGGTTGTGAAGGATACTTACGTAAAACCTACGTAAAGCTTGTACGTACTACTGTTCTCGGGTTATGAAGAACACTTATGGTTACGAATAGTCTAGTGTATATGCAAACATGGGAAGCCCCCACTAATAGAACATACAAACATGGGAATCACTCCTAATACCCACTTTCTCGTTTTTCGTGCCCTGATCTAATTATCTAAATACAAGACTCGATACAAGACGAAGTTGACAGACGGATGCATCAACACATAATTTATAAATCAATTTGTCGGAATTGGTACCAACATTTTATCATTCAAATAGATGCTGATTTGCTTCTTGAATAACATATCTTCTTTACAAGAACCATCTTTACAATCACCATATCCATCGCGTATCGAGTATTATCCATTAGTATATTGAAAGATATGACTTTTTTTTATTGGTATATAAAATTACATTTATTCATCCGTGTAATAAATGAGGTTTTTTAAAGATGTATTATTTTATTATTTGGTAAACAATATTACATTTATTCAACCTGTGTAATACACGTGGTTTTAAAGATATAACTTTTTTATTAGTATATAAAATTATATTTATTCAACCATTACAATGTGGTTCTTATAGATATAACTTTTTATTATTTAATATATAAAATTATATTTATTTAACCCTTGCAATAAAGGAGATTTTTAAAGATATGTTGTTTTGTTATTTAGTATATAAAATTTATTTATCCGACCCGTGTAATACACGGGGTTGTAACCTAGTTTTTAATATAAAAAGAAAATAAAGGATCACGTTCTAAGTTATTTTTTCTATGTTAAGTATCATATTTGTTTTTGTGATAAATATCATATCAGGTATACACAATAACATTATAACAGTTCCTACTTCCTAGATCATGTTCTCTTACCTTCTCATGACCCGTTGATTGCCTTGCATAATTATTTATATAAATTATAATTCTTTTAACGGCAAACACACATCCCTCTAAAATTCTACTGAGCTTGAATTTGTGTTTCTTAAATTATCCACCAAGTTCTATATGATATTTCAAAATTTTTGTTTAACAAAAAACACTTAAAAACTATATTGTTTCAAATATGGTAAATGAACATAAAACCCTCTTTTGGATCCAACATGGTACCATGTAGAGCCGACAATTTTTTTTTTTTGGAAAGTGAACTTCATTAACAACAAAAACGGGTTATCTCCAAGCTAGAGATAACCACAAAACCAAAACATCAAGTTATATCAAAGTTACACCAATCTTTCCAACCTATTCTACCCTTCTTCGATCGACTGTTAAACCATGTAGAGCCGACAAATGACACATGGTGTGTTATACTAAATATGATACATTATACCAAATAGCAAATAGGTGTGGTTTTACCATAGATCGTCAAAAATACTCGTAAAAGGGTGTGATTTTGGTAGTCACACCCCTTCCGTAACTGCTTTATGTGACCCATTTTTGCTAACCGTAATATTTTTGGACCAAAATTAGAGACCGGAATTTCCTACTCAAATGTAGCAATCGATTTTGTGATTGGCCTTGTTAGCGACCGAACCTTTTTGAGATCGATTTTGTGATTTTATACCCTTTTTATAAAATCAAAGTTAGATTTGACAATACATATCCTTAAATTGGTAGTAGATATGCAACTTGACTGTGATATGATGACAGATACCGAAAGCTAAACCATTAAATATGAGTGATTAGAAGGTGAAACCTTAAAAGCCATTGACTTTAGTATGATTTGATGGTTTTTTTAACTTTGAAGTAAGATAAAGTACTAAACATGAGGTTAAGACATAAAAGAGATACAATAAATCTAAAAGACAGCAATTAAGACTCATTGCACATATTGTATAACACGTCTTCTAATTCATTTAAATGTAATTAATTTAATAAACGTACTTAATTGGCAGATGTAATGGTGTTCATAAAAGGTTGAATCTTGACGATCTTAGCTGACTCACATTAAATTATCTTAGGCTTATCATGTAAGCGACAAATCAAGATTATTGAACGACCTTATTAGATTGTGGCTCAACTGATCCAATAACACGTAAAAAATCCATGATAACTTTGAACACGTATAACATTTCAAATCTCCTATCTACATCAGTACATCACCAACTTGGCGACAAACGTAATGCCGCATGTGTTCATTTTCTACCCTAGATACAAAGGTAAGTTTTCAAGCATACGTATTCTTATTTCTTATAATCTTTGGTGTTGGTTACTTTTGATGAAAATTCTAGTATGATGCCCATTTCTTAGGTGTACATACTTAATTTTGATTGTCTACATCTCCTCAAATAAATCCTTCTATATAATATGTTTTAAATTATATTTGTTTTACTAATTGTAAAAAAATCATAACTAAATATGTTATTGCGTTTGTACACCTTTTTTTAGTAATAAATAAAAAAAAACCAATATGTATCTTGTATATTATTATAACAAGACATGCAATAGTATGTACTAGATCGATAGACGATAAGACACAAAGTGATGGCATAACTTGTAAGTTTTCATAATAGACAATTTTGTAAAAGAAAACAATCATGAGAACACAAAATATTTAACATGCGTGTGTCCAAGAGTATAGTAGGAGCATTCACATCCAATCCATCAAATTATACATACATTCCACTAAAAAACAACTCCTATATCAATATATTTCCACTAAAAACAAATACTTTTTATCTCTCCTTTCAATTAAATAATATTATCATTACCTTTTTCTCTCACTTCCACTCACAACTACTTTCAAAATATATTAAAAAATTATAACGGGTGAACAGTGTCCCCCCAAATATACAGATGAACAGTAACATTTTCTCTCTCCTCTACTCACAACCACTTTTTATACCCTTTATAATATAAAAACCCCTCCTCACATAATTTGATGGTTAGGATGTGAATGCTCTTACATTGGATCCTATAATTATCCTTTTCAAACTCAACTTTGAAATATGATCTCAAGCAGGGCTGTAAACGAACCGAACGTTCAGCGAACCGTTCGTGAACCATTCGGCGGGAAGTTCGTTTATGTTCGTTCATTTAATAAACGAATGAACATAAACAAGAAATTTCATTCGATTAGTTAAATGAACGAACATGAACAGAGGTCTCGTTCGTTCAATTGTGTTCGTGAACGTTCGGTAAGGTGTTCGTGAACTTTCGTTCATTTTATATGCGTTCGATTATGTTCGTATGTTTGTGTTTTAATTAAAGATTTTTGTACTTTCATATATTGTATCCATACTTTTTATATTATTAAACTTTTATTTATTTTATTACCATAACAATTAAACCAGGAAACCTTATTTCACTTTGTTTATGTATCATTTCCTTTTCCTTTCTCATTATTTACATCGACGAATACGATCGACCTTCGTTCCACAATAAAGTATTCAAGTTCCAGTGCTACTCTATGGGTCATCCACCTTTATCCTTCGTCGCGTTGGCCAAATTTATTTGAGTTCGTGAACCGTTCGTGAACACTCTGATTTCCTTAATGAACGAACATGAACATAAAATCTCGTTCGGTAAGTGTTCATGAACCGTTCATGAACACATTTATTTTCTTAATGAACGAACACGAACAAGGCCTTGTTCGTGTTCGTTCGGTTCGTTTACAGCCCTAATCTCACGTAAACGGCCAAAATGGTTCCTGAGGTTTGGTCACTTTTAACACTTTAGTCCAAAACTCAAACCTTTTGAATCTGTGTCCATGTGGTTTCAATTTTGTTGTCATTTTCCTCCAAAATCAAAATCTGGTTAGATTTTTCAGTTAATATCCAGTTTTTTTTGTCTTTTTCCTCTCTTTAATGAAGGGAAAATGGTCTTTTAACGTTTTATTATTACAAATTTTTTAGTTTGAGCATTTTGCACTTCATTATAAGGTAGGAAAAAGACAAAAAAAATGGATGTTAACTGAAAAATCTGATCAGATTTTGCTTTTTAATGAAAATGACAACAAAATTGAAACAACAGGGACCCAGATTTAAAAAGGTTTAAGTTTTAGACTAAAGTGCCAAAAGTGACCAAATCCTAGGGACCAACTTGACAGTTTACTCTATGATCTTAAATACCAAATCTTTACTATATAATAAAAGAAACCACTTTAGTGACACTTGTCATCGTATTAGTTCATCTCTAATAGATAATTATTATTTTAATTTAATATCTTCTAATTAATTATAAATAACTCTCCTACTAAATATTATTTAATTTAATATCTTATATTATGGATAACCCTCCTACTAAATATTATTAGTTTAATATCTTATGGATAATTATTATTTAGTTTAATCTCCTTCTCATTTATAATTTTATTTATTTGAGTTAATTATATTTGAACATTTTGTTTAGTTTGGTATCAAATAAATTTTACGAAACTTAAAATAAAATTAACTAATATTATTTTTCATTTATACATTTACGGAGTTTTAAATAAAGGGTTAAATTATCGAGACTCCGTTAACAAATTTTGCAACAACAGAATAATCTATTTTTTATCACGAAAACCAAACTTTGTATTAATATATTAAATATTTTTATTTTCACCATACAAAATTACATTTACTCGACCCATGTAACACATGAGGTTTTTTAAGATATAACTTTTTATTATTTAATATGTAAGGATAGTGTAAAAAGGACCTAAAGTGTGAGACGTGTGAGAAGTGTATTATAACACTATATATAATACTATATAACACCATATAAACACCGTATAACAATATGTAACACCATATAATACCATATAACACTATATAACATTATATAACAAATATAACACTATACATCTATCATAGACATGCTATCAGACAACCTATAGTGTTATATTTGTTATATAATGATATATAGTGTTACATAGTGTTATATGGTATTATATGGTGTTACATATTGTTATACGGTGTTTATATGGTGTTATATATTATTATATATAGTGTTATAATACACTTCTCATACTTTGAGCACTTTTTATAGGATCCTCTACCATTTAATATATAAAATTAGATTTATTCAATTCGTACAATACACAAGGTTTTTTAAGGATATATATTTTTTATTATTCAGTACAGAAAATTACATTTATCCAAACCGTGTAATGTGCATATTTTTAAAGATGAATTTTTTTTATTGTTTTGTATATAAAATTACATTTATTCAACCCATGTATTAAATGAGGTCTTTTAAAGACATATTATTTTATTATTTGGTAAACAATATTACATTTATTCAACCGGTGTAATAAATGATGACAAGTGTCTCTAAAGTGGTTTCTTTTATTTACAGAAAATTACATTTATTCAAACCGTGTAATGCGCATATTTTTAAAGATGAATTTTTTTTATTGTTTGGTATATAAAATTACATTTATTCAACCCCTGTAATAAATGAGGTCTTTTAAAGACGTATTATTTTATTATTTGGTAAACAATATTACATTTATTCAACCCGTGTAATACACGTGGTTTTAAAGATATAATTTTTTTTATTTTGTATATAAAATTACATTTATTCAACTCTATGGTTATTATAGATATAACTTTTTATTATTTAATATATAAAATTATATTTATTCAACCCGTACAATAAATAAGGTTTTAAAAATATGTTGTTTTATTATTAAGTATATAAAATTTATTTATTCAACCCCATCTAATACACGGGGTTATAACCTAGTTTAATTATATACTCATTCGATTTATCGTCTAATTATTTCAAGTTACACTTTAACATGCATCTTATGTTATCTAGTTAAGAAAATAGTTCTATATAAAAGAAGGGGAACATCCCACAAGCATAAAAAGAACATTGCTACCTAATCAAGTAGCCCGTAACATGTATACCTACTATTTTTGAATCACTTTTTTCCCTTGTCTTTTTACCTTCTTAACTCATTATATCTTTTGATCATATTTAGTTGGCATTTCTTAAACAAATCTTTATAAATAGAATAGAATAGTAGTCAAACTATGAAGGGGAGATATATTGTTGGGTCAACTTTTGTATATACACTTGGAAGAAAATTGTTATTATTGTTGAGTCTAACTTTTGTATTTATACGTAGAATAAAGTTGTAATGATTTATTCAAAATAATACAATATGTGTGAAAGGAATTAAAACATGCTACTTATTTTAAGTATTCTATTGTTATTAGTTAGAAACGATTTTTTTTAAATAAATTTTACATGGACGTATCATGTTAAAAATTGTGTGGACAAAATATTTTAGCTTATTAATTAAGAGATGTGATTAAAAAAGATGCATTTATAACCCTTTATTAAAAGACTGAGTGTGGTGATTAATAATTTTGAAATGAGTAGCGGGTGAGATTCAAACCCAACCCTGTACAAAAACCAAATCTTGTTCTTACCACTAAACTACATTTGTATTAATGTCAACAAATATCACCGTAAATATAATACTCTTTTTTTTATAAATATAGATTTTTTTTTTTTAATTTTAGAGGCCTTGTTTTTTCGGAGGCCTTAAGCCGTCGCCTAGCTCAATTACACTAACGAGCTAACCCTGATGAACTCTTAGAGTTTTCATCTCACCCATAACCAAGATGTCCAAAATATAGTGATACTATCTGAGACCGAACATTCCTTATAAGCTCAATTCAAATATCTCCAATAGATAAATGAGGTACCATTTGGCTAAGGGGACATGGTTAGGAAATTGCTCAAATACCCTTGTGTGATCGGCCTTAGTGGGTAAACCAAGCGGAGTCGGAAGGAGGGTCCATGAACACAAGAAAGCATTAAAATTAAAATTTGGTACTAAACTTATAAATTGTTTTAACTAAAAATAAAATCTATAATTTTAACCAAACTATATAGACTATTTACATAATTCACTCTATCTTATTACAACTTAAATCAATAAAAAGTAGTTTATTACTTTATTACTATTGACAATAATCATACAACTTCCTCAATTATTATTGACAATACTCATACAACATACTCTATTATTGACAATAATTAGATCCTAATAGATTGTTTTTAGAATTTCCCTCATCTACTATTCTATAAAGCGTTTATCAATCCATCTTTGGCTTTTTGTAACAATTATCACATAAAATGTGCTTGAAATGATTAAAATGTTGGAATTATATTTGGAGTTTATAAAACACAAAGTACGTGATTTCATTATGATATGTTATATATGCACATGATATGTTATATATGCAAAAAAAAACATAATATACTTCCGTAGAACAATTTACTCATACTTATATGATATTATGGTGATATTCATTTCAACTACTGTATCGCTAATGAGTTGCAATAACTCTATCCTTATTAGAAACTTTTATTTCACATGCATATAAGATAATTTGCATCAAATACCCCTTGGAATATCTAACTTGAAAAAACAAAACTAATATCCAGTTATGTATTTTCTAGCCGAGTTAGCTTCCGAATCGAATTATGAGTTCAGTTTTATAGTCGAATTTGAACTTGTGATTTTTCAAACCAATTCAACCCGAACAATTTTAATTCAGAACATACAATTGACAACGGGCCAATGGGGAACCCCATTTCTACCCGTTTTGGGCTGTCTATGGGCAGGCCCAACAGAGCACGAGCCCAACCAGAGCCTAACTTGCCCACTAAGGTTTCTCATTCATAAACGAGCGGGAAATGAAGGATCAGAATATGCAGGCGTCCATTAATGACTGATAAGAAGAGCATCACGGCTGGCATCGTACTTCTCCTTCTGAAGTATTAAATGCCGTTGCCGATCTAACCGTTAGGGGTCAGACACGTGTCTGAGCCCCTCGAGGTCTTCTTAAAATCGTTGGATTATCTCAACAAATATCTGGCACATACAATAAGGTCTGGGACTTATATAAGAAGGAAGACGGTAGCAAAGGCAGGTAGGATCTCCGGAGTTATCTCATTTACTTCACCTTCATTTATTACTCTCACATTTATTCCGACCAACATTCTTATTTACTGCACACATGCATTCCTTTCATTTGATTCACACCCACGAGGAAATATTCCGGTGATTCACTCATCGGAATAAACTCCTTTATCGTTCCGGTAAGTTTACTTACTCTCACGCCGGAGCTTGGTCACGGATCCCCCCTCCGGGGTCCCCCGTGGCGAGGCTAACGGTTTGTTCTTTTGTAGTAACGGAGATAAAGGCTCTCGACGTCAGCGAAGATCCATCCAACGTCATCCGGGAGGTGGGTATTCGACATTGGCGCCATCCGTGGGACATCAGCCTGTCCGGTGTTCCCACATCAAAATCCGACGTTAAGAGCAGCTTATCTCACCAACAACGACATGGCAACTCCACCCAACTCGCGTATAACACAGACGGCACAGAATGATCTGGACAGGGTCACTGTAGAAGACATAACCCATGAAGAGGGCAACGAGAACCAGGGGGAAAACCCAGAAAGAACGGAGCATATCACTCCAGATTTTGTTGCCATGCATAGAGAGAAGCTGACAAAATGTCTTGAAGATTTAAAGAGACAAGAAAAACTTGACAGCCTCAGGGCTAGACTTTCTTTTGATACACCCTCCAGCCAAGAAGGAGCAGATCTTCAGAACAAGAACAACAACGGTGACCCACTGGAAACATTCATGACCGCCCTCAGACAAATGTCTTCAGAAGAAAGGGAGGACCTCATTACAGGAAAGAAACCGAAGGAAAAAGGGAAGGAGAAGGATAATCAAAGTGATGACGGCCTGGACCAACCCTACTTACCACGGGACTTAGCTGAGGTCTCAAAGTTCACACGAAGAATTGCAGAAGCACCAATGCCCCCCAAAACAAAATTACCCCCAAACTTTGACCGTTATGATGGGACAAGAGACTCCGAAGATCATCTTCATGCCTTCAGGGGAGCGGGGCAACTGGGGTGATGGTCCATGCCTGTGTGGTGCCACATGTTTGTACAAACCCTGACAGAGGGAGCCCGACTCTGGTTTGACAGCCTCCCTCCGGGGGGAATTGACAGTTATGAAGAATTAAGCGAGAAGTTCCTTAGGAACTTTGGCCAGCAGAGAAAGGTGGTCAAGAATCCAAATGAGATCCTCCACATAAGACAGAGGGACAATGAGCGAATAGACCAGTATATGGAGAGGTTCGTCAAGGAAGCATGAACATCAAAGACGTCCCGGAGGTCATGAAGATCAGCAGCTTCAGAAACGGGCTGAAGCATGCACAGCTGTGTGAAAAACTGGGGGAGGAATTTCCCCACTCGTTTGACAACCTCATGGACAGGGTCAGGGCCTTTGTCAGAGGGAAAGACACGGTCAGTAAAGCTAAGGAGACGGATGTCACACCTCGGAGGATCACCCCAACCACAAAGCCCCCTGACAAAGGTACACCTTACTTTCGAAAACCTGCTTTTGATAGAATGATGCATGACAGAGCGAGACCCTCGTACTCCCCATACAGACCCCGAGGGAGGGGTCCCCCTTTGTACTCCGATAATTTCACCCCCCTCACCAAGACATCGAGTGAGATACTGGCCACGGAAAGGGTAAAGAACTCCTTCCCAAGGCCACCACCCATAAAACCCGGGCCAAAGGCATAACCAAACGAGTACTGTGATTTTCACAAAGGTTTCGGCACAAAACCGATGAATGCATGTACTTAAAAAAGAGAGATAGAAGCCGCAGTAAAAACAGGGAGGCTGACCCACTTGGTTAAGGAAATTAAGGAGGGGGAGGGGATCGCAAGGGAAGAGATGCAAGGGAGCCGGGGAGGGCAGATGTTGATATGATTAGGAGGATGAATGAGTTCGATATCACCCGGAGTGTAAAGGCCATGATCCTAGGCTCCCCAGACTGCATGAAGGCTCCCATCCTCATGCCACACCTGGAAGAAAGTGAAGTGCAACGACTCCCCCTAAATATCTCAGCCATAATAGCTGGCCACAAGGTATCCCGAATACATGTGGATGGGGGGTCCGGTGTCGAAGTGATATACAAGCATTGTTTCCTAAGATTCGACAGAGATGTAAGGGATCGGCTGGAAGAAGACTCCATCCCCTTGGTGGGGTTCAACAACAGTGTATCACACCCCCTGGGAAAGATCAGGCTCCCATTCGCAGTTGGGGTAGGGGACCGGGTCCGAACGATAAAGCTGACCTTTACAGTGGTCCGGACACCCTCAAAGTACAAAGCGATTTTAGGAAGACCTGGGATTGGGGATTTGCAGGCACAGGCATCCACCCCCCACGGAGCTCTAGTATTTCAGACACCGAAGGGCTTGGCCTGGGTTAAATCCGCCTACGAGGTAATTTCTTCTGTATCCAAAGAGAAAGCACCCGAGAAACCCCAGAACAAGGGAGTAGAAAAGTGGGTCCTTTGCGACAGGCTCCCAGAACAAACGGTCAAAGTGGGAAGCCACTTAAGTGACAAATGCAAGAGTGCCCTGAAGGAGTTGCTTCTCTACAACATAGATGTGTTTGCATTTCAACATGGGGACATGACAGGAGTCCCCAGGAGCCTAACCGAACACCAGCTCAACACTTACACATGGGCGAAGCCGGTGAGGCAGAAAAAGCGAAGCATGGGACCTAACAAAAGAAGGGCTGCTTGTGAAGAAACCAGAAAACTGCTCAGGGCAGGAATAGTCAGGGAAGTGAAGTATCCGTCATGGATCGCCAATCCAGTCATGGTTCAAAAGAAAGATGGGGGATGGAGGATGTGCATTGACTTCCAAGACCTGAACAAAGCATGTCCGAAGGACTGTTACCCCCTCCCAGAAATAGACGTCCAGGTAGACTCTTTGTCTCAGTACCCCCTGAAGTGCTTCCTGGATGCCTACAAGGGATACCACCAAATCCAGATGTCAATAGAAGACGAAGAAAAAACTACCTTCATCACAAACGAGGGGACGTTCTGCTATACCAAGATGCCCTTCGGTCTTAAAAATGCCGGGGCCACATATCAAATATTCATGAACACTCTGTTCAGGGAACAGCGGGGAAGGAATCTAGAAGTATACGTCGATGACATTGTTATCAAGAGCTTGACGGAGATGGCCATGATAGATGATATAGCCAAGACTCTCAACACTATGCAAGATGTGAAAATGAAGCTAAACCCTGGGAAATGCTGTTTTCGAGTAGAGGAAGGGAATTTCTTGGGAGTAGTGGTCACTAAAGGAGGAATCAATGCCAACCCGGAAAAAACTCAAGCTGTGGCTAAGATGCGATCTCCCAGGTCCCTGAGGGACATTCAACAACTAAACGGGAGATTAATAGCGTTAAACCGTTTCTTGTCGAAGGTAGCCGACAGGACCCTCCCCTTCATGAAAGTGTTGAAAGACTGCCTCCAAACAAACAAGTTTAAATGGACCCCAGAGGCTGAGGCTGCCTTCCAAGAGATGAAAGCTTACATCTGCGAGCTCCCAACATTGGCCACCCCCGTGCCCGGGGAACTTCTGCTCCTATACTTGTCAGCCTCAAAAACGACCATAAGTGCAGTTATGATGGTGGAACGGGAAGGGAAGCAGATCCCCATTTACTTCATCAGCAGAACACTCAAAGGTCCCGAAGAACGTTACATGCCACTGGAGAAGCTGGCGTTAGCCCTTATTTTCGCATCCCGAAGGCTCAGGAGGTACTTCCAAGGACACAAGGTTGTCCTGATGACTGATCAACCCCTCCAAAAGGTACTCAGGAGACCGGAGCTGTCAGGACGATTGGCTAAATGGGCTGTGGAGCTGGGAGAACACTCTTTGGAATTCAGGCCCCGGACAGCCATGAAGGGGCAGATACTGGCCGACTTTTTAACAGAAGTCCCTGAGGAGGAAGAGGGGAACTCTTAAAATGGGAAGCCCTGGAGAAAGAGGAAAAAGAAAAAGAAGAGGGAGCATTGTGGAAATTGCTCACCGACGGAGCCTCCAGCGAAGAAGGAAGCGAGGCAGGTATCACACTGATAAGCCCCGAAGGGATTGAGCTGACATACGCCATAAGACTGGATTTCGAAAACACCAACAATATTACCGAGTATGAGGCCCTCTTAGCGGGAATGAGGCTGGCACAAAAGATGAAAACATGACATGTGGAAGCTAGCACCGATTCACAACTGGTGGTTAAACAATACCAAGGAGAGTATGAGGCTAAAGACAACACCATGGCTCAATATGTAGCAAAAGTAAAAGAAACGGCCAAGGCGTTCAAAACTTTCAAACTGGAGTACATCCCCCGAGGAAGAAACAGAAAATCTAACGCCCTCAGTAAGCTGGCCTCGGTGGCATTCGACCACCTCGCAAGAGAAGTTAAGGTGGAGGTCCTGACATCTCCTTCCCTTGACACGAAGGAGGTAGCTGCAGTTGAAAGTACCCAGGAAACGTGGATGACACCGATTATCAAGTTCCTGAGAGATGGAATTTTACCCGAAGGGGAATGGGCAGCCAGAAAGATAAGGGTCAAAGCCCTGCAATATGAACTGATTGATGGGGAGTTGTATCGAAGATCCTATCTGGGTCCATCCCTGAAATGTGTTGATATGGAAGAAGCCGAGTATGTGATTAGGGAGATGCACGAAGGGATCTGTGGAATGCATTCGGGGCCAAGAACAATAGTAACCAAGGCAATGAACGCATGGTTTTATTGGCCACGAATGTATGAAACAGCATCTGAGGAGATCAGGAAGTGCGATAATTGTCAAATACATGCACCAATGACTCACCGACACAAACACCCCATGATACCGGTTTCGACATCCTGGCCGTTCCAGAAATGGGCTATCGACATAATTGGGCCATTCCCGGTGTCACACCCCAACCGATGGCGGAATCATCGGGGTGCGGCACTGAGCGAAACAGGTTGTTCAAAGAAATTCCATAACAACTATTATTACCGAATAGTTTAAATATCACGTCCCATACCGTGACCCATAAGATAAATTTAGTTATTACAGACATAGATGTTCTTCAAACAAAAACATGTTCCGACAACTCAGATTTAAACACATAAATATAAATTGTCTTGGTTTCTAGACTCTTTCCTAGCCTCGATTTCACAGCAGAGTAAGCAAGTAAGCATCCTAAACACCTGTCACATACGTTAAAATAAAGTCAATACATATAATGTAAAGGTGAGCATACAAGTTTGATAATAGCATATAGAGTTCGAATAGTTTACGCATAACCAGCACGTACACAGAGGGAAATGATGCACGTTAATTATCGACATGGACCTATCAATACCAACGACTGCGAGTTGACTGTCCGAGACAGTTTGCAATACATGATCACCACCGTAAATCATGCAAGTAATTGTCCTTAACAACCCCCGTATGAACGGGTGCTGAGTCCAAACTATAGTACTACGTTGCTAAGGCAGGTAGACAACATTCCACGTGTAAACATAACAACAAGCACACATTTATTCACGTAATACATGCAATCGGTTAGCGTTCAAATAGTTTGAATAGTGTGTTCGATTGTGATTTTGATAAGTAACGTATGTAACACCCAAAAGTGCTAAAGCAAAAGGGGTTCGAGTATACTCACAGTGATTGATTATGGATTGAAGGGAGCGCTGAGAGTAGGGTTAGCCTGAATAGTTCGATAGTACAACAATGAGTAACGTGGAAATAAGACAAGTGTGAATGGATCGAATAGGCTGGTCGATCGAACGGCAGGTTCGATCGAACGGTCTGTTCGATCGGCTGGTATATCCGATTGGACAGTCCTGTTCGATCGGCCGGTAGGCTCGATCGGCTGGGCCATTCGAGTGGATTGTTTCCTCCTCTGGTGTGTTTGTGTTTGAGGATTTGAACTTTTGAAGTTTTCGTTGTAGTATATGAGAACACTAAAATGTCCTTACCTTTCAGGTTGATCGATCGAACGGTCCGTTCGATCGGCCGGCTTAACCAATCGGCTGGGGACTTTAGGAGTGGTTCCCAACAGAATGTCACTCGATCGAACAGACTGTTCGATCGGCTGGCATTCCCTACTACGAACGAGTTGTGAAAACGATTAAGTGTTGAAGCATAGTATCTCATGATCCGAACAGTAATGTTTACCAATCGAGTAGCGTATTCGATCGAACATTACTTCGTCAATAGCATACTTCATAAAATTTGAAAAGTGTGGAACCATGTGCTAGCCGATCGGCTGGCCCGGCCGATCGGCTGGTATGTCCGATCGGCTGGGCTGTTTGAAGAGCCTAGCCGTTCGGCCAGCATTTCTGACCTGGTCGGCCTTTCGTCTAACACTTGGCCGTTTGTTCACTTGTTGCCATATCGAGGTAGTTTGATAATGAGTTGAACTATGATATCCCCGTTCCTACTCGTTTCTTCGGCTCGGACAGGAATCACCCAAGCCCGGCTGGTGGACGGTTCGGAACGTCGGTTTAGAGTTTAACCCATCGTCGGTGAGCCTTGTATATAGAATCCGAACCTTGAACCTCTTAACTGTTAGAATGATTAGTTAGCCGGTTCAAGCTCCGTTTCTACCGGTTTAAAGGTTTTGAGTGTAAAAGGTTGATGAAAGTTGGAGATTGTTCATAAAATGGTAAGATTTGTAAGAATCTTAGTTTGTTCATGTGGAAATCGGTCAGATCTAAGCTATTCATGGTTGAATGAGGCCAAAGTTTGGTGTTCTTGAAGAACACCATGATGACATCACCCAAGAACACTTAGATCTTAGTGATTTCACGGTTAGAAATCGAGTTTTGAAAGATAGAAAGGGGTAGAATCATGCAACGATTAAAAACGTACAAGAATTAGAGTGAGAACTTACCGGACTTGAGAGAAATCTGAGAAAAGGTGAAGAAGAAGGCTGGTTCGGTCAGAGCTTTCCAAAAATGGAAAGTGTGACAATGACAGCCCTATTTATAGGCTCCAAAAGGGGAAAGTGGCAGCCGATCGGCCAGGAGCTCCGATCGAATGGGCTGCTCGATCGGCTAGGAAGATGCTAGCCGATCGGCTGGCCTGTTCGATCAGGATGCCTCCTGTTCGGTCCGCGACCCACTTTGAGTATTTCGCGACGATTTTCAATGTTTCGATTTCGATGGACGATGATACGAATACGATAGAGTTCCTAGTCAAATTACTTTCAGTCCCAATCACTATATCTACATACAAGCATCTACAATTCACGTTTCGATGTCGGTTTCGATTGAGTTCGATTGCTTTTCGAGTTTCGATTCGATTTTCGATTGATTCACTTGAATTCCACACCAAACATATAAGTAAACACGCACAAGTAACACATAAGGCACACACACGGATAACAATTCCAGAGTTCGCATATTTCGAGTCTTGAGTTGATTGAATCGATTAGCTTGATTATTGATTGATTAACTTTATCGCATTGTTACTTCCTACTATTCACAGTCGTAAATCGGTCGTATTGATTAAACATTCGATCTTTTCATTAGACAACACTTACTCCACATAATACAAAAAGTAAAAAGAATATTAACAGTCAAAGAAGTCAAAGTTGACTTGGACTTTGACTTTGACTTTGACATTCGAAAACACGGGGTGTTACAGCCTCCCCTTGTTTGGGGAATTTCGTCTCGAAATTAGGTCGAAGGCTACACAACGCCGTGATTTACCAATTTGATGCTTCAGATCTATTTATTTAAACAACTGCGGGTACTTGGCCTTCATGTCGCTTTCGAGTTCCCAAGTGAACTCTGCGCCTCGTTTGCCTTCCCATCGGACTTTCACGATCGGGATGCAAGAGCGTCTGAGTTGCTTGGTTTGGCGATCCATGATCTCGACAGGCTTTTCCAAGAAGTATAACGTTTCGTTGACCCGAAGATCGTCGAGTGGTACGATTAGATCATGATCCGCAAGGCATTTTCAGAGGTTAGAGACGTGGAAAGTCGGGTGGACGTTACTGAGTTCCTCCGGTAGTTCGAGTGTGTAGGCGACTTTTCCGATTCTTTCCAGAATCCTAAAAGGTCTAACATATCGAGGCACGAGTTTCCCTTTGTTGCTGAATCGGACTACACCCTTCCAAGGTGATACCTTTAGGAGTACGTAGTCACCAACTTCAAATTCAAGGGGCTTGCGTCTTTTATCGGCGTAACTTTTCTGTCTGTTCCGAGCTTTCACCAAGTTGTCTCGAATCTGGTGGATTTTGTCAGTCGTTTCTTGTAGAATCTCGGGACCGGTTAGTTGCGAGTGACCGATCTCGTGCCACACAATAGGCGATCGACATCTTCTACCATACAAAGCCTCGAAAGGTGCCATTCGGATGCTGGCATGATAGCTGTTATTGTACGAGAATTCCACCAATGGCAGGTGTTTGTTCCAACTACCACCAAAATCTATGACACACGCGCGGAGCATGTCTTCAAGAGTACGAATCGTTCTTTCAGTCTGTCCGTCGGTTTGAGGATGGAATGCGGTACTCAGATTAAGCGACGTACCAAGGGCCGCTTGAAACGTTTCCCACAATCGTGAAGTGAACCGAGCATCACGATCTGAAATGATGTCACGAGGCGTACCATGATTACGAATGATCTCGTCGGTGTAGATTTGGGCTAGTTGTTCCACCTTATAGTCTTCTCGTATCGGCAAAAAGTGGGCTGATTTCGTTAGACGATTGACTATGACCCAAATACTGTCGTGACCTGATGGCGTGGGCGGGAGTTTTGTTATGAAATCCATAGCTACACTCTCCCACTTCCATATAGGTATCGGCGGTTGTTCGAGTAAGCCAGAAGGTCTTTGATGTTCAGCCTTGACTCTTGCGCAAGTTAAGCAGCTTCCAACATAAAGAGCGATATCCCTTTTCATGCCCGGCCACCAGTACTTATAACGAAGATCCTGGTACATCTTGTCAGCGCCGGGATGAATGGAGTATCGAGATTTGTGGGCTTCATTCATGATAATCTTTCGTAGATCGGTCCGCTTAGGGATCCAAATTCGATCCAGATAATAGAATATCCCATCGGATTTGCTTACCAATTGAGCTCCATCGTGATAGATCCTTTCTTTCTTCAATGTACGCTCGTTAAAGCAAGCATGTTGAGCTTCGCGAATAAGGGTTTCGAGGTTGTGCTGGGCTTGGATGTTTCGGGTACTGATTACGTAACTCTTTCTGCTGAGCGCGTCGGCAACTACATTCGCCTTGCCTGGGTGATAACGAATCCCACAATCATAATCGTTGAGAAGTTCTACCCATCGGCGTTGACGCATATTAAGCTCTCTCTGATTAAAGATGTGTTGTAAACTCCTGTGATCAGTGTAGATTGTACACTTAGTGCCATACAGGTAGTGTCGCCAAATCTTCAATGCAAAGACAACCGCGCCTAGCTCGAGGTCATGGGTTGTATAGTTCTTCTCGTGGATCTTGAGCTGACGAGATGCGTAGGCTACAACCTTGTCTCGCTGCATGAGGACACAGCCGAGACCAAGGTTAGAAGCATCACAGTAGACAATGAAGTTGTCGCTTCCGTCGGGCAGCGTAAGAATCGGAGCGTTGCACAGCATATGCTTGAGGGTTTGAAAGGCAGTCTCTTGTGCGTTTCCCCACACAAAAGGCTTGTCCTTATGCGTAAGAGTGGTAAGTGGCACAACGATCTTGGAGAATCCTTCAATGAATCGTCGATAATAGCCCGCTAGTCCGAGAAATGAACGAACTTCTGACGGGTTCTTAGGCGTAATCCAGCTTTTGACAGCTTCAATCTTCGCAGGATCGACGTGGATACCCTGACTATTCACAATATGACCCAGAAACTGAACCTCCTCCAACCAGAATTCGCACTTGGAGAACTTGGCATAGAGTTGGTTCCCCTGAAGTAACTCGAGAACCAAACGTAGATGTTGCGCGTGTTCGGCTTTCGTTTTGGAATAAATCAAGACATCGTCGATGAACACGATGACGAAACGGTCAAGATAAGGCTTACACACGCGATTCATCAGATCCATAAAAACCGCGGGTGCGTTGGTTAGACCAAAGGGCATAACAACAAATTCGTAATGGCCATAACGGGTTCGAAAAGCAGTTTTGGGGATGTCTTCCTCTTGAATCCGTAGCTGATGATATCCTGAACGCAGATCGATCTTCGAGAAACATGATGCACCTTGTAGCTGATCAAACAAATCGTCGATTCGGGGCAAAGGGTATCGATTCTTGATGGTTAACTTATTCAATTCCCGATAGTCGATGCATATCCGGAACGACCCGTCCTTCTTTTTGACGAAAAGGACTGGCGCGCCCCAAGGAGAGGTGCTTGGGCGAATAAAGCCTTTTTCGAGTAATTCCTGGAGTTGGTTCGAGAGTTCCCGCATTTCGGATGGTGTAACACCTCGAAATTTTGTGTCTAATAATGTGTTAACACGTGTTATGAGTTTACACGTGGCATTAAATATTAAATAAAGGACTAAAGTTGACAAACCTTGAAAGTATGAAAATTCGAGGGATATAAATGTCAACAAAGGGTAAATATACTGTATGGTAACCCTAAACGATGCTCGTACCTTCAAACGAATAAATCATGGATCGTACGGAAGCGAAACACGGAAGAAAGTGAGAGATTACAAGCTGCAGGGGTCAACTGTGTCAACATGTTTAATTATACCTCTGAGTGATCCTTTGGCGAAGCCGAGGCTTTGTAACAGTAAAATACACTCACTAGAATGTACTATATAAATTTCACGAAGTTCCGTTTTAAAACGAGAAAGTTATGATCAAATTCGTACGAGAAGGGTTAAAAGCGTCAACAATGAAAGTTAAGGCTTTCCGGATAGTAATTAAACTAACCGGGGACTTAACAGTGCGGGTAAATGGCACGAGGCCCTTAATTGTAATTAACCGAGGGCCATATCGCAAAGTTACCCCTTCAAACCCGAAAGGTCAGGTTATTAATTACCGAAGATTCGGTTAATCATTGCAAAAGATTTAAAAATCTTAGAAAACAGGCCTCAGGCGGCCCGCCTGAGTGAAACATATAAGTTGATGCGGGCTGCGAGCCTCCTACATATACGCGTGCTGACATGAAGATTCAGGCGGCCCGCGTACAAGGTGCCTGATCTCTCATGCGGGCCGCGTGACAGACACAGATGCAGAAACTTTGGACAGTGTAACACCCCCAAAATACCACCTGCGGAAACCCCGCGAGGCGTGTTACACATCAGAGTCTGAGCCACCAATCACATTGAACCAATAGTAAATACTTAAATAAAACACGACATTAATAGCCAAGATTAAATGTCAAACACAATATTAATTCCCAAGAGTTATGTAGCGGAAGCATATGATAAATCGTTTAGTAATTGTTTCGAAATAACTTAAAACCAATGTATCAATTATGAATAATCCAGTAGCTTCGATCCATGACCACTCCAGCCCGCCCAGATAGCAAGTCCATGCTCCAAAGTTAACGACCTACAAGCATGCAAACAAGTGTGTCAGACTACGCTGGTGAGTTCAAGGTTTTGTTAACTTGTTGAGTTACCAGATGTAAGTTAATGCGAGTCAATGTTGCGTTACGATGTTGCTCATGTTAGATACCCTAGGGAGTGTGCCCATGTGTATCCGGGGAGTGGTTACCCCTTGTTTGCTATGTTGCCATCGTTAGATACCCTAGGGAGTGTGCCCATATGTATCCGAGGAGTGTGCCTCTAACAACCATAGCCCTATCCAGATAATTAGTTCACGCCCGTCCTTACGGCCCGGTGTGAGGTTTCCCACCTAATAGCGCTATCAACTAATTACCCCCATTGCCCTCCAGGCAATAACCAAAACCGATTAAGTTGTTTACCCAATGTTTCCCTTCCAAGTGTTTACCAGTTGTCCCAAACCACCGGGACGCATGCTTGAGAAAATGCAATGAACTCACCTGGGATTGCTCGGCAAGTTATACCAAAGTTACTTGAATTAAGAATGGTCAATCACGTCCTAACACGTTTATTATACAAGTCAGGTTCGGTCCACGTAAAGCACGTATGTTTTACACAGCTAACACGTTTCATGCACGTAAATCATGGCATACAACAATAAACAATCTAAGGGATCCAATAGCATACACGGCCCAACAGCAATAAACAATTAACAATCTTGTGCGATCCAAACATCATGTGCGATCGGATTGACTTGTGCGATTCAGACGGATTGTGCGATCCGGTTTGGGCTTGAAAGCCCAATCGGTTGAACAACAATTCAGCTTGTGCGACACATCAGTAAGCTCGGCCCAATCAGTGACCTTGTGCGACTGAATTGGGTTGTGCGACCCGGCCAGTTGTGCGATCAGGACCTCTTGTACGATCAAGAGGCTTGTGCGGCCAGACACTTGGGCTGTCCGGCCCAATAGTTTGTGCGTTTGGGCTTGGGGCTGGTTCGGCCCAACCGGTAACAACATTGTGACATTGTGCGATTAGGGTCCCCTTGTGCGACTGTTTTTAAGTTCCGGAGATTATGTTCAATTGGTTACATCATGCAACAAGTTTCCTGTTTTATCTCAATCAATTAACAAAATTTCCATCTATTTGATTAACATTCCATCGATCAAACAAGGTTTTTGTTATGTATTTCGTATGAACCCTAATCGGCCTAATCAAGAACAAACATCCTAATCAATCAAAACATGAACACTAATCCTTGCCATACCATCTAATTGAATTAACCCTAGAACTTTACACATAACATTCGGATTCAATTCATATCACAGCCGATTGCTTGTTTATTCGGTCGTATCCAAGATCAACAATCCTTATGTAAATCATACATGACATTTAAGCAAATCAAATAACAAGAACATCAACAGAAATCAAACATCACCACTCGCATGCAAGGCATAGCAACATCACATCGGATTTTAATAAAATCATGCAATCACAACATCATTTAACAAGATCTCAATATTAAACACTAACCGTTATCAAAGAGGGTGAACAAGAATTGATCCAACTTGTGACCTTGGTGCCGTCGGCTTCCAAGCAAAACGAGAGAGAGAGAGAAAGTCGTCTAGGGTTTGTGTGTGTGTTGTGAGAATTGTAACAATGAGAGAATGACCTCCTAAGGTGTGTGTGTATGTTGTACGTATAAGGTAAGTGGGCCGAAACCCCCTAATGGGCTGCCCATTGATTCCGGTTACAAGGAATACGGCCCAAGGCCTTGTGCGTTCCAATAAGTGTTGTGCGGTTTGGTTTGTTGTGCGGTTTGGGCTATACATACATACACACAAAATAAACATAACATTCCAACAACATAGTTCACGTGAGCACGTAACGTTACACAAAGTGGGTTTAAATTACAAGTTGTCACAGTATCCCCAACTAAAAAGAAATTTCGTCCCGAAATTTGGTACGCACTCACTAACGTAAGCTATAATGTTCACTAGTTTTCCTGGGGTGTCACAGACAGACTTGTTGTTTGAAGTTGTGAACGATCAAAAGTGCAATAAATGAAGCATGGGCGCCCTCTACTTGCCTCCTAGCACCAAGGGCCACCTGCTGAACATCCATGCTCCATTGTAGGTTGATGTGTAATGATCTAGAGGCCATTCTTTCACTATAAAAGGCATGCATTGTGCATAAGTGAAAACACACCTCAAAACTTACCTTCTGATCATTCCTGGAGCTCTCAAGCTTTCCTCTATCATTCTAAGTCGTGCACTAAGCTTCTGTAAGTTGCCTAACCCTTTGTGGTTTCATTTTTCAATAGTTTTAGCCTAAAAGTCAATCCGTCGTAATTAACGATTGACTTGGCGATAAATCACGAATGGTCCAGTGATTTGTCGGATCAAAGATAGTTATATGATGGTAATCATGTGGGCATTAAACCCCTAAAAGGGCACCCTCTGATTCCCACTCTAACTAGTTCAAATATCGAGTCAAACGTGCTTAGAAAAAGTCAACAGAAATGTCATTTTGCGATTTCTTGCATAATCTGTAATGTAGATGATATGTGACCTCTTTGAACACTCATAAAACATGATAATAAGTATATAAACTAGTCTAAGCTTGTTTGATCCGACCATTTGTTGTTTTGACCCGGTTTGGAGCCGAAAGTCGCAAAAGTTTGACTTTTGCATTGACTTCAGTTCTGACCCGTTAAAGTTTGATTTAGATATGCCTTAGGACTCTCTTAGGACCAGGTTACATGATGGTATAACCCTCTGTGACTGGTTCGTTGTTTGTCCGAGTCTTTTACACATTTCCGTTAAATGCTTAAAAGTTGACCGTAACGCCCTTTTTAAAATAAAACGAGAATTTCGGACATGTGAAAGGATCATAACCTTGGTTACTGATTTCTAAGCATGTCCCTAAAATTTCACATCAATCCGAGGTCCAGAATATGAGTTATGCTAATTAGCGCAAATTGCGAAACTTTAGTAATTAAATAGCGCAATTAGCATAACGCCTATCTAAACCCGGATTTCGACATCAAACCTTTTGCTCACTGTTGTAAAATAATATTTTGGGATTTTTAAAGATTTTTAATTATTTTTAACCTGCTCATAACCTACGGTTATGGCAACGGTTCGGTAAATACCGAATATACCCTTTTCGGCCATAACTTGAGTTCTACAAGGTCTTTTGACCCGATTCCAGTTGCTACTGATTTTAAATAATAAATAAAGTATTTTAGACTTTATAAACTGTTCGGGAAACTCAGATTTCCTGTAGAACTCTAAAACCTCTTTTATAATCTTTAAAAAGACCGAAATACCCCTACGGGGCATAATAACAACTTAAACTCGTTACGGGCATTATGGAAGGTATCCTACTGATACCACAACCTCTTTAAGGCATGTTGACTTAGGAAAACAGTGTAGGACACCTACGGTTACCCGTTGCGCCTTTAGCGCGCACGGTTCGGCTTATGTAACTAGTTTACATAAGTTAGCCAAAACGGGTCAAACCATATTGTTTTAACCCCAAAATCCAGAGTATGATTATTATACCCAAATAAAACAAGTCTTCAAACTTGTTGGGTCAAAATCACACTCCATTCACGGTTTTCGCCTTTCACGCGATTAAACCGTAATTATCCTTTGAAACTGACCGGTCTAAGCTACGGCAAATATAAAGACCCGTTAGGATTCTAATAGGTTATTTTAAAACCTTCGTTCCAGAATAGGAGACCAGTAAAAGCTATCTGTGATTTATTCAACTAAGGATTATACTTGCAAAGGTAAATACTTTTAACTTATTTTCCGTTATACGGGCTTGGGTTACGGTATCTAAAATACCGCTTGGTCGGGCAATTGACCTCATCTCATTTGTAGTTGGGTATTATCAATGTGACCCGTTTAAAAACTTGTTTTGTTGGCTTAACGCCTTTGGGGGCTTAATGACCATGTCCCGGATATCCTTGGCAGCATTTACGAATGGCCACGACCTTGACATCCCGGTGTAGGCGTACACCCGGCATTATGTCTATAATTATAAAAGTGTAGCCGTTGGTTACCCGCCACGGTTTTATACTATGTGGTGTGTCTATTAAACTTTAACCCGATACGACTCGGGCGACCGAACGCATAGTAGACATGTAATTCTTTACAAGATTATATATTTAAATAATTCTCCCAAGTTATAAAAGAATTTGTGCCTTGTGCATTCAAATAAATTTTATTAAACATTTTTACAAAAGTGTCAGTGGAATGTATTTACCAGTGTAAACTGACGTATCTTCCCCAAAAAGACTAAATGCAGGTACTAGGCGTAATTGGCTGGGATTTCTCCTTAGCATCACTAGAAGTCTCGCACGCTTAAGATGCCTACAGTCTGTTGAACAATACTTTTGTTATTTCTATTTGATCCCCTGTGGATTATTATTTCAACAATGGTGATACATTGATATTACACTTAAAGTTGAAATATATTATCTTTATGCTTCCGCTGTGTATTCATATAATTGTGTGGTTTGACTATATTGTTGCCAACTACGTCACGGTAATCCCCCACCGGGCCCACCGGTGATACACGTGGAAAACGGGGTGTGACAGATGGAGCGAGTCGATAAGGGGCTTTGGCAACGGGGTTAGCTCCAGGAATGAGGTCGATGCGGAAGTCGATATCATGACTTGGTGGTAGTCCAGGAAGATCGTCAGGGAACACCTGAGGAAATTCACGAACCACTGGTACGTCTTTGACTTCAACTTTCTTTTTCTTACCCTTCTCCGCTACTACAAAGCAGACTCGAGCATTGACTGCAGGTGCTTGACCTGCTTGTTGGCCTTGAGGGGCAGGAAGTAGAGCTTGATTGACAGTAGCTTGAACTGGGGCTTGACGGGGACCATAGCGACAGTTTGCAGTGAAATGACCGTAAAGGTTGCAGTGAGCGCAAAAACGACAGGCTAGACCCACTGGATGATGATACAAGCATGTCGGGCAGAGTGGGTGAGGGCCTGTGTATGCACGCTTTGCTGGCAGTGCATTGATCACTGGAGCTGAGCAAGGGTGCTGCTGCTGTTGAGCTGGTACAGCTTGTAGAGGAGTGGCGTTTGTCGCGGCAGCACAGCTCTTGTTGCTGGAGCTGTTGTTGTTCCTCTTCTTTCTTCTCGATGACTTGGAGGATTGAGCAGATGAGTCGGTGGATGCTGCAGTGGCTTGGTGCAGAGACTTGGTTTGCTTATCCCAAAAGCCAGACTTTACTCGCTTGTCATTTATCTCAGCTGCGAGTAGGTAGGTTTCTTCGATCGTTGCTGGCTTGGCGGCGTGAACAAAGTCGGCTACACAATCGGGTAGAGCTCGAATGTACTTCTTGATAGCTTGATCTGAGGTCTTGACTTAATCGGGACATATGATGCTAAGCTGCTTGAAGCGAGCAGTGGGAGCAGCGTTGTCTCCATCCTTCTGCTTGATTCCCCAGAACTCGTCCTCCAGCTTTTGGCGTTCATGAGGAGGGCAGAATTCGTCGATCATGATTGCCTTCAACTCCTCCCATGTTAGCTCGTAAGCTGCATCATTTCCGCGCTTGTTTCGTTCGGCCGTCCACCAGTCTAGAGCACGGGACTGGAAGACGCCTGTAGCATTGAGAGTGCGGAGATGTTTAGGACATCCGCTCTGGCGCAGAGTGACTTCGACTGAGTCGAACCAGTGAAACATGGCGGTAGGACCATCTTCGCCAGTGAACTCCTTTGGTCCGCATGCTTTGAACTGCTTGAAGCTGAAAGCAGCCTTGCTTGAATCCTTAGGGTTTTCAGCTCGGGATTCTTCCAACGTTTTGCTGGCATTTTCATACACCTCACTCACGGCTTTCGCCACTTGCTTGGAGATGATAGCAGCGAGGCGTCGGTCTCTCTTTTCTTGGCGAGTAAGTGGGGTTCGGTGTCCGGACGACGACATGGTCTGCATTAGACATCGTTACGAGACTTAACACAACGAAATCGAATCTCACCTCACACGTCTACTACTATCTAAAGCTTAGAATCACGTTGAAACACATATCACGTAAACACATAAGCACATAACCACAGATACACGTAAGCACAGAAGCACATAAGCACAGAGTCACATAATTACGAAAGCACGTAACTACTTAATCACAGAGGCAGGTAATGTCACGTAATTCCCCTATAAGCACATATAGCATTCTGATTGCCTCAAGATCCTATCATTCAAAGCTCGTGTGTCGTTCGAAATAGCATGTCGAATAGCATCGTATTAGCCTAACTTAGTCGTATAGCATATCATATCGTAATGTCGTCTAGATTGCAGCAACCGGAGATCGATTAGGGATAGAGTAACAGTACGAGTCGTGTGTGTCGATTGAAATGATAGCAAAATCGAGTAACATCCCAAAATATAAGCACGAACAGGGGAAGCACACATAAACACATAAAATCAACGAGTCATCAGAGTTCGCGGTTGCGGTTCTCTGAATCGAAACACATAAAATCGAGAGATAGATCGTCTGCGGCTACTAGACATCGACTACCCAAGGCAGCTCGACTATTCACAGTAGACTTGTCGTCACTTTCGGCCTTAAGGGTCATGTTTCTGCCTCGATTCTTGGACATTCAACACACGTTCCTTAGGTCATACTTGTGAGTTCAGGTCGTTGGAGTCCGTCGAATGCCTTGGTGAGATAAATAAAGTCCAGAACAAACTGCCAAGGTTAGGGTTTCACCCCTTGGCTTAGCAATTTCTTCCTTGTTTTAAAAATTTAAGGAGAATTTTCATCAAAATGAGGGTTTCACTCCTGATTTGGTATAATTCTCCCTATATGTAATTGGAAATATTAGGTTAAGCATGAGTAAATGGACAAAAATCGTCGTAAGTCAGTCGATTTAGTCGGGAGTTTGCGGTTTTCACACCCGTTCCTGACTGAATCTCCTGACTTTAATTGAAAATTCGAGTGTAGTGATAGTGAAGAATTGCAGAATAAGCACATAAACTGGGTCTGTTGGATCCTAACTATAGTCTAGGTCTCTAAGACAGCGACCCGGACTAGGCCGTGTCTAACCTAATTCCCTATAGTTATGGCTCTGATACCAATCTGTCACACCCCAACCGATGGCGGAATCATCGGGGCGCGGCACTGAGCGAAACAGATTGTTCAAAGAAATTCCATAACAACTATTATTACCGAATAGTTTAAATATCACGTCCCATACCGTGACCCATAAGATAAATTTAGTTATTACAGACATAGATGTTCTTCAAACAAAAACATGTTCCGACAACTCAGATTTAAACACATAAATATAAATTGTCTTGGTTTCTAGACTCTTTCCTAGCCTCGATTTCACAGCAGAGTAAGCAAGTAAGCATCCTAAACACCTGTAACATACATTAAAATAAAGTCAATACGTATAATGTAAAGGTGAGCATACAAGTTTGATAATAGCATATAGAGTTCGAATAGTTTACGCATAACCAGCACGTACACAGAGGGAAATGATGCACGTTAATTATCGACATGGACCTATCAATACCAACGACTGCGGGTTGACTGTCCGAGACAGTTCGCAATACATGATCACCACCGTAAATCATGCAAGTAATTGTCCTTAACAACCCCCGTGTGAACGGGTGCTGAGTCCAAACTATAGTACTACGTTGCTAAGGCAGGTAGACATCATTCCACGTGTAAACATAACAACAAGCACACATTTATTCACGTAATACATGCAATCGGTTAGCGTTCAAATAGTTTGAATAGTGTGTTCGATTGTGATTTTGATAAGTAACGTATGTAACACTCAAAAGTGCTAAAGCAAAAAGGGTTCGAGTATACTCACAGTGATTGATTATGGATTGAAGGGAGCGCTGAGAGTAGGGTTAGCCTGAATAGTTCGATAGTACAACAATGAGTAACGTGGAAATAAGACAAGTGTGAATGGATCGAATAGGCTGGTCGATCGAACGGCAGGTTCGATCGAACGGTCAGTTCGATCGGCTGGTATATCCGATTGTACAGTCCTGTTCGATCGGCCGGTAGGCTCGATCGGCTGGGCCATTCGAGTGGATTGTTTCCTCCTCTGGTGTGTTTGTGTTTGAGGATTTGAACTTTTGAAGTTTTCGTTGTAGTATATGAGAACACTAAAATGTCCTTACCTTTCATGTTGATCGATCGAACGGTCCGTTCGATCGGCCGGCTTAACCGATCGGCTGGGGACTTTAGGAGTGGTTCCCAACAGAATGTCACTCGATCGAACAGACTATTCGATCGGCTGCCATTCCCTACTACGAACGAGTTGTGAAAACGCTTAATTGTTGAAGCATAGTATCTCATGATCCGAACAGTAATGTTTACCAATCGAGTAGCGTATTCGATCGAACATTACTTCGTCAATAGCATACTTCATAAAATTTGAAAAGTGTGGAACCATGTGCTAGCCGATCGGCTGGTATGTCCGATCGGCTGGGCTGTTTGAAGAGCCTAGCCGTTCGGCCAGCATTTTTGACCTGGTCGGCCTTTCGTCTAACACTTGGCCGTTTGTTCACTTGTTGCCATATCGAGGTAGTTTGATAACGAGTTGAACTATGATATCCCCCGTTCCTACTCGTTTCTTCGGCTCGGACAGGAATCACCCAAGCCCAGCCGGTGGACGGTTCGGAACGTCGGTTTAGAGTTTAACCCATCGTCGGTGAGCCTTGTATATAGAATCCGAACCTTGAACCTCTTAACTGTTAGAATGATTAGTTAGCCGGTTCAAGCTCCGTTTCTACCGGTTTAAAGGTTTTGAGTGTAAAAGGTTGAAGAAAGTTGGAGATTGTTCATAAAATGGTAAGATTTATAAGAATCTTAGTTTGTTCATGTGTAAATCGGTCAGATCTAAGCTATTCATGGTTGAATGAGGCCACAGTTTGGTGTTCTTGAAGAACACCATGATGACATCACCCAAGAACACTTAGATCTTGGTGATTTCACGGTTAGAAATCGAGTTTTGAAAGATAGAAAGGGGTAGAATCATGCAACGATTAAAAACTTACAAGAATTAGAGTGAGAACTTACCGGAGTTGAGAGAAATCTGAGAAAAGGTGAAGAAGAAGGCTGGTTCGGTCAGAGCTTTCCAAAAATGGAAAGTGTGACAATGACAGCCCTATTTATAGGCTCCAAAAGGGGAAAGTGGCAGCCGATCGGCCAGGAGCTCCGATCAAATGGGCTGCTCGATCGGTTAGGAAGATGCTAGCCGATCGGCTGGCCTGTTCGATCAGGATGCCTCCTGTTCGATCCGCGACCCACTTTGAGTATTTCGCGACGATTTTCGATGTTTCGATTTCGATGGACGATGATACGAATACGATAGAGTTCCTAGTCAAATTACTTTCAGTCCCAATCACTATATCTACATACAAGCATCTACAATTCACGTTTCGATGTCGGTTTCGATTGAGTTCGATTGCTTTTCGAGTTTCGATTCGATTTTCGATTGATTCACTTGAATTCCACACCAAACATATAAGTAAACACGCACAAGTAACACATAAGGCACACACACGGATAACAATTCCAGAGTTCGCATATTTCGAGTCTTGAGTTGATTGAATCGATTAGCTTGATTATTGATTGATTAACTTTATCGCATTGTTACTTCCTACTATTCACAGTCGTAAATCGGTCGTATTGGTTAAACATTCGATCTTTTCATTAGACAACACTTACTCTACATAATACAAAAAGTAAAAAGAACATTAACAGTCAAAGAAGTCAAAGTTGACTTGGACTTTGACTTTGACTTTGACTTTGACATTCGAAAACACGGGGTGTTACACCCGGAGGGTCCGGGAGGGGTTAAGTACGTGGTAGTGGCCATCGACTACTTCACCAAGTGGATCGAGGCGAAGCCCCTGGCAAAAATTACTGGGGAACAGATGAGGAGGTTTGTGTTAGACAACATCATCTGCAGATATGGGGTCCCGAAGGAACTGGTGAGCGATAACGGGGTCCAGTTTGCTGGAAAGCCTTTCAAACCATGGTGCGAGCGGATGCAGATTCAACAAGTGTTTACATCCGTCACCCATGCCCAGAGCAACGGATTGGTAGAAAGGGCTAATCAAGGTGTCATCAAGGGAATAAAGGGAAGACTCGGAAGAAAACAAAAAGGATGGTTGGAAGAACTACCATTCGTGTAATGGGCATACAGGACCACTCCTAAAAGTTGCAATGGGGAGACTCCTTTCAGCCTAACCTACGGAACAGAAGCTGTCGTCCCGGCTGAAATAGGGTCCCCAACCGCCCGGATGAGGCTCCGGGAGGAGGAAAACGAACAAGATCTCATGATGAACTTAACCTCTTGGAAGAGAGACGAGAAATAGCAGCAGTCAAGGAGGCCAGATACAAGAAGCAGCTGGAAAGCTATTACAACGCCAGGATGAGAAAGCTCAACCTTATCCCTGGGGACCTAGTCCCAAGGGCAAATGAAGCCAGCCTACAGGAGAGCACCGGAAAGCTAGGCCCCAACTGGGAAGGACCCTACCGAGTCACATGGGCAAACGGCAAAGGAACTTGCAAATTGGAGACACTTGAAGGCAAGGAGGTCCCCAGGGCCTGGAATCTCATGCAGCTTAGGAAATATTATGTGTAAGGGGTCCCCCAAGGAAAACGGCCAAGAGCCACTTTTGTAACAATTAACTATTAATCTGGGGTTCCCCCAAAGACAGATCTTTTGTAACAATTTATGAGGGGAAGTATAAATCCCTAAGGAGTAAATGGAAAACGGACAGAACATGTCCTCTTTTGAAAAAACAATGGGCATTACACCTAGGCAGACGTGCCCAGGAACACCATTAAACCTAATTAACAGGCAAGCACACGTGTACAAGGCATCCCAAACATGCCAAAAGCCCGGCCGTGGGGCTAATAAGGGTCTAGCTAACCCAAGAAAGCGGACAAAACAAGTCAAAAACATAATACCACATTATAAACTTGTCCATCGATTGGCCTCGAACAGACAATCATAGTTTAACAAGCAAACAAAAAATACAACATACTCCTATAAACAAAACCACAAAAGGAAGTTTGCTTTATTCATATAAAGTACATACACAAAGAAAGGCCTCAGTAGCCTTGGCAAAAGTAAACAACACATGAAATAACAAATATAGCAAAATGAAACAAAGATACAACTCCTCGCTAAGCAGTCTAAAAGTCTCCAGGGAAGCACCAAACTAGCCCTCGGTAAAAACCCCTGCAAAACAAACAGCCACAACATAGAACAAGCAAAAAACAAGGAAGCAACACACAGTCATAAGCTACGTGATTAGAAGATAAGGAGGCCCCCAACACGAAGGACCCCTTCCCAAGCGACAAAACAAAGTTCAAAAGTATCCTAGGGCAGGTAAGTTATCCATATTACAACCATATCGAAAGATGTTGAATGTCTGAAATTCACTGGGGATCACCCCCGGAAAGAGATGGTGGAGACGAAGGGCCGGCAGAGGAGAACAGGACTTTTAATTCATCAATAGATATCAGGGGATGCTCCAGGATTCTCGCAAGGATGGCTGGGGTTTTACGCCCAAACTCTTCATTCAGCTTGGACAACCTCTTCTTTGCTTTGGAATTGTAAAGAGGAGTCTCCTTTCTGCCGAAGCCCTGAGGGGAATAGGCATAGCCATCCTTCAATCCTGACTGGTAGCCAACATCCCTGTATGCCCTGTACACCTCCTCCAGGCCACTCTTGAAATCCACCGACTGAGCAACAGCAGCAAGGAAGGCTCCAAAGCCTTCAGTAATTAGCCAATGCTTCTCCTTTGCCAGTCGCTGGTTGTCGTCAGAAGTTATCCCATAGTCCGCATACATGGTGTTGAGCTGCTTCTGGGAAACGGAGCCAACTTCCTTTAAATGCTTCAGCTCAGCAGCCAACTCTTCTTTCTCTCCAACCAGCACCGCCATCTCCTGCTCCCAAGCCCGATCTTTTCTCTCCAGCATAGCTCCAGCCCCCTGAACAAAAGATCAGTATATATAAAAAAGGGGGGGAGGAAGGACCGTGTACCTTCTCCTCCTGCAACTTCCTCTCAGCATCGACCACTTGGCACCTAAGTCCAGCAGAAACAGACTGGGAAGCCTTAAGCTCAGCCTTAAGCCCTTCATTTGCCCTCCTCAGATCATCAATCCTCTGCATCATACCAGCCCCTCTGAAAAAGCTCTCACACAGGGACATGCTGTACTGATCCTCGAAAAGATCGTCCCTTAAAGCAGAATTCACAAATTTATGGGAAGGAGGAACAGCATGACTCAAGAAGTCCCTAGCAGACTCAGGAGTCCCTATCACCGAGGAACTGGTCACCTTCCATTTAGGGACATAAGTAAGCGGGATAGCATCAGCAAACAGGGGAGCAAGAGGGGATCGATGAGTAGGGCCCTCAAGGAGAGTGGGTCTGCTAGTCCCAGTAGCATGAGAGGGCGAAAGCACAAAAACTGAGGAAAAACGAGCTATGCCCACCTCAGAGGCCTTATCCCGAACACAGGAAGAAGAGGGACCAGTGGGAATCTCTATGGGCTCCCGAGAACTCCCTTGTGAAGTAAGAAAAAGAACATCAGAGACAAGGCAAGAACAGGAAAAATGGAATGAGTGGAAGACAAGACTCACCAGCAAAGGAGCACTTACTAGGCTCGAAGACCTCAGATGTTTAGATAGAGAACCTTTGACACCGGCGAGGGGAAGATCAGAGACAGATTTCGATGAAGGAGGGGGTTTTTGACCACTGGCACTCCAAAGTCTTTGACGGATATTACGGGGAGCAGGGGCTGGATGAGGACTGGCAGATCTTCTCTTACGAACTAACTGAATTTCAACATCTTCATCATCACTTTGGCCAGAATGATGAACAGGAGGAAAGTCAGGAGAACTTTCCTCCTCATCAGAAGGATTCTCCTCATCACCACCCACGGCAGTGGAACCCCCGACCTGAACGGATCCCCCAGTAACCTGCACCTCCGCATTTAATTCGGGATCGATCTCGTTGTCAACCACAAACTTGACATCTTTGGAATCGCCCTGAAGAAGCCTCCACAAAGTTATCTCTACACAAAGAGGAAACACCAAAGATGACTGCACAATCTTTAAGACACAGAAAAAGGGCAACTATAAGTAACAAATCAAGAGTAAAGAAATACCTTTTTTGCCGAAAAAAGCCCTGGGACGGACCGGATAGGAGGGACTCAACCCTCCCATGGCAAGCATCCCCTCGGAAAAAGTGAACGCACTCGTCGGATTCTCGCACATCCGGTTCCACTGAATGGTTTCAGTAGCAGACAGGGTAGGAACAACGTCTTCAATCGCAGCATCAAGATCTTTTGGCAATGAGGGCTCCGGCAGCATAGTGGCAGATGTAGGATCGTGTAGCGACCCGAACGAGTCGTTCAGAGGAGTTTTCGTCAATTATAGGTGCGGAAAACAAATAATCAACGTAGGAACAGCTATCAAATCACTTTAAACACCTGTTTCTATTGATATTTAACAGTTTACAATCCAATCTCGATCCGGCAGCACTTCGGTACGAGTTTCTACAACAGTTACAAATGATTCGCTCTTGGGCTATTTATAGATGACACAGGTCCGCTCCAATGGTCACGTCCGTAAAAGCGGACCTCCTTTGGACGAATAAGCGGACCTGTCACATGACATATAAGCGACCCTACTATGTCCACAAAAGCGAACCTGACTCTAAACTTCTATACAATATCCAATATTCTCGTAACACGTGCCCTGATCTAACACTCTAAGAATATGACTCGATCCAAGACGAAGTCAACAGATGAAATGCACCAACAGACTCCCCCTCAGATGTTGATGGAGTCGTCCATCGAGTCTCAACACTGTTGAATCTTCACGTCTTCAGTCTTGATCAGTCTTTGGGCTTCTCTCTCCCTATCTTCATCTCTTTCTCTTTTATCATCAACAGACTCCCACTCACTATGATGTTGACATCTTTTGTTATCAAGTCCAACATGTGCTCCCCTTCAAATGTTGACTTTTCCTGCATAAAAACTCTACCACAAACATAAGTTTTATGATAAAAGTTTAAGCATAATATCATCACTTATCACAAACCAATCAATCAATCAGATACTGATGAACCACTTGGAATTGTGACGTTTTTCTTTACCAAAACAATCACCCAAACAAATTGTTCATCATGTTTAGCACTGCGAATTTTGAAAATCAGTCATTCAACACCAGTTGTCGAAAATCTTTTTGTGATTTCAAAAATTTATGCTAAAACACACCAAAAATCTTTTTGGATTTTTCTGAAAGAAATAAAGTGCAGAAATGAAATATTTACAGACGATATTTTTGTGAGTTTGTGCAAGAGGATCATATCAGAATATGAGACATATCACCAACACCGTTAAGCTTTAAACATTCTCAATTCTAAACAATTTACCTAGATTGTCAGTATATTGGTCCACTTTAAATTTTCACACAAATTTCAATCGATTTGAGATACGATATTAATGTTTTAGAAACTTAAACTTAATTGTGTATCACTCCACTTGAATATACTCCTGTATCCAGATCCCAAATATTCAGTCTTACAGGTGAGTATACCACAGCTGATATCTGTAAAGGGGTTATGCGAAACCGTGAGAGCTCAGGTCAGAACTTCCGTTCAACAGAGAGATGGTGGCTCGACTTTTGGTGGGTCCCCTTTAGAGGATCTTTTTTACAACAGCAATGACTATCAATTTTATTGTTTCATCGATTTGCTGAGGGCGGCGCTTTTTCAAGCATTTGCAGAAAGTATTATCCGGGGCCTAGGTCAGTACTTCCATACAGCAGAAGTCCCGGGATAATACCCCAGATATCACTGAGTATAAAGACCTAGTATCTCAGAATACGAGACCTTTCAAACAAGATTTCGGGGGTTACCCATATATTCAAGAATAGTTACCCACAAATCAAGCAAGTTTGATTTAGGTTTATATTTCGTTTCAATTTACTAAATGTGCGAAAATCTACTGACACATCCGCAGTAAGATTGTTTATCACTTTTTGACTTTACATATCTTTAGCGTGTCGTGATAGTCCACTGATGTACTATCATTTCCTCTTTTTCACAACAAAACTCATTTTTGATTTTATCATGTTTTTGTCTTTTTCAAATTTTCTAATGTTTTTGGATTTTCAGAAATTTTCTTACTCCCCCTAAAATACAAACACATTAACAAAAATATGAAAACAAACTGTACAGAAACATGACAACTGATATCAAATTACATCAATTCTCCATTCACTTGGCATAAACTATCAGAACTCTCCCTATCAACAAACTATTTTCCCATTTAGATTGCAAAACACTTAAGTTTGTTTTAATCAAAATGGTTTTTCCGGAAAATAAGTTTGATTGATTTTACCACTTGTAGGTTTTTCAAACAAATGTTCGGGGTTATGGTTCATCATCTTGTCTTCCACCCATTTGTAGGAAAATACAAGTACAAATTAATGTCCTTGATTTACCATTTGCAGTCCAGAAACCTCTGTACTACTTGTAAAAACATAAACTCGTCAAATACCACTTGTAAGAATATACACACAAACCTCTTTACCGTTTGTATGATTGACATTACCGAATAGAATTCGAGAAAGATGCCGATTCATGCTCCACGCTTACCAACCTGGGAGCTCCGGCAAGTCCTGAGACTTACTGTTCATAATATGTACCATCCCAGTCACAAACCAGGGATGGTTCAACCTTTTCTTTCTTTGTTTTCTTCTCATAAAATTCTTTAACCCTTTTGACTTTTCGATCAATCATCTTGCCAAAGATATATTTTACCTTGGGGTTAAAGACCTTCTCAGCATCAAATTCCTGTTTATCATTATAAAATTGGTTAGAAATTTCAATTTTACCAATTTTCTTTTTATAATTCTCAGCCCGAAGTAATGGAAACTCCTCATCATTCACAATCGGAACTGGTTTTTCATCTTTTAAAACAGCTTCACATTTTGAAACATCATGTGGCTCAACTGATTTTATGGAATCAGTTTCATCGCCAGAAGATAGCTCCTCTGATTTTGACCTATCAGAATCATCGCTAGAGCTTTCACCAGCATTCTTAACAACCCATTTCTGGTTGTCAGACTTAGCTCTTTTCTTGTAGAACTTGTTCGAACTCTCACCAATTTCAAATATAGAATCTTGAAACAATTTTGTTCTATCAATTGGTGATTCGAACGCAAGCACTTTCTCTCTGAGTTTACAAAATACTCCCTGTTTTGATTGTATTGCATTAGAACAATCTTTTGCAATATGTCCAACAGTGTTGCATCGGAAACAGGTTCTTGTATCTCACTTCTGTTCATCTTGCTTCTTTGCAAGGAACTCACTATTTGATTCCCTCCAGAAACTTGTCTTTTCTTCTTCATCAGTTGACGTACCTGAAACAAATGACATTTTGGATTTAAAGTCACGAACATATTTTTCATTTTTCTGTTTTTCTGTAGGAATAAAGCCTAAACCTTTCTTTTTGAAATTACCATTATGGTTCGATTTCTTTTGGAAACCAGAACCAGAATAGTAATTCTTTTTCTTGTTTAATCTTTGTTGAACTCTTGAGGTGTAATACTTAGGTTTTTCATTAAGACATAAGTCTTTTATTTCAGAAATATTAATTTCTGTGAGTTTGAAAACCTTTTTTATCAATTCTGTTTTGACACCTCTTATTGGAAATTCTTCATCAGAATATAATTTGTCAGAATCATTCAAAGTGTAAGCAACTTTAAACAATCCATCATCCAAATTAGATTTTGACAACAAAAACTTTCTATCATAAACTAATTTGCCCTGTTTTCTGTTTGACATGGAATGCTGGACTCAGACTTAGACTCTTCAACATCATCACTCTCTAACACACGATCCACGACTTTCTTCATCATTTGAGACTGTTGATCAGTGTCAGATGATGTAAACACAACATCAATATTTTCTGGTAGATTTACTGACGACTCTGACTCCCACTGTAAATTTGTTGCCTTTTTGACTCTTTCATCGTTTGGATATCTAGGCAAATATCCATTTTCCAGCGGGGGTGGACACTTGTTATAACTGACACCTTGCTTCTTACCAGATGGCGTCTTTTCAGTGTCTTTTTTCTTGTCATTCTTCTTCTTGTCAGCATTCTTTTCATCAGCACCTTTTCCAGCTTCTTTCTCTTCAGTTACCTCATCATCTTCCCATACCTTCATACTTTCAACCGTCGGATAAATCCTATCAATAACATAGGAAGTACATGAGTAACTTTTTAACAAACGATTAACTCTTTCAGTTTCAATTCTTTGAAGCTCAAGCTTTTGTTCCAAAGCAGCACATTTTTCAATGTAATTGTTTACAACTTTCTGCTTTGTCATGAACGCTCCCTGAAGTGTTTTCATTGCTGTAGCTTGTTCTTCACTCGTTTGATTGTATTAATTCATTGTTTTATTTAGCACATCATAAGACTCCTTCTAACTGTTCAAGTTGTAAATCAACGTGCTATTCTGCTTCTTCACAACTTCACAATTCTCACACGTTACTGGAATCTTTTTCGCATCAACTTCTTCCTCAACCTTGAATTTAGGCGCTTCTTTCACCTTTTGTCTTCTCACCACCGGAACCTCTTCATCATCACTGCTCACTGGTGTCTTGATCTTTTTCTTTTTCTTCTTGGCATTTTCATCTTCACTATCACTTTCAGCAAGCAGCTTCATATCTTCTTTATATTTTCTTGCCCAATATTCCGTATCATCATCACTATCATCTACAACCTTTGCCGTAAAAGCAGTGTAAGCTGTAGTTTGATCAGGAATATAATCATCCCAAGTGAAATTTGCCCAGCTAAAACCCTCTGGTAATCTCTCATCATCTTGATCAATTATCAAAGCACTACCATCCCTTCTTTTTCCACAATCATAACTACTCACACAAGCCCTCTTTCCAGTGTCTTCAATTACATCTCTTCCATGTGCAGTTTGAGCTTGATGTTTTTGTTGTTGAGATGATTGTTGACCAACTTGGTGGTAGATGGCTTTCCGATAGTAATCATTATTGTTGTTGAATGGATTTTGAGCCCCACTTGCTTCTCGGTTAGTGCACTCCCTTTTGAAGTGTCCTTTTTCCCTGCACCGAAAACAAGTGATTTTAGATTTGTCAAAACCTAAAGTAGAAACATTCGCATCACGAAGATCATCTCTCCCCGTGATTTGTTTGAATTTCTCAGCTCTCCGTAAAACACTAGCCAGACACCACTTTATGTCCATCAGCTCCATCTCTTCAGCATCTATCTGGTCGTAATCTTCTTTGGTTAACATTGGATTCCCGATACGACCTGCAACAAAACAAGTGTAAGATTCCAAAACCATTCCTAACAAAGACATTTGGTTTTTGGCAACTTCCTCAGAATAATCTTGATCATTTTCAAGATTTAACATAATGTTACACTGTAATTTTCTCCCGTTTTTAGTTGCAGAAATGTTTGGATCAAAAGATGAAAATGATGTGAAACTGGTTTTGCTGTTGGACCCAGATGATGGACTTCCAGATGAATTTTTGGCACTATAGGCAGTCTCAACCTTCGGAGATAGACTTGAAGATTTCTTTTCATTAACTCCTGCCTTATAATACAACCCGATGTCCTGTTCACCATCAAAATCTTTCATTCTGATCACTTTCCGTTGTTCCATTTCTTGAGCCTCTATCTTTTCAATGAACTTACTGAGCATCAGATTGCTAAAACCCTTCTTGTTTCTGAGCATCATAAGGTATGTGCCCCAAGTCTCATAGGGCAATGCATCAGAAAGTTTCTCTATCAACTCATCAGTGCTCTTCTCAATACTCAACCTTTTCATGTTGGCAAGCAGATTACAATAACGTTCAATAATCCCTCGTGTACTCTCATTCTTTAAACCACGGAAAAGATCAAATTCTTTCTTTAGAAGCGACTTCTTGCTTTTAACCATCTCTTCACTACCCTGAAACTTTGACCGTAAAGCTCTCCAAATTGAATATGATGTTCCATTGTGTTGCAAAAGAACCATGATATCCTCTTTCACTGCTTGTTGAAGAAGACTTAGCATCATTTTCTCATCTTTGTACTTCTTCCTTGCATCAGCAGTTAGACTTTTTATCGGAATGGGTTCTTCATCATCATCCAAAGGTCGAACATACTTTGTCTCGACGCATTACCAAGCATCAAGATAGTTAGCTTGCACCCAATTCTCAAACCGACCTTCCCAACCTTTAAATTCTTCTATGTTCATTAGCCTCGGTGGTTTTTGCATTGTGCCCGTTTCGTTTTCGAGCATCGTATTTTGTGCGAAAGTGATTGGGGTTACTGGGGTAGCGAACGCATTGAAGAATTCCTCGTCCATTTTCAAAACTTCCGAAAATTTTTCACAGCAGCCTTAAAAGCGAACCAGTATGTTTGTGTCTGTCACAAAAGCGAACCAGATACGTTCACTGGAGTGAACCTGTCTACTAGATGTATACAAAAGCGGATCTCTTGTGAAGAGCGAACCTGCTTGTGTTATATAAGCGAACTTGACTGCTAATTGAGCACAAAAGCGGACCAGTTGGACACTACAAGCGGACCGGATCAACTACCAATGAGCGAACCAGTAAACATCCTTTTGAGCGAACCTGTTTGAAATTGTAATTACGAGCGAACCTTGAGTGTACGTTGGAGCGAACCTCTCAAGCGAATCTGTAAGATGTCAGTAAAAGCGGATCTATTTCGGACCCACTTTTGACCCACTTTTAATTTGAATTCTGACCCCAAACTTTCCAGGATTTATCTCTATAGTGTTGCGCACAATCCTTGAAACTTTAAGCCGTTTTTGACCGTTGAAAGTGTCTGTAATGAAGAATGAAAGTGTAGATGAAAGAAAACTAGATGAAATTCAGCTCTATCCTGCAGAACTCCTCCTCCTGAAGCTCTGATACCACTTGTAGGATCGTGTAGCGACATGAACGAGTCGTTCAGAGGAGTTTTCGTCAATTATAGGTGCGGAAAACAAATAATCAACGTAGGAACAGCTATCAAATCACTTTAAACACCTGTTTCTATTGATATTTAACAGTTTACAATCCAATCTCGATCCGGCAGCACTTCGGTACGAGTTTCTACAACAGTTACAAATGATTCGCTCTTGGGCTATTTATAGATGACACAGGTCCGCTCCAATGGTCACGTCCGTAAAAGCGGACCTCATTTGGACGAATAAGCGGACCTGTCACATGACATATAAGCGACCCTACTATGTCCACAAAAGCGAACCTGACTCTAAACTTCTATACAATATCCAATATTCTCGTAACACGTGCCCTGATCTAACACTCTAAGAATATGACTCGATCCAAGACGAAGTCAACAGATGAAATGCACCAACAGTAGAGACAAAGATGAATCTGCTTTTCCAATCCTTCGGATAAGTGGAGGTGGGCATAAAACTGTAACAAGGCTTCGAGACATTGTTCTGCCGTTTTGCAAAGGTAAACAAATCCCCGTCAGAAACTAGCTTATAGAACATACAAAACAGAGGAATAGAAGGCTCCCCTGAAATTGCTGCACAGGATAGCTCGAAATGGACCACCCTCATAAACCCGAAAGGGTGAATCTGAGAAAAGTGAACACCAAAATGACGAAGTAGAGCAACTTTGAAAGGGGAAAGAGGGTACCGAACCCCACAGGAGGAAAAAGCTAGTGTGTAAATAGGGATTCTGTCTGGTGTACACTCCGCCGGTTCATTAGGACCCGGCAAGGAAGGAGAAAACTGTTCAGGGATCTTATACGTTTCAACAAAGGACTTCAAGTCCTTTGCCGTCAGAACTGACCTTATCGATGAACGGCCTGAGCGACTCATGATCGGAGAAGAAACGATGATAAAGGGGAATTGTTACGAGGAAGAAAAGAAATCAAAAAGTTTGAATAGGAAATCTGAAAGGGGGATAGGGTATTTAAAGAGATATAACTGACATACAGGTAACTGTCACGTCATTAGTCTCTTCAAAATTCAAAAAAAGGGGCACGTGTTACTAAGGGGTTAACTCCCGCTATAAGTATTCGGCGGTATGATGATTAGTGGGGACGGTTAATTATAACTAACCTGGAGTGGACCCACAGGAGGAAAAAAGCTCTCATCGAACGGTTATGATTCAGCCCTGGATCATGAGCCTCGGGTCTTAGAACCAGGGACTAAAGATGACTTGACAACGGGCCAATGGAGAACCCCATTTCTACCCGTTTTGGGCTGTCTATGGGCAGGCCCAATAGAGCACGAGCCCAACCAGAGCCTAACTTGCCCACTAAGGTTTCTCATTCATAAAACGAGCGGGAAATGAAGGATCAGAATATGCAGGCGTCCATTAATGACTGATAAGAAGAGCATCACGGCTGGCATCGTACTTCTCCTTCTGAAGTATTAAATGCCGCTGCCGATCTAACCATTAGGGGTCAGACACGTGTCTGAGCCCCTCGAGGTCTTCTTAAAATCGTTGGATTATCTCAACAAATATCTGGCACATACAATAAGGTCTGGGACTTATATAAGAAGGAAGACGGTAGCAAAGGCAGGTAGGATCTCCGGAGTTATCTCATTTACTTCACCTTCATTTATTACTCTCACATTTATTCCGACCAACATTCTTATTTACTGCACACATGCATTCCTTTCATTTGATTCACACCCACGAGGAAATATTCCGGGGATTCACTCATCGGTATAAACTCCTTTATCGTTTCGGCAAGTTTACTTACTCTCACGCCGGAGCTTGGTCACGGATCCTAATGACTGTCGTAAGGGTCAATCAAAAACCTAAATAAGCTACGTAGATAGCGTAAGTAGGGTATCGTATCCACGGGGAATTTGTGGTCAGTGTTAAAGAAATTAATTAAAATTAAACTATCTAAATCGGGGGTTTGTTTGTTTGATTATAATGAAAACACAATTTGTCACGAAAAGTGTTATCAAGATGAGAAGAAGTAACCTCCACCCGGAATCCCGAATACCCGTTTTAATATAAAAATCCGTTTTCTGATTCAAAACACCACATAGACATGGCCTCTGAATTAATGAATTTGATTAGTTAATAGGGATAGTTTTTAAGATTCACTATGCAACCTAATAACCCGTTTGATTGTATCAATTACCCACCGATTTACCAACCCGTTAACAACGCAAGAAAGTTGCCAATACGCTCAATAAACGACAAGTAATTCAAACACAAGAAACGTTTACCAATAATCCAACACAAGTGGTCAAGCTGTACCAGTTTACAAGAATAAAAAAAACAAATAATTATGTCAAACCGCGTAAACGTTCATCCGGGCAGAAGTCACAAGAGGTTTAGCCGCTCATGGTGATTTTTGCCGCTTCGGTTGTCATCCCGAGTTGGCTAGATGTCATTGATTGGCTTCAGATGAAGAGAATGATATGCTTAATTCGTCCCTTGTGCTGTAGCCTACACCCCATGTTGACTTATCGAACCCGCTATTAACTCGTTTACTCTCAATTACCCATTTTAGTACCTGTTTACTCTCATGAAAATCAGTAAGAAGCTCATCTTGATTTCTTCTGATGATAACCACTTCTTCAACTAAATGTCCAACCTGCTGTGACAACGCCTTGACCTCCCTATCTCTGACCTCATTACTTTTCTGAATATCTTTCAAAAACTCCATGATGGTGTCAAACTTTTCATTGATGGAGTTATCATCCGACTCATGTTGACCCGCTTGCTCATTCTCTTGAGTCTGCCAGTTGCTTTCATAGTTATCTTGATCTCTTGAGTCTGCCACTTCCTTCACCTCAATCGCCAACTGAGCAACTTACTTGTCTAATGCTTGATATGCCTTAGCTTGTAAAGCTAGATCCTTCTTCATTTGTTTCAGCATTTCCATTATCTCATCATTCTGACCTTCAGCTGGAACACTCGATCTTTCATAACTATTCTGTTGAGCATTATTAAACCTTTGCTCACCCAAACTGACTCTATTTTGACCTCTTTAAATAAACTGTTGCGGTGGAGGCGCAAAATCATTATACCCATCACATCTAAACTGGTCATAATACCCATCCACTTCACCTACATCATATCTAGCATATCGGTTTTGAGTTGGTGATTGTCTGTTTTGAAAATTCATTTGCTAATGCATTGGTCGGTTATGTTGTGAGAAATCAACACCCTCAAATTCATTAAACTCGGGCTAATAAGTTCGATCCATGCTTCAAAGACCTGCACAAGCACAAAAAAAACACCTGAGAGTAATATCGAACTAACAAAAATAATAAGAAAAAAATATTTTTGGGTTTTTGAGATTTTTTTTAAAGCAAGAACAACTAACTACTAACTAATTAACTAAAAAAAAACACTAAGCGCACTAATTCCCCGGCAACGGCGCCATTTTGATGACTGTCGTAAGGGTCAATCAAAAACCTAAATAAGCTACGTAGATAGCGTAAGTAGGGTATCGTATCCACGGGGAATTTGTGGTCAGTGTTAAAGAAATTAATTAAAACTAAACTATCTAAATCGGGGGTTTGTTTGTTTGATTATAATGAAAACACAATTTGTCACGAAAAGTGTTATCAAGATAAGAAGAAGTAACCTCTACCCGGAATCCCGAATACCCGTTTTAATATAAAAATCCATTTTCTGATTCAAAACACCACATAGACATGGCCTCGGAATTAATGAATTTGATTAGTTAATAGGGATAGTTTTTTAAGATTCACTATGCAACCTAATAACCCGTTTGATTGTATCAATTACCCACCGATTTACCAACCCGCTAACAACGCAAGAAAGTTGCCAATACGCTCAATAAACGACAAGTAATTCAAACACAAGAAACGTTTACCAATAATCCAACACAAGTGGTCAAGTTGTACCAGTTTACAAGAATCAAAAAAACAAATAATTATGTCAAACCGCGTAAACGTTCATCCGGGCAGAAGTCACAAGAGGTTTAGCCGCTCATGGTGATTTTTGCCGCTTCGGTTGTCATCCCGAGTTGGCTAGATGTCATTGATTGGCTTCAGATGAAGAGAATGATATGCTTAATTCGTCCCTTGTGTTGTAGCCTACACCCCATGTTGACTTATCGAACCCGCTATTAACTCGTTTACTCTCAATTACCCATTTTAGTACCTGTTAAACACAAATAACGCCAATACACAATAAGTATATAACACATATGAATTAACATATTTAATGTACTAGTACTCTACATAAACTAATATAAAATGCGACATATTTTAACCCAACATCAGATCCCCCCTCCGGGGTCCCCGTGGCGAGGCTAACGGTTTGTTCTTTTGTAGTAACGGAGGTAAAGGCTCTCGACGTCAGCGAAGATCCATCCAATGTCATCCGGGAGGTGGGTATTCGACAACAATTTCTATAGTTGTATTGGATTGCAATTTATCCTCTTTAACCTCAATAAATACAGTCATAATCATTTCTTTATAAAAATCATTACACCCTACGTCCTTTGGCCTAACCTGGTTAAAATTCAGCTAAGTATGGCATGTAGCATATTTAACCACCCCCACCACCACATGGTCCACACGATTAGATTTAACCATTAAAATTAACTAGGTTAGGGTTAAATGACGTTTTATAAAGAAAAAATTGTGACTGTAATTACTTAAGTCAAAGAACATTCATTGCAACCCGATACAAACATAACGAACGGAAAGTGTAATGACCCATTTTATTTATATATATTTTATCATAATTTAGGTTATTTCTATCAACCCGAATTCAAATGGGTTTTTCAAAGTCAAATAACGTGAATAACCCGCAAACCGACTCGATTACACGCATAGACGAACAACCCTAATTAACTTCAAAAGCTCAATGTGGATTAAAGGAACTGCAATGATTATTCATTGGCAGGGCCGTCTTCGAAAATGTTCGAAAATCTTTAGACCCTGTACGAACAGAAAACACGGGCCCCTTAAATATAAATTTTTAAAAAGAATATATATATATATATATAATTTAAATATATCAAAATGAATTAATGTCATTTAAATCAAAAACCAATCATTTAACGCAACTTAACAAAATTAGACAATTAATGTCATTTACATTTAATAAATAGATAAGAAACAAAAAGAAAAACAAAACTGAGGATGTCGGGATTAGAACCCGTGTCTTCTTATTATTAAAGTGACTTTCAAACCACCAAACCAAGCAGTGGCGGATTTAGGCACATTTTGTGGGTTCCTAGGAACCCAGTCAGTTTGGAAAAAAAATAGTGAGAATCAGTGAAAGCCTTGTATGATTTGTAAAAAATTAGTGATAATCTATCAAAAGGAATCCATTAGAAAAAAAATCTCTGGATCCGCCAAGTGCTTCAAAATGGTATTTTTCCGATTCATTACGTATATATTCTAACTTTACAATGTAAAACTAATACAAAAACAAATGAGGCCTCCGATGAGTTTAAACCCTGAATCGTCGCCTATCTCGCACACCTTCGGGCCGGCCCTGATCATTGGCTTCTTGGAGATGGAGTTTTGCTGATACCCTAGCAAATTGGTGATGGCAGGTGATGGGGACAACATGTACATGCATGGATATTCTTAACATAACATGCATGTGCAATGAAACAAGGGTTTGTTTCTCTTTATCCCAATGTTTTTGTCTTCATAGTCATGGACACCCCTCCATCCCACCAACCCCCATAATCTATATACATCCATGGACCCTTGTGTTATGACTTATTCTCATAAAAGAATCATCATTCATGACCATGTTTGCTTTTGATTTATTTAAACCTTTTTCACACAATATTTTGTTCTAGGTAATGTGGCATGTAGTTATGGACTTATGGCCACTCAGTTTAATCATAATTTAGGTTAAGCCTTTTCTTTTCTTAAATTCTCCACTCACTAAAAGGAGTTTTAATTAATGATTGGTTAGCTTTCTATTTAATAACTATTTAAGAATTATTTGAATCCACTTTATTGGTGTTCTTTTTGGATAAATTGAAATGCAGAATGGGATACTTTTTGAATGGGAATTAAAACCTTAACCAATCATTGCCACATTGCCGTTCAAAAAAAAAAAAAAAAGAACAAGAAAAGAAATATAGAAAGGCAAATCAAGGTAATAAAGCAATATTGGTGTTTTATAATTCAACCACTACATTCATATTCATATAATAATAATAATAATAATAATAATAATAATAATAATAATAAATATGAGAACGAATCAGTTTGTTACAACGACATCCTATGTCCAATATATGTATTGTTGGTCTACATAGTGATGGCACATCGATTGTATAGTTAGTTCATAGATAAAACAAAGGTTCATTACTTGTTTCAATATAGCAGTTGCTATTGTACACACTATCGTAAGTCGCAACATGACTAGATGTTAAACCTCGAAATACTAAACGGGTCATGTTTGGGTTAACCCAAGAAAACTTGTATCGTTTTTGGGTTTGTATAAGATTATCAACCAGCAAACATGACTCAGTTAACACCCTCGATGTATGCCAGTAGCTATAGTATATGAACATTCTGAAACAAAAGAACAAGAGTAAACTTCCGTTTTACTCCATGTGGTTTGGTCACTTTAACGGTTTTTCTCCAAACCTTTAAAAATAGCCATTTTACTCCCTGATGTTTCGATTTTTTTGCCAGTTTGCTCCCCGCCTCTAACTCCATCCAAATTGTTTGTTTTTCCATTTTGCTCCCCGCAGGGAGCAAACTGGCAACAAAACTAAAACATCAGGGAGTAAAATGGCTACTTTTAAAGGTTTGAGGCAAAACCGTTAAAGTGACCAAACCACAGGGAGCAAAACGGAAGTTTACTCAAAGAACAATTACATGATTTTGAATCTTCAAAACTACTATAATCAGATTATTATAGAGTAATAAACAAATTTTATTATTTAATTAAAAATATATGAATTTGGCATACTATTACAACTTATCGGTTCGGTTATTAAAAATCGGAAAACCGAACCGTCAGTTTTAGTTTCGGTTCGGTTTTTCGGTCCGGATTTTTCGGTTATTTTGGTTACGGTTTGGTTATTTCGATTTTCTGCTCACCCCTATATAGAATGCTGTATTTTTTTACACCTTGGGGATAATAATCAAATCCGGGGGTCCTTTAACAAAAAGAAAAATAGAGGGGTCCAAAAGCAATTATTGATAAAACTTGAAAAATCGGAAAAAAAAAATTGGAGATGCGGGGTATCGATCCCCGTACCTCTCGCATGCTAAGCGAGCGCTCTACCATCTGAGCTACATCCCCATGTTAGAGCATTCACATCCAATCCACTAAAAATATACATACATTTCACTAAAAAACAACTCCTATATCAATATATTTTCACTAAAAACAAATACTTTTTCTCTCTCCTTTTCAATATATATTACATTTTTCTCTCTCTTTCACTCACAACCACTTTTAATATATATTAAAAAATTATAGTGGGTGAACAGTGTCCCCCCAAATATACAGATGAATAGTAATATTTTCTCTCTCCTCCACTCACAACCACTTTTTATACTCTTTACATTTTAAAAACCCCACACACTACATATGATGGACTGGATGGGAATGCTCTTATGATTTACATTTATAATCATGGTATCAGCTCTGATTTTTGTTGTAACATGTAACATATAATAATAATATGTTACATGTTACATATACATAATTGATAGCAAGATTTTAAAGCCGAAATACAAACCAACCACGAGCTGGACCGAGCCAGGACAGGTTGATAGCAAGATTTTGGCTCAGCTCGAATATACATAATTGAGCGGAAACTTGAGCTCAGCCTCCGCGAGATTGGGTCGGTTTAATAAAAGAATGAAAATCAACCAATCTGTAGGTGGAAGAAACAAAGAGATCAAGAAAAACAGAATAGAAGAGTTGTTATAGACCTACAGATGTATTTGGTTCTGTTTACAAGTTAAAAAAATTGTGTTTTTTTGTAGCAAATCGGCACCGACACAATTTTAATATCAACTTGAACCAAAAACAGAATAGAAAACCTCAACAAAACCAATCGAATATCAAGGGAGATCAATTTTGGACCGACACGTTAATTATAACTCGTGGGAGACCGAGAGCATAAGAAGGGTCATGAACTCTTATTCTCTCCCATTTGGGCCTGCCTGCTGACAAAATAGACCCGGAATTATATAATTGGGCCAATAGGTAAAAGCAACTTAGCAACTAACATCAAAGAAGAATGCTAAATTATCCATACATAAGTTCTTGAAGCACAAAACAAGCAAAACATTTTGGTGTTCATATCATACAACTACAAACTGCCCAAGATGATCAAATAACCGATTTCAGCTGAAATGTAACATTTCATTTTACACAAAATACATTGATTTGAAACCATTTTGGAAGAAAGAGTAAAGCTGCAACACTGGAAGAGTGTCATCTTCATATCCCACCTGTTCCAAGAGGCTGCCTTGAGGTGTCACCAGAAGCCCAAGCTTCATAGTCTTTCACCAACTGCACATAATAAGTTGACACTTTAATTTTTCAAGAAAGCCACATGGGTTGTATTATTTAATATCACGGGTTGGTGTTTGGGGAAACAAGTTCAGGTCATAAATGTGCTGGCACGGTTGAAAATGTGTATAAACGTGTTCAACTTGGTTGTCATGTTTAACTAATCGTGTTATATAGGTTAACAGATCCACATGACCCGTTTATAACCTGTTTTATCAACAGGACGTAATTTTATAGTTTCATAAATAATTCAATATATGTGTTGGTAAATCAGAGTTTAAACGCAGCAAAAAACACACGAGATTTGTGAGAACAACTCACGACTCTTTTAATATTAATCAAACGAAACACTGAACCAAGAATTACAATATTCCTACACCTATATTTATACTAAAACTATCCTTGCTAAACAAGTTAACCCAATTAAACTCAAACTCTAAAACCAATTATCCTAAACCAATACTAACTCTAATACTTAATATATCAATTAATAAAATAACTAGATAACTATTTGAATTCAAACTACTAATTATCTCTAACTATTTAAATAATATTTCATATATCAAGATTAATTCTTCAATATGGACTATAATTCTTGGTAACTTATGTTTTTTCGTGTTAATTATGTCTTATTATTTCTTAAAACGTGCTTAGTGAGTTGCGTCATTCGTGTTATTTAATTGTTTAAACTTAATCGTGTTAAACGTGTCTTCTCATGTAAGTTGTAACACGTGTCTTCTCATGTAAGTTGTAACCCACTTATTAAACATGTCCATCTTAGTATTTAAGTAAAGTACACGGATGGTCTCTGTGGTTTACCAAAATTTTGGATTTATGGTCCCTAGTTTTCCAAAAGTACATAGATGGTCCCTGTGGTTTGCACTTTGTAACGAATTTACAAAGTTCAAACCACATATTGTAACCAAACAATACTCAATAATAATTCATTCCATTCACATATTGTAACCAAACAAGACATGGAATGGTAATGATCCATTGCATTCCCCAGTCCATTCCATTACCTCGTCCATTCCATTTCTTCGTCCATTCCATTAGCATGGCCAAGTTAGGGACTAATGCGTTACAAAGTTCAAACCACAGGGACCATCCATGTACTTTTAGAAAAAGTTTGGGACTAAATACGTTACAAAGTGCACACCACAGGGACCATCTATGTACTTTTGGAAAACTAGGAACCAAATCCAAAATTTTGGTAAACCAAAGGGACCATATATGTACTTTACTCGTAAGAAAATGACACATAATTAAATGTGTGTTGTTGGGGTCCACTACTCATGTTAATCGTGTCGTGTCAACGTTTAACACAACACGTCAACACGATTGCCAACTCCAGTCATATGGAAAGAATTCTTCCAGCACTAAAAAATCAAAAGAAAACTAAAGAACACAAAGTATCGCATGCCTGTGCCATAAACCGGGGAAGCATAATCTTCAGTATCTGCTCAAGGACCCGAGTCCCACTTGATTCAATGGTACGAACTGGGATTGCCCGAAAAGGAAATGGTATATCAATGCTAACCTGAACAAAGAACTTCCATAATGAATATACAAATAAAGAAGCATGTTGATTTTTCAGTTAATGAATAAATCTAAGATTTTAAAAAAAATATAATTTATTTGAACTTTTCGGAAACATGGCGATCACCTCAATAACAGTGTCTGACATGAGTTCTTGCATAGATGAACTGCTTTGGTTGCTATCACATGATATTCTATTCACCATAGAAGCTGCATGCCCATACCAAACCAGTGTCAATGGAGTCCTGAAAAGCATTATGTAATATAACTTAATTTCAGTTTTCCAAAATTTGGCTCTATTATCAAAATAAAATTTACCCTATAAATGTAACAGTTTCTGCATTGAATATTATATATCAAACTTTTTTGAGTGTTCTCTTATATTTGTGGTTCTACCGTGCGTCAATACAACACTGCTACGCAATTTCAAATGTCCAGATTTTCTGCACTTGTAAACCAGCTGTTCTATTTGTTGAGTTTGGTTATATGACACTACATGTGGTTGGCATATTTATCTCAAATCTAAAGAAATCATAGTAAAAGAAAGTAAAAACTGTAATTTCCTTTTGATCTCATAACTCATATAATCATATATTCCCAGAGTAATGATAAAAGCAAAGAAGACAAGAAGCTAATGAATTACTTACCTTCAAATTTATCATTTTGTGCAACCACAATTGGGGATCCCTCAAGCTGCAATTAGTCAAAACTTTTAAGATTAATGACACCACAAAACTCTGATGAAGATGCAATTTTGAAGACTTTAATTACCTTACACGACAAGAGGTTAATCGAACAGCCATTAAGTTGCTCCTCAACTCGAACCAACAAAACAGGACAAACCTCAAAAGCAAAGAACTTGAATTTGTACACGTAACACCTGAAAGTATTGTCATCAATCCTCTCTATCCTCTGAGCATCAAGAACAGAGTATTGGCTTGCAGGAAGACTCATATACTCCACTGTCATAAAACAACATAAAATCGAAACCAAATCAGACAATTTAATTCACAAACTAATTATAGTTTCCCCAATTTAGGTTCATAATTCATTACAATTATAATATAATGTAATAACATGTTTGTCAAAATCCAAAAACTAAAAACAACACTCGGTTTACAACTAGCTAGAACCTCGGTTTAAAAAATCGCGCATCAGGATCGCATAATGCGCACGCCACATGATGCAGCGATGCGCGCATCTGGATCACACAACGCGATATGGTCTGACACGTGTCACACAATGCCTTATGCAATTGACCAGTATTTGAAAAAAACCGGACCTTAACCGCACTAGGTCCGAGTTTTTCAAATCTGATCTTTTTCAAATCTGATCATCAATTGAGCTAATATGTCTAGAGATGACGAAAATATCTTATATTATAATATTTAAAAGTTAACAAGTAAAACTAACTATATATATATATATATATATATATATATATATATATATATATATATATATATATATATATATATATATATATATATATGCCTTACTCGCGCATCGGCTTTTGAGATCAAAACGCATCAGATCATACACGCTTTTTAAAACAAATAACATACACAAACATGTAACCTAAAAACCTAAACCTAATGCATAAATCCGAAACGAATCAAAACAAAAACAAACAAAAAACGTAAAAATCATTACGTAGAGGCCGTTCGAGAGGACGAACAGAAACGGATTCCGTTCTGCGAGCAACGAATCGAGCTTTTGGCGCCGAATTTGAATCAACTGAAACTGAAAGAGGCGGTTTCGGTAAATCATCTGAACTTGAAGAATCTGATGATGACGTCAGCGCAAACATTGCGTTACGAGGATTAACTGGAAGTGAAATTGTAGGTTTTTTGATGAACTGAGTTGAAATTGGAGAAGAAGATGAATAATAACAGAAACTGGAGCTTAATGCCATTGTTGAGGAGATCAAAACTGTTGTTTATCTGATTGAAGAAGTGAAGTGTGTGTAAATGAGATAGATGTGGTTTAGGATAAGCTTATTGGTGCGAGGTTACATCTGGGCTCATTTTAGCTTGGATCTATAATAGTATGCTAATTTGTCCCGAGTGCTAAATGGCGCGCCTTTAGCGGCCAAACCGACAAGATTCGTTTTGGAACGGATGACTTTATAAATTATAATAAACTAGGTTAGAAACCCTTGTATTATACGGGATTAAATTAATAAAATATTAAATTATTAAATAAGCAAAAAAATAATAAAAACATTGAAAAGGAAGTACAAAAGAAAAGAAATATTCACAAATTAAATATTATAAAGAAAAATAATAAATAGTTAAGAAACTTTGTCGTCAACTGACTCGACGGGGAATTCGTTCTTTTACTCATTGCCAACCAGTTACTCCTCTGCCTTGGCATAAATAGGCTAAATGGTTGTTTGTTTAGCTCTTAATGGGCTCTTAATGGTTTAGACCTCTTACCTCTTACTGGTTCATAACTTAATGGTTCAGACTGTTTGTTTTGTGAATAGATGTCTGAATGGTTAAGCATTATACATAGTCTGAATGGTTAAGACCACTAATTTGAATTGGTCTGATATTTGCCTCTGAACGGTTAAACATTATACTGACTTTTAATGGTTCAGACCTCTTACTAATTCAGCACTTAACCATTCAGAAGTTGCCAAACAACCCTTAACTTTCCTTAAGACTGCTTCTGGAACATCTCTATCCTTCTATGGATACTGTCGACATTACTTGTTATGAGGCGAGGATTGCCACCAGATGACTTCACTTGAGACATAACTTCTTCCGATAACTAAATTTCAAGTCTTAGCTACCCGAAATAAAATAAAATAAAATAAGGTATAAAATTTTATTTAGTTACTATCAATACTTCTTATTTTAGAATAGTTACTTTAATTTTCGAGCTCTAAATATATATGTTAAACTAACCAATATTTTTTTGTTAGATTAGGTATCCTAAACCTTCCTACAAAATCAACTTTTACCTTAAACATTTTAATTTATAAGTTATAATGATATTTTTTTATTCAAACCTTACCAAAGATAGATTTTACGAAAGTGTTATATTAGATTTATAATGATGATTATATCTTTAAATTACTTTACAATTTAAACATGATTATCTGTTGTTTTAAAAAAACCGTAAATAAACAATTTTTTATTATTGATTTCGTTCGTACAATACACAAGATTATAGCCTATTATTTAAGAAAATGGGAAAAAAAACTAAGAACCTAATTATGTATACAGTTTCTTAAATTAAATTAAACAAACAATAAATAAAAATCTAAAATTAATTATGTCATGTGTCTTATGAAATCTTTTAATATTAATTAAATTTAATATTTTATATTAAAAAAACGTCAGATATTTTGTTGAAAAAAAAGTATATAGGCGACTTTAATATATTGAATTGAATATTTTATACTCAATGTGAAGGATAAGGTTTATGATTTAAAGTTAAGTTTATGCCAATAATTTAGGGTTGATAAGATTTATATTAATTTAATTGGTATTTAATAATTTAAATTAAATAATAATTATTTATAATTAAGGATGGTCTAGAATAATGACAAGTGTCCCAAAGTTGGTTTCTTTTATTATAGAGTATAGATTTTATTGTTTTTAAATTGCTATAATATGTAAATTTTTTATTGTGATCTTTGTGATATATTATACTAGGTTAGAACATCGTGTAAACACGAGTTAAATAAATATAATTTTATATATTAAATAATAAAAAGTTATATTTTAATGAACACCGTATATTGTACGGGTTAAATAAATGTAATTTTATATATCAAATAATAAAAAATAGTTACATCTTTAAAAACCATGTATATTACACAGATTAAATAAATGTAATTTTGTATACTAAATACTAAAAACGTCGTATCTTTAAAAAACCCGTGTATAATTGAGTTGAATAAATCTACCAAATAATAAAAATATTACATCCTTAAAAACCTCGTATGTTACACGTGTTGAATAGATCAAAAAAAGAGTTATATCTTTAAAAACTATGTGTATTACACATATTAAATAAATGTAATTTTGTATATTAAATACTAAAAAAAATCGTATCTTTAAAAAACTCGTGTATAGTCGGGTTGAAAAATCTACCAAATAATAAAAAAAATTGTATCCTTAGAAACCCCGTGTATTACACGTGTTGAATAAATCTAATTTTACATAGCAAATGATAAAAAGTTATATATTTAAAAACTTCGTGTGTTGCACGTGTTATATAAATGTAACTTTGTGTAGTAAATAATAAAAAAAGTTATATTTTTAAAAACCCGCGTTTTACACGAGTTGATTAAATATAATTCTGTATACCGATTAATAAAAAAGCTATATTTTTAATAAATTAGGATAACATTTAGGAAAATTGGAAAATAATAATCTCATCTTTCTGAAATTGGCCGATAATAATCCCAAGTCAGTTATTAGCCAATAATAATCCGACCTCGTCCAATTTTTTTGTAAAATAGTCCGCCGTTATGTAACACCCCGAAAATATAAAACTTTATATTAGAATTATATAAAGTATAAATAAATGAGAATTCACCAACTAGAAATTTTAACCTAGTTGGTTAATAGTTTAGAAATAACCTATAGTAGAAATTAAAAGCCACTAAATTAAATGTTGTTCAAAATGGAGGGACTTAAGTTGCCAAAGTTTAAAACTTGTGTTACTAAATTAGTAAAACAAAACCAAACACCCCATTTGGAGGTGTTGGTCGACCAGGAGCAAGAAAAGGGGCGATCCCCACTTCTCAAACCCTAAATTCTGCTTAAACTCTCAATTGAAGGAGCAAATCTGGTCCAAACGAAAATCCAAGCTTAGAATCGTGATCCTCATCGCAAGAGGATTATAAGGTATGTGAAATTTAATGAAAACTCTTAGCTTGGAATTCTCATAAATTGGGGAAAATCTGAGATTCTAGTTGCATGTTCGTCTTATGATGATTTAGGCATAACTATGGTGTTTAGAGACAAACCCTAGACAAATAGAGGCTGAAATCATGTAGAATTTTGATGGAAACTATGATCACCATTATAGGTGATTAATGGGTTATGTGAATTGGAATGAACACTAGGAAATAGATTGTTAATCTAGTGTAATTTGGTAATTTTGAGATGATTTCAGCTGTTATGGGTGAAATTCTGAGCCTATATCCTGGAAAATATCTTGATATATATCTTGTTTATTGTATCTGTTTACATCCGGGATGCTGACTCAGGATATTGGTAACATCCTGAATGGTATCCTCAGGATCACTAACGGATTAAATGCAGGTACGTGGGTTAGAAGCTAGCAACGTTCATGAAGACCTTTTCTACTAAAGACTCGGTCCAAGTCGTTCACAAGAAGCCGTTGAAGCCGCATTACTCGGTCTACAACGTTCACATTGGAATATTCGGAGCATCCCATGTTTATAGGAATTTTAGTTTGTAATTCGTTACTATAAATAGTGGGTATATCAGATCAACTAGGACATCACAATCACACTCTCTACACTCTCAACACTTGCTCTCTCGCAACTTTCACAAAATTCATTGTAACACTTAGCGATCTGATCTATATCCTGCACTGTATCCTGAAGTTTAAAGCAATAAGAAGAACTAGGCAGCTGCGATTGTCAGCTCCCGAGGTTTTATGCCGGCGATCTAGATTGATCAAGGGCTTTCCTCGTACATCTCGTGTCATTTACTTTACTTTATTGCTCATTGTTTGATCGTAGATACAGCTCAATATCCTGAGCCGTATCCTGAACACTGTTTTTCCAAAGAACCTAACAAGCATATTTTCAACACACTTTTTAGCACACTACCTCACTCAACTAATTTGGTCACTTAATTGCTTCGGTAATTTTTGACCAAAACAATTTGGCGCCCACCGTGGGGCAAGTGGTGCTCTCTTTACTAAAAATCTTTGTGAAATCGTTAATCGGTTTTCTGTTTTCAAAACTTTTTGCCACATTGTTTACAATGGCCTCAAGATCAAACATGAGCTCTTCTACTGTGTCTGCTACAACTTCTGCAACAGTTGGTTCGGTGCTTCCACCGCCTCCTCCAAGGATGCCAGCCTCTACACAATCTCAAGATGTTATCCCTACTCGGAGTGTTCAGGGATCTACTCCTGTTTTAGCTTCTAACGATGAAATTCTAACCTTGTTTGGAAGTGTGCAGGAACAAATGAGGCAGCAACAGGAAACAAACCAAATGCTTTTAAGGGAAATACAACTCCTGAAGTCTGGCTCGAGCAGATCTGCTGAGGATAATGTCACTCCATTACATCCCAGAGTGTTGAATTTTAGTTCAGCTGTGTATGCTGAGGATAACAGGGGGAATATCGTGCCCAGCCTTCCTCAGAATCATACTCCTGAAATACCCTCCTCGGTCAGGATATCGACTGTGAGGAGCTCAGGATATGCTTCAGGATATGGGCAAAATCCTCTAACGGGTAACATATCAAATAATAATAATGCTATTACCGCTAACAGTGTTGGATCTTTGCAGGATACAACTGTAGCGTCAGAATTATCCAGGGAACTTCAGAAATTAAAGGATATGATATCCAGTGTACCTGGGGTGGTGCAGCCAATTCCTGAAGTGTCCCAGGATAGCCACAGGGTATCTCGGTTCGTGCATCCTATATGTGATGCTGAAATCCCAAAAAGATTTCAGACTCCGAACATGAAACTCTACGACGGAACCACGGATCCTGAAGAGCATATTGCCCAGTATAGGGAAAGGATGGAGATCAACCCTATCCCTCCAGATCTCAAGGAAGCCTGCTTGTGCAAGGGTTTTGGTTCAACCTTGACAGGATCGGCTTTGAAATGGCACCTAAATGTTCCTCCACATTCGATTACATCTTTTGCTCACTTAGTAAATTTATTTAATAGTCAATTTTCTTGTAGTAGAAGCTTTGAAAAATTAACAAGTGATCTCTACAGGATAACACAAGGACCTCAGGAATCCCTTAGGGATTATGTGAACAAGTTCAGCCGGGAATCGCTAGACATTCCTCATCTTGATGTTGCAACGGCTGTGCAAGCTTTCAAGATGGGGCTGCAAAAGGATTCTCAATTCTATCAAGACCTTGTAATGAACCCATGCAGGAACCTGGATGAAGCCCGGAACAGGGCTCTAAGATATATTCGGTTAGAGGATGACAGAAAAATGCAAGAAAAGATGAATGCATCCTCAACATATGAATCGACTAACAGGAAATCAGAATCCTCATATAGACCATATCGCTCTAAGCCATATGGCAGAAATGATAACAAGAGAGTGAATGCTGTTGAAGACGAGGATCCTGAAGAATATCCTGAATTATCTGAATATTGTTTTTCTGTTAATATACCTGAACTAATGTATGCTATACAGGGTTTGGGAGATAAAGCCAGGTGGCCTCGGAAGAATCAACAAAAAGCAGATTGGAAAGACAAGTCAAAATGGTGTGCTTTCCATGAAGATTTTGGACATATGACTGAGGTCTGCATCGCTCTGAGGAAAAAAATCAGTTACCTTCTAAGCAAGGGATATTTGAAAGATCTCTTAGGGAAGAAGAAGAATAAGGGTCAGGATACTGAGAAGGATCCTGAGCGAGCGGCATCACCTCCCGCCGATGCCAAGATAATCAACTTCATTTCAGGAGGATCCGACATTTGCGGAACTTCGTATTCAGCGTCCAAGAGACATGCGAAGGAAGCTAAGGCCGAGAGGGGAGACAAACCTATCAGGATGACTACGCTCACAACTGACAAAGTGATCACTTTTGATGCAGATGATAGGGATACTGTCCAGGATCCTCACCATGATGCTCTGGTAATAACATTATATGTGGCTAACCACTTTGTACGCAGGATATTGGTTGATAATGGCAGCTCCGTCAACATAATACAACTGGAGACTCTGAAGAGGATGAATGTGTCCCCGATGGATATCACTTCGAAGTCTACTGTGCTCGTTGGTTTCAGTGGAGAAGCTAGGAACACAGTGGGAGAGATAAGGCTGCCAGTATATGTTGAAGGAGTCAACAAGATGCAACGTTTTTGTGTGATGGATTCTCTATCATGCTATAACATCATCCTAGGAAGACCTTGGATCCACGATATGAAGGCCGTTCCATCAACGTATCACCAATGCATCAAGATCCCTACCCCTTGGGGGGTTGTCAAGATCGACAGTGATCAGCAGGAGGCGAAAGAATGCTACTCATCCTCGATGAAATCCTCAACCGAACCTAGTGCAGCATAGCAATTAAAGACGCGGGCCCAGGATATCGTGGAGGATACGGAGCAGGATGTGAAGAAAATTATCCTGGACCAGGATAATCCCGATATTTCGGTGCTCGTGGGAACCAATATCCCTCAGGATATTGAAGAACAATTAATTAACTTTTTGAAATGCAGGATGTCAACGTTTGCATGGAAGCATGAAGATATGACAGGTATATCTAAAGACATTATTACTCACAAGCTTGGAATTGATAGGTCATTCAAGCCTATACAACAAAAGAGAAGAAAATTCGCCCCTGAGCGGAATACAATTATCCAAGAGGAAGTTGAGAGATTATTGAAGTCCAGGATGATCAGAGAAGTTAAGTTCCCGAGGTGGCTAGCAAACGTGGTTGTGGTACAGAAGAAAAATGGGAAATGGAGAGTTTGTGTAGACTACACAGACTTGAACAAAGCTTGTCCTAAAGACCCATTTCCTCTCCCCCACATTGATGCAATGGTAGATGCCACTGCCGGGCATGAAATGCTGACCTTCATGGACGCATCCTCAGGATTTCAACAGATCCAAATGGAGCCTTCTGACCAGGAGGATACTGCCTTTATGACACCAACAGGTATTTATTGTTATACAGCTATGCCTTTTGGTTTGAAAAATGCAGGTGCAACATACCAAAGATTGGTAAACATGATGTTCAAAGACAAACTGGGGGACACCATGGAGGTGTACATTGACGATATGGTGGTAAAATCAAAGAAAGCTCAGGATCACCTCCAGGATATTAAGGAAGCATTTGATATCCTGGACAAGTATAACATGAAGCTGAACCCTGCTAAGTGCCATTTTGGAGTGGGGGCAGGAAAATTTCTAGGATATATGGTAACCAAAAGAGGAATAGAAGCAAGCCCAGAGCAGATCAAAGCTATCCTGGATATAAAATCACCCTCAAATATGAAGGACGTACAAAGATTGACAGGCCGAGTAGCAGCTTTAAACAGGTTTATCTCAAGATCCTCAGAAAAATGCAAAGACTTTTATGATATCCTGAAGAAGAACAAGAAATTTGAATGGGGTGAGAAGCATGAAGCAGCCCTGCAGGATTTGAAGCAGTATCTCTCAACCGCACCTCTATTGATGAAGCCTGAGGATGGTGAACCATTATCCTTGTATCTGGCAGTATCAGGGAATGCAGTAAGTGCAGTACTTGTAAAGGATCACGAAGGTCAGCAGTATCCTATTTATTATGTTAGCAAAAGTTTGTTAAACGCTGAAACTAGATATTCTCACCTAGAAAAATTAATACTGGCTCTAGTAATGGCATCAACAAAGCTTAGACATTATTTTGAAACACATAGGATTCATGTTAAAACTAATTATCCTGTTAAAAATGTGCTTAGGAAACCAGAAATGTCAGGTAGAATGGCTAAGTGGTCAGTAAAATTAAGTGCCTATGATTTAGTATATGAACCTAGAAATGCCATAAAGTCTCAGGCTTTAGCTGACTTTGTGGCTGATTTTAGTAGTGACATTCAGGATGAGGTAGACCTAGAAGTTCAACAATTTGGAGAATCCTCAGGATCCTGGACATTATATACCGATGGTGCATCTAATGTAAGAGGAGTAGGATTAGGAATACTACTAAAATCGCCACAGGGGGACATAATGCCCCAGGCTGTTAGATGTGAATTCCCTGCTACTAATAATGAGGCAGAATATGAAGCTTTAATTGCAGGATTAGAATTGGCTAAGAGTATGAATATCAAGAATTTGCAAGTATATGTTGATTCTTTGTTAATTACTAATCATTTTTAATGGATCCTATGCAGTCAAGGGTGAGAAACTAATGGAATACCTCGGTATTCTTAAAAAATTAGCAGGATATTTCGATGTTTTTACGCTTGAACAGGTACCAAGAGAGGATAACGCTAAAGCAGATGCATTGGCAAATTTGGGATCATCAATCAGGATACCGGAAGGAATCCCAATACCGATATTACATATCCTGTATCCTGCAACGGATCCTCAGCATAAGGAAGTAGCAAGTATTCAAGATCCTGAAGTGGTGTATCCTGAAGAGGATCCTAAATCCTGGACAACTCCGATTATGAGATATCTCAAGGAAGGACATATCCCCGAATATGAAAATCCTAAGGCATTTAGGATGAAGGTATCACGATTCACTATCATAAATAATATTCTATATAAAAAATCTCTTGCAGGGCCATACTTGAGATGCTTAGAGGATCCTGAAGCCAAAGAAGTACTTCAGGATATACATGAAGGGGATTGTGGTAACCATACCGGGGGCAGGTCATTATTTTCAAAAGTGTTGAGGACAGGATATTATTGGCCAACAATGAGAAAAGATGCTGCAGAATATGCTCGAAGATGTGATGCATGTCAGAGGCATAGTAACATATTGCATCAGCCAGCTGAACCACTATATCCTGTAGCATCCCCTTGGCCGTTCATGAAATGGGGGATGGATATAGTAGGGAAATTACCGAAAGCTCCGGGAGGAAAAGTCTTTATGCTGGCAATGACGGATTATTTCTCTAAGTGGGTTGAAGCTGGAGCATTTGTGCAAGTTAGGGACCAAGAAGTAGTTTCCTTCATCAAGAGGAATATCCTGACCAGGTTTGGAGTACCAGCTGAAATAATTTGTGATAATGGGTCCCAGTTTATAAGCAAAAGGACTACTGACTTTTGCAAGAGTTGGGGAATCAAGATGATAACGTCTACTCCGGTGCATCCTCAAGCGAATGGGCAAGCTGAGTCTTCAAACAAGATAATAGTGAACAACTTAAAGAAGAGACTTGGAGCCAAAAAAGGGAGATGGGCAGAGGAATTACCCTTTGTGTTATGGGCTGACAGGACAACGGTAAAAAATGCAACCGGCCAAACCCCATTCTCCTTAGTATTCGGAGCAGAAGCAGTAATTCCAACGGAAATGGTGATACCTACTGCAAGATCTATCCTACAGAATCCTGAACAGAATCCTGAAGCCTTATGTCAAGATTTAGATACCATAGACGAAAGAAGAGACGCAGCAAGGCTAAGGATGGCAGCATATCAACAAAGAATATCCAGAGCATACAACAAGAATATAAGGACTAGGAGATTTCAAGTGGGTGACTGGGTGCTAAGGAAGGCTTTTCAGAATACTACTAATCCTGCCGATGGCAAGTTAGCTCCAAAATGGGAAGGACCATACGAAGTTGAATCAGAAGCAGGGAAAGGAGCATATAGACTCAAGAATATGGAAGGGGATATGCTACCAAGGTCTTGGAATGCTGTACACTTAAAGCTCTATTTCAAGTAAGAATAGAATTTAATTCCTATCTCAGAATGGTATGTATCCTATCTTTTTTAAATATATATGTTTATTATCTTGAACCCAATACTGACTTAGGCATCGGAGGGGTGTTAGCCAAGCTAACACCCACCTTAGTTTATAATTGTTTTGCAGAATATGCTCCAGGATATAGCTCCAGGATGTGTACTCAGGATAACTCAGAAGATTAGAGGATTGGCCCCCTCTCTCACATTTAAGGGATACTGATCCCTTCACAGGTTTAAAGGTATTCACCTTTCTCCCGAATTGGGTTTAAACACCCCGCCTGGAGCGCAAGTTATTCAGGGATAGTTCAAGGTGGCGGGACCAGTCCATGTAAAAGTGGCTGACAATTTCGTTACTATTGGCTATATCCTGAATTCTAAAGGTATATGAGGATTGATCACCCTCTCTCACGAAAGGGTATTTTCATACTCTCTAAGGTTTAAAGGTTTTCACCTTTCTAAGTCTTGGAGTTTATACACTCCCGCCTGTAGCGCATGAAACTCAGGGTTTATCCCCAGTATACTAAGGGTTCGTCTCAGGATATCAAGGGTTTTACCCTGAGGAATGTGGAATTCATTCGAGTCAAGAATATGAATACATTTGTGTTTCTATGTTAAGTACAGGGGACATACGTCATACTATTCTAAAGATGGATTCGAGTTTATAAGTGTGCACTGGGGACAAGCCTATAATGAGGAATTGAAATTGATTCACTAAGAATCTCTGGTATGATCTCTCCTTTTTATTTAGACAATTAATAGGTTGTATTTTGATATCTTTATCAGTATATCTTTTAGGATATCTACCAGGATATATCTGTAATATGTTCCCAAAAATGTTTGAACAAAACAATTTTCACAAGAGAAATTTATAACAATAATAATAAAGTCTAAGGAAGAGTTATATTATTAACATACCAAAAGATGTGCTCTTAGTTTCACCTAATAACAAGGCCCATCCACTAAGAGCACTAATAGTTCATCACCATATTTACCCAACAGTTGAAGGCTTCATCTCAAACCGAGACCCATCCACCTCCAACTGTTGTATTGTTCAAAATAAACCATACTAACTGATGACCAAGGGCTTCGTCCTGAAACTCACGATCCCTCCACCTTTGGCCATCATATTGTCTACGTGCAGGAAATTAAAATTGTTTAACAGACAAGAAAAGTAAATTGTTCAACACATCAACCGTCAAACCTAAAAAAAAAAGTGGGCTCCGGCCTAGGCATCAATATCCATCATCGCCCACTCAGCTGCCCTCACACAACGGCATCCTCTCCTGCTTTCCCCGGCTTCTCAGCACCAGCATCCGCTCCAGCATCCTTCTTGTCTCCAGCCTGATCCGCCACCTCTGCTGACTTGGAAGATTCACCGGCTTCAGTTGGGAGTGGCACAGCCTTGCCTCCGAGCTCCTTCAGCTTGGCTACCCAGGATTCAATTGGCCAGGATGGACAAACAAGACCTGTCTCCTTGGCCTCATAGGCCATCTTGATGCGTGCTTGTAGCAGGGAGACAATAGCGGAAGTCTTGATTCCTTCCCGGAAATTGATCATGGCCTGATCGTGATCCATTTGCATGGTGGCCAATTTGAGCTCAGCATCCTGGGTGACCTTTTTCAGCTTATCCTCATAGTGCCGGCTCTTTGCCTCGGCGATGGCACCTTGGTCGGCAACAGTGGTTTCGAGCTGCTAATCCTGGCTTCATGAAGGGCGACAGTACCACATGCATCGTTGTACAAGTGGAGCAAATGCTGGAGGCCCTGTGCATCAATAACAGGTACGAGTTAGAATCTATATATCTATAATGACCAAGATATCCTACCAGGATATCCTGTTAGGATATCCAGGCAGGATATGTGTGCAGGATATATATGCAGGGTATGCGTCAGGATATTACCTTGTTAAGGAAGGATGTCATCGGCTCTAAGGAATCGGTAAAGCTGAGATCGTCATAGGAGAACCCTCCTGAGCTTGGAGCACTGACCTCAAGGCCCTTCCTCTTTTTCGCTGTGGTAGCACGAGTCCTTGGGTTGGCCTTGGGAGCTGGGAGTGGCTTGGAGCTGGTGGCAGTAGGAGCCTCCTTCTTGACTAAGGTTGGAGTTGGATAGCTGTCGAGTTCGTCAAGGTCTAGATAGACTGGGACTTTGCTGGAATCTGCACACAGGGGGTAAAATTCTAAACCTTTCCTAAAGATATCAAATAAAAAACATGTGTCTACAGGATATCTTGCAGGATCCTTACCAGACATGGTTGCGCTTGAAAGAGGGCTTGGAGTTGCTGGAGATGGGTTGAAACTTCTCTCTGCTTCCGGAAGGAGCCTGACAGCGTCTATTCTTTTCTGAGAATCTGCAAGGGGAGGTGCTAGCTTCCTAAAATCAGCTGTACAAGAAAACGACAAAGTCAGTTCAGGATATAAAGCAGGATAACAAGCAGGATCATCTTTAAACCCTAAATCCTACCCTTCTTCAACCAATGCACCGGATAATCCGCTCCACCAGGGATTGAATCTCTTTTTACGAAAAAGAATTTGGATTTCTATTCCTCTTCATTCCTGGTGGCTCGGAGGATTAGTGGGTCACTGGAAGTAGAATAGAACAAGAATCGACAAGAACCATGGCACCTAAGTTGGTAAGCTAATGGGAGATCATGAACAGAGAGATCAGGGATGTGGTTGTTCTTGATTTGATCAAGAACGGACAAGACTCGCCAAAGCATTGGCATCGTTTGACTAAAACAGATTTTTGTGACGTCAAAGAACTCGGTGATAAATTCAGAAAAAGGAAATTGTAGCCCTAGAGTAAAGGGGAAAGCATTGAAACACAACCACTCGTCGGAAACCATGTCTGATCGGATTTCCCGATCAAACGGCCGGAACACTGCCCCTTTTGGGAAAATGCCGGAGGTTTTAAGGGCCGATAAGTGTGCACCATCGAAGGTGCAAATTTCCTTCTCCGGATCTTGGAGAATATTCTGGTGAATGAATGTGGGGGCGGAATCGCCGGAGCTGGATCTTGTCTGCCTTGTCATGTTGCCGGAATATTGAAGAGGGTGAGAAAGGAAGATGAAGTTGAGAGAAAGTGTTTACCTTTTTTCTCTTCGGAGATAGTTAAATGAAGATGAGGATGAAAAAGATATAGGGTGTGATGAGTAATTATAGGCCGGGTGGTTGAAAGCTATCACATCAAAGGTCTTATCTCCTCATTGCCTCGTTCTTCGGGAAAAAATATAACCGTTAGTGACCAGGATACTTAACGGTAACATTTTTTGGGGACAATTGTTATGGGTGAAATTCTGAGCCTATATCCTGGAAAATATCTTGATGTATATCTTGTTTATTGTATCTGTTTACATCCGGGATGCTGACTCAGGATATTGGTAACATCCTGAATGGTATCCTCAGGATCACTAACGGATTAAATGCAGGTACGTGGGTTGGAAGCTAGCAACGTTCATGAAGACCTTTTCTACTAAAGACTCGGTCCAAGTCGTTCACAAGAAGCCGTTGAAGCCGCATTACTCGGTCTACAACGTTCACATTGGAATATTCGGAGCATCCCATGTTTATAGGAATTTTAGTTTGTAATTCGTTACTATAAATAGTGGGTATATCAGATCAACTAGGACATCACAATCACACTCTCTACACTCTCAACACTTGCTCTCTCGCAACTTTCACAAAATTCATTGTAACACTTAGCGATCTGATCTATATCCTGCACTGTATCCTGAAGTTTAAAGCAATAAGAAGAACTAGGCAGCTGCGATTGTCAGCTCCCGAGGTTTTATGCCGGCGATCTAGATTGATCAAGGGCTTTCCTCGTACATCTCGTGTAATTTACTTTACTTTATTGCTCATTGTTTGATCGTAGATACAGCTCAATATCCTGAGCCGTATCCTGAACACTGTTTTTCCAAAGAACCTAACAAGCATATTTTCAACACACTTTTTAGCACACTACCTCACTCAACTAATTTGGTCACTTAATTGCTTCGGTAATTTTTGACCAAAACATCAGCAATTAGGAGCTTACAATCATGTAAAATGGTGAATTTATGTGAAATTATGGCTAAATGATAAACTAAAGATGTGATGTATAATTATGTAAAAATCTGCTCAAGAAGTGTTTGTTGAAATGCCTCTATGAAGGCTTAAAACTTAAATTCCAAGTTTAAACGCATAATCACGATGTTTAGTGTATTATGCGAATTATGATTTGAAAAGAGAGTTCTAAACATATGATAATTGAACTCAATAGGAACGGGCGCAGGAGCGTCAAGCGGACAAGCGGGTGGCGAACCACGTCAAAAAGGGCTACTTTGAAGGTATGTAAATTGTCCCGTTTCAATTAAGTAAATGTTAATGTTTATAATATGTGTAGTGAATTTTAGAATAAGGGTTGTTGAATCAAAGCGGCAAGGTCGCTATATCGAATATTTGATCTAAAATTTGGTTGGGATTAATTGGTAGTCGTCATATGGGAGGATTCCTTAGACAAACCAAACGGGTCGAATAATTATTTAAGGCATGGAAAATACTCCGTATTTCGATCGATGGGTCTTGTTATAGCTTAATAAATTAACATATTAGAATTGCGAGAAATTAGAGTATTGTATGTCTAAAAAGAGAAATCCGAGATTCAGGTTTGAGTAAAATGAACAACTCAAACAAAACATATAATTCCAGGTGCCACTGTAAATTACGGTGGTACCGTAATTTACGGTGGGTGCCAAAGCCTTACGGTGCATTTCTTCTGGTTTACGGTATGCACAAAAAATTCCCAGATCCTACCGTAACTTACGGTGACACCGTAAGTTACGGTGGAACTTAGAAATTTGTAAATTTTTCTTTTATCATACTTTGATGTCGAATCTTGCATCTATAAATTAAGTACTAATGTGAAAACTAACATTTTAGTGGTTTTGACCCTAGGTGATGATTTCGATCTTATGGATGGCGGTCGAGCGGATAACGAAGAACCGAACACTACATTTGAAAGCTTCCGCAATGTTTTAAATCTTTAGTAGTCTTATGTATGAATTGTAATTACTTGTTAAACTACTTTTGGTATGTTTTAACTTATACACTAGTCGACTAAGGTTGACGTACTTAAGAACTCCGTTAACGGATGTTATGTCACTAAAACAATATTTTGATATAATTGGTGTATTTTATTATTAAAATCAAGTGAAAAATTTAAGGGTGTTACAAGTTGGTAATCAGAGCTTAAGGTTGTCAACAAAGTGTTCGGTTCAAGCTTGATCGATCGTCCGGTAAGAATTAACTTATTATGTTAGTAGATTAGGTCTTATGTAAGGAATGAGGAACGAATTGATATGCATGGGAAGAGTGTGTTAACACACTCAAACCCGGAAAGTGCATTAAATGTGAACGGTTAAAGCAACTTAGGAACTTGGCTAAACCGAAACAAACAAAGCAATGTCATAAATGAAATGTTTAACGCTTGATGTAAACATTTCAGTTTCAAGATGTCGAAAGGGAGCAATAATGATCCGGTGCCGACAAGCACCGAACAAATGAAAGAAATAATTGCCGAGGAAGTAGGAAAGGCAATTGAAGGCAGTCTATCTGGGTTTATAGACAAGATTCAAGGTACGGTGTTGTCACTCGTAGAAGAACGAGTTAAAAGGTTGGAGGATACGGTCAACCTTATGAAAGACAAAACTGGAGAACGTAAAGGGTGCTCATACAAAGAATTCATGGCGTGTAAACCGCCAATCTATAACGGGGAGGTTGACCCGATAATTTGCCAAAGATGGATAAGCGATGTTGAAGGAGTGTTTGAACGAACCCATTGTGACGTAGGTGACTTTGTTGCTTACGGAACGGGTCAATTGAGAAATCAAGCCAAGGATTGGTGGGATAACAAGAAGAAGGAAATGGGAGCCGAAGCGGCGAGGGTTATGACTTGGGACGAGTTTAAGGTACCATTCCTTAAACACCACAGTCCCAAAGCGGTTATTAACAGAATCAAAGAAGAATTCATCCAGCTGAGACAAAAGGGTGAAACAATCGATAAGATCACGGGCATCTTCATGGATAAGCTCAGATTTTGTGACGAGTTAGTCACCACTGAAGAACAAAAGATATATTACTATTACAACATGCTGAGTGCTGAATACCGGGAATTTATGACTCCGTCAAAATACGAGACCCTCACGGAGATTATCAACACCGCCCGGGAACGTGAAATCGAGTTAAAGAAACAAGTGGAAAGAGGCGAGCGAAGGGCACACGATGTAAATCCAAGCCCTACAAAGAAAGCCCGAACGGGAGAATCGGGAAAGAAGGTGGATGCTAAGGGTGGGTCGCCAAATTGTAAAGTCTGCGGGAAAGGACACAAGGGGGAATGTCGATTCAAAGACAAGCCATGCCCCATATGTAATAAGACGGGGCACACGGCCTCGCTATGCCCGGGAAAAGTATCAGTTTGCTACAATTGCTATCAACCCGACCATAAAAAGTCCGAATGCCCGGACTTAGTTGGAAAGAAAGACGCGAAGGAGTCTCCAGCAGAAGCCCCCAAAGCAAAGGCTAGGTCCTTCCAACTTACCGCAGCTGAAGCGAAAACAGAACCCGATGTGGTTTCAGGTATATTCACGATTAACTCAATTCCAGCACGTGTATTGTTTGATACGGGTGCGAATAAATCCTTCATTTCGAATGGGTTTATTCGACATCCTTCATTTGTATTGACGAAGTTGCCTGTGCCCTTAGAGGTTGAAATAGGGGACAATAAAAGTTTTATAGTTTGTGATGTCTGTCGAGGCTGCAAATTAAGCATCGACGATGAGGAATACTTGATAGACTTAATCCCGATGTCAATGGGGGAATTTCAAGTAGTCGTCGGGATGGATTGGCTAGCCCAGCACCATGCAAAAGTCGTGTGTTTCCGCAAAGAGATAAAATTAACATCTCCGAGCGGGAAACACGTTACCATTTATGGCGAAAAAGGAGGTAACCCCATAGTGTGCTCAATGATGAAAGCTCACAAGCTTATGAAGCGAGGATGCAAGGCGTTCATGATATACGCAAATGAGCCCGAGAAAGAATCACGGAAGATTGAAGATGTACCGGTAGTAAGAGACTTTCAAGATGTATTTCCGGAGGATTTACCGGGAATACCGCCTGAACGGGAAGTGGAGTTCGGAATCGAATTGATTCCGGGCGCAAAACCCGTAGCCAAAGCTCCATACCGACTCGCACCGTCGGAGTTACAAGAGTTGATGTCCCAAATCCAAGACTTGCTTGATAAGGGGTTCATTAGGCCGAGTGTGTCTCCTTGGGGCACACCGGTGTTGTTCGTCAGAAAGAAAGACGGAAGCATGCGTATGTGTATCGATTACCGGGAGTTAAACAAACTCACGGTAAAGAATCGATACCCGCTTCCGAGGATAGATGATTTGTTCGACCAATTGCAAGGTGCGAACTGGTTTTCAAAGATTGACCTTAGATCTGGGTATCACCAACTAAGGGTCAAAGAAGAAGACGTACCGAAAACGGCTTTCCGCACAAGATACGGACATTATGAATTCCTCGTAATGTCTTTTGGGCTAACAAATGCACCCGCGGCTTTCATGGACCTCATGAACCGGGTTTGCAAGCCAATGTTGGACAAGTCGGTCATCGTGTTTATCGATGATATCTTGGTGTATTCAAAAAGTGAAGCTGAACACGCAAACCACTTACGAGAAGTGTTAGAGACACTTAGACGAGAAAGGCTGTATGCGAAGTTCTCTAAGTGTGCCTTTTGGTTACGAGAGGTACAATTTCTTGGCCACGTCATAAGTGCCGACGGAGTATTGGTGGATCCGTCCAAGATTGAGGCTGTGTCAAAATGGAATCCCCCGAAGAACCCTTCGGAAATTAGAAGCTTTTTGGGGCTTGCGGGATACTATAGGAGATTCATTCAAGATTTCTCCAAGATTGCGTTACCGCTAACAAAGCTAACCCAAAAGAAAGAGAAGTTTATTTGGGGTGTCGATCAAGAAAGAGCGTTTCAGACGCTAAAAGAGAAGTTAACACAAGCTCCGGTACTGATTGCCGGACGGGGTCGAAGATATGGTAGTTTATTCGGATGCTTCACTGTCGGGGCTCGGATGCGTTTTGATGCAACGGGGCAAAGTTATAGCTTATGCCTCGAGACAATTGAAAATACATGAGAAGAAATATCCTACACACGACCTTGAATTGGCTGCGGTGGTATTTGCCTTAAAAATATGGAGGCACTACCTATACGGGGTAAAGTGCACCATATACACCGATCACAAGAGTTTAAAATACTTTTTCGATCAGAAAGAGTTAAATATGCGACAAAGGCGATGGCTGGAAACGGTGAAAGACTACGATTGTGAAATACATTATCACCCTGGAAAGGCTAATGTGGTGGCGGACGCTCTGAGCAGAAAAACGGACTACGACCCAATACGAGCTAGATCGATGCAACTCGTGGTGACCTCGGGTATACTTGAAAGTATTCGAGAGGCGCAATTAGAAGCAATGAAAGAAGAGAATTAGAAGAAAGAAAGAATTATAGGTCAGTTGAAGGATTTGTCGGATGGGAATGACAGGTTGAAGACTCGATCCGGAAGGATATGGGTCCCACATACCTGTGGAGTGAAGGCGCTTCTACTTAACGAAGCTCATAAATCCCGTTATTCAATTCATCCGGGAGCGACCAAGATGTACAATGATTTGAAGCAAAACTATTGGTGGCCCGGAATGAAAAGGGATGTAGTGAGGCATGTAGAAAAATGCTTGACATGTTTACAAGTCAAGGCGGAACATCAGAAACCATACGGCAAACTCCAACCGTTAGAAATTCCGGTTTGGAAATGGGAACATATTACAATGGACCTATTAACCAAGTTGCCTAAAACGAGCCGTGGTTTCGATGCCATATGGGTAGTGGTAGATAGATTGACGAAAAGTGCTCACTTCATTCCGATCCGTGAGACTTATACGTCAGAAAAGATGTCAGAGGTTTACACGAATGAAATAATAGCACGTCATGGGGTGCCGGTATCCATTGTGTCTGATAGGGATACCCGGTTTACTTCGAAATTTTGGCGGGAATTCCAAGAACAAATGGGGACTAAATTGTTCATTAGCACTGCTTATCATCCACAAACGGATGGGCAGAGTGAAAGAACAATACAAACGTTGGGAGATATGCTGCGGGCGTGCATTATTGACTTCGGAGGTAGTTGGGATGTCCATCTACCCTTGGTCGAATTTGCATATAACAATAGCTATAACACGAGCATTAAAATGGCCCCGTATGAACTGTTATATGGCCGAAAATGTCGAACCCCGGTATGTTGGGGAGAAGTGGGTCCACGAGGGATAGCACCTACTGATATAATCCGAACTACAAATAAGAAAATTGACATAGTTCGGGCACACTTGAAAGCGGCTCAAGACATGAAAAAGGCGTATGCGGATAAAAGGAATAGGCCAATTGAATTTCAGGTTGGAGACATGGTTATGCTGAAAGTTTCCCCATGGAAAGGCATAATTAGATTCCGAAAAAGGGGGAAACTAAGCCCGAGATTTATTGGGCCATTCAGGATCACTGAACGGGTTGGTAAAGTAGCTTATCGTCTCGAATTACCCGAGGAGTTGAGTGGGATTCATAACACGTTCCACGTGTCGCACCTCCGAAAATGTTTGGCCGACGAAACTGCTCATATCCACTATGATGATATCGAGGTGGATAACAGCCTCAACTATGCAGTAAAACCAATTGCGATTTTAGATCGTAAAGAGAAAAGTTTGAGGAACAAGGTGATTAACCAAGTCAGGGTCAAATGGGAGCACAGGAAAGGTTCGGACACCACGTGGGAGCCCGAAGAGGAGATGCGACGTCTCCACCCAACATTATTTGGTACGTACTTCGGTTTCGGGGACGAAACCCTTTTAAGGGGGGTGGACTTGTAACACCCCGAAAATATAAAACTTTATATTAGAATTATATAAAGTATAAATAAATGAGAATTCACCAACTAGAAATTTTAACCTAGTTGGTTAATAGTTTAGAAATAACCTATAGTAGAAATTAAAAGCCACTAAATTAAATGTTGTTCAAAATGGAGGGACTTAAGTTGCCAAAGTTTAAAACTTGTGTTACTAAATTAGTAAAACAAAACCAAACACCCCATGTGGAGGTGTTGGTCGACCAGGAGCAAGAAAAGGGGCGATCCCCACTTCTCAAACCCTAAATTCTGCTTAAACTCTCAATTGAAGGAGCAAATCTGGTCCAAACAAAAATCCAAGCTTAGAATCGTGATCCTCATCGCAAGAGGATTATAAGGTATGTGAAATTTAATGAAAACTCTTAGCTTGGAATTCTCATAATTGGGGAAAAATCTGAGATTCTAGTTGCATGTTCGTCTTATGATGATTTAGGCATAACTATGGTGTTTAGAGACAAACCTAGACAAATAGAGGCTGAAATCATGTAGAATTTTGATGGAAACTATGATCACCATTATAGGTGATTAATGGGTTATGTGAATTGGAATGAACACTAGGAAATAGATTGTTAATCTAGTGTAATTTGGTAATTTTGAGATGATTTCAGCAATTAGGAGCTTACAATCATGTAAAATGGTGAATTTATGTGAAATTATGGCTAAATGATAAACTAAAGATGTGATGTATAATTATGTAAAAATCTGCTCAAGAAGTGTTTGTTGAAATGCCTCTATGAAGGCTTAAAACTGAAATTCCAAGTTTAAACGCATAATCACGATGTTTAGTGTATTATGCGAATTATGATTTGAAAAGAGAGTTCTAAACATATGATAATTGAACTCAATAGGAACGGGCGCAGGAGCGTCAAGCGGACAAGCGGGTGGCGAACCACGTCAAAAAGGGCTACTTTGAAGGTATGTAAATTGTCCTGTTTCAATTAAGTAAATGTTAATGTTTATTATATGTGTAGTGAATTTTAGAATAAGGGTTGTTGAATCAAAGCGGCAAGGTCGCTATATCGAATATTTGATCTAAAATTTGGTTGGGATTAATTGGTAGTCGTCATATGGGAGGATTCCTTAGACAAACCAAACGGGTCGAATAATCATTTAAGGCATGGAAAATGCTCCGTATTTCGATCGATGGGTCTTGTTATAGCTTAATAAATTAACATATTAGAATTGCGAGAAATTAGAGTATTGTATGTCTAAAAAGAGAAATCCGAGATTCAGGTTTGAGTAAAATGAGCAACTCAAACAAAACATATAATTCCAGGTGCCACCGTAAATTACGGTGGTACCGTAATTTACGGTGGGTGCCAAAGCCTTACGGTGCATTTCTTCTGGTTTACGGTATGCACAAAAAATTCCCAGATCCTACCGTAACTTACGGTGACACCGTAAGTTACGGTGGAACTTAGAAATTTGTAAATTTTTCTTTTATCATACTTTGATGTCGAATCTTGCATCTATAAATTAAGTACTAATGTCAAAACTAACATTTTAGTGGTTTTGACCCTAGGTGATGATTTCGATCTTATGGATGGTGGTCGAGCGGATAACGAAGAACCGAACACTACATTTGAAAGCTTCCGCATTAAATCTTTAGTAGTCTTATGTATGAATTGTAATTACTTGTTAAACTACTTTTGGTATGTTTTAACTTATACGCTAGTCGACTAAGGTTGACGTACTTAAGAACTCCGTTAACGGATGTTATGTCACTAAAACAATATTTTGATATAATTGGTGTATTTTATTATTAAAATCAAGTGAAAAATTTAAGGGTGTTACAAGTTGGTAATCAGAGCTTAAGGTTGTCAACAAAGTGTTCGGTTCAAGCTTGATCGATCGTCCGGTAAGAATTAACTTATTATGTTAGTAGATTAGGTCTTATGTAAGGAATGAGGAACGAATTGATATGCATGGGAAGAGTGTGTTAACACACTCAAACCCGGAAAGTGCATTAAATGTGAACGGTTAAAGCAACTTAGGAACTTGGCTAAACCGAAACAAACAAAGCAATGTCATAAATGAAATGTTTAACGCTTGATGTAAACATTTCAGTTTCAAGATGTCGAAAGGGAGCAATAATGATCCGGTGCCGACAAGCACCGAACAAATGAAAGAAATAATTGACGAGGAAGTAGGAAAGGCAATTGAAGGCAGTCTATCTGGGTTTATAGACAAGATTCAAGGTACGGTGTTGTCACTCGTAGAAGAACGAGTTAAAAGGTTTGAGGATACGGTCAACCTTATGAAAGACAAAACTGGAGAACGTAAAGGGTGCTCATACAAAGAATTCATGGCGTGTAAACCGCCAATCTATAACGGGGAGGTTGACCCGATAATTTGCCAAAGATGGATAAGCGATGTTGAAGGAGTGTTTGAACGAACCCATTGTGACGTAGGTGACTTTGTTGCTTACGGAACAAGTCAATTGAGAAATCAAGCCAAGGATTGGTGGGATAACAAGAAGAAGGAAATGGGAGCCGAAGCGGCGAGGGTTATGACTTGGGACGAGTTTAAGGTACCATTCCTTAAACACCACAGTCCCAAAGCGGTTATTAACAGAATCAAAGAAGAATTCATCCAGCTGAGACAAAAGCGTGAAACAATCGATAAGATCACGGGCATCTTCATGGATAAGCTCAGATTTTGTGACGAGTTAGTCACCACTGAAGAACAAAAGATATATTACTATTACAACATGCTGAGTGCTGAATACCGGGAATTTATGACTCCGTCAAAATACGAGACCCTCACGGAGATTATCAACACCGCCCGGGAACGTGAAATCGAGTTAAAGAAACAAGTGGAAAGAGGCGAGCGAAGGGCACACGATGTAAATCCAAGCCCTACAAAGAAAGCCCGAACGGGAGAATCGGGAAAGAAGGTGGATGCTAAGGGTGGGTCGCCAAATTGTAAAGTCTGCGGGAAAGGACACAAGGGGGAATGTCGATTCAAAGACAAGCCATGCCCCATATGTAATAAGACGGGGCACACGACCTCGCTATGCCCGGGAAAAGTATCAGTTTGCTACAATTGCTATCAACCCGACCATAAAAAGTCCGAATGCCCGGACTTAGTTGGAAAGAAAGACGCGAAGGAGTCTCCAGCAGAAGCCCCCAAAGCAAAGGCTAGGTCCTTCCAACTTACCGCAGCTGAAGCGAAAACAGAACCCGATGTGGTTTCAGGTATATTCACGATTAACTCAATTCCAGCACGTGTATTGTTTGATACGGGTGCGAATAAATCCTTCATTTCGAATGGGTTTATTCGACATCCTTCATTTGTATTGACGAAGTTGCCTGTGCCCTTAGAGGTTGAAATAGGGGACAATAAAAGTTTTATAGTTTGTGATGTCTGTCGAGGCTGCAAATTAAGCATCGACGATGAGGAATACTTGATAGACTTAATCCCGATGTCAATGGGGGAATTTCAAGTAGTCGTCGGGATGGATTGGCTAGCCCAGCACCATGCAAAAGTCGTGTGTTTCCGCAAAGAGATAAAATTAACATCTCCGAGCGGGAAACACGTTACCATTTATGGCGAAAAAGGAGGTAACCCCATAGTGTGCTCAATGATGAAAGCTCACAAGCTTATGAAGCGAGGATGCAAGGCGTTCATGATATACGCAAATGAGCCCGAGAAAGAATCACGGAAGATTAAAGATGTACCGGTAGTAAGAGACTTTCAAGATGTATTTCCGGAGGATTTACCGGGAATACCGCCTGAACGGGAAGTGGAGTTCGGAATCGAATTGATTCCGGGCGCAAAACCCGTAGCCAAAGCTCCATACCGACTCGCACCGTCGGAGTTACAAGAGTTGATGTCCCAAATCCAAGACTTGCTTGATAAGGGGTTCATTAGGCCGAGTGTGTCTCCTTGGGGCGCACCGGTGTTGTTCGTCAGAAAGAAAGACGGAAGCATGCGTATGTGTATCGATTACCGGGAGTTAAACAAACTCACGGTAAAGAATCGATACCCGCTTCCGAGGATAGATGATTTGTTCGACCAATTGCAAGGTGCGAACTGGTTTTCAAAGATTGACCTTAGATCTGGGTATCACCAACTAAGGGTCAAAGAAGAAGACGTACCGAAAACGGCTTTCCGCACAAGATACGGACATTATGAATTCCTCGTAATGTCATTTGGGCTAACAAATGCACCCGCGGCTTTCATGGACCTCATGAACCGGGTTTGCAAGCCAATGTTGGACAAGTCGGTCATCGTGTTTATCGATGATATCTTGGTGTATTCAAAAAGTGAAGCTGAACACGCAAACCACTTACGAGAAGTGTTAGAGACACTTAGACGAGAAAGGCTGTATGCGAAGTTCTCTAAGTGTGCCTTTTGGTTACGAGAGGTACAATTTCTTGGCCACGTCATAAGTGCCGACGGAGTATTGGTGGATCCGTCCAAGATTGAGGCTGTGTCAAAATGGAATCCCCCGAAGAACCCTTCGGAAATTAGAAGCTTTTTGGGGCTTGCGGGATACTATAGGAGATTCATTCAATATTTCTCCAAGATTGCGTTACCGCTAACAAAGCTAACCCAAAAGAAAGAGAAGTTTATTTGGGGTGTCGATCAAGAAAGAGCGTTTCAGACGCTAAAAGAGAAGTTAACACAAGCTCCGGTACTGACATTGCCGGACGGGGTCGAAGATATGGTAGTTTATTCGGATGCTTCACTGTCGGGGCTCGGATGCGTTTTGATGCAACGGGGCAAAGTTATAGCTTATGCCTCGAGACAATTGAAAATACATGAGAAGAAATATCCTACACACGACCTTGAATTGGCTGCGGTGGTATTTGCCTTAAAAATATGGAGGCACTACCTATACGGGGTAAAGTGCACCATATACACCGATCACAAGAGTTTAAAATACTTTTTCGATCAGAAAGAGTTAAATATGCGACAAAGGCGATGGCTGGAAACGGTGAAAGACTACGATTGTGAAATACATTATCACCCTGGAAAGGCTAATGTGGTGGCGGACGCTCTGAGCAGAAAAACGGACTACGACCCAATACGAGTTAGATCGATGCAACTCGTGGTGACCTCGGGTATACTTGAAAGTATTCGAGAGGCGCAATTAGAAGCAATGAAAGAAGAGAATTAGAAGAAAGAAAGAATTATAGGTCAGTTGAAGGATTTGTCGGATGGGAATGACGGGTTGAAGACTCGATCCGGAAGGATATGGGTCCCACATACCTGTGGAGTGAAGGCGCTTCTACTTAACGAAGCTCATAAATCCCGTTATTCAATTCATCCAGGAGCGACCAAGATGTACAATGATTTGAAGCAAAACTATTGGTGGCCCGGAATGAAAAGGGATGTAGTGAGGCATGTAGAAAAATGCTTGACATGTTTACAAGTCAAGGCAGAACATCAGAAACCATACGGCAAACTCCAACCGTTAGAAATTCCGGTTTGGAAATGGGAACATATTACAATGGACCTATTAACCAAGTTGCCTAAAACGAGCCGTGGTTTCGATGCCATATGGGTAGTGGTAGATAGATTGACGAAGAGTGCTCACTTCATTCCGATCCGTGAGACTTATACGTCAGAAAAGATGTCAGAGGTTTACACGAATGAAATAATAGCACGTCATGGGGTGCCGGTATCCATTGTGTCTGATAGGGATACCCGGTTTACTTCGAAATTTTGGCGGGAATTCCAAGAACAAATGGGGACTAAATTGTTCATTAGCACTGCTTATCATCCACAAACGGATGGGCAGAGTGAAAGAACAATACAAACGTTGGAAGATATGCTGCGGGCGTGCATTATTGACTTTGGAGGTAGTTGGGATGTCCATCTACCCTTGGTCGAATTTGCATATAACAATAGCTATCACACGAGCATTAAAATGGCCCCGTATGAACTGTTATATGGCCGAAAATGTCGAACCCCGGTATGTTGGGGAGAAGTGGGTCCACGAGGGATAGCACCTACTGATATAATCCGAACTACAAATAAGAAAATTGACATAGTTCGGGCACACTTGAAAGCGGCTCAAGACAGGAAAAAGGCGTATGCGGATAAAAGGAATAGGCCAATTGAATTTCAGGTTGGAGACATGGTTATGCTAAAACTTTCCCCATGGAAAGGCATAATTAGATTCCGAAAAAGGGGGAAACTAAGCCCGAGATTTACTGGGCCATTCAGGATCACTGAACGGGTTGGTAAAGTAGCTTATCGTCTCGAATTACCCGAGGAGTTGAGTGGGATTCATAACACGTTCCACGTGTCGCACCTCCGAAAATGTTTGACCGACGAAACTGCTCATATCCACTATGATGATATCGAGGTGGATAACAGCCTCAACTATGCAGTAAAACCAATTGCGATTTTAGATCGTAAAGAGAAAAGTTTGAGGAACAAGGTGATTAACCAAGTCAGGGTCAAATGGGAGCACAGGAAAGGTTCGGACACCACGTGGGAGCCCGAAGAGGAGATGCGACGTCTCCACCCAACATTATTTGGTACGTACTTCGGTTTCGGGGACGAAACCCTTTTAAGGGGGGTGGACTTGTAACACCCCGAAAATATAAAACTTTATATTAGAATTATATAAAGTATAAATAAATGAGAATTCACCAACTAGAAATTTTAACCTAGTTGGTTAATAGTTTAGAAATAACCTATAGTAGAAATTAAAAGCCAGATGAAATGCAAATTGGATTCATGGAACAGGAGAAGGATTTCCCAACGAATTCCTAATTGGAATTAGGGGGTCCAGATGAATTAAATTTTATTAAACCCTATAGAATGATAATAGAATTATTATTGTTCATAAATTAAATGTTGTTCAAAATGGAGGGACTTAAGTTGCCAAAGTTTAAAACTTGTGTTACTAAATTAGTAAAACAAAACCAAACACCCCATGTGGAGGTGTTGGTCGACCAGGAGCAAGAAAAGGGGCGATCCCCACTTCTCAAACCCTAAATTCTGCTTAAACTCTCAATTGAAGGAGCAAATCTGGTCCAAACAAAAATCCAAGCTTAGAATCGTGATCCTCATCGCAAGAGGATTATAAGGTATGTGAAATTTAATGAAAACTCTTAGCTTGGAATTCTCATAAATTGGGGAAAAATCTGAGATTCTAGTTGCATGTTCGTCTTATGATGATTTAGGCATAACTATGGTGTTTAGAGACAAACCCTAGACAAATGGAGGCTGAAATCATGTAGAATTTTGATGGAAACTATGATCACCATTATAGGTGATTAATGGGTTATGTGAATTGGAATGAACACTAGGAAATAGATTGTTAATCTAGTGTAATTTGGTAATTTTGAGATGATTTCAGCAATTAGGAGCTTACAATCATGTAAAATGGTGAATTTATGTGAAATTATGGCTAAATGATAAACTAAAGATGTGATGTATAATTATGTAAAAATCTGCTCAAGAAGTGTTTGTTGAAATGCCTCTATGAAGGCTTAAAACTGAAATTCCAAGTTTAAACGCATAATCACGATGTTTAGTGTATTATGCGAATTATGATTTGAAAAGAGAGTTCTAAACATATGATAATTGAACTCAATAGGAACGGGCGCAGGAGCGTCAAGCGGACAAGCGGGTGGCGAACCACGTCAAAAAGGGCTACTTTGAAGGTATGTAAATTGTCCCGTTTCAATTAAGTAAATGTTAATGTTTATAATATGTGTAGTGAATTTTAGAATAAGGGTTGTTGAATCAAAGCGGCAAGGTCGCTATATTGAATATTTGATCTAAAATTTGGTTGGGATTAATTGGTAGTCGTCATATGGGAGGATTCCTTAGACAAACCAAACGGGTCGAATAATCATTTAAGGCATGGAAAATGCTCCGTATTTCGATCGATGGGTCTTGTTATAGCTTAATAAATTAACATATTAGAATTGCGAGAAATTAGAGTATTGTATGTCTAAAAAGAGAAATCCGAGATTCAGGTTTGAGTAAAATGAACAACTCAAACAAAACATATAATTCCAGGTGCCACCGTAAATTACGGTGGTACCGTAATTTACGGTGGGTGCCAAAGCCTTACGGTGCATTTCTTCTGGTTTACGGTATGCACAAAAAATTCCCAGATCCTACCGTAACTTACGGTGACACCGTAAGTTACGGTGGAACTTAGAAATTTGTAAATTTTTCTTTTATCATACTTTGATGTCGAATCTTGCATCTATAAATTAAGTACTAATGTCAAAACTAACATTTTAGTGGTTTTGACCCTAGGTGATGATTTCGATCTTATGGATGGCGGTCGAGCGGATAACGAAGAACCGAACACTACATTTGAAAGCTTCCGCAATGTTTTAAATCTTTAGTAGTCTTATGTATGAATTGTAATTACTTGTTAAACTACTTTTGGTATGTTTTAACTTATACACTAGTCGACTAACGTTGACGTACTTAAGAACTCCGTTAACGGATGTTATGTCACTAAAACAATATTTTGATATAATTGGTGTATTTTATTATTAAAATCAAGTGAAAAATTTAAGGGTGTTACACGTTAAAATAGCTTAACGGGGTTAAGTTTGTTTTCGAATTACAAACCGATGTTTTAGGGCTTTTGATTTGAACGAGGATACGAGTCGATTGATGTAAAACTTACCTCAAAATACTGCCCCCAACCCACGAAAACGGTGCTTCAATTCGGGTGTTTAACTTTCAATTAACAAAATTCAAGCCGTTTCGAACACAATTTCGAGGTAAGTTTTACATCAATCGACTCGTATCCTCGTTCCGATCAAAAGCCCTAAAACATCGGTTGGTAATTTGGAAAAACACTTAACTCCGTTAAGCTTATTTTAACAACAGACTATATTACAAAAAAATTGGACGAGGTCAGATTATTGTTGGCTAATAACTGACTTGGGATTATTATCAGCCAATTTCAGAAAGATGGGATTATTATTTTCCAATTTGCCTAACATTTAATATTAATTTATTATTTATATATTTAATATAAGATAAGTAGGGAAGAGAGGTATTTATTCTATTAAAATATATTAATTTTAATTTATTATTTATTTATTTAGTTAATATAAGATAAGTATGATTTGAGAATAGCTGCTATGAATGACACGTGTCCAAAACTTGGTTTCTTTTATTATAGTAGATAGATTTTGTAGCAAGATAATTTAAAAATATATTATGTAGTTAAATGAAAAATGAGAAATGGATAGTTCGCATAACAGTTGTTTTTAGAAGAGTTATAGAGGATGTGAATATGGATATCTACTATTTTAGTCTTTTTAGAATGGGAATTGAATTTAGTAATTTCAATTTACTACCCTAGATTTATCTTAATTCAGAAAATGTTTAGATATTCCTAATTTTAAACAAACAAGCCCACAACATTACGACCCAAATCCCTTTTTTAGATCGTGGGGTATGGTGGAGTGGGGTTTGGGGCATGGATTGACACGTGGCTTGGTGGGGATTTGCTGGGCTGACCCACATTGAAGACGGTATGGTGGGGCGGGGGTTTGAGGCGTGGGTTTGGTGGGCTTTGCTGGGTTGACCCAAACCGCTGAGCTATTTGAATATTTTTTAAAACAACAAATTTAATTTTTTAAATATTTTAAATAAAGAAAATTACATAAAAAAATTCCTAACGTTTATATTTGTTCTTTATCTCTTCTCTCATCTCCAAGACTAGTTGCAACTCGTCACCCTCTAGGTGATCAATGGGCTGGGATAGAAATTTCAAATCATCCCGTTTTTGTTTCAGGGCATCTCTAGCATCTTTGCTCTTTCGAAGTTCGGCCCTTTGTTGTTGGAATACGTTGAATGTATCTAACTTGCATGCAATGTCATCCAACTGATCGTTGTATATTCCCCTACGCGAGCCCGAACTCCCAGCTGAAGGCGATGTCGTACCCGATCTTGATTTTTGTGCGCGCCTTTTTGCGGCATCTCTTCCATATTCAGGCCGGTTTGGCGAATCATCCAAAAGGTCCTCAAACTCTTGATATCGTGCATCAGATTGGGCTTGGGACGAGGCCCTTGACCTTTTGGAAGACGTGTTCGCTTCGCTAGCACTGGGGATATTCGCCCACTTTGGATGGAACTTACAAATCTCCCAACAATGCATGAAACGGAAGTCGCTCCCCACATTTGTTTTGAATGTAACCAAAGCATTTGTCACAATGTCGGCTTCGGTTTCACCACTTTTCGGGTTTTGCTTTGCTTTATTTAAAAAACCACTAAATTTTGTAAGTTGGCCGCTTATCTCGCTCCACTTAGAGGATAAGCTATTGTTTTCACGATAAGCCTCCCTTCCCATTTCTTCATGGAATGCTCTACTAACCGCTTCCCACAAATGGGTTCGATGTTGAGAATTTCCTATTTTAATAAAAACAAAATTTAATATATTACAAAGTTATATAAAAAATAACCATAAATGTTAAATAAAATAAGGGCTACAAAATATTTAAGAATACCTAAAGTTGGATGTTGAGATTGTTGACACCAAGCCCTTGCCAATGCAAGTTCTTCATTAACGACCCATTTTTGTTGTTTTCGTTTGACGGTTTCAAGTGCTTTCTCCGCCTCGGTTTTTTTCTTATGACTTCTCTTTTTGGGAACTATTGAGGCGGAAGGACCATCGTTGGGTGGTTGAGTTTTGGGGACGGTTTCGGTTTGTGAAAGGTCGATGGAGGTTGGTGAAAGGTTGATGGGCGTTTGTGTAAACGGGGTAGGTATCGAATCGTCGGTGTGTGGGAAGTTAGTAAACACATGATTCCCGAGATACGATGCATAACTCGCTTTAAGGGGCATAGGGGAGTGTATGAAAAATGGACGAGGCATTGGACGATTGGTTGGTGGGCTAGGATTATTTTCTTGGAATGCAAACGGGTTGTTCGGGTCATAACTATGATTATGAGGATGCATTTTTTCGTTTTGTAGAAGGAGAATTAAAGATGATTATAGAAGATGCGGACTTCCGGAGTGTATTGTGGTTGAATGTAGTAAAAATAGGAATTGAAGTGTGATATTTATAGTGAAAAAATAATTTTTTTAACATAGGCGTTGGCCAACGGCTAGTTTGGTTTGGCCATTGAGAGCCCGCCATGTCACCTTGCTTCCCCCGCCCCACGCTCGGCTTCAAACCCAAGCCCCAAGGGCCACGCCCCGACCCAAGCCCCATACCCCATAGTCTTACATCATTCTACCGCTACAATCAAGTGTGATTGAAATTGTGCCCTCTCTCTTGCCCCCACGTTAAAGCCTATATCTTCTTTAAAGTTTTTGCTATGTTAAAATTCTCATATGTAGAAGTGATTTTGTAGCTAATGAGCTGGTGGTGAAGTAGTAAGGGAGAGAACTGGTGTTTTAAGTGACCCACTAGAGCTATTAGGTTACTAGAGGAAGGTTGATTATGTTGGACTTAATCGTTTTGTTCACATAACCGAATGGGCCAGGGGCATAAGTGTCTTTTAATTAAGTTGGGTGTATTTATTTCAGGAGTTTTTATTCATGGAGTCTTACTCTTAGAGGACCCGGGGCGCAACGTTGTTTTTCATTCTTCACGTGTGGACTTGCGTGATACACCACCGCCACCAACCTTCAAAACGCGTGAATTGTATAACTCGTGGCCACCATGACGCGTGAAGAATTGAAGGTGCCGCACACCATGTTCGATGAAGATGAGTGTGTGGTGAGTGATGGACACTCACACTAAAATCCATCACTAGTGATGGAACCAAGTTTGATGAGGTGGCATTTGATGATTAGGTGTTGTGAGTGATGGAAAACCATCACTAGTGGAGCGCCCCTACCCCCTTAGAGTTATGGGTCAAGATTGAGTCATCATTTAGTATACTATTTAAGTGGTTTAGGTTTCTTATTTCCCAAGATGTTTGGCTAATATAATTAGATGGTTAGAGTTATTGTAATTCGTGTGCTTTGCTTTATAACAAAATGAATGAATGAAGTGAGTTCGTCCATTATCGTGTTTTGGTATTTATGTTCTAGTCGATCTGGGCCAACAAATACTGATCCCTTAGCGTGGTGAAGTAGATGTTTAAAATCGTGCACCCTTTTTGTGAACTTTTATTTCATTTCTAATACTTGTGACTGTAGAGTGCTATAAAATGTTGAATTATCCCTTTTTGTTAGGAAAACTAACTTTTGTAATCATATGTGACAAGCTAATGATTTATAAAATATTTGAATTTTGGGAAGAAAAAAAAAGTGTTTCAAATCAACTCAGCTCATTTCAGCTTGAACCAAAAAGCTAATTGTTTAACCCAATTATCCAACCTGGCTAATTTCTCATCTTTGTTTGTTTAACCCAATTATCCAACCTGGCCAATTTCTCATCTTTGTTTGTTTGTGGGATGGGAAGTTATGTTGTTCCAATATAGTTCAATTACATAATTCTTAGTGAAATTAGTCAATTAGTCAAATAAGCAAACATATATGATTTTAAATCGTTGCATGCAGGGGTGTAAATAGTCCAAGCCGAGCCCGAGATTGACTAAACATAAGCTTGGTTCGTTTTTGTTGCCCAGACTTGATCTTTGATCTCTAGAACATAAACGATAATCTAAACTTTATTGAATACTGAATTTGAATACAATGGAATGATTACAAATGAAACTATCTATCCCTATTTAAACTAATCTAACGGGTACGAGTGTAGAGACATGTCCCTTCGTGAATGGACGTGTCTCTAGATCTTGTGGTTATAATTAAACGTGAAGAGGTGCGTCTTTTCCTTCTTAATCATAGCCACTAATCGAATGGGTGTGTCCCTTGGTGGTGCCCCTTGAAGCCATCGATCAAAGAAGGCAACCCTAGGGGTTTCGCACCCTTTGGGGTGGAAGTTACCAACTTCTGAAATGTCATAAACAACCCCTGAACTTTGTAACCTCCACTCTTTTCTTTAATTACCATAAAACCCTTGTAGTTTAGGATGTGTAATGATTAGCAATTTCATTCACCCCCTAATCATGAACATCCTTAGGTTGTTGCAGATCTTGAACTCCGAGCAGTTCTCTCATAGTAGCGAACTTGATCCTTGCTAATGCTTTTGTTAGTATATCTGCCCGTTGTAGTTCTCCACTTACATGTTCCACAGTGATATCTTCGTTCTCCACGCACTCTCTTATGAAATGATAGCGTGTATCAATGTGCTTGCTTCTTCCATGAAAGACTGGATTTCTCATGAGTGCTATTGAAGTGTTATCTTCTCTTCCTTCCAGCCTGTAATTTCACTTAATAGTCTTTTAAGCCATAGTGCTTGGTATGCTGCTGCAGTGGCTGCCATGAATTCCGATTCACATGATTATAGTGCCACTGTCTGTTGCTTTTGTGTACACCAGGTTATAGGTGATTCTCCAAAGTAGAATACCAGACCAGTTGTTCCTTTTCCTTTGTCTGCATTAACTCCAAAACTGCTATCACTATAACCTGTGATCTTACATCCTCCTTGCTTCTTGTATATGATTCCATGCTCTTTAGTTCCTTTGATATAACGTAGTATTTGCTTCACTGCTTTCAAGTGTTGCTCCTTTGGTTCTTGCATGAATCTACTAAGCAGACTGACTGGGTAACATAGATCTGGCCTTGTATGCAATAAGTACCTGAGAGAACTTGTTGTAACCATGTCGATACTTGTATTTATTGTCGGATTGTGCCAAAACTCAGTTCAATTGTTTGAACTTGTTCATTACACATATTCAATTTAAGATACCATATGATGTATTGAAAACATCATATTCAAAATTCGTTTCAACAAGCGTTTCATTTGTTCCGAGTCGTAGTAGACTTGTTTGGTCTACGACTCCATTAAGTCGTTTGTTGATTTCGATACCTTGTGGTAGTGTTTTCACTAATTTGAAGCTTGCTCTAATCTCGTTTGCGCATCTCATGCACGGATTTAATTATATAATTATTGATTTGCTTTAAATCCGCTTCGATTTATCATATTACAACAGTCTTAACACAATCGTGTGCTGAGGCAATGGTACACAAATTCATATTTTATTCCGGTGTACCTCCTAACGGTTCTTTCGACATCGTTCGAATGTTTTGCGCTATTCATTGTTTCTTCATCTTCGATCGAAAACATTAATTCTTCGATTGGTCGAAGTTCCTGTTCATTGTTGGATCCCTGTTAACTTAATCACACTAGTGACTGTATCTATGCGTCTTGTTTCCTTTGACATCAATTTCTGAAAACGTTTCTTTTAACCGTTGGGTTCTTATGGTTGTAACATGTCCTTGAATTCACATAATTCTAATAAGTCTTGATTCGATTTCATGTTCATTCATTTTGGCAATATTCGTATTTACCTACGCATAACGTAACTCTAAGGAGTTAACGTAGACTAAATTTCGAGGACGAACTTTTATTAACAGGGGGAGAATGTGACAACCATCATATTAGGCCAATATTCGTACAATCATTATACATTATTAAATTGCACATATACGTAGTAGACATAATTTTCTTAGGTCACGCTACATGTTTAGCAAAGTCCGTATATACATATTGCACTTGCTTAAACAAAACAGAGCATTATGACATACAATTTATTTTCCAAAACGCCAAGTCTTGTTACTAATTTCAAACACTAGTAAATCTCTATAATAATTATATATATATATATATATATAGGGTAAGGTTATTGTAAAAAAGACCAAAAGTGTGAGAAAGGTAAGAAAGAATCTCATCCATTAGATCTAAATTAATTGAAAAGGGTAAACAAGTAATTTTATCATTAATTCAATTAATTAAAAACTTCTCATAACCGCCACCTTAATTATAGGAAGTATATAACAACACCAGCAACTATATAACACCATTCAGTAAGTATATAACACCATTCAGCAAGTATATAACACCATTCAGCATTCAGCAAGTATATAACACCATTCAGTAAGTATATAACACCATTCAGCAAGTATATAACACCATTCAGCAACTATATAACACCATTCAGTAACTATATATACCATTCAGCAAGTATATAACACAATTCAGCAAGTATATAATACCATTCAGCAAGTATATAACACCATTCAGCATTCAGCAAGTATATAACACCATTCAGTAAGTATATAACACCATTCAGCAAGTATATATAACACCATTCAGCAACTATATAACACCATTCAGCAAGTATATAACACCATTCATTGACTAAACATCTGATCGAAACATATTTTTTTCTCTATATAAGTATAGCAATATGGTACTCATATTAAAGATAAAAAAATGCTCGTTATTATGGTGTAATTTTTTTTCAAAAAAAAGTTACGTATCAAAAGTTATTGACGTTTAAAAAAGACGGGGGGAAGTTACATGTGCATTACCTAATTTCTAGTGGTTTTAAAAGAGTATATTCCCCTAGATATTTCAAATCAGTTCAAATTAATGAAAATATTTTACAATTTGGTCCCTATTGATCTCAACCATTATATCAAAAGATCTAATGGCTGAGATTCTTTCTTACCCTTCTCACACTTTAGGCCTTTTTTACAGGATCCTCTACCTATATATATATATATATATATATATAGGTAAAGAGTATGGTACAAATCTCACTATCGTACATTATGTACGCGCTACCCACAGCCATACACGTGTCCTGATTCAATTTTAATAAATAAGGGTATATCAGACATTCTATTCTAACATTTTCGACTGCTAATCATGGAATCCCGTCAATTATGGAGTTCGTTTCCTAACCATTCCATTTAAGTATTCTTCGTTTTAATTCGATTGTAGGGTTTTTGATTGATTGCTCACAGAACGGCCATTTTCAGAAAATGCTTGATTCGTCATTTATTTGATTTCTGGGTTTTATTTGTTTTGAAGTTTTTTTTATTATTAGATTTGTAATCAGGGTTGAAGATAAGTGTTTACTGGGTTTAATTGTTGTGTTAGTATATCGCATGTGTTTTTTATATATCGCATGTGATGTTTTAATCCAACTAGTAAAGAATGGATCTGTTGTATAATTTCGCATGTTAAAAATAGTCATTTCGCACACAATGAAGTTTAATATATAATTTCGCTAGTTTAATTCTAAACTTCTCAAACCTTAAAGTGTTTATCAATTGTAGCTTATCATTTCGCATGTTAAAAATAGTCATTTCGCACATAATGAAGTTTAATATATAATTTCGCAAGTTTAATTCGAGACTTCGCAAACCTTAAAGTGTTTATCAACTGTAGCTTTTCATTTCGCAATCTCTATTAGTAAGTATTATTATTTTCGCACAGTGTCTTTCAATAATTGAAATCAAATAATTCAGTTCAATAATTGATTTCAATAATTCATATCAATAATTTTTTTTATTATATATTTTATGTTTTCATCACTATTGCAAACATCCATAATACATGCGATTTAGATATAACTAGTTTGCGAAATCATTTAATATGCATTTTCTTTTAGAATTGCAAATGACAAAATGTATATGAAAACATACCATCATTGTGGAATACAAGAAGAATCTGTGTGGTGATGATTTTCTATCCCTTTTCTTCTCTTCAAGGTTTAGAATATCTACAAATGCATCTACTCCGTTCGATGCTATGTATTGTTCCCTGTAGAAGCTTTCAAACACAACTTTGAATGTTGCAACCTCAGTTTTTGATCGGTGAAATTCTTCTCTGCCAGTCATAAAATAAATAATTAGTTTTTGTTTTGTGTATATTTTTTTTAGATGTTTGTTTGTTGATATATATTTTTTTTACTTACTGCAAGTCTGCAAAGGTAGCAAATGTGAAGCGGATCACACTCAATTCTTGGTTCAAGAGTGCTTCATGCATGTTTACCACTCTATTGAAGTAAGGGGAACAAAATTTGTCTCCAAGCTCTGCACATCTGTTTTCACCTCTTATTTTTGCTTGTTCTATTGTCTTATAAAGCAGTTCGTTTAACCCTTTTGGTATAACTTGTTTTGGAACTTGCTTTGTCTTTGAGGATTTTCTCCCCTTAGTTTTCTGTTTTTCTTTCTCTTCTCCCAACATGGGTCCTAGGCTCAAAACCAACTCAACTGAATGCAATTCTTCAGCAGTTACCTGTGGGCATTCAGGTTCCTTTTCCTTCTCAACTTCAATGTCCGTATCGAGTTGTTGAGGGTCTTTTTCTGGCACTTCCTCCCTGGACTTTTTGTTGAATGTTTTGTGTAGATTCTGCCAAGTTCACTGTTTCTTCGATAACAGTTTCGTTTTCACCAGTTTCTGCATGCCAGAGTAATTTAAGATATACAATAATTTATGATGTTTAATTTTTCTCCTAAAATAAAGGGTTTTCTTACCCTTGGCAGTTGTTTGGTAAGCATATACACCCGGTTCCACAGTTTGAATGTTTGCAATAAGGGTGTCTGTGACTCCTCGATCATCTGGTTGCAGTGTACCTATAGATACAAAATATTTTACTTAATACAGTAGAATCAAAATCGCAGGGTTGTCCATGACATATTTGTGCGAAATCAAACTTTGAAGTGTTTTTTAACAAAATCGCATGTGTTTTTTAACAAAATCGCATGTGTTTTTTTGTATGTTTCGCATGTGTATAAATGTAGTGATTTTTTACATGATTTCGCACGTGTTAATATTGAGTTCGCATGTTTACCTTCTGATGCCATTTGTACCAAAACTGTTGATATTACTTTTTGAGCTTCTTCATCCTTTCTACCTTCTTCGTCATCCTCTCTACCTTCTTCGTTTGTAGTAACTTCATGATGAACTTCAGAAGCTGGATTTTCAGGTTCTTGATGAACAGGAGAGGATGCAGTTTCATGTTCTTGAACCGAATCAGGTGGCACACAAATGGAATTATTCTGAAGCGTCTGATCCCACTCCTTACAAGCCTTCATAACCTCCGTATCCCAAAAACACTTAGTTCTTGCTTCTGAAACTAAGTTGTTCATCACTTGAACATCTTGAACCATTTTAAGGTATTTTTTAACATTTGCTTTCATTTTCTTCAACAGATTCTGTAATATTTTTCGAGTTAATATACTATCAATCTAGAAGTTAAATATAATTGATTAAGTTAAATAAGATAAATTAATATTTTTTTGCGCTTACCTTTTTGTTGGCTCTCCAAGCCTCTAGTTGTCGTTCATGGTCTGAGTCGTAGAATACTGATGGTGAAAGTTGAGCAGGAGTGTTGCAATAATCCATCATTTTCTGTGTCTGTGTTCCAACTTCAAACTCCAGGTTCAATTGAGACATTTCATGGATTTCAGAACCGAAATCCATGAAATCATCAATGTTCTCGTTATCTTTTGCCTCTTCTCCGGTTTCTTTGTTTTGTACTGCATGTGCAGTCCTTCTTTTGTAGCTTATCGTGGTGTCAACCGGTGGTCGTAGTGTATAATCATCCGTCAAAGGACCCTCTTCTTCTTCATTTTCTTCTTCACTTTCTTCTTCTTCTTCACTCTCACTTGATATCCATAGAGGTCCATTATCCGAAATATGATCTTCGACTTTATCAACCTCTGAAGATGTTATATAACGAATAACTGGTATCTCCACGGCTTTCTCAAACAGGTTAAGCTTTTTGTTGTACTCATGCGTGTATAGAAGTTGTATAAATCGCAAGATCATTTAATTATATAAAAAAACAAACTAGTATTTCAAACATGTTATTAAATGTAGTAATGTATACCGTAAGAAAGGCAACAGGTCCCACGAACTGTATCTTATAGTTCTTCCAGCCCGCTCGTGTTCGACGCAAGGTTTCGAGTAGATATGAGCACCAATCTAGATTTTTTATTTCCTCAACATCTTTTACACCAAGCAAACATCTATCATTTGCAAGTGTTGCCTTTGTAATTTCTGCAAAGAAGGTCATCCAGTATACAAGTAAATTTAATTTAAACAGCCCCCCTCCGTCTCTTTGATTTTCCATTGTATTTGCAATTAAGCCATGGGTAATTCTCGCGTTTTGTCCCCACTGGCGGATGAATGTATCCCGGACAGCATTCCCCAGTTCTTGACTTTTTTCAATTTTCTCTTTCTTTTTGACTTTTCTCTTATCGGCTATTATTTCAACCTTCTTTGGACCTTTTGGTATTCCAAATACTTCATAAACTGTGTCCGATGTTATTTTTATTTGGTGTTTTCCTACGTTTAGCTTATCGAACTTCTCATCAAAGTTTCTCGCTAGCCAATATGCCAATCGTGTTGAAATATGGTTGATATTGATATCCAGAATAGCTCCAAACCCCATATCCCTCACATCATCAATCTTGTTTTTGTGAAAATCTTCTAACAGTATCCATATATGAGTTAGGTTGGCATCTCAGCAGTATTGCTTCATTGCTGTATTTGAAGAACTCCCTATGTTCTGTTTTAGGTTGTTGCACTTTTTTTGAATGTTTTTTTGTCTCTATCTTTGATTTTCTCTTATCTTCTTTCTTCTCATTTTTTTTCTTTTTTGTGGGTGGCCTAACAAAGTCATCATCTTCTGAACTTTCTTCAACCACCAACCTCTTTCTATTCTTTTTAATTTTTATCAGACTTGATATTGGTCCTTCAAAGTCATCATCAGATTCTATTTCTACAAAATCGCATGCTATAGTTAAAAACACTTACAAAATCGCATTTATCAGTTAATCATGTAAAACAGTCATCAATTCGCATGTGTTAAGTATCAATTCGCATGTGTTATTTCTCAATTCGCATATATGAGTTATGATTTCGCATTTGTTACATAAGCATTACCTAAACCAGTCAATCATTATAAATCATAAACACTACAACAAACTTATGATATAAAATCGCATGTGTCTTTAAATCAATTCGCAAGTTTAATCTAACCTAAAACAAAAAACCTTGACATACTTTTTTTTATCATATGAAATCGCAAATGTCATAAAACCACCACAAAACCCTATATGATATTGCACATCTATCAGATAGCATTAACAAAACTGCATAAAAAATGCAAAACCTAATAAATAAACATACCAGTAATAAACCCTAGCAAAATTGAAGTTGTTATCAATATGTAATGTTATAAAACTATACGTTTCAGTTAAAACGTTAATAAACAAACAAAATCGCATTTGACTTTAAAGCTCCTGTATATTCCACTATAAAATCGCAAATGTCAATAGATACCTGGATTCATCTTCTTCGCTTGTGGTCTGTCGTTGTTTTCTTTGCTTCTTTTCTCAATATTCATGGAATCGTAGTTGAAATCGCAATGGAGGGTAGCAGGGAACGATTGGAGAAGGAGATTGCAATGTTTTGATTTTGGGTTTACGGTATGATTATTGAGTTATTGTGTGCTGATTATCAGGGGTTTTGTTCTCATGGACGATTTTAACCTTGGCGGTTTCTTTTATTAATTTTATTTTGATTAATTTAATTGTTAAACACGCGCTTTAAATGAGATGATCGGACGGTTGTTGTTGTAGCGTACATAATGTACGATTAGTGTACTTGTATGTTAACCGCCCTTATATATATATATATATATATATATATATATATATATATATATATATAATATTCTATTATGTTTAAAGCTATACTACATTTTATGATGGTCCATTATTACATACAAATATATTACCAGTGTGTGTATTTTAAAAATATACACATTAAGTAATACCATCCACCCATTTGAGACTTTATATACATTTAAACATATAATATATATATATATATATATATATATATATATATATATATATATATATATATATATATCTAAAGTATGTGGATAAAAATTACTACATATGAAGTGATGAAGGGAAAGCAACCAATTCTTTTTATTTTTCCTCACTCTCTCTCGTTTATACTATACATACACACAACTAAACTGTATATTTTGGTTTGTCTCTTCTACAAGATTTTCCCTGGAAATCTTTTCCTTGAAAATCTTTTCAAAATCTCAACAAGATCTCTATAAAACACTCAAACAAAACACATACAACACATACCTGCACTTCATCTTCTCATGTCTTCAAAAACCTTACCCAAACCTTTTCCTCTTCAAAATTCATACATTTACCCTAAAGAACTCGGTCTCTCTCTCAATTATTCATACAGGAAACAAAACACAGGAGCCTTATAGCTTCCCTTCTTCTCGGTTTCTCTGTAGCCCACAACCGAGCCGGACTCTGGCGAATACACCGGTGCGGGCCGCGTCCCGACAACCAAAACCCCCTCCCCTACTTCATCTCCAACCAGCCAGACACCCCACCTTCACCGACAACATCACAACCCCCCCCTTTTCCGATGAGTTTTCCGACGGCGGCGACAAGATGGAGAGGCGAAGAGAGAGGGAGAGACTCAGTTGACACGATCAACTCAGTCAACCGTTTCAGCTAACGATGCGAGAATTTTTGGTAAAGTTTTATCGGCGAACACATTGGTTTTATATTGTTTTTATATTATTACCGTGAAAACGAGCTCGAACTGAATAAATTGATGAATTATTAGTTAAAATTATATGGAATTACTAATTAGTTTGTTTATATAAAATTGATTATACGTATTCATGGTTTGCTAAATTATTGAATTTTGAAAAATAACGACAACTTGCGTTGTCGGGGGCGTCCAACAACAGAGGAAACTCTGCCCGTTTTTCGATAAAATCCGTATAATAACGCGTTTTTACTATGAAACAAAACATCGGATTCAAATAATCTTTTAGTAAAACAAATACGAATGTCGACGACACTTCACAACATCACGAAAGTGATGCGTGTGTAGTGTAATATATTTTAGATGTATATTTTAGCCCCTTTTTACACTTTTAGCCAAGTTTTAAATTTATAAAACACGATAGTTACTAACACTAAACACACATATGGGCAAGTGCACCCATCGTGGACGTAGTATAGTGTTGGTAAGATACCGAGGTCGTCCAAGGACACAAGAGCTTTTAGTACCGGTTTATCCTCAACGTCTAATCAAATCAAAAAGGTTAGAAAAATGTTTTAAACTAAGAAAAGTAAAAACTAACTAAATGCTGAAAATAAAAATAAAATAAAAACAGATAGACAAGATGAATCACTTGGATCTGACACGTGTATTAGTATAACCTTTGATTATTTTCGCACTTTTACACTTGTTTAAGAGATTATCTTAGTTATTGTAGTAGGCCCCTCTTTTGAAGGCGACGTTACCCTCAACCCAGTAGTTTGAGTCAGCAAGGATACAATCCTAAAGGGTCGGATTATTGAAAGATAATGAATTAAGTTATTAATGCAAATTGTGGTAGGCCCCGCTTTTGGCGGTGACGTTACCCTCGGCTAAGTAGTCTGAGTCAGCAGGGATACAGTCCTAAATAACCGGGTTATAGTATTAATAGTAGTTAACTTATGAGGGGGTCAAAGAGTTTGGATCCCCGCCATCCAATACCTATGGGCATTGAAGGAGATCCTACTAAATTTGACCCAGGTCCCAAGCAGGACCTCTAAACGCTGAACAAGGGCAAGACCCTTACCAAACCGTTCCCTTAACCCCCGACCAGGTAGCCAACATAGCTCCATATAGACCGTGGAGATATGAATGGTGAAAATCTTTTATTTTATATAGACAGTAAAATAATGCCAAGACACCACGGGCAAACGATAAGGAAAGATCACCTTCAACATAAGTAACTAGTTATTAAAGTCATTAATACAAAACCAAATAAAAAGTGCAAAAGATTAAAAATAAAAAGTATTATACTAAACACTTGTCTTCACCAAGTGATGTAAGAGACTTAGGCAAACATGGCCTTGATTGTCAAGAACTCTTACGATCAATCTTGGATCCCGAGACGACTCACACACTCTATGATGGACAATGGATGATGGTGGTGGATGATGGTGTTATGGTGGTGATGGGTGGTGGATGAAGTGTGAGAGAGGTGGTGTGCCAAGGGACGAGAGAGAATGAAGCCAAGCTCCTCTATTTATAGGCTGAACAGAAGGCTGGACACGGCCCCGTGTCCGCTGGACATTCTCTCTCTTCATTAATTGTAATTGCGAATTACAATTAATGCGCCTGCTGTACTTTCACCACGCCCCCGTGCTCGCTGGACACGGCCCCGTGGTGGGCAATGGAAGCTTCTACTGGTTTGTCTTTTCTGCTGCTTCCTGGGCACGCCCCCGTGTTCGCTGGACACGGGGCGTGTTCAGACTCTGTTTCTTCTCTTTTGCCTTGGGAGGTGCCGTTGAGGGTCCGGGCAGTCTACTTTTGTTCCTTTTCTTGTATTTATGCTAGAATTAGTTGTCTTTTTGCTTCTTTTGTGATTTTGAGCTCATTTAATCCTGAAAATGCAAAAGGAAGACAAAAACACTATTTTTCCAACATTAGTACTCAAAAAGGGTTAGTTTTATGCCTTAATTGATGTGATTTATATGTTGCATTTTACACACATCAAATACCCCCACACTTGAACTTTTGCTTGTCCTCAAGCAAAACTCTTTAAATGTGGCTTACACTCCCAAATGGAATAGGTAGAAGAGAAGTTTTTAGCTTGTCCTAGAGTGTCGGGAATCCAAGGTCTTTGTAAGTTTTATTTTTATTTATTTACAATCCTATTCGTTATGATTTATTTTGAACGTTTCATAAGATAAATTACTTATTTGGGCATAGCATGCCTTATTAAAATTCCATTTATATACAAGTTCACATACCTCACGGGAGATCACTCAACACTCGGCCGAAGGTGTATATTTTAGTGAATCACTCGAGAGCGGCATGGAACTTACGCCTTACATAGGCTTGCCAAGCAATCAATCCTCCTCCTTTTTAACTTTTTACCTTTGTAAATATCAAGAGGACTTTTTGGGGTGAAGGGTTAGGCTTGGGTTAAAGGTGGGTGGTTGGTTAGTGGTTAGTAAAAAGGGCGAAAATCGTAACAAGCGTCGGTTTTCGTGAAATACCTTATTTTTAGTGACTTTTTATTTTTGAAGTATTTCTCCAAACAAGCTTTTATATAGCTTTTGTTTGTTTTTGACTTCATCACTTCTTCTTCTTTTTTTTTTTCACATAAAAAGGCGAGTTTACGAAAAACCGAGCTTGTTACTAAAATAAAGGGTGAAAAATAAAAAGGTTTTGGGTGGGTAAAAAGGGTTTTTGGGGTAATGAAATGAAAGGTTTAGGCTCAAAGGGGCTATCTAGGGGGATTTTGGGTAGGTGATAAAAAAAAATTAAAAATAATGGTGTTGAAAGAAAAATGGTTAGTCCTAATGCCTCCATCATTTACTTACTTGGGTTTAAGTTGGTAAGGACCGGGAATGTATCGTCGTGGCAAGTTCTAGATTTGTAAGAACCAAGCGGCTATTCACACAAGAAACGAAAAATGAGCATTTAATCTAAATATGTATATTTTTATGCTCAATAAAGGCTCAAAACTCACTTTTGTGGGAATGGGTTTTTAATGTGATCAAGAATATATAATCGAATTTTTAACTAGACTTGTTATGCCGTTTCATAATTTTCTTATGTTGGTCCTTTTTATCACGACGCTATCGGTTGTAAACTTGTAAAAATATAACCTTTTTAGAACTTGTTATTCCCAACTTAAACTAAGACAAGTAAATAAAAAAATTGAAAAAGTTTTTTGAAAAAATTTGGGGTGTTTAGCGGTTCCAATAGAGTTTTGTGTAAGGCTTGTGTTTAGGATTTGCAAAATTCAAGGTTTTAGCATCCCCCCCCCCCCCACACTTAAATTACACATTGTCCTCAATGTGTCCAAAAATAATGTTTTTAGTTGATTAGAATGTATAAAAGTGGGTTTAAAAGCAAAGATTTGTGTTACTGGCAGTCTGGACACGGCCCCGTGTCCATTGGACACGGCCCCGTGTTGAACTGCCAGTAACGAAAACTTACAGAAGGTGAACACGGGGGCGTGTCCACTGGACACGGCCTCGTGTCTGGCAAAAAGTTGTAGGTCAGTAGCCAAACAGCAGATCTGGGAGATGAACACGGGGGCGTGTCGGCTGGACACGTCCCCGTGTGGACAGTCTGTTAGCCTGAAAAATAGGTTTTTCTCCCGGTTTCTCCATCCTTGGGCTGCAAGTGCTAATGTTAGCACTCTAACCCTTGCATTGCACCTGTTTAATCACTCAATACCAACCAAACAAGCACAAACCATCCTAAATTACCATCGTCAAGCATCATCCAAACATAAAGTTAAAAATAAAACAAAGATAAAAAGTAGTTAGAGAAAGTAAATTGTTCGACAAATGGCACGCAGGCCATGAATTGTTTGATAGATAGAAGGGCACTTAAACCTGTGGGCTCATCACCAACTAGCCCCTTGTTCCTTCAAGCCTCCTACTCCATGTCTTCATCACTACCATCACCTCCACCCCTATGTCTCGCCATGTACTCCCGGATGCTACCGATATCATCTTGTATATCGTTAATGTTGCGTTCGATAGCTCCAACTCGGTGGTGTGTGTTGTTGGCGAGATTGTAGGTGTTCCTTGTGCACATGAGGTTTTCCTGCAAAAGATCATGTAAACTTTGAAAGTTAGGAAAACCACCTCCTTGAGAGGAGGATTGGCCCGGATCGCCTTGGGGTGGGTACTGAAAATGGGGATGTGGTGCATGAAGAACTAGAGCTTCTTGCGGGTTCCATGCATAGCCTTGCGTCCTCTGAAAGCTCACCGTCCCATCCTCCGCTTCATAAAGCAAGTTCATGGATCGGCAAATGTGGTAATCGACCCGTCCCGACCATGGACTCCTTTCGAAGGACCTTGGGATATTCGTGAAGTGCTTGAAAAGACGGTACACCCATCCTCCGAAGAAGATCGGTGTAGGAGCATGAGCAAGGCGGTTTAGGTGCATGTTTCGCAGTAGGAGGTATGGAACATCGAGAGGCTTCTGGTTGTGGATGCAGTGAAGGACAACCAAATCTTTCAACCCAACAACGCCACTACTATCGTGGCGTTGGTTCAGCGAGTAGGAGAGGAGCCTGTGAATGTAGCGGTAAAGCGGGTCCCTCAGTTTGGTGCTTTTGGTGCTGCTTGGGTTGTAGATTCCTTCACCTATTTGAGCCCATGCGGCTTGACGTTCAGTTGCATCCAAGTCTCGTAATCCCCCAGTATTCTCTTCATTCCCCGCTTCCTCTTCACTATATAGCCCAATGATGGCTCCAAACTGTGCCATGGAGGTTGTGAACGTGGTCCCTCCACATCGGAATGTGACTGCATCATGGTCAAACGGGTCACATCTCGAGTTGAAAAGGAAGGTGCTGTAGAACTCCATCGTGCATTGATGCACCGACCGTAGTCGGGTGGTCAATGCGACATGCAGTGGACCCCTCACAATGTTATTGAAGCGGTCAAGTTGATTCACCATGGTTAGCAAGTCGGTACACGCCCGCCTTGGGTACTCTTCCGGTCTTGTTTGTAGAACCTCGTATCGTGCCCTAGCGTCCAGTTCACTTGCGTTAAACCTTGTGAATTTGGCCATCTGAAAAGAATACATAAAAAGTTAGTACGAAACAAGGAAAATCAGAGTGAAACTGCAAACAGTGGGCTGGACACGGCCCCGTGTTCGGCGGACACGGCCCCGTGTCCAGGCGTCTGTAACTCAAAAATTCCATTTTTCGTCCCGGTTTCGAAAACCTGAAAATTTTTAGCCTAATAGTAGCGGTTTCCCCCGAAACTGAAACCCTAAGTGTCGTTTTTTCCAAAACAAACCTTTTACCCTTTCGATTTAGTGTTTTTCGGTTCAAGAACAAGGGTTTGGGGTTTTAGTTGGAAATCGAACAAATCTATCAACAATACTTGTCTATTTACTTCCTACTATACTAGTCTAAACTACTACTAACAAATTTTATCAAAAATTTTGAGTTCGATCCGGATGAACATGAAGAACCCTAGATTTTTCCCCAATTTTTGATGTTTTAACTACATGCAAGTAACTAATCTAACTACTAAAGAGGATAGAATCATACCTTGACGTTGTTAGATTCGGTGGTGACGTTGAAAAACTGCAGAAAATCGCCGTAAACCAGAGCGTTTTCGGCTATACGGGGCGTGTGGAATGGTGTAACTGATAGGAAAAGAGGGTTTTATCCCGACAGTTGCTTCGACACGGCCCCGTGTCCAGCGGACATGGCCCCGTGCCGAGCAAAGTTTTAAAAATTATATATATATATATATATATATATATATATATATTTTCTATATGTGCTCGTGTGCATGCCCCTTATTTCCGAAAAATGGTTAGAAGATTTACCGGCTTTTAAACGTACACTTACCTGTAACATGTCGGGTATGAGTTTATTCGTTAACCGTTTGAAGTGAGATCTCCTCTTCCTCATCCTCAATGGATCCTCGGTAGAGTTTCAGCCGTTGGCCATTGACTTTAAATGGTGTCCCATTTCGAGTTTTAATTTCTACTGCACCGTGTGGAAAAACATGGGTGACGGAAAAAGGTCCTGACCACCTAGATTTTAGCTTACCAGGAAATAACCGAAGTCGTGAATTAAACAATAGAACTTGATCTCCAACCCGAAATTCATTAGATTTAATATATTTATCATGTAAATTTTTCATTCTTTCTTTATAAATTTAGAATATGCATAATTCCTTAGCTCGTCTAATTCATTTATTTGACAAAATCGATTTTTACCTGCATTTTCTAAATCTAAGTTTACGTTTTTTATTGCCCAGTAGGCCTTGTGAGCTATTTCTACTGGCAAGTGACAACTTTTTCCATAGACGAGTTTATATGGGGTTGTGCCTATAGTGGTTTTATCAGCAGTTCGAAAAGCCCATAAAGCGTCGTCTAACTTGTCGGCCCATTCTTTTTTATTTAGTCCTACGGTTTTTTCAAGTATTCGTTTTAATCCTCGATTAGTCACTTCGGCTTGCCCATTTGTTTGAGGGTGATATGCTGTTGAGACCCGGTGATAGTGTCACACCCCCAAATTACCACCTAGGGTATGTCCCTATTGGAGATGCAACGATCCAACAAAGAGCCACCAATCATATCAAACACAAGTTATAATGTATTGAAATACCCAATTGAAAGAAATATATCGTTTGAAAAGTTAAACCAAAACCAAAGTATTGAGCGGAAGCATAAATGTATGAGCGTATAAATGTATCAAAACCAAATCAAAGTAAATGTTTATTATGACCACGACCACTCCAGCAGCATCAGACGGCAAGCTCCCAAGTTCCTTCAATAATTACCTACAAGCATGTAAACAAGTGTGTCAGACTACGCTGGTGAGTTCAAGGTTTGTGTTTGTTTACCAAGTTGTGTTACCGATCATGTGAGTAAAACAGTTTACAAGACGATATGTTGTTTGTTGTTATGATGTTTGATGTTCCGATGTTGTTATTACTCGATTACCGAATGGCCATATGATATGTGATTGCCAACCCCAATGCCTCTATCCAAGCATTGGTCATGTTTTAAGGTAATTAGTTCACGCCCGTTCTCCTCGAACGTCGTGAGGGTGCCAAACCTAAGAGCGCTATCAACTAATAACCCCCGTTGCCCTACAAGCAACGTACCGATAGATATAGTGGTCTTACAATGATAGAAAACTGAGTACGATAACCAACATCCCATTACACATGCATTCCCCCTCGGAACGTTACCCATTATCCCTTCCCTGGGATCCATGCTTGAGAAAGAGCAATGAACTCACCTTAGTTTTGCTCGGTAAGACTAATTACTTGTTTATCGTTGGATACCCGAATCCTAATATGGTTTCAATGCCAGTCAGTTTCACATACACATAATTCACATATTCTTATTACGCAAGTAATGAACAAGCATGACACATAATATCACTCGTGTTACAACCAGTGTTCAAGCCATACATATATCCACATCTCATGTCCGTATCTCCCCATGGCATGCATCAAATAGTTCAGGTAACATACAAGTTAACCTAACACACCTTACACATTCAGATCACAAGTGATTTCGTATCACGAGCATTACCGACTAAACAACACTTGACAGTTTATTACATCAATCAATTTAAGGTGCGGCCCACTTGGTTGCAGGCCCGGCTAAGTGCGGCAACCCGCGGTGCGGCCCAGCACACTTCAGAGAAGTAGTGCGGCCCAACCCAAGGGTCCGCTGATTATATGACCAGGCCCACTTGACTGTGAAATTCCCGAAGAGTGCGTGGCCTAGTTATGGGTATGCTGTTCATGTGTAGTTTGGCCCAATAATAACATAATGATTTCCCTAAAAATCATACAACTCTTAATTCTTAATAACAATCTGTAACTTCACAAAATCATGGTACAGTTTCTCAATATTACACCATCATTAAACTCGACGTAAACATCATACAAGTCAACCAGAATTCGTGGGGTTTAATAACCAGAATCATCATTTATACGGATCCTTTTTACACCACATCAACAAATCATGTAAATACAATATCATTCATAATTTATTATCATATGAAGACAATCAACAATGTCACACATGTCCAACCTAATTGGACCCTCATTTTAATCACATGCAAACTGACAACATTTATAAAAGTGTGCACATGGTTTGATATACATAGCCGCCATTCTCTATACCCAAAGCTATCAACCCTTAACAACCATTTAACCTCAATCTCATTGGACCCTTAACAACCATTTAACCTCAATCTTATTGGACCCTTAACAACCTATCATGATCAATATTGTCGGCCATTAAATAATTGAATTGGTGACATGTGTTTGTTGACATTAATTGTTCAAACAAAGATCCACGTGACATGTGAGTTAAGTTCTTGGTGCATGTGATAAACCAATTCCAGTGATGAGATTTAGATAAATTCGGTCCACTAGAATTGTGTTGATGCCACTTCAATATTAAATAACCGAACTGGGCCGATTTCTATTTAGAACACAACAGTTTGAATAATAATGATTAATCAATTACGTCCACCTAACAACCTCCTATATGATTCGTCGGACTGAGTGGTGACAAGATTAAACAATAAATCAATAGCAGGATACAACCTAGTCATCATAGATCACACGTATACACAGACACACATATAAACGAGATTTATATGAACAAGATCTAATACGAATATAATTTACTAACCACAATCCAATAGGTCGATGTTTCGAAGAGGGGAGGGGTCTCCTATGCCTGCCGCGAATCAGAGAAGAGGAGGGGTAGGGTTTGTTTTATGGTGGAACAATCCTAGTATGATACGTATACATATACGATTTGCATGCTAATAACCGAACTGGGCCTAAGCCCACATCAATATTAAATAAGATAGTTTTAATCAAATTGGGCATGGGTATTAGAACACTTAGTGGGCCGATTTCTATTTGGATTAATGACAGTCCACATCTTTTAATTAGTCGGACCGGGCACAATCGGGTCAGCATAGAAGGCATAAGTATAAGGGTTTACGCGGATAATTGTCACTGGGTTAATCGGTCGAGTTGCAAACACCTTAATTAAGATTGAATGGCAAGGAATTAAGATCGTAAGATAAAACGTTACAGACCTCAAAGGTTCGGGTTGTCACTTATTAAAGCCTTTGGTGTCCCGAAGCGAGAAAACAGTTTTTTCAGAAATTTTACCACTACTCTCCCATCATTTGTTGGAAGAGCCTCGGCCTCCGCCCATTTAGACAAGTAATCGACTGCCACAAGTATATATCTGTTTCCCTTTGAAGGTGGGAAAGGCCCCATGAAATCGAGTCCCCACACATCAAAGATTTCACAGACGAGAATGCCATTTTGAGGCATTTCGTTTTTGGAAGAAATATTACCTGATCTCTGGCAGGCATCACATGTCTTTACAAGGTTTTGTGCATCCTTGTAAATGGTTGGCCAGTAAAATCCCGAATCAAATACCTTTCGTGCGGTACTTGCGGCACCATGATGTCCTCCATATGGACTTTCATGACAATGACGGAGAATTCTTCGTGCTTCATTACCATGGACGCATCTTCGGATGAGCTGTTCAGCACACATTTTGAAAAGATAGGGGTCTTCCCAAAAGTAATGCTTTACATCAGCAAAGAATTTCTTTCTTTGATGATGTGGCCATCCCTTGGTGACTATACCGCTAGCTAAGAAATTAGCGTAGTCGGCATACCATGGCTCTTGTCTACTTTCCATCATTTCCAAGGATTCCGTGGGAAATTTCTCGTTGATTTGCTCGTCTCTGGTTGTCTCCAAAGCTGGGTCTTCTAAGCGCGAGAGATGATCTGCAGCAGTGTTTTCTGCTCCTCTTTTGTCCTTGATTTCGATGTCGAATTCTTGGAGGAGTAGAATCCATCTGATCAAACGGGGTTTTGCGTCTTGCTTCTTGAAGAGGTACCTGATGGCTGCATGGTCTGTATAGACTACTGTTTTAGAAAGAACAAGATAAGAACGAAATTTATCAAAAGCAAATACCACTGCTAGTAATTCTTTTTCTGTAGTTGTATAATTTTCTTGTGCATCATTAAGAGTTTTACTAGCATAATAAATTGGGTGGAAATGCTTGTCTTTTCTTTGTCCCAAGACTGCTCCAACAGCAAAGTCACTTGCATCGCACATGATTTCGAAAGGAAATTTCCAATCTGGCGCTATCATGATAGGTGCATTGACTAGCATTTCCTTGAGGGTTAGAAATGCTTGATTGCATTCCTTGTCAAAGATGAAGGGTGCATCTTTTTCAAGTAATTTTGTTAGAGGTCTTGAAATTTTTGAAAAGTCTCTGATAAACCTTCTATAAAATCCGGCATGTCCTTGGAAACTTCTGATTGCTCGTACGGAGGATGGAAGAGGTAATCGAGAAATAGTTTCTATTTTTGCTCGATCAACTTCCATTCCTTCGCTTGAGATTTTGTGACCGAGTACTATTCCCTCTGTCACCATGAAATGGCACTTTTCCCAGTTAAGGGCGAGGTTAGTTTCCTCACATCGGGATAGCATTCGTTCAAGATTATCGAGGCATTGGTCATATGAGTCTCCAAAGATGGAAAAGTCATCCATGAAGACTTCCATTGTCTTTTCGATCATATCATGGAAAATGGCTACCATACAACGTTGGAATGTTGCAGGCGCATTACATAGACCGAATGGCATGCGTCGATATGCAAAAGTTCCGTAGGGACATGTGAAAGTTGTTTTCTCTTGGTCTTCTGGTGCTATCGATATCTGAAAGTAACCTGAAAAACCATCTAAGAAACAATAAAATTTATGACCGGATAGTCTTTCTAACATTTGATCAATGAAGGGTAAAGGGAAGTGGTCTTTCCTTGTTGCTTCATTTAATCGCCTATAATCTATACAAACTCTCCATCCTGTGACGGTTCTTGTCGGTATTAATTCATTTTTCTCGTTAGTTATTACCGTCATACCTCCTTTCTTTGGGACTACTTGAACGGGACTTACCCACGGGCTATCGGAGATAGGGTAGATTAGTCCGGCGTCGAGTAGTTTGATGACTTCATTCTTAACCACTTCTTGAACGTTCGGGTTTACTCTTCGTTGTGGTTGAATTACCGTTTTGTAGTCATCGTTCATTAAAATTTTGTGCGTGCACATGGAAGGGCTTATTCCTTTAATATCTACAAGCTTCCAAGCGATCGCGTTTTTGTGTTTTTTAAGTAGGTTAACTAATTTTTCTTTTTCTATGTTATTTAATTTAGATGAAATGATTACAGGTAAACTACCATCTTTGCCTAGAAAAGCATATTCCAAACCTTTAGGAAGTTCTTTGAGCTCAACGGGTGGGTCTTTAGAAGACACCTTATTTTGTGGCTCATCTAGATTAAGAACCTTAAAGGTTTGTTCTATGGCTATCTCTTCTTCGACAAAGTGGTCTTCTTCGTTAGTCGTATCGGGTGGTTCAGCTTCATCTTCAATTAGGGGGTCATTATTGCCAAAAGGATATTTCATTGAACGCTCAAGATCTATGCTCCTTTTGAATGCCCCTAATTGAAGAGATAGATTGTTGAATTTCCGGTTTTTCAAAGCTTTATGAGTTTGTACAAAAGGTTTTCCCAAGACTAAGGGGGCGTCATCAAGGATGACGAAGTCGGTTGGGATTACCAATTGATTTGTTTGAACCAAAACATCTTCAACTACACCGATTGATTTCATTACTTTTCAATCGGATAGAAAAATGGGAATTTGAAGCGGAGTAAAATCACTAACACTTAATTTTTCAAAAATGTAGTTAGGCATTATGTTAACACAAAGATCTTTATCAATGGTGATATTACTAATAAAGGAATTTTGAAAGAAACATGGAACCGGTGTAATGTTAATTTCAAAGGGATCTTCTTTTATTAGCGAGGTTTGATCATTAGTTAACTTAACACTTACTAAGTCTTTAATTTTAGCACTAGTGTTTAACTCTTTTAAAAACTTAGCATGAGGGGTTATTAAACAATGATTTTCGAAAGTAGGTGATAAGAGAATAATTTCCTCAAAATTAGACTCTTCTTGAATTTTAACATTATTAGACTCACCTTTTTCATTGTTTAACTCATGTGTCGGTTTTTCACTTTCTTGTTCTTCCATTTTTATACTTTCAACTATCTCTACGTTATTATCATTTAACTCTCCTCTTGTGCGGGATTCCTCTTCCCTTGCGCGAGATTCTTTGATATAACGTTCGATAGTTTTAAGTTGTTCCAATATCCTATTAGTTACTTCGGTGAGAGAAAAAGAATTTGGATCCTCGAAGCTTGAATCCGGTTGTTCGATCCTTGGTTCCTCATAATTCTCATATGAAGTAGATGGTTCACACCATGGTTCTTCATTATAAGTATATGATGGATAAGGGTCGAAACTTTGTTCTTCATAGTACTCATATGAGGTGGGTTGTTCACGCCATGGTTCCTCATAATAAGAGTATGAAGGCGGTGGCTCATATCTTGAGTCTTCAAAGTATGAGTATGAGGCTCATACCTTGGTTCATCAAAATATGAGTATGAGGAAGGAGGTTCATACCTTTGGTCTTCATAGAATGTGTATGAAGTTGATGGCTCGTACCTGGGCTCCTCATAATGGTTGTCTGAATTGGATGGTTGATATGAAGTATTATACTGAACCGAGCGTGCGTTACGACAATTAGTGCAATAATTACCTCTATAATCATCCTCATCATAGGTGTAGTTGTAACCTCTTGAGTATTGATCCATAAGAATCACTCAACAGACCACAACTAAGTCTCGGGACCAGAAAACAAAAATAAGACGGAAACAGAAGCTGGACACGGCCCCGTGTTGAGTGGACACGGCCCCGTGGTCAGGGTCTGTATCTGGGCATTTTAATTAAAGTTACTGGTCACGTTGAGCACGGGGGCGTGTTCAGTGAGCACGGCCCCGTGTTTCAGACTCTATATCTGGGTATCTACTCTAAAAATATGCAGCACGGGGGCGTGTTCAGTGAGCACGGCCCCGTGTTCAGGCTACTGTAAATGCAAACTAAACTAAAATGCAGAAAAATGTGCGCGCGTTTTAAAAAGGTTTTGAAAAACTGATTAGGCCGTCGATTTTAAGCTTTCTTAAAATCCTTGTGTCCCCGGCAGCGGCGCCAAAAACTTGATGCGTGTGTAGTGTAATATATTTTAGATGTATATTTTAGCCCCTTTTTACACTTTTAGCCAAGTTTTAAATTTATAAAACACGATAGTTACTAACACTAAACACACATATGGGCAAGTGCACCCATCGTGGACGTAGTATAGTGTTGGTAAGATACCGAGGTCGTCCAAGGACACAAGAGCTTTTAGTACCGGTTTATCCTCAACGTCTAATCAAATCAAAAAGGTTAGAAAAATGTTTTAAACTAAGAAAAGTAAAAACTAACTAAATGCTGAAAATAAAAATAAAATAAAAACAGATAGACAAGATGAATCACTTGGATCCGACACGTGTATTAGTATAACCTTTGATTATTTTCGCACTTTTGCACTTGTTTAAGAGATTATCTTAGTTATTGTAGTAGGCCCCTCTTTTGAAGGCGACGTTACCCTCAACCCAGTAGTTTGAGTCAGCAAGGATACAATCCTAAAGGGTCGGATTATTGAAAGATAATGAATTAAGTTATTAATGCAAATTGTGGTAGGCCCCGCTTTTGGCGGTGACGTTACCCTCGGCTAAGTAGTCTGAGTCAGCAGGGATACAGTCCTAAATAACCGGGTTATAGTATTAATAGTAGTTAACTTATGAGGGGGTCAAAGAGTTTGGATCCCCGCCATCCAATACCTATGGGCATTGAAGGAGATCCTACTAAATTTGACCCAGGTCCCAAGCAGGACCTCTAAACGCTGAACAAGGGCAAGACCCTTACCAAACCGTTCCCTTAACCCCCGACCAGGTAGCCAACATACCTCCATATAGACCGTGGAGATATGAATGGTGAAAATCTTTTATTTTATATAGACAGTAAAATAATGCCAAGACACCACGGACAAACGATAAGGAAAGATCACCTTCAACATAAGTAACTAGTTATTAAAGTCATTAATACAAAACCAAATAAAAAGTGCAAAAGATTAAAAATAAAAAGTATTATACTAAACACTTGTCTTCACCAAGTGATGTAAGAGACTTAGGCAAACATGGCCTTGATTGTCAAGAACTCTTACGATCAATCTTGGATCCCGAGACGACTCACACACTCTATGATGGACAATGGATGATGGTGGTGGATGATGGTGTTATGGTGGTGATGGGTGGTGGATGAAGTGTGAGAGAGGTGGTGTGCCAAGGGACGAGAGAGAATGAAGCCAAGCTCCTCTATTTATAGGCTGAACAGAAGGCTGGACACGGCCCCGTGTCCGCTGGACATTCTCTCTCTTCATTAATTGTAATTGCGAATTACAATTAATGCGCCTGCTGTACTTTCACCACGCCCCCGTGCTCGCTGGACACGGCCCCGTGGTGGGCAATGGAAGCTTCTACTGGTTTGTCTTTTCTGCTGCTTCCTGGGCACGCCCCCGTGTTCGCTGGACACGGGGCGTGTTCAGACTCTGTTTCTTCTCTTTTGCCTTGGGAGGTGCCGTTGAGGGTCCGGGCAGTCTACTTTTGTTCCTTTTCTTGTATTTATGCTAGAATTAGTTGTCTTTTTGCTTCTTTTGTGATTTTGAGCTCATTTAATCCTGAAAATGCAAAAGGAAGACAAAAACACTATTTTTCCAACATTAGTACTCAAAAAGGGTTAGTTTTATGCCTTAATTGATGTGATTTATATGTTGCATTTTACACACATCAAAAGCGACAATTTGGATATTATTTTCGACAATGCTTTTATAAAATAAAACGTGATATAATATTTTCAATTCTTTTATTATTTTCGACAATACGAAATCATTTTATAAAAATAAATATAGTTTATATATTTTTTTTCAATTATTAAACATAACGAATTCTTTTATAAAAATAAATATAGTCATATATTTATTTTCGAACACAACAACTCGACGATTCCTTTATAAAATAAATATAACTTTCATATTTATTTCGAACGCCTAAATGGCGTACACATACATTTCGACAAATATCATACGAGACGCGATACATAATACGAGTTTGTTATATGTTATTTTCATATAAATATTCTTTTATACACGTACGATTTCTCGGGACGACTAACGCAATCATATCTTTATATATTTTTATATAAATATTTATGTATTTTAATCTCTCGAAAACTAAGTGTTTCTAGACTTAGTAAGTTATCGCCGATATTAAACGAAACTTAACAAGCATAACTTCTTCGTTCCTTTCAAGTTAACAACTTACCGTCGAATCGTTCGGTTAACGATTCGGTAGAGCTTGGTGACACGTAGTTTAGTTATCGTTTTGATTAGAAACTTATAAGATATTCCGTGTTAGGGATATTATAGAATGCACGCTAGCGAGTCACGTCTTGGAAACGACATCACGAAGTCGTATTTAGCTAGCTTTGCACATGGAAATCCAGGTGAGTTCATAACCCCACCTTTTTACGGTTCTACATTTTTCTAAATGTTTTCGGGGTGGAAAGACATGCACATTTTGCAAATACAAATAAGGTTTTCGGTGATCAAGAATTACATATTTTCTAGACATACACGTTTTGCTAAGACATAAGGTTTTTGACGAACAAAGGTTTCATATTTCTAAACCATTCTACAAACAAGTTGTAACTAACGCAAATGGTTTTTGATTTCAATAGACTCAAATGGTTTACGAGAAACTTACGCAAAACACACCGGTTTTTACAAAAACATAAACAGTTACGAAACATGCATGAGCTACAGATACTAGTGACGGGGTTGGTCCTAGTTACAAAGGGGACTAGTTTGTCCTGTACAAGAACAACGGAGACTGTGTGTCCCAAATACAACAACCCAAAACTTGCATGCACCTCAGGCCTTCATTTTAAGGACTGACGAGTCCAATATACAGACTCATGCAGGCATGTTTGTCATTGTCATGCGCAGACATTGACAGCCATTCAAGTGTTACAAACACGAAACTTTACAGATATAAGGTTATACAAATATAACGGTGTACATATACAAGGTTTCACAAATACAAGTTTTCATATGACATACCAAAGAAAATGATTTTTATTTTGTTTTCTCAAACATACTTCAAAAACCGGTTATCCAAAAGATTTATTCCAAATATTTTACAAACTATGAACTCGCTCAACTTTTCGTTGACTTTTTCGCATGTTCTTTCTCAGGTTTGTTTCTCAAATTATGGAACGATTGGAATAGGAGAACCATTGGGGATTCGAGTACTTAGTGGGTGTTCGTTTTCTAGAAGTCTTAGCTTATTTTGCTTCCGCTGTGCAATGAAGATACCAGTCAAGTCACGCCAGCTCTAATATTTTCTGGGTGTGACATGATATGCTGCTAAAGCCAACATTAGTCGAGCTGTCTCTATGCGTGCTACTGGTGTAAAGACTTCATCAAAGTCTATTCCGTGTTGCTGAACATAACCTTTTGCAACCAACCTTGCTTTGTGTCTAACCACGTTTCCGTTTGCATCTTTCTTAGTCTTGAATACCCACTTTAAACCTATTGCCTTGTGATTTCTTGGCAACTCTGTCAACCTCCAAGTGTTATTTTTGTTTATCGAGTCTAACTCGGCCTTCATTGCTTCAATCCACTTTTTGTCACTAGATGCTTCTTTGTAATTCCTTGGTTCTTCTTCAGCAAGTAATAATTCTTGTGGATCTACTTGAATTTCCTCTGCCTCTTCGTATAGTTCTTCGAGACTTCTTAGTTTTACTGGAGTGTCACTAATACTCTCTGTTATACTTTCAGAGGTAGATGGACCTCTACTTGATAATCTGCTTGAACTTCCTGATGAGTTTTGATTGTACAAATGTGTTGGCGGGGTTACATAGGAGTTTGGTTCTTCTGTCTGATCTACTCCTGAATCATCATGATGTGGCCCGCTACTACCAGGACTACTTGGTTCATTTTCTTCTAACTCTGGTGGGTTGTCATCTTCTTGAATGACAAAGTTTGTCCATTCGGGATTCCCTGAATCTACCGTTTCCATATAACTATTCCAGTTCCATGGTTGACCTTCCATGAACTTTACATCTCTACTGACACATATCTTGTTCTTCGCCGGATCATATAATCTGTATGCCTTTGATCCTTCTTCTATTCCAAGGTAAACCATAGGTGCACTTCTATCATCTAACTTCTTTTGTTGAAGTGGTAATACCTTAGCGTATGCTGTGCAGCCAAAAACCTTTAAGTGTTCCAGATTCGGCTTTCTTCCTTTCAATGCTTCATACGTGGTCTTGTTTACCAAAGCCTTCGTTGGAATCCGGTTTAATACATATAATGTATGTCTTATTGCTTCTCCCCAGAAATTTTGTGGCATGCTCATCGCCTTTAACATACTTCGAGTAGTTGACAACATTGTCCTGTTTCTTCTTTCAACCCGTTTTGCTGTGGGGAATATGGCGCTGTAAGCTGTCTTGCTATGCCATTGTCTTTGCAATACTTGTTGAATTCAGCTGACGTGAATTCTCCTCCTCTGTCTGTCCTTAGCATTTTTAACTTGGTTCGAGTTTCTGTCTCCACCTTTTCTTTGAACTGCTTGAAAGTTTCGAGTGCTTGATCCTTGAAAGTTAGTAGATATGCCCACATGTAGCGAGTACAGTCGTCTACAAGTAGAAATATATACTTCTTCCCAGCATGTGTTGGTGGGGATATAGGACCACACAAATCTCCATAGACTAAATCCAGAGGTCTCAAAGATCTGAATTTTGCCTGATTTGGAAATGGTGTCCTAGTATGTTTTCCTAATAAGCATGCGTCACATACTTGATTGCCATGACTTATTTGAGGAACTCCATGTACCAAGTTCTTTCGAGTCATTTCCTTAATAGCATCGAAGTGTAAATGGCCTAACCTTGCGTGCCATAACCATGCTAAATCTTATGTGTTTGAGAGCAGGTAGATTGGCCTTCCAATCTTCAACTTTACTTTATACAACCTGTTCCTCATTCTCCTGACTCGCATTAGTAACTTTCTATTTCTGTTGCGGACTGTTAGTAAGTCTCCATCCATTACTACTTTGCAACCGATTTCTGTGAGTTGTCCGAGGCTCAATATGTTGCTTTTCAGACTTGGAATGTAGCATACTTGAGAAACAATATTCTGTTCTTGGTTCAGACATTCCAGCAGTATTGAACCTATGCCTTTAATTTCTACGTGCGACCCATCACCGAAACGAACTTGCCCTGTTACCTTTTCATCTAATTCTCTGAAGTGACTTCGCACTCCTGTCATGTGGTTGCTGGCCCCGTTATCTAAATACCATAGACTTTCATCTCCTGTGGTGTAACTTGCTGGTTCTATGCGTACTTCGTTTAGTAGAACCCTTTCTTGAACAACGTTTTCTTCTTGTATTGCCATTAGTAATGTTGGTGCTTCGTCTTCCTCGACGAGGTTTGATTGTTCTTGCACAACATCTTTCTCAGGACAGTCTTTCTTGAAGTGTCTATACTTCTGACACTTGTAGCACTGGATCTTACTTGTGTCTGTTTGGTTTCTTCCAAAAATCGACTTTCCACCTCCAGGTCTGTACGAAGATCCTTCATACTTAGTGCCTTGCTTGTCTTTATTGTTTCGCCAGTTTCCACGCGGTTGGTTGAACCTGCCACGCCCGCGGTTTCCAAACTGTCTTCCTTTGCCTGAGTTGTTGTCGTGATGTGTAAACATCAACTTGTCTTAACTTTCTCTTGGGCTTCCTTTCTTTTGCTTAAGTCTTTCTTCGAACGTTTTTAACCTTCCGACCGCTTCTTCTAGCGTCATTGTTTCTAGATCAGAGTATTATTCCATCGAGGCGACAATCTGAGTAAACTTATCTGGCACTGCATTTACGAGTTTGCGTACCAGAGTCGGTTGACTCAGTGTTGTCCCTAATTCGCTTGGCCGGGTAACTACACTGTTTATCTTTGTGGTGAAGGAGTTTATAGTGTCATATTCCCTCATTTGCATTAACTCGAATTCTGATATAAGTGTATGCCAACGAGCCTTCCGTACCCGATCAACACTAACGTGTCTTATCTTGAGATTTTCCCAAATTTCCTTTGCAGTTTTACAACTTGCAACTTGCAATACAACATCCTCCGGTATTGCTTGGAACAGATAAGCAATTGTCGCCTTATCTTTCTTAACATCCGTTTGCGTATTTTCTGCCGGTTCAATCGTTGCCTAAAGTCCATTTGCTTCCAAAATCGTTTTGATGCGAATCGCCCAAACCGTATAGTTTGTTGGTTTCAAAATAGGACACTGGAATTGGGAAAGAGAACTTCCTTCCTTTTGAATTACAACTTGTGAATTTGGTCCGGTTACTCCTGACATGTCTTCCGACCAAACAATCTTCACTTTCAAAAACTTTTATCTTTCTTGGTTTCAACAAACCTCTAATCCTTAACCCCCGCGTATAACGCAACGCGTAACAAACAATCAATCTAATTCGCACTAAACCCCGGAATCAAAACCCTAGATTCCTAACCCCTGGTTCGACCCTGAACCGAAAATAAAACTAACTTGCGAATTGAGAAAGAATAATAAAACCTGATCGCGAATTCCCTGCGATGCCTAGAGCCTGATGCTCTGATACCAATTGTTGCCCAGACTTGATCTTTGATCTCGAGAACATAAACGATAATCTAAACTTTATTGAATACTGAATTTGAATACAATGGAATGATTACAAATGAAACTATCTATCCCTATTTATACTAATCTAACGGGTACGAGTGTAGAGACATGTCCCTTCGTGAATGGATGTGTCTCTAGATCTTGTGGTTATAATTAAACGTGAAGAGGTGCGTCTTTTCCTTCTTAATCACAACCACTAATCGAATGGGTGGGTCCCTTGGTGGTGCCCCTTGAAGCCGTCGAGCAAAGAAGGCAGCCCTAGGGGTTTCGCACCCTTTGGGGTGGAAGTTACCAACTTCTGAAATGTCATAAACAGCCCCTGAACTTTGTAACCGCCACTCTTTAATTACCATAAAACCCTTATAGTTTAGGATGTGTAATGATTAGCAATTTTAGTTTCAAGGTTTTAGTCTAGAGCTTGTGCTCGTCTCGTGAAATATTTAGTGATTTTTATGTGTTTATTTAACTATTTTTATGTATTGTTATAACAAAATATATAACATAATATATTATTTACTATTTTTATCATAAAATGATATTCATTATGCATAAATGTCTTATATATATTCATACATATAAAGGTCATTTAGGTTCGCAATAGTGTATGAAGCTCATGCTCGATCTCATTTATCAACAATCTTCATCTCGGGCTCGAGCTTGTTTAACTTAGAGTAGATGATTTTAAGTAGCTCACGAGCACCTCGAGTCATTTACACCCTAGTTGCATGCCACCTTTTTTTCTTATATTTTTTTCATTGCAGGTTAGTGGAGCTAGAATTAAGATTTATGAAAGATGTGATTTCATAAATGAAACATCTAATAGGCATGTAACTTCTACAGTTATTGTAAATTTGAATATTCATGTTCATATCCTTAGAAGCATGTAACAGAAGGAAAAAAACAAAAAACAAAATGAGTACATGCAAATTCTCTTACAACTGAATATGATGTGATTTATTGTACGGTTTACTAATGCCATAGATTATTGTCAATAATATGTGAATAATGAGATAGTTATTGTGGAAAAAATAGTTTATGGTCCATTGCCACCATCACCATCACCGTATCCGGACCCGTAACCTGACCCGTATCCAGACCCGCTCCCGTATCCTGAACCTTGCCCGTTACGCCCTCCTCCGCCTCCACCACCTCCTCCACCGCCGCCACCACCACCACCGCCACCTTTCCCATTACCACTTCCGTATCCGGACCCACTACCACTCCCATACCCGGACCCACTTCCCGAGCCATTCCCATTACCATTACCACCACCACCTCCGCCACCTCCACCGCTACCGCCACCACCACCTCCTCCTTTACCACCACCCGAACCATATCCGGAACCACTTCCGGACCCGTAGCCCGAACCGGACCCACTACCATTCCCTGACCCTCCACCACCACCACCACCACCTCCTCCTCCCCCACCACCACCACCTCCTCCCTTGCCTCCACCACCCTTTCCATATCCAGAACCACTCCCTGACCCATAACCCGAACCGGAACCCCGGCCAGCTGCTTCTCCAACACCAGTACCACCACCACCTCCTCCTTCTCCATGTCCACCACCACCTCCTCCATGACTACCACCACCACCACCAATCTTCTTAGAAGGTCTAGCAGCTAGTGAAAGGTCCACAACTATCAACACCAAAAATGCAATAGCTATGACCTTTGAGTTTGCCATATCAAACTCCAAACTATAACTGCAATATGTGTATATGTTTTAAAGCAATGCAATGCAATATAATTTAACTTGTGAGGTGATATTTTTTTTTGAACTTTGAGTTGTGTGTGGTATAAACAAGAAGAAGAAGCATTGGCTATTTATAAGCATTGCAAACCTCATCAAAGTTTAAACTACTTTAGTAGGGTCCAAGTGATGAATGATAATGTTGGATTTGAGATAGTGGTGGTGGTGGGTGGTGGTGCTCTCTAGCTAAGCTACCTCTTTGGTTGACTTGACCATGCACATCACTACACTTTTTGAGTTTTTTCTTCCACTTTTGACAAAACTAGCATCACCACCGTTCACACATTGCCACGTGGCATCCATCCCTCACAAAAAGTGCTTATTGTTTTTGAGATTTTATGATTTTTTTTGTTGTTGGTCTTATGAAAATGTTATATTCATGGTTGTGTTAAAATGAGAAACTGAAAATCAAAATTAAATTGTTTTTTTAACTTTTGATTGATCATTGAGGAGATGAGTATGATTCATGACTACCATACAAAATTTTGTAATTTGAGATCGAAAACGGTTACATGACTTGGTTTCAATAATTGGTCACAAAACGCTCACCTCAAGCGCTCTGATTTAGAGGGGAATATATGTAATTTTCACTACATGTTTTTTTGTGACCATCGTCGAAAACTGCAAATATCAGCTGATTTACGATTGAAATATTGGTCTTAAAAGCTTCGGTTTCTAGTAGTGTATTAAGATACTTGAAAATTGACTGATTTGTAATAATTTAATCATTTGTATTTCAACATATATTCCTCGTCACTTCTAGTTTGATTTGACAAAATATAAGTAACCTATCTTTCTTCTAAATAATTTGGAGTTAATAACATGAAAGGACAATTAGACAATGAGGGATAACCATCGTATAAATATCTATGTCAGGTTATTTGCTTAAACTTGCATAGAAACTAATGGGATTTCCCGCTATGTGGCGGGCTTTCGATGTCACACCCCGGACACGTAAAACAACAAATCATGACGGAAACGTCGGAGAGTGTTGTAACAGAATCATTGTTTCATAACACATGGAAATTTGAAATTTTGTTTTATTGATTAAAAGAGCTACAATGTCTTAACAACAAAGGAGCATAACATAATTAACTAGTCTTGCATCTTTTAACGTCACTAAGGCCCAAGTCCACCTAAGTGTATCTTGATCAATCCTATGCATCATTTCCTGAAACACATGTGAAAATAGGTACGTCAGCATAAAAATGCCTGTGAGATACATAGGTTTTGTGAAAATATGATTCATGACTTAAGTTTAAAGAAATGTTTAATAAAAATTTGTCATGAATCTTGTTAAGTGTTTTCTTTCATAAATCATATGAAAACTTGATAAGAAAAATCAAATTATATAAAAGATAGATGTATGGTTAATTAAATAACCAAGTAAAAATGAGTTGTATAAAATAAACTGTTTGTAATACAATGTCTTGTGAAAAATATATTATTTATGTAAACTGAAATATGTCTAATATTGAAATGATTTAAATAACGCTACGACATGTAATATCATACAAGCACTTATATATAGGAAGTACCAGCAGCGTATACACCATGCTTGTATCATATTACACACGCCTCGTTACTCAAATCACTTACCCAAACAAACCACCAATGTAAATTGTTCATGTATAAATCAATTGTCAAGTGTTATTCTGTAAACCATATCAAAAATGTTTATGTCTAAGGTAAATCATGAAATGTGTATCCAAAATATCATGTATGGCAAGTGAAATATATCAACTAAACCATAGGTAAAATGCACAAAAACAAGGTATTGAAGTAAAACATGGTTTAAATCAAAGTTATGTTTTGTGGAACAAATGCATGCTATATTAATACAAACATCTATCCGGTATTGTGAAAATGCATACATTCAAGCCTTGTGACTATGGCGATAAACCCCTAAATGAATTTAAAGGTTTATCTGAGTTATGTTTATCGAATTCGGTCATTCCTTCCATCCAAACATACCTAGGATGTCAGAAACGGGAGTTGTCAATTCCTATGGTACCACTACCTACTAACGAACAGCGTAGCTAATGTTAATGAATGTATTTTGGCCCCATTTAAACAAACCAAATGTCATACCTAAATGTAAGCATTGATGAAAACAAATGTACTAAGTATGCAACAAATGGACATACATAGCATGTGACGTGAAACAAATGTACTAAGTATGCAACAATGAACATACATAGCATGTGATGTAAAACAATGCACTAAGTATGTAATAAATGGACATACATAGCGTGAAATGTAATGTAAAACAATGTACTAAGTATGCACAAAATGGACATACATAGCATAAAATGAAATGTAAAACGATGTACTAGGTATGCAACAAAGGACATACATAGCAAAAACACAATGAAATCATGTACTATAAGTGTACTAGTGAACATAACAAGCATATGATAGGAAAACATGGAAAGCACAAAAGTAACAAGTAGGCACATGTGTTTCACCCCAAAACGTTTGTAAAACAGTAAAAGAGGGGACCGTGTACTCACTTGAGATTGCTTAATAGTCTTTAGATAACCACCAAGCAAAGCAATAAAGATCGCGGAATCAAACGACACCTAATATAGGTAACTATGTTAATAAACGGACCTAAATCGGAGGATCAGATAAAACGTGGTTTCATAAACCAAATGAGTGTAAGAACTCATGTAATATGGTTTAACAAAGTTCACATTCTAAAACGGAACCTATCCTAAGTGCTTATGACCCATTATGACTCGTATAGGTAGCTTACGCTACTTTAACGCGTCGTTCACGTAAAACGCGTTTGGACCGCCTAACTAGTCCTATGACAAGTAAAATATGCCTTAACATGTCTAATATCATTGGCAAATCAGTTTAGATGTCAAAATTTATGTTACATATGCTTAAAATGAATTTTGGCGTAAAAAGGGCATTTTGGTCATTTTCCTAAGGCATATAAACTACCTATCATACAACTAACTAAACGTCGTAACCATAAGGTATAACCTCAGAAGGTTATTCCCTATACAACTATGGTCACCTAGTGTGTTTGGTCGGATCCTAATGATCGACCAAACGGGTCGGGTTCGAAAGTCTAAGCGATTGTTTAGATCGCTTATCTTACGACCCTATATAAGCACAAATCTAAAAGCGACGAGCTAAACATGTTTTAACGTGTTTAACGAAGTTTGAAAACAGGTTTGGCATCAAAACAACGGGTCTTGATACCTAAAAGTAGTTTGGTTACAAAATACGCAAGAATACGCATTTTGGCCGAAACTACGTCTCGTTACTATGCCTAGATAACGTGGTAATCAGTAGGTATAGTCACTAGGGACTATAACCATCATGATTACGCTCACTTTGCGAAGTTCGAACGAACTTCTTGTTGACCATAAACTGGTCAATGCAGAAAGTCAAACACAGTTTGACTTTCATGCTAAAAACGCATAAAAGAACAAAAGAATACTTACAACGGGTCCAAGAACGGAAGCTTTGATCCGAATATTCTCAGGTATGAAGTGATAAACACATCAACTTAGAGAACCAATTCAGATTCAAGGTGTGAGTTTGAGAGTGAAGTGGGTGGGGGTATTTATAGATTTCCTAGAACCGTTAAGATCGTTCATCGAATACCGTGCTTCAATCTCAACCGTACATGTGCACCCATGGTTTTGTAATACCATGGGCACCTTAAAATGGCCCCTAGAATGTTGAAATACCATGGGTGCCTCAAAAACTAGCTCATGGTTTTGATTTGATGGGTTTTGGAAGCTTGGAGTGGCCACCAAAGAAAAAAATGCAATGCTGGCAGACTAAACCGTAAGTCCTGTTCTGGAAACAGTAAGCCACGGTTGGGCCAGGCTGGTCACACTCACAAGTTTTCATTTGTTGCAACTTTGGCCCCTTTGACATCCAAACTTGCGTTTTTCACTTCTAACACCCGTTTAACCAAATTTTTAGACTCTATAAGGATGTTAAATCATAGGGGACATGAAACATGCTCAAAAATATGTCGGATGTCGGTTCGTTTGGTCGTACGATCACGTTATTCGGTTAATTACGACGAAACACGAACGGACGTGAAAAATGATCCAAATTACGCGACGAATGGAATTTTATCATGCAAATCACTAAAATAAAATATTTTAATGATTACATAAATTTTTGGATGTCCGGATGTATTCAGAACGTAAGATATGCGCGAAAATGCAAACTTATGCACTTTTTGATGCTTTTAGTCCCTGAATGACCAAAAAGTTTATTTTAGCATACCGAACCCCTCAAAGCCTATTTCTAAGCTATGTAAAGGATATTTAGGGTATGTTTAACTTATGATCAAGTTCCGGAATGTTCGTTACAGTACGAATCGGCACACTTTCGCAGTTTGTCGATTTTAGTCCCTGTAAGCGAATAAGCTTGATTTTGCCATACCAAAGTCTTCAAAACTTATTTCTAAGTTATGTGAAGGTTATTTAAGGTATGTTAAGCATAACTTGATATTCCGGAGTATTTGTTGCGTTAAACTGATTACGTTTACGCACCAATTTGTGTATAACTCTCCAGAAAGTGATTTAGAGCTTGAAATCGAACAAGAATTGATATGTGCAAAATGATACACATATTTATACAAATCCCAAGTATGAAATACAATATTTCATTGATTTGGTATTTGTTTGATGGCCGTGGAGGCACAGGTGTCACATTCGATCGATATTAGATCAGTTCGGTTTGATTCGTTGCCGTAACTATACGATGACAAAATATAATTTTTATTGAAGGGCGTACCCATCCCAATCCGAGTGTGGGCGGGCGCACCCCTTGAAAAAATAAATTTTAGTGTTATTTTTCGCTAGAAATTTCAACCGCACCCCTTTGAAATTTCACCCGCACCCTTGAAAATTTTCAACCGCCTCACTTAGAAAAAAAATATTACAAAGTTATAAAAAAATCAAACACTGATTATTATTTTATATATAAGTATATAACACAATTTATTTAATTATTCTTTAACCACTTATTACCTAATTACTTAACCTAATCAAAGCCCAATCTACAATCTATTTTTATTAACCCAAGCACAAACCAACTCAAAGAAATTTGAACTAAATAAAATAACCCAAACCCATCCACCCATTCCAATTCCAACTCCAAATCCTGCCCCAAAAAAACTCCCAACGACTTGATCTTTTTATGTTTTTTTTTTATATTTTTTCGGTTGTTCTAGACTTGTAGTTAAATGATTTTGTTGTTTTATTTATAGCTTTGTTTGTTTAAATGATTAGTTACAAGTAATCAACATTTAATACTAGGGCATAAATGTTTGAAAATGAAATTGAAAATTATGGACTATGGTTGATCATGATAGTTTATTTTTTTAAGTGTTTAGTGTTATTTTATGAACTTATGGAGCGATTTATATGTGATAGTAACCATGAGTAAGAATGTAATGAACCTAAGGAGTGTTTAGTATTTCTAGATGATGTTTTTGATAGATTTCAAAAAATGAAAACATGAGGGCACAATATTAAATACGTTTGTATTGACGTTTGACATGTTTTTTATGATTATATAAATTTTTGTTTAATGTTCTTTTGTCTTACGTGACCCGACCTGACCCGCTATGAACCGATTTTTTATATATAGCCAGAGGGCTAAAATCTTTAAAAATATTACGCACCCTTAGCAAAAAATTTATGGGTCCGTCACTGTTTTTATTAAAGTAGTTTATTTAATTTATCATTTACAAAGAACATAGTATTTTTATTAAAGTTATAAACTGCAAAATATTAATCATAAGTTGAAAATAACATTGTAACACGAAATTCACTACAAATAAAATTCGAAAGAGGTGACCTTTTTTTAAATGTATAGATTAATAACAAGTGTACATATTGAAGGTACTTTGAATTAAAACTTTAAAAAAATATATCTGAGCTCATTATTAAAAATTAAAGCAGAAAATTAGTTTCACGCGTGACAGATGTGAAAGCAGAGAGATATTTGGATAGATCCGAAGAAACATGCAAAATGCCACCACAAGTTCATATTCCACTTTGTAAAAATGCCACCAATTTTGTTGTGGTTGAATTGATGTTTGTACTTATAGCAGGTCTATTCATATTCAACCAACCAAACAAAATGATTATTATCTGTTGTTTGTATTTGTATCAGGTCAAATCATATTCAACCAAAACAAACTCATTATTTGATTTAAGAGGGAGTGTAGTATAGTGGTATCAAGGCCTACGCGTGAAAGAAAAGTGTTATTTCTCATGATATTGAGAGTTCAAATATCATAGTGAACAAAGTGTAGATGTAAGAGTAGAATTGAAAAATGTGTGAGTTGGTCCCTTAAAAAAGGAATTCGAACTTGATAAGCTCAAAATTTAAACTAAGACATATTCAAATTCAATTTTCTAGCTTTTAAATCAGGTTAATTCAAACCAAATTCCGAATTTGGTTTCTGATTTAGTGATTTTTATATCCAACCCGACCCAATCCAAATACAAGAATTCGATTTATATATTACTAGGTTATAACCCCGTGTATTACACGGGTTGAATAAATAAATTTTATATACTAAATAATAAAACAATATATCTTTAAAAACCTCATTTATTGCACAGGTTGAATAAATATGATTTTTTATATTAAATAATAAAAAGTTATATCTATAAGAACCATATTGTACGGTTGAATAAATGTAGTTTTATGTACCAAATAAAAAGTTATATCTTTAAAACCACGTGTATTACACGGGTTGAATAATGTAATATTGTTTACCAAATAATAAAAAATACTTCTTTATAAATATGCGCATTACACGGTTTGAATAAGTGTAATTTTCTGTACTAAATAATAAAAAAAATATATATCCTTAAAAAACCCCGTATATTACGAATTCAAAAAAATCTAATTTTATATATCAAATAATAAAAAGTTATATCTAAAAAACTTCATGTATTACATGCATCGAGTAAATGTAATTTTGTGTAGTGAAAAAAAAATATTTAATATATTAATACAAAGTTTGGTTTTCGTGATAAAAATATATTATTCTATTGTTGCAAAATTTGTTAACGAAGGCTCAATAAATTTAACCCTTTATTTAAAACTCTGTAAATGTATAAATGATAAATAATATTAGGTGGTCTTCTAATCGATGGTTCAAATGCTTTCATATTTGTAAACTTGACAAACATCACACGTTTTGTTCATACATGACACAAAATATTTTTTGGATATCAGAAACGCGTCTTAAAAATATCATTTTTTAATTGTAAATCTTAGTTATTAACTATTTGATTTTTTATTTACTTAACCCGTGTAATACACGAGGTTATTATAAAATAATAAAAGAAAGGTATTCTATTAATAATTAATAACTTTAAGAGAAACACTTATTGCACGGGTTGAATAAATATGATTTTTTATATTAAATAATAAAAAGTTATATCTATAAGAACCATATTGTACGGGTTGAATAAATGTAGTTTTATATACCAAATAAAAAGTTATATATTTAAAACCACGTGTATTACACGGGTTGAATAAATGTAATATTGTTTACCAAATAATAAAAAAATACATCTTTATAAATATGCGCATTACACGGTTTGAATAAGTGTAATTTTCTGTACTAAATAATAAAAAAATATATATCCTTAAAAAACCCCGTATATTGTACGAATTCAATAAATCTAATTTTATATATCAAATAATAAAAAGTTATATCTAAAAAACCTCATGTATTACATGCATCGAGTAAATGTAATTTTGTATAGTGAAAATAAAAATATTTAATATATTAATACAAAGTTTGGTTTTCGTGATAAAAATATATTATTCTGTTGTCGCAAAATTTGTTAACGAAATCTCAATAAATTTAACCCTTTATTTAAAACTCTGTAAATGTATAAATGATAAATAGTATTAGGTGGTCTTCTAATCGATGGTTCAAATGCTTTCATATTTGTAAACTTGACAAACATCACACGTTTTGTTCATACATGACATAAAATATTTTTTGGATATCAGAAACGCGTCTTAAAAATATCATTTTTTAATTGTAAATCTTAGTTATTAACTATTTGATTTTTTTTATTTACTTAACCCGTGTAATACACGAGGTTATTATAAAATAATAAAAGAAAGGTATTCTATTAATAATTAATAACTTTAAGAGAAACACGTCTCTTAATGTATTTGTAACAAATATGTGACACAAAATAAAATAACGCACCCAAGTTGTTAACATACATTTAGCACATTAATTTTGTTACAAAAAAACTAAATAATAATTATCTATAAGATATTAAACTAATAATATTTAGTAGAAGGGTTATCTATAATATAAGATATTAAACTAAATAATATTAAACTAAAAATAATAATTATCTATAAGAGATTAAACTAAAATAATAATTATCTATAAGAGATGGCATAGTATGATGACAAGTGTCCTAAAAGTGGTTTCTTTTATTATATAGTATAGATTCACATTTTTATGAAAAATACATTTATTTTTTATCTTTTGTTTTTTAACGACTTAAATTACACCAAAATCCGTCTTTAACAGGGCTCGAACCATTGACATCAAGAAGAGCAAAACCTTAACTCCAATGGTTTTGCCAATCGAACCCAAGCCTCCACCCATATATATATCTATATCTACTATATATTGGGGCCATCCAAATCGTTCGTCGCTCGCTCAGAAAATGCTCGTTCGATTTGAGACTCGATTGTAAACGAGTTGCTCTGCTCGATTCGGTTTGTAACCGAGCCAAGCATGAGCAAAAGTCCGTTCGGCTTGGTTCAGCTTGAATTATTAATTTTAATTAGTGTATATATATATACACACACAAACACATACATCTATAATCATGCATATACACACTTACATATATACTTAAATATAAAAGTAAACTGCAATTTTATCCCCTGGGGTTTAGGCCAATTGGCACACTTAACCCCCCCTCCCTAACGAAATAATTGCTATTTTACCCCCCAACGTTGATGTTCTGTCGCAATTTTACCCCCTGCCGTCAGTCAACATTTATTTGACTGTTATAGGCAGGGGTATTTTGGTAATCTTACCCCATATTTATTATTATTATTATTATTAAAATCAAATTATCATCATCATCCTATATTCACTCCTTCTAGATTCAATCACACTAAATCAGCTATATGCTGCCAATCAACCACCCCTAACCTCCTTCATCGTCTGTCTTCTCTATGGCTTCCACAGGCAAGTATTCCCTCATCTATATCCTTCTCTTAATCTTCCACTTTTCATACATTAAATCCTCTACATATCCCCAAGATTCACCCTCCAACTTCACCCATCTAAACCCACCAAACACTACACTAACTTACTTCATCTAGCAGCAGAGAACAACAGCAGCAACAACGCCGCCACCATGGCGGCGATGGCGGCGACCAGCCGGAGTGTTTAATGAATAGGGTTTTCTTTGGATTTGTCATTTCTTCATCGGTTATTGTAACCCCGGATCAGATTTTAAGAAGTGGTTTGGGAAAACCCAGATCAAAGAAGTGGTTTTTTATCTTTCTGGTGATTTAAATGAAGGGATCAAGAGGATCAGTGAGGCAATTGATGGGTTAGATGTTGGGATTTTGATAAATAATGCAGGGGTTTCGTATCCTTATGCTAGGTTTTTTCATGAAGTGGATGATGAGTTGTTGACTAATTTGATTAAAGTCAACGTTCAGGGGACTACTAGAGTGACACATGCTGTGTTGCCTGCTATGGTGAAGAGGAAGAAAGGTGCTATTGTGAATATTGGATCTGGTGCTGCTATTAATATTCCTTCTGATCCTCTTTATGCTGTTTATGCTGCTACTAAAGCGTAAGTTTTTTTTTTTATTATTAGTATAAAGTTTTGATTTTAAAATTTGGGTACAAGAATAGTGGCATTGATGTGCAGTGTCAGGTACATTGTTGAATGTTTTACTTCATAGAAATTTTATTAATTAGCAGTATACTAAGTCGGATATCCGTCGTTATCGTTTTATTTTTCTCATAAAAATGTTGATCGGTTATTGTAACCCCGGATTAGATTTCAAGATTGTTTTGTCTGTCACTCGCTTTTCTTGATCTGAGATAGATACAAGTCCTGTATCTATTTGTGTGTATGAAATTGGGCAATTGTGAGTTAGATGTCTCAATTGTCTGAACCTCAAGGCTCTTCTAAAGCTTTTCAACAAAGGGGTTTTCGTCTTCAAGCTCCACTGGTGAGTTTACATATAGATTTTGTGTTTAGAAGAAACCCAGATGAAATTGTTGTGACATGAGTGATTTTTCTTGAATTTTTGTCAATTGGGTGTGATATAGGTTGTGGGTATTTAATCGGTGGTTTACTTATAACCAGGTGGGTGGTCGAGGCTGATGGTGGTGGAGGTGGGTGGTGGTGGCGGCTGATGGTGGTGGGGGGTGGATGGTGGCGGCTGATGGTGGGGGGTAATTGTGCGACATAACAAGAACGTCGGGGGGTAATATTAAAGGGCAATATAGTCATTTCACATTAAAGTTAACAGATCTGTTAACAAATTTGAGGCCGGGGGGTAAGGTTGCGACATAACAGCAAACGTTGGGGGGTAAAATTGTAATTATTTCGTTAGGGGGGGGTAAGGGTGCCAATCACCCCAAACCCCAGGGGGTAAAATTGCAGTTTACTCTAAATATAAATTGAATTTATAGTTTAATATATACCACTCTAACTAATAGATTTTGGTTCACTATATACAAATTTACAACTATATCTATACGTACTAACCCAATCACGACAATAAAAAAATTAACACCAAATCTAAAAGTTAAACCCTAAACCGCTAAAAGACGGCCTGTTCATCGCCTCAATGTCTCATGTTGTTACTCTAAATCGATCGTCCTCTGCTCTCAACGTCATTGTTTGTGCAATATGATCATCGTCTCATCGGTCACAACATTATTATTCATAAAGAAAATATCATGCCATGAAATGTGCCTGTTTTGAAAGACATAAAAACTTGAGACCCAACATTGTCACTATCTACCTCCGTAAACTTAAATCGGGCGACACAGTTGTTAAAATCGCTTAAAATTCGCTCAACGCTCGCTCAGAATATTTATTGCTCGGAAAATGCTCGTTTGATTTGAGGCTCGGTTTTATATGAGCCGCTCCGCTCCGTTTAATTTGTAAACGAGACAAACACGAGCAAAGTTCCGCTCAATTTAACCTGACTCGTTATATACTTTATTATTTAGGTATTTATTATGTCCCATTGTTTAGTTTATCCAAATCAACCTGAATATGGATCCATCAACTCAAATTTGACTTCAAATTCAATTTCAAAAATCAAAAGTAAATAACCTAGAAACCAATTCAACAAACATAGTAAAAACAGTTATTAAATTGAAAAAATTGAAGTTTCACTTTAATTTATATCAAGTCAAATACAAGCATATTTATTTTAAGTTTTTCATCAAAATTCTTTACACTCTATTAAAACCTTAGGTGGATGACCGTAAGTTATTGAAGGTCGTGGTTACAGTTATTGTAGTCATGGTAGTCATTTTGGTACACAACACCATAGTCCAATGTGGTGGCATTGGCCCTTGTTGATGCCACAAATAATAGACCAAGGATAGTAGCTGGGTTATTTAGGCAAAAGGGTTGAAGGGTTCAACTTTGCCTAACGCAGGTCGTGGGGTCCCCCCACGTTTGCAAGACGTGGAGAGAGGTTCACTAGTTTATTTTTGTTGTTGGCTAGAGATCCTTTTCTGAAGTGTGTTCAGATTCGGATGATCTAGCAAAAGGAATGTGTGTGTTGATTATGAGAGAAAGTATCTTGCGAGAAGCAAGTGCTTGTGATGTATAACCAGGGATTTTGAGGAATCAAGGCTGGCCAGGAATGTCCTCGTGAGTTAATGAAGTGTCAAATTTATAAGAGAAGACATTTCTCGAAAGGGAATGTGTTTGACTAGTGACTATGCTTGCAGTGGAGGTTTTGCCCTTTTGGGGGGTTGAAGGCTTTGACCTGCGGGTAAAAGAGTGTGTTCTGAGGACCTGTATTACTTTTACGGCTGGTGAGTTGGTGAAGTAATCCAGAGACATGACTACTTACTGTTTCGTGTTACTTTATTTCAGTTCCCCAGGTTTTTAACCTTTGAACTGTTTAACCTTTTAGGCATCTACGTATTTAAGTCATTTATATTTGGCTTTGGGCTACCCTCGTCATCAGCCCCCCAAGTCAGAGGTTTTTGGGGAATGAACTCAAAAACATCTGACTTTCATACATTTATTTTATTGCCTAAAGGCTTCAAGGGTTCGAACCTTGAAGGGTTGGAAACGGTTTTGGGTTTTTTGAATTTGATAAGACAGTTGACAAGACTTGTGGCAGTTTGTCAGGCGGCGGTTTTAATTTCCCTTGCCTAATTATATTTCTTTCTTATCTCATTAACTGATATATTTTAACCAGAAGAACATTATTTGCTCCTTTTTTCTCTCAAGTTTCCCCCTTTTTCAAATCAGGTCTGTTTCGCTTTGCTTATTTTGTTTTTAATTTTTCATATCATGGGTGCTCGTAAGGATTTGGCAAAATCGTTTTCCCGAATGACTCAAGAGGAAGTCGATTTGTTTTGTATGGAGTGGGGAATAGGGACAAGGTTTAAACCGGTTGCACCGGCTTGTGATGAATCTATCAATGAATGTCCTCCTGGTTCAATTGCTTTATATTGTCGACATTTTGAGTTTTCCAATCTTTGTTACCCGTTTTCAAACTTCGTTTTGAACATTTTGGAATACTATCGAGTTTCCTTCGGTCAGATTCATCCTCTTGGCATGGCTAGGGTTTTACATTTTGAAATTTTGTGTCGGGCCTCTGGGTATGATCCATCCCTGTTATCATTCCGCCGTTTCTTTCGGCTTGCTAAGAATGGTGATTGGTTTACCTTCGAGACCACTCAAGTTGATACCTGCTTGGTTTCGTCCATGGTTTCTACACTTGAGGTCTGGAAGGACCGGTTTTTTCTGGGTGTCCGAAGAGATTGTTCCCTTTAAACTTGTTTGGAGACACCCAGATGCCGTTTTGAACGAACCAGAGCCTTCTGCTTCTGACATAAACACTCGTTTTTTAGAAACTCTCAGGGAGTGCCCTTCGAGGCTTCGTCCCTTCCCTGAGCATTTGTTGGTGTTATTGGGTCTTAGTAAAGTGTGGGAAAAGGCCAATCGGGATCCGGTGCTTATTAGAGATGGGAAGGGTATGCTTTTGTTCCTCTCTTGCTCTTCTGTTCCTATTTCTTTGTTTGCTTATGTGTTTTTATATTTGTGTTGCAGTTATGTCTGCTCTTGACTTTATCAAAAGTGATGATACCTCCGACGTTGGTTTTAATGATGTTGCTGCCACCCCTGGTGAGAATGCAGTTGTTAGGGGTTCTGATTATAGGTTCGAGGGTTCCGGGTATGTAAATGTCCCCAATGTCAGAGGTTTTACCAAGGCTACTGCTTCCAAGGGTTCCACTCGTCGTTTACAACGCCATCTAAAAGGTATTGATCAGCCTTCTGGTTCGGAGCCTATTGATGTTAGCGATGATATTGAAGTGTCAGCAGATCAAGCTATGGATGTCAGCAAGGGTAAGGAGAAGGAGTTGATTGTTTCGAACAAAAAGAAGAAGTTAATTAAGAAAGGTAGCACTCCTATTATTCAAGGTTCGTCAGTCAAAAGCGTTGAAAGCTTCGAAGGTTCAGAGGGTCAGGAGGTTTATGTGCCTAATTGGGGGGTTAAAGTTGGTGATAGTTTCAAAGACCCGGCTGTTTGTGCTGAGGCCTTAGCTCATTTTGCTCCTCCCGGTGTTCAAAGCGCTATATCTGAGATGGAGGCTGATCATCTTATTTCTAGGATGATGCTGAGTTCCTGCAACCTTTCTGCCCTGTTGGCTGAAGGTGTTACTCGCTTTGCTAAAGGCATGCAGGAGTATAAGGAGGCCTCTAAGAAGAAGGAAAAGATGAAAGCTTCGATTCCCGCTATGAAGAAGGAGATTGATAGTTTTTCTGAAAAAGAGCTGGCTTGGGTTAAGAAGGAGGGTGAGCTGACAAGAAGACATGAGATTGAGATGAGTGATCTCAAAAAGAGTTTTGCGGCCGATAGATTGAAGCTAAAATCCGACAGGGAGGCCTTAGTTGTTCAACAAAAGGCCTTTGATGAGGAAAAAGAGAGCTTAAAGGCTTCGGTTGCCCAAGCTACTGGAGATAATCAGTGGCTTATTGAGCAGGGTTTTCACCAAGTTGTGACCTACCTTCTTCATTCCAAAGAGTTCAATTCTGCTCTAGGTGAGGTTTACACTAAACTGCTCAATCTCGGTAAACATCAAGGTCTTCTTACAGGTTATAAGCTTCATGAGTCTGGCCATCCTTTGGAAAAATCTCCTTTGTACCGTCCTGAGGCTTCCGATATCTTCAAGGGTTCCGTAGAGCAGATGGAAAGGCTAACATACCCGTATGTGAGCCAGGTTGCTTCTTGCTATGGTAAGCCCCTCTCTGTCTTGAAGGATCTAAAGCCTGATGGTCTTAATGAGAAGGTATGTATCGAAGTACTCAGTTCTCTTTCAAGGAAACATTCCTATTCAAGAGATAGCGAAGATACCTTTTCTGGAGAACTTGATGCTCCTAAGGATGCCAGCTTGGAGGGTTCGGCTGTTGGTGGTGAAGGCTCAAAGGCTAAGAAGGTTAAGAAGACTAAGAAGGCCAAAGGTAACAGTTCTGGTGCTTCTAAGCCTTCTACTGATGCATGATATTCGTAGCTTTCTTAGCGCTTTAAAACAATTTATGGTTTGTAATCTTAACTCCAAACAATGTTAGGTTTGCAGGAACCCTTAATGTTCCTGTTATGTGGTTGTGCTTTTAGGCCTGTATGGCCGTTTGCAAGCCACTAGGACTTGCTTTGACTCGTGTTTGAATGGTTGAAAGTCTTTCAGGGCTTTCTTTGTTATGATATTTATGTTTAACTATTTCCTTTGTGCTTTGTTTTTATGCTTGTGCCTATTTCGTTAAGGCAGCTTTGTTGGTTTTAAGCTTTTAAGCTTTTTGGCTACCTGTAGGTAGGTTGAAGCCTTTAAGGTTTTGAGTCATCTCATACGTGGTTTGAAGCCTTGAAGGCTTCTTAATTTTGTAACTTGACTTGGTTTGTATTTTTAACCTTTGGTACAAGTTGTTAATTTATTTCCTTTTTCTTGTATCTTTGTCTTTGTTAAGTTTGCGTTGTCTTTTTGTTTTATATACCTTAAAGGGTTTAGTGCTGCAGACACTTAGCCTTGGTATTTTTAACAAGAAGACATAGCATCTATCCTTTTTATCATTTTATTTGATTTCGTAAGCCTGTTAGTTTGCTATTTTTCTAAGGTTTAAGGAACATTTGGTGTAGGTTGTTTAAACCTGTCTATGAGACCACTTTGTTTTTTATAATAAGTCTCATGGAGTTGTATTAATTTAGAAACTCGCCCCTTATATAGGTCCATTCAACCCTTAAACCTATTGAGCGATGTGGCCTGGGAGCTCAACCCCTTACATGGCCCTTGCCATGGAGTTTTTTGCTAGGTTCTCAACCTGATTTTAGGATAGAAAGACAAATTTGATAAAACAACTTCATTCATTCAAGAGACATTTTTACAAAAGGTTTTCATAGTTCAACTCTTGAAATGTAACATTGTGAAATACAAACCAATCTTTCCGGTTTAGACATGGAACCTTTTCAAGGTTTTTCCATTCCAGTGCCTTTTACCCTCTGGGTCTGCTAGCTTGTAAGATCCACCCTTATGTGCTTCAAGGATGGTGTACGGGCCTTCCCACTTTGGGCTAAGCTTTCCTTGATTCTTTTTTTTGCTAGCTTCATTGTTTCTAAGGACCAGGTCCCCTGGCTTGAAACGTTCATTCTTGACTTTCTTGTTGTAGTAGGCTTCCATTCGTTGCTTGTATTTGGCTTCTTGAATTGCGGCTTGGTCTCGTGCTTCTTCTAGGAGTTTTAAGTTTAACATGGTCTCTTTTTTGTTCAATTCGGGATCCATGTTGACAATCGTTGTGTTACAACTCCTATTTCAGCTGGGATTACAGCTTCAGACCCAAATACCAAGCTATAGGGTGTTCTTTTGTGGCTTGTTTTTTCGGTTGTTCTTATGGCCCATAGGACACTTGGCAATTCTTCAAGCCAGTTGCTTTCATATCTTCCCAACCTGGTCTTGATTCCTTCCACTATGCTTCGATTCGTTCTTTCTACTTGACCATTCGATTGCGGGTATGCGACTGAGCTGAAAACCTGATTGATCCTGTATTCTTTGCACCAAATGCTGAAAGGCTTCTCAGCAAATTGCTTTCCATTGTCGGTGACAAGAACTCCCGGCAATCCATAACGGCAAATGATGCTTTCCCAAACGAAGTCAATGATTTGCTTGCCTGTGATTTTTACAAGTGGTTTAACCTCAGGCCACTTGGTAAAATAATCTATGGCCACCAACAAGAATTTTACTCCACCTTTGCTTGGGGGGAATGGACCAACAATGTCCATGCCCCATTTGTGGAAGGGCCATGCTGAGGTTATTGGGACAAGATCATGTTTGGGATTTTTTGGGACAGGTGCATGAATTTGGCAGGCGTCACACTTCCTTAGCTGCTCAGTGGCATCTCGGTGCATTGAGGGCCCAAAATACCCGAGGTTCATAAGTTTGGCAACCACCGATCTAGCTCCAAAATGGGCTCCACATATACCTTCATGAACCTCTTTGACCAAATACTGACTTTGCTCAGGACCAACACATCTTAGCAAGGGTGCTAGGTAACCCTTTTTGTATAGAGTCTCGCCTTGCAAAACGTACTGCCTTGCCTTGATCTTAACCCTTTCAGCTTCTGTTTGGTCATTAGGCAATTCACCATTTTTAAGGAACTTCTTGATTGGAGTCATCCAATTTGGATCTTCATCAGTGACTACGTCTTGAACTTCCAACTCATCAATTGATGGAGCTTTTAATGCTTCTACCAACACCTTCTTTGTAAGGTGTGCAAAAATGAGAGATGCGAGCTTGCTTAAGGCATCAGCCTTCTTGTTTTGGGACCTTGGAATCTGTTTGATTGTACACATTTGGAAGGTGTTCATCAATTCTTTGGATTTTTCTTTGTACATTTTCATGTTGGGCTCTTTTGCAATGTAGCTATCATTCACTTGGCTCGATACCAGCAACGAATCTGTGAACACTTCAAGCTTCTGGACCTTCATTTCTTTAGCCAGTCTTAAGCCGGCTATCAGTGCTTCGTATTCGGCTTTGTTGTTGGTTGTCTGAAAATCAAAGCGAAGAGCGTATGTGAATTCTAACCCTTCTGGGTTGACCAGAATAAGCCCGGCCCCCAACCCTTCAATGCTTGAAGCCCCATCGGTAAAGAGCTTCCAGGCTTCAAGGTTTGAAGGTTTGGTAGCAGCTGTGTTCACTTTAGTGATGGTTTGCTTGAGGACTTCTATAATGAAATCAGCCAAGACTTGGGCTTTGATGGCTTTTCTTGGGACATAGGTGATGTTATGTTCACCTAGTTCCACTGCCCATTTGGCTAATCGTCCTAAGTTTTCTGGTTTTTCAAGCACACTTCTAATAGGTTGGTCGGTGACCACTTGTATAGGATGTGCTTGAAAATACCTTCGAAGCCTTCTAGCCGTTTGAACTAAAGCTAGGGCCATTTTTTCCAAAGGAGGGTATTTGGTTTCAGCCAATTTTAGGGTTTTGCTGAAGAAATAAACGGGTACCTGGGTCTTATCTCTGTCAATGGTGAGGACCACGCTTATTACTTCTTCAGCAACTGAGAGATAGACTGAGATCAGTTCTCCTGTTTCTGGAGCCGCCATATCAGGTAGGGAAGCTAGGTGTTGCTTCATTTGGTTAAAGGCTTCTTCAGCCTCTTCAGTCCATTTGAAGTCTTTCTTATCGGTGCAACCCTTGAGCATTTTGAAAAAAGGGAGAGACCTTTCTGCCAACTTTGAGGTAAAACGCTTCAAGGCTGCAAGCTTCCCATTTAAGCTTTCAACCTCCTTCTTGGTTTTTGGTGGTTTGGTTTCGAGAACAGCTTTCACCTTGTTTGGGTTAGCCTTGATGCTTTGTTTCCCAACAATATGACCCAAGAACTTGCCTTCCTCAAACCCAAATGAACATTTTTCAGGGTTGAGCTTCATGTTAACCTTTCTGAGGTTCTTGAAAGTTTCTTGAATGTCATCGAGCATTTGATACTCCGTTTTGCTTTTGATCACCAAGTCATCGACATATGCCTCCATGTTTTTACCAATTTGGCTCGCAAAGGCTTTGTCCACTAGACGTTGGTAGGTTGCCCCAGCGTTTTTGAGGCCAAAAGGCATCGTTTGGTAATAAAAGATTCCTTTATCAGTGTGAAACGCTGTCTTTTCTTCATCTTCTTCTTTCATGAGTATTTGATGATACCCTTTGTAAGCATCAAGAAAACACTTGAAAGGGTAACCAGTGAGGGAGTCAACCTTGAGATCAATTTCCGGTAGTGGGTAGCAATCCTTGGGACAAGCCTTGTTAAGATCCTTGAAATCTATGCACATCCTCCAAGAGTTGTCTGGCTTTCTGACCATAACCGGGTTTGCAACCCATGATTGGTACTTGACTTCTCGGAGAATGCCGGCTGACACAAGCTTTTCAACTTCTTGGCAAGCAGCCAGGCTTCTCTCAGGTGCTAAACTTCTTTTCTTTTGGACCACAGGCTTGACATCCGGTGGTATTCTTAATTCATGTTCAACAATGTTCCGAGGGATCCCTGTCATATCTTCTGTACACCAAGCGAAGACATCGCTGTAATGTGTCAGCAACTTTTCAAGATAGGAGAGGGTTTCTTGTGAAAGGTTTGGATTGACCCTTATTTTCTGTTCAGGGTACTTAGGATTTATGACCAGCCTTTGCTTGTCTTCTTCACTTTTGGAACTTTTACCCTCAACCAGGTAGGCTTCTTGAGAAGGTTGGAGGGTTGTTATCCCTCTTTCGGTGGGAAATTTGACTGTGCCATGGCCAACAGACACGGCCATGTAGAATGCACACTGCCCTGGCCTTCCAATGATCACATCATAGTTTGAAGGTATGTTGATAACCATAAAGGTGAGTGGTTGGATTCTTTCCTTCTGACCTTCACTGAAACGAACATTAAGTGTCAGTTGCCCTAAAGGTTTAAGGGGTATATCGGCAATACCTTTTATGGAGGTTCCAGAGGGTTGAAGCCTTGAACGTTCTTCATTGCTCAAGCAGTTGAAGAACTTCTCAAACATGATTTCAGTAGCTGCCCCAAGGTCTATGTATGCCCTGCTTGTTTGTAATGTTCCCACAGTTGCTTCTACCACAAGAGGGTTTGAAAGAGAGTCTTTCTCTGTTGAGGAAAAGCAAACACACTGAAGCTCACAAGCTTCCAACCGTTGCCTCTTGTGTGGAACCCTTCCATCAAAATCCACTATATTGACTTCCTTACCTTTTCCTTCAGCCATTTTGTCCCTTACTCCTTTTACCAAATGAGCAAGTTCTCCGGACTTAACAACTTCTTCAATCATTTTCTTAAGCTGGAAGCAATCATTGGTATGGTGACCTTTTTCTTCATGGAATTCACAGTATTGTGTGGAGTTCTCATTCTTTCTGCTTTTGGGGAGAGGCCTAGGAGGCCGAAATTTTTGTTTGACTTCTTCTGTAGCTAGGATTTCTTGAGGAGTCTTGGTGAGAGGTGTGAAACTCATGCCTTTTTCCCTGCTGGGAGGGTTCCGGGCTTCAGACCTGCGATGGTCTGAACCCTTTTGGCGTCTGTCATAGGAGTTAAAGTTTCCTCTCTTTCTAGCTGGGCTACTGCCTCGCCAGCTGGATCCTATTTTCCTTTGTTCTTTAATGTCTACCGCCTCCTCTCCCCGGATGTGGGCTTCAGCCCTTTCGAGAGCTTCTTCCTAGGTCTTGGGCAGGGATTTGTTGAAATCCCTTGTGAGATATTTTGAGGTAATGGCATTCATGAAACCGGCCACCCTCATCTTTTCGTCTGCCCCCACATAAGTTAGACCTTCTTTCTTGTATCTTTCTATGAACTCTCAAAGGCTTTCATCATCTCTTTATTTGATCTGAAAGATCACTGTAGCATATTTGACATACCGCCTCTGTTGAGAGAAATTGGCCAGGAACCCTTTGCTCAGATCATCGAAGCTTCGAACGCTTCGAGCAAGTAAGTCATTGAACCAGATTCTGGCTGATCCGATAAGGATTTGCATGAACATCAAACAACATTCAGCATTTGACCATTTCTCGATTCTTGCGGCACCAGTAAAGATATGAAGATGGTCTTCGGGATCTTCAGTCCCATCATATGTTCTGATGTGAGCCGGCATTTTGATCTTTGTTTGAAAATCATAATCGGCTATTTGCTGTGAGAAGCCTGAGAGGTTACTTGGTTTATAAGGTTTGGCCAAATCTTCTTCAACCCTCGCACCCGCGTTGTTGCTATTATTTTTGTTCCCTTGAGTGGCCAACACTTGATTGATAAAGTGCTGCCACGGGAAGCTAGCCATCATCTGGGTCATCATTTGGGGCATAAGGTTGAAGCCTTGGAGGCTTCCGGGTGCAATAGAACAGTTGACTCCCAAGGGAGTGCTCATAACGGCACTTCGTGCCAAGGGGAGTACCGACAAGGCCTGCTCCCATGAAGTTGTGGTTGAGGGTGGAAGACTCGTCATCGGGGATTGCAGGAGCTGGTCAAGGGTCAGCTCGTGGCCCAGTGGAGCACCACTTGTAGCTGGTTGAGACGAGAAGAGAGGGTATACTGTAGGATTCGGCCTCGCGGACAGATACGGGTTAGGATTTTGGAGGATTACTGGGACCTGCCTCATCCCTGGATGTAAAAGGAGGAATAGGAGGTCCAGGAGACAATGTCGGCTCAGGTTCATCATAGTCTAAACGGATCCTCACTCCCTTGTCCCTTTCTCTACTCACATATTGATTGAGGAGAGACCTCAACTTAAGGAAATTTTTGGCAACCCCCTCCGGGGTAAGCTCGACCTATGACGGAGCACTAGTGACACCAACATTAGGGGATGGGACCCCTGATCTGGACGGAGTAGGTGTACTGAAAGTGAGGAACTCAGGAGTACCTCCTGGTGTCGAGAAAGAAGCAGGTGTAGTTGCATAGGCTTGGCTAGCACCTGGGGTGGAAGCGTTAGGGACCTGATTCACTTCTCCAGGAGATCCACTTTCCGACATGGCAATTTTATGAGAATGGAGCTACACTACTAGGTCTGTTGGAGAAAAATAGTGGCGTAGCCCCACGGTGGGCGCCAACTTGTTGATGCAACAAATAATAGACCAAGGATAGTAGCTGGGCTGTTTAGGCAAAAGGGTTGAATGGTTCAACTTTGCGTAACGCAGGTCGTGGGGTCCCCCCACGTTTGCAAGACGTGGAGAGAGGTTCACTAGTTTATTTTTGTTGTTGGCTAGAGATCCTTTTCTGAAGTGTGTTCAGATTCGGATGATCTAGCAAAAGGAATGTGTATGTTGATTATGAGAGAAAGGATCTTGCGAGAAGCAAGTAATCGTGATGTATGACCAGGGATTTCGAGGAATCAGGATTAGCCAGGAATGTCCTCGTGAGTTAATGAAGTGTCAAATTTATAAGAGAAGACATTTCTCAAAGGGGAATGTGTTTGGCTAGTGACCATGCTTGCAGTGGGGGTTTTGCCCTTTTTGGGGGTTGAAGGCTTTGACCTGCGGGTAAAAGAGTGTGTTCTGAGGACCTGTATTACTTTTGCGGCTAGTGAGTTGGTGAAGTAATCCAGAGACATGACTACTTACTATTTCGTGTTACTTTATTTCAGTTCCCCATGTTTTGAACCTTTGAACCGTTTAACCTTTTGGGCATCTATGTATTTAAGTCATTTATATTTGGCTTTGGGCTACCCCGTCATCAGCCCTCATCTTCTCAACGGTTGTTTTGTATATTTTTACAAATTAATCAATGGGATGAAAAATAGAACACGATTTTTGTTTTTCCCTAAAAGGGTCTATGCTCACGGTTGGCCTTTGGTCAATGTGTATAGAGTTGTCACATTCCCAAATATCCATGCGAGTAAACTGCAATTTTACCCCCTGAGGTTAGGGTCATTGGCATGTCTACCTCCTAAGGAAATAATTGCAATTTTACCCCCCACTGTTTGGGGTTATGTCGCAAGATTACCCCCCGGAGTTAATTTTGTTTAACAGTCAACATAACAAGGGTAGAGTCAAAGGGTAAATAGGTAATTTTGCCAAACCATTATTATTATTATTATTATTATTATTATTATTATTATTATATAACTCTCTTTCTCTCTCTATACCCCTCTCTCTCTGCCACTCTCTCACACACCCACAGATCCCATCTCCATCCTCATTTTATCATCTTCTCCATCACCAAAAACCAGAGTTGAGGTTCTCCAATGGAGTCATCTCTTTCATCTATCCAGTTCACCTTCCACATTCCAAAACAACCCAAACCCAAATACCCATCTCACCTTTCCCCATTCCCCATATCTTGCACCGCATCAAGCAACAACGCCACCACACGCACCACCTATCGCCGCCGTACCCCACCACCAACAAACCGAAAACCCACCACCCACCCAACTCTCACACACACACACAGATCTCAACTCTGGTTTTTTGTTGTTCCTGAATTTGATTTTTTAGTAAAGGGTTTTTTTGCTGGACCATATTGTTTCACAGGGTTACAAATTCTCAAAGCAAATTGATGTGAATGAGATTAACACAAGTCAAAAACACACTGATGAAGTTTAAAGAATTTAAATTTCTTCACTTTGAAAAAAGATGGGTGCTTCCATTAGCAATGGCTTCAATCATATCCATTTTTCTCTTCACAGTCTCTTTAAATTTGGGTACTGAAAACAAACTCAACTCGTTTCGAATCGGGTCAAATAAGACCGGATCTTTCGCTGAAGACAAGATCCAGTTTCCACCACCTCCGCCCCGTCCAACTGTTCCTCGTTTCACTTATTTAGTTTCCGGGTCAAAGATCCATGGAAGAGTAATTGTTATGGAGGATTTAAACAAGTTATGGAGGACCGTGAGACCGCTGTATCATCCATGGAAGAGTAATTGTTGTGATTTGTGTTGTGGATCTGGATTTTTTGTTGTTGTTAGGGCATGATACGTGGTCGAAAACCGGTGTTCGTTTATGTCTAAGTTCATATTTTTACTTACCTTTTTTATCTCGAATAGCCTACTTGTAAAAGGATTTGTGTTTTGCAGGTCTTATGAAGTTTAAGAAGCTAATTGGGAGCTAAACGGACCACCGGGATGAAAAACGAGCCACCGGGATGCGAAACGGGTCAACCGGACTCAAGAAACACGAAAAACAGGAAGATAGGATTCTACGCACCGTCGCCGACGCCCAAAGGGGCCGTCGCCGACGGTTGATAGAAAGTACCGTGGCCAGAAATTGTCCGTAGACAGCTAATTTAACCGTCGGCCAAAAACAAGAAATCACACACCGTCGCCGACGGTGGTTAGGTCCGTCGGCGACGGCCCTCGGATATTGCCGCGCGGCTGTTGCATGATTTGGGTGAAATAAACGAATGAAAAAGGGTTGTTGGTCATCAATTCGGGAGTTACACTATCTTTTGGAGTTTGAACTTGTGCTTGGAGCCATTACCATTTTATTCACCAACCATTCCATCATCTATCACCTCTACAACCGAATCACGAAGAAAAACTATCATTCATCCCCAATTCACCATCAAAACCCTAATTCATCCAATCCATCATCCTTCTCACCATCATCATTCCATAAACCCTAATTCTCCATCATTCCTTCATCCTACAAGCTTCAAGATGACTCCATCCGCATTCCAAACATCCGGTGATCAAGTTGCATCAATCATGAGCGGCTAATCATCTCGGTTTCACCCCGGTGTAGGTAGTTGTTAATTTTAGGGTTTCAATTTGTTCTTGTTTCATCTTAGTGACAATTTGTATTTGGTTTTTGAAACTTTTGACAATAGTATTACATTTGTTACGAATTCGTGAATTGTCGAACGATGTTAAAAGTTATGACTTTGCGAAATGGTGATATGTAATTGTACGTTGTCGTTGTTAGGATTTACTTGTGTTGATTACAAAGTGTCTTTTTGTCCGTTCTTCGGGGCGTTGATAGCTAGTAGCACCTAAGTCACGGTACACTAAATCCGTTAATCGAATACATTTGAGTTGAAAATAAAACTTGTAGAAATCCTAGGTTAACAATTACCGAAACCGGGCGTGATTCCTTTTTATCATTATTGTTCTAGTAACCATTTTTCTTGCAATCGTTAATTAGTAGTCGTTAATCATTCGCATCAATTCATTTAGTTAAAAATTAGATCTCTCCATTAAACGAAAATACAAAAATACTTTAGCAAGCTTCATAAATTGTGACAATTGTTTTAATTGATTCGAATCCACACACAAACCACATACTCTTCGTGGTTCGACCCCTTACTACCACTAACACATTGTTAAGGGTAATTTGGGCTTATAAATATTACCTTTGACCGGAGCGCGACACTCCGATCAAATTTTGGCGCCGTTGCCGGGGAGTGCGTGCGCTTTGTGTTTGGAATTGTTTGAATTTGCGTGATTAACTGTTTAAATTGTTTAGCTTCTTTTTGCACTTTGTCTTTTTCCTTGTTACGCGGGGTGTGTTACTTGTGCAGGGTATAGGTAGTGCATGCATACGCGGAATTCCGGAAGGACTTCACCGTTAGTCTACGAACCGGAAATCGAAAGAGTCGCAAGAAGGAACCTAGCAAGCCGGTTAGAAGCAACTCTTGCTTCTAATCAAACCAACCAAACACCACCACTCACACCGACCATTGAAACCGATTCAATGGCGAACCAAAACTCCAACCCAAACCAGAATCAATATCAATACCGAAGCAATTTCAATCCCGCCCAAAATGTTCAACCTATACCTCAAGAACAACCGGGTGGTAACACCAACGCTAGACCACCCACTCCACCTTTCCGAAACCAAAATCCCAATAACACCCAACGAACACCCCAACAACAAACCCTTCATCGATAAGCGTCGCTACCCATCAACCTTGATGATCGGAATGTCAGTTCTGATCGTAGAGGTAATCGTGATCGCGGCAATCCCGCGAATGAAGACCCATTTTTCAACATCGACGATTTGAGAAATGCAATCCCCGATGATGAACCTTATAGTGTTCCCGGTTATCAATCGCCGGAACATGTAAGCATTCATACAGAAAATTCGGATGATGGGGGTTACTTTGATGATCGAGTGGATGACGATGAAGATTGGGGATAAATTAATAGGGCAATGTCTACAATGCAAGAGAGTACGAAGATGAAGAGTTTGGCTATCAAAATGCCAATTACGTTGGGGAGGACGATTATGGTTACGGGAATAGACGGAATGACGGTTATGAAAATAACCGCCAACCACGAAACAATCACCAACGGAACCGGAATGATGGGTTTTACAACAACAACAATGCTAACCCTAACCGGATTCCTCGTTTCATGGGAGGTGGTCGTCAAGGGGGTAACCGAGGTGGAAACCGAAGAGATGATCGAAGAGATGAGAGAAGGGATGAGAGACGAGATGAAAGAAGAAATGATCGACGAGATGATAGGAGGGATAACCGAAGAATGGAGGATCAAGAAGTCAATGGTCCCTATCGTCGTCAACAACCTCCACGGGGAGTAAATGACCGTTTTAGGCCGATCGTCACTGAGAACGATTCACCCATTGTTTGTGAGCGAAGAATGTTTGATTGTAAACCACATTACATCAACATACTTCCTCATTTCAATGGGAGGTCTAACGATGAGCCCTACACACATCTTGCGGAATTTTCTTCAGTTTGCAACACTATTGGGGGGAATAACTTTGCGTTAGAAGAAGTTAAACTTCGCTTGTTCCAATTTTCACTAAAGGACAAAGCGAAGCAATGGTTTCTTACACTCCCGGCCAATAGCATCCGCACATGGGGGGAAATGCAACAAGCGTTTTTGGATGAGTACTACTCTATGGCAAAGACCGACGATGCTCGTGATGAAATTAGGTCTTTTCGCTAATTATCGGGCGAATTGTTGCATGAAGCCTTCACGAGATTCAAAGAAATGATGCGGAGATGTCCACATCATCAAATTGAGAAGTGGGAATTGGTAAAGTGTTTTGTTCGAGGGTTGGATGACACAACATGGAATCGTCTCGAGTCAACGAGTAACGGGACTCTTTTGAGCAACCATGAAGACGATGATTGGGAATTCTTGGAACGAATGAGTAAACGTTCGAAAGAGAAAGAGTCGGTCGATCGAGCCATGAAACATCCTATTTCCCGTTCACTTCCCGATCTTGATTCTAAAGATCGGATTTCTACTTTAGAGCGGGAAATGGCTCGAATGAAGAAGAAAGAAGTTAATGCGGTCCAGTTTGATGTGTGTGAGGAATGTGGTGATATCGGACATAGAGCGGAACAATGTCCAACAGGACCGGAGGATGTCAATCAAGTGTATGGAGATAGGAAGCAATATGACATGAACTCCAACACTTACCATCCGGGTTTGAGAAATCACCCCAATTTCCGATATGGTAACGCTTCAAATCAAATGAACCCGAACTTCCAATCGGGTAATCAAGGAGGTCAAAGCGGGTCATCATATCAAAACCGTCAAGGTGGTAACCAAGGAGGTTATCAACGAAATTACAACCAAGGGTACCAAGGTGGGTATCAAAAGAATTATAATAATCAAGGCGGTAACGGAAGCGGGTCGAACAATCAAACCGGTGGCGATGACTTGAGTGCCAAGATGGATGCCTTGCTGAACATGCAAAAGGAATCTCAAAGCAACATAAAAGAGACTCACAATGATGTCAATGTGACAACCCTCACAAAACCAGGTATCCGTACGACTTAATTAACTATTAATTGTTGCCTAATTACTGTGCTTAACTGAGATTTCTGATAAACGGCTACTTGATTGTTGATACTTGTACATATCTGCATCATACTTTGATTTTTCCGTCACTACATTATTTACTTACTGAACTCTAGTGACAAACATGATGCACAAAAGCACAGTAGCATTTGAACGGATAACCTATTGAACATGCTGATATAGCCAGCATCAGGCAGACACTGCCTCTAAAGGCCTGAATGAGCCAGAAATATTTTACTACACCCATAGTGTGTGTAGGGATACAAGGGTTGTATAACTGCGTCTCTAGGAATAAGATACAGAGATTGGATGTGCCTAAAACGTACTCTAAGCACAAAACACAGCATTTTTATCAACACACTAGCTTCTAGCTAATTAATAAAGTGCCAAAACATGGGGAAATATTCCTGACACTTTGCAGAATAAATTGTGTCGCTAAAAATATTATTTACGACGCTTAAAGGATTACTTAAGCACTTTAACGGATTACTATCCAACCGAACAACCGGACTATACCCGGAACATAAAAAAATATTGCCAGAAATATTATTAGTCTTTTTCTGAGCCAGTTAGGGTCCCTGATTACCCTAACACCCGCTTTATAACGCATCATGCAACTAACGGGGTTAATCCCTAAAGTTAACCGACTTAACGTAACTAAATCCTAACTAAGCCATTGAAATCGAACCATGGGACCCCCCCCCCTTGGGCCGGTTTGGTCCCTTTGTAACTAGGGAGTACACCTTTTAATTATTCTAATTGATGTTGTGGATATCTAGAGAATATAGTGACCGTTGGACGATGGCTCATGAATTGTCTATAAAATCAACACTAAGCACATAAGACTTCACACCACATTTCACCAACAAAAACTCTCTCCTTGCCCTCTCCCCATTCTCGGCCGAAGATCCCCACCCACAACCCTCCATCTTTCGATTCTTGTTCATCCATTTCAAGCACATACAAGGTGTTCGGGTCATGTATAAGGAAGCTTGAAGCAAGCGGAAGTTGAAGGACCTCACCCATTTGCTTTTATCCACGCCATTTTCGCCAAAGATCTTCCCTAGCCCCGAGCTAGAGGTATAACGTTTAAAACTCGCTCTTGATCGTATCTAAAGTGGTTAATATAATTTTTAACGGTAAAAAGTCGGAATCATGCGTTTTGAATCTTTAAAGGCTACTAAAACTCGAATATCGTTGGTTAAAAGCTCATAACATGTGTAAAAGTCGTAGTATTCGAATATGTTGATTATTGAGGCCCGATCTACGTTGTGGTGGCTCTTATCATCGTTTAACCCGACTTTGTTAAGATCACGAATCTTGACATACGCTTGTTTCTATCGGTACAAGGGTTAAAAGGTGAAACTCCACCACACGAGAAACATGAACTTGTGTAAAAGTATTTTGACTTGTAAAATAGTATTTAAAACGAGCCGATCTACGTATGTACAAGTGGTATATTCGTAGAACCAAGTGTCGAGAAAATCATGTTTTATAAAAGTTGGATGACATGTTAACAAATATGATTTTTACAAACTACAAGTGTATAAACACTTGCGAAACGAAAGATCTGACAAAATAACAATTTTTATAAAAGTTGTCGGGAAGTTGTAAAGGATGATTTGTTCCAAAAACGGGGTTTTTACAAGACTAAACTATTTTATACATAGATCCACTAAATATAAGGTGATCTACATTACGACTTTCGGAAAAATTACAAGTTCATGTAACAACGCGACTTTACATACTAGTCTACAAGATCGATGTGTTAAAACTGGTTTGAAGTATCGGAAATATTCATAAACGCATGTGTTCTCAATATATTATTTTGGGAAAGTATTATGTGGAAGAGGAAATATATTATTTTTGAGAAAAATAATTATATTTTTGGAATAAGAAATAAAATGTATTAAGTGGGACTTAATAAAATGATATAATTACACATGTATTAATTCCCCCATCCTTGGGAAGGAAAATACGTTATCAAGTATATACACGGAGCGGCTGTCTAACCGTTTCCCAAAAATATAAACTATGAAGCTAAAGCACGGCCATCCGTCTAATAGAATTAGCACATGTAGGTCGTTGCGCAGCACTTGGATATTTGGATTACTTGATATTGTGACGCATTCACTGTGAGTTCATGTCCCCCTTTTCTCTTAACTGTTTTCAGTTTTCTAAACCGCGGGGGTGAAATACATGTTACAATGATTATGATTACTTTATACATGGTATGGTTAGCGTAAGGAGGGTTACTTTTAGATCATGTGAATGGGTAGGCGGAAACTTGAGGTCATTAATCCTCAGGGTGGGGACCGAGGGGCAGGAGCGGTAGATCTATTTGGGTGTAGCGAGCCCAGTCCCAGGTCCAGCATAACGGACCTTGGGATGACTTTGTTCCCGACGCATAAATTTGCTAGGTTTGAGCCTTCCTACTTGCATTTACACATATCAATGGCCTTGCAAACCGTTGGTGATCTCTTTTTCCTTATTTACTGCATACCAGGGTTTTTGATAAAGATAAAGGTTTATTTACTCGTTTTTCGCATGAACTCGCTCAACATTATTGTTGATTTTTCAACTTACATGTATTTCAGGGAATTAAGGATCTGGCACGGTATAACAGGTTTCCCGCTGCATAAGACATCAGGGTCATCCAGGATTCGGGGAATGTGACTTCTTCCTGGACGAGTCACAGACCTTGAATCGTGTTTATGTCATGTTTATGGTTGTAATGTTTAGACAAGTCATGATTGTTGGGTGTTTCACCCGTTAAGACTATGTTTTATATTTTTATTATCAATGGATGATCTTGCATATTTTAGTACATATAGCCTTGTTATGATTAAGCTATGGTATTAAGAAGTCACACCAAATTAACCACGCTTCCGCAAAGCCAGGGTATTAACCTACTGCTTGCGGGCGAGGCCCTATTGCTGCTGGTATTAACCTACTGCTTGCGGACGCTCCTGCAGGGGAAACTTATGACCATACCCCTGTCCCAGACTCATTTGAATTTCTGACATCCGCATTTTCGCATATTTAGGGAGTGCAGCACCATTTACACGACGCCGACCCTGATACGGCATCATCAGCTGCACCGGTTCCCGCACATAGCTTGGAGTTTGATCACAGTATTGAGGGTAATCCTGTTCTTCCATCTGGTTTTGATCCAGACCATGACCTTGAGTTCATACGCTTAGGCCAGCCCTTGGAGGATCCTGTAACCCCCTGTGATGGTTGATCCAGCTGATTTTGAGATAGAGTTTGTTGATCCAAAGCCAGCCGTGGCCCTGAGCCAGGCATTGCTCTTGACCCCGCATTAGAGCATGACCTTGTTCATACCAATGGACCTGCTGTCGCTCCTTGGTTGATCATCTGCTTGGACGAGAGAAAATGTGGGGTAACTGTGCAAGACAATTTATTATTACGGGGGCCCACGTAATAACGACTTGTAGTGCACAGAAATCCTGGTTGACTCTGCGGGTCAAGCTAATGACAACCAATGTAGCAGGAAATAACTCGAACACGAATGACCAAGGCGATGAAGCCTCGAGTTCATTCTATTTCAAGCAACAAGCCATTGGCAAGTCTATGAGAAGGCTCAGAACATTTATTTCCCCACCCATTCATTGAGTATATTTATGTGTAAAATTGGGTGAGTACATGATGGCTTACAGTGCTATGTATCTCATAGACAATTGGAAAGTTGTCTAACCCACTTCATGCCATTCCGGCAAAAGAGAATGCCACCCAGGCGTGACACAAACGCCAGTATGTTGCCAAGGATAGGAGCCGAGCTGCAAAAACGCAACTCACAGGCAATTGCACGACATGAAGCTCTCCGCTTTTAGCACAGCAATGGCACTATTGGAAATAATCCCTAGCTGACCGCACCTATAAGCAGTTCCTAAACTGCAAGCCTTTAAACTTCGACGAAACAGAAAGCGCCATTGCATTTGTTCGTTGGCCCGAAAAGATTGACTCCATTCTAAGAAAGACAAACTGTTCGCCCCAAATGGAGTGATACCTTTACCTCAAGGTCATTACTAGACGGCACACTCTCATGGTGGGACCATCATGTTCAGGCCCTTGACACAGATGCTGCTTATGCACTGAGCTGGGATGAGCTAAAGGAAATGATGGAGGAGAAATGTGGTTCTAAGACTGGAATTCAGAAGCTTGAGATAGAGTCCTGGAGTTTGAAAATGGAGAGACCTGAGATTCCTTAACATGTCCAGCAATCGCACGACTTGCCCAGGGTCGTCCCCTACTAAGTCATTATTGTTGTATGACACAGTTATGTACATATAAGCTTTACACTGTGGTCTCGATTTGTGGTAATGCATTCGCAGTATTCTCATCACTTATGATATTTGATCTAGGGTTTATGTTCTATGACATGAGATGTTATGTGATTGATTTATTGATAGCATGAGATGTTATGCGCTGATATTGTTGAATACATACGTACATTTTACCTGCTACGACCTAACCTATGTGAAACATCTTTTAGAAGATGCCACCAAGACGCGAAATGCGCATACCCACCAACGAGGCGGAACTTCAGGAAATCATTGCTGCAGTCATCGCACAATACGAGGCCCATCACTCCGAGCGCAACGGAGGTACCTCGGAAGATAACGGTTGTCCCTACTGGCACTTCCTCAACTACAAGCCTCCGAAGTTCGACGGCACTGGAGGTGCCATAGCTTTTGTGAAATGGATTGAAAGTTTGGATTCCATCTTTCGAATGAGTGGTTGTACGCCAGAACAACAAGTCCTATACGTTTCTGGGTTGTTTCAAGATGGAGCTCGACTATGGTGGTACCTTCAGGTTCAAATGAAGGGCGAAACCGCAGCATATGCATTATCATGGGATGAACTGAAAGGAATGATGCATGAGAAGTATTGCTCCAAAGAGGAAACCCAGAAGTTGGAAGGGGAATTCCAGAGCCTGATAATGGAAGGTCCAAAAATGTTGGGATACATGCAAAGACTTCATGACTTGGCACGAGTTATTCCCCACTTAGCGGAACCAGAAATGAGGAAATTGGGACAGTTCATTTGGGAACTGGCACCAGAAGTCATGAGCTTAATGGCAGCATCTACGCCACCAACAACTATTGCTGCAAGCAAGATGGGTTTGGCACTCGTTACGGAAGCCATTAGACTAGAAAAACTTGCAAACCCTGATAGGGAGACTCAGGTAGAGTCATCTGGAAAGAACAAAAGGAAGCTTACCGAAGATACCCGAACAAATAATGATGAACCAAGATCTATTCGAGGTTGTTTTGACTGCGGAGACAAAGGGCATTTTAAGAAAGATTGCCCTAACAACAGACAGGCCAATGATAAGATTTGCTTAGAAACTAAAGCAAGACGTGCTGGGTGCAAGTATCACCATGAATGTGGATGTCGGAAGCCTAGGTGCGGGAGGAAAAGGCATAACAAGGATGGTTGTGGGATGAAGAGTCCCAAACAAGGAGAAAATCGTAACAACGCTCAAGGTGGAAGCAGGAAAGGAAATGGCCGAGTGCTAGGATGCTTCCATTGTGGGGACATTGGACATCTTAAGAGAGAATGCCCGGAATTGAAACAAGGCCGTGAGAGAACACCCAGCATCGGAGTTTGTGAAGCATGCCAGGATCCAGGCATGATTACTGGTACGTTCTTTAACAACCAAAACTTTCGCATCTAACTTGTGTGAAACTGGTGCCGATTATAGCTTCGTATCATTAGAATTTAAGAATATGCTTGGTTTAACTGCTAGTAAATTAGATACTCAATTGAATTGGCGAATGGGAAGTTAGTAGAAACTAACAAGGCGACTCGAGGTTGTGTAGTCGAGTTGGGAGAGCGTGAGTTTGCTCTCGATCTACTACCAGTCCAGTTGGAAAGCTTCGACGTGGTAGTAGGGATGGATTGGTTATCGAGTAACAAAGCAGAGATAGTTTGTCACGAGAAGATAATTCGTATCCCGACCGATGATGGTGAGACCATTGTTGTTCATGGGGAGAAGCGTGAGACGCCGTTAAGGATGATTAGCTGCCTGAAGGCAAGGAAGTGTTTGCAGAAAGGATGTGTTGCTTTTCTGGCACACATTATGGATAAAAAGGCTGTTGGGCCGAAGATCGAAGACATCCCTGTCGTGAGGGAATACCCAGAAGTCTTTCCAGAAGACTTGCCTGGCTTGCCGCCTCAAAGGCAAGTGGAGTTTCGCGTCGACTTAGTTCCAGGCGCCGCGCCTGTGGCTAAGGCACCTTACAGACTTGCTCCGTCTGAGATGCAGGAACTGTCGACACAACTTCAAGAGTTGTTAGACAAGGGATTTATCCGACCAAGCTTCTCGCCTTGGGGAGCTCCGGTCTTGTTTGTAAAGAAGAAGGACGGTGGTTTCCGTATGTGTATCGACTACAGAGAGTTGAACAAGCTGACGATCAAGAATAGATATCCTTTGCCAAGGATCGATGATCAATTCGACCAACTTCAAGGTTCAAGCTTCTATTCAAAGATCGATCTGCGATCTGGATACCATCAGCTACGGATACAGGAGGAAAGTATCCCAAAGACAGCCTTCAGAACTCGATATGGACACTACGAGTTTCTCGTTATGCCGTTTGGTCTGACAAACGCACCTGCTGTGTTCATGGATTTGATGAACCGAGTTTGTAAGCCACACCTGGATAAGTTCGTGATTGTATTCATCGACGACATCTTGGTTTATTCAAAGATAAAGGCTGAGCACGAGCAACATCTTAGAGCTATTCTAGAGTTGCTGAAGAAGGAGCAGTTGTACGCCAAGTTCTCTAAGTGCGAGTTTTGGCTGCGTGAAGTCCAATTTCTTGGACATGTAGTAAATGAAGGTGGGATTCATGTGGACCCAACCAAAATCGAGGCGATCAAAGATTGGGAAACGCCAAAGACACCAACTGAGATTCGGCAATTCTTGGGTTTGGCTGGCTATTATCGAAGGTTCATCGAGAACTTTTCAAAGATCGCTCAACCGTTGACACTCCTCACGCAGAAGGATAAGAAGTTTGATTGGGGAATCAAACAGGATGAAGCGTTTCAGATATTGAAAGATAAGCTTTGCAACGCGCCAATCTTAGCTCTACCAGAAGGCACTGACGATTTCGTGGTATACTGCAACGCATCGCGTCAAGGATTGGGTTGTGTGTTGATGCAACGTCAAAAGGTTATCGCCTACGCATCACGCCAACTGAAAGTGCACGAAAAGAACTATACCACTCATGATTTGGAGCTAGGCGCAGTGGTTTTTGCTTTGAAGATCTGGAGACACTACCTTTAAGGTACAAAGTGCACAATCTTCACAGATCACAAGAGCCTCCAGCATATATTCAATCAGAAGGAGTTGAATATGAGGCAAAGGCGATGGGTCGAGTTGTTGAACGATTACGACTGCGAGATCAAGTATCATCCAGGGAAGGCGAATGTGGCCGCTGATGCCCTAAGTCGTAAAGAGAGAATCAAGTCCACAAGGGTTAGGGCTATGGAAATGATAATTCAAACCGACCTTTCCTCGCGCGTTCGTGCAGCACAGAAGGAAGCTCTCAAGGAGGGAAACCTTGAGGAAGAATATCTCCGTGGGATGGAGAAGATTTTGGTGCCAAACATGGAAGGAACGTTGTGTTTTGAGAAAAGGATTTGGGTTCCTCTGTTTGGTGGTTTAAGAGAGGTTATCTTTGATGAAGCTCACAAGTCGCGGTACTCTATCCACCCTGGAGCGGATAAGATGTACCAGGATCTTAAAGATTATTACTGGTGGCCTAGGATGAAAGGCGATGTTGCTATTTACGTGAGCAGATGTTTAACTTGCGCCAAAGTTAAGGCGGAATACCAGAAGCCTTCGGGACTTCTGCAGCAACCAAAAATTCCCCAGTGGAAGTGGGAAGAAATCTCCATGGATTTTATTACAAAGTTTCCAAGAACGCCAAAAGGCCATGACACTATCTGGGTGATAGTGGATCACTTAACGAAGTCAGCACACTTCTTACCTATCCGCGAGAAGGATAACACAAGCAAATTGGCTGAAATCTACATGAGAGAGATTGTTACACGCCATGGAGTACCTCTCTCGATTATTTCTGATAGAGACGGGAGGTTCGTATCGAGGATATGGCAATCCTTCCAGGAAGCTTTTGGCTCAAAGCTGAATATGAGCACGGCTTTTCACCCGCAGACCGACGGACAAAGTGAGCGGACGATTCAGACGTTGGAGGACATGCTGAGAGCATGTGTTATGGATTTAGGCGGTAGCTGGGATAAGCATTTACCCCTGGTTGAGTTTTCATACAACAACAGCTACCACACCAGTATTGGTGCCGCGCCATTCGAAGCGTTATACGGGCGCAAGTGCAGGTCGCCGCTCTGTTGGTCTGACGCGGGTGATAGACAATTGGTAGGTCCCGATGTAGTTCAGGAAACTACAGATAAGATCGCGCAAATCCGAGATCGCATTAGTGCGGCTCGTGACCGTCAGAAGACCTACGCAGATGTGAAAAGGAAACCTCAGGAGTTTGAGGTTGGGGATATGGTTTTGTTGAAAGTATCACCCTGGAAAGGTGTGGCACGCTTTGGGAAGCATGGGAAGTTGAATCCGCGCTACATTGGTCCTTTCAAGGTTTTGGAAAGAATTGGGACCGTAGCATACAAGTTGGATCTACCTGCCGAACTGAATAATGTTCACGATACATTTCATGTATCCAATCTGAAGAGAAGTCCAACTCAAGTTAACGTTGCCATTCCTACCGACGAAATTCATATTGATGACACGCTCCACTTCGTTGAAGAACCTGTCGAGGTCACGGATTGGAAAGTGAACAAGACCCGCCGGAGCAGTGTCAAGCTCGTCAAGGTTCGCTGGAATGCTAGGCATGGTCCTGAGTTCACCTGGGAGCGTGAAGACCGAATGAAAGAGAAATACCCCCACTTATTTCCTGAGAACCCTGCTTCTACAAGCAGAATTTAAAATTTCGGGACGAAATTTATTTAACGGGGGGAGAATGTGACAACCCTCACAAAACCAGGTATCCGTACGACTTAATTAACTATTAATTGTTGCCTAATTACTGTGCTTAACTGAGATTTCTGATAAACTGCTACTTGATTGTTGATACTTGTACATATCTGCATCATACTTTGATTTTTCCGTCACTACATTATTTACTTACTGAACTCTAGTGACAAACATGATGCACAAAAGCACAGTAGCATTTGAACGGATAACCTATTGAACATGCTGATATAGCCAGCATCAGGCAGACACTGCCTCTAAAGGCCTGAATGAGCCAGAAATATTTTACTACACCCATAGTGTGTGTAGGGATACAAGGGTTGTATAACTGCGTCTCTAGGAATAAGATACAGAGATTGGATGTGCCTAAAACGTACTCTAAGCACAAAACACAGCATTTTTATCAACACACTAGCTTCTAGCTAATTAATAAAGTGCCAAAACATGGGGAAATATTCCTGACACTTTGCAGAATAAATTGTGTCGCTAAAAATATTATTTACGACGCTTAAAGGATTACTTAAGCACTTTAACGGATTACTATCCAACCGAACAACCGGACTATACCCGGAACATAAAAAAATATTGCCAGAAATATTATTAGTCTTTTTCTGAGCCAGTTAGGGTCCCTGATTACCCTAACACCCGCTTTATAACGCATCATGCAACTAACGGGGTTAATCCCTAAAGTTAACCGACTTAACGTAACTAAATCCTAACTAAGCCATTGAAATCGAACCATGGGACCCCCCCCCCCTTGGGCCGGTTTGGTCCCTTTGTAACTAGGGAGTACACCTTTTAATTATTCTAATTGATGTTGTGGATATCTAGAGAATATAGTGACCGTTGGACGATGGCTCATGAATTGTCTATAAAATCAACACTAAGCACATAAGACTTCACACCACATTTCACCAACAAAAACTCTCTCCTTGCCCTCTCCCCATTCTCGGCCGAAGATCCCCACCCACAACCCTCCATCTTTCGATTCTTGTTCATCCATTTCAAGCACATACAAGGTGTTCGGGTCATGTATAAGGAAGCTTGAAGCAAGCGGAAGTTGAAGGACCTCACCCATTTGCTTTTATCCACGCCATTTTCGCCAAAGATCTTCCCTAGCCCCGAGCTAGAGGTATAACGTTTAAAACTCGCTCTTGATCGTATCTAAAGTGGTTAATATAATTTTTAACGGTAAAAAGTCGGAATCATGCGTTTTGAATCTTTAAAGGCTACTAAAACTCGAATATCGTTGGTTAAAAGCTCATAACATGTGTAAAAGTCGTAGTATTCGAATATGTTGATTATTGAGGCCCGATCTACGTTGTGGTGGCTCTTATCATCGTTTAACCCGACTTTGTTAAGATCACGAATCTTGACATACGCTTGTTTCTATCGGTACAAGGGTTAAAAGGTGAAACTCCACCACACGAGAAACATGAACTTGTGTAAAAGTATTTTGACTTGTAAAATAGTATTTAAAACGAGCCGATCTACGTATGTACAAGTGGTATATTCGTAGAACCAAGTGTCGAGAAAATCATGTTTTATAAAAGTTGGATGACATGTTAACAAATATGATTTTTACAAACTACAAGTGTATAAACACTTGCGAAACGAAAGATCCGACAAAATAACAATTTTTATAAAAGTTGTCGGGAAGTTGTAAAGGATGATTTGTTCCAAAAACGGGGTTTTTACAAGACTAAACTATTTTATACATAGATCCACTAAATATAAGGTGATCTACATTACGACTTTCGGAAAAATTACAAGTTCATGTAACAACGCGACTTTACATACTAGTCTACAAGATCGATGTGTTAAAACTGGTTTGAAGTATCGGAAATATTCATAAACGCATGCGTTGTCAATATATTATTTTGGGAAAGTATTATGTGGAAGAGGAAATATATTATTTTTGAGAAAAATAATTATATTTTTGGAATAAGAAATAAAATGTATTAAGTGGGACTTAATAAAATGATATAATTACACATGTATTAATTCCCCCATCCTTGGGAAGGAAAATACGTTATCAAGTATATACACGGAGCGGTTGTCTAACCGTTTCCCAAAAATATAAACTATGAAGCTAAAGCACGGCCATCCGTCTAATAGAATTAGCACATGTAGGTTGTTGCGCAGCACTTGGATATTTGGATTACTTGATATTGTGACGCATTCACTGTGAGTTCATGTCCCCCTTTTCTCTTAACTGTTTTCAGTTTTCTAAACCGCGGGGGTGAAATACATGTTACAGTGATTATGATTACTTTATACATGGTATGGTTAGCGTAAGGAGGGTTACTTTTAGATCATGTGAATGGGTAGGCGGAAACTTGAGGTCATTAATCCTCAGGGTGGGGACCGAGGGGCAGGAGCGGTAGATCTATTTGGGTGTAGCGAGCCCAGTCCCAGGTCCAGCATAACGGACCTTGGGATGACTTTGTTCCCGACGCATAAATTTGCTAGGTTTGAGCCTTCCTACTTGCATTTACACATATCAATGGCCTTGCAAACCGTTGGTGATCTCTTTTTCCTTATTTGCTGCATACCAGGGTTTTTGATAAAGATAAAGGTTTATTTACTCGTTTTTCGCATGAACTCGCTCAACATTATTGTTGATTTTTCAACTTACATGTATTTCAGGGAATTAAGGATCTGGCACGGTATAACAGGTTTCCCGCTGCATAAGACATCAGGGTCATCCAGGATTCGGGGAATGTGACTTCTTCCTGGACGAGTCACAGACCTTGAATCGTGTTTATGTCATGTTTATGGTTGTAATGTTTAGACAAGTCATGATTGTTGGGTGTTTCACCTGTTAAGACTATGTTTTATATTTTTATTATCAATGGATGATCTTGCATATTTTAATACATATAGCCTTGTTATGATTAAGCTATGGTATTAAGAAGTCACACCAAATTAACCACGCTTCCGCAAAGCCAGGGTGTGACATGTCAAAGAGATGAAGAAGACGAACAAGATTCGAGATAAAGCACATGAGGCATTGGCGAAACAAGTGGGCCAACTAGCGGAAGAAGTGGCCCAGATAAAGGGAAGCATGGGGAAGCTTCCAAGTGACACCACGGTAAACCCTAAGCATCAAGGGTCGAGCTCGAGAAACACACGTGAGGTACATTTAAATGAAATTTCTTTACGTAGTGGTCGAGTCATAGATAATGGTGTCAAACCACCATCACCCCAGTTTGTTGAAGGGGTGGTGGAAGATGCGAGTGAAGATGAGCGTGAGGATGGTCAAACGGGTCAAAATAAAAATGATTTGAAAAAGAAAAACAATCCACCCGTTGCGACCATCCCCGTCCCCAAGGCTAAGGAAAAGGGTGTGGAGGCTAATACCGCCCCTTATCCCGAAGCGTTGAAGGGACCCATGAAAAAAGTTGTAAACAAAAGAGGTCCGCAACAAGAAGAGTTGTTGGAAATTTTCAAACAAGTCAAAATCAATTTACCTCTTTTGGATGCAATTAAACAAGTACCATCGTATGCTAAGTACTTGAAAGATTTGTGTACCCAAAAACGCACTCACAAATTTCCAAAAAAAAATAGACTTGACTGAAAATGTGAGTTCGATTCTCTCGGGTGCACTTCCACCCAAGCTCCAAGATCCGGGTGCGCCTATCATTTCAATTCAAGTAGGTGATTTTAAAATCAACCGGGCGCTTCTAGATCTTGGTGCTAGTGTAAGCATACTACCGGGTAGTTTATTTGACCAATATGAGTTTGGTCCACTTCAGTCGTCAAACACCACCGTGGTGTTAGCCGATTTGACACCCAAACTACCCCGTGGAGTTGTTTCAGATGTGATAGTAAAAATTGAGGATTTTTACTACCCGGTGGATTTTCTAGTACTTGATTATGTGGCCAAGGACCCAACCAAACAACCTACGGTGATTTTGGGTCGACCGTTCTTAGCAACTGCAAATGCTCAAATTGACTGTAGAACGGGAACGGTTGACATGACATTTGGAAACCGAAGGTTGCGGTTGCATGTTTTTTCCGGACTTATGAACCCTCTAGTTGATAATGAATGCTATATGGTAGACATTGTTGACACGTGTATACCTCTTTGCGACACAGTTGTATATGAGGAAAACACACTGGAGGATTGTTATATGTTTGACAGGTCACAGGTGGAGGTGGAGAGAAGTATGGACGAAGAAGTAAGGAGTTTGGAGGTGCTAGCGGTTCGAGAAGGAAAACCGACATGGACGCACCAAGTTAAAAGCTTACCGGAGAGCATTGATACTAAATTGAAGCCGTCTTTAGTAGAGCCTCCGGAAGTTGAGTTGAAAGCATTGCCGAAGCATCTTAAGTATGCTTATGTTGGTGAAGGCAATACACTCCCGGTTATAATTGCATCAAATTTAACCGTGGAGTAAGAGAAAAAGTTGATGGAGGTGTTGGTCACCAATCGGGCGGCGATTGGATGGACCATTGCGGATTTGAAGGGTATTAGTCCCTCGGCGGTGATGCAAAAAATCATCACGGAAGAGAATGTGACTCCCGTTCGAGATGCACAAAGGCGGTTAAATCCGAACATGCGGGAGGTCGTGAAGAAAGAAGTGTTGAAGTGGCTTGATGCGGGTATCATTTACCCGATCTCGGATAGCCAATGGGTGAGCCCAACACAGACGGTTCCCAAGAAAGCTGGTATACAAGTCGTCAAAAATGACGCAGGTGAAGAGGTAGCCACCCGGCCGGTAACCGGGTGGCGAATTTGTATTGATTATAGGAAGTTGAATACCGCAACTTCCAAAGATCATTTTCCTTTACCTTTCATAGATCAAATAGTTGAGAAATTGTCGGGGCAAAAATTCTATTGCTTCTTAGATCGTTATTCCGGTTATAACCAAATTGCCATCCATCCGGAAGATCAATCAAAGACTACGTTTACATGTCCCTATGGTACATTCGCATTTAGGCGAATGCCGTTTGGATTATGTAATGCTCCAGCCACCTTCCAAAGGTGCATGATGAGTATCTTCTCCGATATGGTGGGAAAGTCTTTGGAAATCTTCATGGATGATTTCTCAATTTTTGGATCATCTTTTGAGACTTGTTTGGACCAACTAGATAAAGTGTTAAAAAGATGTGTTGAAACTAGTTTGGTCCTAAGTTGGGAAAAGAGCCATTTTATGGTTCAAGAGGGAATTGTGTTGGGACACGTGGTGTCAAGTCGGGGGATAGAGGTTGATCGTGCTAAGGTACAAGTCATATCTACTTTACCATATCCCACGACTGTTAAAGGTGTTAGGTCATTTTTAGGTCACGCGGGGTTTTATAGACGATTTATTAAGGGTTTTAGTGATATAACAAAGCCTTTATGTAATTTGTTGTTAAAAGACCAACCGTTTGATTTCAATGAAAATTGCCAAAATGCTTTTAACAATTTAAAAGAGAAGTTAGTGGAGGCCCCAGTCTTGCAATCGCCAAATTGGTCTTTACCTTTTGAAATAATGTGCGATGCAAGTGATTATGCGGTGGGGGCCGTGTTGGGACAACGGGTTGACAAGAAACCCGTTGCCATATACTACGCAAGTAAGACTCTTTCGGATGCGCAATTGAATTACACAACAACCGAAAAAGAGCTACTTGCGGTGGCATATGCATTGGATAAATTTCGGTCTTATATATGGGGTAGTAAAGTGATTATTTACTCTGATCACACTGCAGTTAGGTACCTCATGGAGAAGAAAGATGCAAAGCCGAGGTTAATCCGATGGGTGTTGTTGCTCCAAGAGTTTGATTTGGAGATACGGGACAAGAAGGGTATTGAGAATGTGGTAGCGGACCACTTGTCCCGATTGATGGTTGAAGAGGATCCGAAGGCCTTAGAAATCAATGAGTCTTTCCCAGATGAGCATATAATGAAATTAGATAAATTGCCATGGTATGCTAACATTGTCAATTATCTTGTTACAGGTGATATGCCGGCACGTTGGGATAGACAGAAAAGGCAACACTTCATGTCCCAAATTAAATACTATCGGTTGGAAGAACCGCATTTGTGGAAGGAGTGTGCGGATCAAGTTATAAGAAGATGCATTGATGACGAAGAGATTCCAAGCGTGTTGCAGCATCTACACTCGTTTGCATGTGGTGGTCACTTTAGTGGTCACAAAACGGGTCACAAAGTGTTGAATAGTGGCCTTTATTGGCCTACTATTTTCAAAGATGCAAATGAGTTTGCCAAAAATTGCGTAGAGTGCCAAAAATTAGGGGGTATTTCAAAACGGGATGAGATGCCCATGCAACCAATCCTTGTAGTCGATGTTTTCGATGTATGGGGTATTGCTTTCATGGGCCCATTCCCCAATTCCTATGGCAACGTGTACATCTTGGTGGCCGTTGACTATGTGTCGAAATGGGTCGAAGCAATCGCCACCAAGACAAACGACCATTCCGTGGTTTGTAATTTTGTCCAAACTAATATTTTTTCAAGGTTTGGGATTCCTCGTGTCATAATAAGTGATGGAGGATCTCATTTTAAAAATTTTCGGTTTGGGAAACTTCTAAAACGGTTTGGTGTTGACCATAGGATTGCTACCCCCTATCACCCGCAAACAAGTGGGCAAGTTGAGGTGTCAAATAGGCAAATCAAAGAGATTTTGCAAAAGACCGTGCGGGCGGACCGTAAGGATTGGTCAATCAAATTGAACGATGCTTTATGGGCCTACCGCATAGCACATAAGACACCCATAGGCACCACACCTTACCGGTTGGTTTATGGTAAAAACTGCCACTTACCGGTTGAACTCGTGCAAAAGTCGTTATGGGCTATTAAAGAGGTTAATGTGCAATATGATGATGCAGGTAAGGAACGGAAGCTCAAGTTATGTGAGTTGGATGAGCTAAGGGAGATGGCATATGAATGCGCGTCTAAGTATAAGGATGGGATGAAGAGAGCGCATGATGCAAAGTTGAGAAAGAAAGAGTTTGAAGTGGGTCAAAAGGTGTGGCTCTACAATTCGAAGCTCAAGTTCTTTCCCGGGAAGCTCCGGAGCAAATGGATGGGACCTTATGTTGTCATCCGGGTCGGACAATTGGGTGATGTTACTATCGAGGACCCGAAGGATGGAGTACGGCAAACGGTAAATGGTCATCGGCTAAAACCGTTTCTCGATGGTAATGAGAAAGTGGATGAAAACAAGGAATCGGTGAGCTTCGTGGTAAGCTTCCCGGTTTACGAGGTCGAATGAAAAGGACCGGTAACACTTTGTGTAAAGTTTGTACAATCTTTTAATTGTTTGTGTGTTTCGAGGATAATCGTTTTCATTTCCTACTAATCTCTCTTGATTGTGTGAAGTCCAGACATTCCGAACGGGTCATGAAGATACAAGGTATGCTTTTAGACTTGTTTATGTGCATTGAGGACAATACACGAATTTTTGGGGGGTGGTAGAGCCGTTGACGGTTATTGCGGTTAAAAATTTGTAACTTATAAAAATTCACAAAAAGTTTTTTTTAATAATTTTTTAGGAATTTTTATTGTACATAGTCCCTTTATTAAAAGATAATAAAATTCACTTTATATATATAAGAAAAATTAAAATGGAAAATGGAAAATCCATGCACCGTCGTCGACGGTGGCATGGTGCGTCGCCCACGGCCCCTCTAAAGTACCGTAGCCACAAATTGTTCGTAAACAGCAAGTTTAGCCGTCGGCTCAGATCACATTTGCATTGACCGTCGCTGACGGAAGGGTTGTCCGTCGCCGACGGCCCTCTAAACTGTTCCGACGCAGGTTTGTCATTTGGGTTGTGTGTCGAATCCAAACACTTATACACACATAATGACTTGACCCGAAACCCTTTTTGTCACACCCCGAATTTCCACGTGTCACCGGTGGGCCCGGTGGGGAGTATCGTGACGTAGTTGATAACATCATAGTCAAACAACACAATTTATAAATGCACAGCGGAAGCAAGAGATAAATATATTACAACCCGAACATTAAGTAATATCAAGTATTACAACGGAAAGTAGAGGATCCACAGGCGGATCTTAAAACTTAAATTTTGTCCAACAGACTTTAGACGCCTAGAATTTTGCAAGATTCCTTATTAACGCCCTGAGCAGCTTCTAGCCTATTACGTACTTGTGCCTGTCACTTAGACTTTGGAAAATACGTCAGTTTTCACTGGTAAATACACTCAACTGACTCATTTGAAAAGAGTTTATGAAAATTGGTTTAGGCGCACAAGGCACAAAACTATTTTGACACTTGATTAAGATGCACAAGGCAAGATTAATCTTTTATACTTGGGACAAACTATATCTCATGTTATCAGTTTTACATAACTTGCTCTACAAATGGGGCCCGGTCCTATGCCGGTTCAAGATTAACCGACACACCACTATTCCCATATTGGGAATCCCTTATTGGGTATAATCAATTAATAAGCATAAAGCATCTGTCAGGTGTATGCCTACACCCCGTGCTTAGGTCGTGGCCAATGCATTTAATGAGTCAAGGATATCCAGGACACGGTCGCATTAACCCCCAATGTTTCAGTCAAGCAATACGAATTAAAACAGGTTATTTGGATTTCCCGACTCATTGGTCTTCGAATCCCATACCTGACCATGCGGTATTTATATTACCGTATCCCAAGCCCGTAATAGGGAAAATAAGTTAAGAGTATTTACCTGAGCTAGCTCCTGTCTTAAATAGCAAGAATTATAATAACTCAGCCGTATTCACTTAAGTAAGCGTAGGTACAATTTACCGGAAGGCCCTAGTCTGGAACGATGGTATAAATAACCAATTAGAATACTAACGGGTCTTTAATTAAGCCTAAGCTTAGACCGGTTAGTTTTAAGGAAATATACGGTTCAAGCGCACGATTAAGCGAAGACCGGATAGAACGTGATTTAGACTCGACAAGTTTGAATACTTGTATAATATGGGTATACTAAATACATTCTGGATTTTGAGACAAAAATGATAACGTTTGACCCGTTTCGGTCAATTTATGCAAACTAGTTACATAAACCGAACCGAGCGCTAAAAGAGCGTTACGGGTAGGCAAAAGAGTCATATGCAAGTTCCCTGAGATAATATGCTTTAAATATGATATAATATCAGCAAGTTATGTTCTATTATGCCCCGAATAAGTTTAAACTCAATTTATGCCTCATAAGGGCATTTTGGTCATTTAAAAGATTATAAAAGAGTTAAATTGGAAATCTGAGTTGCGTGTCTGATTTATACAGTAAATATACTTCATTTAACATATTAAAACAGTAGGGTATGACCCATATACAAGACTTATCATTTAAAATCAAACTATGCACCGTAGGGGTATTTTAGTAATTTCACAAGGGCTAAAAATGTCAAAACTGGAAATCTGAGTTCAACCATTTACACTTACTGTTATTATATGAAAATATGCTAAATACATCAGTAGGTATAATTCTTATATGTTTAAAACGAGTATAACGCTTATTATGCGCTAAAAACGCTAAAAATGCGATTTAGAGCCGTTTCCGGGTTTTCAAAAGAAAGCAGAGGTTTTTATATTTCCAGAATACTTAAAATACTTTATTTAACAAATAAAATCAGTAGAAAAAGGTTTGGGGTCAAAAGGATTAAAAAAAAAACTCATTTTATGGCTTAAACGGTCAAAACCGACATTAACCGAAATAACTTAGCGATCTAAGAAACGATCAGCCAAAAATTAAATAAAAATCATCAAAAATCCCAAAATATTATATAACATCAGTGGGTAGAAAGTTTTATATCAACACGTGGCCTGAAATAGGTTATACGCTAAATGCGCCGTTTATTTAACATAAAGATATAGTTTTACGCTATCGGCCATAACTCAAAATCTGGACCACCAACTGACCTCAAATTTTCGGTGCAAGTTTATAAATTAATAATAAGGATTTCTACTCTTTCACTTTTCCAAAAATCACGTTTTATATCAAAAAGGGCAAAATAGTCAACTTTTAAGCATAATCGGTAACATGCGTATGAATCGGTTAAGCATAGACTCACGATGCAAAAATTCCAGAAAGTTAGACTAACATAAAAATGGTCTAAAATACACTCTAATACAGATCTCAACATGCATGCATGGATCCGAATCGAGAGTCAACGAAAAAGTCGTTTTATAGGACTTTCGGTTCCGATCCGTGTTTATACCAAAGATTGTCGGGTTGATTATGATAAAACACATTCTTATATTCATTATAAGTTATTTTTGATGATCAAACTGATTGCATGTCATCTACATTACCATTTATGCTATATTTCGCAAAAACGATTTCTGTTGACTTTTTAAGAACATCTTTGACTCGACAATTAGCATGCTTAGAGTGGGAATCAGAGATTACCCTTTTGAGGGTTTGTTTCCCACATAAATACCAACTTATAAGTGGTTTCAATTTGAGAAATGACAGAGCCAGTTTCGTTTAATCGAAAAGTCAAACTATATGAACAACGGTTTGACTTTTAACTAATAATCTATGCTAGAACAGATTGGAGAATGACATGAAGGCTTACAAAGGTCCTAATGAAGCCTAGACAACACTTGGAAGTGGCCTTGTCGATCAGAATGCTCCTGGAGAAGTCTTGAGAGTTCTTGAAGTTGTGAATGTTCTTGTTCTCTAACTCAAGTGCCCCCAAATGAAGCTTGATCTGAATTATAATGGGAATTTAGGTGTTATGAGAAGCTTCCAGGTGTCCTTACATGCATGGCTATCTATTGGTGCAAATGGTAGGTGAAACCAGCTGTTCTCAACTCACAAAACTGACCCAAAAACACAATTTCGTGCATTTCTGATGCTGGCAGGGTCATGCGGCCCGCTTAAGGCAGCCCAGGCGGGCCGCCTAAGGTCTGCAGATCCCAAACTTTGCTTAAAAGTTGCAGTTTTGGTCCCTGTTCTTCGGTTACGATGATTTGGCCATTTATTTTGACTCGTAAACCCCCAAACTTGGTTTTTAAGAACCTTGGGACATTTACCAACATGGTAATGTCCTCGGTTAACTTTGCGCTCACCCGAAAAGCCATGAAATTCGACGTTGACGCTTTTAACCCCTCAAGTACGGTTTTGGCAATAACTTTCTCATACGTTAACGAAACTTCATGAAATTTTTACCACATATTCTAGTGAGTATATTTTAGCATTACAAAGCTTCGGGTCTGCCAAAAGTTCACTCAGAGGTATAAATTCAACATGTTGACACTTTTGGCCCCTATAGTTTGCAATTCCTCACTTTCGTGCATTTCCCGCTTCGTATGATCCATGATCCATCCGTTTAAGGTTATAAACATTATGTAGGGTTATCATAGAGTCTATTTATCCATTGTTGACACTTTGGACCCTTACGTTCCATAGTTTTCACCGTTTGTCAACTTTAGTCCCTCTAAAGTTTGTTTTCGCATATGCAAAGCCTATGACACGTGTCAATACATTATTGGACGTATATTTTCGAGGTGTTACATCCTCACCCCCTTAAAAGAAATCTCGACCTCGAGATTTACTGAAATAAATGAGGATATTTTTCCTTCATCGTGGATTCCACTTCCCACGTATATTCGGGACCTCTACGGGCATCCCATTTGACCTTAACTATAGGCACATGCTTCCTTCGAAGCTTCTTCACTTGTCGATCCTCAATCGACAATGGTTTTTCCACGGACTTCAAACTTTCATCTATGTGTATATCTGTATGCGGTATAACCAGTGATTCGTCAGCGAAACACTTCTTCAGATTACAGATGCGAAACACATTATGTATAGCGCTAAGTTCTTCAGGCAAGTTTAACTTATAAGCAACTGACCTGATACGTTCGACAATCTCGAAGGGTCCTATGTACCTCGGGCTTAGCTTGCCTTTCTTACCAAATCGCATCACCCCCTATCAGGGCGATACCTTAAGTAACACTTTATCACCTATATCGAAGTGAATATCTTTGTGCTTTGGATCCGCCTAACTTTTCTGCCTATCCCTGGCAGCTTTCAAACGATCGCGAATCTGAACGATCTTGTTCGTCGTCTTGAAAACGATTTCTGGTCCTGATAGTTGGATATCTCCAACTTCTGCCCAACATATAGGCGATCTACACTTCCTACCGTATAAGGCCTCAAAAGGCGCGGCCCTAATACTAGTATGGTAGCTATTTTTATAGAAGAATTCTATCAAGGGTAGGAGGTTATCCCAACTGCCACCTAAATTAATCACACATGCACGAAGCATGTCTTCCAATGTTTGGATGGTACGCTCACTCTGTCCGTCCGTCTGCCAACCGTTATGTGATAGTGCTTCTTGACTTATTGGCGGAACATATCCTTTAATCCTTAGGGTGCAATACATCGCGAGCTCCACCAAGCTCCTTAAATAGGTTTTAGCTCATAAGTTATTTGATCTTGATATATTCGATTACTTCGAATGATTTCATATATTCAGAGCTTACTAGCCTGACAATTAACAGATTGGCACACCTTTCCAGGGTGATATCTTTTGTTGAACCTTATTTCTTAACAAGAACTTAGGAGGTTTGCTATTTCCATGAATCCTTGATTCTCTGCCGAATACTGGCAACTTATAGATGGTTATGGATTTGCTCGATCTTATTCGTTGTTTCCAAGGCAACTTTTAGATCCTGATAATTGGACTTACCAATTTTCTGTCTAGCAATAGATGTTTAACATCTTATCTATACAAGGTCTCCCAAAGGAGCAGCGTTGATACTTATACAACAATTGTTACCGAAAAGCTTATCTTAAGGCGATATGGTTATTCCAATCACTGCTTGACTAATCTCAAAGAATAGTTGTTCCTTACAGCTAGTCGAATAAATCGACGATCCTGGCAGCAATTTGGGGATTCCTAGTTATTGCCTAAATAGGGTTGCGGTAATCAATGCATAAACAAGATGAACCGTCTTTCTTATTTACTAAAAATCGGAGTTCTTAGAACCTTGAATTTTGGCTTTACGAAACCTTATCCAAAACTTATTTATTTGGCTCTTAGTTCTCCCTATTTCGTTGGTAATAACAGATATAAGATTCTTACAATAACTGCAGCCCTAAGCGGGATGTTTGTCCTAACATCCTCTTGCCTCTCAGAAGGTAACCATGGTAATTCTTATAAAGAAGCTAATTATGACACATAGAGATGTCAGAGATTTCCGTATTCTCAGACTTTGGCTCATCTATCGCTGTCGGTGTCAGATAAATGACACATTCCCTTTACCATTGCAAAGATGCCCTAAGTAGAGATACTTATAAGGACATTTTTATATTGGATATCTCCTTTGAATACTACTAGTCGACTTTAGTACAATATGACCATTGGGATATCTTCGGGGATCCCATGCATTAAACCTCCATACTGATCAGGCATGGAAGCAATCTATGGGACACACTAGGATACACAATCCTCATATGGTACTCTTATCAAACATAGTTTGGCATTCGCAGACGATAGAAAACAATGAGAAAAATAATAAAATAAAATAAATAATATATATTGTCGTACTCTTTCTGGGGAGGAGTACTCCAGATTCTTATGAAAGGATTTTCTCCGAGGATGGGAGAGAGGTCATTAAAGATTCCATTGGTAACTTATACCTCATATTTAATATATGGAGTCCTTATGAGTGTAATCCATAGTTTGCTAAGCTTATGATTTGCTAAAGGTTTATTATCCCTTGCATCAATGTAAAAATACTTGTCAGTCACTATCAATGCTAAACGGTAAAGGACGTACCTATTGCTATTAACGATGTGCACTGTCTCAGGTATTCAACCGGTAGTCTAGGCGGTTCCTTTCTTATCTTTTCCCGACCTAGCTGCTCCTTTCTTGGCAGCCTTAGGGCAATTAGTACTGATGTGCCCCTTTTCACCACAGCTGAAACAGTTTGCATCCTTCATGTCCCTACATTCGTGGGACTGGTGGCCAGTTCTTTCACAGATGCCACATTGCTTTATCTTTTGGCTTAATCGACACTGCCCCCAATGTCTTCTTTTGCAGGTTTTGCATGTAGGCTTTTTGTTGGAATCATGTTGGTTATTGTTGAGCTTGGGTTTGCTCTTCTTAGGATTCTGAGAGTTACCCTCCTCCCTTTGTCTTTTGTCATTAGTTTCATTTATGAACGACTTTTGTCTCACTACATCTAGAGTGAGAGACAAGGATAGATCTACAGCTGATCTGTAGTTGGTGGGCCTTGAAGCCTTAACATCCCCTTTTATTTCTGGTGCCAAACCACCGATGAAACGCGCAATGCGTTTTGGTTCCGGGGTGATTAAATAGGGTACTAGTCTAGATAGGGAGTTGAAGTCGGTAACATATTGCTGACAATTTAGGTTTTTCATTGTGAGATTCAGAAAATCTGTCTCCACCTTTTCCACTTCGTGTTGTGGACAGTAGTTCTCTTTGATAAGGTCCACAAACTTGGACCATCCCACAAGGTATAGGGGAATTTTCCCCGTGGACTGCATCATGGCCTTCCACCATACAAGAGCCTCTCCTTTAAAAGATTGTGAAACAAATTTTACTACGTCCTTATCAGCACAATCGCTGATGTCCACAACCGTTTCCATTTCCTCAAGCCATTCCATGGCATCAATTGCTCCTTTTTCGCCATTGAAATCTCTGGGTTTGCATGAGATGAAATATTTGTAGGTGCACCCGCCCTCAGTTGAAAGGGGCTTATCATAGAGTACTAACTCTTGAGGTTCGCTCTTTTCCTCTGAAGAGTGAACGGAGCTCTCCTTTCGAGCTGATGTATGCGTTTCCGTATGGATCTTTGAGTGAGTGACACTCGGTTCCTTTTTGTTCTCAAGTACCTTATCTACAACTTCACTAATTGCTGCGCTAATCAAGGCTTGAAGAGTAGTGCCATTAACATTTATATTTATACTTGCATCCTTGTTTTTAGCCGCTGCACTGCTGTGCGCTTCGTCGGTAACCTCCATTCTGGAGCTTTGGTACTAACACCCAAAAATAACATATGCTTAGATGCAAGTTATTATGGAATCATCGTAATGGATGATTTATAAGGTCATGATATTACTAAACCATAATGGCTGTTTGGTTTATAACTTCCTTATAGTATGCTACTAGAAAGTATGTCAATTATATTTAGCCTAGGTCAACAAGAACCATCAATTGTGTTTATGGTTTGGACCGAGTCCATTACCTTTTGACTGGGGATCACAATGTCACAACTGTCCTTGTCATAACGACAATCTTTAGATAGTTGGAAGGCTTGCCATGAAGGACATTAATAATCATAGGCCCGAAGGCCTTGTCACAAGGACATACAAAATATGGCCCTTAAGGAATTAATATATAAGCTGCAATCTTATTGGATCAGAGATCTTAAGGTTCGAACATAGTTCTTCACCTTTGGACAGAGAGTCAAAGACTACAACCGTCATCTTGTGGAAGATAATTTATTTTGCCACAAAGGCTAGTCAATGTACATCATTCTGACTAACTAGATGATTGTGAGCCCCAGAGGAGTCAGCCATGGTGAAGCTTTGAAGGCTAACTAACCATGAAGTCATAGCTTACTTAATTATAGGGAATTGTCGAACTTGATAATTTAAATAGCCATGGTGCAAACAAACCATATAGGCCAATAGATAGTATTTAGTTTATTTGATCATGTTTTGCCTAGATTTTTAAATAAACCATCTTTGGCGTTTAAATGGAATAAATCCTTTATACTTACTAGACAGGGGACATATGTAACACCTCGAATTTTTGTGTCCAATAATGTGTTAACACGTGTCATTTGTTTACACGTGGCATTGATATTAAATAAAGGACTAATTTTGACAAACCTTGAAAGTATATAAATTCGAGGGTTATAAATGTCAACAAGGGTAAATATACTGTATAGTAACCCTAAATAATGCTTGAACCTTCAAACGAATAAATCATAGATCGTACAGAAGCGAAACGCGAAAGAAGGTGAGAGATTACAAGCTACAGGGGTTAACCGTGTCAACATGTTTAATTATACCTCTGAGTGACCCTTTGACGTTCCCAAGGCTTTATAACGGTATTATACACTCACTAAAATATAATATATAAATTTCGCGAAGTTTCGTTATGAAACGAGAAAGTTAAGATCGAATTCGTAGGAGAAGGGTTAAAAGCGTCAATAATGAAAGTTAAGGCTTTCTGAATAATCAATAAACTAACCGGGGACTTAACAACGCGGGTAAATAACACGAGGTCCTTAGTTGTCATTAACCGAGGGCCAAACCGCAAAGTTACCCCTTCAAACCCGAAAGGTCAGGTAAATCATTACGAAAGATTTCGTTATTAATTGCCAGATTCTGTTAATCATTACAAAAGATTTAAGAATTCAGAAAATATAACCTCTCGCGGCCCGCGTGAGGTTTAGGCATAAGTTGAGGCGGGCCGCGAGCCTCCTCATTTATTCGCCTGATTTCTTAAACTCAGGCGGCCCGCGTAAAAGTGCATGGGAACTCCCATGCGGGCCGCGTGGGACGCCCAGATGCAGAAAACTTGTAACTACTTGCCTTTTGGAGCCTTTGAACGACCAACAACCAATAAATGAGGCATGGGCACCCTATGCTCGACCCATATCACTTAGGGGCACCTGCCCATCATCCATGATCATTTGTAGCATGTGTTGTGATGATCTAATGGCCTTGTAAACACTATAAATAGCCACATTTGGCTCATAAGTTCACCACACCTCAAACACACTCATCTGATCATTTCAAGAGCTCTCAAGCATTCCTCTGTGTTCTTAAGTCTTCTCTCAAGCTTCTGTAAGTGATCTAACCCTTTGTGGTTTCACATTTCCTTAGTAAATAGCTAAAAACCAAACCGTCGTAAATACGGTTTGACTTTAAAATAAATCAGTGATGGTTCAGTCTTATGACGAATCAAAAGTAGTTTTGAGTTGGTATTTATGTGGGTAATAAACCCCTAAAAGGGTTCCCTCTGATCACCACTCTAACTATGTCAAATATCAAGTCAAACGCGCACTTAAAAAGTCAACAGAAAGTCATTTTGCCGTTTTCTACATAATCTGTAATGTATACGTTATGAAACCTGTTTTGATGTTCATAAAACATGATATTAAGCATATAAACTTGTTTGCGCTCGTTTGAATCGACCATTTACTATATTGACCCGGTTCGGAGCCGAATGTCGCAAAAGTTTGACTTTTGCATTGACTTCAGTTCTGACCCATTTTAGTGAGGTATGGATATACCTTAGGACTCTCTTAGGACCAGGTTACATGATGGTATAGACCTCTGTGATCGGTTCATGAGTTATCCGAGTCTTTTGCGCATTTCCGTTAATCGCCTAAAAGTTGACCGTAACGCCATTTTGAAAATAAAACGAGTATTTCGGACACGTGAACGGACCAGAACCTTTCTTATTAAATTAAAAGCATGTCCTTAAAGTTTCACGTCAATCCGAGGTCTAGAATGAGAGTTATGCTAATTAGCGCAATTAAAATAAACTTTTGTAATAAACGGCGCAATTAGCATAACGCCTATCTAAACCAAGATTTCGTCACCAAAACTTTTACCCACTGTATTAAAATAATATTTAGGGAATTTTGAAGATTTGTAATTAATTTTTACCTTGCTCATAACCTGCGGTTATGGCTACGGTTCGGTAAATACCGAATATGCCCTTTTCGGCCAAAACATGAGTTCTACAAGGTCTTTTGACCCGATTCCAGTTGCTACTGGTTCCAAATAATAAATAAAGTATTTTAAGCTTTATAAGCTGTTCGGGAAACTCAGATTTCCTGTAGAACTCGAAAAGCTCTTTAAAAGTCTTTAAAATGACCGAAAAACCCCTACGGGGCATGATATTAACTTAAACTCGTTACGGGCATCACGGAAGGTATCCTACTGATACCACAACCTCTTAAGGCATATTGACTTAGGAAATAAGCGTAAGACCCTCATGGTTAACCGTTTCGCCTATTGCGCGCACGGTTCGGCTTATGAAACTAGTTTTCATAAATTAGCCGATACGGGTCAAATTATATTATTTGGACCCCAAAATCCAGAGTGTGAACCTTAGACCTATATAAAACAAGTCTCTGAACTTGTTGGGTCAGAATCACGCTCCACTCTCGGTTTTCGCCTTTTCGCGCGATTAAACCATATCTATATATATCGGAACCAACCGGTCTAGGCTACGGCTAATATAAGGACCCGTTAGGATTCTAAGAGGTTAATTAAAACCTTCGTTCCAGATTAGGAGCCCCGGTAAAAGCTATCGGCGATTTAATCAAACTAAGGGTATATACTTGCAAAGGTAAATACTTTAACTTATTTCCCCTATATGGGCTTGGGTTACGGCATGTTAATACCGCTTGATTGAGCATTATATTTTTCCATCGCTTAGGTGGTTAATTAAATAATATGATCGGCTCATTTAAACAGTTTTGTTTCTTAAAAGCCTTTGGGGGGTTTAATGACCGTTGTCCCGGATATCCTTGGCATCATTTTACGAAATGGCCACGACCATCGACATCCCGGTGTAGGCGTACACCCGGTATATATTGTCGACATTAAATTAAAAGACGTAGCCGTTGGTTTTTATACTATGGTTTTACGCAATGTGGTGTGTCTATAAATCTTTAACCCGGCATGACCCGGGCTACTGAACGCATAAAAGAACATGTAAAACGTTCACAAGATTTTAATAATTTTCCCAAGTTATAAAAGAGTTTGTGCCTTGTGCATACAAATCAATTTTAATAAACATTTTCAAATGTGTCAGTTGAATGTATTTACCAGTGTAAACTGACGTATTTTCCCCAAAAAGATTAAGTGCAGGTACTATACGAAATGGGCTGGTATAGGCGTCCTAAGCATCGTACATAGTCTCGCAAACTCGATGCTGCATCTGAATGAACAATATTTATTATTTTGATCCACTGTGGATATATTCAACTTCTGTAATACATTTGATATTACAACCAGAGGTTGAAGTTTATATATTTATCTTAAGCTTCCGCTGTGCATTATATAATTGTGTGGTTTGACTATATTGTTGCCAACATCGTCACGGTAATCCCCCACCGGGCCCACCGGTGAAACACGTGGAAATCGGGGTGTGACAGGTTGGTATCAGAGCCAACATTGAGTGAATTAAACACTATCCTAATGTGTTTAATCTCAATGACACAATTGCACATACTTGAGTCTAGACAAGAACTTAGGACAAATTCGAATTGTTATTCCAATTTTGTCTTTTTCTTTTATTACTGGAATTTAAAGTTTATAAAGCAGGAAAATGCCACCTGTTATATTCCGAGGAAGAGGAAGGGGAAGAAGAGGCAGAGGATATGTCGTGACACATCACGATAACGAAGCTGGACCATCAGGTACAAGACATCCTTCAATGACAAGGAGCGAAGAACCACAACGACGAAGAGATCTCTACGAACCCGCGAGGCATTCCACCTCGCACAGCTCGACGCCATCTTATCGGCACTCCTTTGGGCCAAACTCAGAGAATGATCCCAACAACCCACAACCTTCCTTCATACCTCTACAACGTTCGGTATCGCACCGAAATTACGACGACCCTACTCCATACTTCATAGGTCAGTTTAATCCAGCTGACTACATACAGGAACCTTCAGGCTTTGTTCCACTAGGGCCACAAGATCACTTCTCCGAGGACCATATGGATGAAGATACTGATCCAACTGAACCTGCTCGTGGTACGCCCACGCACCCGATAGAAGTCTCTGATGGGTCATCCTTCCATGGCACACCCTATCAGGGGCCAGACAGTTTCCAAGCGTTGTTTGACCGACATGAGTGGTACTACACGCCACCTCAACAGACATCACAACAACCGCGACATCCACAGGATCCCTCTGAGGATTCACGCTTTGAGGCAGTTACGCCACCACCTCCGCCACCGGCGCAACCAGTAATGCCTGATCCGCCAAGGCGTAGGAGGACAAATGCTCGTATGTCCACACGAGGAGGAGGGGGTATCCACTTCAGCACCCCTCGACACTCTAGTAGTAGCCACTACCCGCCACTACAAGAAGAAGGAACTTCAAGTCCTATACAGGAGGCGAACTCCGCACCAGCTGCACCAAATTCGCCACCATTTGGGTATGACCAACCCATACCTGCTTATACGGGTCCAACGGCTTACAACCCGTTCGAACCGTCACAAGCACAATACAACTATAATTACGAGCGCGACCCATATGTGGTGTCGGCTAGATATAATGCGCGCTACCCCGACGGAGCTCATGGGAACATGGGACCACCGGACTACTCAGCTCATGGGTATCCAATACCTCCCAGACCCCCAGTTCCGCAACAAGCGCCACAACCACGTTTCTCTCCTCCTGAACAGGAAGAGATACTCCATCGACTAGATCGTGTGGAGAGAGAGTTCGAAGAAGAGAAAAAGAGCCACCGAGGATTTCTCAAGGGCTTAGCGAACCTACTAAAGGGCAAAAAGAAGAAACGTGACCACTAGCCCTTAATAGTTGTACTAATGTAATTTCTACTTTAAAAGAAGTCCCTACGTGGACATTTATCGTATTTCAGTTCCTACGTGGACTTATCTTTTAGTCCTTGCATGGACACCTATCTTGTATTAGTCCCTGCGTGGACTTGTCACTTATTTTAAACCTCTATGGAGGTATGTACTATTTGAAAGACCCGTTTAGGGCAATATGTAATTGTATTTAAGATTTTGGAATGTATGTTATGAGTTTTGTTTTAATATGTATGAAATAAATCAAAACCAATCCTTTTAAATTGATCTGCCTAAATAATGAATCTTGCGAGTGAAACCTAGCCTGGTATCTTTTAAGATCCGGTCAAGATGATAGGACTTAATTAAAAGATACAGATTCCTTGTTAACCGCTGCAAGCACGTTAACAACTATGGCAGATGTGATTCGTTAAAATCACGCGCGTCATTCTTATACAATAATCCTTTAAGGATTTCAAAGCCCAACTAAATGATTTATAAATCGTGGGTTAAATCACCTATGCAAGTGATCAATCATATTAAAACATCCATTAGTGATGTAGTGCCTACGGGCCAATCTTATTAAAACATCCATTAGTGATGTAGTGCCTACGTGCCAATTTTATTAAAACATCCATTAGTGATGTAGTGCCTACGGGCCAACCATATTGAAACATCCATTAGAGGTGTAGTGCCTATGGGCCATAATAATTGTCTTATAAAGACAAAAGACAGTGGTGGTCTATGACTCTCTGTCAGAAGGAGATAAAAGAACTACGGTTCAAATCTCTATGCCTTTGATTTTCTGAAATCTCGGCTAATAATATAAAACATCCTCGTGATTTGGCTTTACGCCGCCAATATTATTGTTATAGCTAAAATAGGATGTATTCAAATCCTAAGATTTAATGAGGAATAAGTTAACCAAATATGGTCTCTGTTACCATGGTTGACAAATTGTCATAAAAGACAATTATATAATAATCTCCTAAATAAAATTTTGTTATCTTCTGTAACAGATTCAAGTTACAATGGCGGATCCCAATGGAGAGAACAGCCACACAAATGAAGATGACTACGACAATACGCCAGTGCATCTGACAGGCGCACAGCTAAAGGCTCTGATTGACAATGCTGTTCAGGCAGCTCTTGATCGTCAATATACTGAGTCCCAAGGCAGAACCGTATCAAAACCACCCTCTAAACCAAAGACACACTCCAAACCACCCTCTCAACCCAAGAAAGATGACGACAAACACTCGTCCACTTAGAACAGCTTTCATCGCGATAGGGAATATACTGATGCATCAAATGCTAAGGGTTGCACCTACAAATACTTTGTATCTTGTAAGCCCCGGGAATTTACAGGGGAGAAAGGTGCTGTTGATTGTATCACCTGGCTAGATGAGATGGACACTATTGTGGACATCAGCGGGTGTGCAGAGAGGGATGTGGTGAAGTATGTGTCCCAGTCATTTAAGGGCGAGGCCCTGGCATGGTGGAGAGCGTTGGTACAGGCATCTGGTAAGTCTGCTTTATACAAGATGACATGGGAGGAATTTATTGCTCTCATAAAAGAAAACTACTGCCCTCAGCATGAGGTTGAGAAGATCGAGGCTGACTTTGTGTCACTGGTAATGACGAACCTGGACTGCCAGGCATATTTGACGAGCTTCAATACGATGTCTCGCCTGGTCCCATACCTTGTGACACCAGAACCCAGAAGAATCGCCCGTTTCATTGGGGGATTAGAGCCTGCAATAAAGGCTAGCGTAAAGGCCTCTCGGCCGACGACCTTCAGGTCAGTTACTGACCTCTCCTTGTCTCTAACTTTAGATGTTGTCCGTCTGAGGACACTAAGGAGCAAGGAGGCTGAGAAGAGGAAACGTGAGGGTGATACCTCGCGGAGGTCAGGGAAAAATCACCGTGGAAACGGTGATGGCAAAAAGGGGTCGGAGGCAAAGAAAGATGGGCAAGCTGGTGAAAGGCCCAACTGCAAAATCTGCAAGAAACCCCACTCTGGGAAATGCAGATTTGCATCGAACTCACAGTCGCAATCAAAGACTCCTTCCTGTGGACTATGCAAGTCCAAGGATCATAAGACTGTGGAGTGCAAAAAGATCAAAGATGCAACCTGCTATGGTTGTAATGAAAAGGGGCACATCAAGAGTAATTGCCCTAAGTATGCCAAGAAGGCGGAAGAGACCAAGAAGTCAAATGCGAGGGTCTTTCGCATGGATGCAAAGGAGGCGGTTCAGGACGACAATGTGCTTACAGGTACCTTTCTCGTAAATAATATATTTGCAAGAGTACTATTCGATTCTGGCGCTGATAAATCCTTTGTAGACCAAAAATTTTGCCAACTACTAAATATGCCTATCAAAACCCTTGATGTGAAATACGAAGTAGAGTTAGCAGACGGCACGATAGAAACCGTCTCAACTGTTCTAGAAGGATGTGAAATGTCCATTAGGAACCATTCTTTTCCTTTATCTCTACTTCCCTTCAAATTAGCGGGTTTTGACATTGTGCTAGGCATGGACTGGTTATCCCATAACCAGGCCCAAATCATTTGCGGCAAGAGGCAGATAGTTTTAAAGACTCCGAGTGGTGAATCTCTTACCATTCGAGGAGATACGCAGTACGGGTTACCCGAGGACGTATCTATGCTCAAAGCCTCAAGGTGTTTGAACAGAGGCTGCGTAATTTACATGGCTCAGGTGATAATTGAAGAACCTAAGCTGAAGATCGAGGATCTTCCTGTCATTTCTGAATACCCCAAGGTTTTTCCTGAAGAACTACCTGGTTTGCCACCAGATAGACAAGTGGAGTTCAGAATAGACATCATTCCTGGAGCAGCTCCGATAGCAAGAGCACCTTACAGGCTAGCTCCAACGGAAATGAAAGAACTAAGGACCCAGTTGGATGAACTGCTGGCGAAAGGTTTTATCAGACCTAGTTCATCTCCCTGGGGAGCACCAGTCCTATTTGTAAAGAAGAAGGATGGATCGATGCGGTTGTGCATCGACTATCGAGAGCTAAATAAAGTTACCATAAAGAATAGATATCCTTTGCCAAGGATCGACGATCTGTTCGATCAGCTGCAAGGAGCGAGCTATTTCTCGAAGATCGACTTGAGGTCGGGCTATCATCAGCTAAGGGTCAGAGATGAGGATGTACATAAGACAGCATTTAGAACTCGCTATGGTCATTACGAGTTCCTAGTGATGCCTTTTGGGCCCACAAATGCACCAGCTGCGTTCATGGATCTCATGAACCGCGTCTGCAAGCCGTATTTGGACAAATTTGTCATAGTCTTCATCGACGATATCCTTATATATTTAAAGAACCAAGCTGACCACGAGAAGCACCTCCGTTGCATTCTCGAATTACTACAGCGTGAGAAACTCTACGCCAAATTCTCGAAATGTGAATTCTGGCTACGAGAGGTTCAGTTTTTAGGTCACGTTGTGAGTGAGCGTGGTATCCAAGTGGATCCCGCTAAGGTAGAGGCAGTCATGAACTGGCAAGAGCCAAAGACGCCTACCGAAATTCGTAGTTTCCTGGGGTTAGCAGGATACTACCGGAGGTTTATTGAAAATTTTTCGAGGATTGTTGCGCCCTTGACTTCCCTAACCAAGAAGAAAGAAAAGTTCATTTGGGGCCCAAAGCAGCAAGAGTCCTTCGAAATACTGAAGCAAAAGCTAAGCAACGCACCTGTGCTGACATTACCGGAGGGTACAGATGAATTCGTAGTTTACTGCGATGCATCACACACGGGCATGGGATGTGTGCTTATGCAGAAGGGCAAGGTGATTGCCTATGCTTCAAGGCAATTAAAGGTGCACGAAAAGAATTACACCACCCACGACTTGGAGTTGGGTGCCATTGTATTTGCACTAAAATTGTGGAGGCATTACCTTTATGGTATTAAATTTGTGATTTATTCTGATCACAAAAGCCTCCAGCACCTGTTCAACCAGAAGGAGTTGAACATGAGGCAGCGCCGTTGGATGGAAACCTTGAATGACTATGATTGCGAGATCAGGTACCATCCCGACAAAGCGAATGTGGTCGCTGACGCCTTAAGCAGGAAAGAAAGGGTAAAACCTATTCGAATCAATGCCAAGAGCATTGAGGTCAAGAACAATTTAATTGAAAGGATTTTAGCTGCACAGCGAGAGGCTGTGTTGGAAGCTAATTATCCTAATGAAAAATTAGGAGTAACTGAGGAGCAGTTGACTCTCAGCAAGGATGGAATCTTGAGGCTGAATGGACGTATATGGGTTCCGATCTATGGAGGACTACGAGATGTTATCCTCCAGGAAGCCCATAGTTCCAGATACTCAGTCCATCCTGGAGCAGACAAGATGTATCAAGATTTAAAGGCAAACTATTGGTGGATAGGCTTGAAAAAGTCTGTGGCCGCCCACGTAGCAAAGTGCTTGACTTGTGCTCAAGTCAAAGCCGAGCACCAAAAGCCGTCTGGCTTGCTACAACAGCCCGAACTTCCCGAGTGGAAGTGGGAATGCGTAACTATGGACTTCATAACCAAGTTACCCAAAACCAGGAAAGGAAACGATACAATATGGGTCATAGTAGATAGGCTGACTAAATCAGCTCATTTTCTACCCATCAAGGAGACGTATAGCTCCGATATGTTAGCCCAACTTTATGTTGATAAGATTGTAGCCTTACACGGCATACCTGTGACTATTATCTCCGATAGGGATACCAGGTACACGTCTCATTTCTGGAAGAGTTTCCAGCAATCTTTGGGCACGCGTTTGAATTTCAGTACGGCTTACCATCCACAGACGGACGGTCAGAGTGAGCGTACCATTCAAACGTTGGAAGACATGCTTCGTGCGTGTGCGATCGATTTAGGTGGTAACTGGGATAAGAATCTACCCCTAATCGAGTTCTCCTACAATAATAGCTACCATACCAGCATAAAGGCTGCGCCTTTCGAGGCATTATACGGTAGGAAATGCAGATCACCTGTTTGTTGGGCGGAAGTAGGAGAGGTCCAATTATCGGGACCAGAGATAGTTTTCCAGACAACGGACAAGATTGTCCAGATTCGGGAACGTCTCAAGGCTGCCCGCGATAGGCAGAAAAGCTACGCTGATCCGAAGCGTAAGGATTTTCACTTTGAAGTGGGTGAAAAAGTGTTGCTTAAAGTATCACCCTGGAAGGGGGTGATGCGTTTCGGCAAGAAGGGCAAACTGAGTCCGAGATACATAGGACCTTTTGAGGTCATTGAACGCATCGGGTCAATTGCCTATAAGTTGAACTTGCCTGAAGAGCTCAATGGAATTCACAACGTGTTCCACATCTGCAATCTCAAAAAGTGCTTCGCCGATGAATCGTTGGTGATTCCACATACAGATGTGCATATAGATGAGAGCTTAAAGTTCATAGAAAAACTTTTGTCGATTGAGGATCGACAGGTAAAGAAGCTTCGCAGAAAGCACGTACCGATTGTAAAGGTCAAATGGGATGCTCGTAGAGGTCCCGAATATACGTGGGAAGTCGAAGACACAATGAAAGAAAAGTACCCCTATTTATTTGAGTAAATCTCGGGTCGAGATTTATTTTAAGGGGGTGAGGATGTAACACCTCGAATTTTTGTGTCCAATAATGTGTTAACACGTGTCATTTGTTTACACGTGGCATTGATATTAAATAAAGGACTAATTTTGACAAACCTTGAAAGTATATAAATTCGAGGGTTATAAATGTCAACAAGGGTAAATATACTGTATAGTAACCCTAAATAATGCTTGAACCTTCAAACGAATAAATCATAGATCGTACAGAAGCGAAACGCGAAAGAAGGTGAGAGATTACAAGCTACAGGGGTTAACCGTGTCAACATGTTTAATTATACCTCTGAGTGACCCTTTGACGTTCCCAAGGCTTTGTAACGGTATTATACACTCACTAAAATATAATATATAAATTTCGCGAAGTTTCGTTATGAAACGAGAAAGTTAAGATCGAATTCGTAGGAGAAGGGTTAAAAGCGTCAATAATGAAAGTTAAGGCTTTCTGAATAATCAATAAACTAACCGGGGACTTAACAACGCGGGTAAATAACACGAGGTCCTTAGTTGTAATTAACCGAGGGCCAAACCGCAAAGTTACCCCTTCAAACCCGAAAGGTCAGGTAAATCATTACGAAAGATTTCGTTATTAATTGCCAGATTCTGTTAATCATTACAAAAGATTTAAGAATTCAGAAAATATAACCTCTCGCGGCTCGCGTGAGGTTTAGGCATAAGTTGAGGCGGGCCGCGAGCCTCCTCATTTATTCGCCTGATTTCTTAAACTCAGGCGGCCCGCGTAAAAATGCATGGGAACTCCCATGCGGGCCGCGTGGGACGCCCAGATGCAGAAAACTTGTAACTACTTGCCTTTTGGAGCCTTTGAACGACCAACAACCAATAAATGAGGCATGGGCACCCTATGCTCGACCCATATCACTTAGGGGCACCTGCCCATCATCCATGATCACTTGTAGCATGTGTTGTGATGATCTAATGGCCTTGTAAACACTATAAATAGCCACATTTGGCTCATAAGTTCACCACACCTCAAACACACTCATCTGATCATTTCAAGAGCTCTCAAGCATTCCTCTGTGTTCTTAAGTCTTCTCTCAAGCTTCTGTAAGTGATCTAACCCTTTGTGGTTTCACATTTCCTTAGTAAATAGCTAAAAACCAAACCGTCCTAAATACGGTTTGACTTTAAAATAAATCAGTGATGGTTCAGTCTTATGACGAATCAAAAGTAGTTTTGAGTTGGTATTTATGTGGGTAATAAACCCCTAAAAGGGTTCCCTCTGATCACCACTCTAAGTTCTAACTATGTCAAATATCAAGTCAAACGCGCACTTAAAAAGTCAACAGAAAGTCATTTTGCCGTTTTCTACATAATCTGTAATGTATACGTTATGAAACCTGTTTTGATGTTCATAAAACATAATATTAAGCATATAAACTTGTTTGCGCTCGTTTGAATCGACCATTTACTATATTGACCCGGTTCGGAGCCGAATGTCGCAAAAGTTTGACTTTTGCATTGACTTCAGTTCTGACCCATTTTAGTGAGGTATGGATATACCTTAGGACTCTCTTAGGACCAGGTTACATGATGGTATAGACCTCTGTGATCGGTTCATGAGTTATCCGAGTCTTTTGCGCATTTCCGTTAATCGCCTAAAAGTTGACCGTAACGCCATTTTGAAAATAAAACGAGTATTTCGGACACGTGAACGGACCAGAACCTTGCTTATTAAATTAAAAGCATGTCCTTAAAGTTTCACGTCAATCCGAGGTCTAGAATGAGAGTTATGCTAATTAGCGCAATTAAAATAAACTTTTGTAATAAACGGCGCAATTAGCATAACGCCTATCTAAACCAAGATTTCGTCACCAAAACTTTTACCCACTGTATTAAAATAATATTTAGGGAATTTTGAAGATTTTTAATAATTTTTACCTTGCTCATAACCTGCGGTTATGGCTACGGTTCGGTAAATACCGAATATGCCCTTTTCGGCCAAAACATGAGTTCTACAAGGTCTTTTGACCCGATTCCAGTTGCTACTGGTTCCAAATAATAAATAAAGTATTTTAAGCTTTATAAGCTGTTCGGGAAACTCAGATTTCCTGTAGAACTCGAAAAGCTCTTTAAAAGTCTTTAAAATGACCGAAAAACCCCTACGGGGCATGATATTAACTTAAACTCGTTACGGGCATCACGGAAGGTATCCTACTGATACCACAACCTCTTAAGGCATATTGACTTAGGAAATAAGCGTAAGACCCTCATGGTTAACCGTTTCGCCTATTGCGCGCACGGTTCGGCTTATGAAACTAGTTTTCATAAATTAGCCGATACGGGTCAAATTATATTATTTGGACCCCAAAATCCAGAGTGTGAACCTTAGACCTATATAAAACAAGTCTCTGAACTTGTTGGGTCAGAATCACGCTCCGCTCTCGGTTTTCGCCTTTTCGCGCGATTAAACCATATCTATATATATCGGAACCAACCGGTCTAGGCTACGGCTAATATAAGGACCCGTTAGGATTCTAAGAGGTTAATTAAAACCTTCGTTCCAGATTAGGAGCCCCGGTAAAAGCTATCGGCTATTTAATCGAACTAAGGATATATACTTGCAAAGGTAAATACTTTAACGTATTTCCCCTATATGGGCTTGGGTTACGGCATGTTAATACCGCTTGATTGAGCATTATATTTTTCCATCGCTTAGGTGGTTAATTAAATAATATGATCGGCTCATTTAAACAGTTTTGTTTCTTAAAAGCCTTTGGGGGGTTTAATGACCGTTGTCCCGGATATCCTTGGCATCATTTTACGAAATGGCCACGACCATCGACATCCCGGTGTAGGCGTACACCCGGTATATATTGTCGACATTAAATTAAAAGACGTAGCCGTTGGTTTTTATACTACGGTTTTACGCAATGTGGTGTGTCTATAAATCTTTAACCCGGCATGACCCGGGCTACTGAACGCATAAAAGAACATGTAAAACGTTCACAAGATTTTAATAATTTTCCCAAGTTATAAAAGAGTTTGTGCCTTGTGCATACAAATCAATTTTAATAAACATTTTCAAATGTGTCAGTTGAATGTATTTACCAGTGTAAACTGACGTATTTTCCCCAAAAAGATTAAGTGCAGGTACTATACGAAATGGGCTGGTATAGGCGTCCTAAGCATCGTACATAGTCTCGCAAACTCGATGCTGCATCTGAATGAACAATATTTATTATTTTGATCCACTGTGGATATATTCAACTTCTGTAATACATTTGATATTACAACCAGAGGTTGAAGTTTATATATTTATCTTAAGCTTCCGCTGTGCATTATATAATTGTGTGGTTTGACTATATTGTTGCCAACATCGTCACGGTAATCCCCCACCGGGCCCACCGGTGAAACACGTGGAAATCGGGGTGTGACAACATAAGTCACGACTGTCAATGTCATAGCGACATCTTATATAGCACAACGGCTTGTTCCATAGGACTTTTCGATGGCACAGATGCCTTGTCACTAGGGAAATTTTTAATACATAATCAATGATTCCTCTGGATCGGAAAATTTCATAATTCATTGTCTTGACAAGAAGTTATGAAATAAAACTATCGTTTTCATGTATGCATCTTTGCCCGTAGGTATACATCCCAGGTGGATGTTTAGATGTGTACATCATGTTCGACGTTTATTAGCCATGATTCCTATCGATCATATAGGCTAATTAAGGGGTTTGGAGGTTCCTAATATAGAGATGACAATCGTGATTTTATCACATTACTGTTGTCGGGAGTGTTAACACGTTTTCAAGTGTTTAATAAGGATCTGAATCTCTTTTAAACAGGTTTTACCACTTTAGCTAGGTCTTCAATGACATTCAAGCTAGGTATCCTTTTAAGATTCTCCTTTAATATTTATACTGGCAGGAAAGAAGGATATCTATTTTATTCAGGATTTTTATTATAATTATCCTAAATAAGATATAATTATGGCACAAAAGGCCAAGTCACGCAGACAAGTTTAATTTATAACCAGGATTCTCACAGAATCGAGGTATTTGGGTCTGAATTACAGTTCATTACCCTTTTTTTACAGTGAGTTGCAGACTTCTACTGTCTCTTAGTCCCAGAGGACGTTATTTATTACCCGTAGGCACTTCATCCTTAATGGATGGCTATTTTACTTACAGGGAATTTTAAATAAATCCCAATTTTCAAATTTATTACCCGTAGGCACTTCATCCTTAATGGATGGCTATTTTACTTACAGGGAATTTTAAATAAATCCCAATTTTCAAATTTATTACCCGTAGGCACTATATTACCACGTACGGTTAAAATATGATCATCTTAATTGATGATGTAAACCCAGGATTCGGAGATCATTAAACTGGGTTAGGAATCTTTTGAAGAATCCTTAACAACGTGTGTGATTTCCAAAGAATCACATCTGCCGAGAGTGTTTACATGTTTTCAGATGTTAACTGGGATACGAATCTTTTAAACAGGTCTTACCATCTTGGCCCGGTCTTATAATTGACCCGAAGGCTAGGTTTCACTCTTAAGATTCTGAGTTTATAATTTCCGCAGAACAAATTTTTAAATTGAAATGTTAACAAGGATCTGAATCTAAATTGAGGAACTGCCATCTTGGCCGGGTCTTAATATGACACGAGGCTAGGTCTTGTCCTTTTTAGATTTTTTTTTTCCATTTTATTATAACGGTAGATCTTATAACAGAATTGTTATTTTAATTTACTTCATATATTATATTCATATAAATGATATAAACGAACTTTAGATAAAACATCCCAATGGTTTTAAAAGAGGTATAGATTTGCCCAAAAAAAAAGGGACTTAAAAGAAATGATGTTGTCCTCAAAGGGACCAAAAGATAAATATCGCTATAAAGACCTTAAGGAAACAATCTTCAATAAGAGGAGTCTCTTCTTCATTTTTGTTCTGAATGTCCTCTCCTTGGTCGTACGTTAATCCTGGTCGCGGTACGAAGCTCAGCCTTCCCTAGGCTTCTAATGGGGAGAATTTCCATTATGGCTTCTTTGCTTGACGACATATCAAGAATATATAGAATTGAAAACAAAAAAAAAAATCTCCGAATAGAGATGAGGGTATCCCTATGTTAAGTCTAGACTCAGAAGGTTAATGAATGTGCTATTGTGTCATTGAGATTAAACACAAAAGGCTAGTGTTTAATTCACTCAATGTTGGCTCTGATACCAACCTGTCGCACCCCGAATTTCCACGTGTCACCGGTGGGCCCGGTGGGGAGTATCGTGACGTAGTTGATAACATCATAGTCAAACAACACAATTTATAAATGCACAGCGGAAGCAAGAGATAAATATATTACAACCCGAACATTAAGTAATATCAAGTATTACAACGGAAAGTAGAGGATCCACAGGCGGATCTTAAAACTTAAATTTTGTCCAACAGACTTTAGACGCCTAGAATTTTGCAAGATTCCTTATTAACGCCCTGAGCAGCTTCCAGCCTATTACGTACTTGTACCTGTCACTTAGACTTTGGAAAATACGTCAGTTTTCACTGGTAAATACACTCAACTGACTCATTTGAAAAGAGTTTATGAAAATTGGTTTAGGCGCACAAGGCACAAAACTATTTTGACACTTGATTAAGATGCACAAGGCAAGATTAATCTTTTATACTTGGGACAAACTATATCTCATGTTATCAGTTTTACATAACTTGCTCTACAAACGGGGCCCGGTCCTATGCCGGTTCAAGATTAACCGACACACCACTATTCCCATATTGGGAATCCCTTATTGGGTATAATCAATTAATAAGCATAAAGCATCTGTCAGGTGTATGCCTACACCCCGTGCTTAGGTCGTGGCCATTGCATTTAATGAGTCAAGGATATCCAGGACACGGTCGCATTAACCCCCAATGTTTCAGTCAAGCAATACGAATTAAAACAGGTTATTTGGATTTCCCGACTCATTGGTCTTCGAATCCCATACCTGACCATGCGGTATTTATATTACCGTATCCCAAGCCCGTAATAGGGAAAATAAGTTAAGAGTATTTACCTGAGCTAGCTCCTGTCTTAAATAGCAAGAATTATAATAACTCAGCCGTATTCACTTAAGTAAGCGTAGGTACAATTTACCAGAAGGCTCTAGTCTGGAACGATGGTATAAATAACCAATTAGAATACTAACGGGTCTTTAATTAAGCCTAAGCTTAGACCGGTTAGTTTTAAGGAAATATACGGTTCAAGCGCACGATTAAGCGAAGACCGGATAGAACGTGATTTAGACCCGACAAGTTTGAATACTTGTATAATATGGGTATACTAAATACATTCTGGATTTTGAGACAAAAATGATAACGTTTGACCCGTTTCGGTCAATTTATGCAAACTAGTTACATAAACCGAACCGAGCGCTAAAAGAGCGTTACGGGTAGGCAAAAGAGTCATATGCAAGTTCCCTGAGATAATATGCTTTAAATATGATATAATATCAGCAAGTTATGTTCTATTATGCCCCGAATAAGTTTAAACTCAATTTATGCCTCATAAGGGCATTTTGGTCATTTAAAAGATTATAAAAGAGTTAAATTGGAAATCTGAGTTGCGTGTCTGATTTATACAGTAAATATACTTCATTTAACATATTAAAACAGTAGGGTATGACCCATATACAAGACTTATCATTTAAAATCAAACTATGCACCATAGGGGTATTTTAGTAATTTCACAAGGGCTAAAAATGTCAAAACTGGAAATCTGAGTTCAACCATTTACACTTACTGTTATTATATGAAAATATGCTAAATACATCAGTAGGTATAATTCTTATATGTTTAAAACGAGTATAACGCTTATTATGCGCTAAAAACGCTAAAAATGCGATTTAGAGCCGTTTCCGGGTTTTCAAAAGAAAGCAGAGGTTTTTATATTTCCAGAATACTTAAAATACTTTATTTAACAAATAAAATCAGTAGAAAAATGTTTGGGGTCAAAAGGATTAAAAAAAACTCATTTTATGGCTTAAACGGTCAAAACCGGCATTAACCGAAATAACTTAGCGATCTAAGAAACGATCAGCCAAAAATTAAATAAAAATCATCAAAAATCCCAAAATATTATATAACATCAGTGGGTAGAAAGTTTTATATCAACACGTGGCCTGAAATAGGTTATACGCTAAATGCGCCGTTTATTTAACATAAAGATATAGTTTTACGCTATCGGCCATAACTCAAAATCTGGACCACCAACTGACCTCAAATTTTCGGTGCAAGTTTATAAATTAATAATAAGGATTTCTACTCTTTCACTTTTCCAAAAATCACGTTTTATATCAAAAAGGGCAAAATAGTCAACTTTTAAGCATAATCGGTAACATGCGTATGAATCGGTTAAGCATAGACTCAAGATGCAAAAATTCCAGAAAGTTAGACTAACACAAAAATGGTCTAAAATACACTCTAATACAGATCTCAACATGCATGCATGGATCCGAATCGAGAGTCAACGAAAAAGTCGTTTTATAGGACTTTCGGTTCCGATCCGTGTTTATACCAAAGATTGTCGGGTTGATTATGATAAAACACATTCTTATATTCATTATAAGTTATTTTTGATGATCAAACTGATTGCATGTCATCTACATTACCATTTATGCTATATTTCGCAAAAACGATTTCTGTTGACTTTTTAAGAACATCTTTGACTCGACAATTAGCATGCTTAGAGTGGGAATCAGAGATTACCCTTTTGAGGGTTTGTTTCCCACATAAATACCAACTTATAAGTGGTTTCAATTTGAGAAATGACAGAGCCAATTTCGTTTAATCGAAAAGTCAAACTATATGAACAACGGTTTGACTTTTAACTAATAATCTATGCTAGAACGGATTGGAGAATGACATGAAGGCTTACAAAGGTCCTAATGAAGCCTAGACAACACTTGGAAGTGGCCTTGTCGATCAGAATGCTCCTGGAGAAGTCTTGAGAGTTCTTGAAGTTGTGAATGTTCTTGTTCTCTAACTCAAGTGCCCCCAAATGAAGCTTGATCTGAATTATAATGGGAATTTAGGTGTTATGAGAAGCTTCCAGGTGTCCTTACATGCATGGCTATCTATTGGTGCAAATGGGAGGTGAAACCAGCTGTTCTCAACTCACAAAACTGACCCAAAAACACAATTTTGCGCATTTCTGATGCTGGCAGGGTCATGCGGCCCGCTTAAGGCAGCCCAGGCGGGCCGCCTAAGGTCTGCAGATCCCAAACTTTGCTTAAAAGTTGCAGTTTTGGTCCCTGTTCTTCGGTTACGATGATTTGGCCATTTATTTTGACTCGTAAACCCCCAAACTTGGTTTTTAAGAACCTTGGGACATTTACCAACATGGTAATGTCCTCGGTTAACTTTGCGCTCACCCGAAAAGCCATGAAATTCGACGTTGACGCTTTTAACCCCTCAAGTACGGTTTTGGCCATAACTTTCTCATACGTTAACGAAACTTCATGAAATTTTTACCACATATTCTAGTGAGTATATTTTAGCATTACAAAGCTTTGGGTCTGCCAAAAGTTCACTCAGAGGTATAAATTCAACATGTTGACACTTTTGGCCCCTATAGTTTGCAATTCCTCACTTTCGTGCATTTCCCGCTTCGTATGATCCATGATCCATCCGTTTAAGGTTATAAACATTATGTAGGGTTATCATAGAGTCTATTTATCCATTGTTGACACTTTGGACCCTTACGTTCCATAGTTTTCACCGTTTGTCAACTTTAGTCCCTCTAAAGTTTGTTTTCGCATATGCGAAGCCTATGACACGTGTCAATACATTATTGGACGTATATTTTCGAGGTGTTACACTTTTTCATCACACAAATAACCCGAAAATCTTATCACTTCCACCAAACATCTAGTAAACCTCATCAAATCAGTATCTACGTTACTTTCTCTCTCTCTCACATCCTTCATCTTCTCCAAACTCCCTCAAGAACCCTAATCCTTCATTAACTCATAACTTTCTCAATCCTTAACCAAATCACTTGCTTATTGAGCCTATCCTGAGTGATTTTCAGAGAGGAACAAAACCCCCATAACAAATTCCATCAATTCTTGCTCGTTTGCAAGATTTCTGGACGTGCGTTTTTAGGGTTTTGAAGAGTGTTCATCCAAGTCTTTTATTTTACACTTTTCTTTAGTTCTTCTTGTCAATCTTCACCAAAGGTATGAACTTTCACTTGATTTATGTATGATTTTCATATGTGTTGTTGATTTCTTCTGAAATTTTAAACTTATTGTTTAAGAGTAGGTTGTCGATCACAATGTAGGATGTGTTAGCATAAATTCTAGGGTGTTTGTTTGATTTGGGTGGGATTTGAGCATGCTTTAGTTTTAGTGATATGATTACACTAAAATTCTGGCATGATTGAACATAGTAGTGATGTTGAACATTGTTGAAACCATGATTTTCTTTTGAAAAATCCTAGGATTAAACATGTTTAGTTGATATAGATGATAAAACGAGCGACTTTGGAAGTTTATAAAAGGCGATTTTACATCTAAAATTTGATTGAAGTTCAACACTGCATACCATGTTCAAAGTTTGAGATTGTTGAAGGTTTGGAGTGTACTAATTGTTGTTGTCTTTGTCTTGTGATTGTAGCCATGTTCCGAGGAGGTAAGAAAGCAAAGACTTCCGGTCAAGGTTCATCTTCGGGAGCCGGGTCGGGCTCCGGGGTATATCAAAGACGTTGGGAACAACTAAGTAACGTACAAGAGGGCGATGGGCAACTTGAACGACAAGATTGGAAGTGGGAAGAAGAAAAAAAATAGTAGATCGGCTTCGGCATGGACGGAAGAGAAAACAAAGGCTCTTTCTCGTTACAACAATAAGAGGTTAGAAGCCAAGATGTGGAAGATGAAAATGGTTACGGGTATTTCGAAACCCGTACCCGACAGGGCGGTTTGTGAACGTACGATAGATGTTGAAGAGTTTAGGAAGATTGGTATAGTGCAAAGGTTTGAGAAACATGGTTGGGAACGGGGGATTGACTGGTGTGATGATATCACTACTCGGGTATACTTGGGGGCAGTTTGTGAGTGGTTATCCACCCTTCGTTTTGAACACTCTGATAAGCCGGCTCATAGGTGGAAGTTGATTGGTGACATTGGGAAAAGTCAAATGGTCATGTCCTTCGAACATATGAATGCTATAGCGAGGTTTGACTCACTTGGGGTTGACGCGTATGACTATTATGGGTATGATCAGTTTTTGGACAACAAGAAAAACGATGCTGACCCAGTGAGGCTTTTAGAGGACACCCTTCCGGGTTCTGGGGGTGCAGGTGATGCAAGGGCCGATTTGTCTCTGATGGGAAAGATACTTCAAGGTATCTCGTTAAGAACATTATGGTACGGTTCGGAGACCGTGGAACGGTGAAGGCACCCGACTGTCGGGTTTTGCATGCATTATTATATGGGACGCCCAAGCTCTCGTGGCGTCAAATTGTTATGATCAACACATGGGATACGCGGGAATCGTTTAAACGAAAGATGATTCCTTATGCACGGTTGATTAGCGCCATGATTCTCCAACAGAATGCATTACCTCAAGACTCACTGTGGGTGTCTAAGCCCATTGATCAATTTAACTTCGCCTCTATGAGGCGACATTGGAGAATAACCGTGAAAGCTTTTGGGCATTTGCACACGGTTGAAGATGAGCAAGGGGATAGTTACCGGTTTAATGACAAAGAGGGTGATGAAGAAGGTGATGAAGAAGAGGGCGATGAGGAGATGCCCGATGTTGAGGAGGAAATTGATCCTTCCGGTCCACGGGGACCGAGGCGTAGGTATAGGAAGAAGCATAGGGAAATCTCTGCCAGTGTGGCAGATTTTGTGAATCAAAGGCAAATAACGTCGTATCGATTGTGGAACCGTGGAGATCAAGCGATCTACGACAATGTGTCGGCGGGTATTGGTGAAGCAAGAGAGTACCATGCTAGTAGGAGCGAATGGGAAGAGGCGCAAGGGGCGTAGTCGCAACAACAATGGGGTTTCCAATCGTCTTTCCGCGAGAGGGTGGAAAAGCAGTTAGAGGAACAACAGATGCAACATGCGTTGCAACAATCGCAAATGGAACGCATGATACAGCTGCAAGAGGAAGAAAGGGCCCACAGGCAGCGATGGGAAGAAGAGGAGGCTAGGCGCCGAACTGCACAAGCAGAGTTGGACCAACGCCGATGGGGGGCGATGGCTTTCTCCAACCAGATGGCGATTAATAATTTCAAGGTGCTCCATGACCAAGAACGCCATCAAAGAGATTATCAAGCCGGTCTCCCATATGCTGAACATTCGGGGTGGACCGATTACCCCAACCTTCCTCACCCGCAAGGGCCATCCGATCCAACCCCTCATTGGCCCGAAGCAGTCGGCTCGAGTTTCGTTCCGATGCCGTACCAACCGCCACCTCAACAAGAGTCAAGCCCGCTGGATAACTATAGGGATATGTTCGAGGCCCTCACTGGTTATCCGTACCAGCCGAACCCGCCAGCGAACCCTAATGAGAGATATCAGCGGTAGAGGCGAGGTACGTTTTTTGTTGTTGTTGTTGTATATTTTTATTTTATTTTCGTTATTCTCATTTTGTTATTTAAATTATCGCCTAGTTAAATGAACGTTGTGGGTGTGTTCCCTATATAACCCTCACGAGACCTACTCGTCCTCCCAGGCTATTGGGGGGTTTAAAAGGGCTTGTTGCATACGCTAAATGCAACCGTGATTCCTACGAAAGTGAGTTAGGTTTGTTGTTGTTGTAAAATATTTTCCACATAAAATCGAAGTGAGATAATGCATGGCTTGGTAATGTGTTCATAAAAAGGGTAGAACTACGTAACTAACAAATTTTGATGGTTGTGAGAAGCATGCTTCTACACAGGGATTAGAATTTGTAGGCACAACATGTTCGCGGGACAACCATTTTTATGAAGAGACGAAGGAGATATGAGCATCAAGTGATAAAAATCAGGTGCATGTGTTTCTTTTTACTTTGACTGTTAGTTAGGAATAAGTGGATTGTAAATTGTATTTTTATTTCCGGGGTGAAAAATTTGGGGGAATTAGTCGTGTCACATCCCTTGCACATTTTTAAAACTCTAGTTCTTACACATTGAGGACAATATGTACTTCAAGTGTGGGGATGGGGGAGTAGTAAAAATATTCGAGTTTGACCCGCTCATTTAAACACTACACATTGAGGACAATGTTTACCTCAAGTGTGGGGATGGGGGAAAAATTTCAAAAATTTTTCAAAATTTTATGTTTCAAAAGCGATCTTAAAAAAAACAAGTAACTAAGTCAACGAGGGATGTCACAAACCATTTGGTCTTTTGTCATGGTCAAGTTCAAGTTAATAGCATGACGGGTATTTAGTGGGTGGTTATTTGGGAATAATCCGCCTAAGAAACTAGTAGTTTATGCATGTCACATACCATACCCTTCTAGATATGTGAGAATTTGAGCCACTTTTATATCATAGATTACATGTTTGTGTTTCTTTGTTTGAGTGGACCATTAGTCATATATTGTAGAACTTGCAACTTTTGATACGTTTGAGACTATAGACCGAATACAAGCACGAGAATGATTAAGGCGTTAGGTAAACCTTTTCTCTTAAAACCATTTATCTATCCTTACCCAAATAAATCCCCTAGTTGCCCAATTTGAGCCTAAACCTTTCGTTTGACCACCTATAGCCCATAACCGCAAAACCTTTTCTTTTAAGCCCGTGTGATGAAAATTTGATTATAGGAATTACATTTGTATAGTTGTTTTGATTAAAAAAAAATCCATCAGAATCAGAAAGTGTCATGAAAAAGAGTGAAAAGGCATTGAGAAAAATACAAAAAGATGTGTTAGTAGTCGTTGAATAAAAGGCGAAAGTTGTTGCCTTATAGTTGATAGTTATATTTAGTTTTGTCTAGGTTAGTGGTTTGTAATAAAAATCGAATTTTCATCGCCTTAGCCACTTTAAAAATATCCTAATTCCTACCCTTAGCCTATCCCCGTTACAACCCTTACAAGACCTTATGACTTGTGCTTAGTGTTCGTGATCAATAGTGAAAAATGATTGCGTTGCAAGCTTACGCGGGTATATGTTCTAATCGGTTTGAGTGCATATTCTTTGAAGTGCTAATACATTATAAATATTAGCCAATTTATAAGCCGAGTGGAGAGAACATTGTGAGGGATGTGCATATATTGTTGGTATTCACGGGCGGGTTAATCCTGGGTAACTATTTGTGCAATTAAAATCACGTTACCATTAAACACGTTGAATATTGTAAAGATTTTGAACTTTAGCATGACATTGGACCTTGACCTTCGTCTTGGGAATGGGGAGTGTACTCGTTGTTCGACCCACGTGAAAGTGAAAAACATATTTGCTTGAGGGCAAGCAAAAGACAAGTGTGGGGATGTGATACGTGGTCGAAAACCGGTGTTCGTTTATGTCTAAGTTCATGTTTTTACTTAACTTTTTTATCTTGAATAGCCTACTTGTAAAAGGATTTGTGTTTTGCAGGTCTTATGAAGTTTAAGAAGCTAATTGGGAGCTAAACGGACCACCGGGATGAAAAACGAGCCACTGGGATGCGAAACGAGTCAACCGGACTCAAGAAACTGGAAAAACAGGAAGATAGGATTCTAAGCACCGTCGCCGACGCCCAAAGGGGCCGTCGCCGACGGTTGATAGAAAGTACCGTGGCCAGAAATTGTCCGTAGACAGCTAATTTAACCGTCGGCCAAAAACAAGAAATCACACACCGTCGCCGACGGTGGTTAGGTCCGTCGGCGACGGCCCTCGGATATTGCTGCGCGGCTGTTGCATGATTTGGGTCAAATAAACGAATGAAAAAGGGTTGTTGGTCATCAATTCGGGAGTTACACTATCTTTTGGAGTTTGAACTTGTGCTTGGAGCCATTACCATTTTATTCACCAACCATTCCATCATCTATCACCTCTACAACCGAATCACGGAGAAAAACTATCATTCATCCCCAATTCACCATCAAAACCCTAATTCATCCAATCCATCATCCTTCTCACCATCATCATTCCATAAACCCTAATTCTCCATCATTCCTTCATCCTACAAGCTTCAAGATGACTCCATCCGCATTCCAAACATCCGGTGATCAAGTTGCATCAATCATGAGCGGCTAATCATCTCGGTTTCACCCCGGTGTAGGTAGTTGTTAATTTTAGGGTTTCAATTTGTTCTTGTTTCATCTTAGTGACAATTTGTATTTGGTTTTTGAAACTTTTGACAATAGTATTACATTTGTTACGAATTCGTGAATTGTCGAACAATGTTAAAAGTTATGACTTTGCGAAATGATGATATGTAATTGTACGTTGTCGTTGTTAGGATTTACTTGTGTTGATTACAAAGTGTCTTTTTGTCCGTTCTTCAGGGCGTTGATAGCTAGTAGCACCTAAGTCATGGTACACTAAATCCGTTAATCGAATACATTTGAGTTGAAACTAAAACTTGTAGAAATCCTAGGTTAACAATTACCGAAACCGGGCGTGATTCCTTTTTATCATTATTGTTCTAGTAACCATTTTTCTTGCAATCGTTAATTAGTAGTTGTTAATCATTCGCATCAATTCATTTAGTTAAAAATTATATCTCTCCATTAAACGAAAATACAAAAATACTTTAGCAAGCTTCATAAATTGTGACAATTGTTTTAATTCATTCGAATCCACACACAAACCACATACTCTTCGTGGTTCGACCCCTTACTACCACTAACACATTGTTAAGGGTAATTTGGGCTTATAAATATTATCTTTGACCGGAGCGCGACACTCCGATCAGGGCACTTAGGGTTTGATGATTTGGGCACTTAGGGTTTGATGATTTGTGTAAATTTGATGTTGAATGAACTGATGATGATGATGATGAATGAACTGATGATGATAAACATGAATATTGATTTTTTATATAATTTTAATAGGACAGGGGCAAAAACAACTTTTCATACATTATAACAGTCAAAACAAACGTTGACTGACAGAATTGGGTGTCAGGGGGTAATCTTGCGACATAACCCCAAACAGTGGGGGGTAAAATTGCAATTATTTCCTTAGGGGGGGTAGACATGCCAATGGCCCCTAACCTCAGGGGGTAAAATTACAGTTTACTCTATCCATGCCTTCAAGAAGTGAAATAAAGCAAAGACTTTTGACCTTCAAAATTTTTCATAAAAACATATTTATATGTACATAATATGTGCTAAGCGATTGTTAGCGGTGGTATTTGTGGTCTATAATTACGGCATATACAAAGATAATATAAGAATCAAAGGATCAAATACAAAAAAAAAAAAAGAATTGACGAAAAATGTCCCCAATTTTTTTATTCGGGTTTATAACAGTCAAAACAAACGTTGACTGACAGAATACGTTGACTGACAGAATTGGGTGTCAGGGGGTAATCTTGCGACATAACCCCAAACAGTGGGGGGTAAAATTGCAATTATTTCTTTAGGGAGGGTAGACATGCCAATGGCCCCTAACCTCAGGGGGTAAAATTGCAGTTTACTCTATCCATGCCTTCAAGAAGTGAAATAAAGCAAAGACTTTTGACCTTCAAAATTTTTCATAAAAACATATTTATATGTACATAATATGTGCTAAGCGATTGTTAGCGGTGGTATTTGTGGTCTATAATTACGGCATATACAAAGATAATATAAGAATCAAAGGATCAAAAAAAAAAAAAAAAGAATTGACGAAAAATGTCCCCAATTTTTTTATACGCTTTTAGCACCAAAAGCTTGAGCTCCTGACATATGATTGATTTTTAACTTTTAAATTTATACTGTTTTTTTCCCTTTTCCTTGTGACATTCTTTAAAAACAAATAGAGTACTTGATATTGAATTCATATGTCAAGAGGTCCAAAAAACCAAATACAATGATCAATTACAAAACTAATGAGCCGAGTCGAGCCCGAGGTCAAGCTCGTTTAACTTATGAAAGCTTGAGCTTAAGCTTGGCTCGTTTATTATTTATAAATTAAATTAGATTAATTATAATTATTATTTTATATTTAATTTAGTTATTTTTTCATAATTTTATAAATAGCAACTAGAAATTCATTTACAATTCTGCTTCAGAATTATATTTATTTATTAATAGTTTTTATACAAAAATGATGACCTAACTCTAATACAATTCTTCTTTGGGTGGGGGTATGGTTAATCACTCTAGGGTGATTGAGTGATTCTCTATCCAATAATATTATGTCATGTCAACTCCTCATTCCACTCCCCATTTTACACTTAATCAGGGGATATGGTTAATCACTCTAGGGTGTTTGAGTTGGTTAAAAAAAAAAAAATTGATTGGTTCTTCTTTCCTCTCTCCTCTATCACTCCATCACTCACATTCGGTGTCTACACACCGATTTTGGTCACCGCATACCCAATCACCGATCAACTCAATCATGGGCGTATGGTCACCGATCGATGAGCCCCACTCAAACACCCACTCACCAAAGATTCTACCCCCCACCCTTATGTGTTGTGGATTGGTGCCCCATGCTAGCTCACCATTGGGAAGGGGGATTCACAACGCGTGTTAAGCTCATGGGGTCCACCATATTCCACTTCTCCGTCAATCACAACCATATACATATTTAGTATTTATTTTCTCTTATATTTAATATATTAGTTAACCCACAATACCTAGTTGTTTAACACTTAGTTATTTGATAGCCCCTCTGCTTATGGGGCGCTGAGGTGGGTAACATTTTTTACTAGTTATTAAGTAAGATTATTATTTCACGACACACATCCTAACCAAGTTTTTTTTTGTTCCACTAAAGTCAATGAATCTTTTTTTTTTCTGCCTGAAATTACTTAAGTTTGATTTATTATTCCAACTAGGGTTAAGACACGCCCGCGTTGCGGCGCGGGTACATCGTAAACATTGAATGGATTAGTCCAAACGTTATATGATGCATTAACCATATGAAAACACACATTTCGACGTATCCAGTTGAACTCAGTGTAACATGTATAAGCATTGTGATTGGATCAAACGTAAAGTAAATGGAATTCATATCGAACAATCATAACGTATTATATGTGACCCAACTCATACATAGAAAATGTAACGGGTATGAAGGAAAATATGCACGTGTAATCGAAAGGAATTAATTAGAGCTTTCGGAAAAAAAGGGAGAAAAAGAAACCCTAATTTGACTCCACTCGGTTCGAAAAAAACTTTACGAAACATACATAAAATGAACACGTAAACATATGATATTTGACCTCAATTATTTCCCAAAAAAGTTTACATCGAAACATAGAACAGCTTGAATTTATACCAAAACGTACATAAAAATATGCACGTAAAAATGGTTTCTTTAAATGAAAACTTATTATATTTGACCTGACTCGTCTATAAAAAAGTTAACTTCGGAATGTAGAACGAAACATATTTATACATGCCCGTACATAAAATATGCACGTAAAAATAGTTTTTAAGTAAAGGAAGTATAGGGCTAATCGAAACAAAATATTAGTAAAAAATTTACTAGGTTAAAAATGTTCGTAAAACCGTGCCAAGTAGCACCAATGCCACAACGACATCGACTCTCAACATCGTAAAAATAAAATAGATAAAATGGTAAAAAAAATACACTGAACGAAAAGGAGACTAAAATCGTTGAACCACGCACACCCGTTACAGTGTCTTAATGCGAAGAAATTAATCAGAAACGTAAAACGTACAAAATAATAACTTAGTCGATCTAGGACCCGGCGTTGCGGGGAAGTTTTCAAAAGGGAAAAAATGGACGCGTTGCGACGAGTTTGTCAAATATGAAAAAAATAGAGCAAAAACGTTGAACCTCACATGCACGCTACGACATGTTAACTCGAAAAATTTAGAACGAAACGTAAAACGAAAAACTTGCGAAAGATAAAAAGTATGGGGGACCAAATGTCACACCCCAACCGATGGCGAAATCATCGGGGCGCGGCACTGAGCGAAACAGATTGTTCAAGAGAATTTCCATAACAACTACATTACCAGATAGTTAATACTAAGTCCTATACCTTAACCCATCAAGCAAATTAAGTTATTAAAGACAGTGATATCTCTAAAACAAATAACATGTTCCGACAACTCAGATTTCAAATAAAATAAATTGTCTTTGTTTCTAGACTCTCAACCCTACTTGATTCCACGAAAAAGCAAGCAAAGCATCCTAGCAGATAGCATCCTAAACACATGTCACATACGTTAAAATAAAGGTCAATACACATAGTGTAAAGGTGAGCATACAAGTTTGATATAGCATAATAGAGTTCGAAATTGTTTACGCATAACCAGCATGTACAACGTATAATGTGAAGCATGTAAGTTATCGACAAAGATTCTATCAATACCAATGACTGCGATTTGACTGCGAGTAACGAGTGCGCAACACATGTTCACCACTGCGAACACGTGAAGTAATATCCTTAACAACCCCTGTCCACGACAGGTGATGAGTCCAAACTATAGTACTATCGTTGCTAAGGCAGGTAGACAACAATCAATGTGTAAACATAACGAACAGGCATTCATCGAGTCACGTATAACATGCAATAGCAGTTAGCGTATAAATTTTGTTTGCGTTGTGTGATTGATGTGATTTGAATATAGATAACGTATGTAACACCCAAAAGTGCATAAAGCCAAAAAGGGATCGAGTATACTCACAGATTGTGTTTAACAAGTAAACACGCTCTTGGATTGAAGGGAAGTGGTAAGTGTCGGATGGCAATCCGATCGGATGGCCAGTCGATCGGATGTCAATCCGTTCGGATGGTCATCCGATCGGATGACCATTCGATTGGATTGACATCGTTTGGTAAAGGTGTGTTTGTGTACGATGGTTTGTGCTTTGAAGTTTTCTTGTAGCATTTTGAAAACAAAGAAGTATCTCTACCTTTCAGGTCGGTCGATCGAACGGCGGCTCGATCGGACGGCGATCCATTCGGCGAGACATTTCTCAGAGAACAAGTTCACAGCAGTGTTGTCACTCGATCGGGTGGTCTACCGATCGGGTGGCAATCCATTAGAACTAGTAATGCATTGAACATGTTGAAAATTGTTTAAGTGTTGAAGTTCCAAACATCACATGGTCGAGTGGTCGTTCGATCGGATGGCAATCCGATCGGACAACAATTTGTTTCGATGTTCAAAACTTAAAAGTTGAAATAAAAGTTAAGTGTGGGACCCCAAGTGCAATCCGATCGGGTGACAGTCCGATCGGGTGGCAATCCGATCGGACGGCAATCCGTCCCGACGGCCTGATCGTCTTTGATACTTGGTCGTTTTGATAGTTTTGCGGTTTCTCGAGACGGTATGACCACATGCCAAACAACAGAACTTCATCACTACTCAGGTGATCCGATCGAACAGGAATCACCCTAGTCCGGTCGGTCAACTGATCGAGATGGTGGTTCGTGTTTAACCCGTGGTCAGTTGTCTCGTTGACAGAACACATGTCTTGAACCGACACAACACTAAAAAGGAGTAGAAGATCAGAATAAGCTCTGATTCCATTGGCTTTGAGTGCATTGAGTGTAAAAGAGTTGAAAGAAAGTTAGAAAACCATCTTTCAATCCTTTTCACCATGAATATGTTCAGATCTACGCGATATCTTTGTTTTTTCCTGTGGAAATCGTTCAGATCTAAGTTGTCCTCGGTGGATTGAAGCCAAAACATGAAAATCATAAGAACTCCATGATGACATCATCCTTGAACACCTTAAATCTAGTGATTTCACGGTTAAAAGTTAAGATTCAAAAGATAGAAAGATGAAGACGTGCATGTAGATCATGAAACTACAAGATTTAGGTTGAAAACTTACAAGAATCACGAGAAATCGAGAGGAAGAAGCTTGAGAGCGGCTGGGTCGAGTGAGAAGGATGTCACATCAAGTGATGTGACATATGAAGGGTATTTATAGGGTTTCCCAAAAAGGAAAGTGCAGTGGGTCGAGTGGGTCACCGATCGGATGGCTGTCCGATCGGGTGGCAATCTGATTGGATGGCAATCCGATCGGTTGACCATCCGATCGAGCAGTCACTCGATCGAATGACTCCGACGACTGAGTTTTGGCGTTTCGTTTTGTGCGTTGGGTTTTGCAATGCGATAGATTTCCCATTAATCCCAACTACTATATCTAACATACAATCATCCTAAATAACTTACGTTTAGCGTCTGCGATTCGATTACGATAGCGTTGCGATTGCGTTTCGATTAATCACCACAACCTAAACGTAAATAAGCATGCACAAGTAACACATAAGTAGCACACACATGTAAAACAATATCCAGAACACATATATTCGGGTTGCGAATGCGATTGCGATGTGATAAGCGATAAAGCGAGAAAACATGCGGTAAACATCGATTAAACCTAGATTATTAACAAGTACTCCACATAATACAACTAATGCGATAAAATAAATAGATTATCTACAAGTCAAAGAAGTCAAAACAGCAGTTGAGCAAGGAGTGACAGATCACAATTAGCAATCTTTTCTTCCTTTGACTTCAATGTTAACTTTGACTTTCGAAACACGGGGTGTTACACCAAAGTTGTAAATAATAAAGTGTTGTGTTAAATTACAAAAGATTAAAAATTTTGAGTGAAAAATAAAAAAATTCAAATGGGTTAAAATGTAAAAAAAATACTTTAAGGTTGAAAATGAAAAATCAAGTTTTTTTTTTTTTTTGAAAAAGTCTCCAAGCATGAGGTACAAGGTCATGATGCACAAAAAACTTGCTAATTTATATATGGAATAATATTAGGTGATTACTAGGTTTCCATGTAAACTTGATGATGTGTCATGTCATAGTTTTATAAATTTATTCTTGATACTTGAATAGATTTTTTATAAAAAAATCAATTTAGCCACTGATTCTCAAATCAGTTTGAAAACCCTTAAAACCCGTTTGTTCCATCAAAATCCGACTCTGGGCTACCTTGATCATTCATGTTCCATTGAAATCAAAATCCTTTGGGCAGACTCAAAACCCGTTTGTTCCATCAAAATCCGACTCTGGGCTACTCAGAAGGTAATAACATTTCAAAGTTAGTTAATTATTAATTTTTTGTTCCATTGAAATCACAACCCTAGGCCGACTCAAAAATATCTAATTAACCACCCATTGATTTTTAGTAATTAATAAAAGATTTGGATCATGAGAATCTGATTATTATATTTGCTTTTCGTTTCAATTTGGACCAAAATACATATTTCGAATCTTTTGTTGAACACAAATCAAGTCTTAACAACTGAAAAGTTAAGATATTACCACTTAATAGAGTGAACGAACAACCGTATACACAAGTTGTGTTACAAATTAATAATATATAAACAGATGATGTGCGCAAAATGCAACATATAAATTACATCAAATGTGGCATAAAACTAACTTTTTTTAGTAATAATGTTGGAAAAAATGTGTTTTTGTCTTCCTTTTGTATTTTCAGGATTAAATGAGCTCAAATGAACAAAAGAAGCAAAAAGGCAGCTAAATCTAACATAAATACAAGAAAAGGAATAAACGTGGCATGGCCGACCCCCCGACAGCATCTTCCCAAGCAAAAACAAGATAACAGAAGGCTGAACACGCCCCGTGCTCAATGAGCACGGGGGCGTGCCCAAGTCTCTGCAGAAAAGACAAAGTTGTAGAAACTTCTATCACCTACCACGGGGGCGTGTCCAGCGGACACGGGGCCATGGTCAACTCTAAGATTCGAAGAATATAGGAAAATCTTGATAGTACAGATACGCTTCAGCACACGGGATCGTGCCTAGCGGACACGGGGGCGTGGTCAACTAATGCAGACAAACTGAATTTAATGAAGAAAGAGAAGACGGGTGGACACGGGGCCGTGCCCAATGGACACGGGGCCGTGTCCGGGCTTCTATGCAAGCTATAAATAGGGGTGTCTGGCTCATTTGCAAACCATCCCTTGGCAAACCACCTCTCTCACACTTCACCCACCCACCACCACCATCACAACCCACATCCACCACCATCATCCATCATCCATCATAGAGTGTGTGAGTAGTCTCGGGATCCAAGATTGATCGTAAGAGTTCTTGACAATCAAACGCCATGTTTGCCTAAGTCTCTTACATCACTTGATGAAGACAAGTGTCTAGTGTAATACTTTTTATTTTTAATCTTTTCGCACTTTTTATTTGGTTATGTATTAATGACTTTAATAACTAGTTTCTTATATTGAAGATGAATCTTCCTTATCATTTGTCCGTGGTGTCTTGGCATTATTTTTCTGTCTATATAAAATAAAAGATTTTCACCATTCATATCTCCACGGTCTATATGGAGATATGTTGGCTACCTGGTCGGGGGTTAAGGGAGTGGTTTGGTAAGAGTCTTGCCTTATTCAGTGTATAGATCCTGCAAGGACCTGGGTCAACTTTAGTAGGACTTCCTTCAATACCCACTGGTATTGGATGGCGGGGGTCCGAACTCCTTGATCCCCTCTTATGTAAACTACTACTAAAACATTAACCCGGCTATTTAGGACTGTATCCCTGCTGACTCAGACTACTTAGCCGAGGGTAACGTCACCTTCAAAAGAGGGGCCTACCATATTACGCATTAATAACTTAATTAATTATCTTTCAATAATCCAACCCTTTAAGATTGTATCATTGCTGACTCAAACTACTGGGTTGAGGGCAACGTCACCTTCAAAAGAGGGGCCTACTACAATAACTAAGATAATCTCTTAAAAGTGCAAAAGTGTGGAAATAATCAAAGGTTACACTAAACATGAGTCGGATCCAAGTGATTCATCTTGTCTATCTGTTTTTACTTTTATTTATATTTTTCAGCATTTTTAGTTTTTATTTTCTAGTTTAAAACCTTTTTCTAAACTTTTGATTTGATTAGACGTTGAGGATAAACCGATATTAAAAGCTCTTGTGTCCTTGGACGACCTTGGTATCTTACCAACACTATACTACGTTCACGATGGGTGCACTTGCCCATATGTGTGTATGGTGTTAGTAAAATATCGTGTTTTATAAATTTAAAACTTGACTAACGTTTAAAAAGGGCTAAAAATATACATAAAAACCTATAACACCACACGCGCATCAAGTTTTTGGCGCCGTTGCCGGGGACACAAGAATTTTAAGAAAGTTAGGAATCAATGGCCTAATCGTTTTTTCTTATTTTTATGTTTTTTTAGGATTTTTCTTAAATTTTCAGCTTCTGCATAATTCAGCACGGGCCGTGCCCGCTGAACACGCCCCGTGCCCAATCTTTGGTACTGGCAATCCTGTTTTAAGTCAGACAGTAGCTGAACACAGGGCCGTGCCCACTCAGCACGCCCCATGCCCAAGCTTCAGTTACTGAAAACAGAACCGTAAGATCCCGACGGTTGGTAATTTCTGACACAAATATGAGTGATACTGATTTTTTTTACTATCGGCCCTCTTATGGTAAGTGGTGTTAAATATGTGGTGGCCCCCATAAAGATTTAGAATGTTATTTTCTAAATTATAAGCCCCATTATATAGACCCATTGTTTTCGTGTAGCCTTAAGAGGGGCGAAAGTAAAAATAATCCTTATCTCTCCCTCGAAAGTTCTCAATCAAATCTTCTAGGAGAAATGCTTCTTGATGAATTATTTCAACTAGACGATTTAATTCTTAATTGGTTAAAAGAACTTGAGTTGGACTTTCCATCTCAAGACGATACCCAAGAAGAATTGTTGGGATCACATTCGAATAAAAACAACTTTGTTGCTCCCGATATTACCTCTAACTCTAGCGAAGACTTGAGCGATAGTCGTCCCTGTGTCGATTGTGCCGTGAAGGACTCCCCATCGACTTCGTTCGGGGCATACATAGACATGAGCGATTCGGCATACACCTTCTTTAACGAGAGCCCGGGAAAGGGTTGGATTTGTCCACCTACATTTAGCATAGGAATCACCCTCACCGACAACCTCTTGCGTTCTCGTCTTAATCTAGAGCAATTAAGGTATCCCAGGCATTTTGGGGTTCTTCCATCCAGTAAGGAACCGCCCTGTGACAACCCGTTCTCCAGAACCTTTCTTTGTGTTTTGACACAACTTGTATGAACACTATTTGATTGATTGATGTGCTTGATTTTAATGTATGTTACGAGGTTGTTATATTATGTGCTACATGATTTTATATGAATGCTTTAAGTATAGTTGCAAAACACTTGTCCTAATCGCACAAGCCCTTTTGGGCCGTACACTTCTCTCTCTCTCGGCTCACTATACTTGGACTCGAGACCATGAGGGCAGCCCGTTGATGGGTTCGGCCCACTTCCCTTGTGCGTGTTCATTAACCCATTATGGGGTTTTGATCCTCATATTTTACAAAACACCAACACACACAAACCCTACATCTTTCTCTCTTCCTCTCTCGAAACCGGCGACCCCACCCCCATCCCTTGAAGCTTTTGGATTAACTCTTGTTTCATCCTCTAATCCGGTTAGTGTTTATTGTTGGTTGTATTATACATGATGAATTAAGGGATGAAATATAATTGATGGTGTTATAAACTGTTAATGTTGAGGCTCTTGTAATCGGCTCCTATATGTATATTGGATAGTATTCATATAAATCGAATGGATTGAAAACATGTTAACAGATTTATGATGATGATTCGGATAAGTGATTTGCTATCTTGAATGATTTGGTGTGCACATGAACTAGGGTGCATGTTAGTCTAGAATCTGCTAGTTTAATGATCCGATTGTATGTTTCTTATGATGGTTGGTTGATTGTTCTTGCTTAGATCATGATTAGGGTTGCTGAATATTCATGATTGCTGTTAAAAGTGTTGTTTAATCTGATTTGCAAAACTGCCAAAGTTGTTAGCAATTGTTACGGAATTAATGAGCTGCAAATTAGGAATCTGTTACACACCTAGTCTCGACAGGGTTGCGAGTCGAGAACTCTCGGTCTCGACTCGAGACCACGCATCATCAGCAAAAACAGCATAACTCGAGACCACGGTTGCTGGTCTGGTTGCGACTCGAGACCTGACTCAAGACCACCCGGTCTCGAGTGATAAATGCATGACTCGAGATCCCTTAGTTGCGAATCGAGAACATCAAGACTTCAACCCGAGACCACACTGTCTCGACTCGAGATCTCTAGTCTCGACTCGAGACCACCTAATCACACATTCTGTTTGGACTTGTGAACTATTACCAGCCCAACCATTTGGGCTGCATACTTGGGCTTTGTTTGTTATGTGATTTCTACTGTTGAACTCGTATGAACTGTTAACTGCCATGACTATACATGTAAGCCATGATCAATACTTGTATACAACTTGTTAGCATACGTGTAGAAAACCATACGTGCATTACTTAAACTGTAACACCCTAGTTACTAATTTACGATTTTGTATGTAATTACCAACAATTAGTTGTGTAACTAAGTCAACACATATTACAAAAATTCGGGTTTATTAAAACTTTTACAAATTATAATTTATTCTACATAACGTGATCGAAATTTGTTGTTTAAAATTTACAACGTGGCAAAATGCGGAAGCATGTAACTATATCGTGTTCGGTCCTTCGTTGAGCTTGATCGTCTTCCGGCATCCAAAAAGTACCTACATTTCATAAAAACATGAAATGTTTTAGTCATACGGGATTTAATATGTATCTAAACGAGTCCGGGAAACAAAACTGATCAAAAATACATTTTTGTTCAGGGTCCACCGTAAATTACGGTGGCTACCGTAATTTACGGTAGCCCCTGAATGTTTATTCCTCCACCGTAAATCAGGAGGTTCATGGCGTAAAGTTATATGGCCTACCGTAAATTACGGTAGCTACCGTAATTTACGGTGGCCTCTGCAGAATTCTCCAAGTTTGCCGTTTTCTAAAACGGCAACGTTCATAACGTTTAATCCGTTTGTCCGTTTGACTTACCGTTTCTTCCTACGGGCTTGTAACTTGATCCCCCATCATTTGGAGTTAAAATCCAGCATCCGGATTATCAAAATTTAAGACTTTTAACTCTTCGGCTTATTACCCTTTTTACCAACTTTTGACCCATTTGTGATTTCATCTAACAACCTGTCTGCGGTCCCTATTTCGTTTGTAAACATAACATTGTGATTGTTTCCTATTGTACAAGGCTCAAATCATGGGTTATTACACATTCTAAACCCGTTTATGTTCAAGTGCTTATTTTGACCCGTTAAGGACATTTATGTCCTTTTAAGCCCTATTTCGCTCATTTCTTCTATGCCTCATAATCCCGCCCGTTTACTTTGATTAGTTTTTCCACCACAACTATGAATGTAGTGAGTTTAATGTAATAGACTATCTATCCCGAGTCTTACCCCACAAATATGCTATTTTGCAACAACACGTATTTTAAGGCGTTTAACCCTTGATAGTTTATACCTACTATTTTCATACGCGTCTAAAGATTACAAGATCTTAATATAAGTTCCTAAACAACCTTTATGGGTTGTTTGCTTCATTTGTCCTTCGAGGGCATTTTAGTCAACATTAGCCCCTCATTTACTACGAAGGGCTTTCGCCACATATATAGCCATAAAGTATATTATCCACAACTATAATTACGCGTACCTGGCTCGGGTCAATTTATTGACCCGTTTCGATACCTTGCCTCTATAATATGCTAATCCGTAGCATTTTAATCCATAAACCATTATTATCCTGTAAGCATAAGACTTGACACATACTTATTAGTCGTCATTGGTCAAATGGCACTACAAGTCACCCTTTGACCCGTTTGGTCTAAACGACCAAACATTTTGCATTTAAATTTAGAATGGTATATATTTACGTATATATATACCATTTCGTCATTTAACCCCATTTCGGCTTACGCCGTAGGGTGTCTTATTACTTTTACTTATATTTGTCGGCACACGACTAAATTACCATTTTATTCCTTTCCTTATTATGAGTTACCCCATACGGTAACATTTCCAGATTCATTGTATGCTTATCATTTATAGCTATATTACCATTTTCCAATGTTTACCCTTCATCATGGTTTTTACCAAATATTGCATATGCCCCGACTCGTATCAATTGCGTCGGGAATCCATATTTCCCAATATTGTTCTTATCGAATTTAAAACTTATAGAATAACTAATTATTCTACGAAAGGTGTAAGTTTCACTTACCTTGCATCCGAATTACGCTTTTCTTTACTCACTTGCTTCGATCGACCCGCTTCCATCCCAAGCTTCACCTAGCTTGTTAAGCGCCTACTTTCATTCATCATTCACAAGGTTGTTAGATTAGTCATTCTAAATCATGACTTTCACACCTTATGAATCTTTGACTACTTTCTTATTGAACTAAATCATAGATTATGAGTTTAATTCTTATGTCAAGACCCACTTCAAACCAAGTATGAACTCTTAACAATTTTCCCCTTTTTGTTCAAGTAGTTCCTTTATACAAGTTAGTATGGTGTTTATAAACACCAATACAACATTAATTTCATTAAACCATCTAAAACCCATTTTTCATAAGCTTTAACGCATAATTATTTATAATAATCAAATCTGCGTTTTTACCCAACTTTTAGCATTTTAATCCTCACTTAGGCGTTTCATCAAACACCTAGCGGGTCAGATTTTTATATCATCAAAACCAAGTTTATGACTTGTAATTGTCATCTAAATTAACTTCGATTAGAAAATTCTACACAAGTCTTAACATTCATATTTCTGAAATTAACTCTTGAATTCAGATTATGCTAGAGCAAGATCATAATTCTAGGGTTTATCAAGTTTTCTTCAAGTTCATTAACCACCTACAATGGTGATTATGAACTCTATAATTAACATGAAATCTTTTAACAACATTTCACCTAGGGTTCATCCCTAGACACCATATCTCTTCTAATTTCATTCATGCATGACACAATCAAGCTCAATTTCAGTTTTTCACAATTAACCTAGAACTTGAGATGAATCAAAATACTAGAATTTTGCATACCTTATGATCCCTTCAGTGAGATGATCACTAATTCGTGTTTAGGACTTGATTTGGGACTGAATTGAACCTCCAATTGATCAATTTTTAGTGGAACTAGGGCTTGAAGGGGAGCCTGTGTCGCCCCCTGTGTTTCTTGTACGACCAGACATCTCCATTTGAGGTGTTTGGTTTTATTTTTAATTAAAACCAATAATATAAGTTTCAATTTTAACAATATTGGCCCCTCTAATTTGGTTTAGTTAATTAAGTAGGGCACAACCTACTTATTTCTAACAATATTCCCCACTTATTAACTAGGTTAAACATTCCTAATTAAATTAGTGGGTTTTGGGGATCTATGACTGAGTTTAGTTTAAGTCCCATTAACTCGGGCCTTCTATAAACTTTATTTCCCAAACGCATTCTTTTTCTCTTTTATTAAATATTGGATTTAATCATATAATAATCCTAATAATTTCTGGCTAAATTTTACCACTAACGGTTCCTTAGCCGTCTTTTAGTATTAACGTGGTTTGATTACCAAACCCGTTTTTGGGGTGTTACATAAACCATAGACCTGACTTGTATGGTAACCATGTTAGGACGTGGTTGACCACATACAGCTCAAGCGACCTTTTGTTTATCTGCCGAGCAAACCAAGGTGAGTTCACACTCTTACCAAGGCATGGGATCCCGGGGGAGGGAATGGGATTGAATGATTACTTGCACTTACATTGTTATTGGGAATTACGGATCACTGACCTCGTTAGGGGAAGGTCACTTATAAATACTGCTAGACTAGTGATACAAATACTACTCTTCGCACACATGCCTGGAATGGTCGCGATACGAATACGAATCTTCGCACACATGCCTGGAATGGCCGCGATACTAATACTAAACTTCGCACACATGCCTGGAGGGCCGCGATACAAATATAACTAGTCTACAATACATGGGAAAACCCCACTAATCTTCGCAAACATGCCTGGAAGGCCGTGATACAAATAAATATGATACATGGTTTACAAAACAAACACGTGAATTACGAAACGAATACTATAACTAAACAACCAACTGTGAACTCGCTCAACTTTGTTGTTGACTCGTTGTTACATGCCTTGCAGGTCAATAGGTACTCATGGAGCTTGCACTGGGAGGCGCGGTCGTTGTGGACATGGATCGTGGATGCCATGTTAAACATTTATGACATTTCAACTTAGTACTTACGTTTGGGTTTTCACTATTATGCTTCCGCTAAACACTTACTATGTTTTGTTTCGAACACCTTTCATATTGTTGGGTTGAATTACATTTATGAATTATTATGTTCAATATGATTGGTGGCTTGATCCTGGTCAGTCACGCCTCCAAGCGGTGTTACTCCGCGTGTGGATTTTGGGGGTGTGACAGATTGGTATCAGAGCCATTGGTTATAGGGAACTTGGTTTTAATAAGGGGGAAAACGTTTTTATTAAAACCAGACTATAACCTGTATAGTGCTCAACGATCCACAACGACGCTTCGCTCCACGTGCAAGACTCAACACACTAGGTACTACTGTTCATGTTTACATTGCTTACTTGCTAGATTACATAGAACTTTGCTCGTGGTATGCTTAGATAAACGTAACACTTGTTGCCTGAGAACACTTATGTGCTTACTCTCTTCTGCCATCGCACTTCCCGCGAACCTCTCTCACTTATGTTACCTTTGTTATGAAGATCATGGCTGGACGCATTAACATGACTCAAGCCCAGTTGACGGCTCTCATTAACGAACAAGTTGCTGCGGCACTTGCAGCCGCACAAGCAGGAGGTCAACACGTTCAGCAACCAGTTTGCACTTTCAAGAATTTCATGGACTGTCGTCCTAGCACATTCAGTGGCACTGAAGGAGCAGTCGGACTCCTCCATTGGTTTGAAAAGCTCGAGTCCGTATTTGAGATGTGTGAATGCCCTGAGGCTCGCAGGGTGAAGTACGCCACTGGTACTCTGGAAGGTATTGCGCTGACTTGGTGGAATGTGCAAGTTCAGATTTTAGGGTTGGCAGCTGCTAACGCCACCCCTTGGAATGATTTCAAGGAACTGATCAAACGGGAATACTGCACACGTGATGACATCCACAAGTTAGAAGTGGAGTTCTTTCATTTGAAAATGACAGGGTCGGAAATTGAGGCATATACTAAACGGTCAAATGAGCTGGCCATCCTGTATCCAACTATGGTGGACCCTCCTATCAAGCGTATTGAGTTGTATCTCAAAGGGCTAGCACCAGAAATTCAAAGCCATGTGACATCGGCCAACCTTGATAATATCCAGGATATTCAACGTCTTGCTCATCGCCTCACAAATCAGGCAGTGGAACAGAACAGGCTACCTAAACGTATCAGTGCTACCGATGCTACTACTTCCGCTACTCCCAGTGACAACAAGCGGAAATGGGATGGGGATTCCAGCAAGGGGTCAGCTACAGCTCAGTCTCAGGTTCAGCAGCGCAAGAATGATAACTACCAGAGCCCTGGTCAGCAATCTTCGGGCAATCAAAGATAGGCTGGATATCGAGGAAACCTCCCAAGGTGCAATACTTGCAACAAACACCACAACGGCCAGTGCAACAAGGGTCGTTGTCAACGGTGCCTCAAGATGGGTCATGAGGCTAAAGATTGCAGGAGCTCACGACCTGCGAATCAGAACCAGCAACAACAACCACCTGCTCCACGGAACCAGCAGCAGCAACAGCAGCGCGACAATAGGGGATGCTATCAATGTGGTGCTGAAGGCCACTTCAAGCGAGACTGCCCCCAGTTAAATCAGAACCAGAACAACAACAACAACAATAATCCAGGCAATGGGAACAACAACGGGGGAAACAACAATGGCAATGATGCTAGGGGTCGTATGTTCGTGCTGGGGCAGGGTGATGCAAGGAATGATCCCAACGTGGTTATGGGTAAGTTTCTTCTCGACGACTTTTATGTTACTTTTTTGTTTGATTCGGGTGCGGATACCAGTTATGTGTCTCTAAAGGTTAGTCAAATGTTAAAACGTACACCAACACCTTTAAACACCAAACATGTCGTAGAGTTAGCCAACGGTAAAAGCCTAGAGGCCACACACATAGTTCAGGGTTGTAATCTTATCCTCGTTGGTCAAACTTTCACTATCGATCTCATTCCTATAGTTCTGGGTAGTTTCGACATCGTCATTGGTATGGATTGGTTATCTCAACAACGAGCAGAGATCTTATGCAAGGAGAAGATAGTTCGTATTCCCCGTTCTGGTAAAGAACCTCTCGAAGTTCAAGGCGACAAGAGTGGTGCCGTGGTTGGCATCATCTCCTTCCTGAAGGCCCAGAAGTGTTTACGAAAGGGCCACACTGCCATTTTGGCACTTGTTATTGATGCATCAACGAAAGATAAGAAATTAGAGGATATCCCAGTTGTACGCGATTTTCCTCAAGTGTTCCCTGAAGATTTACCTGGGCTACCGCCTCATCGCCAGGTCGAGTTTCAGATTGAACTAGCTCCAGGAGCAGCACCAATATTGCTCGTGCACCGTATGGCTTAGCTCCATCAGAATTAGAAGAACTGTCCAAGCAACTACAAGAGCTCTTGGATAAGGGCTTTATTCATCCTAGCTCTTCGCCTTGGGGAGCTCCAGTACTATTCGTGAAAAAGAAAGACGGTACCTTCAGGATGTGCATTGACTACCGTGAACTCAACAAGGTGACCGTGAAGAATCGCTATCCTCTTCCACGCATCGATGACCTGTTCGACCAATTGCAAGGGTCGAGCTATTATTCGAAGATAGATCTTAGGTCAGGCTACCATCAACTGAGAGTCCGGGATGAGGACGTCTCCAAAACAGCATTCAGAACTCGCTACGGCCACTACGAATTCCTAGTTATGCCACTCGGATTAACAAATGAGCCTGCAGTCTTTATGGATCTTATGAACAGAGTGTGCAAACCCTACCTAGACAAGTTTGTCATAGTCTTCATCGACGACATCCTGATCTACTCCAAGAGTCAGGAGGAACACGAGCAGCATTTACGACTCATTTTGAAGCTCCTTCGAACAGAACAGTTATACGCCAAGTTTTCGAAATGCGACTTCTGGCTTCGTGAAGTCCACTTTCTAGGCCATGTGGTAAAAAAGGATGGGATTCATGTTGATCCATCCAAGGTAGACTCGATCAGGAACTGGCCTGCACCACGTACACCAACGGAAATACGCCAATTCTTGGGTTTGGCGGGTTACTACAGGAGGTTCATCAAAGATTTCTCAAAGATTGCACAGGCGCTTACACTACTGACACAGAAAGGTGTTACTTATCGTTGGGGTAATGCACAGGAAACAACTTTCCAACACTTAAAAGATAGACTTTGCAGCGCACCTATCCTCTCATTGCCAGAGGGCACAGACGATTTCGTGGTTTATTGTGACGCATCAATACAGGGTCTTGGTTGTGTATTGATGCAACGGGATAAAGTCATTGCCTACACTTCGCGCCAACTTAAGATCCACGAACGGAATTACACTACACATGATTTAGAGCTGGGAGCGGTCGTTTTTGCGCTTAAGATATGGCGACACTACCTGTACGGTACCAAGTGCACTATCTACACCGATCACAGGAGTCTCGAGCATATCTTCAAGCAGAAGGAATTGAACATGTGTCAACGTCGATGGGTCGAGCTACTTAACGATTATGAATGCGCCATCAAGTACCATCCAGGCAAAGCCAACGTTGTGGCTGACGCTCTCAGTCGAAAGGATACAGCACCTAGATGCGTACGGGCACTACAACTTAGCATTCAGTCTAGTCTTCCGGCACAGATACGAGATGCTCAGGTAGAAGCATTGAAACCAGAAAACGTCATGGCTGAAGCCTTGCGCGGCTCAAGGCAACGATTAGAAGAGAAGGAAGACAGCGCCTATTATGTAACAGGACGCATCTAGGTCCCACTTTATGGCAACTTACGCGAGCTTGTAATGGACGAAGCACATAAGTCTCGCTACTCGGTACATCCAGGTTCGGATAAAATGTACCACAATCTCAGAACTACGTATTGGTGGCCTAGCATGAAGGCCCACATAGCAACTTACGTCGGCAAGTGTTTGACTTGTGCGAGGGTCAAGTAAGAATATCAGAAACCATCAGGCCTACTTCAGCAACCCAAAATACCACAATGGAAATGGGAGGAAATTTCCATGGATTTTGTTACTGGCCTGCCTAGATCTCAACGTGGGAATGATACTATTTGGGTGATCGTGGATCGACTCACTAAGTCTGCACACTTCTTGGCTATTAAGGAAACGGATAAGTTCTCCACTCTAGCAGACGTATATCTCAAGGAAGTTGTCTCAAGGCACGGGGTGCCGACTTCTATTATCTCTGATCGTGATGCATGATTTACTTCAGAACTGTGGCAAGCGATGCACAAATCTTTTGGCTCTCGATTAGACATGAGCACAGCTTATCACCCTCAGACGGAAGGGGCAGTCTGAGCGCACGATTCAAACTCTAGAAGACATGCTTAGGGCATGTGTGATTGACTTCGGAAACAGCTGGGAAAAACATCTCCCGTTAGTGGAGTTTTCGTATAACAACAATTACCACACCAGCATTCAAGCCGCTCCATTTGAGGCATTGTACGGGCGTAAATGTCGATCAGCTCTCTGTTGGGCAGAGGTGGGTGATAGTCAGATCACTGGTCCAGAACTTGTGGTAGACGCAACGGAAAGAATTGCACAGATACGACAACGAATGGCGGCAGCTCGTGACCGTCAGAAAATCTACGCTGATAAGCGCAGGAAACCACTCGAGTTCCAGGTTGGGGATCGAGTGCTACTCAAAGTCTCACCATGGAAAGGTGTAGTTCGTTTTGGCAAACGAGGCAAGCTCAATCTGCGGTATGTCGGACCGTTCGAAATCATAGAAAGAATAGGCAAAGTGGCCTACAAACTAAACCTACCAGTAGAACTCGGTGCAGTTCACAACGTTTTCCACGTGTCGAATCTGAAGAAGTGTCTGTCAGATGAGACCCTCATAGTTCCTTTGAAGGAGCTCACTATCGACGAACAGTTACACTTCGTCGAGGAACCTGTTGAAATCACGGACCGGGATGTTAAGGTCCTCAAGAACACCAGAATACCACTTGTTCGAGTTCGTTGGAACTCCCGTCGTGGCCCAGAGTTCACCTGGGAACGCGAAGATCAAATGAAACAAAAGTATCCCCAATTGTTCGCAAACAGTACAACCACTACTGAGGCTGAAGCTACTGCGGAATTTCAGGACGAAATTCCAAACCAACGGGGGGAGGATGTGACACCCCAGGAAAACCAGGAAAACCATGCGACTTAACTAGCTTCCTCAGTGAGTACGTGTCACACCCTGGCTTTGCGGAAGCGTGGTTAATTTGGTGTGACTTCTTAATACCATAGCTTCATCATAACAAAGCTATATGAATAAAATCATGCAAGATCATCCATTCAATTTAGTCTTAAAATCCAAAAAAAAAAACAGCAACATTGTTTTAACGGGAATACACCCTAACAACCATAACATTGTTTAACAAACATTACAAACACAACATAACACAAACACGGTTTAAGGACTGTGACTTGTCCAGGAAAGAGCCACATTCCCTAAACCCGGATGACCTCGTACTAGTGCAGCGGGAAAACGTGCCATACCGTGCCAGATCCTTTAATTCCCTGAAATACATGTAAGTTGAAAAATCAACAATAATGTTGAGCGAGTTCATGTGTAAGTGAGTAAATAAACCTTTGTATTTATCAAAATCCTGGTATGTAGCAAATAAGGAAAAAGAGATCACCAATGGTTTGCAAGGCCATTGATATGTATGAAATGCAAGTAGGAAGGCTCAAACCTAGCAGATTTATGCGTCGGGTACAAAGTCATCCCGAGGTCTGTTATGCTGGGCCTGGGACTGGGCTCGCTACACCCAAATAGATCTATCGCTCCTGCCCCTCGGTCCTACCCTGAGGATTAATGACCTCAAGTTTCCGCCTACCCATTCACATGATCTAAGTAACAACCCTCCTTACGCTAACCATACCATGTAAGAAATATTCGTAATCAAAGTAACATGTATTTCACCCCCGCAGTTTAGAAAACTGAAAACAGTTAAGAGAAAAGGGGGACATGAACTCACAGCGGTGCGTCTCTACCAAGTAATACTCCAAGTCAAGCAGCTGTGTAATGACCTACATGTACTAACTCTATTAGACGGACGGCCGTGCCTTAGCTTTATGGTTTAGGTTTTTGGGAAATAGTTAGACAACTATTTCGTGTTTACATTCCGTATATACTTGGTAATTATTTTCCTTACCAAGGATGGGGGATTTAATACATGTGCGTTCGAATTATATTGTTAAGTCCCACTTAGAATATATTTTTATTTCCAACTCCAAAATATAAATATTTTTCTCAAAAATATTATATTTTTACTTCACAAAATTCTCCCAAAATAATACTTTGACAAAAATACGCGTTCATAAATATTTCTGTAAGATGCGTAAGTTACGTTTTAACGATCGAGTGGTAATAGTAATTACCGGTGTAACTTATATATTCATTGTGAAAGCGTTCGTATTATTTTGGATCCGTTAACGTTCGTTAATATTATTTTTACCCTAAAAATAATATTATATACTTCACAAAATAATTAACAAGTAGCGTTGTGAAAAATATATTTACTAAATATATATTTATCACGTTTAATTTTGTGAAAATCCCACCTCCGATATTTTGTAAATAAAGTCGTGGCGAAACTTATATGTGAAAACAAGTTAAAAACGTATTTCTAACACTTGAAGTGAAAATATTTCTAAGTGTTAGGTTCTTGGAAAAATTTCGCCAGAGTTTCCTCTGTAACTGGAGGTGGCCACGCTTTCAAGCGTATCATTTTCTTTTACAAATCAATCCAACAATTTTCTTATTTAATCAAAACAACATTCAACGCATCAACTAGTTAAATAATATGTAAATCGCAAAGATTTCATGAACTTGTGATTTACTCAAAAATATGAAGTAAATCTCATTACTTTTAGCGGATCTTAATATAAATTAGTCCGGTTTCGAAAAAACCTTGCTTTTAAGGAAATTCCGTCTTCACAACTTCTCGTCATCTTTTACAAAAATTGTTATTGTGTCAAAACTTTGTGCTACACAAATGTTTACACACTTGTGGCTTCTAAAAATCATACTTATTAGTGTAAGATCCGTTTTTAGAAAACATGATTTTCTTGACACTCGGTCCTTTGAAAATACCACTTGTAGATACGTAGATCTGCTAGTTTTAAACACTATTTCACAAGTAAAAATGCTTTTACACAAGTTCATGATTCGTGTGTGGTAGAGTTTCACCCTTTAACCCTTGCTTCATTCAAAACAACCTTATGTCATGATTCATGATCATGACCAACCCGGGTTAAATGATGATCCGAGCTACCACAACATAGATCGGGTCCGAATAACCACACAATTTAATTACTACAACATTTACACATCATATGAGCTTTTAACCATCATTACTTGTGTTTTTAGTAGACTTTAAAGCATCATCTTGTAAGATTTCGAGTTTTAACCGTTACACATCATATTAACCACTTTAAAATAGTTCGAGTAAGTGATTTAAGCAACATACCACTAGCTCGAGGCTAGGGAAGAATCTAAGCGCAAAATGAGAGGATAAAAGCAAGAGAATGAGGTCCTTCGAGCTCCGAGTGCACCAAGACTCCTTATACTTGATCCTTGACACTTGTATGTTGTTGGAATGTGATGAACAAAATCGAAAAATGGTTGTATGTATGTAGGGGATCTCGGCAGAAAGCTTTTGAGGGAGGGAGAGGTGTTCTTGTGTGGTGTTGTGATGTGAATGATCTTATGTGTAATCACAAGTTATTTATAGACAAAAGTTGGATTTAAACCAATGGTTCCCATGTCTTAAAGATTTTAAACAACTTGATTAAAATAATAAAAAGAAACCAAAGTGTGTCCCCTCTAGTTTGGGGCCGGTTAGTGAGGGGGGGGGGGGTCTTGGTTGGATTTCAACTAATAGTTAGATATTAGTTAGGTTAACTTAGTTAAGTTTAGGGATTAACTCGGTTAGTTGTGTGTTGTGTTTTAAAGCGGGTGTTAGGGTATTCAGGGACCCTAACTGGCTCAGAAAAAGATCAATAATGTTAATGGCAATATTTTCATGTTCCGGGTATAGTCCGGTTGTTCGGTTGGATAGTAATCCGTTAAAGTGCTTAACAAAGCTTTAGAGTGTCGTTAACACCATTTTTAGTGACACAACTTATTCCCGACACTTTGGATAGTTTCTAGTAATATTTTTTCTCATGTTTTGGCACTTTATTAGTGAGTTAAAAGCTGAATTGTTAATTAAAGTGCTGAGTTTTGTGCTTAGTGTATGTCCTAGGCACATCCAGTCATTGTAACTTATCCCTAGAGACGCAGTTCTACAACCCTTGTATCCCTACACTCACTATGGGTGTAGTAAAATATTTCTGGCTCATTGATGTATTGCAAAATACATCTTTTATTCGTGTAAAGTTTGTATAGTTTTCGTTATATTTAGTTTTGATTTTCGTTAGAATATACATACTATTGATCAAATCGTGTTTCACAGGTCTTGATGCTCAAATATGCGAGAAACCGAGTAAAACGAGTTAAAATATTGAAGTGTCAAGTCTTGAAGCATGTTGGAAAGGTTGAAGAGTTGAAATAGAGTTTAAAAGCTGAAAAATCACTTTCTGGCACCCCATCACCCACTGAGCAAGTTTCTGGCACCTGGCGAGAGTCTGCAGTTAATACATGAGCTGAAAAACAAGGTGGCACCCCACCACCAAGTCCCTGATTTTCTGGCGCCCAGCCAGAACGTTCTGATTGGTAATTATTACGAATTTAGAAAAGGGTTTTTATGGAAAGTCATATATAACCATCAAAAACGTGGGTAAACCCTAATTTTCGACTAAGGAGACTTCTTGGGCGATTATTGAGCAATCTTGGAAGGCAATCGGAGATTTGAAGGCACGGGAATCATTGGTACGAGTCAAGAGTGAAGAATCGAAGATTTAATCGGGTTTTCTAATCCCTTATTTTGTCGATTACTTTCTTGAAACTTTGTTACAATGAATTCTTTGTTAGACATTTTCGTTTTGTGTTTGATTACTAAGATGCTTGGCTAAACATTTAAACCACCTAGACTATGATGATTGGATTGATATAAAGATTTTACCTTTCTCGTTATTTGCACGATGTTTATGGATTGATTGTGTCTTGTAAAAGGTTTGATTTAATGATCTGATGTGTATGCGTGCTTTGATTCGGTTTATTATTGTTATTTGCTTCATATGATTCTTAGTGACGGTCTATATCACAACATAGAGTCATATTAGGGTTTAGGGTTTCGGTGAGTGTCTATATCACATAAGAAAACCTTCACTCTTTAGGGAGAATCGCGCGATAACCTCTAGAAGTAACTAATAATAATTTGCTAGGTCTTAGTGTTCTACTAGTCCTAATAACTGGGAAGTGAGGGGCTATTGGTAGGTCTTACCCGGCAAATTGCTTTAGATAGGCCTTGGGAAAGGTTATGTCTTGGTTTACCTGTCGGTCTTATTAGTCTGTCAAGTCAAATCTATTACTTCAAACTACCCTAGATCTAGGATTGGGAAAGAATAGGTCAACATTAGGGTACTTACACAATAATTAGATAACTGGGAAGAAGTCTAATAACCGGTAGGATTAACGGCCTAGGTAGTGTCACAGGTTTCTCCTTGAGAAGGGTCGAGGGGCCTCGTTGATTCTTAATAGGTTTAGTATCATACGATCCCGGTTCCATAACTCGTGCATTTAACTTAATTGGTAATCTCTTAAAAATAATCCAGGATTCTTGTCTAGGTGGTCGTGTTCTCATATAAGAAAAGTCCTCAGTCTTATTTCGTCTTTAGTCTAGTTCTAGTTTAATTTAGTAGTTTAATATAGATTTCCTTAGTTTTCCGTAACCCCCCCCCCCAAAACAATTAAACAAGTTTTAGTAGTGTCTGTCAGTGTCTAGTCAGAGTCTAGTTTACGTGGTTCATAGAGTCTCGTGGTTCGATATCCGGACTTCCTAGGTAATACTACATTGATCGGTACACTTGCCGATTGTGTGGTTTAGGTCGAGTCTAGAATTTAAAGCTTTTTAGTGTCTAGCTTAGAGAGTCTAATTTAGTTAGTTTTTAATAGTCTGTTTAGCACACATCAAGTTTTTGGCGCCGTTGCCGGGGACTCTTGGCAATCGCGTTTATTAGCTTTGATAGACCTTATTTGACATATACGTGCTACGTGTTTAGTTTATTTGAGTCTTTTATTTTCGTTTGAGTCGTAGTGACTACTGTTGCTTTTCTCACATTTAGGTTTTTGCGGATAGTGGATGCCACATCTGCGCTTGCACGGACCGCCACCGAAGCCACCAGTCACCGAGTCATCATCATCGTCTCGTTTGGGCCAAGGCCCACAGGTTAGTAGTTCATCCACGTCTCAGTTTCCCAATTTCGATTCCACGCCATTACCCACCCCACCTCAATCACCCAAAACATCACCTAAGATTTCCCCACCCGATAGCCCTACTTTTAGCACCTCTAGCATCCCAGAGAACCTAGAACACATGGCCAACGCTAGGCAGACCGTTCACCAACAAGCCACCCAAGGCTTCACTGGTCTTGCGTCACCCATTACTGTTCCACCTATAGTTAGCGAGAACTCATGGCAGATTCCATCTTATGCCATGCAAGCCATCACCAATAGCATCCAGTTCCACGGTCGCGAGGACGAGGACGCACCGGCCCACATAAACCGGTTCTCCCGTATTCTCGCCACTTTTAGCCTTCACGGTGCACCCAACGATGCCACCTACCTACAGCTTTTCCCATTCTCATTAGCCGGCCGTGCGGCTACTTGGTTGGACTCTCAACCAACCGGTACCTTCACCACATGGGCGGGGCTTCGTCAAGCCTTTTTGAATAAGTATTTCCCGCCCGCTAAAGCCTCACGTCTTACAGACCAAATCCACTCCTTTCGCATGGAGCTCGACGAGCCTTACTACCTTGCTTGGGAGCGTTTCCAAACTTGACCACCCCATATCGCACCTCCCTCACCGCCGTAAACAGTTCACCATTCACCACCGCCATTCGCCAACTCCCCCTCTACTTTACACAGCCGGCACAATCTACCACCACTCCTCACAGAAAAAAGCACAACCATCCAATTTCATCCATTATTCTATCATATCTCATCATAAAAAATCGAGTTCGGCTGTGGGATCAAGGTTCAACCGAAAATTTCTTCTCGTTTTTCTTATTTCCAGCGAATCTCAGGTATGTTTCTTGCACCTTCTTTGTACATTGTGTCCGATTTTCATAGTTTTAGTGGTCGAGTCTTGTAGTGTAGTGTCGGGTCAGGTTTTTGTTAGTTTAGGTCAAGTTTTGGTCCAGCTTTGTCAAGTTATGATGAGTTTTGGAAGCGGGAGGCTCGGTTTAGTTGTTGTTTGCTCCGGGTTGCGGGAAGATGGACTGGCAATATTTTTACAAGCAGTTGAATTTTGACATGGATTGAATATGTGGGTTGTATTCAAAATCTGAAACTTAAGTTGTTGACGCCTAACGTCCTTTATGATGAGTTCGGATACCATATGTGAGTTTGTTTAGGTTGTTTACAGGTTCTAGAGGGGCTGTTCGGGTTTGTTTATTGGATTTAACGGTTAATTTGTTTTAGGCATGGTTGGAAATAAGTGTGGGGATACGGGTTGTAGTTTTTGATATAAAAATTGGATTTTTACTACTTACACGGCCCGCGTCCATTGCTTCCGCACTTATGTTTTTGTGTTGATGAATTTCGGCACTTAGGATTACTCGAGGGCGAGTAAAGTGCCGGGAGGAGGTAGAGGTGCTAATCTTGTATTTTTGGCGTCTACTTAGGTCGAGGTCTAGTCTAGTCGTTGTTTAGTTTAGGGTCCGTTAGGTCGTGCGTGTCATTTTTGAGTCGTGTTAGTGTCGTCAAAGTGTCATTATGCTTTGTTTTGCGTACTTTATTATTGATACCACTCGTCCGTACTCAATCTCCATTCGGGCGAGGTTCGGTTATACTTAAAAAGAGATTTGCAAAAGTCGCTTTAATGTCACTTTGTTTATAAACTACGGCCGCGAACGAAATGCTATACGGCCGTTGTTTTTGTATATATTTGTTTATGTTAAAAAAAATACAAAAAATAGTTTGTGACTAATATTCTGTTTGCTTCGTATTGCCATTATTGAATTGTTTTGCAGAATGTCACGTGCAGGAACTTCAAGTCGGGCCAACAGGAAACGAGGCTGAGACACTCGCTTAGGAAAGGGCCCAGTGGGACACAGGCGGGTGATGAGGTGTTGGATGATGCGGAGTAGAGCGAGGATGACAGCTTATATCTTTTGTTTATTTTTATCTTTATGCTGTTTTTAATCCTCGTCTATTGGTTTGTACGTAAATACATTAAACAGGTTGCTTGGGATTTTGGGGTTGGTTGATACACTTGTGGATGGTTGTTGAACGTGATATTATATATTATCTTTTGTTAGTGTTTGGTGTTTGCTTGATTAGGTTGGTATTAGTAGCCGCTTTCGTTCGCGTGTCCGAGGTTAGGAGTTGTTTGCTGAGCGCGTATCGAATTGGAGGGCTTATGTGGAAACGACTAGCACTTTGACAGTCTCACATACTCAGCTAAGTCGTTTCCCTTTTTGTTGTTGTTGTTGTATATTTTTTATTTATTTCGTTTGCAGTTTTTATTTTTTAGGTAGTTGTTGAGTCGTATTTTCGTTCTTGCATTAGGGATAATGCAATCTCTAAGTGTGGGGATGGGATACATGTAAATATCGAGTCTAAATTATTAAAAATACAAAAAAATTAAAAAAATTGAAAAATCCAAAAAAATTGAAAAACCAGAAAATGTCCTTTGAAATAAAAGAAGTTTGCAATAAAAACGGAAAATGATAGAAAAGATAAATTTCTGCTCGGGTTGAAATAATAATAATATGAGATTTAAATAAATCGAGCTTGCGTCTAGTTAGGGATATGTGAATAGGCCCGGGTTTGGTTTTAAGTCCCTTTGAGCTAATATACCTTAATTGTCGGTTTACTAGTGGGTTTTCGCCTGGGAGATATGGGAAATTAAAACCGCCAATAATAGTATAAGGGGCACCGTTATAAATTAAAACCGTTAGAGTTTGGGATCATGAAAAAAATATAATAAAAAGTGGGCTAGAAACTAAATGAAAGTAATGCATTCCTATGTAATCTGAGCTGGGGATAGCGACTCTACAGCAAGATTACCGCTAGGGTGTGTGAAATCGACTGTGCAAAAAAAAGAGAAAAAAGTACCGAAACCTAAGTAATTTGTGGTTGGGGATAGCGACTCTACAGCCGGATTGCCTCTTGGTTAGGGAAAGCATCGTCTACCCTCACTTAGAAAGAAAAAAAAGCGAAAGAAAAAGAAAAAAAATGAAAAAAAAAGGAAAAAATATGATTGCAAACTCTTCTGGTTTTGATATAAGACGGTTAGGAATTGGTCCAGTGATCGTTCTTTTAGTCCTATAAGCTTGAGGCGGGAGTAGGTGGACCGTAAATTCTGGTGTGAGGCCCTAGGTAGATTGACCGCACTTAAATTAAATTCACATGATAAGGGCTTAGAATTGGATTCGGGTTTAAGGGGACAAGTATATTCGCAATCGCAGCTAACGCAAGTCTTGGTTTTAATTAAATATAACTATGCTTTTGACCCGAGTGAATATTTATCTCTGATTCCGTTGCATAATTCTTTTTCGAGGACGAAAAAAGAGTAAGTGTGGGGATGTTTGATGTATTGCAAAATACATCTTTTATTCGTGTAAAGTTTGTATAGTTTTCGTTATATTTAGTTTTGATTTTCGTTAGAATATACATACTATTGATCAAATCGTGTTTCACAGGTCTTGATGCTCAAATATGCGAGAAACCGAGTAAAACGAGTTAAAATATTGAAGTGTCAAGTCTTGAAGCATGTTGGAAAGGTTGAAGAGTTGAAATAGAGTTTAAAAGCTGAAAAATCACTTTCTGGCACCCCATCACCCACTGAGCAAGTTTCTGGCACCTGGCGAGAGTCTGCAGTTAATACATGAGCTGAAAAACAAGGTGGCACCCCACCACCAAGTCCCTGATTTTCTGGCGCCCAGCCAGAACGTTCTGATTGGTAATTATTACGAATTTAGAAAAGGGTTTTTATGGAAAGTCATATATAACCATCAAAAACGTGGGTAAACCCTAATTTTCGACTAAGGAGACTTCTTGGGCGATTATTGAGCAATCTTGGAAGGCAATCGGAGATTTGAAGGCACGGGAATCATTGGTACGAGTCAAGAGTGAAGAATCGAAGATTTAATCGGGTTTTCTAATCCCTTATTTTGTCGATTACTTTCTTGAAACTTTGTTACAATGAATTCTTTGTTAGACATTTTCGTTTTGTGTTTGATTACTGAGATGCTTGGCTAAACATTTAAACCACCTAGACTATGATGATTGGATTGATATAAAGATTTTACCTTTCTCGTTATTTGCACGATGTTTATGGATTGATTGTGTCTTGTAAAAGGTTTGATTTAATGATCTGATGTGTATGCGTGCTTTGATTCGGTTTATTATTGTTATTTGCTTCATATGATTCTTAGTGACGGTCTATATCACAACATAGAGTCATATTAGGGTTTAGGGTTTCGGTGAGTGTCTATATCACATAAGAAAACCTTCACTCTTTAGGGAGAATCGCGCGATAACCTCTAGAAGTAACTAATAATAATTTGCTAGGTCTTAGTGTTCTACTAGTCCTAATAACTGGGAAGTGAGGGGCTATTGGTAGGTCTTACCCGGCAAATTGCTTTAGATAGGCCTTGGGAAAGGTTATGTCTTGGTTTACCTGTCGGTCTTATTAGTCTGTCAAGTCAAATCTATTACTTCAAACTACCCTAGATCTAGGATTGGGAAAGAATAGGTCAACATTAGGCTACTTACACAATAATTAGATAACTGGGAAGAAGTCTAATAACCGATAGGGTTAACGGCCTAGGTAGTGTCACAGGTTTCTCCTTGAGAAGGGTCGAGGGGCCTCGTTGATTCTTAATAGGTTTAGTATCATACGATCCCGGTTCCATAACTCGTGCATTTAACTTAATTGGTAATCTCTTAAAAATAATCCAGGATTCTTGTCTAGGTGGTCGTGTTCTCATATAAGAAAAGTCCTCAGTCTTATTTCGTCTTTAGTCTAGTTCTAGTTTAATTTAGTAGTTTAATATAGATTTCCTTAGTTTTCCGTAACCCCCCCCCCCCAAAACAATTAAACAAGTTTTAGTAGTGTCTGTCAGTGTCTAGTCAGAGTCTAGTTTACGTGGTTCATAGAGTCTCGTGGTTCGATATCCGGACTTCCTAGGTAATACTACATTGATCGGTACACTTGCCGATTGTGTGGTTTAGGTCGAGTCTAGAATTTAAAGCTTTTTAGTGTCTAGCTTAGAGAGTCTAATTTAGTTAGTTTTTAATAGTCTGTTTAGCACACATCACTCATATAGGCCTTAGAGGCAGTATCTGCCTGATGCTGGCTTTATCAGCATGTTCAATAGGTTATCCGTTCATAGTGCTACTGTGCTTTTGTGCATCATGTTTGTCACTAAGGTTCAGCATGTAAATAATGTAGTGACGGTATGTAAAGTATGATGTAGGAATATACAAGTATCAGAAATCAAGTAGCAGTTCATCAGTAATTTCAAGTAAGCACAGTAATTAAGCAGTAATTAATTATTAATTAAACCGTACGGATACCTGGTTTAGTGAGGGTTGTCACAGTACGTACCAAATTTCGGGACGAAATTTCTTTCAACTTGGGGATAATGTGACAACCCTTATTCCAGAACCTTTCTTTGTGTTTTGACACAACTTGTATGAACACTATTTGATTGATTGATGTGCTTGATTTTAATGTATGTTACGAGGTTGTTATATTATGTGCTACGTGATTTTATTTGAATGCTTTAAGTATAGTTGCAAAACACTTGTCCTAATCGCACAAGCCCTTTTGGGCCGTACACTTCTCTCTCTTGGCTCACTATACTTGGACTCGAGACCATGAGGGCAGCCCGTTGATGGGTTCGGCCCACTTCCCTTGTGCATGTTCATTAACCCATTATGGGGTTTTGATCCTCATATTTTACAAAACACCAACACACACAAACCCTACATCTTTCTCTCTTCCTCTCTCGAAACCGGCGACCCCACCCCCATCCCTTGAAGCTTTTGGATTAACTCTTGTTTCATCCTCTAATCCGGTTAGTGTTTATTATTGGTTGTATTATACATGATGAATTAAGGGATGAAATATAATTGATGGTGTTATAAACTGTTAATGTTGATACTCTTGTAATCGGCTCCTATATGTATATTGGATAGTGTTCATATAAATCGAATGGATTGAAAACATGTTAACAGATTTATGATGATGATTCGGATAAGTGATTTGCTATCTTGAATGATTTGGTGTGCACATGAACTAGGGTGCATGTTAGTCTAGAATTTGCTAGTTTAATGATCTGATTGTATGTTTCGTATGATGATTGGTTGATTATTCTTGCTTAGATCATGATTAGGGTTGCTGAATATTCATGAATGCTGTTAAAAGTGTTGTTTAATCTGATTTGCGAAACTACCAAAGTTGTTAGCAATTGTTACGGAATTAATGAGCTGCAAATTAGGAATCTGTTACACACCTAGTCTCGACAGGGTTGCGAGTCGAGAACTCTCGGTCTCGACTCGAGACCACGCATCATCAGCAAAAACAGCATAACTCGAGACCACGGTTGCTGGTCTGGTTGCGACTCGAGACCTGACTCGAGACCACCCGGTCTCGAGTGATAAATGCATGACTCGAGATCCCTTAGTTGCGACTCGAGAACATCAAGACTTCAACCCGAGACCACACTGTCCCGACTCGAGACCACTTAATCACACATTCTGTTTGGACTTGTGAACTGTTACCAGCCCAACCATTTGGGCTGTATACTTGGGCTTTGTTTGTTATGTGATTTCTACTGTTGAACTCGTATGAACTGTTAACTGCCATGACTATACATGTAAGCCATGATCAATACTTGTATACAACTTGTTAGCATACGTGTAGAAAACCATACGTGCATTACTTAAACCATAGACCTGACTTGTATGGTAACCATGTTAGGACGTGGTTGACCACATACAGCTCAAGTGACCTTTTGTTTATCTGCCGAGCAAACCAAGGTGAGTTCACACTCTTACCAAGGCATGGGATTCCCGGGGGAGGGATGGGATTGAATGATTACTTGCACTTACATTGTTATTGGGAATTACGGATCACTGACCTCGTTAGGGGAAGGTCACTTATAAATATTGCTAGACTAGTGATACAAATACTACTCTTCGCACACATGCCTAGAATGGCCGCGATACGAATACGAATCTTCGCACACATGCCTGGAATGGCCGCGATACTAATACTAAACTTCGCACACATGCCTGGAGGGCCGCGATACAAATATAACTAGTCTACAATACATGGGAAACCCCCACTAATCTTCGCAAACATGCCTGGAAGGCCGCGATACAAATAAATATGATACATGGTTTACAAAACAAACACGTGAATTACGAAACGAATACTATAACTAAACAACCAACTGTGAACTCGCTTAACTTTGTTGTTGACTCGTTGTTACATGCCTTGCAGGTCAATAGGTACTCATGGAGCTTGCACTGGGAGGCGCGGTCGTTGTGGACATGGATCGTGGATGCCATGTTAAACATTTATGACATTTCAACTTAGTACTTACGTTTGGGTTTTCACTATTATGCTTCCGCTAAACACTTACTATGCTTTGTTTCAAACACCTGTCATATTGTTGGGTTGAATTACATTTATGAACTATTATGTTCAATATGATTGGTGGCTTGATCCTGGTCAGTCACGCCTCCAAGCGGTGTTACTCCGCGTGTGGATTTTGGGGGTGTGACACGCCCGATCCGGATAAATTCCTTAGAAATAGACGAAACTTCATAAACAGCCTCTAGACACGAGGTCGTGTCCAGGTCAGCACGCCCTCGTGTCCACCAAAAGATTCCTTTCTGACTTTTTGTCAGAATACGGACAAAATGTGTCAGGATGTTGCCTGCACACGGGGCCGTGTCCAGCCGACACGGGGCCGTGTGCAGCATGCTGTCGTTTTCTATAAAGGCAGCAAGATTCCTGCTCATTTGGACCACTCCAAAGACAAAGATTTGCTGGGATCTTCACACATACCATCCTAGGTATATTCTAAACAAGGTTCTCAACAACCATCTTGTCTTTTCCACTTTTATCCATTACCTTCTCCTTCAATTTTTCCTTAATACCTCCATTAGAGCTTGAAATCACCATGATTCCAAGCTTTAAGGTAATGTTTGATAGATTTTTACTCAAGGAATCTTGTTAAAAATAAGTTCTACAACAGTGTTTTAAGTTATTTCTGCTTAAAAATGCTTTAAAAACCCTAAAAATAATTTAAAACTCCAAGATTCCTTGTCCCAAAAATCTGCAGACATCTGAACACGGGGCCGTGTCCGAGGTACTGCTCCGTAAAAATTGAACTCTTTTCGGTCTGTTTTCTCAGAATGGCGAGCAGAACTAGCGGAACATCTTCATCGCACTCCAGGAACAACCGACAAGGGAGGAGGTCATCAACGGTTGAAGATTCTCTTGTAAACTACGTTTACGCCTTAAGAGAGGCCATTGATGAGATGACGGGGTGGAAGAAGCATTAGTCGACCGTATTAATCATTTGACGGTGGGACTAGAGGGATGTCTCCGAGAGGTCAACCTTTTGCACCAAAGGTTGAACATTCTCGCTTCTCCTCCTTTGGTACCAATTATCACCCAAAGGGCATGGAATGTGGTACCAAAAGTCATCATACCGGCCGAATGGTACACCATACACCCTGAACCCCCTCGAGACATACTACAAGGGGTTCCGGTTGGTGTCACTCCCCCTCCACAAGATGTTGAGGAAAATGAAGCCGCCTTCTTTCTCCCAAGAGAGATAGAAGAATGGCTTTAACAACATCTAGGGAATACCCCTCGGTCCGGAGTTCTATGAAGCTTTTAGATATCGGAAAGCTATTTCCGGAATTTTGATTCCTATTGTAAAAGTAGAACTCATTAGGATGATTTTAAATCACTTGACCTATCTATCTTAGGACTTTTAAATTTTATTTTTCTGTGTTTTTTTAGGACTTATGTAATGTGTTAGTTTTAATGAATGATGGTTTTATTAATTATTTGGTGTTTGGATGATGTTGTAATGGTTAAAACACACTCGGGATGGTGAAGGATACTAAGGGAAACTGATGCGTGTGAAGTGCGATATAATTTAGGTATATATTTTAAGCCCTTTTTACACTTTTTAGCCAAGTTTTAAATTTATAAACACGATATTCACTAACACTAAACACACATATGGGCAAGTGCACCCATCGTGGACGTAGTATAGTGTTGGTGAGATACCGAGGTCGTCCAAGGACACAAGAACTTTTAGTACCGGTTTATCCTCAACGTCTAATCAAATCAAAGTGTTAGAAAAAGATTTTTTTAAACTAGAAAAATAAAACTAACTAAAATGCTGAAAAAGAAAATAAAAGTAAAAACAGATAGACAAGATGAATCACTTGGATCCGACTCGTGTGTAGTGTAACCTTTGATTATTTTCGCACTTTTGCACTTGTTTAAGAGATTACCTTAGTTATTGTAGTAGGCCCCTCTTTTGAAGGCGACGTTACCCTCAACCCAGTAGTTTGAGTCAGCAAGGATACAATCCTAAAGGGTCGGATTATTGAAAGATAATTAATAAAGTTGTTAATGCATAATGTGGTAGGCCCTCTTTTGAAGGTGACGTTACCCTCAGCTAAGTAGTCTGAGTCAGCAGGGATACAGTCCTAAGTAGCTGGGTTAAAGTTTTAATAGTAGTTTAACTTATGAGGGGATCAAAGAGTTTGGACCCCCGCCATCCAATACCTTTGGGTATTGAAGGAGGTCCTACTAAATTTGACCCAGGTCCTTTGCAGGATCTATACACTGAACAATGGCAAGACTCTTACCAAACCGTTCCCTTAACCCCCGACCAGGTAGCCAACATACCTCCATATAGACCGTGGAGATATGAATGGTGAAAATCTTTTATTTTATATAGACAGTAAAATAATGCCAAGACACCACGGACAAACGATAAGGAAGAATCACCTTCAACATAAGAAACTAGTAATTAAAGTCATTAATACAAAACCAATTAAAAAGTGCAAAAGATTAAAAATAAAAAGTATTACACTAAACACTTGTCTTCACCAAGTGATGTAAGAGACTTAGGCAAACATGGCCTTTGATTGTCAAGAACTCTTACGATCAATCTTGGATCCCGAGACGACTCACACACTCTATGATGGACAATGGATGATGGTGGTGGATGATGGATGATGGTGTTGTGATGGTGGTGGGTGGTGGGTGAAGTGTGAGAGAGGTGGTTTGCCAAGGGATGAGTTGCAAGAGCTCCAAACACTCCTATTTATAGGCTGAACAGAAGCTCGGGTACGGCCCCGTGTCCATCTGACTCTCTCTCTTCATTAATTGTAATTCGCAATTACAATAAATGCGCCTGCAGGAAGTTGACCACGCCCCCGTGTCCGCTGAGCACGGCCCCGTGGTGGGCAGTAGAAGCTTCTATCACTTTGTCTTTTCTGCTGACACTTAGGCACGCCACTGTGCTCACTGAGCACGGGGCGTGTTCAGTCTTCTGCCTTCTTGTTTTGCTTTGGGAAGATGCTGTCGGGAGGTCGGGCATGCCACGTTTTTTCCTTTTCTTGTATTTATGTTAGATTTAGCTGTCTTTTTGCTTCTTTTGTTCATCTGAGCTCGTTTAATCCTAAAAATACAAAAGGAAGACAAAAGCACACTTTTTCCAACATTAATACTAAAAAAGGGTTAGTTTTATGCCACAATTGATGTAATTTATATGTTGCATTTTGTGCACATCAGAAACTTAAACCAGCACCCCATGCACAAAAACAGAGCCCCCCGACAGTTTTTCTTCGTTACAGCAAGTTCAGCACGGATCGTGCCCACCCAACACGGCCCCGTGCTCAACCATTTGTAGAAAAATGTCCAGTTCAGGTACCTGGGTTGAGGGTAACGTCACCTTCAAAAGAGGGGCTTACTACAATAACTAAGATAATCTCTTAAAAAGTGCAAAAGTGCGAAAATAATCAAAGGTTACACTAAACACGAGTTGGATCCAAGTGATTCATCTTGTCTATCTGTTTTTACTTTTATTTTTGTTTTTCAGCATTTTTAGTTTTTATTTTCTAATTTAAAACCTTTTTCTAAACTTTTGATTTGATTAGACGTTGAGGATAAACCGGTATTAAAAGCTCTTGTGTCCTTGGACGACCTAGATATCTTACCAACACTATACTACGCTCACGATGGGTGCACTTGCCGATATGTGTGTTTGGTGTTAGTAAAATATCGTGTTTTATAAATTTAAAACTTGATTAACGTGTAAAAAGGGCTAAAAATATACATAAAAACCTATAACACCACACACGCATCAACAGATGAAAGTGTACTACCAAATAAACGTAAAGTATAGATAACAATAGCACAATAAACACTTATGCAAAGTGAACCCACTTAAGCCAAGTTATGTTACAAATTAATAATATTTAAATTTATTCTTGATACTTGAATAGATTTTTTATAAAAAAAAAACAATTTAGCCACTGATTCTCAAATCAGTTTGAAAACCCTTAAAACCCGTTTGTTCCATCAAAATCCGACTCTGGGCTACCTTGATCATTCATGTTCCATTGAAATCAAAATCCTTTGGGCAGACTCAAAACCCGCTTGTTCCATCAAAATCCGACTCTGAGCTACTCAAAAGGTAATAACGTTTCAAAGTTAGTTAATTATTAATTGTTTGTTCCATTGAAATCACGACCCTAGGCCGACTAAAAAATATCTAATTAACCACCCGTTGATTTTTAGTTAATTAATAAAAGATTTGGATCATGAGAATCTGATTATTATATTTGCTTTTCGTTTCGATTTGGACCGAAATACATATTTCGAATCTTTTGTTGAACACAAATCAAGTCTTAACAACTGAAAAGTTAAGATATTACCACATAATAGAATGAACGAACAATTGTATACACAAGTTGTGTTACAAATTATTAATAATATATAAAGAGATGAAAGTGTAGTACCAAATAAACGTAAAGTATAGATAACAATAGCGCAATAAACACTTATGCAAAGTGTACAACCCACTTAAGCCAAGTTATGTTACAAATTAATAATATATAAATTACTATTATTTAAATTTATATTTAATATATTAATAAAAAAGATATATAAAGTAGGCTCGTTTAGGCTCACGAGCCGGCTCGAGCTCGATAAGCGAAGCTCGGGCTTGCGCTCGTTTACTAAACGAGCTTGTTTTTAGGCTCGGGCTCATTTAAGTTCAACTCGATCAAGCTTTTTTTCAAACCTAGCTCAAATTGCTCACAAGTAGCTCGGCTCATTTGCGCCCTATATGAGGCATGCAAGACCTATAGTACCCTCAAGCATCTAGAAGCAAGCATCATTCAAACTAAGTATCACAAGTGCAATAAACTAATAGTATCACTAAATTCTTTTATTGATAATGTATGTAGTTATCATGAATTCAAAAAAAAAATATTGGAATTGAAAACGCGTAAACGTTCTAATCTATTAAACAACAGTGTTAGTCACTTTCTAGTTGACTTTAGATTTGACCTCCTAATCACATTATAATTAGGTGTGAATGACAGTGATGTTATCTTGGATTAAGTGGATGGTGAGTTTCATTTTGGAGATAACAACGTTAATTAACACGTTTTCCTTAAAAAGTAATGATTTTATGAGTAGTGTTATCTTCTAAATTATTTATTAGACAAGTCATTTCCACCAAACCACCATGATTTTTAAAGAAAAAAAACTATAAATTCCTTCTCGCCGCTGAGCAGACAACCTCGAATGCAGTGACGTATCCAGAATTTTGCTCGAGGGGGTTCCTAATTCCTTTTGGTTGATTTTCACTAATTCTCATTATTTTTTTCAAATCATACAATGTTTCCACTAAGTTTTTCCATTTTTCTCGAATCGAGTGGTTCCTGGGAACCCCAAAACCCCCTGGATCCGCCTTGCTCGAATGACCACCGACATGTGCGACCCACCGGTGACTCCTTGTCGTTCAAGGTTTTTGTTTTTGTATATTCAATCTTAAAAGCTTCTATTTTATGCTTTACAAACATAGAATATTTAAGTTAAGAGATGTTACTCTTTTATTGTTTTTAGGGTTGTGGAACGGTCCAAAACTAGATCGCACTAGAATTTTTTTGTTATGTTTTTTTTTTTTTTTATAATATCACAACCCAGAACTGAACTAGATAATATAAGTCTAGTGTTGATTCAGTATCGGGTTAAAACTCATTAAGTTCCAAAGTGACCATGAGCCAAGCGCAAACCTTTGGAGTAGTGATTTAAGCGTAGTTCTTTGTGACACGATACCATTTCGTCAACATAAAAGAAATAATCTTGTTTTGGACTAAAGTGGACTAGAACCGAACTAGACGTGTAACAAAACCAAACCAAGATGAAGATTGAAGAACCATTTTTTTTCTCTATAGTTGGAACCGATAACCATGCTACATATAATGGTTATGGTTCAGTCTGGTACAATTTTGGTTCTATCTGATGGTTCTGAGAATCTGATCGGAGTTTGTTATTTTAGTTTTAGGAAATGTTATAGATTAAATATTACGCATATTTGAGAAGATGGTTTTGTTTAATTATCCATATTTTAGTTGTCATGTCAAGAATTTGTTTGACTTGGGCTGGTCTAACACACACATTTCAAGAAGACCGGCCCATTCTGAAGTATCGATAGATACTAATTAATATATAAGCAAACTACAATATAGGAAACTTAAATTTTGTATTCAAATCAAACAGATTTTGACCAAGATGGACTCGTACTGAAAACAACCGTCTCAGAACAAAAGAATCAAAATACTCGCAAAATTTGTTTATAATAGTTGGTGGCAACGGCTGGTAGCGTCGCAGTTGTGTTGGTTGAGAACACCTAACAGGTGGCAACTGATGACAACGATAATAGTAGATTAGATTACGAGTAAGGTGACAATGGCGACCAACGATGATGACATTGATAGTGGCGAAGAGAGGTCGTTACCATTGTAAAAGTTTACCTACTTTCTTAAATATACTAAAATTATTTTTTTGCTGCTTTATATAGTGATTGACTTAAGCAAAATCTAATTAGCTTATCAATAGTGATTGACTTAAGCAAAATCTAATTAGTATTTTTTTTTCTACGTCTCAAGTGAGACTAGAACTCAATACCTCTTGCGTGAGGGGCATACACCTTTGCTATTGAGCCACTGCTATCGGTTGTAGTCGTTTCAGTTTTTGAAATATTAAAAGAACAAAACTGTTAACTGTTATTAATAGACTTTTCGACGTTACACATGTGGGTCTGGGTTCGATTCCCAATAGTTTTGCTTTGTTCTTATTTTATTCCCGGAATTTGTATTATTATGATTCTTGAAATGAATTAAGAGTGAATTTCTGCAGCAACATCTTTTTCAGCAGTCTCTTTGTTGTTGTTGATTTCTGCAGCCTCTTTGTTCATTTCAGCTTGAAGAGCAGCAGCCAACTGATCATAAGCTTCAGCCCAAGCACCCTTCATTTCTTCACTCCATTTTTCTCCAACTCCCTTCTCTACTGTCCTTAGCAATCCCTCCTTCACCACCTTCATTCATCATTCCAACATTTTAATCAGTTTTTGTGTTGTCAAATAGAGCCCGTTTAATAAACAAGTCATGTTCAGGTTAACCTATATAATTGAACTGGACGTGTTTAGTTTAAACAAGAAGGCCACGATTGAGTTAACGGAAGCGTATCCTATTTAATTAAACAGGTTGTGTTCAAGTTAACTTATTTGATTAAACAGACTGTGACATGTTTAACTCGTTTAATTAAATAGGTCAACCCGTTTAAAGCTAGAATTAAAATATATGTTTGTGTAACAAGTTGTGTTTAGGCTAACCTATTCAATTAAAGATAAATTAAACAGATTGTGACATGTTTAACTCGTTTATTTAAACATGTCCACCGTTTAAAACTAGACTAAAAAATATGTTTTCTAAGATTAACATAACAACCTATTCACGATCTGTTTAACCTATTTATTACATTCCACCAACCCATTTACGACCAGTTTAACCCATTTACAACTTGATTAAAAGTTAAAACCCATTTACAACTTTTTATTCGATTTGATTCGTTTAGATAAATGGGTTACAGTGTTACACGTTCAACCTGTTTAAAATTAGAATAAAGAAACGTGTCTTAAAAGGTTAACCTGATAACCCATTTACGACATGTTTAACCTATTTATTACATTTCACCAACCCATTTACGGCCCTTTTAACCCATTTATTACAACCCGTCAACACATTTATGGCCCGTTTACTGCTTGATTAAATCCATCTACAACCCGTCAACTCGTTTGATGCGTTTAGATAAATTATACAGTTCGTGTTCAAGGGTTCATAATTTAATTAGCCGACCTGACATGATTCACACCCCTGGTTTAACTATATGACTAATAGCCCTTCAAGGGTTCATAATTCAAAAGCATTAATAAATTATTACCTCAAAGTGAGGACCAACAACTCCTTTTTGAAGATGAACAGATCCCAAATATTTGAGTGTAGAATCATTAACCACAACTTCTCCTTTCTCCCTCAGTTGAATTGCTGACTCACATGTCTTCATTTACATTTACATACATATATTAATTGCATGTATATATAAATTACAAGGGTAAAAAGGGAAAATCAGATATGGAAATGCTGACCATCTTGAAAACTTTGACAGCATGGGCCTTGAGCTTGGGGTTATTTTGGGGAATTTCATCTGTGTCTTTCAGAAAAGAAAACAATCCCTTTGCAGCAGGTGCTATCTCCAGTATCCTTTTATAGTGATTTTTATCATTAGTACTCCCATTCATAAATTATGAGAAAATACTAAGAATAGACTAGATATGGTTTTTAAATTCATCAATTTGATAATTATAAAATCTTTTAATGAAAGAAAATCCAATCAATATTGACATGTGGACCATTTTTGTGTAGTGGGTAAACTAAAAAAATGTCGTTAAAAAATGCAAAAGTTGTTGCTATGTCACTATCATGTAGGTGGTCGGGCTTTAGCTAAACTACACATTCACAAAGTTGTAGTGGTTTAATTGAAAAAGGTGGGTAATGTGACACCAAGTGATTGGCTCAAATATTTGTTAAACATTATCTCTCTCTGTCTTCTTAGTCTCTTAAATCTCCCCCTTCATGCCCGTAATGGCACTAGCGGAGGGTTCTTTGGCGCCTGAGTTTGACACTCCTGTAGCCTTGTTTAAAAAAGCGGGAAGCGCACAAAAGCGACGAGGTCTAAAACCGAGGCGCAAAGCGCAAAAGCGGTGAGCTTTTCGTACGCAAGGCGCAAAGTGATTATATAAATTATTTTATATATTCCATAGGTTTTTAGCATCCTCTACCTTTTATTTAGCTAAAATTAAGCTTTATATATGTTTTAAAATGAAAAAAAACAGAAATGTACAGCATAAAAAGCATGTGGTACAACACTCAGCTGCACAGAAACACCTCATGTACAAAAGACGCGCGTCTCACCTGCGCCTCAGGTCAAAATTTAGCCTAAAAAGCGCGCCTCAACTGCGCCTTTTGTACACCCTGCGCCTTATGTCACACAAAGCGATTTGGTTTGCGCCTTAGGTCGCCTCGCGCCTAGGCGCGCCTAAGGTGCGCTTCTTTAAACCAAGCCTGTAGCAATGTTTAACACCGGAAATAGCTAAGGTGGAAGGGGGCCCAATCAACCACACCTAGGTGGTGTTTGTTTTTCTAAAAAAGATCTGCGCAGACTCTTCTGTCTGCATCGCGAAGACCACACGCAGACATTGTCATCTGCAGAATATTTTTTTTTCGAAGACGTTTCATAAAAAACGTTTGCGCGAGCTCTTCTTGGTGCAGACTTGGCCCAACCACTTTTAAAATCTTCTAAGGTCTGCAGAGGGTTAAACACCACTACCCACCACCACCGTCCACGTCCATCACCACCCACCGTCCACGTCTACCACCTACCACCACCGTCCGTACACCACCACCAGTTTATTTTAGAAGTCTACATACGTTAAAAAACAAACAACCTTCTTCTTGCTGACTGGCAGAGGTTTGATCCACCTCTTCTTCTACAGATGTCTGCAGATATAGTCCGCAGACTGCAGACATTTTAACTCTTAAAAAACAAATTGTACCTTAGTCTTAACCACATTTGTGACGTTTAGACTAACAACAAATAAGAAACTGACACGTCTCATAATCAACACACAACTTGTCATAATCTGCGTCATTGGCATAATCTGTAACTATTTTAATAAGAAATTGACACGTCTCATTATGTCTCTCTTCTTAGACTCTTACATCTCCGTTCACGCCCGTAATGGCATTGGCGGAGGGTTCTTTGGCGCCAGAGTTTGACATTCCTGTAGAAGCGTTTAACGCCGGAAATAGCTGAGGTGGAAAGGGGCCCAAACAACCACACTTAGGTGGTGTTTGTTTTTCTAAAAAAGATCTATGCAGACTCTTCTGTCTGCATCACGCAGACCACACGCAGACATCGTCATCTGCAGACTATTTTTTTTTCCGAAAACGTTTCATTAAAAAACGTTTGCGCGAGCTCTTCTTGATGCAGACTTGGCCTAAACACAATTGTTGAAAGCGAGCGCTTCAAGAGCCTAGGCGCAATTCTAAGGCGCAGCGCATTAAATGCGCTTCTATCTCCTATGTAATTAAAGCACAACATAATTTTTTTTTATTAAATCCGAAATTCTTTATTAATTGCAACTGATGCGCAATTAATGTAAATTAATTAAGTTTTTTTATTTAATCCGAAATTATTTATTAATTCATCAATTGCAACCAATGCACAATTAATGTTAATTAATGAACTTATTCAGTAACTAATAACATTTTCTGTACAAAAAAAAAATTAATAATTAAATGTCCAGTAATTAATATTTGTCTCACTTAAATGATTTTAATAAAAAAAGGCATATGCCTCTTGGAGGTGAAGTTAGAGGTTCAAACCTGGGCAAATGCCACTAATTTAGGATTATTGGAGTAGTAGAGCAGAGTAAGCGTTGCTATTAAAAAAAGAGTATTTTGGTACTTTACTTTGAATATTATTTTAAGTTTTGGAAATAAATTCAAGTTTTGCTTAACTTTTTAGAAGAAAATATTATTTTTCAATAAATGATATATTTTGTTTTTTTTTTAATTTAGATGCGTTTTTTTTTCTCAGGGCCTCGTTTTTTTTTTTTTTTTGCGCTTTGCGTCTAGGCCCTAGGCGAAGCATGTGCGCCTAGCGCCTTTGATAACTATGGGCCCAACCACTTTTAAAATCTTCTAAGGTCTGCAGAGGGTTAAACACCACCACCGTCCACGTCCATCACCACCCACCGGCCACATCCACCACCGTCCGTACACCACCACCAGTTTATTTTAGAAGTCTACATACGTTAAAAACAAACAGCCTTCTTTTTACGGACTGCAGAGGTTTGATCTACCTCTTCTACTACAGATGTCTGTAGATATAGTCCGCAGAATGCAGATATTTTACGTCTTAAAAAACAAACTGTACCTTAGTCTTAACCACTTTTGTGACGTTTAGACTAACAATAAATAAGAAACTAACACGTCTCATAATCAACAAACAACTTCTCATAATCTGTGTGCCATTGGCATAATCTATAACTATTTTAATTCGATGTGATAATTGGTGACATTGAAACTGATAAATTTAACAATGGATAATGAATGTAATGTTTTAGTGATTTATATTATATGTTATGTATATGCAAAATATGAAAAAACTTACTGTGTAAAGAAATGGATGCTGAGGGCAGGAATGTCTTCCTTCATTATCTCCCATGACTCCTTCACTAGTTCTTCTTGCTTCTCACTGAAACCCATCTCTCTCCCACTCACACAATTATAGAGATATATGTGTATGTGTATGTATATATATTGGGTGTGAATTATATGTCAATAATGTGGTTAAAGGGATAAGGTTGCAAATTGGTGAATGTGGAGAAATGGTTAAACTTAAAATACTGTGGTCTTTTGCCCTTTTGACTTCATTGAAGGACGTTGGGACTTAATAGGGGTGGGATTATACCACTTTTAAAATGCACCTATATACAATTAACTAGATTCGTTTTTTTACCTATTTAGCTAGAATAAAGAAAAAGCTAGAATCAGATCCACTCGAGTTGTTTTTCTAGAAAATCAATAGTCATATATGGCTACATTCACTTTGACTCGTGTTTAGAACCACAGTTGTTAAAAGCGAGCGCTTCAAGCGCCTAGGCACAATTGTAAAGCGCAGCGTATTAAATGTGTTTCTATCTCCTAGGTAATTAAAGCGCAACTGAATTTTTTTTATTAAATCTGAAATTCTTTATTAATTGCAACCCATGCGCAATAAATATTAATTAGTTAAGCTTTTTTATTTAATCCGAAATTATTTATTAGTTCATTAATTGCAATCAACGCGCAATTAATGTTAATTAATGAACTTATTTTGTAACTGATAACATTTTCTGTACACACAAAAAATAATTAATAATTAAATGTCGAGTAATTAATAATAGACTCACTTAAATGGTTTTAATAAAAAAGACATATGTCTCTTGGAGGTGAAGTTAGAGGTTCAAACTTGGGCAAATGCCACTAGTTTAGGATTATTGGAGTAATAGAGCAGAGCAATCGTCGTCATTAAAAAAATGTATTTTGGTGCTTTACTTTGAATTTTATGTTAAGTTTTGGAAATACATTCAAGTTTTGCTTAATTTATTAAAAGAAAATATTATTTTTCAACACATGATATATTTTGTTTTTTTATTTAGGTGCGTTTTTTTTCTCAGACCCTCGCTCTTTTTGCGCTTTGCGCCTAGGCCCTAGGCGAAGCATGTGCACCCAGCGCCCTTGATAACTATGTTTAGAACATGCATTATGGAATGGGGAATGGGATAGCGATAGTAAAAGGCATGCCCACGTAGGCGGAACAGTGATCACTCAAACTATCACTTAGCATGTGTTATGGTTAGTGAAAAGAGTGTAAATAGATAATAATTTATCGCTTAGGGTCCCTTAATTTTCATAGTTATATACTAAAACCATACATCATTTTTTGATTATTTGAATATGGTTCTGAAAGATTTTTTCTTGTCAACAAATTAGGATGTGTTGGATAAAGAATTTATGCCATTTATTTTTGTGATCTTCTTCTTCTTCTTCTTTTTTTTTTTTTTTTGCACAAAGTAGATTTGAATAGGTGATTCATGGTTTAACTTTGTTTAGCTTATAGTTTTGACGAGTGTAAAGAATCCGTTTACTTTATAGGGTTTTCTATGAACTAAAACTCCGACTCTAATATGTACAAAACATTTGCGTCAATATATTTCCATGTGTTAAGAGTCGAATTCAAAGCAAAAGGTTTAACTATGTGTCTTTTGTCATTGCTACTTTATATACATATCCATTTAATGCAACAAATCAGTATCTGTATAAGTTTAATCAAAGATGGTGTCTAACATCAATCATCATGAGCAGTCCATTGGTATTGGTAATTCGCTTTTGGCCCTCAGAAAGGTTGTGCTGGCCCTAGATGAGTGGAAGGATTTCATTGGCTCACTATTTGTGCCGACCCTGGATGAATGGATGGATTTCATTGGCTCGCTATTTAACTGGGTTGATAGAATTTGCCTCACGAGCGTGGGAATGCTCATGGTGAGCCCTCTCACAACCACTCGGGTGTGTCGCAGTGTTAATGATAAATACGCAAGTGACTGGCCCTCCTTTCACGTTTCACGTAACATATTAAATTGGTTATGATATATCACACTGAAATACATCTTGTATTTTACTAATATCACGTTGGAGAAGTTGATACACAAAGCATGATAAATTTGAGTGATAATACATTGGTAGATAGAGGTATGCATGAGAACTACAAATATTTTATGTTGAGTATGTCTCTTAAGCTATCTTTGTTACCATCAAACTGTTAGAATACATTGTATGCGTTACTGAATAAACAAAACGAAAAAAGAGTTTTAAGTGGAAAAGGCCCAAATTAAGTACGTTACTAGGCATTTGTACCAAATTATTTTGTTAAGATGTAAACTCTTTTAAAATGATTATATGTGATATTTACCCCAAACACACCTCTCTCAGTGAAAATGCATTACAAATATAAATTTACATCAATTTAGAAACAACTATTTTACCATAATTTTTTCATAACTTATACCACAAAATTCTTTACAATCTATCATAATTATGAACACGAACTAGACCCTAAAACGTGTACTATTATACCTAGTTAGGAGCTTGGGAGGTGGTGGTGATAGGTTGATGGTGAAATATGATCGTAAGTTATTGAAGGTTTTGGTTATGGTTATGGTGATGATATTGGTACACAACACCATATTCTATTGTGGTGGCACTAGCTGTTAGTCTTCTCAACGGCTGTTTTCTATATTCTTACAAATCTATGGAAGAAAATTAGAGCAAAAATTATTTTGCCCTATATAGTATACTTCAAGGCCGTTTCGCATTTATTTCCCATTATTACAACACAACTAGAACCATTGACCTAATCATCATTCAGCAGCCTAAACCCTCTAAAATACAATCATTGCCCAAACCCTCTAAAATATAGTCGTAGTCATCGTTCCCACTTCCCATTGCAACATGCTTTCAATTTCTAGGCTATCTGCACTCATGGCATCGGGTCCGTCAGGATTGGAGGAGAGTTTATGGGCAGAATTAGGGGGTAATTACTCAAGGCTGGTTAACATTAACGGCTAGTTATTCTATTAATCTCTATATATGTTATATGATTTTTAATAAATTCATCATTCATGAAATTCGAAATCATATGTATTACTGATTATAATCTCTATTTTCTCTAAATCATTATATCCTAATTGCTACTTTGTCTTTGATACTGATCAGGGCCGTCTCCAAAAATAACAAAAAAAAATTTGGCTCTGTGCGTGATAAAAATTTTGGGCCCTATTCACAAATTTCCATATATTATAAACTCATCAATTATTTAATCACTAAAATTTATGTGAAAGTAAAATAAATGGTTACTTTTAGCTATGCGTAGTTACTAATTTATTAATTAAAGAAAAAGATGTAGTTGACAAAATTAGGCATTAAATATATATACAGCTAAAAAAACAAAAAAAAATAAGCTAAAATAGAGAACTTGGAAACGCCAGGATTAGAACACGCATCTCATTGCTGTCTAAGCAAGGCAATAAACACCCTGACAAGAGCTTGTTTGTGTCATCTTTCGATTCAATATATATATATATATATATATATATATTCTAGCTTATACAACGTAAATTCTATACAAAATTAAAAAGATTTGGGCCCCGAAGGGTTTGGGCCTCTTGCCATCGCCCACCCACCCCCTCAAAGACGGCCTTGATACTGATTATTGTGCTTGGCCTTGCGATTGAGATTTGAGACTCTGCTTGGAACTTGGAAGACATAATCGATTCAAAAAGAAGAGTGAAGAAATTGGTAATTGGTGTTGAGTATTTGCACCGTACAGTTGGCTATTGCACATGTAATTTCGGAATTCACATTTCATTTGCTGTTTGTTGTTTGTTATTTAATAGGGAATTTGATACATATTAGTTATCAAAAAGAATTTACTTAGGGAATTTTAGATTTGCTATTAGGTCTATTACACATTTGCATAGGGAATTTATAATTGCCGGTCCTACACCCTGGTACAAGAGGAGTGTTTTGTTACTAAATATGTTAAAAAAAAATAATTTTGCAGAAAACCCTAAACTTTATAGTTGGCTTAGAGTTTCCAAAAAATATTGGAGCGGCACTGTTGTTGTTATTGTTGGTGCACTTGTGTCTGTACTTTGTCTGTATTTTGTAATGTTATAAACGATGTCTTTTGTTAGTCTTGTTTACGTCTTGTGTTTGATTTGTATATGTGTTTGACTGTATGTTTGACCAAGTCAACCATCCTCCTGGTTTGACTTGGCCAAACAGTCAACACTTAGTGTGTAAGTTTACTTGTGTTCGAAGGATGTCATCGAAGGATGGTTTGTATCCTTCGATGACCTCGAAGGATAACCTTCGAATGAAACATATGGACCTCGAAGGATATATCATCCTTCGAGGTATGTATGGATCCTTCGGAGTGTTTGTGGTCGATAGATGATCCTTCGACAGACTTTCTGATCCTTCGATACATGCAATCTGTTATGGGTATATATATCCCATGTATGGTTCAGTTCACATCCAGACATCCGAAAGCAGTGAGTTATATGTGTGTGAGTGAACCAAATCTTGTAGAGAGCATTTTTCAGTTTGGTCAAGGGCTGTAACCGTGTCCACTGAAATACAAGGGAAAACTTTGATATCTTGCGTGTCTACTCTTTCTCTTTGTTGCCTGTGCTTTCATATAAACTATCGGTTTGCACTCTAGCTTGGATTCCGCACTTGCTAGTGTGTTAAACATAACAAGGATAAGGTTTAACCTCAACCTCCGAGGGACCTACAAGTGGTATCAGAGCCGTGGCTCTTTTCCTTGTTAAAAACCGGGTTTGTACAAGACTTTGGAAGTGTTTGGACAAAACTCACTTGGTTTAGCACCCGTTTTTAGTGTGTTTCTTGCATTTTTAGCCTTAATAACGTGTTCTAAACTAACCGGGTGTGTTAAGGGAAGGTTTGGGTAACTTAAAATCTTGTTCTAAAAGGTTTGCTAATTTCCGGCCAATATTCCGGCTAAACTCCGGTACTGGTTTCTGGATAAGAAGCCTTCCTTTTTGGGCAATTTTTCAAAAGGTCAAATCTGAGTTGGTGAAAAGTTGGGTCTGAACATACCTTCTGCCGAAAGTTGTGCACCAACCCATCACCTTTCTCACCAACCTGTCAACTTTGTGTCAGTTGTGTCAGATCTCATCGAAAGATATCCTTCGAAGTCGAAAGATCATCTTTCGATCAAGGAGGTTCGACAGATACCCATCTTTCGAACATCTTTCGAAGTCAGTGAGTTATCTTTCGAGCCAAGGAATCTTTTCGAAAGATATATTGTTCGAGCTACTGTTACATTTCGAAAGATAAGGATCCTTCGTCTTGGAGAATCTTTCGAAGTCATTGTTCGAAATTCAACAATGATCTTTCGAACACTGTTGATCCTTCGAACAAGTGTCTTTCCTTCGAACAAGTGTCTATCTTTCGAACAAGTGTTTATCCTTCGATCCTTATTTGTTTAAGATTAACAGTTGTGTTTTTCAGTTGTGTTTTTCAGGTCTTTCGATCCTTGATCTTTCGGCTGTTTGTTTCTCTTCAACATTTTAACATAGTTTGTGAAAATTAAATTTTCAAATTTTAAATCAATTTTCACTTAATATATTAATTTTTATAAAATGGGAACAAACGGTCAGTGGGATCCATCCGCGTGGACTACAACAACTTTGACTCCACAATCATCAGCTACGCAATCATCAGCCACGCAATCTGCGCCAGAGTTCAACAAAACTGCATGGATGCAGGCTATTGCCCCACCTCAAGCTGCGATGATAACTACAAATCAATGGGCATTGGTCACAAATCAAAGCAGCAGCATTCAAGCAATGATGCAGAACGACAGTGAAACTGGTACAAGCACAAAACCGCCAAAGCTAAATCACATCAATGATTGGGGATGGTGGAAAGAAAGGCTGAGAACTTATGTTCAGGGGCAAGGTCAAGATCTATGGATGTGTTTCTTCACTCCATTTGAAAACGAGTTGGAAGTTGCAGGATCGAATCCAGAAACTTACAGCACAATGTCTGATGATGATAAGAAGAAATTTGAGTTGGAAAAGAAAGCATTCATGATTCTCACGCAAGCTCTTCACAGAGACATATACCACCAGTTCGTTTACTGTACAACTACTAAAAGCTTGTGGGATATGCTCACGTTACGGTGTGAAGGAAACGCTCAATCGAGGAAGATCAAGCAAGAGCTGCTGAAGAAAGAGTTTGAAGGATTCACGTGTATGGAGAACGAGGGTTTGGCAGAATTATCTACAAGATTCCATCATCTGTTGAGTGAAATGTTTGCCTTCAGAGTCACGGCCACTCCACAAGAAATGGTGAAGAGATTTGCTGATGGCTTACCAGCAAAATGGAGCGGTTATCTTGAGATTCTCAAAGAAAACGGTGTTCTGGACACAATCACCGTTTATGAGCTAATTTAGAAATTGGAGAACAAAGATGTAGAAGAAAAGCTAAAGGCAAAAAGAACAATAACTCCTCAGAATCCAGAGATGTATTTTGGGATTGCAGGTGGTATTAGTGGAGAAAAGCCAGCCTCTCAGCATGCTAAGCTTCAAACAGCTTTCATCTCAAACACAGGACCTTCCACAACAAATCAGTTTGATCCTTCAGCATACACGATGATGTATTCAAGACCAGATTCTTCTTCTCAACAACAACAACAACAACAGACAGCTCAGCAATTCACACCACCGCCTTTCTTAGACCCAAGCAGAGCTCAGCAGCAACAACCGCAACAGCAAGGGTTTTATGGAAACTCTTCAAACTTTCAAGCCACTTCTAATCCTGTCACACCCCAATTTCCACGTGTCTCACCGGTGGGCCCGGTGGGGGATTACCGTGACGATGTTGGCAACAATATAGTCAAACCACACAATTATATAATGCACAGCGGAAGCATAAGATAAATATAAATTTCAACCTCTGATTGTAATATCAAAATGTATTACAGGGGTTGGATATATCCACAGCGGATCGTAAATAAAAGTAAAGTATTGTTCCATTAGATACTGCAATCAAGCTTGCGAGGCTTATCCCGACGCTAGGGAGCTAATACCAGCCAATTACGTTTAGGTACCTGCACTTAATCTTTTTGGGGAAAATACGTCAGTTTACACTGGTAAATACATTCAACTGACACATTTGAAAATGTTTATTAAAATTGATTTGAATGCACAAGGCACAAACTCTTTTATAACTTGGGAAAATTCATAATGATCTTGTGAACGTTTTACATGTTCTTTTATGCGTTCAGTAGCCCGGGTCGTGCCGGGTTAAAGATTTATAGACACACCACGTTTGCGTAAAACCGTAGTACAAAAACCAACGGCTACGTCTTTTAGTTTTAATGTCGACACTTTATACCGGGTGTACGCCTACACCGGGATGTCGATGGTCGTGGCCATTTCGTAAAATGATGCCGAGGATATCCGGGACAACGGTCATTAAACCCCCCAAAGGCTTATAAGCAACAAAACTGTTTAAATGAGCCGATCATATTTAATCAATTAACCACCTAAGCGATGGAATTATATAATGCTCAATCAAGCGGTATTAATATACCGTAACCCAAGCCCATATAGGGGAAATAAGTCAAAAGTATTTACCTTTGCAAGTATTAATCCTTAATTTAGATCAAGTCACCGATAGCTTTTACTGGGGCTCCTAATCTGGAACGAAGGTTTTAATTAACCTCTTGGAATCCTAACGGTCCTTGTATTAGCCGTAGCTTAAACCGGTTGATTCCGATATATATGGATATGGTTAATTCGCACGAAAAGGCGAAAACCGAGAATGGAGTATGATTTGGACCCAACAAGTTCAGAGACTTGTTTTATATGGGTTTATAGTTCATACTCTGGATTTTGGGGTTCAAATAATATAATTTGACCCATATCGGCTATTGCACGAAAACTAGTTCCATGAGCCGTACCGTGTGCGCAAATAGGCGAAACGGTTAACCATAAGAGTCGTACGCTTATTTCCTAAGTCAATATGCCTTAAAAGTATTCTGGTATCAGTAGGATACCTTCCGTAATGCCCGTAACGAGTTTAAGTTAATATTATGCCCCGTAGGGGCTTTTCGGTCATTTTAAAGACTTTAAAAGGGATTTTCGAGTTCTACAGGAAATCTGAGTTTCCCGAACAGTTTATAAAGCTTAAAATACTTTATTTATTATTTAAAATCAGTAGCAACTGGAATCGGGTCAAAAGACCTTGTAGAACTCCTGTTTTGGCCAAAAAGGGCATATTCGGTATAAACCGAACCGTAGCCATAACCGCAGGTTATGAGCAAGGTAAAAATTATTAAAAATCTTTAAAATTCCCAAAATATTATTTTACCACAGTGGGTAAAAGTTTTGGTGCCGAAAACTTGGGTTAGATGAGCGTTATGCTAATTGCGCCGTTAATTACAAAACTTTCTTAAAAGTGCGCCTTTTAGCATAACTCTCATTCTAGACCTCGGATTGACGTGAAACTTTAAGGACATTCTTATAATTTAACAAGCAAGGTTTTGGTCCGTTCACGTGTCCGAAATACTCGTTTTAATTTTAAAAGGCCGTTACGGTCAACTTTTAGGCGAATGACGGAATTGCGTAAAAGACTCGGGTAACTCATGAACCGACCACAGAGGCTTATACCAACATGTGACCTGGTCCTAAGAGAGTCCTAAGGTATAATTATACCTCACTAAAACGGGTCAGAACTGAAGTCAAAGCAAAAGTCAAACTTTTGCGACATTCGGCTCCGAACCGGTTCTATATAGTAAATGATCGATTCAAACGAGCGCAAACATGTTTATATACTTATTATCATGTTTTATGATTGTCAAAACAGGTTCCATAACATATACATTACAGATTATGCTTAAATCGCTAAAATAGCTTTCTGTTGACTTTTTAACCGCACGTTTGACTCGATAATTGACATGGTTAGAGTGGTGATCAGGGGGAACCATTTTAGAGGTTTAATACCCACATAAATACCAACTCATAACTATTTTTGATTCGTCATAAGACTGAACCATTTGCAAGATATTGCAATGACAACCGTTAGTTACGACGGTTGCGTTTATTAGCTATAACTATGGAAATGCAAGGCCAAATTGGTTATGAACGACTTACAGAAGCTAACTCTTGATTGGAGAACAGAAGAGAATGCTTGGAAGCACTTATAATGATCAGAGAGGTGAGTTTGAGTTGTTGTGAATGTTATGCACACAAAGGTGCTATTTATAGCCAAAAACAAGCTCCTATGATCATTACAACTACCACAACAGGTCAGGGGTGATGGGTAGATGTCCCCTAAGTGTTATGGGTCAAATGTAGGGTGCCCATGCTCCATTAAGTGGTGTTTGATCGTTCAAAGGTTCCAAAAGCCAAGTAGTTACAAGGTTTCTGCATCTGGGCACTTTACGCGGCCCGCATGGACATTCCATGCTTCTTTTACGCGGGTCGCCTAAAGTTCATATAACAGACGCGTTATTTAAGAGGCTCGCGGCCCGCCTCAACTAATGCTTAAACTTCACGCGGGTCGCCTAAGGTTAAGATTTCAGGATTTTAAATCTTTTTGTAATGATTACTGAATCTGGCCATTAATAACGAAATCTTTCGTAATGATTCACTTGACCTTTCGGTTTTGAAGGGGTAACTTTGCGGTTTGGCCCTCGGTTATTTACCGATAGGGGCCTCGTGTTATTTACCCGCGCTATTAAGTCCCCGGTTTATTTATTTAATTATTCTGAAAGCCTTAACTTTCATTGTTGACGCTTTTAACCCTTCTTCTACGAATTCGATCGTATCTTTCTCGTTTCATATCGAAACTTCGCGAAATTTATATATATTATTTTAGTGAGGGTATAATACCGTTACAAAGTCTTTGGAACGTTAAAGGGTCACTCAGAGGTATTATTAAACATGTTGACACAGTTAACCCCTGTAGTTTGTAATCTCTCACTTTCTTCCGCGTTTTGTTTTTGTACGATCTATAATTTATTCGTTTGAAGGTTTAAGCATTATTTAGGGATACTATACAGTATATTTACCCTTGTTGACATTTATAACCCTCGAATTTATATACTTTCAAGGTTTGTCAAAATTAGTCCTTTATCTATTATAGATGCCACGTGTAAACAAATGACACGTGTTAACACATTATTGGACACAAAATTTCGAGGTGTTACATCCTCACCCCCTTAAAATAAATCTCGACCCGAGATTTACTCAAATAAATAGGGGTATTTTTCTTTCATTGTAGCTTCGACTTCCCACGTATATTCAGGACCTCTACGAGCATCCCATTTGACTTTTACAATTGGTACGTGTTTTCTGCGAAGCTTCTTCACCTGTCGATCTTCAATCGACAAAGGTTTTTCTATAAATTTTAAGCTCTCATCTATATGCACATCTGTGTGTGGAATCACCAACGACTCGTCGGCGAAGCACTTTTTGAGATTGCAGATGTGGAACACATTGTGAATTCCATTGAGCTCTTCAGGCAAGTTCAGTTTATAGGCAACTGATCCGACTCGTTCAATGACCTCAAAAGGCCCTATGTATCTCGGACTCAGCTTGCCTTTCTTGCCGAAACGCATCACCCCCTTCCAGGGTGACACCTTAAGTAATACCTTTTCACCCATTTCGAAGTGAAAATCCTTACGCTTTGGATCAGCGTAGCTCTTCTGCCTATCGCGGGCAGCCTTGAGACGTTCCCGGATCTGGACAATCTTGTCCGTTGTTTGGAAAACAATCTCTGGTCCCGATAATTGGACCTCTCCTACTTCCGCCTAACAAACAGGCGATCTGCATTTCCTACCATATAATGCCTCAAAAGGCGCAGCCTTTATGCTGGTGTGGTAGCTATTATTGTAGGAGAATTCGATCAGGGGTAGGTTTTTATCCCAGTTACCACCTAAATCGATCGCACATGCACGAAGCATGTCTTCTAGCGTTTGGATAGTACGCTCACTTTGACCGTCCGTCTGTGGATGATAAGCCGTACTAAAGTTCAAACGCGTGCCCAAAGATTGCTGGAAACTCTTCCAGAAGTGTGACGTGTATCTAGTATCCCTGTCGGAGATAATAGACACAGGTATGCCGTGTAAGGCAACAATCTTATCAACATATAGTTGGGCTAGCATATCGGAGCTATACGTCTCCTTGATGGGTAGAAAATGAGCTGATTTAGTCAGCCTATCAACTATGACCCATATTGTATCGTTTCCTTTCCTGGTCTTGGGTAACTTGGTTATGAAGTCCATAGTTACGCATTCCCACTTCCACTCGGGAAGTTCAGGCTGTTGTAGCAAGCCAGACGGCTTTTGGTGCTCGGCCTTGACTTGAGCACAAGTCAAGCACTTTGCTACATGGGCGGCTACAGACTTTTTCAAGCCTATCCACCAATAATTTGCCTTTAAGTCTTGGTACATTTTATCAGCACCAGGATGGACTGAGTATTTGGAGCTATGGGCTTCCTGGAGAACAACATCTCGTAGTCCCCCATAAATCGGAACCCATATACGTCCATTCAGCCTAAGAATTCCATCCTTGCTAAGAGTCAACTGCTCCTCAGTTACTCCCAGCTTTTCATTAGGATAATTAGCTTCCAACACAGCCTCTCGCTGTGCAGCCAATATCCTTTCAATCAAATTATTTTTAACTTCAATGCTCTTGGCATTGATTCGAATAGGTTTTACCCTTTCTTTCCTGCTCAATGCATCGGCGACTACATTCGCCTTGCCGGGATGGTACCTGATTTCGCAGTCATAATCATTCAGGGTTTCCATCCAACGGCGTTGCCTCATGTTCAACTCTTTCTGGTTGAACAGGTGCTGGAGGCTTTTGTGATCCGAATAAACCACAAATTTAATACCATAAAGGTAATGTCTCCACAACTTTAGTGCAAATACAACGGCACCCAACTCCAAGTCATGGGTGGTGTAATTCTTTTCATGCACCTTTAATTGCCTTGAAGCATAGGCAATCACCTTGCCCTTCTGCATAAGCACACATCCCATGCCTGTGTGTGATGCATCGCAGTAAACTACGAATTCATCTGTACCCTCAGGTAATGTCAACACAGGTGCGTTGCTTAGCTTCTGCTTCAGTATTTCAAAGGACTCTTGCTGCTTCGGGCCCCAAATGTATTTTTCTTTCTTCTTGGTCAAGGAAGTCAAGGGCGCAGCAATCCTTGAAAAATTCTCAATAAATCTCCGGTAATATCCTGCTAATCCCAGGAAACTACGGATTTCGGTAGGCGTCTTTGGCTCTTGCCAGTTCATGACTGCCTCCACCTTAGCGGGATCTACTTGGATACCACGCTCACTCACAACGTGTCCTAAAAACTGAACTTCTCGTAGCCAGAATTCACATTTCGAGAATTTGGCGTAGAGTTTCTCACGCTGTAGTAATTCGAGAATGCAACGGAGGTGCTTCTCGTGGTCAGCTTGATTCTTGGAATAGATAAGGATATCGTCGATGAAGACTATGACGAATTTGTCCAAGTATGGCTTGCAAACGCGATTCATGAGATCCATGAACGCAGCCGGTGCATTTGTGAGCCCAAAAGGCATCACTAGGAACTCGTAATGACCATAGCGAGTCCTAAATGCAGTCTTGTGTACATCTTCATCTCTGACCCTTAGTTGATGATAGCCCGACCTTAAGTCGATCTTTGAGAAGTAGCTCGCTCCTTGCAGCTGATCGAATAGATCATCGATCCTTGGTAAAGGATATCTATTCTTTATGGTAACTTTATTCAGTTCTCTATAGTCGATGCACAACCGCATCGATCCGTCCTTCTTCTTTACAAATAGGACAGGAGCTCCCCAGGGAGATGAACTAGGTCTGATAAAACCTTTCGCCAGCAGTTCATCCAACTGGGTCCTCAGTTCTTTCATTTCCGTTGGCGCTAATCTGTAAGGTGCTCTTGCTATCGGAGCTGCTCCAGGAATGATGTCAATTCTGAACTCCACTTGTCTATCTGGTGGCAAACCAGGTAGTTCTTCAGGAAAAACCTCGGGGTATTCAGAAATGACAGGAAGATCCTCGATCTTTGGCTTTGGTTCTTCTATTATCACCTGAGCCATGTAAATTACACAGCCTCTGTTCAAACACCTTGAAGCTTTCAGCATAGATACGTCTTCGGGCAATCCGTAATGCGTATCCCCTCGAATGGTAAGAGATTCACCACTCGGAGTCTTTAAAACTATTTGCCGCTTGCCGCAAATGATTTGGGCCTGGTTATGGGATAACCAGTCCATGCCTAGCACGATGTCAAAACCCGCAAGTTTGAAAGGAAGTAGAGATAAAGGAAAAGAATGGTTCCTAATGGATATTTCACATCCTTCTAGAACGGTAGAGACGGTTTCTATCGTGCCGTCTGCCAACTCTACTTCGTAATTTACGTCTAGGGTTTTGATTGGCATATTTAGTAGTTGGCAAAATTTCTGGTCTACAAAGGACTTGTCAGCGCCAGAATCGAACAGTACTCTTGCAAATATATTATTTACGAGAAAAGTACCTGTAAGCACATTGTCGTCCTTGACCGCTTCCTTTGCATCCAAGCGAAAAATTCTCGCATTTGATTTCTTCGTTTCTTCCGCCTTCTTGGCATACTTCGGGCAATTGCTCTTTATGTGCCCCTTTTCGTTACAATTATAGCAGGTTGCGTCCTTTATCTTTTTACACTCCACCGTCTTATGATCCTTGGACTTGCATAGCCCACAGGGTGGAGTCCTTTGTTGCGACTGTGAACCAGACGCAAACCTACACTTCCCGGAGTGAGGTTTCTTGCAGACCTTGCAGTAAGGTCTTCCATCGGCTTGCCCCTCTTTCTTTGCCTCCGACCCTCTCTTGCCCTCACCGTTTCCACGGTGCTTTTTCCCAGACTTTCGTGAGGTATCATCCTCACGTTTTCGCTTTTCAGCCTCCTTGCTCCTTTGTGCCCTCAGACGGACAGCATCTAGTGTAAGAGACAAGGAGAGGTCAGTAACTGACCTGAAGGTCGTCGGCCTAGAGGCCTTTACGCTGGCCTTGATCGCCGGCTCTAAGCCCCCAATGAAACGGGCAATTCTTCGTGGTTCTGGTGTCACAAGATATGGCACCAGGCGTGACATAGTGTTAAAGCTTGTCAGATAAGCTTGACAATCCAGGTTTGTCATCACTAGTGAGACAAAATCAGCCTCAATCTTCTCAACCTCGTGCTGAGGGCAGTAGTTTTCTTTTATGAGGGTAATAAACTCCCCCCATGACATCTTGTACAAGGCAGACTTACCTGAAGCCTGCACCAGAGCTCTCCACCATGCCAGGGCCTCGCCCTTGAATGACTGGGACACAAATTTAACCACGTCCCTCTCAGCGCACCCCCTGATGTCCACAATCGTGTCCATCTCGTCCAGCCAGGTGATACAATCAACCGCACCCTTCTCCCCCGTAAATTCACGGGGCTTGCATGATACAAAGTATTTGTAGGTGCAACCCTTAGCACTGGACGCATCAGTATATTCTCTATCGCGGTGAACGCTGTGCTCAGTAGACGAGTGCTTGTCGTCATCTTTCTTGGGTTCAGAGGGTGGTTTGGAGTGTGTCTTTGGTTTAGAGGGTGGTTTTGACACAGATCTGCCGTGAGACTCAGTATTTTGACGATCAATAGCTGCCTGGACAGCATTGTTGATCAGAGCCTTTAGCTGTGCGCCTGTCAAATGTACTGACGCATTGTCATAGTCATCTTCATTCGTGTGGCTGTTCTCTCCATTGGGATCCGTCATTGTAACTTGAATCTGTTACAGAAGATAACAAAATTTTAATTTAGGAGATGATTATGTGATTGTCTTTTATGACAATTTGTCAACCATGGTACAGAGACCATATTCGGTTAACTTATTAACTCATTAAATATTAGGATTTGAATATATCCTATTTTAACTATATAAATAGTATTGGCGGCATAAAGCCTAATCACGATGATGTTTTATAATATTAGCCGAGATTCCAGAGAATCAAAGGCATAGAGAGTTGAACCGTAGTTCTTTTATCTCTTTCTGACAGAGAGTCATAGACTACTACTGCCTTTTGTCTTATAAGACAATTATTATGGCCCATAGGCACTACACCTCTAATGGATGTTTTGATAATATTGGCCCGTAGGCACTACATCACTAATGGATGTTTTAATAATTCTGGCCCGTAGGCACTGCATCACTAATGGATGTTTTAATAATACTGGCCCGTAGGCACTGCATCACTAATGGATGTTTTTATAATATTGGCCCGTAGGCACTGCATCACTAATGGATGTCTTTATAATACTGGCCCGTAGGCATTGCATCACTAAATGGATGTCTTTATAATACTGGCCCGTAGGCATTGCATCACTAAATGGATGTCTTTATAGTACTGGCCCGTAGGCATTGCATCACTAAATGGATGTCTTTATAATATTGATCACCTTCATTGGTGATTTAACCCACGATCTATATATCATTTAGTTGGGTTTTGAAATCCTCAAAGGATTATTGTATAAGAATGACGTGCGTGATTATAACGAATCACATCTGCCATGAATGTTAACATGCGTACAGAGGTTAACAGGGAATCAGAATCTTTTCAGCTAGGTCGTACCATCTTGACTGATCTTAAAAGACCCCAAGCTAGGTTTCACCCCCTTAAGATTCTTTATTAGGCAGATCAATATAAAAGGAATGGTTTTGATTTATTTTTATATATATTAAAACAAAACTCATAACATACATTCCGAAATTTCAAATACAATTACATATTGCCCTAAACGGGTCTTCCAAATAATACATACCTCCAGAGAGGTTTAAAATAAGTGACAAGTCCACGCAGGGACTAGTACAAGATAAGTGTCCATGCAAGGACTAAAGGTAAGTCCGCGTAGGGACTGAAATACGATAAGTTGTCCACACAGGGACTTATTTCAAAATAGAAATTACATTTGTACTACTATTAAGGGCTAGTGGTCACGTTTCTTCTTTTTGCCCTTTAGCAGATTCGCCAAGCCCTTGAGAAATCCTCGGTGGCTTTTCTTTTCTTCCTCGAACTCTCTCTCCACACGATCTAGTCGATGGAGTATTTCTTCCTGTTCAGGAGGAGAAAATCGTGGTTGTGGCGCTTGATGCGGAACTGGAGGTCTGGGAGGTATTGGATACCCATGAGCTGAGTAGTCCGGTGGTCCCATGTTTCCATGTGCTCCGTCAGGGTAGCGCGCATTATATCTAGCCGACACCACATATGGGTCGCGCTCATAGCCGTAGTTGTATTGTGCTTGTGACGGTTCAAACGGGTTGTAAGCCGTTGGACCTGTGTAAGCTGGTATGGGTTGGTCATACCCAAATGGTGGCGAATTTCGTGCAGTAGGTGCGGAGTTCGCTTCTTGTATAGGACTTGAAGGTCCTTCTTCATGTAGTGGCGGATAGTGGCTACTACTAGAATGTCGAGGAGTGCTGAAGTGGTTACCCCCTCCTCCTCGTGTAGACATACGAGCATTGGTCCTCCTACGCCTCGGCGGATCAGGTATAACTGGTTGTGCCGGTGGCGGAGGTGGTGGCGTAACTGCCTCAAAGCGTGAATCCTCAGAGGGATCCTGTGGATGTCTCGGTTGTTGTGTCTGATGAGATGGTGTGTTGTACCACTCATGTCGGTCAAACAAGGCCATAAAGCTATCTGGGCCTTGATACTGTGGACCATGATATGAAGATCCATCAGATACTTCTATCGGATGCGTGGGCGTACCACGAGCTGGTTCAGTTGGATCCTCATCTTCCTCCATGGGGTCTTCAGAAAAATGGTCTTGTGGCCCTAGTGGAACAAAACCTGAAGGTTCCTGTATGTAGTCAGCCGGATTAAACTGAGCTACGTAGTATGGACTAGGGTCGTCGTAGTTTCGGTGCGATATCGAACGTTGTAGAGGTATGAAGGAAGGTTGTGGGTTGTTGGGATTATTTTCTGAATCTGGCCCAAAGGAGTGTCGGTAGGATGGCGTCGAGCTGTGCGAAGTGGAATGCCTCGCTGGTTCGTAAAGATCTCTTCGTCGTTGTGGCTCTTCGCTTCGTGTCATCGAAGGATGTCTTGTACCAGATGGTCCAGCTTCTTGATCGTGATGTGTCACGATTTCTCCTCGGCCTCTTCGTCCCCTTCCTCTTCCTCGGAATATAACAGGTGGCATTTTCCTGCTCCAAAACTTATTAAAAATCGAATCGAAAATAAAGACAAAAAGGAGTATTAAACCGAATTTGTCCTAAGTTATTGTCTAGACTCAAGTATGTGCAATTGTGTCACTGAGATTAAACACAATAGGATAGTGTTTAATTCACTCAATGTTGGCTCTGATACCAACCTGTCACACCCCAATTTCCACGTGTCTCACCGGTGGGCCCGGTGGGGGATTACCGTGACGATGTTGGCAACAATATAGTCAAACCACACAATTATATAATGCACAGCGGAAGCATAAGATAAATATAAATTTCAACCTCTGATTGTAATATCAAAATGTATTACAGGGGTTGGATATATCCACAGCGGATCGTAAATAAAAGTAAAGTATTGTTCCATTAGATACTGCAATCAAGCTTGCGAGGCTTATCCCGACGCTAGGGAGCTAATACCAGCCAATTACGTTTAGGTACCTGCACTTAATCTTTTTGGGGAAAATACGTCAGTTTACACTGGTAAATACATTCAACTGACACATTTGAAAATGTTTATTAAAATTGATTTGAATGCACAAGGCACAAACTCTTTTATAACTTGGGAAAATTCATAATGATCTTGTGAACGTTTTACATGTTCTTTTATGCGTTCAGTAGCCCGGGTCGTGCCGGGTTAAAGATTTATAGACACACCACGTTTGCGTAAAACCGTAGTACAAAAACCAACGGCTACGTCTTTTAGTTTTAATGTCGACACTTTATACCGGGTGTACGCCTACACCGGGATGTCGATGGTCGTGGCCATTTCGTAAAATGATGCCGAGGATATCCGGGACAACGGTCATTAAACCCCCCAAAGGCTTATAAGCAACAAAACTGTTTAAATGAGCCGATCATATTTAATCAATTAACCACCTAAGCGATGGAATTATATAATGCTCAATCAAGCGGTATTAATATACCGTAACCCAAGCCCATATAGGGGAAATAAGTCAAAAGTATTTACCTTTGCAAGTATTAATCCTTAATTTAGATCAAGTCACCGATAGCTTTTACTGGGGCTCCTAATCTGGAACGAAGGTTTTAATTAACCTCTTGGAATCCTAACGGTCCTTGTATTAGCCGTAGCTTAAACCGGTTGATTCCGATATATATGGATATGGTTAATTCGCACGAAAAGGCGAAAACCGAGAATGGAGTATGATTTGGACCCAACAAGTTCAGAGACTTGTTTTATATGGGTTTATAGTTCATACTCTGGATTTTGGGGTTCAAATAATATAATTTGACCCATATCGGCTATTGCACGAAAACTAGTTCCATGAGCCGTACCGTGTGCGCAAATAGGCGAAACGGTTAACCATAAGAGTCGTACGCTTATTTCCTAAGTCAATATGCCTTAAAAGTATTCTGGTATCAGTAGGATACCTTCCGTAATGCCCGTAACGAGTTTAAGTTAATATTATGCCCCGTAGGGGCTTTTCGGTCATTTTAAAGACTTTAAAAGGGATTTTTGAGTTCTACAGGAAATCTGAGTTTCCCGAACAGTTTGTAAAGCTTAAAATACTTTATTTATTATTTAAAATCAGTAGCAACTGGAATCGGGTCAAAAGACCTTGTAGAACTCCTGTTTTGGCCAAAAAGGGCATATTCGGTATTAACCGAACCGTAGCCATAACCGCAGGTTATGAGCAAGGTAAAAATTATTAAAAATCTTTAAAATTCCCAAAATATTATTTTACCACAGTGGGTAAAAGTTTTGGTGCCGAAAACTTGGGTTAGATGAGCGTTATGCTAATTGCGCCGTTAATTACAAAACTTTCTTAAAAGTTCGCCTTTTAGCATAACTCTCATTCTAGACCTCGGATTGACGTGAAACTTTAAGGACATGCTTATAATTTAACAAGCAAGGTTTTGGTCCATTCACGTGTCCGAAATACTCGTTTTAATTTTAAAAGGCCGTTACGGTCAACTTTTAGGCGAATGACGGAATTGCGTAAAAGACTCGGGTAACTCATGAACCGACCACAGAGGCTTATACCAACATGTGACCTGGTCCTAAGAGAGTCCTAAGGTATAATTATACCTCACTAAAACGGGTCAGAACTGAAGTCAAAGCAAAAGTCAAACTTTTGCGACATTCGGCTCCGAACCGGTTCTATATAGTATATGATCGATTCAAACGAGCGCAAACATGTTTATATACTTATTATCATGTTTTATGATTGTCAAAACAGGTTCCATAACATATACATTACAGATTATGCTTAAATCGCTAAAATAGCTTTCTGTTGACTTTTTAACCGCACGTTTGACTCGATAATTGACATAGTTAGAGTGGTGATCAGGGGGAACCATTTTAGAGGTTTAATACCCACATAAATACCAACTCATAACTATTTTTGATTCGTCATAAGACTGAACCATTTGCAAGATATTGCAATGACAACCGTTAGTTACGACGGTTGCGTTTATTAGCTATAACTATGGAAATGCAAGGCCAAATTGGTTATGAACGACTTACAGAAGCTAACTCTTGATTGGAGAACAGAAGAGAATGCTTGGAAGCACTTATAATGATCAGAGAGGTGAGTTTGAGTTGTTGTGAATGTTATGCACACAAAGGTGCTATTTATAGCCAAAAACAAGCTCCTATGATCATTACAACTACCACAACAGGTCAGGGGTGATGGGTAGATGTCCCCTAAGTGTTATGGGTCAAATGTAGGGTGCCCATGCTCCATTAAGTGGTGTTTGATCGTTCAAAGGTTCCAAAAGCCAAGTAGTTACAAGGTTTCTGCATCTGGGCACTTTACGCGGCCCGCATGGACATTCCATGCTTCTTTTACGCGGGTCGCCTAAAGTTCATATAACAGACGCGTTATTTAAGAGGCTCGCGGCCCGCCTCAACTAATGCTTAAACTTCACGCGGGTCGCCTAAGGTTAAGATTTCAGGATTTTAAATCTTTTTGTAATGATTACTGAATCTGGCCATTAATAACGAAATCTTTCGTAATGATTCACTTGACCTTTCGGTTTTGAAGGGGTAACTTTGCGGTTTGGCCCTCGGTTATTTACCGATAGGGGCCTCGTGTTATTTACCCGCGCTATTAAGTCCCCGGTTTATTTATTTAATTATTCTGAAAGCCTTAACTTTCATTGTTGACGCTTTTAACCCTTCTTCTACGAATTCGATCGTATCTTTCTCGTTTCATATCGAAACTTCGCGAAATTTATATATATTATTTTAGTGAGGGTATAATACCGTTACAAAGTCTTTGGAACGTTAAAGGGTCACTCAGAGGTATTATTAAACATGTTGACACAGTTAACCCCTGTAGTTTGTAATCTCTCACTTTCTTCCGCGTTTTGTTTTTGTACGATCTATAATTTATTCGTTTGAAGGTTTAAGCATTATTTAGGGATACTATACAGTATATTTACCCTTGTTGACATTTATAACCCTCGAATTTATATACTTTCAAGGTTTGTCAAAATTAGTCCTTTATCTATTATAGATGCCACGTGTAAACAAATGACACGTGTTAACACATTATTGGACACAAAATTTCGAGGTGTTACAAATCCGAACACAGTCAGATTAGACACTTCCAACTTTTCCAAAGTCACTGTTGAAATAGCCAAGGAGCATATGGAGATGTTGAATACCTTGGTTAGCGCTTATTGTGGATTAGTTGTAGGTCAGATTGGGAATATCAATCTAACTAATGAAGATTATCAGCAAGTGGATAAAGAAGAGTTTGAGATGATGGATATCAAATGGGCTCTTGCTAGTGCTATTCGAAGAGCAAAAGAGTTCATGGAAAGGACGGGGAGAACCAACTTGGAAAGCAACAACAACACCAAGTATGGTTTTGATAAGAATGTTGTCACCTGCTTCAACTGTGGTGAAAAGGGTCATTTCAAGCGGGAATGTCAGAAGCCATCTAAGCAAGGCAATCAGAATCCTTTCAGGAATCAAAGACAGCCTCAACAACAACAGAACAACAATTCTGACAAACAAATAGTTCCCGTGGGAGGAAATACATCTGGATCCACAAACACTAATCCCCACAGAGGGTTAGTGGTTCAAGCTGATGAGATTTGCAACTGGAATCTTCAGCTTGGTGAAGGAGGAAATGGTGGAACAGCATGTTATGCTAAAGTGGTTGAGAAAGTTGTAGAACCCGTGTCTGCTGGTGAATCTTCAGAAGATGAAGATAGCTCGGGTTACAGTGGGAGCATGGATGGGGAATCACTTGATGCTGGTGATTTATCAAGTGATGCTTTAGATTTGGAGGTTTTTGAGCTCTTGGCTGACGCTGAAGCATTATGCAAGAGGAGATCTATTCTTTGCCAGAAATCTGCTGGAACTTCCGAGAAGCTTTCTCAATTTTTCTCTGAAGACGGATCTTTTTCTTTTCATACAGCCTTTATGGCTCATGTAGAAGGTCAAACCTCTCAGGTATGTGATTCTAACTCTGACTCTATTTCTGCGTCTGTTGAATGTGCTAAATGATTAGAATATGCAGAAAAGGAAAGTCTGTTTGAAATCACACACAAACACAATCAAGAATTGATTGTTGATCTTTCTAAAGCAACTGAAGCTAACTTGTTTTTAACCAGAAATGAAAAGGAGTTTAAAGCAACAATTGCGTCATTAAAACATGATGTTTCTGAACTACAAAAGGCTGTTTTGAGAAAACAACATGCAAACAATAATCTAATTGACACAATTGAAAAACAAATGGTAGAGTTAGCTACAGCTCGATGCGAATGTGAAACAATCAAGCAGAAATTGGAAAGCTATTCCAATTCCCGCTATGTTTTGGATCACATTATTGATGTTCAAAGGAAAAAGGGGGATGCAAAATGTATTGGTTACAAATCATGCCCTCCCCCGATGAATCACAATTACTCCAAGTTGCCTGATGACGAGGATATGCCCCGTTTTGAACCTACTGTGCCACTCGGTCTAGATGACTTTGCAGCAGGCCTCGGGTTCACAACTGGTACATCATCCTCAGGTCAATCAGAATCTGAGAACGTGACAGATTCATCATGTGTTAAGGAACAGAGTCCTCCCATTATTGAGGATGCTGATTCTTCGGATGATGAATCTGAAGAAATTGTGAAACAACAGTCTGACTCGGTTACAACAGATATTCCTATCGAGAATCACATTCTGTGTGATCCACCAGTGAAACCGAGTAAGACTGAAATGTCAAAAACAATGGAATCCCTTGTAGTTAGCTCTGAAGGGAATAACTTGTTGTATACGCTCAAAGGAGATAGCAAAATCTATTCTAACAAAGATTTTCCAATTAAAAATGTAAATCAAGATTTAATTGAGCAAATTTTTGAAGGATGCACTGATAAGTTTTTGGGGAACAAAAGTGGCAAAGTTACAGTTACTCAGTGTGATCCAATTCCGTGTGAACAAATTAGAAAACAATACGGAAACCAAAAACTACCAGTTGAGCGAAAACAACAAGTCAATTCAGGAAAGGGTAAGGGTCAGGTACAGGGAAAGAAAGCTCAGAACAAGAATGTTCATGCACCAAAAGTTCAGCAGCCTAAGACTGAACAATCAAAGGTTCAACAACCTAAAGTTGAGTAGTCTAAGGCTACTCAACCTAAGGCTGCACAACCTAAAATTCAACAATCTAAGGTTGAGCAACCTAAGGTTCAACAGCAAAAGGTGCAAAACAAGAGAGCTCCTGTTAAGAAAAGAGAACCGAAAGTGAACTTTGTTGGATCAAAGGGTACAGATAAACTTGAAACATTTCAGGATAAATCTAACATTGATTTTATAAAACAAGTTAGGATTTTAAAACGAAATGATCAGAATAATTACACCCAACACACAAACGGATGTGATTTAGGTCCAAGTACATCTAGATCACAAAGTTCATTGTCTGGTTCTCCGTCTGGTCATTAACATGTTTCTCCGAGGTTTGTAGAGCGGAGAATGTGTTTTGAGTGTGGCACAGTTGGGCATATTGTAAGATACTGCCCATACCTGCAAAAGTTGAAGGGAAAAACGAGTGCTCCCCAAGAAACCAATTACCAAAAACGACCTGTTTCCCCGAAACAAGACCCACGTGTCTTGAAAGAAAGGGAAAAGAAGTTAAAACAAAAGAATCAAAAGGTAATTGAGAAGGCCTTAAAATCAGAGGTCAAAGAAGAAAAACCTGTACAAGCAAAATCTACAACTGTAAAACCAGTAAATGCAAAAACAATTAATACAAATACTGGTAAAGGACAAACAGCTTGGAAACAAAAACAGGTAATTCAGTCAGGGGGAGCACCACAGGTTCTATTTCCTAATCATCAAGTGATTGAGATCACTTTCCTTGATGATCAAGGACGACCCAAGTCCACAAAGGCTTGGGTCCCCCTCTCAAACTGATATGTTAGTTGCATGTGCAGGCGGCTCCAGGAGGAACTATTAATAGTCTTTGGATTGTTGATAGTGGGGCTTCCAGGCACATGACGGGCGACTATCGTCTTCTTTTCGATGTGCGAAGTATAAGAGGAGGATATGTTGCGTTTGCTGGAGACAAAGGAGGGTATATCACCGGCGAGGGAATGATCTCAAATGGAATTGTGAGTTTCGACAAAATCAATTATGTGCAACAGTTGGATCACAATCTCCTGAGTGTTTCTCAGATCTGCGACAAGAAGTTCACCGTGCATTTTGATGATGCCGGTTGTTATGTGCTGAAGCCAGGATTCAAGATTCCCGCAGAATGGATTCTCTTATCAGCACCAAGAGTTAATGACTTGTATGTCCTTGATATGAGCCAAGCAATAACTCAGTCAAAACAAGTTACTTGCTTTATTTCAAAAGCCACTGAAAAGGAGACGATCTCTTGGCACAGACGGATGGGTCATATTCACCTCAGAAAAATGAATCACCTTGTCAAAAACAATTTGGTGAGAGGTGTCAATGTGAAGAACTTTCAACTTCAAGATGTCTGTGTGTCGTGTCAGAAAGGGAAGCAGATCAAGAAATCACATCCATTGAAGAAGGTTAACACTGTCAACATGCCACTTGAGCGTCTGCATATGGACCTTTTTGGCCCTGTCAAACACAAGAGTGTGCATGGGGAAGTTTTCTGCTTGGTAGTTACTGATGACTATTCAAGATTTTCATGGGTTGACTTCATGGTTCACAAGAGTGAGACTCCAGAAATTCTAAAGAATTTGATCACCTTGTTGGAAAATCTTTATAATTTAAAGGTGAGGCGAATTCGAAGCGACAACGGAACCGAGTTCAAAAACAGGGTTATGGATGAATTTTGCACTGCAAAAGGAATTCTTCATGAATACAGCTCTCGGTACACGCCACAACAAAATGGAGTCGCTGAAAGAAAGAACAGAACCTTAATTGAGACTGCAAGAACCATGTTGGTTGAGTCTCAGCTTCCAGTTCGATTCTGGACTGAAGCTGTTGCCTCGGCCTGCTACACGTTAAACAGGGTTCTCACAGTGAAAAGACATGGCAAAACGTGCTTCGAACTCCTACACAAGAAGACTCCTGACTTGGAATATCTAGAACCTTTTGGAGCACCATGTACCATGATTGATCCTGACGGGAAGTTTGGTGCCAAAGCTATCGAAGGTTACTTCCTTGGGTATGCTACTCCTAATCTGCGAGTATGGAACCTGACTACCAAAAGGATTGAAGAATGGGGTGAAGTAAGAGTTCAAAGATATTCTAATCCTCCGAAGCCTTCTGGAGACCCATGGATGTTCGATTATGATGGTCTTTTCGACTCATTTAATCTGCCGACATTTGATGATGACAATGCAATTGCTCAAATGTTGTCTGAAAGCGAGAATGCGACTGGCTCTCAGTTAGCTCGTCCAATCATTGTTGACTCACAAGCATCTTCTTCTGTCAACAATCTCGTTTCAAATGAGGTGTTTAATGATGCTGTCGATTACAATTTGTCATCGGAAGATGAGGAGTATGTTGATGCAAATGATGGTGAAGCACTGCGTCCGGTTCAAGGTACTTCAGAAGCAACGGATCCAGTGTCTGCGCCAATTATCCAAGAAGAAAATGCATCATCTTCTACAACTCAACAGCTTTAGAATGATATCGGGAATTTAAATATCAATAACTTGAGGTCAAATGTTGAAGTTCCTCCAGTTTCTGAAACCCGAATTCATAACATTCATCCTCAGCAGAATATTATAGGTGATGTTCTCAGTGGTGTAAGGACAAGGAATCAAATCAGAAATAATGAAAATGCTGGCTTGTATGCTGAGATACGAGAATCGGGACAACAAAATGATTGGTCTTTCGCCTGCTATGTTAGCCAAGAAGAGCCTAGATCTTGGAAGGAGGCATTGAAAGATGATTCCTGGGTGGAAGCCATGCAAGAAGAACTTCAGCAGTTCGAGAAGTTGGGCGTATGGAAATTGGTTGATAGGCCCGACAACTACAAGAAGATCGGAACTCGCTGGGTGTTTAAGTGCAAAAAGGACGACCGTGGGATTGTTGTCCGAAACAAAGCAAGGTTAGTTGTTCAAGGCTTCAGTCAGATTGAAGGTATTGACTACAATGAAGTGTATGCACCTGTTGCTCGTCTGGAGGCTATTAGAATCTTTCTAGCCTACGCATCCTTTAAGAAATTCAAGGTGTACCAGATGGATGTTAAAAGTGCTTTTCTACACGGAGTAGTCGAAGAGGAAGTATATGTCGAGCAACCACCGGGGTTTGAAGATCCATTACATCCTGACAGGGTTTTACTGCTCAACAAGGCATTATATGGTCTTCATCAAGCACCTCGGGCCTGGTATGAAACACTGTCTACCTACCTGCTGAGCAATGGTTTTAGACGGGGTTTGATCGATTGTACCCTCTTCATCAAGGAAAAAGGTGAAGATCTTCTGTTGGTACAAGTGTATGTCGATGATATTATCTTTGGTTCTACCGATGATAAGTTATGCAAGGAATTTGAAAAGGTGATGCAAGATCGATTCGAGATGAGTGCAATGGGTGAAATGACGTTCTTCTTGGGTTTGCAAGTTAATCAGTCCGAATCTGGAATTTTTATCCATCAAACCAAGTACGTCGGAGACATCTTGAGCCGGTTCCAGATGTCCGATTCGAAGCCAATTTCTACTCCTCTTCCGCAGAATCACGGGATTACTCCGGATGAAGAAGGGGATGCTGTGGATTCTTCACTTTATCGTGCTATGATTGGATCCTTAATGTATCTCACCGCATCAAGACCCGACATTATGTATCCAACTTGTCTTCTCGCTAGGTACCAAGCGAATCCGAAGGTCTCTCACTATGCTGCTGTCAAAAGGATTTTTCGTTATCTGAAGGGTTGCCCTGACACCGGGTTATGGTACCCTAAGGATGATAACTTCGATCTCAAGGCTTACAGTGATTCTGATTTCGGCGGCTGCAAGAAAGATGGCAAATCAACTACAGCAGGATGTCAGTTCTTAGGCAATCGCCTAGTCACTTGGCAGTGCAAGAAGCAGACATGTGTGGCTACGTCTACATGTGAAGCGGAATACATTGCTGCGTCTAGTTGCTGCTCCCAGGTTCTATGGATCCAACAACAGATGCGGGACTACGGTTTTGAATTCCTAACTACTCCTATTTATGTTGATAATGAAGCTGCTTTACAGATCACTAGAAATCCTGTACAGCACTCAAAAACGAAGCACATCGATATTAAATATCACTTCATACGTGATTGCTTTGAAAAGAGACTTATCGATGTGGTTCACATTCATACCGATCACCAACGTGCCGACCTTTTTACCAAAGCATTTGATAAATCAAGATTTGATTATTTACTTTTGGTAAACGGCATAAAGGTGAAGCAAGAGTAACCGACATCAGGAAATCGTTTTTGTAAATATTTTTCTAAAACCAAAAATCCAAAAATATATTTTTACTTTACTTTATTTTTGAATTTTAGGGGGAGAAAGTTTCAAGAAAAGTACAAAAACATTGAAAAACCACAAAAATACAAAAATATGTCTTTAATTTATTTACTTTCTGCATTTAAGGGGGAGAAAATTCAGAAAAACACAAAAACAATAGAAAAACAAAAATGAGTTTCTTGGTAATATAAGAGAAAATGATATTACATCAGAGGTCGGTTGAAACATGTTTCTAGAAATCAAAAGAAAAAGAAAATGATAAGTAGCTCTACTAATGATGTACCGGTAGACTCACGATCATTTTAAAGTATGCAGGAGATATAAACATAACGAACTGAAAACCGCGTGGGAACCGCTCATTGGCATATGGTCTTGGTACCGAAATTTCGTTTGATAGATTGCCGAGGTTCTGAGATATTCGGGGTTTATGCTGTTTATCATCTGGGTATCATGGTTGTTTCTATAAAAGACAAAGTCTAAGTTCTTCCATGATACCATACATACGTGTACATAATTCATATTGCATTCGACCTCAATAAGTGATAAACAATCACATGTCCATACAAAATAAGTGATAAAATATCACAATTATCCGGGAGTCAAGTTCGTCTCTTTGCTGTACGGAAGTACTGACCTGTTCACGGACTTGCTCCTGTGCCCTCATGCATCGAAAATCAAGTTCCTCATCAATAAGTGATTCTATCACATAGGGCTTGTTTTCAAACTCAAATAAGTGACTTGTTCACATTGTATATATATACGTTAAAAACGGATGATAAATGGTATACTCCCCAGTAAGATGAACTCTCGTGCATACCTTGATACGGGAATGTGTCGTGAGTGGATGAACACTGGTCGGTAAGTATAAATCATACCTTAAACGTATCTCATTGTATTATGATTACACTTTATTGTTGAGTTTAAGTGGATAACAATATCGGTAATTGTGGTAGAATACTTATCAACTTCTGTAAAAGAATTGTAAAAGGAAATGTGTTTTGACAAAAGACCGCAAGCTGATATGATTCTCTTCGCCAGAAACTCGCAAAAATATTGTTGTGTTGTACATATTTATTTACTGCTTTATTTTAAACAGTTTTGTCGCTTGGTGCATATCAGCACGACATTAGCGGTGATGTCGTTTGATAACATTCAAAGGATATTAAAATTGTTGCCTTTCATTTTATCAAACCTTAAAATCCAAAAAGATTTTCCATTTAATATTATTTTTGATTAACTGATGTTGGTGCTCGATCCGATACCTGACAAGCCGATATACTTCATAAAACTAACCTTTGCAGAACTTCATAACGGACAACTTTTCAAAATGGTCATTTCTGAAAAACCTCCAAAATTTAAAGGGTTTGAATTGAAAAATCCCAAAAATCCAAAGTGTTGGTGGAAATCTGATCCTTCGAGGAAGCAATGGCCCTCGAAAGATCAGATGGTCAAGAAAGTCAACGAAAGTCAATCATCTCAGTCGAAAGATGATTTGGTCAACGAAGGATTTGACCAAATTGATCTTTCGAGCTGATCAGACCTTGTTGAAAGATGGTAATGGTCGAAAGATATCTTTCAAGGATTCCAAAAATATCTGGTATCCTTCGATCCAGATCCTTCAAATATCTGGATCTTTCGAGCCAAATATGGATCCTTCGATCCAAGGGTGATCTTTCGAGACACTTTTACATCTTTCGAAAGGTCATGTATCTTTCGAAACGGTTGGACTTTCGAGACGGTTGGACTTTCGAGGTCAGGGTATAAAAGGGTCATCTTCTTCATTTGTTCATAACAGTTTCAAAAATCATCTCTCAAAAACCCTCATCATCCCGAAACTCTGCCAAAATTTCAAGAAGTATAAAATATCAGGATTTTATATAACAAACACGGTAGGATGATCATGCTTTTCATAACAAACATTAACACAAACAAGAACATTATGAAATCTTCATTTTGATCATGTTTATTGCTCATACTTTCAGTTGTTAACCTAGGATAAAGTGTGTGTTATATACAAGGTGCAAATGTTGAAATCATAGTGTTAGGATTTTTTATGATGATCAGTTATGTTTGAATAAAACATGAAAAGTTTTGAATCATGGTGTCTAGGGTTTTGGTTTGGATAAACAGAGTGTGTTGTTTGGGTGTTTGATCTAAATCAGTGTATCCGGGGTGGATTAGTGTCCGGTTTGGGTCTAAATGTTGATGTTTTAAATGGTTATTGATGTTGTTTGTATCTGATATAAAACCAACTTGAAATCCACTAAAAATTATCACCGGAATTAAACTTAAAACCCACCGGAAAATACGCCGTTGAACAGTGATGCCAGAGGTCAACACGAAGGATGTTGACTCTCACCTCGATAGATGTGCTGTACAACATCTTTCGATCTGAGACTCGAAAGATGTTAGATTTGTCGAAGGATCATCCTTCGATTGATCAAACCTTCGACTGATCAAGTTATCTTTCAAAATTCTTGATTCTTCGAAAGATGATCCTTCGATAAGGTTGTCATCCTTCAAGGAAAGTGACATCTTTCGAACAGACTGCCATCCTTCGAGTCATGGTTCAATCCTTCGATGGATAAATAGCATCCTTCGAGGATTCAACACTTAGTAATTTTTCAAGAAATTGAAAATTTTCTAAGTGTGAAATCCTGTTGACTATTTGACCTTTCTTATTACGTGTCTATGTTTCATGAACAGAAATGGCATCGAAAGTGAAAAAGGAACGGGCAAAGCCAACAAAGAAGGAGAAATCTGAGGTTGAATCTATGTCTGAATCTAGACATAACATGGCTGCTTATTTACAACCGGAAGGCAAGATCAGTCCGGAATTCACAGGAATCATGGAGTATCTTCATCGTGCTCGTATCAACTATGCTATCACAACACAGCACACTGCCTATCAATCTCACATCAAGGAGTTCTGGAATTCGGCTGCGATTGAAACAGTGGAGAACAAGGAAGTGATTAGGGGATCAGTTGCTGAAAAACCCGTGGTTATTACAGAAAACACTATCAGAGCACGTCTACAGCTTGGAGATCAACCAGAAGATCTTACTTCTATTGATTTACAATGTCAACGGGGTTTACTGATGAGGCTACGGTACAGCGACAACGTTCTTGCAAATCAGATCAACAAGAAGTTCATGCCGCTTCGATACAAGTTCTTGTTGCATATTCTCATTCACTGCCTGAGCAACAAGAGATCTGGATATGATCTGTCGCCGATTGACTTAACGGGATTGTTTACGGCTTTGATTCTGAACAAGCCGTTCAACATATCTCGCTATATCTTCGACAATCTGAAGGAAAATGCTCGAAGGCCCCTCCCGTCTGCAACCCAACGAACATCTACCAAATTCTGGATGTATCCTAGATTTCTGCAGATGATGATTGATGATCAGATTCCTGACCTTCCTAAAACTGAAGCAGATGTTCTACCTGTTAATCCAATGAATGAGCGTACTCTGCTGATATTCAAGTCTATGTCCGCCTATAAGGAATCGGACCCAATTAGGAAACTTATTGGTCATCTTGATATTCCCGACTACGAGGCACCGCAGAACAACAGATGGCGTCGAGACGCGAGCGATTCTGATAATGAAGAGCCAAAGTTAATCGCTTTGGCTGATACGCAGCTCGGGGCTAAACATGGAATCAAAGCAACAAGGAAGTCTGCTGGCAGTTCTAGTGCTGCAGCACGTGTTGAGGTTGACGTTAATGTTGCTGCTGAAGAAGTTCAGGGAGAGTTTGTCGACCCTGATGCTCATGTTGGTACTGGTGGTGCTGTAGTTGTTGAAACAGACGGTAGTGCAGGTGGAGATGGTGATCCTGCGAGTCAGTCAGGTACTGTTGCGACTGACAAAGGCAAAGGAAAGGTAGATGAGCCGAGGAGACAAGCGGATGATAGTAGTTCGTCTTCTGAAGAGGAAGGAGGTTCTGGTGACGATGGTTCATCTTCTGAGGACGATAATCCTCCTCCTCCAGGAATGAAAAAGGTCTATGATAGTCGCGGGAATCCTCGTTTTGAGCGAATAGAGAAGACGGTTAGAACTGGAGAATCTGACAGGGATGAGGATTATATCCTTACTTCTCCGGGTTTTGTTAGAAAGAGGAAAGCAAAAAGACAGGGTGTTCGTTCATCAAAGAAAACTGCTGGTGATTCCTCTATTCCAGTTTCTATTCAGCCTTCATCTGCTCCTGAGCAACAGCTTCCTCCTGTTAGTGATCAACAGATTGCATCAGAGACGCTGGAGCTGATGTCTTCTCCTCAGAGGTCCTCTGGGACGCGCACGGTGACTGTTGATCAACAGCCGCCTGCAACTCCCGCCTCAGGTACACATGCCCGACCTACTCTTGTTATTACTGGTCCTACAGGTGCTTCTGGTCAGGCTGGTCAGTCTGGCTCCTCAGGACCTGAGCCTTCGCGACCGACTCTGGCAGAGACTTTGTCTGGTTTATCTGAATCTGAAAAGATTCAATTCCTGATTGAACAAATGAGTGAATTGGGTTCCATAGTTGGTCGGCATACAAGAACAATTGAAGAGTATCGTGTGCAGCGAAAACAGGATGTGGTGGCACACAACACGCTGTGTTCAATTGTTAATGCTCAGAATATTAAGATCAAGGAACAGGCTGAGGAAATTGAAAGGTTAAAGGAAGCGAACAGGGCTCGAGACAGGGAGGTTGAAATAATGAAAAGGCATAGTACTGTGTTGGAGAATGAGGCAAAAGCACTAAGGCAGAAGCATGATGAGCTGTCAGAGCGCTATAAAAATCGCGATGATCGATTAATAGAAAGCTTCAAGCCTGTGTTCGCAAACTTCAAGAAGACTAATCAGAAAGTGGGTACGCTGTGGAATGAAAGATGCAATGCATTAGGCATTGTACCCTCAAGGCGTGAGGATGACAAGGATGATGATGCAGCAAATCCGGATCAACCAGCTGCCTCAGGTTCCGGTGCAACTGCATCCGGTGCTGCAGGTGGATCTGGTACATCTCAAGATGCTCCTACTACTCCTTCCACAGCTACTACTGGCCCATCTGAGCAGACAGAAACTCTGGGAACTTCTACAGGGCTTGAGCATGTTAGTCTGGAAGCAGAAATGTTTGCAGATCTCCCTGAATCCTCAGGTGCTCTTCAGTATCATCCAGTTACGGGTGAACTGTTAGAAGAGGGAGAACATGTTACTGAAATGTCTGATGAACAGATACTGGCTCTGACGGAATTGGATGATGTTGCTGTGAGCATGATTGATGCTACTCCGCTGGTTCAGGACCAAACCGATTTCTCTACAATTGATGAAATCTTCATCGGTTCGGATCCTGAACGTCCTGTCTATGTTGGGCAAGATAATACAGAGGTTAACGCTCTTGATGATGAGCATGTGGCAGAAAAGACAGCAGAATTTGCCAATCTTTCTTCCGATTCTCCGACAGCTCAAGAAAACCGTGAGAAAACAGTGAATGAATGGCGAGCGGATTTCCTAGCTAGGAATCCTCCTCCGCTCGCTCCGTTAGATCAGGTTAATTACATGAGTCTGGAGAAGAATAAAGCTCGGGGTCGCATTATTAGTTGGATGTTTGTTAAGGAACTTCACTGCATGGTCGTGAAACGAGAAAATGGTCTTCAGTATTTCAGAACTCTTCTCAGTATTCTCTCACTTCCGTACTATGATGTTGCAGTGTTAGCTCAACTAGATGTTATCAATCGAGACGAAGAAAAGATGGTGGATCTGTTTGCAAAGAAGATCAGATTGGAAAGAAGAAGGGGTTGGAAGGATCCGTTATACAAGCCTCAATTTCCTAGATACGAGCAGATCAGATTTACACTTGATCCAGAAACAAACACTGCTCGCTATCGTTTGGTTTATGATCCTCCAAAAGTGATGAAGAAGATACCTTTGCTGAAAATGAAGACTGACTTTCTAGGAAACTTTCGTTGCTGGGTCTACGATGCGGATACTGGAGAAGCCGTGATCCTATTCAGAGATAGTCAAGAGAACTTTAGAATAATAGATCCGATGTGGATTACTAACATGTCCAGATCGGATATTATTGTTCTGAAGGATCATGAGATAAACTACTTGGTTCGGGATCGGGAACAGGCAATGAAGTTTCAAAAGATGGCCTTGTACTGCTTCAATCTCCTGGTCAACGCAGGAAGTGCATGGTCATCGCATCATTTGACAGTGGAAAGGACGTCCGAGACTTAAAGACACGAAGACCGAGACAAAGCTACAGCCAAGGGGGAGTTTGTTGGTGCACTTGTGTCTGTACTTTGTCTGTATTTTGTAATGTTATAAACGATGTCTTTTGTTAGTCTTGTTTACGTCTTGTGTTTGATTTGTATATGTGTTTGACTGTATGTTTGACCAAGTCAACCATCCTCCTGGTTTGACTTGGCTAAACAGTCAACACTTAGTGTGTAAGTTTACTTGTGTTCGAAGGATGTCATCGAAGGATGGTTTGTATCCTTCGATGACCTCGAAGGATAACCTTCGAAGGAAACATATGGACCTCGAAGGATATATCATCCTTCGAGGTATGTATGGATCCTTCGGAGTGTTTGTGGTCGATAGATGATCCTTCGACAGACTTTCTGATCCTTCGATACATGCAATCTGTTATGGGTATATATATCCCATGTATGGTTCAGTTCACATCCAGACATCCGAAAGCAGTGAGTTATATGTGTGTGAGTGAACCAAATCTTGTAGAGAGCATTTTTCAGTTTGGTCAAGGGCTGTAACCGTGTCCACTGAAATACAAGGGAAAACTTTGATATCTTGCGTGTCTACTCTTTCTCTTTGTTGCCTGTGCTTTCATATAAACTATCGGTTTGCACTCTAGCTTGGATTCCGCACTTGCTAGTGTGTTAAACATAACAAGGATAAGGTTTAACCTCAACCTCCGAGGGACCTACAGTTACGTCTCATGATATCCTTTTTAGATATCATTGATCTTTAACTCTTATGTTTCTACTGGCCTTTTCTTTTTCCTTTTCCTTTTGCCATTTTAGTAAAAGAAAACGTTATTAAAATTGAATTCGTATATCAAGAGATCAAAGAAACAAAATACAATGATTAAATTCGGAACCATAAAATGGAAATATGCCCTATTATGCAAGAACCGAGCGTTTAATATCAATTTAGTTATGATTCAACAATGGGTTAAGACCGATTATCTTCCAAAGAGCCACATACAAACCTTTGGACCAGTGATTTAAGCATAATTCTACGCGAGAGGGTATCATTTTATTAACATATAAGAAATAATCTTGTTTGGGACTAGAGTGGACGAACCCAAAGCAGATGTATAACAAATCAAACCAAGATGAAGAACATTTTTTTCTCTATAGTTGGAACCGATAACCACACTAAATATAATGGTTGTGGTTCAGTATGGTACAGTTTTGGTTCTATCTTATGATTTATTTTACTAATAATAGTTTTAGGAAGTTTAAAGATGTTATATTTGGGGAGGTGTTTTAGTACACTATCCATATTTACAAACTAAAATTGTTGTTTCAAGGATTTGTTTGGGCTTGGCTGGTCTAACACTTAATATGGTTATTTCAAGAGAACTGGCCCATTCTGGAGTAGACCGAGCCATGAAACTTGAAATTAGGTATACAAATCAACACTTAATATGAAATTACGAATTAATCATAACAAGTTATTATATTATTATCTGTTTAAAAAATTTTGGCCAATGAAAATATTTCACCCTCTTTAATGGTCAACAAAGTTAAAATAATCAAATTCTCATTTTACTTTTAACAAAAATCATTATAATTTTCATACGCTAAAAGACAAATTTCTTTTTACTGAAGTTAAGCATTTGCTCTTTTATATATCTACATACCAATATGAATTATTATAATTGTGGACAATTAACGATAACAACGGTGATAATAGATGAGAAGGTGACACCAGTGACCAATGATGGCGGTTGTAGAAGTGAAGAAAAGTGACAATGCGGGATGAGATGACCGAAATCGTTGGAGGGGCGAGTAAAAAAGAAAAAATGGGACTGGTGACTTGTTAAACTATATGTAGCATTCTAAAATTATTACTTTTAAATATATAAAATTTATTCATTTACTTTTTTATTTAGTTGGTGACTTAAACACATGGTAATCGGTCTTTTCTTATTTTTGTTGTAATCGGTCTTTTCTTATTTTTGTTTTTATATTGTTAACTAAAATTATTACCTTTAAATATATCAAATTTATTCATTTACTTTTTTATTTAGTTGGTGACTTAAACACATGGTAATTGGTCTTTTTTTATTTTTGTTTTTATATTATCCATATTTCTAACTCCCATGTCATATTTATGTTTGTATTAATGTTATAGCCTATATATAGTGGCTCATGTATTTTGTATGTAATATCAATAAGAAATTCATCTCTTGTACTCTCATTCTTTTCTATACATTGCTAATAGGTTCTAGTTATTACACAACACGTTATTAGCACAAATTGCTTTTGAAGTTGGATTGTATCAACACAAGACACCATGTCGTATCAACGTTGGCGAAAGAGATAAAAGACAAAATTGTTGATCTGGTATGAAAACCCTTAATTGTTTTAATTTTGTTTCCTCTTTTCTCATCCATTGTTGGTATGATAAAACTCTAAAATTAACTTACGCTTTTCTTGATCTTTTTTATTGGTTATGATTTAAGATTAAAATTATCATGAACAACATTGATATCATCCTTATTTAACCAGGATCATAATGTTTTTACTTCTTTGTTTACTTTACTATGTGTTAACATATCTTAATAGTTTTCTTTTCACAAACAAACACCTATGAAAAACATTGAGATGTGAAGAAAAGAGTGTAAAAGTAAACCAGAAACACAATGGTTTTTCTAGTTTATCTAATTGATTATTTACAGTATTGTAACTAATTTCTTACCCCTCTTGGTTATCTCCCTTTTATCATTAAATATTTTATTGGATTTCAAGAGAAGTCTGGTACACTAAACTGAATAGGTATGTTTCATTAACGGTTTGAAAAGTTGAAGTATCTACTGAATTTATGTGTTAATTTAGTTGTCCCAAATATGCAATATATATTTAAATCTCCACAATTGTTCATTTTGAAACAACTCTAAAGATTTTAATAATATAATTCTACTTGTATGTCAACTAACTCTTGGAAGATTTAGTTTTGGTTTTTGAATTGTAATCAACTTATTACTTGTGGGATAAATTGCTTTTATTATTATGGTTATGAGTTTTGATTGATCCATTAATTAGTTTTTGGGGTTTCAAAGAGATATTACAAATTCTAAATCATTATATGCTTTTATTATTATGGTTATAAGTTTTGATTGGTCAATTAATTACTTTTTGGGGTTTCAAAGAGACATTACAAATTCTAAATCATTATTTGCTTTTATTATTATGGTTATGAATTTTGATATCATTATGTGCTTTTATTATTATGGTTATGAGTTTTGATTGGTCCATTAATTAGATTTTGGGGTTTCAAAGAGACATTACAAATTCTAAATCATTATGTGCTTTTATTATTATGGTTATGAGTTTTGATTAGTCCATTAATTAGTTTTTGTTATTAGTATTTAGACAATTTATGATAACTACCAAAATACAATTGGTATTACAATAATGCACATGTTTATATGATAATATGTTATAATATGACAACTACTTAGTCAACTTTGTTGTATATCATTGTTATTGCAATTGTATAAGTCCTTTAGTTGCTATTAGATATTTAAATATGTGAGTTGATTCTATAAAATATTTGTGTGGTAAAAGATATTATTTGCAAATTAACATGACACAAAAATTCTCAAGATGCCTGTTATATTTTCTGGAGCAACAAAATTTATTAGTATAAGAAAGCTCATTTACGAGTAATAAAGATTCATATGTTATTATATGATCGAGAAAGTTGATAGTGACATCTGTTTATGTTTTAAACTGTAGTGACAAATATGTGTATATATGATATACTTGTGATTGGCTATATCATGTTACATTTATGCATAAATTACACAACACATCATAAACAAATGGGTACGTTACTTTAAATGATCTTTAATATTCACTTAATTACAATCTTAAATTATATGGAGTTATGAACATGGATATTAATATATATGATGTTGGTTAATGCTTAGAAATTAAAATCATTAAATATCATTTTTTCCACTTAATTCATTCTTTATTAATTTTAATTCATTCTTATTAATATCTTTTAATTAGAAATTTGATTAATTCTTATTACTTTAAATGATCTTTAATATTTTTTTCTAGAAATGACAAGCAAATTAATAAGAACTTAATCTCTTTAACACTCACACACATATATATGTATACGTATAATGTCCTAGGATTGTGTGTGATTTATATATGAAATTGATATGCATATAAATTGTGAATAATTAACATACATATAACTTGCTTATGGGTAGATATTACGGATTTCATTTGTTTAGCAATACTTCTGTTGGTCTCATTGTTTTAGATAGCATATATGTTATATGTATTGCCTTTTGACAAGTTAAATGTGCTAAATAAATTAATACAAATTTCATTGGTAGCTGGTTACCAAAACAACTACGCTGAGATAAACATTGTTATGCTTTAGTGATTTGATATTTCAGCTTGTTATAATGCTATGCATAGTCATCATAATTAATTGTATGGTTATTCTTCTAATTGTTTGTTGTTGCTAAACAAATATTAATAGACATTGATATAGTCATTAGAAATGAGCCCTCACATGAAAATGAAAATGATGAAAAATAGCTATGAAAATAATTAATGGAGTTTAGCTTAAGTAAACTACTCTGATGTTAGTTACTTAAATTGATAGATAATAATTCATTTGAGTTAGTGTTGATGCTCACATGAATCCTAAATCAATGATGAGAACCCGAAGTTCTCCCAAAAGTATACAAAGTCCCGTTTGTTTTTAATAATGATTTTTCAAGTTTAACCCAAATTTTAGTTCATCGCACTTGGCGTTTTTGGCTAACATATAGCCTAGTGATGGAAAACCTTATGAATAGTACATGTTTTCCCTCTAAACAAAGGCTAAAACTATAATATTTCACGTGGTAGAGACGTTATTGATACTATTTCACGTGTTAATAGCATATTAAATGCTCCAGAAGAGCATCGATAGTTTACCCGCTGATATCGAATTTTGTAATTCATAATGCATCATATTCTAATGTATACCGAAGAAATTTATTAAGTTTCCACTATGTTTGAATGAAAAGTCATCACCTTGGAATGGTGTAAAAGAAAATGTACTAAATATCTAAAATATATCATATAGCAAATAAGGCCAGAAGACTATATTAGAAGTTACTAGAAATGATACTAATTTTCCACAATATTCCATTAAATCAAATATGGTGAGTAACCAGAAGTTACTAGAATATTTATACGTTCACCACATGGCATGACCAAATAGGTCATCAAGATAGCATCATGATATGCTAAACAATCAAACATGCTAACCGGTACCTTAGCACCTCTAAGTAATCTAAAAACATTGCTCCCAAAATGCCTTATCATATGTCTAGTTAGTTTTTTTTTTTGTGGAAAATAAATTTTTATGCCCTTCCAAACAATAGACTCCTACAAACAATCCCTCTTATATGGGACCATTGAAATGTACGTGTGGATTGTGGCATTCATACATGGTTACATGTGAGTTTTTAGCTACTCGTATGTAGCATATGCCCAACACTATGGAACGTTGTTTTTTTTACATGGTTTAACACCGTTCTTTGACAACCCAATTGTAGGGACCATTGTTGGGCACAATGTGAAATTAATGAGAGGCATACGTAGTCGAGACGGAATTCGTCGATTGATTATATCAATTCAAAACCAACTGCTTATCACAAATACTCCCCGTTACAACTGGTCTCCTGAAGAGAACCAAGTTTCCATTTTTTTTATATATTTTGTTGTGCAACCTATGTACCAATAGCACTACCATAACATATAAATGGGATATGTACATCGTATTCCCAGTCTTAGGGGGAGACAAGAAAATGAAAGACTGGTAACATAAAAAAATGCATCATATTATATATCGACCCCTGAAGTGGTCAATACAAATCTGAAGTCCAAAAGAAAGAGCGTGTATTTGCAAATAATAACAAATGAAATACAAGATGCATTCACTAACACAAATAAGGTGACAAAGTCACATATACCAGCTTAAACTTATCTGCTCGAATGGAAGTACTCACAAAATGATTATCATATTAATAAATTGTGAGAGATAAATCGGTTCCAAAAAGATAAAACTCACAAACACAAAAAGAGCAGAGTAACGCAGTTGGTGTAACCCCAAAAGAGGTGGCACACAAAACACCATAAGTGGTTGCATACAAAACTCCAGAAGTGGTTGCATACTAAACCTTAAAGAAGGTTGTTGTCAAAACCCCAAAAGAGGCTAATGGAGTTCTAAAAGAAACTCTAGTACCAAACAAATATGAGATCGCGATGAATTATGTACAAGATAAGTACACTATGGAACCGTAATGAAACACGTGTAAAATGATATATTTGATTATGCTATAGCAATAGATGTAATCAATGAAGAAAAGGATTACATATATAGAAAGTGTGCAAGAGTGTACGCACACAAATAGTCAAAATGGCTACATGACTTAAGGTTGAACTAAATTTGCTCGACAAACTAAACGTTTTCGAACCAGCAGTTCGAACACCCATAGACGTCAAACCAGTAGGTTATAAATGAGTGTCTTTAAATAAAAGGAAACGTAAATAATGAGTTTTTGCGATGTAAGGCACGCATTTTAACATAAAGATTTTTCCCAAATCCCAGCAGTTGATTATGAGGAAACGTATACCCCTGTAGTGGATGCGATAATCTTTAGATGTTTAAGCGGCCTCACAATCTCAGAATGACTTCAGATAAAACAACTTATGGATGTCATCACCGTATACATATACGAGACAATTGCAAATGGCATCTGTATGAAAACCCCTGAAGGATTAAAAATGCTCAAAGCATTATGAAACAATAACCCCATATGTGTTATATATATGAATCTTAAAGGAAACTACTCGTATATGGTACATTCGACTATACTCTGAAAAGAGAGGTATAATTTTGATAAAATGAGCTAGATCTATTTAACAAGATTTCACTCTTACAGTGATAATGTTAACATTATCGAGATGGAACTCTCAAACTAAAGAGGAAAATTTTGAATGACCTTTACAAAGTGTAGTTATCCTCGACCAGTAGTTTCGAGTATATATGTACTATTTTTGCTCATCAATCTGACTACATCTAGAAGATGTTATATAGAAAAAGCTCATTCATTGAGAACATGAACGATTGTCTGATCGATTGACATAGAAAAATTATTCTTATCAACCCCAAGAAAAGGATGTTGAACTACTTAGTCAAGAAGTACCATACTTAATTGCGATCAGAGTATTGACGTATCTTGCAAACAAGACGACATCTGATATTACGTTGTATAGGTAAGATTATAGTTCTAATCTCAAATGTTGCACTCTTTTTCCCTTCACTAAGTTTTTCCCATTGGGTTTTTCTTGGTAAGGTTTTTAACGAGACAACATAACTGATCCAGTAGTATCAGTTTATCTTATAGGTCCCGAAGTACTAATTTAACATCATCATAAATCATGTTATTAATTATGTATAATGCGTAGTGCACTCTTTTCCCTTAGCTACGGTTTTGTCCCATTGGGTTTTCCTAACAAGGTTTTTAACGAGGCAGCATCACCAAGCGTATTAAAGAATAGTATATCATCATGTCGATAGTCAAGGGGGAGTGTTATGAATGCATCCATTCTTAGTGACTATCCACATTTCTAACCCCCATGTCATATTTATGTTTGTATTAATGTTATAGCCTATATATAGTGGCTCATGTATTTTGTATGTGATATCAATAAGAAATTCATCTCTTGTACTCCCATTCTTTTCTATACATTGCTAATAGGTTCTGGTTATTAAACAACATTAATTTAGTTCTTGTAAAAAACAAGTACTTTTGAACAAAATAAACTACCTGCGAATTAGTTGTAAAGAAAAGAACGAAAGTTATAATAGGAAAATGAAAATATTGAGTTAAAGGCCTATATTGTTTAAAGTATAAGAGATTAATTTGAAACTTAAAAAAATGTATTGTAGCATTGTATGTAAAATGGTTTAAAAGGGGTAATAATAACTTTATTAGAGTTCAGGGGACATTTAATAAGTTTATCAAAATTCAAGGGGTAATAATGTAGGTTGTTTTAAAAAAACTAATAAAAGTTGAGGGGGCAAAATGATAAATACCAAAACCTTGGTTATCAAAACATTAGAAAAAAAAATATCTTGTGAGATGGTTAAGATGTCACTCAAAGAGAAGTAAATTAGAAAAATGCCATAAAAAATAAAAAAGTTAAGTATGTGAGTGGATGACATTCTTGTAACTAAATTCAAAAGAATAAGTATTATAATGTTGTAGCTAGTGATGTGTTTTAATATATAGTTTAGTTTAATTTAATGTAATAGCTATTTTTAACCTATAAAGAAATTTATATACTGTGAAATTGAATATTTTAGTTATTGTCTTATTGAGGACCATAAAAAGAGCAAATATATATACACACACTCATATACCGAAATGTGACGTGTATGTATAGGGTTCATATATTATTTGTGATACTTGTTTGTAAGTAGTTGATGAATGACAAAGTTTCTTTTATTTGTGATGTTTGTTTTATCTGTAATAACTATGAAGTTTAATAGCATTCACATTCTATTCACCATTTTATACCCTATAAATACACTAAAAATAAATATATCTTCTCTATCCTTTCAATTAAATAATAATATTTTATACCTTTATTATTACATTTTCTTTCTGCTCTACTCACAGCCACTTTAAAAATATATTAAAAAATTATACAGGGTGAACAGTGTCTCCCCAAATATACAGATGAACAGTAACATTTTTTTTCTCCTCCACTCACAACCACTTAAACCACTTTTTATAATTTAAAAACCTCTCTTTCAAAATTTGGTGGAAAGAATGTGAATGCTCTAAGAAGTGAAAGTATGGCGGATAAGTAAACATATGTATTGGACCACTATGTATTAATATGTTGAATTTTTGTGTCGGCAAGATTTGAAATAATAATAACGATTAAAAAGAAGGATTTGAGATGTAAGAGGGTGGAGTTTCACACGATATTTCAAGATGTAGAGCTATGTGTAATTGTTTATGGAGGTGGTGGAGGATCAATAGGGCATTTATTTATCGAGTTAAGTTTGCGTATAAATACATTTAACTACAAAACGTATGAATAGTGTGTAGTTTCAATATTTTACGTTGGTATTATCGTAATTATTCTATTAGTAGAGTAATTATCAAAGTTACTCTACAAGTTAGGGGTGTTCACGAATTGAATATCGAATTTTCGAATTATTTGAATCGAATTATTTGAATAATTTTTATTTTCCCTTGAATTCGATTAAAACCTATCAAATATTCAAATTTGATTCAAATCTTGACAAAAGAAGTTATTATTATATATATAAAAGGTTTATCACTTAGCTACATGGATTTGATCATCTTTTTTTATTTTTTGCTTTTAAAAATTACCCTTTTAACTTTTAACATTGACACCCTTCAACTTTCTAAAAAGTTTGTAAAATATTATTTTGACTTACTCGAGTTTTATATGTTTATTTTTATATGCGGGGTGGTATAAAAATCAAGTTGTTTACGTTATGATCAATAAGCAAATGTAAAAAAATTCAGTACACTCAAATCACGTTAAAGAAAGGGACCCCGCAATGCAGGGTAAATGATGTAAATTAGCACGTGTCTATTATAAGTTTTTAACCATTTATGTAATTTTCACTGTAAAAAATGTACATAGTAGGGATGAGCTCGGTACCGTCCGGTACCGAAAGAACCGGCACCGAAAATCCTCAAAAGTGGGTACCGGTACTGAATATACCCGGTTCGGTACCGGTATGATACCGGTATTTAAGGGTAAAAACCGGTAAATACCGGTACCGAACCGGTACCGTACCGGACCAATATCGTACCGGACCAATATCGTACCGGACCAGTACCGAAAATGTTAAAAGTCGATACCGAAAAAATACCCAGTTCGATAAATTAAATACCGGTACCAGTTCAATACGGGTACCAGATCCATTTTGCTCATCCCTGGTACATCCCACAACACTATTTATTGCAAACATAAAACTTTCCTCAAACAGTAGCCAGCCAGTAGCCCAGTAGTTATAATTGGTCCCACAACACTAGAACACATATCCTGCTAGATTTATTTATCACTACAAACTTCGAAAAATCACTCACATGGCCACCCACCCCACCATCACCACCACCCACAAACCACCGCTCCTCCGCCGTCACTTCTGCCCTCCGAGATACCCTCTTTCTCCAACCACACCTTTTCTCACTTCGCATCTTATTCGAAATGTTCCCGTTGATGTTTACAGCAAACGACGTCGTTTTGTTCTTGTTCCACCGCGTGCTTTCACTGTAGATTTATCGAATCATCTGGTTCGGGATGCCGGAGCAACTGTTCTAGTTGTTTCTGGCGCCTATGCTTTGGTTTCCAGTTTTGATAATCTTACACAACGCCAAATCATCGAACAGGTTTCTCTCAATTTATAATTTATTGGTTAAACTGAGTCGGGTTCGGTTCAGTTCGGTCCGGTTCGGTTTTAGCTGTGTTTTATTGGTGATTTTAGTGTTATTAAGTCGTTTTAGTAATTAGGTTTTATTTCGGTAAAAGAAATTTATCGGCAGTAACTAAGTTACTGGTTACTTGAATTAACCGCGTCTGTTAAAACAGCCTGATTGACACCGGCATTCTACTCCCTTCGTTGCACATATTTGACTTTTCAAAGTCAACTAGAACACCATACACCATTAGAACTGATAAAGATAATGCCTTTTTCAAAACGTATCAATAACGAGCACCCACAACTTCGGATATGTTTTGTGTTAAGGTGGTGGAATAATTAACATAAATCTAGAGTTTGAAAGTACCACATTTGACTTTTAGAAGTCAAACTTTGGCAGTTTAATTGTTTAGTTTCCTTATTATCTTTCATCCTCATTTCAGAGTTTAAGCAGAAAGCTGGTTCATATATTATCTGGATTGCTTTATATGGGTTGCTGGCCAATTTTTAGGTATATTTTAAATTTCCCATTGTTTATAATATATACATAGGGGTGGGTTCAAACAAGAACAACTGAATACACAATCTGTTGAATGATTAAGAATTATTGTGAATACATATATTCAACGGCGAATAAATGGTTCCTAAATATATGGTGGTTCTCATTTGAATTATGTATCAATCAAACTCTTACAGTTGATATTTCAATGCTAGATTAGTACTTCAACGGATGCTCGTTATTTTGCTGCTTTAGTGCCCTTACTAAACTGTGCAAGGCTTCTTGTTCACGGTCTTTCCCTTGTAACCAATGAAGATCTCATAAAATCTGTCACTCGAGAAGGAAAACCAGAGTAAGTTCTCTTAATCCTATCCTTGATGGTTTGTTTAACCTTGAGTAAATTGCATATGAAGGAAACCAGCCGTTGTCCAATGTTTTTAAAAACTTCCATTTTTTTTAATAACAATCCTTAGGGCTGCAAATGAACTGAACGTTCAGCGAACAGTTCGTGAACCATTCGCCGGGAAGTTCGTTTGGATCATAAATAAACGAACATGAACAGAGGCCGCGCTCGTTAATTTATGTCCGTTTATGTTCATTTATGTTTGATAGCTCATTTGTGTTTTTAGTTTTTATTTCATTTTATTTAAATACTTCAAAATTCCGACACATCAAATATTCAATAAATATTAGTGTGGTATATATTTTGTTCATGAGCGTTTGTTTGTACTTGTTTGTTTTCAATTGTGTCCATGAACATTAGTTTGTGTTCATCATCGTTCGTTACCTCAAAGAACACGAACACATTCATTTCCTTGACAAACGAACACAACATCTCGTTCGATAAGTGTTCATGAACAGTTCGTTAACACATATATTTCCTTAACAAATGAACATAAACATGGTCTTGTTCATGTTCGTTCGGTTCGTTTGCAGCCCTAACAATCCTCAAACTTCAGTTTTTTTGATTTATGGTAATCCATACATGTTACTAGGTCAAAATGATACCGCGACATGTCACTTCCTTTGACGATGTTGACTTTTTTCACGTCTATCAAGGTTGAAGATTACCTTAAAATCGTTCGAAGTTTTGCAAAGTTGGTTATCTTCTTATGCAGTTAACCCTTTACCTTTTAATTAGTTTCCAAATGAATTTATCCCGAAATTCAAAATGATTTAATTGCAGGGAATTACTTAGAGGACCCCTATATTATGTTTTGATGTTGATTCTATCCACTGTTGTCTTCTGGCGCGAGTCGCCAATTGGTGTGGTTTCACTTTCAATGATGTGTGGTGGTGATGGTATCTTTTCTCAACCTCGTGTAGTCGTGTGTCTGATTATTGACTTCTTTGGGTTACTTATTGTTTATGTATATTTTTATTATTAACATAATACACTCTACAGGTATTGCAGATATCGTAGGTAGAAGATTTGGAATCCATAAAATTCCTTACAACAAACAGAAGAGTTGGGCCGGTAGCATCTCTATGTTTACAGTTGGTTTCTTAATCTCAACCGGGTATGTGCCGATCTTATTGCTCATTCTTCCTAATCACATACAGAAAAAATATTTATATGACACTTAATATGCCATTTCACCGACTGTTAAAACGTTGAAAATGGGCAGATGTGGCAGTTTGATAACGGGTCAAACAGGTTGCGTTAACATGGATATTATAGTATGGGCTTGAATAGGTCGGGTCGGGTTCTCCACTCTGTGAGCACCTTTTGGTTAATTTTTTAAAAAATGGCTTACAAATAGTTAAACAATTAATAATACGGTGTATTATAATAATAGTAATCTTAGCTTAAATTTATGTTGCTCAATAGTATTTTAACACTCGTTTGGCCTTATCAACAATATAATGTTATCTTAATACATGTCAAGAGGCAGTGGCGGATCCAGCCCTGTTTTGTGGGTTCACATGAACCCACTCGGTTTGGAAAAAATTAGTAAGAATATTGTATGATTTAGAAAAAAATAGTGAGAATCTATCAAAACGAACCCACTGAAAGAAGTTCCTGGATCCGCCATTGTTAAGAGGTTTTAGTAAAAGAGTCGCACCGGTTAACAAAAAGTTAGAGCTAGCAAGATGAATGGGTTGGGTAACTGGTCTAAATTGATAGGTTGAAGCAAACCAACCAAAATGGGCTCCTAAATATATTTTTGTACGTCTTTTATAGAAATTTATAAATTATCAATGCTTAAATTAGTATTACAAAAAATAATCTTATTACATCATAATCTAACTCTAAAAAATATAACACTTTAGGAGTTTGACATGTTCCCTTTTCTAGGTATATTTTCATTTGACCTGTTTCAGATAAAACATAATCCGAAGGGATGTGTATGTATATATGTAAAAGTGTCAAAATTGCCACCTCTACAATAACTGGTGAGCCGAATATTTAACTTTTGACTTAAAGGACCATTTTACCCTCTTACCCAGAATGCTATACTACTTCTCAATCTTTGGGTATTTCGAGCTAAACTGGCCGTTGACAATTGAGCGAGTGGCGACGGTTGCATTGGTGGCGACATTGGTCGAGTCACTCCCCACAAAAGGAGGCCTAGATGATAATATCTCGGTTCCTTTGGTAAGCATGTTAACTGCATATTTGAGTTTTGGCTTCCAACCTTAATGCCATATTCTTTTAGTTGTATATCATACTTTTAGTTGTATGATTTTAAAAATTCTATTGATAATGACGAATAATTCGAAGATTATTCAAGCACTTACCACTTCGTCACCTTATTATTATTTATTTCCATGCTTTTATGCCTTCCTTTTTGGTGTGACCATTGTGGGTTTACATCAAATGTGAGAATAACAAAAAGGTCTCAATACATTTATCGTTCCAATATAACACAATGTTTTACAATAAAAACTCGTAATCCTAACAAATTTTTGCTAATGGCATATTTTTAGAAGATTAAATTGTTTTCAGCGTGTAACGAATTGGATTAAGAGACGAGGGATTTGAGAACTGACTTGGGGTTGATCTCTAGTGTTACCAAGGAAAATATGGGTATTGTGAAATCAAAATATATACAGAATGAAATCTAAAATTAACATTAACTAATATAAATGTATGACTCGTTCTCAATTTCTCATACACATATAAAATATAAACACAGGTCGAAAACTTAATTTGCAGCATATAAACAAGCCACAAAGTCGAGAGAGATGGTGATAAAAAGATGGCAACAACTACTCTAATGATTCATGTAGTATGTCCATGTTATGATATTAATCCTTACTTCTAAAATTACGGTTTTGGTTCTTGTTGTTTGCCGATCATTAACATGAATGATCCTGACGCTAATTTTTTTTTAATATGTTATAAAATACTGAAATCCCTCTAAAATATAATTAAATAAGTTAGACTTCAAATACCCTTGACCTAATGGTCTAGGGGTATCATGTTTACTCACCACAAAAATAATGTGAGTTTAAAGCCTTTTGTGGTAAAGAAAAATCGTTAGTAAAAAAAACTTCAAATGTTAGCTATTTTTAAGATAGGATAATGGTTAGATCAGATGTGTAAAAAAAAAAAAAAAAAAACTGGTTTGGGCCCAATGAACTGGTTTTCAACCGGGCGAGATCCCAAAAAACCGGTTTAGGCCAAACCAGTTTGGGGCCCAACCCAATCCGACGGTTTGGCCTAGGTTATGGACTTTTGTGTTGAAAACCTTTTTCAACCTGAATCGATTTGGGCCCGATAGAAAAACAATTTTAATGCTCCAAACCGATTTGAACTTTGAACCTGATCCAAATTGAGTGGGTTGGGTTTTTCAACCCTAAAATTTGGTTTATAACCAAAGTCGGCTTGGCCCATTTTGAAAAAACCGGTTTGGGCCCAAACCGGTTTTGGTAGACCTCTAAAGTCTAAAGTAATGGTTATGGACTTATGGTAATGCGTAATGCCATTGCCACATATGTTTTGGACTTTTGGGCCTCATTTTACAACCCACCACAAAGCCCTATAACGAAACCAGCCCAACTTCCCGAAACCCTAACAACAATCACACCATATTTCATATTCACAACCACAGCGGTTACAGACTCATACAGCAACCAATAATGAAGTTTCTAAAACCTAACAAAGCGGTTGTCGTCCTCAACGGCCGTTTCGCTGGCCGGAAGGCCGTAATCATCAAGCAGTTCGACGACGGAACTCGCGACCGTCCGTATGGCCACTGCCTGGTTGCCGGAATCTCCAAATATCCGAAGAAGGTGATCCGTAAGGATTCAGCGAAGAAAACTGCGAAGAAGTCTCGCGTGAAGGCGTTCATCAAGCTCGTGAACTACAACCACATCATGCCGACGAGATACACGCTCGATGTGGATCTGAAGGATGTTGTTACGGTTGATGCGTTGCAGTCACGTGATAAGAAGGTGACCGCGTGTAAGGAGACGAAAGCGAGGTTAGAGGAGAGGTTTAAGACCGGGAAGAACCGGTGGTTCTTCTCGAAGCTTCGGTTCTGAGATGGAGGTTTTGAGGTGTTTCTGATGTTAGGTTTTGTTTTATTTTATTCCTATTTTGGAGGATTAATTGTTGAATTTCATGTTCGTACTTTGAATGATTTGAGTTTTTGATTTACTTCTAATATTCTATATGATGAAAGTTTGATTAATGTTAGTTTTTATACATTTCAGACGGATTAATTTTTGGATTTCATGTTCATGCTTTGAATGAATTGAGTCTCTGTTTAAATTAGGTTTCTAGTTTTATATATTAACATCAGTATGATGATAGATTGATCAATTTTAGAGCTTATGCATTTCGCAGGATTAGTTGTTGAGTTTTGTGTTTGTGATTTGAATGATTTGAGTCTCTAATTTTAAGTTAGGTTTACAGTTTTTATTAGGTTTGTTGCGGCACCGAGCAAGTTGAATAGGTTATGTTAGATGTTTGGTATGAATTGCTATGATTGTGTTTAAATCAAGTGGTTTAAGATTAGGAAGAATTATTGGTTCCTTTTAAAGCTTCGGTACTGAGAAAGAGGTTATGCGATGATTCTGATGTCAGGTTTTGCAATAGTTCTTCTCAGTGTTTTGCTTATGATTGATGAATGGTTGTGCTTTGAGTGATTTGAGTCCTGCTTATAATGTCAATGTTAGTTTATACATTTCAGAGGATTAATTTTGAATCTCATCTTTGTTATTTGAATGATTTCAGTATCTGATCAAAAATAGGTTTTCAGTCTCTGATTAACTTTAACATGATGGTTGATTTATTTTATACACTTTGGAGGATTAATTGTTGAAGTTTATGTTCTGAATTTGAATATCTGATTAAGTTAAGTTTTTTACTTTCTGATTAAGTATGATGATAGATTAATGAATGTTGGTTTATAGTTTTATAAATTCCATAGGGTTAGTTGTTGAATTTTATGTTCGTACTTTGAATTCCATAAGTCTAGTGGAGGTCGAGATTCGAGAAGATGGTTCACCTAAAGGGGCATCAAGCTAGATGATTAGTGTTAGGGTTTGCAAAAGTTATGTAAGAATCAATTATAGCATTTGTGGCGAGTGTAACTATAGCCCTCTCTCTTTTCTCTCTCCCTCACTCCCTCCCTCTCTCTCTCTACGTCGAGTTTGTTCGCTAGACCCTTTTCTGTTTGCACGTCGGGTTTGTTTACCAAAGTCTTTCACAGAAATTGTTTGTGGTGTGCCAATGGCTCGTAGGCATTAACCTTTGGTACTCGAGATTTGTCATTTTTCTTGAAAGCATATTAGCAATAGCTAAGTGAATACATCTCGTAAGTTAAATTAGCAACTTCAAAATCCTATCATACGCCGGCCTGATTTGCCCAAGATGGGCGTGGGACAGAACACTTGAGTGGGGACAAATCCTGTTGGTGTATGAATTGTTGGCCTATGTACAAAACTACATAGTTTTTTTTACACTCCTGGCCATACCCACATGTTTACAAGTATTTCCCACAATTCTACACACTGCTAGATATATTCAAACATGGATAAACATAATCACATCCCTCCATTCTTTTATTTCAACTCATTTATTCACCTCCCTTGAGATTCATAGACCTCAAATAATCTATTGTAGTTCCTTGAGCCTCGAGACTTCAAATTATCTTTTGTAATCAATCCCTTGAGCCTCGAGACCTCAAATTGGCACCTTGAATTCCCTTGAGATTTGTAATCTTAGTTCGTTGTCAGTCGTTCCCATGAGACTTGTAGTCTTAATTTAGTGCTCTTAAATCTCTTGAGGCTTGTAGCCTCGGTTGAACACTAACACCCTTTAAGACGTAAGTCTTTGTTTCACGCGTTTTACCAGCATTGATGTATTGTATACTCTATACAAAGAAGAGGTTAACAACCTCTCATGTTAATGCTCTATTTTTATGTCATTTTCTCATTAAATAACAATTCTACGAATTCGGCGTTCTTTATTAACAAAGTTGTACTTGGTATTCATAACTAGTTGTGGATCTTCTTGATTCCAATAGGAATATAGTTTAGACTTCATAATTAAGTTCACTAAAAGAAATTTGCAAGTACCTCTCTTTGTGGTTATCAAACAAATTTTCCTTGGCTCGCGTACGTTTTCACTTTCTATGACGTGTGATATAGTTTTTCACCTTTTCTCAGTGTCGTAGTTTTACTAACAAATACTTACTTATTTATGTGTTTATTATTATTTTTATTTCTACCTTTTTTAGTAGTTGCGTGCTTATATATGTTGTTTTTTTTTTTTTCAGAAGCTTATGTCTTGGTTATGGTTTTTGGAGCCGGGGGTCTCACTGAAAGCAGCCTCTCTATCCCCTGGGATAGAGGTGAGGCATCCTACCCTCCCCAGACCCTATCAATAGCTTCGCTATAGGTGGGATTATACTGGGCATGGTTGTTGTTGTACTAATAAATCCCTCCGCTCATGCTTGATCCAAAATCCTCAAATTTATTCAAATTATGTTAAATTCTTTTCAAGAACACTTAGAGGACTTTTATTAAATTGACTTGAAGTACATAATTAGTAACATTTAAAGGCTTGCAAGCACAAAGTTGTAATACACGTGGTATGAGACCGATTTGGAACATGTAATATGGAGTTTTACATTAGTTACCCACAAACTCAACTTCCATGACCCTTTTGACTCCTAATCAAACTTTTATAAACTTCAAAGATATAATCTTTTATACACGCGAACACGCACACACATATATGTAAGTTGGGATGTTACATCAAAGCTTTTATTTTGACATGACGACGCCACATCACCTACAGGAGTCCTCAAGTCAAGGACGTGGTTGCGGATGTCCTAAGGTATGAATAAGTTATTTTTACTTCTCACTTGAATTTTAGAGAAAAGGGAGATTTGTAACTAAATGAAACTTAAAAGACTAAAGAGGGAATGAATAACACATGCAAGAAATATTGCCAACTAAAAGTTAACTTTCATTGTCTTTTATTTTGCGCTTTGTATAACCTTCTTTCTTATCTTGGTAGGGTCGTCGATATCCCCTTGCAATTACATTTAAAAGCCAATGAAGCCTAGCTCAATTGGTAAAAACCCGGGGAGCTAGAGCTGAGGTAAGGTGGAGGTTGGGGGTTCGACTCCCGTCGGGCGTGTATTTACCACCTTGGGTGGGCGGCTCTCAGTTACGCTGCGAGTTGCCCTTAGCCGTAGTTCACTACGGTCTCCTAGCGTAGCTGGGTTGTACATTTAAAACTTTGCCCAATTGTCCCTTAAAAAAGTATACTTCACATTCACAACTTTCTAATATTGTATCACGAAGAGTGCTCATTTTTAGTTTTGAGATGAATGAAATACTAATAAATGCTTATGTGTTCATATACTATCACGATGTATGGCCTATTTGAGCAAGTTAGTTTACCAAATTCATATAATTTTCCGAAACTAATCTCAAAGAATTATAGGGTTAATTACAAGACAATATAACTTTAATGTTTTCTAATTATATCAGTTTTTTATGAAAAGATCGGTCAATTTAATATATAATCACTATAAAATCCGATGGTATCTTAACTACCAAGATTTATATAAGAAAAATATAAGTTACTTTATCTATCGTTTAAAAGTATGTGGGAGTTTCCTTGTTTAGAGCCTTAGGGGTTTAGAGCCTTGATTGAGTTTCCTTGTTTGTTTGTTTATTTTTGTTTCGGCTTAGTGGGGATGTAGATCTGTTTCTTGATTGTATGTTTCCTTGAGGATGTTTGTATTGACTGCATAGCATCTTGCTATGGGTCGGGATTTGGCCATGATGAATAAAATGTTTCGTTGTTGCTGTTCAAAAAAAAAAAAAAAAAGTATGTGGGAGTGAATCTTTATTGGATGATGAACAGATTTTGTGTATATTCCATGATTTTTAGTTGATTAAATGAATCATTAATGTGGTTAACGGATAGTGGTGAAAATCATAATTGTTCTTTTAACAAACTAGTTGATTCAGGTAAAAAAAAATTGTATATTTTTAGTGAGTGTGTAGGAAAGAAAAATAAAATAAAAAATAGTGTTTGTGAGAAAGAAATAGATAGAGATAAAGAGTCGGATGTGAGATGTTTTGAAAAATTAACAAAATTTAGAGAAAATGTGTTTTTATATAGATGGAGATGGAGGTTCCAATGTGAATGCTCAAACAAGTCACTCTTATACTCAATCAATTAAAATGTCTACATTTGTATCACCCGCGACTTATTTTATTATCGTCTCTGACCCCACCAACAACACTGCTACCAGAAACACTGCATCGTCATCACATCGCCATCACCCTGAGTCCCTGACCGCACTGCCACCACTGGCACTTCCACCATCGACATTGCCGGTGAAATGGAGTATTCGCCTCCCTCATTCGCGGCGAAGGAGTAGGACTTCGAAGATTACTGGCAACGACACGATTTTGAATAACTTTGTGAAGGATAAGAGTTTTGTAAGACTATTGTTTAAAGGGTCAGTATAAGTCATCTAAATTGTTTCATGACTTTTTTTGCAATGAATTTTCATAAAATTAAACAAAGAGACCCATAAAATAAAATAAACCCCAAAATTTTTAACTTGCTCAATCATCGATTGCTCTAGCATCTAAACATGGTCGTCCACACGACGGTGGGCAACAAGCAAGAAGAAAGAAACATGTGGGTTGTAGGACTATTTAAGTTTTTTATATAACTATGATAAATGTGTTATGAATATTATTAATCATGCTTATTAATATTATTTTCTTTTACTAGCTAACTCACACATCATCGGTCTAATCCTATAATTAAATATGCATATTAATGAACCATAAGACCGCGAAGTGTGAGCTTGGGTTTGGGGCGTGGGAACCAAACCAACGCCGCTTTAGCCACACCGGGCCAGCCAGGGTAGCGCCGTCGCCCCTCTGGCGTGGGGCGGGTTGGCTAGATGATGTGGATGGCTGGGATTAGCTAGCAAAATATGGTTGTTACCCATACCCGTTTGGGCTAGCCGTTGGCCATGGCGGTAACCGCATGTAAATCAAGTTTTTAATTTTTTTTACTAATTTTTACCTATAAATACTCACCCCAAACCCCAAATTTTTTACACCTACTTTCTTCAAACACAAATCTTCATCCAAAACCAACCCAAAAACCGAAAATGGTTAACTGGACCGAGGAGGAAGAGCTAGCGCTAGTGACGCCAATCGTTGACGCACAACGAACGCTACGTTGTGGTCAAACCGCCTACTGGACACGAGCGTTTCAGAAATACCAACAACATGTTGCAAACGTGTGTCACAACTTGAACGTGTGTCAACATAAGTGGCGGGAGCTAAAACCGCACCTGGATCGGTTTAAAGCATGCTTTGATCGTGTGCCTGCGGGCGACCTAAGCTACGACGACGAGTGGAGATCGCCAAAATCGAGTACAGGCACGATGGGAACCCGAAATTTCGTTGGGTTCCCCATTTTAATATTTATCGTACTTCGTAATTTTTTTTAGAATTTATTATGAAGTTTTTTTTATTCTATATTAGGATTTATTAAGTTGTTTTTATTATTTTTTAGGATCTATTAAGTTGGTTTTTTATTTATTAGGATTTTATATAACTTTTTTATTTAAATTAAATTAGTGGTGTGTTTTATTTTTTAAATATCAAAATATAAAAAAAAAATTCACATGTCAACCCAAGCCTCCAATCCACACAGTTATCACACCTCACTTTTTTTGAAGTGGCCTGGTAAAACTCATTTTTGCCACATGTCAACCCAAGCCCCAGTCTAATACTTAAATCATCAACCACTTCAGAAGAGAGACTTTTCCTACAACCCTTCCTCTCAATATTTTGTAGCACACTTTTACTACAACTCTTCCTATCAATATTTTTGTACCCACTTTAGAGTGGAGGGTATGGGGTCGGCCTTGGCCCGGCGAGGCCCGGCGCCGCACCCCCACACCGCCCCTCTTAGGATCGTCCCGGCTTCTCCGTCGTCTGGAAGACGTGCTCGACGGACCTGTTTCTCTCTCCTCTCTCTTCGTTCTCTCTCCTCTCTCTCTCTCTCTCTCAAATCAAATCTATTTAATATTTTTTTAATTGTTTTTATAAATATTGTGGGGCCCCGTCCTTCACCCCCTTGATCCATCCCCTTTAGATCCATCCTCACTCCCGGTGACGTGACGTCCTACGTAACAGCCCATCCTCATGAGGATCACCCTCATGATTTTGGTATTAACGTTATATGCTAGATTTTGTTTCCCACTCGTATATAAATCTATATATCTCATTTGTATTAAATTTTAGAGCAAATTTTTAAGTTCCTATATTTTTGTGGTTTTAACCACTTAAGTTTAAAATTAAAAAGTTTAACGTCCTGAATACCAGAGCCGTTCTTACGTTTTTGGAGTCTCTAAGCAAACTACAAAGTGGAGGCCCAATTTCGTTATTGACTAACATTAGAGGTGCAAAAATCGGGTTTATCTAATTCTGGAACCACCGTGTTTCAGTATGATCTCGAGTATTAGAAAATCGGGTTTTTAGATACCTATACATAATACATTAATACCCTATTTTCTATTTTTTACACAATATAAATCCATTTTATTTTTTAATTTTCTTTGTATTTGATAAAAATACTTGAAATAATTACAGTATCACAACTTTATTTAATTAATATATCTCAGTTTTTCGTTTAATGTCACTAGAAGGATGCGCCAAAAGGAAAAAAAATATATTGCTTATGAGTCTTTCGTTTAATGTCATCAAAAGGATGTGCCAAAAGGAAAAAAAAATATTTTGTTTATGAGATTCGAGCTAGGGTCTTTACAAGACTAGGGCAAGACTAATACCACTACACTAGCAAAGTTAATAGATCTATAGAATCAAAACAATTATATATTTATATCATTTTTATATTAAATGGAGACCCTAAAAGTTTGGAGGCCCTAGGCCCGAGCCTAGGTTTTGATAAGTATTGGGGGGGCTTTGCTGAATAGCTTAACACACATTTTATAACCCTTTGAGTCCAAAATTTTAACACAGTTAGAATTATTTTGATAACGGTTGTTAAATGACCAAATTACCCCTATTATATTATTATTATTATTATAAATAAATATATATTATCCTCAAACACACAAGAGTAATTAATCTCTCTCTCTCTCTCTTCCTCATCTCTCTCCCCCGTCCTTATCATTCTCTCAAACTAAACCTTCCCCCATCACACCACACCACACCACACCTCACCACTACACCGTCACCGTCACTGTCACAACCACTACACTTCCACTTCCATCGTCACCCCCACATCACCTCACCACAAACCTACACCTACACCTACACCTCCATCGTCATCACCACACCACTCATGCCCTTCCACCGTCACCACCCACCACTGTTGTATCTCCACCCTCACCAACACAACCTGCACCTCTATCGTCACCACCACTGCACCTCCGCCGTCACCACCATAGCATCACCTCACCACAACCGCTGCACCTCCGCCGTCACTACCATAGCATCACCTCACCACAACCGTTGCACCACCGCACCACCACTGATGGGGATAATCCATTTGAGCGAAGGGTTGTTAGGAGTGATGATGATTTGGGGTTTGTGGGTTTTGAATCACAATTTAGGGTTTGCATGTTTGTGTATAGGAGAGAGAAAGAGGGGGGAATTAGAGGTTACGAGGTTTGTTTTTTAGTGTAATTTAGGTTTTTGATAGGTTCCACACACATTTATATATGTAGTTTAATTTATTTATTTTTGTTTTTTTAATGTAAAAGGGTATTTTGGTTATTTCCAAAAGTTTAACTAACAAAATCCAACACAGTCAATAATTAGAACTCAAAGGGTTAAAAAATATGTGTTTAAATACTTAAAACTTTTTAATTTTGAACTTAAGTGGTTAAAACCACTAAAAACAAGTATAATTTACTCTATTTTTTAATACTTTCACAACAAAACATTATCGATCATCATTAACATAACAAGTTTTCTTAATTTAATTTGTAAATAAATAACGAGTCCCACGAGCATTTCCATGAGTAGTAGTAGTAGTAATAATAATAATAATAATAATAATAATAATAATAATAATAATAATAATAATAAGATCTATACTATACAATAAAAGAAACCACTTTAGAGACACTTGTCATTATATTACGCCATCTCTTATAGATAATATTATTTTAGTTTAATATCTTCTAATTAATTATAGATATCCCTCCTACTAAATATTATTTAGTTTAATATCTTATATTATAGATAACCCTCTTACTAAATATTATTAATTTAATTTCAGTGAGTTTTATATATTCATAAATCTTAAATATAAAACGACTTATTTCACTCTTCCATATTTAGACCATGCACACTTTACTTTGTTATTTCACTTTACTCAATATTTAGACCATATACTCTACTTTAGTTCAATTTCTTTATAGTTTATTCGGTTAACTTTATACTCGGTATTTCATATCCGCCTCCCCTTTTGTAGTGTTTTTGTCACATTTGTAGCGTTGGTTATCGATCCATGATATGAAAACAAATTATGTTATCGACTGAAACAACCGATGATGTGAACATTTATCTATACTATATAATAAAAAAAACCAATATGTGACACGTGTCATTCGTTGGAGGCACCTATTTTTGGGGTTTTCCGCCTTTCTTTTATATTTATTATTTAGTATATAAATTAGATTTTTTACTATTATTAGTATTTTTATTATTTATCTAATATATTGATTACTTAAAATTTATATATTAGACTTTATCCAAAATTATATTTATTTAATACACTACTAAACCAATATTATATTTATTTAATATACTATTAATCTAAAATTACATTTATTCGACTCGTGTAATACATAGAGTTTTTAAAGATTTAACTTTTTTGTATTATTTGGTATATAAATTACAATACACGGGGTTCTTAAAAATATAATATTTTTTATTATTTAATATATAAAATTACATTTATTCAACCCGTATAATAAATATGGTTTTTAAAGATATATTGTTTTATTATTTACTATGTAAAATTACATTTTTTTTCAACCCATGTAGTACACAAGGTTATAACCTAGTTATTATTATTATACTTATAGTTGATAAATTTGTTAGCTACAATACTTTTTGTTTTTTTGTGAAAAAGTTTTCCAATTTCATTAGTTTTCTTTTTCATGTTTTAATCGCACCTGGTATTGTATAGGTAATGAAATGAATCGATGCGATACAGATCGAACATCGACAATATCAGTAACGGTTTTCATTTTTATTGTTTCCGATCAATGTAAAGCACGTTACGATATCCTTTTGATCGTATCACAACTTTTACTTTTTTTGTTTCCCTTTCAGTTGTTATAGAGAGTACCGGTACCTTAACGAACCGAACCAATACCGACCAAATTTCCGTCGCGTAGATTTACAAACTTTAAAGCTTTTGCTTTTTTTATTAGAGAAAAATGCCCGGATAGTCCATGTGGTTTTGCCTTTTTTCACCTATAGTCCCCAACTTTCTAAAATTACCTGAATAGTCCCCAACTTTTCATTTTTTGTTCCCGGATAGTCCCTGGGTCTAACTTCAGTTTGTTTTCTCTGTTAAAAGGGTGTGAAATGACAAAAATACCCTTGCCTTAAAAGGCCAAACCATAGGGACTATCCGGGCATCTTCATTTTTATTTATAAAACCCCACCACCACACTTCATCTTCAACCTCCACCCACCATCACCCTCCTCCACCATCACCGAATAGGTCCCGTCCAGAAACCAAATGCAGGACCTCGGGAGTTCCGGGAACAGATCTAACGCCAGCTTCGAAACAGTCGGGAAGAAAGTCCATTGATTGAATTAGAGGACCGTAATAAGCTGCGTTTATGGCAGAGTAAAAATCGTTTTGTAGCACGTCGAAGTAACCTGTTCCGTCCATTATTCTCTTCTCTGATACGATATCGTTTATGGCGTATCTATACCATTCTAACCATTCAACAACTTCCATAGGCTTTTCTGTTGTTTCGTAGGATTCGTATGTGTACATTTGGGAACCTTGTCTTGATTGTTTATGGATAACTACTTTTTGTGAAAATAGATATCTGTCATAGTGCGCCCTCTTTTCAGTATCTGACAATATCTGCATTTTGTTATTGGAAACAATCAAACTACATTTTCATCCTCAACACTTGTCAAGATCTACAAAGAAGTCGTTTGGCAGCCTATATAAAGTGTCGATTATAATCAAATGGATATATATCAATGTACTCAATATTCATCTAAACTTCTTATTCATCAACATTCTCACTTACATAGAATCTACAAATCCTTGTTCTTCTTTCATACACTCCAACATGAATATCATTGTTCTTATTATCCACACGATAAGCCAATCAGTCGTCTCTCCTCATCCTTTATCACACACGTCGAATATCAACAGTTGATATCGATACTTTAATCATGTTTTGCATATCAAACACTCCTCCTAATTCCTTTAACTACAAACCTAGCATTACATAACAGTTTATAATTCAATTTTAACCTAATTCACACATAAGAACATAAACTCCTATAAAAAACATACACAGAACAATCACATAACCGTTCAAATTTATCACAAACAAACAATCATCACAACTAATTACACTCAACGCATTAGAATACCTGATAAGCTGCGAGAATCTGAACAAACCGATTGGAATGCGATTGAGATAGATCTGGATGAGTTTCCTTGGCTAATTTCCAAGACGAAGCTTTGATTTCTGAAAACGAGCAGGATTCCGGAAGCCCTAGGAGATCGTAGGCGTTTTTACCGGACAATTTAAATATGAAGAAGAGGGTGATGGTGGTGGGTGGAGGAGGGTGATGGTGGGTGGAGGTTGAGTGGTGGTGGGGTTTTATAAATAAAAATGAAGAAGATGCCCGGATAGTCCCTATGGTTTGGCATTTTAAAAAAAGGGTATTTTTGTCATTTCACACCCTCTTAACAGAGAAAACAAACTGAAGTTAGACCCAGGGACTATCCGGGAACAAAAAATGAAAAGTTGGGGACTATTCAGGTAATTTTAGAAAGTTGAGGCCTATAGGTGAAAAAAGGCGAAACCACAGGGACTATCCGGGCATTTTTCTCTTTTTATTATAATTAGTTTTGTGTATATTATGTTTTTTTCTTATAACTTTTAATATACGATGTTTTTGGAAATTATGAGTATATCGTTGCGATGTGCATATTTTTATCTATGTCTCGATAAGCGCAAACATAAAAGTTATTAAAGTAACCTCACATTAAATTAGCGTCATTTAACATATTTATTATTCTAATAATATAAAATATTTTTTATAAAGTTCTAAATATACCGTTGAAAATACGGAGTATTATTCACAATAGAGTATTATTTTTATCGTAAGTCACAATGAGTGTTGGCACTGTACTAGTAGCGGTATCGTGACGAACCGAACTTATGCCGACGACTGAAAACATATATTGGCATTGGTACTGATGAGGATACGTCCTTGGTCGGACCGACTCATCGTCAAGCATAGAGCCGAGCTGTAATACATCAAAGTCGGATCGCATCTTGCACCACAAACGGAACGGACAAATGCACTGGTACGCCATAACTAACTGGGCCCCATGGACATAACCGTCATGACAGTGACTGGTCCGACCCTAACTAACTCGCCAAGTCAGCATACCCAAAGACTATAAATACCATGCTCAGACTCCCAAAACGGGTAACCGCCATTTTCTCTCTCTAAACTCTCCTCTCTCTCTTGACCTACTTTCTCCTCACAAATACTTATTCTCACGCCCGAGCTTGGTCACAGAGAGGCCCCCCTCCCTGTGACGAGGCTAACGGTGTGTTTGTTTCCTTGTGATCTTGCAGGTTCTTGCTAAGTCGTCTGAAGCTGTAACTCTAGCCAGGTCGGACTGACTGGTTTTTGAGTCTTCAGTGGCGCCATCCCCTCGAATTCACTCAATTCGTTTTTTTTTTGTTAACTCTGTTTATTCCAAGACATGGAATCCACAACAGCCGCTCCAACAAACACTTTCCCGTCGTTCAACGACATATGGGAAGGAAATGTTGCTCCCACAACTGCCTCAACAGCAGTTGCCGCCGCAGTGGCTTCTATGGGAATAGCATCAGCACCTCCAGCTGCAAGTTTTGTAATCGCGAGCTCTGTCACCACTCTCTCGGTCACTGCTCCAGTTGCTACACCACTACCTACCTTTGACAATGCTTTCCTAGTGCGGAACGCCGACTTGTTACGACAGCTACAACAGCAGCAGCAGCAGCAGCAGCGAGAAGAAATGTTGCAGAGTCTCCGCACGAACTTGTTCAGCAGTGTCTATCCAGGGAACAATCTCGTTTCTGTCGGCGCTCTCACCTCTGGATCTATGGTAAGTTCTACAATCTCTACTCCCGTAACATGTGTTGCACAATTCTCCTCTTTTACAAGCGCTCCAATGAATAATGGTCTTAATGACCTGTTTCGCCAGGGATCTATGGGCTTAAACCCTCAGGATCAGGAGTTGATCATGCCATATCATCCCACGTCTATGACTTCTCAGTCAAAGTTCACGATGCGGATTGTTAATGCCCCACTCCCGGCTAAGTTGAAGATGCCCCCCACATTGAAATTTTATGATGGTACGTCCGATCCGGACGACCACATGTTCGCATTTGCAGTATCAGCTAAGGTCGAACAATGGCCCATGCCGGCCTGGTGTCACATGTTCGCTCAGACTCTCACCGGATCAGCCAGAGTATGGTTCGATGGGTTGCCAGAAGGGTCGATTGATCATTTTGAAGATTTCCGGCGTATATTCTTGCAAATTTTTTGCCAGCAACGCCGCTGCAAGAAAGACATTACTGAGGTTCATCACATAAAACGCCGCGACGGAGAATCCGTAGAAGATTTCATAGACCGATTCAATCGGGAGAGCATGCAGATAAGCGGAGCGGTCGATCAGCTCCGGGTCTCCAGATTTTGCCACGGGGTAAGGAACAATCAGTTGGTGGAAAAGCTCCACGAAGATCTCCCAAAAACCATGGAGATACTCATGGAGCGAGCTCGAGCCTTTGTCCGGGGGAAGAGTGCCTGTGGTCAGCCAAACGAAACAACCGCAAGAAATTCCAAAGCTCGAACCACGTCATGGAGACGGAATGCATCGCCACCAAAAGATAGAAACAACAATTGGAACAAGAGTCGTGGCCTGTACCAAAAGTCAGATCGAAGCAGTTTCCGAACCGGAAACGTACGTTTTAACACCTTCTCTGAATTGACAAAATCACCAAGTGAGATCCTTAGTACAGAAACCACCCGGTTTCCTACACCATCAAAGCAGCGACCCACTTCGGATAAGCACTCCAAGAAGTACTGCGAGTATCACCAAGACAAGGGGCATACAACTGATGAATGTTGGGCATTAAAGCAGGAGATCGAGAAGGCCGTACGATCCGGTAAACTCTCTCATCTCGTAAAAGAGGTAAAGGATGGGAAGAAGCCCGCAACAGTAAATGATAACCCGAACACCGAGGCCGGGATCAACATGATCCGGTCTGCCAAGCCAAGAGGGGTAAAGCGGTCGAATCAGCACATGGCAGCGTGGATGCACCAGCCCACATATGTCCCTCCGATTGATCCGGAGGATGCGAGAGGCGGACCAATCACGATATCGGCCGTAGTCGCAGGAGACTTAGTCCGACGGATCTACGTGGATGGAGGAAGCGCCTTTGAGATAATGTATCTATAGTGTTTCCAGCAGCTAAACCCCCAAACAAAGAAGAGGCTGATCGAAGTGTCCACCCCTCTGGTAAGTTTCTCGGGAGAGGTTGTTCGTCCAATAGGACAGATTACCCTTCCGACTACATTCAAAGATGGTGACAGGAACAGAACCGTACAACTAAACTTTCTGGTTGTTCGGACCCACTCCTCACACAACATAATACTCGGGCGACCCGGATTACGAGCTCTCAGAGCAATCAGCTCTACGATACACGGTGCCATTAAATTTCCCACCGAAGCAGGTGTCGCCACTATACTTTAAGAGTCAAATTCATTCGTAGCCGAAGTACGACACGCAGCAAAAACAAACTCCAAAAAGTCTGAAGTACCCACAGAACTCTGGGCGATCAACCCGGATTATCCCGAACAGCAGGTGGCTATCGGTGCCCAGCTCCCAAAACGAACAAAGAAACTCCTGTGGGAACTACTGAGTAATTCAATTGATGTTTTTGCGTGGAAGCACTCTGATATGCAAGGGGTTCCCCGGTCTATGGCACAACACCATCTGAATGTAAAGGAGTCGATAAAGCCGATAGCACAGAGAAAAAGGCACATGGCGCCGGATCGAGCCAAGGCAATTGCAAAAGATGTGAAGAGTCTCCTGGACGCCGAGATCATTCGAGAGTTCCGGTACCAAACATGGGTGTCGAATCCAGTCATGGTGCGAAAGAAGGATAACTCATGGCGAATGTGCATCGACTTCACCGATCTAAATGATGCTTGCCCAAAGGATTGTTTTCCATTACCAGAAATTGACGAGAAGATTGATTCTGTTGCCACATTCAGGCTGAAATGCTTTCTAGCTGCTTACAAGGGATATCACCAGATACAAATGGCATGTCACACCCCCAAAATCCACCTGCGGAGTATCACCGCTTGGGAGCGTGACTGACCAGGATCAAGCCACCAATCATATCGAACATGTAATTAATATCAAGTATAATAAATGTAAACCAATCATTCAATACGATCGGTGTTCAAAACATAATCATAGTTTCAAAGTATAGCGGAAGCATAAGTACGAAAACCCAATTGTGTAACATAAGTTCAATAAGTTTCAAAACATAATCCATGCTCCACAACAACCTGCTCCTCCCTGTGCAAGCTCCATGTATCTAACGACCTGCAAGGCATGTAACAGAGGATCAACAACTAGTTGAGCGAGTTCACAGTTTACAGTTCAGTAACAGTATAGTGTGAGTAGTAGTATGTTCGTTCGTTATGTAATGTATCGTATTAGTTTCCATCGCGGCCTCCCAGGCAGGTATGCGAAGATATTAGGGGGGATGTTCATCCCGAGTATTCTAGACTAGGTTTACCTGTATCGCGGCCTACCAGGCAGGTGTGCGAAGATTAGTAAATTACAGTGCGCGGCCTTCCAAAGGCAGGTGTGCGAAGATCAGTTCAATAAGTGTTACTAGTCTAGTCGTATCCTTATCGTTAGGTTCTATCAACTGAGTACGTACAATAAAGTAATCCAATCCCATTCCCACCCTGGGAACCCCATGCCTTGGTTGTGTGAACTCACCTTGGTTTGCTCGGTATGTTATTGCTTCTAGGGTTTATTAATCTCTAAGTCCGTTACACACGACCTAGGATGTATTGCACATGCTTCATTCAATTAGGGTTTACAATTCTCGATATTCAAGCAACGGTGCTTTGTGTGTTTATTGTGTACACGATGATATTACATAAAATGTTCACGCATGTAAAATCATATAGTTGCATTCAGTATCATACGATTATTACACATAGAATCATACATCATGTAAACAGTTAATCGTATTCACATAATTCATACGTCGCATCCTTGATTACATAGTTTAATCTAACGTAGACGTTAACCTAGTTGCCACTGTTAACATACTTCAGGACATCACACTTAAACAGAATTTACAACTTAACGGAGTTGCATAATTAATTTAACAGAGTTAGCCATATCAATGGGATACTAACAGGGTTAACATATATTTCTTAATGGACATAATGGGGTTAACATGTACACATAATTACTAAACTAATGATGTTACTAAAGTAACAGGGTTAACAAGTTATTGAATCCACAATCCTAGCATAGAACTCGGGCATAATATCAAAGCATAACCTGAACATGTGCAAGCAAAACTTCGGACCCCCATGTATAAAAGCAAAGGTCGGACCTATCTCTTATGTTATAAAACTCGGACAAGAAGTCTTGCTTACAAAGAGATCGGACATGCTACATCTATAAAAGTCGGGCATGAAGGGGCAGCCCCTCCTCAAACTCGGACCACTAACAAAGTCGGACTAGAGGCTGCTCAATGAAACTCGGACAGGATGATACCCCCACAAACTCGGACAACCTGAATTCCTTACAAAACTCGGACTATACTTATGAATTAAACTCGGGCAAGATACAAAGTGTAACCCTCGGACCAATTCATCATTTCAAAACTCAGACAACTAGCAAACACAATTGAAACAGTTACGATCTATCATTCCATCAGTTACGTTTTCATTTCTCCTTGATCGTGAAACCCTAATTACGAACATCATTCATCCAATTCATTCAACAGTTATTGTCACACCCCGATTTCCACGTGTCTCACCGGTGGGCCCGGTGGGGGATTACCGTGACGATGTTGGCAACAATATAGTCAAACCACACAATTATATAATGCACAGCGGAAGCATAAGATAAATATATATAATTTCAACCTCTGATTGTGATATCAGAATGTATTACAGAAGTTGAATATCCACAGTGGATCGTAAATACAGATAAAGTATTGTTCCATTAGATACTGCAATCAAGCTTGCGAGGCTTATCCCGATGCTAGGGAGCTAATACCAGCCAATTACGTTTAGGTACCTGCACTTAATCTTTTTGGGGAAAATACGTCAGTTTACACTGGTAAATACATTCAACTGACACATTTGAAAATGTTTATTAAAATTGATTTGAATGCACAAGGCACAAACTCTTTTATAACTTGGGAAAATTCATAATGATCTTGTGAACGTTTTACATGTTCTTTTATGCGTTCAGTAGCCCGGGTCGTGCCGGGTTAAAGATTTATAGACACACCACGTTTGCGTAAAACCGTAGTACAGAAACCAACGGCTACGTCTTTTAGTTTTAATGTCGACACTTTATACCGGGTGTACGCCTACACCGGGATGTCGATGGTCGTGGCCATTTCGTAAAATGATGCCAAGGATATCCGGGACAACGGTCATTAAACCCCCCAAAGGCTTATAAGCAACAAAACTGTTTAAATGAGCCAATCATATTTAATCAATTAACCACCTAAGCGATGGAAGTATATAATGCTCAATCAAGCGGTATTAATATACCGTAACCCAAGCCCGTATAGGGGAAATAAGTCAAAGTATTTACCTTTGCAAGTATTAATCCTTAATTTAGATCAAGTCACCGATAGCTTTTACTGGGGCTCCTAATCTGGAACGAAGGTTTTAATTAACCTCTTAGAATCCTAACGGTCCTTATAGTAGCCGTAGCTTAAACCGGTTGATTCCGATATATAGATATGGTTAATTCGCACGAAAAGGCGAAAACCGAGAATGGAGTATGATTTGGACCCAACAAGTTTAGTGACTTGTTTTATATGGGTTTATAGTTCATACTCTGGATTTTGGGGTTCAAATAATATAATTTGACCCATATCGGCTATTGCACGAAAACTAGTTCCATGAGCCGTACCGTGTGCGCAAATAGGCGAAACGGTTAACCATAAGAGTCGTACGCTTATTTCCTAAGTCAATATGCCTTAAAAGTATTTTGGTATCAGTAGGATACCTTCCGTAATGCCCGTAACGAGTTTAAGTTAGTATTATGCCCCGTAGGGGCTTTTCGGTCATTTTAAAGACTTTAAAAGGGATTTTCGAGTCCTACAGGGAATCTGAGTTTCCCGAACAGCTTATAAAGCTTAAAATACTTTATTTATTATTTAAAACCAGTGGCAATTGGAATCGGGTCAAAAGACCTTGTAGAATTCCCGTTTTGGCCAAAAAGGGCATATTCGGTATTAACCGAACCGTAGCCATAACCGCAGGTTATGAGCAAGGTAAAAATTATTAAAAATCTTTAAAATTCCCAAAATATTATTTTACCTCAGTGGGTAAAAGTTTTGGTGACGAAAACTTGGGTTAGATGGGCGTTATGCTAATTGCGCCGTTATTTACAAAACTTTCTTAAAAGTGCGCCTTTTAGCATAACTCTCATTCTAGACCTCGGATTGTCGTGAAACTTCAAGGACATGCTTATAATTTAATAAGCAAGGTTTTGGTCCATTCACGTGTCCGAAATACTCGTTTTAATTTTAAAAGGCCGTTACGGTCAACTTTTAGGCGAATGACGGAATTGCGCAAAAGACTCGGATAACTCACGAACCGACCACAGAGGCGTATACCAACATGTGACCTGGTCCTAAGAGAGTCCTAAGGTATATTTATACCTCACTAAAACGGGTCAGAACTGAAGTCAAAGCAAAAGTCAAACCTTTGCGACTTTCGGCTCCGAACCGGTTCAATATAGTAAATGATCGATTCAAACGAGCGCAAACATGTTTATATACTTATTATCATGTTTTATGACTATCAAAACAGGTTCCATAACATATATATTACAGATTATGCATAAATCGCTAAAATAGCTTTCTGTTGACTTTTTAACCGCACGTTTGACTCGACATTTGACATAGTTAGAGTGGTGATCAGGGGGACCCATTTTAGAGGTTTAATACCCACATAAATACCAACTCATAACCACTTTTGATTCGTCATAAGACTGAACCATTTGCAAGATATTGTAATGACAACCGTTAGTTACGACGGTTGCGTTTATGAGCTATAACTATGGAAAAGTGAAACCAAAATGGTTATCAACGACTTACAGAAGTTGCTTCTTGATTATAGAGCAGAAGGGAAGGCTTGGGAGCACTTAGAATGATCAGTAGTTGTGTGTTTTGATTGTGTGAATGGTTATGCACACAAAGGTGCTATTTATAGCCAAAAACAAGCTCCTATGATCATTACAACTACCACAACAGGTCAGGGGTGATGGGTAGATGTCCCCTAAGTGTTATGGGTCAAATGTAGGGTGCCCATGCTCCATTAAGTGGTGTTTGATCATCCAAAGGTTCCAAAAGCCAAGTAATTACAAAGTTTCTGCATCTGGGCACTTTACGCGGCCCGCATGGACATTCCATGCTTCTTTTACGCGGGTCGCCTAAAGTTCATATAACAGACGCGTTATTTAAGAGGCTCGCGGCCCGCCTCAACTAATGCTTAAACTTCACGCGGGTCGCCTAAGGTTAAGATTTCAGGATTTTAAATCTTTTTGTAATGATTACCGAATCTGGCCATTAATAACGAAATCTTTCGTAATGATTCACCTGACCTTTCGGTTTTGAAGGGGTAACTTTGCGGTTTGGCCCTCGGTTATTTACCGATAGGGGCCTCGTGTTAATTACCCGCATTATTAAGTCCCCGGTTTATTTATTAATTATTTTGGAAAGCCTTATCTTTCACTGTTGACGCTTTTAACCCTTCTTCTACGAATTCGATCGTAACTTCCTCGTTTCATATCGAAACTTCGCGAAATTTATATATATTATTTTAGTGAGGGTATAATACCGTTACAAAGTCTTTGGAACGTTAAAGGGTCACTCAGAGGTATTATTAAACATGTTGACACAGTTAACCCCTGTAGTTTGTAATCTCTCACTTTCTTCCGCGTTTTATTTTTGTACGATCTATAAATTATTCGTTTGAAGGTTTAAGCATTATTTAGGGATACTATACAGTATATTTACCCTTGTTGACATTTATAACCCTCGAATTTATATATACTTTCAAGGTTTGTCAAAATTAGTCCTTTATTTATTATAGATGCCACGTGTAAACAAATGACATGTGTTAACACATCATTGGACACAAAATTTCGAGGTGTTACAGTTATAGCATGCAAAGCATCTTGACATTTAGCATACGATTACACCACTGATCAATATTATTTCACAATAATCATGATTCAATCAACATCCACAGAACTATCATATATGGAGAACTAGGGTTTTTAACATGAATCACATAATCAAGGATCAATAACAATCAAACAATCACAAACAATGATTAAACAATTACCTTGATTCGATTCTAGATGGATTGGCAATCAAACTTGATGCAAAGAACTTGTGAATCCAAGAATGATGAGAAGGTGTTGTAGAGAGGATTAGAGGAGGTGAAAGTACGTGTTTTTGATTCTTTGTGAATGATTAGAGAATGATTAGGGAAAAGAATTAGGGTTATGAGTTGTTAAAGTTTCACTATCAACCCTAAGCACCCTTTAGTATTATTTATTACACATGTACACCATCTCATAACAATTTCATAATTTCACCACCAAGTTCATATATTTACCAATTTCACAATTAACAAACAACCATGCACAATCAAACAATCAAAACATATATGCGACTAGTCAATACATGAACGTGCAATAAATGCGAAATAGAATCTTGGAAATTCGAGTTATCACATTATCCCCAACTTAAAAGAAATTTCGTCCTGAAATTTGGTACGCACTCACTGAGGAAGCTAGGTAAGTTATATCGTTCACTGGTTTTCCTGGGGTGTCACATCATCCCCCCGTTGATTTGGAATTTCGTCCCGAAATTCAGTAGTAGTAGCTTCAGCCTCAGTAGTGGTTGCATTGGTTTCGAATAACTGGGGGTACTTTTCTTTCATTTGGTCTTCGCGTTCCCAGGTGTACTCCGGGCCACGTCGGGAGTCCCAATGAACTCGAACAAGAGGGATTCTCTTGTGTTTGAGGACCTTAACATCCCGGTCCGTGATTTCAACTGGCTCCTCGACGAACTGCAACCGCTCGTCGATAGTGAGTTCCTTAAAAGGAATGATAAGGGTCTCATCTGATAGGCACTTCTTCAGATTCGACACGTGAAATACATTGTGAACTGCACCGAGTTCAGCTGGTAGGTTCAGTCTGTAGGCTACTGGGCCTATTCTTTCAGTGATTTCGAACGGTCCAACATACCGTGGATTGAGTTTGCCCCGTTTATCAAATCGAACCACACCCTTCCAGGGTGAGACTTTAAGTAAAACCCGGTCCCCGACCTGAAATTCCAATGGCCTCTTACGCTTATCCGCGTAGGCTTTCTGACGGTCGCGTGCTGCCGCCATGCGTTGTCGTATCTGTGCAATCTTTTCTGTGGCGTCCACTACAATCTCTGGACCCGTAATATGACTATCCCCCACCTCTGCCCAACAGAGAGGTGACCGGCATTTACGTCCGTACAATGCCTCGAATGGAGCGGCTTGTATGCTGGTGTGATAACTGTTATTATACAAAAAATCCACCAAAGGAAGATGCTTTTCCCAGCCGTTGCCGAAATCAATAACACATGCCCGAAGCATGTCTTCAAGAGTCTGGATCGTTCGCTCAGACTGCCCATCCGGCTGAGGATGATATGCTGTGCTCATGTCTAATCGTGAGCCGAAAGATTTGTGCATCGCTTGCCATAGTTCTGACGTGAATCGTGCATCCCGATCCGAAATAATGGAGGTGGGCACCCCGTGCCTCGAAACAACTTCTTTAAGATAGATGTCTGCGAGAGTGGAGAACTTATCCGTTTCCTTTATAGCTAAGAAGTGTGCAGACTTGGTGAGTCGATCCACGATTACCCATATTGTATCATTCCCACGCTGGGATCTAGGTAAGCCCGTAACAAAATCCATGTAAATTTCTTCCCATTTCCACTGTGGTATCCTGGGTTGTTGAAGTAGGCCTGCGGGTTTCTGATACTCAACCTTGACTCTCGCACAGGTCAAACACTTGCCGACGTAGGTGGCGATGTGGGCCTTCATGCTAGGCCACCAATAAGTAGTTCTGATGTCGTGGTACATTTTGTCCGACCCTGGATGTACCGAGTAGCGAGACTTGTGTGCTTCGTCCATCACAAGCTCTCGTAAACCGCCATAAAGTGGGACCCAAATACGCCCCGTTACATAGTAGGCGCCGTCTTCCTTTTGTTCCATTCGTTGCCTTGAACCGCGTAAGGCTTCAGCCATGACGTTTTCGGGTTTCAATGCTTCTATCTGAGCAGCTCGTATCTGTGCAGGAAGACTGGACTGAATAGTAAGCTGTAGCGCTCGCACGCGCTTAGGTAGGGTGTCCTTTCGACTAAGGGCGTCGGCCACAACATTGGCCTTGCCTGGATGATACTTGATGGCGCATTCGTAGTCGTTCAGTAGTTCAACCCATCTTCGTTGACGCATGTTCAAATCCTTTTGCTTAAGAATATGCTCGAGTCTCCTGTGATCGGTGTAAATCGTGCACCTGGTACCGTACAGGTAGTGTCGCCATATCTTAAGCGCGAAAACAACAGCTCCCAGCTCTAAATCATGCGTCGTGTAGTTCCGTTCATGAATCTTGAGTTGCCGCGAAGCGTAAGCAATAACCTTATCCCGTTGCATCAATACGCAACCAAGACCCTGTATCGATGCGTCACAATAAACCACGAAGTCATCTGTGCCCTCCGGCAATGAGAGAATAGGTGCACTGCAAAGCCTATCCTTTAGGTACTGGAAAGCGGTTTCCTGGGAATCTCCCCAACGGTAGGTGACACCTTTCTGTGTCAACATAGTAAGCGGTTGCGCGATCTTCGAAAAGTCTTTAATGAATCGTCTGAAATACCCCGCCAAACCCAAGAATTGGCGTATTTCCGTTGGTGTACGCGGTGCAGGCCAGTTCCTGATCGAGTCTACCTTGGATGAATCGACATGGATCCTATCCTTGTTCACTATGTGGCCTAGAAAGCGGACTCCACGAAGCCAGAAGTCGCATTAAGAAAACTTGGCGTACAATTGCTCCTTTCGAAGAAGTTCCAAGATAAGGCGTAAATGCTGCTCGTGCTCCTCCTGACTCTTGGAGTAGATCAGAATGTCGTCGATGAAGACAATGACGAACTTGTCAAGATAGGGTTTGCACACCCTGTTCATAAGGTCCATAAATACGGCAGGTGCGCTCAATAATATCAAACCATCCATCATATCAAACATAAAGTATAGTAGTTAAAATAATTCATAAAACCCAATACAATTGATGTTCAAACCAAACTTTGTTTGAGTAGCGGAAACATAGTAATGAAAACCCAAAATAAGTTATAAGTTCAAATATCGTTCATTGCGTCTCCTCGTCCTAACACGAAAACTCGACCTCTTGCCTCGTTGCCATTGTTGTTGTTGTTTCCCCCGTTGTTATTGTTGTTCCCGTTGCCCTGGTTATTGTCGTGGTTCTGATTCTGGTTCAACTGAGGACAATCGCGTTTGTAATGACCTTCTGCTCCACACTGGAAACATCCCCGGTTTCCACGCTGTGGTTGCTGCTGCTGAGGGTTTTGAGGAACTGGTGGCGGAAGTTGCTGATCCTGGTTTGCAGGTCGAGAGCTTCTACAATCCTTAGCCTCATGACCCATCTTGAGGCATCTTTGACAACGTTCCCTGCGACATCTTCCGCTGTGGTGTCTGTTGCACTTATTACACAGTGGGTGAATTCCCCGATATCTACCCTGCCCCTGACTGCCAGATGATTGCTGACTCGAATTCTGGTAGTCATTTGTCTTGCGCTGCTGAGACTGAACAGAAACTGATCCCTTGCTGGAATCCCCCTCCCATTTCCTCTTGTTGTCACCGGGAGTAGCAGAAGTGGTGACAGCAGCAGTGGTAGCCTTGACACGTTTTGGAAGCCTGTTCTGGTCCACTGCCTGATCTGTAATACGATGAGCAAGGCGCTGAATAGCCTGGATATTATCAAGATTAGCCGATGTCACATGGCTCTGGATCTCTGGCGCCAAACCCTTGAGATACAACTCAATACGTTTCACTGGAGGGTCCACCATAGTTGGGCATAGCACGGCCAGTTCATTCGACCGTTTGGTATAGGCTTTGATCTCTGACCCAACCATTTTCAAGTGATACAGTTCATCCTCCAACTTGTGAATGTCTTCACGAGTGCAGTATTCCCTTTTGATCAATTCCTTGAAATCATTCCAAGGGGTGGCGTTAGCAGCTGCCAACCCTAGGATCTGTACTTGCGCGTTCCACCAAGTCAACGCGATTCCTTCCAAAGTGCCAGTGGCGTACTTGACCCTGCGAGCCTCAGGGCATTCACACATTTCGAACACAAATTCTAGCTTCTCGAACCAATGGAGGAGTCCCACTTCCCCCTCGGTGCCACTGAATGAGCTTGGACGACAGTCCATGAAGTTCTTGAAAGTGCAGACAGGTTGCTGCGCGTGTTGACCTATTGTGTACGAATAGGACAAAGTTAAATACGAGAGTTAATGTAGGATCTAAAGATCCTAGTGTGAGTCTATACTGCAGGGTATACTACCTGCTTGAGCAGCTGCAAGTGCCGCAGCAACTTGAGCTTGAACGAGAGCCTCTAGCTGGGCTTGAGTCATGTTAATTCGTCCGGCCATTGATCTTCACATCAAAGGCAACATAAGTGAGAAAGGTTCGCGAATAGTGCGGTGACAGAAGAGTGTAAGCACGTAAGTGTTCTTAAGCAATAACAAGTAGTGAGCAAGAGTAAGGTAAGCATACTACGAGCAAAGTTCTATGCAGTTCTAGCAAGCAGGTAATAAACATAAACCTTATTACCTAGGATGTCGAGTCTTGCACGTGGAGCGAAGCGTCGTTGTGTATCGTTGAGAGCACTGTTCTGGTTATAGTCTGGTTTTAATAAAAACGTTTTCCCCATATTAAAACCAAGTTCTCTATAACCAATGGCTCTGATACCAATCTGTCACACCCCCAAAATCCACCTGCGGAGTATCACCGCTTGGGAGCGTGACTGACCAGGATCAAGCCACCAATCATATCGAACATGTAATTAATATCAAGTATAATAAATGTAAACCAATCATTCAATACGATCGGTGTTCAAAACATAATCATAGTTTCAAAGTATAGCGGAAGCATAAGTACGAAAACCCAATTGTGTAACATAAGTTCAATAAGTTTCAAAACATAATCCATGCTCCACAACAACCTGCTCCTCCCTGTGCAAGCTCCATGTATCTAACGACCTGCAAGGCATGTAACAGAGGATCAACAACCAGTTGAGCGAGTCCACAGTTTACAGTTCAGTAACAGTATAGTGTGAGTAGTAGTATGTTCGTTCGTTATGTAATGTATCGTATTAGTTTCCATCGCGGCCTCCCAGGCAGGTATGCGAAGATATTAGGGGGGATGTTCATCCCGAGTATTCTAGACTAGGTTTACCTGTATCGCGGCCTACCAGGCAGGTGTGCGAAGATTAGTAAATTACAGTTCGCGGCCTTCCAAAGGCAGGTGTGCGAAGTCAGTCATAATATCGCGGCCAACCCTTGGCAGGTGTGCGAAGATCAGTTCAATAAGTGTTACTAGTCTAGTCGTATCCTTATCGTTAGGTTCTATCAACTGAGTACGTACAATAAAGTAATCCAATCCCATTCCCACCCTGGGAACCCCATGCCTTGGCTGTGTGAACTCACCTTGGTTTGCTCGGTATGTTATTGCTTCTAGGGTTTATTAATCTCTAAGTCCGTTACACACGACCTAGGATGTATTGCACATGATTCATTCAATTAGGGTTTACAATTCTCGATATTCAAGCAACGGTGCTTTGTGTGTTTATTGTGTACACGATGATATTACATAAAATGTTCACGCATGTAAAATCATATAGTTGCATTCAGTATCATACGATTATTACACATAGAATCATACATCATGTAAACAGTTAATCGTATTCACATAATTCATACGTCGCGTCCTTGATTACATAGTTTAATCTAACGTAGACGTTAACCTAGTTGCCACTGTTAACATACTTCAGGACATCACACTTAAACAGAATTTACAACTTAACGGAGTTGCATAATTAATTTAACAGAGTTAGCCATATCAATGGGATACTAACAGGGTTAACATATATTTCTTAATGGACATAATGGGGTTAACATGTACACATAATTACTAAACTAATGATGTTACTAAAGTAACAGGGTTAACAAGTTATTGAATCCATAATCCTAGCATAGAACTCGGGCATAATATCAAAGCATAACCTGAACATGTGCAAGCAAAACTTCGGACCCCCATGTATAAAAGCAAAGGTCGGACCTATCTCTTATGTTATAAAACTCGGACAAGAAGTCTTGCTTACAAAGAGATCGGACATGCTACATCTATAAAAGTCGGGCATGAAGGGGCAGCCCCTCCTCAAACTCGGACCACTAACAAAGTCGGACTAGAGGCTGCTCAATGAAACTCGGACAGGATGATACCCCCACAAACTCGGACAACCTGAATTCCTTACAAAACTCGGACTATACTTATGAATTAAACTCGGGCAAGATACAAAGTGTAACCCTCGGACCAATTCATCATTTCAAAACTCAGACAACTAGCAAACACAATTGAAACAGTTACGATCTATCATTCCATCAGTTACGTTTTCATTTCTCCTTGATCGTGAAACCCTAATTACGAAAATCATTCATCCAATTCATTCAACAGTTATAGCATGCAAAGCATCTTGACATTTAGCATACGATTACACCACTGATCAATATTATTTCACAATAATCATGATTCAATCAACATCCACAGAACTATCATATATGGAGAACTAGGGTTTTTAACATGAATCACATAATCAAGGATCAATAACAATCAAACAATCACAAACAATGGTTAAACAATTACCTTGATTCGATTCTAGATGGATTGGCAATCAAACTTGATGCAAAGAACTTGTGAATCCAAGAATGATGAGAAGGTGTTGTAGAGAGGATTAGAGGAGGTGAAAGTACGTGTTTTTGATTCTTTGTGAATGATTAGAGAATGATTAGGGAAAAGAATTAGGGTTATGAGTTGTTAAAGTTTCACTATCAACCCTAAGCACCCTTTAGTATTATTTATTACACATGTACACCATCTCATAACAATTTCATAATTTCACCACCAAGTTCATATATTTACCAATTTCACAATTAACAAACAACCATGCACAATCAAACAATCAAAACATATATGCGACTAGTCAATACATGAACGTGCAATAAATGCGAAATAGAATCTTGGAAATTCGAGTTGTCACATGGCAGTCGAAGACGAGGACAAGACAGCTTTTGTCACCAACGAAGGAGTTTATTCCTTCACTAAGATGCCGTTCGGATTGAAAAACGCCGGTGCTACATACCAGCGTTTTGTCACACCCCGATTTCCACGTGTCTTACCGGTGGGCCCGGTGGGGGATTACCGTGACGTAGTTGGCAACAATATAGTCAAACCACACAATATAATGAATGCACAGCGGAAGCATAAAGATAAATATATTTCAACGTTAAGTGTAATATCAAAGTATCACCATTGTTGAAATAAAATCCACAGGGGATCAATAATAATAACAAAAGTATTGTTCAACAGACTTCAGGCATGTTAAGCTTGCGAGACTTCTATGATGCTAAGGAGAAATCCCAGCCAATTACGCATAGTACCTGCATTTAGTCTTTTTGGGAAAATACGTCAGTTTACACTGGTAAATACATTCAACTGATACTTTTGTAAAATGTTTAATAAAATTGATTTGAATGCACAAGGCACAAATTCTTTTATAACTTGGGAGAATTATTTAAATATATAATCTTTTAAAGAATTACATGTTTGCTATGCGTTCGGTCGCCCAGGTCATGCCGGGTTAAAGTTTAATAGACACGCCACATAGCATAAAACCGTGGTGGGTAAACCAACGGCTATACTTTTATAGTCATGGACATAATGCCGGGTGTACGCCTACACCCGGATGTCGAGGTCGTGGCCATTCGTAAATGTTGCCAAGGATATCCGGGACATGGTCATTAAGCCCCCAAAGGCGTAAAGCCAACAAAACAAGTTTTTAAACGGGTCACATTGATAATACCCAACTACTAATGAGTTGGGGTCAATTGCCCGACCAAGCGGTATTTTAAATACCGTAACCCAAGCCCGTATAACGGAAAATAAGTTAAAAGTATTTACCTTTGCAAGTATAATTCCTTAACTGAAATAAATTGCAGATAGCTTTTACTGGTCCCCTATTCTGGAACGAAAGTTTAAATTAACCTATTAGAATCCTAACGGGTCTTTAATTTAGCCGTAGCTTAGACCGGTCAGTTTCAAAGGGTAGATACGGTTTAATCGCGTGAAAGGCGAAAACCGGGAATGGAATGTGATTTTGACCCAACAAGTTTGAAGACTTGTTTTATAGGGGTATAATAATCACACTCTGTATTTTGGGGTCAAAACAATATGGTTTGACCCGTTTCGGCTAATTTATGTAAACTAGTTACATAAGCCGAACCGTACGCGCAAAAGGCGCAACGGGTACCGTAAGAGTCCTACACTGTTTTCCTAAATCAATATGCCTTAAAGAGGTTGTGGTATCAGTAGGATACCTTCCATAATGCCCGTAACGAGTTTAAGTTCATATTATGTCCCGTAGGGGTATTTCGGTCTTTTTAAAGATTATAAAAGAGGTTTATGAATTCTACAGGAAATCTGAGTTTCCCGAATAGTTTATAAAGTCTAAAATACTTTATTTATTAATTAAAATCAGTAGCAACTGGAATCGGGTCAAAAGACCTTGTAGAACTCAAGTTATGGCTGAAAAGGGTATATTCAGTATTTACCGAACCGTTGCCATAACCGCAGGTTATGAGCAGGTTAAAAATAATTAAAAATCTTTAAAAATCCCAAAATATTAATTTACATCAGTGAGTAAAAGGTTTGGTGTCGAAATCCGGGTTTAGATAGGCGTTATGCTAATTGCGCTATTTAATTACTAAAGTTTCGCAATTTGCGCTATTTAGCATAACTCCTATTCTGGACCTTGGATTGACATGAAATTTTAGGGACATGCTTAGAAATCAGTAACCAAGGTTATGATCCTTTCACATGTCCGAAATTCTCGTTTTAATTTAAAAAGGGCGTTACGGTCAACTTTTAAGCATTTAACGGAAATGTGTAAAAGACTCGGACAAACAACGAACCGGTCACAGAGGGTTATACCATCATGTAACCTGGTCCTAAGAGAGTCCTAAGGCATATCTAAATCAAACTTTGACGGGTCAGAACTGAAGTCAATGCAAAAGTCAAACTTTTGCGACTTTCGGCTCCGAACCGGGTCTAAACAGGAAATGGTCGGATCAAACAAGCTTAGACTAGTTTACATACTTATTATCATGTTTTGTGAGTGTTCAAACAGGTTACATATCATCTACATTACAGATTATGCAAGAAATCGCAAAATGACATTTCTGTTGACTTTTTCTAAGCACGTTTGACTCGACATTCAGACTAGTTAGAGTGGGAATCAGAGGGTGCCCTTTTAGGGGTTTAAAGCCCACATGATTACCAACATATAACTATCTTTGATTCGACAAACCACTGGACCATTTGTGATTTATCGCAAAGTCAATCGTTAATTACGACGGATTGACTTTTAAGCTAAACTAAGCAATAACTAAGCCACAAAAGGGTAGACACACTTACAGAAGCTTGGTGCACGACTTAGAATGTTAGAAGAGTGCTTGAGAGCTCCAGAGATGGTTTAGAATGCAGGTTTGAGGTGTGTTTCACTTATGTGCAATGCCTTGCCTTTTATAGTGAAAAATGAGGCTAAGGATCATTACACATCAACCTACAAGGCATCATGGATGTTCAGCAGGTGGCCCTGGGTGCTAGGGGGCATGTAGAGGACGCCCATGCTTCACTTATTGCTCAAATGATCGTTCACAACTTCAAACAGCAAGTCTGTCCAAGAATTCTGCATCTGGGACTTGTACGCGGCCCGCATTAGGATTCAGCAACTCACACGCGGGCCGCATAGATCCTAATGTCAGAAAACGTATCTTCCTCTGGCGCGCGGCCCGCATTGGCTCATTTATATCTTCAACGCGGCCCGCCTGAGGGTTAATTATCAAGATTTTCAAATCTTTTGTAATGATTAGCCTGACCTTTCGGTTTCGAAGGGGTAACTTTGCGATTTGGCCCTCGATTATTTGCCATTAAGGGCCTCGTGCCTTTTACCCGCACTATTAAGTCCGCGGTTAGTTTAATTACTATCCGAAAAGCCTTAACCTTTATTGTTGACGCTTTTAACCCCTCTCATACGAATTTGATCATAACTTTCTCGTTTTAAAACGGAACTTCGCAAGATTTACGTAGTATATTCTAGTGAGCGTATTTTACTGTTACAAAGCCTCGGGTTCGTCAAAGGGTCACTCAGAGGTATCAGTTAAACATGTTGACACAATTAACCCCTGGAGCTTGTAATCTCTCACTTTCTCCCGCGTTTCGCTCCGTACGATCCATGATTTATTCGTCTGAAGGTACGAGCATCAATTAGGGTTATTATACAGTATATTTACCCTTCGTTGACATTTATAACCCTCGAATTTATATACTTTCAAGGTTTGTCAACTTTAGTCCTTTATTTATTATTTAATGCCACGTGTAAACTCATGACACGTGTTAACACATTATTGGACACAAAATTTCGAGGTGTTACATCCTCACCCCCTTAAAATAAATCTCGACCCGAGATTTACTGAAATAAATAAGGGTATTTTTCTTTCATCGTGGCTTCAACCTCCCACATGAATTCGGGACCTCTACGGGCATCCCACTTGACCTTTACTATAGGTACATGCTTCCTTCGAAGCTTCTTCACCTGTCGATCTTCAATCGACAAAGGTTTTTCCACAAATTTCAAGCTCTCATCTATATGCACATCTGTGTGTGGTATCACCAGTGATTCATCAGCGAAGCACTTCTTTAGATTGCAGATGTGGAACACATTGTGAATTCCATTGAGCTCCTCCGGTAAGTTTAACTTATAGGCAACTGACCCGACACGTTCGATAACCTCGAAAGGTCCTATGTATCTCGGGCTTAGTTTGCCTTTCTTACCATAGCGCATCACCCCCTTCCAGGGTGATACTTTAAGTAACACTTTTTCACCTACTTCGAAGTGAAAATCTTTACGCTTTGGATCCGTGTAACTCTTCTGCCTATCTCGGGCAGCTTTGAGATGGTCTCGAATCTGGATAATCTTGTCCGTCGTCTCGAAGACTATCTCCGGTCCTGATAATTGGACATCTCCAACTTCCGCCCAACAAACAGGCGATCTACACTTTCTACCGTATAATGCCTCGAAAGGCGCAGCCTTTATGCTGGTATGGTAGCTATTGTTGTAGGAGAATTCGATTAGTGGTAGGTTCTTATCCCAACTACCACCCAAATCGATAGCACATGCACGAAGCATGTCTTCCAACGTCTGAATAGTACGCTCACTCTGACCGTCTGTCTGAGGATGGTAAGCCGTACTAAAATTCAGACGTGTGCCCAAAGATTGCTGGAAGCTTTTCCAGAAATGAGACGTGTATCTAGTATCTCTGTCGGAGATAATAGACACAGGTATGCCATGTAAGGCTACAATCTTATCAACGTATAACTGGGCTAACATGTCGGAGCTATAAGTCTCCTTGATGGGTAAGAAATGAGTTGACTTAGTCAGTCTGTCGACTATAACCCATATTGTGTCATTTCCTTTCCTTGTCTTGGGTAACTTGGTAATAAAATCCATAGTTACACATTCCCACTTCCATTCGGGAAGTTCGGGCTGTTGTAGCAAGCCAGATGGCTTTTGATGCTCAGCTTTGACTTGCGCACAAGTTAAGCATTTGGCTACATAAGCGGCTACAGACTTTTTCAAGCCTATCCACCAATAATTTGCCTTTAGATCCTGATACATCTTATCAGCTCCCGGGTGAACAGAATATTTGGAACTATGGGCTTCCTGGTAGGGCTGTAAACGAGTCGAGTCGAGCCGAGCTAGACCCAGCTCGAGCTCGGCTCGAACTCGATTCAAGCTGGCTCGGCTCAAGCTCGAATTTCAAATCGAGCTGAGATTTGAGGCTCGAGCTCGACTCGATAAGAATTCGAGCTAGCTCGGCTCGGCTCGATCTAGCTCGAACTAACAAAAAAACGCACAATTTTCTACTTAAAAAGCCCTTAAAACTGAATTTCTTCATAGACTAAGGGCCATAATTGACATTTAATTTAAACATATGGCTAAATATGCAAGTATAAATAGTTAATTCACCTTGTACATTATCTTTACCTTCTTTTATAGGGGAAATACTCCCTTAGTTTTTGTTTTCTAAGCGATGTGGGACAAAAAAAATGAAGGATGTAAACCTTATCGAGCCAGCTCGCGAGCTCACGAGCCGAGCCAGACCAAGCTCGAGCTCGGCTCGTTTAAAAACCGAGCCGAGCCGAGCTGGCTCGTTAAAAACCGAGCCAATTTCGAGCCGAGCTTTCTTCGAGCTTTTTTCGAGCGAGTTTCGAGCGAGCTGCGAGTCACGAGTTTTTTGAACACCCCTACTTCCTGGAGGATAACATCTCGTAGTCCCCCATAAATTGGAACCCATATTCGTCCATTTAATCGTAAGATTCCGTCCTTGCTAAGAGTTAACTGCTCCTCAGTTACTCCAAACTTCTCCTTAGGATAGTTAGCTTCCAACACAGCTTCTCGCTGTGCAGCTAACAACCTTTCAATCAAATTATTCTTCACTTCAATGCTCTTGGCATTGATTCGGATGGGTTTCACCCTTTCCTTTCTACTCAGGGCATCAGCGACTACATTCGCTTTGCCGGGATGATATCTGATTTCACAATCATAATCATTTAAAGTCTCCATCCAACGGCGTTGTCTCATGTTTAGCTCCTTCTGATTAAACAGATGTTGAAGGCTCTTATGATCAGAATAGATCACAAACTTGATACCATACAGATAATGCCTCCACAGTTTTAGTGCGAACACAACGGCACCCAGCTCCAAGTCATGGGTGGTGTAATTCTTCTCGTGCACCTTTAACTGTCTCGAAGCATAGGCAATAACTTTGCCTTTCTGCATGAGCACACATCCCATGCCAGTGTGTGATGCGTCGCAGTAAACTACGAACTCCTCGGTACCTTCCGGTAGTGTCAGCACAGGAGCGTTGCTCAGCTTTTGCTTTAGAATATCAAAGGACTCTTGCTGCTTAGGGCCCCAAACGAACTTTATTTTCTTCTTGGTCAAGGAAGTTAAGGGCGCAGCAATCCTTGAAAAATTTTCAATGAATCGCCTGTAATATCCTGCTAACCCCAGGAAACTACGAATCTCTGTAGGCGTCTTTGGCTCTTGCCAATTCATTACGGCTTCAACTTTAGCGGGATCCACATGGATACCCCGCTCGCTGACAACGTGTCCTAGAATTGGACTTCTCGAAGCCAAAATTCGCACTTAGAGAATTTGGCATAGAGTTTCTCATGGTGTAGAAGTTTGAGAATACAGCGAAGGTGTCTCTCATGGTCAGCTCGGTTCTTCGAGTAGATAAGAATGTCTTCGATGAAAACAATGACGAATTTGTCTAAGTACGGCTTGCAAACGCGATTCATGAGATCCATGAACGCAGCCGGTGCATTAGTGAGCCTAAAAGGCATCACTAGGAACTCGTAGTGACCGTAACGAGTCCTAAATGCGGTTTTATGTACGTCTTCATCTCTGACTTTCAGTTGATGGTAGCCTGACCTCAAGTCAATTTTCGAGAAATAACTTTCCCCTTGTAACTAATCGAACAAATCATCGATCCTCGGCAAGGGATATCTATTCTTTATCGTGACCTTATTAAGCTCGCGATAATCGATGCACAGACGCATCGATCCGTCCTTCTTCTTAACAAACAGGACAGGTGCTCCCCAGGGGGACGAACTAGGTTTGATGAAACCTTTAGCTAGCAGTTCATCCAGCTGGGTCCTCAATTCCTTCATTTCGGTTGGTGCTAGCCTGTAAGGTGCTCTGGCAATAGGTGCTGCTCCAGGGATGATATCAATCCTGAATTCCACTTGCCTATCTGGTGGCAAACCAGGTAGATCTTCAGGGAAAACTTCTGGATACTCCGAAATGACGGGAATGTCTTCTATCTTCGGTTTAGGCTCTTCAATAATCACCTGTGCCATGTAGATGACACAACCCTTCTTTAGACATTTTGAAGCCTTGAGCATAGTCACTTGCTCAGGCAATCCGTACTGGGTATCTCCCCGAATGGTAAGCGACTCACCAGACGGAGTCTTTATCACCACTTGCTTTCTATTGCAGACGATTTGGGCCTGGTTGTGAGATAACCAGTCCATACCCAATACCAAGTCAAAACCGGCCAATTTAAAGGGAAGTAGAGATAGAGGAAAAGAGTGGTTCTTAATGGATATCACACATCCATCTAACATAGTGGAGACGGTTTCTATGGTGCTATCTGCTAGCTCTACCTCGTAATTCACATTTAAGGTTTTGACAGGCATATTCAGCAATTTGCAAAATTTATGATCTACGAAAGACTTATCAGCGCCCAAATCAAAAAGTACTCTTGCAAAGATATCATTTACGAGAAAAGTACCTGTGATCACGTTATCATCTAGCACTGCTTCTTTCGCCTCCATCCTGAAGACTCTTGCATTGCTCTTCTTGGCTTCTTCAGGCTTCTTGGCATATTTAGGGCAGTTGCTTTTAATGTGCCCCTTCTCGTTGCAGTTATAGCAAGTTGCATCTTTTATCTTCTTGCAATCCACGGTCTTGTGGTCCTTGAACTTGCACAACCCGCAAGCATACGACTTCGACTGAGTCTGCGAGTTTGATTCGAGCCTACACTTTCCAAAGTGATGTCTCTTGCAATTCTTACACTTGGGCTTCTCACCAGACTGTTGCCCATCCTTCCTTGACTCAGACCCTCTCTTGTTGTCACCGTTCCCACGGTGCTTCTTGCCCGACCTCCGTGAAGTATCATCTTCACGCTTTCTCTTCTCAGCTTCTTTGTTCCTCAGCGATCTTTGTCGGACCGCATCCAGAGTGAGGGACAAAGAAATGTTGGCTACAGATCGAAAGGTCGCTGGCCGAGAGGCCTTTACGCTTGCCTTTATTTCGGGGGCTAACCCACCGATAAAACGAGCGATCCTCTTTGGCTCCGGGGTTACCAGATACGGAACTAACCGGGACATCGTGTTGAAGCTCGTTAGGTAAGCTTGACAGTCAAGGTTCGTCATAACCAACGATAGAAAGTCGGTCTCGATCTTTTCAACCTCATGTTGAGGGCAGTAATTCTCCTTGATGAGAGAAATGAATTCCTCCCATGTCATGCTGTATAGAACAGCCTTTCCCGAGGCCTGAACCAACGACCTCCACCAAGCCAGGGCCTCGCCCTTGAATGATTGTGACACATACTTTACCACATCTCTTTCTGCGAGCCGCTGATGTCCACCACGGTGTCCATCTCGTCAAGCCACATCATACAATCGACCGCTCCTTTCTCCCCAGTGAAGTCTCGGGGTTTGCATGATACAAAGTAATTGTAGGTGCAGCCTCTGGCGCGAGATGCATCAGTATATACCTTTTCTGGACGGACACTGTTTTCATTGGACGAGTGATTATCATCGTCCTTTTTCGGCTTAGACGGGGGTTTGCTGTGAGATTTTGAGTGGGTTTTCGGCTTTGAGGGTGGTTTAGATATGGTTCTGCTCCGAGATTCAGTATACTCCTCGTATTGTCGATCCAGAGCTGCCTTAACAGCATTGTCGACAAGAGTTTTCAGTTCTACGCCCGTCAAATGAACCTGGGCGTTATCATATTCGTCTTCTTTCGAGTGGTTATTTTCTCCACTAGGATCAGCCATGGTAACTTGAATCTGTTACAGAAGATAACGAAAATTTTATTTAGGAGTTTATTATGGAATTGTCTTTTATGGCAATTCATTAACCATGGTAAACAGAGGCCATATCTGGTTAATTTGTTACTCACTTTTATTTAGGATTTGAATATAACTTATCCTAATTACAAACAATATTGCTAGTGGCATAAAAGCCTAGTCACGAGGACATTTTTATAATATTAGCCGAGATTACAGAGAATCAAGGTATGAAGGTTTGAACCGTAGTCCTTTTACCCTTTCTGACAGGGAGTCATAGACCACCACTGTCTTTTGTCTTATATGACAATAATTATGGCCCGTAGGCACTACATCACCAATGGATGTTTAATAATTGATCATCTTTATTGACGATTTAACCCATGATTTATAAATCATTAATTTGGGCTTTGGAATCCTTAGAAGGATTCTTATATAAGAATGACGCGTGCGATTTTAACGAATCACATCTGCCATGAACGTTAACATGATTACTGAGGTTAACAGGAAATCTGAATCTTTTAATCAGGTCTTACCATCTTGGCCGGATCTTATAAAGACACCTGGCTAGGTTTCACTCTTAAGATTCTTTATTTTAGGCAGATTTAAATTTAAAAGGAATGATTTTTGATTTATTTCATATATAATAATAACAAAAAATGAAATTTATAACATAACATTCCATAAATTTCAAATATGATTACCCGCTGCCCTAAACGGGACTTTTAAATAAATAAATACCTACGCAGAGGCTCATAGAAAAACACATCCACGTAGGGACCAAATACAAGATAGATGTCCTCGTAGGGACTAAAAGATAAGTCCACGTAGGGACTTAAATACGATAAATGTCCACGCAGGGACTAAATTGCAAATACAACATTACATAAGGAGACTAATGGTCTCGTTTCTTCCTTCCCTTCAGTAGGTTTGCTAAGCCTTTGAGAAATCCGCGATTACTCTTACGTTCTTGTTCGAAGTCTCGTTCCACACGGTTTAAACGGTGGAGTATTTCTTCTTGCTCCGGTGGAGAAAAACGTGGCTGCTGCGACGGTTGCTGAACCGGAGGTCTAGGAGGTATTGGATACCCATGAGCTGAGTAATCTGCTCTCCAAGAGGTTCCATGGAGGGCATTATAATTAGCCGCTATCACATATGGGTCGGCATCATAGTTATAGTTGTAGTGCGTGTGAGTCGGTTGCTCAAACGGATTGTATGTCGTGGAAGTGTCGTACGCTGGTATCGGATTGTCATATCCGAATGGTGGCGGAGGTGGTGCAACTGGTGCAGAATTCACCTCTGCAGGGTGACCAGAAGGTTCCCTTAATTGTGGTTCTTCTTCAGGTACTGACGGAAAGTGACTAGCACTCGAGTGGCGAGGGGTGCTGAAATGAAATTCCCTTCCTCGGGTAGACATCCGTGCACCTGATCTTCTACGCCTTGGCGGATCTGGAATTACTGGTTGAACCGGTGGCGGTGGTGGTGGCGTAACTGCCACAAACCGCGAATCCTCAGAAGGATCCTGTTGTTGCTGTTGATCATGAGGCGAGAAGTGATGTGAAGGTGTAAAGTACCAATTACATTGGTCAAACCTCAACTGGTAACTATCGGGACCTTGATAGGGTGTTCCATGGAAGGATGACCCATCAGAAATCTCGATCGGATGGTTGGGAGTACCCCGTGCAGGCTCGACGGGATCTGTATCCTCGTCCATATCAACTGCATTATCTTCAGAAAAGTGATCCTCTGGTCCTAGAGGGTTATACCCTGTAGGCTCTTGGACATAATCCGCCGGGTTAAACTGTCCTACGAAGAAAGGTGAAGGATCGCCATAAGAACGGTGCGAAGCAGATCGCTGTAGAGGTATAAAGGATGGTTGAGGGTTATTGGGATTATTTTCCGAATCTGGTCCAAATGAATGGCGGTATGAGGGTGTTGAGCTATGCGAGGTAGAATGTCTCGCAGGTTCAAAAAGGTTTCTTCTTCGTCTCTGTGGTTCCTCACTTCTTGTACTGGAAGGAGCTCGCATGTTCGAAGGCCCAGCCTCGTGATCATTGTGAGTAATGATCGTTCCTCTGCCTCTTCCTCCTCTTCCTCGTCTGATTGCAGGTGGCATATTCCTGCTTTCAAAACTTTAAATAACAATAAACAATAAAAAGACAAACTGGAATAACAATTCGAATTTGTCCTATGTTCTTGTCTAGACTCAAGTATGTGCAATTGTGTAACCGAGATTACACACAAAGGTTAGTGTTTAATTCACTCAGTGTTGGCTCTGATACCAACCTGTCACACCCCGATTTCCACGTGTCTCACCGGTGGGCCCGGTGGGGGATTACCGTGACGTAGTTGGCAACAATATAGTCAAACCACACAATATAATGAATGCACAGCGGAAGCATAAAGATAAATATATTTCAATATTAAGTGTAATATCAAAGTATCACCATTGTTGAAATAAAATCCACAGGGGATCAATAATAATAACAAAAGTATTGTTCAACAGACTTCAGGCATCTTAAGCTTGCGAGACTTCTATGATGCTAAGGAGAAATCCCAGCCAATTACGCATAGTACCTGCATTTAGTCTTTTTGGGAAAATACGTCAGTTTACACTGGTAAATACATTCAACTGACACTTTTGTAAAATGTTTAATAAAATTGATTTGAATGCACAAGGCACAAATTCTTTTATAACTTGGGAGAATTATTTAAATATATAATCTTGTAAAGAATTACATGTTTGCTATGCGTTCGGTCGCCCGGGTCGTGTCGGGTTAAAGTTTAATAGACACGCCACATAGCATAAAACCATGGTGGGTAAACCAACGGCTATACTTTTATAGTCATGGACATAATGCCGGGTGTACGCCTACACCCGGATGTCGAGGTTGTGGCCATTCGTAAATGCTGCCAAGGATATCCGGGACATGGTCATTAAGCCCCCAAAGGCGTAAAATACTTTATTTATTAATTAAAATCAGTAGCAACTGGAATCGGGTCAAAAGACCTTGTAGAACTCAAGTTATGGCCGAAAAGGGTATATTCGGTATTTACCGAACCGTTGCCATAACCACAAGTTATGAGCAGGTTAAAAATAATTAAAAATCTTTAAAAATCCCAAAATATTATTTTACATCAGTGAGTAAAAGGTTTGGTGTCGAAATCCGGGTTTAGATAGGTGTTATGCTAATTGCGCTATTTAATTACTAAAGTTTCGCAATTTGCGCTATTTAGCATAACTCCTATTCTGGACCTTGGATTGACATGAAATTTTAGGGACATGCTTAGAAATCAGTAACCAAGGTTATGATCCTTTCACATGTCCGAAATTCTCGTTTTAATTTAAAAAGGGCGTTACGGTCAACTTTTAAGCATTTAACGGAAATGTGTAAAAGACTCGGACAAACAACGAACCGGTCACAGAGGGTTATACCATCATGTAACCTGGTCCTAAGAGAGTCCTAAGGCATATCTAAATCAAACTTTAACGGGTCAGAACTGAAGTCAATGCAAAAGTCAAACTTTTGCGACTTTCGGCTCCGAACCGGGTCTAAACAGGAAATGGTCGGATCAAACAAGCTTAGACTAGTTTACATACTTATTATCATGTTTTATGAGTGTTCAAACAGGTTACATATCGTCTACATTATAGATTATGCAAGAAATCACAAAATGACATTTCTGTTGACTTTTTCTAAGCACGTTTGACTCGACATTCGGACTAGTTAGAGTGGGAATCAGAGGGTGCCCTTTTAGGGGTTTAAAGCCCACATGATTACCAACATATAACTATCTTTGATTCGACAAACCACTGGACCATTTGTGATTTATCGCAAAGTCAATCGTTAATTACGATGGATTGACTTTTAAGCTAAACTAAGCAATAACTAAGCCACAAAAGGGTAGACACACTTACAGAAGCTTGTGCACGACTTAGAACGTTAGAAGAGTGCTTGAGAGCTCCAGAGATGGTTTAGAATGCAGGTTTGAGGTGTGTTTCACTTATGTGCAATGCCTTGCCTTTTATAGTGAAAAATGAGGCTTAGGATCATTACACATCAACCTACAAGGCATCATGGATGTTCAGCAGGTGGCCCTGGGTGCTAGGGGGCATGTAGAGGGCGCCCATGCTTCATTTATTGCTCAAATGATCGTTCACAACTTCAAACAGCAAGTCTGTCCAAGAATTCTGCATCTGGGACTTGTACGCGGCCCGCATTAGGATTCAGCAACTCACACGCGGGCCGCATGGATCCTAATGTCAGAAAACGTATCTTCCTCTGGCGCGCGGCCCGCATTGGCTCATGCATATCTTCAACGCGGCCCGCCTGAGGGTTAATTATCAAGATTTTCAAATCTTTTGTAATGATTAGCCTGACCTTTCGGTTTCGAAGGGGTAACTTTGCGATTTGGCCCTCGATTATTTGCCATTAAGGGCCTCGTGCCTTTTACCCGCACTGTTAAGTCCCCGGTTAGTTTAATTACTATCCGAAAAGCCTTAACCTTTATTGTTGACGCTTTTAACCCCTCTCATACGAATTTGATCATAACTTTCTCGTTTTAAAACGGAACTTCGCGAGATTTACGTAGTATATTCTAGTGAGCGTATTTTACTGTTACAAAGCCTCAGGTTCGTCAAAGGGTCACTCAGAGGTACATTCGGGGTAGAAGAAGGAATGTTCCTGGGAGTCATAGTCGGATCAAGGGGCCTACGAGCCAACCCGGACAAGATCGATGTTGTTCTTACGATGAAAGCTCCGACGTCGATTAAAGAAATTCAGTCCTTAAATGGACGACTAGCCGCCCTCCACCGTTTCCTGTCGAAAGCAGCAGACAGATCTCTCCCATTCATGGATGTACTCAGAAAAAGCTTCAGGTCGGAGTTCAAATGGACCGAAGAAGCCGCGCGAGCCTTTGAAGAACTTAAAACTTATCTCGGCACTTTGCCGACGCTCACCGTACCAGAAAAAGACGAAGTATTGACGGTCTATTTGGCGGCGGCGTACGGAGCAATCAGTGTAGTACTCGTCGCTCACCGAACCGTGGCGCAGATCCCCATTTATTATGTGAGCCGAACATTGAAAGATTATGAAACGAGGTACTCAAGCCTAGAAAAACTAGCCCTGGCACTGGTTCATGCTTCCAGAAGGCTTCGTCGGTATTTTCAGGCCCACCCAATCAAGGTATGAAGGGACCAAAGAATCCAGCATGTTCTCCGACGGCCGGAAGTTTCAGGTCGTATGGCAAAGTGGGCGATCGAGCTGGGTGCATTCAATATTACTTTCAGAACCAAGGGACCCTTGAAAGGGCAGGTGATAGCCGATTTCCTAGTAGAAATGCCGGAAGAAAAAGTAGTCGAAGAAGCCGAGAAAGCTCCAGACAAACCCTGGACCCTGTACACAGACGGAGCTTCGAGCTCCGAAGGGTCAGGGGCAGGTTTAATTCTCACTGACCCAGATGGTACGGATATGACGTACGCGCTCCGTTTAGAGTTCAAGAGCTCCAATAACGAAGTTGAATACGAGGCCCTCTTAGCTGGCCTACGTCTAGCGCTAAAAGTCAGAGCAAGAAATGTCGTAGCCCATGTAGATTCATTGCTCGTAGCAAACCAAGTAAACGGGGAATATGAAGCAAGAGAAGCCAACATGATTGAGTATCTCGAGCAAGTAAAGTAAGTTATGGCATCATTCGAGGCATGTAAAGTCGAACACGTTCCCCGAAGCAAAAACAAAAAAGCCGATGCATTGAGCAAGTTGGCGTCGGTATCATTTAGTCACCTAGCCAAAGAGGTGAGGGTGGAAGTCTTAAACGCACCTTCAATTGCAGTTCCGCAGGTTATGCAAGTAGAAGCTTCGGCGCAAACATGAATGACACCCATAATCAACTACTTGGTGCACGACGTTCTACTGGTCGACAAAGCAAAAGCAAGAAAGATCCAAATCAAGTCTCTTCAGTACCAGATGCAAGAAGGAGGGTTATACCGAAAGACTTTTCTCGGACCTCTGCTAAAATGTCTTGACCCGGAGCAAGCCAGTTACATCATCAGGGAAATACATTATGGCATTTGCGGTATTCACGCCGGACCAAAAATGATCGTGACCAAAGTCAAAAATGCAGGGTATTACTGGCCCGGGATGCACGAGAGTGCAGTCAAGGAGCTTCAGCAATGTGATGAGTGCCAAAGGCACGCACCAATAAGCCTTCGGGCTAAGAATGAAATGATTCCATTAACCGCTGCATGGCCCTTTCAAAAGTGGGGCGTTGACATACTCGGTCCTTTTCCACGATCGAGCGGAAGCGCGCAGTACTTGCTAGTCGCAGTAGATTATTTCACCAAATGGGTGGAGGCTCGACCATTCACAGTCATCTCCGGTTACAACGTAACAAGATTCTTCTGGGAGCAAATTGTATGCCGTTTCGGCCTGCCACTCTACATTATCAGCGACAACGCAAAACAGTTTGCGGAGAACCCGTTCAAGCGCTGGTGTGAAAATTTGAAGATAAAGCAAGTCTTTTCCTCGGTTGCCCATCCCCAGGGGCAAGTCGAGCAAATAAACCGACGAATCGTGGACGGGATAAAAAGAAGGCTGGGGTACGAAGGCAAAGGTTAGGCGGATGAATTGCCGAACGTTCTATGGGCTCACCGAACGTTGCACAAGACTAGCAATGGAGAGACACCTTTCAGCCTTACGTACGGCACTGAGGCTGTAATCCCTGCAGAGATCGGACTCCCGAATCAAAGGTGCAAAAACTGGAGGAGAACAAGTGTGAACTCCGATCTAATCTCGATCTGCTAGAAGAGCGTCGGAACATCGCGGCAATCAAGGAAGCCCGATATAAAAAGAAAATCGAGAAGTATTACAACGCCCGCACCAAGCTTTACAAGTTCAAAGTCGGAGATTTTGTACTCCGAAACAATGATGCAAGCCGTGCCGAAACCCCTGGCAAGTTAACCCCGAAATGGGAAGGACCATACCGAGTCAAAGAAGCAAGCGAGAAAGGCTCATACGTGTTAGAAAAAATCGATGGAACCCCCGTGCCAAGAACTTGGAACGGGGTGCACCTAAAGAGATGTTTTATGTGAACGGTCTACTACGGCCTGGAAAGATCGCTATCGCCTATGTTCTTTGTTTTTCTTTTAAATTTCCATGTAAAAATTCGGGAAGGTAATGCCCCGAAAGTATTCTAATTAACTTTGTAAAACCGGGAGGGTAGTGCCCCGGAGTTTTGTTTAAAGAATAGTAACGAATAAAGCGATCTATATCTTTGCAAATAGAAAAACGTAGCATACACACGCATGCATATGTAAGTTCGAACAAAAAAAAAATAAGTTGTGCACAAACGGGCCTCGACCCATGCCTCGCGCCGATCGAGAAGGCTTAAATAGTTCAAGTCATAAAATCTATTAAGCAAAAGACACGCATCCGATGCGGTATGACTCTAAAGTAATTTGACAGGTGAAAGGAGTCAAGCTACAAAATTTCCCACCTGTGTTCGGCTGCCTGAGGTAGCCGAACAGTGATGCGGTCGAACAGCGAAGAGTTTGGACGCAAACTCAAAAGCTGAAGGCCAGACACACGAATATCTAACTAAGAAAAGCATGGTTTTATACAAAGCTAAGTAAAGCATGTTTTTCATCAAGAAACACAAACCAGAAGATTAAGTTGTTCAGTACATACCACGACAAAAGTAAAAATATTGTACGATTACAGAGACAAACGACAAACATTAATCCTCATAATCTTCCTTCACAATAGGAAGTTGGCTCCTCTGTTTAATAAAGGACAAGGGTTTATCAATCAAATCCGCAACCTTGCCAAGAACAGAGATATGAAAATCGTCAAAAGCTTTTATCGCAGCATCCAATGCGTCCTTGGCTCCCTCGTTGTACCCAGGGACCTCCTCGACAGAACGGACCGAGTTCAGGGCAGCATGAAAGCCTTGTTTGATTCCTTCATTCGCGCCAACTGCGTTAACACTGCTAATAAGATCCGCTACAACCTTCTCAAGTTCTGGGCTCTAATGAACCAATTTAACCACCCATGCGATCCCATCCGTCAGAAACCATTGCTTAGTAAGCATGAGCTCCGACACAGGAGAATATAATTTGACCATCTCACCTTCGCAGCGGGTCAACATCCCCTTCGCTTCATCAATCATTGCCGTGTGGGATTCGATTGCCCTATCACGAGCCCTTTCAAGTTCTTCTTTTTCTACAAAAGATAAGATTTGATTAGAAAGAAGAAATACGGATCAGACAGAAGAATAAAAACGTACCATCCATCAGACGATGATGGTCAGCCAGAAGCTGGTCATAAGATGTTTGCCTCTCCTTCAGTTCAGCCGCATGCCTTTTTTCTGAATCAGATAGCTTCCTCTCCAGATCACCAAACTTCATCTTGAGAGTTTCCAAGTCTTGAAGAGCTTTGTCTCGAGCCTTGTAAGCAACCGCAGCCGAAGCTTGGGAAGATTTGGAAAATTCTTTCGCCTCCGAAACTTGCTCTTTCAAGCGGTCGACTTGAGATCGGAGGGAAGCCAATTCCTATTTCGTCTTCGATCGGACATTGTCTTCACTCTTTAGATTAGCGATTTCACGCTGAAGTTTGTGACAAGACGATTCCGACTCGACCCAGCGTTTATACGTCTCCACCACTAGAGAGTTCGACTGAGCCTGATTCAGCATTAGGGCATTCCCGAGCTCCGGCCCGCTCATCTTCCGATAGTAAGAGTGCTCAGCCGGGGTTCCCAAATGAAATAATGCCATCTTTGTAACACCCCGAAAACGGGTTTGGTAATTAAACCACGTTAATAATAAAAGACGGGTAATTTACCTTTAGTGGTAAAAGAAACCCGATGAATATTAGGATTCTTAAATAAACAAGGATTTACTAACTAGGAATTTTAACCTAGTTAGCTAATATTCTAGAAATAACTTATAATAGGGTTAAAATTAGCCAAAGTTATTAGAGAAACAAAAGTGGAGGGACCTAAGTTGTAGAACTTGAAACTAGAATATATTAAAACAAATTAAATAAAAACCAAACACACAAATTAGTGTGCTTGGTCGATAAAGAAAACGCAGGGGAGCGACCAGGAGTTCTCATCCAACCCTAACTTCACAAATTTGATCAATTGAAGGCTAATTCTTGTCCCAAATCAAAATCTGAACATGGATTCGTGATCCTCATCACAAGGGGGTTACAAGGTATGTGAAATTTGGTGCTAATTCTCTGTTTGAAATTCTCATGAAATTGGGAAAATCTGAAATTCATGGTTGCATGTTTGTTTTATGATGAATTAGGAACCATATATTGTCTAGGGTTTGAAATAATGTAAAATTTTAGTGAAACCTATGAACACCATTGTAGGTGATTAGTGGGTTATGTGTAATTTGATGAACACTAGGAAATAGAGTGTTGATCTAGTATAATTTGACAATTTTGAAGTGATTTCAGAAATTATAGAAGTTAACAACTTTGTAAGATGGTTGATTTATGTGAAAATAGGGCTAAGAGATAAGCTAGAGACTTGATAAATAAACATGTAAAATTCTGCCCTTAAAGTGTTTGTTGAAATGCCTCAAAGAAGGTTCGAAACTAGAATTTTTGTAGTTAAAACACCTAATTGTGATGTTTTGGCTATTATGCAAAATGTGATTAAAAGAGTTCTAAACGTGATGATTGATTGAACTTATTGTGCGTTTAATATGATTGAAGTTAATTGACTATCGAAAGTCAAATAAACCAATGTTGAAGTCGAATAGTAGTTCCGACATAGACTTCGTAAGATGGGATAGTCGTATGTGATAATGACTAAACTAACCGTCTTACGAATTATGATGATAGTTTGACGCTTGACAAGCTAGGTGAAAGCTTGGAAAGGAAGCGGGTCAAACGAAGCAAATAAGAAGGAAAAGCGTACTTCGGATGCAAGGTAAGTAAAACTTACACCCACTTGTAGTATATGTGTTTATTTTATAAACAATGAATACAATAAAGGAATAGGTTCGAATCATGGGTTCCAACCCAAAACGAAATGAGTCGGAACCAATAAAAATGTTTTAAACCATGATTAATGGTGAAAAAAAAGAGGCAAAATGGTAAATTAGTCACGAATTGGTTAAGAATTAGTGAGTTTTTCTTAAAGTTACCTTATAACGTAACTAGTAATAGAAAATGGGTAAAAATGGAAATTTAGTCAAGTATCGACTAAAGTAAATTAGAGTTAAAAAGGGGCACCCGTGGCGTAAGCCGAATGGGTGAAAACATAAGAAAGGAGTTTAAGAGAAAAAGGGGTCTAGTAGCAAGAAAATCCGAAATGGGTCGAATGAACAAATTGGCAATTAATAACCATGTTTTGCTACTTATGAAAAAGCCTAGTCTTTTAGGCCAAACGGGTCAAATGGTGTGATAACACTATTTGACAATATCGACTAATATGGTTGTCAAGTCTTATGCTAACAGGACCGATTAGCAAATCGGATAATTTCGTCACTATTGATTGTGTGATAATGAAAACAAGGTATAAAACGGGTCTACTTGTTGATCCGGGCCAGGTACGCATATTCATGTTGTTGTTTAAATTGCTATTTTGGTCGAATAAATGGGAAAGAGAGCCTTTCGTAGTAAAAAGAACAAAATCGACCCAAACGCCCTTGTTGGCTAATTCGAACAAACAACCTTTAAAAGTTGTTTGGAAACGAGTTCTATGATTAGGTAAATACTTAGAATAAGTATAGAAGCTGAAAGAGGTATTACTTTTAGTCAAACGGCACTATTAGAGTTTTGCCGTAAAATATGGATTCTAGAGGTAAAATTTGGGTTATATTAAATCACCACAAGAAACCCACTTTAATACAGTCGAGGTGGGATATTATAGGGTAAGAAATGTGGTGATGGAATACTAGAAGCAATCAAAAGCATTTTTAGGCTCGAAAGTGCTTAAATACCATTAACGGGTCAAAATAAACATTTGAGTAATAACGGGTTCAAGAATGTATGTAAACCGGGATTTTGAACCTCTTATGATAAATAACAATGAATTTATGGAATTTATAAGAAATCGGAGTCAAATAAATATGATTGTTTGACAATTACAAAAATGGGTCGAAATTTGGGTAAAAGGGCGATAAGCCAAAGACTTAAAGGTCTGAATTTTTGTTAAACCGAATGTTGGATTTTAACCTCTTAAGGTGAGGAATCAAATTACAATCACGTAGGAAGAAACGGTAGATCAAACGGACAAGCGGTTTGAAAGATACGAAAGTTTTCGTGTCAAAAAGCGGCAAAATGGAAAGGATGGATGCAAGGGCCGCCGTAACTTACGGTGCCACCGTAAGTTACGGTGGAGCCAAAAATGCTACGGTAGGATACCCCTGATTTACGGTAGGGGAAATGAGGATTCAGGGGCCACCGTAACTTACGGTGCCACCGTAAGTTACGGTGGAGGCCAGAAATCAATTGTTTGTTGTGGATCAAGATTTAAATGTTGGATTTTTCTTGATTTCCTTGTTATATTAGTTAATTAATTATCAAAACTGACCTTTAAGTTGGTTTTGATCACAGGTGAATGTCGAGAGTCCCGGATGAAGATCGAGCATCGAGCAAGAACCGAACACACATTATACAAAGCTTCCGCAACGTTGTTTTGTCGTTATTCTAAACGGCGAATTAAATCACATTATGTTTATCACTTAAATTGTAAAAGTTTTTAACAAACCCGTATTTCCAATGTATATGTAATCTTAAATTACATGATTATTTTCGAAAAATACACGTTAAACCTTGATTTATAAGAACGGGTGTTACAAGTTGGTATCAGAGCCTTGGTTTAAGAGATTCGAGTATGGTGGGGAGGAACCATGCTTGGACTTAAACCTTATGCTCTTGACTAACAATAGTGTTCGGTTCGAGGCTTGATCGCAAATCCGGTAGGTGCATGTATGCTAATGGTCTAGCGTATTAAAGTGTTGTAGACAACACATAGGGTTACCGTGTAATACACGTTACCCCAATTAAATGATTGATATAGTTGACAAAAATACGCGCGTTGACGTGTATAGTAGAAAAAGCCTTGTATTATAATACAGGCGATTATTGAAGTTGATATTGCTAACTTTTGTGAATATCTTGATTGAAGGACACTTGCATTTAAAGATGACAAGAGTTGAACAAATTAAGGATATGATAGAGGAACGGTCCGAAGTATGACGATAGGAGCATGCTCCCTAAGGACTAAATCGCGTAACGACCGCGAACAAGGTTAATGGCAAGAAACGCCCGTCGGGGCAAGCATTACCAGGTGCGTGTTTTTAAATATAATCGCACAATTAGCAATATGCAACAAACATGTAGAGAATGATCGTTGCATAGGTAAATTAGAAACTTGGAAAAAAAAAACCTGAACAAAAATACATATCCAGGATATAATTTCCAAGAAAACTGAATAGAGGCGTTACTTACATAGGGCGTGATGCGAAACTATAAAAAGGTCGTGTATGTCATGTGTTAAAACGCTTACTCCGGCCAAGTAAGTAGTGGCATATGATACCACGAGTTTCTTATAGCGGACACATTTACATCCGATGTAGTAAGGGCGGAGTGAATGGGACTAACTTAAAAGTACCCAAATGAATCAAATGAGCAAAAATATTTGATAAAAATGTAAACGCACAGCCGGGTGACGGAAGCGTATTACATTGGGATGATGAGCCCGAGTGAAGGGACAAAGATTAATGAAAAAGGATTAAGGTATGCAATTGGGAGGGGTGTGTTTACACTCGAACCCGGAGAATGCAAATATGACTCTTAACGGGCCGATTTTGTAAAACACCAAATTTGAGAACAAAGTAGGAATATAAAAGCGAAACGAAGTCATAATGCATACCGTAAGGGTTGCAATAATAACGACTTCGGTAATGATACCCGATGTATGGGTAGGATTTGGAAAGAATGCGTAAACCGAGAGACGGAAACACAAAATAGAAGGTCAAGAGACTAGGAATATGAGTCATGACTAAAAGACAATGAGAATTTGCAAACAGAAATGTTAGTAACTAAGCTCAACTATTTTAAAGTTGAACGGGTCGAATAAAGAATGGAGTTTAATGTTCACAAGTGATGAAATTTCACACGAACAAGTCAAACGAGATAAATAAGGTATAAAAACTTGGTAGTGCAAGTAAGCGCAAACTGAATAATGGAAGCGCGAAACATTAAAGAACCCGGGTAATGGGTCGTGAAGAAGTATAGGTAAGAACCGGGTAGTGGTAAGTGTAGGAAAAACCGACGTGTAAATGACGTTAGAAGTCATAAAGTCAGAAAGATAATTCGAAAGAGAACTAATGTAGCCTTAGACTATGGTCAAGGTTAAATGAAATCCAAAAAGCAAAAGTAAATAGTTCTAGACATAAAAGGGGTGCCTTGACACCATATATATATACAGTTGAATAAAGACTTGAATAAAAGATGATCTACGGGATTATCATAACCTAAGGGATTAGACATAGTGTTAAGGTCTACAGGACCAAGAAGACCCTTGGGTCATAAATAGAAAGAAACAAACTGTTGGGTCTCACCTTAAAAAGATGGAAATATAAAGAAATAAGCATATGAGGCTAAGTGAAAGAATTTACGGATCATATGGGTTAAGCGAGGTAATTAGTTATAAATGCCCGCATTAAATAATAACGAAAAGAAATAGATCCTCGGAAGTAACATTCCTAGAAATGAGAGAAAGATGTGAGACAAAAAGGAAACGTAACTAAAAATTCAGTTTTTAGTAAAAAAAAATAAATAAATAAATAAAAAAAACAACAACAAACAACGTCTTAATAAAACATAAATGGAATGAAGTGATTTAGAAAATCTTATACACACATAAGGCCGGAGATGGCAAAATAGTATATCCGGATGACGGGGTATAAAGTGACGGCGACTGATTAGTCTAGCCGGTAAAACTATTTGAAGTCAAGATATTGTCATCACAAATACCAAGAACTTGTTAAATATAAGACAAGCGCGAAATAAACATGTTGACAGACTAACACGGTTAATTAGATAAAGCGAGGGAATCAGTTGAGAATCCCCGCGTAAAACTAAGACCATAAAGGAATAAATTATGGACTGTCAATATCCTGGTATGGATAATTGACAAAAGTTAAGAGGAGATCCTAAACTAAAACTTCGATTTTAGTAAGAAATAATGTTTTTACAAATATAAATTCTGATAGGAATTTGAATAGTAAGCATGAAAGGCTTAAGTCTTGGCACTGATAGGCGCAAGATGATACATTCGAAAAGTGATATTTTCGAAAATGAAAGGTTAGTACAAACTAAACACGATGTGACATGATCACGGTTAGGAAAAATAATGTGAAGTAAAATCACATTATAACCAGGCGAGCGGCAAAAAGTAAAGGGACTAATAAGTCTGGTTAGTGAGACCAGTTAAGGCCAGTAATTCAAATCAATAAAATTTGGCTTGCTTGTAAGCGGTGGATTCGGTATAACTGAACCGAATAAATAAATCTGAAAACAAAAGAAATTATTGCTAAAAGTGAAATATTTCACTAAAGGCCCTCGAACGGGTCAAAGTAACGGACTCATAAAGAATTTGATATTATATGAAAGCAATGGATATCGCAGAGTTAAGCAAACTAGTGGAAATAACGAGATTACGTTATTTCGAAGTTACACTGTGTCGTATGAGATATGTAGACGATTAGTAACCAAAAAGGATGTTACCGTACTTTTCGGGTAATGCTAACGATTGGTTAAAAAGTATAAGTAATGTTTAAAATATTTCTCGGATCAAATACATTGAGCTTAAACGCGATGAATTATGTAAGAAAAAGGTTTCGAGGACGAAACCTCTTTAAGGGGGATAGACTTGTAACACCCCGAAAACGGGTTTGGTAATTAAACCACGTTAATAATAAAAGACGGGTAATTTACCTTTAGTGGTAAAAGAAACCCGGTGAATATTAGGATTCTTAAATAAACAAGGATTTACTAACTAGGAATTTTAACCTAGTTAGCTAATATTCTAGAAATAACTTATAATAGGGTTAAAATTAGCCAAAGTTATTAGAGAAACAAAAGTGGAGGGACCTAAGTTGTAGAACTTGAAACTAGAATATATTAAAACAAATTAAATAAAAACCAAACACACAAATTAGTGTGCTTGGTCGATAAAGAAAACGCAGGGGAGCGACCAGGAGTTCTCATCCAACCCTAACTTCAAAAATTTGATCAATTGAAGGCTAATTCTTGTCCCAAATCGAAATCTGAACATGGATTCGTGATCCTCATCACAAGGGGGTTACAAGGTATGTGAAATTTGGTGCTAATTCTCTGTTTGAAATTCTCATGAAATTGGGAAAATCTGAAATTCATGGTTGCATGTTTGTTTTATGATGAATTAGGAACCATATAGTGTCTAGGGTTTGAAATAATGTGAAATTTTAGTGAAACCTATGAACACCATTGTAGGTGATTAGTGGGTTATGTGTAATTTGATGAACACTAGAAAATAGAGTGTTGATCTAGTATAATTTGACAATTTTGAAGTGATTTCAGAAATTATAGAAGTTAACAACTTTGTAAGATGGTTGATTTATGTGAAAATAGGGCTAAGAGATAAGCTAGAGACTTGATAAATAAACATGTAAAATTCTGCCCTTAAAGTGTTTGTTGAAATGCCTCAAAGAAGGTTCGAAACTAGAATTTTTGTAGTTAAAACACCTAATTGTGATGTTTTGGCTATTATGCAAAATGTGATTAAAAGAGTTCTAAACGTGATGATTGATTGAACTTATTGTGCGTTTAATATGATTGAAGTTAATTGACTATCGAAAGTCAAATAAACCAATGTTGAAGTCGAATAGTAGTTCCGACATAGACTTCGTAAGATGGGATAGTCGTATGTGATAATGACAAAACTAACCGTCTTACGAATTATGATGATAATTTGACGCTTGACAAGCTAGGTGAAAGCTTGGAAAGGAATCGGGTCAAACGAAGCAAATAAGAAGGAAAAGCGTACTTCGGATGCAAGGTAAGTAAAACTTACACCCACTTGTAGTATATGTGTTTATTTTATAAACAATGAATACAATAAAGGAATAGGTTCGAATCATGGGTTCCAACCCAAAACGAAATGAGTCGGAACCAATAAAAATGTTTTAAACCATGATTAGTGGTGAAAAAAAAAAGAGGCAAAATGGTAAATTAGTCACGAATTGGTTAAGAATTAATGAGTTTTTCTTAAAGTTACCTTATAGCGTAACTAGTAATGGAAAATGGGTAAAAATGGAAATTTAGTCAAGTATCGACTAAAGTAAATTAGAGTTAAAAAGGGGCACCCGTGGCGTAAGCCGAATGGGTGAAAACATAAGAAAGGAGTTTAAGAGAAAAAGGGGTCTAGTAGCAAGAAAATCCGAAATGGGTCGAATGAACAAATTGGCAATTAATAACCATGTTTTGCTACTTATGAAAAAGCCTAGTCTTATAGGCCAAACGGGTCAAATGGTGTGATAACACTATTTGACAATATCGACTAATATGGTTGTCAAGTCTTATGCTAACAGGACCGATTAGGAAATCGGATAATTTCGTCACTATTGATTGTGTGATAATGAAAACAAGGTATAAAACGGGTCTACTTGTTGATCCGGGCCAGGTACGCATATTCATGTTGTTGTTTAAATTGCTATTTTGGTCGAATAAATGGGAAAGAGAGCCTTTCGTAGTAAAAAGAACAAAATCGACCCAAACGCCCTTGTTGGCTAATTCGAACAAACAACCTTTAAAAGTTGTTTGGAAACGAGTTCTATGATTAGGTAAATACTTAGAATAAGTATAGAAGCTGAAAGAGGTATTACTTTTAGTCAAACGGCACTATTAGAGTTTTGCCGTAAAATATGGATTCTAGAGGTAAAATTTGGGTTATATTAAATCACCACAAGAAACCCACTTTAATACAGTCGAGGTGGGATATTATAGGGTAAGAAATGTGGTGATGGAATACTAGAAGCAATCAAAAGCATTTTTAGGCTCGAAAGTGCTTAAATACCATTAACGGGTCAAAATAAACATTTGAGTAATAACGGGTTCAAGAATGTATGTAAACCGGGATTTTGAACCTCTTATGATAAATAACAATGAATTTATGGAATTTATAAGAAATCGGAGTCAAATAAATATGATTGTTTGACAATTACAAAAATGGGTCGAAATTTGGGTAAAAGGGCGATAAGCCGAAGACTTAAAGGTCTGAATTTTTGTTAAACCAAATGTTGGATTTTAACCTCTTAAGGTGAGGAATCAAATTACAATCACGTAGGAAGAAACGGTAGATCAAACGGACAAGCGGTTTGAAAGATACGAAAGTTTTCGTGTCAAAAAGCGGCAAAATGGAAAGGATGGATGCAGGGGCCGCCGTAACTTACGGTGCCACCATAAGTTACGGTGGAGCCAAAAATGCTACGGTAGGATACCCCTGATTTACGGTAGGGGAAATGAGGATTCAGGGGCCACCGTAACTTACGGTGCCACCGTAAGTTACGGTGGAGGCAAGAAATCAATTGTTTGTTGTGGATCAAGATTTAAATGTTGGATTTTTCTTGATTTCCTTGTTATATTAGTTAATTAATTATCAAAACTGACCTTTAAGTTGGTTTTGATCACAGGTGAATGTCGAGAGTCCCGGATGAAGATTGAGCATCGAGCAAGAACCGAACACACATTATACAAAGCTTCCGCAACGTTGTTTTGTCGTTATTCTAAACGGCGAATTAAATCACATTATGTTTATCACTTAAATTGTAAAAGTTTTTAACAAACCCGTATTTCCAATGTATATGTAATCTTAAATTACATGATTATTTTCGAAAAATACACGTTAAACCTTGATTTATAAGAATGGGTGTTACAATCTTGGCCGAAAGAGCATCCACAACCCTATCCTTGTTTGCTAAAGACCACTCCGGTACATATTTCTCCAACGCTCGAGCCGAATCCATGTCTTCAACATCACTCGAACCTAACTCCCGGGACAAAAAGACAGCTTCAGTATTATACCATAAAAGGAAGAAGAAGCACTGTCCCCGCCGTCAATTGGCTTAGGGTTTGGCTTCGATACATTAGAAGCGACCCCCGTGGTAAGCTTACCCGAAGGAGAAGGTTCGGTCTTCTTAAGATCGGACGTACGGATATCAGTAATAACCTTGGTAGCCCCTCCTCCGAAGGATAATGGGCTTGACGGAATGTTTACCGGACGGTCCCTTGGGGTACGACCCCCATGAAGATGGGCATCCAAATTCTCCAATATGCCTCCGGCAGTAGAAAACTCGGTGACCTGATCATCGTCGTCGAGTGTGATAGTCTTGAATTCTGTCTTCTTCTTTTTCACCTGCTTAAGTTTCGGGCCAGGTTTAGACGAAACAGCTCGCTTTCTTTTCAAACTAACCTGAGGATGCTCTTCCTCATCCGCTTCATCCTCATCTTCGTCATCACCACCCCCTTTTTACGCCCTCATCACGTACTCCTTCATCCCCAACAGAAAGATGGACTCCTTCATCTTCGATCACAAACTTGGCACCGGACCCTTTCGTCCCGATCGAACTAGATTTCTTACCCTTAGCATCACCAACCACCGCCATAGCTTGGACCGGAACAGTATCCACTATTTGCGCCGTAGGAGCCAAACCAGAACCGCCTTGACCGACCGAACCTCCTTGATTATCCGGAGCCTCGGGTTCCCGAATCTGGTAAAGGTTCTCCTGCACAACACTTAAGTACGGAGGATCACCTTTCGGCGTCCTAGTAGCTCGGATCTCAAACTCCTTGGGCTCAAAGGATTTTAGCCTCAAAGCCTCTTTCAAACCCATCGCTGCACAAAAACAAACAACAAATAATATCTGCTCAAAGGATTTTAGCCTCAAAGCCTCTTTAACCTCCATGTCATGAACTCCGGAACATCAAGAGTTCTTGTCTCTAACCTCGAAGGTATACCAGCTGCCGGACCGATTCAACCTGTAAAAAGCCCGGAACACATCCAAATCCGGGTCGGATCCCAATCCACGACAAGACAGCTCAAAGTGACACACCTTGGCTAGGCCGAAGGGGTTCATTTGAGTCAGGTGAACCTCATGAAACAAAAGCACTTCGATCAAAAACTTCGTCAGAGGAAGACGATAGTTGCAATAATCAAAGAAACGAGTATAGATTCCTATTTTCCCCGGTACAAAAGGATAAATGGGCGTGTCCTTTTCGGGGAGAACGGGGTGCAATGAGGCAGGAATCGCATATGTATCTATATACCACTCTAAACCACTTTTACTCAAAATATTGAAGCAACCGGACAGATTGCTTTTGTTCGATATGCTGAAAAGACGGGTACAAACCTGCTCAGTGAATAAGTCTTCGGCTCAGAGAAAAAAGTGAAGAAGATGAAGTAAAAAGTGAAAATGAAAAAAAGACTTTTTCTCCTTTTTTATAGAGATACGAAACCTCCTCAAAACAACCAATCAGGATGTGACACGTGATGGCAACTGACGCACATCAAGTGTCACATCAAACAGAAAAACTAAAGTGACCGTCGGTTACCCAGCAATAGGTCACCGCCCCAAAAATTTAAAATTAAAAAAAAAGCGATAAATCAGGGACTCGGACCGCCAAAGTTATGCCGTTATAGTTCGAAGCTTTTACCTAAGAAACGCTACGAACTAGGGGGACTTGATGAGGATACGTCTTTCGTCGGACCGAATCATCGTCAAGCATAGAGCCGAGCTGTAATACATCAAAGTCGGATCGCATCTTGCACCACAAACGGAACGGACAAATGCACTGGTACGCCATAACTAACTGGGCCCCACGGACATAATCGTCATGACAGTGACTGGTCCGACCCTAACTAACTCGCCACGTCAGCATACCCAAAGACTATAAATACCATGCTCAGACTCCCAAAACGGGTAACCGCCATTTTCTCTCTCTAAACTCTCCTCTCTCTCTCTTTCTCTCTGACCTACTTTCTCCTCACAAATACTTATTCTCACGCCCGAGCTTGGTCACGGAGAGACCCCCCTCCCTGTGACGAGGCTAACGGTGTGTTTGTTTCCTTGTGATCTTGCAGGTTCTTGCTAAGTCGTCTGAAGCTGTAACTCTAGCCAGGTCGGACTGACTGGTTTTTTAGTCTTCAGGTACTATCAAAACCATTACTAATATTGATTTCTTATGGTTTTTAATGAATGTTAAACACGTGTCGACATCATTTTGGGCATACCACAATATTATCTTTTAAATTTTCTCTTTCGGTTGATACATCGAGTGCCGGTATCATATTGATATCATAATTAACCGAACTAATATCGAACGGATTCCTGTCTTAACGTTAAATATTACCATTCCATCTATGTTTACATGTAAAATTTGATAAAAATTGATGTAACCCCTTATTAGTTATCTTAAAAACTGAAATTAAGCGCAAAGTGACGTAAACAACCGAAACAACGGAGCCGAGCCGGAGCTGAAGCCGGCAAAGTGTTTATTACGTCCGGTGTGTCGGCTTTCCCATAACTAATCCCACAATGGTTTTCCACGTGTCCTTTTTAACCCCTTCTCTTGACGGCCGACTTCTCCGTCAACTCTCTCTCCGTTTTTCTCCGTCAACCGATAAATTTATATATCTATATCGTAAAAAACGCCGGTCAACTACCCCCTCTCTTTCTCTCTCTAAATTTCCCCTTCTCTCTCTCTACAACCACCACAATCTCTTTCTCTCTCTCTTTCTTGTTAAATCTCCGTTAGGTTTCCGTCACTTATCAAATCCCGGCTACCAGATCCGTTAGCTTTCCGTCTATTATCAAATCTCCGGCCACAGATCCGTTAGTTTTCCGTTTCTTATCTAATCTCCGGCCACCAGATCGGTTAGGTTTCCGATATTTATTGAATCTCCGGCCACCAGATCCGTTAGTTTCCGGTTTTATTCAATCGCCGGCGGTAACCAGATCTGTTAGGTTTCCGATATGGAAGATGATGAAGAAACTCACTCACATCAATCCGTCGGATCCGGATCTAGATCTGGATCTGAAGATTCGCAGCGTTCTAATCCGCGGATCTCCGTCACGGTGGCGTCCGCCGCACCTCCGCAGAACACGTTGACCTTAGCGCTACCGATTCAGCAACCGCGTACCGTCGCCGGCGGCGGAGGTGGTGGCGGAGGAGGTGGAACAGGAGGAGGAGGAGGTAGAGAGGATTGTTGGAGCGAAGGTGCAACCGCGGTGTTGATAGACGCGTGGGGAGAACGCTACCTGGAGCTGAGCAGGGGGAATTTGAAGCAGAAACACTGGAAAGAGGTTGCGGATATTGTTAGTAGTCGAGAGGATTATTTGAAGACTCCGAAGACGGATATTCAGTGTAAGAATCGGATCGATACGGTGAAGAAGAAGTATAAGCTTGAGAAGGCGAAGATTGCGACCGGTGGTGGACCTAGTAGTTGGAGGTTTTACGATCGGTTGGATCAGCTTATCGGTCCTATGGCGAATGCAAAAAACAATTTGTCGTCGTCTACTCCGCCTTTGAGAGCGGTTCCGGTTGGGATTCCTGTTGGTGTTAGATCGGCTCCTGTTCAGAGTTTGAGGCTTAAACAACAACAGGAACGACAACAACAGCTACAACAGCAGCAACAGCTTCAACTGCAGCAACAACAGCAGCAACTTCGCTTGCAACAGCAACAACAACAACAGCAGAAGCTTGAACAGCAGCGAAAGCGTATGCGTCCGCCTCCCGCGTACTCCGAGTCATCAGAATCTGAACCAGATGCGTCACCAGACTCGCCAGAATCGGATCCCTACGAGCAGAAACGAATTAAAGTTCCAATCCCATTCAATGCGAGGTCAAATTCTAGGCAGCAGCAGCAACAGCAGCAGAACAAAGGACGGGGATCGAAAGAGAAGAATTGGGGAGATTCGGTTAGGGAATTGACGAAGGCGATCATGAAATTTGGGGAAGCGTATGAGCAGGCGGAGAGCTCGAAGCTGCAACAGATGGTGGAGATGCAGAAGCAAAGTATGAAGTTTGCGAAGGAGCTTGAATTGCAAAGAATGCAGTTTTTTATGAAGACACAGTTGGAGTTGTCACAGCTGAAGCAGAGTAGAAGAAATGTGGAGAACAATAACAGCAATCATAATCATAATCATAATCATCACAGCAGTAACCATAACACTATAAACCACAATGATCACAGTGATGATAGCAATAACTGATGTAGGGTGTTTTAAGAGAGCAACAAACTGGCTTATTAATTAATTATGACCCTCTTTAAGGGTGTTTAGGGAGATGTATGTAATTGAATTTGCTTGCGTTAGTTTCATGAATTTCGATTGATACCCTTTTGAGCTTGGGAATATCCGGTTCATGGTCTTTCTTTTGCAGGTATGTTTGTTCATCAAGCATCTTTGTTTAAAGGTTTAGGCTTGATACGTGATTTTGATGACACAGCAATGGTTAGTCATTTTACCTCCTCCGTTTCATTGGTATGATCATCACACAAGCAGCAACTTACTGTTTTGTGGATTTTTGATATGTTAAAAGGGGTAGGCAAGTATTCTGATGATCTGGGTTGTGATTTGTTTTCACATGCGAATTTTTTTATATATAAATTCTACAGAATTAAACTGACAAATTCCTATGACAGTTTTATGGGCTTTAACTTACAGGAATGTGAAGTAAAAGGAAGTTCTTTGATTTTAGTTTTCAAGAACCCATCTTGGTTTCAGAAAGTTTGGGAAAAAGCTTTTCCATTTTGTATATCTGCAACAAAGTAATTTAAAAAAAGAGTAGAGTGGTCACAAATGTAAAAACATTTTTAAGATGTCAAATACATCTAGTTCACTTTATTTATTTGAAATAAATTTTACAGAAAAAGACTGACAAATTCGTATAACAGTTTTATGGGCTTTAACTTTAAAAGTATTGTATTGTAATTACAGAGTTTAAAGAAAAAAATAAACTTATTCGATTTTAGTTTTCAGAAATTACATAAAGTTTGGGCAAAAGCTTTTCAATTTTGGACCAAAGTTAGTTAAAAGAGTAGAGTGGTCATATATGTTAAAACATATCAGGTACATAAAAAGATTCTTCATGTGAATATTAGAGATGTTAGTTCACTTTTAGACCATCTCTAACCTGTGGATGTCCTTGGGCCGATGAGGAAGAAAGAGAAAATCTGTTTTCACGGGCTGCTGCATCAGGCGGGATATGTGAGGGAAGGGTTGCTCGATTTGCATGATCTAAGGTAGTAGCCACTTCATTCTTCTCAAAAACAGGCTTGGTACATGCTATTAAGAAGAAAACTGAGAGAAAAGTGGTAATAAGGCAAGCATGCCTCACCTGATGGCTTGCTTAAGGGATGATGCATGTTTGACGGAAAAAATATAAAGAACCATGTATTTATATTTTTTTGAAAGGGTAAAGTCCTATTTGAAATTGAGTCCCTTGTGAGTTGTGGGCTGTGGTTTGGCTATTTTAATTACTTGAGTCTAAAACCCAAACTTGTCAATGGTTTCTAATCTCCAAAAGATTAACACTATCTAATAAGTCGGTTAAGTACAAGGGAATTTCAATCATTTTACCTATTTTATTGAATATATATAGAAACCTTTGGGACCCAGATAAAGACAAGTTAAGGCTTTAGACTCGAGTAGTTAAAATGGCCAAACCATAGAGACTCAAATAGGACTCAACTCTTTTTGGAACTAGCAAAGTGTACACATGTTATAACTTGCATTTACATCATTTAAACAAACCATATGAGATGGTGCATGTCTGACAGAAAAATATGAACACGTACCATCAATGTTAAATACAATTATATTCATAATATATGTCAATACATACATACTTAATAAAAGGTCCAAGAACTCAAAATAATCAAATCCAGGATGACTTGTTAAACAAATGAAGATCAGTCTATCCATGGTGGATCCACAGTTCCGTCGTGAAGGTTTAGTTAGCTCCGTGAAGACAGTCAATCGATACACGGTCTGACCCTGGAGGTTGTGGTAGCTCCAATAAGTCGACGATTGACGACTAAAGACGAACTGTCAATGCATCATTCGACCATGTTGTAAAAAATTTCAGACTTGGATTTAAAAGACATTGGGACTCGCATTTCAAACACTGACAAAATATATGTAGGATGAATCAAACTTTGATTTCTCAAACTCAATATTGGGACTCGCATCTTGAGCATTCAAGATATGTCGAGGAAGGTTTATACTGTATATATGGTCGCTTGGAAATGAATCTATTATTATATTAAACTTTTCAACATATCTTTGATAAACTAAAACAATTATAAGATAAATATATGAAAAATGCTTAATCAAACATTCAAACCTTTAAATATAAATCATGAATATTGACCCTTTGGTGATTAAAGTAAGTTTTGTTTTATTTATTAATTTATCTGCTTTATTAAATTGGTTTAAAGTACAAGTCAAATTTCTTATGTTAAGGCTAAAGGGTGTGGGGGTCATGGTTGGAAGATAATTTGCCATGTAGGAACATGAATAGAAGAATACACCACCCCCTTGCTTGATCCACCATGGTTTCCATGGATTAAACCATGGCAACCATGGTCCTAGTTTCCATTTTTCATGATTTACTTTCCTTTTTCTTTAGACAAAAATTAATTATAAAATTAAATAAAGGGATAGTGTTTGGGTCATGACCACACCTTTAGGGTAGTGGTTTTAGATGACGAATTAGAGGTGGGTGACATAGTGATGATATGGAGGGTCATGGTGGTCATATGAGTCATGACCACACCCTATAGCCTAATAGAAAAGCCTTGGCACACACTAAAACGTTAAATTTCTAAATAATTTATTTTAAAGATCCTTTGCAACCAACAATAGAAGAGATGATAGATAAACAAAAGAATGAAATATTGAGTGGCCAGTTTGTAACTTTTTTAAAGCCTTAATGTATGTGTGCTTGCTAAATATAAGTATTTAGTGGTTGGTTCCTACCAAAATAAAATTAAGGAGAAATCTCAAAGCCCTTCTATCTATAAGATTGAAAAGGTAATTTATTCCTCTACATTGGCTTTCTATATCAATCTTAAGATAGGAGGTGATCATTACCATTTATAGAAAAGATGGCGAAGAAACCTAATATGAGTAATGCTTTCTACAACCGTTGGTTTACTATGTTTTTAACTTGTAGCATAAATGCGCAATCACAAAGCATGATAACCATAGTTTGTTTACTGTTTTACCAATCCATCTAAAACTATGCCCGGTCTATATATATGATTCTTGATATCGAGTTATTACTCAACAAACAGTCACAACACGTTACGAAATCGATAAGATATTTGGCAACTTTAGCTACCAAGGTTGGAAATCATGGTTACACGACTACTATCGAGGTTATGTAGACATCACTAGCAAGTGTCACATGACTCGAGATGGATATTCGGGTATTGCTTTGGTGGAGTTTGTTGTAGGTCGACAAAATTTCAATTTAATTAGATGAAACAATTTAACAAAGTAGGAAAAAAATGTGTCAACTAATGAAAAGGGTGAATTCCATAAAAGGTGCATCCTTCTCTTACAATTTTTTTTTATTTTAATATCCATAAAAAGTGCATCCTTCTCTTACAATTTTTTTTATTAAAACCTTATAAATAACCAACAAGTTTATGCATATAGTAGTTGTAAAAGTGGCTTTGGGAGTTTTTCAAAAAAAAAATGGATTTTTTATTTCTAGCCCTAAAGTTTCAAGCTTTGGCAAGTTAAGTTTAAAGTTTAATCTTTATTTCCATTTTAACCCTAAAGTTTTAATCTTTGACAATTTGAGTTTGAAGTTTTAATATTTGGTAATTTAACCCCTTTAATTAATTTGATTTTTCACTTCTAATTCAAAAGTTTCCATCTTATACAATTTAACCCCTTTCATTAACTTGATTATTCATTTCTAATTCAAAAGTTTCCATCTTTTGCGATTTAACCACTTTGATTTTTTTTACTTATGTGTTGTAATTTTGGCTTTGATTTTTTTACAAATCTATCCTCACAACTTTTTTTACTTTCAACTTTGGTCCTTTATAATTTTCATTTTCTACAAATTTTTCGCTTTATGCTTCGGTTTTTACGTTTCGTTCTAAATTTTGCGAGTTAACACGACGCAACGTGCGTGTGTGGATGAACGTTTTTACATCGTCTATTTTTTCCAGTTTGACAGGTTCAACATAACGTGTGCGTCCTAAATCGACTTAGTTATAACTAAAGAATCTCCGCCGCATTGCGGCGGGTCGTAATTCTAGTTTTAATAAGTTTATATGATATAACCGTGCTAATTAAATAATCGATAAATGAAAGACCCGGCTTGATAAATAATTTCTTCTGTTTTGGATTTGTAGTTAATTATTATCGTTGCAGGGGTAACACCCAAAATAGGGTAAACTTGGCATTTGATTAAAACACTCATACTATTCCCTTTCCACAATTCTTCTTACTTAAACTCTTGTCGGGGCTTTTGAGATAAAGCAACACCCAAATTGATCGTTACTGATAATCTAATCTAAATTGCTACCTCTACTAAAAACTATTCAATTTTACTGATAATCTAATCTAAATTTACTCATAATTGTGACATACTCAAGATAAAGGCTATGTGATTCAATGGTCGAATCTTCAATACCAACTCCTAATCTTAAATACCAACTCCTAATCATAGTTATTAAGGCGCTAGACACACTCAAGACGCTTAGGCCTCGCTTGGGGCCTAGACGTAAGACGCAAAAAAGGTGAGGGCCTGAGAAAAAAAACGCACAATGAAAAAAAAAAATATACTATGTATTAAAAAATGAGAAAAAATAAAAATATACTATGTATTAAAAAATATCAAATAAAATACATAAAAGTTATTATATAACAACTAATATCATTAATTTAATATCAAAATTCTAAAATATTAGTGCATTGAAAAAGTTGTTTTTCTTAAATAAAATTAGAAATTTGGCCAGAAGATCTCTAGAATCTAGAAATCGTGTCGAAATATACGTTTTGAACCACTACTTGGAGAGTTAAAGCACAATTACCTCGATTAAAGCACAATTGTCTCGCCATGCCTGAAAAAATAAGCCTAGTCACAAGTTCTACCCATTTGTACCTAATTATAAAAACAATTGAAGAACAAATAAAATAACATGCACGGTTGTAGAAAGAACGCTAACAAATAACAATCGTAGAGCAATCTCAAGAAAAATAACCTTCCAAAATAATATCAAATTTGGCCAAAAAATTCAACAATATAACATCTTAATAAAGAACCAAAGACCTTTGTTTTTACTAAGATATCATAATTTAAAAAAAAAAAATAGCCTACTGAACCATTCATGATCAAGTCAAAACTGTTATCTAAAACTCAAAGAGTAGAACAACACAAGTTATAAATAACTATGTCCTTCTCTTCTTTGATGATTTAGAAGAACTTCCATCCTTGCTTCTTTTCTTGTCACTCTTATCACCTTTAGTTTTCCCATGTTTTTCCGGTTTCGTTTTACTGGACTTGACACTAATCACGCCACCCGAGGGTACCTTTCCTCCGCCGTTTTGCAAAGCACTCTCGAAATCGACATCCTTGTCCGCAATCGCGTACCTCTGGAGAAACTCTGGGTTCAATAAACCCTCACTGTTGGCTTTAAAATCATCCTAAAATACAATCACAAAGCAAATGTAAGTTCAAAGATCAAGACAATCGATAACAACGGTCAACGAAACAAACCTTGACTTTTTTTGCAGCTTCGTCGAGATCCTCGTCCACTGAAATCTCGTGTGGCTTCAATTCCACCTGGAAGAAACCAAATAGAAGACGTAAGTAATCGATGAATAATGAATTGAGTTAAATGCGTTACTTACTTCTTTGACTGGCGGCAGAGTTGAGTTAAATTCTTTTGTCGATACTGAATCCAAGTATTTGTGGAACTTTTTCATCACTTTCATGAACAATGACATTATTTGTTGTCTTTCCAACTTCATCATTCCCTGTAAATAAAACAAAAAAATAATAATCTATATCTATACTAAATAATAAAAAAAAACAATGGGGGACACGTGTCATCCATTGGAGCCATCTACTTTTTAATTTTCCCGCCTCTTCTCCTACTTAATTGTGGATCCTTGTTTTTCTAATTAAAGATAATCATTATATCATTAACCAAATGAATTTAATATGAAATTAATTATTAGTTTTTAACTTAATTTATATTTTTCACTTAAAAGCTTCAACAAGTTCAAAATTATGTTGGTTAAAATATTAAGAAACGGAATAATTATGCTAATTGTTTTTATCAGTGATTTCTAAAAAATTTCAAATATTTAACGTTGTTGGATGGTAAAAATACAATATGTTAGATAATAAAAACAGACAGTATTTAAAAAAATCAAAGTTAATACACAGTTGAAAGAAAATAATGTTTTAAAAATTAACTAACGAAAATTTATAATTGGCATGTCAATTTTCATTTTTTAAATACATATCTTGACAACTGTATATGTTAACAAATTACATTATATTTTAATCTATTAGTATAATATACGAGTTTAGTCAACCGTGCAGTGCGTATGTTTTTTTAAAACATAATTTTTATTACTAATTATATAACATTATATTTATCAACCCGTGTAATACACAGGATTGTGACCTAGTTATTATTATATAAATAAACTGAAGTGAATATTTAGTGTTCACTTAGAACAAACAAACCTCAGCATAAGAAGCATCTTGGTTCTGCAAGCCCATGCATAGTAACACAGACGCCTGTGCATACGATAACGCAACTGGTAACTTCTCCTGGAAGTATAGGTATGCGAGTGGCAGTTTCAGATCCGAAATCTGTCGAATAAAAATATATTAAATACAACAAATCTCTAGAGAACGTTAATTATGAAATTATCAAACGATGTTTTGTTTGAAAATTTAATTTTATATTTTTAAGAATTCTTACCAGATGATAATCAACGAGGTGGTTCACATAAGCTTCAAGTCTTTTCATACTGATTGGAGATTTAATGATGTCATCGTATATACTGTGTGAGATTGTTGATGAAGGCTCTACATCTGTGAAGCTGAGTTTCGGATCCAAAATGCTATAAAAAGCAAAAGTAGACAAATTTATGACAGGAACTAAAATTATTATTATTATTATTATTATTATTATTATTATTATATTAAAACTGAGACGGTGAATAGTAAAAAAAATTATTTCTTATTATAACATTTCTAGATTTTATATTTTTTAATTATTTTATTACATTAGTTATTTTTAACCATATTTTGTTTTTCTATTACAATTTTTAAGATACAAAGTTAAATTTTAATCGTATTTTGTTTCTATTACAATTTTTAAGATACGATGTTTGTATAATTGATTTTGTTGTTCTTTATTGTGACGAATGGATACCATCCAAACAACTTTGGTAGCAGTATAAAGTATATTTTGTATATTGTAAGCTATGTACGGTGGTAACAAACGAAACCGATATCGTCCTAGCAACATTGATGCCATGTTGATTTGACCGAACAACATTGGTACCATATAGGAACTACTATCATAACCGTCATATATATTAATTTTATGGTTCTCAACCGATGTAAAACGTGCGTCGATATCAGTCTGGTCAACACCATGACTTTATTTTTTGGGTTTTGTCTTTATGTTGATATACCGAGTATCCGCCGGTATAATGAATCGAACCAACACTAACCGAATATCCGCCGCAACGCGCGGGGAAATTTTACTAGTTATGTAGGAAAAGCTAATAAAAATCCATGTGAGAAGTACCTCATTGCAAGCTTGTATTCCATTGTATTAAATCTGGGAGAACACAAAAGCCTAGCAAATGATGACCTAAAAGCTAAAGACATACAAGAAAATTTAAAATTCAAATATTTTGGTCGAGTAAGATGTCATTTCATCCCTGAGGTTTGGCGACTTTCGTCCAAAGGTTTGTTTTTCCGTATTTGGATCCAAAAGGTTTGAAATCTTGTCATTTTCATCCGGCTCGTTAACTCCATCCATTTTTCTTCGTTAGGTCAGAGGTATTTCCGCCTTTTTTGCTAAATTAAAAGGGCAATTCGGTCTTTTTCACTTTATGTAAAAAGACCGGATACCCCTGAAAAAGACTGAATTGCCCTTTAAGTTAACAATAAAAGACGAAAAATACCCCTAACTTAACGGAGAAAAATGGATGGAGTTCACGAGCCGGATGAAAATGGCAATATTTCAAACATTTTGGATCGAGATGCGAAATAACAAACCTTTTGACGAAAGTCGCAAAACTAGCCAAACCTCAGGGACGAAAGCTTGTACGTAATCCAACAGACATGGACTGAGAAGAAAAACAAACCTTGATAGAAAGGACCGAAAAACCCTAATTCATCTGATCCTCTAACTTCTATATCATCAGTATCCAGAGGTTTTAGCATCATACAAGTATGCTCACCAGTCACGGAATTCTGATAACATATTATTATAACGCTAACATGGTCAGGATTAACCCTTTATAAGAGAAAATAATTAGAATAGTAATCGAGACTTAACCGGAATTTCACACAAGTAAAATGGAGCGAACTTATGTTTTCTCCAAAAGCGAAATAGGTCCAAAGTAAGCCCGAACGAGACACCGAGATAATGTAGCTTCTCGGGCCGTCTTTCAGAAAGATGTACGAGAAGCGGTGGAAGATCTGTTTTGGGCTTTATATTCTCTTCAAGCAATGACACCTGTTGTAATACAGAAAATGTTTGTTGGATATGAAGGAAACAACAAAAATAAAAAAAATAAAAAAATAAAAAAATAAAAAACTATATCACTAAATAAGATCATACTTTCTCAGCTGCTTCAGTAATTTTGACAGGTGAAGAAGGTTCCGGATCATTCTCAACATCTACTTCAGAGATGGGAGTGAACTGACCCTCAAAGTACCTATATCAAAATATCGTAATTGAAATATATTAAGATTATCTGTTGTTACAGGTAGGGGTGCAAACGAGCCGAGCCCGAGCTCGGCTCGTCGGTAGTTTTCCAAGCTCGAGTTCGGCTCGTTTATTATCTATTATTTAATATATTAAATAAAAATAATTAAATAATAGACTCGTTTAGGCTCGCGAGCTAAACAAGTGAAGCTCAGGCTCGTTTACCAAACAAGCTTATTTTTAGGTTCGGGCTCGGCTCGTAAACAAGTTTAAATAAGCTCAGCTTGGCTTGTTTGCTAGACAACTTTAAATAAGGGGTAAACGTTATTAAATATTAATAAAAACTCATATTACACTTAAGGCTTGATAAGGCTCGACGAGCCTGACGAGCTTCACATGCCAGGCTCGAGCCCTCGGACTCGATAAATAAACGAGCTATATTTAAGGCTCAAACTCGGCTCGGGCTCGATAAGGCTCGGCACGTTTGCACCCCTAGTTACAAGTTTATTTGAGATGTACATTATATAAACACAAGATAATAACGCAAGAAAAATCACGATATACTGTGATACCTTGCTAGCAATTCTATGGCCGCTGAACCATATCCAAGCTGCAATACAAAGAGATCACAATCATTAACGTTGCAACTAAAAAAAATAAAAAACATAAAAAGATAAAAAGGAAGTGAACTGGTTAAGAATTTTAGATACCTTCATCGCATTAGGGTGTGTAGCAATGCGTACGATTCTGGCACCAGAAAGACTCGGGAAGTCTTTATCTTGGAACTGTTCACAAAATTTCCATGGAATTTGGTCTCCGGAAGGCTGATGACCCGCACTTAAACTTCTCATTGCAGAGGCCTTCGAAATTTTTCCTTCAAGACAAACCTGTACAACGAATGACAAACCACCGTACAGATGTTTAAATATGAAACTAGAACAGAACTACTATTGTTTACTCATAAGCAATTAGAAGAAATGAGAAATAGGCAAACCTGTATGACGCAAAGAATATCAGGGAGCTGATTCCTTGATTCATTGACAGGACCTGCACACATTATATTATATTATATATTTTATAAATATGCTATTTTGTCACATCAACCAACTTTGGCCCCTCAACTTTGGCTATAACCAACTTTAGCCCCTCAATTTTAATTATGACATGTTTAGCCCCTCAACTTTGGTAATTACATGTTTAGCCCCTTAACTAAAACATCTTTAGCCCCTCAACTTTAATAATTACATGTTTAGCCCCTTAACTAAAACATCAAACAACTTTAACTCTCGCGATTTGCTTATTTTTATCTACGTTTCGAACCCGATGTGGAGCACGGGTGGTAACCCACTAGTAAAGCTTAAAAATATAAATATAGCGTAACAAATAACATAATATCAAGAAAATACATATTAAAATGTATAAAACAGCAAAATTAACAAATAAAAAGTGTACCGAGTAACACAAACAAGTGATGAGCTGGTGCATCAGCCAATAATTGAAGATCATTTGGAGAGTTTTTGTAGTGAGATGCAACGTATAACGCCATCATTCTCTGAATAGTGCGAATATACGTAAGCCATCATCACACACGAATTAAAAACAAACAACAAAAAACTAAGAATCAAATGAACACACAACTACCTGCAGAAATAACTCGCTGTCTTTATGATATGAGAACAGTGTGTCACGGTTAACATAATAGAGATCACACTCACTGGGAGGAGGTAACCTACTTGCAAAAATAACGTATAAGTTAATACAGACAAAACAACGACAACGCATACAGTTTTTTAACAGAATTATTTTAACCTGTTAATGCTCGGGATAGATTTGGCTATATCGAGACAAAGTAAATTGTTAAGCCAGGATTCAACTGGATCACCAGACGCGTATCTAATAGCTTCACTCAACTCTATCTTTCTAAACAACCGCCCTGCATTGAAAATTTGAAACAAATTATATCATATTAAGTTTTAATGATGAACCATCGTGAAATTTAATTGAAAATTTTAACTAGAGGGTAATCATACCAGAAGGAACAGCATCTGTGCTTTTTGTAGAAGCTGTACTTTGCTCTTCTAATTGCTGCAAAAGCTTCAACGATAAAGATCGTCCCGTACCTTCATAGCTTTAAGAAAGATATACAAGAGTTAAAGATCTTGCAATGATGCAAATCTGGGAAGTAGAAAGTTGAAATAAAAATAAAACACGCACACACACATAGATATATACATTTATATGTATATATAATTCCATACCCGTTGACGGTAGAAGAAAGGAAAACTAGATAAGGCCCAAGTAAAGACTTAACAACTGGCAGCGGAATAGCTGCAGCTTCATCAATAACCAAGAGTTCAACTTGCGACAGTTTTCCATGTTCATGAGGTAGTATATACTGCAACCACGCATATGCATATAAGTGATAAAAAAATATAATAATTGTAAAGGTGATAAAAAAAATAACTCATCACACCAACAGCTTATGTAAAAACATAGTATAAAAATTAAATTGTTTGTAAAATAAGAAAAGTAAATAACTTAATCAAACAAATGAAATTAAATAAATAAATTATAAAAAAACATATATTTTTATAAAAAAAAAATATGTTAATGAATTTATTAAGAAAATTTTAAAGTAATCGAAAAAAACGAAAAAGTGATAAATTTAATAAAATAGAAGAAAGAAAAGAAAACAAAAGAAAAACACTTAAGTAATTACAGATTATGTCCTTTATAAATAAATTTCAGATTATGCCCTTTGGGTAAATGGTCATTTTGCCTTAGTTAACTGAAATGTTAACATCAAAGAGCGTGCAAAATTTATATATAAAAGAAATTTTGTGTGCTTTTTGAAGACAAATGAAAAAGAGTGCAATTTGGTATATAAATAAAGGACAATTTGTGTATTTTACTCTAATGTTTTCTATAAAACTTATGTTTTTTAAACTGTACTACAATCTACAGTAACAGAGAAAATGAGGTCGAAAAAGCATAGAATATGAAACATGAACTACGTAAAAACCTGAATTGTCTGCCTATGCTGTTTGTATATATTTATTCTGATAGTCGCCTTTTTGAGCTCTGGATTTGAGCTTTTGACGATATCATAATCCAGGTGCTCCTGTAAAAAAATGTCGGTAACATGTATCAACAAGAGATACAATCATAATTATACCAAAATGGAAACACAATAAGAAATATAAACAACTTTCACCTTGTACTCAAGCATGTCAAATCCCTTTGATACAAATTCGAACAACGTTTTAAGATTTTCTGGGCTAGGGGCAGTCACAAAAATGTTTGAATACCTACATAATCATTAATCATATGTCCATTATCAATGCATTCAACAGAATTAAAGTCAAATGTCAGGGAATAATATGTCAGATCATCACCCTGCAGCAACGGCTCCGGCAACTGCAAGACCCAATGCAGCCGACTTCCCGCGACCACGACCGGAAAGCAAAGCCACCGTGCTACGCAGTGTCTTATCCAAAATTGCATCGAGAAATGTAATTACAGCTTTGCCCTAAATAAAAATATTCACAATACGTTAAAGTTTAATCTCCATGTGGACATAAAACAGGAAAATGTCATAATCTAGGGATGTCATTAACTGAAAAACTTTTAAAAACACGATATTGCAGATAGTATGCCATTAAATCGAAACAAATTCGAGGCGGCAGATCTATTATCTTTACTTTAAAAATTAGGGGTGCTAAACGGGCCGTGTTTGCAGGTTGGCGGGTTCAACCCAAACCCGAAATTTTTAGACGAATCCGAACACGACCAGGACCCGAAAAACTTGTCATACATATGAACCCGAACACAACCTGAATATACGCGGGTTGACCCAAACACAACCAGTTCAACCCGAATTTTATTATTTTTCATTTTTTTCGCAAATTAATATATTAAAATTAAAATTTTACTACAATAACACAAATGTATATAATACAATTATATTATTATAAAATCGAATGCCAAATTCTCTCTTTTAATTATAATTATAGCAAAAAAATACACACCCACTTTAATTTATAACATAAAACATATTGTAAAAAATATAATATAATATAAATGGGTTAAATGGGTCAACCCGCCAACCCGACCGGGTTGACACAAACTTGACCCGTTTAGCTAAAAGGGTTCGCGTATTATAGGTTCACGTCAGAAATTCACAAACCCACGAATTCCGTGTTAGGTTCATGTCAGAAATTCACACCCCTAATAAAAATACATCAGTACCTGATCCAATGTGCAACACTTTTTAATCAGTGGACCAACAGGAAAGTCATCTTTTAATTGCTCTTTCAGATCTTTTAGATCACGCTGTGCTTCTGAAAGCCCTTCGGAGTCCTTTTTTGCCAATAAGAAGCAAAAATAAATATTAATATATTATACCTAAAGCTCCAAGGAACCAGCAAAAGTCAACATTGACCAAAAAACATATTTATGTTATCAGTCAAATTTCTCATGTAAAAAGGAAAACTGCTACTGTCTTATATTAGAAAAAAAAACTAAAATGTTCAAGAGACCTGAAACTTACCTCTTCTACTGGAACTGGTGTTATTGATTTCATGTGAGATGAAATTGGTAGTATATTTAACTCGTCATCCATAACTATACATGATCCACATGATGCAAGAGAAAGTAAGAAACGTTCGTTGAAGCGTCCAGTGGCTAGAGAATGAGATTCTGTACGGAATCTTTCATGAACATCCTGCAAATAGCACCCATCTAGTTATTATAGATAATTAATCTAAAGAAAAAGTTAAATATCAAGTCATACCATAACCATGGTGTATAGACTAGTGAGCGAAGTCAAAGAACGAAGCAACAGAATAATCAATCCACCACCTTCCACTGTTTCTATAGTTCTAGCCAGAAGATTTGGCGTCAGAGCCTCGAAATCCTGTATGAAAGAAAAAAAGCATATTGAAAACTTTGCATGTGAAAATGTACAGACTACAATAGAACTTGACTTGAAGATAGAATTGCAATCTACCTGTAATATACACATGCCAAATGTATTTCCAAGAATCCTCTCGGAATCCTTGTACTGACAATACGTAATTCCTGCGGTTTCGAGAAAAAGTGAAAAAGGATCCACCTTCTCAGGATCTAGAAGTCCCCGGTGCATGAGTTTCTTGACCTGCTTAGCGCGTTTTTTCTTATGACTGACACATAGACAACATAGTTGTTAATTGCGGGCACTATTTTATAAATAGCAATACACTAGAAAAAGTTTTTATATGTATAATATATCAAAATACTCTGGGATATACGCTAATTTACATGTATACTTAACAAAAACCTAAAATCCAGCTATTTTATAGCTATATTTAATTGCTATTTATATTTAAAAAAACAACTGAAATCCTGCAATAGTCGCTACATACCCTGTAGCGACCTTTGACCTACACGCTACGCTATTTGCTATAGCGACCATAGCAACCGCTATTGACAACTATGATAGACGATGAACATAAAATTAGCCCAAAAAATTTAAGTAAATGACAAGCAACAACAGACACATTCCATTATACAAAAGACTGCTCTGTTTTTTATAGTTAAGAGTTAAGACAGTGTTGTTATCCATCCATGTAATGCAATTGGCTCAGAGATGAAAACATAAAGATATCAGGGAGAAATTCAGTCATGCGTTTCTACCATATAATATAAAATTACAAAGATCTCACCTAACTTGTAGTCAAAATAACCTCATTCAGATTACAACTACTATCTATATCCGCATTATCGTGCACTAGACAGACCAAAGACTGATAGCAACTACATTTCTAAATTCTAACTGCTGTACTGCAGAAGTCCATTAAATAATGATAACAAGATTCTCAAATCCTTATTAAGTAAATTAACAAAATCTTAAAACATACAACTACTCAATAAGCTTAAGAAGACAACTTAATAATCAGAATTGACCTTTTAACAGTTTCACAAGCAAATAATGGACTCAATTTAGGGATAAGCATTTTTTACCGAATACCGTTACCAGTATTCATTTTCGGAGTTTTCGGTTTCAGTACTAGTCGGTTTTGGTTTTTATATTTATTTTTACCGTACCGCTATAACCAATACGATATTCGGTTTGTATTTTTACTCTTTTTCGGTATCAGTACTTCTCTCAGTAGGGCATTCGGTTTATATTTTTACTCGCTTTCGGTATAAGTACTTTACGGTACGGTATTCGGTTTATATTTTTACTCGTTTTCGGTATAGGTATCATCCCTAACTAAATTTATCAAATATTTATTAATTTAAAAAAAAAGTAAGGAAATACAAAGTTAGAAAAATGAACCTGCTGAGTTCAAGTTTATCTCTGTAACACCATAAAACATTAGGTCTACTTTTAACAACTGATTTGCTAAGCATATAGTGAAGGTTCACAATCTGCACACAACAAAAAACACAAATATCAATACATACACAAATATGTATAAAAACAAGTGTAAGTGTGTGTGTGTGTGTGTTAGAAGTGAGTGAAGTGACCTGGTCACGTGACTTATCGCCGATGATGACGAAGATAGAACGGTGTCTGGTTTTGACTCCGTTTTCAATTAGGGTTCTAATGCGTTCATCAACCTTCTTCCTCATTCTGCTTGCTGTTTTTGCTGTCGGCTATGGTGGTTTTCACAGGCGACGACGGCGAGTTAACTCAGTTGGCGGGTTGCTTTTGAAGCTCCGTTGCACCTTATGTGTTTGCTTGCAGCGTTCAGGAACAACGGCTTTCAATTAGGGTCTCAGTTATTTAGATGTTGGGCCGTAACACTTTTAATTTTCATGGGCCAGAAAACGGGCCAGCTAGCCCGATTCACGAGTGTTCATGACTTCATGGTTTAATTAACCATCTTTAACTATATTGTGGGTTGTCTATGATCAGCGTAGCATGGTTAAAACATGGTGGATACGCCGTTGATACTTTCTATATATAAATGTTTTCACCATGTTACCAAACTTTCGTAAAACGGGCCATAAGAAATTCGGTGTTTTGCAGACCCTATTTAGACCCGATACACAAACTAACAACTCACAAACACATTGCTAGCGCACAACATCCGATTATCCATGACGAGACCCCATTCTTAACGCATCGCTTTCGTTTATTATCCAACACACATAATATTCCTATCCTTGCATTCCTCTACCTAATCGACCCTTCACTCTCATACCTCTGTTGTTCCCAGTTATTCCTTATCTTTACACAACCCTCATTTACCATCAATTGGTTTAAACGTTCAAACCCCAAAATACTTTCGTGCTTTGAGACTATCTTCCATTCTTGTTTATGTGCAAACACGCTTAGTTGGTCGTTACCTCCAAAACTGTTTTATTTAAAAATACCTAACTTCCTCGTTTCTCACCGATAAACATTTTTTCTACAAAACTGAGATTTATCAATGCCAATGAACTTTTCTTACAACCTATAGTGCGGTCACACTTTCCATCAAAAATACATACAGTTTTTGTACAAAAGTTTTCTTTCTTAGGTAACATATTCTAAAATACCTTTCCATTTTGAGTTATTCAAACTTGTTTAAAGCTCACCTTACATATAGACACACATACACGTTTTACTTGTGTTTAATATCTCAAGTCATCTTAGTCAAAACTCCTTTTTTTAAACCCATCCTTTCGTTCCTCAAACAATTTCATACGCTTTTCCACACATCTCACACTTCTTAGTCTCGATTTTAGTCAATTGCCTTAGCCAAAACGTTCTCTTTTTCAAAGTCTTCCTCTTGAATAAATCTCGGGACGAAATTTCCTAAAGGAGGGGAGACTGTAACACTCCGCTTTTTCGTAACTTTCCTTAATTAAAAAGTTGTCTTGTAATTCTATTTTTGGAAACTTGTATTCCTTGTACTCGTATTTCGTTTTGAAACCTTGTAATCCGAGACACCGATCATAATGAAAGTCATATTTATATCAATTATGTTCCATTTATATTTGTTATGTTCAATTTATACTTGTAATCGCATGCAACGAACCCTAATTCGAAACTATGTGACGATACGTGCAAATAACCGACTTTCAACGCGTTTACGTGCAATACTTGTGATTAACCAACAATTAATGATTCCAATACTTATTATACATCATATTATACTTGTAACCACCTTCGAAATATTAATTATACTTGCAATTATGTGTTGTAGATTGTAAATCGCCTATACTTGCATTTTGTGTGATAACCGACGACTATGTGTTACAGCCAGCATTACCGATACTTGTTTTGCATAATTTCACATACATGGACATACTTGACATCACTATTAAGTTTACGATTGTCACGGCCCCCGATCCGTTTTGCCTGGTTCGGAAGCCGCGGGACAGAAACCCGTGGTATTGGTATCTTGTTGGACCGTTGTTTGACCCCGAAAAGTCAGCCGAGACAGTTCATCATCATATATAAAAGCGGAATCAGAATATATGAAGTTACAACAGCTAGTTCTTTCTAATTTCTTCTTCTTTATTGCTTTCTGATTACAATTTGACAGCGTATCGTCCCACAAGCAATGACCTAGGTTCGCTCCAAAACGTTACAAATGAAATACAACATCAGGCTATTTATAATGTGAGTGGGTTCGCTCATATGGACTGCCATATGAGCGAACCTGCCTAATTGACCTATAAGCGAACCACACTTGAACCCTATAAGCGAACCAGACAAACTCTTGACTGATAAGCGAACCTAGTAAAGTACCTAGGAGCGAACCTGACCTAACATGGTCACATAAGCAAACCTGTCAACATTTTTCATGATTTCGACATTCTAAACCCTATGTTGACCCAAATTGACCTAAGACTTGATGTAGACGAAGTCAACAGACATTCCGTGTATTAACAGACTCCCCCTTGGATGTTGACGTAGTCTTCAGCAATCTTCAGCACTTGAGTCTTCGGTCTTTGTCTTTTCTTCCACTCTCTGTCTTCTCATCTTAAGCACTCTATCTTTACAAGTTTCAGGATTATATCCTGGCTCCAACTTCAGTCTTCCCATTAACTGTTGATCCAGACTCCCCCTTTCATTGACTCCCCCTCTCAATATGCTAGAATTTGAGATATCTGGTTCAAGCTTTGACATTTTGCCTCCGTTGAGAATAATGAAGTCCAAACCTGTTTACCCTGCATATTCTCTACCTTTCCATAAGTTTCACAAATTTATAACAATCGAATTCCCGTAAACTTACTGGTAGATATCATTATTCAATAAACACATTAGTTACATCAAGTTCAAATGAATGACCTTGATTAACTAAGCATACAACCTTTCAAAATATTTGTATATGACATTCAAAGTTTTCAATATATTCTCCCAAACCTGTTCATCATGTTTAGCACTCAAATTTTGAATATCAGCTCTTCAATCATCAGTTGTCGAAAATCTTTTTGACTTTTCAAAAATTTATGCTAAAACACTCCGAAAATCTTTTTGGATTTTTGTTTTTGAATGAAATGCAGTAAATATATACATATAATATTTTTGTGAGTTTGTGTAAGAGGATCATATCAGATCTTGAGACAAATCACTAGCACCGTTAAGCTTTAATCATTTTAAGTTCTAAACGATTCACGTAGATTGACGATATAGTTGTCCTCTTAAATTTTCACACAATTTCCAATCTATTCAGGATACGATTTAGATGTTTTAAGAACTTAGCTCATTCATGTGTCCCACCTCTTGAATATACTCCCGTATCCAGAATCTCAATATTCAGTCTTACAGGCAAGAATACTACAATGATGTCTGTACATAAATTAGGGGTTAAATGCGAGAACTGAGGGATCTCAGGTCAGAACTTCCGTTCAGCAGAGAGATATCAGTTTCGACTTTGCAGTATGTCCCCTTTAGAGGATCTTTTCAGCTACAACAGATGATTATCAATTTTATTGTCTAATCAGCTGAGGGCTTTATGCTATATTTCAAGCATTTTGGATAAAGTATTAGCCAAGGACTAGGTCAGAACTACCGTTCAGCAGAAGTCCCGGAATAATACCCCAGACATCATAGAGTATAAACACCTAGTATATCAGAATACGAGATCTTTCAAATGAGATTTCAGGGGTTACCTATATATCCAAGTAGTGTTCCCCACGAATTTCACTAGTTTGAAATTTTAGGTTTATATCCCGAATAAATCTACTAAATGTGCGAAAACCTATCGTCACATCATCAGTGAGACCGTTTATCACATTTGACATTACATTTCTTTAGCGTGTTGTAATAGTCCACTGAAGTACTATCATTTCCTCTTTTCTCAACAAAACTCATTTTTGCTTTTCGATGTTTTTGACATTTTCAAATTTTCAAATTTTTTTAAAATTTTTCTCCCCCTAAAATCAAAATATGTTTCAATTTTGATTTTCAAGTAAAATTTGAAAACTGTACAAATAAAATGACAAACTGATATCGAATCACTTCAATTCGCCATTCATTTGGCATAAACAATCAGAACTCCCCCTGACAACAAACTATTTTCCCATTTAGATTTCAAAACACTTAAGTTTGTTTTAATCAAAATGGTTTTTTTGGAAAATTAGTTTTGTGTGTCATTTCACAAATTCGGGTAGGGGAAAGATCATCACTTTGTTACATTCTTTTTTTTATTTTATTTTTACAATGAAAGAACCCCATATTTTATCACTTGTCGGAAAGAGAAATCAAGTACAATTTAATGTCCTTGATTAGTCTTTTGTAATTTGAAATATCACAGTTACCAACCTGTGAATTTCTCAAGAAAGAGGCCGATACCTGTTCCACACTTACCAACATGGGAACTCCGGCAAGTCAGGGTTTTTCATTTGAAAAGATCCACCCAAGCTTGACCAGCCTTGGATGTTTTTGACAATTTTACCTCAACACAAGGCTCTTCTGGTTTCGACACACCAGAATCATTGCCTGAGTGTGGCTTGTCTGACTTTGATCTGTCAGATTCATCGCCGACACCCTTCTTTTTCTCCTTTTTCTCTTTTGTCCTCAGATTTGTATCTGATGGATTCAGCTTGCTTGACTCTACAGTCGATGGAGTCAATTCATCAGAACTCTTATTCTTACCAACCAAAGAACCCGAGGACAAAATCCTTTCCAGATATTCTCTGGCCTTCTTCCTCTTCTTTCGCAGTCTGTCTTTTTGCCCCTGAGAAAGTTTTAGTTTCGCTTCCTGAACTTTAGGTTCTTGAACCTTCTATTCTTTGGGCTTGACATTTACTGTCTTCTTTGCCGTTCTTTGAGATTCAACCCTCGATCTTCCCATCGATCTCCTTGGGCAATCTCTAGCAATGTGTCCTCTGATATTGCAATTATAGCATATTCGCGTTTCATAACTCCAATTCTGGCAGTTAACAGCAATGTGACCTCTAACTCCACAAGAGTAACACACTCTGTTATCATACCATATATCACCTTCACCCCAAACGCTCAGATCATAACACTGTCTGGCTTTGTGGTAATCTGCACTCCTCCTCAATGTTGGATTTGGCTTTGAAGCACTGTGGTCAAACCTGCACCACTTATTACCAACATTTTGTGAGTTTTCATTTTTAACTTTTTGCGATTTTTGAAAATGATTGGATGACTTATCTGATGAGCTTTTATTTTCTTTTTTAGGATTTTTCAAATTTTTATCTTTTTGTTTCTGTTCCACACTCATCTTTATAGGTTTTTGCGTTGAACATTCACCTTTCTCAGTAGAATGTAAAACAGTATTTTTAAACATTTCATTTAATTTCAAAAATGTTTTTCTTTTTTCTTCTTTTTCTTTTTCATCATCAGATTTTTCATCACAATCTTCAATTTTGACTTTGTCAAAATTTGTGACCTTGTCACTTATTGGAACAGAGTTGATTGGTTTTGGACAGGGAAAATTCAACCTATCTGATGAAGTCACAAAACCTTTCAACTTCTTTTCAAGTTCATCAGTCTTGACTCTTGAATTCTCAGCTTCATTTTCAAGCTGAGATATTCTTTCAAGATGAGACTTGATAGAATTTTCATTTTCAATTTTAAGTTTTTCAAGAACAAATTTTTCATTTTCCACGACTTTTAACTGTTCTTGAAATCTTGTTTCATTCTCTTTTAGATTCTTCTTTTCCAGTTTTATCCAGAAATCTTCATTTTCTGAAGATTTTCTTTTGCTTTCAAAATCTTTTTCAAACTCAGCAATTTTCTTTTGAGCATCTTCAGCTTCATGCTCAAGTCGAATAATTTTATCAAGATGAGAGTTAATTTCGCGTTGTTCTTCCAAATTATTCTTGCCAAAAATATCTCTCTCATCTTGTAAAATCTTTATTTGACTTTTGAAATCATTTTCCAATTTTTTAAAATTGTTGTTTTCTAATGACAAACTCTCAACAATCTTTAAAAGTTTGTCATTATCAGATATCAATTTTTCACAGTTTGAACGTAAACCCAGAATCTGTTCTTCATCAGCTTTCTTCTCGATCTTCAAATTTTTGTTTTCCAATGTCAAACTCTCTACATCCTTCAGAAGTTTGACATTGTCTGATTCTGATTTTTCGCATTTCAAGCAATCTCCAATCATCTTTTCATATGTACCTGCACAAAAAAGTTTAACAAAATCAAGAGGATTCGAATTTTTATCAATATAACAACCCCTCTTAATATCGTATCTCATATTATCCTTTGCTGCAAGACACACATCGATTCGTTTTCTTATTTCAATGATTATATTCAAATCTATCTTTCCTGATTCTTCTTTTAGTTCATCCAATAACTTCCTTTTATCTGCATTTTCATGAAACTGATGATTTGTAACTGTGTTGAACAGACTTATTAAATCAATGCGTGATAACCTAGAATCCCGTTTCAGTTCATTATTCACAAATCTATTCCATTCCAAAGGTAACGCATCAACAAATTTTAATTTTTTTCATCATTTGAATACCAAACCTTATGTTTTTCTAATCTGATGATTAACTCCCAAAATCTATCTTTCAACATCACCATTGATTCATTCTTCATACACAAGAAGTTTTCGTATCTTTTTATATAAACATCTTTATTATATCTCGTCTCATTCCAAGCTTCCTTTTTCCAATTATTCAGATTTTCAAGATTCTTGTTTTCTTGTTCATCAAACATTTTCACCAAATTTTGTACAATCAAACAAGATTTTTCAAAAGAAACTATCAGTGTCCGAATAAGCCAAGTCCAAATAAGCGAAACTATACTGTCCGAATAAGCGGACCAGTGTCGAAGGAGCGAGAGTCCAAAAAAACGGATCAACTCAAGCGGATCAAATTATGTTCGGTCGAGCGAACCAGTTAAGGTTTGTTCGAGCGGACCAATCTATTTGTCCGTATAAGCGAACCGTGTTTGTCCGTTCGAGCGGACCGGAATGTGTACGTTCAAGCGAACCGGCTAGAGTCCGTTTGAGCGAACCTTGTCCGAATTTCGAGTGAATCTGTTTATTGTTCGTAAAAGCGGACCTCTAATTTTACCCTGTTTTAACCATTTCTAAGCCGTGTTTTAACCTAAAACTTTCTAGGGTTTTTTAACTGTATGTTCCGCATGTAATAATAAAAAATCAGACAATTTCAACCGTAGGAACCACTTCAAATCGAAAAAGTATGCAAGAAAGAGAGTAGAAATCAGAGATTTTTGTAGATCTAAGCTGTAGTAGTATGAACTCCTCGTCCTGAGCTCTGATACCACTTGTTGGACCGTTGTTTGACCCCGAAAAGTCAGCCGAGACAGTTCATCATCATATATAAAGGCGGAATCAGAATATATGAAGTTACAACAGCTAGTTCTTTCTAATTTCTTCTTCTTTATTGCTTTCTGATTACAATTTGACAGCGTATCGTCCCACAAGCAATGACCTAGGTTCGCTCCAAAACATTACAAATGAAATACAACATCAGGCTATTTATAATGTGAGTGGGTTCGCTCATATGGACTGCCATATGAGCGAACCTGCCTAATTGACCTATAAGCGAACCACACTTGAACCCTATAAGCGAACCAGACAAACTCTTGACTGATAAGCGAACCTAGTAAAGTACCTAGGAGCGAACCTGACCTAACATGGTCACATAAGCAAACCTGTCAACATTTTTCATGATTTCGACATTCTAAACCCTATGTTGACCCAAATTGACCTAAGACTTGATGTAGACGAAGTCAACAGACATTCCGTGTATTAACATAATTTGGCAGCGGAATTTTCATCAGGACCGTTTGTCATAAAATAATATCAGATTTTTTTTTAAAAGAAAACACCAAATTATTTTATTATACTTCTCGGAACAAACCCCGTATTTTACAATAAAGGAATTTCACAAGGAAATCCCCTGATTACAGAAAACATGTTTATTTCTATTTACTGAGCCACTTTATTTAAGCTGGAGTGCTACGCGGCACTTTTCCTTTTCTTCACTGGTAAATCACCTGAAACATGTTTTAAAAAGATTTGATCAGCGGAAAATACTGGCGAGTGCATTCTATTTATACAAAAGACACATTGTTATAATATACAGTATTAAGAGCTATTACAATGTTTATATAAACCAATTACCCCAAATCGGTATTTGTCACTCGACCGGATCTGTGACTATGGTCATATCACACATTGGCTAACCCGTTGTCCAATGGTGAAGATTATCAAGTAGTGTATACAAAACCCCACATACCGGCAATAATTGCAGATCACAAAGACTTAATCACAGTAATTATAACTTTGAAAACAAGTAGGGTTTTGGAAGCAAATTTGATAAAAAGAGAATGACTCACATTGCAAATTTAAACGGTTAAGCCTGCCTACTGGTTAAGCTGGTGAACCTAATTAAATATACAATGCAAACGAAACTAGGTTAGTAACTTAATTCAACATTTACGATAATCGCGAGATCGAAACCCTCACGATGAATGACAAAGTATAGCCCAATGTAGGCAGCACTTAAACATTCATCGGATCGGTTTTAATCGATCTGATATTGTATCATAGCAGTGATCGAGTTATTACCCTGTTATCGTAGCAGAGTTTTGAGGTTTTGATTGAATTTGAACGAAACAGTGCAGATATCAACGTACGTAACGAATTTTATCGTCGAAACAAGCAAAGTATTCAAGTCCCAACCCCTGGTATTTATACTGGAATTTGGTTCCTCCCGCTTGTCGCGCCGACTACCCTGACCCCCTGGCGCGTGTCGCGACGGCGACCCGTCTAGGCTAGGGTAGCCTGGTGTCGAGTATAGCCTGGATGTGTTGTAACTTTTCGAAAATACGTGTTTTAATTCGGTTTCGCGAGGCAAAAATCAATTAGGGGATCCCCCCCTTGAGTTTTAGGGGGGCCTGTTGCTGGTTTCATCCGTTTTTCAAATTTCGGATCGCACCGTACCACTTGGGGGTTTCAATTAGGGTTTCTTAGTGTACCTTTTTAGGAATAGGTAATAGAAAATTTTGCAAGGTTTGTTACATCCTCCCCACCTTGTTTAAAATCTCGTCCTCGAGATTTACTGGAACAAGTAAGGATACTTTCGTTTCATTTCTGATTCCAGCTCCCAGGTATATTCAGGTCCTCTCTTTGAATCCCATTTTACTTTGACCAGAACTAGTCTCTTGTGTTTGAGATTCTTGACCTTTCTGTCTTCTATTTGAAGAGGTTTCTCAACAAACTTTAATTTTTCATTTACCTCTATGTCCTGAAGAGGTACTACCAGTGATTCATCCGATTAGCATTTCTTAAGATTAGATACATGAAATACATCATGTACACCGGCTAACTCTTCTGGTAGTTATAATTGATACGTGACTGGTCCTGTTCGTTGGATAATTGTAATGGTCCTACATATCTTGGACTTAGTTTTCCTTTCTTACCGAAACGGACTACTCCTTTCCAATGAGAGACTTTCAATAGTACTTTGTCTCTAACTTGAAATTCTAACGGCTTACGTCGATTATCGGCATAACTCTTTTGGCGATCTCGAGCTGTTTTAGTCTTTCCTTGATTTGAGCTATCTTATCGGTGGTTTCCTGCACAAGCTCGGGACCTGATAATTGACTTTCTCTTATTTCTGCCCAACATACTGGAGTTCGGCACTTTCGTCCATAAGGTGCTTCGAGTGGGGCATCATTAATGCTTGTGTGATAACTGTTGTTATAGGAGAATTCTATTAATGGTAAATGGTCGTCCCAATTTCCACCGAAATCTACAACACATGCTCTTAACATGTCTTCTAGGGTTTGGATCGTCCTTTCACTTTGTCCATCTGTCTGGGGATGGTATGTTGTACTTAAATTTAATCGTGTCCCCATTGCTTGTTGGAAACTTGTCCAAAAATGTGAAGTGAAACGACTATCCCTATCTGATACAATGGAGATTGGAACTCCATGTAGTGATACCACCTCATCTACGTATAACTTAGCTAGTCTTTCCATACTAAAGGTTTCTTTCATTGGTAAGAAATGAGCTGATTTGGTTAATCGATCCACAATCACCCAGATTGTATCGTTACCTTTTCTTGTTTTGGGTAATTTAGTAACAAAATCCATTGTTATTAATGCCCATTTCCAGACAGGCGTTTCTAGCTGTCGAAGTAAACCTGAAGGTTTCTGGAGTTCTGCTTTAACTTGGGAACAAGTTAAACACTTAGAAACGTAACTAGTTATGTCCTTCTTCATTCTGATCCACCAAAAGTTATTCCTCAAGTCTTGATACATCTTGTTATTACCAGGATGCATCATATACCTAGATTTATGGGCTTCCTCTAATATTTTATCTTGTAGATTCCCTTGTCTAGGTACCCAAATTTGTTTCTTATGAAATCTCCAAATTCCATCGTGTAACACCTCGAAATTTTGTGTCCAATAATGTGTTAACACGTGTCATGAGTTTACACGTGGCATTAACTATTAAATAAAGGACTAAAGTTGACAAACCTTGAAAGTATGTAAATTCGAGGGTTATAAATGTCGACGAAGGGTAAATATACTGTATAGTAACCCTAAACGATGCTCGTACCTTCAAACGAATAAATCATGGATCGTACGGAGCGAAACGCGGGAGAAAGTGAGAGATTACAAGCTACAGGGGTTAATTGTGTCAACATGTTTAATTTATACCTCTGAGTGATCCTTTGACGAACCCGAGGCTTTGTAACAGTAAAATACGCTCACTAGAATATACGATATAAATTTCGTGAAGTTCCATTTTAAAACGAGAAAGTTATGATCAAATTCGTATGCGAGGGGTTAAAAGCGTCAACAATAAAAGTTAAGGCTTTTCGAATAGTAATTAAACTAACCGGGGACTTAACAATGCGGGTAAAAGTCACGAGGCCCTTATTCGTAAATAATCGAGGGCCAAATCGCAAAGTTACCCCTTCGAAACCGAAAGGTCAGGTTAATGATTACAAAAGATTTGAAAATCTTGGAAAATCAGACCTCAGGCGGGACGCGTGGACGAAATAAGCAAGCTAATGCGGGCCGCGAGCCACCTGCTGATTCGGTTACTGACATGAAGATTCAGGCGGCCCGCGTCCAAGTTACCAAAATCCTAATGCGGGCCGCGTAAGGACCCCAGATGCAGAAACTTTGGACAGATGCATTGTTTGAGCTTGTGAACGACATTATGTGCATTAATTGAAGCATGGGCGCCCTCTACATGCCCCCTAGCACCCAGGGCCACCTGCTGAACATCCATGATCCATTGTAGGGTGAGTTGTAATGATCTTGAGCCTAATTTTTCACTATAAAAGGCACTACATTGCACACAATTGAATCACACCTCAAACCTGCTCTCTTGGTCATCTCTGGAGCTCTCAAGCACTCTTCTAACATCTCTAGTCGTGCACCAAGCTTCTGTAAGTTGCCTAACCCTTTGTGGTTTCGTTTTTCCATAGTTTTAGCTTAAAAGTCAATCCGTCGTAATTAACGATTGACTTTGCGATAAATCACAAATGGTCCAGTGGTTTGTCGAATCAAAGATAGTTATATGTTGGTAATCATGTGGGTTTTAAACCCTTAAAAGGGCACCATCTGATTCCCACTCTAACTAGTCCAAATGTCGAGTCAAACGTGCTTTGAAAAAGTCAACAGAAATGCTATTTTGCGATTTCTTGCATAATCGGTAATGTAGATGATATGTAACCTGTTTAAACATTCATAAAACATGATAATAAGTATATTAACTAGTCTAAGCTTGTTTGATCCGACCATTTACTGTTTTAACCCGGTTCGGAACCGAAAGTTGCAAAAGCTTTGACTTTTGCTTTGGCTTCAGTTCTGACCTGTTAAAGTATGATTTAGATATGCCTTAGGACTCTCTAAGGACCAGGTTACATGATGGTATAACCCTCTGTGACCGGTTCGTTGTTTGTCCGAGTCTTTTACACATTTCCGTTAAATGCTTAAAAGTTGACCGTAACGCCCTTTTTAATTTAAAACGAGAATTTCGGACATATGAAAGAACCATAACCTTAGTTACTGATTTCTAAGCATGTCCCTAAAATTTCACGTCAATCCGAGGTCCAGAATAGGAGTTATGCTAAATAGCGCAAATTACGGAAACTTTAGTAATTTAATAGCGCAATTAGCATAACGCCTATCTAAACCCAGATTTCGACATCAAACCTTTTATACACTGATGTAAAATAATATTTTGAGATTTTTAAAGATTTTTAATTATTTTTAACCTGCTCATAACCTGCGGTTATGGCAACGGTTCGGTAAATACCGAATATACCCTTTTCGGCCATAACTTGAGTTCTACAAGGTCTTTTGACCCGATTCCAGTTGCTACTGATTTTAAATAATAAATAAAGTATTTTAGACTTTATAAACTGTTCGGGAAACTCAGATTTCCTGTAGAACTCAGAAACCTCTTTTATAATCTTTAAAAAGACCGAAATACCCCTACGGGGCATAATATGAACTTAAACTCGTTACGGACATTATGGAAGGTATCCTACTGATACCACAACCTCTTTAAAGCATATTGACTTAGGAAAACAGTGTAGGACTCTTACGGTTACCCGTTACGCCTTTTGTGCGCACGGTTTGGCTTATGTAACTAGTTTACATAAACTAGCCGAAACGGGTCAAACCATATTGTTTTGACCCCAAAATACAGAGTGTGATTATTATACCCCTATAAAACAAGTCTTCAAACTTGTTGGGTCAAAATCACATTCCATTCCCGGTTTTCGCCTTTCACGCGATTAAACCGTATCTATCCTTTGAAACTGACCAGTCTAAGCTACGGCTAGATTAAAGACCCGTTAGGATTCTAATAGGTTATTTTAAAACCTTTGTTCCAGAATAGGAGACCAGTAAAAGCTATCTGCGATTTATTTCGATTAAGGATTTATACTTGCAAAGGTAAATACTTTTAACTTATTTTCCGTTATACGGGCTTGGGTTACGGTATATAGCATACCGCTTGATCGGGCATCAAATTCTCCACCGATTGAGTGGGTAATTGAATAAATTTGATCGGCTCGTTTAAATAGTCTTGTTACTTAAAAGCCTTTGGGGGGTTAATGACCATGTCCCGGATATCCCTGGCATCATTTTACGAAATGGCCACGACCTAAGCGCGGAGTGTAGGCGTACACTCGTCAGTGCATAATTAGATCGTTGTGGTGTGTCTATTGATCTTTAACCCGGACTTGATCCGGGCTACTGAACGCATAAGGAACATGTAATTCGTTCACAAGATTATAATATTAAATAATTCTCCCAAGTTATAAAAGAGTTTGTGCCTTGTGCATTCAAATCAATTTTAATAAACATTTTACAAAAGTGTCGGTTGAATGTATTTACCAGTGTAAACTGACGTATTTTCCCAAAAAGATTAAATGCAGGTACTAAACGTAATTGGCTGGCTATAGCTCCTTAGCATCTTAAAGAGTCTCGCAAGCTTAAGATGCCTTCGTCTGTTGAACAATACTTATATTTTGATTTGATCCCCTGTGGATACTTTTCGACTATTCGTAATACATTTGATATTACAAACAATGGTTGAAATATAATTATCTTTATGCTTCCGCTGTGCATTCATATATTGTGTGGTTTGACTATATTGTTGCCAACTACGTCACGGTAATCCCCCACCGGGCCCACTGGCGAGACGCGTGGAAATCGGGGTGTGACAGGTTGGTATCAGAGCCAACACTGAGTGAATTAAACACTAGCCTTTGTGTTTAATCTCAGTTACACAATTGCACATACTTGAGTCTAGACAAGAACATAGGACAAATTCGAATTTTATTCCAGTTTGTCTTTTTATTGTTTATTGTTATTTAAAGTTTTGAAAGCAGGAAATATGCCACCAGCAATCAGACGAGGAAGAGGAGGAAGAGGCAAAGGAACGATCATTACTCACAATGATCACGAGGCTGGACCTTCGAACATGCGAGCTCCTTCCAGTACGAGAAGTGAGGAACCACAGAGACGAAGAAGAAACCTCTTTGAACCTGCGAGACATTCTACCTCTCATAGCTCAACACCCTCATACCGTCATTCTTTTGGACCAGATTCGGAAAACAATCCCAATAACCCTCAACCATCCTTTATACCTCTCCAGCGATCTGCTTCGCACCGTTCTTATGGCGATCCTTCACCTTTCTTCGTAGGACAGTTTAACCCGGCGGATTATGTCCAAGAGCCAATAGGGTACAACCCTTTAGGACCAGAGGATCATTTTTCTGAAGATAATGCAGTGGATATGGACGAGGATACGGATCCCGTCGAGCCTGCACGGGGTACTCCCAATCATCCAATCGAGATCTCTGATGGGTCATCCTTTCATGGAACACCTTATCAAGGTACCGACAGTTATCAGGCAAGGTTTGACCAATGTAATTGGTACTTCACACCTTCACATCACTTCTCGCCTCATGATCAACAGCAACAACAGGATCCTTATGAGGATTCGCGGTTCGTGGCAGTTACGCCACCACCACCGCCACCGGTTCAACCAGTAATTCCAGATCCGCCAAGGCGTAGAAGATCAGGCGCACGGATGTCTACCCGAGGAGGGGAATTCCATTTCAGCAACCCTCGCCACTCGAGTGCGAGTCACTTTCCGTCAGTGCCTGAAGAAGAACCACAATTAGGGGAACCATCTGGTCACCCTGCAGAGGTGAATTCTACACCAGTTGCACCACCTCCTCCACCATTCGGATATGACAATCCGATACCAGCGTACGGCGCTTCCACCGCGTACAATCCGTTTGAGCAGCCGACTCACACGCACTACAACTATAACTATGATGCCGATCCATATGTGGTAGCGGCAAATTATAATGCCCTCCATGGAACCTCTTGGAGACCAGATTACTCAGCTCATGGGTATCCAATACCTCCCAGACCTTCGGTTCAGCAAACGTCGCAGCAGCCACGTTTTTCTCCACCGGAGCAAGAAGAAATACTCCACCGTTTAAACCGTGTGGAACGAGACTTTGAACAAGAACGAAAGAGTAATCGTGGATTTCTCAAGGGCCTAGCAAACCTACTAAAAGGGAGGAAGAAACGAGATCATTAGTCTTCTTGTGTATTGTTGTATTTACAATTTAGTCCCTACGTGGACATTTATCGTATTTCAGTCCCTACGTGGACTTATCTTTTAGTCCGTGCGCGGACATCTATCTTGTATTTGGTCCCTGCATGGATATGTTTTTCTATAAACCTCTGCGTAGGCATTTATTTATTTAAAAAGTCCCGCTTAGGGCAGCGTGTAATCATATTTGAAGTTTATGGAATGTTATGTTACAAATTTCATTTTTGTTATTACTATATATGAAATAAATCAAAAATCGTTCCTTTTAAATTTAAATCTGCCTAAATAAAGAATCTTAAGAGTGAAACCTAGCCAGGTGTCTTTATAAGACCCGGCCAAGATGGTAAGACCTGATTAAAAGATTCAGATTCCCTGTTAACCTCTGTAATCATGTTAACGTTCATGGCAGATGTGATTCGTTAAAATCGCACGCGTCATTCTTATAAAAAAAATCCTTTTAAGGATTTCCAAGGCCCAAATTAATGATTTATAAATCATGGGTTAAATCGTTAATGAAGACGATAACTTATTTAAACATCCATTAGTGATGTAGTGCCTACGGGCCAAACTTATAAACATCCATTAGCGATGTAGTGCCTACGGGCCAAATTTATTAAACATCCATTAGAGATGTAGTGCCTACGGGGCATAATTATTGTCATATAAGACAAAAGGCAGTGGTAGTCTATGACTCCCTGTCAGAAAAGGTAAAAGGACTATGGTTCAAACCTTCATGCCTTGATTCTCTGTAATCCCGGCTAATATTATAAAAACGTCCTCGTGACTAGGCTGTTATGCCAATAACAATATTATTTGTAATTAGGATAAGTATGTTCAAATCCTAAATAAAAGTGAGTAACAAATTAACCAGATATGGTCTCTGTTTACCATGGTTAATGAATCGCCATAAAAGACAATTCCATAATAAACTCCTAAATAAAAATTTTCGTTATCTTCTGTAGCAAATTCAAGTTACCATGACTGATCCAAATGGGGAGAATAGTTATTCGAAAGAAGACGAATACGATAACGCCCATGTTCATTTGACGGGCGCTGAATTAAAAGCTCTTGTTGACAATGCTGTTAAGGCAGCCCTGGATCGACAATACGAGGAGTATACTGAATCCCGGAGCAGAACCATATCTAAACCACACTCAAAGCCGAAAACCCACTCAAAATCTCACAGCAAACCACCGTCCAAGCCTAAAAAGGACGATGATAATCACTCATCCAATGAAAACAGTGTCCGTCCAGAAAAAGTGTATACTGATGCATCTCGCGCCAGGGGCTGCACCTACAAGTATTTCGTATCATGCAAACCCCGAGACTTCACTGGGGAGAAAGGCGCGGTTGATTGTATGACGTGGCTAGACGAGATGGACACCGTGGTGGACATCAGTGGTTGCGCAGAGAAAGATGTGGTAAAGTTTGTGTCACAATCATTCAAGGGCGAAGCCCTGGCTTGGTGGAGGTCTCTGGTTCAGGCCTCGGGGAAGTCTGTTTTATACAGCATGACATGGGAGGAATTCATTTCTCTCATCAAGGAGAATTACTGCCCTCAACATGAGGTTGAAAAGATCGAGACCGACTTTCTATCGTTGGTTATGACGAACCTTGACTGTCAAGCTTACCTCACGAGCTTCAACACGATGTCCCGGTTGGTTCCGTATCTGGTAACCCCGGAGCCAAAGAGAATAGCTCATTTTATCGGTGGTTTAGCCCCCGAAATAAAGGCAAGCGTAAAGGCCTCTCGGCCAGCGACCTTTAGATCTGTAGCCGACATATCTTTGTCCCTTACTCTTGATGCGGTCCGACAAAGATCGCTGAGGAACAAAGAGGCTGAGAAGAGAAAGCGTGAAGATGATACTTCACGAAGGTCGGGCTAGAAGCACCGTGGAAACGGTGACAACAAGAGAGGGTCTGAGTCAAGGAAGGATGGGCAACAGTCTGGTGAGAAGCCCAAGTGCAAGAATTGCAAGAGACATCACTTTGGAAAGTGTAGACTCGAATCAAACTCGCAGACTCAGTTGAAGTCGTATGCATGCGGGTTATGCAAGTCCAAGGACCACAAGACCGTGGATTGCAAAAAGATAAAGGATGCAACTTGCTACAGTTGCAACGAGAAGGGGCACATTCGAACCAACTGCCCTAAAAATGCCAAGAAGCCGGAAGAGGCCAAGAAGACCAATGCAAGAGTCTTCCGGATGGAGGCGAAAGAAGCAGTGCTAGATGATAACGTGATCACATGTACTTTTCTCGTAAATGATATCTTTGCAAGAGTACTTTTTGATTCGGGCACTGATAAGTCTTTCGTAGATCATAAATTTTGCCCATTGCTAGATATGCCTGTCAAAACCTTAAATATGAATTATGAGGTAGAGCTAGCAGATGGCACCATAGAAACCGTCTCCACTGTGTTAGATGGATGTGTGATATCCATTAAGAACCACTCTTTTCCTCTATCTCTACTTCCCTTTAAATTGGCTGGTTTTGACATAGTTCTGGGTATGGACTGGTTATCTCACAACCAGGCCCAAATCGTCTGCAACAGAAAGCAAGTGGTGGTAAAGACTCCGTCTGGTGAATCGCTTACCATTCGGGGAGATTACCAGTATGGATTGCCTGAGCAAGTGACTATGCTCAAGGCTTCTAAATGTCTAAAGAAGGGTTGTGTCATTTACATGGCACAAGTGATTTTTGATGAGCCTAAACCGAAGATAGAAGACATTCCCGTCATTTCGGAATATCCAGAAGTTTTCCCTGAAGACCTACCTGGTTTGCCACCGGATAGGCAAGTGGAATTCAGGATTGATATCATCCCTGGAGCAGCACCTATTGCTAGAGCACCTTACAGGCTAGCACCAACCGAAATGAAGGAGTTGAGGACCCAGCTGGATGAACTGCTAGCTAAAGGTTTTATCAAACCTAGTTCATCTCCCTGGGGAGCACCTGTCCTGTTTGTAAAGAAGAAGGACGGATCGATGCGTTTGTGTATCGATTATCGCGAGCTTAATAAGGTCACGATAAAGAATAGATATCCCTTGCCGAGGATCGACGATTTGTTCAATCAGTTACAAGGGGCAAGTTATTTCTCGAAGATTGACTTGAGGTCAGGCTACCATCAACTGAAAGTCAGAGATGAAGATGTACATAAAACCGCATTCAGGACTCGTTACGGTCACTACGAGTTCCTAGTGATGCCTTTTGGGCTCACTAATGCACCGGCTGCGTTCATGGATCTCATGAATCGCGTCTGCAAGCCGTACTTAGACAAATTCGTCATCGTTTTCATCGACGATATTCTTATCTACTTGAAGAACCGAGCTGACCATGAGAAACACCTTCGCTGTATTCTCAAACTCCTACATCATGAGAAACTCTATGCCAAATTCTCTAAGTGCGAATTCTGGCTTCGAGAAGTCCAATTCCTGGGACATGTTGTCAGCGAGCGTGGTATCCAAGTGGATCCCACTAAACTAGAAGCTGTCATGAATTGGCAAGAGCTCAAGACGCCTACAGAGATTCGTAGTTTCCTGGGGTTAGCAGGATATTACAGGCGTTTCATTGAAAAATTTTCAAGGATTGCTGCGCCCTTAACTTCCCTGACCAAGAAAAAGGTAAAATTTGTTTGGGGCCCTAAGCAGCAAGAGTCCTTTGATATTCTGAAGCAAAAGTTGAGCAACGCTCCTGTGCTGACATTACCTGAAGGTACCGAAGAGTTCGTAGTTTACTGCGACGCGTCACACACTGGCATGGGATGTGTGCTCATGCAGAAAGGCAAGGTTATTGCCTATGCTTCGAGACAGTTAAAGGTGCATGAGAAGAATTACACCACCCATGACTTGGAGCTGGGTGCAGTTGTGCTCGCACTAAAACTGTGGAGGCATTATCTGTATGGTATCAAGTTTGTGATCTATTCTGATCATAAGAGCCTTCAACATCTGTTTAATCAGAAGGAACTAAACATGAGGCAACGCCGTTGGATGGAGACTTTAAATGATTATGATTGTGAAATCAGATATCATCCCGGCAAGGCGAATGTAGTCACTGATGCCCTGAGTAGAAAGGAAAGGGTGAAACCCATCCGAATCAATGCCAAGAGCATTGAAGTGAAGAATAATTTGATTGAAAGGTTGTTAGCCGCACAGAGAGAAGCTGCGTTGGAAGCTAACTATCCTAATGAAAAGCTAGGAGTAACTGAGGAGCAGTTAACTCTTAGCAAGGACGGAATTTTACGATTAAATGGACGAATATGGGTTCCGATTTATGGAGGACTACGAGATGTTATCCTCTAGGAAGCCCATAGTTCCAAATATTCTGTTCACCCGGGAGCTGATAAGATGTATCAGGATCTAATGGCAAATTATTGGTGGATAGGCTTGAAAAAGTCTGTAGCCGCTTATGTAGCCAAATGCTTGACTTGTGCGCAAGTCAAGGCTGAGCATCAGAAGCCGTCAGGCTTGCTACAACAGCCTGAACTTCCCGAATGGAAGTGGGAATGTGTAACTATGGATTTTATTACCAAGTTACCCAAGACGAGGAAAGGAAATGACACAATATGGGTTATAGTCGATAGACTGACTAAGTCAGCTCATTTCTTACCCATCAAGGAGACTTATAGCTCCGACATGTTAGCCCAGTTATACGTTGATAAGATTGTAGCCTTACATGGCATACCTGTGTCTATTATCTCCGACAGAGATACTAGATACACGTCTCATTTCTGGAAAAGCTTCCAGCAATCTTTGGGCACACGTTTGAATTTTAGTACGGCTTACCATCCTCAGACAGACGGTCAGAGTGAGCGTACTATTCAAACGTTGGAAGACATGCTACGTGCACGTGCTATCGATTTGGGTGGGAGTTGGGATAAGAACCTACCACTAATCGAATTCTCTTACAACAATAGCTACCATACCAGCATTAAGGTTGCGCCTTTCGAGGCATTATGCGGTAGAAAGTGTAGATCGCCTGTTTGTTGGGCGGAAGTTGGAGATGTCCAATTATCAGGACCAGAGATAGTCTTCGAGACGACGGACAAGATTGTCCAGATTCGAGACCGTCTCAAAGCTGCCCGAGATAGGCAGAAGAGTTACGCGGATCCAAAGCGTAAAGATTTTCACTTCGAAGTAGGTGAAAAGTGTTACTTAAAGTATCACCCAGGAAGGGGGTGATGCGTTTCGGTAAGAAAGGCAAACTAAGCCTGAGATACATAGGACCTTTCGAGGTTATCGAACGTGTCGGGTCAGTTGCCTATAAGTTGAACTTACCACAAGAGCTCAATGGAATCCACAATGTGTTCCACATCTGCAATCTAAAGAAGTGCTTCGCTGATGAATCACTGGTAATACCACATACAGATGTGTATATAGATGAGAGCTTAAAATTTGTGGAAAAACCTTTGTCGATTGAAGATCGACAGGTAAAGAAGCTTCGAAGGAAGCATGTACCTATTGTTAAGGTCAAATGGGATGCCCGTAGAGGTCCCGAATTCACGTGGGAGGTTGAAGCCACGATGAAAGAAAAATACCCTTATTTATTTCAATAAATCTCGGGTCGAGATTTATTTTAAGGGGGTGAGGATGTAACACCTCGAAATTTTGTGTCCAATAATGTGTTAACACGTGTCATGAGTTTACACGTGGCATTAACTATTAAATAAAGGACTAAAGTTGACAAACCTTGAAAGTATGTAAATTCGAGGGTTATAAATGTCGACGAAGGGTAAATATACTGTATAGTAACCCTAAATGATGCTCGTACCTTCAAACGAATAAATCATGGATCGTACGGAGCGAAACGCGGGAGAAAGTGAGAGATTACAAGCTACAGGGGTTAATTGTGTCAACATGTTTAATTTATACCTCTGAGTGACCCTTTGACGAACCCGAGGCTTTGTAACAGTAAAATACGCTCACTAGAATATACGATATAAATTTCACGAAGTTCCGTTTTAAAACGAGAAAGTTATGATCAAATTCGTATGCGAGGGGTTAAAAGCGTCAACAATAAAAGTTAAGGCTTTTCGGATAGTAATTAAACTAACCGGGGACTTAACAATGCGGGTAAAAGTCACGAGGCCTTTATTCGTAAATAATCGAGGGCCAAATCGCAAAGTTACCCCTTCGAAACCGAAAGGTGGTTAATGATTACAAAAGATTTGAAAATCTTGGAAAATCAGACCTCAGGCGGGCCGCGTGGACGAAATAAGCAAGCTAATGCGGGCCGCGAGCCACCTGCTGATTCGGTTACTGACATGAAGATTCAGGCGGCCCGCGTCCAAGTTACCAAAATCCTAATGCGGGCCGCGTAAGGACCCCAGATGCAGAAACTTTGGACAGATGCATTGTTTGAGCTTGTGAACGACATTATGTGCATTAATTGAAGCATGGGCGCCCTCTACATGCCCCCTAGCACCCAGGGCCACCCGCTGAACATCCATGATCCATTGTAGGGTGAGTTGTAATGATCTTGAGCCTAATTTTTCACTATAAAAGGCACTACATTGCACACAATTGAATCACACCTCAAACCTGCTCTCTTGGTCATCTCTGGAGCTCTCAAGCACTCTTCTAACATCTCCAGTCGTGCACCAAGCTTCTGTAAGTTGCCTAACCCTTTGTGGTTTCGTTTTTCCATAGTTTTAGCTTAAAAGTCAATCCGTCGTAATTAACGATTGACTTTGCGATAAATCACAAATGGTCCAGTGGTTTGTCGAATCAAAGATAGTTATATGTTGGTAATCATGTGGGCTTTAAACCCTTAAAAGGGCACCCTCTGATTCCCACTCTAACTAGTCCAAATGTCGAGTCAAACGTGCTTTGAAAAAGTCAACAGAAATGCTATTTTGCGATTTCTTGCATAATCGGTAATGTAGATGATATGTAACCTGTTTAAACATTCATAAAACATGATAATAAGTATATTAACTAGTCTAAGCTTGTTTGATCCGACCATTTACTGTTTTGACCCGGTTCGGAACCGAAAGTTGCAAAAGCTTTGACTTTTGCTTTGACTTCAGTTCTGACCCGTTAAAGTATGATTTAGATATGCCTTAGGACTCTCTAAGGACCAGGTTACATGATGGTATAACCCTCTGTGACCGGTTCGTTGTTTGTCCGAGTCTTTTACACATTTCCGTTAAATGCTTAAAAGTTGACCGTAACGCCCTTTTTAATTTAAAACGAGAATTTCGGACATATGAAAGAACCATAACCTTAGTTACTGATTTCTAAGCATGTCCCTAAAATTTCACGTCAATCCGAGGTCCAGAATAGGAGTTATGCTAAATAGTGCAAATTACGGAAACTTTAGTAATTTAATAGCGCAATTAGCATAACGCCTATCTAAACCCAGATTTCGACATCAAACCTTTTATACACTGATGTAAAATAATATTTTGGGATTTTTAAAGATTTTTAATTATTTTTAACCTGCTCATAACCTGCGGTTATGGCAACGGTTCGGTAAATACCGAATATACCCTTTTCAGCCATAACTTGAGTTCTACAAGGTCTTTTGATCCGATTCCAGTTGCTACTGATTTTAAATAATAAATAAAGTATTTTAGACTTTATAAACTGTTCGGGAAACTCAGATTTCCTGTAGAACTCAGAAACCTCTTTTATAATCTTTAAAAAGACCGAAATACCCCTACGGGGCATAATATGAACTTAAAATCGTTACGGGCATTATGGAAGGTATCCTACTGATACCACAACCTATTTAAAGCATATTGACTTAGGAAAACAGTGTAGGACTCTTACGGTTACCCGTTACGCCTTTTGCGCGCACGGTTCGGCTTATGTAACTAGTTTACATAAACTAGCCGAAACGGGTCAAACCATATTGTTTTGACCCCAAAATACAGAGTGTGATTATTATACCCCTATAAAACAAGTCTTCAAACTTGTTGGGTCAAAATCACATTCCATTCCCGGTTTTCGCCTTTCACGCGATTAAACCGTATCTATCCTTTGAAACTGTCTGGTCTAAGCTACGGCTAGATTAAAGACCCGTTAGGATTCTAATAGGTTATTTTATAACCTTCGTTCCAGAATAGGAGACCAGTAAAAGCTATCTGCGATTTATTTCGATTAAGGATTTATACTTGCAAAGGTAAATACTTTTAACTTATTTTCCGTTATACGGGCTTGGGTTACGGTATATAGCATACCGCTTGATCGGGCATCAAATTCTCCACCGATTGAGTGGGTAATTGAATAAATTTGATCAGCTCGTTTAAACAGTCTTGTTACTTAAAAGCCTTTGGGGGGGTTAATGACCATGTCCCGGATATCCCTGGCATCATTTTACGAAATGGCCACGACCTAAGCGCGGAGTGTAGGCGTACACTCGTCAGTGCACAAATAGATCGCTGTGGTGTGTCTATTGATCTTTAACCCAGACTTGATCCGGGCTACTGAATGCATAAGGAACATGTAATTCGTTCACAAGATTATAATATTAAATAATTCTCCCAAGTTATAAAAGAGTTTGTGCCTTGTGCATTCAAATCAATTTTAATAAACATTTTTACAAAAGTGTCGGTTGAATGTATTTACCAGTGTAAACTGACGTATTTTCCCAAAAAGATTAAATGCAGGTACTAAACGTAATTGGCTGGCTATAGCTCCTTAGCATCTTAAAGAGTCTCGCAAGCTTAAGATGCCTTCGTCTGTTGAACAATACTTATATTTTGATTTGATCCCCTGTGGATACTTTTTGACTATTCGTAATACATTTGATATTACAAATAATGGTTGAAATATAATTATCTTTATGCTTCCGCTGTGCATTCATATATTGTGTGGTTTGACTATATTGTTGCCAACTACGTCACGGTAATCCCCCACCGGGCCCACCGGTGAGACACGTGGAAATCGGGGTGTGACACATCGGTTCCCTGTTCTAATTCCTTTATTCTTCCTTTCATTCCTTCAGCATCATCCTTCATCGTTGTTTCCTGAATATTTTTCAGTTGTTCCATTAAATCTAACTGCAGATTTAATCTAAGAGCACGAACTCGTCTTTGTTTCTCATGGTACTTACGACTTAGGGCATTAGCTACTATATTTGCTTTTCCTTCGTGATATTGAATATCACAGTCGTAATCACTTAAGATTTCCATCCATCTTCTTTGCCTCATGTTCAATTCTTTTTGCCCAAATATGTATCTTAAGCTCTTATGATCTATAAAGACAGTAAACTTACTACCATACAGATAACGTCTCCAAATCTTCAGGGAAAAAATTATTGCTCCTAATTCTAAGTCATAAGTTGTGTAATTTTCATCTTGCTTTTTCAATTGCCTTGATGCATACGCGATCACTTTCTTGCATTGCATTAACACACATCCTAATCCTAGCTTAGAAGCATCACAGTAAACTACGAAATCTTTTGTTCCTTTTGGTAAGGCAAGAATAGGGGCATTTGTTAATCTTTGCTTTAGAATTCTAAAGGCTTCCTCCTGCTTGGGTCCCCATTCAAACCTAACAATTTTACAGGTTAACTTAGTTAATGGAACAGCTATCTTAGAAAAGTCTTGGATAAAGCGTCTATAGTATCCAGCTAGCCCTAGAAAACTTCTGACTTCTGTAGTTGATTTCGGGACTTTCCAATTTGTGATAGCTTCTATTTTGGAAGGATCTATGTGAATGCCTTCATGATTAACCATGTGTCCTAGAAATTGCACCTCTTGTAACCAAAATTCACACTTAGAAAATTTGGCGTAAAGCTTTTCTTTTCTTAACAGGGTTAAGAGTGCATGCAGGTGCTCACAGTGCTTGTCCTTGCTTTTGTAATAAATAAATATATCATCAATGAAGACAATTACAAATTTATCCAAGTACGATTACAGATTCTATTCATCATATCCATGAATGCTGCAGGAGCATTCGTTAATCCAAATGGCATGACTATAAACTCGTAGTGACCGTACCTAGTCCTGAAAGCAGTTTTAGGAATGTCCTTTTCCTGTATCTTCAGTTGATGATATCCGGAGTGCAAATCTATCAATTCTAGGTAATGGGTATCGATTCTTAATAGTAACCTTATTTAATTCTCTATAATCACTACACATGCGCATTGACCCATCTTTCTTTTTCACAAACAACACTGGTGCTCCCTAAGGGGATGAACTGGGTTGTATAAATCATTTTCCTAATAATTTATCTAATTGCTTTTTCAGCTCTAACATTTCTGTCGGTGCTAAACGATAGGGTGCCTGAGCTATTGGAGCAGTTCCAGGTATTAGATGAATTCTAAATTCTACTTCCCTATCTGGTGGTAATCCAGGTAGATCTTCTGGGAATACATCGGGGTATTATGATATTACTGGAATTTCCATAAGTTCTTTGCTTTTAGTGTTAATGTTTACTGAAATCATATACACTATGCCTTGCTTTCGTTCGTAACTAGCAACTTTCATTACTGAAATGAACTTCATTTTTGCGTGGCTTATCTCCTGTAATCAGACTCATCTCTCCTGTTGGTGTACAGATTTCTATGGAATTCTGATCACATAGGATCGAGCATGGTTGGCTACCAACCAATCCATTCCTAACACGATGTCGAATCCTGCTAAATTCATAGGTAGAAGGTTTGCCGAAAACGTATGTCCCGAGAGTTCTATCTTTCCTTCTTGAAGTACCTTATCTATACTGACAGAGTTTCCTTCTGCCGTTTCTACCGTATAAACTTGACTACGTTTGGTTAAGGGTTGCTTAAGAGCTTGACAGAATGAAGTATTTATAAAACTTTGGTTTACACCAGAGCCAAATAATACTTTTGCATAAACGTCATGGACAAAGAACATACCAGCTATCACGTCAGGAATCAGATCTGCTTTTTGCGTTGTCAGCTGGAAAGCTCTTGCGTTTTTCTTATTAGTTCCATCGGCCACTTTTGCTTTGTTGTCAACTGTCTTGACTAATTTAGGGCAATTTGGCTTAAAATGCCCGACTTCTCCACAATTGTAGCAGATCGTATATTTCTTCCCGCAATCTTCCTCTCGGTGCCCCGGTATTTTGCAGAAATTATAGTATTCCTTACATTTTCCAAAATGTTTCCTTTTACAGTTTCCGCAAAATGGTGGTGCAGAAGATTGCCCATCTCCCTTTTTCTTGAAATTATTATTACCCAAATGGAAACCTTGGGTAATCTTCTGAGCCAATTCCTTCTTCCTATTCTATTCTCTCGTACGAACCAACCCGTCAATCAAGGTATTGGCCAACTCGACTGCATCGTCGATAGTCCGAGGTCTAACAGCCTTGACTATATCGCGGATCTCGCTAATCAATCCCCAAATGTAGCAAGATATAAGTACAAGTTCTGACGAGGCCAGAGTCGGTACTATTCTTGCATACTCGAAGAATTTCGATGTATACTCACGGCATTTAACATCCACCATCTGGTGGGTCAAGAACTGGTTTGTCATTTGTTCCTTTTCGTAGGAAGGACAAAACTTCCTTTCTACCAGTTCTTTAAACTCTCACAACTCATGGCATAAGCCATGTCACTTCCCTTAGCTTGTAGTACCGTGTTCCACCATTCTAATGCCTCTTTTTTGAAAAGGTGGGACGCATACATCACCTTGTCTTCTTCTGCGCACTTAATTAGTTTGATCACAGCTTCTGTCTTTTCTAACCAACGTAGTGCAGCAGTTGCTCCTTCATTGCCTGCGAATTCGGTTGGTTTACAGGTGAGGAATTCTTTATAAGTGCAACTAGTCGTCATCACTTTCATCTTTTTAGGTAATGGGGCTTGAATTATATTATTATTGCCTCAATTTACAGTATAACTGAAATTATCATCACGAGTGCGTTTGCTATTGTCGGCTTTGGAAGGCGCGACTGGATTTGTAACAGCTGCAACGACTGCTGGGATAGCATTGGCTATACCCTGAGCAACTATATTTTCTATATCTTCTCTATTGAGAAAGTTTTCCCGATTATTTGGTTCCGATTGATTAACTTCATTTGCCGAGTGGTTAACTGCGTTTGCCATCTGAATTATTAACAATATACACTGATTAATATCACAAAATAGATAGCAATTAGATACAATATGGCAACCACAATCACAACTAAGTCAACACATATAGCCAAAATTGTCGATCCTTGCAATGTTTAGATTTATATATATATATATATATATATATATATATATATATATATATATATATATATATATATATATATATATATATATATATATATATATATATATATATGCATCCGTACAAACCACATATTTACAGATGTTTTATTAGGTGATATTTATATTATTATTATTATTATTATTATTATTATTATTATTATTATTATTATATATAGTTTTTTTTCATATATTACTATTACACAAAATATCTATTCTATGGTTAACTGTCTTCAAAAGTGAAATTCCCTTTCATCGTACTTCCAGGAGATGTTCTCACCCACAGTTCGGATCCAGTTTCCCCCGTCCACCAATTCTTCGTCGTAGCGGCGTAGTTCAGCAACATTTTTTGGGTTCATGGGTGGAAAAGCAACGGGGGCAGGTTTAAACTATGGATAATAAGGGTTTGGATTGTTCATGAGGTTTTGGAAATGCCAATCATTTGTCCACCACTCCTCAATTGGGTCAGGAAGGGGTAGTGGGTTGACAGAGGTTCAGGGATGGCAGGTTCCAGGTTTGTAGGAAGTTCATTTTGAACGGGAATGTTCATAAGGTTTTCATCAGCTGGGCCAAAAAGGTTGCAGTTGGCTAGCTTCCTGTCTAGTTCCTTCCAGGGTGGCAGAGCCGGAGTCTGTCTAGAGCTTTCCCCCACAATCTCTTTTCCTTTTGGTTCAACGGTTTTCTTCACTTTTTGAGCTGCAGGTTTCTTCTTTCTCCCCCTTTTCCAGTCTAAAAGCCTCCTTCTCTTCTTGGGTTTGGGTTTTTCCTGGGCTTGGAACACTATTGGCTCGTCCGCCTCAGCTTGGTACCCGGTCTGGTTCTCGGTAGCTTCCATGTCAGTGGAATGTATTGAGAAGTTTTGGAGAGCCTCCGATAATTCATTCATATTGTTAGTCACACACAAGGAAACACAAAAGTTCCAAATTAAATTTTAATCATTGAATTTAAATTTCACAGAAGCACCAAATTCCTGCCTAAAATTTAAGTATTTTTCAAATACTTAATTTGCTTAAACCAGTGGCTCTGATACACCTTTTCTGTCATGGCCCCTGACCCGTTTTGCCTGGTTCGGAAGCCGCGGGACAGAAACCCGTGGTATTGGTATTTAATTTGGCAGCGAAATTTTCAACATGACCGTTTGTCAGAAAATAATATCAGAGTTTTTTTTTTAAAGAAAACACCAAATTATTTTATTACACTTCTCGAAACAAACCCCGTATTTTACAACAAAGGAATTTCACTGGAAAATCCCCTGATTACAGAAAACATGTTTATTTCTATTTACTGAGCCACTTTATCTAAGCTGGAGTGCTACGCGACACTTTTCCTTTTCTTCACAGTAAATCACCTGAAACATGTTTTAAAAAGATTTGATCAGCGGAAAATACTGGCGAGTGCATTCTATTTATACAAAAGACACATTGTTATAATATACAGTATTAAGAGCTATTACAATGTTTATATCAACCAATTACCCCAAATCGGTATTTGTCACTCGACCGGATCTGTGACTATGGTCATATCACACATTGGCTAACCCGTTGTCCAATGGTGAAAATTATCAAGTAGTATATACAAAACCCCACATACCGGCAGTAATTACAGATCACAAAGACTTAATCACTGTAATTATAACTTTGAAAACAAGTAGGGTTTTGGAAGCAAATTTGATAAAAAGAGAATGACTCACATTGCAAATTTAAACGGTCAAGCCTGCCTACTGGTTAAGCTGGTGAACCTAATTAAATATACAATGCAAACGAAACTAGGTTAGTAACTTAATTCAACATTTACGATAACCGCGAGATCGAAGCCCTCACGACGAATGACAAAGTATAGCCCAATGTAGGCAGCACTTAAACATTCATCGGTTCGGTTTTAATCGATCATATATTGTATCGTAGCAGTGATCGAGTTATTACCCTGTTATCGTAGCAGAGTTTCGAGGTTTTGATTGAATTTGAACGAAACAGTGCAGATATCAACGTACGTAACAAATTTTATCGTCGAAACAAGCAAAGTATTCAAGTCCCAACCCCTAGTATTTATACTGGAATTTGGTTCCTCTCGCGTGTCGCACCGGCTACCCTGACCCCTGGCGCGTGTCGCGACGGCGACCCGCCTAGGCTAGGGTAGCCTGGTGTCGAGTATAGCCTGGATGTGTTGTAACTTTTCGAAAATACGTGTTTTAATTCAGTTTCGTGAGGCAAAAATCAATTAGGGGATCCCATCCCCTTGAGTTTTAGGGGGCCCTGTTGCTGGTTTCGTCTGTTTTCAAATTTTGGATTACACCGTACCACTTGGGGGTTTCAATTAGGGTTTCTTAGTGTACCTTTTTAGGAATAGGCAATAGAAAATTTTGCAAGGTTTGTTACAACAATTCTTGTATGGTTGTTACACGCTTGAAACTACGCGAAAAGCACTCGAAAACACCATAAAACCTAACTTTGGGCCCCTAATTGCATACTTATCAAACTTGAGGGACCATTTGTGACAAAAAGCCAAACCTCCCTTAAAACCCACGTTTTGAATCAGCATTTTTGGCTCCAACCTCCACCCTAAAATATAAATTTTGAATCTTGTATTTATGGCTCCAACCTCCACCTCCATTCTCCACCAATGGGCTTCTAAACCTCGTTAAACACGCACCTAACCTCACTCAACTTTAAAACCAAGCCTCCCAACACTCATTTTCATTTTTCCAACTCATTTAAACTCTCAAAACACTCTAATCTCAGCTGATAATGCAAGTTTTGGACAAATTATTCTAAGTGCTAAATGAGCACTTTTCTTCACATTTCTTCCATCCTTTTTACTTCTTCCTTCTCTACAAAGTATGGAAGACCTCTAGAATTGTTCTCACAAGGTTTCCATGGAAAACCAAGGTGAAACATCACCAAAATGAGGTCCAACTTTCTGTTTTGGAAGGAAAATTTATTAAACATACATGAACTTATATTTTCTTTATACATTCCTATGTCCTTATGTCACTAATCAAGACTATGATTATGTGTGCTTAAAAACAAGGTGGTAACATACAAATCCAGAGGTTTTAAGGCTCAAAACTTTCTGTTTTAAAAGGGTTTTAACCCACAAGTGATGAACAAGTCTTGAACTTAAATATGTGTGATTATTTGTATAGCTTGGGCTATCCTACTTACAAATCCACACGTCACTTTATGTTTTCTTCTTAGTTAGTTAGTTAGTTAGTTTATTTTAATTCCTTATTGTACATTCATGGCCATCCTTGTTGTCTTGTGACAACTTGTGCATTGGTGAATACAAAAGAGGTCTTAAAATGGAAGGTTTATCTTCCTACCTCTATGCATGACTTCCATGATAATATTGTTATACTTGATGGACTAAGACTTATGTTATATACTATATAGAATATATAAAACCTATAGTAACCGAACCTTTGATAATAATCTAATGGTTATTTGTCAAAATACTAAGTTGCACCATCTAAGAACGTAGTTCTCGTTACGATTCTAATAGGTACTTTAACCCATGAAAACATTCAAACCCCTATGAGTTTCATAGTGTCAAAAACGAGTATTATGTGCTAGATGGTTATTTTCTCATAAATATCCATATACTTTTAAATTCTGAATTCCAACTTTAAACTTACCTTGAACTCCAATCCGTATACATTCAACCTTCTAAACTCATTCACTCGTCAACACTTGGATAATCGGAAGAATTAGCAATTTTATGAGTACACTTGAACCCCCCCTTTTCGTTTACCACCTTTTGGGGTGTAACATGTTAATCTATAAAACTTGCACTTAAACTTTATTCTTAATTGCACAAACATTCCTTATACATGCATGCCTACTTGATTACTTTATACTTTAAACTTGGGGTTATACGTTTTGTGTTAGACTTATCATTAACTTCGTACGAGCCTATCCTTGACATATATAACGCTATAGGATTAACGCACCACCTGTAAACTTTGGGTTATGTTAAGAGCTTATTGCGTTTCATCATTGGTTTGATTAGTTAAACACATGCCGATTTTATTGTTTATCTTGTTTCAATAGCTTGCCATGTGGAATTGTTTAAAACTTATCTTTTTATGCTATGTATGAAAACCCGTATACTCGCCAATACATGTTTGTATTGAACTATACTTTTTAACATATTACAGGCTGATGATGACGATGCTATGAAACTGAAGTAGTGTCGATGCCTAGACACACATATAGACGTTCTAGGTTTTAATATGTTGTATCAGTTTTGTACTTGTTTGTTGTGTTGTTTTTCTTGTATTGAACATGTGGTATTTCCAAGTTCCATGTATTGCAACACTTTTGTTATGAATGAAATCAACTTATTTTAATTCCATTGTCACAATTAGCATTATGTGTGATAAGCAATCTATCTTCGTCTCGCTCTGATGTTTCCGCCATCGGTTGGGGTGTGACAGTTTTCATCTCACTCTGATGTTTTCGCCATCGGTTGGGGTGTGAGATGCTCCACAGTCAATTCATCCAAAACGCTTTGGTTATTTAAGAGGCAAGACATTTCCTTTGAACCTAGAATCTATGCACACAACGGTCAATATGGATTTGCCTAGGGTGTTATAATTGTCCATGTTAATCTTTTAAGTATCGTTACATGTGTACTGATCAACTTGACATACTCACAAGTTAACCCCTTTATTCGTATACTTTAATAAATTGTTTTGAATTATGCTAAAATCGTACAAAAAGTATCGATACTAAAAACGAGTGAAAATATCCACCGAATACAATACCATTTACGGCGGCACAATACTAGTTTGGCATGATAAATGAAAATATATTGAAAGAGGGGCACGATGTTTGCCCCACCCCACACCTCCACGCAAGCTTACTTGCCAACATCAACCCCAAAATCCTTATTATATATTCCGCGTGACTAGCGGGATCATGATCATATCAACACCGCAAAATATGTAGAACGAGATGGTGGTGTGGTGTTTCATGCTCTCCTGCGGTGCCACCTGATGACTGTCGTAAAGGTCAATCAAAAACCTAATTAAACTACGTAGATAGCGTAAGTAGGCTATCGTATCCTTGGGGAATTTGTGGTTATGTTTAACTAGATAATTATTATAAATTAAAAAAAACAACTCCCACCCAGAATCCCGATTGCAAGTTTAACACAAAAAACCCGTTTACAAATTCGTAACACCACATAGACATGGCCTTGGAATTAATAACTTTGATTAATTATTCGGGATAGTTTTTAAGATTCACCATACAACCTAATAACCCGTTTAGTTATACCAATTACCCACCAATTTACCAACCCGCTAACAACGCAAGTATGTTGCCAATACGCTTAATAAACGACAAACAATTCAAATATAATAAACGTTTCACAAAATCAACATAAGTGGTCAAGATTTACCAGTTAATAAGAATGAGAAAAACAAAATTTAATGTAAAAATCTAGAAATCAATCATCCGGGGAAAGTCACATAAGATAAAGGTAAAGTCCTCCAAGTTTCAGATTCTAGGTTCACACCAAACCCAGTTTAATCATTAACTGGACACCACAAAGACATGGTGCTGAAAAATCGGTTAGGTTAAATGGTAATAAAAAACAGGTCTTTGTCATCAGATCTTTTACAGTTCAATTACCTTATTTATTAAAGTCCTCCAAGTTTCAGATTCTAGGTTCACACCAAACCCAGTTTAATCATTAACTGGACACCACAAAGACATGGTGCTGAAAAATCGGTTAGGTTAAATGGTAATAAAAAACAGGTCTTTGTCATCAGATCTTTTACAGTTCAATTACCTTATTTATTAATGTGAGTCAACCTACTCTACGTCATCCAACAAGCTACAAGGTCTTGCCATCAACCGAGCCAGTTGTAAAGCAAGAACTCAAACACATGCAAATAGTATAAATAAACCAACTCTACGTCAGTTTAATCATTAACTGGACACCACAAAGACATGGTGCTGAAAAATCGGTTAGGTTAAATGGTAATAAAAAACAGGTCTTTGTCATCAGATCTTTTACAGTTCAATTACCTTATTTATTAATGTGAGTCAACCTACTCTACGTCATCCAACAAGCTACAAGGTCTTGCCATCAACCGAGCCAGTTGTAAAGCAAGAACTCAAACACATGCAAATAGTATAAATAAACCAACTCATCAAATTGTTTATAAGACGTTGTCAAAGTCAAAACAAATCCAAACATGAATAAACTAAGAAAACTCTTAAACCCTATAAACCGTACGCTTGAAAAAAGTCACATAAACGATCATGCCTTGAACCGTGTACAACCGCCAAAAGGCGACTGCCTTTGCCGTGTGTGCCCACTGTTCCTCAACTCAGCCGTCTGCCAATTCTCCCCTCAAAAGTTGCGCACCCTTTATATTAATTCAGCCGTCATCTTTTAATTCCTATCCCACCGACTTCCATTAATTCTCTTGTCTTTGTGGACAGCCCAACTTTACGACCCACCAATCAACGAACAAGCCCAATAACTTGTTACCTGCATGAAGTAATTATCAGCCCACTTAACTTCAACTACTAGTTTCTTCTTTCTTGATGTCTTTATTCATTTTATAGAACTCCAAACTCCAACAAAACAAATAATCCTTTTAATGCAATCATTATCTTATTCAAAACTCACATTTACTTCATATTTTTTTCTCATCAACTTTAATCATGCTTTAGTGATTCTTTTTTCTTGAACATACATAATATAAAAACCACTCAAATTAATATCTTTTATACTGTTATATCAATGATTTTTTTCATGATAATATCTAATAACGTCTCCTAAAATGCACCGATCACATCCCCACACTTATCTTTTTTTTCGTCCCGAAAAAATTATTTGCAATGGAATCACAATCAGATAACTGGCTTTCAATTTATCAAGTTACTTATTAACAAATATAATCACACATTAACTAGGATTGCAGGTATACTTATCCACTTAAACCCAACCGCCAGCTTCCAAGTCCTTATTCACGATTCGTTAAGTTCAAGTAATTATAGTTATCTATGGATCTCACACTCAAAGGAGTACAACGCCACCTAATCTCATTTGAAGTTTATAAGGTTAAAAGAAAATATCTACTGTCTTATATAAAAAACTCTTATGCTATTCCGATTAGACTTATGATGGATAGATGGATGATATTGCGAGCTTTACATACTTTTGCATATGATCAGTTTAGCGGACATACCCCACACGAGTCACCATCCCCATGGTTAATGCCATAAACTCCACATATTTTTTATAACTCCACCTAGAGGGTATGTACCGCACGAGTCGTTATCCCCGTGGCAATACCATAGGCTTCGTTTTTCTTTTTTTTCAACATGTGCTCAAATGAATGGATAGAATTTTTTTTTCAGGCGCCAAACTGTTTCGGATTTGTTTTCACAAAAAGAAACATGTGTGCCAATTTAATTGGAAAAAACTTATAAGCTTTTTATTTATGATGTATCTCTTATACTTTCCACAGTTTCAGTTTTGCTATAGCTCCTAAGGTGAGAACCCACAAGATTCCTAATTTAAGGTATATTATATCGATCATAAGAAACCCTTCAGCTGGCTGGGCCTAACCACATATCCTAAGTTAGATGCGTGACCGACCGTTCATTATCTCTTATCTATACTATATAATAAAAGAAACCAATGAGGGGACACATATTATTCATTGGAGCCATCTATTTTTTAGTTTTTTCTTCTCTATCCTACTTAATTATAAATAACTAATATTAGATAAAAGATAATTATAAAATTAAATTTAATATAAATTTAAACAATTCGTATAGGAGATAATATAATATTTTGAAATATTTATTAGATTTCAAAATTTTTTATCCTCTAATTAACAAAAGACGTACACTAAATATAAATTAATATAATGTAAATGATTTATTTATTTTATTAAACTAAAGTAGTTAAGGGTAGAACCTATTTCAAAAATGTTTATAAGGGGTAAATGATACGTGGTCGAAAACCAGTGCTCGTAATTGTTTAATTTGATGTTTTTACACAAGTTTTAATTTCAAATGGCCTACTTTTGATTAGATACTTGTTTTGCAGGTCTAGCAGGGTTTAAGGAGCTTTTCGGGAGCTTTACGGGTCATCGGAGTGAAAAACCAACCACTGGGACGCGAAACGGGTCAACCGGACTCAAGAAATGGGAAAAACAGAAAGTCAAGTTTCCGGGCACCGTCGCCGACGCCCATATGGGTCGTCGCCGACGGCTGGTGTAAGTCTCCATCGCCAGATTTGTCCGTAGACAGCATGTTAGGTCGTCGGCCGTTTTTGAAGATGCACATACCATCACCGACGGGGCTTCAGGCCGTCGGCGACGGTCCCTCTATATTGCAGACGCGAATTTTTTGATTTCCATGAGGTTTTGACAAATCAAAAAGGTTTTTCATCATTCAATTCGGACAGTTACACTTGGGAGAACTTTGAATCTTTACTTTGGAGCCCATCCTCATATCTCATCAAAAATTTTCACCTACCATCATTCCTACAATCCGAATCAAGAACCGAATCAACACCATCTTCCATTCCATAACCCTAATCCTCAATTATCTTTCAATCCATCCATTACCATCCACTATTCCAAACCCTAACCACCATCTTCACCATTTCAAGGCTTCAAGATGATGATGTTCGAGTTCTCAATTTCTGGTGATAGCGTTCGTCATCCCATGAGCGGCTAAATTCTTGGAGGTTTCACCCCCGTGTAGGTTATTGTAAGTCTAGGGTTTGAACAATGTTTTAGTTTGATTTTGTGACAACTTGAATTGTATTTGAATTGATTGACAATTGTCTTGCATTTGAACTATATTTGTGAATTGTCGAGTGAGTTATGAAATTTGACTTTGCGAAACAAGTTTGTGCAATTATGCCTTGTCTTTCAAAAGGTTTTACTTGTCCAAAGTAACGAAGTGCATTGTGGTCCGTGTTATGCGTAGATAGCAATTGGCACCTAAGCTTTGATGATAGAAATCCGTTAATAACATATTCAAGTGAATTAAATCTAAAACGTGTAAGAACCCTAGGATTGCAATTACCGAATCGGGTGTGAGCCTTGTTTTCTCTATCTTGTCCATACCGTAATTTACATTTTGCAATTGTTAATTTTTAGTAGTCATCAACCAAATTCTTTAGTAATTTTAATTCACATCTTTCAATCAAACAAAAATATACAAAAACAAGATAGCAAGCTTCATAAGTTGTTACACATATTTCAATTCAATCAAATCCACTTGCAAACCACATACTCTTCGTGGTTCGACCCCTTGCTACCACTAACTATTTGTTAAGGGTAATTTGAGACTACAAATATTATCCTTGACCGGAGCGCGACACTCCGATCAAATTTTGGCACCGTTGCCGGGGAGTGCGTGCGCTTTGTGTTTGGATTATTGTTTGAATTTGATTATCTGTTTAATTTGTTTAGTTTCTTTTTGCACTTTGTCTTTTTCCTTGTTACGCGGGTGTGTTACTTGTGCAAGTTACAGGTAGTGTATGCATACGCGAAACTCCGGGAGGACTTCACCGTTAGTCTATGAACCGGAAATCGAAAGAGTTGCAAGAAGGAATTTAGCAAGCCGGTTAGAAGCAACTCTTGCTTCTAATCAAACTAACCAAACACCACAACTCACACCGACCATTGAAAAAGATTCAATGGCAAACCAGAACTCAAACCAAAACCTCAACCAAAATCAAAACTCGAACCAATTCCAGTATCGAAGCAACTTCAATCCCGCCCAAAATGTTCAACCTATACCTCAAGAGCGACTGGGTGGTATTAACAATACCGGACCACCCACACCACCTTTTCAAAACCAAAATCCCAACAACACCCAAAGAACACCTCAACAACAAAATCTTTATCGACAAACTTCCTTACCCATCAACCTTGATGACCGGAATGTCAATTCCGACCGTCGAGGTAATCGAGATCGTGGCAATCCCGCGAACGAAGACCCATTCTTCAACATAGATGATTTGAGGAACGCCATCCCCGATGACGAACCGTATAGCGTTCCCGGTTATCAATCGCCGGAACATGTGAGTGTGCATACGGAAAATTCGGACGATGGGGGATATTATGATGATCGGGCTAATGATGACGAAGAATGGGGGTATGTGAATCAAGGCAACATCTACAATGCAAGAAGGTTTGAAGATGATGAGTTTGGCTATCAAAATGCCAACTTTGTGGGGGACGATGACTACGGGTACGGGGATAGGAGAAATGACGGTTACGAAAATAACCGCCAACCACGAAACAATTACCAAAGGAACCGGAATGATGGGTTTTACAACAACAACAATGCTAACCCTAACCGGATTCCTCGTTTCGTTGGAGGTGGCAATCAAAGGGGTAACCAAGGTGGAAATTGAAGAGGCGATAGAGGAGGTGATAGAAGGGACAATCGAAGACCGGTCGATCAAGAAGTTAACGGTCCACAACGTCGTCAACAACCTCCACGGGGAGTGAATGACCGTTTTCGGCCGGTGGTTACCGATAATGACTCTCCAATAGTGTGCGTGTAGGATCGTGTAGCTGACCCGAACTAGTCGTTCAGAGGAGTTTTGATCAGTTTCAGAGGCGAAAACTAAGAAACTGACTTAGAAACAACTTGTTCTTCACTTTGAACACTTCTTTGATTGATCTAACAGTAATTACAGTCACTGGATAAACCGGCAGCACTTCGGTATCCAAAATCACAAAACATACAAATGATTTCACTCCAACCCTATATATAAGGCTCTGATTCCGCTTGAAAACAGTTCAAGCGAAATAAGCATGGATGTGATTCCGCTTGAAAGTGACCAAAGTCATTTCAAGCGGAATAGCCTTCTCAAGCGAAATCAGCATTAATACAACCTTAAATCTCCTATTTTCTCGTACAACGTGCCCTGATCTAACATATCTAGTACAAGACTCGATACAAGACGAAGACGACAGATGCATGCACTAACAGACTCCCCCTCAGATGTTGACGAGTCTTTCGTGTCGAGTCTTTACGTTTTCAGTCTTTATCAGTCTTCGGGCTTTACTCTTTTGAATCAGCATCAACAGACTCCCCCTAACAATGTGCTGGCATTCCTTAAATTCATCAGCATCATCTGCTTCAGGATCGTAATCTGGCTTTCATAGGTTCAAAATCGTTGCCTGGCTCAAACTTTGTCCACAGAGTCCTCAGGTATCGGAAACTGGCTCTTTAGACACAAGTTTCTCAGGAACGATCAAACTGGCTCTGCTAGATCCAAACTCCCTTTGATATTGTTTCAAGATCGTGACCTGGTTCTCATTCAGCTCAGGATCATCACCTGGCTCACACTTACACCTGCACAATCTCTACCTCAAAGTAAACCTCACCAATTTAATCATTTCAAATTAAGGTATTCAGACTCCCCATCAAATTTAACTATAATCTTGATGAACCACTTGTAGATTTGATCAAAACACATTTGTTTTCAAACATAGACTCCCCCTTAAAAATGTCTTCATGTTTAGCACTTGGAACTTTGAAAATCAGTTTGTCAACACCAGTTGTCAAAAATATTTTTGAATTTTTCAAAAGTTTATGCTAAAACACACTAAAAATCTTTTTGGATTTTTGATTGTAAAAGAAAAAACAATGCAGTAAAGAAATATTTACAGATAATATTTTTGTGAGTTTGTGTAAGAGGATCATATCAGTTTATGAGACAAATCACCAACACCGTTAAGCTTCATTTCATTTTAAGTTCTAAACAATTCACCTAGATTGTCAGTATATTGATCCACTTAAATTTTCACACAAAATTCAACTGATTCCAGATACGAGATTAATGTTTTAAAAACTTAAACTTATTCGCGTGGCCCACCACTTGAATATACTCCCGTATCCAGATCCCAATATTCAGTCTTACAGGTGAGTATACCACAGATGATATATCTAAGGGGTTAGATGCGAAACTGTGAGAGCTCAGGTCAGAACTTCCGTTCAGCAGAGAGATGACGGTTCGACTTTTGGCGTGTCCCCTTTAGAGGATCTTTTCTTCAACAGCACATGATTAGCATTTTTCAATGTTTCATCATTTTTTATGCTGAGGGCGGTGCTATATTTCAAGCTTTTGCAGAAAGTATTATACGGGGACTAGGTCAGAATTTCCATTCAGCAGAAGCCCCGGGATAATACCCCAGATATCACTGAGTATAAAGACCTAATATCTCAGAAAGAGGGACCTTTCAAACAAGATTTCAGGGGTTACCTATATATCCAAGAAATGTTACCCACGAAATAGGCAAGTTTGAAATTTAGGTTTATATCTCGTCACAATCTACTAAATGTGCAAAAACCTACTGGCATATCCGCAGTGAGATTGTTTATCACATTTTTTACTTTCCATTTCTTTAGCATGTTGTGACAGTCCACTGATGTACTATCATTTCCTCTTTTTACAACAATACTCATTTTTGATTTTATCATGTTTTTGTCTTTTTCAAATTTTCTAATGTTTTTGGATTTTTTTGAAATATTTACTCCCCCTAAAATGCAAACACAATTAAAGAAATTTGAAAACAAACTATACAGAAAGATGACAACTGATATTGAATCGCTTCAATTCGCCATCCACTAGGCATAAACACTCAGAACTTCCCCTTCAACAAACCATTTTCTCATTAAGATTTCAAAACACTTAAGTTTGTTTTAATCAGAATGATTTTTCCGGAAAATAAGTTTGTTTTTACCACTTGTAGGTTCGGGGTTCATCATCTTGCTTTTCAATTACTTATATGAGGATTACATCAAGTTCAAATTATTGACCTTGAGTAATCACTTTGTCAGAATCAATTTTTGTACCTACTTGTAAGTAAACACTTTGTAGGAATTTCACATCTACACAAAATCATTTTACCCATCAAGATGCCGATTCCTGCTTCACACTTACCAACCTGGAAGCTCCGGCATGTCACAACCTGTAAAATTTATCAACGTTAAAACTCATTCACAAACTCAAATTTTTATCATGAATGATGCCGATTCCTGATCCACGATTACAAACTTGGGATCTCCGGCAAGTCAAGTTTTTCAGAGGAAAAGAATTTCCACCCAAGTCTGACCAACCTTGGGTGTTTTTAACTCTTGTTCAGTAGGGTTATATGTTGCCTTCTTTGTTGCATAAAACTAACCCCTTTTGCCTTTCTATCAACCATTTTTCCAAAAATCTTTTTAACATTCCCATTGAATGTTTTCTCGATATCAAACTCTTTTTTCTCAGAATAAAATTGATCTGAGATCTCAACCTTACCAACTTTCTGTTTAACTTTTTCAATCTTCAATGGTGGAAAATTCTCATCATCCATCGGAGGTACTGAGTTTTCCTTTTTAACCTCAACCTGTGGCTCCTCTGATTTTGTGGAATCAGGTTCATCGCCGACTTTCTTATCAGACTTTTTAACAACCCACATTTGGTTGTCTTTGGCTTTCTTTTTGTAAAAATTTTTCTTTGAACTCTCACCAACTTCATAAGTTGAATTTTCAAAAATTTTGAATTTCTCAGTTGGTGGTTCAACATCAACAATTTTTCCTTTAAGATTTTCAGAAACTCCATGTTTTGTCTGAGTATTTGTCGGACAATTCCATGCAATGTGACCAGTTTCATTGCATTTAAAACAGGTTCTAGTCTCTTTTGGATGAAACACTCCAGTTCCTTTACTTTTCTTCTCAGCAAGAAACTCCTGGTTTGATTGTTTCCAGAAAGGTTTCTTATGTTCTTCCTCAGCACTTCCACCTGAAACAAATTCTGTTTTTTGTTTTATAATTTTTCTCATTTTTATAATTTTCTGGTGGAATAAAACCAAGACCTTTCTTTTTGAAATTACCATTATGGTTTGGTCTCTTTTGAAAACCAGAACCAGAATTGTAACCTTTTTTCTTGTTTAATCGCTGTTGAACTCTTGAAGTGTATTTTTTAGGTTTTCCAGTAAGATTTAAATCTTTTATTTCAGAAACATTGATTTCTGTCATTTTGAAAACCTTTTTGATCATTTCAAATCTAACACTTCTTATTGGAAACTCTTTGTCAGAATATAATTTGTCAGAATCATTCAAAGTATATGCTACTTCGAATGTTTCATCATTCAAATTTGATTTTGATAATACAAACTCTTTACTGTAAGTCTTTTTAACCATCGGTTTTGAACTGTTGACTGACGAACTTGACCCTCCAGACTCAGAATTTGACTCAGACTCCTCATCAGTATCCAACACCTGATCGACCACCTTTTTGATTAACTCAGACTCATGATCAGTGTCAGACGATGTGAAAGTAACGTCAATGTTTTCTGGTAATTCATCAGTTGTATCGGTTTTTAGCTTTATATTGACTGCTTTTTGAACTTGCTCCTCATTTGGTTTTCTAGGAGAATAACCTTCCCAGATCGGAGGCGGACACTTGTTATAGCTAACAGTCGGTTTCTTACCAGTATCTTTCTTCTTTGGCTTCTCATCCTGAAATGCTTCGAAACCTGCAACAGTTGGATAAATTCAATCAATAAGATAACCAGAACTAGAATAACTCTGTAATAAACGTCTGATCCTCTCATTCTCAATTTTCTCTGTCTCCAACTCTTGCTTCCACTTTGCACTTTCTTCGATGTAGAAATTGATAGCTTTTTGCTTCGTCATCATTGTTGCGTTCATCATTGTAAAGCATTCTCTCGTTCAGAATTTGTCTTTTGAAGACCAGTTACTGTTCTGTTCAAAACGTCATAAGACTCCTTTACGTAGTTGAGATTGAACAGTAATTGTTCTTTCATCTTCTCATACTTAGCCAGCTTTTCGTCTTTTGCTGCACATTCTTTACAAGGTTCAAAACACTTTGAGCAAGGCTTGATGACTTCCACAATCTTTTCTACTTCGATGATTTTCTCAACTTCAACAACTCTTTTAGCTTCTTGCATCTTTTCTGTTTCAACAATCTCTTTAGCAACACTTTTAACTTCTTCAATTTGAACAGTCTCATCTTCTTGAGCAACACTTCCAGACTTCATTTGCTTTTGATCTTTTGTTGCTCGTCTCTCCTTCAGCTTCTCCAGACGATCTGCAAAATAAAAAAGAAAACTTTCAGGAAAGAGATGAGTATGTCTTTCTTCTTCATCATCACTGCTGTCATCAGTTGGTGATTGATCGAACTCAATTGACTTTTCAGAATTTTCATCCAAAGAACCAGAATCAGATGGTGTTGTATCAAAAATAGCTTCTCTTTCTGAGATTTCATCACTTTGTAAACTTTCATCTGAACTCTGTGAGCATTCTTCTGATGAAACAGATTTTTCATCTTCATTCTTCACACTAACACTAATAGATTTCATCCACTCGGTAAACATATCTGGTTCTTTCACAATCTTGGCAATGAAAGCTTTGAACTCTCCTTTCTCATCCACAAACATATCCCAGCTAAAACCTTCAGGTAATCTTTCATCATCCTGATTGATTAAGCATGCTTTGCTGTCAGATGAAATGTATTTGTTCCAGCTAAAATTATCATGATTCACCAAACATGCTCTCTTTGAATCCTCTATCACTTTTATTATAATAGCCCTAACGTAAACCGACACCCTTATAACTTTTTCGACACCCTAATATATCTCAAAATGTCTTTAAATACACCCCGTATGTGAAAACCGAGCCCGAAATATAACATAACATCAAAAAATAATTAAAAACAAGAAATATGAAGTTGAGGCGGGCCGCGTAGACCCACCCCACCCATTCACACGGGCGGTATCAGGGTTGAACCTGGTATCGTTGATTTCTTTAGTTCAAGCGGGCCGCGTAAGAGTTTATGTTAGTTAACGCGGGCCGCGTGAGATCATGAAACGCGGAGGCATCCTGAGCTGACACGTGTCGACATCGTGGCGGGTCTACAAGCTGACCCAACTAAGCTACTCTGTTGACCAATGTTGACGCGGGCCGCGTAACCCTGGCCTGTGTTTTACGCGGGCCGCGTGGAGACCAGTTTCACCAACTATAAATAGAACGCATCAGTTTTCGTTTTCCGTCGCTCACAATTCAATCTCAAATCTCAAATTCTGTAGAAAAGTTATTATAGTCGGGTATTATACCCCTAAAATAGCGAGGTTCTGCTACGATGTAAGTATTTTAACCCCTGGATACGTATTAGATACGCTGCCCGATTGATCTAGGGTTCCGTAACGGCTGTCGTGGTTCTGCCCGACGTAGTCGTTGGAATGCCGTCTCGGGGAGGGTATTACTAATGTTAAAATGGGTTATTATACTAACACACGTGCATTTGTGTAATTTATAGATTATTCCCAGGAAATCCTTACTGAAAACCCTAAAACAGCAATGTGAGTTGATCCACTTTTTGTAAACCTTTTGTTAATTGTTTTTACAAAACCTTAAATACTTTTCCATGCGAATAGCAGTTATTGAGTATTTGTAAGAATACAATTACAGTCGGTAAATTTGGGGTTCTGTATACAAAATTTGTTACCACCTGGGGAGATGAGTAACATGACCATAAGTCAGATGACAGTACCATGGATGTTAATTGGTATTACTTGTAAACAAATGTAATTGCGGATGCGCCCTCAATACTGTACACTATGAAATGATTTTATTTAAATTTGATTAAACTGGGATTCACTCACCAGTATTTCCCACTGACAAAATGTTTTTAAAACGCGTTTCAGGTAACAAAATGTGAAAGCCAAATAGAAGCCAGCTGGATAGCACTGAAGGCTTGGAAAAGTGGCAATAAAGTTACCTAAGAATAAAATAGATGCTTTGTTAAATAAAATAGGATTTATTCCTATAAAATTGTGTATACTAAAAACTTGGGTTTTACCCATGTGTTTAATGTTATAAAATGTGGTGGTTTACTCTGATAACATATTTCCTAACTACGGTCCTGATGAAAATTTCCGCTGCCACATTGAATAAATAACGTGATACCACCGAAACTGGCTCGCGGTGCCCGTTCCCGGGGATTTGGGATCGGGGGTTGTGACTGAAGGTGGTATCAGAGCTATGCCACTGATTCAGCCACATAAGTGTTCTGCTGACATCAAAATTCAAAGTGTTAGGAAATAAATTACTGAAATACATGCATAATTGTATTTTCTTGTTATGTGTTATCTGACTATCTGTTAGTTTACAGTATGAGCGACCAAGGACCATCTGACGCATATCGTCAATTGTCTGGTTCGCCTAGGAGCGAAGGCACCTCCTCTTCTCAGCCTGCCCTCTCAGGGTACTCTGCTGATACGGAAGAAGGAATCTTTGTGTTTAAGGCTCAATCTGAAGAGCCATTTCCTCAGAAAAAGAGGGGATGGTTCAGTAGGGGAGCACACGAACATAGGAAACGTATGAAAAAGTTGCAGGAGCAGCGAGTGTTAGCCGCAGCTAAAAGAAAAACTGATGCCTATGCCCAGGATATGCTTAATAGGGGTATAGCTAATATTCATATTTTAGCAACCACTGCAGCTGACACAAACCTGGAACAAATGCTAGCACCCCAACCACAACCACCAATTCCTGATCAACCCATGAAAATAGAAAACCCTGAAAACCAAATAGAAATGCCTGATTTCAACCCGGAGGAGATACCTAGGGTACCTACACCAAATCCCCTGGACCCAAACAATTACGACCCCTGGTGGGACGATGTTAGGGACTATGTGCAACGTTACCCGATTCAGGAAATTGTGCCAACACCCAACTTAGGAGCCTACCCAGGGTTAGATCCTCAAGATCCCTATTACGATAGTGATGCATACATTAGGGAAATCTTAGAGAATCCTTACCCATACCAGGTCCCTATACCTCCGTACCAGGAACCCGCACCCCAGATTCCAAACCCAGTCCTAGAACCTGCACCCCTAATGAGTGCAAAAAACGTACAAGAACTTAGGACTTTCGGTGAGGAAATTTTAGAAAGAAGTGAGAGAATGAGACAGGTGGGAGAACGTCTCGTATGGAAATACGACGAGCGCAATATGGATTTTTGGATGAATCCATATCCATGAATGTGATGGTAGAAACGGTAGTAATAATAATATAATATAATATAATATAATAATAATATATGTGTGTATGTGTTAGAAAAAAACACTACGGATGCATACTATTAGTATTATAGCTTTACATTTCAGTCGGTATTGTAATTTTAATTTCAGTACTGGTGTGTAATAGATGCATAATATATGAATAGAGTAAAAGTCGCAATGCTCGACGCTTTTGACCAAAAAGTGCGTGTCATGTGATTGGCTATATTCAAATATTAATTGTGATATTAATATTTGGTAAATGTTTAAAATTCAGATGGACAACGAAGTGAATCAGGAAAACCAGAATGATAATATCCAGAACGACAACCACTCAAATAATGATAATCTGAATAACGAGAATCCGAACAACAATAACAATGGAAACCAAATGGATAATAGTGCCGTTCGGTATATAGTGGCACAAGGAAGTATAGACGCAATGCCATTTATTATTCAAACGGTTCAAGAAGCGAATAATAAAAGTAAGCATAGCAGTAAGCGACCAAGTGAACCGGAACACAACGTGAACAATGGACCCGTACTTCAGGTGCCCATTCCCAAAAGAAGAAGAACCATGCCATATGGTTGTTCTTACAAAGAATTCTGGTCTTGTAAACCAATAGAATTCTCGGGCAATGAAGGACCCATTGCAGCTCTACACTGGATAGAGAAAACTGAGGCAGTTCTGAAAATAAATAAATGTGCTGAAGAAGATAAGATAATGTTTGCTTCTAATTTATTTAAGAATTCAGCCCTAGAATGGTGGAACACTATCCTCCAGTCAAGATGAAGTGATAGAGTTTATAACATGGAATGGGAGGAGTTCAAAAATATGGTAGAAAGGAAGTTCTGCCCTCCCAATGAAAAGGAACAGATAGCAAATAAGTTTCTGAATCTTAGGATGACCGGGGTAGATAGTAAGGGTTATACTACTACATTCTTTGAATATGCTAGGATAGTGCCAACCCTTGCATCACCTGAACCGGTATTAATCTCCCTTTACATCTGGGGATTAATTGGAGAGATTAGACATGTAGTCAAGGCAGCTAGACCTCAAACCATAGAAGAAGCTGTAGAACTAGCTAATACCTTGACAGATGAGTTAATCCGTACTAGAGAAGAAGACCAGAGGAGAAACCTAACCCAAAGGCTTACTCAAGAATTCCGTTCTGGGAATTCCAACCGTAGGAATGTAGGTTCTACCTCTGCACCGTACTGCAAGATCTGCAAGAAGAAGCATTCTGGAAAATGCTCTACTCATTGCAATTTTTGCAAAATGCCAGGACACAAGGAAGAAAATTGCAGGAGAAAATCCAGTAATGGACTATGCTACAACTGTGGAGAAAAAGGTCATATTAAGACAAACTGTCCAAAATTGGCTCCAGCTGCAAACAACAAGAATCCTAAAAATGCTAGAGCATTCATTCTAACTGCAGAGGAAGCCAAGATGATCCCGGACGTCATAGCTGGTACGTTTTTAGTTAATGATATTTTTGCTAAAGTATTATTTGACTCTGGTGCAAACCAAAGTTTTATTAATACTTCGTTTTGCAAACTCCTAAATCAATCATTAACTAAACTACCACAAGAATGTCTAGTAGAGACAACAAATGGAGAAACCGTTAGGATTTCTGAAATCTTGCAGGGAGCAAGAATAGAAATTTTTAACCAAAAGTTTATTGCAAACCTTTATCCAATGAATCTGGCAGGATTTGATGTCGTCTTAGGAATGGATTGGTTAATAGCTAATAAAGCCAGTATTTTATGTGATCAAAAGTCAATTCAAGTAAAATCACCAAGGGGTGAAAAGATCACAACTAAAGGAGATAAGCCATCTAGATCCACTGAATTCATCTCTGTGATGAAAACTGCAAGTTATATAAGAAAAGGATCTATAGTGTATTTGATTTCTATAATCAATAACACAAAAGGGAAAGAACTAAAAGACATTTCAGTAGTGTCCCAGTTTTCAGATGTTTTTCCAGAAGAATTGCCAGGACTACCGCCAGATAGGGAAGTTGAATTCAGAATCCACCTGCTACCAGGGACAACACCGATTGCCAAAGCACCTTACCGTTTGGCACCCGCTAAAATGCAGGAACTGAAGAAACAGTTAGATAAATTGTTGGAGAAAGGATTCATACAGCCAAGCTCATCGCCATGGGGAGCACCGATATTGTTCGTCAAAAAGAAGGATGGATCAATGCGTATGTGCATTGACTACCGTGAATTGAACAAAGTCACGATTAAGAATCGGTATCCATTACCGAGGATCGATGATCTGTTCGATCAACTTCAACGAGCTCGATTTTTCTCTAAAATCGATTTAAGATCAGGATATCATCAATTAAAGGTACAGGAAGAGGATATTCCTAAAACCGCATTTAGAACAAGGTATGGTCATTATGAATTTACTGTCAAGCCATTTGGTTTAACCAATGCCCCAGCCGCATTTATGGACATGATGAACCGAATATGTAAGCCATATTTGGATAAATTCATAATTATCTTCATAGATGATATTCTAATTCACTCACCAGTATTTCCCACTGACAAAATGTTTTTAAAACGCGTTTCAGGTAACAAAATGTGAAAGCCAAATAGAAGCCAACTGGATAGCACTGAAGGCTTGGAAAAGTGGCAATAAAGTTACCTAAGAATAAAATAGATGCTTTGTTAAATAAAATAGGATTTATTCCTATAAAATTGTGTATACTAAAAACTTGGGTTTTACCCATGTGTTTAATGTTATAAAATGTGGTGGTTTACTCTGATAACATATTTCCTAACTACGGTCCTGATGAAAATTTCCGCTGCCACATTGAATAAATAACGTGATACCACCGAAACTGGCTCGCGGTGCCCGTTCCCGGGGATTTGGGATCGGGGGTTGTGACTGAAGGTGGTATCAGAGCTATGCCACTGATTCAGCCACATAAGTGTTCTGCTGACATCAAAATTCAAAGTGTTAGGAAATAAATTACTGAAATACATGCATAATTGTATTTTCTTGTTATGTGTTATCTGACTATCTGTTAGTTTACAGTATGAGCGACCAAGGACCATCTGACGCATATCGTCAATTGTCTGGTTCGCCTAGGAGCGAAGGCACCTCCTCTTCTCAGCCTGCCCTCTCAGGGTACTCTGCTGATACGGAAGAAGGAATCTTTGTGTTTAAGGCTCAATCTGAAGAGCCATTTCCTCAGAAAAAGAGGGGATGGTTCAGTAGGGGAGCACACGAACATAGGAAACGTATGAAAAAGTTGCAGGAGCAGCGAGTGTTAGCCGCAGCTAAAAGAAAAACTGATGCCTATGCCCAGGATATGCTTAATAGGGGTATAGCTAATATTCATATTTTAGCAACCACTGCAGCTGACACAAACCTGGAACAAATGCTAGCACCCCAACCACAACCACCAATTCCTGATCAACCCATGGAAATAGAAAACCCTGAAAACCAAATAGAAATGCCTGATTTCAACCCGGAGGAGATACCTAGGGTACCTACACCAAATCCCCTGGACCCAAACAATTACGACCCCTGGTGGGACGATGTTAGGGACTATGTGCAACGTTACCCGATTCAGGAAATTGTGCCAACACCCAACTTAGGAGCCTACCCAGGGTTAGATCCTCAAGATCCCTATTACGATAGTGATGCATACATTAGGGAAATCTTAGAGAATCCTTACCCATACCAGGTCCCTATACCTCCGTACCAGGAACCCGCACCCCAGATTCCAAACCCAGTCCTAGAACCTGCACCCCTAATGAGTGCAAAAAACGTACAAGAACTTAGGACTTTCGGTGAGGAAATTTTAGAAAGAAGTGAGAGAATGAGACAGGTGGGAGAACGTCTCGTATGGAAATACGACGAGCGCAATATGGATTTTTGGATGAATCCATATCCATGAATGTGATGGTAGAAACGGTAGTAATAATAATATAATATAATATAATATAATAATAATATATGTGTGTATGTGTTAGAAAAAAACACTACGGATGCATACTATTAGTATTATAGCTTTACATTTCAGTCGGTATTGTAATTTTAATTTCAGTACTGGTGTGTAATAGATGCATAATATATGAATAGAGTAAAAGTCGCAATGCTCGACGCTTTTGACCAAAAAGTGCGTGTCATGTGATTGGCTATATTCAAATATTAATTGTGATATTAATATTTGGTAAATGTTTAAAATTCAGATGGACAACGAAGTGAATCAGGAAAACCAGAATGATAATATCCAGAACGACAACCACTCAAATAATGATAATCTGAATAACGAGAATCCGAACAACAATAACAATGGAAACCAAATGGATAATAGTGCCGTTCGGTATATAGTGGCACAAGGAAGTATAGACGCAATGCCATTTATTATTCAAACGGATCAAGAAGCGAATAATAAAAGTAAGCATAGCAGTAAGCGACCAAGTGAACCGGAACACAACGTGAACAATGGACCCGTACTTCAGGTGCCCATTCCCAAAAGAAGAAGAACCATGCCATATGGTTGTTCTTACAAAGAATTCTGGTCTTGTAAACCAATAGAATTCTCGGGCAATGAAGGACCCATTGCAGCTCTACACTGGATAGAGAAAACTGAGGCAGTTCTGAAAATAAATAAATGTGCTGAAGAAGATAAGATAATGTTTGCTTCTAATTTATTTAAGAATTCAGCCCTAGAATGGTGGAACACTATCCTCCAGTCAAGATGAAGTGATAGAGTTTATAACATGGAATGGGAGGAGTTCAAAAATATGGTAGAAAGGAAATTCTGCCCTCCCAATGAAAAGGAACAGATAGCAAATAAGTTTCTGAATCTTAGGATGACCGGGGTAGATAGTAAGGGTTATACTACTACATTCTTTGAATATGCTAGGATAGTGCCAACCCTTGCATCACCTGAACCGGTATTAATCTCCCTTTACATCTGGGGATTAATTGGAGAGATTAGACATGTAGTCAAGGCAGCTAGACCTCAAACCATAGAAGAAGCTGTAGAACTAGCTAATACCTTGACAGATGAGTTAATCCGTACTAGAGAAGAAGACCAGAGGAGAAACCTAACCCAAAGGCTTACTCAAGAATTCCGTTCTGGGAATTCCAACCGTAGGAATGTAGGTTCTACCTCTGCACCGTACTGCAAGATCTGCAAGAAGAAGCATTCTGGAAAATGCTCTACTCATTGCAATTTTTGCAAAATGCCAGGACACAAGGAAGAAAATTGCAGGAGAAAATCCAGTAATGGACTATGCTACAACTGTGGAGAAAAAGGTCATATTAAGACAAACTGTCCAAAATTGGCTCCAGCTGCAAACAACAAGAATCCTAAAAATGCTAGAGCATTCATTCTAACTGCAGAGGAAGCCAAGATGATCCCGGACGTCATAGCTGGTACGTTTTTAGTTAATGATATTTTTGCTAAAGTATTATTTGACTCTGGTGCAAACCAAAGTTTTATTAATACTTCGTTTTGCAAACTCCTAAATCAATCATTAACTAAACTACCACAAGAATGTCTAGTAGAGACAACAAATGGAGAAACCGTTAGGATTTCTGAAATCTTGCAGGGAGCAAGAATAGAAATTTTTAACCAAAAGTTTATTGCAAACCTTTATCCAATGAATCTGGCAGGATTTGATGTCGTCTTAGGAATGGATTGGTTAATAGCTAATAAAGCCAGTATTTTATGTGATCAAAAGTCAATTCAAGTAAAATCACCAAGGGGTGAAAAGATCACAACTAAAGGAGATAAGCCATCTAGATCCACTGAATTCATCTCTGTGATGAAAACTGCAAGTTATATAAGAAAAGGATCTATAGTGTATTTGATTTCTATAATCAATAACACAAAAGGGAAAGAACTAAAAGACATTTCAGTAGTGTCCCAGTTTTCAGATGTTTTTCCAGAAGAATTGCCAGGACTACCGCCAGATAGGGAAGTTGAATTCAGAATCCACCTGCTACCAGGGACAACACCGATTGCCAAAGCACCTTACCGTTTGGCACCCGCTAAAATGCAGGAACTGAAGAAACAGTTAGACAAATTGTTGGAGAAAGGATTCATACAGCCAAGCTCATCGCCATGGGGAGCACCGATATTGTTCGTCAAAAAGAAGGATGGATCAATGCGTATGTGCATTGACTACCGTGAATTGAACAAAGTCACGATTAAGAATCGGTATCCATTACCGAGGATCGATGATCTGTTCGATCAACTTCAACGAGCTCGATTTTTCTCTAAAATCGATTTAAGATCAGGATATCATCAATTAAAGGTACAGGAAGAGGATATTCCTAAAACCGCATTTAGAACAAGGTATGGTCATTATGAATTTACTGTCAAGCCATTTGGTTTAACCAATGCCCCAGCCGCATTTATGGACATGATGAACCGAATATGTAAGCCATATTTGGATAAATTCATAATTATCTTCATAGATGATATTCTAATTTACTCTAAGAGTAAAGAAGAGCATGCAAAGCACTTGCACTTACTTTTAAGTCTATTAAGAAAGGAAAAGATTTACGCTAAGTTTTCAAAGTGCGAGTTTTGGTTAGAGCAGGTACAATTTCTTGGACATTTAGTTAACCATGAAGGAATCCATGTGGATCCAACAAAGATCGAGGCAATTACCAAATGGAAAACCCCTGAGTCGCCAACCGAGATTAGAAGTTTCTTAGGATTGGCCGGTTATTATAGAAGATTTATTTGAGATTTTTCTAGAATAGCCATTCCTTTAACCAAGTTAACATGTAAATCTGTTAAGTTTGAATGGGGACCAAAACAAGAAGAAGCCTTTAGAATCCTTAAGCAAAGATTAACCCACACACCCATATTAGCGTTACCAGAAGGAACTGAAGACTTTGTAGTCTATTGTGACGCTTCTAAGTTAGGTCATGGATGTGTATTGATGCAATGTCAAAAGGTTATAGCTTACGCCTCTAGACAGCTTAAGACTCATGAAGAGAATTATTCAACCCATGATCTGGAACTAGGAGCCATAATTTTTGCTCTTAAGATTTGGAGACATTACCTTTATGGTAGTAAATTTACCATATTCACAGATCATAAGAGTTTAAGGTATGTTTTTGGACAAAAAGAATTAAATATGAGACAAAGGCGCTGGATGGAAATGCTTAGTGATTATGATTGTGATATTCAGTACCATGCAGGAAAAGCCAATGTAGTGGCTGATGCTTTAAGTCGGAAGTATCACGAAAAGCCAAAAAGGGTACGTTCTCTTAAATTAAATCTACAAGTAGATTTAAACGATCAGATTAGAAAAGCACAAGAATCAGTAATCAAGGAAGATAGTGAAAAATTAAAAGGAATGATTAAGGAATTAGAACAAGGAACAGATGGAATTTGGAGATTCCATAAAAAGAGATTGTGGATACCTAAATTAGGAAATTTACATCACCGTATATTAGAAGAAGCCCATAAATCTAAATGTACGATGCATCCAGGAAGCGATAAAATGTATCAAGATTAGAAAAGCACAAGAATCAGTAATCAAGGAAGATACTGAAAAATTAAAAGGAATGATTAAGGAATTAGAACAAGGAACAGATGGAATTTGGAGATTCCATAAAAAGAGATTGTGGATACCTAAATTAGGAAATTTACATCACCGTATATTAGAAGAAGCCCATAAATCTAAATGTACGATGCATCCAGGAAGCGATAAAATGTATCAAGATTTAAGGAAAAATTTCTGGTGGATAGGAATGAAAAGGATATAGCAGCTTATGTTTCTAAATATTTAACTTGTTCACAAGTTAAAGCTGAACACCAGAAACCCTCAGGATTATTGCAACAATTAGAAATGCCAGTGTGGAAATGGGAGTTGATAACAATGGATTTTGTTACCAAATTACCCAAAACAAGAAAAGGTAATAATACAATCTGGGTGATTGTAGATAGGCTAACTAAGTCAGCTCATTTCCTACCAATGAAGGAAACTTTTAGTATGGAACAATTAGCCAAATTGTATGTAAATGAAATTGTTTCATTACATGGAATACCTTTATCAATTGTTTCTGATAGGGATAGTCGTTTTACCTCTCATTTTTGGACAAGTTTCCAAAAAGCAATGGGAACCAAGCTAAATCTAAGCACAGCTTACCATCCTCAAACGGACTGACAAAGTGAAAGGACAATTCAGACAATGGAGAACATGCTTAGAGCTTGTGTAATTGATTTCGGAGGTAATTGGGATGATCACTTACCTTTAATAGAATTTTCGTACAATAACAGTTATCACACAAGTATCAATGCTGCACCATTCGAAGCACTTTATGGACGAAAGTGCAGAACCCCAGTCTGTTGGGCAGAAATTGGGGAAAATCAACTATCTGGACCTGAGATAGTACAAGAAACCACTGATAAAATTATTCAAGTTAAGGAACGACTGAAAGCAGCACGTGATCGACAAAAGAGCTATGCTGATAACCGACGCAAACCATTGGAATTTCAAGCAGGAGATAAAGTATTACTGAAAGTTTCTCCTTGGAAAGGAGTAGTAAGATTCATCAAAAGAGGAAAGCTAAGTCCCAGGTATATTGGACCTTTCTAGATTATTAGAAAAATAGGACCTGTAGCCTATCAGCTACAACTGCCAGAGGAAATGGCAGGGATACATGATGTATTTCATGTATCTAATCTCAAAAAGTGCCTAGCTGATGAATCACTCATAGTACCTCTTAAGGATATAGAGGTAAGTGAACAACTCAAGTTTGTAGAGAGGCCTCTACAGATTGAAGATAGAAAAGTTAAGAATCTCAAGCATAAGAGACTAGTTCTGGTCGAAGTGAAGTGGGACTCCAAAAGAGGACCTGAATACACATTGGAGCTTGAATCAGAAATGCAAAAGAAATATCCACACTTGTTCCAGTAGATCTCGAGGACGAGCTCTAAAACAAGGTGGGGAGGATATAACAGCCCTAACGTAAACCGACACCCTTATAACTTTTCCGACACCCTAATATATCTCAAATATCTCAAAATGTCTTTAAATACACCCCGTATGTGAAAACCGAGCCCGAAATATAACATAACATCAAAAAATAATTAAAAACAAGAAATATGAAGTTGAGGCGGGCCGCGTAGACCCACCCCACCCATTCACGCGGGCGGTATCAGGGTTGAACCTGGTATCGTTGATTTCTTTAGTTCAAGCGGGCCGCGTAAGAGTTTATGTTAGTTAACGCGGGCCGCGTGAGATCATGAAACGCGGAGGCATCCTGAGCTGACACGTGTCGACATCGTGGCGGGTCTACAAGCTGACTCGGCTAAGCTACTCTGTTGACCAAGGTTGACGCGGGCCGCGTAACCCTGGCCTGTGTTTTACGCGGGCCGCGTGGAGACCAGTTTCACTAACTATAAATAGAACGCATCAGTTTTCGTTTTCCGTCGCTCACAATTTAATCTCAAATCTCAAATTCTGTAGAAAAGTTATTATAGTCGGGTATTATACCCCTAAAACAGCGAGGTTCTGCTACGATGTAAGTATTTTAACCCCTGGATACGTATTAGATACGCTGCCCGATTGATCTAGGGTTCCGTAACGACTGTCGTGGTTCTGCCCGACGTAGTCGTTGGAATGCCGTCTCAGGGAGGGTATTACTAATGTTAAAATGGGTTATTATACTAACACACGTGCATTTGTGTAATTTATAGATTATTCCCAGGAAATCCTTACTGAAAACCCTAAAACAGCAATGTGAGTTGATCCACTTTTTGTAAACCTTTTGTTAATTGTTTTTACAAAACCTTAAATACTTTTCCATGCGAATAGCAGTTATTGAGTATTTGTAAGAATACAATTACAGTCGGTAAATTTGGGGTTCTGTATACAAAATTTGTTACCACCAGGGGAGAGGAGTAACATGACCATAAGTCAGATGACAGTACCATGGATGTTAATTGGTATTACTTGCAAACAAATGTAATTGCGGATGCGCCCTCAATACTGTACACTGTGAAATGATTTTATTTAAATTTGATTAAACTGGGATTCACTCACCAGTATTTCCCACTGACAAAATGTTTTTAAAACGCGTTTCAGGTAACAAAATGTGAAAGCCAAATAGAAGCCAGCTGGATAGCACTGAAGGCTTGGAAAAGTGGCAATAAAGTTACCTAAGAATAAAATAGATGCTTTGTTAAATAAAATAGGATTTATTCCTATAAAATTGTGTATACTAAAATCTTGGGTTTTACCCATGTGTTTAATGTTATAAAATGTGGTGGTTTACTCTGATAACATATTTCCTAACTACGGTCCTGATGAAAATTTCCGCTGCCACATTGAATAAATAACGTGATACCACCGAAATTGGCTCGTGGCCGCCCGTTCCCGGGGATTTGGGATCGGGGGTTGTGACATTTCTACCATGAGCCACTTGTGGTTCTTGTTGTTGTTGCTGACCAACTTGTTGATATATGGCTTTCCGGTAGTAGTCATCTTTTCCGAATGGATTCTTTTCTTCACTTGCTTCTCTATTCTTGCATTCCCTCTTGAAATGACCTTTCTCCCTGCATCGAAAACAAGTAACTTTAGATTTATCAAAACCCAAAGTTGAAACATGTGCATCAAGAAAGTCATTTCTTCCAGTAATCAATTTGAATTTTTCAGCTCTTCTCAGGACACTAGCTAGACACCATTTGATGTCCATGAGCCCCATTTCTTCAGCGTCTATCTGATCGTAATCTTCCTTCGTAAGCATAGGATTTCCGATTCTCCCTGCAACCAAACCTTCATAAGATAGTAGCACGGAACCAAGTAATGCCATGTGATCTTTCGCAACTTCTTCAGAGAAACTTTGACCATCAGGAAGATTCAAAGCAATGTTGCATTGTATCACATAACCATTTCCACTTTTAGAACTTTGATGCTGAAAGTTTGATTTTGTATCCTTTGGATTAACACTTGGATATGAAGAGAATCCACTGCTGCTATTAGGAGTTTGTTCAATATTTTCAGATGAGTCTCCAGCACTAAATGCAGTTTGAATCTTTGGACTTCTTTCAGCTTCTGGAACACTGCCTTTGTAGTACATTTTCACGTCTTGTTGACCACTCGGATTGTTCATCCTCATAATCTTTTGTTGTTCCAGATCTTGACCCTCAATTTTCTCGATGAACTGAGAAATTGTTAACCCATCATATACCCCAGTGTTCTTCAAGATCATCAAGTAAGTACCCCACTCATTTTGAGGTAAAGTGTCAGCTAACTTGTCGACCCATTCTTCATGATCTTTGGTTATGCTCAGCATCGACATGGATCGTACTAAGTGACAATATCATTCAATTAACTTCTTTGTATCTTCCCCGGGAAGACTAGTGAATAGATCAAATTCTTTCTTAAGCAGTGCCTTTTTACTCTTAATCATATTCTCACTACCCTCAAACTTGATTCGAAGAGCATCCCAAATTGATTTTGATGTCTTGTCATGTTGAAGCAATACAAAGATGTCTTCCTTAATGGCTTGCTGAAGTAGATTGATCATCATCTTTTCAGCTTTGTACATGTCATGTTCTTGACCACTAAATTCAGAAATCATTTTTTCAACTTGCAGCTCAGTCCGTGGTAGAACATACTTCTTCAGAATACATTCCCATGATCTCAGATGGTTAGCTTGAACCCAGTTTTCAAACCTATCCTTCCATCCGTAATATTCTTCAATGCTCATTAACTTTGGGGGTTTTTGTAATGTTTCGGTTTCGTTTTCCAAGTTCATGTTCTGAGCAATGGATGCCGGAGTAGTCGGAGATGTGGCAAACGCGTTGTAGAATTCTTCACTCATGATTCTTGTTCAAGCGAAATAACCAATGTATTTTCAAGCGGAATACCAATATACCCGTTCAAGCGAAATAGTGATTTGAAGTGAAATAACCAAACTGTTTTCAAGCGGAATACCGGTTAGAGCGAAATCACAACCAACTTTCAAGCGGAATCTGATTGAAGCGAGATCACTGATTTCGCTTGAACTTTTTCAAGCGAAATACCAACTTTGAAGCGAAATCAGACACTTTGGAGCAGAATCAGTCAAGCAATATCACAATTTCGAGCGGAATCAGGAAGTGCTCGTTCAAGCGGAATCACTTCTAAGGTCCATTTCAGTCACTTTTAATGCGAATTTTAGTCTAAATCTTTCAAGGCTTTGATAATATGTAGTTTTACACAATCTGTAAGAAATTTGGCCGATTTTAACCGTTAAATCTTGTTCAGATGATAAAAGAAGATGTAGAAGTCAGAAAACACAGTGAAATCAGGCTATAATCTGCAGAACTCCTCCTCCTGAGCTCTGATACCAATTGTAGGATCGTGTAGCTGACCCGAACGAGTCGTTCAGAGGAGTTTTGATCAGTTTCAGAGGCGGAAACTAAGAAACTGACTTAGAAACAGCTTGTTCTTCACTTTAAACACTTCTTTGTTTGATCTAACAGTAATTACAGTCACTGGATAAACCGGCAGCACTTCGGTATCCAAAATCACAAAAGATACAAATGATTTCGCTCCAACCCTATATATAAGGCTCTGATTCTGCTTGAAAACAGTTCAAGCGAAATAAGCATGGATGTGATTCCGCTTGAAAGTGACCAAAGTCATTTCAAGCGGAATAGCCTTCTTAAGCGAAATCAGCATTAATACAACCTTAAATCTCCTATTTTCTCGTACAATGTGCCCTGATCTAACATATCTAGTACAAGACTCGATACAAGACGAAGACGACAGATGCATGCACTAATAGTGCGAAAGGAAAATGTTCGATTGCAAGCCCCAATACATCAATATACTTTCCCATTTCAATGGGAGGTCTATGATGAGCCGTACACGCATTTGGCGGAGTTTTCCTTCATTTGTAACACTATCGGGGGCACAACTTCGCATTGAAGGAAGTCAATCTTCGATTATTTCAGTTTTTGCTTAAGGACAAGGCGAAGCAATGGTTTCTTACACTTCAGGCGAATAGTATCCGGACATGGGGCGAGATGCAACAAGTCTTTTTGGATGAATATTATTCGATGGCGAAGACCGATGACGCTAGGGATGAAATAAGGTCGTTTCGGCAATTATTGAGTGAACCGTTGTGTCACGACCCTCGGCCCCGGTGTGACCAGGTCCCGAGCCGCGAGGCAGGAAATCCCGTGGTATTAATTTAAGTGACAGCGGAAGTCTTTTTAAAACAGGATCTTGTAATATTAAAACTGCCCGTTTAAATAATTTAGGGATAAAACCTGGTAATTTACAATAAGGTGATTTCACTAAGAAATCTTTATTTTACAAAACATGTTTCTTTATTTATTTACATTGAGCCACTTCTCTAAGCTTGTAGTGCTTCACGACACTTTTCTTGGATCACAATAGATCACCTGAAACATGTTTGAAAAAGGTTTTGTCAGCGGGGAAATACTGAGTGAATCATTCAGTTTACTAAAAATGACACATTGGTTATAAATTACAGTATTAAGAGCGATTACAATGTTTCTGATAACAAACCAACTACCCACAGTATTTGTCACTTGACCAGCCATCGGTAGCCTCATTGCCCGATGGTGTCTGTGACTATGGTCATATCACCCCTTGGCTAACTCGTTGTCCAATGGTGACGGTTATCAAGTAATGTATACAAAACCCCACATACCGGCTGTAATTTGGTGATTACAAAGACTTAATCCCTGTAATTATAACTTTGAAAATAACTTGGAGTTTTGTAAAACAGTTGATAAAAAGAGAATGACTCGCATTGCAGATTTAACGAGCAGAGTATAAGCCTACTGATTAGCCTTGATTAACCTAATTTAATTCACAATACACGCAAACGGGGTTAGTAACTAATACAGCAGTTACGTCAATTCACGAGATTAAACCCTCACAACGATTAATAAAGTGCAATACTTAACAATTCAGCGGATTCACAACGAATGACAGAGTATAGTTCGAGTTCGGACAACACCCAAACATTCAAGTTGAAATCACGATGAATAACAAAGTATAAACTCAATTTGAGCAGCACTCAAACAATCATTGGATAGTTACAATCGATCGGATGTTGAATCGTAATAGCGATCGAGTTATTACCCGGTATTGCGGCGGTGATTAGTGATCCGTGTGTGTTTTGATAATAGATAGAACGTAACTCAGTGCATGTAGCGAAATTTTACGTCGTTTTAATTCCAGAATTCAAGTCCCAAAGTCTGCTATTTATACACAAAATTGGCCAGGCTTACGGACCGTAAGCCTTTTATCCCTTACGGTCCGTAAGGGACACGAAATCACTATAGGTTAGCCACATCCTTGACTAGCCTTGCTGACTTGACAGATTCGTAAATTTTAATTTTGACAGCGTTTTATTTAGATAATCGTGACTAGGGTTTTACCCCCCCTGAGTTTCAGGGGCCATGATCCTGATTCTGATTGTTCTGAAAATTTTAGCGTTTATGCAGAATTACTTGGGTTTCTCAATTAGGGTTTCCTTAATAGATAATTAATATACTAAGTATTAATTTTAGTGAGAGTTGTTACATCCTCCCCACCTTAAGAAAAATCTCGTCCTCGAGATTTACTGGAATAGATGAGGGTATTTTCGCTTCATTTCAGATTCCAGCTCCCAAGTGTATTCTGGTCCTCTCTTTGAATCCCATTTGACTTTGACTAGCACTAGTCGCTTGTGTTTGAGAAACTTCACTTTTCTATCTTCTATCTGTAGTGGTTTCTCTACAAATTTTAACTTTTCATTTACCTCTACATCTTGAAGAGGTACTACCAGGGATTCGTCAGATAAACATTTCTTGAGATTGGATACATGAAACACATCATGTACTCCAGCTAGCTCTTCTGGTAGTTGTAATTGATAAGCAACTGGTCCTATTCGTTGCATTACTGGAAATGGTCCTACGTATCTTGGACTTAGCTTTCCTTTCTTACCGAATCGTACTACTCCTTTCCAAGGAGAGACTTTCAAAAGTACCTTGTCTCCGACTTGAAATTCTAGTGGCTTGCGGCGATTATCTGCATAGCTTTTCTGGCGATCTCGAGCCGTCTTCAGTTTTTCCTTGATTTGAGTTATCTTGTCAGTAGTTTCTTGCACAATTTCTGGACCTGATAATTGACTTTCTCCTATTTCTGCCCAACAAACTGGAGTTCGGCACTTGCGTCCATACAGTGCTTCGAATGGAGCAGCTTCGATGCTTGAATGATAACTATTGTTATAGGAGAATTCAATTAAGGGTAAGTGGTTATCCCAATTACCACCAAAATCAATTACACATGCTCGGAGCATGTCTTCCAAGGTTTGTATTTTCCTTTCACTTTGTCCGTCTGTTTGAGGATGATATGCAGTACTTAAATTTAGTTGGGTTCCCATTGCTTCGTGGAAACTAGTCCAGAAATAGGAAGTGAAACGACTATCCCTATCTGATAAAATGGAGAGTGGGACTCCATGTAAAGATACTACTTCATCTACGTACAACTTGGCTAGCCTTTCCATGCTAAAGGTTTCCTTCATTGGTAGAAAATGAGCTGATTTGGTTAATCGATCCACAATTACCCAAATTGCATCATTACCTTTTCTGGTTTTGGGTAACTTAGTAACAAAATCCATTGTTATGAGTTCCCATTTCCATACAGGCATTTCCAACTGTTGTAGTAGTCCTGAAGGTTTCTGGTGTTCGGCCTTAACTTGTGAACAAGTAAGACATTTAGATACGTATTCAGCTCTATCCTTTTTCATTCCTATCCACCAGAAATTGTTTCTTAAATCTTGGTACATCTTATTGTTTCCTGGATGTACGACATATCTAGATTTATGAGCTTCTTCTAAAATCTTATTTCTTAATTCTCCCTGCTTAGGTACCCAAGTTCGTTTCTTGTGGAATCTCCAAATTCCATCATTTCCTTGTTCTAGTTCCTTTATATAACCTTTCATTCCTTCAGCATCGTCTTTGACTGCTGTTTCCTGAACTTTCTTCAATTGTTCCATTAAATCTACTTGTAGATTTAATCTAAGAGCACGAACTCGTTTTTGCTTCTCCTGATACTTACGACTTAAGGCATCTGCGACTACGTTTGCCTTTCCTTTGTGATATTGAATATTACAGTCGTAATCGCTTAGGATTTCCATCCATCTTCTTTGCCTCATATTTAACTCTTTTTGCCCAAATATGTACCTTAAACTTTTATGATCTGTATAAATAGTAAACTTACTTCCATACAGATAATGTCTCCAGATTTTAAGGGCAAAAATTATGGCTCCTAATTCTAAGTCATGAGTCGTATAATTTTCTTCGTGCTTTTTCAACTGCCGGGAGGCATACGCAATTACCTTCTTGCGTTGCATCAACACACACCCGAATCCTAATTTTGAAGCATCACAATATACTTCAAAATCTTCTATTCCTTCGGGTAAGGCTAAAATTGGAGCATTCGTCAATCTGTGCTTTAAAATCTTAAAAGCTTCTTCTTGTCTAGGTCCCCATTCAAACTTAACGGCCTTACAGGTCAACTTAGTCAAAGGTACAGCTATCTTAGAGAAATCCTTAATAAATCGTCTGTAGTATCCAGCTAAGCCTAGAAAACTTCTATTTTCCATAGCTGTTTGCGGGACCTTCCATTTAGTGATTGCTTTTATTTTAGCAGGATCTACGTGAATTCCTTCATGATTCACCATGTGACCTAAGAATTGTACTTCTTGCAACCAAAATTCACATTTTGAGAATTTGGCATAAAGCTTTTCCTTTCTTAACAAAGTTAAGAGTGCATGCAGGTGCTTACAATGTTCTTCCTGACTTTTGGAATAAATAAGTATATCGTCAATGAAAACGATTACAAATTTATCCAAGTATGGTTTACAGATCCGATTCATCATGTCCATAAATGCTGCTGGAGCATTTGTTAGTCCAAAGGGCATGACTGTAAACTCATAATGGCCATACCTAGTTCTGAAAGCAGTTTTAGGTATGTCTTCTTCTTGTACTTTCAGCTGATGATATCCGGATCTTAGGTCTATCTTAGAAAAATACCTAGCGCCTTGGAGTTGATCAAAAAGATCATCAATCCTAGGTAATGGGTATCGATTCTTAATTGTAACTTTATTTAGTTCCCTATAATCGATACACATCCTCATCGATCCATCTTTCTTTTTCACAAACAACACTGGTGCTCCCCAAGGGGATGAACTAGGTTGTATAAATCCTTTGTTTAGTAATTCATATAGCTGCTTTTTCAGTTCTAGCATTTCGGTGGGTGCTAATCGATAAGGTGCCTTGGCTATTGGTGTAGTACCAGGAATTAGATGAATTCTAAACTCTACTTCTCTATCGGGTGGTAATCCAGGTAATTTTTCTGGAAAAACATCTGGGTATTCTGAAACTACAGGGATGTCTTGAAGTTCCTTACTTTTAGTGGTAATGATTACGGAAATCATATACACCATTTCTTGTTTTCTTGAATAACTAGCCAACTTCATTACTGAAATGAATTTCAGTGACTTTCGAGGTCTATATCCTGTAATTAAAATTACCTCTCCTGTGGGGGTACGAATTTCTACGGAATTCTTATCACACAGGATTCGAGCATGGTTGGCTACCAACCAATCCATTCCTAATACCACATCGAATCCGGCTAATTTCATAGGTAACAGGTTGGCAGAAAACTTATGGCCTAATAGTTCTATCTTTCCTTCTTGCAAAACCTTATTTACGTTAACAAAATTCCCATCTGCCGTTTCGACTGTAAAAATCTGCCTAAGGGTGGTTAAGGGTAAATTAAGAGCTTGGCAGAATGAAGTATTGATAAAACTTTGGTTTGCACCAGAGTCAAATAATACTTTTGCAAACACGTCATGAACTAAGAACGTACCAGCTATTACATCTGGGATGAGTTCTGCTTCCTTGGTGGTCAGCTGGAATGCTCTGGCATTCTTCTTAGTAGCTCCGTCAGCTGGTTTGCCTTTGTTATCTGCTGGTTTAACCAATTTAGGGCATTCGGGTTTGAAATGCCCAGCTTCTCCGCAGTTATAGCAGATCCTGGTCTTTTTCCTACAATCCTCCTCACGATGTCCTATCATTTTGCAAAAATTGCAGGTCACATTGCATCTTCCAAAGTGTTTCTTTCTACAATTTCTGCAGGAAAGGAAGATTTGAGAATTGTCCTGTTCCTCTTTTCTTAGTATTACCCATACGAAATCCTTGGGTAATCTTTTGAGCTAAATCCTTCTTTCGATCTTCTTCTCTTGTACGCACAAGTTCATCGGTTAGGGTGTTAGCTAATTCCACAGCATCGTCGATAGTGCGAGGTCTCGTAGCCTTAACGATGTTACGGATTTCACTAATTAATCCCCTAATATAGCGAGAAATGAGTACCGGTTCTGGCGAAGCCAGTGTTGGTACCACTCTAGCATATTCAAAGAATGTCGAAGTATAACCGCGACAATCTACACTCGTCATACGATGATTTAGGAACTTATTTGTCATTTGTTCGTTTTCATATTCAGGACAATATTTTCTTTCTACAAGATTCTTAAACTCTTCCAGTTCATAGCATAGGCCATCCTTCTTCCTTTTGCTTGTAATACTGTGTTCCACCACTCTAGCGCCCCTTCTTTGAACAAATTAGACGCATACATGACCTGATCCTCTTCGGCACACTTACTTATTGCAATTACTGCTTCGGTTTTCTCTAACCAACGCAGTACTGCAGTTGCTCCTTCGTTGCAGCTTTCATTTTCTTAGGGAGTGGAGCCTGTCGTGGATTATTATCGCCGTGATTGCCGCCTCCATTTATGTTGTTACTATCGTTATCTTCCGGAGTACGTTTACTAGGAATGATTTGTTGTGGTTCAGCAGGTTTCTAAGCAGCAACCATAATTGTTGGAATAGCATTGGCTATCCCTTGAGCAACAATGTTCTCGATATCTTGTCTAGTCATATACCGATTTTCCTGATTTTGCTCAGATTGGATTACTTCATTAACTGGTTCATTATTAGCGTTTTCCATCTGATAATTAGTATTGATATGAATTATTAGTATCCAATAATTGATAACAAAATAATTACACATAAGCACATAAAATCTTACAACACATATATATAGCCAAAATCGTCGATGTCTCGACTTCTATTTTGTTTTATAGATTATATAGGCATCCATACACACTGTTTATCTTACAATGTTTTATTTCCCATTTTACAGAGTTATATTTTACTATTACTGTTATGATATAGACATACTTCCCAACCCCACTATTCTTTGGTCAACTGGCAGTTTAGTAACGACGCTCCCTTTCGTCGTATTTCCAGGAGATTTGTTCCCCCATTTCCTGGATCCTATTCCCTGTACCTATCAGCTCTTCTCCGAACTGTCGAAGTTCGGCTAAGTTTTTGTTGCTCATTGGAGGATTGGGGATAGGTTCTGGATCAAATTGAGGAAGGAAGGTATAAGGACTATTAATCATGTTTTGAAATTGCCAGTCATTCGTCCACCACTCTTCCATTTCGCCTAAAGGTCGATTGTGGATTAGAGGGTCTGGAATAGCTGGTTTCAGATTTACTGGAAGTTGGATTTTGGCCAGATAAGGGTATAGATTATTGTTGATAGGGCTAATGACATCACAATTTGCCAGTAGATGGTCTATTTCGTCTTGAAACGTGATTTCTTCAGTCTGTTTAGAACTCTCTCCAATTTCTATTCCTTTTTGTTTAAATTTTTCCCTGATTTCTATCTCTGCTGGCTTAGAACTCTCTCCGGTTTCGATTCCTTTTCCTTTGTCTATAGGGTTTTCTACTTTGGGGAGTTTCCTAGTGGCTGGCCTCCTCCTGCGTACTTTCCTCCATCCTACATATCTTCTTCTTTTCTTAGGCTTTGCTTTTTCTGGAGGTGGAGCTTGAAATTCCAGGGGTTCCTCCACATCAGCAAAATAACCAGTAAAATCGTGAGAGACTTCGATTGGTACTGGGTATAGGTTGAGATTCTGAAATGCTTCAGATAGCTCACTCATGCTGTTTAGCATATATGCAAAATGCACAAAAATGCTGAGTTAAAATCTTATAAGGAAATCTAAACAAATATTTAGTTTTATTGCATATCGGAAGACTAATTTTACAAAGGATAATGGAAAATTTTATTTATTTACTGAGTAGTGGTTTTCTAGATAAAGATGCTAATACTGGATCAGACTTTATTGGTAGTTTAGAGGTTTGCATTCTCTGCTACGGTAGCTAGCATATAAAGGTTCGCCCATTTTTCATCTAATTTGTCTTCCCAAGGTGGACTATTGCCTAATTCCTGGATTTCCGGATTAAACCTCACTTTCTTGACTTGGGGTTTCTGGCTTTTCCTAATAATCGAATTTCTTTTCTCTGGGGTAAGAGGATTCTCATATTGTGCTTTACGGACAAAAATCCCTTCTTCCAGATTTGCTGGGTATTTGGAGGAAGAGGTTCCTTTTTCTGTGGGTGGAGTATCTAATTTGTGGTAGATAGCAGAAAGCTTTTGTTTACCCATACTGTAACTTAACAATTAATCAGTTAATAAAACACATATTCACAGAATGGCAATTGAAATTACTAAGTATTTCTCAATTACTTTAATAGGCTAAAATCAGTAGTAAGCTTAAATCAGTGGCTCAGATACCACCTTTTCCTGTCACGACCCTCGGCTCCGGTTTGACCAGGTCCAAAGCCGCGAGGCAGGAAATCCCGTGGTATTAATTTAAGTGACAGCGGAAGTCTTTTTAAAACAGGATCTTGTAATATTAAAACTGCCCGTTTAAATAATTTAGGGATAAAACCTGGTAATTTACAATAAGGTGATTTCACTAGGAAATCTTTATTTTACAAAACATGTTTCTTTATTTATTTACATTGAGCCACTTCTCTAAGCTTGTAATGCTTCACGACACTTTTCTTGGATCACAATAGATCACCTGAAACATGTTTGAAAAAGGTTTTATCAGCGGGGAAATACTGAGTGAATCATTCAGTTTACTAAAAATGACACATTGGTTATAAATTACAGTATTAAGAGCGATTACAATGTTTCTGATATCAAACCAACTACCCACAGTATTTGTCACTTGACCAGCCATCGGTAGCCTCATTGCCCGATGGTGTCAGTGACTATGGTCATATCACCCCTTGGCTAACTTGTTGTCCAACGGTGACAGTTATCAAGTAATGTATACAAAACCCCACATACCGGTTGTAATTTGGTGATTACAAAGACTTAATCCCTGTAATTATAACTTTGAAAATAACTTGGAGTTTTGTAAAACAGTTGATAAAAAAAGAATGACTCACATTGCAGATTTAACGAGCAGAGTATAAGCCTACTGATTAGCCTTGATTAACCTAATTTAATTCACAATACACGCCAACGGGGTTAGTAACTAATACAGCAGTTACGTCAATTCACGAGATTAAACCCTCACAACGATTAATAAAGTGCAATACTTAACAATTCAGCGGATTCACAACGAATGACAGAGTATAGTCCGAGTTCGGACAACACTCAAACATTCAAGTTGAAATCACGATGAATAACAAAGTATAAACTCAATTTGAGCAGCACTCAAACAATCGTTGGATAGTTACAATCGATCGGATGTTGAATCATAATAGCGATCGAGTTATTACCCGGTATTGCGGCGGTGATTAGTGATCCGTGTGTGTTTTGATAATAGACAGAACGTAACTCAGTGCATGTAGCGAAATTTTACGTCGTTTTAATTCCAGAATTCAAGTCCAAAGTCTGCTATTTATACACAAAATTGGCCAGGCTTACGGACCGTAAGCCTTTTATCCCTTACGGTCCGTAAGGGACACGAAATCACTATAGGTTAGCCACGTCCTTGACTAGCCTTGCTGACTTGACAGATTTGTAAATTTTAATTTTGACAACGTTTTATTTAGATAATCGTGACTAGGGTTTTACCCCCCCTGAGTTTCAGGGGCCCTGATCCTGATTCTGATTGTTCTAAAAATTTTAGGGTTTATGCAGAATTACTTGGGTTTCTCAATTAGGGTTTCCTTAATAGATAATTAATATACTAAGTATTAATTTTAGTGAGAGTTGTTACACGTTGCATGAAGCATTCACTCGATACAAGGAGTTGATTTGGAAATGCCCACATCACCAAATAGAAAAGTGGGAATTGGTGAAGTGTTTTGTACGGGGTTTGGATGATATGACATGGAATCGCCTCGAGTCGACGAGCAACAGGACTTTATTGAGTAATCATAAAGATGATGATTGGGAATTCCTCAAGCGGATGAGTAAGCGGTCTAAAGAAAAGGAATCGGCCGATAGAGCCAATAAACATCCCGTTTCCCGATCACTTCCCGATCTTGATTCTAAGGATCGAATTTCTACCTTAGAATGGGAAATGGCTCGTATGAAGAAGAAGGAGGTGAATGCGGTTCAATTCGCAGTGTGTGAAGACTGTGGAGACATCGGCCATACAACTGAGCAACGTCCAACGGGGCCGAGTGATTACACTGAGGAGGTAAACCAAGTGTATGGGGATCAAAAGCAATATGACATGAACTCTAACACTTACCATCCGGGTTTGAGAAATCGCCTTAACTTCCGGTATGGTAATTCTTCGAATCAAATGAACTCGAATTTTCAATCGGGTAATCAAGGTAGCCAAGGTGGTTCTTCTTACAACAACCGTCAAGGTGGTAACCAAGGGGGTTACCAAAGAAATTACAATCAAGGGGGTAACCAAGGGTATCAAAGCCGCGAAAGCAATTATCAACAGGGTTACAACCAAGGTGGAAATGGGGGTAGTGCTTCAAACTCCCAAGGTGATGATTCGATAAATTTGAAATTTGATGCCATCATGAATGCGGTGAGTAATCTTACCAATTCACATCAAGCTCTTACTAATTCACATCAAGAGTTCAAAGCCGAAATGAAGAAGGAGTTTGAAGTAAGAGATAAATCTCACAAGGCATTGGAGAAGCAAGTGGGGCAACTTGCTCAAGAGATGGCTCAAATTCGTGGAAGCGGAGGAAGACTTCCAAGTGAGACCAACGTGACCCTAAGCATCAAGGGTCAAACTCGAAGAACATGAATGAGGTACCAATTAATAAAATTACCTTACGTAGTGGTCGAGTGATAGATAACGGTGTTGAGCCACCACCACCCCAGTTTGTTGAAGGGGTGGTGGAAGATGCGAGTGATGACGAAGGTAGAAACGGTCAAACGGGTCAAAATAAAAATAATTCAAAAATTAATAATACTACACCCGTTGTGACCGTTCCCGTCCCAAAGGCTAAGGAGAAGGGTGTGGAGGTTAATACCGCTCCTTATCCCGAAGCTTTGTTGGGACCATCTAAGAAAGTGGTAAATAAACGAGGCCCACAACAAGAAGAGATGTGGGAAATTTTTAAACATGTTAAAATCAATTTGCCACTCTTAGATGCAATTAAACAAGTACCTTCATATGCAAAATACTTGAAAGATTTATGCACCCAAAAACGGACTCACAAGTTTCCTAAGAAACTTGATTTAACCGAAAATGTGAGTTCGATTCTTTCGGGTGCACTTCCACCAAAACTTCAAGATCCGAGGGCGCCCACTATTTCAATACAAGTTGGTGAATTTAAAATGACCCGGGCACTTTTGGATCTTGGGGCAAGTGTGAGTATCTTGCCGGGTAGTTTATATGACCAATATGATTTTGGTCCACTTCAAGTGTCGAACACCACCGTGGTGTTAGCCGACTTGACCCCTAAACTACCCCGTGGGATAGTCACGAATGTAATAGTCAAGGTCGAGGACTTTTACTATACGGTAGACTTTCTTGTATTAGATTATGTCTCTTTGGACCGGACCAAGCAACCAACGGTGATCCTCGGTCGACCATTTTTGGCAACATCGAATGCCCAAATTAATTGCAAATCGGGCACGGTCGACATGACTTTTGGTAACCGTCGGTTGCGGTTAAATGTCTTTTCAGGATTGACGGATCCTCTAGTCGGCGATGAATGCTATATGGCGGACATCGTTGATGAGTGTATACCTCTATGCGACATTAGTGTCGAAGAGGAAAACACAATAGAGGAATGTTTCATGTTTGACAGGTTACAAGGAGAGACGAATCGGAGCATGGATGAAGAAGTGAAAGAGTTAGAGGTCATGGCGGCAAAGGAAGGAAGGCCCACTTGGACACATCAAGTGGAAAGTCTTCCGAAAAGCATAGACACAAAGTTGAAGCCGTCATTGGAAGAGCCGCCGGTGCTAGAGTTGAAGGTGCTACCCAAGCATCTTAAGTATGCTTATGTGGGTGAAGGTAGCACGCTTCCGGTTATCATTTCATCTAACTTAACCGGGGAGCAAGAAGAAAAGTTGATGAAAGTATTGGTCACTCATAGAGCCGCTATCGGGTGGACCATTGCGGATTTGAAGGGAATTAGTCCCTCGGTAGTGATGCACAAGATCATCACGGAAGACAGTATGAGTCCTTCTCGCGACACACAACGGAGACTAAATCCGAACATGCGAGAAGTGGTTAAGAAAGAGGTACAGAAGTGGCTAGATGCGGGTATTATATACCCTATCTTGGATAGCCAATGGGTGAGCCCGACGCAAACAGTTCCTAAGAAGGCGGGTATTCAAGTCGTCACAAATGACGCAGGTGAAGAGGTCGCCACTCGGCCGGTAACCGGGTGGCGTATTTGTATTGATTATAGGAAGTTAAATGCTGCAACTTCCAAAGATCATTTCCCTTTGCCATTTATTGACCAAATTGTTGAGAAATTGGCCGGACAAAATTTTTATTGTTTTCTGGATGGTTATTCGTTTTACAATCAAATTGCTATACATCCGGAAGACCAAGCAAAGACTACCTTTACTTGTCCATACGGTACTTTCGCATTTAGGCGAATGCCCTTTGGACTTTGTAATGCCCCCGCCACCTTCCAAAGGTGGATGATGAGTATCTTTTCAGATATGGTGGGGGAGTCTTTGGAAATCTTCATGGATGATTTCTCAATATTTGGGTCATCATTTGACACATGCCTTGACCAACTCGAAAAAGTTTTAAAAAGATGTGTTGAGAAAAATCTTGTTTTGAGTTAGGAAAAGAGCCATTTTATGGTTCAAGAAGGGATTGTGTTGGGGCATGCCGTCTCGAGTCGTGGGATTGAAGTGGATAGAGCAAAAGTGCAAGTCATATCCACTTTGCCTTATCCCACAAGTGTTAAGGGTATTCGGTCGTTCTTAGGACACGTGGGGTTTTATTGGAGGTTTATAAAAAGTTTTAGTGATATAACGAAACCCCTATGTAATTTAGTGGAAGGTTCAAATGAGAAGAATTTTTTTGTAAGAAGAAAAAAGAAGAAGTTTCAACCAATAAGAATGCTTCATTTTACTTCATTTAATATTTACATTTAATTTAATATAAGGGTATATTGGTAAACTTACAAAAATCATTAATTTGTATTCTTCCCCTTTAATAACTAACTTAATTAAATTTGTAACTTCTTTTCAAAATACATACTTTTTCCAAATTAAAAAAACAACTTAATTTAAAGTGTAGAATAAATTACTAGTTGTGTAGGATAAATTACGAGTTGTGTAGGATATATTTCAAGGTGTGTAGGATAAATTTCGACTGTGTAGGATAAAATTCTATAATGTGTAGGGTATATGTAGGAAAATTTTGATATGTGTAGATTTTGTAGATTATATGTAGGATAATTAATGATTAGTTGACTAATTAATTAAAGAGTTAAAAATTAATGATATGAGTTATAAATGAAATAGTATTTTACTAATATGCCCTTTCTTCTTTTTCTTCTCACATTAAATTTCTTCTCAAATGAACCTTCCCCATGTAATTTATTGTTAAAAGATAAAACATTTGATTTTGATAAGAATTGCCAAAATGCCTTTAACATTTTGAAGAAAAAGTTGGTTGAGGCCCAATCTTGCTGTAACAACTCTCACTAAAATTATTATTTATTATGTTAATTGTCCAATAAGGAAACCCTAATTGAGAAACCCAAGTAATCCTGCATAACCCCTAAAATTTTCAGAATATTCAGAATCAGGATCAGGGCCCCTAAAACTCAAGGGGGAGTATTCCCCATTGACGATTATCCACATAAATAGCTGTAAAAATCAAATTTTGAAAATCTGTCAACTCAGCTAAGCTAGTTAGGGACGTGGCTACCCTATGGTAGAGGGTGACCCCTCGCGTCACGCGACGCACCCACGTAGACCCCTCACGTCACGCGAGGGGGTCAAATTTTCAGTATAAATAGTAGGGTGTGGGACTTGCATTTTGGCGTTGGAACGACATTAAAACTCAATTCGTACGTTGAGTTATAGTCTGTTTACTTCAAAACACACACAAATCACGAAATGCTGCCGCGATAACAGGGTAATAACTCGATCGCTATTACGATTCAATGTCCGATTGATTGAAACTATCCAACGGATGTTTAAGTGCTGCTCAAATTGGGTTTATACTTTGTCATTCGTCGTGATTCCGACAGAATGTTTGAGTGTCACCCGAACTCGGGCTATACTCTGTCATTCGTTGCGAATCCGCTGGATGTTTAAGTATCACACTTTGTCATTCGTTGTGAGGGTTTAATCTCGTGAGTTATCGTAAATGTTGTATTAGTTACTAACCTAGTTTTCGTGTGCATTGTTATTTGAATTTAGGTTAATAAGGCTATAATCAGTAGGCTAAACGCTGCCCATCTAGACTTGCAATGTGAGTCATTCTCTTTTTATCAACTGTTTTACAATACTCTAAATTATTTTTAAAAGTTATAATTACAGGGTCTAAGTCATGGTTATCTTAAATCACTGGCTAGTGGGGTATTGTGCACATTACTAATTTCTCACGGGTTAGGCTAATAAGCCCTAACACAGGTTAGGCTAATAAGCCCTAACAGTGATATATCATCACTAATTGGGTGACAGGACTCCATAGTGGTATGACCATCGTCACACGGTGTGAAACGCGCCAGATAAAAATAAGATAAAGGCCATTGTAATTGCTCTTATGCTGTAATTCATAACTATGTGTCATTTTCTCAAAATGAATGATTCACTCAGTATTTCCCCGCTGACAAAATATTTTTAAAACATGTTTCAGGCGACCTGCTGTAAATCAAGGAAAACGTGCTACGGAGCACTAACAAGCTTGAAGAGGTGGCTCAGTTAAAATAAATAAACGTGTTTTAAATAAATCCGGGAATTTCCTAGTAAAATTCCTCTATTGTAAATTACGGGGTTTATCCCGAATTATGAAATAAAATAATCGGGCATTTCAAGTTTTAAAAGATCCTGTATTTAAATCTTCCGCTGACGCATAAATTAAATACCACGGGTTCCTGTCCCGCGGCTCCTGACCGGGTCAAACCGGGGCTGGGGCCGTGACACTTGCAATCACTGAATTGGTCTTTACCATTCGAGATTATGTGTGATGCAAGTGATTATGCGGTGGGGGCCGTATTGGGTCAAAGGGTAGACAAGAAACCGGTTGCCATTTACTACGCAAGTAAGACTCTCTCGGATGCACAATTAAATTATACAACTACCGAGAAAGAGCTACTTGCGGTGGTATATGCGTTGAATAAATTTCGTGCTTAATATGGGGTACTAAGGTCATTGTATATTCTGACCATTCTGCAGTTAGGTATCTCATGGACAAGAAGGATGCAAAGCTGAGATTAATCCGATGGGTTCTCTTGCTACAAGAGTTTGATTTGGAAATTAGAGACAAGAAAGGGAGTGAGAATGTGGTTGCGGACCACTTGTCTCGGTTGGTTATGGAGGAGGATTCTTCTCGTGAAGAGATTAATGAGAACTTCCCAGATGAGCAAATTTTAAGAGTTTCAATATTACCATGGTATGCTAATATTGTTAATTATTTGGTCACAGGTGACTTGCCGGCTCATTGGGATAGAAGGAAGAGGTTGCGCTTCCTATCTCAAATCAAGTACTACACGTTGGAAGAACCGGACTTATTCAAGTTTTGTCCGGATCAAGTCGTTCGAAGATGCATACCCAACGAGGAGATTCCTAGCGTTTTGATGCACTTGCATTCATTTGCTTGTGGGGGCCATTTCAGTGGTCACAAAACCGGGCACAAAGTGCTCAATAGCGGTCTTTATTGGCCGACTATTTTCAAAGATGCTTTTAATTTCACTAAAAACTGTGTAGAGTGTCAAAAGTTAGGGGGTATTTCCAAAAGGGACGAAATGCCCATGCAACCGATCCTCATTGTAGATATTTTTGATGTGTGGGGGATCGATTTCATGGGCCCATTCCCTAATTCGCATGACAATTTATACATCTTGGTGGCGGTCGATTATGTTTCTAAATGGGTCGAAGCGATTGCCACCAAGACAAATGACAATACCGTTGTTTGCAATTTTGTACAAACAAACATAATTTCGAGATTTGGGATTCCCCGATTGATCATTAGTGATGGAGGATCTCACTTTAAGAATTTTAACTTTGGCAAACTTTTGAAACGGTATGGTGTTGGCCATCGAATCGCTACCCCTTACCACCCACAAACAAGTGGTCAAGTGGAGGTTTCCAATAGGCAAATAAAAGAAATTTTGCAAAACACCGTTCGACCCGACCGAAAGGATTGGTCGACGAAGTTGAATGATGCTTTATGGGCTTATAGAACGGCTCATAAAACACCTATTGGAACTACACCTTATCGCTTAGTTTATGGGCGAAATTGCCATTTACCGGTTGAGCTTGTGCATCGTGCATGGTGGGCTATAAAAGAGATTAACATGAAATATGACGATGCAGGGAAAGAGCGGAAATTAAAGCTTTGCGAATTGGAAGAGCTTAGGGAAGAAGCGTATGAGTGCGCCTCGAAATACAAGGATGATATGAAGAGGGCACATGACGCAAAGTTGAAGCCGAAGGAGTTTGAAGTGGGTCAAAAGGTTTGGCTCTACAATTCAAGGCTTAAATACTTTCCCGGTAAGCTCAAGAGCAAATGGATGGGCCCGTACGTGATTACACGGGTCGGAAAGCTTGGAGATGTTACAATCAAGGACCCTAAGGATGGGTCGAAGCAAACGGTTAATGGGCATCGCCTTAAACCGTTCCTTGACGGTAACAATGATAAAAAGGATGAGAATGTGGAGTTGGTGAACTTCGTGGTAAGTGTGCCAACTTATGAGGTCAACTGAAAGGACCGGTAATGAGTTTTGTAAAGTTATGTACAATTTATTTAATTGTTTGAGTATATTTGGTGTTAATCGTTCTCGTTTTGTACTAACCATTTTGATTGTGTGAATTCCGGACATCATAAACGGGTCTTGAAGACACAAGGTATGTTTTTAGACTTATTTGTGTGTATTAGGGACAATACACAATTTTTGGGGGGTGGTAGGACTGTTAACGGTTTTTGCGTTTCAAAATTTTAACTTATAAAAAATCATAAAAAGATTTTTTAATAATTTTTAGGAATTTTATTTGTATATAGTCCTTTTATTAAAGTTTCATAATTTTTCTCCTATTTTTCATAAAAAAATTTGAAAATATAAAAAGTGGAAATCGGTGAACCGTCGCCGACGGTGTTCCCCCTCATCGCCTACGGTCCCTAAAAACCTCCGTGGCCCAAAATTGTCCGTATACAGCAAGTTAGGGCGTCGCCCGATTTTAACAATCCAACGACCGTCGCCGACGCAATGTTTGCCCGTCGCCGACGGCCCCTACAATGTTGTCCGATGCAGATCTTGTTTACATGCTGAGGTTCAAACTTAGGGTCTTTGAAACCCATTTGAAGGTGAACCAAACATGTTGTAAGCCACAAACTCGACCTAAGGGACCACAATCTGATCCATTTACACCTTAGCATCACAAACCTTACGTTTCTCTCTCCTTGCATTCCATCTTCTTCCCCAAACACCTCAAGAACCCTAAATTCTTCTTCTTCTCATAACTCCTTCAATTCTCCACCAAATCCAGTGATTCTTGAGCCTATCTTGAGTAATTTTTTGAGAGGAACAAAACCCACATCACGGTTTTCATTAATTCTTGCTCGTTTGCAATATTTCTGGGCGCGATTTCTAGGGTTTTTGAAGAGTGTTCACCAAATTTCTTGCTTTGCACTTTTCTTAGTTTTTCTTGAACAATCTACATCACAGGTATGAAACTTCAGTAAATTTATGCATGATTATCATATAAATTGTTGATTTCTTTCGAAATTTTAAGCTTAGTGTTTTAGAGTAGATTGTTTATCATAATGTATGATGTTTTAGCATGAATTTAAGAATGATTCCTTGATTTGGGTGGGATTTGAACATGCTTTAGCCTTGGTGATGTGATTACACTAGATTTTTGCATGATTGAGCGTAGTTGTGATGTTGAATATTGTTGAAAACATGAAACTTCGAAAAAATTTGTGAATAAACATGTTTAATTGATATGTAGATGATAAGATGTGCGACTTTGGAAGTTTATAAAGGCGATTTTACATCTAGTTATTGATTGAAATTCAACATTGCATATTATGTTCAAAGTTTGAGATTGTTTGAAGATTTGGGGATACTAATTGTTGTTTTGTCTTTTGATTGTAGCTATGTTTGGAGGAAGGAAGAAAGCAAAAACCTCCTGGCAAGGTTCGTCTTCGGGAGCCGGTTCAGGCTCGGGACAATATCAAAGGCGTTGGGAACAATTAAGCAATGTAGAAGAAGGTGATGTGCAGCTCTATAGACAAGATTGGGATTGGGAGGAGGCTAAGAATAGTCGATCGGCCTCAGTTTGGAAGGACGAAAAACTGAAGGCTCTTTTCCGGTACCGAAACAAGTAATTAGAGGTGAAGATGTGGAAAATGAAGATGGCCACGGGTGTTTCAAAGCCCGTACCCGAGAGGGTAGTATGTGAGCGTATGTTGAATGTCGAAGAATTCCGAAAAATCGGCATAGTTCAAAGGTTTGAAAAGATTGGGTGGGAACAAGTACTCGATTGGTGCGAGGATATCACCACCCGTGTGTATTTTGGGGCTGTTTGTGAATGGTTGTCTACTCTACGGTTTGAACATTCCGATGGGCCGACTCCTACGTGGCAGTTGATCGGAAATATTGGCAAAAATCAAATTATTATGTCATTTGAGCACATGAATGCTATTGCAAGATTTGATTCGCTTGGGGTTGAAGCTTATGATTACTACGATTATGATCAGTTTTTGGATAATAAAAGAAACACAGCTGATCCGGCGCAAATGCTAGCATCAGTATTGCCAGGTTCTGGGGGTGTAGGGGAGTCGAGAAACGATTTGTCTTTGGAGGGTAAAATACTACAAGGCATTTCGTTGGAGAATGTTATGGTGTGGTTTGGGGACCGCGGGACAGTGAAGGCACCCGACTGCCGGGTTTTACATTCGTTGTTGTATGGGACACCAAGACTATCATGGCGCCAAATTGTGATGATCAATATGTGGGATACAAGGGAATCATTCAAACGGAAGATGATCCCTTATGTGAGATTGATTAGCGCAATGATTTTACAGCAAAATGCGTTGCCTCAGGAGTCGTTGTGGGTGTCTAAACCCATCGATCAGTTCAACTTCACCTCCATGAGGCGACATTGGAAGATAACGGTTAAGGCTTTTGGTCATCTTTACACAGTCGAGGATGAACAAGGAAATAGCTACCGATACACTGAACTGAGAGAGGGTGATGAAGAGGAAGATGAAGATGAGGAGATGGTTGATATGGAGGATGAGACGGAGCCTCCCGGTCCGCAGGGACCAAGGCAAAGATACAGGAGGAAGCATCGGGAGATTTCTGCCGATGTAGCAGATTTTGTGAACCAAAGGCAGGGGCCGACGTACCGGTTTTGGAACCGCGGGCAACAAGCGGTTTATGATAATGTGTCGGCATGTATTGGCGAAGGGAGAGAATACGAGGCGAGCAGGAAGGCTTGGGAAGAGGCGCAAGGGGCGTACTCGCAAGAACAGTGGGCTTTCCAAGCATCCTTTCGCGAGAGGATGGAGAAACAAATGGAGGAACAACAATTGCAACAAGCATTACAACGGTCACAAATGGAACGCTTGTTATTGTTGCAAGAGGAAGATAGGGCCCGAAGACGGGCATGGGAAGAAGAAGAGGCGAGGCGTCAAAATGAACAAAGAGAATTGGAGCAACGCCGATGGAGAGCTTTAGCTGTCTCTAACCAAATGGCTATTAATAATGCCAAGGTGCTCCACGATCAGGAGCGACATCAAAGAGACTATCAAGCCGGTCTCCCTTATGCCGAACACTCGGGGTGGAGCGATTACCCCAACCTCCCCCATCCACGAGGCCCATCCGATCCAACCCCTCACTGGCCCGAGGCAGTAGGCTCCAGCTTCATCCCGATTCCTTACCAACCACTACCTCAAGGAGAGCAGAGTCCACTCGATAACTATAGGGAGATGTTTGAGGCCCTCACTGGTTATCAATACCAACCAAACCCGCCAGTTAACCCTAACGAGAGATATCAGCGGTAGAGGCAAGGTATGTTTTGTGTTGTTGTATATTATTTTTTTTCGTTATTTTTATTTCGTATTAATTATTTTTGCCTAGTTAAATGAACGTTGTGGGTGTGTTCTCTATATAACCCTCACGAGACCTACTCGTCCTCCTAAGCTATTAGGGGGTTTAAAAGGGCTTGTTGCATACGCTAAATGCAACCGTGATTCCTACAAAAGCGAGTTAGGTTTGTTATTGTTGTAAATTATTTTCCACATAATTCAAAGTAAAATAACGTATGGTTTGGTAATATTTTCATAAAAGTGGTAGAACTAGGTAACTAACAAATTTTAATGGTTGTGAGAAGCATGCTTCTACACAAGGGTTAAGATTTGTAGGTACATTGTGTTCGTGGGACGACCGCTTTCTTGAAGAGAAGAGGAGCACACGAGGAATGAGCTTAAAAAAAATCAGGTGCATACATTTCTTTTTATTTTTGATTTTTAGTTAGCAAATAAGTGGATTGTAAATTGTATACTATTTTTTCCGGGGTGAAATTTTGGGGAAGTTAGTCGTGTCACATCCCTTGTGTGCTTTAAAAACTCTAGTTCTTACACATTGAGGACAATGTTTACCTCAAGTGTGGGGATAGGGGAGTAGTAAAAGTTTTCGATTTCGACCCGTTCATTTAAACACTACACATTGAGGACAATGTTTACCTCAAGTGTGGGGATGGGGGAAAATTTCAAAAAAAATTTCAAAAATATCTTGTTTCAAAAGCGATCTTAAAAGCACAAGTAACTAAGTCAACGAGGGATGTCACAACCCGTTTGGTCTTTTGTCATGGTCAAGTTCAAATTAATAGCATGTCGGGTATTTAGCAGGTGGTTATTTGGGAATAATCCGCCTAAGAAACTAGCGTTTTATGCATATCACATACCATACCCTTATACGTGAGGTCTTGAGCCACTTTATATCATAGATTTACATATACATGTTTCTTTGTTGAGTGGACCATTGGTCGCGTATTGTAGAACTTGCAACTTTTGATACGTTCGAGACCATAGACCGAATGCAAGCACGAGAATGATTAAGGCATTAGGTAAACCTTTTCATTTTACACCATTTATATATCCTTACCCAAAAATTATCCCCTAGTAGCCAACTTTGAGCCTAATCCTTTCGTTTGATCACCCTATAGCCATAACCATAAGCCTTTTCTTTTTAAACCTGTGTGATGAAAATTCGATTATAGGAGCTTAAGTTTGTATAGTTGTGATTCATTTGTATTGAAAAAGAAATCAGAAAATGTTGCGAAAAAGAATGAAAAAGCATTGAGAAAAACACAAAAAGATGTGCTAGTAGTTTGTTGAATAAAAGGCGAAAGTTGTTGCCTCATAGTTGATGTTTATATTTAGTGTTGTTTAGTTTAGTGGTTTGTAATAAAAATCGAATTTTCATCACCTTAGCCACTTTCAAATATCCGATTTCCTACCCTTAGCCTAACCCCGTTACAACCCTTACAAAGACCTTATGACTTGTGCTTGGTATTCGTGATCGGTGGTGGAGAATGATTGAGTTGCAAGCCTATGCGGGTGCGTGTTCTAATCGGTTTTGAGCGATTATTTTTTTGAAGTGCTAATACATTATAAACATTAGCCAACTTGCAAGCCAAGGGGAGAGAACATTGTGAGGGATATGCATGACTTGTTGGTTTCACGGGCGGTTTAATCTTGGATAACCATTGTTATATGTGATTATTCACCTTATCGTTAAATATGTTGAAAATTGTAAAGAGTTTGAACTTTAGCATGACACTAGACCTTAACCTTCGTATCGGGAATGGGGAGTGTATTCGTTGTTCGACCCACGTGAAAGTGAAAAAACAGATTTGCTTGAGGGCAAGCAAAAGACAAGTGTGGGGATGTGATACGTGGTCGAAAACCGGTGCTCGTAATTGTTTAATTTGATGTTTTTACACAAGTTTTAATTTCGAATAGCCTACTTTTGATTAGATACTTGTTTTGCAGGTCTAGCATGGTTTAAGGAGCTTTTTGGGAGCTTTACGGGTCACCGGAGTGAAAAACGAGCCACTGAGACGCGAAACGGGTCAACCGGACTCAAGAAATGGGAAAAACAGAAAGTCAAGTTTCCGGGCACCGTCGCCGATGCCCATATGGGCCGTCGCCGACGGCTGGTGTAAGTCTCCGTCGCCAGATTTGTCCGTAGACAGCATGTTAGGCAGTCGGCCGTTTTTTAAGATGCACATACCGTCGCCGACGGGGCTTCAGGCCGTCGGCGACGGTCCCTCTATATTGCAGACGCAAATTTTTTGATTTCCATGAGGTTTTGACGAATCAAAAAGGTTTTTCATCATTCAATTCGGACAGTTACACTTGGGAGAACTTTGAATCTTTACTTTGGAGCCCATCATCATATCTCATCACCAATTTTCACCTACCATCATTCCTACAATCCGAATCAAGAACCGAATCAACACCATCTTCCATTCCATAACCCTAATCCTCAATTATCTTTCAATCCATCCATTACCATCCACTATTCCAAACCCTAACCACCATCTTCACCATTTCAAGGCTTCAAGATGATGATGTTCGAGTTCTCAATTTCTGGTGATAGCGTTCGTCATCCCATGAGCGGCTAAATTCTTGGAGGTTTCACCCCGGTGTAGGTTATTGTAAGTCTAGGGTTTGAACAATGTTTTAGTTTGATTTTGTGACAACTTGAATTGATTGGCAGTTGTCTTGCATTTGAACTATATTTGTGAATTGTCGAGTGAGTTATGAAATTTGACTTTGCGAAACAAGTTTGTGCAATTATGCCTTGTCTTTCAAAAGGTTTTACTTGTTCAAAGTAACGAAGTGTATTGTGGTCCATGTTATGCGTTGATAGCAATTGGCACCTAAGCTTTGATGATAGAAATCCGTTAATAACATATTCAAGTGAATTAAATCTAAAACGTGTAAGAACCCTAGGATTGCAATTACCGAACCGGGTGTGAGCCTTGTTTTCTCTATCTTGTCCAAACCGTTATTTACATTTTGCAATTGTTAATTTTTAGTAGTCATCAACCAAATTCTTTAGTAATTTTAATTCACATCTTTCAATGAAACAAAAATATACAAAAACAAGATAGCAAGCTTCATAAGTTGTTACACATATTTCAATTCAATCAAATCCACTCGCAAACCACATACTCTTCGTGGTTCGACCCCTTGCTACCACTAACTATTTGTTAAGGGTAATTTGGGACTATAAATATTATCTTTGACCGGAGCGCGACACTCCGATCAGTAAACAAAAACATTAATCAATGTTTATTGGTTCTATACTTGTATTTTCGTGTTCAACTCTCAACTCAAATACGGTATTCACTATGTTTACGTGACATTTATAAGAACCATCACCGCAATCACCCCATCCATCATATATCAAGTATATCCGTTAGTTTTATAAAGATATAATTTTTTATTAGATTCATTCAAATCGTGTAATAAGCGAGGTTTTTTAAAGATATAATATTTTTATTATTTACTATACGAAGTTACATTTATTCAACTCATGTAGTACACCGGGTTTTTAGAAATATAACTTTTTTTATTATGTGGTATATACAATTAGATTTATTCAATCTGTATAATACACGTGGTATATAAAGATATAACAAGATACAACAACAACAACAACAACAACAACAACAACCATACCCAGTAAATCCCACAAATAGCAAAGCTACTTGTTATAAAGATATAACAAGATATAATTTTTTATTGATTGGTATATAAATTACATGTGCTCAACACATACAATACATAAGGTTCTTAAAAATGTAACTTTTTTTCATTATTTAATATATAAAATTAAATTTACTCAACCCGTACAATACACGAGGTTCTTAAAAGATATAACTTTTTATTATTTAATATATAAAATTACTTTTATTCAACCCATGTAATAAACGAGATTTTTAAAGATATATTGTTTTATTATTTGGTATTTAAAATTACATTTATTCAACTCGTGTAATACACGAGGTTCTAACCTAGTATATAATAATTAAATGTCAACCATCCAGTTATACCTATCATCTTCCATTTATTGCAAAAACTTTCTCAAAACATTTTCTATTTTTTCAATTTTTATGAATTTGTGATTTTTTTCAAAATTTTTTTGAATTTTTAAAATTTTTCATTTTTTCATTTTTAAATTTTTTTAGACACTAATCTCCCCTCCCCACACTTGAAATCTACATTGTCCCCAATGTGGAAAGAAAAGCGACAAAAAAAACATATATATGTACAAAAGATTGGAACAAACTCGCCTAGATAAAGCGGTAGAATCCCCATAAATGTTCATCCAATGCGACCGTATAGCATTTCTTTCGCGGCCGCGTTTAGTAAAAACTCGGGTTGCTCTCTACAAGTGATGTTCAAATCATCGTCGTCCAAATGGAGATTGAGTATGGACAATTCTGACTGAATCTTGATGGCATGATAAGTTTCATCCATGTTTTGAAGAATTCACCTGTACAAACTCAAACAAGACACCCAAGCGTAATACCGAACTAAAGATATATATATTTTTTTTTTTTTTTTTTTTTTTTTTTTTTTTTTTTTTTTTTTTTTTTTTTTTTTTTGAACGGTTAACGGTTCACTCCCCTTAAGAAATTCGCCCGCACTGCGGGTTCGAATCCCAGGCCCCCCCTAAGGTCCAGCCGCACTGGAATTACCCAATATTGGTACCAGAGTGGACTCGAACCTGCACCCCTCCAGAAGAAACCCCCAAGAGGGAAAACTCCTGACCTCCTCCCAACCACTTGGGCTGGGGATCATTGGCAACTAAAGATATATATATATAATAAAATAAAAAGAAAGATATTTTTGGGGTTTTTTAATGTTTTTTTTGTATTTTTGTATAAAAGTAGAAAAACACTAAGCGCACTAATTCCCCGGGAACGACGCCATTTTGATGACTGTCGTAAGGGTCAATAAAAAACCTAATTAAACTATATAGATAGCGTAAGTAGGGTATCGTATCCACGGGGAATTCGTGGTTAGTGTTTAACTAGAGAATTATTATGTATTAAAGAAAAACAACTCCCACCCAGAATCCCGATTGCAAGTTTAACTTAAAAAACCCGTTTACAGATTCGTAACACCACATAGACATGGCATTGGAATTAATGACTTTGATTAATTATTAGGGATAGTTTTTAAGATTCACCATACAACCTAATAACCTGTTTAGTTATACCAATTTACTAACCCACTAATAATGCAAGTATGTTGCCAATACGCTTGATAAATGACAAACAATTCAAATATACTAAAAGTTTCACAAAATCAACACAATTGGTTAAGATCTACCAGTTAATAAGAATCAGAAAAACAAAGTTTAATGTGAAAATCTAGAAATAAATCATCCGGGGAAAGTCACATAAGATAAAGGTAAAGTCCTCTAAGTTTCAGATTCTAGGTTCACACCAAACTCAGTATAATCATTAATTGGACACCACATAGACATGGTGCTGAAAAGTTGGTTAGTTTAAGTAGTAATCAAAAACAGGTCATTGTCATCAGATCTTTTACAGTTCAATTACCATATTTACTAATGTGAGTCAAGCTACTCTATGTCATCCAACAAGCTACAAGGTCTTGTCAACAACCGAGCAAGTTGTAAAGCAATAACTCAAACACATGCAAATAGTATAAATAAACCAACTCATCAAATTGTTTATACGACGTTGTCAAAAGAAATCCAAACATGAATAAACTAAGAAAACTCTTAAACCCTAGGAACCGTACGCTTGAAAAAAGTCACCTAAATGATCATGCCTTGAACTGTGTACAGCCGCCAAAAGGTGGCTGCCTTTGCCGTGCGTGCCCACTGTTCCTCAACTCAGCTGTCTGCTAATTCTCCCCTCAAAAGTTGCGCACCCTTTATATTAATTCAGCCGTTATCTTTTAATTCATATCCCACCGACTTCCATTAATTCTCTTGTCTTTGTGGGCAACCCAACTTTACGACCCACCAATCAACGAACAAGCCCAATAACTTGTTACCTGCATGAAGTAATTATCAGCCCACTTAACTTCAACTACTAATTTCTTCTTTCTTGATGTCTTTATTCATTTTATAGAACTCCAAACTCCAACAAAACAAATAATACTTTTAATGCAATCATCATCTTTTTCAAAACTCACATTTACTTTGTATGCTTTTTTTCTCATCAACTTTAATCATGCTTTAGTGATTCTTTATTTCTTGAACATACATAATATAAAAACCACTCAAAATAATATCTTTTATACTATTGTAACAATGAATTTTTTCATAAATAATATCTAATAACGTCTCCTAAAATGCACCGATCACATCCTCACACTTATCTTTTTTTCATCCCGAAAAAATTATTCGTAATGGAATCACAATCAGATAACTGGCTTTCAATTTATCAAGTTACTTATTAACAAATCTAATCACACATTAACTATGATTGCGGGTATACTTATCCACTTAAACCCAACCGCCAGCTTCTAAGCCCTTATTCACGATTCGTTAAGTTCAAGTAATTATAGTTATCTATGGATCTCACACTCAAAAGACTACAACGCCACCTAATCCTGTTTCAAGTTTATAAGGTTAAAAGATAATATCTACCGTCTTATATAAAAAAACTCCTATGTTATTCCGATTAATCTTACAATGGATGATATTGCGAGCTTTACATACATTTGCTTATGATCAGTTTAGCGGACATACCCCACACGAGTCATCATCCCCATGGTTAATGCTATAAACTTTAGATATTTTTTATAACTCCACCTAGAGGGTATGTACCGCATGAGTCGCTATCCCCGCGACAATACCATAGACTTCGTTTTTCTTTTTTGTTCAACATGTGCTCAAATGAATGGATGGAATGTTTTTTTTTGGGTGCCACACTGTTTTGGATTTGTTTTCACAAAAAGAAATAGGTGTGCCAATTTAATTGAAAAAAACTTATAAGCTTTTTAATTATGAAGTCCTCTTATACTTTACACAGTTTCGGTTTTGCTATAGCTCCTAAGGTGAGAACTTACAAGATTCCTAATTTAAGGTATATTATATCGATCCAAAGAAACGCTTCAGCTGGCTGGGTCTACCCACATATCCTAAGTTAAACGCGTGATCGACCGTTCATTATCTCTTATATATAATAATTAAATGCCAACAATCCAATTATATCTGTTATCTTCCATTTATTGCAAAAACTTTCTCAAAACATTTTCTATTTTTTTTAATTTTTATGGATTTTTGAATTTTTTCTATTTTTTTATATTTTTCCATTCTTTTTTTTTTTGAATTTTTCAATTTTTTTTTCATTTTTTTTATATTTTTTAGACACTAATCTCCCCTTCCCACACTTGAAATTTACATTGTCCCCGGTGTGGAAAGAAAAGTGACTAAAAAACACACATATATATATATATGTATATGTACAAAAGATTGGAACGAACTCGCCTAGATAAAGCGGTAGAATCCTCGTAAACGTTGTTCCAATGCGACCGTATAGCATTTCTTTCGCGACCGCGTTAATAAAAATTCGGGTTGCTCTCTACAAGTGATGTTCAAATTATCGCCGTCCAAATGGAGATTGCGTATGGACAGTTCTGACTGAATCTTGATCAGCATGATAAGCTCCATCCATGTTTCGAAGAATTCACCTGTACAAACTCAAACAAGACACCCAAACGTAATACCGAACTAAAGAAATATATATCTATATATATATAATAAAAGAAAAAAAAAAGATATTTTTGGGTTTTTGTTTTTTTTATATTTTTTATGTTTTTTTGTATAAAACTAGAAAAACACTAAGCGCACTAGTTCCCCGGCAACGACGCCATTTTGATGACTGTCGTAAGGTTAATTAAAAACCTAATTAAACTACGTAGATAGCGTAAGTGGTATATCGTATCCACTGGGAATTTGTGGTTAGTGTTTAACTAGAGAATTATTATATATTAAAGAAAAACAACTCCCACACAGAATCCCGATTGCAAGTTTAACACAAAACCCGTTTACAGATTCGTAACACCACATAGACATGGTCTTGCAATTAATGACTTTGATTAATTATTAGGAATAGTTTTTAAGATTCACCATACAACCTAATAACCTGTTTAGTTATACCAATTAACCACCAATTTACCAACCCGCTAACAACGCAACTATGTTGCCAATACACTTGATAAACGACAAACAATTCAAATATAATAAACGTTTCATAAAATCAACAAAAGTGGTCAAGATTTACCAGTTAATAAGAATCAGAAAAACAAAATTTAATGTGAAAACCTAGAAATCAATCATCCGGGGAAAGTCACATAAGATAAAGGTAAAGTCCTCCAAGTTTCAGATTCTAGGTTCACACCAAACTCAGTTTAATCATTAATTGGACACCACATAGACATGGTGCTGAAAAGTCGGTTAGTTCAAGTGGTAATAAAAAACAGGTCTTTGTCATCAGATCTTTTACAGTTCAATTACCATATTTACTAATGTGAGTCAACCTACTCTATGTCACCCAACAAGCTACAAGGTCTTGTCATCAACCGAGCAAGTTGTAAAGCAAGAACTCAAACACATGCAAATAGTACAAATAAAGCAACTTATCAAATTGTTTATACGACGTTGTTAATGTCAAAACAAATCCAAACATGAATAAACTAAGAAAACTCTTAAACCCTACGAACCGTACGCTTGAAAAAAGTCACCTAAACGATCATGCCTTGAACTGTGTACAACCGCCAAAAGGTGGCTGCCTTTGCCGTGCGTGCCCACTGTTCCTCTACTTAGCCGTCTGCTAATTCTCCCCTCAAAAGTTACGCACCCTTTATTCAGCCGTCATCTTTTAATTCCTATCCCACCGACTTCCATTAATTCTCTTGTCTTTGTGGGCAGCCCAACTTTACGACCCACCAATCAACGAACAAGCCCAATAACTTGTTACCTGCATAAAGTAATTATCAGCCCACTTAACTTCAACTACTAATTTCTTCTTTCTTGATGTCTTTATTCATTTTATAGAACTCCAAACTCCAACAAAACAAATAATACTTTTAATGCAATCATCATCTTTTTCAAAACTCACATTTACTTCGTGTGTTTTTTTTCTCATCAACTTTAATCATGCTTTAGTGATTCTTTATTTCTTGAACATACATAATATAAAAACCACTCAAATTAATATCTTTTATACTATTGTAACAATGAATTTTTTTCATAAATAATATCTAATAACGTCTCCTAAAATGCACCGATCACCACCCAACATCACCCAACGTACGAGTATAACATATTGCCTTATTCATAATCACCACCACATCTGTCACCACCCATCCTCACCCCCATGACCACCGCCATGTCCAATTTCTTTTTGACTTACTAACCAAAATATAATTATTTTATCCGATAAGACTATCCATAAAAAGCATATGAATAACAAAATTTAAAATACGATTTTCCTTATACGACATGTGGTAATAAAACATGCATCTCAATGTTACAAATCTTAATCTATTGGAACACTTCGTTGAGTCGTTGACAAATACTCCTATTCTACCTTGTTTTCCTTTTTAACACGTAACACCCTAATGGTTGTTTTAATGACATTACTGGTTGTTTTAATGACATTACTTGGAAAATGTTAATCACATGTTTAATTCTTTATAATGATCATGAGAGATGTCATCAACTCTCATAGCATATAGGGTCTGTTTGGTATGGCGTAGTGAAATAGATGAGGGAATGGAACAAACGAGGTAATGGAATGGACAAAGGAATGAAATTGATCATTACATTTCATTGTCTTGTTTGGCTACCATGCAGGAAAGGAATAAATCATTACCTTGTGTTGTTTGGTAGGTAAGAAAAGAGGAATGAATTAAATCGGCGATGGGTGGTGGTGGTGTGTAACAACCCGACTTTTCGAAGTCAAAGTACAAGTCAAAGTCAAAGTCAAAGGAAGAAAAGATTGCTAATTTGATCTGTCATTCCTTGCTTAATTATTACTTGTACTCTTTGACTCGGTCATCGATACTTTAATTTATGATGCTTTAGTTGTATTAAGTGGCGTAAATGTAATAAACGCAGTTTAAACGCTATTTAACGCTAATCTCATCGCTATCGTATCGCAACTCGAATCGCAGTCTGGATATTGTTTTACGTGTGTGTGTGAAATTATGTGTTACTTGTGCATGTTTAATTATGTTAAAGGTGATTAAGCGCAAACGCAATCAGAACTCAATCGCATCGCAATCTCATCGCGAACTCAAATTATAAGGTTTACTTTTATGATTATTAGGAGTTATGTTATTTGTGTAACTATTGTTTAATATTATCGCATCGCTTACTCGCAACGCTCAACGCACGAAACAAAAAGTCAGAAACCAACCCATTCGAGCCATCCGATCGAAGGACCATTCGATCGAAAGGTTACCCGTCCGGATGACCATCCGACCGGATGGCCATGCGATCGGAAGGCCCTCCGATCCGTCACACTTGCACCGCCTTTCTTCTTCACCACCTATAAATATCACCTGTCACATCACTGTTCATGTGATGTGACAGCTCTCGTTCGACCAGCACGCTCTTGGCTACTTTTATCTCGATTCCTCGCGATTCTTGTAAGTTTTCATCTCAAATCTTGTACTTCCTTGATCTACACACACTTTCTCATCAATTTCACCCACAAATCACAACTTTTCACCATGAAATCTATGGAGTTAGGCTGTTCGAGGGTGATGTCATCATGTAGTTCCCATGAACATTGAAGTGTGACATCATCTCACCAAGAACAACTCAGATCTAAAGGATTTCAACAATGTTTAAACACTGATTTCACCTAAATTTAAACATCTTCCAAGTGTTTCAAACTTTTCTTCAACATTCTTCACTTTTCCTCCAAAACCGTTAGAATCTGGACTTGTTCGGGTTCACTATTGGTTCTCTAGTGGAAACCCGGACTGAGGATGGATTTCTAACAAGGAGACAACCGATTCACAGGTTGAACATGAATTTCCGTCAAGAACAGTTACTGGTCGGACGGGGTGGTTCCCATCCGATCGGATGACTTGGACTTGATGGAGTTTCCGTTGTTCTATACGTTGTCAGGTCAAACCGCAACTTTCTAAACTTAACGGGTTTTACAAGTTTTCAAACGAACAAGTCGTTAAATGGATTGCCGTCCGATCGGATCGCCATCCGATCGAACGACAATCCGAGCGGATGACTCATGATTTCCAACAGTTAAACATTTTTACAGAACTTTAAAGTATATCAGTCCAGACGAATAGTCATCCGATCGGACGACCATCCGATCGAATGACTATTTTATCAAGGGACTTGAAATTTCTATAACGCTCCAAACGAACCGTCGTCCGATCGAACGGCCATCCGTCCGGATGACCATCCGACCGGATGGCTCGACAAATAGTGATACTTTTCACTTTTTAAAATGCTACAATGAAAACTTTAAAGTCACATCATACACAAACACATCCATCCCAAACGGATGACTCTCCGACCGAATAGCCATCCGTCCGGATGACCATCCGTCCGGAAGGTCATCCGATCGGATCACTATCCGTCACTTGTCTCACCGGCATGCTGTTTAACGCACTGTTCATCGCTTATGCTATCGTTCTGTAATCAGGCTAATCTCTCAACGCTTCCTTCAATCCAAGACTGTGTTTATTCATTAAACACGATCTGTGAGTATACTCGACCCCTTTTTGCTTAACGCACTTTTGGATGTTACATACGTTACCTATATCAAATCACATCGATCACACAACGCAAACACTTTTTATACGCTAACCAACTCTGCATGTTATACGTGTTATTCGATGAATGCTTGTATGTTATGTTTACACAGTGATTGTTGCCTGACACCTTAGCAATGATAGTACTATAGTTTGGACTCAACACCTGTCTTGGACAAGGGTTGTTAAGGGTATTACTTCACGTGTCACGGTGGTGATATGTGTTGCGCATTTTACAACTCGCAGTCATGTCTGTGCATATTTCATTGTCAATAACCTGTTAGTTTCATTTTTCAACATGTTACATGTTGGTTATGCGTAAACCGCTTTCGCTATCTATTATACTATTAAACTTGTATGCTCACCTTTACACTATGTGTATTGACCTATTTTAACGTATGTGACAGGTGTTTAGGATGCTGTGCTATGCTTGCTTTTGTGGAATCGAGCTAGGGGAGTCTAGAAACAAATTTAATAATTTATGAGTTGTCGAAACTATGATTTTTCTTTGAGAACATCTATGTCTGTAATAAATGCTTTTATTTGATATGTTATGGTATGGGATGTAACGTTAAATATCCGATAATTTTAGTTGTTATGGATTCTCTTGGACAATCTGTTTCGCTCAGTGCCTCACCCCGATGATTCCGCCATCGGTTGGGGTGTGACAGATTGGTATCAGAGCCATAGCTATAGGGAATTAGGCAAGACTCGACCTTGTCCGGGTCGATGTCTTAGAAATGACTTAGTCTATAGTCTAAGTACCAACAGACCGACTTGTGCAAACCCAGTAGGGGTTTTGTACGAGCTTACTTAATATTCTCGCTCGAACTCGTAGGAAACTACACCCTTGCATGAACAGCACATACTACTGCTTCGCGCAAGGTCGGCCTTTCCTAAGGCTAGCAACACACGCACGGTTTTCGAAAACGCTCGCGTAAACAAGTAGATTGAGTCGAGATTAGGTATGAAAACTGCAAACTCTCGAATAAATCACTCGTTCGACGCGCCTTCTTACTACAAACACGAGAATTTGCGTTGAATCAGGAGTGTAATCCATACTTCGACGCAAATCTCCCTCTCTATCTCTCGTGATTCTATCACACAAACAGGGATGCAGTCGTTAAGTTAGGGGTGAAACCCGAACCTTGATGACTTACTCCGCTCTTTATTTTAGTTTTACAATACTCTCACCAAAGTCTCGATGGATTCCAACGACCCGATTCACGTGGAAGGTAAAAGGATGCGTGCCATTCCCCGTGCGTCGGTGAGAGAGCACAGTCCATTAGGTCAAAGTGTGTGCTCGAAGTCCTAGAGAATAGTCGAATCACTTTGGGTAGTCAATGTCTACACACCCAAGGCAATCTATTTTCGATTTCAAGCTCGCAATCGCTAGTTTTGTTTTGCGCTTTATCGTTTTTATGTGTGGTTTTAATGTGTTTTATGTGGTCTTTATATGTTTATTTGTTAGCGTTTTGAGATAAAGAGTGCGGTGCTCTATATTGATGGTTTCAATTCCACGTTTCTTGCTCCGCCAAACGCACACGACTCACACCACGTTAACAAATCGCACGCCATGTTACTTGCAATCGCTACTCGCTACTCATACTCGCAACTCTCGATACGCAGCTGTGAAAGATAGGTGAATACGTGCAAAATATAGTTGAAGATATGCTTATGTGGACTACCTACTTCTGTGCTTACGTGGACTACGTGTTTGTGTACTTACGTGCTTCTGTGGATTTTGTGCCTACGTGATTATGTGATTATATGATTAGACGTGTTCATGTGCTTTATATAAAGTAGCTTTTGGAGATTTGCTAGACTATACTAAGGTTTAATCGACTTGTGTCTAAGTCCTATGGCGATGTCTGTTGCAGACAATGTCGTCATTTGGATCGCACACTTCTCGCGCCGCCCGACGAAACCACGAAGACAAACGCATCGTTGCGCTAGTCGCTAAGCAGATGGCTAAGGTCATTCCACAAATTGTCAGGGAGCTTAATGAAAACGCTAGCAAGTCCTCTGAGGAATAAAGGACCGACACTCCTCGCGCTACTTTTAACTTCAAGAAGTTTAAGGCCTTCGGCCCCAAGGAATTCACCGGAGAAGACGGGCCTACTGCCATGTTTCAATGGTTCGATTCAATTGAAGTCACCCTACGCCAAAGCGGTTGTCCTGATAACCTCCTAACTGTCAACGCAACTGGCGTTTTCCACTCCAGAGCTCTGGATTGGTGGACGGCCGAAAGGAACAGACGAGAGAATGATGCAGCCTATGGGCTTACTTGGAAGGAGTTGAAAGAGATCATGATGAAGGAATTATGGCCTTCCCACGAGCTTCAGAAGCTGGAGGACGAGTTTTGGAACATAAAGCAGGAGGGTGGCGACAACGCTAGTCTAACTGCCCGCTTTAAGCAGTTGAGTGTCATTTGTCCCGGCTGTCACGGCCCTCGGCCCCGGTTTGACCAGGTCTAGAGCCGCGAGGCAGGAAATCCCGTGGTATTAAATTTTAAGTGACAGCGGAAGTCTTTTTAAAACAGGATCTTTTAATATTAAAACTGCCCGTTTACATAAATTAGGGATAAAACCTTGTAATTTACAATAAGGTGATTTCACTGGGAAATCTTTATTTTACAAAACATGTTTCTTTATTTATTTATATTGAGCCACTTCTCTATGCTTGTAGTGCTTCACGGCACTTTTCTTGGATCACAATAGATCACCTGAAACATGTTTGAAAAAGGTTTTGTCAGCGGGGAAATACTGAGTGAATCATTCAGTTTACTAAAAATGACACATTGGTTATAAATTACAGTATTAAGAGCGATTACAATGTTTCTGATATCAAACCAACTACCCACGGTACTTTTTCACTCGACCCATTGGCCCTCTAATTGTCCAATGGTGTCTGTGATTATGGTCATATCACCCACTGGCTGCCCCAATGGTGAAGATTATCAAGTAATGTATACAAAACCCCACATACCGGCTGTAATTTGGTGATTACAAAGACTTAATCCCTGTAATTATAACTTTGAAAATAATTTTGGAGTTTTGTAAAACAGTTGATAAAAAGAGAATGACTCACATTGCAGATTTAACGAACAGTGTATAAGTGTACTGATTAGCCTTGATTAACCTAATTTAATTCACAATACACGCAAACGGGGTTAGTAACTAATACAGCAGTTACGTCAATTCACGAGATTAAACCCTCACAAAGATTAATAAAGTGCAATACTTAACAATTCAGCGGATTCACAACGAATGACAGAGTATAGTCCGAGTTTGGACAGCACTCAAACATTCAAGTCGAAATCACGATGAATAACAAAGTATAAACTCAATTTGAGCAGCACTCAAACAATCGTTGGATAGTTACAATCGATCGGACGTTGAATCGTAATAGCGATCGAGTTATTACCTGGTATTGCGGCGGCGATTAGTGATCCGTGTGTGTTTTGATAATAGACAGAACGTAACTCAGTGCATGTAGCGAAATTTTACGTCGTTTTAATTCTAGAATTCAAGTCCCAAAGTCTGCTATTTATACACAAAATTGGCCAGGCTTACGGACCGTAAGCCTTTTTTTCCTTACGGTCCGTAAGGGACACGAAATCATATAGGTTAGCCACGTCCTTGACTAGCCTTGCTGATTTGACAGATTCGTAAATTTTAATTTTGACAGCGTTTTATTTAGATAATCGTAACTAGGGTTTACCCCCCCTGAGTTTTAGGGGCCCTTATCCTGATTCCGATTGTTCTGAAAATTTTAGGGTTTGCGCAGAATCACTTGGGTGTCCCAATTAGGGTTTCCTTATTGGATAATTAACATACTAAGTATTTAATTTTAGTGAGAGTTGTTACATCCTCCCCACCTTAAGAAAAATCTCGTCCTCGAGATTTACTGGAATAGATGAGGATATTTCCGCTTCATTTCTGTAGTGGTTTCTCTACAAATTTTAATTTTTCATTTACCTCTACATCTTGAAGAGGTACTACCAGGGATTCATCAGATAAACATTTCTTGAGATTGGATACATGAAACACATCATGTACTCCAGCTAGCTCTTCTAGTAGTTGTAATCGATAAGCAACTGGTCCTATTCGTTGCATTCCTAGAAATGGTCCTACGTATCTTGGACTTAGCTTTCCTTTCTTACCGAATCGTACTACTCCTTTCCAAGGAGAGACTTTCAAAAGTACCTTGTCTCTGACTTGAAATTCTAGTGGCTTGCGGCGATTGTCTGCATAGCTTTTCTGGCGATCTCTAGCAGTCTTCAGTCTTTCTTTGATTTGAGTTATCTTGTCTGTGGTCTCTTGTACAATTTCTGGACCTGATAATTGACTTTCTCCTATTTCTGCCCAACAAACTGGAGTTCTGCACTTGCGTCCATACAGTGCTTCGAATGGGGCAGCTTCGATGCTTGAATGATAACTATTATTATAGGAGAATTCAATTAAGGGTAAGTGGTTATCCCAATTACCACTAAAATCAATTACACATGCTCGGAGCATGTCTTCCAGGGTTTGTATCGTCCTTTCACTTTGTCCGTCTGTTTGAGGACGATATGCAGTACTTAAATTTAGTCGGGTTCCCATTGCTTCTTGGAAACTAGTCCAGAAATGGGAAGTGAAATGACTATCCCTATCTGATACAATGGAGTGTGGGACTCCATGTAAAGATACTACTTCATCTACGTACAACTTGGCTAGCCTTTCCATGCTAAAGGTTTCCTTCATTGGTAGAAAATGAGCTGATTTGGTTAATCGATCCACAATTACCCAAATTGCATCATTACCTTTTCTGGTTTTGGGCAACTTAGTAACAAAATCCATTGTTATGAGTTCCCATTTCCATACAGGCATTTCCAACTGTTGTAGTAGTCCTGAAGGTTTCTGGTGTTCGGCCTTAACTTGTGAACAAGTAAGACATTTAGATACGTATTCAGCTATATCCTTTTTCATTCCTATCCACCAGAAATTGTTTCTTAAATCTTGGTACATCTTATTGTTTCCTGGATGTACGGTATACCTAGATTTATGAGCTTCTTCTAAAATCTTATTTCTTAATTCTCCCTGCTTAGGTACCCAAGTTCGTTTCTTGTGGAATCTCCAAATTCCATCATTTCCTTGTTCTATTTCCTTTATATAACCTTTCATTCCTTCAGCATCGTCTTTGATTGCTGTTTCCTGAACTTTCTTCAATTGTTCCATTAAATCTACTTGTAGATTTAATCTAAGAGCACAGACTCGTTTTTGCTTCTCCTGATACTTACGACTTAAGGCATCTGCGACTACGTTTGCCTTTCCTTCGTGATATTGAATATCACAGTCGTAATCGCTTAGGATTTCCATCCATCTTCTTTGCCTCATATTTAACTCTTTTTGCCTAAATATGTACCTTAAACTTTTATGATCTGTATAAATAGTAAACTTACTTCCATACAGATAATGTCTCCAGATTTTAAGGGCAAAAATTATGGCTCCTAATTCTAAGGCATGAGTCGTATAATTTTCTTCGTGCTTTTTCAACTTCCGGGAGGCATACGCAATTACCTTCTTGTGTTGCATCAACACACATCCGAATCCTAATTTTGAAGCATCACAATATGCTTCAAAATCTTCTGTTCCTTCGGGTAAGGCTAAAATTGGAGCATTCGTCAATCTGTGCTTTAAAATCTTAAAAGCTTCTTCTTGTCTAGGTCCCCATTCAAACTTAACGGCTTTACAGGTCAACTTAGTCAAAGGTACAGCTATCTTAGAGAAATCCTTAATAAATCGTCTGTAGTATCCAGCTAAGCATAGAAAACTTCTAATTTCCATTTTGCGGGACCTTCCATTTGGTGATTGGTTCTATTTTAGTAGGATCTACGTGAATTCCTTCGTGATTCACCATGTGACCTAAAAATTGTACTTCTTGCAGCCAGAATTCACACTTCGAGAATTTGGCGTAAAGCTTTTCCTTTCTTAACAAAGTTAAGAGAGCATGCAGGTGCTCACAATGTTCTTCCTGACTTTTGGAATAAATAAGTATATCGTCGATGAAAACGATTACAAATTTATCCAAGTATGGTTTACAGATCCGATTCATCATGTCCATAAATGATGCTGGAGCATTTGTTAGTCCAAAGGGCGTGACTGTAAACTCATAATGGCCATGCCTAGTTCTGAAAGCAGTTTTAAGTATGTCTTCTTCTTGTACTTTCAGCTGATGATATCCGGATCTTAGGTCTATCTTAGAAAAATACCTAGCGCCTTGGAGTTGATCAAAAAGATCATCAATCCTAGGTAATGGGTATCGATTCTTAATTGTAACTTTATTTAGTTCCCTATAATCGATACACATCCTCATCGATCCATCTTTCTTTTTCACAAACAACACTGGTGCTCCCCAAGGGGATGAACTAGGTTGTATAAATCCTTTGCTTAGTAATTCATCTAATTGCTTTTTCAATTCTAGCATTTCAGTGGGTGCTAATCGATAAGGTGCCTTGGCTATTGGTGTAGTACCCGGAATTAGATGAATTCTAAACTCTACTTCTCTATCGGGTGGTAACCCAGGTAATTCTTCTGGAAAGACATCTGGGTATTCTGAGACTATAGGGATGTCCTGGAGTTCCTTACTTTTAGTGTTAATGATTACAGAAATCATATACACCATTTCTTGTATTCTTGAATAACTAGCCAACTTCATTACTGAAATGAATTTCAGTGGCTTTCGAGGTCTATCTCCTGTAATTAAAATTACCTCTCCTATGAGGGTACGGATTTCTACGGAATTCTTATCACAAAGGATTCGAGCATGGTTGGCTACTAACCAATCCATTCCTAATACTACATCGAATCCAGCTAATTTCATAGGTAACAGGTTTGCAGAGAACTTATGACCTAATAGTTCTATCTTTCCTTCTTGCAAAACTTTATTTATGTTAACAGAATTCCCATCTGTCGTTTCAACTGTAAAAACCTGCCTAAGGGTGGTTAAGGGTAAATTAAGAGCTTGGCAAAATGAAGTATTGATAAAACTTTGGTTTGCACCAGAGTCAAATAATACTTTCACATAAACGTCGTGAACTAAAAACGTACCAGCTATGACGTCAGGAATTAGTTCGGCTTCCTGAGTAGTCAATTGAAATGCTCGGGCATTCTTCTTTGTTGTTCCATCAGCTGGTTTGCCTTTATTGTCTGCGGTTTTAATCAATTTAGGACATTCTGTTTTGTAATGTCCTGTTTCTCCACAGTTATAGCAGACTATGGTTTTCTTTTTGCAGTTTTCTTCACTATGTCCCACAGATTTGCAAAAATTGCAGGTTATATTACATCTTCCAAAATGTTTCTTTTTGCAATTTCTGCAGAATGGCGGGTTTGAAGATTGCCCTGTTCTTCTTCTTTTGAAGCTGTTATTATTACCCGTACGAAATCCTTGGGTAATTTTCTGAGCTAATTCCTTCTTCCTGTTTTCATCTCTTGTGCGTACCAGTTCATCGGTTAGGGTATTAGCTAATTCCACAGCATCGTCAATAGTACGAGGTCGTGCAGCCTTAAATGTTACGGATTTCACTAATTAGTCCCCAAATATAGCGAGAAATGAGTACCGGTTCTGGCGAAGCCAGTGTTGGTACCACTCTAGCATATTCAAAGAATGTCGAAGTGTAACCGCGACACTCTACGCCTACCATACGATGGCTTAGGAACTTATTCGCCATTTGTTCCTTTTGCTTGTAATATTGTGTTCCACCACTCTAGCGCCCCTTGTGACAACTCGTATTTCGGACCTATCTTGTGTAACGTTATATGTTTACGTGAAACTTTATTTATTGAGTGAATGCATGATTTTGCTATGTGTTACGTGTATTATTTGAATTGATCGCATAAGCCTTTGGACCGCACACCTTTTACTCGGCCCAACCCCACTCGCAACCACTTACCCAACCCGAGACCTCAACGGCGGCCCAATGATGGGTTCGGCCCACTCACCCTTGTACGCATACATGAACCATAGGGGGTGTAGTTTCTAATTACTTGGAAAACACTTTACACATACACAAACCCTAGTAGCTCTCTTCTCCTCTTCCTTGTGCGACGGCAGCCCTCACCCGAAGCCACCAACTTCGTGCAACACTAATCTACTCGGCTTTCTGGTTAGTGATCCTTGATTGGTTGCTATGTTTGATGTTATGTTGTGAATTAGGGTTTCATACTAGTGATGGTTATTGATGATATTATGTAATTGGTACTTGTGTTTAGATGATATACAAGTAGCTTTGATTCGGGTGTTGCATGATAAACAATAATATACTACATGATTACGTTTTGTGAATCGGATAGTGATTATATAACTCGAACGGATTGAGAAACATGTTTACGGATTTGATACACACATAAACTAGGGTGCATGCTAGTTTAGAATCGGCTGGTTTAGGATCCGATTGAATGTTACACATGTTAATGAATTGATTATTCTTGCGTAGATCATGGTAGGGTTGCATGTTAGTCATTGAAATGGGTTGATCAGATGATCCGGTTTCATGTCCATATGATGTTTAGTTAATTGCTATTGTTCTTGATGAAAGGATCGAATGATTGTGCATGATTACTGAAAATAAGTTGTTGTTTGATCTGGATTACGAAACTGCCGTATATGTGTGCTAAGATTACGGAACTGATTGAGCTGCAAATTATGGAAATCAGGAAGTCTGTTACATGCTTAGTTTCGGCACAGGTTGCGAGTCGAGAACTCCTAGTCTCGACTCGAGACCACAACACTCGCACACAAACAGCACAACTCGAGACCAACGTTTGCGAGTCCCGTTGCGACTCGAGACCATGTGGTCTCGACCGGACCATGACAACTCGAGACCGCCCTTGTTGCGACTCGAGACCCCGAAACCAGTACAACTCGAGACCGACTAGTCTCGACTCGAGACCAGCTACACATGCACACTGTTGGACCTTACACTGTTACGAGCCCAACTGATTGGGCTGAACACTTGGACTCTGCTTGTTTACGTGATTGTTTACGCTGATACCTATACGTGGAATACAATGTCGAACACTTGTACAACCTGTTACAATATGTGTGGAACATACGTGCACTACTTGTATACGAATCTGACCAGTATAATAACTTTGGTAGGACGTGGTTAATCGCTCTATAACTTAATTGAACTGTGTGTATCATACCGAGCAACCCCAGGTGAGTTCATTGCATTTTCTCAAGCATGCGTCCCGGTGGTTTGGGACAACTGGTAAACATTTGGAAGGGAAACTTGGGGTAAACAACTGGAACATAGAAACAATCATCTACCGGATTGCCTGTAAGGCAATGGGGTAATTAGTTGATAGCGCTATTAGGTTTGGCACCCTCACACCGGGCCGTAAGGACGGGCGTGAACTAATTACTAGGACAACTTGTGAATACAACGCGGATATAAGACCTCCTACAGCTTGTCAAGGTTGTTTGATACCTTGACTTTGACCAATGCCTGGTTATGGGCATTGGGGTTAGGCATTCCCATCATTGACGTTGCATACGGTACAATAATCAAGTTAACAACGACATCTGAACCAAAACAACGAGTTGATTTAACTAATGTCTGGTAACTTCACACATAAGCAACACTTTGAACTCACCAGCGTAGTCTGACACACTTGTTTGCATGCTTGTAGGTCATTAACGTTTGGAACATGGACTTGCTATCTGGGAGTGCTGGAGTGGTCATGGATCGAGGCTCTTGGATTAACTTACATTTGATACATTGGTTTTAAGTATTATTATGAACATTTGTTAAACAATTATTTACATGCTTCCGCTACACAACACTTTGGGAATTGATATTATGCTTTATTTAAGTATTTACCATTGGTTCAATGTGATTAGTGGCTCGAACTCTCTTGCGTAACACGCCTCGCGGGGTTTCCGCAGGTGGAATTTTGGGGGTGTTACACCCCTTCTTTGAACAAATTTGAAGCATACATGACCTGGTCTTCTTCGGCACACTTACTTATTGCAATTACTGCTTCGGTTTTCTCTAACCAACGCAATGTTGCAGTTGCCCCTTCATTACCTGCAAATTCTGCTGGTTTACAGGAAAGGAATTCTTTGTAAGTGCAACCAGGCGTTGCAGCTTTCATTTTCTTAGGAAGTGGGGCCTGTCGTGGATTATTATCGTCATAATTGCCGCCTCCATTTATGCTGTTACTGTCGTTATCTTCCGGAGTACGTTTGCTAGGAATGATTTGTTGTGGTTCAGCAGGTTTCTGAGCAGCAGCCATAATTTCTGGAATAGCATTAGCTATCCCTTGAGCAACAATGTTCTCGATATCTTGTCTAGTCATATACTGATTTTCCTGATTTTGCTCAGATTGGTTTACTTCATTAACTGGTTCATTATTAGCGTTTTCCATCTGATAATTAGTATTGATATGAATTATTAGTATCCAATAATTGATAACAAAATAATTACACATAAGCACATAAAATCTTACAACACATATATATAGCCAAAATCGTCGATGTCTCGACTTCTATTTATAGATTATATAGGCATCCATACACACTATTTATCTTACAATGTTTTATTTCCCATTTTACAGAGTTATATTTTACTATTACTGTTATGATACAGACATACTTCCCAACCCCACTATTCTTTGGTCAACTGGCAGTTTAGTAACGACGCTCCCTTTCGTCGTATTTCCAGGAGATTTGTTCCCCCATTTCCCGGATCCTATTCCCTGTACCTATCAGCTCTTCTCCGAACTGTCGAAGTTCGGCTAAGTTTTCGTTGCTCATTGGAGGATTGGGGATAGGTTCTGGATCAAATTGAGGAAGGAAGGTATAAGGACTATTGATCATGTTTTCAAATTGCCAGTCATTCGTCCACCACTCTTCCATTTCGCCTAAAGGTCGAGTGTGGATTAGAGGGTCTGGAATAGCTGGTTCCAGATTTACTGGAAGTTGGATTTCGGCCGGGTAAGGGTATAGATTGTTGTAGATAGGGCTAATGACATCATAATTTGCCAGTAGACGGTCTATTTCGTCTTGAAATGTGATTTCTTCAGGTTGTTTAGAGCCCTCTCCTACTTCTATTCCCTTTTGTTTAAAACTTTCTCTAGTTTCTATCTCTGCTGGTTTAGAACTCTCTCCGGTCTCGATTCCTTTTCCTTTGTCTATAGGGTTTTCTACTTTGGGAAGTTTCCTAGTGGCTGGCTTCCTCCTGCGTACTTTCCTCCATCCTACATATCTTCTTCTTTTCTTAGGCTTTGCTTTTTCTGGAGGTGGAGCTTGAAATTCCAGGGGTTCCTCCACATCAGCAAAATAACCAGTAAAATCGTGAGAGACTTTGATTGGTACTGGGTATAGATTGAGATTCTGAAATGCTTCAGATAGCTCGCTCATGCTGTTTAGCATATATGCAAAATGCACAAAAATGCTGAGTTAAAATCTTATAAGGAAATCTAAACAAACATTTAGTTTTATTGCATATTGAAAGACAAATTTTACAAAAGATAATGGAAAATTTTATTTATTTACTGAGTAGTGGTTTTCTAGATAAAGATGCTAATACTGGATCAGACTTTATTGGTAGTTTAGAGGTTTGCATTCTCTGCTACGGTAGCTAGTATATTAAGATTTGCCCATTTTTCATCTAATTTGTCTTCCTAAGGTGGACTATTGCCTAATTCCTGGATTTCCGGATTAAACCTCACTTTCTTGACTTGGGGTTTCTGGCTTTTCCTAATAATCGAATTTCTTTTCTCTGGGGTAAGAGGATTCTCATATTGTGCTTTACGGACAAAAATCCCTTCTTCCAGATTTGCTGGGTATTTGGAGGAAGAGGTTCCTTTTTCAGTGGGTGCAGTATCTAATTTGTGGAAGATAGCAGAAAATCTTTGTTTACCCATACTGTAACTTAACAACTAATCAGTTAATAAAACACATATTCACAGAATGGCAATTGAAATTACTAAGTATTTCTCAATTACTTTAATAGGCTAAAATCAATAGTAAGCTTAAATCAGTGGCTCTGATACCACCTTTTCCTGTCACGGCCCTCGGCCCCGGTTTGACTAGGTCTAGAGCCGCGAGGCAATGTTTCTGATATCAAACCAACTACCCACGGTACTTTGTCACTCGACCCATTGGCCCTCTAATTGTCCAATAGTGTCTGTGATTATGGTCATATCACCCATTGGCTGCCCCAATGGTGAAGATTATCAAGTAATGTATACAAAACCCCACATACCGGCTGTAATTTGGTGATTACAAAGACTTAATCCCTGTAATTATAACTTTGAAAATAATTTTGGAGTTTTGTAAAACAGTTGATAAAAAGAGAATGACTCACATTGCAGATTTAACGAGCAGTGTATAAGCTTACTGATTAGCCTTGATTAACCTAATTTAATTCACAATACACGCAAAGGGGGTTAGTAACTAATACAGCAGTTACGTCAATTCACGAGATTAAACCCTCACAACGATTAATAAAGTGCAATACTTAACAATTCAGCGGATTCACAACGAATGACAGAGTATAGTCCGAGTTTGGACAGCACTCAAACATTCAAGTCGAAATCACGATGAATAACAAAGTATAAACTCAATTTGAGCAGCACTCAAACAATCGTTGGATAGTTACAATCGATCGGACATTGAATCGTAATAGCGATCGAGTTATTACCCGGTATTGCGGCGGCGATTAGTGATCCGTGTGTGTTTTGATAATAGACAGAACGTAACTCAGTGCATGTAGCGAAATTTTACGTCGTTTTAATTCCAGAATTCAAGTCCCAAAGTCTGCTATTTATACACAAAATTGGCCAGGCTTACGGACCGTAAGCCTTTTTTCCTTACGGTCCGTAAGGGACACGAAATCAGTATAGGTTAGCCATGTCCTTGACTAGCCTTGCTGATTTGACAGATTCGTAATTTTAATTTTGACAGCGTTTTATTTAGATAATCGTAACTAGGGTTTACCCCCCCCCCTGAGTTTTAGGGGCCCTGATCCTGATTCCGATTGTTCTGAAAATTTTGGGTTTGCGCAGAATCACTTGGGTGTCCCAATTAGGGTTTCCTTATTGGATAATTAATATACTAAGTATTTAATTTTAGTGAGAGTTGTTACACCGGCCAAGTCTCTAGCCCTGATATCACCATCAAGAAATACATCTGTGCTTTACCGGATTGTGTTGCGGACTTCGTGCAAGCCGCGAAGACGACAACCATCGAAGAGACTTACCTATTCGCTGCAGAAATCAATGAAAAGCGAGTTAGGGCTAGTTATTTCAAGAATACCACCAAAAATCTCAACCAAGTTACCGCTGCTCCCACCACTGAAACCGCCGCACCGCAAGCTTCCAATTCTTCACGCCGCAAACGCAAGAACAACAACAAGAAGAATTGTGTTGTTACCGCCTCTCCGCTCCAAGCTGTCCCTGCTCAACCGCAACTCCAGAACCGCCAAGTAGCGGCACCAGTGAACAATGCACCTCCTGCGAAACGTGCATATACTGGTCCACACCCGCTCTGCCCTACTTGTACTTATCATCATCCTGTTGGGATCGCATGTCGATTTTGTGTACACTGCAACCTGTACGGCCACTTTACTGCCAACTGCCGTACTGGTCCCCGCCAAGCTCAAGCTTAAGTTCAAGCTCCTGCACTGCCAGCTCCTTTTCCTGCTCCACAGGGCCAACAAGCAGCTCCTGCCCCTGCTGCTCACGCAAGAGCCTGCTTTGTATGTGATGATCCCAACCACTTTGCAAATGTCTGCCCAAACAGAGTGGTGAAGCAAGAGCCACAACAACCGCCAGCGCAACAACATCAACAGCAGCAGCAACAACAACCAGCAGCCCGTGGACGTGCATTCAACATCAACGCCCGCCAGGCCCAAGCAGACAATGATGCGTGTCAGTGTGTATATGTTTTAGATGTATATTTTAAGCCCTTTTACACTTTTAACCAAGTTTTAAATTTATAAAACACGATATTCACTAACACTAAACACACATATGGGCAAGTGCACCCATCGTGGACGTAGTATAGTGTTGGTAAGATACCGAGGTCGTCCAAGGACACAAGAGCTTTTAGTACCGGTTTATCCTCAATGTCTAACCAAATCAAAATGTTAGAAAAGATTTTTAAACTAAGAAAATAAAACTAACTAAATGCTAAAAACAAAATAAAAATAAAACAGATATACAAGATGAATCACTTGGATCCGACTCGTGTATTAGTATAACCTTTGATTATTTTCTCACTTTTGCACTTGTTTAAGAGATTATCTTAGTTATTGTAGTAGGCCCCTCTTTTGAAGGCGAAACCCAGTAGTTTGAGTCAGCAAGGATACTATCCTAAAGGGTCGGATTATTGAAAGATAATGAATTAAGTTATTAATGCAAATTATGGTAGGCCCCTCTTTTGGAGGTGACGTTACCCTCGACTAAGTAGTCTGAGTCAGCAGGGATATAGTCCTAAATAGCCGGGTTATAGTATTAATAGTAGTTAACTTATGAGGGGGTCAAAGAGTTTGGATCCCCGCCATCCAATACCTATGGATATTGAAGGAGATCCTACTAAATTTGACCCAGGTCCCTTGCAGGACCTCTAAACGCTGAACAAGGGCAAGACCCTTACCAAACCGTTCCCTTAACCCCCGACCAGGTAGCCAACATACCTCCATATAGACCGTGGAGATATGAATGGTGAAAATCTTTTATTTTATATAGACAGTAAAATAATGGCAAGACACCACGGACAAACGATAAGGAAGAATCACCTTCAACATAAGCAACTAGTTATTAAAGTCATTAATACAAAACCAAATAAAAAGTGCAAAAGATTAAAAATAAAAAGTATTATACTAAACACTTGTCTTCACCAAGTGATGTAAGAGACTTAGGCAAACATGGCCTTGATTGTCAAGAACTCTTACGATCAATCTTGGTCCCGAGACGACTCACACACTCTATGATGGACAATGGATGATGGTAGTGGATGATGGTGTTGTGATGGTGGTGGGTGGTGGATGAAGTGTGAGAGAGGTGGTGTGCCAAGGGATGAGTTGCAATGAAGCCAAGCACTACTATTTATAGGCTGAACAGAAGCCTGGGCACGGCCCCGTGTCAGCTGCACACAGCCCCGTGCCCGTCTGACAATCTCTCTCCTCATTAATTGTAATTCGCAATTACAATTAATGTGCCTGCAGTACTTTCACCATGCCCCCGTGTTCACTGGGCACGGCCCCGTGGTGGGTAATGGAAGCTTCTATAGGTTTGTCTTTTCTGCTGCTTCTTGGGCACGGCCCCGTGCTGGCTGAGCACGGGGCGTGTTCAGTCTTTTGCCTTCTCTGTTTTGCTTGGGAGGATGCTGTCGAGGGGTCGGGCAATCCACTTGTGTTCCTTTTCTTGTATTTATGTTAGATTTAGCTGCCTTTTTGCTTCTTTTGTTAATTTGAGCTCATTTAATCCTGAAAATACAAAAGGAAGACAAAAACACTCTTTTTCCAACATTAGTACTTAAAAAGGGTTAGTTTTATGCCTCATTTGATGTAATTTATATGTTGCATTTTACACACATCAAATGCCCCCACACTTGAATTTTTGCTTGTCCTCAAGCAAAACTCTTTAATATGTGGCTTACACTCCCAAATGGAATGGGTAGAAGAGAAGGTTTTGGCTTGTCATAGAGTGTCGGGAATACAAGATCCTTATTGGGTTTTATTTTTATTTATTTACAATCCTATTCGTTATGATTTATTTAGAACATTTCATAAGAGAAATTACTTATTTGGGCATAGCATGCCTTTTTAAATTTCCATTTATATACAAGTTCACATATCTCACGGGGGAAATCACTCACACTCGGCCGAAGGTGTTTTTTTTTTAGTGAATCACTCGAGAGCGGCATGGAACTTATTCCTACCATAGGCTTGCCAAGCAATCAATCCTCCTCCTTTTTAACTTTTTACCTTTGTAAATATCAAGAGGACTTTTTGGGTAAAGGCTTGGGCTAAAGGTGGGTAGTTGGGTTAGTGGTTAGTAGAAAAGGGCGAAAAGCGTAAAAAGCGTCGGTTTTCGTAAAACATTTTGTTTTAGTGACTTTTTATTCTCAATGAAGTATTTCTTCAAACAAGCTTTTTAGGAGCTTTGTTTGTTTATTTCTATCTTCATTGTAAAATTTTTTTTTTTTCAGTCACACGAAAACCGAGCTTGTTACTAAAATAAAGGATAAAAAATAAAAAGGGTTTTTGGTAGGTAAAAAGGGTTTTGGGTTAAGAAATGAAAAGGTTTAGGCTCAAAAGGGTTAACTAGGGGGAGTTTTTGAGTAGGTGAAAAGAAAATAAAAATAATGGTTTTGAAAGAAAAAAGGTTAGTCCTAATGCCTCCATCATTTACTTACTTGGGTTTAAGTTGGTAAGGACCGGGAATGAATTGTCATGGCAAGTTCTAGAGTCGTAAGAACCAAGCGGCTATTCACACAAGAAACGAAAAAAAAATGAGCATTTAGCGTAAAGATGTATATTTGTATGCTCAATAATCCATGTCCTCATCGCCGTCATCACCTCCATCCCCATGACCCGCCATATACTCCCGGATGCTACCGATGTCGTCTTATATATCGTTGATGTTTCGTTCGATAGCTCCGACCCGGTGGTATGTATTGTTGGCAAGGTTGTAGGTGTTCCTGGTGCACATGAGGTTTTCCTGCAAAAGATCATGTAAACTTTGAAAGTTAGGAAAACCGCCTCCTTGTGAGGAGGATTGACCCGGATCACCATGGGGTTGATACTGGTAATGAGGAGGTGGTGCGTGAAGAACTAGGGCCTCCTGTGGGTTCCATGCATGGCCCTGCATCCTCTGAAAGCTCATTGACCCGTCTTCCGCCTCATAAAGTAAGTTCATGGCTCGGAAAATGTGATAGTCAACTCGTCCCGACCATGGGCTCCTTTCAAAGGACCTAAGGATGCGCGTGAAGTGCTTGAAGAGGCGGTACACCCATCCTCCAAAGAAGATAGGTGTTGGAGCACGAGCAAGGCGGTTCAGATGCATGTTTCGCAGCAGGAGGTATGGAACATCGAGGGCCCTTCGGTTGTGGATGCAGTGAAGGACTACCAAATCTTTCAACCCCACAACGCCACTACTGTCATGACGTTGGTTAAGAGAGTAGGTGAGGAGCCTATGAATGTAGCGATAGAGTGGATCCCTCAGCTTAGTACTCTTGGTGCTGCTAGGGTTGTAGATTCCTTCACCGATTTGGGCCCATGCGGCTTGACGTTCATTTTCATCCAAATCTCGTAATCCCCCGGTATTTTCCTCATTTCCCGATTCCTCTTCTGCGTACAGTCCCACTATTGCCCCGAACTGTGCCATAGAGATCGAGTAATTCGTCCCTCCACATCGAAATACAACCCCTTCATTGTCGAACGGGTCACACCTTGAAGTGAAGGTAAACGTACTATAGAACTCCATGGTGCATTGATGCACCGACCGAAGCCGAGTGGTTAATGCAACCCCTAGTGGTCCCGTAACAATGTTGTTGAATCGGTCCAACTGGTTTACCAAGGTTAACAGGTCCGTGCAAGCTCGTCTGGGGTACTCCTCGGACCTTGTTTGAAGTAACTCGTATCTTGCCCAAGCATCGAGCTCATTCGCGTTAAACCTTGTGAACTTCGACATCTGAAAGAATACACCAAAAATTAGCACGAAACAGTGAGAATTTCAAAAGAAACTGCAAACAGTGAGCTGGACACGGCCCCGTGTTCAGCGGGCACGACCCCGGTCCTGAAAATCTGAAAATTTTTAGCCAAGTAGGAGCGGTTTCCCCCGAAAATGAAACCCCAAGTGCCGTTTTTCCCAAAATAACCCGTTTACCCTTTCAATTTTATATTTTTCGGTTCAAAAACAAGGGTTTGAGGTTTTTGTGAGAAATCGGGCAAATCTGTCAACAATACAAGTGTATTTACTTCCCATTACACTAATCTAAACTAATACTAACAGATTATATCAAAAATTTGAGGTTCGATCCGGATGAACTTGAAGAACCCTAGATTTTTCCCCAAATTTTTGATGTTTAACTACATGCAAGTAACTAATCTAACTACTAATGATGATAGAATCATACCTTGATGTTGTTAAACGTGGAGGTAACGTTGGAAATCTGCGGAAAATCGCCTTGAACCAGAGCGTTTTCGGCAAAACGGGGCGTGTGGAATGAGGTAACTGTTATGAAAAGAGGGTTTTATCCCGACAGTTGCGTCGACACGGCCCCGTGTCCAGCGGACACGGCCTCGTGCCGAGCAAAAGTTTAAATTTTTTTTTTGGTTATTAAAGTGCTCGTGTGAGTGCCCATTTTTTCCGAAAACATGGTTAGAAGACTTACCGGTTCCGATGTATACTCACTTATTCGTAACATACCGGGTATGATGTGGGTGCTTGTCATTCGTTAACCGTTTGAAGTGAGATCTCTTCCTCTTCATCCTCAATGGATCCTCGGTAGAGTTTCAGCCGTTGGCCATTGACTTTAAATGGGATACCATTTAGAGCTTTAATTTCTACTGCACCGTGAGGAAAAACATGGGTGATGGAAAAAGGTCCTGACCACCTAGATTTTAGTTTACCAGGAAATAATCGAAGTCGTGAATTAAACAACAGAACTTGGTCTCCTACTCGAAATTCATTAGGCTTAATATATTTATCGTGCAAATTTTTCATTCTTTCCTTATAAATTTCGGAGTTAGAGTATGCATAATTCCTTAATTCGTCTAATTCATTCATTTGACAAAATCGATTTTTACCTACAGTTTCTAAATCTAGGTTTACGTTTTTTATTGCCCAGTAGGCCCTGTGAGCTATTTCTACTGGCAAGTGACAACTTTTTCCATAGACGAGCTTATATGGGGTTGTGCCTATAGTGGTTTTATAGGCAGTTCGAAAAGCCCATAAAGCATCATCTAATTTGTCAGCCCATTCCTTTTTATTTAAACCTACGGTTTTTTCAAGTATTCGTTTTAAACCTCGGTTAGTCACTTCGGCTTGTCCATTTGTTTGAGGGTGATATGCTGTTGAGACCCGGTGATAGACCCCATACCTTGTTAAGATTTTTTCGAGTTGATGATTGCAAAAATGGGTACCCCTATCACTTATCAAAGCTTTTGGTGTTCCAAAACGAGAGAATAATTTTTTCAGAATTTTTACCACTACTCTTCCATCGTTTGTTGGAAGAGCTTCGGCCTCTGCCCATTTAGACAAGTAATCAACCGCCACAAGTATATATTTGTTTCCTTTTGACGGTGAGAAAGGTCCCATGAAATCGAGCCCCCACACATCAAAAATTTCACAAACAAGAACGCCATTTTGAGGCATTTCGTTCTTGGAAGAAATATTACCTGATATTTGGCAAGCATCACATGTCTTTACAAGATCTTGGACATCTTTGTAAATGGTTGGCCAATAAAATCCTGAATCAAATACCTTTCGTGCGGTACTAGCGGCACCATGATGTCCTCCGTATGGACCTTCATGACAATGACGGAGAATTCTTCATGCTTCACTACCATGGACACACCTTCGGATGAGTTGGTCGGCACACATTTTGAAAAGATAAGGGTCTTCCCAAAAGTAATGCTTTACATCAGCAAAGAATTTCTTTCTTTGATGATGCGGCCATCCTTTGGTGACTATACCGCTAGCTAAGTAATTAGCATAGTCGGCATACCATGGTTCTTGTCTGCTTTCCATCATTTCCAAGGATTCTGTGGAAAATTTTTCGTTGATCTGTTCGTCCCTGGTTGCCTCCAAAGCTGGGTCTTCTAGGCGTGAAAGATGATCTGCAGCAGTGTTTTCTGCTCCTCTTTTGTCTTTGATCTCAATGTCGAATTCTTGGAGGAGTAAAATCCATCTGATCAAACGGGGTTTTGCGTCGTGTTTCTTGAAGAGGTATCGGATAGCTGAATGATCTGTATAGACTACAGTTTTTGAAAAAACAAGGTAAGAACGGAATTTATCAAAAGCAAATACCACAGCTAGTAACTCTTTTTCAGTAGTTGTGTAATTTTCTTGTGCATCGTTAAGTGTTTTACTATCATAATAAATTGGGTGGAAATGCTTTTCTTTTCTTTGTCCCAAGACTGCGCCAACAGCAAAGTCACTTGCATCACAAATGATTTCGAAAGGAAATTTCCAATCAGGGGCTATCATGATAGGTGCATTGACTAGCATTTCCTTGAGGGTTAGAAATGCTTGATTGCATTCCTTGTCAAAGATGAAAGGTGCATCTTTTTCAAGTAATTTTGTTAGAGGTCTTGAAATTTTTGAAAAGTCTTTGATAAACCTTCTGTAAAATCCGGCATGCCCTAGGAAACTTCTGATTGCTCTAACGGAGGATGGTGGAGGTAATCGAGAAATAGTTTCTATTTTTGCTCGATCAACTTCCATTCCTTCGCTTGAGATTTTGTGACCGAGTACTATTCCCTCTGTTACCATGAAATGGCATTTTTCCCAGTTAAGGGCGAGGTTAGTTTCCTCACATCGGGATAGCATTCGTTCAAGGTTATCGAGGCATTGGTCATATGAATCTCCAAAGATAGAAAAGTCGTCCATGGAGACTTCCATTGTCTTTTCTATCATGTCGTGGAAAATGGCCACCATACAACGTTGGAATGTTGCAGGTGCATTACATAGACCGAATGGCATGCGTCGATAGGCGAAAGTTCCGTAAGGGCATGTGAAAGTCGTCTTTGCTTGGTCTTCAGGTGCTATCGGGATTTGAAAGTAACCTGAAAAACCATCCAAGAAATAGTAAAATTTATGACCGGATAGTCGTTCTAACATTTGATCAATGAAGGGCAAAGGAAAGTGGTCTTTCCTTTTTGCTTCATTTAATCGTCTATAGTCTATACAAACTCTCCATCCTGTGACGGTTCTTGTTGGTATTAAATCATTTTTTTCATTAGTTATTACCGTCATACATCCTTTCTTTGGGACTACTTGGACGGGACTTACCCATGGACTATCAGAGATAGGATAGATTAGTCCGGCGTCAAGTAGCTTGATGACCTCATTTTTAACCACTTCTTGCACATTGGGATTTACTCTTCGTTGTGGTTGTATTACTGTTTTGTAGTCATCATTCATTAAAATTTTGTGCGTGCACATGGAAGGATTTATTCCTTTAATATCTACAAGCTTCCAAGCGATCGCATTTTTGTGTTTTTTAAGAAGATTAACTAATTTTTCTTTTTCTATGCTACTTAATTTAGACGAAATAATTGCAGGTAAATTACCACCTTTGTCTAGAAAAGCATATTCCAAACCTTTAGGAAGTTCTTTGAGCTCAATGGGTGGGTCTTTAGGAGACACCTTATTTTGTGGCTCATCTAGGTCAAGAACCTTAAAGGTTTGTTCTATGGCGACCTCTTCTTCAACAAAGTGGTCATCTTCTTTAGTTGTATCGGGTGGCTCATCTTCATCTTCAATTAGGGGGTCATTATTGCCAAAAGAATATTTCATTGAACGCTCAAGATCTATGTCCCTTTTGAATGCCCCTAATTGAAGAGGTAGATTGTTAAATTTCCGGTTTTTCAAAGCTTCATTAGTTTTTACAAAAGGTTTTCCCAAGATTAGAGGAGCGTCATCGAGGATGACAAAGTCGGTTGGAATAACCATTTGATTTGTTTGAACCAAGACATCCTCAACTACATCGATTGATTTTATTACTTTCCGATCGGATAGAAAAATGGGTATTTGAAGTGGAGCGAAATCACTAATACTTAACTTTTCAAAAATGTAGTTAGGCATTATGTTAACACAAAGATCTTTATCAATGGTGATATTACTAATAAATGAATTTTGAAAGAAACATGGAACCGGTGTAATGTTAATTTCAAAAGGATCTTCTTTTATTAGCGAAGTTTGATCATTATATAACTTAACACTTACCATTTCTTCAATTTTTGTATTAGTGTTTAGCTCTTTTAAAAACTTAGCATGAGGGGTTACTAAACAATGATTTTCAAAAGAAGGTGACAAGAGATTAATTTTTTTCAAAATTAGACTCTTCTTGTAATTTAACGTTATCGACCTCACCCCTTTCGTTGTTTAACTCATGTGTCGGTTTTTCACTTATTTGTTCTTCCATTTTTACATTTTCAACTATCTCCACGTTATTATTACAATTTAATTCTTCTCTTGCGCAGGACTCCTCTTCCCTTGCGCGAGATTCTTTTATGCAACGTTCGATAGTTTTAATGTGTTCTAATATCCTATCGGTCACTTCGGTGATAGAGAAAGGATTGGGATCCTCGAAGCTTGAATCCGGTTGTTCGATCCTTGGTTCCTCATAGTACCCATATGAAGTAGATGGTTCACACCATTGTTCTTCATTGTAAGTATATGATGGATAAGGGTCGAAATTTTGTTCTTCATAGTACTCATATGAGGTGGGTTGTTCACGCCATGGTTCCTCATAATAAGTATATGAAGGTGGTGGCTCATATCTCGACTCTTCAAAGTATGAGTATGAAGGCTCATACCTTGGTTCATCAAAATATGAGTATGAGGGAGGAGGTTCATACCTTTGGTCTTCATAGGATGTGTATGAAGTTGATGGCTCGTACCTGGGCTCCTCATAATGGTTGTATGAAGTGGATGGTTGAAACAAGTTACAATATTGTACTGAGTGCGGGTTACCACAATTAGTGCAATAGTCTCTCATATAAGCATCCTCCTCATAGGTGTAGTTGTAACCTCCTAAGTATTGATCCATAGGGATCACTCAACAGACCACAACTGAGTCTCGGGACCAGAAAACAAAAATAAAAATGGAAACAGAAGGTGGACACGGCCCCGTGTTCAGTGGACACGGCCCCGTGTACAGAATCTGTATCTGGGCGTTTTAATTAAAGTTAGTGGTCTCGTTGAGCACGGGGGCGTGTTCAGTGAGCACGGCCCCGTGTTCAGTCTCTGTATCTGGGTATCTAACTAAAAATATGCAGCACGGGGGCGTGTTCAGTGAGCACGGCCCCGTGTTCAGGCTACTGTAAATGCAAACTTAAACTAAAATGCAGAAAAATGTGCGCGCGTTTTGAAAAGGTTTTGAAAAAAACTGATTAGGCCGTCGATTTTAAGCTTTCTTAAAATCCTTGTGTCCCCGGCAACGGCGCCAAAAACTTGGTGCGTGTCAGTGTGTATATGTTTTAGATGTATATTTTAAGCCCTTTTTACACTTTTAGCCAAGTTTTAAATTTATAAAACACGATATTCACTAACACTAAACACACATATGGGCAAGTGCACCCATCGTGGACGTAGTATAGTGTTGGTAAGATACCGAGGTCGTCCAAGGACACAAGAGCTTTTAGTACCGGTTTATCCTCAACGTCTAACCAAATCAAAATGTTAGAAAAGATTTTTAAACTAAGAAAATAAAACTAACTAAATGCTGAAAAATAAAATAAAAATAAAAACAGATAGACAAGATGAATCACTTGGATCCGACTCGTGTATTAGTATAACCTTTGATTATTTTCGCACTTTTGCACTTGTTTAAGAGATTATCTTAGTTGTTGTAGTAGGCCCCTCCTTCTAAGGCGACGTTACCCTCAACCCAGTAGTTTGAGTCAGCAAGGATACAATCCTAAAGGGTTGGATTATTGAAAGATAATGAATTAAGTTATTAATGCAAATTATGGTAGGCCCCTCTTTTGGAGGTGACGTTACCCTCGACTAAGTAGTCTGAGTCAGCAGGGATACAGTCCTAAATAGCCGGGTTATAGTATCAATAGTAGTTAACTTATGAGGGGGTCAAAGAGTTTGGATCCCCGCCATCCAATACCTATGGGTATTGAAGGAGATCCTACTAAATTTGACCCAGGTCCCTTGCAGGACCTCTAAACGCTGAACAAGGGCAAGACCCTTACCAAACCGTTCCATTAACCCCCGACCAGGTAGCCAACATACCTCCATATAGACCGTGGAGATATGAATGGTGAAAATCTTTTATTTTATATAGACAGTAAAATAATGCCAAGACACCACGGACAAACGATAAGGAAGAATCACCTTCAACATAAGCAACTAGTTATTAAAGTCACTAATACAAAACCAAATAAAAAGTGGAAAAGATTAAAAATAAGAAGTATTATACTAAACACTTGTCTTCACCAAGTGATGTAAGAGACTTAGGCAAACATGGCCTTGATTGTCAAGAACTCTTACGATCAATCTTGGATCCCGAGACGACTCACACACTCTGTGATGGACAATGGATGATGGTGGTGGATGATGGTGTTGTGATGGTGGTGGGTGGTGGATGAAGTGTGAGAGAGGTGGTGTGCCAAGGGATGAGTTGCAATGAAGCCAAGCACTCCTATTTATAGGCTGAACAGAAGCCTGGGCACGGCCCCGTGTCCGCTGCACACGGCCCCGTGCCCGTCTGACAATCTCTCTCCTCATTAATTGTAATTCGCAATTACAATTAATGCGCCTGCAGTACTTTCACCACGCCCCCGTGTTCACTGGGCACGACCCCGTGGTGGGCAATGGAAGCTTCTATAGGTTTGTCTTCTCTGCTGCTTCTTGGGCACGGCCCCGTGCTGGCTGAGCACGGGGCGTGTTCAGTCTTCTGCCTTCTCTGTTTTGCTTGGGCACGGCCCCGTGCTGGCTGAGCACGACGTTCGACGTAGAAGTTGCCACTGGAAGAACCATTACTGTTCATTCTGTTCTCCGTGATTGTACGCTTGAACTCAACAATCACGTCTTCCCTATCGACCTTATCCCGATGCATCTTGGTAGTTTTGATATCATAGTAGGCACGGATTTTCTTCGCGAGAATCGTGCTAAAGTCGTTTGTTTTGATAAAATGATTCGTTTCTCGCTCGCTAATGGTGATCAACTTTGTGTGTATTGTAATACCCCGAACTTTAATGTGCTGGTTATAAACGTGTGAAATATGTAATTTATATTTCATATATTGTTAAACGAGTAAGATGATTGTGTGAAAGGTGAAATATCTTGACAAACCTTGGCTAATATAGGAGACCGTTAATATTAACAATTAAATGTATTATTTTATTTACCTTACTCCGTTTTTAATGAAACTTAGGTTAAAACGTAGATAAAAATATGCTCGTTCTAATGACATATTCGTCGTTTTATAAAACGTCATATTTTAAAAGTTATACAAGAAAAACGAGTTAAGCAGCTGAATTAATATATGTAAGCAAGCAAGCTAGCAGGTCAAGCAGGTAGGTAGGCACGTCAATTGAATCCCACATCGACCAGAAAGGGATTTGAGGTGCCTGCTTGCTTGCTTTAAATAAGAGTCTCACTAGTTTGTTTAGGTACCAGTTTCTTTAACGGGAATGCTCTAGTATAGAGAATCCTGAGTATACGATACCCCGTTGGGTGTTGTTAGTAGTCGTTTTTTGGAGCGCGAGTAGGAGCAGGAGTAGGGAAACTCTACATCAACGTGTCGTAGATAGTTTTGAGGTATACTCTCGTTTAAGTTTATGTTTAGTTATTTATTATTTATTTTTAGTAGTTAATATTAGTTTTATTATTAGTAATAATATATTAGTAGTAGTAGTGTTAGTATTATTTTTAGGTACTAGGGTTATTGTCAGGGGCGGGTATTGGGTAGCCTAGCCTTAGTTAGGCATGGACTGATCACCCATGCTTAAACAAGGTAGGGTTAACCAATATCCAACCATGATAATGACTAGTTAGGTGTACCATTACCTAACCTAGGATTATGTAATTGTGTCAGGACCTTAAGACATAACCCAGTATTACTAGCGGCTGTTAAGCAATTGCTAATCAGGTGAGTCATCATACTTGTCTTTTTAAACTGTGATAGTATACTCGTCCAAAACTGGTAATAATGAGAATGCTGCAGTATGCATGTGTCAGTAGGGATATATGGGATCCTACTATGCTTAATGAGGTGTGTCACTCTGGGAAGGGTAATAAGGTGTTGTACCCACAGGCACTTCGTGCTTATAAGGTCCAGCGACACACACTCATACCTATGTGACGGCCGTAGGGGGGCACAGCTGGAGGACCAGTATGTCTCTTGTACGGTGGTTTGTGATAAGTCAAATGTGACCTATAAGGTTCAATGAGGCCCAACCTGACTATAATGTGGTCACATACCCATATTGTGTATGCATATAATGTAAACTGTGGTCTGTCTTTATAAAAATTGTATAGTATGAGCTCACCAGTATATCTGACGTCGTTTTGAGTATACTTATCTCAGGTGAGTCATGAGGAAAGCTATAGGAACTACTTGACAGTTGTTGAGTTTTAGAAGATCAAGGAGTTCTTAGTTGCCAAAAGTTTGTGAATAAATAAAGTGTTGTACTCAGACTATTATAAGTTTTAATGAAAGTTTAGTTTGTTTCCGCTGTAAGTGTATCAATTGTGCACAATCACCCGGTTACGGGGTGGGTGTTTCAGTTGGTATCAGAGCCCGAGGTTTTAGCGAATTAGGTATTGCAGGAATGCCTAAGCTTTAACCAGTAGTTCTCTAAAGATTAAATAGCACACTCAGACTAGGCCAAATAACATGTTCTCAGGAAAAGTACTTGCATAGTCAGTTGAGTGACGCTAGAAGAAGTAAACTATGTTGTGCCTTTCTATGTGCTATATATATATATATATACGTATATATATCTATATGTGATGTATATAGTTGTTATATTATAATGATGTATCATACATACTAGTAACTCTTTATACTCATATTCCTATAGGAAGGAGACAATGTCTGAACATAGAAATGAACAAGGGTCTAGAAATAATCAGAATAACAGAAGGAGAGAGGAAGGTTCTTATAGGACTCGAACTCCCTCTCACAGTGTCCGGTCCCGGTCTAGTACAAACATGCGTCTAAATACTGAGGATATCCACAATATAGCTGTGGAAGTGGCTAAGGTAATGAAGAATGCACAAACCGGTAATGTTAACCAATTTGGAGAACGACATGAAGAAAGCTCAGCAGCCTCCACGCCAGTACAAAGGGAAGGAATGGGCGAAAGGAAAAACACTATTGCAACCATGCCACTAGAAGGAAAAGGTGAATATTCCAAAGCAAAGGAATGTACTTATAAGCACTTCATGTCCTGTAAACCTCAGTCCTTTGACGGAAGAAAGGGAGCACTAGAAGCTCAAGACTGGCTCAACAGAATGGAGTCAGTATTAGACATATGTGAGTGTGATGACCGCAACAAAGTACGGTTCGCCGTACATATGTTTGAAGCTGAAGCCCTTCACTGGTGGAACATTGTGGTCCGAACAGAGGGAAAAGAAAAGGTTAAGGAGATGAAGTGGGAGGAGTTTATTCATAAGTTTCTTGCTAAGTATTGTCCTCCCAGTGAGACTGAGCAACTGGAAGTGGAATTCTTTCAGTTAAAAATGGGAAATAAAACCTATCGAGAGTATGTTTCTCGTTTCAATGACATATCTCGACTTTCTTATTTAGCGTTGACTGAGGAACAACTTATCAATAGGTTTATTTGGGGTCTACCCTCTGAAATGAGGGTGTTTATCAAATCCAAATCCCCCAAGACTTTTGCAGAAACTGTTGAGGCTGGCGCCGTCATGGCTGCCGAGATGATTCTGCGGCAGGCTGAATCTCCCGCACCAAAAAGGAAGTGGGAAGAAAGAAAGGGGGACACCCGGAATAACAACTTTAAAAGGCCTAAAACATTTCCTCAATGTCAAATTTGCAAACGCTTTCATACGGGGGAAGATCGTTTTCCTTGTCCAAATTGTAAAAAGACGGGTCATGCTCTTCAAGAATGCAAGGAAAAGAAGAAGTGTTTCAAATGTGGAGACCCTAACCACATGAAATCTGAATGTCCCGAACTTAAAAGAAATGATAGGACACAACCAAATCAGCCAAAAGGGCGGGCATTTGTACTCACCACGGAAGAAGCCAAGACCAATACAGACGTTAACATGGGTATGTATCTCGTAAATGATGTATATACGCGTGTGTTATTTGATACCGGTGCAAATAGAAGTCTAGTGTCGACTACCTTTAGACCTTACTTGAACCAGACGTCCCAAACCCTAGATCATGCCTTTACAGTAGAAATGACTGATGGAAGTCAAAGAGAGATAGTTGACATAGTTAAGAATTGTAAAATAAGCTTAAACAACCATGTTATCCCTATAGACCTAATGCCTATGGAACTTGGAGAATTCGACATAGTCATAGGAATGGACTGGTTGATACCATATCATGCGGAAGTTATATGCGACAAAAGGATCGTCTGACTCCGATTACCCAACGGCAAACAACTAACTGTATCGGGAGACCGTACTGACAAGACTAAGAACCTCATCACGATAGCACAAGCACATAAATGCCTAAGGAAAGGGTATGTTGCTTTTCTAGCATATGTCGTAAACACTACAGAAAAGCAGAAGGTCGAGGACGTGCCAGTAGTACGAGAATACCCCGAAGTGTTTCCCGATGAGCTCCCGGGACTACCATCGGATAGACAGGTTGAGTTTCGCATTGACCTAGTTCCCGGTACATCACCGATTGCTAAGTCGCCATACAGACTAGCCCCGACAGAAATGCAAGAACTCAAGAAGCAACTACAAGAGTTGCTTGACAAGGGGTTTATCCAACCTAGTTCGTCACCGTGGGGAGCACCTATCTTGTTTGTCAAGAAGAAAGATGGGACGATGCGCATGTGCATCGATTATAGAGACTTGAATAAAGCCACTATAAAGAATAAATACCCTTTTACCCAGGATCGACGACTTGTGTGATCAATTACAAGGGGCAAGCTATTTCTCTAAAATAGACTTGAGGTCTGGATACCACCAAGTGAAAGTTGCACCAGAAGACATACCTAAGACTGCCTTCAGGACTAGGTATGGTCATTATGAATTTTTGGTAATGCCATTTGGATTAACCAACGCACCTGCAGTGTTCATGGACCTCATGAACAGGGTTTGTAAACCTTACCTCGATAAGTTTGTGATCGTTTTTATTGACGATATCCTTATCTACTCTAAGAACGAGGTAGAACATGAACAACACCTGCGAGCAGTCCTTGAATTGCTCAAGAAAGAAAAACTCTATGCAAAGTTCTCTAAGTGTGAATTTTGGATACGTGAGGTGCAATTCCTAGGCCACGTGATAAATGAATGTTGAATACAAGTTGACCCTGCAAAGATCGAGGCCATCAAGAAATGGGATGTACCGAAGAATTCCACTGAAATCAGAAGATTTCTCGGGTTAGCAGGATACTATAGAAGGTTTATTCAAGACTTCTCAAAGATTGCAACACCATTAACCACACTAACCCAGAAAGCCTCTAAGTTTAATTGGGGACCTAAACAAGAAGAAGCCTTTAACACGTTAAAGCATAAGTTATGTAGCGCTCCAATACTGTTACTTCCTGAGGGAATAAAAGATTTTGTCGTCTACTGTGATGCATCTCACTATGGTATGGGATGTGTACTCATGCAAAGAGGCAAAGTGATTGCCTACGCCTCTAGACAGTTGAAGATTCATGAACGGAACTACACAACCCATGATTTGGAACTTGGTGCCATAGTGTTCGCATTGAAAATTTGGAGGCACTATCTTTACGGTACAAAGTGCACTATCTATAGTGACCATAAAAGTTTAAAACACATATTTGAGCAGAAGGAGCTCAATATGCGTCAAAGACGATGGATGGAGTTATTAAGTGATTACGACTGTGAGATCCAATACCATCCAGGTAAGGCAAACATAGTAGCAGATGCTCTAAGTAGAAAAGAGAAACCTCAACCGATAAGAATTCGTGCAACCAGAATAGAGGTTAAAACTAGTCTCTTAGATCAAGTTAAGAATATACAACAAGAAGCCTTAAAAGAGAATCATATTGTAAAAGAAAGAATGACTGGGAGACTGAAGCTACTGACAACGGGAAATGATAATATCCTTAGGTTCAACAATAGGATATGGGTTCCTAATTTTGGAGGACTGCAGGATACAATCTTAGAGGAAGGTCATAAGTCTAAGTATTCCATTCACCCTGGCAGTGACAAGATGTATAAGGATTTAAGGAGAGATTATTGGTGGCCAGGAATGAAGCGATCTATTGCCCATTATGTGGAAAAGTGCCTTACATGCCTTAAGGTGAAGGCAGAACATCAAAAACCCTCTGGATACTTGCAACAACCAGAGATCCCAGAATGGAAATGGGAGAAAATCACCATGGATTTTATCACGAAGCTCCCAAGGTCAAGTCACGGCTATGATACTATTTGGGTAACAGTGGACAGACTGACCAAGTCTGCACACTTCGTGCCAATTCGTGAGGACTATAAGATGAACAAGCTAGCTCAAATTTACATCAAAGAAATAGTCTCACGACATGGGGTGCCTGTATCGATCATATCAGACAGAGATAGTCGTTTCACATCTAAATTCTTGCGAAGTTTCCAACAAGAGTTGGGAACCAAGCTTAATCTAAGCACTGCATATCATCCTCAGACGGATGGGCAGAGTGAACGGACTATTCAGACATTAGAAGATATGCTTCGGGCTTGTGTAATTGATTTTGGTGGAAGTTGGGACACTCATCTACCACTCATCGAATTCGCCTACAATAATAGCTATCACACCAGCATCAAAGCTGCACCTTATGAAGCTTTATACGGAAGAAGGTGCCGAACTCCTATCTGTTGGACGGAAGTAGGGGAAAGTCAACTATCAGGACCAGAAATCATTGTGGAGACCACGGAAAAGATCCAGCAAATCAAAGAAAGGATGAAAAGTGCTCAAGATCGACAAAAGAGTTATGCAGATCAGAGGCGTAAACCCCTAGAGTTCCAACTAGGGGATAAAGTAATGCTAAAGGTATCACCTCTGAAAGGAGTGATTCGGTTTGGAAAGAAGGGAAAGTTGAAACCCCGATACATTGGGCCGTTTGAAGTAACAAGCAAAGTAGGACCAGTGGCTTATCGGCTAAAACTTCCTGAACAGCTGGCAGGAATACATAATACTTTCCATGTATCAAATTTAAGGAAGTGCCTAGTGGACGAAGCCCAACAAATACCCCTGGAAGACGTACAGGTTGACGAAAAACTCAACTTCATTGAAGAACCACTACAAATCGAATATAGGAAGGTTAAAAGTTACGCAAGAAGGAAATCCCGTTAGTCAAAGCCAAGTGGAACGCACGTCATGGACCCAACTTTACATGGGAACTATAAAACATAATGAAAGATAAGTACCCTCATCTTTTTAAGTAATGACAAATTTCGAGGACGAAATTTTTGTAAGGAGGGAAGGATGTAATACCCCGAACCTTAATGTGCTGGTTATAAACGTGTGAAATATGTAATTTATATTTCATATATTGTTAAACGAGTAAGATGATTGTGTGAAAGGTGAAATATCTTGACAAACCTTGGCTAATATAGGAGACCGTTAATATTAATAATTAAATATATTATTTTATTTACCTTACTCCGTTTTTAATGAAACTTAGGTTAAAACGTAGATAAAAATATGCTCGTTCTAATGACATATTCGTCGTTTTATAAAACGTCATATTTTAAAAGTTATACAAGAAAAATGAGTTAAGCAGCTGAATTAATATATATAAGCAAGCAAGCTAGCAGGTCAAGCAGGTAGGTAGGCACGTCAATTGAATCCCACATCGACCAGAAAGGAATTTGAGGTGCCTGCTTGCTTGCTTTAAATAAGAGTCTCAGTAGTTTGTTTAGGTACCAGTTTCTTTAACGGGAATGCTCTAGTATAGAGAATCCTGAGTATACGATACCCCGTTGGGTGTTGTTAGTAGTCGTTTTTTGGAGCGCGATTAGGAGCAGGAGTAGGGAAACTCTACATCAACGTGTCGTAGATAGTTTTGAGGTATACTCTCGTTTAAGTTTAAGGTTAGTTATTTATTATTTATTTTTAGTAGTTAATATTAGTTTTATTATTAGTAATAATATATTAGTAGTAGTAGTGTTAGTATTATTTTTAGGTACTAGGGTTATTGTCAGGGGCGGGTATTGGGTAGCCTAGCCTTAGTTAGGCATGGACTGATCACCCATGCTTAAACAAGGTAGGGTTAACCAATATCCAACTATGATAATGACTAGTTAGGTGTACCATTACCTAACCTAGGATTATGTAATTGTGTCAGGACCTTGAGACATAACCCAGTATTACTAGCGGCTGTTAAGCAATTGCTAATCAGGTGAGTCATCATACTTGTCTTTTTAAACTGTGATAGTATACTCGTCCAAAACTGGTAATAATGAGAATGTTGCAGTATGTATGTGTTAGTAGGGGTATATGGGATCCTATTATGCTTAATGAGGTGTGTCACTCTAGGAAGGGTAATAAGGTGTTGTACCCACAGGCACTTCGTGCTTATAAGGTCCAGCGACACACACTCATACCTATGTAACGGTGATGGAGAGTGTGAAACCCGAGTGTTAACGTGCTTATCTTGTGTGATTTATTACCGTTTACGTGATTATATACTTTAAATATGTTCACTGCGAGCTTTCATAAATTTACAGGTTAATCGCGTAAATCGGTGAAGTTGGAACGCATGATGATAGAACGGAACAAGCGTAGGCTACGATTGAATGCATAAGGAGCGCATATGTCTTGGATGGATTTATATGTTTGTTAAAAAAATAAAAACCCAAAAGTGAGGACTTGTTAGCGCAGACAACAACATCAAATTAATTGAATTGTTGAACAACATAACATCTATACCTATATCACAAGTCAACAACATCATTATGGATGGTGGACAGTGACTTTGGGGGGGGAGTCACGTGAATTTGAGGGACTTTTTGGGGGTTTCTTTAGGCAAAATCATCACAAGGGACACAAAAGTCAATAACATTAAGAATCATCATCATCTCAACGTCAGCCATCTTACAAGGTGGATTTCTTTTGGGCCGACAATATGCATACATGGGTCGTAATTATGATAGGATGGTAGTGGATTTCTATTGGGGCCGATAACAAGAGAATGGAACACAACATATACAACCGTCACAGGGGGATCATAATACATCATCTCGACGGTTACGGGAGGAGGCAACCGGTACACGATTCTTTTGGGCTCTCAATCATCATCGATCTTCTACCACTCAACCAATTCGATCATGCATTCAACCTCAGCTCGAGCCTGTGAAGATCAACCCACCAACATGCGCGGATAACCCTCTAGTGAACACTCCGGGTGATGATTCTTGTATTTCACTTTTAATTTAGTTCTGTTTGTTTGAGAATTAGATTGTAATTAGGTGTTGACCGAATTGCATTCACATATATATATATATATACAATTTGTGTGGCAGACAAATCCTGGTGATAACCAGAGAGACGTATTTATGTTGAATCTAATTGTGCCTTTGCTGATTGAATAATTATTTATGCTTGCGGTTAATATCTCTCTGATCAATTGGTATTATGTTAGGATCTTGTATAAGTAATTGGTTTATGTGACAGATTTACCATTTAATCAGTGGCATCCAAATAAACAATAATTAGATTATTAAGTGTTTACAGAATCTGAATCCCGGAGTGGTCACGTTCCTATCTTTGTTTTCTCATTTTCACAATACTTATTCATAAAAATTACAAAAATAGATAAACTAGCAAATTTCATAAAGTAAGTTTAGATTAGTTAAACGGTATTACACTGACCACATGCTCCTCTGGATTCGATACCTGACTTACCCTGTCTATAGGTAATTTTAGGTTTTTGCATAGACCCGACGACAGTCTATCAAAATGGCGCCGCTGCCGGGGAGCTAGTGCGCTTAGTGTTATATCTTTTATTTGATTTTTTTTATTTATTTTTTTAGTACTACTTTTAGTTTGTTACTTATGCAGCAACTATGGAATGGGATTATGATGTTGAAGCATGCTCATGTTGCGGGAGTCACAATCACTGGGCTCAAGATTGTCCACGTTCTTACCACCCAGATCATGGCTCCAGAGGATATCAAAATTACAATCAATCGGATAAAGGCGGTAACGAGCAGAATCGAAACGCAATTGAGGAAGATAAGATTTTAGAGTTATTCAAAACCCTCCTCAAGCATGTAGAGGAACTCACCCAGTCTCTCAAGGAACAGCAAAATATTAATGAATCACTTAACCAGCGAATTGAACAACTAACTAATCAGTTTGACAATTTTGCAGAAAGAAAAGCTACAGTTAGCCTGGTTGAGGATGCTGGATCAGAGACAGATAGAGATCCAGGGGAACCGCTCATCCCAATTCAACTTGGGGATCTCAAGACAGATAACGCTTCATTGAATTTTGGAGTTAGTATGAGTGTTCTTCCCGGGTATATTTATGACAGGTATGATTTGGGCCCATTGCAACAGGTTAATGATCCTATGGTTTTAGCTGAATACTCACGAGGAAGGCCCCGAGGGATTTTGAAGGGATTGACTGTAAAGGTAGGTGACTTTTATTATCCTGAAGATTTTGTTGTCTTAGAACTGAGGGTGATACTTGGCAGACCATTCTTGGCCACTGCAGATGCTCAGATCTGTTGCTGGAAAGGTACAGTTGATATGACATACGGGAGCCGTAAGCTTTCTATTGACTTCCTTTCACATTCTTTTGATTATTCATTTATAAATACTTGTTCATGGGATTTTGTTACTAACACGAGTTATTCTCGAGTGTGTGACGATGGCCCGAAAGAGAGTGTTGCTATGATTGACAGGTCTAAATATGACAAGATCGTGAAGGATAAAGAGGCCAAGTCACCTTGGTGGCTCAAATTGAGAATTAAAAAGAAATTAGCCAAGCGAAAAAAGATGCCACCAAAGGAAGCAACCAAATCCAAGAAGAATCCCATAGAGACACGTACGGGCGAGTTATTATATTCTTTCGATGATACAGATCCAGATAACCCGGATCATTGGGATGCCATAAGAGATGATGGATGGATGTGGGATGATAACCATGTGTTTCATACACAGGGGATACTATATGAACCACCATGAGCTTAACCAGATACGGTCTGGCTGAAGACTATAAACTTAGCGCTCTCGGGAGGCAGCCCGAGGATGTAGAGTAGTGTATTTTTTTTCTGTTTTGCGTGATTATTGTTGCAGGTTACCAGGTTAATAATTTCTACGGATGCAATGGTCCAAGTGTGGGGATGTTTGGTGAAATCCCATTACGTCCTAGTTGCAGTGGCGGACAATGCACGGATTAGAGTCAGTCAAAACTATCCATACTCAATCTCCATTTGGACGGGGATGATCTGAACACTAATCGTAGAGATTGACCCGAGTACTTGTTGGACACGGCCGCGAATGAAATGCTATACGGTCGTGGTGGAACATGACGCATGAGGATTCTACGCTTTAAACCAGGGGAGTTTGTTCCACTTTTATTATTGCATTTTTATTTTTGTTTTTGGTGGTGTTGAACTATTTATGTTTAGGGAATGTGTTTACGTTATTTGTGCTAGGGATAGCCACTCAGGGGGTTGTTAGTTGGTATTCCCGGGTTTTGTTTTAAAAGCACTATACATTGGGGACAATGTAGCCCAAGTGTGGGGATATGGGAAACCCGGGAAGGGAAAGGTTTGAAAGAGGTTAAATGTGATTGAGAACGATGAAAAGTGAAAAAACAATTGAAAATTTTGAAAAATTTCATCACCTTAAATAAGCTAAACGGATAAAAAAACCGAACGTTTCAATCACTAATGGGTTCCTTGCCGGTAGTAAACTAACATAGTCCCTTGTCATGGTCGTTCCTTTAAGTTTCATGAGAGTATGTCCGACAGGTGTTTTTAGGATAAAAGAATTGAAAAGAGATGTCTATTTAGGGGTAACATGCTTTAGATTGCATATGCTACGTGTCGGCAGCCTTTTTACCCTTTTCTTGGTGAGAATTTTGAGCCTGTAGAATGATAGAATGATTTACATTATGCTTTCATTTGTTGAGAGCAGGCCGCATGTTATTCTGTGTTAGAACTTGTATAATTTGATGCATGCTAAGACTGTGGTTTGACATGTGCACGTAAATGATAAAGGCATTAGGATATACCTTACACCCATTATGTTTGTTTTATGTTTACCTAACCATTACCCTTAGTAGCCCTGTTGAGCCTAGTTACCTTTCGTTTGTCCACCTAATGTGAATCGTTTGATACCGACCGTGAACAACAAGTTTTGAAAAAAAGAAACAAAGAAAAGAAAAAAAAAATAGAAAAAGAAAAAGACAAAAAGAAATTATTGTGAATATCGTCTATGTTCTTGGGTAGAAACCAACCCAAAAGTTGTTTTGTGTGCGAATAAAGTTGTCACGGTTTGGTCGTTTGTTTGTTCGCCACATAAAAATCTATAAATATAAGCCTAAAATCTTCCTACCTTTACCCTAAGCCCAAAAACCGAAATTCCTTTTGATGTGTGCCGTGTTATATGATACAGTGGAGGTTTTTTTTGTCATACAAGCCTATGACTACAGAATTGCATGTTTGGTTTTGAGTGTTATACATACTAGCACATTACACGCTAGTTCAGTTTTTAAACCGAGAGGAGAGTTGATTATGAGGGGCGTGTAGCATGTGTTAGAATCCTAAGCATGTTAGTTTTAAATAGGCAAGTCTTAAGTTTTATAAACTGCATCAATTGCTTGTCGGACTGTCAATCTCGATTGTGTCAGTCTATGGAACGGGTATGACTTGGGACTTAAATTGTTGCATCGGTATAAGGGGTTTAGAGTTGTTGTTAATATGGTGAGTAGTTCCGTATCGGTTTGCTTGAGGACAATCAAAAGTAAGTGTGGGGATGTGATGGAGAGTGTGAAACCCGAGTGTTAACGTGCTTATCTTGTGTGATTTATTACCGTTTACGTGATTATATACTTTAAATATGTTCACTACGAGCTTTCATAAATTTACAGGTTAATCGCGTAAATCGGTGAAGTTGGAACGCATGATGATAGAACGGAACAAGCGTAGGCTACGATTGAATGCATAAGGAGCGCATATGTCTTGGATGGATTTATATGTTTGTTAAAAAAATAAAAACCCAAAAGTGAGGACTTGTTAGCGCAGACAACAACATCAAATTAATTGAATTGTTGAACAACATCACATCTATACCTATATCACAAGTCAACAACATCATTATGGATGGTGGACAGTGACTTTGGGGGGGAGTCACGTGAATTTGAGGGACTTTTTGGGGGTTTCTTTAGGCAAAATCATCACAAGGGACACAAAAGTCAATAACATTAAGAATCATCATCATCTCAACGTCAGCCATCTTACAAGGTGGATTTCTTTTGGGCCAACAATATGCATACATGGGCCGCAATTATGATAGGATGGTAGTGGATTTCTATTTGGGCCGATAACAAGAGAACGGAACACAACATATACAACCGTCACAGGGGGATCATAATACATCATCTCGACGGTTACGGGAGGAGGCAGCGGGTACACGATTCTTTTGGGCTCTCAATCATCATCGATCTTCTACCACTCAACCAATTCGATCATGCATTCAACCTTAGCTCGAGCCTGTGAAGATCAACCCACCAACATGCGCGGTTAACCCTCTAGTGAACACTCCGGGTGATGATTCTTGTATTTCACTTTTAATTTAGTTCTGTTTGTTTGAGAATTAGATTGTAATTAGGTGTTGACCGAATTGCATTCACACATATATATATATATATATACAATTTGTGTGACAGACAAATCCTGGTGATAATCAGAGAGACGTATTTATGTTGAATCTAATTGTGCCTTTGCTGATTGAATAATTATTTATGCTTGCGGTTAATATCTCTCTGATCAATTGGTATTATGCTAGGATCTTGTATAAGTAATTGGTTTATGTGACAGATTTACCATTTAATCAGTGGCATCCAAATAAACAATAATTAGATTATTAAGTGTTTACATGTGACAACCCTCACAAAACCAGGTATCCGTACGACTTAATTAGCTATTAACTGTTGCCTAATTACTGTGCTTAACTGAGATTTCTGATAAACTGCTACTTGATTGTTGATACATGTACATGTCTGCATCATACTTTGATTTTTCCTGTCACTACATTATTTATTTACTGAACTCTAGTGACAAACTTGATGCACAAAAAGCACAGTAGCACTAAACGGATACACAGTGAACATGCTGATATAGCCAGCATCAGGCATACACTGCCTCTAAAGGCCTGTAAGAGCCAGAATTACTTTACTACACCCATAGTGCGTGTAAGGATACAAGGGTTGTATGATTACGTCTCTAGGGATAAGATACAGAGATTTGGATGTGCCTAAAACATACTTTAAGCACTGAACACAGCACTTTTATTTACACACTAGCTTCTAGCTAATTAATAAAGTGCCAAAATACAAGGAATTATTCCCGACACTTTGCTGAATAAATTGTGTCGCTAAAAATATTACTTACAACGCTTAAAGGATATCTTAAGCACTTTAACGGATTACTATCCGACCAAACAACCGGACAATACCCGGAACATAAAAATATTGCCAATATTATTGTCAGTACTTTTCTGAGCCAGTTAGGGTCCCTGATTACCCTAACACCCGTATCATAACGCAATAAACAACTAACGAGGTTAGACCTTTATGTAACCGACTTAACATAACTGAACCATAACTGAGCAGTCGAAAACGAACCGGATGTCATTACATCCTAATGAAATCGGCCAAGGTGATGTGACAAGAGAGTACAACCTTTTTATTATTTTAATGGAGTTCGTGGATATCTAGACGACTCGAGAACCGTTGGACGAAAGCACCTAGAATTCTCTATTTAAACTCACCTCTCTCACACACTCAAACACACACAAGATCACCAACACATCTCTCTCTCTCCCTTGCCCTCTCCTCTCGGCCGAACACTCACACAACCATCCATCCATTTCCGAGTTCGTGTCTCTTCATTTCAAGTGCATTCAAGTCTTGAGGATCACGAATAAGGAAGCCGGAAGCAAACGGAAGTTGAAGGACCTCGCTACGTTGCTTTTACCCACGCAGTTTTCGACTAGAATCTTCCCTAGCCCCGAGCTAGAGGTATATTGTTTAAAACTCGTTATTAATCGTATCTAAAGTGGTTAAAAGAATTTTTGACGGTTAAAAGTCGGTAACCCACTTCTTGAATCATTAAAGTCTACTAAAATGTGAAAATCGTTGGATAAAAGAACATAACACGTGTAAATGTCGTAGTATTTGAATATGTTGGTTTTTATGGCCCGATCTACGATGTGGTGGCTCTCATCATCGTTTAACCCGACTTTGTTAGGATCACGTATCTTGACATACACTTGTTTCTTTGGTACAAGGGTTAAAAGGTGAAACTCCACCACACGGGGAAACATGAACTTGTGTAAAAGTGTTTTAACATGAAAAATAGTATTTAAAACGAGCCGATCTACGAATGTACAAGTGGTATATTCGTAGGACCGGGTGTCGAGAAAATCATGTTTTACAAAAGTGGATAACATGTTAATAAAAGACGATTTCTATACACTACAAGTGTAAAAACACTTGTGAAACGAAAGACCCGACAAAATAACAATTTTTATAAAAATTGTCGGAAGTTGTAAAGTGTGATTTGTTCCAAAAACGGGGTTTTTGCAAGAATAAACTATTTTATACATAGATCCACTAAATATAACGAGATCTACATAATAGTTTTAGAAAAACTACAAGTTCATGTAATATTGTGATTTTACATACTAGTCTACAAGTTTGAAGTGTTGAAACTTGCTGATTGTGTTGGAAATTGATTGATTGGAATAAAAGAAGTGATTTTGTAAAAGAAAATGATACGCTTGAAAGCGTGGCCACCTCCAGTTACAGGGGAAACTCTGGCGAAATTTTCTAAAAATATAACACTTAGAATTATTTACAAGTGTTAGACTATTTTTGACATGTTTTCAAACTATATTTCGCCATGACTTTATTTATTAAATAATCGGAGGTGGGATTTTCACAAAACCAAACGTGATAAATATATATTCGGTAAATATATTTTGTCACAACACTGTTTATGATTATTTTGTGAAAATGTATAAATATTATTTTTAGAGTAAAAATAATATTTACTAACTTGTCAAACCCAAAATAATACAAACGCTTATACGACAAGCATAAAAGTTACAACGGTAATTTCTATTACCACCTAATCATTAAAACTTAACTTACGCATTACGCGGAAATATTCACCAACACGTATGTTGTCAAGGTATTATTTTGGAAAGTATTATGTAAAGAGAAAATATATTATTTTTGAGAAAAATAATTATATTTTGGAATGAGAAATAAAAATATATTAAGTGGGACTTAATGAGATAGTATAAATACACATGTATTTAAATCCCCCATCCTTGGGAAGGAAAGTAAAATACCAAGTATGTACACAAAATGGTTGTCTAACCGTCTCCTAAAAATATAAGTTATAAAGCTAAGGCACGGCCATCCGTCTAATAGAATTAGCACCTGTAGGTCGTCGCACAGCTTCGGATATTCGGATTACTTGGTAGAGATACGCATTCACTGTGAGTTCATGTCCCCCTTTTCTCTAACTGTTTTCAGTTTACTTAACTGCGGGGGTGAAATACATGTTACTATGATTTACGAGTACTTTACAACGGTATGTTTAACGTAAGGAGGTGTTATACGATCATGTGAGTGGATAGGAACAACATGGGGCCATTAGTCCTCATGGAGGGACCGAGGGACAGGAGCGGTAGATCTATCTGGGTGTAGCGAGCCCAGCCCCCAGCCAAACTAGAAACGGACCGTGGGGTGACTTTGTCCACATACTTTGCCGTGGCGAAATCTGCTAGGTTTGAGTCTCCCTATTTGCACTTCACATATGTCAGTGGCCTTGCAAACCATTGGTGATCACAAGTCCTCTTACACTGCTACATACCACAACTATTTTTATACTCACAAATGTTTTACCTACTCACCTACACGTGAACTCGCTCAACATTATTGTTGATTTTTCAACTCACATGTATTTCAGGAAATTAAACGGATCTGGCACGGTATGGAACGTTTTCCGCTGCACTGGTCATGAAGTCATCAGGGTTTAGGGCTGTGTCTCTTACCTGGACAAGACACAATTCCCTAAATCACGTTTATGTTTTGTTATAAGTTGTAATGTTATTAAACAAGGTTATGGTTGCATGTTAAAAACAATGGTATTGTATGATGTTTTCAAAAACTTAATGGATGACTTGCATGGTTTTTAAATTCATATAGCTTTGTTATGATTAAGCTATGGTATTAAGAAGTCACACAAATTAACCACGCTTCCGCAAAGCCAGGGTGTGACAGCTTGGTATCAGAGCTCTGATCATAGCGAACTAGGATTCTTTCTTGAGTCTAGACTATGATCACTAGGGCTCTCACGAAAACATTTTTCTGCATACCACTTAAGTCCAGATCCACAAACTTTTTACAAACAAATGTTGAGCACATATTATTCATTATTTTAGGCTCAGTCTGGGAGGCTGAGGTTCAGGCTAGTGGGACTAGGAGTGTTGGCTAGTGGGACTAGGAGTGTTGGCTAGTGGGACTAGGAGTATTGGCTAGTGGGACTAGGAGTGTTGGCTAGTGAGACTAGGAAGGACAGTCTGAGAGGCTGGGAGGCTAGTGGGACTAGGAGTGTTGGCTAGTGAGACTAGGAAGGACAGTCTGAGAGGCTGGGAGGCTAGTGGGACTATGTGGATTATGTGATTATTATCTGGTAACTTATGTGACTATTTGATTCACTGATTTTGTGCTTATTCTGTGTTATGTTACAGACCCATGGATTCACCAGCTACAGGTGGATCAGATACCACTGGACCCCTACCGTTAGTGTCAGACGATGTTATGTCTTCGGAGCATGAGGTGCACACCTCAGACTATACTAGCACCGACGATGACGACTTCCAGCCGTTCGCGTTACCTGACGGCGCCGATGAGCACACTGATGACTCCTTGCCCTTCGCTTTACCCGAGGGTGCCTATGAGCCTATTGATGGCGATCCTGCTGAGTACCTCCCTATTGTTGCGATTCCGGCACCGATTCCTCTTGCTTCTTACCCTGCTTATGAGCTTATGCCAGACGTAGCTCCTCTACCTGCTGGCGGCGACATCGAGCTTTACGAGGACGAGCCATTTGAGGACGAGGATCCTGACGTAGCTCCTCTACCTGCTGGCGGTCTCTTGATGATAGCTGACGTTCCAGCTGGAGACTCGCCCATTCACTCACCAGTCCCGGACTCTTTAGAGTCTGTGGCATCTGTATCATCTCGCGGGGCGAGCGCGCAGCAGTTTATTCACGACTCAGACCCTGATCATGCGTCTTCAGCTGCCCCTATTCCGAGTTTCGCATTTGAGCATGATGATATCGAGGATTCTGACCCTGTTTTCCCTTCAGGATTTGATCCTGACCATGATATCGAGTATATTCCTATGGATGAGCACATAGAGGACCCTGATGATCCTATCGGACCCATTGACCCAGATTTTGACTTTGACATGGCGTTCGACGACCCCGAGCCTGCCATAGCCCCAGAGCAGGCAGCTGCTTTTGACCCTTTACCTGAGCATGACCCTGTTCATGCTGATTTTCCTCTTGAGCCTGTTGATGCTGATCCCCTTGTAGGTGTTCCTGTGATCGAGGGCGATCATGTTGCTGCTGATCCCATTGTTCCTTTACCCGTTGGTGACATACCTGCTGATCCTGTTATTGATCCTGTCGATCCTGATATTGCACCTGTTGACCTCGTTATTGCTCCTATCGATCCTTTACCCATCGAGCCCGAGCACGCTCTTTTTGCTGAGCACATGGATCCTCCAGATGAGGAGGCACAGCACGGGTGGATACCGGCGGACGAGGATGTTCCACCGTTTCCCCCACATCACACTGGCACACATCATACTGAGTTCTCTTTTCAGATCCCACCATTTATTCCTCCAGCGGGGCCTGGAGAGGGCTCTTCAGCCCACCCTTTCGGTCATGTACCGACGACCATGCCATTCATGCCTCAGATAGCATCTATCCCATCTTCTGTTGCACCTATCGATCTTACCAGCACGCCATTACTTTGGTCATCTTCCTCACCGATGCCACCCACAGATCCATACCACCCATTTCATTTGGGCCATACTATTGAGGATCTTTTGATGTCGTTTGTACACCAGCACGAGTCTCATTCACAGCGACTCCAGGAGCTCGAGAGAGCTCAGTTGTCTTTTGGTCCATATCTTGGTCAGACATCTTCGTCGTTTCAGCCTTTTCGATCATTTCCTCCTGACATTGCTGCCCGACTTTCGACCTTGGAGCAGCAGGTTGCGTCCGTGATCCGTACTCAGCAGGCGATGGAGGAGGACTGGTATCACTTACGCCGCTTACTTTTCGCTCACTTTCCCCCTCCCCCACCCCCATCCGCATAGGGCTCATTGGTACTGTAGTGGTAGGCGATGGTGAGACGACCACGATTGTGACTGCACAGATTTTTGGAGACCATCTGACGATACAGATTTTTGTTGATATTTGTTGATGTACTGGTTGTATGTGACACTGATGTGATGTTGTTTTTGACAGGGGTGATGTAGCCCCTATTTGATTTGTGATTGTATGATACAGTGACGTGCTGACACACTTGCTACACTTTATGGTCTCGATATATATAACAATCGTTGTATTCTCACCATATCTGGTTCACTTGATTGCTTATTTATGTTTTGTGACATGGGATGTTGTGTGTGATATACTGATAACATGAGATGTTATATGCTAATACTATTACTATATACGTATGTTTATTATGGCCTAATCGACGTACGCATCTTTAGAAGATGGCACCAAGACGTCAACCGCAGCCGATGCCCACTACTCCTGAAGAACTACAGCAAGTTATTGCTGCCGCCATTGCTCAGTATGCTGCCTCGCAAGAAGGACCCAGCGGAAGTAACACGAACATCAACGGCAACCAAAATCCTCCTCATGGTAAACCTAAGTCATTAAGACATACCATGGCATAAATGGATTCCTTTAGCAAATGCTAATGCCGTTCCTATGATATGATGTATGTGCAGGGTGCACCTACAAACAATTCTTGGACTGTAAGCCCATCAACTTCGACGGCACAGGTGGTGCTGTTGCTTTCGTTCGCTGGGCAGAGAAGACTGATTCCACCATCCGCATGAGCAAATGTGCGCTCGACCAGCAGGTCACTTACATCTCAGGGCTGTTTCTAGACGGAGCCCTATCTTGGTGGAACTTACAAGTGCAAACACTAGGCGAAGCTGCCGCCTACGCCCTGACTTGGACCGAATTGAAAGAGCTTATGCGCAAGAAGTATTGTTCCCGTGCAGAAATTCAAAGGTTGGAGACTGAATTTTGGCACCTAAAGATGGATGGGCCAAAGGTTGCAGAATACGTCCAGAGGTTTCATGACCTATCTCAAGTGGTTCCTTACATGGTCACGCCTGAATACAAGCGAATTGAGCGCTTCATTTGGGGGTTAGCTCCCCAAATCATTAGCATGGTGACCTCCGCCAGACCGGCAACTATTACGGAAGCCATTGATTTGAGCGTGGCTCTCACTGAGGAGGCAATTCGTTTAAACAAGTTTGATGAAGTCAAGGCGAAGAAGACAGAGACTCACGTTGAGTCCTCAGGAGACAACAAAAGGAAGTTTTCAAACTTCAAACAAGGCGTCAATATGGCAGTCAAGAAAGGAAAATCAGCTGGTAGTACCAAGAAAGGGAAAGGGTACCAGGGCACCCAGCCCAAATGCAACAACTGCCAACGCCACCATACTGGCAATTGTAACGTGAAAGTTTGTGAATCTTGTGGAAAACCGGGCCACTCAAAGGAATCATGTTGGGCTAGTACAGGCCGAGGAGGCCAGGGAGGAAATGTGAATAGACACGATAATCGTGGTGGTTTGGGAAATCGCCCACAAGGGAATAATCGAGGCTACAATGCAAATCAAGCCGGAACTGCCAATCAAAACAACCCGCCAGTTGGGGGCGGTGCGGGAAGTGGAAAAAGATTAGGATGTTTTCATTGCGGTGACATTGGGCACTTCAAGAAGGATTGCCCGGGATTGAACCAAGCCCGTGGAAGGGTGTTCCAGATCGGTGCACGGGAAGCGCGCCAGGATCCCAACGTTGTTACTGGTACGTTCCCTGTAAATCAACGTTATGCATCTGTTCTGTTTGATACTGGTGCCGACTATAGCTTCATATCACTAGAATTTAAGAATATACTTGGGCTAGCCGCTAATAAGTTAGACATTCCCTACGTAATCGAATTGGCTAATGGAAAGTTGGTAGAAGCCAATGATGTGATCAGAGGCTGTGTGATTGAATTAGGAGAACGCGAGTTCACTCTAGATCTACTACCAGTCCAGTTGGGAAGCTTCGACGTGGTAGTAGGGATGGATTGGTTAACGAGTAACAAGGCTGAGATAGTGTGTCACGAGAAGGTTATTCGTATCCCGACCGGTGATGGTGAGACCATTGTTGTTCATGGAGAAAAGCGTGAGACGCCGTTAAGGATGATTAGCTGCCTGAAAGCAAGGAAGTGTTTGAGGAAAGGATGTGTTGCTTTTCTAGCACACATTGTGGATAAGAAGGCTGCTGAGCCGAAGATCGAAGACATCCCTGTCGTGAGGGAATACCCAGAAGTCTTTCCAGAAGACTTGCCTGGCTTGCCACCTCAAAGGCAAGTGGAGTTTCGCATCGACTTAGTTCCAGGTGCTGCGCCTGTGGCTAAGGCACCTTATAGACTTGCCCCGTCTGAGATGCAAGAGCTGTCAACGCAACTTCAAGAGTTGTTAGATAAGGGTTTTATCCGACCAAGCTTCTCGCCTTGGGGAGCTCCGGTCTTATTTGTCAAGAAGAAGGACGGAAGTTTCCGCATGTGCATCGACTACAGAGAGTTGAACAAGCTAACGATCAAGAATAGGTATCCCCTGCCAAGAATCGATGATCTGTTCGACCAGCTTCAAGGTTCAAGCTTCTATTCAAAGATCGATCTTCGATCTGGATACCATCAACTTCGGATACAGGAGGAGAGTATCCCGACGACAGCCTTCCGAACTCGTTATGGACACTACGAGTTTCTCGTTATGCCGTTTGGTTTGACAAACGCACCTGTAGTGTTCATGGATTTGATGAACCGAGTTTGTAAGCCGTACTTGGATAAGTTCGTGATCGTATTCATCGATGACATCCTGATTTACTCAAAGACGAAGGCTGAGCACGAGCAACATCTTAGAGCTATTCTGGAGCTACTAAAGAAAGAACAGCTGTACGCCAAGTTCTCTAAGTGTGAGTTTTGGCTAAGAGAAGTGCAGTTTCTTGGGCACGTGGTGAATGGAGATGGAATCCACGTGGATCCAACCAAGATCGAGGCGATCAAAGATTGGGAAACGCCAAAGACGCCAACCGAGATTCGGCAATTCTTGGGTTTGGCTGGCTACTATCGAAGGTTCATCGAGGATTTCTCGAAAATCGCTCAACCTTTGACGCTCCTCACGCAGAAAGATAAGAAGTTTGATTGGGGAATCAAACAGGATGAAGCATTTCAAGTATTAAAGGACAAGCTTTGTAACGCGCCAATCTTAGCTCTACCGGAAGGTACCGACGATTTTGTGGTATATTGCGACGCATCGCGTCAAGGATTGGGTTGTGTGTTGATGCAACGTCAAAAGGTTATCGCCTACGCATCACGCCAACTGAAGGTGCATGAAAAGAATTATACCACGCATGATCTGGAGCTAGGCGCAGTGGTTTTTGCTTTGAAGATCTGGAGACACTACCTGTATGGTACGAAGTGCACAATCTTCACAGATCACAAAAGCCTACAGCATATATTCAACCAGAAGGAGTTGAATATGAGGCAAAGACGATGGGTTGAATTATTGAACGATTACGACTGCGAGATAAAGTATCATCCAGGGAAGGCGAATGTAGTCGCCGATGCCCTAAGTCGTAAGGAAAGGATCAAGCCCCTAAGGGTTAGGGCTATGGAAATGATAATCCAAACCGATCTCTCCTCGCGCGTTCGTGCAGCACAGAAAGAAGCTCTCAAGGAGGAGAACCTTGAGAAGGAGTATCTCCGTGGGATGGAGAAGATATTGGTGCCAAACGAGGAAGGAACATTATGTTTTGAGAAAAGGATTTGGGTTCCTCTATTTGGTGGATTAAGGGAAGTTATTTTCGATGAAGCGCACAAGTCACGGTACTCTATCCACCCTGGATCGGATAAGATGTACCAAGATCTCAAAAATTACTACTGGTGGCCTAGGATGAAAGGCGACGTTGCTATTTACGTGAGCAAATGTTTAACGTGCGCTAAGGTCAAGGCGGAATACCAGAAGCCCTCGGGACTTCTGCAACAACCTGAGATTCCCAAGTGGAAATGGGAACAAATCTCAATGGATTTTGTTACAAAACTGCCAAGAACGCCAAGAGGCCATGATATGATTTGGGTGATTGTTGACCGCCTAACAAAGTCCGCACACTTTCTGCCAATCAAGGAGAAAGACAGTACTAGTAAACTTGCGAAAATTTACTTGAGAGAGATCGTAGCACGACATGGAGTACCCCTATCGATCATCTCTGATAGAGACGGAAGGTTTGTGTCGAGGATATGGCAATCCTTCCAAGAAGCTTTTGGCTCACAATTGAATCTGAGCACAGCGTTCCATCCGCAAACTGACGGCCAGAGCGAGCGAACGATACAGACTTTGGAAGACATGCTGAGAGCATGTGCTATGGATTTGGGCGGTAGCTGGGATAAACACTTACCTTTGGTCGAATTCTCATACAACAACAGCTACCACACCAGCATTGGTGTCGCGCCTTTTGAAGCCCTTTACGGACGCAAGTGTCGATCACCACTATGTTGGGCTGACGCAGGTGATAGGCAGCTTGCCGGTCCCGAAATCGTCCAAGAGACGACAGACAAGATTGCGCAGATTCTTAAACGCATCGAAGCCGCTCGCCACAGACAAAAGGCCTACGCGGATCCAAACCGAAAACATGTGGATTTTCAAGTTGGGGAGATGGTGTTATTGAAGGTATCACCCTGGAAAGGGGTGGCACGCTTTGGGAAGCGTGGGAAGTTAAATCCACGCTACATAGGTCCTTTCAGAATTCTAGAAAGAATTGGAACCGTAGCATACAAGTTGGACCTACCTGCTGAACTAAATGGTGTTCACGATACATTTCATGTATCCAATTTAAAGAAGAGTCCAACTCAAGTTGACGTTGCCATTCCTATCGACGAGATTCATGTTGACGACACGCTCCACTTCGTAGAAGCACCTGTCGAGGTCACAGATTGGAAAGTTAACAGGACCCACCGGAGCAGTGTCAAACTCGTCAAGGTTCGCTGGAATGCCAGACATGGTCCTGAATACACCTGGGAGCGTGAGGACCGGATGAGAGAGAAATACCCCCACTTATTTCCTAAAAACTCTGCATCTACAAGTAGAACTTAAATTTCGGGACGAAATTTATTTAACGGGGGGAGAATGTGACAACCCTCACAAAACCAGGTATCCGTACGACTTAATTAGCTATTAACTGTTGCCTAATTACTGTGCTTAACTGAGATTTCTGATAAACTGCTACTTGATTGTTGATACATGTACATGTCTGCATCATACTTTGATTTTTCCTGTCACTACATTATTTATTTACTGAACTCTAGTGACAAACTTGATGCACAAAAAGCACAGTAGCACTAAACGGATACACAGTGAACATGCTGATATAGCCAGCATCAGGCATACACTGCCTCTAAAGGCCTGTAAGAGCCAGAATTACTTTACTACACCCATAGTGCGTGTAAGGATACAAGGGTTGTATGATTACGTCTCTAGGGATAAGATACAGAGATTTGGATGTGCCTAAAACATACTTTAAGCACTGAACACAGCACTTTTATTTACACACTAGCTTCTAGCTAATTAATAAAGTGCCAAAATACAAGGAATTATTCCCGACACTTTGCTGAATAAATTGTGTCGCTAAAAATATTACTTACAACGCTTAAAGGATATCTTAAGCACTTTAACGGATTACTATCCGACCAAACAACCGGACAATACCCGGAACATAAAAATATTGCCAATATTATTGTCAGTACTTTTCTGAGCCAGTTAGGGTCCCTGATTACCCTAACACCCGTATCATAACGCAATAAACAACTAACGAGGTTAGACCTTTATGTAACCGACTTAACATAACTGAACCATAACTGAGCAGTCGAAAACGAACCGGATGTCATTACATCCTAATGAAATCGGCCAAGGTGATGTGACAAGAGAGCACAACCTTTTTATTATTTTAATGGAGTTCGTGGATATCTAGACGACTCGAGAACCGTTGGACGAAAGCACCTAGAATTCTCTATTTAAACTCACCTCTCTCACACACTCAAACACACACAAGATCACCAACACATCTCTCTCTCTCCCTTGCCCTCTCCTCTCGGCCGAACACTCACACAACCATCCATCCATTTCCGAGTTCGTGTCTCTTCATTTCAAGTGCATTCAAGTCTTGAGGATCACGAATAAGGAAGCCGGAAGCAAACGGAAGTTGAAGGACCTCGCTACGTTGCTTTTACCCACGCAGTTTTCGACTAGAATCTTCCCTAGCCCCGAGCTAGAGGTATATTGTTTAAAACTCGTTATTAATCATATCTAAAGTGGTTAAAAGAATTTTTGACGGTTAAAAGTCGGTAACCCACTTCTTGAATCATTAAAGTCTACTAAAATGTGAAAATCGTTGGATAAAAGAACATAACGCGTGTAAATGTCGTAGTATTTGAATATGTTGGTTTTTATGGCCCGATCTACGATGTGGTGGCTCTCATCATCGTTTAACCCGACTTTGTTAGGATCACGTATCTTGACATACACTTGTTTCTTTGGTACAAGGGTTAAAAGGTGAAACTCCACCACACGGGGAAACATGAACTTGTGTAAAAGTGTTTTAACATGAAAAATAGTATTTAAAACGAGCCGATCTACGAATGTACAAGTGGTATATTCGTAGGACCGGGTGTCGAGAAAATCATGTTTTACAAAAGTGGATAACATGTTAATAAAAGACGATTTCTATACACTACAAGTGTAAAAACACTTGTGAAACGAAAGACCCGACAAAATAACAATTTTTATAAAAATTGTCGGAAGTTGTAAAGTGTGATTTGTTCCAAAAACGGGGTTTTTGCAAGAATAAACTATTTTATACATAGATCCACTAAATATAACGAGATCTACATAATAGTTTTAGAAAAACTACAAGTTCATGTAATATTGTGATTTTACATACTAGTCTACAAGTTTGAAGTGTTGAAACTTGCTGATTGTGTTGGAAATTGATTGATTGGAATAAAAGAAGTGATTTTGTAAAAGAAAATGATACGCTTGAAAGCGTGGCCACCTCCAGTTACAGGGGAAACTCTGGCGAAATTTTCTAAAAATATAACACTTAGAATTATTTACAAGTGTTAGACTATTTTTGACATGTTTTCAAACTATATTTCGCCATGACTTTATTTATTAAATAATCGGAGGTGGGATTTTCACAAAACCAAACGTGATAAATATATATTCGGTAAATATATTTTGTCACAACACTGTTTATGATTATTTTGTGAAAATGTATAAATATTATTTTTAGAGTAAAAATAATATTTACTAACTTGTCAAACCCAAAATAATACAAACGCTTATACGACAAGCATAAAAGTTACAACGGTAATTTCTATTACCACCTAATCATTAAAACTTAACTTACGCATTACGCGGAAATATTCACCAACACGTATGTTGTCAACGTATTATTTTGGAAAGTATTATGTAAAGAGAAAATATATTATTTTTGAGAAAATAATTATATTTTGGAATGAGAAATAAAAATATATTAAGTGGGACTTAATGAGATAGTATAAATACACATGTATTTAAATCCCCCATCCTTGGGAAGGAAAGTAAAATACCAAGTATGTACACAAAACGGTTGTCTAACCGTCTCCTAAAAATATAAGTTATAAAGCTAAGGCACGGCCATCCGTCTAATAGAATTAGCACCTGTAGGTCGTCGCACAGCTTCGGATATTCGGATTACTTGGTAGAGATACGCATTCACTGTGAGTTCATGTCCCCCTTTTCTCTAACTGTTTTCAGTTTACTTAACTGCGGGGGTGAAATACATGTTACTATGATTTACGAGTACTTTACAACGGTATGTTTAACGTAAGGAGGTGTTATACGATCATGTGAGTGGATAGGAACAACATGGGGCCATTAGTCCTCATGGAGGGACCGAGGGACAGGAGCGGTAGATCTATCTGGGTGTAGCGAGCCCAGCCCCCGGCCAAACTAGAAACGGACCGTGGGGTGACTTTGTCCACATACTTTGCCGTGGCGAAATCTGCTAGGTTTGAGTCTCCCTATTTGCACTTCACATATGTCAGTGGCCTTGCAAACCATTGGTGATCACAAGTCCTCTTACACTGCTACATACCACAACTATTTTTATACTCACAAATGTTTTACCTACTCACCTACACGTGAACTCGCTCAACATTATTGTTGATTTTTCAACTCACATGTATTTCAGGAAATTAAACGGATCTGGCACGGTATGGAACGTTTTCCGCTGCACTGGTCATGAAGTCATCAGGGTTTAGGGCTGTGTCTCTTACCTGGACAAGACACAATTCCCTAAATCACGTTTATGTTTTGTTATAAGTTGTAATGTTATTAAACAAGGTTATGGTTGCATGTTAAAAACAATGGTATTGTATGATGTTTTCAAAAACTTAATGGATGACTTGCATGGTTTTTAAATTCATATAGCTTTGTTATGATTAAGCTATGGTATTAAGAAGTCACACAAATTAACCACGCTTCCGCAAAGCCAGGGTGTGACATTACAGAATCTGAATCCCGGAGTGGTCACGTTCCTATCTTTGTTTTCTCATTTTCACAATACTTATTCATAAAAATTACAAAAATAGATAAACTAGCAAATTTCATAAAGTAAGTTTAGATTAGTTAAACGGTATTACACTGACCACATGCTCCTCTGGATTCGATACCTGACTTACCCTGTCTATAGGTAATTTTACGTTTTTGCATAGACCCGACGACAGTCTATCAGACGGCCGTAGGGAGGCACAGCTGGAGGACCAGTATGTCTCTTGTACGGTGGTTTGTGACAAGTCAAATGTGACCTATAAGGTTCAATGAGGCCCAACCTGACTATAATGTGGTCACATGCCCATATTGTGTATGCATATAACGTAAACTGTGGTCTGTCTTTATAAAAACTGTACAGTATGAGCTCACCAGTATATATCTGACGTCGTTTTGAGTATACTTATCTCATGTGAGTCATGAGGAAAGCTATAGGAACTACTTGACAGTTGTGGAGTTTTAGAAGATCAAGGAGTTCTTAGTTGCCAAAAGTTTGTGAATAAATAAAGTGTTGTACTCAGACTATTATAAGTTTTAATGAAAGTTTAGTTTGTTTCCGCTGTAAGTGTATCAATTGTGCACAATCACCCGGGTTACGGGGTGGGTGTTACATGTATGGCGAAACTCCTTCGAAAGATCTCAAACTCATGTCGTGTAACCAAGCGAGCAAGTATCTCCGCAAGGAATACAAAGCTTTCTTGGCGCACATCGTAGTAGCGGAGAAGGAAAAGAAAGAGGAGTTGATAGATAAGGTGCCTGTGGTTCGTGATTTTCCTAAAGTCTTTCCTGACGATATACCTGGTTTACCCCCGAGTTGTGATATCGACTTTCGTATTGACCTCATTCCTGAAGCTAATCCTGTTGCTAAAGCTCCCTATCGCCTCGCTCCATCTGAAATGCGCGAACTCTCGAGTCAACTCCAGGAATTTCTTGACAAAGGCTTCATTCGCCCTAGCACCTCTCCTTGGGGCGCATCTGTCCTTTTCGTCAAAAAGAAGGAAGGATCGTTTCGAGATGTGCATCGATTATAGGGAATTGAATAAGCTGACTATCAAGAATCGTTATCCCCTGCCCCAAATCGATGATTTGTTTGACCAATTGCAAGGCGCTACGTGCTTCTCGAAGATCGATTTAGGCTCAGGCACCAGTACGAATCCAGGAGGAAGATATACCCAAAACCGCTTTTCGAACCCGATACGACCATTATGAATTCGTCGTAATGCGCTTTGGTTTAACCAACGCACCCGCGGTTTTCATGGATTTGATGAATCACGTGTGTAAAACATTTCTTGACCGCTTCGTCATCGTGTTTATCGATGATATCCTTATCTATTCGAAATCGAAAGCCGAACACGCGCAACATCTATGTTCGGTTCTCGAATTACTCCAAGGGAATCGACTCTATGTCAAGTTCTCCAAGTGTGAATTTTGGCTAGAGGAGGTTCAATTCCTCGGTCACATCGTCAATATTCAAGGAATACACGTCGACCCCGCGAAGATCGAAGCTGTTAAGAGTTGGGTTACACAGAAATCCTCATCCGAAGTTCATTCGTTCCTCGGATTGGCGGGTTATTACCGTCGATTCATCGCTGACTTTTCTAAAATCGCCATTCCGCTTACTTCTTTCACTCATAAAGACAAGTCTTTTGTTTGGGGAACCAAACAAGAGCAAGCCTTTCAGACCCTCAAGCCTATGCTTTGCAATGCTCCTGTTCTCGCTTTACCCGACGGAAACGATGACTTCGTAGTCTACTGCGATGCCTCGAACCTTGGTCTCAGTTGTGTTCTCATGCAGCAGGACAAGGTTATCGCGTACGCCTCTCGTCAACTCAAGATCTAAGAGAAGAACTATACAACCCACGATCTCAAGCTTGGTGCAGTTATTTTTGCATTAAAGATTTGGCGACACTACCTTTATGGTACCAAGTTTACGGTCTTCGCCGACCATAAGAGCCTTCAACATATCGTGAACCAAAAGGAACTGAATATGCGCCAACACCGATGGGTTGAACTTCTCAACGATTACGACTGTGAGATTCGTTACCACCCTGGCAAAGCAAATGTTGTTGCCGATGCTCTAAGTCGACGAAGCTATTTGCATAGCGTTCGTAATATCCAAGCCCAACACGACCTCGAAGCCTTAATTCGTGATGCCCAACACGCCTGCTTCATAAAGAATACCTTGCGAGAGGAAATGAAGAAGTGTGGGGCTGAATCTCAATTTGTCACCAAATCGAACGGTATCTATTACTATCTCAATCGCATCTGGATTCCAAGTCGCAATAACCTTCGAGATATATTGTTGACTGAAGCGCACAAGTCCCGGTATTCCATTCATCCCGGTGCCGACAAGATGTACAATGACCTTCGTCAACGGTACTGGTGGCCTGGAATGAAGAAGGATATCACTATCTACGTTTCGAAGTGCCTGACTTGCTCGAAAGTCAAGGCTGAGCAACAAAGACCCTGTGGCTTACTCGTGCAACTCAAGATCCCTATGTGGAAATGGGAGAGTATAGCTATGGACTTCATAACGAAACTTCCGCGCACACCATCAGGTCACGATAGCATCTGGGTTATCGTTGACCATCTTACTAAATCTGCTCATTTTATGCCGATACGAGAAGACTTTAAGGTAGAACGATTAGCACCGATCTACACCGACGAAATCATCTGTCGACGCGGGACGCCTCGTGATATCATCTCTGACCGGGATGGTCGGTTTACCTCGCGTCTTTGGGAAACGTTTCAATCTGCTCTCGGTACTACTCTTAATCTAAGTACCGCCTTTCATCCCCAAACCGACGGTCATACTGAACGCACGATACGTACCTTGGAAGACATGCTTGGCTCATGTGTCATAGATTTCGGTGGTAATTGGGACGCGTACTTACCTTTGGTCGAATTCTCGTACAATAACAGCTATCATTCTAGCATTCAAATGGCACCATTTGAGGCATTGTATGGAAGAAAATGTCGATCGCCTATTGTGTGGCACGAGATCGGAGATGCGCAAATTACCAGTCCTGAGCTGCTGCAAGAGACAACTGACAAGATCCTCCAAATTCGAGACAATCTGCTGAAAGCTCGGAGTCGTCAGAAGAGTTACGCCGATAGACGCCGCAAGCCCCTTGAATTTGACATTGGCGATCACGTGCTCCTAAAGGTTTCACCTTGGAAGGGGGTGATCAGATTCGGCAAGAAAGGAAAGCTCGCGCCTCGATATGTTGGACCCTTTAAAATTCTAGAAAGAAATGGCAAGGTGGCCTACAGACTCGAACTACCGGAGAAACTTAGCAATGTCCACTCGACTTTCCATGTTTCAAACCTCAAAAAGTGTCTGGCCGAGCAGAATTTACATGTACCACTCGAGGATCTACAAGTGGACGAAACATTACACTTCGTGGAAAAGCCTGTCGAGATCATGGATCGAGAAACCAAGAAGCTCCGACGCTCACGCATCCCATAGTGAAGGTTCGCTGGGAAGGCAAACGCGGTGCAGAGTTCACCTGGGAACTCGAAAGTGACATGAAGGCTAAGTATCCATAGCTATTCGTTACGCCTGCGCCTTAATTTCGGGACGAAATTCCCAAAAGTAGGGGAGGCTGTAACAACCCGACTTTTCAAAGTCAAAGTACAAGTCAAAGTCAAAGTCAAATGAAGAAAAGATTGCTAATTCGATTTGTCATTTCTTGCTTAATTATTACTTGTACTCTTTGACTCGATCATCGATACTTTAATTTATGTTGCTTTAGTTGTAGTTAATGGAGTAAATGCAATAAACGCAGTTTAAACGCTATTAAAAGCTAATCTCATTGTTATCGCATCGCAACTCGAATCGCAGTCTGGATATTGTTTTACGTGTGTGTGTGAAATTATGTGTTACTTGTGCATGTTTAATTATGTTAAAGGTGATTAATCGCAAACGCAATCGCAACTCTATCGCGACGCAATCTCACCGCGAACTCAAATTATACGGTTTACTTTTATGATTATTAGGAGTTATGTTATTTGTGTAACTATTGTTTAATACTATCGCACCGCTTACTCGCAACGCTCAACGCACGAAACGAAAATTCGGAAACCAACTCATTCGAGCCATCCGATTGAAGGACCATTCGATCTAATGGTCATCCATCCGGATGACCATCCGATCGGAAGGCCCTCCGATCCGTCACACTTGCACCGCCTTTCTTCTTCACCGCCTATAAATATCACCTGTCACATCACTGTTCATGTGATGTGACAGCTCTCGTTCGACCAGCACGCTCTTGGCTACTTTTCTCTCGATTCCTCGCGATTCTTGTAAGTTTTCATCTCAAATCTTGTACTTCCTTGATCTACACACACTTTCTCATCAATTTCACCCACAAATCACGACTTTTCACCACGAAATCTATGGAGTTGGGCTATTCGAGGGTGATGTCATCATGGAGTTCCCATGAACATTGAAGTGTGACATCATCTCACCAAGAACAACTCAGATCGAAAGGATTTCAACAATGTTTAAACACTGATTTCACCTAAATCTAAACATCTTTCAAGTGTTTCAAACGTTTCTTCAACATTCTTCACTTTTCATCCAAAACTATTAGAATCGGGACTTGTTCGGGTTCACTACTCATTCTCTAGTGGAAACCCGGACTGAGGTTGGATTTCTAACAAGGAGACAACCGATTCACGGGTTGAACATAAATTTCCGTCAAGAATAGTTACTGATCGAACGGGGTGATTCCCATCCGATCGGATGACTTGGACTTGATGGAGTTTCCGTTGTTCTACACGTTGTCAAATCGTCTCGATCAAACCGCAACTTTCTAAACTTAACGGGTTTTACAAGTTTTCAAACAAACAAGTCGTTGAATGGATTGCCGTCCGATCGGATCGCCATCCGATCAAACGACAATCCGAGCGGATGACTCATGATTTCCAACACTTAAACATTTTCACAAAACTTCAAAGTATATCAGTCCAGATGAATAGTCATCCGATCAGACGACCATCCGATCGAATGACTATTTTATCAAGGGACTTGAAATTTTTATAACGCTCTAAACGAACCGCCGTCCGATCGAACGGCCATCCGTCCGGATGACCCTCTGACCGGATGGCTGGACAAATAGTGATACTTTTCACTTTTAAAATGCTATAACGAAAACTTTCAAAGTCACATCATACACAAACACATCCATCCCAAACGGATGACCCTCCGACCGAATGGCCATCCGTCCGGAAGTTCATCCGATCGGATCACTATCCGTCACTTGTCTCACCGGCACGCTGTTTAACGCACTGTTTATCGCTTATGCTATCATTCTGTAATCAGGCTAATCTCTCAGTGCTCCCTTCAATCCAAGACTGTGTTTATTCGTTAAACACGATCTGTGAGTATACTCGACCCCTTTTTGCTTAACGCACTTTTGGGTGTTACATATGTTACCTATATCAAATCACACCAATCACACAACGCAAACACTTTTTATACGCTAACCGACTCTGCATGTTATACGTGTTATTTGATGAATGCTTGTATGTTATGTTTACACAGTGATTGTTGCCTGATACCTTAGCAACGATAGTACTATAGTTTGGACTCAACACCTGTCGTGGACAGGGGTTGTTAAGGGTATTACTTCACGTGTCACGGTGGTGATATGTGTTGCGCATTTTACAACTCGCAGTCATGTCTGTGCATATTTCATTGTCGATAACCTGCTAGCTTCATTTTTCAACATGTTACATGCTGGTTATGCATAAACCGCTTTCGCTATCTATTATACTATTAAACTTGTATGCTCACTTTTACACTATGTGTATTAACCTATTTTAACGTATGTGACAGGTGTTTAGGATGCTGTGCTATGCTTGCTTTTGTGGAATCGAGCTAGGGGAGTCTAGAAACAAATTTAATAATTTATGAATTGTCGAAACTATTATTTGTCTTTGAGAACAACTATGTCTATAATAACTGCTTTTATTTGATATGTTATGGTATGGGACGTAACGTTAAATATCCGGTAATTTTAGTTGTTATGGATTCTCTTGGACAATCTGTTTCGCTTAGTGCCTCACCCCGATGTTTCCGCCATCGGTTGGGGTGTGACATGGTGATCAATGGCGGCTAGTGGCGGTGGCAGCGATGGGTGGCGGTGGTCGGTGGTAGCGGTGGTAGGTGGCGGTGGTCGGTGGGTGACAGTTGTTAGCGGTGGCGGCGACGATGATCGGGGTTGGCGGTGGTATGCGGTGGCAGGTGGCAGCGATGGTGGTGGCGACGACGGTGGTTGTTGGTGGTCGATGGTAGCGGGTGGTGGCCGGCGGAGGATGGTAGTGGTGGTCGGCGGAGGGTGGCGGTAGTGGTCGGGGTGACGGTGGTCGGTGGTTGCGGGTGGCGGCGCTGGTGGTGGAGACGACGACGATGGGTGGTGGTGTTCGATGGTAGCGGGAGGTGGCCGCGAAGGATGGTGGTGGTGGCCGGCGGAGGGTGGCAGTAGTGGTCGGGGTGGCGGTGGTCGGTGGTGGCGGGTGGCGGCGATGGTGGTGGCGGTGGGCAGTGGTGGTGGTCGGCGGAGGTTGGTGGCGGGTGGTGACGATGACAGGTGGTGGTAGATGGTGGAGGTGATGGGCGATGTTTGTGACGTAGGCTGAGAAAGGGAGTGGAATAGAAAAAAAAAACAGGGGGAGTGGATGGAATGAATTTGAGGGAATGAAATGACTTATGTAATGGGTGATTCCATTACGTTGACTAACCAAACACACTTTTTTTCATTCCCTCGCAATAGTTCATTTCATTCCACCTCCCATTTCTGTATATCAAATACTACCATGGAGTCACAAGCGTTTTTCAAGAAAAACATGAAGTCATTAGTCTGAAGGTATACGCATAAGATGATAATGGTCCAAATGTAGCAACTAAACCAAAGTAAATTTTAACTGAACATTCTTTTTATTTGTAGGATTTCAACTTTTTTGCTATATCTTAAGTTGTGTGTGTAAAATTAATGGTTAGAAAAACAATACATGCACATAAAAATAGAAAAAAAGATTTTAACTTAACTTATTGATTGTTTTAATGACATTAACTCAAGTTTTATATCAAGAGCTTGTTATTCTCAATAAGCAACACGCCAACACACACAATTTTCTACTATATTTAATTTAATAAAATTTAATAGACGTTAGAAAAAATAAGAAAAAAACCAACCTCTAAAAGCCCATAACCGGCCCAAACATATTCAACCCTCTAATCTAACCCTTGAAATTACCAAAACTACCCTTGGTCTTCATAACTTATATCAACCTCTAAAAGCCCATAACCGGCCCAAACATATTCAACCCTCTAATCTAACCCTTGAAATTACCAAAACTACCCTTGGTCTTCATAACTTATATCAACCCTACCCTCTACTACCAAGTACAAAAGCTACACAAGCTCCTGCAAGAAAACTGCTTTCAAGTCACGAAACCGCCTTCACTTACGAACAATTTATTTTTCAGTGATTATTGTTGTTGGAGGTCTGAATCGTAATAATGCCGAAAGGAGAAGATGCGATCATTCGAAAGAAGAACAAGTCACTCAGGAAGAAGTTGCGTAGCGATTCAGCCAAGGTTTCCAATCGCATAGCCGCCATTATTGCGCAGAAAAAGCGTCGTCAATCAGGCAAACGCAGAATGTGTCAGGTATCTGTTTTCTAAGATTGATTGAAAGTTTCATGTGTAGTAGGGTTTTCAGAAATTTGTTGTTATGATTTATTATCATGTTAAGTGTTTCTGCTTGTTGTAATGTGTTAGAGATAATTATAATATATGCAGGAATTAAGGTTTACTAAAGGAATAAATTAAATTGTTCGAAAGAGTTGTTTTTAGCCAGTAATTGTGGTCTTTCAAGGGTTTTAGACATGTTTTAGGCTTCTTTAGGTGTAGTTTTGGTTGATTTCAGGCTTGTTTAGGATTATTACAATTGTGTTAGACCTGTTTTGGCTGGAATTTCGTTGGAACTTGGCCTGAAAAATTTGCATGAGGGCCTGAAAGTGGGGTTTTTGAAAGGCTGCGTTGGGCCTGAAAAGCGGGCTTAGGCATGCGTCTGGGTGAGCCTTGATGACAGAGTCTTTAAATTTCATATTTTACACATATATATGTAGTTCAAGTTTGTTTCGTGCTTGGAAACAACAAATTGCACTAAATATATATGCAACAATTAGAGCTTTACTAAAAGAGGGGGGGGGGGGGTAGTTGCACGGACCTCCCATCCGCCGGAGTATTGCAACTCCGCAAGCTAGCTTAGCCCCATAGCTGCCTGGCGGTGATTACCCACGGTGAAGAGCCCCAACACCCCATAAGGGCATTGCCGGGAATCGAACCGGTGACCTCAAGAAGGGTCTGGGTGAGGCTGGCCAACTGGGCTACCCCAGAAGGTTGCTTTACTAAAAGAATAAATCAAGTTATTTAAAAGAGTTGTTTTTAGCAAGTAATTGTGGTTCTGTTGGTATCATCTTCAATTTAATCCTTTATGCAAATCCATAAGCTGTTAATCCTGTTGTTTTGATGAGTTTTGTTGAATATTACATGTTCAATATTAGAACACTTAAGTTTAAAAAGTCATTTTACTCACTTTCTTTGTCACCTTTTTTTGTTGTGATGATGCAGGGTATGTGTTTTAGCCTCCCGACTCTAGAGGATCCATTTAACGACAAATACATGAATCTTGATTCCAAGAAGACTAAGAAAGTCTGGCCATCAAAGAAGGATAATAATTTGACTGAAAACGGTAGCGATGCTTCCCAAAATAAGAGAAAGGCTAACAGTGATCATAAATCAAATGAAAAAAATCAAAAAAAGAAGGCAAGGGTTGAGAACAAGTCAACACCATCGGATGAAAAAAGCACAAAGAAACTTAATACGAACATCTCAACGGACGTAGGTTGCCCATCGAAATTCTTAATTTCATGTTTGAAAACAGTACAAGATACGATGCGTGATGACAAAGCGTTTGAACGGGGAAAACATTTGTTCTTCGACTCATGGGGCTTTGAGTATTGGAGATGCTATACGAGCGGTAAGCATGTACTGGAGACAAGTGGATGTGCTACCATGGAGCAAATTGCTTGGATAGGATCAACTGCTGTCGATTCCATTACAAAAAAGGAAAATGACGGTGAATCGTTCACCGGCCCGTACCTTTTGTTCATTGTACCGTCACAAGAGAAAGCAGCAGAGGTATGTCTGGTTATATTCAAGACTAGCCCATTATATTACTTTTGCTCTTTAAGTTAGTGGTAGGGCTGTAATCGAGCCAGGTTGAGCTCTAGCTCGAACTTAAACGAGCCAGCTCGGCTCTGCTTATTTATTTCATTGAACTGAAAAGTCGAGCTCGAGCTCGGCTCGTAAAATGTTCGAGCCAAACTGAACCGAACCGGCTTGTTAACATTTTAGTTTTTTTTTTTATATTTTCTTTACAAATATTGATAAGATAAAAAAAATATAATAAAAGTTACACATATATCTATATGTATTATTTTTATTCTTCCAATATTTTAAAGACCGAAAGGCATATTGAAAGTATTATATGTACAATTTTTGTTTATTTTCTCATACTTGAATATGTTATTGATTAATTAAACTTAAAATGTTAACACTTCAACCCCCATCAACCTATTTTTTATTTAAATACATTTAAAATTGAATTTAATATATATAAAATAAAATAATTTGAGCCGAGCCAGGCTTAGCTCGGGCTCGGCTCGTTTACATATCGAGTCGGGCCAAGCCGGCTCGTTTACATCCGAGTTTTTTTCTCGAGCGAGTTACGAGCTTTTTGAACACCCCTAGATGGTATCTTTTAAAAGATGCACCAGTAGAAGTTCAAATTTGTTGAGGCGAGACACAATGTTGTGCTAAAATGCTGGCCGAGTCTCAAAAAACCATCCGACTCTCTAGGGTTCATGAATTTCGAGTCCCTAGGGTTCATGAATTTCATATGTCTTATAGTGATATAAATCTATAATTACATAACTATTTGCAGGTACGTGCTGTGTGCAAGCCTTTGAAGGCGTTTGGAATACATACAGTTAGTCTACATCCAGGTGCTTCCATAGATCATCAAATTCAAGGGTAATTTACACAACTCTACAAAACCTAAAGTTATCTTTTTAACTGCAGCAAGTGACGTGTACATACATCTGATTTTTATGAAACTTTGTTTCTGGTACAGATTAAAAACTTGTGAGCCAGAGTTTCTTATATGCACACCGGATAGACTTGTGGAGCTTGTTTCCATGGATGCTGTTGATATTTCTGGTGTTCGCTCACTGGTATTCTTTTTAAACCTTTTTTTTTACATCGTACATGCGAAGGGCTGCAAAAGAACCGAACGAACCCGAACAAGGCCTTGTTCGTGCTCGTTCGTTAAAGAAATAAATGTGTTCATGAACACTTACCGAACGAAATTATCTGTTCGTGTTCGTTCATTAAGGAAATGGACGTGTTCATGTTCGTTCGTTAAAGAAATAAATGTGTTCACGAACTGTTCATGAACACTTACGAACGAGATTCCGTTTGTGTTTGTTCATTAAGGAAATGGACATGTTCGTGTTCGTTCGTTAATTTTAGGTAACGAATGTTCATGAACACAAACGAACAGAAACAATTGTTCATGAACAGATCCGAACACACATTAAGTTTCGAAGGTACAAAATATGATTAAATATTATGTCATATACAATACATTAGTATTTATCAAATATCTAATTAGTGGGAACTTTGAAATATTTAAATAAAATATAAAATTTAAAACCTTAGTGAGCTCTCAAACACAAACGGACATAAACGAGCACGTTGCCGAACGTTCACGAACGTAAATGAGCGAACACGGCCATTGTTCACATTCACTCATTTAATTAAACGAACGAAATTTCTTGTTTGACTTTCTGCTGAACAGTTCATGAACTGTTCGTTGAACGTTCAGTTCGTTTGCAGCCGTACTGATGCCATTTTTACTATTTTTCTGTAAAATATGTATAGCGCTTACATAAATTTATTAACGATATAAACTTAACCTTCTGGATTATACAGATTATTGATGGTCTGGAATGTTCTTCTGGAGATGCTTACATTGACAGCATAAAATCCATTCAGCAGCATATTTCTGTTGACCCGCACACTGTGGTTTTCTGCAGTGGGTTGACCGATGCCTATTTACCTGCTGTGTCGAGTCTTTTGCCAACCCCAATGTGCAGATTGTCGCGAGACAGAATTAATGTCAACAAGAGTGCAACATAGGAAAATTACTAAAGGTGGGTGACAATAACATATTATCAATTTGATTAGAATAGTTGATTTTCGTACTTCATTCATGCAAGAGTATGTAAGTCATAAATTAAAGAATATGAGCGGCTTTATTCATTAGTTAAGAGAAACGGGCCTGGTTGGGTTGACCCGTGAAGGCGTGAACATCTGCCTTTTTTTAAACATAATAATTACAAAGACATACATGACTTTTAACCTGTTTGAAACAATATACAAGCCAAATTTATTCATTTGTAAATAATTTGGTCAAATTTGACACGTATACTATGAGTTTCAAATCTGTATTATGTCCTTGTTGCATCATTTTTAACCAGAGAAAATGCTACAATTGCAGGCTTGAAGCACCATTAGCAGATGTTCTTCAACAGTTGTACTCATTTTGTAGCACTTCATTTTTGAGTAATATTATCAATTCCTTTTTTTTGTTCCATAACATTCAAGTGGCTAACGAAGTTATATGAACTGTCTTTATTTTACATGACCAAAAATGACACAGATAAAATACAGGGCCAGTAATACGTTCCATCAAATTTGAGAGTGGTTTGAAATGACATAACAAATAATGATGAAACAATTTTCAATTAATTTAAATGAACTTAACAAATAATGATGAAACTATCTAAAAACAATTTAAACATTATACTTAACTAAAGTTAATGGAATGGAACAAGGTACATCTTGTGTTTATCATCTACTTTTTTTCATCTTTTAGAAGCACTCGATTACGCCTGTGTTACATCCATGTTCCTGTACGGCGTTAAAAGTGCATTAATTTGACTTCACACAAGCGTCATCGTTGAATAGCTTCTCCCAACCGTTAGGGAGTGCGGGGCACCTTCGGGAAGGTTAATCGGGGACCAGTTTTGCCGAATTGGTGGGTGCCGCCAATAAGGCGGGGGGTGAAATCGGGGAAGAAGTTGGGGGTGCCGCCACCGAAGAGAGGGGAGGAGAGAGAGAGGAGAGAGGGAGACTTGGTCCAATCACAAGCTTTCCTTTTTTTTTTTTTTTTTTAAAAAAAAAAACAATTCACCTAAGAGGGGAGTGGCGCCATCAAATTGGGGTGTTAGGGGAGTTTAAGAGGGGACTTGACGTGACACACGGGGATTGGTTTGGCGTAAGAGAGGGGACTCACCTATTAGGTGAGCACCCCCTTCACCCTTACAATCAAATCAAGGCACATTACAAAGATAAGGCATATCCATCACTCTAGCGAAGTCGGTGATAACATCATTAAGCATATCATGATAATAAGCAAGTATAATATTTTTCACGATATCAAAACCAGATAGATACAACTCACTCAACCTCGATGCATCAACGTTTGAGAAGGGGTCACATGGACGCAAAGCCGCCATATGTTTAAGTAATTCCATACTAACCTCCTCATTAAAGTGAATCAAATTCTCAAATATGCATATCTTTTCACAAAAATAAGATGTTTTATACAAAAATCAAATCCACTTTCTTTTACTTTTTCAACATTTCTTTAGTTAAGTTCACCTATGAAATCGTTTCTAAAATGTTTAAAGTTAAGTTCACCTATGAAATCGTTTCGAAAATGTCTAATCTTTTATTTAAGCGTCATTCAAAACATATTAATTTTCATGAGTCAAATCACATTACAATACCATATGCTTGATTGACCTTGGCTAGAACCGTTAGTGTTGTAATCATCTTTATTATTTCCACTCATCCAAGAAGGATAAAATTTGATGATCCAAAAAAAGTTGATATGATAGATGAGGAAACTGGACTAACCAAAGCTGTGGTGTAGCCAGCCAAAGGCAGCATATTTCATTGGTAGAATTTAAATTTGTCCTGATAAAACACACGTGTTTTTCAGCCTTTTGGGTTCAGTGATAAAGATGCTGGACCCAAATCATCGATGATCCCTATAAATGTAAAGAAGGACCTAACAACTGTTGCAGACATGGATCTAGCCGTGATTCTCAAAGGTCGGAAGTTTGTATATGAGGGTGAACCCATGGTATGTAACATAACTAAAATTGAATTCGCCAAAGGTTGAATTAATTTGCTGCGTATATGTTGGTTCTTTATCAATTTAAACGGTTCAATATTGTTGGGTTATCTTCGGAATCCTACCATTTTCTGTTTTAACTTGTAAGGTGAAAAACGAGTTACCAAGTACTTTTAAAGCTTATCGGTTTTGTGGACCGGATAATCCTTTTTCAAGAAAATGATCATGGAAATTATAAAAAATAAGTTTTTATTCTAGATACATGTAGCAAAACCAAAGGTTGAGTTGGATAATGAGTCAAACAAGGCAATTTGGTAGGCAAATGACACTCGAAATGTGTATAGTATATAACTAGTCCCTCAAATATGATTACGAAATGTGTATCATTTAACCAACAATCAAATGCTTATTAACAGGGTTGTAAACGAACCAAACCTTTAGCGAATAATTCGACAGAAAGTTCATTTACGTTTGTACGTTTAATAAATGAACGAACATGCGCAAGGAATTTCGTTCTATTAGTTAAATGAATGAACATAAACAAATGTTCAATTATGTTGGTGAACGTTCGTCCATTTACGTTTGTTTATGTTAGTTCGTGAGCATTAACCCACAAATTGGCTGTTGAATGGTTTTAGAGCATATGGACTTCATTTATCTTAAGCATCCATGAATGATGTGAAACTTATATAAAGGAAAGAGGGTGGATAAAGAATGTTAGCGAGAGAGGAGAGATAAAAGGGAGAGAAGAAGAGATTGGAAAAGAGAAAAAGTGATTCGGCTCATCCTTAAGCGTAGGGATGGCAATGGGTCGGGTTTGGGACGGGTTTAGGTAATCCCAAACCCAAACCCAATTAGATAAGCTTGTCCCAAACCCGTCCCAAAACCCGTCGGGTTTCTAGCGGGTAAATACCCATCGGGTATCGGGTATACCCACGGGTTTCGGGTAAACCCGTTAATTTAAAAAGATTACTCGTTGGGTATACTTATCTCAAAACTTATTGGGTATCTATCGGGTAACTACTAACCGGTTACATTTTGTATTGTTATTATAAAAATATATATCAAATAACTACAATTTATACGGAATAGAATACCTATATGTGTAAAAAATGGATGCATCGTATATATACATATTAATAATGTAAAAGAAATTATATCGGATATACAATCGGGTAAACGGGTACACATTATCGGGTAATTGGGTCGGGTAAATGGGTATATCACTAAATCCCAAACCCGTCCCAAACCCGCGAAAAAAATAAAAACTATTCCCAAACCCGTCCCAAACCCGATTAACCAACCCCAAACCCGTCCCAAATGTGTCGGGTTTCGGGTTTACCCATCGGGTTCGGGTTTGATTGCCTTCTCTACTTAAGCGTCCTTAAAAACCTTGGGTTAGAGATGGTTAATGCACTTGAGCTATATTAAGGAGTCACAAACCATGGGCTCAAGTACTCAACCCACTTTGTCATTGCGCATTAGCCACTAGCTATAATACTAGATGTCACGGCCCCAGCCCCCGGTTTGACCCGGATCAGGAGCCGCGGGACAGGAAACACGCGGTAGTCAAGTTTACAGCGGAAGTCTTTAGCAGGATCGTTTTAATTATTGAAAATGCCTGAGTATTATTTATTTACATTTCGGGATAACCCCGTAATTTTCATCATTTCATTATTTTACAAACATGTTTATTTATTTATATGAGCCACTACTTCAAGCTTGATGGTGCTCCGTAGCACGTGTACTGATTTCACAGTATGTCACCTGAAACATGTTGTAAAAAGGTTTTGTCAGCGGGGAAATACTGAGTGAATCATTCCGTTTTGTTTAAGACGACACATATTTATAAATTACAGCATAAGAGCGATTACAATGGCATTATCTTATTTTATATCTGGTATTGCCACCCATGTGACGATGGTCATATCACTATTGGGTCCAGTCACCCAATTAGTGACGTTTTATCACTGTTAGGGCTTGTAGCCTAACCACTGTTAGGGCTTACTGCCTAACCCTGTGAGAAATTAGTAATGTGCACAATACCCCACTAACCAGCGATCAAGATAACCACGACTTAATCCCTGTAATTATAACACTTTTGAAAATAATTTGGAGTATTGTAAAACAGTTTGATAAAAAGAAGAATGACTCACATTGCAAATTTAGTGTTGGTAGAATTTAGATTTAATCCCTGTTAACCTAATTTCATAATAAAGCACACAAAACAGGATTAGTGATCAATACAACAATTATGATAATTCCCCGAGATCAATTTTGACAATGAATGTCCAAATGAAATACTTCGGCTCATTTATCAAAATGACAAACGATAAAGTATAGTACTTCAACTCGTATATCGAATTATCGACAACGACAAAGTACAATGCTTCGGCTCATTATCAAATTATTGACAACGATAAAGCATAGCCCAATATGGGCGGCACTTAGACATTCTTTGGGTATATTGATCCCGGAAACTGAATCGTAATAGCGATCGACTAATTACCCTGTTTTGCGGCAGCGATTCGATAATTGTGTGTGTGTGTTGGACTGTTTTGCTTATAACTCGACCTACGTAACTCCGATTTTCGTCGTTCAAGTGCCAAAATTCAAGTCCCAACCCCTGCTATTTATACTGAAATTTTGACACCGTCGCGTAGCGCGAGGGGGTACCCCCTTAGGCGTCGCGCTACGCGAGTGACCACCCTATTTTCATAGAGTAGCCCTTCGTGCATGTAGGCTTGCTGTGTCGACGGTTTTGTTAATTTCGAATTTTATAATGAGTTATGAAGATAATCGTTACTAGGGTTTTGTCCCCCCTGAGTTTTAGGGGCCCTGATCCTGATTCCGATTGTTCTGAAAATTTTAGGGTTTATGCCAAATCACTTGGGTGTCTCAATTAGGGTTTTCTTAATAGCTAATTACCTTCCTAATTATGGATTTTGGTGACAGTTGTTACATCCTCCCCACCTTAATAAAAATCTCGTCCTCGAGATTTACTGGAATAGATAAGGGTATCTTTGCTTCATTTCTGATTTCAGTTTGTAGATATATTTAGATTCTTTCTTTGAGTTCTAAAAATTTTACTCGTCTATCCTTTATTCGTAGTGATTTCTTTACGAATTTTTTGACTTTTCGTTTATCTCTTTTTCTTGAAGAGATATTACCAGGGATTTGTTTATCAACTATTTCTGGAAATTGGATATATGAAACATATCATGTATTCTAACTACTTTTTTGAGTAGTTGAAAATAATAAACTACTAATCTTATTGGAAATGGTCCTACGTATCTTTAGACTTAGTTTTCTTTTCTTACTGAATCTAATAATTTCTTTCAAGGAGATATTTTTAATAATATTTTGTTTCCAACTCGAACTTCAATGGATTTGGTTTATAGTTGTCTTCAGTCTTTCCCCTTGGGATACTAAATATTACAGTTGTATTTACTCCAATATGTATCTTAAATTCTTATGACCTGTATGGGAAATAACTTTATCTTCTTACAGATAGTGGTTTCTAATCTGAAGGTTAAATTTATGCTATAAGATTTTAAAGCTTCTTTTGATTTAGATTTTTATTTAACCTTAATTGTTTTAGCTTATTTTAGGGATATATATTTTATCAAATATACCATCTATAGTATCTATTTGAATTTACAGAATTCCAAATTTTCTTTTAGGGATTGCGGAATTTGTCATTTAATATTGTTCGAAACACAAATCTATTGTGGACAAATACCTAGTATTTGAAAATTGAGCAAATAGATTTTTATTCTTAGAGAATAGGTATTGATTTCTAATTTATTTTTCTATAATCGATATATCTTTTCCTTAATCCTTCCTTTCTATTAACACGGAAGCTTTTATAAAGAAATTGAGCAAAGTTGGTTATTATTCCTATAACATTGAATCCGGCTAATTTATTAATAACAAATTTTACAGAAAAGTTTACGTCCTATTAATTCTATCTTTGCTTCTTGCAAAATATTATTTATTCTAACGAAATCTGCGTCAACTGTAAAAGTTGGCCTAAGGTTAAATTAAGGACTTGGCAAAAATGAAGTATTTATAAAACTTTGGTTTGCTCTAGAGTCAAATAATTCTTTTGCCTAATCGTCGGAAATTTTAAAACGTACCAACTATGATGTCAGGAATTAGTTCAGCTTCCTGAGTAGTTAATTGGAAAGCTCTTGCATTTCTCTTGGTAGTCCCTTCTGTAGGTTTTGTCTTTTCGTTTGCTGGGTTGCCTAATTTCGGGCAGTTAGTTTTGTAATGTCCAGCTTCTCCGCAATTGTAGCAGGTTATTGCCTTCTTTTTCCTGCAATCCTCTTCCCTATGTCCTGGAATTTTGCAGAAATTGCAACATTCTTTGCATTTTCCAAAATGCCTTCTGTTGCAAGTATCACAAAGTGGAATGGTAGGAAATCGCTCATTTCCTCTTTTCCTGAGATGGTTATTATTACCTACATGGAATTCTTGGGAAATTTTCTGGGCTAAATCCTTCCTCCTATTTTCTTCCCGAGTGCGTACCAGTCCGTCAGTTAGGGTGTTGGCTAATTCTACCGCATCGTCAATTGTACGAGGTCTCGCAGCTTTGACAATGTCACGAATTTCGCTAATTAAACCCCAGATATAGCGAGATATAAGTACCGATTCTGGCGAAGCCAGTGTAGGTACAATTCTGGCATACTCAAAGAATTTTGAAGTATACCCTCGACAATCTACGTCCACCATTCGGTGACTTAAAAACTTATTTGCCATTTGCTCTTTCTCATATTCGGGACAAAATTTTCTTTCTATTAATCGCTTAAATTCTTCCCAACCTATGGCATAGGCTATGTCACTTCCTTTGGCTTGTAACACGGTATTCCACCATTCTAATGCTTCTTCTTTGAAAAGGTGTGACGCATACATAACCTTATCTTCCTCAACACATTTACTTATTCTAATCACTGCCTCAGTTTTCTCTAACCAACGTAGTGCCGCAGTTGCCCCTTCATTGCCTGCGAATTCTACAGGTTTACAGGCAAGAAACTCCTTATAAGTGCAACCAGGTGTTGCAACTTTCTTTTTCTTAGGGAGCGGAGCTCGTCGCGGTTCATTATCATGATTAGCATGATCATTACCTCCGTTTACGCTATTACTGAAATTATCTTCAGAAATACGTTTACTAGGAATGATTTGCTGTGGTTCTATGGGATTTTTAACAGCATTGACAATTGCTGGAATAGCGTTGGCTATCCCTTGAGCAATCATTGTTGGAATAGTGTTGGCTATCCCTTGAGCAACAATATTTTCTATATCCTGCCTAGTCATATATTGACCCCCTGACTGTTGCTCAGATTGATTACCTTCGTTAACTGGTTCATTATTAGCGTGTTCCATTGGATAACTGATTTATAGATAAATAATTAGTATACAAGAAATAATCTAATGTTACACTTAATTGCACATAACCACGTGTACCCAATTCTGTAAATTTTCTATGATATTTATTATATCATGCTTCTATATACAATCGTTTTATTATTTATTTTACACATACTAGTTTTATTTATTACTATTACATAATCGTAATTTCATAAATTCCCGATCCTTTTGCTAAATAATAGTCTAGTAACGGTATTTCCTTGGATCGTATTTTCAGGAGATTTGTTTTCCAATCTCTTGAATCCTATTCTCAATATTTATTAGTTCCTGATCCAAGTGGTGAAGTCTAGCTGTATTCTCGTTACTCTTTTGGTGGAATTGGTAAAGGGTTCAGTTGGAATTGAGGAAAAAGCTTAGAGGGATTATTCTGTAATTGTATTTCATGAGTCAACCATTCGTCTATATCGGAAGGTCGTGAGCGGACCAAAGGATTTGAAATAGCTGGGTCTAAGTTCGTTGGTAGTTGTGTTTCATCACAGGGCTTAATAGTATTGAAATTTTCTAATACGAAATCTAACTCTTCTTGAGATGGTAATCCCTCAATTTGCCTAGAACTTTCTTCAATTTCTGTTTTCTTAGGCTCGAGAGGTAAAGCATTAAATTCTATAGGTTCCTCCCTGGCTGGTATATACCTATTGAAATCTCTGGAAACCTCTATTCTTACTGGATAGAGATTTAAGTTCTGGAGGGCATTAGACAAATCACTTATTCTGTTTACACACAATTATTATGTCAGAATTTATAACAAATTTGGTAGAAATACTCGTTTATTTATCCGAACAACTAGAATTTAGAGCACCTTAGATTTTATTTATAAATTTATTTATTTACTGAATAAGGCTTCTGGATTTTGTAAAGACACTAAAATTTTATTTTATTTGCTACACATATAAAATTTGTTTCATGTTATATGCAATTAATCAGATAATAAAACACATAATCACAGAATAACAATTTAATAAAGATTAAGTATTTTCTAAATAATTAATAGGCTTAAATCAGTGGCTTGATTAGTGGCTCTGATACCACCTCTTTCCTGTCACGGCCCCAGCCCCCGGTTTGACCCGGATCAGGAGCCGCGGGACAGGAAACACGCGGTAGTCAAGTTTACAGCGGAAGTCTTTAGCAGGATCGTTTTAATTATTGAAAATGCCTGAGTATTATTTATTTACATTTCGGGATAACCCCGTAATTTTCATCATTTCATTATTTTACAAACATGTTTATTTATTTATATGAGCCACTACTTCAAGCTTGATGGTGCTCCGTAGCACGTGTACTGATTTCACAGTATGTCACCTGAAACATGTTGTAAAAAGGTTTTGTCAGCGGGGAAATACTGAGTGAATCATTCCGTTTTGTTTAAGACGACACATATTTATAAATTACAGCATAAGAGCGATTACAATGGCATTATCTTATTTTATATCTGGTATTGCCACCCATGTGACGATGGTCATATCACTATTGGGTCCAGTCACCCAATTAGTGACGTTTTATCACTGTTAGGGCTTGTAGCCTAACCACTGTTAGGGCTTACTGCCTAACCCTGTGAGAAATTAGTAATGTGCACAATACCCCACTAACCAGCGATCAAGATAACCACGACTTAATCCCTGTAATTATAACACTTTTGAAAATAATTTGGAGTATTGTAAAACAGTTTGATAAAAAGAAGAATGACTCACATTGCAAATTTAGTGTTGGTAGAATTTAGATTTAATCCCTGTTAACCTAATTTCATAATAAAGCACACAAAACAGGATTAGTGATCAATACAACAATTATGATAATTCCCCGAGATCAATTTTGACAATGAATGTCCAAATGAAATACTTCGGCTCATTTATCAAAATGACAAACGATAAAGTATAGTACTTCAACTCGTATATCGAATTATCGACAACGACAAAGTACAATGCTTCGGCTCATTATCAAATTATTGACAACGATAAAGCATAGCCCAATATGGGCGGCACTTAGACATTCTTTGGGTATATTGATCCCGGAAACTGAATCGTAATAGCGATCGACTAATTACCCTGTTTTGCGGCAGCGATTCGATAATTGTGTGTGTGTGTTGGACTGTTTTGCTTATAACTCGACCTACGTAACTCCGATTTTCGTCGTTCAAGTGCCAAAATTCAAGTCCCAACCCCTGCTATTTATACTGAAATTTTGACACCGTCGCGTAGCGCGAGGGGGTACCCCCTTAGGCGTCGCGCTACGCGAGTGACCACCCTATTTTCATAGAGTAGCCCTTCGTGCATGTAGGCTTGCTGTGTCGACGGTTTTGTTAATTTCGAATTTTATAATGAGTTATGAAGATAATCGTTACTAGGGTTTTGTCCCCCCTGAGTTTTAGGGGCCCTGATCCTGATTCCGATTGTTCTGAAAATTTTAGGGTTTATGCCAAATCACTTGGGTGTCTCAATTAGGGTTTTCTTAATAGCTAATTACCTTCCTAATTATGGATTTTGGTGACAGTTGTTACACTAGAAGATATAAATAGACTCTAGATCAAGCCTGAGGGTAATTTAAAAAAAAAAAAACTAATAAGCGTTTTATCACTCATGTCTACTTATAAGCAGTGGCGAAGCTTGAGATTTTCAACCGGGGGTCAAAAACGTATATCTAAAAAAATTATGAAACCGGGTGGTCGAAAACGTATATACCTAAAAGATTCTATACGAAAACTACATACCGAACACTACTGAACGAAAAGTTCGGGGGGTCGGGCACCCCCTCTCGGGGCTCCTACAAAACTGCGCCTCTGCTTATAAGAATATTTACAACCGTTTGTTGACTAAACAACTTCGACATTATATATATGCTCGAGATCGTTGTTGGAGTTGGACTCTTTATCTCTTTATGTGGGTGCTATGACTTTTCTTTTGGGAAGAACCATTATTAATTTAGAGTAAATTGCCAAAATCGTCTCGAGGTTTAGGTGTGTTTGTCAATTTCATCCAAAACAACTTTTTTGTACCATATTGCCACTCACTTTTGTGATTTTTTGCTATTTTCATCCGAATGTGCAACTTTTTTGCCAAAATTGTCCATGAGATTTGAGATTTTTTGCCATTTTTATCCAAATATTTGACAGAAAATATAAAGCAAATTAAGCATTTGGATGAAAATGACAAAAAATCCCAAAAGTGAAGGGCAATATTGTACAAAAAAGTTATTTTGGATGAAACTGTCAAACACGCACAAACCTCAGGAACGATTTTGGCAATTTACTCATTAATTTATTATATGTACACCTCTTCCTACAACCTATATGTCCTATGGTTTTCTTAATTGCAATTTGGCTACATTGGCATTTCGTGGCCCCAACAATATGAAAAATGCCCATGTTTCAAATATATCAGGACACAATGTTAAAGTCATTGTCGTTAGGTCTTTTGGAATCAAGTCATTCTCTACATTTATGCAAGTGTTTAAATGTGGTTGCTAAGTTATTTTTCGCATAATAATGAAAATTGGGTTATGCAAAATTTAGCTATGTAACCTTGGACTTGCAAGAATGCATAAGCATTTAGGAGTATGTTAAGTTAGTTGTCTTTGTTCATATTACATGAAGTGTTCATTAACCGGATAAAGTCAAATGGTATTGGACTGTTTGATTTGGATTTTGGATCGGTTTGGACAATAGTTTATTGATAAAAAAAAAAAAAAAACAATAGGAAATAACAATGTATAGGCTCATTTATATAAATACCCTTAGGTAGTGTTTGTTATGCAGAAATGAGAGGCGAAATGGAATGAACTATTACGAGGGAATGAAGAAAAGAGGTAGTGTTTGGTATGCAGGAATGAGAGGCGAAATAGAATGAACTATTACGAGGGAATGAAGAAAAGAGTGTTTGGTTGGTCAATGGAATGTAATCACCCATTACATTACGCATTCAATTCCCTCAAAATCAGTCCATCCTCCCCCTATGTTTTTTTTTTCTCATTTCATCCGTTGTTGCACCCTTCATTAACAACACCGCAACCCACCACCGCCGCCACCCACAACCCGCCACCGCCTCCACCGCCACCCGACGGCCACCCACCACTGTTGCCACCCACCACGGTCTTCGCCGCCACCAACCACCATTGACGCCCAACGCCACCACCCACCACCGATGCCCATCGCCGCCCGCCACTGCCTTTGTCACCACCAACCACCACCGTCGCTGCTACCCACCCACCGCCGTTGCCACCTACTATCGTCTCCATCGCTACCCCACCACCGCTGTCCCTACCCACCCGTTACCCCACCTATCCCCGCCTCCGCCACCGTCTCCGTCGCCGCCCACCACCGGCACCTATCACCACCCACAATCGTCGCCACCAACCACCACTAGTCACCGCCGATTTTATTCCTTCGTCTTTTCTTGCCTACCAAACAATACGCTATAATAATTAATTTCATTCTCATATGGTAACCAAATAAGACATGAAACGGTAATGATCAATTGCATTCCCTCGTCCATTCTATTCCATCGTTCATTCCATTTCCCTGTACCACATAGACCCTTTAGTCTTTGATTATTCTATCTAACTATAAGTTACATATATCTCATGTAATATTCTCCTTTATTACATTTTTTACATATCCACTCCAAAGAGAAATCAAATAAATAGCTAAAATAAAGTGCATAATCATCCATTACAAATTTGAATTGTAATGTACATACATTACTTTAACGGAAGTAACTCTATCCACAGTTAACTTTCAATTACGTTGGGTCAAAACAACGATATTTTAATTGGAACAACAATCCTTTTAGTTGTTTATCAGAGTCGAGGGAGTTAATTCTCTATTATAGTGAGATCGCATTTGATAATGACTAATTGGTCAAAATTTTGATTAGTGTAATTGGTCAATTTATCGGTATGGATGATAGATAGCTAATGACCAATGGATTAAAGTTCGGATTATTAAAATTTAATTTGCATATTTATTTTTATTAGAGGAGCATTCATGTTGTTATAATACTCCTTATTTTGGTCAGTTCAATCATATAATCAAAATATAAATGTCAATAGTTACTATCTCATATGTTTTTACTAGGTTAGAACCCCGTGTATTATACAAGTTTAATAAATATAATTTTATATATACTAAATAAAAAACAATATATTTTTAAAAACCTCATTTATTACCCGTGTTGAGTAAATATAATTTTACATATTACATAATAAAAAAAGTTATATCTTTAAGAAACTCGTTTATTGTGCAGGTTGAATAAATTTAATTTTATATACCAAACAACAAAAAAGTTATATTTTAAAAAAACCTTGTGTATTCACGAGTGGAAGAAATGTAATTTTATATACTAAATAATAAAAAAATTATATTTAAAAAAAACTATGTGTATTGTACGGGTTGAATAAATCTAATTTTATATATAGCAAATAATAAAAAAATGTTATATCTTTAAAAACCCTGTGTATTACACGGGTTTATCTATTGTAAAAAAAATCTTTCTAAATTAAAATGGATTTTTTAATTATTTTTTAAATTAGGTTAATACTATTTTAAATTTTTGGTTTGATTAATAAGTTCTTAAATATAATTTCTCATAGTTAACAATAATAAAATTAACAATAAATAATATGCATGTTTATCTACTATTAAGTGAAACAATCTTTTTTAATTTAGATAAAACTTTACAATTTGAAATTAAGTTTATGGCAATAATTTAGAGTTGATAAAATTTATATTAATTTAATTAATATTTAATAATTTAAATTTAAATTAAATAATAATTAACTACAATTAAGGATGGTCTAGAATAATGACAAGTGTCCTTCCATTGGTTTCTTTTATTATATAGTAAGATAAGATTCAATATCTTGTCATTTAAGTAATAAATTCAGATTACAATGAAAAACTTATATAGTAAGATTCAATATCTTGTCATTTAAGTAATAAATTCAGATTACAATGAAAAACAATCTAACTGAATTTTTATTTGATTGGTTTCACTTCTAAACTTCAACACCCAAAACCCAATTAAATCCAACTAATTCAATTGACTAAAATCGGACTGAACTGACCCATCCATATACTTTTTTTTTGAACGACAAATTTGGATCACTGACGGACCACGGGAGTATCATCGTGTCACCAGCAGAACCACCCGATCATATCGGGTCTCCACTAGACAATAATGCCTATACACCATTCAGGAGGAAACCCAATAAACCTGGGAAAACCCCTTTGTGAGAATCGAACCCATGACCCAATTTATAAGCCTTATCCCACCCCTAAGATACCACTAGGCTATAATGTCATGGGTATACCCAATACTAAAATACTAAGAGGACATTTCTTATGAGGACATGGGTATAATGCCATGGGTAATAATGCCATGACCCATCCATATACTATCAAAAGTGACTTATGAGGACATTTCTTTTACATTTATAAATACTGAACTACTACCAATACTAAGATAATGCATATATTTTTACTTTTATATGTAAGTTTTGACTTGTTACTAGCAAAAGAGATTAAATATTACAAACACATTTTCCAAATAAATTATAAAAAAATTAAAAAGGTTGGTTTTTAAATATTCAAATTACAAACACATTTTCCAAACAAATTAAATAAATTATAAAAAATAAAAAAAGTTGGTTTTTAAAAATTCAAAAAGCTTCACTGGTCCAGCACATTGGTGTTATTCTAGGAGAGCATCTAACAAGAGCATATACCATGACTAAAAGCATCATCACCAAACAGCTTGTGGCTCACTTACCAATACACAACTCTTTCAATTGAATCCATCCTATTTTCCAACACCATTATGCAACCAACTAACTAACAATCTAACATAATTAATCTTAACCATCATTTCCGGGTCAAGAAAACCCGACCCATTTATTCCCAAAAACCAGATGGTATAAACTAGAGATAAATCCCACAAAAAAGCACAATCCCTTTTAGTTGTGCTCAATCAAGGTCTATTTTTAAGTCACCATTTAACCTTTAACATAAAAGAGACACCAAAAATTGCTAACAAAATGCCTTCAAAAGCCCGATCGCGATCATGATCGCGCCCTTGACCCATTGAGTGAAATGTTGACATGAGACCAATGTAAAGGAATCTACACAAAAACGCAAAGAAATCTATGCAAATAACCAATTATAAGGGCCAAAGCCTGCAAGCGCGCAGGCAACACGCTTAGCTTTTCTTTTGGTTTATCGGGTATGGCAAGCGGCTATTATATGATACGTCATATGTCTTCCAATATGTCGTAATGACCATACCCATGAAACAGAACTTTTATCGAACTCTTCTCATCCTGTTCATACTCTTTACCATATGTTGCAATGTTCAACAGTTTTTGAGTGCTTCCCTCTAGCATGAAGACCGATATTGTGGTCCTATAAACGAAACGATGCAAACTCACATAGTGCGAAAGAAACTTGGCCACTTAGTGGTAAACAATGTGCAAGAAAACTTACTTGAGGACATGAGAAGCCATTAACAACTCGGGTTCTCCTCCCCATACATAAGGTTTCTCAATCATTTTCACATACGCATCGAAATCTTCCTCGATAAACCTTCAAAACGACGATAGAAATAAGAATTTTGTTTCTTTTGTACAAGCAGAAGCATTCATGGAAACTAAATCATCATACTTACCATTCAATCTCCTTTCGTCGCGTTAAGAGCTCATCAACAACCTGTACATCCCGATTTGCATTTAAAGATGATCAACATATGTCAAACTACGAAAAAACCAATCCGAATTCATAAATGTTGACTAAACAAAAAGGTCAAAATCGAATTTACTTGAGCTCTTAATTCATCCGCAAGTTCTTTCTGTCGATTCTCATCAGGAGCCCCCTCTCCATTTCTCAAGCATACCATATGCGCTATCGCTCTAAATAAACATCTCCCATCTGCCGGAACCCCTGCAACACTTTTAATCCTTAAAAAAATCTACTTATGTCACCTTAGTTGCACAACAAACAAATAAATCATATAATTCAATATTTATAATTCCTTTAGACACACTCAAAATGTTCAGCAAATAATAAAATTTGTAAAAATCAGAGTTACAAATCATATAATTTGAAATCAAATATCATAAATTTGCTATATCTGCAGACAAATTTAAACTAAATCCATTACACAAAAGCATAAACTCTGTTCTTATATCCAATTAAAAACTATATAGTTCGAATTGAATAATCATAAACTTGATAAACAATTGCAACAAAATGTAACTAGAACTACTAAAAATAAATTCACAAACCTGTTATTTTATAGTTTATGGAATTTTCAGAACCAGCAGCAATACAACTGGCATTAATTTTATTAACTTTATTATTATCATCAACAACCAGAGGCTCCAAACCGGTATCATAAACCTCTAAAGGCGGCGCAGCGAGGCAAGCGCATATACCGAACAAAAGCCAAGCCGTATAAGGCCGGTGAAGCCATCGCGCAGGACGAACATCCCAAGCAACGTTCCACGAGCCTTCACCAACCGGTCTAAGGTTATATTTTCCCCGGCTATTTCCAGCCGGAAGAATAGCATGCCATACAGATGCGGACACGTCAGAAACAGAGTAATTCAATCCAGTAGCAGTTGTAGAATGGTACGGAAGAAGTAGTTTGATCGAAAAACTGGCATCGGATTGGATGTGACGATGACGAGCCGCTAAGGCGTAGTGAGCGAGATGTGAACCGACAAGATAATGTTTCGGACGTGAGGAAATGACACCGGTGAGCATCACGGGGAGGGGGTGTTAAGCTAGCATTTTCGACGGCTAAGGAGTTTATAGTAGAAGATGTTTTGGTGTTGGTGTTGTGTGTAGAGAAAGAGATGATTTTTGGGTTGTATTGTTCGTTGATCGTGAAATATCTACGGTTGTCAAGAAGGTAGTGAAGGTGTTTGGCACGTGGTTCTCACAAGGTTGTGGTTGGTGAGGTATTCACGTGTTCATCAAGGAAGTGGATTTCGTGATTTCCTATACAATATGTTGCCTTAATGTTAATTGATGTTTTAGGAAAATAAATAAATTCTAAACCTAAATCTTAAAACAATCCAAATTATTAATTATTATTAAGCATAAATTCTAAACTTTCGAAATTCCAAATTAATTATTAACCAGTTGTATTCATTCGTGCGTCACAGTGGCGGAACTAGCCCAAAATTTAGGAGTACTCTAAAAAAATTGGGATTAGAGATATCATTTGTATAACGAAAAAGGAGTTGAGAGGTATTATTACACTACGGAGACGGAGTTGAGGGGTATTATTACACTACGGAGACGGAGTTCAGCCGTATTTTTACACTACGAAGACGGAGTTGAGCCGTAGCTCGTGCTATCCCTGCTAAAACATTAGCTCTGCCCCTGTCGTGCGATGCGGTGAGAATTTAGTTTTGGTTGGTTTCGTTTCAACTCATTACGATACTCACACTCAATTTTCCAACCGAAAGAGAAAATAAAGTTGTGATGTGCCAAAATGATATGACATGTGTTTAAAAATGAATACCGATATCAATAGTTCAATACCGATAATACTTGATATCGATACCAATTTCCATATTGGTTCGGTTCACCACGTTACCAATATGATATCGATAATCCAGTATACTTTGAATACAAATCCGTTCACCATGATACCGGTATGATGTCGGTAATCTAGTATACTTTGAATACAAATCCGTTTTTAACTGAATTCACACCAGAACGTCGAGAAAAAATTATCAAACAACCATGCGTGTTCAAATTCTTTTAAAGTTAACGAACACAACTTATTAAACGAAAATTAAATTAAATGAAAATTAGTTGAGTTAAAGACGTATATGTATTAAGTATAAATGATGAAACTTAAATAAAAAGTAGGCAATTGGATTTAAATAATCCGGCCTGGATGTTTTTGGCTAATAATAATCTCAACTGAGTTTATCCTCGACAATGGTTCAACCTTTTTCATTTTGTTTGTATAATGTTTCGCCGTTAAAAAAACATAACGGAGTTATTTTTTTTTTTCAAATTATAAACCGATATTTTATGGCTTTTGATTAGAACGAGAATACAAGTCGATTGATGTAAAATTTACCTCGAAATAGTGCTGCAAATGACGAAAACGATGCTTCAATTCGGGTGTTTAAACTTCTAATTAACAAAAATCAAGCCTTTTGTAGCACCATTTCGAGGTAAGTTTTACATCAATCGACTCGTATCCTCATTTTGATCAAAAGCTCTAAAATCGGCTTGTAATTCCGAAAAAAATTAACCCCGGTAAGTTATTTTTAATAGCAGACCATCATACAAACAAAATGAAAAGGTTGGACCACCGTCACGAATAAACTCATCGTCACAAATAAACTTAGTTAGAATTATTATTGACAAAAAATAGCTAGGTTGGATTATTTAAATCTAATTTGTCTAAAATTTATTATAATATATAATTATAATTACTATCCATTACCCATGCATTCTAATTTTATTATATCATAAAGGGTTTGTAATCTAAAAATATCGATTTATGAATATATATATTTAATGGATGTGAGTTACTTATTAAAAAAAGAGTAAAATGAAATGGTTCCTGAGTTTAGGCCACTTTAGTCAAAAAATGAAACTTTTTGTATCTAGGTCCTGAGGTTTCATTTTTGTTGTCATTTTCATCCAATTGGCAAACTGGCATAGAGTTTTATGTTAACTTCTCCCCTTTTTGTCGGTTTCATCGTTTAAATGAAGGGTAGAATCGTCATTTTATGCCATGATATATTCTAATTAAACGAGGAAGACGACAAAAAATGAGAGAAGTTGACAGAAAATTCTAACCCGGTTTGTTAATTGGATGAAAGTGACAACAAAAATGAAACTTTAGGAACCCAGATACAAAAAGTTTCATTTTCGGACTGAAGTGTCAAAAGTGCCCTAAACTCAAAGACCATTTTGACAGTTTACTATAAAAAAAACTGAGTAAATCAAATCAGACTGATCAAAACTAATAAAAAATCATCTATATGTGTTTTCTTCGACCGGTTTTTGAGATTGTATCAACTGGTTAAACCAATAACTCGTCGTGTTACTTGTTCAAATCCACATGGTTAAAATAATATATAAAAATATCCTAATAAATCAGAATATTTTTAAATTCAGACCATGCCCCAAGTCAAATATAAATTCTTCGTGACTTGGTGGGTCGGGGGCACTTTTCTTTTGTTATATAGTTGCCTTCTACGACTCTACCAAATAAATAAATAATAATAATAATATGATGCCATTGATGCTCCACGTAGATATATCACTTGGCGGTTTTTATTGGTCCACGTAACTTTATTATGGCCGTAACTCATGCATATCCCAAAAGACTGAAAAGGGGGGCCCTCCAAAGCTTTGTTCTCCACTTTTATTCCTGATCAGAACCTAACCATATGAATCCTTAAGGTCTTAAAATTACAGATTTGATCCTTTTGACAAAATTAAATTTAGAGTTAACTATCATTTTCATTTCTGTGGTTTGTTCACTTTTACCATTTCAGTCTAATTTTCAAAAATGCACTAGTTTCCTCTATGTCATACTGAAAACGTGTCACTTCTGTCTAAAACATAAAACTCAGTTAAGTCAAACATGTTAAATGAAGGGTATTATTGTCAACTCATATATCTTTTTTTTCACCTTATTTTATGAATTGACAATAATACCTTTCATTTAACCTGTCTGATTTAACTGGGTTTTAATTTTTGGACTGAAGTGACACGTTTCCAGTATGTTAGGGAAGAAACTGGCGCATTTTTAAAATTTGGTCTGAAATAACAAAATGACAAAAGTGAACAAACCACATAACATGGACAAAAATGACACTTAACTCTTAAATTTATTTCACCTATATCCCAATGGACTAGGGTTGTTAACCAGACAAAGTCTTGTAACTTGTCTGAACAAAACTCATTAAAGACTCGAATTATGAATTCGGTTTTGGGTTCGGTTATTGATTGTATCCAATTTGGAATTTGGTGTTCAGTTCGGTTATCTGTTTCACAAATCTTGATTATTTGGATAATGGAACCAGATTCGATTTAATAAACTGAATAATAACCGTCTTAACCTGATAACCAAACCAAGTAAAGAGTATAATCAGTTAAATTTGATTTGGTTAGACACATTTTTAAATTCGTTCGGCTTTCACTTAAGGCAAAACAAATATAATAAAAATCGAATAAACCAACATCCAAACCGATAAACACCCCAAGTATTCAGTCAAGTGATGAATCCCGATTAAATCAAACGTTACAAAATAAGCCCAACTAAAAGAGTTGTAAAGAATCACATATAAGAAAACCCAAAACCTAAATCCTTAAATTCCCATGTTACTCTACTCTCCACTTGGTCACTTTTGCCTTAGTTTCTTGTACTTTTTGTGTCAATTACTCATTTACTCCTTGACCAACTTCTTATAGAATGACTCGAATGTTCTTACTTCTAAAGTCATGAGTCGTGGTCTTTCCGTTCGTCCTTCTCCAACCAATACATTACTACAAAGGTAAAGGAAAGGAGATCTTAGCAAACATCTATAGGAAGAAACACATGACTTTTAAAGGTGATATGTATACCTAAGTTACCTTGAGAGAGTGAGATGTATTGCCTTAGCCCTTAGGTCCATGGAATATTGTATTTTAGGTAGACAATTTTCCTTAGACCATTTGGTGTAGGGTCGTCCAGGCCCGGCGACGCCCCCCCCCCCCCACAATTTCGGGTGGCTTGTCGGCGTCTTGAACGTCAGGGTTGGGACGATGAGGACGAGAGGTAAAGGACAAAAATTGTTGTATCTTCTTCTCACACACACATGCATACAACATATACATATATATATTTTAGGCCTATCCCCATTCCTTAGATCCATCCTCTTGCCACATCCTCACACCCATCCTATGTGACGCTGATGTGGAGGCCCATCCTCCATCAACCATATCTAATAGCCTTATAAGATTTGAGTTTTTGTTTGAAATTCTGTGTAATTATGTTTAAAGAATCATTGGACGATTGATTTTGTTTAAAAATTTTGTGTATTTATGTTTGAAGAGTCATTTGCTTTTTGTTTTGTTTAATCAATCGGTGCGGTGTAATTAATTTTGACAAATAAATTGTGAAACTAAGCATGAAAACTTCTTAAAATAAAAATAAAAATTATAGATTTTACAATTCAGTCAATTATACTTCTAAAATAGTTATAAAAAAAGAAAAAAAAAAGAAAGAGTTAACTGTCATTTACGTCCCTGTGGTTTGTTCACTTTTGCCATTTCAGGCAAAATTTCAAAATTGCACCGTTTTCCTCCCTGACATTTTAGAAACATGTCATTTCAGTGCAAAAAAATAACCACAGTTAAAAAATCAGTTAGCTTAGGGGTAAAATCTGTTTGTTTCTAAGCAGTTGGTCACGGGTTCGATCCCGGCCAGCTGCAATTTTGACTGTGGTTACCCTTAAGCTAACTGAATTTTTTAACTGTGATTATTTTTTTGAGCTAAAATGACACGTTTCCAAAATGACAGAGAGAAAGATAATGCAATTTTAAAATTTAATCTGAAATGAGAAAGTTAAACAAACCATAAGAACGTAAATTACACTTAACTAAAAAAGAAATTAAGCCAGCCATAAAACTACAAACAAGCTAAAGTAAAAAACAAATCAAATACAAGCTCTAACTTTTAGCTCAAAGTAAAGACTAGAAGTTTGAGCCCGAGTTAATATTTCCACTACTTAAACTTCTCTTCAACCACCTTAGTACCTTACAAGGGAAATAACAAAATATCATTTGAATAGATTTCTTAATGAAACGTTTAGCGAATTGTATCATGTCTTACATTTTGTTTCTTACAGTTAAAAACAGTAAACATAGACAAAGCACAAAAGAAGATTTTTTTAATTTAATTTTCTCATTTATTTCTTAGTTAAATATTAGTTAGTTCGGTCAAAACAACATTATTTCATAAGCCAACAACTATAGCTCCAATTTAACATCGATTTATTTAAGGAAAAATTACCAAAATGTCTTTTGACCAAGTGCATTTGCAAAAATGTCACCATCCTGCGTCCTTGGAAGGTCCTCCCAGCCTCGGAAGCGTCCGCCTTTTACTTGAATCGTCTGTTTCCATTCAAGCGACACGTGTCCGATGTTGAAGCGTTCGTCTTTCACGTTGAAGCGTTCGCCTTTCACTTGAAGTGTCCGTTTCCTTTCAGGCGACACGTGTCCGATGCAATGCGTCCGCGAAGCTTCTTAAGCGTCGGCCAACGACGCAGGTTCGTTCCGTATCTTTGTCCAATTTTTTTTATATATATAACTTATAAACATTTTTCTAACATGGGATCATGTGCATGCTCTTTATAAAAATTAAACTATACGTATGTTAACGGAGCAAATTTTAAACGATATAAAACATGTTATTTTTTAGTTAAAATTTTTTATATTAAACATTAAAAACATAACATAATAAAAAACAAAAAAAAAAACCAAACAACACATAAAATATTATATTTATCTAAAACCATATCCTAATAGCTTCCCACTCCGAGACATGTTTGAAATTATGTCTCTCTTCATGGCGGTAGTTGATGAGGGCCACATCCGTCTCCACTTTCTTGAAATATCGATCAAATCTCTCACACTCCAACCGCAGCACACGGAACCTAGAGGGTAGTGCGTCAACGGTCCGGTTGTGTTCCGGACCACGTAGTTGGGCGAAATTTTGTTGAACATGGACCCAGAGCCCACCCTGTCCTCGAGGTGGAGGATCGATCATTGCCTGCTCCCATGCTTCGCGCAGAGCAATGTCTTCAACGTCAGTCCAGGAGGTGGCCATTGTCGGGTCGTTGACGGCGTCAGATTTTCTAGTGAAATGGCTGATTTTTGTTTGCAAATCTTTTTGAAAACGGCGGGTGTTTTGGTAAGTGATAAGTGAACGGGTTATATAGTGGGGTAAATGTGTGCAACGGTAAAAGTTAAACGGCTTTTGAGTTTTCATTTTTTTTTACCGAAGCGTCGCGAAGCGTCGGTCAAGCATCGGGGGGCGTCGGGGTCAAGCCTCGGAAACGTCGGCCAGGCCTCGGAAACGTAAACATGGACGCATTAAAAAATTATGGTTATCATGCGTCGGTGACCGACGCAATTTCGTAACGGAATGGACGCTTCAACACGTGTCGCTTGAAATGGAACGGACGCTTCAACGTGACAGGCGGACGCTTAAACGCGAAAGGCGGACGCTTAAACGCGAAAGGCGGACACTTTCGATGCTAGGGGGACGTTCCAAGGACGCAGGAAGGTGACATTTTTGCAAATACACTTGGTCAAGAGACATTTTGGTAATTTTCCCTTTATTTAATTTCTATTATTTTAAAGAAACATCTAACAACATTGTTCAATTTCTATTAATTTAAAGAAACATCTAACAACAGACAACTCATTTAATTCCCTGCAAAGCCTTCCAATAGAGACTTATAAGTTAACTAAACATCGGACACCTATGATGATGTTTATCATAAACTAAGTTATTATTCGCACCAAATTCCTTGAGATTAACACATTATTGTTGTACACCTTTCAAAATGTGTTACGAAGTATTATAAAACCCCTAACATTTTACATATTTGGTAACAGGGTGTTTCACAATATGATTGACAATTTAACACTAAGAAAAACATATATATACACTTTAATGTAATTATTATTGTTCCACTCTAATCATTTCATACAAAACTATAACCAAGTTATGTGTACTCACTCACAACAATTATTTTCTTACTAACCGGCTCATAATACGCTTTTCCACTTATGAGAACAAAATAACTTAGATATATGTACCTATAAAACGACATAAATTACATCCAAATTTGCGTTACATGTGATTTTCTAAGAAATTTACTAAACGTGTGGTTTTTAGATGATTATAACAAAATTCTTCACTTTATGTGTTCTTGACTTCTTTCCAAAATCTGACCCATAGGCCATAACTCTAACTTACAACCTTCTTTTCTCATTATTGCCCCTCCGTTTGTTACTCTTGTATTTCACTAATCAAATTAAATTTTCTCTAATATGACTTATTTAAACTGTTATAAACATCATTTATTTTGCAAGAAAATGCAACCATTTATTTCTAAACACTTTTATACAAGCAAAACATGTGCATAGCGTACAATGTAGTTGTTATAGAGCATGTGTTACAAGTATGAAAATGTGGCCCACGAGTTTGTAGCATCAAATTGACTAAACTAGGATTATCATGTGTGCATCTGACATTCAACGTACCATGTGCTAAAACATGTAAAACATGTACTCTCAATTAACTCAAACCTAACAAGGCTAGTGAAGTAGTGATCAATACATACATGATGTCTCTTGAAACAACTATCCAATCATCAATATATAGTCTCGTATATAAATATTGACAAGGATAAAACACAACACAAATAAACTTTATAGTTGGTAATATCGAATTTTTTAATTTACCTCCGCACATACTAAGCAATGAAATAAGGTTATCAATTTATGCCGTTAAATAACATAAAATAGTAGGTTTTGATGTCAAATATATGTGTTCAAGAGATCTATGGAAATGCAGTCCATCACATATACAATGGCATACCTAATATTATTTTTTTTTTCCGAGTTCACTCTTCAAACACGTATGGTGAATTGAAGTCACTCTTCATATATCATACATAAAAAGTGAGTATTAGATACTAGGTAAAACTTAAAAATATATGTAGCTCTGATACCTAACATTTGGCTCCACACTCTAATACTTTACACTTGGGTCCGCCCTTACATGGGCTTAATATTCCTAGTAATAGATGTATCAAAATATAAATTAGCATTTTTAATTCTACACAAATAAGTAAATAACCCCTCTTCGGAATTTGATGTTTAGATTGGAACCTTTGTAGTCACATATGTAACATGTTTTTTCTTTTACTGTTTCTGAACATCAAAAATGAACATTAGGTTGTGTATCATAATAATAACTTTTTTTATGTCAAAACTCATGCATCTCTTTTGAGAATAAATATGTGATTTTAGAAAATCATGATAAGAACATATGAGGTATAACAAGTGCCGCTAAAAAAAGGTATAATAAGTCTATACATAATACATTATAAAGTGTAAAACCACGATAAGATCATTTTTTTATTTTTTTATCTGGGATTGCCATTCATGCAAACATGTGGTGCTCTGTCATTATTCACCAGAGGTGGCAAGGTGGTGTTTGACGTCGATTTAGGGGATGATGAGGTTTTTGACAGTGGTGGTAGTTTTACGTTGTAAACATGTATTTTATATATAATAAAGGAAACTTACATATAGAAATTAGAGTTGATTACATTATTGATTTAGTGATGAATGTGGTTTGGCACATATCACACATTTAGGGGATAGGTTTCAAAAGTTACAATTTCGGAGTTAGTGGCTTTGATTTTGTAACATGTTTGGGTTTAAGGTTAACTTACATCAAGCTTTCTGTTATAATTGAGTAAAATGACTAGAATATCCTTATAAGGAACTTTTTCCGTAATTATCTCACTTTAATAAAACTAACTAAAAGAAGAAATCCTTACCCCCCCCCCCCCCCACCCCTCTTTGTGTTTCTCCTCCTGTCTCCAACCCTACAATATCTCGACACCCCTATAAAAGTTTGATTCATTGACGCTGCATCACCGTGTCAAACACCACCTTAGAGGTGACGAAGAGTTGTGTTAAAGCAAAGATGGTTAAGCCTTAGAGGTACTCAGTGATTTGCTTCTAAGCACCTTGAGGTGCTGTTGGTTCTCCGATGGTTAGGAGGGCATGCCTTGTTTTTTATTTTTTTATATTATAGTTCCGGTTAAAGTTTAAACATCATAAAAGTCACTTTATTATGGTTACCGTTTATGACGTTTCTGACTTACACCTAAGTTTGTACTATTCTACTCTGTATATCTTTCCAACTTATGCGAGGTCCATGCTATATTGCCCAAACATCGATTAGTAACTTATACACAACAGCAAAACACATATATTCAAACCCAAAAGTAATAAAGAGGAGAAAGTTCGATAGATCTAGGCCCATAGGAAAAAAAAAAACACATATCTTTTGAGCCCAATCTCACTCTTTTACTACGTCTTAGAAGCGCACAAAACCGTGTTTTTTAATACCCGGGTTCGGGTACATACCTGGGTACGGGTATGATCGTGTTTTGAATTTTTGGGTGTTGACAAACCTGAATACATGTATGACCGGGTTTTGAATTTTCGGGTATTGCCAATACCCGGGTCGGGTTTAGGTTCGGGTATTGGCCGGGAATTCCATACCCTGTGTACCTGGGTATTAAAATACCTTATTTTGTGTTCGGTTATGAAAGACACCGGGACATGTATTAAAAAAAAACCCGGATGGGTATAAACATGAACTTTGTAGTTTTTTGTTTCCAACTCCATTTTTGGGTTTATAAACATGAACTTCAATAATATAAAACTTTAATTTAATAAGATCACATGTTACTAGGAATTAGAATTATCAAAGTGCATACATTCCTAAAACCCAGTATCAGGTATCCGTAAAACCCGGTGCGGGTATTCCTAAAACCCGGGTATGGGAATTCCTAAACCCGGGTACGGGTATTATTAAACCTTGGTATAAATCAGCTGTAAACAAACCTAGGTTCGAATTTGAGTTCAGGCAGGGCAGTTCCTACGTTTTTTGTGACCCTAAGCGAAGTATGAAGTGAAGGCCTTTTTGTAAAATTATCATTTTCAACATATTTGGTAACAAAACCCTCCTCCTACCAGCAATTATAAACTAAAAAGTTTAAAGTTGGCAAAATTATTTTTTTTAAGTTATATGTTTTGTATAGATATAGTATACATCTAAATAAAATCTATTTTTCTAGCTTCGGGATGGGTCTAATAGTCGATGGTTGCTGCAGTTATATCTGTAGTTAAATTTCGAAACTCAGCCTTGAATGTAGGCCTTTTTTCCTAAACAATTTTTATCTGGGCTCCTCTAGTAAAAGACTGGTTTCGTGTTGCTTTATTTGGGCCTAATACATTCACAGTATATAAAGCTTACTAAAAATTGGAGGCCCTTGATTTTGGTGGCCCTAGGTCCGTGCCTAGATTGGAAAACCTAACGGGCCGACCCTGAGTTCAGGTACTTAGCTGCAGTGGCGAAGCTTGAGATTTCCGACCGGAGGGGTCGAAAACGTATATACCTAGGGCTGCAAACAAACCAAACGTTTGACGAACAGTTCGTGAACCGTTCGATGGGAAGTTTGTTTGTGTTCGTTCGTTTATTAAACAAACGAACACGAGCAAGAAATTTCGTTCATTTAGTTAAATGAACAAACATGAACAGAGGTCGTGTTCGTTCGTTTATATTCGTGAACGTTCGGTAACGTGTTCGTTTGTGTTCGATAGTTCATTTGTGTTTTTAGTTTTTATATTTATTTCAATACTTCAAAATTCCGACAAATTAAATATCTACTAAGTGTCGATGTATTATATACTCTGTTCATGAACGATTGTTTGTGTCTGTTTGATTTCATTTGTGTTCATGAACATTAGTTTGTGCTCATTTGTGTTCGCCCACGTTCGTTTTTGTTCGTTGCCTAAAATTAACAAACAAAGATAAACGAACACGAACAAGTTCATTTCCTTAACAAACGAACACGAACATAAAATCTCGTTCAATAAGTGTTCGTGAACGGTTCGCGAACACATATATTTCTTAACAAACGAACACGAACATAGTCTTGTTCGTGTGCGTTCGGTTCGTTTACAGCCCTATATATACCCAAAAATTTCTATAGAACCAGGGGGTCGAAAACGTATATACCCAAAAAATTCTATACGAAAACCACATATATTACACTATTGAGCGAAAAGTTCGGAGGGTCGAGCGCCCACAGCCCCTTCTAAACTACGCCAATGGTTAGCTGAAATACTGTACCCGGACCAACAATTACCTAATTCGCAAGTTACTGGTGTTCCTTTCGACCGCCCTAACCGGTCTACCGGGATTCTTGCTTGCTGTATTCAGTTGCAAATGCAATCTATCTTCTCTTCTTATTTACAGTGTCTCATGTAATTCAATTTACACTTTAATATTCATTTACTTACGAATTACGACCCACCCATCATGATTTCTCTGTCATCATCATCACCCTCACCATTATCCCTCTTAAAATCCTGCAAAACCATTCGAACCCTCGAACAAATTCACGCCCAAATCATCCGTAAAGGGTCCGAACAAGATCACGTTCTTATAAGCGAATTCATCTCTATATGCAACTCACTCTATCCCAACAAAATCACCTATGCTGGAACTGTTTTTGACCGTGTTCTTCAACCCAATATTTATCTTTGGAACACCCTCATTAAAGGGTACTCTACCTACTCTTCTTTTGCCACGTGTTTCGGATTTTTTCGACGTATGAAACAAAGTTGTGTTTGTGCGGATAAGTATACTTTTCCGTCGATTATTAAAGCTTGTTCCAGTGTTGTGGCATTGAAAGAAGGGCGGGTTGTTCATGGGTTGATTGTTAAGTGTGGTCTGGAAGATGATGTGTTTGTGGGGTCTAGTTTGGTTGATTTTTATGGGAAATGTGGTCAGGTTTTTAATGCACGTAAGGTGTTCGATGAAATGTTTGTGAGAAATGAGGTCACTTGGACGTCTATGATTGTCGGGTATTCGAGTACTGGGGATTATTTAGAGGCCAAGAAGTTGTTCGATGAAATGCCTGAAAGAAATGTTGCCTCATGGAATGCGATGATTAATGGGTTTGTTAAGTCAGGTGATTTGGTTGGTGCGAAGTTGTTGTTTGATGAAATGCCTGAGAAGAATATGGTTTCGTTTGGTACGATGATTGATGGGTATGCGAAATCTGGAAATATGGCGTCAGCACATGCTTTGTTTGATCAATCACCCGAGAAAGATATTGTTTCGTGGTCTGCGATGATATCGGGGTATGCACAGAATGGTCAGCCTAAAGAGGCTGTTAAAATGTTTAATGACATGCTTTCTAGGAACGTTAAGCCGGATGAATATGTGATGGTGAGTTTAATGTCCGCATGTTCACAAACCGGAGACTGGGAGTTGGCTAAGTGGGTCGATTCTTATTTGAGCGAAAGTTCGATTGACCTTGGTCAACATCATGTGACCGCGGCATTAGTAGACATGCACGCAAAGTGCGGGAATCTAGACAGAGCGGCAGCGTTCTTTGATAAAATGCCTACGCGCGACTTAGTATCTTATTGTTCGATGATACAAGGACTGTCGGTTCATGGTCATGCGGTTCAAGCTATAGCCCTTTTTCGTAAAATGTTAGCAGAAGGGCTGACACCAGACGATGCGGCCTTCACGATCATTTTAAGTGCGTGTAGTCATGTTGATCTTGTTGATGAAGGTTGTCACTTTTTTGAAATTATGGTCAATGAATACTCTATTGCTCCGTCTACCGATCACTACGCGTGTAAAGTGAGTCTTCTTGGTCGTGCGGGAAGGTTAAGAGAGGCGTATGATATTCTTAAAGAGATGCCCATGGAACCGCATGCGGGTGCTTGGGGTGGTCTTCTTTGGGCTTGTAGGATACATGGTGATGTGGCGTTAGGAAAAGAGGTTGCGGATCGACTTATTAAGATTGAGCCTCAGAATCCTGCGAATTATGTGTTGTTATCTGATATTTATGCGGCTTCAAATCAATGGTCTGATGTTCACCATGTAAGGAATTTGATGAGCGAGAAGGGGATCCGAAAACTTTGTGGGCGTAGTTGGATTTAACGCTCCTCGTTAATTTCGTTCTGTTCGGAATATTTAGCTCCTACTTTCAAATGATGACGGCAACGTCTCATGAACATAGAACACCGGCATTCACCAATTGTATATCTGGCTGCCTGAGGCTATGTTATTCTCGTTTTTCACCGGACGGATATGTTTATGACTTTATGTTATTGTGGTTTCAGTTCTTTGAAAGTATGCACTCCTTGTGTGGATGAAACCCGAACATGCTTGCAGAGAAAGTGAAATCAGTTGCGTTTGAAAGGAAAGTACAGATTTTAGATCTGCTGAAGAAAATGCTTTTGCATTCCTTAAGGTTGATAGTGACTGGTTTTTGAGAAGCATGACTCCACATATTTGTATAGAACTATATCAAGTACATGTCTTGTGAACCTACTTGATACTTTGTAAAAATGTCCAGTTTTGACCTGAACCCTTTTTGCTCATAACCCATTTGGCCATTTTTACCCGACCCGCTTGTTTTGTCAGGAATAATTTCGGGTTACCAGTTTCAACTTAATGGTATGCAGTTTGCTGAATATTTAGTTATCCATTTTGTATATTATTGACTAATATATATGAGATAATTGGGTATTTTTCGGGGTTTTTTAATCGGGTTTCAGGTTATTCAGGTTTTTTTGTTATGGGAATCCTATCCGTAACCCGACCCAAATAAAATTCGGGTTTCTTCGGGTCGGGTTAATCAGTATACGGATTTTCAAATACAAGTTGCAATGTATGCTTTACAATTTAACTCAACATGATTGTGTTATTAAGTACAAAACACAAAATGCCAAATAAAATACTCGTGTTCAGACCCATGCATTAAACATATATATTACCTAAAAAAACGTCAAATACAGTAAGTACAAAACCAAACCGTATCAACCAATTGTATAAACTAAAAAGAAAACGTGAAATCGTATCAACCAATCACATCTTTTGAGTCGCTCAAACAACCAATGAAACACCAACCACGAAACAAAACATATAGGAGGAACTTTAGACTTTTTTGTTATTATGTATATATAAATATAACTGACATTTTTTTTATGTAATTCGGGTTAATCGGGTCAACCCGATTAACATTTCTTAAACCCAATTACTGACCCGAATACTATTTTCGGATTTCGGGTTCCATCTGTTCGGGTTTGGGTTAATCAGGTTCAGATTAATTTTATCCGGGTCGGTTTTCGGGTTTCAGTTAAAAAAACCATCCAATAGGTATCCAAACATGGTACTACTCCTAGGAGCCTGCCCAGAATAAGGCTTTCTGATCTATGAATACATGGCAAAACAGATTCAGATGAGTCTAGATAAACCTTGGTAAAATATAAAATTTGAAACACTGGTGGAATTTAAATTATTTCTAACGGTGAACAGATTATCTTTCATATATTAAACACGATAACCGTGTTGATATGGGGATGTGATTCGTTAAGACGCCTGTAACATAATTGACGTGTTAGACAAGTTAACTTATGACTTGGAACGAGTGCAGACTGAAACATGTGATTTTGATGCATGTCCAAGAGGTTGGCTCTGTGGTAATACTAAAATATATATTACAATGACAGCACCTAGCGTAACCGTTTTTCAAATTAATAGCATCCGTTCAATCGGGATGAGATTAAATCTTGACCATTTAAATACTTCTTTGATCATTGTTAGTAGTGTTGCATTTTTTATTTGTTTTTTACTGCTTGAAAACTAATTTTACTTATTGTTTTCACTTTTAGCTTTTTTTTTTTTTTTCTGGATACGATGATACAACTATACATGTATCGGATTCTAACAAACAAGAAATGTGTTGCAACTTTGCAACTTTAGAAAGACACCGTTCAAATGCGAGCTCTCCTTTTCTTTATATTTCCGGGTATTCAGTTGTTAATGTCTCTTTTTAATATTTTCATCAAGTCACAGTCCAATTTTATTTTAATTGACACGTAAGATTACCGATTGCTTAATGTGTCACTCTAGCTATATTCTTTTTGTTATTTTATTATTTCAGAAATTACCATTGATCATAAATCAGTAAAACTTTCGGATTTTGGTCTGGCAAGAGAAGAATCATTAACCGAGATGATGACTGCAGAAACTGGAACCTATGGCTGGATGGTGAATGTCTTTTTATAGAATTATATTAATGGATTATGTACTATGATTATGGAAGCTATATCGTAAAAGTAACCATCTTTTCTGACTAAAACGAGTAAGAATTTAGATAAATTTTGATCGATGCTTGACTTATTGGATACCTACTATTTTTCGCTACTTTTTTTTTTCTTCATTCATCCTATTAGAGACTTGCTATAACCCAAATCAAACGCATTTTCAAGTAGATCTTTTCCAATTGATTATGAATTACAAACTAAAAAAGTAATGGTGTTTATGCTAGTGCTTTTAAGGTATTTATCCTCTCGCAAAATGGGTGGGCCGGACATGTCTAGGATAATCTCATTTATAACAGAGCTATTAGTAGTGTCGGCTGAGACTCAGCTCAACAAAACATCTTTTTTTATTTTTTTGTACTGGTACAATATAGCTAACAGAATCACTTTCTACATGAGAACATTAACTGACAAATGAAGAGACATCAAACAAATTGAAAGTACAGAAAAGCAATAACAGCAGATATGAGAACACCACCTGCACAAACGCACAGCAGTGCAACACTACAAATTTCTATCATTACTAGATGCAGCTGCCACATCGCCTGCACGCACAACAAAGCCAACTTCAATGGTAACCCGACCGCCCCCACAATCACCCGCTCCGGGTCCATTAACAACTCAGCAAACCTCAAAAACAGCCTCACAACTTCACCTACATTTACACCTCCACCTCCGTCTCCATCTCCTCTCTCTTTCCTCGTATCCTCTACACCGCCTCCATTGCCGCCATTATTGCCCGATCGTTCCAAACCTTCTTCTACATATGATGCATTGAATCCTCCTATAATGCTTTTTCTCCTTGGTTTGAGCTGTAAAGGTGATAAACTGCTTGTTGTTTGAATTGGCTGAACTTGGAACAAGGGTGTTTGATGACTTCGAACTATGCTCGAAAATGGATTCGATGAAAGCTGATGATTGTGAAGAAGATGTGATTTGAGAGCTAACACCATTTTTAAATGGGAATGTTTTGCTGTTGACTATCCATGAATCATGATTCATCCAGTTTATGTTAATCTATTGATTAGTGTTTGATTAGTGGTGCTGTAGTTGCAAATGGTATCCTTTCGGTTTTGTTTCTAACAATGTAAGCCCTTCATGTTATAGACTTATTGCATAGTGGCATAGTATTTGTTTGTTTTTATATAATTATTCTAACAATGGAGGTATCTTTTGTATAAAAAAAATTATATTACGTAGACGGAGTTGAAAGGTATTTTTACACTACGGAAGCGGAGTTGAGGGGTAGCCCGAGCTACCCCTCCTCCGCCCCTGACATGTTGCTTTAAAAAGTGTCGGGTATTAAACTATCGCTTAATCCTTTTGGTAACAAAACTAATAATATGTATACATGTACAATTAATATGTTACACAATTATAGGATCAATCTAAAGTTATATGTCGTAAATAAACACAAACTGCGAAACCAAAATGTAGTAGTGGATTACGGAGGTTAAAAACATCCCTAATGGTTTAACCTAAAAACTGTCAAACTGGAATGCAAACTCTTATATAACCAATCATTTCATGGAATTATTTGATCAAAGAGCTTTTTATACGCATCCACATTTCAGCATTATCCTGCACCGAATGGTGGGATATGTTGGCAACCTGATGCCGAACAATTTCTTGAAGTTTAGGTCAAAAATTGAAAAGTAACAAAATTACAAAGGGTGATAATAATCATAGCAAAATAGGAAGTTTCCAACCATCAACAGTGTGAAAGGAACCCAAACAACTTGTGATACGCTCCATGACTATAAAATCCAATAGAAACGCTACACGTGTAAAGTTGGTATTTTGTTTTCATATATGTTACACTTTGTTTCTACTTTACTTTCTGTGTGTTGGATAATGGTTTTTTATTGGACACACCAATCAATTATTTCTACAACAAAACAGATTGAATACAACAAAACAAAGAGTATAAAAGTCATACCAAACTCTCCATAAACTAGACGAATGGTTTTTTTTTTTTTTTCTGGGTGGAGGTCGTCACATTTTCCTCGTATTTTCTTGCGTGACACGTCCGCGTTATATCATTTTTTCATCACTTTTCTCGATTAGCATCATAATGCATGAGTCGTTACAGTTTTCCTCAAAATCCCCCAAAACAAAATTAACCCGCTCCCCACTTTTCCACTTTCATTGCTTCCCCGTGAACATGTGAGCCATCAACGAACTTCGGTGATTTTTTTTCTCCCCAAAACCAGGGGGTGGTGTTCCCGGACAAGGCCGGGTGTCACTAAACCCTTCCCGGCTCCCACTTCCTCTTCCATTATGGGTGGTTACAGAGACGATTTATTATTCGTAGATAAGACTTTAAGGGGTGTAATTTTTGTTTTGGTGGTCAATAAAATGAATGATATCGTGTATTTCTTTCTAGCTTTATGCTAAAGGGAAAAGATTAAATAGGAAGTTAATTTTCGCTAGAAGGATAGGAAGCAATAGGATTATGACATGTGGCAAATTTTAAAATAAAGAGAAAGGCTATTTTAGTCAATCCAACTCCTTCTTCATCATTTTTCAAAACCCAGTAAATTCAAAAACCCACCATTTTCAAAACCCACCATCTTCAACTATTTCTTCACTTTCTATCTCAATAATCACTACATTATAGTGCGATTTTCATCACCAATCAATTATTCAAAACCCGATCAACGTGTTCTTCAGCTTTTTTTGAAGAAAACCCAGTTTAATTTCATAAAAAAATCTCGTTTTTTCCGGTGATTTTGGAGATAATCACTCGATTCGTTCGATTCGAGTGTTGATAAGTGTTTCTATCATTCAAATTTTGTCAATTGATGAAGAAATCGGCTTCGATCCATGTAAGAAATTCTTTAATTTCATTTTCATGATCTGGGTTTTTGATTTAGTCATTGCGTTTTACGATCTTTGCGGGGTCCGGGGGCGGCAGCCCCCGGTAGCGGGGTCCCAGGGGCGGCAGCCCCTGGCGGGGTCCAAGGGGCAGAACCCCTGGCTGGGGTTGAGCTTTAGAACGCATCAGAAAAATTGATGTACTAAAAACGCATCAGAAAAATTAATTTTCCATAAATTGGCTCATTTAGGTAAAACACATTTTTTAGGTGTTTTCAGTCTATTGCGTTTTAGAATGAGTCATTTTTAAGTGTTTTCTGGCCATTGCGTTTTACATATAAGACATTTCTTTGTGTTTTTGGTGCATTGCGTTTTAGGTAAAACACTTTTTATGTGTTTTCAGTCCATTGCGTTTTAGAAAACAGACATTTTAAGTGTATTCTGGCCATTGCGTTTTACAAATAAGTCATTTCTTTGTGTTTTTTGTGCATTGCGTTTTAGGTAAAACACTTTTTTATGTGTTTTCTGGCCATTGCGTTTTACAAATAAGACATTTATGTGTGTTTTCTGGCCATTGCGTTTTACAAATAAGTCATTTCTTTGTGTTTTTGGTGCATTGCGTTTTAGGTAAAACACTTTTTTATGTGTTTTCTGGCCATTGCGTTTTACAAATAAGACATTTATGTGTGTTTTCTGGCCATTGCGTTTTACAAATAAGTCATTTCTTTGTGTTTTTGGTGCATTGCGTTTTAGAAAAATGTCATTTTTTAGGTTTTTTTTTCATTGCGTTTTACGTAACTGCTGATTTTTCTATTGTGTTTTACGCAACTGGGTTTTAAATTTTTTTTTTTAAAAATATATCAATACTATACTCGTTTTAAAGATAAAAAAACGCTTGTTTTTTTGGTGCAATTTTTATAAAAAAATAATGTCGTATGAAAGAGTTATTAACGTTTAAAAAATGGGGGGGGGGGAATTGGAGGAGAGAGAAACTATTGGCTTGGATTGACTAGAATACCCTTGAACAAACTCACGCGCCTCTTTTCTTACTTTCAATTTCCCTGATTTAATCTCAGCCCTTGATTAACTTAATGGATGGTCAAGATCACTTTCTAGCCTTTCTAGCCAAATAAACTTCCTATTGTATCTCCACCCAAATGCTAAAATTTTATCTGAAATAATAAATCTAGTGGTGTGCAAAAATAAAAAACACATAAAACATCGTAAACCAAACCGCATCTGTATACATATACACATATACATTCACACACACACAAAATTATGTTTTTGTACTGATTTTCCATTTTATTGTTTTCAAAAATCTATAAACTAAATAAAAGTTGAATTTTATGTAGCTTATATCATGTATTTGTTGTTTAATTAGCTTTAGAATGTGTGTACATGGTTTTCGAACTGAAACCGAATCAAATTGAAACCAAATCGAACTGAGCCTATAGGTTTGTATTTCAAACCCCACAAAACCAGTTCGATTTCGAACTGGTTACTCCACCGAATCAATTTCATCACAATCGATCAAGGCCCAATCAGGTTCGGTTCGACGGCCCAAACCAATTGGTGCACTTCTACTTAAATGATTTGGTATTTTCTCCACTCAAAATGATTTGGACTAGGGGTGAGCAAAAGGAAAAACCCGACCCTACCCAACCATTACCCGACCCGACCCGAGAACCGATCAAACATAAAATACAGAACCGATTCACTACCCTGAATATAGGGTCCATTCCGGTCCATAGGTCCAAGTCGGGTTTCACCATGAAAAGAACCGAGAACCGACCCGACCCGACCCGACCCTATTTTATATGAAAAATTGAAACCGATCTAAATACCTAGGTACTTGGGTTCGGGTCGGATTGGGTATATTTTCAATTCGGTTCTCGGTTATTTTCGATCCGGACCTAAACTTGCTCACCCCTAATTTGGACAACATATCAGATTTATAGTTTACTAATATTTTGGACCATATTGCAAACATTATATGTTTACAAACTTAACAATTCAATATTGGGCCTATAATGCTCACAAAAATGGGCTTATATCTACATTGCTAAAAGGTGCAAGAAACAACTCCCTCTCAATTTTGATTCACAACATCCACATCAAACAAACTATTCTTAATTTAGAAGTTGGGCCTAACCACTCACTAAAACTAGCCCAAAGAGGACAAAAAATTAAAATTGTCTGGGCTTTGGAGCATGTATTAAACCTAGACAGAAAATGGTGGTAGTGGTATCCGAATCCAATAGAGAAACCGGAATCACTTCATCCGGTCTAATTTGGATCCGGTCTGCAGGATTATACGGGTTTGTGAATATTATCATTAAAACCGGTTTAGGAGATTCCGGTTTTCGAATCTAGTCATTATATACCCGTGGAGGTGCACTTATCAGGTTTGAACAAGCAATAGACAGAAATAGCAAGGGGAATGGCGATCCAACTTACCGCGCAAGAACTCGCTTACGAAGAAGAAATACACAAGAATGTTGACATCCGCTAGTGACGACGATGTCTATTTTTAGTTAGAAATGCTGTCAGATTTTTTAAACTTAAATATGTATTAAAAATTTATCTTTTTTCGTAATTTTGTAAATAAAAAGCTCATCAGTGTTATCAAAACCAGTTTCACACTTTCACTTGATCCGCCCCTATCTGATACGAACCGGATCCTATCAGTTCAGATTATCAGGTAAAAGAACATGACAATAACAACATAAAAAAGTCAACTTTCTAGATATATGTATACAACTATGGCAAAAACAATCTATTTACGTGTCAAACTGTTCTGATTTTTCAATATTTACAAATACTAGTAGTAGACAAAACAAACAAATTCCTAAAGAGATGATAAACAGTTAAACACCCTTGACTTTTTCACATTTTACCATCACTCAAACCCTGCAAACTTTGACTACATCTTAAACATCCGACGGGCTTTCAAATTGTTTGCTCACCGAATTTTTCGACCCAGCTGGACCATTATCGTTTGTGTTTGAGCTGTTTGGTCCTGCTTCTTGTATGTTGTCAGTTGACCGTGGTTGACTTTCAGTGGTGGGGTCCATCCTATTACTGTCAGCTGCTCTTGATGAGAATCTGACAGCTGAACTGTACATGGGTTGCAACGGGCACGGGTTGTTAAATATTTCACGTAACGAGACTCGACAAACGGGACACGTGCAGTGTTGCTGCAGCCATATGTCGATGCATGATGAGTGGAAAAAGTGTCCGCATGATGGCAGAATGCGAAGCGTGTCATCTGCATGGTAGTTTGAAAGACAAACTATGCATCTACAAGAATAAAAGAAAATGTTAGAAAGAAGTGACTTTACAAGAAATGGTCAAAAAGTCAACCCACCCCGTTGACCAAACTTTATTTAAGTTTAACTTGACATTTTAACTTTGCTTTCAATATTAACTCTCATTATTACTAGGGATGAGCAATAACCGAATCCGAACCGAAAACCAACGTAAGTGAACCGAAATTAACCGAAACCGAATTAACCGAAATTGGTTATCGGTAATTCTTTTGTACCATCGGTTAACCGTAAATAACCGAACCGAACCATTTATATTTTCATATGTTTTCAGCTTTTATACCTCCATTTCATGTATTATTACATCTATTTCATGTATTTATACGTCCATTACATGTAATTCTAAGTAAAAAAAATTAGCCCTTGTTTGGTTTGGTTATTAACCAAAATTAACCAAACCTAAAACCGAACAAAATTAACCGTATAAACCGAATTAACTGATTACTTTGGATACGGTTTCGGTTAATGCTAATAACCGAACCAAACCATGCACACCCCCAATTATTTCCATTGAAGCAACCAAATAAATAAATAAAAAAGAAAATTTTTTGACGTTTCCAAGTCAAACCGATCATCTTTTGTTTTGCAACTTCAGAATTGTTCTGGGAATATAAGTTTTTACAAAAAAGTTGAATGGCACTATAAGATCTTGACGTAGAAAGATATAACTTGCATAAAGCTTGCATTTACAAATCATAAAGATTGATTTTTTTTTTTTATCAATTAGACCAAGAATCTAAATCCCATATACAATCTCACTCATTGTTGCCTGCAATACGTTCTTGTAAGTAGAAACACATTCATATGTAAAACCCGAATCAGAAATGCCATTTTCGACTACATTACAGAAAGCATTGGCTTCTTTACAAAGTTTAATTCGGTTATCTTCGAAAAGTTTACTCACTGAGCATCTTTTGCATAAGAAAAGAACGGATCGCTATACTTCTTTGTAGGGAAGCTTGCTGCAATGAAAGATTCAGCACCACGCATGCCACGCTCCCGCTTACAACACAAAAAGATAAACATGTGAGCCATAGTTAAAAGTTAAAACCATAAAACACAATTATTAGAGCCTATATAAATTTATAAGATAGAAGAATCAATGCAAAACATAAGTAAAAACACCGAGAATTTAACACAATCCGTACACAAAACCAGGGTTGTCAACATGTTTAACTAAACGGGCCATGTTCAGGCTGACCTGTTTAATCCATTTAATCAAACAGATCAACCAACCAACCCGTTTAAAAAGCTCCCAATCAACCAGCTAACCCGATTAACCCATTTGTTACAACTTGCCACCGTGTTTAACACGTTTTCAACTTGATTACAACCCGTTTGACTCGTTTTGATAAACGGGTTGAACGGGTCGTGTCCGGTTTACATGATTTAAGCACGTTTACAACTAGATTATAACCCTTTTACAACCCGTTTGACTCGTTTTGATAAACCAGTTAAACGGGTCGTGTTCAATTTACATGATTTTAAGTATGTCCGGGCTAGGGTCATGTTCAGGTTCAACAATTCAACCCACCCGACATGGTAACCACCCCTACACGAAATAATAACATTTAGTACAGTTTTTTTTTCAGTTTAAAGCTGTTAAAGATGAATAGAAAACAAAACCACATGCTCAATTATTATATCCGTATCTTTACAGTACAACTTCATGAATAATCACATGACTACAAGTTTTAAAAAACCTATCCCCTTTTTTATACACACTTTTTGCCAACTATTCACCCAAAGTTGCAGTCTTTTAACAACACATGTGCTTCCTAAATTCAAGCAATTCATAAATTAATAAATTATTATACATATACCCAGATCAAAAAGCAGAGATAATTATAACTTACAGCGTTGAGATCAGATCTAGAAGACATACGAAACGATCTTCTTGCAGATATGTAATGAATACGAGCACATATTAACCTTGTACACACGAAGACGATGAACATAGTACTCACTGTAGACCCAATTACAGTCATCACTAAATTAATTCCAGGAGACATAATTTCATCCGATCAATTTTGTATGACTTTTTCAGCTGTAGATACAATCAAGACTCTGTATTTGTGTGTTGTTGTATTGTTGTGTACGTGTTGTTGAAATTTCATTGTTTGTGTGAAAGAAAAAGGTTGAATTGAGGAGAATTGAGGTTTTTGTAATGTGGGTTTGGAAAAAGATTGGATTTTGGTGGGGGATGATGGTGATTTTGGAAGAATCTACAAGAAAAATATGGTGGGGTTGTGATTGGGAGGGGAGTGGAAGGGGCAGAACAGTGGAAGATTGGAAGAATGAAAGGGATTTTTTGAGTGGACTGAAGATTTTATAGGGGGGTTTGAATAGACCCCTTGAGTATGTGGTTGTTTAAAATAGAGGTTGGAATGTTGGATTGGTGTATACACGTGTAAACGGGTCGGACTGGCACAAAAAAAAGTTGTTTATTCGTGAAGAAAAGGAGCGTGTTTGTGTTTGTTCTTTAATGTTATAAACGAATGATTTATGAACATATATGTAACAGAGGTGATGTTTTGATTTAATAAATTAGACTATATTGCAATGGGTATGTAAACGAACAAACTTTAAATGAAGTAAGCAAACGGACATTCACAAACATAAATGAGCGGGTAAAATATGCTTCCGTGTTTGTTCATTTAGTTAAATAAAAAAAACTTTATGTTTGTTCGTATATTAAGTAAACGAATGGTACATGAAATGCTTGGTTGTTTACAAGCCTATACGTGTTTAAACGTATCTAATGGAGTGCCAAAAGGGCTTGTAGCCCAATGATATCAAAGGGTTATATTGCTGTTCATCTCTCAAAATGGTGACGATTCTAGTCTCACTATAGGAATAAATTTTAAGAGTAGTGTACTTTTTCGTTCAAAAAAAGAATCAAACCAAGTATAGTTGAATTTAAAGGTACCAAGTTGTGTAAAGTTATATTCAAAGTTGTCGAGGCAGTTCATAGTAGCTTTGATAGATATTATTAGCTTTTACATTTGATTAGCAGGTTAAGTTGAGCCTAGCTTAGACGTATCAATAAGCTAACTGAGCTCGAATTTCAGGTTCAGGCTTCATTAAGCTCGGGTTAAGTTTAGGGTCGAGTAGAGCTTAAGATTTACACTGAATCAACTCAACCTGACTTAGTCACATATGTAGTTTTGGATTTAGATTTTAATTTATTGAAGATATAGTTATGCTAAGACCACCCATAGTGGTAAGGGAATTGAGCGTTTTTTGTCCCAAAACGCCCCACCACACCGTCCCCGGGGCCTTTTATTTCAAAAAATGGGTTGGGTGTTTCCTCAAACACGCCTCCTCAACTTTGTGATAGCCAATAAGAAATTTCCAACTCACTTATGATAATATTATTTGTTTTATTTTTTTAAATATAATAATTGAGTAATCATTACAATGGGCATTATGGGGCATCATACCACTACATCCCTTTTTAACTTTAAGTACCATAAATGCACTTTGCTAACTAGGACGCCACATGTCAGATAATAATGCCCAAAGGAGGGGCTTGAACTTCAAGCCCCGCTACATATGGTCTAAAGATGATTTAATAATAAAATAATTAAATATATCCATAACGATTAGGTTGGTGGGTGAGGAGTTGCGCACCCTACCACATCACACTAATAGCGCCCCGAACACCACCCTTTGAGCGTCAAAGGGGCCGTTATCAAAGCCTCCGCCAGCCCTGTAACGGGCGTTATATGCCCTAAAGGTGGTGGGGCCCTTGTTTTGTTCGTTTGGGAGTAGTGAAAAAGAAAAAAAGTTTAAAACCCTATATCATCATCATCATCATCATACTCAGTAAATCCCACCAATAGCAAAGCTAAGGTAGGGTCTGAGAAGGGTAGATGTAGACAGCCTTACCTCTACCCCATAGGAATAGAGAGGCTGCTTCCAGTGAGACCCCCGGCTCGATTGTAGTTTTGTATCAAGCCTTGGACCTAAGACACATAACACTTAAACGATCGGGACAGAGACTGATTGGTGCATGTACCCCCGTGTCTTGCAACTAACAACGTCACCACATGATGCATGATTAACCATCCGCCGCTTTTAACGTTAATTTCACGAAATTAGTAAAATAACGTTAAAGTTAGTACCATTTCACTTTTGCCCCCCGAGCGCCCACACATATATACATTTAATGTGCACACCGCAAGCGGGGTAATTTAAAACCCTACATATAAACATAATTCTAACAAAATAACTACATTTCACTCAAATCTTTCACACAACTCACTCTCTAATTTTTCCCATTGAGTTTTCAAATGGCAAGACGTTGGATTGAAGAAAAGTAGATAACATTGGCTACTGGTTGGATGGTTGTCACCGAGCAAATACGGCCTGAAGCATCATTGTCGTTTTGGAACGCCGTTTTGGCACAATTCTGTCAACATGTGGGTGAAGCCCACCGCAAGATTTATGATATTCACTGAAAGTATAGGGACATCCAAGCAATGTCTAGAAGATTTGAGATAGTCTTCAATGAGGCGATGAACGATGAGGATGTACTAACGGAGGATGAAGCGATTGAGGCGGCTCCTCGCGAGTACCAACGCCACTACCCGACCCAGAAATTTGCTCACGTTTCAGAGTGGCAAATTGTGAATGTGAGAAATGAGATTACTATTTTAGTTAAGTAATTCTTATTACGTACTTTTTATTTTAAATCTAAATGTATTTTTTTATTTTGTATCTTCTATTTTAGCAATGTAATTTTTATTTGAACTTAGGGGCTTTATTACACATCACTCAACCTTATTAAACAACTAAAACTAAATAAATAAGTATGAGACGCCATCCTTTTAACTCTATGTTGTGTTTAGATTCGTATAAAAAACATATTTACTTGAAAATAAGATATACCTCATGATTTGAAGTTCCCAAAAAAAAGTTAGTTTTGTAGAGGTACACCGTACAACCATATGTGGTGAGAAGTCGTTTTTGATGTTGGTCAACTTCCATTTGAAGTTGATTAAAACATAATATCATGACTCATAATTAATGGGACGTGAGATAAAAAGGTATGCAAGATAGAATTGGATTTGAACGTTCCAAGGCCCAACAAAAAGGTATGCACTCACAAAAAGAATAATTAGAAATAATGTGTGTTTTGATAAATTGAAGATTTTTAATATTTTATAATGAGTGATATTCGAAGAATAATGGAATTAATTGATGTCAAAATAAATGGAACTTGATAGACCTATAATATGACAAAACAATAGTAATTTCTGATCGTTTACTTGATAGACCTATATATGAAGTATCAAATACAAAATTCATTTCACCAAAAAAAAAAAAACAATTTTGGATTTTGATCAAATTATATTCTAATGGTTGAGATTGTTAATTATAAGTTAGAGACGGCATGATGGGGGTAACAGAGAGATTCGCCTTTTATACTGATATTGCTTAGTTAAATCTTAATTCCCTCATCTCTTACAAAAAAAACTTATTTTACTTTTACGTACAACAAATATCTTGGCAGTCAAGTACATGTGTCGCCACCTTTATGCTTTATACGTTTCATAAACGAGAACGGATTTATATTGTAACGATTGGCATATGTGTGTATGTATTCCTTTGTGTTTCACAAGACGAATGTGTTTATTATCTTTTGAAAGAAAAGAACATCCTTGCCTGCCTGTTAGGAATTGATAAATTATCTTTTGAAAGAAAAGAACATCCTTGCCTGCTTGTTAGGAATTGATAAATATTTAAAAGTGTCTTAACAATGGAACTCAAAGAAGTGGGTGTCTTAGTCATGCCTCCATGATAATGAAACAATGTGATCCTATTTTTTTAAGTTATCATCAAGTCTTTTGTTTTTACAATCATTTCATTTTGAAGATATGGTGCCAATTGTGGGAAGTAAAATGTATATATTTTAATATTTCTTCTAAAGAACAATTTCGTATTTAATGTCACTGGCATTTCATATATGATGATACTTGTTAAGGTCTATCTTTCCTTTACAATTTACATACTCTTGATAAGTAAAAAAAGCGAAACGAAGTTATATACATAATATAAAACAGATGGTTGGATTTAACATTTTTATAATCAACTATATTGGTTTTGTTCTCATTACACGTATGTGTACATTAGAAGAGTGCCCGCGTGATGCAACGGCAAATATAGGGTTTAGGGTTTAGGGTTTAGGGTAATCGTTTGATAAGTTCAATTATTATCTTCAACCAAAACCTAAGTCATCGATTAGTCTATTTTATCAACCAATCAATTTTCGGTTAATCGGTTAGATGACGATTTTTTGTTTGATTCGTTTAATTTCAATTAATAACTAAAACCAAATTTGGGCTAAAACTTTTGCTTAAAATATATGGAATAGATATATAAATACATGAAATAGAAGTATGAATATATAAAATGGAGGCATAAATATGAAATACATGAATTGAAGGTATATAAAAGCTAAAAATATATGAAAATATGAATAGTTAGGTTCGATTAGGTTACTTTTGGTTAAAAGATGTATTAAAAATCGATAATCGATATTGGTTAATTCAGGTTTCGGTTAATCGGTTTTCAATTAATTCAGTTTTTTTGTTGATTTCGGTTCGGTTTAGTCTGTTATCGGCTCGGTTTCGGTTAACGATTTAGTTATTGCTCACCCTTGAACCCTGTTAACCACGTAACATATCAATTTTTTTTTTAATTTAAAAAAAATATACCAATACTATACTCAAATTAAAGATAATGAAATACTAGTTTTTATGGTGTAATTTTAATATATATATATATATATATATATATATATATATATATATATATATATATATATATATATTAACGTACAAAAAAGTTATGACAGTCAAAAAACTCAGAGTAATTAGTTTTTATAAGGGTGATAAAGTGTAGATGCTAATTAATTATATATATTTTTGTTAAAGATATGAGATTAAAGTGCAATTAATATTTGAAACACTATTTACACTCATTTTGTTTTGTACCTTTAAGAGCAATATCTTTTACTTTTAGGTATTTTACTTTAAGAGATTAAAATGTAATTTTAGGTATTTTGTTTTGTTAGCAAAGGCCTCAAGGGTAAGAGCCCCGGTGGTAGTGACCTAGAGCGCCTACAGTGCATAATTAAGAAGTGAAAAATAAATAAATGTAAATGCACATAATAATATAAAATTTGATTGTCTGAAGGGTTAACGGACCCTCAGAATCATCCTGTGGAGTCGCCCCTACACTGTTTCTTTGTTAGTGACCCTAAGAGGAGTGCGTGTGACTATCCTGTTCCTGTATGTATCACTTGTACCTTTGCGGCGGGAATATGGCCATTATTATTTTTTTTTTGAACGGCCAACGAATCCTTCAAATGGGCTACTGGCGAAATTCACCACATCGGGATACACTCGCCTTCCGAACCGGGGAAAACCCTCACCTAGGGCCGAAGCCCGTGAACACTCGCCCGAAGGCACGACAGTGCGGTGAGGTAAAACCCGCTCAGTTCAAGGATCGAACTAGCGATCGCCGCCTACTCGCCTAGTCTCCCATCATCACCAGGTGCCGCAGAAACTAAATGCTAGGGGTAGGAATTGAACTTGGGTCACTTGGGACACAAGGTCTCTCCCTAACCACTCCACCACTAGCTCATTGGCAGGAATATGGCCATTATTGATTCTAATCGTTACGATGTTGGTACATTACCGACACTCATTATAACAACCAAAATATAAAATTAAAAAAAAAACCCTTATAAGCCTAAATTAATATCGATTGTAAAAATCGGTATATTGAAACATACAGATTAATCAAAACAGCCATCACTACGAACAAAAATTTATTCAATAATGCATTAAATAAATAGTAAAGCTATTTTGATTAATATAGTTGTGTTTTAAAGAAATAAACCCATCAAATAAGTGTATATAGCATTTGTGATGTTAAAAATAACTCAAATCCATCAAATAAGTGTATATAGCATTTGGGATGTTAAAAATGACTCAAATCCATAATAAGTACCGTTCACAATTGTAATTGTTTGGATCAAATACAAACCACATTTCGTATACAAACTGTAAAAATCATTTAAAAATATACGACTGTAAGAATCATTTAAAAAATTTCATGTGGCATCCGACCAATTAAAAAGAAATAGTAAAATGATAACCTAAATAATATCAATTATCTTGAATTCTTTATAATTATGCTAACAAGCAATTAATTCTTTATTTGGATCTTTTTTTGTTGTCAATGTTGATAAAGAAAAGTGTTGATATCATTTCACATATGTGCTAAAATCAATTGTCTTGATTAATTTTCATGTGCTAATATAATTCAAAAGTGCTACTTTTATGTATGTATTGTTTTAGTATGTGCTAATTTAACCTTTTTAAATACTAGGATCTTTTCTTACGGTTTGTAAGATAAATATGGTTTGTACCGGAACCAACCATGTATAAATATTGTCATTACTTTTTCTTCGGAAAACCGTTTAGGCTTAGGGGTTGTTTGTTTACCTCTTAATGGGACTCTTAATGGTTCAGACCTCTTACTGGTTTAGCACTTAATGGTTCAGACAGTTTGTTGCACGAGCAAATGTCTGAATGATTTAAACATTTGTCTCTTAATGGTTAAACATTATGTTGACATTGAATGGTTAAGACATCTAATCTGAATTAGTTAGACATTTGCATCTGAACGGTTAAGCATTATTTAGGCTCTTAATGGTTCAGACCTCTTACTGGTTCAGTACTTAATGGTTCAAACCTCTTACTGGTTCAGCCTTTAACCATTCAGAAGTTGTCAAACAACCCCTTACTCTGCTTTGGGATCGGCCGAGCGGACCATTTTATACAACTAACTGATAATCAAACCCGAACATTTATTAAACCTTACGGAATCAATATATGAAGAGGAATGAAGATTGATCTGTCAAAGTTGAGGGACTTATTTTGGCAAAATCACAAAAATAGATTATGTGTCATTAACATATCATATCAACCACCAAAATTCAGGAGGGACTTGTGAGAATTTGTTCGGTGTGATTTAAAATCGGGCCCCCCCTACATCAAAATTTCCGGAATTTAGAGGTTTATTTATTTTAGTTTATAATCAAAGAGTTTGACACTTTGTGAATTTAACATGAAATTCGGAATCTACATTGGTTCCTTTTTTTATTATTCTTTTTTTTTATTATTCGGGTTGAATGTTTTTTGGTCGAAACTGAAAACCGAACCGAATTTTGTTGGTTCAAAAATCAAAATTGAATTCCAGTTCGGTTTTATGATTATTCATGAAAACCGAACCGAATTCTGGTAGTCAAAAATCAAAACCGAATTCTAGTTCGGTTTTCTGATTATTTAGTTTATCTAGTTTAAAGAATTTTTTAGTTTCACAATCACCCCTGCTTGAGATATAAGAGAATGAAAATCAGTTGTTGTTTGTTGGCCTATAATTCAGGCAGATGTGGGCCAGGGGGATATATGAAGTGTTGACTGGGATCCAGAATTCTGGATATGGACTCATACATAGTGTTCGTTTCACATAATAAAATGGAATCATGAGTGAATTGGAATGTTGATTTCACTCCTTATTTTGTTGGTTTCAACAAGAAAAAAATTGGAATTGAACAGCAATATAAGGAAGAAAAACTACATTCTAATTCCATCCAAATTTCATTTTATTTTGCAAAACAAATACAACTAAATTACAAATCAAATTTCAATTTCTAAGCGAATTCACATTCCAGTTCCATTACAATATATGAAACGAACACCACTCGAAACGAAAAAGAAGAACGGAAGGAAAAAACAAAATAGAATTTGTAACTTACTAATTGTTATCCTCTTATGCAAGATTTCACTACAATCAATATAGGAAATAAGATAGAAAGATTTCTAACCTTTCAAATACCAAATACAAATAGTAGTCCAGCATTTCATATAAGTATCTTGTATAATACTATTTTCCTAGAACCGTTGTTTGTATTCGACTTCCATAGAAATTTCATATGAATTTAATTCCAACCCGAACCCGAGTGTCATAATATAAACCGTGATGAAATAAAAATATAGGGGAAAGTTATTAAATATGGAAGTTGTGAAAATTTAATTATTCACATGTGACCAACTATCCAATATGTGATCGCAACAAAAATGATCTATTTGAAAATGGGACGAGTGAAAATTGCAAAGGCAAACTATAACGAAATGACGAAAAAGATTTGATTGGAAAAACGTAAAAGAAAACGATAAGAGATGAGAGAAGAGAAAACGTATTTAAAATAAATAATTGTTTATATTTATTAATTAAAAAATATTACTATTATAAATAACATCTAAACGTTAAAATTTATAACATCTAAACGTTAAAATAAATAATTGTTGGGTAAATTACATTTTTCATCCTTTATGTTTGTATCAGATTGCAATGGATAACTTTTAACTTTAATAATTACAGTCACAGTCCTTTATTTGAAAAACACATTACACCCTATGTCCTTTGGCACTAACCAGGTTAGAATTTTAAGTTAAGTTTGATCATGTGACTTGCACATGAGGGTAGATCGGTAATTTTACTTGATTGTTTAAAATATATTATAAATACACCTAAACCCTATCAATTTCTAGCAGCTATCTCTCTCCCTCTTTCTTTCTCTCTCTCTCTGTTTCTCTGTTTTCAATCCAAGCAGATCCCTAAATCACCTAAATCAAAATTACTTTTACGAAAGTGGAACTTAAGGATTCAGCTAAAAATTAAAACTCCTCATATGAAAGAAGCAACTGATTCTCTTCCTTTTATCACGGATGCATATTTTGGCGATGCAATATTGACTAAAGGTCAATATCAATGAAATAAATTCCAGATCTAGCAATTCTACACATTCCCAAATGATCAATTTTATAAATCAACAACTTGTTCCTTAAAAAATGCTCAAAGTCAACAACAAATATATATGATGATATAAATTAGCTTGTACTCATTTAGCACTCGGATACGGGATACATGGTTGAGATGTATAAGGGATTCAGATCTGAGACAGGGTTTCATGAGTTAAAGTGGTGGTGAAGGTGGTTGTTGCGAAGTTGGTGGTGGTTGCCGGAGAGTTAGGGTGGCGGTGGTGATGGAGATGCTCGTGGTTGGTGTGAAGGTTAGCTTAAAATAATACATACATAGTGGAGGGTTCAAACGAGAAGAATTTTTTTTTGTAAGAACAAAAAAGAAGAAGTTTCAATCAATAAGAATGCTTCATTTTACTTCATTTAATATTTGCATTTAATTTTAATATAAGGGTATATTGGTAAAGTTACATAAATCATTAATTTGTATTCTTCTCCTTTAATAACTAACTAAATTAAATTTGTAACTCTTTTTCAAAATATATACTTTTTCCAAATTAAAAAAACAACAACTTAATTTAAAGTGTAGAATAAATTACTAGTTGTGTAGGATAAATTACGAGTTGTGTAGGATATATTTCGAGGTATGTAGGATAAAATTCTATAATATGTAGGGTATATGTAGGAAAATTTTGATATGTGTAGGTTTTGTAGATTATATGTAGGATAATTAATGATTAGTTGAATAATTAATTAAAGAGAAAAAAACTAATGATATGAGTTATAAATGAAATAGTATTTACTAATATGCTCTTTCTTCTTTTTCTTCTCACATTAAATTTCTTCTCAAATGAACCTTCCCCTACATACATATTATATATACACACATATTAACTATTTAATTAATTTTCTTTATTTTATTTATTATAATATATATATTTTTAATACGTTATATGACTAAATTGCCCTCATGTGCAATGCACATGTTATATTTAACTGAAAATTTTAACTTTGTTAGTGCTAAAGGATGAAAGATGTACTGAATTTTCCAAATAAAGGACTGTGACTGTAATTATTGAAGTTAAAGGTTATCCATTGCAATTCAATAAAAACATAAAGGACGAAAAGTGTAATTTACCCATAATTGTTTATATTTTTTAGAGTTAATTACATAGTTAGTCCCTGTGGTTTGCACAAAATAACATAATTAGGTACTATTAGTTTAAAATCACCTTCTAGGGTATTAACTTTTCATTTTGTAACATTTGCAGGTATCAACTTCTAGGGTATTATAACAACCCTAAAATAAACCGACACCCTCAAAATATTTTTGACACCCCAAAATATATTAAAATATCCTAATATGTCCTAAAATACCCCCCATACGTGAAAACTGACTCGAATACCTTAAATTTCATCAAAAAAAAAATTAAAAACGAAAATAAATGATCCCTGGCAGGCCACGACAGACTCCGCCTGAGTCTACGCGGGCCGCGACCGAGGTACAAGTGGCGAAACCCGGGAGTGCCACGTGGCACAACACCCGGCAAGCCTATAGTGGTGACCGATCAAGCCTACAGACCTAGCCACCTACGTCGCGGGCCGCGAAAGAGACAGCTGTGGCTGTCGCGGGCCGCGAGGAAGTCTAATGACAGCCCTATAAATTGCGTTGCTCGGCTTCAGTCCAATTCGTTCATTTTCTTTCGATTCTCTCTCAATTTCTACATAGTGTACACTATACTCGGGTATAATATCCCCCTAAATAACGAAGTTATGCTCCGTTGTAAGTATCATAACCCTGGATACGTATTAGATACTCTGCCCGATTGATTTAGGGTTCCGTAACGGCTGTCGTGGTTCTGCCCGACGTAGTCGTTGGAATGTCGTCTCGGGGAGGGTATTACTAATGTTAAAATGGGTTATTATACTAACACGTGTGCATTTGTGTAAATTATAGATAATTCTCAGGAAATCCTTACTGAAAACCTAAAACAGCAATGTGAGTAATCTCCTTTTTGTAAACAGTTTTTACAAATCCTTAACTATTTTACAATGTGATTAAGCAGTGATTGAGTCTTTGTAATTCTACGATTACTGCCGATATGTTGGGGTTTTGTATACAAAATGTGGAACACGTTACCATTGGACAAAGAGTTAGCCAATGTGTAACATGACCCACCAATCAGGATTGACAGTACTGAATGAGTAATTGGGTAGATGTAAACATTGTAATCGCTCTCAATACTGTTTAAATTAATAAAATTTTCTTGATTGAACTGGGATTTACTCACCAGTATTTCCCACTGACAAAATGTGGAACACGTTACCATTGGACAAAGAGTTAGCCAATGTGTAACATGACCCACCAGTCAGGATTGACAGTACTGACTGAGTAATTGGGTAGATGTAAACATTGTAATCGCTCTCAATACTGTTTAAATTAATAAAATTTTCTTGATTGAACTGGGATTTACTCACCAGTATTTCCCACTGACAAAATATTTTTAAACGCGTTTCAGGTAACACAATCTGAAAGCCAATTAGAAGCCAGTTGGACAGCACTGAAGGATTGGAAAAGTGGCTATAAAAGTTACCTAAATAAAAGAAGGCGTTTATTTCAATAAAATGGGATTCATCCCTATAAATCAGTTTGTAATAAAAACTTGGGTTTTATCCCAATATGTTTAATTATATAAAATGTGGTGTTTTACTCTGATAAAATATTTCCTAACTACGGTCCTGATGTAATTTCTGCTGCCAAATTAATAAACACCGATACCACCACAGATAGGGGGCGGGGGTTGCGACAGAAGGTGGTATCAGAGCTAAGCCACTGATTCAGCCACATAAGTGTTCTGCTGACACCCAAAATTTATCTAAAGTGTTAGGAAATAAATTACGGAAGTACGTGCATAATTGTATTTTATTGTTATGTGTTATTTGACTATTTGTTAGTTTACAGTATGAGCTACCAAGGACCATCCGACGTGTATCGTCAGTTGTCTGGTTCCCCTAGAAGCAAAGGTGCCTCTTCACAGTCTGCCCTCTCAGGGTACTCTACTGATACTGGAGAAGGAATATTCGTGTTTAAGACTCAGTCTGAAGAGCCATTCCCTCAGAAAAAGGATAGGATGGTTCAGCCGAGTAGCACATGAGCGTAGGAAGCGTATGAAAAAGTTGCAAGAACAGAGAGCCTTATCCGCAACCAAAAGAGAAACCGATGCCCATGCCCAAGACATGATTAATAGGAGTTTAGCTAATTTCCATATCTTAACAACTACTACAGCTGACCCTAATCTGGAGCAAATGCTAGCAACCAAACCACAACCACCAATTCCTGACCAACCAATAGAAATAGAAAACCCTGAAAATCAAGTAGAATTGCATGATTTTAACCCGGAGGAGATACCTAGGATACCAGCACCTAACCCCTTAGACCCAAATTACGACCCATGGTGGGACGACAATAGGGACTATGTGCAACGTTACCTGATACACGAAGACATGCCCATGCCAAACCTAGGAGCCTACCCAGGGTTGGACCCTCTAGATCACTATTACGATAACGATGTATACATTAGGGAGATTTTAGAGAATCCTTACCCATTTCAGGCACCTACACCCCCATACCAGGAACCCGCACCCCAGATTCCAAACCCAGTCCTAGAACCTGCACCCCCAATGAGTGCAGAAAATGTACAAGAACTTAGTACATTTGGTGAGGAAATTTTAGAGAATAGTGAAAGGATGAGACAGGTGGGAGAGCGACTTGTCTGGAAGTACGACGAGCGCAATATGGATTTTTGGATGAATCCATATCCTTGAAAATGATGGTGGATATGATTGTAACACCCCGTGTTTTCGAATGTCAAAGTCAAAGTCCAAGTCCAAGTCCACTTTGACTTCTTTGACTATAATTAGTCTATTTTATGTTTTGTATTATGCGGAGTAAGTGTTGTTAATAAGAATAAATCGAAGTAATCGAATGTTTAATCGACGCGAACCGACTTACGACTGTGAATAGTAGGAAGTAACAATGCGATAAAGTTAATTAATCTAATCGAATCATCAATCGAACTCGAGACTCAAACTATGCGAATTTGGTATTATATTACTTGTGTATGTGCCTTATGTGTTACCTGTGTGTGCTTACTTTATGTTTTGTGTGGTATCCAATCGAATCAATCGAAACTCGAAACTCAATCGAATGCAATCGAAATCGAACCATGATAGTAGTGGAAAAGAGGTTACTCGAGATATAGATGCTTGTATGTAGATATAGTGATTGGGACTGAAAGTAATTTGAATAGGAAACTCTATCGTATTCGTATCATCTTCAAATCGAAATCGAAATATCGAAAATCGTCGCACCGAACACTCGAACCAGGCTGTTGATTGATCAGGTTGTCAGCCGATCGAACAGCCCAGCAGATCGGATGGACTGTCCGATCGAGCAGGCTGTCCGATCGGGATGCCTGGCCGATCGGCCAGCCCTTTCCTCTTTTGGAGTCTATAAATAGGGCTGTCATTTTCATTCTTTCCACTTTTGGAAACTCTCTGACCGACCAGCTCGTTGTAACACACTTGCTTGTTAAATACAATATTTTAATATAAGTTTCGTAAGAAATGCATGTTTTTACGATTACACGTAAGTATGTCAATACGAGATTACTAAAACTTTTACAATTTAAAGGTTTGAACAACTTAATGTAATTGAATTCGTCGTTTAAAAGATACGACGAAACGCCGCGCAGAAGCTTTTAACTTTATCTTGTTCGTTTCTTCTTCGAGCTTGATCTTCATCCGGGTACTCTTGGCAATCACCTATGATCAAAACCAACTTAAAAGTTAGTTTTGATAGTTAAATAACAAGTTTAAACAAGTTATATGGGTCAAACAAACAAAATTAAACATTTTTCAGGTTCAGGGGGGCTAGGCGTCACGCCTAGGGGCTAGATGCCCCACCTAGCCCCCTTTTGGCAGGATGTTTCTTTTATGTTGCTGTACATACCCAGCATGACCCGATTTCACGGAAACGAACATAACTCTCTCGTTTTTTATCCGTTTTACCCGATTCCTTTTCCTACGCTTCCGTAATTTAATTCTCCATCAATGAAGTTAAAATCCAACATCCATCATAATAAATTTTGAGACTTCTAAGCCTTCGACTCATTACCTTTTTATCGACTTTTAACCCGTTTATGCATTTTATCAAACAAACATATTTGTTTGATCTTTATATCACATACACTTCTTCAAATTAAGGTTATCTACCATATTAGGTTCTAATCACAGGTTTATTACACAATTTAAACCCGTTTTCGCTCATATGCTTATTTTGACCCGTTAAGGGTATTTTAAGCACTTAAAGCCTGAAATCGCTTTCATTCATTTCTATTATCTTATTCCTACATTTCTTATCAATTAATCTTCAACTACAACTATATGTGTGTTGGATCTAATGTGGATATCTGTATGTTCCGAGTTTTACCCCTCGGATTATTATTTTACGGCAAGACTCAAATAGAGCCATTTGACTAACGCATTACATCTTTCAACTTCTATACTTATTCTAAGTATTTATCTAATCATGAAATTCGTTTCCAAACAACCTTCAAGGGTTGTTTGTCCAATTTAGCCTACAAGGGCGTTTTGATCGATTTTGGTCCTTCTTTTACGACGAAGGACTCTCACCAATTATTTGACCAAAATAACACTTTTAACTACCTGGCTTGGATCAACATATAGACCCGTTTTATACCTCGTTTTCATTATCACACAATCAATGGTGACGCAATTATCCGATTTGCTAATCGGTCCTGTTAACATAAGACTTGACAATCACATTAGTCGATATTGTCAAATGGTGTTATCACCACCATTTGACCCGTTTGGACTATATGCCCAACGTTATCTTATTTAATCAAAAACATCGTTTTTGATTTCCAATTCATGCATCCATCCCATCCTGGATTTTATTACCATACCCTTTTTCTTTTTAAAACTCTTTTCTTACAAATTTAACCCATTTCGGCTTACGCCATGGGTATCCTTTTAACCTTGATTTACATTAGTCGACACTTGACCAAATTCCATTTTTTGCCCTTTTTCCCTCATTATTAGATTACACTACAAGGTAATCTTAACAAAAATCCATATTTCCGATATTATTGTTATCACATTTATAACGTATAGAATAAACGAGTATTCTATATAAGTATGTAAATTACACTTACCTCGCATCCACGCCACGCTTTTCTTTCCGTACTTGCTCCGTTTGACCTGCTCCCTCCTCCAAGCTTTCACCTAGCTTGTTACGCGTCAAACTATTGTCAATCATTTACAAGGCGGTTAAATTAGTCATTAACAAACACGACTATTCCACCTCACTTATTTTCTATGTCGAAGCTACTGTTCGACTTCATGCTTAGTTAACTTAGTTTATCAAAGTTAACTACTTTAAATCTCATGGTTTACAATATTAAGTCTAAATCAACATAGTATTTAGAACCCTTATCATTTCATATCACACGTAATTGCGATATCATCCAAATACGCGTTTTCACCATAAATTTCAACACTTTAGTTCTCATTTAGGCATTTTTAACAAACACCTAATGTGCATACTTTTACATATTTACTAACTAGTTCATAACTAATTATTTTCACCAAGATTTATATCAAAATCAAACTTCTATGTCTAGTGTTCATGAACTACATCAAGAACTTATATCATAACAATCAATATTCATCAATTTAACACTCTAATCCAAGTGTTCATCATATTGTCAATAAACCCACTTAGCACATAATAGGGTAATTATCAAACCCCTAGTATTGACACCAATTCATCAAGTTTTTCAACTAGGGTTTGTTTCTAAACGAAGATTTCATCATAATAACACTCATAGATTCAACATTGATTTCAGAATTTCGATTATGATTGTTCATCATAATCTCAAAGTATCACTAAAATCATAAAATCCAACATACCTTGTGATCCCCACGACTAGGTGATCATTAATACGTGTTCATGCATTGATTTGGGGCTAGAATCCATCTTCAATTTGATGTAATTGATCAAGTTAGAGTTTGGCTCCTTGGAGCCCCTCCTGGTCGTACGCACACACACACACACTCTCAGTGTGCGTGTTGTGTTTTATTATTTGTTTTAATTAAAACAAGTTTCTTCACTAGGCAACCTTAGTCCCCCATGTTTTATTTTAATCTATGAAGCTATAATTCACTGTTTATCACTTAACCACCAACTACTAACTAGGTTAATTATTCCTAGTTAAGTTTATGGGTTCGGGAAACTATAACTCGTTATATTTTAGGTCCCGTGAACTCGGGCCTTTTTACCCCTTTTATTTTCGTGGAATCTCTCTCTCTCTTTTTTTTATTAATATTAGGATTACTTATTTAAATCCTAATATTTACCGGGTTACTTTCACTACTAACGCTATTTTACCCGTGTATTAGTATTAACGGGGTTTGATTACCAAACCCGTTTTCGGGGTGTTACACTCGTGCTCCTCATCTTTTCTCAGATTTCTTCCAATTCCGGTAAGTTTTCATCTTAAAACTTGTACTTTATTGATCAATACACACTCCTACACCTTTATATTTTTCAAATCTTGATTTCTAACCGAGAAATCATCAATATCTAAGCATTCTAGGATGATGTCATCATGGTGTTCTTCAAGAACATCATGTTTTGGCCTCAATCCACCATGAATAGCTCGGATCTAACCGATTTCCACATAAACAAGCTAAGATCTATCAAAGATCTAAACATTTACATGATGTGAAGGATTGAAAGAAGGAATTCCAACTTTCTTTCAACTCTTTTACACTCAATACCTTCAAACCGGTAGAAACGAAGCTTAAGCCGACTCACTAATCATTCTAGTGGATGAGTGGTTCAAGATTCGGATTCTATCTACGAGGATCACCGACTTCGGGTTAAACATCAAACTACCGTTCCGAACAGTTCACCGGCCGGAATTGGGTGATTCCTGTCCGAGCGGGGGAAACAAGTAAGAATGAAAGTGTTATGGTTCAACTCGTTGTAAAACTACCTCAATATAACGTCAAATAATCAGAACAGCCAAGTGTTAGATGAACAGGCCGACCAGGTCAGGATGCTGGCCGAACGGTTAGGCTGTCCGAACGGACAACCCAACCGATCGAACATGTCAGCCGATCGACCAGGCCAGCCGATCGGCTAGCATATGGCCCCGCACTTTGACAATTTCATGAAGTATAGTATTGAACGAGGTGATGTTCGATCGAACGAGCTGTTTGATAACATTACTCATCGGATCATGAGGTACTATGCTTCCACACTTAATCGATTACAACTCGTAGTAGTATGGAGTGCCACCCGATCGAACATGTTGTTCGATCGATCAGGTGACATCCAGCTGAGGACTCACTATCGAAGTGTCTAACCGATCGGTTAAGCCGGCCGATCGAACAGACCGTTCGATCGATTGAACTAAAAAGTAAGAACACTTTAGTGTTCTCAAATACTACAACGAAAACTTCAAAAGGTCAAACCATCATACACAAACACATCTTACTAAAAGAAAGAAACAATCCACCCGAACAGTCCAGCCGATCGAGCCTACCGGCCGATCGAACAGACTGTCTAGCCGAACGAACAACCCATCCGATCGAACCTACTGTTCGATCGACCAGGCTGTTCGACCCATCATCACCTATTTCCGTTTTGCGTGTTACTTATCGTTATGCTATCGAACCATTCAGGCTAACCCTACTCTCAAGCGCTCTCTTCAATCATCAATCAATCGCTGTGAGTATACTCGATCCCTTTTTGCTTTTAGCACTTTTGGGTGTTACATATGTTACTTATATCAAAACACAATCGAACACAGTACTCAATTACTTGAACGCTAACCGATTCGCATGTATTACGTGACTGAATGAATGCTTGTTGTTATGTTTACACGTGGAATGCTGTCTACCTGCCTTAACGACGTAGTACTATAGTTTGGACTCAGCACCCGTTCACACGGGGGTTGTTAAGGACAATTACTTGCATAGATTACGATGGTAATCATGTATTGCGAACTGTCTTGGACAGTCAACCCGCAGTCATTGGTATCGATAGATCCATGTCGCTAATTAAAATGCTTCGTTTTCCTCTGTGTACGTGCTGGTTATGCGTAAACTATTCGAACTTTATTATGCTATTATCAAACTTGTATGCTCACCTTTACATTATATGTACTGACTTTATTTTAACGTATGTGACATGTGTTTAAGATGTTTGCTTGCTAGGAAAGCGAGGCTAGAATAAAGCTCTAGAGCCCCCCAACAAATAGTTGTCTGTCAGGAACAAGCGTCTAGAGCATAGTTGTCTGTAGATCTTGTCCGACCGGGTCTTTAGGAGCATTTGAACAATATTTATGTCATTTATTTAAATCTGAGTTGTCGGAACAGAATTACTTGACTAGTTGTTATCTGTAATAATTGATTGTATTATTTGGGATACGGTATGGGACGTATCATTTAATTGAATAGTATTAATAGTTGTTGTGGAAACTTCTGGACAATCTGTTTTGCTCAGTGCCATGCCCCGATGATTCCGCCATCGGTTGGGGTGTGACAGATTGGTATCAGAGCCATAACTATAGAGAATTAGACAGGACACGACCTAGTCCGGGTCGCTGTCTTAGAGACCTAGACTATAGTTTGGAACCAACAGACCAAGTGTATACGCTAAATTCTGCTATTCTATACTATCACTGCACTCGAATTTTCAAATAGAATCAAGCGATTCAGTCGGGATTAGGTGTGAAAACCGCAAACTCTCGACTAAATTGCTTGGTCAATACTGATCTTATCAATTTATCGACGATTTCCTCACTATTTTCAATAACGAACGAGGAGAATTATACCAAATCAGGAGTGAAATCCATATTTTGATGAATAATCTCCTCAATTTTACTAAAACAAGGAAGAAGTTGCTAAGCTAGGGGTGAAACCTTAACCTTGACAACTTGTTCCGGATTTTTATTTATCTCACCAAAGCCTCAACGGACTCCAACGACCTGAACTCGCAAGTATGACCTAGGGAATACATGTTGAATGCCCAAGAATCGAGGCAGCAACGCGAGCCCGAAAGTTAAAAAGTGATGACAAGTCTATTGTGAATAGTCGAATCGCTTTGGGTAGTCAATGTCTAGTAGCCGCAGACAATCTGTCTCTCGATTTCTATCTGTTTTCGATTCTGAGCCCGCAGCCGCCAACTCTGATGACTCGTTGATTTTATGTGTTGTATGTGTCTAATTGTTTATATGTTTAAAATTTTGAGATTTATTTGGTTTTGCTATCACTTCGATCGACACACACGATTCGCATTGCTATTCTACCTCAATACGCTAACAAGTCGCTGCAATTCTAGGCGATATCATGCTACGAAATACGATTAAACTATACTATTCGACACGCTATGCGATTATACTATGCTACTTGATATGCGATACTAACGACACGCGAACTTGAATGATAGGTTTCTATATTCTGACTGCTTCTGCAATTGAATGTGTATGTGCTTCTGTGTTTATGTGTCTCTGTGCTCTATGTGCCTATGTGCTTCTGTGATTACGTGAATCTGTGGTTATGTGCCTACGTGTTATGTGATACATGTTTCGACGTGTTCCTAAGCCTTAGTGAGTAGTAGACGTGTGAGGTGAGATTCAATCATGTTGTGTTGAGTCCTGAGACGATGTCTGTTGTAGACAATGTCGTCTGGATCCCGACACCATCTTACCCGCCAAGAGAAGAGAGACAGGCGTCTCGCTTCTATCATTGCCAAGAGTGTGGCAAAAGCTGTAAGCGAGGTATATGAAAACGTCAGCAAGTCGTCCGAGGAGTCGCGAATTGAAGCTCCTAAGGATGCCAACAAGACGGGTTTCAGCTTCAAACAGTTTAAAGCATGCGGACCCAAAGAATTCACCGGAGAAGATGGCCCTACCGCCATGTTTCAATGGTTCGATTCAGTTGAAGTCACTCTGCGCCAAAGCGGCTGTCCTGAAAATCTCCGCACCCTCAATGCTACAGGCGTCTTCCACTCCCGAGCTCTAGACTGGTGGACGGCCGTACAAAACAAGCGCGGAAATGATGCAGCTTATGAGCTAACTTGGGAGGAGTTGAAAGCTATCATGATGGACGAATTCTTCCCTCCCCATGAACGCCAAAAGCTGGAGGACGAGTTTTGGAACATCAAGCAGAAGTATGGAGACAACGCTGCTTTAACTGCTCGCTTCAAGCAGCTTAGTATCATCTGTCCCGACCAAGTCAAGACGCCAGACATGGCCATCAAGAAGTATATTCGAGCTCTACCCGATTGTGTTGCCGATTTTCTTCATGCTGCCAAGACATCATCGATTGAAGAGACCTACCTGCTTGCCGCCGAGATCAATGACAAGCGAGTAAAGTCTGGTATCTGGGATAAGCATACCAAGTCTCTGCATCAAGCCACCACCACATCAACCGTCGACGCCTCCACTGCTCAACCCTCCAAGTCGTCAAGAAGAAAGAAGAAGCACAACAACAACAGCTCCAGCAACAAGAACTGTGCCGTGACAACGACTGCTGCCCTTCTGCAAGCCGTACAGGCTCAGCAGCAGTCTCACCACCGACAAGCTCCAGTGATCAATGCGCCGCCAGCCAAGCGCGCTTACACGGGTCCCCACCCGCTCTGCCCGACGTGCTCATACCATCACCCGGTGGGAATCGCCTGTCGTTTCTGCGCCCACTGCAACCTCGACGGGCATTTCACTGCGAACTGTCGCTATGGTCCCCGTCAAGCCCCAGTTCAAGCCGCCGCTCATCAAGCTCTACTCCCAGCCCCTCAAGGCCAACCCGCAGCTCAAGCACCCGCGGTCAATGCTCGTTTCTGCTTTGCATGTGGTGATCCTAACCATTTTGCAAACATGTGCCCAAACAGGATTGTGAAACAAGAACCCCAACAGCAGCAGCAGCAGCAGCAGCAGCCTCAGCAGCAGCAACAAGCAACCCGTGCTAGAACCTTTAACATCAACGCCCGTCAGGCCCAGGCTGACAACAACGTGGTTAATGGTACGTTCCTTGTGAATGGTATTTATGCATCATGTTTGTTTGATACTGGAACCGATAACTGCTTTGTGTCGTTTGAATTCGAGAAGCTCCTTAGTCGTAAGTGCTCTTATCTCCCCTCGTTATTTGAAGTTGAAGTTGCTACCGGAAGAACCGTTGCCGTTAACTCTGTTCTTCGTGATTGTACCCTCAAGCTCAACAATCACGTCTTCCCAATCGACCTTATTCCGATGCAACTCGGAAGTTTTGACGTCATAGTAGGCATGGACTTTCTTCGCGAAAACCATGTTGAAGTTGTGTGCTTTGAAAAGATGATTCGATTCTCGCTCGCAAATGGTGATCTCTTATGTGTATACGGTGAGACAGCTTCAAAAGGTCTCAAGCTTATGTCGTGTATCCAAGCTAGCAAGTATCTCCGCAAGGAATACAGAGCTTTCTTGGCCAACATTGTAGTAGCGGAGAAGGAAAAGAAAAAGAAGGTTGAAGTCAAAGACGTTCCAGTGGTTCATGAATTTCCTCAGGTGTTCCCTAACGATCTTCCTGGACTACCGCCAAGTCGTGATATCGACTTTCGTATTGACCTTATTCCTGGAGCTAACCCTGTTGCCAAAGCTCCTTATCGACTCGCGCCATCCGAAATGAGGGAACTCTCAAACCAACTCCAGGAGTTACTTGAAAAAGACTTTATTCGCCCGAGCACCTCTCCTTGGGGCGCACCAGTACTTTTCGTCAAAAAGAAGGATGGGTCGTTCAGGATGTGCATCGACTATCGGGAATTGAATAAGCTGACCATCAAGAACCGTTACCCTTTGCCTCGAATCGATAACTTATTTGATCAGCTGCAAGGTGCCAAGTGTTTCTCGAAGATCGATCTACGTTCAGGCTACCATCAGTTGCGCATTCAAGAGGATGATATCCCCACACTTTGACAATTTCATGAAGTATAGTATTGAACGAGGTGATGTTCGATCGAACGAGTTGTTTGATAACATTACTCGTAGTAGTACGGAGTGCCACCCGATCGAACATGCTGTTCGATCGATCAGGTGACATCCAGCTGAGGACTCACTATCGAAGTGTCTAACCGATCGGTTAAGCCGGCTGATCGAACAGACCGTTCGATCGATCGACCTGAAAAGTAAGAACATTTCAGTGTTCTCAAATACTACAACGAAAACTTCAAAAGGTCAAACCATCATACACAATCACATTGTTGGTGCAGTTGTCTGTCGACTACATCTTCGTTCAAGTCTTAGAGTTTTAGAATAGGAATGATTGTAAATGATTGTAAATATGAGAAAGTGAAATTGTATAGTTGTATAATGATTGGATCGCTCTTAGGAACATGGGCCGCTCGAACGGACATGTTGGTCCGCTCGAGTGACAAAGGTCTGAACCGCTCGAGTTGCATGTTAGTTGGACCGCTTATGTGTCAACTACATGGACCGCTTATTGGGCCTGTCCAATAAGCGGTCCCAGCTGTCTATAAATACCTATGAGCGATCTGACTTGAGAAGAGTTGTAACGTTTTGGTGAAATCGTACCGAGGTTCTGCCGGTGCGAGATTTAAGTTGTAACCAGCGTCAAATCTATACAACAAGTAGTTAAAGTGATATTGGTGCTGTTTCTACCTTAGTTTCTTGTTATTCCGCACCTGAAACCAAGGAGAAAGCCTCTGAACGACTCGTTTGGGTCAGAATACGATCCTACAAGTGGTATCAGAGCTCAGGAGGAGGTTCTCTGCAGAAATTAGCCGGATTTCATCACTTTTTCTTACTTCTACACCTTCTTTTTCTGATTCGAGAAGATTTCACGGTCAGAATTTGCTCAATTTTTCACAGATTGTGCGAAATAGTATCGAGATAAACCCTAGAAAGTTTCAGATCTAAATTCAAAGTTTTAGTGGATCAAAATTAGAATTGAAGTTGAACCGCTCGTTCGAACAGCTCTTGGACCGCTTATCCGGACGAATCAGGAACCGCTCATTCGGTCGGATCGACTTTGAATCGCTTATCCGGACATTGTGAATCGCTCATCCGGACAAGTATGGACCGCTTATTCGGACGGATTGTAAATCGCTTATTCGAACATAGTTTGGAACCGCTTATTCGGTCGGTTAGAACCGCTCATACGGACGAATTGTTCCTGGATCGCTTATTAGAACTGATTTGGATCGCTTATTGGATCATTTCTGGATCGCTTTTTCAGACAATTTCTGGACCGTTTATTTGTCATCCAGTTTGTGTATCTGGACCGCTTATTTGGATCAACTGCTGTTTGATTCGCTTTTCTGTCACATTTAGATCGCGTATTCGTCAACAAACACGTGCCGTTCTGTTTTGCGAAACATGGCAATGATGTTCGATGAACAGGAGAATTATTATTTCGAAAGATTTAATAACTGGAATAACGGATTTCTAAATGAGGGGTATAGAAAAGTGAGCAAAGATGGTTGGGCAAAAAGGTTCAAATATTTCGTGTGTCTGAAAGATGAAACGTTGGATGATCTTAAAGACCGATATGATGTTTTACTGAATTATCTGAAAGATCATGAGATATATCCGTCAACTGCTGAAAAATTGGAGAAATTTGCAGATGCATTACCAATTGAATGGAGTGAATGTTTGAAAAATTTAAGAGAGGACTCAAATTTTTCAAAGCTACCTCTAAATCAATTCATCAGCAAACTTAAAGCTCATGAACTTGAAGTCAGTAAGAAAAAGAAAGAGATGATTAAGGTTTTGGAGTATAACATGCTAGATTTGGATACAGATGTGATTGAGGAAATGTACAAAAGAGTTGCTAAATGTGTCAGAGCAAAAAACGTGCTAAAATACGATTTCAAACGAGGTTGTTATATTGATAATGTTGGTAATCCTCTTGATTTCGTTAAACTCTTTTGTGCAGGTAAATTTATGGAAAATGAAGAAAAAGTTCCAAAAGCTGAAGAATCGGTGAAGAATGAAACAATGTGCTCAACATGCGATAATTTTAAGACTGATAATGACAAACTCGTGAGAGACATAGAAAGTTTAGCATCTGAAGTCAAAAAGTTGAAAGACGAGAAGCACGTTGCTGAAAAACAGATTCTTTCTTTGGAAAAAGATTGTGAGAAGTTGAAAGCCAAAAACGACAAACTGTTGATTGATTTAACAGTTTGACTTTGAAAAATCAAGAATTTGAGGGGCAAGTGAAAATTCTTGAAGATGGGAAAAATGTGTTTAGTCAAAACAACATTGAAAAACAAAAGATGATAAATTCCCATCTTTAGAAGATTGTCGAACTTGAAAAAGAAGGTGAAAGCGCTCAAAAGAGAATCAAAGAGTTGGTAAAAGAGCTTGAAAGCAAAAAGAAATCGTCAGAAGATGAGGATTTCTGGATAAAGCTTGAAAACAAAAACCTAAAAGCGAATGAATCAAAATTTCAGGAACAGCTCAAAATTTTGACAAATGAAAAGTCTGTTCTTGAAAGTTTGAAGGTTGAGAATGAAAATTCCATCAAGTATCATCTTGAGAGAATATCTCAGCTTGAGGAAGAAGCTAAGAATTCCAGGACCAAGATAGATAAACTTGAGAAGAAATTGATCAGTTTTGCGACTAAATCTGACAAGTTGAATATTCCTTGTCCAAAACCGATCAATTCAGTTCCGATGAGTGAAAAGGCTACAAACTTTGACAAAGTCAAAGTCAAAGATTGTGATGATAAAACTGATGAGGAAAATGAGAATTTTTATTCAGAAGATGAGTCTGTGACAGAGTCTGATGATGAAAATGTTAAGAAAGAAAAACAAAAATTGTTTTTAAAGTTGAAAGAAAAATTTCAGAAAACTGTTCTGCAATCAACTGAAAAAGGTGAATGCTCTAAGCAAAAACCTGTGAAGAAGATTGTAAAACAGAATCAAAACTTTAAAAATGAAAGAAAAAACTCATCAGTACGATCATCCAATCAAAAGAAAAAATTACAAAAAATTGAAAATGAAAATTCAAAATTTGTTGTGTGCAGAACAAACCACAGTGCAAAAGCGTCAAAACCAGCACATTTGAGGAAGGAATTTCACCAAGCCAGACAATGCTATGATCTGAGCATTTGGTGTGAAAAAGGTGGTAACTGGTATGATAACAGGGTGTGCTACAGCTGCGGATATCAGGGGCATATTGCTGTTAACTGCCAATACTGGAGTTATGAGACCAGGAGGTGCTACAATTGCAATATCAAAGGTCACATTGCCAGAGATTGCCCAAAGAGATCGCATGACAGATTGAGGGCTAATTCTCAGAAAATGGCAAAGAAGATACCAGTCGTTGTCAAGCCCAAAGAATTGAAAGTTTCAGGCCAAAACGTCAGAGAACAAAAGGTCAAAGAACCTAAAGTTCAAGAAACAAAAGTGAAGCTTTCTCAGGGGCAGAAAGATCGACTGAGGAAAAAGAGAAAGAAAGCGAGAGAATATCTCGAAAAGATTTTGTCCTCGGGTTCACCCGACAGATCGAAGAAGAGTTCTGATGAATCAACTTCCTCGGCTGCAAAGTCAAGCAAGATGAATTCATCAGATACAAATCTGGGGACAAAAGAGGATAAGAAGAAGAAGAAAGTGAAGTTTTCACTTCCTGGCGATGAATCTGTTTCTTCGAAAACAAAGGAGCCACATGTCGGCGATGAATCTGGCTCATCAAAGTCAGACAAGCCACATTCAGGCAATGATTCTGGAATGGTAAAGCCAGAGGAGCCATGTGTTGAGGTAAAGGTCGAGAATTCTAATTTAACAATGGATGAGGAAAATTTTCCACCATTGTTGAATAAGAATTCAAAATCACCCAAGGCTGGTCAGGCTTGGGTGAAACTTTTCAAATAGAAAAACCTGACTTGCCGGAGCTCCCAGGTTTGTAAGTGTGGAGCATGAATCGGCATCTTTTTAAATCTGTGTTTGAAGATTTTGCAGGAATTGCCGGAGATCCCAAGATGGTATCGTGGATCATGAATCGGCATCTTTCTTGAATTTTATTCGGTAACGTCAATCATGCAAACGGTAAAGAGGTTTGGTTGTGTTTGTGAATGTTTTACAAATGGTACAGAGGATTCTGGACTGCATATGGTAAATCAAGGACATTAACTTGTACTTAGATTTTCCTACTTTTGTGTAGAAAACAAGATGATGAAGTAACCCCGTACCTAAACTGTTTGGTAAACAAACTAAGTTTTTCGGAAAAACCATTTTGATTAAAACAAACTTAAGTGTTTTGAAATCACAATGGGAAAATAGTTTGTTGTGAGGGGGAGTTCTGATTGTTTACGCCAGGTGGATGGAGAATTGAAGTGATTCTCATCATGTTGTCAATTTTGTACAGTTTGTTTCAAATTTTCCCAGAAAATCAAAATTGAAACATATTTTGATTTTAGGGGGAGAAAAATTTTAAAAAAATTAGAAAATTTGAAAATGTCAAAAACATTAAAAATTTAAAAATGAGTTTTGTTGCGTAAAAGAGGAAATGATAGTAAATCAGTGGACTATCACAGCATGCTAAAGAAATGTAATGCCAAATGTGATAAACGGTCTCACTAAAGATGTGACGATAGGCTCAGCTAGACTAGTAGATTTGCGATAACGATACAAACTTAAATGTAAAAGCCTAGTTCTAGTGGGAAACATGGTTGAAAGCATAGTACTTAGTTTTGTCCTTCTTGACTGTGTGCCTACTCGGTAATCGCTGAATGCCAAAAAGCATAAAACTGGTTGAGTTTGTGAACTTTCACAACTTTGCTGAAAAGTCGCTGTGATTGTGCATTTCTTTTTGCAAAGATTTAAACTTGTTTGATTTTTTTTTATTTTGTTTAAGCATCGGACATCCTCTGCGTATACGTGAGTATCGACCTGGATGTTGTTGCCTAAATGTTCTGCTTTATTTTCTTTGGTGTTTCGTTTAAGTTTTGGACCTCCTCTGCGTATACGGAAGTATCGACCTGGTGGTTAAAGCCTAAACAACTTCAACTTATTTTATTTTCTTATTTTGTTTAAACATTGGACTTTCTCTGCGTATACGGAAGTATCGACCTGATTGTTAATGTTTAAACATTCTGCTTTGTTTTCGCACAAATCACAGTTGATGAAAGTTTAAAGGCATTACTTGAGTTAGTGTATTGCATGATGAGGGGATATGCTGAGATCGTGGGGTCCATAAGAACTTAGTGCATAATTAATATACCTTAACGTATTGGTAAGCATTTCGAAAGTTGTTAGATTGAGCTTAAGTGGACAACAATATCGTCAATCAACGTGAATCGTTTAGAACTTAAAACGATTAAAAGCTTAACGGTGCTTGTGTTATGTCTCAAAAACTGATATGATCCTCTTGCACAAACTCACAAAAATATGTTTGTTTTGCATTTAAATTTCTGTTTTTGCATTTATGTTTCATATTTTCAAAAATCCAAAAAGAGTTTCGACAACTGATGGTGAAGAGCTGATTTTCAAAATCTCAAAGGCTAAACTTGATGGACAGACAGATTGGTTTGGGAGAGAGTGTTAAATTGTGAAGATTTGAAATGCAAATTTGGTTCATTAACTTGATGAATAAGTTGAATGGTTTCTGATCCTGTTGCTACAGAGAGCCAGAAAATATATCAGAACCAAAGATGATGAGCTGATCAGAGAGAAGCTAGGAGATAATTTCGATGGTGGTAACAAAATCCCAGACGTCTATCCTAGCAGAGTGATAGGGGGAGTCTGATGAAGGTTATAGCCAAAGAAAGATAGATCCATGCAGAATTCTTGAAGAAGACCGAACTATATCCGAGAATGTCTTGTTGAAGACTCTCACTGAAGATTCCGTCAACATTCAAGGGGGAGTCTGTTGGTGCAGTTGTCTGTCGACTACATCTTCGTTCAAGTCTTAGAGTTTTAGAATAGGAATGATTGTAAATATGAGAAAGTGAAATTGTATAGTTGTATAATTATTGGATCGCTCTTAGGAACATGGGCCGCTCGAACGGACATGTTGGTCCGCTCGAGTGACAAAGGTCTGAACCGCTCGAGTTGCATGTTAGTTGGACCGCTTATGTGTCAACTACATGGACCGCTTATTGGGCCTGTCCAATAAGCGGTCCCAGCTGTCTATAAATACCTATGAGCGATCTGACTTGAGAAGAGTTGTAACGTTTTGGTGAAATCGTACCGAGGTTCTGCCGGTGCGAGATTTAAGTTGTAACCAGCGTCAAATCTATACAACAAGTAGTTAAAGTGATATTGGTGCTGTTTCTACCTTAGTTTCTTGTTATTCCGCACCTGAAACCAAGGAGAAAGCCTCTGAACGACTCGTTTGGGTCAGAATACGATCCTACACACATCTTACTCAAAGGAAGAAACAATCCACTCGAACAGTCCAGCCGATCGAGCCTACCAGCCGATCGAACAGACTGTCTAGCCGAACGAACAACCCGTCTGATCGAACCTACTGTTCGATCGACCAGGCCGTTCGACCCATCATCACCTGTTTCCGTTTTGCGTGTTACTTATCGTTATGCTATCGAACCTTTCAGGCTAACCCTACTCTCAAGCACTCGCTTCAATCATCAATCAATCGCTGTGAGTATACTCGATCCCTTTTTGCTTTTAGCACTTTTGGGTGTTACATACGTTACTTATATCAAAACACAATCGAACACACTACTCAATTATTTGAACGCTAACCGATTCGCATGTATTACGTGACTAAATGAATGCTTGTTGTTATGTTTACACGTGGAATGCTGTCTACCTGCCTTAACGACGTAGTACTATAGTTTGGACTCAGCACCCGTTCACACGGGGGTTGTTAAGAACAATTACTTGCATGGATTACGGTGGTAATCATGTATTGCGAACTGTCTCGGACAGTCAACCCGCAGTCATTGGTATCGATAGATCCATGTCGATAATTAACATGCTTCGTTTTCCTCTGTGTACGTGCTGGTTATGCGTAAACTATTCGTACTTTATTATGCTATTATCAAACTTGTATGCTCACCTTTACATTATATGTACTGACTTTATTTTAACGTATGTGACATGTGTTTAAGATGTTTGCTTGCTAGGAAAGCGAGGCTAGAATAAAGCTCTAGAGCCCCCCAACAAATAGTTGTCTGTCAGGAACAAGCGTCTAGAGCATAGTTGTCTGTAGATCTTGTCCGACTGGGTCTTTAGGAGCATTTGAACAATATTTATGTCATTTATTTAAATCTGAGTTGTCGGAACAGAATTACTTGACTAGTTGTTATCTGTAATAATTGATTGTATTATTTGGGATACGGTATGGGACGTATCATTTAATTGAATAGTATTAATAGTTGTTGTGGAAACTTCTGGACAATCTGTTTTGCTCAGTGCCATGCCCCGATGATTCCGCCATCGGTTGGGGTGTGACAGATTGGTATCAGAGCCATAACTATAGAGAATTAGGCAGGACACGACCTAGTCCGGGTCGCTGTCTTAGTGACCTAGACTATAGTTTGGAACCAACAGACCAAGCGTATACGCTAAATTCTGCTATTCTACACTATCACTGCACTCGAATTTTCAAATAGAATCAAGCGATTCAGTCGGGATTAGGTGTGAAAACCGCAAACTCTCGACTAAATTGCTTGGTCAATACTGATCTTATCAATTTATCGACGATTTCCTCATTATTTTCAATAACGAACGAGGAGAATTATACCAAATCAGGAGTGAAATCCATATTTTGATGAATAATCTCCTCAATTTTACTAAAACAAGGAAGAAGTTGCTAAGCTAGGGGTGAAACCTTAACCTTGACAACTTGTTCCGGATTTTTATTTATCTCATCAAAGCCTCGACGGACTCCAACGACCTGAACTCGCAAGTATGACCTAGGGAATACGTGTTGAATGCCCAAGAATCGAGGCAGCAACGCGAGCCCGAAAGTTAAAAAGTGACGACAAGTCTATTGTGAATAGTCGAATCGCTTTGGGTAGTCAATGTCTAGTAGCCGCAGCCAATCTATCTCTCGATTTCTATGTGTTTTCGATTCTGAGCCCGCAGCCGCCAACTCTGATGACTCGTTGATTTTATGTGTTGTATGTGTCTAACTGTTTATATGTTTAAAATTTTGAGATTTATTTGGTTTTGCTATCACTTCGATCGACACACACGATTCGCATTGCTATTCTACCTCAATACGCTAACAAGTCGCTGCAATTCTAGGCGATATCATGCTACGAAATACGATTATACTATACTATTCGACACGCTATGCGATTATACTATGCTACTCGATATGCGATACTAACGACACGCGAACTTGAATGATAGGTTTCTGTATTCTGACTGCTTCTACAATTGAATGTGTATATGCTTCTGTGTTTATGTGTCTCTGTGCTCTATGTGCCTATGTGCTTCTGTGATTACTTGAATCTGTGGTTATGTGCCTACGTGTTATGTGATACATGTTTCGACGTGTTCTTAAGCCTTAGTGAGTAGTAGACGTGTGAGGTGAGATTCAATCATGTTGTGTTGAGTCCTGAGACGATGTCTGTTGCAGACAATGTCGTCTGGATCCCGACACCATCTTACCCGCCAAGAGAAGAGAGACAGGCGTCTCGCTGCTATCATTGCCAAGAGTGTGGCAAAAGCTGTAAGCGAGGTATATGAAAACGTCAGCAAGTCGTCCGAGGAGTCGCGAATTGAAGCTCCTGAGGATGCCAACAAGACGGGTTTCAGTTTCAAACAGTTTAAAGCATGCGGACCCAAAGAATTCACCGGAGAAGATGGCCCTACCACCATGTTTCAATGGTTCGATTCAGTTGAAGTCACTCTGCGCCAAAGCGGCTGTCTTGAAAATCTCCGCACCCTCAATGCTACAGGTGTCTTCCAGTTCCGAGCTCTAGACTGGTGGACGGCCGAACGAAACAAGCGCGGAAATGATGCAGCTTATGAGCTGACTTGGGAGGAGTTGAAAGCTATCATGATGGACAAATTCTGCCCTCCCCATGAACGCCAAAAGCTGGAGGATGAGTTTTGGAACATCAAGCAGAAGGATGGAGACAACGCTGCTTTAACTGCTCGCTTCAAGCAGCTTAGCATCATCTGTCCCGACCAAGTCAAGACGCTAGACATGGCCATCAAGAAGTATATTCGAGCTCTACCCGATTGTGTTGCCGATTTTCTTCATGCTGCCAAGACATCATCGATTGAAGAGACCTACCTGCTTGCCGCCGAGATCAATGACAAGCGAGTAAAGTCTGGTATCTGGGATAATGTTAGTGCATTACGTCTATTGACTTCGTCTTGTATCATGTAATAGAATAGAATAGGATATCTAGTGCACGAGGTTCGAGAAACGAAACTTGGTGGATAAGCAACTAGTTCCGCTTATATGGACAATGTCCATAAAAGCGAAACCACTCGCATGTAGTTCCGCTTATATGGACATGTCCATATAAGCGAAACCTCCACATCTATATAAGGTGCACTGTTTCGCTTATTCGGCACGACAGTTCCTGAAATTGTAACGAAGTGCTGCCAAGATTTGTCCAGGTTTTAATCACTGTTAATATCAATCAAAGTGACAGATTGTATAGTATCAAGCTGTTTATATGTCCGTTTCTCTGATTCCGCCTTTGAACCGGACTTAAAGTTCTTCTGATTGACTCATTCGGGGTCTACAACGATCCTACAAGTGGTATCAGAGCACAGGAAGAAGAGCTTAGCTTGATATCATTCTTATTCTGACTTCTACACCTTCTTTTTTTCATTTCAGAAAGTTTCCACAGTTAAAATCAGTCAAATTTTTCACAGGATGTGTATTAGTGGATAATGACAAACCCTTGAAAGTTTCATATCAAAATTCGACCTAAAAATGGACCAAATTACATTCGGATGTGGTTCCGCTTATTTGAACAATGTGTAGGTTCGCTTATTGATATACATAGGTTTGCTTCAGTGAGCAAAATTTGTTGTAGTTCCGCTTCAGAGGTCCGCTTATTGGGTCATTTTGTTAAGGTTTCGCTTGTAAGGTCCGCTTTTGTGACACTAGTTTCGCTCCAAACTACATAGTTCCGCTCATACAGACATCAAATAGTTTCGCTCATCCGGACATAACCTGGTCCGCTTATTTGAACATCTTGCAGTTTCGCTTGAACGAACAGATCTATTAGTTCCGCTTATTCGAACCTTGTAGATCCGCTTGAACGGACATTATAGTTCCGCTTAAACATACAACTTGACACTTTCGCTTATACGGACATCGTAGTTCCGCTTATTCGGATATAGTCAGGTTCACTTATTTGACATCAAAGGTTCCGCTTATTCGGCTCAACAAGGTTTCGCTCATTTGCTCCAAACAAGGTTCGCTTATCTGTCCAACCAGTTTAGCTCATTAGTCAATTTGGGTTTCGCTCATACGTTCGATCTGATTTAGCCCGTGTGTCATATTTTCACTCGAAAGTGAACATTTCCATATCGGGATCATTTCGTGTCAATCAAGTGTCAGTCAGTTTCAATTTATTTGATATTGATTGTACTGATTGTTTGTGTTTGTCTGTTGCTTCCAGGTTTGAAGATTAAAGTGAGAGATTCAAGAAACATTTTAAAGATGTCGGATTTTGGCGAAGAGTTTTACAACACGTTTTACAACACGTTTACTTCAGAAGATACACCAATTACTCCAAAGAATGCTACTAAAGTGATATCAGAAAATTTGAGTTACGATAACGTGTACGGAAATCATCAGAGACCACCAAAGCTCATGAATATCGAAGATTATCACTGGTGGTATGAAAGATTTGAGAATTGGGTGCAAGCTTATGCGTATGATAGCTGGATTTGTTTGACTTTGGGATATGTACAACCAAGAAATAAAAGACGTGAACTGATCACACTGAAATATTTCACAGCAGATGATAAGAGAGAACATTCAGCAGAATTGAGAATGAAAACTCTACTTCAACAATCTATTAGAGAGGATATTTTTTCACTGCTTCAGTATGGTGAAACTTCTAAGTCAATTTGGGAAGCGTTAAAATTGAAAGCTGAAGGTGGGAAAGATATCAAGAAAAACAAAATATCGTTGTTGAAAAAAGAGTTTGACATGTTTAGCTGCATGAAGAATGAAACAGTTCGTCAAATGATTAAACGATTTTGTCATCTAAAGATTGAGCTGGAGAGATTTGAAATTAAAAAGGAGAGAGAAGAAATGGTAGATAAACTTGTTGAAGCTTTACCACATGAAGATGATTGGAAAACATATGTGATTGTGTTGAAAAATGATGCTAACTTTGATAAACTGTCATTAGATCAATTGATAGAAAAAATAGAGGGGCATGATTTGTTGATTCAAAAACAAAACAAGATGTCAAGTTCTAACTATCAACAAAATGTTGGTTTGTACTATCGAAGAGGGTTGATACAAAACAATGAATCTCCAAGGATCAAAACAGGTTTTACGGCAGAAAAGACCAATGATTCACCAAAGAATACATCCTCAAGTTATGATCCGGGATATCATGCATCGTCTACATCTGGATCGTCAAATTCAAATTCCAACCTTGATTGGAAGAATTCTCCATTGCTGAACAATGAATTTGCTCAACAGCATATGAGCTTTTTAGCTTCCATTCTGGTATCTTATGAAGGTTTAATTGCAGGAAAGATCGGAAATCCTAATATGACAAAAGAGGATTACGATCAGGTGGATCCAGAAGAAATGGAACTGATGGATATTCGTTGGTGCATGGCGAGTGTCATTCGAAGAGCTCAACGATTCATGGAGATCACTGGCAGAAGATGTTTGGAAGGACCTGAAATGAAGATGGGTTTTGACAAGAACAAAGTAACTTGCTTCAAATGTAAAGAAAAAGGTCACTTCAGAAGAGAATATCCAAACAACAGAGTTGATGAAAGTGTAAATCCGATTCGTGAGGACTATTACAAAAAGGCTATCCATCACAAGAACAATGAATAGTCAACCAGAAAGCAAATTGATGGAGGATCATCCAAAGAAAAGAGAGCTGCTTTGTCATTTTGTGATCATAATGTAGATAGTATAGATGATGATTATGAAAGATCTGTACAATCTATAGTTCAAAATTATGATTGGGAAAAATGTTTGAAAGAGTCAGAAGGACCCAGTTTCATAATCTATGATGATGAAGGTTATGATTGGAGTCAACATGATGAAGAGGTTGCCGAAGTGGAAGCTAAAGCAATGACTGCTGAAGTAACACTTACTCGTGAAGAAAGACATGCACGTATGAGACTGGATGATGTGTATGATGCTTACAAAGAAGCAACACTAGCAGGCAGGTGGAGCAGAGAAAAAGAATGCTATGTTGATCCTCAAGGAAATCCAACGGTTGATCCGAAGACAGTTGACCTTGATGCATTAGTTGCGGCTATACCTACTGTGAGTGTTTGGTGCAAAGGTCTTAGGGAGATTCCAAGGTACAAAGAGCAGGTTGAAGAAGGTATTCGGAAGGTGATATTTGCTAGTCTGGAGAAGAAAGAGAAGAAGATAGTTGAAGAAATTGTGACTGAGAGTGAGAAGATGGTGAATGAAGTGAAGAAGGTTGACGAAAAAGCCGAGGAAGTTGTTGAAGAGAAAACGCAAGTGGCTGAGGAAGATCAGATTCAGAAAGCAGAAGAAACCACAGTGCCAGTCACTGAGGTAATTATTCAAATTGATACTTCTGATAAAATTGATAATGAAGCTGAACAACAATGCAAGAAATGCATGGAAACGTGCAGTGCTTGTATTGAGAAAGATGAAAAACTCAACAACAGAGACATTGAATTTACTAAAATAGATAAAATTTTCAAAGAAAAATGTCATGAGATGATTGAAAATGAAAAGTTTTTGAAACAAGAAAATGAAAAATTGAAACAAAAATGTGATGATCTTGAAACAGAAAACAAGGTATTAAAAGAAAAGTGTTCAGCTGTTTGCAACGAATGTGTTCCAAAAGACATCAAAATTCAAGAGTTGCAAAAAGAATATGATGTAATGAAATTGTCATATGATACTGTAAAAGAAGCATATGAAACTTTAAAAAGTAAAGTCAAAAGTCTAGATGATAGATTGTGTGCTTGTCAAAGAAACACTAAATTTCTTGAAGCTAGATTTGAAGATAAACAAAGAGTATTAAACCAATATATTGATGATGTTGCTAAACTTAAACAAGAATTGGCAGACAAAGAAAAGTTGGTCAATAAATTGCAAAGCTATCATTCATCTTCATATATTCTGGAACGTATTTTCAACATCACACCCGATGAGAAAGAGTCTGAAAAGAACAAAAAGGGAATAGGGTCTGAATACCATCAAGTTCCACCACCGTTGGAGAATAATTATACATTCTATGATGGTGAAAAAGTGGAAAAAGTAATCAACATGGTTGATCAGTTACCCGATAACATCGATGTGACTTATACCAAATCTGATGATATCAGTGATTCAGAGGTGGTAGGTAAGGTTGTTGAAAGTGTTTTCAAAGAAGAGTCGGTTGATACAGGTAAACCTGAATCACAAGATGAAAATGAAGGAAATTTTCATGATGGATATCTGAAAAACACAAAATCCGAGAAAAATTTGAATGATGATTCAAAGGGATTGGTTTATACCATGATTGGATCAGACAAATTATTCTTAGATGTTGTATTCCCGATTCAGAATGTGATTTCAGAAAAGGTTGACAAAGTTTTCAAAATGGTTGAGATTGAGAAGTCTGAAATTTCAAAGTTTGTTGGTAAGAGTCGTAAAGGTTCGTATAACAAATCCGGTTTCAAAAAGAAAAACATGAAGGCTGGTTTGGGTTATAAGAAGAAACAGAATCGAAAGAAAAATGAAGTGCCAAATTATCAGGCTAAATTGAGTTTTGTTCAAGGAAACAGTTTAGTTGAAGAAAAAGAACTTAAAATGAGACAGTCTAATGCTGAGTTTGAGGCACAAAAGAAAAAGCAACAACCACAGGTCAAAGATGTGTCCATGAGAACATGTTTCAAATGTGATCAAAAAGGACATCTTGCACGCAAGTGTCCAAATCTAAAACTTGTGGATGTTGATCAAAAGAAGATTGATGCTGAGAAACAAAAATCTGAGAATGTGAGACAACGGTCGACCAAATTTGATTCGAAACAAACTTGGAGGTATAACACAAACAAGTTTGCTTCAAATCAAAATTGGAAATCAAATCCTAACAGGTTCAATTCAAGACAGACCTGGAATTCTCACATACCCAGATTCAGAACAACACAAAGTTGGAAAACATCAGTTGATATGACAAAACCCCAAGAGTTTTGGAAACCAAGAAATGTTGTTCAAAACCAAAGTGTTCAAAAAGATTCACATTTTTACAAACGTGGTACACCGAAAGGTCAAACATGGAGTGTTAAGAAACATGTTGATTCGGTAAAAGATGAGAAAGTTAAAGTTAAAATTGAGAAAGTTTTTGTGAAAAATGATAAAGAATTTCCAGCATTGAATGAAAAATATTGTGTTGAAATGCCTAAGGTCCAACAGACTTGGGCTAAATTGTTCAAGTAATTCAATTAGTTCAATGTGCAGGTGCTCAAGAATTCTGAAGATTGTAAGTTTGACGGTTGGAGCAGCCTGGCACACCAAGAGGAGAAGACTGCTGGGCCCTGGTTTGGTTGAACAGGGAGTTTAGTTTGAATGTTGTTTGTACATAAATAAACAATATTTTCAACATTCTAAAAACTTGTAAAAGTAAAAACCAAAAATATGTTATGTTTTAGTTTTTGTTAGAATAAATTTTAATTGAATACGCCGAAACCCTCACGGCTGAACAAACATGATTACATTCATCAGATTGAAAAACGGTTTTCAAACTGTAAAAATCAACGTGTTGTAAATCATGGGGGTAATTACTGTTTTTAGTATGATTCAGTGCATGATTAGCAGAACATGGATGGCGAGACAAAGCTATCAGTATAGGGTTGTCAAATTTCTTTCAATGTTTTTGCATTTTAGGGGGAGAAAAATTGTTAGAAAATACAAAAACATTAGAAAATTTGAAAAATCCAAAAACATGATAAAATTCAAAAATTGAGTTTTTGCGTAAAAAGAGGAAATGATAGTACATCAGTAGACAGTTACAGTATGCTAAAGAAATGTAATGATTATATAGCGTTAAACAGTCTCACTGATGATATGTCGATAGGTTTTTATACACTTAGTAAACTTTTTCGGGATATAAACCTAAATTCAAACACATGCTTATTTCGTGGGGAACACTACTTGGATATATGGGTAACCCCTGAAATCTCGTTTGAAAGGTCCCATATTCTGAGATACTAGGTCTTTATACTCAGTGATATCTGGGGTATTATTCCGGGACTTCTGCTGTATGGAAGTACTGACCTAGTCCCCGAATAATACTTTCTGAAAATGCTTGAAACACAGCGTCGCCCTCAGCAAGCTGATGAAACAATAAAATTGATAGTCGCTGCTTTTGTAATTAAAAGATCCTCTAAAGGGGACACACTAGAAATTCGAAGCCGTCATCTCTCTGCGTATACGGAAGTATCGACCTGAGCTCTCACGACCCTCGCATTTAACCCCTTACATATATCATTTGTGGTATATTCACCTGTAAGACTGAATATCTGGGATTCTGGATACGGGAGTATATTCAAGAGGTGGGACACATGATTGAGTTAAGTTTCTTAAAACATCTAATTCGTATCCTGAATCAGTTGAAATTTGTATGAAAATTTAAGTGGATCAGTATATCGACAATCTAAGTGAATTGTTTAGTTCTTAATGTGTAATTAAGCTCAACGGTACTTGTAATTTGTCAAAATCTGATATGATCCTCTAACGCATACTCAAACAAAAATATTATTTGTAAATATGTTTGTACATATTTCTTATTGCTTTATATTTTCAGAAAATACAAAAAGATTTTGATTTCTGCGTTAGTTTCGACAACCGATGTCTGACATGCTGAGTTTTAAAATCTAAGAAAGCTGATTGTGTTTCTGAAAATAAAACAAGTTCATTAATTTGAAACTTGAAATTTCTATAAAAATTCAAAAACAGTTTGTGATATCTCCAAGGTCATTAAATTGGACTTGGATGATAAACTGTGAGGGAGTTGGATTCTTTAACGCTACCATATCTGTAAAGTTGGTTGATAGGGGGAGTGGATTAGGGAATTTGATTGATGGTTTAAAATGTTGTTACTTATATAGTGTTTGAGTGATTGCAGGATAAGATACCAGATTACGATCCCGAAAGCAAAGTCTAAGGGGGAGTCTGAAGACAAGCTGGAAGAAAGGAAGAGCTTGTAGCTGGAAAGCTAGGTGTCGATCCCTAAAAGCACGGAAGCTTGACGAGAGGGGGAGCCAGCTGATAAAGAAGTTGTTGATGATAGAGCCAGTGATGATATCCTGGTGAAAGAGTCAAAGTTAGAAGCTGATCAAAGAGAAAGAATGATAGATGCTTACATTGTTACAATCTGATCGAGATGGCAAAATGATCAAGACCGAAGAGGTGGCATAACAGAGAATAGTCACTGAAGACTTCGTCAATATCCGAGGGGGAGTCTGTTAGTGCATTACGTCTATTGACTTCGTCTTGTATCATGTAATAGAATAGAATAGGATATCTAGTGCACGAGGTTCGAGAAACGAAACTTGGTGGATAAGCAAGTAGTTCCGCTTATATGGACAATGTCCATAAAAGCGAAACCACTAGCATGTAGTTCCGCTTATATGGACATGTCCATATAAGCGAAACCTCCACATCTATATAAGGTGCACTGTTTCGCTTATTCGGCACGACAGTTCCTGAAATTGTAACGAAGTGCTGCCAAGATTTGTCCAGGTTGTAATCACTGTTAATATCAATCAAAGTGACAGATTGTATAGTATCAAGCTGTTTATATGTCCGTTTCTCTGATTCCGCCTTTGAACCGGACTTAAAGTTCTTCTGATTGACTCATTCGGGGTCTACAACGATCCTACAGATAAGCATACCAAGTCTCTGCATCAAGCAACCACCACATCAACCGTCGACGCCTCCACTGCTCAACCCTCCAAGTCATCAAGAAGAAAGAAGAAGCACAACAACAACAGCTCCAGCAACAAGAACTGTGTTGTGACAACGACTGCTGCCCCTCTGCAAGCCGTACAGGCTCAGCAGCAGTCTCACCACCGACAAGCTCCAGTGATCAATGCGCCGCCAGCCAAGCGCGCTTACACAGGTCCCCACCCGCTCTGCCCGACATGCTCATACCATCACCCGGTGGGAATCGCCTGTCGTTTCTGCGCCCACTGCAACCTCTACGGGCATTTCACTGCGAACTGTCGCTATGGTCCCCGTCAAGCCCCAGTTTAAGCCGCGGCTCATCAAGCTCTACTCCCAGCCCCTCAAGGCCAACCCGCAGCTCAAGCACCCACGGTCAATGCTCGAGTCTGCTTTGCATGTGGTGATCCTAACCATTTTGCAAACATGTGCCCAAACAGGGTTGTGAAACAAGAACCCCAACAGCAGCAGCAGCAGCAGCCTCAGCAGCAGCAACAAGCAGCCCGTGCCAGAACCTTTAACATCAGCGCCCGTCAGGCCCAGGCTGACAACAACGTGGTTAATGGTACGTTCCTTGTGAATGGTATTTATGCATCATGTTTGTTTAATATTGGAGCCGATAACTGCTTTGTGTCGTTTGAATTCGAGAAGCTCCTTAGTCGTAAGTGCTCTTATCTCCCCTCGTCATTCGAAGTTGAAGTTGCTACCGGAAGAACCGTTGCCGTTAACTCTGTTCTTCGTGATTGTACCCTCAAGCTCAACAATCACGTCTTCCCAATCGACCTTATTCCGATGCAACTCGGAAGTTTTGACGTCATAGTAGGCATGGACTTTCTTCGCGAAAACCATGCTGAAGTTGTGTGCTTTGAAAAGATGATTCGATTCTCGCTCGCAAATGGTGATCTCTTATGTGTATACGGTCAGACAGCTTCAAAAGGTCTCAAGCTTATGTCGTGTATCCAAGCTAGCAAGTATCTCCGCAAGGAATACAGAGCTTTCTTGGCCAACATTGTAGTAGCGGAGAAGGAAAAGAAAAAGAAGGTTGAAGTCAAAGACGTTCCAGTGGTTCATGAATTTCCTCAGGTGTTCCCTGACGATCTTCCTGAACTACCGCCAAGTCGTGATATCGACTTTCGTATTGACCTTATTCCTGGAGCTAACCCTGTTGCCAAAGCTCCTTATCGACTCGCGCCATCCGAAATGAGGGAACTCTCAAACCAACTCCAGGAGTTACTTGAAAAAGGCTTTATTCGCCCGAGCACCTCTCCTTGGGGCGCACCAGTCCTTTTCGTCAAAAAGAAGGATGGGTCGTTCAGGATGTGCATCGACTATCGGGAATTGAATAAGCTGACCATCAAGAACCGTTACCCTTTGCCTCGAATCGATAACTTATTTGATCAGCTGTAAGGTGCCAAGTGTTTCTCGAAGATCGATCTACGTTCAGGCTACCATCAGTTGCGCATTCAAGAGGAAGACATCCCCAAAACAGCCTTTCGCACTCGATACGGCCACTATGAGTTTGTTGTTATGCCATTTGGTCTGACCAACGCGCCCGCGGTTTTTATGGATCTGATGAATCGCGTGTGTAAACCTTATCTTAACCGTTTCGTCATCGTGTTCATCGACGATGTCTTGATTTATTCCAAGTCGAAAGCCGAACACGCGCAACATCTACGTTTGGTTCTCGAGTTACTCCAGGGGAACCAACTCTACGCCAAGTTCTCCAAGTGCGAATTCTGGTTGGAGGAGGTTCAGTTTCTGGGTCACATTGTGAATAGTCAGGGTATTCATGTCGATCCCGCGAAGATTGAAGCAGTTAAGAGCTGGATTACGCTTAAGAACCCGTCTGAAGTTCGCTCTTTTCTCGGACTAGCGGGTTATTACCGACGATTTATCGAAGGATTCTCTAAGATCGTTGTGCCGCTTACCGCTCTTACCCATAAAGACAAGTCTTTTGTTTGGGGAACTGAACAAGAATCTGCTTTTCAAACTCTTAAACGCAAGCTCTGCAATGCTCCTGTTCTCACGTTGCCAGACAGAAACAACGATTTCATTGTCTATTGTGATGCTTCCAACCTTGGTCTCGGCTGTGTGCTCATGCAACGGGACCAGGTTATAGCTTACTGATATTCGCTAATTTACACATATTTTAGTTCCCCGTTTTACCCCTATTTTATGCGTTTTCGGCCGTAAAACCGTCATTCGGATACTTAATTATCTACATTTTTGTTTACAGGCCTAAAACAGCATACCAGACAAGATGATAGCGAAAACGAGGACTTTCCGGATAAAATGACGAAGCTGCGAAACTTCTGTTAGAAAACTGACCTGGGCGTGTGGAACGGTCGTGCGACCTGATGCACGACCGTGCGTCACCGATGATTCATGAAGACCCCGACAGTGAACGAGGGTGCAACTCCGCATTGAAGGCCAACCCGGGAATGCACGGTCGTTCCATATCATGCACCCCGTGCATCTCCGATGATCAAGCCAACCTCGGAACTGAACGACCAGTGCGACCAGGCGTGCAATAACAACCCGGTGATGAACAACCGTGCCACATGGAGAACGGTCGTGCGATATCGAATCTGGTCAACGATCTGCTGATGTCACGCAGTATGGTGGACCACCACCAATAATTGCTTAAAGTGCAAGGTCGTGCGATCGAAGAACGACCGTGCGACATCGAAAAAGCATAAAAACAGAACAGAACCATTCTATTAGTAACTCTGGAATTTTGGAGAGCTTTGCAGGCGATTTTGAGGCTCCGAAGGCTTCTGCTTTCACTCGGATTCAAGCCACATTGCCCGGTTTTGCTCGTTTACTATCTGGATTCTTAATCTTGTGCTTGTTTATGGTTTGGATTTCTAATCTTTCCAGAATTTTGTTAATGCTTCAAGCATTCAGATTAATATTTATGTATTATTGTAGCCTTAGGGCAAAAACACAACAATCCCTTGCTTGATTATAGCCATTAGTAAGTTAATCTTTGTTTGTAATGACATTTTGAAGTATTTTCTATGACTATCTTTGATGATTAGTTTGCAACCTTGTTATTGATATTGATTTCTTGATTATAAGTAATTGTGTTGGATGATTGGTGCTTGGTTAGTTAAGATAGTTGAAAAATGAAGCTTAATTAATCATGTATTAGTAAACTTTTAATGTGGTTAACTAGTTTAACTTGATTAAAATGTGGGCACCATGATACTAGAAATGGTTAGTGGTTTAATAAAATGTAATTATTGTTAATCAAGAAAGCTTGTCCACACGGAAGGACTCTAACGGGTTAGATGGTGTTGTTATGAATTCTTGCCATGATTTGTTAGCTTAGTTAGTAGTTTCGGCCAAAATTGCTATCTTGGTGAATTTATGTGCAAGATTTGTAAAATGAACTCGGTTGTGATTTAATCTAGTTTATGCTTGTCTCGGTGGTTGCATTGTGTTTATCAGTGTCGCTTTCCTTGATTAAGTGAGGTTAGAAAACTCCTAACGGATGACTAACTTATTTTTAGGAGATTTTTGTAGACATTAATCAATTGCACGTTAAAGAACAATTTTAGGTGGTTAAAGTGTGTTTATCGTTTTAACTTTCCGAATGATTGTCATGTTAGGATTCCCGAAAGGGATACTAATTGTCTTAAATTGGAAAATTGACCGAATGCTTCTAGTGCCAAAACCGACTTAGTTGACATGCTTTGGTTATGTATTAAGCAAGGCTATTTATATATGATCTACTATGTTTTATAAATATTTTTTTATGCTTACTTTAGTTTAGTTAAAACCAAAACAACTTATGTTTTTACTGGTAATTTAGTGGCAAAGGTCTAGTATTATTTCTCCGCCCATTTCCGTGGATCGATACTTGGTTCTTACCGATACTTTACTACATATATGACGGGGTACACTTGCCCTTTCGTGTGTGTTTTGATGTAAAAGTAATAATCACTTTTATAAATTTAAAACCAAATCGTGTGTAATTTCATTGTAAAAATATGTGTAGTCGCGCACGTACCAAGTTTTTGGCGCCGTTGCCGGGGACTGGCGAGTTTTAGGAACGACCCGAGTCATTGTGTTATCGGTGTATATACTTGTTAATATTTGTGTATATTTTCGTGATTATTTATTTGTTGATTTATTTGTTAATATTTCTTGCTTTTAATTCAATTTATCCATTTTCGTGATTCTTTTGTACACTTGTAAACTTTTATTCTAATTATTTGTTCTAATCCGGATTTATTTATTCATTTATTCGTTGAATTTTCGGCTCTTAAAAATCGTTTTTACACTAGCCGATTCGATTGTATTCATTGCTTTAATTTTTATAAAAATTTCGGCCCATTTTCGGATTTTAATAAATTTTTCAGCCCATTTTTATACATATTTTTTTTCTATTCAGCTAAAAAAAAAGAAAAAAAAAACACAGCATTATTATATTAATAAACTATTCATTGTGTCAGTTTTTCGTTTGCAGGTTGATGTCCTCAACTCCCGCGCCCGCTATTGCTGAGCCGACTGACGAACCAGCGCATAATCTTAGAAGAAGTAAGAGGCTGCGCGAAAGGTCACTCATCATTGCACAACGCATTGCAAATGCAATCGACGAGCCGGTGATTATCTTTGAAGACGAAAGCTCAGGGGACGAGGAGAGAGTCGTCATGGCGGACGACGACCGACCGTTGAATGAAACAAATCAGCCCGGAAGGGCAGGCCTGGAGCCGAGTATCCTTCAGCCTACTATAGATACCCCTACTTTTGAAATTAGACCTAGTATTATTAATATGGTGCAAAATTCTGTACAGTTTGATGGACGTGAGCATGAAGATCCTGGGAGGCATATCGCTGCTTTTCTCGCTGTCTGTTCGACATTTAGGATTACAGGTGTTTCGGAGGATGCGATTCGGTTGAGGTTGTTTCCGTTTTCGTTACGTGACAAAGCTAGAGCTTGGCTTATGTCACTTCCTGCCGGGTCCATCAGGACCTGGAAGCAGTTGGCGGAGCAGTTTATGCAGAAATATTTTCCACCTGAGAAAACGAACAAGCTACGGAACTGGATTGTTTCCTTTCGCCAGGACGAGGGCGAGTCGTTGCATGCGGCTTGGGAGAGATTCAAGGATTTGTTGATTGATGTGCCATACCACGGCTTTTCCAAGCGACAGCTGGTTTTGACGTTCTATCAGGGGCTCAGCTATAATACGCAGGAGCGATTAGACGTGAACGCGGGAGGCGATCTTGGAACTAAGACGCCGACTGAAGCGTATGATATTATAGAAAAAGCTGCGTTGAAATCCAGCTCGCGTCGAGATGGAGATAGAGGTCGGGCATCATCATCATCATCTCGCTCAGGAGTTCATGCCGTAGACGACTACACGACCATTACTGCACAAATCTCGGCTCTTGCATCGAGATTCGACAGGTCCCAGATGATTGCACATGCTGGATCGGGATGTGACCAGTGCGGAGTGTCACACGAGCCTGGGGCATGTTTTCAGGGAGTCGTATATGAGGGCCACGAGGAAGTAGATTTCGTGAGTAATCAAGTGAGGCCGCAGAACAACTCGTACAATAACACCTATAATCCCGGTTGGAGAAATCACCCAAATTTTGGGTTGCGAGCGAACGCAGGCAATCAAAATCCTTTGGGATTTACTCAGCGTGCTCCAGCGCCTCAGCAGGGTCAGCAGTACCAGCAGTACAACCAACCCTACCAGCAGCGTCCATATTCGTACCAGAATCAGGGCACTGGGAGTAGCTCCCAGCAGCAGGCCCCTCAGTCTAGTTCCAAGCTGGAGGATATGATGGCTCAGCTTCTCTCTAGCTCTGAAAAACGATACCAAAAAAGCGAAGATCGTTTTCTAGCTAACGAGGGAGAAATGAGGAGTCAGAAAGCCTCGATTCAGAATATCGAGAATCAGGTTGGTCAGCTGGCGCAGATGATGTCTAAAAGGCCCCCAGGTGGTCTTCCGGGTAATACAGAACCAAACCCGGGCGGACACAGGGATGTGAATGTTGTCATGACCAGGAGTGGAAAAACTACCGGACCCGTCATATCGGACTCACCACCGATCACTGGAGCGGTCCTGACTGACACACCGGACGAGGTGCAAGCCAGGCTACGCCCAGCAAGTACAGCACAAGTCCAGGAACCGGTCAAAGATTACACTCCACCAGTACCTTATCCAGGCAGGCTGAAGAAACAGAAGAACGAAGAGCAATACGGTAAGTTCCTTGAGTTGTTTAAGCAACTACACATTAATATACCGTTTGTTGAAGCCTTGGCCCAGATGCCAAAGTATGCGAAATTCCTAAAGGATATCCTCTCGAATAAACAGAAGCTCGAGGATATATCATGTGTGGTGATGAATGTAACTTGTTCCGCCGTTCTGCAAAACCGTCTGCCCATGAAAATGGGAGATCCTGGTAGCTTTACGCTCCCGTGTTTGATTGGAAACATGTCTGTTAGCCATGCATTGGCTGACTTGGGAGCGAGTATCAACCTTATGCTGTATAAGGTTTTTACAAAGCTGGATCTGGGTGAGCCGTCACCCACTAGGATGAGCATTCGATTGGCAGATCGCTCAATAAAGTATCCGCGCGGATTTGTGGAAAACATGCTTGTAAAAATTGATAAATTTGTTTTCCCCGTGGATTTTGTTATCCTTGACATGGACGAAGATTCAAGAGTGCCTTTAATACTTGGACGCCCGTTCCTCAACACAGCGAGGACGATTGTCGATGTGGCAGCTGGCCAAATCACGCTCCGAGTAAATGACGAGCACGTGACATTTGATATTAAAAGATCAATGCAGCATCCGCAAAGTCACGATGACATGCTTTACTATGTCGACATTGTCGACGCATGTGTGTGCTCTCATTTTCAAGGCACTGTTGACGAGATTGATACGGACACACGTCTGTCGTGTGGGGACCTGATTGGCATTACGCAGGAGGGCCACGATTTCGAGCAGCCAGTCTATCAGATTGGTGACGATGGTTCCCAGAGTCCGGAGAGATTTCTAGAAATTGGCCATGTAAAAGAGGAGGAAGCAAAGCCTTCGGTTGAAGATCCGACGCCTTTGGAGTTGAAAGAACTCCCGCCACATCTCGAGTATGCATTTCTTGACGAGGAGCGTCGCTTACCGGTCATAATTTCAGCATCATTGGAAAAGGATGAGAAAAATCAGCTTCTCGAGGCTGAGACCTCATATGAGAGCCATTGCATGGAAAATCATGGATATCAAGGGCATCAATCCTTCTTTTTGTACTCACAAGATTCTGATGGAAGACGAGTACAAACCATGTGCACAGCATTAGAGGCGTTTAAATCCAAATATGCAGGACGTGGTGAAGAAGGAGGTGATTAAGTTGTTGAATGCCGGCATGATTTATCCTATTTCAGACTCTGTATGGGTGAGTCCAGTGCAGGTCGTACCTAAGAAAGGTGGTATGACTGTAGTCTCGAATGATAGGAATGAACTAATTCCTACCCGTACCGACACTGGGTGGCGAGTTTGCATTGACTACCACAAACTCAATGATGCTACTCGCAAGGATCACTTCCCGCTTCCATTCATCGACCAGATGTTGGAACGTCTGTCGGGGAAGTTGTATTACTGTTTCCTAGACGGGTTCTCTGGGTACTTTCAGATTCCTATCGCTCCTGAGGACCAGGAGAAGACTACCTTTACCTGCCCCTTCGGCACGTTCGCCTACCGGCGAATGCCTTTTGGGTTGTGTAATGCACCAGCGACCTTCCAGAGATGCATGGTTGCAATTTGCCATGACATGATCGAGGACTCCATGGAGATTTTCATGGATGATTTTTCGGTATTTGGGGATTCCTTCGATCACTGCTTGGAAAATTTGAGAAAGATGTTGAAGAGGTGTGAGGAGACGAATCTGGTCCTGAACTGGGAAAAATGCCACTTCATGGTGAAGGAGGGCATAGTTCTGGGACACAAAATTCATGCGGGCATGGAAGTCGATCCAGCTAAAGTAGACATTATCTCACGACTTCCGCCCCCCACCTCTGTTAGAGCTATACGGAGCTTTCTTGGTCATGCCGGGTTCTATCGGCGATTCATCAAAGATTTTTCAAAAATCGCCAGACCCATGACCCGTTTGTTGGAGAAAGACGCTCCGTTCATATTTGGAGATGATTGCTTGAGAGCCTTTGACCTTCTCAAGCAAAAGTTGATTGAGGCCCCTATTTTAGTTGCACCCGACTGGAGTCTGCCGTTTGAGATTATGTGCGACGCGAGTGATTACGCTATAGGGGCCGTTCTTGGCCAAAAGAGAGAAAAGCACTTTCACCCGATCTACTATGCGAGCAAAACTCTGCACGACGCTCAGGAGCATTACACCACGACTGAAAAAGAGCTCTTGGCGGTCGTTTTCGCATTTGACAAATTTAGATCGTACTTGGTGCTTTCGAAAACCGTTGTATACACTGATCACGCTGCCATCCGATATCTCTTCAGCAAACAGGACGCCAAACCGCGTCTGATCAGGTGGATCTTGTTGCTGCAGGAGTTTGATATTGAAATTCAAGATAAAAAGGGTGCGTTGAATGTAGCGGCTGACCATCTATCTCAGTTAGAGCATGGAGACATCGTAGACGCGCGTTGGGATTCCATAAATGACAACTTCCCTCACGAGTCTTTGATGAGTGTTGAGATATGCGATGAGTCGCCATGGTTCGCTGACCTTGCGAACTACCTTGCTTGCGGGATTCTGATTAAAGGGTTGACTCACCAGCAAAAGAGGAAATTCTTTTCGGATGTCAAGCACTACATTTGGGATGACCCTTACTTGTTTCGGGTAGGTGCTGATCAGGTGATTAGGAGATGTGTTTCAGGGAAGGAGGCGACCGATATTCTGCGCCATTGTCACGAGGGACCTACCGGAGGCCACCATGGAGCCAACTTTACCGCCAAGAAGGTGTTGGATTTCGGGTTTTATTAGCCGACTATATTTCGTGATACGCAGAGTTGGGTTAGAGCGTGCGATGCTTGCCAGAGGGCGACAAATATATCGGCACGTGATGAAATGCCTCAGAACTGGATTCAGGTTTGTGAAGTCTTTGATATCTGGGGGATAGACTTCATGGGACCATTTCCCCCCTCACGAGGTAATAAGTACATCCTGGTCGCAGTTGACTATGTATCGAAGTGGGCAGAGGCACAGGCCTTACCCACCAATGATGCCAGGGTGGTCGTGAGATTTTTGAAAAGCTTATTTTCCCGGTTCGGCGCTCCGAAAGCGCTTATCAGTGACAGAGGGACGCATTTTTGCAATACTCAGCTCGAGAGAGCTTTGTCCCGTTACGGTGTGCATCACCATCTATCCACGCCCTATCATCCATAGACAAGCGGGCAGGTGGAAGTCACGAACCGGGGGCTGAAAAGAATCCTTGAGCGGTCAGTATGTGCAAACCACAAGGATTGGTCGGATAAACTTGATGAAGCGTTATGGGCTTTCCGTACGGCTAACAAAACGCCTATTGGGACTACTCCCTTTAGACTTGTGTACGGAAAGGCATGCCATTTACCGGTTGAGTTGGAGCATAAAGCGATGTGGGCTCTGAAAACCGCAAATCTGGACCTAAAAGCCGGAGGTGAAGCCCGGTTTCTCCAGATTCATGAATTGGAAGAGTTGCGACAACGCGCTTATGAAAGCTCCGTGTTGTACAAAGAGCGCACGAAGAGATTGCACGATAAACGCTTGAAGGACCACAAAGAATTCCAAGAGGGCGATCTTGTTCTTCTTTACAACTCGCGGTTGCGCTTATTTCCTGGAAAGCTTCATTCACGTTGGACAGGCCCATACACAGTTAAAGAGGTATTTCCGTATGGGACTGTTGCAATAGAGAACGCGGACGGCGTTATTTTCAAAGTAAATGGGCATCGCTAGAAGTTATACGTTGCCGGGCCGACAGAGTCGGTGATGGAGGTCATTGAGCTCCAAACCCCGCACACATCATAAGTGTGGGGAGAAGAGAGTCTACGCTGCTGACTCGCGGACCAAAAATGCAGCAAGAGCGTATTTTGCGCTTTAGGGGTAGTATCGTCTTTTTAGGAATTTTTCTAGTTTTAGCTTGGAGTCTTGCTATCGACTCGTCGACAAAAATTTAGCATGAGTCTACGCTACTGACTCGCCGACAAAAATGTAGCAGGAGCGTCTTTGGCGCTATAAGGGTAAAATTGTCCTTTTTTGTGTTTTTGTAGTTTTAGCGTAATTTAGGTTAGTTAGGTAGTTTCCGTTAGTTTGTACGGTTTTTAATCGTGCCGAGCGAAGGTTCTATGTTGCAATATTGTTAAAACAGTTGGCGTGTTGAAAAAATGGCGAAAAACGGCCAAAACAGTTGCTGGAAATGGCTTCTGTAGAAAATTTTGATCTGCAGCTAATGCACGACCATGCCAGGATTCGCACGACCGTGCATTCCCGAGGGCCGCACGGTGGATCGCATCCTCGGTGCATCTCCGAGAACAGTGAGTGGGCTTGAATGATGTCGGTGACGCACGACCGTGCCAAAGGTCGAACGACCGTGCCTCAGGCTGAGGGCAGTTTTGTCATTTGGCACTATAAATACCCTCATCTGCAGCCCCCATTCACAATTCGCGAAACCCTACCAGCACCAGGCCGTTCCAGAGCGATACTTCATCAAATCGCACGGTTTTTCGCACGATCTCACACCCTTCTTCGCACGGTACGTTCCTAATTGTAGATTTCTTGTTTCCTTGCTTTCTAAGTTAGATTTCCTCCGATTCTTGAAGGGATTTATTAGGGTTCTCTTCATAAACAAATCGAAACCCTAACCCTTGTTTGAATCATACTTATCGTGAACACCCGGTTAAGTTTCCGACCCCTGTTTGTACAAAAAAGTTGTTGATTTTGAAAAAATCAGGCTATTCGATGTTCTGGGGTTCAAAATCTGCAAGTCACTTGTCGCACGGACGTTCCACGGATGGAACGGTCGTGCCAGTCCGGGTGATTCACGATGCCAGCTTGTTGTTCGGTGTTGCACGGTGGTGCCGTTGGTCGCACGTCGTGCAGTTCCGACATCTCTGGGCAGATGGTCCATGTCATCGGCGACGCACGACCGTGCATCTCGTCGAACGACCGTGCCATATGCCTAGATCAGAATTCACAGCTTCTTCATAAGTGGCTGCTCGGCCGTTTTTGATTCAAAATTTTCATGTTTCCATCTCTCTAATGATACTTCTCATACAGATGAACCATCCGTTCCTTCAATTCGATCCCAACGATGAGCGAGAGGCTTTGTGCATCCCGAAACGTGACGCATTATGGGCGCGGCGGGGGCAGTTCGGAGTCCCCCGATGGTTGGATTGGGAAGTCATGCAGGAACTCAATCAGTATGACCGACTAGACAACATGATGAGTCGCCCACTTACAAATCTGGTCGGTTGCAACCGACCCGTTTACCTAGAGCTGACCATAGAGTTCTTCGCATCTTATACCTACGAAAAACCGGTTGCTGCTCGAAAACCCAAATTCCGCCACAAGGAGCGGGTAGCTTTTAGGTTATGTGGTCGATGGCATAGGTGGTCGGTTGGTCGTTTGGGTAGAAGGCTCGGGATTTATACTAGGGAAGATATGGATGATCCCAATGTCTTCACAGATCAGTTCACCTTCCCTTCTGATGCAGCACGGGATGCATTTTGGGCTGCAAATGCCGTTGGGGATCCCTACAACCCGAGGATGTCGAAGGCTTCACGACTGAAAGACCCTTTGGTGCGAGTGATGCACCATGTTTTTAGCCATACGATATGCGGTCGCATGGACAGTCTTGGAAACTGTCCAACACCAGATTTGATCTTTCTATATGCGTTGCTGGATAAAGCACCTATCAACCTGGCCGCGCGAATGGCTGAATACTTTGTCAAGTGCTCGGGGCGGACTCCGAGCAGTCAGATACATGGCGGTCAGTATGTGACCGAAATAGCGTACAACGAACGCTATATGACTGAGGAGGTGCTTCAGGGTCTCACTCTGATAACCGAGGGGGTTCATGTCGACATTAGGTCACTCAAGGCCATGGGGGTGATTGTAGAGTTAGATAGGGAGGATAGGTTGAGGGGGCCGAATAACGAGGTCTGGGACCCTTTACCCCCACTTCCATCAGACGAAGAGGATGAAGAAATGCAGGAGCAACACGCAGTTCAGCAGCAAGGACCGCACACACCACCACACCAGACACCGCCACATGAGCCGCAGCACCATGAGTACCACCAGCATCAGGATTGGCCAGAGTTTTACCAGCAGTTCCAGCAGATGCGTGTTACGCAGGAGCAGCATGGTACTTACATTGACCAGATTAGATCGAGCCAGGACGAGATTCGGGCCAGTCAGGATCAGCTCAGGGCCGCTCAGGACCAACTTAGGCATAGCCAGGAGAGCTTATACCAGGGAGTGAGTGCCGGATTTTCATACTTGTTCGGGGAGATGCATCATGCATACCCCGACTACTTTCAGCACCCTCCACAGTTCCCACCGTGGAACCCCCTGGTTATGGCGATGCGGGTCCGTCCTTTACTAGAGACGATGATGGTGATGACGCTTAGGAGCGGAGGAGTGATAGTTGGTGGTTATTTTCAGTATTTCAGTACTTTGTTTTGGGTGTTTATTTTTGACTGTTATTTCAAAACACCCCGGTTATGTATGCTTTATTTTCAGACTCTGTACTTTAGTTTTTATGTTATGTCTTTGTTGGGATTGTTAGTTTTTATATTTATGTATATTATGGTTGATTTGTGATTCTTCTGTTTCTGTTCTATTTTGGTGCACATGAGACATACTTGCAGGTTTTGGGCTATTGGATCTTGGACCGGAACACGTGACAGATACAGCTTCGGAAGTCTCGTTGCATCAGCATCATCTTGAGGGGAGTATTGTTATCCTTTTCTCTATATTTCGGGTCTCGCATTGGGGACAATGCGAAGTTCAAGTGTGGGGAGGGGGTTAACTTTGTTAACTTTGTTTGTCCTCATTAAAAAAAATCAGAAAATCAGAAAAATCATTCAAAAATACCTGTATTTTGTATATATTTTAGTAAATAAACCGGTTGGTTGTGTTTTAGAAAGCTTCGGACTTGATAAAAAAACTCGACAAGCAAAATATTTTTGAAAAAGGAAACCGGAAAGCGTGACAAACAAAGAAAGACTTACATGGTAGTTTTCACACTTTTACCCATTCCATCCGTTACATGAGCATATTTGAGCCTATTGTTATATATTTGTTCATTTCGGATATAGGAGTGAGCCGGATGTTATGTGTAATTTAGAACTTGTCACTAGTATGCTTGTTAAGACCATGAACTTGTGGATTTGTGTAAAAGTGATAGAGGCACTTAGATTACCCCTTTGTTGTAAACCTTGTTCTTTGTGTTGTGCTTCCCGTTCACCTTATATTACCCTTTAGGATTAACCATGTCGAGCCTTCCCGTTTACCTTTGTTTACCCACATTATCGCCCACTTAGCCAAATTTAGCCTTTGTATGTTTTAAACCTTTTTAGTGTTGAAACTCGGACAAAATAATCGTTTAACTAGCGTTTGTTTCAGTTTATTGTATAATTAGTTGTTTGCAAAAAAAAAAAAACACCCTAAAATAGATTTGATAAAAATCGAGCAATTTTGAATGCTTAAATGTTAAAATTTCGTTGATAAGCTAGATTGCACAATAGTCTCCTTTTTAAGGCATTTGTATGTATAGTTGTATATTTTTTTGCTAGTTAAACGCTACTACCGAGTTTTAACCATTTTCGCCACTTTATATGTCCACTTCCATACCCTTCGCCCAAGCCTAACGTTACAACCCGTAAAGGACCTCTTGATTTACACTTGTTTGCATGTTAGTTGGTGGAGACGAGATCTTATGACAAGCTTATGATATTGCATATTTCATTGACGAGGCATTGAGTGTTTGCACATACACATTTTATGTATGTTTCATAAATAAAACCGAGTGTGTGTGAACATTGTGAGTCGTGTGAAGATTAACATGTTGAGTCAATTAAATGTGAAGTCACGGCTTTTTGGTTGTCGTTTTATAATTGCATATGCTTGTTGGGTTTGAGTCTTTTGATGTTGTCTTTCGACAAACCGGCTAACCGTTTATAGTAGTTTTTCAATAAAATAGTGTGTAAATTATCGTTCTTGTTTGTTTCTGTCTTTTATTGCTTTTTAGTTCAGCTTGCTTGAGGACAAGCAAGGTTCAAGTGTGGGGAGATTTGATATTCGCTAATTTACACATATTTTAGTTCCCCGTTTTACCCCTATTTTATGCGTTTTCGGCCGTAAAACCGTCATTCGGATACTTAATTATCTACATTTTTGTTTACAGGCCTAAAACAACATACCAGACAAGATGATAGCGAAAACGAGGACTTTCCGGATAAAACGACGAAGCTGCGAAACTTCTGTTAGAAAATTGACCTGGGCGTGTGGAACGGTCGTGCGACCTGATGCACGACCGTGCGTCACCGATGATTCATGAAGACCCCGGCAGTGAACGAGGGTGCAACTCCGCATTCAAGGCCAACCCGGGAATGCACGGTCGTTCCATATCATGCACCCCGTGCATCTCCGATGATCAAGCCAACCTCGGAACTGAACGACCAGTGCGACCAGGCGTGCAATAACAACCCAGTGATGAACCACCGTGCCACATGGAGAACGGTCGTGTGATATCGAATCTGGTCAACGATCTGCTGATGTCACGCAGTATGGTGGACCACCACCAATAATTGCTTAAAGTGCACGGTCGTGCGATCGGAGAACGACCGTGCGACATCGAAAAAGCATAAAAACAGAATAGAACCATTCTATTAGTAACTCTGGAATTTTGGAGAGCTTTGCAGGCGATTTTGAGGCTCCGAAGGCTTCTGCTTTCACTCGGATTCAAGCCACATTGCCCGGTTTTGCTCGTTTACTATCCGGATTCTTAATCTTGTGCTTGTTTCTGGTTTGAATTTCTAATCTTTCCAGAATTTTGTTAATGTTTCAAGCATTTAGATTAATATTTATGTATTATTGTAGCCTTAGGGCAAAAACACAACAATCCCTTGCTTGATTATAGCCATTAGTAAGTTAATCTTTGTTTGTAATGACATTTTGAAGTATTTTCTATGATTATCTTTGATGATTAGTTTGCAACCTTGTTATTGATATTGATTTCTTGATTATAAGTAATTGTGTTGGATGATTGGTGCTTGGTTAGTTAAGATAGTTGAAAAATGAAACTTAATTAATCATGTATTAGTAAACTTTTAATGTGGTTAACTAGTTTAACTTGATTAAAATGTGGGCACCATGATACTAGAAATGGTTAGTGGTTTAATAAAATGTAATTATTGTTAATTAAGAAAGCTTGCCCTCACGGAAGGACTCTAACGGGTTAGATGGTGTTGTTATGAATTCTTGCCATGATTTGTTAGCTTAGTTAGTAGTTTTGGCCAAAATTGCTATCTTGGTGAATTTATGTGCAAGATTTGTAAAATGAACTTGGTTGTGATTTTTTATTCTAGTTTATGCTTGTCTCGGTGGTTGCATTGTGTTTATCGGTGTCGCTTTCCTTAATTAAGTTGTCACACCCCGACCACGTAAAACAACAAAACATGGCGGAAACGTCGGGGAGTGTTGTAACAGAATCATTGTTTCATAACACATGGAAAATTGAAATGTTGTTTTATTGAATAAATGAACTCATTGTTTTAATACAATCAAATAAGTACAACTATTATCTTTCAAGTTTTAAAGTCTCTAAGGCACGAGTCCATCCTAAGTGTAGCATATATCATCAATCATCACAGAGCAGTACCTGAAACATGTGTAAAAATAGGTACGTCAGCATAAAAAATGCCTGTGAGATACATAGGTTATTAAATAATTAAGTAAAATGAGTTTGTATAAAATATATTGTTTGATAAACAACATTTTGATAAAAAGGTTTATAGTATATATAAAAATATACTTCGGTTTTAAGAAAGTTGAATAAGTTATATATTAAAATATATTTTAGTTCCAAAACCATTAACCCAAGTGTACTAAATAACGCCACGGTTTGTAATGCGACGAAAACACTTATATATAAGAAGTACCAGCGGCGTATCTACCATGTTTTCATAACATTACACCCGTCCCGTTATCTAAACACTAACCAAAAACCAGTCATTAAGTAAATAGTATATTAACCATACTTTAGTTGGTAACATAAATAAGTTTTCAGTAGTATATCAAAAGTATACTTTGGATTTATAAATAACATATTAAACTATGTTTTGGTTTGAAAATAACATATTAAAACTATGCTTTGGATTATGAAGATAACATATCAAACTATGTTTTAATGATTAACAAAATATATGTTGGTTTTTGTACAATATACCATATGAGAGCATATCAAACTATACTTTTGAGAGTATAACTTAATATACAAAAATAATGTGATTTAAGAATTCATTCAGACCTAGTGTATCAAAATACACCTTTGAGACTATAGAAATACCACAAAGGCAATCCCTATTTGGATGGAGCAACAAATTGGTTTCAGACATTCCATGACAACAGGAATGGGGTGTCAAATCCTATAGCGCTATATCATACTACCAACCGGTCTGGTGAACAAAAATAAGTACTATTCCAACAATTAATTTCATAATCTTTGAAAAATCAGTGTTTAAACCATAGATAGTCATTTAGTTTGTCAAAAGATAAGTACTAACATGTATAATCAATTATACTTTGAAATCATGAAAATAACAGATAGGTACACATGCTTCACCCCAAAACAGTTGAAAACAGTAAAAGAGGGGACTATGTACTCACTTGAGATTGCTTAGAAGTCCTAGGATAACCACCAAGCAAAGCTAGAGGAGCACGGAATCAAACGGCACCTAATATTGATAACTACATAAATAAACCGGACCTAAAATCGGGAGATCGGATAGTATGAGGTCTCGTAAACCAAATGAGTGTGGGTACTCATATGATATGCTTTAACAAGGCCTACATACTAAAATGAAACCTATCCTAAGTGCTTACGACCCATCACGACCCGTTTAGGTAGCTTACGCTACTTTAACGCGTCGTTTGCGTAAAACGCGTTCGGACCGCCTAACTAGTCTTATGACAAGTATTATATGCCTAAACATGTTAAATTATGTTGCATAATTAGTTAAATAACAAAAGTTTGGGTTACATATGCTTAAATATCAATTATGCATAAAAAGGGTATTTTGGTAATTTACCTAAGGCATATAAACTACCTATCATACAACTACATAAACGAAGTGACCATAAGGTATAACCTCGGAAGGTTATTCCCTATACAACTATGGTTACTAAACATGTTTGGTTGGATCCTAATGATCGACCAAACGGGTCGGGTTCGAAAGTATAAGCGATTGTTTAGATCGCTTACCTTATGACCCTACATAAGCACCGATCTAAAAAGTGGCGAGCTAAACATGCTAGAACATGTTTAGTTAAGTTAGAAAACAGGTTTGGTATTAAAACAAATGGTTTTAATACCCTAGAGTAGTTTGGTTACAAAATACGTGAGAAAACGCATTTTGGCCGAAACTACGACTCGTCACTGAGCCTAGATAACGTGGTAATCAGTAGGTATAGTCACTAGGGACTATAACCATCGTGATTACGCTCACGTTATGAAGTTCAAACGAACTTCGCATTGACCATAAACTGGTCAATGCAGAAAGTCAAACGCAGTTTGACTTTAACGATAAAAACGAATGAAAAACGCGAAAGAATACTTACAAAAGGTCCCTGCAAGATTTGAACCCCATTCTCTCTCAGGTAGGAAGCATATACTTCCACTTAGAGAGCTTGAATCAGATTCAAATGTGAGGAATGAATGAAAAATGGTAGGTATTTATAGGAAATCTAGAAGCGTTAGGATCGTTCATCGTAAAACGAGCTTCGATCTCATCCGTACACATGTGCCCATGGTTTTGTGAAACCATGGGAGCCCATAGTTTCATTAAAACCATGTGCAAATGAGGGGAACAGCTGGAAAAAGCTGGAATTTAGATTTTTCATTTTGGTCCCTTCCTAAGATAACTATGGCAGAATGTCAATTTTGGTCCCTGAACTTCAGAAACATGCGTTTCGGCTCATTTTTAACACGTTTAAGCCCCGTTAACCTCATTTCAAGGCTCTAAAATGAATTTAAAGTATAGGGAACTCAAAACATGTTCAAAAATATGTCGGATGTCGGTTCGTTTGGTCGTACGGTTGCGTTGTTCGGTTAATTACGACTGAAGTCGTAACGAACGCAAAAACGATCCAAATCAAGCGACGAATGGAATTTTCTTCTGCCAAACACTAAAATAAAATATTTTAATGCTTACATAAATTTTTGGATGTCCGGATATATTCAGAATGTAAGATATGCGCGAAAATGCAAACTTATGCACTTTTTGACGCTTTTAGTCCCTGAATGACCAAAAGTTTATTTTTGCGCACCAAACACCTCAAAGCCTATTTCTAAGCTATGTAAAGGATATTTAGGGCATATTTAACTTATGATCAAGTTCCGGAAGGTTCGTTACTATACGAATCAGTATAGTTTCGCAGTTTGACACAATTAGTCCCTGCGATCGAACAAACTTGATTTCAACACACCAAACCATCCAAAACTTATTTCCAAGTTATATGGAGGTTATTTAAGGTATGTTAATCCTATTTCACTATTACGGAGTGTTGGTTGCGTTAAACTGGTTATATTTACGCATCAGTGCGCGTATAACCTTCCAGTAAGCGATTTAGAGCTTGAAATCGGACAAGAATTGATATGTGCAAATGATGCACATATTTTTACAAACCCTAAGTATGAAATACAATATTTCATGGGTTTGGAATTTGTTTGATGATTGAAGTGACACAGGTGTCACATAAGTGAGGTTAGAAAACTCCTAACGATGACTAACTTATTTTTAGGAGATTTTTGTAGACATTAATCAATTGCACGTTAAAGAACAATTTTAGGTGGTTAAAGTGTGTTTATCGTTTTAACTTTCCGAATGATTGTCATGTTAGGATTCCCGAAAGGGATACTAATTGTCTTAAATTGGAAAATTGACCGAATGCTTCTAGTGCCAAAACCGACTTAGTTGACATGCTTTGGTTGTGTATTAAGCAAGGCTATTTATATATGATCTACTATGTTTTATAAATATTTATTTATGCTTACTTTAGTTTAGTTAAAACCAAAACAACTTATGTTTTTACCGGTAATTTAGTGGCAAAGGTCTAGTATTATTTCTCCGCCCATTTTCGTGGATCGATACTTGGTTCTTACCGATACTTTACTACATATATGACGGGGTACACTTGCCCTTTCGTGTGTGTTTTGATGTAAAAGTAATAATCACTTTTATAAATTTAAAACCAAATCGTGTGTAATTTCATTGTAAAAATATGTGTAGTCACGCACGTACCACTTACGCATCTCGTCAGCTCAAAATTCACGAGAAGAACTATACAACCCATGATCTCGAGCTAGGCGCAGTTGTTTTTGCATTGAAGATTTAGCGACACTACCTGTATGGTACCAAGTGAACGATCTTCACCGATCACAGGAGTTTACATCACATCTTTAATCAGAAAGAACTAAACATGCGTCAATGCCGATGGATAGAATTTCTTAACGATTACGACTGTGAGATTCGTTATCACCCGGGCAAGGCAAATGTTGTAGCCGACACACTCAGCAGACGGAGTTATTTGCTCAGTATTCGCAATCCCAAGCCCAGCACAACCTCGAAGCTCTCATCCGCGAAGCCCAGCATGCCTGTTTTAATGAACGCACCTTGAAGAAGGAGAGTATCTATCATGATGGAGCTCAACTGGTAAGCAAGGCAGATGGGATTTTCTATTATCTGGACCGAATTTGGATCCCTAAGCGGACCGATTTGTGAAAGATTATAATGAACGAAGCCCACAAATCCCGATATTCTATTCATCCCGGTGCCGACAAAATGTACCAGGATCTTCGCTACAAGTACTGGTGGCCGGGTATGAAACGAGATATCGCCCTCTATGTTGGAAGTTGCCTTACTTGTGCGAGAGTTAAGGCTGAACATCAACGACCTTCTAGCTTACTCAAACAACCTCCAATCCCCATATGGAAGTGGGAAAGTATAGCTATAGATTTCATAACCAAACTTCCGCCCACGCCATCAGGTCACAACAGAATTTGGGTTATAGTTAATCGTCTGACCAAATCAGCCCACTTTTTACCAATATGGGAGGACTACAAGGTAGAAAGACTAGCCCAAATCTACACCGACGAGATCATTTGTAATCATGGTACGCCTCGTGACATCATTTCAGACCGTGACGCTCGGTTTACTTCGCGATTGTGGGAAACGTTTCAAGCGGCCCTTGGTACGTCGCTTAACCTGAGTACTGCATTCCATCCTCAAACTAACGCACAGACTGAAAGAATGATCCGTACTCTTGAAGACATGCTCCGCGCGTGTGTCATAGACTTCGGTGGTAGTTGGAACAAATACCTACTGTTAGTCGAATTCTCGTACAACAACAGCTATCATGCCAGCATACAAATGGCACCATTTGAGGCTCTATATGGAAGAAGATGTCGATCGCCTATTGTATGGCACGAGATCGGTCACTTGCAATTAACCGTTCCCGAGTTACCACAAGAAACGACTGACAAAATCCTCCAGATTCGAGACAACTTGTCGAAAGCCAGGGATAGACAGAAAAGTTACGCCAATAGAAGACGCAAGCCCCTTGAATTTGATGTTGGCGACTACGTACTCCTAAAGGTATCACCTTGGAAGGGTGTGGCCAGATTCGGAAAGAAAGGGAAACTAGCGCCTCGATATGTTGGACCTTTTAAGATTCTGGAAAGGATCGGCAAAGTCGCCTAAAAACTCGAACTACCGGAGGAACTTAGTAACGTCCACCCGACTTTCCATGTGTCAAACCTCCGAAAATGCCTAGCTGATCATGATCTGATTGTACCTCTCGACGATCTTCAGGTCAACGAAACGCTACACTTCGTGGAAAAGCCTGTCGAGATCATGGATCGCCAAACCAAGCAACTCAGACGCTCGCGCATCCCTATCATGAAAGTCCGATGGGAAGGCAAACGAGGCGCAGAGTTCACTTGGGAACTCGAAAGCGACATGAAGGCTAAGTACCCGCAGTTGTTTGAATGAAGATCTGAAGCGAGAAATTGGTAAAATCATTCACGGTGCTGTGTAGCTTCAAGCCTAATTTCGGGATGAAATTCCCTAAACAAGGGGAGGCTGTAACACCCCGTGTTTTCGAATGTCAAAGTCAAAGTCAAAGTCCAAGTCCACTTTGACTTCTTTGACTATAACTAGTCTACTTTATGTTTTGTATTATGTGGAGTAAGTGTTGTTAATCAGAATAAATTGAAGTAATCGAATGTTTAATCGACGCGAACCGACTTACGACTGTGAATAGTAGGAAGTAACAATGCGATAAAGTTAATCAATCTAATCGAATCATCAATCGAACTCGAGACTCAAACTATGCGAATTTGGTATTATATTACTTGTGTGTGTGCCTTATGTGTTACCTGTGCGTGCTTACTTTATGTTTTGTGTGGTATCCAATCGAATCAATCGAAACTCGAATCGAAACTCGAAACTCAATCGAATGCAATCGAAATCGAACCATGATAGTAGTGGAAAAGAGGTTACGCGAGATATAGATGCTTGTATGTAGATATAGTGATTGGGACTGAAAGTAATTTGAATAGGAAACTCTATCGTATTCGTATCATCTTCAAATCGAAATCGAAATATCAAAAATCGTCGCACCGAACACTCGAACCAGACTGTTGATTGATCAGGTTGTCAGCCGATCGAACAGCCCAGCCGATCGGACGGACTGTCCGATCGAGCAGGCTGTCCGATCGGGATACCTGGCCGATCGGTCAGCCCTTTCCTCTTTTGGAGCCTATAAATAGGGCTGTCATTGTCATTCTTTCCACTTTTGGAAACTCTCTGACCGACCAGCTCGTGCTCCTCATCTTTTCTCAGATTTCTTCCGATTCCGGTAAGTTTTCATCCTAAAACTTGTACTTTCTTGATCAATACACACTCATACACCTTTCTATCTTTCAAATCTTGATTTCTAACCGAGAAATCATCAAGATCTAAGCATTCTAGGATGATGTCATCATGGTGTTCTTCAAGAACATCATGTTTTGGACTCAATCCACCATGAATAGCTCGGATCTAATCGATTTCCACATAAACAAGCTAAGATCTAGCAAAGATCTAAACATTTACATGATGTGAAGGATTGAAAGAAGGAATTCCAACTTTCTTTCAACTCTTTTACACTCAATACCTTCAAACCGGTAGAAACGGAGCTTAAGCCGACTCACTAATCATTCTAGTGGATGAGTGGTTCAAGATTCGGATTCTATCTACGAGGATCACCGACTTCGGGTTAAACATCAAACTACCGTTCCGAACAGTTCACCGGCCGGAATTGGGCGATTCCTGTCCGAGCGGGGGAAACAAGTAAGAACGAAAGTGTTATGGTTCAACTCGTTGTCAAACTACCTCAATATAACGTCAAATAATCAGAACAGCCAAGTGTTAGACGAACAGGCCGACCAGGTAGGATGCTGGCCGAACGGTTAGGCTGTCCGAACGGACAACCCAACCGATCGAACATGTCAGCCGATCGACCAGGCCAGCCGATCGACCAGGCTAGCCGATCGGCTAGCATATGGCCCCACACTTTGACAATTTCATGAAGTATAGTATTGAACGAGGTGATGTTCGATCGAACGAGTTGTTTGATAACATTACTCATCGGATCATGAGGTACTATGCTTCCACACTTAATCGATTTACAACTCGTAGTAGTACGGAGTGCCACCCGATCGAACATGCTGTTCGATCGATCAGGTGACATCCAGCTGAGGACTCACTATCGAAGTGTGTAACCGATCGGTTAAGCCGGCCGATCGAACAGGCCGTTCAATCGATCGACCTGAAAAGTAAGAACACTTCAGTGTTCTCAAATACTACAACGAAAACTTCAAAAGGTCAAACCATCATACACAAACACATCTTACTCAAAGGAAGAAACAATCCACTCAAACAGTCCAGCCGATCGAGCCTACCGGCCGATTGAACAGACTGTCTAGCCGAACGAACAACCCGTCCGATCGAACCTACTGTTCGATCGACCAGGCTGTTCGACCCATCATCACCTGTTTTCGTTTAGCGTGTTACTTATCGTTATGCTATCGAACCATTCAGGCTAACCCTACTCTCAAGCGCTCCCTTCAATCATCAATCAATCGCTGTGAGTATACTCGATCCCTTTTTGCTTTTAGCACTTTTGGGTGTTACATACGTTACTTATATCAAAACACAATCGAACACACTACTCAATTATTTGAACGCTAACCGATTCGCATGTATTACGTGACTAAATGAATGCTTGTTGTTATGTTTACACGTGGAATGTTGTCTACCTGCCTTAACGACGTAGTACTATAGTTTGGACTCAGCACCCGTTCACACGGGGGTTGTTAAGGACAATTACTTGCATGGATTACGGTGGTAATCATGTATTGCCAACTGTCTCGGACAGTCAACCCGCAGTCATTGGTATCGATAGATCCATGTCGATAATTAACATGCTTCATTTTCCTCTGTGTACGTGCTGGTTATGCGTAAACTATTCGAACTCTATTATGCTATTATCAAACTTGTATGCTCACCTTTACATTATATGTATTGACTTTATTTTAGCGTATGTGACAGGTGTTTAAGATGTTTGCTTGCTAGGAAAGTGAGGCTAGAATAAAGCTCTAGAGCCCCCCAACAAATAGTTGTCTGTCAGGAACAAGCGTCTAGAGCATAGTTGTCTGTAGATCTTGTCCGACTGGGTCTTTAGGAGCATTTGAACAATATTTATGTCATTTATTTAAATCTGAGTTGTTGGAACAGAATTACTTGACTAGTTGTTATCTGTAATAATTGATTGTATTATTTGGGATACGGTATGGGACGTATCATTTAACTGAATAGTATTAATAGTTGTTGTGGAAACTTCTGGACAATCTGTTTCGCTCAGTGCCATGCCCCGATGATTCCGCCATCGGTTGGGGTGTGACAATGATAGAAGTAATAATAATAATATTAATATAATATAATAATATATAATATGTGTGTGTGGAAAAAAAAAACTACGGATGCCTACTACTATCAGTGTAAGTTGGTATTGTAATTTTAATTTCCAGTGTTGGTTTATAGTAGATGCATATAATATTATAAGAAAAAAAGTAAAGTCGCAATGATCGACGTTTTTTACCAATCTGCGTGTTGTGTGATTTGTTGCATTAAATATTATTTTGTGATATTAATATGTGGTAAATGTTTAAAATTCAGATGGACAACGAAGTAAACCCGGAAAACCAGAATGATAATATCCAGAACGACAATAACCCGATTAATGAGAATCCAAACAACAATAACAATGGAAACCAAGTGGATAATAGTGCCATCCAACACATAGTGGCACAAGGAATAATAGATGCGATGCCATATATTATCCAAACTGTTAAGGAAGCTGATAATAAAAGTAATCATAGCAGTAAGCGACCAACAGAACCTGAACACAGCGTGAACAATGGACCTGTACTTCAAGCGCCCATTCCCAAAAGAAGAAGAACCATGCCTTATGGTTGTTCTTATAAAGAATTCTGGTCCTGCAAACCAATAGAATTCTCGGGCAATGAAGGACTAATTGCAACTCTACGCTATCTTAAAAATAAGCAAATGTGCAGAAGAGGATAAGATAATGTTTGCTTCTAATCTATTTAAGAATTCAGCTTTAGAATGGTGGAACACAATCCTACAGTCGAGGGGAAGTGATAGGATTTACAACATGGAATGGGAGGAATTTAAGAATATGGTAGAAAGGAAATTTTGCCCTCCCAACGAAAAGGAACAGATAGCGAATAAGTTTCTGAACCTTAGGATGACCGGGGTAGATAGTAAGGGTTATACTACCACATTCTTTGAATATGCTAGAATAGTACCAACCCTTGCATCGCCCGAACCAGTATTAATCTCCCGTTATGTCTGGGGATTAATCGGGGAGATTAGGCATGTAGTCAAGGCAGCTAGACCTCAAACCATAGAAGAAGTTGTAGAACTAGCAAATACCTTGACTGATAAGTTAGTGCGTACACGGGAAGAGAATCAAAGGAGGAACCTAGCTCAAAGGCTTAACCAGGAATTCCGTTTTGGAAATTCCAACCGTAGGAAAAATGTAGGTTCCACATTTGCACCTTATTGCAAGTATTGCAAAAGAAAAAATTCTGGAAGATGCTCCATATGTTGCAATTTTTGTAAAATATCCGGACACAAGGAAGAAGACTGCAGGAAGAAAAGCCAACAACAGAATATGCTACAACTGCGGAGAACAAGGTTATATCAAGCCAAACTGTCCAAAATTAGCTCCAGCTACAAACAACAAGAACACTAAAAATGCTAGAGCATTTGTTCTGATTGCAGATGAAGCTAAGATGATTCTAGACGTGATAGCCGGTACGTTTTTAGTTAATGATGTTTTTGCTAAAGTATTATTTGACTCTGGTGCGAATCAAAGTTTTATTAATACTTCATTTTGCAAACTTCTTAATCAATCATTAATTAAACTCTCACAAGAATGTCTAGTAGAGACAGCAAATGGAGAAATGGTTAGGATTTCTAAAATCTTGCAGGGAGCAAGAATAGAATTTTTAAATCAAAAGTTTATTACAAACCTTTACCCAATTAATCTGGCAGAATTTGATGTCATTTTAGGAATAGATTGGTTAATAGCCAATAAAGCCAGTATTTTATGTGATCAAAAGTCAATTCAAGTAAATTCACCAAGAGGTGAAAAGATCACAATTAAAGGAGATAAACCATCTAGATCCACAAAATTCATCTCTGTAATGAAAACAGCAAGTTGTATAAGAAAAAGATCTATAGTGTATTTGATTTCTATAATCACTAACACTAAAGGAAAAGAATTAAGAGATATCCCAATAGTATCTCAGTTTTCAGACGTATTCACAGAAGAATTACCAGGACTACCCCCATATAGGGAAGTCGAATTCAGAATCCACCTACTACCAGGGTGATATTCGCTAATTTACACATATTTTAGTCCCCCGTTTTACCCCTATTTTATGCGTTTTCGGCCGTAAAACCGTCATTCGGATACTTAATTATCTACATTTTTGTTTACAGGCCTACAACAGCATACCAGACAAGATGATAGCGAAAACGAGGACTTTCCGGACAAAACGACGAAGCTGCGAAGATTCTGTTGGAAAAACTAACCTGTGCGTGTTGCACGGTCATGCGACCTCATGCACGACCGTGCATATCCGACAAATCATGAATGCCGGCAGTGAACGAGGCGTGCAACACTGCGTGCAAGGCATTGCAGGCCAACCCGAAAAGGCACGGTCATGCCAAGTGCGGAACGGTCGTGCGGCTCCGACGTTCCAGGAAAACCTTGGAACTGAACGACCACAAGACAAGGCGTGCAACAAAATGCCGGTATGGAACGGCCGTGCCAGATCAAGAACGCCCGTGCATATACGAAGACCAGTCAACGATCTGTGACGTCATGCGGTATGGTGGCCCACCACCAATAATGCTTAAAGTGCACGGTCGTGCGATCGGGAGAACGGCCGTGTGACACCGAAAAAGCATAAAAACAGAACAGAACCATTTTATTAGTAACTCTGGAATTTTGGAGAGCTCTGCAGGCGATTTTGAGGCACCGAAGGCTTCTGCTTTCACTCGGATTCAAGCCACATTGCCCGGTTTTGCTCGTTTACTATCCGGATTCTTAATCTTGTGCTTGTTTATGGTTTGGATTTCTAATCTTTCCAGAATTTTGTTAATGTTTCAAGCATTTAGATTAATATTTATGTATTATTGTAGCCTTTGGGCAAAAACACAACAATCCCTTGCTTGATTATAACCATTAGTATGTTAATCTATGTTTGTAATGAAACTTTGAAGTATTTTCTATGATTATCTTTGATGATTAGTTTGCAACCTTGTTATTGATATTGATTTCTTGATTATAAGTAATTGTGTTGGATGATTGGTGCTTGGTTAGGTAAGATAGTTGAAAAATGAAGCTTATTTAATCATGTATTAGTAAACTTTTAATTTGGTTAACTAGCTTAACTTAGTTAAAATGTGGGCACCATGATACTCTAACGGGTTAGTGGTTTAATAAAATGTAATTATTGTTAATCAAGAAAGCTTGCCTTCACGGAAGGACTCTAACGGGTTAGATGGTGTTGTTATGAATTCTTGCCATGATTTGTTAGCTTAGTTAGTAGTTTCGGCCAAAATTGCTATCTTGGTGAATTTATGCGTAAGATTTGTAAAATGAACTCGGTTGTGATTTAATCTAGTTTATGCTTGTCTCGGTGGTTGCATTGTGTTTATCGGTGTTGCTTTCCTTGATTAAGTGAGGTTAGAAAACTCCTAACGGATGACTAACTTATTTTTAGGAGATTTTCATAGACATTTATCAATTGCACGTTAAAGAACAATTTTAGGTGGTTAAAGTGTGTTTATCGTTTTAACTTTCCGAATGATTGTCATGTTAGGATTCCCGAAAGGGATACTAATTGTCTCGAAATGGAAAATTGACCGAATGCTTCTAGTGCCAAAACTGACTTAGTTGACATGCTGTGGTTGTGTATTAAGCAAGGCTATTAATATATAATTTACTATGTTTTATAAGTTTTTATTTATGCTTACTTTAGTTTAATTAAAACCAAGACAATTTATGTTTTTACCGGTAATTTAGTGGCAAAGGTCTAGTACTATTTCTCCGCCCATTTCCGTGGATCGATACTTGGTTCTTACCGATACTTTACTACATATATGACGGGGTACACTTGCCCTTTCGTGTGTGTTTTGATGTAAAAGTAATAATCACTTTTATAAATTTAAAACCAATTCGTGTGTAATTTCATTGTAAAAATATGTGTAGTCGCGCACGTACCAAGTTTTTGGCGCCGTTGCCGGGGAATGGCGAGTTTTAGGAACGACCCGAGTCATTGTGTTATCGGTGTATATACTTGTTAATATTTGTGTATATTTTCATGATTATTTATTTGTTGATTTATTTGTTAATATTTCTAGCTTTTAATTCAATTTATTCATTTTCGTGACTCTTTTATACACTTGTAAATTTTTATTCTATTTATTTGTTCAAATCCGGATTTATTTATTCATTTATTCTTTGAGTTTTCGGCTCTTAAAAATCATTTTCATACTAGCCGATTCGATTATTTTCGTTGCTTTAATTTTTATAAAAATTTCGGCCCATTTTCGGATTTTTATATATTTTACAGCCCATATTTATACATATTCTGCTTATATTCAGCTAAAAAAAACATTATTATATTAATAAACTATTCATTGTGTCAGTTTTTCATTTGCAGGTTGATGTCCTCAACTCCCGCGCCCGCTATTGCTGAGCCTACTGACGAACCATCGCATAATCTTAGAAGAAGTAAGAGGCTGCGCGAAAGGTCGCTTGTCGTTGCACAACGCATAGCAAATGCAATCGACGAGCCGGTGATTATCTCTGAAGACGAAAGCTCAGAGGACGAGGAGAGAGTCGTCATGGCGGACGACGACCGACCGCTGAATGAAACAAATCAGCCCGGAAGGGCAGGCCTGGAGCCGAGTATCCTTCAGCCTACTATAGATACTCCTACTTTTGAAATTAGACCTAGTATTATTAATATGGTACAAAATTCTGTACAGTTTGACGGACGTGAGCATGAGGATCCTGGGAGACATATCGCTGCTTTTCTCGCTGTCTGTTCGACATTTAGGATTACAGGTGTTTCGGAGGATGCGATTCGGTTGAGGTTGTTTCCGTTTTCGTTACGTGACAAAGCTAGAGCTTGGCTTATGTCACTTCCTGCCGGGTCCATCAGGACCTGGAATCAGTTGGCGGAGCAGTTTATGCAGAAATATTTTCCACCTGAGAAAACGAACAAACTACGGAACCGGATTGTTTCCTTTCGCCAGGACGAGGGCGAGTCGTTGCATGCGGCTTGGGAGAGATTCAAGGATTTGTTGATTGATGTGCCACATCACGGCTTCTCCAAGCGACAGCTGGTTTTGACGTTCTATCAGGGGCTCAGCTATAATACGCAGGAACGATTAGACGTGAACGCGGGCGGCGATCTTGGAACTAAGACGTCGACTGAAGCGTATGATATTATCAAAAAAGCTGCGTTGAAATCCAGCTCGCGTCGGGAAGGAGATAGAGGTCGGGCATCATCATCATCATCTCGTTCAGGAGTTCATGTTGTAGACGATTACACGGCCATTACTGCACAAATCTCGGCTCTTGCATCGAGATTCGACAGGTCCCAGATGATTGCGCATGCTGGCTCGGGATGTGACCAGTGCGGAGTGTCACACGAGCCTGGCGCATGTTTTCAGGGAGTCGTATATGAGGGCCACGAAGAAGTAGATTTCGTGAGTAATCAGGTAAGGCCGCAGAACAACCCGTACAGCAACACCTATAATCCCGGTTGGAGAAATCACCCAAATTTTGGGTGGCGAGTGAACGCAGGAAATCAGAACCCATTGGGGTTCACTCAGCGTGCTCCAGCGCCTCAGCAGGGTCAGCAGTACCAGCAGTACAACCAACCCTACCAGCAGCGTCCATATTCGTACCAGAATCAGGGCACTGGGAGTAGCTCCCAGCAGCAGGCCCCTCAGTCTAATTCCAAGCTGGAGGATATGATGGCTCAGCTTCTCTCTAGCTCTGAAAAACGATACCAACAAAGCGAAGATCGTTTTCGAGCTAACGAGGGAGAAATGAGGAGTCAGAAGGCCTCGATTCAGAATATCGAGAATCAGGTTGGTCAGCTGGCACAGATGATGTCCAAAAGACCCCCAGGCGGTCTTCCGGGTAATACAGAACCAAACCCGGGCGGACACAGGGATGTGAATGCTGTCATGACCAGGAGTGGAAAAACTACCGGACCCGTCATATCGGACTCAGCACCGATCACTGAAGCGGTCCCGACTGACACACCGGACGAGGTGCAAGCCAGGCTACGCCCAGCAAGTACAGCACAAGTCCAGGAGCCGGTCAAAGATTACACTCCTCCAGTACCTTATCCAGGCAGGCTGAAGAAGCAGAAGAATGAAGAACAATACGGTAAGTTCCTTGAGTTGTTTAAGCAACTACACATCAATATACCGTTTGTTGAAGCCTTGGCCCAGATGCCAAAGTATGCGAAATTCCTTAAGGATATCCTCTCGAATAAACAGAAGGTCGAGGATATATCATGTGTGGTGATGAATGAAACTTGTTCCGTCGTTCTGCAAAACCGTCTGCCCACGAAAATGGGAGATCCTGGTAGTTTCACGCTCCCGTGTTTGATTGGAAACATGTCTGTTAGCCATGCATTGGCTGACTTGGGAGCGAGTATTAACCTTATGCCGTATAAGGTTTTTACTAAACTGGATCTGGGTGAGCCGTCACCCACTAGGATGAGCATTCGGTTGGCAGATCGCTCAATAAAGTATCCGCGCGGATTTGTGGAAAACATGCTTGTAAAAATCGATAAATTTGTTTTCCCCGTGGACTTTGTTATTCTTGACATGGACGAAGATTCAAGGGTACCTTTGATACTTGGACGTCCTTTCCTCAATACAGCGAGGACGATTGTTGATGTGGCAGCTGGCCAAATCACGCTCCGAGTGAATGATGAGCACGTGACATTCGATATCAAAAGATCGATGCAGCATCCGCAAAGTCACGATGACATGCTTTACTATGTCGACATTGTCGATGCATGTGTGTGCTCTCATTTTCAAGGTACTATTGACGAGATTGATTCGGACACACGTCTGTCGTGTGGGGACCTGATTGGCATTACGCAGGAGGGCCACGATTTCGAGCAGCCAGTCTATCAGATTGGTGACGATGGTTCCCAGAGTCCGGAGAGATTTCTTGAAATTGACCATGTGAAAAAGGAGGAAGCAGAGCCTTCGGTTGAAGATCCGACGCCTTTGGAGTTGAAAGAACTCCCACCACATCTCGAGTATGCATTTCTGGACGAGGAGCGTCGCCTACCGGTCATAATTTCGGCATCATTGGAAAAGGATGAGAAAAATCAGCTTCTCGAGGTTCTGAGACTTCATAAGAGAGCCATCGCATGGAAAATCATGGATATCAAGGGCATCAATCCTTCTTTTTGTACTCACAAGATTCTGATGGAAGACGAGTACAAACCATGTGCACAGCATCAGAGACGTTTAAATCCAAATATGCAAGACGTGGTGAAGAAGGAGGTGATTAAGTTGTTGGATGCCGGCATGATTTATCCTATTTCGGACTCTGTGTGGGTGAGTCCGGTGCAGGTTGTACCTAAGAAAGGTGGTATGACTGTAGTTTCAAATGATAGGAATGAGCTAATTCCTACCCGTACCGTCACTGGGTGGCGAGTTTGCATTGACTACCGCAAGCTCAATGATGCTACTCGCAAGGATCACTTCCCGCTTCCATTCATCGACCAGATGTTGGAACGTCTGTCGGGGCAGTTGTATTACTGTTTCCTTGACGGATTCTCTGGGTACTTTCAGATTCCTATCGCTCATGAGGATCAGGAGAAGACTACCTTTACATGCCCCTTCGGCACATTCGCCTACCGGCGGATGGCTTTTGGGTTGTGTAATGCACCAGCGACCTTCCAGAGATGCATGGTTGCAATTTTTCATGACATGATCGAGGATTCCATGGAGGTTTTCATGGATGATTTTTCGGTATTTGGGGATTCCTTCGATCACTGCTTGGAAAATTTGAGAAAAATGTTGAAGAGGTGTGAGGAGACGAATCTGGTCCTGAACTGGGAGAAATGCCACTTCATGGTGAAGGAGGGCATAGTTCTGGGACATAAGATTTCGCATGCTGGTATGGAGGTCGATCCAGCCAAAGTGGATATCATTTCACGACTTCCGCCCCCCACCTCTGTTAGAGCGATATAGAGCTTTCTCGGTCATGCCGGGTTCTATCGGCGATTCATTAAAGATTTTTCAAAAATCGCCAGACCCATGACCCGTTTGTTGGAGAAAGACGCTCCGTTCATATTCGGAGATGATTGCTTGAGAGCCTTTGACCTTCTCAAGCAAAAGTTGATTGAGGCCCCTATTTTAGTTGCACCGGACTGGAGTTTGCCGTTTGAGATTATGTGCGACGCGAGTGATTACGCTATAGGGGCCGTTCTTGGTCAAAAGAGAGAAAAGCACTTTCACCCGATCTATTATGCGAGCAAAACTCTTCACGACGCTCAAGAGCATTATACCACGACTGAAAAAGAGCTCTTGGCGGTCGTTTTCGCATTTGACAAATTTAGATCGTACTTGGTGCTTTCGAAAACCGTTGTATATACTGATCACGCTGCCATCTGATATCTCTTCAGCAAACAGGACGCTAAACCACGTCTGATCCGGTGGATCTTGTTGCTGCAAGAGTTCGATATCGAAATTCAAGATAAAAAGGGTGCGTTGAATGTAGCGGCTGACCATCTATCTCGGTTAGAGCATGGAGACATCGTGGACGCGCGTTGGGATTCCATAAATGACAACTTCCCACACGAGTCTTTGATGAGTGTTGAGATATGCGATGAGTCGCCGTGGTTCGCTGACCATGCGAACTACCTTGCTTGCGGGATTCTGATTAAAGGGTTGACTCACCAGCAAAAGAGGAAATTCTTTTCGGATGTCAAGCACTACATTTGGGATGACCCTTACTTATTTCGGGTTGGTGCTGATCAGGTGATCAGGAGATGTGTTTCAGGGAAAGAGGCGACCGATATTCTGCGCCACTGTCACGAGGGACCTACCGGAGGCCACCATGGAGCCAACTTACCGCCAAGAAAGTGTTGGACTCCGGGTTTTATTGGCCGACTATATTTCGTGATGCGCAGAGTTGGGTTAGAGCGTGCGATGCTTGCCAGAGGGCGACAAATATATCAGCACGTGATGAAATGCCTCAGACCTGGATTCAGGTTTGTGAAGTCTTTGATATCTGGGGGATAGACTTCATGGGACCATTTCCCCCCTCACGAGGTAATAAGTACATCCTGGTCCCGGTTGACTATGTATCGAAGTGGGCGGAGGCACAAGCCTTACCCACCAATGATGCCAGGGTGGTCGTGAGATTTTTGAAAAGCTTATTTGCCCAGTTCGGCGCTCTGAAAGCGCTTATCAGTGACAGAGGGACGCATTTTTGCAATACTCAGCTCGAGAGAGCTTTGTCCCGTTACGGTGTGCATCACCGTCTATCCACGCCCTATCATCCACAGACAAGCGGGCAGGTGGAAGTCACGAACCGGGGGCTGAAAAGAATCCTTGAGCGGTCGGTAGGTGCAAACCGCAAGGATTGGTCGGATAAACTTGATGAAGCGTTGTGGGCTTTCCGTACGGCTTACAAGACGCCTATCGGGACTACTCCATTTAGGCTTGTGTACGGAAAAGCATGCCATTTACCGGTTGAGTTGGAGCATAAAGCGACGTGGGCGCTAAAAACCGCAAATCTGGACCTAAAAGCCGGAGGTGAAGCCCGGTTTCTCCAGATTCATGAGTTGGAAGAGTTGCGACAACGCGCTTATGAGAGCTCCGTGTTGTACAAGGAGCGCACGAAGAGATTGCACGATAAGCGCTTGAAGGACCACAAAGAATTCCAAGCGGGCGATCTTGTTCTTCTTTACAACTCGCGGTTGCGCTTATTTCCCGGAAAGCTTCATTCACGTTGGACAGGCCCATACACGGTTAAAGAGGTATTTCCGTATGGGACTGTTGCAATAGAGAACGCGGATGGCGTTATTTTCAAAGTAAATGGGCATCGCTTGAAGTTGTACGTTGCCGGGCCGACATAGTCGGTGATGGAGGTCATTGAGCTCCAAACCCCGCACACATCATAAGTGTGGGGAGGAGAGAGTCTACGCTGCTGACTCGTGGATCAAAAATGCAGCAAGAGCGTATTTTGCGCTTTAGGGGTAGTTTAGTCATTTAGGATTTATTTTCTAGTTTTAGCTTGGAGTCTTGCTATCGACTCGTCGACAAAAATTTAGCATGAGTCTACGCTACTGACTCGCCGACAAAAATGTAGCAAGAGCGTCTTTGGCGCTATAGGGGCAAAATTGTCCGTTTTTATGTTTTTATAGTTTTAGCGTAATTTAGGTTAGTTAGGTAGTTTCCGTTAGTTTGTACAGTTTCTATTCATGCCGAGTGAAGGTTCTGTATTGCAATATTGTTAGAACAGTTGGTGTGTCGAAAAAACGGCGAAAAACGGCCAAAACAGTTGCTGGAAATGCCTTCTGCAGAAAATTCTGATCTGCAGCTGATACACGACCATGCCAGGATCCGCACGACCGTGCGTTTCCGAGATGCTGGCACGGTGGATCGCACCCTCGGTGCATCACCGAGAAAAATGGAAGTCGTCGGAGACGCACGACCACGCCAAACGGCGAACGACCGTGCGTCAGGCTGAGGGCATTTTTGTAATTTTGCACATTATATATACCCTCATCTGCTGCAAAATCCCTCATTCGCGAACCCTAGCAGCTGCAGCCGTTCCAGAGCGGTTTTTACACCAAATCGCACGATTTTTCACACGATCTCGCACCCAACTTCGCACGGTACGTCTCTAGTGTTAGATTTCTTGTTTTCTTACTTTCTAGGTTAGATTTCTTCTGATTCTTCAAGGAAATTTTTAGGGTTCTCTTCATAAACAAATCGAAACCCTAACCCTTGTTTGAATCATGCTTATCGTGAACACTCGGTTGAGTTTCCGACCCCTGTTTGTACAAAAAAGTTGTTGATTTTGGGAAAATCAGGCTATTCAAAGTTCAGGGGTTTGAAATCTGCAGGTCAGTTGACGCACGGTCGTTCCTTGTATGGAACGGTCGTGCCAATCCGGGTGATTCCACGATGTCAGCTTGTGTCCGGTGTTGCACGGTGGTGCCGATTGACCGCACGCCGTGCGATTCCGAGTTTCCTGGGCAGATGGTGCACATCGTCGGTGATGCACGACCGTGCGTATCGCCGCACGACCGTGTCGGAGGCCCAGATCAGATTTACAGCAGCTTCATAATTTGCTGCTCGGCTGTTTTCAATTCAATTTTCTCCTGTTTCTGTCTTTCTAACACTGTTCCCCATTACAGATGGATCATCCCTTCCTACAGTTCGACCCCAACAATGAGCGTGAAGCTTTATGCATTCCAAAAAGAGACGCATTATGGGCCCGGAGGGGGCAATTCGGAGTCCCTAGATGGCTGGATTGGGAAGTAATGCAAGAACTAAATCAGTATGACCGTTTAGAAAACATGATGAGTCGTCCACTTACAAATCTGGTCGGTTGCAACCGACCCGTTTACAGGGAACTGACCATAGAATTCTTTGCATCATATGCCTATGAAAAGCCGGCTTCTACTCGACGACCCAAATTCCGCTACAAGGATCGGATAGCTTTCAGATTGTGTGGAAGATGGCACAAGTGGTCGGTTGGTCGTTTGGGAAGAAGACTCGGGATCTACACTAGGGAAGACATGGATGATCCCGATGTCTTCACAGATCAGTTCACCTTCCCGTCTGATGCAGCACGGGATGAGTTTTGGGCTGCAAATGCCGTTGGGGACCCATAGAACCCAAGGATGTCAAAGGCCTCACGACTTAAAGACCCTCTGGTGCGAGTGATGCACCATGTGTTTAGCCACACTATATGCGGTCGCATGGACAGTCTTGGTAACTGTCCAACACCAGATTTGATTTTTCTTTACGCATTGGTGGAAAAGGCGCCCATCAACTTAGCGGCGCGAATGGCTGAATACTTTGTGAAGTGCTCAGGGAGGACTCCTAGCAGTCAGATACATGGCGGTCAGTATGTGACCGAAATTGCGTACAACGAACACTTAATGACTGAGGAGGTGCTTCAGAGTCTCACTCTGATAACTGAGGGGGTTCATGTTGACATCAGGTCACTGAAGGCGATGGGGGTGATTGTTGAGTTAGATAGAGGGGATAGGTTGAGGGGGCTGAATAACGAGGTCTGGGACCCGTTACCCCCGCTCCCAGAAGAGGAAGAGGAAGAGGATGTAGAGATGCAGGAGCAGCAGCACGGACCGCACACACCACCGCACCACACACCGCCACACCAGCCGCAGCACCATGAGTACTACCAGCATCAGGATTGGCCTGAATTTTATCAGTAGTTCCAGCAGATGCGTGTCACGCAGGAACAGCATGGTACGTACATCGATCAGATTAGGACCAGCCAGGACCAGATCCGGGCTAGTCAGGATCAGCTCAGGGCCACGCAGGATCAGCTGAGACAGAGCCAGGAAAGCTTATACCAGGGGGTGAGTGCCGGATTCTCATACCTATTCGGGGAGATGCACCATGCATATCCCGACTACTTTCAGCACCCTCTACAGTTCCCACCGTGGAACCCACCTGGTTATGGCGGTGCGGGCCCATCTTTCACGAGAGACGATGACGGTGATGACGAGTAGGAGTTGGTGGTGATGTTCGTTGGTGTTTTTTTTATTATTGTTTTAGTACTTGTCATTTCGGGTGTTCTTTTTGCTTAGTATGTCGAACACCCTCGGATTGTATTGTATTTTAAAACACTTTACTTTATGTTGTGTCTTTGTTTGGACTAGTAGTATTTATGTACATTATGGTTTATTTGTGTTTATTCTATTACTGTTCTGTTTTGCTGTGCCATATGACATACTTGCAGATTTTGGCTATCAAGTCTTTGACCGGGGCATATGACAGACGCAGCTTTGGAAGTCTCGATTCATCAGATATCATCTTGAGGGGAGTACTATTATCCTTTTTCTCTATATTTCGGGTTTCGCATTGGGGACAATGCGAAGTTCAAGTGTGGGGAGGGGGTTAACTTTGTTAACTTTGTTTGTCCTCATATGTTTATATAAAAAAAATCAGAAAATCAGAAAAATCATTCAAAAATACCTGTATTTTGTATATATTTTAGTAAATAAACCGGTTGATTGTGTTTTAGAAAGCATCGGACTTGATAAAAACTCGACAAGCAAAATATTTTTGAAAAAGGAAACCGGAAAGCGTGACAAACAAAGAATGACTTACATGATAGTTTTCACACTTTTACCCATTCCATCCGTTACGTGAGCATATTTGAGCCTATTGTTATATATTTGTTCATTTCGGATATATGAGTGAGCCGGATGTTATGTGTAATATAGAACTTGTCACTAGTATGCTTGTTAAAACCATGAACTTGTGAATTTGTGTAAAAGTGATAGAGGCACTTGGATTACCCCTTTGTTGTAAACCTTGTTCTTTGTGTTGTGCTTCCCGTTCACCTTATATTACCCTTTAGGATTAACCATGTCGAGCCTTCCCGTTTACCTTTGTTTACCCACATTATCGCCCACTTAGCCAAATTTAGCCTTTGTATGTTTTAAACCCTTTTTAGTGTTGAAACTCGGACAAAATAATCGTTTAACTAGCATTTGTTTCAGTTTATTGTATAGTTATTTATAAAAAAAAAACCCCAGAAAATAAAACACCCTAAAATAGGGTGAAGTTGATAGAAATCGAGCAATTTTGAATGCTTAAATGTTAAAATTTCGTTGATAAGCTCGATTGCGCTTTAGTCGCCTTTTTAAGGCGTTTGTATGTATAGTTGTATTATTTTCTTGCTAGTTAAACGCTACTACCGAGTTTTAACCATTTTCGCCACTTTAAATGTCTACTTCCATACCCTTCGCCCAAGCCTAACGTTACAACCCGTAAAGACCTCTTGATTTACACTTATTTGCATGTTAGTTGGTGGAGACGAGATCTTATGACAAGCTTATGATATTGCATGTTTCATTGACGAGGCATTGAGTATTTGCACATACACATTATATGTATGTTTCATAAATAAACCCGAGTGTGTGTGAACATTGTGAGTTGCGTGAAGATTAACATGTTGAGTCGACTAAATGTGAAGTCACGGCTTTTTGGTTGTCGCTTTATAATTGCATATGCTTATTGGGTTTGAGTCTTTTGATGTTGTCGTTCGACAAACCGGCTAACCGTTTATAGTAGTTTTCAATAAAATAGTGTGTAAATTATCGTTCTTGTTTGTTTCCGTCTTTTATTGCTTTTTAGTTCAGCATGCTTGAGGACAAGCAAGGTTCAAGTGTGGGGAGATTTGATATTCGCTAATTTACACATATTTTAGTCCCCCGTTTTACCCCTATTTTATGCGTTTTCGGCCGTAAAACCGTCATTCGGATACTTAATTATCTACATTTTTGTTTACAGGCCTACAACAGCATACCAGACAAGATGATAGCGAAAACGAGGACTTTCCGGACAAAACGACGAAGCTGCGAAGATTCTGTTGGAAAAACTGACCTGTGCGTGTTGCACGGTCATGCGACCTCATGCACGACCGTGCATATCCGACAAATCATGAATGCCGGCAGTGAACGAGGCGTGCAACACTGCGTGCAAGGCATTGCAGGCCAACCCGAAAAGGCACGGTCATGCCAAGTGCGGAACGGTCGTGCGGCTCCGACGTTCCAGGAAAACCTCGGAACTGAACGACCACAAGACAAGGCGTGCAACAAAATGCCGGTATGGAACGGCCGTGCCAGATCAAGAACGCCCGTGCATATGCGAAGACCAGTTAACGATCTGTGACGTCATGCGGTATGGTGGCCCACCACCAATAATGCTTAAAGTGCAAGGTCGTGCGATCGGGAGAACGGCTGTGCGACACCGAAAAAGCATAAAAACAGAACAGAACCATTTTATTAGTAACTCTGGAATTTTGGAGAGCTCTGCAGGCGATTTTGAGGCTCCGAAGGCTTCTGCTTTCACTCGGATTCAAGCCACATTGCCCGGTTTTGCTCGTTTACTATCCGGATTCTTAATCTTGTGCTTGTTTATGGTTTGGATTTCTAATCTTTCCAGAATTTTGTTAATGTTTCAAGCATTTAGATTAATATTTATGTATTATTGTAGCCTTTGGGCAAAAACACAACAATCCCTTGCTTGATTATAACCATTAGTATGTTAATCTATGTTTGTAATGAAACTTTGAAGTATTTTCTATGATTATCTTTGATGATTAGTTTGCAACCTTGTTATTGATATTGATTTCTTGATTATAAGTAATTGTGTTGGATGATTGGTGCTTGGTTAGGTAAGATAGTTGAAAAATGAAGCTTATTTAATCATGTATTAGTAAACTTTTAATTTGGTTAACTAGCTTAACTTGGTTAAAATGTGGGCACCATGATACTCTAACGGGTTAGTGGTTTAATAAAATGTAATTATTGTTAATCAAGAAAGCTTGCCTTCACGGAAGGACTCTAACGGGTTAGATGGTGTTGTTATGAATTCTTGCCATGATTTGTTAGCTTAGTTAGTAGTTTCGGCCAAAATTGCTATCTTGGTGAATTTATGCGTAAGATTTGTAAAATGAACTCGGTTGTGATTTAATCTAGTTTATGCTTGTCTCGGTGGTTGCATTGTGTTTATCGGTGTTGCTTTCCTTGATTAAGTGAGGTTAGAAAACTCCTAACGGATGACTAACTTATTTTTAGGAGATTTTCATAGACATTTATCAATTGCACGTTAAAGAACAATTTTAGGTGGTTAAAGTGTGTTTATCGTTTTAAATTTCCGAATGATTGTCATGTTAGGATTCCCGAAAGGGATACTAATTGTCTCGAAATGGAAAATTGACCGAATGCTTCTAGTGCCAAAACTGACTTAGTTGACATGCTGTGGTTGTGTATTAAGCAAGGCTATTAATATATAATTTACTATGTTTTATAAGTTTTTATTTATGCTTACTTTAGTTTAATTAAAACCAAGACAATTTATGTTTTTACCGGTAATTTAGTGGCAAAGGTCTAGTACTATTTCTCCGCCCATTTCCGTGGATCGATACTTGGTTCTTACCGATACTTTACTACATATATGACGGGGTACACTTGCCCTTTCGTGTGTGTTTTGATGTAAAAGTAATAATCACTTTTATAAATTTAAAACCAATTCGTGTGTAATTTCATTGTAAAAATATGTGTAGTCGCGCATGTACCACAGGGACAACACCAATTACCAAAGCACCCTACCGATTGGCACCCGCAGAAATGCAGGAACTGAAGAAGCAATTAGACGAATTGTTGGAGAAAGGATTCATATAGCCAAGCTCATCGCCATGGGGAGCACCGATATTATTCGTTAAAAAGAAGGACGGATCGATGCGCATGTGCATTGACTACCGTAAATTGAACAAGGTCACAATGAAGAATCGGTACCCATTACCAAGAACCGATGATCTGTTTGATCAATTGCAAGGAGCTCGATTTTTCTCAAAAATCGATTTAAGGTCAGGATATCATCAATTAAAGGTACAGGAAGAGGACATTCCTAAAACCGCATTCAGAACAAGGTATGGCCATTATGAATTTACTGTCATGCCATTTGATTTAACCAATGCCCCAGCCGCATTTATGGACATGATGAACCGAATATGTAAGCCATATTTGGATAAATTCATAATTGTTTTTATAGATGATATTCTCATTTACTCTAAGAGTAAAGAGGAACATGCAAAGCATTTGCACGCACTTTTAAGTCTATTAAAGAAGGAAAAGCTATATGCTAAGTTTTCAAAGTGAGAGTTTTGGTTAGAACAGGTACAGTTTCTTGGACATTCAGTTGATCATGAAGGAATTCATATGGATCCCACAAAGATCGAGGCAATTACCAAATGGAAAACCCCTGAATCACCAACCGAGGTTAGAAGTCTCTTAGGATTGGCCGGTTATTATAGAAGATTTATTCGAGGTTTTTCTAGAATAGTCATTCCCTTAACAAAGTTAACCTGTAAATCCATTAAGTTTGAATGGGGACCAAAACAAGAAGAAGCATTTAGAATTCTTAAGCAAAGATTAACCAATGCACCCATACTAGCGTTACCAGAAGGAACTGAAGACTTTGTAGTCTATTGTGACGCTTCTAAGTTAGGTTATGGATGTGTATTGATGCAACGTCAAAAGGTTATAGCTTACGCATCTAGACAACTTAAGAATCATGAAGAGAATTATTCAACCCATGATCTAGAATTAGGAGCTATAATTTCCGCCCTTAAGATTTGCAGACATTACCTTTATGGTAGTAAGTTTACCATTTTCACTGACCATAAGAGTTTAAGGTATATTTTTGGACAAAAAGAGTTGAATATGAGGCAAAGACGCTGGATGGAGATTCTTAGTGATTATGATTGTAATATCCAGTATCATGCAGGAAAAGCCAATGTAGTAGCTGATGCTTTAAGTCGAAAGTATCATGAAAAGCCAAAAAGGGTACGTTCTCTTAAATTAAATTTGCAAGTAGATTTAAATGAACAAATTAGAAAAGCACAAGAATCAGTAATCAAGGATGATACTGAAAAGCTAAAAGGAATGATTAAGGAATTAGAACAAGGAACCGATGGAATTTGGAGATTCCATAAGAAAAGAATGTGGATACCTAAATTAGGAAACCTACGTCATCGTATATTAGAAGAAGCCCATAAGTCCAAGTATACGATGCATCTAGGAAGTGATAAGATGTACCAGGATTTAAGAAAGAATTTCTGGTGGATAGGAATGAAGAAGGATATAGCAGCTTATGTTTCTAAGTGTTTAACCTATTCACAAGTTAAAGCTGAACATCAGAAACCCTCAGGTTTGCTGTAGCAGTTAGAAATGTCAGTTTGTAAATGGGATTGATAAAAATGGATTTTGTTACCAAATTACCCAAAACAAGAAAAGGTAATGATACAATCTGGGTGATTGTAGATAGGCTAACTAAATCAGCTCATTTCCTACCAATGAAGGAACCTTTCAGTATGGAACAGTTAGCTAAATCGTATGTAAATGAAATAGTTTCATTACATGGAATTCCTTTATCAATTGTTTCTGATAGGGATAGCCGTTTTACCTCTCATTTTTGGGCAAGTTTCCAAAAGGCAATAGGAACCAAGCTAAATCTAAGCACCGCTTATCATCCTCAAACGGACGGACAAAGCGAAAGGACAATACAAACAATGGAGGACATGCTTAGAGCTTGTGTAATTGATTTCGGAGGTAACTGGGACGATCACTTACCATTAATAGAATTTTCTTATAATAATAGTTATCACACAAATATCAATGCTGCACCATTCGAAGCACTTTATGGACGAAAGTGCTGAACCCCAGTCTGTTGGGCACAAATTGGGGAAAAACAACTATCTGGACCTGAGATAGTGCAGGAAACAACCGACAAGATCATTCAAGTCAAGGAACGACTGAAAGCAGCACGTGATCGACAAAAGAGCTATGCAGATAATAGACGCAAGCCGTTGGAATTTCAGGTATGAGACAAAGTATTGTTAAAAGTTTCTCCTTGTAAAGGAGTGGTAAGATTCATCAAGAGAGGGAAGTTAAGCCCCAGGTATGTTGGACCTTTTGAGATTAGTAGAAGAATAGGACCTGTAGCCTATCAGCTACAACTGCCAGAGGAAATGGCAGGAATACATGATGTATTTCATGTATCTAATCTCAAGAAATGCTTAGCTGATGAATCGCTGATAGTATCTCTTAAGGATATAGAGGTAAATGAACAACTTAAGTTTGTAGAGAGGCCTCTACAGATTGAAGACAGAAAAGTCAAGAACCTCAAGCATAAGAGATTAGTTCTGGTCAAAGTGAAGTGGGACTCCAAAAGAGGACCTGAATACACATGGGAACTTGAATCAGAAATGCAAAGTAAATATCCACACATGTTCCAGTAGACCTCGAGGACGAGCTCTAAAACAAGGTGAGGAGGATATAACAACCCTAAAATAAACCGACACCCTCAAAATATTTTGACACCCCAAAATATATTAAAATATCCCAATATGTCCTAAAATACCCCCCATACGTGAAAACTGACCCCGAATACCTTAAATTTCATTAAAATAAATTAAAAACGAAAATAAATGATCCCTGGCGGGCCGCGACAGACTCCGCCTGAGTCTACGCGGGCCGCGACCGAGGTACAAGTGGCGAAACCCGGGAGTGCCACGTGGCACAACACCCAGCAAGCCTATAGTGGTGACCGATCAAGCCTACAGCCCTAGCCACCTACGTCGCGGGCCGCGAAAGAGACAGTTGTGGCTGTCGCGGGCCGCAAGGAAGTCTAATGACAGCCCTATAAATTGCGTTGCTCGGCTTCAGTCAAATTCGTTCATTTTCTTTCGATTCTCTCTCAATTTCTACATAGTGTACACTATACTCGGGTATAATATCCCCCTAAATAACGAAGTTCTGCTCCGTTGTAAGTATCATAACCCCTGAATACGTATTAGATACTCTGCCCGATTGATCTAGGGTTCCGTAACGGCTGTCGTGGTTCTGCCCGACGTAGTCGTTGGAATGCCGTCTCGGGGAGGGTATTACTAATACTAACACGTGTGCATTTGTGTAAATTATAGATAATTCTCAGGAAATCCTTACAGAAAACCTAAAACAGCAATGTGAGTAATCTCCTTTTTGTAAACAGTTTTTACAAAACCTTAACTATTTTACAATGTGATTGAGCAGTGATTGAGTCTTTGTAATTCTACGATTACTACCGGTATGTTGGGGTTTTGTATACAAAATGTGGAACACGTTACCATTGGACAAAGAGTTAGCCAATGTGTAATATGACCCACCAGTTAGGATTGACAGTACTGAATGAGTAATTGGGTAGATGTAAACATTGTAATCGCTCTCAATACTGTTTAAATTAATAAAACTTTTCTTGATTGAACTGGGATTCACTTACCAGTATTTCCCACTGAGAAAATGTTTTTAAACGCGTTTCAGGTAACACAATGTGAAAGCCAATTAGAAGCCAGCTGGACAGCACTGAAGGCTTGGAAAAGTGGCTATAAAAGTTATCTAAATAAAAGAAGGCGTTTATTTCAATAAAATGGGATTCATCCCTATAAATCAGTTTGTAATAAAAACTTGGGTTTTATCCCAATATGTTTAATTATATAAAATGTGGTGTTTTACTCTGATAAAATATTTCCTAACTACGGTCCTGATGTAATTTCCGCTGCCAAATTAATTAACACCGATACCACCAACACCGTTGTTCACGGCCGCCCGTTCCCGGGACAGATAGGGGGCGGGGGTTGCGACAGGTATTAACATAGTTACTCCTTGTGGTTTGTACGAAATAACATACTTAGGTACTAATAGAATGTGATTTTAAACCTACAAATAATGTTAATACCTCCAAACCTTACAAAATGAAAAGTTAATATATTAGAATGTAATTTTAAACTATTAGTACCTAAGTATGTTACTTTGTGAAAACCATAAGGACTAACTATGTAGTTTGAACAACTCTAAAAGAATTCTTTATTAAAAATATTACTATTATAAATAACATCTAAACGGTAAATACAAAAAATACTTTATTTCATATTTCTTAAATATACATGCTCATTTGAACAACTCTAAAAGAATTCTTTTAATATTGAAATATAACAACCCTAAAAGAATTCTTTTAATTTTGAAATATAACAACTCTAAAAGAATTCTTTTAATTTTGAAATATCAAATACAAAACTGTTTTTTTTCATAAATCTTGAACATTTTTATTCTAATATGGTTTAAAAGAACATGCATATACAAATATATAGACTTGTGATCTTTAGTTTGTTATAAATCTTGCTAAACAATATTTTTATGTTTTTTAACATCATATCGTTTGTGTCTAAACATTTCATAACAAAGAAATGAGGGGGTTAAGGACAAGGGCTTCACTTTTTCTGACTGTTTCGCTAGCCGTTTAGCAAATGGGTTAATCAGCACCACCCAAAAGCCAAACAATTTATGATGCACATGTATGTAAGTTGCATCAAACACTCACATGCTTGGTACATCGTTGTCATGGGTTTTGACACACATGTTTACATCTATGCTTCAGACTAATTGTGGCGATGAGTCCAAGTTTTGAGATTTGTTTCACGTTTGTGATGAATTTTGACGCACATGTATATAATGATGTACCAACTTCTTGTGTTTGTTTTAGAGTTGTAGTTAATTTCACATGTATATAACATGCAGTCACCTAACTTGTTACAATTAGGTGTCTAACCCAGGGTTATAGATGAGCGAAATCACTCAGGAGCTATTCAAGATCGGCTTGTTATAAGCTCAAATCGAGCCAAGCTTAAATGTGAAGATAAAGTGTTTTTTGCCTAATTAAGAAAAGATAAACTAGTTAACGAGATAAGTTATAAATTATTTATTTTTCGTCTAATATTAAGTTTTCTCAAGTATTCATTTCCCAATATCCATTTGGGTTAACGAAATACAAAATACATATGTTACTAACTTTCTAGTTATACACATGTTGAAAATGCATAGGCTTATTAAGCCTATTTGATTCTCAAAGTTGAAAGGAGAATAAAAAGATCATGTGATAATAAATTATGCATATAAAGTTTTACATTATTATATAAATTGCAACAATACTCATTTTATAAAAGAAAGAGTAAAGTTTAATTTGCATCCTTGTGTTTATATGGCAGGATCATTGTTCATCCCTTCTATTTATTTTTTCGTCATCCGAGTCTCTGTGGTTTACAAACCTTTTTCTTTACGTCTCTCCCGTTATTTCTCCGTTTAATGAATGTTAAAAATAATAATAAAGGTCATCGCCTCCGAATACCATCAAACCATCCCCCCAACCCATCACCACCACCTACTTCCGGCAGCACTTGCAACCCCCAACACCACCTCTAACACCATCTATTTCAGTCTCCGCATCGGCGGATAATCTAATGCAAATCGTACCAAATAGACTTACTTTTCTTTGATCCTCATTTTTATAACAATTTTACTCATTAACAGATATTCAATTTTGCCTTCCTCTAATCTTCCCATATTTCAATCATCATCTTCTTTTTCATAATCTTGAATAATCCTTTTCAATCTTTATTTATGGGTATGGCTTCTTCAACAGGCGAGGATGGATGGACCGATGATTTACCAAATCTTGTTTGATTCTACACATGTTCGTTCGATTACCGAAACTTTAAGTTTTGATGGTTGTTGTTCTTCGTGGATGTCGGAGGTTGATTACATGAGAGGCTACTAGTGGTGGTTGATGTGTTCTTCCATCTCAATTTTCTGGCGATCACACTATGAAATGGAGGATGTGATATCCTTTTAGAGTAAATTACATTTTGCTTCTCAGGGGTAAAAATGTAATTTTACCTCATGTTTAACATTGAGTCGACATGAAGATAATGAGAGGGACACAAAGAAAAAAGTTTGTATCAGATTGCAAAAATTAGAAAGATGGGATTAAAAGTTTTCCCGCCATATAACCACAAAAATGCACATTACACTTACTCTAAAATAAATTATTCTTATAATCTAATCAAGTCATGTCAAACCCTAGAGTCATTATACTACTTGTCTTCATCTTATCACCTATATCCCTTTACATTCAAAGTGGAATGCGTGATTATTTGCTTTAACTTAAATTTTATATATTAATGATAAAGCTAGGTTGGTGAAGTTTGAAAATTCACTTGTAGGCCAAATACAAACATCCAATATAAAGCATGATTAAAGATTAATCAGCCAATGGTTTAATGGTTTAATAGTTCTAAAAGTTGACTTTTAAGGCTTGCCATCCTAATTAACCACCTAAAAGTTTAATTTAGAGAACACATTATTTTTAAATATATAACTTTATATATTCAACATTATAAATTTAAATTATATATAAAATAGAATGTATTAAAAGTTTAATTAGATTAAGTTGTTTTATAATTAATTTTATATAATTAGTTTTTCCATAACTATTCTAACGAGATAAAAATTTATGCCGTTTTTAGAATTTTATTAGATTAATCTGTTTCAATACGATATACATACTTCTTATCCTTCAAAAATTATCGTGGAATATATATATATATATATATATATATATATATATATATATATATATATATATATATATATATATATATATATATATATATATATATATATATATATATATATATATATATATATATATATAGGGAGAAGATCATGCGAGAACCACATCTTATTGCGAGAACCGCGAGAACAATTGTGAACACAACCAAAAATGCCTAAAAATAGCTAAAAATCACACAAATTTTTTTTTAATATTTTTTATATAAAAATCGCTACTTTTCGAAAAAAAAATTAAATTTTTTTAAGAAAAAAAAATTTTTTTTTGCCACTAAAAGTAGCGATTTTAGCATAAAAAATATAAAAAAAATTTTTTAGATTTTTTAAGATTTTTTTAGGTTTTTTGGGGTTTAGTTTTTAGCATTTTAGCTTGGGGGTGGGGGGGGGGGGGGTTTAGGTTTTTGGGGGGTGAGGGAGCGGGGTTTAGGTTTTTTTTTTTTGGGGGGGGGGGGGGTTAGGTTTTTTTAGCTATTTTAGGTTGTGTTCACATTGGTTATCGCAATAAATGGAGTTCTCGCATGAGCCCCTCCCTATATATATATATATATATATAGGGAAGATCGTGCGAGAACCACCTCTTATTGCGAGAACCAATGTGAACACAACAAAAAATGCCTAAAAATAGCTAAAAATCACACAAAATTTTTTTTTTAATATTTTTATATACAAATCGCTACTTTTCGAAGCAAAAAAAAAGTTCTTTTTAAAAAAAAAAAAATTTGGCCACTAAAAGTAGCGATTTGAGCATAAAAAATATTAAAAAAATAGATTTTTTTTTATTTTTTTAGATTTTTTTTAGATTTTTTAGGTTTTTTGGGGGTTTAGTTTTTAGCATTTTAGCTTGGGGGGGGGGGGGTTAGGTTTTGGGGGGTGGGGGAGGGGGGTTTAGGTATTTTTTTTTTTTTGGGGGGGGGGGGGAGGTTTAGGTTTTTTTTAGGTTTTTTAGGGGTTTTAGTTTTTAGCATTTAGCTTTGGGGGGGTGGGGGTTAGGTTTGGGGGGGGGGTAGGTTTTTTTAGGTTTTTTAGGTTGTGTTCACATTGGTTTTCAAGGTTCTCACAATAAGGGTGGTTCTCGCATGAGCCCCTCCCTATATATATATATATATAAGTTTGCCATTTACACATGTATAAATTTGTTTCATTTACACACGTGTAAAAGATCTAATAAGAGTTATTTTGAAAGGAAAAACGAATTATATGATGTAAATTTCTTTTTTTGATGTTGTGTTTAATTACAATGAGGTTTTTATTAAAAAATGGTTTTGATTGGTTTTTTTCATTGTTCTCATGGTTCTCGCAATATTTAGCATTCTCAAGATAACTCTCATATATATATATATATGGGGGAAAGATATAAAGAAAACTCATATTAGTTATAAAAACTAAAAACCCAAATGAATGGATCTCCTTTTGTCACGTGTTACACATTTTTGCAGACCGTGTTACGTGTAACAACTTTTGCAGACTTTCAACTTTTTCTGAAAATGTAAAAGTTGTTACGTAACACGTGGCAACCTCTGGTTGTTACACGTAACATGTCTGCAAAAAGGTGTAACACGTGGCAAAAGGAGGTCAATTCATTTAGGTTTCTTAGTTTTTCTTAACTAATATGAGATTTCTTCCTATAATTGCCCTATATACAGTGGCGCAGGTTAGAAGGGGCTGGGGGGTGCCCGACCCCCCGAACTTTTCGCTCAGTATTGTTATGTATCTAGTTTTTATATAAAATTTTTTAGGTATATACGTTTTCGACCCCCGGTTCTATTCCCTTTATTTGTTTAAATTCCTAATTTAAACATTAAAAGTTAAATAAGTTTATGACTGTTACTAAAAAACCGATATGTGATGAAATTTGTGTCTACATGTAAACAAGACAGACCCATGTTTTGATACCCGGGATCATCAAGTGACTCCAATTCATCAAACATATACGAACACATACGAAGAATGTTACCAATAAAAAAAATCTCTGCTGCATGTAAATGATGCTAGTTTTATTCTAACATCTATTTGGGTTAAATTATTATCGTTATTAAGATTTATTAGTTTGTCAATCCTGTAAATATCAAAATCATATATCAAATATATATCTTAGTAACAACAATAATTTTCTATAGCAAAGTAAATATCAAAATCATATATCAAATATATATCTTAGTAACAACAATATATTTTCTAAAGCGAAAAAAGTAAAAAAAGTTATTTTAAAGCATATTTTTTAAGCATCGGATTATGCTTAAAACTAAAGTAAGCCCATAATCATCTCAAATTGAGCCCATGACCATGAACCATTATTAACATCAACTTGAGGCCTCGAGTTTATTACACCGGTAAATAACTAAAATATACATCCAATTTTTTTGAACCGCAAATTTCTTTTAATCTCCGGTATTATACATCGTCCTTATTCACAATTATTTTTTGGGTTTTTTGCATATATCCCCTTAAAAAACTTTGAAATTGCATATATACCCGAGCTAAAAATTAAATTGCATATTTCCCCTCTATTAACTAGTAAAATTGCAAATTTACCCATTTTAATTTAGTTTATTAAAACTAAATTATAGAAAGACTATTTTACCCTTCATTTTACTAAACTTTAGAAAATTAGATATTTACCCTTTTTTTAGTTGTCTTTTTTCACTACCTGTTGGTCACAAATTGCATATTTGGTCACAAGTGTTGCCCCAAACATAAAGGGTTGAGCAAGGAGTCTGAGCTAACAAGTCCGAACTCCGAAGGAACTGAAATCTTGTGTATGATAAATTATTAACCAAAAAGCGACCGATATACAATCAAAGATTTTGATAATTTGATACTGAAGATGCATAACCATACAACCATTAAATCGTAAAGCTGCAACACAAGCAAGCATTCATAGAATTCATTTCCTAAATCATCTTCCGTAACTGTCATCCTTGTTGAATGCATTCGGGCCCATCCTCTTGAAATCAAATGGAAACATTAATTGATTATTTGTTTTTTTTTAATCAATATGAATATCTGTATTATGAATGCATTCGGGCCCATCCTCTTGAATGCGGTCATACTCATCCTAGCTACTGCCTTCCGATCAAAACCTGGATTCCCAGTGAAGGATGGACCGGTTTGAGATCCTTGTGGTCCACGCACATCGTTAAGAGACGGTGGTTGACGATAAGCATCGTATTCGCCAGAAGGTAGAGAAGGTACGAGTGGCCTCACGGATCCAATAGACAGTGGTTGACCTTAGACCGCAACAACGTCGTAGAGATTTTTCTGGTCGGAGGTCTTTGTTTCAGCAGATGGCAAAGGAGGAGGAGGAGGAGGAGCTTGGTTGGGATAACAAGATCTTTTAATTTTAGAAGGGTACTTTTGTCATTTTAATAGAGAAGGGGAAATACGCAATTTTTATTTAGGCTTGGGTAAATATGCAATTAAGGGTGTTTTTGAGAGGAAATATGCAATTATTCCTTATTTTTTTCCATTAATCACCGTATACCATTCAAAAAAATATACCTAGTAGATGTATACCGGACATGATTGAATATTTTTCATCCATCTATCACTGGTTTATTAACCAAAATGATTTTCGGGTTGTGTGTATATATCTTAATACTTTTTCAAATTATTATGAAAATAGGTTATAAAGAACTATTAAAACTCTACATGGTTAAAACTATGTTCCAAAACATAGGATGAAGGGTTGATTAATATACAAGGTATGGTTTTTAACCTTTTATTTTATTACTTAAAGGAGTTTGATTTATGTACTGATTAATATCAAAGCCATTAAGTCAATTAAAATAACAATTTTTCTGTTTAATTTTGGTGTTATCGTTGGGTGTATGATTTCTAAACGTATCAAATTCACTGCCCTTTCATTTTTTTTCACACGTGAAAAATCGTAACATGTTATTACAAAGATGCAATGCCGAACAAATGACACATGAATTGTTAAATTAATTTAAATTATTAAAAATTTGGTTCATCATATATTACAAAGATGCAATGCTGAACAAATGACACATGAATTGTTAAATTAATTTAAATTATTAAAAATTTGGTTCATCATATTTGAAGAAAATATTTTTCTACATTATTACTGCTTTGTGATTTATCTATATATAATCTAAAATTTAGTTACATGTTCTATTTTAAAATCAACATTTATGATGTTTTAAATGTAGTACTTAAAATAATATTGATTAAATTATATATATCTATAATCTATAATCTATACTATATTATAAAGCATTTCCTCAAGGGCTTCTTAAAAATTAAGAGGTACAAGTAGAAATCCTTAATATACAACACACAATGCGTATATTAATCATGTTTTAGAGGTAAATTTGTCATTCAACATGGATATTCAATTAATATCTTAATTCTAACCAATTATAATTAATAGAAATGGATCTCTAGGGACTATAATTAATTGAATGCCATGATTGAAGTTAAATCAACTATACAAATAAAATTAGTTTGAAGAATAACAATTACGTTTGATTCCAACAAAATTTAAGCAATTTGCAATTGCTATGCTATGCTTATGGTATAACATTTTAATAAAAATATTAGAAGACAAAATAGTATTTCTATATTATTATTACTAAAAAATAATAATTAAATGAAAATTTAGTTATGATTTAATTTGGGAAATGCTATAACATTTTAATAAAAATATTAGGAGACAAAATTGTATTTCTATATTATTATTATTATGAAAAAATAATAATTAAATGAAAATTTAGTTACGATTTAATTTGGTGGTGAATATAAAGTTCATCAATAACTCACTAAATATTATTTATCTAGGCATTCATTTGTTTACTCATGCATTTCAAAGGTCTCTCCTACTTAACACTATACAAACCAAAAAGCTTGGTAACTGATTTCGAAATTAAAACCCATAATCATGCAATTGAAGTTTACAATTTAATTTGATGGTGAATATAAAGTTCATCAATAACTCATTAAATATTATTTATCTAGACATTTATTTTTCTCTCATGCATTTCAAAGGTCAGTCCTACTTATCACTATACAAACCAAAAAGCTTCGTAACCGATTTCGAATTTAAAACCCATAATCATGAAATTCAAGTTTGATAGTTATAACCCATATAATAACCCAATTTCACTCACCCACACGACACTGGGCACACCCATAAATTGTTTCCCCACACTCTATTTTTCTCCAACGCACCCGCACAACCTCTACTAACCACCGATCGACCACCACCGATCCTGTCGAATTTTCCCACCACCAACCACCGCTTCTGCTTTGTTAATCAGTTCGAGTATATATCATTTTGCAGCCGATGTTTAGGATTTTTTTTAATCTTATCGGAACGAAACAGCAAGCATCGTAGTCAACCTTAGTAGCTGATATTGGTGTGGAGTTTTTCTTAAAGTTAAACAAATTATATGCCGCCCTACCTACCTGAAAGGTGGAATTATTGTCTATTAGCTCATTTTTAGTGTGTTGTTGCATACAAGTTTTCATTTCTTTCTATGTTATGTTTTGTGATATGATTTTGATTTCATTTTCTTATAAATATTAAAATTCCATGATTATGTGGCATGTGTTTCCAAAATTTTATCAGAGAGTTGGTTATATTGTCTCTTGATCTTTTGCAGTAGAAAGAAAAAAAGTTAAGAAAATGTTGAAGAAGAAGATGCAGCCTTCATATAATCCATTTTCCAAGTTAGTACGACTTTTAAGTAAGACGCTGACTACACAAAACAGGCCCTATGCGGAAAGCCGTTACGATAATCCTAGAAGAACGACCACTTCCAATAGAGCACCATTAAACAACACCAGGCGCTACAAAAAGAGGGGATAGTTACCAACTATATTTTACTAATGTGTCTTTTTACCCCATAGATTTCATATGGGTTTCCAATTACAGGTGTTCAAACTTCGCTTCTAATGAATTGAACAAATAATCAAACTTGTTACATTGGTCGGAGATTACTAACAATAACCAAAAAGCGAATGCGACCCTTTTTCATACGGATGTGGGTCGCAGAAAAATGAAGATGATCTGTTGAAGGCTTTACGTGTGGGAAGTGTATAACTGAGTGCACACCCTTAAAATCACCAAGTGAAATGTTGGGGTTCCCACTGCAACTCACGAGTCGTCTACTATATATATATATATATATATATATATATATATATATATATATATATATATATGTACACACCTTATATATGGTTTTTTGATCATTTTAAGGTTTGAATTATGTTCCCACCCGTATTATCGGCTCCGCCGCAACGCGCGGGTTCCCCACTATATATTAAAAAGGAGAAGTGATGTACAAGATGGTAATTTTGCCACGCGTATCAATTTTAAAGCAACATGTACAAGATGTTTAAAGCCAATTAAAAAGGAAGCTCTATAAAATTTTAAGACATCTCAGGGTTAAAATGGAGAAATCGTCCTCCCACGTTTAATTCCCAGAAACCCAATCGTCAAACTTCAAGTGTAGAAGAGGATGACTTAATTTCATTCACCTCTTCGCTTTCTTTCTTTATATCTCCCAAAACTCAAAACCCTTGATAGCAACCGGATCAAAACAACGTACACCACACACACAATGGCGACTACAGCGGCTGCCGTCCGATCAATTTTCCGGTCATCATCCCTCCGTAGCGCAGCGGCGCGTGCATCCTCTCAAGCCAAACATTTCCTTTCTTTCTTTCTCAGCCCTACTTACAATCCAAGTTAAAGTTCTGCCTAACATTTCCTTTCTTTCTTTCCCAGCCCTACTTATGAAGGTTCTGATTCAGATGGTTCTGTGGGTAGCGCTCCAGGTGAAAGGTATATATTTAGCCTATAAGCATATATGTTTTAGACATCATATCCATTTGTGTTGTGTTTAAGTAAATGTTCAAAATTGAATATTTGTCACTATGTCAATACTTGAACTAAGTTACATTCTATCAAGTTTTTAGTACAAAATAATGGAATATGAACTACTAATATATACATCATCCAAGTTAAAGTTCTGTCTAACATTTCTTTTTTTTGTTTCCCAGCCCTACTTATGAAGGTTCTCATTTATTCAGATAGTTCTGTGGGTAGCGCTCCAGGTGAAAGGTATATATTTAGCCTATAAGCATATGGATATTTATTTATTTTTTCAAATAAGGTAGGTAGTAATATTAGGTTTGACATATATTATTTTATTTAAAATCGTGAAAAAAATTAATGGTCAATTCCCTTACATTACTTCATATCTTTTTCATAATTTCCTAACTATGGACGCATGTGTACAACTTAGTAGTTTATGCACCCATACCAATATATGTCTCCTTTGAACCCAATTGAGTAGCCTTATTAGTTATAATTTCAATTTTCAAAGCTTGGTTAATAGCTTATCTGGACTTGAATTATAGGCCAGGTAATAATGTACAAATGGATCTGAATACATTAATCGACATCTCTTAAGAATGAACCAACACCGACATTTTTCAGCAAGATATGATATTTTAACTCATCCAATGAAGAAACTCTTAAGAGACTTGTGAATAAGCTTAAAAAATCACCTCAAGAGGTTTTTGATTCATTGAAAAATCAAACAGTTGATTTAGTGTTCACTGCTCATCCAACTCAGGCTATTAGGAGATCTTTGCTTCAAAAACATGGAAGGTATGTTCTATAATGCTTTAAATAAGTCTTACTTTCATTAAAAGAGTTGTGGGTAGGCCTGTAAGCGAACCGATACGGTTGTTCTTAATAAACGAATGAACATGAACAATTTTTTTTGTTCATTAATAAAATGAACAAAGAACACATGCTTCGTTAGTTTATATATGTTCATAAACGTTCGTTCACTTAAAAATTTGTTTATGTGTGTTCATTTACCTTCATTTATCTATGTTTAAGTTCGTTTAATATTCACTTCAAGTTTTTAGGCAGTTACAATTTAGTCTGGTTTTATTTAATTTATTGTTGCATATTGTAATATGATTTAAGGTTTTCATATGGTAGTGAGTTCTCTCAATGATTTTTATGGGTTAGTCATGTATGGAGAGTCATGCGTGCACATATGTTAAGATATTTGATTTGACTAACTCATTGCCGTTGCTTATGTTTACTTGCTTAAACCTGTTGTAGACAAGAAACTACTAAGGGGAAGGGCGACTACATGGGCATGCATTAGCGGCAGAAGATTTCGTGAATTATTGAATAAAACCGGAAGCTTTATGAACTCTTTTAAGTTTTTTTTCTGTAATGTATGTTTTTAGACTTGGCATACATGTTTGTTCTTAAACACATTCCGCAAACAAAGTTTCCTGTGCTATGCATGCCTTAAATTTTGTGTGGCCGGCTTATGGTACAAGCTCTTATGACGTTTTGTATGGCTTCTCTTACATTGTCTTTTGGCTAATTACCTTTTATCCATGCATAAACATTTTTCCCGAACACACCATAAAATGAAGGACACTAACTGTTGGTCATGCTGTGCATCGCACGGGCCTACCCTCTAGTATAATGTAAGAGTAAAGCTATACTCTTGTACATTGTAAAACGATTTATATTTTTAGTACAAATATTTTTAGTATAAAGTGTCTATACCACTTTTACTCCCTACGTTTAAAACGGCGCTATTTAATAAAAATGTAACTACTAGCAAGTCACTAGAATCAGAAGAGCAATTGTATTGTTAACATTAATTAAATTAAACATTAATATTAGGATTATGACTAGTGTTATATCTTTCTACTTTATCCTGGAAGTACTAATTCAATATAATTATACATTAATAGTAAAGAGTTAAGTTCACGTACAAAGTGTCTTATCGTACAAAACGTACGAAAGGCATGAAAAATCCAAAAAAACACGGTGACATTTTCGTAATTATTTGCTCGTAGAATAATTATCAAAATTACTCTATAAGTGTATCAAAATTACTCTGCATCAAAATTACTCTACAAGTGTATCAAAATTACTCTGCAAGTTTATCAAACAACATACAATTCAAAATTCTCTACAAAATCATTTGTAGAGTAATTATGATACTCTACAATTATCAAACAACATACAGTAGAAACTCGATAAATTAATACTCGATTATTTAATAAACTCTCTTAGATAATATTTTTTTCCGGTCCCGACTCGGGGATAGGGTGCTAAATTAATAATTCGCTAAAATTATAAGATAATACATTTTTGATAATATCTTTAGACCCCATATAAAATATAAATTAATAATTCCTTATATATAGCATATTACATGAATGATTTATGAAGGTTTCTTGAAAAACGACTCAATTGTCTTTTGCTTTTTGTTGAAATCAATTTCCCTTGAATCTCGTCTCTAATTTTCCTTAGCATGGTAAGAACTTCTGGTGTTGTTTTCTCATAGCTCAACAAGAAATTGTTCAATGTGATTGCCACTTTAATAGCTTCGTTTCGCGAAGGGGGCACCATTGTAGAACTTTCATCATCTTCTTCATCGATATCATCTTTATTAATTCCAAAAACGCTTTCAATAATTTCTTCATCAGTCAACAACTGTGCAACTACATTTTCTTCTGGGTGAGTCAGAACATCTTCGATATCCATTGCATTGCGATAACCCAACTCTTTGATCAAATTCTGGAGTTCTTGAGTGCTTTCACCACCTTCATAAGGTGGGAGATTGAAGGTTTCTTTCAAATTGGGTCGTTCATTTGATATACATGCATTGTATACAATAATTAAGTGGAAGCTTGAAAGGTGTTTGTAAACTAAGTATTCTACTATAAATTAATAAAATATTAATTAATATATAAATTAATAATTATGAATTTATCGATTAATTAATAACTCTTTTAATTAATAAATTTTGGGGGTCCCAAGTGTATTATTTTATAGAGTTTCTACTGTACAATTCAAAATTACTCAAAATCATTTGTAGAGTAATTATGATACTCTACAAAATTACCTTACAAGATCAAAATTACCATACAAGATTATTTGTAGAGTAATTATGATACTCTACAAGATTAAAAATATTCTATAAGAACATTTTACAAAATTACTCTACAAGATCAAAATTACCCTACAAGATCATTTGTAGAGTGTAACAACCCTCACCCGAAACTATAAATTATTATTTTATTTAACCTATAGGAAACCCTAATTGAGACACCCAAGTAATTTAGCATAAACCCTAAAAATTTTAGAACAATCGGAATCAGGATCAGGACCCCTAAAACTCAGGGGGGTATAAAAACTGTCGACTCACCTGAGCTAGTTGGACACGTACCTACCCTACCCTAAAAATGACATCCCAGGCGATACGCGGGAGGTTCCCCGAATTCTTCCGCGACACGCGGGAGATGCAAATTTTCAGTATAAATAGAGGGCCTTGGGACTTGAATCTGGGAGTTGAAACGACGTAGAAATTCCAATTCTACGCTGAGTTATAGTTCAATTACTATAAAATCACTAACTAGTAGAGGGGATGCTGCTACGATACAGGGTATTAACTCGATCGCTATTACGATTCATTTTCCGAGATCAATATATCCAATGGATGTTTAAGTGCCGCCCACATTAGGGTTATACTTTGTCGTTCGTCGTTAAATCGATGGATGTTTAAGTATCGCACTTTGTCGTTCGTTGTGAGAATTTGATCTCGTGAGTTATCGTAATTGTTGTATTAAGTTACCTACCTAGTTCGTATGCACTAGGTTACAAGGCTAAATCAATAGGCTAAGCTCTGCAGGTATAAATCTGCAATATATCAAGGCTTATCTGTAGACTAAACTTTGGCCGTATGAATCTGCATAATTATAATGTGAGTCATTCTCTTTTTATCAACTATTTTACAATACTCCAAATCATTTTCCAAAAGTTATAATTACAGTGATTAAGTTTATGTAATCACCAAATTACAGCCGGTATGTGGGGTATTGTGCACAGTATTATTATTATTATTATTGTTTCCTTCACATTAGGTGGGCGAGCCTAAGGTGACATACGTCACTCATTGGGACAGCCAATGGTGATATGACCACAGTCACAGAGCTGGTCTGTGACAAATACCTATTCTTGAAAGTTGGTTGATAATAAACATATGTAAAAACTCTTGATACTGTAAATTATAACAAATGTGTCGTTTTCAGTAAAATGAATGATTCACTCAGTATTTCCCGCTGACAAAACCTTTTTAAAACGCGTTTCAGGTAATTACAAGTAGATTGGAGTAAGGAGTGGATCCGACACTGAAAGACTTCAAGAAGTGGTTTATTTTATTTATTTAAATCAAATTAAGAAATATTGTTTTTATTAAAAGCTACCTTTGTAAAATATGGAATTTATTCCATCTATTTAAATAAAATCCGGTGTTTCTAAACTCTGATATTTTCCTAACTCACGGTCCTGATGAAATTTCCGCTGCAATGTTTTTCAAAATAATCACCCGTACCACTGGGCTGCTCGCGGCTCCCGATTCCGGCCAGGATGGGGTCGGGGGACGTGACAGTAAAGGTGGTATCAGAGCTAAGCCACTGCTTTAAGCCTATAAGTGTTGTGATAATGATACTTAAGCTTAAATAAAAGAGTTAGGAGATTGCTATTAACGGGTAGCACATCTGATAACATTTAGACTTGAACATAAGAAAAGATGCCTTAGTATAAGCTAAGCCACTTGTTTACGCAATTAGGTGTTATAATAATACCTAAAGTTTAAATGGAAAATTAGAAGCTTAATATTATCTGATAGCACTCCGGATGATATTTAGACTTGAATTTAAGAATTTTGCCTTAAATAAACTTTAAAGGTAAATTACTTATATAAGTACAATGTAATGGATATTGGTATTCCATAAAAATGACAATTAGCAGGCAATAGCACGTAATTGCTTCTTACTTATTGATATTATTTAGTCGGGAATAAGATATGTTAGGGAAATACAAATTTCCTTAATTCTGGATAAAAGCCCTAATGAAAGAGGCACTTTTAAAAATCTTGAAAAGATACTATTTATGGGAAATAGAAAATTTTCTCCGGCAAAACTGGGTATAGAGTAGCAGACTCTCCAGTTTGTCCGGATATACTGAGATTACCTCTCCGGCGCGAACCGGGTAAGACGGGGTATATAATATGTCAAACAAGTGACAAGATTTCCTTAAAATAGCATTATGACCAGATATTTGATTGGTTTTTGGAAATATGACTTTGTTAATACGTTGACCTGATAAATGGTATGTTTATTTCAGCATGTGAAATATGTGATTATATAGATAGGTATATCTATAAGGAAATCCAAAAACCATAAGGATTGACAATTTGAAATAAAGCACTAGCATCTGTGTCTAGATTTCTTTATCACGAATACCTTTCCGATATCAAACATTATTCCGTTTGATCAATTGTCCCGTAGCTCGTTTGACAAATGGAAACCCATTAAGTTGGGACATCATTAAGAATAAAAGAAATTCTAAAAGAATTACCATATACGATTTACGCAAATAAAGTTGTGCTAATGCACAAGAAAGCACATGAAACTTATTAAATTATATGTCCACAAAACGTCGAAGTTTATCACACACGACTTCCAAGGCAAGACCTTTGGAAATTATAAATTGGGCACTATGACATCGATACTATTTTAGCCAGTAGAAAAACGACTAATTAGAAAGAAACACTCTTGCCACACGATTCTACAAACGACACAAATCTCGCTAAGGTACGTTGTAACGAGATTTCACAAACATCGGTGCACAGTTTAACCATCATCACACTGCAAAAAGGAATCACATACCTTTGTAAATTCTCTATTTTATTTTATTTTCGACATTCCATAATAACGTCACACTAGTTATCACACGGAATTTCAAGTAAAGTTTTTATATTATTGAAATTCTGACTTCTGCCTATAGTAAGTTAACTCTCGTGTTTTTACTCATTCTAATAGGCATCATACCATGAGGATTTCTTTCATAGTAGCTAATTTTTACACTTCTTGATAAATCCACACGTTCATTGTACTTATGGTTCATTCAAATTAGGAAGACCATAGGAGGATATTATACCAATTGTTGTTTTATCAAAAGTTCAAATATCATTTCGCTATAATTGATCTTTGCATAGTAAAACCTCGTTTTACAAAGCGATGACTCTTTAATATCAAATCAATTTCTTGAAAAACTCGATTTTCCATGGTTTCTGTTGTAATGATGTCCGAACTTCCTTATTACAACTCGTTTTGTTCAAACCCAGTTAAATTGTTCGCAATTTGTATTCAATTCCAGGTCCCATATGATATTTTAAGCCATCATATTCAAATCCAAAATAATCCCAATAAGCACTTTGATTCTCTTGAACTATAACATGTTTTTGGCCTTCGACTTCACTAAAATGTTTCTTTGATCACGATCACCCTCTGGTGACATTTCCACAAAATCTGAAGATTTCGCTAATCTCGGATTTAATTATTTATTTATTTAAAATTATTTATATTAAATTTGCCTTATTAATTTATTCTATATAAGCAATCTTAAAACAATCATATACTCAGATAATGATATACAAATTCACCTCCCATTCCGATTTAAGTTTATGATAATATATCAGTATTTTAAATAGTCTGGTTATTGTCAGGAGCAGGTATTGAGTAGCCTAGCCTTAGTTAGGCATGGACTGATCACCTATGCTTAAACAAGGCAGCACTAATCAATATCCAACCATAATAATAACCATTTAATGTATATAAATTAAGTTATCATACTTATTTATTCCAACAGTCAAAAAGAACATTGTGAGTATTTGCATGCACTCTTAACTTTGTTAAGAAAAGAAAAGTTGTACGCCAAATTCTCGAAGTATGAATTCTGGCTACAGGAAATACAATTCTTAGGTCATCTCGAAAATCACGAAGGTATCCATGTAAATCCTTCTAAAATAGAAACAATTACTAAATAGAGGGTTCCGCAAACAGCCATAAAAGTTCGAAGTTTTCTAGGTTTAGCTGGATACTATAGACAATTTATTAAAGATTTTTCTAAGATAACTAAACCCTTAACTAAGCTAACCTGTAAAACAGTTAAGTTTGAGTGGGGACCTAGACAAGAAGAAGCTCTTAAGATATTAAATCAAAGGTTAACAAGTGCTTCAATTTTAGCATTGCCAGAAGAAACTGAAGATTTTGAAGTATATCGTGATGCTTCAAAATTAGGAGTAGAGTGTGTGTTGATGCAACGCAAAAAGGTAATTGCGTATGCCTCCAGGCACTTGAAAAAGCACGAGGAAAATTATACAACTCATGATTTAAAATTAGGAACTATAATTTTGCCCTCAAGATTTGGAGACATTATCTGTAGATACAGATCACAAAAACTTAAGATACGCATTTGGGCAAAAAGAACTAAACACGAGGCAAAGAAGATAAATGGAAATCCTAAATGAGTACGACTGTAATATCCAGTATCACGAAGAAAAGCAAATGTAGTTGCAGATGCTTTAAGTCATAAGTATCATGAAAAGCAAAAGTGAGTCCATGCTCTTAGATTAGATCTACAGTTAAATTTAATGGAGCAACTAAAGAAAGTTCAAGAAACAGCAATCGAAGACGATGCTGAAGGAATAAAAGGACAAGCCAAAGAATTAAAACGAGGAAGTGATAGAATTTGGAGATTCCCTAAGAAAACAATTGGGTACCTAAGCAGGGAAAAGTAAGAAGTAAGATTCTAGAGGAATCCCATAGATCTAGGTATACCATGTACCCAGGTAACAATAAGATGTACCAAGATTTAAGAAATAACTTTTGGTGCATAGGAATGAAAAATGGACATTGCCAGTCATGTATCTAAGTATCTTACTTGTTCACAAGTTAAGGCAGAGCACTAGAAACCTTCAGGATTACTCCAACAATTAGAAATGCCTATATGGAAATAGGAACTCTTAACAATAGATTTTGTTACTAAGTTACCCAAAACCAGAAAAGGTAATAATGCGATTTGAGTAATCATGGATCGATTTACCCAAATTAGCTCATCTTCTAACTATGAAAGAAACCTTTAGCATGGAAAGGTTAACCAAATTGTACGTAGATGAAATAGTATCCTTACATGGAGTTCCACTCTCCATTGTATCGGACAGAGATAGTCGTTTCACTTCTCATTTCTGGACAAGTTTCCAAATAGCAATGAGAACACGACTAAATTTAAGTACAGCTTATCATCCCCAAACAAACAGACAAAGTGAAAGAACCATTCAAACCTTGGAAGACATGCTGCAAGCATGTGTGATAACCATTCAAGTAGGATAACCACTTACCCTTAATTAAATTCTCCTATAAAAGTATCGAAACTGTCCCAGCACTGTACGGACGCAAGTGCAAAACTCCAGTTTGTTGAGCAGAAATAGGAGAAAGTTAATTATCAGATCCTAAAATTGTACAAGAAACCCCTGACAAAATAACTCAAATCAAGGAAAGACTGAAAACAGCTCGAGATCGCCAGAAAAGCTATGCGGACAATCGCTGCAAGCCATTAAAGTTTCAAGTCGGAGACAAAGTACTTCTGAAAGTTTCTCCTTGAAAAGGAATAGTACGATTCGGTAAGAAAGGAAAACTGAGTCCAAAAGTACATAGGACCATTTCCAGTAATTCAACGCATAGGACCAGTTGCCTATCGTTTACAACTACCAGAAGAATTAGCCGGAGTACATGACGTATTTCATGTCTCCAATCTCAAGAAATGTTTAATATCTGGTAGTACCTCTTCAAGATGTAGAGGTAAATGAAAAGTTAAACTTTGTTGACAAACCCCTTCAGATGAAAGATCGAAGGATGAAATTTCTCAAACACAAACGCCTAGTATTGGTCAAAGTCAAGTGGGATTCAAAGAAAGGACCAGAATACACTTAAGAACTGGAATCAGAAATGAAACAAAAAGATCCTCATCTATTTCAGTAAATCTCGAGGACGAGATTTTTCTTAAGGTGGGGAGGATGTAACAACCCTCACCCGAAACTATAAATTATTATTTTATTTAACCTATAGGAAACCCTAATTGAGACACCCAAGTAATTTAGCATAAACCCTAAAAATTTTAGAACAATCGGAATCAGGATCAGGACCCCTAAAACTCAGGGGGGTATAAAAACTGTCGACTCACCTGAGCTAGTTGGACACGTACCTACCCTACCCTAAAAATGACATCCCAGGCGATACGCGGGAGGTTCCCCGAATTCTTCCGCGACACGCGAGAGATGCAAATTTTCAGTATAAATAGAGGGCCTTGGGACTTGAATCTAGGAGTTGAAACGACGTAGAAATTCCAATTCTACGCTGAGTTATAGTTCAATTACTATAAAATCACTAATTAGTAGAGGGGATGCTGCTACGATACAGGGTATTAACTCGATCGCTATTACGATTCATTTTCCGAGATCAATATATCCAATGGATGTTTAAGTGTCGCCCACATTAGGGTTATACTTTGTCGTTCGTCGTTAAATCGATGGATGTTTAAGTATCGCACTTTGTCGTTCGTTGTGAGAATTTGATCTCGTGAGTTATCGTAATTGTTGTATTAAGTTACCTACCTAGTTCGTATGCACTAGGTTACAAGGCTAAATCAATAGGCTAAGCTCTGCAGGTATAAATCTGCAATATATCAAGGCTTATCTGTAGACTAAACTTTGGCCGTATGAATCTGCATAATTATAATGTGAGTCATTCTCTTTTTATCAACTATTTTACAATACTCCAAATCATTTTCCAAAAGTTATAATTACAGTGATTAAGTTTATGTAATCACCAAATTACAGCCGGTATGTGGGGTATTGTGCACAGTATTATTATTATTATTGTTTCCTTCACATTAGGTGGGCGAGCCTAAGGTGACATACGTCACTCATTGGGACAGCCAATGGTGATATGACCACAGTCACAGAGCTGGTCTGTGACAAATACCTATTCTTGAAAGTTGGTTGATAATAAACATATGTAAAAACTCTTGATACTGTAAATTATAACAAATGTGTCGTTTTCAGTAAAATGAATGATTCACTCAGTATTTCCCGCTGACAAAACCTTTTTAAAACGCGTTTCAGGTAATTACAAGTAGATTGGAGTAAGGAGTGGATCCGACACTGAAAGACTTCAAGAAGTGGTTTATTTTATTTATTTAAATCAAATTAAGAAATATTGTTTTTATTAAAAGCTACCTTTGTAAAATATGGAATTTATTCCATCTATTTAAATAAAATCCGGTGTTTCTAAACTCTGATATTTTCCTAACTCACGGTCCTGATGAAATTTCCGCTGCAATGTTTTTCAAAATAATCACCGGTACCACTGGACTGCTCGCGGCTTCCGATTCCGGCTAGGATGGGGTCGGGGGTCGTGACATAGAGTAATTTTGATAATTATTCTACGAGTAAATAATTATGAAAATACCACCGCGTTTTTTTTTTTATATTTTCACCTTATTCGTAGGTTTTGTATGATAAGGGTGGGGGGTATAATCTTCGGTGAGTGGGTGTCACCGATCGGTGACCATACCCCCATGATTGAGTTAGGGTGTTTGAGTAGGAGAGAGGGTGAGAAATCGTGGAGTATTCACCGAAGTGGAGAAGGAGTGATGAAGGAGAGAGAGAGAGGAGAGATGAGAGAACAACCAATCAAAAAATATATAACTCAAACACCCTAGAGTGATTAACCATACCCCGTGATTGAGTGCAACATGGGGAGTTGACATGTCATAATATTATTGGGTAGATAATCACTCAATCACCCTAAAGTGATTAACCATACCCCCCACCCTAAGAGTATTTGTATTTAATCTTTTATCTGATAGTAAATTATGACTGATGCTATTGTTTTCTACTTTATCCTCAAAGTCCTAATCTATATCTATACTTTCTATAAAAGTAGAAAACCAAGTGACATAAGAAAAGCTGAGGTGGCAGCCATAGAGGTTGTCCAACAAAGCCTTTCTTATGTCATTACTGCATCATAAACCTTAATATATAAAATCACTATAATTTCAAAGGTCTGGGTCACATTGAAATTTCAAAGGTCTGCCCAACATTGAAAATTCAAACCTCTGCCCACATACAAAAGGGCAACTGTTTATACACACTTCAAAGCTCTGCCCATAATTTCTACCCATATTCAAAATTCAAAATTCTGGCTCCAAATTCGAAACTCAAACTATATATGAATCTGGCTGCCTATAAATACAATATATGAATCTGGCTCCACATTCAAATTTCAATTCATCTCATTCTCACTCATATTTGCGAGCATATCTCTCTCTCTCTCTCTCTCAAATGCATAGCTCTCATGATTCAGCCGGTTAATCTCCGATTACAGTTCTTTGTTCGAACATTTGTTGATTCTGTTTACACATTATCCTTCCAATATCATTGTTCCAACATCGTTGTTTCAGTGAAGCTCTGTTTCACACATCAACGTTTCAACATCGATGTTGCAATATCATTGTTGCAACATCGTGAAAAATTGCATGTTCTACCTTCTTTGATGAGAGAGTTGCATTGTTCCAACATCGTTAAATGACAATGAAGCTTTTCTAATGTCACTTAGTTTTCTCCTTTTATAGAAAGTATAGATAGATTGTTGCAACATCGTAAAAGGTTATATTTGTTACCTTCTTTGATGGGAGAGTTGTATTTTAGGTTTGTGGTTTATTTTTATTAACTGTAGTTTAATTTGATTATGAAGAAACAAGTGTTGATAGTTTTTATTAATAGTCACATTTTAGAGTATGTTAACATCCATATTGATAGTATTAAGTTAAATGCATATACTGTACATAGACACATATAAATGCATAAACTATTACACACTACAGTTAACACTTGCAAGGATTTCGTATACTCTCGCCTTTCTCCATGTGATTTCATTCTCTCTTTTGTTGTAGTTGTGACAGAAACTCTTCTGCATTCTTCTGGAAATCTGATGGAGGAGAGTGGAGGATTTCATCAAGTAATGCTATGTTGTTCCAGGTTTTGTTGTAATTATTGTCACTGATTATGCCGACTTTTCTGTTTAGTTCCTCATCTGATCTTTTTTTCTTTGAGTGACCAGATCGAGAATTGTGTTTTAACATCACTGGTGTCTGACCAGTGGTAGAAGCATCTGTTTGCCATCTATATTTTTGTTGGATTTACTGATTTTGATTTGTTTTTGACAGACAGTAATTTGTAAGACAATTTGTTGATGTTTTGAATCAAACTAATCATCGGTGATTTATAGTGTTTAAAACGCGTCTATGTGGTAAAAGAAGAGGTTATTGTAATTATGATAGCCTATTTTTTTTCTTTGAAGCTTTAAAATTTGTCCCTTGGGTTTCTTGATATTTAATTTTATAGTTTTCCCATAAAAGATGGGGTTTGAAAAGGTTTTTGCATTAAAAGGCTGGTGTTTTGAAATATAAATTTATATGTTTATATTAAAATTACACGTTTTGCTTGGTTGGATTCTTAAATGTACAATGACTTTAAATTTGATATCTTGGGCTGTTAGATATTTCACTATATAAACGCATTGCCACTTCACATGTTTTTCATTATGTTTTGCTACGAATATAACATTCTTTCACATTACTTGAGTAATATATAAGTTGAAATGGCGTCGTACACTTCTGCAGGGTCTGATGATTTAAAGCAGTGCTATATCAGGCAAATTGAGGAACAGGTGTATGAGGATAGGGCTACTCTTCAAGAGCTAAAGAGATGTTTTGATGGTCTGCATGTTAGTCTGTTTACGAGAGAGTAGGTTTCCAAAAACCTCATGCGGATGCCTTCAACTTCCGTTCGTGACCTTTGTGTTGTTGCAAATACAAAGTGCGGTGATAGAGACGTGGAGTTCATGACGATGCTCAAGGATATACATTGAGAGGTTCAACAATCGATGGAGTTCAAGCTAAAATTTCTTAATTCTTGCTGTTATTGTTAGATTTGAAGTTTCGTTGTTCAATATGTTATGTAATTGTTGATATTTTAATGTCATGAATAAATGAATGCAATTGTTTTCCTATTAATCTTTGTTGTTGCTTTTTTACTTTTACTTATTTAGTGTCTGAGTTTGATTTAGAAAATGTTGATGTGAATTGTGTGTGAACAGATGTTTGGTAAGTCAACAGAGGTTTAATAGGATTAAAGGTTGGTTTAAGGTGAACAGATGAGTGCAAAGACAAAATAATGTATAAAATTTGATCATCAATAAGAGTTTTTTTTTTTTTTTTGAAGAATTTGCTCATCAAAATTACAAACACATCAGTATTTGCTGTTAGAAAAGGTCTATTGTAGCTATAAAAGGTAAAAGAGAACATTTGCTGATGAAGAAAGTCTGAAGAAGAAAAGGTCTGCTATGGGCCAACAGATGTTAAAGAACAACATATGATATTCAAATTATGCTGCTAAACAGAGGTCTTTATAGTAACAGTGGTTAGAATAATAGTAGATGTTGTGAGTTTGTTATATTATGTTGATGTTGAATTATGTGTGAACAGATGTTTGGTAAGTCAACAGAGGTTTAATAGGATTAAAGGTTGGTTTAAGGGTGAACAGATGATTGTAAAGACAAAATAATGTATAAAATTTGATTATCAATAAGAGTTTTTTGAAGAATTTGATCCTCTAAATTACAAAGAGTTAATACTTGCTGTTGTAAAAGGTCTGTTGTAGCTAAAGTCTGGCAAAAGAGAGCATCTGCTGATGAAGAATGTCTGAAGTCGCAAAGGTCTACTATGGGCCAACAGATGTTAACGAGCAACAGATGATATTCAAAATATGCTGCTCAACAGAGGTTTTCATAGTAGCAGTGGTTAGGCTAATAGCAGATGTTGGGAGTTTGTTAGGCTATTAGATGTTGCTCACTAGGTGAACATTGTAATTGTAATCTTTGTATAAGCATGCTGCTGACATCATTCTTCTCATTCTTACTAAACAACTGTTTATCCTAATGACTGTTGATTTACCACTGCTGAATAAATTTTAATCCTATTAATCTTTGTTGTCGCATTTTACTTTTACTTATTTTAGCAAGCATAAGTATTATTATATACTTTTGAATATCAGCTGAGGATTGCAGACCGATATTGATGTAGATGTGTAATTGTGTCTGAATTTGATTTAGATTATGTTGATATTGAATTGTGTGTGAACAGATGTTTGGTAAGTCAACAGAGGTTTAATAGGATTAAAGGTTGGTTTAAGGGTGAACAGATGAGGTAAAGACAAAATAATATATAAAATTTGATCATTAATAAGAGTTTTTTTGAAGAATTTGATCCTCCAAATTACAAAGAGTCAATACTTGCCGTTGTAAAAGGTCTGTTGTAGCTAAAGTCTGGCAAAAGAGAGCATCTGCTAATGAAGAATGTCTGAAATAAGCCACAAAGGTCTGTTATGGGTCAAGAGATGTTAATGAACAACTGTTTATCCTAACGACTGTTTATCTTAACGATTGTTCATCATTCTTTTCATTCTTATGAAACAACTTTTTATCCTAACGACTGTTCATTTACCACTGCTGAAAACAACTGCTGTAAGGTGAAGCCTGTTGGCATAACTTTTGTTTATCCTAATGACTGTTGATTTACTATTGTTTCCAACCTCTGTTGTTGCCCAACAGTGGCTTCCAAACAATTTGACATCCATTATTAGAAGTTCTTAGGTTAAAAGCATGATCATAAAAGCATTCCTCTCATTCTTATGAGAAAAAAGTTTATTATTCTGCTGCATATATTTCCATTTCTATTTTATCTTCTTCCATTGTGATCATCTTAATTGTCATAACAATCATAATTTCTGTTTATGCTAACGGCTGTTGACTTATGGTGTTCCTAACTTCTGTTTTTGGCCAACAGAGGTTTCCAAACAACTGTCATCCATTATCACAAGAGAGGTTCTGACGTGGACATATGTTAGCCATCAGATATTTGTAACTACTGCCGCGTCAGCATTTAGTTAGTTACAAAAGTGTTGGTTATATAATTATTTTAAACATATTTAATGTAAATATATTTATATATAGTATAAATATTACAATTTTATCCCTTAATTTTAATATATTTAATTTTAATTAACTACACATTATGTTACCCTTATGTAAATATCATAAACCAATGAGGGGTGTTTGTGGAACTATATGTTAAAACAGTTGAAATTTCGGGGAACTAACAGTTCTGTGTATATAGACAATCATTACACATCAACAACTATCATCTTTCAAATCTTCATCCAAAATACTTTTTCATCACCGTGTTCATCTAGGGTTCAACATTCATCGCCTTCTTCTTCTACGACAGACTTCAATCGACCGATTTCATTGTTGATTTACTAAGAACAGGTATGTACATTCAACTTATGATGAAGTTTGTAGTCTTTTTTCAGTCTTAAATGAATCGAATTATTGTAGATATACCATTATAGACAGTTACGAATACAAATTGAAAAAGGATTTAGTTAAGTAGTTGTGTTATTTATGGAGAACATGTCAAGAGATCATTATTTGGAAAAAAAATTTAGTAGATAATCTCTGTTTCAGGCATAGATATTAGTCGATGTTAAGGTTTATCATAAAATCCAGATTCTCAGTTATATAGTATCGTTAGGGTTTATTCAATGCAATTTTAGAAGTTTTCTTTTTGTGCGAGTAATATACTCTATTTCAGTAGATATGCTCTGTTTCAGGGATATATAAAATCCCGATTTTATGTTCTTTGTTTTCAAGATTTACTGAATAATACTTACAAGGAATTCTTGGTACTGTTTTAATGTTTATGTTTTAAATTCATGTTTAATTTGTCTTACGAATACATTAGGATCTGTTGAACAGACTTTGCCTCAACAGACCTTATCATCTGTTGATCATGATCCGTTAAAGCCCTTCTGTTAAACATCCTCTGTTGAACTGCATCATATGTTCATCAGATGTTAGCTTCATCATAGTTTTGTATTCATCAGCAGAGGTTCTCTTTGGTAGACGTTTGGTTGAACAGTCTTTGTGTTTATCAGTAGTGGTTGTTTGGTTCAACAGACATTCTCTGTTTCAGTAGATATTCTCTGTTTCAGGGATATATAAATCCCAAATTTATGTTCTTTGTTTCAGTAGATATTCTTTGTTTTAAAATGATTTTGTGTTGTTATTGTTTTTGTTTTTGTGACACTCTAGGTTTTCCCGAGTAACCCTCTTGTATTAGCAGTATGTATGAATAAATTATTAAATGAAAGGTGCGTATTATCTTGATGTGCTATGTGTTGATAATGTGTATGCATATACATATATATATATATATATGTATATATGTATATATGTATGTGGTGAGCCGAGACCATGAACCCGACTCGATACCACTCGGTCTCGAGTAAACAGTAAACAGTTGGGCCGGTTGGGGGCATGCACAGCTGGGCCGGTTGGGCCGCAACCTTCCTCAGCCCACTCGGAACCCATTAGGGTGCACCAACTTGGAATAAGTATAAAACCCATGCTCCTAGCCAACCTTGCCATTTTTGGGCAACCAACATTCCTTCATCCTCACTCCCTCTCTCTCTAGAAAACCATAAACCCTAACAATCAAGCATCACCTCTCCTCTCCTTTCTCTCGGACCAAACCGGTGACAACAAGGACTCTCGGTTCAAGCTTAGGATCTTATTTGGAAGCTTATTCATCGATTACTTCATATTCTCTCACCTTGAAATCTAACCGGTTAGTGATTCCTTGCAATATAGAGATGGAAATACCATATATGTTTGCTTGTTAAGTATATGCATAGCAAATATGTCCTTCTTGTATAGTTGATATTGTGGTTGTTGTTTAAGTAAAGTGTATCTTGATCTATTGTTTGTTTTGATTAAGATGGTTTTGATACCTTGTGTATGTGATTCTTGGCCATGAAATGCATATGCGTGTAAGGTGAACCGTGTTGAATAAATGATGAAATGATGATTATGATGTGAACTAGGTGTTATATTTGCTTAAATGAACATGTTTGCTTATGATGAAAACCCTAATGATGAACAACATGAATATGATATGAATGTGTTATGAATATTTGAAATGCCATGCTTTGATCTGTTTTGAAATAGGATTAGACAACAAAACATGTTTGTGCATTTTCATTAGATAGTACATGGGATCATGAAATGGGAATTCTATTGGATAGTACGAATTGTGCAGACATTCTAGAAACAGCAGGTGTTGGAGTCGAAACCCTTGGTCTCGACTCGAAACCATTGAGTTACAACTCGAGACCGCAGTAATTGCGACTCGAGACCTTGACCAAACAACTTAAAACAGACTTCAGGGACTCGAGACCATCAAGGTCTCGCTCGAGATCGCATAGTCTCGACTCGAGACGGAACTCGAGACCTCTGGGGTTGCGACTTAAGCCTGCACTGCTCGAGACCAGAAGTCCATGACTCGAGACCTCCTGGTTGCGACTCGAGACCACGTGTTCTCGGGTCAAGACCACCTTGTCTCGACTGGGCTGCTTACTTTAGTTATTCGGCCACAATATGATTTGTTTGGGCTGCCTGTTTAACTGATCTATGTGTTATCTGTAACTGTTTAACTGGTAGGACAGGCCCAATAACGTGTAGGGCACTGGTATGATATGTATGCTATGTGTTAGTTATGTGTAAAATCTACGTGACTTAACTGTATCCGAGCCTGACCTAAACTGGTAACCATGTTAGGACGTGGTGACCAGCGTGCTTGACCAATTAAACTAATTTGCCGAGCAACCCAAGGTGAGTTCACAACTTTTAAAGCATGCGTTCCCGGTGGTTTGGGAAAACGGAACTTAAAACAAGGCTATCCCTTGTAAGGGATACAAACCTATTTTCTCCCCTTGTGTGGGACTCTTAGTTAATTACTGTTTATACGGAATGCAACGAGCAACACTAAACGAAACTCTATCACTCAAGTCCCTACTACTTAATACCGATTAGTCGCCGGGGCCAGGCGAACGGGTTATTAGTTGATAGCGCTATTTAGGTCTGACCAGCCTCACACCGACCCTTGTTACTGGGAACGGGCGTGAACTAATAGACTCAGGAAACCGTCAATGATGATAGAACATTGACAAACGGGGCACTGCGGAAACGTACGGTTAAGTAAGTATTCGGTATTGGAAAAACAGTTTAGTCGCTTACTTATGGGGTAGCTCCCCATGGCATGTATAAACTGATAAATTAACTGGTGAAATAAGTTTTTGGAAATTAAAAACTGGACAACTCGTGAACTCGCCAACATTTTTGTTGATACCCTACTGCATGCTTTGCAGGTACCCAGTAACTCAGGAGCTTGCTACTTGGGGATGTGTAGTGGTCGTCTAACCCCTGTGTTGGGTGCTAAATAAACTTGAACTATGAACCTTGTTTAAAACTGTTTTGTCTATGCTTCCGCTACTTACCTAAACTACTATTTGAACTTAAAACTTTTGAACTTTGATTATAATATTTGCTAACGCAGTGGTTGGTGAGTATTACTTATGTTATTAATTAAATTGCTCAGTATAATTGGTGGCTGGATCCTGGTCAGTCACGCCCCCAAGCGGTGGTACTCCGCATGTGGATTTTGGGGATGTGACAGATTGGTATCAAAGCCATTGGTTATAGTGAACTTGGTTTTAAAAATGGAATCTTTTTGAGAAAAACCAGACTATAACCCGTGACTCGTGACGACACTACACTCCAAGTGCAAGACTCATCACATTAGACCTCATAGCTCGGACTAGTGTTTACTTGCTTGCTTACTTTATGCTTTCTGTTCTACTATACGTACTAGTGTGCCTAGTTAGATAGATACACCTCCCTCTTCTATCTCATTCTCGCTACATTACGACATCACTCTCATACTATGTTTTCTGGTTATGAAGACAATGAGTGGACGCGGAAGAGGAAACGTTAACATGACTCAGGCTCAGTTCACTAACCTGATCAACACGGTGGCTGCAGCTTTCGCAGCTCACCCTGGAGGTAAACTCATTATTTTAGGATGTTTAGATCCTACCGCCGCATCGTCTTTTTACCCCTAAACCTATTCAGTTCGCTTCTCACAACAGGTCAACATGCGCCTGCGCAACCACGTGTTTGTACTTTCAAAACCTTCATGGATTGCAAGCGTCTCCCTTTCAATGGCACTGAGGGTGCCATAGGTCTTCTACACTGGATTGAGAAGGCCGAAGCTGTCTTTGCTGTCTGCGAGTGTCCCCCTGCCAATTGGGTGAAGTTTGCTACTGGTACGCTTGAAGGAAACGCGCTTTCCTGGTGGAAGGCGCAAATTCAGATGCTTGGTTTGGAAACCGCTAATGCTACTGCATGGGAAGATTTCAAGGATATGATCAAGGAAGAGTATTGTCACAGGATGACATCCACAAGCTCGAAAATGAGTACTTTGAGCTCAAGATGGTTGGATCAGATATCGAGACATACACCAAACAGTCCAATGACTATGCTGCTCTTTGCCCAAACATGTCTCGACCTATGTATCGAAGGATCGAATTGTACATCAAGGGTTTGGCCCCAAAAATTCGGAGCCATGTGACCTCAGCCAACCTCAATGCCATTCAGCCAGTTGTCCGTCTTGCTCACAAACTCACTGATCAGGCCGTGGAACAGGGCAAGTTGCCCAAAAGGATCAGTGCTACTAATGGAACTTCTGGTGATAACAAGCGTAAGTGGGAAGGAAACCAAAGCAAGGATGCTAACCCCACTCAGGCCCCAACTCAGCAAAGGAAAGCTGAAAGTAACAAAGGCCCTCAACAACAGGGTGGCTATCGGGGAAACTACCCTAAGTGTTACAAGTGTAACCGGCACCACAATGGGGCATGTAGCAAAGGTCAGTGCCAGCGGTGCAACAAGTTGGGGCATGAAGCCAAAGACTGTAGGAGTCAGTTTCCAGCTAGGTAGAATCAGCAACAACCCCAACAACAACAGCAGCAAAGAAATAACCGTGTATGCTATAAGTGTGGAGCAACGGGGCACATGCGAAGGGATTGCCCTGAACTAAACCAGAACCGCAACAACAACCAGGGAGCTGGAAACAACGATCAAAACAACAACAAAGCTGGGAATGGTGCAAGAGGAAGGGCTTTTGTCATTGGGGCTGGAGAAGCAAGGAATGACCCCAACGTCGTGGCGGGTAAGTTCCTACTCGATGATTATTGTGTTTCTGTATTGTTTGATTCTGGAGCCGATGCTAGTTATGTATCCCTACGTATTAGTAAGAAGCTTGAGCGTACGCCTACAATATTAAGTTCTAAGCATACCGTTGAATTAGCAAATGGTAGAAATATTGAGGCCTCACACATTATCAGTAACTGCAAACTAGTGTTGTCTGGTCAGACCTTTAGCATCGATCTTTTCCCTATCGTTCTTGGAAGCTTCGACGTCGTCATTGGTATGGATTGGTTATCCAAACATCGGGCTGAAATTCTTTGTCAAGAGAAAATGGTACGTATTCCCCGTCGTTCTGGCAAACCCCTCATCGTTCAAGGTGACATGGGCGGAGAAGTCACAGGCATCATCTCGTTCTTAAAGGCCCAGAAGTGTTTACGAAAGGGGCACACCGCTATCTTAGCACTTGTCACCGACACACAGGAAAAGGAAAAGAGGATTGAAGATTTTCCAGTGGTACGCGACTACCTCGAGGTATTTCCTGAAGAACTACCTGGACTCCCTCCTCATCGTCAGGTCGAATTTCAAATCGAGCTAACTCCCGGAGCAGCACCTATAGCTCGAGCGCCTTATCGACTAGCCCCCGCAGAACTGAAGGAACTTTCTACGTAATTACAAGAACTATTGGATAAAGGATTTATCCGTCCTAGTTCGTCACCCTGGGGAGCACCAGTGCTCTTTGTTAAGAAGAAGGATGGCACATTCCTAATGTGCATCGACTATCGGGAGCTAAACAAGGTTACCATCAAGAATCGTTACCCTCTCCCACGTATCGATGATCTATTCGATCAACTGCAAGGATCGAGCTACTACGCTAAGATTGACCTGCGATCAGGTTATCATCAGCTGAGAGTCCGTAATGAAGACATCTCCAAAACTGCGTTCAGAACTCGTTATGGACACTACGAGTTCCTCGTCATGCCCTTTGGAATGACTAACGCGCCTGCGGTTTTCATGGATCTCATGAACCGAGTGTGCAAGCCTTACCTCGACAAGTTCGTAATTGTGTTTATCGATGACATCCTGATCTACTCGAAGAGTCAAGAGGAGCATGAACAGCACCTGCGTCTTATTCTCGAACTCCTTCGTAATGAGCAACTGTACGCCAAGTTCTCGAAATGCGACTTCTGGCTTCGAGAAGTCCACTTCCTTGGGCACGTGGTCAATAAGGACGGAATTCATGTCGATCCAGCTAAGATCGACTCTATAAAGAATTGGCCTACACCTAAGACTCCGACCGAAGTTCGCTAATTCTTGGGATTGGCAGGATACTATCGTAGATTCATCAAGGGATTTTCGAAGATTGCTCAACCCCTCACGGCTCTCACCTAGAAGGGTATTGCTTACAAATGGAATGAAGCTCAGGAGTCTGGTTTTCAGAAGCTAAAGGATAACCTCTGTAGTGCTCCTATTCTCTCGTTACCTGAAGGTACCGACGACCTTGTGGTTTACTACGATGCGTCTATTCATGGGCTCGGTTGCGTGTTAATGCAACGCGAGAAAGTTATTGCTTACGCTTCTCGACAACTTAAGACTCACGAAAGGAACTACACTATGCACGACTTGGAACTGGGAGCAGTGGTTTTTGCTCTTAAGATATGGAGACATTACCTGTACGGTACCAAGTGCACCATTTACACCGACCACAGGAGTCTCGAGCATATCTTCAAGCAAAAGGAATTAAACATGCGACAACGTCGATGGGTCGAACTCTTGAATGATTACGAATGCGCAATCAAGTACCATCCGGGCAAAGCCAATGTCGTGGCAGACGCCCTCAGTCGAAAGGACACTACGCCCAAGCGCGTGCGGGCGTTACAACTTACCATCCAGTCTAATCTCCCTACTCAGATACGAGGTGCTCAGGTTGAAGCATTGAAACCAGAGAACATCAGGGCTGAGTCCCTGCGAGGATCGAGGCAGCGGTTAGAACAAAAAGAAGACGGCGCTTACTATGTAACCGGGCGCATATGGGTCCCCCTTTATGGAAAGTTACGCGAGCTCGTGATGGACGAAGCCCATAAGTCCCTTTACTCAGTACATCCTGGTTCGGATAAGATGTACCACGACTTAAAGACTACATATTAATGGTCTAGCATGAAAGCCCACATAGCAACGTATGTCAGCAAATGTTTGACTTGCGCGAGAGTCAAGACTGAGTATCAGAAACCAGCGGGCCTACTCCAACAACCAGAAATCCCGAAATGGAAATGGGAGAAAATTTCCATGGATTTCGTTACTGGCCTACCTAGATCTCAACGCGGAAACGACACTATTTGGGTAATAGTGGATCGATTGACCAAGTCTGCACACTTTATGGCTATTAAAGAAACAGACAAGTTTTCTACCTTGGCAGACATTTACTTAAAGGAAGTGGTTTCGAGGCACGGAGTGCCAACCTCCATTATTTCCGATCGAGACGCACGTTTTACTTCTAAGTTGTGGCAGGCTATGCACAAATCCTTTGGCTCACGTTTGGACATGAGCACCGCTTATCATCCACAAACGGATGGGCAGTCTGAACGCACCATCCAAACCCTAGAAGACATGCTTAGGGCATGTGTGATCGATTTTGGCAAGAGTTGGGAGAAGCATCTACCGCTAGTGGAATTCTCGTATAATAACAGCTACCACACCAGCGTTCAGGCAGCACCCTTTGAGGCATTGTACGGGCGTAAATGCCGATCACCTCTTTGCTGGGCGGAAGTTGGTGACAGTCAGATCACAGGCCCAGAACTGGTGGTGGACACAACGGAAAGGATTGCCCAGATCAGACAACGCATGGCAGCAGCTTGTGACCGTCAGAAAAGTTACGCTGATAAGCGTAGGAAACCACTAGAATTCCAGGTCGGTGACCGGGTTCTACTTAAAGTCTCACCCTGGAAGGGTGTGGTTTATTTTGGTAAACGGGGCAAGCTTAATCCGCGATATGTCGGACCATTCGAAATTACTGAGAAGATTGGTAAGGTGGCTTATAGGTTGAATCTGCCTGAAGAACTGAGTGCGGTGCACAACGTCTTCCACGTGTCTAATCTGAAGAAGTGTCTGTCAGATGAAACACTTATAATTCCTTTCAAGGAACTCACTTTTGACGAACAGCTACACTTTGTTGAGGAACCAATTGAGATCGCTGATCGAGAGATCAAAACTCTCAAACGTAGCCAGATACCCATTGTACGAGTTCGTTGGAACTCGCGCCGTGGCCCAGAGTTTACCTGGGAGCGGGAAGACCAGATGAAGCGCAAGTATCCCCAGTTGTTCCCAAACGAAACTCCCAGCACTGAAGCTACAACCGAATTTCGGGACGAAATTCCAAACTAACGGGGGGATGATGTGACACCCCGTTGAAACGTTCTCACCTATACTAGCTTGACAGTGGCTGCCTTAACTTTCGGGACGAAAGTTCTTAAAACTTGGGGATAATGTGACACTCTAGGTTTTCCCGAGTAACCCTCTTGTATTAGCAATATGTATGAATAATTATTAAATGAAAGGTGTGTATTATCTTGATGTGCTATGTGTTGATAATGTGTACGTATAATATATATATATATATATATATATATATATATATATATGTATGTATGTGGTGAGCCGAGACCATGAACCCGACTCAAGACCACTCGGTCTCGAGTAAACAGTAAACAGTTGGGCCGGTTGGGGGCATGCACAGTTGGGCCGGTTGGGGGCATGCACAGCTGGGCCGGTTGGGCCGCAACCTTCCTCAGCCCACTCGGAACCCATTAGGGTGCACCAACTTGGAACAAGTATAAAACCCATGCTCCTAGCCAACCTTGCCATTTTTGGGCAACCAACATTCCTTCATCCTCACTCCCTCTCTCTCTAGAAAACCTTAAACCCTAACAATCAAGCATCACCTCTCCTCTCCTTTCTCTCGGACCAAACCGGTGACAACAAGGACTCTCGGTTCAAGCTTAGGATCTCATTTGGAAGCTTATTCATCGATTACTTCATATTCTCTCACCTTGAAATCTAACCGGTTAGTGGTTCCTTGCAATATAGAGATGGAAATACCATATATGTTTGCTTGTTAAGTATATGCATAGCAAATATGTCCTTCTTGTATAGCTGATATTGTGGTTGTTGTTTAAGTAAAGTGTATGTTGATCTATTGTTTGTTTTGATTAAGATGGTTTTGATATCTTGTGTATGTGATTCTTGGCCATGAAATGCATATGTGTGTAAGGTGAACCGTGTTGAATAAAAGATGAAATGATGATGATGATGTGAACTAGGTGTTATATTTGCTTAAATGAACATGTTTGCTTATGATGAAAACCCTAATGATGAACAACATGAATATGATATGAATGTGTTATGAATATTTGAAATGCCATGCTTTGATCTGTTTTGAAATAGGATTAGACAACAAAACATGTTTGTGCATTTTAATTGGATAGTACATGGGATCATGAAATGGGAATTCTATTGGATAGTACGAATTGTGCAGACATTCTAGAAACAGCAGGTGTTGGAGTCGAAACCCTTGGTCTCGACTCGAAACCATTGAGTTACAACTCGAGACCGCAGTAATTGCGACTCGAGACCTTGACCAAACAACTCAAAACAGACTTCAGGGACTCGAGACCATCAAGGTCTCGACTCGAGATCGCATAGTCTCGACTCGAGATGGGACTCGAGACCTCTGGGGTTGCGACTTAAGCCTGCACTACTCGAGACCAGAAGTCCATGACTCGAGACCTCCTGGTTGCGACTCGAGACCGCGTGTTCTCGGGTCGAGACCACCTTGTCTCGACTGGGCTGCTTACTTTAGTTATTGGGCCACAATGTGATTTGTTTGGGCTGCCTGTTTAACTGAACTATGTGTTATTTGTAACTGTTTAACTGGTAGGACAGGCCCAATAACGTGTAGGGCACTGGTATGATATGTATGCTATGTGTTAGTTATGTGTAAAATCTACGTGACTTAACTGTATCCGAGCCTGACCCAAACTGGTAACCATGTTTGGACGTGGTGACCAGCGTGCTTGACCAAGTAAACTAATCTGCCGAGCAACCCAAGGTGAGTTCACAACTTTTAAAGCATGCGTTCCCGGTGGTTTGGGAAAACGGAACTTAAAACAACGCTATCCCTTGTAAGGGATACAAACCTATTTTCTCCCCTTGTGTGGGACTCTTAGTTAATTACTGTTTATACGGAATGCAACGAGCAACACTAAACGAAACTCTATCACTCAAGTCCCTACTACTTAATACCGATTAGTCGCCGGGGCCAGGCGAACGGGTTATTAGTTGATAGCGCTATTTAGGTCTGACCAGCCTCACACCGACCCTTGTTACTGGGAACGGGCGTGAACTAATAGACTCTGGCAACCGTCAATGATGATAGAACATTGACAAACGGGGCACTGCGGAAACGTACGGTTAAGTAAGTATTCGGTATTGGAAAAACAGTTTAGTCGCTTACTTATGGGGTAGCTCCCCATGGCATGTATAAACAGATAAATTAACTGGTGAAACAAGTTTTTGGAAATTAAAAACTGGACAACTCGTGAACTCGCCAACATTTTTGTTGATACCCTACTGCATGCTTTGCAGGTACCCAGTGACTCAGGAGCTTGCTACTTGGGGATGTGTAGTGGTCGTCTAACCCCTGTGTTGGGTGCTAAATAAACTTGAACTATGAACCTTGTTTAAAACTGTTTTGTCTATGCTTCCGCTACTTACCTAAACTACTATTTGAACTTAAAACTTTTGAACTTTGATTATAATATTTGCTATCCCTGTGGTTGGTGAGTATTACTTATGTTATTAATTAAATTACTCAGTATAATTGGTGGCTGGATCCTGGTCAGTCACGCCCCCATGCGGTGGTACTCCGCATGTGGACTTTGGGGATGTGACAGTTTTTATTTTACTTGTTTTGGGATTCATCATTGTAACTTTTAAATATTTTGAAATTTGTATCATTATGGATGTCTTCTTTTTTCAGATTCGACAGGAAAACAGGGAGAATGTCTTTCTATAAGTGTTTTAATGTTTATGCTTTAAATTCATGTTTAATTTGTTTTACTAATACGTATTTTGAAATGCTTATCATTGATTGATTGCGTATGTGTTTATCTTACAGGTTATACCTGAAATCTTTTGCAAGACATGGTTATCATCTGCTGTTGATAATAACAATGCTGTCATAAGGTATGTGAATGATAAGACTTGGTTGGTTAATTTTGCCGGACACAATGGTCGTTTTATTTTCATGGAAGGCTGGGAAAAAGTTGTTGTTGATCTTTCTTTATCCGAAGGAACGGTGCTTGTATTTAGGAAAATCAGACCATATACTTTTTTACTGACACCTTTTATGAAGGTTGCACCTTATCAGCATTGTCAGCAAAAGTTTGTTATGTTCAGCGCTATTTCATCTTTTGTGCATAAAAAGTATATTGAGTCTTTCATGAAAATACAGTTGAACGTTTGGTAAGTTGTAGTCATATCTATTTTTTCATGTTTTTAAATAAAGTAGATTTATTTTTAAGGATGTTAATGCTAACATTTTTTTATTGTAGCTTCTACCCACCGATTTTGTGAAGAACACTATTGGTGTTTCTAAGCTGAAGGGAGCGATGAAGGTTTATATCAATGCGTGGAATTGGTTTGATGTTTTTATTGAAAAGGATCGTATTAGCAAGTGTTATTTCTTTGGTGATGGATGGAAGAAGGTCGTACGTTTTATAGGTTTTGTTGAAAAATGTGTTGTTGCTATGAGATACCTTTTTACTACAACTTTTATTTGACTCTCTTTGATGTAAATCAATGTGAAGTTTTGATACCTAAAGCTACAATGGAAAACATGGCCGGTGGTGTTGATAAGCCTCCTGGTCAGACATCTAATGCTACTCCTGTAGTAGTTGAGTTATCTGATAAACAACCAGCCTTTGATGATGAATGTGATTCACTGGACAAGGATAGTGATTATCATGACTCAGGTGATGGTTCTTCTGGCAGTGACGTTTCTGTGGATGATGTTTCTGATGATGAGGAGGATGAAGATAGTGGTGGTTCTTCTGATGATGATAAAGATGATCCTGATTATCATCCAGTATAGTTTGTATGGAAATTTGATTGCCGCTTTGTAAGTTATGTTATCTATTCATTTTATGCATCTGTTATACACGTTTAGTAGATTTGCTAAAGTTATTTTAAAAACATGTATATCTTCAGATTGATTATTGTATTTTTTTTTAATTTTTAGCGCCTTAACGCAACAGTTGTCGTGATGTCGCGTATTGACATGTTGTTGAAGTTGACCATTCAGAATCTGCATGGAGTAGACACTGTCATTCATTTCCGACCTGAGAAGCATGGTCAAGGCTTCAGATATGTCGCAAGTCAATGGCGAAAAAAGTTTCTCATTCCGAACGATATCAAGGCACCGCAGAAATGCACATTCGTTTACGAACCTGATGTTGGCAAGTTGATTCTGAAGAAGGTGTCCATGTAGTTTGTGTTGTGGTTGTTGTTACAAACTATTTTAGTATTTTCTACTAAGCTTATCGTTTGTGATTTTAAACAATTATATATATGGGTTTTTGTAATGGTTGTATCTAAATAGTTTTAATGTAAATAATTATTTTTGTACTTGCAGCTTATCGATAGATTTTTTGTTCATCATGAGTTGAAGAACATACTACCTACGAAATATGTTACTATAAATGCTTTTCCTAACTGCACATGGTTAGTTGTTATGGAAAAACATGGTCAAAATTTTTATATGACTATAGGATGGAACTCCTGTTGACCATTAGTTTATATCAATTTTGTAAGTCTGCACTATTTTTTTTACTTTCTATTAAAATGTGATATGCATGGTTTTCTAAAAGCCACCCATGTTTGCACACGTGTCTTACCGTTAGTACTATATAATAAAAGAAACCAATGGGGGGACACATGTCATTCATTGAAGCCATCTATTTTTTAGTTTTCTCGTCTCTATCTCCTACTTAATTATAATTAATATCAATTAAAAGATAATTATAAAATAAAATTTAATATAAATTTAAACAATTCGTATAGGAGATAATAGAGTCTTTTGAAATATTTATTAGATTTCAAAATTATTTATCTTGAAATTAACAAAAGACGTACACTAAATATAAATTAATATAATGTAAAGAGTCAAATATCATTTTAATCCCTGTGGTTTAGGCCATTTTATCAATTTAGTCCAAATGTTTTATAATACACAGGGTTTATAAAGATATAACAAGATATAACTTTTTATGGATTGGTATATAAAATTACATGTGCTCAACCCATACAATATATAAAATTAAATTTACTCAACCCATACAATACACGTGGTTTTTAAAAAATATAACTTTTTTTATTATTTAATATATAAAAATACATTTATTCAACTTATGTAATAAACGAGATTTTTAAAGATATATTGTTTGTTATTTGGTATATAAAATTACATTTATTCAACCCGTGTAATAAACGAGATTTTTAAAGATATATTTTCTTATTATTTTGTATATAAAATTACATTTACTCAACCCGTGTTTTACATAGGGTTTTGACCTAGTTCAATATAGGGAGTGTTTGGGGTTGAGTTTTGAAAATAGATTATGCGTTTTGAATAATCAGAATCAGATAATTAGCTGTAACAAAACGTGCTACAGAAAGATAGTGTTTGGATTTGATTATGTTGTTTGATATCACAATAATCAGATAATCAACATTGTTTGGATTTGGTTATGTTGTTTGATATCACAATAATCAGATAATCAACTATTTGAGTGTTTGGCAAGTATATGTATTTTAAAAAAATAAGTAAGTGAAAACGTAAAAAATCAGATTTTGGATTATCACGTTTTCCTGCAGCAAGGGGTGACCTACTTATGGATTATCACGTTTTGAACTCTACAAAACGTAAAAAATCACTTTTTATTAATTTTTTACCAAACACTCAAAATAGATTTTTTGCGATTTCAAAACACAATAATCAAATAATCAGGTTGAAAACGCAATCCCAAACACCCCCATAATTAAACATTGATATTAAGTTACGACTAATGCTATATCTTTCTACTTTATCCTTATCCTCAAAGTCCTAATTAAATATAATTAAACATTAATGCATTAAGATTATTATGACTAATGCTATATCTTTCTACTTTATCCTCGAAGTCCGAATTTGATACAATTGAACATTAATATTAACTTATGGCTAATGCTATTACTTTCTACTTTGTCTTCGAAGTCCTAATAATACAATTAAACATTAATATTAAGTTATGACTAATGCTATCACTTTGTACTTTATCTTCGAAAATACTATGTTTTATTTTCATTGTATTTTCGAAAATTAATAAATGTCCATTTTTGACTTCGCATTTTTTTAACATAAGTTTTTGTTTGTATATTTAAGTGTTTAACCTCAATTTGTTGCTTTTTGATAAATTAAACACCTTACATTCTTGACTCAAGAACTTAAACGGTAAATTTGAGTAATTTTTTATAACTTGGTCAAATTGGTTGCAACACGTTAGTAACATGTTTGTTAAATTGTTAAAGAACTATCCAAAGTTGTTTTGAGATTTGTTGAAACAGAATTAATAATCGACTATAAGTCTATAACAAGTCAACCACCATTGTCAACCGGCTATTTTGTCAAAGCTAACCCACTACTTAAAGTCTACAATCAACATAACCACCTACAAATAGTCCACCATTGCCAACCGATTAATTTTGTCAAAACTAACTCGCTACTTAAAGTCTACAAATCAACATAACGACCAGTACCACTATCACAGGCATTTTCACATCTGTATATGGCGTCAACCACGCGGTCCAATATCACTATAGTCATCACCACAATCAAAAGAAAAGAAAATGTAAATAGATATTTGATATCACCATCTAAATTCAGAAGAATTAAGAAGAAACATATGTAAACTTGCAATGGATTATATAATCTTTTAAAATGTTTATTTTATAATCTGTTAAAATGTTTGAGTTATTTAGGTATTATTTTATGGTGGAAAAAATATAGAGTAAACTGCAATTTTACCCTTTGGGGTTTAGGGCAATTGGCAGTCTTACCCCCCTAAGGAAATAATTGCAATTTTACCCCCCAACGTTTGCTGTTATGTCGCAACTTTACCCTCCGGCGTCAAAGTTGTTAACAGATCTGTTAACTATAACTTGAAATGACTATATTACCCTTCCATTTTACCCCCCCAACATTCCTGTTAAGTCGCACAATTACCCCCCACTGATAAATTACTAATTTGTCCTTTGTTATTACCCCCTGTACTTTGTGTTAAGATACAACATTACCCCCTGGAACTTCCAAAACCCTTCCCGCCAAAATCAGAAATCTGTTCTATGTTTCTATACTAAAAAATCAGAACCTGTTCTATGATTCTATAATCAAAAATCTGAAACCTATAAATAGCATCAAGCAAACCTGTTAAAAAATCTGAAACCTATAAACCATGTATCAAACCTTCAATGTGTGGCTGTTCAATGTGTTATATACTCAAAAAAATCAAACCTGTTAAAAAATCAAGCATACCTGCTGCACTAACAATTTCATTCAATGTATCTGACCCTGTATCGAACCACTATCTGACCTTGTATCAAACCACTGCTGCTCTGACCATGTATCAAACCACTGCTGCACTAACAATGTATCAAACCACTGCTGCACTAACAATGTGCTCTAGAATCTGATTAAGCACACTCACATTCAGACATTTTAATTAACAAAATCTGATTAAGCACACTCACATTCACTGCTGCACTAACAATGTGTTCTAGAATTTGTTATGACTATTAGCAGCAGCAACTAATAACAGCAAATAGTTGAAAGACTTTAAACAGGTTGTTGACAACAGGTTAATGCTTAAACAAAATCAGTTGAAACAGGTTATGAAACAAAATCAGTTTAACCAGGTTGTTGACAACAATGTCATCAACTGCACATTTTGATCAAATGGACTAACCACTGTCATCAACTGCACATTTTAATCAATTGGACAAAATGTAATCCTAATCAAACATCAAACTTCACAACTCCACATTTTGATCATGTAAGATCATGTAACTGTCATCAACTTATCAAAACATCAAACATCAAACTTCACAACTGCACATGTAACTGTCATTAACTATGATCATGTAACTGTCATAACTAGGCACATTTTGATCCTAACCTGTATCAAGAACACCAATATACCATCATGAGAGTATAAAAAGGCTTATCAAGAACCCATTAGCTGTAAATATTGGTCATAACTAGGCACATTATAAACATCAAAAGATCCTAATATGTATACAATTAGATCAGTATTAAACCAAAAGATCCTAATATATTAAACCAAAAGATCCTAATATACTAAACATCAACTACACAACCATTTCTTGCTGAGGGGGAAACTGGAAGTGCAGGAAAGGGCGGCCCCGCATTTTCACAACCACGGAAACCACAATCGATCGGAGTGAAAAACGAATCCTCATGTCCACTACAAACACAGAAAGATCGATGTTCAATAACCCCTGGATTTTACTTGTTCAACCTGACATTACTATAGTTGTTCGATTATACTGACAGCAGAGAGAACAGGGAGGATCGCTGGTTGACAGGGGCATCGTCGGCAGACAGGTGCATCGCCGGAGGTGTGGTCGCCGTTGTGGTCGCCGGAGGTGGAGGTGGAAGCATGGTATTCTCTGATTCACTCATGATGAAGAAGGAGTGGAGGTGGAAGCACTGTGTTTATAATGTGTGCCTAGTGATGATCGCCGGTGGGTGTGGAAGTGATTATCGTCGGTGGGTGTGGAAGTGATGATCGCCGGTGTAGGAAGAAGAAGGAGTGGAGTGGAGTGGGGGGAGTGAAGCTTAGGGGGTAAGGATGAAGTAGGAAGAGAAGTACATGGGTAATAGAAAGATCCTCATGTAAAAGTACATTTATGCCCTTTGACCGTTTAAAGATAACTTGGACTTTGACGTCGGGGAGTAAAGTTGCGACATAAGAACAAACGTTGGGGGGGTAAAATTACAATTATTTCCTTAGGAGGGTAAGACTGCCAATTGCCCTAAACCTCATGGGGTAAAATTGCAGTTTACTCAAAAAGATAAATAGAATACTGTGTATATTAGATTACATTCCAATAGAATATCAAGTACATTTCAAAAAACATGGCGACTGTTTTTTTTTTTTTAATTAATTAGGACACATTGTAACAATCAAGTGATGAAAAAGGCTCGTTCGTGTTAGATTGGTTTAAAACGTTATGCATAAGTTGCGACGAGTTTTATATAAAGAAGATCGAAATAAATACCTTTTCTTAGTTCTAAATATAATTCGCAACGTACTATCAAGAATGTTATTTTTTGTACGAATAAATATATCAACTTTCGAAACTGAAGGGGTAGGGTCCTAGATCTCGCACCAAAGCGGTCGCGAGTGACCATCAACCTTATCAAATACTCCTATCAGCAAGGACTTATCTGCGTCTGTGCGGGCACGTGCGAACGCAGTTAGACGTTCCAATCGGTCAAGTGATAAGAAGACTTAACTTGTGTACGAAAACGGATGTTTTCGTCACGACAAGGGATGCGGTAATAACAACAGTTATCGCACATAGCGATGCGGCTAAGCACCACATCCTATACATATCACCGTCAAGGCAAGGGACGTGAAAACAACCACGGTTACCGCATATAGCGATGCGTCCCAGCACCACATCCTATAGATGATGCAAGTGGGACTGACACTTTGACTTAAGCGTCCAAAACATCAAGTGGCACTGACAACAGTCACCTGTCCAGCCCACATGTAAGCAACGCTGGCATACAGACTGACAGCCACAGCGGGACGTGGCATCACCTCCGTGACCTACGCGCCTGACATACCTGCAAAGGGCTGCGCGTTGTCAGTCTAGCCACTCAATTACCCTCCTTCACTCTTCGGCTATATATACCCATCCCGGACCAGGTTTGAGGTATCGCTTATCTACTCTCTCTCACACTTACTACTATCACACATTTTGCTTTCAACCAAATACTGATTCTCACGCCGGAGAGTGGTAACAAGGAGCACACCCCACCCCATCCTCCTTATTACGAGTCACGGTGTGTTTCCTTGTGCAGGAGACGGATTAGCGGACGATCTAGCCACCGATCCTCAGAAAGAAGGGATTAATCCTACTTGACGAGACCAGTAAATTAACCTCCCTTGATTAACCACTGTTTCATCATAAACACATTTGTTTAGTCATTATTTTATGAATAAAACCGTTATGGGTAAAATTTTAATTTTCATTGGCATTTCATATTTGTACCTCCTTAGTTTCTGGGTTGTGATAGTATAATACTTTTTTTTTTTCGGGACATCTTTTCTTTTTATAAAAACACACCTCCTTTTATTTCGGTAAACAAGGACACTTGATTCATGCATTTTTTCTTTACTCTTAATTTTATAATCTTTTATAAGTTTTTTTTTTTCTCACGTATGAGTTGAACAACTTCTATCTATGTGTATATGCAAAAATTTCGAAAAATTATATAAAGGTGATTTTTTTTCTATGTATTAACGAGTTTCTTTATAAAATTCTATATAAGAAACTAATAGTCCCTTATTTTTTTTGGTTTTTCAATGAACATCTCCCTATATGTGTGTGTAGATTGAAAGTAATTTGTAACTATAATATATATATATTTTTTAACTGTTATCTTCGGCTATTTTACTTTTATTAACCTATAACGACTAGATTTGAAATATTTATGAGTTTTTTTTTATATTTTAAAAAGAGGAAAACCCATCTTCACACCCATGGAAGCTTTGTCGCCACCACCTTCACACCATCGTTAGCACGACGTGCCACGACATTGGCCCCCGCTTACTCATCTCATGTCGTGGGAAAATAAATGAAACTAGAAAAGGGCTGTGATTTATTTTGATCGCACAAAATAATGAAACTAGAACTTCGTTTTTTCATAAATAAATAAATACATTCTCATTCTTGTTGAACATTATGTTTTATCAACTATTAATATTGTACCCACAAGATACTTAAATATAAGTGAAATATACACGATTTAGAAATTTGTTTTTGTGTGTTCAGTGATATAGAACCTATATGAATAACACTAATGCAATTAACACTAATTACATACAACATTTATTATATATAATTAAAAACATCCTTTTCTCCAACATTTCTATAAAAGTATATTATTAGTTTCTTTATTTTGTACCATGTATTTGTAACTTCTTAAAAGTTGGAAGGATTCTTGGAAGTGGAATACAAATGCAAATAATGGGTTTTCGGTGGCAAGAGTAAGAGAACAAATCTTGAAGGCAGCAGGTGTAGACGCGCACGAAGAATGGAAGCACTGGAATAGGTGGGTTCCACCAAAAGTCAATTATTTATGTTGGAGGGCAGACTTGAGAAGAATTGCGGTCAAAACAGAATTATGGAAACATGGAATAATGATGACCAATCGACAATGTTCAAGATGCAGTGAAAAAGAAGAATCAGGTGAACACATAATAACTACATGTGCAATTGTTAAAATAGATATATCCTCTTGCATCAATTCAATATTTTTTTCATCTTTTTTTCTAATCGGTTTGTTTTTTTTTTTCTTTTTATGCGAGTTTGGGCCCTTTGTTTTTGGGCTGCTGAAAGATTTATGGGCTGTTGTAAAAGGCGTGATGCTCAAGTTTGGTTTAGGCTTCTGTTTTTATAAAAAGGAGTTCAACAGCCTCTCTTCCGCACCAATCATCATACGTTGAATAAATATGCTGCCCTCTTTCAAGCGTTGCTGTCTTTTTCTCTCTAGAACATTCGGTTTGCAGCTTTATTTCCTTCTGTCGTTCGAGAGTTTTTTATTGTTAACCTTCGCAGATCTTCGATTTATGTTCTGTTTGGTTTAAGCAATTGTTACGGTGGTGTGTACCATCTTGACATTTAATTCTGTTTGAAGATCCTTGTAATTCTCTTGGTGATTTCATAAAAGATTGCACGTTCTTTGTCATGGTATCAGAGCCATAACAAAGGCTCTTTGGGTTGATCTCGTCCCGCTGTGAGTTTCACTCGATTGTATCTGCTGTTCACGAAGGTCTTGGATTCTCAAGTTTCGTGTACGAATCGGAATTCGAAGTTGATACCAGTTGTTTCTTCCTGTTGCTGCTGCTCAATTATATACCTGTGGATTTGTGTGGTTCAAGGAAATCAAAGGAGTCTTGGTGGTTGATTGATTCTGCCGATTCGTGATTTTTCTCGTGGTGTCCTCGGTGAAGCTGTGTTTGGGGAGTTTTTCCTCAAAATCGTGTGTCTATTGAAGGGTTCTCGTTGGTCTCTGTTACAACAGGGCAAACCAACATAATTTTTTTTTGGTATTCTTAGCTTATAATCAGGCTTGTAACCCTAAGTGAAGGTCACGAGTCTGATTACTGGAGTTATACGCACCCACTGTGAGATTGTTTCTTCTCTCTTGTTTTTTATTTTGTTCCATCACTGTGTCTGTGAGTCTAGGCATATTGATATCGGGTTTAGTAAGACCGGTTTAACTGTTGGGACAAAGAGAGGGTTCACTCAGTTGCATTCGTTGTGTCTTCTTTTTTGGTTTTTTGATGGTTTGTGCTACCTGTCGTAACTGTTGCTTGACTATTTTGTCTTGACTGCTCGTTTGCTTACATTTTTTTGGTGCTATTCTTGACTATTTGCTATGCCTGGTGATGATTCTGTGATTACTACTGATAATATGACGTCTACTAGTGCTACCTTGGTTAGTAAGATTGATGCTGGATATCTTCATCCTAGTGATTTTGCTAATTTGTCAATTGTTAGTGTTAAACTTAAAGGGCCAGAGAATTATAGAATTTGGTCAAATGCTATGTATCTTGCACTTCAGGTTAAAAATAAAATAGGGGTTGTTGATGGTACTTGTCTTCGATCTACATCAGATGAAGTTTTGGGTAGACAATGGGATAGGTGTGATGTGCGTTAGGTGTGATATATTTTTTAATGTATATTTTAAGCCCTTTAACACTTTTTAGCCAAGTTTTAAATTTATAAAACACGATATTTACTAACACTAAACACACATATGGGCAAGTGCACCCATCCTGAGCGTAGTATAGTGTTGGTAAGATACCAAGGTCGTCCAAGGACACAAGAGCTTTTAATACCGGTTTATCCTCAACGTCTAATCAAATCAAAAGTTAGAAAAAGATGTTAAACTAGAAAATAAAAACTAAAAATGCTGAAAAATAAAAATAAAAGTAAAAACAGATAGACAAGATGAATCACTTGGATCCGACTCGTGTGTAGTGTAACCTTTGATTATTTTCGCACTTTTGCACTTTTTAAGAGATTATCTTAGTTATTGTAGTAGGCCCCTCTTTTGAAGGTGACGTTATCCTCAACCCAGTAGTTTGAGTCAGCAAGGATACAATCCTAAAGGGTTGGATTATTGAAAGATAATTAACTAAGCTATTAATGCGTAATGTGGTAGGCCCCTCTTTTGAATGTGACGTTACCTTCGGCTAAGTAGTCTGAGTCAGCAGGGACACAGTCCTAAGTAGCCGGGTTAAAGTTTTAATAGTAGCTTACATATGAGGGGATCAAAGAGTTTGGACCCCCGCAATCCAAAACCAGTGGGTATTGAAGGAGGTCCTACTAAATTTGACCCAGGTCCTTGCAGGATCTATACCCTGAACAAGGCAAGACTCTTACCAAACCATTCCCTTAACCCCCGACCAGGTAGCCAACATATCTCCATATAGACCGTGGAGATATGAATGGTGAAAATCTTTTATTTTATATAGACAGTAAAATAATGCCAAGACACCACGGACAAATGATAAGGAAGATTCACCTTCCATATAAGAAACTAGTTATTAAAGTCATTAATATATAACCAAATAAAAAGTGTGAAAAGATTAAAAATAAAAAGTATTACACTAGACACTTGTCTTCACCAAGTGATGTAAGAGACTTAGGCAAACATGGCCTTTGATTGTCAAGAACTCTTACGATCAATCTTGGATCCCGAGACTACTCATACACTCTATGATGGATGATGGATGATGGTGGCGGGTGGGTGAAGTGTGAGAGAGGTGGTGTGCCAAGGGATGGTTTGCAAATGAGCCAAGCACCCCAATTTATAGCCTGAACAGAAGCTCGGGCACGACCCCGTGTCCATCCCCCTTCTCTTTCTTCATTAATTGCAGTTTGTCTGCATTAGTTGACCACGCCCCTGTGTCCGCTGGGCACGACCCCGTGTGCAGAAGCGTATCTGTACTATTAAGATTTGCTCAGATTCTGCGAATCTTAGAGTTGACCACGGCCCCGTGTCCGCTGGGCACGCCCCCGTGGTGGGTGATAGAAGCTTTTACAACTTTGTCTTTTCTGCAGACACTTGGGCACGCCCCCGTGCTCACTGAGCATGGGGCGTGTTCAGCCTTCTGTTCTCTTGTTTTTGCTTGGGAAGATGCTGTTGGGGGGTCGGGCATGCCACATTTGTTCCTTTTCTTGTATTTATGTTAGATTTCGTTGCCTTTTTGCTTCTTTTGTTCATTTGAGCTCATTTAATCCTGAAAATACAAAGGGAAGACAAAAACACACTTTTTTCAACATTAATACTAAAAAAGGGTTAGTTTTATGCCACATTTGGTGTAATTTATATGTTGCATTTTACACACATCAAATACCCCCACACTTGAATCTTTGCTTGTCCTCAAGCAAAACTCTTTATAATGTGACTTTTACACTCCCAAATGGAACGGGTAGAAGAGAAGGTTTTTGGGCTTGTCATAGAGTGTCGGGATTTCCAAGATTCTTTATTAAGTTTTATTTTTATTTATTTACAATACTATTCGTTATGATTTATTTAAAACATTACATAAGATAAATTATTTATTAGGGCATAACATGCCTTTTTAAAATTCCATTTATATACAAGTTCACATACCTCACGAGGGATCACTCAACACTCGGCCGAAGATGTATTTTAGTGAATCACTCGAGAGCTGTATGGAACTTACTCCTACCATAAGCTTGCCAAGCAATCAATCCTCCTCCTTTTTAACTATACACCTTTGTAAATATCAAGAGGACTTTTGGGGTGAAGGGTTAGGCTTGGGTTAAAGGTAGGTGGTTGGGTTAGTGGTTAGTAAAAGGGCGAAAGGCGTAAAGAGCGTCGGTTTTCGTGAGACTTTTTATTTTTGTAACTTTTTATTTTGATATATGAAGCACTTTTTTTTTCAAACAAAGTTCTTTTTGATAAACTTGTTTGTTTATTTCTTTTGGCTTCATCATCATCATTTTTTTTTGATAAGGGAGTCATAAGAAAAACCGAGATTTGTTACTAAAATAAAGGGTTTAAAATGAAAAAAGGTTTTGGTGGGTAAAAGGGTGTTTGTTTTGGGTTAAGAAATGAATAGGTTTAGGCTCAAAGGGGTTAACTAGGGGGATTTTGGGTAGGTGGTAAAAAAAAATAATGGTGTAGAAATAAAAAGGGTTAGTCCTAATGCCTCCATCATTTACTTACTCGGGTTTAAGTTGGTAAAGACCGGGAATGTATCGTCGTGGCAAGTTCTAGAGTCGTAAGAACCAAGCGGCTATTCACACAAGAAACGAAAAATGAGCATTTAGTTTAAAGATGTGAATTTGTATGCTCAATAAAGGCTCAAAACTCACTTTTTGTGGGAATGGATTTTTATGTGATCAAGTATATATAATCAAATTTTAACTAAACTTGTCATGCCGTTTCATAATTTTCTTATGTTGGTTCTTTTTATCGCGACGCTATCGGTTGTAAATTTGTAAAAATATAACCTTTTTAGAACTTGAAATTCCCAAGTTAAACCTAGACAAGTAAAAAAAATGAAAATTTTTTGAAAAAATTTGGGGTGATTAGCGGTTCTAATAGAGTTTTGTGTAAGGTTTGTAATTAGGACTTGCAAGATTCAAGGTTTTAGCACTCCCCCACACTTAAATTACACATTGTCCTCAATGTGTCCCAAAAATAAGTTTTTAGGTTGATTGAATGTGTAAAAAGGGTGTGAAAAAGCAAAAAATTAAGTTACTGGGCGTCTGGACACGACCCCGTGTTCAGATCGCCAGTAACAGAAATTAGTAAAAAGAAACAGAAGCCTGGGCACGGGGGCGTGTTCAGTGAGCACGCCCCGTGTCCAGTTACCTGAACTGGGCATTTTCTGTAGATGGTTGGGCACGAGCCGTGTTGGGTGAGCACGGCCCCGTGCTGAACTTGCTGTGATGAAGAAAAATTGTCGGGTGGCCCTGTTTTTGTGCATGGGGTGCTGGTTCAAGTTTCCCTTGGTATCCTTCACCATCCCGAGTGTGTTTCATTACAACATCATCCAAACACCAATTTAACTAAAACCATATTCCATTCAAATAGAGAAAAATTACATAATATTCCTAATAAGTTAAAATTCTAGATAAATAGGTCAAAGCACAAGCAGTTTAAACTAAGAAGTTCTAGCCTAAAGTTTATTTTATTAGCAAAATTTCAGAAAAGATAATTCTCTCGGTTGGATGCGGCTCGAAGAACTTCTTCCTCCGGATATGGGTCCCTCACACGTCGGCGAGCCATTCCTCTATCTCCATTGGGAGAAGAAAGGCAGGCTCATTGGCATCGGTTTGAGGGGGTGCAACCTCCACCGGGACTTCTTGTAGATCTTCAAGAGGAGGCTCCGCTGGAATGTCGTCCCATCCAGTAGGATTGTTGACTCCAACTACTAGGTTCCAATCCTCTTGAGGGAGGATTGGTTCCATGGGAGGTGTCACAAGAATATTCAACCTCTGGTGCAAGAGGTTAATTTCTTGAAAACTGTTTTCCAACCCCACCGTAAGATAATTTATACGGTCTATGAGAACCTCCTCTACCGATGTCATCTCATGAAGAGCCTCACGTAATGCCATCACGTAGCGTACGAGAGTTGCTTCAATTGAAGACCTTCTTTCCCTTCAACTGTTTCTAGAGTGCGCAGAAGAGGTTCCACTGTTTTGGCTTGACATTCTACGAAAATAAACAGAAAAGAGTTAATTTTAATGAAACAGTAACCTCGGACACGGCCCCGTGCTCAATGAGCACGGCCCCGTGTTCACCTTTCTGCAGATTTTTGGAATAAGGAATCTTGGAGTTTTAAATTATTTTTCCAACTTTTAAAGCATTTTTGAGCAGGAATAACTTAAAACAATGTTGCAAAACTTATTTTTAACAAGATTCCTTGAACAAAAACCTAACAAACATCACAATAAAGCTTGGAATCATGGTGATCTCAAGCTCTAATGGAGGTGTTGAGGTAAAAGAAATGGAGAAGAAGGTAATGGACAAGAGAGGAAAGGACAAGATGGTTGTTGAGAACCTTCTTTTAGAAAATACCAAGGATGGTATGTGTGAAGATCCCACCAAATTTCTGTCCCTGGAATGGTCCAAATGTGCAGGATTATTGGCTGCATTTATAGAAAACGACAGCACACTGCACACAGCCCCGTGTCGGCTGGACACGGGCCCGTGTGCAGGCAAGGTCCTGACACATTTTGTCCGTACTCTGACAAAAAGTCAGAACGGAATCTTTTGGTGGACACGGGGGCGTGTTGACCTGGACACGGCCCCGTGTCTAGAGGCTGTTTATGAAGTTTCGTTTATTTCTAAGGAACTTATCCGGATCGGGCGGTTCCTTACTGGATGGAACAACCCCAAAGTGCCTGAGATACCTTAATTGCTCTAGATTAAGACGAGAACGCAAGAGGTTGTCGGTGAGGGTGATTCCTATGCTAAATGTAGGTGGACAAGTCCAACCCTTTCCCCGGCTCTCGTTAAAGAAGGTGTATGCCGAATCGCTCAGGTCTATGTATGCACCGAACAAAGTCGATGGAGAGTCCTTCACGGCACAATCGACACAGGGACGACTATCGCCCAAGTCTTCGCTATTGTTAGATGTAATATCGGGAACGACGAAGTTGTTTTTATTCGAATGCGATCCCAACAATTCCTCTTGGGTATCGTCTTGAGATAGAAAGTCTAACTCGAGTTCTTTTAACCAATTAAGAATTAAATCTTCCATTTGAAATAGTTCATCAAGAAGTATTTCTCCTAGAAGGTCGGGTTGAGAGCATTCGAGGGAGAGATATGGATTATTTTTACTTTCGCCCCTCTTAAGGCTACAGGAAAACAATGGGTCTATATAATGGGGCTTATAAATTAGAAAATAACATTCTAAATCGTTATGAGGGCCACCACATACTTGACACCACATACCATAAGAGTGCCGAAAGTAAAAAATATCAGTATCACTCATGTTTGTGTCAGAAATTACCAACCGTCGGGATCTTACGGTTCTGTTTTCAGTAACTGAAACTTGGGCACGGGGCGTGTTGAGTGGGCACGACCCCGTGTTCAGCTTACTGTCTGACTTAAAACAGGATTGCCAGTTCCAAAGATTGGGCACGAGGCGTATTCAGCGGGCACGGCCCGTGCTGAGCTCTGCTGAAGCTGAAAAATTAAGAAAATCCTAAAAAAAAAAGAAAAATTTAGAAAAACGATTAGGCCGTTGATTCCTAACTTTCTTAAAATCCTTGTGTCCCCGGCAACGGCGCCAAAAACATGATGTGCGTTAGGTGTGATATATTTTTTAATGTATATTTTAAGCCCTTTAACACTTTTTAGCCAAGTTTTAAATTTATAAAACACGATATTTACTAACACTAAACGCACATATGGGCAAGTGCACCCATCGTGAGCGTAGTATAGTGTTGGTAAGATACCGAGGTCATCCAAGGACACAAGAGCTTTTAGTACCGGTTTATCCTCAACGTCTAATCAAATCAAAAGTTAGAAAAAGATGTTATACTAGAAAATAAAAACTAAAAATGCTGAAAAATAAAAATAAAAGTAAAAACAGATAGACAAGATGAATCACTTGGATCCGACTCGTGTGTAGTGTAACCTTTGATTATTTCCACACTTTTGCACTTTTTAAGAGATTATCTTAGTTATTGTAGTAGGCCCCTCTTTTGAAGGTGACGTTACCCTCAACCCAGTAGTTTGAGTTAGCAAGGATACAATCCTAAAGGATTGGATTATTGAAAGATAATTAATTAAGTTATTAATGCGTAATGTGGTAGGCCCCTCTTTTGAAGGTGACGTTACCCTCGGCTAAGTAGTCTGAGTCAGCAGGGATACAGTTCTAAGTAGCCGGGTTAAAGTTTTAATAGTAGCTTACATATGAGGGGATCAAAGAGGTTGGACCCCCGCAATCCAAAACCAGTGGGTATTGAAGGAGGTCCTACTAAACTTGACCCCAGGTCCTTGCGGGATCTATACACTGAACGAGGCAAGACTCTTAACAAACCATTCCCTTAACCCCCGACCAGGTAGCCAACATATCTCCATATAGACCGTGGAGATATGAATGGTGAAAATCTTTTATTTTATATAGACAGTAAAATAATGCCAAGACACCACGGACAAATGATAAGGAAGATTCACCTTCAACATAAGAAACTAGTTATTAAAGTTATTAATACATAACCAAATAAAAAGTGCGAAAAGATTAAAAATAAAAAGTATTACACTAGACACTTGTCTTCACCAAGTGATGTAAGAGACTTAGGCAAACATGGCCTTTGATTGTCAAGAACTCTTACGATGAATCTTGGATCCCGAGACTACTCACACACTCTATGATAGATGATGGATGATGGTGGTGGATGACGGTGTTGTGATGGTGGTGGTGGGTGGGTGAAGTGTGAGAGAGGTGGTGTGCCAAGGGATGGTTTGCAAATGAGCCAACCACCCCTATTTATAGCCTGGACAGAAGCTCGGGCACGGCCCCGTGTCCACCCCCTTCTCTTTCTTCATTAATTGCAGTTTGTCTGCATTAATTGACCACACCCCCGTGTCCGCTGGGCACGCCTCCGTGGTGGGTGATAGAAGCTTCTACAACTTTGTCTTTTCTGCAGACACTTGGGCACGCCCCCGTGCTCACTGAGCACGAGGCGTGTTCAGCCTTCTGTTCTCTTGTTTTTGCTTGGGAAGATGCTGTCAGGGGGTCAGGCATGCCACGTTTGTTCCTTTTCTTGTATTTATGTTAGATTTAGCTGCCTTTTTGCTTCTTTTATTCATTTGAGCTCATTTAATCCTGAAAATTCAAAAGGAAGACAAAAACACACTTTTTCCAACATTAGTACTAAAAATGGTTAGTTTTATGCCACATTTGATGTAATTTATATGTTGCATTTTGCACACATCAGGTGCAACTCTATTGTGCTTACTTGGATTCTTAACTCTGTGTCTGAAGAATTATATCTTGGTCTTGTTTATTCTAGAATTGCCTCTGATTTGTGGAAAGATTTAAAGGAAACTTAAGATAAGATAGATGGGTCTGTGGTGTTTAATCTGTATCAAAAAATTAACTCGTTTAGTCAAAATGGCATGCTTGTTTCTGAATATTATCATAAGTTGAATTGTATGTGGAAACAATTAGACCAGTTACTTGCTTTACCTGCTTGTTCTTGTGATGCATCAAACAATTTAACGATTTTAATCATCTGATTAAACTTATACAGTTCTTAATGGGTCTTGATAGTTCGTACCAGTCTGTGAGAACTAATTTGTTAACCAGAGAAACTCTTCCTTCTGTGAAGGATGCTTTTTCAGTCATCTCTAGAGAAGAGTCTCATATTCATTCAAAAAATATTCCTGATAAAACTTTAAACAATGTTGTTGGCTTTGCTACTAAAGCTAATCAAATTAAAGAACAAAGAAAAAGGGTGTTAGAATCCCTAATCCTAATCTCAAATGTTCTCATTGTAATAAGACTGGTCATACTATTGAAAAGTGTTTTGAACTTGTTGGCTATCTTTCTTAGATGAAGTCAAAACCTGGTGGGAACAAGGGTAACAAGGTTAGTAATAATGTTACTGCTGATACTACTGATACTTCTTCTGCTGTGAGTTCTCTGACCAATGATCAGATAGCCCAATTGCTTAGTCTCTTAAATGATAAATCTAAGGGTGATCCTCAGAGTAGTGTTTTTGCTGGTATGTGTGCTAATTCTGTTCGTCTAAATAGTTTTGTGGACTTATCATCCAAACCTATTTGTGATTTTAAACCTGTTTACTATTTTTCAAACTTTATTGATAATGGGAGAAAGGTAGGGTGGATAGTTGATTATGGTGCTAATCAACACATGGTAATTGTGATAACCGGTAATTAACGGCTTCCAATTACGCGATTAACAAACGTTTAAGGCGATAACAAATAGTGTTTAAGGCATGAATTAACTTATTTAGGCTTTTGGAATGCCTACGATCGCCTATCTAACATTACAGTGCGCGTATGGTGATTTTCGGGAAATCTGCTAAGCGATAAGCGGTAATGAACTGATACCGTACAAAATACTGACAACGCTGACAAATACGAACTTTATACACACAACTTATATATATGGATGTAGTTTTACGAAATTTTCACGCTTTCGAATGTCACAACACGCAAACGTGAACGAAAGTGCGATTGCAGGAACGCACCAGCCACGAAACGAAGCATCAGACGCGCGTATTAACTTAAAAACTGAAATATTATGATACATTTAGTTTCGTTTCCAAATTTTAATATCCTTAAGTTGAAACCGGATCAACAAATGGATCAGAAACGCCAAACGAGGCAATTACGCGATTTTAGAGTAATCGATGAGCGAACGCTTCAATTATAAATCTCCGACGTAATTTTTTTTGTTATTCCGACACTAAAATTTCATTTTATGACATTACACGACAACCGGGTTCAAAATCGGGCCGCGCTAGTGAATTGAAACGAGATAATGGGCCTAGGGCCCAACCCACCACTTTAACCTATGTATATAAGCCCTTTTATAGACACCCACCTCATTTCTTTTGAAACCATAGTTCTAAACGAGTATACCATCAGACTCCCTCCCTTACTCTCCTCTTCTTCTTCGATTGCAAACCCACAACCAGACACCCATCCTCACACCTCTCTCCCTCTTTCTCTGCCATAAGCGGCAACCGGAGCTAGAGATGATGACCGAGCTCCGGCACCCCTTAAATCTGACCACTCAAACTCCGCGTCTCTCTCTCCCATGAACAAACATCCGGCGACGAACCCCCCCACCACTCGATTATTCTCTGATGAAGACCATAGACTCACCTGATTTCGAGATCAGAGAGATGGAGGGAGAACGGGAGCGGCAAACCAGAACCACCGCCGGTGGCAGTGCGGCCGACCGGCGGCAGGAGTGACGAGGACGATGATGATATGATGATTGTCACGACAAAGCACTGATGGTGAAGATGACGATGGTGTTTGACTGATGAGCAGTGGCCGACGGCGGCGGAGAGCAAGCGGCTGTAGTGGCAGCTGTGATACCTCTCCGACGTGTTTTTTTCTTTCTTTCCGGTAAGCTCCTCACAGCTCGCTCCTTTCTTATGATTTTTTTAAAGACCTGAGTGTTATAGGCAGGTTTTGTGTGTGTTTTTCTAGTATCGATGATGACGACGGTATATAAATGAAGCTGGGGACGATGATGTTGGCAGTGGTTGTGGTAGTCAGCCGTACGTGACAGTAGTAGTGGTGATTCTTCGTCGGTGGTGATGGATGGTGGTATTCTCGACTCAGTTTCTGGTTCACGCTGTTAAGATTTGGTTTCGGGTCAAGGATCGGTCAACATAAGTCAACAACAGTCAACCGTAGTCAACGACAGTTAACTCGGTCAACACAACCCGGTAACAACTCAGTTTAGATTTTATTTGGTTGGCGTGCACCGAGCTCGAACCGATATTTTAGCGACTTGTTACTTTTGGCATTTTGATAGAAATTATAGATATTGTCGTTTATTTTGTGAATTGAATTTTGTTGAATTTTGAAAAGATAACGACAACTTTTATTGTCGGATTATTCCAAAAACAGAGGAAACTCTGCCCGATTTTTGTTAAAAACCTGATACACGACACGCATTTATGATCTAAAAATGATACTTATAGGATTTCGAATACTTCTTATAAAATAAATATAAATATATGTTTATTTTGGCAGCATTTACGAATTACAAACGAAGTTATAATATTCGATGAATACTACTTACCTTTATTTTAAACCACTAACACTCGAACCTTATTATAGTATTTCAAGACGCGTTTAAAACTCGATTATTTATACAAGATAAATACGATTATTTATATTTATTTCGAACCATCGATAATTCGAATGATTTTGAATATCTTTACAAAAAGAAATATAATGGTTCATACTTATTTTAAACGTTGACGATTCCGAATACCTTAAAAAAGGAGTATAATAATAAATATAACGTTTATATTTGTTTCAAACGACGATTCGGAATTCTTATTTCAAACATTTAGTATTCAAAAGAAATCATATGAGGTAAATACAATTATTTATATATATTTTGATCGTCTTGAGTCCGAGTATCCTTATCAAATGAATATATACAGTTTAAATTCATTTTAAACATCAAGTTTTCGATATATAGATACATATGCATATATGTTTATGTTTATTTTTGTGTGTCCCTATCTTACGAAGACTACAACGAGATATATCGCTATCGATCTACGTACTTCTAATTCACGACAACTAACACGACTTCGTAATCATATATATATATATATATATATATATATATATATATATATATATATATATATATATATATATATATATATATATATATATATATATATATATATATCCTAAACACAGAGAAACTAAGTCGATTTCGAGACTTAGTTTCTATCCCAATTATAAACGGGATCGACTAACAATAGTTTGGTTATTTCAAACCAAAATAATAACACGTTTATAGAATCGTTTAGTTAACGATTCGGTGGAGCTCGGACACGTAGTTTAGCTACGTTTAATTAGAAACTTATAATTATTCCTTGATTAGGAATGCTTTAGTTGCACGCTAGCTAATTCACGTTCGTGGAACGACGTCACGTAATCACATAAGCTAGCTTTGCACAAAGACATCAAGGTGAGTTCATAACCCCCACTTTTTACGATTTTACATTTTTATGAATGTTTTCGGGGGTGGAAAGACATGCAAGTTTTTGCAAAAGAAAACACTATTTTGATGAACGAAAACACATATTTATAAACCATGTTGCAAATGAATTTCAACAAACTCGAAAGGTTTACGAAAGGTTTATACTAAACATACCGGTTTTACAAAACAAACGTGTATTTTCGCAAAAGTGCATGATTTTTATGACTAGTGACGGGAATATCCTAGTTACTACAACGGGACTGGGTTGGTCTGTGTACGAACAACAAGACAACCCAATGGGTTTATGTCCCCCTTTTCTTTTGAAATACATATTAACTAGGGTATGATTAAGCAATGGAATGAATTCTTGGATCACGTGCGAATAGGCGCTAACTTAGGCACCATTAATCCTTTTAAGGACCACGGAACAGGGGGTAGATCTATCGGGTACGGGCGAGCCCCACTCACAGTCCTTGTGTGGCCACTTAGAGTGCTTTTGTGTCCCTGTCGAAGTGAATCGACACTTAAATCGTCTACCGTGTTGAGTGCTTCCTATGTCGGCACACATATTAATGTCTTAGCTACACATTAATGATCATTAGGTTCATAGACGCTTACATACCGGCTTTTGATACTCAAATTTTCAAATGTTTTTAAGATTCATTTGATATAAACTCACAAATACATGATTTACGAACTTGGGTAACATTTTTTTCAACTTATGTACACGTAAGAGGACGAGTTAGTCTTGCTTACAAAGGCTCTTTTGGGCTCGGCCCATTCTCTCTCGTGCAATGCACAAAGACTCTCATGGGCTAGACCCACAGTTTTCATATAACATGCCGAGAAAATGATTTTACTAAATTTTCTCCACAACTTTTAAACCGGTGAACAAAAAGATTTGTTTAAAATCTTTTTCAAAACAAACTATGAACTCGCTCAACTTTATGTTGATTTTTCGCATGTTCTTTCTCAGGTTGCATTTTCAAAACTATGGAACGGTTGGAATAGGAGAACCCATGGGAATTCGAGTACTTAGCGGCGTTCATCTTCTAGAAGTCTTATCTTATTTGCTTCCGCTGTGCAATGAAGATACCGGTCCAGTCATGCCAGCTCTGATATTTCGGGGTGTGACCGATTGGTATCAGAGCTATTGGTTTTAGCGAATTAGGTTTCTGTAGAGATGCCTAGGCTCTAACCTCACTTTTCTCTAGTACTTAGATCTTTAAGACTTGAGAACATATAGAATGCCTAGGACTCGAATATGGGTTCCAACCATTTCCAAAGCAATGAGTCAACAGTTTTGGTTTTTAAACATACACAAGTGTTGTGTTGGATACACGGTACATGAAACAATTACATATAGTAAGCAAAACCTGGAGGGTTTTGATAACACGCATATAGGACCTTTGGAAAACTCTTGATGAGAAACTTATGTCGAAATTCATTAAAGGTCCTCTCTTAGAAACCTTGACTAACAACTAGGGCAAACGCCAGTATCTATATTGTAATTACCCGAGCAGGTAACCACGCGGAACGAAATGCTAGTGTGTGAATACACGTGAAACTTAAACTATACGTCAGCGGACGTCGAAGTACATCACACACGACTTTCGAGGCAAGGCCTTGGGGAATACACAAATGGGCACGACAACAACGATGTTAACTCCGTCAAGGGGAGAACTACGTATCGAAATGCGGCAATTTACCACGCGATCAAACAAGTGACATGAATCACGTCGAGGTACGTTTAAATGGGATTTCACAACGATCGATACCTAGTCTGTAGAGACTCACAATTGTTGGCACTGCAAAGGAAGTCACATGTCTTTGTATCCCCCTACATCATTATGGAGATTACGCTATGTTTGACATTCCAAGGTAATGTCACCTAACAACTTGTCGTCACACGAAATTCCAGGTAAAGTCCTTAAATTTCATTTATTGAAATTCTAACTTTTGCATGTAACAAGTAGATTTTTGCATTTCTACTCCCCCTAATGGTCATTTCATCACGTAGATTTTCTTTCATAATAGCGAATACACATTTGCTTCATTCTAGAAAAATTCATATGTTACACATGCGTTGTTTGTTACGCATGTGGCTTCACTCGAAATTGTTGCTTTATTAAAGTACAAATACCATTTTGCTACATCCAATTATTGCATTGTGATCTAAATGACCTACGTTATTGTTAAGTGTTGACTCCTTGGTATCGAGTCAACGGATCTCTTGGAAAACTCACTTTCCTTCGAGTGGCACACATGGTTTTTTTTCGTTGTAACCATGTCGAGACTTTCTTGTTGATACATGAATTCATATTTGGAATGTGTCTAAAACAAGTTCAATTGTTGAACTTGCTCGTAATACATATTCGATTCAAGGTTACCATCATATTCGAAATAATCCCAACAAGCACTTCATTTGTGTTGAACCATAACAGGCTTGTTTGGTCTTCGACTTCATTGAATCGTTTCTTTGATCACGATCACCTTGTGGTGATGTTTTCACAAATTATAAGCTTGCGCGACGTCAGTTGCACACATCATGTACGGATTTAATTGTTTATTTAATTATTCATATTAAATCCCCCTTGTTGATTTATCGTATTAAATCAGTCTTAATACAATTGTGTGTTAAGACAATGGTATACAAGTTCATGTCATATTTTGGTGTACCTCTTAACGGTTCTTTCACCATCGAGCGAACATTTTGTGATATTCATTGCTTTTCATCTTCGCTCGAATACATTGTCTATTTGTTCCATTTTCAGTTGAAAATGCTATGAGAATTGTTTGAAACAAATGTTCAGATTTACTTCGTTGAACCTCTCACTTGATTTCAAAACACGGTGATACTTGTTTGATCACTGCTATTATTGAATTATTTCAATCACTACGACACCTTGTGGTGTCGGTATAAACTCGTAACTTGGGACAATCATGATCGAGCGTTTCATGCAAAACACAGTGATGCTTGTTCGGTCACCGATATTATTGAATTATTTCAATCACTACGACACCTTGTGGTGTCGGTATAAAATCGTAACTTGGGCCAATCATGATCGAGCATTTCATGCAAAACACGGTGATGCTTGTTCAGTCACCGATATTATTGAATTATTTCATTCACTATGACACCTTGTGGCATCGGTATAAACTTGTAACTTGTGCTAATCATGATCAATCGTTTCATGTAAAACTATATACGCTCTTTGTTGACAAATCATTTTCATGTTTTTGTATCATTTGAGATTGTTGATCTCTAAGTTCATTGTTATGACCAAAGCAAGTTTCGTTTGAAAACGAATTCGGTTGTTTCTAAAACTCAATTGCAGATCGTAAACATTTGTTTGGACATCTATTGGTCATAATCTCTTTTGTCTGACCCATGTAAACTCAGTCACATTGGTGATCATATCATTGCATCTTGCTCACTTAACATTGATTTTAGAAACACATTCAGTTGAACCGCTGGGTATGTCTTTGCAATTACATAGTTTGAGCAAGTCTTGATTTAATTAAGTGGTCATTTACTTTGGAATTGTTTGGACTTACCTGCGAACACACAACTCGGAGGGGATAACATAGTCTAAATTTCGAGGACGAAATTTCTGTAACAGGGGGATAATGTGACAACCGGTAATTAACGGCTTCTAATTACGCGATTAACAAATGTTTAAGGCGATAACAAATAGTGTTTAAGGCACGAATTAACTTATTTATGTCACACCCCTTTCTTAGGCGGAAGCACGAGGTGTGATCATGAAAGGTTTTCATTGCATACGATTGGTAAACATACTACATGCTCATAAAAATAACTTCAAACTCCATTAACATTACATAACGGAAAAGATGGTTTAAGTGTTTACATCACGAGACAACATATTGTCTGAAAAGTTTACAACTTTATTCAACGATAGACATAAACGACATCCAAGAGAAAGAGTATGACCGCGCGCACATCCACTTTAGTTACCTGAAATACATGTGAGTTTTTGGAAAAACGTCAACATAATGTTGGTGTGAATTCATGCAGTGTTTGTATTGAATGTTTAAATACTTGAATGAAAACATGGTATGTAACTTGTAGAATGTATCTGTAACCGAGTACCATGAATGTTTGAATGTAACTTGTAAAACGTATCTGTAACTGAGTACTATGAATGTTTGTAATATGAGATCGCTAGTGGTTTGCAAGGCCACTAACATGTGTCACGACATAGGAAGCCACCAAACCTAGGCATTTTTGTCGACTTTGACTGAGACACAGAAGCACTCATTGGTAGAAGTAGGCCAAGAGTGGGGTTACCTGAAACCCATTAGATCTAATCTTTTGTTCCGTGGTCTGAATGTATACGTTGATTAATGGTGCTTGTGGTACCCTATTCGGGACATGATCTAGAATGTTTCACTTGAATGTTTTTGTACTCCATCATACCATTTATAAACATTGTAACATTTGTAACATGTATTTCACCCCGAAGTTATAAAACTGAAAACAGTTAAAAGAAAAGGGGGAGCATGAACTCACAACTTTGCGTTCCTTGCGTCGTAAACTTCACCGGATTTTCTTATTTAGCGTCGTGACCTAAACGTGTTTTATTAACGTTAGTCACTAGACTTGTATCGCACAAGTACAAGTCACCACTTTTTATGCATTTGTTCTTGTGTTAAAAATAATTTATATTTTTAACTATGTGTCTTACTTATATTATTTTCTCATCAATAAATATAAGTATCTTGTATTTTTCACCCGAATTATGTATTTTGTCTAAATCTTCATTTCACGTTCATAACTTGTCCAAGTTATTTATTCTATCAAGTAATATATTTTCATAAATATATTTTCTTGTATTTGTCTAAGCATGTTGTATGTGCATTTTGTATTTTTACTCTTTGGGAGTACTTAGTGTATTTTCAAGTCCTAATACACTATCACGTATAATACATACTACATACACTTAGCACAAAATTTGGTGACCAATAAATATATATATTTTTCTCAAAAATATACATATTTAATATCAACTTTAATCTTGAAGAAATCATCATTTCTAAACACAAAAATTTGGGAAACCTTGGTAAATGTTTTTAGAAACATTTTTAGGGAATAAGTTTCTCAAAAACTTATATTTTTCTAAGTGTCAAAATTTATAAAATTTTTGACATAGTTTCCCCTAAAAGTGGAGATTTCCCATGTTTTCAAAACATGTGTTTATTTTCTTTTAAATCATCATCAAACATCAACAACTTATTCAACACTTATCAAGTGCCAAAATCAAGTAAATCACACTACATCATGAACTTGAAGTTTTGTAAAAACTTGTAGTAACTTACTATGTTATTTAATAGGTTTAGTTACCCTTAAAAACATAGTTATTCGTTTGTAAATCACATTCTTGAAAGATCTAGTCACTTACAACTTGTAAGATGATTTTTCTAAAAATATTTCTCGTGTATTTTTCTTGTTACGTACATGTTTCTAGTCTTGTTTAACACCAAAAATATTATTAGTTTATTTAGAAACCATGACTTTGAAAGTCTTGTAAATAAACTTGGTTTCTTGGGAAAATTATTCTTGTAATCATCTATTTACAAGATTTGTATTTTGTTTAAACCATTTTTACATATGAAAATCACTTCCTTCATTCAAGTTCATGAAGACATAAAGTATAATGATCCTGGTCTTTCACAAGGTCACCACTTTAACTCACTAGGTCATGTGTTTAATCACAATCTAGTAGTCTCCATATGATTTCTAACATCACTAACACTAATAATCAATCAACAAGAAGCAAATCAACATATTCAACATGTATTCTTATATTTTTAAGCTTATGTTAAGGATTTATTTTCATATTCTTTAGTGTTCTTGAGCTTAACAATAGGTATCATCTTTTAGCCATCAAGATATGGAGAAATAAGAGATCATGAAGGCTCACCACTAGCAACAAGGCTAGGGAAGAATACTAGGACTTGAAGATGACAAAATGGTTGGATAAAAGCAAATGGAGAAGGTTCTTCAAGATCCACAAGCTCCATACTTCGTTAATCACCTTCTAGCACCTTATGTCAAGCTTGGAATGGATGAATGGTGGTTGAATATGGTGGTGGTAGTGGCGGCACTTCTAGGCCGAGAGGGAGAGAGAGAGTATGAGGGAAATGGAGTGGTGAAGTGTGAGGTGAGTGGTCATACTTATAGTGCATATCTTCTAGTGAATCTTACAATATCCTAGAATATCTTAGTAATACCTTAGGAAATCAAAAGAAATCCAAGCAAGATCATATGAAATCTAATGAATCCAAGCAAGATCTTTGATGAATATTATAAGATCTTGTGTACTTATAATATTCAAGAGAAATCTAAAGAATATCCAAGGAAATCTATGCAAGATCTAAATAAGATCATATAATATCTATGAATATCATATCATATCTTGTGAGATCATGTAAAGATCTAGTAAGGATTTTGGGGGATCTTGAAAATATCATGGTGGGGTCACCCCATATGACCGTATATATGGAATTGGGGGGGGGGGGTTCAAAGTGTAACTTCAATTTACTAATTATATAAACAAGTAAGTTTCAAGTAATAAGTTTGGGGATTTAATGCATTATTACGTTATAAGGGGTGTTATGGTGTTCTGGGACCATAACTAGTTCAGAAACATTAAAACAATGTCTCTAGTAATATTTTTATGTTCCGGTTGTTTGGTTAAATACCGGTTCGTTAAATTGCTAAATTGCACCGGTTAGTGTCCTTTATGTACCCTTTTGTAACCCTTTTAATTCCCAACACTTAGGAGGGTATTCTGGATAATAAAACATGAATTCTGCACAATATTTATATGTTAAAAAGCTGATTATAGCTGAATTTTGTAAAATTCTGCACTTAAAGTGCGTTTCGGGTGCTTTTTAGTGCATATTCTAGCTTCCGGAATGTCTATATGTGACAACTCGTACTTCAGAATCTATACTTGTGTTTACTGTGACGTGCATGAACTCTATGTGATTATTTGATATGTTGATATTAACGAATAAATGCTACATGTTATGTGAATGTATGTGAATATGTATACTTGTCACGCAAGCCTTTAGGGCTGCACACTTCATCTCTCGTTACATCCCTTTCTCGGCCCACTCTATGCTTGACTCGAGACCAAATGGCAACCCGTGTAAAGGGTTCGGCCCACTCCAATTACACGCATAACACTAGGAGTAGGAGTATACTCCTCATACTTGCAAAACACTTTACACATACAAAAACCCTAGGAGCTCTTTTCTCTCTCTCGTGAAGCCGACGGCAACCTCCCAACCCTCAAAGATTCTTGTGTTCGGATCATCCTGGTTACACACTCTAATCCGGTTAGTGTTTATGGTCGGTCGTTTTATACATGATGTTGTGATTATTATACATGCTCTACATGACATAAGTGTTATAAATTGTTAATGTTGATGTGCTTGAAATCGGCTTATGTATGTATAAATCGGATAGTGTTTGTATAACTCGAACGGATTGAAAAACATGATGACAGAATTGATGTACACATAAACTAGGGTGCATGCTAGTTTAGAATCGGTTGGTTTAAGGATCCGATTGTATGTTTCGTATGATGATTTGGTTGATGGTTATTGCTTAGATCATGATTAGGGTTGATAAGATTATGATTTGCTGTTTTGATTCGTTTGAAACTGTTGATTGATCTGATTATGAAACTGCCAAAGTTGTTTGCTGATATTTCGGAATCAAGGAGCTGCATAGTAGGAAACAGTTACAATCTGCTAGTCTCGACAAGGGTTGCGAGTCGAGAACCCATAGTCTCAATTCGAGACCACAACACCGACACAAACAGCACAACCCGAGACCACGGTTGCGGGTCCGGTTGCGACTCGAGACCGTGTAGTCTCGACTAGTATATGATGACCCGAGACCTCCTTGTTGCGACTCGAGACCTGGAGGCCAGCACAACTCGAGACCGCCTAGTCTCGACTCGAGATCTCTAGTCTCGACTCGAGACCATGAACACATGCACATTGTTGGACTTTGCACACTGTTACGAGCCCAACCATTTGGGCCGCATACTTGGACATTGTTTACGTGACTATACTGTTGTTGATCTGCCATGGTTATATGTGTATGCTATGATCGTTACTTGTGTACAATACGTGTGGAACATACGTGCACTACTTGAATACGAACCTAACTTGTATGGTAACCATGGTAGGACGTGGTTGACCACCCTATAGCTTGATTGACTTTTCTGTGTATCTGCCGAGCAAACCAAGGTGAGTTCACACAGCCAAGGCATGGGATTCCCGGGTTGGGAATGGGTTGGAAGTTTTGAAATGGATAATTACTCATACTTACGCTATTGCTAGACTATATACCATCGTCCTCAGGTTAGTCAGGATACTTACGTAAGACCTACGTAAACTAGTACATAACATTGTCTCCCGGGTCGGGTGGACACTTACGTAAATCCTACGTAAACCCATACCCACTATTGTCTTCCGGGTCGGAAGGACACTTACTAAAACCTACGTAAATGTAACGCCCTGTGTTTTGTACTTTCTATTTATAGCTTGTCTTACTCGTGTTGCTAATTTTGGAAGCTTTGTATCATTGTACTCGTTCCTTCTAGTACTCGTTGTAAACTCGAGATTTTGATCATGAATGAAAACTTGCATTTCCTTGTTACATACTATACATACACCATAATACGATTAATCATGAGATCATTTGATACTTCTTTGTGATACTTACAAACATATGTTGAACTTGTAAATATGTGACATATACTTGTTACTTACAAACATGTTACATACTTGTACATTACACTTTTTGCCTAGTTAAATCATGTTTTATTTCATAGTTCACCTTGTTACAAATTAGGGGAAACATTGTTGCATATTATTACACAACTTAACTAATAAAATTACTCATTATAATGTTTTAAAAAAATAAAAAACTAAAGAAACATGGCAGCCCAAATTCAGCAAAATTCAGCCCCATATAGTTGGGTTTTGTGGGCTAGTTTCAAGGTGTAACCCCTTCTAAACACTTCCAAAGCCCAACCCATTGAAACCCTAATCCTTCCCCCTATAAATACCACTTATAACCAGCCTCCCTACCACTTTTGCAACACTAAAAACTCTCAAAACATCCTCCAAACCGTAGCTGAAAGCAAAGGTTCGAGTAGATTGACACCCCTTCACGAAAATGAGCATAACTCACTCAATTCTTATCCGATTCACTCGATTCTTTTTCCTACTTGCTTGTATAATCATGGGGTTCGATTCCTAGACTTCTCCTTGGAGAAATCAGACCTGGAAATGCCCCGAAATAGTCCATAAACTTTCTGTTTGTTTTTATGTTCATCAAAAACTTGTTTAAATCTATGCAACTTGTGTCCAACACATCTCATACCTATGTCCTAATGCTTACAACTTATCCCATGGTTGGTTAAGCTTAAAAACAAGGTTGAGACATCTAAATCAGAGGTTAAAACCTCATAAACTTTCTGTTTTTAATTAGGGTTTTACCCACAAGTAATGTTCAAGTGTGAAACTTGTTGAATGTGTGATGGTTGGATTAGCTTGGGCTATCCTTCATAAGAATCCACTCATTACTTGATGTTTTTCTATAGATTAGTTGTTGTTAATACCTTGATACTTGTATGTTCATGACCCTCCTTGTTGTTTATAACAACAAGTGTAGTGGTGAACAATAGAGGTGCCTAAATGGAAGCTTGTTCTTCCTACCTCATGTATGTATTCTATGACACAAAGAGGTACCTAAATGGAGACATTAATCTCCTACCTCATGCTTGAATCATAAGACTTGTAAACTATATAATATCTAAGTTATTCTATATGTATACATCTAAGTAACTAAGACTTGATGATGACTTAATAGTTATTTGTTAAGTGGACGTTACATCATCTATGACCATGCCCTTGTTACGACTCTAATGGATCTTAGAATCCATGAAATCATACCAACTCTTTTGAGTTTCAATAGTGTCAAGAACAAGAGTTATGCGTACAAGATGATTATTTTCACCTATGTTACTTTCTATATATTAAAAACTCCGAATCTATAATCTTCCGTTATACGCCAAACTCACACACCTACGTTTCCTTGTGTAGAAGGACAAGGTGCTCCGAACTAATTCATCTACAAACTTGCTCTCGGAATTTCAAGTCACCACTTGTAAACCGTGAGTATACTCGTATTTCCCCCTTTTTACTTTTACCACTTTTGGGGTGTAACATGTTTACCTATTAACTTACACATGAACACTTTATTAAACACATGAACGTTCCTATAACATGCTTGTATACGTGATGACTTGATACTTTAAACTTGGGTTATTCTTATGTGTTGAACTTATCATTAACTTCGTACGAGCCAAACCTTGACATATGTAGCGCTATAGGATTAACGACCCGCCCGTAAACTTGAGGTTATGTCTTGAGCATATTGCGTTTTCTTGGTTTGATATGTTAGACACATGCCATATTTAAGGTTTATCTTGAATCATATGCTTGCCATGAGGAATTGATCACACTTTTTAACTTATGCTATGTACGTACCAAACTTGTATACTCGCCTTTGCTTTTGCATTGAATTGTATTTTAAACATGTTACAGGTTGATGATGATGCTATAAAAGAAGTAGCGTTGATGCCTAGATACACATATAGACGTTAGGGTTGAATATGTTGTATCAAATTTTGTTATGTTATCATGTTGTATTGGTTAAACTTGTTGTATTTGGAATTTCTTGTAATGTTGACTAGTTGAAGTTATGAAATGAAACTTGGATTATTAAATTATTGTCACAAATAGTGTTATGATGTCTCGAGCAATCTTCACACTTCGTCTCATCCCGATGTTTCCGCCATTGGTTGGGGTGTGACAGATTGGTATGAGAGCCATAACTATAGGGAATTAGGAAACTTTTGCCCTAGTCTATAGTTTTAGGAACTTTGTCTCTTATTTGTTGTTTAAAACATTTGTGCTCTATCTTACATGCTTCCTAGCTACACTTCTTGTTAATAAATTTATGTGCCTTTCCTAAGGCTAACACGAATACACTTTTGCTATTTTATACTCTTGTAACATCAACGAGACAACTTTACCAAAATAGGCGTGAAACCCACAATTTGGTAAACGACTCTCACTCTACCTTTAATCTATTTTTGCACGAAATTTCACCATTAAGCTAGGAGTGACATCCACAACTTAATGGTAATTTCCATTTCAACTCTAGTGGACCCTTGTCAAAGTGTCAAAATTTTATTTTGGCCGACAAGTACCAACCACATTTAGGGTACGAAATCGTCAAGTTAGGGGTGAAACCCGCATCTTGTCGATTAAGTCCCATTCCTTGATTTTTTTTTATTCTCGCCAAAGTCCCGAATGTTCCAATCATTTAGAGATGTGTAGTAACCGGAAGGGTAAGATACCGTTAATCGCTTCTCGACGAGAGTATCTTACTTATAGGCCAAAGCACAATATCTCTAAATCGAAAGGACTTTCGACCCACTTTGGAATTGTCGACGTTTCTCTACCCGAAACATTCCTATGTTTTATTGAGCCTCTCTTTTATGTATCTCAATTTATATGTGATTTTATACTTGAACGTTCATTCATTTCGAAATGTCGTTTTAATCATGTCGCACATTATCGCAATCACAAACAATAATAATTCTCATGAACCAACTAAATTTATATTTTCCTATTCGCAACTTATGTGCTATACATGTTGAATGTGTGTTGGAAACTTATGCTTTATGTGAACTTTACTTGGTACTTGAACATCTACTTGCTTTGCATACACAAACCTTGTTTTCAATTAATGATCAAAGTCTCATCCTTTCCCTTCTCTTTCAAATCTTTTAGATGTCTTCTAGTTCATCCAAGAAACTCAAGTCAAAGAAGGGTTCGACCTCCTCCGCCATGTCCCAAAAGGATTGTATGAAGTTTATGGCTAAACAATTTGCAAAGGTCCTACCCGACATTGTTAGCAAGATCCAAACCGATTCACCCCATGGTTCGGTCGACTCAAAGGCCGACAAACCCAAATCGACCTTCCAATTTAAGCACTTCATGGCTTGTAAACCCTTAGAATTTACCGGCAAGAATGGCGCTACCGCCATGATGAACTGGTTTGATGCCATCGAGCTTACCTTCTTGCAAAGTGGTTGCCCTGACGAACTAAGAACCTTGAATGCAACCGGTGTGTTTCGTGAAAAGGCACTTGAGTGGTGGACAACTGAGCGTAACAAGAGAGGAAACGAGGTCGCACACGCTATGCCGTGGGACGATCTCAAACAACTTATGAAGGATCACTTTTGTCCCCCTCACGAACTCCAAAAGTTGGAAAATGAATTCTGGAACCTCACGCAAAAAGGGAGTGACATGGATGGTTTGATTACACGCTTCAAGCAGCTTAGTGTTCTATGCCCTGGTCAAGTAGAAACCGCCCCCAAAACCGTGGCCAAATTCATTTGTTGTGTTGCACCTTCCTTAACAAACCATCTTGCATCTGCCAACCCTCAAACCATTGAAGACGCGTACCGCATAGCTACCGAACTTAACAACAATTGTGTTCTTCATGGAACCTTTGACAAGGTTTCAACAAAGAATGCGCACCAAGCCACCATTGACTCTCCTAATGAGTCTAAACCCTCCCAGCAATCTAAGAGAAACCAAGGCAAGAAGCGGAAGGCTTCAAGCCAAAACTGCGCGGTCGTCACTCCGCCAAACCCACAACCCCTTCAAACTGTGCCTGCTTTCAATGGTGAACGCAAGGTTTATACTGGAACGCACCCAAAGTGCGACAAATGCCGATATCATCACCCCCCAAACGCTCATTGTCGAAAGTGTGACAAGTGTGGCCGGTATGGGCATCTCTCGCCATACTGTCGTATCCCCCCACAGGCCTACCAAAACCAAGCTCTTTTGGCTCCAAATCAAGTCGCTCCTGTGCGAGCATGCTTCACGTGTGGTGATACCAACCACATGGCCAATGTGTGTCCTCAACGATATCAACCACAACAACCTCGACAGCAACAACCACAGCCACAACCCCAACAACAACAACAGGTTCAAGAACCCGCTAGGGGTCGAGCTTTCCTTCTCACCACAGCTCAGGCTCAAAATGCAAACGACGTCATCACTGGTACGTTTCTCATTAACCATGTCTATGCTTCATGCCTATTTGATACTGGTGCCGATAAAAGTTTTGTGTCGTTAGAATTCGAGTCTTTGCTCAAGTGTAAACGCTCTAAGTTGCCAAAATCTTTCGCTGTCGAAGTTGCTAATGGTAAAACCGTCAAAGTCAATTCTGTTCTCTCCAATTGTTCACTAATCCTTAACGATCATACGTTCTCAATCGATCTCATACCTATGCAAATGGGTAGTTTCGACGTCATAGTAGGTATGGACTGGCTTAGGCGAGTTCGTGCTGAAGTTGTCTGTTCTGAGAAGTTTATTCGCTTGCCTCTTCCAAATGGTGATTCTCTACACGTCTATGGTGAAAAGCCTTCTCAAGGCCTTAAGCTTATGTCATGCATCAAGGCAAACAAGTGCTTACGCAAGGGTACCTTCGCCTTTCTCGCCCACATCGTGGAAAAGAAGGATAAAGGCCCAAGCATAAGTGACGTTCCTGTTGTACGTGACTTTCCGGATGTATTTCCCGAAGACCTTCCTGGTCCTCCTCCTGCTCGTTCTGTCGATTTTCGCATCGATTTAGTGCCTGGCGCTACGCCTGTCGCTAAGTCCCCCTATCGTTTAGCACCCTCTGAGATGCAAGAGCTCTCGAGTCAACTTCAAGAGCTTCTTAACAAAGGCTTCATACGCCCTAGTACTTCTCCTTGGGGCGCTCCCGTTTTATTCGTCAAGAAGAAAGATGGGTCCTTTCGTATGTGTATTGACTATCGTGAGCTCAACAAGCTTACTATCAAGAATCGATACCCTCTTCCTCGCATTGATGACCTCTTCGATCAATTGCAAGGCGCAACCTGCTTTTCAAAGATCGATCTTCGTTCTGGGTATCATCAACTTCGAGTACTCAAAGAAGATGTGCCTAAAACCGCCTTTCGTACGCGTTATGGTCATTATGAGTTCGTGGTCATGCCCTTTGGTTTGACCAACGCACCTGCTGTCTTTATGGACTTAATGAACCGCGTGTGCAAAGCATACTTGGACCGTTTTGTGATCGTCTTCATCGACGATATCCTCATCTATTCCAAGACGCAAGCAGAGCATGAGCAACACTTGCGCCTTATTCTTGAACTCCTTCATACTGAACACCTATATGCCAAATTCTCCAAGTGTGAATTTTGGTTACAAGAAGTTCAATTCCTTGGTCACACTGTCAACAAACTTGGTATTCACGTTGATCCCGCAAAAATCGAAGCTGTGAAAAATTGGGTCGCACCTAAATCTCCGTCCGAAATCCGTTCGTTTCTTGGTCTTGCTGGTTACTATCGTCGTTTTATCTCCAACTTTTCGAAAATCGCTGTTCCTTTGACCTCCTTGACTCAAAAAGAGAGACCTTTTGTTTGGGGTCCCGAACAAGAGGAGTCTTTTCAAACGCTCAAGGACATGCTTTGCAATGCTCCTATCCTAACGCTTCCTAATGGTAACGATGATTTCGTTGTGTATTGCGACGCTTCAAACCTTGGTCTTGGTTGTGTCCTTATGCAACGTGACAAAGTTATCGCTTACGCATCGAGGCAACTCAAAATTCATGAGAAAAACTATACTACTCACGACCTTGAACTTGGTGCGGTCGTTTTTGCATTGAAGATTTGGCGACACTACCTTTATGGTACTAAATGTGTAGTCTTCACCGACCATAAGAGCCTTCAACACATCTTCAATCAAAAGGAACTAAACATGCGTCAACGTCGTTGGGTGGAATTGTTAAACGACTATGATTGCGAAATCAAATACCACCCGGGTAAGGCGAATGTAGTAGCCGACGCCCTTAGTCGTAAAACTCACGTCCAAAGTATCCGTTGTTTCCAACTCGTCCACGATCTTCAAAATCGCATACGTAACGCCCAGTATACATCCGTTAATGAGGGTAACCTCTACAACGAAATGCAATGTGGTGCTGAGAATAGTCTCGTGTCCAAACCCGATGGTATTCTATACTATCTCAATCGCATCTGGATTCCCAATCGTGACGATCTTCGCAATTTCCTGATGAAGGAGGCCCATAACACGAAATATTCTATTCACCCTGGTGCTGATAAGATGTACCATGATATGCGTACTTCCTATTGGTGGCCTGGAATGAAGAAGGATATAGCCACCTTCGTTTCTAAATGTCTTACGTGTTCCAAAGTAAAAGCCGAACATCAACGTCCCTCTGGCTTGCTCGAACAACCAATAATTCCCGTTTGGAAGTGGGAGAGCATTGCCATGGATTTCATCACTAAGCTTCCTCGCACTACAGCTGGTCATGACAGCATATGGGTCGTCGTTGACCGATTGACCAAATCAGCTCACTTCCTCCCCATTCGTGAAGACTTCAAAGTCGAGAAATTGGCTAAGGTCTACATGAAGGAAATCATCTGTCGTCACGGGACGCCCATTGATATCATTTCTGATCGTGATGCTCGTTTTACGTCTCGTCTTTGGGAAACTTTTCAATCTGCTATGGGTACTAAGCTTAACCTTAGCACCGCCTTCCATCCTCAGACTGACGGTCAAACCGAGCGTACTATCCAAACCTTAGAGGATATGCTTCGTTCATGCGTAATAGATTTTGGTGGCAACTGGGATTCATACTTGCCCTTGGCTGAATTCTCGTACAATAACAGCTATCACACGAGTATCCAAATGGCTCCTTTCGAAGCATTGTATGGTCGCAAGTGCCGTTCGCCTATTTCTTGGCACGAGATTGGTCAAGCCCAAATCACCGGTCCCGAGCTTATACAAAAGGCTACGGACAAGATTTTACAGGTTCGAGACAACTTATTGAAAGCCAGGAACCGACAGAAGAGTTACGCTGACAAAGGACGCAAACCTATGGAATTCGAGACAGGTGACAACGTGCTTCTCAAGGTATCCCCTTGGAAAGGCGTGGTTCGATTTGGCAAGAAAGGGAAACTCGCACCTCGCTACGTTGGTCCTTTCAAGATTCTCGAAAGGATTGGCAAGGTTGCGTATAGACTGGACCTGCCTGAAGGACTCAGCAATGTACACCCTGTCTTCCATGTGTCCAACTTAAAGAAATGCCTAGCTGACGAAGGACTCCACGTTCCTCTCGAAGACTTGCAAGTCAACGAAACACTTCACTTTGTAGAAAAACCGGTCGAAATCATGGACCAAGGAACCAAGCAATTGAGGCGCAGTCGAATTCCTATTGTCAAAGTTCGATGGGAAGGAAAACGTGGCGCTGAATTTACTTGGGAGCTCGAAAGCGAAATGAAATCGAAATATCCTCATCTTTTCCCTGAGTCTTCCTAAATTTCGGGACGAAATTTCCTAAAGGAGGGGAGACTGTAACGCCCTGTGTTTTGTACTTTCTATTTATAGCTTGTCTTACTCGTGTTGCTAATTTTGGAAGCTTTGTATCATTGTACTCGTTCCTTCTAGTACTCGTTGTAAACTCGAGATTTTGATCATGAATGAAAACTTGCATTTCCTTGTTACATACTATACATACACCATAATACGATTAATCATGAGATCATTTGATACTTCTTTGTGATACTTACAAACATATGTTGAACTTGTAAATATGTGACATATACTTGTTACTTACAAACATGTTACATACTTGTACATTACACTTTTTGCCTAGTTAAATCATGTTTTATTTCATAGTTCACCTTGTTACAAATTAGGGGAAACATTGTTGCATATTATTACACAACTTAACTAATAAAATTACTCATTATAATGTTTTAAAAAAATAAAAAACTAAAGAAACATGGCAGCCCAAATTCAGCAAAATTCAGCCCCATATAGTTGGGTTTTGTGGGCTAGTTTCAAGGTGTAACCCCTTCTAAACACTTCCAAAGCCCAACCCATTGAAACCCTAATCCTTCCCCCTATAAATACCACTTATAACCAGCCTCCCTACCACTTTTGCAACACTAAAAACTCTCAAAACATCCTCCAAACCGTAGCTGAAAGCAAAGGTTCGAGTAGATTGACACCCCTTCACGAAAATGAGCATAACTCACTCAATTCTTATCCGATTCACTCGATTCTTTTTCCTACTTGCTTGTATAATCATGGGGTTCGATTCCTAGACTTCTCCTTGGAGAAATCAGACCTGGAAATGCCCCGAAATAGTCCATAAACTTTCTGTTTGTTTTTATGTTCATCAAAAACTTGTTTAAATCTATGCAACTTGTGTCCAACACATCTCATACCTATGTCCTAATGCTTACAACTTATCCCATGGTTGGTTAAGCTTAAAAACAAGGTTGAGACATCTAAATCAGAGGTTAAAACCTCATAAACTTTCTGTTTTTAATTAGGGTTTTACCCACAAGTAATGTTCAAGTGTGAAACTTGTTGAATGTGTGATGGTTGGATTAGCTTGGGCTATCCTTCATAAGAATCCACTCATTACTTGATGTTTTGCTATAGATTAGTTGTTGTTAATACCTTGATACTTGTATGTTCATGACCCTCCTTGTTGTTTATAACAACAAGTGTAGTGGTGAACAATAGAGGTGCCTAAATGGAAGCTTGTTCTTCCTACCTCATGTATGTATTCTATGACACAAAGAGGTACCTAAATGGAGACATTAATCTCCTACCTCATGCTTGAATCATAAGACTTGTAAACTATATAATATCTAAGTTATTCTATATGTATACATCTAAGTAACTAAGACTTGATGATGACTTAATAGTTATTTGTTAAGTGGACGTTACATCATCTATGACCATGCCCTTGTTACGACTCTAATGGATCTTAGAATCCATGAAATCATACCAACTCTTTTGAGTTTCAATAGTGTCAAGAACAAGAGTTATGCGTACAAGATGATTATTTTCACCTATGTTACTTTCTATATATTAAAAACTCCGAATCTATAATCTTCCGTTATACGCCAAACTCACACACCTACGTTTCCTTGTGTAGAAGGACAAGGTGCTCCGAACTAATTCATCTACAAACTTGCTCTCGGAATTTCAAGTCACCACTTGTAAACCGTGAGTATACTCGTATTTCCCCCTTTTTACTTTTACCACTTTTGGGGTGTAACATGTTTACCTATTAACTTACACATGAACACTTTATTAAACACATGAACGTTCCTATAACATGCTTGTATACGTGATGACTTGATACTTTAAACTTGGGTTATTCTTATGTGTTGAACTTATCATTAACTTCGTACGAGCCAAACCTTGACATATGTAGCGCTATAGGATTAACGACCCGCCCGTAAACTTGAGGTTATGTCTTGAGCATATTGCGTTTTCTTGGTTTGATATGTTAGACACATGCCATATTTAAGGTTTATCTTGAATCATATGCTTGCCATGAGGAATTGATCACACTTTTTAACTTATGCTATGTACGTACCAAACTTGTATACTCGCCTTTGCTTTTGCATTGAATTGTATTTTAAACATGTTACAGGTTGATGATGATGCTATAAAAGAAGTAGCGTTGATGCCTAGATACACATATAGACGTTAGGGTTGAATATGTTGTATCAAATTTTGTTATGTTATCATGTTGTATTGGTTAAACTTGTTGTATTTGGAATTTCTTGTAATGTTGACTAGTTGAAGTTATGAAATGAAACTTGGATTATTAAATTATTGTCACAAATAGTGTTATGATGTCTCGAGCAATCTTCACACTTCGTCTCATCCCGATGTTTCCGCCATTGGTTGGGGTGTGACAGTAAACCCCACGCGTACCACTGTCCTCGGGGAAGGGCACTCACGTAAAACCTACGTGACCTTGTACGTATTCCTGTTCCCGGGTTAAGAAGAACACTCATGGTTACGATAGTCTAGTAAGGATAAACGTGGGAATCCCCCGCTAGTAATACATATAATCAGGGAGAACCCCCCTCTAGTAGTGCATACATACATGGGAAGCCCCCACTAAATGAATATACGATTTGTTATTACGAACTTACTTACTGTGAACTCGCTCAACTAGTTGTTGACTCTCTGCTGCATGCCTTGCAGGACCTTAGGTACATATGGAGCTTGCACAGGGAGGAGCAGGTCGTTGTGGGACATGGATCGTGGATGCCATGTTAAACGTTTAAACATTTGAACTTATGATTCACTTTGGGTTCACATACTTATGCTTCCGCTACTCAAATTATGTTTTGTTGGTTTGAACATCAATTGTATTGAATTGGGTTTTACGAACTACTTTAATCATTATACATTATGTTCAATATGATTGATGGCTTGATCCTGGTCATGTCACGCCTCCAAGCGGTGGTACTCCGCGAGTGGATTTTTTTTTTGGGGGGGGGGGGTGTGACGGATTGGTGTCAGAGCCATTGGTTATAGCGAACTTGGTTTTAATAAGGGGAAAACGTTTTATTAAAACCAGACTATAACCAGAACAGTGCTCTCAACGATCCACAACGACGCTTCGCTCCACGTGCAAGACTCAACATCCTAGGTAATATGGTTTATGTTTATTGCCTACATGCTAGAATTACATAGAACTTTGCTCGTAGTATGTTTAGATACACATGACACTATTGCATGAGAATACCTATGTGCTTACACTCTTCTGTCATCGCACTACTCGCGAACCATTCTCACTTATGCTACTTTTACTATGAAGATCATGTCTGGACGTGTTAACATGACTCAAGCCCAGTTGACGGCTCTCATTAACGAACAAGTTGCTGCGGCACTTGCAGCCGCACAAGCAGGAGGTATATCCTGTAGTTATAACTCACACTAGGATCTTTAGATCCTACACTCCTAGACCAACTCTTGTGTTTAACTTTGCCCTATTCGTACACAATAGGTCAACACGCACCGCAACCAGTTTGCACTTTCAAGAACTTCATGGATTGTCGTACAAGCACGTTTAGTGGCACAGAAGGAGCCGTTGGACTCCTCCATTGGTTCGAGAAGCTCGAGTCGGTGTTTGAGATGTGTGAATGCCCTGAGGCTCGCAGGGTGAAATACGCCACTGGTACTTTGGAAGGAATTGCGCTAACTTGGTGGAACGCGCAAGTTCAGATTTTAGGGTTGGCAGCTGCTAACGCCACCCCTTGGAACGATTTTAAGGAACTTATCAAGCGAGAATACTGCACGCGTGATGACATCCACAAGTTGGAAGTGGAGCTTTATCACCTGAAGATGACAGGATCAGAAATCGAGGCCTATACGAAGCGGTCAAACGTTGTGTCCAACCATGGTGGACCCTCCAATCAAGCGCGTTGAGTTGTATCTCAAGGGTTTAGCACCAGAAATCCAGAGCCACGTGACATCGACTAATCTCGACAACATCCAGGATATTCAGCGACTCGCTCATCGCCTCACTGATCAGGCAGTGGATCAGGACAAGCTACCGAAACGTATCAGCGCTACTACTGCTACCACATCAGCCGCTACTCCTGCTACCCCCAGTGACAACAAAAGAAAGTGGGAAGGGGATTCTAGCAAAGGTTCAGCAACAGTTCAGTCTCAGGCTCAGCAACAGAAGACTGACCACTACCAGAGTCCTAGTCAGCAGTCTTCTGGTAGTCGTGGGCAGAGAAGATATCAGGGAAATCATCCAAAGTGTCACAACTGTAACAGGCACCACAGCGGCCAGTGCAACAAGGGTCGTTGCCAAAGGTGGCTCAAGTTGGGCCACGAGGCCAAAGACTGTAGGAGCCCACGGCCTGTGAATCAAAACCAGCAACCGCAACTACCAGCTCCAAAGAACCAGCAACAGCAGCAACAGCGAGGAAACAGGGGATGCTTTCAGTGTGGTGCTGAAGGCCATTTCAAGCGGGATTGCCCCCAGATAAACCAGAATCGCAACAACAACAACAACAATCAGGGCAATGGTAACAACGGTGGGAACAATGATGGCAATGAAGCTAGGGGTCGTGCTTTTGTGCTGGGTCGAGGTGACGCAAGGAACGATCCTAACGTGGTCATGGGTAAGTTTCTTCTCGACGAATTTTACGTTACTGTTTTGTTTGATTCGGGTGTGGATACAAGTTATATGTCTTTGAAAGTTAGTCAAATGTTAAAACGTGCACCCACACTTCTGAACACTAAGCATGTAGTAGAATTAGCTAATGGTAAGAGTCTAGAAGCCACGCATGTAGTCAGGGTTGTAATATTGTCTTAGCCGGTCAAGCTTTCTCCATCGACCTTATTCCCATAGTCTTGGGAAGTTTCGATATCGTTATTGGGATGGATTGGTTATCCCAACATCAGGCAGAAATCTTATGCAGCGAGAAGATCATTCGTATTCCCCGTTCTGGTCAAGAACCCCTCGAAGTTCAAGGCGACAAGAGTGGTGCTGTGGTTGGCATCATCTCTTTCTTGAAGGCTCAGAAATGTTTGCGGAAGGGTCACACCGCTATTTTGGCACTTGTTACCGATGCATCAGCAAAAGAAAGGAAATTGGAGGACATTCCAATAGTTCGCGACTTTCCTCAGGTGTTCCCTGAAGATTTACCTGGTCTACCGCCTCATCGCCAGGTCGAGTTTCAAATCGAGCTAACTTCTGGGGCAGCACCTATAGCTCGTGCACCGTATCGACTAGCTCCAACAGAATTGGAAGAACTATCAAAGCAGCTACAGGAACTCTTGGATAAGGGATTTATCCGACCTAGCTCTTCGCCTTGGGGAGCTCCAGTACTATTTATGAAGAAGAAAGACGGTACTTTCAGGATGTGCATTGACTACCGTGAACTGAACAAGGTAACGGTGAAGAACCGTTATCCTCTTCCACGTATTGATGACTTATTCGACCAGTTGCAAGGGTCGAGCTACTACTCCAAGATAGACCTGAGGTCAGGTTACCATCAGCTGAGAGTCCGGGATGAGGACGTCTCCAAAACAGCATTCAGAACTCGCTACGGCCATTACGAGTTTCTAGTCATGCCATTTGGGCTAACGAACGCACCGGGAGTCTTTATGGACCTTATGAACAGGGTGTGCAAACCCTACCTAGAAAAGTTTGTGATTGTATTCATCGACGACATCCTGATCTACTCCAAGAGTAAGGAAGAACATGAGCAGCACTTACGGCTTATCTTGGAACTTCTTCGGTCAGAACAGCTGTACGCCAAGCTTTCGAAATGTGACTTCTGGCTTCGTGAAGTCCACTTTCTAGGCCACGTAGTAAACAAGGATGGGATCCATGTCGATCCATCCAAGGTTGATTCGATCAGGAACTGGCCTGCACCGCGTACACCAACGGAAATACGCCAATTCTTGGGTTTGGCGGGATACTACAGACGGTTTATCAAGGACTTTTCAAAGATTGCACAGCCGCTTACGCTACTGACACAGAAGGGTGTCACCTACCGTTGGGGAAATACTCAGGAAACTGCTTTTCAGCACTTAAAGGATAGACTTTGCAGTGCACCTATCCTCTCATTGCCGGAGGGCACAGACGACTTCGTGGTTTACTGTGATGCATCCATCCAGGGTCTTGGATGTGTGTTAATGCAGCGCGACAAGGTCATTGCTTACGCTTCGCGCCAACTCAAGGTTCACGAACGGAACTACACGACGCACGACTTAGAGCTAGGAGCTGTTGTTTTCGCGCTTAAGATATGGCGACACTACCTGTACGGTACCAAGTGCACTATCTACACCAATCACAGGAGTCTTGAGCATATCTTCAAGCAGAAGGAATTGAACATGCGTCAACGTCGATGGGTTGAACTACTGAACGATTACGAATGCGCCATCAAGTACCATCCAGGCAAAGCCAACGTTGTGGCTGACGCTCTCAGTCGAAAGGACACTCTATCTAGACGCGTGCGAGCACTACAGCTTACCATACAATCCAGTCTTCCGGCACAGATACGAGATGCTCAGGTAGGAGCATTGAAACCAGAAAACGTAAGGGCTGAAGCCTTACGCGGCTCAAGGCAACGACTAGAACAGAAGGAAGACGGTGCCTACTACGTAACAGGGCGAATTTGGGTTCCACTTTATGGCAACTTGCGTGAGCTAGTGATGGATGAAGCTCACAAATCTCGCTACTCGGTACATCCAGGGTCGGATAAAATGTACCACGACATTAGGACGACTTATTGGTGGCCTAGCATGAAGGCCCACATCGCTACTTACGTCAGCAAGTGCTTGACTTGTGCAAAAGTCAAGGCAGAGTACCAGAAACCAGCAGGTTTACTTCAGCAACCCAAGATACCACAGTGGAAATGGGAGGAAATTTCCATGGATTTCGTTACTGGCCTGCCTAGATCCCAGCGTGGGAACGATACAATTTGGGTGATCGTGGATCGACTCTCCAAGTCTGCTCATTTCCTGGCGATCAAAGAAACAAACAAGTTTTCCACACTAGCAGACATATACTTGAAGGAAGTAGTCTCAAGGCACGGGGTGCCCATCTCTATCATTTCGGATCGCGATGCACGATTCACTTCAGAGCTATGGCAAGCAATGCACAGGGCTTTTGGCTCTCGGTTAGATATGAGCACGACTTATCACCCTCAGACGGATGGACAGTCTGAGCGCACAATTCAAACCCTAGAAGACATGCTTCGAGCATGTGTTATCGATTTCGGCAACAGCTGGGAAAAACATCTCCCTTTGGTGGAGTTCTCGTACAATAACAGTTATCACACCAGCATCCAAGCCGCTCCATTCGAGTCATTGTACGAACGTAAATGCCGGTCACCTCTCTGTTGGGCAGAGGTGGGGGATAGTCAGATCACGGTCCAGAACTTATAGTGGACACCACGGAAAAGATTGCACAAATACGACAGCGCATGGCGGCGGCTCGTGACCGTCAGAAGAGTTACGCTGATAAGCGCAGGAAATCACTCGAGTTCCAAGTTGGGGATCGAGTGCTACTCAAAGTCTCACCCTGGAAGGGTGTGGTTCGTTTTGGCAAACGGGGCAAGCTCAATCCGCGGTATGTCGGACCGTTCGAAATCATAGAAAGAATAGGCAAAGTAGCCTACAGACTAAACCTACTAGCTGAACTCGGTGCAGTTCACAACGTTTTTCATGTGTCGAATCTGAAGAAGTGTCTGTCAGATGAGACCCTCATAGTTCCTCTGAAGGAACTCACTATCGACGAGCAGTTGCGATTCGTCGAGGAACCAGTAGAAATCACGGACCGGGATGTTAAGGTCCTCAAGAACAAGAGAATCCCTCTTGTTCGAGTTCGTTGGAACTCCCGTCGTGGCCCAGAGTTCACCTGGGAACGAGAAGATCAGATGAAAGAAAAAGTACCCCCAATTATTCGCGAACAGTACAACCACTACTGAGGCTGAAGCTACCACGGAATTTCGGGACGAAATTCCAGATCAACGGGGGGAGGATGTGACACCCCAGGAAAACCAGCAACTTACCTAGCTTCCTCAGTGAGTACGTACCAAATTTTGGGACGAAATTTCTTTCAAGTTGGGGATAATGTGACAACTCGTACTTCAAAATCTATACTTGTGTTTACTGTGACGTACATGAACTCTATGTGATTATTTGATATGTTGATATTAACGAATAAATGCTACATGTTATGTGAATGTATGTGAATATGTATACTTGTCACGCAAGCCTTTAGGGCCGCACACTTCATCTCTCGTTACATCCCTTTCTCGGCCCACTCTATGCTTGACTCGAGACCAAATGGCAACCCGTGTAAAGGGTTCGGCCCACTCCAATTACACGCATAACACTAGGAGTAGGGGTATACTCCTCATACTTGCAAAACACTTTACACATACACAAACCCTAAGAGCTCGTTTTCTCTCTCTCGTGAAGCCGACGGCAACCTCCCAACCCTCGAAGATTCTTGTGTTCGGATCATCCTCGTTACACACTCTAATCCGGTTAGTGTTTATGGTCGGTTGTTTTATACATGATGTTGTGATTATTATACATGCTCTACATGACATAAGTGTTATAAATTGTTAATGTTGATGTGCTTGAAATCGGCTCATGTATGTATAAATCGGATAGTGTTTGTATAACTCGAACGGATTGAAAAACATGATTACAGAATTGATGTACACATAAACTAGGGTGCATGCTAGTTTAGAATCGGTTGGTTTAAGGATCCGATTGTATGTTTCGTATGATGATTTGGTTGATGGTTATTGCTTAGATCATGATTAGGGTTGATAAGATTATGATTTGCTGTTTTGATTCGTTTGAAACTGTTGATTGATCTGATTATGAAACTGCCAAAGTTGTTTGCTGATATTTCGGAATCAAGGAGCTGCATAGTAGGAAACAGTTACAATCTGCTAGTCTCGACAAGGGTTGCGAGTCGAGAACCCATAGTCTCAATTCGAGACCACAACACCGACACAAACAGCACAACCCGAGACCACGGTTGCGGGTCCGGTTGCGACTCGAGACCGTGTAGTCTCGACTAGTACATGATGACCCGAGACCTCCTTGTTGCGACTCGAGACCTGGAGGCCAGCACAACTCGAGACCGCCTAGTCTCGACTCGAGATCTCTAGTCTCGACTCGAGACCATGAACACATGCACATTGTTGGACTTTGCACACTGTTAAGAGCCCAACCATTTGGGCCGCATACTTGGACATTGTTTACGTGACTATACTGTTGTTGATCTGCCATGGTTATATGTGTATGCTATGATCGTTACTTGTGTACAATACGTGTGGAACATACGTGCACTACTTGAATACGAACCTAACTTGTATGGTAACCATGGTAGGACGTGGTTGACCACCCTATAGCTTGATTGACTTTTCTGTGTATCTGCCGAGCAAACCAAGGTGAGTTCACACAGCCAAGGCATGGGATTCCCGGGTTGGGAATGGGTTGGAAGTTTTGAAATGGATAATTACTCATACTTACGCTATTGCTAGACTATATACCATCGTCCTCAGGTTAGTCAGGATACTTACGTAAGACCTACGTAAACTAGTACATACCATTGTCTCCCGGGTCGGGTGGACACTTACGTAAAACCTACGTAAACCCATACCCACTATTGTCTTCCGGGTCGGAAGGACACTTACTAAAACCTACGTAAACCCCACGCATACCACTGTCCTCGGGGAAGGGCACTCACGTAAAACCTACGTGACCTTGTACGTATTCCTGTTCTCGGGTTAAGAAGAACACTCATGGTTACGATAGTCTAGTAAGGATAAACGTGTGAATCCCCCGCTAGTAATACATATAATCAGGGAGAACCCCCCTCTAGTAGTGCATACATACATGGGAAGCCCCCACTAAATGAATATACGATTTGTTATTACGAACTTACTTACTATGAACTTGCTCAACTAGTTGTTGACTCTCTGCTGCATGCCTTGCAGGACCTTAGGTACATATGGAGCTTGCACAGGGAGGAGCAGGTCGTTGTGGGACATGGATCGTGGATGCCATGTTAAACGTTTAAACATTTGAACTTATGATTCACTTTGGGTTCACATACTTATGCTTCCGCTGCTCAAATTATGTTTTGTTGGTTTGAACATCAATTGTATTGAATTGGGTTTTACGAACTACTTTAATCATTATACATTATGTTCAATATGATTGATGGCTTGATCCTGGTCATGTCACGCCTCCAAGCGGTGGTACTCCACAAGTGGATTTTGGGGGGGGGGGGTGTGACACTATATGTTAACCCTTGTATGTTCTCTTGGGTTTTAATGTATTCTTGACGTTGGACCTACACCTAGGCTCCAATTCTATTGTCTAACTGCTTTCTGCAGAATTGTTGACACAATGTGTCTTACCGATGAGTTTACTAGTATTTCTGACGCAACACTGTTCATTAATGCATAAAGTAATTCTTGTAGTATAGAACGTGCATGAATTCACTTGTATAGTATGTAATCAGACAATGTTGACATTTAAGCACATAATTGTAGTCATCAAGTATTAATTAAATTGTACGGAAATTACCGGTTTGGTGCCAGTTGTCACAGTCTCCCCCCGTTAAAAGAATTTCTTCCCGAAATTCAGGCTGAACTAACTCTCACAGGAGTCTTCTTGAACACGTGGGGGTACTTTTCTTTAAACTAGTCTTCACGTTCCCACGTGTACTCGGGTCCGTGCTTAGAGTTCCAATGTACTTTGACAAGTTTGACAGTGCTCCTCCTGGTCTTGTTGACCTTCCAGTCTGTAACCTCGACGGGTTGTTTTGTAAATCGGAGGGTGTCATCAATATGCACTTCATCCGCAGGGATGATCACGTTTTCTTGTGTTAGACTCTTCTTGAGGTTGGATACATGGAACGTATCATGTACTCCATTAAATTCTTCCGGTAATTCCAACTTGTATGCCACGGTACCAATTCTTTCCAAAATCTTGAATGGTCCGATGTATCGTGGATTCAGCTTTCCACGTTTTCCGAATCTTACTACCCCCTTCCAAGGTGAGACCTTTAGCAAAACTTTGTCTCCCACCTCGAATTCTAATGGTTTTCGTCTTCTATCAGCGTAGCTCTTTCGTCGATCTCGAGCCGCCTTAATGCGCTCTCGGATCTGCATTATCTTGTCGGTTGTCTCTTGCACAAGTTCAGGACCAACCATACGTTTATCTCCTGGGTCTGCCCAACATAATGGCGATCGGCACTTGCGGCCATATAGAGCTTCGAACGGTGCGGCTTTTATGCTTGTATGATAACTGTTATTGTAGGAAAACTCAACTAATGGTAGATGAGTGTCACGAACCCCGACCCCACCTGGCCGGAATCGGGAGCCGCGAGCAGCCAAGTGGTACCGGTGATTATTTTGAAAAACATTGCAGCGGAAATTTCATCAGGACCGTGAGTTAGGAAAAATATCAGAGTTTAGAAAACATCGGATTTTTATTTATTAAATAGATGGGATAAACCCATGTTTTAAAATGGTAGCTTTTATAAAGATAAATTTGATTTACATAAAACAGTATTTCTTAATTTGATTTAATTAATAAAATAAGCCACTTATTGAAGTCCTTCAGTGCCGGATCCAATCCTTACTCCAATCTACTGTAATTACCTGAAACGCGTTTTAAAAAGGTTTTGTCAGCGGGGAAATACTGAGTGAGTTCATTCAGGTTTTATACAAAAAACATATTTGTTATAATTCACAGCATTGAGAGTTTTTACATTTGCTTCTTTAAGATTGGCAAAGACTCAATCACTGCAATTACAACTTTGTTATAATTTACAGTATTAAGAGCGATTATAATGTTTCTGATATCAAACCAACTACCCACAGTACTTGTCACTCGAACATCCATCGGTAGCCTCTTTGCCCGATGGTGTCTGTGACTATGGTCATATCACTCATTGGCTAACTCGTTGTCCAATAGTGACGGTTATCAAGTAATGTATACAAAACCCACATACCGGCCGTAATTTGGTGATTACATAGACTTAATCCCTGTAATTATAACTTTGAAAATAACTTGGAGTTTTATAAAACAGTTGATAAAAAGAGAATGACTCACATTATAAGCATGCAATATTGAATTAACAAGCTTCCTGAATCAATTTCTTCTGAGAATTAGCATCTACTTTGATTGTAAGTGTATGGGTAAAGTTTATCCTACTGGTAGGACTGATAACCTAATTTAAGCAGTGATGCACACGAAACTAGGTAAATAACTTAATACAACATTTACGATAACTCACGAGATTAATACCCTCACAACAAATGACAAAGTGCGATACTTAAACATCCAGTGGATTCACAACGAATGACAGAGTATAGTCCGAATTTGGACAGCACTCAAACATTCAAGTCGAAATCACGACGAATGACAAATTATAACCCTAATGTGTGCAGCACTTAAACATCTGTTGGATAGTTTCAATCGATCGGACATCGAATCGTAGTAGCGATCGAGTTAATACCCTGTATCGTAGCAGAATTCGTGATTGTGGGTGTTTTATAGTAAAACGGCTATAACTTGGAGTGTAAGACGAAATTTTCCGTCGTTCCAACTCCAGAAATCAAGTCCTACAGCCTACTATTTATAGCTGGAAAATCGTCCTCCTCGCGTGTCGCGACAGGAACATGTGCACCCGTCGCGTGGCGCGACGGTTCTATTTTCTAGCCTAGGGTGGACACGTTTAGGGGTAGCTTGGCTGAGTTGATTGTACGACTAAATTCACATTTTACAGCAAATTATGAAGATAATTATCAGCTAGGGTTTACCCCCCTTGTGTTTTAGGGGCCCTGATCCTGATTCTAATTGTTATGAAAATTTTAGGATTTGTACAGAATTATTTGGGTGTCTCAACTAGGGTTTCCTATTGGGTAAATAAAATAATAGATATGACTTTTGATGAGAGTTGTTTACAAAATAGAATAATAAATAATAGTTTTGGGTAAATCACAAAAAGAACTACAAAAAAAAGTCCATTAAATTAGTTTTTGTGCCATTAAAATACAAACTCTTTTAGGCTCGTGGTCCTAAACGAACCCAAACAGAGTTTTAGTTTTTTTATATATAATATGATAATAATGATAATAACACTGGCGAGCCGAGTTTTGGTTCATTTAAGCAAGATATTAAAACGAGCTCGAGCCTAGCTTTTGGCTCATTTGAGGTTGTTCTCAAAATAGCTCGAGTCGAATCAAGCCAACCTTGAGCTTTGGGTTTTATTCGTGAGCCAAGCTCGAGCTTCATAAAAACATGACAAGCCGAGCTCGAGCCTAGTCAAGCTCATACTTGACCCGGTTCATTTACAACCTACTCATGTAAACAACCCGTTTAACACCCCAAATTTAAAACCAAAAATTTCCCTTTAAATGTAAAATTTAAAATTTATTTCGTACGCCAACATTTTGGTTTTCCCCCAAAGTCAATTTCCCAATTTCAAATTAGGTTTCACCAAAATCAGTTTTCCTCCCCAATCGTTTGATATTCTCTCCTTCCTAATCTTCTATCAATTTCGTTCCCCAAATTGCGATAACTGTTCTCTTCCCCTCTGTCTGATTTCCGAGCAGCAACAAATCACCACTATTGTTCAAGTCGTACCTTCCTATTAGGTTTAACCCGTCACTCTGCCACTCGTGTATAATCAAATCTTTGGGTTTATAGCCTTATTTTGTATGATGTTCATCTGTACAAGAATTTTGCCATGATCTTAGTCACTCTAAATATGCAATTAATTGTTATGTGTTTTGTTTGATATTCGTATTTTGTTCATCGCTGTAAATCTCTAATTTTTATACTTGATGATGCTATCTATTTATGTGGTTTTTGGTGGTTAATTGTCTCTAACGCCATGCCCTAGTTTATGACTAAGTGTTATAGATTCAAATATGGGTCTACTTAGTTCAGTAGAAACTTGACAGAAAAAATCTTGCAAAAACTGAAGAACTAGCAGGTTTGCTCACTCTATGCTGCAATATAATACATGATAATGCTTAACATTTGTTATTAGGGTTACATTATTAATTATGCAAATGATCTGCTATTGCAATGATATCCAACCTTTTGTATTATCTAAGGTTTAACATCTCCGTATTCTTTTTAATCTTTTACAGTTGGTGAAGACAAAAGTCTTCATGAGGGCTAGCCAGATAGGTTTTTAAGTTATGTTTTTTTTTCTTGAATATAATTTTGCAATTTAAAACTATTTACTTTTGAATGATTTGAATTGAGCTCGAACTTGTTTAACTCATGAAAGCTCGAGCTCGACTTGATTTGAGTTTTGTTTATAAAGCTCGAGCTCGGCTCTAGCTCTGGCTCGGCTTGTTTATTATTTAACTTATATCAAATTGTAAAATTCTTTTATGTATAATTTGGCATTTTTTTCATAAATTGTAATTAGTAGTTATAAATAATTAAAAATACATTTAATATATTAACTAAAAATTATATATATAGTGGGCTTGTATAGGCTCATGAGCCAGCTCAAGCTCGTTTACTAAACAAGCTTGTTTTTAGGCTTAGGCTCTGGCTCATATACTAAACAAGCTCAGTTTTAAACTCGGGTTCGAGTTCGTTTACCATGGTAACAACGAGCCACCATCATTTTAGATTTAATCTTTAAAGTATTATATTGTTTATATTATCACGAGACAAATGTTTTATGGCCCAAAAAAAAAAAATTGCTTCATGCTTAAATTGAATGTATGATAGTTAAGCTTCAAAAGACAAATGTTTGCTTTTTCACAGCTACATAAGATTTTGCCCATAAGTTTTTGTTAATTTTGATTTTTATCACGACACGTGTTTGCTTTTTCACAGTTGTTGCAGTTCGTTTGTGTTTCCATAAGTGGGGTTACCGTTTATCCTCTGTTTTGTTTGCGAAGCTAGGTAAAGCTCTAATTTCAGTTACTACTTTGCTTTATCTTAGTTGAAACCTTGAATTGTTGTTTTTTTTTGCTTCGATTTTGTTGTGGTAAGATTAGGGCTTCTAGCTTTGTTAATCATTTTTTTCATCTATGTATAGCCGGAACCGTACATAAATAAAAAGTAGACGATATGACCTTAACTGGGGAGGGGTGGCAAAAGAAACACAAGGTAGAAGAGCATATTTTGATTTTTTAGTGTTCTAAAATGTAGATACTCTTGTTTAGGTCTAGTTGTTTTCGCTTTTTTTTTTGCTATTTACTTGTGCACTTGGGCGCTATTTTTTACAATTCATTTTTGCTGACTTTTATGCTGTTTTTTTCTACTATACACTGCTGTTTTTTCTATTGTTTTTTTTTTTTTGCAGTTTCACACTAGGGGTTGTGATGGGTTAGGAAGTCAAGTTGCAGATAATCAGTAAACTATTCGAGTATATTGGAAGTAATTTTGATCATTTGATTAAGCCACATGCTGAGTTTATATGGTAATAATGTCTATAAATTGTTAAGCGCTCTATAACGATTACCTACTTAGGATGCCGAACATTCGTGTATAACTCGATCGACAAAAAGATTCTTTGCCGCAACGCATGACGAGGATTAAACTAGTTTTTTAAAATAAAGGGATTATAAAGATTGTACGCTGAGCCTTTTTTATGTTTTGTCCGTTTTCGCAGCCAGAGCATGTTATGACTTTCTTGCTTGCTGAACTGGGTACAAGTGGATCCCTTGACGGGCAGCAAAGACCGGTAGTGAAGGGTAGATTTGCACCGGAAAAATTTGAAGGAATTCTCATTGGATATGTCAGTAATTTACTTCTCCATGTTTGATATCCACACTTTAAAGCAAAGTTGGTCCGAATTTTGTTTTTTTACTCATTGATATGATTTTAATTTTTATCATGTTATGTTTTGAAAATTCGTATCCGAGCATGATGATATGGTTTAATATGTAGTAAGTTTTCTAGTTGTTCTTGCTCATAAGTTTCCATTCACAGATGAGTATGTTATCTGCAATGGTTGCAAGAGCCTGGATACAATTCTTTTGAAGAAGAACCATCTTTTCTTCGTCAGGTAAAAGATGTTGGTTTTTTGTCTATCTGTTAGGTGTTCGGCCCATGAGCGGGATTTGGTGTTGTATCACTTGGTAATTTCCCACTATTCTGCCTCAGCTCCTTCATCTTAGTTGCAAGTTGGGCCATTTGTGTAGTTAATGATTTACATGTTTTTCTTTTGAAACAAGAACAATGAGTTTAATAAATAAAAGACCTTTTAGATTTTTTTTAATCACTACTAATGCTTTTTTATGTGGTTGATGATGGCAAAGCAGATATCATGAAAAGCTTTGGAGCTAAGTTTAAAGATAGTGAATTCTCACCCAAAAGAACGTTTAGACTCTTTGTGTAAACATTTAGAATTTGGAATATGGTACTTATTACATAATGTTTTGCTAACATTTGGAATATGTTTTGGATCGAACTTATTATTGAAGTTATAATATTATGATTTCTACATTTACATTTTTATCGAACTTTTATTTATATTTTATATTGTAGATAATGTGTTTTATGGCATAATTATGTGCGCTAAAATAGTACATATGTTTAAATAGAAATAGTTTCTACTAACACAAAATTTGTGACATAAAAGTTTTTTTTTACTATGATAAAAAAAGTGCCACTAAAACTAGTATGGATATGTAACAAGGATTACCTTTTAATGGTACAAAGATTGTGCCACAAAAGTATTTTTTTCTTATAGCGGCAAAAACAAAAGTGCCACTAAAGGCTCTAATACTTTGTGTGGCAGAATGAAATAGTGCCACTAAAAGGCTTTAGCATCATCGCTTCTAGTGGCACTTTTTTTGTGTGCCGCTCATTCCTACAAGGAGCTTTAGTGGCACTTATTTGTTATTTTGTGGCACTTTTTGTGTGTCACTAAATGGCATTTTTTTTGTAGTAAACGGTGAGAAAAGAGAATGGACCCAATTGGTAACTTTAGGGTTCAACTAGAAAATCTCCTGGTGTAAATTTTGAGTATAACTTCTGAGCTATTTAAAATATATATATTGTACTCGTGTTAAGTATAGTACCCCTAATTCAACCTTGTCCCGAAGTCCCGAGATAGAATCCCAACAACTTAGTCGGGCAGAGCCCTGACATATGTTATGAGACTCAGATCAATCGGAAAGGGTAGCGGTGATTGGGAGTTAAAATACTTAAAACAGGGTAGAGTTTTATTATTATTATTATTATAGGTAAAAAAAGAAAATAAAATAAAAATAAAAAGAATATTTTTAGAGAGATAGAGTATTGCGACTGATATGAGAAAGAAAGGGGAGTATGATGGCTTTTATAGACTTCAATAACTTTGGGGCCAAGGAAAAATTAAATATAATTCTAATTTTTTTGCCAGCATACATACACGTGTGAATATTTGGTTGTACTTGGGACACTCAGACAACTTTTCAATTTACCTATGAGTGTACCTATCCACACACTCATCTCACTATTTACACACTCAAAAAGGTGATTTTTGTCTTTACATGCACACCCTGCAATGTCGAACTGTGGCCAAAACGAGGTGTTTTGGTCCGATTAACCAGACAAAGACTGACGGGTCTCTGACGGGTCTGTTGACCGGACCAAAACGCTGAGCTTTGGCCGCGATTTGGTCCTGTCAACCAGAGAAAAGACTGATACCCGGTCTGGTTGACAGGACCAAAACGCGGCCAAAGCTTGGCATTTTGGTCCGGACAACAGACCCGTCAGACACCCGTCAGTCTTTGTCTGGTTAATCGGACCAAAACGCCCCGTTTTGACCACAGTTCGACACTGCAGGGTGTGCATGTAAAGACAAAAAATCACCTTTTAGGTGTGTAGATAGGCAAAATTGGTGTATGGATAGTTTGGCCCTTTACCTATATAGTTAGTTTAGTATTATTTTATTTTGTATAGATATCAGGACATGTATTGTCCTACTTTAGTTTAAAACAAAATTTTCGATTATTATTATTATTATTATTATTATTATTATTATTATTATTTAATATATATATTATAATTAATTTAACTGCTTTACTCTTTTGACGCTTATAACTTCTAAAATATAATGTTTTATAAAATAATAAATATGTCATCAGAACCAGAATATTTTTGTCTATATTTGGGTCTAAGTTTCATTAAAAATATAGTAGGTTCAAAATACAATGTATTTTATAATTTAATTATTATATGGTTCCTAGGCCTGTCTAGGTACTTTATATTTCTTACAGTTAACTTACCCGTAATCTACCCGTCTAATAATATAAGTTTTTATAGACTTTTATTTTATTTTAGGAAGGTCACCCATATATAGGCCAATTAATTAATATAATATTTCAACCAACTATATAAAATAGTGTGTAAAACTATCTGGGTTGAACATTTATATTAAAAATAAACTAGTTACTAGTGGTTAATAAATTTAACCAAACTTATAATTCTTATATAAAAATAAGAATGTTACATTCTCTCCACCTTGTTTTAAATCTCGTCCTCGAGATTTGGGTTACGATATTTCTTTTAGACTTATGTCATATTTTAGTCAATAAAAACATATTCTAAGGTAGACGACACAGAATTAAAATATCAAATTTTGTGAATACGAGTTGTACAATAAATTAGGATTCAATGGTTCAACTGAATTAGTTCAAGAAATTGATGTCAAACGAATGAGATGAAATGATATAATTTCTAAGGTGACTAGGTTCAAGCAAAAAGATATATGATCAATAGATATTTAAAATGAATGTGAAGGACTTTTAGAATTAATAAAAATTCTTTGTCAAAAGAAAACCTACTTTGATTGGCAACTGAGAAAGATTTAGAGTTGACAGGTTCAAATGAAATAAAAGCATGAAAAATGATTTGTCAAATATTAAATTATGATATGAGAAAATCAATGTGCTGACATGAGTGAATTGCAAAGATACACCAAAAGACAATAGAGTTAGTGTATCATTGTTTAGAGTTTTCAAGTTGTTTTAATTATGAAACAATGTGATAGTACATTATTAGTGACTATATTTTCATACTATGTCCAAGAGATGGAAATATAATAAGAACAAGTTGTTTTGGAATGACCAACCATTATATTATTTTTGTAAAATAAATGTAATATATATATATTATTTGTGTTCTTGTCTGAACCGTATATTATTTGTTACATATTTTTACTATATGTAAATGGTTACCACTTTTAAATAAATATTATTGTAGTATTTTACTATACTATGTAAAATAACTTATAATTACTATGTAATATAGATTACAAAAATTCGCAATGAAGATATGACATTTACAAAATAGTTTAGTATTATAATTTTGTAAAAGAATCACTATTATTTATAACGTTAAATGAAAGTTGTAAATAGAGATGTAAAATATTCATTGTACAAAAGTATTTGTAAAATATTTTTTAAATATATAACACTTAATGGGTTGATTCTATGTGATTACTTATTTTTATTTTGAAACCATATAACGTTGTGAATGTACTTACAAATGTTGTAAATAAGTGAAAATGGAGACTACTACAATGTTCCCTTAACCCAACGCAGTTGATGATTACCATATTATTCTTATATAGTCATTTTCTTGTCAGAGCGTTACTGCATATAGTTACCACAAAACATGTGATAAACTATTATTTATATAGTTTTATTTGTCCCTCTAATTCTTATATTATTTTATGAAAAATATGTTTTCTCTTTACAGTACAAAGTGTATATATATATATATATATATATAAAATTAAAATTTACTAAATAAGTATGATGACTTAATTTATATACATTAAATAGTTATTATCATGGTTGGATATTGGTTAGTGCTGCCTTGTTTAAGCATAGGTGGCCAGTCCATGCCTAACTAAGGCTAGGCTACTCAATACCTGCCCTAGACAATAACCATAGTATTTAAAATAATATTAACACTATTATTATTAATATATTATTACTAATAATAAAATTATTAATAATAGATAACTTAAACATAAACTTAAATGAAAGTATACCTCAGCATAATTTATATATATATATATATATATATATATATATATATATAAGTATAACTTCTTCACCTCAATTATTTAACAAAATTCATTGACTCGATATCAAAGAATTATCGTTTTGCAATAATGCGGTTTACAGTAAAAATCAAATATAACGAAATGATATTTGAGTTTGGATAAAATAATAAATTGGAATGAAGCCCTCCAGTGGTCTTCATAAAGCAAGCGAATCATATGCGCAACAAACAGAGCATGTGTAACGTGTGGATTTACCAAGAAATGAAATAGATCGATATGAAAGAAATCCTCATGATATGATGACTATTAGAGGAAGTAGAAATGGGAAAGTCAACTTATTATATGCAGAAATCAGAATTTTCAACGAAAAGAAATATAAAGACTTTATCTGGAATTTCGTGTGATAACTGTTGTTAAGTGACATTACTAGGGAATGTTGAATAAAATAAAATAGGGAATTTGCAAAGGTATATGAATTCTTTTGTAGTGATAATAATTATGACTCCGATTAGACTGTGCACTGATAATTGTGAAATTTACAACGTACCTCAGCGAGATTTATGTCGGCTGTAGGATCATATGACAAAGTGCTTCTTTTTTATTAGTAGTTCTTCTACTGACGGAATTAGTATTGGTGTCATCGTGCCTAATTTATATTTTCCAAAGGTCTTGCCTTGGAAGTCGTATGTGATATACTTTGACCTTTGTGGACGTATAATTTCCTTGTATATTAGCACAACTTTATATGTTTCTTACTTGCGTTAATAGTTTATGGTAACGTATTGGAATTTCTTATACTTTTGATGATATCCCAACTTTAAAGGGTTCTCATTGTACGAGTTACGAGGTAAATGATCAAACGAAATAATGTTTGATATTGGAAAAGAGATTCCTGATAAAGAAATCTAGACACAGATGCTTGTGCTTTATTCCTATTTGGCTTTTGGAATTCCTTATAGATATACATATCCATATAATCATATATTTCACATGCTGTAATATACATACCTTCTATAAGGTCAATGTATTTAACAGATTCATATTTCCAAAAACAAGTCAGATATCAGGTCATGATATTATTTAGGGAAATCTTGTCACTGATTTGACATATTATTTACCTCGTCTTATCCGGTTCGCGCCGGAGAGGTAATCTCAGTATATCCGGACAAGCTGGAGAGTCTGCTACTCTATACCCAGTTTTGCCGGAGAAAATTTTCTATTTCCCATAAATAGTATCTTTTCAAGATTTTAAAAGTGCCTCTTTTATCAGGGCTTTTATCCAGAATCAAGGAAATTTGTATTTCCATAACATATCTTTATTCTAGACCAAGTAATATTAATAAGCAAGAATTAAGTATTACTGCTTACTTATCATATCTTGCAATATTCTAATTACCATTCTCATGGCATAACAATATTCATTACATTATACTTATATAAGTAATTTATCTTGAAGCTTATATTAAGGCAAAATTCTTAAGTTCAAGTCTAAATATCATCCTGAGTGCTATCAGATAATATTAAGTTCCTAACTTTCCGTTTAAACTTAGGTATTATTATAACACCTAATTGCTTTAAACAAGTGGCTTAGCTTATACTAAGACATCTTTTCTTATGTTCAAGTCTAAATACTATAAGATGTGCTACCAGTTAATAGCAATCTCCTAACTCTTTTATTTAAGCTTAAGTATTATTATCACAACACTTATAGGCTTAAAGCAGTGGCTCTGATACCACCTTTTACTGTCATGACCCCCGACCCCACCTGGCCGGAATCGGGAGCCGCGAGCAGCCAAGTGGTACCGGTTATTATTTTGAAAAACATTGCAGCGGAAATTTCATCAGGACCGTGAGTTAGGAAAAATATCAGAGTTTAGAAAACACCGGATTTTTATTTATTAAATAGATGGGATAAACCCATGTTTTAAAATGGTAGCTTTAATAAAGATAAATTTGATTTACATAAAACAGTATTTCTTAATTTGATTTAATTAATAAAATAAGCCACTTCTTGAAGTCCTTCAGTGCCGGATCCAATCCTTACTCCAATCTACTGTAATTACCTGAAACGCGTTTTAAAAAGGTTTTGTCAGCGGGGAAATACTGAGTGAGTTCATTCAGGTTTTATACAAAAACATATTTGTTATAATTCACAGCATTGAGAGTTTTTACATTTGCTTCTTTAAGATTGGCAAAGACTCAATCACTGCAATTACAACTTTGTTATAATTTACAGTATTAAGAGCGATTATAATGTTTCTGATATCAAACCAACTACCCACAGTACTTGTCACTCGAACATCCATCGGTAGCCTCTTTGCCCGATGGTGTCTGTGACTATGGTCATATCACTCATTGGCTAACTCGTTGTCCAATAGTGACGGTTATCAAGTAATGTATACAAAACCCCACATACCGGCTGTAATTTGGTGATTACATAGGACTTAATCCCTGTAATTATAACTTTGAAAATAACTTGGAGTTTTATAAAACAGTTGATAAAAAGAGAATGACTCACATTATAAGCATGTAGTATTGAATTAACAAGCTTCCTGAATCAATTTCTTCTGAGAATTAGCATCTACTTTGATTGTAAGTGTATGGGTAAAGTTTATCCTACTGGTAGGACTGATAACCTAATTTAAGCAGTGATACACACGAAAGTAGGTAAATAACTTAATACAGCATTTACGATAACTCACGAGATTAATACCCTCACAACAAATGAAAAAGTGCGATACTTAAACATCCAGTGGATTCACAACGAATGACAGAGTATAGTCCGAATTTGGACAGCACTCAAACATTCAAGTCGAAATCACGACGAATGACAAAGTATAACCTTAATGTGGGCAGCACTTAAACATCTGTTGGATAGTTTCAATCGATCGGACATCGAATCGTAGTAGCGATCGAGTTAATACCCTGTATCGTAGCAGAATTCGTGATTGTGGGTGTTTTATCGTAAAACGGCTATATGTTGGTGCATGTTTGTGACAACAGCTTAGATTTGGTCTTTGGATATCTTGTAATTAGTTAAACGATAAACAGTTAGCGGGTTTAGCTTTGTAATAGTTAGTTGTAATGTTTGGGCTAACTAAACCCAAAGGATTGGGTGATGGGGGGCGAATTGGGCCTGTCCAATTCGCAGCCCAGGAGTGTAAACCTAGCCCACTTGTAAACCTTGTGTTATATAAACAAGGTTAGACATTAGGGTTTAGGTTAATCAGCCAAAACAGAGTTTGAGAGAGACATAATTTCGTGAGAGCTTGCTTGGACGAAATTAGGGTTTGTGTTTAGGGTTTGATTGATTGTAATCAATCTTGATAGATAATCAATAAAACCCGGTTTCATTGAATTGTTGTTTCTGTTTCCTACACGTTTTCTGCTACAATCTGATCTAGAGGATTCCGCACTCTAGGTTAGATAAACGATTCTGTGAAGATCCATAACATCAAGGGGACCTACAATTGGTATCAGAGCATTAGGCTCTTGATTGCTCGGTTCAGAATTGTTGCTGCAGAAACAGGGAGTAAAATTTTCGAAATTTTTGAAACCTGATAATTAGGGTTCTTAAAATTTTCGAAAATTTTTGTGTGTTTGATCTTGATTTTCGAATTTTGTTGGCTGATTTGATATTCTGGTTGTTTGTTTGCTGATTTGCAGGTTTTCAGGATAGTTTCTGATTGATTGTTTGAAGGATTTTGGCTGAAAACACTTGAAGATTCGAAGACTGTTCTTCGTGTTCTTCGCGTTCTTCGTTCTGTTTCTTGTTGATTTTCGAAAATCACTGATAATTTGCTTGTTTTGATTTTGCAGAAAGTTGTTAGGAGAATCAGAAAATCATCAAGTATTTTGATCAGATTGAGTTTCCAAAGTTACCGGGCGAATTTGACCGTTTTTGGCGAATTTGATTAATTTTGCTGACTAACCAGCGAAATTAACTGTTTCTGGCGATTTTGACTGATCTGCGAACTTAAACCAGCAAACTTACCGGCGAAGTAAATCCAAAGGCGACTTTGGTGATCGTATAACTTTCCACAGCGAAGTTATTACGATTTTCGGCGAATTTAGTGGTCGTCGGATAGCGATATTGACCAGCGAATTTAGCGAAATTGACAGCGAAAATAACCAGCAAACTTTGACCAGCGAAATTGAACAAAGAACAGAGCAGCGAAATTAAACATTGAACCAGCGAATTTAACTAAAACCAGCGAAATTAAGAAAGGATTTAAGTGGTGAAATTTCAGTTGGCAAGCGTCGAAAATTTTTCGGTGTTTTGCAAATAGAAATTGATCCGTAACTCATCTGACAGAACCGTTTGGACCGTTGAACTCGTGTGATTTTTAGGACAAAAAAAAAAAAAATCCCGAATTCGGTTTTTGACATTATATATCATTGGATTCGTCTTTTCGAGACGATTCTAACGGTGTAATTTGGTAACCACTGTTTTCGGACGACTTTTGTACGGTTTTCTCAGTCTGTTAACGTTAAAATGTCAAACATGTCTACTTTGAACGAGCTGTTGAAGATGGAGCATGAGGTTGGTACTACCAACAAACCACCTAAGATGATGAAGGTGGAAAACTATCTGACATGGAAGGATCGTTTTCAGTCCTTCATTGAATATCAGGATACGCGCATGTGGATATGCATCGAAGATGGTTACGTGAATCCTACACACGACTTTGAGGGCAGACCACGTCGAACAGAATATGTGAACATGCAAGATAATGATAAAAAGATGTATGAGGCTGAAAAGAGAGCCTTGGCTGCAATCAAAATGTCGTTACCTGATAGCATCAAACATACCTTCAAAAAGTACACTAACTCAAAGGATATGTGGGATGCTTTGGAGAAAAGATACGCTGGTAATGCTGATGTCAAGAAGAACAAGATTGATCTACTAAAGAAGCAGTTTGCTGTTTTCAAGTACATGAAGCATGAGTCACTTGAAGACGTCATTACTCGTTACTACCATCTGATGTCAGAAATGGACAATTATGAGATCGATTGCTATTCTGACGTAGAAAAGAATGACAAGCTGCTAGATGCTTTGCCTACAAAGTGGGATATCTACACTTTAATGATCAAGGGTGAAGCAGATTATGAAACAAAAGAGCTTGAAGAGGTTGTAGGAAAGTTGAGAGCTTATGAGCTCAGCATGAAGAAGAAAGATACAGGATATGATCAGGTTCAAGATCCGGCTGTTTACAATGGGCTTACATCTTCTTCATCTCACAACGCTTCTAGCGACTCTGCTACTGCGTTTTTATCATGTGAGAATGAGCAGGTTATGGTGAATCAGGATGGTGATGTGTGTTTTGTTGCTGCTTCAGGAGGATCATCAGGAGTTAAGAAATCGTCAGCTTCTAAGCAGAGTACTACTGCTAAGTCAATGCCAATGAGTGTGAAGTCTGCTGAAGAGCATCTGGCTCTGCTTGCTTCGTTTGTTGCTTCCTATGAAAACTATATTCAGGGAAAGATTTCTGATCCTGCTACTTTAGATGAAGACTACGATCAGATTGACCCTGATGATCTTGAAGAGATGGATTTGCAATGGCAAATGGCCATGATTTCTAGGCGTGTGAAAAGGTTCATGAACAGAACAGGAAGAAAGTTTGTGGGAAGGTCTGTTGGTTTCGACAAGGCCAAAGTGAGGTGCTTTAACTGTCAAAGTTATGGGCATTTTGCTAGGGAGTGTCAGAAACAAAAACAAGACAACTCGAGTCAGAGTTCAAACAACAGGAATGCATCAAGCAACTCTATCTCAAAGGCGTTGATCTCTACTGCAAGAGAGGGTTCATACGATTGGAGCATTCACTTAGAAAATGATGGGAATGTCACTCAAGCATTCATGGCAGAGATTACTCCAGTCGATGATGGTGAAGCTAAAGTAGATGATGCTGAAGTGAAAGAGGATGCTGAGGTGAAGGTAGAGAATAGAGCTGAAGAAAAGAAAGTTGATCAGACAACAGGTGCTGAAGATGAAAAACAAAAGTCCGAATATGAAAGAGAAGCTGAGGAAAAGGATGCTAAGTATAAACAATTGGAAGCTCAGCTTGCTGCTCTAATGGCCAACCTTGACAAACAAACAGGAGAGGTAAAATCTAATTCTGTGTGTTTAAAATGTCGTGAACTGCAGGGTGAGGTTGACAGGTTGTCTGCACAAAACAAAAGTTTGGTAAGCGAAATGTCTAACATTAAAGAATCAAACTTTTTTGCTAAAAGAAATGAAACGTCATACTTGAAGAAAATAAAAGGTTATGAAAGTGAAATTGAAGCCGTAACCTGCAAATTAAATGAAAAACTTCAAGTCATAGACTTAGCTCATGACATGATGGCTGAAAAAACAAAAGAGATTTCTGATAAAAACAAAGAGTTGTCAGATGCTCAACTCAGAATTGTTGAACTTGAAAAGAAATTGGGTCAATTCAGGGATTCTACTTTTGTTATGAAACATATGATGGGTGGGTTAAAGAAGAGTAATGACAAGACTAGTGTGGGATTCCAAGGCTATAATGAAGTCCCACCTCCTCTTAGTCATGATTATTCATTCCTACCTGATGAAGATGAGCTAACAAAGTTTATGTCAACAGCACCAAGCAGTTCCACAGCAAGTCGAGGTGATGAGTCTGAGAGAGGTGATGCTAAGAAGGATAATAACAGCAAACCAGCTTTGAAAAAGAACACTTCACAACCTAAGAATAAAAATTCGACTTTTGCTAAAAAGATAAATTTTGTTCAAGGAAGTGACATGAAAAATGAGACAGCTGTTATTGAAAATGAATCGAATGTAGAGTTTGCTAAAAATAAAAACAACGAAAATTCTGAAATTAAGCAAACTGAACCAGATTCTTCTAAAGCATCATCATCAAAGCCTGAATCTAGTTCAACGGCTTCAGATAAGAAGTCTTCGAAAAGGATGTCGTGCTTCAAATGTCACACCAAAGGACATGTAGCTAGCTGCTGTCCTAACAAAAATAATGAAGCACAGGTGAATGAGAGGAAAAGAGAGAAGTCACCAGAGAAAAGTGGTGATAAGCAGGAGAGAGAGTCCAACTCTCCAAAGAAATCTGCTCCTAAGCAACCAGAGACAGTTGCTGTTGGTGTGGATAAGGCTGAAAAAGGAACTCCACAAGTTCCTCGCTTTCAAAGAAATCAACCTAGATTTCAGCCTAGATCTCCACCAGGCAGATTTGAGAGACCTAGAAGCAGTTCACCAAGAATGAACAATCAAAATACAAATAATTTCAGAAGTCAAGGTCAATATCAAAATCGATACCAAAACTATGGTGGTCGAAATTTTTATAACAATGGCTTTAGAAATTACAACAATAATGCTTCTTGGAATCAAAATCAAAATTTTCAAAGGTCAAATACTCCAAACACACATAGGAACCCCCAGGACCAAAGACCTATTGGAACTCAAAATCAAATTCCAACAGGTCTAAGATCCAAGACTCCAGTTAGGAGTAATGGATATTGGATGGATGTTCCGGTGGTTGGTGAATTTGGACGACCCAAGACCATTAAGGCTTGGGTCCCCCAATCTAACTAATTTCTTGGCTGGTGTGTGCAGGAGCTGCTAAGGAGGATTATCAACTTGTGGTATGTTGATAGTGGCTGCTCTAGGCACATGACGGGGGATGCGAGATTGTTAACTGAATTTGAAGATTATGATGGTGGACATGTGAATTTTGCGGGTGCAAAAGGTGGTAGAATTACTGGACGAGGAAAGGTGACCAATGGGAAGATCACACTGGACAAAGTGAACTATGTTGAGCAGCTTAAACACAATCTTATGAGCGTGTCACAAGTCTGCGACAAGGGTCACTCGGTCCATTTTACCAAGAATGAAGCTTTAGTGTTGAAACCAGGTTTGAAGATACCGGACGATTGGATAGTGATGCGAGCGCCAAGGAGAAATGACACTTATGTCATGGACATGGGTGCTAAGGATCCAACTGCAGTGGTGGCGTGTTTACTATCAAAAGCATCTGAAGCTGAATCGATGTTGTGGCACAGACGCATGGCCCATATTCACTATCGCAAAATGAACTATCTTGTTAAAAATGAGCTAGTGAAAGGGGTTCCATTGCGGAGGTTTCAAGTGGAAGACAAATGTCTTCCATGTCAAAAGGGAAAACAACACAAGAAACCTCACAAATCAAAAACAGTAAATTCCATAGATGCCCCTTACGAATTACTTCACATGGATTTATTCGGTCCAGTGAACGTGAGGAGCATAGGTGGAAAGTACTATTGTTTAGTTGTCACTGATGATTACTCACGTTATTCATGGGTTTTCTTTTTAGGTACAAAAGATGAGACAACAGAGATGTTGATAGATCTTTTTACAAAATTGGAAAACGTCCATGATGCAAATATCAAGAGGATAAGGAGTGATAATGGCACGGAGTTCAAGAATCGTATTCTGGATCTCTACTGTCTTCGCAAGGGAATTGAACATCAATATTCTGCTCCTTATACGCCTCAACAGAATGGAGTTGCTGAGAGGAAAAACAGGACGTTGATTGAAGCCACTAGGACAATGCTTTCAGATTCTAAGCTACCAGTTCTCTTCTGGGGAGAAGCTGTGAATACAGCTTGCTATGTCCTAAACAAAGTTTTGACTGTTAAACGTTTTAACAAAACTTGTCATGAATTAATGTTTAACAAGAAACCAAACTTAGAAGGCTTTGAACCATTTGGATTACCCTGCACCATTGTGCGAAATAAAGATAAACAAAAATTCGGTGAGGTGGCTGATGAGGGCTACTTTCTAGGTTACGTACCTGGCGCACCGAATAAAAGGGTTTTTAATCTAAAAACTGGTAAATTTGAGGTTGTGTTTAATGTAGAAATTACTTCTTACAAACCTCAACAGTCAACGAGTGGACCAGCTATATTATATGATTATGAAAGTGTTTTTAAATCATTTAATATTCCTGAGTTTTCCAATGCAGATGAGTCTCAGCTGATTCAAACAGTGATAAATGGAGATGATGAAGGCGAGTTCATGCCTAGATCAAATGTTGATATGACAGATGCTCCTGAAACTTCCCAAGATGCTGCTGATACTGATTCAAGTGACGATGAACCCGAACCCAATCAGGGGGAGGATTTCATTAATCCGTTTGCGGATCAGCATATTCAGGGGGAGGTTGGATCAAACCTTGGTGACAATTTGGAAGTCGATGCGGTTGCTACTACACGAGCAAATAGGGATCATCCAGTTGACATGATACTTGGAGATCCTACTGCAGGTGTTCAGACGAGAAGAAGCATAGCAGCAAATACTGGGTTATTTGTTTCGATTGAGAAGACTGGGATTGTGAACGAATGCTTGTATAGTTGCTTTATTTCCCAAGAGGAGCCGAAGAACATTCATATGGCTCTTAAAGACAATTCATGGGTTGAAGCTATGCAAGAGGAATTGGCCCAGTTTGCTAAGTTGAAAGTTTGGGAGTTGGTTGATCTTCCTAAAGGTGAAAGAGAGATTGGCACTAAATGGGTATTTAGGTGCAAGAAAGATGAAAGAGGTATAGTCACGCGAAACAAGGCTCGATTGGTGGTCAAAGGTTTCAATCAGCAAGAAGGGATAGATTACAATGAGGTGTTTGCACCAGTGGCAAGGTTGGAGGCAATTCGTTTGTTTCTGGCTTTCGCAACTTTCAAGGGCTTCAAAGTTTACCAACTAGACGTGAAGAGTGCGTTTCTTTACGGGAAAGTCCAAGAAGTGGTGTATGTCTCACAACCAGATGGGTTCGTTGATCCAGATTATCCAGATCGAGTGTACAAACTTGATAAGGCTTTGTATGGGTTACATCAAGCTCCCAGGGCGTGGTACGAGACACTGTCTACACATCTGATAAAGAATGGTTTTGAAAGAGGTCAGATTGACAGTACACTGTTCATCAAGAGGAAGAAGGAAAATTTTCTGCTGGTACAGGTGTACGTGGATGACATCATCTTTGGGTCATCTGATGAAAGCATGTGTAAAGAGTTCGAGCAGGTGATGAAGAGCAAGTTCGAAATGAGTGCTATGGGTGAGCTGTCTTACTTTCTGGGATTACAAGTTGAACAGAAGGCGGATGGGATGTTTATTCATCAAACAAAGTATGTGTATGACATTTTGAGTCGGTTCAAAATGAATGATTGCACTACTTCCAACACACCCATATGTGAAAATCACAATCTTGGCCCAGATCATGAAAGTACTGAAGATGTTGATCCTACTCAATACAGGGCAATGATTGGTTCTCTAATGTACTTGACTGCTTCAAGACCCGACATCATGTTTGCCGTATGCTTGTGTGCCAGATATCAGGCGAATCCTAAAGAGTGACACATGAAAGCAGTGAAGCGAATTATTCGTTACTTGAAGGGGAAACCTAAACTTGGGTTATGGTATCCAGCTGATAGTGATTTGACGTTTGTTGCTTACACTGACTCAGACTTTGGAGGATGCAAGTCGAACAGAAAGTCTACAACAGGTGGTTGTCAGTTCTTAGGAGGCAGGATCGTGTCTTGGCAATGCAAGAAGCAATCCTGTGTGTCTACCTCTACGTGTGAAGCTGAATATATTGCTGCTGGAAGCTGCTGCTCTCAGGTTCTCTGGATACAACAGCAAATGCGCGATTACGGTTTGGATTTCACTCGTACTCCTATTATGATAGACAATAATGCCACTATTTCAATAACTAATAATCCCGTGAACCACAGTCGCACAAAACATATTGACATACGTCATCATTTTATACGGGATTGTGCTGAAAAGCGACTGATTGAACTTCATCGAGTAGACACAGAAGATAACCTGGCAGATCTTTATACTAAAGCATTTGACAGGGCTCGCTTTGAGCACTTAGTCGAACTCAACGGGATGAGGAATCCTGAATAACTGGTTTTTCATAAGAATTTTTGTAAATACTTTACTGCTTTTCATAAAAATCAAAAACATAAAAAAATTGAAAAATCAAAAACATAAAAAAAAAATAAAAAAAAAAATCAAAAATGAGTTATCACTGTGTGAAAAGAAGAAATGATAGTACATCAGCAAGTTAGACTGTCACACTGAACTTGAAATTAAATTGCTTAAGTGTGATAGCAGCTTCATTATACGATGTACCAGTAGGCAAAAGCATGAAATAATCAACTTACCAATGTGATATAAACTTAAATGAACTGAATATGAGTGGGGAACATATCAGTGGTGTATGGTTTAATGACCTTAATTCTTGTGTTGATAGATTGCCAAAATCTGAACTTTTGGGTCTTTATACTGTTGTTTCAACTAGGGATTTCTTGGCTGTCTGTCTGTTAGAACTAAAATTGTACATGACCCCAGGAAAGATAGTCACTTGGAATTAGCTCATTTCTATTTGAATGTCTGTATATTTCCCGATACACACAATTTTGATCTGATTCTGAAATCTTCTCTGAAAAAAGTCGTGTACCTCCTCTGCTGCATCCAGATATATGCTGACCTGGAGGTGCTAGGCAACGACAGCTTCTGCTGCATCCAGATACATGCTGACCTAGCTGTACGTTGTCGCGCTATAGATCTAATACACCCGAAAGAGGCCCTCAAGTGCCCAAAAGAAACCCAAGAAACCTATATCAAACTGAGAAAATCTCATTTGATTTGTATATTATACCATCTCTACTAAAGATCTATTCTGTTCTCTTCTCAACCTATTCCCAGTTAAGATTTCAGAACTCTGGATTGGACTTGTGAAATATGTGGTAGGGAAGATACTTGCATGATAGAGTGTGCTGTTTATATTTCCAGGATTTGATTAATATTCATTTGGGTGTTCGTTGTTAAGCAATTAAAACATGATAAAACAGATTTTATGCAGATCTAGACACAGTCATGATATCTTAAAGGATGAATTCAGTATACTCACCTACTACGATGAATCTTTGTGCATACCTTGATCGTGGGGGTATATCCTGAAGTGGGACATGCTAGTATTTCAGAAAATAAAATTACCTTAACGTATCATATGGTAATGGTACTTGAAATGTTCATGCATTTTGTTTAGGTGGACAAACATACTGGTAATCGTCGTGAACTGCTTTTACTAAAAATTGAATAAAGAATTATCTAATTGTGTGAAACAGTTTGATTGTGCTGATATGATCTTCTTACCAGTGATTCTCACAAAAATAGAGTGTTTATTGTTTTTGTTATTTACTTGCTTTCAGAAAAATATAAAAATACAAAAATAGTGTCTTTTTCTGTTTAAAATTCTTAACGTACGGAAAACTGTTATTCTTGGAGGAATTGTCACTGATAGGGGGAGACGGTGTTATAAAGTGAGTTCAAAATTTTCAATCAGGCAGGTTCTTATGTGTTGAACAAAAAGTTTTGCGTGTTGGCGATAAGTTGAAAAAGCTTAATCTGTTATACAGTTTAACTAATCTCTTGAAAAATAATAATTTATTTAACTTATGTTGAAAAATTCTTATGGTTTCTCGAGATGTTTGTTTTATAGTATACAGATTGAAGCAGTTTGTTGCTGAGAAGTTGCTGTGAAGTGTGAAGATGAGAGTTTGATTGGATGCATGGTAGAACCTCCTTTCTAAATTGCAGACAAGATTGAAGAGTTTGAAGATTGCTGTGCAAATGCTGAACTGGAGTTTACTCAAACGCTAACGTGTTGAAGATTTGGTGATTGGATGCATCAGCTTAGGGGGAGTCTGTTGCTGACAGAAGCTGTTGAAGCTGAAGCTATCCGAAGACCAAAGACAGTGCAAGATTACTTGAAGGTTGCAAGAAGACCGAAGACAAAGTTTTGACTCAAGACAAAGTTTTATGAAGCTATTGTCAAGGGGGAGTTTGTTGGTGCATGTTTGTGACAACAGCTTAGATTTGGTCTTTGGATATCTTGTAATTAGTTAAACGATAAACTGTTAGCGGGTTTAGCTTTGTAATAGTTAGTTGTAATGTTTGGGCTAACTAAACCCAAAGGATTGGGTGATGGGGGGCGAATTGGGCCTGTCCAATTCGCAGCCCAGGAGTGTAAACCTAGCCCACTTGTAAACCTTGTGTTATATAAACAAGGTTAGACATTAGGGTTTAGGTTAATCAGCCAAAACAGAGTTTGAGAGAGACATAATTTCGTGAGAGCTTGCTTGGACGAAATTAGGGTTTGTGTTTAGGGTTTGATTGATTGTAATCAATCTTGATAGATAATCAATAAAACCCGGTTTGATTGAATTGTTGTTTCTGTTTCCTACACGTTTTCTGCTACAATCTGATCTAGAGGATTCCGCACTCTAGGTTAGATAAACGATTCTGTGAAGATCCATAACATCAAGGGGACCTACACTATAACTCGGAGTGTAAGACGAAATTTTCCGTCGTTCCAACTCCAGAAATCAAGTCCCACATCCTACTATTTATAGCTGGAAAATCGTCCTCCTCGCATGTCGCGACAGGAACATGTGCACCCGTCGCGTGGCGCGTGTAACAACTGTCACTAAAATCAATAATTAGGACGATAATTAGTCAATAAGAAAACCCTAATTGAGACACCCAAGTAATTCTGCATTGGCCCTAAAATTTTCAGAACAATCGGAAACAGGATCAGGGCACCTAAAACTCAAGGGGGGCAAACCCTAGTTGAATAATTATCTAAATTAAATGTTGCTATGTTCTGATTGGCCCAATTGTTGAATCACCAAAGCTAGTCCCGAGCCTAGGCAGCCTATGAATTAGACTGCTTAGCTTACGGACCGCAAGGGAAAGGGTTTATGGTCCGTAAGCGAGTCTCAAAAATTGCTATAAATAGCCGACCTTGGGACTTGAACTGAGAAATGAAAACGACGTAAAGTTGCTGTCTGTACATCGAGTTAAGGCTGTAATACTACAATAAACACACACACGATCACGAGGTGCTGCCGCAATCAGGGTAATAACTCGATCGCTATTACGATTCAACGTCCGATCGATTATAACTATCCAACGATTGTCTGAGTGCTGCTCAAATTGAGCTGATACTTTGTTATTCATTGTGATTTCGACTTGAATGTTTGAGTGCTGTTCGAATTCGGACGATGCTTTGTCATTCGTTGTGAATCCATTGAATTATTAAGTACTGCACTTATTAATTGTTGTGGGGGTTTAATCTCGTGAATTGACGTAACTGCTGAATTAGTTACTAACCCGTTTGTGTGTACATTGTTAATTAAATTAGGTTAATAACAGGCAAATCAGTAAGGCTTAAACTCTGCTCGTAAAATCTGCAAAGTGAGTCATTCTCTTTTTATCAACTGTTTTACAAAACTCCAAATTATTTTTCAAAGTTATAATGACAGGGATTAAGTCTTTGTAGTCACCATATTACAGCCGGTATGTGGGGTTTTGTATACATTACTTGATAATCTTCACCATTGGGGCAGCCAATGGGTGATATGACCATAATCACAGACACCACTAGACAGGTGGGCCAGTGGGTCGAGTGATAAAGTACCGTGGGTAGTTGGTTTGAAATCAGAAACATTGTAATCGCTCTTAATACTGTGAATTATAACTAATGGGTCGTTTTAGTAAAATGAATGATTCACTCAGTATTTCCCCGCTGACAAAACCTTTTTTAAACATGTTTCAGGTGATATGTTGTGAGCAAAGAAAGAGAAGTGCCGTGAAGCACTCCCAGCTTAGAAAAGTGGCTCAGTGTAAACAAATAAAAGAAACATGTTTTGAAAAATAAAGATTTCCCTGGGAAATCACATTGTTGTAAATTTCGGGAGTTTATCCCTCAAGTTATAAAGCGAGCAGTTTAAATTATTGAAAGATCCTGTTTTACAAGACTTCCGCTATCGCCTAAAATTTACATACCGCAGGATTTCTGTCCCGCGGCTCCAGAAACGGGTAAAACCGGGTCGGGGGCCGTGACAGCGCGACGGGTCTATTTTCTAGCCTAGGGTGGACACGTTTAGGGGTAGCTTGGCTGAGTTGATTGTACGACTAAATTCACATTTTACAGCGAATTATGAAGATAATTATCAGCTAGGGTTTACCCCCCTTGTATTTTAGGGGCCCTAATCCTGATTCTGATTGTTATGAAAATTTTAGGATTTGTGCAGAATTATTTGGGTGTCTCAACTAGGGTTTCCTATTGGGTAAATAAAATAATAGATATGACTTTTGATGAGAGTTGTTTACAAAATAGAATAATAAATAATAGTTTTGGGTAAATCACAAAAAGAGAATAAAACGGTGAAAAAAGAGAATGGAGCCAATTGGTTACTTTAGGGTTCAACTAGAAAATCTATAAATTTTGGGTATAACTTCTGAGCTATTTAAAATATATATTGTACTCGTGTTAAGTATAGTACCTCTAATTCAACCTTGTCCCGAAGTCCCGGGATAGAATCCCAACAACTTAGTCGGGCAGAGCCCTGACATATGTTATGAGACTCAGATCAATCGGAAAGGGTAGCGGTGATCGGGAGTTAAAATACTTAAAACAGGGTAGAGTTTTATTATTATTATAGGTAAAAAAAGAAAATAAAATAAAAATAAAAAGAATATTTTTAGAGAGATAGAGTATTGCGACTGATATGAGAAAGAAAGGGGAGTGTGATGGCTTTTATAGACTTCAATAACTTTGGGGCCAAGGAAAAATTAAATATAATTATAATTTTTTTGCCAGCATACATACACATGTGAATATTTGGTTGTACTTGGGACACTCAGACAACTTTTCAATTTACCTATATAGTTAGTTTAGTATTATTTTATTTTGTATAGATATCAGGACATGTATTGTCCTACTTTAGTTTAAAACAAAATTTTCAATTATTATTATTATTATTATTATTATTATTTAATATATTTATTATAATTAATTTAACTGCTTTACTCTTTTGACGCTTATAACTTCTAAAATATAATGTTTTATAATATAATAAATATGTCATCAGAACCAGAATATTTTTGTCTATATTTGGGTCTAAGTTTCATTAAAAATATAGTAGGTTGAAAATACAATGTATTTTATAATTTAATTATTATATGGTTCCTAGGCCTGTCTAGGTACTTCATATTTCTTACAGTTAACTTACCCGTAATCTACCCGTCTAATAATATAAGTTTTTATAGACTTTTATTTTATTTTAGAAAGGTCACCCATATACAGGCCAATTAATTAATATAATATTTCAACCAACTATATAAAATAGTGTGTAAAACTATCTGGGTTGAACATTTATATTAAAAATAAACTAGTTACCAGTGGTTAACAATTTTAACCAAACTTATAATTCTTATATAAAAATAGGAATGTTACAATGAGTATCCCAGCTGCCGCCTAGGTCCATGACACATGCGCGAAGCATATCTTCTAACGTTTGTATAGTCCGTTCGCTCTGGCCGTCTGTTTGCAGATGGAAGGACGTGCTTAGATCTAATTGAGATCCAAAGGCTTCCTGAAAGGATTGCCAGATTCTTGAGACAAAACATCCATCTCTGTCTTAAATGATTGAGATAGGCACTCCATGACGTGCCACAATTTCCTTTAAGTATATCTCAGCAAGCTTTCCAGTGCTGTCTTTTTCTCGGATCGGTAGGAAGTGCGCAGACTTTGTTAACCAATCAACTATCACCCATATCATATCGTGCCCTCTCGGGGTCCTGCGTAATTTCGTTATGAAGTCCATCGAGATTTGCTCCCACTTCCATATGGGTATCTCTGGTTGTTGTAGTAGGCCGGACGGTTTCTGATATTCAGCCTTAACCTTAGCACATGTTAGGTATTTTCCAACATAAACAGCAACATCGCTCTTAAGTCTCGACCACTAATAGTATTCCTTCAAGTCTTGATACATCTTGTCCGATCCTGGATGGATCGAGTATCTCGATTTGTGTGCTTCATCAAGGATGACTTCTCGAATGTTGCCATAGAGTGGAACCCAAATACGCTTCTTAAAGTATAAGGTTCCCTCCTCATTTGGCACCATGTATTTCCACATACCCCGGAGGTATTCAGCTTTACGGTTTTCTCCCTTGAGAGCTTCTTGTTGTGCGTCACGAATGCGTGCAGAGAGGTTCGTTTGAATAGTCAGTTTCAATGCTCGAACCCTTAGGGTCTTAACCCTTTTTTTTCGGATTAATGCGTCTGCTACAATGTTTGCTTTTTCCAGGATGGTACTTAATCTCACAGTCACAATCATTTAGCAGCTTGACCCATTATCGCTGACGCATGTTTAATTCCTTCTGATCAAATATGTGTTGTAAGCTTTTGTGATCTGTGAAGATTGTACATCGAGTACCATATAAATAGTGTCGCCAGATCTTCAAGGCAAACACCACTGCACCGAGTTCCAAGTCGTGCGTGGTGTAATTTCTTTCATGCACTTTCAATTGTCTTGAAGCATAAGCGATGACTTTCTGGCGTTGCATAAGCACGCAACCCAAACCTTGTCGCGAAGCGTCGTAGTATACCACGAAGTCTTCAGTGCCTTCGGGTAATGATAGTATTGGTGCATCGCATAGCTTATTTATGAGCAGTTGGAAGGCTTCTTCCTGCTTGTCGCCCCAGTCGTACTTCTTGTCTTTCTGTGTGAGGGTCGTCAGCGGTTGGGCTATCTTGGAGAAATTCTCGATGAATTGCCGGTAATAGCCCGCTAAGCCCAAAAATTGTCGAACTTCAGTTGGGGTTTTGGGGGCTTCCCAATTCTTTATTGCTTCAATCTTGGATGGGTCTACATGAATGCCCTTCTCATTCACAACGTGACCAAGAAATTGTACTTTGCTAATCCAAAATTCGCACTTGGAGAATTTCGCATAAAGTTTCACTTTCTTTAGTAGTTCCAAAATGGTCCTGAGGTGTTGCTCGTGTTCTTCTTTCATTCGCTAGTAAGTCAGGATATCATCGATAAATATGTTGGATCATCGTTGACCCTGAATGAGTCGATCAGAAGAGTCGTTTATCTAATTCAAAGGCGGAATCGATGAATCAGACGCTCAAACTAAATATAATGCTTCTTGTATTAATTCTGACAATGTTTACAACCTGGAAGCAAATCGGCTGCACTTCGTTACACAATCAGGACCGTGCCAAATGAAACAAACATGCACCTATTTATAGGGATTCTGGTTCGCTTATATGGACGTCTTATAAGCGGACCTATGAAGCTTGTGTGGTTCGCTTATATGACCCATGTACATATAAGCGGACCAGTATGAATGTGTGTGGTTTGCTTATATGTACACTGTTCATATAAGCGAACCTCAATGCTAATCCACCATTTCTCGTTTCTCGAACCTCGTGCACACAATATTCTATCCTATCCTAATCTAATACATGATACAAGACGAAGTCAATAGACGTAGTGCACTAACAGACTCCCCCTCGGATATTGACGAAGTCTTCAGTGAACATTCTCTGTTATGCCACCTCTTCGGTCTTGATCATCTTGCCATCTTGTTCAGATTGTAACAATGTAAGTATCCTTCAATTTTTCTCTTTGATCATCTTCATCGTCAGCTGGCTCCCCCTCTCTTCAAGCTTTCGTGCTTTTAGGGATCGACACCTAGCTTTCTAGCTACAAGCTCTTCCTCACTTTCAGCTTGTCTTCAGACTCCCCCTTAGACTCGGCTCTCGGGATCGTAGTCTGGATTTTTCCTGCAATTGCTCATACAAATGATAAGTATTTAACATCATCAACCAGAAACCGTAATCTGTCACTATTCAATTCTCTATATCACTTCCCCTATCAACAATCTTTACAGATTTTGACAATATAAAGAATCCAACTCCCCCACAAATTATCATTCAAGTTCAAATTAATGACCTTGAAGATATCACAAATTTGTTTTTGAAGTTTCCTAAAAATTTCAAGTTTCAAATTAATGAACTTGTTTTATTTTCAGAAACACAATCAGCTTACTTAGATTTTGAAACTCAGCAACTCAGACATCGGTTTATCGAAAACAAAGCAAAAATCAAAATCTTTTTGTACTTTCTAAAAATATAAAGCAGTAAAGAAATATGTACAAACATATTTACAAATAATATTTTTGTTTTGAGTATGCGACAGAGGATCATATCTGTTTTTGACAAGTCACAAGTACCGTTGAGCTTAGATACACATTAAGAATTAAACAATTCACTTAGATTGTCGATATACTGATCCATTTAAATTTTCATACAAATTTCAACAGATTCAGGATACGATTTAGATGTTTTAAGAACTTAAACTCATTCATGTGTTCCACCTCTTGAATATACTCCCGTATCCAGATCCCAGATATTCAGTCTTACAGGTGAGTATACCACAGATGATATCTGTAAGGGGTTAGATGCGAAACCGTGAGAGCTCAGGTCAGAACTTCCGTTCAGCAAAGAGATGACGGTTCGACTTTTGGTGTGTCCCCTTTAGAGGATCTTTTAGCATTACAACAGTAGCGACTATCAATTTTATTGTTTCATCAGCTTGCTGAGGGCGATGCTGTGTTTCAAGCATTTTGCAGAAAGTATTATTCGGGGACTAGGTCAGTACTTCCATACAGCAGAAGTCCCGGAATAATACCCCAGATATCACTGAGTATAAAGACCTAGTATCTCAGAATATGGGACCTTTCAAACGAGATTTCAGGGGTTACCTATATATCCAAGTAGTGTTCCCCACGAAATAAGCAAGTGTTTGAATTTAGGTTTATATCCCGAAAAAGTTTACTAAGTGTATAAAAACCTATCGACATATCATCAGTGAGACTGTTTAACGCTATTAATTCTTTACAATTCTTTAGCATACTGTAACTGTCTACTGATGTACTATCATTTCCTCTTTTTACGCAAAACTCAAATTTTTTAATTTTATCATGTTTTTGACTTTTTCAAATTTTCTAATGTTTTTGTATTTTCTGACAATTTTTCTCCCCCTAAAATGCAAAATCATTAAAGAAATTTGACAAACCGATACTGATAGCTTTGTCTCGCCATCCATTTTCTGCATCTCATGCTCTGTTGTGCAGAAAATATAACATCAAGTACCCCCATGATTTACAACCCATTGATTTTGATAGCTAGAAAACCATTTCTCAATCTGTGACAGTAATCATGCTTGTTCAGCCGTGACGGTTTCGGCGTAGTCCATCACCACTTATTCAAAGTAAACTAACATCAAACATCACAAGCATCAACCAAACAAACAAACAACAAACAAACAAACAGCAATCATTAAACACAACACAAATTTATACAAAACAACAAACAAACTCCCTGTCTGACCAAAAAACCTCTTCCTGTGCAACACTCTTACAATTTTCAGCATCATCGATCACCTGCACATTCAAACTTTATCAAATACTCAAACAATTTTACACACAAAAATTTCAATCAATAAAGATAGACGCCGATTCATGCTTCGCGATAAAGGAAGCTCCGGCAATTCCAACCGCTTAATCAAACATGGTGTCCACCCAGGCCTCAGCAGCCTTAGGTGTAACCTTGATTCTAGCAACCTGAATTTTAAAGTTTTCAGCCTTGAGCGGTGGAAAATTTGCATCATAGGCAACCAAAACTGAATCCTCAGACGTTTTCCCCTCAGAAGTTGAACTTATTGTTTCAGTTTTTGGTTTCCAAATTTGTTTCTGTTTCTCATCTTTTATCAAATCAACACGTTTCTTAACCGACCACACTTGACCTTCCAGAGTACCTCTTTTGTAAAAATTTGTTTCTTTCTGAACCTTTTGAGTTTGAACAACATTTTTAGGTTTCCAAATCTCTTGAGGTTTTGTCACACCAACCGATGTTCTCATTTTAGATGTGTGAGAATACCAACTCTATCTTGAATCGAACCTGTTCGGGTTTGATTTCCAATTTTGATTTGAAGCAAACTTGTTTGTGTTAAACCTCCAAGTTTGTCTCGAATCAAATCTGGTTGACCTTAGTTTCTCATTCCCAGATTTCTGTTTTTCAACATCAACAGACTTTGGATTTTGACACTTTCGTGCAACATGTCCAATTTGATCACATTTAAAACAAACTTTCTTTGACACATCTTTTGGCTGTTGTTGTTTCTTTTTCATGGACTCAAACTCTGCATTAGATTGTTTTCCAATTTTGAGTTTTTCTTCTTCGGTTTGAACAAAAGTCATTTTTGTCTGAAAATTGGACCTTTCAGTTCTGTTTCGATTATATTTCTTCTTATACCCCAAACCAGACTTCATGTTTTTCTTCTTAGAACCAGGTTTGTTATAAGACCCTTTGAAACCTTTACCAGCAAACTTCAACATTTCAGACTTCTCAATTTCAACCATCTTGAAAACTTTGTCAATTTTCTCTGAAATCACATTCTGAATCGGGAAAACAACATCTAAGAATAGTTTGTCCGATCCAATCATGGTATAAACCAATCCTTTTGAATCATCATTCAAATTCTTCTCGGATTTTGTGTCTTTCAGATATCCATCATAAAGATTTCCTTCATCTTCATCCTGTGATTCAGACTTACCTTTTGTAGACTCATCTTTCAAAACACTATCAACCACCTTACTCACCACCTCTGAATCATTAGTATCATCAGTTTTGGTGTAAATCACATCGATACTTTCAGGTAATTGGTCAACTATGTTCAAACCCTTTGCCACCTTTTCCTCATCATAAAAAGTATAATTGTCTCTCAATGGTGGTGGTACCTGATGATATTCTGAACCAATACCCTTTTTACAATTATTAGTATCTTTGTCATCTGGTGTGATATTGAAAATACGTTCGAGAATGTACGAAGAGTTATGATAACTTTGAAGTTTTGTAACAATCTTTTCTTTTTCAGCCAAGACTTGTTTGAGATTAGCAATTTCATCAACACGCTTGTTTAATTCAATTTGCTTTTCTTTAAACTGTCTTTGATACATTTCTTTGGTTGTTAAAGTTTCAGACAATCTTTGATCAAAACTTTTGACTTGGCTCTTCAAAGTATCATAAGCTTCTTGTACTCTCTGACTTGACCATTTTAAAGAATCATACTGTTTTTGTAACTCTAGAAACTTAGATTCTTTCTCAATGCAATCAACACATTTTGTGTCACATTTTTCTTTCAAAACCTTATTTTCTTTTTCAAAATCATGACATTTTTGTGTTAATTTCTCAACTTTTAATTTTATACGTTGCTCTGTGTCAATCCTTTCTTTACATTTCAGTTTCAACGCATTTTCAAGTTTGTTCATTTCATTATCTTTTGTTTTTATTATTTCTTCTTTTTTAGTACAGGCTTTGCACTTTTCAATGCAATTCCTGCACTTGTTTTCCTTTTCTTCAACCAATTCAACATTTGATAATTCAGAAGATTTTATTACCTCAGTGATTGACACCTCAACGTGCTCAGCTGCCTTTGTCTCCTGTATCTTCTCAACTTTTTCTTCCATCTCTTTCGGCTTCTGTTCTTCCTCAGCTTTTTGATTCTCTTCACCAGCAAGCTTTGCAACAGTCTTTACCTCTTCAATCATCTTCTTCAACTCTTCTTCTTTTCTCTTCTTCATCTCTACCACCTTCGGTAGACTTGATTCAAAGACTTCTCTCAATTTGTTCATCAACTCTGGCAGATTGCTTTTATCAGAAAGTCTTTTTGTGTTGAAAGTACGCTCACTTGGAAACACATTGGTTACAGCATCAAAATCAACTTTTGACGGATCTACCACTGGATTTCCCTGTGGATCCAAGTAACACTCCAACTCTTCATTCCATCTCTTGGCTCTCTGTGCTTCTTGAAATGGTTCATACAGTTTGCCAATCTCCCATCTTGCACTGTCTCTTCTCCACCAGGTATCATGATCATCTTTTGCAACAAATGCATAACCAACAACATCTTGTTCTGGAAGAACTTCTTTGCTCCAGTCATAACCTTCATCATCATAAATGACTGCAAGAGCCCTTGATTTTTCTTCCTGCTGTTTCAACCTTGGTGGTTCAGACTTATTTTGATGGTAAATCGCTTTCTTGTAATAATCTTCGTTGAACGGGTTTTCAGAATCATCAGCAACATACGAATTTCTGCACTCGCGCTTGAAGTGACCTTTTTGTTTGCATTTGAAACATGTCACTTTGGATTTATCAAAACCCAGTTTGGTAGATGGCCCTCCAATTGACTTCCTCCCCGTAATCTCCATGAACCGCTGTGCTCGACGAACTGCACTGGCCATGCACCATCTGATATCCATCAGTTCCATCTCCTCGGGGTCTATTTGATCATACTCTTCTTTTGTCAAATTGGTATTTCCAATCTTCCCTGCGACGAGGCCTTCATACGATTCCAGTACAGATGCTAAGAAAACCATCTGTTGTTTTGCTGATTCTTCACTGAAGTTCTGCCCATTCTTCAAATCGATTGCGATATTACACTAAAATGCATTCTTTGAAGCAGATTGGTCTGAAGTGTTTGAAGAAGAACCACTGTGAAAACCACTGTGAAGACTTTCATTGTTGACTGAGTTCGAACTTTCTGCAGAAAATGCTGTTTTTGGAGCACCAGCATTTGGTATATTTCCTCTGTAATAAAGCTCCACATTCTGCTGATAAGCTGGACTGTTGACTTTAGATCTCTTTAACTCCAATTCATGACTTTCAAGCCTTTCAATCAGCAAATCAATCTTTAACTCATCTGGCTTGATTGTATTCTTCAGCATAAGAGCGAAATATTGCCATTCTTGATCATTTGGCAATGAATCAAACAATTTATCCACCATCAAATCTTCATCATAATTGATTCCATGTCTGGTCAACTCCATTTTCAGATGTCCGAATCTCTCTAGCATTTTACAAACAGATTCATTTTTTCATACAGCTGAATAAATCAAACTCTCTACGCAACAACTGCTTCTTGTTTTTGACAATCTCATTACTCCCAATACACTTTCTCTCCAATGCTTCCCACAATTTCTTTGAAGTTTTTTCTTGTTCAAGCAATGAGATAATATCCTCTTTCACCGACTGTGTGATCAACGTTATCATTCTGTATTCAGCAACAACATTCTTTACATCTTTTTCTGAAAAATCTTTCTCCTCGATTAACTCTCCTCCTGCTTTCTCTGGTGCTTGATATTCAGTGACTAACTTTAACCAGCTCTCAGGAGCGAAAGCTTTCACCCATCCTTCAAACCTGTTTTTCCACCAATTATAATCTTCGACTTTCATCAACTTTGGTGGCTTCTGTTGGCTTCCGTACATGTTTTCGAACTTCAGATTATCCGAAATCTCTTTTGAATATTCTTTCAATTCAGATCTTCTATCTGACGATTCGGAAGTGAACGCGTTGTAGAATGTATTGTAGAATTGTTCACCGTTGTTCGACATTTTTGATCACCTGAAAATCAGTAACCTAGAAGCAAAACAAACAAACTTAATCAGTTCAAACAATATCAAGTAATTTGAAATGTGCTAACACTCGATTGTCGTGAAATAATCTTGACACTTGGACGAAATCAGATTGAACGAACGAGCGAAACCAGATTGGTCAAATAAGCGGACCAATAACTCTGACCGAATAAGCGACTCTCGATTGGACCAAATAAGCGAACTAGATGATGTTGTTCGAGCGGACCAAAAGTGGATCAAAAAATGTCATTCGAGCGGACCAGTTAATGTTCGTAAAAGCGGACCAGAAAATTTATGCTCGAGCGGACCAGGTTTGTACGTAAAAGCGGATCTCTACTGTTTTTGGAGCGGATCTAGGCTGTTTTTGGAGCGGACCAGAGTCACAAAAGCGGATCTTCGATTTACCGTAAAAGCGGATCTGTTTCACGAGTGGTTTTTGGTCACTTTTAGGCCGAATTTGAGTCTAAAACTTTCAAGGGTTTGTCTATGTTCAATAATACATGTCCTGTAAAAAATTCGTCCGAATTTAACCGTGGAAACTTGTCCGAACAGAAAAAGAAGGTGTAGAAGACAGAAAACGGATCAAATTTGAGCTGAACTCTTCCTCCTGAGCTCTGATACCACTTGTTGGATCGTCGTTGACCCTGAATGAGTCGATCAGAAGAGTCGTTTATCTAATTCAAAGGTGGAATCGATGAATCAGACGCTCAAACTAAATATAATGCTTCTTGTATTAATTCTGACAATGTTTACAACCTGGAAGCAAATCGACAGCACTTCGTTACACAATCAGGACCGTGCCAAATGAAACAAACATGCACCTATTTATAGGGATTCTGGTTCGCTTATATGGACATCTTATAAGCGGACCTATGAAGCTTGTGTGGTTCGCTTATATGACCATGTACATATAAGCGGACCAGTATGAATGTGTGTGGTTCGCTTATATGTACACTGTTCATATAAGCGGACCTCAATGCTAATCCACCATTTCTCGTTTCTCGAACCTCGTGCACACAATATTCTATCCTATCCTAATCTAATACATGATACAAGACGAAGTCAATAGACGTAGTGCACTAACAAAATACAATCACAAATTTATCAAGATATGGTTTGCATACGCGGTTCATCAGATCCATAAATACCACTGGCGCGTTCGTCAGTCCGAATGGCATCACAAGGAATTCATAATGCCCATAGCGTGTTCTGAATGCAGTTTTTGGTACGCTTTCCCCTTGGATTCGATGGTATCCAGATCGAAGGTCGATCTTGGAATAGTAGCTTGACCCTTGCAACTGATCAAATAAGTCATCAATCCTCGGTAGCGGGTAACGATTCTTGATAGTGAGCTTGTTCAGTTCTCTGTAATTGATACACATCCGCAGAGTTCCATCCTTCTTCTTTATGAACAATACTGGAGCTCCCCAGGGTGAGAAGCTTGGCCTTATGAATCTTTTATCCAACAACTCCTGGAGTTGTGTAGATAATTCTTGCATCTTGGATGGTGCAAGTCGATAGGGTGCCTTGGCTACAGGAGCGGCTCCTAGAACCAAGTCTATACGGAATTCGACTTGTCGTTGCGGAGGTAGTCCTGGCAGATCTTCGGGAAAAACATCAGGGAATTCCTTCACCACAGGAATGTCTTCGAGTTTCGGCTCCTCAGCCTTCTTGTCTACAACGTGCGCTAGGAAAGCAACACATCCTTTCCTTAAGCACTTCTGTGCCTTCATACAACTGATGATTCGCAGAGGCGCGTCTCCTTTTTTCTCCATGTACGATGAGTGTTTCATCATTCGCCAAAGGGATGCGAATGATTTTCTCATGATAAATAACTTCAGCTTTGTTCTTGGACAAGCAGTCCATTCCGACCACTACATCGAAGCTACCCAAATGAATAGGTAAGAGGTCGATGCTAAACTTTCATTCACCAAGTTCTAATGTGCAACCTCTAACAACTTCGCCCGATTCAACAAGTTTTCCATTGGCTAGATCCATAGAATAAGGAATATCTAATCGACTAGACCCTATTCCAAGCATGCGTTTAAATTCCACAGACATGAAGCTATAGTCGGCACCAGTGTCAAATAATATGGATGCAAAGTGATCGTTAACAAGAAACGTACCGGTGACCACGTTAGGGTCCTCGCGTGCGTTCCTTGCTCCAATCACAAATGCTCGAGCCTGAGCGTTGTTCCCTAATGCGTGTCAGTGTATATATGTTTTAGGTATATATTTTAAGCCCTTTTTACACTTTTTAGCCAAGTTTTAAATTTATAAAACACGATATTTACTAACACTAAACACACATATGGGCAAGTGCACCCATCGTGGACGTAGTATAGTGTTGGTAAGATACCAAGGTCGTCCAAGGACACAAGAGCTTTTAGTACCGGTTTATCCTCAACGTCTAATCAAATCAAAATGTTAGAAAAAAGGTTTTTAAACTAGAAAAATAAAACTAACTAAATGCTGAAAAAGAAAATAAAAGTAAAACAGATAGACAAGATGAATCACTTGGATCCGACTCGTGTGTAGTGTAACCTTTGATTATTTTCGCACTTTTGCACTTGTTTAAGAGATTATCTTAGTTATTGTAGTAGGCCCCTCTTTTGAAGGCGACGTTACCCTCAACCCAGTAGTTTGAGTCAGCAAGGATACAATCCTAAAGGGTCAGATTATTGAAAGATAATTAATTAAGTTATTAATGCATAATGTGGTAGGCCCCTCTTTTGAACAAGACCCCTTGAAGAATACCCTTACAAACACCACAATAAAGGTTGGAATCATGAAGCTCGGGCAAGGAATCCTTAAGGCTGAACAGAAGCTCGGGCAAGGAATCTTGGAGTTTTAAATTATTTTATAGGTTAATTTTAAGCATAAATAATTCAAAACAAAGTTGCATAACTTATTTTAAACAAGACCCCTTGAAGAATACCCTTACAAACACCCCAATAAAGGTTGGAATCATGAAGCTTCCAAACTTTAATGGAGGCGGTGATAGAAAATTGAGGAAGAAGGCAATGGATAAAAGTGGAAAAGGCTAGATGGTTCTTGAGAACCTTCTTTTAGAACATACCTAGGATAGTATGAGTGAAGATCTCAGGAATCTCTGTCTTTTGAAGTGGTCCAAATGAGCAGGAATCATGCTGCATTTATAGAAAACGACAGCACGCTGGACACGGCCCCGTCTCGGCTGTACATGGCCCCGTGTGCAGACAGAATCCTGACACATTTTTGTCCGTATTCTGATAAAATCAAAAGAGAATCTTTTGGTGGACACGGGGTCGTGTTGACCTGGGCACGGCCCCGTGTCTAGAAGCTGTCTTATGGAGTTTGCCTATTTTAAGGAACTTATCCGGATCGGGCGGTTCCTTACTGGATGGAACAACCCCAAAGTGCCTAAGATACCTTAATTGATCTAGATTAAGACGAGAATGCAAGAGGTTGTCGGTGAGGGTGATTCCTATGCTAAATGTAGGTGGACAAGTCCAACCCTTTTCCGGGCTCTCGTTAAAGAAGGTGTATGGCGAATCGCTCAGGTCTATGTATGCATCGAACGAAGTCGATGGGGAGTCCTTCACGGCACAATCGGCACAGGGACGACTATCGTCCAAGTCTTCGCTAGAGTTGAAGGTATTACTGGGAGCAACGAGGTTGTTTGAATGCGACCCCAACACTTCTTCTTGGTCATCGTCTTGAGATGAATTAAGGAAATCCATCTTAAGTTCTTTTAACCAATTAAGAACCAGATTTTCTAGTTGAAATAGTTCATCAAGAAGCATTTCTCCTAAAATATCCGGCTGGGCGCATTCGAGGGAGAGATAAGGATTATTTTTACTTTCGCCCCTCTTAAGGCTACAGGCAAACGATGGGTCTATATAGTGGGGATTATAATTTAGAAAATAACATTCTAATTCTTTATGACCGCCTCCACATAATTGACACCACGTAACATAAGAGTGTTGAAAGTAAAAAAGATCATTATCACTCATTTTTGTGTCAGAAATTACCAACCGTCGGGATCTTACGGTTCTGTTTTCAGTAACTGAATCTTGGGCACGGGGGCGTGTTGAGTAGGCACGGCCCCGTGTTCAGCTTACTGTCTGACTTAAAACAAGATTGCCAGTTCCAATGATTGGGCACGGGGCGTGTTCAGCGGGCACGACCCGTGCTGAGTTCTGCAGAAGCTGAAAAATTAAGAAAATCCTAAAAAAATAAAAAAGAAAATAGAAAAAAATGATTAGGCCGTTGATTCCTATCTGTCTTAAAATCCTTGTGTCCCCGGCAACGGCGCCAAAAACTTGATGTGTGTCAGTGTATATATGTTTTAGGTATATATTTTAAGCCCTTTTTACACTTTTTAGCCAAGTTTTAAATTTATAAAACACGATATTTACTAACACTAAACACACATATGGGCAAGTGCACCCATCGTGGACGTAGTATAGTGTTGGTAAGATACCAAGGTCGTCCAAGGACACAAGAGCTTTTAGTACCGGTTTATCCTCAACGTCTAATCAAATCAAAATGTTAGAAAAAAGGTTTTTAAACTAGAAAAATAAAACTAACTAAAATGATGAAAAAGAAAATAAAAGTAAAACCGATAGGCAAGATGAATCACTTGGATCCGACTCGTGTGTAGTGTAACCTTTGATTATTTTTGCATTTTTGCACTTGTTTAAGAGATTATCTTATTTATTGTAGTAGGCCCCTCTTTTGAAGGCGACGTTACCCACAACCCAGTAGTTTGAGTCAGCAAGGATACAATCCTAAAGGGTCGGATTATTGAAAGATAATTAATTAAGTTATTAATGCATAATGTGGTAGGCCCCTCTTTTGAAGGCAACGTTACCCTCGGCTAAGTAGTCTGAGTCAGCAGGGATACAGTCCTAAGTAGCCGGGTTAAAGTTTTAATAGTAGTTTAACTTATGAGGGGATCAAAGAGTTTGGACCCCCGCCATCCAATACCTTTGGGTATTGAAGGAGGTCCTACTAAATTTGACCCAGGTCTTTTGCAGGATCTATACACTGAACAATGGCAAGACTCTTACCAAACCGTTCCCTTAACCCCCGACCAGGTAGCCAACATACCTCCACATAGACAGTGGAGATATGAATGGTGAAAATCTTTTATTTTATATAGACAGTAAAATAATGGCAAGACACCACGGACAAACGATAAGGAAGAATCACCTTCAACATAAGAAACTAGTAATTAAAGTCATTAATACAGAACCAATTAAAAAGTGCAAAAGATTAAAAATAAAAAGTAGTACACTAAACACTTGTCTTCATCAAGTGATGTAAGAGACTTAGGCAAACATGGCCTTTGATTGTCAAGAACTCTTACGATCAATCTTGGATCCCGAGACGACTCACACACTCTATGATGGACAATGGATGATGGTGGTGGATGATGGTGTTGTGATGGTGGTGGGTGAAGTGTGAGAGAGGTGGTGTGCCAAGGGATGAGTTGCAAGAGCTCCAAACACTCCTATTTATAGGCTGAACAGAAGCTCGGGCACGGCCCCGTGTCCGCTGGGCACGGACCCGTGTCCATCCGCGTCTCTCTCTTCATTAATTGCAATTCGCAATTTCATTAAATGCGTCTGCAGGAAGTTGACCACGCCCCCATGTCCGCTGGGCACGGCCCCGTGGTGGGCAACAGAAGCTTCTATGACTTTGTCTTTTCTGCTGACTCTTGGGCACGGCCCCGTGCTCACTGAGCACGGGGCGTGTTCAGTCTTCTGTCTTCTTTGTTTTGCTTGGGAAGATGCTGTCGGGAGGTCGGGCATGCCACTTTTGTTCCTTTTCTTGTATTTATGTTAGATTTAGCTGTCTTTTTGCTTCTTTTGTTCATTTGAGCTCATTTAATCCTGAAAATACAAAAGGAAGACAAAAGCACACTTTTTCCAACATTAGTACTAAAAAAAGGTTAGTTTTATGCCACAATTGATGTAATTTATATGTTGCATTTTGTGCACATCATTCCCTTTTGGGCAGTCTTTCATGAAATGATCGTTGCTTCCACAGCTGAAGCATCCTTGGTTCTGCCCAGCTCTATTACCATTCCGGTTACCAGCACCATTTCCATTTCCACCACCGTTTCCATTACCAGCAACGTTACGGTTTCCATTCCCGTTCCTATTACCATTACCATTGCGGCCTCCAATACCTTTTCCCCAACAATCCTCGATACGGTGGCCTGACCTCCCGCAGTTCCTGCATTTCCCAACGCGACAATTTCCCACGTGATGGAAGTCACAGCGGTTGCATTTGGGCAGAGTGCCCTGATACTTCTTAGTTCCTTTGTCGTTTGCAGCCGCAAAGGTTTTTGCCTCCATAGGTGGGTTGGTGTCACGCTTCTTGTTGTTCGAACTCTTGTTGTTGCTGCGGGTTGCTTGGTTCAGGTTTGAATGCTTCCGCTTCTTGTCACCAGACGACTCAGCATGCGTCTCGGTCTTCTCAGTTGGGTTCAACGATAGTTTCTTCATACGGATTGCATTCTCAGTAAGGCTGACAGCCAGAGTTACAGCCTCAGTGATTGTCGCAGGTTTGGCCGCAGTTACCATGCCGCGAAATTCTGAGGCCAATCCCCAAATGTAGTGTTCAACACGCTTAAATTCAGGAGTCACCATATAGGGAAGCACTCTAGACAGATCGTGGAACCTTCGAGTATAACCAGTAATGTCAGCACCTTCCATGGTTAAATGCTAGAATTCGGTCTCCAACCTTTGGAGTTCAGCACGAAAGCAATACTTCTCTCTCATTTTCTCCTTCAGCTCATCCCAAGACATGCCATACGCGGCATCATCACCCAGGGTTTGGACTTGCAAGTTCCACCTAGTCAGAGCTTCATCAACAAACAACCCAGTAGCAAAAGTGACTTGTTGATCCGCGGTACACTTGCTCATTCGGATAGTAGCCTCCGTGTTCTCCGTCCAGCGTACGAACGCCACTGCACCTCCAGTGCCGTCGTAGTTCAGCGGTTTGCAGTCGAGGAACTGCTTGAAAGTGCAGCCCTGAGCTGCGTTTCCTCCAGACGAATCTCCATTCCCATTACGTCTCGCATTGCTTGGTCCTCCAGTTTGTTCAGTACGGTTCGCCTCGTACTGGGCGATAGCTGCAGAGATCCTTTCTTCCAGTAGGGCGTTCAGCTCTTCAGCAGTCTTTGGCAGTGGGGGAGGAGGAGGTTGATCACGAGCGTTCACAACTCTTCTGGGTGCCATGTTCTGACAGAACACAACACAATAGGGTTAGACACTTGTTTGATATCGTCATATGAGACAGTAGTAGTATATACATACACAAGCATATACCACATAAGTGACATCAAACAATCCGCCAAACGCATCAATTGATACAGCAACAAGCATGCGTAAATAGATAATTACTGTTGTGTCATAAGATATTCACATTGGCGGTTTTTGTCTTTATACCCTAAGTCATTACTCTAAAGAGTATTTAATAGGCTTGGGGAAAGGGTGTTCACGTTGACCTTTTCTTGCACTGAGGGAATCTATATGTGACAAGACTTGTTGTGGTTTCGGTGCACTGAATTCCATAATTATGTATGCATCCATAATTACGTAACTCCTTGCACAGTCCGCACAGTTCGTTTCATCCTCGTATCACTTCCTTCAGATAGGTCATTGCTTTCAGGTTAAGTCACGTATACTTGTGACATTATACTTCTAGTATATGTATATATCAAGTATCACACATAATTGCAAGTAATTCTTAATCACAGATAAGTGCTATTCTTTAGTGCACCCTAAGTCTTGTAGTGTCTTTTCTTGACTCTTGTAAACAGTTTCAGGTAGTGGATGTCGCGGAAAGTTTTATGCAATGAAAACTTTTTGAAAAATTGTTTTCGTGAAAGGATCCTAGAGATTGTAGACCAGACTCGAGAAGGAATCCTGGTTCACTACAATCGCAGCTCTGATACCAGTCTGTCACACCCCTTTCTTAGGCGGAAGCATGAGGTGTGATCATGAAAGGTTTTCATTGCATACGATTGGTAAACATACTACATGCTCATAAAAATAACTTCAAACTTCATTAACACTACATAACGGAAAACATGGTTTAAGTGTTTACATCACGAGACAACATATTGTCTGAAAAGTTTACAACTTTATTCAACGATAGACATAAACGACATCCAAGAGCAAGAGTATGACCGCGCGCACATCCACTTTAGTTACCTGAAATACATGTGAGTTTTTGGAAAAACGTCAACATAATGTTGGTGTGAATTCATGCAGTGTTTGTATTGAATGTTAAAATACTTGAATGAAAACATGGTATGTAACTTGTAGAATGTATCTGTAACCGAGTACCATGAATGTTTGAATGTAACTTGTAAAACGTATCTGTAACTGAGTACTATGAATGTTTGTAATATGAGATCGCTAGTGGTTTGCAAGGCCACTAACATGTGTCATGGCATAGGAAGCCACCAAACCTAGGCATTTTTGTCGACTTTGACTGAGCCACAGAAGCACTCATTGGTAGAAGTAGGCCAAGAGTGGGGTTGCCTGAAACCCATTATATCTAACCTTTTGTTCCGCGGTCTGAATGTATACGTTGATTAATGGTGCTTATGGTACCCTATTCGAGACATGATCTAGAATGTTTCACTTGAATGTTTTTGTACTCCATCATACCATTTATAAACATTGTAACATTTGTAACATGTATTTCACCCCCGAAGTTATAAAACTGAAAACAGTTAAAAGAAAAGGGGGAGCATGAACTCACAACTTTGCGTTCCTTGCGCCATAAACTTCACCGGATTTTCTTATTTAGCGTCGTGACCTAAACGTGTTTTATTAACGTTAGTCACAAGACTTGTATCGCACAAGTACAAGTCACCACTTTTTATGCATTTGTTCTTGTGTTAAAAATAATTTATATTTTTAACTGTGTGTCTTACTTATATTATTTTCTCATCAATAAATATAAGTATCTTGTATTTTTCACCCGAATTATGTATTTTGTCTAAATCTTCATTTCACGTTCATAACTTGTCCAAGTTATTTATTCTATCAAGTAATATATTTTCATAAATGTTTTTTCTTGTATTTGTCTAAGCATGTTGTATGTGTATTTTGTATTTCTACTCCTTGGGAGTACTTAGTGTATTTTCAAGTCCTAATACACTATCACGTATAATACATACTACATACACTTAGCACAAAATTTGGTGACCAATAAATATGTAGGATCGTAACTTGACCCAAACGAGTCGTTCAGAGGTGTTCTTCTCGGTTTCAGGTGCGGAATAACAAGAAACAGAGATAAAAATAGCTTGTTCTTCACTTAATCTACTGTTTGTATTGAATTATCAACGTTTATAGCTCAAACGTCACACCGGCAGCACCTCGGTATGGAAATTACAAAAGTTCTACTGATTTCGCTTATGAGGCAGCTATATATAGAGTTTAGGTTTCGCTTCAAGTGACATGTTCACATAAGCGAAACCTTATGTGAACATACAAGCGAAACCATATGGGACCATTTAAGCGAAACCTTTAGCCACTGTCCCTATAAGCGAAACCTCTTCCTAATATGCATACATTCTCCTATTTTCTCGTATATTGTGCCCTAATCTATACAATACAATGTTTGACTTGATCCAAGACGAAATCAACAGATGTAGTGCACCAACAGACTCCCCCTCAGATGTTGATGGAGTCGTACATCACCATGCTGTGACCTCATATCTTCAGTCTTGATCAGTCTCTAGGCTTTTCTTTCTTTTTCTTCACCAACAGACTCCCCCTCACGATTTACTGGCATTCTTTTGTTCTTCAATAACATCTTCAGGATCGTTGTCTGGCCTTCACATTTTCTCAGGATCGATCAGCCTGACTCAAACAGAGGACTTCAGAAATAGAAACCTGACATTCTATCTTCAGATCCAAGAACAAACCTGACTAAACCTGCACATTCTTAACCCAGCAGTAAGATTTCTAGTTTTTAACAAATTGAGTGCACCAATACTAACTCTCTCTCAAATCCATGTGCACCAACATAACCTCCCTCTCAAAATAACTCTTCCACAGATTATGATGAACCACTTGAAGATTTGACAGATATATTTTGATAATTTGAAGCACCCCCCCTCACAACAACGTCATCATGTCTAGCACTCGGAATTTTGAAAATCAGCTTTCCAATATCAGTTGTCGAAAATCTTTTTGAATTTTCTTAAAACTTTATGCTAAAACACACACAAAATCTTTTTGTATTTTGTAAAAACGAAACATGTAATGCAGAAAAAAAATATTTACAGACAATATTTTTGTGAGTTCGTGTAAGAGGATCATATCAGTTTATAAAACATGCCACCAACACCGTTAAGCTTGATTACATTATCAGTTCAAAACAACTCACCTAGATTGTCAGTATATCGGTCCACTGAAATTTTCACACAAAGTTCAATTGATCCGAGATACGATATTAATGTCTTAGATACTGACTTATTCGTGTGTCTCACTACTTGAATATACTCCCGTATCCAGATCCCAATATTCAGTCTTACAGGTGAGTATACCACAGCTGATATCTGTATAGGGGTTAGATGCGAGGGCCGTGAGAGCTCAGGTTGATACTTCCGTATACGCAGAGAGATGACGGCTTCGACTTTTGGTGTGTCCCCTTTAGAGGATCTTTTTATTTTAACAGCAGCGACTATCAATTTTATTGTTTCATCAGCATGCTGAGGGCGGAACTATGTTTCAAGCTTTTGCGGAAAGCATTATTCGGGGACTAGGTCAGTACTTCCATACAGCAGAAGTCTCGGGATAATACCCCAGATATCACTAAGCACAAAGACCTAGTATCTCAGAATAAGGGACCTTTCAAACAAGATTTCAGGGGTTACCTATATATCCAAGTTTGTGTTAACCCATAGAACAAGCAAGTTTGAAATTTAGTTTATATCTCGTCACAAACTACTAAATGTGCGAAAACCTACTGGCACATCCTCAGTGAGATTGTTTATCACATTTTTTCTTTACATTTCTTTAGCATGTTGTGACAGCCTACTGATGCACTATCATTTCCTCTTTTCACAACAAAACTCATTTTTGAATTTTATCATGTTTTTTTTTTTCAAATTTTCAAATGTTTTTGGATTTTCTGAAATTTCCCTACTCCCCCTAAAATGCAAACACATTTCAAAGGAAATTTGAAAACTACTAGACTCTTGACCCACTTGAAAACATAAAAAACAACACAAACTGTACAGAAACTTGACAACTGACATCGAAACACATCAAATCTCCATTCACTTAACATAAACAATCTGAACTCCCCCTATCAACAAACCATTTTCTCATTTAGATCTCGAAACACTTAAGTTTGTTTTAATCAAAATGATTTTTCTGGAAAATGAGTTTGTTTTTACCACTTGTAAGTTAGCATCATAATCGGGGATATGGTTCATCATCTTGTCTATTTTAACCATATTTAGTAAATCAAGTACAACTTAATGTCCCTGATTTACCATTCACAGTTCACAAACCTCTGTACCACTTGTAAAAAAATACCACTTGTAAAAAAAATACCACTTGTAAAAAAAATACCACTTGTAAGATCACAACCAATACCACTTGTAGATATGGTAAACCAATACCACATGTAGGAATGTTACGTCTACATGTTATTCATCAAAATGCCGATTCCTGCTTCGCACTTACCAACCTGAAAGCTCCGGCGTAGTCATTCAACCTACAAACATTCAAATATTATTCAAAATCTTTCAAACAAAATTTTCAAACATTAGAATGATGCCGATTCCTGATCCACGATATAAACTTGGGATCTCCGGCATAGTCCTAAGACTAGCATGGAAAACAGACTTCCATCCAAGTCTTTTCAGACTTGATGGCTTTCAACTCTTGAGCAGTGGGGTTGTATGTTGCCTTTTTAGTTGCATAAAAGTCTTTAACCCCCTTTGCTTTCCCACTCAACATTTTCCCAAAAATCTTTTTAACATTCCCATTGAATGTTTTCTCGACATCAAAATCCTTTTTCTCTGTGTAAAACTGTTTCGAGATATCAACTTTTCCAATTTTCTTTTTAACTTCTTCAAATTTCAGTCGAGTAGTTGACACTCGAACATGTTTCAAATGCAATCAAGTTGGACATATTGCACGAAAATGTACCAACTTAAAGCCTAAGACTGAAGTTGTGAATATTCAAAAGAAGAAAGATGATGCTAAGGGAAAAGCTCCATTGATTGTTGAGAAAAAGGTTTTGAAAACTGAAAACATTAAAGTCAAAACTGAACCCGTAAAGAATGTGGTAACTAAAAATGACAAGTTTTACAAATGGGTTGCGTCACCTCAACAAATTTGGAAGCCTAAAACAGAGAAACAAACTTCAACTTCACAAGTGAAAAAGGTGGTGAATTCAATTCCAATTGTGGATGATACAAATTTTCCACCACATCAAGCTAAAAATTCTAAAAAACAAAATGAGAAAGTTGAAGATAACAAAGTATAACCCAAGGCTGGTCAGGCTTGGGTGGATATTTTCTTTGTTTGAAAAAACTGACCTGCCGGAGCTTCCTTGTTGATAATTGCGAAGCATGAATCGACATCTTTATTGAAATATGTTTTTAAATAAATTTGTGATATGTGCAGGAACTTCCGAGAGCTGTTTCACGATGGATTATGGATAGTGGAGCTTCTCGACACATGACAGGGAAGACTGCATTGTTGTATGATGTTAGAAATTTCAATGGAGGATATGTAGGATTTGCGGGTAACCAAGGTGGTAGGATTATTGGCGAAGGAACGTTGTCCAATGGGATTGTAACGTTTGAAAGAGTTATCTGCATTGCTGAGCTGGAGAATAATCTGCTGAGTATCTCACAGATCTGTGACAGGATGTATACAACTCACTTTACTGACAAAGAATGTTTGATCTTGAAGCCAGGATTTGTTATCCCTGAGGAATGGATTATCATAAGGGCACCACGAGTCAATGATCTGTACGTGTTGGACATGAGTGTAGCTACTACAACCACAGGTCAGGCTCATTGTTTTGTGTCCAGAGCAACAAAGAAAGAATCAAGATTGTGGCACCGGAGAATGGGTCATATACATCTTAGAAAAATGAATCACTTGGTGCACAATGATTTGGTTACTGGAGTTCATGTAAAAGGTTTTCATCTGGAAGGGGAGTGCATTAGCTGCATCAAAGGCAAGCAGAAGAAAAAGTCACACCCTAAAAAGCAAATCAATTCAGTTACAAGACCACTAGAGAGACTTCACATGGATTTGTTTGGTCCTGTGAATGTCAAAAGTATTATAAGAGATGTTTATTGTCTTGTGGTTACTGATGATTATTCCAAATTTTTGTGGGCTTCATTCTTGAAGACGAAAGATGAAACGTTTGACAATTTGATGGCGTTGTTCAAAAAGATTGAAAATCTGTACCAAAGGCATATCAAAAGAATTAGAAGTGATAATGGTACTGAATTCAAGAACAGCAAGATGGAAGAATTTTGTGATGAAAGAGGTATACTGCATGAGTTTAGTGCTCCGTATACTCCGCAGCAGAATGGAGTTGCAGAACGCAAAAACAGGACGCTAATCGAAACGGCTAGAACAATGCTTGCTGATTCAAAGCTATCGATAATTTTTTGGGCAGAAGCAGTTTCCGCCGCATGCTATACGCTCAATAGAGTTCTCACTGTTAAGAAATTCAACAAAACGTGCTTTGAGTTGATCAATGACCGCAAACTGAATCTGAAGTATCTTGAACCGTTCGGGTCACCCTGTACTGTTCTAGAGCCTTTTGGAAAGTTTGGTCCGAAGAGTGTTGAGGGAATATTCAGTGGTTATGCAAGTCCATCACGACGTGTCTTCGTTCCAAGTGAAAAGCGGATTGTTGAAGCTCCAAATGTTGAATGTCAAGGTTATACAATGCCGCCATAGAATCCTGGAGATTCATGGCGTTATAATTACGACAAGTTGTGGGATTAGTTTGACATGATGGAAGAACAAGAAGAAGAAGAAGATTTCTTTGATGAGTTGGATATTTTGCGAGAGTATGAGTCATCGCAGGAAAGGTTCCAAGCCGAGTATTCAATGCGACCATGACAAACTTCAAACGACGATGAAGCAGGTCCAAGCAATGCTGGTGAACATGATGATGTCCAACAAGATGAAGTTGCTCAAGATAATCAGATGGTTGCGAATGATAATCAAGAATCTGAAAACATGCCTATATTTGATCATGGTGATTCAGATTCTGAGGGGGAGCAAATTTAGCTTTCAAGTCAAACAAATTCAGTCAGTGAACATGGTGCAAATCAGAATGTTACTAATCTGGGGGGCGAGGTAGATGTTCCAGGCGAAGTGATGCCACGAACTCTTTCATACCATCCAGAGGAGCTGATCATAGGAGAACTACAATCAAGCGTTCGCACTAGACGTCAAATTGACCAAGGCCTTACATGCTTTTATTCTACAGTAGCACCTTTAGAAACTGAATTTTCATTGAGTTGTTTTATTTCGCAGATCGAACCGCGAACTTACAAAGAGGCGCTTACTGAAGATTCTTGGGTCAATGCTATGCAAGAAGAATTGAGTCAGTTTGAGAAGTTAGGAGTGTGGATGTAACAACCCGCACTCTTGTGCGTTGTTACTACTCGCTATACTCGTTACGCCAAGCACCGGAGATTCAGATCATAATGTATCAATGTCTATTATAATGCTATATCTCAGTATTTCCAATATCAAATCACATTAAACATACCAACGCTTGCGATGACATCAAGAGAGGACCGATACTACCCTCCTTGATGGCCGTGATGCGTCGCAATATTCGAAAGCGCACTCGAGGTCACGCGCAACCCGATTATCGCAAGATGAATCGAAATATGGATAATTACGTATGGACCTATATATATATATATATATATATAATAACTAATGATAATAGATGTGGTGTTGGTGAAGTAAATCGAAATCGAAAAGTGTTAACGTGTACTGATGAATAATAATAATGATGATAATAAATAAATACAAGTTTATGTACGGACAAAACTATCGCAACGCCGAAACGAAACGACGAAGGACCAGTCGATAGGCTGGGCCGGCCGAACGGCCAGGCCAGCCGATCGGTTGGGCCAGCCGAACGGCTGGGCCAGCCGATCGGACAGGCCAGCCGATCGAACGGCTTTCCTTTCCCTCCCTTTCTTCCTCCTTGCCTATAAATAGCCATTCACTTCACTTAAACAGTGAAGTGACAGCTCTCGACTGGCCAGGACGTTTTTGCCTCTTTTTCTCTCGATTACTCGCGATTCTTGTAAGTTTTCAACCCAAATCTTGTACTTTCTTGATCTAAACGCAATCCTACATCTTTCTATCTTTCAAATTCTAATTTCTAACCGTGAAATCAGCGGATTTGAGGTGTTCTAAGATGATGTCATCATGGTGTTCTTATGAACTTCATGTTTTGGCCTCATTTTACCAAGAACAACTCAGATCTGGAGGATTTCCACAAGATTTAACAATGTTTTTGTACAACTCTTTTACACTCAATGCACTTAAACACCAAAGGAATCAGAGTTGTACCGACTTTTCTACTCATTCTTAGTGTTGAGTTGGTTCAAGATCTGATTTCTAATCAAGAACGGGTGATTTTCGGGATTTACAAGGGAAAACCGTAAAAAACCGGCCAAACCTGATGGAACGGGGTGATTCCCGGCCATCAGAACAAGTCGGAAATGTTGGAATTTCAGTTGTTTAGCACGAAAGCACACCGTCTCAGTCAAAACCACCGAAAAACCTTCGAAACTTAGTCAAAAACCTGCTGAACGAACAGGCTAACTGGTCGAACAGGCTAGCCGATCGAACAGGCTAGTCGATCGGTCATGCAAGCCGATCAGACAGCCCATTTGATCGGACAGGCTAGCCGATCGGACAGGCTAGCCGATCGGACATGCTAGCCGATCGGACATGATAGCCGATCGGATAGGCTAGCCGAACGGACATGCTAGTCGATCGGACAGCCCATCCGATCGAACAGCAGCCTTTCCGACCAGATTACTGCCCAACTTCTTAACACGCTATCCAACGCTTACGCTATCGAACTGTAATCAGGGTAATTTCGGACGTGCACCCCTCAATCCAACCAAGTTGTGTTTACTAGTTAAACACCGACTGTGAGTATACTCGAATCCCTTTTTTATCATATTTTGGGTGTAACATACGTTTACAATGAATCAAGCAAATCGAATGTGTTTAATCAATCAAGCAAATCGAATGTGTTCAATCAATCAATCAATCAATCTATCACTTGCGAATGACTTATGCATAGTTACCCGTGATGCTAGTATGTATGCGCTAGGACTTTTACTCGCGGAGTCCCGCCTTAACTAGTATGGATCTGTAGCACCCGACGGGGTCTAGTTTAGGTGTTCGAGCAATCGAGAATCTAAGCCGTAGAGACAAAGCTGGAGCATTAGTCTTGTAGTGCGTATGTTGTGTATCTCGTTATGTATATAGGAATTCGCAGCACTTATTTTTAACTATTATGCTACTATCAAAACTTGTATACTCGCCAGTACCCTTCGTACTGACATTATTTTCAACGTATGTTGCAGGTATATAAGTCGAAGTCTACATCAAATCAAGCTAGGAAGTCTAGAAACCCACATAGAATCTAGGTTGTCGGATTTGTATTGTTCAAGAGGACAAGAAATCTGTGATAACTTATGTGATTGTAATGTTTTTAGTATGGGATAACAAATGTAATAATTATTATTGCAATATAGTTGTTATGGATTCTCTTGAGCAATCTGATTCGCCTAGTGCTGCGCTCCGATGATTCCGCTATCGGTTGGGGTGTGACAGATTGGTATCAGAGCCATAACTATAGGGAATTAGGTGAAGTTTTGTGACACGACCTAGTCCAGGTCGATGTCTTGGGATTGACCTAGTCTATAGTCTAAGTACCAACAGGCCGACTCGTACGAACTCGTTAGGGTTTGTTTGGGCCAACTTGATACTCTCGATCGAATTTGTTAAAAGTTACAACTTTCTGTGAACACCGCATACTACAGTATCACACGAAGAGCCTTTCCTAAGGCTGGAATGTTACTTAGCCTTTCCTAAGGCATACACAATACACATGTTTTCAAAAATACTCGCCTAACAAAACCGAGTGATCCAGTCGAGACCAGGTGTGAAAACCAAGAACTCTCGATAAGATCACTCACTCAGCGTATCTTTCTAGCACGAGAACTCTTCGTTGAGCCAGGAGTGACATCCGCATCTCGACGAAAGGTCTCCATTTTGAAATTCTAGTGGAACTCTCGGATTTATTCGAAGAGCACAACCACAATTAGGAACGAAGTTGTTAAGTCAGGGGGGAAACCCATACCTTAATCAATTGTTCCACTCTATAAAATGGTTTATAAAAGCTCTCACCAAGGACTTGACCATAACGACGACTCGAGCTACGTGACGACTAGGAGGACGAATGCCATGCGCTGCATCCCAGTGGAAGCATAAGTCTTCTAGGTCAACGCGTGTGCACGAACTTGTTGGGTATAGTTGGGTTACTTGGGTAGTTGACGCCTAAACACCCAAGGCATTCTACCTATTTTGCGCCTACGGTATCAATTACGCCTATGTGTTTACGAATTTAAACTTTGCGAATTGTTGATTTCTCGATTTAATAGTTTTCGCTCCTTGTTTTACGAAACTCACAACTCGCACAGCCGTCGCAATCTAAAACAACGACCGAATAATCACAACAAAACTGATGTCTAATTACTCGAATTCGCTCTCTCTATTTCTCTCTCCATCGCGCCCTCGCGAATTCTGTATCGATATCTATGTGTAAAGGTATAATCTACAGTTATATATATATATATATATACACAAAACAAATCAATTGTGTGAGAACTTAGGAATCTTGTGCCTCCTATGTGGCTCCTATGTGTTTATATAATACTATATCAAGTTTTGATCGAATCGAATCGCATCAAGAACTCAAAAATCATTATGATCGAATCTCACTCCAAATCCTTCTGTCTAGATGCCTTCCAACAACTCTACCCCGAGAAGGACAGCCAGGAGACGCGCCAAACAAAGTGACAATAAGAGGATTGCTTCCCTTATAGCCAAGGAAGTGGCTAAGGTTATCCCTCAAATTGTCGCACGAGTGCACTCTCTCAGCAACTCTCGAACCCCGGAAGACGTTAAGACGGAACCTGCATTCCTCTACAAACACTTCAAGGCCTGTGACCCAATGCCTTTCACGGGTGAAGGAGGTGTTTCTCGACTACTCCAGTGGTTTGATGCAATCGAGGTTACCCTTCGTCAGAGTGGGTGCCCCGAGGATTTCCAAACTACTTGCGCTACCGGAGTATTTCAATCACGAGCACTCGACTGGTGGACCACCGAACGTAGCAAACGTGGGATCGTCGCAGCTTATGCTCTCTCCTGGGATGAGTTGAAGAAACTCATGAAGGAAGAGTACTGCCCTCCTCACGAACTTCAGAAGCTCGAAGACGAATTTTGGAAAATCAAGCAAGACAAAGGTGACAATGCTGGCTACATTGCAAAGTTCAAACAGCTTAGTGTAATCTGCCCAAGTCAAGTTGACACTCCGATGAAAGCCATCGCGAAGTATATTCGCGGTTTGCCGAAGTGTGTGGGTGATTTCGTCGAAGCTGCAAGACCTGCTACCATCGAAGAAGCCTATCAACTGGCTGCAGAGATTAACGACAAACGAGTCTTGAGTGGATTCTTCTCCCAGAATCCAGTCAAACAGGCTCATCAAGCAATTGTCATTGATTCCTTTGGCGAATCTACCAACGGTTCATCTGACAACTCCCATGAGAACTCTTCTAAAGATCCTTCCGACAATTCCTCTGAGAACTCTTCGAAGGATTCTTCTGACGACGCCTCAAGTGAATCATCAGACGAAGCCTCCGACGACACTGCATCATCTCAAGAAGTTTAGCCCAACCGCAAGCGAAAGGAACCCAGCGTGGAAGGGATTCCGAAACCTGAGCCGCTACGATCTGCTCCAGTTCTTGCGGAACGCGCATACACTGGAAGCCATCCCTAGTGCCTCTGGTGTACGTATCATCATCCACCTGGAACAGGCTGCCGGTATTGCGTAACTTGCAACAAGTATGGTCATCATACCTGGAACTGTCACTCAGGACCGCAGCATTGAAGAACTTTAGCAGCAACCGCAGGAGTTTTCCACAACAACGTTACTTAGTTTCTAATGTTGTTGTAATCGTACGTCTTATCGCCGTTACATTTGTGTGGAACCTTATGCATCGAATCGACGCAACATGGATTCTATTTCTTTCTCGTATTCGCGCGCGAATCTATATGCTAGCACTATGTACTATATAATGCATTTTAACCCTACTATGCGTTCTTGAGATAAGGTACGATATACGTGCAAGAATCAACTAATCACGGGTGCACACGGGATTATCTTGGTTGGTGCACGGAGATCGTAGTAAATTTCAATGATGCCTTTACGTTCAGGGCATGGTTAAGCGTGGTAGATACGCCGCTGGTACTTCCTATATATAAGCGTCTTGACCATGTTTGACAAAGTGTGACACCTATTCACGGGACGGAGGCGTATGGTGGAAACATGACGGTGTTTCGCCATACTAACCGAAGTCTTGTGAAGAAAGTGCCATGTGGAGTTGGAACGTAGCCCTATTATACTACTTTTGTTATTAGTATACTAATAATTATTATTATGTGGTTATTTTCGACACACTACACGAATTCGCAAGGTGTAACAAAACTAAATCGCATCACTACGAGACTTTTACGTAAGTCTGCGAACGCAACGCAATTGCCACATCAATGAACTTGGGAAAGTTCACCCCGAAGAGCAATGGGAGCAACGCAAGACTGGTCGTAAGGTCATATCGAAACCCAATCGCAGTTTTGCTGGAATCTATCAAGCATCGCACTCACAACTCTTGTTGCTTATCGCTGAATCTATCTCGCAAATCGATATCAATTATACTGTGTGAATCGTGATCTCTACTGTGTGAATCATTATATCGTTTATCAATCATTGCTATCACTCCTAGTCTTTTGGTGTTATCGAGTTAAGTAGCACACACGACCTAGCTTCACGAGGCGAAACTTATATGTTTAAAGCGGTAACGTTTTAGACATATCAGTGGACCTTCGTGGAAAAAGGCCGTGTGGGGTTCGATGTTAGTCGAAATTCTATGGTATTAAGAAATCGAATCAACCTTTGTCTAATCGCTATTAGCCTATCGCTTATCGCTTGTTGCGAATCGTTCATCGCGGATCGCTAGACAAGTGTCGCAAACCGCTCTTCGCTCTCTGCTTAGACGTTTTTCACGCAAAGCTCATCGAAACGATACTCCTATCGCTCGTCATTATTCGTGTTATCAGTGTCAGGTTGACTCGTGTGACCTCGCTTCACGAAACAAAACTAATAAGGCTGGAACATGGTGATGTTCCAACCCTACTAGCAGAATTTCGTGGAAAAGGGCCACGTGGGGTTAACGTTTGTGGTATTCAATCTAATCAAATCGCATGTCTCCATCGTTCGCAATGCATCAACTGTCGCTTATCGCCCTTGCTTGTATTGCTAACTGAGTTCGAAAACGACTTCATCACTCAGTTACCCAAAACACTCTTCAAGATTTGGTCTAAACCTATTTCACTCGGAGCGAGTCATCATGAATATGTCTATACTATGTCGACACGTATGACACTGCCTCACGAGACGGAAGCCATGCGGGTAAAACATGGTGGATACGCCGCTGGTATTTCCTATATATAAGTGTTTTAGCCGTATTGCTAAATTTTCGTGGAAAGGTGCCATGCGGGGCCGGCCTCAAAAATTTAAAGTTTTTGACAACTATTAAAAACCTTGTGACAACAAGGACTTTTCTTATAAAACTTATTTTCTAAAAATTTTGTAACCAAATGAGATTTCTGGTGATGCTGGTGTGACAATCGACTCAAGTTGACACCATGTGGCAAGAAAATTTCATAAAACGAGTTTTTCACCTCAAAATCTTTTAAAAGTAACCCTTCTCATAGCGCTGATGTGGACATCGATACAGTCGACACCGCGCCATGAGAAGATTTTCATGAACGAACAATACCGATTAGTTAGCTTTTCAGGATTTGCAACGTTTGCTTACCCGTATGCGTGTGTGTGTGCCGATTTACTACATGATCTATAATTGTGTTAGCTTAAGATCTAGATTCTACCTACGAGGTTCACCGATTTCGGGATAAACTAGAAACACCGTCCAAACCGTTTACTGACCGGGTTTGGGTGATTCCTGTTCGGTCAGGAGGACCAGGTATGGACCGAGTTTCCATGGTTTGACTCGTCATCAAAATACCTCGATAAAGCTAAAAACAATCAAAACGACCAAGTGTAAGACGAACAGGCCGACCTGGTCAAGGTGCCGACCGATCGGATTGCTGACCGAACGACTAGTCAACCGATAGGACAGTCAGCCAAACGGGCAGCCAGCCGAACGACCAGTCAGCCAAACGGCTAGCACTTGGGTCCCATTCAGCCAACCTACCTGAAGCTTAAGTATTGAAAGAAGTGCTAACCGATCGGATTACCAGCCGATCGGATTACTCTTCGCATCATGAGATACTTGAACTTCAAAACTTAAATCGATTTTCAACATGTTCAATACGCTAGGAATGCCACCCGATCGAACTGTAGTCCGAACACGTGACATCCTGCTGGGAACTTGTCTTGCTGAAGTACCAATCAGTCGGGTTGTTAGCCGGTCGAACGATTGTCCGATCGACCGACCTGAAGGGTAAGGATACTTCAATGTTTTCAAAATGCTGCAACGAAAACTTCAAAAGTCAAGTCATCATGCGTCCTCAAGAAAGAAACCATCCACTCGGACTCCTGACCGACCAACCAGCTGACCGATCCAACGACTCCTATGTGTGTGTCATGGAACTATTTCTACTTGCGTGTGTGTACTATCGCTTTGGTTATGTGCTGTCAATTCGCGCCAGTTTTCGAAATGCTCTCGTATGTCGCTATTACCGAGACTTCCATTCGCATTCAATCACCGTCGACCATACTGGTGGATTAATTTCGGGACAAAATTTCCTAAAGTAGGGGAGACTGTAACAACCCGCACTCTTGTGCGTTGTTACTACTCGCTATACTCGTTACGCCAAGCACTGGAGATTCAGATCATAATGTATCAATGTCTATTATAATGCTATATCTCAGTATTTCCAATATCAAATCACATCAAACATACCAACGCTCACGATGACATCAAGAGAGGACCGGTACTACCCTCCTTGATGGCCGTGATGCGTCGCAATATTCGAAAGCGCACTCGAGGTCACGCGCAATCCGATTATCGCAAGGTGAATCTAAATATGGATAATTACGTATGGACCTATATATATATATGTATATATATATATAATAACTAATGATAATAGCTGTGGTGTTGGTGAAGTAAATCGAAATCGAAAAGTGTTAACGTGTACTGATGAATAATAATAATGATGATAAGAAATAAATACAAGTTTATGTACGGACAAAACTATCGCAACGCCGAAACGAAACGACGAAGGACCAGTCGATAGGCTGGGCCGGCCGAACGGCCAGGCCAGCCGATCGGATAGGCCAGCCGAACGGCTGGGCCAGCCGATCGAACGACTTTCCTTTCCCTCCCTTTCTTCCTCCTTGCCTATAAATAGCCATTCACTTCACTTGAACAGTGAAGTGATAGCTCTCGACCGGCCAGGACGTTTTTGCCTCTTTTTCTCTTGATTCCTCGCGATTCTTGTAAGTTTTCAACCCAAATCTTGTACTTTCTTGATCTAAACGCAATCCTACATCTTTCTATCTTTCAAATTCTAATTTCTAACCGTGAAATCAGCGGATTTGAGGTGTTCTAAGATGATGTCATCATGGTGTTCTTATGAACTTCATGTTTTGGCCTCATTTCACCAAGAACAACTCAGATCTGGAGGATTTCCACAAGATTTAACAATGTTTTTGTACAAATCTGCATTCAATCATGTGTGAAAGGACTGAAAGATGGATTTCCAACCTTCCTTCAACTCTTTTACACTCAATACACTTAAAAACCAAAGGAATCAGAGTTGTACCGACTTTTCTACTCATTCTTAGTGTTGAGTTGGTTCAAGATCTGATTTCTAATCAAGAACGGGTCATTTTCGGGATTTACAAGGAAAAACCGTCAAAAAACCGGCCAAACCTGATGGAACGGGGTGATTCCCGGCCATCAGAACAAGCCGGAAATGTTGGAATTTCAGTTGTTTAGCACGAAAGCACACCGTCTCAGTCAAAACCACTGAAAAACCTTTGAAACTTAGTCAAAAACCTGCTGAACGAATAGGCTAACTGGTCGAACAGGCTAGCCGATCGAACAGGCTAGTCGATCGGTCATGCAAGCCGATCGGACAGCCCATTTGATCGGACAGGCTAGCCGATCGAACAGGCTAGCCGATCGAACATGCTAGCAGATCGGACATGCTAGCCGATCGGATAGGCTAGCCGAACGGACATGCTAGTCGATCGGACAGCCCATCAGATCGAACAGCAGCCTTTCCGACCAGATTACTGCCCAACTTCTTAACACGCTATCCAACGCTTACGCTATCGAACTGTAATCAGGGTAATTTCGGACGTGCACCCCTCAATCCAACCAAGTTGTGTTTACTAGTTAAACACCGACTGTGAGTATACTCGAATCCCTTTTTAGTCATATTTTGGGTGTAACATACGTTTACAATGAATCAAGCAAATCGAATGTGTTTAATCAATCAAGCAAATCGAATGTGTTCAATCAATTAATCAATCTATCACTTGCGAATGACTTATGTATAGTTACCCATGATGCTAGTATGTATGCGCTAGGACTTTTACTCGCGGAGTCCCGCCTTAACTAGTATGGATCTGTAGCACCCGACGGGGTCTAGTTTAGGTGTTCGAGCAATCGAGAATCTAAGCCGTAGAGACAAAGCTGGAGCATTAGTCTTGTATTGCGTATGTTGTGTATCTCGTTATGTATATAGGAATTCGCAGCACTTATTTTTATCTATTATGCTACTATCAAAACTTGTATACTCGCCAGTACCCTTCGTACTGACGTTATTTTCAACGTATGTTGCAGGTATATAAGTCGAAGTCTACATCAAATCAAGCTAGGAAGTCTAGAAACCCACATAAAATCTAGGTTGTCGGATTTGTATTGTTCGAGAGGACAAGAAATCTGTGATAACTTATGTGATTGTAATGTTGTTAGTATGGGATAACAAATGTAATAATTATTATCGCAATATAGTTGTTATGGATTCTCTTGAGCAATCTGATTCGCCTAGTGCCGCGCCCCGATGATTCCGCCATCGGTTGGGGTGTGACAGTGGAAGCTGGTAGATTTACCTGAAGGTCACAGGACGATCAACACCAATTGGGTGTTCAAGTGTAAGAGAGATGATCGAGGAGTAGTTATGCGAAACAAGGGTCGACTCGTAGTCCAGGGTTTTAGTCAACAGGAGGGAATCGATTTTACTGAAGTGTATGCTCCTGTAGCTCGACTAGAAGCAATCAGAATCTTCCTGGCATTTGCATCATGGAAAAACTTCAAAGTGATCAGCTAGATGTAAAATCGGCGTCTCTCTATGGGAAGGTTAAAGAGGAGGTTTATGTCGGACAGCCACCGGGCTTTACCGATCCAATCCACAAAAACAAGGTTTATTTGCTGGACAAAGCGCTGTATGGTTTACACCAGGCCCCGAGAGCTTGGTACGAGACTTTTTCTCAACACCTACTAGCCAACAGCTTTATCCGAGGGAAATTGGATGCCACTCTCTTCACCAAAGAGGTCGACGGACATCTTCTGATAGTGCAGATATACGTGGACGACATAATATTTGGGTCAACGAATGAGAAATTGTGCAAAGATTTTGAATCAGTTATGAAGCAGAAATTCGAAATGTCATCGATGGGGGAGATGAAGTTCTTCTTGGGATTACAAGTTGATCAACTACCTGAGGGAATTTTCATTCATCAGACGAAGTACGTTCATGATATTCTAGAGAAATTTGGAATGTCGGGTTCTACTCCAGCGTCAACCCCACTAGCAACGAATCATGGGATACACCCAGATCTCACCGGAGATAGGGTAGATGAGACGCTTTATCGTTCCATGATCGGTTCATTGATGTACTTAACTGCTTCAAGACCTGATATCATGTACCCAACATGCCTCGCAGCAAGATTTCAATCTAACCCGAGAGCTTCGCATATGGTTATTGTGAAGAGGATATTACGCTACCTGAAAGGAACTCCAACATTGGGGTTGTGGTATCCTAGGAAAGGCGATATTACGCTCGAAGGGTATTCTGATTCGGATTTCGGATGCTGCAAAGTCAATGCAAAATCAACAACAGCGTGTTGTCAGTTCTTTGGACCTCGTTTGGTCACCTGGCAGTGCAAAAAGTAAACCTCTGTGGCTCTATCCACATGTGAAGCGGAGTATGTTTCTACTAGCAGTTGCTGCTCTCAGATCTTGTGGATCCAGCAAAAGATGCGCGAGTATGGTTTGCAATTTCTAAACACCCCTATATTTGTTGATAATGAGGCCGCAATAAATATCACGAAAAATCCAGTACATCACGCTAAAACTAAACATATAGAAATTCATCATCACTTCATCCGAGATTGCTTTGAGAAGAAGTTGATACGAATTGAGAAAATTCACACTGACAATCAGAAAGATGATTTACATACCAAAGCTTTTGACAAAACGCGTTTTAAATTTCTTTTAAAACTAAATGGTATGAAGCTTTTCTCGGTGTCGAATGGCATTATTGGCGTTGATGAAGGTACTGTTGTAGATGATGATGAGAAACAATCTGCAATGGTTTGTCGATTTTTTACTTGTTTTGGTATTTAGGGGGAGTAGATATATTTTCAGAAAATACAAAAACAGTAAAAAATTCAAAAATACAAAAACATGAGAAAATTTCAAAATTCAAAAACAATAGAAAACTAAAAAAGAGCTTGTGTGAAAAAGGGAAAATGATAGTACATCGGTTTGACAGTTACTGTACGCTAAAGATTTGTAAAGTTTAAAGCGTTAAACAGTCTCACTAATGATGTGTCGATAGGTTTTTATACATTTAGTAAGTTTGTTCGGGATATAAACATAAAATCTTTACTTACTTATTTCGTGGGGAACACTACTTGGATATATAGGTAACCCCTGAAATCTCGTTTGAAAGGTCCCTCTTTCTGAAATACTAGGTCTTTATACTCAGTGATATCTGGGGTATTATTCCGGGACTTCTGCTGAATGGAAGTTCTGACCTAGTCCCCGAATAATACTTTCTGCATTGCTTGAAACATAGCATCGCCCTCAGCAAATTGATGAAACAATAAAATTGATAATCATTGCTGTTGTAAAAAAGATCCTCTAAAGGGGACACACCGAAAAGACGAAGCCGTCATCTCTCTGCATATACGGAAGTATCGACCTGAGCTCTCACGGCCCTCGCATCTAACCCCTTACAGATATCATCTGTGGTATACTCACCTGTAAGACTGAATATTAGGATCTGGATACGGGAGTATATTCAAGAGGTGGGACACATGGATGAGTTTAAGTTCTTAATTCACCTAAATCGTATCCTGAACAGATTGAAAGTGGTGTGAGAATTTAAAGTGGACCAGTATATCGACAATCTACGTGAATTGTTTAATTCCGAGTATGAAATTAGAGCTTAACGGTACTAGTGACTTGTCTGATAACTGATATGATTCCCTAACATGCTCACCAAAAATTTGCTTGTAAATAGTTTACTTTCTTTACATTCTGCAATTTAAGTTTCTGTATTTCATTTCTAGTTTAGAAACTTTATTAAAAAAAATCCAAAAAGATTTTTCATTTCTGCTTTATTTTTCGACAAACCAAAGTGGAAAGTTGATTGTCTGAATCTCGAAGTTGAAAGCAGATGCAGGAAGTTTCTGGTCTGGAGGATGAGGAGAGCTTATCTAGTTAGAATCTGATTGTTGAAAAGTCAAAAACAAGTTCATTAAGTTGAAATTTGTTATTTTCAGAAAATGTTTGAAAATTTATTGAACAAAAATCAGTTTGATTTGTCTGAAATCAACCAAGGTCATTAAGTTGGACTTGGTAGATTAATTGAGTAATCAGGGTCATTAACTTGGACCTGAATACTTAAGTGGATTTCTAAAACTGATAGATCTTGTGAGTTTATTGTTGAAAATCAATAGATTGTAATGTTATATGTTTGAGAAATAGGTTGTGGATTTCAAAATTCCTACGGCACAAATAGTCAAAGTTTGAACCAGAATTCAAGTCCCAGCATACCGAGAGGGGGAGTGTGTGAAATGGGGAGTAAGAATTCTAGATCAATAGTCAAAGGGGAGCTTGTAGATTGAAGATAGAGATAGGATGAGATCGTGAACCTGTGAAGAAAGAGTTTTTACATGAGAAGACAAATTTGGAAAGAGATCAAGACTGAAGACTCGACGCCGAAGACTTCGTCAACATCCAAGGGGGAGTCTGTTGGTGCACTGAATGTCTGTTTACTACGTCTTAATCGAGTCTTAGGTCTAGATAGGTGTTTAGAGTTGGAAAACATGAAAAGTGGGTTATATGTTGTAATTCCGCTTGAAATGACATGTTTGTCATTTCAAGCGAAATCAGGATTTTATGTAATTCCGCTCCAAACATCAACCTAGGTATTCCGCTTGAATGTAATATGGTGAATCCGCTTGAACTTTTCAAGCGAAATCAGATCCCGCTTGTGTGTTTCAAGTGGAATCAGCCTGTCTATAAATAGGTTCCGCTTGATGTCATTTGTAACAGTTCGAGCGGAATTAGGTCTTGTGATTAGAGTCGAGGTGCTGCCAAAATTCAGTCAGAATCAGTGTAAAAGACTCACAATCAGTAATAGAAAGAAAGTTAAAAGGATACAAGCTGTTTTGACGTTGTTTACTTTGATTCCGCCTTAGTAATCAATGATGAACTGCCTTTACTGACTGTTTAGGGTCACGGAATCGATCCAACAAAATGTTATATTCAGGATTCTCAAACAAAGAAAGTCCAGGTGACTGGTAGTCAGTTTGATGGTCTATACTTCTGTGGTAGTTCTTCTTTTTCTAATAAGGTTTGTAATTCTAGTTGTGATATTAATCTTTGGCATGCTAGGTTAGGTCACCCTGCTGAACCTGTATTACATGTTCTTAAAAATGATTCAAATATTAAAACGGGTATTAAATTAGATCCTTGTGAAACATGTCATAGAGCTAAGAAACATAGAGAACCCTTTCCCTTAAGTGATCATAAAACTAAGGGATTAGGAGATCTTATTTATCTTGATGTTTGGGGTCCTTGTAGAATTCAAAGTAGGGATGGTTTTAGATTTTTCCTTACTGTCGTTGATGATTACACTAGAGCTGTGTGGGTATATCTCATGAAGTCAAAGGATGAAGTGTTTTACAATATTAAAGGTTTTTATAATCTGCTTAAAACTCAGTTTAGTAAATCAGTTAAGATTTTTAGAAGTGACAATGGTACTGAATTTATAAATAAACAAATGAGTGGTTTTTGTTATGAAAATGGGATTATACATCAGACTTCATGTGTTCATACTCCACGGCAAAATGGAGTAGTTGAAAGAAAACATAGCCATTTGTTAAATGTTGCTCGGGCTTTGCTCTTTCAAGGTAGTTTTCCACTTAAGTTTTGGTCTGAATGTATTTTAACTGCTGCTTATTTAATTAACAAGACGCCTTCATCTGTTTTGAGTGGGAAGTCTCCATATGAACTTGTGTTTGGTTTTTCTCCTGTTTTGGGTCAACTTAGGGTTGTAGGGTGTCTTTGTTTCAGCACTGTGTTAAACAACTCTGATAAGTTTACCACACATGCTGAAAAATGTGTTTTAGTTGGGTATTCAAATGAAGAAAAGGGTACAAACTTTGGAGTTTAGATAAAAGAATGATGTTTGTTTCTAGGGATGTTAGGTTTTATGAAACTGTGTTTCCTTTTAAAGAGAAGAAAGCATCTTTTGATCTTGATACTCCGTCTGAAGTTAACACTCTTAACTTTTTTGATTTATCTGATTTAAACTTTACTCTAAGACCTCAAGTTAACCCAACTTCCGATGATGAGAATACTCAAAGTAGTACTTCAACAGGTCATGGGTCTGAGAAGTCTAGAACTGATTCAGAAATTGCTTTAGGTATGGCTGGTAATTAGCAACCTAGCAATGTAGAATCAGATTCGGACAGGGCTGAGCATGACACTGAACATGAAGACAATAATAATTCTGAGGGAGATATTGGGGAACAAACTAGCACAGTTTTAAGGAGATCTTCTAGAAACATTAAAATTTCTTCTAAACTTGATGATTATGTCGATAATGGAAAAGTTAAATATGGCCTAGAAAAAGTATTAAACTATGCTAATTTGTCTCCTGAAAGTTTTTGTTTTCTTCTGTGTTAAATAAAAGTTGTGAACCTAAGAATTATTTTGAAGCTAAGAATGATATTAATTGGGTTGATTGTATGAATTTAGAACTTGAAGCTTTACATAGGAATAAAACTTGGGAGATTGTAGACTTACCACCTAATAGGAAAATAATTGGGTGTAAGTGGGTTTATAAAACTAAATATAAATCAACTGGTGAAATAGAAAGGTATAAGGCTAGGCTTGTTGCTAAGGGGTTTAGTCAAAAGGAAGGCATTGATGTCTTTGAAACATTTTCTCCTGTGGTTAAAATGGTTACAATTAGATGTGTGTTGTCTATGGCTATTCACTTTAACTGGGAAATGTATCAACTTGACATTAACAATGCTTTTCTATATGGTGACCTTAATGAAGAAGTTTATATGTGCTTGCCTGATGGTTATAATTAATCTTATTGGTCTAAAGTTTGCAAATTAAAAAAAAAAAATCTTTGTATGGATTGAAACAAACTCCTAGGATGTGGAACGAGAAACTTGTGTCAGTCCTTGTTGATCTTGGTTTTGAACAAAGTAAGTGTGATCATTCCATGTTCGTTATGACAAAAGATTCTATTTTTATTTTTCTTCTTCTCTATGTGGATGATATTATTATAACCGGTAGTTGTTCAAAAAGGGTTGATAAAATTAAACTTTTACTCAAGTCTAAATTATTAATAAAAGATTTGGGAAAGTTGCAATATATTTTGGGTATTGAGGCTGTAAGGAACTCTACTGGTTTGTGTTTAACACAAAGGAAATATTGTTTAGATTTGCTTGCTGAATTTGGTATGACTGGTTGTAAACCGGTCAGTTGTCCTATGAGGAAAATCATGTTTTGTCTCATCTTTGTGAAAAAGATAATCAACCTTTAATCAATGTAACTGTTTATCAAAAACTTGTCGGCAAGTTGATTTATCTTTCTCACACTCGGCCAGATATTGCATATGTTGTGCATTATCTTAGTCAGTTTATGCATTCGCCTACTCAAGCTCATTTCAAAATTGCATTAAGACTTTTAAGGTATTTAAAAGGTGCTCCTGGAATGGGGATTTTATTTAAAAAAGGAGACACTTTGAACATAAAAGTTTTTTCTGATTCAGACTGGGCTAAGTGTTTAGGGTCTCGAAAATCTGTTACTGGTTTTTGTGTTTTTTTAGGTAATAGTCTTGTGTCATGGAAAAGTAAAAAGTAGTCAACTGTTTCAAGGTCCTCTGCTGAGGCAGAATACCGGTCAATGTGCGCTGCAACATGTGAAGTTATTTGGATTTCAAACTTGTTAAAGGAGTTGAAAGTTGATGTTGCTCTTCCAGTTCAACTTTTTTGTGATAGCACGGCTGCTATTTCTATAGCAGCCAATACTGTGTTTCACGAACGTACGAAACATTTTGAAGTAGACCTTTTCTTCTTACGAGAGAAGATTTCTAAGGGCATTATTCAAACTGTGGGTATTAAGTCCGAGGATCAAGCTGCTGATATATTTACAAAAGGGTTGCCTATTGGTCTTCATGAAAAGGTTTGTCATCTTCTTCATATGTTTGACTGTTTTACAATATTGAATTGAGGGGGGTGTTAAAATAGATATATCCTCTTGCATCAATTCAATAATTTTTCATCTTTTTTTCTAATCGGTTTGTTTTTTTTATGTGAGTTTGGGCCCTTTGTTTTTGGGCTGCTGAAAGATTTATGGGTTGCTGTAAAAGGCGTGATGCTCAAGTTTAGCTTAGGGTTCTGTTTTTATAAAAAGGAGTTCAACAGCCTCTCTTCCGCACCAATCATCATACGCTGAATAAATCTGCTGCCCTCTTTCAAGCGCTGTTGTCTTTTTCTCTCTAGAACATTCGGTTTGCAGGTTTATTGCCTTCTGTCGTTCGAGAGTTTTTTATTGTTAACCTTCGCAGATCTTCGATTTATGTTCTGTTCGGTTTAAGCAATTGTTACGGTGGTGTGTACCATCTTGACATTTAATTCTGTTTGAAGATCCTTGTAATTCTCTTGGTGATTTTATAAAAGATTGCACGTTCTTTGTCAGCAATGGCGAAAGAAATTTGGCAGAAGACGCTAACCTGGCTAAAATCACCATCACCAGCAATGTTTAGGTCATGCGGCGAAGTATTAACATACGCAAATACATTCGCAGGATCTAAAGATTGGAGAAAAGTTATTGAAATGGTATTTTTAACGACTATATGGGAAATTTGGAAGGCAGGGAATCTAAAAGAATTTGAAGACATGAACACTTCTGTGACAAAAACAATGGAAGACATACAATCAAATTCCTTTTTCGTGGCTCAAAGAGAGATCGAAATTTAAGAACTTGATATGGGAGAGATGGGTAGATTTCAACATAAGAGACATTATACTTTAAGATTTTCATAAATTGAAGGTTTGTAGTGTAATTGTAATTTTCTTTCGAACTTTGTATCTGCTTATCGGATTTTAGAGCATATGTTGGCCCATAGAATCCTACCGTTTAAAAAATTTTGTAACTTGTTATTTCTCTTCACACGTTTTCGGATTATATGGCTAAGTTTTCATGAGTGGGTCTACATGTCTCTTATTTTCTAGAATCCATCCAATTCAGCAATTTGCAAACGTCATTTCCTCTAGATGTCAACTTTTTATACATTAATATTCTAGATAACGGTGGGTGGTTGAATTACAAAAGAATCCTTTAGAGTCAATAATTCATTTTGTTTCTTTGATTAATCGATTAGGTTTATTCACATGACTTTTAAATTACAAAATAGTAGGGTATTGTCAAAGCAATCAAAAATTTGATGGGACTCTATATTAAATTACAAGTAGGGTGTCATAGCAATCGATTAGTTAATTATTGGCGAGGGTCGCACATAGAGATATTTATTGTATGATAAGTCGCACATAGAGTCGTATATCATGTTTTTTTTATTATAAAGAAGTTAAATGCAATTTTAGTCTTTGTGGATTAGGTGATTTTATCAATTTGTGGTTTCAAAAAAGTTTCATCGTTGGCATTTTAATCAACTAGGTTAATTTCATCCATTTTGCTGTTAACTAAAAGAACAATTCGGTCATTTTATATGGCTGAATTGCCCTTCTAGTTAACAGAAATACATATAAAATGACCAAATTGTCCTTCTTGTTAATAGAAAAAATTGATGAAGTTAACCCAGTGGACTAAAATGACAACGGTGAAACCTTTTTAGATCTACAGGTGAAAAATAAAATATTTAGAATAAACTGACAAAATAGTCCAAACCACATGTTCTAAAATGGTATTTAACTCTATTATAAATTATTAGAGATATTTGTGATTATCTTCTCTAATTTCTTTTGAGTGATAGTTGTTTAATAGTTGATATGCATACCTCTTAATAACCTTTTTTATTTTTATTTTTTTTTAGAGTTAATTACATAGTTAGTCCCTGTGGTTTGGAAAAAGAAACATACTTAGGTACTAATAGTTTAAAATCACATTTTAGGGTATTAACTTTTCATTTTGTAACGTTTGGAGGTACTAACGTTATTTTTAGGTTTAAAATCACATTCTATTAGTACCTAAGTATGTTATTTTGTGCAAACCACAAGGACTAACTACGTCAATACCCTAGAAGTTAATACCTCCAAACGTTACAAAATGAAAAGTTAATACCCTAGAAGGTGATTTTAAACTATTAGTACCTAAGTATGTTATTTTGTGCAAACCACAAGGACTAAGTATGTAATTAACTCTTTTTTTTAAGTAAAACTCACATATTAATTTGGGGGTACATGTTTAATCCCGGACCAGTCATTTTTCTATTAATAATAGAGTATTTAAACTGAACGTAAGAAGTTTCTATTTGCATCCTTATTTGGAAATTTATAATTACGTCACTTAACAAACTCAATAATCCGCTAAATTAGTTCGATTTTTGGTTTCACTTTTTCTTTTCATTTGTCTGGTTCTGAACCAACTCGGCAACGCGTAATAAGCTTTATGGTTTATGCTAAACAAATAAAAAAGTTGCTAATGGTAATCTTAAACAAATAACTTAAGAAATTAACCCAAGTTTGTAAAGGATTTATTTTACTTGTTATTTGATGACATATCTTAAATGGTTTTAAGATTTTATTTCGAATACTAGGTGTGTAAGCGAGCTGAGCTAAGTTAGGATAGGCCCGAGCTCGAGCTTAAAGTTAAATTGAGTCGGCTCAGTTTTACTCGTTTATCTATATGAGCTGAAATGTTGAGCTCAAGATCAGTCTGTAAAAAACTCGAACCAGCTCGTTTATTCAACAAAGGTCTCAAATTGTCGGTTGATGTCACACAATCCAAAAGAAATGACAACGGTGTATTTAAAAGTATATCACCAAAAGGTACGGTAGATGTAATATATTTAAACGTATTTGACCTAAATATAATAATGTTTCCTAGTAAGAAAATACCTTTTAAAAGTAATATTTTTTTATTAATCTTTAAGTTAGTATTTACAAGAAATAAAACACGTCAACTCGTTCCTATAATAACCAACAGTCTAAATAAAACAATATATTTGATGAAGAATCATAAATCATTAACTAACTTCTACATAACAACTATAATCAACTACCACCCATCTAAACAAAAATTATAGTCCTTAAAGACTTAAAAATTAAAAGTTTTTACACGGAACCGAAGGAAGGCCTGAGAAGAAGGAAGCCCGACAAAAAGGGCAGTCAGCTTGTTTCCCGTTAATTAATTTTCCGACGCATTCAGAGTGGAAGACGTGACCACATCGGCTGAGCTGACACACTACGTCATCCCTCTCGTAATTTTTTGAACACACAAAACACATTTCTTCCACCTCTCTATGTCGCCGCTCTTGCAAATCCTCGAATCGAATTATTGGAAGATCCACGTGAAATAAAGCCGATTCGTGGTGATGGAGATAGACGTTGTCGTACCCGAAGATGTATAAGAAAAAATTCTTGAGCAGATTGATCAATTCGGTTTTGATACGGAAGATTGGAAAGAGGACAGATAAGCAAAAGAGGATGTTGATCAACATTTTTTTGTGTTGATTGTTAGATGTGGTTTGATTTGTGTTTGTGGGAAAGAGGCATGTTTATTAATTTATAGTGAGGGAAGGGACCCATAGGTGTACAACAATTGGTTATTGTGTAACTTTTAAATTATTATAATTCTGATATTTTTAGTTATCAACTTGCCGACCCCCTCCTGGATAAGTGATAAAATCAAAACCGTATTCAAGTGTTGGATACTTACGTGTATAGTTTAGACCATATAGGCATTTTATTTAAAATACAGTATAAACTCTATAAAATAATATATTTGGGACCACCAAAATTTATTAATTAAAAGAGTTATTAATTAATCAATAAATTAATAATTATTAATTTATATATTAATTAATATTTTATTAATTTATAGTGGAATACTTAGTTTACAAACATATTTCAAGCTTCCACTTAATTATTGTATACAATGCATGTATATCAAATGAGGGGGAGGTTCATTTGAGAAGAATATTCTTAAAAGAAGAAAAATAAATTAATCTAGACCTTATATTTTTTTGATCAATGGTTGAGAATTAAGATATTATTTTTATCCACTTCGCATTAATGCTTTAATTACTAAGGGTAGTATAGACAATTTGATGTAAAATACTAATAAATATTTTATAGAGTTACAAAAGTCTCATTAATGTCACCATAATTATCTTCTTCACCACCATTCATGTGTTGGATCCTACACTAATTTTATTAGGAGTGACAAAATTATTCAAACGTAGTATGTCCTACACATATTTTATTATGAGTCGTAAAATTATTTAAAAGTGTTGGAGTCCTATATATTCTGTACCCTACACCAAAACATTGTTTTAATAGTGTAAGAAACGTTGAATATGTAAGATCATGTGCACGATTGTTTTATTGTGTAAGATGCACAACTATTTTATAAGATAGACTCATTAAATGATTAAAGTTCATTAATTTGAATAGTAAAAATAAATAATAGACTCATTAAATGATTTGTTGAAATTACCTTTGTATCCTTTATTCTTTTTATTCTTAATTTGTAATTTCTTCTCATTTGAACTCTCCACTATCAAATGAACGGCCCAATTTGAAAGAAACCTTCAATCTCCCACCTTATTATGCTTCTTGTGTTCAATGTATCACTTTATGGACATTAAAAATATTTTCTATATAAATACAAGATCAAAATAGGTTAACACAAACAAATCATACACACAACATGGCTTCCCATCTTAAAGGTGTGAAAAAAACAACAATGACAGACGAGATTCGAAGAGTATTATGCAAGCACAACAAGGATAATCCAAGTCTCACTTAAAAGCAATTGCAAGAATGGGTTCATAGTAACTATGGTTTGCAGGTGAGTCAAGCGACAATATCGAATACAGTTAAGCGGTCTTTAGAGTATCTCTCACTTGCTCCCGAAAGAGGCGATGTTACGCGACACAAACCGGCAAAATTTCCTGACCTAGAAAAATCTCTCTATGAATGGATTCTTCAATATCAAGAACATGTGAATATGACAGGTGAACTAATCATCGAGAAGGCGAAAAAGTTCATGAAAGATATGTATCCAGTGGATACTCCAGACTTTACTTTTTCTATTGGTTGGCTTGGAAAGTTCAAAGCAAGATATGGAATTAAAAATTTCCGGCGTTTTGGAGAGAGTGGATCTGTTGAAATGGAGGGCATGGAGGACAAATTAAAATCCATAAGAGACAAAGTTGATCAGTTTGAAATGAAAGACATCTTTAATATGGATGAAACAGGTTTGTTTTTTTATTATTTTATTTTATATTTTGTACTTTAGTGATGTAATTATTTACATGTTTTGATCTTAAGCAGGTTTGTTTTTTAGACTTCAACCAGATCATTCCCTTGCAACAATGCAGCTTGAAGAGAAAAAACAAGACAAGGAAAATTAGAGACGAGATTCAAGGGGAAATTGATTTCAACAAAAAACAAAAGACAATTGAGTCATTTTTCAAGAAACCTTCATAAATCATTCATGTAATATGCTATATATAAGGAATTATTAACTTATATTTTATATGGGGTCTAAAGAAATTATCAAAAATGTATTATCTTATAATTTTAGCGAATTATTAATTTAGCACCCTATCCCCGAGTCGGGACCAGCAAAAAATATTATCTTAGAGAGTTTATTAAATAATCGAGTATTAATTATCGAGTTTCTACTGTAGTGTGATTTATGGTTGGTATTGGTTCGACACATTATGATATTAGTATTCGTCATATCAACCACAAAAGAATATCTAAAAAGTAAGTTGTGATATTCTCAAAATGAAGCCGATACGTGTTTTATATCGATTGAAAATAAGAAAAACAATATTGGTAGGGTGATACCGGTTCTGATAATACCTATACCGGTACCGATGTCATTCGGTTGGAACCAGTTCGGTTTATCACGGTAGTGGTATGGGAAGTATGACTTGCGATACGAAAAAAGTATTTTACTTTGAATACAAGTTTGTATACACAGAGATTGTATATGAATCATAGGATCAAAACATTTTTTTTTTTTTATTTTTTACGAAATGCACCTCTACTTTGCTATACGTTTCGGACCTACAGTATTTTGAGCCGGTCCTTATAAACGAAAAAGATAGTGGATGTCAAAAACAACTCAAAACAAATGGCAACCATGTTAAAAAAATACAGATTCTTAATACACATAAGGAAAACAAAATGGCATATTTAACCATGATGCACATGAACTATAAACAATAAAGATGGTTGATGTCAAACAATTCAAAAGAAATGACAGCCATGTAATTTAAGAAAAACAAATTTACCTATTTACCTATACATTAAAAAGAGGATTGAATGAACAGTAAACAATATATATACATGGTACCGCTAAAATGAAAACCATCTCCAGTTGTAAGAATTATGAGAACTTTTTGATCCGGGGCGACTTGGACCAAATTTTTTTTTTTCATAAACGTAGATACGTGTATTATAAACGCATTTGTAAAAAAAAATTCAAAAAAAAAATGTCGTGTGTGTAGTTTTGAGCACCACAAGTTTATGTTTACGGGTACCGTACGAACAGTAAACAATATATATATATAGGGGACCGCTAAAATGAAAACCACCTCCAGTTGTAAGAATCATGAGAACTTTTTGATCCGGGGCGAGTTGGACCAAAAAAATTTTTCATAAACGTAGATGGACGTATTATAAACACATTTGTAAAAAAAATTCAAAAAAAAAAATGTCGTGTGTGTAGTTTTGAGCACCACAAGTTTGTGTTTACGGGTACCGTAGTACGGTACCCGTAATACGGTACCCGTAAACACAAACTTGTGGTGCTCAAAACTACACACACGACATTTTTTTTTGATTTTTTTTTACAAATGTGTTTATAATACACGCATCTACGGTACCCGTAAACACAAACTTGTGGTGTTCAAAACTACACACACGACGTTTTTTTTTTTGAATTTTTTTTATAAATGTGTTTATAATACACACATCTACGTTTATGAAAAAAAAAATTTGGTCCAACTCGCCCCGTACGGTGTAGTTCTCATTGTTCTTACAACTGGATTTCATTTTAGTGGTCCCCTATATATATATATATATATATATATATATATATATATATATATATATAGGGTAAAATTATTGTAAAAAAGGTGATTTTTGTGAGAAAAGTAAGAAAGAATATAAACAATTAGATCATTGATCTAATGGTTAAGATTAGAATGGCAATATTGTAATTAAAATAGTGTTTTCTAAATACTGATTTAAATTGATAGGGGTAAAATAGGGCTTTCATACACTTTAAAATCAATAACCGTATCTATTGTAACCAGATTTTTCTCTTATAGCGATTCTTACGCCCCAATAAACAGGGGTTTTTCTTTCCCACCAAAGATTATAATCTTCATCCGATTACAATGAGTCCTAAAATTGAGTTCGTATACAAGAGGAAAAGGCATAGTTCAATGTCTGAGAATTTAGAACGAAGGACGAAGAAGAAGATGGATGATTCAAATCCAAAAGACACCACAATCCGACGGCTTAAACTACCAAAGATTAAGAACAAAACAACCGATTTTACAAAAGGTTCGTCGGTCTTATTTGACTGTTTTGAAGTTTAATGGTGTTTTCAGTAATGTATGATTGTTTTGAAGTTTAATGGTGTTTTCGATCGTCGAATGGTGTTAAAACTCGGGTTTAGTTGAATAAGAGTATTTATTATAATGGTGTTTTATTTATGTTGGTTGTTGTTGATCAGGGTGTTTTTATATATCATGATATATTATAGTTCATGTCTAGTTTGATATGCTGATTCATGGTGTTTTTAAAAAAAAATTGTGGTATTATATGGTGTTTTTAAACATATATAGGGTGTTATTTATTCTATTTTTTGCAGTTATGGTGTTATTAAATAGTTTCGGTTGACTATAAGATTTATGGCTGTATGTATGGTGTTATTTATAATGTTACATGGTGTTTTGTTAGGCTTGGGGTTGAAAATATTAAATTCTTGTTTTAAATTGTGTTATACATGTTGTTGCTGGCCTATATGGTGTTGTTAAACATAATATGGTTTTGTATGGTGTTTTTAAACATACTAAGTAATTAAATATGTATGGTGTTATTTATAATGTTTTATGGTGTTTTGTTGCTGGCTATATGGTGTTATATCGTGTTGTAAAACATAATATAGTTTTGTATGGTGTTTTTTAAACATACTTAGTAATTAAATATGCGGGGTGTTATTTATTCTGTACTTCGCATTTATGGTGTTTTATGGTGTTACGTATATTGGGCTTCCCATTTAAGGTGTTATTAAGTAGGTTCAATCCAAGGGAAGATATGAGTTATGTTTGCATGTATGGTGTGAAAGTTGTTTGAAACGTGATTTCAGATAAGATTTATGATATGAAGTTTTATAAATATATTATTTGAATGTCTTCTACAGTCAACTCAAGCCATCGTCTTAAAGGGAAAATGTACAAATCACGTTTCAAAAACACAATTGACAATCTGGATGTACTTAGTGACTCAGAAACATCAAATAACGATGGTGATGCTAGGATGAATGATGCGAGTAATGCAGAAACAAGACAAGATGTTCTGGAATCAACAAAAAACACACAAGGTACAATAGGAGAAAATTATGTTGTGATTATAATTTGTTAGCAAATAAGAAATGATAAAAATAGATTTTGAACCACAACAGATACCCGTGAAGAAGCAGACCAGGCTGCGATTGGTAGTCAACTGGTTGTACACCCATCCGTCCAAATAACTTCCAAAAAAGGTATTATGTTCACGGATTGCTGAAGTGTTTATATTGGTAAGTACTTATTTACTAAAACCAATCCTAAAAATTATTGTAGATCGGCTCCGAGACACGGATGACGATTTCGTCGACACTCCACCAGGTAAGCGAAGGAAATCGGCTGCGAAAAGAGGACTGTCTCGTGGAATGCATCAACCAGTGACGCAGCCATATAAGCCATTCACGGGTGCACGGATCAGGTCAAAGGTAGGTATCGACAATCTAATAACACTAGCAGCCGGCCTAAATGATGAACAACGTCAGACAGTGGATGAAATTGGGTTTGGGTGGATATTTGGTTGTAAGGTGACATGTGTGCCTACTGCTTTGGCAAACTAGTTGGTTACAAATTACGACCCAGACAATGGTGTTTTAAACGTGGACGGCGGGCGCATTGTAAACATAACGTCGGAGCTTGTTAAGAGTGTTTTCGGGCTGCATATGGGTCCAACAGATCTTGCTGAGAAGAAGAAAGCGAGCAAAAGGAAGGATGTTGTTGTCCAAGCATTCAGAGATCAGTTTAAGCATATGGATAGCACCCGCTTGTCGCCGGTTCAGCTGTTGAATTACATATTGGATTGGCAGGCTGATGACGGAAGACTGTTTGTACTTAACTTCTTGATTCTTTACTTCTCACTCCTAGGAGAAACCACGACGAACAATTCGGTCAACGTGCGATTCATTTCAAATATTCAGCCGGACGTGGATATCAAAAGCTTCAATTGGTGTGCGTACATGGTCTCGTGTCTCAAAAGAACGAAAACGGCGTGGCATGGTGGCGATGATGCTTTTCGAGGGCCTATGTTGTTACTTGCGGTAAGTATTTAACTTCTAGTATTACAAAATTATTGTGTAACATGGTTAGTTAAATAACTGATATGCAGCCACGTATTAGTAAATTAGACCATGTGCAACTTAAATAACACCATGACTAGCTGAGTAACACCATAAGTGACAGAATGAATCTTTGTATATCTAAATGACACCACATATGGTTTAATAACACTATATAACTGCATAACACCATATTTTACTTAATAACACTATGGTTTAATAACACTATATAACTGCATAACACCCTATTTTACTTAATAACACTTTGTATATCTAAATGACACCACATATGGTTTAATAATACTACATAACTGCTTAACACCCTATTTTACTTAATAACACTATATAACTGAATAACATCACTATTGTTATCTTGCTTACAATTATTTTGACACTTATGCAAAATGAAACTTATTGCAAAATATTGTCGCAGATTGCTTACGGAATTTTGATAAAGAAGATACCTTCATCGCACAGTTTAAATATTATTGAACTTGTAGATGATGATCTTCTGAACAATCTCGAATGGGATATGGAAAGGATGCATGTTGAACAACATAAGAAGACAAAGACGAGGGAAGAGAAAAAACCCAAACGAGCCGAAGGGGTTGAGGGTGGTGAAAAACAAATCAAGAAGCAAAAACAAACACAGAAAAAGGGAATGGAAAAGGAGAATCTGATTGTTGAAGGAACTGAAGAGATCGAGATCGAAGATGATGATGCGCACTTGGGTATATACAGACACTGTGCAAATTACTTCATGTCACAAACTGACATCCAAACATGTGCATTATTTGTAGGTCCGGATGGCGAATGCTGCATTCCGATGGTCTCACAGTACGGTGACACTCCATCAGCATCAGGAACATCTGACGGCGATTTTGAGCTGGTAAACATCTTATGATTCGTACTAGACTTGAAAGTATATGTTATTTCTGATGATATGTTATTAAACCGGGGTTTCGTACAGGTTCGGTCGAATTTGTTGGATAACTTGTTTAGTGAATTTAAGATATGCGTGAACAAGATCAATAACACCATAACTGTGACAACCGTCACTTTCCCGTACATTCCGTACGCTAATTGAACAGTAATCGGTGCTTAAATAATTGTGCATGATCTAGTTTACAAGACAAATGAAATTTTGATTACTGTTATATACATACAATGACATTTCATGATACAAGACTTTTTCGTTGCTACATGCAACACGAGATAGTTCAGATGATACACAGAACAGAATTGGCACCATTACCAGACAAACAAAAAAAAATGCTGACGAAGTTCAGTACATAGACAAACAATATTATGAGGCCCAGTATGAGCCAGAGATGATGTATTACACTAGTATAGTGTGTAGGGAAGTAAGGACCACAAAATTGCATGCCTAAGTGATAGACAAAGTGCTGGAAAGTGCCTAAAACCCACATAAAGTGCAGAATTCTGCACAAATCAGCAAAAATTCAGCATTTAACAAGATTATTACAAGCAAAAATATGGTAAAATGGTCCTGTATGCTTTCCTAAGTGACGGAAATTAAAAGGGACACAAAAAGTTACATAAGGGACACTATACGGTATAACTAAGCACTTTAACGAATCGGTATCTAACCGAACAACCGGACATTACCCGGAACACTAAAATATTACTAGAAGCATTGTTTTAGTATTACAAAGCTAGTTACGGTCACCGAACTCATATTACACCTAATAAACATTAAATACATAAAATACCTAACTAGCACCATTGAATCCTAACTAAATCAAGTAACTAACCATTAAAAGTTACACTTTACCCCCCCCCCTTTTGACAACCGCTTAGGGGACATGGGTCCCACCCTTGATTTCTTTCTTATATTTTATAAGATTTTGTTGGAGTATATTCCAACAAAAGATGCCATATGCCACTAGAATTTTATAAAAACTACTAAAATAATACATTTATCATTCTAATCATCTTCAACATTCAAGAACCTCCTCCCTTCCCCCATAACCTATGACCACCACACCACCACCACCTCTCCACCATTCTCAATCATTCTAAGGAGGTCCAAAGGTGCTAGGAGCCAAGTTAGGAAGCTTGGAGGCGTTGGAGCTTGAATGACCTCTCTTTAGTGCTTTTATCCACCTAGTTTATCATCTTCATCAACTTGTGTTCTTCCCTAGCCTTGTGCTATTAGTAAGACCTTTCTAATCTCATTTTACTTCATATTATGTTGGTTAAAAGATGATATAAGTTGTTAAACATAAAGATCATGAAGAAACATAAGCATAAACATGAATATAGAGCTCTAAATCATGAAAATCAAAGATGTTTAAGTGTATGTAATGTACTTGATTGTTGATCATCATAAGAAGCTTGCTAGATTGTGATTAAACACATGATCTAGTAAGTATGAGGATGATTCTTGAGAAAATCATAATGATCATCATTTATGTTAAACATAAACTTGAAAATAAACTAGTTTTAGTGTATAATGATTTGTGATACATGTTATAAGTCTTGAAAATAAAGGATTTCAAAGATAATATTTTCAAGAGAACAAAGTTATTTACAAGATCATGATTTTTAAAGAAACTAATCATATTTTTAGTGGTTAATCAAGTGTAGAAATATATATTTAACAAGAAAAATTCAAGAAGAAATATTTTTAGAAAATCACTTTACAAGTTGTGAAGATCTAAATTCTTCAAGAATGATATTTTTAAATAAATAACCACACTTTAAAGGGTAACTAAGCTTACTAAATACACTAGTAAGTTACTACAAATTTTTACAAAGTTTCAAGTTCATAACATAATGTAAATTTCATATTTTGACATATGGTAAGTGTTGAATGATTTGTTGATGATTGGACGATTTTTGAAAAAGAAAATGATATGCTAAATAGCATGGACACCTCCATTTACAAAGGAAACTATGGCATAATTTTCTAAAAATACCAACACTTAGAAAACATTTTCTAAACAAGTGATTACAAGTGTATTTTTAACTATGATTTTCCATATAAACTTTGCCATAGATTTTTGTAACCAAAAATACAAGTATTGGAGGTTGGTTTTTAGAAATAAAGATGGGTAAATATGTATTTAGAATATATATTTACATTAAAGACATTGTGTGTGATTATGTGAAGTAGTTGCATTATTTTAGGATTTAAAATAATATAACTCACAAATACCAAGAATTTACAACACCAAAATAATGCGAAAAATTACATGGAATGAAATAAATAAGTTACACACTTGATATTGAGAAACCGAACGCGTTAAAGTAACTTACGAAATATTCCGAGAAGTACCGTTACAATATATTTTTGGTAAATATTATTTCTGACACAAAAGAAACGAAAGTATGATTTTTATTAGAGTAAACTGCCATTTAGGTCCCTATGGTTTGGACACTTTTGCCATTTTAGTCCAAATCTCAAACTTTTTACATCTGAGTCCCTGTGGTTTGCATTTTGTTGCCATTTTGGTCCAAAATTTAAAAACCCTATTTTTTTACTGTTGCAACCTCCTATTTTGTCTTTTAGTTCAGGGGCATTTTGGTCATTTTGCTTTTCATTTAACATTTTCTTAATTCAAAAATTAATATATATATATATATATATATATATATATTAATATACACACATCAGATCTGCAGTTCATCCCCACCACACTTCAGCTCTCTCTCTCCTTTGAACAACCCCTCCCTCTCTCTTCTCTCTCTCCTCTCTCTAGAACACCACCACCACCTCCTCTCCGTTCATCCACCGCCGCAGCAGCAGAAATCACCATCCGTTGTTCCAATCAAATGTCAGATCAAACAAGAATCCAAACCAAGAATCCCCACAAATCAAAACCCCTTTACTTCCAATCACTCCAAACCAAACCCAAAACCTAAACCCACAAATTCAAGAACAAGAACAAACAACCCATCTTCATAAAACCCTCAAAAGATTCGAACAAGAACAAACCACCACCGTATCATCACCCCCACCACCGCATAACCCGAACGGAACTGACCTTGCCCCAAATAGAAACAACCCGAACGGAACAGGGTTGCCACCGCCGCTGCTGATACGCGGCTCCGTCTCTTCGATCTCCCTCTCTCTCATGCATCTCTCTCTCTCCGCCGCTCATGGCGGCTCTACTGATGTCGTACCGTCCGCCACCACCAAGTGGTGGTGGTGGTGCTGCCGCCGTTGTTTATCGGGAGGGGACGGCGAAGGGCAGGGGATAGTGGTTGATCGTTGTGGTTGCGTGTGGTGGTTCACCGGATAACCAGTCGCCGGAAAAACGAGGCGAAGGAGGTTGTTTGGTGGTGTCGTTGCCGGCTGAATCGAAGAGGGAGGATGTGGGTGTCTGTGTGTGTGTAAGAGATGGAGGAGTGGAGAGTGATGGTGGTTGCGGTGGCCGGAGATCGGTGGTGTTAGCGGCGACGGTGGCGGAGGTTGGGGATGATGTGGGGGTGGTGGTGGTGTGGTGTACGTAGTTCAGAGAGAGAGAGGGAGAGAGAGAGAGCAGATGTTGAGAGAGATAGCAGATGGATAGAAAGAGAAGGATGAAGATCTTTAAATAAAATCCAAAAAGACCAAAATACCCCTGAGGAAAAGGACAAAAACCAGTTTTTTTTTGAAATCTGACCTGATTTGAGATTTGGACTAAAATGGCAACAAAATACAAACCACAGGGACCCAGATGTAAAAAGTTTGAGATTTGAACTAAAATGGCAAAAGTGCCCAAACCACAGAGACCAAAATGGCAGTTTACTCTTTTTATTATTACAAAGTATATCATATTTTCGACAAAGAGGAAATATATTACTTTTGGAAGTAAAAATATATTTTCTTAGAATATTTAGAAGATATATGATTTTTGAAGAAAAATATATATTTTCTTGATGATATATTATTTTTGGACAAAACAAGTCTACGTGTATTTTCTAAGTGAAAATATATTAGTTTGGAAACTACAAATACAAGAATACGAGAATACATGTATGAAATACTCCCATCCTTGGGAAGGAAACACGAAAACAAATACTTGAAAAGTATTATAACTCTGGATGATGTAAAGACATAAAGAAAACGTAACTCAAAACATGAATACTAAGGCAAGGCACGGCCCGCTCGTCTAATAGACCCTAGCACATTGTAGGTAGTCGTATTTGTGGACGAGATTTGAGTTACGAGAACTGAAGACGCAAAACAGTGAGTTCATGCTCCCCCTTTTCTTTAACTGTTTTTGGTTTTATAACTCTCGGGTGTGAAATACATGTTACGAATACTTAAACGGTATGAAATGCCTATGAAATGCAATACTAGATCATGTGAGCATAGACTAAATACAGAAATGCCATTAATACTTAAGTAGGGACGAGGGTTAGATCTAACGGGTACAACCGAACCCCACTCATGGTCACAACTAGTACCAAGTAGTGCTTCGGAGTCCCAGTTGAGGTTAATCGACACAGTCGAGGGCAATCGACACAGTCGAGGGTAATCGACACAGTCAAGGTAAATTGACACAGTCGAGGAAACTCGACAAGCGTATGTGTAACGCCCTGCTTTTTCATACTTTCCATAATTAGAAATCTCGCCTTGTAATGCTATTTTTGGAAATCTTGTATTATTGTAGTCGTCTTTTCGTTGTAAAATCCGAGACTTGGATCATAAATAAAATTCGTATTTCTTTAAATTCGCCATCTACATATTCATACATGTTCATACGTTGGAATTCATTGTACATCGAATCCTTATTTGTAATTCATACTTATACGATACTTATTCACGATGCATGTCCATGCTTGTCCTCAAATTGTTACCTAAAAACCCCTAATAATATGCTTATTTATACAACGGTTAATCATCTAATATGTGACATATACTTGTCACTTACAAACATATTACATACTTGTACATTACACTTTTTACCTAGTTAAATCATGTTTTATTTCATATTTCACCTTGTTACAAGTTAGGGGAAACATTGTTGCATATTATTACACAACTTAATTAACAAAATTACTCATTATAATGTTTTAAAAGAATAAAAAATAAAGAAATATGGCAGCCCCAATTCAGCAAAATTCAGCCCCATATAGTTGGGCTTTGTGGGCTAGTTTCAAGGTGTAACCCCTTCTAAACACTTCCAAAGCCCAACCCATTGAAACCCTAATCCTTCCCCCTATAAATACCACTTATAACCAGCCTCCCTACCACTTTTGCAACACTAAAAACTCTCAAAACATCCTCCAAACCGTAGCTGAAAGCAAGGGTTCGAGCAGATTGACACCCTTCACGAAAATGAGCATAACTCACTCATTTCTTAACGAAATCACTTGATTCTTTTTCCTACTTACTTGGATAATCATGGGGTTCGATTCCTAGACTTCTCCTTGGAGAAATCAGACCTGGAAATGCCCCGAAATCGTCCATAAACTTTCTGTTTGTTTTTATGTTCATCAAAAACTTGTTTAAACCTATGTATCTTGTGTTCAACACATCTCATACCTATGTCCTAATGCTTACAACTTATCCCATGGTTGGTTAAGCTTAAAAACAAGGTTGAGACATTTAAAATCAGAGGATTAAACCTCATAAACTTGGTGTTTTGTTTAGGGTTTCAACCCACAAATCATGTCAAACATAGCCTTTGATACATGAGTGATTATGGAACGACTTGGGTTGTCCTACATACAATCCTCACATGATTTGATGATTTCTCTATAGTTAGGTTGTTTATGTTATTGTGCAAATCCTAGTTCGTGACCCTCCTTGGTTGTTGTTACACCAAGTGAAGTGGTGAACATTCAAGGGGTTCCTAAATGGAAGCATGTCCTTCCTACCCCATACATGACATCTATGATAATACGAGGTGCCTAAATGAAGATCCTAATCTTCCACCTCCTACTTGAATTATTGGACTAAATAATATGTAGTACCTAACCTAAGTATATATATACACTCATTCGAACCTTTGATGTTGAACTTGTGTTTATATGTTAAAGTAGTAGAACATCACCTAAGACCTAAACCTTTTTGTGATTCTTATGGGTGTTCAACTCATGAAAACATTATCATAACCCTTGTGGTTACCAAGTGTCATACAAGGGTTAAGTGTTGAAGATGATTATTTTCACATGCTATTCTCATATCTTACTTTTATGTTGTTTTAAATACCGAATCTCGACTCTAAGCATACTAGAACTTTAACCCTACACATTCAACTTTCTAACCCCATCAACTTCGTCACATTGGATAATCGGAAAGCATATGCAAATTTGTGAGTATACTCGCAACCCCCTTTTTATGTTTACCACTTTTTGGGGTGTAACATGTTTTACTATTAAACTACACTTAAACTTATTCTTTATGCAATGCACAAACAATCCTTATACATGAATACTATGTTATGATACTTGATGCTTACGTGGACCATACTTATGTGATATGTTTTAGTCATTAGCTCTCACGAGCCTCCCTTCGACATGTATAGCGCTATAGGAGTAACGCACCGCCCCCCTTAAACTTGGGTCATGTTGAATTAATTAAACTTTCTTGCGTAAACAGAGGTTGGCTAGAAATATTGCATGCCACGATAGGTTGATCTCGTATAAACTAAGTTGCCATGTGGATTCGTTTTAAACTTTTATACTTATACTTATGCTTAAACTTGTATACTCGCCTTTGCTTTTGCATTGAACATTATTTTAAACATGTTACAGGTTGAGGATGATGATGCTATGAAATGAAGTAGCGTTGATGCCTAGATACACATATAGACGTTTAGGTTTAATCGTTGTATCAATTTTGATTATGTTGTATTGTAATTCCTTTGAACTTGCCGTTATTTGATTTCTTTGTAATGTTCACAAATGAATTATGAAATGAAATCGGTTTATTAAATATTGTCACAAATAGCGTTATGATGTCTCTAGCAATCTTCACACTTCGTCTCATCCCGATGTTTCCGCCATTGGTTGGGGTGTGACAGATTGGTATCAGAGCCATAACTATAGGGAATTAGGAAAAGTAGGAATGCTTTAACCTAGTCTATAGTTCTAGAGCCTTATTCGTACGTTTTACTAAAAACTACTTGCATGCTATCTTATTTGCTTTTATTTATTCTCTTGATCTTGTAAGCATATGTGTCACTTATGCGTTAACACTTAACATGCTATACTTATTTTTATTATGTGTTAATACCTGTTTCATCGTCTTATCCTTTATGTGTGTTCTTGACATACTTTTTATGTATTAATATTCGTTTCATCATTTCACTTTTATTGTGATATTCTTGGCATGTTATACTTGTTTGTTTAATCTTTAATATACACTTTTCCTCACGCGTTTTACTCGACTATTCTAAATCCGACAACACACATATTGCACAAACGAGACGAGTCCACCAAAATAGGCGTGAAACCCACAATTTGGTGAATGACTCTCAATCCTTCTACCTTTCTTTTTACACGGAATTCACCACCAAGTTAGGAGTGAAATCCTCACCTTGATGGAGAAATTCGAATTTCAAATTCTAGTGGACCCTCGTCAACACGTCGAAATTAAATTTTGACCCGACGAGTACCAACCACACTTAGGATACGAAATCGTCAAGTTAGGGGTGAAACCCGCACCTTGTCGACTAGTTCCACTCCTTCGCATTTTTTTTTCATAAATCCCGCCAAGTCTCGAAATTTCGATTGATTTGGGACATGTAGTAACCGGAAGGGTAAATACCGTTAACCGACTTGTCGGCGAGAGTATTTTACCTATTAGGCCAAAGCATGCTCCTCAATTTCAAAAGACTTTTCGACCACTTTGGTTAGTCAAAGTTCCGTTTTGGAACACTCCAAACTTTGGTCAAACATGTGTTTCTATTGTTCATTTTATACGATGCAATCTTTCAACCTCGAGTTTACCTTTGATTTCTCTTTTCACACGCACAACATATCGAACCTTTTCGATACATTTATATATGCATGATTTTCATATAATTTAAATTCATATTCCTTGTAACAACTAGTGGAGAGGTATCATCGAGATTGGAGTGATTTCCTTACCTTGACGATTAACTCCACTCCCCTTTTCTTAAAAACGACCTCACCAACGAGTTAGGGGTGATTCCCTTACCTAGGTGATCGTTACCAAAACATCTCTTCAAAATATCTTATTATGCAAACTCGATCATATTTTATACCCAAAATGTTTATCGTTATTCAAAATACCCACTCATACCAATTTCAAAATACATTGATTTGTCAAAACGTACTCAATTTATATACACGAGATTCTTAATCATGTCTTAAAACATTTTATTACGCAAACTTCAAAACCTTACGAAATGCTACCTATCAATTTAATCGGCCTAATGAAACTCTTGCCCATGAACTTCGTATTCGACTTAATCACTAAAACTTGCTCACATTATATCGTCATACTAGAGACTTCCATTCTTAATTGAAACCAAACCAACCTTTCTCAATTACCTATAGGATCTTATAGATATTATGAGATCGTTTTACCAAAGAATATTTCCAACATCAACGAACCATTTGTCAAAACCCTTTAAAATGAACACTAAGACCTTTGATAAATCCCTTTTCCAAGGATCAACGTATTCACAAAAACTCCAAAATTTCTTGTTTTGATGAAACGAACTTACCTTTTTCTACACCTATTTTTCAAAACACGTGGGCAAGAAGACTCCATGGGGACCGACCATCTTCGGATTTCGTAAACTCTTTTAAAACAAAGGTAGCATTTCCATTCATTACAAAATACGATATGCATGACCAATAAGTACTTTATATCCTCTTACATATGCAAACTATATTCTACCTTTCAAACCAAGCTCAATCTAAATTTGATTCAATAAACTCAACGTTTCGTTTAAACAACTATACATGCATATCATCGTACACATTTTGGTCGATACCTCGCGATAACATCATTTATATCATTCGTATTTACGTACTCGACCTTTTGAATGTTTATTACACTTAGATCCGTGATGTCCCAACGAACACTATATACGCAATATTTATTTTTCATGCCTACACCTATGTTCATACGTTTTATGCTTGTACTCATACACATACTACTTATACGTTTTACGCTTCTGCTTGTACACATACTACTTACACATTTTATGTTTATGCTCATACATACATGCGTATTCATACTTAAACTTATGCTCGTACTTTCATCCTTACTCATGATTCATACATTCGTACCTATACGCGAGCGTAACCTGAGGGATTCGCTTGCGTGGGTCCCACACATACTTAAACATGGACTTGCTTATATACTATATTCTTGTACGTACACATTCTAAACTTTTTTATGTATACCCGATGCATACACAACTAGTACAAGCTATGCGGATCATGCGACGATCAAAATAATCACGGGTGCACACGGGATTATAGTGATAGGCGTATGAGAACCAAAGAGTGTGCTACTGCGTATGGTAATACACGGAACGTAACATGACACCGAAGACGAAACGGACATAACATGGTCAAAACATGGTGGATACGCCGCTGGTACTTCCTATATATAAGTGTTTTCACCATGTTACCAAAATTTCGTAAAACGTGCCATGGGAAATTCAGTGTTTTACAGACCTCTTGGACCTAATACAAGCTTTAAGCAACTCACAAACACATTATGTCCGATTATCCATGACGAGACTTCATACTTAACATGCTACTTTCATCTATCTAATGCCCATATCATTCGTATACTTGCGTTCATTTAGTGTCAATTGTTCGCCCCATGCTCCTATTTCCTTCCTTTCATACGAACCTCGTTCACAATCAAGCTCGTTTAAGCATTCAAATCCTAACTTATCTTATTACCCTTAGAACTTTCTAATTATTAGCCATTACAAATCGTTTTACCTATACCTGTTTACCCCTGCTTATGCCTCAAACCCATTTCGGCTCGACAAATCATATTACAAACTTATCTTTATCTTCCCAAAATCTCGTACTTTTCAAAACGTTTCAAAATCTCAAGTCTCGAACTGTTACCAAAACTCTTTAAATCTACCTCTTAAATAAATTCGGGACGAAATTTCCTAAAGGAGGGGAGACTGTAACGCCCTGCTTTTTCATACTTTCCATAATTAGAAAGCTCGCCTTGTAATGCTATTTTTGGAAATCTTGTATTATTGTAGTCGTCTTTTCGTTGTAAAATCCGAGACTTGGATCATAAATAAAATTCGTATTTCTTTAAATTCGCCATCTACATATTCATACATGTTCATACGTTGGAATTCATTGTACATCGAATCCTTATTTGTAATTCATACTTATACGATACTTATTCACGATGCATGTCCATGCTTGTCCTCAAATTGTTACCTAAAAACCCCTAATAATATGCTTATTTATACAACGGTTAATCATCTAATATGTGACATATACTTGTCACTTACAAACATGTTACATACTTGTACATTACACTTTTTACCTAGTTAAATCATGTTTTATTTCATATTTCACCTTGTTACAAGTTAGGGGAAACATTGTTGCATATTATTACACAACTTTATTAACAAAATTACTCATTATAATGTTTTAAAAGAATAAAAAAATAAAGAAATATGGCAGCCCCAATTCAGCAAAATTCAGCCCCATATAGTTGGGCTTTGTGGGCTAGTTTCAAGGTATAACCCCTTCTAAACACTTCCAAAGCCCAACCCATTGAAACCCTAATCCTCCCCCCTATAAATACCACTTATAACCAGCCTCCCTACCACTTTTGCAACACTAAAAACTCTCAAAACATCCTCCAAACCGTAGCTGAAAGCAAGGGTTCGAGCAGATTGACACCCCTTCACGAAAATGAGCATAACTCACTCATTTCTTAACGAAATCACTTGATTCTTTTTCCTACTTACTTGGATAATCATGGGGTTCGATTCCTAGACTTCTCCTTGGAGAAATAAGACCTGGAAATGCCCCGAAATCGTCCATAAACTTTCTGTTTGTTTTTATGTTCATCAAAAACTTGTTTAAACCGATGTAACTTGTGTTCAACACATCTCATACCTATGTCCTAATGCTTACAACTTATCCCATGGTTGGTTAAGCTTAAAAACAAGGTTGAGACATTTAAAATCAGAGGATTAAACCTCATAAACTTGGTGTTTTGTTTAGGGTTTCAACCCACAAATCATGTCAAACATAGCCTTTGATACATGAGTGATTATGGAACGACTTGGGTTGTCCTACATACAATCCTCACATGATTTGATGATTTCTCTATAGTTAGGTTGTTTATGTTATTGTGCAAATCCTAGTTCGTGACCCTCCTTGGTTGTTGTTACACCAAGTGAAGTGGTGAACATTCAAGGGGTTCCTAAATGGAAGCATGTCCTTCCTACCCCATACATGACATTTATGATAATACGAGGTGCCTAAATGAAGATCCTAATCTTCTACCTCCTACTTGAATTATTGGACTAAATAATATGTAGTACCTAACCTAAGTATATATATACACTCATTCGAACCTTTGATGTTGAACTTGTGTTTATATGTTAAAGTAGTAGAACATCACCTAAGACCTAAACCTTTTTGTGATTCTTATGGGTGTTCAACTCATGAAAACATTATCATAACCCTTGTGGTTACCAAGTGTCATACAAGGGTTAAGTGTTGAAGATGATTATTTTCACATGCTATTCTCATATCTTACTTTTATGTTGTTTTAAATACCGAATCTCGACTCTAAGCATACTAGAACTTTAACCCTACACATTCAACTTTCTAACCCCATCAACTTCGTCACATTGGATAATCGGAAAGCATATGCAAATTTGTGAGTATACTCGCAACCCCCTTTTTATGTTTACCACTTTTTGGGGTGTAACATGTTTTACTATTAAACTACACTTAAACTTATTCTTTATGCAATGCACAAACAATCCTTATACATGAATACTATGTTATGATACTTGATGCTCACGTGGACCATACTTATGTGATATGTTTTAGTCATTAGCTCTAACGAGCCTCCCTTCGACATGTATAGCGCTATAGGAGTAACACACCGCCCCCCTTAAACTTGGGTCATGTTGAATTAATTAAACTTTCTTGCGTAAACAGAGGTTGGCTAGAAATATTGCATGCCGCGATAGGTTGATCTCGTATAAACTAAGTTGCCATGTGGATTCGTTTTAAACTTTTATACTTATACTTATGCTTAAACTTGTATACTCGCCTTTGCTTTTGCATTGAACATTATTTTAAACATGTTACAGGTTGAGGATGATGATGCTATGAAATGAAGTAGCGTTGATGCCTAGATACCTAGATACACATATAGACGTTTAGGTTTAATCGTTGTATCAATTTTGATTATGTTGTATTGTAATTCCTTTGAACTTGCCGTTATTTGATTTCTTTGTAATGTTCACAAATGAATTATGAAATGAAATTGGTTTATTAAATATTGTCACAAATAGCGTTATGATGTCTCTAGCAATCTTCACACTTCGTCTCATCCTGATGTTTCCGCCATTGTTTGGGGTGTGACAGTATGGGCCATTACGAGTGCTCCCTATGAGCCATAACGAGTGCTCCCTATGTCCTCACATGCCTTAAAATCCTTGTAAAACATTCATGTTCATACACGCTTTTCATACCTGTTTACAAAGGAGTCTCTCAAAGATTTACAAGAATTACAATACACAAACAAGACGCATGAACTCGCTCAACTTTTGTTGATGTTTTCCAAAATTACATGTATTTCAGGTAACATGATGGATCTTGGACTCAGGTGTCGTAACTAGAAGTTTAGATGTCAACCAGTTTTGTTGGTTTGTAACCTAGTCGAAGGTTGTGTTTTAAAAAACTTGAATAAACAATGTTTGTAATACTTAAATTTTATGAATGGATGAACATCGTTTTGATCATGTAGTTGTTTATTACGATTGAATGCAACGATATTAAACCAATCACACATTATATGCTTCCGCAAAAGACAGGGTGTGACAATAACAGATCATGTCTGATGTTCCCCGAGAGTGATCTGCTGAAAAGGAAAGCAATAGAGTGGAAGGAGATAATCAAAAAGCACCTTGTTGTTGTTGATGATGAGAAAAAAAAAGGATGGAGATGAAGTGGAAAAGGGAGATCAAAACGTTGACGTTGAAAAGGATGATGTGGCTGAGGCAGCTGAACCAATTGATCTGCAAAAAGGTAGTGTATCATTAGACGGATATAACACTCCTACGAACGAGCAGAATAAAGATATTATAACACAACACACTTCTCCCGTTTCACCAATGACGCCGTCGTTTGTCGCAGAAGTGGATAAAGTTGTTGTAAAGGTTCAAAGTGAAAAGACACCAGAGACAAAATTCAACGTTTCAGTAATTGAAGTGGTGAACTTGTCAATAAGACTGGTCGATGCATCAACGGAGGAAAAACGTAAGGAAGTAACGCAGCCTGTTGAGCGTCGGGGATCGCCAAGGCCGAAACGAACAATCAAGCTTCCAGAAGCACTGCGGTCATCGTACGTCGAGCGGGCTATCATGTTGAGAACCGTTCGTGATAAGGCTGAAGACACACTGGCTCGATGTATATTTTGTGGAGTACGAAACGTATGGTAAGAGTCTGAATTGGACCTTAAAAATGTGTTTATGCAATGTATTATACTTTATAAGTTTTTTGAACATATATTGAATTATACATTCGTGTCGATGGCATTTCGGCTTGTAGGGATATTTTGTTCAACAACAGCGGTAACGTGTCGGTGATGAGGGGGCCTTTTAAGTCGATGATGCCTCGTGTAACTGTACACGTGAATGTCATCAGTGCCTGGGCCGCATTGTTGAACTATGAAGAAAAAAAGAGGAGGATGGGGACAACAACAAGATTATTCTGCAGCGCAGGAATGTTGGTAAGTTTAATTTCTGGAGATTACTAAGTGAAAACAGACCATATCATGTGAGCGTAGTAAATAACACCATGTATTATTTGTGTCTGCTTAAATAACACCATAGGTCTGGAAATGATAAGACCATTGTTTAATTGTGTCTGCTTAAATAACACCATAGTTTGTTATAAGTTAACAAATTTTTGATTACTGAAAAACATCACAACTTGTTTTTTGTTTACCTCAAAAACACCACAGCTCGAAAAGTAGACCATATCATGTGAGCATAGTTAATAACACCATGTATTATTTATGATTGCTTAAATAACACCATAGGTCTGGAAATAATAACACCATTGTTTATTTGTGTATGCGTAAATAACACCATGATATGCTTGTGAATTCTTAAATAACACCATAATTTGTTATAAGTTTACAATTTTTTGATTGCTGAAAAACATCATACCTTGTTTTTTTGTTTACCTGAAAAACACCACAGCTCGAAAAAGATTTCGCGTTGTCTGATGATGACCGATTAGCAGAATTTACGGCAAACATGAATGTTGTGCTGGCTTCAACAGAACCAAAAGTATTTAAAGGCAACTTCGAGATGGTGTTTATACCTATGTTGACCGGGCAACATTACTATCTGCTGTTTTTCAACTTGAAAACAAGAGATATCTTTATTATTGACAACGTAGAAGGTGATGCAGGCTTAGAAAGATACCACGGAAATGTGGAGAAGATGGTAAGTTTGTGAATGTTTATATTTATGCGGCTGCCGTAACAAAAAAAAAATTATTCCTTATCATCAATAATGTGTAACTGCAGATAAGTACATTTTGTCGGTATCTAAGAACGATGCATTCAAAAATCGCTTCACAACTAAGGAATACACAAACAGTTCGACTGGTGTTGCATGGCAAACACTTTACAATGGCATCGACTGTGGTATTTTCCTGATGCGACATATGGAAACTTACACTGGTAATCTTGTATAATTTTTTGTTTATTAAAAAAATAATTAAAAAACATGTTCACGAAATATGAACAATTCTGATGGTTTGGAATTTTATTAGGAACAAACGTGGGACATTGGATGCGTGGTTTCTCGAATGAGAGGGACATCACCGGAGATGTGTTGCCTGATCAAGCAAAAGAAATCGATGATCTGCGTAAGAAGTACCTCTCAAAAATGCTCCTAAGCGACGTGAACACGGAACGGGCCCAAGTGGAACGAGAAGTACAAGAATACGCACTTTTTGTTAGAAGACAAAAACTTTTTGGGAAATTTAGATTATATGATGTGTTAGCGTTTTGGCAAAGTTGTGAATATGGTATAATTTGACTATGTAAAGCCTGGTTACAATCGTAAGCTGTTTCTGTTTTACACCTTTTAATTCTGGTGTTTTAGTGAATTTATATTGCGAGTTTCATCACAAAAAGAATGTGTATTGACCAGATGTTCATGTTAATGATGTATAAAAAACATACCAATTGCTTTGCACAAATAAGACACTATTGACAAGTAAATAACACCATAAATTTCACATACATAAATAAACAACATGAACATATCAAACACATGTTAATAAACAAGTGCAGCTTACTAAAACACCCAGAACAAAAAAATAACACCACAGGTTAAAAAAAAACTTTCTGTGTGCAGACAAATAACACCATTAACCTTGCAGCATACATAATAAAACACCCTGAATAAAAATTAACACCACTGGTTAACACAAAAATTCTGTGTGCAGACAAATAACAACCATTAAACTTGAAACATACATAATAAAACACCCTGAACAAAAAATAAAACTATTGTCACCGGTAATATGAAATTCGAACACAACCAAACAAAATAAAACCATGAGTTTATGCAAATCCGAAAAACGATAAAAAACCTAACAATGTACGAAACAAGAAGAAAATACGCTAAAAATAACGAAATGTTTAACTACTCCTCTTCCCCATCCTCCTCGTCTGATGCATCCTCATCTTGTTCATCCATATCTTCTTCAACTTCCTCCCATTCATCTTCCTCCTCGTCAACTTCATCAGCTTCTTCACCGTCATACTGGGCCATAGCTTGTTCTTTAGTCCGAGTAGGGTTTTTGCAAGTACGTCTGTTATGCCCATATCTAAAACAATTTTGACACTGACGGCTCTTTTTGCCCAACTGACTTATAGCAATTTCACGTTTGGACTTCATCCGTTTAGGCTTACACATACCTTTGAATCTTGTTCCAATAAGAACAAGAACGGTTACATCTGATGGTTTTGTGTTACCACTAATTTCGGCAAACCTTTCACGATGGCTCTTACGTGGAGCATTGACGACCGCCTCATCCGCAGTTTTGAAATAGTTAACAACATGATCCCTGAACAAGCATAGCGCATCAAAGTTGGTGACAAGCTTGTTAATAACCGACTCCGTAGAATATGTGATCTCACGTACAATGCGGTTAACTTCATTATAACGATCCTCGGTCTTGTTGATACCTAGAATCTTACCAGGGGCACTATTTGGCACAGCCTCCCGAGTCCAACGTCGTAATATATAGCGTTGTGGAAACTCCCTAATATCAAGCATCCTTATCACACAAAAGATGTGTGAGCACAACCCAAACTGTTCGAATCTTTTGCATGTACAATACACAGTCATGTCGTCCTCCCGCATCATAACCTATAAAACACCGTTAAAAAAGTTAGAATTTTACATAAATAACACTACAAAACACCATATGCAACTGGTAATCGGCAAGAGCTATACAATTTTCATAAATAACACTACAAAACATCATGTGTATACCTCGAAGAAAGTAGTGCATGGTTGTTCCCGATCCTTCATAAAAAAGTTAACGAAGTCACCCGTATTTTCCCACTTTCCGATAGCACATCTGTGTATACCCTTTTTGTATCTCCAACTGCTGGTCAAAAAATATAGTGAGTGTGTATATCCTGGACGCTTGATCCTCCAAAACAAAGTCTTCAGCCGATATTGCAGCATTGGTGTTTCTAGTGTCATGGGTATAAATCATCTGATAAGTTCGAGTTCAATTTTATCCACTTAATTTCCAGAAACACATTTCGCTCCTATTATAGTATGTCCACTAGGTAGACTGGTAGAGGAACATAATCTTAAATATCACTTGAATTGATTTTCGTGAATTGTCAAAACACAATTTCATCTTTAAGTGCTTCTTTTTATAGCTTTAGGAATTAGCATCAAGGACATATAGAAAGACAAAGAAGGAAATATTTTCAAAGCTTGTGATCTAGTTACTCCTTGGTACTCTCTGAACGAGAAGAGGTACGCATAAGCCCGGACATGACCTCCTCACGATAATAAGCTGGTATCCATGTATCCCTGATTTGATAAACTGACTGCAGCCACTCATGATCAACCAAATTAAAATCATTCATTATGGTAGCCCACTCACTTTCAAACTTATCAGGTAGAATGGAATCGGTCCACATAATGGCACACAACCTTTTTTTGAAATATGTACTATTGCAGATTGTAGCACCAACCTAAAACACCATTGAATAACATATAACACAATAATCACCAAAAATTGGCTAAAAAGAAAAAAGAAAGGTTAAAAGGACGAACAACTAAACACCTTAACAGTAAGCTTGTCCATGATGTGCCACATGCATAGCCTGTGTCTACTCTCGGGCCATGTATCTTCAATAGCCTTCTTCATGGCTGGGTCTTGTTCGGTGACAATCACCGGAGGGGCACGGCCAAATGCTTCACGAAACACCTTTAGCAACCAACTGTAAGTTTCAGCCGTTTTGTTTCCTATTATAGCGGCACCAAGAGTAACGTTGCGATTGTGGTTGTCGATACCAGTAAATGGAACAAACATCATGTTGTACCTGAAAAACAAATACGGAATAAAAACACCATACAACTGATGATATATACTTAAGAAAATAAGTTTAAAAAATCAAAATAAAGATCATAATTACCAAACTTACTTGTTACGACGATATGTGGCATCAAATGAAACAACGTCCCCAAACACCGAAAAATTCCTTTTGGCATCTTCATCGGCCCAAAACAAACCCCTTAAAACCCCATCTTCCGTTGTTATATACTCCATTGAAATGTTTGGCATGTACTCTTTTTTCCTCATAAGTCGTTTAATCATCATATCAGCGTCAAACTCAGATATATACCTGTTCAGGTCTCGCTTGAAATTTTTAAAATTGTTTTTCGTTGCTCCAACCTTGTCAAACCCACCATACAATGTCCTCATGATATTAAACGCTTTAACAGGTCCAATTTTCAAAGCGCTCAACGCGTTAACGGCTTGCTCTTGCATATAGTTAATACCTCGGTTAGCGGGGAGTAAATGCCTATCTTCCTCAGCAACAAAAAAGTGATTATGGGCCTCCTTGAAAGAATATACCTCGTATAGATTCAGAGCAATTAACTTTACACACATACGTGCTTCGCAACCCGTCCTTATAGAAGGAACACGTCGGATAGATTTCCTCTTTGACACATTATTTGAGGTGTCAATCTCTTTAGATGTATCGATCGCCTTAAAAGGTTTAGTCCCCTCCTTTGAGCAAACGAACCATTTAGATTTTATAAAACCCTGATGCGTGTACTGACTAGACTTCCTGGCAGTGAAGCCTGAAGCCATTGCATACTTTTGATAAAAGAGGAATGCATTGTTCACCATATCAAAGGTCATCTTAACCTTCGGCTAAAGCGATTCATCTACCTCCGGTAAATAAGTCCTCTTACCGGAGTTTGGAGACACATGTAGTTTCCCAACCGGCTGATAAGTTTGAAAGCCTGCGAAAAAAAGTTAAATTGAATGATTATAGACACAAAATAATACGTACAAAATAACACCACAAAACAACAAATCAACTTTATAAAAATCAATTGTTATAAAAAAACACCCTCCATTTAGATGAAAAAAACACCACGTACGTATAAAAACCTGTAAAGAACATTACATGAAAAAAAACACCATGAAAAACCCTGTAAATAAACATAACATGTAAAAAAAACACCATGTCTCATCATCAACTGATATAAAAAACAAATACCAACTTCAACTTCACTAATATACATAAAAAACACCATGCACATATAAAACACCATATAAGGGTTACACTTGGTGCCATTACAAAAATTACGTATAGTAAAGTAACACATATGTAAAAACACCATACACTGTAACAGAGCAAAAACACCACACCTAATATGCAAAAATACCCATGCAAAAAAACACCATACAGAGTTACGAACTGGTGTTCTTGAAAATTCGAAACATACCAGATGATTGAAAAATTGACAATTACAATTAAACAAACTGGTGTTCTTGAATATTGATTACAATTACATAATAAACGAAAAAACAAATCATACAGAATTACCTTGATCGCCGTTCTCCATGAAGAAAGAAAACATGAATCAGATTAAAGATTGTATGCGTATTCTGATCAAATAAGAAATTAAACGAGATTTTATAACGATTTAGAGGATGAGATTTTATAATGATTTAGATGATAATTATATTCAAAATCGAATTCCCTAAAAAACCTCAGAAAAATTGGTTACAAAAGATTTTATCCTTAATTAGGTTTATTGGTATAATTACTAATATAACCTTGATCTAATGTAATTAATATGGAATGATCTAATGGCTAAGATTCTTTCTCACATTTCTTACACTTTAGGCCTTTTTTACAGGAACCTTAATATATATATATATATATATATATATATATATATAATAGTTATATAGAATTAAAAATAGAAATAAATGAATAGTAATATCACTAACGAATGAGCTGGTATCGGGTACCGGTATCAAATTTACCAATCCGGATGTATTTCCGGTACCGGTTTCGCACCGGTATTCATCGGTTTTTACCCTCAAATGCCGGTGTCGTACCAGTACCGGTACCGAGCCGTACCGTACCAGGTATATTTGGAACCGGTACCCACTTTTGGGGATTTGGGTAACGATATTTTTCATACCGGTTGTTACCGAGCTCATCAAATCATGTAGCAACGTAGCAATGAAAGTAATTGCACCGTTTAGATTACTTTTCATACACACAGTAAGTAAACTGTATTTCGTTTGAATGAGGTTTTATATACACAACAACTTATTTTGCTTTATTTTTTGTCTTTTTCCATAATTAATGAATTTTAGCATGTAAAATTAACTTGGATATTTAGATTATTGATGAGAAAATCGTATCAAATCCTGTAATCAAACCGGTATTGTATCGGTACCAAATTTACTATACCAAATCATTTTCGGTACCAATTTGGTACCCACCTATTGGCGTTTTTAGAATCGTTACTTTCGGTTCGACACCGGTCTAGCACCATACCTGTATTTATTGATTTTTACCTTCAAATACCATACTGTATTGTACCGAGCATTTTCGATGCCGGTACCTAATTTCGATGATTTTCCAGATCGGTACTTTCGGTACCGTTACCGGTACCGAGCTCATCCATATTTTAACTTGTTAGCACCGTAATAACTGAACTGAAAACAACCGAATTTCCAACGTATAGGACGTGTGGGTCCTATTATTATTTATTAGGTTATTTAAAATCGCTTTTTTAGGATGGAGTGACTATCATTTTCATTTTTATTTATGTTTGGATATTCAGTATCTGCTTGCCGTTACTGACACGCGTTTTGCAGTCATTGTGTCCCCGCCGCAGTGTAGGACGTGTGGGTCCTATTATTATATATTAGGTAATTTAAAATAGTTTTTTTAGGACTGAGTGACTATCCTTTTCACGACATTTTTATTTATGTTTTGATATTCGGTATCCGCGTGCCGTTACTGAGACGCATTTTACAGTCATTGGGTCTCCGCCGCAACGCGCGAGCGAAAAATCAGCTAGTTCTTATTATAAATAAAACCACAAGGTACGATCAATGTAATAGATTTAAACGTATTTATATACTATAAATTAGCAACAATCTTATACAATACGAGTTGTACTTTGTGCATTGTAAGATGTATCTGTTTTGTGGGCTCTGTTGTTCTATTGGGCTATGTGGGCGGTCGCTTCTTCATCATCATATATCATCAACACCACCTCACAAACGGCTCCTCAATAACCAGTCAACGACCCCAGGTGATTTCGGCAACCTTCTACTACCGAATTCCAACGGTAATGCTGGCGATTCCGGTCACTTTCTTCGGTCTGATTCCAACGGTCAATCTCAAACCCACGCTGTCTACCCTTACTCTCACCACCTGGTTTGAGTTTTTACCTTGAAACCCTAGGGATATGAATCGAGAAGGTGAGCGGAAAAAGAAGAGAGAGAGAGTGTGTGTGGCGGAGGAAGACGGCCGACGACCTCTCCACGCCGGATGACGCATCTTTTCCGGATCTCCATGGTTATTTGATTTCTTTTGTAATGTTTGGTTATTGGTCCTAATTTTTTGTTTATTCGATTAGGTTTGTTGGACTTCTACTTCTTTAGGGTTTAGGCTCGATTGCTTCTTCTTAACCTGGATTCTGTCTGGTAATTTTGCATTTTGTGTTGTTATTGTTATTTGTATGTCTGGTGTTTTTATTTTTTAAAGCATGTTTGCTTTTTGGGTTATTTTGTACGATTCTGGATTGAACGTTGTTGTCACTCGGAATTGGCAAAGTTAATTTTTTCGCATTTTATTTTACATTGGTTTTATGGATTGAGATTGTTGGCAATGGCTGTTTAGATATGTGTTTCTGGATGTCTTTTGTTTTTTAGGTGATGTATCTTTATTGTTTGTGTGCTATAAGTGTGTGGAGAATGTTTTAGATAGTGAAATGCTTATATTTGTTTATGTTATATGTTGTGCATTGCTGTTGTTGAGAGCTGCTTTCACCTGAACTTACTATCAAGGTATGTATGTTATGAGGTTACACACACACTTTGTTATTATTATTTATTACAATGATTGTGTTTTAATTTTGTATGGTGATGGACATCATTCGTCTGTGGAATGGATTCTTCTAAACACGATAGGCAACCACTACCGATAAGTCAGGGACATGAATGACGTTACTCCGGTGTCCCAAAACGACACCCCTAATTCCGTCGTTCAGATTACATATTGATACGAAAGGTGTCTTATTTCATACTTAGTTTACAACACTTCCAGAATCCATTCAATACTATGTTAAAGAGTCTTGACTACGAAAGTGTTTTCGCTTAAAGTATCCAACTTGACATACGTAAAATGTAACAAACAAATTACTTTTGTATCTCTGATTTAAATTTAATGTAGTTTGTTTCCTTCTTGACCCTAACAGGTTGAGGGCACTTCCAACAGTGTAGCCAAGAGATATTGATGACACCCGATCATAGTTCAACTGTTGAAGAGCTTAAATCTCCTAAGATACCACACAACAAGGTTAGCCTACAGGCTACACCCCCTATATACATGCATATAGTAGCACGTATAAGCTTTCAAAAGAAGCTATAATGGTATAACCGCTTTAATCATATCTAGACTTCAAGATATTATAGTTGAGAAGACTTTTAAAATCATCCTACTGTTAAACGCTTTAATCATATCAAGGCTTCAAGATATTATAGTTGAGAATACTTTTAAAACCATCCTTGCTTTGAACTGGTGGAATTGTTAGCAACCAAGTATCTAACATAAATTAACCAGATTCAAATATTTTTTGTGAGGCTGTTCCTTCCTAGGTCAACATCATTTTATCTAGGTGTCATTATCTTTTGTGTAAATTCAACTAATTAAGTTCATATTTGTTGGAAATAAATCTAAGGTGAGCTGAAAACTAAATTTAACCTTTACCTCTTTGGTTGCACATTAAAGCTTACAAATTTGTAGTTAAATCTAATAATAATTCTACGTATATTAATAGATCATGGAAAAGTGGATCAACTTCCTACTAGCAAAACCTAATGAAGACCTGTTTGGTAGTGACATGCAAGGTACAAAATATATCCACGTATGAAATATATTTTAACATCTTTGCCTCGACTTTTGCTCTTTGAGCTTCTGATAGGCTATTTGAGCTCCAGATCTGGTGTTTCAGTTATGTTATTGTATTATTAGCCACGATCGTTTGCATTACTTATGAAGCTGGAATTTATGACGTGGCCTTAGTGTATATTAGATGATCATCTGTCTGTGATGTGACCCGAGTATACGTTCGATTTTGTTCAGCACAACCTATAGCAACGACATGTCATCGCTATATATAGGCGTACTTCTTTTCGTCTCTAAAGTATAATTCCTTGTAGCAATTAGGTTAATATTCAGTTTACGTACTTTAAGTTTGGTGTTTTGATGGTTATTTGTTTATCTTAATATACGTTAGATAGTGATGTAGAGTAAATGAAGGTTTGTGTTGCTTTACATCTGTGCTTTGGGTGGTATGTGTACATTGGCTGACATACCATTTGTTGGCGTTTATACAAATGTTGGATAATACGATTCCATAGGGGTATGATATAAGATATGATGACAAACAGAGATGCCCAAAATATGAAGACATGACTAGAAAGTGTTTTACTTTATGATTTTGTGAGCAGCTATAATAAACTAAAATTTTCAACATTTTTTTTTCAATTTGTGGTTATTTGGATTTGGTTTTGCTGTAGGGTACAAGTTCAGCTTTTTGGCTCAGCTCAGGGCACACGTAATCCTATTTGCACTCTTGCTGATACGGATGTCAAGGCCGATGTAGCCAAAGCTCCTGTTGCTGTTGCTTAGTGTGTTTTCACCTCTTAGTTTAGTTGATATATAATAATTTGTACTGTTGCTTAGTGTGTTCTCGCCTCTGAGTTTAGTTGATATTTAATAATTCGTAAGGGGGATTTTGAGTTTTAGATGTGAATGTAACTATGACTTTTTTTTGGATCAAAAGAAATAGTCAATGTGACTTCATTTAATAGATGTTGCTTTGTATAAACACAAATGTAATTAACGCCGCATCCCGCCGCATTGAGGCGGGTAGTATATCTAGTTTAATTTAATCTGTACTATGTTTTCTAATCGATTTAAACGTATTTAATTTAATCTGTACTATGTTTTCTCTTACGAAAATACTTTCAAAAAGGTGTTTGTAAATTGAAATATTGTTCTTTCTAATTCCTTTTTACTTTTCGTTACATTTTAAAAGAATCAAAACGCGTTAACTCGTTCCTATAATCACCAACCTTCTAAAACAATATATACTGATGATGAATCGTAAATCATTAACTAACTTTCACATAACAATTGTCCTAAGATGTTGGTTCAGTAGTCAAAAGGCCTGCTTTTCCTAGTGAAGACGTAGATTCGATTCCTGTTCGGACCATTTTCGAGGAACATCTAGGTGAAGGGACGAATCGGGGCTTTAATCCCAGGTACGAACCTGACGGGAGGGCAAGGTTTACGGATTCCATTCAGTTCCCGCGCATCAGGGGACACGATCTCATGGCGGTCGAGAAGTCGACCTTGGACATAGCCCCGAACAAGGTTGGTTTACACGTGAAATTCTTTTGTTGATCAGTTCTGTTTAAACATAATGGAAAACATGTAAATAATACATGTTATAACAGACATGCCAACAGAGAATCCAGAGACAGATGCAGCCATGGAATTTGACATGATAGTCAGCTTGAACAGGTTCCCCTTTAGGATGTGTGTCAATGATGGTAGTACTGAGTTCTTTAGGGTTGAAGATCTCGTAGTAATGGAGAGAGAGGGGGTCGAATATGTGTGAAGTTTTGATTGTCTAACCTTACTTCCTCTCTAGTTATCGCCTTATATACACCCAAGGGGAAGCCTTAATAGTTAATAAGGGTAAATCGGTCCATCAACAATTACCAACTAATATATCATTGAGTAAATTACAAAAGTCGTCCTTTATGTATGTATATTATTGCAAAGTGTGTCCTTTGTCTTTAATAAATACAGAAAACATACTTAATGTTTACAAACCCTAACATGTTATATCATTTACCCTAAACTCTATTTATTTTTTCAGTTAACTCATGTCACGTGAGGCCCACTTGAGGGCATTAAAGTCATTTAACCTACCCAATTTGTCTTCGCTCTATTAAAACCCTAATCTCTCAATTCAACATACCAAACTCAACCGTACAAAACTTAGCCACTTGAATCCGTATCTTTCAATCTTTCATAGATTGAAGGCTGTAGGCACCTTGCAAACCCTAGCCTCACAACCGACTTCAATCTCTTACGCAACCAACGACGTCGTACGACGACGTAGATATTGAAAACATGGAGTGGAACGAGGAGCTCAAGGTGTACACGTACCCCTTCCCTTGTGGCGACCTGTTTCAGATCACAAAAGATGAGTTGAAGATCGGTGAAGAGATCGCTCGGTGCCCTAGTTGCTCTCTATATAGCACTACTATATACAATATGGAAGATTTTGTAGGATCGCGGTCTGACCCGAACGAGTCGTTCAGAGGAGTTTTACTTCGTTTCAGGTGCGGAATAACAAGAAACGGAGGTAGAAACAGCTAATTCTTCACTTAATATACTGATTATATTGATTTGACAATGATTACAGCTCAATCTTCACACCGGCAGCACTTCGGTATGGAATACAAGGCAATCTTATGTGATTTCGCTCATGGAACCCTATATATAGTGTAGAGATTTCGCTCCAAGGGACACATCTCCATATGAGCGAAACCTCATATGCACAAATAAGCGAAATCACCTTGTCCACATGGGCGAAACCCCATCCTAAGACCCTATGAGCGAAATCAGCTCACTAAAAACAATATTCTTCCTATTTTCTCATAAAACGTGCCCTAATCTATACAATACAATGAAAGACTCGATCCAAGACGAAGTCGACAGATGTAGTGCACCAACAGACTCCCCCTCAGATGTTGACGAGTCGACTATCGAGTCACGACAATACTGTGTCTTCACTTCTTCAGTCTTGATCAGTCTCTGGGCTTTTCTATCTCTCTATCTTCATCAACAGACTCCCTTTTAACAATGTCTGCTTGAATATCTTCAGACTCCCCCTCTCGATTTGCTGGCATTCCTTTGTTCTTCAGTAACATCTGCTTCAGGATCATTGTCTGACTTTCACAGGTTCAAGAATGATGCATGGCTTTAGTTTTGTCCACAAAATCTGGAACTTGGCTCAATCTCTATTCACAACAATTAATTTCCAGGATCGAAAATTGGCTTTCTTCAATCAGAGACCTCAGGTATCGTAACCTGGCTCTTTATCATTAAGTTCCAAGATCGAAACCTGGCTATACCTGCACATTCTTAACCCAGAAGTAAATTTTCTAAATTTAACAGTTTGTATGCACCAACACTGACTCCCTCTCATAAACATATGCATCAACAACAACTCTCCCTCAATTTACTTTCTCTATGATGAACCACTTGTTGATTTCCAAAAGACATTCAGTGTTCAATATACACTCCCCCTCACAACAATGTCATCATGTTTAGCACTTGGAATTTTGAAAATCAGCTTTCCAACATCAGTTGTCGAAAATCTTTTTGACTTTTCAAAAATTATGCTAAAACACACACAAAATCTTTTGGATAAATTACACTTTTCGTCCTTTATGTTTGTAGCTAGTTGCAATGGATGACCTTTACCTTTAATAATTACAGCCACAGTCCTTTATTTTGAAAACTCATTACATCTTTCGTCCTTTACCACTAACCAGGTTAAAATTTTGAGCTAAGTCTAGTCACAGAAGGGTATTATGGTCATTTCATGCTTTTATTTTAATTATTTTTAATAAATAAAACCAAAAGTTCATCAGATATATAATTTCATCCCCCATTAAACTCTCACTCATCCCCATTTAAGCTCTCTCTAAGATAGCAGCATAAGCCCACCACCACCGCCACCTGATACATCACCACCACCATCATCATCGGAGCTACACCGTCGCAGATCTGGTGGGATTTTGTCAAACCCTAAACTCATTATCTCATAACATCACAGCCGCAGATCTGGTGGGATTTTGTCAAACCCTAAATACAAATCTGGTGGATTTCGATTCCTACAAAGAAACTAAAGTGATTTCAGATGGTAGACTAGAATCGATGGTTCTTGGCTTGGAATTGAAGCTCTTCGGTTGTGAAGACTCACAGATCTGATGGTTCTTGGCCCGGAATCGAAGCTCTCTGGTCCAAATCTGGGTTCCGGATCTGGTGTGTGTATGGTGGCGGCGACCTTTATGGTCAGAGATGGAGAAGAATGGATCTAAATCTGGTATGTGTTCGGCTAAGGTCGCAGATCATATATGCTAGATCTGGTGTGCGTGTGTATGTTTCAGGGGTTATAGAAAGAGATTATGGTGCCTGAATGGTTTGTGAAGCTGTTGAAGAATAAGATCGGACCTCTGGCGGCGTTGCTTGATGTTGTGTTGAGAGCGGAGTAGGCGGTGGCCGGATAGAGAGAGTTGAAAGAGTCTCTATTTGTTTTATGTATAATATAAGGTAAAAGTTAAGGAAGAAGAAAATGGGGGTATTAGAGTTGGAACCGATTGAGAATAATCACAGGTACTCAACTATTAATGAGAGTTGAAACCATGGATTGTGGGATGTTGTTTGGGGGTTTTTCTGGGTTTTAAATAGGGGTGTGCATCGATCTATATACAGAGGGTTTTTCTGGGTTTTAAATAGCTCCGATGATGGTGGTGGTGATGTTACAGGCGGTGGCGGTGGCGGTGGACTTAGGCGGTGGCGGTGGTGGACTTAGGCGGTGGTTGAGTAGATACAAGAGAGATTCAGATGTACAGATATAGATACAAGATCTTTGAGCAGATTAAATAAGTTGTATTATGTATATATGTTATGTTTTAGTTTTATTATTAAATAAAAACATGAAATGACCATAATACCCTCATATGACTAGATTTAACTCAAAATTTTAACCTGGTTAGCACTAAAGGACGAATGGTGTAATGAGTTTTCAAAATAAAGGACTGTGGCTGTAATTATTAAAGGTAAAGGTCATCCATTGCAATTAGCTACAAACATAAAGGACGAAAAGTGTAATTTATCCAAATCTTTTTGTATTTTCTGAAAGAAAGTAAATGACACCACTTGAAGAATCAAGAAAATGCAGAAATAAAATATTTACAAACAATATTTTTGTGAGTTTGCGTAAGAGGATCATATCAGTTTTTGAGACATGTCACCAACACCATTAAGCTGATTATATACTAAGTTCTAAACAATTCACCTAGATTGTCAGTATGTTTGTCCACTTAAATTTTCACACAAAGTTCAATTGATCCGAGATACGATGTTAATGTTTTAAGCTCTTGAACTTATTCGTGTGTCCCACTACTTGAATATACTCTCGTATCCAGATCCCAATATTCAGTCTTACAGGTGAGTACACCACAGATGATATCTGTTCAGGGGTTAAATGCGAGGGCCGTGAGAGCTCAGGTCGATACTTCCGTATACGTAAAGAGATGACGGCTTGGACTTTTCGGTGTGTCCCCTTTAGAGGATCTTTTGATTACAACAGCAGCGACTATCAATTTTATTGTTTCATCAGCATGCTAAGGGCTTAGCTATTTTTCAAGCATTTGCGGAAAGCATTATCCGGGGACTAGGTTAATACTCCCATACAGCAGAAGTCCCGGGATAATACCCCAGATATCACTGAGCATAAAGACCTAGTATCTCAGAATAAGGGACCTTTCAAACAAGATTTCAGGGGTTACCTATATATCCAAGAAGTTGTTAACCCACAGAACAAACAAGTTTGAAATTTTAGGTTTATATCTCGACACAATTTACTAAGTGTGTAAAAATCTACTAACACATCCACAGTAAGATTGTTTAACACCTTTTTGACTTTACATATCTTTAGCATGTTGTGACAGTCTACTAATGTACTATCATTTCCTCTTTTTCACAGCAAAACTCATTTTGGATTTTATCATGTTTTTGGCTTTTTCAAATTTTCAAATGTTTTTGGATTTTCTGCAATTTTCTTACTCCCCCTAAAATGCAAACACATTTCAAAGGAAATTTAAAAATAACTAAGCTCTTGACCCAATTGAAACATAAAATGTAAAACAAACTATACAAAAACTTGACAACTGATATCGAATCGCATCAAATCTCCATCCTCTAGGCATAAACAATCAGAACTCCCCCTTTCACAAACCATTTTCTCATTTAGATCTCAAAACACTTAAGTTTGTTTTAATCAAAATGATTTTTCCGGAAAATGAGTTTGTTTTTACCACTTGTAGGTTTACCACTTGTTAAGTATGGGGATATTGTTCATCATCTTGTCTATTTTTATCATGTGTAGTAAATCAAGTACAACTTAATGTCCCTGATTTACCAATTGCAGTTAAGCCACCTTTGTACCACTTGTAAGTATATCCGAAACAATACCACTTGTAAAAATACACACAATGCTAATTGTAGGAATGTTACGTCTACATAAACCATTTTACCACTTGTAGGATTGATCACAAAGATGCCGATTCCTGCTTCACACTTACCAACCTGGAAGCTACGGCGTAGTCCCTTCACCTGTAATCATTCAAACATTTTAACAAATTTTTCAACTTCATAAAACATGAATGATGCTGATTCCTGATCCACGATATAAACTTGGGATCTCCGGCAAAGTCCTAAGACTTTAAGGGAAACAAACTTCCATCCAAGTCTTCTCAGACTTGATGGCTTTCAACTCTTGCATAGTAGGTTTGTATGTTGCCTTTTTAGTCGCATAAAAATCTTTAACCCCCTTTGCTTCCCATTTAGCATTTTCCCAAATATTTTCTTTACACTTCCATTAAATGTTTTCTCGACATCAAACTTAGTTTTCTCGTTATAAAATTGATTCGAGATATCAATCTTACCAACCTTCCTTTTAACCTCTTCAAATTTCAGTGATGGAAACTCTTCATCATTCACTGAAATTTTCACCTCATCTTATGGCTCTTCTGGCTTTGTGGAACCAGATTCATCGCCGACTTACTCATTAACCTGTTTAACAACCCACACTTGGTTGTCATTCTCTTTCTTTTTATAAAAATTCTTTTTCGAACATTCACCAACCTCATATGTTGAATTTTCAAAAACTTTAAGTTTTTCGGTTGGTGGTTCAACATCAACAACTTTTTCTTTCAATTTCTGAGAAACTCCCTGTTTTGTTTTGACGTTTTTTTGACAGTTCCATGCAATGTGACCAAGTTCATTGCATCTGTAACAGGTTCGAGTTTCTCTTGGATATGACACTTCAGTTCCATTCTTCTTCTTTTCAGCAAGAAACTCCTGGTTTGACTGTCTCCAGAACGGTTTCTTCTGTTCCTCCTCAGCACTTCCACCTGAAACAAATTCTGTTTTTGTTTTAGATTTTTTCACATTTTTATGATTTTCTGGTGGAATAAAGCCTAATCCTTTCTTTTTGTAACTACGATTTTGGTTTGATTTCTTTTGAACACCAGAACCAGAATTGTAACCTTTTTTTCTTGTTTAAGCGTTGTTGAACTCTTGAAGTGTACTTTTTAGGTTTTTCGGTAAGATTTAAATCTTTTATTTCAGAAATATTAATTTATGTCATTTTGAAAACCTTTTTGATCATGTCAAAACGAACACTTCTTATTGGAAATTCTTTGTCAGAATATAATTTGTCCGAATCATTTAAAGTGTATGCTACTTCAAATGCTTCATCATCCAAATTTTCCTTTGATAATAAAAACTCTTTACTGTAAGACCGTTTAACCGATGACTTTGGACTGTTGACTGACGAATTTGACCCTCCAGACTCAGACTTTGACTCGGACTCCTCATCAGTATCCAACACCTGATCGACCACCTTTTTTATTAACTCAGACTCATGATCAGTGTCAGATGAGGTAAACGTGACGTCAATGTTTTCTAGTAATTCATCAGTTGTGTCGGTTTTTAGCTTTATGTTGACTGCTTTTTCAAGTTGCTCCTCGTTTGGTTTTCTAGGAGAATACCCTTCCCAAATTGGAGGCGGACACTTGTTATAGCTAAAAGTCTGTTTCTTACCACAATTTTTCTTCTTTGGCTTCTCATCTTGAAAAGCTTCCATACCTGCAACAGTTGGGTAAATACAATCAATGAGATAATCAGAACTAGAATAACTTTGCAATAAACGTCTAATTCTCTCATTTTCTATCTTTTCTGTCTCCAACTCTTGCTTCCATTTCGCACTCTCTTCGATGTAAAAGTTTATAGCTTTCTGCTTCGACATCATGATTGCATTCATCATCGTTAGTGCTTGTTCTCTTTCTGAATTTGTCTTTTGGAGACCAGTTACTGTTTTGTTTAAGACATCATAAGATTCTTTCACATAGTTGAGGTTGAACAGTAACTGCTCCTTCTTCTTTTCATATTCAGCTATTATCTTATTCTTTGCTGCACATTCTTTGCAATCTTCAAGACACTTTTCACAAGGCTTAACAATTTCAACAATCTTTTCAACTTCGAATGTTTTCACCACTTCTATCACTTTTTCTGTCTCAGTCACCTTTTCTTCTTCTTTCACCTGTTCACTTTCAACATTCTTCTCAGCAACACTTTCAACACTCTCTTTCTGAACAACATCTTCAGTTTTCAATTGTTGTTGTTCTTTAGCAGCTCGTTTCTCCTTCAGTTTCTCCATGCGATCTGCAAAATAGAAATGAAAACTTTCAGGAGAAAGATGAGATTTAGCAATATTGATATGCTTTTCCTCCTCATCATCACTACTACTATCAACTGGTGATTGATCAACTTGTACAGATTTTTCAGAATCAGCATCTGATAAACTAGAATCTGATGGTGTTTGATCAAATACAACTTCTTTTTCTGAAGTAATATCATTCTGCACACTCTCATCTGAACTCTGTGAACTTTCATCAGCACTTTCTGAGCTTTCATCAGATGCAACAGACTGTTCCTCCACACTTTTCACCGTCTCTCCAATAGATTTCATCCAGGTGTAAACATGTCTGGTTCTCTGACAATCTTAGCGATGAAAGCTTTGAAATCACCCTTTTCATCAACAAACATATCCCAACTGAATCCTTCAGGTAGTCTTTCATCATCTTGATCGACTAAACATGCTTTGCTATCAGGAGATATGTAGTTGCTCCTGATATTCGCTAATTTACACATATTTTAGTCCCCCGTTTTACCCCTATTTTATGCGTTTTCGGCCGTAAAACCGTCATTCGGATACTTAATTATCTACACTTTTGTTTACAGGCCTAAAACAGCATACCAGACAAGATGATAGCGAAAATGAGGACTTTCCGGACAAAACGACGAAGCTGCGAACCTTCTGTTAGAAAACTGACCTGGGCGTGTGGAACGGTCGTGCGACCTGATGCACGACCGTGCATCTCCGATAAATCATGAAAGGCCCGGCAGTGAACGAGGGTGCAACTCCGCGTGCAGGGCATTGAAGGCCAACCCGGGAATGCACGGTCGTTCCAGATCTTGCACCCCGTGCGGATCCGATGATCCAGCCAACCTCGGAACTGAACGACCAGTGCGACCAGGCGTGCAACAAGAACCCGGTAATGAACGACCGTGCCATATGAAGAACGGTCGTGCGATATCGAATCTGGTCAACGATCTGATGACGTCATGCAGTATGGTGCACCATACCCAATAATTGCTTAAAGTGCACGGTCGTGCCACAGGAAGAACGACCGTGCGGCATCGAAAAAATATAAAAACAGAACAGAAACATTATGTTCAACATTCTGGAATTTTGGGAGCCTCACAGGCGATTTTACAGGCTCCGGAGGCTTTGCTTTTGACCCGGATTCAAGCCACATTGTGCCGTTTAGCTCCATTACTATCCGGATTCTTAATCTTATGCTTGTTTATGGTTTGGTTTTCTAATCTTTCCATGATTTTGTTAATCTTTCAAGCATTTAGATTAATGTTTACGTATTATTGTAGCCTTTGGGTAAAAACACAACAATCCCTTGCTTGATTATAACCATTAGTGTGTTAATCTTTGTTTGTAATGACATTTGGAAGTATTTTCTATGTTAATCTTTGATGATTAGTTTGCAACCTTGTTATTGATATTGATTTCTTGATTATAAGTAATTATGTTGGATGATTGATGCTTGGTTAGTTAAGATAGTTGAAAAATGAAGCTTAATTAATCTTGTATTAGTAAACTTTGAACTTGGTTAACTAGTTTAGCTTGGTTTAAATGTATGCATCATGATACTAGAAATGGTTAGTGATTTAATAAAATGTAATTATTGTTAATCAAGAGAGCTTACCGTCACGTAAGGACCTTAACGGGTTAGATGGTGTCGTTATAAATTCTTGCCATGATTTGTTAGCTTAGTTAGTAGTTTAGGCCAAAATTGCTATCTTGGTGAATTATTATGCAAGATTTGTAAAATGAACTCGGTTGTGATTTAATCTAATTTATGCTTGTCTCGGTGGTTGCATTGTGTTCATTGGTGTTGCTTTCCTTGATTAAGTGCGGTTAGAAAACTCCTAACGGATGACTAACTCATTTTTAAGAGATTTTCATAGACATTTATCAATTGCACGTTAAAGAACAATTTTAGGTGGTTAAAGTGTGTTTATCATTTTAGCTTTCCGAATGATTGTCATGTTAGGATTCCCGAAAGGGATACTAATTGTCTTAAATTGGAAAATTGACCGAATGCTTCTAGTGCCAAAACCGACTTAGTTGACATGATGTGGTTGTGTATTAAGCAAGGCTTTTTATCTATTATCTATTATGTTTTTATTTTGTGTTTGTTTACGCTTACTTTAGTTTTTATAAAATCAAACAACTTATGTTTTTACCGGTAGTTTAGTGACAAAGGTCTAGTATTATTCCTCCGCCCATTTCCTTGGATCGATACTTGGTTCTTACCGATACTTTACTACATATATGACGGGGTACACTTGCCTCTTTCGTGTGTGTTTTAATGTAGTAGTCGTCTTTTCCGAATGGATTCTGAGCACCACTAGCTTCCCTATTCTTGCACTCTCGCTTGAAATGGCCTTTCTCCCTGCATCGAAAACAAGTAACTTTAGATTTATCAAAACCTAAAGTAGATACATGAGCATCAAGAAAGTCATTTCTCCCGGTAATTGTCTTGAACTTTTCAGCACGCCTAAGAACACTAGCAAGACACCATTTGATATCCATTAATTCCATTTCTTCAGCGTCTATTTGATCGTAATCCTCCTTTGTGAGCATAGGATTTCCGATCCTCCCAGCAACAAGACCTTCATTTGAGAGCAACACTGAACCAAGTAGAGCCATGTGGTCTTTAGCAGTTTCTTCTGAAAAACTTTGACCTTCTGGAAGATTTAGAGCAAAGTTGCACTGAATCACATAACCACTTCCAGTTTTCGTGCTTTGAGAATGAAAACTTGTATTTGACTCTTTAGGATTGACACTCGGAAATGATGAGAATCCACTGTTGCTTTTAGTTGAACTCTGATCAACCTTTTCTGTAGAATCCCCAGCATAAAATATTCACTGTGTCAAATTTTCGTTTGCAGGTTAATGTTCTCGACCCCCGCTCCAGAAGTTGTTGAACCGTCAGACGAGCCCGAACGTGATCTTTGGAGACGTCTACGCGCGAGAGGTCGGGCGGTTGGGCTACTGCTCGCTAGTGGTGAGCCGGAGCCGGTGGTACCTGTTGAAGTCAAGGGCTCAGGAGGAGACGCAATCATGGCCGATGATGAGCGACCGTTGAATGAGACAAATCAGCCCGGAAGGGCCGGCCTGGAGCCGAGTATCCTTCAACCTACTATTGATGCACCTACTTTTGAAATTAGATCTAGTATTATTAACATGGTGCAGAATTCAGTACAGTTTGACGACGTGAGCACGAGGATCCCGGGAGGCATATTGCTGCTTTTCTCCACATTTGTTCCACGTTTAAGATTACAGGTGTTTCGGAGGATGCGATTCGGTTGAGGTTGTTTCCGTTTTCGTTACGTGACAAAGCTAGAGCTTGGCTTATGTCACTTCCTGCCGGGTCCATCAGGACCTGGAATCAGTTGGCGGAGCAGTTTATGCAGAAATATTTTCCACCTGAGAAAACGAACAAGCTACGGAACCGGATTGTTTCCTTTCGCCAGGACGAGGGCGAGTCGTTGCATGCAGCTTGGGAGAGATTCAAGGATTTGTTGATTGATGTGCCACATCATGGCTTCTCCAAGCGACAGCTGGTTTTAACGTTCTATCAGGGGCTCAGTTATAATACGCAGGAGCGATTAGACGTGAACGCGGGAGGCGATCTAAGAACTAAGACGCCGACTGAAGCGTATGATATTATAGAAAAAGCTGCGTTGAAATCCAGCTCGCGTCGAGAAGGAGATAGAGGTCAGGCATCATCATCATCATCTCGCGCAGGAGTTCATGCTGTAGACGACTACACGGCCATTACTGCACAAATCTCGGCTCTTGCATCGAGATTCGACAGGTCCCAGATGATTGCGCATGCTGGCTCGGGATGTGACCAGTGCGGAGTGTCACACGAGCCTAGGGCATGTTTTCAGGGAGTCGTATATGAGGGCCACGAAGAAGTAGATTTCGTGAGTAATCAAGTGAGGCTGCAGAACAACCCGTACAGTAACACCTATAATCCCGGTTGGAGAAATCACCCAAATTTTGGGTGGCGAGCGAATACAGGCAATCAAAATCCTTTGGGATTTAATCAGCGCGCTCCAGCGCCATAGCAGGGTCAAGGTCAGCAGTTCCAGCAATACAACCAACCTTACCAGCAGCGTCCATATTCATATCAGAATCAGGGCACTGGGAGTAGCTCCCAGTAGCAGGCCCCTCAGTCTAGTTCGAAGTTGGAGGATATGATGGCTCAGCTTCTTACTAGCTCCTCGAGTGCGAATCAGTTGGCTGAAAAACGCTACCAACAGAGCGAGGATCGTTTTCTTTCTCATGAGGGAGAAATAAGGAGTCACAAGGCCTCGATTCAGAATATCGAGAATCAGGTTGGTCAGCTGGCACAGATGATGTCTAAAAGACCCCAGGGTGGTCTTTCGGGTAATACAGAACCAAACCCGGGCGGACACAAGGATGTGAATGTTGTCATGACCAGGAGTGGAAAACCTACCAGACCCGTCATATCGGACTCAGCACCGATCACTGAAGCGGTCCCGACTGACACACCGGACGAGGTGCAAGCCAGGCTACGTCCAGCAAGTACAGCACAAGTCCAGGAGCCGGTCAAAGATTACACTCCTCCAGTACCTTATCCAGGCAGGCTGAAGAAGCAGAAGAATGAAGAACAATACGGTAAGTTCCTTGAGTTGTTTAAGCAACTACACATCAATATACCGTTTGTTGAAGCCTTGGCCCAGATGCCAAAGTATGCGAAATTCCTTAAGGATATCCTCTCGAATAAACAAAAGCTCGAGGATATTTCATGTGTGGTGATGAATGAAACTTGTTCTGCCGTTCTACAAAACCGTCTGCCCATGAAAATGGGAGATCCGGGTAGTTTTAAACTTCCGTGTTTGATTGGAAACATGTCTGTTAGCCATGCATTAGCTGACTTGGGAGCGAGTATCAACCTTATGCCTTATAAGGTTTTTACTAAACTGGATCTAGGTGAGCCATCACCTACTAGGATGAGCATTCGGTTGGCAGACCGTTCAATCAAGTATCCGCGTGGATTTGTGGAAAACATGCTTGTAAAAATTGATAAATTTGTTTTCCCCGTGGACTTTGTTATTCTTGACATGGACGAGGATTCAAAAGTACCTTTGATACTTGGATGTCCTTTCCTCAATACAGCGAGGACGATTGTTGATGTGGCCGCTGGCCAAATCACGCTCCGAGTGAATGATGAGCACGTGACATTCGATATCAAAAGATCGATGCAGCATCCGCAATGTCACGATGACAAGCTTTATTACGTCGACATTGTCGATGCATGTGTGTGCTCTCATTTTCAAGGTACTATTGACGAGATTGATTCGGACACACGTCTGTCGTGTGGGGACCTGATTGGCATTATGCAGGAGGGCCACGATTTCGAGCAGCCAGTCTATCAGATTGGTGACGATGGTTCCCAAAGTCTGGAGAGATTTCTTGAAATTGTCCATGTAGAAGAAGAGAAAGCAAAACCGTCGGTTGAAGATCCACCGTCTTTGGAGTTGAAAGAACTCTCGCCACATCTCGAGTATGCATTTCTTGACGAGGAGCATCGCTTACCGGTAATAATTTCGGCGTCATTGGAAAAGGTTGAGAAAGATCAGCTTCTTGAGGTTCTGAGACTTCATAAGAGAGTCATTGCATGGAAAATCATGGATATCAAAGGCATCAATCCTTCTTTCTGTACTCACAAGATTCTGATGGAAGACGAGTACAAACCGTGTGCACAGCATCAGAGGCGTTTAAATCCCAATATGCAGGACGTGGTGAAGAAGGAGGTGATTAAGTTGTTGGATGTCGGGATGATATATCCTATTTCGGACTCTGTGTGGGTGAGTCCAGTGCAGGTTGTACCTAAGAAAGGTGGTATGACTGTAGTCTCAAATGATAGGAATGAACTAATTCCTACCCGTACCGTCACTGGGTGGCGAGTTTGCATTGACTACCGCAAACTCAATGATGCTACTCGTAAGGATCACTTCCCGCTTCCATTCATCGATCAGATGTTGGAACGTCTGTCGGGGAAGTTGTATTACTGTTTCCTAGACGGGTTCTCTGGGTACTTTCAGATTCCTATCGCTCCTGAGGATCAGGAGAAGACTACCTTTACCTGCCCCTTCGGCACATTCGCCTACCGGTGGATGCCTTTTGGGTTGTGTAATGCACCAGCGACCTTCCAGAGATGCATGGTTGCAATTTTCCATGGCATGATCGAGGATTCCATGGAGGTTTTCATGCATGATTTTTCGGTATTTGGGGATTCCTTCGATCACTGCTTGGAAAATTTGAGAAAGATGTTGAAGAGGTGTGAGGAGACGAATCTGGTCCTGAACTGGGAGAAATGCCACTTCATGGTGAAGGAGGGCATAGTTCTGGGACACAAAATTTCTCACGCGGGCATGGAAGTTGATCCAGCTAAAGTCGACGTTATTTCACGACTTCCGCCCCCACCTCTGTTAGAGCTATACGGAGCTTTCTCGGTCATGCCGGGTTCTATCGGCGATTCATCAAAGATTTTTCAAAAATCGCCAGACCCATGACCTGTTTGTTGGAGAAAGATGCTTCGTTCGTGTTTGGAGATGATTGCTAGAGGGTTTTTGACCTTCTCAAGCAAAAGTTGATTGAGGCCCCTATTTTAGTTGCACCGGACTGGAGTCTGCCGTTTGAAATTATGTGCGCTGCGGGTGATTATGCTATAGGGGCCGTTCTGGGTCAAAAGAAAGAAAAGCACTTTCACCCGATCTATTATGCGAGCAAAACTCTTCACGACGCTCAAGAGCATTACACCACGACTGAAAAAGAGCTCTTGGCGGTCGTTTTCGCATTTGATAAATTCAGATCGTATCTAGTGCTTTCGAAAACCGTTGTGTATACTGATCATGCAGCCATCAGATACCTCTTCATCAAACAGGACGCCAAACCGCGTCTAATCAGATGGATCCTGTTGCTGCAAGAGTTCGATATTGAAATTCAAGATAAAAAGGGTGCATTAAATGTAGCGGCTGACCATTTATCTCGGTTAGAGCATGGAGACATCAAGGACGCGCGTTGGGATTCAATCAATGACAATTTCCCACACGAGGTTTTGATGGGTGTTGAGATATGCGATGAGTCGCCATGGTTCGCCGACTTTGCGAACTATCTTGCTTGCGGGATTCTGATTAAAGGGTTGACTCACCAGCAAAAGAGGAAATTCTTTTCAGATCTCAAGCACTACATATGGGACGACCCTTTTCTATTCAAGGTGGGTGCTGATCAGGTGATCAGAAGATGTGTATCAGGGACTGAGGCGACCGATATTCTACGCCAGTGTCATGAGGGACCTACCGGAGGCCACCACGGAGCCAACTTCACCGCGAAGAAGGTGTTGGATTCCGGGTTTTACTGGCCGACCATTTTCCGTGACGCGCAGAGTTGGGTGAAAGCGTGCGATGCTTGTCAGAGGGCGACGAACATATCGGCACGCGACGAAATGCCCCCGAACTGGATACAAGTATGTGAAGTCTTTGATGTTTGGGGGATAGACTTCATGGGACCATTCCCCCCCCCCCTCACGTGGAAACAAGTACATACTCGTGGCTGTTGACTATGTATCAAAGTGGGCGGAGGCGCAAGCCTTACCCACTAACGACGCCAGAGTGGTTGTGAGGTTTCTTAAAAGTTTGTTCGCCCGATTTGGCGCTCCGAAAGCGCTCATTAGTGACCGAGGGACTCATTTCTGTAACACACAGCTTGAAAAGGCTTTGTCTCGATACGGTGTGCATCACCGTTTATCCACGCCCTATCACCCGCAGACGAGCGGGCAGGTGGAAATCACGAACCGTGCGCTTAAGCGCATCCTTAAGCGGTCTGTAGGTGCTAACCGCAAGGAGTGGTCGGACAAGCTTGATGAGGCATTATGGGCATTTCGTACAACTTATAAGACCCCTATAGGGACCACCCCCTTTAGGTTGGTATACGGAAAGGCATGCCATTTACCGGTGGAGTAGGAGCACAAGGCTTTGTGGGCATTGAAAACCGCGAATTTGGACCTAAAAACCGGAGGTGAAGCCCGGTTTCTCCAAATTCATGAATTGGAAGAATTGCGACAACAATCCTACGAAAGCTCCGTACTCTACAAAGAGCGCACGAAGAAACTTCACGACAAACGCTTGAAGGACCATAAAGAATTCCAAGCGGGTGATCTTGTTCTTCTATACAATTCACGGCTGCGCTTATTTCCTGGGAAGCTTCATTCACGCTGGACAGGACCATACACGGTTAAGGAAGTGTTTCCGTATGGTACTGTTGCAGTAGAGAACGCGGATGGCGTTGCATTCAAGGTAAATGGTCACCGGTTGAAGTTGTACGTTACCGGGCCGATAGAGTCGGCAGTGGAGGTAATTGAGCTCCAAACCCCTCACATATCATAAGGGGTGGGGAGGAGAGAGTCTACGCTACTGACTCGCGGATCAAAAATGTAGCAAGAGCATATTTTGCGCTTTAGGGGTAGTATCGTCTTTTTAGGAATTTTTCTAGTTTTAGCTTGGAGTCTTGCTATCGACTCGTCGACAAAAATTTAGCATGAGTCTATGCTACTGACTCGCCGACAAAAATGTAGCAGGAGCGTCTTTGGCGCTATAAGGGTAAAATTGTCCGCTTTTATGTTTTTGTAGTCTTAGCGTAATTTAGGTTAGTTAGGTAGTTTCCGTTAGTTTGTTTTAGTTTCGTACGTGCCGAGCGAAGGTTCTGTGTTGCAATATTGTTAGAACAGTTAGCGTGTTGAAAAAATGGCGAAAAACCGCCAAAACAGTTGCTGGAAATGGCTTCTGCGGAAAATTCTGATCTGCAGCTGTTGCACGGTCGTTCCTCGGGACGCACGACCGTGCATTTCCGAGGGCCGGCACGGTGGATCGCACCCCCGGTGCATCTCCGAGAATAGTTGACTGGGATTGAGCGATGTCGGTGAAGCACGACCGTGCGAAAGGTCGAACGACCGTGCGTCAGGCTGAGGGCATTTTTGTCATTAGGTACTATAAGTACCCTCATCTGCAGCCCCCATTCACAATTCGCGAAACCCTAGTCGCACCAGGCCGTTCCAGACCGTTTTTACTTCAAATCGCACGGTTCTTCGCACGATCTCACACCCTACTTCGCACGGTACGTTCCTAGTTGTAGATTATCTGTTTCTTTGCTTTCTAGGATTAGATTTCCTCCGATTCTTCAAGGAATTTTTAGGGTTCTCTTCATAAACAAATCGAAACCCTAACCCTTGTTTGAATCTTGCATATCGTGAACATCCGATGCATTTTCTGACCCCAGTTTGTGTAAAAACTTGATGATTTGTGAAAAAAATCGGGCTACTTAGAGCCTGGGTCAGAATCTGCAGATAACGCAGTCGCACGGACGTTCCTTGTATGGAACGGTCGTGCCTCGCCGTTGATTCACGATGATTTGTTTGTTGGTCGGTGTTGCACGGTGGTGCCGTTGGTCGCACGCCGTGCAGTTCCGACAGAGTTGGGCAGATGGTGCTTGTCATCGGCGACGCACGACCGTGCGTCTCGTCGCACGACCGTGCCATATGCCCAGATCAGAATTCACAGCTTCTTCATAATTGGCTGCTCGGCTGTTTTTTATTCAAATTTTTCCTGTTTCCATCTCTCTAATTTTATTTCTCATACAGATGGACCATCCTTTTCTTCAATTCGACCCCAACGATGAGCGAGAGGCTTTGTGTATCCCGAAACGAGACGCATTATGGGCACGGCGGGGGCAGTTCGGAGTCCCCCGATGGTTGGATTGGGAAGTGATGCGGGAACTCAATCAGTATGACAGACTAGACGACATGATGAGTCGCCCGCTTACAAATCTGGTCGGTTGCAACTGACCCGTTTACCGGGAGCTGACCATAGAGTTCTTCGCATCTTATGCCTATGAAAAGCCGGTTGCTCATCGAAGACCCAAATTCCGCCACTAGGAGCGGGTAGCTTTCAGGTTATGTGGTCGATGGCATACGTGGTCGGTTGGTCGTTTGGGTAGAAGGCTCGGGATTTATACTAGGGACGACATGGATGATACCGATGTCTTCACAGATCAGTTCACCTTCCCTTCTGATGCAGCACGGGATGCATTTTGGGCTGAAAATGCCGTTGGGGGCCCCTACAACCCAAGGATGTCGAAGGCCTCGCGACTCAGAGACCCTTTGGTGCGAATGATGCACCATGTATTTAGCCATACGATATGCGGTCGCATGGACAGTCTTGGTAACTGTCCAACACCAGATTTGATCTTTCTATTTGCGTTGGTTGAGAAAGCACCTATCAACCTAGCCGTACGAATGGCTGAATACTTCGTCAAGTGCTCGGGGCGGACTCCGAACAGTGAGATACATGGCGGTCAGTATGTGACCGAAATAGCGTACAACGAACGCTATATAACTGAGGAGGTGCTTCAGGGTCTCACTCTGATAACCGAGGGGGTTCATGTCGACATTAGGTCACTAAAGGCCATGGGGTTGATTGTAGAGCTAGATAGGGGGGATAGGTTGAAAGGGTTGAACAACGAGGTCTGGGACCCGTTGCCTCCAGATGTGGAGGAACATGAGGATGAGGAGATGCACGATCAGGAGCATTCGGAGCAGCAGCACCAGCCACAGACGCCACCACATTCACCGCAGCACCATGCATTCCACCAGCATCAGGAGTGGCCAAAGTTCTACCAGCAGTTCCAGCAGATGCGAATGACGCAGGAGCAGCATGGTACTTACATTGACTAGATTAGATCGAGCCAGGACAAGATTCGGGCCAGTCAGGATCAGTTCGGGCCACTCAGGACCAGCTTCGGCAGAGCCAGGATACTCTATACCAGGGGCTGAGTGCGAGATTTTCATATCTTTTCGGGGAGATGCATCATGCATACCCCGACTACTTTCAGCACCCTCCACAGTTCCCACCGTGGAACCCCCCTGGTTATGGCGATGCGGGTCCGTCCTTTACTAGAGACGATGATGGTGATGACGCTTAGGAACGGTGGAGTGATAGTTGGTGGTTGTTTTTAGTATTTCAGTACTTTGTTTTGGGTGTTTATTTTTGCCTGTTATTTCAAACACCCCGGTTATGTATGCTTTATTTTTCAGACTCTTTACTTTAGTTTTTATGTTATGTCTTTGTTGGGATTGCTAGTATTTATATTTATGTATATTATGGTTGGTTTGTGATTTTTCTGTTTCTGTTCTATTTTGGTGCACATGTGACATACTTGCAGGTTTTGGGCTATTGGATTTTGGACCGGAGCACGTGACAGATACAGCCTCGGAAGTCTCGTTGCATCAACATCATCTTGAGGGGAGTATTGTTATCCTTTTCTCTATATTTCGGGTCTCGCATTGGGGACAATGCGAAGTTCAAGTGTGGGGAGGGGGTTAACTTTGTTTGTCCTCATTTGTAAAAAAAAATCAGAAAATCAGAAAAATCATTCAAAAATACCTGTATTTTATATATATTTTAGTAAATAAACCGGTTGATTGTGTTTTAGAGAGCATCGGACTTGATAAAAACTCGACAAGCAAAATATTTTTGAAAAAGGAAACCGGAAAGCGTGACAAACAAAGAAAGACTTACATGATAGTTTTCACACTTTTTCCCATTCCATCCGTTACGTGAGCATATTTGAGCCTATTGTTATATATTTGTTCATTTCGGATATAGGAGTGAGCCGGATGTTATGTGTAATTTAGAACTTGTCACTAGTATGCTTGTTAAGACCATGAACTTGTGGATTTGTGTAAAAGTCATAGAGGCACTTAGATTACCCCTTTGTTATAAACCTTGTTCTTTGTGTTGTGCTCCCCGTTCACCTTATATTACCCTTTAGGATTAACCATGTCGAGCCTTCCCGTTTACCTTTGTTTACCCACATTATCGCCCACTTAGCCGAATTTAGCCTTTGTATGTTTTAAACCTTTTTAGTGTTGAAACTCGGACAAAATAATCGTTTAACTAGTGTTTGTTTCAGTTTATTGTATAGTTAGTTAGTTTGCAAAAAAAAAAAAAAACAGAAAATAAAACACCCTAAAATAGGGTGAAGTTGATAAAAATCGAGCAATTTTGAATGCTTAAATGTTAAAATTTCGTTGATAAGCTCGATTGCGCAATAGTCGCCTTTTTAAGGCATTTGTATGTATAGTTGTATATTTTGTTGCTAGTTAAACGCTACTACCGAGTTTTAACCATTTTCGCCACTTTATATGTCCACTTCCATACCCTTCGCCCAAGCCTAACGTTACAACCCGTAAAGACCTCTTGATTTACACTTGTTTGCATGTTAGTTGGTGGAGACGAGATCTTATGACAAGCTTATGATATTGCATATTTCATTGACGAGGCATTGAGTGTTTGCACATACACATTTTATGTATGTTTCATAAATAAAACCGAGTGTGTGTGAACATTGTGAGTCGTGTGAAGATTAACATGTTGAGTCAATTAAATGTGAAGTCAAGGCTTTTTGGTTGTCGCTTTATAATTACATATGCTTGTTGGGTTTGAGTCTTTTGATGTTGTCTTTCGACAAACCGGCTAACCGTTTATAGTAGTTTTCAATAAACTAGTGTGTAAATTATCATCCTTGTTTGTTTCTGTCTTTTATTGCTTTTTAGTTCAGCTTGCTTGAGGACAAGCAAGGTTCAAGTGTGGGGAGATTTGATATTCGTTAATTTACACATATTTTAGTCCCCCGTTTTACCCCTATTTTATGCGTTTTCGGCCGTAAAACCGTCATTCGGATACTTAATTATCTACACTTTTGTTTACAGGCCTAAAACAGCATACCAGACAAGATGATAGCGAAAACGAGGACTTTCCAGACAAAACGACGAAGCTGCGAACCTTCTGTTAGAAAACTGACCTGGGCGTGTGGAACAGTCGTGCGACCTGATGCACGACCGTGCATCTCCGATAAATCATGAAAGGCCCGGCAGTGAACGAGGGTGCAACTCCGCGTGCAGGGCATTGAAGGCCAACCCGGGAATGCACGGTCGTTCCAGATCTTGCACCCCGTGCGGATCCGATGATCCAGCTAACCTCGGAACTGAATGACCAGTGCGACCAGGCGTGCAACAAGAACCCGGAAATGAACGACCGTGCCATATGAAGAACGGTCGTGCGATATCGAATCTGGTTAACGATCTGATGACGTCATGCAGTATGGTGCACCATACCCAATAATTGCTTAAAGTGCACGGTCGTGCCACAAGAAGAACGACCGTGCGACATCGAAAAAATATAAAAACAGAACAGAAACATTCTGTTCGACATTCTGGAATTTTTGGAGCTTTACAGGCGATTTTACAGGCTCCGGAGGCTTTGCTTTTGACCCGGATTCAAGCCACATTGTGCCGTTTAGCTCCATTACTATCCGGATTCTTAATCTTATGCTTGTTTATGGTTTGGTTTTCTAATCTTTCCATGATTTTGTTAATCTTTCAAGCATTTAGATTAATGTTTATGTATTATTGTAGCCTTTGGGTAAAAACACAACAATCCCTTGCTTAATTATAACCATTAGTGTGTTAATCTTTGTTTGTAATGACATTTGGAAGTATTTTCTATGTTAATCTTTGATGATTAGTTTGCAACCTTGTTATTGATATTGATTTCTTGATTATAAGTAATTATGTTGTATGATTGATGCTTGGTTAGTTAAGATAGTTGAAAAATGAAGCTTAATTAATCTTGTATTAGTAAACATTGAACTTGGTTAACTAGTTTAGCTTGGTTTAAATTTATGCATCATGATACTAGAAATGGTTAGTGATTTAATAAAATGTAATTATTGTTAATCAAGAGAGCTTACCATCACGTAAGGACCTTAACGGGTTAGATGGTGTCGTTATAAATTCTTGCCATGATTTGTTAGCTTAGTTAGTAGTTTAGGCCAAAATTGCTATCTTGGTGAATTATTATGCAAGATTTGTAAAATGAACTCGGTTGTGATTTAATCTAGTTTATGCTTGTCTCGGTGGTTGCATTGTGTTCATCGGTGTTGCTTTCCTTGATTAAGTGCGGTTAGAAAACTCCTAACAGATGACTAACTCAGTTTTAAGAGATTTTCATAGACATTTATCAATTGCACGTTAAAGAACAATTTTAGGTGGTTAAAGTGTGTTTATCGTTTTAGCTTTCCGAATGATTGTCATGTTAGGATTCCCGAAAGGGATACTAATTGTCTTAAATTGGAAAATTGACCGAATGCTTCTAGTGCCAAAACCGACTTAGTTGACATGCTGTGGTTGTGTATTAAGCAAGGCTTTTTATCTATTATCTATTATGTTTTTATTTTGTATTTGTTTACGCTTACTTTAGTTTTTATAAAATCAAACAACTTATGTTTTTACCGGTAGTTTAGTGACAAAGGTCTAGTATTATTCCTCCGCCCATTTCCTTGGATCGATACTTGGTTCTTACCGATACTTTACTACATATATGACGGGGTACACTTGCCTCTTTCGTGTGTGTTTTAATGTAAAAGTAATAATCACTTTTATAATTTAAAACCTAATTGTGTGTAATTTCATTGCAAAATTATGTATATATACGCACACGTCAGCTCCAGTTGAAGTCCACCAAACATGCTCTCTTTGAATCCTCAATTTTCCTACCATGAGCCGTCTGTGAGTCTTGTTGTTGACCAACCTGTTGATAAATAGCTTTCCGGTAGTAGTCGTCTTTTCTGAATGGATTCTGAGCACCACTAGCTTCCCTATTCTTGCACTCTCGCTTGAAATGGCCTTTCTCCCTGCATCGAAAACAAGTAACTTTAGATTTATCAAAACCTAAAGTAGATACATGAGCATCAAGAAAGTCATTTCTCCCGGTAATTGTCTTGAACTTTTCAGCACGCCTAAGAACACTAGCAAGACACCATTTGATATCCATTAATTCTATTTCTTCGGCGTCTATTTGATCGTAATCCTCCTTTGTAAGCATAGGATTTCCGATCCTCCCAGCAACAAGACCTTCATATGAGAGCAACACTGAACCAAGTAGAGCCATGTGGTCTTTAGCAGTTTCTTCTGAAAAACTTTGACCTTCTGGAAGATTTAGAGCGATGTTGCACTGAATCACATAACCACTTCCAGTTTTCGTGCTTTGAGAATGAAAACTTGTATTTGACTCTTTAGGATTGACACTCGGAAATGATGAGAATCCACTGCTGCTTTTAGTTGAACTCTGATCAACCTTTTCTGTAGAATCCCCAGCACTAAATGCAGTTTGGATTTTCGGACTTCTCTCAGCTTCAGGAACCGGAATACTACCCTTATAGTACATCTTTACGTCCTGTTGACCACTAGGACTGTTCATCCTGGCGATCTTCTGTTGTTCCAAATCCTGACTCTCGATCTTTTCAATGAACTGAGAGATAGTTAACCCATCATAAACACCCGTATTCTTTAGAATCATCAAATACGTTCCCCACTCTTTCTGAGGTAACGCATCGGCTAACTTGTCTACCCACTCTTCACGATCTTTTGTAATACTTAACATTGACATTGATCGCACTAGGTGGCAGTAACGTTCAATCAGCTTCTTTGTATCTTCTCCCGGTAAAATGCTGAATAGATCAAACTCTTTCTTTAGTAGTGCCTTTTTGCTTTTTATCATATTCTCACTGCCCTCAAATTTAACTTTAAGTGCATCCCAAATTGATTTTGCAGTTTTGTCATGCTGTAGCAGGATAAAGATATATTCTTTGATCGCTTGTTGAAGCAGACTGATCATCATCTTCTCGGCTTTGTACATAACCCGTTCATGATCTGTGAACTCAGATAACTCTTTTAAAACCTGCAAATCTGTTCGAGGCAGCACATATTTCTTCAGTATGCATTCCCAAGACCTGAGATGATTTGCCTGAACCCAGTTCTCAAATCTGTCTTTCCACCCGTAGTATTCTTCGATACTCATCAATTTCGGGGGCTTTTGGGTGGTTCCCGTCTCGTTTTCTAAACTCATGGCTTGAACAATAGCAGCTGGACCAGACGGTGTTGCAAACGCGTTATAGAACTCAGTATCCATGATGACTTAGCACGTTTTTCAAAATTAGTGACAAATAAGCGAAATAAGAGGTTTGTGCACTAAAAGCGAAATCCCAGATTGTCCTTATCAGCGAAATCAGATGTTGCACACAAGAGCGAAAACCCTAATGATCTTTGGAGCGAAATTATCCTTGAATTATGTCACAAGAGCGGAATCAGATATGACTCATGAGCGAAATCCTTAGAAATGATGTCTCTAGAGCGAAATCAAGTGGTTACCCAGGAGCGAAACCTCAAAACACTGTGACACACGAGCGAAATTACAGGATGTCCATAAAAGCGAAATCAATTCGAAGGGCAATTTGGTCCATTTTTAGTCCGTATTTCAGTGTCAAACTTTCCAGAGTTTGTTAATGTCCAATTATCTATGATCTGTGAAATTTTCATCCAATTTTGACCGATAAAACTTTCTGAACTGAAGAAAGAAGGTGTAGAAGAAAGAAATCAAGATGAATTCCAGCTAATCTCTGCAGAACTCCTCCTCCTGAGTTCTGATACCACTTGTAGGATCGCGGTATGACCCAAACGAGTCGTTCAGAGGAGTTTTACTTCGTTTCAGGTGCGGAATAACAAGAAACGGAGGTAGAAACAACTAATTTTTCACTTAATATACTGATTGTATTGATTTGACAATGATTACAGCTCAATCTTCACACCGACAGCACTTTGGTATGGAATACAAGGCAATCTTATGTGATTTCGCTCATGGAACCCTATATATAGTGTAGAGATTTCGCTCCACGGGACACATGTCCATATGAGCGAAACCTCATATGCACAAATAAGCGAAATCACCTTGTCCACATGGGCGAAACCCCATCCTAAGACCCTATGAGCGAAATCAGCTCACTAAAAACAATATTCTTCCTATTTTCTCATAAAACGTGCCCTAATCTATACAATACAATGAAAGACTCGATCCAAGACGAAGTCGACAGATGTAGTGCACCAACAGATTTTATTGAACAAAAATTGAAAACAAAAGTTGAACCGGCTAAGCAACAACCTGTAGCGGTTGCTTGAACGAGATTCAGGTGGCTAAGTTTTGTATTATTGATTAGAGCTGTTAAGACAACAGTGTCCGGTTCAAATGGAGGCTATCGGTAGGGGTGTTCAAGATCGGATAATCCGCTTTTCGGATATCCGAAAATCGGATATCCGAAAATTTCGGATAGTGAATATTGATATCCGAACCCGACTCCGAAATTTCGGATATCCAATTTCCGAACCCGACTCCGAAATTTCGGATATCCGATTTTCGGATATTCGAAATTTCGGATTCGGATTCGGATTTTTAAACGGATAATCCGAACTAAAAACAAAAAACAAAAAACAAAAAAAAGCCATTTCCAACTCTAAACCATTCAACAAATTCAGGATAAAATTCAAATTAAACAACAAGTTTCAAACAACCAAAAGAATTTAAAGTTTCAAATGACTATAAACATTCAAAACAAATTTTAAGACATAAATTCTAATATTAAATCTTGAAAATCATGTTACCTTCTGTAACACAAATTAGAATAATCGTGATGAAAATGTGAACTAAAGAACAAGTATTATAGTACTTCAATTGATTTGAAACGAGCAAATCTTAAATGAGAAAATATATTGTTACATTATCATCTCAACAACCAAGAAAAAATGATAAAAAATAAGAAGCACTTCAATAAAGCAAAGAAGGAGTCAAGACGGTCGACGATGGAGGGTTGGAGAGGGGTGAGCGGCTAACGGTGATGGGTTTTTTTGATGAATATGGCGTATGAACTGAGAGTGAAAAACTAGTATTTGAATTGTGATGTAAATGTTGTGTGCCGTATGCACTTTTATTAAGGTTAGGTAGGGTTGGGTTTAATAATATATATATATATATATATATATATATATATATATATATATATATATATATATATATATATATATATATATATATTGTTTTTATGTTTTCGGATTCGGATAATCCGATTATCCGAAAATTTTTAAAATTCATATCCGAATCCGAATCCGAAACTTCGGATTATCCGATTTTCGGATATCCGAATTTTCGGATATCCGAAATTTCGGATATTTCGGATTCGAATTCGGTTTTTTTTACACCCCTAGCTATCGGATGGTATGATAATTGTTTCTTTTGGTACTCGAATAGATCTATATAATATAAATGGTCATGATAGCTACTAGATTAAATACATATGATTATATATTTAATCTTATATCTTTGTCGTTAAAAAAACTTCTACATAACAATTATAATCGACTACTAGTCTACCACCCATCTAAACAAAAATTATAATACTTAATGGGTGAACTATCAAAGTTTTTACACGAAACCGAAGGAAGACCGGAGAAAAAGGACGTCCGACAAAAAGGACAATCAGCTTGTTTACTATGAATCAATTTTCCTACGCATTCGGAGTGGAAGACGTGACCACAACGGCTGAGCTGGCACACAACGTCGTTCCCCTCGTAATTGTTTGAACAAACAAAACACATTTCTTCCACCTCTCTATGTCGACGCTCTTGTAAATCCTCAAATCGAATTATTGGAAGATCCATCATAGATATGTCGGATTCGTGGCGATGGAGATAGACATCGTCGTATCGAAAGACGTATAAGAAGGAATTCTTGAGCAAATTGAGTAATTCAGTTTTGATTCGGATGATTGGTAAGAGAACACATAAGCAGAAGAGGATGTTGATCACCATTTTTTCTGTTGATTGTAAAGTGTAAACTAAGATTTGTTTTTTTTGAAAGGTAAACTAAGATTTGTATTTGTGGGAAAGTGGCATGCCTTATTTTATAGTGAGGAAAGGGCCCATGGGTGTACAATAATTGGTTATTGTCTAACTTTTAAATTATTATAATTCTGACTTTTTTTAATTATCAACTTGCCACTCTTCCTGGATAACATCAATACCATGTTCAAGTGTCAGGCATATAATTAGATAATATATTAGTATTATTTTTTCAAATTACAATGACTGTAAAGAGGCTTTTGTCATAGATATTACGGAATTTAGGTGGATTTTAGGTGGAATGTGATAGATATTACCGAATTTAGGTGGATTTTAGGTGGAATTAATTGGAGAATCTGTATCGCTTTCCTAAAAAAATATGGAAAAAAGATGTTATACAAAGTATTGTAAGATGATGCGTATTAGTAATATTGGTAAGGGTGAATAATGTTCCCACTTTTGGCCGTTTTTTGTCATATGGCAGTACAGTTAGCAAGGGGCATTATTTGGCGTTTTTCTAAAATGAGTGTAGTGGAGATGTGCGCATTATGTTAAAAGGGTGTAGATAATTAAATAAAAATAAAAAAACCCAACAAAAAAAGCTATTGACCAAAAAAAACTAAGATTAAATGTGATTGACCCTTCAAATTTGCACAAAGCATGATTTAAAAAACGCCTAGGGGGCTTTTTTGAACAATAACGTCCAATAATGCCCAGGGGGTAGGGGTGGGTGTGTTTGGGCGTGTTTGGTGGCAAATTTTGAAAAAATACCGCCCACTACGAATGATCTAATATAGAAAATATAAAAGAATTAATCAAAGAATTCCGTAGTTGAAATTTAAGTAGTCCCCAAGTAATTGATTCATATTTAGAAACAAGCGGGTAAAGGTAAAATAGGAAGAACCACTATTATTGACTTTTAAACCTGCTCCTTTCACGATATTTTAACACTCATCACTTTTTCATATGCTAATATATATAGAAAAAAAGTGTATCGTACAATTGGCCTTAACGTACATTACGTACGCGATTAAAAATCGCACGTGGGGATGAAAATGCAATATCGCATGTTGATATAGTTGAGGAAATCGCATGGGGATGAAAACATGCAATATCGCATGTTGATGTAGTGATGGAAATCGCATGTGGGAAATTCGCATGTGTGTGGTTTATCAGAAATCGCATGGTGAATATAAAAATCGTACGTTGAAAACAATCGCGTACGCAATGTACGTTAAGCCATTTTGTACGTTAATTGGCCTATATATATATATATATATATATAGGACCGCTAAAATGAAAACCACCTCCAGTTGTAAGAACCATGAGAACTACACTGTACGGGGCGAGTTGGACCAAAAAAATTTTTCATAAACGTAGATGCGTGTATTATAAACACATTTGTAAAAAACAAAATTAAAAATAAATGTCGTGTGTGTAGTTTTGAGCACCACAAGTTTGTGTTTATGGGTACCGTAAATTTTAAATAAAATTTACGGTACCCGTTAAAACAAACTTGTGGTGCTCAAAACTACAGTCACGACATTTTTTTTTTTTGATTTTTTTTTTACAAATGTGTTTATAATACACGCATCTACGTTTATGAAAAAAAATTTTGGTTCAACTCGCCCTGGATCAAAAAGTTCTCATGGTTCTTACAACTCGAGTTGGTTTTCATTTTAGCGGTCCCTTATATATATATATATATATATATGTATATATATATATAGAGAGAGAGAGAGAGGGTTAGGTTAACGTACAAATGCCCTTATCGTACAATATGTACGCGCTAATCTCAGCCGTCAGATCTTCATCCCATGTTAAAATCGCATGTTGTTTTTTTTAACAATTTCGCATGTGGTTTTTTTAACATGCGATTTCATCAAAAATAACACATGCGAAATTGTTACAAAAAAACCAACATGCGATTTTATCAAAATTATCACATGCGAAATTGTTACAAAAAACCAACATGCGATTTCATCAAAATTATCACATGCGATTTCATCAATGCTATTTTATAACATGCGATTTCCCTATATCGTACGTAATGTACGTTAAGGGATATTGTATTTTACACTTTCCATATATATATAGGGTTGAGTTCATTTCAGAACTCTAAATAACTACAGAACTTTCAGAACTCCTAATAAAAAATCATTTTATATATAAGTTTTTGTATTTAGGATCTTTTTATCATCTATTATATGTATTTCTTTGATTACATACATGTTAAAAGTAGTTTACATATGTTTAATTGCCAAAATTATATATATGTGTCATAACTAATTACATATATGTAAAAAAACTAGTTTACATATGTGTAATTATAAAATTACATATAAAAATGATAAAATTACTCTTAACATGTATGTAATCGTAAAAATACACATAATAAATGATAAAATTATCCTAAACATAAAAATATATAAATAAAAAGATTATTTATTAGGAGTTCTACGAGTTCTGTAAATTTTTATGGTTCTGAAATGATCCTGGCCCTATATATATATATATATATATATATATATATATATATATATATATATATATATATATATATATATATAGGATTAAGTTCAAGAGTGAACACTAGTGTAGCTTGCGAACTGAGTGAACTAATCCTGGCCATACACGTGTGTAGATCAATGGTCAGGATTTGATGTTGAAATACACTAGTGTATTTTACGATTTGATGATGAGATCCTGGCCATACACGTGTGTAGATCAATGGTCGGGATTTGTTTACTCAGTTCGCAAATACACTAATGTTCACTCTAGAACCCCACCATATATATATAGAGAGGCCGGTTAACATACAAATACACTAATCGTACATTATGTACGCTACAACAACAACCGTCCGATCATCTCATTTAAAAGCGCGTGTTTAACAATTAAATTAATCAAATTAAAATTAATAAAAGAAACCGCCAAGGTTAAAATCGTCCATAACGAGAACAAAACCCCTGATAATCAGCACACAATAACTCACAATCATACCGTAAACCCAAAATCAAAAGATTGCATTCTCCTTCTCCAAATGTTCCCTGCTACTCTCCATTGCGATTTCAACTACGAGTCATGAATATTGATAAAAGAAGCAAAGCAAACAACGACAGACCACAAGCGAAGAAGATGAATCCAGGTATCTATTTACATTTGCGATTTTATAGTGGAATATACAGGAGCTTTAAAGTCAAATGCGATTTTGTTTGTTTATTAACGTTTTAACTGAAACGTATAGTTTTATAACATTACATATTGATAACAACTTCAATTTTGCTAGGGTTTATTACTGGTATGTTTATTTATTAGGTTTTGCATTTTTTATGCAGTTTTCTTAATGATATCTGATAGATGTGCGATATCATATAGGGTTTTGTGGTGGTTTTATGACATTTGCGATTTCATATGATAAAACAAAGTATGTCAAAGGTTTTTTGTTTTAGGTTAGATTAAACTTGCGAATTGATATAAAGGCACATGCGATTTTATATCATAAGTTTGTTGTAGTGTTTATGATTTATAATGATTGACTGGTTTAGGTAATGCTTATGTAACAAATGCGAAATCATAACTCATATATGCGAATTGATAAATAACACATACGAATTGATACCTAACACATGCGAATTGATGACTGTTTTACATGATTAACTGATAAATGCGATTTTGTAAGTGTTTTTTAACTATAGCATGCGATTTTGTAGAAATAGAATCTGATGATGACTTTGAAGGACCAATATCAACTCTGATAAAAATTAACAAGAATAGAAAGAGATTGGTGGTTGAAGAAAGTTCAGAAGATGATGACTTTGTTAAGCCACCCCCAAAAAAGAAAAAAAAGATGAAAAGAAAGCAGATAAGAGGAAATAAAAAATACAGACAAAAAACATTCAAAAAAGGTGCAACAACCTAAAACAGAACATAGGGAGTTCTTCAAATACAGCAATGAAGCAATACTGCTGAGATGCCAACCTAACTCATATATGGATACTGTTAGAAGATTTAAAAAAAAACAGATTGATGATGTGAGGGATATGGGATTTGGAGCTATTCTGGATATCAACATCAACCATGTTTCGACAAGACTGGCATATTGGCTAGCGAGAAACTTTGATGAGAAGTTCGATAAGCTAAACGTAGGAAAACACCAAATAAAAATAACATCGGACACAGTTTACGAGGTATTTGGAATGCCAAAAGGTCCAAAGAAGGTTAAGATAATAGCCGATAAGAGAAAAGTCAAAAAGCAAGAGAAATTTGAAAAAAGTCAAGAACCGGGAAATGTTGTCCGGGATACATTCATCCGCCAGTGGGGGCAAAACGCGAGAATTACCCATGGCTTAATTGCAAATACAATGGAAAATCAAAGAGACGGAGGGAGTCTGTTTAAATTAAATTTCCTTGTATACTGGATGACCTTCTTTGCAGAAATTACAAAGGCAACACTTGCAAATGATAGATGTTTGCTCGGTGTAGAAGATGTTGAGGAAATAAAAAATCTTGATTGGCGCTCATATCTACTCGAAACCTTGCGTCGGACACGAGCGGGCTGGAAGAACTATAAGATACAGTTCGTGGGACATGTTGCCTTTCTTACGGTATACATTACTACACTTAATAACATATTTAAAAAACTAGTTTGTTCCTTTATATAAATAAATGATCTTGCGATTTATACAGCTTCTATACACGCATGAGTACAACAAAAGGCTTAACCTGTTTGAGAAAGCCGTGGAGATACCGGTTATTCGCTATATAACATCTTCGGAGATTGATAAAGTCGAAGATCATATTTCAGATAACGGACCTCTATGGATATCAAGTGAGAGTGAATAAGAAGAAGAAAATGAAGAAGAAAATGAAGAAAAAAATGAAGAAGAAGAGGGTCCTCCTGTAACACCCCGTGTTTTCGAATGTCAAAGTCAAAGTCAAAGTCCAAGTCAACTTTGACTTCTTTGACTGTTAAGGATCCTTTTTGCTTTTTGTATTATGTGGAGTAAGTGTTGTCTAAATGAAATGACTGAATGTTTAATCAATGCGACCGATTTACGACTGTGAATAGTAGGAAGTAACAATGCGATAAAGTTAATCATTCAATAATCAAGTTAATCGACTCATCAATCATCGAACTCGAACCTCGAATTATGCGAATTTTGGTATTGCTATATGTGTGTGTGTGTGCCTTATGTGTTACTTGTGCATGTTTACTTTATGTTTTGTGTGGTATTCAATCGAATCAATCGAAACTCGAAAAGCAATCAAACTCAATCGAAACCGATATCGAAACATGACTTATAGATGATTGTATGTTAGATATAGTAGTTGGGACTGAAAGTAATTTGACTAGGAACTCTATCGTATACGTATCATCGTCCATCGAAATCGAAATATCGGAAATCATCGCGAAACACTTTAAAAGGGGTTCCTGATCGAACATGAATCACTGATCGAACAGGCTAGCCGATCGAACATGCTGTTCGATCGAGCAGCCCAGCCGATCGGAGATCCTGGCCGATCGGCTACCACTTTCCTCTTTTAGAGCCTATAAATAGCCCTGTCATTGTCACTCTTTCTACTTTTGGAAAGCTCTGACCGAACCAGCCCTTATTCTTCACCTTTTCTCAGATTTCTCTCAACTCCGGTAAGTTTTCACTCTAATTCTTGTATGTTTTTTTATCATTACACGATTCTACACCTTTCTATCTTTCAAAACTTGATTTCTAACCGTGAAATCATCAAGATCTAAGTGTTCTTGGGTGATGTCATCATGGTGTTCTTGAAGAACATCATACTTTGGCCTCATTCAACTGTGAATAGCTTAGATCTGACCGATTTCCACATGAAATAACTAGGATTTGTGAGAATCTTAGCGTTTTCATGGAAGGATTTCCAACTTTCTTTCAATTCTTTTTACACTCAAACCCTTAAAATCGATAGAAACGGAGCTCGAACCAACTAACTAATCATTCTAACAGTCAAGAGGTTCAAGATTCGGATTCTATCTACGAGGTTCACCGATTTCAGGTTAAACATCAAACTACCGTTCCGAACAGTTCACCGGCCGGACTTGGGTGATTCCTGTCCGAACCGGTGAAGCAAGTAAGAACCCACGTTCTACGGTTTAACTCGCTGTCAAAATACCTTAAATCATAACAAACAACCAAAACAGCCAAGTGGTAGACGAAAGGCCGACCAAGTCAGACTTTGTTGGCCGTACGGCTAGGCTGTTCGAACGAACAGCCCAGCCGATCGAACATACCAGCCGATCGACCGGGCCAGCCGATCGGCTAGCACATGGTCCCACACTTTTCAAACTTCATGAAGTATGCTACTGACGAAGTGATGTTCGATCGAATATGCTACTCAATTGGTAAACATTACTCTTCGGATCATGAGATACTATGCTTCAACACTTAATCGATTTGCCACTCGTTCGTAGTATGGAATGCCAGCCGATCGAACAGGCTGTTCGATCGAGTGACATCCTGCTAAGAACTACTTCTGAAGTTCCTAACCGATCGGTTAAGCCGGCCGATCGAATAGATCATTCGATCGATCGACCTGAAAGGTAAGAACACTTCATTGTTCTCAAATACTACAACGAAAACTTCAAAAGTTCAAACCATCATACACAAGCACATCAGAGGAAAAAACAATCCATTCGAATGGTCCAGCCGATCGAGCCTACCGGCCGATCAAACAGGACTGTTCAAATAGACTTTCAAGCCGAACGAACAGCCCGTTCGATCGAACCTGTCGTTCGATCGAACCTGCCGTTCGATCGGCCAGGCTATTCGATCCATTTACACTTGTTAGCATTCCCGTGTTACTCATTATTGTGCTATCGAACTACTCAGGCTAACCCTACTCTCAGCGCTCCCTTCAATCCATAATCAATTACGTGACTAAATGAATGCTTGTTGTTATGTTTACACGTGGAATGCTGTCTACCTGCCTTAGCAACGTAGTACTATAGTATGGACTCAGCACCCGTTCACACGGGGGTTGTTAAGGACAATTACTTGCATGGATTACGGTGGTAATCATGTATTGCGAACTGTCTCGGACAGTGAACCCGCAGTCGTTGCTATCGATAGGTCCATGTCAATAATTAACATGCATCGTTTCTCTCTGTGTACGTGCTGGTTATGCGTAAACTATTCGAACTCTATATGCTATTATTAAACTTGTATGCTCACCCTTACATTTTATGTATTGACTTTATTTTAACGTATGTGACAGGTGTTTAAGATATTTGCTTGCTAGGGAAATGAAACTAGAATAAAGCTTTAGAGGCCCCCAACAAATAGTTGTCTGTCAGGAACAAGCAACTAGGGCATAGTTGTCTGTAGATCTTGTCAGGCTGGGTCTTAGAAGCATTGAACAATATTTATTTATGTTAAATCTGAGTTGTCGGAACAGAATTTCTTGTTTGGATGTTATCTGTAATAATATATTTGTTTATTCGGGATACGGTATGGGACTTATCTTTAACTGTATTATATAGATAGTTGTTATGGAAACTTCTGGACAATCTGTTTCGCTCAGTGCCATGCCCCGATGATTCCGCCATCGGTTGGGGTGTGACAGATTGGTATCAGAGCCATAACTATAGGGAATTAGGCTAGACAGGACCTAGTCTGGTCGCTGTCTTAGAGACCTAGACTATAGTTAGGAACCAACAGACCAAGCCTATATGCCTCATTATTCTTGCTTTGCACTACACAGTTATCACCTCACCATCTGATGCCGAACAAGTAATTTGGTCAAGATTAGGTGTGAAAGCCTCAGAACTCTCGACTAAATTATTTGTTCCGGCTGCAATTTATTCACAAATGAGGAGATTATTCATCGGGAATAGGTGTGGAAACCGCAAACTCTCGACCGAATTATCTGCTCAACTTCCTCAATTTTTACTAAAACAAGGAAGAATTGCTAAGCTAGGGGTGAAACCCTAACCTTGACAACTTGTTCCGGACTTTATTTATCTCACCAAAGCTTCGACGGACTCCAACGACCTGAACTCGCAAGTATGACCTAAGGAATGCGTGTTGAATGCCCAAAAATCGAGGCAGAAACACGAACCTGAAAGTCGAAATGTGACGACAAGTCTAATGTGAATAGTCGAATTGCTTTGGGTAGTCGATGTCTAGTAGCCGCAAACAATCCAGTTCCCGATTTTTGTGCTTTTGAGTCGGCAGTTGCCACTCTGATGATTCGTCGATTTTATGTGCTTTATGTGTGATTATCTGTTTATGTGTTTAATTTTGGTACCTATTCGATTTTGCTACCATTTTGATCGACACACACACGACTCGCATTGCTATTCCATCTCAATTCGATATTCAGTTACAATCTAGACGATACTATGATATGTTACACTATACGACTAAGTTGGGCTACACTATACAATACTATTCGACACGCTATACGACTATACGATGCTACTCGATATACTATACGCGACCAATATTGTTAGGATCTAAGGCTGTCTGTGATTGTGTTTGTTTGCATAAAACGAATAAGTGCAGCGGAAATGAGTAGCAAACTTTGTAAACACAAACAAAAGAAAGTGTAGATTGATAAACAATTGCTTTTCATTATATCAAAAGATTTACATAAAAGCAAAAGATTACAGTGCAGGCTTACAATCTAAACTCCCCCTCAGCCTGATACACCAGAGTTAGTTGCACAAGATGAAAGGATGAACTGAGAAGAAAAACTCACTCAAAACGATCAAGTGTAACAGTATAGAGTACTGTCATACTTATAGGCAAACCAAACTACTGATATGCTTTAGCTGACGTCACCATGATAGTGACATCTAACGACCTAACAAACTATAAATACTGTTCTATACAAACTACTATTATGTAACATCTGATAATCACTAAAGTACAAAACATAAGGAAACTACTGCTTCACGTTCCACTATTGTAGCCTTAGCACAGATGTTGAGTCTTCAGTGCTTTCTTTAAAGGTGATCAGTCTTTGAGAGAGCAGTGCTTGAGTCTTCAGCAGTACTTAGGATACAACAGTAGATAGAGCAACAGAGTTTGTCTTCAGCAGTTGTTAGATAATCATCAGAGTTTGGTTTATCAGTTGTTGTAGTTGAGCAGCACTTAACATCCATCAGCTGTTAGATAACCACTGTCAAGGGGAGAGATTAGAGTAAACTGCTGCTTATTAAGTGTCCACTGATGGGATCTGGTTTTGGCTTTACATTATCTGTTCCTCTGTGAGGGTTCAATCCCAACAATCTCCCCCTAGAACAGATAATGCCAAAACCATTCCTTATTCAGGACCTTTATTACTCATCAAGAGTGCCCTAGCTTGTTCCTTAAATTCAGCTTCAAATTCTTTGGCTCTCTGGTCATCTACATCCCTGCACAGTGAAAGCTCAAGGAGATCCTGCAAATCTTGAACACTAAGGCCTAGTGCTTCTTTCCTTGATATATGCTTCACCTCACCATTGGATCTGAGCAAAGTCAATACGTGGGTCTTTTGATCAGACTTCCACTTTAGTATTTTTGAATCCAATGGGTTTCTTGGGAGAGATTTATTATCAGATGAGTTGAGGGATGATGGCCTTGAAAACACATGCAAACTCTCAGACATTCTTTTGAAAGCTTCTTCTATGACTTTGTTTGCTGCAGCTATGTCTTCTGCAGTTTCTTGTCCAGTAAGCTCTTGTTTTTCATTGTCTATCATGCCTGTTGCAGTGTTTGGGGATGCAGGGCTGTTTAATACCTTCACAAAAAGGCTTTGAAGCTTTGATGAGCTATCTTCTTTCAGACCCATTTTCATGATGGTGTCTTTGAAGAACTCTGCTTCTTTTTCCTTGACATCTTCTTCAGACATCTGTGTACCTTCTTCTTGATTTGACACAAGAATAGGTTTGTATGCTGATTTTAGCATTGTTCTGAGGTTTTCAATTTGTTGTTCCATTTTCACCATTTGTTCTTTCTTCTTCCTTTTCTTCAGCCTCTCATAGGCTTCATCAGTTTGCTGCCTAGACCATTTTGATATGGCTTCAGCAGTGTCTACTTTAGCATCCACTAACTCCTTCTTCTTTCCTTTATATTCAGCAGTGAGATCAACAATGAGTCTTTTGTACTTACTCCAGTTTGGAGCAGTTTTCTTCTTTGAAGGATCATTTTTTATTCTTTGGATCCTTTCAACCTCATGCTTCAAAGCTACTAAGGGCCATTCTTTAAACTGAGATTCTTCAGCAGGGTAGAACTTTTCTTTCATGGTGAAGGCTAGAAGTTGTTTTCTCAATCTCTTCTTTTGATCAACCTTTTCTGTGTCTAGCTCTTGTGCATATTCTTCCATCTGCTTAACCTTTGCAAGGTAGAATTCCAGTCTATTAGCAATGCCTTCTTCGCTTAGCCTTTCTTTTTCACTGTCAACTTTAGCTTTAACTTTAGCTTGCCTAGCCTTTATCTTGAGATAATCAGTTATATCTTCTGGAGCTATATAGCCTATGAGTGAGGAGAATTTTCTTTTTGAGGGATCTGGTTCTGTATAAAACTGCCTCATCTCATTTTTGATGGCTTCAAGCTCTAGTGGATACTTTTCAGCATTTGGATCATGTATCCCTTCATCGGCAGTAATAGGCTTTCTTTTTCTGCTAAAGAGCCTTGGTTGAGATATAGGAAAGGATAAAGCAGTGGTGGATGGTTGAGATATAGGAAGAGATAGAGCAGTGGTGGATGGTTGACTAACAACTGTTGAAACAACTGGTGTCTCAACTGCTGTTGTCATTACAACTGCTGATATGTCAGCAGATGTCTTCTGCTTTTGAGCAGGGGTTATTATGGCAGTTGTTTGGGAGATGGTCAGTGGTTGACTAACAATAGTTGAAACAACTTGTGTTTCATCCACTGTTTCCATTACAACAGATGTTATAACATCTGTTGTCTTCTGCCTTTTACTAGGGGGTGATGATGGTTTGGCTGTTTGTGATGATGGTGGTGATTTTTGTGTTGTAGACACAGGTGGTGGTGGTGGAACAGTAGTTGTGGTGGTGTGTGATGAAGTGGTGTGTGTTGATGTAATGGCAGCTGTTTGGCTACTGATAGCAGTTTTTGTAACTACTGTTGTATCAGCTGTTGAAGTTTTTGAGGATTTGGGTTTCTCAGGTTCAATGTGCATCCCATCTTCTATACCTTTCTTTTTCAACCTGATTTTCTCCCCCTTTTTGGCATTATCTGCCAGGGGTGTATCCATGAAGAAAATGGTAGATGGACCTTTCTCACTCTGAGCATTCTGTTGTATGCTGGCCTTTATAGTCTTGATGTCTACTTGAGTGTCTTTGAACCGAGACTCCACCATGTTGATCAGCATTTGTACTTGATTTGCGTGCTGTTTAGCAGCCATTTGTTGCTGATGTTCAAGCAATGGTTGGAGAATATTCCATAGCTCATTTGCAGCAAATGCTTGTGGAGCAGGTGCTTGAGCAGGGGGAGCAAAAGATTGGGCTATTTGAGCTTCTAACAGCTGCTGCACCATATCTTTTATTTCGGCAACAGAAGATTCTAGATTTTCAACTCTGGCCGTCAATTCGTTGTATCTTGAATCATCACCTGATTTAACTGGATCATCTGGATCCCCACCAGTGGTGGTTGTATCAATGTGTGACTTAGGAGCTGTTGCCCAAAAGTCATCCATTGATGCCCCTTTTTCTTGGTCCTGGGGACTTCTTTCTTCAGCAACCGATAAACCTTTGATGTTACCAGCAGCTAAAGATAACTTACTGGTGGTTACCGATATTGTCATGGAAGAAATTGCCTTCAAGGGAGTCTTAATAATGTAACAACTGTCCAACTGAACATCTGTTGATCCATCAGTTGTAGTTGCTGCTCCACTTGAACTACCACCGAGAGTTACTTGTAACTCAGGGGGTGTAACCTCCTCAGCTGTTGCTGGGATAGCAGAGGTAAGTGCATCAGACCCAGTCACTTGTGGAGGTATACTCTCAGTAATGGGTGATAGAGAGGAACTGGTTTTTGTCTGTGCCATATCAACTGCATGCAACAGGGGTATTATTGATTGTGGCAATATTATTGGTGAGGGTATGGGTGTTGAAAGAGACATGTCCTTGGGATCAGGACTGTGGAAGATAGATCCGAGTGGACCTAGAGCTTCATATTGTGGTGTCTTGTGCTTACAACTTGATCCTTTTGTGAGGATGCAAGAGGAGTTTGAGGCTGGGGTTGAGATCTTTCTGCCAACTGCTGTGAGGAAGTAGCAACAGTGGTTTCTGGTGACTTTTGTGTTGTCACTGGCAGTTGCTCTGGGATCTCATCTTCCAGAGTTGCCTTTGTTTTGGGTTTGGTGGGTTTTCTGGATGGTTTTCTTTTGGTCTTTTTGGTGGTGGCAGGTGTGGGTTTCAGAGCAGTGGGTGTGCTACTCTGATCACCTGGAGCAGTGGGCTCAGCAGTGGTTTCTTGAGGGTCAGTGGCAGTTTCTAAAACCTGCTCAGCCTCTTTTGTTTTTAATTTTATTGGTGCCATCATTCTTGAAAAAGTTTCTATTGTTAAACTGTTTATTTTGAATGAGACACCTTGTTTGGGCACTTCTGCCTCTTTCTCGACAAATTTTTGTTCAAAATAGTAACTTAGAAACCTCGGAAAGAGCAGAAATGCCTTATTATCAACCTTCTTTACCAAATCATCAAATATTTCCTGGGAGTAGTTATAGTTTTCATTGTTCAAAATTGCATACCCCAGGCATTGGATTTTTGTTGGTATCTCATTGAAGGACGTTGTTTTATTTGAAACACACATGAGCAGTGTGTGGAATAAAAATCTGGGTGCAGAAGGGAAGTAACCCTTTTGTAGGGTGTCCCTGTTTGGTTGTTCTGCATAGCCCCTTTTCATGAAATCCTTTACCAACTCGTCTTTTGTAAAAGAGGTTTTTCCATTTAAATCATCCAGTTTAAAGGTTTCAGAGATGGATTTTGGTGAGATTTTTACCTTCTTACCCTGTATCGAGGAGTTGATTGCGGCGATGATATCTCCTTGTTTTTCAAGGGTGGCATTTTTCCAGAACTCTCTCTGGGTGTCAAGGTAAATAGGAGCGTTTGCTGTTATCAAAGTTTTGTACTTTGATGCAGAAAGGATGTCAAGGATGGAGTCGAAGGTGTGGTTATCGGTAGCTTTTGTGAGTATACCTACATAATTGTGTGGAGCTTTGTAGCGGATCTCCGGTGTTTCAGCGGCCATTTGAGTGGCTTCTGCTGTTTTGGAGGAAGATGATGGTTTTGATTTAGATTTCGATTTTGGTTTCGTCATTTTTGATGAAGAAGATCGAAAAAGATTTTTGGAGTTATGAGAGGGAAACTGTTATGAGAAAAGAACTTTTGGAATTCAATTCGACAGTAAAACCCTGTTTTGGTGTTAGGGCAGAGTTTTATTTAGGAAAAAGGTAAATGCTGATGTGTGTGAGCGGTTATAATGATCTGACGGCTAAAAACTGACCACGTGTCATACATCTGATGAAATGGTAAATGATGGAAGACAGTTGTTTTAACAACTACTGATGAATCAAGCATCAGTAGTTACAACGGTAATAAAATGAAACAGTGGATGTATCAGTGGATGGAACAATGATTTTAATCATCAGTGTTTTTGAAGAGCAGAGGTTGACACTTTAGCAGTGGACAGACTTTAGTGAGCAGATGTTAAAGCACAACAGCATTTTAGATACAACAGTGGATAAAGACAATATGTGTGACACCTGGTTGTGCAGCAGTGTTTTGACCACTGACTGATAATTTAGCATCTGTTTGTTCAGATGTAGGAATCTATCATCTGTTTAGTACCAGAAATGCTATTCTTGACAAAATACATTTTAGATGTAAATTATCAAGGCTAAATCACCAGCAGTTATCTACAGGGAGTTTTGTTCAAGGTTTTGCCAAATGTCTATTATTTAGACAATGGTTCAGCATCCCAGATGATGAAGGCATTTCTACTAGAGCTGCTCATTTTGTGTCTAATTACTGGAATTAGAACATGAGTATCTCAGTAGTCTAAGTCAATTTGCAATCAATTTATGATCCGTGAAAACCTAACTTGAGCTTAACATGACCTTGGTATGTATGTCATTTCCTTTTGACCAGTTTTAGGGATAGTAATTACACACAAAAACAAGGTAATTACATCCAGATCAGAGATGAACTTTTACTATTAAAAATGAGTAAAAGAACAAAATATATTTTATAAAAGAATAAAATATATCTGGTTTTTATTTCAGAGAAAAAATACCTTGACAAAAATTAAAGGAAGTTTTGAAAATAATCAAAAGGATCTGACAGTTTTCCAGTGAATTCATGATCATATTATTCTCAAGTTATTTTGACCATTGTTTGGGTCATTTTCTTGTCAATTGATTGAAATTCATTTTAAGTACAATCACTGGAGATGCCATTGTTACTAGAACAATTCCTGTATTTATGAATGCACATAGTTGTATAATGACCACTGATGATCTGATTTTAATCTCAAGAGTGTTTTATGCTTATACTCTTTTCTTTTGATTTCAAAAGTTTTGAGATAGCTACACTTTGAGATTTGCTCATTTTCCTTTTCCCTTTTTACCCTGTTTATTCATATGTTCAGAAATACTCACTAGGAGATTATATTTTGAACATACTTTGTCCATAATCGTTTTGAAGCAATGTTTTGAGAGATCTGACCATGTTTGATCATGTTTTATTTCAAATCTCACATTACTTATGATTAGGACTGATTTGACACCTTATTTTCTCAATGTGTTTTGGATAAAATTGATTTGATCCTTTTGAAGGTTCTCAACCTGCCTTTGAACACATGAGAAATTTTGACTAAACATCACAAAAATCAACACAACAATTGAAATCAATTTTGAAAACATCGAACAATCCCATAATTTATCAGATATTTTACAGATCTGAAAACTATGAGTGACATATGTATGAAAACGCTTGTTGTGTGAGATTTGTGTGTCATATGACATCTTGGTTAATTTTCAGAGTAGTTGAGTATTCATTTTATCCATGATTCACTCGTTACTCTGTTTTCCAACTGAATACAACCAACCTTAGTATCAATGAATTTTGAGCTGAACTGTTACGTCAAATTGATTGTAAGATCGAATTTGACTGTCCAGGCTCTGATACCAATTGTTAGGATCTAGGGCTGTCTGTGATTGTGTTTGTTTGCATAAAACGAATAAGTGCAGTGGAAATGAGTAGCAAACTTTGTAAATACAAACAAAAGAAAGTGTAGATTGATGAACAATTGCTTTTTATTGTGTCAAAAGATTTACATAAAAGCAAAAGATTACAGTGCAGGCTTACAATCTAAACTCCCCCTCAGCCTGATACTCCAGAGTTGGTTGCACAAGATGAAAGGATGAATTGAGGAGAAAAACTCACTCAAAATGATCAAGTGTAACAGTACAGTGGTGTGTGTCGGTGTGTATATATTTTAGATATATATTTAAGCCCCTTTTTACACTTTTAGCCAAGTTTTAAATTTATAAAACACGATATTTACTAACACTAAACACACATATGGGCAAGTGCACCCATCGTGGACGTAGTATAGTGTTGGTAAGATACCGAGGTCGTCCAAGGACACAAGAGCTTTTAATACCGGTTTATCCTCAACGTCTAACCAAATCAAAAAGTTAGAAAAATGTTTAAACTAAGAAAAATAAAAACTAACTAAATGCTGAAAAATAAAATAAAATAAAAACAGATAGACAAGATGAATCACTTGGATCCGACACGTGTATTAGTATAACCTTTGATTATTTTCGCACTTTTGCACTTGTTTAAGAGATTATCTTAGTTATTGTAGTAGGCCCCTCTTTTGAAGGCGACGTTACCCTCAACCCAGTAGTTTGAGTCAGCAAGGATACAATCCTAAAGGGTCGGATTATTGAAAGATAATGAATTAAGTTATTAATGCAAATTATGGTAGGCCCCGCTTTTGGCGGTGACGTTACCCTCGGCTAAGTAGTCTGAGTCAGCAGGGATACAGTCCTAAATAGCCGGGTTATAGTATTAATAGTAGTTAACTTATGAGGGGTCAAAGAGTTTGGATCCCCGCCATCCAATACCTATGGGCATTGAAGGAGATCCTACTAAATTTGACCCAGGTCCCAAGCAGGACCTCTAAACGCTGAACAAGGGCAAGACCCTTACCAAACCGTTCCCTTAACCCCCGACCAGGTAGCCAACATACCTCCATATAGACCGTGGAGATATGAATGGTGAAAATCTTTTATTTTATATAGACAGTAAAATAATGCCAAGACACCACGGACAAACGATAAGGAAAGATCACCTTCAACATAAGTAACTAGTTATTAAAGTCATTAATACAAAACCAAATAAAAAGTGCAAAAGATTAAAAATAAAAAGTATTATACTAAACACTTGTCTTCACCAAGTGATGTAAGAGACTTAGGCAAACATGGCCTTGATTGTCAAGAACTCTTACGATCAATCTTGGATCCCGAGACGACTCACACACTCTATGATGGACAATGGATGATGGTGGTGGATGATGGTGTTATAGTGGTGGTGGGTGGTGGATGAAGTGTGAGAGAGGTGGTGTGCCAAGGGATGAGAGAAAATGAAGCCAAGCTCCTCTATTTATAGGCTGAACAGAAGGCTGGACACGGCCCCGTATCCGCTGGACACGGCCCCGTGCCCGTCTGACATTCTCTCACTTCATTAATTGTAATTGCGAATTACAATTAATGCGCCTGCTGTACTTTCACCACGCCCCCGTGCTCGCTGGACACGGCCCCGTGGTGGGCAATGGAAGCTTCTACTGGTTTGTCTTTTCTGCTGCTTCCTGGGCACGCCCCCGTGTTCGCTGGACACGGGGCGTGTTCAGACTCTGTTTCTTCTCCTTTGCCTTGGGAGATGCCGTTGAGGGTCCGGGCAGTCCACTTTTGTTCCTTTTCTTGTATTTATGGTAGAATTAGATGTCTTTTTGCTTCTTTTGTGATTTTGAGCTCATTTCATCCTGAAAATACAAAAGGAAGACAAAAACACTCTTTTTCCAACATTAGTACTTAAAAAGGGTTAGTTTTATGCCTTAATTGATGTGATTTATATGTTGCATTTTACACACATCAAATACCCCCACACTTGAACTTTTGCTTGTCCTCAAGCAAAACTCTTTAAATGTGGCTTACACTCCCAAATGGAATAGGTAGAAGAGAAGTTTTTTAGCTTGTCCTAGAGTGTCGGGAATCCAAGGTTTTTATAGGTTTTATTTTTATTTATTTACAATCCTATTCGTTATGATTTATTTTGAACGTTTCATAAGATGAATTACTTATTTGGGCATAGCATGCCTTATTAAAATTCCATTTATATACAAGTTCACATACCTCACGGGAGATCACTCAACACTCGGCCGAAGGTGTATATTTTAGCGAATCACTCGAGAGCGGCACGGAACTTACGTCTTCCATAGGCTTGCCAAGCAATCAATCCCCCTCCTTTTTAACTTTTTACCTTTGTAAATATCAAGAGAACTTTTTGGGTGAAGGCTTGGGTTTAAAGGTGGGTGGTTGGTTAGTGGTTAGTAAAAAGGGCGAAAATCGTAACAAGCGTCGGTTTTCGTGAAGTACCTTATTTTTAGTGACTTTTTATTTTGAAGTATTTCTCCAAACAAGCTTTTGTAGCTTTTGTTTGTTTTTGACTTCATCATCATTTTTTTTTTTTGATCAATCGTCACATAAAAAGGCGATGTTTACGAAAAAGCGAACTTGTTACTAAAAAAAATAAAAAGGTTTTTGGTGGGTAAAAAGGGTTTTGGGGTAATGAAATGAAAGGTTTAGGCTCAAAGGGGCTATCTAGGGGGGATTTTGGGTAGGTAAAAAAAATGAAAAATAATGGTTTTGAAGGAAAAATGGTTAGTCCTAATGCCTCCATCATTTACTTACTTGGGTTTAAGTTGGTAAGGACCGGGAATGTATCGTCGTGGCAAGTTCTAGATTTGTAAGGACCGAGCGGCTATTCACACAAGAAACGAAAAATGAGCATTTAATCTAAATATGTGTATTTTTGTGCTCAATAAAGGCTCAAAACTCACTTTTGTGGGAATGGGTTTTTAATGTGACCAAGCATATATAATCGAATTTTTAACTAGACTTGTTATACCGTTTCATAATTTTCTTATGTTTGTTCCTTTTTTTATCACGACGCTATCGGTTGTAAACTTATAAAAATATAACCTTTTTAGAACTTGTTATTCCCAACTTAAACTAAGACAAGTAAATAAAAAAAATTGAAAAAGTTTTTGAAAAAATTTGGGGTGTTTAGCGGTTTTAATAGAGTTTTGTGTAAGGCTTGTGTTTAAGATTTTGCAAAATTTCAAGGTTTTAGCATCCCCCCCACACTTAAATTACACATTGTCCTCAATGTGTCCAAAAATAATGTTTTTGGTTGATTAGAATGTATAAAAGTGGGTTAAAAAGCAAAGATTTATGTTACTGGCAGTCTGGACACGGCCCCGTGCCCATTGGACACGACCCCGTGGTGAACTGCCAGTAACGATAACTTACAGAAGCTGAACACGGGGGCGTGTCGGCTGGACACGACCTCGTGTCTGGCAAAAAATTGCAGGTCAGTAGCCAAACAGCAGATCTGGGAGATGAACACGGGGGCGTGTCGGCTGGACACGTCCCCGTGTGGACAGTCTGTTAGCCTGAAAAATAGGTTTTGTCTCCCGGTTTCTCCATCATGGGGCTGCAAGTGCTAATGTTTAGCACTCTAACCCTCGCATTGCACCTGTTTAAACACTAAATACCAACCAAACAAGCACAAACCATCCTAAATTACCATCGTCAAGCATCATCCAAACACAAAGTAAAAATAAAACAAAGATAAAAAGTAGTTAGAGAAAGTAAATTGTTCGACAAATGGCACGCAGGCCATGAATTGTTTGATAGATAGAAGGGCACTTAAACCTGTGGGCTCATCACCAACCAGCCCCTTGTTCCTCCAAGCCTCCTACTCCATGTCTTCATCACTACCATCACCTCCACCCCCGTGCCTCGCCATGTACTCCCGGATGCTACCGATATCATCTTGTATATCGTTAATGTTGCGTTCGATAGCTCCAACCCGGTGGTGTGTGTTGTTGGCGAGATTGTAGGTGTTCCTTGTGCACATGAGGTTTTCCTGCAAAAGATCATGTAAACTTTGAAAGTTAGGAAAACCACCTCCTTGAGAGGAGGATTGGCCCGCATCGCCTTGGGGTGGATACTGAAAATGGGGATGTGGTGCATGAAGAACTAGAGCCTCTTGCGGGTTCCATGCATAGCCTTGCGTTCTCTGAAAGCTCACCGTCCCGTCCTCCGCTTCATAAAGCAAGTTCATGGATCGGCAAATGTGATAATCGACCCGTCCCGACCATGGACTCCTTTCGAAGGACCTTGGGATATTCGTGAAGTGCTTGAAAAGACGGTACACCCATCCTCCGAAGAAGATCGGTATAGGAGCATGAGCAAGGAGGTTTAGGTGCATGTTTCACAGTAGGAGGTACGGAACATCAAGAGGCTTCTGATTGTGGATGCAGTGAAGGACAACCAAATCTTTCAACCCAACAACGCCACTACTGTTGTGGCATTGGTTCAGCGAGTACGATAGGAGCCTGTGGATGTATCGGTATAGTGGGTCCCTCAGTTTGGTACTTTTGGTGCTGCTCGGGTTGTAGATTCCTTCACCTATTTGAGCCCATGTGGCTTGGCGTTCAGTTGCATCCAAGTCTCGTAACCCCCCTGTATTCTCTTCATTCCCCGCTTCCTCTTCACTATATAGCCCAATGATGGCTCCAAACTGTGCCATGGAGGTTCTAAACGTGGTCCCTCCACATCGAAATTCGACCGCGTCATGATCAAACGGTTCGCGCCTCGAGTTGAAAATGAAGGTGCTGTAGAACTCCATCGTGCATTGATGTACCGACCGTAGTCGGGTGGTCAATGCGACATGCAGTGGACCCCTCACAATGTTGTTGAAGCGGTCAAGTTGGTTCACCTTGGTTAGCAAATCAGTACACGCCCGCCTTGGGTACTCTTCCGGTCTTGTTTCTAGAACCTCGTACCGTGCCCTAGCGTCCAGTTCATTTGCGTTAAACCTTGTGAATTTCGACATCTGAAAAGAATACATAAAAAGTTAGTACGAAACCAGGAAAATCAAAGTGAAACTGCAAACAGTGGGCTGGACACGGCCCCGTGTTCAGCGGACACGGCCCCGTGTCCAGGCGTCTGTAACCCAAAAATTCCATTTTTCGTCCCGGTTTCGAAAACCTGAAAATTTTTAGCCCAATAGTAGCGGTTTCCCCCGAAAATGAAACCCTAAGTGTCATTTTTCTCAAAACAAACCGTTTACCCTTTCAATTTCGCGTTTTTCGGTTCAAGAACAAGGGTGTCACACCCCGATTTCCACGTGTCACCGGTGGGCCCGGTGTGGGGTACAGTGACGTAGTTGGCATCGTCATAGACAATCAACACAATATAATAATGCACAGCGGAAGCAGAATAGATACATTTCAACTTTCAAATAAATTGCAATAATAAATATCACAGTAGTTGAAACGGATCCACAGGCGGATCAAATAAAATAAGATAAAAAAAATAATAGTTCAACAGATATTTGTCGTCCGAGCTTGCGAGACTATAGTGGACGCTCTTAGGAAACAACCAGCCTATTTCCGTATAGTACCTGCACTTAACCTTTTGGGAAAAATACGTCAGTTTACACTGGTAAATACAAATCGACTGACTCATTTTGAAAATGATTGAAAATTGATTTAAATGCACAAGGCATAAATATTTTTATTAACTTGGGATAATTATATAATATAAACTTGTGAACGATTTACATGCACTCGTATCTTTGGTGGCCCGGGATCTGCTGTCCGGGCTAAGAATTAAATGACACACCACATTAAAGAGTTATACACGACGAGTGTACGCCTACACCCCGTGCTCTGGTCGTGGCCATCTCGTAAGATAATGCCAAGGATATCCGGGACACGGTCAATAACCCCCCAAAGCCTAAAGTAAGACAAGACTGTTTAAACGAAGTCGCACAAGCTATTTCAGACTGTACACCCATAAGGCGCAGGACTTGTGCGCCCGATCAAGCGGTATTTTAAATACCGTACCCCAAGCCCGTATAGGGAAAATAAGTCAAAATGTATTTACCTGAGCAAGTATAAGTCACAAATGATAAGTGTTGGTAGCTTTTACCGGGCCTCCTAATCTGGAACAAAGGTTTATAATTAACCTATTAGATTCCTAACGGCCTTTTATTTAAGCTTAAGCTTTGACCGGTTAGTTTCAGGATGATACGGTTTATGCACGATTAAGCGAAAGACCGGATAGAATGTGATTTAGACCCGACAAGTTTGAATACTTGTATAATATGGGTATACTAAATACATTCTGGATTTTGAAATAAAAATGATATCGTTTGACCCGTTTCGGTCAATTTACGCAAACTAGTTACGTGAACCGAACCGAACGCGAAAAGGGCGATACGGGTAGTCAAATGATTCAAATGCAAGTTCCCTGAGCTAATATGCTTAAAATATGATACTATATCAGTAAGTTATGTTCTATATTGCCCGGAATAATTTTAAACTCAATTTATGCCTTAGAAGGGCATTTTGGTCATTTAAAAGATGATAAAAGAGTAAAATTAGAAATCTGAGTTTCGGGTCTGGTTCATACAGTAAATATACTTAATATAACATATTATATCAGTAGGGTATGACCCATATATCACATTTATCATTTAAAACCAAACTATGCACCGTAGGGGTATTTTAGTAAATTCACAAGGGCTAAAAATGCCAAAACTGGAAATCTGAGATCATATACTTATACTTACTGTTTTTATATGAAAATATGCTAAACACATCAGTAGGTATAGGTCTTATATGTTTAAAACAAGTATAACGCTCACTATGCGCTTAAAACGCTAAATATGCGATTTAAGGGCGTTTTCGGGTTTTCAAATTAAATCTGAGATTTTTATATTTCCAGAATACTTAAAATAATTTATTCATCATATAAAATCAGTAGAAAAAGGTTTCGGGTCAAAAGGATGTGTAAAACTCATTTTATGGCTAAAACGGTCAAAACCGACATAAGCCGAAATGACTAGGCGATCTAGGATCCGTTCAGCCAAAAATTAATTAAAAATCATCAAAACTCCCAAAATATTATATTACTTCTGTTGGTAAAGAGTTTCGTATCAAAACGTGGCCAGAAACGGGTTCTACGCGAAAAGGACCGTTTATGTAAATTTATAATATAGTTTTACGCTAATGGCCATAACTCACAATCTGGACCACCAACTGATCCGAAATTTTCGGTGCAAGTTCATATATTAGAAATAAAGATTTCTACTCTTTCACTTTTCCAAAAATCACGTTTTATATCAAAAAGGGCAAAATAGTCAACTTTATGCATAAATCGGAAACATGCATTCGAATCGGCTAAGCATAGACTTATGACATAAAATTTCCAGAAAGTTTAACTAAAATTCCAATGGTCAAAAATGCTCTAAAATACAGATCTCACACATGCATGTACGGATCCGAACCGATAGTTTACGAAAAAGTCGTTTATTAAGACTTTCGGTTCCAATCCGGGTTTACACTAAAGATCGTCGAGTTGATCGTGGTAAAATACATTCTTATATTCATAATAAAGCTTTCTATGAAGATCAACCAGATTGCATGTCATCTATATCATTATTCATGTCATTTTTCATAAAAATCGCTTCTGTTGACTTTTTAGAAATAGGTTTGACTCGACATTTAGCATGCATGTAGTGGGAATCAGAGAGTACCCTTTTGAGGGTTTGTTTCCCATAATATTACCAACATAAATCAGGTTTCAATTCGAGAAATGACTGATTGAAACTTGTTTAATCAGAAAGTCAAAGCTTATGAACAACCAGTTTGACTTTTAGCAATAATCACAACAAGAACGGATTAAAGATTGAATTGAGAGCTTACAAGAGTCCTATAGGTGTTTAGTGAACACTAGAATCAGCTTTGATGATCGGATTAACTCCAGAAAGTCTGCCTTGAAGGTTCTTGCAATTGAGAGCTTTTGGTTACTATGAAAATGCTCAAGAAATGAGGTGAAGATCTGATTTAAAGCTGAGAAATGAGGGTTACTGTTGTAGTAGCCATGCATGGCACTTGATTGGAGCTTTTGGAGGCAAGAACCAGCTGTATGTCACTCAAATTCGGACCCGATTCAACCCAAATCGAATTTTCTGTCGCTGGCAGCCCCACGCGGCCCGCTTGGGTCATACCAGGCGGGTCGCCTGACCCTTGTTCAGCCAAAACTTGTTTCAATTTTGGCAGAAATGGTCCCTGAGCTTGTACGCGATGTTTCGGCTACTTTTCTCGACCCGTAAACCCCCAAACTTGGTTTCTAAGAACCCTAGGACTTTTACCAACATGGAAATGTCCTCGGAACATTTTGCGCTCAACCGAAAAGCCCTGAAATTCGACGTTGACGCTTTTAGTCCTTCAAGTACGGTTTTGGCCATAACTTTCTCATACGTTGACGAAACTTCATGAAATTTTAACCACATATTCTAGTGAGTATATTTTAGCTTCTCAAAGCTTCGGGTCTGCCAAAAGTTCACTCAGAGGTATAAATTAAACATGTTGACACTTTTGGCCCCTATAGTTTGCAATACTTCACTTTTGTGCAATTTCCGCGTCGTATGATCCATGAACCATCCGTTTAAGGTTATAAACATTATGTAGGGTTATCATAGAGCCTATTTATCCATTGTTGACACTTTGGACCCTTACGTTCCATAGTTTTCACTGTTTGTCACTTTTAGTCCCTCTAAAGTATGTTTTCACATAACGGAACCTTATGACATGTGTCAAGACATTATTGGGCGAAATTTTTCGAGGTGTTACATCCTCACCCCCTTAAAAGAAATCTCGACCCCGAGATTTATTCAAACAAATGGGATATTTTTCTTTCATCGTGGATTCCACTTCCCACGTGTATTCGGGACCTCTACGGGCATCCCATTTGACCTTAACAATAGGCACGTGCTTCCGTCGAAGCTTCTTTACCTGTCGATCCTCAATCGACAAAGGTTTTTCCACAAATTTTAGACTTTCGACTATGTGTATATCTGTATGCGGTATAACCAGTGAATCGTCAGCGAAACACTTCTTCAAATTACAGATATGGAACACATTATGAATAGCACTAAGCTCTTCAGGCAAGTTTAACTTGTAAGCGACTGACCCGACACGTTCGATAATCTCGAAAGGTCCTATATATCTCGGGCTTAGCTTGCCTTTCTTTCCAAATCTCATCACACCCTTCCAGGGCGATACTTTAAGCAATACTTTTTCACCTACATCGAAGTGAAAGTCTTTGCGCTTAGGATCCGCATAACTTTTCTGCCTGTCCCTGGCAGCTTTCAAACGATCGCGTATCTGCACGATCTTGTCTGTTGTCTCAAAGACAATGTCTGGTCCAGACAACTGGACATCCCCAACTTCTGCCCAACAAATGGGCGATCTACACTTCCTACCGTATAGGGCCTCAAAAGGCGCAGCCTTTATGCTGGAATGGTAGCTGTTGTTGTAGGAGAATTCAATCAGTGGTAAGTTCTTGTCCCAACTACCACCCAAGTCGATCGCACATGCACGAAGCATGTCTTCCAAAGTTTGAATAGTACGCTCACTCTGACCATCGGTCTGAGGATGATAAGCCGTACTAAAATTCAATCGAGTGCCCAACGATTGTTGGAAACTCTTCCAAAAATGCGACGTATATCTAGTATCTCTATCAGAGATAATAGATATAGGTATACCATGTAGCGCTACTATCTTATCGACGTATAATTGAGCTAACATATCTGAGCTATATGTCTCTTTGATGGGTAGAAAATGAGCTGACTTAGTCAGTCTGTCTACTATGACCCATATGGTATCATTTCCCTTTTTCGTCTTCGGCAACTTGGTGATAAAATCCATTGTCACCATTTCCCATTTCCACTTAGGAATTTCAGGTTGCTGAAGCAAACCTGACGGCTTCTGATGCTCAGCCTTGACTTGCGCACAAGTCAAACATTTGGCCACATACTCGGCCACGGACTTTTTCAAACCAATCCACCAGTAGTTTGATTTCAAATCCTGGTACATCTTATCAGCTCCAGGATGAACGGAATATTTAGAGCTGTGGGCTTCCTGGAGGATAACATCCCGAAGTCCTCCATATACTGGAACCCATATTCGTCCGTTTAGGCGTAGCATTCCATCTTTATCGTAGGATAACTGCTCCTCAGTTACTCCTAACTTGTTTGAGGATGATATGCTGTTGAGACCCGGTGATAGACCCCATACCTTGTTAATATTTTTTTGAGTTGATGATTGCAAAAATGGGTACCTCTATCACTTATCAAAGCCTTTGGTGTCCCGAAACGAGAGAACATCTTTTTCAGAAATTTTACCACTACTCTTCCATCATTTGTTGGAAGAGCCTCGGCCTCTGCCCATTTAGACAAGTAATCGACTGCCACAAGTATATATTTGTTTCCCTTTGAAGGTGGGAAAGGTCCCATGAAATCGAGTCCCCACACATCAAAGATTTCACAGACGAGAATGCCATTTTGAGGCATTTCGTTTTTGGAAGAAATATTACCTGATCTTTGGCAGGCATCACATGTCTTTACAAGGTTTTGTGCATCCTTGTAAATGGTTGGCCAGTAAAATCCTGAATCAAATACCTTTCGTGCGGTACTTGCGGCACCATGATGTCCTCCGTATGGACCTTTATGACAATGATGGAGAATTCTTCGTGCTTCATTAACATAGACACACCTTCAGATGAGCTGGTCGGCACACATTTTGAAAAGATAGGGGTCTTCCCAAAAGTAATGCTTTACATCAGCAAAGAATTTTTTTCTTTGATGATGTGGCCATCCTTTGGTGACTACACCGCTGGCTAAGAAATTAGCGTAGTCGGCATACCATGGTTCTTGTCTACTCTCCATCATTTCCAAGGATTCCGTGGGAAATTTCTCGTTGATTTGCTCGTCTCTGGTTGTCTCCAAAGCTGGGTCTTCTAAGCGTGAGAGATGATCTGCAGCAGTGTTTTCTGCTCCTCTTTTGTCCCTGATTTCAATGTCGAATTCTTGGAGGAGTAGAATCCATCTTATCAAACGGGGTTTTGCGTCTTGCTTCTTGAAGAGGTACCTGATGGCTGCATGGTCTGTATAGACTATTGTTTTAGAAAGAACAAGATAAGAACGAAATTTATCAAAAGCAAATACCACTGCTAGTAATTCTTTTTCTGTAGTTGTATAATTTTCTTGCGCATCATTAAGAGTTTTACTAGCATAATAAATTGGGTGGAAATGTTTTTCTTTTCTTTGTCCCAAGACTGCTCCAACAGCGAAGTCACTTGCATCGCACATGATTTCGAAAGGAAATTTCCAATCTGGCGCTATCATGATAGGTGCATTGACTAGCATTTCCTTGAGGGTTAGAAATGCTTGATTGCATTCCTTGTCAAAGATGAAGGGTGCATCTTTTTCAAGTAATTTTGTTAGAGGCCTTGAAATTTTTGAAAAGTCTTTGATAAACCTCCTATAAAATCCGGCATGTCCTAGGAAACTTCTGATTGCTCGCACGAAGGATGGAGGAGGTAATCGAGAAATAGTCTCTATTTTTGCTCGATCAACTTCCATTCCTTCGCTTGAGATTTTGTGACCGAGTACTATTCCCTCTGTTACCATGAAATGGCATTTTTCCCAGTTAAGGGCGAGGTTAGTTTCCTCACATCGGGATAGCATTCGTTCAAGATTATCGAGGCATTGGTCATATGAGTCTCCAAAGATGGAAAAGTCATCCATGAAGACTTCCATTGTCTTTTCGATCATATCATGGAAAATGGCGACCATACAACGTTGGAATGTTGCAGGCGCATTACATAGACCGAATGGCATGCGTCGATATGCAAAAGTTCCGTAGGGACATGTGAAAGTTGTTTTCTCTCGGTCTTCTGGTGATATCGGTATTTGAAAGTAACCTGAAAAACCATCTAAGAAACAATAAAATTTATGACCGGATAATCTTTCTAACATTTGATCAATGAAGGGCAAAGGAAAGTGGTCTTTCCTAGTCGCTTCATTTAATCGCCTATAATCTATACAGACTCTCCATCCTGTGACGGTTCTCGTTGGTATTAATTCATTTTTCTCGTTGGTTATTACCGTCATACCTCCTTTCTTTGGGACTACTTGAACGGGACTTACCCACGGGCTATCGGAGATAGGGTAGATTAGTCCGGCGTCGAGTAGTTTGATGACTTCATTCTTAACCACTTCTTGAACATTGGGGTTCACTCTTCGTTGTGGTTGAATTACCGTTTTGTAGTCATCATTCATTAAAATTTTGTGCGTGCACATGGAAGGGCTTATTCCTTTAATATCTACAAGCTTCCAAGCTATCGCGTTTTTGTGTTTTTTAAGTAAGTTAACTAATTTCTCTTTCTCTATATTACTTAATTTAGATGAAATAATTACGGGTAAACTACCTTCTTTGCCTAGAAAAGCATATTCCAAACCTTTAGGAAGTTCTTTGAGCTCAATGGGTGGGTCTTTAGAAGACACCTTATTTTCTGGCTCATCTAGATCAAGAACCTTAAAAGTTTGTTCTATGGCTATTTCTTCCTCGACAAAGTGGTCCTCTTCGTTGGTTGTATCGGGTGGTTCAGCTTCATCTTCAATTAGGGGGTCATTGTTGCCAAAAGGATATTTCATTGAGCGCTCAAGATCTATGCTCCTTTTGAATGCCCCTAATTGGAGAGGTAGATTGTTGAATTTCCGGTTTTTCAAAGCTCTATGAGTTTGTACAAAAGGTTTTCCCAAGACTAAGGGGGCGTCATCTAGGATGACGAAGTCGGTTGGGATTACCATTTGATTTGTTTGAACCAAAACATCTTCAACTACACCGATTGATTTTATTACTTTCCGATTGGATAGAAAAATGGGTATTTGAAGTGGAGTAAAATCACTAACACTTAATTTTTCAAAAATATAGTTAGGCATTATGTTAACGCAAAGATCCTTATCGATGGTGATATTGCTAATAAATGAATTTTGAAAGAAACACGGAACCGGTGTAATGTTAATTTCAAAAGGATCTTCTTTTATTAGCGAGGTTTGATCATTAGTTAACTTAACACTCACTATTTCTTTGATTTTAGCACTAGTGTTTAACTCTTTTAAAAACTTGGCATGAGAGGTTATTAAACAATGATTTTCGAAAGTAGGTGACAAGAGGTTAATTTCTTCAAAATTAGACTCTTCTTGAATTTTAACATTATCAGACTCACCATTTTCGTTGTTTAACTCATGTGTCGGTTTTTCACTTTCTTGTTCTTCCATTTTTACACTTTCAACTATCTCTACGTTATTATCATTTTTTAGATCTTCCCTTGCGCGAGATTCATTTATGCAACGTTCGATAGTTTTAATGTAACACCCCGTCCCGGAATGGGCCGGCGTGTCACTATAACAGTAGTCAGATCAAAAACATAATTCCATTTATACTTAAATGTATTACAAGGCTTTACAGCTTAATGAAGGATTTCTAATCCATTATAATTATTTCTACCGTCTTTTCTAAACACTCGAGCACTCTTCCATTTTCTGTCCCAGCTTGTCTTGATAACCTGACGTAAAGATGAAAACAACAACAACAAAACGTACGTCTGAGCAAAATTTCGAAAGTTTTGCCCATTGTGCGGATAGAGGAAAACAAAAGCTTATTTTATTTTGATAACCGGATGGAACTTGACGATGCAAATAACTTAATTTCATAATCATATCTTACGGATGTACCCATGAGCAAACTTAAAACGTGACAATACACAGGTAGCTACTCCTGCATAATTATCACATGAGATGGCGAATTGGCATACCCGTTATCCACCTCCTTATACTTATACTTAAATCCTAGGATCGATCCATACGCCTCCTAATAGCCTTATGTACCACACTTGTACTTAAGAGACGCCGTGAACTGATCTCTCCGTCACGGATGGAGCACATGATGTTGATGCCACAACAACATGCTCGTGGGACACTCCACGAGAAGCGATACTCAGGGTATCAGAGTACAAATGGTCTTATTCACATAACTTATAAAACTTATTTTCAGAACAGAACGGAACATATATTGGAACATGCGATAATGAGTACAACTTAACAGAAAAACTATCGCATGACATGAAACTAAATGATTTAGAATAGGAATCGAACGGTCTGTCAAATGAATCGACAATCAAAGCCGTGAGGAGTTTTAAAAACAAGACATAGTAATTTAAAACAATTTGACTTGAGTAACCTAATACTTATATATCATATTAAACTTGTAACTTATTTACTTATAACTTATAAGTCTTAAGATTATTTAACTTGTAACTTTGTAAAATACGAATCTTTGGCGAGATTGAAAATATAAGAGTGGAACCAGTCATCAAGGTATGGTTATCAATCCTATCTTGACAATTTCGTCCCCAAAATGTGGTTTATTAAACGAAACAAGATAAAACCTTGACTCGTTAATAAGGAACCACTAGAGTAGGAAATGAAACTTGTATAAAATAAACTATTTTCTAAATAACTGATGTAAAACAAAACCTTTTTAAAACGTTTGTAACTTTCAACACATGTTTCATAACTAAATCTTAATACGGAATCTATAACTTATTTCATAACTTAATCTTAATACGGAATCTATAACTTATTTCATAACTTAATCTTAATACGGAATCTATAACTTATTTCATAACTTAATCTTAATACGGAATCTATAACTTATTTCATAACTTAATCTTAATATGGAAACTTAAATTCAGGAACGACATCAATCAAAAGAAGGGATTCTATCCGTACCCAACGGACATAAATCGACAGAAAGGGTTCTTATAAAAACGACATAAATCGAAATAAGGGATTCTTATAAAAACGACATAAATCGAAAGAAAGGATTCTACCCGTACGATATATCAGAATTGACAGAAATCGAAAGAAAGGAATCTACCCGTACGAAATTTATAACTTAATCTTAATATGGAATTTATAATCAAGAATGACATACTTGTATCAAAACGACATAAATTGAAAGAAAGGATTCTACCCGTACCCAACGGACATAAATTGATAGAAAGGAATTCTATCCATCCAGAACTTATAACTTATAACTTAATCTTAATACGGAATTCTTATATTCAAACGACATAAATCGAAAGAAGGGATCTTTTATAAAAACAACATAGATCGAAAAGAAGGAACCTATCCGTACCTTAAAATTTCCAAGTGATGCTACCTTGTTTCCAATTGTAGATTCATACGGACAGAGTTTAGCTTACTGATTATCCTCTTAACCTAATTTGCACTATCCTCTTAAACTAATTTGCACACAACTAGGTTAGTAACTTAATACAGCATCTACGTCAATTCACGAGATCAAACCCTCACAACTATTATCAAGTGCAATACTTAATAATTCAATCGGATTCACAACGAATAACAGAGCATAGTCCGAATTCGAACAGCACTCAAATATTCCAGTTGAAATCACGACGAATAATCAAAGTACAAGCTCAATTTGAGCAGCACTCGGACAATCGTTGGATAGTTATAATCGATCGGACGTTGAATCGTAATAGCGATCGAGTTATTACCCTGATTGCGGCAGCACATCGTGATTGATGTGTGTTTTGTGTGAACGATATTTACTATAACTCGATGGTTACAGAGAATTTGGACGTCGATTTTGTACCAAAGTTCAAGTGCCAACGTCCCCTATTTATAGCTGGAATTTGTCCTCCCTCGCGCCACGCGAAGAAGACATGCATACCCGTCGCGTGGCGCGACGGGTCTATTTCTTAGCCTAGATTGTTTCGTGTCCCAATTAGCCTTGGTGAGTAAGTTAAACGAATAACTTTCGTTTCTACAGCAATCTAGAAGATAAACATCACTAGGGTTTAACCCTCCCCCCCCCCCCCCCCCGAGTTTTAGGGGCCCTGATCCTGATTCCGATTGTTTTGAAAATTTTAGGGTTAGTGCAGAATTACTTGGGTGTCTTAATTAGGGTTTTCTCGTGGTTAATGATTTTAAATTTATGGGCATTACAACTATTACCCCCTTAAAAGAAATTTCGTCCTCGAAATTTTTCAAATAAGAATATAACCTATTGCATAGGTAACAGAAACGAAACTTTCCTAGCAGAGTTACTAACTTATATAACCAGAATCTCCTAACCACACATGTGTATCTGAAATTCATAACTAAGGTCATGACTATACTTGTCAATTACCTTATATATATGTGCCCTAATGGTCCTTTTATAACGTATCTTAATAAAATATCTTACCGTACGAAAAGTCAATAGAGACTTACGGATACTTAGAGTGACTATTAGTACTGATATTTCCTACGTGGCGGACGATGAGGAGGCATCTATAAGAATAGACATAGGAGTTAAACCAAATAAGAGATCAAGTTGAATCCTATCATAGATATCTACCCATTCCTCACAGGTCTTAATTACTATCTTCAAGTTTTCTACAGGAAAGAGCCTTTGCTCTGATACCATAGCTGTAACACCCCGTCCCGGAATGGGCCGGCGTGTCACTATAACAGTAGTCAGATCAAAAACATAATTCCATTTATACTTAAATGTATTACAAGGCTTTACAGCTTAATGAAGGATATCTAATCCATTATAATTATTTCTACCGTCTTTTCTAAACACTCGAGCACTCTTCCATTTTCTGTCCCAGCTTGTCTTGATAACCTGACGTAAAGAAGAAAACAACAACAACAAAACATACGCCTGAGCAAAATTTCGAAAGTTTTGCCCAGTGTGCGGATAGAGGAAAACAAAAGCTTATTTTATTTTGATAACCGGATGGAACTTGACGATGCAAATAACTTAATTTCATAATCATATCTTACGGATGTACCCATGAGCAAACTTAAAACGTGATAATACACAGGTAGCTACTCCTGCATAATTATCACATGAGATGGCGAATTGGCATACCCGTTATCCACCTCCTTATACTTATACTTAAATCCTAGGATCGATCCATACGCCTCCTAATAGCCTTATGTACCACACTTGTACTTAAGAGACGCCGTGAACTGATCTCTCCGTCACGGATGGAGCACATGATGTTGATGCCACAACAACATGCTCGTGGGACACTCCACGAGAAGCGATACTCAGGGTATCAGAGTACAAATGGTCTTATTCACATAACTTATAAAACTTATTTTCAGAACAGAACGGAACATATATTGGAACATGCGATAATGAGTACAACTTAACAGAAAAACTATCGCATGACTTGAAACTAAATGATTTAGAATAGGAATCGAACAGTCTGTCAAATGAATCGACAATCAAAGCCGTGAGGAGTTTTAAAAACAAGACATAGTAATTTAAAACAATTTGACTTGAGTAACCTAATACTTATATATCATATTAAACTTGTAACTTATTTACTTATAACTTATAAGTCTTAAGATTATTTAACTTGTAACTTTGTAAAATACGAATCTTTGGCGAGATTGAAAATATAAGAGTGGAACCAGTCATCAAGGTATGGTTATCAATCCTATCTTGACAATTTCGTCCCCAAAATGTGGTTTATTAAACGAAACAAGATAAAACCTTGACTCGTTAATAAGGAACCACTAGAGTAGGAAATGAAACTTGTATAAAATAAACTATTTTCTAAATAACTGATGTAAAACAAAACCTTTTTAAAACGTTTGTAACTTTCAACACATGTTTCATAACTAAATCTTAATACGGAATCTATAACTTATTTCATAACTTAATCTTAATACGGAATCTATAACTTATTTCATAACTTAATCTTAATACGGAATCTATAACTTATTTCATAACTTAATCTTAATACGGAATCTATAACTTATTTCATAACTTAATCTTAATATGGAAACTTAAATTCAGGAACGACATCAATCAAAAGAAAGGGATTCTATCCGTACCCAGCGGACATAAATCGACAGAAAGGGTTCTTATAAAAACGACATAAATCGAAATAAGGGATTCTTATAAAAACGACATAAATCGAAAGAAAGGATTCTACCCGTACGATATATCAGAATTGACAGAAATCGAAAGAAAGGAATCTACCCGTACGGAATTTATAACTTAATCTTAATATGGAATTTATAATCAAGAATGACATACTTGTATCAAAACGACATAAATTGAAAGAAAGGATTCTACCCGTACCCAACGGACATAAATTGATAGAAAGGAATTCTATCCATCCAGAACTTATAACTTATAACTTAATCTTAATACGGAATTCTTATATTCAAACGACATAAATCGAAAGAAGGGATCTTTTATAAAAACAACATAGATCGAAAAGAAGGAACCTATCCGTACCTTAAAATTTCCAAGTGATGCTACCTTGTTTCCAATTGTAGATTCATACGGACAGAGTTTAGCTTACTGATTATCCTCTTAACCTAGTTTGCACTATCCTCTTAAACTAATTTGCACACAACTAGGTTAGTAACTTAATACAGCATCTACGTCAATTCACGAGATCAAACCCTCACAACTATTATCAAGTGCAATACTTAATAATTCAATCGGATTCACAACGAATAACAGAGCATAGTCCGAATTCGAACAGCACTCAAATATTCCAGTTGAAATCACGACGAATAATCAAAGTACAAGCTCAATTTGAGCAGCACTCGGACAATCGTTGGATAGTTATAATCGATCGGACGTTGAATCGTAATAGCGATCGAGTTATTACCCTGATTGCGGCAGCACATCGTGATTGATGTGTGTTTTGTGTGAACGATATTTACTATAACTCGATGGTTACAGAGAATTTGGACGTCGATTTTGTACCAAAGTTCAAGTGCCAACGTCCCCTATTTATAGCTGGAATTTGTCCTCCCTCGCGCCACGCGAAGAAGACATGCATACCCGTCGCGTGGCGCGACGGGTCTATCTCTTAGCCTAGGTTGTTTCGTGTCCCAATTAGCCTTGGTGAGTAAGTTAAACGAATAACTTTCGTTTCTACAGCAATCTAGAAGATAAACATCACTAGGGTTTAACCCCCCCGAGTTTTAGGGGCCCTGATCCTGATTCCGATTGTTTTGAAAATTTTAGGGTTAGTGCAGAATTACTTGGGTGTCTTAATTAGGGTTTTCTCGTGGTTAATGATTTTAAATTTATGGGCATTACATTTAATGTGTTCTATTATCCTATTGGTCACTTCGGTGAGATTGAAAGAATTTGGATCCTCAAAGTTTGAATCCGGTTGTTCGATCCTTGGTTCCTCATAGTACTCATATGAAGTAGATGGTTCACACCATTGTTCTTCATTGTAAGTATATGATGGATAAGAGTCGAAACTTTGTTCTTCATAGTACTCATATGAGGTGGGTTGTTCACGCCATGGTTCCTCATAATAAGAGTATGAAGGTGGTGGCTCATATCTTGAGTCTTCAAAGTATGAGTATGAAGGCTCATACCTTGGTTCCTCAAAATATGAGTATGAGGGAGGAGGTTCATACCTTTGGTCTTCATAGGATGTGTATGAAGTTGATGGCTCGTACCTGGGCTCCTCATAATGGTTGTATGAATTGGATGGTTGATATGAGTTATTATATTGAACCGAGCGTGCGTTACGACAATTAGTGCAATAATTACCCCTATAATCATCCTCATCATAGGTGTAGTTGTAACCTCTTGAGTATTGATCCATAAGAATCACTCAACAGATCACAACTGAGTCTCGGGACCAGAAAACAAAAATAAGACGGAAACAGAAGCTGGACACGGCCCCGTGTTCAGTGAACACGGCCCCGTGGTCAGGGTCTGTATCTGGGCGTTTTAATTAAAGTTACTGGTCACGTTGAGCACGGGGGCGTGTTCAGTGAGCACGGCCCCGTGTTCAGACTCTGTATCTGGGTATCTTACTAAAAATATGCAGCACGGGGGCGTGTTCAGCGAGCACGGCCCCGTGTTCAGGCTACTGTAAATGCAAAACTAAACTAAAATGCAGAAAAATGCGCGCGTTTTAAAAAGGTTTTGAAAAACTGATTAGGCCGTCGATTTTAAGCTTTCTTAAAATCCTTGTGTCCCCGGCAGCGGCGCCAAAAACTTGGTGTGTGTCGGTGTGTATATATTTTAGATATATATTTAAGCCCCTTTTTACACTTTTAGCCAAGTTTTAAATTTATAAAACACGATATTTACTAACACTAAACACACATATGGGCAAGTGCACCCATCGTGGACGTAGTATAGTGTTGGTAAGATACCGAGGTCGTCCAAGGACACAAGAGCTTTTAATACCGGTTTATCCTCAACGTCTAACCAAATCAAAAAGTTAGAAAAATGTTTAAACTAAGAAAAATAAAAACTAACTAAATGCTGAAAAATAAAATAAAATAAAAACAGATAGACAAGATGAATCACTTGGATCCGACACGTGTATTAGTATAACCTTTGATTATTTTCGCACTTTTGCACTTGTTTAAGAGATTATCTTAGTTATTGTAGTAGGCCCCTCTTTTGAAGGCGACGTTACCCTCAACCCAGTAGTTTGAGTCAGCAAGGATACAATCCTAAAGGGTCGGATTATTGAAAGATAATGAATTAAGTTATTAATGCAAATTATGGTAGGCCCCGCTTTTGGCGGTGACGTTACCCTCGGCTAAGTAGTCTGAGTCAGCAGGGATACAGTCCTAAATAGCCGGGTTATAGTATTAATAGTAGTTAACTTATGAGGGGGTCAAAGAGTTTGGATCCCCGCCATCCAATACCTATGGGCATTGAAGGAGATCCTACTAAATTTGACCCAGGTCCCAAGCAGGACCTCTAAACGCTGAACAAGGGCAAGACCCTTACCAAACCGTTCCCTTAACCCCCGACCAGGTAGCCAACATACCTCCATATAGACCGTGGAGATATGAATGGTGAAAATCTTTTATTTTATATAGACAGTAAAATAATGCCAAGACACCACGGACAAACGATAAGGAAAGATCACCTTCAACATAAGTAACTAGTTATTAAAGTCATTAATACAAAACCAAATAAAAAGTGCAAAAGATTAAAAATAAAAAGTATTATACTAAACACTTGTCTTCACCAAGTGATGTAAGAGACTTAGGCAAACATGGCCTTGATTGTCAAGAACTCTTACGATCAATCTTGGATCCCGAGACGACTCACACACTCTATGATGGACAATGGATGATGGTGGTGGATGATGGTGTTATGGTGGTGGTGGGTGGTGGATGAAGTGTGAGAGAGGTGGTGTGCCAAGGGATGAGAGAAAATGAAGCCAAGCTCCTCTATTTATAGGCTGAACAGAAGGCTGGACACGGCCCCGTGTCCGCTGGACACGGCCCCGTGCCCGTCTGACATTCTCTCACTTCATTAATTGTAATTGCGAATTACAATTAATGCGCCTGCTGTACTTTCACCACGCCCCCGTGCTCGCTGGACACGGCCCCGTGGTGGGCAATGGAAGCTTCTACTGGTTTGTCTTTTCTGCTGCTTCCTGGGCACGCCCCCGTGTTCGCTGGACACGGGGCGTGTTCAGACTCTATTTCTTCTCCTTTGCCTTGGGAGATGCCGTTGAGGGTCCGGGCAGTCCACTTTTGTTCCTTTTCTTGTATTTATGGTAGAATTAGATGTCTTTTTGCTTCTTTTGTGATTTTGAGCTCATTCATCCTGAAAATACAAAAGGAAGACAAAAACACTCTTTTTCCAACATTAGTACTTAAAAAGGGTTAGTTTTATGCCTTAATTGATGTGATTTATATGTTGCATTTTACACACATCAACAGAGTATTGTCATACTTATAGGCAAACCAAACTACTGATATGCTTCAGCTGACGTCACCATGATAGTGACATCTAACGACCTAACAAACTATAAATACTGTTCTATACAAACTACTGTTATGTAACATCTGATAATCACTAAAGTACAAAACATAAGGAAACTACTGCTTCACGTTCCACTGTTGTAGCCTTAGCACAGATGTTGAGTCTTCAGTGCTTTCTTTAAAGGTGATCAGTCTTTGAGAGAGCAGTGCTTGAGTCTTCAGCAGTACTTAGGATACAGCAGTAGAAAGAGCAACAGAGTTTGTCTTCAGCAGTTGTTAGATAATCATCAGAGTTTGGTTTATCAGTTGTTGTAGTTGAGCAGCACTTAACATCCATCAGCTATTAGATAACCACTGTCAAGGGGAGAGATTAGAGTAAACTGCTGCTTATTAGGTGTCCACTGATGGGATCCGATTTTGGCTTTACATTATCTGTTCCTCTGTTAGGGTTCAATCCCAACAAATATATATACGAACGACTCACGAGCTTTGAATGATAGGCTTCTGTATTCTGACTGCCTCTGTGATTAAATGCCTATGTGTGCTTCTGTGTTTATGTGACTCTGTGCTCTACGTGCCTATGTGCTTCTGTGATTACGTGAACCTGTGGTTATGTGCTTATGTGTTTATGTGATATGTGTTTCGACGTGTTCCTAAGCTTTAGTAGTCTAGACGTGTGAGGTGAGATTCGACCTCGTTATGTTGAGTCCTGTGACGATGTCTGTTGCAGACCATGTCGTCGTCTGGATCCCGACACCATCTGACTCGTCAAGAGAAGAGAGATAAGCGTCTTGCCGCTATCATCGCCAAAAGCGTAGCAAAAGCTGTGAGCAATGTTTATGAAAACGTCAGCAAGTCGACTGATGAATCACGAACAGACGCACCCAAAGATGCCAACAAGGCTGCTTTCAGCTTCAAACAGTTCAAAGCATGCGGACCCAAAGAGTTCACCGGAGAAGATGGCCCTACCGCCATGTTTCACTGGTTTGACTCAGTCGAAGTCACTCTGCGCCAGAGCGGATGTCCTGAAAATCTCCGCACTCTCAATGCTACAGGCGTCTTCCAGTCCTGTGCTCTAGACTGGTTGACGGCCGAACGAAACAAGCGCGGAAATGATGCAGCTTACGAGCTAACATGGGAGGAGTTGAAGGCAATTATGATCGACGAATTCTGCCCTCCTCATGAATGCCAAAAGCTGGAGGACGAGTTTTGCACCATCAAGCAGAAGGATGGAGACAACGCTGCTCTCACTGCCCGTTTCAAGCAGCTTAGCATCATATCTCCCGATCAGGTCAAGACCCCAGATCAAACCATCAAGAAGTACATTCGAGCTCTGCCCGATTGTGTAGCCGACTTTGTTCACGCCGCCAAGCCAGCAACGGTTGAAGAGACTTACCTACTCGCCGCTGAGATCAATGACAAGCGAGTAAAGTCAGGCTTTTGGGATAAGCAAACCAAGTCTCTGCACCAAGCCACCGCCACAGCACCCACCGACTCATCTGCTCAATCCTCCAAGTCATCGAGAAGAAAGAAGAAGCACAACAACAGCAGCTCCAGCAACAAGAGCTGTGCTGCCGCAACAACTGCTGCTCCTCTACAAGCTATACCAGCTCAGCAGCAACAGCACCACCGCTCAGCTCCAGTGATCAATGCACCGCCAGCGAAGCGTGCATACACAGGCCCTCACCCGCTCTGCCCGACATGCTCATATCATCACCCAGTGGGTCTAGCCTTTCGTTTTTGCGCTCACTGCAACCTTTACAGTCATTTCACTGCGAACTGTCGTTTTGGTCCCCGTCAAGCCCCAGTGCAAGCTACTGTTGTGACAACCCTCACTAAACCAGGTATCCGTACGACTTAATTAACTATTAATTGTTGCCTAATTACTGTGCTTAACTGAGATTCATGATGAACTGCTACTTGACTGTTGATACTTGTACATATCTGCATCATACTTTGATTTCCGTCACTACATTATTTACTTACTGAACTCTAGTGACAAACATGATGCACAAAAGCACAGTAGCATTTGAACGGATAACCTATTGAACATGCTGATAAAGCCAGCATCAGGCAGACACTGCCTCTAAAGGCCTGTATGAGCCAGAAATATTTTACTACACCCATAGTGTGTGTAGGGATACAAGGGTTGTATAACTGCGTCTCTAGGAATAAGATGTAATGATAGGATGTGCCTAAAACGTACTCTAAGCACGAAACACAGCACTTTTATCAACACACTAGCTTCTAGCTAACTAATAAAGTGCCAAAACATGAGGAAATATTCCTGACACTCTGCAGAATAAATTGTGTCGCTAAAAATATTACTTACGACGCTTAAAAGATTACTTAAGCACTTTAACGGATTACTATCCAACCGGACTATACCCGGAACATAAAAATATTGCCAGAAATATTATTAGTCTTTTTCTGAGCTAGTTAGGGTCCCTGATTACCCTAACACCCGCTTTATAACGCATCATACAACTAACGGAGTTAACCCCTAAAGTTAACCCACTTAACGTAACTAAATCCTAACTAAACCATTGAAATCGAACCATAGGACCCCCCCCCCCTGGGCCGGTTCCATCCTCTTGTAACTAGGATAGTACAATGTTGATTATAATATTAATCCTTATCTCAAATCAAGATGACATGTTAACCAAAGGATTATGGCACATGAATTTTCTATAAATAACCTCACTAACTCATGAGTTCTTACACATCACAATCACCAACAAAAACTCTCTCCTTGCCCTTTCCCCATTCTCGGCCGAAACCCCCTAGGGTCACCACCACCACCTTCGATTCTTTCTCATCCATTTCAAGCATATACAAGGCTTACGGGTCACATATTAGGAGCTTTGAAGCAAGCGGAAGTGGAAGGACCTCGTTTCTTAGCTTTTATCCACCGCATTTTCGACTAGATTCTTCCCTAGCCCCGAGCTAGAGGTATAATGTTTAAAACTCACTCTCGAACGTATCTAAAGTGGTTAATATAAGTTATAACGGTTAAAAGTCGGAATCATGCGTTTTGAATCTCTAAAGTCTACTAAAACTTGAATTTTGTTGGTTAAAAGCTCATAACATGTGTAAAAGTTGTAGTAATTGAATATGTTGATTGTTGAGGCCCGATCTACGATGTGGTGGCTCTTATCATCATTTAACCCGACTTTGTTAAGATCATAGATCTTGACATAAGCTTGTTTCTGTCGGTACGAGGGTTAAAAGGTGAAACTCCACCACACGAGAAACATGAACTTGTGTAAAAGTATTATTACTAGTAAAATGGTGTTTAAAACTAGCGGATCTATGTATCTGCAAGTGGTATTTTCGTAGAACCAAGTGTCGAGAAAATCATGTTTTATAAAAGTCGGGTGACATACTAACAAAGGTGATTTTACAAACCACAAGTGTATAAACACTTGTGAAATAAGAAGTTTCGACAAAATAACAATCTTTGAGAAAGATGACGGGAAGTTGTAAAGGATGATTTATTCTAAAAACGGGGTTTTTTTACAAGATTAAACTATTTTATACATAGATCCACCAAATATAACGAGATCTACACAATAGTTTTCGGAAAACTACAAGTTCATGCAATAATGCGATTTACATACTTGTCGACTAGTTTGATGCGTTGGAACAAGTTTGATGTGTTGAAATTAGTTTAATGTGTCGAAAATTGTTTGATTGAATCAAGAAATTGTTGAAGTGATTTTGTAAAAGAAAATGATACGCTTGAAAGCGTGGCCACCTCCAGTTACAGGGGAAACTCTGGCGAAATTTTTCTAAAATCTAACACTTAGAATTACTTACAAGTGTTAGACTACTTTTGACATATTTTCAAAAAAAAAAATAATTCGCCATGACTTTATTTACAAATATTCGGAGGTGGGATTTTCACAAAACTAAACGTGATAAATATATATTCGGTAAATATGTTTTTCACCACACTGTTTATGATTATTTTGTGAAAATACATAAATATTATTTTTAGAGTAAAAATAATATTTACAAACGTTGACGAACCCAAAATAATACAAACGCTTACACGACGAACCTATAAGTTACAACGGTGATTACTATTACCGCTTAATCGTTAAAACGTAACTTACGCTTTATACGGAAATATTCATAAACACGTATTTTGTCAACGTATTATTTTGGAAGGTACTAAGTGAAGAAAATATAATATTTTTGAGAAAAATATTTATATTTTTGGAATGAGAAGTAAAAATATATTAAGTGGGGCTTAATGAGATGATACAAATACACATGTATTAAATCCCCCATCCTTGGGAAGGAAATTAAATTACCAAGTACATACAAGGAACGGTTGTCTAACTGTTTCCCCAAAAATGTAAACTATAAAGCTAAGGCACGGCCATCCGTCTAATAGAATTAGCACATGTAGGTCGTTGCACAGCTATCGGATATTTGGAGTACTTGGTATAGCGACGCACTGACTGTGAGTTCATGTCCCCCTTTTCTCTTAACTGTTTTCAGTTTTCTAAACTGCGGGGGTGAAGTACATGTTACTATGATTACGAGTACTTTTACATGGTATGATTAGCGTAAGGAGGGTTACTACTTAGATCATGTGAGTGGGTAGGCGGGAACTGGAGGCCATTAATCCTCATTGTAGGACCGAGGGACGTAAGCGGTAGATCTATCTGGGTGTAGCGAGCCCAACCCCAGGTCCAGCATAACGGGCCTCGGGGTGACTTTGTGCCCCGACGCAAAATCGCAAGGGTTGAGTCTTCCTACTTGCACTTCACACATATCAATGGACTTGCAAACCATTGGTGATCTCTTTTTCCTTATTTGCTACATACCAGGATTTTTGATAAATACAAAGGTTTATTTACTCACTTTCACATGAACTCGCTCAACATTATTGTTGATTTTTCAACTTACATGTATTTCAGGGAATTAAAGATCTGGCACGGTATGGCATGTTTTCCGCTGCATAAGTCACCAGGGTCATCCAGGGTTTGGGGAATGTGACTCTTTCCTGGACAAGTCACAGTCCTTGAATCATGTTTATGTTATGATTGGGTTTGTAATGTTTAGACAAGTTTATGGTTGTTGGGTGTTAACCCGTTAAGACAATGTTTTGATTTTATTTTAATGGATGATCTTGCATATTTTTAATTCATATATCTTGTTATGATTAAGCTATGGTATTAAGAAGTCACACCAAATTAACCACGCTTCCGCAAAGCCAGGGTGTGACAGCTTGGTATCAGAGCTCTGATCATAGCGAACTAGGATTCCTTCTTGAGTCTAGACTATGATCACTAGGGCTCTCACGAAAACATTTTTACTGCATACCACTTAAGTCCAGATCCAAAACCTTTTTATAAACAAATGTTGAGCACATTTTATTTATTATTTTTAGGCTCAGTCTGGGAGGCTGAGGCTCGGTCTGAGAGGCTGAGGCTCGGTCTGGGAGGCCGAGGCTCGATCTAATGGATCGAGGTACTTGTCTAGTGGGACTAGGGAGTCAGTCTGGGAGGCTGGGAGAATTTGCTAGTGGGACTAAGGAGTCAGCCTGGGAGGCTGGGAGAATTTGCTAGTGGGACTAGGGAGTCAGTCTGGGAGGCTGGGAAGAATTGGCTAGTGGGACTAGGAAGGACAGTCTGGGAGGCTGGGAGGCTAGTGGGACTAGGAGGATTATGTGATTATTATTTGGTAGCTTATGTGATTACCTGATTTACTGATTATTCGTGCATATTTATGTTTATCATGAGTCACCCGTGCCATGCGACATGTTTGTGCGTATGTGATTCGGATACCACCGGACCTTTACCCATAGTATCTGATGACATTATATCCTCAGAGCACGAGGTGCATACCTCCGATTACACGAGCACTGATGACGATGACTTCCAGCCCTTCGCTCTGCCCGACGGCGCTGATGAGCCTATTGATGACCCTCCTGCTGAGTACTTACCCTTAGTTATGATACCAGCTCCTATTCCTTTAGCTGTCTATCCCGCATATGACTTGCTACTCGACGCCGAGGCTGACGGCGATATCGATTTGTTTGAGGACGAGCCTTTTGAGGATGAGATTCCAGATGCAGCCCTTCTTCCCGCTGGCGATCTTCTGATGATTGCTGACGCCCCTGCTGAGGACTCACCCGCACATTCACCGGTCCCAGACTCCTTTGAGTCTGTGGCATCTGCACCATCTCACGAGGTGAGCGCACAACATTTCGCACATGACTCGGACCCCGACCAGGCATCTTCTGCCGCACCCATTCCGAGCTTTGCATTCGAGCACGACGATATTGAGAATTCTGATCCCGTCTTTCCTCCGGGATTTGACCCCGATCATGACATTGAGTATATTCCGATGGACCAGCTCATGGAGGATCCCGCTGATCCCGTTGACCCCATTGATCCTGAGTTCGACTTTGATATGGCTTTTGATGACCATGAGCCTGCCTTGGCTCCTGAGCAGACAGCTGCTCTAGATCCTATGCATGAGCATGACCTGGTACATGCTGGCGTTCCTGTTGAGCCCATTATAGCTGACCCGCCTGTTGGCGATCTTCCTGTGGATGATGTTCCTTTGTTAGTTGGTGATCATGTTGTTGCTATCGATCCTGTTGTTGATCCACCTTTTGTTGCTGATATACCGGTCGACCATCCTATTGCACCAGTTGACCCTGTCGTTGTTCCTCCATTTGATCCCATTCCGCTCGAGCCTGAGCACGCACTGTTTGCAGAGCACATGGATCCACCCGATGAGGATGCTCAGCACGGTTGGATACCTGCTGACGAGGATGTTCCACCTTTGCCCCCACAGATCCCTGTTACACGATCTGTTGATTTCACTTTTCAGGTTCCTCAGTTTGTACCTCCAGCGAGGCCTGGAGAGGGCTCTTCAGCCCATCCTTTTGGGCACGTACCGATGTCTATTCCCTTCATGCCCCAGATGTCATCTGTTCCACCCTCTACTTCACCATTTCATGTGGCACCATTCGACCCCACCAGTGAGCCCTTGCTTTGGCCGACGCCATCAGCCATGCCACCTACTGATCCATATCATTCGTTTCATGTTGGACCCACTATAGAGGACGTTTTGATGTCCTTCGTTCATCAGCATGAGTCGCACACGCAGCGTCTCTAGGAGCTCGAGAGAGCTCAGCTGCCACCATGTTCATGCCATGGTCAGATACACTCCCCTCTTCAGCCAGGTCGATCATTACCCCCAGATTTTGCTGCTCGTCTCTTTACCCTAGAGCAGCAGGTTGCTTCTGTTATTCGCACTCAGCAGGCTATGGAGGAGGATTGGCTTCTGTTACGCCGCTTGCTTTACCCTCACTTTCCCCCTCCTCCCCCGCCATCCGCATAGAGCTCATCAGTGCTATATAGGTAGACGTTGGTGAGACGACAGCGATTGTGACTGCACAGCATTTTGGAGACCAGCTGATGATACTGACTTTTGTTGACACTTGTTTGATGTACTTGATGTATTTGACACTGACATGATATAGTTTTTGGATAGGGGTGATGTAGCCCCTAATTGATTGATGATTGTATGACACAGTGATATACTGATACACTTACTACATTGTGGTCTCGATATATATGGCAATCGCAGTATTCTCACCATATCTGATTCACTTGATTGCTTATTTATATTTTTGTGACATGGGATGTTGGGACATGGGATGTTGTGTATATAATACTTGTGACATGGGATGTTGGGACATGGGATGTTGTGTATATAATACTTGTGACATGGGATGTTGGGACATGGGATGTTGTGTGTATAATGATCGTAACATGAGATGTTATGTGCTATTACTATTACTATATACGTACGCTTTATTATGGCCTGACCGACGTATACATCTTTAGAAGATGCCGCCAAGACGTCAACCTCAGCCAATGCCCACTACTCAGGACGAACTACAGCAAGTCATTGCTGCTGCTATTGCTCAATATGCTGCCTCTCAAGGAGGAATGAGTGGAAGCAACTCCGGCAACACGGGCAACAACAACAATCCACCGCATGGGTGCACCTACAAACAGTTCTTGGACTGCAAGCCCGTAAACTTCGATGGCACATGTGGTGCTGTTGCTTTCGTCCGCTGGGCTGAGAAAACCGAGTCCGTACTTCGCATGAGCAAATGCGCGCTGGATCAACAAGTCACTTACATCTCAGGGCTATTTTTAGATGGAGCCCTATCATGGTGGAATCTACAAGTCCAAACACTAGGCGAAGCTGCTGCTTACGCACTGACGTGGACCGAGCTGAAAGAACTCATGCGCAAGAAGTACTGTTCTCGCGCTGAAATTCAGAGATTGGAGACCGAGTTCTGGCATCTAAAAATGGAAGGTTCTAAGATAGCTGAGTATGTTCAGAGGTTCCACGACTTGTCGCATGTGGTACCCTACATGGTTACACCTGAGTTCAAGAGGATTGAACGCTTCATTTGGGGATTGGCTCCTCAAATAATCAGCATGGTGACCTCCTCCAAACCTGCAACTATCACAGAAGCCATTGATTTGAGTGTGGCTCTCACCGAAGAGGCAATTCGGTTGAACAAGTTTGATGAAACTGAGCCCAAGAAAAAGGAGACTCATGTGGAGTCGTCAGGTGGGAATAAACGAAAGTTTTCGAATTTCAAGCAGGGCACCGGGATGGTAGTTAAGAAAGGGGAATCGAATGCGCCAGCTCAAGATTCAGCTGGTGGTAGGAAGAAAGGTAAGGGATATATGGGTGCACAACCCAAGTGCAACTCATGCCAACGCCATCACTCTGGCCGATGCGGGCCAAAAGTTTGTGAATCATGTGGGAAGACTGGTCATTCAAAGGATTCTTGTTGGGCTAATGCTGGCCGGGGAGGCCAAGGAGGATATGGGAATAGGAACAGCCGTGGTGGTGCTGGAAACCGCCCACAAGGAAACCAGGGAGGTGATGGAAACCGTGCCAATCATGCTAACCAAGCGGGCGCCATGAATTGAAATCAGGGAAACAACCAAGCGGGAAACAATGGTGGGAACGGGCAGAGGCCCGGATGTTTTAACTGCGGTGATGTTGGGCATTACAAAAGGAATTGCCCAGAGTTAAACCAAGCACGCGGAAGAGTTTTCAACATAGAAGCACGGGAAGCGCGCCAGGATCCCAATGTTGTCACTGGTACGTTCCCTGTAAACCAACGCTATGCATCCGTTTTGTTTGATACTGGTGCCGATTATAGCTTTGTGTCGTTAGAATTTAAGAATATGCTTGGTTTAGCCGCTAGTAAATTAGATATTCCGTACTCGATCGAATTAGCGAATGGGAAGTTAGTAGAAGCTAACGAGGTGATTCGAGGTTGCGCAATCGAATTGGGAGAGCGTGAGTTCGCTCTGGATCTACTACCAGTCCAGTTGGGAAGCTTCGACGTGGTAGTAGGGATGGATTGGTTATCGAGTAACAAGGCTGAGATAGTTTGTCACGAGAAGATTATTCGTATCCCGACCGATGATGGTGAGACCATTGTTGTTCATGGGGAGAAGCGTGAAACGCCGTTGAGGATGATTAGCTGCCTGAAAGCAAGGAAGTGTTTGCAGAAAGGATGTGTTGCCTTTCTGGCACACATTGTGGATAAGAAGGCTACTGAGCCAAAGATCGAAGACATTCCTGTCGTGAGGGAATACCCAGAAGTCTTTCCAGAAGACTTGCCTGGATTACCGCCTCAGAGGCAAGTGGAGTTTCGCATTGACTTAGTTCCCGGCGCCGCGCCTGTGGCTAAGGCACCTTACAGACTTGCTCCGTCTGAAATGCAAGAACTGTCGACACAACTTCAAGAGTTGTTAGATAAGGGATTTATCCGACCAAGCTTCTCGCCTTGGGGAGCTCCAGTTTTGTTTGTGAAGAAGAAGGACGGTAGTTTCCGTATGTGCATTGACTACAGAGAGTTGAACAAGCTGACGATCAAGAATAGGTATCCCCTGCCAAGAATCGATGATCTGTTTGACCAACTTCAAGGTTCAAGCTTCTATTCAAAGATCGATCTTTGATCTGGATACCATCAGCTACGGATACAGGAGGAAAGTATCCCGAAGACAGCCTTCAGAACTCGATATGGACACTACGAGTTTCTCGTTATGCCGTTTGGTTTGACAAACGCACCTGCAGTGTTCATGGATTTGATGAATCGAGTTTGCAAGCCGTACTTGGATAAGTTCGTGATTGTATTCATCGATGATATTTTGATTTATTCAAAGACGAAGGCTGAGCACGAGCAGCATCTTAGAGCCATTTTGGAGCTGCTAAAGAAAGAACAGTTGTACGCCAAATTCTCTAAGTGCGAGTTTTGGCTAAGAGAAGTGCAATTCCTTGGGCACGGGGTGAATGGAGATGGAATCCACATGGATCCCACCAAGATCGAGGCGATCAAGGATTGGGAAACGCCAAAAACGCCAACCGAGATTCGGCAATTCTTGGGTTTGGCTGGCTATTATCGAAGGTTCATCGAGAACTTTTCAAAGATCGCTCAACCATTGACGCTCCTCACGCAGAAGGAAAAGAAGTTTGATTGGGGAATCAAACAGGATGAAGCATTTCAGATATTGAAAGATAAGCTTTGTAACGCGCCGATCTTAGCTCTACCGGAAGGTACAGATGATTTTGTGGTATACTGCGACGCTTTGCGTCAAGGATTGGGTTGTGTGTTGATGCAACGCCAGAAGGTTATTGCCTACGCGTCATGCCAACTGAAAGTGCACGAAAAGAACTATACCACGCATGATTTGGAGCTTGGCGCAGTGGTTTTCGCTTTGAAGATTTGGAGACACTACCTTTATGGTACGAAGTGTACAATCTTCACAGATCACAAGAGCCTCCAGCATATATTCAACCAGAAGGAGTTGAATATGAGGCAAAGACGATGGGTCGAGTTGTTGAACGACTACGACTGTGAGATAAAATATCACCCAGGGAAGGCGAATGTGGTCGCCGATGCCCTAAGTCGAAAAGAAAGGATCAAGCCCATAAGGGTTAGGGCTTTGGAAATGATTATTCAGACCGATCTTTCTTTGCGCATCCGTGCCGCGCAGAAAGAGGCTCTCAAGGAAAGAAACCTTGAAGAAGAGTATCTCCGTGGGATGGAGAAGATATTGGTACCAAACAGGGAAGGAACGTTGTGTTTTGAGAAAAGGATTTGGGTTCCTTTGTTTGGAGGTTTAAGGAAGGTTATTTTCGATGAAGCTCACAAATCGCGGTACTCTATCCACCCTGGAGCGGATAAGATGTACCAGGATCTTAAAGATTATTATTGGTGGCCTAGGATGAAAGGCGATGTTGCTGTTTATGTGAGCAAATGTTTGACATGCGCCAAGGTTAAGGCGGAATACCAGAAGCCTTCAGGACTTCTGCAACAACCAGAGATTCCCAAGTGGAAGTGGGAACAAATCTCCATGGATTTTGTTACAAAATTGCCAAGAACGCCAAGAGGCCATGACACTATCTGGGTGATAGTGGATCGATTGACGAAGTCAGCACACTTCTTGCCTATCCGCGAGAAGGATCATACAAGTAAACTGGCCGAAATTTACATGAGAGAGACTGTTACACGCCATGGAGTACCTCTCTCGATCATCTCTGATAGAGACGGAAGGTTCATATCGAGGATATGGCAATCTTTCCAGGAAGCTTTTGGCTCAAAGTTGAATCTGAGCACTGCTTTTCACCCGCAGACCGGCGGTCAAAGTGAGCGGACGATTCAGACGTTAGAAGACATGCTGAGAGCATGTGTGATGGACTTGGGCGGTAGCTGGGATAAGCATTTACCCCTGGTTGAGTTTTCATACAACAACAGCTACCACACCAGTATTGGTGCCGCGCCATTCGAGGCTTTATATGGGCGCAAGTGCAGATCACCGCTCTGTTGGTCTGACGCCGGTGATAGACAGTTGGTTCGTCCTGAAATGGTACAGGAAACCACAGATAAGATCGCGCAAATCCGAGACCGTATCAGCGCGGCTCGTGACAGGCAGAAAGCCTACGCAGATCGAAGCAGGAAACCTCTAGAGTTTGAGGTTGGTGAGATGGTTTTGTTGAAGGTATCACCCTGGAAGGGTGTGGCACGATTTGGGAAACGTGGAAAGTTGAACCTGAGGTATATTGGACCGTTCAAGATCTTGGAGAGAATCGGGTTAGTAGCATACAAGTTGGACCTACCTGCCGAACTGAATGGCGTTCACGATACATTTCATGTATCCAATCTGAAGAAAAGTCCAACACAGGATAACGTTGCCATTCCTACCGACGAAATTCATATTGATGACACGCTCCACTTCGTTGAAGAGAGGTCACGGATTGGAAAGTAAACAAGACCCGCCGGAGCAGTGTCAAGCTCGTCAAAGTTCGTTGGAATGCTAGACATGGTCCTGAATTCACCTGGGAGCGTGAGGACCGAATGAAAGAGAAATACCCCCACTTATTTCCTGAGAACCCTGCTTCTACAAGCAGAACTTAAAATTTCGGGACGAAATTTTTCTAACGGGGGGAGAATGTGACAACCCTCACTAAACCAGGTATCCGTACGACTTAATTAACTACTAATTGTTGCCTAGTTACTGTGCTTAACTGAGATTCATGATGAACTGCTACTTGACTGTTGATACTTGTACATATCTGCATCATACTTTGATTTCCGTCACTACATTATTTACTTACTGAACTCTAGTGACAAACATGATGCACAAAAGCACGGTAGCATTTGAACGGATAACCTATTGAACATGCTGATAAAGCCAGCATCAGGCAGACACTGCCTCTAAAGGCCTGTATGAGCCAGAAATATTTTACTACACCCATAGTGTGTGTAGGGATACAAGGGTTGTATAACTGCGTCTCTAGGAATAAGATGTAATGATAGGATGTGCCTAAAACGTACTCTAAGCACGAAACACAGCACTTTTATCAACACACTAGCTTCTAGCTAACTAATAAAGTGCCAAAACATGAGGAAATATTCCTGACACTTTGCAGAATAAATTGTGTCGCTAAAAATATTACTTACGACGCTTAAAAGATTACTTAAGCACTTTAACGGATTACTATCCAACCGAACAACCGGACTATACCCGGAACATAAAAATATTGCCAGAAATATTATTAGTCTTTTTCTGAGCCAGTTAGGGTCCCTGATTACCCTAACACCCGCTTTATAACGCATCATACAACTAACGGAGTTAACCCCTAAAGTTAACCCACTTAACGTAACTAAATCCTAACTAAACCATTGAAATCGAACCATAGGACCCCCCCCCCCCCCTTGGGCCAGTTCCATCCTCTTGTAACTAGGATAGTACAGTGTTGATTATAATATTAATCCTTGTCTCAAATCAAGATGACATGTTAACCAAAGGATTATGGCACATGAATTTTCTATAAATACCCTCACTAACTCATGAGTTCTTACACATCACAATCACCAACAAAAACTCTCTCCTTGCCCTTTCCCCATTCTCGGCCGAAACCCCCTAGGGTCACCACCACCACCTTCGATTCTTTCTCATCCATTTCAAGCATATACAAGGCTTACGGGTCACATATTAAGAGCTTTGAAGCAAGCGGAAGTGGAAGGACCTCGTTTCTTAGCTTTTATCCACCGCATTTTCGACTAGATTCTTCCCTAGCCCCGAGCTAGAGGTATAATGTTTAAAACTCACTCTCGAACGTATCTAAAGTGGTTAATATAAGTTATAACGGTTAAAAGTCGGAATCATTCGTTTTGAATCTCTAAAGTCTACTAAAACTTGAATTTTGTTGGTTAAAAGCTCATAACATGTGTAAAAGTTGTAGTAATTGAATATGTTGATTGTTGAGGCCCGATCTACGATGTGGTGGCTCTTATCATCATTTAACCCGACTTTGTTAAGATCATAGATCTTGACATAAGCTTGTTTCTGTCGGTACGAGGGTTAAAAGGTGAAACTCCACCACACGAGAAACATGAACTTGTGTAAAAGTATTATTACTAGTAAAATGGTGTTTAAAACTAGCGGATCTACGTATCTGCAAGTGGTATTTTCGTAGAACCAAGTGTCGAGAAAATCATGTTTTATAAAAGTAGGGTGACATACTAACAAAGGTGATTTTACAAACCACAAGTGTATAAACACTTGTGAAATAAGAAGTTTCGACAAAATAACAATCTTTGAGAAAGATGACGGGAAGTTGTAAAGGATGATTTATTCTAAAAACGGGGTTTTTTACAAGATTAAACTATTTTATACATAGATCCACCAAATATAACGAGATCTACACAATAGTTTTTGGAAAACTACAAGTTCATGCAATAATGCGATTTACATACTTGTCGACTAGTTTGATGCGTTGGAACAAGTTTGATGTGTTGAAATTAGTTTAATGTGTCGGAAATTGTTTGATTGAATCAAGAAATTGTTGAAGTGATTTTGTAAAAGAAAATGATACGCTTGAAAGCGTGGCCACCTCCAGTTACAGGGGAAACTCTGGCGAAATTTTTCTAAAATCTAACACTTAGAATTACTTACAAGTGTTAGACTACTTTTGACATATTTTCAAAAAAAAAAGTAATTCGCCATGACTTTATTTACAAATATTCGGAGGTGGGATTTTCACAAAACTAAATGTGATAAATATATATTCGGTAAATATATTTTTCACCACACTGTTTATGATTATTTTGTGAAAATACATAAATATTATTTTTAGAGTAAAAATAATATTTACAAACGTTGACGAACTCAAAATAATACAAACGCTTACACGACGAACGTATAAGTTACAACGGTGATTACTATTACCGCTTAATCGTTAAAACGTAACTTACGCTTTATACGGAAATATTCATAAACACGTATTTTGTCAACGTATTATTTTGGAAGGTATTAAGTGAAGAAAATATAATATTTTTGAGAAAAATATTTATATTTTTGGAATGAGAAGTAAAAATATATTAATTGGGACTTAATGAGATGATACAAATACACATGTATTAAATCCCCCATCCTTGGGAAGGAAATTAAATTACCAAGTACATACAAGGAACGGTTGTCTAACTGTTTCCCCAAAAATGTAAACTATAAAGCTAAGGCACGGCCATCCGTCTAATAGAATTAGCACATGTAGGTCGTTGCACAGCTATCGGATATTTGGAGTACTTGGTATAGCGACGCACTGACTGTGAGTTCATGTCCCCCTTTTCTCTTAACTGTTTTCAGTTTTCTAAACTGCGGGGGTGAAATACATGTTACTATGATTACGAGTACTTTTACATGGTATGATTAGCGTAAGGAGGGTTACTACTTAGATCATGTGAGTGGGTAGGCGGGAACTGGAGGCCATTAATCCTCATTGTAGGACCGAGGGACGTAAGCGGTAGATCTATCTGGGTGTAGCGAGCCCAACCCCAGGTCCAGCATAACGGGCCTCGGGGTGACTTTGTGCCCCGACGCAAAATCGCAAGGGTTGAGTCTTCCTACTTGCACTTCACACATATCAATGGACTTGCAAACCATTGGTGATCTCTTTTTCCTTATTTGCTACATACCAGGATTTTTGATAAATACAAAGGTTTATTTACTCACTTTCACATGAACTCGCTCAACATTATTGTTGATTTTTCAACTTACATGTATTTCAGGGAATTAAAGATCTGGCACGGTATGGCATGTTTTCCGCTGCATAAGTCACCACGGTCATCCTGGGTTCGGGGAATGTGACTCTTTCCTGGACAAGTCACAGTCCTTGAATCATGTTTATGTTATGATTGGGTTTGTAATGTTTAGACAAGTTTATGGTTGTTGTGTGTTAACCCGTTAAGACAATGTTTTGATTTTATTTTAATGGATGATCTTGCATATTTTTAATTCATATAGCTTGTTATGATTAAGCTATGGTATTAAGAAGTCACACCAAATTAACCACGCTTCCGCAAAGCCAGGGTGTGACAACTGTCAACCAAGCTCTACTCCTCGCCCCTCAAGGCCAACAAGCAGCTCAAGCACCTGCAGTCAATGCTCGAGTCTGCTTTGCATGCGGTGATCCTAACCACTTTGCAAACAGGTGCCCGAACAGGGGTTAAGCAAGAGCCCCAGCAGCCCCAGCAGCAACAACAGCAGCCTCAGCAACAGCAGCAAGCAGCCCATGCTCGAACCTTCAACATCAATGCCCGTCAGGCTCAGGCGGATAACAACGTGGTTAATGGTACGTTCCTTGTGAATGGTATTTATGCATCGTGTTTGTTTGATACTGGAGCCGATAACTGCTTTGTATCGTTTGAATTCAAGAAGCTTCTTAGTCGTAAGCGCTCTTATCTTTCCTCGTCATTCGAAGTCGAAGTCGCTACTGGAAGAACTGTCGTTGTTAACTCTGTTCTTCGTGATTGTACCCTAGAGCTCAACAATCACATCTTTCCTATCGACCTTATTTCGATGCAACTCGGAAGTTTCGACGTCATAGTAGGCATGGACTTTCTTCGCGAAAACCATGCTGAAGTTGTATGCTTTGAAAAGATGATTCGATTCTCGCTCGCAAACGGTGATCTTCTATGTGTGTACGGTGAAACTACTTCGAAAGGTCTCAAGCTAATGTCGTGTAGTCAAGCCAGCAAGTATCTCCGCAAGGAATACCGAGCCTTCTTGGCCAACATTGTAGTAGCGGAGAAGGGAAAGAAAAAGAAAGTCGAAGTCAAAGATGTTCCAGTGGTCCGTGAGTTTCCTCAGGTGTTCCCTGACGATCTCCCTGGACTACCACCAAGTCGTGACATCGACTTTCGAATTGACCTCATTCCTGGAGCTAACCCCATCGCCAAAGCTCCTTATCGACTCGCCCCATCCGAAATGCGGGAACTCTCAAGCCAACTCCAGGAATTACTCGAAAAAGGCTTTATTCGCCCAAGAACCTCTCCTTGGGGCGCGCCAGTCCTTTTCGTCAAAAAGAAGGACGGGTCGTTCCGGATGTGCATCGATTATCAGGAGTTGAATAAGCTAACCATTAAGAACCGATACCCTTTGCCTCGAATCGACGACCTATTTGATCAACTACAAGGTGCCAAGTGTTTCTCGAAGATCGATCTACGTTCGGGATACCATCAATTGCGGATTCAAGAGGAAGACATCCCCAAAACTGCTTTTCGAACCCGATATGGCCATTATGAATTCGTTGTTATGCCTTTTGGTTTAACCAACGTACCCGCGGTCTTTATGGATCTGATGAATCGCGTGTGTAAGCCTTTCTTAGACCGTTTCGTCATCGTGTTCATTGACGATGTCTTGATCTATTCCAAATCGAAGACCGAACACGCGCAACATCTACGTTTGGTTCTCGAGTTACTTCAAGGGAACCAACTCTATGCCAAGTTCTCCAAGTGTGAATTCTGGTTAGAGGAGGTTCAATTTCTGGGTCACATCGTGAATAGTCAGGGAATACACGTCGATCCCGCGAAGATTGAAGCCGTCAAAAGTTGGATTACACCTAAGAACCCGTCTGAAGTTCGTTCTTTCCTCGGACTAGCGGGTTATTATCGACGATTTATTGAAGGATTCTCTAAAATCGCTGTGCCGCTTACCGCTCTTACTCATAAAGACAAGCCTTTTGTGTGGGGAACCGCACAAGAGTCTGCCTTTCAAACTCTCAAGCACATGCTGTGCAACGCACCGATTCTTACGCTGCCCGACGGAAGCAACGATTTCATTGTCTACTGTGATGCTTCCAACCTTGGTCTTGGTTGTGTTCTCATGCAGCGAGATAAGGTTATAGCTTACGCATCTCGACAGCTCAAGATCCAAGAAAAGAACTATACAACCCATGACCTCGAGCTAGGCGTGGTTGTCTTTGCATTGAAGATTTGGCGACACTACCTGTATGGCACTAAGTGTACAATCTACACTGATCACAGGAGTTTACAACATATCTTCAATCAGAGGGAACTTAATATGCGTCAACGCCGATGGGTAGAACTCGTCAACGATTACGACTGTGAGATTCTTTACCACCCAGGCAAGGCAAATGTGGTTGCCGACGCGCTCAGCAGAAAGAGTTATGTGCTCAGTATCCGAAACGTTCAAGCCCAGCATAATCTCGAAGCCCTCATCCGCGAAGCCCAGCATGCATGTTTTAATGAACGCACTTTGAAGAAAGAAAGAATCTACCACGATGGAGCTCAGCTTGTAAGCAAAGCAGATGGGATATTCTATTATCTGGACCGAATTTGGATTCCTAAACGAACTGATCTGCGAAAGATTATCATGAATGAAGCCCACAAATCCCGATATTCTATTCATCCCGGTGCAGATAAGATGTACCAGGACCTGCGTTATAAGTACTGGTGGCCGGGTATGAAACGGGATATCGCTCTTTACGTTGGAAGTTGCTTAACCTGCGCAAGAGTCAAGGCTGAACATCAAAGACCTTCTGGCTTACTCGAACAACCGCCGATACCTATATGGAAGTGGGAGAGTATAGCTATGGATTTCATAATGAAACTCTTGCCCACGCCATCAGGTCACGACAGTATTTGGGTTATAGTTGATCGTCTAACAAAATCAGCCCACTTTTTGCCGATACGAGAAGACTATAAGGTGGAACGACTAGCCCAGATCTACACCGACGAGATCATTTGTAATCATGGTATGCCTCGCGACATCATCTCAGACCGTGATGCTCGGTTTACTTCTCGATTGTGGGAAACTTTTCAAGCGGCTCTTGGTACGTCGCTTAATCTGAGTACTGCATTCCATCCACAAACCGACGGACAGACTGAAAGAACGATCCGTACTCTTGAAGACATGCTCCGGGCGTGTGTCATAGATTTTGGTGGTAGTTGGAACAAACACCTGCCGCTAGTCGAATTCTCGTATAATAACAGCTATCATGCCAGCATCCAAATGGCACCATTCGAGGCTTTGTATGGAAGGAGATGTCGATCGCCTATTGTGTGGCACGAGATCAGTCATTCTCAACTAACCGGTCCCGAGATTCTACAAGAAACGACTGACAAAATCCACCAGATTCGAGACAACTTGGTGAAAGCTCGGAACAGACAGAAAAGTTATGCCGATAGAAGACGCAAGCCCCTTGAATTTGACGTTGGCGACTACGTACTCCTAAAGGTATCACCTTGGAAGGGTGTAGTCAGATTCGACAAGAAAAGGAAACTAGTGCCTCGATATGTTGGACCTTTTAAGATTCTGGAAAGTATCGGAAAAGTCGCCTACAGACTCGAACTACCGGAAGAACTCAGTAACGTCCACCCGACTTTCCATGTGTCTAACCTCCAAAAATGCCTTGCTGATCATGATCTAATCGTACCACTCGACAATCTTCAGGTCAAGGAAACCCTACACTTCGTGGAAAAGCCTGTGGAAATCATGGATCGCCAAACCAAGCAACTCAGGCGCTCACGCATCCCTATCGTGAAGGTCCGATGGGAAGGCAAACGAGGCGCGGAGTTCACTTGGGAACTCGAAAGTGACATGAAGGCCAAGTACCCGCAACTGTTTGAATAAAGATCTGAAACGTCAAATTGGTAAACGACTCACGGTGATGTGCAGCTTCGAGCCTAATTTCGGGACGAAATTCCCTAAACAAGGGGAGGCTGTAACACCCCGTGTTTTCGAATGTCAAAGTCAAAGTCCAAGTCAACTTTGACTTCTTTGACTGTTAAGGATCCTTTTTGGTTTTTGTATTATGTGGAGTAAGTGTTGTCTAAATGAAATGACCGAATGTTTAATCAATGCGACCGATTTACGACTGTGAATAGTAGGAAGTAACAATGCGATAAAGTTAATCATTCAATAATCAAGTTAATCGACTCATCAATCATCGAACTCGAACCTCGAATTATGCGAATTTTGGTATTGCTATATGTGTGTGTGTGCCTTATGTGTTACTTATGCATGTTTACTTTATGTTTTGTGTGGTATTCAATCGAATCAATCGAAACTCGAAAAGCAATCAAACTCAATCGAAACCGACATCGAAACGTGACTTATAGATGATTGTATGTTAGATATAGTAGTTGGGACTGAAAGTAATTTGACTAGGAACTCTATCGTATACGTATCATCGTCCATTGAAATCGAAATATCGGAAATCATCGCGAAACACTCGAAAAGGGGTTCCTGATTGAACAGGAATCACTGATCGAACAGGCTAGCCGATCGAATATGCTGTTCGATCGAGCAGCCCAGCCGATCGGAGATCCTGGCCGATCGGCTACCACTTTCCTCTTTTAGAGCCTATAAATAGCCCTGTCATTGTCACTCTTTCTACTTTTGAAAAGCTCTGACCGAACCAGCCCTTATTCTTCACCTTTTCTCAGATTTCTCTCAACTCCAGTAAGTTTTCACTCTAATTCTTGTGTTGGTGCACTACATCTGTTGATTTCGTCTTAGATCGAGTCTGTCATTGTAATGTATAGATTAGGGCGCGTTTTACGAGAAAACTGGAGAGTTTACGTGGTTTAGAGTATAGGTCCGCTTATACGGACATAGTAGGTTCTCTTTTATGTCAGGTCCACTTATTCGGTCATAATAGGTTAGTTTATTCGTCAGGTCCGCTTATACGGACATGCCGTATAAGGGAACCTATCAGGTCCGCTTATATGGACATGCCGTATAAGAGGACCTCCTCACCTATAAATACCGTATAAGAGAACCTCATTTGTAACTTCTAGATTTCCATACCGAGGTGCTGCCGGTGTGAGAAACGATTGTAAAAGCTGTCAAATTAATCAGAAAAGAGAATTAAGAAGATATCTAGTTGTTTCTACGTCAGGTACTTGTTTTCCGCACCTGTATCTGATCAAACTCCTCTGATTGACTCGTTCAGGTCAGAATCCGATCCTACAAGTGGTATCAGAGCTTCAGGAGGAGGAGTTCTACATAGATTTGCTGGATTTCGTCACTTATTCTTTCTTCTACACCTTCTTTCTTCGTCAGACCGAGATTTCACGGTCCGTTTCAGCTGATTTTTGGATATGTTGTGCGTGTATACCTGATCTACAACCCTACCAAGTTTCAGATCGAAACTCCTAGCCGTTTAGGAGAAATCGAGGTTTTTCGGTTCGTTTTTGCGTCAATCTTGCAGGTCCGCTCGTATGTACATCACAGGTTCGCTCCAAATGTGTTAGGTCCGCTCAAAAAATTGATCGGTCCGCTCCAAAATCCTGTAGGTCCGCTCAAAAATTCATAGGGTCCGCTCATATGAACTCATAATTCTTAGTGGTTCGCTCTTTTGGTTAAAAAAAAGGAGATCCGTTCATAAGTTCCATCGTGGTTCGCTTATAGGTTCAAAAATAACAGGTCCGCTTTAAAAATCAAATTGGTTCGCTTTTCTGACAATTCTTATTGAATAAAGTGGTTCGCTCATAAGTGGTTCGCTCAAAGGTTGGTTCGCTCATGTACTAAATCAGATTCGCTCATAAGACTTTATTAGATTCGCTTATTTGATTGTTGTCAGTTAGTAGAGTGGATGGTCAAATGAGCATGTAAAGGAATTAAAATGTGTCGGCCGCAATGATAAAAGACATCAATTAAATATAAAATAAGGATATTATAATCGGCCCAATTACCATATTTCAATCATTTGCACCGCCCACTATAAATGAACTGACCCATTTAATAATACATGAAAGTTGAGGTCCAATAATACTTAGAGTAGTCGGCCTTCAATCATTGTTAGCTATAGCGGCCCAATAATATTACTTTGAATATTGAGTTGTCGGCCACATTTGAAGTAGATATGTTTTGATTGCCGGCCACTTCCTTAGTTTGATTTACAATTTAATAGTTGCCACCCACCAATTGAGGTTTAATGTGTCAGCCCACATTTTGGTCCAATCATGAATCTTCATCATATTAGTGGCCCAATACGAAACCTTCGGTTGATGTTTTGTTTTTGAACTTTAATAAAGTGTTAAAATTGAGTGCATGTGGGTTTGATGTCAGTTGTGACCTATCAGATTTAGTGGGTTCATAAATTGGCGGCCCAAGTCACGGCCCATGTGATATCATGATTTAAGTTGTTGGCCCATGTGACTTTATATTTTGGTCCGATCAAAGTTGAAATTGTATTACATGAAAATTAGTTATGTTGTCAATTAGTTTTATATAAAGGCCCAAAGTTTGTATGTGTTTGAATTGAAAATCTTTTGATTTTGTGGTCATATCACTACTCCATCAGTTCAGGTTGGAAGAGATTGTTATTTCGTTCGAATTTGATTCAGCTCACTTGAACTTTGAACCACTCCGTTCGGAAGTCGGACAAGTTGTTTGGAAGGTCGTTTGAAAGTTCGTCAGTTTGTTAGTGTGTTCAGGTCGTGTGAAATCATTTGTAAGAAATCATTTCGCTTGGAAGTTAGTTTCAGTTTGTACGGTTTGGAGTTCAAAATTGTCAAAAGTCCGTCAGGTCGTTCAAAAGTCAATACGTTCACACGAAGTGAGGTTGTTCGTTTGAAATTGATCTGAGTCATAGCAGTTCGCACAGATTGTCAAACTTCAGTCCGCACAGAATATTCACCGGTTCGAGTATCAGTTCGTTGTTGTTAATTGATAATTTTTAAACTGATTGTGTTGTGTTTGTTTGTGTTACGTCAGGTATTTCAAGACCATCAGGTAAATTCAAGATCATCAGGAATTTTTACGAAGTGATAAAGCTCATTTGAAAATTCGAAGAAAAATGGACGAAGATTTTACAACGCATTCACTACTCCGAGTACCCCAATCACTGCTGTTCAAACCACAATGCTCGAAAACAAAACAGGGACGATGCAAAAGCCTCCCAAACTAATGAACATCGAAGAATTTAAAGGTTGGGAAGGTCGGTTTGAGAATTGGGTGCAAGCAAACTATCTTGATGCTTGGGAATGTGTCGAGACAAAGTATGTTAGACCTTTGAATGATGATGAAGAACCCGTTCCGATAAAAGATCTTACTACTAATGCTAGGAAGAAGTACAAAGATGAGAAAATGATGCTAAGTCTTCTTCAACAAGTAGTGAAAGAGGATATCATGGTTCTTTTGCAACATAATGGAACATCATATTCGATTTGGAAAGCATTGCGTTCAAAGTTTAGGGGAAGTGAAGAGATGGTTAAGAGTAAGAAGTCGCTTCTAAAGAAAGAGTTTGATTTGTTCCGTGGGTTGAAGAATGAGAGTACGAGAGAGATAATTGAACGATATTGTAATTTGCTTGCCAACATGAAAAGGCTGAGTATTGAGAAGAGTACTGATGAGTTGATTGAGAAACTTGCTGATGCGTTGCCATATGAGACGTGGGGCACATACTTGATGATGCTCAGAAACAAGAAAGGTTTTAGCAATCTGACACTCAGTAAGTTCATTGAAAAGATTGAGGCTCAAGAGATGGAACAGAGAAAAGTTATCCGAATGAAAGATTTCGATGGTGAACAGGACATCGGGCTGTATTATAAGGGAGGAGTTAATGAAAAGAAATCTTCAAATCTATCTCCTAAGGTTGAGACTGCCTACAGTGCCAAGAATTCATCTGGAAGTCCATCATCTGGATCAAACAGCAAAACCAGTTTCACACCATTTTCATCTTTTGATCCAAATATTTCAGCAACTAAAAACGGGAGAAAATTACAGTGTAACATTGTGTTAAATCTTGAAAATGATCAAGATTATTCTGAGGAAGTTGCCAAAAACCAAATGTCTTTGTTAGGAATGGTTTTGGAATCTTACACTTGTTTTGTTGCTGGTCGTATCGGCAATCCAATGTTAACCAAAGAAGACTACGACCAGATAGATGCTGAAGAGATGGAACTGATGGACATAAAATGGTGTCTGGCTAGTGTTTTACGGAGAGCTGAGAAATTCAAACAAATCACGGGGAGAGATGATCTTCGTGATGCGAATGTTTCTACTTTAGGTTTTGACAAATCTAAAGTCACTTGTTTTCGGTGCAGGGAAAAAGGACACTTCAAGAGGGAGTGCACAAACCGAGAAGCAAGTGGAGCTCAAAATCCGTTCAACAACAACAACGATTACTATCGCAAAGCCATCTATCACCAAGTTGGTCAATCATCTCAACAACAAAAACATCAAGCTCGGACTGCGCATGGAAGAGATGTGATTGAAGATACCGGAAAGAGAGCATGTGTGGTTAATCCAAATCAAAAGCAGTCGTTTAACTGGGATAAATACATTCCAGATAATGGAAAAGCTTGTTTGATTGATCAAGATGATGAGAGATTACCAGAGGGTTTTAGCTGGGCAAATTTCACTTGGGATGATTATATTCCTGATCAAACTACAGCTTACACTGCTTTACAGCAAAGATTGTAGATGATAGTGATGATGATACGGAATATTGGGCAAGAAAATACAAAGAAGATATGAAGTTGCTTGCTGAAAGTGATAGTGAAGATGAAAAAGCCAAGAAGAAAAAGAAAAAGATCAAGACACCGGTGAGCAGTGATGATGAAGAGGTGCCGGTGGTGAGAAGACAAAAGGTGAAAGAAGTGCCTAAATTCAAGGTTGAGGAAGAAGTTGATGCGAAAAAGATTCCGGTGAAGTGTGAAAACTGTGAAGCTGTAAAGAAGCAGAACAGCACTTTGATTTACAACTTGAACAGTTTGAAGGAGTCTTATGATGTGCTGAATAAGACGATGAATCAGTACAATCAAACGAGTGAAGAACAAGCTGTTGCTATGAAGACACTTCAGGGAGCGTTTATGACAAAACAAAAAGTTGTAAACAATTACATTGAAAAGTGTGCTGCTTTAGAACAGAAGCTTGAGCTGCAACGAATTGAAACGGAAAGAGTTAATCGTTTATTAAAAAGTTACTCATGTACTTCCTATGTGATTGACAGGATTTATCCTACGGTTGAGAGCATGAAGGTATGGGAAAAAGATGAGATAACTGAAGAAAAAGCAGCTGGAGTTGATGCTGGTGAAAAGATTGCTGACAAGAAGAAGGGTGATCAGAAAAAGGACACTAAAAAGGCTTCATCTGGTAAGAAGAAAGGTGTCAGTTACAATAAGTGTCCACCCCCGCTGGAAAATGGATATTTGCCCAGATATCCAAACGATGAAAGAGTCAAAAAGGCCACAAATTTACAGTGGGAGTCAGAGTCGTCGGTCAATCTTCCAGAAAGTATTGATGTTGTGTTTACATCATCTGACACTGATCAACAGTCTTAATTGATGAAGAAAGTCGTGGATCATGTGTTAGAGAGTGATGATATTGAAGAGTCAAAGTCTGGGTCAAGCACACAGTGTCAAACAGAAAAACAGGACAAATTAGTTTATGATAGAAAGTTTTTATTGTCAAAATCTAATTTGGATGATGGATTGTTTAAAGTTGCTTACTCTTTGAATAATTCTGACAAATTATATTCTGATGAGGAATTTCCAATAAGAGGTGTTAAAACTGAATTGATAAATAAGGTTTTCGTACTCACAGAAATTAATATTTCTGAAATAAAATGCTTATGTCTTAATGAAAAACCAAGATATTACACCTCAAGAGTTCAACAGAGATTAAACAAGAAAAAGAGTTACAGTTCTGGTTCAGATTTCCAAAAGAGATCAAACCATAACGGTAATTTCAAAAAGAAACGTTTAGGGTTTATTCCTACAGAAAAACAGAAAAATGAAAAATATGTTCGTGATTTTAAATCCAAAATGTCATTTGTTTCAGGTACATCAACTGATGAAGAAGAAAAGACAAACTTCCGGAAAGAATCAAACAGTGAGTTTCTGACGAAGAAGCAAGTTGAGTTGAAGAAGATAGCTGAGCAGAAGAGAGACTCGAGAACATGTTTCAAGTGCAACAATGTTGGACATATTGCCAAAGATTGTTCTAAGGCGATACAATCAAAACAGGGAGTATCTCGTAAACTCAAAGAACAAGTGGTTGAGTTTGAGCCACCAATTGATCGAACCAAACTGTTTAAAAATTCTATTTTTGAAATAGGTGAGAGTTCGAACAAGTTTTACAAGAAGAAAGCCAAATCTGACAACCAGAAATGGGTTGTTAAGAAGGTTGGTGAAAGCTCTAGCAATGATTCTGATGGATCAAAATCAGAGGAGCTATCTTCGGGCGATGAAACTGATTCCACAAAGTCAGTTGAGCCACAAGTTGTTTCAAAATGTGAAGCCGATTTAAAAGTTGAAAAATCAGTTCCGATTGTTAATGATGAGGAGTTTCCATTACTTCGGGCTGAGAATTATAAAAAGAAAATTGGTAAAGTTGAAATTTCTAACCAATTTTATCATGATGAACAGGAATTTGATGCTGAGAAGGTCTTTAACCCCAAGGTAAAACACATCTTTGGCAAGATGATTGATCGAAAAGTCAAAGGGGTTAAGGAATTTTTATGAGAAGAAAACAACAAAAGAAAAGGTTGAACCATCCCTGGTTTGTGACTGGGATGGTACATATTATGAACAGTAAGTCTCAGGACTTGCCGGAGCTCCCAGGTTGGTAAGCGTGGAGCATGAATCGTCATCTTTCTTGAATTTTATTCGGTAACGTCAATCATACAAACAGTAAAGAGGTTTGTTTATGTTTGTTGGTTATAATTACAAGTGGTTAGATGATTTGATTGCATATGGTAAATCAAGGACATTAAGTTGTACTTGTATTTTCCTACTTTTGGTTGGAAGTCAAGATGATGAACCACATCCCCGAACATTTGTTTGATAAATCTACAAGTGGTAAAATCAATCAAACTTATTTTCCGGAAAAACCATTTTGATTAAAACAAACTTAAGTGTTTTGAAATCTAAATGGGAAAATAGTTTGTTGATAGGGGGAGTTCTGATTGTTTATGCCTAGTGAATGGCGATTTGAGGTGATTTGATATCGGTTGTCATGTTTCTGTACAGTTTGTTTTCATATTTTCGTTAATGTGTTTGTATTTTAGGGGGAGTAAGAAAATTTCAGAAAATCCAAAAACATTAGAAAATTTGAAAAAAACCAAAAACATGATAAAATCAAAAATGAGTTTTGTTGCGAAAAAAAGGAAATGATAGTACATCAGTGGACTATCACAACATGCTAAAGAATTGGAAAGTCAAAATGTGATAAACGATCTTACTACGGATGTGTCAGTAGATTTTCGCACATTTAGTAAATTGAAACGAGATATAAACCTAAATCAAACTTGCTTGATTCGTGGGTAACTATTCTTGAATATATGGGTAACCCCCGAAATCTTGTTTGAAAGGTCCCGTATTCTGAGATACTAGGTCTTTATACTCAGTGATATCTGGGGTATTATCCCGGGACTTCTGTTGTATGGAAGTACTGACCTAGTCCCCGGATAATGCTTTTCGCAAAATGCTTGAAACATAGCGCCGCCCTCAGCAAATCGATGAAACAATAAAATTGATAGTCATTGCTGTTGTAAAAAAGATCCTCTAAAGGGGACCCACCAAAAGTCGAGCCGTCATCTCTCTGCTGAACGGAAGTTCTGACCTGAGCTCTCACGGTTTCGCATCTACCCCTTTACAGATATCATCTGTGGTATACTCACCTGTAAGACTGAATATTTGGGATCTGGATACAGGAGTATATTCAAGTGGAGTGATACACAATTAAGTTTAAGTCTCTAAAACATTAATATCGTATCTCGAATCAATTGAAGTCTGTGTGAAAATTTAAGTGGACAAACATACTGACAATCTAGGTAAATTGTTTATAACTGAGTATGTTTAAAGCTTAACGGTGTTGGTGATTTGTCTCAAAAACTGATATGATCCTCTTGCACGAGCTCACAAAAATATTGTCTGTAAATAGTTTATTTCTGCATTTTATTTTCTTTCAGAAAAATCCAAAAAGATTTTTGGTGTGTTTTAGCATAAATTTTTGAAAAGTCAAAAAGATTTTCGACGACTGATATTGAAAAGCTGATTTTCAAAATTCTAAGTGCTAAACATGATGAAAAGTTGGTTTGGGAGTTGGTGTTTGTTTTGATAAGTAAAATGTCGCAATTCCAAGTGGTTCGTCAGTATCGGATTAGCTGGTTAGTTTGTTGTTTGGTGATGTTTATATGCTTAAACGTTTATCATAAAACTTATGTTGTGGTTGAGTTGTTGTGTAGGAAAAGTCAACATTTTAGGGGGAGCACATGTTGGACTTGATAAACTCAAAAGATGTCAAACTTCAAAGTGAGGGAGTCTGTTGATGATAAAAGAGAAAGAGAAGAAGATAGAGAGAAAGAAGCCCAAAGACTGATCAAGACTGAAGATGTGAAGACACAGCATTGTTGTGACTCGATAGTCGACTCCATCAACATCTGAGGGGGAGTCTGTTGGTGCACTACATCTGTTGATTTCGTCTTAGATCGAGTCTGTCATTGTAATTTATCGATTAGGGCGCGTTTTACAAGAAAACTGGAGAGTTTACGTGGTTTAGAGTATAGGTCCGCTTATACGGACATAGTAGGTTCTCTTTTATGTCAGGTCCACTTATTCGGTCATAATAGGTTAGCTTATTCGTCAGGTCCGCTTATACGGACATGCCGTATAAGGGAACCTATCAGGTCCGCTTATATGGACATGCCGTATAAGAGGACCTCCTCACCTATAAATACCGTATAAGAGAACCTCATTTGTAACTTCTAGATTTCCATACCGAGGTGCTGCCGGTGTGAGAAACGATTGTAAAAGCTGTCAAATTAATCAGAAAAGAGAATTAAGAAGATATCTAGCTGTTTCTACGTCAGGTACTTGTTTTCCGCACCTGTATCTGATCAAACTCCTCTGATTGACTCGTTCGGGTCATAATCCGATCCTACATCTTGTACGTTTTTTATCATTACACGATTCTACACCTTTCTATCTTTCAAAACTTGATTTCTAACCGTGAAATCATCAAGATCTAAGTGTTCTTGGGTGATGTCATCATGGTGTTCTTGAAGAACATCATACTTTGGCCTCATTCAACCGTGAATAGCTTAGATCTGACCGATTTCCACATGAACAAACTAGGATTTGTGAGAATCTTAGCGTTTTCATGGAAGGATTTCCAACTTTCTTTCAACTCTTTTTACACTCAAAACCTTAAAATCGATAGAAACGGAGCTCGAACCAACTAACTAATCATTCTAACAGTCAAGAGGTTCAAGATTCGGATTCTATCTACGAGGTTCACCGATTTCGGATTAAACATCAAACTACCGTTCCGAACAGTTCACCGGCCGGACTTGGGTTATTCCTGTCCGAACTGGTGAAGCAAGTAAGAACCCACGTTCTACGGTTTAACTCGCTGTCAAAATACCTTAAAATCATAACAAACAACCAAAACAGCCAAGTGGTAGACGAAAGGCCGAACAGGTCAGACTTTGCTAGCCGAACGGCTAGGCTGTTCGAACGAACAGCCCAGCCGATCGAACATACCAGCCGACCGACCGGGCCAGCCGATCGGCTAGCACATGGTCCCACACTTTTCAAACTTCATGAAGTATGCTATTGACGAAGTGATGTTCGATCGAATATGCTACTCGATTGGTAAACATTACTCTTCGGATCATGAGATACTATGCTTCAACACTTAATCGATTTGCCACTCGTTTGTAGTATGGAATGCCAGCCGATCGAACAGGCTGTTCGATCGAGTGACATCCTGCTGAGAACTACTTCTGAAGTTCCTAACCGATCGGTTAAGCCGGCCGATCGAACAGACCGTTCGTTCGATCGACCTGAAAGGTAAGAACACTTCAGTGTTCTCAAATACTACAACGAAAACTTCAAAAGTTCAAACCATCATACACAAGCACATCCGGAAGAAACAATCCACTCGAATGGTCCAGCCGATCGAGCCTACCGGCCGATCGAACAGGACTGTTCAAACAAACTTTCAAGCCGAACGAACAGCCCGTTCGATCGAACCTGCCGTTCGATCGAACCTGACGTTCGATCGGCCAGGCTATTCGATCCATTTACACTTGTTAGCATTCCCACGTTACTCATTATTGTGCTATCGAACTATTCAGGCTAACCCTACTCTCAGCGCTCCCTTCAATCCATAATCAATCACTGTGAGTATACTCGAACCCTTTTTGCTTTAGCACTTTTGGGTGTTACATACGTTACTTATCAAAATCACAATCGAACACACTATTCAAACTATTTGAACGCTAACCGATTGCATGTATTACGTGACTAAATGAATGCTTGTTGTTATATTTACACGTGGAATGCTGTCTACCTGCCTTAGCAACGTAGTACTATAGTTTGGACTCAGCACCTGTTCACACGGGGGTTGTTAAGGACAATTACTTGCATGGATTACGGTGGTAATCATGTATTGCGAACTGTCTCGGACAGTCAACCCGCAGTCGTTGGTATCGATAGGTCCATGTCGATAATTAACATGCTTCGTTTCTTGATGTGCGTGAAGTGTGTTATATTTTTTTAGATGTATATTTAAGCCCCTTTTTACACTTTTAGCCAAGTTTTAAATTTATAAAACACGATATTCACTAACACTAAACACACATATGGGCAAGTGCACCCATCGTTGACGTAGTATAGTGTTGGTAAGATACCGAGGTCGTCCAAGGACACAAGAGCTTTTAATACCGGTTTATCCTCAACGTCTAATCAAATCAAAAAGGTTAGAGAAATATTTTTAAACTAAGAAAATAAAAACTAACTAAATGCTGAAAATAAAAATAAAATAAAAACAGATAGACAAGATGAATCACTTGGATCCGACACGTGTGTTAGTATAACCTTTGATTATTTTCGCACTTTTGCACTTGTTTAAGAGATTATCTTAGTTATTGTAGTAGGCCCCTCTTTTGAAGGCGACGTTACCCTCAACCCAGTAGTTTGAGTCAGCAAGGATACAATCCTAAAGGGTCGGATTATTGAAAGATAATGAATTAAGTTATTAATGCAAATTATGGTAGGCCCCGCTTTTGGCGGTGACGTTACCCTCGGCTAAGTAGTCTGAGTCAGCAGGGATACAGTCCTAAATAGCCGGGTTATAGTATTAATAGTAGTTAACTTATGAGGGGGTCAAAGAGTTTGGATCCCCGCCATCCAATACCTATGGGCATTGAAGGAGATCCTACTAAATTTGACCCAGGTCCCAAGCAGGACCTCTAAACGCTGAACAAGGGCAAGACCCTTACCAAACCGTTCCCTTAACCCCCAACCAGGTAGCCAACATACCTCCATATAGACCGTGGAGATATGAATGGTGAAAATCTTTTATTTTATATAGACAGTAAAATAATGCCAAGACACCACGGACAAACGATAAGGAAAGATCACCTTCAACATAAGTAACTAGTTATTAAAGTCATTAATACAAAACCAAATAAAAAGTGCAAAAGATTAAAAATAAAAAGTATTATACTAAACACTTGTCTTCACCAAGTGATGTAAGAGACTTAGGCAAACATGACCTTGATTGTCAAGAACTCTTACGATCAATCTTGGATCCCGAGACGACTCACACACTCTACGATGGACAATGGATGATGGTGGTGGATGATGGTGTTATGGTGGTGGTGGGTGGTGGATGAGGTGTGAGAGAGGTGGTGTGCCAAGGGATGAGGGAGAATGAAGCCAAGCTCCTCTATTTATAGGCTGAACAGAAGGCTGGACACGGCCCCGTGTCCGCTGGACACGGCCCCGTGCCCGCCTGACACTCTCTCTCCTCATTAATTGTAATTGCGAATTACAATTAATGCGCCTGCTGTACTTTCACCACGCCCCCGTGCCCGCTGGACACGGCCCCGTTGTGGGCAATGGAAGCTTCTACTGGTTTGTCTTTTCTGCTGCTTCCTGGGCACGCCCCCGTGTTCGCTGGACACGGGGCGTGTTCAGACTCTGTTTCTTCTCTTTTGCCTTGGGAGGTGCCGTTGAGGGTCCAGGCAGTCCACTTTTGTTCCTTTTCTTGTATTTTATGGTAGAATTAGTTGTCTTTTTGCTTCTTTTGTGATTTTGAGCTCATTTCATCCTGAAAAATACAAAAGGAAGACAAAAACACTCTTTTTCCAACATTAGTACTTAAAAAGGGTTAGTTTTATGCCTTAATTGATGTGATTTATATGTTGCATTTTACACACATCAAATACCCCCACACTTGAACTTTTGCTTGTCCTCAAGCAAAACTCTTTAAATGTGGCTTACACTCCCAAATGGAATAGGTAGAAGAGAAGTTTTTTAGCTTGTCCTAGAGTGTCGGGAATCCAAGGTTTTTATAGGTTTTATTTTTATTTATTTACAATCATATTCGTTATGATTTATTTTGAACGTTTCATAAGATGAATTACTTATTTGGGCATAGCATGCCTTATTAAAATTCCATTTATATACAAGTTCACATACCTCACGGGAGATCACTCAACACTCGGCCGAAGGTGTATATTTTAGTGAATCACTCGAGAGCGGCACGGAACTTACGTCTTCCATAGGCTTGCCAAGCAATCAATCCTCCTCCTTTTTAACTTTTTACCTTTGTAAATATCAAGAGGACTTTTTGGGTGAAAGCTTGGTTTTAAAGGTGGGTGGTTGGTTAGTGGTTAGTAAAAAGGGCGAAAATCGTAACAAGCGTCGGTTTTCGTGAAGTACCTTGTTTTTAGTGACTTTTTATTTTGAAGTATTTCTCCAAACAAGCTTTTATAGCTTTTGTTTGTTTTTGACTTCATCATCATCATATATTTTTTTTTTCAATCGTCACATAAAAAGGTGAGTTTACGAAAAAGCGAACTTGTTACTAAAAAAAATAAATAAAAAGGTTTTTGGTGGGTAAAAAGGGTTTTGGGGTAATGAAATGAAAGGTTTAGGCTCAAAGGGGCTATCTAGGGGGATTTTGGGTAGGTAAAAAAAATGAAAAATAATGGTTTTGAAAGAAAAAATGGTTAGTCCTAATGCCTCCATCATTTACTTACTTGGGTTTAAGTTGGTAAGGACCGGGAATGTATCGTCGTGGCAAGTTCTAGATTTGTAAGGACCGAGCGGCTATTCACACAAGAAACGAAAAATGAGCATTTAATCTAAATATGTGTATTTTTATGCTCAATAAAGGCTCAAAACTCACTTTTGTGGGAATGGGTTTTTAATGTGACCAAGCATATATAATCGAATTTTAAACTAGACTTGTTATACCGTTTCATAATTTTCTTATGTTGGTTCCTTTTTTATCACGACGCTATCAGTTGTAAACTTGTAAAAATATAACCTTTTTAGAACTTGTTATTCCCAACTTAAACTAAGACAAGTAAATAAAAAAAAATTGAAAAAGTTTTTGAAAAAATTTGGGGTGTTTAGCGGTTCCAATAGAGTTTTGTGTAAGGCTTGTGTTTAGGATTTTGCAAAATTTCAAGGTTTTAGCATCCCCCCCACACTTAAATTACACATTGTCCTCAATGTGTCCAAAAATAATGTTTTTGGTTGATTAGAATGTATAAAAGTGGGTTAAAAAGCAAAGATTTATGTTACTGGCATCCTGGACACGGCCCCGTGTTCACCGGGCACGGCCCCGTGGTCAAGTGCCAGTAACAGAAATTACAGAATTGAAACAGAAGCCTGGACACGGGGGCGTGTCCGCTGAACACGGCCCGTGTCCAGTTACCTGAACTGGGTGATTTTTCTGCAGGGGCTCAGCACGGGGCCGTGTTGGTTGGGCACGGCCCGTGTTGAGCCTTCTGTGATGGAGATTTTTGTCGGGTTGCTCTGTTCTTCGTGCATGGTTCCATTTTTCTCGTTCCCTTTTTCATCCATTACCACCATGAGTGTGTTTTATTCTCAAAACAACCATCAATCTTAAAAACCATCATAACATTGCTAATAGAGAGACATTACATAAAGATAAAAATTACATAAATATTAAACTTATGGAGTTCTAGCCCTATGTTTTATTTTAATTTAGCAAAATTTCCAAGAAGCTACTAGTCTTGGTTAGATAAGGCTTTGTAGAACTCCTCCTTTCAGGTGCGGTTCTCCTCATATGTCGGCACGCCATTCCTCTACCTCCCTTGGAAGGAGAAAAGAGGGCTCGTTTGCATTGGTTTGAGGAGTTTCAACTTCCGCTGGAACTTCTTGTGGGTTTTCCATAGGAGGTTCTGCGGGAAAGTCTTCCCACCCGGTAGGGTTGTTAACACCGAGTGCCAGGTTCCAGTCTTGTTGTGGAAGGACTGGTTCCATAGGGGGTGCTACCAAAATGTTTAACCTTTGGTGCAAAAGGTTAATCTTTTGGAAGCTGCTTTCAAGTCCCATTGTAAGATCGTTAACACGGTCAATGAGGACCTCCTCTACTGACGTCATTTCGTCGAGAGCTTCCCTTAGCGCTATCACGTAGTGCACAAGTGTAGCTTCAACGGAAGGCCTCCTTCCCCTTCGGCTGTTTGAGGAATGAATGGATGATGTTTCGCTGTTTTCACTCGCCATTCTACGAAAAATAAACCAAAAGCAGTTTATGTGACGAAACAGTTTCTGGACACGGCCCCGTGCTCATTGAGCACGGCCCCGTGTTCATCTTTCTGCAGAATTTTGGAGCAAGGAATCTTGGGTTTTTAAGTTATTTTCTGAGTTTATGCAAGCTTTTTGACAGTAAATAACTTTAAACAATGTTACATAACATGTTTTTACCAAGATTCTATGATCAAAACTCATTGTTCCCTACCACAAAGATTGAAAATTCAAACTTTTCATGGTAGTTCTTGAAGAAAGATGAAGAAGAAGGAAATGTCTAGAAGAGGAAAGGACAAGATGGGTTGTTGGAAACTTCTTTTAGACTTACCTAGGATTGTTTGAGAGAAGATTCCTTCAAATCTCTGTCCCCAAGATGGTCCAAATGTGCAGGATTTTTTGCTGCATTTATAGAAAACGACAGCCTGCTGGACAACGCCCCGTGTCCGCTGGACACGGCCCCGTGTGCAGATGAAATTCTGACACAGTTTGTCCGTATTCTGACGTTCTGATCAGAGGGGAATCTTTTGGTGGACACGGGGGCGTGTTGGCCGGGCACGGCCCCGTGTCGGAAAGCTGTCTTATGAAGTTTTGTCTTTACTAAGGAGCTAATCTATATCGGGTGGCTCTTGACTTGTTGGAACAACCCCAAAGTGCCTAAGATACCTTAATTGTCCTATACTAAGGCGAGAACGCAAGAGGTTGTCGGTGAGGGTAATTCCTATTTTCATTCTAGGTGGACAAGTCCAACCCTTTCCCGGGCTCTCGTTAAAGAAGGTGTATGCCGAATCGCTCAGGTCTATGTATGCACCGAACGAAGTCGATGGGGAGTCCTTCACGGCACAATCGGCACAGGGACGACTATCGTCCGCGTCTTTTCTAGGTAAGAAGGTATTTTCGGGAGCAACGAGGTTGTCGGAATGCGGTTCCAACATTTCCTCATGGTCATCATCTTGGGATGGATCTAAAAAATCCTTCCTAAGTTCTTTTGACCAATTGAGAAGTAGTTCTTCTAGTTGAAATAGCTCGTCAAGGAGCATTTCTCCTAGAATATCTGGCTGGGCGCATTCGAGGGATAAATAGTGCTTATTTTTACTTTCGCCCCTCTTAAGGTTACAAGGAATCGGTGGGTCTATATAGTGGGGCCTATAAGTGAGGAAAAAACATTTTAATTCCTCATGTTCGCCTCCACATATTCGACACCACAAACCATAAGAGTGCCGAAAGTAAAAAGAATTACTATTACTCATGTTTGTGTCAGAAATTACCAACCGCCAGGATCTAACGGTTCTGTTTTCAGCAACTGAATCTTGGGCACGGGGGCGTGTTGAGTGGACACGGCCCCGTGTTCAGCCTACTGTCTGACTTAAAACAGGATTGCCAGTTCCAATGATTGAGCACGGGGCGTGTTCAGCGGGCACGGCCCCGTGTTGAGCTCTGCAGAAGCTAAAAATCTAAGAAAAATCCTAAAAAAATTAAAGAAAAATAAAAAAATATGATTAGGCCGTTGATTCCTAACTTTCTTAAAATCCTTGTGTCCCCGGCAACGGCGCCAAAAACTTGATGCGTGTCAGTGTATATATGTTTTTGATGAGTATTTAAGCCCCTTTTTACACTTTTAGCCAAGTTTTAAATTTATAAAACACGATATTCACTAACACTAAACACACATATGGGCAAGTGCACCCATCGTTGACGTAGTATAGTGTTGGTAAGATACCGAGGTCGTCCAAGGACACAAGAGCTTTTAATACCGGTTTATCCTCAACGTCTAATCAAATCAAAAAGGTTAGAGAAATATTTTAAACTAAGAAAATAAAAACTAACTAAATGCTGAAAATAAAAATAAAATAAAAACAGATAGACAAGATGAATCACTTGGATCCGACACGTGTGTTAGTATAACCTTTGATTATTTTCGCACTTTTGCACTTGTTTAAGAGATTATCTTAGTTATTGTAGTAGGCCCCTCTTTTGAAGGCGACATTACCCTCAACCCAGTAGTTTGAGTCAGCAAGGATACAATCCTAAAGGGTCGGATTATTGAAAGATAATGAATTAAGTTACTAATGCAAATTATGGTAGGCCCCGCTTTTGGCGGTGACGTTACCCTCGGCTAAGTAGTCTGAGTCAGCAGGGATATAGTCCTAAATAGCCGGGTTATAGTATTAATAGTAGTTAACTTATGAGGGGGTCAAAGAGTTTGGATCCCCGCCATCCAATACCTATGGGCATTGAAGGAGATCCTACTAAATTTGACCCAGGTCCCAAGCAGGACCTCTAAACGCTGAACAAGGGCAAGACCCTTACCAAACCGTTCCCTTAAACCCCCACCAGGTAGCCAACATACCTCCATATAGACCGTGGAGATATGAATGGTGAAAATCTTTTATTTTATATAGACAGTAAAATAATGCCAAGACACCACGGACAAACGATAAGGAAAGATCACCTTCAACATAAGTAACTAGTTATTAAAGTCATTAATACAAAACCAAATAAAAAGTGCAAAAGATTAAAAATAAAAAGTATTATACTAAACACTTGTCTTCACCAAGTGATGTAAGAGACTTAGGCAAACATGGCCTTGATTGTCAAGAACTCTTACGATCAATCTTGGATCCCGAGACGACTCACACACTCTACGATGGACAATGGATGATGGTGGTGGATGATGGTGTTATGGTGGTGGTGGGTGGTGGATGAGGTGTGAGAGAGGTGGTGTGCCAAGGGATGAGGGAGAATGAAGCCAAGCTCCTCTATTTATAGGTTGAACAGAAGGCTGGACACGGCCCCGTGTCCGCTGGACACGGCCCCGTGCCCGCCTGACACTCTCTCTCCTCATTAATTGTAATTGCGAATTACAATTAATGCGCCTGCTGTACTTTCACCACGCCCCCGTGCCCGCTGGACACGGCCCCGTGGTGGGCAATGGAAGCTTCTACTGGTTTGTCTTTTCTGCTGCTTCCTGGGCACGCCCCCGTGTTCGCTGGACACGGGGCGTGTTCAGACTCTGTTTCTTCTCTTTTGCCTTGGGAGGTGCCGTTGAGGGTCCGGGCAGTCCACTTTTGTTCCTTTTCTTGTATTTTATGGTAGAATTAGTTGTCTTTTTGCTTCTTTTGTGATTTTGAGCTCATTTCATCCTGAAAATACAAAAGGAAGACAAAAACACTCTTTTTCCAACATTAGTACTTAAAAAGGGTTACTTTTATGCCTTAATTGATGTGATTTATATGTTGCATTTTACACACATCATTTCTCTCTGTGTACGTGCTGGTTATGCGTAAACTATTCGAACTCTATATGCTATTATTAAACTTGTATGCTCACCCTTACATTTTATGTATTGACTTTATTTTAACGTATGTGACAGGTGTTTAAGATTTTTAATTGCTAGGGAAATGAAGCTAGAATAAAGCTTTAGAGGCCCCCAACAAATAGTTGTCTGTCAGAAACAAGCAACTAGGGCATAGTTGTCTGTAGATCTTGTCAGGCTGGGTCTTAGAAGCATTTAGCAATATTTATTTATGTTAAATCTGAGTTGTCGGAACAGAATTTCTTGTTTGGATGTTATCTGTAATAATATATTTGTTTATTCGGGATACGGTATGGGACGTATCTTTAACTGGATTATATAGATAGTTGTTATGGAAACTTCTGGACAATCTGTTTCACTCAGTGCCATGCCCCGATGATTCCGCCATCGGTTGGGGTGTGACACTTCCGGAGGATGAATATACACTACGACCACCGGTTGACACCACGATAAGCTACAAAAGAAGGACTGCACGCGGAGTACAAAACAAAGAAACCGGGGCAGAGCCAAAAGTTAACGAGATCATTGATGATTTCATGGATTTCAGTTTTGAAATCAATGAAATGTCTCAGATGAACATTGACTTTGAAGTTGGAACGCAGACGCAAAAAATGATGGATTATTGCAACACTCCTGCTCAACTTTCACCATCGGTATTCTATGATACAGCCCACGAACAACACTAGAGGCTTCGAGAGCAAACAAAAAGGTAAGCGTATAAAAATATTAATTTAACTTATTTAACTTAATCAATTATATTTAACTTCTAGATTAATAGTATCTTAACTTGAAAATTACAGAATCTGTTGAGAAAAATGAAAGCAAATGTCAAAAAATATCTTAAAATGGTTCGAGATGTTCAAGAGATGAACAACTTAGTGTCAGAAGCAAAAACTAAGTGTTTTTGGGATCCGGAGGTTATGAAGGCTTATAAAGAGTGGGATCAGACACTTCAGAATAATCCCATTTGTGTGCCACCTGATCCGGTTCAAGAGCATGAAACTGCAGCCTCTCCTGCTCATCAAGAACCTGAAAACCCAGCTTGTGAAATACATCATGAAGTTACTACAACCGAAGGAGGTAGAGAGGATGAAGAAGCTCAAAAAGTAATATCAACAGTTTTGGTACAAATGGCATCAGAAGGTAAAACATGCGAACTCAATATCAACACATGCGATATCATGTAAAAATTCACTACATTTTGCACATGCGAAACCCTACAAAAACACATGTGATTTGTTAAAAACACTTTAAAATTTGATTTCGCACAAATATTTCATGTATAACCCTGCGATTTTGATTCTACTGTATTAAGTTAAATATTTTGTATCTATAGGTATACTGCAACCAGATGATGGAGGAGTCACAGACACCCTTATTGCAAAAACTCAAACTGTGGAACCGAGTGTATATACTTACCAAACAACTGCCAACGGTAAGAAAACCCTTTACTTTAGGAGAAAAATTAAACATCATAAATTATTGTGTATCTTAAATTACTCTGGCATGCAGAAACTGGTGAAAATGAAACTGTTGTCGAAGAGACAGTGAACTTGGCAGAATCTACACAAAAAGTTCAGGAAGAAGTGCCAGAAAAAGACCCTCGACAACTCGATACGGACATTGAAATTGAGAAGGAAAAGGAACCTGAATGCCCACAGGTAACTGCTGAAGAATTGCATTCAGTTGAGTTGGTTTTGAGCCTAAGACCCATGTTGGGAGAAGAGAAAGAAAAAAAGCAAACTAAGGGGAGAAAACCCTCAAAGACAAAGCAAGTTCCAAAACAACTTATACCAAAAGGGTTAAATAAACTGCTTTATAAGACAATAGAACAAGCAAAAATAAGAGGTGAGAAAAGATGTGCAGAGCTTGGAGACAAATTTTGTTCCCCTTACTGCAATAGAGTGGTAAACATGCATGAAGCACTCTTGACCCAAGAATTGAGTGTGATCCGCTTCACATTTGCTACCTTTGCAGACTTGCAGTAAGTAAAAAACATATATCAACAAACAAACATGTAAAAAAATATACACAAAACAAAAACTAATTATTTATTTTATGACTGGCAGAGAAGAATTTTACCGATCAAAAACTGAGGTTGCAACATTCAAAGTTGTGTTTGAAAGCTTCTACAGGGAACAATACGTAGCATCGAACGGAATAGATGCATTTGTAGATATTCTAAACCTTGAAGAGAAGAAAAGGGATAGAAAATCATCACCACACAGATTCTTCTTGTATTCCACAATGGTTCTATGTTTTCATATACATTTTGTCATTTGAAAATCTAAAAGTAAATGCATATTAAATGATTTCGCAAACTAGTTATATCTAAATCGTATGTATTATATTTTTGCTTTTGAAACATTTTCATATTGTTGTAATTTCGCATGTGTTATATATACTATTCGCATGTGAAAAAAAAATCAATTGTTTGCATTTCTCATACTGTTGTAATTTCGCATTTGGTACATACACTCTTCACATGTGAAAAAAAAACCATTGTTTGCATGGATTTGACTCTGGTTACATTACATACAGCCAAATATCTGTTACGACGAGAAGAAATACACAGACAACCAATGACTCAAAATATTTGCCTCGAATTTTGAAGACATGTTAAGTAGATATGAGGTAAAAAAAACTTGAATCGGTTGACCTGGTGTTTATTCCGGTACTTCAAGGTGACCACTTCTATGTCTTGTGCTTCAACTTAAAATCCGGTAAAATTGAGCTGATTGACGATTCAGCAGCAGAACAAGAGTTTGAGAAAAGATACAAGGGGCTTCCAGACACACTGGTAAACACAAAAACTTTTTTCATATACATGTTATATTTTATGTAAAAGCTACTAACACAATGTTACAATGTTACAGAGAAGGGTATTGGTTTTATACCTACAAAATGCTTTAAAACCAACACCGGCTATAGAAGAACTTGCAACCTCAGTGATAGAAAGAAAAGAAATGGATTGGAGGACAAAGAATAACGCGTAGACTGTGGAGTGTTTACGATGCGTCACATGGAAACGTACAAAGGAGACCAAAAACCATGGGTGACAGGATTTGTGAATGAAGATGAAGTAAACAACAGACAGAAAGCACAACTTTATCTCCTAAGGACAAGATATCTCAGCAAAATCATTCTATCAGAACACAACATGCATCGTCAAAAAATAATTAAAATGGCCAATGCTTTCGACAAAAGGCCAGACAAAGAGAAGTATCTGAAAGATCTGGATAACATAATCCCAAATAGGATGAGTACATATTTTGACAGGGAAAACTAAACTTCATTTGATGATGTATTTATGTTACATATTTCAACTGCTTTAGTTCCCTTATTAATTTCGCATATATTGGTGTTTCTGGATTGGCAATTGTGTTTTTATTTCGCATGTGTTTTGTTCGAAAATCGCATGTTTCACATTGAATTATTAAAATTTGGGAAATACAAGTCCATTACATAACAAAACATGCAAATTTATTGGAACATACACCAGAAAAAAAACAAAAAGTTCATTCAAAAGATGAAAGAAACTCTATTTTCATCTTCATTGAGCATCTTAATACAGTTATTGCATCGGCCAACTCTTTCAACTGTTTCTCATCCCTCTCACCCAAATCCACCATAAACATAACTGCAATTTCTTTAAGACTACTCACTTGCATCTGGGATAACAAGTTCAAAATTTCTTGTCTTCTCTTCATGTTTTCCGTTACACGAGAAATGTTGGCCTCCAACATCTCTTGACAAGATTGATCCTCTTGAATCTGTTGTTGAATCCTTTTTCCTCAAAACCTGCTTGATACTTGGTTCAGAAGAAAAAGAAGAAGAAGAGGATGTTGGTAGATCTGCCATTTTTTAATTGGATGTTTGCAATAGTGATGAAAACATAAAATATATAATAAAAAAAATATTGATATGAATTATTGAAATCAATTATTGAACTGAATTATTTGATTTCAATTATTGAAAGACACTGTGCAAAAATAAAAATAATTACTCATAAAGATTGCGAAATCAAAAGCTACAATTGATAAAAACTTTAAGGTTTGCGAAGTCTCGAATTAAACTTACGAAATTATACATTAAACTTCATTGTGTGCGAAATGACTATTTTTAACATGCAAAATTATACAACAGATCCATTCTTTTACTGGTTGGATTATTTTAGAACATCACATGCGATATATAAAAAGACACATGCGATATAGTAACACAACAATTAAACCCAATAAACACTTATCTTCTACCCTGATTGCAAATCTAATAATAAAAAAAAATCTTGAAATAAAAAAAAAAAACCCAAAACTCAAATAAATGACGAATCAATCATTTTCTGAAAATGACCGTTCTGTGAGGAATCAAACAAAAACCCTACAATCGAAATAAAACGAAGAATACTTAAATGGAACGGTTAGGAAACGAACTGCATAATTGACGGGATTCCATGATTAGCAGTCGAAAATGTTGGAATAGAATGTCTGATATACCCTTATTTATTAAAATTGAATCAGGACACGTGTATGGCTGTTGTTGTAGCGTACATAATGTACGATAGTGAGATTTGTACCATACTCTTTACCTATATATATATAGGTAAAGAGTACTGTACAACATTGCTTATCGTACATTACGTACGCTTCAATCTCAGCCGTCAGATCATCTTCCCGCATTTTAAAATCGCATGTTGTTTTTTTATAACAATTTCGCATGTGATAATTTTTGATGAATTCGCATGTTGTTTTTTTGTACCAATTTCGCATGTGATAATTTTAATGAAATAGCATGTTGTTTTTTTTATAACAATTTCGCATGTGATAATTTTTGATGAATTCGCATGTTGTTTTTTGTACCAATTTCGCATGTGATAATTTTGATGAAATAGCATGTTGTTTTTTTGTAACAATTTCGCATGTGGTAATTTTGATGAAATCGCATGTTAAAAAACCAACATGCGAAATTGTTACAAAAAAAAAAAACATGCGAATTCAATGCGGGAAGATGATCGGACGGCTGAGATTGTAGCGTACGTAATGTACGATAAGGGCATTTGTACGTTAACCTAACCCTATATATATATATATATATATATATATATATATATATATATATATATATATATATTAAAATTACACCAAAAACGAATATTTTATCCTCTTTAATTTGAGTACGCTACTGCTATAGCTTTTTTATCTTACAACCTACGTGATTAAGTATTTTGGATAACGTTACGGAATTATGTATCAGTACGTAATTACGTAATATGCATCTTACCATGAATCAAGTATAACATTATTATGTGAATTTTTAAATGATTATGTAACAGTACGTAATTACGTATTTACTGGACAAATCTTTGTGGTCTCCTGCTATATATTTACCCTTATACCCCTGACTTGACTTGACTTGAAGTACATGCGTAAGTTTTTATGGTCTTCTAGTTCTACATATGAATTTAATGTGTTGTACAATAAGCTTCTTCTTATATATATAAGGCTATAGGGTGTGGTTATGACCCTCATGACCACCATGACCCTCCATGTTAGTGCTATGTAACTAATCTTTAATCCACCATCCAAAACCACTACCCTAAGGGTATGGTCATGACCCAAACCATTAGCCCCTTATTTATTATCTTTGTCTAAACAAAAAGGAAATGATTTGTTGAAAAATGAAAAGGAGGACCATGGTTGCCATGGTTTAATCCATGCAAACCATGGTGGATCAATCAAGGGGGTGGTGTAGCCTTCCATTCATGTTCCTAGGTGGCAAATCATGTCCCAACCATGATCCCCACACCCTATAGTCTAATAAAGTTCTAGAAGCTCTTTGTTTGAAAAGTGTTCTTTTATGAAACAATCTCTTAAACGAATCAGAGAATGTAATAGAGCCTTTCGACATAACTTAGTTTGATTTGTGAATCTAGCAAAACAATTAAAAGTAAAAGTATCAATGAAAATATTACTCTTTATCCTAACTTTCTAAGTATATACTTAAAGTAACATTTAGGGAAAATAATTTTGTTCTATTAGTCATTTTGCCTCTAAATAAACTAAAAGGTATATACTTCAATACGTTGTAATTATTTATACTTGTGAAAGTGTCATAATCTCAATTTCGAATCTAATTAAACTTGATTTTGTCTTACCGCTTTCAATTGTATACTTGCATTTATCTGACACAAATGGTGATTACCTGATCAGGTCAGGTAATCCCCATTTTTGCAAGATAAATGGTGATCAGGCTGATCTTATTAATTTTTTAGAACAAAAAACTAATATACCTACATACGTACAATCATGGTTGTAAAATAAGGCGTCGAAAGCTGAGTACTCCCAAGCAGTCGCTACAAGGTAGGCTGCCGATGCGACTTTCTTCAATTCCGCCTAATTACTCAAAATTGATCAAACGTAGTCAACCTCGACCAAAATCAGATCTAGTAGGTCAACTCGGGCCGAGTTTGACTTAAAAAATTAAAACATATTATCTATGCCTATCCTATCATATCCAATAATGAATATTATTTTCACGTAATTTGTTATAAATATTAGCAAAATTATGTTATTTTACATATATTTAATTTCCAAAAATGAATTACTTTATAATTTAACATGATCGAGTACTCTCCGCCTAAGCCAAGTACACTTAACTTCCCGGTCAACCGACTAGGGAGCGGCTAATGATTTTTTGCAACCATGAATTTCTTTTAGTATTTCGTCTTTTAGTGTTTTTTCTTGCTAACGTGACGAACAAACCGACTCCAACTAAACAATATCGTTACAGGCATCAGTATTATCAGAAACGATATTTCTTTTAGTATTTAGTCTTTTAGTTTTTTATACGTATGTCAACGTTCCGATGTTTTTTTCCCGTGGTTTTACGTTATCTTTTACGGTTGCTATACAATTGGTAGTGTAGTTTCGTCGTAACGCGCGAGGTAAAATTACTAGTTTCCCCTTAAAAGCATCTGCTTGTCAAGCATCTGCTTTTCTAGTTGTCTTGATCCTTGTCCCATACAACCTCTCCACTTGTCATTTTGACCAGACAAATGTGGGTGCTCTTAAATTTTATATTTGTTAATACACCTTTTTTAATTATCCACAAGTAGAATAATGATATAATGATCTTGGATTCCTGGCCTTATTCATATAAAAAATATCAGTTATGTTTAATCATGCAAATGTCTGATATCAACACTTTGATTAAAGACAGATAAGTAATGACCTGTATGAAAATTATAATTAAGAATACAAAAATACTTCGTAGATCTTAAGTAATAACTAGTGTGATTACTTTGCGCTATGAGTGTGAGTATTCGGTCGACATCAGTTCAGTCTGTTACAGTACCGTCACTCTCGTTTTAACCATACTAAAGAAACACCGGTTCAAATCCTTACGGGACTTAACCTAAAGGGTTGGTATTTCGACCGGGTGATTATCTTTTTAATCTTTTCTTTGATCGATACCTCAACGAGCGATCTGTAAAACTAACAACAACGTTAGCTCGTTAAGAGGTTGGGGGGGGGGGGGTTATTCTCTTAACCAGACTCCGACGTGAGAATAAGTAACTGTTTAGAGAAAGAAACAGTGTGTGTGTTTAGAGCGAGAGAGTAAACAAGGAATATCTATTTGGTCGTCTCTAACACGACAGGTAGTGTCTGCAGAGGTGGAGGTATGCTGACGCATCGTGATTGGTTACACATCACCTACCAAATCTACTTATTGTTGCATCTATCATCAGTTGTTAGTGGAAATCATAGAGTAGTTAGTGACGCATCCTAATTGGTTACACGTCACTGTCCTTTTGTATTCCGATCTCTACTCTCTCACTCTAAACACACACACTGTTTCTCTTTCTAAACAATTGCTTATTCTCACGCTGGAGCATGGTTAAGAGAGAACTCTCTTCTCCTCTTAACGAGCTAACGGTGTTGTTAGTTTTGCATATTACTCGTTGTATCGATCAAGGAAAAGATTAAGAAGATAACCCCTCGGTCGAAATACCAATCCATTAGATTCAGTCCACTAAGGATTTGAAACGGTTTTCTTCACATGCAAACCGGTACTAGTACTTGTTTCTATTAATGTCAAAAACACTATAAAAATTATATGAATTCGTAGATAAAAATATACACATGAAATATTATTATTTTTAGTTTGAGTATAATATTGTAATACTTTTTTCTATTTTTTTTCTAAATATTTCGTGATCACGTAATTACGGATTACCAGAGGATTATGTATTATGTAATAATAATATATTTGAATAATAATGTTTAATATTGTATATTTGTCAATGGGGTCATGACTTCCACTTGACCTCCGATTCCTGCCGCAAAGAATGCATAAAACAGCCAAAGGCTGTTGATAAAATCAATGTAGTTTTCAAAATAAAATAATAAAACAATGGTACGCTCATGGTTTTGGTCTAAAATAAGATAGAATATTAATTAATACAAATATAAATATAATAAACTTGAATGGTACGTTGATTGTATTGGTCTAAAATAATGGAGCAATGGTACGTTGATGGTTTTGGTCTAAAATAAGAGATAATACAATGCATATATAAATACAACAAAACTTGAATAAAGTTGGATGGGTGATGAGTTATAAAGGCGTGAAGGAGCTTAATAACGTTCTTTTTTTTTTTTTTTTGAAAGGTAAATTTCATTAATAATCAGCCGATTCAAACCGGGCTGATCAAGAAAACGCTACAAGAAAATTACATATTTACAAAGGATGCCCACTCTTCCCAAGAAATCTCTTTGTGCTTAGATCTATTCGAAAACCATAAGAATCCTAACGCCTTTATTTCACTAATAATCCTATAAATCCTTACCGGACTATTAGAAAATAACAACTTGTTCCTGGCTCGCCATAAACTCCAACATGTAATGATAATTATACCGTGCACCGCCTCCTTCTTCTTATCCGAAGCCCGGAGATCCTTATGAAAGCCAAGAAGATCCTTTATCGAAAACGCATATATGAACGGAATCCTACACCACTGACTAACCCCATTCCAAACGATCGAAGAAACGTAGCAAGCCATGAACAAGTGTCCGGCAGACTCGTCTGCGGAAGAACACATCGGGCAGCTCGGCTCACCTTGAAGAATATTCCTCTTCCTTAAAGCTACCTTAGTCGGGATTTTTTCCATTTCCGCTCTCCACATGTGGATGTTGCATTTATCAGGAACCCAATCACACCAATCCATAACAAAGCTATGACTCACAATCCTGTCCGAATAGCACAGACACTTAACATATTTAACAGAGAAGATACCTTCACTATGAGGAGACCACCGCCAATTATCAAGTCTGTCGACAATCTGAACCGATTTAAGAAGGCTGCAAAGCTGCTGAATTTCCGAGATCAAACCAGAATCCGACGAGTCCGATTTCCAGTTCCATGAAAACTCCGTTCCCGAGCCGATTCCTTTAAAACCTGTCGGCGACAAAACATTTCTTCTCAGCCTCCAACCGGAATAAATCAGGGTGTTTCAACTTGAGCGGTTCGGCTGTGATCCAAGGATCGAGCCAAAATAAATTTTTCCCCATTGCCAACGACTCCCTGTATATAATTCCTGAGATGGAGACCTCCAACTTTACTGTATAATAGAACTTTAACAATGTTATTCCAAACTCCTTTCAACGTTTTCTTGAACGGAAATCCTTCCCATCCTACCCGACTAAAGTGAAAAGCAGCAATAATTTTTCTTCAAAAGCAGTTAACCTCAGTTTTATAACGCCAGCCCCATTTAGTTAAAAGCGAAATATTAACTTCCGATAGTTTGTTTAAGCCCAATCCCCCATCCTTTTTATGGTTCGACACCCGGTCCCAATCGTCCCAATGCGTCTTCCTTTCCTCAAGAGAACCACCCCATAGGAATTTTTTAATCATGGACTCCAAGTCAGATATCACCTTCTTGGGAGCTTTGTATAATGAAAAATAATAACAAGGTAAGCTCTCCATGACTGATTGTCTGATTTTATAGGGGCATGAAAAGGAAGAAACATTTCTAGTATAACGCTAATGATTTAAAGGACATTAAGGACGTTGAGCATTATATATTATTTGAAGGGGCATTGTTATATTAATGAATATATGACAATAAATGTTCTTTAGAAAACATTAAACATTATTATGAATGGTCTAAAAGCATCTCCGTGTGCTTAACCTTTTTTTTTTTTTTTTGAACGGCAAATTTGGATCACTGACGGATCACTGGAGTATCATCGTGACACCAGCAGAACCACCCGATCATATCCATCTCCACTAGGCAATAATGCCTATACACCAATTCAGGAGGAAACCCAATAAATCTGGGAAAAACCCCCTTTGTGGGAATCGAACCCATGACCTAATGGTCATAAGCCTTATCCCACCACCAAGATACCACTAGACTATAATGTCATGTCATTTTGACAAGAATCATAAATGGTATAACTGAAATAATGAAATTGAAATAATCGAATCAAATTAATCAAATCTACTGAGAATTGCGGTTTGGTCTCAATATTTTATAGCCGCCTTTTAAAGTTTAGTTATGATTTTTTTAACAGGTAACTAAATCATCGGATAAGTATTATGGGATGCCCTCAATCGAGCAAATGCATCCTCCCTCTGACGGTCAGAGTTGGATGCATACCCAAGCCACCAGTTGGAGGAAAACCAGCCCGCTCGAAGGCCCACTACGGTAAAACCCGGTTTGGCTCGGTTTTGAACTGACGACCTGCAAAAAGGCCTAGTTCTAAACTTCATTGCTACCACCAATGTCCTTCAAAGTGATGCTAGTAGGAGTTGAACTTGAGACCTCAAAGAGAAAAACCAAATAATAAACCACTAGTAGGAGTTGAACAAAGTTTAGTTATGATTATATGTATAACTCGTTGAATTAATTGAACCAATATTAAGACAACATCGATATATTTTATTCTTTTCAAATAATATGTTATAAGTTAAAAGTACACAAATAGTTTATGTGGTTTATTGAAATTTTGGATTTGATCCTTAATTAATGAATAATTAGACCTTTGGTCCCTAGGGAAAAATTAGGTTAATTTTTTTTGTTAAGTATGTCTGAAATGACAAAACACTCTTATCATATAAAACTATAAACTAAAACAAATTATTATCATATAAAACTATAAACTAAAAGTCTAGAACAAATTATTTTGATATTAATAAAGGTGTCACTCGTGTCAAGTTGATGGTTAATGAGATTAAGTAACTTCCGATCCAATTATCCAAAAACATATACGCGTTTATTTGAACCATATACCTACTAAATACAGGTAAAGGATCCTGTAAAAAAGTCCTAAAGTGTAAGAAATATGAGAAAGAATCTCAGCCATTAGATCATTCCATATTAATTTCATTAGATCAAGGTTATATTAGTAATTTTACCAATAAACCTAATTAAGGATCAAATATGTGTAACCGATTTTTCTGAGTTTTTTTAGGAAATTCGATTTATGAATATATTATCAGATTCATCTAAATCTTTAAATTATCTCGATCTCTTCTTAATCATTCAGATTCATCTAAATCTTTACCTTATCTCGATCTCTTCTTAATCTATATATAATCGCTTTCAGTTTATTATTTGATCACGCATACAGATTGCATACGCATACAATTGTTAATCTGATTCATACTTCTTTCTTTCTTCATGGAGAACGACGATCAAGGTAATTTTGTATGTTTAATTCGCAGCTTATTATGTAATTGTAATGAATATGCAAGAACATTGTTCATTTAATTGTAATTGTCAATTTTCAATCATCTGTTTTTTTATTGGAATTTTCATGAACACCAGTTATAACTCTGTATGGTGTTTTTTTTTTTTTTTTTTGCACTGGTGTTTTTGCATATTTGTTGTGGTGTTTTTACTTTGGTACACTGTATTTGTTTTTTCCATGTGTGTTACTTTACGAAATTTTTATGATGATTCCATGTGTAATCCGCTCAGGGTGTTTTTTATATGTGCATGGTGTTTTTAAGTATGTTATCGAAGTTTAAGCTGGTATGTGTTTTTTTATATCAGTTGATAATGAGTCATGGTGTTTTTTTTTCGCATGTGCTGTTCCTTACAGGGTTTTCATACGCTCATGGTGTTTTTTCATCTAAAATAGAGGGTGTTTTTTTATAACAGTTGTTTTGTGGTGTTATTTTATGCGTACAATGTTTTATTGTTTTTTATGTAGAATCAATCAGTTTAATTATTTTCGCAGGATTTGAAACCTATCAGCCGCTTGGGAAACTACATCTGTCTCCAAACTCCGGTAAGAAGACTTATTTACCGGAGGTAGATGAATCGCTTAAACCGAAGGATAAGATGACCTTTGATACGGTGAACAACGCATTCCTCTTTTATCAGAAGTATGCAATGGCTTCAGGCTTCACTGCCAGGAAGTCTTCTCAATACACGCATCATGGTGTTATAAAATCTAAATGGTTTGTTTGCTCAAAAGAGGGGACTATACCTTTGAAGGCGATCGATACATCTAAAAAGATTGACACCTCAAATAATGGGTCAAAGAGGAAATATGTTCACCGTGTTCCTTCTATAAGGACGGGGTGCGAAGCACGTATGTGTGTAAAGTTAATGCCTTCGAATCTATACGAGGTATATTCTTTCAATGAGGCACATAATCACTTTTTTGTTGCTGAGGAAGATAGGCATTTACTCCCCGCTAACCGAGGTATGAACTATATGCAAGAGCAAGCCGTTAACGCGTTGAGCGCCTTGAACATTTGACCTGTCAAAGCGTTTAATATCATGAGGACATTGTATGGTGGGTTTGACAAGGTTGGGGCAACCAAAAATGATTTTAAAAATTTCAAGCGAGACCTGAATAGGTATATATCTGAGTTTGACGCTGATATGATGATTAAACAGCTTATGAGGAAGAAAGAGTACATGCCAAACTTTTCAATGGAGTATATAACAGACGAAGGTGGGGTTTTAAGGGGTTTGTTTTGGGCAGATGAAGATGCCAAAAGGAATTTTTCGGTGTTTGGTGACGTTGTTTCATTTGATGCCACATATCGTCGTAACAAGTAAGTTTGGTAATTATTATATTTATTTTGATTTTTACAGCTTATTTTCTTCAGTATATGTCATTCAGTTTTATGGTGTTTTTATTCCGTATTTGTTTTTAGGTACAACAAGATGTTTGTTCCATTTACCGGTATCGACAATCACAATCGCAACGTCACTCTTGGTGCCGCTATAATAGGAAACGAAACTGCTGAAACTTACAGTTAGTTGCTAAATGTGTTTCGTCAAGCATTTGACCGTGCCCCTCTGGTGATTGTCACCGACCAAGACCCAGCCATGAAGAAGGCTATTGAAGATACATGGCCCGAGAGTAGACATAGGCTATGCATGTGGCACATCGTGGACAAGCTTTCTGCTAAGGTGTTTAGTTGTTCGTCCTTTTAACCTTTCTTTATACTTTTTACATACATTTTGGTGATTATGGTGTTATATGTTATTCAATGGTGTTTTAGGTTGGTGCTACAATCTGCAATAATACAGATTTCAAAAAGAGGTTGTATGCCATTGTGTGGACCGATTCAATTCTACCTGTTAAGTTTGAAAGTGAGTGGAATACCATAATGAACGATTTTAACTTGGTTGATCATTAGTGGTTGCAGTCACTTTATCAAATCAGGGATACTTGGATACCGGCTTATTATCGTGAGGAGGTCATGTCCGGGCTTATGCGTACCTCTTCTCGTTCAGAGAGTGAGAACCATTTCTTTGGACAGTTCTGTAACCCGGGTTGCACACATTTCGAATTTCTCGGGCATTTTGATTCTGCTATTGAAGCTCAGAGACATGAGCACAGGAAGAATGACCATGACACCAGAAATACCAACGCTGAAATATGGGCTGAAGACTTTGTTTTGGAGGATCAAGCGTCCAGGATATTCACACGCACTATATTTTCTGACCAGCAGTTGGAGATACAAAACAGTATACACAGATGTGCTATCGGGAAGTGGGAAAACGTGGCTGACTTTGTTAATTTTTTTGTGAAGGACTGGGAACAACCGTGCACTACTTTCTTCGAGGTATACACTTGATGTTTTGTAGTGTTATTTTTGAAAATTGTATAGCTTTTGCCTATTTCCAGTTGCATATGGTGTTTTGTAGTGTTATTTATGAAAACTTCTAAATTACTAATGGTGTTTTATAGGTTATGATGCGGGAGGACGACATGACTGTGTATTGTACATGTAAAAGATTCGAACAGTTTGGGTTGTTGTGCTCGCACATCTTTTGTGTGCTAAGGATGCTTGACATTAGGGAGTTTCCACAACGCTATATATTACGACGTTGGACACGTGAGGCTGTTCCAAATAGTGCCCCTGGTGCTATTCTAGGTATCAATGAGACCGAGGATCGTTATAATGAAGTTAACCGTGTTGTACGTGAGATCACATATTCTACAGTCCGTTATTAACAAGCTTGTCACCAACTTTGATGCGCTATGCTCGTTCAGTGATCATGTTGTTAATTATTTCAAAACTGTGGATGAGTCGGTCGTCAATGCTCCACCTAAGAGCCGTCGTGAAAGGTTTGCCGAAATTACTGGTAACACAAAACCATCTGATGCAACTGTTCGTGTTCCCATTGGAACAAGATTCAAAGGTATGGGTAAACCTAAACGGATGAAGTCCAAACGTGAAATTGCATTAAGTCAGTTGGGTAAAAAGAACCGTCAATGTCAAAACTGTTTTAGATACGGGCATAACAGACGTACTTGCAAAAAGCCTACCTGGACTAAAGAACAAGCTATGGCTGAGGATGACGGTGAAGAAGCTGACGAAGTTGACGAGGAGGAAGATGAATGGGTGGAAGTTGAAGAAGATATGGGTGAACAAGATGAGGATGCATTAGACGAGGAGGATGGGGAAGAGGAGTAGTAAGTTATTTAGAGATGTCTAAAAATTTCGTTTTTTTAACGTACTTTCTTCTTGTTTGGTACATTGTTTGGTTTTTTATTGTTTTTCGGATTTGCATACACTCATGGTCTTAATTTGTTTGCTTTTGTTCGAATTTAATATTACCGGTGACAATGTTTTATATATTGTTTCTGTTAAATATGTTTGTTTTTGTTAACCAATGGTGTTATTTGTTATTCAGGGTGTTTTTATTATGTACGTTGCAATTTGAATAGTGTTATTTGTCCTCCCTCAGAAATTTATTGTTATCCAGTGGTATTATTTCTTGTTCAGGGTGTTATTTGTTGTTAATGGTGTTATTTATCTATACATAAATTATTTATTTTATTCTCCAAACCTGTGGTGTTATTTTTAGTTCTGGGTGTTATTAATGGTGTTCATATGTTCATGTTGTTTATTTATGTATGTGTAGTTTTATTGTGTTATTTACTTGCCTATAGTGTCTTAATTGTGCAAAGGAGTTGGTATGTTTTTTTATACATCATTAACATGAAGATCATTTACTTTGTAAAAAACCATCTGCTCAATACGCGTTCTTTTTTTGTGGGAAATCGCAATATAAACCAATTAAAACACCAGAATAAAAAGGTGTAAAACAGAAACAACTTACGATTGTAATCAGGCTTTACATAGTCAAATTACACCATAATCACAACTTAGCTAAAAAAAAACACTTCATGTAATCTATATGACCCAAAATGTTTGTATATTAACAAAAAAATTTAACTATGTTCCGCTGTCCACCTACACGCCAGCTCCCAACCTTTCAGCAATCCGATGAATTGCATTGTCTTCCATTCTCACCATATCATCCTCGTCCAAAAGTGCGTATTCTTGTACTTCTCATTCCACTTGGCCTCTTCCGTGTTTACGTCGCTTAGAAGCATTTTTTATGGTACTTCTTACGCAGATCCTCGATTTCGCGTGCTTGATCAGGCAACACCTCGCCAGTAACGCACCTCTCATTCGATAAACCACACATCCAATGTCCAACGTGTGTTCCTATTCAATACCAAACCATCAGAATTGTTCATATTTCGGCAACATGTATTTTAATTATTTTTTTTACTAAACAGAAATTTAAACGCGATTACCAGTGTAAGTTTCCATATGTCGCATAAGGAAAATACCACCATCGATGCCATTGTAAAGTGTTTGCCATGGCAATTCCAGTCGAACTGGTTGTGTTTTCCTTATCTGTGAGGCGATTTTAGGATGCATCGGTTTTAGCTACCGACAAAATGTACTTATCTGGAGTTAAACATTTTTTATGTTAAGAAATAATTTTTTTTTGTTACGGCAGCCACATAAATATAAACATTCAAAAACTTACCATCTTCTCCACATTTCTGTGGTATCTTTCTAAGCCCGCATCACCTTCTACGTTGTCAATAATAAAGACATCTCTTGTTCTCAAGTTGAAAAACAACAGATAGTAATGTTGCCCGGTCAATATAGGTATAAACACCATCTCGAAGTTGCCTTTAAATACTTTTGGTTCTGTTGAAGCCAGCACGGCATTCATGTTTGTCGTAAATTCTGCTAATCGGACATCATCAGACTTAGCGAAATCTTTTTACAGCTGTGGTGTTTTTCATGTAAACAAAAGAACAAATTATGGTGTTAAGTTAAGAATTCACAAGCATATTTATGATGTTATTTAAGTAATACACAATTAAGCAATAGTGTTTTTATTTAGCAGACATAATTAAAGTAATACACAATTAAGCAATGATATTATAGTTTACAGACCTATGGTGCTATTTTAGCAGACATAATTAAACAATGATATTATAGTTTACAGACCTATGATGTTATTTAAGTAATACACAATTAAGCAATGATATTATAGTTTACAGACCTATGGTGTTATTTTAGCAGACATAATTAAACAATGATATTATAGTTTACAGACCTATGGTGTTATTTATGCCGACATAAAATATACATGGTGTTATTTATTATGCTCACATATTACGGTGTGTTTTCACTTAATAATATCCAGAAATTAAACTTACCAACATTCCTACGTTGCAGAATAATCTTGGGGCTGTCCCTATCCTCCTATTTTTTTCATCATAGTTCAACAATGCGGCCCAGGCACTGATGACATTCACGTGCACAGTTACACCAGGCATCATCGACTCAAAAGGCCCCCTCATCACACACACGTTATCGTTGTCGCTGAACAAAATATCCGTACAAACCGAAACACCATCGACAAGAATGTATAATTCAATATATGTTCAAAACTTATAACGTATAATACACTACATAAACACATTTTTTAAGGTCCAATTCAGATTCTTACCATACATTTCCTATTGCAGAAAATATCCATCGGGCCAGTGCGTCTCAGTCTTATCACGAACAGTTCTCAACATGACAGCCCACTCGATGTACGGTGACCGCAGTGCTTCCGGAAGCTTGATTGTTCGTTTCGGCCTTGGCGATCCTTGACACTGAACAGGCTGCGTTACTTCCTTACGTTTTTCATCCGTTGATGCGTCTGCCAGCCTTGTTGACAAGTTAACCGCTTCAATTCCTGAAAGGTTGAATTTTGTCGCTGGTGTAATTTCACTTTGAACCCTTTCAACAACTTGGTCCAGTTCTGCGACAAACGAAGACGTCATTGGTGAAAAGGGAGAAGTGTGTTGTGTTATATGATCTTTATTTCGCTCGTTCGTAGGAGTGTTATATCCGTCTAATGATACACTACCTTTTTGCGGATCAACTGGTTCAGCAGCCTCGGCCACATCATCCTTTTTTGCGTCAACGTTTTGATCTCCCTTTTCCACTTCATCTCCATCCTTTTTTTTTCTCATCATCAACAAATAGGTGCATTTTCATTATATCCTTCCACTCCAATGCTTTCTGTTTCAGCAGATCACTTTCCGGGAACATCAGACACGATTCTGTTATGGTGTTATTGATCTTGTTAACGCATATCTCAAATTCGTTAAACAAGTTATCCAACAAATTCGACCGAACCTGTACGAAACCCCGATTTAATAACATATCATGAGAAACAACATATACTTTCAAGTCTAGTATGAATCATAATATGTTTACCAGCTCAAAATCGTCCTGAACTGATGTTCCTGATGCTGATGGAGTGTCACCATACTGTGAGACCATCGGAATGCGCACTTCGCCATCCGGACCTACAAATAATGCACATGTTTGGGTGTCAGTTTGTGACAGGAGGTAATCTGCACAGTGTCTGTATATACCCAAGTGCGCATCATCATCTTCGATCTCGATCTCTTCATTTCCTTCATCAATCGGATTCTCCTTTTCCATTCCTTTTTCCTGTCATTGTTTTTGCTTCTTGATTTTTTTTCCACCACACTCATCCCCTTCTGCTCGTTTGGATTTTTTATCTTCCCTCGTCTTTCTCTTCTTATTTTGTTCAGAATGCATAGTTTCCATATCATATTCGAGATTGTTCAGAAGATCATCATCTGCAATTTCAATAATATTTGAAATGTGTGATGAAGGTATCTTCTTTAACACAATTCCGTAAGCAACCTGCACCAATATTTTGCAATAAGTTTCATTCCTAGCATAATTGTCAAAATAATTGTAAACAAGATAACAACAGTGATGTTACTGTTATTAAGTTAAATAGGGTGTTATGTAATTATATAGTGTTATTAATCCATAGTGTTATTAAGTAAAAAAGGGTGTTATGCAGTTATATAGTGTTATTTAAGCATATGTGGTGTCATTTAGATATACAAATATTCATTATGTCACTTATGGTTTTACTCAGCTAGCCAAGGTGTTATTTAATTTACACATGGTCTAATTTACTGATGCGTGGTTGCGTATCAGTTATTTTAACTAACGATGCTACACAATATTATTTTAATCCTAAAATTTAAATACTTACCGCAAGTAACAACATCGGCCCTCGAAAAGCATCATCACCACCATGCCACGCTGTTTTCGTTCTTTTGAGACACGTGACCATGCACGCACACCAATTGAAGCTTTTTATATCCACGTCCGGCTGAATATTTGAAATGAATCGCACGTTGACGGAATTTTTCGTCATGGTTTCTCCGAGGAGTGAAAAGTAAAGAATCAAGAAGTTCAGTACAAACAGTCTTCCGTCATCAGCCTGCCAATCCAATATGTAATTCATCAGCTGAACCGGCAACAAGCGAGTGATATCCATATGCTTAAACTGATCTTTGAATGCTTGGACAACAACATCCTTCCTTTTGCTCGCCTTTTTCTTCTCAGCAAGATCTGTTGGTCCCATAGGCAGCCCGAAAACACTCTTAACAAGCTCCGACGTTATGTTTACACTGCGCCCGCCGCCCACGTTTAAAACACCATTGTCTGCGTCATAATTTGTGACCAACCAGTTTGCCAAAGTAGTAGGCACACCTGTCACCGTATAACCAAATATCGACCCAAAGCCAATTTCTTCCACTTTCTTACGTTGTTCCTCATTTAGGCCGTTTGCTAGTGTTAAAAAATTGTCGATATCTACTTTTGGCCTGATCCGTGCACCCGTGAATGGCTTATATGGCTGCCTCACTGGTTGATACATTCCACGAGACGTTGCTCTTTTGGCAGCCGATTTCCGCCGCTTACCCGGTGGTGGGGTGTCGTCAAAATCGTCATCCAGGTCTTGCAGCCGATCTACAACAATTTTTAATATTTATTTTAGTAAACAAGTAATTCAAAATATAAACACTTCAACATAGTACCTTTTGTTGATGTTATATGGACGGATGGGTGTACGACAAGTTGACTATCAGTAACATCCTGGTCTGCAAATAAAAATAAATTTTGATCATATCTTATATGCAAACCTATTATAATCACAACATCATTTATTTCAAAACGTACCTTGTGTGTTTTTTATCGACGGCGGAACATCTTCTCTTGTTTTTGCATTACCAGCATCATTCATCCCATCTTGACCATCTGTTTTATTCAAAGCGAACATCGTCAAAAACAACTCTCAACAACAAACATAAACACATATGGCTACTAATAAAACTTTATTGTTTTTTGTTTATTTATACTTTAAACTACATTTGGATTACCTTTGTTGTCGTTATTTGACGTTTCTGAGTCACTACATACCAATGGTCTGTCAATTGTGTTTTTGAAACGTGATTTGTACATTTTGCCCTAAGCCGATGGCTTGACCTGACTATAGAAGAAATTAAAAAGTATATTTAAAATACTTCATCACCTACTTCATCTAATACATCTTATCCTAAAACTAGATAAATAACCTACCAGGATAAATAACACTCTTCATCAAAATCAACATGAAAATTAACACCCTTGATAAATAACCTACTTCCATATAAGCCCAGTATAAATAACACCCTAGATAACACCATATTTTTGCAAAGACCAGAATAAATAACACCCTACATGATAGAGCAGGATAAATAACACCATTCAGATGCAGGATAAATAAAACCATTCAGATGCAGGATAAAAAAACACCCTACATGATAGTGCATGATAATTAACACCATTCAGATGCATATCATGATAAATAACACCATATATATCTAAATGTTTATTACACCACTTAAAAAGCACCATTAAAAACTCCATAAAACACCAAATAAAACTATAAAACAGGTTTATAACTCCATTTAAAAAAAAACACCCTGTACGAATACAAAAACTACCCACACTAAACACCTTAAACCGATATAACACCAAATAACACCCTTTAAAACTAAACATGAACTACATAACACCATTATAACACACTTAATCAATTAAACACTACTTTTAACACCATGATAAAAAACACCATACATATCATTATGTTTAAAAACACCATAAACTACAATATTATGTATAAAAACACCATAAAACACCAAATAGAAATAAACATCAGGTTAATAACACCATTTGAAAAAAAAAAAAAAAAAAAAAAAAAAAAAAAAAAAAACCCTGAACGAATACCAAAACAAACCAAACTAAAGACCTTAAATTGATGTAACACCCAAATCAAACTAAACATGAACAACATAACACCATGGAAAAAAACCCTTATTCAATGAAACCCTAGTTATAACACCATTCGACAATCGATCAGTCCCTTTTAGGTCTTGGTTAACATAAACTATCTTACACTATAAAAAACACCATTAATCTTCAAAAGTATCAAAGAAGACAGACGAACCTTTTTTAAAATCAGATGATGTTTTGTTGATTTTTGGTAGTGTAAGCCGCCGGTGTGTAGTGTCTTTTACAGTTGAATCATCCATCTTCTTCTTCGTCCTTCGTTCCATTGTCTCAGACGTCGCTCTTCTCCTCTTTCGCTTGTATACGATTTCAATTTTTGGGCTCATTGTATCTGATTATGCTTATAATCTTTGGTGGGAAAGAAACACCCTGTTTTTTCGAGCGGAAGAATCGTAATGGAGAGAGAAATCAGGTACAATAGATACGGTTATTGATTTTGAAAGGATATGAATGCCCTATTTTACCCCTATTAAATCAAATCAGTATTTAAAAAACACTATTTTAATTACAATATTGCCATTCTAATCTTAACCATTAGATCAATGATCTAATTGTTTATATTCTTTCCTACCTTTCTCACAAAAACTATCTTTTTTACAATAACCTTACCCTAAATACATACACCCAAATGTTATTTATTTTTAGTTAGCTATAGCCTGGTAATTGTTCAGTCTAATATGTGAAAAATGATTTTTGTTCTCTTGTGGTATCTATTTTATAGTATTATTTATATTTTTTTATATGGAATTTTAACTAATCTTTTGATATTTATATCATTGTAATTTTACATCTTTCAAATATTGTTGGGTGTCGAATCCAGCAAATAAATATAAAATAAACCTACTTGACACACTAAAAATAGTATGAATGGAAGTCAGGTCCGTGTCCACTGGGATACAGATTAACTAGATTATACCAAAACGTTTTAGACACAGATACAATTGTTTTAAAAGAGGGGTTTTAATTTAGACTAAAAATGAATGACAACGAATAATTATATAAAAATGTTAATTAAAGAGGTTTGGGTAAATTCAGATATTAAAAACTAATTTCAACACCATGGCAATTTCTTGATTCGGTTCAACTTACGATCATTAACGGTCACAGTGCAACGATCATTTTTAAATAATAGTTTGTATCGACACTATGTGACAACTCGTACTTTACCGTCTCGTACATTACGTGTAACCATTGAACTAGTGTGATTACGTGATTATATTGATTGATTGAATGTTACATGTTACGTGATTTATTGTGATTGCATATGTTACTATTTGGGCCGATTAGTAAATCATTACAAAAACAACCCACTCGGTCAACATAGTGGACTCGAGACCCATGTGGGGTTTCGGCCCACACCTACTCTACGTATATATACACATACACATCTTAGGGTTTTAGTTTTTACAATCTTTGCAACCACAAAGCAACACACACAAGCTCTCTCTCCCTCTCTCTCGGAAATCGTCTCTCTCTCGGAACCGGAGATCACACCTTTGAAGTTCTCGGATCCGTCTTTTGTTTTACATCTCGGTTAGTATCAAACTTTTGGTTACGTGTTTGTATGTTGTTGTTAGTAATCGGATTTGCATGATTTAGGGATTATTGTTACATGATTATTGTTTATGAATCGGATTGTAAGTTGATGTTAATTCTGATTTCTAATCGATCCATGTATGTGTTAATCGGTTAGGATAGGTCTGCATGATTGAAACCAAACAAATAATATATAACCGATTACTATATGTTTGATTATGATCCGGTTGTATGTTTGCTTGAAGATGAATTCACTGTTCTTAGTGGATATGAATGCTCATGATCGCTGATTAACTATTGTTTGATTTGGAAATTGATTGTGTTTGATCTGAATTGTGAAACTGCCTAATTGTTAGCTGATTTTTCGGAACTGGTTGAATTGTTGATATAGAAACCGTTACACAGCTTGTTGCGACACGGATTGCGAGTCGAGACCGAGTTTGCGAGTCCAGTTGCGACTCGGAACCTCACACCCAGCAGCACAAGCCGAAACCATGGTTGCGAGTCCCGTTGCGACTCGTAACCGGACCATGACGAACCGAGACCACCTGTTGCGACTCGTAACCAGTTGTTGCGACTCATAACCCGGTTGCGACTCGAGATCGCTGGTTGCGACTCGAGACCACCTTTGCACGTGCACTGTTTTGGGCTTTCACTGTCACGGGCCCAATCGTTTGGGCCAAATGATTTGGACTTATGACTGTTATATTATTGGACTGCTTATCTGGTCGGGCCGATATGATATTTGGGCTGTTTGTATTTCGGGCTTAGACATTGGATCGCACATGAATGTTAATGCTATGCTCTTACCTGTTCACATGCATACGTGATTCTTGCCATGATTATATGTGTATACATACATGTAGCTTATACGTGCAATAGTTGAGTACGAACCTAACTTGCATAAGTAACCATGATAGGACGTGGTTGATCTCTTACTGTATACTTGAGCATTTTATTGTCTGCCGAGCAAACCCAGGTGAGTTCACACTCCTACTAAGGCATGGGATTCCCGGGTCGTGGGAATGGGATAAAGGTTACAATTGACTAAGAACGTACATATGCTTTTCCTAGACTATCACCTACCATGATCCTCGGATGTCAGGACGGTTCCGTGGGTTAGAATAACACCTACGTGGTCATATGCCAATCACTGCCTCGGATGTCAGGCACGCACGTAAAACCTACGTGTACGCATTACTTACTTCTATCCTCGGTACAAAGGATACGTACGTGAAACCCACGTACACCCCCCGCGTCTCCTATCCTCGGTTGTGAAGGATACGTGCGTAAAACCTACGTACACCTCATACGCGCTACTGTTCTCGGAAGAAGAACAGGGATGATACGAGTAGTTGATACGAATAGTCTAGTGGTCACATAACATGGGAAGCCCCCACCTATACAACTTACTATCGGCCCAGTAGAGCCACCCGTTACTTACTGTTACGCACTTACTTACTGTGAACTCGCTCAACTAGTTTGTTGATCATTCTGTTACATGCCTTGCAGATCGTTAGGTACATGGAGCTTGCACAAAGAGGAGCCGGTCGTTGTGGACAAGGATCGTATTACTTTGTTGGACACTTATGACATTTCAGTATTTTTAACTTGGGTTTACAACGATGCTTCCGCTACTTAAACAATGCTTGGTTTTGAAACATCGATCATGTCATGATGAACTACTTTAATGACTTTTATTATTATTAAATGCTATGTTTGATATGATTGATGGCTTGATCCTGGTCATGTCACGCTCCCAAGCGGTGGTACTCCGCGTGTGGATTTTGGGGGTTGTGACAGATTGGTATTAGAGCCATTGGTTATAGAGAACTTGGTTTTAATATGGGAAAACGTTTTTATTAAAACCAGACTATAACCAGAACAGTGCTCTCAACGATCCACAACGACGCTTCGCTCCACGTGCAAGACTCGACATTTTAGGTAATAAGGTTTATGTTTATTGCCTACTTGCTAGAATTACTTAGAACTTTGCTCGTGGTATGCTTAGACTACAATGCTCACTATTTGCTATTGCTTAAGAACCCTTACGTGCTTACACTTTTCTGCCATCGCACTATTCGCGAACTTTTCTCACCTATTTCGCCTTTGACATGAAGATCAATGGCTGGAAGAATTAACATGACACAAGCCCAGTTAGAGGCTCTTGTTCAAGCCCAAGTTGCTGCGGCAGTTGCAGCAGCTCAAGCAGGTAGTATATCCTGCAGTATAGGCACACACTAGGATCTCTAGATCCTACATTCACTCTCGTATTTAACTTTGCCCTATTCGTACACAATAGGTCAACACGCGCAGCAGCCTGTCTGCACATTCAAGAACTTTATGGACTGCCGTCCCGGCACGTTCAGCGGCACAGAAGGAGCAGTGGGACTCCTCCACTGGTTTGAAAAGCTAGAGTCCGTATTCGAAATGTGTGAATGCCCTGAGGCACGCAGGGTGAAATACGCCACCGGCACTTTAGAAGGAATCGCGCTAACCTGGTGGAACGCGCAGGTGCAAATTCTGGGGTTGGCAGCTGCTAACGCCACACCCTGGAACGATTTTAAGGAACTTATCAAGAGAGAGTATTGTGCGCGTGAAGATATTCACAAGCTAGAAGACGAGCTGTATAATCTGAAAATGGTTGGGTCGGAGATTGAAGCGTATACCAAGCGGTCAAACGAGCTGGCCGTGCTGTGTCCAACTATGGTAGACCCTCCATACAAGCGTATCGAGATGTATCTCAAGGGGTTGGCACCAGAAATCCAGAGCCACGTTACCTCGGCTAACCTCGACAACATCCAGGAAATCCAGCGTCTCGCTCATCGCATCACCGATCAGGCAGTGGATCAGAATAAACTGCCTAAGCGTGTCAGCGCTACTGCTACAGTCACTTCTTCAGCTACTCCCGTTACCCTCAGTGACAACAAGAGGAAATGGGAGGGGGATTCAAGCAAAGCATCAGTTTCGGTTCAGTCCCAGAATCAGCAGCGAAAGACTGACAACTATCAAAGCCCTAACCAGCAGTCGTCAGGTAGCCACAGGCAGGGTGGATATCGCGGAAATCTTCCAAAGTGCAACAACTGCAACAGGCACCACAACGGCCAGTGTACCAAGGGTCGTTGTCAAAGATGCCTCAAGACGGGTCACGAGGCCAAAGACTGTAGAAGCCTTCGTCCTGTGAACCAAAATCAGCAGCAGCCTCACGCTCAGCCTAACCAACAACAGGGCAACAAGGGATGCTACAATTGTGGTGCTGAAGGCCACATCAAGAGACACTGCCCACAGCTCAACAGGAACCAGAACAACAACAACAACCAGGGCAACGGCAACAACAACAACGGAGGAAATAACAACGGCAACGAAGCTCGGGGTCGTGCTTTTGTGCTAGGTCGAGGTGACGCAGTGAACGATCCCAACGTTGTTATGGGTAAGTTTCTCCTCGACAATATTTACGTTACTGTTTTGTTTGATTCGGGTGCGGATACCAGCTATATGTCTGTGAAAATGTGTCAACTGCTAAAACGTGCACCAACACTTTTACCCACCAAACATGTGGTAGAGTTAGCTAACGGTAAAAGTCTAGAAGCCACGCACGTAGTTCAGGGTTGTAATCTTATCCTAGCTGGTCAAGCCTTCTCTATTGATCTCATTCCCATAGTTTTGGGAAGTTTCGACGTCGTGATTGGGATGGATTGATTATCTCAACACCAGGCAGAAATCTTATGCAGTGAGAAGATCATTCGTATTCCACGTTCTGGTCAAGAACCTCTCGAAGTCCAAGGCGACAAGAGTGGTGCTGTGGTTGGCATCATCTCATTCTTGAAGGCTCAGAAGTGCTTACGTAGAGGTCACACAGCCATTTTGGCTCTTGTTTCAGACGCATCAGTAAAGGAAAAGAAATTGGAGGATATACCAGTCGTACGTGACTTCCCTCAGGTGTTTCCTGAAGATTTACCTGGATTACCGCCTCATCGTCAGGTTGAATTTCAGATCGAGCTCGCTCCAGGAGCAGCACCCATAGCTCGCGCACCATATCGTCTAGCTCCATCAGAATTGGAAGAATTGTCAAAGCAGCTACAAGAGCTTTTGGAAAAGGGCTTCATTCGTCCAAGCTCTTCGCCTTGGGGAGCTCCAGTGCTTTTCGTGAAAAAGAAAGACGGTACGTTCAGGACGTGTATAGACTACAGGGAACTGAACAAGGTGACGGTGAAGAACCGTTATCCTCTTCCACGCATAGACGACTTATTCGACCAGTTGCAAGGGTCGTGTTACTATTCCAAGATCGACCTACGGTCAGGATATCATCAACTGAGAGTCCGCGAGGAGGACGTCTCTAAGACAGCATTCAGAACTCGCTATGGTCACTACGAGTTCTTGGTTATGCCGTTCGGACTTACGAACGCACCTGCAGTATTCATGGATCTTATGAACAGGGTGTGCAAACCCTATCTCGACAAGTTCGTCATTGTTTTCATCGACGACATCCTGATTTACTCCAAGAGTCAGGAGGAGCACGAGCAGCATCTTCGCCTTATTTTGGAACTCCTTCGAAAGGAACAGTTGTACGCCAAGCTTTCAAAATGCGACTTCTGGCTTCGTGAAGTCCACTTCTTAGGCCACGTGGTAAACAAGGATGGGATTCACGTCGATCCATCCAAGGTAGATTCGATCAGAAATTGGCCTGCACCGCGTACACCGACAGAAATACGCCAATTCTTGGGTTTGGCAGGCTACTACAGACGGTTTATTAAAGACTTTTCAAAGATCGCGCAACCACTTACGCTACTGACACAGAAGGGTGTCACCTACCGTTGGGGCAAAACGCAGGAAACTGCTTTTCAGTATCTAAAGGATAGGCTTTGCAGCGCACCTATTCTTTCATTGCCAGAGGGCACAGATGACTTCGTAGTATATTGTGACGCATCAATACAGGGTCTGGGTTGCGTATTGATGCAGCGAGATAAAGTTATTGCCTACGCCTCTCGTCAACTTAAGGTTCATGAACGGAACTACACGACGCACGATTTAGAGCTGGGAGCTGTTGTTTTCGCGCTTAACATATGGCGACACTACCTGTACGGTACCAGGTGCACGATTTACACCGATCACAGGAGTCTCGAGCATATCCTTAAGCAGAAGGATTTGAACATGCGTCAACGACGATGGGTCGAGTTACTTAACGACTACGAATGCGCCATCAAGTACCATCCAGGCAAAGCCAATGTTGTGGCTGACGCTCTAAGTCGAAAGGACACCGTACCGAAGCGCGTGCGAGCGCTACAGCTTACGATTCAGTCTAACCTTCCAGCACAGATACGAAATGCTCAGGTAGAAGCATTGAAGCCCGGAAACGTCAAGGCCGAAGCCTTACGCGGCTCACGACAACAAATGGAACAAAAGGAAGACGGCGCCTACTATGTAACGGGCCGGATTTGGGTCCCACTTTATGGCGGTCTACGCGAACTTGTAATGGATGAAGCTCACAAGTCTCGCTACTCGGTACATCCAGGGTCAGATAAAATGTACCACGACATCAGCACTACTTATTGGTGGCCTAGCATGAAGGCCCACATCGCTACGTACGTTGGAAAATGTTTGACCTGTGCGAGAGTCAAGGTTGAATATCAGAAGCCAGCTGGTCTACTTCAGCAGCCTAAGATACCGCAATGGAAATGGGAAGAAATTTCCATGGATTTTGTTACAGGCTTACCTAGATCTCAGCGTGGGAACGATACAATATGGGTCATAGTTGATCGACTCACCAAGTCTGCACACTTCCTGCCGATTAAGGAAACGGACAAGTTCTCCACTCTCGCAGACGTCTATCTTAAAGAAGTTGTTTCGAGGCACGGAGTGCCCACCTCTATTATTTTGTATCGCGATGCACGATTCACGTCAGAGCTATGGCAAGCAATGCATAAATCTTTCGGCTCACGATTAGACATGAGCACAGCATATCATCCTCAGACGGATGGGCAGTCTGAGCGAACGATTCAAACACTTGAAGACATGCTTAGGGCATGCGTTATCGATTTCGGCAACGGCTGGGAAAAGCACCTCCCATTGGTGGAGTTTTCGTACAATAACAGTTACCATACCAGCATTCAAGCCGCTCCATTCGAGGCATTGTACGGACGTAAATGCCGGTCACCTCTCTGTTGGGCAGAGGTGGGGGATAGTCAAATTACGGGTCCAGAGATGGTAGTGGACGCCACAGAAAAGATAGCACAGATACGACAACGCATGGCGGCAGCACGCGACCGTCAGAAAGCCTACGCGGACAAGCGTAGAAAGCCTTTGGAATTTCAGGTCGGGGACCGGGTATTATTGAAAGTCTCACCCTGGAAGGGTGTGGTACGTTTTGGCAAAAAGGGGCAAACTGAATCCGCGGTACGTCGGACCATTCGAAATCTTAGAAAAGATTGGCAAGGTAGCCTACAAGTTGAACCTACCAGCTGAACTCGGAGCAGTTCACAATGTCTTTCATGTGTCGAACCTAAAGAAGTGCTTATCAGATGAAACCCTCATCATTCCTTTTAAGGAACTCACTATCGACGAGCAGTTGCAGTTCGTCGAGGAGCCAGTAGAAATCACGGGCTGGGATGTGAAGGTCCTCAAACACAAGAGAATCCCTCTTGTTCGAGTTCGTTGGAACTCCACACGTGGCCCAGAGTACACCTGGGAACGCGAAGACAGGATGACAGAAAAGTACCCCCAGTTATTCGAAACCAATGCAACCACTACTAAGGCTGAAGCTACTACTTCGGAATTTCGGGACGAAATTCCAGATCAACGGGGGGAGGATGTGACACCCCAGGAAAACCAGTGAACGATGCAACCTATCTAGCTTCCTCAGTAAGTACGTACCAAATTTCGGGACGAAATTTCCAATTAGTTGGGGATAATGTGACAACTCGTACTTTACCGTCTCGTACATTACGTGTAACCATTGAACTAGTGTGATTACGTGATTATATTGATTGATTGAATGTTACATGTTACGTGATTTATTGTGATTGCATATGTTACTATTTGGGCCGATTAGTAAATCATTACAAAAACAACCCACTCGGTCAACATAGTGGACTCGAGACCCATGTGGGGTTTCGGCCCACACCTACTCTACGTATATATACACATACACATCTTAGGGTTTTAGTTTTTACAATCTTTGCAACCACAAAGCAACACACACAAGCTCTCTCTCCCTCTCTCTCGGAAATCGTCTCTCTCTCGGAACCGGAGATCACACCTTTGAAGTTCTCGGATCCGTCTTTTGTTTTACATCTCGGTTAGTATCAAACTTTTGGTTACGTGTTTGTATGTTGTTGTTAGTAATCGGATTTGCATGATTTAGGGATTATTGTTACATGATTATTGTTTATGAATCGGATTGTAAGTTGATGTTAATTCTGATTTCTAATCGATCCATGTATGTGTTAATCGGTTAGGATAGGTCTGCATGATTGAAACCAAACAAATAATATATAACCGATTACTATATGTTTGATTATGATCCGGTTGTATGTTTGCTTGAAGATGAATTCACTGTTCTTAGTGGATATGAATGCTCATGATCGCTGATTAACTATTGTTTGATTTGGAAATTGATTGTGTTTGATCTGAATTGTGAAACTGCCTAATTGTTAGCTGATTTTTCGGAACTGATTGAATTGTTGATAAAGAAACCGTTACACAGCTTGTTGCGACACGGATTGCGAGTCGAGACCGAGTTTGCGAGTCCAGTTGCGACTCGGAACCTCACACCCAGCAGCACAAGCCGAAACCATGGTTGCGAGTCCCGTTGCGACTCGTAACCGGACCATGACGAACCGAGACCACCTGTTGCGACTCGTAACCAGTTGTTGCGACTCATAACCCGGTTGCGACTCGAGATCGCTGGTTGCGACTCGAGACCACCTTTGCACGTGCACTGTTTTGGGCTTTCACTGTCACGGGCCCAATCGTTTGGGCCAAATGATTTGGACTTATGACTGTTATATTATTGGACTGCTTATCTGGTCGGGCCGATATGATATTTGGGCTGTTTGTATTTCGGGCTTAGACATTGGATCGCACATGAATGTTAATGCTATGCTCTTACCTGTTCACATGCATACGTGATTCTTGCCATGATTATATGTGTATACATACGTGTAGCTTATACGTGCAATAGTTGAGTACGAACCTAACTTGCATAAGTAACCATGATAGGACGTGGTTGATCTCTTACTGTATACTTGAGCATTTTATTGTCTGCCGAGCAAACCCAGGTGAGTTCACACTCCTACTAAGGCATGGGATTCCCGGGTCGTGGGAATGGGATAAAGGTTACAATTGACTAAGAACGTACATATGCTTTTCCTAGACTATCACCTACCATGATCCTCGGATGTCAGGACGGTTCCGTGGGTTAGAATAACACCTACGTGGTCATATGCCAATCACTGCCTCGGATGTCAGGCACGCACGTAAAACCTACGTGTACGCATTACTTACTTCTATCCTCGGTACAAAGGATACGTATGTGAAACCCACGTACACCCCCCGCGTCTCCTATCCTCGGTTGTGAAGGATACGTGCGTAAAACCTACGTACACCTCATACGCGCTACTGTTCTCGGAAGAAGAACAGGGATGATACGAGTAGTTGATACGAATAGTCTAGTGGTCACATAACATGGGAAGCCCCCACCTATACAACTTACTATCGGCCCAGTAGAGCCACCCGTTACTTACTGTTACGCACTTACTTACTGTGAACTCGCTCAACTAGTTTGTTGATCATTCTGTTACATGCCTTGCAGATCGTTAGGTACATGGAGCTTGCACAAAGAGGAGCCGGTCGTTGTGGACAAGGATCGTATTACTTTGTTGGACACTTATGACATTTCAGTATTTTTAACTTGGGTTTACAACGATGCTTCCGCTACTTAAACAATGCTTGGTTTTGAAACATCGATCATGTCATGATGAACTACTTTAATGACTTTTATTATTATTAAATGCTATGTTTGATATGATTGATGGCTTGATCCTGGTCATGTCACGCTCCCAAGCGGTGGTACTCCGCGTGTGGATTTTGGGGGTTGTGACACACTAGACGTCACACAGTTTGGACATCCAACCTGTTACTCTAAACTCATTCGGATCTTAGTATGCGGGTTGCGTGATAGAAGTATCGACTACAAAATCAAACATTCATGCCGTTCATAATGTTTAATTATATTATATGATTCTATAATAGTTTGGGTTCACAGACAAACTCAAAATATTATTTGTTCATAGTATCAAAAATTAAAACTTGATTAGGATTTTAAAAATTGATGAACTTTATTAGAAAAATTAATAAGTTGATCAGGTTTATTAACAATCTAATATTTTCCGGATTAAATCCGTATAAAACAAGAATCACATAAACAAACCATTAAAATAATTGGATCGAACATGCTCGTTTCACAAAAGTTTATAAACCATATAAAAAAAACCCCGATGTCAAAATTTTATAGGGTTCTAGCCGAACATAATGGCTTAGATCAGTCAATACTAAAATGAAACAAAGCATCCAAAACTTATTAAACTTACGAAACAAGAACAAGCAGTTTGTGTGTTCTAGAAATCACCCAAAAAATAGAAATATTAAAATCCTTCTTGCGATTTTTTTTTCTCTGCTGCCGTCAAGTGAAAATTCCCAGTCCTTTGTGTGCCAAAACAAAACAAAACAAGAACATGCTGATATCATGCAACAGAGGGCCAGAGGCTGCTGCTACCCGTAAACAGTCCCCCAGAAACCGTCAATATTTAACTCCCCATAATTCCTTTGACCACCAACTCAAAAGTTGTGTTTGTGGGCTGCCCAATTTCTTGACCCATGACTAAAATATTGAGACAGCAATTTTGATCTCTAAATTTAGTTCTAAGTTTACATATTTGCCAACATTTTTAATTACTCACGTAAATTAATCATAATCCCGGACATGAATTTAGCTATTGGTCCACCAATTGCCCCATTTTGTTTAATAAGTAAATATAATATTTACATGATGGTTCATTGGTTCCTTAAGTAACTATGATACCATGAATTTCTAGTTTCATGTACTACACCATCTATTTCAAAAGTAGATTATGATTTGATTCTAACTTAACATGATGAATCAATATATTAAACTAAAAAACAACTGTTGATCATACCCTATCAGATTGAAACAAACAGAAGTGTTTTTTTTTTTTTTTTTGGACGGCAATTTTTTTATTTAATCCCGGTCGTGTTGTCTATGGGACTCGAACCCATGATCTCCCTCTCTCAAACTCAGGTATTTAAAGATTTTACCTTTACCAATGGATCACCGCCTCATTGGTAAAGAGAAGTGTATTTTATAACATAGCGGTGCAATAATACAATAGTTAATACGCATATAAGTGTAAAATACACCAATCAATAGATTATAGCCTAGCTGTAAACGAGTTGTAATTTGTAAGACCCAAGTAGTCATGAGGTATATGTTTTGGTATTTTTTTCAACACGTGATGTCTCCATCATCAACGCCTGAAAATAGGGTAAAATACAGTAGTGGTGAGGTATGTGGTTTGTAATTGAAAAAAATATGACCGGCTAAGCCATAGCCCAACCAATCACACTTTCTCTGTCCCTCTCGAAAACCCAAAATGTGACAACCACATGAAAAGGGGAGGGGGGGGGGGGGTCCCTTGTGGTTTGCAAACCACATGACCATTACGCTTGTCTAAACAGGTTAACACAGCTAAATGAACAAAAGCCAAAGTGATTTGTGTGTTCCGGGAGAGATGGAATATTAACTAGCTGACTTGATGGATTGTAGAAAGCTAGCCTGTTGAAATTACACATTATATTGTGTAACTTTAGACAAATTGACATATTGACCCCTTTATTCACTATTTAGCAGACTCCGAACCCACATAATCACTTGTAAAGTTTTCTACAATAAATACAGCCAGTTACAAGTAATCAATAAACTCTACAAAAATCAACCAACCGGTTTCTCAACTCAACCGCTGGGCTGCATACTTCCCATTCAGTTACTGGAAGAAAAAATGGTATGTGGTCTACAATTCTAGACCACACAAGACCACAGGGTCGCAGGTCACTCCGCAAGAAAACCAAAAGTGGCACCAGTTAGTGGCTCAACTGAGCCACCGGCTGCTAGAGCTTCTGCAATTCTAAGTGCCATCGTTGCTCTGTAAATTGCCAAATCAGCAGCCTCCATAAGAGCTTGAGCTTGTTGCCTTTTAATAATGGATGCCTCTTCTGATCTCTTTGCGGCTTCTTGTGCTTCATGCACTTTGATATAGGCCTTTGACTCTTCCAACAACTTTTCATCATTCAACATTGCTGTTCATTTGTCAAAACAAGATTAGTCAATTTTTAAATTAGTGTCCAAGGGAAAACAATTCACGACCCAAATCAACCCGTTTAAAATTAAACGGGTCAAAAATGGCATTTCTAGAATATTTAAAATCATCAAGTCTACCCTAAGGCTAAAAAGCATCAAATCTGAGTGAAAGGAGTGAAAAAAGACAAACCTTTCTTAAAATCAAACGGCTTTTCTGCAAAACGTTGGCTCGCACGTCTTCTAAATGACCTTTTCTTGCGAAGAACAGTACTTGTAAAACGTCGTCTGACTCTTTTCTGCTTATAACACTGCCATAAAATTCTTTGTTAATGACTTTCACTTCTTACATATACACATAATGATATAAAATCTTTAAAGATGACAATTTTACCTGAAAAACTCTAATAAGAGCAGACCGTTTCTTCTTCCTTTTAGTCATCCAATAACTATACACGTCCTCCAAAACTTCCTTTGGTGCCAGCTCTAAACACCGATCAACGGCTGATGCAGCCTCAGAATAATCATGTGGACTGCAATAGATTCCTCTTTCGAATGCATCAATTACTTTTTCAAAAACATCTTCTGAAACATTCTCATGGTTGAGCTTCTTTAACCATTGTTCATCATCAGAATCCATATCATAAACCGGGCAACTCTTTTCTAAAGTTCTAGAAGCTTCATCGCCTTTTGAACTTATATACGACTCGGGTAACGTAAAGGGTACATAATCGTCCTCTGCATATCCAACTATTTCCCTCACACCAGGCACTGGCACTGTACTTTCTACATGTGCCGAACCGTTTCTTTGCGATAAATTGTTGAAAAGTGAGACCCTTGGAATCCTTTTTCTTGCAGATCTAGCCTTTTTAGCTACCACAAGTTTAACTAAAGGAGGGTCCCTTTTGAGAGTAGCAATTGATGACGTTTTGGGATCGTAATTTGTGTCATTTTTATCGGTTGGACGGTTTATAGATAAATATGACAGAAAAGAATGTTTCAGATGTAAGTTTGAGTGTATATACAAGAAGCAAAATGGAAGTGAATTGAAGTTCATAGTAAAAGAAGGTATAGAATGAATGGAGCCAAATACTTTGAAGAGCCCATGGCTTGTAGTGCAAGTAGAATCCTGAAAAATGGAAATACAAAAAATAAAATGTAATGCCGCATAAATTAGGCGCTAAAGATAAAATCATCTTAGAATGACCAAACTGAAGTCATACTCACTTAGAAAGGTAAAGTCAAACCAGCTTGTAGTTTTGATACTAATTTCTTGCATTTTGCTAGCAGTTTCTTGAAATGTTAAACAGAAACTTAATTTCTATGCTAAAAGATAATGTTACAAACAGTAAAGTAGCGTTCTTAAGTCTGTCTTAATGTCTTATGCTTTGTTTAAGGAAGCATGTGCGTAACATACACAAAAAGATGTGTGTCTGTGCAACCAAATAAGCTTTATTTACAACTAAAAGTTGTGTCGCTCTCATTTGTTTTACACATCAACCTTTTTATCAAGCAAAACATTCATAATTTCTTCATCGTTTTGGTTGTTCTTGAAACACCATTCTCCTACAAACCCCAATTTAGACCAACTTTGACACAGAAGTACATGAGGTGCCCGCCTTAACGCCAAATGTTTTGCTTGATAAAAAGGTTGATGTGTAAAACAAATGAAAGACACAACTTTTAGTTGTGAAATAAAGCTTATTTCTTCATCGTTTTGGTTGTTTTTGAAACACCATTCTCCTACAAACCCCAATTTATACCAACTTTGACACAGAAGTACATGAGGTGCCCGCCTTAACGCCCTAAAGCACTATCCTAATAGCCGCATACGCCTTTTAAAACCAAAGTCTTAACTTTTATGATCACTAAGATAACATAATTTCTGTAACATGATAAAGTTTTGCCTTTTTGCACAAAATCAATAGCTAACTGTAACTGGCATCTTAACTTAACATATGTTTCTAACACACGTACAAATTGCAATTCAATATAATCATTTGACATCAAATACCATAACTTCTATGCAATAAACATCATCAGCAAATCATTCTTCTAAATGCATCTAAAATAAACTATTAACGTAAACATAAATGTATAAATAACACAGCATACCTGCACAAACCGACTGCCGATCGATAAGTAAACACTTGAATTCGGTTCCAACTCCAAAAACGACGAAAACTGTCTCCAAGAAAAAACTTCAACCAGCCTCAAGTACCTCAACACCAAGCTCACAAAACACGAAAACCGATAAACACCACTACCATTCTCATCACTTTCACAACCACATAAAACAGCAAACACACCAGGCCCTTTCTTCAACACATATTTTCCACCAAAACCAGACTCCAAACTAACTCTAACCTTCTTCTTTTTCCTCTCATACACCTTAGCTAAACCACAACTTTCATCAAAAACGTCGAATTTTAAACGCGAATCTACCGACACACACCGCTTCCGTTTCCTTGTATAAACAATTCCGAATCGCCTAACTCTACTCGCATTATCATCAACCAATTCGATTCCAACAACCTCATTGGTTCCATTTACACTCACTTTCTTCGATTTCTCCAAATCGAGGCTTTTAATTTGTAAATTGTGATCATAAATATTAAACTTGTTGACTTGAGTATCGAAAAAAGAAAGAGATATAATTCTGAGACGCTTATCTTCATCCTCGTATCGATCAGCAAACAAGCGTTTTCGTGATCGTAGAACCTTGTGGACGAAAGATCTGGTGCTTCTCTTCATCGCCGCTGTTAAACAGATGGACTTTAGAAATTTATTGAACTGTGCCCTAACGGTAGCCCTAGATAACCTTGTTTGATGAACTTTTGAGTGCTGGATGATGTTTATAGAAGCTCTAGGGTTTACGATCGGAGAGCTCGTACCTGTTGTTGACTCTGGTTAGGGCGGTGTTTCGGTTGAAGAACAGCGATCGGAGTTTGTGTGTGTGAGAGAAAGAGAGAGAGGCGGTGAAAAACAATGAATTGGCGGGAAGAGGAAAGGGCGGGAAAACGAAAAGGCGCGTGTGGTGTGTGGCGGTTTTAATGGGATAGAGAAAACGGGGTTGTTGAGGGAAGGGGGGCAGAAGAAGCGGTAACCGTTGGATCGTTTTAATCTCCAATGTAACTTTTAAATGGCTGGCTATTTGTACCCCACACCCGATTTATCTAAATCTAAACCCATATTGCACTAAAAAATAAAACCATCTATTATATGGATTAAATTATACGAATTAAATTAAATATTTGTCATTTGTTAACACACGTAATCGTTAAGGCATGTGTTTGAAAATGAATTTTAACGTGACATTAATTATCTTTTTAAGTTAACCTTAAAACATATTAACTTTTTTTTATTTATTGATAAATATTAATGTTAATTAAAGTGTAGATACTCCTTTAAATCATATAACACAGTTAAGCTAATTTAAATTATAAGTACAATTATAAATATATAATAATATAAATACATGGGTAGGGATATGGTAAAAATTGTCTAAAATGTAAGAAGGGTAAGAAGTGTTTTAAACCATTGGATATTTGATCTAATGGTTGAGATCAATAGGGTATAAAAATGTAAATTGTGTTTTAATTAGAGGGACCTTATGTAAAAATGAAGGGCAATAGTGTCTTTTTCAATGTTTCAAATATGGTAACCGTATCCTACACAACCAAAAACACCTACATTCACTCCTTTTCCCTTAAAAATCGGAATTAATAATCAATTTCTAAATCGGAAGCCTCTATGTTTTATATAAGATTCAAGGCGTGGTGTTTTACGTTTAGAAGAACTGTAATAGAATTCATGGCGTAGTGTTTTAAAACATCTGGATAAATTGACTATGATTCAAGTCATTGTGTTTTATCTGGAATCCAGAAAACACCATGACTTGAATCATAGTGTTTTATCTGGAGACATTGTTCAATACAAAACATGACTATGATTCAATACAAAACATTCCCAGATTTTAAAACACCATGACTATGATTCAAGTCATGGTGTTTTATCTGGACAATCAATACAAAACATTCCCAGATTTTAAAACACCATGACTATGATTCAAGTCATGGTTTTTATCTGGACAATCAATACAAAACATTCCCAGATTTTAAAACACCATGACTATGATTCAAGTCATGGTGTTTTATTTGGACAATCAATACTAAACATTCCCAGATTTTAAAACACCACGCCATGAACGATGTATGATTAAAAGATGTTGCGGTTAAAAGATGATGAAGAATATAAAACAATCAGATGTATAATGTTTCCTAAAATTTATCCTAATTCAAAATTCGATTCAAACCCTAAAAAAACTAATCGCCAGTTTTTTTTTTTTTTTTTGGCAGTTATTCTTGGAAATCAATTAAATGATAAAAATGTCAAATTACTAATATACCCTTTTGAATTAATTAGGATAAAGGACACTTGTCATTTCCAAATTATTTCTCATACTTCTCACAAATTACTAATATATCCTTTCTTTTTATAATAGTTTAAAGAAGATAATTTTAAATTTAGTAATATTTGGAGACTTAAATATAAGTTTTTATGTAAAAGATAAGTTTACTTATAAAATTCATAATTAATTTCATATTAAATTTACTTGTTAATGAATATAGTAACTATCAGTAATTAAATAATAATTATCTATAAATGTGTAGAAGAGAGATGCGAGAAACTTAAAAAATAATATTGTAATAAAAGAGAAGAAAACGTAGCATATGAAATTAAAAAAGATAAGTTAAATAGGAAAAAAGATAATCAAACCAGGATATGCAAAAATTCAAGTCGTAATATATTTACGTTGACTTTACATAAATTATAGGAAAACATATCGTTAAAAAGTTTAGTAAAACCGTTAAAAAATTTAGTAATTAATATTTAAACTTTTCTTATTTTTTACTCAAAAGACTAAAACAATCGTAATTATTAAAAATAAATAATATTATCTATAATTAAGTATAAGAGTTATCTATAATTAAGTAGAAGATATTAAACAAAATAATAATATCTATAATTAAGATTGGTAGGAAAAACAATTGTTAGAATGCATAGAACTACAACATCTATCCCCAAGTTTACGATCATCTATATATATATATATATATATATATATATATATATATATATATATATATATATATATATATATATATATATGAGATGTGATGTGGGCTAGGTGGCATTTGAATTTGGACATTTTTGCTGATGTGACAACTTATTTTATTGAGTTTCGGAGGGAAATCACATATGGCTTCTACAATCACTATTTCAAGATAAAAAACACGGGATCCGTTTGTTATTCGGGTCGAAATCCTGAATTCGGGTCAAGCCTGACGGATAGTATATATTTCCTTTTTTTCTCATTCTTCTTGCACACACTTTACCAACCCTAGAAAAACTAATTTGCAGCCTCTCTCCCACCGCCACCACCAAGATCCTCAGTTCCAAACCATAGCCAAAAACCTCTGCAACATCATCTTCTTCACACAAATCAATCCTATTAACCAATCAAAGGTATGTTTCTATGTTTTTGATTTTATTGTTTCTGATTTCTTTGTTTTACGATTGTAATCTACACAATCGATCCTAAATCTGCTTTATTTATGTTATTCAATTCTATAGAAACTTGATTTTATAAAGATTGCTTCGAATGCTATTAACTTCTTCTTTGTCCTAAACTTTGTAGATCTGATCATAAAAATTGAAGGTATGTTGTTTCAATTTGTTGTTTATCTATTGTGTATCTTTAATCAAGCGATTGAACATTTATCTTTTTGTTTTTTTGCAAACAAAATCAAGATCAGAGGTTTTATTATCATCATCTACATTTATCAAAGTTACTGATTTTTGTTGATTTTGCAAATAATATTCTGTTCGGTATTTTTTTTCAAAAATTAATAACATATGTTCTGAATGTTTTATGGTTTGTTTTTCTCATGGTAAACCCTCAATCTTTTGTGACAATCGGACTAGAATTGTTCGTCGACCAAAACAGGTTAGTTCAGTTTTGTTGGTGTTGTTTGTTTTTTGATATGTATAGTCTTTCTTTTTTATTTTTGTCTTTAGGCGTTAATTTGAAATTTTATGTGATTATCTTTTGAAGTTCTTATGGTTTGTTTTGTGAGTTTTAATTTTTGTATTTAGTTATAATTTTTGTATTTAATTAGTTTTTAATTCTTTAAAGATGTCTTTAATTTCTTTTTAAATATGTTTTTGTTTCTATAAATAGATTAGTGTTGTTAAAGATGATTTTTGTATTCGAAATTATGATTTGGTATCTGTAAATAGACTTTGTTTCTATAAATAGATTACCGTTATATTTTTTTTAAACAATGGTTACTTCCTTTGCAGTTATGGATCATGAAAACAACGCTCCTTCGTTGTTAAAGTTGATTGAGGACTATGATCCTATATTTTTCGAATTGTTCGTCGACCAAAAACAGGTTAGTTCAGTTTTATTGGTGTTGTTTGTTTTTTGATATGTATAGTCTTTCTTTTTTATTTTTGTCTTTAGGTGTTAATTTGAAATTTTATGTGATTATCTTTTGAAGTTCTTATGGTTTGTTTTGTGAGTTATAATTTTTTGTATTTAGTTATAATTTTTTGTATTTAGTTATAATTTTTGTATTTAGTTAATTGTTAATTCTTTAAAGATGTCTCTGTTTTCTTTTTAAAGTTGTTTTTGTTTCTATAAATAGATTAGTGTTGTTAAAGATGATTTTTGTATTCGAAATTATGATTCGGTATCTGTAAATAGACTTTGTTTCTATAAATAGATTACCGTTATATTTTTTTTAAAATAGTGGTTACTTCCATTGCAGTTATGGATCATGAAAACAACGCTCCTTCGTTGTTAAAGTTGATTGGGGACTATGATCCTATATTTTTGGTATTTTTCTTAAGTTTTCAGTTTTGTGCACACAATAAGTTATTGCAACTTATATGTTTTTTTTTTTTTTGTTTCGATTGATAGGAAATACCGTATGATTTTGCAACCTTATTGTGGGGAGAACAACTTCCATATGTCAATGTCTTAAAATTATTGATGATGATTTATCGTGAGTCATTTAGTTATAATTTTTGTATTTAGTTAGTTGTTAATTCTTTAAAGATGCCTTTAATTTCATTTTTAAAGTTGTTTTTGTTTCTATAAACATATTACTGTTGTTAAAGATGATTTTTGTATTCAGAATTATGATTCGGTTTCTGTAAATAGACTTTGTTTCTATAAATATATTACCATTATATATTTTTTAAAACAATGGTTACTTCCTTTGCAGTTATGGATCCTAAAAACAACTCTCATTCGTTGTTAAAGTTGATTGAGGAATATGATCCTATATTTTTGGTATGTTTCCTTAGTGATTTGATTTTTAAATTTTAAATTTTGAAATCAATCATTATTTTAAATTTAAATTTGAAAGTTTTCCATTAATGTGTTTGATTTTAAATTTCGAATCTGTAAATTGAATTTAAATTTGAAAGGTTAGACTTTCCTAATAAGTCTGCTTGATTTACGGGATTGGATATTAGTGATTTGATTTTCAGATTTTAAATTTTAAATTTTGAAGTCAATCATTATTTTAAATTTAAATTTTGAAGTGAACCATTATTGTGTTTGTTTTTAAATTTTGAATGCCTTGAAACCCTGATGTTTTTTTATGAGATGCTTTGACTATATTATTTGTAATTTTAGGGATGTGTTTTTATTTTGATTCATTAGGTGTTTATTTTGGATGGTCCGGAGTTTTTGGCTGCAACTATGTTGGACAGAGATATGCTTGCTATGGCTGTAAATTGGTACCATGTCGGTTGGTTTTGCTTGGCAAGGTTAGACTTTCCTAATAAGTTTGCTTGATTTACGGGATTAGATATTAGTGATTTGATTTTCAGATTTTCAATTTTAAATTTTGAAATAAACCATTATTGTGTTTGATTTTAAATTTTCAATTTCGAAGTCAATTATTATGTTAAATTTAAATTTGAAAGTTTGCCATTAATGTGTTTGATTTTAAATTTCGAATCTGTAAATTGAATTTAAATTTGAAAAGTTAGACTTTCCTAATAAGTTTGCTTGATTTACGGGATTGGATATTAGTATACTTTGTTTATTGGGTTTTAACTAATAATTTTATTAACTCGGTTGTTAGATTTGTGACGATGCGTCGGACAAACAACATTGGGAAAATATACAGCCTTGAGCCTTGGTAAGTTAACACATTAGTTAAGGTTATGAAGTTTTTTCATGGCACCGACACATTATTGAGTAGTAGCGCATTAGGTTAGTGATATTAAAATTTGTGCCTTGAGAAATTTTGTATATTGATTGATGTTTGAAATTGATTGTGAGGTCTTTGATTGTGCATTGTATTGCTGATTGATGTATGAGATTTTGTTGATTGGCATAAGGTATTAGATAAGATGTGTTTGAAGTTGCGAAGATGAATAAGTGAGACATGTGTAGCAGATATTAGTGAGTGCACAACACATTAGTTAGGGTTTTGAATTATTGCTACAGGTTAGTGATGTTAGAGATTGTGTTTTGAGAAATGTGTAGATTGAATTATGTTTGTGTTTGATTGTGACACCTTTGATTGTGCATGAAATTGCTGGTTATATGAGATTTTGTTGATTGTAGACAAATAAGTTTGAACAGAACTTATTAGATTTGAAAGTTTTCCATTAATGTGTTTCATTTTAAATTTCGAATCTGTAAATTGAATTTAAATTTGAAAGGTTAGACTTTCCTAATAAGTTTGCTTGATTTACGGGATTGGATATTAGTGATTTGATTTTCAGATTTTAAATTTTAAATTTTGAAGTAAACCATTATTGTGTTTGATTTTAAATTTTGTATGCTTTGAAATCTTGATGTTTTTTTTTTATGAGATGCTTTGACTATATTATTTGTAATTTTAGGAATGCTTCGAGTCTTCGACTATTGTTTTTGTACTCGAGTTGCATATCTAATTCAAATTGTGTTTTGTAATTTTAGGTGAAGAGCTTCTTTCAGACTCCTTCCCCTACAAGGAACTATTGAATGGGTTCCTAGGAGAATTTGAAGAAAAGGTATATCTTGCACTGTTCTTTATCTATATCTATATATCAATATATCTTAAATGTGATTCTATGGGAAATTGATCTCTATTCGATTCACTGATGTATATTCTTCTCCTCACCATTTTGTTCCGTTAATCAACTCATGTGTGCTCTTATGTTTGATACCCGATCTTATTCCAGTGATTAATATCCGCTTGAGTAACCCAATCTGAGTCTGATATTTTTCGTTAACGATTCATGTAAACTTTCCCGATTTGGGTTTTCTGCAAAGCTAATCATCTAAATTAATTTGTTATTTTTATGGTTTACCATTGCATAAGTTAGTATAATTTGTTGACAAAGTTTTGTTTTGGGGGATAGTAGTCATAAATTGAGTAATATTCAAGGTTTATGTTTTTTTATTTTGATTCATTAGGTGTTTATTTTGGATTGTCCGGAGTTTTTAGCTGCAACTATGTTGGACAGAGATATGCTTGCTATGGCTGGAAATTAGTACCATGTCGGTTGATTTTGCTTGACAAGGTTAGACTTTCCTAATAAGTTTGCTTGATTTACGGGACTGAATATTAGTGATTTGATTTTCAGATTTTAAATTTTAAATTTTGAAGTCAATCATCATTTTAAATTTAAATTTTAAAGTAAACCATTGTTGTGTTTGATTTTAAATTTTCAATTTGGAAGTCAATTATTATTTTAAATTTAAATTTGAAAGTTTGCCATTAATGTGTTTGATTTTAAATTTTCAATCTGTAAACTGAATTTAAATTTGAAAGGTTAGACTTTCCTAATAAGTTTGCTTGATTTACGGGATTGGATATTAGTGATTTGATTTTCAGATTTTAAATTTTAAATTTTAAATTTTGAAGTCAATCATTATTTTAAATTTAAATTTTGAAGTAAACCATTATTGTGTTTGATTTTAAATTTTGAATGCTTTGAAATCTTGATGTTTTTTTATGAGATGTTTTGACTATATTATTTGTAATTTTAGGAATGCTTCGAGTCTTCGACTATTGTTTTTGTACTCGAGTGGCATATCTAATTCAAACTGTGTTTTGTAATTTTAGGTGATAAACTTCTTTCAAACTCCTTCCCCTACAAGGAACTCTTGAATGGGATCCCATAAGAAGTTGAAGGAAAGGTATATCTTGCACTGTTCTTTATCTATATCTATATATCTTGAATGAGATCCTATGGGAAATTGATCTCTATTCGATTAACTGATGTATATTCTTTTCCTCACCATTTTGTTCCGTTAATCAACTCATGTGTGCTCTTATGTTTGATACCCGATCTTATTCCAGTGATTAATACCGCTTGAGTAACCCAATCTGAGTCTGATTTTTTTCGTTAACGATTCGGGTAAACTTTCCCGATTTGGGTTTTCTTCAAGGCTAATCATCTAAATTAATTTGTTATTTTTATGGTTTACCATTGCATAAGTTAATATAATTTGTTGAAAAAGTTTTGTTTTGTGGGATAGTAGTCATAAATTGAGTAATATTCAAGTTTTATGTGTTTTTATGTGTTTTTATTTTGATTCATTAGGTGTTTATTTTGGATGGTCTGTAGTTTTTGGCTGCAACTATGTTGGACAGAGATATGCTTGCTATGGCTTTAAATTGGTACCATGTCGGTTGGTTTTGCTTGGCAAGATTAGACTTTCCTAATAAGTTTGCTTGATTTACGGGATTGGATATTAGTGATTTGATTTTCAGATTTTAAATTTTAAATTTTGAAGTCAATCATAATTTTAAATTTAAATTTTAAAGTAAACCATTGTTGTGTTTGATTTTAAATTTTCAGTTTGGAAGTCAATTATTATTTTAAATTTAAATTTGAAAGTTTGCCATTAATGTGTTTGATTTTAAATTTCAAATCTGTAAATTGAATTTTATTTTGAAAGGTTAGACTTTCCTAATAAGTTTGCTTGATTTACGGGATTGGATATTAGTGATTTGATTTTCAGATTTTAAATTTTAAATTTGAACTCAATCATTATTTTAAATTTAAATTTTGAAGTAAACCATTATTGTGTTTGATTTTAAATTTTGAATGCTTTGAAATCTTGATATTTTTTCTATGAGATGCTTTGACTATATTATTTGTAAGTTTAGGAAACTATTGTTTTTGTACTCGAGTTGCATATCTAATTCAAACTGTGTTTTGTAATTTTAGGTGATAAACTTCTTTCAGACTCCTTTCCCCTACAAGGAACTCTTGAATGGGATTCTATGAGAAGTTGAAGGAAAGGTATATCTTGCACCGTTCTTTATCTATATCTATATCCTATGGGAAATTGATCTCTATTCGATTAACTGATGTATATTCTTTTTCTCACCATTTTGTTTCGTTAATCAACTCATGTGTGCTCTTATGTTTGATACCAGATCTTATTCCAGTGATTAATATCCGCTTGAGTAACCCAATATGAGTCTGATTTTTTTCGTTAACGATTCGGGTAAACTTTCCCGATTTGGGTTTTCTGCAAGGCTAATCATCCAAATTAATTTGTTATTTTTATGGTTTACCATTGCATAAGTTATTATAATTTGTTGACAAAGTTTTGTTTTGTGGGATAGTAGTCATAAATTGAGTAATATTCAAGGTTTATGTGTTTTTATTTGGATTCATTAAATAAGATGTGTTTGAGTAATATTCAAGGTTTATGTATTGCTGATTGATATATGAGATTTTGTTGATTGGCATAAGGTGTTAGATAAGATGTGTTTGAAGTTGTGAAGATGAATAAGTGAGACATGTGTAGCAGATATTAGTGAGTGCACAACACATTAGTTAGGGTTTTGAATTATTGCTACAGGTTAGTGATGTTAGAGATTGTGTTTTGAGAAATATGTAGATTGAATTATGTCTGTGTTTGATTGTGACACCTTTGATTGTGCATGAAATTGCTGGTTATATGAGATTTTGTTGATTATAGACAAATAAGTTTGAACAGAACTTATTAGATTCACATTTAAGTATAAAAAATGAGAGGTTGTTATAATCTGAATTATATTCTGAACGAAAAACTGAAAGGAAAAGGAAAAAAAAGAATAATTTTACACAGAGAAAAGAGGATAGAGAGAGAGTTGCCACATTTTTAAAACAAAAAATATAAGGTAACCATGCTTCTAAAATCTACTATACTTTTTAATAATATTTTGTGGAAAATGGACTATATTGGGTAGGTAGTCAAACATGGTTTTTAGGGTCAAAACGGCTGTGTTGGGTTGACTCGGGACACTTTTATGAAAAACTTGTTGTTTCTGACCTTAATAAACCATTTTTGTAGATGACCAATGTATATCTCTACTTGAGGAATTCTCCAAAGATCCAGAGCCGATTGTTTCATAGAGCTGTGAAGTTGCGTTAAACATACTGGATTTTGAACGATCCGACAAACCATTCGAGGTACTTGGAAGATTAAGTCTCTTATCTGGGTGGTTGTTACAGGTTTAGGATGTTAAATGATTTTGGATGTACTTTGCGATGTCGATGATGCGGAGATGTTGGTGAAGCTCATGTTAACAACTTCATGTGTATATTTTAATGAATAAAGTTTTTGTTGTTTATATTTTCTAATTTAAACTTTTAATTAATTTCTAAATTTAATTAAATGAGTTTGTTTTGCAGGTTCGAACAACTTCATGTGTATATTTTATTATAAAAAATAAAAGTTTTTTTTTTGTTTCATGGGTCGTTCAGAGAGGCAAGTTTCTGCTTCCGGTTCTTGCCCAAAGTTTCTGACCTTACTCGCAACCCATTGACTACAACTTTCAATTCAAAACAATTATAAAAAAAATTACGTTTGAAAACATGTATTTTTATTTTATTTAATGACATAATTCGATTAATATAAAGTAAATTTTTCTACCCGCGAAGTTCGCGGGTGATAACCTAGTATTTTTATATGCTATTTGAATTCTAGTGATAATGTATAGTCGGATAATGAATTTTGATGATATTTTATAACAAAAATATTTTTCTATCATTTCAATATAAAACCCGAAAACCAAACAAACCAACTCAAACCCGAATAACTCAAACTCTAAATGGGTTGTTTATCGGGTCACTCTTCCCAAGCCAAAACCTAAACAACCCGAAAAAAAAATATATCATTTGTTCACACATCATATTAATTATATATTTTTTAAAACATCTAATTTGTTTATAGCTAGAGCAAGCCCCCCGTGTTGCGGCAAGGCATAAAACCGTGCCTAATAGCACCAATGTCACACCATCACCATTCACCAGTAGCCACCAACACTGAATAGGGGTGTGCACGGTTCGGTTCGGTTCGGTTTATTAGCAATATCCGTAACCGTAACCGAAGTCATCGGTTAATCGGTTCGGTTAATTTGTCGGTTTTCGGTTTGGTTCGGTTAATTTTCGGCTAATAACCAATTCAAACAAGGGCTAAATTTTTTGCTTAGAAATACATGTAATGGAGGTATAAATACATGAAATAGATGTATAAATACATGAAATTGATGTATAAATAAATTAAATGGAGGTATAAATGCATGAATAGATGTTTAAATAAATGAAATAAAGGTATAAATAAATGAAATGAAGGCATAAATAAATGAAATAGAGGTATTATTACATGAAATGAAAGTATAAAACATGAAATACATGAAATAGAGGTATAAAAACTAGAGATATATAAAAAATAAACGATTCCGTTCGGTTAGGTTAATTTCGGTTAACCGATGGTAAAAAAATATATCCGTCAACCGACTTTCGGTTAATTTCGGTTTGGTTTTGTCGGTTTTCGATTCAGTTTCGGTTAACGGTTCAGTTATTGCACACCCCAAGTTGCGTAGTGTTAATGCGAACAAAGTAGACCAAAACATATAAAAAATAACTATTTCGGTTTAGGACCCGCGCGTTGCGACGAACTTGTCAAATGAGAAAATAGATATAAAAACGTTGAACCACGCACGCATGTTGTGTCGTGTTAACCCGCAAAATTTAGAACGAAAGGTAAAACGAATTTTTGCGGAAAATGAAAAATGTAGGTGACTAAAGTTGAAAGTAAAAACAATACGAGGTTGCATTGCAAAAGATGAAAAGTTTTTGGTAAACGTAAATAATCAAATTTTATGAGGATAAATTGTAAAAGATAAAAAGTTTTGTGTTAAAAGTAAATAATCATTTTTAAACACTCTAACATAAGTTACAAAAGCATTATACATAGAAAAGTTACAAATTAATACTAAGTGAATTAGAGAAAAAATTGAATAAATGTCAAAATCAACCTTGAGGTTTGGATATACTGGCTACAACATCTAATAAAGGTTTTTTTTGACAACTAGGCACACTTCAGGTTTGCATTTTGTTGTTAGTTCCATCTAATTCACTATCTTCGGTTTAAATTAATGTTAACCCAAGAGCAATTTAGACATTTTACCTATTAATTTTTTATCATTATTTAATCTCTTTTTACATTAAAACAAAACAATAATAAAAATATTTATAAAACACTCTTACCCACCCCCACCCCCACCCCCACCCCCACCCCACCAATCTTCTCTCTCTAACCTCTTCATGTTGCCATCATTCATGCCCAGATCTCTGATTTGCGTGAAGTCGGCCTTAGGTGGTGGAGGTGTTATGTTGGTGATGGAAGTTGTTGCAATGGCGGTTGTTTGTGGTGGTGGTTATGCGACGGTAGCGGTTGATGGTTTTTAAGGTTTCGTTAAACGATGGTGGTTTGATGGTGGTAACAGTGGTGGTGGTGGTGGGTTGCTATGGCGTGGTGGTGGTGACAAGGATGGTTTTTTGGTAGTGATAGATGTGTTATGTGGTGGTGTGCTAGTGGTAATGGATGTGTTGGATGGTGGGTTTTATAAAAAAAAATTAATGTTTTTTATTTAAAAGCAATAAAAAAACAAATATATAATTAGTTTTATTGTTATTAATTTAAATATAAAAGGAGAAGGTCAAAATAGAAAAACAACCAAAATAAAAAGGTAAAAAGACATGACTTAACAAAATAAACAAACATACAGGAGAAACTCGATAAATTAATAGTCAATTATTTAATAAACTCTCTAAGATAATATTTTTGCCGGTCCTGACTCGGGGATAGGGTGCTAAATTAATAATTCGCTAAAATTATAAGATAATACATTTTTGATAATTTCTTTAGACCCCATATAAAATATAAATTAATAATTCCTTATATATAGCATATTACATGAATGATTTATGAAGGTTTCTTGAAAAATGACTCAATTGTCTTTTTTTTTTGTTGAAATCAATTTCCCCTTGAAATCAATAATGATTTATCCTTGTTGTGCTTGCATAATGCTCTTCGAATCTCGTCTGTCATTGTTGTTTTTTTCACACCTTTAAGATGGGAAGCCACGTTGTGTGTATGATTTGTTTGTGTTAACCTATTTTGATCTTGTATTTATATAGAAAATATTTTTAATGTCCATAAAGTGATACATTGAACACAAGAAGCATAATAAGGTGGGAGATTGAAGGTTTCTTTCAAATTGGGCCGTTCATTTGATATACATGCATTGTATACAATAATTAAGTGGAAGCTTGAAAGGTGTTTGTAAACTAAGTATTCTACTATAAATTAATAAAATATTAATTAATATATAAATTAATAATTATTAATTTATCGATTAATTAATAACTCTTTTAATTAATAAATTTTGGTGGTCTCAAGTGTATTATTTTATAGAGTTTCTACTGTAGTTAGTGAAATGGATAGAACTGACAACAAAATGCAAATCTGAACGGTCTAGTTGCAAAAAAGGATGGATATAACAAATCTGCTAAAACCTTATGAACGATTTTGGTATTTTATCCAAAATTTGAAAAAAAACCCACAATGATAACTCAATTATTGTGATAAGAAGTGTACAAATTGTAGCAGGGGGCTATGTGACAACTCGTATTTCAGACCTCTATTTGTACTTTGATGTAACCAGTGGGAACGGTATGTGATTATGTGTAACTTGGTTGATTGGTTGATTGTCTAATGAAATGATATGTGTTTTTACATGTGAATGTGTATGTACTTGTATGATCCGAATTGCACAACAACCACTCGATCGCACAAGCCCACTCAGACCATACTCTTTGCACTAGAACCACAAAGGCGGCCCATGATGGGTTCGGCCCACTTCCTTTGCACGCATAACTTTAGGAGGAGGGGGTATACTACTCGAAATGCGACTTCTGGCTTCGTGAAGTCCTCTTTCTAGGCCACGTGGTAAACAAGGATGGGATTCATGTTGATCCATCCAAGGTAGACTCGATTAAGAACTGGTCTGCACCTCGCACGCCAATGGAAATTCACCAATTCTTGGGTTTGGCAGGTTACTACAGGAGATTTATCAAGGATTTTTCCAAGATCGCGCAACCTCTCACCTCACTAACGTAGAAGGGCGTTACTTATCGATGGGGTAATACGCAGGAAACCGCTTTTCAACACTTAAAGGATAGACTTTGCAGTGCACCTATTCTTTCATTGCCAGAGGGCACATACGATTTTGTAGTTTATTGCGACGCATCAATTCAGGGTTTGGGTTGTGTATTGGTGCAACGGGACAAAGTCATTGCCTACGCTTCGCGCCAACTTAAGATCCACGAAAGGAACTACACTACACTACACATGATCTAGAGCTGGGAGCTGTTGTTTTCGCGCTTAAGATATGTAGACATTACCTGTACGGTACCAAGTGCACCATCTACACCGATCACAGGAGTCTCGAGCATATCTTCAAGCAAAAGGAATTGAACATGCGTCAACAACGATGGGTCGAGTTACTGAACGATTACGAATGTGCCATCAAGTACCATCCGGGCAAAGCCAACGTTGTGGCCGACGCCCTCAGTCGAAAAGACACTGCACCTAGACGCGTGCGAGCACTACAACTTACCATCCAGTCTAGTCTTCCTGCACAGATACGAGATGCTCAGGTAGAAGCATTGAAACCAGAAAACGTCAGGGCTGAAGCCTTACGCGGCTCGAGGCAACGGTTAGAATAAAAGGAAGACGGCACCTACTATGTAACAGGACGCATTTGGGTCCCACATTATGGAAACTTACGCGAGCTGGTAATGGATGAAGCACATAAGTCTCGCTACTCGGTACATCCTGGTTCGGATAAGATGTACCAGGATCTCAGAACTACGTATTGGTGGCCTAGCATGAAAGCCCAAATAGCAACTTACGTTAGCAAATGTTTGACTTGTGTGAGAGTCAAGACGGAGTATCAGAAACCATCAGGCCTACTTCAGCAACCAACGATACCACAATGGAAATGGGAGGAAATTTCCATGGATTTTGTTACTGGCCTGCCTAGATCTCAACGAGGTAATGATACTATTTGGGTGATCGTGGATCGACTCACAAAGTCTGCACACTTCTTGGCTATTAAGGAAACAGACAAGTTCTCTACCTTAGCAGACATTTACTTAAAGGAAGTGGTTTCGAGGCACGGGGTGCCAACCTCCATTATTTCCGATCGTGATGCACGATTTACTTCAGAACTGTGGCAAGCGATGCACAAATCTTTTGGCTCACGATTAGACATGAGCACAGCTTATCACCCTCAGACGGATGGGCAGTCTGAGCGCACTATCCAGACTCTAGAAGACATGCTTCGGGTATGTGTTATCGACTTCGGTAACGACTGGGAAAAACATCTCCCGTTAGTGGAGTTCTCGTACAACAACAGTTACCACACCAGCATTCAAGTTCTTGTACGGGCGTAAATGCCGATCACCTCTGTGTTGGGCAGAGGTGGGGGATAGTCAGATCACGGGTCCAGAACTCGTAGTCGATGCTACAGAAAGAATTGCTCATATACGACAACGAATGGCGGCAGCTCGTGACCGTCAGAAAAGCTACGCTGATAAGCGCAGGAAACCACTCGAGTTCCAGGTTGGGGATCGAGTGCTACTCAAAGTCTCACCATGGAAGGGTGTAGTTCGTTTTGGTAAACGAGGCAAGCTCAATCCGCGGTATGTCGGACCGTTTGAAATCATAGAAAGAATAGGCAAAGTGGCCTACAAACTGAACCTACCAGCAGAACTTGGTGGAGTTGACAACGTTTTTCACGTGTCAAATCTGAAGAAGTGTCTGTCAGATGAGACCCTCATAGTTCCTCTCAATGAACTCACTATCGACGAACAGTTGCGATTCGTCGAGGAACCAGTTGAAATCACGGACCGGGATGTTAAGGTCCTCAAGCACACAAGAATACCTATTGTACGAATTCGTTGGAACTCCCGTCGTGGCCCAGAGTTCACCTGGGAATGCGAAGATCAGATGAAACAAAAGTATCCCCAATTGTTCGCAAACAGTACAACCACTACTGAGGCTGAAGCTACCATGGAATTTCGGGATGAAATTCCAAACCAACGGGGGAAGGATGTGACACCCCATGAAAACCATGCAACTTAACTAGCTTCCTCAGTGAGTACGTACCAAATTTCGGGACGAAATTTCTTTTAACTTGGGGATAATGTGACAACTCGTATTTCAGACCTCTATTTGTACTTTGATGTAACCAATGGGAACGATATGTGATTATGTGTAACTTGGTTGATTGGTTGATTGTCTAATGAAATGATATGTGTTTTTACATGTGAATGTGTATGTACTTGTATGATCCGAATCGCACAACAACCACTCGATCGCACAAGCCCACTCGGACCATACTCTTTGCACTAGAACCACAAAGGCGGCCCATGATGGGTTCGGCCCACTTCCTTTGCACGCATAACTTTAGGAGGAGGGGGTATACTCCTCATTAGTTGCAAAACACACAACACACACAAACCCTACCCTCTCATTCTCTCCTCTCGAAGCCGACGGCAGCACATCCCCTCTCCACCGAAGCTTTGTGTGCGGATCAATCCTTGTTCCCTTCTCTAACCGGTTAGTGTTTTTAGTATTGATTGTATGTTGAATGATGTTGTGATATATATATGCTCTACATGATGATTTAGGGGTGATATATGATTAATGGTGATGTAAACTGTTGATGTTTGATGTCATAATAATCGGCTCACATGTGTACTTGATGATATCCATATGATTTGGATTGCATGATCTAGAGTTAGAACCGAACACATAATAATCGGCTGTGATGTGTTATTAATCGGATGATTGTTGTGCTGTTACGAAGGGTGCATGTTAGTAATCAAGCCATGAATCTGTTAATGTGTGAAGGTGTGGTTGATAATTATGTGATGAATGATTTTAGGGTTCATATGATTTGGTGATAATTGCTCTGTTTGATCGAGTATTGTATGGTTGGAAAACTGTTAGATGTCGATTGATAATCTCATAAATGGAAACCATGTAACTAATTGATTGTTGACTAAATCGGAAAATGGAAACAATGTAACTGATTTCATGAATTAAGGAAGTTTGTTAACTGGTCGCACAAGCTCTTGAATCGCACAAGAGCTCAATCGCACAAGGCGACTGATCGCACAAGTACCAGACGCACAAGTGCAGTCGCACAAGTAAGGTACCTCACATAGAGCACAGTGTACAACACAGCGTATGCATGATCGCACAAGACCTTGTGGATCGCACAAGATGGTGCCGATCACACAAGGCTTGGGCCACACACGAGCGTTTGGACTATCGGGCCTTAAAGCCCAATATCCTGTCACACGGGCTAACCCAACCGCACAACCCAACTGAATCGCACAAGTTGTCCGGATCGCACAAGTCGTCCGGGTCGCACAAGATCACTGCTTGGGCCGAGCATACTGTTGGACTTCTTAATTGTTGGGCCGGGTTTATGTTGGATCGCACAACATGTTGGGCTGGGTATTACTTGGGCTTCTTTGGATGAATCGCACAAGTTGGATTTGTTACATGACTGTTAACGTGTTACCATGATTAATACGTGTACATAACCTGTTAGTTCCGTGAAAACTTATGTGCACTACGTAAAACCCAGACCTGACTTGTACGGTAACCATGTTAGGACGTGGTTGACCACTTATAGCTCAAGTAACCATTTCGTGTATCTACCGAGCAAACCAAGGTGAGTTCACACTCTCTCCAAGGCATGGGATTCCCAAGGGTTGGGAATGGGTAAACGAACTAAACAATAAATACTACCATCCGCTGGGAGTAGGATGCCATGATTACACACTGGACCAAACCTCTATCATTTAAGTCCCTCATCATATCGACTTAATCGCCGGGGCCTATGGCGAGCGGGTCATTAGTTAATAGCGCTATTAGGTTTAACAAACCTCACACCGTGCCAGTCGGACGGGCGTGTACTAATGGACTATGGGCAAAGGGTCAATGCTGATAGACATTGACTTAGGGCACCTCTTACATTTTCGTAGCAGTCGATACACTCGGTCTAGTAACACATGGGAAACCCTCACTAATCTTCGCACACATGTCTGGGAGACCGCGATACGAATTAATACGATATATGGATTACAAAACGAACTCATGATTTACAAAACGAACACGATAACTAAACAACCCACTGTGAACTCGCTCAACTTTGTTGTTGACTCGTTGTTACATGCCTTGCAGGTCGTTAGGTACTCTCGGAGCTTGCACAGGGAGGCGCGGTCGTTGTGGGACATGGCAGTGTGTGCCATGCTAAAAACATTATTTTATTTCATACTTAATACTTACATTGGGTTTTACAATTATGCTTCCGCTAAACACTTAACTATGTTTTTGGATTTGAAACACCTTTCATATTGTGTGGTTGAATTTTACTTATTACTTGTGATGTTCAATATGATTGGTGGCTTGATCCTGGTCAGTCACGCCTCCAAGCGGTGGTTTTCCGCGTGTGGATTTTGGGGATGTGACAGATTGGTATCAGAGCCATTGGTTATAGTGAACTTGGTTTTAATAAGGGGAAAAGTTTTAGTTAAAACCAGACTATAACCTGTACAGTGCTCCACGATCCACAACGATGCTTCGCTCCACGTGCAAGACTCAACATTCTAGGTGATATGACTTATGTTTACATTGCCTACTTCTTAGATTACATAGAAACTTTGCTCATGGTATACTTAGATAAACGTAACAACTATTGTTTGAGAACACCTATGTGCTTACTCTCTTCTGTCACCGCACTTTCGCGAACCTCTTCTTACCCATATTTTCTTTGGTATGAAGATCATGGCTGGACGCGTTAACCTAACTCAAGCCCAGTTGACGGCTTTGATCAATGAACGAGTTGCTAAGGCACTCGCAGCCGCTCACGTAGGAGGTATAACCTGCTATGGCAACTTACTCTAGGATCTTCAGATCCTACTCTCTAAAACCAACTCTCGTGTTTAATCTTTATTCCCTCTTGTCTACACAATAGGCCAGTTTGCTCAGCAGCCTGCATGCACGTTCAAAACTTTCATGGACTGTCGTTCTAGCACTTTCAGTGGCACAGAAAGAGCAGTTGGACTCCTCCACTGGTTCGAGAAGCTCGAGTCAGTCTTCGAAATGTGTGAATGCCCTGAGGCACGGAGGGTGAAGTATGCCACTGGTACTCTCGAAGGCATCGCGCTGACTTGGTGGAATGCGCAAGTTCAGATGCTGGGGTTGGCGGCTGCCAATGCCACCCCATGGAACGATTTCAAGGAACTGATCAAGCGGGAATATTGTAGTCGTGATGACATCCACAAGATGGAAGTGGAGTTCTTTAACCTGAAGATGGCGGGGTCAGAAATAGAGGCGTATACGAAACGGCCAAACGAGCTGGCCATCTTGTGTCCAACTATGGTGGACCCTCCCATCAAGCGTATAGAGCTGTACCTCAGAGGCTTAGTACCAGAAATTCAAAGCCATGTGACATCGGCCAACCTTGCTACCATCCAGGATATTACTCGTCTAGCTCATCGTCTCATAGACCAGGCAGTGGAACAGAACAGGCTGCCTAAACGTATCAGTGCTACCACTACCGCTACCACTACTGCTACTCCCAGTGACAACAAGCGGAAATGGGATGGAACCTCCAGCAAGGGTTCAACTTCGGTTCAGTCCCAGGCACAACAGCGAAAGACAGATGACTACCAGAGCCCCAGTCAACAGTCTTCTGGTGGTCACGGGCAGGGTGGATATCGAGGAAATCACCCAAGGTGCAACAGATGCAATAGGCACCACAGTGGTCAGTGCAACAAGGGTCGTTGTCAGAGGTGTCTCAAGATGGGTCATGAAGCTAAGGATTGCAGGAGCTCACGACCTGCGAATCAGAACCAGCAACAACAACCTCCAGCTCCACAGAATCAGTGATGTGCGCGTGAAGTGTTATATATTTTAGATGTATATTTTAAGCCCTTTTTACACTTTTAGCCAAGTTTTAAATTTATAAAACACGATATTTACTAACACTAAACACACATATTGTAAGACCCTAACACGTTTAACCTTAAAACGACGCAGCAGCATTACGAACCTTAAAATTTATTTCTTTGGTAACGACATTACTTACATGACGGTTCAAGTTACAAATTGTCAAACGTTTCATAAAAAGTAATCGCAACATTCGTACTCAATTTTAAGACTTCAAGGCAATACATAACCTAACTATGTGACCGCACTTTCCGTACAATCCTTTCTCTTGACTTGATCGCTACTCCTCTTGATGATAATCTATGATTCGTACAACCTGCACCCACCATATACATTCGCAACATTAGCATACATCATATACAAACAAGGTTCATAATCATGTAGTCTCGTTACGTTCTATCCACGTATACTTTCCATCCGTTATCTTTCTAGATTTAATCGTTCCATCTGGGTGTCTAATCCTTGATAAGACATCAATAATGTACCTGCATTACATTTCATTCTCAAGGCACACGGTTAATAACGTCAATACTTAAATGTATTGAAACCATGTATACAATACGTACATATCTACGAACATACATACATACACGTATACATACCTGCATACATACATACCTACCTACATACCCACTCACATATATACATTCCTAGACGCGTTTGCCTATGGATTCCCTTTACTAATCAAGTAAGTAATTCCATACTTATACTTACAAATACCTCTATACTTATTTCGTTCCGTTTTAAGCTTGCGTACATGCTCATTGCATCTCATAAACACTCTATAACAAACAAGCAAAACAGGAAAATCGGATAAGGAGGGGCCGTCGGGTGAAGGGGTACCGTCGTCGACGCCACAAGGGGTCGTCGCCGACGGTCTCTGCATTGTGCATAAGTTAAAAGGTGTTCTGTTGAACTCCTCTTATGTTAAGATGTGTTTCTTTTGCACTCCTCTTAAGTTAAGATGTGTTTCTTTTGCACTCCTCTTAAGTTAAGAGGTGTTTCTTGCTGCAGATTCATTTCGTCGTCCGAAAACGCTAAAACTTGCGTAGCTTTTAAACCGTTTACCCGTTTAACCTCCCGTTTCTTCCTACATGCTTGTAAATTCACATTCTATGATAAGGACTTGGAATCCCATATCCGATTTAAGGAAATTCCTATCTTACGCGCTTTCGGCTTATTAGCCATTTTCTATTTATTCGACCCGTTCATGTTTTCATCAAACCACTCATTTATTCTAACCCGAATCAAACACAAACATTATAGCCATAATATTTTTACCTTATCCGGAGTTCCGCACTTGGGGTTTACGCACCCGACACCCGGTATTCATTAAACTCATACGTTTCATTCAAATCTACGAACCTAACTTTGTTTCTAAAATTTCCACTTACATAGTTGTTTATCTATTAAAACAAACTCACATCCGATTCTGTTGACTATTAAACCGCATCTCTGATTCCCAGATTGTGTACTTATAAGCAATTCTACCCATTAACCGGTTATAGTACCGGTGTAGCCATTTCTTATGCAACATTTCAATATAATCATAAGACCTTATTTTGACCCATTGGTCTACTTAGCGAAATTCACCGATTTCATACAATTTAATCCGCATTTAACTTTAAACATCATGTTTTATTAGTTAAAACGCTACATTACTTAAACAACTAAGAAGTGATTACGGAAATCACTTACCTTTTTGCGTCTGTTCCCTTGCCTCCTTTTGACCCGTTTGCCTTTCTTGCTTGAGTCCATTTCCACATGATCCCTATGCTTTCACATCACACAATCACATTCTTGTTAGTATGCATGATTGTACGCTTAAATGATCATGTCAAATGCATGGTTCACGTTTGACTTCCAAAAGTCAACGACCCATCTTATGGACTTTCGACTTAACCTCATATATCCGTGTCATCACATTAAGCTATAACAATGGCATTATATACACTTTATATCCATGATGTAATATGCTTACAACCACATGATCAATCCATTACATACACACCCATACATAATATCAACACTACATATACTAAAGCTTTCGGGATCCCATAAAAGACGGCCATATTTGGGGTACACAACCAACATGATTTTGCCATCCTTACTTGCTATACATTAATGCCAATTTCATTTCGTAATCTCAACTAAACCGCCGACTAAACACATAATGTGTACCATACAATGTGAGTGAACAATGAAAGATACTAGTGCACATTTCTACCCAAACAAGACATCAATAAAACCTCCACATGGATTCAATCTTACACATGTTCCTTGTATAACTTTACTAACAATTTAATCGTTTACACATTGTATGTATGTTCATCCACTACTTGCATACATTTTCATCTATTAATCTCACCTAGGCATTTCATCAAACACTTGGTGTGCATGCCACAATTTATGCATAATGTACAAGTGTTTCATGCTTTACTTCCTAATTCATGCTTTCATTCATCAATTAACACAAAAACGTCAACAAATTCATATCACATCCAATCTACCTAACAAGAACGCATCACATGCAACATAACACAACAAGATTTGAACAAGGATTGGACATGGGTGACACACCCATGTCGCCATCTTCACCACAAGAAGTGGGTTTCACCTCCAAACATCAAATTAACCCAAACCATGCATAATCCATAATCTATATGATGATTCTAACACATACTCATACTAAATTTCATATGAATTTGAGATTTACAACATAACCCACTTCATACATAATCACCAACCTAGGTTTTAAGACATACCTTATGATCCCCTTGTGAAGGCGATCATTAATCCATGCTCGGTTATGAATTTAAGCTTCATCTTGCCTTTCAATTTGATGAAATGGATGGAAGTTAGGGTTTTGAGCTCATGGAGCTCCTGCTCGATCTAGAACACACGCGAAGTGTGTGTTTGTGTGTGTTAAACTTTCATAAATAAAACCCATGTTTCCATCTTAACGGTTTTGGTCCCTTAAATTTCGTTTTGATTACATATGGGACTAAAACTCACCATCTTGTTACTTATATACATGACACCACTAGGCTAATTTATTCCTAGTTATTTTTTGTTTATGGGTTCACTTTTACTACTAACGGTACTTTACCCATTCCTTTATCTTAACCGGGTTCTAAATTACCAAACCCATTTTTGGGGTGTTACACATATGGGCAAGTGCACCCATCGTGGACGTAGTATAATGTTGGTAAGATACCGAGGTCGTCCAAGGACACAAGAGCTTTTAGTACCGGTTTATCCTCAACGTCTAATCAAATCAAAATGTTAGAAAAAGATTTTAAACTAAGAAAATAAAACTAACTAAAATGCTGAAAATAAAAATAAAAATAAAAACAGATAGGCAAGATGAATCACTTGGATCCGACTCGTGTGTTAGTGTAACCTTTGATTATTTTCGCACTTTTGCACTTGTTTAAGAGATTATCTTAGTTATTGTAGTAGGCCCCTCTTTTGAAGGCGGCGTTACCCTCAACCCAGTAGTTTGAGTCAGCAAGGATACAATCCTAAAGGGTCGGATTATTGAAAGATAATTAATTAAGTTATTAATGCAAAATGGTAGGCCCCTCTTTTAAAGGCGACGTTACCCTCAACTAAGTAGTCTGAGTCAGCAGGGATACAGTCCTAAATAGCTGGGTTAAAGTTTTAATAGTAGTTAACTTATGAGGGGATCAAAGAGTTTGGACCCCCGCCATCCAATACCTTTGGGTATTGAAGGAGGTCCTACTAAATTTGACCCAGGTCCCTTGTAGGATCTCTAAACGCTGAACAACGGCAAAACTCTTACCAAACCGTTCCCTTAACCCCCGACCAGGTAGCCAACATACCTCCATATAGACCGTGGAGATATGAATGGTGAAAATCTTTTATTTTATATAGACAGTAAAATAATGCCAAGACACCACGGACAAACCATAAGGAAGAATCACTTTCAACATAAGAAACTAGTAATTAAAGTCATTAATACAAAACCAATTAAAAAGTGCAAAAGATTAAAATAAAAAATATTACACTAAACACTTGTCTTCACCAAGTGATGTAAGAGACTTAGGCAAACATGGCCTTTGATTGTCAAGAACTCTTACGATCAATCTTGGATCCCGAGACGACTCACACACTCTATGATGGACAATGGATGATGGTGGATGATGGTGTTATGGTGGTGGTGGGTGGTGGGTGAAGTGTGAGAAAGGTGGTGTGCCAAGGGATGAGTTGAAATGTCTCCAAGCACTCCTATTTATAGGCTGAACAGAAGCTCGGGCACGGCCCCGTGCCCGCTGGGCACGGCCCCGTGTCCATCCTTGTCTCTCTCCTCATTAATTGTAATTCGCAATTACAATAAATGCGCCTGCAGGAGTCTGACCACGCCCCCGTGTCCGCTGGGCACGACCCCGTGGTGGGCAATAGAAGCTTCTAAAGGTTTGTCTTTTCTGCTGCTGCTTGGGCACGGCCCCGTGCTCGCTGAGCACGGGGCGTGTTCAGTCTTCTGTGTCCTTGGTTTTGCTTGGGAAGATGCTGTTGAGGGGTCGGGCATTCCACTTTTGTTCCTTTTCTTGTATTTATGTTAGATTTTGCTGTCTTTTTGCTTCTTTTGTTAATTTGAGCTCATTTAATCCTGAAAATACAAAAGGAAGACAAAAACACACTTTTTCCAACATTAGTACTAAAAAAGGGTTAGTTTTATGCCACATTTGATATAATTTATATGTTGCATTTTGCGCATATCAAATACCCCCACACTTGAATCTTTGCTTGTCCTCAAGCAAAACTCTTTATAATGTGGTTTTATTCACTCCCAAATGGAATGGGTAGAAGAGAAGGTTTTTGGGCTTGTCATAGAGTGTCGGGATTTCCAAGATTCTTTATTGGGGTTTTATTTTATTTACAATCCTATTCGGCATGATTTATTAAGAACATTTTTTAAGATAAATTACTTATTTGGGCATAACATACCTTTTTTTAAAATCTCATATATATACAAGTTCACATACCTCACGGGAGATCACTCAACACTCGGCCGAAGGTGTATTTTTTTAGTGAATCACTCGAGAGCGGCATGGAACTTACTTCTACCATAAGCTTGCCAACTGCCAAGCAATCAATCCTCCTCCTTTTTAACTATATACCTTTGTAAATATCAAAAGGACTTTATGGGTTTTTTTGGCTTGGGCTAAAGGTGGGTGGTTGGGTTAGTGGTTAGTAAAAAGGGCGAAAGGCGTAACAAACGTTGGTTTGAAAGACTTTTTATTTTTCCTGTTTTTATTTTATTTCGATGGGTTGTTCAAACAAAGATATTTGATAAACTTTGTTTTTTTTTTTAAGGAAGTCATAAGAGAACCGAACGTTGTTAATAAAAAAAATAAAATAAAAAGGTTTAGGTGGTAAAAATGGTTGTTTTGGGTTAAGAAATGAAAAGGTTTAGGCTCAAAGGGGTTAACTAAGGGGATTTTGGGTAGGTGGTAAAAAAAAGAAAAATAATGGTGTAGAATGAAAAAGGGTTAGTCCTAACCACAGAGGTAAAATATAAGGGGGTATAATACCTATCCGCACTACCCACGAGCACACGTGGAGTATGCGGACATGACACACACGAGCCCGTTCAGGTGTGTCAGATGCTCAGAACCAGCATTGTTCTTTGGACTGAACCGCGTCTCAGACACAGGTAAACCGCATCGCCTTCATTCTCTTCAAGCTTCAAATCCCTCCTGTCCGGTTCACAACCGCAGAGGGTACATGAACACCTTCTTTAACACAAGGAAGGAAGGGAATGTACGCGCGCGCACATCAGCAACCCTGTCTCCTGAACCTTCAAGAGCTACATCCGAGCAACACACCCGCTTCGAGCGAATATGGGAATGCAAAACCGCAGATACTCACGAGTAGCTACGGACATAACCATAGCTTCCGCAGAATGGTTGCTACGGAAGAGCCAAGCTAACTCCACATCACCGAGCGAAGCTACTTCAAGGAAAACTCGGTATTGGAGCGTGAAGGTAAGTGGCTCCAGAAAGAACGCAGATAAGCGCTCTAAACAAGCCCTTGTCGAACAACAAGCGTCCGAACAGCGGTAACAAGTCTGCTTATGACTTTGTTTGCCCGCCTATGGGCCGCATAGAATAAACAATGGTGGGCATACCCTTGCCTATGACCATGTTTATTTACCCATAGTACAAATCTACATTGTTCGACCAAACATGGCCAACAATGACGCAACGAGGTAACCGCAAAGGACGTGCGGTTACTAGAGAGCTATGACGACGAACACGAAAACCCAACAAAAAAGGGATTGTCATCTCATGACTAGATGCTGAACATAGAGCTTGAGCAAAGCACTTACAAGCATCAACTACTTTTGATCCCAATCTCAGAGATTGATCCAAAGTTTCTTTTCTTCTTCATGCACCAATTCAACAATTGGTTTGAAGACAAGACCACCTCTCAGAGGTTGAAAGCCTGTGCATACCTTCAAACCACCATCTCAGAGGTTGGTTCGAAGTTTGTGCAGCATTACTAACAAAGTCTCTAAGAGACCTTCGGCACAACAACAGGTGGCAAGCCACCTGGTGACATAAATCGGCTGAGAATTTCGCAACAGACGAAATTCCTTCACCGATACGGAAGAGGCGTCAGATGACCCTTCCAGACCTCCAGCTTGATTTACATACAGAAAAGACCACACATGGTCTAGGATCTTCTCCAGACTCCAAACTACCTTCCAAACACCATAGTCCAGTACTCCTCCCACATACAACTTGTATGTGGCAGCAACACTAGACTGGGGGGACTTGAAGGGGTATGGTCCCAGATCTCGCGTCAGCATCGACCGCGAGTGACCATTACCCTTATCAAAACCCCCACTAGCTAACAACCTACTTGTGCCCATGCGAGAACGCGTCGGCACAAGGGTTGAATCCAATCTATCTAGTAACGAAGGAGGACTTACATGGAACATGAGAACGGTAGAGTGATGCGACATAGCATCACATCTGGTGTATGAAAACGGAAGTATTCACAGCGATGCGGCCTCGCACCGCATCCAGTGAACACTTCTATCAATACAAGAAAGCCTTAACTTAGGCATAGAAGAAGATGAACATAACGGTGCGGCGGGCACCGCACCATATGGGCATTTTCGTCACGACAAGGGATGCAGGCAAATAGTCTCCGCGGACGACGATGCGGCTAGCACCGCATCTCGCGTATTCCTTGATCACAAGTAGGAGACGCGGTAACTTCAGACGTTACCGCATGCAGCGATGCGGCTTGCACCGCGTCCTATGCACTCAATAAGTGGGACTGACACCACAGTGCAAGTGGCACCAATGGCAGTTACCTGTCAGAGCTACGTAAGCAATGGACTGACGTGGCGTAACCTCCACAACCGACAAGCCTGACACACCTGCAAAGGTGCAGCACATCGTCAGTCCATCCATCATCATCCTCCTTCACTCCTCGGCTATAAATACCAACCCCAAACCAGGTTTGAGGTATCTCTTCACAACTCTCTCACTACTACTACTATCTTACTTTGCTTCCCTGAAGGGGTATGGTCCCAGATCTCGCGTCAGCATCGACCGCGAGTGACCATTACCCTTATCAAAACCCCCACTAGCTAACAACCTACTTGTGCCCATGCGAGAACGCGTCGGCACAAGGGTTGAATCCAATCTATCTAGTAACGAAGGAGGACTTACATGGAACATGAGAACGGTAGAGTGATGCGACATAGCATCACATCTGTTGTATGAAAACGGAAGTATTCACAGCGATGCGGCCTCGCACCGCATCCAGTGAACACTTCTATCAATACAAGAAAGCCTTACCTTAGGCATAGAAGAAGATGAACATAACGGTGCGGCTGGCACCGCACCATATGGGCATTTTCGTCACGACAAGGGATGCAGGCAAATAGTCTCCGCGGACGACGATGCGGCTAGCACCGCGTCTCGCGTATTCCTTGATCACAAGTAGGAGATGCGGTAACTTCAGACGTTACAACATGCAGCGATGCGGCTTGCACCGCGTCCTATGCACTCCATAAGTGGGACTGACACCACAGTGCAAGTGGCACCAATGGCAGTTACCTGTCAGAGCTACGTAAGCAATGGACTGACGTGGCGTAACCTCCACAACCGACAAGCCTGACACACCTGCAAAGGTGCAGCACGTCGTCAGTCCATCCATCATCATCCTCCTTCACTCCTCGGCTATAAATACCAACCCCAAACCAGGTTTGAGGTATCTCTTCACAACTCTCTCACTACTACTACTATCTTACTTTGCTTCCCAAGCAAACTACTGATTCTCACGCCAGAGAGTGGTAACAAGGAGCACCCCCCACCCCATCCTCCTTGTTACGAGTCACGGCTTGTTTCCTTGTGCAGGAGATCAACCACCGGTGATCCAGCCAGCGATCCTCGAGAGGAAGGGATTAACCCTTCTTGACGAGACCAGTGTGTTAACCCTGCCCGGTTAACCATTGTTTCATCATTGGCGCCCACCGCTACTCTTAACATTTTCTCATCTATCCTTTTCCCTCTCTCAAGATCATGACTGATCACCAAAACAACACTGCGGATAACCCAAATCCCCCAATAACACCTCCGGTAGGGGTCAATGCCTCGACCTCCCAACCCGGACACATCGGCACGTCCACACAAAGGAGTCCCTCCTTTATGTTTGGACATGATTTATCACAGTTCGCATCTGTGATCCCACCAGGCATGACCGTTCATACCTGGTACGAGCAGCAGGCAGCCCTGCTGACAGCAGCATACAACCGCGCTTGTACGGAAGCGAATATACAAGCTGGGCCTACCCCAGCACCGCACACCCCTGCTGAGCGTATTTTACAATACGACGGCAGGATACATTCACGCCCGGCTTCAAGAAGCCGACGTGAAGACCGCGGATCGTCTTACTGTTCGGTCCACACCCTCAACGAGGACGATTCCTCATACGGGTCCCACACCAGAGGATCAGTGCATACACGCCTTGGCCCCCATGGCGAGGACAGGAGGCGATCAACCTCCCGACGCGGCCCAGGCATTCAGAGCCGATTGGGCCCACAACCATACACCGAAGGGTACGGTCATACCGACCCTGACGACTGTACCTACCGCGGGGATTCACATGACACGAGCAGCAGACCGGGAGGACGCAACTACGTTCCTCCCAGTCACCCCCGCAACACATACCTCAGGGCGGCTAAGCGCCCTGCGAATGAACCATACAGGCCAAAGGCAGCGGCCGAAAATTCCAAGTTTGGCACGCGGATCGCCAACGCCCATGTCACCACGACAAAGTTCCCATTCAACGTTGGGAAATACAGTGGTTCGACCGACCCGGACGACCACATGAACATCTTCATGGGCGCGGGCATCAACGGCCAGTGGGATGAACCCACTTGGTGTAATTTTTCCCCCAGACCCTTACGGGCCTGGCCAGGGCATGGTTCGATTCTTTGCCAGTGGGATCACTGGATTCATTCGAGGACTTGCGTACCAAGTTCCTCGCCCATTTTAGCCAGCAGCGACGCCACGAACGTGATTCGTTGGACGTCATGAACATCTGGCGAAGGGACGACGAATCCCTCGAGGCATTCGTCGTCCGTTACAATAAAGAGTGCCTGGAGATAGGTGACGTGGCAGACCAGATGGCACGAAACCACTTCATCCGGGCCGTCAAAGACAGAGAGATGATCATGACTATCTCTGGCAAGGAGGGCTTGCCCAAAAAATGGGAGGATGTCATGACCGCGGTCAAGACATACGCCCAGACACAGCGGTCACTCGAACCGCACGTGGCAAAGGCAAAGCCCCAAGCCGAAACGTCCCACCAAGGGTCCAAGCGTAACAATAAACGCAACCGGGACGTTGGAAATCGTGATATTTCCAAACCGTATTTCCCGCGAACCAACACGTTTGACCCAAGGAACTACAACCCCGCCCGAGACAGTCGGGCATCAAAAAAAGATTCTCGGGACCGAAATTGGACCGAGATCACCATGTCGCCAAGTGAGGTCCTCCTTGCGGACCCACAGTTCTTGCGACCGGCCCAACCAATGAAGTCCAAGAAAAATCAGGACCTCACACTCTACTGTGAGTACCACAAGGACTCGGGCCACACCACCAACAACTGCATCAGTCTCCGGCTGGAGATTGAGCGGGCCTTAAAGGAGGGGAAACTGCAACACCTTTTGCCAGGTGGGCAAAAACCCACCAAGCGCATCACCCCTCATGGCGAAGGTACCTCCTCCGGGAAGAGAACCATGTACGTGGCTTCCACCCACATGATCCACGGAGGCAAAGGCAGGCCGCGCAAAGCGGCGAGAAGGCCGGACAATGACTGGAAAGACGAGCAAGTCGTCTTTCCACGTCTTTCCAAAAGTCCGAGGCGGACCGCGCGATAGGCGCGCCGTCGTTATTTCAGGCCAACTGGCACACTACTGCACCGAGCGTCTATTCATTGACCCGGGCAGTACTTCTGATGTAATCTACGAACAATGCTTCAACCAGTTCGACCAGGAGGACAAAGATCGGTTGCAAGTAGTAGATTACCCATTGGCTGGGTTCGCAGGGGAAACTGTCTTTCCCCTGGGCCAAATTACTTTTCCTGTGCGTCTTTCCAGCGGAAATCGCACAAGGACAGAAGAGGTAAACTTCATGGTTTTAGCTCACACCTCCAGATATGACGTACTCCTCGGGAGAGAATCCCAAGGAGATTTCAATATGATTACGTCCGTCCCCCACTCTGCGGTTGGTTTCCCAACCGAATCGGGGGTCGCGATAATCTATGCCCGCAGGGACGTCATGATGTCGGACGAAGTACGTCCGACCAAGGTCGCAAGGCCCACTCCCAACGACCAACCAGAAAAATGGGTTCTCAACGCGAGATACCCAGAACAAAAGGTCACATTGGGTCACGCCTTATCCCCGACCACCAAAGCGCACCTGAAGCAGCTTCTCTTCAGGAACCAAGACATCTTCGTGTGGACACCCGCGGACATGACCGGGGTCCCACGTGATATCGCGCAACATCACTTGAATACCTTGCCAGGTATTAAGCCAGTGATCCAAGGCCAACGCCACCTTGGGTCCGCTAAAAATCAGGCGATGCAAGAGCAGATCGAAGAACTGCTCTCCGCAGGCATCCTGCGGGAAGTTAAATACCAGACTTGGTTATCCAACCCAGTCATGGTAGAAAAACCGTCTGGGGGCTGGCGCATGTGCGTCGATTACAAAGACCTTAACAAAGCCTGCCCCAAGGATTGTTACGCGCTTCCAGAAATCGACGAAAAAGTCGATAATCTCGCACCATTCAGGTGGAAGTGTTTCCTCGATTGCTACAAAGGGTACCATCAAGTACAAATGGCAATCGAGGATGAAGACAAAACGGCATTCCGGACTCCCACCGGAAATTACTGTTATACAAAGATGCCGTTTGAGTTGCGCAACGCGGGCTCAACCTATCAAAAGTTGATGAACGACACTTTCCGCGGGCAAATAAGCAAAAGTGTCGAAATCTACATGGACGACCTGGTCGTCATGAGCATGGAAGAGGATACCATGCTCACGGATATTGAAAGAACATTCCAAACTCTGCGAAGCGTTAACATAAAGCTCAATCCAGGGAAATGCTCGTTTGGAATGGAAGAAGGCAAATTCCTGGGGTTCATCGTGACTAAAGATGGATTCAAGGTAAACCCGGAGAAAGTCCAGGCGATCGAGCGCATGCCATCGCCTTCATCGATGAAAGATATGCAACGGCTAGCCGGCAGGCTAGCGGCACTCAACAGATTCTTAGCCAACCATGCAGCTAAGTCTTATCCGTTCATCAAGACCCTGCGGAGCTGTTCAAAGAAAGAACAATTCCAGTGGACCGTAGAGGCTGAACAGGCCTTCCGGGAAATGAAGGAGTGTTTGATACAACTCCCAACTCTAACCGCACCACGCAAGGATGAGCCACTCATATTATACCTATCCGCCGCGGATAACGCGGTGGGTGCGGTATTGATAGTGGAGCGAAAGGGGGTTCAAACACCCATCTATTACATCAGCAAGATGCTCAACGACCCAGAGACGAGATACTCAATAATGGAAAAATTGGTGCTAGCATTAGTGCACGCCTCAAGACGATTACGACGCTACTTCGTAAACCACGTCATCACAGTGCTAACCAATTACAGGATCGGCCCGATCCTATCCAAACCCGACATCTCTGGGAGATTAGCAAAATGGGCAATCGAGCTGGGCGCGCACACGATACACTATAAACCGCGCCCCGCGATTAAAGGCCAGATCTTAGCTGATTTCGCCGCCGAAGTACCGGTGAATCGCATCCAAGAATGCGAAGAAGCACAAACTCCTGCACCAACGCCATCCTCCTCAGAAACATGGGCACTATTCACCGATGGTGCCTCCAACGAGGAAGGTGCGGGTGCAGGTCTGCGACTCGTCAGCCCTGACGGCCAAGAGCTTACATATGCAATCCGCCTCGATTTCAAAAGCACAAACAACAAGGCAGAATATGAGGCCCTGTTAGAGGGACTACGTTTAGCAGTCAAACTCGGCGTGCAACACTTGGAAGCGCACGTCGATTCTTTGTTGGTTGCGGGACAAATACGCGGTGACTATGCCGCAAAAGGGGACATCATGATCCTCTACCTTGAACAAGCCCTGCAACTAACATCCCAATTCGCTTCGTTTAATATCCGACATATTAATCGAAGCGAAAACAAGTCCGCAGATGCACTATCAAAACTTGCATCTACCAGCTTCCAACACTTGGCAAAGGAGATACGCATCGAAATTCTGCAAAATCCTTCGGTACCCATGCGCCAAGTCAACGTCATTCAATACGGTTCAACATCATGGATGACACCTATTATCGCATATCTGCAATCAGGTGTGACCCCCAAAAGCAAGTCAGAGGCACGCAAGCTACAATACAAAGCGTGCCATTATCAAATGGGAGACGGTATCTTATACCGCAAATCATACCTAGGGCCACTACTACGATGCGTCAACCCCCAGGATGCCACATACCTCATCCGAGAGATACACGAGGGCATATGTGGCATACATGCTGGACCACGCATGGTAGTGGCCAAAATCATGAATGCCGGGTATTACTGGCCCGGCATGCACCTGGACGCCGTCAAAGAGTTGCGCAAGTGCATTGACTGTCAACGTCATGCTCCAAAAACCTTGCGGCCAAAGAACAACTTAGTCCCCGTCACAACCGCATGGCCCTTTCAGAAATGGGCAATTGACGTTGTGGGACCATTCCCTGACGCTCCGGGTGCGGTCAAATTTATCATAGTAGCGGTTGATTACTTCACAAAATGGGTAGAAGCAAAACCGCTCGCCTCAACCACCGCTATGATAACAAGAAAGTTCATTTGGGAACACATCATCTGCCGTTTCGGTTTACCAATGTGCATCGTCACCGATAACGGCACCAACTTCGCTGCCGACGAATTTCAGAAATGGCTAGAAGAACTACATATTGAGCACATATTCTCATCAGTCGCACACCCGCAAGGGAACGGCCAAGTTGAGAGTATCAATAAAAGCCTAGTCGAAGGGATCAAGGCACGGTTGGGAACGGCCAGGCGTGGCTGGGTCGATGAACTCCCAAGTATCTTATGGGCTCACCGTACAAGCCCAAAAACAAGCAACGGGGAGACACCTTTCAGCCTAGTCTACGGTTCAGAAGCGGTGATCCCCGCGGAAGTAGGTCTCCCATCTCCTAGAATGTTGGCTATTGAAAAACTAGACAACAACACGGAACGCAGGATCGATTTGGACCTCTTGGAAGAAAGGCGCGAAAATGCTGCCATCAACGAGGCCAAATATAAATCCAAACTTGAAAAGTACTACAACACGCGCGTCCGCGTTTGTACTTTCAACCCAGGAGATTACGTCCTACGTGACAATGAGGCATCTAATGCCGAGCGCCCAGGCAAACTTGCCCCCAAGTGGGAAGGACCCTACCTCATCAAAGAGGTCTTAGGGAAAGGCGCGTACAAATTACAAACGCTAGAAGGCGAACCTATCGCATGAACATGGAATGCACAACAGCTTCGACGCTGTTATATGTAAGCCATGTTCTTACATTTCTCTATGTAACCTATCGGGCCGCAGGCCATTTGCAAATAAATAAATAAGCAATTTTATACATTATTGTTTGTTACTACTATTACAAATGCGTGTTCCACTTTGCGGTATCCCAAAAACAGATTGGCAAAATCTTCATTCGCGATACCCATACAAAGTGGTAACCACACACAAATATTGTAATAGGCCAGCAGAAGGCAAAAAGACTTGCATATTTATCCGGCCGGATAAACAAGTTTTTTGTTAACACTTAACACAATTCCTGAGCCCAAAAAGGCAAACAACGGAATTGACGCGTACTCATACGACAAAGTATGGAGTACACTTGACCCCATTCACAAATGGGTAGAGTCCCGGATATATAAGCTTTTACAAAGCTTACACAATTCTAAAACCCTAACGCGGTAAAAAACGGAATTGACGCGTACTCATACGACAAGGGTATGGAGTACACTTGACCCCATTCACAAATGGGTAGAGTTCTGGATATATAAGCTTTTACAAAGCTTACACAATTCTAAAACCCTAACGCGGTCGAAAACAGAATTGACGCGTACTCATACGACAAAAGTATGGAGTATACTTGACCCCATTCACAAATGGGTAAAGTTACGCATACATACGTTCAGACATGCAAGAATTAAAAACACTTGTACAAACTGAACAAAAAACTTTATATTCAAAAAATTCAAGCACCCACGTGATGCTTAATGGATTTACATAAACTTCCTATTCTATACAAGAGGAAAACAAAAAGGAGGCACACTAGCCAACTTAAACCCTATTTTGTACCGCTGGTTCCCGCACCTCCTCCGGCACCACCAGCGGGATCTTCCTCTTCCGCATCCGGATACAGCATCCGCAGGCGATCAACATAGTCCGCAGCCTCTAAACAATTGTCCAGTTCCTCTACACAGGCAAGGGACGTATCATAAAAGGAGACTTCGGCCGCTTTAAGAAGCGACTCGGTATCCACGTCCCGAAAGCCGGATCGCTCTTCGATTTCACCGCCTATAGACATGACGTTCATATGGGAAATACAGCGGTTATAACCAGCTTTAAAACCAGCGTCACGAGCACGCTGCTTGACCAAGTCCAAGCCAGCTGCGGTCTCAGGGGCATCCATGATAGCCTCAACAATCTGCAACAAAAAGATCATAAGTCTCGGATGATAATCCAAGCAAATATAAAGGCAACGGATACTTACACGCGCGATACCGTGAGTCCGCAACCACTCACGGTCAGCCTTCAGCTGGTCAAAAGAGGACACCAAGGCATCCTTGGCCTCAACAGCGGCATCAGCCCGCTCCTCCGCAACCGACACGCGGGCAGTAAGGTCTGTAACCGCGACCTCCCGGGCCTGAACCTCAGCCTGTCAAAAAACAGAAAACAGTTCACTCGATAAACATTTTCAAAACAATGAAGGAAATATACAACAGAGGTAACGAAACATACCTGAAGGCTGGCAACAACTTTATCCAAACGAATGCGCTCTGCATTCGCCTCTTCAAGAGCCTTAGAAGAACGGCTCTCCTTCTCTTCGGCCTCTTCAAGGGCCTTTGCAGCACGCGCCCCGGCTTCCTTGGCCTCTTCAAGCGCCTTTAGGGCCTCGGCCTTCGCCTGCTGCGCTTTCACAGCAATGGCCTCAGCTGCAACTTTTTCCTTGCCCAAGGCAACGTTCGCTGCCTTGGCATTCGTTAACTCCTGCCGAGCACGAAACAGAGTGTCATTCTGCTTAGCCCAAGACTCATTCCACTTCTTACGCTCATTGGACAACTTTTCATTCCAACTCTTGCGTTCATCAGAAAGGAGTTTGGCAAGAGTACGAACCTGTTTAAGCTGAGCAGTGGTAGCCCACTCCGCGGACTGTTTCTGCTTCTCAAAAGCAGCCTTATCTTTCTCAAGCTGCTCCGCACCCGCACAAGCAGCCTCGACCAACTTTTCCGCTTCAGCCCGCATACGAGCAGCTTCTTCCTCGCGGCGGCCCAACACCTTGTAATCTTCCAAAATGGCATTCGCCACAATGGAAGATCCTATTAACATTGTTGAGAGCTGGTTTATACGCAGCTCACGAGGTGCGGCACGGGCACGCTCAACTTCAAACGGGGTGCCCAGACCACCCAAAATCTCCTTGCACGCAGAAGGGTCGTTAGAAATATCATCCCCCTGCATAACAGTCCAGGGGGGTCGGTGATACACAGTGCTTCGACCCTGGGTATAAGTGCGGTAGTAATACTCCAATTCAGACTCCCCAGGCTGAATTGGAGGCCCATCATAACCCGCACCACCGGCAGACGAACCGGTACCCTTCTCACCAGCAGGAGACTTCTGCGGCTCAACATCATGCTGCCGCACTTCAGCATCAGTTTGTTGCGGTTCTGCATCAGACTGTTGCTTCTCAGAATCAGCAAACCGCACACTCAAATTATCTCCCTCATTGGGAGAGATCAGATTGTTGGACGAGTCAACGGTATCGAATATCTGGGTCGCAACCTTCTCTGCGGTACCCTCCTTCCGCACGGTTGACTCGGGCACCACCTTGACAGGAGGTGTCGAAGGTTCCTCAGTCACACCCGCACCCGCATCATGCGGCGGTGACTCTGGAGCATCAAAGATAGAGAAATCCTTATCTTGAAGCTCTGCAAAACCAAATCAAATAGCTATCAAAACACATGTTATACATCACACGTGAGACCAGCTAAACAACACTTACCAACGGTAACCGCAGGTTTCTTCGATGTCGGAACAGTCCTCTTAGACTGCAGCCTCCGACGTTTCGGTCCACCGGCACCAGCAGCCGTCTCTTCTACCGGCCTTTTCCCAGCACCAGACTGCGAGCCCGCAGCTGTACCCAAACCCTCAAGGGTATCAGATACTATCACATAATCCGAGTATCTACGAAAAGAAGAGTGAGAGATACCTGCCGCCTGCGGTACCAAATGAGGCACAACAGTGACCTCCGATATTTTCTTTTGGCGAAAGCGCACGCCTTTCACCGTCTGCCTCTTAGGCACACCCTTCGCATCAGGGTCCCCTAAGGCCCCAAGATCACCTGCATGAAAACCATGCAAGAGGTGAGTCAGTGCAACCATTATTGTTATCACAAGAATAAAGGATTCCTAAACATACCTTTGCCCCGCGGCAACTCAACTGCTAATGCGGCTTCAGTAGGCACCCGGAAGTTATCTCGAATGATAACATTAAACTCCTCCTCGCCATCCGCATAAACAACTTTTTCCACCTGAACCTGGAAATCCGGGGCAAACATCCTCCATACGGGAGCGTCCTCTGATAACAAACGCACAAGTCAGTAACGCATACAAGGATAAGAAAGTTAAACAAATGAAAAGTACGTACCACCACTTTTCTCCCGCACCACAGGCTTCGACTTCTTGTTCCTCCTTGACAACATCATGCGCAACACCCACAACTGTGTGTTGGTCAACTTCACAGACTCAATGGTCTGCAACTGCGGAAACCACTCCACAGTTTTCAAACTTGGGACCGCAATGGTCTCTGCTATGATCGTCTCGGTCACATTCCGAAACGTCATCTTTGCAACAATGGCAGCAGCCTTGATGTAAAAGAACTTCTTCTTCCACATCGTCATCCCCTTGGGAGGAGTCATCAGCTTGGGACTACCATCTCCCTGACGGAAAGAAAAGAACCCCAAGGACACCGTCATTTGATAAAACCGTCGGAAATCTCCAACGGTGGGCTCTATGCCAAGAGCACGAAAGGTGAATTCAAAATTTCGAATCCGGATCATACCAAACGGACTCAGTTGAGAAATGTGGACCTTGTACCACTCCAAAACCTCGACAACAAAAACAGTCAACGGTAACCGGAGATTACAGTCACCAAAAAAATCTGCCCACATCGTCACATAACCGGCCGGAGCATCGGCACCGGTGTCACCTTCCGATGGGTAGACTGCCCCATATTCAGGGGGCATTTGAACGTCAAGCATTAGACGATCAAAAGACTTCTTGGTCCACCTTAACACCGGGCAACCACCACCGGCGTTTCCTCCCTCCTCCTCCTCCGCCGCCACCGGCGAGGATGGCTCTGGGTTTTCACCCTCCACATTGTGTGGATTTGATGGTTCAGCCATCAGAAAATATCGAGGAAATGAAAGAACGTGAGTGGAAAAACTAAAAACCTCACCGGAACTTCAAGAAATATCGTCGGAGAAGACAAAGAACAAGTTTTCTCTCACCGGCAAATTTTTGAAATTTCGAACAAGTGAGGGGAAACCACGAACGGTTTCCCCTTATATACCCATCGCAATTAATGTAGAGGGAGAAAACGAATCATCACGTTCAAAAAGAACGAATCGCGCGACACCACGTGTCAAGCGCCGTTTTCGCTGACGGTTATCACGCGCGCGTGGCCGCCCACGCGCCTGACATAAGAGACGTTTACACTCTTTGATACAGTGCATTTAATGCCTCGGGCAGTGCAAATGTCCTTTCATTTCAGCACATGCCAGGAAGATCTCACCAACTTCCACCAACTCACACGTGAGATCAGCCACGTATGCAACAAAAAGCGACTACATTATCCAATGATAAGCGGCATGCGGCTTCTCTGGTATACCGCACGATAACCCATACCGCATGTCGTTTTTTAACATACCCCTAAAAATAGGTAAAAATATATATCTCTACACTATAAGGGGGTATAATACCTATCCGCACTACCCACGAGCACACGTGGAGTATGCGGACATGACACACACGAGCCCGTTCAGGTGTGTCAGATGCTCAGAACCAGCATTGTTCTTTGGACTGAACCGCATCTCAGACACAGGTAAACCACATCGCCTTCATTCTCTTCAAGCTTCAAATCCCTCCTGTCCGGTTCGCAACCGCAGAGGGTACATGAACACCTTCTTTAACACAAGGAAGGAAGGGAATGTACGCGCGCGCACATCAGCAACCCTGTCTCCTGAACCTTCAAGAGCTACATCCGAGCAACACACCCGCTTCGAGCGAATATGGGAATGCAAAACCGCAGATACTCACGAGTAGCTACGGACATAACCATAGCTTCCGCAGAATGGTTGCTACGGAAGAGCCAAGCTAACTCCACATCACCGAGCGAAGCTACTTCAAGGCAAACTCGGTATTGGAGCGTGAAGGTAAGTGGCTCCAGAAAGAACGCAGATAAGCGCTCTAAACAAGCCCTTGTCGAACAGCAAGCGTCCGAACAGCGGTAACAAGTCTGCTTATGACTTTGTTTGCCCGCCTATGGGCCGCATAGAATAAACAATGGTGGGCATACCCTTGCCTATGACCATGTTTATTTACCCATAGTACAAATCTACATTGTTCGACCAAACATGGCCAACAATGACGCAACGAGGTAACCGCAAAGGACGTGCGGTTACTAGAGAGCTATGACGACGAACACGAAAACCCAACAAAAAAGGGATTGTCATCTCATGACTAGATGCTGAACATAGAGCTTGAGCAAAGCACTTACAAGCATCAACTACTTTTGATCCCAATCTCAGAGATTGATCCAAAGTTTCTTTTCTTCTTCATGCACCAATTCAACAATTGGTTTGAAGACAAGACCACCTCTCAGAGGTTGAAAGCCTGTGCATACCTTCAAACCACCATCTCAGAGGTTGGTTCGAAGTTTGTGCAGCATTACTAACAAAGTCTCCAAGAGACCTTCGGCACAACAACAGGTGGCAAGCCACCTGGTGACATAAATCGGCTGAGAATTGCGCAACAGACGAAATTCCTTCACCGATACGGAAGAGGCGTCAGATGACCCTTCCAGACCTCCAGCTTGATTTACATACAGAAAAGACCACACATGGTCTAGGATCTTCTCCAGACTCCAAACTACCTTCCAAACACCATAGTCCAGTACTCCTCCCACATACAACTTGTATGTGGCAGCAACACTAGACTGGGGGGACTTGAAGGGGTATGGTCCCAGATCTCGCGTCAGCATCGACCGCGAGTGACCATTACCCTTATCAAAACCCCCACTAGCTAACAACCTACTTGTGCCCATGCGAGAACGCGTCGGCACAAGGGTTAAATCCAATCTATCTAGTAACGAAGGAGGACTTACATGGAACATGAGAATGGTAGAGTGATGCGACATAGCATCACATCTGGTGTATGAAAACGGAAGTATTCACAGCGATGCGGCCTCGCACCGCATCCAGTGAACACTTCTATCAATACAAGAAAGCCTTACCTTAGGCATAGAAGAAGATGAACATAACGGTGCGGCTGGCACCGCACCATATGGGCATTTTCGTCACGACAAGGGATGCAGGCAAATAGTCTCCGCGGACGACGATGCGGCTACCACCGCATCTCGCGTATTCCTTGATCACAAGTAGGAGACGCGGTAACTTCAGACGTTACCGCATGCAGCGATGCGGCTTGCACCGCGTCCTATGCACTCAATAAGTGGGACTGACACCACAGTGCAAGTGGCACCAATGGCAGTTACCTGTCAGAGCTACGTAAGCAAAAGCCAATTAAGTATTAATAAATATATTTATATTAATAAATATTAAGTATTAATAAATATATTTATATATTCTGGTAAGATCTTCTTCAACAAAAGCCAACAACCACCATCCACTGCCCACCCTCCCTCCCTTTCTTCTCCGATTCACCCACCGCCGCCGCACCCCAACTTCGAACCCACCATATCCGCCCCACAACTTCCCCCACCTTCCTTTCTTCTCCGATTCCCCCACCACCGCCCACCCTCCCTCCCTCCCTTTCTTCTCCGATTCACCCACCGCCGCCGCACCCCAACTTCGAACCCACCATATCCGCCCCACAACTTCCCCCACCTTCCTTTCTTCTCCAATTCCCCCACCGCCGCCGCACCCCAGAAAAATAAGTTTTAAATGCAGACATCCAACTTGTTTCTCTTCCCCTCAAAGTACATACTAGACAACTAATGATGAGCCAAAATTGCTTGATAGTGTAGTTAATGCAGTGAGTCAACACAAGCTCGATTATCATAACACAAGCTCTATTATCAACACAAGCTCAATTGTGGAAGTAAGTAACTATCTATCTATCATATGAATATGAATGAATATCCACAGTGAAATGTTTTTTATATATGTATTGAAAGAAAGTGTTTGTTTGTTTGTTACCATGGTGTAACGTAAGTCAGCACATGGTTGGGAAATCGTGGACTTGCATTCTCTGAAACTTTAGCATTTTCTTGAAGTATTCACCAAACATTGGAGTTCAGAAAAACCTAATATTTGTGAGTTTTGGGGATTTGGTGTTTGCTACTTTCTATGGTTATATATCAAGAAAAATAGAGTAGGTGGTGTTGAAGTTATGGTGGGTGGATGACGGTGGTTGGTGGTGGTGGGTGGTTTAGAGTGGGAAGATGAAGTGAGTGGAGTGGTTGGTGGGGTCCACTTAAATTTATAAATATTAATTATATTTCTTTTACCTATTTAGTTATTATATTTTTAATAATAAGGGTAGTTTTGTCATTTCATATGGACTTAACTGGATTAACTAACCTCCGTCCATTCAGGGGACTATCTGAGTAACAACCAAGCAAACCACAGGGACTAAGAGTGTAATTTCAAAAAGTTAGGGACTAAAGGTGAAATTTTATCAAACCACAGGGACTACCCGTGTATTTTACTCTAAAAAAATGAAAAATTTTTGGAAAAAATTTGGGGTGATTAGCGGTTCCAATAGAGTTTTGTGTAAGGCTTGTTATTAGGACTTGCAAAATTCAAGGTTTTAGCATCCCCCCACACTTAAATTACACATTGTCCTCAATGTGTCCCAAAAATAAGTTTTTAGGTTGATTGAATGTGTAAAATGGTGTTAAAAGCATAATTTTATGTTACTGGCAGCCTGGACACGGCCCTGTGCTGGGTGGACACGGCCCCGTGTTCAGGTGCCAGTAACGAAAACTTACAGAAGTTTGGACACAGGGGCGTGTTGGCTGGGCACGACCCCGTGTTTGGTAAAAATCTGCAGAAAACTAAACAAACAGCAGGTCTGGGAGGTGGACACGGGGGCGTGTCGGCTGGACACGACCCCGTGTAGACCATCTGCAGGGCTAAAAAACAGGTTTCTTTCTTCGGTTTTCCTGTCCTGGCTTTAGTAGTACTAATGTTTAGTACTCCAAGCCTCGTTTGTACCTGTTCTATCAATAAATACCACACCAAACAACACCAAACAACACCAAACATCCTAAATTACCAAGTCAAACATCAAACCATCAAGTTAAAAGCAAAAACCAAAGCAGAAAATAAAAATAAGTTAGGGAAAGTAAATTGTTCAACACTTCGGCACGCAGGCCGGAAATTGTCTGATAGAAAGTGAAATTAACCTGTGGGCTCACCAACCGTCCACTCCTACTCCTTCTTCACCCTCCTAGTCCATGTCTTCATCACTGTCATCACCTCCTCTCCCATAACCCGCCATATACTCCCGGATGCTTCCGATGTCATCTTGGATATCGGTGATGTTTCTTTCTATGGCCCCGACCCGGTGGTATGTGTTGTTGGCAAGGTTGTAGGTGTTCCTGGTGCACATAAGGTTTTCCTGCAAAAGATCATGTAAACTTTGAAAGTTAGGAAAACCACCCCCTTGTGAGGAGGATTGGCCCGGATCACCATGGGGTTGGTACTGGTACTGGGGAGGTGGAGCGTGAAGGACTAGTGCTTCTTGTGGGTTCCATGCATGGCCTTACATTCTCTGAAAGCTTACCGACCCATCTTCCGCCTCATATATTAGGTTCATAGCACGAAAAATGTGCACATCGACCCGTCCCGACCATGGGCTTCTCTGGAAGGACCTAGGGATGTTCGTGAAGTGCTTGAAGAGGCGGTACACCCATCCCCCATAGAAGATAGGGGTTGGTGCATGAGCAAGCCGGTTCAGATGCATGTTCCAGAGTAGGAGGAATGGAACATCGAGGGCTCTTCGGGTGTGAATGCAGTGTAGGACTACCAAATCTCTTAACCCAACAACGCCGCTGTTGTCATGTCTTTGACTAAGAGAGTAAGTAGGGATAGCAATGGGTCGGGTTTGGGACGGGTTTAGGTAATCCCAAACCCAAACCCGATTAGATAAGCTTGTCCCAAACCCGTCCCAAAACCAGTCGGGTTTCTAGCGGGTAAATACCCATTGGGTATCGGGTATACCCGCGGGTTTTGGGTAAACCCGTTAATTTAAAAAGATTACTCGTTGGGTATACACATCTTAAAACCAATTAGGTATCTATCGGGTAACTACTAACCGGTTACATTTTGTATTGTTATTATAAAAGTATATATCAAATAACTACAATGCATACGGAATAGAATACCTATATGTGTAAAAAATGGATGTATCATATATATACATATTAATAATCTAAAAGAAATTATATCGGGTATACAATCGGGTAAACGGGTACACTTTATCGGGTAATCGGGTCGGGTAAACGGGTATATCACTAAATCCCAAACCCGTCCCAAACCCGCGAAAAAAATAAAAATTATTCCCAAACCCGATTAACCGACCCCAAGCCCGTCCCAAATATGTCGGGTTTCGGGTTTACCCATCGGGTTCGGGTTTAATTGCCATCCCTAAGAGTAAGTAAGGAGACTGTGAATGTAGCGATAGAGCGGATCCCTGAGCTTAGTGCTCTTAGTACTGCTCGGATTGTAAAACCCATCACTAATCTGAGCCCATGCAGCCTGGCGTTCATTTTCATCCAACTCTCGCATTCCCCCGGTGTTTTCTTTATTTCCCGAATCTTCCTCTGAATACAGCCCCACTATTGCCCCGAATTGTGCCATAGAGATCGAATATCTTGTCCCACCACATCGGAATGCAACCCCCTCATTGTCGAATGGGTCACACCTTGAAGTGAAGGTGAAGGTACTGTAGAACTCTAAAGTGCACTCGTGTACCGACCGGAGTCGAGTGGTCAAAGCAACCCTGAGCGGTCCGGTAACGAGGTTGTTGAAGCGGTCAAGTTGGTTCACCATGAGTAACAGGTCCGTGCATGCTTGCCTTGGGTATTCCTTGGGTCTTGTTTGAAGCGTATCATATCTGGCCCTAGCATCGAGCTCATTAGCGTTGAATCTCGTAAACTTCTTCGACGTCTGAAAGAATACACCAAAAGATAGCACGAAACAGTGGAATTTTCGGAAAAAAAACTGCAAACAGTGAGCTGGACACGGCCCCGTGCTCAGCGGGCACGACCCCGTGTCCAGGCTTCTGTTACTCAAAAATTGCATTTTTCATTCCGGTCCCAAAAATCTGAAAATTTTTGGCCAAGTAGGTGCGGTTTCCCCCGAAAATAAAACCCTAAGTGCCTTTTTTCCCAAAACAAACCGTTTACCCCTTCGATTTTATCTTTTTCGGTTCAAAAACAAGGATTTGGGGTTTTATGAGAAATTGGGCAAATCTATCAACAATATAAGTGTATTTACTTCCTATTATACTAATCTAAACTAATGCTAACAGATTAAAAATTTGAGGTTTGATCCGGATGAACTTCAAGAACCCTAGATTTTCCCCAAATTTTTGATGTTTTTACTACATGCAAGTAACTAATCTAACTACTAATGATGATAGAATCATACCTTGATGTTGTTAGAGTGAGAGGAGACGTCGAAAATCTGCGGAAAATCGCCTGGACCAGAGCGTTTTTCGGGGAAACGGGGCGTGTGGAATGAAACTGTTTGTGAAAAAGGGGGTTTTATCCCGACAGTTGCGCGGACACGGCCCCGTGTCCAGTGGACACGGCCCCGTGCCGAGCAAAGTTTTAAATATATATATATATATATATATATATATATATATATATATATATATATATATATATATATATATATATATATATATATATATATATATATATATTTTAAGTGCACGTGTGAGTGCCCTGTTTTCCCAGAAACGTGGTTCGAAGACTTACCGTTCTCGATGTTTACCCGCTTGTTCGTAACTTACCAGGTATGATGTTGATGCCTTTAGTCGTCAACCGTTTGGAGCGAGATTTCTTCCTCTTCATCCTCAATGGATACTTGATAGAGTTTTAGCCGTTGGCCATTGACTTTGAATGGGATTCCATTTTGAGATTTAATTTCTACTGCACCGTGAGGAAAAATATGGGTGATGGAAAAAGGTCCTGACCACCTAGATTTTAGTTTACCCGGAAATAATCGAAGTCGTGAATTAAACAACAGAACCTGATCTCCTACTCGAAATTCATTAGGTTTAATGTATTTGTCGTGTAAGTTTTTCATTCTTTCCTTATAAATTTCCGAGTTAGAGTATGCATAATTCCTTAGTTCGTCTAATTCATTTATTTGACAAAATCGATTTTTTCCTGCAATATCTAGATCTAAGTTTACATTTTTTATTGCCCAGTAGGCTTTGTGAGCTATTTCTACCGGCAAATGACAACTTTTTCCATAGACGAGCTTATATGGGGTTGTGCCTATAGGGGTTTTATAAGCAGTACGAAATGCCCATAAAGCATCATCTAATTTATCGGCCCATTCCTTTTTGTTTAATCCTACGGTTTTTTCAAGTATTCGTTTTAAACCTCTATTAGTCACTTCGGCTTGTCTGTTTGTTTGAGGGTGATATGCTGTTGAGACCCGATGATAGACCCCATATCTTGTTAAGATTTTTTCGAGTTGATGGTTACAAAAATGGGTACCTCTATCACTTATTAATGCTTTAGGTGTTCCAAAACGAGAGAATACTTTTTTTTCAGAAATTTTACCACAACTCTTCCATCATTTGTTGGAAGGGCTTCGGCCTTGGCCCATTTAGACAAGTAATCAACTGCCACAAGTATATATTTGTTTCCTTTTGACGGTGGGAAAGGTCCCATGAAATCGAGTCCCCACACATCAAAAATTTCACAAACGAGAATGCCATTTTGTGGCATTTCATTTTTGGAAGAAATATTACCTGTTCTTTGGCAAGCATCACATGTCTTGATAAGATTTTTCGTATCTTTGTAAATGGTCGGCCAATAAAATCCTGAATCAAATACCTTCTATGCTGTACTGGCAGCACCATGATGTCCTTCGTAAGGACCTTCATGACAATGGCGGAGAATTCTTCTTGCTTCGTTCCCATGTACGCACCTTCGGATGAGTTGGTCACCACACATTTTGAAAAGATAAGGGTCTTCCCAAAAGTAATGCTTTACATCAGCAAAGAACTTCTTTCTTTGGTGATGTGGCCATCCCTTGGCGACTATACCGCTAGCTAAGTAATTAGCATAGTCGGCATACCATGGTTCTTGTCTGTATTCCACCATCTCCAGGGACTCTGTTGGAAATTTTTCGTTGATTTGTTCGTCCCTGGTTGCCTCTAAAGTTGGGTCTTCTAGGTGCGAAAGATGATCTGCTGTTGTGTTTTCTGCTCCTCTTTTGTCTTTGATTTCAATATCAAATTCTTGGAGGAGTAGAATCCATCTGATCAAACGGGGTTTGACATCTTGTTTCTTGAAGAGGTATCGAATAGCTGTATGATCTGTATAGACTACAGTTTTAGAAAGAACAAGGTAAGAACGGAATTTATCAAAGGCAAATACCACGTGTTGGACCGTTCTATGACCCAAAAAGTCAGTCGAAGTAGTTCATCTTCACATACGAAGGCGGAATCAACGTAAGTAAAGTAACAACAGCTAATCCTTTTAATTCCTTGTGTTTGTATTGCTTTCTGATATAATTTCAGCAGAGTTTCGGCACCTTAGCACATACATTCACTGTTTTAAATGATGAACCGCCCAAACCTATATATAGACATCTTGGGTCGCTCATGTGACATGTCATAAAAGCGAACCAGCACCTTTGTCACATAAGCGGTCCAGGCTAGTGTCATAAAAGCGGTCCAAGACTAAAACCATGACACAAAAGCGGTCCTAAGTCTATATTATACAATATTTACATTTTGACCCCTATAGACTAATCTTGACTTCAGACTTCATGTAGACGCAGTCAACAGACATTCCGTGCATCAACACCACGGCTAGTAATTCTTTTCCAGTAGTTGTGTAATTTTCTTGTGCATCATTAAGTGTTTTACTAGCATAATAAATTGGGTGGAAATGCTTTTCTTTTCTTTGTCCCAAGACTGCTCCAACAGCAAAGTCACTTGCATCACACATGATTTCGAAAGGTAGTTTCCAATCGGGCGCTATCATGATAGGTGCATTGACTAGCATTTCCTTGAGGGTTAGAAATGCTTGATTGCAATCCTTGTCAAAGATAAAAGGCGCATCTTTTTCAAGTAATTTTGTTAGAGGTCTTGAAATTTTTGAAAAGTCTTTGATAAACCGTCTATAAAATCCGGCATGCCCTAAGAAACTTCTGATTGCTCTAACGGAGGATGGTGGAGGTAATCGAGAAATTGTGTCAATCTTTGCTCGATCAACTTCCATTCCTTCGCTCGAGATCTTGTGACCGAGTACTATTCCCTCTGTTACCATGAAATGGCATTTTTCCCAGTTAAGGGCGAGGTTAGTTTCCTCACATCGGGATAGCATTCGTTCAAGGTTATCGAGGCATTGGTCGTATGAATCTCCAAAGATAGAAAAGTCATCCATGAAGACTTCCATTGTCTTTTCTATCATGTCATGGAAAATGGCCACCATGCAACGTTGGAAAGTTGCGGGGGCATTACATAGACCGAATGGCATGCGATGATAAGCAAAAGTTCCATAGGGGCATGTGAAAGTTGTCTTTTCTTGGTCTTCAGGTGCTATTGGAATTTGAAAGTAACCTGAAAAATCATCCAAGAAACAGTAAAATTTATGACCGGATAGTCGTTCTAACATTTGATCAATAAAGGGCAAAGGAAAGTGATCCTTCCTCGTTGCTTCATGTAATCTATACATACTCTCCATCCTGTGACGGTTCTCGTTGGTATTAATTCATTATTTTCATTAGTTATTACCGTCATACCTCCCTTCTTTGGGACTACTTGGACTGGACTTACCCATGGACTATCGGAGATAGGATAAATAAGTCCGGCGTCAAGCAGTTTGATGACCTCGTTTTTAGCCACTTCTTGGACATTTGGATTTACTCTCCTTTGTGGTTGTATCACGGATTTGTAATCATCGTTCATCAGAATTTTGTGCGTGCACATGGAAGGGCTTATTCCTTTTATATCTACAAGCTTCCAAGCGATCGCATTTTTATGTTTTTTCAAAAGTTTAATTAATTTTTCTTTTTCTATATTATTTAGTTTAGATGAAATAATTACAGGAGAACCACCATCTTTGTCCAGAAAAGCATATTCCAAACCTTTTGGGAGTTCTTTGAGCTCAAGAGGTGAGTCTTTAGGAGACTCCTTATTTTGGGGCTCATCTATATTTAGAACTTTATAGGTTTGTTCTATGGCGACCTCTTCTTCAACAAAGTGGTCAACTTTTTCACTTGTATCGGGTGGCTCATCTTCATCTTCAATTAGGGGGTCATTATTGCCAAAAGGATATTTCATTGAACGCTCAATATCTATGCTCCTTTTGAATGCCCCTAGTTGAAGAGGTAGATTATTAAACTTCCGGTTTTTCAAAGCTTCATGAGTTTTTACAAAAGTTCTTCCCAACACAAGAGGAGCGTCATCGAGGATGACGAAATCGGTTGGAATAACCAATTGATTTGTTTGAACCAAGACGTCCTCAACCACACCGATTGATTTTATTACTTTCCGATTAGATAGAAAAATGGGTATTTGAAGTGGAGAAAAATCACTAATACTTAATTTTTCGAAAATGTAATTAGGCATTATGTTAACACAAAGATCTTTATCAATGGTGACATTACTAATAAATGAATTTTGAAAAAAACATGGAACCAGTGTAATGTTAATTTCAAAAGGGTCTTCTTTTATTAGTGAAGTTTGATCATTAGTTAACTTAACACTTACCATTTCTTCAATTTTCGCGTTAGTGTTTAGTTCCTTTAAAAACTTAGCATGAGTTGACACTAAACAATGGTTTTCAAAAGAAGGTGACAAGAGATTAATTTCTTCAAAATTAGACTTTTCTTGGATTTTAACGTTATCAACCTCACCTCTTTCGTTGTTTAACTCATGTGTCGGTTTTTCACTTGTTTGTTCTTCCATTTTTAATTCTTTAACTATCGTTTCTTTATTTAATTCTTCTCTTGCGCGGGACTCCTCTTCCCTTGCGCGAGATTCTTTTATGTAACGTTCAATAGTTTTAAGTTTTTCTATCATCCTATCGGCCACTTCAGTGATAGAGAAAGGATCGGGATCCTCAAAGCTTGAATCAGGTTGTTCGATCCTTGGTTCCTCATAGTACCTATATGAAGTAGATGGTTCACACCATTGTCCTTCATTGTAAGCATATGATGGATAAGGGTCGTAATTTTGTTCTTCATAGTACTCATATGAGGTGGGTTGTTCACACCATGGTTCCTCATAATAAGTATATGAAGGTGGTGGTTCATATCTTGAGTCCTCAAAGTATGAGTATGAAGGTTCATACCTTGGTTCATCAAAATATGAGTATGAGGGGATAGGTTCATACCTTTGGTCTTCATAGGATGTGTATGAAGTTGATGGCTCGTACCTGGGCTCCTCATAATAGTTGTATGAAGTGGATGGTTGGAATAAGTTACAACATTGTACCGAGTGCGGGTTTCCACAATTTATGCAATAGTCTCTCATATAATCATCCTCCTCATAGGTGTAGTTGTAACCTCCTGAATATTTATCCATAAGAATCACTCAGCAGACCACAACTGAGTCTCGGGACCAGAAAACAGAAACAAAGACGGAAACAGAGGCTGGACACGGCCCCGTGTCTGGTGAACACGGCCCCGTGTCTGGTGAACACGGCCCCATGTTCAGGATCTGTATCTAGGCATTTTAATTAAAGTTACTGGTCTCGTTGAGCACAGAGGCGTGTTCAGTGAGGACGGCCCCGTGTTCAGACTGTATCTGGGTATCTAACTAAAAATGTGCAGCACGGCCCCGTGTTCAGTGAACACGGCCCCGTGTTCAGGCTACTGTGAATGCAAACTAAACTAAAATGCAGAAAAATGTGCGCGCGTTTTTTAAAAAGGTTTTGAAAAACTGATTTGGCCATCGATTTTAAGCTTTCTTAAAATCCTTGTGTCCCCGGCAACGGCGCCAAAAACTTGATGTGCGCGTGAAGTGTTATATATTTTAGATGTATATTTTAAGCCCTTTTTACACTATTAGCCAAGTTTTAAATTTATAAAACACGATATTTACTAACACTAAACACACATATGGGCAAGTGCACCCATCGTGGACGTAGTATAGTGTTGGTAAGATACCGAGGTCGTCCATGGACACAAGAGCTTTTAGTACCGGTTTATCCTCAATGTCTAATCAAATTAAAATGTTAGAAAAAGATTTTAAACTAAGAAAATAAAACTAACTAAAATGCTGAAAATAAAAATAAAAACAAAAACAGATAGACAAGATGAATCACTTGGATCCGACTCGTGTGTTAGTGTAACCTTTGATTATTTTCGCACTTTTGCACTTTTTTAAGAGATTATCTTAGTTATTGTAGTAGGCCCCTCTTTTGAAGGCGACGTTACCCTCAACCCAGTAGTTTGAGTCAGCAAGGATACAATCCTAAAGGGTCGGATTATTGAAAGATAATTAATTAAGTTATTAATGCAAAATGTGGTAGGCCCCTCTTTTGAAGGCGATGTTACCCTCAGCTAAGTAGTCTGAGTCAGCAGGGATACAGTCCTAAATAGCTGGGTTAAAGTTTTAATAGTAGTTAACTTATGAGGGGATCAAAGAGTTTGGACCCCCGCCATCCAATACATTTGGGTATTGAAGGAGGTCCTACTAAATTTGACCCAGGTCTCTTGCAGGATCTCTAAACGCTGAACAACGGCAAGACTCTTACCAAACCGTTCCCTTAACCCCCGACCAGGTAGCCAACATACCTCCAAATAGACCGTGGAGATATGAATGGTGAAAATCTTTTATTTTATATAGACAGTAAAATAACGCCAAGACACCACGGACAAACGATAAGGAAGAATCACCTTCAACATAAGAAACTAGTAATTAAAGTCATTAATACAAAACCAATTAAAAGGTGCAAAAGATTAAAAATAAAAAGTATTACACTAAACACTTGTCTTCACCAAGTGATGTAAGAGACTTAGGCAAACATGGCCTTTGATTGTCAAGAACTCTTACGATCAATCTTGGATCCTGAGACGACTCACACACTCTATGATGGACAATGGATGATGGTGGTGGATGATGGTGTTATGGTGGTGGTGGGTGGTGGGTGAAGTGTGAGAGAGGTGGTGTGTCACACCCTCGAAATCCACACGCGGAGTATTACCGCGAGGCATGTGACGACCAGGATCTTAGCCACTAATTATTTTGAACGGATTAGTTATTGATATAAACATTAGCATAATTTGTGACCTAATTTAAATTTTTCAAAACATAGTTTAAGTTCACAGCGGAAAGGGAAAGAAAACGCATCATAATTGAAACCACAAGTTTATTATCATGTTACTTACGAACCACGCACTCCATCCGATTGCAACGTCCGTCCAGAGCTGTATCGAGCAACCTGCAAAGCATGCAGTAGAGTGTCAACATAACGTTGGCGAGTTCACGTGTTTGTAGTTTTTCAGTTTTAATTCCAAAAACTTGTTTTAACTAGTTAATTTATCCGTTTATACATGCCATGGGGAGCTACCCCATAAGTGAGCGACTAAACTGTTTTTTTTTTTCCAATACCGAATACTAGGTAACCGTACGTTTCCGCAGTGCCCCGTTTGTCAATGTTCTATCATCATTGACGGTTTTTCTAGAGTACATTAGTTCACGACCGATCCTCTACAGGCGCGGTGTGAGGCTGGTAAGACCTATATAGCGCTATCAACTAATAACCCGTTCGCCTGGCCCCGGCGACTAATCGGTATTAAGTAGTAGGGACTTGAATGATAGAGTTTCGTTTAGTGTTGCTCGTTGCATTCCGTATAAACAATAATTAACTAAGGGTCCCGCACAAAGGGGAGAAAAATGTGTTTGTATCCCTCACAGGGGATAGTGTTGTTACCCGTATCCCACACAAGGAGATAGAAATACCGTATCCCGCACAAGGAGATAGTAAGCAATTCTAAACCAGGAAAAGTTGTTTCGTTCCGTTTCCCAACCACCGGGAACGCATGCTTTAAGTAAAAAGTAGTGAACTCACCTTTGCTTTGCTCGGTTGACAATTTACTCGTGTTACATTGGTCAACCATACCCTATTATGGTTGATAAATACTTATTAGGTTCGCATGCAAGAAATGTCACGTATAATTTACATGTATCTAACACATAGCATGTAAGTCATACTAGCACCCGATACATTATCGGGCCTGTCCTAATCATACGGGCAATCAAACAGTTAACAATAACAAACAGTCCAAACATGACATCACATTATGCGGCCCAAATAACTAAGTCAAGCAGCCCAGCTGAGACCAGGTGGTCTCGACTCGAGATCATGGGGTCTCGAGTCGCAACCAAGAGGTCTTGGGTTGCAAATGAGAGATCTCGAGTGATGCATGCACGAATCGAAACCTTGAGTTCTCGAGTTAGGTCTCGAGTCGAGATCAGGAGATCTCGAGTCGCAAGCTAGCTGGTCTCGAGTCTCTCTATATGAAGTGTCTGGTTCCGAGTTAGTGAATAAAAGGTCTCGAGTCGCAACCATGGGGTTTCGACTCGCAACCTCTGACAGAACTTCTAGCATCCTTCTCCAATTTAGAAAAGACCAATCACAATTCATTAACATGCTCTGCTTTCCGTACATACCCTAATTCAGATCAAATACAACACATTTCAAATATTTCAAGCGTCATCCGAACAGTTCATCATCGGGTTTTCAATATTTATCGAACAATCACATCGACCATAAACATCAATGAAATATTACCATAGTTGTTAACCTTTCATAAACACTAATGCATACAAACCATACTGAAAATCCTAAAATAAAAGCAAGAAATATAAGGGTATAATTATACTACACTATGCACAGTTAACAACCTTCCTACCATAAACAAACCAACAGTAACCATTATCCTTCTGGGATTAATAATTACTAATATTCATACATAGTATGATGCATAACACCCTAACAGTTGTTCATATTCATTTCTATACCACCATGACATACAGTTAGAATTCTCCAATCCAATAAATTAACAAATATATGAGTACAACCTAAACTAACAGTTTCTTAAATCAAAAATCACAATATATTATTCAGCCATAATAAAAAGCACCAGATTTCATCAACTAGATTCATATTAGACAGATTATGGTCCTTTATATACAAATTCCAACCAAATAAGTAACTTGAACCAATGTGCAGGTCTTTGCAAACAACTAATTAAACACATATTCACAAAGATGCAAGGTAAATCAAAAGAGACACACACTACATCAGTAGACATTCGCGCTCCTTTTTAAATCTAAACACCGAGTTGCTAACAAGTGTATGTTCATTTATTCAAGAATATGTGAGACAAACAAGGGCGAGTACCTACTGGCGGATGTTCAATCGGAAGAACGAGGGGTCCGCTGCTACTGCTTGCGGAGCTACGTCGGAGCTCCGTCGGCCTCCGCCACCATCAGCTCCAGTCAGCACCACCTCCGCTGCAACCAGTTTCCACCGCTGCACCAGACTCGAACCGAAGAGAACCACCACCGCTGATGACGACCGAAGGCTGTCTCCGCCGCCCTCCGTCGTCGGTAACCGCATAACTCGTCATCATCATCGTCATATCCTGAAGTCCACCGCCTCTGCCGTCGTGAACGGCAGCACTCGCCGTCTCTCTTTTGAATCAGATATGGGCGTGTATACGAACAGAGATGTTTGATGGTTTTATTATAGGAACGACGGCCGGAGCTCCCTCATTGCCGGATTCATTTGAGAGATGGAGAGGAGTGTGTGTAACAGAGGGAGGAGGGAATGTGCGGGTGTGAGTGGTTGTCGAAGGAGGATGAAATGGCCGGTGGGGTCGCCGGAAAACGGCTCCGATCGCCGGAGGTCTTGATGGAGAATCGGGGGGCAAAGAGGGGTGTTGACGGCTGCTTTTGGTGTAATTTAGGGTTTTATGTTTGGGGAAAAAATGAGGGGTGGGGGTTATAAGGGGCTTTAAATAGACTAGGGTTTTGATTTGGGGGGTTGGGTTGGGCTTAGGCCCGAGCGTGTTTGGATCCGCAATGTTATGTGCCTCGCACCATCGTATTGGCCCGTTTTATAATTAACTAATACGTAAATAATTAAAACTCTCGTCACGGATTACTATTATTCCGTGAAATAATGACGATAATAACAATAATAAATAAATAATAGTGAATACGAGCATTAATACAATGCTCGTTTCTCGACGATCAGGATCAAGGGTTCGAGTTGTCACATGGTGTGCCAAGGGATGAGTTGAAATGTCTCTAAGCACTCCTATTTACAGGCTGAACAGAAGCTCGGGCACGGCCCCGTGCCCGCTGGGCACGACCCCGTGTCCATCCTTGTCTCTCTTCTCATTAATTGTAATTCGCAATTACAATAAATGCGCCTGCAGGAGTCTGACCACGCCCCCGTGTCTACTGGGCACGGCCCCGTGGTGGGCAATAGAAGCTTCTAAAGGTTTGACTTTTCTGCTGCTTCTTGGGCACGGCCCCGTGCTCGCTGAGAACGGGGCGTGTTCAGTCTTCTGTGTCCTTGGTTTTGCTTGGGAAGATGTTGTTGAGGGGTCGGGCATTCCACTTTTGTTCCTTTTCTTGTATTTATGTTAGATTTTGCTGTCTTTTTGCTTCTTTTGTTAATTTGAGCTCATTTAATCCTGAAAATACAAAAGGAAGACAAAAACACACTTTTTCCAACATTAGTACTAAAAAAGGGTTAGTTTTATGCCACATTTGATATAATTTATATGTTGCATTTTGCGCATATCAATCAGCAGCAGCAACAGCAGCGAGGCAACAGGGGATGCTTTCAGTGTGGTGCCGAAGGCCACTTCAAGCGAGACTGCCCCCGGTTAAATCGAAACCAGAACAACAACAACAACAATGATCAGGGCAATGGGAATGACAATGGGGGAAACAATAATGACAACGGAGCTAGGGGTCGTGCGTTCGTGCTGGGTCAAGGTGATGCAAGGAATGATCCTAATGTAGTGATGGGTAAGTTCCTTCTCGACGACTTTTATGTTACTGTATTATTTGATTCGGGTGCCGATACCAGTTATGTGTCTTTAAAAGTTAGTCAAATGCTTAAACGTACACCAACTCCTTTAAACACCGAGCATGTCGTAGAGTTAGCTAATGGTAAGAGTTTAGAAGCCACGCACATAGTCAAGGGTTGTAGCATTGTTTTAGCTGGTCAGACCTTCTCTATCGATCTAATTCCTATAGTTCTGGGTAGTTTCGACATCGTCATTGGGATGGATTGGTTATCCCAACAACAAGCAGAGATCCTATGCAAAGAGAAGATTGTTCGTATTCCTCGTTCCGGCCAGGAACCTCTTGTGATTCAAGGCGACAAGAGTGGTGCTATGGTGGGCATCATCTCTTTCCTAAAGGCCCAAAAGTGTTTGCGAAAGGGCCACACTGCCATACTAGCCCTCGTTACTGACACATCAACGAAAGAGAAGAAAATCGAGGATATTCCTGTAGTACGCGACTTTCCTCAAGTGTTTCCTGAAGAATTACCTAGGCTACCGCCTCATCGCCAGGTTGAATTCCAAATCGAGTTAGCTCCTGGGGCAGCACCAATAGCTCGTGCACCGTATCGCTTAGCTCCATCGGAATTGGAAGAATTATCCGCACAACTACAAGAGCTCTTGGATAAGGACTTTGTTCGTCCTAGCTCTTCGCCTTGGGGAGCTCCAGTATTATTTGTGAAAAAGAAAGACGGTACCTTCAGGATGTGTATTGACTACCGCGAACTCAACAAGGTAACCGTAAAGAACCGCTATCCTCTTCCCCGCATCGATGATTTGTTCGATCAGCTACAAGGGTCGAGCTACTACTCCAAGATTGATCTGAGGTCTGGTTACCACCAACTGAGAGTCCGGGACGAGGACGTCTCCAAAACAGCATTCAGAACTCGCTACGGCCACTACGAGTTTCTGGTCATGCCCTTCGGGTTAACAAACGCGCCTGCAGTCTTCATGGATCTTATGAACAGAGCGTGCAAGCCTTACTTGGATAAGTTTGTGATTGTATTCATCGACGACATCCTGATCTACTCTAAGAGTCAGGAGGAACACGAGCAGCATTTAAGACTCATTCTGAAAATCCTTCGAATAGAACAGTTATACGCCAAGTTTTCGAAATGCGACTTCTGGCTTCGTGAAGTCCACTTTCTAGGCCACGTGGTAAACAAGGATGGGATTCATGTTGATCCATCCAAGGTAGACTCGATTAAGAACTGGTCTGCACCTCGCACGCCAACGGAAATTCACCAATTCTTGGGTTTGGCAGGTTACTACAGGAGATTTATCAAGGATTTTTCCAAGATCGCGCAACCTCTCACCTCACTAACGCAGAAGGGCGTTACTTATCGATGGGGTAATACGCAGGAAACCGCTTTTCAGCACTTAAAGAATAGACTTTGTAGGGCACCTATTCTTTCATTTCCAGAGGGCACAGACGATTTTGTAGTTTATTGCGACGCATCAATTCAGGGTTTGGGTTGTGTATTGGTGCAACGGGACAAAGTCATTGCCTACGCTTCGCGCCAACTTAAGATCCACGAAAGGAACTACACTACACTACACATGATCTAGAGCTGGGAGCTGTTGTTTTCGCGCTTAAGATATGTAGACATTACCTGTACGGTACCAAGTGCACCATCTACACCGATCACAGGAGTCTCGAGCATATCTTCAAGCAAAAGGAATTGAACATGCGTCAACAACGATGGGTCGAGTTACTGAACGATTACGAATGTGCCATCAAGTACCATCCGGGCAAAGCCAACGTTGTGGCCGACGCCCTCAGTCGAAAAGACACTGCACCTAGACGCGTGCGAGCACTACAACTTACCATCCAGTCTAGTCTTCCTGCACAGATACGAGATGCTCAGGTAGAAGCATTGAAACCAGAAAACGTCAGGGCTGAAGCCTTACGCGGCTCGAGGCAACGGTTAGAATAAAAGGAAGACGACACCTACTATGTAACAGGACGCATTTGGGTCCCACATTATGGAAACTTACGCGAGCTGGTAATGGATGAAGCACATAAGTCTCGCTACTCGGTACATCCTGGTTCGGATAAGATGTACCACGATCTCAGAACTACGTATTGGTGGCCTAGCATGAAAGCCCAAATAGCAACTTACGTTAGCAAATGTTTGACTTGTGTGAGAGTCAAGACGGAGTATCAGAAACCATCAGGCCTACTTCAGCAACCAACGATACCACAATGGAAATGGGAGGAAATTTCCATGGATTTTGTTACTGGCCTGCCTAGATCTCAACGAGGTAATGATACTATTTGGGTGATCGTGGATCGACTCACAAAGTCTGTACACTTCTTGGCTATTAAGGAAACAGACAAGTTCTCTACCTTAGCAGACATTTACTTAAAGGAAGTGGTTTCGAGGCACGGGGTGCCAACCTCCATTATTTCCGATCGTGATGCACGATTTACTTCAGAACTGTGGCAAGCGATGCACAATTCTTTTGGCTCACGATTAGACATGAGCACGGCTTATCACCCTCAGGCGGATGGGCAGTCTGAGCGCACTATCCAGACTCTAGAAGACATGCTTCGGGCATGTGTTATCGACTTCGGCAACGACTTGGAAAAACATCTCCCGTTAGTGGAGTTCTCGTACAACAACAGTTACCACACCAGCATTCAAGTTCTTGTACGGGCGTAAATGCCGATCACCTCTGTGTTGGGCAGAGGTGGGGGATAGTCAGATCACGGGTCCAGAACTCGTAGTCGATGCTACAGAAAGAATTGCTCAGATACGACAACGAATGGCGGCAGCTCGTGACCGTCAGAAAAGCTACGCTGATAAGCGCAGGAAACCACTCGAGTTCCAGGTTGGGGATCGAGTGCTACTCAAAGTCTCACCATGGAAGGGCGTAGTTCGTTTTGGTAAACGAGGCAAGCTCAATCCGCGGTATGTCGGACCGTTTGAAATCATAGAAAGAATAGGCAAAGTGGCCTACAAACTGAACCTACCAGCAGAACTTGGTGGAGTTGACAACGTTTTTCACGTGTCAAATCTGAAGAAGTGTCTGTCAGATGAGACCCCCATAGTTCCTCTCAATGAACTCACTATCGACGAACAGTTGCGATTCATCGAGGAACCAGTTGAAATCACGGACCGGGATATTAAGGTCCTCAAGCACACCAGAATACCTATTGTACGAGTTCGTTGGAACTCCCGTCATGGCCCAGAGTTCACCTGGGAACGCGAAGATCAGATGAAACAAAAGTATCCCCAATTGTTCGCAAACAGTACAACCACTACTGAGGCTGAAGCTACCACGGAATTTCGGGATGAAATTCCAAACCAACGGGGGAAGGATGTGACACCCCATGAAAACCATGCAACTTAACTAGCTTCCTCAGTGAGTACGTACCAAATTTCGGGACGAAATTTCTTTTAACTTGGGGATAATGTGACAACTCGTATTTCAGACCTCTATTTGTACTTTGATGTAACCAGTGGGAACGGTATGTGATTATGTGTAACTTGGTTGATTGGTTGATTGTCTAATGAAATTATATGTGTTTTTACATGTGAATGTGTATGTACTTGTATGATCCGAATCGCACGACAACCACTCGATCGCACAAGCCCACTCGGACCATACTCTTTGCACTAGAACCACAAAGGCGGCCCATGATGGGTTCGGCCCACTTCCTTTGCACGCATAACTTTAGGAGGAGGGGGTATACTCCTCATTAGTTGCAAAACACACAACACACACAAACCCTACCCTCTCATTCTCTCCTCTCGAAGCCGAACGCAGCACATCCCCTCTCCACCGAAGCTTTGTGTTCGGATCAATCCTTGTTCCCTTCTCTAACCGGGTAGTGTTTTTAGTTTGATTGTATGTTGAATGATGTTGTGATATATATATATATATATATGCTCTACATGATGATTTAGGGGTGATATATGATTAATGGTGATGTAAACTGTTGATGTTTGATGTCATAATAATCGGCTCACATGTGTACTTGATGATATCCATATGATTTGGATTGCATGATCTAAAGTTAGAACCGAACACATAATAATCGGCTGTGATGTGTTATCAATCGGATGATTGTTGTGCTGTTATGAAGGGTGCATGTTAGTAATCAAGCCATGAATCTGTTAATATGTGAAGGTGTGGTTGATAATTATGTGATAAATGATTTTAGGGTTCATATGATTTGGTGATAATTGCTCTGTTTGATCGAGTATTGTATGGTTGGAAAACTGTTAGATGTCGATTGATAATCTCATAAATAGAAACCATGTAACTAATTGATTGTTGACTAAATCGGAAAATGGAAACAATGTAACTGATTTCATGAATTAAGGAAGTTTGTTAACTGGTCGCACAAGCTCTTGAATCGCACAAGAGCTCAATCGCACAAGGCGACTGATCGCACAAGTACCAGACGCACAAGTGCAGTCGCACAAGTAAGGTACCTCACATAGAGCACAGTGTACAACACAGCGTATGCATGATTGCACAAGACCTTGTGGATCGCACAAGATGGTGCCGTTCGCACAAGGCTTGGGCCACACACAAGCGTTTGGACTATCGGGCCTTAAAGCCCAATATCCTGTCACACGGGCTAACCCAACCGCACAACCCAACTGAATCGCACAAGTTATCCGGATCGCACAAGTCGTCCGGGTCGCACAAGATCACTGCTTGGGCCGAGCATACTGTTGGACTTCTTAATTGTTGGGCCGGGTTTATGTTGGATCGCACAACATGTTGGGCTGGGTATTACTTGGGCTTCTTTGCATGAATCGCACAAGTTGGATTTGTTACATGACTGTTAACGTGTTACCATGATCAATACGTGTACATAACCTGTTAGTTCCGTGAAAACTTATGTGCACTACGTAAAACCTAGACCTGACTTGTACGGTAACCATGTTAGGACGTGGTTGACCACTTATAGCTCAAGTAACCATTTCGTGTATCTACCGAGCAAACCAAGGTGAGTTCACACTGTCTCCAAGGCATGGGATTCCTGAGGGTTGGGAATGGGTAAACGAACTACACAATAAATACTACCATCCGCTGGGAGTAGGATGCCATGATTACACACTGGACCAAACCTCTATCATTTAAGTCCCTCATCATATCGACTTAATCGTCGGGGCCTATGGCGAGCGGGTCATTAGTTAATAGCGCTATTAGGTTTAACAAACCTCACACCGCGCCAGTCGGACGGGCGTGTACTAATGGACTATGGGCAAAGGGTCAATGCTGATAGACATTGACTTAGGGCACCTCTTACATTTTCGTAGCAGTCGATACACTCGGTCTAGTAACACATGGGAAACCCCCACTAATCTTCGCACACATGTCTGGGAGACCGCGATACGAATTAATACGATATATGGATTACAAAACGAACTCATGATTTACAAAACGAACACGATAACTAAACAACCCACTGTGAACTCGCTCAACTTTGTTGTTGACTCGTTGTTACATGCCTTGCAGGTCGTTAGGTACTCTCGGAGCTTGCACAGGGAGGCGCGGTCGTTGTGGGACATGGCAGTGTGTGCCATGCTAAAAACATTATTTTATTTCATACTTAATACTTACATTGGGTTTTACAATTATGCTTCCGCTAAACACTTAACTATGTTTTTGGATTTGAAACACCTTTCATATTGTGTGGTTGAATTTTACTTATTACTTGTGATGTTCAATATGATTGGTGACTTGATCCTGGTCAGTCACGCCTCCAAGCGGTGGTTTTCCGCGTGTGGATTTTGGGGGTGTGACAGGCTAGAACTAAAACCAACTAGCATTACAACCTTAAATCAAAATTATACCATTTGGGATTGATAAATAGGTGATTAGAGAAATTATAATTTGTGTGCTTTAATTGATAAATAATAAAAAATTGAACTATCTTGTGTTTATGTGTTTGATTCAGACATTGGTTTCCCAACAAACTAGTTGCAAAATAAGTTACAAAAATCATTCGAATACACCCTCTCTCATATTAGTTAACAATATCAGTTTAAAAGTATACTTATAACATATTAGTGTCCAACCATTTAGTGTAGGGTTTCAAGGTGCCTTTAGCAACCTGAATAACGTTTCATATCTCCTAAGACCAACAATATTTGGAAAGAGAGCAGAGTTTACTGTTCTCATCTGTATATTTGGAAAAACATTGTTTCTTCGCATTTATTTTTTAATATTTTTTTTGAAAGTGGTTGTGAGTGGAAAAGAGAGAAAAGATAATGATAAAGGTATAAAAGTTATTATTTACTTGAAAAGGAAAAAAGTAAATATAGTGATTTTTAGTGTAATATGTGGATGAGAAAAGAGAAGTTTATGGGAATGCTCTAATAATTGATCAAAACATCGCCCAACTCCCAATTCTTGGTTATTTGTTGTTCTTAGTATATAACATGTGTTTGAAGTAGCTTGTTATACGTTGTAATAATGTACAACCAAACGTGTGTAACATTGTTTATATGTATTAATTCACAACTGGTCGGTGCAATAGTATTATCGAAGATTCTTTATTTGACCACCGAACTTTTCACTTATTTGTACAACTGGTCACTAACAAAATCACTACTCTTCTTTTCAGTTTCTCACAGTTCACTTAGTTCCGATCGGCCGCTGGCGGCAGTTCAAACATACTGAACAATAGTATGGTTTTAGGATTTTACGTTTTGGCCACTAAGGTTTCTACATTTTTGTTTGACTTTATGCCAAAACCCTACTTCACATCGTGGTGTTTGTGTGGTGGTGACAGTGGCTGTGTTTTGATGGTGGTGGTGTGTTCGGTGACAGTGGCGGTTAGGCGGCGGGTGTGGGGGGGGGGGGTGTTTGAGTTTGGCCGCCAAGGGATTGATTACAATTAATTACGATGAAGAGTTCAAACCTAAATACCCGCAATATACCACACATCACTATTCGATTCTTTCCAATTAAGCACACCCCGAAACTCCATTGTGCACTCGAAATAATATAATATGCAATATGGTAGAACATGCATCTCCACTTGTAGAACATGGGCCACTCTTTCTCATACTTCAAATATTTTTTGGATGGAGTTGGGTCTTGTAGGTGATATGTGCCTTATATGTCATATTATTGAATGTGTCCTTTTGCTAGTCACTCACATCACATGATGCTTTAAACGATAATTGATAATCGATAATCGTCCTCCTTTTGAACGAATGAACTGACTAATTGTTCTTGATTCCAAATTATCAATAGGAGGACCTAAATTATATGCTCAGTGGCGGATCCAACCTTCATTTGTGTGTTCCCAGAAATCCAGTGCGTTTGGAAAAAATAAAAAAAAATAGTGAGAACCTTATAAAATTTAGAAAAATGTAGTGAGAATTAACCATCGGATGACGTTAGTTGGATCTTCGGTGACGTTGAGAGCTCCTGTCCTTGCTTGCTACAAAAGAAATAAACCGTTAGCCTCGCCACGGGGGACCCCGGGAGGGGGATCCGTGACCAAGCTCCGGCGTGAGGATAAGTAAACTTGCCGGATGAGGTAAGGAGTGTTTTCCGATGAAGGTATTCACCGAAAAGTTCGTATCTTGGTGTGAATCTAATTAATGTGCTATGTGTGTAGTAAATACGAGGAATATTGGTCGGAGTTAATGAGGAGAATAAATGAGAGTAGTAAATGAGAAGTTGGCCGGAGATTATACCTGTCTTTGCCTTATCCTTGTTCCTTCTTATATAATGGCATGCCCTTATCTCTAAGAGAAATATCCCTCATATTATCTAACGGTAACTGTGATGCTTTGGGAAGGTCAGACACGTGTCTGACCCCCAACGGTTGCGATACCTTTCTCCATTAATGCATAGCCGGATAAGTACTATGATGGTGACCGGATGCTTCTCTTATCAGGCATTTAATGAGCCTGTTATCTCTTAGTTGTTTTCCCGCTCACGTGAAGAAGAAACCTTGGTAAGCAAGGGAAATTCACTTAGTGGGCTCTTGAGTGATTGGGCTCCCTAAAGAGAAAGGTCCAATGCGGGTAAAGTGGGCTTCCACTGGCCCGTCGTCAAGTCATCTTTAGTCCCTGGTTCTGAGACCCGAGGCTCATGATCCGGGGCTGAGTCACAACCGTTTAAGAGAGATGGTTTCTCTTTGGGTGGGCCCACTCCTGATCAGTTGTTGTTTGCAGTTTTTATTAATCATTACATCGCCGAATCAACTGTAGCGGGAATTAACTCCCTAGTTGCACGTGCCCGTTTTCAAATTTTTGAAGGGACTGCTGATGTGACGGTTACTTGTACGTCAGCAGTTACCTCTTTAAATATCCCCTTTGATCTCTTCCGATTGCCCATTCAAATTTCTCAACCTCCTTTCCTTCCCTGTAGTTATCTTCCCCATTCACCATTTCTCTTAATCATGAGTCGCGGCGGTCGATCGTCAATAAGGTCTATCTTAACAGTGAAGGATCTGAAAACCTTCGTCGAGGCATACAATATTCCGGATCAATTCTCTCCTTCCTTACCCGGCCCCAACGAATCGGCAGAATGCACGCCGGATAGAATACCCATTTACACCCTTGCCTTTTCTTCCTGTGGGGTCCGATACCCCCTTTCTGCCTTCAAGATTTCTCTGCTTCGTCATTTTGGTGTACATTTCTCGCAGATTCACCCTTTGGGGTTCATGAGGGTAGTTCATTTTGAACTGTCCTATGCTGCTATCTCGGGGGAACCCTCTGTCCCTCTGTTCTGTATGTTTTACCGGCTGATTTCCGATGGTGACTGGTTCACCTTTGCTAAGCGTCAAAACAGTGTTTCGAGGCCTTGCTACAACTTCATGCCGACTTCGACCTACCCAAAGGACTGGAAGTGTAGGTTCATATTTGTTTCTGCGGCTATGTTACCGGAATCCCCTGTGCCAAAGGATCTTGACGTTGTTATTGAGGATGTTGTACCTACCCTTTCTGCAAGCGAGACTGTCCAGTGGAAAAGAATGTGTGATAATCCCACAAGGGCTTTTACTTTCTCCGAGGGGATGCTTGCCATGGGTGGTTTGAGCCCTTCCTACCCAGTTCGTCCAAGAGCCTTCTTTGGCAAGAAAGGTACTTTTTTGTTCCGGGTCTGTTTCTTATAATCATTTCCTTTTTCCTTTCATGCTTTTGGGGACCCGTAGTTATCTTTGGTGCCTTGTGCAGAGATAACTTTGTGGCGGCTTCTTCAAGGTGATTCCAAGGATGTGAAATATGTGGTTGATGACGAGGTTGATCCCCGGTTGAATGCGGAGGCACAGGTTGCGGGGGGATCCGTCCAGGCAGGAGGTTCTGTTGCCCTGGGTGGATCTGAGGAGGATCTTTCTGGTGGAGAGGAAAGTTCTCCCGACCTTCCTCCTGTTCATCCCTCCGGTCAGAGCGACGATGAAGAAGTGGAGATACAGCTGGTTCGTAAGAGAAAGTCTGTCAGTCCTCATCCGGCTCCTGCACCTCGCAATATTCGCCAGAGGCTTCGGAGTGCTAGTGGTCAAAAACCTCCTTCTTCCAAGGCTGTTTCTGACCTTCCTCCTGCCGGGGTCAAAGGTTCCTTGTCCAAGCATTTAAAGTCCTCAAGCTTAGTGAGTGCCCCATTACTGGTAAGTTATCTCTTTTCCTCTTCTTTCTTTTTGTGTCTTTTCTGATTGTCCCTTCTTCTTGTTTCTTAGGGGAGTTCCTGGGAGCCTATAGAAATTCCAACTGGTCCTTCTCCTTCCCGCATCCGGGACAAGGCCTCTGAGGTGGGGGTAGCTCGCTTTTCCTCGGCTTATGAACTTTCTTCGTTACATGCTACTGGGACTAGCAATCCTACTTTTCAGAAAGGCCTTGCTTGTCGATCCCCCCTTGCCCCTCTGTTTGCTGATGCCATCCCTACCACTTATGTTCCCAAGTGGAAGGTAACTAGTTCTTCCGTGATAGGGACTCCTGAAGCTGCCAGGGATTTTCTGAGTCATGATGTCCCCCCCTCACATAAATTTGTAAATTCTGCCCTGAGGGATGATCTCTTTGAAGATCAATACAGCATGTCTTTGTGTGAAAGCTTCTTTAGGGGTGCTGGGATGCTGCAAAAGGATTGACGATTTGAGGAAAGCAAACGAGGGACTCAAGACTGAGCTTAAGGCTTCCCAGTCGGTTGTTGCTGGGCTTAGAGGCCAAGTGGTTGATGCTGAGAGGAGGCTACAGGAGGAGAAGGTGCATAATCTTCTCCCCCCCTTTTTTATATATGCATACGTATTCACTGATCCTTTGTTTAGGGGGCTGGGGCTATGCTTGAGAGGAAGGAGCGAGCCTGGGAGCAGGAGATGGCATCGTTGATTGCGGAGAAGGAGGAGCTTGCTGCTGAGCTGAAGCATGTGAAGGAAGTTGGCTCCGTTTCCCAGGAGCAGCTTAACACTATGTATGCAGATTACGGGATAACTTCAGATGATAACCAACGGTTGGCTGGGGAGAAGCACTGGTTGATTACTGAAGGTTTTGGGGCTTTCCTGACTGCTGTAGCTCAATCAGAAGACTTTAAAAGTGGTTTGGAGGAGGTTTATAGGGCCTATAGGGATGTTGGCTATCAGGCGGGGTTGAAGGACGGCTATGCTTATTCTGCCCAAGGCCTGGGTAGAAAAGAGACTCCTCTTTATAATTCCAAAGCGAAGAAGAGGTTGTCCAAACTGAACGAGGAGTTTGGGCGTAAAACCCCGACCGTCCTTGCCAAGATCCTTGAGCATCCCGTGATTTCCATTGATGAACTGAAGGCCCTGTTCTCCTCCGCTGGTCCTTCGTCTCCGCCGTCCCTTTCCGGGGGTGATCCCCAGTGAATTCTGAACACTTGACAAACTTCGATATGGTTGTAATAACTCTAACTTACTTTGTGACATTTGTATGCTTTGCTTGACTTTGTTTTGGGTGGTCCTTTATGTTGGGGACCACCTTGACCGCTAATCGTATGACCTATGGTTATGTATAGCTCCTCCTTTGCTTTGTTGCTCGTTCCTTGTCTTGTTTGTTTTGTTTCTGCAGGGGCTTTTATCGGAGGATAGCTTGGTGATTCCCTGGAGACTTTCAAGCTGCTTTAGTGAGGAGCTATGTTTTCACTTTGTCTCGCTGTGTTTGTAATTTCCTATATTGTTTAGTTTTTGCCCAAGTTACTTGGGGCTTCTTTTTATATGTATTAAATAAAGCAGATTCCCCTTCGTAGTTTTCTATATACGAGTGCGTTTGCATTATTTGTTTTTTATTGTTTGCTTCGCTAAACTGTGATTGTCTGTTCGAGGCCAATCGGTGGACAAGTTTATAATGCGGTATTATGCTTTTTGACTTGTTTTTGTCCGTCTTAGGTTAGCTAGACCTTTATTAGCCCCACGGCCGGGCTTTGGGCATGTCTTGAATGCCTCATACACGTGTGTTTGTTTGTTCTAGTTATAGATTTAAAGGGTGTTCGTAGGCACGTCTGCCCAGGTATGGTTACCCGCAGTTTTCAAAATGGGACACTTTTGTCCGTCTTTCACTGAATCGGGTCTCCCCATTGCAACTTTTGGGAGTGGTTCGGTATGCCCATAACACAAATGGAAGTTCTTCCAGCCAGCCCTTCTGTTTCCTCCCAAGCCTGCCCTTCATTCCTTTGATAATGCTTTGGTTGGCTCTCTCTACCAACCCGTTACTCTGGGCATGGGTTACAGAGGTGAACACTTGTTGAATCCTCATCTGCTCGCACCACGGCTTGAAGGGTCTTCCGGCGAATTGCACCCCGTTGTCACTCACCAGTTCCTTCAGGACCCCATATCTGCTGTAACAACTGCCACTAAAATCAATAATTAGGACAATAATTAGTCAATAAGAAAACCCTAATTGAGACACCTAAGTAATTCTACACTAACCCTAAAATTTTCAGAACAATCGGAATCAGGATCAGGGCCCCTAAAACTCGAGGGGGGCAAACCCTAGTTGAATATTTATCTATTAATATCGTTGTTGAAAGCTGATTGGCCAATTGTTTTGATTCACCCAAGCTAGTCCCGAGCCTAGGCAGCCTATAATTAGACTGCTTAGCTTACGGACCGTAAAGGGTCCGGCATACGGTCCGTAAGGAAGTCCCAAAAATTACTATAAATAGCCGACATTGGCACTCACCTGTAGAAGTTAAAACGATGTAGAAATTCTGTTTGTGCGTCGAATTATACTCAAAACAGTCCCTAACACACACACACGATCACGAGGTGCTGCCGCAATCAGGGTAATAACTCGATCGCTATTACGATTCAACGTCCGGTCGATTATAACTATCCAACGATTGTCCGAGTGCTGCTCAAATTGAGCTTGTACTTTGTTATTCATTGTGATTTCAACTTGAATGTTTGAGTGCTGTTCGAATTCAGACTATGCTCTGTCATTCGTTGTGAATCCATTGAATTATTAAGTATCGCACTTGATAATAGTTGTGAGGGTTTAATCTCGTGAATTGACGTTACTGCTGAATTAGTTACTAATCCCGTTTGTGTGTGTGCATTGTTATTTAAATTAGGTTAGAAGGCTAATCAGTAAAGCTTATACTCTGCTCGTAAATCTGCAATGTGAGTCATTCCTCTTTTATAAACTCTTTTCTCACAGTTTGTGAGTCATTCTCTTTTTATCAACTGTTTTACAAAACTCCAAGTTATTTTCCAAAGTTATAATTACAGGGATTAAGTCTATGTAATCACCAAATTACAGCCGGTATGTGGGGTTTTGTATACATTACTTATTTCCCGTCACACTTGGACAAACGGGTGGCCAAGGGGTGATCTGACCACAGTCACAGACACCATTGGACAAATGGATGGTCGAGTGACAAATACTGTGGGTAGTTGGTTTGATATCAGAAACATTGTAATTCCCCTTAATACTGTAGATTATAACCAATGTGTTGTTTTCAGTAAAATGAATGATTCACTCAGTATTTCCCCGCTGACAAAACCTTTTTCAAACATGTTTCAGGTGATCTGGTATGAGCAAAGAAAAGTGTCGTGGAGCACTCCCAGCTTAGAAAAGTGGCTTAATGTAAATAAATAAATGAACATGTTTTGAAAATAAAGATTTCCCTGAGAAATCACATTATTATAAATTTCGGGAATTTATCCCTAAGTTATGAAACGAGCAGTTTAAATTATTGAAAGATCCTGTTTTAAAAAGACTTCCGCTGTCGCCTAAATTAAATACCACGGGATTCCTGTCCCGCGGCTCTTGAAACGGGTAAAACCGAGTCGGGGGCCGTGACAGGAAAAGGTGGTATCAGAGCCACTGTTTTAAGCTTACTGATTAAGCTCACTATTTTTAATTAGGAAAATTTTATTTGTCATTCTGTGAATATATGGTTATTAACTGATTAATTGTTAAAATTACAGTATGGGTAAACAAAAGATTTCTGCTATCTACCGCAAATTAGATAGTACACCTAAAAGAACAGGGAAGCTCTTCCTCCAAATCTCCCACCAATTTAGAAGAAGGAATATTTGTCCGTAAGGCAAATTATGAAAATCCGCTTACACCAGAGAAAAGGAATTTGATTATTAGGAAGGGTCAAGAGAAAAAGAAACCCCAAACCAAGAGAGTGAGGTTTAACCCGGAAATTCAGGAAATTAACAGTAATCCAACAGGGGAAAATAACTTAGATTAAAATGGGCAAATCTGTATCTGCTCGCTACTGTAGCAGAAAATGCAAATCTTTAAGCTTTAAATCTAGAAATATTTACTTCCCAGTAAATAAATAAATAGATCTGAGTGTGTTCTGTTTGCTGTTACGTTGTACAAATTAATGTGCAATAAAAATGTTTATTTGTTAAGCTTTGTTCCAAAGTTTTAACTTAACATTTTTGTGCATTTTGCATATATGCTACACAGCATGAGTGAGCTATCAGAGGCGTTTCAGAACCTCAACCTCTGTCCTGTGCCAATTGAAGTCTCCCACAACTTCACTGGTTACGTTGCTGACATAGAGGAACCTCTGGAATTCCAAGCTCCACCGCTGGAAAAAGCAAAACCTAAAAAGAAGAGAAGATATGTAGGGTGGCGAAAGGTGCGCAGAAGGAAACCTAGGAGAATCCCTAAAATAGAAAATCCTGTAAGTGTGATCAAGGGAAAAGAAATAGAAACCGGAGAAAGTTCCAAGCCAGCAGAAATAGGGATAGACCTAAAGCAAAAGGGAATAGAGATCGGAGAAAGCTCTAAACAGTCTGAGGAAATCACATTCCAGGACGAAATAGACCGCCTACTGGATAATTGTGATGTTCTAGAGCCTATCAACGATAATCTCTTCTCTTATCCTGCTACAGCCCAATTCCCAATAAACCTAGGACCAGCTATTCCAGACCCATTAGTTCACACCCGACCATTAGGCCAAATGGAGGAATGGTGGACCAATGACTGGCAATTCCAAAATATAGTTAATAGTCCCTATAGTTTTCTCCCACAATTTGATCCAGAACCTATCCCTAATCCGCCAATGAGCTATGAAAATTTAGCTGAACTACGTCAGTTTGGTGAAGAACTGATAGGCACCGGGAATAGGATCCGGGAAATGGGGGAGCAGATTTCTTGGAAGTACGACGAGAGGGAGCGTCGTTACTGAAACTGCCAGCGAACCAAAAGATAGGAGGGGTTTGGAGAAGTTTGTTTGTATTATAACTAATATAGTAAAACTGATTCTGTAAAATGGGCAATAAAACACTGTAAGATAAAAAGTGTGTATTGAAGCAGGTATAATATATAAAACAAAACAGAAGTCGAGGTATCGACAATTTTGACTATGCTTGCATGTTATACTGATCTATGTGTTTATCTGTGATTTTGGTATTAATAATTAGACACTAATAATTCCTATTAATACTAATTAGCAGATAGAAAAAGCTAATAGTGAACCAGTTAATGAAGTAAATCAGTCTGAGCAAAATCAGGAAGATCAATATCTAACTAGACAAGATATTGAGAACTTTATTGCTCAAGGGATAGCCAATGCTATTCCAGAAATTGTGGCTGCTGTTCAGAAACCTGCTGAACCACAATTAATTCCTAGTAAACGTACTCCGGAAGATAACGGCAATAACAGCATAAATGGAGGCGACAATCATAACGATCATGATCCGCAACAGGCCCCACTCCCTAAGAGAATGAAAACTGCAACGCCTGGTTGCACTTACAAAGAATTTCTTGCCTGTAAACCCACAGAATTTGCAGGTAACGAAGGGGCAACTGCAACACTGCGTTGGTTAGAGAAAACCGAGGCAGTAATTGCAATAAGTAAATGTGCTGAAGAAGATCAAGTGATGTATGCATCAAACTTGTTCAAAGAAGGGGCGTTAGAATGGTGGAACACGGTGCTACAAGCAAAAGGAAGAAGAGTGGCCTATGCGATGAATTGGGAAGAATTTAAGAGTCTTGTAGAAAGAAAATTCTGTCCCGAATACGAGAAGGAACAAATGGCAAACAAGTTCCTGAGTCATCATATGTTAGGTGTAGACTATCGAGGATATACTTCAACATTCTTCGAATATGCGAGAGTGATACCTTCCCTGGCTTCGCCAGAACCGGTACTTATTTCCCGTTATATTTGGGGATTAATTGGAGAAATCCGTAACATCGTTAAAGCTGCGAGACCACACACGATTGACGATGCTGTGGAATTAGCTAATACCTTAACCGATGAACTAGTCCGCACCAGAGAAGAAGATCGCAAGAAGGAATTGGCTCAGAAGATTACCCAAGGATTTCGCGTGGGTAATAGTAACAATAAGTTCAAAAAGAGGGGAACAGGGCAATCCTCATCACCTCCTTTCTGCAGAAATTGCAAAAAGAAACACTATGGACAGTGCAATATATTTTGCAACTTCTGCAAGGCGAAAGGACATCGGGAAGAAGACTGCAGAAGGAAAACAAGAGTCTGTTATAACTGCAGAGAAACAGGACATTTCCAGTCTGAATGTCCTAAGTTAGCTAAACCAGCAGACAGTAGAGCTAAAACAACCGAAGGAACTACTAAGAAAAATGCACGAGCATTCCAGCTGACCACTCAAGAAGCCGAACTCATTCCAGACGTGATAGCGGGTACGTTCTTAGTGCATAACATCTATGCAAAAGTATTATTTGATTCTGGTGCAAACCAAAGTTTCATTAATACTGCATTCTATCAAGCTCTTAACTTACCTCTAAATACCCTTAGGCAGATTTTTACTGTTGAAACGGCAGATGGAAATTCTGTCAACATAGACAAGGTTTTGCAAGAAGTAAAGATAGAATTGTTAGGTCATAAGTTTTCTGCAAACCTGTTACCTATGAATTTAGCCGGATTCAATGTGGTATTAGGAATGGATTGGTTAATAGCCAACCATGCTCGAATCCTGTGTGATAAGAATTTCGTAGAAATCCGTACCCCCACAGGAGAAATAATTCTAATTACAGGAGATAGACCTCGGAAGCCACTGAAATTCATTTCAGTAATGAAATTGGCTAGTTATTCAAGGAAACAAGAAATGGTGTATATGATTTCTGTAATCATTAACACTAAAAGTAAGGAACTCCATGACATCCCTATAGTTTTAGAATACCCAGATGTTTTTCCAGAAGAATTACCTGGGTTACCACCTGATAGGGAAGTAGAGTTTAGAATTCATTTAATTCCAGGTACTACACCAATAGCTAAGACACCTTATCGATTAGCACCTACTGAAATGCTAGAATTGAAAAAGCAGTTAGATGAATTACTAAGCAAAGGATTTATACAACCTAGTTCATCCCCTTGGGGTGCACCAGTGTTGTTTGTAAAAAAGAAAGATGGATCAATGAGAATGTGTATCGATTATAGGGAATTGAATAAAGTCACAATTAAGAACCGATACCCATTACCTAGGATTGATGATCTTTTTGATCAATTGCAAGGAGCTAGGTATTTCTCTAAGATAGATTTAAGATCTGGATATCACCAATTGAAAGTACAAGAGGAGGACATACCTAAAACTGCTTTCAGAACTAGGTATGGTCATTATGAGTTTACAGTCATGCCCTTTGGATTAACAAATGCTCCAGCTGCATTTATGGACATGATGAATAGAATCTGTAAACCATACTTGGATAAATTTGTAATCGTGTTCATTGACGATATACTCATTTATTCCAAAAGTCAGGAGGAACATTGTGAGCACTTGCATACACTCTTAACTTTGTTAAGAAAGGAAAAGCTTTATGCCAAATTCTCAAAGTGTGAATTCTGGCTACAAGAAGTGCAATTTTTAGGTCATATGGTGAATCACGAAGGAATTCACGTAGATCCTGCTAAAATAGAAGCAATCACGAATTGGAAAGCTCCACGAACGGTTATGGAAGTTAGAAGTTTTCTAGGCTTAGCTGGATATTATAGACGATTTATTAAAGATTTCTCTAGGATAGCCATACCTTTAACTAAGCTAACCTGTAAAGCCGTTAAGTTTGAATGGGGATCTAGACAAGAGGAAGCTTTTAGGATTCTAAAGCACAAATTAACAAATGCTCCAATTTTAGCTTTACCCGAGGGAACTGAGGATTTTGAAGTATACTGTGATGCTTCAAAATTAGGATATGGATATGTGTTGATGCAACGCAAAAAGGTAATTGCGTATGCCTCTAGGCAATTGAAAAAGCATGAAGAAAATTATACAACTCATGACCTAGAGTTAGGAGCCATAATTTTTGCCCTTAAGATTTGGAGACATTATCTGTATGGAAGTAAGTTTACTATCTATACGGACCATAAAAGTTTAAGGTATATATTTGGGCAAAAAGAGTTAAATATGAGGCAAAGAAGGTGGATGGAAATCCTAAGTGATTACGACTGTGATATTCAATATCACGAAGGAAAGGCAAACGTAGTCGCAGACGCCTTAAGTTGTAAGTATCATGAAAAGCAAAAGCGAGTCCGTGCTTGATGTGTGTAAAATGCAACATATAAAACACATCAATTAAGGCATAAAACTAACCCTTTTTAAGTACTAATGTTGGAAAAAGAGTGTTTTTGTCTTCCTTTTGTATTTTCAGGATGAAATGAGCTCAAAATCAAAAAAGAAGCAAAAAGACCACTAATTCTACCATAAATACAAGAAAAGGAACAAAAGAAGACTGCCCGGACCCTCAACGGCACCTCCCAAAGCAAAAAGGAAGAAACAGAGTCTGAACACGCCCCGTGTCCAGCGAACACGGGGGCGTGCCCAGGAAGCAGCATAAAAGACAAACCAGTAGAAGCTTCCATTGCCCACCACGGGGCCGTGTCCAGCGAGCACGGGGGCGTGGTGAAAGTACAGCAGGCGCATTAATTGTAATTCGCAATTACAATTAATGAGGAGAGAGAGTGTCAGGCGGGCACGGGGCCGTGTCCAGCGGACACGGGGCCGTGTCCAGCCTTCTGTTCAGCCTATAAATAGAGGAGCTTGGCTTCATTCTCTCTCATCCCTTGGCACACCACCTCTCTCACACCTCATCCACCACCCACCACCACCATAACACCATCATCCACCACCATCATCCATTGTCCATCGTAGAGTGTGTGAGTCGTCTCGGGATCCAAGATTGATCGTAAGAGTTCTTGACAATCAAGGCCATGTTTGCCTAAGTCTCTTACATCACTTGGTGAAGACAAGTGTTTAGTATAATACTTTTTATTTTTAATCTTTTGCACTTTTTATTTGGTTTTGTATTAATGACTTTAATAACTAGTTACTTATGTTGAAGGTGATCTTTCCTTATCGTTTGTCCGTGGTGTCTTGGCATTATTTTACTGTCTATATAAAATAAAAGATTTTCACCATTCATATCTCCACGGTCTATATGGAGGTATGTTGGCTACCTGGTCGGGGGTTAAGGGAACGGTTTGGTAAGGGTCTTGCCCTTGTTCAGCGTTTAGAGGTCCTGCTTGGGACCTGGGTCAAATTTAGTAGGATCTCCTTCAATGCCCATAGGTATTGGATGGCGGGGATCCAAACTCTTTGACCCCCTCATAAGTTAACTACTATTAATACTATAACCCGGCTATTTAGGACTGTATCCCTGCTGACTCAGACTACTTAGCCGAGGGTAACGTCACCGCCAAAAGCGGGGCCTACCATAATTTGCATTAATAACTTAATTCATTATCTTTCAATAATCCGACCCTTTAGGATTGTATCCTTGCTGACTCAAACTACTGGGTTGAGGGTAACGTCGCCTTCAAAAGAGGGGCCTACTACAATAACTAAGATAATCTCTTAAACAAGTGCAAAAGTGCGAAAATAATCAAAGGTTATACTAATACACGTGTCGGATCCAAGTGATTCATCTTGTCTATCTGTTTTTATTTTATTTTTATTTTCAGCATTTAGTTAGTTTTTATTTTTCTTAATTTAAAGCATTTTTCTAACCTTTTTGATTTGATTAGACGTTGAGGATAAACCGGTACTAAAAGCTCTTGTGTCCTTGGACGACCTCGGTATCTTACCAACACTATACTACGTCCACGATGGGTGCACTTGCCCATATGTGTGTTTAGTGTTAGTGAAAATCGTGTTTTATAAATTTAAAACTTGGCTAAAAGTGTAAAAAGGGCTTAAATATACATCAAAAATATATACACACTGACACGCATCAAGTTTTTGGCGCCGTTGCCGGGGACACAAGGATTTTAAGAAAGTTAGGAATCAACGGCCTAATCATATTTTTATTTTTCTTTAATTTTTTAGGATTTTTTCTTAGATTTTTAGCTTCTGCAGAGCTCAGCACGGGGCCGTGCCTGGTCGGACACGGGCCGTGCTCAGCAAAGTTACTGGCAGTTTTTGTTTTTCAAGTTACAGAAGGCTGACCACGGGGCCGTGCCGGTGCAACACGGGGCCGTGTCCAACTTCCAGTAACTGGGATCTGGAAAACAATCACTGTATCTCCGACCACGGGGCCGTGTTCGCTCAACACGGGGCCGTGGTGAACCTTCTGACCGACATTCTTTTTTGTTTTTATTGCAGGACTTGGAACCCGACACCATCCTCACGTAGTGTATGAGCTCCAGTTCCAATAAAGACATAAAAGAACCGCTAGAAGAACCCGAACGCTTTCTCAGAAAAAGGTTAAAAGCCAAAAACCAAGAGAAGGTTTCGGGTGATCCACCCCCAATGGCGGACCAACGTACCCTTATGGATTATCTACGGCCCACCGTAGGTAATCTAGGCGCCGCTATCAATGCTCCGAATGTCGAAGCCAATAACTTCGAGCTTCGACCGCATTTGATACAAATGCTCCAAAACTCCGCAACCTTCCACGGGCTTGCGGACGAGGATCCTCATCTACATATAACTAATTTCTTAGAAATATGTGATACCTTTCGGATCAATGGAGCATCAAACGACGCCATACGCCTCCGTATGTTTCCGTTCTCACTAAAAGACCAAGCAAAAGCTTGGCTCAACACCCTCCCAGCTGGATCGGTAAACACCTGGGATGAACTAGCCCAAAAGTTTCTATATAAGTATTTCCCTCCTTCTAAAACTGCTAAATTAATGGCTGAAATTAACACATACTCACAAGAGGACGGGGAATCCTTATATGAAACATGGGAAAGGTTCAAGGAGCTATTACGTAAGTGTCCCCATCATGGCCTCGCAATATGGCAACAAGTATCCACTTTCTACAATGGATTGTTGCCACACACTAGGCATACACTTGATTCTAGCTCCGGGGGACTTTTAGGTAATCGACGCCCACACGAAATATATAATCAAATTGAGGAAATTGCTCAAACCAATTTTCAATGGCACACTCCCCGGGGAAATAAGTCTATCGCCCCGGGCGCCCATAAGGTCGACGAAAGCACCTCTTTACAAGCCCAAATCGAGGCCCTTTCTTCAAAAATAAAAAAATTAGAAATGACAAAAACAGTCTCGGTTATGGCTTGTGAAGGGTGTGGTGGGTCACATGAAAATTGGAGTTGCATGAAAGAAACGGACGATCAACAAGAAATGGTAAACTACATTGATAATAGACCTAGGCCGTCGGGTCCCCAACGGGAACTTACAACCAAGGATGGCGAAACCACCCAAACCTTGGTTGGAGGGAAACCGGCAATAGTAGTAACCAACAAACCCAACGAACAAACTTTCAGCAATCAAGAAATGAGTCACAAAATTTCACTCAACAACAAGGTGGACGAGAAAGGCTCGAAGATACTATATCTCGCCTCGTCTCCGACACTGAAAAGAAAAACTCGGAAAGATTTCTACAATTAGAATCTAATTTTAGGAATCAACAAGCTAGCATTCAAAACATAGAAAAACAAATAAATCAACTAGCACAAAATTTTTCCGAGAGACCACAAGGCGCATTACCTAGCAATACCGAAACAAACCCAAAGGCGCAAGTTCACCTCATCACACTACGAAACCGCACCGTAGGGCCTGCAGAAGTACCTCCACCAACGGAAGAAACAATGCCGACACATCTGCAGGAAAAGAACTCTCCCCCATCACCAGAACCTACCAAGGCTCCTCGAGTTCCATACCCCGGTAGGTTAATTCGTCAAAAAACCAATGAGCAATTCGCAAAATTCGAAAGTTTGTTAAAACAATTGCATGTCAATATTCCTTTTATCGAAGTCCTAACCCAAATGCCCAAATACTCTAAATTTATGAGGGACTTCCTTACACATAAAAAGAAAATTGAAAATTTGCAATTAGTTAATTTAGGCGAAGAATGCTCTGCCCTCGTACTCAATAAACTACCCCAAAAGAAAATCGATCCCGGAAGTTTCACGATTCCATGTTCAATAGGGGAATCACCCGTTCGCAATGCCTTGGCCGACTTAGGGGCTAGCATTAACCTCATGCCCTCATCAATGTTCAAAAGGCTTGGCTTGGGAACCACGAGCCCTACAAAAATAAGCATACAACTCGCTGATCGATCAGTCAAGTTCCCACAAGGTGTCATCGAGAATGTCTTGGTAAGGGTAAGCAAATTCGTTTATCCCGTTGACTTTGTCATACTCGACATGGAGGAAGACACCGAGGTCCCCCTTATCCTAGGGAGACCCTTCCTTGCCACAGCACAAGCAGTGGTAGACATGAATGAAGGGACACTGACTTTGAGGTATGGGGACGATGAGGTGAAGTTCGGAGTTGGGAAGAAAATAGAGGACGACGACCCAATCAATTACATGAAGGTTATTGATTCAAGCTTGGATGCCGCTCTCCGACGGTGTAACTTGGGAAGCAAGGCACTCCACTCAGAAGATATATAACCAGGAATCGGGTCTAGCCAAGGACCCTTATAAACGTGGCGCACCACGGAGGCATTCCGCGGATCTATCCTTAGTTTAGTTTAGTTTAATCTTTTAATTTTTGCAGAATAAAACACACTCATGGTGGTAATGGATGAAAAAGGGAACGAGAAAAAATGAAACCATGCACGAAGAACAGAGCAACCCGACAAAAATCTCCATTACAGAAGGCTCAACACGGGCCGTGCCCAACCAACACGGCCCCGTGCTGAGCCCCTGCAGAAAAATCACCCAGTTCAGGTAACTGGACACGGGCCGTGTTCAGCGGACACGCCCCCGTGTCCAGGCTTCTGTTTCAATTCTGTAATTTCTGTTACTGGCACTTGACCACGGGGCCGTGCCCGGTGAACACGGGGCCGTGTCCAGAATGCCAGTAACATAAATCTTTGCTTTTTAACACACTTTTATACATTCTAATCAACCAAAAATATTATTTTTGGACACATTGAGGACAATGTGTAATTTAAGTGTGGGGGGGATGCTAAAACCTTGAAATTTTGCAAAATCCTAAACACAAGCCTTACACAAAACTCTATTGGAACCGCTAAACACCCCAAATTTTTTCAAAAAACTTTTTCATTTTTTTTTATTTACTTGTCTTAGTTTAAGTTGGGAAGAACAAGTTCTAAAAAAGGTTATATTTTTACAAGTTTACAACCGATAGCGTCGTGATAAAAAAGAAACCAACATAAGAAAATTATGAAACGGCATAACAAGTCTAGTTTAAAATTCGATTATATATGCTTGGTCACATTAAAAACCCATTCCCACAAAAGTGAGTTTTGAGCCTTTATTGAGCATAAAAATACACATATTTAGATTAAATGCTCATTTTTCGTTTCTTGTGTGAATAGCCGCTCGGTCCTTACAAATCTAGAACTTGCCACGACGATACATTCCCGGTCCTTACCAACTTAAACCCAAGTAAGTAAATGATGGAGGCATTAGGACTAACTATTTTTCTTTCAAAACCATTATTTTTCATTTTTTTTTACCTACCCAAAATCCCCCTAGATAGCCCCTTTGAGCCTAAACCTTTCATTTCATTACCCCAAAAACCATTTTTACTCACCAAAAACCTTTTTCATTTTTTTCACCCTTTATTTTAGTAACAAGCTCGGTTTTTCGTCAACTTGCCCTTTCATGTGACATCAAAAAAAAAAAAAATATATGATGATGAAGTCAAAAAACAAACAAAAGCTATAAAAAGCTTGTTTGGAGAAATACTTCAAAAATAAAAAGTCACTAAAAATAAGGTACTTCACGAAAACCGACGCTTGTTACGATTTTTCGCCCTTTTTACTAACCACTGACCAACCACCCACCTTTAAAACCAAGCCTTCACCCAAAAAGTCCTCTTGATATTTACAAAGGTAAAAAGTTAAAAAGGAGGAGGATTGATTGCTTGGCAAACCTATGGAAAGACGTAAGTTCCGTGCCGCTCTCGAGTGATTCACTAAAATATACACCTTCGGCCGAGTGTTGAGTGATCTCCCGTGAGGTATGTGAACTTGTATATAAATGGAATTTTAATAAGGCATGCTATGCCCAAATAAGTAATTTATCTTATGAAAAGTTCAAAATAAATCATAACGAATAGGATTGTAAATAAATAAAAATAAAGCCTATAAAAACCTTGGATTCCCGACACTCTAGGACAAGCTAAAAACTTCTCTTCTACCTATTCCATTTAGGAGTGTAAGCCACATTTAAAGAGTTTTGCTTGAGGACAAGCAAAAGTTCAAGTGTGGGGGTATTTGATGTGTGTAAAATGCAACATATAAAACACATCAATTAAGGCATAAAACTAACCCTTTTTAAGTACTAATGTTGGAAAAAGAGTGTTTTTGTCTTCCTTTTGTATTTTCAGGATGAAATGAGCTCAAAATCACAAAAGAAGCAAAAAGACCACTAATTCTACCATAAATACAAGAAAAGGAACAAAAGAAGACTGCCCGGACCCTCAACGGCACCTCCCAAAGCAAAAAGGAAGAAACAGAGTCTGAACACGCCCTGTGTCCAGCGAACACGGGGGCGTGCCCAGGAAGCAGCAGAAAAGACAAACCAGTAGAAGCTTCCATTGCCCACCACGGGGCCGTGTCCAGCGAGCACGGGGGCGTGGTGAAAGTACAGCAGGCGCATTAATTGTAATTCGCAATTACAATTAATGAGGAGAGAGAGTGTCAGGCGGGCACGGGGCCGTGTCCAGCGGACACGGGGCCGTGTCCAGCCTTCTGTTCAGCCTATAAATAGAGGAGCTTGGCTTCATTCTCTCTCATCCCTTGGCACACCACCTCTCTCACACCTCATCCACCACCCACCACCACCATAACACCATCATCCACCACCATCATCCATTGTCCATCGTAGAGTGTGTGAGTCGTCTCGGGATCCAAGATTGATCGTAAGAGTTCTTGACAATCAAGGCCATGTTTGCCTAAGTCTCTTACATCACTTGGTGAAGACAAGTGTTTAGTATAATACTTTTTATTTTTAATCTTTTGCACTTTTTATTTGGTTTTGTATTAATGACTTTAATAACTAGTTACTTATGTTGAAGGTGATCTTTCCTTATCGTTTGTCCGTGGTGTCTTGGCATTATTTTACTGTCTATATAAAATAAAAGATTTTCACCATTCATATCTCCACGGTCTATATGGAGGTATGTTGGCTACCTGGTCGGGGGTTAAGGGAACGGTTTGGTAAGGGTCTTGCCCTTGTTCAGCGTTTAGAGGTCCTGCTTGGGACCTGGGTCAAATTTAGTAGGATCTCCTTCAATGCCCATAGGTATTGGATGGCGGGGATCCAAACTCTTTGACCCCCTCATAAGTTAACTACTATTAATACTATAACCCGGCTATTTAGGACTGTATCCCTGCTGACTCAGACTACTTAGCCGAGGGTAACGTCACCGCCAAAAGCGGGGCCTACCACAATTTGCATTAATAACTTAATTCATTATCTTTCAATAATCCGACCCTTTAGGATTGTATCCTTGCTGACTCAAACTACTGGGTTGAGGGTAACGTCGCCTTCAAAAGAGGGGCCTACTACAATAACTAAGATAATCTCTTAAACAAGTGCAAAAGTGCGAAAATAATCAAAGGTTATACTAATACACGTGTCGGATCCAAGTGATTCATCTTGTCTATCTGTTTTTATTTTAGTTTTATTTTCAGCATTTAGTTAGTTTTTATTTTTCTTAATTTAAAGCATTTTTCTAACCTTTTTGATTTGATTAGACGTTGAGGATAAACCGGTACTAAAAGCTCTTGTGTCCTTGGACGACCTCGGTATCTTACCAACACTATACTACGTCCACGATGGGTGCACTTGCCCATATGTGTGTTTAGTGTTAGTGAAAATCGTGTTTTATAAATTTAAAACTTGGCTAAAAGTGTAAAAAGGGCTTAAATATACATCAAAAATATATACACACTGACACGCATCAGTGCTCTTAGGTTAAATCTACAATTAGATTTAATGGAACAATTGAAGAAAATTCAGGGAACGGCAATCAAGGACGATGCAGAAGGAATGAAAGGTTACCTAAAGGAATTAGAACAAGGAAAAGATGGAATTTGGAGATTCCACAAGAAACGAATTTGGGTACCTAAGCAAGGAGAATTAAGAAATAAGATTTTAGAAGAATCTCATAAATCAAGGTATACTGTACATCCAGGAAATAATAAGATGTACCAGGATTTAAGAAATAATTCTTGGTGGATAGGAATGAAAAAGGATATAGCCGAATACATATCTAAGTGTTTAACCTGTTCACAAGTTAAAGCCGAACATCAGAAACCTTCAGGACTACTACAACAGTTAGAAATGCCTGTATGGAAATGGGAACTCATAACAATGGATTTTGTTACTAAGTTACCCAAAACCAGAAAAGGCAATGATGATATTTGGGTAATTGTGGATCGATTAACCAAATCAGCTCATTTTCTACCAATGAAGGAAACCTTTAGCATGGAAAGGTTAGCTGTAACGCCCCAAAAATCAGAATGTAAATATTTGTCGTGTGTTCATATATGACACGTTATGAAATTAATAACTAGGCTATTTAACCTAGTTAAGGGTATGGTCAAAAGTATTAAATGATGAAGGTAGTGTCGGTTATGTTTTAAAGGCAAACCCGAGGGGTTAAAGTGGAACAAGATGGAAGTTGTGTTATTAAAAGAAAATAACAACACACACAAACACACCTTCGTGTGTGTTCTAGATCGATCAGGAGACTCCCATGGAGTCTCAATCTCTAAACATGAATGATCATCAAATTGGAAGGCTAAATGATGCTTAAACTCATAACCGAGCATGGATTAATGATCACCAACACGAGGGGATCATAAGGTATGTCGAAAATCTAAGATTGGTGATCATGTGTAAAATGGGTTATGTTCTAATCCGTGAGTTCAAGTGAAATTGAGCATTGGTATGTGTTATAATCATCATATAGAACATGGATTATGCATGGTTTAGGTTAATTTGATGTTTAAGGGTGAAACCCGTTTGTTATGGTGAAGATGATGACATGGATAAATCATCTATGTCTAAATTCATGCTTAAAATTGATGTATTTTGATTTGTAAAATGGATTCTTATGAGGGGAATTGAAAGAAATGTGATACTAGTATGTTTGATGTTTATGCATGTATGATTCATGTTGATTAGAAGGAAGAAATTGATGAATTATGTATGAGATTAGAAGGATATGCATGAACTAGTTGTACACTATGCTTACAAGGTAGTACACATATCAAAAGCATGATGAAATTATGAAGAAATTAAGATTAGATCACTTGTAAGTGATTAATAAGTAGTTATGAAGTGGGTTTTAGATAATGTAATGTAAATTGATGATTTACTTATGTTAACAATGCTTGGAATCATACATGTGTGTGAGTGTTTAAAGAAATTGGATAAGAAATGGTGAATTGTTGTTAGATGAAGTGGACAAAATGTGAAGATAATATGTATGATGTTTAATTTTAAATACCACATGTTGATTAGTAGAAGGATTTGATGAACTATGTATGAATTTAGAAGATTGTGCATGAATTAGTTGTACGTTATGCTTAAAAGATGGTACGCACCCCAATCGTATGATAAAATGTATGTATTGTCGTCCGTATAGTCGATTATGATGTTGCGGGTATATAATGATAAGTCGAAAGTTAAACTAAATGAACCGTTGACTTCTAAAAGTCAACCGTGTATAAGAAGGATGGTTAGGCGGGTTGTCCTAATTGTAAGATTAAGGTAAGTTATATGGAGCGCGTTTGACGAATGTGTGTTTAATGCGATGACATGATGGTTTACATGAGTTTGAAATGATATGAATTTGGTCACATGTATTATGCTTGCTAGAAGTAACTAATGAAAGTCAAATAGGAATTATACGATCGATATGATCGTTAACATGTACAATTATGTATGCTAATAAGAATGTGATTTCGATGACATGGAAGTATAGGAATCATGTCGAGACGGAATCAAGCACGGAAGGCTAACGGGTCAAAAGTGGTGAGGAAACGAGTATGAACATGGACGCACGAGGTAAGTGATTTCTTTGTAATCACTTCTTAGTTGTTTATGGAAAGTTATGTGCAATTTAATTAAGTATGATGATCGAGGTCAAGTAGGAAAGAATTGTATGAGACCGATGAAGTATTAAACGGATCTCCGAGCGAGGTATATGTGATTAAGAACTGTAGCTAAGTAGTAGGATTGGTTACTTATGCATGGGAGTCCTTTGTTGTTAAGGATAGAGCGAAGTTGACAAAAACGCCCTTGATGGGTAAAACGAGCACATGGTCTTAAAAGTTGATTACAAACAAGCTATTTGATTAAATGAATGTTTTGAAAAAGCAAGAAAGCGAGAAGTATGGTTGTCGTAAGCTAAAGACCTTAAAATGCGCAAATACCCTTAACGGGTCAAAATAAGCTCTTGAGCGAAAATGGGTCAAGAGGATGCAAGGCATCCGATAACTTAATCTTGTATGATATACAATGTGGACATTATTAGGTTCATAAGAAGTCTTGGTCAAACAAACAAGTTTTGTGGATGAAGGCATGAACGGGTCGAATAAATCATAAATTAATAATAAGGCGATAGCGTGTAAGTTAAGAATTTCCTTAATCCGGATATGGGATTTTAAGTTCATATGATAGAATGTGAATTTACAAGCATGTAGGAAGAAACGGGAGGTCAAACGGGTAAACGGTTCAAAAGTTACGTGCGTTTTAGTGCGTACGGACGACGAAACGAACCTGCAGAAAACTGCAAAAACTAGAGGGCGTCGCCGACGGGTAGGGTACCTAAAGGTGGGATCCTAAAGAATATGTAGTAATAAGGTACCTAAATGTGGGATCCTAAAGAATATGTAGTAATATGGTACCTAAATGTGGGATTCTAAGTTAAGAATTTCCTTTATGTATGTAGAAGCGTATTTATGTATATATGAAGATACGTATGATAGTATGTATATATGTGAAGGCGTAGATATGTATGTATGTATGCAAATGTGTATTTGTGTATGTATGCGAGTACGTGTGATCGTAGGCATGAAGGTAGAGACGTATAAATGTAGGTACATATGTAGAAGTGTATTTATGAATATATGAAGATACGTATGGGTGTAGGCATGTATGTATTGAGATATGGATGTATGCACGAGTATATGAAGTATGATTTTGGATACGTTAAGTGTTAATGATATTAATTATGTACCTGGAAAACGAAGATTTATGCAGGTATATTATTGAAGACTCACAAGGGAATGGATACGCTAATGATATGCTTAAAGCTAGAGAGAAAGCTGAATGGAAAGTGTACATGTATTGAGTCTTGTTTATGTATTATATACTAATGTGATGAATGTATGTGGTGAGTGCAGGTTTTACGAATCACGAGTCATGAGGATCATCAAGGGATAGAGATCGAGGATCGAGTCACTAGTGAGATTGTACGGGAAAGTTGATGTATATAATGTAGTAAACATAAGCTATGTTTTTACTTAGTAAATAAGTCGATTGATGGATTTATGTGAAAGAGTTATGTTAAAGTTAATTTTTAATTAAGTTAAGGTGTTTATAATGAAAGAAAGTTTATGGCTTGAACTTACGCTGCGACTTTTAGTCAAATACGTATTAGGGTCTTACAAGTTGGTATCAGAGCCCTGGTTTGAGAGAATCAAGTACGAGAAGGTAAGTACTTGAACTCAAACCTGTGTGCTCTTGAGATAAGAAATCCGTACAATCCAAGACTCGATCAAGATCCAAAGGTAAAGGGTTGATGAAAGTATGCATTTATGTATACGTATAACAAAACTGACGGTTTTGTATGTGCAAGGTAAGCATAAGTGTTGGAAGAGGATGATCCGTGAATGCAGCCTAGAATGAATACTAAGGTAGGCAAAGAGGTAATAAGACAAGTAGGCAAATGAACCCAGGTATGTGAATTTAATGTAAGGATGTAAGCAATGGTAAAGTTCATTAAAGGAAGGAAAAGTTTTAAATGAAAGACAAGGATTGTATGTAATGAGGTACTGAAAGTGATACACGCGCCGAAACCTAAGTCTACGGACATAAGGTGACAATTACATGAAGGCACGAAACTACTATGTGGATTGCGTACCTGGCCAGTACACGAGAAACGTATGACGTTCGTGAGATTATGATAATTGTTACAGGTATGTCCGGTAGAGTTGGGTAGCAGGCGGGCGTGTGGGGGAAATGGGAATTAAGACTCTCGGGAAGTTGAGAGTACTATGTAGGAATGAAAAGTATGAGTGATAAAAAAAATGAAGAATGTTGAATCCGTAAGAAGGTACGGATCAACAAGATATGAATGCAATGTATGAATGAAATGTTTGAATCCACGAGATGGATTCAAGGAATGCAATGTATGAATGAAATGATTTGAATCCATGAGACGGATTCAAGGAAGGAAAGATATGAATAATATGTCTGAATCCGGGAGATGGATTCAAGGAATGAAAGTTATGAATGCAATGTTTGAATCCGTGAGACGGATTCAAGGATGAAAGGCATGAATGATATGTTTGAATCCGTGAGACGGATTCAAGGTATGAAATGCATGAAGAGAATGTTCGAAACCGCTAGACGGATTCAAAACATAGAAATAATGAAAGGTATGGATGCTATGATTGCGTCCGAAGGACGAGTTAAAATATAGAAATGATGAAAATAGCCCACATCGCGATGTGTCAATGGTTTGACCATGGTTGTGTCAAACGAATCATGTGAGTAAATGTAAAGTAACTGGATGAAAGAATGATCAGGATTGGCACGCAAACCTAAATTTTAAATTTTAAAATGAAAGAAAGAAGTTTTGAATAAGTTATGTGTTAAAAGTGCCGGTAATCGACTACTAGGAGTCAAAATGAATGACGGGCTAATACCCGGACCATGATATAAGTACGCACAAGAAGGAACCTAGAGGTGATGAAACCCATCGATTTGGTGGGAGGTTGTGCACGAGTGAAGGCACATTGCACGGATGAATGAAATCTAGTCTAGTACGGCTAGTACACGTGAAGAATGTGGACAGGTCTGATTTACGGATCGCTGAAGTATGGAAGGAAATCGAGGTAAGTAAAATGCTTTAATTTATGTCAGATAAGTATGAATTTGTAAGTTGAAAACGCCCTACAAAAATGTATGGTGGAATGAGTATGGTATAGTACAGAATGTTCGATTCCTAACAGTGGACCTAAGAAGAAGATTATGTCGTTAAGGAATGAATCTCAAAGGTTTGAAGTGAAAATTTCGAGAATTCGCTAAACTCTCGTATAATGATTTTGCGTGACATGTGGGCTTATGTAAACGAAATAATGCATGAAATAAGAGGAATAGTAATGTAGAATGAACAAGGTGAATGGAAGATAACGTAAGAGTATGTATGGTACAAGTAGTTATAGAAAAGATAGAATGATGTTAACTTTGAAGTGAAGCGCGTATATGTGATCATGAAATAGTAGTTTTGTGTGGTAACAAAACAAGAACTAAATGCTAAATAATATATGTGTAGAATGTAATCTTAAGAGATAGGATGATTGTAGTAGATCCGTTGGGAACGGATCATACGAATGTATGTATGATTACAGATTGAGGAAGTATGTATATAGACCCGTTATTGACAGATCAAGGAAATGAAAATGATATGCGAAAGTATGATAAGGAAGGTATGGAATTGTTAGGAAGAAGTCAATGATATGAATAATGAAATAAACATGAAAGAAACATTAATAAGAATTCTGCGATGGATTCTTGAAATTGGATGATAGTCATAGTGATGAGCTCGTGGTTATGTCGAGTGGACGTAGAGAAGTAATAATTAGTATTAAATAAAGGTAAGAAAGGTTTCGGGGACGAAACCTCATTTAAGGGTGGTAGACTTGTAACGCCCCAAAAATCAGAATGTAAATATTTGTCGTGTGTTCATATATGACACGTTATGAAATTAATAACTAGGCTATTTAACCTAGTTAAGGGTATGGTCAAAAGTATTAAATGATGAAGGTAGTGTCGGTTATGTTTTAAAGGCAAACCCGAGGGGTTAAAGTGGAACAAGATGGAAGTTGTGTTATTAAAAGAAAATAACAACACACACAAACACACCTTCGTGTGTGTTCTAGATCGATCAGGAGACTCCCATGGAGTCTCAAACCCTAAACATGAAAGATCATCAAATTGGAAGGCTAAATGATGCTTAAACTCATAACCGAGCATGGATTAATGATCACCAACACGAGGGGATCATAAGGTATGTCGAAAATCTAAGATTGGTGATCATGTGTAAAATGGGTTATGTTCTAATCCGTGAGTTCAAGTGAAATTGAGCATTGGTATGTGTTATAATCATCATATAGAACATGGATTATGCATGGTTTAGGTTAATTTGATGTTTAAGGGTGAAACCCGTTTGTTATGGTGAAGATGATGACATGGATAAATCATCTATGTCAAAATTCATGCTTAAAATTGATGTATTTTGATTTGTAAGATGGATTCTTATGAGGGGAATTGAAAGAAATGTGATACTAGTATGTTTGATGTTTATGCATGTATGATTCATGTTGATTAGAAGGAAGAAATTGATGAATTATGTATGAGATTAGAAGGATATGCATGAACTAGTTGTACACTATGCTTACAAGGTAGTACACATATCAAAAGCATGATGAAATTATGAAGAAATTAAGATTAGATCACTTGTAAGTGATTAATAAGTAGTTATGAAGTGGGTTTTAGATGATGTAATGTAAATTGATGATTTACTTATGTTAACAATGCTTGGAATCATACATGTGTGTGAGTGTTTAAAGAAATTGGATAAGAAATGGTGAATTGTTGTTAGATGAAGTGGACAAAATGTGAAGATAATATGTATGATGTTTAATTTTAAATACCACATGTTGATTAGTAGAAGGATTTGATGAACTATGTATGAATTTAGAAGATTGTGCATGAATTAGTTGTACGTTATGCTTAAAAGATGGTACGCACCCCAATCGTATGATAAAATGTATGTATTGTCATCCGTATAGTCGATTATGATGTTGCGGGTATATAATGATAAGTCGAAAGTTAAACTAAAGAGTTAATTACTGTTTTCGTCCCTGTGGTTTGTCAAAAATCACTATTTCAGTCCATTAGTTTAAAAATTGCGATTTCAGTCCCTGTGGTTTCACTTTCGTAACCATTTTAGTCCACCTCGTAACCATTTCAGTCCCTGTACTTACAGAATAAATGGATTGAAATGATTACGAAAGTGAAACCACAGGGACTGAAATGGTTACGAAAGTAAAACCACAGGGACTGAAATCACAATTTTTAAACTAATGGACTAAAATACTGATTTTTGATAAACCACAGGGACGAAAACAGTAATTAACTCTAAACTAAATGAACCGTTGACTTCTAAAAGTCAACCGTGTATAAGAAGGATGGTTAGGCGGGTTGTCCTAATTGTAAGATTAAGGTAAGTTATATGGAGCGCGTTTGACGAATGTGTGTTTAATGCGATGACATGATGGTTTACATGAGTTTGAAATGATATGAATTTGGTCACATGTATTATGCTTGCTAGAAGTAACTAATGAAAGTCAAATAGGAATTATGCGATCGATATGATCGTTAACATGTACAATTATGTATGCTAATAAGAATGTGATTTCGATGACATGGAAGTATAGGAATCATGTCGAGACGGAATCAAGCACGGAAGGCTAACGGGTCAAAAGTGGCGAGGAAACGAGTATGAACATGGACGCACGAGGTAAGTGATTTCTTTGTAATCACTTCTTAGTTGTTTATGGAAAGTTATGTGCAATTTAATTAAGTATGATGATCGAGGTCAAGTAGGAAAGAATTGTATGAGACCGATGAAGTATTAAACGGATCTCCGAGCGAGGTATATGTGATTAAGAACTGTAGCTAAGTAGTAGGATTGGTTACTTATGCATGGGAGTCCTTTGTTGTTAAGGATAGAGCGAAGTTGACAAAAACGCCCTTGATGGGTAAAACGAGCACATGGTCTTAAAAGTTGATTACAAACAAGCTATTTGATTAAATGAATGTTTTGAAAAAGCAAGAAAGCGAGAAGTATGGTTGTCGTAAGCTAAAGACCTTAAAATGCGCAAATACCCTTAACGGGTCAAAATAAGCTCTTGAGCGAAAATGGGTCAAGAGGATGCAAGGCATCCGATAACTTAATCTTGTATGATATACAATGTGGACATTATTAGGTTCATAAGAAGTCTTGGTCAAACAAACAAGTTTTGTGGATGAAGGCATGAACGGGTCGAATAAATCATAAATTAATAATAAGGCGATAGCGTGTAAGTTAAGAATTTCCTTAATCCGGATATGGGATTTTAAGTTCATATGATAGAATGTGAATTTACAAGCATGTAGGAAGAAACGGGAGGTCAAACGGGTAAACGGTTCAAAAGTTACGTGCGTTTTAGTGCGTACGGACGACGAAACGAACCTGCAGAAAACTGCAAAAACTAGAGGGCGTCGCCGACGGGTAGGGTACCTAAAGGTGGGATCCTAAAGAATATGTAGTAATAAGGTACCTAAATGTGGGATCCTAAAGAATATGTAGTAATATGGTACCTAAATGTGGGATTCTAAGTTAAGAATTTCCTTTATGTATGTAGAAGCGTATTTATGTATATATGAAGATACGTATGATAGTATGTATATATGTGAAGGCGTAGATATGTATGTATGTATGCAAATGTGTATTTGTGTATGTATGCGAGTACGTGTGATCGTAGGCATGAAGGTAGAGACGTATAAATGTAGGTACATATGTAGAAGTGTATTTATGAATATATGAAGATACGTATGGGTGTAGGCATGTATGTATTGAGATATGGATGTATGCACGAGTATATGAAGTATGATTTTGGATACGTTAAGTGTTAATGATATTAATTATGTACCTGGAAAACGAAGATTTATGCAGGCATATTATTGAAGACTCACAAGGGAATGGATACGCTAATGATATGCTTAAAGCTAGAGAGAAAGCTGAATGGAAAGTGTACATGTATTGAGTCTTGTTTATGTATTATATACTAATGTGATGAATGTATGTGGTGAGTGCAGGTTGTACGAATCACGAGTCATGAGGATCATCAAGGGATAGAGATCGAGGATCGAGTCACTAGTGAGATTGTACGCGAACGTTGATGTATATAATGTAGTAAACATAAGCTATGTTTTTACTTAGTAAATAAGTCGATTGATGGATTTATGTGAAAGAGTTATGTTAAAGTTAATTTTTAATTAAGTTAAGGTGTTTATAATGAAAGAAAGTTTATGGCTTGAACTTCCGCTGCGACTTTTAGTCAAATACGTATTAGGGTCTTACATTAGCCAAGTTGTATGTAGATGAAGTAGTATCCTTACATGGAGTCCCACTCTCCATTGTATCGGATAGAGATAGTCGTTTTACTTCCCGTTTCTGGACAAGTTTCCAAGAAGCAATGGGAACTCGACTTAATTTGAGTACTGCATATCATCCTCAAACGGACGGACAAAGTGAAAGGACGATACAAACCCTGGAAGACATGCTCCGAGCATGTGTAATTGACTTTGGTGGTAATTGGGATAGCCATTTACCATTAATTGAATTCTCCTATAACAATAGTTATCATTCGAGCATCAAAGCTGCTCCATTCGAAGCACTGTATGGACGCAAGTGCAGAACTCCCGTTTGTTGGGCAGAGATAGGAGAAAATCAGTTATCAGGCCCAGAGATTGTACAAGAGACTACAGACAAGATAACTCAAATCAAGGAAAGACTGAAGACTGCTAGAGATCGCCAGAAAAGCTATGCGGACAATCGCCGCAAGTCGTTAGAATTCCAAGTCGGAGACAAAGTACTATTAAAAGTATCTCCTTGGAAAGGAGTAGTACGATTTGGTAAGAAAGGAAAATTGAGTCCCAGATATGTTGGACCATTCCCAGTGATCCAACGAATCGGACCAGTAGCTTATCGTTTACAACTACCAGAAGAATTAGCTGGAGTACATGATGTGTTTCATGTATCCAATCTCAAGAAATGTTTATCAGACGAATCCCTGGTAGTACCTCTTCAAGATATAGAGGTAAATGAAAAGCTGAAATTCGTAGAGAAACCACTACAGATCGAAGATAGGAAAATCAAGTTTCTCAAACACAAACGACTAGTGCTAGTAAAAGTCAAATAGGAATCCAGGAGAGGACCAGAGTACACTTGGGAACTGGAATCAGAAATAAAGCGAAAGTACCCTCATCTATTTCAGTAAATCTCGAGGACGAGATTTTTCTCAAGGTGGGGAGGATGTAACAACTGCCACTAAAATCAATAATTAGGACAATAATTAGTCAATAAGAAAACCCTAATTGAGACACCCAAGTAATTCTACACTAACCCTAAAATTTTCAGAACAATCGGAATCAGGATCAGGGCCCCTAAAACTCGAGGGGGGCAAACCCTAGTTGAATATTTATCTATTAATATCGTTGTTGAAAGCTGATTGGCCAATTGTTTTTATTCACCCAAGCTAGTCCCGAGCCTAGGCAGCCTATAATTAGACTGCTTAGCTTACGGACCGAAAAGGGTCCGGCATACGGTCCGTAAGGAAGTCCCAAAAATTACTATAAATAGCCGACATTGGCACTCACCTGTAGAAGTTAAAACGACGTAGAAATTCTGTCTGTGCGTCGAATTATACTCAAAATAGTCCCCAACACACAGACACGATCACGAGGTGCTGTCGCAATCAGGGTAATAACTCGATCGCTATTACGATTCAACGTCCGAGCGATTATAACTATCCAACGATTGTCCGAGTGCTGCTCAAATTGAGCTTGTACTTTGTTATTCATTGTGATTTCAACTTGAATGTTTGATTGCTGTTCGAATTCGGACTATGCTCTGTCATTCGTTGTGAATCCATTGAATTGTTAAGTATCGCACTTGATAATAGTTGTGAGGGTTTAATCTCGTGAATTGACGTAACTACTGAATTAGTTACTAATCCCGTTTGTGTGTGTGCGTTGTTATTTAAATTAGGTTAGAAGGCTAATCAGTAAAGCTTATACTCTGCTCGTAAATCTGCAATGTGAGTCATTCCTCTTTTATAAACTCTTTTCTCACAGTTTGTGAGTCATTCTCTTTTTATCAACTGTTTTACAAAACTCCAAGTTATTTTCCAAAGTTATAATTACAGGGATTAAGTCTATGTAATCACCAAATTACAGCCGGTATGTGGGGTTTTGTATACATTACTTATTTCCCGTCACACTTGGACAAACGGGTGGCCAAGGGGTGATCTGACCACAGTCACAGACACCATTGGACAAATGGGCTAGCCAATGGATGGTCGAGTGACAAATACTGTGGGTAGTTGGTTTGATATCAGAAACATTGTAATTCCCCTTATTACTGTAGATTATAACCAATGTGTTGTTTTCAGTAAAATGAATGATTCACTCAGTATTTCCCCGCTGACAAAACCTTTATCAAACATGTTTCAGGTGATCTGGTATGAGCAAAGAAAAGTGCCGTGGAGCACTCCCAGCTTAGAAAAGTGGCTCAATGTAAATAAATAAATGAACATGTTTTGAAAATAAAGATTTCCCTGAGAAATCACATTATTATAAATTTCGGGAATTTATCCCTAAGTTATGAAACGAGCAGTTTAAATTATTGAAAGATCCTGTTTTAAAAAGACTTCCGCTGTCGCCTAAATTAAATACCACGGGATTCCTGTCCCGCGGCTCTTGAAACGGGTAAAACAGAGTCGGGGGCCGTGACATCTGCACACGATATTATCCAGCACGAACCGTCTCATCTGATCTCCGGTGATCTTTGCCAGGGGTTTCGCTTCGATCCACTTAGTGAAATAATCAATGGCCACCACCACGTATTTGACCCCCCCGGGGCCCTCCGGGAAAGGCCCGATTATGTCAATGGGCCATTTTTGGAATGGCCAAGATGTCGAGACCGGGACCATAGGGTGTTTATGCTGGTGGGTCATTGGTGCATGTACTTGGCAGTTATCACACTTCTTGATTTCTTCAGATGCCGTCTCGTACATTCGTGGCCAGTAGAATCCTTCGTTCATTGCCCTTCTTACAACCGTTCTTGGTCCTGAGTGCATCCCACAGATTCTCTCGTGCATTTCCCTGATCACATATTCGGCCTCTTCCATGTCTATGCACTTTAGGGACGGACCCAGGTACGACCTTCGGTATAGCTCTTCCCCAATCAGTTCATATTGTAGGGCTTTGACTCTTACCTTTCTGGCCGCCCATTCCCCCTCGGGTAAGGTCCCATCCCGGAGGAATTTAATGATCGGGGTCATCCATGTTTCTTGGGAACCTTCGATTGTGGCCACTTCCGTTACGTCCAGGGAGGGGGATGTCAGGACCTCTACTTTGACCTACTTCATGAGGTGGTCGAATGCTACTGAAGCTAACTTGCTGAGTGCATCAGACTTCCTGTTCCTCCCTCGAGGGATGTATTCCAGTTTGAAGGTTCTGAATGCCTTAGCTGTCTCCTTAACTTTCGCCACATACCGAGCCATGATGCTATCCTTCGCTTCATATTCCCCCTGATACTGCTTTACTACCAACTGTGAATCGGTACTGGCCTCCACGTGTTTTGCTTTCATCTTCTGTGCCAATCTCATCCCTGCCAAGAGGGCTTCATACTCGGCGGTATTATTAGTGTTTTCGAAATCCAACCTTATGGCATACGTCAGCTCAACCCCCTCGGGGCTTATCAATGTGATGCCTGCACCATTCCCTTCTTCACTGGATGCTCCATCCGTGAACAACTTCCAGACAGCCTCGTCTTCCCTTTTCTTTTCTTCTTCCTCCAAAGCTTCCCACCTTAGTAATTCCCTCTCTTCGTCCTCAGGCACTTCTGCTAGGAAGTCAGCCAGTATTTGTCCCTTCATGGCTGTCCTGGGCTTGAACTCCAGAGAATGTTCTCCCAATTCTACGGCCCATTTAGCCAGTCGCCCTGACTGTTCCGATTTTCTAAGCACTTTCTGGAGGGGTTGATCAGTTACTAAGGTGACCTTATACCCTTGGAAGTACCTTCTGAGCCTTCGAGATGCAAAAACCAGGGCCAACGCAAGCTTTTCTAAAGGCATGTACCGCTCCTCGGGCCCCTTAAGTGTTCTGCTGATGAAATATATGGGGATCTGTTTCCCCTCCCGTTCCACCATCATGACCGCGCTTATGGTCGTCTTAGAGGCAGATAGGTAAAGGAGCAGCGGGTCTCCGGGCACCGGGGTGGCTAACGTTGGGAGCTTGCAGATGTAGGTTTTCATTTCCTGAAAGGCAGCTTCGGCTTCGGTGGTCCAGTTGAATTTGCTGGTCTGGAGGCAGTCTTTTAACACTTTCATGAAAGGGAGGGTTTTGTCAGCCACTTTTGATAAGAAACGATTTAGCGCAATCAGCCTTCCGTTTAACTGCTGGATGTCCTTAAGGGACCTGGGAGAGCGCATTTCGGCCACAGCCTGGGTCTTTTCTGGGTTTGCCTTTATCCCTCCTTTAGTTACCACCACCCCTAGGAAATTTCCTTCCTCTAACCCGAAACAGCACTTCCCGGGGTTCAGTTTCATGTTTACATCCTGCATTGTGTTGAGAGTCTCAGATATGTCATCTATCATGGCTGCTTCTGTCAGACTTTTGATGACAATGTCGTCAACATACACCTCTAGATTCCTTCCCCTTTGCTCCCTAAACAAGGTGTTCATAAACCTTTGGTATGTTGCCCCCGCATTTTTTAGACCAAAGGGCATCTTGGTATAGCAAAATGTTCCCTCATCGGTGATGAAAGCAGTTTTCTCTTCGTCTTCTATTGACATCTGTATTTGGTGGTATCCCTTGTAGGCATCTAGGAAGCACTTCAGCGGATACTGGGACAGGGAGTCCACTTGGGTGTCTATCTCCGGGAGGGGGTAGCAGTCCTTGGGGCATGCTTTGTTTAAGTCTTGGAAATCGATGCACATCCTCCATCCCCCATCTTTTTTCTGAACCATAACTGGGTTAGCAACCCAGGATGGGTATTTGACTTCCCTGACTATCCCCGCCCTGAGTAACTTGCGGGTCTCTTCACAAGCAGCCCTTCTTTTGTTTGGTCCCATGCTCCGCTTCTTTTGTCTCACTGGTTTTGCCCATGTGAAGGTGTTGAGCCGGTGCTCTGTCAGGCTTCTGGGAATTCCCGTCATGTCACCATGTTGGAATGCAAACACGTCCAGGTTATGGAGGAGCAACTCCTTTAGGGCACTCTTGCATTTGTCACTTAGGTGGCTTCCCACCTTGACCGTTTGCTCCGGGAACTTATCACAGAGGACCCATTCTTCCACCTTCTTCCCTTGGGTCTTCCCGGGTTCCTCCCCTTTGGATATTGAAGAGACCACTTCATAGGCTGACTTAACCCATGCAAGCCCCTTTGGTGTTTGGAATACCAAAGCCCCGTGAGGAGTAGATGCTTGTGCTTGTAGATCTCCAATCCCAGGTCTTCCCAAAATCGCGTTGTACTTGGAGAGTGCTCTGACTACAGTGAAGGTTAAATTGATCGTCCGGACCCTGTCCCCTACACCGACTGTAAATGGGAGCCTGATCTTTCCCAGAGGGTGTGATACGCTGTTGTTGAATCCCACCAATGGGATGGAGTCTTCCTCCAGTCTATCTCTTATATCTCTGTCGAATCTGAGGAAGCAATGTTCGTATATTACCTCGACGCCTGACCCTCCGTCCACATGTATTCTAGACACTTTGTGTCCAGCTATCACAGCTGAGATATTCAGCGGAAGTCGTTGCACTTCGCTTTCTTCTAAGTACGGCATAAGGATGGGAGTTTTCATGCAGTTCGGAGAGCCTAGGATCCTGGCCTTAACACTTCGGGTAACATCAAATTCATTTCTCCTCCTTATCATATCAACATCTGCCCTCCCAGGCTCTCTTGCATCTCTTCCCTTACGGTCCCCTCCCCCCTCCTTGATTTCCTTGACCAGGTGGGCCAGTCTTCCCGTCTTCACCGCAGCCTCTATTTCCCTTTTGAGGTACATGCAATCATCGGTTTTGTGCCCGAAGCCCTTATGAAACTCACAGTATTCGTTTGGCTGTGCCTTGGGGCCTGGCTTTATGGGGGGTGGCCTTGGGAAAGAATTCTTCACTCTTTCTGTGGCCAGTATCTCACTTGGAGTTTTGACGAGGGGGGTGAAGCTGTCAGGGTAAGGGGGAGGGCCCCTCCCTCGGGGTCTGTAGGGGGAGTATGAGGGCCTTGCCCTGTCATGTAACATTCTATCAAAGGGAGGCTTTCGGGAATAGGGAGTACCTTTTTCAAGGGGTCTTGCTGTTGGGGTGGCCCTTCGGGGTGTAGTGTCCGTCTCCTTAGCCTTGCTGACTGTATCCTTTCCCCGGACGAAAGCCCTGACCCTGTCCATGAGATTATCGAAGGAAGGTGGGAACTCCTCTCCCAGCTTTTCACACAGCTGTGCATGCTTCAGCCCATTTATAAAGCTACTGATTTTCATGACCTCCGGAACATCCTTGATGTTCATGCTTTCTTTGACAAACCTTTCCATGTACTGGTCTATCCGCTCGTTGTCCCTTTGCCTGATGTGGAGGATTTCGTTGGGATTCTTGACCACCTTCCTTTGTTGGCCGAAATTCCTAAGGAATTTTTCGCTTAACTCTTCGTAGCTGTCTATGCTCCCCGGAGGGAGGCTATCAAACCACAGCCGGGCTCCTTCTGTTAAGGTTTACACAAACATGTGGCACCATACCGGCATGGGCCACCTTCCCAGCTGCCCCGCTCCTCGGAAGGCATGCAGATGATCCTCTGGATCCCTCGTTCCGTCGTAGCGATCAAAGCTTGGGGGCAGCTTTGTCTTGGGAGGCATGGGTGCCTCTGATATTCTCCTTGTGAACTTTGAGACCTCGGCCAGGTCTCGTGGTAGGTATGGTTGGTCCAAACCAACGCTACCTGAGTCGTCTTTCTCCTTTTCCTTGCGTTTCTGACCGATGATCAAGTCCTCTCTCTCTTCGGAAGACATCTGCCTCAGGGCTGTCATGAATGTTTCCAGCTGGTCCCCATTGTTGCCCTTATTCTGGGGGTTCGTTCCTTCTTGATTAGAGGGTGTGTCAAAAGAGAGCCTGGCCCTGAGGCTGTCCAACTTTTCTTGTCTCTTCAAATCGTCAAGATACTTGGTTATCTTCTCCCTGTGCATGGCCACAAAGCCAGGGGTGACATGCTCCGTTTCTTCCAGGTTTTCTACCAGGTTTTCGTTGCCCTCTTCATGAGTAATGTCCTCCACGGTGACCTTATCCAAATCGTTTTGGGTCGTCTGGGTGACACGTGAACTATGTGGGGTTGCCATGTTGTTTTTGGAAGGTTGAGTTACTCTCTGAACGTCGAATGTTAATGTGAGAACACTGGTCCGGCCTGTGTCCCATGGATGGCGCCAATGTCGAATACCCAACCACCGGATGACGTTAGTTGGATCTTCGGTGACGTTGAGAGCTCCTGTCCTTGCTTGCTACAAAAGAAATAAACCGTTAGCCTCGCCACGCGGGACCCCGGGAGGGGGATCCGTGACCAAGCTCCGGCGTGAGGATAAGTAAACTTGCCGGATGAGGTAAGGAGTGTTTTCCGATGAAGGTATTCACCGGAAAGTTCCTATCTTGGTGTGAATCTAATTAATGTGCTATGTGTGTAGTAAATACGAGGAATATTGGTCGGAGTTAATGAGGAGAATAAATGAGAGTAGTAAATGAGAAGTTGGCCGGGGATTATACCTGTCTTTGCCTTATCCTTGTTCCTTCTTATATAATGGCATGCCCTTATCTCTAAGAGAAATATCCCTCATATTATCTAACGGTAACTGTGATGCTTTGGGAAGGTCAGACATGTGTCTGACCCCCAACGGTTGCGATACATTTCTCCATTAATGCATAGCCGGATAAGTACTATGATGGTGACCGGATGCTTCTCTTATCAGGCATTTAATGAGCCTGTTATCTCTTAGCTGTTTTCCCGCTCACGTGAAGAAGAAACCTTGGTAAGCAAGGGTAATTCACTTAGTGGGCTCTTGAGTGATTGGGCTCCCTAAAGAAAAAGGCCCAATACGGGTAAAGTGGGCTTCCACTGGCCCGTCGTCAGATCCGGTCACTGTATATGCTATAAAGCCACGTATATAATCTTTTAATAATCCAAGCATGGTGGTAAATACATAAAAGATGTCTTACATTGTTTTGATAATGATTAATCAATTCTTTTCATGTAAACGGTAGGTACCAAATGTTTCAAGGAAATAACAAAAATTATAAACAATATATTATGTAAACTGTGAAGATGAAAAGTTAAGATATATAAACAATAGCTAGGCAGAACAAAACATCAAGGCACACATGATAAATTTGAAAAGTATGAAGCATGCATACAATATACATAACTTACACGAGCTAGTTAGGACCAAAAATTACATTGTTTTGTCAAAATAAAAAAAAAGAATTATATGCTATAAAGCCCATACACGGAACAAGTTCATGCATCATATTTAGGGGTGCAAACAAGCCAAGCCGAGCTCGAGTTTGACTAGGCTCGAGGTGAAGCTTGTTTAACTTATAAGAGCTTGGCTCGAGACCCGATTCACATATTGAGGTAAATTTGTTTTGAAATAGTATAAAATAATATGTATAATATAATGTATAAAAAGAAATAACTAATCTCTTACCATTCTCTTTAATAATTTACCTAAATAATTTATCTCTAAATCGTTTTCTCCACATGTTACATCAATGATTCATTAAATATTCTTGAAAATGACTGGCCATTATTTAGACTACTATAGGACTTTGTCATTCCCCATTACCCATGGACGTAAAATACAAAAAAAAAACAAAACTATTTAACTTAATTTCGATGATTGTCACATTTACTGTTTCCTAGTTATAACCCTAAATAGTTTTTATTAGACCCCACCAATCTTAATTATTGGAAGATAATGTATAACTTTTTATAAAACCAGTGAACGTAAAGTTAATTATATTAATTAGTAGTACAACAACCATTTCCAGCTTTTGGGCCATTACTGGGCCCATTTATAGTTCTTGTAAATAGCCGGCATATTGACATAGCCCACGCCGGCCGAACGTTCATTTCACAACCATCATCATTCATAAATTCTAACAAACCTTCTTACATTATTATACAAACAACCCTCAAACCATCACCATGCAAACAAGCATGAATTCAAGTATGAATGACGCGAGCCTTAGTGCTCGGAGTCTCAACTCCACCACTACGGATCAGTTAAAGCTTTCAGAAAGCTCAAGAAGCGAATCTCCAACCGCTTTAAGTGGTTCCTTGTCTTCCTCTAACCGTGCACTGCCACTACCGGCCCCCACCAAGGGTGAGATACGCGAGCTGGTGAGGGCCGGTGGTGGGACACTGAGTTTAGAAGAACTGAGATTTGTGCACAAGTTAGGGAGTGGGGATATTGGGAGTGTGTACTTGGTGGAGCTAAAATGCGCTGAGGGGTGTATGTTAGCTGCGAAGGTGATGGATAAGGAAGAGTTGATGAGTAGGGATAAAGAGAGCCGGGCGAGGGTAGAATTGGAAATACTAGAAATGTTGGATCACCCGTTTTTGCCGTCGCTTTATGGTAGTTTGGATGTCGACCGGTGGTCTTGTTTGTTGACGGAGTTTTGTCCCGGTGGTGATTTGCATATTCTCCGGCAACGGCAACCCGAACGGAGGTTTGATGAAGCTGCTGTTCGGTAAGTGTATAACAACAACAACAACAATAATAATAATAAATAATAATAATAATAATAATAATAATAATAATAATAATAATTTTCCAAAATTTACACTACCGTTAAAATTTTCCAAAATTTACACTACCATTCAAATCCGCACAGGGGTAACGAAATCGGAAAAACGTTAAAATTTTTCAAAATTTACGCTACCGTCGGAGCGTCAAGGGGCAACGGACGTTACCCCTTCTATCACTCTAGGTCCGCCCCTGCTTGCTTCGGTTTGGATGGTTTGATCGTTTTCAACGGTTTATGAATACCCAAGAAATGGTTGATCTAATGTTAGTGGAATATATTAGTAAGACAAAATAAATTAAATTGATAACGTTCGTAATTCATGGTCTATATGTGTTGATAGTAGTTTAAAACATTTAAGTTGTTCATGTATGCATGCAGGTTTTATGCATCAGAAGTTGTGGTTGCCCTAGAATACCTTCACATGATGGGGATAATCTATAGAGATCTAAAACCCGAAAACGTTCTTGTCCGATCGGGCGGTCATATAATGCTTACCGACTTCGATTTATGCCTAAGATGCAACGATACCACAAGCCCGAAACTTGTTCAAGGTCAAGAGCTAGCCATAACTAGTCCATTAGTGTCCAAGGGTTCATTGTCCTCATGCATCCTTCCTGGTTGCATCAAGCCAAAGCTCTCTTGTTTCCACCCCAAACGGAAACGAAAAACACGACCCACTAAACGTCCACCCTTCGACATAGTGGCAGAGCCGGTGGAGGCTCGGTCTATGTCATTTGTTGGTACCCATGAGTATTTGGCACCCGAGGTCGTATCTGGTGAAGGGCATGGCAATGCAGTGGATTGGTGGACTCTAGGGATATTTGTGTATGAGTTGTTTTATGGTGTGACACCATTTAGGGGTAGTGATAATGAGTTCACCCTAACAAGCATTTTGGCTAGAGGGATTCAGTTTCCTAAAGAACCGGTGTCGTCTGCGGCTATGAAGGATTTGATCACAAAACTCTTGATCAAGGACCCGGCTAAGCGAATAGGGTCCATGAAGGGCGCACCATCGATCAAGCACCACCCGTTTTTTGATGGTGTAAATTGGGCGCTTCTACGAGGGGCTTCACCACCATATGTTCCTAAACCGGTCTCTTTTCAAGATTTTGTTGCACAAAATGATCATTGTGATGATCATATTGATTATTATTAGTCATAAAGACTACAAAATTTGTTGTTTTATATGCCCTTTTGTGTTTTGTTTTTTTGGTTATTTGACATGTAAAACATGTATTAATTCATAAATTGCTTTGTTTTGATGATAGAAATATCTAACGAAGGGAGAGCCCATAAATAGCGAACAAAAAAGTCTTGGATGGCCGGCCCAACATTGCGTTTGACCCAACCAACAGACCCAATATTACTCATTTAGGGCTATGAGTTCTGCCTTTTCGTGTGTATTTATTTCTATTTCCATTTATTTTATTTGTTTTAGTGTTGATAAATGAAATATTAAATAGTTAGTACTAAGAATTTTAAAATCATAAAACGATATTTTTAAGATAAGATATGACAATTTTAACTATTTTTTTAATTAAGTAATAGAATACTAAGGTGGGCGGGGTACCCACCGAAATCCATTCGGTACCCCTCTTGCCGCATAGGTGAAGGTGCCGCCAACTCCTGCGGTGAAGAGAGAGAGGGAATAAAACGGTGGGGAGCTGCCGAAGAGGGGGGAGGAGAGAGGGAGGAGAGAGGGAGAGCTTGACCAATCAAAAGTTTTCTTTTTTTTTTTTTTTTAAAAAAAAACCAATTCACCTAAGAGGGGAGTGCCGCCATCAAAAAGGGGTATTAGGGGAGTGTTAGAGGGGAATTGACGTGGCACTTTCGGGTTGGTTATGTGTAAGAGGGGGGACTCACCTAAGGGTGAAGGGGGTGCTCACCTAATAGGTGAGTCCCCTCTCTTACGCCAGACCAATCCCCGTGTGCCACGTCAAGTCCCCTCTTAAACTCCCCTAACACCCCAATTTGATGGCTCCACTCCCCTCTTAACTCCCCTTATTTTTTTATTCAAAAAAAAAAAAAAAAAAAACAAAAGCTTTGATTGGTTGATGCTCAGCTGGCCCACCAAACTTCCCCCCTCCTCCATCGGTGAATCCATGCCCAAGTTCAACCCCGAATCGGGACCCCGCAGTGATGGCGGCGGTGTTCCCGATCGGGGAAACCCCTCACCGAAGCCACTCCCAGACTACGCCCCGGACACCCTAAGAGGTGAGCACCCCTTACACCCTAATTAAATAAGAGAAACAAGAAAAAAATGTACTCTCATAATTCTAAGAAAAGAAAATGTACTCTCATAATTCTAACAAGTTACTTATTTATTTATTTTTATTTATACCAATTTTTTTTTACAGCAAATACCACCTAACCTTGTCTTTTCAAGGATTTGAACTCACACTACTTTTGTAGAGAGCAAACATCATACCATTAGACCACTAGGTCATACCAGTAACTTATTTATTAGGTATAAATTAGTAGGTACATGGGGTGGAATCTGCATCAAACCCAAGATTTTTTTTCCTGCGGGGTTACTTTTTTCGCGGGTCAGATTTCTCACAACTAGACATTAGACTTTTCAGACAGGTCGGATCAGGTTATTGTAACGGAACAAATAAAAAAGGTTTCTGTGGCTCTCATATATCTATTCTAATATCAAAATGCATATATTGTTCTGTATTTATTTGAGAGCCAACATTTATTCCAATGGCTGAATTTTACAATCACATAAGTTCAAACTTACACAAACAACCCCCACAACCACTTTACATATTAACATTAACTTCAAACCCTTACATAAAAATCAAACAACACATTCAACTTGCTTTCCAGCTTCAGTAGATGGTGCAGCAACAGGTTCTACCGGCTTCTCGGCCTCAGCAGATGCTGCAGCCACTAGTTCCACTGGTTTTATAACTTCACAAGATGGTGCAGCCACATGCTCGGCTTCACTAGTTGGTGCATCCACAGGTTCGATTGGCTTTTTGGGTCCACAACAACATGGTGATGCTTCCGTTGGCCAAAATTCGGTCTTCTTCCCAGTCTTGGAAACGGTCTGAAAAACTGCATCTGGCTCGATGTTTCCTTTAACTGTCACCTTTTTTTGCTCAAGATCAATGTCAAAAGTTTCCACCCCTAAACGATGATTATAACAAATTAACAAGATAGATAAATATGTTAAAACTTATAGACTCTTAATTAAAAGTTGAAATAGTTATGGATTTATGAGTATAGAAAGATGAGCCACAAACCTTCCATGTTAATAAGAACCCTCTTCACAGCACCAGCACAACCTCCACATGACATACCAACTTTGAGAACAACAGTCTAAATCCCAGCCCAGATCTTAAAATTAGTAATTAATTTACATATAATTGTTGGTTGAGAAATGAGAAAAACAAGTTATGTAGTCCATAATCATACTCAATATAAAAAAAAAGAACTTTATAACAAATTAACTTTTTCACAGAAACAAACCCGAACCTGGTGGTCAAACCCGAAACCAAAGAAAATTGGGATGGGTATTTGGACATAAAACTAGTTTTACAACTTTTCACGGATTAGATAATACCCCGAAACACACATAGTTGTTTACCTAAACCATACCATAAAATTTTCTTTTTTTTTCTTGGTAATAGAATAATCTACGAATCTACTAGCTTGTAGTTTTTATGTTTCTATTTTTTAATTTCATTGAAATTATATAAAAACTTAAATAGTAAAAAACGTATTTAAAAATTTCTAAAGGGTAACTTTTAACAAACCAACGGGCTGATATATCCAATACCCGATAGGTATCGGGCGGTAAGAGATGTATTTTACAAACAAGTATGTTTCTAGATGGGAGTTAAAAGGGTACCTGAGACATTGTTGATTCGTGGAATGAATTCGAATTGTGAAGGAATCTGAGGCAAATTCATTGGTTAAAATAAGGACGAAAAAGGAGATATGATATTGGTTTCAGTTTGAAGTCTTAATCAGCTTTTTGGTTGGTTGGGTTGGGTTAGTACAAATGTACAAAGTACACAAATTCCTTGTACTACATATGTGCAATGTACGCTAGATTTGGTTGGACCCACATTGTCACATAACACTATATTAGTTTGTGATCTATGCTTGGACAATAAGATACATGTCGGACCGTCAATAGATTGTGCTAAACGTATCATACGCTATGGGTTGTGATCAATTTTCTTAATGAAGGAAAAATTTTCGTCCGATATGTGTTCGTAAACCGTTCGTAAAACAAATTCAATGCAAAACGAACGAATATGAACAAAGCTCTGTTTGATTATGTTCGTTTACATCCTTAACCACATTCCCTTCTCTATTTTACTTGTTACAACGTTTAAGTTGTTGCATTAGTAATATTCCCTTATTTTATACTCTCATGTAGTCATGTCACCCTTTAAGGTTTCAAGGGTGAGGTACTATAAAATCTAGAGATGAGGTGCATTTAGCCAACCTCGCTCTTAATGCTTGTGCTTCCTTAATTAATCTAACCGTACTCTCACGGTTCATAGGGTTAAGCTATGGGAAATGTCAAAGTTATTAGTTTTAATTATCATATTTGAGTGTCTAAATGATTAATGTGGTGTCAAAGATATTACTTTTATTTATCATATTGTAGCGTCTAAATGATTACTGTGTATAATGTGTGAGTCTTGGAGATCTCGCCACCACTAGTTGGAAGTTAGGGTCACTCCTCTAGTAAGTTCAGAACATGGTACATGATGAAACCAGTAAAACTCGATCATGATAAGATGAAAGACTTAATATTTTTCAGAATATACATGTTACACAACGCTTATTGCGATGAGTCGTGATAGTGTGGCTAGTTTGTAACACCAAATTTGCAATGCATTGCGAAAAATGGTACAAATGCATGTATGCATCCCTAATAGAACGATTTAATTTCCCTTTATCAAGAGATTTTAAGTCATTTTATGGATGATTAAATGAAAGAGTAACTAAAGACTTAAAACGATTTAAAACCTCTTAATAAAAAGGTGATTAAATGAAAGAATAACTAAAAACTTAAAACAATTTAAAACCTCTTGATAAAAGGCTTTCTAGTTTTTACTCAAAAAGTCGTTGAAAGGTAACTTGCATTGGAAGAGAAGAGTTAGTTGGAAAAAAAATGTGTTTTTTTTGTTTTTTTTTTTTTTGTTTTTTTTGGCAAAGGCATGATATTTTCCAACTTGTGCAAGATGGAGAAAAAAAAATACAAGTGTTTTGATTCAATTTTGATTTTTGAGCAACTCTCTAATTATCATATTCGTTATTATTTAACTCTTAACCTAATTGGTTAATTAATCTACATTAAAAAAAAAACTAAAACTTATACCAAATACATTGAAACAAAATACATAATGACATATGTTAAACAAGTGGATAATGAATTAGAGGGTATTTGGGGTTGAGTTTTGAAGGAGATTTTTAGATTATTGAGTTTTGAAATCGTAAATAATCAATTTTGAGTGTTTGGGTAAAAAAAAACGAAAAAATTGATTATTTGCGTTTAAAAAGTTACAAAACACAGTTTTCCAAAAGCAGCTCCTCCCCTACTGCAACAAAACGCAGTTTTCCAAAAATTGATTATTTGCGTTTAGAAAAGGATTTTCACTTGTTTATTTTTTTAAATATGTATTTGTCAAATACTCAAATAATTGATTATCTGATTATTGTGATATCAAACAACATAAGCAAATCCAAACACTATCCTTCAACATCACGTTTTGTTACAGTTAATTATCTTATTCTCATTATTCAAAATGAATAATCTATTTTCAAAACTCAACCCTAAATACATGTTATGTAAACTTTGAACATAACGGGGTTTATATAAGCACCCAGGGGTTGGTTCCGGTACAAACCATATTTATCGTACAAACCGTAAGAACAGATCCTAGCACTTAAAAAAAGTTAAATTAGCACATACCAAAACAATACATACATAAAAGTAGCACTACGAACTATATTAGCACATGAAAATTAATCAAGATAATTGATTTTAGCACATATTTGATTGATATCAGCACTTTTCTTAATCAGCACATTGAAAACAAAGGGAAGATCCAAATAAAGAATTAATTGTTTGTTCGTATATTTATAGGGAATTCAATATAATTGATATTATTTTATCATTTCTCTATAATTGGTTGGATGCCACGTGCCACTTTTTAAATGGTTCTTACAGTTTGTATGCGAAATGTGGTTTGTATTTGATCCTACTCCTAAGCACCCATACAATTCGAATTCAAAAATAACTAGACTTTCTAATTCGAAAAATAAACTAATCTAGTAACAAACCAATACTCGGATGAACATTAAATTAATTAAACCTTAACAACCTTAATTAATTAATTGATAACTTGATTCAAGCCACCCAATGAGACCAAACAAATCCACCCTTATTTCTCAAGTGTTGCCAATATTAATAACATAGAAGCCACTTTTTTAGTTTTTTAAAGACGATGTGTAGTGGTTTGGGTGAATAAAGCTTTTATTTTTGGGTGTTTTTCGCCATACGGCAGTATAGTCAGTAAGGGGTATTATTGGGCGTTTTTCTAAAATGGGTGTAGTAGGGTTGTGGACATTATATTAAAAAGGGGTGTTAAACAATAAAACATCCAAAAAATGGTATTGGGCAAGCATAGGAAATAATGCATGTGATTGGCCAAACAATTGGATGTTTGGCGTGATTTAAAAAACGTCGGGGGGCTTTTTTTGAAAAAAAAAAAACGCTAGAAAACGCCCATGGGGGTGGGGGTAAAGGTGTACAAAAAAACCGGTTTTAGAACCGAAACCGGGAAAAAAATCGAAACCGGTTTTTTTTAACCGGTTTTTTTATAACCGGACCGGTTTTATAACCGAACCGCCGGTTTGTGACCGGTTACTAATCTTGATCTGAAAAACCGGTTAATAACCGAAACCGGTTTAAAAAAAAAAAAACCGGTTGAAACCGGAAAAAAAAAAACGGTTTTTTTTTTGGGAAAACCGGTTAAAAACCGGTTCTAACCGGTTACACCGGTTATTGTTTTGGACTTGAAAAACCGGTTAGTAACTGAAACCGGTTATAAAAAAACGGTTTTCGTTTTAAGTGAAAAAAACCGGTTCGGTTAATAACCGAAATCGGTTTTTGAAAAAAACCGATTTATACACCTCTAGGTGGGGGTGAGGCATGATTGGGCGTGTTTGGGGGCTTTTTCTGAAAAAATCACGCCCACTACGGACGGTGTTAACAAATTTTAGCACATATTTCAAAAGCGATAAACATGTACGCAAGGCCAGCCCTATACACAATGTCGTCCCTTGTTTTATGAAACTAGGCCATTACCTAGGGCTTTTTTATAACTCTATATTAGAATTTTGTTTGAAAAAAAAGAAGAAGATATAGATATCTAGCCAACTCACTTCCATAATATGATTTAATTTTTAAGAAATCATGTCATCTTGGAAGGTAATGCTTTTGTAAGATTATGGGGTATGGGGTGTGGGTTGGCTGAAAACGTCCAAGCCATCATCCCGGGTGGGTTTGGGTTTGGGCGTGGCCCAAGAGGCGGGAGTTTAAGGCCGGACGTGGGGCATGCTAGCGATCCTATGTGGCCGGCTCCTATTCGCTTGTTGGCTAGGTCATAGCGGGGCACATTTAAAATTCAAATGATAACCGTTTGGCCAAGCCAAGCGGTTCACCCACCCAACAGTCAACATCGCTATATATAACCTCCAACCCCACCGGCTGTCCACCGCTACCCCAACCCAAACACACTTGATCGAACCCGCTACCCACACACACTTGATCGATGGCCACTTGGACACACGAGGAAGAGCCAGCTCTTGTCACGAGCATCGTTGAAGCAATGAATGGCCGCCAACCAGGGGAGACCCGTCACTGGCCGGAAGCTTTTGCTAGCTACCGGCATAACGTGGGAAACGACCGACACAATTTAAACGTGTGCCAACACAAATGGCGCGAGCTACGACCGAAGCTCGATAGTTTCAAAGCCTACTACGACAGCGTCCCGGGCGGTGAGATAAGCCACGAAGACCGGGTGGCGGTGGCGAACATCGAGTTCCGGGGCAAGGAGCGGAAGCCGTTCGACAAGCTTACCCTTTTCGAAATCTACCTAACGCTCTAGGTTTTTTTTTTTTTTTTTTTTTGTAATCCTTTTTAGGCTTTTTGTAATTTTTATGAATTTTGTAATTTTTAGGAATTTAATAAAATTTTAGGCTTTTTTTTAAGTTGTGTGTATTTTTTTATTTTTGTTTTTTTTTTAATTATTATTTTAATAAACCTGACAAGCCACGCGGGCTAGCCCCGCCCCGCCATACCCCACGGACACGTCACTCACCGGCAGGGGGCTCGAACTACACGTGTCAACCCATGCCCCCAACCCCCGCCCCACCATAGCCCACGTTCTAACATTTATGAAAGAGATTAATAACTTACAAAATAGGAGAATATCATGGTGTCAATTCTATTCATCAGGAGAAGACTGAATTCTACATCTTAAAATTTTTAGTTATTTTATTTTCAATAATAATAATAACATGTTGAAAAAGACCACGTTTTTTCTTTTCGCCTAGGCCCTACAAAATAATTGAGCTGTATGTATGTAAGCATACCAAAAAGGTACTGCTTCTAATGTCGACATTTTGCCGTGTGTACCAAAACTCACTAAATGTGTTCTAAAGAAAGTCGAGGTCTTTTTACTACCCTCCTCAATTTGACATGCCAACCAATCCACCATTTTCTCTTACCTTGATATTTTTAATAAAATAGTGGATTAATAAAGGGGTGTGATAAATATACCCATCACAAGGATTAGTATACCCAAAACTCAACTTTATTAATGATTTTCTAATGATTAACTACTTTATTATATTATTTTATTATAAAATAAAAAGTAATAATTATGTTTTATTATATAGTCAAAAGTAATGATTATGTTTTTTATCTTATTTTATTTTATAATACTTTTGTTACTTTTTTATATTTTGTTATACTATTATTAGTAGAATTTTTTCCCAAACTAGTGTTGGTGGACAAAATATTTACCAAAATGGTGTGTATTGAAAACTATTTACCAAAATGGTGTTCCTTATTTATTTTGTATTTGTCTTTGTCTTTTCTTTTTTTAACCAACATATTAAACTTTATTAATATTTCTTTTAAATTACTCAAGTAACTATAGCTTATTCTTTAATGATTTATATTTTTTTCAATGAAAACGATACCTTTTTTATTTCATTGGTTTCTTCTATCAACTCTTTATAAAATAAATCAAATCTTATTATTATTACGTTCAGACAGTTAGGTTTAACTTTATTCCGAACAACTACTAAGAAAAGAATTGTTGTGCTTGTTTAAAAAAGGCTTAAAGTTGAGTCGAAATGACATTTTTCTTATAATGTAATTTTAGTAATTATGAACGATTATATAAATGACACTTGAGAAAATTGAAGAAAATATACTACAGAGTTCGGTCATACCATTAGTTTTTTTTTTCAATCAAAGAGCGGAATTTAAATCATTTATAATTACGTTAGAAATAAAACAGATAAAAAAATTGAATTGATTGGAAAAAAAACAAATCATTTTGGTAAATAGTTTTCAACAAACACCATTTTAGTAAATATTTTGTCCACCAACACTAGTTTGGGAAAAAAAACTCTTATTATTATTATCAAAATAGTTTTCAACAAACACCATTTTAGTAAATATTATTATTATGATATTAAAATAATAAAAGTATTAGAAAAATTATTTATATTATAAAATGTTAAAAGTACTATTCACTTATTATTATTATGATAATAAAATAAAACTAAAATTAAAACAATAAAAGTATTAGAAAAACTATATATATTATTAAAATGTTAAAAGTACTTTTTGGTTTGTTTTTTAATTTAACTAGAATTACGACCCGCCGCAATGCGGCGGGGATTCTTTAGTTATAACTAAATCGATTTAGGACGCGCACGTTATGTTGAACCTGTCAAACGGGAAAAAAATAGACGATGTAAAAACGTTCACCCACACATGCACGTTGCGTCGTGTTAACTCGCAAAATTTAGAATGAAACGTAAAAACGCTAAACCAAAGACGCACGTTGCGATGTGTTAAGTCACAAAATTTTGAACGAAGCATAAAACGAAAAATTTTCGGAAAATGAAAACTATAAAGGACCAAAGTTGAAAGTAAAAAAAGTTGTGAAGATAGATTGCAAAAGATAAAAAGTTTTGTGTTAAAAGTAAAAAAACAAATAGTTTTGGATTAAAAGTAATTTATGAAACACTTTTGGGTGAAAAGTAAAAAAATCAAAAAAAATTTTTTTTTTTTTTGAAAAACCCTTAAAGCCAAGGTTACAGCAACCATATGCATAACCATTTTTTTTTTGAAAAACCCCCCAAAGCCAAGATTACAACACATAAGTAAAAACAATCAAAGTGGTTAAATCGCAAAAGATGAAAACTTTTGAATTAGAAGTAAAAAATCAAATTAATCAAAGGGGTTAAATTACCAAATATTAAAACTTTAAACTTAAATTGTCAAAGATTAAAACTTTAGGGTTAAAAAGGAAACAAAGATTAAAAATTTTAAACTTAAATTGTCAAAGAATAAAACTTTAGGGTAAATTGCCAAATATTTAAACTTTAGGGTTAAAAATGAAACAAAGATTAGAAGTTTATACTTAAATTGTCAAACATTAAAACTTTAGGGTTAAAAATGAAAATTTCCTTTTTTTTTTGAAAGACTCCCAAAGCCATATGTACAATCAACATATGCACAAACTTGTTGCTTCTTTATATAGGTTTTAATAACATATAACTGTAATGTAATACTAATAGGATGAGGGTATAAACTTATAAGGGGGTAAGGAGTGGGGAGCGGCAAATGGTGTTCACCGAATCGGCAATGGGTGGCAAACCAATGCCAACCCATTTGCCACATGCATGTTTGACGAAATTGTTGTGAAATCGGTGAGCCAACACCGATGCGGCAAAGGGAGGAAGAAGAGAGAGAGAGGGGGTGTGGGGTGGGGTCAATTCCAATCTCAACCAATCACATCTTTTTTCCTTTTTTTTATTTAAAAAGTTTACCACTCCACCAAATGTTTAAACCATTGCCAACACTTTTCAGTAAAGTTTAAACACTTTTAACTGATTGACATGGCGCGCTCTGATTGGTCGGTTTTTTGGTTTGCCACTCCAAAGTGTTTAACCACTCCTTACACCCTAACAATATGAAAGATGGGGGTGCAGAATTTAAGTGTGTATGTGAGACATAGTTGTCATGATGAGAAAAAGGTGGCTACATCTAAACCCACAATACCCTTCCACTATGTTAAAACAATTTAAGTGTAAGTGTGTCTGTGTGTTATAACAAAGATTAAAAAAACTCATTATATAAAAGTTTGATTGTATAAAAAATATTTTATGTTAATTTAAAAAATAATATAAAAAGCTAAAAACTAATGATTGTAATTATTAATTAAAAAATAAAATAGAATCATTAGGTAATTAATGTTTGGGTAATTAATGCCAGCAATTTCTCTCTCCTACCCACATTTCTCTCTCCTTTGACTTTTGGGTATATTTAACAACGCCCTTAATAAAACAACGTTTTACAAAAATAAAAAGTTTTTTTTTTAACGGCCGACAAAAATTTTATTATTTGTAGCAAGAAACTACCCGCCAAACTTACATATGTTTTCCACCAAAACAGCAAATATAACTACATACAAAAAGTACTATTCACCAATTTCAAATCGACACCATTTCTCCCATGTTAATGCCACCAACTTTGATCGATTCTTAACCCATAGGTATGCCATAGCTTTAATTTCATCCAATATCTTTGTAATATTCGGGATAGCTTGCCTGAAAACCGACTCATTTCTCAACTTCCATAGGCTCCAAAAAGTCACTAGTATCACGGCGTGTACGGCTTTCCTTTTCTTTCTTGCATTTGCTGATACTCCGGTCGGGTACAGTAAGTCACTAACTCCAAATGCAAATATAGGAGGGATCTTGCACCAAGCCGCTACATTTTGCCAAACAATCTGAGCAAACTGGCAAGTAACAAAGATATGTTCACATGTTTCCGCAGCTTCGCCACATAGAGCACAGAGATCATCCTGAACCGTAATGTTTCGGCGAATCAGCGCACACTTCGATGGAAGTCTATCCATTTCTGCCCTCCAAGCAACAATTGCCACCTTTTTCGGGACCCAATTATTCCACTCGAACGGTCGTGCCGGAATTTCTCGGTTGTACGTTCCCAACAGCTTTTTAATATAGGCAACATTAAAGGAACCATTTGATTCATATTTCCATTTCCAACGGTCCCTACCTGGGCCAATATTCACCCCACCAACAATATTAATAAGAAGTTGAAGTTGGACATATTCACTTCCACTTAGAATTGGGTGAGTCCAGGCCCAAGAAAAAACCGGCCCAGCTCCATCAAACTCCAATCTGTCTGCCACCAAACAATCCTTGATCCTCTCAGCTTTGAACAGGTCCGGAAATTTAGTGTATAATGGTTCTGAACCGGCCCATAAATCTAGCCAAAAGTGTGTGTTTTTCCCATTTACCACTGATGCACTACTAGCACCCTTAAGGTCTATTCCAGCAATTAACAAAGGCTGCTGTATACTAATAATGTTCTTCCAAGGCCCCGAAATAGACACTTTAGCCGGTATGTCGTTCCATGCTCTAGAGTTGTGGTGTATTGCCCAAATTACCCTCCGCCACAAACTATCCTTTTCCGTTTTGAACCTCCACCACCATTTTCCCAACATAGCTAAATTGGTATCTCTAATAGACCCGAAACCCAACCCCCCGTATTTAACAGGAGCAATTGTTTTATCCCACGCCACCCAGTTCATTTTAGCTTTCTCTTCCGACCCTCCCCAAAAAAATACTCTCCTAATCTTATCTAGAGTGTCCAATACCTTAACCGGAGCTTTAAAAAGTGATAGGAAATATGTTGGAAGAGCATTTAATACCGACTTGATTAATGTAATTCTACCACCATACGAAAGGGTTTTAGCTTTCCATAAGGAAAGCCGATTTCTAAATATTTCCACCACCGGCTTCCAATTTCGGGCTAGGTTCATATTGGCCCCAACAAGCAAACCTAGATGTGAAAAAGGGAACGTACCTTGCTTACACCTCAGGAGGTTCGCCATTTGTGAAATTTCTTGTTCATTCGGTCCAATCCCATAAATGCTGCACTTTGCCAAATTCACTTTAAGACCGGAAACTAGATAGAAGCATCTCAGCATACGTCTTAAGTTATTAATATTTGATGTAGACCACTCCCCTAAAAACATAACATCATCCGCATACATCAAGTGAGACAAAGCCTTACCACCAACTGTAATATCAATGCCCCGAAACAGCCCGACAGACACAGCCTTTCTCATAATACATGACAGGGCTTCCATTACTATGACAAACAGGAAAGGCGATAGTGGATCACCTTGCCTTAGGCCACGAGAACAGTCAAATTCTCGAGTAGGCGAGCCATTAACCAGGACAGAAGCTTTAGCAGAGTACAAGGTAGCCATAATCCAAGACCTCCATTTGCATGGGAACCCCATCTGAGCCATAACCGAGTTCAGGAAATCCCAATTGACAGAGTCGTAAGCTTTATTTATATCAACTTTGAAGAACATCCCTTTCCGCTTATTTTTCCTTAGCCAGCTCAATACTTCGTTAAGAATCAAAGGACCATCCATAATGTTTCTTCCAGCTAGGAAGGCCGATTGATGCTCCGATATCAGGTTACCTAACACCTTTTTGAGCCGATTAACAAGAACTTTGGAAATGACTTTATTGATGACCCCAATCAAACTAATGGGTCGAAAATTTGCTGGGCTAACAGGATCTTTAACTTTCGGGATTAAGGCAATAAAAGAGGATGTGCAGGACTTATTAAGGGACCCCTCCACGTAAAATTTATTAAACAGTTTGATAATATCAACCCGAAGGCCAGCCCAACATCTTTTAATGAACTTGAAATTGAACCCATCAGGCCCAGGGGCCCGATCGCCTTCACATTCCCAAACAGCCGCTTTAATTTCCTCCTCAGTAAATGGGCATTCCAACATTACCGCCTCATCCTCCGATATAGTAGCAATATCAGGGCAAACCATATCCGGTCTATGGGACATAGGCTCCGAAAATTGTTGCTTAAAAAATTCAAACATGGCCTCTTTAATGGCAAGGGGGTTTGTTATCCACTCACCATCTATCATCAAACCATTCAGTCTATTAGTACTAATATTGGAGTTAATTACAAAGTGAAAGAAACCTGAATTTTCATCCCCGTCGATAGCCCATTTTGATCTGGATTTTTGGCGAAGATCTAGATTTTTAACCCTGTCAAACTCAGCCAGATAATTCCTACAATCCGCTCTTTCCGCCAATTCCGCTTCCGCAAGACTCCTTTCTTCCGCCAATTCTTCAATGAGAGCCAACCTTGCCTTTTTACTACTGTACATCCCCTCCCTCCTTTCATTCTCAATTTTCAGCCATGACTTGATGTTATCCTTTAACCACCTCAATTTTATCGCGAGCGCTAAGTCTTCCGGCCCCGAGAAATAAAATGCCCCACACTTTTGCAATACAAAATCTAGGAATCCCGGAAATTCAAGCCAAGAGTTGAAGAAGCGAAAAGGGATATGGCCAAAATCCGATTGGGTGGTGGAGAGAACTATGGGCCGATGATCAGAGACCTCCCTAGCCAGCGCAACAACGGTAGCATTTGGCCATCTCTCCCTAAATCCCAGGCACACGAGGAATCGATCAAGCTTACTTAGCTTCCTTCCATTGTCTGATATGTAGGTAAATTTCCCACCCCCCATGTTATACTCAACCAAACCGGCAGATAGAATGAACTGATTAAAAGCATCCGCATTGGAGGCATTGAACTCAGAATTCATCCGCTCACTGGCATCGCGTACCTCATTAAAATCCCCCATCAAAGCCCATAACCCCTGCATTGAATTCCTAAAGCCCAACAGTTCTGACCAAACAGCCCTTCTGCCAAGCGGGTCGTTCGGAGCATACACATTCACCAAGTTTAATCTACACCCCGATTGAACCAGAAAACCTGAGACAATCAAAAAATTTCTGTTGTGATAGACATCTACACACCTGAATACCGACGGACACCAGAGACATGCTAGTCCCCCTGACCTCCCTTGCGAGTCAACCACCGCAATCTTGTACTCCGCTCTTCCCCAATATTGGTTGAACATAAAGGACATAGACTCTTGTAATTTCGTTTCCTGAATTGCGAGAAAGTGAATCCCATAGCTTGTTTTCAAGTTTCTAATCCAATCTGACTTTCGATCACCACGAACCCCCCTCAGATTTATCGACAGACAATTCATTGTAAACAGTTTGTAACCCCTTCGTCCAAGATTATCTTCTCTGTTACGCCTGTAAATCCGTTCAGGTTTATACCAATAACAGAGCCTACCTGCACTGTAGCATCAACTTCTTCCCTAATTAATCGTTGGAGGTCAGTTGCAACCGGGACACCAGAGTCACCTGGCTCCGGTTCTGAATTTTTGGCCCCAGAGATAGGCGAATTATCCATATGGTTCTCGTTGACAGCGTCGGTTGATTCTATGGAACCCTCCGCATCTCCAGATCCTTCTCCAATTGGTGTATTCAGATCCAGGGAAATAGACTCAGACCGTTCAGGCTGACCAAACACTCTTTGAGATGGCCCTTGTAATGAGCCCAACGAAGGTGGGCTTCTATCTGCTCTGTTTCTTTTACCCAGATGGTTTGCTGGAGTTGGGCCTTCATTACCACCCCTATGGTTGGGCAGCTCATTTACCACATTAGGCCCACATTCCTTTTCCACATTATTCCAGCCTTCAATAGATACTGATCCGACAGGCCCACCATCCATAGGCCCATTAGGCACATGACTGTTTGACTTTGGAATAAACAAATTACCTGTATCCACCTCGAAATTATTCACGTGCGCTGAAAAATCTCCCTCCCCATGCAAATTTAGGTTTCCCATGTTGGAATTAATGACTTGAGCCATTTGAGGAATCGGGGACCCTTCACCTTCCTGAACCTGTTCGTTAGCCGCCGAAGGAGCTGAACCATCGCCGGACTGTCCTACCACTTCCTCCCCCGCCACCGAATCCATTCCGGCAACCGGTCCCACCGTATCATTCTGTACAGAAGGTCTGATCTCGCCCTCCTCCATGACCTCCATGTCAGATCGGTCATCTTCGGACTCCGATTCCGTATCAGACGACGAGACTGACTCAGAGTCACTGCTATCACTCATCTGATCATCTACCTCTTTTTTCACACTCAAACCAACATATTCCGAAGCCCAAGCAACCACAGTTTTTTCCTTCCACTTGATAACAACAGCTTCGTCAATTCTAGAGACCTGGTTTGTCAACACCACAAGAGAACCGTCCGAGTTGTCCTCATTTTGCCAGGAAAAGGATGACGGTTGAATTATGGATCCAAATAATCCACCGATATTGTCGTACAGATTATTATCCCGAATCACGAATGGTACTCCAGAAATGTTGATCTTTGCTAGCCTACTAAATGGGATATCCTCACCGTTCCATAGATAGAACTTTGAGAATATGTTATGAAAGAATACTGAGTGTACCTCCAAACCCCTTGTCGCCGACTGTTTATCACTGAAGGTTAACATATAAGTCATTCCACCAACAAATGACAAACCCACTTCAGACAGACCCGACTCATCCAATATCATTCTGACCCTCTTAATAGACATGATCACTTTAGTACACCCAATAATAGATCTTCCCATGCAGTGGATAGGATATAAAGATCCTTTGCCTTCCACAGAGACCACTTTTGCCCCATTCCCATGTCCACCCTTTACATTTCTTACCAGATCAGCATATGTCCGCCCTTCTTGAACAAACGATGGACCAGTCTTACCAGATACATGCATCTGGTCCTCCGATCCTGACTGAACATTGCACTTTTCACCAGACAGTTGGGGGTTGGAGTCCTGATTATTAACTTTAGGTCTCCAAACGTTATTTCCTTGCATGACATCCGCATAATTAATCCTGTTATGGTCCTTGTCATACTTGGCTAGGGAGACTGAAACTTTCATATCAAACATCTTAATCGAATTGAGTTTTACCAGGAACTCTTTCATATCTTCTATCCCCACAAATCTGACAAACCCAAAACATCGACCCCTAGAATCCCGCTTTCGGGCCACGTACGCATCAGAGATGAAACCGAATGGTTGAAAAGATTTCCATAGAACGTTCCTTGTAACCCGATCTGAGATATTCTGCACCAGGAAGGACCATTCTATACCATTTCCTTTGCTCTTCCGATTTTTCCGGTATTGCACGTTTGACCACGGACCACCATTATCATTCTCTCCCCCCCAATCATTCCGGTAAGCCATTAAAGAAACCACAAGAAACCAAAGCAGCGAATGAATGCCCCAGGAACCCAGATAGGGAGCACGGTTAGATCAAGATGGTCGCAAAGAACCGATCGATTAAACCCCACCCACTAAACAGGCTCAAGAAGCCATCGTCGAGCCAACTTTACGAATTCCGGGCGGCGGGAAGATGAGAGAGAGAGATTTTGTTATGCTCTTTAATAAACTTTATTAAACAACGTTTTACAAAAATAAAAAGTTATGCTCTTTAATAAACTTTATTATATTTTCCTAAATCTGACACAATTTTTTCGCAATAGGAGTTCAAGATATGTATTATTTTTCATGATGTAGATATGCTACATTAGTTTTTATGACGGTAACATGGATGGTTCATGATAGCTTTTATGGTCCTCTTCGATTTAAAATTAAGTATATTGTTTTAATAACGGCATATATCAGTTCGATAATCTGACCGTAATAAGAAGGTATGTAGGCTCGTGCAAAAATGTGTATGAGACTGTCATCAGTAGCCGACCTAGGACCTGGTAAATACGAGATACATCGAGGGAAAATTAAAAAGTAGGGACAGATTAATTATGTGATTCTACGTGCTAGTGGCTGTGAATTCGTGTTGATTTGGTAAAACTTTTTAATAAAGCCGTATGGGTAAGTCTATATAGTCACACATACACAAGCGAGTTGTGTGAATGAGTTTATGTTGATAAACTTATACGAATTGGTTTTGTATAAGTGAGTCTATGTGACTTCACATGGTTTATTTAGGGGTGTAAACGAGCCGGGCCGAGCCCGAACTCGCCTGGGCTCGAGCTCGACTCGTCATGTTTTTCTGAAGCTCGAGCTCAAGCTCGGCTCGCGAGTAAAACCTAAAGCTCGAGCTCGGCTCGCGAGTAAAACCTAAAGCTCGACTCGACTCGACTCGGCTCGAGCTATTTTGAGAACAACCTCAAACGAGCTAAAAGCTCGGTTGAGCTCGTTTCAATATCGGTTAAACGAGCCAAAGTTCGGCTCGCCAATGTTATCATCATTATTATTATATTATATATAAAAAAATAAATTTTGTTTGGGCACGTTTAGGCTCGCGAGCCTAAACGAGCTTTGTATTTCAGGCTCGAGCTCTGGCTCGTTCGAGCTTTTAACTGAGCTGATAACGCGTAGCTTTCGTGCCTCTAGGCTTGTTTACACCCATTATTACTAATGGATAAGCAAAGTGAAAGAATCTTTTCAAGTTGATAGGTAAAAGAATGGAAGTAACATTTTCCAAGAATTTACAAGTACTTGTAGCATTGTTTTAAGGGATGTGTTTAGGGTTTGGGTAGAGTTGTTGCTTGGGATGAGATACATGTTCGCATGGTGGTTAAAGTTGAAGAGATTAATCTTGAATTTAGGAGATAAATATCAAGACGGGTTATAGATAATTATGATAAATTATTTATTGTGTCTTGTATGTTTAAATTAGAGATAATTGTTAGTTTTATTAGATAGGTTTGTCTAGTTGGTTAGGACTAGAACAAGTTTAGTATAAATAAAGAGTTAAGATTATTGTAATTGGTGTGCTTTCATTGATTAATACTAAAAAGATTTTCAATCCGGTGTTTGTGTGTTCGATTAAGGGCCTGATTTCCAACAAAAGACCACTAAAGTTGAAGAGTTGATTTAGGTTCATGTAAATAGCTAAATGGTTTGGGTCTACTATGTGTGACAGGAACGAAAGTCCACTGCGTGAAGGGAAGGGTCAAGCACAACCATCACACTTTCCATATATAGTCAACACAAAGGTTTGGGAGCGTTGTTTTCATTATAAGCGGGAACTTTGACTTTATAACGATTTCGTTCGTAGAAATGTATAATGTGATAAGGTGGTTAAATGACGGTTGTCGTTATGTGACATGTTACTTGATTCGTAAATTGTGGTGTCTTATCATGACATATTGACATGTCCGGTGAGAGGATTGGTATTTATTGGTGATAATTCAATAAATCCTAGTCGTGTGAAATTGAAACCTTTCTTTTGTTATGATAAACTAATATGTTGAAAGCTTTGTTGAACTATAGACTCACCATCGAGCGACATATGTAAACTCAATAAAATTATGAGAATTTGTAAAGTGTTTCCTTATGTGTGATATGTAAACTCAATAAGTCAGTCATTGGTTTGGGGGTGTGACTATGTAGCCAAAACATGTGAGTCGTATCACATCATGTACAGTGTCCTTGATATCTTAAATCTTAGTTGCATACAATCTTTGATCAGATGAACAACAATTTAAGATTTGTAAAAGGTCATAGGAGGATCTTCAAGTCTAAAATGATATACTACAGTTGAAACAATCGATAGAAATGTATGGTCAAAAGTTGAAAGATTTATGAGATGAGCTGGACGCCTTAAAGGTGTCATATGGATGTATTTAAAAATGGAAAATTGTGAAAGAGACCGATTCAGTTAACACCACCACTACCTGCAGTCTCTTAAGGCCTACAACATGCTAAGGTAAGAAAAGCACACCACTGAAACAATTACACTATATGCAACCGCCAATAATCCAGTATCATCAACACTAACCCGCACAGATACAGTACAAGTCCATCAGCAAGAAGGAACAAACACTCTTATATAAAGGGAAAAAAGGGGAGGACGTTGTATGCTACAAATTCTTGGTTATCCATCAACTACACGACAAGTACATTACACTATCTCAAAGGATGAACCAGTGCAATTAACATGATGATTAGAAATTATTAAGTCACATGATCCAGTTCTCAGGCTGGGTGGTGTGGGATTAAAGCAACCGTTTGATCCAACTTATTATTCAGATAAGAAAAAGCAACCCTTTGATCCCACTTTTATTCTCGCGCTCTTTCCATTTTAACTTCAATCAAAAACTCCAGTAATGTTTTGAAGCTTGGTGGTCAGATATTTTTGGTTTTGTACAATGTCATGGGTATTAGGAACACAACATTTGCTTTTGCCAATCATTCATACGGGTAGTAGATACAAAAAAATGATTCAACGAGCACAAATCATCTCTGTCACTGCTTACTAATTGCTTTTTTATATCTTTTTTAGTTTCAGTATGTTGTAGTTCTTTTATAAAATGCAAAGCAAAGTTTATAATCAAAACCTCAAAGGGAGAGCAATAACTCATTACATGTATCCTAAGGGAGAGACTTGATCAGGTCACAAAAGCAACATCTAATAGCACCAAAGAAGATAAATAAGCTAAACTAATTAATTGCCAGCAGTATCAGACGGACCTGCAATCCATTCGATGCTCCTCCTCATGATCAAACCATCTTCTCACCTTGCTGCCTGCCATGAATACAACTCCCTCAAAAGCTTTAGCATACCATTTATTTAGTCCAGCCTGTCATTTACAAAACCGAAATCAGATAGATAGATACATTTAAGCATTTTGGATAATAAACGTGTTCAATATCTTCCTCTTCATTGTTGCATAATGTGCGCCCACTCGAAGGAAGATCAATGCCTCCATGTAACTAAAGTTGCTATCCAACCAACAATCTCCTATCAATTATAGTTTGAAAGATACCTTAAAATCAAGATTCCATCTCCAATGATCTCGAGAACCCTGCGACACATGAACTTCATCAACAACAGTTAGCCCAATTCCATCTTCAAATGTAATAGATGCATTCATGACAACACAATATCTTTAACATTAATTAAATGATATATATATTTTACATACATAATTTTGTATTCTTTTAAGATAAAACAACCATACAACATATTTAAAAAACAAGGGATAATTTCATTTCATATATAAACTTATAAACTTTCAATCGACCAGTTCCCCCAATCTCCCATCCTTTATTATTGCAGACCGTAACATCATTAACAACAAATCAACGGGCTGATATCATCTCATATCTTCTCCAATTTCACACCCTTCACCACCGGATTCTCTTTCGCAATCGCCTCCTTCCCCATGCTCTTATAATCAAAGCTACAACCATGCTTCTCCGGGTACCTGTGGGTCCCACAAAACGTTGTCCCACACCTGCACGTAAACCCCGTGAGCCCCACACGCCTCCTGCACGACCCGCACCTGTTCTTCAGCTGCGGTTTCACAACCACAGGCACAGAAACAACCACAGATGAATCGGTTGAAACCGAATCAAGCGATGAAACAGTGGCAGCGCTTGAAGATGATGATGATGATGATAATGTTTCTGGTTGGTATAGGCTTTTCTCAACGGCGATTTTGGCCGTTGAGATTTGTTGTTCCTTTGTGTAATGCTCTTTGTAGCATTTGGAACAGAGGTTGAGGGTTGTAGGGCTACCGAAAAAGCCGCAGTTGTTGGCACAGGGTGTGTGATTGTGAGTGTTTGCTTCTTCCCAATTATGTTCTTCAGCCATATTACTTTTTTCGCCTCGTGAGCGACCGATTGAGGTTCAGATCAATCGCTCGAGACTGGAAGAATCTATGAATGATTTGAGTTTGAGTTAGCTGTTGTTGAAATTGAAAGAAAGAAAAAGCATATGTTAAGAAATAAATGGAAAGAATTACGTACGTTGAGTTGCAATCAGAATATTATGGAATGATTGAATTGAGGGAAGGTGGGGAAGGTGGGAGAATGGGGACGGAAATATACAAGGTGGAGGAATGAAGGTAAGGTGTTTGTTGAAATGTCTAAAAAAGGGGGAGGAAATATGGAATAAACGGTGCTCAGGGTGTTGGAATACGTGGTAATAGGAAGACTCCAAAAGGTAGGTCTAAGTTATTGTTTATGGGGGTGTTTGGGATTCCTTTTTAACCTATAACTTATCAAAAGTCCTTCTCAAAAGTGAGAAGTTAGAATTTCTAACTTCTCAACTTCTCCTTTCTTTTAAGCTTTTAAGGCATAAAAGGACTTTTCCAAAGGCATAAAAGGACTTTTCCAAAAAAGTGTTTGGTATTCCTTCTAACTTTTTAGAAGTTAATAAGTCAAAAAGCCTCCAAAAGTCCTTTTTAAAAGGAATCCCAAACATGCACTATGTTTGTCTTGAAAAATATTATTTTAATTTTAATAAAAAAAAAAGTAATGATTTGTTTATTATTTTAATTAAAAAAATGAGCAAATGGTATTGATTTTAATGTGTAAGCTCATTTGGTAGGGCCCCAGTAGGAGATTTGATGTATATATCTAGGTTTTTTTGACATAGAGATTCTTGTGTGTTGTTAAAAAGAGTAAATTACAAATTTTGTTATTTATATTTCTATCAAATTACAGGAGATGTCTTTTACATTTAAATTGACGAGTTTTTTCCTTAACGTTTCAAAATCATGCACGTTATATCCTTTAGCCCTAACTCAGTCATGTATCGATCTAAATGTGTTTGGTACATAAATGTTCAACTGGTGCTTGGGGTGTCAAATACATTATGAAGCCAACAAGTTTCAGCTATAACATTAGCCATCCAAGCTAATTAACTTTCACCTAGGACGACACAACATCCAAATGTGGATCTTTGAATTGTTGAGCACAAAATATGTGGCAAGTTATGTTATGTGGTGGATATTTGAAGCCTAAAGTTTATGGCCGTGTAATTTAGCTGACATAATAATATATTTATTAGGTTCTTTTTATAAAGCTATTGAGCCTGCAATCTCTTTTCGATCTCCATGGAGGGGCGGATCTAGGCTACTTTTGTGGGTTTTCAGGAACCCATTTGGTTTAGAAAAAATTGGAAAAATTAGTGAGAACCTCGTATAATTTGAAAAAAAAAAATAGTGATAATTTATCAAAAGAAACCCAGTGAAAAAAATTTTTAGATCCGCCACTACATGGATGGACTTTGGTTTAAACTTTAAAGTCATGCGTGATCGTCACATACCACTCCAAAACATATTTATGAGAAACGACAAATTTGTCCAAACGTTATTCATCAAAACATTTAAAATTGTAGAATATACCCAAAAGTTTGTAAAGCAATAAACTTTATTTTTCTATTTGTAAAGCAATAAAGACAAAACTTTACTTCTATATTAAATTATACAGACTGCAAGTGCAGACACTTTACTTTTGATACGAGGCCCTACAACTCTACAAGTGGTTTATACTTCATAGTATTTGGCCTTTATTATCTTTGTTTCTATATTAGAGATAATAGCTGTCTGCCAAAAAAAAATGTATGATGAGAAGAAGAAATTACTACCTTAACACATGTTTTAAACTGAATCAGCTAGCTGTAAATAAATTGATCACATCTACCGGCGTTTAATTTATAGGAAGAGTAAACTTCCGTTTTGCTCCATGTGGTTTGGTCGTTGTAACGGTTTTGCGCCAATCCTTTAAAAATAGTCATTTTACTCCTTGATCTATGTAACCTATGCTCATTTTGCTCCCCGCCTCAAACAACGTCCATTTCCACCGTTAAAACCTGGTCATGTGCCCCTCACATGAGGGTATTTTGGTAATTTTGTGTATAAAATAAAGTGTATTTTGGTAATTTTGTGTGGAAAGATATTTATATATTTATATAACACATACACACACTCTCTCTCTACTCCCTCTCTAACTTCTCAGCCACCACCATCAACCTGCCGACCACCAGCTACCACCACCACCACCGCACCGCACCTTCTAACACCACCTGTGCACCTTCCATCACCATCACCATTGCACTTCCACCACCATTACACCTCCACCGCAAACCTGTCCACCACCGCACCTTACCCCCACCATACCACCACCATCTTCAAACGATTGTACAGTGCTGAGCAGAAACTCCCACCCACAATAATCTCTGATTCGAGTCATGAACCTGTGACTTATACAGAACAGGTGAAGCTCACACTCTTGTCTTAGCAACCGATGATGACATCCAAAGGAGAATAGGAGAAACACCATAAACCAAAGAAAAAACTCTGTAACCATTCTCACACAAATCACATCTTGTTTCCATCGATTTGAAGATGAAACAACTTCAACAAGATTCCTCAAAATACCCAAATTTCAAGAACTAAAGATAATTTATTTAAGTAAATTTTGAGAGAAATTATGTGAGTTTTCATTCTGTGTTGATAGCTTTTCATCTTGTAAAACATTATGTTGAAGTCGTTCGAGCGAGCCAAGCCTTGATCTGGATGGTATTCCCGTAGTTGTTGGGTTTTGGTAGTGGTTATTAATGTGCAGACTTGAGTTTTGATCTAACATTTTGCTGTTTTCTTATGAAGTTGTGTTCATTTGAGGTTATTATTTGTTTTAGAGTAAACTTCCATTAGCAGCATCTTCCATAAAAGTTGGCTCAGATGAGATCTCAGGGGTTTTTGCACAATCCCCCCCCCCCCCCTCTCCACGGATCCTTCTGGCTTCAGCATCGTAAGCCCTGGCAGCTTCTTCAGCGGTATTGAAGGTCCCGAGCCAAACACGGTGGCGGTGGTGGTAATTGCCAGTAATCTAGAAGGGAAAGCCGAAAGCGGTGGTGGTAGCTGGTGGTCGGCAGGTTGATGGTGGTGGCTGGTGGGACTGAGAAGTTAGAGAGGGAGTAGAGAGAGAGGAGAGGAGAGAGAGAGTGTATGTGTTATATAAATATATAAATATCTTTCCACACAAAATTACCAAAATACCCTCATGTGAGGGCACATGACCAGGCTTTAACGGTGGAAATGGACGTCGTTTGAGGCGGGGAGCAAAATGATGATAGGTTACATAGATCAGGGAGTAAAATGGCTATTTTTAAAGGATTGGGGCAAAACCGATAAAACGACCAAACCACAGGGAGCAAAACGGAAGTTTACTCTTATAGGAAAATAGAATCTGTCAAAACTCAAGGAATTGGTCGTGGTGGCTGCAGCATCGATGGTAGTGGTGGATTCTAATTCTCTAACCAGAGGTTATCGTTTTGATTCTAATTCCAAAACGTATTATGCGAATCAAACAAGTATGGATCTCATATTTCAATTCCATTGAACTCTAGCGAACCAAACACTCTCCAAGGGTTCTAAATCAGGCACAATTCTAAGTTTCAAACACAAATAAGATATAAACCGGACCTCATGCTTCATGATCAAAAGCTTATGCAAGGCAAAAAGAATGAAAACAACTTCATAGTCCCCAGGTCCAATAGAAAACATATCCTATATGTGTGCAATTATTGGAAGCTGATCAACTGATAACACACACTGGTCGCAAAATCATTTTTAAATAACTCGATACTATATGTCCTCTTTTGATCAACAAAGAAATACAGTTACCTTAGTCCAGTTGGCTCGAGGATCTCCATTATCATCTTCATTCTTCATCTTCAATATCAAACTCCTGCTCCACAGCTTTAACCTGCAAAGCAAGTAAATTCAATAACCCAAGTGGCAATTACAGCTTGTTTCCTTGTGAATATGTCGATCCAGGCTAAACCAACAAATTTTAGCCAAAATCAAACGGGTAGAACGGTTCAAATGCTAAACAAGAAAACGAGCAACAGAACTGAATGAGTGTTACCTCTGGCACATAATGCATCAACATATTCTCGATGCCTGATTTCAGAGTGACAGATGAGCTAGGACACCCGCTACATGCTCCTTGCATTTTTAGCTTCACAACTCCAGATTCTCTGCCAATAAACACATGACAAATTTAGATGGATAATATCCTATATGTTTATTTGTATATAATAACAAGACAGATAAAGAAGCATACGGGTCAAATCCAATGTACTCAATATCCCCACCATCATCCTGTACAGCAGGTCGTATACGAGTTTCCAGCAATTCTTTAATCATTGCAACAGTTTCGGAGTCATCCTGCAACAGATGCCACACACCAGGAAACATCATGACAGAGAATAAAAGGATAAAAAAGAAAGGAAGTAAAATATACTTCGTGAATAGCTGTGTCCGTAGAAGCAGAAGTAGCAGAGTCCAGAAACAGCGGCTTCCCTGATGAGTAAAACTCCATAATTGCTGCAAATATTTCAGGTTTTAGAAGATCCCAAGAAACGTCTTCTGACTTTGTTACGGTTACAAAATCTGAACCGAAGAACACGCGAGTAATTCCTGCACTAACAACACAATATGTTATGTTAGTTCGATGATCTAGACGTAAATTAACATGAGATAAGCTCACCGTCGACTTCGTAGAGGGTCTTTGCTAGTGGTGAACCCATAGCCGTACGAGCGTTTGGGAAGTCTGCACTCCCGACTTCCATCACGGGCTTCCCGGGATAAAACATTAAGGATAACGGGTTCGGAGTGGATTGTGTTTCGATAAACATGGTCCTCCTCTGCCCTGTCCGAATTAAACGACTTTATTTAACATGATACGTAGATTCCATATCAATGAAACAGAAGATCATTATGTCCGTAACCTATATTAAGCGTCTAAAACCAATTATCCAGCATGTTTTACCATATACTGCTGCAGTCATCATTATGTTCCAAACCATTTTACACATTCATATGGAAAATAACTATTAACTATATTGTGTTCTTAGGATTTGTTACATGAATCTCAGCATCCAATCAGTAGACTTAGATTATATAGCCAGCCACTATTAGTTACATATAGAATATAGAACAATCATGTGAGCCAACTTCAAATAGGATTCATAACAAAGTAACAAACTATTGCCATTCATCAAAGCGTAAAAGGCAAAAACAGATAACAATTAACAAATATAAAATGTATTTTAATACAAAAAAATACAAAGATACATCACCTTTCATTTAGTAATAACACTGATTAAATCCTTAATACAAAAAATACAATGATTACGCCCCGCTTGCGGTATGCGCATATAATGCATATATGTGTGGGCCATCGGGGGGCAAAAGTGAAAGCATAGTTATCAAAGGCGCGAAGCGCACTCTAGGCGCATAGGCTCCGATTAGGGCCTAGGCGATAGGCGCAAAAAAAGCATGGGCCCGAGAAAAAAAAAAGCGCACTTAAATAAAAAAATTTAAAAGTTCATTAAGGGAATAAAGTACTCAAAACCAAAACAATAATGTTCATACTAGCACTTAAAAAGTCACAGATAACAAAATACTTAAAACCAAAATGCTCAAACTCGAAAAGAAAAGGTTCACTAAAGTAATGATGCGTAAAACTTGAAAGCCAAAAGAACTGAATAATCTTGATAACACGAACTGAATAATCTTGACTAAAAGTCTTTCGTGTGGTGTTGTAGGTTACAAATTGGTGTTTTACATTTTGAACGCGCAGGTTGGCGTCAACTCGTTAGATAGAAAACAAAAACACTACATTGCGTATGCAAAATCAGAACTAAATCAGAAATAATCAGCTGGTAAAGAATAGGAACAATATCAAATCAGAAATAAATACACTGCAGAATATGAGGACTTTACAAATTATAAAAATAATATCCCTATTTATCAGGAACATGTAGAATTAAATCAGAAATATACTAATCGAAGAATTCAAACTGAGATCCGGATTATTAGAGATATAATCGGCTGGAAATCTCCCTATAAATACTCCAGAACATCAGGAATTTATGAATTAAAAAAATGTTTATCAGCAATTCAGTATTAATTGTGCGCTAAAATTGCCTAGGAATCAGGAGCGCAATTAATGCGCATCGCTCAAAAAATTCGCCTAGGTGCCAAAAGCGTGCGCTTTTGATAACTTTGAGTGAAAGTGCACTAATTTTAACGTTATTTTACTAATTTCGTGAAAATAACGTTAAAAGCTAAGGACGGTTAATCATGCATCATGTGGTGGCGTTGATAGCTGAAAGACAAAAGGGTACATGCACTAATCAGTCTTTGTCCCGATTGTTGAGTGTTATGTGCCTTATGTCCAAGGCTTGATGCAAAACTACTATCGAGCCAGGGGTCTCACTGGAAGCAGCCTCTCTATTCCTACGGGGTAGAGGTAAGGTTGTCTACATCTTACCCTCCTCATACCCTACCTTTGCTTTTCTATTGGTGGGATTTACTGAGTATGATGATGATGATGATGACTGATTAGATCCTTACTGAAGGAAAACCCCTAAAATCTAAGTTATCAGAAAAAGTTCATAATATCGTCATCAGCTTCTACTATTGTGAAAATCTAAGTAAGGTAAGACCGATCACCAACTTTACCTCTTCAACATATCCAATTTCTAGCAAATAACATTAGTCATAACTTGTAGGCCTCATAATAAAGAAACATTCGATTCATTCCCGTTAATCATCCATCTCGAGACATCAAGTATGAAGTATGAACTATTGTTTCTTACCAATTACCATAGTTGTTAATGGCGAATAGCGACAAATAGTTATAAGGTACCTATATGCTATATAGTGAATAGCGATAAATAGCAGGCGCTATTACATCCATAGTGATACACTATAATTTTTTTTAAACTTTTTTTATATGTATATTATACCAAAAAAAACCCTGGCATATACAAAAACCTAAAATCCAGCTATTTTATAGCTATATTAATCGCTATTTATATTAAAAAAATAACTGAAATCCTACTATTTACGGCTACATCCCCTGTAGCGACCTTAGACCTATACGCTAGCGAGCACTATTGACAACTATGTTTCTAACACATCAAATCCAATATAAAGTTTTCGTTTTCAGTAAATATAAGCAATCTAATAGTAATTTACAGCAGCACCCAATGATATAAATCTTGTTAATTTTTTTACTGCTGGATTGGGGCTGATTTTTCTCATACTAACCAAATAAGAACACTGATAGATAAGAGCACAACAGAATGAACAATATCCTAAAAATCAGCTTTAATATTACTAGTACAGAAAAACATTTCGTATTTTCTTTCATGTGAATATTTGTAAACTGAAACCAAACTAACCTAAAAAATTGCATAATCCAGATGACGCGTACGAAGAAGAAACAACAGATGTAGAAGCTGGAGAAGTGAAACGAGAGATAACATTATTCGAATATGAAACGGATAATAGACGGCGTGAAGCACCGTTGTGGATGTAGGGTTCCGATCTCCGGCGAAGAAGATGCCCTGCTATCAACCTCCGTAAACCCCTCATCAACACCGCTGAATTCTTCGTCTTTACTTTTATCTTTTAAGAAAAAGAAAATTATTGTTGGTCGAGTGAATTTACAGAAGATGGTTTTCTTTCTACGCTGTTGTTTATGGAAGGTTGAATGGTGTATTGCGACATTTTTTTTATCTAGCGATGATCTCAAAGGGGTGATTATAAAATAACTGAAACTAGAATTGAGACCCGTCGCAATGCAGCAGAGATTCTTTAGTTATAACTAAGTCGATTTAGGACCCACACGTTATGTTAAACCTTTCAAACGGGAAAAAAATAGACGATGTTAAAACGTTCACCCACAAACGTACATTGCGTCGTGTTAACTCGCAAAATTTAGAACGAAACGTAAAAACGTTAAACCAAAGACGCACGTTGCGATGTGTTAAGTCACAAATTTAGAACCAAGCATAAAACGAAAAATTTGCGGAAAATGAAAACTATAAAGGACCAAAGTTGAAAGTAAAAAAAGTTGCGAGCATAGATTGCAAAAGATAAAAAGTTTTGGGTTAAAAGTAAAAAAACAAATAGTTTTGGGTTAAAAGTAATTTATGAAATACTTTTTGGTGAAAAGTAAAAAAAAATCAATTTTTTTGGAAAACCCCAAAGCCAAGGTCACGACAATCATATGCATAACAATTTTTTTAGGAAACCCCCAAAGCACACCCCGCGTTGCGGCGGAGCGTAAAACGGTGTCAAATAGTACTAATGTCATACAACCGTCATCGACCACCAACACTGACTCGACCTAGGATCTGCGTGTTGCGAAGAACCTGTCAAACATGAAAAAATAGAGGTAAAAACGTTGAACCACACATGCACGATGCGCCGTGTTAACTTGCAAAATTTGAAACAAAACATAAAAAAGTTGAACCACACTCGTACGTTGCGATGTATTGAGTCGGAAAAATTAGAACAATATGTAAAACGAAAATTTGCCAAAGATGAAAAGTATAAGTGACAAAAGTTGTGAAATTAAATTGCAAATAATGAAGAGTTTTGGGTTAAAGTTAAAAAAACAAATTATGTAAGGTTAAAATTGCAAAAGCTAAAAACCTTTGGGTTAAAAAGTAAAAGTCAAGTTTTTTTGAAAAACTCCCAAAGCACAAGGTACAAGTGGTTATGCATAAAAAACTTGCTTATTTTTACATGGAATAATAACAAAAAAAAGTGAAATAACCAAAGGATCGGTTATTTATATTTTTGATAACCGCATGTTGTGGTCCATTTATAGTTATTCTAATTTTCATAACCGAAAATGATCGAACCGAACTGAATGTTTTAGACATGACCGAATCCATATGACCATAGGCTTTTAAGTTATTGTTTAAGGGGGTGTTTGTTTTTTCAGAAAAAAGCTCTTCTGACTTGTCTGCGCCGCGCAGGCGTTTAGCTCTTCAGACTGTTTGTTTTTTAGAAGACATTTCATTAAAAAATGTCTTCAAACCTCTGCGCGTCCTTTTCCCCACGCAGGCATGGTCCAATGTCTTCCCACCTCTTCCAACCTCTTCCAACCCTCTCTCCACCCATCTCCTAATCTCAAAACACAGACCTTTGAAGCTTCTTACTTTCAAACACAAAGACGTCGGTGTCTTCTGACTTTGAACACCACATCGAACAACACCACATCTTCACGAAATCACTTTTAATTCATGATAAAGCTCTTACCTTTATGAATACCCACATGGACAAAACCCCAATTGTTGTTCAAAATCGGATCTTGGATGCATTAATTCAGGCTTTCTACATCAATGAGCAAGACCCAGAAAGGGGTTTATCAATCGTGCCACATTTCTTCAAAAAAGATGGTATTTTTCCTTCAAGTTTTACTTTTTGTACGTTGATTAGGGCTTTTTGTTTGAAGGGTGAGATGGATAGAGCAATGGAGGCTGTGGGGATGATGAGTGATGAGAAATTAAAGTACCCTTTTGATAGTTTTGTGTTAGTTGTGTTGTTCCTGGGTTTGTTAGTATTGGGAAGAATGAGCTTGTGATTTAGGTTGTGAGATTGAGAAGGGGTTTGGGAGAAGAGAAACGGAAAAAAGTTTGCAGATGTGGGGCAAAGAGGTGAGATAATCAAACAATCTTTTTATTACACTCTGCGGACATTTAGTCCACCTCTTCTCGTGCAGACGTTTGCAGATGTGGTCCGCATATTGCAGATCTTTTGCATCTGAAAAAACAAACACCAACTAAGTGTTTAACCATGACCCATTCCATATGTTTTTTGTGAAGTGTTTAAGGTGGTGTTTGTTTTTTAGAAAAAGTACTTCATAACCTCTTTTGTCTTCTCCACGCAGACGTAGGGGTCTGCAGCCTGTTTGTTTTTTGGAAGAGATTTCATTAAAAACCTCTTCCCCACCACTTCCTCGCGCATACATGTCCTAACATCTTCAGTCCTCTTCCAGAATCCTCCCTTTTTCAAAACACTCAAAACCCTAGCACCCATCTCCCCTCCAGTCGCACCTCACCTCCTCCGCCACCCCTCCAGCTCTGCCGCCCCTCCACTCCACCCGACACCCACCTCCGCCGCCCCTCCACTCCACCCGACACCTCCTCCGACGTTTTCTCCACCACTCAAAGGTTATATGCTGCATCATTGTTTAAAGAAAGGTATGTTCACAAGCCATTTTTTGCAGCCGACACCTCCTCCGACGTCTTCTCCACCTCTCTTCTCGTAACCCCCGCATCTGCTTCCTCCCTCAATTCCCCCCAAACCCCTGTTCAAAACCCTTATCAAATGTTCACAAACCAGTGATTCTGAACCACCAAAATGGGAGAAACTGTTGTCAAAAATATTATCTCAGCTAACAAGATCTTCAGGTCCATTGCAGGGGCAACTTCTAGCCCAATTTGCGAGTTCATATCTTCACCCACCATTTTCTTGCACTATGTTGATACCAGAATCAACTTGGTAACTTTTATAATTGTTTCTTGAAGTATCTTGTTTGGAAATTGTTGAGTTTTTTTTTTTTGCTAGGTTGAAAGGGTTTGGTTAAGGATTGAATTTTTATTGATTGAGTTGTATCTTTGATGAATTACAACACTTGTATGATAATAATCAATTAATTATGTCTTTGTGAAACTGATAATCGGTGACTTATCAATCAGTAAAGTGATAATAAAGAGGAGAAATCACTTTAGATTTAAGCTCTATTTGTTTGAGGCTTTTATATACGTGTAGAGTCAGTTATAAAACAAACAGTCTTCTTGTTGCACACTGCAGAGGTTTGGTCCACCTCTTCAGCTACAGATGTATGCAGATGTGGTCCGCAGACTGCAGACGTTTTACCTCTGAAAAAACAAACAACACCTAAGTCTTTTAATCATGACCCAACCTTGTTTAATTTAAAACTCTAGCCACTTTGTGTTCGTACGTATACTTCCACATAACACGTACCTACACATGTTACTTTTGTTTTTGGAATTAAGTATGTATGTTGTAGTGAAATATAATTGATAATTCTACAAGTTTTAATTGTGTATATTTATTTTTTACGCATGAATTTTGCATAACCAAAATATTTAAAGCCTAATTTTAGAAACGATAAAAAACAGACCTATAACCGCATTGGAACCACATTAACCGCAAATAACCAATTGTTCATTTATTCAAATTCATTCCATCTACACCTCTTGTTTTCTTTCATTTCATTCCCTCTCTTACCCTTCATCACCAACACTGCCACCACCATCGCCGCCCACCACCGCCGACCGACCACCACCCGCCACCGCCGACCACCACCACCACCACAACCAATGACCACCGCCACCCGCCGCCGCCACTGCCACCCATCGCTGCCACCGCTGACCTTCGCTATCGCTATATTCCGTCTTCGACTGCCGCAACCCTTCACCGTCGCCACTGACCAAATATGCCGCCATCCACCGCCACCACCCAACGTCAGTTTTATTCCTTCGTCTTTGTCTTTTTCTGCCTACCAAGCAAGACTATGGAATGGTATTGATCCATTTGTTTCCTTTGTCCATTCCATTACCTCTTCTATTCCATTCTCTCGTTCATACCATTACCCCATACCAAACAGACTGTTAGTTAATATGTTAAATAGAAGTAAACACACAATAATGACGCATGGTTGCAATATTACTCATGATCCATATATTACCACTCTAAGGGTAAAGGGTGTAGGGGTCATGGTTGAGACATGATTCACTACGTAGGAACATTAATGGAAGGCTACACCACCCCCTTGCCTAATCCACCATGGTTTGCATGGATTAAACCATGGCAACCATGATCATCCTTTCTATTTTTCAAGAAATCCTTTCCTTTTTCTTTAGACAAATATAAATTAAAATAGTAAAGAGGATAGTGGTTTGAGTCATAACTACACCCTTAGGAGAGTGGTTTTAGATTGTTGATTAGAGGTGGGTGATATGACACTGACATGAAGGGTCATGGTGGTCATGAGGGTCATGACCACACCCTATAGCCTAATGAGCTATATCATCGATGCACATGTAAACCTAGCGACGAAACGAACGATACTATTTTTCTCACATTAAAGACGACAAGACCTTTAACACAGATGGACTTCCAATTTCCAACCAACAAAATACTACAAGTCGTTTATGGCAACTAGGGGTGATTATTACTTAGTTATAACTGCGAAAACCAAACCGACTCTAAAGCTGAAAAAAAATCAAACCGAATAAAAATTTGGTTATTTGGTCCGGTCTGTATCCGTAACTGAATTTATATCCGGTTATTTGGTTAACACTTTATTTAATTCGGTTAACTGAATTAATTGATTTACCCGTTTTAATTTTTCAAATTTTACATATTTAATTGTATCACTTGATGCATTTAAAGTACTCCATGTGTTACTAGCCCGACTCCATGTTATCTTAGCCTATATCCGTTGTCCATCATCTATTATCCATTATCCATCTCATCTTCCAGGTTATGCCAAATCGTAAAAAAATAGTAATCGTTATTCACTAATTTGCATCGTCCTTTTCGTATCCTAGACTCTGCATTGACTATTGTCTTTCATGATACATCTCGTTTCCACAGTAGAGCGACTTAACACCTTCTTGCATTATTGTAGGCAAGTCTCGTGTCTTACAACTTAAATTCATTCGACCTTTTGGTTTTAGTTGTTAGTCAACTTGTTTAGGTTTTAGTTCGTGAATGCCTATTTCCCTTATTGTTTTAATTGACTTATACGATAATTGTGTTGATATGATTTGGATCACAAATTGAGATATTATTTTTTTGAGTGTCTATCTGTCTTACTTGGCCAATTCAAATTCACAAGCTTGAATAAAAATACATTTTATTGCATGATAAATGAGTTTTTATAAATGATCTTGTGGTGGATCTTTTGGTTAAAATCGGTTGTAACCTAATTCATTTTTGGTTATTGGTTCCAGCTAGATACTTATTCAAATCGTTTTGATTCGGTTCGATTTTCAGTTATAACCAAAAAAACCGAATTAACTGTTAACTGAATGAACGAACAACCCTGTTGATGCAACAAATACGGGACCAAGGATGGTAGCTGGACTGGTCAGGCAAAAGGGCTGAAAGGTTTGATTTTGCCTAACGCAGGTCGCGGGGTCCCTCCACGTTTGCAAAACGTGGAAGGAGGTTCACTAGTATGTTTGAGTTATTTGCTTTGAAGTTCTTTCTCCAAGGTTGACTCGGATCCAGAAAAGAAAGCAAATAGAATGAATGAGATGAATATGATGGAGAGTTATTTGGAAGTGACAAGAACTCCTCAAATGACAAGAGATTAAGGAATCTCTGTGCTTTTCGGAATGTCTTTGAAGTGTTATTGAGCTGTCTTCTTATAGTGGAAGACACTTCTCGAAATGGCATGGACTATACTAGTGAGACCTGTTTGCTTATGGAGGGTTTCCCCTTTTGGGGTTGAAGGCTTTGGACCCCTGGTTAATAGGGTGTGCCTGTGCAGACCTGCTCTGACTTTGCGAGTTGGTGAGCATGAGTTGGTGGGACATGACTAGTTACTGTTCCTCGATTCCCTCATTATACAGCTTTTCATCCGATGAACCTTTCAACCTTTTAAGCTCTTTGCATATTAATAGTTTTATTTGTCCTTGGGCTACCCCCGTCGTCAGCCCCCCAAGTCAGAGGTTTTTGGGGCATTATGCTCAAAGACTTCTGACTTTTATGCATGTCTTTTAAAGGCTTCAAGGGTTCGTTGTTTGGAGGCTTGAAGGGTTTGAGGCGGTTACTTTTTTGAATTTTGAAATTTAATCGATTTGACAGTTGATTTGACATGTGTCAGGCGGCGGATTGGCAGAGATTTTTATTTTTATCTTTAATACCCTTACTTTACTCTTATATTCATTTTTACATTTACAAAACTTCATCATTTTCCCTTCAATCATTCACAGTTTTTCCTTCCTCAGGTTAGTTTTCTTCTCCATTTTCACTTTTACTTTTTTCGATCATGGGTGCCCTTAAGGATTTAGCGAGGTCATTTTCTCGGTTGACACAAGAGGAGGTAGACCTGTTTTGCCTTGAATATGGTATTGATAAAAAGTTTAATCCCACCGCCCCTTCTTGTGATGTTTCTATTGACAAACCGATTCCAGGTTCGATTGCTTTGTATTGTCGCCATTTTCAATGGTCCAATCTTCGTTACCCTTTCTCGCTTTTTGTTCTAAACTTGCTTGAGTATTACCGAGTATCTTTTGGGCAAGTTCATCCAAAAGGAATGGCTAGGGTTTTGCACTTTGAAGTGCTCTGTCGTGCTCTTGGCTATGATCCATCTCTGTTGCTTTTCCGGAGGTTTTTTCGTTTAGCCAAAAATGGCGATTGGTTTACTTTTGAAGCGACAAAGGTTGATACTTGCCTTGTTTCGTCAATGGTTACAACCCTTGGGTCCTGGAAGGATCAATTTTTCTGGGTTTCTGATTCTATCATCCCTTTTAAAATGATATGGAGGCGTCCGGATGCTGTTCTCAATGATCCGGAACCTTCCGAGTCTGATTTGAACGATGCCTTTCTTTCAGCCATTCGGGGATGCCCTTCGAGGGTTCGTCCCTTTCCCGAACATTTGTTAGTGCTTTTAGGGGTTAGTAATATTTGGGCTAAAGCCGATCGGGATCCGGTGTTAATGAGAAATGGCGTTGGTATGCATTTTCCCCTTTTATGCCTTTTTACTTTACTTTGTTTGTGACTTATTTTTCTTTGTTTGTTTTTTGGCAGTTATGTCTGCTTTGGACTTCATCAAGAGTGACGATACGTCCGATGTTATTTTTGAAGATGCTCCAACTGTTCCGGGTGAGAATGTTGTGGTGAGAACCTCTGAGCAAAGGTTTGAGGGCACGGGTTATGCTAATGTTGCCAATGTTAAGGGTTTTACCAAGTCTACTGCCCCTAAGTCTTCAAGTCGCCGATCTTCTCGTCGTTTGCTGAAAGCTGGGCCTCAATCCACTTCCACTGAGCCAGTGGATTTGACTGATGATATTGAGGTTTCAGAGGATCAGGTTGAGGCGGGTGTTGAACAAGATAAGGAGTTGGTTGTTCATGGCAAGAAGGTTCGAGGTAAGAAGGTTACTCCTGTTCAAGAATCATCAAGCAGGGACGTTGGAGGGTTGGACCCTGAAGGTGTTTATGTGCCTGCTTGGCAAGTGAAGAATGATGATACCTTCAAGGATGCTGCCGTTTGTGAGGATGCTCTTAGTCATCTTGCTCCTCCCTCTGTTCGTGAAACCATTGCTGAGATGGACGATGACTTTATGTTATCTCGCATGGTTTTAACTACTTGCAACCTTGCTGCCATGCTTCCCCAAGGGATTACACGCTTTCGCCAAAGGATGCGGGAGTATGAGGATTTTTCTAAGAAGAAGGACAAAATGAAATCCTCCCTAGCATCGATGAAGAAGGAAGTGGCTGGGTTTGCAGAGAAGGAGGCAGCGTGGAAGAAGGAGGTTGATGATCTGAAGAGGATGCATGCCATTGAGATGGGTGACCTGAGGAAAAGTTTTGAAGCAAATTTGTTGAAATTGAAGGCTGATCGAGAGGCCTTATCTGTCCAGCAGCAGGCTTTTCGTGAAGAAAAGGAGGGGTTGAAGGCTTCCGTTGGTCAGGTGACTGCGGATAATCAGTGGTTGATCGAGCATGGGTTTCAGCAGGTTGTGACTTATCTTTTGCACTCTAAGGAATTTAACTCTGCCCTTGGTGATGTTTACACAAAGCTGCTGAACCTGGGGAAGCATCAAGGCCTTACTGCTGGCTATAAACTTCATGAATCTGGGCAACCTTTGGAGAAGTCACCCATGTTTCGCCCTGAGGCTTCTGATGTCTTCAAGGCTTCTGTTGAGCAGATGGAGAGGCTGACCTACCCCTTCATTCATGAGGTATCCTCTTGTTTTGGTAAGCCTTTGTCTGTTTTACAGGGGTTGAAGCCTGAGGGGTTAAATGAGAAGGTTTGTGCTGAGGTTTTGGGTTCCTTGTCAAAGAAGAGGTCCTACTCTGGGGATAGTGATGATACCCTTTTGAGCCTGCCTGAAACCTCGAAGGATGCCGGTTTGGAAACCTCTGCTGTTGGTGGTGAAGAAGGTCCCAAGGTGAAGAAGACCAAGAAAGCCAAAAAGTCTAAGGGTGAAAGTTCTAAACCCTCTGATAACTGACATTTATTCGTAGCTTTCTTAGCAAACATTTTATGTTTTGTAATGTTTTAAACAATGTTTAGGTTTTGGGGACCCTTAAGGTTCCTATGGTTGGTTGGTTGGGCCTATATGGCCGTTGAACATTAGTTTTATTTGCAAGTCACTAGGGCTTGCTTTAACTGTCTTATGAAGGTCTTTTATGGCCTTTCTAACTTATGACATGATGGTTGTCGTTGATGTTTTTGTTGGTTCCATTTGCTTGGTTTTGTTTTGTGGGGTTTCAACCCTTCAAGCTTTTTGTACAGTTGCTGATGGGTTGAAGCCTTTAACCTTTCAAGCTCGGTATCTGTTGGTTGATCTTTGGGTAGCTTCTGAATTGGTTTGTATGTTTGGTTGATAGGCTTGTTTGTTTTTATTCTCTTGCCTTGTCTTTGTTTACTTTGTCTTTATGTTTTTTACACTTTAAAGGGTTCAGTGCTGCAGTCACTTTGCCTTAGTGTTTATCATCAAGACGTAGTATCTATCCTTTTCTTTATTTTGTTGTAATTTGTTTGATTTCGTAAGTCTGTTTATTGAGTACATTTTTTAGACTTAAGGAACGATTGGTGTAGGCTGTTCAAACCTGTCTATGAGACACTATTGTTTTTCTTTGATAAGTCTCATGGAGTTGTATTGATTTAGGAACTCACCCCTTATATAGGTCCATTCAACCCTTGAACCTATTGAGCGATATGGCCTGGGAGCTCATCCCCTTACATGGCCCTTGCCATGGAGTTTTTTGCTAGGTTCTCAACCTGATATTAGGATAGAAAGACAAGTTTGATAAAGTAACTTCATTCATTCAAGCAACATTTGCTTTTACAAAAGGTTTTTGTTTTGCTACAAACCAAACTTTCTAAACATAGAATTTTCTTAAAGTTTTTCCGTTCCAGTGCCTTGGGAGCCTTTTGCCTTCTAGATCTCCCAGCTTGTAGGATCCTCCTTTGTGTGCTTCGAGGATGGTGTATGGACCTTCCCATTTTGGTCCTAGTTTTCCCTGATTTTCTTTTTTGCTTGCTTCGTTGTTTCTGAGGACAAGATCCCCTGGCTTGAATCGTTCGTTCTTGACCTTCTTGTTGTAATAGCTTTCCATCCTTTGCTTGTATTTGGCTTCTTGTATTGCTGCTTGATCCCGGGCCTCTTCTAAGAGTTGTAAGTTCAACATGGTCTCTTGTGTGTTTACCTCGGGATCCATGTTGACAATTCGTTGGGTTACAACTCCTATTTCAGCGGGGATTACGGCTTCGGATCCGAATACCAAGCTATAAGGTGTTTTTCTGTGACTTGCTTTTTCTGTTGTTCTGATTGCCCATAAAACGCTAGGCAATTCTTCCAGCCAATTACTTTCGTATCTCCCCAATCTTGTTTTGATGCCTTCCACTATGCTTCTGTTGGTCCTTTCAACCTGACCGTTTGACTGCGGGTAAGCCACTGAGCTGAAGATTTGGTTGATCCTGTACTCCTTGCACCAAAGGCTGAAGGGTTTCTCAGCGAATTGTTTCCCATTATCGGTGACGATTACCCCTGGCAGCCCATAGCGGCATATGATATTCTCCCATACAAAGTCTATGATTTGTTTTCCTGTGATCTTGGCAAGGGGTTTGACCTCTGGCCATTTGCTGAAGTAATCAATTGCTACCAACAGGAATTTTACTCCCCCTTTGCTTGGAGGGAATGGTCCAACAATGTCCATTCCCCATTTATGGAATGGCCACGCTGAAGTTATGGGGACCAAGTCATGTTTTGGACTTTTTGGTATTGGGGAGTGGATTTGGCAGGCATCGCATTTCTTCAATTGCTCGACGGTATCCCGATGCATTGAAGGCCAGAAATATCCCAAGTTCATGAGTTTTGCAACCACCGACCTAGCTCCGAAATGAGCTCCACATATTCCTTCATGCACTTCTTTAACCAAATACTTGCTTTGTTCAGGGCCCACACACCTTAGCAATGGTGCAAGGTATCCTTTTTTATAGAGGATTTCTCCTTGCAACACATATTGTCTTGCTTTGATCTTTACCCTTTCAGCTTCTATTTGATCACTTGGTAGTTCGTTGTTTTGAAGGAATTTCTTTATGGGAGTCATCCAATTTGGATCTTCCTCGGTGACCACATCTTGTACTTCCAATTCGTCAATTGAACGAGCCTTCAACACTTCAACCAACACCTTTTTTGTGAGGTGGGCGAATGTGAGGGACGCTAACTTGCTTAAGGCGTCAGCCTTTTTGTTTTGGGATCTTGGAATCTGTTTGATGTTGCATGCCTGGAAGGTGTTCATTAATTCCTTCGATTTTTCTTTGTACCTTCTCATGTTGGGCTCCTTGGCGACATAGCTGTCATTGACTTGGCTTGATACTAGTAGCGAATCAGTGAACACTTCAAGCTTTTTGACTTTCATTTCTTTGGCTAGCCGGAGGCCAGCGATCAGTGCTTCGTATTCAGCCTCGTTATTAGTGGTCTGAAAGTTGAAACGAAGAGCATATGTGAATTCTAGCCCCTCAGGGTTGATTAGGATTACACCAGCTCCTGACCCCTCAACGCTTGAAGCCCCGTCGGTGAACAGTTTCCAGGCTTCAGGGTTGGAGGGTTCAGTGGTTGTGGTGTTTACTTCTTCAGTCTTTTGGCTTGGGACTTCTACTAGGAAGTCAGCCAAAACCTGAGCTTTGATTGCTTTTCGTGGGACGTAGGTGATGTTATGTTCACCTAGTTCCACTGCCCATTTTGCCAATCTACCTGAGTTTTCAGGCTTTTCAAGCACGTTCTTGACAGGTTGGTCAGTGACCACTTGTATAGGATGTGCTTGAAAGTATCTTCTAAGCCTTCTGGCTGTTTGGACCAAGGCTAGGGCTAGTTTTTCAAGGGGAGGATATTTGGTTTCAGCTAGTTTTAAAGTTTTGCTGAAAAAATAGACGGGTACCTGAGCCTTGTCCCTTTCAATGGTGAGGACTGCACTGATGGCTTCGTCGGCGACTGAGAGGTACACCGATATGAGCTCCCCGGTTTCTGGTGCTGCAATATCTGGCAGTGAAGCAAGGTGCTGCTTCATTTGATTGAAAGCTTCCTCAGCCTCCTCGGTCCATCTGAAATCTTTCTTATCTGAACAATTCTTGAGCGTTTTGTAGAATGGTAGAGACCTTTCGGCCAGTTTTGAGGTAAAACGCTTCAAGGCTGCAAGCTTCCCATTCAAGCTTTCAACCTCCTTCTTGGTTCTTGGTGGTTTAGCTTCGAGAACAGCTTTTACTTTGTTGGGGTTGGCCTTGATGCTTTGTTTTCCAACAATATGACCCAGGAATTTTCCTTCATCAAATCCGAACGAACATTTTTCCGGGTTAAGCTTCATGTTGATCTTTCTAAGATTCTTGAAGGTTTCTTGGATGTCATCAAGCATCTGGTATTCCGTTTTGCTTTTGATCACCAGGTCATCGACATACGCTTCCATATTTCTTCCAATTTGGCTTTCGAAGGCTTTATCGACGAGTCGTTGGTAAGTGGCTCCTGCGTTCTTGAGGCCAAAAGGCATTTTTTGGTAACAGAAAATGCCCTTGTCTGTGTGGAAAGCCGTTTTTTCTTCATCCTCTTCTTTCATGAGGATCTGGTGATAGCCTTTGTATGCATCAAGGAAGCATTTGAACGGGTATCCCGTGAGGGAATCAACCTTAAGGTCAATTTCTGGGAGCGGGTAGCAATCTTTAGGACAAGCTTTGTTAAGATCCTTGAAATCTATACACATTCTCCAAGAGTTGTCGGGTTTCCGGACCATGACAGGATTGGCAATCCATGATTGATACTTAACCTCTCGGAGAATGCCAGCTGATACAAGCTTTTCAACCTCTTGGCAAGCTGCCAGGCTTCTTTCAGGTGCCAAACTTCTTTTCTTTTGAACCACTGGCTTGACATTCGGTGGTATTCTTAGCTCATGTTCAGCAATGCTTCGAGGGATCCCGGTCATGTCTTCGGGAGACCAGGCGAACACATCGCTGTGATGTTTTAGCAGCTTTTCAAGGTATGAAAGAGTATCTTGAGAGAGGTTGGGGTTGACCCTTATCCGCTGTTCGGGGTACTTAGGGTTGATGACTAACCCCTGCTTGTCTTTCTCGTCATTGGAACTTTCTCCTTCGATCAGGTAAGCTTCCTGAGAGGGTTGAAGGGTTGCAATCCCTCTCTCGGTTGGAAACTTGACAGTGCCATGGCCAACAGATACAGCCATGTAAAATGCACATTGTCCGGGCCTCCCTATGATTACGTCGTAGTTGGAAGGGATGTTGATAACCACGAAGGTCAATGATCGGGTTCTTTCCTTTGATCCCTCCTTAAGACAGACATCAAGGGTTATTTGCCCCAAAGGCTTCAGGGTTATGTCAGCGATACCCTTTATGGAGGTCCCGGAGGGTTGAAGCCTTGAACGCTCCTCGTTGCTTAGTTGATTGAAAAACTTCTCGAACATGATTTCAGTGGCTGCTCCCGTGTCTATGTATGCTTTGCATGTTTGTAAGGTTCCCACGATGGCTTCAACCACAAGGGGACCAGGGAGCGGGTCCTTCCTTGTTGGGGGGAAGCAGACACACTGAAGCTCCCAGTCCTCCAACCGTCGCTTCTTGTAAGGGATCTTTTCGTCAGAACATACCATGTTTACTTCCTTCCCTTTGTTTTCAGCCATCTTGTCTCGAACTCCCTTGACCAAATGGGCAAGTTCCCCTGACTTGACAGCTTCTTCAATTCTCTTTTTCAGCTGGAAGCAATCGTTGGTGTGATGTCCCTTTTCTTCATGGAATTCACAGAACTGAGTGGAGTTCTCGTTTTTCCGACTTTTGGGAAGAGGTCTGGGAGGTCTGAAGTTTTGCTTGACCTCTTCCGTTGCCAGGATTTCTTGAGGGGTTTTGGTGAGAGGAGTGAAACTCATACTCTTATCTCTGCTTGGAGGGTTTCGCCCTTCAACCCTTCGAGGGTCTGAACCCTTTGAGCGTCTGTCGTAAGAGTTGAAGTTTCCTCTCTTTCTGGCTGGGCTGCTGCTTCGCCAACCAGAACCCCTTTTTCTTTGTTCTTTGATATCAACAGCTTCCTCTCCTCGGATGTGAGCCTCGGCTCTTTCAAGGGCTTCTTCCAAGGTTTTGGGTAAAGATTTGTTGAAATCTCGTGTGAGATACTTAGAGGTTATGGCGTTCATAAAACCGGCAACCCTCATTTTCTCATCAGCCCCCACGTAGGTTAGCCCTTCTTTCTTGTACCGTTCAATGAATGCTCGTAGGCTTTCATCATCTCGTTGTTTTATCTGGAAGATCACTGTCGCGTCTTTAACGTATCTTCTTTGTTGGGAGAAGTTTGCTAGGAAGCCTCTGCTGAGATCGTCGAAGCTTCGAATACTTTGAGCTGGTAGGTCGTTGAACCAGATTCTAGCGGACCCAACAAGAGTCTGCATGAACATCAGGCAGCATTCAGCGTTCGTCCATTTTTCTATTCGAGCAGCTCCAGTGAAGATCTGAAGATGATCTTCGGGATCTTCAGTCCCATCATACGTTCTGATGTGAGCTGGCATCTTGATTTTAGACTGAAAATCATAATCAGCTATCTGTCTAGAAAAGCATGAAAGGTTACTTGGCTTGTAAGGTTTAGCCAGGTCTTCTTCATGCCTTGTACCTACGTTGTTGTTGTTGCCAGGGTTTCCCTGGGTGGCAAGCACCTGATTGATGAAGTGTTGCCAGGGGAAGTTGGCCATCATCTGAGACATCATGTTGGGTATGAAATTGAAACCTTGAAGGCTTCCCGGCCCAACTGAGCAACTTACCCCAAGGGGGGTGCTGGCCACAGCACTTCGTGCTAAAGGGAGCACGGATAGGGCTTGCTCCCACGTGGTAGTTAGAGAAGTGGGACAACTGGTCATCGGGGATTGTAGGAGTTGGTCGAGTGTTAACTCGTGTCCCAGAGGAGTACCACTAACAGTTGGTTGGGAAGAGAGAATAGGATGAACAGTGGGGTTTGTCACAGTGGACAGATAAGGGTGAAGGTTTGAAGGGTTGCTAGGACCGGCTTCACTTCTTGTAACGAAGGGTGGTAGAGGTGGTCCAGGAGATAACGTTGGCTCAGGTTCGTCGTAATCTAGACGAATCCTTACCCCCTTTTCCCTTTCTCTGTTCACATGTTGGTTAAGAAGTGATCTCAGCTCAAGGAAGTTATGAGCGACCCCCTCGGGGGTAAGTTCAACGCGTGTCGGAGTGTCAGACACACCAACGTTGGGAGACGGAGCTCCAGATCTGGATGGGGTTGGTGTGTTAAAGGTGAGGAACTCGGGTGTACTCCCCGGAGTTGAAAAAGGCGTTGTTATTGTTGTGTGAGCTTGACCACTTCCTGGGGTAGAGGTGTTAGGGATCTGGTTTACCTCTCCCGGAGATCCACTTTCTGACATACTGGTTTGGAATGGAAGGAGCTACACGTACCAGGTCTGTTTTGAGGAGAAACAGCGGCGTAGCCCCACGGTGGGTGCCAACTTGTTGATGCAACAAATACGGGACCAAGGATGGTAGCTGGACTGGTCAGGCAAAAGGGCTGAAAGGTTTGATTTTGCCTAACGCAGGTCGCGGGGTCCCTCCACGTTTGCAAAACGTGGAAGGAGGTTCACTAGTATGTTTGAGTTATTTGCTTTGAAGTTCTTTCTCCAAGGTTGACTCGGATCCAGAAAAGAAAGCAAATAGAATGAATGAGATGAATATGATGGAGAGTTATTTGGAAGTGACAAGAACTCCTCAAATGACAAGAGATTAAGGAATCTCTGTGCTTTTCGGAATGTCTTTGAAGTGTTATTGAGCTGTCTTCTTATAGTGGAAGACACTTCTCGAAATGGCATGGACTATACTAGTGAGACCTGTTTGCTTATGGAGGGTTTCCCCTTTTGGGGTTGAAGGCTTTGGACCCCTGGTTAATAGGGTGTGCCTGTGCAGACCTGCTCTGACTTTGCGAGTTGGTGAGCATGAGTTGGTGGGACATGACTAGTTACTGTTCCTCGATTCCCTCATTATACAGCTTTTCATCCGATGAACCTTTCAACCTTTTAAGCTCTTTGCATATTAATAGTTTTATTTGTCCTTGGGCTACCCCCGTCGTCAAACCCCATATTAGATCAACAAAAACCATGACACATTCTTATATGACAAGTGTCCATTTGTTAAATCAAAAGTCAGGGAGTTGATGATAAATTTTAGGGAAAATGCCACTAAAATGTAACTAAGTTTGTCAGGTGTCTCAATTAAGTCATCCAAACTTTTTTTGTCTCTCTAAAGTCACTAAACTTTAATTTTGTGTTCTAATACTATGTAATTACCAGGTCATCAGGTTATCATGTTTTTCTTTTGTTTTTTATTTTCTTTTTAATGCTTTATGGATATTATTTATATTAGGTGTATTTTATAAAATAAAAACATATTATAACCTACGTAATAACCTACGACGTTTCATTCCTCCAAAACCCTAGACGACATGAACAGCTGCAACGGTGACGATCAACCTTCAACCTTTGATGACCAGATTCGCGATTCGTCGGGTATGATTGCTTCGATTCGTTTTTGTTTTTGTTTTTGAGGTTGCAGTATTACTGAATACACAGTTAAACATAGCATTGACTTTCGTCCTCAGGTTTCATCTATTTGGTGGAATTTTAGTTATTTGATTAATAGTATTTGCATTCTCAATTAGTTAGGCTTATGAAATGTATTTGCATTCCCTTATAAACGAACAGTTAATTATTGTATTTGTATACAATTAATTATTAGCTCTCTTAATTATTGTATTTGCATTCCCTTATAAACGAAGAGTCATTAATTTTTCAATTTTTTTAGAGAAAAATCCATGTCATTAATTTTATTTTCCAAATCATATTAAAAATAAAAAAAAAATAAGAAAACTTGACACATCATCATTACTCACCTGATAATTACACAGTATTAGAACATCAAATGAAACTTGAGTTATTTTACACAGACAAAAAAAGTTTCTATAACTTAATTGGAACACTTGTCAAAATTGGTTACATTTCTACGAAGTTATCCCTAAATTTTATAAAATAGATATGCCTATGCAATAACAATACACTTTTGAGTGTAATTACATATTTTACACACATAATGACTCATTTTTTAGTGTAATTACATATTTTACACACATAATGACTCATGAGAAATAATAATATACACATGCGACCAAAAATACACTCCTTTCTTAACCCTATCATCTTTTCCGCCACTCCAATCTCATGAAACCAATCAAATCTAGGGTTTCATCTCCGATCTCGAACAGCAACAATTATTTCTTCTGCACGCAATCCTGAAACCTCACCGCCGCTATGGCGGACTCAGTTGCCGATCCCGGCGGACCTGAACCACCTCCGCCGGATTCATCGGCGGTTGCGGACCTAGACGCCACCATGAGCCGGTTAACGCTATCTAAAAAGCGAGACGATAACTGTCACAACTCCGATTCAACTACAACTACTGTATTTGTTACTGATAATACTCGTTCTTCTTCGGAGGTTTCTGCTGATTGTTCAGCTCCGGTTAGGTCTTCATCTGGCGGTGCGCTGGATGATTTGGTGAATTCTGTTGATCAGTTTCTTCGTGATGCGTTACGAAACCCTAGGGAGCGCCTTTCAGGTGTGTGCGTGTTTTTTTTTTTTGTTTTTTTTTTAAAGTTTTTTGCTGTTATGAGGTTTTTTTGAATTGTATGTTTGTTATATGTGTTGGTGATTGTTTTAGAAAGGGATAGATTGCAATTAGGGCTCCATAGATGCTGTTATGAGGCTTTTTTGAATTGTATGTTTGTTATATGTGTTGGTGATTGTTTTAGAAAGGGATAGATTGCAATTAGGGCTCCATAGAAGTTGCAAAATGACATAGTGTATTAATGTTGAGGTGTGAGGCTCTAAATGTTGCTATATAATATAGCTTGACTATTAGGTCAACTTTTAAAGATTGTTCTAAGTGCTCCACTCATTTGGTGATTGCAGTTTGATGTGTTTTCAACAGTTTGCTGTCATTTATGACTAGATTGACAATGTATTTAGTGTAATATGTTTTTATAAGGTCAAAATTACTTGAAGGTACTGGCATGGGAGGCAAGCTTGTTGGATTATGAATGGTTCTTTATTAAAATACCAAGAAATACACTTCGTTTGTTGAACTTTTAGGAGGCATGTTACTTAGTTGTTTGGTCATTGGGGTTGCTGTAATAATGACTTCTCGAACATGAACTATGTAGGGTGTTATTGCAGTGTCTTTACTCGTTTTCTGTTTTCATAGTTTTTTAGTTAAAGTTAGTGAAGGTTACGTTGGTAATATTATGAGAGCTACTTTAACTTTAAACACAAAAAACTTTTTGCTATGTGTTATTAAGTTTATAAGTGGACATTGCTTATAATTTAAGTGGATTATTAGGATGGCCATGGAACTATTGATTGAGTGATTCTTTTGTTTAGTAACGCACTCCTTTTCCGAGAGTGACATATAAAGATACGCAAGTTGTAGCTACAATATGTAAACATAATGCATACTTCAGTTTGCTAGGTTAATAACACTTTGCTAGCATACTGAACGGATTACTTGGAATCTGTTAGGCTTTGCATGGTGACCATCAGTAAGGGTTATGAGCCTGATTGTGTTTACTAAATGAGGCAGTTTTGTTTTTACCTCACGACTCAAATGAAGTCGCATGCTGTAGTCTTTGTCTTGGCTTTATAGTGAATACATGCAAATGGTGACATGCTATATGTAAATCAAGATTTTGTATTATATATCTGTGGCATTTTCAAGAGGGATTTTTGTGTGATACAAAGGAGCATGCTTATAAATACTTTTGGCAAATCATTCTGCCTAAATATCTATATATTTTCTTAATCTTCTGCTCTAGATAATTAATAAAGGCCATATTTGTTGTATTTTCTCAGTACTACGCATGGAGCAGGATGTGGAGAAGTTCATTGCTGATCCTTTGCAACAACAAATGGAGTTCCAGCAGTTGCCCACCTCATACCTGCGGTTAGCAGCACACCGTGTGGCTCAACACTATTCACTCCATTCCATGGTTTTATTAGACAACACCCTTCCTGACGCTTCTGGTTCTCGAATCATTATTCGTAAGACTTCCGAATCTCAGCGCCCTTTAATCCGTTTAGCGGACATCCCTGTTAACATACCCACAGAGGACAACCTTAACAACAACGTTGTCAAGGTTGCAATCAAACAAAGGCAAAATAAACGATCACAGGCCAACAGTGGACCAAACTCAAATTCCTTAAAAGACAACAGTTTAAAGAGTGTAGAGGAGAGAAAAGAAGAATATAATCGAGCACGTGCAAGAATATTTAGCTCTACCTCAAGCTCTAGTGAAACAAGGACGCTAGAAGTATCCCATCCTAATAATAGTTCGTTAACAACGTCAAAAGTAGAAGTATCTGTTCCTGATGTCAGCAGTTCAGTCGATTCTTCTGCAGGAAGCAGTAGATCAGGTAGAACTAGAACAGAAAAAGAGCCAGTTGCTAGGTCAAGGAGTAATAGTAGAGTGGCTATCTTTCGTGATCGTGAAGTAGAGCAGAAGGATCCGGATTATGACAGAAACTATGACAGGTCAGCTTAACTAGGAGCAGTAACACTATGCTTTATTTTTTTCCATTCATAGGCTTCTAGGGCTGCAAACGAACTGAACGTTCGTGAACCGTTCGGCGGGAAGTTCGTTTGTGTTCGTTCGTTTAATAAATGAACAAACACGCGCAAGAATTTTTGTTTGTTTAGTTAAATGAATGGACATGAATAGAGGTCGCATTTGTTCGTTTATGTTCGTGAACGTTCGATAACGTGTTCATTTGGGTTCAATAGTTTATTGGGGTTTTAAGTTTTTATATTTCATTTTTAAACACTTCAAAATTTTCACTAATAAATTAACTAATAAATATTAGTGTATTGTATTTTTTTTTAAAATTATTTAAATTAATATTAGGTTAGTATACTATGGGTGGATCTACGTAATATTTGCGATGAAAGATACCGATTTTATTCAAAATTTAATACATGTTCCTTTGTGTTGTGTTCGTTTGTGTTTGTAAACGTTCGTTTGTGCTCATTTGTGTTCATGAACGTTCGTTTGCGTTCACTACCTAAACTTAATGAACGGACACAACCGGACACAAAGACATTCAATTTCTTAATGAACAAACATGGACAAAAAATCTCGTTCGGTAAGTGTTCATGAATAGTTCGTGAATTGTTTGTAGCCCACTTCTCAGTTTGTTATCATATGGACTGAAGAACTAGATTTAGTTTATTATGCAGCATAACTAGCAGCAATAATACGTTTATTTTTTTAGATATGCACAACGATTTGATCCAGGGTTTGCGTTTAACGGAGGCTCATATCCTATACAACCGATGTACACACCAGTCGTGAACTACAATACTGAATTTCCTCAGCTCAGTTCAGTCCATAGGTCTTTTATCTCTACCGAACACCAACCGCGTGCACTTCCCCAACATTTACCTGGTCCATGGGTCCCACCTGCAGGAATAGGCTACAGGCCTCTAGATGCAATGGTTGCTCCATTTAGTCCCAATCATATGGGCCCACATTCAGCTTCCACCCTCTATATGCAGTATCCATGTCAGCGGCCTATGATGACATTCATTCATCCCTGTGAACAGGTTCATCAACATTATGCACAGGTAAGGAACAGTTAGGCCTGTAAATGAACTGAATGAACACGAACAAAGGCATGTTTGTGTTCGTTCATTTGACTTTAACCAAACGCGAACACGAACATATAACCGAACACATTTTTTTGTTCATGTTCGTTTATTAAGAAAATGGGTGTGTTCGTGTTCGTCTATGTTTGTTTGTTTAAAACCTAAACGAACAGTTCATGAACATAAATGAATATAAACAAACAAACTTAAGCGAACATAGATTAACAAACAATAAACAACACAAATGGACATAATTGAACAAACGTAAATGAACACACATGAACATAATTGACTAAACATAAATGAACTTAATGTAAATTTTTATATAAATTAGTGATTAATTATTTTAAATTAATTGAAAAAACCCATTTTTATTACTTGAAAGTCCCATTACCAATTAGTTATATCTATATCCGTAGTTCGAAAATTCCTTTTATGTTTAATATTCATATAAAAAATAACTAATGTATTTAAATTGAAACGAACAAACATAAATGAACGAACAAAACGTATGTTCATGTTAGTTCGTTTAATTAAATGAACAAAAAATTATGTTCATGTTCATTCGTTTATTGAATAATCGAGCATAAACGAACTTCCCCCCGAACAAGTTCACGAACAGTTCATGAACGTTCAGTTCGTTTACAGGCCTAGGAACAATCATATATATCAATTTAATAGGACATCACGGTATTTTAATAAGTTGATTGTTATCTGAATGATATTTTTTTGACTGCAGTCTCAGCAACAATTTGATGCAAGTTTTGGATTAGCCCGGCCCCGGTGAGGGACGTGGGCCATGCCTGCACCTAGCTAGAGCTATTGAATTGTCATGCTTTATCTGAGCTGGCAGAGGTGCAGGCATAACCTACTGAGATTGGATGAGATGGACATTAGTATCTTGGATTTAACTTTTTGGTCCGTTTCATCAATCTCGATCTTGATAGCTTTATAGTTATATGGTGAAGCTCATTGGTCCCAACAATGATGTTGAGTTGATCCATAAGTGCTTGACAAGAAAGGTTGGATAAAAAAGAAAAGACTATCGGAGCTGCAAATGTGCGCGTATTTTTCTAGCCAATGTACTTTTTAGCATCTTCTCTCTTGTTTTCTTTTATTACTTCTCTTGAATAAAAGTTATATAGTTTGGTTATTTACTACTTACTGAAAAGGAAAAGAAGATAGAACCTGTTGGGTGCTTTTTTCATTGAAAAGGTTTTACATAAAGGTTTTTCGGAGGTCATTAATTTCGAAAATATTTTTCTTTTCTACTAAATAAGGGTAAATCAGGCAATAATTACCTTTTGAAACAATGGCTTAATAGATACCGAAGGTAACATTCTTTTTCTATCTAGTTGAGAGTTGAGACATATTTTAGCATTAAGTGGTTGAAGTTTTTGGGGTGCTAGGTTTAAGGTGGCAAAGTCAGGCACTGTCAGTTAGGTTGGTTAGTGAGTCAAATAGGTTTGGGTCAAATCACGTTTCATGCTAAAAATTTTATCTTCAAATAAATGGTAATTTCAAAGTTGATCACCAAAAATATGTTATTTCACTAGTAGTATTTAAACATCTAAAATTAAATGATTTATGTATGAAGCTTTTTGCTTTAAAAATACACTTCAGGCAACTTTTGGTTTAAATACTTTGTTTTCATAAGCCATGTTTTAGTATGACATGTTTGACCCATTAATAACTGAAACATAACTGAATATACCCGTTATAATTTATAAATAATGGGTTGAAACTACCACCTATAATATTGTTACTTGATGTGTAGTAATTGTGTTCTTTCTCTGTTGTTTTACAGCCCCACAAAGCATAGAAGGGAGAAGTGCGCATGTTTGGGTTGTGTATACTTTTTGGCTGGTGAATTTCCGCAAAAAAAGCTCCTATCATGTCACTCTTTTGTTGGGTGAATAGAAGAAGAAAATGGCATAAACACGAAGTGGATTCGAATGTTGTGAAGTTTGAAACTCATATGCAATGCTTGTCACTGCTTATGGTTTTTGGTAGAACTACAAGCTCTGCATCATGGATGATGGCTTGAAGACCGTGCTCACAAAGGCCCGGGACCATGTCTTGGTTTGATCGTTATTAAACCAAACTGAACCAGATGGGAAAGTATTTCTGTTCAGGTGAACTTTTTTTGGGTACCCATGAGAACTTCTTATCGGATAACTCACGGAACCCGTCAATGCCCTGCTAGGGATCAAGTTTGTTAATAATTGGAAGCAAGTTTCAAAGACCTCTTGCTAGAGGGTAATCACGTGCTTACCGCGGCACTGCTCCTTGAAGGTTATCTGCAACCTTGTTAACAGTGTTAAAAGATATTTAAGTTGTTTCAAAATGTCCCAAACTAGGGAAGATTGGTATAGGCTTCTCCAATCACTTTCTAAGTCGCCAATGGTTGTTATTTTGCATTTGTTTTGCTCTAGAAAGTCTAGATGGGTAGGGTGTCTTACATTCAGTTCTGTTCTTGGAATTAAATCGTTGTAGAACTCAACTCGTATCTTCAGTGGTGTTCTGGGAAATGCTTTTGTTTGATATTTTTTCGTTTTTAACATTCCAGTTTACAACTTGTTATTTAAATTATCGACGTTAACTTTCCTTCACTGGTACAAACAAGTTGTAAGTTTTTAACATTCCAGTTTACAACTTGTTTGTACCAGTGAAAGAAAGTTAACATCGATAATTGATGAAGGATTTTTAATTTAAATAACGTGATTAACCAACCAAATACAGTTTTGGATTGAATGTCATCTGTTGCTAGTTTTAGTTATTTTATGAAAGAAATGGGACGAAGTTGTCAGTACAATATACGCATTTATATATTTTTTAAATATTGAGAATTCTGGTGTTACATATTCATGTAACGTTGGATGGGGATTGGAGTTTGATTTAGAGACGAAATTGATATCCATATTCAGTTTTTGGTTTGAATACCAAAATTAAGTTAGTTCACAACTTCACATAGGTGGTGTTTGGTATACATTAGGAGATGGAATTGAATGGACTATTGCCAAGAGAATGAAAAAAAAATTTGTTTGGTTGGTCAAGGGAACGGAATTAATCACATGTTTGGTTGGTCACTTGGAGCTATATCGGTTCTCATCGATCATGTGCATGTGCATGATGTTTAGTGACCAAACACGAATCTTGTTACGTCCCTAGCAACCATTTCTCGTTTTCATAGGTCGTGATTATATTATGCCAGACGAAACTAGAAGGCATGAAATTGCTTTTCTTTTTGGAAAAGAAAGTTCCAAAAGTTGTCACTTGGCTGGCTTTTCTTGCATCATTGACCATAACAAACACGTGAAATATAACTCTTGCTATCCACAGTACTAAAGGGGTTTCACGAGTCACGAGACCATCGACCTTCTGGCTGGCCAATTTTTCTAAATAACAGAGATATTCGCTGCCATCATCGTTCTTTTTATAGTTTAACATCCCAAATGATGATGTCTATTAGGCACCAAAAGTTGTTACTTTGTATCATGTCCATGATATTTGGTAACTGACCGCATTCATTTCTCATTTTCAAGTCACGAGTATATCACGTTAAAGTAACTACTATGCTAATAATCTAGTAACATCCTAAATGATGATTTCCTAAAAAGCACCCAAAAGGCGTTAACTTGCATTATGTGCATGATGTTTGGTAACCAGAATCAATCTTGTTACTCCCCTAACATTCGTTTCACGTTTTCAGGTCATGAATATATTACATTGAAGAAATTACAATGCATGAAATAACTGATCGCATAACTTTTTATCTACTATATGCAATAATGACTTATACCCAACAAAGAACATGACATCCTAGTAAACGCAGGTTCCAAAAGATGCCGCTTAGATTTGCTTTTCTTACATCGCTGATCATAACAAATTCACAAACTTTAACTCTTACCCTTCATGTTACCAGAGGGGTACCATACCAAATTTTCCGGTTAAGTAGTTGAAACAACATTGTTCTTGAAAAGTTCTGATTCCATCACTATTTAAAATCCATTTTTCTTTTTGTCACAAATTTTACGTAGTTAAACAATGTTAGAAAACACATATTTACAAGACTAAAAGTAAAAAAAAGTTGCTAAAACTTGTGATACGATTTTAAGATACGAAAAAAGGAAGTTCCTGTAAAAGATTATCTCATTTCAAGCCACACAAACATCAAGTTCAGTCCTTTTGTAAATCATTAATTATTTATTTGTATATATAGGTTCGTTTAGACTCATGAGCCTAGTTGCGCACAATATACAAAACTCGGACTCATTTCTTAAACGAGCTTATTCTAAGTTGAGATCAGGCTCAAGCTCATTTAATCTCAAATCGATTAAAACTTTTAGGGAGCGGATCTCGAGTAGCTTATAAACAGCATGTCTCATAGACACCCTTGGTATAAAGAAGTGGCTTTCCACATAAAGACTTGCTGGCTGTTTCATGTGATCCTGCATTCTCCTTTTTTATCTCTTAACCCCCTAATTAACCACTTCATATTATCTATATAAACTACCAATTTCCACAACAACCACACCACCACCAAAAGCTCACAAACATGAGCCACCACAGGGCTAACATGCATACAGGTATTCTAACCAAGAAAGAAATGACCGAGATGGAAAACCGGAACTTAGAGTTGTACTTGCAGAATTGCAAGATAATTCAAGAAAACGACAGGCTAAGGAGGATAGCTCAAGAGTTGAAGTTAAACAAGGAGAATCAGGCTATGCTCAAACAGACACTTGGTGGTGATCCAAACTGCGTCAAGAATCCCGAGCCTGGCCTCCAACTCCAACTCGGTTCCAGTTCCCAGCAAGAGAAATCCAGCAAAGCCGACGCGAAGTCAAAACATTAGATGTGTATCGTCCAATCAGTTACCATGTTATCTACAGTAAATAAAAAAGACATCTGTCTTTTCTATATAATAATATCGTTTTCTTTTGAATAATGTCTCATTGTCACATTTGTTTTGTTCCATGAATTTTAAGAAGTGATTGATCTTTAAACTTTTAAAGTCAAGTTGTAGTAACATCTACTTAAAAGTGACAAGATGGACGGGTCAGATAACGGGCCAAAATGGATTTGCCTTGAAACAAGTATTTTTTTTTTATATTAAAATCAACATTGTAGATACCAATCCCAGAAGCAGTGGAGGGTGGCGACGGCGACAGGTGGGTGGAGGCGGCGATCGGTGGCGGTGGTGGTCGGCGGTTTTAAAACCAAGTTGGTGAGACCTTTAGAGAGGTATCCATCATTCAACTAAATGCCATTTAAAAAAAATATTACAGAATTTACTCTCCTTTTTAATGACAAAGAGCATGCCTAATAAACTGTTGAAAATAACCAGAACCTTGGATTTTCTTATTTGCAGGGTATCAATCATATTCATGACACAAATATTCATATTTCAGAAACTTAAATACCTCTTCACTATCACTTTATGGCCCAGCCCCAAAGCTTTGGCACTCCTTTTCTAGGCCATTATATGTTTATATCCCTTGTTGTTTCTAAATTGTGAAGAAATGGGCCCTATTACTAAGGGGTAGCGGTATATGGGTGTATAGTGCCCTTCCTCAAAAAGTCGTGGATTCCAGTCTACTCACTTGAGCAGCATTGGTTCTATTAGATCAAATGCCATGGCTACTCACTTGGAGCGAACCAAAAGTCGTTACCTTGTATCATGTCATGTGCATTATATTTGGTAATTGACAAGGGTCTTGTTTGTTACTCTCGTAGCATTCATTTCTCGTTTTCAGGTCATGAGTATATCACTATAAAGAAATTACCACGCAGTCACATGATAATCTAGTTAGTATATACCTTAATGAGTTTTACCGAACAAAGAGTGTGACTTCTTAAGAAATGGTTGCTCCAAAAGATCCCGCTTAGGGGAGGCGGGTGTAAGAATAAATAAATAATATATTTATTTATATATGGCCATTATAATCATTTACATTATATGGATCAAAATATATAACAATCCATTAAATAATTAGTTGGTAATTGTTGATGGGCCTTATTACCATTATTAACTAATTAGGGTTTCCTCCTGGGTGCATATATAAGGAGAATTATGTGGAGGTTTTAGGGTTACTCAGTTACACATTAGACATATAACCTAATTACTCATAACATCAAATCGACCTCCATCTCCATAACCGAACTCCCTTATTCGGTTTCTTCATCACCATCATTAGATTGCACCCTAAGGAGGAACCAGACCAAACTGACAACTATGTCAAACACTGTTACTACATCTCCATCTGGATTCTCTGCTGGCTTGTGCTGATGCCATCAGGTATGTTTTCATGTTTTCCTTCATGTATTAACAGAATTGAACCAACATGTGGTATCAGAGCATATGTTGATTAGTCAGTTCTGTTTTCGTATCCATTATTCTGGGATCAAAAATCTGGAAAACGAAATTGTTAAAGCCTTGAAAAGTCACGACTGTTTTCGAGTTTTGTTGCCGAAATCACTGTTATCGGAAGTTAATGAATTAATGTTTTGACTCGAAATCATAATGGACAAACCTAATATTCGAAATCTGTTAACAAAATTCTTAAAATTTAGATTTCGGAACCCAGAATTATGTTTTTATTTTTTTAGGGTTCATAATGTTCTTAGTTAAAATTCGAAATTTCCCTTATGTTTTGGAATGTGTTTTGAATTATGTAATGTTTTTCCTAATTTGATCTTATTTTATCTAATAAGTTGTTTTCGAAATCTGTTAATGAGATAAACAATTATGATTTTCGAAATTTTATGATAAAATTAGATCAATGTTATAATAGGAAACTCTATCAAAATTCATAATTTTCGAATTTTAGTTAAGTTATCACAACAAACAGCCTTAAAGAGAGGATTCGAAATTAAACAGCCTTAAACATGTCGCACAAGATTGGATCACATAAGTGATAATCTGATCGCATAAGATAATCGCACAAGATCAGATTACATAAGAGATGATCTAATCGCACAAGACAGTCGCACAAAATTTGTACAACTCATTAAGCACATAGTACAAGTCAAGACTAGTGGATCGCACAAGACTTGTGGATCGCACAAGACCTTACTAATCGCACAAGGCATTACTGATCCACAAGTTTTGGGCCTTAATGATCGCACAAGTACTTGGGCCTTATTAATCGCACAAGACTTGGGCCTTATTGATCGCACAAGATTTGGACATTACTGATCGCACAAAACTCGAAACCTCATTATTTTTAAGCTGTTTAATGTGACCTAATCGATCCGCGCTAACAGGTGGTTTGCTATTAAATACTTGGTTTTGTTAACACTTAATTAATTTATCAGAATTAGATAATTTTTGCAAAACCAAAATAGCTTTACTTGAATGAGCTTCTGATGTATTAATTCTGGCCAAAGCTGATTTAATACATCTATTTATTGTTCAAGTATTATGAAAGCTATGTTGAGTATGCATTACAAACGTGAAATGTCTTAATTCTGGCCAAAGCTGATTTAATTCATTTATGTTTAGCATGCTTGACAAGTGCGTAACTAAAGTGATTGTCTCAATTCTGGCCAAAGCTGATTTGTCACGATTACTTTGCACACATACTTAAATGATTACACTTCTGGCCAAAGCTGATTTGTCTTTGTTTAAGTAGGACTTTACTAAGTCTATTATTTTGATGTTAGTAATAGACATATCACAACCTCTTCACATAATGATCCTTATATTAATGATCCTCAATTAATTTTTGTGATCATTTTGTCTGCCTTAAACTTAGTACCCATAATTTTTACTCACTATAATTTTCTTCTATAAATCTATATCTCATCCACTCTAATTCCTAAGCCTAAAATGTTTTGCTTTATTTAAAAGTTTCTATAAGAATTAGCTCTTAATTAAATACTTGATTATCTCTTAAGACACGATAACCCTATTGCTCTCTTCTGATAAGGCACTACAGAAGAAAAGTAGAGCATGATGATTAGGATAAATCGAACATGATGTCTCTTATGATAATCAAGAATAAGTATTGTCACTAAAAGGTTATTTCAGATTAAGTCTTTCCTAAGACTAATCTATAATTGTGGAATAATCACTAGAACTCCTAAGATGCATGCCTTCATTTAAAATTATAAATTATAAAGCTAAGTGGTATATGTGAATACATAACAATGTACAATACCATGACCCATAAAGTTAAGGGCTTACACATGGAAATAAGTATATTTTTCCAGTACATTACATACTAGGATTTTCACTTGTACAATTTGATGCATTATTAATCAACTATAACACTCAAAAGTACCAAAGTATAATGAGTGTGTTGATAAGCAACATATGTACAAAGAAATAAATGCTTGAAACTGGAAAATAAGATGTTATTCACCTTACAACCACTAAAACTTTAAAAGAGGATTGTTCTAAGGTCCATAGACAAATTACAAGTGCTAATCCCAACGTTAAGGTTCTTCAAGGGAAAATCTCACTGCATAATTATGTCATTAGACTAGGCATAAGCAACGAGACTATCCATTATTCTAAAGAACAGTTGGATAAATTAATTAGATAGTAACTTACTAATGATATTTAAGTCTGATAATTTTAATATTCCAATTAACACATGATTAGTTGACTCTAGTTCCATACGTTTCCTTACCAGAACTCGACAAATAACTAACATGAGAGTTAGTGACAAAATTAAATGTTAAGGCTATAAGAACCATAATAAGCAGTCTTCCAACAACGCTTTTCGATACCTTATTTATTCTGAAGATTAATCAGAATATAGTATCATAATTAAGCAATGTTATGAAGGTTGTGAGATTTGCATAGTCAACATAAAGTCACACTTATCTTAAACTCTCCTCTTATTTGTTCTAAATATCTGGATAGAAACATTACTAAGATGAAACTAGATGATGCCTTACTTTTCACAACTTTTGTCATCAAGCTAATGAGAATTTGACAAAAGGGAAATGAGACTTATAAATTTCATCCATTAGAACCAAAGTTCATGAGAAATCATAACATGGTCAATGAGGATGATTTTTTATCCAATCTCATTCTAAGTGATGAATAAATCATGACGTTATAGCCCTAAATATTATTCGGCTTAAGGAATAAGTATGGGTCCATCATAAGTCATTCATTGACATTAGTGGAACTTATTCAAAATGGAATATTCAGACATAATTCATTTATCATTTAAAAGACTATCAACTTGTATCTAAATTTTGTCGCATATGGCCCACGGTCTTAGAAGAAATCTATTCATATATATATATATACTTAATAAGATTTCTATTAGATATGTCCCTAAAGTTTCTTATGATATCTGGACATTAAAGAAATCAAATAAAGTCTAATGTATATGTGATAGGTTCCCACATCACGTAGCTCATTGAAACTTCTCTTGTAGCATTTCTAGAGATATTAAAGATCAGTGGGAGCATTAAGTGTCTTAATAATAACTTGCAATAGTTGCAAGAGGTGGGGAGTGAAAATTTTACATTACTTCAATTTACACCTCTTGTACAAGACACCGCTCCATCATGACACTGTTCTATCATCAATACTTGTCTCCTTAAAATCTAATGCTACTCTTACAAAAGTTTCATTGTTGCTTAATTGTGGGCACATTTAGATTTCTTGCCTAAACTAACATAATCCTCAACAAGAGAAATCACAACGACTAACGTCATTAAACTCGTTTCTCTATTAGAATTTGTTGGTCGTTACATATTGACCCTAAGCATGCTGAGTTCCTAAAGATTTCTAAGGTTAGTGGGAGCAGTCAAAGTCCTTATTATGATTTGCAAGGAATACAAGAGGCGGGGGGAAGAATGTCATTAAATTTCACTCCAAATTTAACTCCGATTACACCTCTTGTACACCATACTGCACCAACTCTTACAAACTTAGAATCCTGAAAATGATAGTAACCTAACCAAGAGCTAATCCATAAAACTGAAACTTCTAATGAACCCAATAATCAACTCAGGAGGTCATCTAGGTTTAAAAGCCTACTAACTTTGATGATTACATAACCTCCCTAACTGAAGTTGAAATGAATGGATTTTGGAAAAGTTTACTGGTCCAATCTCTTCTAATTAAGCCATTAGCGTCAATCAATCTTCTGAATGGAATAAAACTGTTTTCTAGTAAAACTGATTTTATGTGTTCTTATAACGTTTGGGATTTGATTGAATTACCTAAGAGTGTTCATAACTAAACCAAATCCTAATATAAGCGTTAAGACACAAAGAAGCTTGATTGATTGTCAAAGGTTGTACTCAGGAAGAGATAAATTATTAAAGAATCTTTATTACATATTTAACAAAAGATTTCTTTGAGGATCATCATTGTTCTAGTGGCTTATAATAGTTTAAAGCTACATTAGATGAACATTATAAACAATTTTCCATAACAAATGGCTGGCACATTTACATGTTCATTAGATAACAACCTAAAGTTTCAAACTGAAGGTTAAAGAACACTTAAGCCAATAATATCCATGTATGGGTTAATGCAAACATCATAAGGTGATGAAAAACTAACGTAATTATTTTCATCAAGAATCAAGTGGATAAATGTACCTACCTCAAAATGAGTGGGAGCAACTAAAATGAACTTGTCTATATAGATGACATTCTTTTGACAAGCATATGTTACATAAGTCAAAGCATTGTTAACACAAACTTTGATATAATAGATCTCAGAGATGTCTCTTATGTAATAGATATCATAACGTACCGAGATAGACCAAATGGGACATTAGTTTCGTTCCATAAGTTTAACATTAAATGGGTCCTTACATATGTAACAATATTGCTCTCCTTCAGAGGATAATATGGTAAATGAGATTATTTATCTATGCTTCATTAATTAGAAGCCTTATGTAAGTTTAAGTCTATACTCGTTTAGATATTACTCACATTGCAACACACTAGATATGTCTAGATTAATGTGAAGCATCTAATGGAGTATTACAATATCTTTAAAGAAACGAGAGGCTAAAATTTGAAGGAAAAGTGAGAATTAAAACCGGTTTATTACTCTAACTTTGTGATATTCAAAGATGACAAAAATGTAATTTCGGGTATATCCTTATGTCAGCAGACAAAATCTATCTCATGGAGGAGTCATAATAAACTGATAATAACAACCTAAGTTATAACGACATAATATAGTCACTAAATGTTGTTGGAAATTTATCAGTGGACTCATAAGTTTATTAACTCCATATAATGTTTTTTGAAGACTTAGTGTGATAAAGTCAGCTACCATAACTCCTTGAACAGTAACAGTTCAAGAGGTGCTGCATTAAGTTTCGATACGCAATTAATTATTCGTTTATGAACGAATTGAGGAAACTAAGTTTTGTATCGAATACATTCATGATATGCTTAAGGATCCTATAACTGAAGGGCTATTACCCATAAGTCTTACTAGGAGAGCTCATAGACGGGTATTAATTAATGGCCATGCGCAATTGCATATCGTACTATGAATGACTAAGTATTAGTTAATTTTCCTCATCAGTTTGATTTTGTATGTCTCTAAGAATATGTCAAGCTAGCATAATTGGCATATAGACAAGTAAAGTTACAAAACAAACAAAGGGCTTATGCGTATTTTGATCATAACGATTAGGTTTTAAATTAAGGCTATAGTATGATTAATGGGGGTCCTGAGTCGCATAATGATTCAACGGCTGTATTTCTCTGCTATAGTACTTGTTTAAGGCTAAAATGAGTGTTAACTCCTGATCAGGCTTATCTAATACTCATAGTAAATGATTACTCGGCCAAGTGGGAGAATGTAAGAATAAATAAATAATATATTTATTTATATATAGCCATTATAATCATTTACATTATATGGATCAAAATATATAACAATCCATTAAATAATTAGTTGGTAATTGTTGATGGGCCTTATTACCATTATTAACTAATTAGGGTTTCCTCCTGGGTGCATATATAAGGAGAATTATGTGGAGGTTTTAGGGTTACTCAGTTACACATTAGACATATAACCTAATTACTCATAACATCAAATCGACCTCCATCTCCATAACCGAACTCCCTTATTCGGTTTCTTCATCACCATCATTAGATTGCACCCTAAGGAGGAACCAGACCAAACTGACAACTATGTCAAACACTGTTACTACATCTCCATCTGGATTCTCTGCTGGTTTGTGCTGATGCAATCAGGTATGTTTTCATGTTTTCCTTCATGTATTAACAGAACTGAACCAACAGCGGGGTGGTTGGTTTTTTCCACCGTGATGAAAAGTTCCACGCGTGGTGGTTTTCCTTTTTCCACTGCCACCAAATTGTTCATCACGTTATAATATGGTTTCCGTGAAGTTTTGCACGCGTGACAAAGGTTTGAGTGATGGAACATGTGAGGGGGTGTAGGGTTTATTGCTGGGTGTTGTGAGTGATGACCATTGCCACTAAAAAAGGTTATGAGTGATGGAAAAATGGTTGATGACATGGCGGAACTTGATTGAGTGTTGTGAGTAATGAGTGAGTGATGAGTGATGACCACCCCCACCCCCCTTAGATTTGCTTTTATTGCATCATTGATCATAACAAACAAGCAAATTTCCACTCTTACCCTTTACGAAACCAGAGGGGCCCGCGAGACCATTAACCATTTAAGCCTCAAGCCGGCCTGAATTTCCAACTTACAAATATATCCAATGTCATTGTTTTCTTGTAGTTTAACATCCTAACGATGATTTCCTTAAAACCACCAAAAAGACGTTAATTTGTATTATGTGCATGATGTTTGGTAACGAGAATCAATCTTGTTACTCCCTTAACATTCAACTTCTCGTTTTCAGATCATGAAAATGCGTGAAATAATTGATCGCATAATTATCTAGTATATGCAATAATGATTTCAACCGAACAAAGAACATGACATCTTAGGAAACGCATGCTCCAAAAGCTGTCGCTTGGATTTGCTTTTCTTACATCCCTGATCATAACGAACACACAAAGTTCAACTCTTACCCCTCATGTAACTAGAGGGGTGTAGGGTGCCAGGCACTCTAACATACCATAATTTCCATTTGACGGGTTAAAATCCTAAATTGTCGTCAATAAATTGGTTAAAGCAATCTTGTGCTTGAAATGTTATGATTTCATCAGTGTCTAAAACACCATTATTCTTTTCGCCACGAATTTTTATATAAGAAGGCCGGCCCAGAGCAAGTGTCGGGTGGGCGACCGCTCTGGGCCCAAATCGAAATAGGGTCCGAAAAATTTATAATTTTTTATATGTATTATATGAAAGTATGGTAAAAATGATTGATTGCTCTCATTCACAAAATACAGAGATATATACAAGAGGAGATAACTACCTTCCCAAAATGAGGCCCTATCTATAGTAACAAAATAAATACAGAGAATATGGAAAATATACAACAATATTCATTGACTAACACGCCCCCTCAGTCTTAGCGAGAGGTGCACGAACGCAAAGACTGGCCTTGAATCGTGAGAAGAGGGGACTAGGTAAACCTTTCGTGAAGATATCCGCGTACTGAAAATCTGCAGGAACATGCAAAACGCGAATGTCTCCACCCCGGACTTTGTCACGAACGAAGTGTATGTCAATCTCAACGTGTTTTGTTCATTGGTGTTGTACTGGGTTTTGTGAAAGGTATACAGCGGAGAGGTTATCGCAATAGACAATGGTAGCTTGACGGGTTGGAATGTGAAGTTCAAGAAGAAGGTTACGTAACCAACTCGTTTCAGCAACGGTATTCGCAACCCCACGATACTCCGCTTCAGCGCTTGATCTTGAGATAGTTGCTTGACGCTTAGAGGACCAAGAGACCAAGTTGAGCCAAGAAAAATGCAATACCCCGACGTGGAACGTCGGGAATCGGGACAGTCGCCGTAGTCGGCGTCTGAATATGCAGTCAATGTCGTGGACGTGGACGGATGTATATGAAGACCGTGTGATGTAGTGCCACGGATATAGCGAAGGACCCGTTTTAAAAATTGAAAATGCGGCTGACGTGGATCGTGCATGAACAAGCAAATCTGTTGCACGACATTTGATATGTCCGATCGAGTGAACGTGAGAGACTGAAGAGCTCCGGCTAAACTGCGGTATAAAGTAAGATCGGAAAATGGAGGACCTGTGTTTGCACTTAACTTAGAAGATGGCTCAACAGGAGTGATAAAGTGTTTGCAAGATGTCATATTCGCCCGAGCTAATATATCCTCTGCATAAGCTTCTTGGGACAGAAATAAACCTCCATTTTGAGAAGTAACCGAGATACCCAAAAATGATGTAAGCTACCCAAATCGGACATGGCGAATTCCTTTGAAAGGGATGATATGATACTTTGCAACAACGTAACATTTGAGGCCGTGAGGATGATATCATCTACATAAAGTAGAAGATAAGCAAGCTGGTCGCCTTTCTTATAGATAAATAACGACGAATCCGAAACAGCACCTTTGAAACCACATTTGAGGATGTAAGTCGTAAAACGCTGAAACCATGCACGCGGTGCTTGTTTTAAACCATAAAGCGACTTTTGAAGTTTGCATACATGGCCCGGTCGGTTCAAGTCTTTAAACCCGGGTGGCTGGAACATATAGACCGTTTCTTTGAGGTCACCATGAAGGAATGCGTTTTTGACATCCAATTGATGTATTGGCCAAGATCTTAAAACGGCTAGGCTTAAGACTGTGCGTATAGTAGTCGGTTTGACCACCGGACTAAAGGTCTCGTCACAATCGATCCCAACTTGCTGTGATTTACCATTATCTACAAGACGTGCCTTGTGGCGTTGCAACTGGCCATTGGCATTAAACTTGTGGCGAAATAACCACATGCACCGAATAACGTGAGCCTCCGGTGGGCGAGGAACTAAAACCCAAGTGTTATTGTTCAATAAGGCACTATACTCATCATCCATAGCTCGTTTCCAATTTGGATCAGATAAGGCAGTAAGGTGGGAGTTAGGTAAGGGAGAGATAACACTAGTGTGAAGGTTTAATTGGACCTTTGGTTTGGTTATGTCACACCCCCAAAATCCACCCGCGGAATACCACCGCTTGGGAGCGTGACTGACCAGGATCAAGCCATCAATCATATCAAACCATAGCAATTAATATTAAAGTAGTTAATGACATGATTGATGTTTCAAAAACCAAACATCGTTTAAATAGCGGAAGCATAGTAAAGTAAATCCAAATAGTTATACGAGTTATGAGTTCAACATCATTAACGATCCATCTGCCCACAACGACCTGCTCTTCCCCGTGCAAGCTCCAAGTATACCTAAGGTCCTGCAAGGCATGCAGCAAATAATCAACAAACTAGTTGAGCGAGTTCACAGAAAGTAAGTTCATAATGTAATGCATAAGTATAGCTAGTGGGGGCTTCCCATACTAGTGTGTACTAAAGGTGGGGGTTTCCCATGTTCATCCTGGCTAATGAGGGCTTCTCATTAACGGTACTTACTAGACTAACTTCCGACCATGTGTTCTTCTTTACCGAGAACAGGAAAACGTACAGGGTCACGTAGGCTTTACGTGACGTGCCCTTCCCCGAGGACAGTGGTACGCGTGGGGGCTACGTAGGCTTTACGCAGCGTGGCCTTCCGACCTGGAAGCCAGTAGATGGTATTGGGTTACGTAGGCTTTACGTAACGTGTCCTCCCGACCCGGGAGACATATGGCAAATATACTGGGTTACGTAGGCTTTACGTAACGTGTCCTGACTAACCTGAGGACGATGGTCTATAGTCTGGTATATGCGTAAGTACGAGTAATCATTCCATATCCAACATATCCAACCCAATTCCCAACCCGGGAATCCCATGCCTTGGCTGTGTGAACTCACCTTGGTTTGCTCGGCAGATACACAAAGAATATAAGTAGCAAGTAAATGGTCACTCACGTCCTATCATAGTTATTATACGAGTCAGGTTCGTATATAGCACGTATATAGTAATCACGTATAGTCATGGCAAACATGTACGCACGTAAGCAGATAAGACATAGCATGTGAGGATCCAATTGTTCTAAGTCCAATCATACCCGGCCCAAAGACATAAGCAGCCCAATAACAAAACAGTCCAGATTCTCAATCGGCCCAAATAGCAAACACATACAAGTCCATTAATAAACAGTTCACAACTCAAATCTTTGGGCTCAACAGATTGGGCCCGTGACAGTGAAGGCCCAACAGTGTATGTGCAACGGTGGTCTCGACTCGCAACGGGGTTACGAGTCGCAACGAGGATCTCGAGTCGTAACGGCTGGATACGAGTCGCAATGACTGGTTACGAGTCGCAATGGGCAGTCTCGGTTCATCATGGTCTGGTTACGAGTCGTAATCTGACTCGCAACCGTGGTTGCGGTTCGTGCGGTTTGGTCTCGAGTGGGGTTCCGACTCGCAACAAGCGATGCCGAGTCGTAACCGTGTGTGTAACGACTTTCCTGATTTCATGCAATTCATTTAGGCAATTCAATCATCGTTGACAGTTTCCAAAAATCAATTATCAACTAACAGTTTGCTATTCAAGAATTCATCGATCAAACAGGGGAATAAATCATCAATTCTTATGAACCCTAATAATCCCACTTATGAACAATAACAATATTCATAACACTCAATCACATTATGATCCGATTTCATGAATGTTAACTCGAATTGCATAACTACACAGCCAATCAACAAGACATTATCATTAACATCATCAACAACAAATCCGATTATATAACCTGTCCGGCCGATTAACAAACATCACTATAATAAGTACTCGCATCCAACATCAACAACCAACCAATTTTACTAACATACGCCCTAGTTACATCGCATAACAGAATGATAGCAATCATGGCATCACATATAATCGAACATGAATTCAAACAAACATACTAACCGGTTACCAGTAACGAGATGTGATCCGAACAAGAGGGTGATCGGATGGCCTTGTGCCGTCGGTTCCTAAACAAGCCGAGAGAGAGAGACGAGATAGAGGAGCTAGGGTTATGTGTGTGTTTCCTTGTGTTGTAACAAATGAGAGGAAAACAAGACCCTTAGTTTTGGTATAGTGGTTGCGAGTGGGGAGTGGGCCGAGCCCACTCGGTTACCTAATGGACCGAATGTAAGGTGTAAAGCCCAAAGGCTTGTGTGACCGGTTATCGTGTGCAGTTTGGGTTCGGTTCAATTAACATACAAATATATATCACACAATACACATAACGACATCTCATAAATCACGTAATATTTATTAGCTCAAAATGTCACATAAACACGTAACGTTACATCAAGCAAGCCTAAAGTTCGAGTTGTCACATTATCCCCAACTAATTGGAAATTTCGTCCCGAAATTTGGTATGCACTCACTGAGGAAGCTAGGTAAACTGTACTGTTCACTGGTTTTCCTGGGGTGTCACATCCTCCCCCCGTTGATCTGGAATTTCGTCCCGAAATTCCGAAGTAGTAGCTTCAGCCTCAGTAGTGGTTGCCTGGTTCCCGAATAACTGGGGGTACTTTTCTGTCATCCTGTTTTCGCGTTCCCAGGTGTACTCTGGGCCACGTTTGGAGTTCCAACGAACTCGGACAAGAGGGATTCTCTTGTGTTTGAGGACCTTCACATCCCGGTCCGTAATTTCAACAGGTTCCTCGACGAACTGCAACCGCTCGTCGATAGTAAGTTCCTTAAAAGGAATGATAAGATTTTCATCTGATAGGCACTTCTTTAGGTTCGATACATGAAAGACATTGTGAACTGCCCCGAGTTCAGCTGGTAATTTCAACTTGTAGGCTACCTTGCCAATCTTTTCTATGATTTCGAATGGTCCGACGTATCGCGGATTCAGTTTACCCCGTTTGCCAAAACGAACTACACCCTTCCAGGGTGAGACTTTCAATAAAACCCGGTCCCCGACCTCAAATTCCAATGGCTTTCTACGCTTATCTGCGTAGGCTTTCTGACGGTCTCGTGCTGCCGCCATGCGTTGTCGTATCTGTGCAATCTTTTCTGTGGCGTCCACTACAATCTCTGGACCCGTAATCTGACTATCTCCCACCTCTGCCCAACAGAGAGGTGACCGGCATTTACGCCCGTACAATGCCTCGAATGGAGCGGCTTGAATGCTGGTGTGATAACTGTTATTGTAAGAAAACTCCACCAAAGGGAGGTGCTTTTCCCAGCCGTTGCCGAAATCGATGACGCATGCCCGAAGCATGTCTTCAAGAGTTTGAATCGTACGCTCAGACTGTCCATCCGTCTGAGGGTGGTATGCTGTGCTCATGTCTAGTCGTGAGCCAAAGGATTTATGCATTGCTTGCCAAAGTTCTGACGTGAATCGTGCGTCGCGATCCGAAATGATGGACGTGGGCACCCCGTGCCTCGAGACAACTTCTTTAAGATAGACGTCTGCAAGTGTGGAGAACTTGTCCGTTTCCTTAATCGGCAGGAAGTGTGCAGACTTAGTGAGTCGATCAACTATGACCCATATCGTATCGTTCCCACGCTGGGATCTAGGTAGGCCTGTAACGAAATCCATGGAAATTTCTTCCCATTTCCACTGAGGTATCTTAGGCTGCTGAAGTAGACCAGCTGGTTTCTGATATTCGACCTTGACTCTTGCACATGTCAAGCATTTTCCAACATACGTAGCAATGTGGGCCTTCATACTAGGCCACCAATAGGTAGTGCTGATATCGTGGTACATTTTATCCGACCCTGGATGTACCGAATAGCGAGACTTGTGTGCTTCATCCATCACAAGTTCGCGTAGACCGCCATAGAGTGGGACCCAAATCCGGCCCGTTACATAGTAGGCGCCGTCTGCCTTCTGTTCCATTTGCTGCCGTGAGCCGCGTAAGGCTTCAGCCTTGACGTTTTCGGGCTTCAGTGCTTCTATCTGAGCAGCTCGTACCTGAGCAGGAAGGCTAGACTGAATCGTAAGCTGTAGTGCTCGCACGCGCTTCGGTAAAGTGTCCTTTCGACTAAGGGCATCAGCCACCACATTGGCTTTGCCTGGATGATACTTGATAGCGCATTCATAATCGTTTAGTAATTCGACCCATCGCCGTTGACGCATGTTCAAATCCTTCTGCTTAAGGATATGCTCGAGACTCCTGTGATCGGTGTAAATCGTGCACCTGGTACCGTACAGGTAGTGTCGCCATATCTTAAGCGCGAAAACAACAGCTCCCAGCTCTAAATCGTGCGTCGTGTAGTTGCGTTCATGAATCTTGAGTTGACGAGAGGCGTAAGCGATAACCTTGTCGCGCTGCATTAACACACATCCAAGTCCCCGAATGGATGCATCACAATAAACCACGAAGTCATCTGTGCCCTCTGGCAATGAGAGGATAGGTGCACTGCAAAGTCTATCCTTTAGGTGCTGAAAAGCAGTCTCCTGGGGCTCTCCCCAGCGATAGGTAACACCCTTCTGTGTCAGTAGCGTAAGCGGCTGAGCAATCTTCGAGAAGTCTCTAATAAACCGTCTGTAGTAACCTGCCAGACCCAAGAATTGGCGTATTTCCGTTGGCGTACGCGGTGCAGGCCAGTTCCTGATCGAATCTACCTTGGATGGATCGACATGGATCCCATCCTTGTTTACCACGTGGCCTAAGAAGTGGACTTCACGAAGCCAGAAGTCGCATTTAGAAAGCTTGGCGTACAACTGTTCCTTCCGAAGGAGTTCCAAAATAAGGCGAAGATGCTGCTCGTGTTCCTCCTGACTCTTGGAGTAAATCAGGATGTCGTCGATGGAAACTATGACGAACTTGTCGAGATAGGGTTTGCACACCCTGTTCATAAGATCCATAAATACAGCAGGCGCGTTCGTTAACCCAAACGGCATGACAAGAAACTCGTAGTGGCCGTAACGAGTTCTGAAGGCTGTCTTGGAGACGTCCTCATCCCGGACTCTCAGCTGATGATACCCAGATCTCAAGTCTATCTTCGAATAGTAACACGACCCTTGCAACTGGTCGAATAAGTCGTCGATGCGCGGAAGAGGATAACGGTTCTTCACCGTCACCTTGTTGAGTTCACGGTAGTCAATGCACATCCTGAACGTACCGTCTTTCTTCTTCACGAAAAGCACTGGAGCTCCCCAAGGCGAAGAGCTTGGTCGTATGAAACCCTTTTCCAAGAGTTCTTGTAGTTGCTTTGACAGTTCCTCCAATTCTGATGGAGCTAGACGATATGGTGCGCGAGCTATGGGTGCTGCTCCCGGAGCGAGCTCGATTTGAAATTCGACCTGACGATGAGGCGGTAAGCCAGGTAAGTCTTCAGGAAACACCTGAGGGTAATCGCGTACAATTGGAATATCCTCCAATTTCTTTTCCTTTGCTGATGCGTCTGTAACGAGAGCCAGAATGGCTGCGTGACCTTTTCGTAAGCACTTCTGAGCCTTCAAGAAAGAGATGACGCCAACCACAGCACCACTCTTGTCGCCTTGAACTTCTAGAGGTTCCTGACCCGAACGAGGAATGCGAATAACCTTTTCGCTGCATAAGATTTCTGCCTGGTGTTGGGACAACCAATCCATCCCAATCACGACGTCGAAGCTACCCAAAACTATGGGAATGAGATCAATAGAGAAGGCTTGACCAGCTAAGATAAGATTACAACCTTGAACTACGTGCGTGGCTTCTAGACTTTTACCGTTAGCTAACTCGACTACATGTTTGGTGGGTAAAAGTGTTGGTGCACGTTTTAGCAGTTGACACATTTTCACAGACATATAGCTTGTATCCGCACCCGAATCAAATAAAACAGTAACGTAAATATTGTCGAGGAGAAACTTACCCATGACAACGTTGGGATCGTTCACTGCGTCGCCTCGACCTAGCACAAAAGCGCGACCACGAGCTTCATTGCCGTTGTTGTTGTTTCCACCGTTGTTGTGCCCATTGCCCTGGTTGTTGTTGTTGTTGTTGCGGTTCTGGTTCAACTGAGGGCAATCGCGTTTGAAGTGACCTTCAGCCCCACACTGGAAACACCCCCGGTTTCCACGCTGTGGCTGCTGCTGCTGCTGGTTCTGTGGAGCTGGTTGCTGAGGCTGCTGATTCTGATTCGCAGGCCGTGGACTCCTACAGTCTTTGGCCTCGTGACCCATCTTAAGGCACCTTTGACAACGACCCTTGTTACATGGGCCGTGGTGATGCCTGTTGCAGTTGTGGCACCTGGGTTGACTACCCTGATATCTCCTCTGTCTGTGACCACTAGAGGATTGCTGACTGGGACTCTGATAGTGATCGATCTTCTGCTGCTGAGCTTGTGGTTGAACAGATGCTGAACCTTTGCTGGAATCCCCATCCCACTTTCTTTTACTGTCACCAGATGTAGCAGGAGTAACTGAGGTGGTGACGTTAGCAGTAGCATTAACACGCTTGGGCAGTTTATTCTGATCCACTGCCTGATCGGTGATACGGTGAGCGAGACGCTGTATTTCCTGAATGTTTTCGAGATTAGCCGACGTCACGTGGCTCTGAATTTCTGGCGCCAATCCCTTGAGATACAACTCAATGCGCTTGTATGGAGGGTCCACCATAGTAGGACACAGAACGGCCAGCTCATTAGACCGTTTAGTATACGCCTCTATTTCCGATCCAACCATTTTCAAGTTATACAGCTCGTCTTCTAGCTTGTGAATATCTTCCCGCGTGCAATACTCACGCTTGATGAGTTCCTTGAAATCGTTCCATGGGGTGGCGTTAGCAGCTGCCAACCCTAAGATCTGAACTTGGGCGTTCCACCAAGTCAGTGCTATCCCTTCCAAAGTACCGGTGGCAAACTTGACCTTGCGAGCCTCAGGGCACTCGCACATTTCGAATACCGATTCTAACTTTTCAAACCAATGGAGGAGTCCCACTGCCCCCTCTGTGCCGCTGAAGGAATTTGGACGACAGTCCATGAAATTCTTGAACGTGCAGACTGGCTGCTGCGCGTGTTGACCTATTGTGTACGAATAGGACGAAGTTAAATACGAGAGTTAATGTAGGATCTAAAGATCCTAGTGTGTGCCTATACTGCAGGATATACTACCTGCTTGAGCTGCTGCAACTGCCGCAGCAACTTGAGCTTGAACGAGAGCCTCTAGCTGGGCTTGTGTCATGTTGATTCGTCCAGACATGATCTTCATAGTAACAAGTAGCATACGTAAGAATGGTTCGCGAGTAAGGCGATGACAGAAAAGCGTAGGCATATAGGTGTTCTCATGTAATCAAAGCATGTGTATCTAAGCGTAATGCGAGCAAAGTTCTAAGCAGTTCTAGCAAACAGGCAATAAACATAAACCTTATTACCTAGTATGTCGAGTCTTGCACGTGGAGCGAAGCGTCGTTGTGGATCGTTGAGAGCACTGTTCTGGTTATAGTCCGGTTTTAATAAAAACGTTTTCCCATATTAAAACCAAGTTCTCTATAACCAATGGCTCTGATACCAATCTGTCACACCCCCAAAATCCACCCGCGGAATACCACCGCTTGGGAGCGTGACTGACCAGGATCAAGCCATCAATCATATCAAACCATAGCAATTAATATTAAAGTAGTTAATGACATGATTGATGTTTCAAAAACCAAACATCGTTTAAATAGCGGAAGCATAGTAAAGTAAATCCAAATAGTTATACGAGTTATGAGTTCAACATCATTAACGATCCATCTGCCCACAACGACCTGCTCTTCCCCGTGCAAGCTCCAAGTATACCTAAGGTCCTGCAAGGCATGCAGCAAATAATCAACAAACTAGTTGAGCGAGTTCACAGAAAGTAAGTTCATAATGTAATGCATAAGTATAGCTAGTGGGGGCTTCCCATACTAGTGTGTACTAAAGGTGGGGGTTTCCCATGTTCATCCTGGCTAATGAGGGCTTCTCATTAACGGTACTTACTAGACTAACTTCCGACCATGTGTTCTTCTTTACCGAGAACAGGAAAACGTACAGGGTCACGTAGGCTTTACGTGACGTGCCCTTCCCCGAGGACAGTGGTACGCGTGGGGGCTACGTAGGCTTTACGCAGCGTGGCCTTCCGACCTGGAAGCCAGTAGATGGTATTGGGTTACGTAGGCTTTACGTAACGTGTCCTCCCGACCCGGGAGACATATGGCAAATATACTGGGTTACGTAGGCTTTACGTAACGTGTCCTGACTAACCTGAGGACGATGGTCTATAGTCTGGTATATGCGTAAGTACGAGTAATCATTCCATATCCAACATATCCAACCCAATTCCCAACCCGGGAATCCCATGCCTTGGCTGTGTGAACTCACCTTGGTTTGCTCGGCAGATACACAAAGAATATAAGTAGCAAGTAAATGGTCACTCACGTCCTATCATAGTTATTATACGAGTCAGGTTCGTATATAGCACGTATATAGTAATCACGTATAGTCATGGCAAACATGTACGCACGTAAGCAGATAAGACATAGCATGTGAGGATCCAATTGTTCTAAGTCCAATCATACCCGGCCCAAAGACATAAGCAGCCCAATAACAAAACAGTCCAGATTCTCAATCGGCCCAAATAGCAAACACATACAAGTCCATTAATAAACAGTTCACAACTCAAATCTTTGGGCTCAACAGATTGGGCCCGTGACAGTGAAGGCCCAACAGTGTATGTGCAACGGTGGTCTCGACTCGCAACGGGGTTACGAGTCGCAACGAGGATCTCGAGTCGTAACGGCTGGATACGAGTCGCAATGACTGGTTACGAGTCGCAATGGGCAGTCTCGGTTCATCATGGTCTGGTTACGAGTCGTAATCTGACTCGCAACCGTGGTTGCGGTTCGTGCGGTTTGGTCTCGAGTGGGGTTCCGACTCGCAACAAGCGATGCCGAGTCGTAACCGTGTGTGTAACGACTTTCCTGATTTCATGCAATTCATTTAGGCAATTCAATCATCGTTGACAGTTTCCAAAAATCAATTATCAACTAACAGTTTGCTATTCAAGAATTCATCGATCAAACAGGGGAATAAATCATCAATTCTTATGAACCCTAATAATCCCACTTATGAACAATAACAATATTCATAACACTCAATCACATTATGATCCGATTTCATGAATGTTAACTCGAATTGCATAACTACACAGCCAATCAACAAGACATTATCATTAACATCATCAACAACAAATCCGATTATATAACCTGTCCGGCCGATTAACAAACATCACTATAATAAGTACTCGCATCCAACATCAACAACCAACCAATTTTACTAACATACGCCCTAGTTACATCGCATAACAGAATGATAGCAATCATGGCATCACATATAATCGAACATGAATTCAAACAAACATACTAACCGGTTACCAGTAACGAGATGTGATCCGAACAAGAGGGTGATCGGATGGCCTTGTGCCGTCGGTTCCTAAACAAGCCGAGAGAGAGAGACGAGATAGAGGAGCTAGGGTTATGTGTGTGTTTCCTTGTGTTGTAACAAATGAGAGGAAAACAAGACCCTTAGTTTTGGTATAGTGGTTGCGAGTGGGGAGTGGGCCGAGCCCACTCGGTTACCTAATGGACCGAATGTAAGGTGTAAAGCCCAAAGGCTTGTGTGACCGGTTATCGTGTGCAGTTTGGGTTCGGTTCAATTAACATACAAATATATATCACACAATACACATAACGACATCTCATAAATCACGTAATATTTATTAGCTCAAAATGTCACATAAACACGTAACGTTACATCAAGCAAGCCTAAAGTTCGAGTTGTCACAGGTTATCCCGGCCCGTAGGGGGGTGGTCATCGGATGAGAGGGTTGGGCCATTGGTGGGTGTTGCGGACTGTTGGGCTCAGTGGGTGTTGGGCTGGGTGGTGTGGGTGGATTAAGGGCTTCGCTGGAATGGGGTAGGTGGGCAGCGGTTGAGGATGTGGGCTGGTGGGATGGAGTGGAAGGTTGTTGCTGGGTAGCGGGTGTGATATTGGACCGAGGGGATTGGCCGGTAGTTGTAGGTGGTAACGAAGTGGTTCGGTTCGCTGAGAGCGGCCCGGTTGGCTGAAAAAGAAGGGGAGATGGCGTGTCGAGATCTAAGAATGAATAATCTCGTGACCACGCGAATGGAAGTTGCCTAAAGGGAAAATTATTCTCGTCGAATTTGACATGTCTAGACAAGATGACCTTGCCCGTAGACAATTCTAGGCATTGGTAGCCGCGGAAATTAGCGGGATACCCAAGAAATACACACAAGGAGGATCGATGGCTGAGTTTGTTAGGTCTGGTTGCGGAGGTGTTAGGGTAGCAAGCACATCCGAAAACCCGTAGGTGATCATATGTCGGATGTCGTTGGTAGAGAGCCGACATTGGTGAGTGTGTATTGAGAAGTTTAGTGGGAAGTATATTGTGTAGGTAAACTGCTACGTGAAGAGCCTCGACCCAAAAGGATGAAGGTAAGTGAGCATGGGTAAGGAGAGTGAGCATGATATCATTGAGACGTCGAATCATGCGTTCTGATTTTCCGTTTTGTTGGGAGGTTTGAGGACACGAGAATCGTAAGTGAAGGCCATGAGAGGACGCAAAGTTTTTAAAACTGTGGTTATCGAACTCGCCCCCTAGATCACATTGAAATGCCTTTATGGGAACATGGAATTGGGTGAGAATATATTTGTGAAATTTTGCAAATTTGTCAAAAGTTTGAGATTTAAATTTTAGAGGAAAAATCCATGTGTATTGTGTTTTGTCATCAACTAAAACCATGTAATATTTGTATCCTGAGTTACTAGGCAATGGTGACGTCCACAAATCACAATGAATAATGTCAAACGGTAACAAAGTTTGCGACAATGAAGTTGAAAAAGGCAAACGTTTATTTTTAGCAAGTTGACAGGATTGACAAACAATATCATTACTTTGTCTTTTGCACGGAATAAAATTATTGGAAATAAGAGAATTAAAAACAAATAATCCGGGATGCCCAAGGTGGCTATGCCATGCATCTTGATCATGAGAAAAATGAAAGGCGGAAGCAGTGTTGTTGGTGAGCGGGTAGAGGTGACTGTCACTGTCATGCCTCGTTAGGATCTTCCTAGACTTGAAATCCTTCACAGTAAATCCAAAAGGGGCAAACTCAATAGAGGTCCAATTATCAAAATTAAATTGGCGAACAGATATAAGATTTTTAACAATTTTGGGTGTGTAAAAGTGTTTAGGAGCATTAACGTTCTATTCGTTTCATTATAATTAGCTATGTATGTATTTATAACGAAACCCAAACGAACCAATTTACAAATTACCACCTCCTATGGCATATTACCTCATAAGCATAGTTAATGTCCTTGAACTTTTGTTCAGCTCCTGGTTCTTTGCAAAAACATGATAAAACTATAGTGCATTGAAGTTGGATATAGAACTGATAGTAAATGTACAATGTTAAAAAACTAGTTCACGTAAGGATGATAACTCCTAGCAAGTTTCCTATACGCTGAACATATATTAACACGAGTTAAAACCTTTTTGTAAATTTATCATTGACTTGTAAATTTGACTAACCACTCTTAATTTCTGATTTGCTGGTAGTCTTTGACACCCCTAGTATCGAATAGAAACCCTGGGTACCAAGTAAAAAGAATATTAAAACTCTCGACATGTTACAACAATATACAAAAGCAAATTATTATTATCATTATTATTATTATTATTATTATTATTATTATTATTAGAATGTAGATGAAATAGCTGTTGATACACGATATGTGGACGCGACTCGACTTGATGCGATTCAGCTTGTGCAACGACTTTCCTCCGTCGTGTACATCAAGATCAAGAGCAGGCCAAGACGTCAAAGGATCATGAACCTTAGTCCTTGGGCTGAATCTGACCGGCAAACAACACTTGGGCTTATAACAAGTTGACGAAACAGAAGTTTGGGCCTCAACAGTTGGGCCAAAGCCCATATTCTATGAAACATAAGGGAAGTCGACGAAACACATCAGTTTCGTCGACCAAGTCCCTGTTTCGTCGCTTGTTTTATTGTTTCTCGAGCCAGGTTGTGATTCGTCAAGGTCTGTTCATTTCGTGGTGTCTGTTGCTATATATAGTCTGAAGTTAGACTGAAAACATAAGAGAGAGCACAAGAGTGAGAGAACACACACACACACGAGAGTTTGAGAGAGTTTACAGAATACATTTGTAAACCTTGCATTGTAACTGACCTTTCATACACATTAATACAAAGGTGTTAATCGGTGAATCTTGTGTGTCGTTTATTTGCGTGTTCTATCTCGGTTTGCTATCTCGGTTGGATTCCGCACAACCGGGGTGGTTTGTATACAAGGATTAGGCGACTAGATCCTCCCCTAGCCGGACCTACAAGTGGTATCAGAGCCTTGGTTCTTCTCCTTGTTAAAACCGAGGTGTTCTTGGGTTGTTTTTCGGGTTTATAAAGTTTACATTTTCTGGAAAACATCTTAAAATCAGGAGTAAATCTTGTTGTTTTGCTTTGTGTTTTGTTAAAAACCTTGTTATTTCTCATGATCACATGTTAGTTATGGGTTTTTATTAAACATTTTTAGCAAAACTTATGTTCGGAAAGTTATATTTCACCGGAAAACTCATATTGTTCATATAACATTCAAAGTGTTCTTCAAGTTTTTGACTTTTTGATCTTTGAAAGTTATTTGGGAAACTTGTTTGTGCATTGAAAAGTGTTATTTGATTATAATATTGCAAACCATACTTGTTTGGTGAAACAAGCATGTCTTAGCCGAAAGTAGAGTCTGTTTGTGTCAGGATAAGGTCAAGTTGAAAAGTTTACCAACCACTGACACCTTTTTCGACGAAACAAAGTTCAACGAAACAAATTCTATTTCGCCAAAAGTGACCCTCGACGAAACAGGAAGTGGGCCTGTTCTTCGACGAAACAAAGCCTGTTTCATCACTGGGCCTCTGTTTCGCCGACCTTTTTGTTTTCGTAGAAGTCTAATACATTTAATTTTGTTTCGTCATTGACAAACAGTGGGCCTGTGTTTCGTGATTCATCTTTGGGCCTTAGGAAAACTTGGGCCGGTTTCGTCATTATCATCCAAATAAACAAATTTTTGTTTCTTCAATTATCAAGCCCAAAACTAAAATCTATTTTCCCATAGTGGGCCTGTTTCGTCAAGTAGAAGGCCCAAAGTGTCAAATCTATTTCGTGGAAGCCCAAAAAGGAACTTGTTTTCGTCGACTTAGGAGTGGACCTTTCTGTTTCGTCAAGTGTCTTGGGCCGCTGGTCATCTTGGGCTTTTGTTTCGTCAACCAAGTGTTTAAAACTCATTTCGTCACTTGAAAGCCAAATTGTGTTTCGTTAACAAAACAGTTTCTGTTTCGTGGAAACTGTTTCGTCGACAAACTTGTCTATTTTTAACAGAAGGTTTGCATTTGTGGTTTAACAGTTTGCTTTAAGTGTGTTTGTCAGGGATTTATTCTTTCTTATCAAACATGAATCCAAGTTGGTGGGGTACTCCGTCTCCGGATGAGGGAAAGTATAGAAATACAAGTTTATCTCCTTCATGGGCCGAATCTCCCGTATCCGTTTCTTCGCAAACAAACGCTATATCAACCGGTCAATGGGCTTTCGTATCAAATCAAACTCCGAGTATACAAAGTATTTTATTGAGCGAGAGCGAAACCGGAAGTTTGAATCGACCTCCAAAGTTGATGCACTTAAATGAGTATCCAGGATGGGTTGATAGGTTCTACACATATGTGCTGGGGCAAAATACAGAATTGTGGTTGCGTTTCACCACAGATTTCGATCAAGCAATAGAGGTTGCCGCTTCATCTGCTGCTAAGTTTGCCGATCTTCCTGAAGATCAAAATAAGACGTATGATCTGGAAAAGAAGGCATATGCCATTCTAACTCAGGCATTAAGCAAAGATATCTACCATCAATTTGTCAGTTTCAAAACGACAAAGAAATTATGGGATGCGTTGAAGACCAGAGGGGTAGGAAATGAAGCAACACGTCAATTGCGACATGATCTACTCAAGAAAGAATTCGATGTCTTCACGTGTATGGATAAGGAGTCTTTGGGAGATATAACAAGTCGATTTTATCATTTGCTTACTGAGTTGGGTAATTTTGGAGTTGTGGCGACTCCAGTAGAGGTAGTGAAGAAGTTTGCTGATGCTTTGCCACCTCAATGGAATAATTTCTTGGAAATCCTGAAGTACAATGGGGTTTTGGCTACAACAAACATCAACGACTTCGTGCAGCTTTTGGAGAACAAAGATCAGGAGGAAACTCTAAAGGCAAAGAAGGTTCCAGTTCCACAGAATCTAGAGATGTATTATGGAACCTCCAGCACCTCTTCTGCTAGACCAGTCTCTCATGCTCCTCTTCAGACGGCATTTGTAACAAGCACAGATCTTTATGGCAATCAGATACAGGTTCCTGTCAAGCCAGCTCCGACAACAGACTTGTATGGAAATCCTCTACAGCCAGTTCCTCAACAACAAGTCTATCGGCCATCTACCATAGCAACTGATCTATATGGGAATCCACTTCCTGCTCAACAATAAGCGTGTTATGGAAGTACATCATCTGCTGGTCAGCAATCTAAGCCAAATACAGTACGGCTCGACACCTCAAGCTTTTCAAAAGTTAGTGTGGAAGTAGCTAAGGAACATATGGAGCTGCTAAACACTTTGGTGAGCGCGTATTGTGGGTTAGTGGAAGGTCAGATTGGCAACATTAATCTGACACAAGAAGACTATCAGCAGATTGACAAAGAGGAGATGGATTTGATGGATATCAAATGGGCCTTTGCAAGTGCTGTGAGGAGGGCAAAGGATTTCATGGAGAGAACCGACAGAACCAGCTTGGAGAGCAAGAAAGACACCAAGTATGGGTTTGATAAGCAGGCAGTAAAGTGCTTTAACTGTGGTGAACGGGGTCATTTTAAAAGGGAATGTACAAAGCCAGCACAACATGGGAACCAGAATCCTTTCAGAAACCAAGGCAACCAGCAGAATCAGAACAGGAACAATGAGCGTACGTTGATACCTGTCAACAACCAAAGTCAAGCGGGACCATCAAATGCCAACCAGGCACTTGTAGTTCAAGTAGATGAAGGTTGTGATTGGTCAATCCAGTTGAGTGGTGATGCTCCGGATGGAACAACGTGTTTTGCTGAGGTTGTCAAGGCTTTAAATCACGCCAGTGGTGGAGAATCTTCCGCCAATGGTGGTGAATCTTCTGAAGATGAAGACGGTTCTGGTTACAGTAGAAGTTCAGATGAAGATGAAGACGGTTCTGGTTACCGTAGTCTAATGAGTGGCGGTAGCACGGCGGCAAGGGGCGGCTTGACGGATATGCGAAATCAACAGGATGAGCCGTAACATCATCTGTGTGGTAAGAGACCGTAAGAAGACTGGTGAATCTAGAACCGAAGACGAAGCTTTATTTGAACACAAAACTGAAAAAAAAATGGAAACGGAAAACGAAGAAAGACCGGACAGGGCGACAGTGGCGGCACGCCGCCCTGTCTAGGGTTTTTCTCAAGTTGTGACGGCTAGGGTTTGTATATTTGTGTGTGGCGTGGCGGAAACGGTATAGAGCCTAGGCTGGCTCTGATACCATGTAAAATTATGAAAGACTGAATGATCATTATTGAATGAGTAGGTTACAATATATAGGGATTACGAGTAACCCTAGAAACCTAACTAAGCCCGTGGGCCCATATTCTAATAGATAACTCCTAGCAAGTTTCCTATACGCTGAACATATATTAACACGAGTTAAAACCTTTTTGTAAATCGACTTGTAAATTTGAGTAACCACTCTTAATTTCTGATTTGCTGGCAGTCTTTGAGACCCCTAGTATCGAAGAGAAACCCTGGGTACCAAGTAAAAAGAACATTAAAACTCTCGACATGTTACAACAATATACAAAAGCAAATTATTATTATTATTATTAGAATGTAGATGAAATAGCTCAACAACAAACTTACCGGTTTAGCTCGAACAATGAGGCTGCAGTGATGAAAATTACCACTTGCAGACCTCATATGATAATGATATGATGTGTGCAAGGAATGTTGTGAGAAGAAGCTTGAACATGGTGATGCAAACCCTCTTATCTTTGTTGACAAAACAAATGACCAAGTAGGAAAAAAAATACATAATTGAGATTAATATTGGATATCATATAGGTAACCAGTGCTTGGTTTTAGAAAGCGAAAAGTGCACTGAGGCAACAAGGTCTAAAACCGTTTGCAATACTTATGTTACTTTAATTCGGTTTGTAATATTATTACTTTTGGTCTTCCCCTGTGCATTGAACTGTGATAAATTGACTATGATGATATCAACTATGTCACGATACTCCCCACCGGGCCCACCGGTAATATGTGGAAATATCGGGGTGTGACATCGAGGCATGCTAGTTTTGGTGTTTCTTCGGGCCTTGTTTGAAGTATTTCATAGCGGGCTTGGTAGTTCCATTCTGTTGGTTTGAACCTGGTGAACTTGCTGGCCATCTCTGCAAAAGAAAACACAAAATAATCAGCATGTTACGATAAATTTTCAAAGAAAACTAAAAACAGGAGGCTGGACATGGCCCCCTGGCCACTGGCCACGCCCCGTGTTCAGCTCATGTCTTCCGGCCACGCCCCGTGCTCGCTGACCACGACCCTGTGATCAGGGTTCTATTTCCCAAAAATTTCCATTTTTCGACCCGGTTTCGAAAACTTGAAAATTTTTGGTTGAGTTGAGGCGGTTTTCCCCGAAAATGAAACCCCAAGTGCCATTTTTCCAAAAACAAACTGTCTACCCCATCAATTTTATCTCTTTCGGTTCAAAAACAAGGGTTTGTGGTTTATGTTTGAAATCGGGCAAATATACAAAGAATGTCAGTTGATTTACTTCATATAACATGCAACTACACTAATACTACTAGATCTAAGCAAAAATTTAGGGTTTGGTTCGGTTCAAGTTCAAGAACCCTAGATTTTCCCCAAATTTTTAATGTTAATCTACATGCAAATTGTTAAACTAACTACAGAAGATGATAGAATCATACCTTGTTGATGTTGAACGGAAGAAAAATGTAAAAATCTGCAGAGTGGTTTAAGTCAACAAGGATATAATCCCAAGAAGCCGGTTTAATGTATTAATAGTAGTTTACATATGAGGGGTTCAAGCTATTCGCACCCCCACCATCCAATACAAGTGGGTATTAAAGGAGGTCCTAGTAAGCTTGAACCAGGTCCTTGCAGGATCTATACACTGAACAAGGCAAGAACCTTACCAAACCATTCCCCTAACCCCCGACCAGGTAGTCAACATGCTTTTATATGGACCGTAAAAACATGAATGATGCAATCTTTTACTTTATATAGACAGTAAAGTACATTCAAGACACCACGGAAAAATGATAGGAATAATTCACCTTCAACATAAGAAACTAGTTATTAAAATCATTAATACAAAACCAAGAGAAACGTGCCGAAAGATTAAAAATCAAAAGTAATACATAAAAGACATGTCTTCACCAAGTGATGTAAGAGACTTAACGAAACATGACCTTTGATTGGCAAGAACTCTTACAATCAATCTTGGATCTCGAGACTATTACACACTCTAAAGATGGATGATGGTGGTGGGTGTTGGTGTTGTAGTGGTGGTGGAGTGGTGGCAAAGTGGGAGAGTAGTGGTTTGCCAAGGGATGCCTTTGAAGTGAACCAAGCACCCCTATTTATAGCCTGCATAGAGCTCTGGCCACGGCCCCGTGTCCAGCGGGTACGCCCCCGTGGCCAGCCTTTTTCTCTTCCTTCATTAATTGCAAGTGTCAGCAGAGGGCCCCACACGGCCCCGTGCCCGCTGGGCACGACCCGTGGTCAACTTCGTATCTGTACTATCAAGATTTGGCAAGATGCGTATCTTTGCGTTGACCACGCCCCGTGCTGAGCTGGGCACGCCCCTGTGGTGGGCATGGAAGATTCTACAGGTTTGTCTTTTGTGCAGGTCCCTGACCACGCCCCGTGCTCAGCTGGGCACGACCCCGTGGTCAGTCTTCTGATTTCTTTTTTTTTACTTTGGGGATGCTGCCGAGGGGTCGGACATGTCACGTTTATTCCTTCTTTTGTATTTATGTTGGTTTTGGCTGCTTATTTGCTCCTTTTGTTCGTTTAAGCTTATTTGGTCCTGTAAATTCAAAAGCAATAAATAAACACGCTTTTTCCAACATTAGTATTAAAAAAGGTTAGTTTTATGCCTCATTTGATGTAATTTATATGTTACATTTTGCACACGTCATATTCTAAGCCAGAAAGAAATGACAGATATGGAAAACCGGAACTTAAAGTTGTACCTGCAGAATTACCAAATAATTCAAGAGAACGACAGGCTAATGAGGATAGCTCAAGATTTGAAGTTGAAGAAGGAGAATCAGTCTATGCTCAAACAAAAACTCGATGATCCAAATTGCGTCAAAAAACCCGAGCCTGGCCTCCAACTGTAACTCCAGCTCGGTTCTAATTCCCAGAAAGAAGAGAAATCCAGCAAAGCCGACACACATTCAAAACCTTAGACGTGTGTCGTCTAATCAGATATTTGCTCTAAATAAAAAAAGACATCCGTCTTTTCTATATAATAATATAGTTTTCTTGAATAATGTAAAATATGTCTCTATATCACATTTGTTTTGTTCCATGGACTTAAGAAGTGATTGTTCTTTAAACTTTTAAAGTCAAGTTACACTAACATTTACTTAAAAGTGGAAAGGGTATGAATTGTTTCTTAAACAAGAAACGTAGTAATACCACTCGTGGCATAGCGTTGGTTCACATTATTATCGCAAAACACCATCTGGCCGTTAAGGATCTAAAAAATCTTAAATGAAGCATTCATGAGTATATGGGTCGAAGGTGTTGGCAATCGGGCCCAAGAACACGAACACAAAATATTGATCTCAACTAAGATCAACTCTTCTTTTATCATAAAAACTTACTCTACAAAGTACATGAACTCTAACTATATATATATATATATATATATATATATATATATATATATATATTAAATCACTTCCTAACCCTACTCAAACTCATACTTCTATCTTCTACACATTCAAATAATTAGATAAACATTAAAACTAATCTTAATCCTACTAGATAAATCAAACTTATCATTCTAATAGCATGTTCATGGTATAAATCTTTAAGCTCGACGAGTCAACAAAAGCCAAGGAATTAATCATGTTCATGTGAGAAAGAGTCGGATGGACTCCAAATATTGATTTCACCGCCCACTTATGAAGTAACATAGACAAATGTCACACCCGAAAAAAATTCAACTCACTTTTCTCGGATTCTAGAGTTTTCCGAGACCATCTAGTCGCCTTCACAGTTGTCTAGAAGACTCCGAAACAACCCAAAAAATTCCATCCATCTTGGAGGCCATGGAAATGTCAAGAAGGGCCTAGAAATCCCTAGAACGGGCTGGTCAAAATATCTCATAAAGTGAAGTCGTATAACACTTTAGAATCGGCATACAACAACTACAAATATCTATATATTTACTTAGAATTATCTAACAACTAGTTGGTAGATTTTATATAAGAACCATCTAGATCAAGTCTACTATAAATAGATGATTTTGGGTCTCATTTGAGACATCCTAGTAACATATAAACAATCCACATCTTTGTAAAATCTTTTTATGTAATAGGATACAAAGCCTTTTACTTGTGCTCAATGGGGGTATAAACGAGCCGAGCCGAACCGAGTCAGTCAAGGCTCGAGCTCGGGCTCGAACAGAAACGAGCCGAGCCAGCTCGGCTCGAAAAAAATCAAACGAGCTGAATGTATAGGCTCGAGCTCGGCTCGAAGAAATCTCGAGCCAGCTCGTTAAGCTAGCTCGCAAAAATTGTATTTTGTTTACTTTAAACCAACTAACCACCCAACTAAAATGGCCTATGGGTATAAAAGGTTTAAATCACCAAAAGGGTCAACTTGGACTAGTAATTTTTAACTCAAGGGGTTCTTCATTTATAGATAGTCTCCCCTCTATATTCTTGTTTCTAATAGCAATGTGGGACAAAGTTTTAATCAAATCCTCCCTTTTCTTTTATAGCTAATCCAACCTTTTCATATATTAATTCAAGGTCGATGTGGGACTCCTTTTTTAAACCAAACCTGCATATTAATTTGTTGCATATCCATGGATGTATAGTTTTGAACTTTCTTATGTTTAGCTAAATGCAAGTTGAGACTTGTTAGTATCAAAATTTTCACATAACTCATTTAATAGTATATCAATGAGGCAAATAAAGCTTAAAAGCTATTAATATGGAAAAATATGGTCTATGAATGGGTGAATGCTACTACAAAGATAAATGGTAATTAAATAAAGAAATCATAGCTTCTATTCTATTTTATAATGCTATAAACTAGTATTTATTCAGGGATCAGTTTTTTTTTTACTACAAAGATAAGCTGAAATTATATATATATATATACACACACACACACACATCATATATATAATTAGCCTTAAATTATATCGAGCCTAACGAGCGTGCCTCGAATCGAACCTACCTTGGCTCGGGCTCGGCTCATTTACAACCCAAGCCAAGCCGAGCCAGCTCGTTTAAAACCGAGCCAATTTCGAACCGAGCTTTTTGCGAACTTTTTTCGAGCGAGTCGTGAGCTACGAACTTTTTGAACAACCCTATTAAAAGTTTGTTTAAAATTATGTTATGATTTACCTTCAACGTTATTAACTTATTATGCTTATAAGAGTTGAATCATGTCTATGATGTTAGTCGAATTGTAATATCTATGTGTTAAATCATGTGTATGATGATAAGTTTATACAAGTTGAATCATGTTAGTTATATTTGAATCTTGGTCAATCTATGTGATGTATTGTTCGATCATAATCATTGATTATGTTATTATCATTACTTCAAAGTTCAGTTACTGTGAATGTGATTATTCGTCAAACATTGATATGAAATGTTTGATTTCTCTTCTCCTTTTGCTAGATCTATCCTGTAAGTTTTGAGTTCCTATCAATTGCTTAAATCTGCTGTTTGATCATTCCTGTAATAGTTTTGTTACGATTTTGTAATTGATTTAGATGTCTACTCTATGAGACTTGAACAATTTGTTTAAAATTATATTATGATTTTACTTCAATGTTATTATGCATATAAGAGTTGAATTTGTCTTTGATGTTAGTTTAATTGTAAATATCAATGTGTTAAATCATGTGTATGATGATTGATTTATATGTGTTAGTCATAATAGTAGCATTTTCACTATGTTATTTTCATTTTACTCTTTTCTAAAATTAGGTCAACATTTTTAATTAGATATTCCATTATTTAATTTGAATGTGATGTTGAATCATATTACCTTTGTGAGTTGAATTTTGAATCTCGGTACCACTTATGAGTTGTACTGTTTGATCGTAATCAATTCATTGTTTGATTATGTTACCTTTGTGAGTTGAATTTTGAATCTCGGTACCACTTATGAGTTGTCGTAATTAATTCATTGTTTGATTATGTTATTGAGATTATTTTCAGTAAAAGTTACTGCTTGTTTTCAGTAGTTATTGCTTGACCTGATTTAGTTAGTAAGTTTAGCTAAATTTGATGCTCTATAAGATGTCTGGTTTCTCAATATGTGTGTTAAATTGATTTAAAATTGTTTGATTTGATTTTGATGTCGAGTCCCTCTGTTTGCTCTTTAATTTTGGTATTGAACATTTACAGATGTGGTGTTTTGTCAAGCCGATTCAATCTGAGAGCCTCTGCTCTCAATGAAGGTTCTAGGTAAGTACATACTTTTAAAACCTTGTTTGATTGATCATGAGGTTGTTTGAGAACTATGTTTAATTATGAGGTTATTTGCAGTTTCAAGAAAGTGTTGTTTCTGAAACCGTCCACAACTGGCTATTTAGTTAGTTTGGAGCAAAATGATGTTGGTTTTAACATGGAGATTGCTGGTAATGACATGTTTACTACCGATAACTCTTGCATAACTGGACCAAGTGAAAACTACCCCAAAACGGCTGTTGAATTACCCGTTGCTAAGGTAATTTATGTTTATAGTTTTTGTTTGTTTACATTTTTGTTTAATAGATTAGAATTACTCTTAACTTTGTTTTTCTTTTAGATTTCTCTACACAGTTTTATGGAGTGGGGACTAGCTAAATCACATCAGATCTAGATCTCTGAAGATAATAAATGGTTCGTTCAAGAAGCTTTGAAAGAATCTTTACTCAAAGATATTGAGAAGTTTTTTGAAAAAATTGACTGGGAAAAACTGCTTTTCATGATGCCCTGCTACCAGCCTAGGCACTAGTTAAGCGTTGGAATGAAAGTTTGTTTGCCGTTTCTCTTATTTTTGTTGAAGTATTATCAAGTCTCTTCAATGAGGGCAGCAGAGAAGAAAGCGGCTGAGGAGAAGAAGAAGATGATGAAAGAGTAAATAGCTAGTTGGCAGTAAGAAATAGTATGTCATAGTTTGAAACAATGTTGGTATGGACAAAACGGATGCTAATATAGTAAGTAGTATTATACTAAATAGTATAATTGAAAGAATAAAAAGCTCTTGGATTTAGGTGCTAATCTGATATTGATGTTTTCATTTAAAGTGTTTAGTGTTTTTTAATCATTTTCATAAACGTTCATTGCGTGATGTTCGGAATTATTTTTTGCCGGTATGAACATGTTTTTTTGTCTTTGGAAAGATTATGTTAGTTTGAATTACGAGGAAACGGGTAACCAAGTTTGTTTACATAAAACTAACCGAACGGTCGCAAGTTCCAATATCAATTCCTAACTAGTTCCTCATGTAAAAATGTCAGACCTAACTCACTTGGTCTCTATTATTGAGGCACAAATTGGTTCCAAGCAATAGAACCGGACCGGACGTCGAACCGGTCTTCTTACCGGTTCAAACCGGACGTAAGAACCGGAAGGTATCGTAAATATTATAAAAATAAATAGGGTTAAATCTGAAAAAATATATAAAAAACCGGTCCAACCCTTCCAAAAACCGGTCTGACCGGCCGGTTTCCCGGTCCAACCGCCGGGTCACCGGTTCAACCCCGGTTCAATGCATATCCGGCCCGATACCATGATTCAGACCAGCTCAACCTCTGGTTCCTGGTCCAACCGGCCGGTCCGGTCCGGGTCTGAAAACATTGGTTCCAAGTCATGATTACATCAAAATACAAGATTTAACAAGTATAAAGATTAGAGAATATTTGGGTTGTCCATATGACCTAGAAAGAAACACATCAAACCGTTAAAAAAAGATCACCAGAGCCCCCCTCTCCTTCTTCTTTCTGGAGCCCAAGTCTACCCCAGCCAATGCTTACCTTTTTAAGACCATATCCATTACATGTATCACAAAAAGAACATGTGTGACACCAAAAACCTTTTTTTTGTATATCTTATAATATACGATAAGATAATCCGAGGAAATAATCATACAAATATGATAACAATAAAAGTGTCAAATTCATAAGCTGGATTTTAGTATCTTTAGAGAAGGAAAAGCCCCTTGTGGCTCCCATGCCATCACCGCCGCTCATGCAACATTTAAGCCTAGCCTCTCCATGCCTATCATATTTGTATCGTTTTTCATCATCGGATAAAACCTGCATCAACATTGTGAGTCAAAACACGTAGACTTTTTTTTTTGTTTAGAAGCATTAACGTTCTATTCGTTTCATTATAATTAGCTATGTATGTATTTATAACGAAACCCAAACGAACCAATTTACAAATTACCACCTCCTATGGCATATTACCTCATAAGCGTAGTTAATGTCCTTGTTTAGCTCCGGGTTCTTTGCAAAAACATGATAAAACTATCGTGCATTGAAGTTGGATATAGAACTGATAGTAAATGTACAATGTTAAAAAACTTGTTCACGTAAGGATGATAATGTAAGATAAGGAAAGACTATGTAAGATTATGAAAGACTGAATGATCATTATTGAATGAGTAGGTTACAATATATAGGGATTACGAGTAACCCTAGAAACCTAACTAAGCCCGTGGGCCCATATTCTAATACTCCCCCGCAGTCGTAGCGGATGGAACTAGAAGCTTAGACTGAAAAACAAAAACAATAATAAACCCTAAAAAACTGTCTTCGATTTCGGTCAAAATTCCATAATCTTGCAATCTTCAATCCATAATCTTTGATCTACAGTTTTGAATGATCTCGTAATCCTATAAGAGGCAACCAATACAGCAGTGCTGGTAGCGGCGCGGGGGCGGATCGTAATCCTGCAGGCGGCGTGGCGGAAGACCGTAGTCTAATGAGTGGCGGTAGCACGACGGCAAGGGGCGGCTTGACGGATATGCGAAATCAACAGGATGAGCCGTAACATCATCTGTGTGGTAAGAGACCGTAAGAAGACTGGTGAATCTAGAACCGAAGACGAAGCTTTATTTGAACACAAAACTGAAAAAAAACGGAAACGGAAAACGAAGAAAGACCGGACAGGGCGGCAGTGGCGGCACGCCGCCCTGTCTAGGGTTTTTCTCAAGTTGTGACGGCTAGGGTTTGTATATTTGTGTGTGGCGCGACGGAAACGGTATAGAGCCAGCTTGGCTCTGATACCATGTAAAATTATGAAAGACTGAATGATCATTATTGAATGAGTAGGTTACAATATATAGGGATTACGAGTAACCCTAGAAACCTAACTAAGCCCGTGGGCCCATATTCTAATAGATAACTCCTAGCAAGTTTCCTATACGCTGAACATATATTAACACAAGTTAAAACCTTTTTGTAAATTTATCATCGACTTGTAAATTTGACTAACCACTCTTAATTTCTGATTTGCTGGCAGTCTTTGACACCCCTAGTATCGAAGGGTTATCGAAGAGAAACCCTGGGTACCAAGTAAAAAGAACATTAAAACTCTCGACATGTTACAACAATATACAAAAGCAAATTATTATTATTATTATTAGAATGTAGATGAAATAGCTCAACAACAAACTTACCGGTTTAGCTCGAACAATGAGGCTGCAGTGATGAAAATTACCACTTGCAGACCTCATATGATAATGATATGATGTGTGCAAGGAATGTTGTGAGAAGAAGCTTGAACATGGTGATGAAAACCCTCTTGTCTTTGTTGACAAAACTGATGACCAAGTAGGAAAAAAAATACATAATTGAGATTAATATTGGATATCATATAGGTAACCAGTGCTTGGTTTTAAAAAGCGAAAAGTGCACGAAAAGTGCACTGAGGCAACAAGGTCTAAAACCAAAGCGTAAAAGCGGAAGGCTTTTCATACACAAAGTGCATTGTGTTTATATATATTTTATTTATATAGAGCCTGTTGGGTGCTTTTTTCTTTTAAAAGGTTTTACATAAATGATTTTCGGAGTTCATTAATTTCGAAAATATTTTTCTTTTCTACTAAATATGAGGGTAAATCAGGCAATAATTACCTTTTGAAACAATGGCTTAATAGATACTGAAGGTAACATTCTTTTTCTATCTAGTTGAGACATAGTTTAGCATTAAGTGGTTGAAGTTTTTGGGGTGCTAGGTTTAAGGTGGCAAAGTCAGGCATTGTCAGTTAGGTTGGTTAGTGAGTCAAATAGGTTTGGGTCAAATCGCGTTTCATGCTAAAAAAAATTATCTTCAAATAAATGGTAATTTCAAAGTTGATCACCAAAAATATGTTATTTCACTAGTAGTATTTAAACATCTAAAATAAAATGATTTATGTATGAAGCTTTTTGCTTTAAAAATACACTTCGGGCAACTTTCGGTTTAAATACTTTGTTTTCATAAGCCATGTTTTAGTATGACATGTTTGACCCGTTAATAACTGAATATGCCCGTTATAATTTATAAATAATGGGTTGAAACTACCACATATCATATTATTACTTGATGTGTAGTAAATGTGTTCTTTCTCTGTTGTTTTACAGCCCCACAAAGCATAGAAGGGAGAAGTGCGCATGTTTGGGTTGTGTATACTTTTTGGCTGGTGAATGTCCGCAAAAAAAGCTTCTATCATGTCACTCTTTTGTTGAGTGAATGGAAGAAGAAAATGGCATAAACACGAAGTGGATTTGAATGTTGTGAAGTTTGAAACTCGTATGCAATGCTTGTCACTGCTTATGGTTTTTGGTAGAACTACAAGCTCTGCATCATGGATGATGGCTTGAAGACCATGCTCACAAAGGCCCGGGACCATGTCTTGGTTTGATCGTTATTAAACCAAACTGAACCAGATGGTAAAGTATTTCTGTTCAGCTGAACCTTTTTTGGGTACCTATGAGAACTTGTTATCGGATAACTTACGGAACCCATCAATGCCCTGATAGGGATCAAGTTAGTTAATAATTGGAAGCAAGTTTCAAATCTAAGACCTCTAGCAAGAGGGTAATCACGTGCTTACCGCTGCACTGCCCCTTGAAGGTTATCTGCAACCTTGTTAACAGTGTTAAAAGATGTTTAAGTTGTTTCAAAATGTCCCAAACTAGGGAAGATTGGTATAAGCTTCTCTAGTCACTTCCTAAGTCGCCAATGGTTGTTATTTTGCGTTGGTTTTGCTCTAGAAAGTCTAGATTGTTAACAATGTCTTACATTCAGATTTGTTATTGGAATTCTGTTCGGTGGTGTTCTGGGGATGTCCTTTGTTATTTTAACATTCCAGTTTACAACTTGTTCACACTGGTGAAGGAAAGTTAAAATCAATAATTGATGAAGGATTTTAGTTATTTTATTGTAACACCTCGTAAAATCGTACCCAATAAAATAAAGACACGTGTCATGAGACAAACGTGTCAGGAACCCGGATCAAATAAAAAGATGTATGGTAGGATTTTAAAGAGGGCGTCATGTTATTAAAAATACATCTGAAAGACCCAAGGGCGACATGTTATTAAAACACCTCTGAGTGACCCAAATTTATAAATCCCAAGATCCTTAAATCGTTTGATAAACATCTTATATATTAACCGGTTGTTTTCTTGTAGGATCGTTTTCAGACCCGAATGAGTCGTTTAGAGGTTTTCTCTTCAATTTCAGGTGCGGAATAACAAGAAATGAAGTAGAAATAGCACGCACGTCACTTAATCTATTGTTTTATTGCTTTGACAATCAATTACAGCTCGTTCTTCACACCGGCAGCACTTCGGCGTGGAATTCAACAACAACTACTAACTGATTCGCTCAAGAGGTCCTATTTATAGAGGTTTGGGTTCGCTTATGTGGCACAGGTCCAATAAGCGAACCACAATGTCACTCGAGCGGACCTCCATAGTGTCACTCGAGCGGACCACCATAGTGTCACTCGAGCGGACCATTTGAATGCTCATTCGAGCGAATCTATCAACTAATGGTCCTATGAGCGAATCTCCTAGCCAAACTCTATACAATTTCATACATTCTTGTATTTCGTGCCCTAATCTATACATTACACTGTAAGACTCGATTCAAGACAAAATCAACAGATGTAGTGCACCAACAGACTCCCCCTCAGATGTTGATGGAGTCGACTATCGAGTCACAACAATGCTTGTAACACCTCGAATTTTTGCGTCCAATGATGTGTTAACACGTGTCATTTGATTACACGTGGCATCCATAATATATAAAGGACTAATTTTGACAAACCTTGAAAGTATATAAATTCGAGGGTTATAAATGTCAACAAGGGTAAATATACTGGATAGTAACCCTAAATAACGCTTGTACCTTCAAACGAATAAATCATAGATCGTACGGAAGCGAAACGCGGAAGAAAGTGAGAGATTACAAGCTACAGGGGTTAACTGTGCCAACATGTTTAATTATACCTCTGAGTGACCCTTTAACGTTCCCAAGGCTTCGTAACAGTATTATACGCTCACTAGAATATACTATATAAATTCCGCGAAGTTCCGTCTTAAAACGAGTGAGTTATACTCAAATTCGTAAGAGAAGGGTTAAAAGCGTCAACAGTGAAAGTTAAGGCTTTCCAAATAATTAATAAACTAACCGGGGACTTTATAATGCGGGTAAATAACACGAGGCCCCTATCGGTAAATAACCGAGGGCCAAACCGCAAAGTTACCCCTTCAAACCCGAAAGGTCAGGTAAATCATTACGAAAGATTTCGTTATTAATTACCAGGATTTCGTAATCATGACAAAAGATTTTAAAAATCTGAAAAACAGACCTCTCGCGACCCGCGTGAAGGTTAAGATTAAGTTGAGGCGGGCCGCGAGCCACCTCAATTACGCGTCTGATTTCTTAAACTCAGGCGACCCGCGTTAAAGAGCATGGGAACTCCCATGCGGGTCGCGTAAAGTGCCCAGATGCAGAAAGTTGGTGTTTTCTTGACTTTTGAGCATTATGAACGATCAATCTCCAATAAATGAGGCATGGGCGCCCCCTACTCGACCCATATCACTCAGGAGACATCTACCCATCATCATGATCAGTGTAGGTTGTTGTGTAGTGATCTAGAGAGCTTTCTTTGGCTATAAATAGCCACATTATGTGCATAACATTCACACAACACAAAACACATTCACCTGATCATTCCAAGAGCTCTCTAGCATCCATCTCTGCTCTATAAGCAAGAAAGAACTTCTGTAAGTCGTTCATACCCATTTTGGTCTTACATTTCCATAGTTTTAGCCTATAAACACAACCGTCGTAACTAACGGTTGTCATTACAATAACTTGCAAATGGTTCAGTCTTATGACGGATCAAAAGTGGTTATGAGTTGGTATTTATGTGGGTAATAAACCTCTAAAAGGGTTCCCCCTGATCACCACTCTAACTATGTCAAATATCGAGTCAAACGTGCGGTTAAAAAGTCAACAGAAAGCTATTTTAGCGATTTATGCATAATCTGTAATGTATATGTTATGAAACCTGTTTTGACACTTATAAAATATGATATTAAGTATATAAACTTGTTTGCGCTCGTTTGAATCGATCATTTGCTATATTGAACCGGTTCGGAGCCGAATGTCGCAAAAGTTTGACTTTTGCTTTGACTTCAGTTCTGACCCGTTTTAGTGAGGTATAAATATACCTTAGGACTCTCTTAGGACCAGGTCACATGTTAGTATAAACCTCTGTGATCGGTTCATGAATTATCCGAGTCTTTTGCGCATTTCCGTCATTCGCCTAAAAGTTGACCGTAACGGCCTTTTGAAATTAAAACGAGTATTTCGGACACGTGAACGGACCAGAACCTTGCTTATTAAATTATAAGCATGTCCTTAAAGTTTCACGTCAATCCGAGGTCTAGAATGAGAGTTATGCTGAATGGCGCATTTAAAGTAAACTTTAGTAATTAACGGCGCAATTAGCATAACACCTATCTAAACCAAGATTTCATCACCAAAACTTTTACCCACTGTATTAAAGTAATATTTTGGGAATTTTAAAGATTTTTAATAATTTTTACCTCGCTCATAACCTGCGGTTATGGCTACGGTTCGGTAAATACCGAATATGCCCTTTTCGGCCAAAACATGAGTTCTACAAGGTCTATTGACCCGATTCCAGTTGCTACTGATTTTAAATAATAAATAAAGTATTTTAAGCTTTATAAACTGTTCGGGAAACTCAGATTTCCTGTAGAACTCGAAAAGCTCTTTAAAAGTCTTTAAAATGACCGAAAAGCCCCTACGGGGCGTAATATTAACTAAAACTCGTTACGGGCATCACGGAAGGTATCCTATTGATACCACAACTTCTTTAAGGCATATTGACTTAGGAAATAAGCGTACGACTCTCATGGTTAACCGTTTCGCCTATTGCGCGCACGGTTCGGCTTATGAAACTAGTTTTCATAAATTAGCCGATACGGGTCAAATTATATTATTTGAACCCCAAATTCTAGAGTGTGAACCATAAACCCATATAAAACAAGTCTCTGAACTTGTTGGGTCAGAATCACACTCCATTCTCGGTTTTCGCCTTTCACGCGATTAAACCATATCTATATATATCGGAACCAACCGGTCTAGGCTACGGCCATTATAAAGACCCGTTAGGATTCTAAGAGGTTAATTAAAACCTTCGTTCCAGATTAGGAGCCCCAGTAAAAGCTATCGGTGATTTAATCCAAATTAAGGAAATATACTTGCAAAGGTAAATACTTTAACTTATTTCCCCTATATGGGCTTGGGTTACGGTATATTAATACCGCTTGATTGAGCATTATATTCTTCCATCGCTTAGGTGGTTAATTAAATAATATGATCGGCTCATTTAAACAGTTTTGTTGCTTATAAGCCTTTGGGGGGTTTAATGACCGTTGTCCCGGATATCCTTGGCATCATTTTACGAAATGGCCACGACCATCGACATCCCGGTGTAGGCGTACACCCGGTATAAAGTGTCGACATTAAATTAAAAGACGTAGCCGTTGGTTTTATACTACGGTTTTACGCAAACGTGGTGTGTCTATAAATCTTTAACCCGGCACGACCCGGGCTACTGAACGCATAAAAGAACATGTAAAATGTTCACAAGATTTTATTATAATTTTCCCAAGTTATAAAAGAGTTTGTGCCTTGTGCATTCAAATCAATTTTAATAAACATTTTCAAATGTGTCAGTTGAATGTATTTACCAGTGTAAACTGACGTATTTTCCCCAAAAAGATTAAGTGCAGGTACCTAAACGTAAATTGGCTGGTATTAGCTCCCTAGCGTCGTGATAAGCCTCGCAAGCTTGATTGCAGTATCTGATGGAACAATACTTTATGTTTATTTACGATCCGCTGTGGATATATTCAACTTCTGTAATACATTTGATATTACAACCGGAGGTTGAAGTTTATATATTTATCTTAAGCTTCCGCTGTGCATTATATAATTGTGTGGTTTGACTATATTGTTGCCAACATCGTCACGGTAATCCCCCACCGGGCCCACTGGTGAGACACGTGGAAATCGGGGTGTGACAGGTTGGTATCAGAGCCAACGTTGAGTGAATTAAACACTATCCTAATGTGTTTAATCTCAATGACACAATTGCACATACTTGAGTCTAGACAATAACTTAGGACAAATTCGGATTATTACTCCTTTTTGTCTTTATTTTCGATTCGATTTTTAATAAATTTTGGAGCAGGAAAATGCCACCTGTTATATTCCGAGGAAGAGGAAGGGGAAGAAGAGGCAGAGGAGAAGTCGTGACACATCACGATAACGAAGCTGGACCATCAGGTACAAGACATCCTTCGATGACACGGAGCGAAGAGCCACAAAGACGAAGAGATCTTTACGAACCCGCGAGGCATTCCACTTCGCACAGCTCGACGCCATCCTACCGGCACTCCTTTGGACCAAACTCAGAGAATGATCCCAACAACCCACAACCTTCCTTCATACCTCTACAACGTTCAGTATCGACCCGGAATTATGACGACCCTACTCCATACTACATAGGTCAGTTTAATCCGGCTGACTACATACAGGAACCATCAGGTTTTGTTCCACTAGGGCCACAAGACCATTTTTCTGAAGATCCCATGGAGGAAGATGAGGATCCTACTGAACCAGCTCGTGGTACGCCCACGCATCCGATAGAAGTTTCTGATGGGTCATCCTTCCATGGAACGCCCTATCAAGGACCTGACAGTTTCCAAGCGTTGTTTGACCGACATGAGTGGTACTACACGCCACCTCAACAGACATCACAACAACCGCGACATCCACAGGATCCCTCTGAGGATTCACGCTTTGTGGCAGTTACGCCACCACCTCCGCCACCGGCGCAACCAGTAATACCTGATCCGCCAAGGCGTAGGAGGACAAATGCTCGTATGTCTACACGAGGAGGAGGGGGTATTCACTTCAGCACTCCTCGACATTCTAGTAGTAGCCACTATCCGCCACTACGAGAAGAAGGACCTTCAAGTCCTATACAGGAGGCGAACTCCGCACCAGCTGCACAAAATTCGCCACCATTTGGGTATGACCAGCCCATACCTGCTTATACGGGTCCAACGGCTTACAACCCGTTCGAACCGTCACAAGCACAATACAACTACGGCTATGAGCGCGACCCATATGTGGTGTCGGCAAGATATAATGCGCGCTATCCTGACGGAGCACATGGAAACATGGGACCACCGGACTACTCAGCTCATGGGTATCCAATACCTCCCAGACCTCCAGTTCCGCATCAAGCGCCACAACCACGTTTCTCTCCTCCTGAACAGGAAGAAATACTCCATCGACTAGATCGTGTGGAGAGAGAGTTCGAAGAAGAGAAAAAGAGCCACCGAGGATTTCTCAAGGGCTTGGCAAACCTACTAAAGGGCAAAAAGAAGAAACGTGACCATTAGCCCTTAATAGTTGTACTAATGTAATTTCTACTTTAAAATAAGTCCCTGCGTGGACACTTATCGTATTTCAGTCCCTACGTGGACTTATCTTTTAGTCCTTGCATGGACACCTATCTTGTACTAGTCCCTGCGTGGACTTATCACTTATTCTTAAAACCTCTATGGAGGTATGTACTATTTGAAAGACCCGTTTAGGGCAGTATGTAACTGTATTTGAGATTTTGGAATGTATGTTATGAGTTTTGTTTTAATATATATAAAATAAATCAAAACCATTCCTTTTATATTGATCTGCCTAAATAAAGAATCTTAAAGGGTGAAACCTAGCTTGGTGTCTTTTAAGATCCAGTCAAGATGGTACGACCTAATTGAAAAGATTCTGATTCTCTGTTAACCTCTGTACGCATGTTAACAATCATGGCAGATGTGATTCGTTAAAATCACGCACGTCATTCTTATACAATAATCCTTTAAGGATTTCAAAACCCAACTAAATGATTTATAAATCGTGGGTTAAATCACCAATGAAGGTGATCAATATTATTAAAACATCCATTAGAGATGTAGTGCCTACGGGCCAGTATTATAAAAACATCCATTAGTGATGTAGTGCCTACGGGCCGGTATCATAAAAACATCCATTAGTGATGTAATGCCTACGGGCCAATATTATTAAAACATCCGTTAGAGATGTAGTGCCTACGGGCCAACCTTATTAAAACATCCATTAGTGATGTAGTGCCTACGGGCCAGTATTAATAAAACATCCATTAGTGATGTAGTGCCTACGGGCCAACCTTATCAAAACATCCATTAGAGATGTAGTGCCTACGGGCCAACCTTACTAAAACATCCATTTGAGATGTAGTGCCTACGGGCCAACCATATTAAAAACATCCATTAAGAGGTGTAGTGCCTATGGGCCGTAATAATTGTCTTATAACGACAAAAGACAGTGGTGGTCTATGACTCCCTGTCAGAAAGAGGTAAGAGAACTACGGTTCAAACCTCTATGCCTTTGATTCTCTGAAATCTCGGCTAATATTATAAAACATCATCATGATTAGGCTTTATGCCGCCAATACTATTTATATAGCTGAAATAGGATATATTCAAATCCTAATATTTAATGAAATAATAAGTTAACCAAATATGGTCTCTGTACCATGGTTGACAAATTGTCATAAAAGACAATTATATAATAATCTCCTGAATAAAATTTTGTTATCTTCTGTAACAGATTCAAGTTACAATGGCGGATCCCAATGGAGAGAACAGCCACACAAATGAAGATGACTATGACAATACGCCAGTGCATCTGACAGGCGCACAACTGAAGGCTCTGATTGACAATGCTGTTCAGGCAGCTATTGATCGTCAATATACTGAGTCCCAAGGCAGAACCGTGTCAAAACCACCCTCTAAACCAAAGACACACTCCAAACCACCCTCTGAACCCAAGAAAGACGACGACAAACACTCGTCCACTGAGCACAGCGTTCATCGCGATAGAGAATACACTGACGCATCCAGTGCTAAGGGTTGCACCTACAAATACTTTGTATCATGTAAGCCCCGGGAATTTACAGGGGAGAAAGGTGCTGTTGATTGCATCACCTGGCTGGATGAGATGGATACTATAGTGGACATCAGCGGGTGTGCAGCGAGGGATGTGGTGAAGTATGTGTCCCAGTCTTTTAAGGGCGAGGCCCTGGCATGGTGGAGGGCGTTGGTGCAGGCATCTGGTAAGTCTGCTTTGTACAAGATGACATGGGAGGAATTTATTGCTCTCATTAAAGAAAACTACTGCCCTCAGCACGAGGTTGAGAAGATAGAGGCTGATTTTGTCTCACTGGTGATGACGAACCTGGACTGCCAGGCGTATTTGACGAGTTTCAATACCATGTCTCGTCTAGTTCCATACCTTGTGACACCAGAACCCAGAAGAATCGCCCGTTTCATTGGGGGATTAGAGCCTGCAATAAAGGCTAGCGTAAAGGCTTCTCGGCCGACGACCTTCAGGTCAGTTACTGACCTCTCCTTGTCTCTAACTTTAGACGCTGTCCGTCTGAGGACACTAAGGAACAAGGAGGCTGATAAGAGAAAACGTGAGGATGATACCTCACGAAGATCAGGGAAGAAGCACCGCGGAAGCGGTGAAGGCAAAAGAGGGTCGGAGGCAAAGAAGGATGGGCAAACTGGTGAAAGGCCCAACTGCAAGATATGCAAGAAACCCCACTCTGGGAAATGCAGATTTGCATCGAACTCACAGTCGCAATCAAAGACTCCTTCCTGTGGACTATGCAAGTCCAAGGATCATAAGACTGTGGAGTGCAAGAAAGTCAAGGATGCAACCTGCTATGGTTGTAATGAAAAAGGGCACATCAAGAGTAACTGCCCAAAGTATGCCAAGAAGGCGGAAGAGACAAAGAAGTCAAATGCGAGAGTTTTTCGCATGGATGCAAAGGAAGCGGTTAAGGACGACAATGTGCTTACAGGTACTTTCCTCGTAAATAATATATTTGCAAGAGTACTATTCGATTCTGGCGCTGATAAATCCTTTGTAGACCAGAAATTTTGCCAACTACTAAATATGCCTATCAAAACCCTTGATGCGAAATACGAAGTAGAGTTAGCAGACGGCACGATAGAAACCGTCTCTACTGTTTTAGAAGGATGTGAAATGTCCATTAAGAACCATTCTTTTCCTTTATCTCTACTTCCCTTCAAATTAGCGGGTTTTGACATTGTGCTAGGCATGGACTGGTTATCTCGTAATCAGGCCCAAATCATTTGCGGCAAGAGGCAGATAGTTTTAAGGACTCCGAGTGGTGAATCGCTTACCATTCAAGGAGATACGCAGTACGGGTTACCCGAGGACGTATCTATGCTCAAAGCTTCAAGGTGTTTGAACAGAGGCTGCGTAATTTACATGGCTCAGGTGATAATAGAAGAACCTAAGCCGAAGATCGAGGATCTTCCTGTCATTTCTGAATACCCCGAGGTTTTTCCTGAAGAACTACCTGGTTTGCCACCAGATAGACAAGTGGAGTTCAGAATAGACATCATTCCTAGAGCGGCTCCGATAGCAAGAGCACCTTACAGGCTAGCTCCAACGGAAATGAAAGAACTGAGGACCCAGTTGGATGAACTGCTGGCGAAAGGTTTTATCAGACCTAGTTCCTCTCCCTGGGGAGCACCAGTCCTATTTGTGAAGAAGAAGGACGGATCGATGCGGTTGTGCATCGACTACCGAGAGCTGAACAAAGTTACCATAAAGAACAGATATCCTTTGCCAAGGATCGATGATCTGTTCGACCAACTGCAAGGAGCAAGCTATTTCTCAAAGATCGACTTGAGGTCGGGTTATCATCAGCTAAGGGTCAGAGATGAAGATGTACATAAGACAGCATTTAGGACTCGCTATGGTCATTACGAGTTCCTAGTGATGCCTTTTGGGCTCACAAATGCAGCGGCTGCGTTCATGGATCTCATGAATCGCGTCTGCAAGCCGTACTTGGACAAATTCGTCATAGTCTTCATCGACGATATCCTTATATATTCCAAGAACCAAGCAGACCACGAGAAGCACCTTCGTTGCATTCTCGAATTACTACAGCGTGAGAAACTCTACGCCAAATTCTCGAAATGTGAATTCTGGCTACGAGAGGTTCAGTTTTTAGGGCACGTTGTGAGTGAGCGTGGTATCCAAGTAGATCCCGCTAAAGTAGAGGCAGTCATGAACTGGCAAGAGCCAAAGACGCCTACCGAAATCCGTAGTTTCCTGGGGTTAGCAGGATACTACCGGAGGTTTATTGAAAATTTTTCGAGGATTGCTGCGCCCTTGACTTCCTTGACCAAGAAGAAAGAAAAGTACATTTGGGGCCCAAGGCAGCAAGAGTCCTTCGAAATTCTGAAGCAAAAGCTGAGCAACGCACCTGTGTTGACACTACCTGAAGGTACAGATGAATTCGTAGTTTACTGCGATGCATCACACACGGGCATGGGGTGTGTGCTTATGCAGAAGGGCAAAGTGATTGCCTATGCTTCAAGGCAATTAAAGGTGCATGAAAAGAATTACACCACCCATGATTTGGAGTTGGGTGCCGTTGTATTTGCACTAAAATTATGGAGGCACTACCTTTATGGTATTAAATTTGTGATTTATTCTGATCACAAAAGTCTCCTGTTCAACCAGAAGGAGTTGAACATGAGACAGCGCCGTTGGATGGAAACCCTGAATGATTATGACTGCGAAATCAGGTATCATCCCGGCAAGGCGAATGTAGTCGCCGATGCCTTGAGCAGAAAGGAAAGGGTAAAACCCATTCGAATCAATGCCAAGAGCATTGAAGTCAAGAACAATCTAATTGAAAGGATATTAGCTGCACAGCGAGAGGCTGTGTTGGAAGCTAACTATCCAAATGAAAAGCTGGGAGTAACTGAGGAGCAGTTGACTCTTAGCAAGGATGGAATCTTGAGGCTGAACGGACGTATATGGGTTCCGATTTATGGAGGACTACGAGATGTTGTTCTCCAGGAAGCCCATAGTTCCAAATACTCAGTTCATCCTGGTGCTGATAAGATGTACCAAGACTTAAAGGCAAATTATTGGTGGATAGGCTTGAAAAAGTCTGTAGCCGCCCACGTAGCAAAGTGCTTGACTTGTGCCCAAGTCAAAGCCGAGCACCAAAAGCCGTCTGGCTTGCTACAACAGCCTGAACTTCCCGAGTGGAAGTGGGAATGCGTAACTATGGACTTCATAACCAAGTTACCCAAAACCAGGAAAGGAAACGATACAATATGGGTCATAGTCGATAGGCTGACTAAATCAGCTCATTTTCTACCCATCAAGGAGACGTATAGCTCCGATATGTTAGCCCAACTTTATGTTGATAAGATTGTAGCCTTACACGGCATACCTGTGTCTATTATCTCCGACAGGGATACTAGATACACATCTCACTTCTGGAAAAGTTTCCAGCAATCTTTGGGCACGCGTTTGAACTTTAGTACGGCTTACCATCCACAGACGGACGGTCAAAGTGAGCGTACTATCCAAACGCTAGAAGACATGCTTCGTGCATGTGCGATCGATTTAGGTGGTAACTGGGATAAAAACCTACCCCTGATCGAATTCTCCTACAATAATAGCTACCACACCAGCATAAAGGCTGCGCCTTTCGAGGCATTATACGGTAGGAAATGTAGATCGCCTGTTTGTTGGGCGGAAGTAGGAGAGGTCCAATTATCAGGACCAGAGATTGTTTTCCAGACGACGGACAAGATTGTCCAGATCTGGGAACGTCTCAAGGCTGCCCGCGATAGGCAGAAGAGCTACGCTGATCCAAAGCGTAAGGATCTTCACTTCGAAGTAGGTGAAAAAGTGTTGCTTAAGGTATCACCCTGGAAGGGGGTGATGCGATTCGGCAAGAAAGGCAAACTGAGTCCGAGATACATAGGACCTTTTGAGGTCATTGAACGGGTCGGGTCAGTCGCCTATAAGTTAAAATTGCCTGAAGAGCTCAATGGAATTCACAATGTGTTCCACATCTGCAATCTCAAAAAGTGCTTCGCCGATGAATCATTGGTGATTCCACACACAGATGTGCATATAGATGAGAGCTTAAAATTTATAGAAAAACCTTTGTCGATTGAAGATCGACACGTGAACGGACCAGAACCTTGCTTATTAAATTATAAGCATGTCCTTAAAGTTTCACGTCAATCCGAGGTCTAGAATGAGAGTTATGCTGAATGGCGCATTTAAAGTAAACTTTAGTAATTAACGGCGCAATTAGCATAACACCTATCTAAACCAAGATTTCGTCACCAAAACTTTTACCCACTGTATTAAAGTAATATTTTGGGAATTTTAAAGATTTTTAATAATTTTTACCTCGCTCATAACCTGCGGTTATGGCTACGGTTCGGTAAATACCGAATATGCCCTTTTCGGCCAAAACATGAGTTCTACAAGGTCTTTTGACCCGATTCCAGTTGCTACTGATTTTAAATAATAAATAAAGTATTTTAAGCTTTATAAACTGTTCGGGAAACTCAGATTTCCTGTAGAACTCGAAAAGCTCTTTAAAAGTCTTTAAAATGACCGAAAAGCCCCTACGGGGCGTAATATTAACTAAAACTCGTTACGGGCATCACGGAAGGTATCCTACTGATACCACAACTTCTTTAAGGCATATTGACTTAGGAAATAAGCGTACGACTCTCATGGTTAACCGTTTCGCCTATTGCGCGCACGGTTCGGCTTATGAAACTAGTTTTCATAAATTAGCCGATACGGGTCAAATTATATTATTTGAACCCCAAATTCTAGAGTGTGAACCATAAACCCATATAAAACAAGTCTCTGAACTTGTTGGGTCAGAATCACACTCCATTCTCGGTTTTCGCCTTTCACGCGATTAAACCATATCTATATATATCGGAACTAACCGGTCTAGGCTACGGCCATTATAAAGACCCGTTAGGATTCTAAGAGGTTAATTAAAACCTTCGTTCCAGATTAGGAGCCCCAGTAAAAGCTATCGGTGATTTAATCCAAATTAAGGAAATATACTTGCAAAGGTAAATACTTTAACTTATTTCCCCTATATGGGCTTGGGTTACGGTATATTAATACCGCTTGATTGAGCATTATATTCTTCCATCGCTTAGGTGGTTAATTAAATAATATGATCGGCTCATTTAAACAGTTTTGTTGCTTATAAGCCTTTGGGGGGTTTAATGACCGTTGTCCCGGATATCCTTGGCATCATTTTACGAAATGGCCACGACCATCGACATCCCGGTGTAGGCGTACACCCGGTATAAAGTGTCGACATTAAATTAAAAGACGTAGCCGTTGGTTTTATACTACGGTTTTACGCAAACGTGGTGTGTCTATAAATCTTTAACCCGGCACGACCCGGGCTACTGAACGCATAAAAGAACATGTAAAACGTTCACAAGATTTTATTATAATTTTCCCAAGTTATAAAAGAGTTTGTGCCTTGTGCATTCAAATCAATTTTAATAAACATTTTCAAATGTGTCAGTTGAATGTATTTACCAGTGTAAACTGACGTATTTTCCCCAAAAAGATTAAGTGCAGGTACCTAAACGTAAATTGGCTGGTATTAGCTCCCTAGCGTCGTGATAAGCCTCGCAAGCTTGATTGCAGTATCTGATGGAACAATACTTTATGTTTATTTACGATCCGCTGTGGATATATTCAACTTCTGTAATACATTTGATATTACAACCGGAGGTTGAAGTTTATGTATTTATCTTAAGCTTCCGCTGTGCATTATATAATTGTGTGGTTTGACTATATTGTTGCCAACATCGTCACGGTAATCCCCCACCGGGCCCACTGGTGAGACACGTGGAAATCGGGGTGTGACAATGCTGTATCTTCACATCTACAGTCTTGATCAGTCTTTGGGCTTCTCTCTCTCTATCTTCTTCTCTTTCTCTTTTACCATCAACAGACTCCCTCTTTTTGAAGTTTGACATCTTTTGAGTTTATCAAGTCCAACATGTGCTCCCCCTCAAATATTGATTCTTCCTACATAACAACTCAACCACAACATAAGTTTTATGATAAACGTTTAAGCATATAAACGTCACCAAACAACAAACTAACCAGCCAATCAGATACTAATGAACCACTTGGAATTGTGACATTTTACTTATCAAAACAAACACAATCTCCCAAACCAACTGCTCATTATGTTTAGCACTTAGAAATTTGAAAATCAGCTTTTCAATATCAGTCGTCGAAAATCTTTTTGTATTTTCAAAAATTTATGCTAAAACACACCAAAACTATTTTTGGATTTTTCTGAAAGAAAATACATGCAGAAATGAACTATTTACAGACAATATTTTTTGTGGGTTTGTGCAAGAGGATCATATCAGTATATGAGACATATCACCAACACCGTTAAGCTTTAAACATACTCAGTTCTAAACAATTTACCTAGATTGTCAGTATGTTTTGTCCTCTTAAATTTTCACACAGACTTCAATTGATTCGAGATACGATGTTAATGATTTAGAGACTTAAACTTAATTGTGTATCACTCCACTCGAATATACTCCTGTATCCAGATCCCAAATATTCAGTCTTACAGGTGAGTATACCACGGATGATATCTGTAAAGGGGTTATGTGCGAGGGCCATGAGAGCTCAGGTCGATACTTCCGTATACGCAGAGAGATGACGGCTTCGACTTTTGGTGGGTCCCCTTTAGAGGATCTTTTGATTACATCAGCAACAACTATCAATTTTATTGTTTCATCAGCTTGCTAAGGGCGATGTTATATTTTAAGCATTTTGCGAAAAGTATTATCCGAGGACTAGGTCAGTACTTCCATACAGCAGAAGTCCCGGGATAATACCCCAGATATCACTGAGTATAAAGACCTAGTATCTCAGAATACGGGACCTTTCAAACAAGATTTCGGGGGTTACCCATATATTCAAAAATAGTTACCCACGAATCAAGCAAGTTTGATTTAGGTTTATATCTCGTTTCAATTTACTAAATGTGCGAAAATCTACTGACACATCCGCAGTAAGATCGTTTATCACATTTTGACTTTCCAATTCTTTAGCATGTTGTGATAGTCCACTGATGTACTATCATTTCCTCTTTTTCACAACAAAACTCATTTTTGATTTTTATCATGTTTTTGTCTTTTTCAAATTTTCTAATGTTTTTGGATTTTCTGAAATTTTCTTACTCCCCCTAAAATGCAAACACATTAACGAAAATATGAAAACAAACTGTACAGAAACATGACAACCGATATCAAATCACCTCAAATCGCCATTCACTAGGCATAAACAATCAGAACTCCCCCTATCAACAAACTATTTTCCCATTTAGATTTCAAAACACTTAAGTTTGTTTTAATCAAAATGGTTTTTCCGGAAAATAAGTTTGATTGATTTTACCACTTGTAGATTTATCAAACAAATGTTCGGGGATGTGGTTCATCATCTTGTCTTCCAACCAGATGTAGGAAAATACAAGTACAACTTAATGTCCTTGATTTACCATATGCAATCAAAACATCTAACCACTTGTAATTATAACCAACAAACATAAACAAACCTCTTTACCGTTTGTATGATTGACGTTACGGAATAAAATTCAAGAAAGATGCCGATTCATGCTCCACGCTTACCAACCTTGGAGCTCCGGCAAGTCCTGAGACTTACTGTTCATAATATGTACCATCCCAGTCACAAACCAGGGATGGTTCAACCTTTTCTTTCGTTGTTTTCTTCTCATAAAATTCCTTAACCCCTTTGACTTTTCGATCAATCATCTTGCCAAAGATGTGTTTTACCTTGGGATTAAAGACCTTCTCAGCATCAAATTCCTACTCATCATTATAAAATTGGTTAGAAATTTCAACTTTACCAGTTTTCTTTTTATAATTCTCAGCCCGAAGTAATGGAAACTCCTCATCATTAACAATCGGAACTGATTTTTCAACTTTTACATCAGCTTCACATTTTGAAACAATTTTTGGCTCAACTGACTTTGTGGAATCAGTTTCATCGCCTGAAGATAGCTCCTATGATTTTGATCCATCAGAATCATCGCTAGAGCTTTCACCAACCTTCTTAACAACCCATTTCTGGTTGTCAGATTTGGCTTTCTTCTTGTAAAACTTGTTCGAACTTTCACCAATTTCAAAAATAGAATCTTTAAACAGTTTTGTTCTATCAAGTGGTGATTCGAACGCAAAAACTTTATCTTTGATTTTACGAAATACTCCCTGTTTTTATTGTATCGCATTCGAACAATCTTTTGCAATATGTCCCACAGTATTGCATCGGAAACAGGTTCTCGTATCTCTCTTCTGTTCGTCTTGCTTCTTCACAAGGAACTCACTATTTGATTCCCTCCAGAAACTTGTCTTTTCTTCTTCCTCAGATGACGTACCTGAAACAAATGACATTTTTGATTTAAAATCACGAACATATTTTTCATTTTTCTGTTTTTCTGTAGGAGTAAAACCTAAACCTTTCTTTTTGAAATTACCGTTATGGTTTGATTTCTTTTGGAAACCTAAACCAGAACTGTAATTCTTTTTCTCTTTTAATCTTTGTAGTACTCTTGAGGTGTATTTTTTAGGTTTTTCATTAAGACATAAGTCTTTTATTTCAGAAATATTGATTTCTGTGAGTTTAAAAACCTTGTTTATCAATTCAGTTTTGACACCTCTTATTGGAAATTCTTCATCAGAATATAATTTGTCAGAATCATTCAAAGTGTAAGCAACTTTAAACAATCCATCATCCAAATTAGATTTTGACAATAGAAATTTTCTATCATAAACTAATTTGTCCTGTTTTTCTGTTTGACACTGTGTGCTTGACCCAGACTTTGACTCTTCAATATCATCACTCTCCAACACATGATCCACGACTTTCTTCATCAATTGAGACGGTTGATCAGTGTCAGATGATGTAAACACAACATCAATACTTTCTGGAAGATTAACTGACGACTCTGACTCCCACTGTAAATTTGTGGCCTTTTTGACTCTTTCATCGTTTGGATATCTAGGAAAATACCCATTTTCCAGCGGGGGTGGACACTTGTTATAACTGACACCTTGCTTCTTACCAAATGACGTCTTATCAGTGTCTTTTTTCTTGTCACTCTTCTTCTTGTCAGCAATCTTTTCATCAGCACCTTTTCCAGCTGCTTTCTCTTCAGTTACCTCATCGTCTTCCCATACCTTCATGCTGTCAACTGTCGGATAAATCCTGTCAATGACATAGGAAGTACATGAGTAACTTTTTAACAAGCGATTAACTCTTTCAGTTTCAATTGTTTGCAACTCAAGCTTTTGTTCCAAAGCAACACATTTCTCATTGTAATTGTTTACAACTTTTTGCTTTGTCATAAAAGCTCCCTGAAGTGTCTTCATTGCTATGGATTGTTCTTCACTCGTTTGGTTGTATTGATTCATCGTTTTGTTCAACACATCATAAGACTCCTTCAAACTGTTCAAGTTGTAAATCAAAGTACTGTTCTGCTTCTTTACAGCTTCACAGTTTTCACACTTCACCGGAATCTTTTTCGCATCAACTTCTTCATCAACTTTGAATTTTGGAACTTCTTTCACCTTTTGTCTTCTTACCACCGGAACCTCTTCATCATCACTACTCACCGGTGTCTTGATCTTTTTCTTTTTCTTCTTGACTTTTTCATCTTCACTATCACTTTCAGCAAGCAGCTTCATATCTTCTTTATATTTTCTTGCCCAATATTCCGTATCATCATCACTATCATCTACAACCTTTGCCGTAAAAGCAGTGTAAGCTGTAGTTTGATCAGGAATATAATCATCCCAAGTGAAATTTGCCCAGCTAAAACCCTCTGGTAATCTCTCATCATCTTGATCAATTATCAAAGCACTACCATCCCTTCTTTTTCCACAATCATAACTACTCACACAAGCCCTCTTTCCAGTGTCTTCAATTACATCTCTTCCATGTGCAGTTTGAGCTTGATGTTTTTGTTGTTGAGATGATTGTTGACAAACTTGGTGGTAGATGGCTTTCCGATAGTAATCATTATTGTTGTTGAACGGATTTTGAGCCCCACTTGCTTCTCGGTTAGTGCACTCCCTCTTGAAGTGTCCTTTTTCCCTGCACCGAAAACAAGTGACTTTAGATTTGTCGAAACCTAAAGTAGAAACATTCGTATCATGAAGATCATCTCTCCCCGTGATTTGTTTGAATTTCTCAGCTCTCCGTAAAACACTAGCCAGACACCATTTTATGTCCATCAGCTCCATTTCTTCAGCATCTATCTGGTCGTAATCTTCTTTGGTTAACATTGGATTCCCGATTCGACCTGCAACAAAACAAGTGTAAGATTCCAAAACCATTCCTAACAAAGACATTTGGTTTTTGGCAACTTCCTCAGAATAATCTTGATCATTTTCAAGATTTAACACAATGTTACACTGTAATTTTCTCCCGTTTTTAGTTGCTGAAATATGTGGATCAAAAGATGAAAATGGTGTGAAACTGGTTTTGCTGTTTGATCCAGATGATGGACTTCCAGATGAATTCTTGGCACTGTAGGCAGTCTCAATCTTAGGAGATAGATTTGAAGATTTCTTTTCATTAACTCCTGCCTTATAATACAACCCGATGTCCTGTTCACCATCAAAATCTTTCATTCTGATCACTTTCCGTTGTTCCATTTCTTGAGCCTCTATTTTTTCAATGAACTTACTGAGCGTCAGATTGCTAAAAACTTTCTTGTTTCTGAGCATCATAAGGTATGTGCCCCAAGTCTCATAGGGCAACGCATCAGCAAGTTTCTCTATCAACTCATCATTGCTCTTCTCAATACTCAACCTTTTCATGTTGGCAAGCAGATTACAATAACGTTCAATAATCTCTCGTGTACTCTCATTCTTTAAACCACGGAAAAGATCAAACTCTTTCTTTAGAAGTGACTTTTTGCTTTTAACCATCTCTTCACTTCCTCTAAACTTTGAACGCAATGCTTTCCAAATCGAATATAATGTTCCATTGTGTTGTAAAAGAACCATGATATCCTCTTTCACTGCCTGTTGAAGAAGACTTAGCATCATTTTCTCATCTTTGTACTTCTTCCTAGCATCAGCAGTAAGATCTTTTATCGGAACGGGTTCTTCATCATCATTCAAAGGTCTAACATACTTTGTCTCGACACATTCCCAAGCATCAAGATAGTTTGTTTGCACCCAATTCTCAAAACGACCTTCCCAACCTTTAAATTCTTCGATGTTCATTAGTTTGGGAGGCTTTTGCATCATCCCTGTTTCGTTTTCGAGCATTGTGGTTTGAACAGCAGTGATTGGGGTACTCGGAGTAGCGAATGCGTTATAGAAATCCTCGTCCATGATCAATTTACGTGTTTTTCAAATCAGCTGACAAATAAGTGGACCGAATGCAATAGAAGTGAACCAGATGTTCAAATTAGCGGACCAAGCAACTTTGGAGCAAACCGGATGGTCAAATGAGCGGACCGATCGAATCGGATGTTCAAATAAGCGGATCGGTTGAATCTCGAGCGAACCGGATGGACTTTGGAGCGAACCAAGTGGTCTTTTAAGCGAACCGATCGAATTTGGAGCGGACCAGTGTAAATTTGGAGCGGACCGAGTTGATTTGGAGCGAACCGGCTGAATTGGAGCGAACCGTTCGAGCGGATCTGATCAATTTGGAGCGGACCTGATTGATTTGGAGCGGACCGTTCGAGCGAATCTCAATCCGAACATGTTTTCACCCAATTTTAGTCCGTATTTTTGCATGAAACTTTCGAGGGTTTGTTTTTAACGTATTGCGCACAATCTGAGAAAATTTGAACCAATTCTGACCGTGAAAACTCCCCGAATCAAGAAAAGAAGGTGTAGGAGCAAGAAATAATAACGAATTCCAGCTATTCTCTGTAGAAATACCTCCTCCCAAGCTCTGATACCACTTGTAGGATCGTTTTCAGACCCAAATGAGTCGTTCAGAGGTTTTCTCTTCAATTTCAGGTGCGGAATAACAAGAAATGAAGTAGAAATAGCACGCACGTCACTTAATCTATTGTTTTATTGCTTTGACAATCAATTACAGCTCGTTCTTCACACCGGCAGCACTTCGGCGTGGAATTCAACAACAACTACTAACTGATTCGCTCAAGAGGTCCTATTTATAGAGGTTTGGGTTCGCTTATGTGGCACAGGTCCAATAAGCGAACCACAATGTCACTCGAGCGGACCTCCATAGTGTCACTCGAGCGGACCACCATAGTGTCACTCGAGCGGACCATTTGAATGCTCATTCGAGCGAATCTATCAACTAATGGTCCTATGAGCGAATCTCCTAGCCAAACTCTATACAATTTCATACTTTCTTGTATTTCGTGCCCTAATCTATACATTACACTGTAAGACTCGATTCAAGACGAAATCAACAGACGTAGTGCACCAACATTTCTAAATAAATAAAATTCCATCCTTTATATGGAAATTGGATTATTAGGAATGTTACTACTAAAATTCTGATATTAAATCCTAGCCTAATGGGAGTTGGAAGTAGTTAATTAAACTTGTTTAACTATTATGAGAATCCAAGACTTGTTCTTGTATTTTCCGTCACTTTAATCTCCCACATGGATCCAAAAACATGTAAGAAGGCATGCAAGCATGCAAGGTCTGAGATGATGGTCCCTACACTGCAGTAAAAGCATGAGGAATCCGACACTACACAATTGCATGGTCAATACTTGGAAGTTTGTAAAAATTTTTGGTTCCGGTCAACGGTTACGGACCGTAAGGCCCTAGGCTTACGGTCCGTAAGATGCATACCTGGGCGATTTCAGCAAAGGTTGGTTACGGACCGCATCAGTTCAAGCATACGGTCCGCAAGAGCTGCATACGGACCACAAGAGCTTAGGCTTACGGCCCGTAAGCCTGTCGCTGGCAGCAGAAAATGGACAGCTGCTTGTTCAGCCTGTTACACCGACTTATGAGCCTGGTTTTCGAAACAAGGGACTTGCTAGGAAGTAATTAGCCACATAGGGACACCTGGGGTGATCTTGTAACCATCCTAGGCTATCTTGGCATGATCTTAGACCTCAAAGTTCACTATATAAAGAGCTTGAGTGGTGAACTTTAGTCTTGCTCACTTGGAACTTTTATTCAAGGCTTCTCTGGAGCTCTCTGGACAGCAAGCTACCTTCTTAGTGATCTCTAGCAGTAATTAGGACTCTTGTAAGTGTCCTTAACCTCCCTTAATCCATTCTAGCTTAGTTAATTAGCTAAAAGTCAAACCGTTGTAATTAAGGTTTGACTTTGAGATTAGTCAATAATTACTCAGTCAAATCTCGAATCAAAAATACCTATAAGTAGGTAATTATGTGGGTAACAAACCCTTAAAAGGGTATTTTCAGATTCCCACACTAACCATGTTAATTGTCGAGTCAAAGTATACTTTAAAAAGTCAACATAATGCTTAAATCCAAATTAACTCATAATTAGCAATGTAGGATACATGCAACCTGTTTGATCATTAAAATAACTTGGTAACTAATGTAAGAACATGTCCCAACATGTTCAACTCGACAATTTTCTGTTTAGACCCGGTTTGGAACCGAAAGTCGCATAGTTTGACTTTCGCTTTGACTTTCTGTTCTGACCCGGTTTAGTCAAGTTTAGGATTGCCTTAGAGCTTCTTTTGAACCTAGTAACATGTTAGTATAACCCTCTGTGATTATACGGCTTGGTTCACTAGTTGTCTAATTATTATGCAAATTTCCGTCAAATGCCCATATGTTGACCATTATGCCCAAATGTCCATAAAATATGATTTTTGAAAATGTAAAAGGGTAGACATCTTAGTTACTGAATTATAGACTTGTAACCAAAATTTGACATCAGTTTGAGGTCTAGATTAAGAGTAATGTTCATTAGCGTAATTAGAAGCTTTCTTAGTAATTAATTAGCATAATTAGCATGTAGCCTTCTAAACCCGATTTTTATATCAAAACTTTATACCCACTGATATATAATAATATTTTGGGAATTTTAAAGATTTTTATTTATTTTTAGGCTGAGCATAACTTAGTGCTCTAAGCTTAATTCGGCTAATGCCGGTTTTGCCCTTTTGGGCTATAAAATGAGTTTTATAAATCCTTTTGACCCCAAACCTTTTTCTACTGATTTGTTATGTTAAAATAACTATTTTGAGCCTTCTGGAATGTTAAAAATATCAGCTTTTTATACAAAACCCGGAATTGGCTCCAAATCGCCTTTTTAGGCATTTTACGACACAGTATGTACCAAAACTAGTCTATATGTATTAAGGTTGATACCTACTGATATACTCAGTAAATTTTTATGTTTTAACAGTAAACTAAAGTTGTGAACTCAGGTTTCCAGTTTTGACTTTTTAGGCTTATGTGAAATTACCAAAATGCCCTTTTGGTGCATAGGATGGTTATAAATAACAGAATTCACAGATGAATAATACCCCACTGTTATAACTTAGTAAAATGAGTATATTTACTGATTTATTCAGACCTGTAAATCAGAATATCATTTAAACTCTTTTATACCCTTTTAAATGACCAAAATGCCCTTATGAGGCGTAGTTTGAGTTTAAAATTATTTTGTGCATAATAGGACATATCTTACTGATATCGCAACATATTTGGTGCATATAATCTCAGGAAACTTGTATATGATTTATATGGTTACCCGTTACGCATTTTCGCGTTCGGATCGGCTTATGTAACTAGTTTACGCATGTTAGCCGAAACGGGTCAAACCATATCATCTTTGTCTCAAAATCCAGAATGTGTTTAGTTTACCCATATTATACAAGTCTCCAAACTTGTTGGGTCTCAAATCACATTCCTTCCCGGTTTTCGCCTTCCATGCGATTAAACCGTTTTTATCCTTTGAAACTAACCGGTCTAAGCTTCGGCTAAATAAAAGACCCGTAAGGATTCTAATAGGTTATTATAAACCTTCGTTCCAGAATAGGAGACCAGTAAAAGACACTTGCATTTGCTTATTGAGGTTTATACTTGCTCAGGTAAATACTTTTAACTTATTTTCCCTTATATGGGCTTGGGGTACGGTATATAAAATACCGCTTGGTCGGGCAATTGACCCTAACTCATTAGTAGTTGGGTATTATCAATGTGACCCGTTTAAAAATTGGTTTTGTTTGTTTTACGCCTTTGGGAGTTTAATGACCATGTCTCGGATATCCTTGGCATCATTCACGAAATGGCCACGACCTTGACACGCGGGCGTAGGCGTACACCCGACAATGTGTCCATATTATTATGGTATAACCGTTGGTTTCCCGCCGCGGATTTATACTATGTGGTGTGTCTATTAATCTTAAACCCGGCACGAACCGGGCGACTAAACGCATAACAAACATGTAACTCTTTTACAAGTTTAAATTTGATTAATTATCCCAAGTTATAAAGAGTTTTGTGCCATGTGCATTCAAATCAATTTTTAAAAGATTTTCAAAATGAGTCAGTTAAATTGTATTTACCAGTGTAAACTGACGTATTTTCCTCAAAAAGATTAAGTGCAGGTTCTACACGTAATAGGCTGGCTACTCCTTAGCATCGTTAGAGTCTCGCAAGCTTGGATGCCATTTATCTGTTGAACAATTTTCCTTTTTATGTTGATCCGCCTGTGGATCTATTTCAGCTACTATGTGATACTTGGATATTACATTTTGTTTGGTTGAAATAAACCTATTTTATTGCTTCCGCTGTGGATTATAGTTTGTGTTGTTTGACTATGACGATATCAACTACGTCACGATACTCCCCCACCGGGCCCACCGTTGACACGTGGAAATTAGGGGTGTGACAGGTTGGTATCAGAGCCAACACTGAGTGAATTAAGCTCTAGCCTTTTGTGTTTAATCTCAGTACACGAATTGCACATTCTTCGAGTTCCGAGTCTAGACATCGAACATAGGACAAACTCTGTTTTATTTTTGTTATTCGGTTTTTATTTTTATATATATTGGTCGTTATCTTAACCATATTTGCAGGTCGAAAATGCCGCCAAGATTTTTGAGAGGTCGAGGCAAGGGCCCAGTTACGGGCCATGATCATGAAGCCGGGCCATCACACCGGCGAACGCCTTCAATCACCATGAGTACTAGCCCGCAGGAGCCATGGAGGCTCTACGTCGAACCCGGGAGGCGGTCGGTCTCCCTCAGTTCCTCACCTTCGTATTTGCATTCTTTTGGGCCCCACTCAGAGAACGAGCCCAACAACCAACCACCTTCTTTTATACCTTTTCAAAGATCTAATTCACACCATTCCTTTGGCGACCCTTCACCTGTCTTCCAGAGCCGGTTCAACCCGGCTAATATCATTCAAGAACCCGTGGGTTTTAACCCACTAGGACCTGAGGATCACTTCTCAGGGGATCACGCGGATGACATGGACGAAGACACGGATCCCGTGGAGCCTGCGTCCGAAACACCGAACCACCCCATCGAAATCTCCGATGGGTCATCTTTCCACGGATTGCCTTACCGCGGTCCTGACAGTTACCAGGCGAGGTTTACTTAGTGGGACTGGTATTTCACGCCCTCTGAACACTCGTCCCCGTACCAGCAGCAGCAGTAACAACAACAGCAGCAGGATCCTTCCGAGGATTCTCGATTTGTGGCAGTCACTCCGCCACCACCACCACCAGTGGAACAGCAACCGCCTCCGGAGCCACCGAGGCGGAGAAGGTCAAACGCATGGATGTCCGTACGAGGAGGAGTCCGCATCAGCACTCCTCAGCCCTCGAGTGGTAGTCATTATCCACCACTCCAGGAAGAAGAAGAACCACAGATGGGAGGTCCATCAAACCCCATTCCAGAGGTCAACTCTGCGCCTATGGCGCCACCAGTGGGTTTTGACAACCCAATCCCTGCCTACGCCGGTTCAGCGGCGTATAACCCTTTCGAGCAGCCGGCTCATACCCATTATAACTATGCCAATGTGGACCCATACCAGGAGGCATGGGACTACAGTGCCCGTCATCCAGAGGGACCCTATGGTGGTCTTTGGACCACTGGTTACCTAACTTATGGGTACCAGCGTCCGCGTCCGCCACCTCCTCAACCTCTGTACCAGCTGCCGGAGCCACAGTTGATCCCACCTGAGCGCCAGCAAGAGGTGCTTGAGAGATTGGACCGATGTGAACGGGAAATCCGAACAGAGCGCAGTAACACACGAGGCTTCTTCAAGGGATTATCAGACTTGATCAAAGGGAAGTCCAAAAGAAGGGGTCATTGAAGACCTTTTGTTTTATTTATTTTAGTTGTAATCAAGTCCCTACGTGGACTTTTTGCTTCAGTACTCAGCCCCTGCGTGGGCTTGTCTTTTGTATTCTGCCCCTGCGTGGGCATGTGTTTTAGTTGACCCCTACGTGGGTTTGTTTTGGTTTTTCCGCCCCTGCGTGGGCATTTATTTTCGTAGAAGTCCTGTTTAGGGCAAAAGATGTATTTGTTAAAACAATTTATGAGATGTTCTAGTTTAAATTTTCATTTTATTTATTTATTTATTTATTTATTATTAATTATGTGCATAAAACATGAAATAAATGAAAATAATAAAAAGATCTGTCGTTATATTAAAATGGTAAAATCTAAAAAGGACAAAGACCTAGCCATGTGATATCATAAAACAAGGCCAATATGGTAGTTCCATAATTAGATTAAGATCCATATTAACATCTCAATTTAGGACTATTCTGCGTTAATTATTAAAGGAATCTTAGAGGTAAAACCTAGCCTATATGTTGCTGCAGACATGGCCAAGATGGTAGAGCCCACATAATAGATTCCAATTATTGTTAACATCTGTTAGTATGTTAACGATCTTGGCAAACTGTGAATCAGTAAAGTCACACAGGCCATCCTTTAAAAAGGGTTAATTTAAATTCCCTTAATTATATAACCGCTTCTTAAGGGCGAAGTGCCTATGAGCAATAATTAAATGTCCTCTGGGACTAAGAACAGTGGTAGCTTATGACTCCCTGTAGATAACAGGTAACGAACTATGGTTCAAACCTGAATACCAGGACTCTATAAATTTCTGGTTCATAATTAAGTTAAATTGTCCTTGTGACTAGGCCTTATGTGCTATTATTTCATAATTTAGGGTAATAATAAAATCCTAAAATTTTAACAAATTAACCTAAAATGGCAATTTAAAACCATGGTTAATAGAATAAGAAATACTGTAAAAACCTCTAAATAAAACCTTGCCCATTTATTTATATGTAGCAATTGAAGCTACATGGCGGGGTCGGATGAAGTAAATAGCCATCCGGTGGAAAACCATGATAACGCCAGAATACAGTTGACTGGTGCGGAGCTGCAAGCACTAGTGGACAACGCCGTTGCAAAAGCTTTGGATAGACAGTACAGTGAGTCCTCTGGGACCCAAAGTAGAACTCTGTCTACACCTCATTCCAAGCCAAAAACCCATTCTGAAGCTCATAGCAAACCACCCTCTTTCCGGCCTAAGTCTAAGAAGGATGAACCTAAGAAGGATAATGATCGACACTCATCAAATGAGAACAATACTCACCCTAAAAAGATAGTGTTCGATGATGCACCCCGCGCCAAGGGCTGCACATATAAATACTTTGTTTCATGTAAGCCCCGAGATTTTACTAGGGAGAAGGGCGCTGTGGATTGCATGACCTGGCTGGATGAAATGGACACTGTTGTGGACATTAGTGGTTGTGCTGAAAGGGACATGGTGAAGTTTGCATCCCAGTCATTTAAGGGTGAAGCCCTAGCATGGTGGAGGTCGTTGATCCAAGCCTCTAGAAAAGTTGCTTTGTACAACATGTCATGGGAGCAATTTGTTGCTCTTATCAAAGAAAACTACTGCCCTTAGCATGAGGTTGAAAAGATAGAGTCTGATTTCCTATCACTGGTCATGAAGAACCTGGACTGCCAGGCGTATCTCACAAGTTTCAACACCTTGTCCAGGTTGGTTCCATACCTGCTGACCCCGGAACCCAAAAGGATCGCACGTTTCATTGGGGGTTTGGCCCCAGAAATCAAAGCTAGCGTGAAAGCCTCTCGGCCCGCTACTTTCAGATCCGTAGCAGATATATCTCTGTCCCTCACACTGGATGCAGTGAGGCAGAGATCATTGAGAAATGCTGACTCAGAGAAAAAGAAACGTGAAGATGATAATTCACGTCGGTCAAGCAAGAAGCATAGGGGGAACCGTGACCACAAGAAAGGGTCTGAGACCAAGAAAGGTGATCAGCAGTCGGGCGATAGGCCCAAGTGCAAGATTTGCAAGAAGCACCATTTCGGGAGGTGCAGGTATGAACAGAAATCCCAGCCGAAGGCGTGTGGGATTTGCAAGTCCTCTGAGCATAGGACCCTCGAATGTAAGAAGCTGAAGGATTCAACTTGTTTTAGTTGCAATGAAAAAGGGCATATCAAGACCAACTGCCCAAAACTGGCGAAGAAAGCTGAAGAAGGGAAGAAGACCAACGCCAGGGTCTTTCAAATGAATGTTTAGGAGGCCATCCAGAACGACAACGTCATAACCGGTACGTTTCTCATTAATGACGTTTTCGCAAGAGTATTATTTGATTCTGGAGCAGATAAATTCTTTGTGGATAATAAGTTTTGTGAATTGTTAAAATTGCCTGTTAAAGCCTTAAGTGTGAATTATGAGGTAGAGTTAGCTGATGGGACTATGGAAACAGTCTCGACCGTGTTAGATGGATGTGTCATATCCATTAGGAACCACTCTTTTCCTCTGTCCTTATTACCCTTTAAGCTAGCCGGATTCGATATAGTAATAGGCATGGATTGGTTATCGCGTAACCAAGCTCAGATAGTGTGCAATAAGAAACAAGTGGTGATCAAGACTCCGTCTGGGGAACCACTTACCATTCAGGGAGATACTCAACATGGATTGCCTAAGCAAGTGGCTATGCTAAAGGCATCTAGGTGTTTGAAGAAGGGTTGTGTCATTTATATGGCACAGGTATCCATTGGTGAGGAAAAACCCAAGATTGAAGATATTCCAGTCATCTCTGACTATCCTGAAGTTTTCCCGGTAGAACTACCTGGTTTACCACCAGATAGACAAGTAGAGTTCAGGACCGACATCATTCCAGGAGCTGCACCTATTGCAAGAGCACCGTATAGGTTGGCACCAACAGAAATGAAGGAATTGACGGCGCAGCTAGATGATCTGCTAGCCAAAAGTTTTATTAGACCTAGTTCGTCTCCATGGGGAGCGCCAATCTTGTTCGTCAAGAAGAAAGATGGTTCGATGCGTTTGTGCATCGATTACCGTGAGCTTAATAAGGTCACTATAAAGAATAGGTATCCTCTGCCTAGGATCGACGATCTGTTCGATCAGCTTCAAGGAGTGAGCTACTTTTCCAAGATTGATCTAAGGTCAGGCTACCATCAATTGAAGGTCAAGGATGAAGATGTACACAAAACTGCGTTTAGGACTCGTTACGGTCATTACGAGTTCCTAGTGATGCCTTTTGGGCTCACTAACACACTTGCCACATTCATGGATCTCATGAATCGCGTCTGCAAGCCTCATCTGGATAAATTTGTCATTGTCTTCATCGATGACATTCTTATCTACTCGAAAAGTCAGACTGACAACGAGAAGCATCTTCGTTGTATTCTTAAGTTACTTCATCAAGAAAAGCTCTATGCAAAATTTTCTAAATGTGAATTTTGGCTACGAGAAGTCCAATTTCTTGGGCATGTTGTGAGCGAGCGTGATATCCAAGTAGATCCCGCTAAATTCGAAGCTGTCATGAATTGGCAGGAGCCAAAGACGCCTACGGAGATTCGTAGTTTCCGAGGACTAGCAGGATACTACAGACGCTTTATCGAGAATTTCTCAAGAATTGCAGCACCCCTGACTCTTCTAACTCGCAAGAATAGCAAGTTCAATTGGGGGCCTAAGCAGCAAGAATCCTTCGATATTTTGAAGCAAAAGTTGAGCAACGCTCCAGTGCTAATGTTACCTGAAGGAATTGAAGAGTTTGTAGTTTACTGTGATGCATCACACACCGGGATGGGTTGTGTGTTAATGCAAAAAGGCAAGGTCATCGCCTACGCTTCGAGACAGTTAAAAGTGCACGAAAAGAATTACACCACTCATGATTTGGAGTTGGGTGCCGTTGTATTCGCACTAAAACTATGGAGGCACTACTTGTATAGAACCAAGTGTGTGATCTATTCTGATCACAAGAGCCTTCAGCATCTGTTCAATCAGAAGGATTTAAACATGAGGCAGCGACGCTGGATGGAAACTCTGAACGATTATGATTGTGAAATAAGATACCATCCAGGCAAGGCCAATGTAGTCGCAGATGCCTTGAGCAGAAAAGAAAGAGTGAAGCCAATCAGAATCAATGCCAAGAGCATTGAAATCAAGAATAGTCTGAATGAAAGGTTGTTAGCTGCACAGAAGGAAGCTGTGTCAGAAGCTAACTATCCTAATGAAAAGCTGGGAGTAACCGAAGAGCTGTTATCCTATGGCAAAGACGGAATCTGGAGATTAAATGGAAGAATATGGTCCTGTTTATGGAGGACTTCGAGATGTTATCCTTCAGGAAGCCCACAGTTCCAGATATTCTGTTCATCCTGGAGCGGATAAGATGTACCAGGATGTGAAGGCAAATTATTGGTGGATAGGCTTGAAGAAGTCTATAGCCACCCATGTAGCCAAATGTCTGATGTGTGCTCAAGTCAAAGCTGAGCATCAGAAGCCGTCAGGTTTGCTACAACAGCCTGAGATTCCCACTTGGAAATGGAAAATGGTGATGATGGATTTCATCACCAAGTTGCCTAAGACGCAGAAGGGAAATGATACTATATGGGTCATAGTTGACAGACTGACTAAGTCAGCACATTTCCTACCCATTAAGGAAACTTACAGTTCGGACATGTTGGCCCAACTGTATGTTGATAAAATCGTATCCCTGCATGGGGTACCAGTGTCTATTATCTCTGATAGGGATACTAGATACACTTCGAATTTTTGGAAGAGTTTCCAACAGTCTCTGGGGACGCAATTGAACTTTAGTGCGGCATACCATCCTCAGACGGATGGGCAAAGTGAGCGTACCATTCAAACCCTGGAAGACATGCTACGTGAATGTGTGATTGATTTAGGAGGTAGCTGGGATAGGCACCTATCTTTAGTCGAGTTCTCCTATAACAATAGCTATCATACCAGCATTCAGGCTGCGCCTTTTGAGGCACTATATGGTAGGAAGTGCAGAACGCCCATTTGTTGGGCAGAAGTAGGAGACACTCAATTATCAGGTCCCGATCTAGTCTTTGAAACGACGGACAAGATTGTCCAAATTCGCGACTGCCTGAAAGCTGCCCGAGATAGGCAGAAGAGCTATGCTGATAAAAGGCGAAAACCTCTTAAGTTCGAGGTTGGTGATAAAGTTCTACTTAAGGTATCACCTTGGAAGGGAGTGGTGCGATTTGGTAAGAAAGGTAAGTTAAGCCCGAGGTATATAGGACCGTTCGAGGTCATCGAATGTGTAGGATCAGTGGCTTATAAGTTAAACTTACCTGAAGAGCTCAGTGGTATTCATAATGTGTTCCATATCTGCAATCTGAAGAACTGTCTAGCTGATGAATCACTAGTCATACCACACACAGATGTGCATATAGACGAGAGCTTAAAATTTGTGGAAAAACCTGTGTCGATTGAGGATCGACAGGTAAAGAAGCTTCGAAGGAAGTATGTGCCTATTGTCAAGGTCAAATGGGATGGCCGTAGAGGTCCCGATTATACGTGGGAGTTAGAATCCACAATGAAAGAAAGATACCCTCAATTATTTCAATAAATCTCGAGGTCGAGATTTCTTTTAAGGGGGTGAGGATGTAACACCTCGTAAAATCGTACCCAATAAAATAAAGACACGTGTCATGAGACAAACGTGTCAGGAACCCGGATCAAATAAAAAGATGTATGGTAGGATTTTAAAGAGGGCGTCATGTTATTAAAAAATACCTCTGAACGACCCAAGGGCGACATGTTATTATAACCCTCTGAGCGACCCAAATTTATAAATCCCAAGATCCTTAAATCATTTGATAAACATCTTATATATTAACCGGTTGTTTTCTAAATAAATAAAATTCCATCCTTTATATGGAAATTGGATTATTAGGAATGTTACTACTAAAATTCTAATATTAAATCCTAGTCTAATGGGAGTTGGAAGTAGTTAATTAAACTTGTTTAACTATTATGAGAATCCAAGACTTGTTCTTGTATTTTCCGTCACTTTAATCTCCCACATGGATCCAAAAACATGTAAGAAGGCATGCAAGCATGCAAGGTCTGAGATGATGGTCCCTACACTGCAGTAAAAGCATGAGGAATCCGACACTACACAATTGCATGGTCAATACTTGGAAGTTTGTAAAAATTTTTGGTTCTGGTCAACGGTTACGGACCGTAAGGCCCTAGGCTTACGGTCCGTAAGATGCATACCTGGGCGATTTCATCAAAGGTCGGTTACGGACCGCATCATTTCAAGCATACGGTCCGCAAGAGCTGCATACGGACCGCAAGAGCTTAGGCTTACGGTCCGTAAGCCTGTCGCTGGCAGCAGAAAATGGACAGCTGCCTGTTCAGCCTGTTACACCGACTTATGAGCCTGGTTTTCGAAACAAGGGACTTGCTAGGCAGTAATTAGCCACATAGGGACACCCGGGGTGATCTTGTAACCATCCTAGGCTATCTTGGCATGATCTTGGACCTCAAAGTTCACTATATAAGGAGCTTGAGTGGTGAACTTTAGTCTTGCTCACTTGGAACTTTTATTCAAGGCTTCTCTGGAGCTCTCTGGACAGCAAGCTACCTTCTTAGTGATCTCTAGCAGTAATTAGGACTCTTGTAAGTGTCCTTAACCTCCCTTAATCCATTCTAGCTTAGTTAATTAGCTAAAAGTCAAACCGTTGTAATTAAGGTTTGACTTCGAGATTAGTCAATAATTACTCAGTCAAATCTCGAATCAAAAATACCTATAAGTAGGTAATTATATGGGTAACAAACCCTTAAAATTAGGTAATAATTACTGAGCATAATTTAGTGTTCTAAGCTTAATTCGGCTAATGCCGGTTTTGCCCTTTTTGGCTATAAAATGAGTTTTATAAATCCTTTTGACCCCAAACCTTTTTCTACTGATTTGTTATGTTAAAATAATTATTTTGAGCCTTCTAGAATGTTAAAAATATCAGCTTTTTATACAAAACCCGGAATTGGCTCCAAATCGCCTTTTTAAGCATTTTACGACATATTATGTACCAAAACTAGTCTATATGTATTAAGGTTGATACCTACTGATATACTCAGTAAATTTTTATATTTTAACAGTAAACTAAAGTTGTGAACTCAGGTTTCCAGTTTTGACTTTTTAGGCTTATGTGAAATTACCAAAATGCCCTTTTGGTGCATAGGATGGTTATAAATAACAGAATTCACAGATGAATAATACCCCACTGTTATAACTTAGTAAAATGAGTATATTTACTGATTTATTCAGACCTGTAAATCAGAATATCATTTAAACTCTTTTATACCCTTTTAAATGACCAAAATGCCCTTATGAGGCGTAGTTTGAGTTTAAAATTATTTTGTGCATAATAGGACATATCTTACTGATATCACAACATATTTGGTGCATATAATCTCAGGAAACTTGTATATGATTTATATGGTTACCCGTTACGCATTTTCGCGTTCGGATCGGCTTATGTAACTAGTTTAAGCATGTTAGCCGAAACGGGTCAAACCATATCATCTTTGTCTCAAAATCCAGAATGTGTTTAGTTTACCCATATTATACAAGTCTCCAAACTTGTTGGGTCTCAAATCACATTCCTTCCCGGTTTTCGCCTTCTATGCGATTAAACCGTTTTTATCCTTTGAAACTAACCGGTCTAAGCTTCGGCTAAATAAAAGACCCGTTAGGATTCTAATAGGTTATTATAAACCTTCGTTCCAGAATAGGAGACCAGTAAAAGACACTTGCATTTGCTTATTGAGGTTTATACTTGCTCAGGTAAATACTTTTAACTTATTTTCCCTTATACGGGCTTGGGGTACGGTATATAAAATACCGCTTGGTCGGGCAATTGACCCTAACTCATTAGTAGTTGGGTATTATTAATGTGACCCGTTTAAAAATTGGTTTTGTTTGTTTTACGCCTTTGGGAGTTTAATGACCATGTCCCGGATATCCTTGGCATCATTCACGAAATGGCCACGACCTTGACATGCGGGTGTAGGCGTACACCCGACAATGTGTCCATATTATTAAGGTATAACCGTTGGTTTCCCGCCGCGGATTTATACTATGTGGTGTGTCTATTAATCTTAAACCCGGCACGAACCGGGCGACTAAACGCATAACAAACATGTAATTCTTTTACAAGTTTAAATTTGATTAATTATCCCAAGTTATAAAAAGTTTTGTGCCATGTGCATTCAAATCAATTTTTAAAAGATTTTGAAAATGCGTCAGTTAAATTGTATTTACCAGTGTAAACTGACGTATTTTCCCCAAAAAGATTAAGTGTAGGTTCTACACGTAATAGGCTGGCTACTCCTTAGCATCGTTAGAGTCTAGCAAGCTTGGATGCCATTTATCTGTTGAACAATTTTCCTTTTTATGTTGATCCGCCTGTGGATCTATTTCAGCTACTATGTGATACTTGGATATTACATTTTGTTTGGTTGAAATAAATCTATTTTATTGCTTCCGCCGTGCATTATAATTTGTGTTGTTTGACTATGACGATATCAACTACGTCACGGTACTCCCCCACCGGGCCCACTGGTGACACGTGGAAAATTAGGGGTGTGACATTTATGCACGAAACGGTACGAAGATGTCGGTACAATATACACATTTATATATTCTTTAAATATTGCGAATTCTGGTGTTACATATATAACATTGGATGGGGATCGGAGTTTGATTTAGAGACCAATTGATTTCCATATTCAGTGTTTGGTTTGAATACCAAAATTAAGTTAGTTCACATAGGTGGTGTTTGGTATACATTAGGAGGTGGAATTGAATGGACTATTGTGAGAGAATGAAAAAAAATTTGTTTGGTTCGTCAAGGGAATGAAATTAATCACCTATTTGGTTGGTCACTTGGAGCTATATCGCTTCTCATCAATCATGTGCATGTGCATGATCTTTAGTAACCAAACACGAATCTTGTTACGTCCCTAGCAACCATTTCTCTTTTTCATAGGTCATGATTATATTATGCCATACGATACTAGAAGGCATGAAATCGGTTATCTGATAATGAGTTCTGTACATATTTGGAAAAGAAAGTTCCAAAAGTTGTCACTTGGCTCGCTTTTCTTGCATCATTGACCATAACAAACACGTGAAATATAACTCTTGCTATCCACAGTACTAAGGGGGGTTTCACGAGTCACGAGACCATCGACCTTCTGGCTGGCCAATTTTTCTAAATAACATAGATATTCGCTGCCATCGTCGTTCTTTTTAGGCACCAAAAGTTGTTACTATGTATCATGTCCATGATATTCGGTAACTGACAGCATTCATTTCTCAATTTCAAGTCATGAGTATATCACGTTAAAGTAACTACTATGCTAAGACTAAAGGGTATGGGGGCCGGCTTAGGCCCGGAGCCGGTCCCCCACACCGCCCCCCTCGGCCTGGCTCGTCCCAAACGGCTTCCACACGACGCGGGCGACGTGCCGCCTTTTCAAATTTCTAGCCGTTACAAACGGCTATATTAATAATAAAAAAAACCTTTTTAACTTTAAATAAATACCCCTCATCTCATCCATTTTTATATCAATTTCTCAATACTTCTCCCATTCTCATCCAATTTTATAAAAAAACACTCCATCTTTTTTATACAATCATGAATCCATTCAACCCAAACAACCCCAACCCGAACCAACCTAACTTTTTTCGACTCCCGCTTACACTCCGACTATCGATCCTTCATGGGTGTCTCCGCAATTTATGTTTTCGGGTTTCCAACAATCACCCAACGCCTTCAAACAAATGTCCCAAGTTCAACAAATGCAACATTACCAAGCACTCCAACAAATCATGCAACGCAACTCGTTTGAACAATTCCAATCGCAACCGCCAACTTCCCAACCGCAACCCCCGGTTCAACTTGACGATGATGATGAAGAAGTCGTCCCCGAATCGCCACCTCAAGAGCTCAAGCGCAAAAAAAACAAGGGGAAGGGGAAGATGGTTGAAACCGTAGCTGAAACCGCACCCAAAGGCGGTTCGAGAGCAAAGCCGACACCTTGGACAAAAATATAGGAGGAGGCGCTAGCAATGGCGTTTGTTAAGTCCTCAACTTGCCCGATTATCGGTATGAACCAAAGTTTATTTTTTTAATTTAATTATAAAAAGATTTATTTTTTATTTTTACTAATGCATTTTTTTAAATTTATGAACAATCAAACGGGTAGTAGTTTTTGGAAGGCGACAACGGAAAGATTTAACGAGATTATGGAGCAAGGCCCGATGCGTGATCTCAATTCCGTCTCGGGCAAGTGGCGTAAAATGAGTAAGGCCATCAATACCTTTAGCGGGTATTATAACCAAATTTACACTAATCCTCCTTGTAGGAGTAACGACGAGGACATTCTTAATCTTGCTTTGGCTAAGTGGGACTCTAAAAATTCAACGCCTTTCTCGAACCTCCGAGCATGAAACATTTTAAAGAAAGAAAACAAATGGAAGCCGGTTCCAAATGAGGTCGCAACCGCCAAACGGAGTAAAACTTCCGGGTCCAGAAGTTATAGTGTGGGAGGCTCCACCGCTCGTTGTCAAATCGACATAAACGACGACCCGGAATATGACGAGGATGTGTTGCCCGTTCACGAGTCGGAACGTCCCACCGGAAGGGACAAAGCAAAAAAAGAGGCGGCCAGAAAGCGAAAAGGGGGTGGCTCGAGCCAAACGACTTCGGGGGCGGGTTCGAAAATGGACGAGTTGATATCCGAATTCCGTTCGTTCAAAGAGCTCGTGGCCGAAAAATATAGTTACAAGAAAACCTTGTCGGCCGACTATGCTCGAGCGGAGGATTTTAGGATTATGAGGTTGGATCTCGACTCGGTCCCGGAGGATGAACGCGAGGTTTATCAGAGGATGAAAGAGGAGGTTAAGAAAAAATGGACGTCGTAGGTTGTTTACTTTTTTAATCGTATCGTTATTTTTTTTCGTTTTTATGTTTACCGTTTCTAGGATTAGTAATTTTAATTTTTAAGAAATGTAATTTTTTTATGTTATGAAATGAATTTAATTATGTTGTTTTATGTTTTAATTTTATTTAATTTTTATGAAGTTTTTATTAAGTTAACAAAAAAAAAGTTAGAAAATTATAAAATAATTAGGTGGGGTAGGCCTATCCTCCACCCCCCTCAAAATGCAAGGAGGCCCATCCTACATGGGATGGTGATGTGGCGCCTACATGGCTGCCCATCCTCATGGGGATGGGGCTCTCCATACCCTCTAGTCTAATAACACTACAATAAAAGAATACCTTTAGCGGCGACGACAATAGCGGCGACAGGCCAAACGTCGCCGCTATTAGTCGATCCGCGTCCCACCACCTACCATCAATCCCCAGCCGTTGATCCTTACCCTGATCCAACGGTTGGGGACTTAAGAACCAATAGCGGTGACAGTAATTAGGGTATTAGCGGCGACAAGTTATCTCCACTAAAGAACTATGGACCCTCATCAAACCCTAGCCACTGATATCTTATCAAGATTCGAACCAGTAGCGGCGACGGTGAACTAATAGCGGCGACAAGCTGTCGCCGGTAATACTCGAATGAAATAAACCCTTTACAGTGGGCTTTTTTCCCTCTTTCCTCATTTTCCCCCTTTTCTTCTTCTCTCAAGCGACGGATTCCGGCAAATTTCTTCAAATTCGGTTAGTTTAAGTTTGAATCTTGTCAAATTTCTTCACTATTTTGTTATATACATGTTATAGTTTATAATTTTTGTGTGTTTTTTTGTTTATGCTAGAGAAATCGGCTCACCACCATCACCTCTCCGGTCACCACCATCACTTCTCCGGTCACCACCTCGTCTCCGCGGTCTACATCTACTTGAAAACTTGAAATTACGGTTAGTTTTATATGAATTTTTTCAAAGTTTAGAAATTGTATAATTTTTTGTTTAGGTATGTAAATGTGTATGGAAGGATGTATGTTTGTATATAAATGTTTGTGAAAATGTTGAATGTAGGTGTATTTGGTGAAAATGAGTATATGTAGGTGTATGTATTTGTGTATGTAGGTGTATGTATGTGTATGTATGTGTATGTATGTGTATGTAGGTGTATGAAAGGATGTATGTTTATATGTAAATGTTTGTGAAAATGTATAATGTAGGTGTATTTGGTGAAAATGAGTATATCTAGGTGTATGTATTTGTGTATGTAGGTGTATGTATGTGTATGTAAGGATGTATGTTTGTATGTAAATGTTTGTGAAAATGTATAATGTAGGTGTATTTGGTGAAAATGAGTATATGTAGGTGTATGTATTTGTGTATGTAGGTGTATGTACGCATGTATGTGGGTATGTAAGTCTATGAATGAATGTATGTATGTATGTATGTATGTAGGTGTATGTTAGTATGTTGGTGAAAAATGTGTATGTTAGTATGTATGTTTATATGAAGTATGCAAATGTGTATGTAAGTATGAATAAATGATGTGGTTTTGGTCAAAATGTGTGTTTGGTCATGTTTGAAAAAAAAAATATGTTTAAGTTGATAATTTCTATGTTTATGTTTAGGTTTGAGAAAAAAATATATTTGAGATGATAATTTGAATGTTGTTTATGTGTAGGTTTGAAAAAAAAAGTTTAAGTTTGATAATTAGTATGTTTGTGTTTAGGTTTGCAAAAAATTAATATTTACCTTTGAAAGATATATATTAGTTAGGAAATACCCTCCTTGAATTAAAATTATCATTTAAAACATAACGAACATAGAAAATACCCGCCAAAATTGAAATCACCATTTAAAACAAAGGGAGCTAAGAAAATACCCGTCAAAATTTAAACCACCATGAAGAACATTACATATTTAAAAAATCATGCCTGACATTGAATTCATCATTTCAAACATAACGAGCTAAGAAAACACCCAATCGAAATTGAAATTATGATTTAAAACATAACGTTCCGCCCAAAATTTAAAACAATCATTAAGAACATAACAAGCTTAAAAAACTGTGCCCGTGTTTAATTAATAATTTTAAACATAACGAGCTTAGAAATACCCGCCCGAAATTGATTTAGAAATTAATTTCGGGTTGTCCCCGTTTATCTTGGGACTGCTTTTTGAATACTTTATCTCATTTAGGATGTGAATGTGTATTACATGATTGTTTGTTTAAGAAGGATTCGGTTATCATTTTCTCTTTGCTCCTCGGGTATATATATCATTACATATATACTTGGGAGCTAAGAGGAAATGCTGCCGAATTTTTCTTAAACAAACAATCATGTAATACACATTCACATATGAGATAAAGTGTTCAAAAAGTGGGTTTAGCAGCCTACCCTTGTCTTGTTAATCCTCAATTAGATTTTCTTTCAGTTGCATAATGCCTATCAATAAAAGTTGGATTGATTCCCCACGTCATTCACCTCACTACAAGCAAGGACTCAAGTCATTTATCGAGATGTGTGAAATAGTGATAAAAAACCACGATGAAGTTAGATGTCCGTGTACCCGATGTAAAAATTCCGGCTTAATAACTATAGCAGAAATGAAATACCATTTGCGTATTAACAGTTTTTGGAAGGAATACACGAAGTGGACCTATCACAGGGACACGACTCCAATTGCAGAAGTAAACGATGTTACGCCACAAGACGGTATGGTAAACGTTATTGAAGACATTAGGGGGGAGCGTATGGAAGAAGATACATACCTTAACCAAGAGAACTCGAATGGAGATAGTAGCGGTGTTGTTGATGATTTTGAAGACTTGGTAAAGGAAGTTGAAACATAATTATATCCTGGTTGTACCAAGTTTTCTTCTATCGACTTTTTAGCAAAGCTTTTGAATATAAAGGATACGTACCATTTGCAAAATGAAGCAGTAGATCGACTCCTGTCGTTGTTGCGAGAGTCAATGCCAGAAGGCAACAAGATTCCCCCTTCGTATTATGTAGCTAAGAAGACATTTAAGAAGATTGGTTTGGCATATGAGATGATAGATGTGTGCACAAATGATTGTGCTCTCTTTTGGAAAGAAAACGAGTCCTTGCAAAATTGTCCCGTTTGTAATGGGAGTCGATGGGTCGATAAAGACACAAAAGGCACGAAGGTGGCTCGTAAGGTGTTACGATACTTTCCTTTGACGCCTAGACTACGACGTTTGTATTGTTCAAGGCACACAGCGAAAGATATGATATGGCATAGTACCGGACGATCGGAAGATGGGAATATGCGTCATCCAGTTGATGGATCTGCATGACAAGACTTTGATAAAAAGTACCCAAACTTCGCGATGGGGCCACAAAATGTTCGCTTAGGGCTTGCAGCTGACGATTTTAATCCCTTTAACAACGGTAGTGGATCCTCGACTCATAGCACGTGGCCGGTTATACTCACCACATATAATCTGCCTCCCTGGCTATGCATGCGAGAGTCCACATTCATGTTGACCTTGTTGATTCCTGGCCCTAAATCACTGGGGAAAGACATGGACGTTTTCCTTAGACCGTTAGTGGATGAGCTTAAGCAATTGTGGCAGACAGGTGTACGTACTAAAGACGCAGCAACAAACACATACTTCACAATGAAGGCGACGTTGTTATGGACCATAAATGACTTTCCAGCCCGTAGTAGTCTATCAGGTTGGAGCGGACAAGGCTACATGGCATGCCAAACTTGTAACCAAGACACTCCTTCAATACGTGTAACTGGTAAATGTGATTATGTTGGTCATCGCCGGTTCTTAGAAGCCAACCATCCTTGGAGAACAAGTCTCAACTTTAACGGGAGACCCGAGACACGAGACCCTCCGAGACAGTTTAGCCCAGCTGACATAGAAGCTCAACTCGGTCGTTTAATTAATCGTCTACCAGGCAAGCATCTAGATTTTGGAGGTGGGAGGATAACCCGGTCAGATTTCGAGTTTAACTGGTCCAAAAGAAGCATATTTTTTGACCTTGAGTATTGGTCTTCTCTGCAGCTGAAACATAACTTAGATGTAATGCATATAGAGAAAAATGTGTGCGACAGCTTGCCCGGTACTCTTCTAATGAACGATAAGAGCAAAGACACGCCAAATGCGCGGTCCGACTTGGAAAAACTAAACATTCGGCCGACACAATGGCTGAAACAATCGGGTGGTAAGTTCTTAAGACCCAAAGTACTCATTCAAGTCCGATGATCGAAAACTTTTTTGTCAGTTTATAAAAAATGTTAAATTACCAGATGGGTTTGGATCTAGGATGCGTGTTAGTGTATATATATTTTAGATATATATTTTAAGCCCTTTTTACACTTTTTAGCCAAGTTTTAAATTTATAAAACACGATATTTACTAACACTAAACACACATATGGGCAAGTGCACCCATCGTGGACGTAGTATAGTGTTGGTAAGATACCGAGGTCGTCCAAGGACACAAGAGCTTTTAGTACCGGTAAATCCTCAACGTCTAATCTAATCAAAATGTTAGAAAAAAGATTTTAAAACTAAGAAAATAAAACTAACTAAATGCTGAAAAATAAAATAAAAATAAAACAGATAGACAAGATGAATCACTTGGATCCGACTCGTGTATTAGTATAACCTTTGATTATTTTCGCACTTTTGCACTTGTTTAAGAGATTATCTTAGTTATTGTAGTAGGCCCCTCTTTTGAAGGCGACGTTACCCTCAACCCAGTAGTTTGAGTCAGCAAGGATACAATCCTAAAGGGTCGGATTATTGAAAGATAATAAATTAAGTTATTAATGCAAATTATGGTAGGCCCCTCTTTTGGAGGTGACGTTACCCTCGACTAAGTAGTCTGAGTCAGCAGGGATACAGTCCTAAATAGCCGGGTTATAGTATTAATAGTAGTTAACTTATGAGGGGATCAAAGAGTTTGGATCCCCGCCATCCAATACCTTTGGGTATTGAAGGAGATCCTACTAAATTTGACCCAGGTCCCTTGCAGGACCTCTAAACGTTGAACAAGGGCAAGACCCTTACCAAACCGTTCCCTTAACCCCCGACCAGGTAGCCAACATACCTCCATATAGACCGTGGAGATATGAATGGTGAAAATCTTTTATTTTATATAGAGAGTAAAATAATGCCAAGACACCACGGACAAACGATAAGGAAAAGTCACCTTCAACATAAGCAACTAGTTATTTAAGTCATTAATACAAAACCAAATAAAAAGTGCAAAAGATTAAAAATAAAAAGTATTATACTAAACACTTGTCTTCACCAAGTGATGTAAGAGACTTAGGCAAACATGGCCTTGATTATCAAAAGCTCTTACGATCAATCTTGGATCCCGAGACGACTCACACACTCTATGATGGACAATGGATGATGGTGGTGGATGATGGTGTTGTGATGGTGGTGGGTGGTGGATGAAGTGTGAGAGAGGTGGTGTGCCATGGGATGAGTTGCAATGAAGCCAAGCACTCCTATTTATAGGCTGAACAGAGGCTGGGCACGGCCCCGTGCCTGTCTGACACTATCTCTCCTCATTAATTGTAATTCGCAATTACAATTAATGCGCCTACAGTACTTTGGGCACACCCCCGTGTTCACTGGGCACGCCCCCGTGGTGAGCAATAGAAGCTTCTACAGGTTTGTCTTTTCTGCTGCTTCTTGGGCACGGCCCCGTGTTCGCTGAGCACGGGGCGTGTTCTGTCTTCTGCCTTCTCTGTTTTGCTTGGGAGGACGCTGTCGAGGGGTCGGGCAATCCACTTTTGTTCCTTTTCTTGTATTTATGTTAGATTTAGCTGCCTTTTTGCTTCTTTTGTTAATTTGAGCTCATTTAATCCTGAAAATACAAAAGGAAGACAAAAACACACTTTTTCCAACATTAGTACTAAAAAAGTGTTAGTTTTATGCCTCATTTGATGTAATTTATATGTTGCATTTTATACACATCAATCTAATATCAGTAAGAGGGTGACAGATAACAATGCTAACATTACCGGGTTGAAATCTCATGACTGTCATATCCTCATGCAACGTTTGATACCGATTAGGGTTAGAGTTCTTTTGACTAAAGATACATCTACACCAATAGTAGACCTTTGTATGTTCTTTAAGCAACTTTGCTCTAGAACACTATCGGTGGATGATATGAAGAAAGCAAAGGATGACATTGTTACCATCTTATGCAAGTTAGAGATGATTTATCCACCTGCGTTTTTTGACATTATGGTTCATTTACTTGTGCATTTACCTGATGAAGCGATTGCGGGAGGTCTAGTAGCTTTTAGATGGATGTATCCATTTGAAAGGTACATGAAAAAACTAAAGAACTATGTCAAAAACCCGGTAAGGCCTGAAGGTTGTATAGCTGAAGGTTATGTGTTTGAAGAAGCTCTAACATTTTGTTCAATGTACCTTAAAGATGTTCAGACTAAGTTCAATCGCCCAGATAGAAACGATGATGTCGTTGTTGAAAAAAGAAAGTTATGGGTGTTTGAGTCCAAATGTCGTCCTGTTGGCGCAAGAAAGGACAAATATCTATCATTCATCGAAAAAAGCAAGATGGAATGGTTTGTCCTCGAAAACTGCGCAGAAGTTAGGGAGTACATGAAGTGAGTGCTTCTATCTTTAACTTTTCATAATCTGTTAATTGGTATTTTTCATTCCTTTCTTATATTTGTCATCAATGTAGTGAATTCAAACATACACATCCCGAAGATGATCTTAAAACCAAATTTCCGGGATGGTTTCTCCATAAGGTATAATACATATATAACACTCATTACTCTACACTTGCTAGGTAATACATATATAACAAACATTATTACTCTATATTTGTTAGGTCCATTCGATGAAAACACAAAATTCTTGAGAATTCCACCCGGACTTGTATGTTCTTTGAATTTGTGCAAAAATGACTGCTTACACTTACACTACTTGCATAGTCAACGGTGTTAGGTTTAAGACACTTGAACGTGATGCAAAATGCGCAACGCAAAACTCTGGGGTGGAAGTGGTTGGAGAGAACGGTGTGAAATTTTATGGCCAATTAGAAGAAATTATTGAGTTGCGTTATACAAATGATTATTCCACTGTCCTATTTTGGTGCAAGTGGTTTGATACTCGAAAGAGTGTAAACCATGACAATAATATCACCAGTATAAGCACTGAACATGAATGGGACAAAGACGATCAACTCATATTTGCTTCGCAAGCCAAACAAGTGTTCTTCATCCAAGAAACGTCTCGAAACCAAAAAAATAAACATAGGTGGGTAGTCGAAAATGTTAATCATCGAAGAATTTGGGATCGGCCATTAAGTGATGACCGCGTCAATAAGGTTCAAAATGTTGACAAAGGCTTAGAAGATATTGACGTTGTCGACAACAACTCTTCATCTGACTGTCCACTTGTCATTGACTTGACCCAATACTTTCAAATTGGATCTTCTCATGTTACTGCGGGTGAGCCTTCAATTGAAGTTGATCCCCCAACGGCTACCGTCGATGAAGTGTTTGAGGTCGAGACTGATTGTGATGAGGTCGAGGCTGATTGTGATGAGGATGATCCCGATTATGTGGAGTCTGACTAAAAGAAAAGTTATTGTAATTTATATTGATTTGTAATTGATAAAGACTTGTTTGAAATATTTATTTGAATTTGAGTTACACTTGTTGTACTTTCCCTTAATTTCTATTAGATACACATGCTGTAACATTTGTAACTTTATAGGGATTATGTTTTCGGTATTGCTGATATTCGCTTATCTTATGGCGGATGTGGCCCCCTGGGGACATGGGGGTGACGGCGCTGGTGATCCACCGATTCCTCCTGGTGGATTTCGTGGCACACACGAGACAGACGGCAAGTCTTTTACTAAATTATTTTGTAGTCCTTATATTTTATATATTATAAATGTTGTTACTAATTATTTTTGTTTTAATTGCAGCGGTTCCCCCAAAGAAGGTTAGGGGGAAAGCCAAAAAACGAGAAACTAAGGCGTCTGGTAAAAGCGGGGGGGGGGGGGGGCTATATCGCTTACGTTTGACAGACAGGTCACGTATACCCCTCAAGAGATATGTTTTCACGGGAGGCCGACCTGTATATGTGGCGGACCATCCCGTTCGATAAAATTGGATGGGATAACGTTGAACAACATTACAAGGATGCCCTCATGAACCACTTACGGGTAAATAAGTTATATGCATAAAATTTTATCAAACATTTAAGCACATGCAAATCTAATTTATATATGATATTTTAACTTTTTTATTTAATTTGTAGGAAAATTTCAATTTTGATGAAGTGGAACGTGATTTAGAGGCCAAAGAATTGACGGATGGTATTAGGGCTGTGATTATGAAGCGGTACTCTGACCGCAAGTACGACGCTAAAAAATTATTTAAGAGCAAGGGAGGTTACAATGATATTGCGAGCGCAAGGCCATACCATCCCCCGGATATGCCCTATGATAACCGGTTGAGAACCATCGAAGGTTTTCGGGACGAAAAATATATTAAAAGAAGCAAGGCCAACACACTAGTACGCGAGAAACAACAATTCCCATACCGTGGGGGGACATCGTCGTACGGTAGCACCGCCTATAAAATTGTAATGTTTTATGTATGCGTGCGTGTGTGTGTAAGCTTTTGTTTATTTAATGTCTAATCTAAGTTTACTGTTAAACAGGAGATGGATTGGGTACCTGCGTATGCTAAAACCCACACGGACAATCAAGGGAATTGGGTTGATCCGGTTGCTGAACAAAATTATGTAAGTATTTCTTTTAAGTATTATTTTCTATAACAAATATATATATATACACACATATATATTTAATCATCTTCGTAAAATATAGCGGAACATACAACAGGCCACAAGTGAATGGAGCGGTGAGGGTCCACCAATTGCCCCGTATCAGGAAGCGTTGGGTGAGTGGCGAGGATGGTACCGCGGGATGGGGCCTAAACCTTCTTCCAACACGTCCTCGAACTCGTCATCTAACATGTCGTCTTCGCAAGCTCGGACGCAAGAACCCTTTTCCGAGGTAAACTACGCAATTTATAAAATAACAAACGAACGCATGTTTCCATGTTAAATATATGCTAATATACGTTTTGATATCTATTATTGTAGGATTTTGTTAACAGCTTGTTTCAAACCCCGTCCTTTTTAAACCAACTTAACAACTATCTTGCTTCACAAGGAAAAGGAAAAGGAAAGTCAAAAGACTACGATTCTGATGACTTATTCGATAGGGAATCCGACGAGGAGTGACTTGTTGTTTTTAATGTATGATTTAATTAAACGTTGTAGGATTATAATGTACGACTTGAACGTAGTTTTTAACTATATTACCTTTAGTATATGTTGATTATGTTCATGGCGTATGTTTGCGTTGTTTGAAAATAAGCAGGTTCTGTTTTTCGGCCATAAAACTGGCTGGGCAGCTGTATATACAGCTGCTGTATTAAAAAAAAAACAGACTTTTAGCGGCGACACTTTTAGCAGCGACAGCTGTCGTCGCTAAAGGTGGAAGATCAATACCGACGACAACAGTCAATACCGGCGACAACAGGTCAATAGCGTCCTAGCAATACCGGCGACGCTTTACCGGCGACTTGTCGCCGCTAATAGTCAATAGCGGCGACAAAAGTAGTCAATACCGGCGACAGCTGTCGTAGCATTCATTTCTCGTTTTCAGGTCATTATGAGTATATCACTATAAAGAAATTACCACGTAGTCACATGATAATCTAGTTAGTATATACCTTAATGAGTTTTACCGAACAAAGAGTGTGACTTCTTAAGAAATGGTTGCTCCAAAAGATCCCGCTTAGGGGAGGCGGGGTGGTTGGTTTTTTCCACCGTGATGAAAACTTCCACGCGTGGTGGTTTTCCTTTTTCCACCGCCACCAAATTGTTCATCACGTTATAATATGGTTTCCGTGAAGTTTTTCACGCGTGACAAAGGTTTGAGTGATGGAACATGTGAGGGGGTGTAGGGTTTATTGTTGGGTGTTGTGAGTGATGACCATCGCCACTAAAAAGGTTGTGAGTGATGGAAAAATGGTTGATGACATGGCGTAACTTGATTGAGTGTTGTGAGTAACGAGTGAGTGATGAGTGATGACCACCCCCACCCCCTTAGATTTGCTTTTATTGCATCATTGATCATAACAAACAAGCAAATTTCCACTCTTACCCTTTACGAAACCAGAGGGGCCCGCGAGACCATTAACCATTTAAGCCTCAAGCCGGCCTGAATTTCCAACTTACAAATATATCCAGTGTCATTGTTTTCTTGTAGTTTAACATCCTAACGATGATTTCCTTAAAACCACCAAAAAGACGTTAATTTGTATTATGTGCATGATGTTTGGTAACGAGAATCAATCTTGTTACTCCCTTAACATTCAACTTCTCGTTTTCAGATCATGAAAATGCGTGAAATAATTGATCGCATAATTATCTAGTATATGCAATAATGATTTCAACAAAACAAAGAACATGACATCTTAGGAAACCCATGCTCCAAAAGCTGTCGCTTGGATTTGCTTTTCTTATATCCCTGATCATAACGAACACACAAAGTTCAACTCTTACCTCTCATGTAACTAGAGGGGTGTAGGGTGCCATCGGCACTCTAACATACCGTAATTTCCATTTGACGGGTTAAAATCCTAAATTGTCGTCAATAAATTGGTTAAAGCAATCTTGTGCTTGAAATGTTATGATTTCGTAAGTGTCTAAAACACCATTATTCTTTTCGCCACGAATTTTTATATAAGAAGGCCGGCCCAGAGCAAGTGTCGGGTGGGCGACCGCTCTGGGCCCAAATCGAAATAGGGTCCGAAAAATTTATAATTTTTTATATGTATTATATGAAAGTATGGTAAAAATGATTGATTGCTCTCATTCACAAAATACAGAGATATATACAAGAGGAGAAAACTACTTTCCCAAAATGAGGCCCTATCTATAGTAACAAAATAAATACAGAGAATATGGAAAATATACAACAATATTCATTGACTAACACGCCCCCTCAGTCTTAGCGGGAGGTGCACGAACGCAAAGACTGGCCTTGAATCGTGAGAAGAGGGGACCAGGTAGACCTTTCGTGAAGATATCCGCGTACTGAAAATCTGCAGGAACATGCAAAACGCGAATGTCTCCAACCCCGACTTTGTCACGAACGAAGTGTATGTCAATCTCAACGTGTTTTGTTCATTGGTGTTGTACTGGGTTTTGTGAAAGGTATACAGCGGAGAGGTTATCACAATAGACAATGGTAGCTTGACGGGTTGGAATGTGAAGTTCAAGAAGAAGGTTACGTAACCAACTCGTTTCAGCAACGGTATTCGCAACCCCACGATACTCCGCTTCAGCGCTTGATCTTGAGATAGTTGCTTGACGCTTAGAGGACCAAGAGACCAAGTTTGAGCCAAGAAAAATGCAATACCCCAACGTGGAACGTCGGGAATCGGGACAGCCGCCGTAGTCGGCGTCTGAATATGCAGTCAATGTCGTGGACGTGGACGGATGTATATGAAGACCGTGTGACGTAGTGCCTCGGATATAGCGAAGGACCCGTTTTAAAAATTGAAAATGCGGCTAACGTGGGTCGTGCATGAACAAGCAAATCTGTTGCACGATATATGATATGTCCGGTCGAGTGAACGTGAGAGACTGAAGAGCTCCGGCTAAACTGCGGTATAAAGTAAGATCGGAAAATGGAGGACCTGTGTTTGCACTTAACTTAGAAGATGGCTCAACAGGAGTGATAGAGGGTTTGCAAGATGTCATATTTGCCCGAGCTAATATATCCTCTGCATAAGCTTCTTGGGACAGAAATAAACCTCCATTTTGAGAAGTAACCGAGATACCCAAAAATGATGTAAGCTACCCAAATCGGACATGGCGAATTCCTTTGAAAGGGATGATATGATACTTTGCAACAACATAACATTTGATGCCGTGAGGATGATATCATCTACATAAAGTAGAAGATAAGCAAGCTGGTCGCCTTTCTTATAGATAAATAACGACGAATCCGAAACAGCACCTTTGAAACCACATTTGAGGATGTAAGTCGTAAAACGCTGAAACCATGCACGAGATGCTTGTTTTAAACCATAAAGCGACTTTTGAAGTTTGCATACATGGCCCGGTCGGTTCAAGTCTTTAAACCCGGGTGGCTGGAACATATAGACCGTTTCTTTGAGGTCACCATGAAGGAATGCGTTTTTGACATCCAATTGATGTATTAGCCAAGATCTCGAAACGGCTAGGCTTAAAACTGTGCGTATAGTAGTCGGTTTGACCACCGGACTAAAGGTCTCATCACAATCGATCCAACTTGCTGTGATTTACCATTAACTACAAGACGTGCCTTGTGGCGTTGCAACTGGCCATTGGCATTAAACTTGTGGCGAAATAACCACATGCACCGAATAACGTGAGCCCCCGGTGGGCGAGGAACTAAAACCCAAGTGTTATTGTTCAATAAGGCACTATACTCATCATCCATAGCTCGTTTCCAATTTGGATCAGATAAGGCAGTAAGGTGGGAGTTAGGTAAGGGAGAGATAACACTAGTGTGAAGGTTTAATTGGACCTTTGGTTTGGTTATCCCGGCCCGTAGGCGGGTGGTCATCGGATGAGAGGGTTGGGCCATTGGTGGGTGTTGCGGACTGTTGGGCTCAGTGGGTGTTGGGCTGGGTGGTGTGGGTGGATTGAGGGCTTCGCTGGAATGGGGTAGGTGGGCAGCGGTTGAGGATGTGGGCTGGTGGGATGGAGTGGAAGGTTGTTGCTGGGTAGCGGGTGTGATATTGGACCGAGGGGATTGGCCGGTAGTTGTAGGTGGTAACAAAGTGGTTCGGTTCGCTGAGAGCGGCCCGGTTGGCTGAAAAAGAAGGGGAGATGGCGTGTCGAGATCTAAGAATGAATAATCTCGTGACCCCGCGGATGGAAGTTGCCTAAAGGGAAAATTATTCTCATCGAATTCGACATGTCTAGACAAGATGACCTTGCCCGTAGACAATTCTAGGCATCGGTAGCCGCGGAAATTAGCGGGATACCCAAGAAATACACACAAGGAGGATCGATGGCTGAGTTTGTTAGGTCTGGTTGCGGAGGTGTTAGGGTAGCAAGCACATCTGAAAACCCGTAGGTGATCATATGTCGGATGTCGTTGGTAGAGAGCCGACATTGGTGAGTGTGTGTTGAGAAGTTTAGTGGGAAGTATATTGTGTAGGTAAACTGCTACGTGAAGAGCCTCGACCCAAAAGGATGAAGGTAAGTGAGCATGGGTAAGGAGAGTGAGCATGATATCATTGAGACGTCGAATCATGCGTTCTGATTTTTCGTTTTTTTGGGAGGTTTGAGGACACGAGAATCGTAAGTGAAGGCCATGAGAGGACGCAAAGTTTTTAAAACTGTGGTTATCGAACTCGCCCCCTAGATCACATTGAAATGCCTTTATGGGAACATGGAATTGGGTGAGAATATATTTGTGAAATTTAGCAAATTTGTCAAAAGTTTCAGATTTAAATTTTAGAGGAAAAATCCATGTGTATTGTGTTTTGTCATCAACTAAAACCATGTAATATTTGTATCCTGAGTTACTAGGCAATGGTGACGTCCACAAATCACAATGAATAATGTCAAATGGTAACAAAGTTTGCGACAACGAAGTTGAAAGAGGCAAACGTTTATTTTTAGCAAGTTGACAGGGCGGCTATGCCATGCATCTTGATCATGAGAAAAATGAAAGGCGGAAGCAGTGTTGTTGGTGAGCGGGTAGAGGTGACTGTCACTGGCATGCCTCGTTAGGATCTTCCTAGACTTGAAATCCTTCACAGTAAATCCAAAAGGGTCAAACTTAATAGAGGTCCAATTATCAACAATAAATTGGCGAACAGATATAAGATTTTTAACAATTTTGGGTGTGTAAGAGTGTTTAGGAGCATTAACGTTCTATTCGTTTCATTATAATTAGCTATGTATGTATTTACAACCAAACCCAAATGAACCAATTTACAAATTACCACCTCCTATGGCATATTACCTCATAAGCATAGTTAATGTCCTTGAACTTTTGTTCAGCTCCTGGTTCTTTGCAAAAACATGATAAAACTATAGTGCATTGAAGTTGGATATAGAACTGATAGTAAATGTACAATGTTAAAAAACTTGTTCACGTAAGGATGATAACTCCTAGCAAGTTTCCTATACGCTGAACATATATTAACACGAGTTAAAACCTTTCTGTAAATTTATCATCGACTTGTAAATTGGACTAACCACTCTTAATTTCTGATTTGCTGGTAGTCTTTGACACCCCTAGTATCGGATAGAAACCCTGGGTACCAAGTAAAAAGAATATTAAAACTCTCGACATGTTACAACAATATACAAAAGCAAATTATTATTATTATTATTAGAATGTAGATGAAATAGCTCAACAGCAAACTTACCGGTTTAGCTCGAACAATGAGGCTGCAGTGATGAAAATTACCACTTGCAGACCTCATATGATAATGATATGATGTGTGCAAGGAATGTTGTGAGAAGAAGCTTGAACATGGTGATGCAAACCCTCTTGTCTTTGTTGACAAAACTGATGACCAAGTAGGAAAAAAATACATAATTGAGATTAATATTGGATATCATATAGGTAACCAGTGCTTGGTTTTAAAAAGCGAAAAGTGCACTAAGGCAACAAGGTCTAAAACCGTTTGCAATACTTATGTTACTTTAATTCGGTTTGTAATACGTGGAAATATCGGGGTGTGACATCGAGGCATGCTAGTTTTGGTGTTTCTTCGGGCCTTGTTTGAAGTATTTCATAGCGGGCTTGGTAGTTCCATTCTATTGGTTTGAACCTAGTGAACTTGCTGGCCATCTCTGCAAAAGAAAACACAAAATAATCAGCATGTTACGATAAATTTTCAAAGAAAACTAAAAACAGGAGGCTGGACATGGCCCCGTGGCCACTGGCCACGCCCCGTGTTCAGCTCATGTCTTCCGGCCACGCCCCGTGCTCGCTGACCACGACCCTGTGATCAGGGTTCTGTTTCCCAAAATTTCCATTTTTCGACCCGGTTTCGAAAACTTGAAAATTTTTGGTTGAGTTGAGGCGGTTTTCCCCGAAAATGAAACCCCAAGTGCCATTTTTCCAAAAACAAACCGTCTACCCCATCAATTTTATCTCTTTCGGTTCAAAAACAAGGGTTTGTGGTTTATGTTTGAAATCGGGCAAATATACAAAGAATGTCAGTTGATTTACTTCCTATAACATGCAACTACACTAATACTACTAGATCTAAGCAAAAATTTAGGGTTTGGTTCGGTTCAAGTTCAAGAACCCTAGATTTTCCCCAAATCTTTAATGTTAATCTACATGCAAATTGTTAAACTAACTACATAAGATGATAGAATCATACCTTGTTGATGTTGAACGGAAGAAAAATGTAAAAATCTGCAGAGTGGTTTGAGTCAACAAGGATATAATCCCAAGAAGCTGGTTTAATGTATTAATAGTAGTTTACATATGAGGGGTTCAAGCTATTCGCACCCCCGCCATCCAATACCAGTGGGTATTAAAGGAGGTCCTAGTAAGCTTGAACCAGGTCCTTGCAGGATCTATACACTGAACAAGGCAAGAACCTTACCAAACCATTCCCCTAACCCCCGACCAGGTAGTCAACATGCTTTTATATGGACCGTAAAAACATGAATGATGTAATCTTTTACTTTATATAGACAGTAAAGTACATTCAAGACACCACGGAAAAATGATAGGAATAATTCACCTTCAACATAAGAAACTAGTTATTAAAATCATTAATACAAAACCAAGAGAAAAGTCCCGAAAGATTAAAAATCAACAGTAATACATAAAAGACATGTCTTCACCAAGTGATGTAAGAGACTTAACCAAACATGACCTTTGATTGGCAAGAACTCTTACAATCAATCTTGGATCTCGAGACTACTACACTCTAAAGATGGATGATGGTGGTGGGTGTTGGTGTTGTAATGGTGGTGGAGTGGTGGCAAAGTGGGAGAGTAGTGGTTTGCCAAGGGATGCCTTTGAAGTGAACCAAGCACCCCTATTTATAGCCTGCACAGAGCTCTGGCCACGGCCCCGTGTCCAGCGGGCACGCCCCCGTGGCCAGCCTTTTTCTCTTCCTTCATTAATTGCAAGTGTCAGCAGAGGGCCCCACACGGCCCCGTGCCTGCTGGGCACGACCCGTGGTCAACTTCGTATCTGTACTATCAAGATTTGGCAAGATGCGTATCTTTGCGTTGACCACGCCCCGTGCTGAGCTGGGCACGCCCCTGTGGTGGGCATGGAAGATTCTACAGGTTTGTCTTTTGTGCAGTGTAGGACCGGTTTTGACGCCGTTCGATTGCGTAACGAACGTTCGACGTGCGGAATCCGTACACGAACGCGACCTAACACACGTGATGTAATATAAACTGTGATTCTATTGATTAGATCTGAAAATGTACAAGAACCTCAATCACGATGTCACTTTCTCTCTCTAGTTTCTCTCTCTACTAGAAAGTTTCAAGTGACAAATGTAGCAAAAGTTCCAAAAGTTCTAAATGAGAACCCTAAAGGTTCTATTTATAGGCCAAGGGACTTAATGAGGAATCTCATTAATTACAGTTATGCCACCTTGCCTTTTTGATTAACTATTATTAAAATAACAATGTAACTCTCGTTTTCATTGGTTTCTGCTACGGACTAGATTGACGGAGGCGATAGACAGATAATGCACTAACAGACTCCCCCTTGGATATTGCCGCAGTCAATCCATAGTCAAGCTCGTAGCGACTTTCTTTCTCTCTCTCTTGAGTCTTCTTGAAGCTTTAACACGTCTTCATCAACGTAGACTCTCTTTTGTTTGAACAGAATCCCCGTGGATCTGTTTTCAGCTTCAGCTCCCCCTTTCGGTAAACTCTCCAGGCTCCCCCTTTTGTCAAACTTTCGTGCTTTTGGGATCGACACCTGGCTTTCCGGTTACAAGCTCTTCCAGGAACGATACCTGGCTCTTTGCACGCTTCCGTTTGCGTTGAGCTCGTCTTCAGACTCCCCCTTAGACTCGGCTTTAGGGATCGTAGTCTGGTATAACATCTGCAATTCTCAAACATTTATAAGTAACAACGTTTTGAACACTCAATTTTCCAGAAATCGTAGTCTGGCACTATTCAACTCTCTAAATCACTCCCCCTATCAACAATCTTTACAGATTTGGCAGTGTTAAAGAATTCAACTCCCTCATAGTTAATCTTCCAAGTCCAAACTAATGACCTTGGAGATATCACAAACTGTTTTTGAAATTTTTGATTTTAATTCAAGTATCAAATTAATGAACTTGTTTAATTTTCAGAAACACAATCAGCTTACTTAGATTTTGAAACTCAGCATCTCAGATATCGGTTTATCAAAAATAAAGCAGAAATCAAAATCTTTTTGTATTTTCTGAAAATATAAAGCAGTAAAGAAATATATACAAACATATTTACAGACAATATTTTTGTCTGAGTATGCGTCAGAGGATCATATCAGTTTTTGACAAGTCACAAGTACCGTTGAGCTTAATTACACATTAAGAATTAAACAATTCACTTAGATTGTCAATATACTGATCCACTTAAATTTTCATACAAATTTCAACTGATTCAGGATACGAATTATATGTTTTAAGAACTTAAACTCATTCATGTGTCCCACCTCTTGAATATACTCCCGTATCCAGAATCTCAATATTCAGTCTTACAGGTAAGAATACTACAATGATATCTGTACATAAATTAGGAAATGCGAGAACTGAGGGATCTCAGGTCGATACTTCCGTATGCGCAGAGAGATATCAGTTTCGACTTTTCGGTATGTCCCCTTTAGAGGATCTTTTAGTTACAACAGCAGCGACTATCAATTTTATTGTTTCATCTGCATGCTGAGGGTTTATGCTATGTTTCAAGCATTAGCAGAAAGTATTAGCCAAGGACTAGGTCAGAACTACCGTTCAGCAGAAGTCCCGGAAAAATACCCCAGACATCATAGAGTATAAAAACCTAGTATATCAGAATACGAGACCTTTCAAACGAGATTCCAGGGGTTACCTATATATCCAAGTAGTGTTCCCCACGAAATAAGCAAGTGTTTGAAGTTAGGTTTATATCCCGAAAAAGTTTACTAAGTGTATAAAAACCTATCGACATATCATCAGTGAGACTGTTTAACGCTATTTAATCATTACATTTCTTTAGCATAGCGTAAGTGTCTACTGATGTACTATCATTTCCTCTTTTTACGCAAAACTCAAATTTTTGAATTTTATCATGTTTTTGTATTTTTCAAATTTTCTAATGTTTTTGTATTTTCTGACAATTTTTCTCCCCCTAAAATGCAAAATCATTAAAAGAAATTTGACAAACCGATGTAGATAGCTTTGTCTCACCATCCATTTCTGCTTCTCGTGTACCGAATTACAGAAAATATAACATACTATATAGCACAGTTAGCAGAAAAACTAACATAAAGTACCCACATGATTTACAACACATTGATTTTTACAGTTTGAAAACCGTTTCTCAATCTGGTGAAAGTAATCATGTTTGTTCAGCCGTGAGGGTTTCGGCGTATTCAATCAACACATATTTTTGTAATTTTCTGTTTTTGACAAAAATTAAAAACAAACATATTTTTGGTTTTTCAAATTTTAACAAACTAAAAACATATTTTTGGTTTTTAATTTTTCAAATTTTTAGGGTTTTGAAATATTGTTTATTTATGTACAGAAAACACATAAACTCCCTGTTTCAACCAACACAGGGTCCAGCAGCCTCTGCTTCCTCTTCATGTGCCAGGCTGCTCCAACTTCCACTTTTACAATCTTCAGTATTCTTGAGCACCTGCACATTCAACTAATTGAATTACTTGAACAATTTAGCCCAGGTCTGTTGAACCTTAGGCATTTCAACACAATAATTTTCATTCAATGCTGGAAATTCTTTGTCATTTTTCTCAAAATCTTTCTCAATTTTAACTTTAACTTTCTCATCTTTTACCAAATCAACATGTTTCTTAACACTCCATGTTTGACCTTTTGGTGTACCATGTTTGTAAAAATGTGAATCTTTTTGAACACTTTGGTTTTGAACAACATTTTTTGGTTTCCAAAACTCTTGGGGTTTTGTCATATCAACTGATGTTTTCCAACTTTGTGTTGTTCTGAATCTGGGTGTGTGAGAATTCCAGGTCTGTCTTGAATCGAACCTGTTTGAGTTTGATTTCCAATTTTGATTCGAAGCAAACTTGTTTGTGTTGTACTTCCAAGTTTGTTTTGAATCAAATCTGGTTGACCTTTGTCTCACATTCTCAGATTTTTGTTTCTCAGAATCAATCTTCTTGTTGTCAACATCCACAGGTTCTAGATTTGGACACTTGCGTGCAAGATGTCCTTTTTGATCACATTTGAAACATGTTCTCATCGACACATCTTTGACCTGTGGTTGTTGCTTTTTCTTTTGTGCATCAAACTCATCATTAGACTGTCTCATTTTGAGTTCTGTTTCTTCAGCTAAACTGCTTCCTTGAACAAAACTCATCTTTGCCTGATAATTTGGCGTTTCATTTTTGTTTCGATTCTGTTTCTTCTTATAACCCAAACCAGCCTTCATGTTTTTCTTTTTGAAACCAGGTTTGTTATACGAACCTTTACGACTCTTACCGACAAACTTTGAAATCTCAGACTTCTCAATCTCAACCATTTTGAAAACTTTGTCAACTTTTTCTGAAATCACATTCTGAATCGGGAATACAACATCTAAGAATAATTTGTCCGATCCAATCATGGTATATTGAATCATCATTCAAATTTTTCTCGGATTTGATGTTCTTCAGATATGCATCATGAAGATTTCCTTCATCTTCATCATGTGATTTAGATTTACCTGTATCAACCGACTCTTCTTTCAACACACTTTCAACGACTTTACCTACCACCTCTGAATCATGAGAATCATCAGATTTGGAATAGGTTATGTCAATGTTGTCTGGTAATTGGTCTACCATGTTGAAAGCTTTTTCGACCTTTTCCTCATCATAAAATGCAAACTTTTCTGGTGGTGGAACTTGATGATACTCTGAGCCAATGCCTTTCTTGTTTTGCTCAGACTCACCATCTCCCGGTTTTATATTGAAAATTCGTTCAAGCACATATGACGACACGTGGTAACTTTTTAACTTGTTGTTATCCTGTTCTAAATCAGCAATCAGTCGCTTTAGCTTAGCAACATCTTCAATATAGGAATTAACAACATCTTGTTTTATAGCATACATTCGTTTAAGCTCTTTGGTTGTTTTAGAAAGATAATTCATTCTAGATTGAGCATATTTCATTTCATCTTTTACTTTATCATATGACTCTTTCATAACATGATATGATAATTTCATTGAGTCATATTCCTTTTTCATTTCTTGACAAGCAATTTCTTTTCGTTCGCATTCATTTTTCATTTTCAAAACATCTTCTTTCAAAACTTCATTTTCTTTTTCTAACTTTGTACATTTTCCTGAAAGTTTTTCATCATTTTCGTTAAAAACCTTTTCTTTTTCTAACATCTCTTTGCATTTTTCTTTGAAAATGTGTTCGATTTTTGTGAATTCAAGTTCTCTTGTTCTGAATTGCTCTTCTTTTTCAGTACAAGCTCTGCACGGTTCCATGCATTTCTTGCACTGTTCAATTTGTTTTAAGACTTCAGAATCAGAATTTACCTCAGTGATAGGCACCTCGGTGTTTTCAGCTGCCTCTGGCTGCTTCATCTCAGCATCATTCAGCTTTTATTCAACACTGACTTCATCACCAACAGTACCATCTTTCTCATTCTCATTCTTTTCTTCTTTCTTCATTTCTTTTTCAATTTGCTGTTCTTCAGTAACAGCTTCTTGCACAACTTCAACTTTAACAGCTTCTGACTCAACCTCTTCAGCAACCTTCTTCAGATTGTTCACCATCTCTTCAACACTCTTCTTCATTCTCTCTTCATCCCTTTTTCTTAAACATGACAGCATAGCATATCTGATATCTTTTTCATACTGTTTAACATATGCATGATCCTTCATCACCCTTCTGTAGTATTCGGCTCTTAACGGGACAGCAAGAAGAACATCATCAAAAATTATGTCTTTCTTTGGAACAACCGGTTCTCCTTCTCTGTTGTAGTAACATTCTCTCTTCTTATCCCATCTTCTGCTGCTAACAGCACTCTCATATTCTTCCTGCATGTCATCCATTCTGTTGGGGACCACGTTCCATTCTTTGTAAGTCTTCTCACTCAAAATCTCTTCTCGAGTTCTCTCTTTAATTTCAGCCATGATGTTTTCTTGAATTACCTTGAATATCTCAAATTACCTGAATCGAACAAACAACAAGATTAGTTCAATTACTAACAATCAACTAAATCGGATAGGTATCCGATCAAGTGAGTCAACAAAAGTCAACAAAATGAATATGTAACAATGGATCGGATGGGAATCTGCTTGGGCGAGTATCCAACGCTTTGACAAATCACCTGAATCACAACAACAAATTAAATGATTAGGGTCGGGTGGAACTCCGCTCGGATTTCCACTCGATTTGTTGCACTTTGAATCTTGAACAAACAAAATGCTTTGAATCGGATTGTGATAACTTTTGAACAATGTGGTAATCTAATCAACCCACCACTTGATTGATGACACAATACGACAAAAATTTAGATCACTACACGACAAATCTAATATGTTGTTCAATCGATTGGCCTGTTAACTTTTTAACCACAAACAATTTAAATCAAACCCTACTGATTGGACCGTTTTTTTAATCAGCTTTTAAACACAATGTCACATGGGCTAATGACTGTGAATGGACTTTGACAGTAATTAATCACATGGGCCTGACATTTTAATAGTTTAATTGTGATTGGGCCTCACTATTAATTCACATGCAAATTCTCATAATATGACAACACTTAATAAAGTTCACATGCTCATATTGACTTTTTGACAAATTTGTCTGACAAAATTGATGACCGTTCACACGTTCATATGCAAATTCTCATTGAGCCGCACTTTATATATCAAATGAATATTAAAGTTTAAAGTGGCCGACATTTATCAATTAATCGCATGCATTTCAGAATTCTCGAGACAATTTAACATATTATATGTAATCAATTAATGAACTGATGATCGTGTCTCAACTTGATTGGGCCGATTATACTCAGAGGGTCGTCAACTGTTTTAATGTTCAATCACAATGATGACGATGATAGATAAGCGAATCTAATGATTCACCTATGAGCGGACCTAATATGCTATCCAATATGAGCGAACCTGTTGAACTGTCTAATAAGCGAACCTCATAATCGACTAATGAACGAATCACTGGAGCGAACCTCAAAATAATGTGACAAATGAGCGAACTTGAATTATTACAATGAACGGACCTATTGTTGTTCGAAAAAGCGAACCATACACTGTAATTTGGAGCGGATCTCCACTACCACATAAGCGAACCAGAATTTTTCACGCAAAAATGAACCGAAATTCTTCGATTACTCCTAAATGGCTAGGAGTTTCGATCTGAAACTTGGTAGGGTTATAGATCAGGTATATTCGCACAATATATCCAAAATTCAACTGAATCGGACCGTGAAAACCTGTTCGATTTGACGAAAATCAGTAAAAACCGTGAAAAATATGAAAAAGATGAAGAAGAGATGAAATTCGGATCTGAATCTGATGTAATCCTGTGTGAAATCGTGTGAAAGATCAGTGCAATCGAGCTCCTGCTCTGATACCACTTGTTGGGACCGGTTTTGACTCCGAAACGATTGCGTAACCGAACGTGTGACGTGCGGAATCCGTACACGAACGCGACCTAACACACGTGATGTAATATAAACTGTGATTCTATTGATTAGATCTGAAAACGTACAAGAACCTGAATCACGATGTCACTTTCTCTCTCTAGTTTCCCTCTCTAGCACTAGAAAGTTCCAAGTGACAAATGTAGCAAAAGTTCCAAAAGTTCTAAATGAGAACCCTAAAGGTTCTATTTATAGGCCAAGGGACTTAATGAGGAATCTCATTAATTACAGTTATGCCACCTTGCCTTTTTGATTAACTATTATTAAAATAACAATGTAACTCTCGTTTTCTTTGGTTTCTGCTACGGACTAGATTGACGGAGGCGATAGACAGATAATGCACTAACATGCAGGTCCCTGACCACGCCCCGTGCTCAGCTGGGCACGGCCCTGTGGTCAGTCTTCTGATTTCTTGTTTTTACTTTGGGGATGCTGCCGAGGGGTCGGGCATGTCACGTTTATTCCTTCTTTTGTATTTATGTTGGTTTTGGCTGCTTATTTGCTCCTTTTGTTCGTTTAAGCTTATTTGGTCCTGTAAATTCAAAAGCAATAAATAAACACGCTTTTTCCAACATTAGTATTAAAAAAAAGGTTAGTTTTATGCCTCATGTGATGTAATTTATATGTTACATTTTGCACACGTCATATTCTAAGCCAGAAAGAAATCACAGATATGGAAAACCGGAACTTAAAGTTGTACCTGCAGAATTGCCAAATAATTCAAGAGAACGACAGGCTAATGAGGATAGCTCAAGAGTTGAAGTTGAACAAGGAGAATCAGTCTATGCTCAAACAAAAACTCGATGATCCAAATTGTGTTAAAAAACCCGAGCCTGGCCTCCAACTGCAACTCCAGCTCGGTTCTAATTCCCAGAAAGAAGAGAAATCCAGCAAAGCCGACACACATTCAAAACCTTAGACGTGTGTTGTCTAATCAGATATATGTTGTAAATAAAAAAAGACATCCGTCTTTTCTATATAATAATATAGTTTTCTTGAATAATGTAAAATATGTCTCTATATCACATTTGTTTTGTTCCATGGACTTAAGAAGTGATTGTTCTTTAAACTTTTAAAGTCAAGTTACACTAACATTTACACTAACGTTTCTTAAACAAGAAACGTAGTAATACCACTCGTGGCATAGCGTTGGTTCACATTATTATCGCAAAACACCATCTGGCCCGTTAAGGATCTAAAAAATCTTAAATGAAGCATTCATGAGTATATGGGTCGAAGGTGTTGGCAATCGGGCCCAAGAACACGAACACAAAATATTGATCTCAACTAAGATCAACTCTTCTTTTATCATAAAAACTTGCTCTACAAAGTACATGAACTCTAACTATACATACATATATATATATATATATATATATACACACACACACACACACACATATATATATATATATATATATATATTTAATCACTTCCTAACCCTACTCAAACTCATACTTCTATCTTCTACACATTCAAATAATTAGATAAACATTAAAACTAATCTTAATCCAACTAGATAAATCAAACTTATCATTCTAATAGGCTATTAGTAATAGCATGTTCATGGTATAAATCTTTAGGCTCGACGAGTCAACAAAAGCCAAGGAATTAATCATGTTCATGTGAGAAAGAGTCGGATGGACTCCAAATATTGATTTCACCGCCCACTTATGAAGTAACATAGACAAATGTCACACCCGAAAAAAATTCAACTCACTTTTCTCGGATTCTAGAGTTTTCCGAGACCATCTAGTCGCCTTCACAGTTGTCTAGAAGACTCCGAAACAACCCAAAAAATTCCATCCATCTTGGAGGCCATGGAAATGTCAAGAAGGGCCTAGAAATCCCTAGAACGGGCCGGTCAAAATATCTCATAAAGTGAAGTCGTATAACACTTTAGAATCGGTATACAACAACTACAAATATCTATATATTTACTTAGAATTATCTAACAACTAGTTGGTAGATTTTATATAAGAACCATCTAGATCAAGTCTACTATAAATAGATGATTTTGGGTCTCATTTGAGACATCCTAGTAACATATAAACAATCCACATCTTTGTAAAATCTTTTTATGTAATAGGATACAAAGCCTTTTACTTGTGCTCAATGGGGGTGTAAACGAGCCGAGCCAAACCGAGTCAGTCAAGGCTCGAGCTCGGGCTCGAACAGAAACAAGCCGAGCCTCGGCTCGAAAAAAATCAAACGAGCTGAATGTATAGGCTCAAGCTCGGCTCGAAAATCTCGAGCCAGCTCGTTAAGCTAGCTCGCAAAAATTGTATTTTGTTTACTTTAAACCAATTAACCACCCAACCAAAATGGCCTATGGGTATAAAAGGTTTAAATCACCAAAAGGCTCAACTTGGACTAGTAATTTTTAACTCAAGGGGTTCTTCATTTATAGATAGTCTCCCCTCTATATTCTTGTTTCTAATAGCAATGTGGGACAAAGTTTTAATCAAATCCTCCCTTTTATTTTATAGCTAATCCAACCTTTTCATATATTAATTCAAGGTCGATGTGGGACTCCTTTTTTAAACCAAACCTGCATATTAATTTGTTGCATATCCATGGATGTATAGTTTTGAACTTTCTTATGTTTAGCTAAATGCAAGCTGAGACTTGTTAGTATCAAAATTTTCACATAACTCATTTAGGAGTATATCAATGAGGCAAATAAAGCTTAAAAGCTATTAATATGGAAAAATATGGTCTATGAATGGGTGAATGCTACTACAAAGATAAATGGTAATTAAATAAAGAAATCACAGCTTCTATTCTATTTTATAATGCTATAAACTAGTATTTATTCAGGGATCAGTTTTTTTTTTTACTACAAAGATAAGCTGAAATTATATATATATATATATACACACACACACACACATCATATATATAATTAGCCTTAAATTATATCGAGCCTAACGAGCGTGCCTCGAATCTAACCTACCTTGGCTCGGGCTCGGCTCATTTACAACCCAAGCCAAGCCGAGCCAGCTCGTTTAAAACCGAGCCAATTTCGAACCGAGCTTTTTGCGAACTTTTTTCGAGCGAGTCGTGAGCTACGGACTTTTTGAACAGCCCTATTAAAAGTTTGTTTAAAATTATGTTATGATTTACCTTCAACGTTATTAACTTATTATGCTTATAAGAGTTGAATCATGTCTATGATGTTAGTCGAATTGTAATATCTATGTGTTAAATCATGTGTATGATGATAAGTTTATACAAGTTGAATCATGTTAGTTATATTTGAATCTTGGTCAATCTATGTAATGTATTGTTCGATCATAATCATTGATTATGTTATTATCATTACTTCAAAGTTCAGTTACTGTGAATGTGATTATTCGTCAAACATTGATATGAAATGTTTGATTTCTCTTCTCCTTTTGCTAGATCTATCCTGTAAGTTTTGAGTTCCTGTCAAATGCTTAAATCTGCTGTTTGATCATTCCTGTAATAGTTTTGTTACGATTTTGTAATTGATTTAGATGTCTACTCTATGAGAATTGAACAATTTGTTTAAAATTATATTATGATTTACCTTCAATGTTATTATGCTTATAAGAGTTGAATTTGTCTATGATGTTAGTTGAATTGTAAATATCAATGTGTTAAATCATGTGTATGATGATTGATTTATATGTGTTAGTCATAACAGTAGCATTTTCACTATGTTATTTTCATTTTACTCTTTTCTAAAATTAGGTCAACATTTTTAATCAAATATTCCATTATTTAATTTGAATGTGATGTTGAATCATATTACCTTTGTGAGTTGAATTTTGAATCTCGGTACCACTTATGAGTTGTATTGTTTGATCGTAATTAATTCATTGTTTGATTATGTTATTGAGATTACTTTTCAGTAACAGTTACTGCTTGTTTTCAGTAGTTATTGCTTGACCTGATTTAGTTAGTAAGTTTAGCTAAATTTGATGCTCTATAAGATGTCTGGTTTCTCAATATGTGTGTTAAATTGATTTAAAATTGTTTGATTTGATTTTGATGTCGAGTCCCTCTGATTGCTCTTTAATTTTGGTATTGAACATTTACAGATGTGGTGTTTTGTCAAGCCGATTCAATCTGAGAGCCTCTGCTCTCAATGAAGGTTCTAGGTAAGTACATACTTTTAAAACCTCGTTTGATTGATCATGAGGTTGTTTGAGAACTATGTTTAATTATGAGGTTATTTGCAGTTTCAAGAAAGTGTTGTTTTTGAAACCGTCCACAACTGGCTATTTAGTTAGTTTGGAGCAAAATGATGTTGGTTTTAACATGGAGATTGCTGGTAATGACATGTTTGCTACCGATAACTCTTGCATAACTGGACCAAGTGAAAACTACCCCAAAACGGCTGTTGAATTACCCGTTGCTAAGGTAATTTATGTTTATAGTTTTTGTTTGTTTACATTTTTGTTTAATAGATTAGAATTACTCTTAACTTTGTTTTTCTTTTAGATTTCTCTACACAGTTTTATGGAGTGGGGACTAGCTAAATCACATCAGATCTAGATGAAGATAATAAATGGTTCGTTGAAGAAGCTTTGAAAGAATCTTTACTCAAAGATATGGAGAAGTTTTTTGAAAAAATTGACTGGGAAAAACTGCTTTTCATGATGCCCTGCTACCAGCCTAGGCACCAGTTAAGCGTTGGAATGAAAGTTTGTTTGCCGTTTCTCTTATTTTTGTTGAAGTATTATCAAGTCTCTTCAATGAGGGCAGCAGAGAAGAAAGCGGCTGAGGAGAAGAAGAAGATGATGAAAGAGTAAATAGCTAGTTGGCAGTAAGAAATAGTTTGTCATAGTTTGAAACAATGTTGGTATGGACAAAACGGATGCTAATATAGTAAGTAGTATTATACTAAATAGTATAATTGAAAGAATAAAAAGCTCTTGGATCTAGGTGCTAATCTGATATTAATGTTTTCATTTAAAGTGTTTAGTGTTTTTTAATCATTTTCATAAACGTTCATTGCGTGATGTTCGGAATTATTTTTTGCCGGTATGAACATGTTTTTTGTCTTTGGAAAGATTATGTTAGTTTGAATTACGAGGAAACGGGTAACCAAGTTTGTTTACATAAAACTAACCGAACGGTCGCAAGTTCCAATATCAATTCCTAACTAGTTCCTCATGTAAAAATGTCAGACCTAACTCACTTGGTCTCTATTATTTAGGCACAAATTGGTTCCAAGCAATGTTTTCAGAACCGGACCGGACGTCGAACCGGTCTTCTTACCGGTTCAAACCGGACGTAAGAACCGGAAGGTATCGTAAATATTATAAAAATAAATAGGGTTAAATCTGAAAAATATATAAAAAACCGGTCCAACCCTTCCAAAAACCGGTATGACCGGCCGGTTTCCCGGTCCAACCGCCGGGTCACCGGTTCAACCCCGGTTCAGTGCATATCCGGCCCGATACCATGATTCGGACCAGCTCAACCTCCGGTTCCCGGTCCAACCGGCCGGTCCGGTCCGGGTCTGAAAACACTGGTTCCAAGTCATGATTACATCAAAATACAAGATTTAACAAGTATAAAGATTAGAGAATGTTTGGGTTGTCCATACGACCTAGAAAGAAACACATCAAACCGTTAAAAAAAGATCACCAGAGCCCCCCTCTCCTTCTTCTTTCTGGACCCTTAACCCAGCTGCCCAAGTCTACCCCAGCCAATGCTAACCTTTTTAAGACCATATCCATTACATGTATCACAAAAAGAACATGTGTGACACCAAAAACCTTTTTTGTGTATCTTATAATATAAGATAAGATAATCCGAGGAAATAATCATACAAATATGATAACAATAAAAGTGTCAAATTCATAAGCTGGATTTTAGTATCTTTAGAGAAGGAAAAGCCCCTTGTGGCTCCCATGCCATCACCGCCGCCCATGCAACATTTAAGCCTAGCCTCTCCATGCCTATCATATTTGTATCGTTTTTCATCATCGGATAAAACCTGCATCAACATTGTGAGTCAAAACACGTAGACTTTTTTTTTTGTTTAGAAGCATTAACGTTCTATTCGTTTCATTATAATTAGCTATGTATGTATTTATAACGAAACCCAAACGAACCAATTTACAAATTACCACCTCCTATGGCATATTACCTCATAAGCATAGTTAATGTCCTTGTTCAGCCTGGTTCTTTGCAAAAACATGATAAAACTATAGTGCATTGAAGTTGGATATAGAACTCATAGTAAATGTACAATGTTAAAAAACTTGTTCACGTAAGGATGATAATGTAAGATTATGAAAGACTATGTAAGATTATGAAAGACTGAATGATCATTATTGAATGAGTAGGTTACAATATATAGGGATTACGAGTAACCCTAGAAACCTAACTAAGCCCGTGGGCCCATATTCTAATACTCCCCCGCAGTCGTAGCGGATAGAACTAGAAGCTTAGACTGAAAAACAAAAACAATAATAAACCCTAAAAAACTGTCTTCGATTTCGGTCAAAATTCCATAATCTTGCAATCTTCAATCCATAATCTTTGATCCACAGTTTTGAATGATCTCGTAATCCTATAAGAGGCAACCAATACGGCAGTGCAGCGGCAGCCGGTAGCGGCGCGGCGGCGGATCGTAATCTTGCAGGCGGCGCGGCGGAAGACCGTAGTCTAATGAGCGGCGGTAGCACGGCGGCAAGGGGCGGCTTGACGGATATGCGAAATCAACAGGATGAGCCGTAACATCATCTGTGTGGTAAGAGACCGTAAGAAGACTGGTGAATCTAGAACCGAAGACGAAGCTTTATTTTAACACAAAACTCAAAAAAAAAACAGAAACGGAAAACGAAGAAAGACCGGACAGGGCGGCAGTGGCGGCACGCCGCCCTGTCTAGGGTTTTTCTCAAGTTGTGACGGCTAGGGTTTGTATATTTGTGTGTGGCGCGGCGGAAACGGTATAGAGCCTAGGCTGACTCTGATACCATGTAAGATTATGAAAGACTGAATGATCATTATTGAATGAGTAGGTTACAATATATAGGGATTACGAGTAACCCTAGAAACCTAACTAAGCCCGTGGGCACATATTCTAATAGATAACTCCTAGCAAGTTTCCTATACGCTGAACATATATTAACACGAGTTAAAACCTTTTTGTAAATTTATCATCGACTTGTAAATTTGACTAACCACTCTTAATTTCTGATTTGCTGGCAGTCTTTGACACCCCTAGTATCGAATAGAAACCCTGGGTACCAAGTAAAAAGAATATTAAAACTCTCGACAAGTTACAACAATATACAAAAGCAAATTATTATTATTATTAGAATGTAGATGAAATAGCTCAACAGCAAACTTACCGGTTTAGCTCGAACAACGAGGCTGCAGTGATGAAAATTACCACTTGCAGACCTCATATGATAATGATATGATGTGTGCAAGGAATGTTGTGAGAAGAAGCTTGAACATGGTGATGCAAACCCTCTTGTCTTTGTTGACAAAACTGATGACCAAGTAGGAAAAAAATACATAATTGAGATTAATATTGGATATCATATAGGTAACCAGTGCTCGGTTTTAAAAAGCGAAAAGTGCACTGAGGCAACAAGGTCTAAAACCGAAGCGCAAAAGCGGAAGGCTTTTCATACACAAAGTGCATTGTGTTTATATATATTTTATTTATATAGTAGGGCTGGCATAACGGGTCAACCCGATCTGTTAAGACACGAACACGATAAGACACGAACCCGAAACAAGTAAACACGAACACGACACGAAATCTTATCGTGTCAGATTTTCAAAACACGAACACGAACCTGTTAATAAACAGGTTACACGAAATGACCTGTTAAGACACGAAAAAACTACCAACGTATCATACGACCTGTTTAAGACATGAACACGACCTGTTAAGACACGAACACGACATGTTTAAGATACGCACACGACCTGTTAAGACACGAACATGACCTGTTTAAGACACGAACATGATTGAATTGGGGAAACTATGAACTAAATTGGGAATGGTGGTGTTTGTGAGAGAGATTTAAAACTTAGGGTTTGGATTATGGAAAAAGAACCGCGTGTGTCTGTGTATAATTCATCCCAGGTGCCACGACTGATGACCCCATGTCCACACCCACATATAATTTTTTTAATTTTTAATTATCAACATGTACTTAACGGGTCTTAACAGGTTAACGGGTTTTAACCTGTTTAGACACGAAACCTGTTAAGGTCTTATCGTGTCGACCTGTTTTAGACACGAAACCTGTTAAGGTTAAACACGAAACATGATAACTTCGTGTAGGTTCGTGTCGTGTTATCGTGTTCGTGTCAGAATTGCCAGCCCTATTTATATAGAGCATGTTGGGTGCTTTTTTCTTTTAAAAGGTTTTACATAAATGATTTTCGGAGTTCATTAATTTCGAAAATATTTTTCTTTTCTCCCAAATATGAGGGTAAATCAGGCAATAATTACCTTTCGAAACAATGGCTTAATAGATACTGAAGGTAACATTCTTTTTCTATCTAGTTGAGACATATTTTAGCATTAAGTGGTTGAAGTTTTTGGGGTGCTAGGTATAAGGTGGCAAAATCAGGCACTGTCAAATAGGTTTGGGTCAAATCGCGTTTCATGCTAAAAAAAATTATCTTCAAATAAATGATAATTTCAAAGTTGATCACCAAAAATATGTTATTTCACTAGTAGTATTTAAACATCTAAAATAAAATGATTTATGTATGAAGCTTTTTGCTTTAAAAATACACTCCGGGCAACTTTCGGTTTAAATACTTTGTTTTCATAAGCCATGTTTTAGTATGACATGTTTGACCCGTTAATAACTGAATATGCTCGTTATAATTTATAAATAATGGGTTGAAACTACCACATATCATATTGTTACTTGATGTGTAGTAAATGTGTTCTTTCTCTGTTGTTTTACAGCCCCACAAAGCATAGAAGGGAGAAGTGCGCATGTTTGGGTTGTGTATACTTTTTGGCTGGTGAATGTCCGCAAAAAAAGCTCCTATCATGTCACTTTTTGTTGAGTGAATAGAAGAAGAAAATGGCATAAACATGAAGTGGATTTTAATGTTGTGAAGTTTGAAACTCATATGCAATGCTTGTCACTGCTTATGGTTTTTGGTAGAACTACAAGCTCTGCATCATGGATGATGGCTTGAAGACCATGCTCACAAAGGCCCGGGACCATGTCTTGGTTTGATCGTTATTAAACCAAACTGAACCAGATGGTAAAGTATTTCTGTTCAGCTGAACCTTTTTTGGGTACCCATGAGAACTTGTTATCGGATAACTTACGGAACCCGTCAATGCCCTGATAGGGGGATCAAGTTAGTTAATAATTGGAAGCAAGTTTCAAATCTAAGACCACTAGCAAGAGGGTAATCACGTGCTTACCGCTGTACTGCCCCTTGAAGGTTATCTGCAACCTTGTTAACAGTGTTAAAAGATGTTTAAGTTGTTTCAAAATGTCCCAAACTAGGGAAGATTGGTATAAGCTTCTCTAGTCACTTCCTAAGTCGCCAATGGTTGTTATTTTGTGTTTGTTTTGCTCTAGAAAGTCTAGATTGTTAACAATATCTTACATTCAGATTTGTTATTGGAATTCTGTTCGGTGGTGTTCTTGGGATGTCCTTTGTTATTTTAACATTCCAGTTTACAACTTGTTCACACTGGTGAAGGAAAGTTAAAATCAATAATTGATGAAGGATTTTAGTTATTTTATGCACGAAACGGTACGAGGATGTCAGTACAATATACACATTTATATATTCTTTAAATATTGAGAATTCTGGTGTTACATATATAACATTGGATGGGGATCGGAGTTTGATTTAGAGACCAATTGATTTCCATATTCAGTGTTTGGTTTGAATACCAAAATTAAGTTAGTTCTCATAGGTGGTGTTTGGTATACATTAGGAGGTGGAATTGAATGGACTATTGTGAGAGAATGAAAAAAAAAATTTGTTTGGTTCGTCAAGGGAATGAAATTAATCACCTATTTGGTTGGTCACTTGGAGCTATATCACTTCTCATCGATCATGTGCATGTGCATGATGTTTAGTGACCAAACACGAATCTTGTTACGTCCCTAGCAACCATTTCTCTTTTTCATAGGTCATGATTATATTATGCCATACGAAACTAGAAGGCATGAAATCGGTTATGTGATAATGAGTTCTGTACATATTTGGAAAAGAAAGTTCCAAAAGTTGTCACTTGGCTCGCTTTTCTTGCATCATTGACCATAACAAACACGTGAAATATAACTCTTGCTATCCACAGTACTAAGGGGGGTTTCACGAGTCACGAGACCATCGACCTTCTGGCTGGCCAATTTTTCTAAATAACATAGATATTCGCTGCCATCGTCGTTCTTTTTAGGTACCAAAAGTTGTTACACTAGTACAAAACCAATTTTTTGGTGGTGTCAAATTAATTTTTTGGTGTTATATTATAATACAAAGCAACAAATAACAATATTACAACACTAATAAATAAACATACCACCAAAAAATAGATTACAAACCACCATTAAATGCTTACAGCCATAAAAATGATTTTTTGATGGTGAAAGTTGTTAATAGCATCAAAATACATCGCAAAATTGCTTTTTTTAAGCCTGGAAGTTGAAAATAGCACCAAAAACTTATATATGCTCAATCCTCTCCAATCTACAATACCATTAAAATAGGTATTCCCAGTTAAAGGTATTTTATTGATGATAAAGTAAACTTTCGTTTTGCTCTCTGTGGTTTGGTCGTTTTAACGGTTTTGCCCCAATCCTTTCAAAATAGCCATTTTACATCCTGATCTATGAAGCTTATCTCTATTTTACTCTCCGCCCCTAACGCCATCCAATTCAACCGTTAAATCCTGGTCACATGCCCCTCACATGAGGGGCATTTTAGTCTTTTCCCATAATTAATTATTGAGTTAACTTCCATTTTTGCTCCCTGTAATTTGATCATTTTAACGGTTTTACCCCAATAGTTTAAAAATAGCCATTTTCCTACCTAATTTTTCTAACTTTTTATCATTTTACTCCCTGCCTATAACTCCTTAAAAAATCCATTAACTAGAAGGGTATTTTGGTAATTTTATAGATAAAAGCAAGAGCATGTAAGTCTTTTCACTTAAATAAACCTATAACTTGATTATTTACATGTATATAAGTAATTCTTTTCTGATCTCTCATCTTTCCAACCACTTTTTCTACCGGCCACCGCCATCCACAACCATCCACCACCACCTGCGACTACCACCTACAGCCCACGACTACACCGAGTTTTAACTAAACGTTTTAGTCGAGTTAGAGCCAGGGAGTAACCTACCGAAATACCCATACTTTTAATTGAACATTTTAACTGAGTTAGAGCCAGGGAGCAAACTTACGACAAACTCGAAAGATCAGGGAGGAAAATGGCTATTTTTAGATTATTGGAGCAAAACCGTTAAAATGACCAAACCACATGGAGCAAAACGAAAGTTAACTCTTAATTATTTATTAATTTATATGTATATATTTATATAAACTAGAAAAGCATTCAACCCAATTCATCACAACTGTCGTTGTCTCTCTCTCTCCCTCTAACTTCTGTAATATCCACCACCGCTGCCATGAGACACCACCACCGCCCATCCCACCAGCCTACTGGAATTGACGATGACAGAACAGATCGAAGAAGTGTTGGTGGTATCCAACTGCTGCCACCGTAAACTCCGACTAATCTTGTCGTCGGTTCAAAAACTGCCTATTGGACCATCGCCATCTGCCGCTAATATCACCAAACTAGATGAACTTCATCTTCAATATTCAAACTGGAACATAAATCAGTTCGGATCTGAAAAGGGGTAAGGGCGGCGGCTAGGGTTTCCACGCGAACGACGTTGATGATGACGATGGGGATTTAGGTTCCGGTGAGGTGGTGGTTCTGATAACAAACTTGTGAGGTGGTTGTTAGAGAGAGGAGATATGAGAGTCGTACAGAGGTCGGGGTTGTGTGGGGGGTGTTGGAAGTGAAGGTTGAAGGTGGTGGTGTGGGGATCAAATCTGCAATGGTGGTGTGACACAATACCGAACGGAGACGGTCGTGATGGTGGTCGGTAGGTGATGGTGGTCGGTAGGTGATGGTGGTTGTGGATGGTGTCAGAAAGTGGTGGTTAATGGGGTGGTGGGTAGTGTTGGTGTTGACAGGTGGTGGTTAGTGGGTGGTGTCGGCAGGTACTGGTTAGTGGGGTGGTGGGTGGTGTTGGCAGGTGGTGGTTAGCGGTGGTCGGTAGATGATGGTGGTGGTGGTGCAAGATAGTGGCTGTTGGTGGGGAGGTTGTTGATGGTGAGACTGATTTACGGAGCAGCGAGAGCATGTAGAGAGAGAAGAGAGTGTATATCTGTTTTATATATGTATTATATTATATATAATAACAAAATATCTAAAATATGGGAAAAGACTAAAAAGCCCCTCATGTGAGGGGCATGTGACCAGGATTTAACGGTTGAATTGGATGGTGTTAAGGGCGGGGAGTGAAATGGAGATAAGCTTCATAGACCAGAGAGTAAAATGGCTATTTTTAAAGGATAGAGGCAAAACCGTTAAAACGGCCAAACCACAGGGAGCAAAATGGAAGTTTACTCTTGATGATATGTTTTGATTTAATATTTCATTTGTTATGTTTTAATTGAATATAAATTTTTTTATTTTTTTAACGGCCAACAGAATCAACTCTGAGCACTCTTGGGGCGCCCACTGGACAAACGAAGTACTCTGAGAGTAACCCGAGTCCACCACCAATTCCATGGAAAACCCGGTAACCCCCGCGCCCGTAGACACGGCGGTGAAATTACCGGTAAAACCCGTTTGGCTCAAGGATCCAAAACAGGTTTCACTAGATCTCCTATCATTGCCCACTAGTGTCTCACTCAGCACCAAGTGGGAGTTGAACTTACATCTCTTAAGAGAAATGCAAGTCTTCCACCACTTTCTTTAAATCTTTATTCAATCATCACTTTAAGGTACGAAGTTTAAATTTAATTACATTTATTGTGTAATTAAGTTGGGAGTGGTGGGAGCGGAACGGATAGTTAGGAGTGACAACAACCAATACCTAATAGTTAAGGGTGATAAAATCAAATAACCCTAAAAGAATTTTGTTTCCACATTATTAACATACTAAAATAAATCACTTTAGACAAGGGTTAATGAAATATAAAAAAATATAAATTGAAATTTTCGGGTATAAGATTGGGTATATATTTCGGGTAAACGGGTATATGGTTTCGGGTAATTGGGTTAGGTATCACCTAATCCTGTACCCGACCCATATCCGTGAAAAAAATTAAAACTAATCTCATACCCATTCAAATACCCGTCAGACATCAGGTATACCCGTTTTAGTATCAGGTTTCAGAAATACCCGTCTGACTCGAATATTTTTTCCATCCATACCACTAGGGTATAAAGCAACGAGGTTTGATTTCTCTATCTAAACACTAATACCATATTTAATTTCCTATAAATGCTAACGTTGTCTTTTATGATTTTATATGTTTTTAATTTTATCTTGAGAATTAATAAATCTAAAGTTTAAATAAATGTTGGCATTATCAAAATCTAAAAAATTTGAATGCTACGAGATAATGTAAAGTCCCTCCAATATTTTGATCATTTGACTTAAAAAACTAATGTCCCGCTCTCCGCTTCCTCCCAAAGTCCCAATATTTTGATTCCCCACACCTAAAAATAAACTTCTCTTCTCTCCCCTAACCCTAGCCCGCTCACTTCTCCCAACCCAACTCAACTGATCATCAGCGTTAAGTTTGCTCTTAACCGTCTCCCCTAAACTGATCATCGCTAAATCGATCTCTCATCTTTAGCTCTGTTGGAAATCATCCTCTAGGCTCTTTAATCGTCCTCGTAAAACAGGTCCGTTCAATCTTTCTTCCTGATTTCGTCTTTTTTTTTTTCGATTTGGTTCTAAAAGGTTTATGCTATAAGTTGCTTAATTTCGTGTGATCCGTTTTATATTTTGATTTTTGGATAGGGGTATTTTGTTTGCAGGTTGTCTTGACCTTGAATTGTTATAGCTGAGCGAGGTTTCAGTTTTGGCTACCAAAACAAATTCTAATCGTTCAAGTGTTTCACCAATAGCTTAGGCTTTTTGAAACCCCTCCACTGATAGGTACCATTATTCAATGTTTTTCTTTTTTGCAAGAACCTTATTTGTTTGATAAGATATCTCAATACTCATGCACACATACACATTATAATTAGCATTCTCTTTATATTTATTCCTTTTAAATATGTAGGCTTTTGCTTCACTTATGGAGTCTCGTAATCCGTATAATGTTTTTTTTTGTTTTAGCTTTAAAATGAGCGTAGATAAATGAACTCAGGTTTTCTGGTCATTAAGATTTCTGTAAGGCAATGAATGGTCTGATCAAATTGGTCAAGCATCATGACATTTGAGCACCTTAGGATTTCATCTTACCACTATCTTTGTTTAATTTTTTAGGACTAACAGAAGTGGAGATCCCTCTGTACATTGTTTTCAACCATTTTCCCAGGAATGAACAAATATTAAATCCAAACAGTGTAGTATGATGTTTAATGTACACCGTATACACGTTCAGTGAATGTTTATTGTAAGCATATGTATGTTACATGACAAACAAGGGTCAGACATCGATTTGGTTAGGTGGTGAGAGATCTATTTTAATAATTATTTGTAGTATTTCATTTCATGTACAAGAACAAACAATAAGCATACAACCACACTTTCTTAATTTTTGTTCTATAGTGGTTTGTCGCCGCCATGGCTTGCTTCTAGCTTCTGGGAGTGGAAAAGGAACTTGCTTTACATGCCCTTATCATGTGAGTTAACTTCTACAATCTAGGAATTGTGTTTTCTTGGTTAGTTGGCGAATCTTGAAAGTACAAGCATGTACGAGCTTAGTTTTTTGCAGGTCTTTTGTGATAGTTACTTATTATATGGTGGGTATCGTGTACCTTTCGCACATAAAGATCTTGCATCAGGTCTTAAGCTTGACTCGTATTTCACTACATTTGCATTATGGTTGTGCTCTTTCTAACTGTTTCTTGTTTTTGCGTGCCCCAGGATAAGTATTGTATATGGATGGACACTAATGAAGAATGGTATTTTGGAGAATCTCAAATCGAGAGTTTAGTGATAGATTTAATGTTGGGATTTATTAAAAAGATGTTTTGATGTTGTAAGCATTAGTTTGTGTTTCATTGAGACTTTTAATTTGTAATTCGATACACTTGAACGGGTTGTTTAATACTAGGTAACTTTTGTCGTGAGCATGTCTATTTGTGTGTAATTGGAATTATATTGGGAAATATTACTGAAAATTCTGGAATTTTGCAAAAATATTAAAAATTTAGGTTTTTTTCTTGTCTTATTTTTTGGTGCTATGGAGATGTTTTTTTGGTGCTATGTAGATTTGTTATTATTTGACACGTGTTAGTTTTTATATTGATTTTTTTGGTGGTGTGTTTGTAGATTTAATGGTGGTGGGACTTGTGTTTCTATCATTGATTTTTTGGTGGTGTGTTTAGAGATTTAATGGTGCTGTTATTGAACAGCACCAACAAATCCCATTATTTGGTGGTATATTTGTTGGTGCTCTATGGTACAACATAAAATAAAGCATAAAATACAGCACCAAAAAACTTATTTTGTACTAGTGTTACTTTGTATCATGTCCATGATATTCGGTAACTGACAGCATTCATTTCTCAATTTCAAGTCACGAGTACATCACGTTAAAGTAACTACTATGCTAAGACTAAAGGGTATGGGGGCCGGCTTAGGCCCGGCGCCGGTCCCCCACACCGCCCCCCTCGGCCCGGCTCGTCCCAAACGGCTCCCACACGACGCGGGCGACATGCCTCCTTTTCAAATTTCTAGCCGTTACAAACGGCTATATTAATAATAAAAAAAACCTTTTTAACTTTAAATAAATACCCCTCATCTCATCCATTTTTATATCAATTTCTCAATACTTCTCCCATTCTCATCCAATTTTATAAAAAAAACACTCCATCTTTTTTATACAATCATGAATCCATTCAACCCAAACAACCCCAACCCGAACAATCCCAACCCGAACCAACCTAACTTTTTTTCGACTCCCGCTTACACTCCGACTATCGATCCTTCATGGGTGTCTCCGCAATTTACGTTTTCGGGTTTCCAACAATCACCCAACGCCTTCAAACAAATGTCCCAAGTTCAACAAATGCAACATTACCAAGCACTCCAACAAATCATGCAACGCAACTCGTTTGAACAATTCCGATCACAACCGCCAACTTCCCAACCGCAACCCCCGGTTCAACTTGACGATGATGATGAAGAAGTCGTCCCCGAATCGCCACCTCAAGAGCTCAAGCGCAAAAAAAACAAGGGGAAGGGGAAGGCGGTTGAAACCGTAGCCGAAACCGCACCCAAAGGCGGTTCGAGAGCAAAGCCGAGACCTTGGACAAAAATATAGGATAAGGCGCTAGCAATGGCGTTTGTTAAGTCCTCAACTTGCCCGATTATCGGTATGAACCAAAGTTTATTTTTTTAATTTAATGCATTTTTTTAAATTTAGGGAACAATCAAACGGGTAGTAGTTTTTGGAAGGCGACAACGGAAAGATTTAACGAGATTATGGAGCAAGGCCCGATGCGTGATCTCGATTCCGTCTCGGGCAAGTGGCGTAAAATGAGCAAGGCCATCAATACCTTTAGCGGGTATTATAACCAAATTTACACTAATCCTCCTAGTGGGAGTAACGACGAGGACATTCTTAACCTTGCTTTGGCTAAGTGGGACTCTAAAAATTCAACGCCTTTCCCGCACCTCCGAGCATGAAACATTTTAAAGAAAGAAAACAAATGGAAGCCGGTTCCAAATGAGGTCGCAACCGCCAAACGAAGTAAAACTTCCGAGTCCAAAAGTTATAGTGCGGGAGGCTCCACCGCTCGTTGTCAAATCGACATAAACGACGACCCGGAATATGACGAGGATGTGTTGCCAGTTCACGAGTCGGAACGTCCCACCGGAAGGGATAAAGCAAAAAAAGAGGCAGCCGGAAAGCGAAAAGGGGGTGGCTCGAGCCAAACGACTTCGGGGGCGGGTTCGAAAATGGACGAGTTGATATCCGAATTCCGTTCGTTCAAAGAGCTCGTGGCCGAAAAATATAGTTACAAGAAAACCTTGTTGGCCGACTATGCTCGAGCGGAGGATTTTAGGATTATGAGGTTGGATCTCGACTCAGTTCCGGAGGATGAATGCGAGGTTTATTGGAGGATGAAAGAGGAGGTTAAGAAAAAATAGACGTCGTAGGTTGTTTACTTTTTTAATCGTATCGTTATTTTTTTTCGTTTTTATGTTTACCGTTTCTAGGATTAGTAATTTTAATTTTTAAGAAATGTAATTTTTTTATGTTATGAAATGAATTTACTTATGTTGTTTTATGTTTTAATTTTATTTAATTTTTATGAAGTTTTTATTAAGTTAACAAAAAAAAAGTTAGAAAATTATAAAATAATTAGGTGGGATAGGCCTATCCTCCACCCCCCTCAAAATGCAAGGAGGCCCATCCTACATGGGATGGTGATGTGGCGCCTACATGGCGGCCCATCCTCATGGGGATGGGGCTCTCCATACCCTCTAGTCTAATAACACTACAAGAAAAGAATACATTTAGCGGCGACGACAATAGCGGCGACAGGCCAAACGTCGCCGCTATTAGTCGATCCGCGTCCCACCACCTACCATCAATCCCCAGCCGGTGATCCTTACCCTGATCCAACGGTTGGGGACTTAAGAACCAATAGCGGCGACAGTAATTAGGGTATTAGCGGTGACGAGTTATCTCCGCTAAAGAACTGTGGACCCTCATCAAACCCTAGCCACTGAAATCTTATCCAGATTCGAACCAGTAGCGGCGACGGTGAACTAATAGCGGCGACAAGCTGTCGCCGGTAATACTCGAACGAAATAAACCCTTTACAGCGGGCTTTTTTCCCTCTTTCCTCATTTTCCCCCTTTTCTTCTTCTCTCAAGCGACGGATTCCGGCAAATTTCTTCAAATTCGGTTAGTTTAAGTTTGAATCTTGTCAAATTTCTTCACTATTTTGTTATATACATGTTATAGTTTATAATTTTTGTGTGTTTTTTTTGTTTATGCTAGAGAAATCGGCTCACCACCATCACCTCTCCGGTCACCCCCATCATTTCTTCGGTCACCACCATCACTTCTCCGGTCACCACCTCGTCTCCGCGGTCTACATCTACTTGAAAACTTGAATTTACGGTTAGTTTTATATGAATTTTTTCAAAGTTTAGAAATTGTATAATTTTTTGTTTAGGTATGTAAATGTGTATGGAAGGATGTATGTTTGTATGTAAATGTTTGTGAAAATGTTGAATGTAGGTGTATTTGGTGAAAATGAGTATGTCACACCCCCAAAATCCCACCTGCGGAGTACTACCGCTTGGAGGCGTGACTGACCAGGATCCAGCCACCAATCATACTGAACAAGCATATAAACAGTTATAAAAGTTTAACCAATACGATTGGTGTTTCAAAACAAACAAATTAAGTTGCAAGCGGAAGCGTAAGTTTAAAGTTATAACATAAGTTCAAATGTTTTCAAATAGAACGTGGCACGCAGCAGTCTGTGTCCCACAACGACTCTCCTCCATGCAAGCTCCAGCAGAGTACCTATGGTCCTGCAAAGCATGTAGTAACGAGTCAACAACTAGTTGAGTGAGTTCACAGTTGGGTGTTCGTTTTAGTTGTTTCGAAAACAGTTTCCTTTAACTGGCATCCTGCCGTGGGGGTTACCCCATAGTTTAAAACGTGACATGTTCATTCCCAGTTACTCTGGCATTCCAGCCGTGGGGGCTACCCCATGATAGTTATCAGGCATTTCGGCCGTGGGGGCTACCCCATGCGTACACTAGACTCGTTACCATATCGACTGCTGACTGTAGTCATGTTTATGTGCCCTGAAAACATCAATGTCTATCATCATTGACGTGCCCCAGATCCATTAGTTCACGCCCGTCCTCTGCGGCACGGTGTGAGGTTTGTCAGACCTAAATAGCGCTATCTAACTAATGACCCGCTCGCCATTGGCCCGACGATTAAGTCGATACAAAAAGGAGGGACTTCGTGATAGAGTTTTAGTCTAGTACGAGTTATCCGTCCATCCGGACGAGGAATCACATTCCTGAACCATAGCCGTCCTACCCAAGGAGGACGAGGAACCCACGTTCCTTAACCCCGTTCCCAACCCAGGGAATCCCATGCTTTGTAAAGGGTGTGAACTCACCTTGGTTTGCTCGGTAGTAACACAGAAAGGTCAATCAATTTGCAGGTAATCAATTAGGTCCTATCACAGATATTTTTCGTATCAGATTCAAGCCAGCAGTGCACGTATGTTCAACACGTATTGCACACAGGTAATAATCATGGCAACACGTTTAACATTAACAGTTCGCAGTTAACAGTCAAACACAACCCAAAGTCTAAGTGTGAGGCCCTAACAGTTGGGCTCATGATAACAGGCCCAAACAACACGTCAACAGTAACACAGAAGTCCATAAGTCCGACCCACTAACTTAGGCCCATAACTAAGCAAGCCCACTAAGGGGTCTCGAGTCGCAACCGGACTCGCAAACGTGGTTTCGAGTTGTGCTGTTATGTTGGTCATGGGTGGTTGCGAGTCGCAACCGTGGTCTCGGCTGATCATGCTAAGGTTTCGAGTCGCAACCTGTGTCGTAACTATGGTCTCGGTTCATCATGCTGTGGTTGCGAGTCGCAACAGGACTACTCGTAACCTCTGTCGCAACTGGCGGTCTCGACTTGTAATGTTGTGGTTGCGAGTCGCAACCAGGGGTTTCGACTCCCCAACAGTTGCTGATTCTGCACAGTTGTACTATCCAATAACATTCCAATTGCATGCACCCTATTTGTGTACTATCCACTTAAACATGTTTTCTTGTCTAAACATTCATGAATTCAGATCAAACAAGCAGGATTTCAAATATTTAACCCACATTCAAAGCATATTCAACAAGTTCTTCATGTTCTTCAAACATTCAAGCATATTCATAACATATTCAACCTTTGTTCAAGCATATTATGCATTCTTCCTAATTATACACGAACAACTATCAAACACTTGGACTTAATACCACAATCCGGTTCTATACTTAACCGATAATATGACAAACATATACCGATTTCATGCTCAACAAGACTAGTGATTCGATCTTCACTTAAACACCAAGCACTATCCATCCGAAATCAAGCATATTAACCGGTTATCTCATTGTACACATTAGAATCATCATATACATCAAGAACATCATGTAGACACTAATATCCAAACACAATAAACATCATCCTTTGTTCAACAAGTAGTTATTTCCTTTCAAGTAACATTTTTATCATAAACAATCATTTCATGTGCAACAACTTAGCAAACAACCCTAATGTCATAATCATCAATCCAAGCACAAACATAATAAGAATCACTAACCGGTTAAGAGGTAGGAAAGGTGAACTCCAAGTGTCGATTTCCAAGCTTGAGCCGAAATCCTAGTGCTAACCGATTGGGTCCGAAAATGATGTGTGTTTGTGTTCTTAGGGTTTTAGTGAGAGGGAAAGTATGAGAGTGTGGGTGTGTGTAGTCCAAGGAAATGGTGAGTGTGGTCATGAGTGTAGTATTTATACTAGTTCTTCATGATCCACCCAAAAGGGCTTACCAAAACCGGTTAGAGGAGGTCACGGCCCAAAGGCCCAAATCGGTCACTATTCACTCGAGACCTCATGGTCTCGAGTCGGGTCCTTGTCGTCTCGAGTTGGGTTCTCGGTTCACGTAATATACATACATATATACCATACGTACAAGCAAGCACATAGTCACATAAAATGATCACTTATGTTATTACATTAACAAGTTACTAGTCACGAAATGTTTCAAGCAAGTTACATCGAGATACGAGAAAGGTTCTAAATTTCGAGTTGTCACATCATCCCCAAGTTGAAAGAAATTTCGTCCTGAAATTTGATGGCACTCACTGAGGAAGCTAGTTAAGTTGTATGGTTTTCCCGGTTATCCTGGGGTGTCACATCCACCCCCCGTTGATCTGGAATTTCGTCCCGAAATTCCGTAGCTTCAGCCTCAGTAGCGGTTGTACTGTTCTCAAACAGTTGAGGATACTTTTGTTTCATCCGATCTTCGCGCTCCCAGGTAAACTCTGGGCCGCGACGTGAGTTCCAACGAACTCGAACGAGAGGTATTCTAGTGCTCTTGAGGACCTTAACATCCCGGTCCGTGATTTCGACTGGTTCCTCGACGAATTTCAACTGTTCGTCGATCGTGAGTTCCTTCAGAGGAACTACGTGGGTCTCATCTGACAGACACTTCTTCAGATTCGACACATGGAAAACGTTGTGAACTGCACCAAGTTCTGTTGGTAGGTTCAGTCTGTAGGCCACCTTGCCTATTTTCTCAATGATTTCGAAAGGTCCAACGTATCGTGGGTTGAGTTTGCCTCGTTTACCAAAATGAACCACACCCTTCCAGGGTGAAACTTTGAGTAATACCCGCTCCCCATCCTGGAGCTCAAGTGGTTTCCTGCCCTTATCGGCGTAGGCCTTCTGACGGTCTCGAGCGGCCGCCATGCGTTGTCGTATTTGAGCAATCCGCTCAGTAGTGTCCACCACATGTTCTGGACCAGTGATTTGACTATCTCCCACCTCTGCCCAACAAAGAGGTGACCGGCATTTACGTCCGTACAATGCCTCAAACGGAGCAGCTTTGATGCTGGTGTGGTAGCTGTTATTATATGAAAATTCCACAAGTGGCAGATGCTTCTCCCAGCCGTTGCCAAAGTCGATTACACATGCCCGAAGCATGTCTTCTAAGGTCTGAATAGTTCGCTCGGACTGCCCGTCCGTCTGTGGGTGATACGCTGTGCTCATATCCAAACGTGAGCCAAAAGATTTGTGCATTGCTTGCCACAGCTCTGAGGTAAAACGCGCGTCTCGATCCGAGATAATAGAAGTGGGCACCCCGTGCCTCGAAACAATTTCCTTGAGATATATTTCCGCTAGAGTGGAGAATTTATCTGTTTCCTTAATTGCCAAGAAGTGTGCGGACTTTGTAAGTCGATCCACAATCACCCAGATAGTATCGTTTCCGCGCTGTGATCTGGGTAGGCCAGTGACAAAATCCATGGAAATTTGCTCCCATTTCCATTGTGGTATCTCTGGTTGTTGGAGTAGGCCTGAGGGTTTCTGATATTCTGTCTTGACTCGCGCACAAGTCAAACACTTGCTGACGTAAGTTGCTATGTGGGCCTTCATGCTAGGCCACCAATACGTAGTCTTAATATCGTGGTACATCTTGTCCGAACCAGGTTGTACCGAGTAGCGAGATCTGTGCGCTTCATCCATCACAAGTTCTCGTAAGTCGCCATAGAGTGGGACCCAAATGCGTCCTGTCACGTAGTAAGCACCGCCTTCCTTCTGTTCTAAGCGTTGCCTTGACCCGCATAGGGCTTCGGCTCTAACGTTTTCTGGTTTCAGTGCTTCTATCTGAGCAGCTCGTATTTGCGAAGGTAGACTAGAATGGATCGTGAGTTGTAGAGCTCTTACGCGCTTAGGCGCAGTGTCCTTTCGACTCAGGGCGTCGGCCACAACATTGGCCTTGCCCGGGTGATACCTGATGGAGCACTCATAGTCATTCAGTAGCTCGACCCATCGTCGTTGCTGCATATTCAGTTCCTTCTGCTTGAATATGTGCTCTAGACTCCTGTGGTCGGTGTAGATTGCGCACTTGGTTCCGTATAGGTAATGCCGCCATAACTTAAGTGCGAAAACAACAGCTCCCAGCTCTAAATCATGCGTAGTGTAGTTCTTCTCGTGAACTTTGAGTTGGCGTGAGGCGTAGGCTATGACTTTATCCCGTTGCATCAATACACAACCAAGACCTTGAATTGATGCATCACAGTAAACCACAAAATCGTCTGTGCCCTCTGGCAGTGAAAGGATAGGTGCACTACAAAGTCTATCCTTTAGGTGCTGAAAAGCTAACTCTTGTGCATTTCCCCAATGATAAACAACGCCTTTCTGTGTCAGCGAGGTGAGAGGCTGCGCGATCTTAGAAAAATCCTTAATGAATCTCCTGTAGTAACCTGCCAATCCCAAGAATTGGCGAATTTCCTTTGGTGTACGAGGTGCAGGCCAGTTCTTAATAGAGTCCACTTTGGATGGATCAACGTGGATCCCATCCTTGTTCACCACATGCCCTAAGAAATGGACTTCGCGAAGCCAGAAGTCGCATTTCGAAAACTTTGCGTAAAGCTGTTCTGTTCGAAGGAGTTCCAAAATAAGCCGTAGATGCTGTTCGTGCTCCTCTTTACTCTTAGAATAGATCAGGATGTCGTCGATGAAGACTATAACGAACTTGTCAAGGTAAGGCTTGCACACTCGGTTCATCAAGTCCATAAAAACTGCGGGTGCGTTCGTCAGCCCAAACGGCATGACCAAAAACTCATAGTGCCCATATCGAGTTCTAAAGGCTGTCTTAGAGACATCCTCTTCTCGAACTCTCAGCTGGTGATATCCCGATCTCAGATCAATCTTTGAATAGTAGCTCGACCCCTGCAACTGGTCGAACAAGTCGTCAATGCGCGGTAGAGGATAACGGTTCTTCACAGTCACCTTGTTGAGTTCACGATAGTCGATACACATTCTGAAGGTACCGTCCTTCTTCTTCACAAATAGTACTGGGGCTCCCCAAGGCGATGAGCTAGGACGAATAAAACCCTTATCCAAGAGTTCTTGTAGTTGCGTGGAGAGTTCTTCCAATTCTAATGGCGCTAAACGATAAGGTGCACGTGCTATAGGCGCAGCTCCAGGAGCTAGTTCAATCTGAAACTCGACTTGGCGATGGGGCGGAAGACCAGGTAGTTCCTCAGGGAATACCTCAGGGTAGTCACGTACAACTGGAAAATCTTCTAGCTTCTTCTCTTTCTCTGTGGTATCAGTAACTAGAGCCAAAATCGCTGTGTGGCCCTTTCGTAAGCACTTCTGGGCCTTAAGAAGAGAGATGATGTTCTCAACAGTACTTCTCTTGTCGCCACGAATCATGAGAGGTTCACTACCTAAACCAGGAATACGAATGATCTTCTCGTTGCAAAGAATCTCTGCTCGGTGTTGGGATAACCAATCAATCCCAATGACAACGTCGAAACTACCCAAGACGATAGGAATGAGGTCAATAGAGAAGGTCTGGTTAGCGAGAATGAGTCGGCAACCTTTGACTACGTGCGAGGCTTCCAAGCTCTTACCATTTGCTAGTTCTACTGTGTGCTTGTCGCTCAGGGGTGTTGGAATACGCTTAAGCATCTTACTAACTTCTAGTGACACATAGCTAGTATCGGCACCCGAATCAAATAAGACTGTAACATAAAAGTCGTCGAGAAGGAACTTACCCGTCACCACGTTGGGATCATTCCTTGCTTCACCTTGGCCAATCACGAACACTCGCCCCCTGGCACCATTGTTGTTGTTGTTGTTCCCATTGTTACCATTCCCCTGATTGTTGTTGTTGTTGTTCTGGTTCAGTTGGGGACAATCCTTCTTGAAGTGGCCTTCAGCTCCACACTGAAAGCACCCTTTGTTGTTACCCTGCTGCTGTCGCTGGTTCTGCTGAGGTTGCTGACGATTCTGATTGGCGGGATATGCGCTCCTGCAATCCTTTGCAACATGACCAGGCTTGTTGCACCGATGACAGTTGCCCCTGGTGCATGGCCCACTGTGGTGTAAGTTGCAGCGATTGCATTTGGGGTGATTCCCCTTGTATCCTCCATGACTTTGACCACCAGACGATTGCTGACTGGGGCTCTTGTGGTCGTCAGTCTTTCTCTGCTGAGACTGAGATTGCACAGAAGTTGAACCCTTTCTTGAAGTTCCATCCCATTTCCGTTTGTCCCCACTAGAGGTACCAGAAGTAGTTGCAGCACCTATGCGCTTTGGTAACTTGTTCTGCTCCACCGCTTGGTCAGTAAGACGGTGAGCCAATTGAACAACCTGCTGGATAGTAGTCAAGTTTGCTGAAGTCACATGGCTTTGGATCTCTGGCACCAAGCCCTTGAGATAAAGTTCAATTCGCTTATACGGAGGGTCCACCATAGTAGGACACAACAAGGCAAGCTCATGCGATCTCTTAGTATACGCCTCAATCTCTGACCCCGTCATCTTGAAGTTGTAGAACTCATCTTCCAGCTTATGGATGTCATCGCGACTGCAGTATTCCTCCTTAACCATTTCCTTGAAAGTTTCCCATGGGGTGGCGTTGGCAGCAACCAACCCCAGCATTTGCACTTGAGCATTCCACCACGTGAGGGCCAAACCCTCGAGAGTACCAGTAGCATACTTCACCCTGCGCGCTTCAGGGCATTCACACATTTCGAACACAGATTCTAGTTTCTCAAACCAGTGCAGGAGACCTACTGCTCCTTCAGTTCCGCTAAAAGTAGTGGGTCGACAGTCCATAAAGGTCTTAAATGTGCACACCGGTGCCTGAGCATGATGACCTAAGGTGGGTGGAAAGAAAGACAGAGTTTAACACAAAGGTTGGTTCACGAGAGTAGGATCCAAATGATCCTAGAACAAATTCGGACTGCAGGATATACCTCCTGCGTTTGCAGCTGCAAGCGCTGCGGCAACTCGTTCGTTGATCAAAGCCGTCAACTGGGCTTGTGTCATGTTAACGCGTCCAGACATGATTCTTCATAATAAGAGTAATACGAGTGAGAGAGGTTCGTGAAAGTACGATAGTAGGGTAGAGTAAGCACGCACGTGTTCAAGCAACAGTAGTTATACTAATCAAGCATACCATGGGCAATGTACTATGTAACTAACAAGTAGGCAATATACACATATCATATTACCTAGTATGTCGAGCCTTGCATGTGAAGTGAAGTGTCGTTGTGGACCGTTGAGCACTAAACCGGTTATAGTCTGGTTTTAACAAAAACGTTTCTCCTTTATTAAAACCAAGTTCACTATAACCAATGGCTCTGATACCAATCTGTCACACCCCCAAAATCCCACCTGCGGAGTACTACCGCTTGGAGGCGTGACTGACCAGGATCCAGCCACCAATCATACTGAACAAGCATATAAACAGTTATAAAAGTTTAACCAATACGATTGGTGTTTCAAAACAAACAAATTAAGTTGCAAGCGGAAGCGTAAGTTTAAAGTTATAACATAAGTTCAAATGTTTTCAAATAGAACGTGGCACGCAGCAGTCTGTGTCCCACAACGACTCTCCTCCATGCAAGCTCCAGCAGAGTACCTATGGTCCTGCAAAGCATGTAGTAACGAGTCAACAACTAGTTGAGTGAGTTCACAGTTGGGTGTTCGTTTTAGTTGTTTCGAAAACAGTTTCCTTTAACTGGCATCCTGCCGTGGGGGTTACCCCATAGTTTAAAACGTGACATGTTCATTCCCAGTTACTCTGGCATTCCAGCCGTGGGGGCTACCCCATGATAGTTATCAGGCATTTCGGCCGTGGGGGCTACCCCATGCGTACACTAGACTCGTTACCATATCGACTGCTGACTGTAGTCATGTTTATGTGCCCTGAAAACATCAATGTCTATCATCATTGACGTGCCCCAGATCCATTAGTTCACGCCCGTCCTCTGCGGCACGGTGTGAGGTTTGTCAGACCTAAATAGCGCTATCTAACTAATGACCCGCTCGCCATTGGCCCGGCGATTAAGTCGATACAAAAAGGAGGGACTTCGTGATAGAGTTTTAGTCTAGTACGAGTTATTCGTCCATCCGGACGAGGAATCACATTCCTGAACCATAGCCGTCCTACCCAAGGAGGACGAGGAACCCACGTTCCTTAACCCCGTTCCCAACCCAGGGAATCCCATGCTTTGTAAAGGGTGTGAACTCACCTTGGTTTGCTCGGTAGTAACACAGAAAGGTCAATCAATTTGCAGGTAATCAATTAGGTCCTATCACAGATATTTTTCGTATTAGATTCAAGCCAGCAGTGCACGTATGTTCAACACGTATTGCACACAGGTAATAATCATGGCAACACGTTTAACATTAACAGTTCGCAGTTAACAGTCAAACACAACCCAAAGTCTAAGTGTGAGGCCCTAACAGTTGGGCTCATGATAACAGGCCCAAACAACACGTCAACAGTAACACAGAAGTCCATAAGTCCGGCCCACTAACTTAGGCCCATAACTAAGCAAGCCCACTAAGGGGTCTCGAGTCGCAACCGGACTCGCAAACATGGTTTCGAGTTGTGCTGTTATGTTGGTCATGGGTGGTTGCGAGTCGCAACCGTGGTCTCGGCTGATCATGCTAAGGTTTCGAGTCGCAACCTGTGTCGTAACTATGGTCTCGGTTCATCATGCTGTGGTTGCGAGTCGCAACAGGACTCGTAACCTCTGTCGCAACTGGCGGTCTCGACTTGTAATGTTGTGGTTGCGAGTCGCAACCAGGGGTTTCGACTCCCCAACAGTTGCTGATTCTGCACAGTTGTACTATCCAATAACATTCCAATTGCATGCACCCTATTTGTGTACTATCCACTTAAACATGTTTTCTTGTCTAAACATTCATGAATTCAGATCAAACAAGCAGGATTTCAAATATTTAACCCACATTCAAAGCATATTCAACAAGTTCTTCATGTTCTTCAAACATTCAAGCATATTCATAACATATTCAACCTTTGTTCAAGCATATTATGCATTCTTCCTAATTATACACGAACAACTATCAAACACTTGGACTTAATACCACAATCCGGTTCTATACTTAACCGATAATATGACAAACATATACCGATTTCATGCTCAACAAGACTAGTGATTCGATCTTCACTTAAACACCAAGCACTATCCATCCGAAATCAAGCATATTAACCGGTTATCTCATTGTACACATTAGAATCATCATATACATCAAGAACATCATGTAGACACTAATATCCAAACACAATAAACATCATCCTTTGTTCAACAAGTAGTTATTTCCTTTCAAGTAACATTTTTATCATAAACAATCATTTCATGTGCAACAACTTAGCAAACAACCCTAATGTCATAATCATCAATCCAAGCACAAACACAATAAGAATCACTAACCGGTTAAGAGGTAGGAAAGGTGAACTCCAAGTGTCGATTTCCAAGCTTGAGCCGAAATCCTAGTGCTAACCGATTGGGTCCGAAAATGATGTGTGTTTGTGTTCTTAGGGTTTTAGTGAGAGGGAAAGTATGAGAGTGTGGGTGTGTGTAGTCCAAGGAAATGGTGAGTGTGGTCATGAGTGTAGTATTTATACTAGTTCTTCATGATCCACCCAAAAGGGCTTACCAAAACCGGTTAGAGGAGGTCACGGCCCAAAGGCCCAAATCGGTCACTATTCACTCGAGACCTCATGGTCTCGAGTCGGGTCCTGGTCGTCTCGAGTTGGGTTCTCGGTTCACGTAATATACATACATATATACCATACGTACAAGCAAGCACATAGTCACATAAAATGATCACTTATGTTATTACATTAACAAGTTACTAGTCACGAAATGTTTCAAGCAAGTTACATCGAGATACGAGAAAGGTTCTAAATTTCGAGTTGTCACAGAGTATATGTAGGTGTATGTATTTGTGTATGTAGGTGTATGTAAGGATGTATGTTTGTATGTAAATGTTTTTGAAAATGTATAATGTAGGTGTATTTGGTGAAAATGAGTATATCTAGGTGTATGTATTTGTGTATGTAGGTGTATGTATGTGTATGTAGGTGTATGTAAGGATGTATGTTTGTATGTAAATGTTTGTGAAAATGTATAATGTAGGTGTATTTGGTGAAAATGAGTATATGTAGGTGTATGTATTTGTGTATGTAGGTGTATGTAAGCATGTATGTGGGTATGTAAGTCTATGAATGAATGTATGTATGTAGGTGTATGTTAGTATGTTGGTGAAAAATGTGTATGTTAGTATGTATGTTTGTATAAAGTATGCAAATGTGTATGTAAGTATGAATAAATGATGTGGTTTTGGTCAAAATGTGTGTTTGGTCATGTTTGAAAAAAAATATGTTTAAGTTGATAACTTCTATGTTTATGTTTAGGTTTGAGAAAAAAATATATTTGAGATGATAATTTGAATGTTGTTTATTTGTAGGTTTGAAAAAAAAAAGTTTAAGTTTGATAATTAGTATGTTTGTGTTTAGGTTTGAAAACATCTGTATTTACCTTTGAAAGATATATATTAGTTAGGAAATACCCTCCTTGAATTAAAATTATCATTTAAAACATAACGAACATAGAAAATACCCGCCAAAATTGAAATCACCATTTAAAACAAAAGGAGCTAAGAAAATACCTGTCAAAATTTAAACCACCATGAAGAACATTACATATTTAAAAAATCATGCCTGATATTGAATTCATCATTTCAAACATAACGAGCTAAGAAAACACCCAATCGAAATTGAAATCATGATTTAAAACATAACGTTCCGCCCAAAATTTAAAACAATCATTAAGAACATAACAAGCTTAAAAAACTGTGCTCGTGTTTAATTAATCATTTTAAACATAACGAGCTTAGAAATACCTGCCCGAAATTGATTTAGAAATTAATTTCGGGTTGTCCCCGTTTATCTTGGGACTGCTTTTTGAATACTTTATCTCATTTAGGATGTGAATGTGTATTACATGATTGTTTCTTTAAGAAGGATTCGGTTATCATTTTCTCTTTGCTCCTCGGGTATATATATCATTACATATATACTTGGGAGGTAAGAGGAAATGCTGCCGAATTTTTCTTAAACAAACAATCATGTAATACACATTCACATATGAGATAAAGTGTTCAAAAAGTGGGTTTAGCAGCCTACCCTTGTCTTGTTAATCCTAAATTAGATTTTCTTTCAGTTGCATAATGCCTATCGATAAAAGTTGGATTGATTCCCCACGTCATTCACCTCACTACAAGCAAGGACTCAAGTCATTTATCGAGATGTGTGAAATAGTGATAAAAAACCACGATGAAGTTAGATGTCCGTGTACCCGATGTAAAAATTCCGGCTTAATAACTATGGAAGAAATGAAATACCATTTGTGTATTAACAGTTTTTGGAAGGAATACACGAAGTGGACCTATCACAGGGACACGACTCCAATTGCAGAAGTAAACGATGTTGCGCCACAAGACGGTATGGTAAATGTTATTGAAGACATTAGGGGGGAGCGTATGGAAGAAGATACATACCTTAACCAAGAGAACTCGAATGGAGATAGTAGTGGTGTTGTTGATGATTTTGAAGACCTGGTAAAGGAAGTTGAAACAGAATTGTATCCTGGTTGTACCAAGTTTTCTTCTATCGACTTTTTAGCAAAGCTGTTGAATATAAAGGATACGTACCATTTGCAAAATGAAGCAGTAGATCGACTCCTCTCGTTGTTGCGAGAGTCAATGCCAGAAGGCAACAAGATTCCCCCTTCGTATTATGTAGCTAAGATTGGTTTGGCATATGAGATGATAGATGTGTGCACAAATGATTGTGCTCTCTTTTGGAAAGAAAACGAGTCCTTGCAAAATTGTTCCGTTTGTAATGAGAGTCGATGGGTCGATAAAGACACAAAAGGCACGAAGGTGGCTCGTAAGGTGTTACGATACTTTCCTTTGACGCCTAGACTACGACGTTTGTATTGTTCAAGGCACACAGCGAAAGATATGATATGGCATAGTACCGGACGATCGGAAGATGGGAATATGCGTCATCCAGTTGATGGATCTGCATGGCAAGACTTTGATAAAAAGTACCCAAACTTCGCAATGGAGCCACGAAATGTTCGCTTAGGGTTTGCAGCTGATGGTTTTAATCCCTTTAACAACGGTAGTGGATCCTCGACTCATAGCACGTGGTCGGTTATACTCACCACATATAATCTGCCTCCCTGGCTATGCATGCGAGAGTCCACATTCATGTTGACCTTGTTGATTCCTGGCCCTAAATCACCGGGGAAAGACATGGACGTTTTCCTTAGACCGTTAGTGCATGAGCTTAAGCAATTGTGGCAGACAGGTGTACGTACTAAAGACGCAGCAACAAACACATACTTCACAATGAAGGCGGTGTTGTTATGGACCATAAATGACTTTCCAGCCCGTAGTAGTATATCAGGTTGGAGCGGACAAGGCTACATGGCATGCCCAACTTGTAACCAAGACACTCCTTCAATACGTGTAACTGGTAAATGTGCTTATGTTGGTCATCGCGGTTCTTAGATGCCAACCATCCTTCGAGAACAAGTCTCGACTTTAACAGGAGACCCGAGATACGAGACCCTCTGAGACAGTTTAGCCCAGCTGACATAGAAGCTCAACTCGGTCGTTTAATTAATCGTCTACCAGGCAAGCATCCAGATTTTGGAGGTGGGAGGATAACCCAGTTAGATTTCGAGTTGAACTGGTCCAAAAGAAGCATATTTTTTGACCTTGAGTATTGGTCTTCTCTGTAGCTGAAACATAACTTAGATGTAATGCATATAGAGAAAAATGTGTGCGACAACTTGCTCGGTACTCTTCTAATGAACGATAAGAGCAAAGACACGCCAAATGCGCGGTCCGACTTGGAAAAACTAAACATTCGGCCGACACAATGGCTGAAACAATCGGGTGGCAAGTTCTTAAGTCCTCACCCAAAGTACTCATTCAAGTTCGATGATCGAAAACTTTTTTGTCAGTTTATAAAAAAATGTTAAATTACCAGATGGGTTTGGATCTAATATCAAAAAGAGGGTGACAGATAACAATGCTAACATTACCGGGTTGAAATCTCATGACTGTCATATCCTCATGCAACGTTTGATACCGATTGGGGTTAGAGGGCTTTTGACTAAAGATACATCTACACCAATAGTAGACCTTTGTATGTTCTTTAAGCAACTTTGCTCTAGAACACTATCGGTGGATGATATGAAGAAAGCAAAGGATGACATTGTTACCATTTTATGCAAGTTAGAGATGATTTATCCACCTGCGTTCTTTGACATTATGGTTCATTTACTTGTGCATTTACCTGATGAAGTGATTGCGGGAGGTCCAGTAGCTTTTAGATGGATGTATCTATTTGAAAGATACATGAAAAAACTAAAGAACTATGTCAAAAACCCGGCAAGGCCTGAAGGTTGTATAGCTGAAGGTTATGTGTTTGAAGAAGCTCTAACATTTTGTTCAATGTACCTTAAAGATGTTCAGACTAAGTTCAATTGCCCAGATAGAAACGACGATGTCGTTGTTGAAAAAAGAAAGTTATGGGTGTTTGAGTCCAAATGTCGTCCTGTTGGCGCAAGAAAGGACAAATATCTATCATTCATCGAAAAAAGCAAGATGGAATGGTTTGTCCTCGAAAACTGCACAGAAGTTAGGGAGTACATGAAGTGAGTGCTTCTATCTTTAACTTTTCATAATCTGTTAATTGGTATTTTTCATTCCTTTCTTATATTTGTCATCAATGTAGTGAATTCAAACATACACATCCCCAAGATGATCTTAAAACAAAATTTCCGGGATGGTTTCTCCATAAGGTATAATATATATATAACACTCATTACTCTACACTTGCTAGGTAATACATATATAACAAACATTATTACTCTATATTTGTTAGGTCCATTCGATGAAAACACAAAATTCTCCAGAATTCCACCCGGAGTTGTATGCTCTTTCAATTTGTGCGAAAATGACTGCTTACACTTACACTGCTTGCATAGTCAACGGTGTTAGGTTTAAGACACTTGAACGTGATGCAAAATGCGCAACGCAAAACTCTGTGGTGGAAGTGGTTGGAGAGAACGGTGTGAAATTAGAAGAAATTATTGAGTTGCGTTATACAAATGATTATTCCACTGTCCTATCTCGGTGCAAGTGGTTTGATACTCGAAGGGGTGTAAACCATGACAATAATATCACCAGTATAAGCACTGAACATGAATGGGACAAAGACGATCAACTCATATTTGCTTCGCAAGCCAAACAAGTGTTCTTCATCCAAGAAACGTCTCGAAACCAAAAAAATAAACATAGGTGGGTAGTCGAAAATGTTAATCATCGAAGAACTTGGGATCAGCCATTAAGTGATGACCGCGTCAATAAGGTTCAAAATGTTGACAAAGGCTTAGAAGATATTGACATTGTCGACAACAACTCTTCATCTGACTGTCCACTTGTCATTGACTTGACCCAATACTTTCAAATTGGATCTTCTCATGTTACTGCGGGTGAGCCTTCAATTGAAGTTGATCCCCCAACGGCTACCGTCGATGAAGTGTTTGAGGTCGAGACTGATTGTGATGAGGTCGAGGCTGATTGTGATGAGCATGATCCCGATTATGTGGAGTCTGACTAAAAGAAAAGTTATTGTAATTTATATTGATTTGTAATTGATAAAGACTTGTTTGAAATATTTATTTGAATTTGAGTTACACTTGTTGTACTTTCCCTTAATTTCTATTAGATACACATGCTGTAACATTGGTAACTTTATAGGGATTATGTTTTCGGTATTGCTGATATTCGCTTATCTTATGGCGGATGTGGCCCCCTGGGGACATGGGGGTGACGGCGCTGGTGATCCACTGGTTCCTCCTGGTGGATTTCGTGGCACACACGAGACAGACGGTAAGTCTTTTACTAAATTATTTTGTAGTCCTTATATTTTATATATTATAAATGTTGTTACTAATTATTTTTGTTTTAATTGCAGCGGTTCCCCCAAAGAAGGTTAGGGGGAAAGCCAAAAACGAGAAACTAAGGCGTCTGCTAAAAGCGGGGGGGGGGGGGTGGCTGTATCGCTTACGTTTGACAGACAGGTCACGTATACCCCTGTTGGTAAATCAAGAGATATGTTTTCATGGGAGGCCGGCCTGTATATGTGGCGGACCATCCCGTTCGATAAAATTGGATGGGATAACGTTGAACAACATTACAAGGATGCCCTCATGAACCACTTACGGGTAAATAAGTTATATGCATAAAATTTTGTCAAACATTTAAGCACATGCAAATCTAATTTATATATGATATTTTAACTTTTTTATTTAATTTGTAGGAAAATTTCAATTTTGATGAAGTGGAACGTGATTTAGAGGCCAAAGAATTGACGGGTGGTATTAGGGCTGTGCTTATGAAGCGGTACTCTAACCGCAAGTACGATGCTAAAAAATTATTTAAGAGCAAGGGAGGTTACAATGATATTACGAGCGCAAGAGCATACCATCCCCCGGATATGCCCTATGATAACTGGTTGAGAACCATCGAAGGTTTTCGGGACGAAAAATATATTAAAAGAAGCAAGGCCAACACACTAGTACGAGAGAAACAACAATTCCCATACCGTGGGGGGACATCGTCGTACGGTAGCACCGCCTATAAAAATGTAATGTTTTATGTATGCGTGAGTGTGTGTAAGCTTTTGTTTATTTAATGTCTAATCTAAGTTTAATGTTAAACAGGAGATGGATTGGGTACCTACGTATGCTAAAACCCACACGGACAATCAAGGGAATTGGGTTGATCCGGTTGCTGAACAAAATTATGTAAGTATTTCTTTTAAGCATTATTTTCTATAACAAATATATATATATACACACATATATATTTAATCATCTTCGTAAAATATAGCGGAACATACAACTGGCCACAAGTGAATGGAGCGGTGAGGGTCCACCAATTGCCCCGTATCAGGAAGCGTTGGGTGAGCGGCGAGGATGGTACCGCGGGATGGGGCCTAAACCTTCTTCCAACACGTCCTCGAACTCGTCATCTAACATGTCGTCTTCGCAAGCTCGGACGCAAGAACCCTTTTCCGAGGTAAACTACGCAATTTATAAAATAACAAACGAACGCATGTTCTTGTTAAATATATGCTAATATACGTTTTGATATCTATTATTGTAGGATTTTGTTAACAGCTTGTTTCAAACCCCGTCCTTTTTAAACCAACTTAACAACTATCTTGCTTCACAAGGAAAAGGAAAAGGAAAGTCAAAAGACTACGATTCTGATGACTTATTCGATAGGGAATCCGACGAGGAGTGACTTGTTGTTTTTAATGTATGATTTAATTAAACGTTGTAGGATTATAATGTACGACTTAAACGTAGTTTTTAACTATATTACCTTTAGTATATGTTGATTATGTTCATGGCGTATGTTTGCGTTGTTTGAAAATAGGCAGGTTCTGTTTTTCGGCCATAAAACTGGCTGGGCAGCTGTATATACAGCTGCTGTATTAAAAAAAAACAGACTTTTAGCGACGACAGCTGTCGTCGCTAAAGGTGGAAGATCAATACCGACGACAACGGTCAATACCGGCGACAACAGGTCAATAGCGTCCGAGCAATACCGGCGACGCTTTACCGGCGACTTGTCGCCGCTAATAGTCAATAGCGGCGACAAAAGTAGTCAATACCGGCGACAGCTGTCGCCGCTAAAGGTGCCCCGTTCTTGTAGTAAATCGAGTAACATCGTAAATGATGATTTCCTAAAAAGCACCCAAAAGGCGTCAACTTGCATTATGTGCATGATGTTTGGTAACCAGAATCAATCTTGTTACTCCCCTAACATTCGTTTCACGTTTTCAGGTCATGAATATATTACATTGAAGAAATTACAATGCATGAAATACTGATCGCATAACTTTTTACATCTACTATATGCAATAATGACTTATATCGAACAAAGAACATGACATCTTAGTAAACGCAGGTTCCAAAAGATGCCGCTTAGATTTGCTTTTCTTACATCACTGATCATAACAAATTCACAAACTTTAACTCTTACCCTTCATGTTACCAGAGGGGCACCATACCAAATTTTCTGGTTAAGTAGTTGAAACAACATTGTTCTTGAAAAGTTCTGATTCCATCACTATTTAAAATCCAATTTCTTTTTGTCACAAATTTTATGTAGTTAAACAATGTTAGAAAACACATATGCACAAGACTAAAAGTAAAAAAAAAGTTGCTAAAACTTGTGATACGATTTTAAGATACGAAAAAAGGAAGTTCATGTAAAAGATTATCTCATTTCAAGCCACACAAACATCAAGTTCAGTCCTTTTGTAAATCATTAATTATTTATTTGTATATATAGGTTCGTTTAGACTCATGAGCCTAGTTGCGCACAATATACAAAACTCGGACTTATTTCTTAAACGAGCTTATTCTAAGCTTGAGATCAGGCTCAAGCTCATTTAATCTCAAATCGATTAAAACTTTTAGGGAGCGGATCTCGAGTAGCTTATAAACAGCATGTCTCATAGACACCCTTGGTATAATGAAGTGGCTTTCCACATAAAGACTTGCTGGCTGTTTCATGTGATCCTGCATTCTCCTTTTTTATCTTTTAACCCCTTAACTAACCACTTCATATTATCTATATAAACTACCAATTTCCACAACAACCACACCACCACCAAAAGCTCACAAACATGAGCCACCACAGGGCTAACATGCATACAGGTATTCTAACCAAGAAAGAAATGACCGAGATGGAAAACCGGAATTTAGAGTTGTACTTGCAGAATTGCAAGATAATTCAAGAAAACGACAGGCTAAGGAGGATAGCTCAAGAGTTGAAGTTAAACAAGGAGAATCAGGCTATGCTCAAACAGACACTTGGTGATCCAAACTGCGTCAAGAATCCCGAGCCTGGCCTCCAACTCCAACTCGGTTCCAGTTCCCAGCAAGAGAAATCCAGCAAAGCCGACGCGAAGTCAAAACATTAGATGTGTATCGTCTAATCAGTTACCATGTTATCTACAGTAAATAAAAAAGACATCTGTCTTTTCTATATAATAATATCGTTTTCTTTTGAATAATGTCTCATTGTCACATTTGTTTTGTTCCATGAATTTTAAGAAGTGATTGATCTTTAAACTTTTAAAGTCAAGTTGCAGTAACATCTACTTAAAAGTGACAAGATGGACGGGTCAGATAACGGGCCAAAATGGATTTGCCTTGAAACAAGTATTTTTTTATATTAAAATCAACAGTGTAGGTACGAATCCCAGAAGCAGTGGAGGGTGGCGACGGCGACAGGTGGGTGGAGGCGGCGATCAGTGGCGGTGGTGGTCGGCGGTTTTAAAACCAAGTTGGTGAGACCTTTAGAGAGGTATCCATCATTCAACTAAATGCCATTTAAAAAAAAAATATTACAGAATTTACTCTCCTTTTTAATGACAAAGAGCATGCCTAATAAACTGTTGAAAATAACCAGAACCTTGGATTTTCTTGTTTGCAGGGTATCAATCATATTCATGACACAAATATTCATATTTCAGAAACTTAAATACCTCTTCACTATCACTTTATGGCCCAGCCCCAAAGCTTTGGCACTCCTTTTCTAGGCCATTATATGTTTATATCCCTTGTTGTTTCTAAATTGTGAAGAAAAGGGCCCTATTACTAAGGGGTAGCGGTATATGGGTGTGTAGTGCCCTTCCTCAAAAAGTCGAGGATTCCAGTCTACTCACTTGAGCAGCATTGGTTCTATTAGATCAAATGCCATGGCTACTCACTTGGAGCGAACCAAAAGTCGTTACCTTGTATCATGTCATGTGCATGATATTTGGTAATTGACAAGGGTCTTGTTTGTTACTCTCGTAGCATTCATTTCTCGTTTTCAGGTCATGAGTATATCACTATAAAGAAATTACTACGCAGTCACATGATAATCTAGTTAGTATATACCTTAATGAGTTTTACCGAACAAAGAATGTGACTTCTTAAGAAATGGTTGCTCCAAAAGTGATAGGGTTAAAACCTTGGGGAAGAAGAAAGCTAAGAGACAGAAGGAAATTTGACTCAAATTCTGGTTGATTTTCATTCCATACGTAAACCAATTAAATAAACAAGACACTTAAACAAGACACCCCCAAACTAAACCAAAATAACATCCTAATCCCTTGACTTAACAATAGTAATAAAACTAAAATATAAAATAAATAAGATACGTAACAATACTCCCCCCTTAACCTACTTTTTGCCCTCAAAAAGTAAGCTCTTCAATTCAATCCTTAACCATTGTCGTCGTCTTGTTCAGTTTCCTCATCGCCTTCCACATTAATCACAAAAAGTTGTTTCTTTTTGCACTTGTGTCCTGGAACGAACTTTTCAGTGCACCAAAAGCATTCTCCTTTTGACCTTTTTAACTCGAGTTCCTCACCTGACAAGCGCTTCGCGTTAATAGTTGCTGGTTTATAAGCTGGTGGCCCAGGGACTCCTGTTGGATCTGGAAGCAACGGATGTTTTGAAGCATTAACCGGAGGTGTTATTTTGACATCATCGGGTTGCAGCCCATCCTCCACGGCGTTGAAACGCTTCATCAAGCATGTGTTGTTGATAGTTTGAATTCTTGCTAACCCATACGCCTCACGTAGTGTTTGAGGCTTGAACATCTTTACCGGCCCTTTTATTTCCGGCTTCAAACCCTTCAAATATAGGCTAACAGCATAAGGTTCGCTAACGGTAACCTTGTTAAGCAAGCGATCGAAACCTGAATTATATTCTTATAGACCCTTGGCGTCATCAGTAAGTTGAACGAGAGATGCAATCTCTTCCATAGGGTCTTCAAACATTGCATCAGAAAAACAGGCAGAGATCGAACGAACATAGTCCGCCCATGGGACCTCGGCAACCGTGGCATTATGGGTCTTCAAATAGGCACGGTGCCATTGGAGGGCATCGCCTTCCAAGTGAACCACAGCACAACGTAATTTCGAGTCCTGGGGGTGTCATCCATCGAAAAAAAAATGTTCGCAGCGATAGACCCATCCCTCAACATCGTCCCTCGAAAATTTAGGGAAGTCGATCTTACCGATACGGAATGGTTTGGATGTTCGTGAGTCACCATCTGGGCCGGAGAAGGACCCGAAGGAACTGCCTGACGATTGAACTCCTTTGTCACGGATAGCCTTCAAGATTTCTTCCTGTTGCTTCGATGATTTCTCCTGTTGTTTCATCAAAGCGGCTAAGGCAGTTTGGATATCAGCGATCGCCTTATCGTGGGATTTGAGGGTGTTGTCGACTTCGTGGTTGCGGGTGTTAGTCATGGCGGCGGCAAGGTGTTCCGATGAGGAGTCGGAACGGCTCTGATACCCTTGATAGGGTTAAAACCTTGGGGAAGAAGAAAGCTAAGAGATAGAAGGAAATTTGACTCAAATTCTGGTTGATTTTCATTCCATACGTAAACCAATTAAATAAACAAGACACTTACACAAGACACCCCCAAACTAAACCAAAATAACATCCTAATCCCTTGACTTAACAATAGTAATAAAACTAAAATATACAATAAATAAGATACGTAACAAAAAGATCCCGCTTAGGGGAGGCGGGGTGGTTGGTTTTTTCCACCGTGATGAAAAGTTCCACGCGTGATGGTTTTCCTTTTTCCACCACCACCAAATTGTTCATCACGTTATAATATGGTTTCCGTGAAGTTTTTCACGCGTGACAAAGGTTTGAGTGATGGAAAATGTGAGGGGTGTAGGGTTTATTGTTGGGTGTTGTGAGTGATGACCTTTGCTACTAAAAAAGGTTGTGAGTGATGGAAAAATGGTTGATGACATGGCGGAACTTGAATGGGTGTTGTGAGTGATGAGTGAGTGATGAGTGATGACCACCCCCACCCCCCTTAGATTTGCTTTTATTGCATCATTGATCATAACAAACAAGCAAATTTCCACTCTTACCCTTTACGAAACTAGAGGGGCCCGCGAGACCATTAACCATTTAAGCCTCAAGCTGGCCTGAATTTCCAACTTACAAATATATCCAATGTCATTGTTTTCTTGTACTTTAACATCCTAACGATGATTTCCTTAAAACCACCAAAAAGACGTTAATTTGTATTATGTGCATGATGTTTGGTAACGAGAATCAATCTTGTTACTCCCTTAACATTCAACTCTCGTTTTCAGATCATGAAAATGCGTGAAATAATTGATCGCATAATTATCTAGTATATGCAATAATGATTTCAACCGAACAAAGAACATGACATCTTAGGAAACACATGCTCCAAAAGTTGTCGCTTGGATTTGCTTTTCTTACATCCCTAATCATAACGAACACACAAAGTTCAACTCTTACCCTTCATGTAACTAGAGGGGTGTAGGGTGCCATCGGCACTCTCTGACATACCATAATTTCCATTTGACGGGTTAAAATCCTAAATTGTCGTCAATAAATTGGTTAAAGCAATCTTGTGCTTGAAATGTTATGATTTCGTCAGTGTCTAAAACACCATTATTCTTTTCATCACGAATTTTTATATAAGAAGGCCGGCCCAGAGCAAGTGTCGGGTGGGCGACCGCTCTGGGCCCAAATCGAACTAGTGCCCGAAAAATTTATAATTTTTTATATGTATTATATATATATATATATATATGTTGGAAATTTTAGTGAAAATGAGTTTTTCACTAAATATTTTGGACATCAATAATATTTATATATGTGTTGTATAAATAATTATTTATGTGTTTGTGTTCAAACTATGTCCAAATAGAGCAAAGATGAATGAGATATCGAAGCTTGAAGTTGTATGTTTGGAACAAACAAAGATGAGAAAAATGGATTGAGATTTGTCACCTTGTCCCACATAGGTGGGATGACAAAACTTAAAGTGGTTTATAAGGAGGAGCACTCCTTGTGTATTGTTTTCTTAAAGGCAAAAACTAGTGGGATCCTTTAAGGTTGCGGCGCACCTTTCCTCGCACGTATGCGCGCTAGACATGGACCATAGGCCCAATGTGGCGCACTTTGAACTTCGCACACCGCCTTTGTATTTTTGCCCATGAGCACGTGGTCATGGCGGGTCCGCTTATGGCGCACCCTTGGGTGGCGTAGGCGGATGCTATGGCATGGCACATGTCGATGCGGCGCAAGCTCCTTAGGTGCATGGCGCACGTCATTGGCTTTGGCGAAGAATGCAAGTGGCGTACGAGTTTGGATGGCGCATGACCAGGTGGCATCCGTGTGGCACGCGAGTATGGATGGCACATGACCAGGTGGCGTCCTGGTATGCGTAGTCGCATCCGTGTGGAGCGTGACTCCATATGGCGTGGCATGAAATCCTTGAAGCGCGGCGCGCGGACTGGCGGATCAGTTCTAGCATGCGCAGGTTTGCAACAGTAATAGAAGAGCTGGTTGGACCTAGTCAAACTAGTTGTCTCAAACCGTTTAATGCGTGTCATGATGAATATGACCATTTTTGACTAACCACTTAAGTCCATTTAATTAGAGATTAAAGTCATATTCATTATCTTGTTTATTACAAGATTAATGTTATAGTTTTGACAAGATTAATGTCTATTTTTATTACTAGTTTTAATGAGGTTAAAACTATGAGTGTATATATATGAACCTGGTGGTTCATACTATAGACACCAAGAAAATTAGACATACCCTTTACTCTCGTTTTTCCTTTGAGAGGAGTACTCTCAAATTTACACAACTTCATCTTTTTCCTAATTTTATAAACACCAAATTATACTCGGGGTAATCTCGGGCGTGAGTGTCATCTCCGGCAGTACAACTACTGCTTCGGTTGTTGTATCCTGGAAACAGACCGTCTGAGAGGAGGCGCGGGATCTGTTTTAGGGGCCCCATGTCAAACACGATCCTCAACCAAAACCGTCAACTACAGTTTGTTCATTCTTGCAGCGGAGGTTCATACAAGACGGTGCGGTTGAAGTTCTTCCAAAGACGCTAGCTTGAATCAAGATTGGTACAATTATATTGTATTTTATATTCGTTTATTTAGTTTTTGTAACCGGTATTGTACTATTCGAATTTCCCACAAATAACGAGAGTCTCGTTATTATATTTTTTATATATATTTTATTGAAAACGTGAACCTACTTCCTACAATATATATATAATTAAAACACTATATCTATATCGAATTAAGACTATCCACTATTATGAACTTCTTTTACAACCGGTTGCCATTTGTAAATAAGACAAACAACATTTTAATTTTCAAAATGTAAAAATATTAAATATTGGCTCGACCGGATCGTTCTCGCAACCTTGGGTTGCAACCTTAAGTGATTATTATAATAAATTGATATCCACATGTTTCAATATAAAATTATATTTTTACTATTTCTAACATGTTTTATATAATAAATAATATTTATAACTCATATTTATTTATTAAAATATTAGTTTAGATTGGGTTGTGAATGTGAGTGAAAAGTTGGGTTGGGTTGTGTATGTGGAAGAGAGAGAAATTGATTTTTTAATGAAATGTTGGGTTGGGTTGGGTTGGGTTGTGATAGTGGAAAGTCAAATGACTGTGGTCCAATGGTAGCATGGTTGACTTTTAAGGTATTGGTCTAAGGTTTGAGTATGGCTGTTGGTATGTTTTTAGTATTTTTAGTACTCTCTTTTTCTGATGCTGCAATGTGCCTAGGTGTTTCTATATTTCTTTTTTTTTTCTCTTGCCTTGCCTTGCATTGTGTCACGAGCTTTTGTGAATTGTTGATTTATGTTTAGGTTTATCTGAATTTTTTATCTACGTCAATATATGGTTTTTGGTTTGCTTTTCAAATGGTTCATCTGAATTTTTTATCTACGTCAATAATTGAATTGCTATGCTTTCTAAAGAAATGGTGCAGATATGTATGTGGATTCAACTATTAGCTTCACTCACTCAGATGAGAACATGTTTCTGATTTTTATGCTTATAATACAAATATTCTTAAAAGAATTTTGGTTGCATGAAAAGTATTTAGTTGAGTTCAATATTTTAATACTTCTTTCCAATTTTTATTCTCTAATTGATTTTTTCTCTATGCTATCTATTTAGTATTTTTGAGCACTTTCTGTAATTTGTTTTTTGAATCTAAACTAGTACCACGCCCTCACGTTGCAGTGGGGGACATAAAATCCTGCCAAGCTGCAACAATGCTATACCACCGCTAACGACCACCAACATCGAAAAACTTGTAAAACGAAATAAATAAAAAATGGAAAAAGTAACATTGGGCGAATCGTAGACGTAAAATCATTGAACCACACACACCCATTGTGGCGTGTTAATACGAAGAAATTAGAACGAAACATAAAACATAGAAAAGAATAACTAAGTTGATATAGGACCTGCGAGCTATGATGCACTGGGACGGGTACGGGAACGGAGTACGGGGATGGGTACGGGAACGGGAAACGGTAAAACTAAAAAATTCAAGAAGCGGGGACGGGAATAAAAACATATAAAAAATAAATATATATTAAAGATAATGTAACACAAAACCCCAAAATACTTATATATTGATTGATGAAAAGTTCAAAAATCCCATATCTTCCTAATCTAATGTTAATTTTATACTTTATATTCATAGATTTGTAAGTTTAAGAACCAAATGTAAACTAGTAAAGATATAGGGAAGTAAATGTTAAAATGCACAAACTAATTTCACTCTTTTTATGTAAAAATTTACAAGTTAGAGAATAAATGTAAACTACAGAAAAATTGAGGGGTTAAATTGTAAAACTACAAACTAATTTAAACCTAAAATAGCTCAGCCCAATTGTAACCTCCGCCGTCCAGAACTCCAAATCTGTATACGACGACCATGAAATTACAGAAAAGCACTAGAAAAACTACTATGAACGCCATCAAAACAAGGTATATCTTCTTTCTTTCCTATCAATTTGAGCCTTCGGTTTCCATCTTCCTCGTTTCCCGGCAGAAGTTGCAGCACCGCCGCCGGAATTCGCCGCCTGAAACTTGACGGAAACGTTACCCGGTCCCCTTCTGCAGCACGTTTCCAGGTCGTACCCAACATGCCGGGGACGTTTCCCGGCCGTCCCCGTGCCGTTTCCGTCCCCTAGCAGTCCCCGGGACGGGAGACGACACCTCAATGGCGTTTCCGTGCTTCCGAGCCTACGAGTTGCGACGAACCTAACATATGGGAAAAATAGACGTAAGACATTGAACCACATACGCACCTTACGTCGTGTATGGACACAAATAATATTAAAAAAAACAAATTAATGTGTATTACAAAAATAAATACATGATTTAAATAAGTAATAAAAATAAAACAAAGAAATCATAAAACAAGTAATAATAAAAATAAAGATAACCCATGTACCTACAACTAAACTTTTTTGAAAAAACTCATAAAACATAATGTACAATACGTTTAAGCCCACAAAACATGCTAATTGATAGTATGGAAACTTTTTTGAAAAACTCATAAAACATAATGTACAATACATTTAAGCCCACAAAACATGTTAATTGATAGTATGGAAATGTGAGAGAACAGAAAGACTTTTGTGCAGCTTCATTTTCAAGTCCTCTAAAAACAACATAATTGTGTGCAATGCAGCAATGGCTACTTTTAATTTATCCTTTTGTGTGGTAATAAGATATGTTAAAAAAAAACTTAAAAGGGCCTGGATTTATGAACCAAAAACATTAAAGTCCAACTGTTTAGAAGCTCAACTGTTTTCGCCAATCAAATTCAGAAGCCCAACTATTATAGTGTGTAGTGGATTAATGAGTTGACCCAAATCAATAAACAAACATAATGGATTAATGAATAGAGCCCAAATTTTTTTTTTATCTCGCACAAGGCGAAACAATTTTTTTCTTATGATTTTCGAAAACGGCCCTGTGATATAACATAGTTAAACAATATAGAAAACAATAGAGCCCAATTTTTTTTATCTCGCACAAGGCCAAACATTAATGATAACAACCACAGGGCTAACATGTACACAAGTATTCTAAGCCAGAAAGAAATGATAGAGATGGAAAACCGGAACTTAGAGTTGTACCTGCAGAATTGCTAAATAATTCAAGAGAATGACAGGCTAAGGAGGATAGCTCAAGAGTTGAAGTTGAACAAGGAGAATCAGTCTATGCTAAACAAAAACTCGATGATCCAAACTGCGTCAAAAAACCCGAGCCTGGCCTCCAACTGCAACTCCAGCTCGGTTCCAATTCCCAGAAAGAAGAGAAATCCAGCAAAGCTGACACACATTCAAACCCTTAGATGTGTGTCGTCTAATCAGATATCTGCTGTAAACAAAAAAGGCATCCGTCTTTTCTATATAATAATATAGTTTTCTTGAATAATTGAAAATATGTCTCTATATCACATTTGTTTTGTTCCATGGACTTAAGAAGTGATTGTTCTTTAAACTTTTAAAGTCAAGTTGCAGTAACATTTACTTAAAAGTGGCAAGGGTATGAATTGTTTCTTAAACAAGAAAAGTAATAATACCACTCGTGGCATAGCGTTGGTTCGCATTATTATCGCAAAACACTATTTGGCCCGTTAAGGATCTAAAAAATCTTAAATGAACCATTCATGAGTATATGGGTCGAAGGTGTTGGCAATCGGGCCCAAGAAAACGAACACAAAATATTGATCTCAACTAAGATCAACTCTTCGTTTATCATAAAAACTTACTCTACAAAGTACATGAACCCTAACTATCTATATATATTAAATAACTTCCTAACCCTACTCAAACTCATACTTCTATCTTCTACACATTCAAATAATTAGATAAACATTAAAACTAATCTTAATCCTACTAGATAAATCAAACTTATCATTCTAGTAGCATGTTCATGGTATAAATCTTTGGGCTCGACGAGTCAACAAAAGCCAAGGAATTAATCATGTTCATGTGAGAAAGAGCCGGATGGACTCCAAATATTGATTTACAGCCCACTTATGAAGTAACATAGACAAATGTCACACACGAAAAAAATTCAACTCACTTTTCTCGGATTCTAGAGCTTTCCGAGACCATCTAGTCGCCTTCACAATTGTCTAGAAGACTCCGTAACAACCCAAAAAATTCCAACCATCTTGGAGGCCATAGAAATGTCAAGAAGGGCCTAGAAATCCCTAGAACGGGCCGGTCAAAATATCCCATAAAGTGAAGCCGTATAACACTCTAGAATCGGCATACAACAACAACAACAAATATCTATATATTTACACAGAATTATCTAACAACTAGTTGGTAGATTTTATATAAGAACCATTTAGATCAAATCTACGTCATATAAATAGATGATTTTGGGTCTCATTTGAGACATCCTAGTAACATATAAACGATCCACATCTTTGTAAAATCCTCTTATGTAATGGGATACAAAGCCTTTTACTTGTGTTCAATAGGGGTGTAAACGAGCCGAGCCGAACCGAGTGAGCCAAGGCTTGAGCTCGGGCTCGAACAGAAATGAGCCGAGCCAACTTGGCTTGGAAAAAATCAAACGAGCTGAATGTATAGGCTCGAGCTTGGATCGAAGAAATCTCGAGCCAGCTCGAAGCTCGTTAAGCTAGCTCGCAAAAATTGTATTTTTTTTTAATTTAAACCAATTGACCACCCAACTAAAATGGCCTATGGGTATAAAAGGTTTAAATAGCCAAAAGGGTCAACTTGGACTAGTAATTTTTAACTTAAGGGGTTCTTCGTTTATAGATAGTCTCCCCTCTATATTCTTGTTTCTAATAGCGAGGTGGGACAAAGTTTTAATCCAATCCTGCCTCTTCTTTTATAGCTAATCCAACCTTTTCATATATTAATTCAAGGTCGATGCGGGACTCCTTTTTTAAACCAAACCTGCATATTAATTTGTTGCACATCCATGGATGTACAGTTTTGAACTTTCTTATGTTTAGTTAAATGCAAGCTGAGACTTGTTAGTATCAAAATTTTCACATAACTTATTTAATAGTATATCAATGTGGCAAATAAATCAAGCTTTTTTTTTTTTTGAACGGCAAACATTACATAAACACTCCTCCTAAATTACATCAATTCTACCCCATGCCAGGATTTGAACCCTGGTCTCTCCCCAAGAGGCGCAAAGCCTCTACCACCCCACCAAAGTGGTGATGGCAAATCAAGCTATTAATATGGAAAAATATGGTCTATGAGTGGTTGAATGCTACTACAAAGATAAACGGTAATTAAATCTATAATACTATATAAAGGAAATGTAACGTACAGAATTGTAATTTTACATCGTATACAACTTTTAAGCAATAAGTACAAAGGATTGCAACACAGTTAAGAAGGATAGAATAGGAAATACACCAATATTTTAAGACACTCTAAGGGTAAGATAGTAAATTTATCTATACAATTTTAATGTTATTCCACCTTTACCCTTTTTGACTCTTCCGTGGTTCCCATCACAAAACCTCTTATTCAATGTCCAATTCAACGTTGCCATGGAAGCATCTCCCCTTAAATTGGGATTTAAGGGTTCAAAAACTATATCCACAATCATTCAAAACAAGCGTCTCTTTGTTTCCCCTGAACTGAAAGAGTGGGAGGCACCAAATAGAAAACTAACCTAAATGGATTCTCAATCGATCTAAAAATTGAAGATGCACCAGATGCTCTGTACCGTTGCCGAGATCTCGACAGATCTGGGTTTCGTATTTGGCCGATCATTAACAATGTTCAAGGTAATTTTCAAATTGTTTACTATGTAATATAAAATTGTTTTTTCTGTTATGGTGATTTCCAATGACTATTCCAGAAAATCGGAAGAAGAGGATTTTTATGCTTTTCGTTGCATAACTGATAGTTGGGGGGCTCAAGGTCCGTCGGTGTCTTAAATGAAATTGTGTGCGACTTATACATCAATAGTTCTAATACTTTATTCATTTGCTTTGCTTGATTTAGTTGGTAATTTTAGCTAAATTTGGTGCTCTATAACTGATTTGTATCTGTCTGACTTGATTCCATCAGCTCTCACTAAGTTGATTGTGATTTATTTAGTTGGTATCGTCAAATTTGAATCTCTATGCTATTGTGGTTGTGATTACTTTCTTCATTTCCTTGATTAATGTAGTAAGTTTTATGCTCTATCAGATTTATAACGGTTTGATGTTATTAAGATGTCTAGTTTGTAAGTGTTGAACAAATTTTATAGCTTTTTAATATGTTCTTTTGAGTACTTGTTCTTTCTATCGAGTGATCTGATTCTGCTAGTGGGTGCTGAATTGATTTAAAATTGTTTGATTTGATCATGATGTTGTGTCCTTAACTTTTCCTCTCTCTGATTTTGGTATTTTCAGATGTGGTGGTTCTTCAAGCCGAATCCAACTGAAAGCGTCGGCTCTCCCAAATGAAGGATCTGATACACCTAGGTTAGTAGATTCAAAATCATTGTTTGATTATGAGGTTGTTTGGTACTTCGAATGCATTGTTTGATTATGAGTTTATTTACAGCTTCAAAAAAGTCTTGCTGTTGAAACCATCCATAACTGGCTACACGGTCTCTGTGGAACAAAATGAGCTTACTTTTAAGCCGGAGATAGCTGGTAATGACATGGTTGCTAATGAAACCTCTTGCCTGTTGGCTGGTCTCCGTGAAAAAATGCCCTGTTTTGACTGGTGATAACTCTTGTTCGTCAACCGACCTTTGTGAAAAATGTCCTATCTTGATTGCAGAGTTACCAACCGCGAAGGTAATGTGTTTTTAACATTTTTTGTTTAATTGATCTATATTAGTCATAATAATTCCGTTTTCTTTTTAGGCATCCCAAAAGAATTTTATAGAGTGGGGAAAGGATCAAGTTTATCAGCTTTCTGAGAAAAACCAATGGTTTATAGAAGAGGTTCTGAAAGAGAGTTTGGTCGAAGACATTGAGAAATTGTTTGAGATGATTGATTGGGAGAAGTTGTTGCTTATGTTACCTTTTTACCAGCCTAACAACCCAGTAACCATTGGAGTCAAATTCTGTGTGCCTGTTATCTTCTTCATTTTGAAGTACAAAAAGTTGTCCTCAATGAAAGGTGTTGAGAAGAAAAAAGAGTAAACAAGAAAGACGTAAATAATAAATAGTATCAAGTATATGTTTTCGTTAGAAACTTACTGCCACAGTGACATTCAGTGAAAAAGTAAATAAATAGTATGAAGTATATGTTTTGGTTAGAAACTTACTGCCACAGCGACATTGAGTGAAAAAGTAAATGTTGGAGGTACAACATGTTAAAACGTTACTTAGGATGCTTTGCACAGTAAAAAGTTGTCTATTCTGATTCGAAATATTCTATGACAACATATAGTCTGTAGAGTTTATTGTTGAAACAAGATTACAAGATTAACTGAAGGATTGTTAGTGTGTTTTCAAGGTTCTTAGTAGGGTCTGTAGTTGTTTTCTTTTTAAAAATAATGAGTCACACTTGATGTGGTAAATAGTGATTTACCACCTGGTTGTTAGGCAACCCCATTGATATAAATTATAATACTTTTCATTCATTAATTGTATTTTTTGGAGCAAAAAAGAATAATATCTGGAAACGATATTGAAGGTTGTGTTTTTTAACAATAATATATGGTTGGGTCAAGTCAACTGAAAAAAAGTATAAGCTCATCTTTTTTACATCCAGCCATATTCTTAGAAAAGTGTGTTGACTTGACTCAAGAGAGTACATTTAGGCCGGAGGGTGTGGAGGCGCCACCGCTGCCACCTCAACACCTCCCCACACCGCCAGAATTAAGTCGGGGCGCCATGGGAGTCTCGCCACTGTGTTAACGGAGTTGATCGAGAATTGTTAAAGGGAAGGGGTCAAGATAAGGGGGCGCTATAGGCATTGAGGGGGCTTTATCCAACACCCTCCAAATTAAGGGAAGGCGTGATAAAGCCCTCTGGTTGACGTGGATCTGACATGGCGTGATAAAGCCCCTAGTGGTTTTATCCCACACCCCATAGCCTTAGCCATACGGCTTGTTCAAATTTGATATTTTGTTTTGTATTTCAGTTGATTTGAAACTTCAGTTTGTTTTCTTTTTAACTTAACGAGCAACATTGAAGACCGTTTTGCAACATTTTTCAAGTAAGATGAAGCATGAACTTCACAATCCTATACTCCTAAGTGCATATTCATGTAATCAGAAGTAATAGATTAGAATGATTTTTGTATATTTAGAATAGATCCCTATCTTGTTCATTAAGTTATCTTGTACATTAAGTTAAGGTTATCTCCTACCAAAATTAGAGGAGAGCCTTTTGTATTTAGGCTATAGGGTGTGGGGATCATGGTTGGGACATGATTTTCCACCTAGGAACATGAATGGAAAGCTACACCACCCCCTTGATTGATCCACCATGGTTTGCATAGATTAAACCATGGCAACCATGGTCCTCCTTTCCATTTTTCAACAAATCATTTCCTTTTTTTAGACAAAGATAATAAATAAGGGGCTAATGGTTTGGGTCATGACCATACCCGTAGGGTAGTGGTTTTGGATGGTGGATTAAAGATAAGTTACATGGCACTAACATGAAGGGTCATGAGGGTCATGACCACACCCTATAGCCTTATAGGGTATTTTATCAATGAAGAGATCATCGAATTTTCTAAACCTTTATGGTATCAGAGCATTAGTCGATCCTCTGACCATATTTTTTTCTCCTTCTTCTCGGCTCATAACATCAGCCGATTTCCCACCCCTCTTCTCGGTTCATAACATCAGCCGATTTCACATCTATGGCATCTCAACTTCACCCCGCAGTCACTGTGTCTAACATTCGTACCCTCATACCAGTCACGCTCGATAATGAAACCGGCCATTACACAACGTGGTCGGAATTGTTCAAAATTCAATGCAAATCTTTTCAGGTCTATGATCACCTTCTGCCTCAGGTCACTCCTGCTACATCATCATCAGACAAAGAAAAAGACAAAGAATAACCGTCGGCTGAAACTTGGGAACGGTTGGATTCGATTGTTCTACAATGGATTTACGGTACAATTTCCTCTGATCTTCTCAACACCATTCTAAAACCCAATATCACTGCCCATGATGCCTGGACCGCACTCGCGAATCTGTTTCAAGACAATAAAGCTTCTCGCACAATCGACTTAAACAACCGGTTTGCCAGCACCTGCCTGGATCAGTTCTCAACCATGACCGCCTACTGTCAAGCTATGAAAGTCATTTACGATCAGCTTATGAATATCGGCTCTCCGATCACCGATGAACAGCTTGTCCTACAGATCCTAACTCCTAACTGGGCTCACTGAACAATACGAGAGTGTCGCCCTTATCATTCAACAAACGAAACCATTGCCTACTTTTTATGAAACCCGATCTCAATTGTGTACGGCAGAAACAAGGAAGATAAATCAAGCAAAGCAAGCCGCTAATCTCGCCGGAACAGCCCTAACGGCAACCTCCGATCACGGCTCCTCCTTCAGGGCACCAGACACTCGAACCTCGGAAACCAGGTCTGATTCGGAACGTGGCAGAGGACGCGGCCGTGGCAGAGGACGCGGCCGTGGCAGAGGTTGCGGCAGGGGCAGAAGTGCTTTCCGTGGATGTGGCGGCTGGAACTCCTCGGGTACTCAATATGGACGTGGTGGCTGGACTACATCAGGCTCCAATGGAGCGCATCTTCCACAGTACCCATCTTATCCATCTTTCCCTCCTAATTGGGTCGGTCAACAACACTTACAACATTGGGCCACTCCACAGCAACATTCTTGGGCCCAATGGATGGTGCCTCCATGCCCCTACCCATCTGCTCCCAAACCGAACAGCGCTGGCCCAGGTGTTTTGGGCCCTCGGTCAGCCCAAAATTATGCCGTTAGTCAAGTCTCCTCTACAGATGGCTACACACCAACGGACCTGACCCAAGCTCTTTATCACATGGCACTTAATCAGCACGATCCAAATTGGACCATGGACACAGGTGCGTCAGATCATATGACCTCTACTAATTTTCCGTCTTTATTTAATAATTGCATGTCTCGTAATATTGTCGTCGGTAATGGCAAAACCATACCCGTTATTGGACAAGGAAACCAAACCTTACCACCACCCTTCCCACCCTTCAAATTAAATAATGTCCTTTATGCCCCATCTTTAATTAAAAACCTTCTTTCGGTCTGTCGTTTTACTAAAGATAATCATGTGTCTATAGAATTTGACCCCTTTGGTTTTATTGTGAAGGATCTCAAGACCAGGAATCCTATCCTACGATGCAATAGTTCTGGTGACCTGTACACATTGGATCCCACTCAAGTGTCCAAGGTCACCTCACCATCTACCTTTACCACTGTGTCTCAAGATCTTTGGCATCAACGCCTTGGCCACCCTGGCTCAAATTTATTGCATTCTCTTAAAAATTCCAGTTTTATTGATTGTAATAAGGCAAAAACCAAATTATGTTAATCGTGTGTTTTTGGTAAACATGTTCGTCTTCCGTTTATTGATTCTGTCAATTTCACTTCTTTACCTTTTGATATCATACATAGTGATTTATGGACCTCACCGATACTTAGTAGTGGTGGGCACCGTTATTACATTCTATCTTTAGATGACTTTACCATTTTTTGATGGACTTTTCCCCTTAGTCAGAAATCACAAACCTTCTCCACTTTTAAAAACTTTGCTAACTACATTACCACCCAATTTGAGCGTAACATTAAACAATTTCAATGCGATAATGGAAAAGAATATGTAAACGCTCAATTTAACCAATTTTGTCATTCTAATGGCATGAAATTCCGATTTTCTTGCCCACATACATCGTCACAAAATGGTAAAGCCGAACGAAAAATTCGCACAATTAATAACATTATTCGAACTCTTCTAGCTCAATCCTCTATGCCTAACATTTATTGGCATCATCCTCTCGAAGTTGCCATTTATCTTCTTAATATCCTTCCTAGCAAACTTCTAAACTACCGGTCCCCTACCCAATCCCTCTACCTCACCCAACCCACATATACTCATCTTCGTGTTTTTGATTGCCTATGTTATCCTCTAATTCCTCACACCACTATTAGTAAACTTGAACACAGGTCCATGCCTTGTGTTTTTCTTGGATACCCCCTAATCATCGAGGATATAAATGTCTTGATCTTGCCACTAACAAAATTCTCATAAATGTCTCGATCAGTTGGATGTCACCAATGCCTTCCTACATGGAAATATTAGCGAAATAGTTTATATGTATCAACCCATGGGGTTTCGTCATCGCCAGTATCCGGATCACGTTTGTTTATTAAAGAGATCATTATACGGATTAAAACAGGTACCCCGGGCATGGTACCAGCAGTTACGGATTTTGTCTTGTCCATTGGTTTTCAGCAGAGTAAGTGTGACAACTCGTTATTTATATATCATCAGGGTTCTGACATGGCTTATTACTTATTTATGTTGATGATATTATTCTTACAACATCCAATGATACTCTACGAGCTACACTTATACATCAATTGGCCGCCGAATTTGACATGAAAGATCTTGGACCATTGAGTCATTTTTTGGGGATTACTGTAACACGACAGCACGATACTATGTTCTTGTCACAGCAATCATATGCATTAGACATTATTGATCGGGCCGGTATGTCATCCTGCAAGTCGTTTCTACTCCCGTGGACACAAAATCTAAACTTAGTGCCTCTTCAAGTGACCTATTCGAAGACCCTACGTTATATCGTAGTCTAGCTGGTGCACTTCAGTATCTTACATTCACCAGACCAGATATTAGTTATGCAGTTCAGCAAGTATGTATGCATATGCATTCCCCTCCGATTGATCATTGAAATTCTCTTAAACGCATTATTCGATATCTACAAGGCACTACCTCGTTTGGTCTCACTTTGGGTACCTTCCGTGATCTCTCATTACGCGCATACACTGATGCTGATTGGGCTGGTTGCCCTGATACTCGACGCTCTACTTCAGGGTATTATGTTTACTTGGGTTCTAATTTATTAGAGTAAACTGCAATTTTACCCCCCTGAGGTTAGGGGTCATTGGCATGTCTACCCCCCCTAAGGAAATAATTGCAATTTTACCCCCCACTGTTCACTGTTATGTTGCAACCTTACCCCCGACCTCAAATTTGTTGACTAATCTGTTGACTATAACTTGAAATGACTATAATGCCCTTTTCATATTACCCCCTGTGTTTTGTGCACTCTGTGATATTACCCCCTGCCACCACTGCCACCGCCATTCACCACCACAACCACTACTGCCACATCCAGCCACCACCCTCAACCATTTTTCAGTGTTTTGTCACTAATTAAGCAATCTTGCACATGTTTATCATAATAAATTAAGCAATCTTAACATCCTCCGTAGCAACTTCCATCAACACCGGTCATCTTCTCCGACCACTCATCTCCGGTGTTGATGGTGGAGCACGGCGTCCAATGGCCACCATTAATGCAAGCGATCGCACACCACCATCCACCGTTAACCCTCAGCAGTTTGATCACCTTCAACTCTGTCATCACCATACCACCCTCATTGTGAGCCATCTTCCAATCATCACTGTACCAAAAGTGATGATCTCTATTTTGCGAGTTGCAGTGTTCTTTGATGCATTTGCTTAAGTACTTTGGTTATCTAACGATTAAGTACCAAGTACAACAATTCGAAAAGCTAGTCCCTCACTAATGACACACACATAACCAAGATAAGAAACTTGACTATATCAGATCAATAACCAAAGCTGGGGTGAAATAATTAGAGCTGGAAACGCGAGTGCCCATCCTGCATAAGCTTGATTATTTGATCACAAAAAGATCCATCCATTGACACAGACAAAGACGCCAACTTTCTCTAAAACATGTTAATCTGAGATATTATAAGAGAATCCTACAATTTTAACAATAATCAATTTATTCTAACTCCTTATCTACATTATCTTTCTATAGGTAATCTTTCTACACATAGTGATGTTCTAAGTTTGTCATCAAAATTCAACACATGTAAATTTAAAGGAACTTTTATTCACACTAACACATTACTCACTTCAAATTTCAGTAATAAACAATCTGAAATTTCTTCTAAATTATCATAACAACAATTCAGATTTAAGCTCATCTAGTCAAGTAAATCAAACCTAACACTTATCTTCCACACCAACACTAGTTCCTAACAAAACTAAGAACACACAGCTAGCACCAACATTCCCCCAAATTCATACAATCAAATCACCAATAAAATCAAATACATTACAGATTCAACATCTAGCACCTTACACATCACTCAAACTATCATAAACCCTAACCCTACAACCAATTTCATCCGTACAATCTAATACATTATAAGATTAGTGTAATTGAACTCTTCTTTGAGCAATGGAACAATCTTCTCTTGGTACGCTGTTTTGAGACGGTTATAAGTACCGGCTCTGGCGAAGCCAGGGTTGGTACTACTCGAGCATACTCGAAGAATGTCGTAGTATACTTTCGACAATCTACATCCACCATCCGGTGGGTTAGAAACTTGTTTGTCATTTGTTCCTTTTCATATTCGGGACAGAATTTTCTTTCTACCAAGCTCTTAAATTCTTCCCAGTTCATAGCATACGCCATCCTTCTTCCTTTTGATTGTAACACCGTATTCCACCATTCTAGCGCCCCTTCTTTGAAAAGATTTGACGCGTACATGACCTGATCATCCTGAGCACATTTACTTATGGCAATTACTGCCTCAGTTTTCTCTAACCAACGTAGTGCCGCAGTCGCTCCTTCATTGCCTGTAAACTCAGATGGTTTACAAGCAAGAAATTCCTTGTAAGTGCAACCAAGCGTTGCAACTTTCATTTTCTTAGGGAGCGGCGCTTGTTGTGGTTCATTATCATGATTAACATGATCATTGCCTCCGTTTACGCTATTACTGAAGTTATCTTCAGAAATACGTTTGCTAGGAACAAGTTGTTGTGGTTCTATTGGATTTTTAACAGCAGCAACGATTGCTGGAATAGCGTTGGCTATCCCTTGAGCAACGATATTTTCTATATCCTGCCTAGTCATATATTGATCCCCCGGTTGTTGCTCAGAATCATTAACTGGTTCATTATTCGCGTTTTCCATCTGATAATTAATGTATATATATAAATATATAATTTATTAGTATCAACAATTATACCTAAAATCATCATATAAATTTCACAATATACATATAACCAAATTATCGATTTTTTGATTCCTATTTTTATATTTTATAGGAGACATCAATACACACTTTTACCTTGTAATGATTTTATAGGTTGATTTTTTTTATTACTATTATACAAGCACAGTTCCATAGATCCCCTATCCTGTGGATGATATTCTAGTAATGGTGTTTCCTCTCATCGTATTTCCAGGAGATCTGTCCCCCAATCTCTTGGATCCTATTTCCATTGTCCATTAGTTCTTCACCAAGGCGAAGTTTAGCTGTATTCTCGTTACTTATTTGGTGGATTTGGTAAAGCTTTTGAATTGAACTGAGGAAAAAGCTTATAGGGATGGTTTTGTAACTGTATTTCGTTAATCAACCATTCGTCTATTTGCGAGTGGATTGAAGGGTTTGGAATAGCTGGTTCTAAGTTTATTGGTAGTTGTGTTTCAAAAATATTTTCTTTAACAGACTTAATAGTATTATAGCTTGCCATTATAAAATCTAACTCTTCCTGAGATGGTAACTTTTCAATTTGCCTAGAACTTTCCCCAATTTCTATTTCCTTGGGCTTGGGTTTCTCGAGAGGTAAAGCATCGAATTCTATAGGTTCCTCTATGTTTGGTATATATCTATTGAAATCTCTGGAGACCTCTACTCTTACTGGATAGAGATTTAAATTCTGAAGGGCCTCAGACAAGTTACTCATGCTGTTTAGCAAAATAGACATAGTCAGAATTCATAAAATTTATAGAAAACTTTTTAAATATTAGTTCCTACTGGGTACTATAAAAATAACTGAAATTTACATCACACAAGGTTTTATTTGTAAATTTTATGATATTCTTGATAAGACTTCTAGACTGTAGATAATAAAGGTACTAATACTTGAATCAAATTATTTAAGAATTTGCATTACTTGCTACATTGACTAGCATATAAAGATCTGCTCATACTGTACATAATTAATCAGATAAATAAACAAATAATCACAAAATAGCAATTAATGGAAATTAAGTATTTTCTAAATACTTAATTGGCTTAAATCAGTGGCTTGAGAAGTGGCTTTGATACCACCTTATTTCTGTCACGGCCCCCGACCCGGTTTGACCCGTTTCAGGAGCCGCGTGACAGAAATCCTGCGGTATTTAAATTTTAGGAGACAGCGGAAGTCTTTTTTAAAACAGGATCTTTTAATAATTCAAACTGCCCGTTTTATAAATGAGGGATAAAATCCCATAATTTACAATAATGCGATTTCTCCGGGAAATCTTTATTTTCAAAATATGTTTCTTTTATTTATTTACACTGAGCCACTTTTCTAAGCTGGTAGTGCTTCCTGGCACTTTTCTTTGCTCACAACAGATCACCTGAAACATGTTTGAAAAAGGTTTTGTCAGCGGGGAAATACTGAGTGAGTTCATTCAGGTTTTATGAAATGACCCATAGTTATAAATTACAGCATAAGAGCAATTACGATGGTTCCTATCTTATCTTTATCTGGCTTTCTGTCACAATGGTGACAAGTCACAATGGTGACGATGGTCATACCACTATTAGGTCAATGAACTCTAATAGTGACGTTCCTCCCTAGTAGGTCAATGAACCTAACTGGGAGAAATAGTAATGTGCACAATACCCCACTAACCAATAAATCAAGATATCCACGACTTAATCCCTGTAATTATAACCTTTGAAAATAATTTGGAGTATTGTAAAACAGTTGATAAAAAGAGAATGACTCACTTTGCAGATTTAACGAGCAAGATACAAGCCTTACTGATTTGCCTGTGATTAAACTAATTTAAATAATAATGCACACACACAACCGGGTTAGTGATCAATACAGCATTTACGATAACTCACGAGATCAAATTCTCACAACAAACGACAAAGTGCGATACTTAAACATCCATCGATTTAACGACGAACGACAAAGTATAACCCTATGTGGGCAGCACTTAAACATCCATTGGATATATTGATCAATCGGAAAATGAATCGTAATAGCGATTGAGTTATTACCCTGATTGCGGCAGCACTTCGTGATCCGTGTGTGTTAATTGTAGTGTTTTAGCTCTATCTCGACGCACACAGTGAAATTGTGCGTCGTTTTAACAACAGAAATCAAGTGCCAAAGCTGGCTATTTATACACGAAATTGGCCACGCTTACGGACCGTAAGCCTTATCCCTTACGGTCCGTAAGGGATAAGAACCGACTATAGGGTAGCCCCCTACGCATGTAGCTTTGCTGAGTTGACAGAATGGACCAATCAGATTTAAGCAACGAGTTATTTTAGATAACTATCAACTAGGGTTTGTCCCCCTTGAGTTTTAGGGGCCCTGATCCTGATTCCGATTGTTCTGAAATTTTTAGGGTTTGTGCAGAATCACTTGGGTGTCTCAATTAGGGCTTTCTTTTGGGATAATTATTACCCTAATTATTAATTTTTGTGAGAGTTATTACACCTTGCGGTCCGTAAGCCTATGGCGGAAACACTTTTACCCCTTCACCCCCCTTACGGTCCGTAAGGCATAACCCTTACGGTCCGTAAGCGATCATCAGTGGCAAAAAAAAATTAACCTTTCATGTATTGAACGGTCAACTTTGAATTAATAATTTTGATGGCTGGCCTTTTACCCATACTTGACCAGATGCCTACCCCATATGCAATATGGGTTTGCAAGAAGGATGGGCTTATGACCAATTATTTGTCTTGCATTATTTTCTTAGGATTAGATTAGCAACTTGTAGGCTTGTGATTATTATTAATGACCTGATTAAGATTAGGTGCTTATAAACTTGCTTGGGGTCTCGGGATTTATAATACGAAGTCGCTCAGAGGTATAAAATTAACATGTCGACATATTCGAAAATCCTACCGCATATCTTAATTAAATCCGGGTTTATATTATTTTTTGTCGTATTTGACACGTGTCATTTATTTATTGGACACAAAAATTCGAGGTGTTACAAGTAAATTACAAAAAATCGTCCTTTATGAGTTTATGTATGTCACTTATTGCAAACTGTGTCCTTTTTCTTCAATAATTACAGAAAACGTACTCGATGTTTGCAAACCCTTGCAAGTTATGTCCTTTAGCCCTAACTCAGTTAATTTAAATGATTTATTTATTTTATTAAACTAAAATACTTAAGGGTAGAACCTATTTAAAAAATGTTTAAAAGGTGTTTATTGGTTTTATACTTATATTTTCGTGTTCAATTCTCAACTCAAATACGGTAATCACTATGTTTACGTGACATTTATAAGAACAATCACCGCAATCACCCCATCTATCATATATCGAGTATATCCGTTAGTTTTTTTAAGATATAAATTTTTATTTGATTCATTCAACCCGTGTAATAAACGAGGTTTTTAAAGATATAACATTTTTATTTTTTGCTATACAAAATTACATTTATGGAACTTGTGTAATAGTCGGGGTTTTAAAAATATAACTTTTTTATTATGTAGTATATAAAATTAGATTTATTCAATACATATAATACATAAGATTTATAAAGATATAACTTTTTATTGTTTGGTATATAAAATTACATGTGTTCAACCTGTATAACACAGCCTCCCGCTTTAGTCTCCCTAACGGTTGAACTTAGTCTCGCTCCTCAGCTCGACGAGGTTCTTAAAAATGTAACTTTTTTATTATTTAATATATAAAATTAAGAGTAAATTACAAGTTTTGTCCTTTATGTTTGGACCAAATTGCAGGCGATGTCCTTTGTCTTTAAATTTGACGAGTTTTGTCCTTAACGTTTCAAAATCCTACACGTTATGTCCTTTAACCCTAACTCAGTCAGATTTTTTTATTAAATATGGTCATGTGTCTTGCACATGGTTGCAAAAGTCGATAGGCGCTTCCTAGTCGGTCGACCGGGGAGTTGAGAGTACTCGGCATAGGCGGAGAGTACTCGGGGAGTACTCGGACATGTTAAATTATAAAGAAATTAGTTTTCAGAAATTAAATATATGTATAATAACATACATTTACTAATATTTATAACAAAATACGTTAAATGATATTCATTATTTAATTTGATAGTAATATAAATTATGTTTTATTATTTTTTAAGTCAAACTCAGCCCGAATTGACCTACTAGATCCGATTTTGGCCGAGGTTGACCGCGTTTATTCGCTTCCGAGTAATTAGGCGGAGTTAGAGAAAGTCTCCTCGGCAGCCTACCTTGTAGTGACTACTCGGGGAGTACTCGGCCTTGGAAACCTAGTTTTACAACCATGGTCTTGCACATGAGGGTATTCTAGTTATTTTAACTCCCTAGGGAGTGTTGAGTAAATAATTTGATAACTAAAGGACTAGTTGTGAAAATAATGTAATTTTTGTTCTAAAATGCTAATTTAAATTACAACTTCATCCTTCACCAATTTCTTTATTCAACCATAGCCGTTGCTTTTAAGGATGGAAGATAAGCCCTAATTTCACACTGTTCGTTATGTTCATTTCATACTGCAGTAGGAGTTCATCCCGGTTCTAGCCAAGTAAATTTAACACCTTTCATAAAATCTTTACTTTCCCACATAATTTCATCATGAAATCTTCAATATTTTTGTTAATTATAAGATAATCTTTTTCCAATTCAAGAACCTAAATCTTTATCTGGGTATATGATGTGGTTTATGCTTCTACAAGTAAAACCTGACTGACATTTTAGTGACAGTTACCCACCCACTACCACCACCCTCCACCACCACCACTACCCTTCAGCCGCCGCACACACCACTTTGCACCCACACACCACCATAGCCCCACCGTTCACTCTCTCAGACCCAAAACCTTCACCGAAACCACCCAAGCCAGCCTTCACCGCCACACCCCCACCTACTTATTACCACCAGTTCCACCACACCACCGCCAATTTCACCACCGCAACCCCACTGCACCCACCATCACCACCGCACCCAAGTTCAAATCAAACAATCAAGTCATCATAACAACAATTAAACGATTAACTTCACCGATCGATTTCCGCCGTTCTCCGCCACATCCGTCGTCTTGAAGCTTTACACCCACCACCGATTCATCTTGAAACCACCACCGTCACTATCATCGCTGATTCATCTTGAAACCACCGCAACACCGTCATCTTTGCCGCCGATTTTACCATGAAACCACCACCACCACTACCGTCATCTTTAGGCTGGAGATGGAGGAAAGAGAGGAAAGGGAGAGAGAGAGGAAATTTCAATGAGAAATGTTTGCTGATTATTCATAAATGTAAATCTTTTTTATATTTTACACAACACTCCCTTACTATAATTTGTTTTACACAATGGTCCTTGATTAGGTAAAATGACAAGTATACCCTCATGAGCAAGGCAGATGATCATATTTAACAAAAAAATCTGACTGAGTTAGGCCTAAAGGAAATAATGTGCAGGATTTTGAAACGTTAAGGACAGAACTCGTCAAATTTAAAGGCAAAGGACACCGCCTGCAATTTGGTCCAAACATAAAGGACAAAACTTGTAATTTACTCTAAAATTAAATTTACTCAACGCGTACAATACACGGGGTTCTTAAATATATAACGTTTTTTTTTGCTAACAATCTTGCCCAGAACAACCTTAAATGGTTAAGGTCATGGAGTGCTCTGGGCGACTTTGGGCGATTTTGGGAAAATCGTGAAACCCTAGTTTCCTTCAATCCAATCCTGGTCTTGATTGATCTTGCTTAGCAACTAGGGTGATTGATTCTTTACTAGTAAGGAATCCTGAATTGCTCCTTTGTTTCTAACCAATTGAAATCAGATTAGGGTTTACGTTTTTTAGGGTTTCGATTTCTTTTGTTTTTCCGATCGGCTGATTTCAGATTACGGGGTTTAAAGGGCTGGTTCTTATTACATGTTCGACTGTCCGATTTGTATTAACGTTTCAGCAATTTCAAATCCATTCGTTCGCGCTTTGTTTGGCGTTCGGTTTAATCAGTTTCTGATTATGGATGGAAATAGTGCCGACAACACAAATGTCTTCGCTAAGAAGATTAAGAACATCGACGGAAAGTCTTACGAGCCAAGACAAGCTTTACGTATGGCGGCTAGGTTTTCTGATTCTCCGAAGAAGGTAAGGTTTATGCTACCGTTAAATGATGTGCTTCATGCTGGTCGTTCTGATTCTCCAATTCAGAATTATGCTAAGGTTGTTGATAAACGGAAGGTAGCTTTTGTCCTTCCGCTAAATGATGTGTGTCCGGATTCTCCAATCCAAGATCAGATTCCGGGAAGTCATGCACAACATCAATCGTATGCTAGTGTGGTCTCAAATGATCAAGCTGAGCAAGGTGATGTTAACATGGGTCTCGGTTCAAATCAGAATCAGAAGGGTGATGGTATAGTTAGAAATGCCAATGAACTGGCTGATCAAGCTCCAAAAATCAACTTTCGATCTTTAAAATCAGATGTTTCATTGGATGGAGTGGATGTTGTGTTACCAATTGAGTCTGTTTGTGAGGTTAACAACAGGTCAGCTAATACTCTCTATGGGTACTTTTTGGGGGATAGAATTGCTTATCCGGTTGTTGATTATTTTGTGCGAACGAATTGGAAAAAATATGGTCTACAAAAAACTATGATGAATTCAAATGGGTTTTTCTTCTTCAAGTTTGAAGACAGAAAGGGTATGACTGATGTGCTTGAAGGGGGACCTTGGCTGATTCGAAATAAACCAATATTTCTTAACATTTGGTCTCTTACAAACAACCCTAAAAAAGAAGATATAAACAAGGTCGTGATTTGGGTTAAAATGCATGACGTTCCTCCAGTGGCGTATTCTGACGATGGGTTAAGCATGCTGGCGTCAAAAATTGGTACTCACGTGCGGTTGGATACGTTTACTATTGCTATGTGTAAGGAGGCTTGGGGACGGAGTAGCTATGCTAGAGCTCTCATTGAAATCTCGTCTGACCAAGATTTTAAAGAGGTTCTAACCATGGCTATTCCTGGATTGGAAGAGAATAAATATGTTACCGAGACTATATCTGTGGAATATGAATGGAAACCCCCGAGATGTGCCCACTGCTGTGTGTTTGGGCATGAATCAGGGGAATGCCCTAAACATATTGGTCCGAGTCCAAATCCTCCTACAAACAGGCCGAGAGTAAACGCGGATGGTTATACAGAAGTAAAGGCTAAGAAGAGTGCAAAAAAGAATGGTTTCCAAGTTAATAATCTGAAACCTAAGTTTGAATATAGACCGGTGGATACAAAGAAAAAGGCAGGGACTTCTATCTATGTGAATGAGAAGGGTACTAAGTCATCGAAGTTTCAGACGCATAACCCGTTTAGTCCTCTCGATTCTGATAGGGGGAATGCTGGTCCCATCCAAAGGAAAGATAAGGGTGGTCGAGATACTAGGGAAGAGTATGATGAGGATGAGGTTGAGGTTATCTATGATGAGACTGCAGCGCATCCTAAGTCTTCCATATCAGGGGCAAGCACCTCTTCCACAAAATCCTCCAATGGATAGTTTGTTTTTGGTTCGTGCCAGGTGGACGCCTCTTGGTCGCAATTTCATTTTTGATGATGGCGGATGAAGTTGTTTTTGTTTTTGTTTTAGTTTTAGTCTACTAGATAGGTCATTATCATGATATGTAGTAGGCTAGTTTGATGTGGTGTCATAGTTTATTTTGTTTTATTTGCATACATATATGGGGCATGTCCTGTATATGAACTAGTGGGGAACTCATCCTCACTACTTGTACTTATTTGACGGTTGTCTATATATAAAATCACCGGGGTAACCCTTTACCCAAAAAAAATTATATAACTTTTTTTATTATTTAATATATAAAATTACATTTATTCAACCAATGTAATAAATGAGATTTTAAATATATATTGTTTTATTATTTAGTATATAAAATTGCATTTATTCAACCTGTGTAATAAACGAGATGTTTAAAGATTTTTTTTATTATTTGGTATATAAAATTGCATTTATTTAACCCGTGTAATACACGGGGTTCTAACCTAGTTAGCTTATAGTTTTACCAATAAACTAAGGATTTATGTAAAATTATATTATGACTATCACTAATTGATGTAAAATGATTTAATCACCACTGAAATTGAGTTGGTGTTTTTCGTAAGTGATTACTTTAATAAAAGTTATCGTATATATGACAACTAGGTTATTGCCCCGTGTAATACACGGGGTGAATCATAATTATAATGTAAAATAAAAAAAACATGTTCATAATAATATGATCTAAGTATATATGATATAGAGTAATATGCAGACCAAATACGAAATAAATATTGAAGTTTGTATAGCCATTCATAATAATATAATATGATCTGTTTTTTGTTTTAGGATTTGTCTAGGAACTTAAAATTTTGTACCACTACTAATATTTATTGTGACATTTTCTTGTTCAAAGGTAACGTGTCTGATTTTATCTGATAATAGATTATTGTGACGGGTTAATGTTGGCATAATATTATATTTTCTACCATCCAAATATAGTTTCCTCACTTTCGCTATCATTAACATTAATATAAGGTATGCTCGTATTCAAAGCTATAAACCAATATGAATTGTACGAAATGATTACTTTTATCACAATTAGTAAGGAAACCAATAAAAACTATTGATAATGTAATATGTCCCATACCATTTGAAAGTTCTGAAAAGGGACTTGTAGACAGATAAAAGTATTGTAAATGAATAGACAAAAAATAACTATAGTTGAGAAAATACTATGTATAGTTTAATACTTTACATGTACAATTGAACCAATGAAACATATATATAAGTGAAAAAAAAATAAAAATAAAGACATGAGACACCATAAGTAAATCTAAATTTAAAAAAAAAGTTATGGCATTCCGAATATGAAGATACCTTTCACAGACCTCTACATCTTAGTTACAATAGGAAAAAATATGTATGTTAAGAGTTTACCTTGTTTTAAAACACATATATCTAACTTATCTAAAAATACATGATGTTTTCTATGTGACATATATAATATGCATATTACTTATTTGACATGGTAAACTTATCTAAAAAAACATGATGTTTTCTATGTGACATAGATAATATGCATAGCATACGAAGAGTAAAAAAACATACCTAGTATTTAGAATGAAGTGGAGTTTACAATAAATTACATTTATTCAACTCGTGTAATATACGTGGTTTTAAAGATATAACTTTTTTCTTTGGTATATAAAATTACATTTATTCAACCCCATGTAATACATGAGGTTATAACCTAGTTTTATTATAATCATAACTACAATGGAAAATTTCCTTAAAGTATAGCAATATTAGAAATTATAAAACATCGATATGATGAAATTTAATCATTAAAAACATACGAAAGTAAGATGGTTAAATAAGTGGGTTAAGCTTGGTTGGTTAAACACAATCCAGGTTAAATAAGTGGGTTAAGCTTGGTTGGTTAAACACAATCCAGATCGAATAATTTATCTTATCAATAGATTTACAATTAAAATAAAATTCTAATATAATATTTAAATCTTTTTAATTTAAATTTAAAATTTATCAATAAATTATTGATACCCTCATTGATGGCATGTGTCCCAAATCAGGTTTCTTTTATTATATAGTATATAGATTGATTTTCAACAAAAAAAAATTATTAGTGAATTCGACAAGCTGTACCTTACGTCAATGATACATAAATATTATCGCTTTTGATTCCCAATTATGTTATTTTTTATTAAATAATATTGGATTAGAAAGGGAATCATTATTTTCAAAACAATGGTTTAAATCCATAAATTATAGATTATATTTAAAACATATTTTAGACTTTAGATTCAATCAAAATAAAATTTTAATATAATATTTAAATCTTTTTAATTTAAAATATAAAATTTATCTATAAATTATTGATGCCCTCATTGAATGACATGTGTCCCAAATCAGGTTTATTTTATTATATAGTATAGATTTGGTGGAAATTGACAAAAGATGGTCTCGAACGATCAATTATATTCTATACATGTGTATGAAACTTTTTACATTGGATGTGACGCTTTTTTAGTAGATTTTGAAACAAATTTTAATTAATAAATCTTAAATCCGCCATTAGGTGTTTAACATGACTAAAATGATGATTTGGGTTGAAATTATAACTAATAAAACTCAAAATCAACCTTTAGGTGTTTAGCATGACTGAATTGTTGCTCATAGTTGAATCAAAACACTTAGAGTTAACATGTGATGTACTTTATGAAACTATGAAACTGGTCAATTAATTAGGATTGGTTGACTTGTTTGCTATTCAATTGTCCTTGGACAAGAGTTAGCAATTTGGAAATTATACGGTACGGGCAACGAGAATACTTGGACCGCCCATTTTGTGTACTCAATTAAACACAACGAAGATATAATCAACTGAGAAGCAACTATTGTGATTCGATTGTTTCAATTGAAAGATTACAATGAGAAATCAAAACAATGACAAAGAAGGAGATGGGAAACAGATTCCAGAAAGAGAGATGAGAAGACCAAAACAGACTTCTAACAATATTCCTCTTTTTTTATTCCCTACTCTCATCGTGTTTTATAACCTACGTTGGTCCTTCCCAAACACGTGGGGCTGTCACTAACACTGAACTGTGCTGCATCAGTTGGGTTGGGCCAATTGCATTCATAACACCCATTGCGGGCGTTAGTGGATGGCGCCCTACCTTCCACATAAGCTGATGGCGCCCTACCTTACACATAAGTTGATGGTGCTCGTTAACCAACAAGCGCAAGCGCCAACCATGAAGCCCCTTCCTTCGTTGACACAATAACGTCTAAGAGGTTGAATTTAAGTAGGGTCCACCCCATAATAACCAATCAAACTTTTTTGTTGTATTTAATTTTAGTTAACCCACCACACATTAGTTAATTGGTTAGTTAGTGAATGGGTTGAGCCCACGTGATGTTGATGTGACCTGGGTTGAGCCCACGTGATGCTGATGTGACCTAGGATTTAGTTAACTCACAACATGTAGTCTTAAAAGCTTCATTAATCAAGGTATACATTACATTGTAAATTTAGACGAAGAGTATGATTAAATTTGCATGATTGTTTAATAAACTAACCAACTTATTAGTTTGACTTATGTATTAAACTATGGCTAAATTTGCATGAATTGTAAACATCATGTTAAATTCCAACCGGAATGGCTAAGCGTGAAAAGTGGTGGTTGATGGCTACTTGCGAGTACACAAATTTATGAAGGATACGACACTCAAAATTAAGGTCACTGAACCTCACACATGTAATTTGAAAACAAAAATCATAAAAAATGAGCTTAGTAAACCTCATCTACATAATAGAAGACCCCCATAACCCTTTCAACATGTCAAATACCATAATATTTGTATTCTAAATACAGTCTTCCTCACAAAATAAATTTTAAAGCTAAGATTTTCATGTGATATGAAATCATTGAATTTCATGTTTATTTCACTAAGATTGAAGATTAAGATCTTTAGTGATACTCATAATCGTTCGTTTAAAATTGAACGTGTTCGTTCATTAAGGGATTGAATTTCTCACAAACATAAACAAACATATATAAATTTTTAATCCTAAACATTAGACATAATCACCTTGTTAAGCATTTGACATAATAGTAGGGATGAGCTCGATCCGGTACCGAAAATACCAATACCGAATTTCGCCAAATATGGGTACTGATACCGGTACCAAAAATGTTTAGTACCATACCAGTACTAGTAACACTAAAAAGTGGGTACTGATTCAATGCTGGAAAAAATCGATACGGGAAATTCAGTACCAGTACCGATACCAAGTATCATATGCTCATGGTTGCAAAAATCGCGACTAGCCGGCGATTAATCGCTGACTAGTCGCTAGTCGCCCATCAACTGAGTAATTTTCAGCTAATCAGTAAAAAATCGCTAGTCGGCCTAGTCGGCCCTAATCGGCCTTAGTCGGCCCTAATCGCGACTAGTCGGTCGGAAAAAATCGGGAAAAAACCAGGAAAAAACCGGGAAAAAACAAAAAAAAATCGGAAAAAAAATCAGAAAAAATCGGAAAAAAACACATATTCCGGCCAAAACCTCCCAGATTCCGGTCAAAACTTGTCCACTTAAAAAAATTACGTATAAAAATATATGTATATATGTATAAAAACTTAAAATTATACATAAAAAGTCTGATCCGATTAATCCCGAGTAATCCCGAGTAATCGCTAGTCCCTACCTCACCGACCCGCTAACGACTAGCGAGTTCTCCAACCTTGCATATGCTCATCCTTACATAATAGTTATAAACATAATTGTCTCAACACAAAGGCACATGTTAGACATAACTCACATAAGAAGCATAAACATAATCATTCCAACATTATTATCTCAAAACAAGGCCATATGTTAGACATAATAAGCATAAGCATAATCATTCTAAAGATCTAAAGTTTCATGAGTTGGCGTTCAAAATGACAAAACTTCAACTCTCGAAGGATCAAAACTGAAAAACTCATTATATATGTCGCGTAAAAATAAAAACTTCACAGGAATTCTCCGCCAGACTCCCACTCGTTCCGTAAGAAGCAAAACCAAATCACACGAAACGATCAAGAAGCCCTAATTCAATTTCAGGTATCACTTTCTCTTCTTCATCTCGCTAATTCAACAAATTTATCGCACATAATTTTAATTTTTCATCAGTCTATTTGATCTACTTGATACAATTAGGTAAATCTATTGATTCGTTGCATCTTACAGTTCCAATTCTAGATTATTACAGTTAATTATCTCGTTTAGGGTCTAGTTATCTCTCATATGATACGGATAGACTTTTTTTTTGTTTCGAAATTTGTGGATCATCTGATCACGATTAAAACGATGTCGTATTGTCGTATGCTCGTTAACTGCAGAGTGAGATGAATTTTGTGTTTTTTTGCTTGTGTTACAAATGAAATTAACCTACTAAACTTGCAAATAACTAGAGTAATTAGTTAATTACAACAAATTAACTAGAGTACTAATAATTACTCAAGTTATTTGCATGCTTAGCGCGTTAAATCTGTTCTTATTTGATCCTAACACGGATGCGGTACGAATGAAATTAACCTACTAAACGTATTAATAACTAGAGGAATTATTAGTATTCTACAATTTTGAACAAGAGTAATTACACTACAACAAATGAACTATAATTACTCTAGTTATTTGTATGCTTAACACGTTAAATTTATGTGTATTTGATCCTTACACGGTTTTTTTTTTGTATATTTTTGTCAGGATTATTGTGACAAACGGTTGATTTAAGTGTTTGGAGACCTAAAAATGAGTCAGAAAGGTTTGATTTACAGCTTCGTTGCTAAAGGAACCATTGTATTGGCCGAACATACAGCGTACTCCGGGAATGTGAGTACGGTTGCTGTTCAGTGCTTACAGAAGCTTCCGTCTGGTAGCACGAAATACACGTATTCGTGTGACGGATACACCTTCAACTTCTTGCTTGATAGCGGCTTTGGTAATTACGAACTTTTTGTTTGTTCGACTGTTTCTGTCGGTTTTGTGTTAGTAAGATGAGTGATTTTGTTGTACATTTGATGTAGTTTTTCTTGTTGTTGCGGATGAATCTGTTGGGAGGAGTGTGCCGTTTGTGTTTCTGGAGAGAGTGAGAGACGACTTCAAGAAACGTTATGGAGCAAGTATCGGAAGTGATCACCCGCTTGCTGATGACAGTGATGATGATTTGTTTGAAGATCGGTTTAGTATTGCTTATAATCTTGATAGGGAATTCGGGTGCGATATCTCACATCTTATTAACTTATTTTGGGTTGTTTTGCAGTAGTATTATTAAGTTTTTGTTGTATATTTTTTTATTAATAATAGGCCAAAGATAAAGGAGCACATGGAGTATTGTTTAAACCATCCAGATGAAATGAGCAAGCTGTCTAAACTGAAGGCTCAAATTACGGAGGTTAAAGGGATTATGATGGACAACATTGAGAAGGTAAATGTTTTTCTTCATCTCTGTGACTTGTATAAGTAAGTAAATATAAATATATGCATGTAGTGTAAGTGAATCAACTTCAATGACAGAAGAAAACAACGCTTACATGTAATGAGAAATGTTTTTTTTTATTGTGCTAAGATACTGTATTCATTTAGAACCAAGACATTTCGGCCCCCCCTGAAAATGTATCGTAGTTCAATAAGTGGATTATTTTTCAGCATATTAAGATTGTGTGTTACGCATCGGCTATTTTAGGAAAATTTTTAATTGTTATACTTAGGAATTTTTTAATAGTTATACTTTTTGTACAAGTTTTGAACCTTCTAAAGGGTGCACCACTCGTGATTATTGAAATTTAAGAGCTTTTGACCATATTTGCTCAATATAATTGTTGCACACAAAGAATATCTTAAGTTTGCAATTCAGTTACTCAGAGAATTTTTTTTGGTGCTTTGGACTGTTGGATAGGAAAAGACTAGGAAAAGACTAGGAGTCGCTAGTATTTCAGACAAGATAAGGGAGGGGAGATTGAGATGGTTTGGGCATGTCAGGAGGAGGCAGACGACAGACCCGAGTAGAATAGTTGAAACACTCACTGTAGATGGAAGGAGGAGTAGAGGCAGGCCGAAAATGACTTGGGATGAGCGGATTAGGCAAGATTTGCTAGATTTGCACCTCTCTGAGGACATGGTCGAGGACAGAACTTCGTGGAGACGTAGGATTAAGGTTAAGGACTTTTAGGATTGTGGCCTGGTTTTTGGTTTAGGTTCTCGTCTTATGAGTTTAATTTTTCAGTTTGTATAAGGTGTGATATAGCTTTTATAAGTTCTCACATAGTCCCGGTGTCGTAATTTACTAACACGTACTTATTCATTTATGTGTTCATTTTTATTCCCCCCTTTTTAGTAGTGGTGTGCTTATATAATGTCCCAGAAGCTTATGTCTTGATTATGGTTTATAGAGCCGGGGGTCTCACTGGAAGCAGCCTCTCTATCCCTGGGATAGAGGTAAGGCTTGCCTACATCCTACCCTCCCCAGACCCTATCAATAGCTCTGCTATAGGTGGGATTATACTGGGTATGGTTGTTGTTGTTGTTGTTGACTGTTGGATAGGATTTAGTGTTAATCAATTTGGGGTTGAATATAATATTGGAGAACATGATTAGAGAAACACGCAGTTACTTCTGGTAACCAAACTTGCGTATAACCAATTTAGAACTCGTAGATTGAGGGAGCAAAAGGAGAATGGGCACATCACATTTAATGAAAGTTGTCTTCTCATTAACTTCACACAAATAATTTATGTCATTTAATGCATCACTGCGTTGTCAGATCTTTTAACCATTGATCTTCTGCACAATGTAATACTTGTTTTCTTACTTAATAAGCAACAAAGAAGCCAGAAGGCCATGCATTTCCAAACAATTATAATGATATTTTGAAATCTAAAATTTGCATTACTGTTGTTGAGCGTCCATAATGAGTGCATAGAGCCAAAGGCTCTACGTAGTCCAAAGTATTTGTTATAGATGGGCAATTAAGGGTAAAAAGATACGTTTATCTTGGTAAAAACATGTTACTTCTTATGCAGGATGGGCTGGGTTGGCCCGCACTCATTGTATATTTTTATTAATAACTGATGTGTAGCTATGACTTATGATTACAGAAACAATAGTATTTACACAATAATCTAAATCTTTGAATAAATGATTTAGGAGGCTGTATGAATCAAAAATAGACTTTGGGGCCACTTTCAAGTTTCAACCCATTTGACTGTTTCTCTTTTAGCTAAGTTTTTAGGTGACCCGTTTTGAGATTAAACACAAACAATCTGACCCACTTATAGAAAACGGGTAGAAGTTAAAGCTTTTAAAAATGATGCAATTCTATTGGGACAGAGACACGTTTGGCGTGTCTAACGGAGTCATTTCTCATAACATGTTCATAAATAAGATGAATCTTATTTGCTTTTGTAATACAGGTTTTGGATCGTGGCGAGAAGATTGAATTATTGGTTGACAAGACAGAAAACCTTCAGTTCCAGGTACAGGTTTTATCCTTATTTTCTCGTAAAATTGTGTTGTGGTGGGGTGAAATGTCAAAAAAAAAGGTGTCACATAGGCACGGGGGTTTCACATTTTACCTTTTACTTAAGGCGTGTTAATAAAAAGAGTAAAATGCTCGGATGCTCCTTGTGGTTTTGTAAAATAACACCTATAGTCCCCAACTTTTGGAAATTACACCGGTGCTCCCTGTGGTTTGAAAGTTTGTTACTCAAATACTCCCTGGAGTGGATGTTCGTTAGTTTTCTCTGTTAAATCCATGTAAAATGACAAAATTACCCCTTGCTTTTATTAAAATATAAGTAAAAACTAATTAGTAATTTAAAATATCAATTGGGCCCACAATTAATTGTTAATTATTAAATATAATATATAACACCCCACCCCCACCCGACCTCCCTTTCTAATTCTGTGCATCTCTCTTCAAAACCACCACTACCACCATCATGCCATCATCAAACCACCGGTCACCACTACCATACCACACCACAACTACCACCAAACACCACCAATCCACCACTGTAAACAACGCCACCATCCACAACCACCACCACCAGCCACCCCTCCACCCTCCCATCTACAAACCCCCAATCATCCCAAAATTCTTAAACCTTTCAACCACCCATCATCCCTAATCAGAACCCTAACCCTAACCATCCTGCCCTCTTGCTCCAATTCCAGTTGCCTCCACTTCTACGATCACTCTGCCACCGTTTGGTGCGACATTCTCGACTTCAATCTTCGAATCATTGGCCAAACAATCAAAGTTCTCGCATGGAACTTTATTCCGGTCAAACCCCATGGTGGGTATTTAGAAATTATCAGGTGGAGTCTTGAACATATTGAAAAAATTGGTACAACTAAATATAATGGGTTTCTTGCTGAGGTTATTGTTTGTGAGTGTGAATTGTGTAGTTCTAGGGACAGGGTAATGTTAGTTGAAGATTTGACAGTAAAAGATGGTAAAAATCATATTTTTACGACATCCAAGATTCTGTATTTTTGTGGGTCGGCGTTAGTTTGGTATTCTGTGATGTCGAGAGATTGGTTGGAGGAACTGTGTTGATTTTGGGTATGGAGAAGAAGATTGTTTTTTGGGGAGAAGGGAAGTCTTTGATGATGTATATGAGTACGGAGAAAGCAATCATTCATGTTCCGATGTCGGTTACTGGCTATGGTGATGGTGGGGGTGGGTGGCTATGGTGATGGTGGCCGGTTGTTTACAAGGGAGGGGTAAATAAGGTGGCCCCACACCTTTAATAATCCATATTTGTTTTAAGGGGAGGGATAAATAAGTAATTTCAGGTAGACTTAACGGAGAAAACTAACGGACATCCACTCCAGGGACTATCCGAGTAATAAAATGTCAAACCACAGTGAGCACCGGTGTAATTTCTAAAAGTTGGGGGCTATAGGCGTTATTTTACAAAACCACAGGGACTACCCAGGCATTTTACTCTAATAAAAAATTGGAAGAATAAATAGTGAGGTAAATGATTGGCTTAAAGGTTAAATAACATTTAAAAGAGTAAAATGCCAATTATCGTCCCTGAGGTTTGGCCAGTTTTGCGACTTTTGTCCAAAGGTTTGTTTTGCCGCCTCTGGATCCAAAAGGTTTGAAATCTTGCAATTTTTATCCAGCTTGTTAACTCCATTCGTTTTTTCTCCGTTAAGATAGGGGTATTTCCGTCTTTTTACCTACTTATTTTTTGTTTTTTGTTTAGTATTTTGAATACTTGTACATTATGCTAAATGCTTGTACATAAAGTGAAAAAGACTGAAATGCCCTTTAAATTAACAAAGAAGACAAAAATACCCTTGACTTAATGGAGAAAAATGGATGGAGTTAACGAGCTAGATGAAGTCGGCAAAGATTTAAACTTTTGGATCTAGATGCAGAAAAACAAACCTTTTGAACAAAGTTGCAAAACTGGTCAAATCTCAGGGACGAAATGGCATTTTACTCTATTTAAAAAAAGAAGAAAAGAAATTGCAACATAATTCGCCCTCGCGTTCGTGAAGGTGGCCACGCCTCAAGGGGCAGCACCCTTTCACGCCCAAACTATTTTGGTGTGCAGCGCCCAAGCTGCGTATTTTCACAACACTCAGTCCAATGGTCAATTAATGGAAGGTTGTTGGTTTACTGGTTGTGGAATCTGTTGAATGCAGGCTGACAGCTTTCAAAGGCAGGGAAGACAACTAAGGAGGAAGATGTGGCTGCAGAATCTTCAGATGAAGCTGATGGTTGGTGGAGCCATTGCTGTTTTCATCATCATTGTCTGGCTCATGGCTTGTAGGGGATTCAAATGTTGAAAGGCTGTTAGGATCTAGTGTTTGTTGTTTCTTTCTTTTGGATTCAAGAAAGAACCTTCATACATCTTTTTCTATTGTTTTTTGGTGTATAAATCACGTTGCTGTTATTGTATATGCATTATGTGTTGATTTTCTGCATAATCGAAAGACGAATCCATCCTTGGTTTAAAAAAGAACGAAGCATTTTACAGCATTTAGATTTTAAAAGCTGAGGCGAGCACATGTGAGGCACTGGACCTACTACCAAATAAGCTTTATATACTTTAGGCTGTATGCTCTCATATGTCTTACATATCAACTTTTATAACAAGTAAACCGTTTATATTTCTTCGTCCCTTTAGTTGTTTTTACATATTAGCCTCTTAAAGACCCGCGCTTGACTTGTTCCGACTCAGAAGTATATAGGACCTCACATTTTATAGCCCAGTCTTCCGCGCCTTTAAACATTTTCTAGCTAAGTCGTCTGCGCCTTTTAAAACAAGCAGTTCATCAAGTTCATATTATTAACCTCCAAGGGAGGGACTCATTTGTAAGGTGAGTTGCAACTTAGGACCAATTCCGACTTGTATCAAACGGCAGACGCCGCCTCAGCCCTTGAAGCGATTTATAGCTTGTTTTGTGTGCCTTTAAAAGCCAAGAATATTGTTGGTTCATCGGTCGGTATCGGTTTGCCTTGTTATGATATTGGAATTCAGCCAACATCCATGGTACGGGCACTCGTTATAGCAATCCAAAGAAAAAAAAAACATCAAAAGCCCAACATGTGTTTTACGTGACAAGGGTGTGTTTGGGATATAAAACCAAAAAAATGGAAATTTTAACGAACTTTCAATCAGTTTCGGTTGGTTTGTTACCGTATGTATTTGTATGATGCCGACACTCGATATAGAAAGAGAGGTCATAGAGGATGCCAAAAAAACAAATACCAATATCAGTTGCAACATTCAGTTGATATCAGTTCATTCATCATGGTACTATTATCGTACCAAAGTTACGACACTCCTGATACCTTACAGTGCAAAAAATGCTTTCTTGTGAATACAACTTTAGTTTTCAACGAAATGTATACCCCTATGTCGAGAAAATCATAAAAGGAATACGAACTGGTATTGTACAAACGGTATCGGGCCAGTTCATCACAACAAAATACGAAAAAATTAACTATATTTGACACATGCGACATTGAACTTTTATCGAATCATTTGATAAAAATAAGCACGTTGCAACGGTATATCCGGAATTTGATAATGCATTATATTTTGATATTAAAATAACACAAAAGGTGAACATACCGCCACATCGAGAAAACCGTAAAAACGGAATACGGTACCAGTGTTGTATGGATAGGATCAGTTTGGTTCGTCATCGTAAAGAACCAAAAAAATGAGCTATGTTTGACGTGTTCGATGTTGAACTTTTATTGAATCGTAGATAATAATAAGCAGATTACACTACAACGATATTCAAAATATTATGATACATTGTATTATATTATTAGAATAACAAAAATGATGATTAAAACAAACTAAACCTTGAGGCAACTTTGATGACATGTACGTTTATACTCCGATAACTTGTACATTACTAGTTATAACTTGGTTTTGAGTAAAAAATGTATCTATATGCAGATAAAAAAACGCATGTCGCAACGACACACTCAGAATAAGCGAAAAACAAAATATGGTCAAAAGTAATTATGATAATAAAATTTAATTAAAATTATAAAAACAAAAATGTTGTACTAGAGTTCATGCCCATCCAATTTTAATCCATTTTTAGTAATGTATAATCCTTTTTTGGTAATGTACTAGAGCACACCAACTATGATTTCACATGGCCTGGTCTATTCGTACACGCCATTTGTCTTTTTGCACACCTAAAGCGCCCCGCTGTGGCCATAGCGCGGTGCTTTGGGTGTGCAAAAAGACAAATGGCGTGTTGCAGTGGAGTTTGTGTTGTTTTTTTTTGGAAATAGGTGGGATGTGGGTTAGTTTGGTAGTGTTTTTTAGAGGAAAAAAATTGTATTTGAGTTTTATTATTATTATAAAATATTAGTATTACATATAATTCATAGTTGTTTTATAATTACGTTTTTTTACGTCATTATTTTTATAGAACGTATATAATATAAGTGCGTCTTTATAAACTCTTAACGTAGTTTATTTTGTTAAATTAAACGAACACATTAAATAAAATGTACAGAAAGCCATAAGAATTAAACGTAAACAATCCAAAACCAACGTGATGTAAATAGAAGATTAACTGCAATATATATACATATATATATATATATATATATATATATATATATATATATATATATATATATATATAGGGAGCCGCTAGAATGAGAACCACCTCGAGTTGTAAGAACCGCGAGAACTACACCCCACGGAGCGCCGTTCGCCATGATTTTTTTTTACAAGTAGATGTGTATATTATAAACATAGCCGTAAAAAATCATGGCGAACGGCGCTCCGTGGGGTGTAGTTTTTTACACCACAAGTTTGGTGAAAAGAAAAAAGAAAAAAAAAATTAAAAAACACCAAACTTGTGGTGTAAAAAACTACACCCCACGGAGCGCCGTTCGCCATGATTTTTTACGGCTGTGTTTATAATACACACATCTACTTGTAAAAAAGAATCATGGCGAACGGCGCTCCGTGGGGTGTAGTTCTCGCGGTTCTTACAACTCGGGGTGGTTCTCATTCTAGCAGCCCCCTATATATATATATATATATATATATATATATATATATATATATATATATATATCAGTTTGGACATACAAAACAAAAAGGTACAACTGAGTACATAATACATAACAAAACACTAAACAAACAAACTAAGGTACTAATCCTCGTGCGGTGGGGACGGTGGGAGGGGAAGTGGAGGCAACCCAGCGAGCTCTCGTAGAGCAACGAGCGTCTCGACCATCCAGTCAATGAGTGCGCCCTGGCGTCTGAGGCGCCGGTCGAAGTCCCGAGCCACCTCACGCGTTGCCGGAGGCAGATCAGCGTAAACGTGCTGCGGGTACTGTGGCGGCTCAGGAGCTGGCTGAACTGGTGGTATCGGGATCTCCTCGACATGCTCCTCCTGAGCCGGATCTTCGAATACAGACTGAGCCTGAGCCTGAGCTTGAGGCTGAGCCTGAGGCTCGCCCTGAGGCTGATCGAGGCCCAGAGCCTGTAGCTGAGCTTGCCGAGCGGCCTCCTGAACATTAGGAGGGGCTAACACTCCAGGTCTCACCTCAATAACAACCGGGATGACCTCCAGCAACACCTCCGGATGCCAAATCAGCCCGTCACGGCCCTTAAACCTCAGATCAACATCAAAGGTACGGGTGATCTGCGTGCTAGATACTGACGCGCGGCCCAACGTAGTCAACGGGATCGGCGCGGACAACTCCGGATCACTCTCGGGCACGATCCCTAGCGAGCGTGCAATGTCGGTGATGTATGAGCCACCGTGCAGCTTCCCGCGGAGCTGCCGGTGGTATGTTGTGGCAAAGTAATCTGCCAGGCAGCCTGCTAGATCGCAGGTCTGGCCGCGAAGTAGGCAGTATAGAAAGAAAAGGTCACTGAGGTTGACCTTCTCCCTGCTGTTACCCCGCGGCACGATAGATGACCCGATAATATGGTGCATGTATCGATACAAGGGGTCTCTAATAGTGGTGGCCTTTTGCCAGGATTTCCCAAAGGGAACCCTGGAAATGGCCCTCCAGAAACTAATAAGCGTCTGCCTTTCCATCTGCCTAACCCCCTGCGTATATAAATCAGTATCAAGCTTGGGCTCTGTGTACAAACCTGTATGGACAGCAAACTCCCGCACACTTATCACAAACTGCTGACCGGCGAGACGGAATGTAACCTCGTGGACTGGAAAATCCGGGTCCTCCACGTAATCCGTCGGATGCGGCGCGTATGTAAACGTAGAAAGAAACTCGATCATAAGCTCACGGTACGAGTCCTCTGTAACGCCCTGCTTTTTCGTAACTTTCCTTAATTAGAAAACGCGTCTTTTATTTCTATTTTCGGAAGCTTGTTTCTTTAGTAGTCGTATTTTCGTTTGAAGCCATTGTAAATCCGAGACTTTGATCGTAATGAAATGAATCTTTTATATAAAATATACATCATTTATGCATTGACACGTGCATTCGTTTAACACATGATTCTTAATTCGCTTAAAACGTAAGTTTGACTCGTAACCATGATCATGTATTCATAATTGTTAAACTTTCCGTACATTCCTATGCTTGATTATTCAATAACAAGACTAAGTTATATGTTTATTTTTTTTTACTTGATCATACCAGATCATGAATCAAACATACTTGTTACATTTTGATACACATGTATTTTATCACACATATTAGTGATTAAACATGCTTGTTATGCCTTTTAGACCTTGTTAACATGTTGGGTATACATCCATCATCTTGTAACAATTTAATTAACAACTAATATATGACTTAATATTATAAAAAAAATAATTAAAGAAACTAAAGGGCTGCCTTTCAGCAGCGTTCGGGTCTTGTACCCATTTAAAGCCCTTAATTATTTTTATAAAACATCCTCCAACAACTTATAATATCATAAATACTTAACATGCCTTACTATTATGCATTAATTGGTTGTCACAAAGGAAAAAAAAAAGGAATGTAAATGGCTGTTAACAGCCTACCGATTTGGACAACTTTTAAGTTGATTCATTTGATATTTTCAACCTTTAATTAACCTAAACTCATGATACTTAAATAGTTAGTATTATGTTTGACATAATATATAATATGTATTACAATCTAATCCAAAATGTCACAAAAAAAGATATTAAAGGCTGAACAGCCTGTTCGGTCGCAAGCTTCAAGAAATCAACAACATGTTTTTTTTTATTTCATTTAACCTTCAACTACTTGTCTTAAATACTAACCAAACCTAATCTAATCATTCCCTATAAATACATACCTCTTCCAAGCATTTTTACACTTTCACAACTCTCTACAACTCACAAATTCACTCTCAAATCAGTTGCAAATCTGCATTTTCGGACAGATTCATACTCTTGCACTAAAGTGAGTATAACTTGCTCATTTCTCAACGAAATTACTTGATTCTTCTTCCTACTTGCTTGGATAATCATAGGGTTCGATTCCTTAACTTCTCCTTGGAGAAATCAGACCCGGAATTGCCCTGAAATGGTCCATAAACTTTCTGTTTTGTTTTAAGTTCTTCAAAAACTTGTTTAAACTTATCCAACTTGTGTCTAACACATCTCATACCTATGTCCCAATGCTTACAACCTATCTCATGGGTGGTTAAGCTTAAAAACAAAGTTGAGACACTTGAAATCAGAGGATTAAACCTCATAACTTTCTGTTTTGATTAGGGTATTTTACCCACAAGTCATGTTCGAGCTTAGATCTTGATGTAGAGTGATTGTGGAACAACTTGGGTTGCTCAAACATAAAATCCTCACATGATTTGATGATTTCTCTTAGTTTAGATTATTTACATATTTGTATTAATCCTAGTTCTTGACCCTCCTTGGTTGTCTTTACATCAAGTGAAGTGGTGAACGTTCAAGGGGTTCCTAAATGGAAGCTTGCCTTCCTACCCCATACATGACATCCATGTTAACTCGAGGTGCCTAAACGAAGATCCTAATCTTCTACCTCCTACATGAATTATTGGACTAAATAAGACGTAATACTTAACCTAAATATATATACCCCCATTCGAACCTTTAATGTTAAACTTGTGTTTATATGTTAAAGTAGTAGGATATCATCTAAGACCTAAAGTCTCGATATGATTCTAATGGGTGTACTACCCATGAAATACAATATAACCCTAGTGGTTACATAGTGTCATATAAGAGTTATAAGTTGAAGATGATTATTTTTAATATCATACTTTATGTTATGTTAAACTCCAAATTTATAATCTTCCGTTGAACGCCAAACTCACACACCTATGTTTCCCCGTGTAGAAGGGCTAGGCGCTCCAACTTAATCCACTCCAAACTTACTCTCGGACCTTCAAGTCAAGACTTGTAAACCGTGAGTACACTCGATCCCTTTTTCCCCTTTACACTTTGGGATGCAACATGTATACCTAGTCAAAACAACTTTTAAGCTTAAACAAAACATACTCTATCTATGAACGTGACATGAAACTATTGTGAATATTTGCTATGCTTGTATGCTCTATGAACGATTTGGAACGTTATATGCTCATTAACTTTGCTAGCCCACCTTAACAATTATAGCGCTATAGGATTGACGCCCCGCCCATTATTCTTGTGGGTATTGTTAAGTTAAACTTTACCATCCCGCTAAACTTTTGGGATTAGGCTTGTTATGCGTTGTATTCTTGGGTTTGATCATATTGTACGCCAAAAATTGCATTGCTAGTAAATTTATTCATTATGTAACATGTTGGATATGAGTTTTTATTCTATTATGCTATGTAAATAAACTTGTATACTCGCCTTTGCTTTTGCATTGAACTCTATTTTAATACATGTTGCAGGTTAATTGATGAAGTATGGACATGATGAAACGAGATTTAGGGTGGACTAGATACACACCTAGATTAATCTATCTTTTATTGTTATGTTACAATTTGAAACAATGTTGTTATTTCTATTTGAATCTTGTATGACAATTTAGTATTGCAATGAAATTTGAATTTAATTAAATATTGTCACATAGTGTTATGAAGTCTCTAGCAATCTATACACACTTCATCTCATCCCGATGTTTCCGCCATCGGTTAAGGTGTGACATCCTCCATCGCTATCTGAAAGAGGCGCGACCAAGGAGTATCTAGTCCAACTATATCACGCGTCCGCGCGGCCTCTCCCACGGTCTCCAGCAGCTCCCAGTCTATCCCTACATGCCCCCAATCTCCATGGTGCGCAACCTAGCGCATCTCCTCGCCGCCCGTGACCCCTGCGAAAACTGCAGGTAAGGACATACCTCCTCTCCCACCTCTCCCTCAGCCTCCATATGCTCAATCTCGTCATCGGAATCCATCCTTGCACGTTTAAAAGATAATAAATAAATAATATTATTAAACAATTCAAATACACAAATAATATTAAATAAAATATAATAAACAAATAATATTATTAAACAATTCAAATACACAAATAATATTAAATAAAAGATAATAAACAAATAATATTATTAAACAATTCAAATACACAAATAATATTAAACAAAAAATAATAAACAAATAATATTATTAAACAATTTAAATAAAAGATAATAAACAAATAATATTATTAAAAAATTTAAACAATAAAGATAATAAACAAATAATATTATTAAACAATTTAAACAATAAATAATAAAAAATAAATAATAGAAAAAAAAATTAAACATGAACTAAAGCGCCCGCTTTGGCCTCGGCGCGGCGCTTTAGTTCTTCATTTTCAAAAACAGAACCCAGTTCAGAATCAAAACCCGCCCAAATCAAAACAATTCAAACATAACTATTTAACAAAAACGATATAGGATGTTCGATCTTACCTTTTAGCGGTTGAAATCTTGAAAAAGAAGATCGTAGCCCAAGTGTGTGTAATCGCACCTTTGTGTGTGTGTTTGTGTTTGTTGATGAAATGGGGGAGAAGCTGCCCCGCTTCAGGTTAAACGAAGGACCAAAGCGCCCCGCTAAGGGCAAAGCGCCCCGCTTAGGTGCCAAAGCGCCCCGCTTAGGTGCCAAAGCGCCCCGCTTAGGGCAAAGCGCGGTGCTTAGAGCCTTTTTTATTTTTTTTTAAATTGTTTTTAATTCACAAACGCGTCAATAATAGTCTAAATTTTACGCTTTTTCCATTATACATCATTTTTTAATATATATGGACTATACTGCAAGTTCTGGATCAAATCGGTTACGTGTGATGTCATATTCCATTATATCGTATCATTTTGGTTTGAAAGCACAAATACTCCTATGAGTAGTGTTATGTGTATCAGCCGCCTACCGTACATGTACATGACGTATTTTTTCATTAATTGTAGTATTATGATGTATATTGTCATTTTGAATCTGATTGGGTCGTGGGGGTGACATTCGGTTTTTAACGTGATGTAACGCATATATTGAACAAACACAAACATACTTTTGGATTGTAAAAGAATTGACATGATTATTATTAAACACATTTAACATACATCTTGAACATATGGGGTTACATTAAGGTCAGGGGGAACGATACGTAACCATTTCGTACGCGTTGATCTGATCCCTGTATAATGTATGCCAGGCTGCTGCGCGCTCTGTTCTGTTCACTGTCCAGAGTAGGTTTGGGGGAGGCATTGGATAACAACCTCCAAGCTCTACATGTATGAAATGCCCATCGTCGACGAACACAACCACAACCACCAGGTGAGGTTGCTCAGCTTCGTTTGGCCCCCCCCAGCAGAGGGAAAATTGTATCGCTCCCACGAATGTCGAAGGTGTGAACAATCACACCGTATCGTTGGGCAATAAGAAACCCCGTCTCAGGCATCGTCATGTAATTTTCGATACCTGCTCGTCCCACCCCCTTGAAATCGATCTGTCTAACCAGCGCATCATAATGTCCTATGTTTTCCGGATCGAAAACCTGCCTCCAAAGCGATTCGTTCATACGTAACTCCATTATAAGTTGTTTCCGGATCATCAAATATGTATTTTGTTTCACTCCTAACCCAACAGCCACCGATCGAAACCCACAATGACCATCTGGTTTCACGTCCTTTATTCTCACGATGTATGGAAGGATCACTTTGGGAATCTGAGATGCGTAGTTGCGGATCGCTATATCCGTCTTAGGACCGAGCTTGATCATCGGGAAATCAGGGTGTAGGTTGAGCGGTTTGGTATTCTTTTGTCTTCTAGAATCTTCGGATGATATGTACGAGCTGTGACGGGGAAGATCGTCTGAGGCCTCGACCCAAGTTTCTTTCAACGGAATGTACGAGCTTTTTCTAGCGGCTTCAACCTTCCTTTGTTCCTGCGTTTTCAATGTTGGGCGACCACGAGTTTTCTTCAGAACAACAGGAGGTTTTTTGTTATTGTTCCCTGGATTGAGGATTTGCTGAAACTTTTCAAAGAAGCTCCTTTTCACTTGAGGGGGTCTTGGATCGATCTGTTGTTTCAATTTTTCAAATTCCGCGTCTACATCGATATCCTCTATGTTATTCCTTGCAGGCTTGAAGTCAAGCTTCTTCCAGAACACGTCTATGTGTGTGATCCGGATTTGTTGACCTGTGGATGAAAACAAATTAGGTGGCAAAATCATAACAAGAAAGGTCAAAATATTAATTACCGTTATTTTCCAACTTTTCCAAACGACAGGCACATGGCAAACCACAGCTGGTAAAAAGTTGGAAACCACAGCTTGCACCGTAGGCTCTCAACCCGTCTTCCTTACGTTTTAGTTCCATACTCAAAAGCTCAATCGCATATATTGAAACCTTTCTGAGAATATATGCAAGCATGGGCTGATCCTTGTGGTGCTTCATCACTTTTCGGAGGCTTGTTTCAAAGCTACTTCTAATCTCGGCGTATTGTCTATCAACAACATGATCAACATACAGTACAAGTTTATCCAGTGTGTTGCGATGACTTGGAAAGTGACTTTTTAGTGTTGCATGCATGCCCTCAACCCTGTTAGTTGTAGTTTGGTGAAAGTTGATAGTTTTGTTAATCCAGCAAGATACAAACTTTTCACGGTACGGATCCAACCAGGATTTCATCAAATAATCAAAAACCTCTAAAATTAAAAAAACGTAAATAGTCAGTTTTTGTTATTATATAAAATTTGAACATAATTATGTAAGAAATACCCACGTTCACGGTCATCTTCTTTCAGCTGTGCTTCAAGGTTTTCCAAGTTATACCTGTATATTTCCTCGGTCGTAGACTCGCACAATGTCCAAAATGTAAGTACGAATTCTTTCCACTCCTTGTCAGAGAATTTCTTCTTGCTGTTCTTATTAATATTTTGTTGAATATAGAACCGACAAAGATACTTATGCGCTTTTGGAAAAACTTGTTCACACGCGTTCATTAGCGCAAATTCCCTGTCTGTTAAAATCACGCGCGGTTCCATACATCCTACCAGCATAGAGAACTTGGTTTTAATATGGGAAAACGTTTTTATTAAAACCAGACTATAACCGGTACAGTGCTCTTAACGATCCACAACGACGCTTCGCTCCACGTGCAAGACTCGACATCCTAGGTAATAAGGTTTATGTTTATTGCCTGTTTGCTAGAACTGTTTAGAACTTTGCTCGCATCACGTTTAGATACACAAGATACTATTACATGAGAATACCCACGTGCTTACACTTTTCTGTCATCGCCCTACTCGCGAACCACTCTCACTTACGTTACTTTTACTATGAAGAATCATGTCTGGACGGATCAACATGACTCAAGCCCAGCTAGAGGCTCTCGTTCAAGCTCAAGTTGCTGCGGCACTTGCAGCTGCTCAAGCAGGTAGTATATCCTGTAGTCATAACTTACGCTAGGATCTTTAGATCCTACACTCCTAAACTAGCCCTTGTATTTAAACTTTGCCCTATTCGTACACAATAGGTCAACCAGCGCAGCAAGTGTGCACCTTTAAGAACTTCATGGACTGTCGTCCAAGTACCTTCAGCGGCACAGAGGGGGAAGTGGGACTCTTCCAATGGTTTGAAAAGCTAGAATCAGTATTCGAAATGTGCGAGTGCCCTGAGGCTCGCAAGGTTAAGTATGCAACTGGCACCTTGGAAGGAATCACGCTAACCTGGTGGAACGCGCAGGTGCAAATTCTGGGGTTGGCAGCTGCTAACGCCACACCCTGGAACGATTTTAAGGAACTTATCAAGAGGGAGTATTGTACGTGTGAAGATATTCACAAGTTGGAAGACGAGCTGTATAATCTGAAAATGGTTGGGTCAGAGATTGAAGCGTATACTAAGCGGTCGAATGAGCTGGCCGTACTGTGCCCAACTATGGTAGACCCTCCATACAAGCGCATTGAGATGTATCTCAAGGGATTGGCGCCAGAAATCCAGAGCCATGTCACATCGGCTAATCTCGACAACATCCAGGATATTCAGCGTCTCGCTCATCGCATCACCGACCAGGTAGTGGATCAGAATAAACTGCCTAAGCGTGTCAACGCTACTGCTACAGTTACTTCTTCAGCTACTCCTGCTACTACTAGCGACAGCAAAAGAAAATGGGATGGAGATTCCAGTAAAGGTTCAGCAACTGTTCAGTCTCAAGCTCAGCAACAGAAGACTGATCACTACCAGAGTCCTGGTCAGCAATCCTCTGGTAGTCATAGACGGGGAAGATATCAGGGTTTTCACCCCAAGTGTCACAACTGCAACAGGCATCACAGCGGCCAGTGCAACAAGGGTCGTTGTCAAAGATGCCTCAAGATGGGGCACGAGGCTAAAGACTGTAGGAGCCCTCGTCCTGCAAATCAGAACCAGCAACCACAACAACCAGCTCCACAGAACCAGCAGCAGCAGCCACAGCGTGGAAACCGGGGATGTTTCCAGTGTGGGGCTGAAGGTCACTTCAAGCGTGATTGCCCTCAATTGAACCAGAATCGCAACAACAATAACCAGGGCAACGGGAACAGCAACGGTGGGAACAACAACACCAATGGCAACGACGCTAGGGGACGCGCTTTTGTGCTAGGTCGAGGCGACGCAGTGAACGATCCCAACGTTGTTATGGGTAAGTTTCTCCTCGACAATATTTATGTTACTGTCTTATTTGATTCGGGTGCGGATACAAGTTATATGTCTGTGAAAATGTGTCAACTGCTAAAACGTGCACCAACACCTTTACCCACCAAACATGTAGTAGAGTTAGCTAACGGTAAAAGTCTAGAAGCCACGCACGTAGTTCAGGGTTGTGATCTTATCTTAGCTGGTCAAGCTTTCTCGATCGACCTTATTCCCATAGTCTTGGGAAGCTTCGACATCGTCATAGGGATGGATTGGCTATCCCAACACCAGGCAGAAATCTTATGCAGCGAGAAGATAATTCGTATTCCTCGTTCTGGTCAAGAACCTCTCGAAGTACAAGGCGACAAGAGTGGTGCGGTGGTTGGCATCATCTCTTTCTTGAAGGCTCAGAAATGCTTACGAAAGGGGCACACTGCCATTCTGGCACTCGTTACAGACGCATCAGCAAAGGAAAAGAAATTGGAAGATATTCCAATTGTACGCAACTACCCTCAGGTGTTTCCCGAAGACTTACCTGGATTACCGCCTCATCGTCAGGTCGAATTTCAGATCGAGCTCACTCCTGGAGCAGCACCCATAGCTCGCGCACCATATCGATTAGCTCCATCAGAATTGGAAGAATTGTCAAAGCAGCTACAAGAGCTCTTGGAAAAGGGCTTCATTCGTCCAAGCTCTTCGCCTTGGGGAGCTCCGGTGTTATTCGTAAGAAAGAAAGACGGTACGTTCAGAATGTGCATCGACTACCGTGAACTCAACAAGGTGACGGTGAAGAACCGTTATCCTCTTCCGCGCATAGATGACTTATTCGACCAGTTGCAAGGGTCGAGTTACTATTCCAAGATAGACTTGAGGTCAGGATACCATCAGCTGAGAGTCCGGGATGAGGACGTCTCCAAGACAGCCTTCAGAACTCGTTACGGTCACTACGAGTTCCTTGTCATGCCGTTTGGGTTAACAAACGCGCCTGCTGTATTTATGGATCTTATGAACAGGGTGTGCAAACCCTATCTTGACAAGTTCGTCATAGTATTCATCGACGACATCCTGATCTACTCCAGGAGTCAGGAGGAGCACGAGCAGCACCTACGCCTTATTTTGGAACTTCTTCGAAAGGAACAGCTGTACGCTAAGTTTTCGAAATGCGACTTCTGGCTTCGTGAAGTCCACTTCTTAGGCCATGTGGTAAACAGGGATGGGATCCATGTTGATCCATCCAAAGTAGATTCGATCAGAAACTGGCCTGCACCGCGTACACCGACAGAAATACGCCAATTCTTGGGTTTGGCAGGTTATTATCGGCGGTTCATCAAAGACTTCTCAAAGATTGCTCAGCCGCTTACATTACTGACACAGAAGGGTGTCGTTTATCGCTGGGGAGAGCCCCAGGAGACTGCTTTTCAGTACCTAAAGGATAGACTTTGCAGCGCACCTATTCTTTCATTACCAGAGGGCACAGATGACTTCGTAGTATATTGTGACGCATCAATACAGGGTCTGGGTTGCGTATTGATGCAGCGAGATAAAGTTATTGCCTACGCCTCTCGTCAGCTAAAGATTCATGAACGGAACTACACGACGCACGATTTAGAGCTGGGAGCTGTTGTTTTCGTGCTTAAGATATGGCGACACTACCTGTACGGTACCAAGTGCACGATTTACACCGATCACAGGAGTCTCGAGCATATTTTCAAGCAAAAGGAATTGAATATGCGTCAACGACGATGGGTCGAGTTGCTTAACGATTACGAATGCGCTATCAAGTACCATCCAGGCAAGGCCAATGTTGTGGCTGATGCCCTCAGTCGGAAAGACACTTTACCTCGGCGCGTGCGAGCGCTACAGCTTACAATTCAGTCTAGCCTTCCTACACAGATACGAAATGCTCAGATAGAAGCATTGAAGCCCGAAAACGTCAAGGCTGAAGCCTTACGCGGCTCACGACAGCAAATGGAACAGAAGGCAGACGGCGCCTACTATGTAACGGGGCGTATTTGGGTCCCACTTTATGGCGGTCTACGCGAACTTGTGATGGACGAAGCACACAAGTCTCGCTACTCGGTACATCCAGGGTCGGACAAAATGTACCACGACATCAGCACTACTTATTGGTGGCCTAGTATGAAGGCCCACATTGCTACGTACGTTGGAAAATGCTTGACCTGTGCGAGAGTCAAGGTTGAATATCAGAAACCAGCTGGTCTACTTCAGCAGCCTAAGATACCGCAATGGAAATGGGAAGAAATTTCCATGGATTTTGTTACAGGCCTACCTAGATCCCAGCGTGGGAATGATACCATATGGGTGATCGTGGATCGACTCACCAAGTCAGCACACTTCCTACCTATAAAGGAAACGGATAAGTTCTCAACTCTCGCAGACGTCTATCTTAAAGAAGTTGTTTCGAGGCACGGGGTGCCCACGTCCATCATTTCGGATCGCGATGCACGATTCACGTCAGAGCTATGGCAAGCGATGCATAAATCTTTCAGCTCACGATTAGACATGAGCACAGCATATCATCCTCAGACGGATGGGCAGTCTGAGCGAACGATCCAAACTCTAGAAGACATGCTTCGGGCATGTGTCATCGATTTCGGCAACGGCTGGGAAAAGGATCTCCCTTTGGTGGAGTTCTCGTATAATAATAGTTATCACACCAGCATACAAGCCGCTCCATTCGAGGCATTGTACGGACGTAAATGCCGGTCACCTCTCTGTTGGGCAGAGGTGGGGGGTAGTCAGATTACGGGTCCAGAAATTGTAGTGGACGCCACGGAAAAGATCGCACAGATACGACAACGCATGGCGGCAGCACGCGACCGTCAGAAAGCCTACGCCGACAAGCGTAGAAAACCATTGGAATTTCAGGTCGGGGACCGGGTTTTACTTAAAGTCTCACCCTGGAAGGGTGTGGTACGTTTTGGCAAACGGGGCAAACTAAATCCGCGATACGTCGGACCATTCGAAATCATAGATAAGATTGGCAAAGTGGCCTACAAGTTGAACCTACCAGCTGAACTCGGGGCAGTTCACAATGTCTTTCATGTGTCAAACCTAAAGAAGTGCCTATCAGATGAAACCCTCATCATTCCTTTTAAGGAACTCACTATCGACGAGCGGTTGCAGTTCGTCGAGGAACCAGTAGAAATCACGGACCGGGATGTGAAGGTCCTCAAAAACAAGAGAATCCCTCTTGTTCGAGTACGTTGGAACTCCAAACGTGGCCCAGAGTATACCTGGGAACGCGAAGACAGGATGACAGAAAAGTACCCCCAGTTATTCGGAACCAATGCAACCACTACTGAGTCTGAAGCTACTACTTCGGGACGAAATTCCAGATCAACGGGGGGAGGATGTAACACCCCAGGAAAACCAGTGAACTATGTCACTTACCTAGCTTTCTCAGTGAGGGCATACCAAATTTCGGGACGAAATTTCCAATTAGTTGGGGATAATGTGACAACTCGAACTTTAGACTTACTTTGTGTAACGACACGTGTTTATGAGAACGTTATTAATCGAATAATTATGTGATTATGTTATTATGTGCATTGTGTAATATGTGCGTTTATTATGTGTGTTTTAATTGAGCCCAACCCGAACCGCACAACACCTTTCGGACCGCACAAGCCCATTGGGCTCTACACTTTGCACTCGGATTAGTAAGCACCGAGTTGGGCTCGGCCCACTCCACGTTCACGCGAACAAACACCCACCTAGGGGTTGCTCTCTCATTCTAGTTACAACACATCAAAACACACAAAACCCTAGACAACTTTGGCTCTCTCTCTTGGTTGCTTGGAACCCGACGGCACACACACCTTACAACCGAAGATCATTCTCATTCGGATCATCCTTGTTCCTCCTCCAATTCGGTTAGTATGATTAAGTGTTTGTTGTTGGTTGTATGTTATTGTTTGTATGTTGTTGCCGGAGATGTTTGTTTGATGCCCGAAGGATTCTTGTTAACATGTTGCTTATGTTAATAGTTAATAGTGGTTGTTAATCGGTTCTCATGCATGATTACTATGATTGATTATGTTATTGCACCATGATTAGGATGGTAAGGATGTAATCGGCTCTTATGTATTGTCATAATCGGATATAGTTGGTAATCGAGATCCATGTCAGAATGTTATGTATTGTTAAGATGTTGTATTATGAATGTTGATTAGGGTTCATATGGATTTTTGAATAAGTTGTCTTGTTTGATCGAGATTTAGCATGTCTTGTAACTGATTTCATGTTAATTGATTTGGTTATGTTTGGAAACCTTGAAACGGATTGAAAGAATTCTGCATGAAATCAGGAAGTTTGTTGCATTGACTAACCACACGGTTGCGAGTCGAGACCGGAGATCGTTGCGACTCGAAACCTCACACCACACAGCAGCATGAGCCGGAACCACGGTTGCGAGTCCCGTTGTGACTCGTATCCAGACCATGACGAGCCGAGACCACCTGTTGCGACTCGTAACCAGCTGTTGCGACTCGTAATCCCTTGTTGCGACTCGAGATCGCCGGTCGCGACTCGAGACCAGTTATGCACGTACACTGTTTTGGGCCTACATTGTCACGGGCCCAATCAATTGGGCCAAATAATTGGATTCATGCAATTGACTGCTAATTGGACTGTTATGCGTTTTATTTGAGCCATGTATGCTATTGGACTTTTTATTGGGCCAGACTATTATTGGGCTGATGTTAGTACCCAGACTAAATGGATTACTTGTCTGCTACGTGTTGCCATGAATTATACGTGCCAGTAACATGTTAACTTGTATGTAACCAACATATATTATCTAAGTCAAAACCTGACTTGTATAATAACCATGATAGGACGTGGTTGACCATTTACTTGCTACCTGTACTCTTTGTGTATCTGCCGAGCAAACCAAGGTGAGTTCACACAACCAAGGCATGGGATTCCCGGGTTGGGAATTGGGTTGGATATGTTGATATTGAAAGAGTTACTCGTACGTACGCATTCGCTAGACTAAAGACCATCGTCCTCAGGATAGTCAGGACACGTTACGTAAAGCCTACGTAACCCAGTATTTGCCATTTGTCTCCCGGGTCGGGAGGACACGTTACGTAAAGCCTACGTAACCCAATACCTTCTACTGTCTTCCGGGTCGGAAGGACACGCTGCGTAAAGCCTACGTAGCCACCCACGCGTACCACTGTCCTCGGGGAAGGGCACGTCACGTAAAGCCTATGTGACCCAGTACGTATTCCTGTTCTCGGTTTAAGAAGAACACATGGTTGCACTAGTCTAGTAAGTACCATAATGGGAAGCCCCCATTATAAAGGATAAATGTGAGAATCCCTCACCAGTAGTATATACATGTATGGGAAGCCCCCACTAGATGAACTTACGCGTTACTGTTATGAACTTACTTTCTGTGAACTCGCTCAACTAGTTTGTTGATTATTTGCTGCATGCCTTGCAGGACCTTAGGTACATTATGGAGCTTGCACAGGGAGGAGCAGGTCGTTGTGGGATATGGGTCATGAACGATATTTGAACTTATGACTATTTTGAGTTTACATTACTATGCTTCCGCTACTTAAACAATGTTTGGTTTTGAAACATCAATCATGTCATGATGAACTACCTTAACTACTTTTATTATTATTAAATGCTATGTTTGATATGATTGATGGCTTGATCCTGGTCATGTCACGCCTCCAAGCGGTGGTACTCCGCGTGTGGATTTTGGGGGTGTGACAACGGTCATCTTCTTTCAGCTGTGCTTCAAGGTTTTCCAAGTTATACCTGTATATTTCCTCGGTCGTAGACTCGCACAATGTCCAAAATGTAAGTACGAATTCTTTCCACTCCTTGTCAGAGAATTTCTTCTTGCTGTTCTTATTAATATTTTGTTGAATATAGAACCGACAAAGATACTTATGCGCTTTTGGAAAAACTTGTTCACACGCGTTCATTAGCGCAAGTTCCCTGTCTGTTAAAATCACGCGCGGTTCCATACATCCTACCAGCATAGACTTGATCCTCTGCAACACCCATAGGTAGTTCTCTAACTTCTCAGCGGAAATTACCGCACAAGCAGCCGTAAACGATTTGTTTGTCGACGTCATGCCTACGACCTGAACAAATGGCAGGTTGTACATGTTCGTTTTGTAGGTGGCGTCAATCATTAGCACATACGGGAAGGCACATCACATAGTGAATGATTTTTTGTGAACAAAGAAGACATCTTCAACTTCGTTCGATATCTCATTCGTGCGCATGTAATAAGTGTAATCTTTTTCGAGAAGAATGTTTTCAAGTTTTTGCATCGGAGACTTACCGACGTTTTTTTCGGCGTTGATCTTCTGAACAGCGTTGTGTATATCTTTCAGAATAAGCTTTCTAGCCGGAATTTTTTTTTGTCAGCGTTCGCCAGATACTTTGGTTGGGAATATCTTGCTCTGCCAGCTCCTTAACCAGTTTTTTATCCTCCGAAGAAAGCCTTCTCGCATACGCGTGACCCTCTATGTTTTCAATAGGAGTGTGGTTATGCTTCGCCTTCGTCACCTCGATCCTCCAAACACTTCCGGATGATTCCGAAACCCCGATCATCTCGAACGGGCAACCTATTTTCTTGCTACACGTTTTCCTCTGTGTAGCTATACTCTTATGCTCCCCACCAAAAGTACATTGAAACCAAATCTTGTAATTCTCTCCTCTTTTATTCGACCTCTTAATCACAATGAGGTAACCATTGTCTTTTGCCGTGTCTTGTACCCAACGCACCAACTCTTTACGTGACGAAAAGGTCTGTGTTGTATCAAACGAAAATGTAACCGGGTAACAGCCTTCCTCGTCAACAGACACATCCTCCGGCTCACCATCGTCACCGAGGTCCGAATAGACTTGATGTTCAAAGCTCTGTTGACAACCGTAACTGTGGTTTGGATAACACTCCTACTGTACAAAGTTGTGCTCGCCACCGTAACCGAAATTCGAATAACCTTATAAGCTCTGTTGACAACCGTAACTGTGGTTTGGATAACACTCCTACTGTACAAAGCTGTACTCGCCACCGTAACCGAAATTCGAATAACCTTGTTGTGCGTAAGGGTCCTCCACAGGGGTATTCAAATCCAGCTTCACCGTGTTATCACGATAACGAATGCCAGATACAACCTATGCCTCCCTCAAGTTGGACGAGACCGATTTATCATACGAGTCAGAAATAGCGGTCCCCTCGTAAGAATCAGGAACAACTGACTCGTTAGAATATTGACCGAAAAGATAGTTGCTTAACCACGACATCGTTTTTTCAAGACACGTAACTAATACATCAAAGAAATCGACAAACAACAAAACCCCCGAATGCTAAATGTTGTGTCTGAGCAGCTTTAAGTAGTGAAAATTTGGGGTCGAAGCGCCGCGCTTTGGCCATAGCGCGGCGCTTAGGGTTCACGAGACCTGCAACCTCGTTTCACCTTTATGTCTCTGCAACTTATGTTTCAAACGTCAGTCAAATCACCTTTTGTCGAGCTAAGCGCCCCGCTATGGCCATAGCGTGGCGCTTTGAGGTGTGAAAATAATTTTCCCTGTGTGTGACTAGCATGAACCTTTAACATTAGACAATACGGCAAGCAACACCAATTATCCCAAGCAACCACCACCAGTTTATCCTTATTAAACACCCATGAGAATGACCGAAGTTTGATCCCCTCCGACCTCCACGATCTCTCAATAGACGCGTGAAATAAAAAAGATAACATTTTTCTATACGGTGCTGCTAAATGTACTCCTTTTTTTTCTATATTTACTTGTTGTACTCCCCCTTAAAGTTTTAAATAAATACAATTAAACCTTTACAATTACTAATTTTTTAAAAACTATGGTGCTGCTAAATGCACTCTTTTTTTTTACTGGTTCTACTCCCCCCTTAAAGTTTTAAATAAATACAATTAAACCTTACATTTTCTATTTTTTTTAAAACTACATTATATATACTTCTAATTTACAACAACTTTGTGCAATAGTGGGTTGTAACTTTAGCTTTATTGGTTTTTTGTGCATAGCTTAGGTGTACCTTATGTTGTTTGAGTTGTAAGCTTCCAAAAGAAGCTTTATATTCTAGAAATAGGGTTTTAAACATGTACGTCTCACCTCACCACACTCACGCACATGAGAGAGAGCCATCCCTCCGCATCACACCTCTATCGGCATCACCATCGCCACCGCCAGCATCAACGATACTTAGTAGGTGATGAAGGTTCCGTAGATGATTAAAGGCAGTCACGATAGAGGGTTTTAAGGGAGAGTAGGTCGATGGCTTAGGATGGTTAAATGACTGATGGTGGTGGATATGGTTCAACAGATTGGCGTTGCTAGGGTTCCGACGAGATTTTAGCACGATTCTGGTGACCCGGTTCAGGTATGTGTGCTTTATTTTCAGTTAGATCTGCTTAGTACGAGTCTTGATTTGGTCGTATGTCAAATTTTGTGATAAAAGTTTGGAAGCATATGAAAATGGAACAGGCTTGGAAGTGATTTTTAGGAATGGGAATGATCCTTGGAAGTCTGAAAGGCATCGATTTGGGGAACTGGAGGTAACGACTGTAGACCTAGCAATGGTGGCTTTGTTATGTTATGTGACCAAATGTGCCGAAACGTTGGTCAAGTAACGGTTTTGAGCACGGATCCTTGATATGCAGACTTTTTTATGCTCAGATATGATTTCCGGCGGTTAAGGCGACTTTACGGCGGGTAAAGGTAAACCAAGCTTTATATTTGAAAATATACATATTCTGAATATGTGATGAGAAGTGAAGAATTTGATTACTCATTCGCTTGATTTTCTTAATAATTATTAGGTTGTGGCTGCAGACCACAGTGACTGATTGGTGGCGGTTGATAGGAATCGGATTTGAAACTAAAAAGAAACGGATAAAATAAGATAGATCTACGGTTCGTTTGTGATACAGACACACCACACAAACCAACGATAGGGCAACGATATCCAACCGGAGATACAGACACACCACTACGGTTAGAGAATCGGGTCTAAGAACACCACCCAACGTGCCACGGTTGAGCTAGCATAGACATAATCAATTTAACTCAAAATCCATTGAGATAAATTAATCAAAGAGAAAATTCTCATACTCAAAACACACTGATTTTCATTCGTAAACTAAAGTGAATTACATAAAGAAATTCCTAAAACTAATAACTACCCACTAACTCCACTAATCTAAATATATAAAATAAAAATAAAACACATGTTGGAAAATAAAAAATTGCACAAAACATGGACTCATGCAAATAAAAAAAACACAAAGATATAACTTAAAAATATTAAATGAAAACGTGACTTAAGGGGCTATCATTCTCTCGGTCTTCGAAAAAAGTTTGTCCTCAAACTTGGACAATCATATTAGGGGGCGGCTCAGGAGGTATTTGCGGTTGATATCTAGTCGTGCGTAACCTAAGACGGAACCGTGGACTGAATGGGAAATTTACCATGTTCATGGCCTCAATTGATTTCCACAGTTGCATAGAATTTTTATTTACTATTTGGCCCTGTTGAATTCCATTGCCAATGATACAAGTAGACTCACCTTCTTTGTCCTCATATATATCAACCTTAATTCCATTCGTTACTTGGTTTAAGTTCCCTGTGTTGGACATATTTGCAACCATACTAGTGGATATAGCATGCATGCTTTGCTCGATGGCTAATGTCTTGTACTCTTCTGATTGAGGTTCGGATTCACCATCAACAAGTGAAGCAATCCTTTGATCGGTAGTCGCGTCGAGAGCTCGATTTACAAATAAACACTCAGTTTCATTCGGAACAGTTCTGTCGTCATCGCATCGAAGGCCAACATTTTCTAAGGCAACACCAAAGTTAACTTTAGCCTTTTCTTCAACACTTCTCTGGTGTTTCGGTTCATCATCCCCTTTAACTTCTGGTCCATCCACATAATCATCATAGTTTTCTTCTTGAACTTCTCGCTTGCTGAGAAGTGTAGAAACCGATGACTCCACCTCCAAATTTTTCTTAGGTTGTATCTCTACCCGCTCAAAATCAGACATAGTTAAGGATGTGAACTTTTGCGCAGCCGATTGTTCTAAATTTTGTAAGTCTGTCTCAGGCTCGAGGCGGTTTTCCATTCCGATAGACCTGTCGTGATTCTCTGTAAAAACATTAAACCGAATTTCTATTCCAGGTTTGTCATGTGATGGTGCTGCTCCAGCCTTTAACTTGGCATGATAATCAAAGACATATTTTGGAAGCTTTTGTTTTGGCTTCACAGATCTGGAGTTGGCCCGTTCATCCCCAAGAATCTCTTGACGCAGTTTGTTTATCTGATTTTGCATAAACTGCAACTGTTGTTTCCATTTATGATTTTGTTGTACCATGGCCTCAACTCTAGCCTGCAAAACGTGTTCCTTGCCTTGCCTTGCATCCATATAAACTGATTTGTAGAGAGTGTGAGTACTCAAAATTAGAGTTTTTTTTTTTTTTTTTTTCTGAAGGGTTTTTTTTTTTTTTTTTGGTCTGTAAGAAGGGAAACAGAAGAATAGAGTCGACGATTCGATGAATCGTTCGGCTCTGATACCAAATGATAGGAATCGGATTTGAAACTAAAAAGAAACGGATAAAATAAGATAGATCTACGGTTCGTTTGTGATACAGACACACCACACAAACCAACGATAGGGCAACGATATCCAACCGGAGATACAGACACACCACTACGGTTAGAGAATCGGGTCTAAGAACACCACCCAACGTGCCACGGTTGAGCTAGCATAGACATAATCAATTTAACTCAAAATCCATTGAGATAAATTAATCAAAGAGAAAATTCTCATACTCAAAACACACTGATTTTCATTCGTAAACTAAAGTGAATTACATAAAGAAATTCCTAAAACTAATAACTACCCACTAACTCCACTAATCTAAATATATAAAATAAAAATAAAACACATGTTGGAAAATAAAAAATTGCACAAAACATGGACTCATGCAAATAAAAAAAACACAAAGATATAACTTAAAAATATTAAATGAAAACGTGACTTAAGGGGCTATCAGCGGTCCTCGAGTTAAGGGAGCTGCGAGATGAGACGACTTCTGACCGTCGGTTCTTTGTTTTCTTTGTAAAATTGATACTATCAACAATCGGTTTGATTTTTACCTCCTACTTCCATCAATTACAGTTCTGATTTGTGTAACCATTTCTTTTTCTCTTCTCCTGTTGCGCTATTAGGGTTTGGCTGAGAGAGAAGCAGATGAATGACAATAAAATGAAAGAAGAAAAGAAGTCAGGGTTGTGCCTCGAATGTTAAAATAGAGTAATTATGTAAGAAAATTTATTAATTTTGCCGTTACTGTAAATTGTATTTTACTATATGATTTTGATGTGATAATCATTTACTTTGAAGTTTGTTTACATTTGCAGGTGTTGAGTTCAACAGGTAAGTTTCTCACAAAATAGTTAATTTTACATTGCACACTGTTGGTTATGCAATGTTTGTATGTGCTTATCTTTGGTTTATAAATAGATTGTTTTTTCAAATTTGATTGTTTGGGTTGGACCGGTTTCGGCTTTGTTTGACTTGCTCCAAACCAGTTCGATTGGGCCTATAAACGGATTTGTGCATCGCTATTAACAAAGCACAAGATTTACACTCCATGGTGGAGCACCAATTCTGGCTATATGTCTCCTATTACCTAGAGGTGTATGAAAATTAGTCTGGGCCCAAACCAGTTTGGGTGTAAACTGGCATGTTTTTTAACATAGAACTATCATACCTGGTCAAGCTTAAACATGTATTAGATCTAACAACATGAAAGGTTTAGTTCTACTTTTTTATTTTGTTTTAGAATAAGTAATGCACCGGTCAATTAAGTATACTAATAATGTGACTCGTGTTTTTTTAATACTTAAATTCATGTTCGTACAACCAAACCTGAGAAAAAAAAAGTAGAAGCATGAGGTCCTTACAAATATCTTTGAAGCTAACAATTTGCTAAAGCTCAGGTACATTTTCAATTCTTTCTTTTTCTCACTTTTGTTAGTGGTAAATTGGATTTTAAATAGTGTTCGACTTTAGAAAGTTATATCTCCATTTCAAAAGTTTCATTTTAAAATGTTAATAGTTGGTAGTTGATGGGATAATCGAGGTGATGAGGAGGTTGTTGATGGTATGGGTTATAAAGGTTTGAAAAAATGGATTAACGATAATTGTGGTCAACTACACGGAGATGTGGCACATGAAGACTTTGAGGGTCACAAAGGGACCATTGGAGCTGGTAATTTGCAGTGGATGACTGCTGGAAGAGGAATTGTATATTCTGAAATGCCTGCTTCGTCGTCGTCGAATGCCGATCACTCCGGCTCCGTCGTCTTTTGGTCTCCAGTGTTCGAAATACGGCGTTAAATCGTCGTCGGAGGCAGTTTTGAGTATAGTTTGACTGTTAAATTTTAGTTGTTAATGGTTATTTGTTAGTTGTTAATATTATTGTCATGTGTTTGATTGAAACTTATAGATTGTTTGTGATTAGGTTTAGATATGTAGATCGACCGATCAAGGAATTAATGATTTACATCTCTACAGATCACACGTCAAATAATGTTTCATACCGACCAAGAGAAGGTGATCGAATTTGTACCTCCAGCGGCATCGGATTGTCAAAAGAAACAAACCGGTGAACAAAAATATCTTTCCGATTACATCAGGGATGCACTCATGACATGTTATTTTTCTTATAATGTATTTACATTCTACGCCATCACATGTATTATATAATCATCTAATATTCTCAGGTTCACTCAGCATTTTTAGGTGCATATAATTCAGTTAGGAGGAGAATTATCTTTCTCATGAAAACAACTATTGGCCATCTGTAAGTTCATATGAAAATACTCCTATTTTTGTTCATGTAAAGTGTTGGGGTTTATAAAATAAAATATTTTTATATAGCAACCTTTTTGTCTTTTCACTCAGTTTAATGTCTCTATGGCGGTTGGTTTCTTTTCGGATTTTCGCTTCATGACCCAATTTGGCCATTCAACATAGTTGAGAAAAAAGCTCCTACGTGTCTACCCGACGAGAGTTGATGGGTGATAAGGCAACGCAGTGTGTGTGTGCTTGGTGCAAGTTTCTCTGCGGGTTTTGTTTCCGGCTGTCACCACATGTCTACTAGATGTCTCAAAAACTCAAACACAAGTAGTGGTATTTAATAGATGTTTATATTGACATTTTTCTGTCGCAAAAACTCGAAAACGAGTAGCCGTATAGCTCATGTATCTAACCAAATAGATGTAACTCAATGACAACAAACTTAATATTTATATAAATCTAGCCCCCCGCCGCATCGCGGCGGGTTACTTTTCTAGTTAGGAAACAATCCTAATTATTCTTAGGATTTATTGACTTCCCACAACTTGAATTTTGAATACATACCCATTATACATACCACCGATTTTTTCATAACTAATTCTTTTCATAAATTATATTTTTTTTTCAATTTCTCATTCACCTTTTCATCTTATTATTTCTTTGAATAATTTATTTTAATATCCTTACTCAGATAATCCTTATTTTTGGTTGTGTTTGTTAAATGTGGTTTATGACGAGGTTATATTTTTATGGAGAGTAGGCAAGCTGTTTTTTATCTTTGGGTAGTTAGTAGTGCAGTATGCAAAGATACAATTGTCTAAACTAAGAGAATCGTGTTGTCTGGTGTGGTTTGTACTCGAGGACCAAGCATAATTGAAATGCCATTGGATTACGACTACAACGAAAGCCAACAAGAAATAGCAACATGCTGAAAGATATATAACACAATGTACAATTTAAACAAATTAATTTATTATACATATTTATTAATTATTATTAATATTTTCACAACTAAAAAGCTTCTTACAAAAACATTTAATGCAATATAGTATTCATAAGGAGAAGGCATTATGTGCAAAAAACTAAAATTACTTCAAAATAAAGAATATAATACGAGTATCACGGTAAATAAATATATATAAATAATGGTTATTTAATATGGAATTTATCTTCCAATCAAAACAGATTCAGGATCAACTATAGAAAAATGAATTTTTAAAAGGGTTGAATTTGAAAAGTTGTAACTGGTTTTTATGGAAAGGGATGTATAAAAATTAAGGGGGTGTTTGGGATTGCGTTTTCAACCTGATTATTTGATTATTGTGTTTTGAAATCGCAAAAAATCTATTTTGAGTGTTTGGTAAAAAATTAATAAAAAGTGATTTTTTACGTTTTGTAGAGTTCAAAACGTGATAATCCATAAGTAGGTCACCCCTTACTGCAGGAAAACGTGATAATCCAAAAACTGATTTTTTACGTTTTCACTTATGTATTTTTTTTAAATATATATACTTGCCAAACACTCAAATAGTTGATTATCTGATTATTGTGATATCAAACAACATAATCAAATCCAAACAATGTTGATTATCTGATTATTATGATATCAAACAACATAATCAAATCCAAACACTATCTTTCTGCAACACGTTTTATTACAGCTAATTATCTGATTCTGATTATTGAAAACGCATAATCTATTTTCAAAACTCAACCCCAAACACCCCCTAAAAGAGGAAGTGTATTTAGCCTACCACTTTTCTATATATAAAACCGTCAAACTAATTATATCTTAATCTTGCATTTGTTACATTTTATAAATAATTTATTAAATAATAATTGTTTTAGAAATGCCATATACAATAATATTATATTTTTGTTGTTCACGTGAACCTTCATCTTCCATACTAATATATTTTTCACATTTTTCTAAGACCCCGATCGTGTGATTTTTATAGGTGTTAAAGCTTAAAGAACAACTATCTGAAGCTGAAAAGGAGATAAACAGGCTGGCCGAGCGGTTGGATGGAACTAGGGCTGTAAATGAACCGAACGAACACGAACAACACCTTGTTCGTGTTCGTTCGTTAAGGAATTAAACGTGTTCACGAACGGTTCATGAACACTTACTGAACGAGATCTTATGTTCGTGTTCGTTCATTAAGGAAATGAGCGTGTTCGCGAACGTTCACGAACACAAACACGAACACAAACGAACACAAATAAATTTGGCGAACGCGACGAAGGATAAAGATAGATGACCCAGAGAGTAGCGCTCGAATTTGAATCCCTCATTGTGGAAACGAGATCTTATGTTCGTGTTCGTTCATTAAGGAAATGAGCGTGTTCGCGAACGTTCACGAACACAAACACGAACACAAACGAACACAAATAAATTTGGCGAACGCGACGAAGGATAAAGATAGATGACCCAGAGAGTAGCGCTCGAATTTGAATCCCTCATTGTGGAACGAAGGTCGATCGTATTCGACAATGTAAATAATGAGAAATGAAAGGGAAATGATGCATAAACAAGGTGAAAGTGGGTTTCCTAGTTTAATTGTTAGGGTAATAAAATAAATAAAAGTTTAATAATATAAAAAGTACAAATAAAATATAAGAAATTAAGTACAAAGATCTTCAATTAAAACACAAACATACGAACATAAACGAACACAAATCAACGAATGTTCACGAACACCTTACCGAACGTTCATGAACACAATCGAACGAGCGAGACCTCTGTTCATGTTCGTTCATTTAACTAATCGAACGAAATTCCCTGTTCATGTTCGTTCGATTATTAAATGAACAAACATAGAGGAACTTCCTGCCGAACGATTCATGAACTGTTCGCTGAACGTTCGGTTCGTTTATAGCCTTAGATGGAACATCAAGCACGAGCCCGAGTTCATCCTTCTCTATGGAGGCCATGGAGCCACCATTTTCTGACGGATTTGGGATGGAAGGATTGGAGAATGTATTTTGTGTGCAGGATAACAACTATATACATGGATTCGATTGGCTCAACATCTAATTGTAAGGGAAGATGTAATTAAATAAATTTAGGATGAATTAATCTAGGCTTGTAGATAGTAATTATCTAATGTAACAATTAACATAAACGAAAATACAAAATATTATAGCAGTTTTATCAACAGGTATAACGGATATGCTTCTAGATCATATCATATCATAAAATGTCATTATACTACTAGAAAACATGGTTTTTGTCATGTAATTTTTTGTTACAAAATGGTAGCAATTTCCTTGTTGTTACCAGTTTGCCACCGAAAATACGGTGACAAAAACACCCTTGTCAATTGCCCTAATGCCACCAAATAGCCACCATTTTTATATTTTGCTACCTTACATTTACCACCACAAAATTGGTCAAAATTATTTGCCACCCTTCATGTTTGCTACGCTCCGCCTTGTTTGCCACCGAGTTGTGACGCGTTTTCATACCATTTAGCCACTGTTTTGATACCATCTAGCCACCGATATTGCCACCATTTAGCCACCATTTTTTACAAAATTTGCGAGTTTTGATACCGTTTAACCAACGATATTGCCACCATTTAGCCACCATTTTTTACATAATTTGCGAGTTGTGACCGCCTTGGTATAGTTATTGCTACCATTTATAGTTTGGTTTAGAATATTGGTTTTTAATTCAGATTTTTTTTTCTCCCTGCTATTTTCATCAAAATTACATATAAATAAAACTACAAATAATATAAAAAAAAGTCTAATAAAATCTTAAAATTATATAAAACATCTCGTTTTCAAAAGCATATAAAAATACCAACTAAAACATAAAATAACTAAAATTATCCTAATAAAATAAACATCTAAACATTCAAAACCAAGTGCTTATAGCTTATCTTCGAACTGTAGCTGTTAACATAGCTTCAATTTGTGACATCCTATCAAGCATAGCATAATCTTTTTCTTTTTCAGCCAACAACCCCGCAATAATTCCCTTGAACCTTTCTTTTTCTTCATCTTTTTCCTTAACGTGCTCCTTGATAACTAAGTTCAACTTTTCAATCTATAAAACAACCAATGAATAGAATCAAGATCTATACATTGTGAATGGGAAGAGATGGGAGGATGTACCTTGCGTTTCCATTTGAGAGCTTCAGAACTAGAGGCATCGGATGGAGGATGAGAAGTTTCAGAAGTTTTGTTCACGAGCTTAGAACGAAGAAGAGCCATTGCTAGAGCGAGCTTCAATGGTTCATCTGAACCGGCGGTGGTGGTGGTTTGCATACTACTGTATCTGAAGAAGAGTCATTACATAGAAATCGTAAAAAGATGACTAACAAATATCACAACAATACAAGGAATATTTTGCATACTACTGTATCTAAATTGCACATTTGCATTACAGAACAGAAAGATACTTACCGTTTGCTTGTAATGTAGTGCACATTTTCCGCACTAAATGTAGTGACAAGCTGCCAGTAATCGCTTCAACAGATTCAGTGTTCTTTCCCTTGGACAATGTATTATTAATCACATCTTCACAGATGGGACAAAGAGAAACAAACATAAGAATAAGTTACAGGTTTTAACAGGAGCGAAGCAGGAGGATTCTGCCAAAAGTCATGTGCTTAGGTGATATAAACATGTTATTTGTGCATGGTAACAAAAGATATCCAGTGTGGAGTAGTTAGGTGACCAGAGATATACTTCCAAATAAAAATGAGAAAGATATACCCAAAATGAAGTCTGCAGCTTGGTTTGACCAGTTTGCAAAATTACCATCATCTGGCTGCAACAATAGTAAAAAAAAGAATGGTAAAAAAGGTTGGATAAATTAAGCAGAATGATGGAAAGAATGACTAGAATGGATATTAGGTGACCAACACAGTCTTGCAGTGTCACATAGCTCCACAAGGAAATCCACCGAGGCCCTAAGTTGTTCAGTCTCCTCTTCAGCTGTATTATATGCCGATACAAAACAGTTATATCTACTTGTACCGAAGAAATAAACACATCCTTTAAAGTTAAATCTCTCATCAAATCCTTCTCTTGATATCTCATTTGCCTCTTCAACCCATGGTTTAACCAGAGGCTCATCTTTATCTGTTGAAAACAAAGATGACCTCGAAGTTCACCAAACGGCCGTTTCACAGCCGGGTTTCCTCAAGCTGGAGAAAACGCTTATGTGTTTGCAATATGGTTCACGACATCCGGTGCTCAAACGGCTCGCACCGTGGTCTGGATGGCTAACCGAACGGGAAGAAATCAAAACTCTCCCTACGGAAAGATGGCAATCTTGTTCTCACAGATGCCGGTCAGCACCTCATCTGGTCAACGCAGACCGAGTCAAAGTCATCATCTGTGGAACTAAAACTGCTCAACACAGGTAACTTTGTACTTAAGATCAAAACCAGATTGTGTGGCAAAGTTTCAATAATCCAAGTGACACCCTTCTTCCAAACCAAAACTTCACTAGAAAAACACAACTTGTTTCTTCTAGAAGCTCAACTAACTACTCGTTGGGTTACTACACGTTGCATTTCGACAACGATAGTATTCTACGACTCGTGTACAACAGTCCCGACACGACTTCACTTCACTGGCCCGGTAGAACAGCAGTATTCGACTCTTACGGACAGTTCAACTCAACAGACGGGTTCAGCTTCGAATCCGCTGATTTCGGATTGGGCCCGCAACGAATGATGCGGCTTGACACCGATGGTAATCAAGACTTTATAGTATAAGTAGAGGAATGAAATGGGAAGTTCAATGGCAGGCGATTTCGCATATTTGTAGGATTGATGGTACGTGTGGACGGAATAGTCTGTGTACTTATACGCGTGATTCGGGAAAAAGATGCAGTTGTTTACACGGGTTCAAGATGGTGAATGATCAAGATTGGAGTCGCGGGTGTGAGCCCGAACAATTGAGTGTGTGTAACAAGGATGACGATTGTGATTTCATGGAGCTTCCGTATACGGAATTCTACGGATATGATATTAGTTTCCATCTCAACACTACACTTGATGCTTGCAAGAAGACTTGTTTGCAGGATAATAACTGCAAGGGGTTTAACTTTGCACTGCAAGTTGGGACCGGTCTCTTTTTTTTGTTTCTTGAAGTCTTGGTTGCATAACGGGTATCAAATGGGGGTTTACGGTACTATATACAGCAAGTTACCAAAAAAGTAGGTATTGTCGTTTAATCCTGCGAAAGCCATCGGCCGATCGAGCTACAATTGTCCACCACGTGTGGTTGTTAAACGCTTGTGAATGTTTTCTGTATATTGCATAAAGATACAATCCCATTATATAGGGAGATACAAGCCTGAATACAAGGAAAGATATATCTCCTAAATAAAATACAATCAAGGACTAAATATAAACTATACAATATATATCGCTAATAGTCCCCCGCAGTTCGAGCGGTATTGGAAAGAACGCTCAAACTGGATCTGAAGCTTTGGAAGAGGTGTCGAGGAAGTCCCTTGGTGAAGATATCGGCATACTGAGAGGAGGCTGGAACGTGTAAGACCCGAACATGACCGATTTGGACTTTCTCTCGTACGAAGTGGATATCCATTTCAACGTGTTTAGTACGCTGATGTTGCACCGGATTTTCGGATAAGTAGACGGCTGACACGTTGTCACAATAAACAATAGTTGCAGCATGAATAGGAGTATGTAGTTCAAGTAAAAGGTTTCTTAGCCAAGTAGCTTCAGCCACTGCATTTGCTACCCCACGATACTCAGCTTCAGCACTAGAACGAGATAGAGTAGGTTGGCGTTTAGAGGACCATGAGACAAGATTGTCTCCCAAGAAAACACAATATCCTGAAGTGGATCGCCTAGTATCTGGACACCCACCCCAGTCAGCATCTGAATAAGCTGTCAAAGATAAAGACTTGGAAACCGTGAGCCGTAAGCCATAATCAATAGTCCCTTGAAGATACCGGAAGATGCGCTTCATGAACGCAAAGTGAGGTTCCCGAGGTGCATGCATAAATAAACATACTTGCTGAACCGCATAAGTAATATCAGGCTGGGTGAATGTAAGATATTGAAGAGCGCCCGCGAGTTGCCGATACAACGTGCCGTCGGTCAAAAGAGTGCCAGCCGAGGCGCTAAGTTTGGTGGAGGTATCCACTGGAGTGGTGCATGGCTTGCAATTGGACATGGAGGCTCGTTGTAAGATGTCACGAGTATATTGAGACTGAGATAGAAACAGACCTTGACTATCCCTGGTAGCAGTGATCCCCAAAAAATGATGCAAGTTGCCAAGATCCGTCATTGCAAACGTAGAAGATAAGGACCGAATAATCTGAGATAACAAACCTGTATCTGATGCAGTCAATATAATGTCATCCACGTATAACAAAAGATAAGCCATTTTGTGTCCCTGCTTGTAAACAAAAAGTGACGTATCACTGGTGCTACTGCGAAACCCTTGCGAAGTAATAAATGAAGCGAATCTGTGGTACCAAGCCCGAGGTGCCTGCTTGAGGCCATATAAAGACTTTTTGAGACGGCATACGTGATTCGGGTAATTTTTATTGACAAAGCAAGGAGGCTGATGCATATACACAGTTTCTTTAAGATCCCCATGGAGAAAAGCGTTCTTGACATCAAGCTGATGAATCGGCCAAGAACGTGAAACCGCGAGTGAAAGAACTGTCCGGATTGTGTTGGGTTTAACGACTGGGCTAAACGTATCCTCACAATCAATACCAACCGTCTGCGATTTCCCATTAACAACCAAACGCGCTTTATATCGTTCCAGCGTCCCATCAGATTTGAACTTGTGACGAAAAAGCCACATACAACGGATAACCGGACTATTCGTCGGACGCGGAACAAGTTCCCATGTACCATTTTTTTCTAATGCACTATATTCGGTGTTCATGGCCGCAAGCCAATTAGGATCCGATAAAGCTTTTGTGTATGTGGAGGGAATTGGGGAGATGGATGTGGTAGTTAGAAGGTTAAGTCGGGTTTGAGGTTTTGAAATACCCGATTTGGCACGGGTGGTCATGGGGTGTTGGTTGACTTGTGGTTGGGTAGGTGCGGGATGTGGGGGTGGGTCGAGTGGTACTGTATGAGGTAGGGGTTGGGCTGAGAACGGTTGGGCCGATGGTGGGGAAGGGAAATGGATGGGTATAGGGGAGGTATGGGCCGAAGAGGGTTGGTTGGTTTGGGCCGAAGGTGTAGGAGTGGTGTGGGCCGAAGGTGGTTGGGAGGATTGGGTAGGGAGGTGATGAACAGAAGGGTGAAAGAAGGAGATAGGGGTTTCCTCATCCAAGAAAGAGTAGGATGTGGAGGAGAGTGGCTCATTGAAGGGAAAGCAATGTTCATCAAAGATGACATGTCTGGAAAGATGTACTTCGCCGGTAAGCGGGTCGAGACACCGATATCCGCGATACTCACTAGGGTAGCCAAGAGAAACACACCTAGTGGAACGCGGATGCAACTTATGAGGTTGGGTGGCGGATTGATTCGGGTAGCACGCACACCCAAACACCCGTAGATGGTCATAAGAAGGGTGTCGACGGTAAAGAGCAAAAGTAGGTGTAAAAAGGTTGAGCTTTTGGGTAGGCAAAATGTTATGAAGGTAAGTGCTAGTATGAAGGGCCTCCACCCAAAAGGTGGGCGGGATATGAGCGTGGAAAAGTAGGGCACGAATAATGTCATTGAGACGGCGTATCATACGCTCGGATTTGCCATTTTGTGAGGAGGTGTGTGGACAAGAGAAACGAAAAACTAGACCGTTTTAATGAGCAAAGGTTTTAAAATTGTGATTATCAAATTCACCTCCGAGATCACATTGAAAAGATTTAATTTTTCGATGAAATTGCGTGTTAATAAGTTTGTGGAATTTAACAAAAGTAGGGAATGTGTCGGATTTGAATTTTCGTGGGTAGGTCCGTACGAAGTGGGTATAATTCTCAACTAAAACCATGTAATATTTATAGCCCGAGTTACTAGTGACGGGTGAGGTCCATAAATCACAGTGAATGATGTCAAAAGGAGCAAAAGTACAAGTATTTGAATCGAAAAACGGAAGTCTTTTACTATTAGCAAGTTGACACGAATGACAAAGAGACATAGTATGATGTTTATTACAAGGAATAATCAAATTACGAGAAAGAAAATCTAAAACTGGCGCTCCGGGGTGTCCAAGGCGATTGTGCCATTGAGATGTAGCGGAAGTGGTGAGGCAAACTTGAGTTGGTGGAGTGAATGGATAGAGGTCCCCCGTGCTATTGTGGCGGGAAAGTGCCTGGCCAGTCTTGAGATCCTTCAAAGTAAAACCAAAGGGGTCAAACTCAATAGATACATGGTTATCACGGGTGAATTTTCGAACGGATAAAAGATTTTTAATGATTTGTGGAGAGTATTTAATGTCGGTTAAGGCATAGGTTTTATTGGGTAAGGTATAAATGCTATTACCGGATCCTTTAGTTGAGAGCCCTTGACCATTCCCAACAAAAATAGTGTTATTAGAATTAAATGGTAAATGGTTTTGAATTTTACGAAATTCATTAGTGACATGATCTGACGCACCTGTGTCGAAGTTCCAAGGCTGTGCGGAGTTGAGTTGCATGTTCTGAAAAGCCGAAGCAAGATCAGTGGGGCTCAGCGCGTTGTAATTGGACCCGTTGGGCTGATTATAAACCATGTTGGCCGATTGGGCCTGCTGGGCAGTTGGGCCAGTTTGGTTTGGGCCGCGAGAAGACCAGGGATGTGGCGGGTTGGGCCAAACAAAAGGCTGCGTGGGATATGGGCAGGGGGGGTAAATTCCATGGGTTCCAAGCACCATAGTTTTGATTCTGGTTGTTGTTTGATCGTCCGTACCCGCCCCCGCCGTTACCGTAGCCGCCCCCACGATTCCCTCTCCATCGGCCGCGACCCCTGCCACGGCGGTTCTGCGGGGGCTGATCTTGATTGCGTGTCGGCTGCTGCTGAGGTTGATGTTCCGGGTTAGTAGGCGGCGGTGGAGAGGTGTTGTTGGTGGCGAGAAGAGCCTGTGAGCCGTCCAAAGTTGCTAACCTTTGAGCTTCCCGTTCAATCATATCCCGAGCCACATCCCATGTCGGAGACTGTTGGTAAATAAGGGATGCTGTTACCCCGTATTCAGGGGGTAGTCCGCTGGCCAACTGAAGCACAAGACGAGAGTCCGGTACCGGTTGATCAACGTCCTTCAACTGTTCACCAATTTCTTTGAGTTTGGAACAATATTCAGCCACAGAGGAACAAGCTGATAACTTATGGTTTGTGAAAGCATGTTCCAATGTTGCTGCTCTTGACCCTTTGTTGTTGAGAAACACACCTTGAAGACGAACCCAAGCGGCTCTAGCGGTGGACTCGGATTCAAGGATACGAACTAGTAGGTCATCGGACAATGTTCCGTAGATCCATTGTAATACGATGGAGTCAATCTTGGCCCAAGCGGCGTATTCCGGGTCTGTCGATGCAGGCGGGTCTGTACCATCGATATGATGCAACACTTCATAGCCTTTCGCATGAAGCATGAAGAGTTTCACCCATGATGTGTAAGTAACTTTGGTTCCGTCGAGGACTCGAACTTTGTGTTGTATATTGGTGACGGTGTACACAGGATGAAGGGGTTTGGCCGTAGCCGAGTCGCCGGAGGAGGAGGTTTTGTCATCCTGTGTTTTGCCGTCGGGTGTTTTGACGTCGTTGCCAGCCATGGCGAGTCAGATTGAATCGGACCGGAAAAAAAGGAAAGGAATTAGGGGAGATGCGTTATGGCTCTGATACCATAAACGCTTGTGAATGTTTTATGTATATTGCATAAAGATACAATCCCATTATATAGGGAGATACAAGCCTGAATACAAGGAAAGATATATCTCCTAAATAAAATACAATCAAGGACTAAATATAAACTATACAATATATATCGCTAATAGTTGTAACGCCGCTTGTAAGGTTGTACGAGAAAAAAAACAACACAAAGCCACTTGGGTTCATGATAGTGGTCGCAGTGGCGGATCTAGGATTCCGACCAAGCGGGGACGTTTTATAAATAAGCGGTAACGAAATCGAAAAAACGTCAAATTTTTCCAAAATTTACACTAAAAACGTCAAAAATTTTCCGACCAAGCGGTAGCGGAGGCTACCCCTTGGTCTAATATATATCCGCCCCTGAGTGGTCGGGAGCACGATTGGGTTCTTCGAAATCCTCTGTATAGTGTTTTTTCTGGTATTGTAGTAGTAAACGTTACTCTACAACTGAGCAAATGTACTTCCTAGCGTCAATGGGGTTTAGCCGATTCACGTATAGTTAGCTGAAGAGGGCGTCGCGTAATTTCAATGAAGAGATCGGGAGAGGCGGTGCGTCGATCGTGTATAAAGCACGGTTAAAGATAACCGGATCGCAGCTATAAAGTAGCTTAAAAACAATGGTGACCAAGGGGAAGACAAGTTTCAAGCGGAGATAAGCACGATCGGGAGAATGAATCGCATGAACCTGATCGAGACATGGGGGTATTGCGCTGAAGGAAAGCACATAGCAGTTTTATCAACAGGTATAACGGATATGCGTCTAGATCATATCATATCATAAAATGTCATTATACTAAAACAAAGACATTAGCTAATATCTTAAATTTGTTTATGGGCATCTTTTCCATGAATGTTAACGTGTAGTGTGTTAATAACACATTTGCTTTCCGTCATTTAATTTGAACAACAAAGCTAACGTGAGAAATTGTGTAGGAATCGGCTTTCCTGATTTGGCAACAAAGAGAGGGGATGAACTTGAGTCTAGGTGTGAAGATAAAAATCGAAGAAAATAGGGGTATGAATTATGATGTGGGGAGGGTTTTGATCCCAAACCTGTCCACCTTAAAGTTAGTAAACAAACACATTTTATAAATATTATTTGTTTTTTTTTGGCTGGATTAGAGGGGCCTCTGGATTCGGATAAAGTCTCCAATTGGGTGGTATTGATTCCCATTTCTGTGTGTGGGTACTTAGCTAAGCCACTGAAAGTTGTCCTCAATGGCTTTTAGTTCTCGGCTGTCACTCCCTTGGCTTCATGTCTTATTGCATATGTGGCTCAAGGAGAATAAATGGGAAAACAATGTAATTTAAAATAGGGGAAATTACGAGAATGGCCGAAGACCAAACCCATTTGTGAAAATGGCCACCTCATGCGTTTTTGGAACAGCGCATCACAGATCCCGAGGTAGTTTATGCGTCCGCAGAGCCCCTTGTTGCGTCTTTAATTTTCAAATGCGTGGGACGCGTCTAGAAGTGCCGGGATGCGTCTGGGAAGTGCCGGGATGTGTCTGGAAGTGCACGGGATGCGTCTGAAAGTTGCAGTCATCTCCAACGAGTTGCAGACGCCTCCGGCTCCGTCTCCGGTGAGTTGCAGACGCCTCCGGCGAGTTGCAGACGCCTCCAGCTTCGGGTCTTGAACTGCAGCCACATGAAAATCTAGCTAAAGGGCCCGAGGGGGTTCACCCCGAGGCACTGTGACGCTCAAGTCAGTATCTTGTATGGTAAAGATAGTTATAAGTGCAAATAAAGGGTATAGAGAGAAGGAACTGAAGTTGTAAGGGAGAAGGAGGGGATCATAACCTGTTAGTTTAGGAAGATAAACATTCCTTTTATAATGTCATTCTTGGGCCAAAACCTTAGTGGGCTTCTCAGAATTAGGCCCACTCAGAATTAGGCCCACTCAAACCTCTAATCATGCTGGGAAAATCCAAATGGGCTCAGGCCCAGTCATCAATCCAAGGGAATGAGCCCAGACGAGGAGCCCACGGGGGGAGCCTCGTCGTCAAATTTGTCTGAAACCAGTGGTGAATCCAGAACATTTTTATTGGGGGGTCGTAACAAAATTCTTTTGTATTCATAATTTGCTAGTGTACTTACTATTTTTACAACAATCGATAATTGTAATGTTCGAGTTCCCCTAACTTGAAAGTCACTATTATCTTCCCATAATACATTTTTTTTCGACTTCTATTACTATTATTACTATTACTAGTTTTGTTCGCGTCGCGTTTTGCGGCAAAATAGAGCAAATAATACTGTAAAACAGACGTTATTTGAAAATGTAGCATTTTTGTTTAGAAAGCCAAACTGTCAGAATCGATTTAATTGCGTACTTAAATTTAAAAAAAATTAAATTAAAGAAACATCAAATTAATTAATAAAGAAAATATGTTTTGAAAAAAAAATAATATGAAAATAAATAAAAATAAATAAATATAGTTTTAAAAAAGAAAAAAAAAAGAAAATGACGTTAAAGCTAAAAGAAAATATAATTACATTACAACTATTATAATATAAAAATAATAAAATATTTAAAAGGTATATATTATTTTAAATTTTAAATCACTATTCATGATCACTCATAAACAGTAGCATTTTTATTTAGAAAGCTAAACTGTCAGAATCGATTTAGTTGCGTACTTAAATTAAAAAAAAAATTAAATTAAAGAAAAATCAAATTAATTAATAAAGTGAATATGTTTTGAAAAAAAAAATTATTAAGAAAATAAATAAATATAGTTTTAGAAAAGAAAAAAAAAGAAAATAACGTTAAAGCTTAAAGAAAATATAATTACATTACAACTATTATAATATAAAAATAATAAGTGGAGGGTTCAAATGAGAAGAATTTTTTTGTAAGAAGAAAAAAGATGAATTTTCAACCAATAAGAATGCTTCATTTTACTTCATTTAATATTTGTATTTAATTTTAATATAAGGGTATATTGGTAAACTTAAATAAATCATTAATTTGTATTATTCTCCTTTAATAACTAGCCAAATTAAATTTGTAACTCCTTTTCAAAATATATACTTTTTTCCAAATTAAAAAAACAACTTAATTTAAAGTGTAAAATAAATTACTAGCTGTGTATGATATATTACGAGTTATGTAGGATATATTTCGATGTGTGTAGGATAAATTTCGACTGTGTAGGATAAAATTATATAACGTGTAAAGTGTATGTAGGAAAATCTTGATATGTGTAGGTTTTTTAGATTATATGTAGGATAATTAATGATTAGTTGACTAATTAATTAAAGAGAGAAAAATTAATGATATAATTTATAAATGAAATAGCATTTTACTAATATGCCCTTTCTTCTTTTTCTTCTCATATTAAATTTCTTCTCAAATGAACCTTTCCCAAAATAATAAAATATGTAAAAGGTATATATTATTTTAAACTTTAAATCACTATTCATAATCACTCATAAACAATATATATATATATATATATATATATATATATATATATATATATATTTTATTTTTATTCCTACTACAACTACCACCAAGACGACCACCACCACTACTTTCATTAGCAATTAATGAATTTGATTTAGTCTTGATATTTGATTTCGGTTTATCATGTAAGGCTAGAGGATATGGTGATGGTCCTCCAAGGGAGGATGATCCGCCAAATAGGCGCCACGTCATAGTTCTCCCAAGGATGCTCCATCCCCCAAAACTAGAGGGTATGGGAGGATGATCTTAGTCATAGTCCTCCCCACCATTTTTATGTTTTTTTATTTTTTTTAATCTTCTATTTTTTTATATTTAATAAATAAACTAACAAAATATTTCCATTAACATTAAAAAACATCTTCTTTATCGGTAGAAAATAAAGTAAGAATTTATGGCTTAGAATTAATTGAAGCCCATTAAAGAAGAACCAAAAGAAAGCCCAGACCCATGTAAAAAACAGGCCTGTACCAAAACACCCCAAATCCATACTATAAAAAATACCATCATCCTCAACCCACATTTGATTCTAGGGTTTTCAAGCAGCAGTCATCATCACTCAACCGGTCGAATGGACAACAAAGGGTAATCTTTCTCATTTTCATTATTTTTTCAAGCAGCAGTCATCCTCCCACAAACAAACAAACAAAAGAAATGGGGCCCACTGTTTTGCTCCGTCCTGGACGTCGGAATACCGACGGAGACGACGCGACGTTGGAGGGGCGGCATGGCTGGATGGTCGGCGACGGATGGGGACGGTCCAAAGCCGATTCCCATACCGTATAGCCTAACTTATGTCAAACTGTAAAGTACACACGAAAAAGGAAAATATCAGTATATTCAATTAATTTATTAAATAATACTAAGCCAAACATAAAAGTAAGAAGTTCATGAACGGGATCTTGAAAATTGAGATAGAGTAAAAGTGTAAAAAGGAGGTACCGGTAGGTTGTATCGGTAAAGTAGGTTAAAGAGGCTGGAACAGTTCCTTCGCTGAATCGGGTCGGTAATCACTAGGTTAATGAGGAAAAATTACATTAAGGGTATGTTTGGTAAAAGTAGCTGATGGCTGGAAGCTGTTAGCTAGTAGCTGTAGCTTTTTAGATATATTTGATGTTTGGCAGAGTAGATGGAGTTTTTAATAAAATGTATAAAATGACGAAAATGAGCATAACTTAAAATTTAAAAAGTTTGTGTATTAAAAAGTTCATTATCTTTAAAGGTTAAAATAGTTTTTTTTTCCTTAAAGCTTGTAGCTCATTCTAAACGCTACTAGTAGGAGCGTTCAACCAAAAGTTTCAAGCTCCTAACATAAAATCAAGCTCCTTCAACAAATCAAGACGTTTTATTGAGTAGAAATTTTTTTCTTAAAAGCTTAAAGCTAGAAGCTTCTAAAAGCTTCATGCCAAACGTACCCTAAAAGTTTATAGTTGGGCTTTTAAATGACTTTTGAGTTTTTTTTTTTTTTTTTTTTTTTATCTAAAGCCCTAGAAGCTTTTTATCTTCTACCATTAGGATGGTGGTCAATTCGTAAAGACAAAAACCTTTAAATACTTAGGAGGAGGAGGTCTTAGGTTCAAGTCCCACAGAGTAGGATGTTTTAGGTTCAAATCCCACAGAGTAGATTAATTAAAAAGAAATTTGTCATTCAAAAAAAAAAAAAACAGTCTTATCTTCTTCCCGGTACCACTTTTCATTTTGAAGCTTAGATACTCTATCAAAGAAAATCGAAAGGGTCAAGCTACGTTAATTTTCTTTTTTCATTAATATGGTATGCGGTAGATTTTCCGGCTAAAGGTTCAAGTGACTGATGTGTTCAAAATACAACATATAAATTACATCAAATGAGGCATAAAATCAACCCTTTTCTAGTACTAATGTTGGAAAAAGCTTGCGTTTTTGTTCCCTTTGAATAAACAGGGTTAAATGAGCTTAAAAGAACAAAAAAAAAAAACAAAAAACAAAAAGACAGCAAAAACCAACATGAAATGCTATAAAGAAGGATTGACCAACTTGCCGAGCCCCCGTCCACATCCAAACCCAAGAAATAATAAAGACAAAAGCCCTGGCATGGGGCCGTGCTCACCTAGCACGGGCCGTGCCCAGTGGGAATTTACTACAGGAGAAAAAGACAAAATTTAAGCTCAACACGGGGCCGTGCTAAAGTAACGCGGGGCGCGGTGAACTCTTAGATTTCCAGAATCTGAATAAGTACAACAAGTACATTGGCCACGGGCCGTGCCGTTGACACACGGGGTCGTGTTAGTACAAGTCTGACACTGCAGCTAATGTAGAAGAGAGAGACTGATGACCATGGGGTCGTGCCAGACGTGCTGGATGTTCTGTTTTCAACTATAAATATGGATGCTTGGTTCCACTTCAACTTATCTCTTGACAAACCACTTCTCTCTCACTTGCCACCACTCCACCACCACTACAACACCATCATCCACCACCATCATCCATTTTTCCATCTTTAGAGTGTGTGAGTAGTCTCGGGATCCAAGATTGATCGTAAGAATCTTTGTCAAACAAAGGCCATACTTGGCTAAATTCTTATATCACTTGGAGAAGACTTTTTTTTATGTATTTTCTTTTATGATTTCCAATCTTTGGCTACTTTTTAATTGGGTATGTATTAATGACTTTAATAATTAGTTTTTTTTATTGAAGGCGAATTTATTCAAATACTCTTCATATGTTCGTTTACTCAACATGTTCATGTCTTTACGGTCTATATAAAGCATGTTAATTAACCCGAAAGGTAGATTAGAAGGGTGGTTTGGGTAATTCTATGTCTCGTTCAGTGTATAAATCCTACGAGAACCTGGTTCAAGCCTAGTAACACCTCATGTGTGATAACCCGAGATCTCAAGCGCATTTGACGAAGAAACGCACTTGGCGAAGAACTACACTTGACGAAGAACTCCAATTCTTCGTCATAAGCCGCTCTCGACGAAGAATGACCTTCGCCCTAGCTCATGTCGATGAAGAATGACCTTCGTCACAACTGGGTCTTCGCCGAAAGGGCCCTCGGCCCAAATCTGTGAACACGGCCCAATTTAGAGTGGTGTGTGGTTTCTTATATCACGCAAGACACAAAACATACTCAAACCCTAGCGCTCTCTCCTTTTCTCTACGGACCTGACGGCAGCCCATTCACTCTCGAGAATTTCCTTGATCTCATCTAGAATTCGGTTAGTACATGATCACTATTGTTTGATTTAATTCCTTGTAGTGTTTAGTGATATGATGATGTGATGAATTGTTTGATGATTATGGTGATTTGATATTCGAGTCATGAATTGTGTGATGGGTTATTTCTTACGGTTTGCTAAACAAGATCTGCATGATAATAGAGGTTTGATGAACATGTTATGATAATCGACTGTTAAATCTAATCTAGAAGTATGATGATGATCGATGGATTAGGGCTTATGTATAAATGAAACTGAAGAATCTTAACATGATGATAATTTGTATTCTAAGGGATTAGATGGTTAATGTCGCTTGATGATGATGATCTGGATTGATATGTGCATAATGATTTCGATAAGGATCAAATCTAATGTTGGTAGAGTATTGATATTCGTTGAATTGTAGTTGGTTATGGAGGACTATCATGTGCTAGATCCAAATCGAAAGAGGAAACTGTTGATGATTTGTGTTTGCGGTAAATTAGGGAATGATTGTAACTGACTGTGGAAAGCAGCGACGGACCATGTCTAGACGAAGAACACGGTTCGATGAAGGAGAGTCCTTCGCCAGAGGATTCTTCGTCGAACCCCTGGACGACGAAGGTTGATCCTTCGTCGACATGTTCTTGACGAACCATATAGGTTCTTCGTCATGGTCATCCTCGACGAAGCTTAGTTCTTCGCCGTGAGGGATCTTCGCCATGCAAATGTACAGTAAACAGTAACAGTTTATAATGTATGTGATGATGGGTACTTGTGTTTATAAAATACTATGTGTTGCCTAATAACCAGCCTGATTAAGAATGAGAAATCTAATTTGACTTGTGTAAGTAGAACACTCACCTGTTATGGGTTGTTATGTGACATGCACATAGAATGTGAACTTGTATGCGAACTGAGTACTGGCTACATGTTATACTATGATCTCTATGATGAATACAATCTTTGTGATATATGTGAGTGGATTGATTATGAAACTGATATTACTGGTAACCACGGTAGGGTTGGTTGACTAACTGGAACGGGTAACTTAATATACCAAGCAAATCTAAGGTGAGTTCACTGTCTTTTCAAGCATGCGTCCCAGGGAGGGATATCTGGTAAATATTCCGGGAAGGAATATTGGGTAAATGGGTTTAACTGGAATGTTAAACCTGGGATGTTGGGGAATACACTCATATCTATCATTTAAGTCCCATCATATACCGAACTGGTTGCCGGGGAGGCAACAGGGTTATTAGTTGATAGCGCTATTAGGTTTGGCACCCTCACACCGTACCGGGGAGGACGGGCATGAACTAATTACCTTAACCACTCGACCAATGTTTGATAGAGCATTGGGAAGGGCAAATAATCTGGAGCCATCTGCGGTAATCAAGTTATTAACAACGTTGCATTTATGAAAAGCTTTAAACTTATATTTGGTAACTACACGTGATAACAAACTTTGAACTCACCAGCGTTTTCTAATACACTTGTCTGCATGCTTGCAGGTCGTTAGATTCATGGTTATGGAACTTGCTATCTGGGAGTGCTGGAGTGGTCATGGGTCGTGGCTCTTGAATATATGTTTATTGTTTTCGCACATTTGTTTTGAAACACTCGAATAATGATTTATATTATGCTTCCGCTGAATGTACTTGTTTTAAGTTGTGATTTGAAATTGCTAAATAAATGGAAACTTTTATTTGTATCTTGTTATAGTTCAATGTGATTGGTGGCTTGGATCCTGGTATGTCATACGCCCCGCGGTGTTTCCGCATGTGGTATTTTGGGGGTGTGACATCATGAGTCGGAGTGGGCATTACCCACCATGGGAGAGGTGCAAAAAGTTTGAATCCCTTATTCTTAAACTACTATTAAAACTTTAAACCAACCCCGCGAGGACTGTATTCCTACTGACTCAGACCAATGGGTTGAGGGTGATCGCCGCCTTTTACGAGGGGCCACCACATTTTGCATTAATAACTTAATTATCTTTCAATATTCCGACCTAGTGGGATTTTATCCTTGCTGACTCAAACCACTAGGTTGAGGGTAACGTCTAGGGGCCTACTACTATAACTAAGATCATATCTTAAAATGCCAAAAGTGTGGAAATCATCAAAAGGGTACATGAAAGATAAGTTGGATCCAAGTGATTCTTTATTGTCTATCATTTTTATTTTATTTTTATTTTCTGTTTTTATCTTTTTATTAGCTTAAAAATCTTTTCTCAAAAGTTGGTTCGATTAGACGTTGACGATAAGCCGGAACTAAAAGCTCTTGTGTCCTTGGACGACCTCAGTATCTTGCCATCACTATACTACGTCCGCGATGGGTATACTTGCCCTAGCGTGTGTGTAGAGTGATAGTAGAATATTGTCACACCCCAACCAATGGCGGAATCATCGGAGTGTGACTTGTTCAAGATTGCAAGAGACTTCATAACACTATTTGGGACAATAGTTAATTCAACCAATTTCATTTCATAAACAAATTGTCAAACGATACAAGGAAACTCAATTAACAACATTGTTCAAACATAACATAACAAAATTGATACACCACTTTAAACCTAAACGTCTAAGTGAGTATCTAGGCATCATTGCTAGTCCGTTTCATAGCATCATCAATCATCAACCTGTAACATGTTTAAAATACAATTCAATGCAAAAGTAAAGGCGAGTATACAAGTTTAAGAATAAGTATAAGTATAAGTTTAAAAGTTAAAAAAAAAACGAATCCACATGGCAACTTAGTTTATACAAGATCAACATAACATGGCATGCAATATTTCTAGTCAACCCTCTGTTTACGCAAAATGATATAATTCAACATGACCACTAGTCTATGGGCGGTGCTTTACTCCTATAGCGCTATACATGTCAAATGGAGGCTCGTATAAAGCTAATGACTATAGTATATCACATAAGTATGGTCCACGTATAAGCATCAAGTATAACAACATAGTATTCATGTATAAGGATTGTTTTCGTGCATTGCTTAAAGAATAAGTTAAGTGTGGTTTAATAGTTTAACATGTTACACCCCAAAAGTGGTAAACATAAAAAGGGGGTTGCGAGTATACTCACGGTTTTGCAAGTCTTCTACTTGTGAATCCGCGAGTGAGTTGTTGTTGGAGGTAGGAACACCAAGTCCTTATATGCAAAAAAAAAACAAAGTGTATGAGTAACGTAGATCAATGGTAGATTATGGATTTAGGAAGTTAAAACACAAGAACATATGTATACGAAAGTAATCATCCTTTAGCACAAGTACTTGTTTTTGATACTATGAAACCTCAAGGGTTAATGTTTTCATGAGTAATATACTCATTAGAATCGTAACAAGTCTTATGCCTTAGATGATGTTATTCTAATATTTTGACGAATGAACACAAGTTCACCATCAAGGGTTCGAATATTGGATAGTATATATATAAGTATTATATGTATTGTTATGTCTAATAGTCAAGCATGAGGTAGAAGATTAAATCTTCATTTAGGTACCTCTAGTATCATGGAAATCATGTAGGAGGTAGGAAGAATACTCTTCCATTTAGGTACCTCTTATGGTTCACCACTACACTTGATGTAAAAACATACAAGGAGGGTCATGAACTATGGAATAATACAAGAATATAAACAACTACACTATGAGAAATCATCAAGTAATGTGGGGATTTTATGTTGGACAACCCAAGTTAGTCCATAATCACACCTTCATCAAGCTTGAAGCTTGAACATCACTTGTTGGTCAAAAACCCTAAACAAAACAGAATATATGTGAGGTTTTAACCTCTGATTATGAATGTCTCAACCTTGTTTTTAAGCCTAACTAACCATAGAAGTGGTAATAAGCATAAGGACATAGGTTTGAGATGAGAAAACTCAAGTTTGGTTAAGTTTAACAAAGTGTTTGTATAAAACAGAAAGTTTCTTGCACTTATAACCCTTTTATGATCATGTTCCATCCTTGGTTTTCCAGGGAAAACCTATGGAAACATCTCTAGGGTTGTTCCAAGTGCTAAGAAGCAAGAAAGGATGAAAAAGATGGAAGATAAGTGAGGTTAAACTCACTTTTGCAACTTGAAATGTTTCTGACTTTTGCTACTGTTTTGCACCACATTTGGAGTGATTAGAGAGTTTGTAAAGTGATTCAAGTGTGGGATTGAGTTGGGTTTTATATAGGGTGATTAGGTGAGGGTTAGTTGAGTTTTTAATGAAGAAAACACAACAAGAAGCACAAACTTGACCAATCCATGAGCTAGAAAACACATTCTGCTGGATTGAGGCCGTCGCCGCACGCGACCACCAGGAGGGGCTCCCCGTCGCGCGACGCCACGGGTGTGGTTTCCGGAATTAAGTTTATTTTTTTTACACTTTAGCCCATGTAGTTTATGTTTAAGGGTTTTAAAGGGTTTTAGGGGCTATTTTCGACATATAAGCGTACTTTAAGGGCAAATCAAGTATGAGTAACATAAACCAAGTATAATTAAGCGTATGAATGTCGTATTTAAGTATCGTTTACCATCCAACCACGTTTTATGCATGAGTTTCACGTATTTACAAGTTTAGCACATAGTTTCCAAGAATCCTGAATAAGCATCAATTGTTTCACGAAATTGAATGTATGAGCAAGTATAAAGTATGTATAACATGAATTTAACAAAATACAAGTTTCATTTACGATCCAAGTCTCGAATTTTACAACGATTACAAAGAAAGAATGATTACAAGAACATAAGACTTCCAAAAATAGAAATACGAACAAGACTTGCTATAAATGGAAAGTACAAATAAGCAGGGCGTTACAGTCTCCCCTCCTTTAGGGAAATTCGTCCCGCAATTTAGGCAGATGCAACGTCGAACAGATCTGGATACTTGGTCTTCATATCACTCTCGAGTTCCCAAGTAAACTCGGCGCCACGTTTTCCTTCCCATCGAACCTTGAGGATAGGAATTCGACTGCGCCTCAGTTGGTTGACTCCTCGGTCCATGATTTCGACCTATTTTTCCACGAAGTGAAGCGTTTCGTTGACTTGTAAGTCTTCGAGAGGAACGTGCAGTCCCTCATCAGCTAGACACTTTTTCAAGTTGGATACGTGAAAAACTGGGTGTACATTGTTGAGTTCTTCAGGCAGGTCTAGTCTATACACAACCTTGCCAATCCTTTCGAGGATCTTGAAAGGACCAACATAGCAGGGTGCGAGTTTCCCTTTCTTGCCAAATCGAACTACCCCCTTCCAAGGGGATACCTTGAGAAGTACATAGTCACCTGTCTCGAATTCCAAGGGTTTGCGACGCTTGTCGGCGTAACTCTTTTGTCGGCTCCTGGCTTTCAGTAAATTGTCTCGAACCTGTAAAATCTTGTCCGTCGTCTCTTGTATGAGCTCGGGACCAGTGATTTGAACTTCACCAATCTCGTGCCAACAAATAGGCGAACAACACTTGTGACCATACAATGCTTCGAAAGGTGCCATTTGAATACTCGCGTGATAGCTGTTGTTTTACGAGAATTCGATCAATGGTAAGTGTGAATCCCAGCTGCCACCAAAATCTATTACGCAAGAACGAAGCATATCCTCTAAAGTTTGGATAGTACGCTCAGTTTGACCGTCTATCTGAGGATGGAAAGCGGTGCTAAGGTTAAGAACAGTACCCATAGTAGATTGAAAGGTTTGCCAAAGACAAGACGTAAAACGAGCATCATGATAGGAAATGTTGTCAATGGGGATACCATGACGACAGATGATCTCATCAGTGTAGATTCTAGCCAATTTCTCGACTTTGAAATCTTCACGAATGGGAAGAAAATGAGCTGATTTGGTTAATCGATCAACAATCACCCAAATACTGTCATGACCAGAAGAAGTACGAGGGAGCTTGGTGATAAAATCCATGGCAATGCTCTCCCTTTTCTAGACAGGAATTTCTGCTTGTTCGAGTAAGCCAGAGGGACGTTGATGTTCAGCTTTCACCTTCGAACAAGTGAGACATTTCGAGATAAAAGTGGCTATATCCTTCTTCATTCCAGGCCACCAATAGGATGCACGCATATCATGGTACATCTTGTCGGCACCAAGGTGAATAGAATATTTAGTGTGATGTGCCTCCTTCATCAAGAACTCTTGAAGGTTATCACGATTGGGAATCCATATTCGATCGAGATAGTATTGAATACCATCGGATTTGGTTACGAGGTTTTCTTCAGCACCACATCGCATCTCGTCGTAGAGGTTACCCTCGTTAACAGATGAATATTGAGCGTTACATATGCGGTTCTGAAGGTCATGGACGAGTTAGAAACAACGGATACTCTTGACATGAGTTTTACAACTAAGAGCATCGGCTACTACATTCGCTTTACCTAGATGGTATTTGATTTCGCAGTCATAGTCGTTTAACAGTTCCACCCAATGACGTTGACGCATGTTCAGTTCCTTTTGGTCGAAGATATGTTGAAGGCTCTTATGGCCAGTGAAGACCACACACTTAGTACCATAAAGGTAGTGTCACCAAATCTTCAATGCAAAAATAACTGCGTCAAGATCAAGGTCATGAGTAGTATAGTTCTTTTCATGTATTTTGAGTTGTCTCGACGCATAAGCGATGACCTTGTCTCGTTGCATAAGCACACAACCAAGTCCAAGGTTTGAAGCATCACAATATACGACGAAGTCGTCGTTACCATCAGGAAGCGCGAGAATAGGAGCATTACAAAGCATCTCCTTAAGTGTTTGAAAAGATTCCTCTTGTTCGGGACCCCAAACAAAAGATTTCTCTTTTTGAGTCAAAGAGGTCAAAGGAACAGCGATCTTCGAGAAGTTAGAGATAAAACGACGATAAAAACCAGCAAGACCAAGAAACGAACGAATTTTAGACGAAGACTTAGGTGCGATCCAGTTCTTCACAGCTTCGATTTTAGCGGGGTCAACGTGAATACCAAGTTCGTTGACAGTATGACCAAGGAATTGAACCTCTTTTAACCAAAATTCACACTTGGAGAACTTGGCGTATAGACGTTCAGTACGAAGAAGTTGAAGGATAAGACGCAAGTGTTGCTCATGCTCTCCTTATGTCTTGGAATAGATAAGAATATCGTCGATGAAGACGATCACGAAACGGTCCAAGTACGCTTTGCACACGTGGTTCATCAAATCCATGAAAACAGCAGGTGCATTTCTCAAACCAAAGGGCATGACCACGAACTCGTAATGACCATAACATGTACGAAAGGTGGTTTTAGGTATATCTTCTTCGAGGACTCTAAGTTGATGATACCCAGAACGAAGATCGATCTTTGAAAAGCAGGTCGCGCCTTGCAATTGATCGAAGAAATCATCGATGCGCGGAAGAGGGTATCGGTTCTTGACAGTAAGCTTGTTGAGCTCACTATAGTCAATACACATACGGAATGACCCATCTTTCTTTTTAACAAACAAAACGGGAGTGCCCCAAGAAGAAGTACTAGGGCGTATAAAGCCTTTATCAAGAAGCTCTTGGAGTTGACTTGAGAGCTCTTGCATCTCAGATGGTTCTAGACGGTAGGGAGAAGTAGCGACAGGCGTAGCACCAGGCACTAAATCAATGCGAAAATCGACATAACGAGCAGGAGGCGGACCAGGAAGATCGTCGGGAAACACATCGGGAAAATCACGTACGACGGGTGTTGGGATTGAACCCTATCAGAGGAACAGATAATTAAAGCAAAAACTGGATCAGAGCAGTGGATCCAGAATAAGCAGATGATTACATACAAATCTCTCCCCTTGAAAGTGATTTCAACATCTGCTGACCTCCTATCTGCTGATCTTGCAAAATGCTGACCTACAACCGCTGCTCAAGTAAAGACCTGATGAAAGACTAAAGCCCTGCTGATTTAATCTACTGCTTTGAGTCAAGCTCTACTGATCCGGACAAGTACTGCTGGGTTCACAGCAGTGGAAGGTTGTAGCAGCTGATCAATAGTCTGTTTTGTAATGTAATGTAATAGCAGTAGTTAACTTAGCAGTGTTTGTATAGATCAGAGGTTAGAGTTTGTTAGGAGGTTAGATGTCACTTTCATGGTGACGTCAGCTAAGATGCTCAGTAGTTTGCAAGTGCCTATAAATAGATCAGTACTTTGTACTGTTCTATTAGCTCTTTTGCATCATCGTCTTCTTTGCACGAACAAACAACTGAGCTCTGGCTGAGGGGGAGTTTGCATTCATTCATCAAACATTGTAATAAATTCAATCTTCCGATTCATTGTGTAAAGATGTTTGATCAAAGTATTACTCTCGTTTGATTGTATGCAAAGTCTGTTTTCATCATAATTCCGCTGCACACTCATCCATTTTCATTTTAATTACAAACACAAAATACAATCAGAATCAAACTCAGATCCAACAATTGGTCACTTTCTTCGACCAATTGTCACGTTCAGAAGTTTGCCTTCATCCATCACTTTCATCAAAGTACTGTCCTTCACTTTCACCAGGGGTTGTCACGTGGGCAGTACATAGTGGCCAGACCTTTTGTAACGGCTGCCACGTTAGCATTCACTTTCTTCTCTATAAAAATCCCCCACTCACCACCAAAACAGGGTTTTACTGTCGAATTGAATTCTTAAAAAATTCTCTTCTCAAAGCAGTTTTTCATCTCATCTTTCACAAATTTCTTCGATCATTCTCTTCAAAAATGACAAAATCGAAGCCATCTGCAAAACCCACATCCAAATTATCATCGAAAACAGCCTCTCAAAAGGCAATCTCCACTGAAATCCCATATAAATCATCTCACAATCTCCTGGGTCTTCTCACAAAACCAGGAACCACCGATGTCTTCGACTCCATCATTAACATCATGGCAAAATCAAAGTACAAAACTTTGTTCACCGCCAATGCATCAATCTATTGGGAGACCCAAAGGGAGTTCTGGAAGAATGCAACCCTTGAAAAACAAGGAGACACTGCAACCACCATACACTCTTCTATAAAGGGTAAAGCTATCCAAATCACGCCACAATCCATTTCAGAGGTCTTTCAACTAGATGATCAGAAAGGTAAAACTTCTTTCACTAAAAACGAGTTACAAACTGACTTCATTGAAAGAGGGTATGAAGCTATAATGATGAAGAAACTTACCTTACAAAAAGGTTATTTTCCTTCTGCAACTAGATTTTTATTTCATACCCTCCTACTACGTGTTTCAAACAAGACCACTTCTTTAAATGAAATCCCTTTAAAGATTCAAAATCTGGGATATGCAATTCTTCAAGAAGAAAATTTTAACTACTCTCAGGAAATCTTTAAAGATTTGGTTAATAATGTTGAAACAAAGTCATTCTTACTGTTTCCAAGGTTTTTAAGTTACTATTTTGAAAAGAAATTCAGTAAGAATGATTTAGCTGCAATAAATCAAGGTGAGTCTACTCAAATAAACAGCTTAACAAACGAAACTTTTTCAAGAATGTTAGCACCTTGCAAAACACAAGCAGAGGTGCCTGAGCAGAATTTAGCAGCTACCACTGCTCCTCAGGTATCTGCTGCTGAGCCCACTGCTCAAGGTGATCAAAGCAGCAGACCAACTGTTTTGAACCCCACACCTACAAATCCCAAAAAGCCAAACAAAAAGAAAAATCAAAAACCCCCCAAACCAATCAAAATGGCAACTCTGGAGGATGAGATACCAGAGCTACTGCCTGTGACAACACAAATGTCACAAGAAACCACTGCTGCTACTTCCTCACAGCAGTTGGTACAAATATCTCAACCCATAACCAAAACTCCTCCTGCTTCTTCACAAAAAGAACAGGTTGTACACATAGGGCCACCACATTATGATGCTCTGGAAACACTCGTTTCCATCATCCACAGCCCAGTGCCCGAGGCAAATCCTCTTTCTACACCCCACCTCACATCCACAATTCCACCAAAAACACAACTTTTGTTGGATGCAATAGATTGAACCAGGCATTACTCAGTCCTTCTCAATCACCTGTTAATGAGAATATACCTCAACAACTGATTGAGCCTGATGTATCATTCCTTGCTAACCCACCAACACAACCTGAGGAGGTTACACCCCTTGAGTTACAAGTAACTCTTGGTGGTAATCCAAGTGAAGCAGCCACTACAACTGTTGAACCCACTGGTTTACAGTTGGACAGTGGTTACATCAATAAGACTTCCTTGGAGGCAATTCCTTTTATAGCACCTCTGCCAACCACCAGTGGATTTATTTATCCTACTGGCAACATCAAAAGGTTGTCAAGTGTTGAAGGGAGAAGACCCCAGTACCAAGAAAAAGGGGCATCAGTGGGTAATGTTTGGAGTATACTCCCTTCCTCTACCACTGATAAAACCACTGTTAGTGGGAAATCAGATGATCCCATTACATTGGGTGATGATTTAAAATATCAGGATTTGACAGAACGAATTGAAAAGTTGGATACATCTGTTGCAGATCTTAAAAACATGCTACAGCAGGTGTTGAAAACTCAAAAGATGCAATCCACTGCTGTTCCACCTCAAGCACCTGCTCCACAACAGGAACCTGCTACAAATGAGCTCTGGAATCTATTTCAACCTTTTCTCCATCATCAAGCACGAATAGCAGATCAGCAACATGAAACACATGTTCAACAGCTGAGAAATGCAATGGAGTCAAGGTTCAAGAACACTCAGGCTGATCTAAAGGCTCTCAAAACCCAGATCCTGCACACCACTGGCACTGCTCCTCCAACAGTTCTCTTCATTGATCAACTTCCCCCAGATAATGCCAAAAAGAGGGAGAAAATTCAAGAGTGGAAAAAGAAGGGAATAGAGGATGGTCTCTACATTGAACCAGAGAATGCAAACATGACCAAACAGATCCCTCTGCCAAATGGAAGCAAGAAAATTGATGTGACCACAAATGCACTGGCAGAAGCAGTTGCAAGTGTAAAAAGGAATAGAGAGGCCAAAAGGAAAGCCAGGGTGAACTATCCGGATCAAGGTACTTCAGGGTCAAAAGATGATGAAAATCTTGTTGATGAAAAGAAGAAGCCTACAAGAAGAGTAAGGCTACCCAAATCCATTCCAACCAGACGTTCAAAGTCTGTTCCAAAACCACCACCTAAAACAGCTGTTGTAACTCCTGTTGTACCCACTACTGTTGGTACTTCAGTGGTTTCAACATCTGCTCCCACTTCAACACACACTACATCCACTGCCTTATCATCATCACCACTAAAAACAAAATCACCTCCTGCCAAAAGGCAGAAGACAGCAGTTGTTACAATATCTGCTGTAAAGACAACAGTGTTTGGAACACCAGTTGTTTCAACAACCGTTAGTCGATCACAACTCACTGCCACTACATACACCACCACTGTTCCATCCATCAGCCCCTCCTCAAACAAAGAGGAGAAGGCTAATTCTCAAAGATGATGACACTTCACATCTCAAACATCTTCAAAATCTTTACTCTTGTCACAATACCAAAACCAGTTACTCTCTCTTCAGTTCGAATGCACAAGCCCTTACCTCCTGCAGGTGTTCAGTTTCCTCTTGAACTAGCAGCTGTTAGAGAAGATATAAAATCTTTTTACTATGAGGATGACCCTGCCAAAAGGAGTTTTCCATCAATAAAAGGATATCCCTGGCCTAAAAATGTTGATGAATATTTGAAGATTAAGGCCAAGCAAGCAGAGGATATCTCAAAAAGAAACACACAAGGGAAATCTGACAAAGAAATTTCTAGAAACTATCAATATCTGCTCACACAAGTCAGTTCCCTAGAACAATTTGCAAAAAATGTCAGTCAACAAATTTCAGAAAGAGCAGCTGAAACTTTGAAGAAAGACTACATTGAAAGCATCATGGCTCACAAGAAGTACAAAGGAGAGAGATACATGTACAAAGAGTGGACTGTTCCTGAGCTTGAAAATGAAGCAGCAAGAATTCAAGACATGATAAAAAGGAAAGTCACTCACACTCCTCCTGACTGGGCAAAGTTTAGAAAGAATGTACCTGACAAACAGGTAGAACTGAAAAGAATGAAAGAAGAACTGGTTGTTGCTGAATATGGAAACAAAAGAAAAATTGCTTGATGGAAAAAAGATGTGGTCAGGATCACCTACAAAAGGTTGGAGGAATTAAGAAAGAAAGATCCAAAAGTTCCTCAAAAGCCTGACTATCCTGAAGCTGAGGTTTCAAAAAGACCATCAAAGCTGCAAATCAGGAGAACCACTGCTCCAACTGGTGCTGCCATCTATAAAAGAAGGACACACAAACAGTTGGGAGCCGAAACCATCCAAGAGATGATAAAAGGAGATGACCTTGTAAAAGAAGGCATAAAGAAAATGATCATAGAAACTCTTGGTTTGGATCAAACTGCAAATACTGGTCAGCCAGTTATGAATAGGCCAGCCTCACCAAATACCTCTGCAAATAAACATCTCCCAAGAAACCCACCAGGCTCAAAAATACAAAAGTGGGAAACTGACAAACAGACCTGCGTATTGACTTTGCTCAGGTCTGGTGGAGAAGTGGAGAAAATATCAAGGGAACAAGCTCTTGGCCTGAGTCTTGAAGATTTGCAGGATCTCCTTGATCTTCCACTTAGCAGGGATGATGAAGACACAGATGCCATTGACTTTGAACTACAATTTAAAGGACAGATAAGGGAACTGTTGATGAGGCAATAAATGTCCACAATAATGAAGAGTTTTGGCATTATCTGTTCCAGGGGGAGATTGTTGGGATTGAACCCTATCAGAGGAACAGATAATTAAAGCCAAAACTGGATCAGAGCAGTGGATCCAGAATAAGCAGATGATTACATACAAATCTCTCCCCTTGAAAGTGATTTCAACATCTGCTGACCTCCTATCTGCTGATCTTGCAAAATGCTGACCTACAACTGTTGCTTAAGTAAAGACCTGATGAAAGACTAAAGCCCTGCTGATTCAATCTACTGCTTTGAGTCAAGCTCTGCTGATCCGGACAAGTACTGCTGGGTTCACAGCAGTGGAAGGTTGCAGCAGCTGATCAATAGTCTGTTTTGTAATGTAATGTAATAGCAGTAGTTAACTTAGCAGTGTTTGTATAGATCGGAGGTTAGAGTTTGTTAGGAGGTTAGATGTCACTTTCATGGTGACGTCAGCTAAGATGCTCAGTAGTTTGCAAGTGCCTATAAATAGATCAGTACTTTGTACTGTTCTATTAGCTCTTTTGCATCATCGTCTTCTTTGCACGAACAAACAACTGAGCTCTGGCTGAGGGGGAGTTTGCATTCATTCATCAATCATTGTAATCGTTATTGAAATAAATTCAATCTTCCAATTCATTGTGTAAAGATGTTTGATCAAAGTATTACTCTCGTTTGATTGTATGCAAAGTTTTTTTTCATCATAATTCCGCTGCACACTCATCCATTTTCATTTTAATTACAAACACAAAATACAATCAGAATCAAACTCAGATCCAACAACGGGAACGTCACTTATGCTTGGGCCTTTGTCCTTCTTTTCCACAATATGAGCGAGAAAGGCGAAGGTACCCTTGCGTAAGCATTTGTTCGCTTGGATACACGGCATAAGCTTGAGACCTTGAGAAGGTTTCTCATCATACACGTGTAGAGAATCACCGTTTGGAAGAGGGAGGCGGATAAACTTTTCAGAACAAACAACTTCAGCACGAACTCGCCTAAGCCAGTCCATGCCTACTATGATGTCAAAGCTACCCATTTGCATAGGTATAAGGTCGATTGAAAACGTATGATCATTGAGAATCAAGGAACAATTAGAAAGAACGGAATCAACAGTGACGGATTTACCATTAGCGACTTCGACAGCGAAAGATTTTGGCAACTTAGAGCGTTTACACTTAAGCAATTGTTCAAATTCTAGCGACACAAAACTTTTATCGGCGCCAGTATCAAACAGACAAGAAGCATAAACGTGGTTCACAAGAAACGTACCAGTAATGACATCATTTGCGTTCTGAGCCTGAGCGGCAGTGATGACAAAAGCTCGACCTCTAGCAGGTTGTTGAGCTTGTTGCTGCTGTTGTAGCTGTTGTTGGTGCTGTTGGGGTTGATTCCTTTGAGGGCACACATTGGCGAGATGATTGAGGTCGCCACACTTGAAGCATGCTCGCATAGGAGCAGCTCGAGGTTGAACTTGTTTGGGAGCAGGGTTTGCAACAAGAGCTTGATTCTGGTTGTTTTGGGGCTGAGGGAAGTTTCGACATCGGTTAGCAAAATGCCCATACCTCTGACAGTTGGCGCGTTTGCGGCACGGTACGTTGGTAGGATGATGAAACATACAGGTAGTACATTGTGGATGAGATCCAACATAGCCTTGTTTTGGTGGTTCGGTGTTTGCGGATGCAACGGCGGCTAAAGCTTGTAAGGGTTGTGGGTTTGGTAGAGTGACGACCACACAATTTTGAATTGAAGCCTTCCGCTTCTTGCCTCGGTTTTTCTTGGACGATTGGGAGGGTGAGGGTTCAACAATGGCAGTATCAGTTGTAGCTTGGTGAGCACTTTTCGTTGCAACCTTGTCAAAGGTTCCATGAAGGACACAATTGTTGTTAAGTTCGGTGGCTATGGTATAGGCTTCCTCTATGGTTTTAAGGTTAGCAGAGGCAAGGTGGTTTGTCAAGGAACGTGCAACACAGCGAATGAACTTAGCTATGGTTTTGGGGACAGAATCGACTTGTCCAGGGCAAAGGACACTAAGCTGTTTGAAGCGCGTAATCAGACCATACATGTCGCTCCCCTTTTGCGTTAGGTTCCAAAATTCGTTCTCCAACTTTTGGAGCTCGTGAGGAGGACAAAAGTGATCTTTGATAAGCTGCTTAAGCTCGTCCCAAGGCATGGCATGTGCAACGTCATTTCCCTTCTTGTTGCGTTCGGTGGTCCACCACTCGAGTGCCCTCGAGCGGAAGACTCCAGTTGCATTCAAGGTTCGCAGCTCATCAGGACAACCACTTTGCAAGAATGTAAGCTCAACTGCGTCAAACCAATTCATCATGGCGGTAGCACCATCTTCGCCTGTAAACTCCAAAAGTTTACAAGCCATAAATTGCTTGAATTGGAATGTCGGCTTGGGTTTTTTGGCCTTCGAATCGACAGAGCCATGCGGTGAATCGGTGTTTGGCTGAATCTTGCTAACAATGTTGGGTATGACCTTAACTATTTGCTTGGCCATGAATTTCATGCAATCCCTTTGTGACATGGAGTTGGATTTGGCGTTGGAGGTCGAACCCTTCTTTGACTTGGTTTTCTTGGAAGCACCGTTGGACGACATCTAAGGAATCGAAAGAGAAGGAAAAGGATGAGACTTGATCATAAATTCAAAATAAGTTTGCAAGTTTTAAACACGTAAACATGATGTAACACGTATGGTTCACATACTTAGCATGATTTCAACAAGTATAAACACGTATGAATGCGTGAAAAGAGTATAGATTTAGTTTGTTCACGAGAATTATTATTGTTTTTTGATTGCGCAAGACGTGCGAATTATGTAACGATTTTGAAACGAACGAGGTAACAAGTATAAAAATCACATATAAATTGAATCACATAAAAGAGAGGCTCATAAAACATAGGATTGTTTCGGGTAAAGAAACGTCGACTATTCCAAAGTGAATCGAAAGTCCTTTCAAATTAGAGAACGTGCTTTGGCCTATAGGTAAGATACTCTCGTCGAGAAGCGATTAACGGTATCTTACCCTTCCAGTTACTACACATCTCTAATCGATCGAAACAATCGAAACTTTGGAGTGTAAGCCACATTATAAAGAGTTTTGCTTGAGGACAAGCAAAGATTCAAGTGTGGGGGTATTTGATGTGCGCAAAATGCAACATATAAATTACATCAAATGTGGCATAAAACTAACCCTTTTTTAGTACTAATGTTGGAAAAAGTGTGTTTTTGTCTTCCTTTTGTATTTTCAGGATTAAATGAGCTCAAATGAACAAAAGAAGCAAAAAGGCAGCTAAATCTAACATAAATACAAGAAAAGGAACAAACATGGCATGCCCGACCCCCCGACAGCATCTTCCCAAGCAAAAACAAGAGAACAGAAGGCTGAACACGCCCCGTGCTCAATGAGCACGGGGGCGTGCCCAAGTGTCTGCAGAAAAGACAAAGTTGTAGAAACTTCTATCACCCACCACGGGGGCGTGCCCAGCGGACACGGGGCCGTGGTCAACTCTAAGATTCGTAGAATCTAGGGAAATCTTGATAGTACAGATACGCTTCTGCACATGGGGCCGTGCCCAGCGGACACGGGGGCGTGGTCAACTAATGCGGACAAACTGCAATTAATGAAGAAAGAGAAGATGGGTGGACACGGGGCTGTGCCCAATGGATACGGGGCCATGTCCGGGCTTCTGTGCAGGCTATAAATAGGGGTGCTTGGCTCATTTGCAAACCATCCCTTGGAAAACCACCTCTCTCACACTTCACCTACCCACCACCACCACCACCACCACCATCACAACCCACATCCACCACCATCATCCACCATCCATCATAGAGTGTGTGAGTAGTCTCGGGATCCAAGATTGATCGTAAGAGTTCTTGACAATCAAAGGCCATGTTTTCCTAAGTCTCTTACATCACTTGGTGAAGACAAGTGTCTAGTGTAATACTTTTTATTTTTAATCTTTTCGCACTTTTTATTTGGTTATGTATTAATGACTTTAATAACTAGTTTCTTATGTTGAAGGTGAATCTTCCTTATCATTTGTCCGTGGTGTCTTGGCATTATTTTACTGTCTATATAAAATAAAAGATTTTCACCATTCATATCTCCACGGTCTATATGGAGATTTGTTGGCTACCTGGTCTGGGGTTAAGGGAATGGTTTGGTAAGAGTCTTGCCTTGTTCAATGTATAGATCCTGCAAGGACCTGGGTCAAATTTAGTAGGACCTCATTCAATACCCACTGTTATTGGATGGTGGGGGTCCAAACTCTTTGATCCCCTCATATGTAAGCTACTATTAAAACTTTAACCCGGCTACTTAGGACTGTATCCCTGCTGACTCAGACTACTTAACCGAGGGTAACGTCACATTCAAAAGAGGGGCCTACCATATTATGCATTACTAACTTAATTAATTATCTTTTAATAATCCAACCCTTTAGGATTGTATCCTTGCTGACTCAAACTACTGGGTTGAGGGTAACGTCACCTTCAAAAGTGGGGCCTACTACAATAACTAAGATAATCTCTTAAAAAGTGCAAAAGTGCGGAAATAATCAAAGGTTACACTAAACACGAGTCGGATCCAAGTGATTCATCTTGTCTATCTGTTTTTATTTTTATTTTTATTTTCAGCATTTTTAATTTTTATTTTCTAGTTTAAAACCTTTTTCTAAACTTTTGATTTGATTAGACGTTGAGGATAAACCGGTATTAAAAGCTCTTGTGTCCTTGGAGGACCTCAGTATCATACCAACAATATACTACGCTCACGATGTGTGCCCTTGCCCATATGTGTGTTTGGTGTTAGTAAATATTGTGTTTTATAAATTTAAAACTTGACTAATGTGTAAAAAGGGGCTAAAAATATATATATAAACATACGACACTCACGCACACATCACAAATGAGACAAGGAAACTCAATTAACAACATTGTTCAAACATAACATAACAAAATTGATACAGCACTTTAATCCTAAACGTCTAAGTGGGTATCTAGGCATCATTGCTAGTCCGTTTCATAGCATCATCAATCATCAACCTGTAACATGCTTAAAATACAATTCAATTCAAAAGCAAAGGCGAGTATACAAGTTTAAGAATAAGTATAAGTATAAGTTTAAAAGTTAAAAAAAAATGAATCCACATGGTAACTTAGTTTATACAAGATCAACATAACGTGGCATGCAATATTTCTAGTCAACCCTCTGTTTACGCAAAATGATATAATTCAACATGACCACTAGTCTACGGGCGGTGCGTTACTCCTATAGCGCTATACATGTCAAATGGAGGCTCGTATAAAGCTAACGACTATAGTATATCACATAAGTATGGTCCACGTATAAGCATCCAGTATAACAACATAGTATTCATGTATAAGGATTGTTTTCGTGCATTGCATAAAGAATATGTTAAGTGTGGTTTAATAGTTTAACATGTTACACCCCAAAAGTGGTAAACATAAAAAGGGGGTTGTGAGTATACTCACGGTTTTGCAAGTCTTCTACTTGTGAATCCGAGAGTGAGTTGTTGTTGGAGGTAGAACACCGAGTCCTTCTACGCGAAGAAACAATGTGTATGAGTAACGGAGATCAACGGTAGATTATGGATTTAGGAAGTTAAAACACAAGAACACATGTATACGAAAGTAATCATCCTTTAGCACAAGTACTTGTTTTTAACACTATGAAACCTCAAGGGTTAATGTTTTCATGAGTAATATACTCATTAGAATCATAACAAGTCTTATGCCTTAGATGATGTTATTCTAATATTTTAACGAATGAACACAAGTTCACCATCAAGGGTTCGAATATTGGATAGTATATATATATAAGTATTATATGTATTGTTATGTCCAATAGTCAAGCATGAGGTAGAAGATTAAATCTTCCTTTAGGTACCTCTAGTATCATGGAAATCATGCAGGAGGTTGGAAGAATAGTCTTCCATTTAGGTACCTCTTATGGTTCACCACTACACTTGATGTAAAAACATAAAAGAAGGGTCATGAACTATGAATAATACAAGAATATAAACAACTACACTATGAGAAATCATCAATTAATGTGGGGATTTTATGTTGGACAACCCAAGTTAGTCCACAATCACACCTTCATCTAGCTTGAAGCTTGAACATCACTTGTGGGTCAAAAACCCTAAACAAAACAGAATATATGTGAGGTTTTAGCCTCTGATTATGAATGTCTCAACCTTGTTTTTAAGCCTAACTAACCATAGAAGTGGTTATAAGCATAAGGACATAGGTTTGAGATGAGAAAACTCAAGTTTGGTTAAGTTTAACAAAGTGTTTGTATAAAACAGAAAGTTTCTTGCACTTATAACCCTTTTATGATGATGTTCCATCCTTTGTTTTCCAGGGAAAACCTATGGAAACATCTCTAGGGTTGTTCCAAGTGCTAAGAAGCAAGAAAGGATGAAAAAGATGGAAGATAAGTGAGGTTAAACTCACTTTTGCAACTTGAAATGTTTCTGACTTTTGCTACTGTTTTGCACCAGATTTGAAATGATTAGAGAGTAGATTAGAGAGTTTGTAAAGTGATTCAAGTGTGGGATTGAGTTGGGTTTTATAGAGGGTGATTAGGTGAGGGTTAGTTGAGTTTTTAATGAAGAAAACACAACAAGAAGCACAAACTTGACCAATCCATCAGCTAGAAAACACATTCTACCAGATTGAGGCCGTCGCTGCACGCGACCACAAGGGGGGTCTCCCCGTCGCGCGATGCCACGGGTGTGGTTTCCAGAATTAAGTTTATTTTTTTACACTTTAGCCCCCTGTAGTTTATGTTTAAGGGTTTTAAAGGGTTTTAGGGGCTATTTTTGACATATAAGCGTACTTTAAGGGCAAATCAAGTATGAGTAACATAAACCAAGTATAATTAAGCGTATGAATGTCGTATTTAAGTATCGTTTACAATCCAAACACGTTTTATGCATAAGTTTCACGTATTTACAAGTTTAGCACATAGTTTCCAAGAATCCTGAATAAGCATCAATTGTTTCACGAAATTGAATGTATGGGCATGTATAAAGTATGTATAACATGAATTTAACAAAATACAAGTTTCATTTACGATCCAAGTCTCGGATTTTACATCGACTACAAAGAAAGAATAATTACAAGAACATAAGACTTCCAAAAATAGAAATACGAACAAGACTTGCTATAAATGGAAAGTACAAATAAGCAGGGCGTTATAAATATCGTATTTTATAAATTTAAAACTTGAAATCGGCGAGTGAAAAGAGCTAAAAATATAACAAAAAAATATATACACCCACCCGCACGCACGTCAAGTTTTTGGCGTCGTTGCCGAGGACACAAGGATTTTAAGGAAGCTTAAAGTTAACGGCCTAATCAAATTCTACCATTTTTTTTTAAATTGCACGCTCGTTTTTAACATTTTTATTTTTTTACAGTAGGTTAACACGGGGCCGTGCTGCTGGGACACGCCCCCGTGCTGCAGATTTTTCTAAAACTTTTTTTAAAATGCCCAGATACAGAACTGAACACGGGGCCGTGCCGATTCAGCATGGGGCCGTGCTCAAGTTTCTGTTAAATTTTTAATTTATGTTTTTGATCCCGAGGCTCGTTGTTCTTTTGGGTATCTTCCAATACAATGGATTACTACTCAGAAGATGACACCTACTATATAGAGGATGATTATGAGGACCCTTATTATACCATTTGCGGAAAATCCCATTCGGTACAATATTACGACCTTTTTAGACCATCAACCTCATACACTACTCCAAGTTCTTCATACACCACTTATGAAGAACCAAGGTTTGAACTCCCAAAGTCGAGCTTTCGAGATACCAATCCGTTTGAAGATTACGACACTCCACCAACAATCATCCCCGAAGCCGCAAGACTCATAGAAAGTATGAAAAATCTAGAAATCTTACTTAAGAAATCTAGAGAAAAAGATGAGGCTATTTGCACTAAAGAGGTAATAATCGAAGAAGTAAAAATAGAAAAACAAAATGAAAAACTCACGCATGAACCAACTCAACAAGAAGGTAATTCTAAAACTAACGATTCTAAAGTTGATCAAACTTTTTCAGAAATTCACGTTTTACAACCTTCTTTTGAAAATCATAGTTTGGTTTCTTCACATGCTAAGTTTTTAAAAGAGTTGAATACTTCTACTAAAATTGAAGAATTGGTAAGCGTCACGTTAACAAATGATCAAACTTCACTAAGAGAAGATGAATATCATGAAATGAACATAAAACTGGTACCATGTTTTTTTTTCAAAACATATTTGTTAGTAATTTGCTAATCGATAAAGATCTTTGCGTTAACATAATGCCTAACAATATTTTCGAAAAAATGGGTACAAGTGATTTTTCTCCTCTTAAAATTCCTATTTTTCTCTCAAATCGCAAAACGATTACTACCAAGGGAATGGTTGGAAATATCTTAATTTAAGCAAGCAAAGAGGTATTCCCAACAGACTTTGTCATCTTAGATGATGCTCCTCTCGTGTTGGGAAAACCATTTTTAAAATTCCATCAAGCCTTGAACCAACGGAAGCAAATCAACCTACCACTTCGATTAGGGGCCGATAAAAGATATGTCAATCTTGACCAATCAATGAAATATCCAATTTGTGACACCCCAGGAAAACCGGTGAACGCTATAACTTACCTAGCTTCCTCAGTGAGTGCATACCAAATTTCGGGACGAAATTTCCAATTTGTTGGGGATAATGTGACAACTCGAACTTTAGACTTGCTTTGATGTAACGTTACGTGCTTATGAGAACTGAATTATATGATTTTAAATGAATGTTGTTATGTGCCTTATGTGTATGTATGTTATGAGAATGTTACACGAGTCCAAACCGCACACCATAACTAATCGCACAAGCCCATTCGGGCCTCATGCTTTGCACACGGAACCTTGGGCAGCCCAAGAGTGGGTTCGGCCCACTTCCTTTAGTCACGTAAACCCCATAGTTGGGGATGGATGGGCATTGTTAGTTGTTACAATTTACACATTAACACACACAAGAACCCTAGGCTTTCTCTCTCTCTCTCCTTGCTTGGAAACTCGACGGCAAGAGCATCTCCATTCGGATCGTCCTCTTCTCCTTCTCTAATCCGGTTAGTGTGATTGTGATTTGTATTGTTAGATAGCATGTTGTTTATACGTGATTTCATGTTCATTCGGATAGTTGTTGATGATGTGTGATGATGATACTCTTGTTAATCGGTTATATAGTCACGAAATCGGAATTTGTATGATGTTGATTAATCCATGGTTATGTGCTATGATTCGGGTCGTGGTTTGTCGATAAGATTTTTGATAAATGGATCCCTCGTACCCCCGATTTGCAAGATCATTAATGTTTAAAAGTTTCTTGAATGCATGATCTAGTAATCGGCTATCATATATTGTTTCGGGTATTAGAATTGATAGGCTACGGGGTAGTTATATTTCAAGGATTAATCTAATTGAAAGTTATAAGATATGGTTCATATGCACAATTACTGATTTATTTGCTGGTTCGATTTTCTTGGATTGTTATGAATATGCATGAAATCTGAATTAACTGTTGATTGATCGGAATTGTGAAACTGTCCAAGGTGTTAGCTGAAATCACGGAGTTTAATTGACTAGAATTATGGAAACCAGTTACACACACACGGTTGCGACTCGGTATGACCAATTGCGACTTGAAATCTCACACCAGCAACAGCACGAACCGCAACCACGGTTGCGAGTCATATCGCGACTCGTAACCAGACCATGATGAGCCGTGACCACCTGTTGCGACCCGTAACCAGCTGTTGCGACTCGAGATCGCTGGTTGCGACTCGAGACCACCCTTGCACGTACACTGTTTTGGGCCTACACTGTCACGAGCCCAACCAATTTGGGCCAAATGATTGGACTTATGACTGTTATGTTATTGGACTGCTAATCTGTTTGGACCTTGCACTATCACGGGCCCAGTAGATTGGGCTAAGTAATTGGACTGTTTTCACAATTGATGTTTGGGCCGAGTATACTTATTGCTTGGACTGTACTCCTGTTTGGGCCGTATGTTAAATTGGGCTGGGTATTATTGTTGGGCTGAATTATTAGGTCGCACAAGCCAGGCCGGATCGCACAAGGTCCTTATGTGCGATCGGTTTGGGCTGAGATTTGTTATTTAATTTGTAAGTTGTTGGGCCCAATTGTTTAATCGCTCAAAGTATGATCCAATTATACAAATTGACTGATGCCGAGCAATAAGTGTTGCCATGACTTATATGTGCTTTTAACATGTTAACTTATGTGATTAATACGTGCAATACTTGAACACAAAACCTGACTTGCGTGGTAACCCTGTTAGGACGTGGTTGACCACTGTTAGTTCAAGAACCCTTTCTCTTTGTGTATCTGCCGAGCAAACCAAGGTGAGTTCACACAGCCAAGGCATGGGATTCCCGGGTTGGGAATTGGGTTGGATATGTTGATAATGAAAGAATTACTCGTACTTACGCATTCACTAGACTATAGACCATCGTCCTCAGGATAGTCAGGACACGTTACGTAAAGCCTACGTAACCCAGTATTTGCCATTTGTCTCCCGGGTCGGGAGGACACGTTACGTAAAGCCTACGTAACCCAATACCTTCTACTGTCTTCCGGGTCGGAAGGACACGCTGCGTAAAGCCTACGTAGCCCCCACGCGTACCACTGTCCTCGGGGAAGGGCACGTCACGTAAAGCCTACGTGACCCAGTACGTATTCATGTTCTCGGTAAAGAAGAACACATGGTTGGAAGTTAGTCTAGTAAGTACCACTAATGAGAAGCCCTCGTTAGTAAGGATAAACGTGGGAAGCCCCCACCGGTAATATAAACACAAGGTTTGGGAAGCCCCCACCTTTAGTACACACTAGTATGGGAAGCCCCCTCTAGTTATACTTATGCACTATGTTATGAACATACTTTCTGTGAACTCGCTCAACTAGTTTGTTGATAATTTGTTGCATGCCTTGCAGGACCTTAGGTACATTATGGAGCTTGCACAGGGAAGAGCAGGTCGTTGTGGGATACGGATCATGAACGTTAATTGAACTTATAACTATTTTGAGTTTACATTACTATGCTTCCGCTACTTAAACAATGTTTGGTTTTTTTGAACATCAATCATGTCGTGATGAATTACATTAACTACTTTTATTAATACTTGCTATGTTTGATATGATTGATGGCTTGATCCTGGTCATGTCACGCTCCCAGGCGGTGGTACTCCGCGTGTGGGATTTTGGGGGTGTGACAGATTGGTATCAGAGCCATTGGTTATAGAGAACTTGGTTTTAATATGGGAAAACGTTTTTATTAAAACCAGACTATAACCGGAACAGTGCTCTCAATGATCCACAACGACGCTTCGCTCCACGTGCAAGACTCGACATCCTAGGTAATAAGGTTTATGTTTATTGCCTGTTTGCTAGAACTGTTTAGAACTTTGCTCGCATTACGCTTAGATACACATGATACCATAGCATGAGAATCCCTACGTGCTTACTCTTTTCTGTCATCACCCTATTCGCGAACCATTCTTACCTATGCTACTTGTTACAATGAAGATCATGTCTGGAAGAATTAACATGACACAAGCCCAGCTTGAGGCTCTCGTTCAAGCTCAAGTTGCTGCGGCAGTTGCAGCTGCTCAAGCAGGTAGTATATCCTGCAGTATAGGCACACACTAGGATCTTTAGATCCTACATTAACTCTCGTATTTAACTTCGTCCTATTCGTACACAATAGGTCAACCAGCGCAGCAAGTTTGCACCTTTAAGAACTTCATGGACTGTCGTCCAAATTCCTTCAGCGGCACAGAGGGGGCAGTGGGACTCCTCCATTGGTTTGAAAAGCTAGAGTCATTTTTCGAAATGTGCGAGTGCCCTGAGGCTCGCAAGGTCAAGTTTGCCACTGGCACCTTGGAAGGAATCGCGCTAACTTGGTGGAACGCGCAGGTGCAAATTCTGGGGTTGGCAGCTGCTAACGCCACACCCTGGAACGATTTTAAGGAACTTATCAAGAGGGAGTATTGCACACGTGAAGATATTCACAAGTTGGAAGACGAGCTGTATAATCTGAAAATGGTTGGGTCAGAGATCGAAGCGTATACTAAGCGGTCGAACGAGCTGGCCGTGTTGTGTCCAACTATGGTGGACCCTCCATACAAGCGCATTGAGATGTATCTCAAGGGATTGGCGCCAGAAATCCAGAGCCATGTTACCTCGGCTAATCTTGACAACATCCAGGAAATTCAGCGCCTCGCTCATCGCATCACCGACCAGGCAGTGGATCAGAATAAACTGCCTAAGCGTGTCAACGCTACTGCTACAGTCGCTCCTTCAGCTACTCCTGCTACTACTAGCGACAGCAAAAGAAAGTGGGAAGGAGATTCTAGTAAAGGTTCAGCATCCGTTCAATCTCAAGCTCAGCAACAGAAGACTGACCACTACCAGAGCCCCAGTCAGCAATCCTCTGGTGGTCACAGACAGAGGAGATATCAGGGAAGTCAACCTAAGTGCCACAATTGCCACAGACATCACAATGGCCCGTGTAACAAAGGTCGTTGTCAAAGGTGTCTTAAGATGGGTCACGAGGCCAAAGACTGTAGGAGTCCACGGCCTGCGAATCAGAATCAGCAGCCTCAGCAACCAGCTCCACAGAGCCAGCAGCAGCAGCAGCAGCCACAGCGTGGAAACCGGGGGTGTTTCCAGTGTGGGGCTGAAGGTCACTTCAAACGCAATTGCCCTCAATTGAACCAGAATCAGAATCGCAACAACAACCAGGGCAACGGGAATAACAACAACGGGGGAAACAACAACAACGGGGGAAACAACAACAACGGCAATGAAGCTCGTGGTCGTGCTTTTGTGCTAGGTCGAGGTGACGCAGTGAACGATCCCAACGTAGTTATGGGTAAGTTTCTCCTCGACAATATTTACGTTACTGTTTTGTTTGATACGGGTGCGGATACAAGCTATATGTCTGTGAAAATGTGTCAACTGCTAAAACGTGCACCAACACTTTTACCCACCAAACATGTAGTAGAGTTAGCTAACGGTAAAAGTCTAGAAGCCACGCACGTAGTTCAGAGTTGTAATCTTATCCTAGCTGGCCAAGCCTTCTCTATTGATCTCATTCCCATAGTTTTGGGTAGTTTCGACGTCGTGATTGGGATGGATTGGTTATCCCAACACCAGGCAGAAATCTTATGCAGCGAGAAGATAATTCGTATTCCACGTTCTGGTCAAGAACCTCTCGAAGTCCAAGGCGACAAGAGTGGTGCTGTGGTTGGCATCATCTCTTTCTTGAAGGCTCAGAAGTGCCTGCGGAAGGGTCACACCGCAATCTTGGCACTCGTTACAGACGCATCAGTAAAGGAAAAGAAATTGGAGGATATACCAGTCGTACGTGACTTTCCTCAGGTGTTTCCTGAAGACTTACCTGGCATACCGCCTCATCGTCAGGTCGAATTTCAGATCGAGCTCGCTCCTGGAGCAGCACCCATAGCTCGCGCACCATATCGTCTAGCTCCATCAGAATTGGAGGAACTGTCAAAGCAGCTACAAGAGCTCTTGGAAAAGGGTTTCATTCGTCCAAGCTCTTCGCCTTGGGGAGCTCCAGTACTTTTCGTGAAAAAGAAAGACGGTACGTTCAGGATGTGCATCGACTACCGTGAACTCAACAAGGTGACGGTGAAGAACCGTTATCCTCTTCCGCGCATCGACGACTTATTCGACCAGTTGCAAGGGTCGAGTTACTACTCCAAAATAGACTTAAGGTCAGGGTATCATCAGCTGAGAGTCCGGGATGAGGACATCTCCAAGACTGCATTCAGAACTCGTTATGGCCACTACGAGTTTCTTGTCATGCCGTTTGGGTTAACGAATGCGCCTGCTGTATTTATGGATCTTATGAACAGGGTGTGCAAACCCTATCTCGACAAGTTCGTCATTGTTTTCATCGACGACATCCTGATTTACTCCAAGAGTCAGGAGGAACACGAGCAGCATCTACGCCTTATTTTGGAACTCCTTCGGAAGGAACAGCTGTACGCTAAGTTTTCTAAATGCGACTTCTGGCTTCGTGAAGTCCACTTCTTAGGCCACGTAGTAAACAAGGATGGGATCCATGTCGATCCATCCAAGGTAGACTCGATCAGAAACTGGCCTGCACCACGAACGCCAACGGAAATACGCCAATTCTTGGGTTTGGCAGGTTATTACAGACGATTTATCAAGGATTTCTCAAAGATTGCTCAGCCGCTTACGCTACTGACACAGAAGGGTGTCACCTATCGCTAGGGAGAGCCCTAGGAGACTGCTTTTCAGCACCTAAAGGATAGACTTTGCAGTGCACCTATCCTCTCTCTGCCAGAGGGCACAGATGACTTCGTGGTATATTGTGATGCATCCATTCGGGGACTTGGATGTGTGTTAATGCAGCGCGACAAGGTTATCGCTTACGCCTCTCGTCAACTCAAGGTTCATGAACGGAACTACACGACGCACGACTTAGAGCTGGGAGCTGTTGTTTTCGCGCTTAAGATATGGCGACACTACCTGTACGGTACCAGGTGCACAATTTACACCGATCACAGGAGTCTCGAGCATATTCTTAAGCAGAAGGATTTAAACATGCGTCAACGAAGATGGGTTGAATTACTGAATGATTATGAATGCGCCATCAAGTACCATCCAGGCAAAGCCAATGTTGTGGCTGACGCCCTTAGTCGAAAAGACACCTTACCGAAGCGCGTGCGAGCGCTACAGCTTACGATTCAGTCTAGCCTTCCTGCTCAGATACGAGCTGCTCAGACAGAAGCAATGAAGCCCGAAAACGTCAAGGCTGAAGCCTTACGCGGCTCACGACAACGAATGGAACTAAAGGAAGACGGCGCCTACTATGTAACGGGGCGTATTTGGGTCCCACTTTATGGCGGTCTACGCGAACTTGTGATGGACGAAGCACACAAGTCTCGCTACTCGGTACATCCAGGGTCGGATAAAATGTACCACGACATCAGCACTACTTATTGGTGGCCTAGTATGAAGGCCCACATCGCTACGTACGTTGGAAAGTGCTTGACCTGTGCGAGAGTCAAGGTCGAATACCAGAAACCAGCGGGTCTACTTCAGCAGCCTAAGATACCACAGTGGAAATGGGAAGAAATTTCCATGGATTTTGTTACGGGCTTACCTAGATCCCAGCGAGGGAACGATACGATCTGGGTGATCGTGGATCGACTCACCAAGTCTGCACACTTCCTAGCGATAAAGGAAACGGATAAGTTCTCCACTCTTGCAGACGTTTATCTTAAAGAAGTTGTTTCGAGGCACGGGGTGCCAACATCTATCATTTCGGATCGCGATGCACGATTCACGTCAGAACTATGGCAAGCGATGCACAAATCTTTCGGCTCACGATTAGACATGAGCACAGCATATCATCCTCAGACGGATGGGCAGTCTGAGCGTACGATCCAAACTCTCGAAGACATGCTTCGGGCATGCGTTATTGATTTCGGCAACGGCTGGGAAAAACACCTCCCTTTGGTGGAGTTCTCGTATAATAACAGTTATCACACCAGCATTCAAGCCGCTCCATTCGAGGCATTGTACGGGCGTAAATGCCGGTCACCTCTCTGTTGGGCAGAGGTGGGGGATAGTCAGATTACGGGTCCAGAGATTGTAGTGGACGCCACAGAAAAGATTGCACAGATACGACAACGCATGGCGGCAGCACGCGACCGTCAGAAAGCCTACGCGGACAAGCGTAGAAAGCCTTTGGAATTTCAGGTCGGGGACCGGGTTTTATTAAAAGTTTCACCCTGGAAGGGTGTAGTACGTTTTGGCAAACGGGGCAAACTGAATCCTCGGTACGTCGGACCATTCGAAGTCATAGAAAAGATTGGCAAAGTAGCATACAAGTTGAACCTACCAGTTGAACTCGGGGCAGTTCACAATGTCTTTCATGTGTCGAACCTAAAGAAGTGCCTATCAGATGAAACCCTCATCATTCCTTTTAAGGAACTCACTATCGACGAGCGGTTGCAGTTCGTCGAGGAACCAGTAGAAATCACGGACCGGGATGTTAAGGTCCTCAAACACAAGAGAATCCCTCTTGTTCGAGTTCGTTGGAACTCCAAATGTGGCCCAGAGTACACCTGGGAACGCGAAGACAGGATGACAGAAAAGTACCCCAGTTATTCGAAACCAATGCAACCACTGCTGAGGATGAAGCTACTACTTCGGAATTTCGGGACGAAATTCCAGATCAACGGGGGGAGGATGTGACACCCCAGGAAAACCGGTGAACGCTATAACTTACCTAGCTTCCTCAGTGAGTGCATACCAAATTTCGGGACGAAATTTCCAATTTGTTGGGGATAATGTGACAACTCGAACTTTAGACTTGCTTTGATGTAACGTTACGTGCTTATGAGAACTGAATTATATGATTTTAAATGAATGTTGTTATGTGCCTTATGTGTATGTATGTTATGAGAATGTTACACGAGTCCAAACCGCACACCATAACTAATCGCACAAGCCCATTCGGGCCTCATGCTTTGCACACGGAACCTTGGGCAGCCCAAGAGTGGGTTCGGCCCACTTCCTTTAGTCACGTAAACCCCATAGTTGGGGATGGATGGGCATTGTTAGTTGTTACAATTTACACATTAACACACACAAGAACCCTAGGCTTTCTCTCTCTCTCTCTCCTTGCTTGGAAACTCGACGGCAAGAGCATCTCCATTCGGATCGTCCTCTTCTCCTTCTCTAATCCGGTTAGTGTGATTGTGATTTGTATTGTTAGATAGCATGTTGTTTATACGTGATTTCATGTTCATTCGGATAGTTGTTGATGATGTGTGATGATGATACTCTTGTTAATCGGTTATATAGTCACGAAATCGGAATTTGTATGATGTTGATTAATCCATGGTTATGTGCTATGATTCGGGTCGTGGTTTGTCGATAAGATTTTTGATAAATGGATCCCTCGTACCCCCGATTTGCAAGATCATTAATGTTTAAAAGTTTCTTGAATGCATGATCTAGTAATCGGCTATCATATATTGTTTCGGGTATTAGAATTGATAGGCTACGGGGTAGTTATATTTCAAGGATTAATCTAATTGAAAGTTATAAGATATGGTTCATATGCACAATTACTGATTTATTTGCTGGTTCGATGTTCTTGGATTGTTATGAATATGCATGAAATCTGAATTAACTGTTGATTGATCGGAATTGTGAAACTGTCCAAGGTGTTAGCTGAAATCACGGAGTTTAATTGACTAGAATTATGGAAACCAGTTACACACACACGGTTGCGACTCGGTATCACCAATTGCGACTCGAAATCTCACACCAGCAACAGCACGAATCGCAACCACGGTTGCGAGTCATATCGCGACTCGTAACCAGACCATGATGAGCCGTGACCACCTGTTGCGACTCGTAACCAGCTGTTGCGACTCGAGATCGCTGGTTGCGACTCGAGACCACCCTTGCACGTACACTATTTTGGGCCTACACTGTCACGAGCCCAACCAATTTGGGCCAAATGATTGGACTTATGACTGTTATGTTATTGGACTGCTAATCTGTTTGGACCTTGCACTATCACGGGCCCAGTAGATTGGGCTAAGTAATTGGACTGTTTTCACAATTGATGTTTGGGCCGAGTATACTTATTGCTTGGATTGTACTCCTGTTTGGGCCGTATGTTAAATTGGGCTGGGTATTATTGTTGGGCTGAATTATTAGGTCGCACAAGCCAGGCCGGATCGCACAAGGTCCTTATGTGCGATCGGTTTGGGCTGAGATTTGTTATTTAATTTGTAAGTTGTTGGGCCCATTAATCGCTCAAAGTATGATCCAATTATACAAATTGACTGATGCCGTGCAATAAGTGTTGCCATGACTTATATGTGCTTTTAACATGTTAACTTATGTGATTAATACGTGCAATACTTGAACACAAAACCTGACTTGCGTGGTAACCCTGTTAGGACGTGGTTGACCACTGTTAGTTCAAGAACCCTTTCTCTTTGTGTATCTGCCGAGCAAACCAAGGTGAGTTCACACAGCCAAGGCATGGGATTCCCGGGTTGGGAATTGGGTTGGATATGTTGATAATGAAAGAATTACTCGTACTTACGCATTCACTAGACTATAGACCATCGTCCTCAGGATAGTCAGGACACGTTACGTAAAGCCTACGTAACCCAGTATTTGCCATTTGTCTCCCGGGTTGGGAGGACACGTTACGTAAAGCCTACGTAACCCAATACCTTCTACTGTCTTCCGGGTCGGAAGGACACGCTGCGTAAAGCCTACGTAGCCCCCACGCGTACCACTGTCCTCGGGGAAGGGCACGTCACGTAAAGCCTACGTGACCCAGTACGTATTCCTGTTCTCGGTAAAGAAGAACACATGGTTGGAAGTTAGTCTAGTAAGTACCACTAATGAGAAGCCCTCGTTAGTAAGGATAAACGTGGGAAGCCCCCACCGGTAATATAAACACAAGGTTTGGGAAGCCCCCACCTTTAGTACACACTAGTATGGGAAGCCCCCTCTAGTTATACTTATGCACTATGTTATGAACATACTTTCTGTGAACTCGCTCAACTAGTTTGTTGATAATTTGCTGCATGCCTTGCAGGACCTTAGGTACATTATGGAGCTTGCACAGGGAGGAGCAGGTCGTTGTGGGATACGGATCATGAACGTTAATTGAACTTATAACTATTTTGAGTTTACATTACTATGCTTCCGCTACTTAAACAATGTTTGGTTTTTTTGAACATCAATCATGTCGTGATGAATTACATTAACTACTTTTATTAATACTTGCTATGTTTGATATGATTGATGGCTTGATCCTGGTCATGTCACGCTCCCAGGCGGTGGTACTCCGCGTGTGGGATTTTGGGGGTGTGACACAATTCACGACGACTTCCCCTTAATCGAAGATGAAGCGGAACCACCCAATACGAAAGAAGAAGAAGAGTTCGTTGAAAAGGAAATTGCCCTTGAGCAATCCTTTTCGGCCATCGACGTTAATAAAGAAGAAAATAAGCGGTCTCTTGAAGATCCGCCACCACTTGAACTCAAGGAACTACCTAAAGGTCTAGAAAATGCATTTTTAGACGAACTTGGTAAGTTCCCCGTCGTCATTTTTTCTAAACTAACACTTTTGAAAAAGAAAAATTAATAAAACTTTTGAAAAAACATAAAAATGCAATTGCATGGAGGCTCATGGATATCAAAGGCATCAACCCATCAATGTGCACCCATAAGATTTTAATGGAAGATGACTATAAAACGGTAATACAACCACAACGTCACGTAAATCCAAATGTTCAAGAAGTGGTAAAAAATGAAGTCATCAAGTTACTTGACGCCAGACTTATCTACCCTATCTCCGATAGCCCATGGGCAAGTCCCGTTCAAGTAGTTCCAAAGAAAGGAGGTATGACAGTAATAACAAATGATAAAAATAAATTAATACCATTGAGAACCGTCACCGGATGGAGAGTTTGTATCGACTATCGCAAGTTAAATGAAGCAACAAGGAAATATCACTTTCCTTTACCTTTCATCGACCAAATGCTAGAAAGACTATCCGGTCACAATTTTTATTGTTTTCTCGATGGTTTCTCCGGTTATTTTCAAATTCCAATTGCACCGAAGGACCAAGAGAAAACAACTTTTACATATCCCTATGGAACTTTCGCTTATCGACGCATGCCTTTTAGTCTATGCAATGCCCCCGCTACGTTTCAACATTGCATGGTGGCCATCTTCCATGATATGATAGAAAAAACTATGGAAGTTTTCATGGATGATTTTTCTATCTTTGGAGATACATATGACCAATGCCTCGATAACCTTGAACGAATGCTATCCCGATATGAGGAAACTAACCTCGACCTTACTTAGGAAAAATAGCATTTCATGGTAACGGAAAGATTAGTACTCGGTCATAAAATCTCAAGCGAAGGAATGGAAGTGGATCTGGCCAAAATAGACACTATTTCCCGACTACCTCCACCTTCCTCCGTTCGAGCCATTCGAAGTTTCTTAGAACATGCCGGATTTTATAGGCAATTTATCAAAAACTTTTTGAAAATCTCTAGACCTCTTACAAAATTACTTGAAAAAGACGCACCATTTGTCTTTGACGAGGAATGCAACAAAGCATTTCTAACCTTAAAAGAAATGCTAGTCAACGCACCAATCATGATAGCACCCGATTGGAAATTACCCTTTGAAATCATGTGCGATGCAAGTGACTTTGCCGTTGGAGCCGTTCTAGGACAATGAAAAGAAAAGCATTTTCACCCAATATACTATGCAAGTAAAACTCTAAATGATGCTCAAGAAAATTACACAACAACCGAAAAAGAGTTATTAGTCGTAGTATTTGCTTTTGATAAATTTTGTTCCTATCTTGATCTTTCTAAAACAATAGTCTATACGGATCACACCGCCATTCAATACCTTTTCAAGAAACAAGATGCTAAACCACGTTTGATCCGGTGGATTCTTCTCCTCCAAGAATTCGACATAGAAATAAAAGATAAACGAGGAGCTGAAAACACCACCGCCGACCATTTGTCACGTTTAGAAGATCCCGCTTTGGAGTCGACTCGAGAAGAGCTCATCAACGAAAGTTCCCCATTCGAATCTTTAGAAATGGTCGAATACCAAGAAGAACCATGGTATGCCAACTATGCTAACTACTTAGCTAGTGGCATTCTAGTCAAAGGTTGGTCACATCAACAAAGAACGAAATTCTTTGCCGATGTAAAACATTATTTTTTGGAAGACCATATCTTTTTAAAATATGTGCAGATCAACTTATTCGAAGATGTGTCCATGGAAAAGAAGTAACATGATTCTTCGCCATTGTCATGAAGGATCGTACGGAGGACATCATGGAGTCGCAAGCACCGCACGAAAAATACTCGATTCAGGATTTTATTGGCCAACCATCTATAAGGATGCTTACAATTTCATTCAATCTTGTGATGCATGCCAACGAACAGGTAATATCTCTACAAGAAATGAAATGCCCCAAAAAGGCATTCTTATTTGTGAAATTTTTGATGTTTGGGGTATGGATTTTATGGGACCTTTCCCACCATCAAAGGTAATAAATAAATTCTTGTAGCGGTCGATTACATGTCCAAATGGGCCGAGGCCGAAGCTCTTCCAACCAACGATGGTAGAGTTGTGATAAGATTCCTAAAACGGTTATTAGTGATAGAGACACCCATTTTTGCAATCATCAATTATACAAAATCCTAACAAAATATGGGGTCTATCACCGCATTTCCACCGCTTACCATCCTCAAACCAATGGTTAAGCCAAAGTAACAAACCGAGGGCTAAAATGAATCCTAGAGAAAACCGTAGGTCACAACAAGAATGATTGGGTGGATAAATTAGATGATGCTTTATGGGCTTTTCGAACCGCCTACAAAATTTAAGCACCACGCCATATAAGCTCGTCTATGGGAAAAATTGTCACCTCCCAGTAGAAATTGCTCACAAGGCCTATTGAGCAATAAAAAACGTAAACCTTGACCAAGACCTTGCCGGTAAAAATCGATACTATCAATTAAACGAATTAGACGAGTTAAGAAATCAAGCATATTCCAATTCCGAAATTTATAAGGAACGCGTGAAAAATATACATGAAAAAATAAGTAAACCTAAGGAATTTCGAGAGGGGGATCAAGTGCTATTATTTAATTCAAGGCTTCAATTATTTCCGGGTAAGCTTAAGTCAAGATGGATGGGACCCTATTCCATCACCCAAGTCTTTCCACATGGAGCGGTAGAAATTAAACCTCCAAACGGTATACCATTCAAGGTAAACGGACAGAGGCTTAAACTGTAACAACCCGACTTTTCGAATCGTTACTAATCGTGTCTTTTCTCTCGTAAACGCTTGTACTCTTGGGATTCGATTACTGCAATGGGTTTAAACTATATTTTTCAAACGCATTTTAAACACTTATTACAACGCTTATTCAAAACGCAGTCATCGCATTTAGACACTATTTATAACGCTTACTACTTAAACGCATTATATCGCATTTTACATATCTTGTTTAGACTAAACGCTATCACAACGCAAACTCAACGCAGAAACGCAGGTTTACTTATGTTATATGTGTTATTTGTGTGATTATTTGTTTAAATGTTATGTGGTTATCAACGCAATGCTTCCACACTCAACGCTCACTCGCAACTCGATTGAACGCAACGCAACGCTTAACAAACAAAACGAAAGTTGGAAAAACTAACGAACGCAACTCGGCTGTCCGAATGGACATCCGCTCGGATGACCATCCGCCCGGATGACCATCCGCCCGGATGACCATCCGACCGGATGGCCATCCGCCCGGATGACCATCCGACCGGATGGCCATGACAGGATGGCCATTCGACAGGACAAGCCATCCGACACCTCGCAACTCTCCACCGACTTAACTCTCACCCACACACTATAAATACTACCTGTACACCCTCATTCTCTGATGTTGACACTTCCATCCGCTCACACGCTCTTGGTCACTCTCAGTCGCGATTCAAGGCTATTTTGTAAGCATTTCTTCTCAAATCTCGCACAATCTTCATCTCTAATCTCTTCTACATCATCATCTTCATCAAAATCACACACAAACACTAACTTTTTCCCCGAAAATCACAGATTTGGACCTCTTGAAGGTGGTTTCCACTCGTTTGCTTATGCAATCTGTTGTGGAACATCATTTAATCAAGAATGGTACCAGATCTAAGGGATCTTCACACTTTTCAACTTGGTTTTGAAAGATCTCAACACTTTTTCATCTGATCTCAACACTTTTGCAATCATCAATTATACAAAATCCTAACAAAATATGGGGTCTGTCACCACATTTCCACCGCTTACCATCCTCAAACCAACGGTCAAGCCGAAGTAACAAACCGAGGGCTAAAAAGAATCCTAGAGAAAACCGTAGGTCAAAACAAGAAAGATTGGGCGGATAAATTAGATGATGCTTTATGGGCTTTTCGAACCGCCTACAAAACACCAATAGGCACCACGCCATATAAGCTCGTCTATGGGAAAAATTGTCACCTCCCGGTAGAAATTGCTCACAAGGCCTATTGGGCATTAAAAAACGTAAACCTTGACCAAGACCTTGCCAGTAAAAATCGATAGTATCAATTAAACGAATTAGACGAGTTAAGAAATCAAGCATATTCCAATTCCGAAATTTATAAGGAACGCATAAAAAATATACATGAAAAAATAAGTAAACCTAAGGAATTTCGAGAGGGGGATCAAGTGCTATTATTTAATTCAAGGTTTCAATTATTTCCGGGTAAGCTTAAGTCAAGATGGACGGGACCCTATTTCATCACCCAAGTCTTTCCACATGGAGCGGTAGAAATTAAACCTCCAAACGGTATACCATTCAAGGTAAACGGACAGAGGCTTAAACCATACCGAGGCTTCATAGAGGAGGAAGAAATTGTAATGGATCTTCAAGAGGTAGACACTTGATCGGTAAAATGATCAAACTCTTATTTAGTCATTTTGCATATTTTTCCTTTTAATCAACTTGTAGGGACCATTGGAAAGCATCAACCATGAGGATTTGAAGAAAAACAGGTAAGTACCAAAGGAACCATAGAGAAACGGTCAAACACACGTGTACGGATTTAAAAATAAAGATACTAGCAGTCCGAACACGGGGACGTGCCCATCTGACATGACCCCGTATCCAAACGCCTAGATACATGAGGAAAATAAAAACCCGGCATGGAGCCGTGCTGCACCAGCATGGGGTCGTGGCCGACTGACTATTGGGATATAAAACCTTTCAGTCTTCATTTTTTCAACACACCACGACCCGTTTCCTCTGCCACGACGGTTCCTTCCGATTTTCCGAGAATTTTCCACGTTCGATCGATCCAATCCAACCACAAGGTATGATTCTAACATCATTGTAGTTAGTGTAACGCTTTGCATGTAGTTTAACACCCAAAAATTCAGGTTTAATCTAAGGTTCTTGAACTAGACCCGTGTCAATCCTGAATTTTTGTTTAGATCTTGTTAGTAGTAGTAATTTTGAAAGTAAATGTTTGAACATTGTTGAGGAAATCGATTGATTCACACTGTTTTTGCTAAATCCTTGTTCTTGACGGGAAATGTTAAAATCGGAAGGGTAAACGAGCATTTTTGGTAAAAAAAATGATAATTAAGGTTTCTTAATCGGGGTTAGGCGCTACTAATGAACCAAAAATTTTAGATTTTTCGAAGCCGGCTCGAAAACCTTAAATTTTGGATGAACAGACTTGTCGACACGGGGCCGTGCTGTTTCAGCACGGGGTCGTGCCCAAGATACTCCTCGGACACGGGGTCGTGCCCAACCAACACGGGGCCGTGTCTAGAGCCCCTGATATCATGTTTTTACATTTTTTATATGTATCAACTGTCTTACCGGTTCTTTCTTGCATGATGGCTCCACACAAGTTTCTGACGTTTAAAACTGCTGAGTTGGAGTTCCAAAATCGCTATGAAATCTTGCAAGCTTGCGACGAAGAGCCAACAAGACAGGTGTGTTTCGAGACGCTCGATGAAGTTGGGCAGAGGGAGAGATATGACTCACTTGTGAGTTGTGACTGGTCCGCTACGAATCTTCCTTGAAACCCGGCTCCGGTCCATTCATCAGTATAACATGGAGTTTCTAAGCACCTTCAAGTTTAAACGGACCGAGCCAGATTTGTTTGATTCGGATGCTGTGGAGTTTCGGGGTGGCGCGGTATGGTATAGCATCTCAGTCGCGCAATTCGGTGTTCATCTTGGCCTATACACCGAAGAGGAAGCGGTTGGGCCCGAGTTTACTTAAGCACTTCGCGAACTACCCGACAACTTCCGCCAGACTGCATGGGTTTGATAGGAGACGGCCACTACAATCCCTGTTCCACCAAAAGCACAAAGATCCGAGACCCGCTCATCCGCTACATTCATCGGGTTCTAAGCGATTCTTTGTGTCAAAGGGATAATAGTGGCGGAGTAGTGAATCTACGAGAACTTACTGTCCTCTACTGTCTCGTGACTCACCAACCTATTGATGTTGCCCACATCTTACTCTGAAACATGGTCTCCAATGCTACCGCGGACACCCGAACGCCGATTTTCTACGGATTCGGATAGTGAAATCTGGTATCCGAAAATTTCAGATATCCGAAATTCGGATATCTGAAATTTTCAGATATCTGGTTTTGAACACCCCTAAAGATTACTATGTACCACTAATATATTAATGAAAATTCAATACCATCTGGTTTCAATCTTTGAAGATGCCCACACATATTTTTTTACTCTTTATTTTGATCACTATACTTTTATGTTTTTTTAGTATTAGAATAACTACATCTATGTATACACAGAAAGTACAAATATATAAAAGAACACATGTAACAATTAACATAAACGAAAATACAAAATATCTCATAGCAGTTTTATCAACAGGTATAACGGATATGCTTGTAGATCATATCATATCATAAAATGTCATTATACTAAAACAAAGACATTAGCTAATATCTTTAAATTTGTTTATGGGCATCTTTTCCATAAATGTTAACATGTAGCGTGTTAACAACACATTTGCTTTCCGTCATTTAATTTGAACAACAAAGCTAACATGAGAAGTTGTGTAGGAATCGGCTTTCCTGATTTGGCAACAAAGAGAGGGGATGAACTTGAGTCTAGGTGTGAAGATAAAAATCAAAGAAAATAGGGGTCCAAACGAGTTGAGCTCGATTAACTTATAAGAGCTCAAGCTCGGCTCTCGAGCTTTGTTTTCAAAGCTTGGCTCGGCTCATTGGTAGTTCTCAAACTCGTGCCGAAATATCCGAAAATTTAATTTTCATACATACATTCGCTTTCATATCACATCTGAAATATCTGAAATATTTCGGAATCGTTCGTTCACTCTCATATCACAATTATTTCCAATTATTCTTTCACTTTCTTATAAACCTTATTTTATAATCAATCAAATCCTAAAATACTTCACTCCACCTTTATAAATAAAGTCTCCCCTGATCTACCACCCTAAGACATATTCCACTTGTTTCACCAACATGAAAACTCAAACTCAAGCTGATGTTGGTTCTACTCTCCCAGTACTATCCTGCGATATATGACCAGCTAATACCGGAACAAGGTTTGAACTTTTGTAGACTGTTAAAAGAAAGTTATACTAAGTGATTATGCATTTGTAAACTTTGATGTTAATTTGATTGTTAACTTGTAATAATGTTTAGTGGAAGTTGTGAAACAACGAAGAAAATCAAATCAGAGAGCAGCACAGGGTTTAGAAAAAAGAAGCTAAGTGATGAACAAGTGAGCCTTCTTGAGCAAAGCTTTGGAGATGAACAAGTGAGCCTTCTTGAGCAAAACTAGAATCAGAAAGGAAAGATAAACTCGCGTCTGAACTTGGGCTTGACCCGTGCCAAGTTGCTGTTTGGTTCCAGAACAGGTGTGCTCGATGGAAGAATAAGAAGCTCGAACAGGAATACTCGAAGCTCAAGACCGATCACGATTCAACTGTTCTTGAAAAATGTCGCCTTGAAACTGAGGTAACCCTTTTTGTATGATGCAAATATCTTCATGATAAAAAAAAAAAAAAAAAAACTGGTTTGTGTTTCATTTGTTGTCACACACTCTTTGGTTTTGATCTATAGGGAAAGTAAACAAGAGTGTTTTAAGTATTTGTTCTTACATTTTTAAGATTTTATATATGTAACTTTTTTATATGTTCTGAAAAATAACAAAAAAGATAGATAATATACTGTAACTTTTTTATATGATGACAAGTGGCCAAAATAGTGTTAGAATTTTTTAGTTGGTTTCTCATTTACTGGTTTGATAAGAGTAGAATAACATGACTAATTATTTTCTACTACTTTATGTACACTTAAGAAGACTTTTATCCACTTAAACCTAAAAATAAGCATCCTTATTTTGGAAATGCATGGGACTCAAGGCTCGAGATAGAAAGTTATATCATGTAATTATAACACAACTAATATCCCATAATCAATCTAAAATATAGAATTGTTCTCTCTCGCTCCTGTACCGTCGCCGGCGTGCTCGACGGAGATAACCCTGCCGGAATAGCAAGTTTAGGTCCTGGTTTCCACCCTGGTGTACAGCCGGTTGTACCTTCCTTCCTATCTCGGCCCGGTGGCCCTCCCATTCGCTCGTCGGGACGGCTTTTCTTTCCCCTTCCCGTCTTCTCTTTCGTGTCGTAGTGCCCCCGTTCTCCTTTCCCTCAGCAGATTCCTGGTTTCTTGAGGGCTTAGCGGGTCTGATACTAGTCGCGGCTATCTGAGTATAGTTAAGCTAGATTGGTTCGAATCCCGTTAACACCTTATAGGGTTAGGGTTCTGCTGGTTCGTTTCTTTGAGTCGGAGAAATTATGGGGAGAAATACGTGGAAACAACAGAAAAACAATTGGAATATGGTCCTTAGCCGAAATGATTACAGACAAGAGAAGAGGTTTATGAATAGAGAAATCAGGCTCCGTAATGCGACGTCGTTTTTTATTTCCAACCTCCCGGAGACTTGCACTCGGGATTCTCTTTGGAGAGCTTTTGAACACCTGGCCAACCTGGAAGACGTGTTTGTTCCAGCCAAAAAAGATCGAGCAGGAAATAGATTCGGGTTTGTCAAGCTGTCTAATATTAAGAACCCGGCAAGTTGGATTGATACGCTTAAAGAAGTTCGGATTGACGGGGCCATCCTAGAGGTAAGTCTAGCCAAATTTGACAGGTTTGGGAGCAAGATAGAGCCGCGAGTCTCTGGGGATAGAGCTTCGGTATTCTCTAGACTCCAACCGCCGGTTCATGCCTCCAATACGGACAAGGAGCCTGGCAAGAACACCGTGTTCCAACCTGGATCGAGGACGTTCAGTTCAGTAGTTAATCCCAACTCGGCTATCATGGGCTGTAATTCTGATGTTATTATAGACCTGCCTCCGATCAACTCTGAGACGAAGAAAAAGTGGGAATTCAATTCTCTTATTGGAGAAGCCAAGGATCTGGATATTCTTAACAACCTGTTGGTTTACCTAACAGGTTTCATGGAGGAGGGTTTTGAGTTAAGGTATCTGGGCGGGCTGAAGGTTCTACTGTGTTTCTCAAGTCCCGAGAAAGCAGAAGAATTCCGAATCGGTAAAGTTGAGGAGTGGGAGAAGTGGTTTTCACGGGTGTATGTCTGGGACGGTATTCCTCCTATCTACGAGAGAGTTGCCTGGGTTAAGATCCTGGGTGTCCCGGTAACACTCTGGGATCGGCACGTTTTCAACAGGATTGGTGAGAGATGTGGTCGTTTACTGGTTAAGTCCGATGTCGAGGCGACTGACGGAAATTTGGCTGAAGACAGATTGGCAATTTTAGTGAACTCTGGTAAGAGGGTTTCTAAAGAATTTTCCCTTAAATGGAAGGATCAAGTGGTTAATGTCTGGGTGGAGGAAATCTCCGGTCAGTGGAGTCCGGAGTTTTTGAAATCAGACGATTCAGGGTCGGATTCATCGGCTAGGTGTTCGGAATTTGATCGGTCTCAGGCGAGTTCCGGTTGGAAGTCAAATGGTTGCATGAGCAGTCCCCCATCTACGTGCATGGGGAAGCAAAAGTCGGTTGAGTATTCCAATTATGCGGCGCAGGTGCAGGTGAATCATGGGGATTTGTCTCAGCCGCTTTTTACTAATGATGAAGAGAGAGAAGTTGTGGGGCCCGAGGTGCAGGTGGACTCCACTCAGCCGATTATCAGAAGCCCTATTTTGGAGGTGGAAAGGCCCAGCCTTATCACAATAAGATCCAAACGAAGACCCAAGCCCAGTGGCAAAGCCCAATCTTTTAATGTCCCAGATCTAAACGTAGAGGTAGAGAACCCAACCACCTCGGACCCTTTTAACATTAATGAGATTTTTAGGATGGAGGAAGAGGATTTGAGAGATAAAAGAAACTCGGTGAACAGAGTTGCTCAGGCAGACGCGGCGGGGGGTTCAGAGGCTGAAGAGCAGGTCCGATTACACTTTGAAGAGGAAGTTGCCCGCACCTTGGATATCGGAGCTGCCATTGGAATCGGAGTTGCCGGTTTCGAAAATCACGTGAAAAACTTAGTAAATGGGGAAATGGAGACCAACTTTGGCAAATGAATTTTGTTTCCATCAATGTTAATGGGTTGTCGGATTCGCGTAAAGGTCTTTGGATCCGAAGTGTTAAGAGCTCGTTGAAGGCCGACTTTCTCGGTTTACAAGAAACCCATTTATCTAATATGTCCGATTTTACCATCAGTAGGTTGTGGGACAACTCGAATATGGAAGCGGCCGTGGTAGACTCTGTCGGCAGATCAGGGGGCCTTGTTTCGATATGGAATCCTGACGTTCTCTCAGTGGATCAGATCTTTAAAAATCATAGGTATTTGATTCTCTCTGGGTCTATGTCGGGTGTTGAGCATAGAGTTAATGTGGTGAACCTTCATGCTCCTAATGATTCAACCAATAGAAGAGCTTTGTGGGCTGAGTTAGGTGGGATGATCAACCAGGATGGTGGAGTTTGGGTCTTGATGGGGGATTTTAACGAAGTTCGATCTGAAGAAGAACGGGTGAACTCGAGGTTCGATCGTGGTTCGTCCGACGCTTTCAACGGTTTTATCTCCAGCTCAGGTCTCCTCGAATACTCGATGACAGGCGGTAAGTTCACTTACTTTTCGGGGCATAGTGATGTCAAGATGAGTAAACTGGATCGTTTCCTTGTGAACGATTTGTTTATGAGCTTATGGCCAAACGCTAGGTCGGCCGTTCTTAGAAGAAGCTTTTCCGATCATTGCCCGATATCCCTCTCTTGCCTGGATATTGATTTCGGCCGCATCCCGTTCAAATTTTTTAATTCGTGGGTCGAAGATCAAGCCCTAGTAGAGTTGGTGGATAAGGCGATGGCTTGTTGTAACGGAGGGAATGTTGAGAATATTGCTCCTGGCAGCTGGGGAGTAGAGTTGGTTTGGTTTCTTAAAAATATTAAAGATGCCATCAAGAAGTGGCGAAAGGATAGGAGTCTCAATGAAAAAAAGAAGTCGATGGAGTTGTTATCTGTTATGGAACGAATTGAAAATAAAGCCAGCTTAGGGATCTTAACTGAGGAGGACAAACAGTTAAGAATGGAGTGTCGGCTGAAAATAACCAAATTGGAGTCGATCAAGGTTAAAGATCTTCAGCAGAAATCCAGAGCTAACTGGTTGAAACACGGGGACGAGAACAGTGCTTATTTTCACAGGGCTATTGCGGTGAATATGGCTCGAAACAGAATTAACGGTTTGCTTTTTCAAAATAGGTACATTACGGAGCCTTCGGAGATCAAAGACGAAACATGGAGATGGTTCAAAAATTTGTTTAAGGAACCGATTAGACGCCGTCCCGAATTCCTCAGTCTTGATGTGCCTAGTATCTCGACCCCCAGCGGTACTTTCCTTTGTGAGAGTTTTTCAGAGAAAGAAATATGGTCGGCTATAAAGAGCTGTGATGGGGACAAAGCCCCGGGCCCCGACGGATTTTCGTTGAAATTCTTCAAGTCTTTTTGGGTTAAACTCAAACCTTTAATTTTGGGGTTCATGAACGATTTCTACCAGTCGGGTCATTTAAATCCAGGGTGCACCTCCTCCTTTATTGCTCTCATCCCGAAAATAAAAGACCCGCAAGACCTATCCAATTTTCGGCCTATCTCTCTTGTCGGCTCGCTGTACAAAATTCTAGCTAAGGTGCTGGCTAACAGGCTTAAGGCTGTCATAAACGAGGTTTCGTCCCCGGTCCAATCGGCCTTCGTCGGGGGGCGTAATATTTTGGATAGCCCTCTAATTGTGGGGGAGATAATAGCGTGGGCTAAGAAATCAAAAATCAAGCTGGCCGTTTTCAAAGTTGACTTCGAAAAAGCCTACGACTCTATTAATTGGAAATTTTTGTTTCGGATGATGGAGAATATGTCGTTTCCGGAGAAGTGGGTTGGTTGGATCAAAGGTTGTCTTACGTCAGGGAGGGGCTCGGTCTTAATTAATGGATCGCCCACCAAGGAGTTTAATTTCAAGCGCGGGCTTAGACAAGGGGATCCCCTATCCCCTTTTCTATTCATCATTGCAATGGAAATCGTCAGTATGATAATGAAAAGAGTGTGCAATTTGGGCTTGTTTCGTGGGTGCAATCTCCCCAACAACGGCCCACATATCTCCCATCTTTGTTACGCCGACGACGTTATTTTCATCGGGGAATGGTCGGATCAAAATATTCTCGTTTTAAATCGCATTCTGAGATGGCTTAATTTGGTTTCGGGCCTCAAAATTAACCGCGCTAAAAGCAAATTATATGGGGTTGGAGTCAGTGATAACGAAGTGGCCCGGATGGCGAGTTTGATCAAATGCGAGGTTGGCTCGTTTCCTTTCATATATTTAGGTATCCCTATCGGCGCTAATATGAAAAGGGCGACGTTCTGGAAGCCGATTCTTGATAAATTCACTTCCAAACTGTCCAGATGGAAAACGAAATTTCTCTCCTTTTCCGGTCGTTTGACGTTAGCTAAGTCGGTCCTTGGCAGCCTCCCGACTTATTATCTGTCCCTCTTCGCCGCCCCCAAGTGCATCATCAACAGGCTTGAGAAGATAAGGAGGGATTTTGTGTGGGGTAAGTCCACGTCGGGACACAAGCTTAGATGGCTTCGCTGGAAATTCCTTTTGAAGGCTAAAAAGAAGGGTGGCATGGGTCTGGGGGGAATTTCGGGTTTCAATCTTGCGATGTTGTCCAAGTGGTGGTGGCGCTTCAAAGAAAACCCTCACCAACTATGGGCTGAAGTGGTTCGGGCTATTCACAGCGGACGTTCAGCAGGTTTTGATCCTCCTTTTATTCCGCTGAAAAAATCAGTCCCCGGAATCTGGAAGGATATATCCTCGGTGGAGGCGACTTTAGCCAAAGCTGGGATTCCTTTAAAAGAGAATCTCATAAAAGTGGGTCAGCGGTGGACTTGGCATAACGACCCGTTAGGGTCTTTTTCCGTCAAAGCGGTGCGGCAAGAGATTGAAGACGGCTTGCTAGCGGACGAGCCAATCGACGAAGTTTTTAGTTGGAATAGCTGGGCTCCCCCGAAAGCTAATCATCTGCTTTGGAGGGCCTTAATCGACAAAATTGCGGCGAAAAAGGCCTTGGTGCATAGAGGTATTAATTTATTCGATACCCTATGTCCTAGATGCGGTATTTCGGAAGAAGATACAGATCATATATTCGTTGGCTGCCTGTGGTCTCAATGTGTTTGGTGGAATATTTTGACATGGGTTCGGATTTCTTTTCCGATGAATATTACTAGCCTGAAAGATTTCGTTGAGTTCGTAAAGCAATGCCCCGGGAGTGCTAGGTGGAAAAAAATCGTGTATATGATCGTTATCGGCACTGTTTGGAGGCTATGGATCGCCAGAAACAACATGGCGTTTGAAGGCAAATTTACCCCGGTCTCGGTGGTCATGGATTTAATTAAAGAAGATACGTTTCTTTGGCTCAAAAATAGATCGAAGCTTCGGCCGTCAAACTGGGAGAGGTGGAGATCTTTTGACACCGTGGACTTGATGTAATCAGTGTTCCGGTTTCGGTTCTGTTTTCGTTTTTGTTTTTTGTATTGTCCGTTTGTTTTCAGCTGCTTGCTGGCTCTTTATATTTATATATAAAGCGATTTTGCCGTTCAAAAAAAACACAACTAATATCCCATTGGCCCGGCAAAAGGGTGCTAAAATCACAAGTGTGACACCACATATAGTTTTAAAGGTTGTCCTACACTATACTTGGTGGACAACGCACATGTCTACACCAGGTGGGATAGGTCGGGCAGGGTAACGGGTCAAAATATCTAACATTAATTATCTCCCCACATGAACCTTAATCTTCCATACTAATATACTTTTCACATTTTTCTAAGATCCCGGTCGTGTGATTTTTATTGGTGTTAAAGCTTAAAGAACAACCATCTGAAGCTGAAAAGGAGATAAACAGGCTGGCGGAGCGGTTGGATGGAACATCAAGCACGAGCCCGAGTTCATCCTTCTCTATGGAGGCCATGGATCCACCATTTTTTGACGGATTTGGGATGGAAGGATTGGAGAATGTATTTTGTGTGCAGGATAACAACTATATACATGGATTCGATTGGCTCAACATCTAATTGTTAGGGAAGAAGTAATTAAATAATTTTAGTATGAATTAATCTAGGCTTGTAGATAGTAACTATCTAATGTAACAATTAACATAAACGAAAATACAAAATATCTCATAGCAGTTTTATCAACAGGTATAACGGATATGCTTCTAGATCATATCATATCATATCATAAAATGTCATTATACTAAAACAAAGACATTAGCTAATATCTTAAATTTGTTTATGGGCATCTTTTCAATAAATGTTAACGTGTAGCGTGTTAACAACACATTTGCTTTCCGTCATTTAATTTGAACAACAAAGCTAACATGAGAAGTTGTGTAGGAATCGGCTTTCCTGATTTGGCAACAAAGAGAGGGGATGAACTTGAGTCTAGGTGTGAAGATAAAAATCAAAGAAAATAGGGGTCCAAATGAGTCGAGCTCGATTAACTTATAAAAGCTCAAGCTCGGCTCTCGAGCTTTGTTTTCAAAGCTTGGCTCGGCTCATTGGTAGTTCTCAAACTCGTGCCGAAATATCCAAAAATTTAATTTTCATACATACATTCGCTTTCATATCACATCCGAAGTATCTGAAATATTTCAGAATCATTCGTTCACTCTCATATCACAATTATTTCAATTGTTCTTTCACTTTCATATAAACCTTATTTTACAATCAATCAAATCCTAAAATACTTCCTTGTTTTTTTAAACTATCTTCCATCCTTTATTTGCTCACAAACATACTTAGACGGCCCGTTATTTCCAAAAATTTTTAATAAATACTTAACCTTCCCATTTGTCACCTACAAAAAATTTTCTACGAACATGTGATTCTACAAATGCGTCTTAGGACCGATAAAACTTACTTACAACTTACGATGAAGGGTCATACTTTTCATCAAAATACAAACTGTTTTATACGAAACCCTTTCTTCTTTAACATCTTTTGAAATGCTACACCCATCGGTCTATTCAACTTAATCAAACCAACTTTGGCTATACACACACATACACGTTTAACTTATGCTTAATGCCTCAAGTCATCTCAGTCAAACAAACTCTTTTTTTTTACAAACCTATCCTTTCTTTCCTCAATGGTTTAGTACATTTCCAACGCATCTCGAAACTTCAAAATATCGATTCTAGTCAAACTACTAGCCCAAATGTCTTTTCACAAGGTATTCCTCTTGAATAAATTTCGGGACAAAATTTCCTAAAGGAGGGGAGACTGTAACGCCTCGCTTTTTCGCAACTTTCCGTTTTTTTAGAAAGATTGTATCGTAGTTGTATTTTCGGAAACTCGTTTCCTCAGTAATCGTTTCTCATTTCAAACCATTGTAAATCCAAGACTTTGATCGTACTAAAATTGATCTTTTATGTGATATATACATTATTTATACATGTTTATACCTTGACACATACATTCGCTTAATACATGATTCATAATTCTCATAAACGAAGGTTTAACTCGCAAACAACTATTGCGTATTCGTAATCTTAAACCTTCCATACATACAGATGCTTGATCATTCCATTATAAGACTAACTTATATATTTTCGTCACTCGATTGGTACCTAAACACCTATTATACAAACTTGTTTGCTGCGTATTAGTCAACCACATGTCTTCTTCTACTTTGTTGCGTATTAGTCAATCTCATGTCTTCTTATACTTTGCTACGTATTAGTCAATCACACGTCTTCTTCTACTTTGTTGCGTATTAGTCAATCACATGTTTTCTTCTACTTTGTTGCGTATTAGTCAATCACACGTCTTCTTCTACTTTGCTGCGTATTAGTCAATCACACGTCTTCTTCTACTTCATTCACTTAAAACATATTTATTTCACATAATAGGCCTTGTACCTGTTAAATAAACTTTGTCACATCACTAATACATAATATAATCAGCAAATATATAACCTTCTAATGTAAAAAAAAATAAAAAATAAAAAATTATAAACAGCCCTTGAGTCCGATCGCTGCCCTTGGGCTATGTTTAGTTGTCTTGTTTCAATATTAACTACCCACTAATCACATTCAAAGCTCAACCCATTGAAACCCTAATCCTTCCACTATAAATACAACTTATATCCAGCTTTTTTCCCACTTTTACAACCCTTAAACACTCTCAAAATCCCCCTAAACTCAGCTGAGTTTTCAGCAACAACATCAGAAACTTTCAACCATTAAAAGTGAGTTCTAACTCACTTCCTCTTCTACTTCTTCTTTTTCCATTCTTCTAAAACACTTGGATAACCTCTAGGAAGGTTTTCACAAGTTTGCTTGGGCAAACAAAGGTGAAACGTCACCATTTTTGAGGTCCAAAGTGCACTTTAAATTCTGCTCGTTTTTTTCTTTATATGTTCATGTTTTGATAGAGAACTTGGTGGAATCTTATTCCCACCAAGCTCATAACTTAGTCTACAGTTGTGGGTTTGTGTTTAGGGGATTTCCATCAAAATTTTGGGTTCAAACACCCATTTTTATTTCTGTTTATATATGCTTGTTGAATGATGAAAACAAGCACAAGTCGTCATCTTCCATATGATGAACTTGTGACTTGTGAAGTGTGAACAAATAGAAGCTAAGTTCCACTCCTTCATTCCTAACTTGAGTATGAACACCCATAAAACTTAATAGATTAGATTTACTTTCTTGTTATTCATGACCCTCCCACCATCTTCATGATGGTGTGTGTAGTGGTGAATCATATAATGAGGTTTTCTAACCTCCATGCTTGACATACATGATGCTACATGATAATACTTGATTGGACTTAGTTTTAGGATGTATTAGTACTATATAAACTATAAGTAACTATATAAAACATGGCTGAGTTGTGATGTTAATCGAGCTATGATTAATCGTCATAAACCTAAGCTAACATATCAAAGATTCTAGAGTACTTGTTATGATTCCAATGGGCAATTTGGGATCCATGAAACCACTTGATATGGTGTCATAAACAAACTCTTAGAACTTAGATATTACTTTCGTATACATACTTTGATACTTTAAAATCCTAATTCCGAATTTAAACACTCCATAAACTCCATCACCGAACACATTCTTTCCCCCACTCTCATTAACTCGTCAATACACGGATAATCGAAAGGCTTAGCAATTTTGTGAGTACACTTGACCCATTTTTGTTTTACACATTTTTTGGTGCAACATGTTAGTCTATTAAAATCACAAACACCACATACTTTATGCAATTCAAAAAAACAATCCAAATACATGCATACTTACTTGTTATACTTGATTCATATTCTTGGGTGATTCTTATGTGATACACGTGTCATTAACTTCGTACGAGCCTCCATTTAACATGCGCTATAGAAGTAACGCATCACCCGTGAACGAGAGGTCATGTTAAATTTAATTCTTGCGGTAATCAGAGGGTTGACTTGAATATTGCATGCCATTAATATGTTAATCTTGATAACTTAGGTTTGCCATGTGGATTGTTCATTATCATTTTTATACTTATATGCTACTACACCAAACTTGTATACTCGCCAATACTTTTGTATTGAACTATGCTTTTAAAACATGTTGCAGGTTTATGATGATGTTGATGATGCATGGAACTTAGTAGGATGCCTAGAAACGTATTAAACTTTAATACTTGTTGTATTGTAATCTATTTGTTTCGACTTGTTGTACTTTATTTCAAACAATGTAATTGATTCTTCTATGCAATGAAATGAAATTTATTCTTAAATACTTGTCACATGTTAGCGTTATGTTTAATGAGCAATCTCGTTTTCGTCTCACTCCTATGTTTCCGCCATCGGTTGGGGTGTGACAGGTTGGTATCTGAGCCATAACTATAGGGAATTAGGAAAATTGCTATGCTTTTGACGTAGTCTATAGTTAAGTACCATACTTGACCATACTTGATTCATATGCTAATTTCATGAAACATCTTTATGTGCTATTCTTGAAATGCCTTTTTATGTGCTCACACTTGCTTAATTATTTCATAACATACGCCTTTCCTAAGGCTATTTTACACGATTATGTTATAAATCGAAAACCCTCGTATTATACAAACGAGACGACTTCACCAAAATAGGCGTGAAACCCACAATTTGGTGAACGACTCTCAATCCACTTATTCTTTTTACACAAAATTCACCATCAAATAAGGAGTGAAATCCACACCTTGATGGAGAATTTCTATTTTAAATCTAGTGGACCCTCGTCAACGTGTTGGAATTAACTTTCTTGACCTGACGAGTACTAACCACATTTAGGGTACGATATTATCAAGTTAGGGGGTGAAACATGCATCTTGTCAATTAGTCCCACTCCTTGATTTCAAAATCCCGCCAAGTCGTGAATTTTCGATTGATTTGGAACATGTAGTAACCGGAAGAGTGAATATCATTAACCGACATTTCGGCGAGAGTATTCCCCCTATTAGGCCAAAGCATGCTACCCAAATTCAAAAGAATTTCCCACCACTTTGGTTTAGTCAAAGTTCCGTTTTGGAACAATTCTAGTTTTAATCAAACCTTCATTTTACTATTGTCAATCCTATGCTTAACACGATACAACCTCTTCTTTTCAAAATTCAATTTATTTTTAAGGTTTTACACACACATCATACTAAATCTTTTCATACACTTATACGTTATTCACATGCATGATTTCAAAAACGTCACCAACTAGATTTAAATTTATGTAACCCCAAAATGGAGACATATCATCGAGATAGGAGTGATTTCCTTACCTTGACGATTAATTCCGCTCTTTCCCTTCTCAAGAAACGACCTCACCAACGGGTTAGGGGTGATTCCCTTACCTCGGTGATCGTTACCAAACTTTCCCTTTTAAGAAACTTTGTTATGCAAACCACACGATCAAGTTTTATACCTAAGTCGTTTATTATTAGTCGAACCTCTACTTGTGCACACTTCAAAATTCATTGTCTTATCATACGTATTTCTTACCCTACAATTCACTTCACATAAATCACATATACAAAGTTCCTAATCATACCTTAAACGTTTTATTACCCGATTTTCAAAACTTTATGAAATGCTACCTATCAACTTAATCGGCCTAATGAACCTCTTGCCCACAAATTTCATACTCGACTTAATCACTAAACACGCACACATTACAAAATTATACTAAAGACATTTATTCTCAATCGAAAACCAACCAACTTTTCTCACATGCTTATAGAACCTTATAGATGTTATAAGGTCATTTTGCTAAAACTCCTTTCAAAAATCAATAAATCGTTTTGCTAAAACTCTTTCTAAAGTCACTAAGTTCAAGTTTGCTAAAATCCATTTCAAGGACCAAAGCTTTCGCAAACGTTTCTAAAATACAACTCTTCGTATTGTGATACGAAATACTTTAATAAAGCAAACTTGTCGTTTTCTAAAACCTTTTTCATACACCACTCAATACATCATTTCAATTTGAAACACGTGGCCAAGGAAACTTCATGGGAACCGACAATCTTCGACTCACATAAAATTCTTTTAAAACAAGAGTAGCGTTTCCTTTCTTTTTACAAAATACGTCTCGCATAACCAATAGATACTTTATATTCTTTTTTTACATTCACAAACCTGATTCTAAATTTCAAGTCAAACTCAATCTATTTTGATTCGATAAACGCAAAATTTTGTTCCAACAACCATACATGCATATCGTCGTACACATTTTAGTCAATGTTTCACGACAATCTCACTCATATCATTCGTTTTTGCATACTCAAAAACTTCTTAATCGTTTTATATGCCTCAATTCGTTATGTTTCAATTAATACTGTATACGCAAACATTATAATTTATACTTATATTTATATTCACACTCATACGCATACTTATACTCATGCTCACATTCATACATTCGTACCTATACGTGAGCGTAACCCGAGGGGTTCACTCATGTTAGTCTCATACATACTAAAATAGAAACATGCTTATATACTACATTCTTATACGCACACATTCTTATTTTCAAAATTTATGTATACCCTGATTTATACACAACTAGTTGTAACACCTCGTAAAAACATGTCCAGTTATGTGAAGACACGTGTCCTAAACCCTAAACATGTGAAAGATTGAATTACCAGGACTAAAGTTGACAAACAATGAAAAGATGTATGCGAAGGACTAAAAGTGTCAACATGCCAAACTTGTGCCTCTGATTGACCACACACGATGAATATATTCTTAAACGAGTAAATTGTCGAACATATGAAGCCGTTTGTGAAAGAAATCGAAAGTTTACAAGAAAAAGGGGTTAAACGTGTCAACATGTTAATTCTTACCTCTAAGTGACCTTTTAACGAACCCGGGGTTTCGTAATGTTCGATTATACTCTCAAGAATAAGTAATAACAAATTCACAAGGTTTCGATATCGTTATGTGTTAATTACGCAAACTTTCAAGAATAAGGGTTAAAAGCATCAACGAGAAGAAACTAGTGTTTTCGGTGATCGTTTAACGAAACCGGACCTAACGGTGTTTGGTTATACTCTCAAGATCATCTACAAACTAACTAGAAGGGTTAATAGTGCCTAAATTGAAAGATATTATGCATATAAGGTGCAGGGACTAATTCTGTCAAGTTTAAAACTTGGTTTGCTGGCTTCTTGTGGCGTCGCGCTGTGCAACCACACACCCCCTTTGCCGTCGCGCGTGGCGACGGCCTTGTTTCGACAGAAATCACTTGCCAGTTGCAAGTTTCTTTCTTGTTCATCACACATACCACTCCATTCTCACATAACTAGAATTCTAGTAGCCTTTGATGGTTTTTAAAACCACTTGGGACACTTGGAGCCATCTAATAACATCCTAGAACACCTGTGATGATCTTGTGAGAGTTCCATGCACTATAAATAGAGGCATTGTGTTGCCTTTCTCCTTGCTCATTCACAAATTTCACCTCTCTCACTTGCTTGAGCTTTCTTGAGCTTTCTCGGGGATTCCTGATCAAGAGGGAAGCCCACCATAGTTCAAATGTCGTGCAAGGACCTTTTGTAAGTGTCCTTAGCCTCTATAGTTTGGTTTTTATATGTTTAAAGACCAAAAGTCAAAGTTGTCGTAATAACGCTTTGACTTTCGGTTTAGACCTAAACGGTCCAGCCATTGTTCGAGGCGAATATGGCTACGTGATTATAATTAGGTAGGTGTTAATCCCTCAAAAGGGAACCTCCTAATTATCACGTTTATTTAGTTAATTGTCGGGTCAAAGTAACTAGTCAAAAAGTCAAACTAGTCAGATTTTCAAATAATAATTAAAAATGATAATGTAGAAGTTATGAATCATGTTTTGCCACTTAAATAACTTGGTAAATATTGTTACAACATGTCTAAACATGTTCAACCCAACAATTCTAAGTTTAAGCTCGGTTCGCAACCGAAAGTTGCAAAAGCTTGACTTTTGCTTTGACTTTCAGTTCTGACCCGATTAAGCATAAATCCTTTAGGTTTTAAGCTTCCATTATGACCATATAATGTTGTAGTATAACTCTCTGAAGTTATATTACATGGTCATTTGGAAATTCTGAATTCTATGCATGTTTCCGTTATTATGCTTAATTTTGACCAATATGCCCTTATGGTCTAAAAATAAGATTTTTGAATATATGAACATACAAATGAGTTAAGTACTGATATATAAACATGTCTAAATTATTTTGACATTATATTCTGGTCTCAAATTGATATTATGCATAATATCGTAAATTTAGCTTTTATAAAGTCTAAATTACCCTTTTATGCACGAATCATGTTTAAACATACATTTTGACCCAAAACTTTTAACCTACTGTTATGAAATCATTTTTAGGAATTTTTGGAATGTTGGGTCAGATTAGATATTGACCTTAACATTGAGTTCTTGTATAAATCATATAATTGACTATAATGCCCTTTTTGCAAATAAAATGTGATTTACATATGATTAACATGCCAAACCTTTTTCTACTGAACTAATATGAAAATTAAAATATTTTAACCATCCATGGCTGGTCAAAATCTCAGAATTGTCACACCCCCAAAATCCACATGCGGAGTACCACCGCTTGGAGGCGTGACTGACCAGGATCCAGCCACCAATTTACTGAGCAATTTAATTAATAACATAAGTAATACTCACCAACCGCAAGGTTAGCAAATATCATAGTCAAAGTTCAAAAGTTTTAAGTTTAAGTAATAGTTCAGATAAGTAGCGGAAGCATAGACAAAATAGTTTAAAACAAGATTCTTAGTTCAAGTTTGTTTAGAACCCAACACACGGGTTAGACGACCACTACACATCCGCAAGCTGCAAGCTCCTGAATCACTGGGTACCTGCAAAGCATGCAGTAGGGTATCAACATAATGTTGGCGAGTCCACAAGGTGTCAAGTTTTAGTTTTCGAAAACGTAAGTTGTTTAGATAAAGCATTTATAATCACGTTATGGGGAGCTACCCCATCTGTAAGCTCACTAAACTGTAGATACCGAAATTGTTGAAGGAAAGTTGTTGTTCCCCGAGTCAATGTATATCGTCATTGACCAAGATGCAAGGTCTACTAGTTCACGCCCGATCCCCCCGGTCACGGTGTGAGGTTGTCAAACCTAATAGCGCTATCAACTAATGACCCGTTCGCCCCTGGTGATTAATCGGTACTGTAAGCAGGGACTTAAGGTGATAGAGTTTCGTTTAGCTTGGCTAGTTGTGATTTATAAATAATATCCAAACGTATCTCCCCCGGAGATAGTAAGTACCCATTCGGATTTCCCCCGGAAATAATAGTTCAAAAGTTGTGACAACTCGAACTTTAGACCTACTTTGTGTAACGATACGTGTTTATGAGAACTTTATTAACTGAATGATTATGTGTTTATGTAATATGTGTATGTGCATTATACATGTTTGTACGAAACCCGAACCGCACACCATAACCCGATCGCACAAGCCCACTTGGGCCGCACGTCTTGTACTCGGAGCATGGACAACCCATTAATGGGTTTCGGCCCACTAGACTTACACGAATAACACTAGGGTGTTAGTAATTTTTCCCACATTTTGGCAAAACACAACACACACACAAGAAACCCTAGACTCCTCTCTCTCTCGTTTGCTTGGAACCTGACGGCACAAGACCTTCCTTGTTGGATCACCCTTTTCTGCCATTAATCGGTTAGTGTGTTTATGTTTGTATTCATGATTAACGATACGATTCATATGTGAAATTGCTCATGTCCATCGGCTTGTTCTTGATGTTGTATACCGAATGATTTTAATTGATTTGTATGGTTATTATGATTGATTATGTTATTGGATTTGTATAAATGTTAATCGGCACATGTATGGTTAATGTTCACAAGAAATCGGCTGCATATATGAAGTGATAAGATATTCGGTCCGAGTATAACCGGTTAGGTTGCATGCTAGTCTAATAATATGATTCATGATTCGGTTTAGATTTGTCTAATAATATGTTCTTGATGCTGTTGTGATGATGATTTGAAGGTGTTATGAAACTGTTAATTATCATGTTTGATCTGAATTCCGAAACTGCCTAAGTTGTTAGCTTGAATCACGGAACTAATTGACTCGGATTATGGAAAGTTGTTACAATTGATAGACTTAACACGGTTGCGAGTCGAAACCATGGTTGCGAGTCCCGTTGCGACTCGAGACCTCACACCGACACACAGCAGCACGAGCCGAAACCACGGTTGCGAGTCCCATTGCGACTCGAAACCGGACCATGACAAGCCGAGACCAGGGTTGCGAGTCCCGTTGCGACTCGGGACCTTCTTGTTGCGACTCGAAATCGTTGGTTGCGACTCGAGACCAGTTACACGCACACTGTTTTGGACTTACACTATCACGGGCCCAATCGATGGGGCCAAGTAATTGGACTTGCGTACTTGACTGTTAATTGGACTGTTTATGTTAGCTGGGCCGGGTATAGTTTGGGCTTAGGCATCCGAATCGCACAAGTGGTGAATTGCCATACTTTGATTGTTTGCATGCTATACGTGTTTGCTATGATTCATGAGTGCATTACTTGAACCAAACCTGACTTGTATAATAACCATGATAGGACGTGGTTGACCACTTACTAGCTTACCTGTACTTTCTGTGTATCTGCCGAGCAACCCAAGGTGAGTTCACACTCTTACCAAGGCATGGGATTCCCGGGGTGTTGGGAATGGGATTGAAAGGATAAGGTTGAATAGATTCATACGGATACCATTACTAGACTACCATACCATCGTCCTCGGTTGTGCAGGACACGTACGTAAAACCTATGTACACTTATGCTACTCGCTATCCTCGGTTGTGAAGGATACTCACGTAAAACCTGCGTGAACGGATACTCACTACTGCCTCGGTTGTGTCAGGCACTTACGTAAAACCTACGTAAACCCCCACGTACCCTATCCTCGGTTGTGAAGGATACTTACGTAAATCCTACGTAAACTTGTACGTATTACTGTTCTCGGTTGTGAAGAACACTTATGGATACGCATAGTCTAGTGGATTAATAACATGGGAAGCCCCCACCAATAGAAACCTGTATTGGCCCAGTAGAGCCACCTGATACTCATGAACTTACTATTACGCATTTACTTTCTGTGAACTCGCTCAACTAGTTGTTGACTCTCTGCTGCATGCCTTGCAGGACCTTAGGTACACTATGGAGCTTGCACAAGGAGGAGCAGGTCGTTGTGGGCAACGGATTTATAAACACTTAATACGTTACAAACATTTGTACTTATGATTGGGTTTTTACTTTAATGCTTCCGTTACACTTATTCACATTGGTTTTTGATGAACGCCTTTCGTATTGATGGATTTTATTATTACTTAATTACATGTTCAATATGATTGGTGGCTTGATCCTGGTCAGTCACGCTCCCAAGCGGTAGTACTCCGCGTGTGGATTTTGGGGGTGTGACAAAAGTATTTTTTCCCAAAGTTGGCAGTTTGTCCGTCCCTCCCTGGGACGCATGCTTTTAGTGTGTGAACTCACCTTGGGTTGCTCGGCATATTAGGTTACTTGTCAAGCACGCTGGTCACCACGTCCGGTTGTGAAAAGGCACCGAGTCAAGGAAGAAAGTGAGAAACGAAGTGTCCTAGTGATGATGATGAGCTTGACCGAGGCTCCTTGTTGTCGCCGATTGAATCCGAGGGAGAGAGAGAGAGATCAGCTTGCTTGTTGGGGTTTAAGTGAGAGAGAGTGAAGGAGTGCGTGTGTAGGAGTGAGTGTGGGAGAATGATGGAAGTGAGGAATGGTTGGCTTGGGCATGGATTTTATACTCGGTTTGGGTGGTGCACCCTACAATGGTTCCGAGTGGGCTCAAAGGGGTTTGCAGCCCCAACCGGCCCAACTATTTACTGTTCACTCGAGACCGGGTGGTCTCGAGTCGGGTCCTTGTGTTGTTGGGCTGGGTAGGTAGGTTGGCAGCCCATAGTGTGCAAGGGAGGGGTCTCGGCTCACTAGTATACACACATACATATATTATACATACATACAACACATAGCATAACGAGATAATCACAACTTTCATTTAATAATTCGTACGTACACATTGCTAATACAAGAGGGTTACTCGGGAAAACCTAGAGTGTCACATTATCCCCAAGTTTTAAGAACTTTCATCCCGAAAGTTAAGGCAGCCACTGCCAAGCTAGTATGAGTGCGAACGTTTCAACGGGATGTCACATCATCCCCCCGTTAGTTTGGAATTTCGTCCCGAAATTCGATTGTAGCTTCAGTGCTGGGGGTTTCGTTTGGGAACAACTGGGGATACTTGCACTTCATCTGGTCTTCCCGCTCCCAGGTAAACTCTGGGCCACGTCGCGAGTTCCAACGAACTCGCACGAGAGGTATCTGGCTACGTTTGAGGGTTTTGATTTCTCGATCCGTGATCTCAATCGGTTCCTAAGTAAAGTGTAGCTGTTCGTCAATAGTGAGTTCCTTGAAGGGGATTATGAGTGTTTCATCTGACAGACACTTCTTCAGATTAGACACGTGAAAAACATTGTGCACCGCACCCAGCTCTTCAGGCAGATTCAATCTATAAGCAACCTTACCGATTCTCTCGGTAATTTCGAATGGTCCAACATATCACGGATTCAGCTTGCCCCGTTTACCAAAACGAACCACACCCTTCCAGGGTGAGACTTTAAGTAGAACCCGGTCCCCGACCTGGAATTCTAGCGGTTTCCTACGCTTATCAGTGTAGCTTTTCTGGCGGTCACAAGCTGCCGCCATGCGTTGTCTGACCTGGGCAATCTTCTCCGTTGTGTCTATCACCAGTTCTGGGCCTATGACCTGGCTGTCGCCAACTTCCGCCCAGCAAAGAGGTGATCAGCATTTACGACCGTACAATGCCTCGAAGGGTGCTGCCTGAATGCTGGTGTGGTAGCTGTTATTGTAGGAGAATTCCACTAGCGGTAGATGCTTCTCCCAATTCTTGCCAAAATCGATATCACACACGCTCTAAGCATGTCTTCCAGGGTTTGGATGGTGCGTTCAGACTGCCCATCCGTTTGTGGGTGATAAGCGGTGCTCATGTCCAAAGGTGAGCCAAAGGATTTGTGCATAGCTTGCCACAACTCGGAAGTAAATCGTGCGTCTCGATCGGAAATAATGAAAGTTGGCACCCCGTGCCTCGAAACTACTTCCTTCAAGTAAACCTCTGCCAAGGTAGAAAACTTGTCTGTTTCCTTAATAGCCAAAAAGTGTGCGGACTTGGTCAATCGATCTACTATTACCCAAATAGTGTCATTCCCGCGTTGGGATCTAGGTAGGCCAGTGACGAAATCCATGGAAATTTGCTCCCATTTCCATTTCGGGATTTCTGGTTGTTGGAGTAGGCCCGCTGGTTTCTGATACTCAGTCTTGACTCTTGCGCAAGTCAAACATTTGCTGACATAAGTTGCTATGTGGGCTTTCATGCCAGGCCACCAATATGTAGTCCTTAAGTCGTGGTACATCTTATCCGAACCAGGATGTACTGAGTAACGGGACTTATGGGCTTCGTCCATCACAAGTTCACGTAGATCTCCGTAGAGTGGGACCCAAATGCGCCCTGTCACATAGTATGCGCCATCTTCTTTTTGTTCTAATCGCTACCTCGATCCTCGCAGGGACTCAGCCCTGATGTTCTCCGGTTTCAGAGCTTCAACCTGAGCATTTCGAATCTGAGTAGGGAGGTTAGACTGGATGGTAAGTTGTAGCACTCGCACGCGCTTGGGCACAGTGTCTTTTCGGCTGAGGGCGTCTGCCACAACATTGGCCTTGCCCGGATGGTACTTGATTGCGCATTCATAATCATTCAAAAGTTCGACCCATCGATGTTGTCGCATGTTTAATTCCTTTTGCTTGAAGATATGCTCGAGACTCCTGTGGTCGGTGTAAATAGTGCACTTGGTACCGTACAGGTAATGTCTCCATATCTTAAGAGCAAAAACCACTGCTCCCAGTTCCAAGTCGTGCGTAGTGTAGTTCCTTTCATGAGTCTTAAGTTGTCGAGAGGCGTAGGCAATAACTTTCTCGTGTTGCATTAACACGCAACCGAGCCCGTGAATAGACGCATCGCAGTAAACCACAAAGTCGTCGGTACCTTCAGGTAACGAGAGAATAGGAGCACTACAGAGGTTATCCTTTAGCTTCTGAAATGCGGATTCCTCAGCTTCATTCCATTTGTAAGCAATACTCTTCTGAGTGAGAGCCGTGAGAGGTTGAGCAATCTTCGAGAATCCCTTGATAAATCTACGACAGTATCCTGCCAATCCCAAGAATTGGCGAACTTCGGTCGGAGTTTTGGGCGTAGGCCAATTCTTTGTAGAGTCGATCTTAGCTGGGTCGACGTGAATTCCGTCCTTATTGACCACGTGCCCAAGGAAATGGACTTCTCGAAGCCAGAAGTCACATTTCGAGAACTTGGCGTACAGTTGCTCATTGCGAAGGAGTTCGAGGATAAGGCGTAGGTGCTGTTCATGCTCTTCTCGACTTTTCGAGTAGATCAGGATGTCGTCGATAAACACAATCACGAATTTGTCGAGGTAAGGCTTGCACACTCGGTTCATGAGATCCATGAAAACCGCAGGCGCGTTAGTCATTCCAAAGGGCATGACAAGGAATTCGTAATGACCATAACGAGTTCTGAATGCAGTTTTGGAGATGTCTTCATTACGGACTCTTAGCTGATGATAGCCCGATCGTAGGTCAATCTTATAGTAGTAGCTCGATCCTTGCAACTGATCGAATAGATCGTCGATACGCGGGAGAGGGTAGCGATTCTTGATGGTAACCTTGTTCAGCTCACGATAGTCGATGCACATTCAGAAGGTGCCATCCTTCTTCTTAACAAAGAGTACTGGTGCTCCCCAGGGTGATGAACTAGGGCGGATAAATCCTTTATCCAATAGTTCCTGTAGTTGCGTAGAGAGTTCCTTCAGTTCTGCGGGGGCTAGTCGATAAGGCGCACGAGCTATAGGCGCTGCTCCGGGAGCTAGCTCGATTTGGAATTCGACCTGACGGTGGGGAGGGAGTCCAGGTAGTTCTTTAAGGAACACCTCGGGGTAGTCGCGTACCACTGGAAAATCTTCAATCCTCTTTTTCTGTTCCTGTGTGTTGGTGACAAGTGCTAAGATAGCGGTGTGCCCCTTTTGTAAACACTTCTGAGCTTTCAAGAACGAGATGATGCATGTGACTTCTCCGCCTTTGTCACCTTGTACGATGAGGGGTTTGCCAGAACGGCAGGGGATGCGAACCATTTCCTCTTGACAGAGGATTTCCGCGCGATGTTTGGATAACCAATCCATACCGATGACGACGTCGAAGCTTCCAAGAGCAATAGGGAAAAGATCGATGCTATAGGTCTGACCAGACAGTACTAGTTTGCAGTCGTTGATAACATGTGAGGCCTCGATGTTTCTACCATTAGCTAACTCGACGATATGTTTAGAACTTAGTAACGAAGGCGGGTGCTTAAGCTTCTTACTAATACGTAGGGACACATAACTAGCATCGGTTCCAGAATCAAATAATACAGAAACATAACGATCATCGAGTAGGAACTTACCCGCCATGACGTTGGGGTCATTCCTCGCTTCTCCAGCTCCAATCACGAAAGCTCTTCCTCTTGCACCATTCCCAGCATTGTTGTTGTTTTGATCGTTGTTTCCAGCTCCCTGATTGTTGTTGCGGTTCTGGTTCAGTTCAGGGCAATTCCTCTTAATGTGCCCCTCAGCTCCACACTGGAAACAACCCTTGACGTTCCCATGATGTTGCTGCTGCTGCTAGTTCTGCCCCGCGGGACGTGGACTCCTACAGTCCTTGGCCTCATGCCCCATCTTGTTACATCGCTGACACTGACTTTTCCCACAAGGCCCGCTGTGGTGTCGATTGCACTTGTTGCACTTGGGGTGGTTCCCGCGATAGCCACCCTGTTGTTGAGGGCCCTTGTTGTTGTCAGTTTTCCTTTGCTGGGTTGGGGCCTGAGCGGGGTTAGCATCCTTGCTTTGACTTCCTTCCCACTTACGCTTGTTGTCGCTAGGAGTTCCAGCAGTAGCACTGATCCTTTTGGGCAGCTTGCCCTGTTCCACAGCCTGATCAGTGAGTTTGTGAGCAAGACGGACGACCGGCTGAATGGTATTAAGGTTGGCTGCAGTCACATGGCTTCGGATTTCTGGAGCCAAACCCTTGATGTACAATTTGATTCTTCGATACATAGGTCGAGACATGTTTGGGCAAAGAGCAGCATAGTCGTTGGACTGTTTGGTGTATGCCTCGATCTCTGATCCAACCATCTTGAGCTCAGAGTACTCGTTTTCGAGCTTGTGGATGTCATCCCTGTGACAATACTCTTCCTTAATCATGTCCTTGAAATCCTCCCACGCAGTAGCATTAGCAGTTTCCAAACCAAACTTCTGAATTTGCGCCTTCCACCAGGAAAGCGTGTTTCCTTCGAGCGTACCAGTAGCAAACTTCACCCAATTCGCAGGGGGACACTCACAGACAGCAAAGACGGCTTCGACTTTCTCAATCCAGTGTAGAAGACCTATGGCACCCTCCGTGCCATTGAAAGGGAGAGGTTTGCAATCCATGAAGGTTTTGAAAGTACACACGTGTGGTTGCGCAGGCGCGTGTTGACCTGTTGTGAGAAGCGAAGCGAATAGGTTTAGGGGTGAAAGACGATGCAGCGGTAGGATCTAAACATCCTAAAATAACGAGTTTACCTCCAGGGTGAGCTGCGAAAGCTGCAGCCACCGTGTTGAGCAGGTTAGTGAATTGAGCCTGAGTCATGTTAATGTTTCCTCTTCCACGTCCACTCATTGTCTTCATAATCAGAAAACATAGTATGAGTGTGATGTCGTAATGTAGCGAGAATGAGATAGAAGAGGGGGTGTATCTATCTAACTAGGCACACTAGTACATATAGCAAAACATAAAACATAAAGCAAGCAAGCAAGTAATCACTAGTCCGAGCTATGAGGTCTAATGTGTTGAGTCTTGCACTTGGAGTGTAGTGTCGTCACGAGTCACCGGTTATAGTCTGGTTTTTCTCAAAAAGATTTCCCCTTTTTAAAACCAAGTTCACTATAACCAATGGCTCTGATACCAATCTGTCACACCCCCAAAATCCACATGCGGAGTACCACCGCTTGGAGGCGTGATTGACCAGGATCCAGCCACCAATTATACTGAGCAATTTAATTAATAACATAAGTAATACTCACCAACCGCAAGGTTAGCAAATATCATAGTCAAAGTTCAAAAGTTTTAAGTTTAAGTAATAGTTCAGATAAGCAGCGGAAGCATAGACAAAATAGTTTAAAACAAGATTCTTAGTTCAAGTTTGTTTAGAACCCAACACACGGGTTAGACGACCACTACACATCCGCAAGCTGCAAGCTCCTGAATCACTGGGTACCTGCAAAGCATGCAGTAGGGTATCAACATAATGTTGGCGAGTCCACAAGGTGTCAAGTTTTAGTTTTCGAAAACGTAAGTTGTTTAGATAAAGCATTTATAATCACGTTATGGGGAGCTACCCCATCTGTAAGCTCACTAAACTGTAGATACTGAAACTGTTGACGGAAAGTTATTGTGCCCCGAGTCAATGTCTATCGTCATTGACCAAGATGCAAGGTCTACTAGTTCTCGCCCGATCCCCCCGGTCACGGTGTGAGGTTGTCAAACCTAATAGCGCTATCAACTAATGACCCGTTCGCCCCCGGCGATTAATCGGTATTGTAAGCAGGGACTTAAGGTGATAGAGTTTCGTTTAGCTTGGCTAGTTGTGATTTATAAATAATATCCAAACGTATCTCCCCCGGAGATAGTAAGTACCCATTCGGATTTCCCCCGGAAATAATAGTTCAAAAGTAGTTTTCCCAAAGTTGGCAGTTTGTCCGTGTCCCTCCCTGGGACGCATGCTTTTAGTGTGTGAACTCACCTTGGGTTGCTCGGCAGATTAGGTTACTTGTCAAGCACGCTGGTCACCACGTCCGGTTGTGAAAAGGCACCGAGTCAAGGAAGAAAGTAAGAAACGAAGTGTCCGAGTGATGATGATGAGCTTGACCGAGGCTCCTTGTTGTCGCCGATTGAATCCGAGGGAGAGAGAGAGAGATGAGCTTGCTTGTTGGGGTTTAAGTGAGAGAGAGTGAAGGAGTGTGTGTGTGTGGGAGTGAGTGTGGGAGAATGATGGAAGTGAGGAATGGTTGGCTTGGGCATGGATTTTATACTCGGTTTGGGTGGTGCACCCTACAATGGTTCCAAGTGGGCTCAAAGGGGTTTGCAGCCCCAACCGGCCCAACTATTTACTGTTCACTCGAGACCGGGTGGTCTCGAGTTAGGTCCTTGTGTTGTTGGGCTGGGTAGGTAGGTTGGCAGCCCATAGTGTGCAAGGGAGGGGTCTCGGCTCACTAGTATACACACATACATATATTATACATACATACAACACATAGCATAACGAGATAATCACAACTTTCATTTAATAATTCGTACGTACACATTGCTAATACAAGAGGGTTACTCGGGAAAACATATAGTGTCACAAGAATCACATAAACTTCGCAAATATCATCAATTATCGATTTTTACGCTAATTAGGTGCATAGTATGGTTTAAAACCATATTTAGCGCCCAAGACTTGTTACCTACTGAATTTATAAACACTTTTTAATATTTTTACAGTAGGTATAAGTCATGAACTCAGACTTCCAATTATGTCCTTAGAAGCATATGTGAAATGACCAAAATACCCTTTCGGGGCATAGTTTGGCCATAAATGGTAAACCACACATATGTATGATATCCTGCTGTTTTAACATCATAAAATAAATACTGTTACAGAATGTTTTTGACCAGAACTTTAGTTTACCTATAAACCTCTTTTATAAATCTCAAAATGGCCAAAATGCCCTTACGGGACTTAATTCGGTTTTAAATTGTTTTTGGTCATATATGTTAACATCTTACTGATGTCTTAACATATTTTAAGCATAATAATATATGAGACTTGTATATGGTTCATTCGGTTACCCGTTATGCATTTATGCCTTCGGTTCGGTTCTTGTAACTAGTTTGCATGAATTAGCCGAAACGGGTTTAACCTTATTATTTAAACCTCAAAATCCAGAATGTGTTTAGTTTACCCATATTATACAAGTATTCAAACTTGTCGGGTCTAAATCACATTCCATTCCGGTCTCCGCTTAATCTAGTGTTTCGAGCCGTAAAATATCTTTAAAACTAACCGGTCTAAGTCTTTGACTTAAATAAGACCCGTTAGTATTCTAATAGGTTAATAAACCTTCCATTCAGATTAAGTAGCTTCGGTAGAAGATATTTTCATAAGATCTTAAGAATATACGGCTGAGTAGCATTTTCTTGCACACTAACTCAGGTAAATACTTTTAACCTATTTTCCCTATACGGGCTTGGGATACGGTAAATTATTACCGCTTGATTGGGTATGAGATCATTTAATCGGATTGTGATTTAATAAATCTGCATAACCCGTTTTAATCTGTATTGTTTGATAACATAAACATAAGGGGTTAACGACCATGTCCTGGATATCCTCGGCTCATTTAAATTATAAATGGCCACGACCTATGCACGGGGTGTAGGCATACACCTGACAGATGCAAATGCTAAATATTAAATAACCCACATGTTGGGGATAACTCCTTTGTGGGTTTTATAAGTGGTTAGTCGGTTAATCATGACTGGCTTCCAAACCAGCCCCAATTGCATGACAAACATGTAAATCTGTGTATAAGATTTTAATAAAAATTATTCCAAGTTATAAATGGTTTTGTGCCATGTGCCCCTAAACCAATTTTGATAAACTCTTTTCAAATGAGTCGGTTAATTGTATTTACCAGTTTCCTTTAATCATTCCCGGTCCAAAAAATCCTCGACAAAATATTGACGTGTTTCTACAACCTTTGGTAGACGAGCTAAAATAGTTGTTTAGACATGGCATCGAAACTTATGATGCCCATCGATGTGAGAATTTCCAAATGAAGGTTGTACTTTTATGGACAGTTAATGACTTCCCTGCTTATGCGATGTTGTCTGGATGGAGCACGCATGGTAATTAGCTTGCCCATATTGCTCGAATGAATCGGGATCATTCCAACTTCCGTTTGGAGGGAAACCATGTTGGTTTGACTGCCACAGACAACATCTTCCTGCAAAACATTGTTTTCGAAAAGATAAGACTAACTTTCGAAAAAACAAAATGGTTTCGCGCATAAGAGATATTCCAAAGCCAACTGGAGAGGAAATACGGCAGGTTATAAAAGATTTTCCCATTGTTTATGTTGGTAAACCTTATGGTACTGAAAGATATGAAAAACCACCTGGTTTGGAATTACACATAATTGGGTAAAAAGAAGCATCTTTTGGGAACTCCCATATTAGAGTAAGTTGTTAATCCGACATAACCTCGACGTGATGCATATCGAGAAGAATGTGTTTGACAATCTGTTTCACACAATCATGGGTACCAACACATGCAAAGACAAAGATAATATGAAGGCAAGGCAAGACATGGAGCGTATTTGTGACCGACTTCATTTAAACCCCAACTGTGATAGCAATGGGAAGATGACTATAGATAGGGGAAATTACATTCTGCGAAAAAATGACGTTAAAAAAGTTTCCGCTAAGAAACTTAAATTTCCAGACGGGTATGCATCAAACATAGGGAGTTGTGTAAACCTGAAAGACAACACTTGGTTTTAAAAGCCATGACTGTCATGTGTTTATGCAGCGGTTGCTTCTACTCGCTATTAGAGGTTTTGTCTCAAAAGAGACATATGAGGCTGTAACAGAGTTGTGCATGTTCTTTCGGGTCTTATGCTCAAAATCGTTGCATGTAGATGACTTAGTTAACATGAAACGCACTATTGTTATAACGGTATGCAAGTTGGAGAAAATTTTCCCTCCTGGTTTCTTTGATTCCATGGAGCACCTAGTCATACATCTAACAGATGAAGCTCTTCTTGGTGGTGTGGTACAATACAGAATGATGTACCAATACGAGAGGTAATACACTTTTTCATCTTATGAACTAAATGTTTATTAAAATTTTGTTCATTTTTTTATTAAACATTTCTAAATGTAGGAAGCTTGGCCTAATGAAGAAAAGAATTAGAAACAAATCAAAGGTTGAGGGTTCAATGGTGAAGGAACATCTAGTGAATGAAATTGCCACCAACTGTTCTCTATACTTTGATTCAACGACTGAGACATGCCATAATCGATAGCCACGGAATTTCGCACCGCAACATCTTAGCTCTTCCAGTGGAGGCTCTAAACTAAGCGTATTTTTCGTTCCATCGAGACGTTTACATCAAAAGGGTGGAACGCGGAGGCACAAGAGTGATGAAGAACTTAAAAAGGTGCACACATATGTTCTTCTAAATTGCGTAGAAGTTTACCTTACATCGATAAATTCGATGAAGTGGCACCACAACTATATCCGGACAAGTCAGAATTCCTTCTTAGAGATTACCACTTTGCTGAATGGTTTGAAAACCACGTACGTAAAGCTAATTAAATCTCAATGATTGATGTTTGTGCATTGTTAACCAACACATTGTGTGTGGTTTCTTCATTGTAGGTAATGGATGGCTTAATTGATGGAAGCACTCGACATTTGGAAATTTTAGCAAGACAACCATCAATGTACACTCAATCTCACAATGGGTACTTTGTAAATGGTTATAAGTTTCGCACCTAGAAGTATGGTAAGGGACTTGTGACCTCAAACTGTGGTATATGCGTGAGAGGGGAAATGTATAACGCGGAAGAGTCTGACTACTATGGCTTAGTGGACGAGATATTAGAGCTTAAGTATAATGGCAAGGAACCTCAAATTATGGTAGTGTTTAAATGTACATGGTTTGATAACAAACTGGGTGTAATAGTTAACAAAAATAAGCTTGTTGATGTCAAACCCAAGTTTCGACTTCCAGGTGACGACAAGTTTATCTTGGCATCACAGGCAGAACAAGTATTTTATACACATATCCTGCCATGACACGTGATACAAGAGATCTGTGGTCGGTTGTCAAGACAAAATCCCGTCACATTTATGAGGTCAGTGCACCTGAAACTGATGTCATGAGTGCACCTGAAACTGATGTCACGAATAATGGAAACACAACATCACACGATTTTCTACAGACTGATGAATAGTTTGATTTACCGAATACTGTAACTAGGAGTGATCCCTTAGACCGGGTTACATTTGATGATGATGATGATGCAATGGTTTATTCTGACCACTTTTTAGATGAAGACGAACATGATTGTTAAGAACATAAATTGTTTGCTATTGTATACTTATTATTATTTGAGAGTTACCATATGGTATGTACGTTTTATTTTTTTTTTCCAATCATAGGGTTTGTCAATCTTTTATTTATTATCTAACCAAATCTGTTCTATTAAATGCAAGGTATATACAATGTGAATGGTAGTAAAGATGATACAAGTAGCGGTGGTGGTCGTGGCGGTGGCGGTGGCCGTAGTGTTGGTAGTGGTCTTCGTGGAGGAAAGACAAAGCAAGCTGCAGGGAAACGTACTGATTGTGGCATTGTTATTCGGGAGCCTGATTTTAGTATACGTGATGGTGATGCTGTTTTTGGGAGACCAACATCCGAAGGTCGGATCCAAAACATCCCAATGGGAAGGCAACTGTTGAGAAACCTACTATATGGACTAAAGGGCCGTATGTGATGGTACGACCTCCAAGAGGTTCTTCAATTACATACCGTAAAGGTACAACCGGTAGTTATAGTCGTGTGGGTACAACTGGCAGTTCTAGTAATGTGGGTGAGGGTGACCCAATGGCTGATTTAGCTGGGACGTTACAGAACTTGTCACCTAATATTCTTGATAATGTGGACGGTACAACGTTACAAGATTTATCACGTGATATCCTTGATGATGGTGACAACGGTAATCAATATAAATTGCTAATTTTTTATTAGTTATCATTTTTATTAATTTTTTATCTTTTTAGATGATGACGCTGGTGATGATGGGGACGTTGGTGATGATGGTTACGATGGTGACGATGTTTTGGTGGCAGCTATGACGGTGAAGACTTTGAGGGGTGGTGATGACTTTGAGGGTGGTGGTGACGGTGATGGGAGGCAATTCATACAAAGCAACAGGAAAAAGTATGTTTCTAGTTTATAACATTTTAATTTACATTGTTTGTTGATGTTATAAACTAATATTGGTAGCATTGTTAGAATGGTGAGGTTAGTAAATGCTAACAACTTAAATGGAAACGGCAGTGCAACCCAATTTAAAGTTTTATGTAGCAGATTTGTAAATATTTGACCAGAGAATAGTGCCAGAACACTTTTTACATTCAATTGCATGTTGTTTAAATATTTATGAAACTAATTATTAAATGTAGTGCTAGCAAGAAAGAAGAGAATTTTGATTGCTTGTGATCTACGTACACTTGAACAACGCATGGTTGTTGCTATACCAGATTAATAAGGCAATTGATTTTTTTACATAAAGTTGTTGGTAATTTTAGTGATTATCAACATTTGTAGTGGTATTGGATTAACTCGTTGAATAGGCGTTCTCGTTATATATTAATCGAGTTAGGTGATGCAGGAATGGCGGGCTTGGTTGTTATAACGAGTTAGTGTATTTAATCGGATTTGGGCCAAATACATTTACTAAATATTGAGCTTAGGCTAATTAACTTATTATTGTTTTGGGCCTAACTAAATAATTAGTAAATTAACTTATTCAATAATTAAAATGTGGCCGACAATTCACATCATGTGTGAATTTTGGAAAATCAATTCATTTGATTTGAGATAAGGTAGTTATTTGAAGATATAAGTGGTCCGAGATTTTTGGGATGGAATGGACATTCCGAGAAACAGTATTACACAGAAAGCACGACCAATTTTTTAAGAGATACGGTATTCCATTATTCTTAAAAATGGACAATCCTGTTCTTGTCAAAAATTGAGTTTAATCCGTTTGAACTTTTGAGCATACCGATCAAATAGTTTGTTTTGATAGTTATCATACGACTCTCAATTTAATCTAAGCATTTTATTTTGATCAATTGTGGTCTCATCAATTCAACCAACAAAGAACGAACTATTTCAACATGACTGGTGAATCGGCAAGCGACATGAGTAGCAAATTTGCAAAGTTGGAGAAATTTGAAGGGCAGGATTTTAGGCGCTGGAGGAAGAAGATGCACTTCTTGTTGACCACACTAAAAGTTTTGTACGTTCTGAGTACACCGATGCCTGAGAAAGGGGAAAACGAAACTCTAGATCAACAAAGAAAGAGATTAAAGTGGGAAAATGATGATTATATATGCAGAGGGCATATACTGAATGGAATGTGTGACGGGTTGTTTGACTTGTACCAGAATGCAGTGTCTGCCAAGGATCTTTGGGATTCTCTTGAATCCAAATATATGGCAGAGGATGCATCTAGCAAAAAATTTCTAGTAAGTAATTTTAATTCCTACAAAATGGTTGATGATAGACCAGTTATGGAGCAATATAATGAATTATTGCACATATTGGGTCAATATACTCAACACAATTTGTATATGGATGAGTCAATTTCTGTTTCAAGCATCATTGATAAACTCCCTTCATCATGGAAAGATTTTAATCACACCCTTAAACATCAAAAAGAAGAATTGACTTTGGTTCAATTGGGAAGTCACATTCGAATCGAAGAATCTCTTCGGGTTCAAGAAGTTGGTAAAAATAAGGGCAAAAGTGTGGTTGGTCAATCTTCAATTAATATGGTGGAGCATGATGGGAAATTGGGTAATTATAACAAGTTTAAAGGTAAAAAACGCAAGTTTGATCATGGTGATAAAAATTCAAACAAGAAAGCCAAAAAGACATGTTGGAGGTGTCACAAAGTGGGACACTTCAAAAAGGATTGTCGGGTAAAGCTTACGGGAAACAAGGGCTCGAATGGAGCGGGTCCAAGTGGGTCCAAGGATCCACCAACTCAAACGGGTATGTCTTCTAATTCTTATTTGCATTCGGCTAAGTCTAGTGATTGTTTGGTCATAGAAAAGGTTCCATGTGTGCATACTGACTGTAAAAATAATTTGTGCAATCCAAAAATTTTAAGTGACAATAATTTAAGTGGTTGTGAAAATGAACTGCAATTTTGTAAAAATAAGTCACAAATTGATTTTGGAAATCCAAACCAACCCACTGTTACATTTAGAAAAAAGAGTCCATCGTCATTTAAAGGCCCAATACCTTTGGGCTTGGATTGTAGTGGGTCCGATACAAAAACAAATGGAAATGAACAAATTGATTCGGTCTCACAATCTATAGGAAAATCTAGCAATTTTGTCCCACAATCAAATTGGCCTACGGCCTGTGATTTAAATGGAAAAGTTATTTTGAGTCATGGACTCTCGTTGGGTCAAAAAGATAGTGGTGGGCCACATGAAAACACCAACCTGGTGGATGTGAATAAAACACCAAATATAAAGGCTAGTGGCTTTAACAAATTGGAAGGCATGATCAAATAGAAATAGATTATGGTGGGCCATCAAATAAATTAAAGGATTATAAAAGGCCAAATAAATTCAGTTTGGTGAACTCGGTTCTAACTGAACTAAATGTGGAAAATGATGGACTTTTGGTTCACAAACTGATTGAAAATAATAATCAGTTGGTGGGCTCAATTTTAACACCAAACTGTCATAATTATTGTGGCTCGACCAGTACACGGTTAACAGAAAATTCACATTATAATGTGAATTTAAATGCACTGGTTGTGAATTATATTTCCTTTATCACTGAATCATTTTGTGTTCAGGGTGATGAATTTGCATGGTGGATAGACTCGGGAGCTACGGTGCATGTGTGCAAAGATCTAAGGTGGTTTGAAGAGTGCAAACCTATTGATGATGGATCTGAATTACGAATGGGAAATGTAGCAACCGAGCCTATCAAAGGTGTCGGGAAAGTCAAGCTTGTATTTACTTCTGGCAAACACTTATTATTAGATTAAGTGTTGTATGTTCCGGGTATACAGAAAAATTTATTGTCGGGTAATGTATTAAATAATTATGGTTTCAAACAGGTCATTGAGTCTGACAAGTTTATCTTGTCAAACATGGAACCTTTGTAGGATTTGGATATATATCTAGTTGTATGTTTAAGTGAAATGTTCATGTTCCGTTTGCTAAAGAATCCATGTGTATTGTTCTTCTAGTAATAAAGTAGATAATGAATCAAAATTATGGCATGCTAGATTAGGACATGTTAATTATTTTAGAATGAAAGACATGCCAAAAATGAGCTTAATACCCGCTATTGATATGAAGAATAATCAATGTCACACATGCAAGTTAACCAAGATAACAAGAAAACCTTTTAAAGATGTCAAAAGGGAATCTAAGGTTTTAGAACTCATTCATCCCGACTTATGTGATTTTCATAATACTCCCTCGTTTGGAAACAAGAAATATGTTGTGACATTTATTGATGATGCTTCTAGGTTTTGTTATGTTTACTTGCTACATACAAAGGATGAAACTTTAGATAAGTTTAAAATATATAAACAAGAAGTAGAATTGCATCAAAAGGAATTAATTAAAAATCTCCGTATTGATAGAGGTGGTGAATATTATGATCCAGTTTATTTCCAATCCACCGGTATCATACATTAGACCACCGCTCCTTATACACCACAGCAAAATGTTGTATCTGAGAGGAAGAATAGGACATTAAAAGAAATGGTTAATTCCATGTTGTCTTATTCAGGTTTGAGTGAAGGATTTTGGGGTGAGACTATGCTAACAGCCTGCTATTTATTGAATAGGGTTCTGTGGTGGATTTCTATAATTCAGCGATGCGCTTCACAAGAGGCCCCATTCCCAGTTCAGTTCAGCAACACACACGCTTAATTCACCGATTGGAAAAGAGAGAGAGACAACGATATTTTTAAATAAATGACCAAGGCAACCCCATATGAGCTCTGGCACAAACAAGCACCAAACTTAAGTCATCTTAAAGTTTGGGGTTGTAGAGCTGTAGTAAGACTCACTGAACCTAAGATGCGAACCTTAGGTGAGAGAGGCATAGATTGTATATTCATTGGATATGCTGAACATTCTCTGGCTCATAGGTTTTATGTGACAGAACCAAATGATTATATGTCTGTTCACACAGTAATTGAGTCAAGAGATGGAGATTTTGGGAATGAGGATAGGTTCTCCTAGGTTCCTAGACTTAAAGATATGCCTCAGAGTTTAAAAGATTTTGAAAGAAACTCTATCAATACAAAAGATGTACCTTCTACTAGTACGGAACCCAGGAAAAGTACTAGGGTAAGGAAAGCCAAGAACTTTGGTGATGATTTCCAACTTTATTTGGTTGAAGGATCGAGAGATAAAATTGAATATCAATATCAATATCAATATTATTTCAATATTGATGAAGATCTGAAAACTTTCAGTGAAGCAATGGCTTCAAGGGATATTTCATTTTGGAAGGAAGCTATTCAAGATGAAATTGATTCTATCATGCAGAATAAGGCCTGGAAGTTGACAGATTTACCTCCTGGATGCAAACCATTAGGATGTAAATGGATTTTTAAAAGGAAAATGAAAGTGGATGGAAGCATTGATAAATTTAAAGCTAGACTAGTGATACAAGGCTTTAGATAAAAAGAAGGAATTGACTTCTTTGATACATATGCTCCGGTAGCAAGAATATCCACAATTAGGTTGTTGTTAGCTTTAGCGGCTATCCACAATCTTGTAATTCATCAAATGGATGTAAAGACTGCATTCCTAAATGGTGAATTGGATGAAGAAATCTATATGAAACAACCAGAAGGTTTCATTATGCCAGGAAATGAACATAAGGTTTGCAAGCTGGTTAAGTCTTTATATGGCCTGAAACAAGCTCCTAAACAGTGGCATCAAAAATTTGATGATGTGGTGTTATCAGATGGTTTTATACTTAATCAAGCTAACAAATGTGTATATAGCAAATCTGACTCCTCAGGAAAAGGAGTTATAATTTGTCTATATGTTGATGATATGTTGATATTTGGTACTGACTTAGGTCAAGTTGTTAAAACTAAAGAGTTCTTGTCATCAAAGTTTGCCATGAAAGATATGGGGGAGGCTGAGGTGATTCTTGGTATAAAGATCACTCGAGGGAACAATGGTATATCGATCTCTCAATCGCATTATATTGAGAAGATCTTGAAGAAATTCAACAATTTAAATTGTTCTCCGGTTGGAACTCCTATTGATCCTAACATTAGGCTTATGCCTAATCAAGGTAGCCCCGTATCTCAACTTGAATATTCCAAAGCAATAGGATGTTTGATGTATGCTATGATCAGCACAAGGCCTGATATTGCTTATGCGGTCGGAAAACTTAGTAGATTTACAAGTAACCCGAGCACACATCATTGGCAGGCAATAAACAGATTGTTTAAGTACCTGAAAGGAACTATAAATTATAGTTTGTGCTATTCAGGTTTCCCCTCAGTACTTGAAGGGTTTACTGATGCAAGTTAGATAAACAATAAGGAAGATCATTCTTCCACAAGTGGATGGGCGTTCTTACTTAGTGGAGGTGCTATCTCCTGGGCCTCAAAGAAACAAACTTGCATCACAAATTCAACAATGGAATCTGAATTTGTAGCTTTAGCAGCCGCTGGTAAAGAAGTTGAATGGCTAAGAAATTTGATCTATGAGATTCCTTTGTGGCCAAAACCAATATCACCTATATCTATCAGATGTGATAGTGCAGCTACTTTGGCTAAGGCTTACAGCCAAGTGTATAATGGAAAGTCTAGACACCTAGGTGTTAGACATAGCATGATTAGAGAATTAATCATGAATGGAGTAATATCTGTTGACTTTGTAAGATCTGAGTATAATATGGCTGATCATCTAACTAAAGGGTTAGGAAGAGATCTCGTGAACAAATCAGCCAAAGGGATGGGTTTAAAGTCCATACTTTAATATCCTATGCCAAGACACCCAATTCCCATCTAATACAACGTTAGATGCTGAATTCAATGTGGAAAGCTTGTCATAAAGATATTGGAACACTACATTAGTATCATCCCAAGGTTAGTGTTGAGACTGCAAGATAAAGTAGGTTGAAGTATAACTTCTTAATAGTTCTTTGATAGATTGCATTTGCAGGTGCAAGAATAAAGAAACTACCTATAAGAGTATGAAGTTTAGCCGCTTCAAGAAGCTTGGACTTGGCTTTAATATATCCTTTGAAGGATTGGACATAGGCTAGTAAAATATAGTGTCATGTAAGAAAATATGGGTTGTAAACTTATGTGTATTTTATCTTCAAGTATTCAAATGGATAGAAAGGGTTCAATCTATAGAAACACCCCGATATTCGAATATTTGGATCGTGTAATTTACTAAGATGAAAATTCAATCCTCATGACATTTTCATTTATGCATGAGTTTGAGATTTTGAGAATTGAGTTGGGTTAATCATGGATATCACTAAAATAAGGGAGGAATGTTGGTAATTTTAGTGATTATCAACATTTGTAGTGGTATTGGATTAACTCATTGAATAGGCGTTCTCGTTATATATTAATCGAGTTAGGTGATGCATGAATGGCAGGGTTGGTTGTTATAACGAGTTAGTGTATTTAATCAGATTTGGGCCAAATACATTTATTAATTATTAAGCTTAGGCTAATTAACTTATTATTGTTTTGGGCCTAACTAAATAATTAGTAAATTAACTTATTCAATAATTAAAATGTGGTCGACAATTAACATCGTGTGTGAATTTTGGAAAATCATATCGTTTGATTAATTCATTTGATTTGAGATAAGGTAGTTATTTGAAGATATAACTGGTCCGAGATTTTTGGGATGGAATGGACATTCCGAGAAACGGTATTACACAGAAAAGCACGACCAATTTTTTAAGAGATACGGTATTCCATTATTCTCAAAAATGGACAATCCTGTTCTTGTCAAAAATTGAGTTTAATCCGTTCGAACTTTTGAGCATACCGATCAAATAGTTCGTTCTGATAGTTATCATACGACTCTCAATTTAATCCAAGCATTTTATTTCTATTCACTATGGTCTCATCAATTCAACCAACAAAAGCTGCTAGTTGTTTACTTATGGATTGATTTTTAGAATGTCTTGGATTCAAATTTAGTTTCCTACCGTAGAAATGTATGTGAATAAAACAAGATCTCAACTTAAACTGGTGTAGATATAATAGTATTAGGAAAGCAATATTGAATGTTTTGTTATTCGTATATGAGTTTCCCGCTCTTGTAAAAGGTAGGTATGATGTCCCTTTAGAACAAGCTGCTCATTTTTTGATTAATTTTTAATGAAAGCTTCTCAAATATCTTCTAAAATATCTTATCATCTTAATCCCTAATGATTAATGCTAACTACAGGCACAAAACACAAAGCTTCTCAAATATCTTTTCAATATTGTAGGTTTGTAGACCCAAAGGTACATAGACGTGTCAAGGAAATACTTGAACAATGTCTTGATGGAGATTGGGTCACGTTTAAAAAGATCCCCCAAAACGTAAAGACACGCATGTTTGATCTCTTACGGGTAATTTATCAATTAATTAGTTGTATAGATTATAATTATATCTTTTACTTATTGCATTTTTATCTTTATTTTTTGTAGACTATGTACAGATGGGATCTAAAAACACACCAGAGCATACGTCATGCATTTATTTGCGTGCTTAAAGATCAATTTAGAGGCATAATGAGCACTATGAGGAGAAGTTCTAAAAAGAAAGCTATAAAGGCAAGAGAACGTATTCCTGATAAAGGATACAATTTTGAGATACAATGCAAATATCCACCTGATGGAGTGCCTCGTAGGAAATGGGAACGTATGTGTATGATAAGGGTTTTAATAATTTACATTTTCTTTTATCATAATTGTTTTTATGTATTATATATATATATATATATATATATGGGTAAATTACTTTTTGAGTCCCTGTGTTTTAGGGGTTTTAATCACTTGAGTCCAAAATCAAAATGTTTAGCGCCCTGAGTCCCTATAGCCACTTTTCTTAACCATTTGACTCCAAATTAAGTATTGTTAAATAACCAAAATACCCTTACAGTTAAAAAAATTAAAAAAAATTATTCATTGACAGCAGATTTGATCTCTCTCTCAACCTCATCTCTCTCTCAACTAAACATTTCCACCACCACTACACCTCCACCTCACCACCACCATCACCATCACCATCACCACTGCACTCTACCACCGCACCCCCTGCACACAATTTCGAACCCCCTGCATACAAACGTCAAAAGCAGTATATAAAGTTGAATCTTCGTCCAGTCTGTCCACTAGATCTCCACCGCCACCGACCCCCCCCCCCCCCATACAAATGTCAGATCTGCAACTTCATTTTAGATTTGTTCTTGGTTAATATTGTCCAAAAAAACAGTTTGAAGAGTTCACACCTTACCTTCAACTGATATGAGCACAAAAACAATTTCGAACTCGTAACTCAGCAGCTGTTACAATACTATCAGCAACTGTTACAAGTTCAGTTTCCGATTTTCGATCTGAATCTAATTTCAAAATCTCACAACTTCAAAATAATAAGATCCGAAAAATCAACTTTCAGATTAGATTGCGTCTTCTTAATTTAATTATTCACTCAAAAATCTAGTTTTTGAAACGATCCCGTTTTTCTCTTCATCTTTCAGGTTCGAAAACAATACAAGAAACCCCTTTTTATTACAGCTGCAAAGTCTTTCTCTTTAGTATAGCTGCAATCAGCGGCAATCAAGTTTATTACAGCCGCAAATTCAACAACAAACAATCAGCGGCAACTTCAAACTCTTTCTTTTACGATTAATCTACTTTCACAAACTCAAACTCAGATCTGAAACTTCTTTGAATAAACACAAACATCCAGCTGCACACACTATTTTCTAAAACGAACCACCTATATATATATATGATAAGGATCATGTGAGAAGTAGTAGGCTAATTGAGAAACTTGAGAAGTATTCTTGACCACACATTTTCCCTAAGCAAAAAAATGCAAAAACAAATGTAAAAAATGCAAATTTTTTTTTTGGAAAATCGGAGCTTTTTCTTTAAGGTTTTTTTTTAAATTTTTTTAGGGATTTATACACATGTGTATATTGTTAATCTTTTAATTATACATATGTGTATATTGTCAATTATACATATATGTATATACATGTTAAAAGTTGAAAAATAAGTGTTATTTAGGGTTTAGCTTTAGGGTTTAGCATTATGGTTTAGCTTTTGGGTTTAGCATTAGGGTTTAGCTTTAGGGTTTAGTTTTAGCTTTTGGGTTTAGCTTTAACTTTAGGGTTTGCATTAGGGTTTAGCTTTAGGGTTTATCTTTAGCTTTAGGGTTTATCTTTAGCTTTAGGGTTTAGCATTAGGGTTTAGCTTTAGGGTTTAGCATTAGGGTTTAGTGTTAGGGTTTAGCTTTAGGGTTTATAACACTTGTTTTTCAATTTTAAACATGTATATACATATATGTATAATTGACAATATACAAATATGTATAGTTAAAAGATTAACAATATACACATGTGTATAAAACCCTAAATTAAAAAAAAAAAAAAAAAAAAAAAAAAAAAACCTTAAAGAAAAACCTCCGAATTTTCCAAAAAAAATGCAGTTTTTAACCTTTTTTTTTTTTTGCATTTTTTGCTTAGTGAAAATGTGTGGTCCAGATTGCTTCTCAAGTTTCTCAAATAGAGTAGACTTCTCTTAGGATCCTTACCCTATATATATATATATATAGGGGACCGCTAAAATGAAAACCACCTACAGTTGTAAGAACCATGAGAACTTTTTGATCCGGGGCGAGTTGGACCAAAATTCTTTTTTCATAAACGTAGATGCGTGTATTATAAACACATTTGTAAAAAAAATTCAAAAAACATGTCGTGTGTGTAGTTTTGAGCACCACAAGTTTGTGTTTAAAATTTACGGTACCCGTAAACAAAAACTTGTGGTGCTCAAACCTACACACACGACGTTTTTTTTTTTTTTTGAATTTTTTTTTTTACAAATGTGTTTATAATACACGCATCTACGTTTATGAAAAAAAAAAATTTGGTCTAACTCGCCCCGTACGGTGTAGTTCTCATGGTTCTTACAACTGGAGGTGGTTTTCATTTTAGCGATCCCCTATATATATATATAGAGGTCGGTTATCATACAAATACTCTAATCGTACATTATGTACGCTACAACAACAACCGTATGATCATCTCATTAAAAGCGCGTGTTTAAACAATTAAATTAATCAAATTAAAATTAATAAAAGAAACCGCCAAGGTTAGAATTGTCCATAGCGAAACAAAACCCCTGATAATCAGCACACAATAACTCAAAATCATACCGTAAACCCAAAATCAAAACATTGCATTCTCCTTCTCCAAAACGTTCCCTGCTACTCTCCATTGCGATTTCAACTACGATTCCATAAATATTGAGAAAAAAAGCAAAGCAAACAACGACAGACCACAAGCGAAGAAGATGAATCCAGGTATCTATTTACATTTGCGATTTAAAGTGTAATATACAGGAGCTTTAAAATCAAATGCGATTTTGTTTGTTTATTAACGTTTTAACTGAAACATATAGTTTTATGACATTACATATTGATAACAACTTCAATTTTGCTAGGGTTTATTACTGGTATATTTATTTATTAGGTTTTGCATTTTTTATGCAGTTGTCTTAATGATACTGATAGATGTGCGATATCATATAGGGTTTTGTTGTGGTTTTTATGAGATTTGCGAGTTCATATGATAAAAAGCTAGTATGTCAAAGGTTTTTTGTTTTAGGTTAGATTAAGCTTGCGAATTGATATAAATGCAAATGCAATTTTATATCATAAGTTAGTTGTATTGTTTATGATTTATAATGATTGATAGTTTAGGTAATGCTTATGTAACAAATGCGCAATCATAACTCATATATGCGAATTGATAAAATAACACATGTGAATTGATATCTAACACATGCGAATTGATGACTTGTTGTACATGATTAACTGATAAATGCGATTTTGTAAGTGTTTTTAACTATAGCATGCGATTTTGTAGAAATAGAATCTGATGATGACTTTGAAGGACCAATATCAACTCTGATAAAAATTAACAAGAATAGAAAGAGATTGGTGATTCAAGAAAGTTCAGAAGATGATGACTTTGTTAAGCCACCCCCAAAAAAGAAAAAACATGAGAAGAAAGAAGATAAGAGGAAATCAAAGATACACTCAAAAAAACATTCAAAAAAGGGGCAACAATCTAAAACAGAACATAGAGAGTTTTTCAAATACAGCAATGAAGCAATACTGCTGAGATGCCAACCTAACCCATATATGGATACTGTTAGAAGATTTTCAAAAAAAAAAAACAGATTCATGATGTTAGGGATATGGGGTTTGCAGTTATTCTGGATATCAACATCAACCATATTTCGACAAGATTGGCATATTGGCTAGCGAGAAACTTTGATGAGAAGTTCGATAAGCTAAATGTAGGAAAACACCAAATAAAAATAACATCGGACACAGTTTATGAGGTATTTGGAATACCAAAAGGTCCAAAGAAGGTTGAAATAATAGCCGATAAGAGAAAAGTCAAAAAACAAGAGAAAATTGAAAAAAGTCAAGAACCGGGAAATGCGGTCCGGGATACATTCATCCGCCAGTGGGGACAAAACGCGAGAATTACCCATGGCTTAATTGCAAATACGATGGAAAATCAAAGAGACGGAGGGAGTCTGTTTAAATTAAATTTCCTTGTATACTGGATGACGTTCTTTGCAGAAATTACAAAGGCAACACTTGCAAATGATAGATGTTTGCTCGGTGTAGAAGATGTTGAGGAAATAAAAAATCTAGATTGGTGCTCATATCTACTCGAAACCTTGCGCCGGACACGAGCGGGCTGGAAGAACTATAAGATACAGTTCGTAGGACCTGTTGCCTTTCTTACGGTATACATTACTACATTTAATAACATATTTAAAATACTAGTTTGTTCTTTTATATAATTAAATGATCTTGCGATTTATACAGCTTCTATACACGCATGAGTACAACAAAAAGCTTAACCTGTTTGAGAAAGCCGTGGAGATGCCGGTTATTCGTTATATAACATCTTCAGAGATTGATAAAGTCGAAGATCATATTTCGGATAACGGACCTCTATGGATATCAAGTGAGAGTGAAGAAGAAGAAGAAGAAAGTGAAGAAGAAAATGAAGAAAAAAATGAAGAAGAAGAGGGTCCTCCGGAGGATGATTATACACTACGACCACCGGTTGACACGACGATAAGCTACAAAAGAAGGACTGCGCGCGCAGTACAAAACGAAGAAACCAGGGCAGAGCCAAAAGATGACGAGATCATTGATGATTTCATGGATTTCAGTTTTGAAATCCATGAAATGTCTCAGATGAACATTGATGTGCGTGTAGTGTAATATAATTTTAGATATATATTTAAGCCCTTTTCACACTTTTAGCCAAGTTTTAAATTTATAAAACACGATATTTACTAACACTAAACACACATATGGGCAAGTGCACCCATCGTGGACGTAGTATAGTGTTGGTAAGATACCGAGGTCGTCCAAGGACACAAGAGCTTTTAATACCGGTTTATCCTCAACGTCTAATCAAATCAAAAAGTTAGAAAAATGTTTTAAACTAAGAAAAATAAAAACTAACTAAATGCTGAAAAATAAAATAAAATAAAAACAGATAGACAAGATGAATCACTTGGATCCGACACGTGTATTAGTATAACCTTTGATTATTTTCGCACTTTTGCACTTGTTTAAGAGATTATCTTAGTTATTGTAGTAGGCCCCTTTTTCGGAGGTGACGTTACCCTCAACCCAGTAGTTTGAGTCAGCAAGGATACAATCCTAAAGGGTTGGATTATTGAAAGATAATGAATTAAGTTATTAATGCAAATTATGGTAGGCCCCGCTTTTGGCGGTGACGTTACCCTCGGCTAAGTAGTCTGAGTCAGCAGGGATACAGTCCTAAATAGCCGGGTTATAGTATTAATAGTAGTTAGCTTATGAGGGGGTCAAAGAGTTTGGATCCCCGCCATCCAATACCTATGGGCATTGAAGGAGATCCTACTAAATTTGACCCAGGTCCCAAGCAGGACCTCTAAACGCTGAACAAGGGCAAGACCTTTACCAAACCGTTCCCTTAACCCCCGACCAGGTAGCCAACATACCTCCATATAGACCGTGGAGATATGAATGGTGAAAATCTTTTATTTTATATAGACAGTAAAATAATGCCAAGACACCACGGACAAACGATAAGGAAAGATCACCTTCAACATAAGTAACTAGTTATTAAAGTCATTAATACAAAACCAAATAAAAAGTGCAAAAGATTAAAAATAAAAAGTATTATACTAAACACTTGTCTTCACCAAGTGATGTAAGAGACTTAGGCAAACATGGCCTTGATTGTCAAGAACTCTTACGATCAATCTTGGATCCCGAGACGACTCACACACTCTATGATGGACAATGGATGATGGTGGTGGATGATGGTGTTATGGTGGTGGTGGGTGGTGGATGAAGTGTGAGAGAGGTGGTGTGCCAAGGGATGAGAGAGAATGAAGCCAAGCTCCTCTATTTATAGGCTGAACAGAACGCTGGACACGGCCCCGTGTTCGCTGAACACGGCCCCGTGCCCGTCTGACATTCTCTCTCTTCATTAATTGTAATTGCGAATTACAATTAATGCGCCTGCTGTACTTTCAACACGCCCCCGTGTCCGCTGGGCACGGTCCCGTGGTGAGCAATGGAAGCTTCTACTGGTTTGTCTTTTCTGCTGCTTCCTGGGCACGCCCCCGTGTTCACTGAACACGGGGCGTGTTCAGACATCTGTTCTCTTCTCTTTGTCTTGGGAGGTGCCGTTGAGGGTCCGGGCAGTTTGCTTTTGTTCCTTTTCTTGTAATTATGATAGAATTAGGGGTCTTTTTGCTTCTTTTGTGATTTTGAGCTCATTTCATCCTGAAAATACAAAAGGAAGACAAAAACACTCTTTTTCCAACATTAGTACTTAAAAAGGGTTAGTTTTATGCCTTAATTGATGTGTTTTATATGTTGCATTTTACACACATCAAATACCCCCACACTTGAACTTTTGCTTGTCCTCAAGCAAAACTCTTTTAATGTGGCTTACACTCCCAAATGGAATAGGTAGAAGAGAAGTTTTTTAACTTGTCCTAGAGTGTCGGGAATCCAAGGTTTGTATAGGTTCTATTTTTATTTTATTTACAATCTTATTCGTCATGGTTTATTTTGAACTTTTCATAAGATAAACTACTTAATTTGGCATAGCATGCCTTATTAAAATTCCATTTATATACAAGTTCACATACCTCACGGGAGATCACTCAATCACTCGGCCGAAGGTGTATATTTAAGTGAATCGCTCGAGAGCGGCACGGATTTACATTTTCCATATGCTTGCCAAGCGATCAATCCTCCTCCTTTTTAACTTTTACCTTTGTAAATATCAAGAGGTCTTTTGGGGTGAAGGCTTGGGTTTAAAGGTGGGTGGTTGGTTAGTGGTTAGTAAAAAGGGCGAAAATCGTAACAAGTGTCGGTTTTCGTATTCTAGATTTGTAAAAACCGAGCGGCTATTCACACAAGAAACGAAAAATGAGCATTTAATCTAAAATATGTGTATTTTTATGCTCAATAAAGGCTCAAAACTCACTTTTTGTGGGAATGGGTTTTTTTTTTTTTTTAATGTGAACAAGCATATATAATCGAATTTTAGCTAGACTTGTTATACCGTTTCATAATTTTCTTATGTTAGTTCTTTTTATCACGACGCTATCGGTTGTAAGTTTGTAAAAATATAACCCTTTTATAACTTGTTATTCCCAACTTAAACTAAGACAAGTAAATAAATAAAAAAAAAATGAAAAAGTTTTTGAAAAAATTTGGGGTGTTTAGCGGTTCCAATAGAGTTTTGTGTAAGGCTTGTTTTAGGATTTTGCAAAATTCCAAGGTTTTAGCATCCCCCCCACACTTAAATTACACATTGTCCTCAATGTGTCCAAAAATAGAGTTTTTGGTTGATTAGAATATGTAAAAGTGTGTTTAAAAACAAAGATTTGTGTTACTGGCACTCTGGACACGGCCCCGTGTTGACCGGGCACGGCCCCGTGGTCAAGTGCCAGTAACAAAAATTATAGAAATGAAACAGAAGCCTGGACACGGGGGCGTGTTCGCTGAACACGGCCCGTGTCCAGTTACCTGAACTGGGAGATTTCCTGCAGGGGGCTCAGCACGGGGCCGTGTTGGTTGGGCACGGCCCGTGTGGAGCCTTCTGTTATGGAGATTTTTGTCGGTTTGTTCTGTTCTTCTGCATGGTTCCATTTTTTTCTCGTTCCCTTTTTCATCCATTACCACCATGAGTGTGTTTTATTCTGCAAAAACTAAAAGATTAAATTTAAACTAAGGATAGGTCCGCGGAATGCCTCCGTGGTGCGCCACGTTTATAAGGGTCCTTGGCTAGACCCAATTCCCGGTTACACGTCATTTGATTGGGGTGCCTTGCCTCCCAAGTTACACCGTCGGAGAGCGGCATCCAAGCTTAAGTCGATAACCTTCATGTAGTGGACCGGGTCGTCATCCTCTATTCTTTTCCCAACTCCGAACTTTACCTCATCGTCCCCATACCTCAATGTTAGTGTCCCTTCATTCATGTCCACTACTGCTTGTGCGGTGGCAAGGAAAGGCCTCCCTAGAATAAGGGGGACCTCGTTGTCTTCCTCCATGTCGAGTATGACAAAGTCAACAGGATAAACAAACCTGCTTACCCTTACCAAGACATTCTCGATGACACCTTGCGGGAACTTGACCGATCGATCTGCGAGTTGTATGCTTATTTTTGTGGGGCTTGTGGTTCCCAAGCCAAGCCTTTTAAACATTGAAGAGGGCATGAGATTAATACTTGCCCCTAAGTCGGCCAAGGCATTGCGAACGGGAGATTCCCCTATTGAGCACGGAATCGTGAAGCTTCCGGGATCGATCTTCTTTTGGGGTAGTTTATTGAGTACGAGGGCAGAGCACTCTTCGCCTAAATTAACTAATTGCAAATTCTCAATTTTCTTTTTATGTGTAAGGAAGTCCCTCATAAATTTAGAGTATCTGGGCATTTGGGTTAGGACTTCGATAAAAGGAATATTGACATGCAATTGTTTTAGCAAGCTTTCGAACTTTGCGAATTGCTCGTTGGTTTTTTGACGAATTAACCTACCGGGGTACGGAACTCGAGGAGCCTTGGTAGGCTCTGTTGATGGGGGAGGGTCCTTCTCCTGCAGATGTGTTGGCATTGGTTCTTTCGCGGTTGGAGGTACTTCTGCAGGCCCTACGGTTCGGTTTCGTAGCGTGATGAGGTGAACTTGTGCCTTCGGGTTGGTTTCGGTATTGCTAGGTAACGCGCCTTGTGGTCTTTCGGAAAAATTTTGAGCTAGTTGATTTATTTGTTTTTCTATATTTTGAATGCTAGCTTGTTGATTCCTAAAGTTTGATTCTAATTGTAGGAATCTTTCCGAATTTTTCTTATCAGTGTCAGAGACGAGGCGAGATATAGTATCTTCGAGCCTTTCTCTCCCACTTTGTTGTTGAGTGAAATTTTGTGACTCATTTCTTGATTGCTGAAAGTTTGTTCGTTGTGGTTGTTGGTTACTACTATTGCCGGGCTCCCTCCAACCAAGGTTTGGGTGGTTTCGCCATCCTTGGTTGTAGGTCCCCGTTGGAGGACCCGACGGCCTAGGTCTATTATCAATGTAGTTTACCATTTCTTGTTGATCGTCCGTTTCTTTCATGCAACTCCAATTTTCATGTGACCCACCACACCCCTCACAAGCCATGACCGAGACTGTTTTTGTCATTTCTAATTTTTTTATTTTTGAAGAAAGGGCCTCGATTTGGGCTTGTAAAGAGGTGTTTTCGTCTACCTTATGGGCGCCCGGAGCAATAGTTTTATTTCCCCGGGGAGTGTGCCATTGAAAATTGGTTTGAGCAATTTCCTCAATTTGATTATATATTTCATGTGGGCGTCGATTACCTAAAAGTCCCCCGGAGCTAGAATCAAGTGTCTGCCTAGTATGTGGCAACAACCCATTGTAGAAAGTGGATACTTGTTGCCATATTGCGAGGCCGTGATGGGGACACTTGCGTAATAGCTCCTTGAACCTTTCCCAAGTTTCATATAAGGATTCCCCGTCCTCTTGTGAGTATGTGTTAATTTCAGCCATTAATTTAGCAGTTTTAGAAGGAGGGAAATACTTATATAGAAATTTTTGGGCTAGTTCATCCCAGGTGTTTACCGATCCAGCTGGGAGGGTGTTGAGCCAAGCTTTCGCTCGGTCTTTCAGTGAGAATGGAAACATACGAAGGCGGATGGCGTCGTTTGATGCTCCATTGATCCGAAATGTATCACATATTTCTAAGAAATTAGTTATATGTAGATGGGGATCCTCGTCCGCGAGCCCGTGAAAGGTTGCGGAGTTTTGGAGCATTTGTATCAAGTGCGGTCGAAGTTCGAAGTTATTGGCTTCGACATTCGGGGCATTGATAGCGGCGCCGAGATTACCTACGGTGGGCCGTAAGTAATCCATGAGAGTACGTTGGTCCGCCATTGGGGTTGGGTCACCCGAAACTTTCTCTTGATTTTTGGCTTTTAACCTTTTTCTGAGAAAGCGTTCGGGTTCTTCTAATGGTTCCTTTATGTCTTTATTGGAACTGGAGCTCATACACTACGTGAGGTTGGCGTCGGGTTCCAAGTCCTGCAATAAAAACAGAAAAGAACGTTGGTCAGAAGGTTCACCACGGCCCCGTGTCCAGCGAACACGGCCCCGTGGTCGGAGTTACAGTGGTTGTTTTTCAGATCCCAGTTACTGGAAGTTGGACACGGCCCCGTGTTGCACCGACACGGCCCCGTGGTCAGCCTTCTGTTAACTTGAAAAACAAAAACTGCCAGTAATGTTGCTGAGCACGGCCCGTGTCCGACCAGGCACGGCCCCGTGCTGAGCTCTGCAGAAGCTGAAAAATCTAAAAAAAAATCCTAAAAAATTAAAGAAAAATAAAAAGATGATTAGGCCGTTGATTCCTAACTTTCTTAAAATCCTTGTGTCCCCGGCAACGGCGCCAAAAACTTGATGTGCGTGTAGTGTAATATAATTTTAGATATATATTTAAGCCCTTTTCACACTTTTAGCCAAGTTTTAAATTTATAAAACACGATATTTACTAACACTAAACACACATATGGGCAAGTGCACCCATCGTGGACGTAGTATAGTGTTGGTAAGATACCGAGGTCGTCCAAGGACACAAGAGCTTTTAATACCGGTTTATCCTCAACGTCTAATCAAATCAAAAAGTTAGAAAAATGTTTTAAACTAAGAAAAATAAAAACTAACTAAATGCTGAAAAATAAAATAAAATAAAAACAGATAGACAAGATGAATCACTTGGATCTGACACGTGTATTAGTATAACCTTTGATTATTTTCGCACTTTTGCACTTGTTTAAGAGATTATCTTAGTTATTGTAGTAGGCCCCTTTTTCGGAGGTGACGTTACCCTCAACCCAGTAGTTTGAGTCAGCAAGGATACAATCCTAAAGGGTTGGATTATTGAAAGATAATGAATTAAGTTATTAATGCAAATTATGGTAGGCCCCGCTTTTGGCGGTGACGTTACCCTCGGCTAAGTAGTCTGAGTCAGCAGGGATACAGTCCTAAATAGCCGGGTTATAGTATTAATAGTAGTTAGCTTATGAGGGGGTCAAAGAGTTTGGATCCCCGCCATCCAATACCTATGGGCATTGAAGGAGATCCTACTAAATTTGACCCAGGTCCCAAGCAGGACCTCTAAACGCTGAACAAGGGCAAGACCTTTACCAAACCGTTCCCTTAACCCCCGACCAGGTAGCCAACATACCTCCATATAGACCGTGGAGATATGAATGGTGAAAATCTTTTATTTTATATAGACAGTAAAATAATGCCAAGACACCACGGACAAACGATAAGGAAAGATCACCTTCAACATAAGTAACTAGTTATTAAAGTCATTAATACAAAACCAAATAAAAAGTGCAAAAGATTAAAAATAAAAAGTATTATACTAAACACTTGTCTTCACCAAGTGATGTAAGAGACTTAGGCAAACATGGCCTTGATTGTCAAGAACTCTTACGATCAATCTTGGATCCCGAGACGACTCACACACTCTATGATGGACAATGGATGATGGTGGTGGATGATGGTGTTATGGTGGTGGTGGGTGGTGGATGAAGTGTGAGAGAGGTGGTGTGCCAAGGGATGAGAGAGAATGAAGCCAAGCTCCTCTATTTATAGGCTGAACAGAACGCTGGACACGGCCCCGTGTTCGCTGAACACGGCCCCGTGCCCGTCTGACATTCTCTCTCTTCATTAATTGTAATTGCGAATTACAATTAATGCGCCTGCTGTACTTTCAACACGCCCCCGTGTCCGCTGGGCACGGCCCCGTGGTGAGCAATGGAAGCTTCTACTGGTTTGTCTTTTCTGCTGCTTCCTGGGCACGCCCCCGTGTTCACTGAACACGGGGCGTGTTCAGACATCTGTTCTCTTCTCTTTGTCTTGGGAGGTGCCGTTGAGGGTCCGGGCAGTTTGCTTTTGTTCCTTTTCTTGTAATTATGATAGAATTAGGGGTCTTTTTGCTTCTTTTGTGATTTTGAGCTCATTTCATCCTGAAAATACAAAAGGAAGACAAAAACACTCTTTTTCCAACATTAGTACTTAAAAAGGGTTAGTTTTATGCCTTAATTGATGTGTTTTATATGTTGCATTTTACACACATCAAACATTGACTTTGAAGTTGGAACGCAGACACAGAAAATGATGGATTATTGCAACACTCCTGCTCAACTTTCACCATCGGTATTCTACGACACAGCCCACGAACAACAACTAGAGGCTTCGAGAGCAAACAAAAAGGTAAGTGTAAAAAAATATTAATTTAACTTATTTAACTTAATCAATTATATTTAGCTTCTATATTGATATTACAGAATCTGTTGAAAAATATGAAAGCAAATGTCAAAAAATACCTTAAAATGGTTCGAGATGTTCAAGAGATGAACAACTTAGTGTCAGAAGCAAAAACTAAGTGTTTTTGGGATCCGGAGGTTATGAACGCTTGTAAAGAGTGGGATCAGATGCTTCAGAAAAATCCCATTTGTCTGCCACCTGATACGGTTCAAGAGCATGAAACTGCAGCCTCTCCTGCTCATCAAGAACCTGAAAACCCAGCTTCTGAGGTTCATCATGAAGTTACTACAAATGAAGAAGGTAGAGAGGATGAAGAAGCACAAAAAGTAATATCCAATGTTTTGGTACAATTGGCATCAGAAGGTAACACATGCGAACTCAATATTAACACATGCGATATCATGTAAAAAATCACTAAAAATTATGCATTTGCGAAACCTATGAAAAACACATGCGATACTATCAAAACACTTCAGATTTGATTTCGCACACGATGTCATGTATACCCCTGCGATTTTGATTCTGCTGTATTAAATAAAATAATTTGAATCTATAGGTACACTACAACCAGATGATGGAGGAGTCACAGACACCCTTATTGCAAACATTCAAACAGTGGAACCGGGTGTATATGCTTACCAAAGAACTGCCAATGGTAATAAAACCCTTTACTTTATGAGAAAAATTAAACATCATAAATTATTGTATATCTTAAATTACTCTGGCATGCAGAAACTGGTGAAAATGAAACTGTTGTCGAAGAGACAGTGAACTTGGCAGAATCTACACAAAAAGTCCAGGAAGAAGTGCAAGAAAAAGACCCTCAACGACTCGATACGGACGTTGAAGTTGAAAAGGAAATGGAACCTGAATACCCTCAGGTAACTGCTAAAGAATTGCATTCAGTTGAGTTGGTTTTGAGCATAGGACCAACATTGGAAGAAGATAAAGGAAAAAAACAAACTAAGGGGAGAAAAACCACAAAGCCAAAGCAAGTTCCAAAACAAGTTATACCAAAAGGGTTAAACGAACTGCTTTATAAGACAATAGAACAAGCAAAAATAAGAGGTGAGAAAAGATGTGCAGAGCTTGGAGACAAATTTTGTTCCCCTTACTGCAATAGAGTGGTGAACATGCATGAAGCACTCTTGACCCAAGAATTGAGTGTGATCCACTTCACATTTGCTACCTTTGCAGGCTTGCAGTAAGTAGAAAAACATATATCAACAAACAAACATCTAATAAAAATATACACAAAACAAAAACTAATTATTTATTTTATGACTGACAGAGAAGAGTTTTACCGATCAAAAACTGAGGTTGCAACATTCAAAGCTATGTTTGAAAGCTTCTACAGGGAACAATACGTAGCATCGAACGGAATAGATGCATTTGTAGATATTCTAAACCTTGAAGAGAAGAAAAGGGATAGAAAATCATCACCACACAGATTCTTCTTGTATTCCACAATGATGGTATGTTTTCATATACATTTTGTCATTTGAAATTCTAAAAAGTAAATGCATATTAAATGATTTCGCAAACTAGTTATATCTAAATCGCATGTATTATGGCAGAATTTTTGCTTTTGAAACATTTTCATACTGTTGTAATTTCGCATGTGTTGTATATACTATTCGCAAGTGAAAAAAATCAAATGTTTGCCTTTCTCCTACTGTTGTAATTTCGCATTTGGTACATACACTATTCGCATGTGAAAAAAAAAACCATTGTTTGCATGGATTTGACTCTGGTTACATAACATACAGCCGAATATCTGTTACGACGAGGAGAAATACACAGACAACCAAAAACTCAAAATATTTGCCTCGAATTTTGAAGACATGTTAAATAGATATGAGGTAAAAAAACTTGAATCGGTTGACCTGGTGTTTATTCCGGTACTTCAAGGTGACCACTTCTATGTCTTGTGCTTCAACTTAAAAACCGGCAAAATTGAGCTGATTGACAATTCAGCTGCAAAACAAGAGTTTAAGGAAAGATACAAGGGGCTTCCAGACACACTGGTAATACAAAAACCTATACATATACATGTTATATTTTATGTAAAAGCTACTAACACAATGTTACAATGTTACAGAGAAGGGTATTGGTTTTATACCTACAAAATGCTTTAAAACCAACACCGGCTATAGAAGAACTTGCAACCTCAGTGATAGAAAGAAAAGAGATGGATTGGAGGACGAAGAATAACGGCGTAGACTGTGGAGTGTTTACGATGCGTCACATGGAAACGTACAAAGGAGACCAAAAACCATGGGTGACAGGGTTTGTGAATGAAGATGAAGTAAACAACAGACAGAAAGCACAACTTCATCTCCCAAGGACAAGATATCTCAGCAAAATCATTCTATCAGAACACAACATGCATCATCAAAAAATAATTAAAATGGCCAATGCTTTCGACAAAAGGCCAGACAAAGAGAGATATATGAAAGATCTGGATAAGATAATCCCAGACAGGGAAAACTAAACTTCATTTGATAATGTATTTATGTTACATATTTCAACTGTTTCAACTGTTTCAACTGCTTTAGTTCTCTTATTAATTTCGCATATATTGGTGGTTCTTAATTGGCAATTGTGTTTTTATTTCGCATGTGTTTTGTTTGAAGATCGCATGTTTCACATTGAATTCTTAAAATTTGCGAAATACTAGTCCATCACATAACAAAACATGCAAATTTATTGGAACATACACCAAAAAAAACAAAACAGTTCATTCAAAAGATGAAAGAAACTCTATTTTCATCTTCATTGAGCATCTTAATACAGTTATTGCACCGGCCAACTCTTTCAACTGTTTCTCATCCCTCTCACCCAAATCCACCATAAACATAACTGCAATTTCTTTAAGACTACTCACTTGCATCTGGGATAACAAGTTCAGAATTTCTTGTCTTCTCTTCATGTTTTCTGTTACATGAGAAATGTTGGCCTCCAGCATCTCTTGACAAGTTTGATCCTCTTGAATCTGTTGCTAAATCATTTTCCTCAAAACCTGCTTGATACTTGGTTCAGAAGAAGAAGAAGATGATGATGTTGGTAGATCTGCCATTTTTTAATTGGATGTTTGCAATAGTGATGAAAACATAGGATATATAATAAAAAAAATTATTGATATGAATTATTGAAATCAATTATTGAACTGAATTATTTGATTTCAATAATTGAAACACACTGTGCAAAAATAAAAATAATTACTCATAAAGATTGCGAAATCAAAAGCTACAATTGATAAAAATCTTTAAGGTTTGCGAAATCTCGAATTAAACTTGCGAAATTATATATCAAACTTCATTGTGTGCGAAATTACTATATTTAACATGCGAAATTATGCAACAGATCCATTCCTTTTAATAGTTGGATTATTTTAACACCACATGCGATATATGAAAAGACACATGCGATATAGTAACACAACATTTAATTCCAATAAACACTTATCTTCTACCCTGATTACAAATCTAATAATAAAAAAAACTTCAAATTAAAAAAAACAAAACTCAAATAAATGACGAATCGAGCATTTTCTGAAATGGCCGTTCTGTGTGGAATCAATCAAAAACCCTACAATCGAATTGAAAACGAAGAATACTTAAATGGAACGGTTAGGAAACGAACTCCATAATTGACGGGATTGAATGATTAGCAGTCGTAAATGTTAGAATAGAATGTCTGATATACCATTGTTTATTAAAATTGAATCAGGACACGTGTATGGCTGCTGTTGTAGCGTACATAATGTACGATAGTGAGATTTGTACCATACTCTTTACCTATATATATATATATATAGGTAGAGGATCCTGTAAAAAAGGCCTAAAGTGTGAGAAGGGTAAGAAAGAATCTCAGCCATTAGATCTTTTGATCTAATGGTTGAGATCAATAGGGACCAAATTGTAAAATATTTTCATTAATTTGGACTGATTTGAAATATTTAGGGGCAATATAGTCTTTTAAACCCACTAAAAATTAGGTAATGCACATGTAACTTCCCCCCGTCTTTTTTAAACGTCAATAACTTTTTATAGGTAACTTTTTTTTAAAAAAAAATTACACCATAATAACGAGGGTTTTTTTTATCTTTAATATGCGTACCATATTGCTATACTTATATAGAGAAAAAAATATGTTTCGATCAGATGTTTAGTCAATGAATGGTGTTATATACTTGCTGAATGGTGTTATATAGTTGCTGAATGGTTCATATACTTACTGAATGGTGTTATATACTTGCTGAATGGTGTTATATACTTGCTAAATGGTGTTATATACTTACTGAATGGTGTTATATACTTGCTGAATGTTTAATGGTGTTATATACTTGTTGAATGGTATTATATACTTGCTGAATGGTGTTATATACTTACTGAATGGTGTTATATACTTGCTGAATGGTGTTATATACTTCCTATAATTAAGGTGGCGGTTATGGGAAGTTTTTAATTAGTTGAATTAATGATAAAATTACTTGTTTACCCTTTTCAATTAATTTAGATCTAATGGCTGAGATTCTTTCTTACCTTTCTCACACTTTTGGTCTTTTTTACAATAACCTTACCCTATATATATATATATATATATGTAAAGGATCATGTACAAAGTCATACTTTTGTAAGAAGTGTGAGAAATAATTTGGTGATGACAAGTGTCCTCTATCTTAATTAATTCAAAAGGGTATATTAGTAATTTACCTTTCTTATCAATTAATTGAGTTTCAAGATAACTGAAAAAAAAAACTGTCGTCCTATTTTTTTTGCAAGATCCAATTCCATTTTCACCTACGTATCATTTCTTCATCATCTTAATCGCAACATCTTTTAATCGTATATTGTTACCATGACTTGAATCATACTCATGGTGTTTTAAATTCTGGGAATGTTTTGTATTGATTCTCCAGATGTTAATACACCATGGATGTAATCACAATACACTGTTTTTTGGATTCCAGATAAAACACCATGACTTGAATCATAGTCATGGTGTTTTAAAATCTGGGAATGTTTTGTATTGATAAAACACCATGACTTGAATCATAGATGTTTAAAACACCACGCAATGAACAATGTCTCCAAATAAAACACCATGACTTGAATCATAGTCATGGTGTTTTAAAATCTGGGAATGTTTTGTATTGATAAAACACCATGCCTTGAATCATAGATGTTTAAAACACCACGCCATGAACAATGTTTCCAGATAAAACACCATGACTTGAATCATAGATGTTTAAAACACCACGCCATGAACAATGTCTCCAGATAAAACACCATGACTTGAATCATAGTCATGGTGTTTACGATTTTTATACAATGTCTCCAGATAAAACACCATGACTTGAATCATAGATGTTTAAAACACCACGCCATGAACAATGTCTCCAGATAAAACACCATGACTTGAATCATAGTCAATTTATCCAGTTGTTTTAAAACACCATGCCATGAATCTGATTACAGTTCTCGTTATGATAATGTATGACGAATATGTAACCAAAGACCTCCTACAATTAAGGTGAATCATTAATTCCTATTTTTAAGGAAAAAGGAGTAAATGTAGGAGTTTTTTGGTCGTGTATCATATGGTTACCATATTTCAAACATTGAAAAAGACACTATTGCCCTTCAATTTTACATAAGGTCCCTCTAATTAAAACACAATTTACATTTTTATACTCTATTGATCTCAACCATTAGATCAAATATCCAATGCTTTAAAACACTTCTTACCCTTCTTACATTTTAGACACTTTTTACCATATCCCTACCCAATATATATATATATATATATATATATATATATATATAGGGTGGAGTTATTGTAAAAAAGACCAAAAGTGTGAGAAAGGTAAGAAAGAATCTCAACCATTAGATCTAAATTAATTGAAAAGGGTAAGATTGTAAATGCATTAACAAATTCAAATATGGTAATCCTTGATTTAAGGATTTGGAGAGAGAAAATCCTTGATTTAAGGAATATAACCGTCCATAACATTATTCATTTTAATTTTTTTTGCATCATTCACAGAATCAGAGCCATGTTCATGACATGGTGTTTTAAAAAATTCATAGTTCAATTCATGGTGTTTTTACGAAAATAATATAACACCATTCAGTAAACAAAAATATAACACCATTCAGTATACAAAATAACACCATTCAGTATAAGATATAACACCATTCAGTAAACAAAAAATAACACCATTCAGAAACAAAATAACACCATTCAGAAACAAAAAAAAAACCATCCAGCAAACAAAAAATAACATCATTCAGTAAACAAAAATAACACCATTCAGCACACATATAACACTATTCAATAAATATATAACACCATTCAATAATTATATAACACCATTCAATAACTATATAACACTATAAACAAGATATAACACTACAAATGACTTATAACACTATGAATGACTATAAAACACTATGAATGGTATATAACACCATATTACCATTTTCTAACTCTGTATAACACTAAAACCCATCGTTCCAGTGCCGGCGAAGACGTCGATGATTCAGAGCGGCAGAGACGTTGATGATTCAGATCGGCGGAGATGTTCAATCGGCGGAGATCGGCAGAGATGTCAGATCGGCGGAGGAAAATCGATGGAGATCAGAACGGCGTAGATGAGATCGGCGGAGATGTTAACCGGCGGAGGAAGGCGGAGATGTTCAATCGTCGGAGTGTTAGGGTTTTAATTGAAGCAACAGATGGTGATTTGATGATGTTGTTGGTAAAATTCTGAAGAAGAAAGAGGATCAAAATTGTAGGATTATGATTTGCAGTTTCCTAAATTCTAGTGGATATAAAAGACTATATTACCCCTACAATTTACAAATTAGTCCAAAAAATAAAAACACATTTTACAATTTGGTCCCTATTATCTCAACCATTAGATCAAAGATCTAATGGCTGAGATTCTTTCTTACCTTTCTCACACTTTAGGCCTTTTTTACAGGATCCTCTACCTATATATATATATATATATATATATATATATATATATATATATATATATATATATAGGGTAAGGGTCATTTGAGAACCACCTTTATTGTGAGAACCGCGAGAAACAATGTGAACACAACAAAAAAACCTAAAAAAAGCTAACCCCCTCACCCCGCCCCCCCTCCCCCCCCCCCAAAAAAAAACCTAACCCCCCCCCCTCACAAGCTAAATGCTAAAAACTAAACCCACCCAAAAACCTAAAAAAAACCTAACCCCCCCCCCACCCCACCCAAGCTAAATGCTAAAAACTAAACCCCTAAAAAAACCTTAAAAAACTAAAAAACACACATTTTTTTAATATTTTTTACTTAAAAATCGCTACTTTTAGTAGCCAATTTTTTTTAATTTTTTTAATAACGAAATACAGCGAATTTCAAGTAAAAAATATTTAAAAAATTGTGTGTTTTTTAGCTATTTTTAGGTATTTTTGGTTGTGTTCACATTGGTTCTCGCGGTTCTCGCAATAAAGGGTGGTTCCATAACGGATCCTTCTCATATATATATATATATCTTGTTTAGATCTACTCGAATCAACAGAGTTGTGTCTTATCTTCAATGAATTCAAAAGCAACACGAACAAAGATGTGCTCATGTCAAGATTCAAGTTTGCATCGTTTGATGTGGTTTGTCGTTACTAGATTATAGTCGGGCTTGATTTGATGTACTGCGAAATCCTCGATTAAAACGGTACCGTTTGTGGTGCTGTTTAGCTGGATTTCACAGCCAGAGGAGAAGCCGATTGTGTATAGGATGTCGTTGAGTATGCTGCCGGAACATGTCTGGTTACAGTAGTCGCAGCCGGAGGAGAAGACGATTGGGTATGGGATGTCGCTGAGTATGCTGCCGGAACATGTCTTGTTACAGTAGGGTTAAGAGAGACAGAATGTGACACCCCAGGAAAACCAGTAAACGATGCAACTTACCTAGCTTCCTCAGTAACCGCATGCTAAATTTCGGGACGAAATTTCTTTCAAGTTGGGGATAATGTGACAACTCGAGTTTCCGAGATTCCACTTTCGCATTTATTGCACGTTCACTGTTTGTTTAGTGGTTTACTTGCACAATTGATTTGCTTTGTAACTGTATACGTTTTGGTTCGATAAAGTATATTGTGATTGTGCATGGTTATGTGTTATTTACGAAAGATGTGACAAATACATGAACTTGGTGATGAAACTGTAAATTATATGTCTTGTGCATGCATTTATGTAATAGATAATACTTAAGGGTGATTAGTGTTAATAGTGGAAATAAAACAAAACCCTTAACCCTAATCATTCTCACAATCATCATACGTACTTCAACATTCCTCTACAATTCTCTCTACAATCATCTTCTTGGCAAGCTCTCAATCATCACTCTTGATCCCTCTCTTCATCTAGAATCAATCTAAGGTAAACGTTTAATGATTTCTTGTTGTTAATCCTTGATTATGTGATTCATGCAAAACCCTAGTTCTTCATACAATAGTTCTGTGTTTATTGATTGATTTTGTTTATTGTGAAATGGATATGATCAGTTATGTAATCACTTGCTGAATGTTAAGATGCCTGTTATGATAGAATGTTTGATTGTGGATCTGATTACTGCACCGCAAATGTATGAAATTAGGGTTTCTTGATCGTAGTCTGGCAAACGTAACTGTTCCATTGATTCTGTGATTTGGTTTTGGAAATCACGTATGTTGTAACTCGGAGTTAAGCGTCTGAGTTTTGTTATACTTGTGTGATCCGAGTTTTGATTAAACACCACAAGGTCCGAATTATGTATGTAACTTATGGTCCGAGCTTCATTTATGATATTTAAGTCCGAGTTTTGCTTGGATGAATAAAGAGTCCGACTTTTGAAAGAACAAAGGGTCAGACTTTTATAATGATATGATATGTCCGAATTTTTTTGAAATGAGATAAGGTCCGACTTTTAGCTAGGGTTTGCCTAGGTCCAACTTTTTATATATGATCTTGTCCGAGTTTTTTATTGTACAAGCCTTGTCCAAATATTTATTGTATAAGCCTTGTCCGAGTTTTGATTGTTTAATGTGTAGAGTCCGACTTTTGTATGGACACAAGGTCCGATCTTTTAATGCTTAATCATGTCCGAACTATGTAAAGGGTATCATGAGGATCCGAGTTTTTGTTTATTATACAAGGGTTTCCTTTGCAACCATGTAATTCGGATTAACTTTACAATTATCTGAGTTATATGCTTTAGACATGTTTGAGTGTACTTATATATGTGTTCTCCAAATCACCAACTATTATTACCAACTCAGAGAAATACACTGTGAGATGTTACTGTATATTAACTAGTTAATAAGATCGCATGAAACAAATGGTTGTTTGAATACATTAGGGTATTGCATGACCCTTCACACATGTACTTATATCTATTGTACCCTAGGTCACGTGTAAAGCACCTAACAGTTAACGAACGCTAGAAGTATATTATCAAACCGAGCAAACCAAGGTGAGTTCACACTCTTACCAAGGCATGGGATTCCCGGGGTTCGGAAATGGGATTGAAGGAATAGATTTGTACTTACACTGTTACTAGACTATCTACCATCGTCCTCGGATGCGCAGGATACATACGTAAAACCTACGTATACTTGTACACATCACTGTCCTCAGGTTGCGAAGGACACTCACGTAAAACCTACGTGAACTTATACTCATTACTGCCTCGGTTGTGTCAGGCACTTACGTAAAACCTACGTAAACCCCCGCGTACCCCTGTCCTCGGTTGTGAAGGACACTTACGTAAAACCTACGTAAACTTTGTACGTACTACTGTTCTCGGTAAGAAGAACACTTATGGTTACGAATAGTCTAGTGTATACGCAATTATGGGAAGCCCCCACCAATAGAACATACTATCGGCCCAGTAGAGCCACACGTTACGAAAGGAACTTACTATTACAAACTTACTTACTGTGAACTCGCTCAACTAGTTGTTGACTCTCTGTTACATGCCTTGCAGGTCGTTAGGTATACATGGAGCTTGCACAGGGAGGCGCGGTCGTTGTGGACAAGGATCGTGAATGCTTGATTAAACTTTATGACATTACATACTTTATTTATGTTGGCCTTTTACTCATATGCTTCCGCTAAACATTGAATTTATACTTATGTTTTGAACACCTTTCATATGGATTGGTTTGGTTAATTTACATTTACTTTTACTATATACATTGTTCTATATGATTGGTGGCTTGATCCTGGTCAGTCACGCTCCCAAGCGGTGATATCCGCGTGTGGATTTTGGGGGTGTGACACAGAAAGTTGCTTGTTTTGAGAGAGATAGTGATAAGGAGAGAGATGTATAAGAGAGAGAAAAATCTAAATAAATTAGTTTTTTTATTTTTTAATTATAGGGGTAATTTGGTCATTTAACAAAACTTAACAACAGAATTCTAAATGTGTTAGAAAACTGGACTCAAATGGTTAAGAAAAGTGGTTATAGGGACTCAGGACGTTAAACATTTTGATTTTAGACTTAAGTGGTTAAAACCACTAAAACACAGGGACTAAAAAAGTAATTTACCCTAGATATATTTTTACTACTGTAGTCTTGGAACACTGAAGAGTGGGAAAAGAAGTCCAAAGCAGGGAGAGAAAATCGCAAGAATGACTTATGTCGTCATACAGGCGGGTCAATGGGGTTTGACGAACACCGTCGCAACTTGGTATGCTAGTCATAATTATTAATTTTAGAAACCTCTATGTAATTTTAAACTTATCAATTACATTACTCCTTTCTATGCAGGAAAAAATAAAGGGTAAAAAGGTTGGATTCGCGGAAGTATTACTTCATACCCACGCCACCAAGGAGTGTAAAAAGAGATTACTTGATGGGGAGATCAATGAAAATGACTATGATAAGTTAGAGTTTGTTACTGATCGTTCAAAACATTCATATGTAAATTGTCTTTTATCTTTTATTTATGATTATTGTATCAACTTTTAGTGCAGTATCAAGCACTTTCTTTTGATAAATTGTAGGTCTCTTACATGAAACAACATGTAAAAGGTGTACGAGAACACGGATTGTGATGATATGGAAGTGTGGGAGAGTCTGCATCCCGAGTGTCAGGGCCGCCAGTTGTTCGGGGTGGGATCTTCTGATCCACATTTTGTGTTGACAGGAACATCATCTTCCACAGCTAGTGTGTCAGATGCCCAACAGTCGCATGAGGTACTGTTGTTTCTTTATTATATTTTTTTAGCCATTGTTGTTGTCGGGCTAGTTGGACCGGTTTAGGAAACCGTTGTTTTTTAGATATCAAATTGAATATCTTTGCATATATGTGTGTATTCTGAATAATTTATGGAATTGTGTGGAGGAATGAATGTTGTATGTGTGTTCGGAATGATAATAGAAGTAACACTATTTAAACATATGAAGTGGCGATGGTTGTAAACAAAAAATTTATGGATCATATAGGTTTTCAAGCTTTAATCGATTTGAGTGGCAAAGTGAGGCTGGGAGATCAGGTTGTTTTCATTGGTGAGGGTGTTTTTGACATTTAGGCTATTCCATGGAATGTTTTATCTTTTATATTTATTTTACGTTCAGGTTGTTCATAACGGTGACAAAATATTGAATATTGATTACCTATGGGCAGTCTTCTATGTTTATAACCTTATGGAACTATGGTAGGTAGATGGTTAACCAGATGCTTATGTATGTTAATCATTTGTTTTCTTTTATATAATGATGTAAACAACTTTCTGATAAAATGGGCAGGTGATCACAGAGTTTTGATAAAAAATGTAAAAGTATTTATTATGCATGTATATATATGAATGCATGTTCTTGTTATATACGTGTGTGTATATATATATATATGTGTGTGTGTGTGTATGAATGTATCTGATTTTATGGCGTGTGTTATCTAATATATACATATATGTTTGTGTGAGTCTTTTTTTTATTGACACGTTACGTGTTAATATGTATTAATATATATGTTTTTACAAATTTTAGCTCCAAAAAGTTCAAGCAGAACTAGAAAAGGAACGAGAGGCCTGACAAAATATAGAAGCCCGTTTTGAACAATTTGAACAAGAGCGAGAACAAGAAAGGGCCGAACGTGAACGAGAATGGGCACAAGAACGTGTTGAACGTGAATGAGAGCAGGCCGAACAAGCGCAATGGCAGAAAAACGTGGAAGCAATGTTTAAAAATTTCGGAAAGAAGTAACATTTAGTGTATGTTAAAGATCGTGTTAGTTTTGTTACAAAAAGCGTCCGTTTTGTTATTTTTAGTCTAAGATTGTAAACATGTATTTCTTTTATTGGAATTTTTAAAGATGTTCTGCAATTTATTTAGAATAATTTGTTATTTTTTTATTTTTAAAAATTTATGTATGATTTGTGGCAGTGTTGTCATAATCTAGAAATAATATTTTGTCACAACATATAAAAAATATTAATTTGATTTATAAAAGAGTGGGAATTTTGTCGGAAAGTTTAAAGAATTTATTATATTTTTTTTAAATCGTGAGAATTTTGTCACAAAGTTTTGAAAAAAAATTGTTTTATTATAAAAAACCGTGGGAATTTTGTCACGACATATTTCAAATCTGTAGAAATTTTGTCGCCAAATTTAAAAATATTTTTTTAATTATTTTCTTATTATTACAATTAATAACTAAATTAAATATCTAAAATATATTAAAAATATATGTTTTGTGACAAATTTGTGGTTCAATTGAGGGAAAAAGTTTATTACAAAATTTGTGGGAATTTTGTCGCACATCTTGCGACGAGTTCGTTTGTTGGAACATTGCCACAAGTTTTGTAGGAAAATTGTCGCTTATGCCATTTCCGACGAAGTTTTTTCACACAAAAAAAAAATCGTGAGAAATTTGTTGCTACTACCTGTTTCCCACAAGTTTGCCACAAAATACGCCGTAAGAAAAGACTTGATTTCTAGTAGTTGGTTATATATATACACAAATCAACAAAGACTAAACAAAGATATTGAACCCTAAAAGACAAAACCTAATATAAATTTACAGCAGATGGGTCCAAATTTTACTAAGACCTAAGTTAAAAAAAAAATAATGATTAAAAACCAATAAAACTTGCACACTTAATCGTTAGGTCTTCGTATGTTAATTTTAGAATAAACCTTAGTTAGAAGTATAATAGGCTTCTTTTTCAAACTACTCAAAACCAAACTTTTAAAAATTTAGAACAATAAGCAAGAAAATAATTACCACTTTTATGAAAAAAAATAATCATTCAAAATACGGTTCCATTTGAAATTTATGAGAAATTTATTAGTTATAAGCGGAGAAAAAGATGATTGAAGCAGTTGTTAATTAAAATAAACTAGTATTAAACACCCCTCGCGTTGCGGCGGGGCGAGTATTAATGTCACACTACTGTCAGCGACCACCGACACTGAAGTTGCGGTGTTAATGCGAAGAAATTAAACTGAAACGTAAAACATAAAATAAAATAACTAAGTTGATCTAGGACTCGCGCGTTATCATGAACCCGCGTCTATTTTTTCCCGTTTGACAGGTTCATTGTAATCTATATATAATATATATCATTACCACTATACAAACCATAATGCATACATTACAACAACCATTGCATTGCATCAATATGTTGCAAATTATATTTACACAAGATTTTAGCTAAATTAATTAGATTATTATAGATAATAATAATTTATAAATAAAACAACACAACTTTGAATGTATCAAATCGATTGAATATGGTAAGATAATGAACCCATTATTTGATCAGGGTACAACCACTTAAGCACAATATACAACCATATATGCATACAAAACATATTGAATTTGATAAGGTAATGAAACCATTATTATTTGATTAAGGTACAACCACTTAAGCACAACTTACAACCTATATTTGATTAAGGTACAAGTATTTAAGCATAACTTACAACCAAACTTGCACACAAATGTTTCAAATATTACAAATTTATAGTATATAATTTAACAAAGTGTACAACCCCAACACATAAAGGTACAACAAAACTAAGCATGAAACACCATTAATGCAAAAGTTACAACCACTTAAAGCCTAAGTATATTACAAATTAATATTATATAAATTAATATTATATAAATATAAATTTCAGTTATAAAACTAAAATATGCATAACGCAAATGGTTAGACTAGTGGTTTAAAACAGAAAGAACTTGGACTGATCCCATATTAGGCCAACGTGCTTTCCACCGGACGACATACGTTTCATGGTTTAATGCAAATGAGATAGTGGTGGAATGATCGGGGAAAAATTTGGTATTTTTTGTAATTGAGGTTTGACTCACACTCTCCCCATTATTTGTTAGGTATTTTAGTGTAATCGGAATTGACTTGGTGGTCAAAGCGAATAATAATACACATCAAGCAAGTTAGGAGGTGCGAGAGTACACACTTGTCTGAGTTACTATAATTCGAAGTGTACGGGGGAAGACTGTATTCTACGGGGGTTCCAAGGGGACAACGCTCCTTTGGCAGAGTCCGGGGGCAGCGCCTCTGGGAGCAGGGTCCAAGGGGAGTGGCAGAGTCAAATTGCTTTAATAAAACTGCGTCAGAAAATTTTATTTTCTAGAAAATGCTATAATATCGAAACTTCAAAATAATAGTAGTTAATAAAACTGCATCAGAAAATTTTATTTTCTGGAAACTGGAAAATGCAATAATTTCGAAACTTTAAAATAATGGTAGTTAAGATGCAGTTTTGTCTTAAACTTGAGATAACTGCCATGAGGCAGTTAGTCATCCCTAACCCAAATTCGTAGACATTTTTTATCATAATTTTCCTGGTTCAGACGAATTCTCCACACACATACACTTGTTCAATTTCTCGAAAATCAGAGTTGTATTTGATTAAATTATTCGAGAGAGCCACCGAAATAATTTGATATGAGGGTGATTACACGCTTCTCTTATCATCCAGTTTCTGAAAATTCCCCAACATTATCTTCTGCAGCATTCAGGTGAAGGGCGAACACGGGTGATGCCGGATCATTTTCGATGGGAGGCGAGGTTTTACCGATTATTCCACTGTCGTGCCTTCGGGCGGGTGGAGGTCGGGTTTCCGCCCATCTGGGAGAGCCAAGTGGTTGGCGACGGTCGAGTAGTCGACCTTGTCCAGAACGCCCAGTATTATGATGATTGACACGTTGTTGTTTGTCATTTGTAATTTCTTGCAATTGGAATTTAACTGATGAATTACATTCATTTTTCTAGTTAAATTGATGGTCTTTTCAACTGATGTATAAGTTATTGATGCATGTACAATTTTTCCATGCATACATTAAATAATATGCTAAACGTATTTGAAATTAAAAAAGAAAAGGTAGGTGTCGATGATATCTAGATCAAGTGGTAGAGGTTTTGCATTTCTTTTGGAAGATGTAAGTTCAAATCCTACTTGGTGCTGAGTGAGACATTAGTGGGCAATGATAGGAGATCCAGGAAACCTGGGTTCAATCCTTGAGCCAAACGGGTTTTACCGGTAATTTCACCGTCGTGGCTAAGGGCGGGTGAGTTACTGGTTTTCCTCGGAATTGATGGTGAACCCAGGTTACTCTCAGAGTACTCCGTTTGGTCTAGTGGGTGCCCCGAGAGTGCTTAGGATTGATTCTGTTGGCCGTTAAAAAAAAAGATAGGCACCACTACATTATTACATATATTTAGTATATATTTGTAATTACTTATTATATAAGTTAGAAACAATATATATCTATAGAGTAGGGTTCGCACGGAAAGTGTGTTTTTCCTAGAAAGTCTAGGAAGCGATCTGGTCCATCCGATTGGTGTGTTTAAGGGTTGAGATTAAATCAATGGCAATTTTGTAATATTTGAGTTTAATTAATTGATTGTTTTAAATGAGTAGGGGCAATTTTGTCAATGGCCGTGTTTTAAATCAATTAGATAACCGCCAGTTTCTAAATTCAAGCGATTTTCCCTCTCTCTCTCTCTCTCCAAACCCATCTTGGAAACCCCAATCCCTACAAAAAATAACTACAATCATGGAAGAAGATAAATTTAGAAACGATGGAGAGCACCGGATCAAATTAAAACACTTCTCCAATCTCCACTATCTCCGAGTTCATCATCACCATTCAAATATTGTTCTTATCATCTTCGTTTTCTTGACGATGTGTTTTAACAGCAAGCAAATTAATACAGTTGTGTTTTAGCAGGAAGCAGATTCATACAATTGTGGTTTAGCATCCAGATTCATACAGATGTGTTTTAACAGCAAGCAAATTCATACAGTTGTGTTTTAGCATTCAGATTCATACAGATGTGTTTTAACAGCAAACAGATTCATACAGTTGTGTTTTAACAGCAAGCAGATTCATACAGATGTGTTTTAACAGCAAGCAGATTCATACTGTTGTGTTTTAGCATTCAGATTCATACAGATGTGTTTTAACATCAAACAGATTCATACAGTTGTGTTTTAACAGCAAGCAGATTCATATAGATGTGTTTTAACAGCAAGCAGATTCATACTGTTGTGTTTTAGCATTCAGATTCATACAGTTGTGTTTTAGCATCCAGATTCATACAGATGTGTTTTAACAGCAAGCAGATTCATACAGTTGTGTTTTAGCATTCAGAATCATACAGTTGTGTTTTAACAGCAAACAGATTCATACAGTTGTGTTTTAACAGCAAGCAGATTCATACACTTGTGTTTTAGCATTCAGATTCATACAGTTGTGTTTTAACAGCAATCATATTCATGCAGTTGTGTTTTAGCATTCAGATTCATACAGTTGTGTTTTAACAGCAATCAGATTCATACCCTGTGTTTTACCATCTTTATATTGTGGGATCTATAAAAAAAAATTGACTTTAGCCCTGTAAACTGTTAAAACACAGCACCAAGAACATGCTGATAAATTCCAGTAATCTTCTGAACAATGGAATATGCGATGTAATGTGACATGCAATTTTAGTTAATGAACACATTGACTTCCAGATTTGAATTCGAAAATAATAAAAATTCCGAAAATCATGGAATTTTAGTTAATGTAGATACATTCCAAAAATAAAATTAAAATGTGAAATTACATGATAGCCCTTCTACTTAAAATGCCTCAATGACACATGTCCAATTCTTATTCCTTCCTAGACTTTCTAGGAAAAATAGACTTTCCACCCAACTCCTACTCTATATCTATATATATTAATAAATGAGATGATTTGGACCATTTGTCTTTGAATGGTGGAGCCATTTTGCTTATGTGGCATCCATTGGTTTAGTGAAGGTTGATTTTAGGAGGGAATTTGTCTAATTCTCAATATACAAACCAGATTTCACAATACACAAACCAAAATATAAGCTTGGACGCGGGGTCCGGATGTTGTCGGGTCGGATTAATAGATCCTTTATATTTCTTTTTTCTCATTTTTCTTTCACACTTCTCATCCACAAACCCTAAAAAAACATAGTTGCAGCTCTCTCTCCCTCCTATCGCCACCCCCAAGATCCCTCATCAGTTCCACAAAATCTCACCTACCGACAATCATCTTCTATCACTTTAACCTAATGGTGTTCTTGAATCTTTAAAGCATTCGATTGAAATTCTCGACCAAAACCCGCTTCGTAAATACAACGTTAGATCCTACATAACTATTATAACCCATGTACCATTAGAACTTGGAACCCTAATTTCCAGGTTTCTTCCCCTCTGTATTCTCCAAAGAACGCTTATTCAGTATTCAATTTGATAGTTTTCCTCAACAAATCCTTAATCAGGTTTGATCAGTTTCGATTTTTTAATTGTACGCAATTGATTTTATTCTAATTTTGATTCATATTCGAAAACCCTAATTTCCAGATTGCTTTCTGCCGCCTAATTATCCACCCACTGATTTCAGATATGCGTGGAGGATTTGGTGAGTTCTGGTTATTTTAATTCATTAAACTTCCTTTCTCACACAACGATTTGATGTTAGTATTACAGTTTTATCATTTTGTTCAGATTAGGATTTGTTTTGGTTCAAAATTGTTAAAATTAGAATAAGGTTTCATCTTGATGTAAGTGGCAACATGTAATTCAATTATCAATTTAGATTAGGGTTTGTTTTGGTTCATATTTTTTCAGATTACGATTGGTTATTCAGATTTTTAACATTACTGTCACACCCCCAAAATACCACCTAGGGAATGTCCACGTTAGGCGTGTGACGTCCCAACAATGAGCCACTAATTACATTGAACCCATACATGTTGCAAAATAAAGTTCTCAATTATTAATAAAAATACCATCAACAAGTTTAAGTGAAAACCAAAGTGTTCAGCGGAAGCAAAGTTAAACAAAGTCAAACAGTTTAAAAAAAACAATATATAGTATCAATAAATCAATAGCATAAATCCCTCCAGTCGACCCATGACCACTCCTGCTACTCCAGACAACAAGTTCCAATGCAATACAGCTAACGGCCTACAAGCATGCAAACAAGTGTGTCAGACGACGCTGGTGAGTTCAAAGTTTTGTTACCAAGTTTAGTTACCAGATACATGTATAAAACAGTTTAACAAATTGATTTGATGTTGTTATTAACTCGAATACCGAAATGGCTACAAGATGTGTTTGCCCAACCCCAATGTCTCTATCAAAACATTGGTCATGCTTTATGGAAATTAGTTCACGCCCGTCCTCCCAGGACGGTATGAGGGTGCCAAACCTAATAGCGCTATCAACTAATAACCTCGTTGCCTCCTCGGCAACTGTCGGTAGATGTAAGCGGTCTTATATGATAGGAACTGAGAATAATAACAAACATCCCAAAACCTGACGTTCCTGCCTGGAACGTTACCCGATATCCCACCTCGGGATGCATGCTTGGAAAAGAGCAGTGTACTCACCTTAGATTGCTCGGTATGTTACCTCACATTACCCGTACCCAGTTAGTCAACCATACCCTACCGTGGTTACCAAGAACTGTTAGTTTCGTAACACATATCCAATTCATGTTTGCAACAAGTCACACAAAATACCGTTAACACGTATCACATAGCAAGCACTCAGATTTCATGCACGTCTATACGCAGTTCATGTTCCCGACAATGGTTACCATTAACATTGGTTTCGTAATCAATCCTGACAATAGGTCCACACAGTTTGCATTTAACACAAGGTCACAGTTCACTACATAACATATACTCAGTTCACACATGCGATCACATCCCATGTTTAACATATAATAACACACAACAACTGGGCTATCTATCCAAACCCAATCAGTTTTCTAACAGGTGGACGGTTTCCAGAATTTGTAACCTCAATCATGGTTATGGGCATTGCAAAACAAATCAAGGTAGTTTACTTCCCTAGTTCCTATGAACTTTAGTTACCCACTAATTCATTTATCAAAAGTTGGCACTCTAGATAGCCACCATGTCAGATTCAACCATATGATGCTTACATGTGCTCATATAATTATTAATTAATCACACACAACAGGTTCTCACTTATCTTTATGATGGGCACCTACCCTATCATCACGTGACCTTTTGTTTGCATGAAGTATTGTACTGACATCACCGAAGAAAATGCAAACCTTATCATCATAATCATTAGGGTTATTATCAGTTCATCACGTGCCTACATCTTAATATTCTACTAACCCATATTTCAATTGAGTGGATCACAAAATTTAGTTAAATAATTTCAAACCCAATTCAATCATTTAATCACACACCCACACCCATCAGATTCTTCTTGCATGTCAACCTAAATACCCATCTAATTAATATGTGACCCTCATACACACAATGTTTTCTTATTTATAATAACCTGCCAATCTAGTTCTTCATTCAAACAGATTTTAATTCATTATACCCGACATCATGGCAAGGTTTAATACACATGATACCCCTTGTTCTCGCTGAATATCATTATTAAAGTGTGTAGCTTATCATAATCCTATGGGATCATCAAACAAACTGCGGATCATTCCTCTCTAATAAGTCCCATTATTAGCAAACCACATGTACAACAATCAATACAACTAATCAGTAAGAAAGACACCCATCGACCCAATAAAACAACCCTTTGATCCCCTATACGTACCGATGCAATACAACACGTAACACGCATAATCAATAACAACTAAAGGTACGAATCAACTCGTTGCTATACATACTAACCGAGTGCTAGGATGAAAGGATTAATGTTTCGAGGGGAAGAGAGCTCCGACCAGGTTGGACGTCAATCCGAGGAAGAGAAGGGGCTGGGGTTGCCGCAAGGGTTAGGAGAGTCAGGGGTTTCCTCTTGAGTGCTTTGGAATATAATATGAGGCATTTACCAAAACTATGTGCATGTATGCGCTTAATTGGACAAGTCGAGCCCAGCTCAAAGGATTTGGGCCGAAGACTTCAATAGTACAGAAGGGGAGCTTGGCCCAAGTGGAGTGTGTACGACCTAATTAAGGATAGTGTGCGACTAGGTATACATTCAAAAATAATGAAATATTACTCAACAAGTTTTACATAACATGCATATGATTACTATATTTAAAACAAGTTTTACATAACGTGCATACATTCAATAATAATGAAATATTACTCAACAAGTTTATATAACATGCATATGATTACAATGTTTAAAAGCAAATGAGACGTACAGATACGAGTTAGAGGTCATGGAGATTGAGAAATGCTAAACTTGGAAGTTCAGGTTGTCACAATTACTGCTTACAAATGATGCAAAACTTTTTAGAGAAAGCATATTATGGTTCCCCTATTACTAATCAATGATTTTTAGATCTCATGTTGCTTTGTTCTTTTTTTTTTTGTTCATTGATGCAGTTTGTATATAAGTATATAAGGCTATTGTTGTTCCTATCGTATTGCATTATGCCGTATCGTATGTATTCAGTTTGTTGAATAACTTGACTGATTAGGTTTTTTTTTTAACTAATTTAATATTGCTATAGTTTCAAGGTTAATTCATATACGTGTGTGTGTGCTGTATGTATTGAATTTGTTGAATAACTTGATCAATTAGGTTTGCAAACTAATTTGATGTTTTTATAGTTTGAATCTTAATGAATTCACATTTGTATACGACATATGTATTGAATTGATCGAATTACTTGATTGAATATGTTTTTAAAAAGTATTTGTGGAATTAGTGAAGATTGAGGAGGCTGTGAAGAAAAGTAAGAAGAAAAAAAATGAAGATGGTACGGCATATGTATTGAATTGATCGAATTACTAATTCGGTTTTGAATTTTAGGATTTCTGAACCTTTGAAGAATGCCTTGAAGCCTAAGGGAATTGAGGCTTTGTTTCCTATTCAAGCTCGGACTTTTGATTCGATCTTTGACGGTCTGGATTTGATTGGGAAAGCTAAAACCGGTCAGGGTAAAACACTGGCTTTTATTTTACCTATATTAGAGTCACTAATAAATGGGCCTGAGAAAGCAATAAGACGGACCGGATATTGCAGGGCACCTACGATTCTCGTGCTTTTTCCGACCAGAGAATTATCCCACATGAGCGATAAAAGATTTAGCTAGCTATATAGAGAACGGGTCGAATGGCTCATGTATTCGCACAAACTTGGTAAAATTAAAGATGTTATCTTCAAGTTCATTATACATGATTTTTTTTTTTCAAACATGGTTCTTTTACACAAAGTTTTTAGCCTTTTATTTTCAAGATTTCTAAATACAGATAAGCATTATTTTTTTGGGTAGGTTCAGAAGTCTATCAACTTTTCTAAATTAAAATACCAGCTTATGTTCGTTGTTTATTTTTTGGGTAGGTTCTTTTGCTCATCAGATTTCATTTAAATGATGGGTGATTTGTTTTTATGGGTTATTGGATTTTATCACTCCTAACTATTGGGTATTGGCCGCTGCCACTCCCAACTATCACTTTGACTCTCATCACTCCCAACTTAACAGTTTGTGTGTTGTGTCACTCCGGTTGAGTGGATTTTGGCTTCCCTTTTGTCTTTTATGAGTAGATTCACCTGCAGTCATTAATAATTCACAAAGTGTTAGCCTAATATAACCAATAACACAAGTTAAACACTAAGAAATGTTCACCTGTGGAGTAACACAACACACAAAGTGTTAAGTTGGTGGGAGTCAAAGTGATAGTTGTGAGTGATAAAATCCAATAACCCATTAAATATACATGTGCTTAAAGCCTTTTTAGATTTTTAGGTCATAGAGTTGTAATTGTTGGTGCGTTTTTGGTATCGAAAGAAAACGAAACAAGTTTCTATGTTTACACTATTGCGGGACTGAGCAATTTTTGGCTGGAGCTATGATGGAAATGGTGAAATACTTGATGAAAATTAATACAATTACATATTCACCTCTTTCTTAGCTCTTGCTGCTGGTGAAGATGCAGGGCCGTCGCTGAGAATGATATAAAACTTTGGGGCCTCGTGCAAGACGAACAAAATTGGGCACCCTCCCTATAATATAAACTCATCAATCATATATCAAAAAACCAAAATACGACACTAATTGTGATAAAATATACAAAACAAAAATAGTGTAGCAAAATGATCAAACTTACTTAAACAAATCGTGAGACACTTATAGCGTTGTTGGAAGTAAAGCTCTCGATCGATCAAGTATTTATAACAGTGTATCACAATTATCCATATTCCCCTTTGTTGTAATGGGTTCATCTAATCATTTCCATAATTTCTTTGGTTTTAATATATTTACCTTGCCTTAAAAAAAAATAAAAAAAAAACCTTTTTGGGCCATGCCATGTTATTCTACCATTTACGAACATGTTTCTTCTAGTTGAAGTGTGGCATACCATTTACGAACATTTTTCTTCCATTTAGCTAATATTTGATGGAAGATGCAAAATTAAAAAAATGGTAGCATGGAGCTCACTTGAGATGTTATATAAACATTTGTAATTAATAAAATTTAAATATTCGACTCGTAAATATTCACGGGTGATAACCTAGTTTCATACATATGTAATTCTGTAGCAGAGCCTACATTTTTTTAGATAAAAAATAATTCTTTTATTTAACGTATGCCTCATGTATTAATAACTTGCGTCTTAATTGAAAAGACTAAAATATTTGATTAAATTAATCACAGAACGTAAGCCATAATATGCACAGACAAAAACAAAATTAAATGTAGGTGACAATTCTAACAAAATCACATGCACAAAAAGCAAAAAACATTCGATTCGTAGTGAGGTTTTTTTTGGCATTTTCCCAACCCCCACCCCCCCCCCCTCCTCCCAATTATCGCCTCATGGGCGTTTTTTTCAAAAAAAAATGCACACAACGTTTTTTTCTCCACGCCCTATGTTCAGGATCTTTGGTCAATCACAGATATTCTTCTTTTTGTTTGGCCAATACATTTCTTTATGGTTTTTTATTTAATTCTATTACACTTCTTTTAACATAATGTCTCACAATGCCCACATTCTCACTACATCCATTTTAGAAAAACGTCTCATAATGTCTCATTACTGATTGGACTGTCACATGGCGCAAAAAGCCCAAGTGTGAAGACATTATTTGTATCTTTCACTACACATGGTCTAAGTATAATTTAAATAAAGGATTATAAAAATGATTATAAATAGGTATAGCATTCCTTAAAAGAAAGATCATTGGTATCACTAGTGCTTAAAACCTTTTGAAATCTTGTTAACAAAGCTCTTCCCTACTAAATAATGACACTTCAACAATCTTTTAACTAAAAAACTAGCTACATGAACATGACATATCTTACATATAAAAATCAAATTTTATGATCATTAAAAGTGCTACAAAGTTAGCTACATGTCTACATATCTTACATTTAAAATTTAACTAGTTTTATGCCTCGTCCGTGTAGTGGGGCGCTAAGCCAAATAATTCACAACCAATTAAAACAAAATACTATCATAGTTTTGCTAGGAAAAAAAACTATAACGATGGCAAGACTGTAATTTTAAGCTGGGGGCAAAATTGTAATTTTTAGGACCAGTGAGCGAGCGCTAGTGAATAAAAATTACATCGAGTCAACCAATTAAAACAAAACACTTCCATAGGTTTGCTGAAAAAAAAAACTAAAATGATGACAAGTTTGTAATTTTGAAATGGGGGATATCATAACTTTAACTTTAACTAGGGTAAAATTGTAACTTGTCAAAAGCTACAACGATGGCAAGACTGTAATTTTGAACTGAGTGCAAAATCGTAATTTTAAACATGTGGTAAAATCATAATTTATTTGGGCCAATGGGTAAGTGCCAGACAGCTGCTTAGCACTATTCCCCCTTATCTTTCCCCTAATACTTTTTAAACATATATAGTTTAAAGAGATGTAATATAATATAATGTAGAGTAAAATGCCTGGACACTCCCTGTGGGTTGTCGAAATTTTACTTTTAGTCCTCAACTCTCAAAAATTACACTCTTGCTTCTTGTGGTTGACCAGTTGTTACTCGGATAGTCCCTGAAATGGATTAGTCCCTGAAATGGATGGAGGTTAGTTTTTTTAGTTAAGTGGGTGTGAATTTACAAAATACCCTTAACATTAAAAAAAATATTAACTTCACTTCTTCCCCAACCCCCACCCACCCAAACCACTTATGTAGTTACAATCAACAAACAGCTTCGGGACCGGTAAACCCACTCCAACGACTTGGTTTCCGGTCATTTTCTATTCTTTTCAACAACCCAAAACCACCCAACACCACTAACAACCCAACACCACCGCTGACCACTTCTATTACATTCAATACCACCGGAAACCCAACCCCACAATCACCATAACGATCGCCGTCACCACCAAACCCCACTGTGCGCGTTCTCCGTCATCCACCACCTAACACCACTCACCACCACCCCTTCAAATCCGACAACATACCTACAACCAACCAACCACCACTGCACCATCACGATCCATCCATCTCCATTCGATAACCGCTGCAACAACCACCATTCAAACGCGCAACAATCCTCTCCATCATAACCATTGTCACCTACACCATCTCCGACCCCAACCTGTAACTCCGCCGCTCTCAACAGCCAACACCTTACCACCTGCAACAATCAGCATCGTCGTTGTATTCCGATCGTTTGTTTGCTTGAGAAAAACGAAGAAACAAAAGAAATTATAGTCCATTTTTTGGTTTTATAGTGAAATAAAAAGAGAGAGAGAGACTAAGAGCATGTTTGGCTAAGCTTTTTGAAACAACTTATTGACTTATTGGCTTTTTGAAAAGTCATAAACTCCAAAATGATGTTTGGCAATGAGGGTGTATGTGAGGGGAAAAAACCAATAAGTGAATAAGTAACTCCCTACTGACTTTTCCAAAAATCCAATAAGTCAATAAGTTGTTTCAAAAAGCTTAACCAAATATGCCCTAAGAAAGGGTGTTGGCTGAATGTGTTTATCAGGGTTTGGTTTGTGTTAAGGTGAAGAAGACAAAAAGACAAAGTATTGGCTGGAACCTTTTTTAAGATTGAGTTAATATTTTTTAATAATAAGGGTGTATTTGTAATTTCATACCAATTTAACTGAGAAAACTAACCTCCATTCACTTCAAGGACTATCCGAGTAACAACTGTTCAAACCACAGGGAGCAAGAGTGTATTTTTAGAAAGTTGGGGATTAAATGTGAAATTTCGACAAACCATAGAACTGTCCGGGCATTTTACTTTATAGGGGTAAGATCAAATAAAAAGGAATCTTAACCATTCATTTTTCAAATCGATGGTTAAGATGAAAATGTAAGAAGAAGAAGAGGGTAAGGGTATCTTGGAAAAATCCTATTTATTGATTTTTCTCTCTCCACATGCAAGTCACATTCATATTCCACCATCGTTTTTTAAACGTTCATAACTCTTTTATACAACATTATTATTTCGTAAAATTTCACCATAAATTTGAGCGTTTTTTATCTTTAATTTGAGTACCATGTTGCTATATAAAAAATTAAAACTAAAAAAATACAAAATATGTGTTGTATTTCTATGTTGTATAGCATTTTTTATGCTAGATTTTTGTACTACATTTTTATGCTAATTTTTTGTCTTAATTTTTTTCTAAATTTTTTCTACCTGTTTTTTTGTGCGATATTTTTTGTACTAGATTTTTTGTGCTATATATATTTGTACTGAATTTGTGTTTTTGTGCTATATTTTTTTATACTTGATTTTTTTGTGTTTTATTTTTTAGAAAACAAAAGGTGTATCACATGTCATTTTCATATTCCTACTTTTGTGTTGTAATTTTTAGAAAACAAAATGGATGTCACATGTTATTTTCATATTCCTACTTATAAAAACCAAAATGTTTTATTACCAAAATATTATTTCTTCCTACTTATAAAAAGTATCACATATTTTTAAGCAAAATCCACTTTTTACTGTATCCTATTATTATTTTCCTTTATTTTACAATGTAATTATATAATAATTAAAATTACTATATATAAAAAAAAGTAACACTGACTTGACTTGGTCTTTGTTACAAAATTTGAAATATATACAAACATGTAAAATAAAAACATGTATAATAATGTTGTATGAATATGATATCATCCACTCTTCTTCTCCATATTCACGGACTCCCATTGCTGCCATGTGCCCTGAAACAACATAGAATAGAATCCAATCTACTTACTTCCTTTTCATTATCCACAACTTTTTATTCCGTCAAAGCAACTCTTTCTTCCGATCTACGTTTCGAATTTTCTTCTCTTCACCATGTTTCATCACTCATAAACCCCCCAATTTCCTCTCCCCCATTATCCCTAAAATGGGCAATTGCTCCAAAACCCTAAAAAACCCTAACCAAAATCACATTCCAGATAATAACTCTAATACCCACATTTCCGATCAATTTCACCGGAAAACAGCTTTATCTGACGTCATCAACTCTTCTCCGTCACCGTCATCGTCACCTTCCGATAAAGCTCACCGGACAACTGCTCACTCTGACGTCATCAACTCTTCTCCGTCACCGGAATCGTTACCTTCCGATAAAGTTCACCGGAAAACAGCTAAATCTGACGTCATCAACTTATCTCCGTCACCGTTATCTTCCGATAAAGTTCACCGGAAAACAGCAGAATCTGACGTCAGCAACTTATCTCCGTCACCGGCAGCGCCACCGGTTGTCAGACTGTACGGATCACTGACAAACCCTAACACATCCTACATTCGCTTCGCACTTAACTACAAACCTGTAACCCTGATTTTCATCCCGTCGGAGACTCCAGACTTCGGATTCGAAACTCCGGTGATACAGTACGGATCTGACGTCATCTCGGGTTCACCGGTGACGATTTTACGGTATCTAGACGCGAAGTTTCCGAAGCCGGTGCTGTTGAGCGAGTGGAGCGCGGGGACTGAGAATATTCCGGTGGTGGTGAGGGCGACGGTATTGCAGCATAAGAGTTTGTTGTGGCATGTTGAGAGGATGGTGCGGTGGGGGGAGGATCTGGCGGCGCGTGGGGGACGCGCGAGAGGGGATCCGGTGATGGGGAGTGCGCGTATGGAGGTTAAGAAGTACGGGAAAAGTTATTCGCAGTTGTTGGAGGTGTTGCTTGAACATGCTCAGATGGAAGAGAAGATTGTGTTTCCTGTTTTGGAAAGAGAAGATAGAGGTATGGTTTGTCATAGATTTGATTGATTTTGACTTTTACTTTGACTTTTAAAAGTCAAATTGAATAGTTTTTAGATGATGAATTGGTGGGGAGATTTACAAAAATAGACATTGTTAGTAGGGCTGGCAATTTCTTCACCAACACGATAACGCAACACGAACCTACACAAAGTTAATAGGTTTCGTGTCTATAACTGGTTGACACGTTAAGACCGGTTTAATTTCGTGTCTAAACAGGTTAAATACCAGTTTACTTGTTAAGACCCGTTAATAACACGGATATAATTTTAAAGAAAAAATTATATAAGGGGATCCTAATTTTAAATAAACAAATACCTGGAACTGGAAGTAAAGTTTATATATTTAATAAAAGGTCGTGTTCGTGTCTTAACAAGTTATATTAACAGGTATATGATACATTGGTCTTAACGGGTCTTTTCGTGTAACCTGTTTGTTATCAAGTTCGGATTCGTGTTTGGAAAAATCTAACACGATTTGATTTCGTGTCGTGTTCGTATTTACCTGTTTCGGGTTCGTGTCTGAACAAGCAGGGTTGACACAATATGCCAGCCCTAAATGTTAGAACAAAAGTTCTCCAATATAGACATCATTGATCGAAATGAGCCTGAATACTTTGGTGAAGGATGAATAGGGATGTCTGTATTGGGAAGTTTTTGTATAAGAATGTCTATTTTTGTAATTTTCCTTAAATTGGTGTGAATTCTTTAATACTACAAGGGAAATGTGATATTTGGGTTTGTGTTTGTGTTTTACAGTTTATAGCAGAGTTAAGATTATTAGGTGTGTTAATGTTTGCGGTTACATAAGAAATTTGTATGAATTTGTGAATTTGGTAAGTAACTGATTTGACTTTGAAAGTCAAAGGTGAAAGAAACATGGTTGACTTGACTGTTGGCATTGTTGGTAATCCTGATTTGTGGGTTGCATAATGTGCATAATCGGTTGTGTTTTCATGTTTTTGTTAGTTGCAAAGTTTAATGTTAAGTTTCATATCATATTCGTTTACGTTTATAATCAAGGGTAAATGTCACAAAATAGTAATATACTTTTGGTGATGGTCCGCGTTTGTTGTGGTAATTACAAGTCTTTCGAGAGGACTGCATATTAACTGTGGTCTGCAGAAAATAATAGCTTTATAATTACTGAAGTAAGCCATTCAAGAAGCTTATAATGACCAAAACGAATTTTGAAAGTTATGATTATCAAAATGGACCACTGATAATATTTCTATTTAATGACATTCGCGCTGTAAGTGATTATGACGGTTCAATGAACACTGTTTGTTGTTATGATGTTAGAAGGAGCCTATTTCATGCTCAAAAGTTGAACGCGGACCCTTTTTAATCATGATTGATGGTTTTTAAAGGAACAGTTTTTTGATTGTTAAATCGTAACTTTATTGTAAACTTGGTACAATTCGTTGCTTTAAATGAAAGCATATTAGCACATGATTCTTTAATAATTAGTATCACGGTTTCATGATGAAACAAAGATATTATGTAAAAGCTACTAGGTATTTTTCTTGTACTTCTCTTACATTTTCACCATACAATCCACTCATAGTTTGCTTTCTCTTTAATCAACTTTCAAACTCTTTTCACCAAAAAAGAATAAATACTGTTAGAACTTTCAAGGGGGTGGCATAGTGGTAACTGGTAAGCACTTGGGTCCCGTCTATTAGAGGTCTCTGGTTTGAATCCAACATCCACTGGTTTTCTGCCTTTAATCCCCTTGAAGTCCACTGGTTCGACATCTCGTAGTTACCAAAAAATAATAGAGTAAAATGCCATTTTCGTCCATGAGGTTTGGCTACTTTTGCGACTTTTGTCCAAAGGTTTGTTTTTTCGCATCTGAATTCAAAAGGATTGGAATCTTGCTATTTTCATCCAACTCATTAACTCCATCCATTTTTAACGTTAAGTCAGGGGTATTTTCGTCTCTTTAGACATTTTTTGTGATGATCAAAGGGTTTGGGTGGGGAGAAAGTTATAGGTGGATCTTTATTTCTTATAGTGTTTTTATCGTAATAAAAAATGTCTAAAAAGACGGAAATGCTCCTCATTTAACGGAGAAAATGGATGGAGTTAACAAGTTGGATGAAAATGACAAGATTTCAAACCGTTTGGATCCAGATGCGGAAAAACAAATCTTTGGACGAAAGTTGCAAAAGTGGCCAAATCTCATTGACGAAAATGACATTTTACTCAAAAAAATAAATTTAGCGATAGTATTATAGAAACATTACTTGAATTTAAAATTTTGAAGATCCTTATCTAAAGTTGAAAAATGTTGAAATCATTGATGCAGGCTTATCTAAATCTGTAACCGAAGAACACGCTAGAGATCTACCCCTCATGAATGGCATCAAAGAAGATATTAAAACCATCATAGTTCTTGACTCAGGGAGCTCTTCATGCCAAGATATGCTCTTTAGTTTATCCACCCGCATAAAATCGCTTCAGGTATGACCCTAAAACTCAACGCTGCATTTTGTAAATGCTTTTTTATTTCTTTTGTTACTTAAAATTTTGCATGGGCAGGAGAATTGCAAGCAACATTTTGAGGAGGAAGAGAGAGGGATTCTACCGTTAATGGAGGCGGTAGAGTTGACTCAAGGTCAACAAGAGCGGTTACTGGAGCAATCTTTAGATGTCATGCCTAGTACACACTCTCACCTACTCAAGTTTTTCATGGAAGGTCTTCTCCCTCATGAAGCAATGCATTATCTTGACTTGATCACCAGATGTACTGACAAAGATCGAGCGGGCTCCATCTACCGATTCTTAGTCGAGTAAGCTCACTTCTCGTTTTTGTTTACATGATTTAGTCCTTTGGGCTGGTACTGCCTCATGTGATTGGTTCATCTGGTGCTTTTGGTTATATGCTTAAATTGGAGGCGGGCTGGCTAACGGGTCAAAATGGGTCAATTTTAGTGCGTGTTAAACGAGCTAGTAGGTTGGGTAGACTTGCATACACTTTTCCGTCCGTTTTCAAAAATTCTTTACAAATAACTAATAGTGGTTACAGTGATGATATAAATCTTTGCATAAAATGATTTACAAGGATGTATATGAATAAGTCTAGGGGTGCAAACGAGCCGAGCCCAAGCTCGACTTGAGCTTTGTCAAAGATCGAGCTTGGCTCGTTGGTAGTTTCTCAAGCTCGAGCTTGGCTCGGGTTCGCCTCGTTTATTATTTATTAATTAATATATTAAATAAAAATAATAGAAATAATAGATTCGTTTAGACTCGCGAGCTCGATAAGTGAAGCTCGGGCTCGTTTACTAAACAAGCTTGTTTTTAGGTTCGGGCTCGGCTCGTTTACTAGACAACTTTAACTAAGGGGTAAATGTTATTAAATATTAATAAAAACTAATATTACACTAAGGCTCAATAAGGCTTCGATTAAACTCGACGAGCCTGACGAGCTTCACATGCCAGGTTCGAGCTCGGGCTCGATAAATAAACTAGCTTTAATTTAGGCTCAAGCTCGGCTCGTTTCGAGTTTTTCCTTGAGCCGATCTCGAGCAGCTTGCGAGCTACTCAGCTCGTTTGCACCCCTAGTTGTTTTCACATGCTAGGCTCGAGCTCGGGCTCGATAAATAAACAAGCTTTAATTTAGGCTCAAGCTTGGCTTGGGCTTGATAAGGCTCGGCTCGTTTCGAGCTTTTTCTCGAGCCAATCTCGAGCCGCTCGGTTTGTTTGCACCCCTAGTTGTATGCATTATAAACAAGACATGTACACTTTCACATTTGACTTGTCCGGTTTTTTACCTTTCAGCTAAACTTTTTTATTTGACCCGTTTAGGACAAAACCAACTTGATCCATTATGATGTGGCTCCACAATCAGAGCTTTAACTATTGTGTTTATCTCCCTTTTGTGGGTCCTAAATTTGTCCAAAACAAATGGGATCACTACGGATGAGAAACAAATAGATTTTCTTTATTTATTCGTTGAACAAAATATAAATGTGTGGTTTTGCTTTTATTCAGAGAACACCATGGGAAACGCAACGAGGGTCGACCAACCATGGCATTGTTGTTAAAGGCCAAAGCCTAAGCTTCCTGTCTTGAAGTGGACGGTTTCATTGGCGGCCAAAATCGGATAAAGTGTGTGTTTAGGAGGTTAGCGGGCATTGGTGGTTCTCGTGGTGCTTTAGTGATCGAATTGGTTATATTGTATGTATGTTTTCGCTAGGGTGTTGTGTGCAGCAACCTTACCTAATTACATATCAGCAGCAAAAACAATAGAAGATGTTGTATACAGGGATGGAAATCTCAGACTTCATACATGAATGACTTGTAGACTATGCATCTAAACTTTGTACCATAATGTTGTGAAGGAATCAGATTTTCTGTTTTTTTTCATTGATCTTGTTAGGGTGGAGGGTATAGTCAATCACCCTAGGGTGTTTGAGTGAAATCCTACCCAATAATATTATGCCATGTCAACTCTCCATTCTACTCATCATTTTACACTCAATCACTAGGTATGGTCAAACACCCCTCAATCAAAAAAAAAAAAACTTAATTGGTCTCTCCTCTCTCCTCTCCTCTCAATCACATCAGTGAACAATCACCGATTTTTGTTCACTCTCTTCAACTCAAACACCCAACTCAATCAAGGGGGGTGGTCACCGATCGGTGACTCCCACTCAAACACCCAACTCCCCGCTATTATACCCTCCACCCTAATATCTATTAATAACAGTAAGACACTCATTATAATAAGAAAAAGTGTCACTCGTTATCTTTGCTACTTAACAGTAAGACACATAACGGTAATAATAATAGTAGTGGTAGTAGTAGTAGTAGGTTTAGGGGTGGTATAAGGTTTAGGGACCACGAAGTTCTGGGTTCAATTCTTAAAAAGGGGTTTTCCTTTATTTATTGTGTTTCCTTTTGCATTGGTGTATAGATATTATTGCTTAACGGAGATTGATATGATCAGATGGTTCTGCTGGTGGCACGATGATACTCTGGTGGTCCGTCAGTGATTCAAATTTACCGTTAAAAAAAATAAAAAAAATTATTCTGGTTATAAACATAATCCTATTACTAATCACGTAATATCATATAATAAATAATAAGAGGTTATTTATGGAAATGTAATTAACTTTACCTTTACTATGAAGAAGGGTTGAACAACAAAGAATCTTTGTAAATCACCAACGTCTAGCAATGTTATGCTAGACCCACCACAATAACATGTCAAAGAATAAAGTAAATTACATCAAGTATTCCAATCTAACGTAGATAATTTTACAATTCAAAAGAGTTCCAATATCTGTTTTTTTTTCCACGATGTTGTAAGGGCAAATTGCTTTGCCATTAAAGACATTGTCATTTCTTGAAAGCTATAAACACCACAGTGTAATAAGCAAATCGATTACATGTATCATGTATGTGTCTTTTTGTATTTTATTATTTTAAACGTATTACATCTTAACAAATTTCTTTAGGTTATCCAACTCTTCTCGAGCTTGAACATGAATAATGATTCGTCTTCCTTAACAGGGCCGGCCCTGCGAATTCAGGTGCCCTGTTCAAGCTCGAAAAAATGTGCCCCAGTTGTTGCCCAAAGAAACATTGGATGTTTTAATTATTATTTTTTTAAATCAAATAGGTATTTGGCTAATTAAAACTAATTAGGTAACTTCTAAAACTTAAGAATTGTATTGTAAATAGGGTTGTCAATAACTTGGCCTTTGTATGGGTATACTATTTAAAAATAATTAAAACATATGTATATACATACACAGTGGCGGAAGTCGAAACCAAGACATTTTACACAGAGAGTCAAAGTATATTTAACCGAAAATAGTTAACTTGTGTTAAAACTTTTATATTAAAATATCCTTCTAAAAATCTTGTTATATATAATTTTAAAAGCTAACAAAAAAATATATTTAAAATAATAAACAACAAATCAACTAAACAAACTAATAAAATACTGTAATAAATAAAAAACCGTATGAACTTAATATATAAAATAAAGGTTTATAATATATAAGGTAATTAAAGGAAATCAGTCTTTTCTTGTCCTATCTACTACATGTACAATTCGCTTTTTGATAAAGTTTTTTAGCATATTTTCACATAGACCCCTACATTTGCTTAGAATAATTTAATATTTCAGCTTATCATTTCCCTTTTTTTCCTATCTTCATCTTCTTTCTCCTGTGAAAGACCAGAGGTGAGTCGCCGGCAAGAAAAAAATGCACCATGGTGCTTTGAATCTTCACTATTTCTTTCCTTTTTTTTTACTTCAGTCCTCTGTATATATCGGATTTTAGTCCCCTCTCTCTCTCTATATATATATATATATATATATATATACACATCCGATTTTTTCCGAAAATGTGCCCCTCTGAATTACGGGCCCTGGCCGGTGGTCCTCCCCGCCCACCCCCAGGGCCGGCCCTGTTCCTTAACAACCCATCAAACCATATTGTGTGTTCACTTAACCGCTCTCGGAACTCTTTTTTTGAACCCCCAACAAAACACGATCATCCAGGTACACCCACGCCCGTGATCGCAGACAGCGCTGGTGACCCGAACCATTACCAATTCCAAAGAAAACCACCACCCGATAGCCCAATGTGGTAAAACCCTTAGCTCACGTTTGTCATGATGGATACTCCAGCCGATGACCTCTCCAAGAGAAAGTCACCGGGTACCGATAATCCATGACTCTTACAACGCTCGTCAACACTAAAATCGACCCAAATAGTTCCAAACTCACTAAGTCAACTCACATGACATTATATTAGTTATGACAAGATTTTGTCCAGACGAGATTAGGATGCTATTATAGAGTAAGGGTTTTCTTTTCTTTTTTTTTTGTATCAAAAGGCATACGAGTGCTAGTGTGGTAGTAGTACCGTGACGAACTGAACCAATTCCGATCGAACAACATTGCTACATCTTATCAAAACCGATACCGATAATTGTTTTAATGGTCTTCGATTGACTTTACTTTTTCTGGTTTTATCTTTTTGCTGCTATAGCGAGTGTTGATACCGTAATGAACCAACCAAAACCTATCGAGTTCCCGCCACGTAGCGTGGTCAAAGCGATTATGGCCGTAATGTTGAAAACATAGTTGTATTCAGAATAGAGTGTTTTTTTATTGTAACTTATAGCGAGTGGCAATGCCGCGATGAACGAAACCAATTATGACTTAATAACATTGGTAACAATATTGGTTTTATATGGTTTTTTTATCAATGTAAAATATGTATCGATATTCTTTTGAATATTTGTCATATAGCCTCCTCGACTTTAAGTAAACTTATTAACTATCTCATTGAAGAAGCGGGATCTACATATGGTATTCATTGACCTTGAAAAAGCATATGATAGTGTACCACGTAATCTGATTTGGGATAGTTTAGAGGGCAGGGGGTGCCTAGGAGGTATATAGATATATTTAGGGATATGTATGTTAAGGCTGAAACTAGGGTTAGTGCGCCTGTAGGGATTCTGATTTCTTCACTGTGGAGGTAGGACTCCATCAAGTGTCTGCGTTGAGTCCGTTTCTCATCGCAGTTGTCCTAGATGAGTTGTCAAAGTTGATTAAAGAGACAGTTCCGTGGTGTTTGCTTTTTGCAGATGATATAATGCTAATTGCCGAGTGTAAACAAAGCCTAATTGCGAAGTTAGAGGAGTGGTGATCAACTTTAGAGGGAAAAGGTTTAAGGATTAGTCACTCTAAGACTAAGTACTTATACTATAATTTCAGTGGGGCATGCGATGACGAGGAAACTCATATTACCATTGAGGGCCAAGTGGTACCGCAAACAACCAAGTTCAAGTATTTATGATTGTTTGTTCAGAGTGACGGGGAGCTCGATAGTGATGTAACCCATCGCATCCAAGCTGGATGGTGTAGGTGGAGAGACGCCACAGGGATATTGTGTGACAAGAGGTTTCCAACTAAATTAAACGGGAAATTTTATAGGGTTGCAATGAGACCGACTATGGTATATGGAACAGGGTGTTGGGCCATCAAGAAGACACAAACGCGTAAGCTGGAGGTGGTAGAGATGAGGATGCTGCGGTAGATGTGTGGGCACACTAGGTTGGACAAGATAAGAAATGAGGTTTTTAGGAAAAGATTAGGGGTTGCTAGTACATCAGATAAGATAAGAAAGGGAGGTTGAGATGGTTTGGGCATATTAGGAGGAGACCGACTTTGGCCACAGTTAGAATTGTGGAAACTATCACTATGGAGAGAAGAAGGAGTAGAGGCATACCAATAATGATTTGGGATGAGAGGATTAGGCGAGATTTGCTGGACTTTAATCTTTCTGAGGACATGGTCGAGGATAGAAGTTCTTGGAGACGTATGATTAAGGTTAATGACATTTAGGAGGATAGTTCGATTTTGTATTAGATACTCGACTCAGGGGCTTAGCTTTTCATCTTATAGTGATAGCCTATGTGTGTTTTTTTTGGACGGCTAGATCACCCGGTTAGGTCTTTGGCCTTTGATCACCCAGGCAAGGGCGGACCCAAGCTTTGGCTTGGGTGGGTGGGCGGGCACCCCCCTTGAGAAAAAAAAATTAGTGTATTTTCGAGGTAAAAATCCCGACTGCACCCCTTGAAAATTTGGTTGAACCCTTCGTTCACACCCCCCAGAAAATAATTCCTGGATCCGTCACTGCACCCAGTACATGGGTAGGAATAGGGGCGGACCTAGCATAGAACAAGGGGCAACCCCCATTGCCCCTTGACGCTCCGACGGTAGTATAAAATTAGTGTAAATTTTGGAAAAATTTGACGTTTTTTCGATTTCGCTGCCCATTTTTATAGAAACGTTGCCCCTTTAGGTTTTTTCTATATCCGCCACTGGGTAGGAATCCCACGGTTGGCATATTATTGTCAGTTTGAACCGGTGCGCCCCCGGCAAGATTCGACCCTAAGACCTACCGGACAGAAACCCTACAAAAATTTTATAGGTCTTCATTTGCTGTTTTTTGTTGAGTAGGTGATGTATTTTCAACATATACAAACTCTATGGACGGTAATAGTGCCTTTCACCTACTGGGTGAAATGGGCGGTGTGGAGAATAGTGTCAGGCAACTGTTTGGCACTCCTCTATTGTCCCAACAAATTTACGATTTTATCCCGTTTTAAAACTACGATTTTGCCATTAGTTTAAAATTATGTTTTCACCCTCACTTAAAAATATATTTACGCTGTTGCTCCCAGCTAAAAATTTCAATTTTGCCGTGGGTTCAAAATTATGACTTTGACCTTTTTAAAATTACAGTTTTGCCATTAGTTTTTCCCATTATAATTAGGATTTTGCCATCAGTTCAAAGTTATGTTTGTACTCCGACTTAAAAATAAATTTACGCTTTCGCTCCCAGCTAAAAATTCTAATTTTGCCCTAGGTTCAAAATTACGATTTTGCCCCATTTAAATTTACAATTTTGCCATTAGTTTTTTTTTTCTCACAGCCAAGTTACGATTTTACCCTCAAAGTAAATTTCCATTTTTGCCAAGTTGTTTTCTTGGTTAAATTACAATTTTGCCCCGAGTGTAAAATTACAGTCATACCGGCAGCTGCCTGGCACTCCCCCATTGGTCCATTTAATTTACGATTTTATCCCTGGAAAAAAATTATGATTTCGCCCCCAGTTCAAAATTACGTTTTTTCCCATCGTTTTAGTTTTTTTCTCAAAAGTATAAAAGATTTTTTTAATTGGTTGACTCGATTTAATTTTTTTCTGTGTCAAGGAGCTGCCTAACACTCGCTGATTAGTCCTAAAAAATTAAAATTTTGCCCTGAGCCGAAAAATACGGTCTTATCATCGTTTTAATTTTTTTCCTAGCAAAATTATAGTAGTGTTTTTTTTAATTAATTGAGAATTATTCGGCAATCGCCTCGCAACACGAGCGGGACATCAACTAGTTTATAATAAGAATCTAATAAGAATCAGTTTTTTTAGAATATGAAAAGATGAAGCACTAATATAAATAAAAAATGTGTAAAATTTATCCGCAATTCAACATATTCTAACTACTACAAAAACCAATTGGGGGAATAGTGCCAGGCAGCTGCCTGGCACTCCCCCATTGGACCAACCCATATTTAATTTACTTTTATTCTCACCGTAAAATTACGGTTTCGTCCTTTGCTTAAAATTACCGTTATGCCCCCAGCTCAAAATAAATTTTGCCCCTAGCTCAAAATTACGCTTTTGCCCTCGGGTCAAAACCTAACTTTTACTTTTGTTCCCAGTTTAAAATTACGGTTTCGCCATCTGTTTAAAATTACGTTTTCCCCCAGCTAAAAATAAAATGTTGTTTTTCCCTCTAGCTCAAAATTACGCTTCTGCCCTTAACTCAAAATTACGCTTTTGCCCACCGTTCAAAATGAAAATATGTTTTCCCCCCCAGCTAAAAATTATGATTTTCCTCTCAACTTAAAATTTACCCAAATGGGGGAATAGTGTCAGCCAGCTGCCTCGCACTTCCCCATTAGACCAACCTATTTTTAAATTAATTTTATTCCCAATTTAAAATTACACTTTCCTCCTTTGTTTAAAATTACCTTTTTGCCCCAGCTCAAAATAAAATTATACTCTTGCCCCTAGCTCAAAATTACACTTTTGCCCTTGATTGAAAACCTAACTTTTACTTTTGTTCCCAGTTTAAAATTACAGTTTCGCCCTTTGTTTAAAATTACGTTTTCCCCCAGCTAAAAATAAAATTTTGTTTTCCCCTCTAGCTCAAAATTACGTTTTTGCCCACCGTTCAAAATGAAAATATGTTTTTCCCCCTAGCTAAAAATTATGATTTTGCTATCAGTTTAAAATTATGATTTCGCCTCCGGTTCAAAATATATTTATGATTTTGCCCTATGTACGACGATACAGAGAGAGGCACAAAATTACGGTCATATCATCGTTTTTTTCCCCATAGCAAAATTATAGTAGTCTTTTTGTAATTGATTGAGAATTATTCGGCCATCGCCCCGCAACGCGGGCGGGGCATCTACTAGTTTGATGATCGTATAACAAAAATTATTTTTCAAACACACACGACAAGCCATAAAAGTATTACAAATTACAAAAAAGGATATATTTACGATACTTGACTACTTGAGTTACCGACTACATAACCCGACCCGATATAATAAACCCGCAAACTTAACCAAGATCTTCAAAACCCTAGCTATATATAACCACATCTGCAACACATTTGCGCAGCTTCTCTCTTCACAACTTCCAAACCCTAACACAACCGCAGATCATCAGATTCAATGGTATGTTCTTCTCCATTGATGTTTTCAACGTTTGTTTCGCATCATTACGATCAAGTTTTTCATGTTTTCATTCATATCGTAAAATAATCTAACAGTTTTCGTCGTATGTTGAATTTAGGCTCCGAAGAAGGAAAAGGCTCCTCCTCCGTCGTCTAAACCGGCCAAATCTGGTGGTGGAAAGCAGAAGAAGAAGGTCAATTTTTGAAATATTTTATTTGATTGTTAATTTTATTATGCAATTTATTAGTTTTTACTGCATTTTGAGTATGTTATATGTAAATTGGAGATTAGATAGTAGATTAGGGTTCTAATTGAATGCAGTTGCGATCTGAAACTAAGGGGGTGTTTGGCCTAGCTTTTTTAGCTTTTTTTTTTTTTTTTTTTTTACAAAATAAGCTTAACTTGGTGTTTGGTTTAGCTTTTTAAGCTTATGCTTATTAGCTTATATAAGCTAATTTGCAGAAGCTTATTTGAAGATGGTTTTTTAGCTTATTTGAAGAAGCTTAGTTGTGTAAGGGCAAATGATAGAAAATAAGCTATAAGCTAATCCAAACACTTGAAAAGAGCTTATCTAAAAAATAAAAGCTAGACCAAACACCCCCTAAATCTCCCTTAATATTAAGAAACACATTTTGATGTATGATGCGAACCGATAACCTTTCAGTTAGGATCATATGTAGTTTTAAACAGTTGAATGCAGTTGTGATCTGAAACTAAATTTGTTTATGCATTTTGTTAGTGTTTACTGCATTTTGAGTGTGTTATATCTAATATAAAGATTAGATAGCAGATTAGGGTTTAAGTTGAATGTAGTTGTGATCTGAAACTAAATTTGCTTTAATATTACCACATTTTGATGTATGATGCGAATCGAGAATTTTCTAGTTAGGATTATAATCTTTCTTTCTGTACATGTTTGTTTTGTGTAGTTTCTAACAGTTGATATGTTCTCTGTTCAGAGTTAATGTTTTTGATTTAGGTTGTTTTCAAATATAAATATAACTAAGATTGTCTGTAATTGGGTTTTCCAGAAGTGGAGCAAAGGAAAGCAAAAGGAGAAGGTGAACAACATGGTTCTATTCGATAAGGCGACGTATGATAAGCTTCTTTCTGAAGCTCCAAAGTTCAAGCTCATCACCCCTTCCATTCTATCAGACAGATTAAGGGTATGGTTTAACTTGTGTTATCAAAATATTTTATGCACTTTGTTAAGGTGTTGTTTATTTTCTCAAAATAATCAAAGTTTAGAAACAGTTTAAACGATTGTGTTATGCTAGTATTATACAAACCATAGTTGTTAATAGCGGCTATAGCGACCGCTATAGCGCACTACGTAGCCATGCGACGTAGTGTTGCTATATGGGTCATAGCGACAATAGCGATGATAGCGATTGTGTTTTTTTTTTATGTAAATAGCAATTAGATATAGCTATAAATTAGCTGGATTTATAGGTTTTTGTTAAATATACATGTAAAATAGGGTATTTTGATGTAAATGTAATATACATATAAAAATTTTCAAAATTCTTTTTCTAGTTTAATCGCTATTTGTAAAATAGCCGTCGCTATTTGTCGCTATTCGCTACGTAGCCTATAGGTGCCTTGTCGCTATTCGCTATCGAAAGCTCTGATACAAACAATTGAAGTATTGTGTGACAATTGATGATAGATGATTTGAATCAACATTCAAGAGTAGTTTTGGATTCAATTTGTATGAATTAAGCTATTGTGTCTGTTAGTCTTGTAATTTCTCTCCTTAGCTTTAAACATCGCATTAATAAGTTATCTTACGTCGTTTATATATTATGTTTTAGATCAATGGATCGTTGGCACGAAAGGCGATCAAGGATTTGATGGCAAGAGGTGCAATTAGGATGGTGTCTGCTCATGCTAGTCAACAAATCTACACCAGGGCCACTAATACTTGAGTATTAGTTTTTTTGAGATGATGGCAAGATTTGATTTTATCATTTTCTGCTTCTAATTTTTGTTTATTGTAAGATCAAGTACTTTTTCTCATGCCGTACCTTTTTCTCAAGTACCTTTATCATCTTAAAAGGCCGACAAAGCTATTTTTTTGATCATGAGAATCATTGTTCAGTTTTATTTTCAGTCATTCTATTCATGTTTTTCTCATTTTTATATTGGTCATCATTTGTTATGTTATAGGTGTTTTTATATTTATTAAACAAGTTATATAGTGGTATGAGTCACACATTGATACAGACAAAATCTGTTAGATGTTTGACATCATTAGACTAGTCTTTTGTGTTGAGTGAGTTACAAGGAGAAAATCAGCTGTGATCAACGAGGATTTTGGTCCTTTAAGAGGGTCGAATGTTAATGAACTAAAGTCGGTGCAAGGTATGAGACTTATTTCATACTGGTTGAAGTTTATAGATCAAATGGGTGACTAGTTTTTTTGTGTTGAGTTCTGTTTGGGCTGTAACAATCCCACACCTCTACTAACCTGTGAGTTGCATGCAAAAGCCTTGTGGAGGAGTTTGGTAGATCTTTTGGGTTGGAATGTCATGGTTCGAGCATAACTCGTGAGTGTAGTAGTTTACATGGATCGCTTCTACCACTAATCAAGTTATCTAAGAGTAAACGGTATATAAGAAAGATCGAGCGGGGCAGGGGCAATGTGGCAAGGGGTACCGCGTGGGAGCACCGCTTCATGCTCATTATAGGCGTAGAGAGAAGTACATGATTTTGAGAAAAAATGTGAAGTAAACCTAGCGGGAAAGCAGGAGCTGCACCTTGTTATTTTGGGACCGGAGAGCGAGGTGGGGCGCGACGCGACTAGATGTATGGCTTCTACCCTAATGGTTCTAATTACTCATAATTTAACATTTAATATACATCTAAACACAATTCAGTTTTTTTAATCTACATTTTGATATCAGTTTCATTTCATTGCACATTAAGATTTTATATCCACATCTTGATGTCATTTTGGAATCGTAATGTCCCAAGATGATGTTATTCTAGACATAACTTAGTTTTTAATAAAATTAGTATTTAAATAATAGATGTGAAAACATTAATGTCCCAAGATGATGTTATTCTAGACATAACTTAGTTTTGAATAAAATTATTATTTAAATAATAGATGTGAAAACATATTTTCATATTAAAGTTTGGGTGTTTCATGTCACATCAATTTGGGTGTTGCTTTCAATACACCACTGTATGCACACTTGTCACATATCATGTCATACAAATTGTATAGGTCATATAAGTTGTATGGACGAAAAGGTCATACGGGCTGTGTGACTTTTTCATGGTCACGTCCGTCATTTTTTTGTTAGTCAAAATATCACACGAATTGTATGGCTTGGCCCTCATACAACCTATATGACAATTTATCGCTGTATCATACATCTCGTATGATATCATACGATCCGGTTGATCACTTTCGCCCTATCATACAACCACTATGATCATACGGTCTACATGACATGATTCTGCTCAAACTATAAATTTACCCATTCTTGCACAAAATTGTGTTGACCCATGGTCTGATGAAATATTAAAGATTTTCAATAATGATCACAAAATGCACTATGTATACTTTTAAAACTAAGCTTGCTTTGGTTAATAGACTCAATGATCATGATGTTGATGGTTAAAAGTGTCATGAAGTGCATCAGGCTGATCACTGTTGGGAACATGAACCGGTATTGGTGTTTAAAGAAAGCATTCGTCAAATCCTTGGGCAAAGGAGTCGGGTATAAGATGGATTATGTGGAATTTCATCACAAAGACTGGACCGATATACACGTCAAAGTAGATTGGATATTTGTTTTTCCGAACTTCAACGAAGACAGCAGTAGGGCCGGCTCAACCATTTTGGTGGCCCAAAGCGCAGTAAAAAATCCGAGGCCCTTGTGACTCATTGTTTCTTCGATTTAAAACTAAAAAAGTTTACAAACCGTCTTCATTTACCCAGCCTTGGGACCGGACTCGTACTTAAAATTTCTATTTAACATTATAAACTAGCAAACTAATTTTAATTAGAAACTAGCAAAGCAATTCTAATAAAGAAAAAAAACTAGCAAAGCAATTTTAATAAAGAAAAAAAACTAGCAATTTCAATTCGAAACTAATTGTTTCTTCCATGTTTTGGGATTCCCAGTCTATTGAGCGTACTCTCTCTTCTAGAACAATTATTCTTGCAGCCACAAACACCCAAGAACCCTGGATTTTTTTTTTTTTTTTTTAAATGGAGGCCTTATAAAATGGAGACCCAAAGCCCAAGCCTCAAAATACTTGGGCTTGGGCCGGCCCTTGACAGCAGGTTAGTTCCTTGAAATTTTGAAAATCAACTAGTTAAGGGTATTTTAGGGCTGTTACATGTCGATATTCTTTTTAGATTTGTGAATAACTCATGCTTGATTAAGTTAGCAATGCATAATGTTATATTACTTCAGGAAAACATATTGATTCGGCATCGGCAACAAGATTTAGTTATATGTTTATTATTATAAGGAGTTTTTGACTTTTCGTGATTGAACGATTTACTTAAACTATGTTTATGTTCAGATGTTGTCTAATTTGACTCCTACTGTGGGACTAATGGACTATGTAGATTGCTGTTGCAAGGGGTCACCCAAATATCGCCACCGAAAATTACAAGAAAACACTGACAGTTGGAGAACTATGTTCCATTTTACCTCGTATGGAATTAAATGCGTAAATTAAACTATGATTCCATGGGGAAGGATCCACTAAAAAGTGGATTTTGGCTAAGTAGCGATTGTGATGATGACATGTAGCACTCCTAATAAATAGGAATGAAGGGTATTTTGGTCCTTATAAATAGTAGTAAAAATGACATGTTGATACCCCTTTTTGTTTTTTAAAAATACAATAAAAACAATCTAGTACAAAAAAATCTAGCACAAAAAATCTAGTACAAAAAAAGCAAATTGGATTTAAATAATCCCAACTCACTGTTATTGGCCAATAATAATCCCAACTCATTTAATCACCAATAATAATCCAAACTAGTCACTTTTGTTTGTAAAATACTCCCAGTTAAAAAAACACTAACTAGGTTAAAAAATTGCTGACGTGGCAGGTGATGTGGCATGCCACGTCAGCAAATTTGCTGACGTGGCAGTTGATGTGGCATTTTTGATGACGTGGCAGCTGAAATGGCTGTCTACGTAGCATTTTTGATGACGTGGCAACTGATGTGACAGGTGACGTGGCATCCCACATTAGCATTTTTTAACCTAGTTAGTGTTTTTTTAACTGGGAGTATTTTACAAATAAAAGTGAATAGTTCGGATTATTATTGGTGATTAAATGAGTTGGGATTATTATTGGCCAATACAGTGAGTTGAGATTATTTAAATCCAATTTGCCTACAAAAAAATCTAGCACAAAAAATCTAGTACAAAAAAATATAGCACAAAAAATGTAGCACAAAAAAATATAGCACAAAAAAATCTAATACAAAAAATATAGCACAAAAAAATCTAATACAAAAAAAATATAGCACGAAAAAATTCAGAAAAAAATGTAGTACAAAAAAATCCAGCACTAAAAATTGAGAAAAAAAAATTTAAGACAAAAAAATTCAGCACAAAAATATAGTACAAAAATCCAGCACAAAAAAATGTTATACAACATAGAAATACAACCATTTTAGTGGGTTTTTTTAGCCTTCATATTTTATATACCAATATAGTACTCAAATTAAAGATAAAAAGACGCTCGATTTTATGGTGAAATTTTTATGAAAAAATAATGTCGTATAAAAAAGTTATTAACGTTTAAAAAATGGGGATGGAATATACATGTGACTTGCATGTGTAGACACAAAGTCTATAACTAAGATTTTCCCATGATACCTTTCCACTCCTCATTTCTCCTACACTTGCATCTTAACCATTGATTTGAAAAATAGATAGTTAAGATTCATTCTCATCCTACTTAGGGAAAATCAACTTTTTATTTGATCTTACCCCATGACTCCATACTAGAGGTGGTAAAATAGGCGGATCAAGGTCACGGGTCAAAATATGTAAATATGTAATATTCATAAGGGTGTCCGGGGCGTACTCGGTGAATGGGGTCGGGGAAGAGATGCCGCGTGGGGAGGAGGTGCCGCCATCATCTTTCACCGCATGGAGGGGATGGATTTCGGCGACTAGTTATCGCATGAAGGGAAGGGAGAGGGTGGCCCACCAGATTTTCAACCAATCAAGTTATTTTTTTTTTCTTTTTGATTTTTTCAACTTAATTAAAAAAATAAAAAAACAAGTCCCCCAAGAGAGAGTACCGCCCTCAAATTGAGGGTGTGGGGTAAGTTAAGTGGAGAGTTGACGTGACGCGTGCTGATTGGCTGTGGATAAGAGAGGTCACTCCCCACTTAGAAGAGTGCCCCTTACACCCTAACTTGTAAGGTAGGCTTAATTTGATTGCATTTTCACATCATCACCACTTTTTACATATATTTTTTTACAGTTAAAAGAAAGGGTCTAAAGAGGCCACACCCATTACCATATAATCTAAGAAGCAAAAATTAACATGACATATCATAACAATATTTAGGTAGGCACATCAAAGGGCATAACTACTATAGATTGCATGCCTTTATCTTCTTTAATGCCATTTGAAACGTTTGTTTTGCTACGACACATTGACATGATGTAGAGATGATTGTTTTTGTATAAATAAAAGATAACATAATGCCGTTTGGAATGTTCAACGCATATGACAAGCATAACGTGTGTTAGTAACAAGGAGATTACACAAGAATATTGCACCCAACAATATTTCATAAAATGAAGGCATAACATTCTTTGTTACATTACATGTTCATATAGCATAGCAAATCATCATATTATACTGAATCAGCAAATTTTAAAAACCCAATCGAATATGTATATACATACATACACACACAACTTGTCTATGAAGTGTTTATATGATAATGCAATCACTACGCTTACCAAAGATGGCAGGGCCATATGTGGATGAAATGATGTCGAAAAGAGGTTTAAATTGCAAGACCGCAAACACAATCACTGGTAGATTAGCCAATGAAGACACTAGGCCAAGTACCCACGTCTTTCCTTCTCCAAAAACCAGGTAAAGTACGGATGTAAAGGCCATCATCATGAATATGATTCAAAAGGAATAGGGTAATAAGGGAGATTATCAGTCTCTTTGGTAGTGAGTAGAGAAAATCTTGAACCGCATAGCGTGCAGTGAGTATGCCCAAAAACATCAATATGGAAGAAGCTGACATAAGGAGAGCTAGAGCATCTGCAACTGCAAACACTATAAAGGCCGCCTTATCATTTAATATCGGCTTTCCATGACTACCATTGGTTCCACCTGGTACGGTAATCGCAGAGGCAAACACAATGGTAGCAATGAGTGTTGCTACGAGGATCCCAGAGTTAGCTCTATCTTTCATCCATTGCTCTCCTTCTTTTGCTAAGTTTTCATGTGATTCAGTAAATATTGTTGCTGGTGTCTTACCAAATATATTCCTCTGCTCTTGATCTTGAGGCCGTGATAGCTCTTCAACCACCTGCTAGTTGGCACTAAAAATGTGAAGAAACGGGTTACAATTATAAAAAATGTGTGCACTATAGTTTTTTCTCTCAACCTTTTCCACGTTATTATGTCTTCATATTTTTCTAGTTTTTAAGATTGCAAGTCAGGGGAGAATATAGGTACTTTCAAGGTAAGGGGTGCATGATACTTTTTCTTGTCTCTTTGCTCGTTTATCTGCTGCTACTATAGTTTATTCACCACTTTATGATAACAGTAATTTACATATGCAAGTATCAACCAAGAGGAATCATAGGAAGTATTTATGGAAGATGTTAAAAATTGACTAACAATATTGATAGAGGTAATCATGTTGGACTCTCCATAATATTACTACTATCATTATTAGTACCTTTTGTGTGGTTTGTGATACTTTTTTCTTGCCTCTTTGATCTTTTATGAGCTATGACTATACCACTTTTGTATAGTTGATGTCTCAATTCTCCTTAGGTACATTTTATATTGCTCTGGATTACCATACTGTACCCGTATTAATAAGGTTTTTGAAGCTGTCAGTGAGAGCAACTTCTCTATTCTCTGGGATAGAGGAAATGTTTGCCCTCATCCCATCATCCTGCAACCCTACCAATAACTTTGCTATGAATGAGGTTTTACTAGGTACATTTGTTTTGTTTGTTTGTTTGTAACATTGCGCGTTAGAAAAAAAAAACCCATTTTAATGGATGCTGAAATTAACAATTTACCATGCATAGCAAAAGATCATTTAAACTTTAAAGTGAGTTATAAATTTATCCTAGACATGATAAACTTTAACGTTTACCTTGAACCATTCTAGCTCACGTTGCATTTGAAGAGCTGCACCAGGAGCACATGATCTGAGATGGAGACGAGCTTGATCCGCAGTTCCTCCAACCAAACGCGCAGCTAAGTGCAAAGCAGTGTTATAAGATGCATCGTGTTGTGCCAACAAAAGATGATGTGGTGTTGTAATATGGTATATGAGATTGAAGACGTCGGCCTTACGATTTGCTATTGCAATTTGGAACACACCATGTTTGTTTTGATTCACTAGATAAAGTGCATTTGGAAAGGAGACTAATATCTCTTCAACAACCTCAACATTCCCCGTAGTTGCCGCTGCATCTAACGAACTTCCGATAAGATCTCTTACCCTTTTACCATCCAGTTTCGATATTTCAGAGCAAATGAATTTAAGGAGTTGAAGAGCTTGGGCATGCATCACTTTTTTCTCTTGAATCTTCTTGATCGACGGTACTGCATTTCGTAAACCATTATGTCCCTTTGATCAAAGTATCTATTTAATATCATTGTCTATTAGATGAAATTAGCTAAAAGTAGAAACACTCGCACAAAACATTTATTAAAATCTTGTGTTGTTGGTAGTTTTTATGTCGTTGAATGCTACTTTCTTTGCTGATGATCTTGTCTGTCTTTTCCTTGTTTTCGTTTGTTCATCTAGAAGCTATTTTATTATGGGGTCATCATTTGAGGTTTGTTCTACAAATATGAATCAACCATATACACATGATGCAATGCAATGACAAGTAGCTGAAGTTACCAAATTTGCGAGCCAGTCGCCAAAACATTAAGCTCCAATCTGTCTTTCTCTGTGAGCCTGGCCAAAGGATATGAATGTACAATGTTCGGATGTCACATAATCGAAAGATTGCATGACACTAGATCAACAAGGAGCATAAATAGTATGTATATAAAGTTATCAACTCTAAATATAAGAAATCACCAACACTCTACACTCAGATAGGCCTTTGCAGCATCAGGGAAAATAGTTTTACATACCTTTGTCAACTTCCTCCACAGGATTCTCGATGTCGTAAGTACCTTTATAATAGTCAACAGGCCTTTCCAGCTCACTAGGTAGATCTACATTACATTTGAAAGCCAAAATGTTAATATGTTTGCCTAAAAATAGTTACCGACAATTATGAAGTGTGAACACCTGACTATTATCAAATACAACTAATTTTCCAAACTTTAATTAACACCTAACAAATTAATCAGTGTATACTTACAGGGGTAGATCATGCGTTGCCAGACGTTGAAATTGGCACCACTAAGAAACGCAGAATGCCTGTAGGTTAGTGTTTCTAAAGGTGAAACCTCAATGACTGCCAGTGCAGGAAAGCGTTGAAGCAAAGATAGACATATATCTACAAGGATGGGTTATAACTTCAGTAAATTTGTGCAGTATTTTCGTTTTCCACCTAATAGTATTGATCTCAAGGAACATTTATATTATACAAAGAACTTACCATAGAATCCCCCCGATATGAGTGCATGCACAAGTGTCAACCTTTTAAATTCGTCAAGATATGCTTCATTCATGACCATTAACAAGTAGCGAACAGAATCTTTTTGATCGGCATATGCAGCAAAGTGAAGAGGCAGGTGATTATAAATATCACAAATGCGAAGAAGATCAGGATTCTTCTTCACCATCATTTCCAGTGCCTCGACATCCCCAACAGCTGCAACGCCAAATATAGCCGTCCTACCAAAGCTGTCCTGCATAGCCAAATCTTGTGGTGACATCAAGCTTATAAGTTTCTTCACAATGTCATTGTTATTTTTCTTGTGAGATGCAACTATCAATGCTGTTTCAGAGGCTCCTGTGATGATAGCCCTCACTGCAGTTGGATCTTTATCCACTATATCTTGTAAACTTTTCATATTGCCTTCAACAACAGCCCTGTATAGTGGTAAATACCGAGTATAGTTCTGCCCTTCTGCTGCTTGGTTTGAGACTGTGTGTATATAGTTTATGGTTAAACTCTTAAACTTCATTTAAGACATCTAAATTGATTTAGAAACAACAAAGAACACTTGGGTTTATTTTAGTAGTCATATTTGCATGATTAAAAATAATGAAGATGTGATTTTGAATATTACTTGTATGATACTAAAATAGATCATAGAAATGGAATTTGCAGATTGATTGTAATTTTTATAAAAGACGTTTTACACTAATAGATATAATATATTATGTGATTGTGTTTGATTATAATTCATGGGTAGGGATCCTATACTTTAATCCAGAAGTGTGAGAAGTGTATTATAACACTATATAACACCATATAAACACCGTATAACACTATGTAACATCATATAACACCATGTAACACCATGTAACACCATGTAACACTATGTAACACTATATAACACTATATAATAATATATAACACTATACATCTTCTATGCTATTAGACAAAATATAGTGTTATATTTGTTATATAGTGTTACATAGTGTTATATGGTGTTACATAATGTTATACGGGGTTTATATGGTGTTATATAGTGTTATATATAGTGTTATAATACACTTATCACACTTCTGAATTAATGTACAGGATCCTCTATCTATAATTCACTTTTTTTATAGAAAAAATAGGTAGTTTTGAAAAGTGTGTTTTAGAAACTTTAATCTCCAACCGCTTTTTAACATTTAATATTTAATTTATAAAAATCTAAATACATAGTTTTGTTTTGTTTTTCGTCTGCATTTTCATGTAAAAATTATTTAAAACCAAATTATACATATGAATTAAAAGTGCTGACAAATAGTACATAACAATATTTAAATATTTATTTTTAATTTTTAATAGTTTTTTTTACTATTCAATTTGATTTATTATTAATAACCTCCGTTATATATTTTAAGTTATTTGCCCGCGACTTTGTGATAGTACGTTACCATGGGCATTGGATCAGTACGGTTCGCTTCATTACAGTAGAGGTCAGATATATGCACTTGGTATAGAAATCAACAAATGTTTTACATCGATCAAAAACGATAAAAACAAACACTGGTACCGGCACCAATATTGTTTAGACGATATTTATCGGTTTAGATTGTCGCGGTATTGGTACTGATATTCATTTATCGTCGCATACAAAGTTGTAGAAATTAAAACTTTTCTAAACCTGAAATCATAAAAATGAATACACGTACCGGTACTGGTGTTATTCGGTACGGTAGCGTAGCGGTACAGTGTCAGTTTATCGAAAGAAAAGACAATAAAAATAAATACCAGTACCGAAACCAATGTTGTTCGTTCTGTTTCGGTTAAGTTCACTATGGTAGCGGCACTATATCCATTATCAAACAAGAAACCATAAAAATGAATACATATCAATACCGACATTTTTCGGTTTAGTCATGTACGATAGTGATACGATGTTAGTTTAACAAAAGTAAAAACAATAAAAATAAACAATGGCACCGATACAAATGTTGTTCAGATGGTTTTGGTTCGGTTTGGTACGATAACGACACAATATATGTTTTCAATAAAATTTATATATTAATGATGAGTAAAAATAAACATAGAATGCAAGCCAACCAAACTGATATAACTAATCAACATCAGTACCGGTGTCAATATTTGTTTTTAGTGTTTTCGATTGATGTAAAGTTTTCTCTTTCGATGACTATAGCGATTGTCGATACCGTAACAGAAAAAATAGATATCGAGCAATTTTTCGCTGCGAAGCGCGGGATAAATTCACTAGTTGTATTTAAAATAAAGTATAGTTAGTTTCTCACTATCAATAATATGTTATTTTTATACAAGACGTTGAGACATAGATTTTTTTTTTTTAATAAAGCATAGCTATCTATGTATTTACATTTTTCTTTAAAAAATAGATATAAAAAAACTAAATTAAAAATTAAATGAAAACTAATATATAAAGAAATTCAAGAAATGTCCAAGATGTCGCAATAAAAAGGCAAATTGGAAATAAATAATCTCAGCTAACTCAATTTGGCTGATAATAATCCCAAATCAGTTATTGCCCGATAATAATCCGAACTGGTCAATTTTTTTTTTTAAAATAGTCCGCCGTTAAAATAGCTTAACGGAGTTAAGTTTTTTTTTTTCCGAATTACAAACCGATGTTTTAGGGCTTTTGATCAGAACGAGGATACGGGTCGATTGATATAAAACTTACCTCGAAATACTGCCCCAATCCACGAAAACGGTGCTTCAATTTGGGTGTTTAAACTTCCAATTAACAAAAATCAAGCCATTTCAAGCACAATTTTGAGGTAAGTTTTACATCGATCGACTCGTATCCTCGTTCTGATAAAAGGCCCAAAAAATCGGTTTATAATTCGGAAAAAAACTTAACTCCGTTAAGCTATTTTAACGGCGGACTATTTTACAAAAAAAATTGATCAGTTTGGATTATTATCAGCCGATAACTGACTTGAGATTATTATCGGCTAAGTTGAGTTAGGTGTGATTATTTATTTCTAATTCGCCCAATAGAAAAGAACTCGAAATGATACCACTCTTTCAAAATTACACCTCAAATGTGTCACAACATGAAGAAATAAGGCCTGACAAGATAAGTAAACTTAAAAATGTGGAGAAAAAAAAATATGATGGTCTGATAGAATGTAAAAAAGTAGCATGAAATTGTAAGAAAGCTAGAGCTAGAGTGAAGTTTTGGTTACCGCGATCAGCATGAGTCATCGTAGGAGGTCCATGAACGTTTAGGTTTATAAAGGTCCATAATTCAGCGGCAGTCTTTCCAGTAAATGAACTAGATAGTTCTTCCCAGAAACCATCTTGCATTGTTGAAATAATTGAACTTCGTACATGATCATCTATTTCCTTCCATTGCTTGTAATCAGGGTTCTCGACGTCATCAATCTTCTCTGGTGGTGGCTTGATGCTGCTATCGATGAAGGTAATGAGACCGCTGCCTTCGATATAGTTGCGCATGGTTATTTTCCAGTAGTTTACAGTGTTGGGAGTGAGCTTGGGGATGGTGTGAAGATCATGATCCATATAAATCGGATGTGGGTGATTACCGGAAGATGGTGAAGTAGACGATGCCATCATTGACAATGTTTCAAGGTCTCTACTTTCTAGTATATATGGTGTAATTAGTTTCTAGATGCTATCTATTTTGGCTACTATTCTACTAGTCATATAATATAAATAGTAAACACATAATAAAATTATAATTATCTTATACTTTCACACGTTAGGGTGGGGGTGGTCACTAGTGATAGAATTCTATCACTCATAATCATCCAATCAACTTCTGTCATGTCATCAGCCACTATTCTATCACTCACATCCTTTTTTAGTGGCAATGGTCATCACTCACCACCACACCCAACAATTTCCCCCCAACCAACAATTCCTCACACAAAATCAATTCATCACGCGTTATTTTTGTCACGCGTTATACTTATCAACATCTTACACGCGTGATAGAAATATGGTGCCGGTGGGAATTTTTTTTTATCACTCGTTATTTTTGTGTGTCACAGAAGTTTAACTTGCCACCCCCACTCCCCATATGCTTTAAATAAGAGTAAAATGCACGGATATCCCATGTGGTTTGTCAAAATATATGTTTTTGTCTCTAATTTTTGGAAATTACACATGTGATCCCTGTGGTTTGACAAATTATTTATCGGGTAGTCCCTAGAGTGGATGGTCGTTAGCTTATGTCGTTAACTCCATGTAAAATGACCACCTTACCCTTATTAAAAAACAATTAAAAAATTTTGTAAATTGTTTGTGGGACCCACCCCCATCTTCTCTTCAATCTTCATTCCAGATTACCTTCCCTCCAACTCTCCGGCCACTTTCCATCCTCCCACCGTCACCACCACAATCCACTGCAAAACCCATCAAAGCACTACCTGCCTCCATCACAACTGAGCTTCACCACATGACCAACCACCACCTGTTCATCCATATCCACCAATAATTTCATTATCATCCATATTTGGTAACTAACTCCACATTTCGTCACAATCCACTGCAAGAACCATTACCACACCACGTTTCCCCGTCGCCATCCACCCACCACTTTTGTTCTGTAACACACCACCTCACTCCATTCAAAATTCTAACCTCTAAATGACCTTCGCCGCACCACCATTGTTACCCCATCAAACCCACCTCGTCGAATCGCCGCCTTGTCAAAAAAACCGAGCTGTGCGTGTCACATCTGGTTAGGTGGAGTGGTAAGCCAACGACGAATTCATTTTTCCGATCTACTCACCTTGGTGTATGATGAGGATACGTCCTGTCCGGACCGAACACTTAATAGAATGTAAGGTCAAATCGACAGCCCAATGGATTGATCGGACCTAGCGTCCCCAGTCGGAACGATAAAAGCCACAGGATCTTCTCTAACTAACTGGGACCCACGACTTTAACTACTTGATAGTGACTGGTCCGACCCTAACTAACTCGCCACGTCAGCATACCCCAAAAGTCTAAATACCCCGCCAAGACTTCCCACAAAGGGTAATCGCTACTTTCTCTCTCTAAACTCTCCCCTCTCTCTCTCCCTGACTTATTTATCCTCACAAATACTTATTCTCACGCCCGAGCTTGGTCACAGAGAGGCCCCCCCTCCCTGTGACGAGGCTAACGGTGTGCTTTCTTCCTTGTGATCTTGCAGGTTTTGTCAAGATCATCTGAAGCTCTACTCCTACCAGCTTAGACCAACTGGTTTTTGAGTCTTCAGTGGCGCCATCCCCTCGAATTCACAAAATCTACCTCGTTGATTCTTTTCACTCGAAATTATGGAATCCACAAGTACTCTCCCGTCTTATAACGACATTTGGGAAGGTAGAGTTGCACCTGTGACAGTTGTCTCCACAACAGCTGCCACCTCGACGGTATCGTTAGGATCGGCAACGATACCTCCACCTGCAAGTTCTGTAGTCGCGAGCTCTATCACCACAGTCTCGGTTACTGCTCTAGTCTCCACGCCGCTACCTGATCTCGATAATGCTTTCCTGTTATGGAACGCTGACTTACTACGGCAACTCCAGCAGCAGCAGCAGCGGGAGGAAACGTTACAGAGTCTCCGCACGAACTTATTCAGCAGTGCTTATCCAGGGGCTAACCCCTTCTCCACTGGAATTTTCGCCTCTGGATCTATGGTAAGTCCTATAATCTCAACTCCCATAACATGTGTTTCACAAGTTTCCACTCTTACGAACGCTCCAGTAAATAACGGTCTTTACGACCTGTTTCGCCAGGGATCTATGGGTCTAAACCCTCAGGATCAAGAGTTAATCATGCCATATCATCTTACATCTATGACTTCTCAGTCAAAGTTCACGCTAAGGATCGTTAATGCACCACTCCCGGCAAAACTGAAGATGCCTCCAACGTTAAAATTTTACAATGGTACGTCCGACCCGAACGATCATATGTTCACTTTTGCCGGAGCGGCCAAGGTCGAACAATGGCCCATGCCAGCATGGTGTCACATGTTCGCTCAGACTCTCACCGGATCAGCACGGGTATGGTTCGATGGGTTACTGGAAGGATCGATCGATCATTTCGAGGACTTCCGGCGTATGTTTTTGCAAAATTTATGTCAACAGCGACGCTGCAAGAAAGACATTACTAAAGTTCATCACATAAAACGTCGCGACGGAGAATCCGTAGAAGATTTCATTGACCGTTTTAATCGAGAGAGCATGCAGATCAGTGGAGCAGTTGATCAACTCCACGTCTCCGGATTCTGTCACGGAGTTTGAAACAATCAGCTCGTAGAAAAGCTCCACGAAGATCTCCCAAAAACCATGGAAGTACTTATGGAACGAGCTCGAGCCTTTGTTCGGGGAAATAGCGCCTGTGGACAGCCGAATGAAACATCAGCAAAAAATGCAAAGCCTCGAACCGTGTCATGGAGACGGAACGCGTCACCACCGAAAGATAGAAACAACAATTGGAACCGAAGTCGTGGTCCGTATCAAAAGTCCGATCGAAACAGCTTCCGAACTGGTAACGTATGTTTCAACACTTTCTCCGAACTAACCAAGTCACCGAGCGAGATCCTTAGTACGGGAACCACGCGGTTGCCTACACCTTCGAAGCAGCGACCTACATCAGACAAACATTCCAAAAAGTATTGTGAATATCACCGAGACAAGGGGCATACAACCGATGAGTGTTGGGCACTAAAACAGGAAATCAAGAAAGCCGTACGATCCGGAAAACTCTCCTACCTCGTGAAGGAAGTAAAGGATGGCAAAATGTCAACAACCGCGGCTGACAATCCGAACACCGAGGCCGGAATCAATATGATTCGGTCCACCGAACCAAGGGGGTAAAGCGATCGAACCAGCACATGGCAGTTTGGATGCACCAACCTACGTACTTCCCCCCGATCGACCCTGAAGATGCTCGGGACGGACCGATCACAATATCGGCCGTGATCACGGGACATTTTGTAGGATCGTGTTTGGACCCGAAACGAGTCGATCAGAGGCGTTCTACTCAAAATGAAAGGCGGAAACAGACATGATGAGTTAAATTCAGCTAGATATTCACTTAAACTGTCTTGTTTATTGATTCTGACACAACTACAGATCTGTAGACACTTCGACAGAGCTTCACCGTCGGAAAACCTCAACCTAATTCCGTAACAAATGACACGAAATCACAACTATTTATAGACTAGCTAATTCCGCACGAAACATGCTTCAAACGGAAATGCACAGAAACGATATTACATTTCACACGGAATAACATTGTAATTCCGTGCGGAATTACATGATCTCTCTTCAAGCGGAATTAGTCATCTCAAGCGGAATTAGCTTTTTGCATGATTTCTCGATCTTCGTGCCCTGAGCAATGCTAGACTCGATACAAGACGAAGTCAGCAGACGTATGCACCAACAGACTCCCCCTCGGATGTTGACGAGTCTTAAGTGTCGAGACTTCAACGTCTTCAGTCTTTATCGGTCTGTCTGCTTTTTTTGAAGTATCTGACACGGTACAACTTCTTCAATCTTCTCTTTACTCTCCTCTCCAGCATCAACAGACTCTCCCTCTTAACATGCTTTTTTAGGATCAGGATCGTGATCTGGCTCTATTCTCAGTTTTAGAATCCAGTCTATCCTGCACATCCTCTACCTCACAATAAATCTCACAAATTTAACATTTGACAAATTTATAATAACAGACTCCCCCTCAAATTTAACCAGAATAATTTTTCAATGATAATTTCTAATGAATCACTTGAAAACAAACCTTCAAAAAACTTTTTCTCATTATAAACCAACTCCCCCTCACAAAATGATCATCATGTTTAGCACTCGGAATTTTGAAATTCAGCTCTTCAACATCAGTTGTCGAAAATCTTTTTGGATTTTTCAAAATTTATGCTAAAACACACTAAAATCTTTTTGGATTTTAGAAATAGAAAACAATGCAGTATAGAAATATTTACATACAATATTTTTGTGAGTTTATGTAAGAGGATCATTTCAGTTTTTGAGACAAATCACTAACACCGTTAAGCTTTAAACATTTTAAGTTCTAAACAATTCACCTAGATTGTCAGTATACTTGTCCACTTAAATTTTCACACAAAGTTCAATTGTTCCAAGATACGAGATTAGTGTTTTAATCACTTAAACTTATTCGCGTGTCCCACCACTTGAATATACTCCCGTATCCAGATCCCAATATTCAGTCTTACAGGTGAGTATACCTAGATGATATCTGTAAAAGGGTTAAATGCGAAACCGTGAGAGCTCAGGTCAGAACTTCCGTTCAGCAGAGAGATGACGGCTCGTCTTTTGGTGTGTTCCCTTTAGAGAATCTTTTCTTCAACAGCACATGATTAGCATTTTGCAATGTTTCATCATTTTTTGTACTGTGGGCAGCGCTATATTTCAAGCAATTTGCAAAGTATTATACGGGGACTAGGCCATTGCTTCCGCAAAATCAGAAGTCCCGGGATAATACCCCAGATATCACTGAGTATAAAGACCTAGTATCTCAGAAAGAGGGACCTTTCAAACAAGATTTTGGGGGTTACCCATATACCCAAGAAATGTTCCCCACGAGATAAGCAAGTTTGAAATTTTAGATTTATATCTTGTCACAATCTACTAAATGTGCAAAAACCTACTGGCACATCCGCAGTGAGATTGTTTACCACATTTGACTTTTCATTTCTTTAGCATGTTGTGATAGACCACTGATGTACTATCATTTCCTCTTTTCTCAACAAAACTCATTAACATTTTATCATGTTTTTGACTTTTTTCAAATTTTCAATGTTTTTAGATTTTCTGAAATTTTTTACTCCCCCTAAAATGCAAACACATTTAAAGAAATTTGAAAACAAACTGTACAAGAAAATTGACAACTGAAAATCGAATCGCCTCAATTCGCCATCCACTTGGCATAAACAATCAGAACTCCCAACAAACTATTTTCCCATTAAGATTTCAAAACACTTAAGTTTGTTTTAATCAAAATGGTTTTTCCAGAAAATTAGTTTTGTTAAAACCACTTGTAGGTTTGGGGTTCATCATCTTGTTTTTTAGAAATACCACATGTATGAAGATTACATCAAGTTCAACCTAATGACCTTGATGAATCACTAGTAAGAACAAACCACTGTACCACTTGTAAGACGAAATCACTTTTCGTGAATTTCTCAAGAAAGATGCCGATTCCTGCTCCACGATTAACCACTTGGGAGCTCCGGCAAGTCAGGTTTTTCAATCAAAGAAAATGTCCACCCAAGCCTGACCAGCCTTCGGTGATACTAACTCATCTGCAGTTGGGGTGTAAGTTGCTTTCTTTGTAGCATAAAAGTCTTTTACCCCTTTAACTTTCCCCTCGATCATCTTCCCAAAAATCTTCTTCACATTCCCATTAAAAGTTTTCTCAACATCAAATTCATTCTTTTCAGAATAAAATTGATTCGAGATCTCTACTTTACCAATCTTTTGTTTAAAATTTTCAGTCCTCAATGGTGGAAAGTTCTCATCATCCATTGGAGGAACTGAGTTTTCACTCTTTTTAACAACGTGTGGCTCCTCTGATTTTGTGGAATCAGATTCATTGACAGATTTTACATCTGATTTCTTAATAACCCATGCTTGGTTGTCAAGATTACCCCTTCGTTTGTAAAACCTTTTCGAACACTCACCAACTTCATATGTTGAATTTTTAAACACTTTAAATCTTTCAGTTGGTGGTTCGGTTTTATCAACAACTATTTCTTTGAGTTTTTCTGAGACTCCCTGTTTTGTGTTGGTTGCTTTAGGACAGTTCCAGGCAATGTGACCAACTTCTTGACATCTATAACAGGTTCTTGTCTCTTTTCTCTGATAAACTTCAGCTTTCTTCTTTTCAGCAAGAAATTCCCAATTTGACTGTCTCCAGAATGAGCTCTTCTTTTCATCCTCAGCAGATGTACCTGAAACAAATTTTGTATTTTTATAAATTTTCTCATTTTTATAATTTTCAGGTGGAATAAAACCAAGTCCTTTCTTTTTGAAATTACCATTATGGTTGGGTTTCTTTCGAAAGTTTAAACCATAATTGTAACCCATTTTCTTGTTTAGTTTTTGTTTTAATCTTGAGGTGTAAGGATTAGGTTTCGTAGAAAGATTTACATCTTTTATTTCAGAAAAATTAATTTCTGTTAGTTTGAAAACCTTTTTGATCATCTCAAGTTTAACACCTCTTATTGGAAACTCTTTATCAAAATATAATTTGTCAGAATCATTCAAAGTATATGCAACTTCAAATGTTTCGTTATTCAAATTGGATTTTGACAGCAAAAATTCTTTACTATAAACCCGTTTTCTCAACGATTTTGAACTCTTTTTAGACGAACTCGAACTCCCGACTAACAAACATGAACTTTCAGACTTCGGACTTTGACTCTGACTCCTCATCTTTATCCAACACCTGATCGACCACCTTTTTTATTAATTCAGACTCATGATCTGTGTCGGATGCTGTGAACGTGATGTCAATATTGTCTGGTAAGACATCGGTTATCTCGGACTCTAACTTTATGTTGACTACCTTTTTTTACTTGTTCCTCATTCGGTTTTCTAGGAGAATTCCCTTCCCAAATCGGAGGTGGACACTTATTATAACAGATACTCTGTTTCTTACCAGTATCCTTCTTCTTTGACTTCTTGTCTTCAAACACTTCAAAACCTGCAACAGTTGGATAAATTCTGTCAATTAAGTAATCAGAACTTGAATAACTTTTCAGTAATCTTCTGATTCTTTCATTTTCAACTTTTTCACTTTCCAATTCTTGCTTCAACTTCGCACATTCTTCGATGTAAAAATTTATCTCTTTCTGTTTAGACATCATTGTTGCATTCATCATTGTCAAAGCATCTTCTCTTTCCGAGTTTGTCTTCTGCAAACTATTCACAGTTCTGTTCAACACATCGTATGATTCTTTAATATTCTTGACATCAAACAGTAACTTCTCTTTTAACTTTTCAAGCTCACTAAACCTTTCATCTTTATCTTCACATTGTTTGCAAGGTTCCAAACATGTAAGACAAGGTTTTGTGACTTCAACAATCTTTTCAATTTCAACTACCTTTTCCACTTCAACTATCTTCTCAACAATTTTAACTTCTTTCATTTCTTTTTCAGATTTTCTCTCTTTAAGTTTCTGCAATTTATCTGCAAAATAAAATTCAAAACTGTCAGAAGATAAATGAGTTTTTCCAATGTTTATCTGTTCAATATCTTCATCATCATCACTAGTATCTGTTGAACTGTTTTCAGAAGAAACAGATTCTTCATCTTGACTATTCTCTTCATCAGTTAACACTGCTATCCACTCTTTTATCAATTCTGGCTTTTGAACAATTTGAGCAATGAAAGCTTTAAACTCCATATTCTCATCCACATACTTATCCCAACTAAAGCCTGGAGCCATTTTCTCATCATCTTGATCAATGATACCATAATAAGCTTTCTTATTTGCATCTTCGATCATTCTGGCATGTGCAGTTTGTGGTTCCTTTTGTTGATGTGGTTGATGAGCAACCTGTTGATATATGGCTTTTCGATAGTAATCATCTTTTCCAAAAGGATTCTCTGCTCCACTAGCTTTCTGATTTTTGCACTCTCTCTTGAAATGACCTTTCTCCCTGCATTGAAAACAAGTAACTTTAGATTTATCAAAACCCAAAATTGAAACGTGAGCATCCAAAAAATCATTTCTTCCTGTAATCATTTTGAACTTTTCAGCTCTTCTCAAGACACTAGCTAGACACCATTTGATGTCCATGAGCTCCAATTCTTCTGCATCGATCTGATCGTAATCTTCCTTGGTTAGCATAGGATTACCAATTCTTCCAGCAATCAATCCTTCATAGGATTCCAAAGCAGTAACCAGTAATGCCATATGACTTTTAACAACTTCATCAGAAAAATTCTGACCATTTTGAAGATGCAAAGCAAGATTGCACTGAATCATATGTTCATTACCAACATTTGAACTTTGAACACTTAGAGGATTGACATTTGAAAATCCACTAGTGTTGATTGAACTTTGACTGACTGATCCAGATGAATTTCCTGCACTAAAAGCAGTTTGGATCTTTGGACTTGCTTCAACAGTTTGAACATTTCCTTTGTAGTACAATTTGATGTCTTGTTGATTGCTCGAACTGTTCATTCTGGCAATCTTTTGCTGTTCAAGATCCTGTGCCTCAAGTTTTTCAATAAACTGTCCAATTGACAATCTACTAAACTCTCCTGAATTCTTTAAGATCATGAGATAAGTACCCCATTCTTTCTGTGGTAATGCGTCAGCTAACTTTTCAACCCATTCTGCTGGAGTTTTAGTAATTGTCAACTAAGACATGGTACACACAAGATGACAATATCTCTCAATGAGAGTCTTTGTAACTTCACCTGGCATACTTGTAAACAATTCATATTCTTTTTTCAATAATGATTTTTTTGCTGTTGATCATTTCCATACTTCCTTCAAATTTCTTCTCAAGTCCTCCCAAATCGAAAATGCACTACCATCATGCTAAAGCAAAATAAAAATGTCTTCTTTGACAGCTTGTTGTAGAAGACTAATCATCATTTTCTCTCCTTTATAACTATCTCTCTCTTTGTCTGTAAATTCTGAGATGATTTTATCAACTTTCAAAGCAGTCTGTGGTCTAACACACTTTGTTTCAATGCTTTCCCAAGCTCTTAGATGATTTGCCTGAACCCAGTTCTCAAAACGATTTTTCCAGCCATGGGACTCTTCATTTCCCATAAGTTTCAGGGGTTTTTGCAAAGTTCCAGTTTCATTTTCCAAGTTCATGTTTTGAGCAATGGCAGCTGGAGTAGTCGGTGATGTGGCAAATGCGTTGTAAAATTCTTCGTCCATGATTCGGTTCACAACAGACACTTTCAAACGAAATTAGATTCTTCAAGCGAGATCACTTCAAACGAGATTACCCAAACGAAATTAACTTCAAACGAAATTAACCTACACACATTTTCAAACGAGATTAGTGATTTTCAAACGGAATCAGGTAATTCCATGCGGAATTAATAAGTTTTCACACGAAATTATGTTTGAAACGGGACTATACAAACGAAATTCTAATTCCGTGCGGAATTAGAAATATTTTCAAATGGGATTATGACCAACTTGTAATTCCGTGCGGAATAAAGGAACACTTACAAACGAAATTAAGCTGATGTCATTTCGTTCGGACTGATTTACAAGCGAAATTACAATTTTTGTTAGAATTAAGTCGAATTAAGGTCTAATTTTCTCAAGGGTTTGTTAAAACACTGTTTCGCTTGTATTGTGTGAAATTCAGGCCATTTTAACCGTTAAATCTTGTTCAATTAAGAAAAGAAGGTGTAGAAGTAAGAAAATGAGATGAAAACAGGCTGAAATCTGCAAAACTCCTCCGCCTGAGCTCTGATACCAATTGTAGGATCGTGTTTGGACCCGAAACGAGTCGATCAGAGGCGTTCTACTCAAAATGAAAGGCGGAAACAGACATGATGAGTTAAATTCAGCTAGATATTCACTTAAACTGTCTTGTTTATTGATTCTGACACAATTACAGATCTTAGACACTTCGACAGAGCTTCGCCGTCGGAAAACCTCAACCTAATTCCGTACCAAATGACACGAAATCACAACTATTTATAGACTAGCTAATTCCGCACGAAACATGCTTCAAACGGAAATACACAGAAACGATATTACATTTCACACGGAATAACATTGTAATTCCGTGCGGAATTACATGATCTCTCTTCAAGCGGAATTAGTCATCTCAAGCGGAATTAGCTTTTTGCATGATTTCTCGATCTTCGTGCCATGAGCAATGCTAGACTCGATACAAGACGAAGTCAGCAGATGTATGCACCAACACATTTGGTCCGGCGAATATACGTAGACGGAGGAAGTGCCTTTGAGATAATGTATTTACAGTGTTTTCAACAGCTAGCCCACCAGACAAAGAAAAGATTAATCGAGGTGTCTACTCCATTGATAAGTTTTTCGGGGGAGGTGGTTCGCCCGATAGGGCAAATCACTCTCCCGACCACGTTTAAGGATAATGATAGAAGCAGGACCGTTCAATTAACCTTTTTGGTTGTTGGTACTCATTCGTCGCACAACGTAATACCCAGACGACCTGGATTAAGAGCTCTTGGAGCGATTAGTTCCACAATACATGGTTCCATAAAATTCCCCACCGAGGCAGGGGTCGCCACTATCCTGTCCGAGTCAAATTCATTCGTCGCGGAAGTAAGGCACGCAGCAGAAACGAGTTCCAAAAAATCTGAAGTACCCACGGAACTCTGGGCGATTAATCCGGAGTCCCCTAGCAGCAAGTGGCAATCGGGGCTCAGCTCCCAAAACGAACTAAGAAGCTCCAATGGGAATTATTGAGCAACTCGATCGAAGTTTTCGCCTGGAAGCATTCCGATATGCAAGGGGTTCCCAGATCCATGGCACATCACTGGCTGAACGTGAAAGAATCAATCAAGCCGATAGTACAAAGAAAGAGACACATGGCACCAGATCGAGCCAAGGCAATTGCTAAAGATGTAAAGAGTCTCTTAGACGCTGGGATCATCCGAGAAGTCCGATATCAAACTTGGGTGTCAAACCCAGTTATGGTACGAAAAAAGGACAACTCCTGGAGAATGTGTATCGATTTCACCGACTTAAACGATGCGTGCCCAAAAGATTTTTTCCATTACCAGAAATCGATGAGAAGATCGACTCCGTCGCCATGTTCAGATTGAAATGCTTTTTAGACGCTTATAAAGGGTACCATCAGATACAAATGGCAGTCGAAGATGAGGATAAGACGGCCTTTATCACCAATGAGGGAATTTACTGTTTTACAAAGATGCCCTTCGGTTTAAAAGACGGGCGCTACGTACCAACGATTAATGAACAAAGCCTTCAAAAACCAAATTGAGCGAAATTTGGAAGTGTACGTCGACGATATCGTAATCAAAAGTCACAATGAGGAGGCTATGTTGAAAGATATACTTGAAAAATTCACCCGACTCTGAAGCATCAATATGAAATTGAACCCTAAAAAATGTACGTTCGGGGTAGAAGAAGGGAAGTTCTTAGGCATCATGGTCGGATCGAGAGGCTTACGAGCCAACCCCGACAAAATAGATGCTTTCCTTACCATGAAGCCTCCAACCTCGGTCAAAGAAATTCAGTCCTTGAATGGACGATTGGCCGCTCTCCACCGTTTCTTGTCAAAAGCAGCAGACATATCACTCCCGTTTATGGATTTACTAAGAAAAAGTTTTAGATCGGAATTCAAATGGACCAGCGAAGCTGCACGAGCTTTTGAAGAACTCAAAGCTTACTTGGTACATTACCGACTCTCACCGTACCAGAAGAAGACGAGGTGCTAACAGTATACTTGCTCGCATCACGCGGCGCCATCAGTGCAGTTCTAGTCGCCCATCGAACCGGAGCTCAGATCCCCATTTATTATGTAAGTCGAACGTTAAAAGATTACGAAACAAGGTATCCAAACTTGGAGAAATTAGCTCTGGCATTGGTCCATGCTTCAAGAAGGCTTCACCGACATTTTCAAGCTCACCCAATTGAGGTCTGAACAGATCAAAGAATCCAGCACGTTCTCTGGTGACCTGAAGTATCGGGTCAAATGGCGAAGTGGGCAATCGAGCTAGGTGCCTTCAACATCACCTTCAAAACCAAGGGTCCATTAAAAGGCAGGTGATAGCTGATTTCTTAGTTGAAATGCCAGAAGATAAGGAAGTGGAAGGAACGGAGCAAGCTCCAAACAAACCTTGGTCTTTGTATACGGATGGAGCCTCGAGTGCCGAGGGTGCGGGAGCCGGGCTAATACTCATCGATCCTGATGGCATGGATATGACATATGCACTCCGTCTAGAATTCAAGAGCTCCAATAACGAAGCTGAATATGAGGCATTATTGGCCGGATGCCGGCTTGCGTTTAGCAGCCAAAGTTGGAGCAAAAAACGTCGTAGCCCATGTTGATTCACTACTCGTAGCAAATCAAGTAAATGAGAGTACGAAGCAAGGGAAACCAACATGGTTGAGTATTTAGAACAAGTGAAGCAAGCGATGGCATTGTTCGACTCGTGCAAGGTCAAACACAACCCTCGTAGCAAAAACAAAAAGGCCGATGCTTTAAGCAAGCTAGCATCTATGTCATTCAGCCATCTCGCTAAAGAGGTACTGGTAGAAGTGTTGACTGCACCATCGATTGCCACTCCACAGGTCATGCAAGTGGAAGCTCCGTCACAAACTTGGATGACTCCGATCGTCAACTACTTGGTACACGATGTCTTGCTAGTTGATAAGGCGGAAGCCAGAAAAATCCAGATCAACTCGCTTCAATACCAAATGCAAGAGGGGGTTTGTACCAAAAGACTTTTCTCGGCCCTTTGTTAAATGTCTCGATCCGGAGCAAGCTAGCTACATCTTCAGAGAAATACATTATGGCATTTGCGGAATCCATGCCAGACCAAAAATGATCGTAATAAAAGTCAACAACGCAGGGTATTATTGGCCCGGGATGCACGAAAGTACGGTAAAAGAGCTCCAGCAATGCGATGAACGCTAGAAACACGCGCCGATAAGCCTCCGAGCGAAGAATGAAATGATACCAGTAACTGCCGCATGGCCTTTTCAAAAGTGGGGCGTAGATATAGTTGGGCCCTTCCCACGATTAAGCGGAAGTGCTCAGTATTTGCTGGTGGCAGTAGATTATTTCACCAAGTGGGTGGAAGCTCGACCATTCACGGTTATCTCTGGCTATAATGTGACGAGGTTCTTCTGGGAACAGATCGTGTGCCACTCCGGTCTTCCGCTATATATAGTAAGCGATAATGCAAAAAAGTTTGTAGAAAACCCATTCAAACGGTGGTGTGAGAGTTTGAAAATTAACCAACTCTTCTCTTCGGTCGCTAACCCACAGGGGAACGGGCAGGCCGAACAGATAAATCGCCAAATCGTTGATGGGATAAAAAGAAGGCTTGGTTATGAGGGAAAAGGATGGGCAGACGAGTTACCGAACGTATTATGGGCTCACTGAACCCTACACAAGACAAATAATAGAGAAACACCGTTCAGCCTTACGTACGGTAGTGAAGCAGTGATCCCCGCAGAGATCGGGTTCCCGAATTAAAGGTGCAAAAATTCGGAGAAAAACGAACAGGAGCTCCGATCTAATCTCGATTTGTTGGAAGAACGCCGAAACATAGCTGCAATCAAAGAAGCCCGATACAAAAAGAAAATCGAAAAGTACTATAACACCCGTACCATTCTTTATAAATTTAAAATTGGAGACTATGTGCTCCGGAGCAACGACGCAAGTCGAGTTGAGGCCCCTGGAAAATTGACCCCTAAGTGGGAAGGACCGTATCGCATAAAATAAGCTAGTGATAAAGGGTCCCACGTGCTCGAAAAGATCGACGGAACCTCCATCCCAAGAACATGGAACGGGATTCACCTGAAGAAATGCTTCATGTAGACGCCTGCCCTCTACGGGCCAAAAAGATCACTCTTTTTATGTTAGTATTTTCTTTTTCCATGTAAGTGTCGGGAGGGTAATGCCCCGAACATGTTTCCAATTTTCCTGTAAAACCGGGAGGGTCTGCCCCAGAACTATGTTATCAAGCTATTAAATAAAGCGGTCTGCATTTTAACAGTACAAACCATAGTATATCTATGTATAAGTTCGAACGATATAAAAGTGTGCACATGCGGGCCTCGACCCATGCCTCCCGCCGATCGAGAAGGCTTAAATAGTTCAAAAAAATAACAAAAATCTGTTAAGCAAAAGGATCTGATTCGATCCAATCATAAAAAGCATAAAGGATTTAAGCAAGTAAAACAAACTTATAAAAGTTCTTGCTACGATCCGGTCATTTAGATGGCCCGATAAAGATTTGGCTAAGTAGTAAAGGTTTGGACGCAAACTAAAATTAAAAGCCAAGCATAAATATCATAACCAAAGTTACGATTCCCTAAAAGTTAAGAAAGCATGTCTGATAAAATCATAACAAGCCTAAATTGTACGGTTACATGCCATAATAGAAATAAAAACATTGTACGAGTACAAAAACACACACAAGGGTTTTTTTAATCATCCTTGATAATGGGAAGTTCGCTCTTCTGCTTTATAACCGACAAAGGTTCGTTCACCAGCTCCAAAACCTTGTCAAGAACCGAGATGTGAAAATTGTCAAAAGCCTTGATCGCAGCATCTAAGGTGTCTTTGGCTCCCTCATCATATCCGAGAACCTCTTCAACGGACCAGGCCGAACTTTTTGCAGCTTGAAATCCCTGTTTAATTCCATCGTTCACACCCACAGCATTGACGCTGTTAACTAAATCAGCAACCACTCTCTCCAATTCGGGGCTCTGATGGACTAGCTTCATAACCCAGGCCACCCCTTCCGTCAAGAACCACTGTTTTGTAAGTAAAAGTTCCAATGTAAGGCCGTACAACTCAACCATCTCACCATCATACCGAGATAGCATGTCTTTCATATCAGTAACAGCGGCCAGGTGCGACTCGACGGCTTTGTCGCGGGCCCTCTCAAGCTCAATTTTGTCTAAAGAAGAAAACAACGGGTTAAAAGAAGTTAAGAAAACAAGCAAATAACGGGCGTCTTATGAACGTACCATTGATCAAACGATGATGATCAGCCAAAAGTTGTTCATAAGAAGATTGCATCTTCTTTTGCTCCGTTTTACTTCCTTCTTCGACCTTAGACAACTTTTTCTCTAATGCTTCAAACTTTAACTTGAAATCCTCTAAATCTTGAAGAGCCTTGTCTCGAGCCTCATAAGCAGCCGCAGCTGAAGCCTGTGAGGCTTTGTTGATCTCTCTTCCTTCTAAAGCTTGCTCCTTCAAACGGTCCACCTGAGATCGAAGCGATGAGAGCTCCTGTTTAGTCTTTGAGCGAACATTATCTTCATTCTTCAGAAAAGCGACCTCACGCTCGAACCAACGACAGTTAGATTCGGCCTCAACCCACCATTTGTATGCTTCGACCACCCAGGAATTGGATTGGGCCTGATTTAGCATCAGAGCGTTTTCGAGTTCCGGGCCACACATTTTCCTATAATATGCGTGTTTGGCAGGAGTGCCAATATGAAATGTAGGATCGTGTAGCTGACCCGAACGAGTCGTTCAGAGGAGTTTTTATCTGTTTCAGGTGCGGAAAACAAGAAACAGACTTAGAAACAGCTTGTTCTTCACTTTAAACACTGATTTGATTGATATTACAACTTATACAGCCACTGGATAAACCGGCAGCACTTTGGTATCCAAAATCACAAAAGTTACATTTGATTTCGCTTGGCACCTATATATAGTGTGAAGATTCCGCTTGAAAGTGTCCGGAACCAGTTCAAGCGAAATCACTATGTTGTGATTCCGCTTGAAACTGCCAAACATCATTTCAAGCGAAAACAACATCTTCAAGAGAAATCAACAATATTACAACCTTAATCATCCTATTTTCTCGTACAACGTGCCCTGATCTAACCTATCTAGTACAAGACTCGATACAAGACGAAGTCGATAGATGCATGCACTAACAGTCTCCCCCTCAGATGTTGACGAGTCTTACGGTGTCGAGTCTTTGCAACTTCAGTCTTGATCCGTCTCTGGGCTTCACTTTTTCGATCAATATCAACAGACTCCCCCTAACAATGTGCTGGCATTCCTTAAGTTCATCAGCATCATCTGCTTCAGGATCGTAATCTGGCTTTCAAGATCGTTGCCTGGCTCAACCTTTGTCCACCGAGTCCTCAGGTATCGGAACCTGGCTCTAAGCTTATCAGGATCGATCAGCCTGGCTCTACTAATGTTGTTCCAAGATCGTGCCCTGGCTCCCATCCAGCTCAGGATCATCCCCTGGCTCAGACTTACACCTGCACAATCTCTACCTCAAAGTAAATCTCTCAAAATTAAACATTTCAAATTTTGGAATTCAGACTCTTCCTCAAATTTAACCATAAACTTGATGAACCACTTGTAGATTTGATCAAACAACACATTTTCTTTCAAACACAGACTCCCTCTTCACAAAGATGTCATCATGTTTAGCACTTGGAACTTTGAAAATCAGCTTTTCAACACCAGTTGTCAAAAATCTTTTTGTATTTTTCAAAATTTATGCTAAAACACACTAAAAATCTTTTTGAATTTTTAATTGTAAAGAAATGCAGTAAAGAAATATTTACAGACAATATTTTTGTGAGTTTGTGTAAGAGGATCATATCAGTTTCTGAGACAAATCACCAACACCGTTAAGCTTCATTTCATTTTAAGTTCTAAACAATTCACCTAGATTGTCAGTATATTGGCACACTTAAATTTTCACACAAAGTTCAACTGTTTCGAGATACGATATTAATGTCTTAAGAACTTAAACTTATTCGAGTGTCCCACTACTTGAATATACTCCCTTATCCAGATCCCAATATTCAGTCTTACAGGTGAGTATACCACAGATGATATCTGCAAAGGGGTTAGATGCGAAACCGTGAGAGCTCAGGTCAGAACTTCCGTTCAGCAGAGAGATGACGGTTCGACTTTTGGTGTGTCCCCTTTAGAGGATCTTTTCTTCAACAGCAATGATTATCAATTTTATTGTTTCATCATTTTGCTGAGGGCGAGCTTATATTTCAAAGCATTTGCAGAAAGTATTATACGGGAACTAGGTCAGAATTTCCATTCAGCAGAAGTCCCGGGATAATACCCCAGATATCACTGAGTATAAAGACCTAGTATCTCAGAAAGAGGGACCTTTCAAATAAGATTTCGGGGGTTACCCATATATCCAAGAAGTTGTTCCCCACGATATAAGCAAGTTTGAAATTTAGATTTATATCTCATTACAATCTACTAAATGTGCAAAAACCTACTGACATATCCGCAGTGAGATTGTTTATCACATTTTACTTTCCATATCTTTAGCATGTTGTGACAGTCCACTGATGTACTATCATTTCCTCTTTTTACAACAAAACTCATTTTGAATTTTATCATGTTTTTGTCTTTTTCAAATTTTCTAGTGTTTTTGGATTTTCTGAAATTTTTACTTCCCCTAAAATACGAACACATTAAAGAAATTTGAAAACAAACTGTACAAATAAAGTGACAACTGATATCAAATTGCCTCAATTCGCTATCCACTTGGCATAAACAATCAGAACTCCCCCTTTCAACAAACTATTTTCTCATTAAGATTTCAAAACACTTAAGTTTGTTTTAATCAAAATGATTTTTCCGGAAAATAAGTTTGTTTTTACCACTTGTAGGGACTGGTTCATCATATTGTCTTTTAACCAAAAATATGAGGATTACATCAAGTTCAACCTAATGACCTTGACGAATCACTTGTATCACTTGTAAGTATATCCACACCATTTAACCACATGTAGGAATAAAACATCTACACAAAATCATTTTACCAAACAAGATGCCGATTCCTGCTTCACACTTACCAACCTGGAAGCTCCGGCATAGTCCATCACCTGTAAAAATTTATCAACATTAAAATCTTTTTGCAAAATCTATCATAATAAGAATGATGCCGATTCCTGATCCACAATTACAAACTTGGGATCTCCAGCAAGTCAGGTATTTCAATCAAAGAAAATGTCCACCCAAGCCTGACCAGCTTTGGGTGACTTCAATTCTGATTCAGTTGGGTTATAAGTTGCTTTCTTTGTTACATAAAAATCTTTAACCCCTTTGGCCTTCCCCTCGACCATTTTCCCAAAGATTTTCTTAACATTCCCATTGAATGCTTTCTCAACATCGAATTCTTCTTTCACAGAATAGAATTGATTTGAGATTTCAACCTTCCCAACTTTTGATTTGAAATTCTCAGTCCTCAATGGTGGAAAGTTCTCATCATCCATTGGAGGCACTGAATTTTCCTCTTTCACCTCAACTTGTGGCTCCACTGATTTTGTGGAATCAGATTCATCGCCGATTTTTTCGTAAAACTTCTTAACAACCCACATTTGGCTGTCATGCTCTCTTTTTGTAAAATCTTGTTTTTGAACTCTCACCAACTTCATATGTTGAATTTTCAAAAATTTTGAATTTCTCCGTTGGTGCTTCAACATCGACAACTTTTTCTTTCAGTTTTTCAGAAACTCCCTGTTTTGTTTTGGTATTTGTCGGACAATTCCATGCAATATGACCAACTTCATTGCATTTAAAATAGGTTCTAGTTTCCTTTCGATGGAAAACTCCAGTTCCTTTCCTCTCAGCAAGAAACTCCTGGTTAGATTGTCTCCAGAAAGGTTTCTTCTGTTCCTCCTCAGCACTTTCTCCTGAAACAAATTTTGTGTTTGTTTTAGAAATTTTGTCATTTTTACAATTTTCAGGTGGAATAAAACCGAGACCTTTCTTCTTGTAGTTACCCTTATGGTTTGGTTTCTTTTGAAAACCAGAACCAGAATTGTAACCCTTTTTCTTGTTTAATCGTTGTTGAACTCTTGAAGTGTATTTTTTAGGTTTTTCAAGATTTTTCAAAACTTTCAATTCAGGAATATTAATTTCTATTAGTTTGAAAGCCTTGTTAATCATTTCCGTTTTGACACTTCTTATTGGAAACTCTTTGTTATAATATAATTTGTCAGAATCATTCAAAGTATAAACTACTTCGAATGTTTCATCATTCAAATTCGATTTTGATAACAAAAACTCTTTACTGTAAACCCGTTTAACCGACGATTTTTGACTGTTGACTGACGAACTTGACCCTCCAGACTCAGACTTTGACTCAGACTCCTCATCAGTATCTAACACCTGATCGACCACCTTTTTGATTAACTCAGACTCATGATCAGTGTTAGACGAGGTGAACGTGACGTCAATGTTTTCTGGTAATTCATCAATTGTATCGGTTTTTAACTTTATATTTACTGCTTTTTCGACTTGCTCCTCATTTGGTTTTATGGGAGAATAACCTTCCTAGATCGGAGGCGGATACTTGTTATAGCTAACACTCGGTTTCTTACCAGTATCCTTCTTCTTTGACTTCTCCTCCTGAAATGCTTCGAAACCTGCAACAGTTGGATAAATTCGATCAATAAGATAATCAGAACTAGAATAACTTAGTAATAAGCGTCTGATTCTCTCATTCTCAATTTTCTCAGTCTCCAACTCTTGTTTCAGTTTGGCACATTCTTCAATGTAATGATTAATTGCTTTTTGCTTCGTCATCATTGTTACATTCATCATTGTCAAAGCATCTTCTCTCTCAGAGTTTGTCTTTTGAAGACCAGTTACTGTTCTATTCAAAACATCATAAGATTCCTTCACGTAATTGAGATTGAACAGTAATTGTTCCTTTGTCTTCTCAAATTCAGCCAACTTTTTGTCTTTTGCTGCACATTCTTTGCAAGGTTCTAGACACTTTGAGCAAGGCATGATGACTTCAACAATCTTTTCTACCTCATTGATTTTCTCGGCTTCAACAACTTTTTCACTTTCAATCACCTTCTCTGTTTCAACAATCTTTTCAGCAACAATTTTAACTTCTTTATTTTGAACAGTCTCACCTTCTTAAACAACACTTTCAGACTTTATTTGCCTTTGTTCTTTTGATGCTTGTCTCTCCTTCAGCTTCTCCAAGCGATCTGCAAAATAAAATTGAAAGCTTTCAGGAGATAAATGAATTTTGCAACATTAATATGTCTTTCTTCTTCATCATCACCACTGTCATCAGTTGGTGATTGATCAAACTCTATTGACTCTTCAGAACTATCATCTGAAAGACTAGAATCAGATGGTGTTTGATCAAAAACAGTTGCTCTTTCTGATCTTTCTGAGCTTTCTTCTAAAATTTGTGAGCTTTCATCTGATGAAACAGACTTTTCTTCTTCACTCGACACATTAACTCCAACAACTTTCATCCACTTGGTAAACATATCTGGTTCTTTCATAATTTTAGCAATGAAAGCTTTGAACTCTCCATTCTCATCTACAAACTGATCCCAGCTGAAACCTTCCGGTAGTCTTTCATCATCCTGATTGATTAAGCTTGCTTTGCTGTCGGATGGAATGTATTTATCCCAGCTGAAATTTTCTTGATTCACTAAACATGCTCTCTTTGAATCCTCTATCACTTTTCTACCATGAGCCACTTGTGGTTCTTGTTGTTGTTGTTGTTGTTGACCAACTTTTTGATATATGGCTTTCCGGTAGTAATAATCTTTTCCGAATGGATTCTTTGCATCATTTGCCTCTCTATTCTTGCATTCCCTCTTGAAATGACCTTTCTCCCTGCGTCAAAAACAGGTAACTTTAGATTTATCAAAACCTAAAGTAGAAACATGTGCGTCAAGAAAATCATTTCTTCCAGTAATCAGTTTGAACTTTTCAGCTCTTCTCAAAACACTAGATAGACACCATTTGATGTCCATTAGCTCCATTTCTTCAGCATCTATCTGATCGTAATCCTCTTTTGTTAGCATAGGATTTCCGATACTCCCTGCAACCAAGCCTTCATAGGATAGTAGCACGGAACCAAGTAATGCCATGTGATCTTTCGCAACTTCTTCAGAGAAACTTTGACCATCAGGAAGATTCAAAGCAATGTTACATTGAATCACACAACCATTTCCAGTTTTTGAGCTTTGAGAGTGAAAACTTGATGTTGAACTCTTTGGATTGACACTTGGGTATGAAGAGAAACCACTGCTGCTAGTAGGACTTTGTTCAACATTTTCATATGAATTTCCAGCACTAAACGCAGTTTGAATCTTCGGACTTCTTTCAACCTCTTGAATACTGCCTTTATAGTACATTTTCACATCTTGTTGACCACTCAGATTACTCATCCTCGCAATCTTCTGCTGTTCAAGATCTTGACCCTCAATCTTCTTGATGAACTGAGAAATCGTCAGACCATCATATTCTCCAGTGTTCTTAAGAATCATCAAAAATGTACCCCACTCTTTCTGAGGTAAAGCATCAGCTAATTTGTCGACCCATTCCTCTTCTTCTTTGGTTATGCTTAACAATGACATAGAGCGCACTAAATGGCAATATCTTTCAATCAGCTTCTTTGTATCTTCCCCTAGCAAACTAGTGAAAAGATCAAATTCTTTCTTGAGAAGTGCCTTTTTACTCTTAATCATCTTCTCACTTCCCTCAAATTTGGTTTTAAGAGCAGCCCAAATTGATTTTGAAGTTTTGTCATGTTGTAGTAATACAAAAATGTATTCTTTAATAGCTTGCTGAAGTAAACTTATCATCATCTTTTCAGCTTTGTACATGTCACGTTCTTTGTCATTGAAATCAGAAATTGCTTTTTCAGTTCGCAGTTCAGTACGTGGTCGAACATACTTCTTCAAAATACACTCCCAAGATCTAAGATGGTTAGCTTGAACCCAGTTTTCAAATCTATCTTTCCATCCGTAATACTCTTCTATGCTCATTAGCTTCGGGGGCTTTTGTAAAGTTCCGGTCTCATTTTCCAAATTCATGTTCTGAGCAATTGAAGCCAGAGTAGTCTGAGATGTGGCGAACGCGTTGTAGAATTCTTCACTCATAATGAAAACAAATTTAAGTGAAATAATCCAATTCAAGCGAAATCCCTTTCAAACACCTGTTCAAGTGAAATCACCTGAAAATACAACTTCAAGCAAGATCAGTAACTCAAGCGGAATAAGATGTTTAAGCAAAATGACCTGATTTCGCTTGAAATTCAAGCGGAATAAGGCCTTTGGAGAGAAATCAAATGTTTCGAGCGAAATCTCTGATTTCGCTTGAAATTTTTTCAAGCGGAATAATGGATTTGGAGCGGAATCACCAACAACTCGAGAGAAATAGCAGATTTCGCTTGAAATTTTCAAGCGGAATAGACAATCTCGAGCGGAATCACAACTTGTTCGTTCAAGCGGAATATCAACTCAGGCCCATTTTATCCATTTTTAAGCTGAATTTTAATGTGAAACTTTCAAGGGTTTGTTAACATGCATTTTTAAACAATCTGTGAAAAATTGATCCGATTTTAACCGTGAAAACTTGAAGTTTTTGAAAAGAAGGTGTAGAAACAGAAAATTTCAAGCTGAATCGTACAGAACTCCTCCTCCTGAGCTCTGATACCACTTGTAGGATCATGTAGCTGACCCGAACGAGTCGTTCAGAGGAGTTTTGATCTGTTTAAGGTGCGGAAAACAAGAAATAGACTTAGAAATAGCTTGTTCTTCACTTTAAACACTGATTTGATTGATATTACACCTTATACAATCATTGGATAAACCGGCAGCACTTTGGTATCCAAAATCACAAAAGTTACATTTGATTTCGCTTGGCACCTATATAGAGTGTGAAGATTCCGCTTGAAAGTGTCCGGAACCAGTTCAAGTGAAATCACTACGTTGTGATTCCGCTTGAAACTGCCAAACATCATTTCAAGCGAAAACAACATCTTCAAGCGAAATCAACAATATTACAACCTTAATCATCCTATTTTATCGTACAACGTGCCCTGATCTAACCTATCTAGTACAAGACTCGATACAAGACAAAGTCGACAGATGCATGCACTAACAGTGAAACAACGCCATTTTCGCAGAGAGAGCGTCCACGATCCTATCCTTATTTGTCACACCCCAATGGCTGAATCATCGGGGCATGGCACTGAGCGAAATAGATTGTCCAGAAGTTTCCATAACAATTATCATTACTATTCAATTTAAATAACACGTCCCATACCGTATCTCAAACAGTAAACAAATTATTACAAACAAAATCCAGGCAAATGTTTCTGTTCCGACAACCCAGATTTTAAACACAGCAATTGTTTATCTGCTTCTAGAGACCCATAATTTGACTACTACAGACAACTATTTGTAGGGCTCTAGAGCTTTATTCTAGCCTCGCTTTCCTAGCAGATAAGCATCTTAAACACTTGTCACATACGTTAAAATAAAAGTCAATACACATAGTGTAAAGGTGAGCATACAAGTTTAGTAATAGCGTATAGAGTTCGAAATAGTTTACGCATAACCAGCACGTACACAGAGGAAAACGAAGCATGTTAATTATTGACATGGATGTATCGATACCAATGACTGCGGGTTGACTGCCCAAGGCAGTTCGCAATACATGATCACCACTGTAATCCATGCAAGTAATTGTCCTTAACAACCCCCGCATGAGCGGGTCCTGAGTCCAAACTATAGTACTATCGTCGTTAAGGCCGGTAGACAGCATTCTACGTGTAAACATAACAGAAGGCATTCATTTAGTCACGTAATACATGCGGTAACGGTTAGCATTTAAAGCATTGTGTAGTGTGTTCGATGGGATTTTATATAAGTAACATATGTAACACCCAAAAGTGCATAAAGCAAAAAGAGGTCGAGTATACTCACAGCGGTTGATGGATTGAAGGGAGCGCTTGAGATTAAGGTTAGCCTGAATAGTTCGATAGCATAAAGATAAGCGACGCGTAAAACGGAAAACAAGTGTTGGAGGGTCGGGCAGCTGGCCGATCGGACGATAGTCTGATCGGACGGCTGACCGTTCGGTTGACAGTTCGTTCGGACAGTTGTCCGGTCGGACGGCAGTCCGATCGGATGGCTGTTCGAGTGGATTGTTTCTTCCTTTGTGTAGGATGTGTTTGTGTATGATGGGTTGACTTTTGAAGTCTTTGTTGCAGTATAAGAAAACATTTGAAGTATCTTTACCTTTCAGGTCGGTCGATCAGACGGTCGTTCGATCGGCCGGCAACCCGATCGGCTAGGTACCTCAGCAAAACAAGTTCTCAGCAGGGTGTCACCTGATCGGACGATTGTTCTATCGGGTGGCACTCCTAGTGCGTCGAACATGTTGAAAAATCGATTAAGTGTTGAAGTCAAGTATCTCATGATCCGAAGAGTAATCCAATCGGACGGTAGTCCGATCGGACAACAGTTCGTTCAATACTCCACTCCAAATGAATTATTTAAGTGTGGGACCTTTGTGCTAGCCGATCGGCTGGCCAGTCGATCGGCTGACTGTCCGATCGGCTGGCTGTCCGTTCGGACAGCAGTCCGATCGGTCAGCACCCTGACCTGGTCAGCCTGTTCGTCTAACACTTGGTTGTTTTGATTGTTTGTCGTTTTATCGAGGTATTTTGACAACGAGTCAAACCACAGCACCCTCGTCTTTACTTGGTTCTCCTAGTCGGACAGGATTCACCCAAATCCGGCTAGCGAACGGTTCGAGACAGTGTTTAATGCTTAACTCGAAATCGATGAACCTCATGGATAGAATCCGGATCTGGGGCCACGCAACCACCGGAATGATTAGCAAGTTGGCACAAGCTCCGTCTCTATCGGTTTTGAAGATATCGAGTGTAAAAGAGTTGAAAGAAAGTTGGAAAAACCATCTTTCAATCCCTTTCACCGTGAATATGTTTAGATCTATGAAAGATCTTTTTTTGTTTATGTGGAAATCGGTTAGATTCAAGCTATTCTTGGTGGTTTAAGGCCAAAACATGAAGTTCTTCAAGAACCCATGATGACATCATCCTAGAACACTTGAATCTTGATGATTTCATAGTTAAAATTAAGATTTGAAAGATAGAAAGGTATAGGAGTGCGTGTAGATCAAGAAAGTACAAGATTTAGGACGAGATCTTACCGAAATTGAGAGAAATCTGCAAAAAAAGTGAGCTGAGCGTGCTGGTCGGACATAGGTTTCCAAAAGTAGAAAGTTTGACAAGGACAGGGGTATTTATTGGATGCCAAAAGAGGTAAAGGCTGGCCGATCGGTCAGGCAGCACGGTCGGACAGCCTGTCCGATCGGACAGCAGTCCGATCGGCTGGCTGTTCAATCGGCTGGTAGCCTGATCGATCAGCTGCCTGATACGAGTGTTCGGTGCGACGATTTTTGATATTTCGATTGCGAGCGATGCAAATTACTTTTAATCCCAACTACTATATCCACATACAATCATCCTTATTTCGTATTCGACTTGCGATTGTGATTCGATTAAGATGTATTCGATTGACTACCACACATAACGTAAATAATCATGCACAAGTAACACATAAGGCACACACACATGTATATTAGTCACCAAAATGTGTATTTCGAGTTGTGAGCACGATGTTGATTAGATTAGTTCGATTAGTGTTTAATTGACTTCATCGCATTGTTACTTCCTACTATTCACAGTCGTAATGCGATTCGTAAAGATAAATACACTTCGATTGTTGCGATTTTAGCTAATTACTCCACATAATACAACTAACGTAAACATAAAATAGACTAACTATAGTCAAAGAAGTCAAAACAGGAATTGAGCAAGGAATGACAGATCACACTTAGCGATCTTTTCTTCCTTTGACTTCAATCTTGACTTTGACTTTGACTTTTGAAAACACGAGGTGTTACATTATTAGCCAATGACCAATCGGGGACATATTTCTCCAAAGCATGAGCAGAATCCGCGTCCACAGCCTCGCCCGAACCTAGCTCCCGTCATATAAAAACAGCTTCAGTTTCATACCACAAGGGGGACGAAGAAGCACTATCCCCAACATCGATTTGCTGAAGACTTGGCCTCGAAATGTTAGAAGCAACCCCAGTAGTAGGCTTACCCGAAGGGGATAGATCGATCTTCTTAAAGGCCAACAGATCGGGCATATCAGTGTCAACGATTACTTTGGTAGTTGGGCCCCCGAAAGACAACGGGCTCGGAGGAAGGTTGACAGGTTGATCTCTCGGGGTTTTGCCACCATGAAGATGAGCGCTCATGAGCTCCAACAAATCCCCAGCAGCAGAGAACTCGGTGACTCGATCGGTTTCGTCCTCTAGAATAACTGTTTTCAAATCCAACTTAGTTTTCTTCAACTTCTTAGGGTTCGGATCAGGTTTCGATGAGGTGTTTCGACTCCTCTTAAAACTGACTTGAGGACGAACCTCAGCATCATCTTCGCCACCTTCAGCATTCACTCCCTCATCTTCAACGAACATATGTACCGAACCATACAACACAACTTTTGAACCCGAGTCTTTAGGACCACTCGACTCGGTCTTTTTTCCTTTATAACCGCCAACCACCGAAGCTGTTTGAACCGGGGCCACATTCGCCACCTGAGCTGAGGGAGCCGAGCTCGAACCTCCTTGACCAGCCACGGCAGCAGGCTCTCTAATCGGGCAAAGGTTTTCCTTCACTACAGTCAGGTACGGTGGATCCCCCTTCGGTGTTCTTGTAGCTCGAATATCGAGCTCGGAAGAGTCAAAAGATTTCAACCTTAAAGCTTCCTTCAAATCCATAATTGCGAAAAACAAAGCAATACGCAACATAAATATACTTACAAAGCAAAATAGAAAGCAAAACAATGCACGAAAAGCAGCGTTCAAGCTAAAGACATAACTAACCCTCTCCGTCCCATTTAAGGGTAGAATAATACTCCGGTTCAGACCATATCGTGCTTATCCTCCCCATGACTAGAATGTGTTCCGGAAATTTCTGGACACGACCGACTTCCTTAATCAGAGCAGAGTACAAATCCTTATTGAACACAAAATCCTCAGGAAGGGGATGAGGAAGACTGGATCTTTTTAATCTCCAAGTCATCTAAGGAGGTACGCACCGATCGTCCACCAAAAAGAAGCGGTCTTTCCAATCCTTCAGGCTCGTAGTAATCCATGAATAACAGCAGGCGTTCTTCTTACGAACCTCGAAAGTGTACCAATCACCGGATTGGTTCAACTTATAAAGGGCCTAGAACACATCCAAATCTGGATCGGAATCTAAGCTACGACAGGCAAGTTCGAACTGGCATACCTTGGCCAGACCGAAGGGGTTCATCTGGGAAAGATGAACCTCATGAAACAACAAAACCCTAATAAAAAATTTCGTCAAAGGAAGACGATAGTTACAGTAATCGAACATCTGGGTGTAAACACCTATCTTCCCGGGAACGAAAGGATAGATAGCTTTATCTTTTTCAGGGAGAATTGTAAAGAAGCAGGAATCGCGTATTGTTCCACAAACCACGCCAAGCCATTCCGGTTTAAAATATTGAAACAACCGGACAAGTTACTTTTGTTAGCCATGATTTATAAAGAAGAAGATACTAACCTGCCTGCAAAAGCGATAATCCAAAGGAAGATGAAGAGTTGGGGGAAGAAGAAACAGATAAAAAAGTGAAAAAGTGAAACTTTTTTCACCAATTTATAAAGAAAATACACTGCCTCAAACGGCCCAATAGAAGCACGACACGTCATAATGGGTGACACAAGTCAAGCGTCACGTCAGTTAGAGGAAAGATAAAACGACCACCAGTCACTTAATGAAAGTCACCGCCGAAATTCAAAACTCAAAAAGTAATAAACAAAACCGGCATAGAAAAAAGCACCGAATCTAAAGACCCCACCAATTAGTTCAAAGCTTTTACTAAACAAACGCTACGAACTAGGGGGACTTGATGAGGATACGTCTTGGCCGGACCGAACACTTAATAGAATGTAAGGTCGAATCGACAGCCCAAAGGAATGATCGGACCTAGTGTCCCCAGTCGGAACGATAAAAGCCACATGATCTTCTCTAACTAACTGGGACCCACGGCTTTAACTACTTGATAGTGACTGGTCCGACCCTAACTAACTCGCCACGTCAGCATACCCCAAAAGTATAAATACCCTGCCAAGACTTCCCACAAAGGGTAATGCTACTTTCTCTCTCTAAACTCTCCTCTCTCTCTCTCTCCCTGACTTATTTCTCCTCACAAATACTTATTCTCACGCCCGAGCTTGGTCACAGAGAGGCCCCCTCCCTGTGACGAGGCTAACGGTGTGCTTTCTTCCTTGTGATCTTGCAGGTTTTGTTGGTGCATACGTCTGTCGACTTCGTCTTGTATCGAGTCTTGTACTAAGTATGTTAGATCAGGGCACGTAGTTCAAGAAAATAGGTTTAGAGCTAATTCCGCATGAAGATCCTAATTCCGCATGAAAGTAACATATTGTAATTCCGTACGGAATTAAGTCTCGCATGAGACTAATTCTGTTTGGAACCTGTTTCACTCGGAATTACAGCCTCTATATATAGTAGTTCATGCGAAATCAGTTGTAACAGTCTGTGATTCCGGTACCGAAGTGCTGCCGACGTGCCGTTTGATTGTAAACTGTGTTAAATCAATATACAAGGCATTTTAAAGTGATTTCAGCTGTTTTATAAGTCTGTTTCTTAGTTTCCGCCTCTGAAACAGATCAAGAACTCTTCTAATTGACTCATTTGGATCACTACACGATCCTACAAGTGGTATCAGAGCTCAGGAGGAGGAGTTCTTACCAAAACAGCCTTTATTTCTCACTTCTACGCCTTCTTGTTCACATTGAACTAGTTTTCACGGTCGAAATGGCTTGAATTTCACATATTAAGTGCGAAACAGTGTTTTAATGAATCCTTGAGAAAATTGGACCTTAATTCAACATAAAACTGATAATTTGGTTAATTCCGTTTGAAAACTTGTTCGAAAATGCTGACGTCACCCTAATTCCGTACGGAATCACCAGCTTCATTTCAAACGAAATTAACTAATTCCGCTTGAAAGTTTTAATTTCGCGACAAAAGTGTAATTTCGTTTGAGCCGGTTCACACGATATTACCTAATTTCGCACGGAATTAACTAATTCCGTTTGTGATTTGTTATTCCGTGTGAAGTAATTCCACGTGGAATTACTTATTTCGTTTGAAATAGGTAATTCTGTGTGAAGTTTTAATCTCGTTTGAAGTTTGTTTTGCAGGTAATCTCGCTTGAAGAGTAATTCCGTTTTGAAACTGTATTCCGTTTGAACTTGTGTTTTGTGAAAAGATTACCAAATCATGGCTGAAGAATTTTACAATGCATTTGCAACACCAGTGGCTCCAGTTACGGCTGCTGAAACATTGTACAGTGAGAATGAGACAAGAACTTACCAAAAACCGCCGAAGCTGATGTATATTGAAGACTTTAAAGGATGGCAGAGTCGTTTTGAGAACTGGGTGCAAGCATACAAGTTTGATGCATGGTGTGCACTAGAAAAAGATTACGAAAAACCGAAAAACGAACGTGGGCTTGAAAAGGCATTTAGTGATTTTTCTGATGGTGATAAGTTGAAATACACAAGTTAAAAGATGATGATCAGCATTCTCCTGCAAGCAGTTAAAGAAGATATCTTTGTGTTACTTCAACATTCGGGTACTGCAAGATCAATTTGGAATGCGTTGATTCAAAAGTTCAAAGGAAGTGCTGATATGATCAAAAACAAGAAGGCTTTGTTGAAGAAATCATTTGATACGTTTACAGCCTTCGAAGGTGAATCAACAAAAACAACCATCGACAGATATTGTCATCTTGTTTTAGAAATGGGAAGATTGCAAATAACAAAAGATGATGATGAGTGGGTGGATAAACTTGCTGATGCGTTACCACAGAACAAGTGGGGAACGTATTTGTTGATCTTAAAACACACGAGAAAATCTAAAAATATGAATCTGGCACAGTTTATTCAGAAGATTGAAGAGCACGAGTTGGATATCCAGAAAACAGCAATTATGAAGAATCCAAATGCTCAACAAGATGCCAGTTTGTATTATCGGGGAACAAGTTTGAAGTTACTACTCCCAGTCCAAAGATTCAAACTTGTTTTAGTGCTGATGGATCCTCTAGTCCGAATGTTAGCACTACAACTCAAAGTGGTGGATATTCTTCATCATTTTCAAGTTTTGATCCAAACAGCACAACATCAAGTCCTCAACAACAAAGTTCTACAAATCTTCAATGCAATGTTACTTTAAACATTCAAAATGGTCACAACTTGTCTCCAGAAATTGCTAAGCAACACATGGCCTCACTCGTTGCTATGTTGGAATCATACGAAAGTTTGATTGCTGGCAAAATTGGAAATCCAATGCTTACAAAAGAAGATTATGACCAAATTGATGCAGAGGAACTTGAGTTGATGGATGTCAAATGGTGCATGGCCAGTGCTGTTAGAAGAGCTGAAAAATTTCAACAAATCACTGGTAGAGATGAGTTCCGAGGATTGGCTACTTCTCCGTTAGGATTTGACAAATCAAAAGTTACCTGTTTCCGTTGCAAAGGAAAAGGACACTTCAAACGAGGATGTAAAAACCAAGAAGCAACTGAGAATCAAGAAAAGAACAATTATTATCAGAAATCAATTTTCCATCAGATTGCTCAACAACCGCAAACTGCACATGCTCGTGCTATTGAAGAAGGACAGAAGAAAGCTTTACGTATTCATCAAGATGATGAAAAAGTTGCAGAGGGATTTAGTTAGGACAAATACATACCTGGTTCAGCTTTTGTTTCCCGAGTTCTGGAAGAAGAAAAAGACAATTCTAGTTCGAAAAGAATATCAATTTTTCCAGATCTAGGAAGTGATATTGATACCGATGATGAGGAAGAATATCTTAACAAAGCTAGAAAAGGTATAGATCCTGATAGTTTTAGTTTGTTTTTTGCAGATAAGATGGAGTTGCTGAATCAGAAGAAGATTGCCAGATTGAAGAGAGAGCTGGAAGCAGCAAAAATGCTGGCTGATGAAAAGGCAAAGACGGAAGCTGGTGAAGCAAATGTTGAACCAGTGACTGAGAAAATAGTTGAGAAAATCGTTGAAGTGGAGAAAGTGATAGAGAAAATTGTCGAAGTTGAAAAAATAGTCGAAGTAGAGAAAATCGTCGAGGTTGAAAAGATAGTTGAGGTTACTAAACCTTGTGAGAAATGTTCAGAATCTTGCAAGAACTGTGATGAGAAAGATAAGAAGATTGCTGAATTAGAAAAAAATTAAAGAAGATTTGTTGTTTGATGTGAAGTATGTGAAGGAATCGTATGATGTACTGAACAACACAGTAAATGGTTTGAAAAAGACAAACTCAGAAATTGAAGCTGCTATGACAAAGATGAACACATTAATGTCGAAGCAAAAGGTCATTAACGAGTATATAGAAGATTGTGCACAGTTGAAGAAAGAAGTAGAGCTTAAGAAGATTGAGAGTGAAAGGATTAAACGATTATTGTTGAGTTATACAACATGTGATTATTTGATTGATCGTGTGTATCCTGCTGTTGCAGGTCTTGAAGCATTCAAGGAGAAAAAGACTGAAGATACTGATACTGGTAAGAAACACAGCGTCAAGTATAACAAGTGTCCGCCTCCAATCTATGAGAGTTATTCCCCCAGGAATCCTAATGAGGAGCGTCTAAAAAAGGCAGTGAACATAAAGTTAAAGTCTGAAACCATTGATGAGTTACCAGACAACATTGATGTCACATTCACAGCGTCTGACACTGATCATGAGTCTGAGTTAGTAAAGAAAGTTGTCGTTCAGGTGTTGGATATGGATGAAGAGTCAAAGTCGGAGTCTAAGTCAGATAGTTCGAGTTCGTCTGAGAAGAGTCCGGGTTCGCCGGTTAAGAGGGTTTATAATAAAGAATTCTTGTTATCAAAGAATAATTTGAATGATGAAATGTTTAAGGTTGCATATACCTTGAATAATTCAGACAAATTATTTTCTGATGAAGAATTCCCAATAAGAAGTGTAAAAACTGAAATGATTAAACAGGTTTTCAAATTAACAGAAATCAATATTTCTAAAATAAAAGATTTAAATCTTTCTGAAAAACCTAAACCTTACACTTCAAGAATTAAACAAAAGATAAACAAGAAAATGGGTTACGGTTGTGGTTATAGTTTTCAAAAGAAACCAAACCATAATGGTAACTACAAAAAGAAAGGATTAGGTTTTAATTCTTCAGAAAATTATAAAAATGAGAAAAATTATAAACCAAAAACAAAATTTGTTGCAGGAGGAAGTTCTGAAGATGAGCAGAAGAAACCGTTCTGGAAACAATCAAATTAGGAGTTTCTTGCTGAAATAAAGAAGAATGTGAGAAAGTTTGCTACAAGAGTTGACAGAAGAACCTGTTTCAAATGCCAAGAAGTTGGGCATATTGCTTGGAATTGTCCCAAGTCCAACTACAAAGAACATGGAGTTTCTTCTAACTTTGATTCGAGAAGGAAATTTGTTGATAAGACAGAACAATTTTTGAAAAAGGATAAAATGTTTGAAAATTCTAGTTCTGAAAAAGGTGAAAGTTCAAAATGTTTTTACAAAAGAAGAGGTGATTTGAACAAGCAGAAATGGGTTGTTAAATCTGGAAGTAATTCTGACAATGAATCTGATTCCATAAAATCAGAGGAGTCACTTGTTGAGAAAAATGAGAAAAGAGATGTGAATTCCGTTCCAGAGGTGAACGATGAAAATTTTCCTCCATTGTCAAAGGAAAATCTGAGGTTGAAAGTTGGAAAGGTTGAGATTTCAAATCAATTCTTCGCTGATAAGGGAGAATTTGATGTTGAGAAGGCTTTCAACGGGAAAGTCAAGCATATTTTTTGTAAAATGGTTGACAGGAAGGTAAAAGGTGCAAAAGATTTTTACAAATCAAAATGTTAGTGGAATAGATGTGTACCAAGATCACCCAAGGCTGGTCAGGCTTGGGTGGACATAATGTTTGAGTAAACACCTGACTTGCCGGAGTTCCCAAGTTTGTAATCGTGGAACATGAATCGGCATCTTTCTCAAAATGTTTTTGAAATTAGTTAAGTGTGACTTGCCGGAACTCCCAGGTTAGTAAGAGTGGAGTAGGAATCGGCATATTTCTTGAGAAATTCACAAAAGGTGATTTTGATCTTACATGTGGTACAGAGGTTTGTTCTTACAAAGTGATTAATCAAGGTCATTAGTTTGAACTTGATGTAATCCTCATTTAAGTGGTTTAAGAGCAATGTGATGAATTGAACCCTAACCTACAAGTGGTTAAAACAAACTAATTTTTCCGGAAAAACCATTTTGATTAAAAAAAACTTAAGTGTTTTGAAATCATAATGGGAAAATGGTTTGTTGAAAGGGGGAGTTCTGATTGTTTACGCCAAGTAGATGGAGATTTGAAGCGATTCGATATCGGTTGTCACTTTGCTTGTACAGTTTGTTTTCAAATTTCTTTAGATGTTTTGCATTTCAAAAAATCCAAAAACATTAGAAAATTTGAAAAAGTCAAAAACATGATAAAATTCAAAAATGAGTTTTGGTGTATAAAAGAGGAAATGATAGTACATCAGTGGACTATCACAACACGCTAAAGATATGGAATGTTAAATGTGATAAACGGTCTCACTGAGGATGTGTTAGTAGGTTTTTACACATTTAATAGATTGTGACGAGATATAAACCTAAATTTCAAACTTGCTTATATCGTGGGGAACATTTCTTGGATATATGGGTAACCCCCAAAATCTTGTTTGAAAGGTCCCTCTTTCTGAGATACTGGGTCTTTATACTCAGTGATATCTGGGGTATTATCCCGGGACTTCTGATTTTGCGAAAGCAATGGCCTAGTCCCCGTATAATACTTTTTGCTTGCTTGGAATATAGCGCTGCCCTCAGTACAAATATGATGAAACATTGAAAAATGCTAATCATGTGCTGTTGAAGAAAAGATTCTCTAAAGGGAACATACCTAAAGTCGAACCATCATCTCTCTGCTGAACGGTAGTTCTGACCTGAGCTCTCACGGTTTTACAGATCTAGGTATACTCACCTGTAAGACTGAATATTGGGATTTGGATACAGGAGTATATTCAAGAGGTGGGACACTCGATTAAGTTTAAGTTCTTAAATCATTAATCTCGTATCTCGAAACAGTTGAACTTTGTGTGAAAATTTAAGTGGACCAGTATACTGACAATCTAAGTGAATCGTTTAGAACTTAAAATGTTTAAAGCTTAACGGTGTTAGTGATTTATCTCATAAACTGATATGATCCTCTTACACAAACTCACAAAAATAGTATCTATAAATATTTCTTTACTGCATTTCATCTATTCAAAAATCCAAAAAGATTTTCGGAGTGTTTTAGCATAAATTTTTGAAAAATACAAAAAGGTTTTCGACAACTGATGATGGAAAACAGATTTTCAAAATTCCGAGTGCTGAACATGACGAACTGGTTTGGGAGAGTGTTGAAAGAGAAATTTTTACCAGTGGTCATCAGAAATTTAAAAATATAAATAATTCTTGATGTGTTTCCTATATGTGGTTTCTAAAATTGTTATAGTTTAAATTTGTGAAACTTATGTTTTGGGTAGAGGATGTGCAGGACAGCCTGGACTCTGAGTCTGAGTAGAGAGCCAGGTCGCGATCCTGATTCTGTGAAAGCCAAACTACGATCCCAGTACGAGTTGAAGGGGAGTCTGTTAGAGAAAGAGTTTTAAGATGCAAGAGCTTGGAATTTGATCCTGAAGATGTAGAGATTGATAGAGCATCATTCGAGGAGGAGATTTGTGAAAGAGAGTTAGAGTGAGGCAAGAGCCAGATAGAGATTCTGAAAGAGCCCGAAGACTGATAAAGACTGAAGACGTTGTAGACTCGACACTTAAGACTCGTCAACATCCGAGGGGGAGTCTGTTGGTGCATACGTCTGTCGACTTCGTCTTGTATCGAGTCTTGTACTAAGTATGTTAGATCAGGGCACGTAGTTCAAGAAAATAGGTTTAGAGCTAATTCCGCATGAAGATCCTAATTTCGCATGAAAGTAACATATTGTAATTCCGTATGGAATTAAGTCTAGCATGAGACTAATTGCGTTTGGAACCTGTTTCACGCGGAATTACAACCTTTATATATAGTAGTTCATGCAAAATCAGTTGTAACAGTCTGTGATTCCGGTACCGAAGTGCTGCCGACATGCCGTTTGATTGTAAACTGTGTTAAATCAATATACAAGGCATTTTAAAGTGATTTAAGTTGTTTTAAAAGTCTGTTTCTTAGTTTCCGCCTCTGAAACAGATCAAGAACTCTTCTAATTGACTCATTTGGGTCACGACACGATCCTACAGGTTTTGTCAAGGTCATCTGAAGCTCTACTCCTACCAGCTTGGACCAACTGGTTTTTGAGTCTTCAGTGTATATGGTGGGCTCACTTATTTCTTGAGTTTTTTTTACAAAGAAGAATGGAGATAGAGGCCATGATTTGTTGGGTTTTTTTGTTGTTGCAGAAAATGAAAAAAAGGAGGATGAGTTTTTGGGGATGAAGAAAGTCAGAAACAACGATGTGGTTGGGTGGAGTGGGGGATGGGTTTAGTTAATAGCGAGTCCCACTTAACTTTAAAGGATTAATTAAGTTTCTTTTTAGTGTTTTAGTTATTATTCTTTTAGTACTAATATGGGTATTTATGTCATTTAACACCAACTTAACGGTACAAACTAATAGTCATCCACTCTAGGGACTATCTGAGTAACAACTTGTTAAATCAAAGGGATCATGAGTGTAATTTCCAAAAGTTGGGGACTACCTGTTACTTTGACAAACCACAAGGACTATCCGTGCATTTTACTCTTTAAATAATATACACCTTTAACCTATTTAGTTTTCATTTAATCTATTTTTTCTCCGATACCTCGCTTTCATTAATTTTTTATTTTAAAAGTTGAATACACAAACCAGGTTAAATCTAAGCACAACTTATCATCCACAAACGGACGGACAAAGCGAAAGGACAATTCAGACGATGGAAGATATGCTTAGAGCTTGTGTAATTGATTTCGGAGGAAATTGGGACGACCATCTACCGTTAATAGAATTTTCCTACAATAACAGCTATCATACTAGCATTAATACTGCACCATTTGAAGCACTTTATGGACGAAAGTGCAGAACTCCAGTCTGTTGGGCAGAAATTGGAGAAAAACAACTATCTGGACCAGAGACAGTGCAAGAAATGACCGATTTAGATAATTCAAGTCAAGGAAAGACTAAAAGCAGCACGAGATCGTCAAAAGAGTTATGCAGATAACAGACGAAAACATTTAGAATTTCAAGTAGGAGATAAAGTACTGTTAAAAGTTTCTCCATGGAAAGGAGTAGTCAGATTCGTTAAAAGGGGAAAGCTAAGCCCCATGTATGTTGGACCTTTTGAGATTATTAGAAGAATAGGACCTGTAGCTTATCATCTACAACTGCCAAAGGAAATGGCAGCAATACATGATGTGTTTCATGTATGTAATCTCAAAAAGTGTTTAGCAGACGAATCATTAGTGATACCTCTTAAGGACATAGAGGTAAATGAGAAACTTAATTTTATCGAGAAAGCCGTTCAGATTGAAGATAGAAAGATCAAGAACCTCAAACACAAGAGACTAGTTCTGGTTAAACTGAAATGGGAATCCAAGAGAGGACTAGAATACACTTGGGAACTCGAGTCAGAGATGAAGAGGAAATACCCACACCTGTTCCAGTAGACCTCGAGGACGAGATCTAAAACAAGGTGGGGAGGATATAACAACCCTCCAAGAACCCTTAACGTGACCCTAAACATTCCTTACGTACCCCGTACGTGAAAAACGGACCCGAAATACCTTTGTACTTGTGAAAAACAAGAAAAACAAAATTCAGCAGTCGCTCGCGGGGTGCCAATACCACCTTGGTCTGTCACGGGCCGCGACTGCCTTTGATTGTCGGACAAGTCATAGCCACGTGGCACATGACTCACCAGGGCTATATCAATGACTGGTCAAAGCTATAGTTGACACGCGGTTCCTCGCGGGCCGCGAAGGCCTTCTTTGCCTTCTTCGCGGGGCGCGAGCCGCCCTATATCTAGCCTATAAATAGCAGTCGACGAATTCATTTCAAATCGTTCAAATTCTATTTTTCTCTCTCAATTTCTTATTAGTAGAAATTCTACTCGGGCATAATACCCACTATAAAGCGAAGCTCTGCCTGGTTGTAAGTATTATAACCCTCCTGTTATCGATTTAGGGCTCCGTAACGCATGTCAGGGCTCTGCCCAACTCAGTCGTTGGAGTTCTGTCTCGTGTGTACACCCGATTGATTTAGGATTCCGTAATGCATGTCGGCTCTGCCCAACTCAGTCATTGGAATTCTGTCTCGAGTTTTACGGTTAATGTGATTTGGGTTATTTTACTAACACGTGTGCATTGAAGGCTTGGAAAGCCAAATATATATGGGTGGTGGCGGCTGATGGTGGTGGAGGTGGGTGATGGCGGCTAATGGTGGTTTAGGCAGGAAAGTTTTACAATATATAATTAAAAAATAAAATAAAAACAAGTTTTTGTGTCGCTCGCAGGCAGCGTAGACCATCAAGGTCTCTTACGCGGGGCGCGACAGCCCGTCAACGTGGCGAAACCCTGAGCCGACACGTGTCACGATCGTGGCGAAGCTAGTGTGATGACCGGTCAAGGCTAAGGTCTACGCCCCTATGTCGCGGGCCACGTAGACCCTTCCTTTCTCTTACGCGGGCCGCGAGGGAAGGTGAAGGGTCACCTATAAATAGGAGACATCGGCCTTCAGCTCCAAATCGCACTGAAACTCTCTCTTTCTCTAATTTCTGTAGAATTAACATAATTCTCGGGTATAATACCCCCTAAATAACGAAGTTCTGCTCCGTTGTAAGTATCATAACACCTGGATACGTATTAGATACGCTGCCCGATTGATCTAGGGTTCCGTAACGGCTGTTGTGGTTTTGTATTTCTGCTTTTCCGTTCTATCAGAGAATGTAGTGGTGTATGCTAAAAAGATACTTTCTTAAAATGTTTTTCAGGGTGCTAAGATTCAAGCAGGAATTAAGAGTCATTTGATACATGTTTTTGATGGACAGCTTCAAGAAGATGCTGTTGTCATTCTATCGAAATTTGGTGTTGGTGAGAATAAAGATTTATATAAAGTTGTAGTACAGCCTTATAAAATCAACTTTTATAGATGCACAATTGTTACACCTGTGAGAGATTGGCAAGGTGTTGAGTATGGTTTCAACTTCAGAGTTTATCAAGATATTCTTCAAGGAGAGGCGTTAAACTCTTTGAGTGTTGGTAGTGTATATTTTTGTAATCATGTCTTCTCTGTGTAAAATTAGAGAGTTTTACTTATACTGTTGTATAATGTGATCATATAGATGTTGCTGGATCTGTGGTTTGTTGTGGAGATCTTGAATTCTTTTGTCGACCTCCAAAAGAGACTAAGAAGATCAATTTCAATATTCAAGACTTGGAGTAAGTTGTTGTTTACATATGCCGTCATGTACAAATCATTGTTTGTATTTAGTGATGTTAATAAATAAGATGAAGAATGTTGGTATTTAATGTGGAATCATAGTAATGGTAATAAATGAGATCTATAGTGTTTGTATCTAATGTTGAATCATGGTAATAAATGAAATCAACAGTTTATTCTTAGTGAATATGTTAGTTAATTTATGGCTCATTTACTACTTTAATAAATGTCATAAATTTTCTTTGATTTTGTGTTGTTGTTCATTCAATTTAGTTTTGATATTAGAGATTGTAAAAAAAATGGTCATAAATTAGTCTTTAGTATATCGTCATACGAATATTGTTTTCATGTAGGGGTAAGTTTTTGTGGTGTACTGTATGGAATGATTATGCTCTGCAGTTTAAGGAGTTCATTTGTAAAATTCCAGCTCATAAGCATGTGATGGCTGTTATACAGCATGGAAAGTGTAAGGAATGGAAAGGTAATTTTTTTTACTTTCTGCAAATCATGACTATGCTGTTTATTTTTGGCAATATAAAGACATGTTGACAAAATATCTATATACTTTTGCATGTAGGTGAATATACAGTTCAAAGTGATAAGGAGGCCTCGGGATTTCACTTTCCGTCACTCAAAACTTTCTTTCTTTCTCTCAAAATCTGAATTGTAGGCATAATCTACGGGTATTATACCCCCCTAAATAGCGAAGTTTTGCTCCGTTGTAAGTATTATAACCCCTGGATACGTATTAGATACTCTGCCCGATTGATCTAGGGTTCCGTAACGGCTGTCGTGGTTCTGCCCGACGTAGTCATTGGAATGCCGTCTCGGGGAGGGTATTACTAATGTTAAAATGGGTTATTATACTAACACGCGTGCATTTGTGTAATTTATAGATTATTCCCAGGAAATCCTTACTGATAATCCTAAGACAACAATGTGAGTTTATCCTCTTTTTGAAATCCTATTTTGTAAACTGTTTTACAAAACCTTAAATATTTTTCCATGCGAATAGCAGTTATTGAGTATTTGTAAGAATACAATTACAATCGGTAAATTTGGGGTTTTGTATACAAAATTTGTTACAACCTGGATAGGAGTAACATGACCATAAGTCGGAACGACAGTACCGTGTGGTGGTAATTGATATAACTTGGAAACAAATGTAATTGCGGATGCGCCCTCAATACTGTAAAAATGGTTTTTTATTAAAACTTGATTAAACTTGGATTCACTCACCAGTATTTCCCACTGACAAATGTTTTTAAAACGCGTTTCAGGTAACAAAATGTGAAAGCCAAATAGAAGCCAGTTGGACAGCACTGAAGGCTTGGAAAAGTGGCAATAAAGTTACCTAAAGATAAAATAGTTGTTTTCATTAAATAAAATAGGGTGTATCCCTATAAAGATGTGTGTACTGAAAACTTGGGTTTTACCCATGTGTTTAATGTTATAGAAATTGGTATTTTACTCTGATAAAATATTTCCTAACTACGGTCCTTATGTAAATTCCGCTACCAAATTAGACAATAACAGGATACCACCGAAACTAGCTCGCGGCCGCCCGTTCCCGGGGATTAAGGATCGGGGGTTGCGACAGAAGGTGGTATCAGAGCTAAGTCACTGATTCAGCCACAGAAGTGTTCTGCTGACGCCAAAATTCAAAATGTCAGGAAATAAATAACGGGAATACGTGCATAATTGTATTTTCTTGTTATGTGTTATCTGACTATTTGTTAGTTTACAGTATGAGCAACCAAGGACCATCTGATGCGTATCGTCAATTGTCTGGTTCGCCTAGCAGCGAAGGTGCCTCTTCTCAGCCTGCCCTCTCGGGGTACTCTGCTGATACAGAAGAAGGAATATTCGTATTTAAGGCTCAATCTGAAGAGCCATTTCCTCAGAAAAAGAGGGCATGGTTCAGTAGGGGAGCACACGAGCGTAGGAAGCATATGAAAAAGTTACAAGAACAGAGAGCATTAGCCGCAGCTAAAAGAGAAACTGATGCATATGCCTAGGATATGCTTAATAGGGGAATAGCCAATATCCATATCTTAGAAACCACTACAGCTGACCCTAACCTGGAGCAAATGCTAGCACCCCAACCACAACCACCAATTCCTGATCAACCGATGGAGATAGAAAACCTTGAAAACCAAGTAGAAATGCATGACTTCAATCCCGAGGAAATACCTAGGCTACCCGCACCAAATCCCTTAGACCCAAATTACGACCCATGGTGGGACGATAACAGGGACTATGTGCAACGCTACCCGATACACGAAGACATGCCTATGCAAAACCTAGGAGCCTATTCAGGGTTAGATCCTCTAGATCCCTATTTCGACAACGATGTGTACATTAGGGAGATCTTAGAGAACCCTTACCCATTTCAGGCCCCTACACCTCCATACCAGGAACCCGCACCCCAGATTCCAAACCCAGTCCTAGAACCTGCACCCCCAATGAGTGCAGAAAACGTACAAGAACTTAGGACTTTTGGTGAGGAAATTTTAGAAAGCAGTGAGAGAATGAGACAGGTGGGAGAGTGTCTCGTATGGAAATACGACGAACGCAATATGGATTTTTGGATGAATCCATATCCTTGAATCGATGGTGGAAACGGTAGAAATAATAATAATAATATAATATAATAATAAAATATGTGTGTATGTGTTAGAAAAAAAAACTACGGATGCCTATTACTAGTAGTGTAATTTTAAATTTCAGTTGGTATTGTAATTTTTATTTCAGTACTAGTGTGTAATAGACACATAGTATATGAATAGAGTAAAAGTCGCAATGCTCGACGCTTTTGACCAAAATGCGTGTCATGTGATTAGCTATATTCAAATATTATTGGTGATATTAATATATGGTAAATGTTTAAAATTCAGATGGACAACGAAGTGAATCAGGAAAACCAGAATGATAATATCCAGAACGACAACCACTCGAATAGTGATAATCTGAATAATGAGAATCCAAATAACAATAACAATGGAAATCAAGTGGATAATAGTGCCATCCAACACATAGTGGCACAAGGAATCATAGATGCGATGCCATTTATTATCCAAACTGTTAAAGAAGCGGATAATAAAAGTAAGCATAGCAGTAAGCGACCAATTGAACCGGAACACAGCCTGAACAATGGACCCATACTTCAAGTGCCCATTCCCAAAAGAAGAAGAACCATGCCATATGGTTGTTCTTATAAAGAATTCTGGTCCTGCAAACCAATAGAATTCTCGGGCAATGAAGGACCCATTGCAGCTCTACGCTGGATAGAAAAGACGGAGGCTGTTCTAAAAATAAGCAAGTGTGCTGAAGAAGATAAGATAATGTTTGCTTCTAATCTGTTTAAAAACTCAGCCCTAGAATGGGGGAACACTATCCTCCAGTCAAGAGGAAGTGATAGGGTATACAACATAGAATGGGAGGAATTCAAAAATATGGTAGAAAGGAAATTCTGCCCTCCCAATGAAAAGGAACAGATAGCAAATAAGTTTCTGAACCTTAGAATGACCGGAGTAGATAGTAAGGGGTATACTACTACATTCTTTGAATATGCTAGAATAGTACCGACCCTTGCATCACCTGAACCGGTATTAATCTCCCGATACATCTGGGGACTAATCGGGGAGATTAGGTATGTAGTCAAGGCAGCTAGACCTCAAACCATAGAAGAAGCTGTAGAACTAGCCAATACCTTGACAGATGAATTAATCCGTACTAGAAAAGAAGACCAGAGGAGAAACCTAACCCAAAGGCTTACTCAAGAATTCCGTTCTGGGAATTCCAACTGTAGGAATGTAGGTTCTACCTCTGCCCCATATTGCAAAACCTGCAGAAAGAAGCATTCAGGAAGATGCTCCACTTACTGCAATTTCTGCAAAGTACCAGGACACAAGGAAGAAACTTGCAGAAGGAAGCCTATGAATGGATTGTGCTTCAATTGTGGAGAAAAAGATCATATCAAGCCAAATTGTCCGAAATTGGCCCCAGCTGCGAACAACAAGAATACTAAAAATGCTAGAGCATTTGTTCTAACTGCAGATGAAGCCAAGATGATCCCGGACGTTATAGCTGGTACGTTTTTAGTTAATGATATTTTTGCTAAAGTATTATTTGACTCTGGTGCAAACCAAAGTTTTATCAATACTTTGTTTTGCAAACTTCTAAATCAATCATTAACTAAACTACCACAAGAATGTCTAGTAGAGACAGCAAATGGAGAAACCATTAGGATTTCTGAAATCTTGCAGGGAGCAAGAATAGAAATTTTTAATCAAAAATTTATTGCAAACCTTTACCCAATGAATCTGGCAGGATTTGATGTTGTATTAGGAATGGATTGGTTATAGCCAATAAAGCCAGTATTTTATGTGATCAAAAGTCAATCCAAGTAAATTCACAAAGGGGTGAAAAGATCACAATTAAAGGAGATAAACCATCTAGATCCACTAAATTCATCTCTGTGATGAAAACTACAAATTGTATAGGAAAAGGATCTATAGTGTATTTGATTTCTATAATCACTAACACTATAGGAAAAGAACTAAACGACATTCAGTAGTATCTCAGTTTTCAGATGTATTTCCAGAAGAATTGCCAGGACTACCGCCAGACAGAGAAGTTGAATTCAGAATCCATCTGCTACCAGGAACGGCACCAATTGCCAAAGCATCTTACCGTTTGGCACCCGCCGAAATGCAGGAACTGAAGAAACAGTTAGACGAATTGTTGGAGAAAGGATTCATACAGCTGAGCTCATCGCCATGGGGAGCACCGATTTTGTTTGTCAAAAAGAAGGACGGATCAATGCGTATGTGCATTGACTACCGTGAATTGAATAAGGTCACAATTAAGAATCGGTACCCATTACCAAGAATCGATGATCTGTTCGATCAATTGCAAGGAGCTCGATTTTTCTCTAAAATCGATTTAAGATCAGGATATCATCAATTAAAGGTACAAGAAGAGGACATTCCTAAGACTGCATTTAGAACAAGGTATGGCCATTATGAATTTACTGTCATGCCATTTGGTTTAACCAATGCCCCTGCCGCATTTATAGACATGATGAACCGAATATGTAAGCCATATTTGGATAAATTTATAATTATCTTCATAGATGATATTCTAATTTACTCTAAGAGTAAAGAAGAGCATGCAAAGCATTTGCACTCACTTTTAAGTTTATTAAGAAAGGAAAATCTTTACGCTAAGTTTTCCAAGTGCGAGTTTTGGTTAGAGCGGGTATAATTTCTTGGACACTTAGTCGATCAAAAAGGAATTCATGTGGATCCAACAAAGATCGAGGCAATTACCAAATGGAAAACCCCTGAATCACCAACCGAGGTTAGAATTTTCTTAGGATTGGCCGGTTATTATAGAAGATTCATTCGAGATTGTTCTAGAATAGCCATTCCCTTAACCAAGTTAACCTGTAAATCCATTAAGTTTGAATGGGGACCAAAACAAGAAGAAGCCTTTAGAATCCTTAAGCAAAGATTAACCCATGCACCATATTAGCGTTACCATAAGGAACTAAAGACTTTGTTGTCTATTGTGACGCTTCTAAGTTAGGTTATGGATGTGTGTTGATGCAACGTCAAAAGGTGATAGCTTACGCATCTAGACAACTTAAGAATCATGAAGAGAATTATTCAACCCATGATCTAGAACTAGGAGCCATAATTTTTGCCCTTAAAATTTGGAGACATTACCTTTATGGTAGTAAGTTTACCATATTCACTGATCATAAGAGTTTAAGGTATGTTTTTGGGCAAAAAGAGTTGAATATGAGACAAAGACGCTGGATGGAGATTCTTAGTGATTATGATTGTAATATCCAGCATCATGTAGGGAAAGCCAATGTAGTGGCTGATGCTTTAAGTCGAAAGTATCACGATAAGCTAAAAAGGGTACGTTCTCTTAAGCTAAATCTACAAGTAGATTTAAACGATCAGATTAGAAAAGCACAAGAATCAGTAATCAAGGATAATACTGAAAAATTAAAAGGAATGATTAAGGAATTAGAACAAGGAACGGATGGAATTTGGAGATTCCATAAAGAGAGAATGTGGATACCTAAATTAGGAAACTTATGCCACCGTATATTAGAAGAAGCCCATAAGTCTAAGTATACAATGCATCCAGGCAGTGATAAGATGTACCAGGATTTAAGGAAAAATTTCTGGTGGATAGGAATGAAAAAGGACATAGCAGCTTATGTTTCTAAATGTTTAACTTGTTCATAACTCAAAGCTGAACACCAGAAACCCTTAGGTTTGCTGCAACAATTGGAGATGCCAGTTTGAAAATGGGAATTAATAACAATGGATTTTGTTACCAAATTACCCAAAAAAAGAAAAGGAAATGATACAATCTGGGTGATTGTAGATAGGCTAACCAAGTCAGCTCATTTCCTACCAATGAAGGAAACTTTCAGTATGGAACAATTAGCTAAGTTATATGTAAATGAAATAGTTTCATTACATGGAATACCTTTATCAATTGTTTCTAACAGAGATAGTCGTTTTACCTCTCATTTTTGGGCAAGTTTCCAAAAAGCAATGGGAACCAAGTTGAATCTAAGCACAACTTATCATCCTCAAACGGACGGACAAAGCGAAAGGACAATTCAGACAATGGAGGACATGCTTAGAGCTTGTGTAATTGATTTTGGAGGTAATTGGGACGATCACTTACCTTTAATAGAATTTTCTTATAATAAAAGTTATCACACAAGTATCAATGCTGCACCATTCGAAGCACTTTATGGACGAAAGTGCAGAACCCCAGTCTGTTGGGCAGAAATTGGGGAAAAGCAACTATCTGGACCTGAGATAGTGCAGGAAACAACCGACAAGATCATTCAAGTCAAAGAACGACTGAAAGCAGCACGCGATCGACAGAAGAGCTATGCTGATAACAGACGTAAGCCATTAGAATTTCAGGTAGGTGACAAGGTATTGTTAAAAGTCTCTCCTTGGAAAGGAGTGGTAAGATTCATCAAGAGGGGAAAGCTAAGTACCAGGTATGTTGGACCTTTTCATATTATTAGAAGAATAGGACCTATAGCTTATCAGTTACAACTGCCAGAGGAAATGGCAGGAATAGATGATGTATTTCATGTATCTAATCTCAAGAAATGCCTAGCTGATGAATCACTCGTAGTGCCTCTTAAGGATATAGAGGTAAACGAACAACTCAAATTTGTAGAAAGGCCTCTACAGATTGAAGACAGGAAAAATAAGAATCTCAAGCATAAGAGATTAGTTCTGGTCAAAGTGAAGTGGGACTCCAAAAGAGGACCTGAGTATACGTGGGAGCTTGAATCAGAAATGCAAAGGAAATATCCACACTTGTTCTAGTAGATCTCGAGGACGAGCTCTAAAACAAGGTGGGGAGGATATAACAACCCTAAACCAACACCCTCGTAATTTTTCCGACACCCTAAAAATATTTCAAATATCCTAATACGTCCCTAAAAACACCCCATACGCGAAAACGGGCCCCGAATACCCTAACTATTATTAAAAATAATTAAAAACTAAATTTTTGGGTCTTAGGCGGGCCGCGTAAAGAACCCTTAACCCTTACGCGGGCCGCGAGAACTTAAAAACATGGCAAAGCCCGGTGCGGCCACGTGGCCCAACACCCGGCAGACCTATAAGCTGATCCAGCTAAGCTACAGCGTTGACCGATGTTGATGCGGGCCGCGTAGCCCCTTGCTTCACTTTACGCGGGCCGCGAGAGGACCAGAATCAGGCCCTATATAAGGAGGCCTCGAGATTTCACTTTCCGTCGCTCAAAACTTTCTTTCTTTCTCTCAAAATATGAATTGTAGGCATAATCTACGGGTATTATACCCCCTAAATAGCGAAGTTCTGCTCCGTTGTAAGTATTATAACCCCTGGATACGTATTAGATACTCTGCCTGATTGATCTAGGGTTCCGTAACGGCTGTCGTGGTTCTGCCCAATGTAGTCGTTGGAATGCCGTCTCGGGGAGGGTATTACTAATGTTAAAATGGGTTATTATACTAACACGCGTGCATTTGTGTAATTTATAGATTATTCCCAGGAAATCCTTACTGATAATCCTAAGACAGCAATGTGAGTTTATCCTCTTTTTGAAATCCTATTTTGTAAACTGTTTTACAAAACCTTAAATATTTTTCCATGCGAATAGCAGTTATTGAGTATTTGTAAGAATACAATTACAGTCGGTAAATTTGGGGTTTTGTATACAAAATTTGTTACAACCTGGATAGGAGTAACATGACCATAAGTCGGAACGACAGTACCGTGTGGTGGTAATTGATATAACTTGGAAACAAATGTAATTGCGGATGCGCCCTCAATACTGTAAAAATGGTTTTTTATTAAAACTTGATTAAACTGGGATTCACTCACCAGTATTTCCCACTGACAAATGTTTTTAAAACGCGTTTCAGGTAACAAAATGTGAAAGCCAAATAGAAGCCAGTCGGACAGCACTGAAGGCTTGGAAAAGTGGCAATAAAGTTACCTAAAGATAAAATAGATGTTTTCATTAAATAAAATAGGGTGTATCCCTATAAAGATGTGTGTACTGAAAACTTGGGTTTTACCCATGTGTTTAATGTTATAGAAATGTGTTATTTTACTCTGATAAAATATTTCCTAACTACGGTCCTGATGTAAATTCCGCTGCCAAATTAGACAATAAAAGGATACCACCGAAACTGGCTCACGGCCGCCCGTTCCCGGGGATTAGGGATCGGGGGTTGCGACAGTGGAGATGGTAATGGTGATGAAAATACTGATGAGGTAGCATATAAAATTACCTTTTCAATCTATTTATTTTTCTTTTAAGGTTCAAAGACTGGATTCTGCACTTTTTTATATAATATCATATGTTTTGATCCTTTAGGTTACTCAAGAGGTAGCTGAAGTTAAGGATGTTAACCTTTCAAAATCTTCCCAGGTGTCTGCTGAACGAACTTCAAGGGTAAGTATTTATTTTTGAAAGTATGTTTACTATGTTTAAAAAGAGTTCGTTATTTTATTAAATGAGATCAATAGTTGTTTTGTGATCTGTTGCAAGGATGTTGTCTCTGCTACGGCCGACTCTTCAGCCGTTGAAGTTGATAGCTCAAGATGTTGATGTTGTCAATGTTGGTGAGCTATCTACTAATGTGAGAAGAACCCGGAAGAAGTTGTCTAAGGTTAACAATTAGATGCTTATGAAAAAACATTTCTTATGAGAGATAAGTAGAAACCACTTATTTTTGAAGACTCCTTGTGGTTTTTATTTATGTCTGTTAACTGTTGTTTTAACAAACTGTGGTTAAAAGTTTGGTGTGTAAGGCCTACAATCTGAAGTATCTAAATTGATGTATTTGGTATGTAATGTTTATGCTTTGAATATCAAGTAAATTTAACCTTTTGTTTGTTATATAATATTGTTATTATACATTATATACATTTTTGGTGATATTCATGTACCTGACAAGTTGTAAAATAGTAATGTTTAGATGAAAATATAGTAATGTTTAGTTGTAAAATATAAAAAGGTAAAACCACAAAGTTTTGAAAGTATATAACTTTATATACTAACACTACATAACTTCATTCTTAAGTTAGTTTTCGAAGAAGAAATTTGCCCATCAAACATATCAACTAAAACATAAATCATTAAGTGTTGAAAAGATGTTCAAAGACTATGTCAACAAACTTCAAAGTGTATTTTATCTCCTGGTACACTTTTTTCTTTGACTATCTCAAACCTCAGCTTTTTGCCCACAAATATTCCCGTTTCATCCATGATACGCTGCCAGTTTGTATACATCACTAGATGGGTGTTGTCATCAGGTCTTCTGGGATCTCTCCTTACAAGAAGCTGTACCAAAAACTTCACATGACCAAATGATAGCACAACTCTACGGTAGTCATTTAGCTGGTGTTCTCGAACAAACTTCCTCGGTATTGCCTGTAAAAGATAATTCTTTCTTTAGTTATTCATTCAAAATAGCATATACTTTAAGTAATAACAGATAGATCCAACATTATAAGTAAAATCAACCATATTAAAAGTATATATGTAAATACCAAGTTGTGTGTCTCTATAACATGGTATTCAAACTGTTTCTTATATTGTGGACGCTTTTTGCAGTGTTAGTGATTGCTACGGCTGCAGTGATGTTTAGTCTCCCCGTGAAGTCCAATCTCGTCTTTGTTAAAAATCTTGACAGTTAAGTTAAAGTGGTCTTCAGGAGCACTTCCCATCCATTGAAACAACAGTTGGCAATTTTCCTCAATGTCATTTTCAAAGCAAAAAGTTGTCCATCCTGGTCCCATAAAACCAGCAGCCAATCCCTTTTTGTTTTCAGGAGAGAAAACATAATACACATCAAATTTACTACTCTGCTTTGGTCCATGTACTTTTGCAACCAAGTTATCAATTTTTAATCTCCTCTCTGACAACAGCTTCAGCAAATCGTGTGATAAATGCTATAATTTTCATACATTTCAGAAATGTCATATTAGACTTTATATAGGACACAAAATATAAATTAGAAGTTTTTCTAACAGCCCAAAAGATACATTGGCAATATATAAACATAAGGTAGCAATTTTTAACCTGCTTGCAGTATGTTTCTTCTTCAGCCTGTATCAAGCAACCATGAACATAATCTCTGTTCGAGGCATCCTTTCTAATCTCCAATCCCTCATTGTTCAAAACATTTATCTCAAATTTTACTTCTTTCAATCTTTTTAAACACAGCTTGTCTATATTCTTATTTCTATAAGTTTCAACAAACCGAGTCCATTTTGGCCCGTTTAAACTCTTACTTTTATGATCGATGCTCTGTACTGCAATCTTATACTTAAATCCCGTATAATCAACCAACTTTATTACTTCACATTTTCTTGGTAGTTGGTTACTCATTATCCTTGGAAGTACCTATGTATATAAAATACACAACATTTAATATATCTTTAATTTTATAAATACAATTTTTAGCATGCAATTGTGATTTGAGTTAATTTATTCTAAGAATATAGCTTACCAATCCCTCACTTAGGTCTGTCAATTCAGAGACATTGATAATTATCATAAACTCCATCTGAAAGTAAAAAATACAATAACAATTAAATACTAAAACATGAAATCAATTGTATTGAAAAGAATTCTATTTAAGGTATAAAAGAATATCCAACACCCTGTAGGACCAAAGTTATATGTTGTGTACTTCAATATGGTCCTACAACCAACAATATGAGTCTAACACCGTGTAAGATGAAATTTATATTGTTGAATAATAAAAAGTATTATATGACATTAAAATTTTCAAATATCCATGTTTGTGTCAACTTCAAACTTCAATTTTTTTCAGCAGCCAAGGCTATATTCACTTACAAATCAGACATTTGAGTACTATAAACTGGTTGCAGAATATTTTATCAAAATTAAGATTGATAGAACAAATATATCCATATTACATGGCAGTTCATACAATAATTCTAAAACCATTCGTAAAATATACAACCAAATATTTATGAAACAACATTATTTCAGATTCTTATTTAGATGGAATGAATCAAAATGTAACTAAATAAGTTGATATAAATCTTATTATAAAATAAAGAACAAGTTTATATAAGTTTATCTATTTTAACATCAGCAGATTATGATTTTGATGTCCATATAATTTGAAATGGAGAAACTGAAAGGAACATATCAAAACATAACTGTAAAACACACAAGAGAACAAAAAAATACCTGATCTAAAACTTTAAACTTCTGATTGTCAAGTCTGAAGAAGAAGAAACTGTAGAGTTTTTTCGCTGGAGAAGAAGAGAGAAGATTGTATTGGGATTGTTGAAAGTAAGATACTTATCTATTAACTTGTAATTGTTTATTTATTTGACTCATAATAATCTTTAATATCAGGATTTAAAAACTATTTTTAATTATGTAAATATATGAATTAATAGATAAGTTTCCGCTTCCTTCCCAAACTTTCACCTAGCTTGTCAAGCGTCGAACTATCATTGTAAGTGGTAAGATGGTTATATTAGTCATAATCATTCACGACTACTCCATCCTACGATCTTTATGTCGAAATTATCATTTGATCATATCATTGGTCAGTTTGACTTTTTAAAGTCAAACTGCTTATTGACAAAAGTAATTACACGATGTAGCTTAACTACTCGTTTTATTACTTTGCCACTATACGCTAAGTATCCTTATTATGCTACCGTTTAATCACTTATTTACCAAATTCTTGTAACCATAAGTTACCGAATTATTACTTGATGATATTAGACATCATTTAACATGAACCTATCATCAAATTTTATCATATCATACTAAACTTATTTCATAGTAAGTATGATTATATACTCAAACACACAATTTGTTCATGTATTTCCTGATTACTAGCACGTATGATGATTCTAATCATAATTATATCATCATACGATTAATACCCACTTATCCTAGTGTGGCAATTCATCAAATCATTCAAATTATAACATCATATGTAAAATTTTCACTTAGGGTTTGGTTCCTAAGCATGTATACATCATTAATTCAATCATAGCTTCAATAATTCATTCATAATTCGCGATTATGATGATTATCCAAATTTCAAAACTTCACAAATCATCAAAAATTGACATACCTTATGATTCCCTAGCTTGGGTGATCATTAATTCACGTTCAATTGTTAATTTAGACCTCGTTTGAGCCTTCAATTTGATGATTATGTTGAGAGTTAGGGTTTTGGCGCCTGGGGAACCTCCTGGGTTCGAACAGAACACACACTCTGAGTGTGTGTTTTGTTTTGACTTCTTTATTTATAATTTAAGTTCATAATTATCCAGGTTTGGTCCCTCTTGTTTGGTTAGTTATTAAGTAGGGCACAACCTACTTATTTCTAACAATATTCCCACTTATTAACTAGGTTAAACATTCCTAGTTAAATTAGTGGGTTCGGGGAATCTATAACTCAGTTTATTTTAAGTCCCGTTAACTCGGGCTTCTATAAACCTTATTTTCTCAAAAGCTTTCTTTCAGCTTTTAATTTAATAATAGGCTTATTTATTAAAAATCCTAATAATCATCGGATTAATTTTATCACTAACGGTACTGTACCCGTCTTTTAGTATTAACGTGGTTTGGTTACCAAACCCGTTTTCGGGGTGTTACATAAAGTATAAATTTTACAAAACTTAATTCCAACCAACTAGTGTAAATGTAACATCTGTATTAACTCCATTTAATATACTTTTCATTTCCATTATTGAACATAAGCTCCAGAAAACATATTCGGAAGTTTTCTCACATAACTTTCTTATCAAAATCGCAAAGGTTCTATTGCATAATATAGATTACACACTATAAAAACAAGCATTGTTTCTTTGAATTTATTGTTTGTATTATAAATGTTAGATTAATCATTGTTTGATGTTATGAGTATGTATTTCTCACCGATGGCGTTTCATATTCTTTGTTGAAGCAAATAATAGTTGCGGTAATCTGGTGTACTTTTATCGATTAAGTACTGCATTAACTTAAATGAAGTTACTGATAGCATTCTTTGTCACAATTTGTGCATGCATCTTCTTGATGTTGTCTTCTACATTACGATTGATAAATCAACCATATAATTTTTAATTGATGTTCATTTGCTTAACTGTTGTGAGAGATGATGATTTTCGTTTTGTGCTTTGTTTTTGTAATACCTTAAGTGTGTGATTATACAAATAGTCCGGTTAATATTTGGTACTTTTGTTTTTAAGTGCTTATTTAGTTTAAGGCATGTTAGTGATGTTTATTTTATGATGTTGTTTGTCTATGACTTTTATTGGATGATGTTCGTCTTAATAACTTGTAAGTTTAAATTTTTTATTGCAGATATGAATCCATCCAATCAACACCATCCTTTTTAAAATTCCTTAATGAAGCTGATTTTATATTTTTGGTATGTTTTTTAACTTTCTTGCTACTATTAGGATTGTACATTAATTTTTGATGTAAGATGTTTGTTAACTACTATCGTAGAATATACCACTAGATTTTGAGAGTCTGTTGCGAGGCAAGGAGGTCTCATATGGTCAAATTGTAGAACTACTTGATGGTGACAAATCATGGTTAGTACGAGTAAGGAAGAGAGATGATCATTGAATATTTACGGATGGATGGACAAAGTTGGTTAGAGATTGTTGTTTGAAAACCAAAGATGCTGTATTGGTAAAAGCTATTGGAAGTTTGTCATTCGTTGTCTCATGTTTTAAAGAAAATGTCTATGAGAACTCTTACATTTCAGCAAATATTAGACCTGAACCTGGCATGACTGTAAGTAACGATATATTATTTTGTTACTTACTGTAAACATTTTTTGTTAGCTCAACAACTTGCTAACATCTGTTTGCCGTGTTAACATCTGTTTCCTTATAATCTTAACGTCTGTTAACTAACCTTTTTAACTTCTGTTAACTAAGTCTTTTAACCTCGGTTGACTTAATGTCTGTTTCCTTATAATCTTAACATCTGTTGACTAACCTTTTTAACTTCTGTTGACTAAGTTTTTTAACCTCGGTTGACTAACATCTGATATTTTAGACTTGTCCACATTGCAACCTCTGCTGGACATAATGGATGACAGTTGTTACGAAACCTCTGTTGGATAGCAACAGGGGTATGTAACAGTTGATAGCCAACAGTGGTTATGTTGTGTGTAAATACTGTAACTCTTGTTGACTAACCCTGTTGAGTAATTCTCATTTTAACTTTTTTGACTTATCCGTTGTAACTTCTGTTGATCATTAGTTCATATCAAATTTGTAAGTTTGCACTAATTATTTCTTTGCTTCTTCTATAGCTAATTGTGACAAATTTTGGAAATTTTCTATGGTAAAAATTACGAGTATGGGATGGCAACTATCTATGTTGGTGAAAGGTTTTGGAATGTGATGATGAAAGGATGGACTGATGGATGCGGATTTACTGATGGATGGTTAAAATTGATTGAAGAAGTTCCGATAGCAGTTGAATCTTGGTTGGTTTTCACCATGATTGAATCTAAAACGTTTGAGCTTTCCGTTTTCCATCCCGAGACTGGAACTGAGGTTTCCTTCAAGAAAGCCGAAATGTTGTTGTTTTGGATGATTCAGTTTATGGAGATGATGGGGTTGACTTATTGGCTGCGGTATAAAATTTTGATGATAAAATACATTGTTTGATAACATGATGGTGATAAGTAACTTTTTTAATATTATGCTAATAACTTTTGAAATCTCATATTGTAGGCTAAACACAAACAAGTTCTGGATTCCGGGGAAAGTTCTTTAGATGATGATGACACTGGAGCTTCGGTTGGTAATTTTAAGCAGTGTACGAGTTTTGAGGATATTTTTAATGTATATATACACATGTAATATTTACTTATTATTATGACTTAAAATAGGGTTTCTTATATATGATCATTCTTGTAAATATAGTCTGCTGATGATGGGCTATTTGATTCAAAGGTTGCGCGTCTGGTTGATGAGTCAGATGTTAAAAATGCTGTAAGTTTATAATTTCCTACGGATATATTTTATTGTATAATAAGTATAACAAGGTTTCTTAAAATTTTGTTGTAGCCTGAAGATCATTCTGTAAAAATAGCTGATGATGTTAACGATCCTCAACTTCAGTCTAAAGATTTTTCTGTTCGTGACATTCCTGCCTCTTCAAGTTTGTATCTAATGTAAGTGTTTATTAGTTTTATATTGTCCATTTTATTATTGTCTCAGTATAGTGATATTCTTCTGTATGATTGAGTCTTAAACTTCAAAGCTGAGTTGAGAAGATAGTTTGTGTTGATAAAGAAAGTTACAAAATTTCAAGAATTTAGAGTTGTTATATTCTAAATTAATTTACTTAGGTTGAAAAGATGCACAATCTTCATGGCAAGACAATTGTAGAGGATAACCAAGCTGTTGATAGACCGTGTAAAGTTCAAAAGGTTCGTTTAGTATCATCCACTTCAGAACCAGTCTTACACTTCACCACACATGCTGAAGACAGGCTTGTAAGTTTTTGCAGTCGTTACTTTGTTTCGTTATTTCAACAATTTCAGTTATATATCAATATTTTATAAAATTCACTATTCAATTTTCTGTTCTTTAGCATCTGCCATCAGATGTATCTTCTGCGTTGGATCTGCATACTGATAATCCTAAGCCTGTCAAGATCCAGAATCTCAAATGTGAAGTCCAGAAACTGTTGACAACATCTCAAAAAACCAAACTGGATTCAACTACGCTATTGTTGGATGGTCTTCTTATCTGAGATCTTGCAATATTGCTTTTGGTGATGAACTTTCGTTAGAATTTCAAAAGTCTACTCAATTGCTGAAGTTAACAAAAGTTGTGCATTTCGTGACAAAAATAAAGTCCTCTTAGTTTGTCTTGCGTTGATTGAAGATTTATAGACAACATTTCATGTCATGATTGTTTGTGGTTGTACATTTGGTTCGTCGGTGGTACTAATTTTGCTTCTTAGACATGTTCTATATGTAGTTATGTTTATAAACATGTTTCATTGTCAATGGGTGGGTGCTGTTTTTTTTTTTTTTTTTTTTTTTTTTTGATAGGACAATGGAAATACTCATATGTATCTTATATATTAAGTGATGATGCATGTTTATAGTTGTCTATTATCTATAATAGATAATAAGTTTTGGTACGATATTTATAAACGTATCCATATGTTCTATTAATATGTGTTATGCATGGTTTTTTAAGAAACCACCCGTATTTGCATACGGATCTTACCGCTAGTACTTTATAGAAATAGTACACAGGGGATGAGGTGTCAGAAGCCGAAGCCAAATGGATAAGCTATTGTAACATCCCGTTTTTTAATATAGAAATAATATGGTATTCGTTTTATTATATTTATAGTGTTAAGATTTTAAACAAACGAAACAATCATTTAACTTGTAGGATATATAAACGGACACTTAATATAATCTAGTATCATTAAAAAAATAAGACAAATCAACAAAAGGAGTTAATTATCATTAGTATATATAAATGTACTCGTTGAAACACTATGTATATAATTAAAATATTATAGATCTAATAAAAACAAAAGTATAGATAATATAAATGTATGGAAGTTTTAGAAAAAGCTCTGACAAAGTTGATGTTTATAAATATAAATATAAATATGTTTATAAACACTATGTATATAATTAAATTATCATTAGTATTTGGTATCGGGTACTGGGTATCGGTATCGAACCGGTATCGAACTATATCGGATATATTCGGTACCGGTACCGGTTTCCATTTTTCTCGTTTTTCGGTACCGGTATTTACGGGTAAAACACCAGTAAGTACCGGTACCGAATCAGTGTATTCGATACCGGTACCACTTTTCTCCATTTTTCGGTACCAAGACTTTCGGTATCGAACGGGTACCAGGCTCATCCCTGGATGAAATGCACAACTCATGTTGCCACGTTACCATTTAAAACCATCACCTTTCGGTTATTACCATTTTAAACTGGCACCTACCAATTAAACATTAATTCTATGCCATCTGTACTAGATTCATATTAGGCAATAGGGTGTGGTCATGACTCTCATGACTACCATGACCCTCCACGTCAGTGTCATCCCATGTTATCAACTTCTAATCCACAATCCAAAACCAGCAAATCTACAAAGCTAACATTACCTATGGTCACTAATAAACCTTCTCAACTTTTATATGGATCATAATTGCTTAAAGTGAATAATTAAAAAAACATTAATCTAAAATATAGGTTTTAGATTTTTGGGAGGTGATGTATACGCTAAACCTGTTGTAAACCACCACTTATGTTTTGAAGTAGAAGCAGTTTACGATGTACATGATAGTGTGGATAACGTTGATGGTGGTATAAAAATTAACTCGTTTTGTAAGAGGAACCAAGGGTTGTTAGCTCTTAGTCTCACATAACGAGCAAATAAGAAAATCTTTGTGATTACATAAGATGAACCTTCGGTGTCAAAGGTTTCTCATTCCTCTTGACGACAACCTACTTTTGCCCCATCGGTTCTATACCAAAGACATGCCTAATTATGGTTCTATGTTACGAGCAACCTTGCATCAATATTATCGACTTTTAGTTCGTCACAAAAGTCTATATTGTTTTGAGATTTCAACTTACGTACCCATCAACTGGATGTCTTAAATCAGCCTGACTTGATGAAAATAAAAATACACTACTTTATGAAGGAGACTTTTGTACTCCAAACTTAGAATAACATCCTTTTTTTTATCTTCACCAACCACACTGAACCCATATCCAAATTTTTAAATCAGCCTGGCGTATGAAAATAAAAAAAAACATTACTTTATGAAGGAGACTTTTGTATTCCAAGTCAAGATAACTTAGAATAACATCCTTTTTTATCTTCACCAACCACACTGAACCCATATCCAAGTTTTTAATGATCTATTTCAAAAAGGTTTTCTTTGACTACAAATGCTTGTAATTAAGCGTGTCAATTGGGTTGAGCTGAGGGATTGAAATGTGTAACCGAATCCAACTTATATTGTTATGCGTGTCAAAGATTTAACCCTAAGTACGTGCGCATACATAAATTCGGGTCATATATGAAACACGGCTCATTTAACCTATTTTTAAAAATAAGTCATGCATGTTGACGAGTTATAAGTGGATAGGTTGTAAGCGTGCTATTTGTAACTGTTGGACATGAGATGTCCGATTCACGATTATTTTAACGGTGCTAACGAGGTATGATTCAAAAAGTCACACTTTAGATAATAAACCAAGAATAATATTTGTAAGATAAATATTATTGTTCAATGTGTGCGTCTTGCAATGGTAATATGGTTCGAACGTTTAGAGAAATGTTTAGTGAATTAATTATTTACGAAACGATTAATTATTGGTTAAATAATATTAATATATATTTTATTTATTAAATAAAGAGAATATAAGGAGATCATTGACGTGTGCGCGTATATACATGTTGTACAAAGAATATAACACACGATTCGGTTTTAAATTTATAAAAATGATTTATACTTCAACATTTAAAACACACACGAAAGGGCAAGTGTACCCCGTCATATATGTAGTAAAGTATCGTTAAGAACCAAGTGTCGATCCAAGGATGTACCGGTAGGAAGATAAGTGATTGATTTTCTAAAAACTACAATAAGCATAAACAAAGATATATAAAAACATAATAGACTCCAAATAAGAAAATAAATATATAGCCTTGCTTTATACACAACCAAAGTATATAAACTAAGTCGGTTTTGTCACTTGAGACATTTGGTCAATTTTCCATTTTCAAGACAATTAGTATCCCTTTCGGGAATCCTAACATGACAATCATTCGGAAAGCTAGAACGATAAACACACTTTAACCACCTAAGATTGTTTTTTTAACGTGCAATTGATAAATGTCTATGAAAATCCCCTAAAGATAAGTTAGTCATCCGTTAAGAGTTTTCTAACCCCACTTAATCAAGGAAAGTGACACCGATAAACACAATGCAACCACCGAGACAAGCATAAACTAGATTAAATCACAACCGAGTTCATTTTACAAATCTTGCACATAAATTCACTAGGATAACAATTTTGGCCTAAATCACTAACTAAGCTAATAATTCATGTCAAGAATTCATAACACCACCATTTAACCCGTTAAGGTCCTTACGTGAAGGAAAGATTTCTTGATTAACGATAATTACCCCTTATTAAACCATTAACCATTTCTAGTATCATGGTGCACACATTTTAACCAAGTTAAACTAGTTAACCAAGTTTAAAGTCTACTAATACATGATTAATTAAGCTTCATCTTTCAATTATCTCAACTAACCATATACCAATCATCCAAGATAATTACTTATAGTCAAGAAATCAACATCAATAAACAGGGTTGCAAACTAATCATCAAGGATTAACATAGAAAATGCTTCAAAGTGTCATTACGAACATAATTAACATACTAATGGTTGTAATTAAGCAAAGGATTCTAGTGTTTTTGCCCAAAGGCTTACAATAATACATAATAATCAATCTTAATGCTTGAAACATAACAAAATCATGGAAAGATTTAAGAAATCAAACCATAAACAAGCACAAGATTAAGAATCCGGATAGTAACAGAGCTAATCGGCACAATGTGGCTTGAATCCGGGTGAAAGCTAGTGCCTCCGGAGCCTGTGAATTCGCCAAAAGAGCTCCCAAAAGTCCAGAGTTACGAAATAAAGCTGCTGTCTTTTTTTTATAACTTTTTGCGATCGCACGGTCGTGCCAATAAAGTGCACGACCGTTCAGTTTTAAATCACTGTTCACCATGCCTTGTGACATTATCAGATCTTGACCGGTCTTCAGATCTGCACGACCGTTCCATGGGTGGCACGAGCGTGCATCTCTGGGGTTGGGGTGGCACGAGCTTCTGAACGGGCGGTGCATATCCGGGGTTTGACTGGTCATCGGATCCGCACGGAGTGCAATCATCCGCACGGTCGTTCAACTCCGGGATTGGCTTGCACTCCTGATCGCACTGGCGTGCATTGCTGGACAGGGCTCAGTTGTCAGATTCGCACGGTCGTTCCACTCATGGCACGGCCGTGCGAATTGCCCAGATCAGAATGTTCACAGAATCTTCGCAGCGGTGTCGTTTTGCCCGGAAAGTCCTCGTTTTCATCATCTTCTTGTTTGGCATGCTGTTTTAGGCCTGTAAACAAAAGTATACCTGATTAAGTATCCGATTCACAGTTTTACGGCCGAAAACGCATAAAATGGGGGTAAAATGGGGGAATAAAATTGTCACACCCCGATTTCCACGTGTCTCACTGGTGGGCCCGGTGGGGGATTACCGTGACGTAGTTGGCAACCATATAGTCAAACCACACAATATAATTAATGCACAACGGAAGCATAAAGATAAATATATTTCAACTTTAAGTGTAATATCAAAGTATCACCATTGTTGAAATAAAATCCACAGGGGATCAAATAATAATAATAAAAGTATTGTTCAACAGACTTCAGGCATCTTAAGCTTGCGAGACTTCTAATGATGCTAAGGAGAAATCCCAGCCAATTACGCATAGTACCTGCATTTAGTCTTTTTGGGGAAAATACGTCAGTTTACACTGGTAAATACATTCAACTGACACTTTTGTAAAATGTTTAATAAATTGGTTTAAATGCTCAAGGCACAAACTCTTTATAACTTGGGATAATTTATAATCAAATCTTGTAAAGAATTACATGTTACTATGCGTTCGGTCGCCCGGGTCGTGCCGGGTTAAAGTTTAATAGACACGCCACATAGCATAAAACCATGGCGGGTAAACCAACGGCTACACTTTTATAGTCATGGACATAATGCCGGGTGTACGCCTACACCTGGATGTCAAGGTCGTGGCCATTTCGTAAAATGCTGCCAAGGATATCCGGGACATGGTCATTAAGCCCCCAAAGGCGTAAAGCCAACAAAACAAGTTTTTAAACGGGTCACATTGATAATACCCAACTACTAATGAGTTGGGGTCAATTGCCCGACCAAGCGGTATTTTAAATACCGTAACCCAAGCCCGTATAACGGAAAATAAGTTAAAAGTATTTACCTTTGCAACTATAATTCCTTAATTGAAATAAATTGCAGATAGCTTTTACTGGTCCCCTATTCTGGAATGAAGGTTTAAATTAACCTATTAGAATCCTAACGGGTCTTTAATTTAGCCGTAGCTTAGACCGGTCAGTTTCAATGGATAGTTACGGTTTAATCGCGTGAAAGGCGAAAACCATGAATGGATTGTGATTTTGACCCAACAAGTTTGAAGACTTGTTTTATATGGGTATAATAATCATACTCTGGATTTTGGGGTCAAAACAATATGGTTTGACCCGTTTCGGCTAATTTATGTAAACTAGTTACATAAGCCGAACCGTGCGCATAAAAGGCGCAACAGTAACCGTAAGAGTCCTACATAGTTTTCCTAAGTCAATATGCTTTAAAGAGGTTGTGGTATCAGTAGGATACCTTCCATAATGCCCGTAACGAGTTTAAGTTCATAATATGCCCCGTAGGGGTATTTTGGTCTTTTTAAAGATTATAAAAGAGGTTTATGAATTCTACAGGAAATATGAGTTTCCCGAACAGTTTATAAAGTCCAAAATACTTTATTTATTATTTAAAATCAGTAGCAACTGGAATCGGGTCAAAAGACCTTGTAGAACTCAAGTTACGGCCGAAAAGGGTATATTCGGTATTTACCGAACCGTTGCCATAACCGCAGGTTATGAGCAGGTCAAAAATAATTAAAACTTTACTTAGCCGAGTCAGTCCCATTCATTAAAGAAGAGAAGCTTGTATTGGAGTTTTTAAAAATCCCAAAATATTATTTTACATCAGTGAGTAAAAGGTTTGGTGTCGAAATCCGGGTTTAGATAGGCGTTATGCTAATTGCGCTATTATATTACTAAAGTTTCCGTAATTTGCGCTATTTAGCATAACTCCTATTCTGGACCTCGGATTGACGTGAAATTTTAGGGACATGCTTAGAAATCAGTAACTAAGGTTATGGTTCTTTCACATGTCCGAAATTCTCGTTTTAAATTAAAAAGGGCGTTACTGTCAACTTTTAAGCATTTAATGGAAAGGTGTAAAAGACTCGGACAAACAACGAACCGGTCACAGAGGTTTATACCATCATGTAACCTGGTCCTAAGAGAGTCCTAAGGCATATCTATATCAAACTTTAACGGGTCAGAACTGAAGTCAAAGCAAAAGTCAAAGCTTTTGCGACTTTCGGCTCCGAACCGGGTCAAAACAGTAAATGGTCGGATCAAACAAGCTTAGACTAGTTAATATACTTATTATCATGTTTTATGAGTGTTTAAACAGGTTACATATCATCTACATTACAGATTATGCAAGAAATCGCAAAATAACATTTCTGTTGACTTTTTCTAAGCACGTTTGACTCGACATTTGGACTAGTTAGAGTGGGAATCAGAGGGTGCCCTTTTAGGGGTTTAAAGCCCACATGATTACCAACATATAACTATCTTTGATTCGACAAACCACTAGACCATTCGTGATTTATCGCAAAGTCAATCGTTAATTACGACGGATTGACTTTTAAGCTAAACTAAGCAAAAACTAAGCCACAAAAGGGTAGACACACTTACAGAAGCTTGGTGCACGACTTAGAATGTTAGAAGAGTGCTTGAGAGCTCCAGAGATGGTTTAGAATGCAGGTTTGAGGTGTGTTTCACTTATGCACAATGTATGTCCTTTTATAGTGAAAAACTTGGCATAGGATCATTACAACTCAACCTACAAGGCATCATGGATGTTCAGCAGGTGGCCCTGGGTGCTAGGGGTCATGTAGAGGGCGCCCATGCTTCATTAATTGCTCACAAGATCGTTCACAAGCTAAATCATTGAATCTGTCCAAAGTTTCTGCATCTGGGACTCGTACGCGACCCGCATTAGGATTCAGCAACATGCACGCGGGCCGCATGAATCCTAATGTCAGAAAACAGATCTTCAACTGGCGCGCGGCCCGCATTAGCTCTACCTTATACTTAACGCGGCCCGCCTGAGGGTTAATTATCAAGATTTTCAAATCTTTTGTAATGATTAGCCTGACCTTTCGGTTTCGAAGGGGTAACTTTGCGATTTGGCCCTCGATTATTTACAACTAAGGGCCTCGTGACTCTTACCCGCGTTGTTAAGTCCCCGGTTAGTTTAATTACCATCCGAAAAGCCTTAACTTTTATTGTTGACGCTTTTAACCCCTCGCATACGAATTTGATCATAACTTTCTCGTTTTAAAACGGAACTTCGCAAAATTTATATAGTATATTCTAGTGAGCGTATTTTACTGTTACAAAGCCTCGGGTTCGTCAAAGGGTCACTCAGAGGTATAATTAAACATGTTGACACAGTTAACCCCTGTAGCTCGTAATCTCTCACTTTCTTCCGCGTTTCGCTCCGTACGATCCATGATTTATTCGTTTGAAGGTACGAGCATCGTTTAGGGTTACTATACAGTATATTTACCCTTTGTTGACATTTATAACCCTCGAATTTACATACTTTCAAGGTTTGTCAACTTTAGTCCTTTATTTAATATTTAATGCCACGTGTAAACTCATGACACGTGTTAACACATTATTGGACACAAAATTTCGAGGTGTTACAAAAATATGTGTATTTTGGTGAATATCAATCATCATCATCATACACAATAAATCTCACCAATAGCAAAGCTAAGGTAGGGTCTCAAAAGGGTAAGATATAGACAACCTTACATCTACCCCGTAAAAATAGAGAGACTGCTTTCAGGACCCCCAAGTCGAATATAAGGAGATAATTATATTAATTATAAGATAATTGATATATAATATATTTATGAGATAAATATAAAGGGTGTTAGAATCATATTTTAATACCTATAATGGTTGGTATTTGAGTTCAAATACAATAGGTAGGGTACCTATATATACATAAGCTCACAAGGTTTATAAGTTATACCACATAACACGTACACAATAACCAACACCAACTGTCTCCACCGTTTCCCATGTGACGGGCCAACCCCGCCACACCGGAGCCACCACCGCACCCACCATTGTCCAACGCCGCCGTCAGAGCGCCACCTGGTCGCGCCACCCAACCAGCCACCGCATCTAGCCGAAAAAACCAGGTTTTGACCCTGTTTGACCAGGTTTTACCGTGAAGTGTTCTCGGGTCTCACGTTTAGGTATTCAGGTTTCAAGATTCGTCTCAAGTTGTTAATTCGGGACCGCGGTTCATGAACAAGTGTCAACTAGCATAACGGTTTGTTGATTCAAAGTGTGAAGCTTCGGCTTTTCGTCAAAGGTTGTTTTTAAAAAAAAAACTATGGATGTGTTTGTTTTAACGATTGCAATTGGATCAATGGAACGGGTTTAGTCAGTTTTATTGTACTCGTTTCCGCTTTATATAATTAATATGTGATATTAATTGATAATAAATAAAATAATATTTTATTTGTCAAAGCTTTTGTTTGACAAAAGATCATACTTTTATCGTTTTGTGGTTGTGATTTAATATAAATCGAACACTAGACCATATGAGTTGTTTATTGAAATCATTTCATTGTTTTCGTGTTATTAATCATTGTTTGTATTTTTAAGGGTTATTTGGAATCCCGATGTAATAGAAAGGTTTTGTTTATTTTTATTGTAAAGTGTTTATTGTAAAATTGTAAAACCGAAACAAATATTGAAGACTAAACACGGTGCAGTCGAATCATCTAACATCTGCAAAAAAACAGGTCCTAGAAAACCCGACTTGTTATGTAAACCGGATCCAAAACATAATAATGTAACACCCGTAAATTTCCATCCAACTTATGAGACGACACATGTCCCGAATTTCCAGCTAAGGAAAAGGAATTTATCGTTCAACTATGTAACGATACATATCCAATCCTCCAATTTATCCCGACTATGTGGAAGGAGGAAGGAATTACATTCTACGTTCATTGAAACGTGTTTCGTATCTTCGACTAATCCCGGTATTGGGAAGGAGAGAAACTATTATTGTGCGTTAACTAAAACGCGTCTCAGATCTCCGACTAATCCTAACTATGAGGAAGTAGATGGACTAAAATTGTCAAATGGCAAGAAGAATCAAAGTCCAAGGACTAAAGTGTAAAAATCTCAAAATCATGTTTCTAGAAAATTTTTAGCTGACATTTAGTCTCAATGTTTTTTCAGTGGTACCCTGGCCATATTGCAAAGACAGAAAGAGAACTCAAGGAACAACTGAAATTAATGGACGTTGTCATTGAAGTGAGAGATGCTAGGATTCCAATGTCCACAAGTCATCCACAGGTATTTTATTTTATAAAAAAAGACTGACTCTTCTTGTTTAACAAAACGTCTTTTTTTTTCGTGAACAATAATATGTGCATGTATATCTCCTAGCTTTTCTCTTGTACTTTTACTATATATCTTTGCATTTTTCATCAATGATAATCACAAGTTTTGCATCATACACACCTAGTTTAGTTTGTGCTTGCAAAGGCGATGCGTGACGTCGCCGGAGTTGTACCTGCAATGTCACACCCCAACCGATGGCGGAAACATCGGGATGAGACGAACAAATTGCTCAAAACAACATAACACTATTGTGACAATATGAATTAAATTCATTTTATAAATTTCAAATGAGAATACATTGTTTTCAAGTACATCATAAATTCAAACATAATAAAATGCTATGCTAAAATGGGTTTCTAGTTCCATCCTAGCTTGATTTCTTTATTTCTTGAACATCAACCTGCAATATGTATTAAAATACAATCAACAAAAGCATGTTGGCGAGCATACAAGTTTTCATACATAGCATAATACGTGTTTAAAATGTTGCTCATATCCAAATGTGAATACAATATCATATTAACAGTATATACTCGAAACGATGTTACTCTATGTGTCCAAACCAAAGTTTAACGCAATTAACGTGCCTATCCCAAAAGAGTATGGGAGGTTTTAACATGGATTAACCTAACAATACCCGTTAATATAACGGGAGGGGCGTTTCTCAACCTATAGCGCTACCACTGTTAGGGGAGGCTTGTACGAAGTTAATGAACACATAGTCATGAATGTTTACATTAGCATAACATGTCTAACATGATTAAAATGTATCACATAGAGTATGGATAGAGTGTGCATAAAATGTTTAACGTGATTGTGTAATTTGATAAGGAATACATATTGCACCCAAAAAGTGTAAAACGAAAATGGGTAATGTATACTCACCTTAGAGTGCGTTGCGTGTTTCTTGGTAAAGAGAGGAATTTAATCCAAGAGATTTGCAAGAGATTTACCCTATTTGATTGGGAACTCGTTAAATTGGTAAAAAGAATAAATGTGATAAAGGAATTTAGTGGAAATTAATAACAACGTTTAGAATAATTTTATTGGTGGTAACAAAAGGTATTGATAATATTAGAAATTTATAACAATAAGAATAGTAGTATTAATTAAGGATACTAATAATTCCAATAGAATAATATATTAATAAAATGGCAATTCTAGTAATATATGTTAAAATCTGATTTATATCTAATAATAGTAATAATAAATTCTGATTTTTAATAATAATAAAAATAATAAAATTTTGTTTAATATATGTTAATAATAATATATATATGTTATATAATAAATCTGTTTAATATTTATAATAATAATAACAATAGTACAATTCGGATTTAAATATTAATTTCTGATTAAATATATATAAATAATCTGATTATTATAAATAGTAATAATAATAATAACTCTGATTAATAAGTTAATAAAATTAATAATTTTTTATTTAGAAATAATAATGGTAATTCTAAAAATTAAAAATTCTGATTAATTCTGATTTAATAGTGATACAGCTGCTTAAATAATAATACTAATTTTCTGATTTTATAAATAATATTCTGTTTTCTTTAATTATATAACCTTATATAATAATAATAATGATAATAATAATAATAATAATTAATAATAATAATAATAATAATAATAATAATAATAATAATAATAATAATAATAATAATAATAATAATAATAATAATAATAATAATAATAGATAACAGTAAGTAACAGAAAGAAGAAAGAAAAACGAAGGAAATCGGAAAAACGGTTTGGTACCGGTTCGAGTCGTCTTCTCCGGCGACTCCGGTGAAGCTCCGGCAAGTGGGTTTCCGGTTGTCTTCTCCGTCAGCGAAGCAGTGTCTCCGGCGAGACTTCCGATGTGAGAGGGTGTCGAGATGCTGAGTGTAAATGGTGTCGAACGAGGCTGTGGTCTTCGGGTTGTAATCTTCGAGTCTGATGCTTGATCGATTTGTGGAGATTTGATGTGTTTTGAGAATGGTGTGAGTTCCTCATGAGTAACCGGTATATATATATAGGTCGGGTTATGATCTCGCAAACACGGAAACAAAATCGTGATTGGACTGAAATAAGGAAGGCGAGGTTTAAGAAGGAAACAGTTCAGTCAAGATGGTAACCGGCTTGATAGTTGGGAGTGAAATGGCAATCAATCAAATGATTGATTGCCGGAAATCACGAAGGAGAAGGCTGGACCGGAAAGACGCGTGAATTTGGCGGTTAAGGATTTGAATCCGGTTACCTTAATTAACGTATAAGTATAATGGCTTTCCTAATTTGTTTGGATGTGGCATGCCCGGCCGAGTGGTTAGTGTGTTGCTTGTTAACCTAGAGGTCGCGAGTTCGACTCCCGTTCAGGCCGGTTCCCAGGGGTTTTCCCCTTTTTATTTCTCTTTTGACTTTTAACTGGACTAACTGAGTTCTTTAACTCAGTTAGTGTCTCTTTTGTAAATTCTAACTAGGTTAGGCTTTAACTATTTTAACTTCAAGGTTGTAAAGAATGAATTAACTTAGTTTGTTTATACTAACAAAATATCCAATAAATTTCCTTTTATTTATAAAGTTTGATAAATAAACAAATAAAATAATTTATCTATTTAATAAAATAATTTATTTAATTAATTAAAATATTAACTAATTATTTAATATTAATAAATATTGAAATTATCCGTTTTAACCCAACTACCGTACGAATTCCCGATTTTGTCTGATTTAGGGTAATCTCTTGATCACACTTGTTTCGAGAGCCAAGATTAGAATATCTTTCCACTGTTTTTATGTGTTTGACATAGTTTAACGTGTCTTAACATGTAATAACATAACATAGCGTTAAAACAAGCATATGATCAAAACAATGCATTTTTCATTATGATCCAAGTCTCGAAGTAAAAATAGGATAAGATGAGAGTACAACTGACTGAAATTAGAAAGTACAACTGATAAAGCTATAAATAGAGAATTCAAAAATACGGAACGTTACAGTCTCCCCTACTTTAGGAGATTTCGTCCTTGAAATCAAGATGAAAGACCAAAAGAAAAGAAACGATGCAATAGTTATGATGGTTGAAGAACAACGCTGGTCGTGGCGATTCTATCATTAGGTGTTGGCATCTTGAGCTTGGTTGGCATTGAGGGCTGGAGTTTTTGGGGCTGGTTGTCGTTCTTGGTTCCATAAGGGACAGTGTGGGCGAAGGTGTGTTGTGTCTCCACACTTGAAACACGCGCGAACTCTGTTGCCTGACTCCGAGTTTTGAAATTTTCGTTTCCTACCCTCGTTGCCATTTGTTGGGGCGTCAAGGTCAATGGTAACCTGGTTGACTACCTGAGTGGGTGTTGCGGCTTGTTTATCACGAACGCGATTATTGTTTAAACTGGCAGCGAGACGATAAACAGCCTCGATGTTGTCAAGCTGGGCTGCCTCGATGGTGTCTCTCATGGTAGGGGGTAAACCGTGGATATACTTTTTGATCGTACGATCAACGGTGAGGACTAGGTGGGGTACTACAAAGCTCAGCTGCTTAAAGCGGGTGGTATACGCGAGGTTATCGTCTCCAACTTGCTTGAGGGCCCAAAATTCTTCCTCAAGCTTCTGTTGTTCATGAGGAGGGCAAAATTCCTCCATCATGAGTTGCTTCAATTCTTCCCATGACAACGCATATGCCAACTCGTTTGAACGAATGTTCCTTTCATTCGTCCACCATTCTAGGGCTCTTGCTTGAAAGACACCAGTAGCACTACGTGTCTTGAGTTCATCAGGACATTCACTATTGATAAATGTGACCTCTATACTATCGAACCATTCAAACATAGCGGTCACACCCTCTTGGCCAGAGAAGGGTTTTGGGTGGCAAGAGGCGAAGTGTTTGTAGTTAAAGGCAGTGGGTTTAGGATGGGTAGCTTTTGAGTCAATGGAAGAGTTTGGGGTGTTGGAAGCTTGGATCTCAGTCACAACCTTGGGGATAAGACGAGCGAACTGCTTGGCCATAAATGCCATCATCTTCTTTTGTGAGCTGACCCTTGACCTTCTGGACGAGTTGGAAAGTTGACGAGATGAAGACATCTACGAATTCAAAATGAGGGTGAGACTTGATCATAATGTTTAAAAGAATTTGTTTTTATGATTGCAACATGTAGCACATTATTTCACATTGTTGTTCACATAGAATAAAATGAATGAAATGTCATAGATTTTCACATAGTGTAACATGTATAATGAAAGCACAATAAATTTAATTTGTTCACGAGAGAGTATCATTAATTGTTTTAGGTTACGACAATAGTGCAAAATGTGTCTCCTAGCTAGAAATGAATGAAACGTTCAAACGTAAAACACATAACATAAACGTTCAAACTGTAACACCTTGAAAATTTGTGTCCAATAAAGTATAAACACGTGTCATAAGCTCTGAACGTGAGAAAGAATACTTTGCAGGGACTAAAGTTGACAAACAGGGAAACTATGTGAATATAAGGGTCCAAAGTGTCAACAATGGATAAATATATTCTAAAATAGCCCTACATAATGTTTATACCTTCCAACGAATAAATCAGGGATCATACGAAGCGAAACATAAAGGAAAGTGAGAAATTACAAACTACAGGGGCTAAAAGTGTCAACATGTGCAAAGTATACCTCTGAGTGACCTTTTGGCAGACCCGAAGCTTTGTAATGATAAAATATACTCACTAGAATATGTGGTTAAAATTTCATAAAGTTTCGTTATCGTATGAGAAAGTTATGATCAAATTCGTGTTCGAGGGGTTAAAAGCGTCAACATTTAATTCTATGGCCTTATGAGTGGTTACAAGGTTAGTCAAGGACTTAACCAAGTTAGTAAATGTCCCAAGGCCCTTAAAAATCAAGTATGGAGGCTGAAATGGCAATTTAGAAGCTCAAAACCACGTTACAAAGGACCAGGGACCAAAAGTGCAAACTTTGAAAATTTGTTGACTGATCAGACAGGTCAGGCGGCCCGCGTTAGAATTCCCTATATCCTCAGGCGGGCCGCGTCAGGGTGCCAGCGACAGAAAACACCTGCAGGTGTCTGTCCAGCCTGTTTAACCGACTTTGTGGCCTATGAAATGATACCAGGGGCTGTGCAAATTGTTTTTCATGCATTAGGGACAGTTGTGATGATCAGGGAGCATGCATAGGGTCTTGTGGCATCATCTTGTAAGATCAAAGAGGCTATATAAAGGCCTCATGTTGTAACCATTTGAACACCCACTTCCAAGAAGTTCACAACTCTTTTCCTGGAGCTCTCTGGACAGCAAGCAAGCCTCTTAGTGGTCCCTAAGCATAATTAGGACTCTAGTAAGTGCCTTAACCCTTCCTAATTCGTTTTAGCTTAGTTAATTAGCTAAAAGTCAAACCGTCGTAATTAAGGTTTGACTTCGTGATTAATTAAAATGTGCTCTATCAAATCACGAATTAAAAGTACCTTTATGTAGGTAATTATATGGGTAACAAACCCTTAAAAGGGTATTTCCAGTTTCCCACTCTAACTATGTTAATTGTCGAGTCAAAGCTTGTTATAAAAAGTCAACAGAAAGGTTAATTGCGAATTAATACATAATTAGCAATGTAGGATCCATGCAACCTGTTTAATCATTAAAATAACTTGGTAATTAATGTAAGAACATGTTCCAACATGTTCAACTCGACAATTTTCAGTTTAGGCTCGGTTTGGAACCGAAAGTCGCAAAGTTTGACTTCTGCTTTGACTTTCAGTTCTGACCCGTTTAAGCCAAGATTAGGATTGCCTTAGAGCTTTTTTTGAACCTATTTACATGTTAGTATAACTCTCTGAGATTATACAACTTGGTTCATTAGATATCCTATTCACATGCATGTTTCCGTTAATCGCTTATATGTTGACCATTATGCCCATTTGACCTTAAAACGGGATTTTTGAAAATGTAAAAGGGTAAGCACCTTAGCTACTGATTTATAAACTTGCACCCAAAATTTGAAGTCAGTTTGAGGTCTAGATTAAGAGTTATGCTCAATAGCGTAATTAAGGGCTTCTTTGATAATTAATTAGCGTAAATTATGTATAGCCCATCAAAACCCAAATTTTTATACCAAACTTTATACCTACTGTTATAAGATAATATTTTGGGATTTTTGAAAATTTTTATTTATTTTTAGGCTGAGCATAACTTAGTGTTCTAAGATTAATTCGGTTTATGCCGGTTTTGCGCTTTTTAGCCATAAATTGAGTTTTACAAATCCTTTTGACCTCAAACCAATTTCTACTGATTTGTTATGATAAATAAACTATTTTGAGCCTTCTAGAATATTAAAAATATCAGCTTTTTACAGAAAACCCGGAAATGACTCCAAATCGCCTTTTTAGGCATTTTTAACACATAAGTGTGCACTAGAACCTTATTAAGCATAAAGGTTGATACCTACTGATATGTTTAGTAAATTTTTATATTTTAAACAGTAGGCAAATGTTTTGAACTCAGAATTCCAGAATTGACCTTTTAGGCACATGTGAAATTACCAAAATGCCCCTACGGTGCATAGTAAGGTTAAAGATAATAAATTTCACATAAATTTGATACCCTACTGTTATAACTTAGTAAATTAAGTATATTTACTAATTTAATCAGACCTGTAACTCAGGTTACTATTTTAACCCTTTTTCACCTTATAAAATGACCAAAACGCCCTTATGAGGCATAGTTTTGGTTTAAAATCATTTGGGGCATAATGGAAGGTATCATTCTGATATCACAACATATTTTGAGCATATTGACTTCAGAAACTTGTATTTGAATCTTATGGTTACTCGTTACGCTTTTTACGCGTTCGGATCGGCTTAAGTGACTAGTTTGGCCATTTTAGCCGAAACGGGTCAAACCATATCTTTTCAGTCTCAAAATTCAGAATGTGATTATGTTACCCATATAAAACAAGTGTGCAAGCTTGATGGGTCAAAACCACATTCTAAAACGGTCTTTGCCTTATTGTGCGTTTAAAACCGTAATCTTTATATAAAACTAACCGGTCTAAGCTTAAGACCCGTTAGGATTCTAATAGGTTATTAAAACCTTAATTTCCAGATCTAGGAGCCCAGTAAAAGCTACTTGCACTCGTTATATTTGGTTTATACTTGCTCAGGTAAATACGTTTAACTTATTTTCCCTATACGGGCTTGGGGTACGGTATATAAAATACCGCTTGGTCGGGAAATTTACCATAACCGGTCTTGGTTATGTGCAGTCAAATGAACCCGTTTGAAAATGCTGTTTTGTTTGTTTAACGCCTTTGGGGGCTTAATGACCATGTCCCGGATATCCTTGGCATTATTCAAAGAATGGCCACGACCTTAGCACTCAGGTGTAGGCGTACACCCGTAGCGCTGTATAACATGTATAATCGTCGGTACGAGAGAAGTCTCGCGGCGGAATTATATTAAGTGGTGTGTCTATTAATCCTTAACCCAGAACGAACCCGGGCTACTGAACGCAGAATGAACATGTAATTCTTTTACAAGATTATTAAGCAAATAATTATCCCAAGTTATAAAAAGTTTTATGCCACGTGCATTTAAATCAATTTTAAACGTTTTCAAAATGAGTCAGTTAAATTGTATTTACCAGTGTAAACTGACGTATTTTCCAAAAAGACTAAGTGCAGGTACTACGCGTAATAGGCTGGTCACTCCTTAAGCATCCATAGAAGTCTCGAAAGCTTAGGGTGCATGAAGTCTGTTGAAATGAAGTCTCCTGTTTATTTGATTCTGCCTGTGGATTTTATTTCGACATTTTGTGATACTTGGATATTACAATAATTTTAAGTTGAAATAAATCTATCTTTGCTTCCGCTGTGCATTATAATTTGTGTTGTTTGACTATGATGATATCAACTACGTCACGGCAATCCCCCACCGGGCCCACCGGTGACACGTGGAAAATAGGGGTGTGACAGGTTGGTATCAGAGCCAACACTGAGCGAATTAAACACTAGCCTTTTGTGTTTAGTCTCAGTACACGAATTGCACATTCTTCGAGTTCCGAGTCTAGACAAAGGACATAGGACAAACTCTGTTTTGTTTTATTTGGGTCTTTATTTTATTATATATTGTTGTTATCTAAAACTTGTATGCAGGTCAAAATGCCACCAAGATTTCTTTGCGGACGAGGCAAAGGACCAGTCACGGGTCACGACCACGAAGCCGGGCCTTCGCACCGGCGTACCCCATCCATCACCATGAGCACTAGTCCACAAGAGCCGTGGAGGCTCTATGTTGAACCCGGGAGACGGTCAGTTTCCCTCAGCTCTTCACCTTCTTACCAGCACTCCTTTGGGCCCCAATCGGAAAACGAGCCCAACGAGCAACCACCCTCTTTCATACATCTGCAGAGATCCAACTCTCACCATTCCTTTGGTGACCCAACCCCAACCTTCCAGAGCCGGTTCAACCCGGCTAATATCTTTCCAGAACTCGTAGGTCCTAACCCACTAGGACCTGAGGATCACTTCTCAGGTGACCACGCTGATGACATGGACGAGGATACCGATCCAATGGAGCCCGCTACAGGAACACCCAATCACCCGATAGAGATCTCTGACGGATCATCTTTTCACGGATCGCCTTATCGCGGTCCAGACAGCTACGAAGAGAGGTTCCGGAACATCGACTGGTATTTTACTCCCTCACACCACTCCTCTCCATACCAGCAGCAGCAACAGCAGCAACAACAGCAACAGGATCCTTCTCAGGATTCTCGTTTCGTGGCAGTTACTACGCCACCACCACCACCAGTGGAACAGCAGCCGCCTCCGGAGCCACCGAGGCGGAGGAGGTCTAATGCACGGATGTCCGTGCGAGGGGGTGTCCGCATCAGCACTCCCCAACCATCAAGTGGCAGCCATTATCCGCCACTACAGGAGGAAGAAGAAAAACCACAAATGGGGGTTCCATCAAACCCCATTCCAGATGTTAACTCAGTGCCTGAGGTGCCTCCGTTGGGTTTTGACAACCCAATTCCTGCTTATTCAGTAGCATATAACCCCTTTGAGCAGCCAGCGCATACTCATTACAACTTCGGCTATGCGGAGGTCGATCCATATCAAGTAGCTCGGGACTACAACGCTCTTCACCCTGAAGGACCATATGGAGGACCATGGACCACTGGTTACCCGACTTATGGGTACCAGCATCCACCACCTCCACCTATGTACCAGCCGCCGCAGCCACAGCTCATCCCGCCGGAGCGTCAGCAGGAGGTTCTTGATAGGTTGAACCAGGTCGAACGTGAAGTTTGAGAAGACCGCAGAGAGCGGCAAGGCTTCTTCAAGGGTCTGTCAGACTTGCTAAAGGGGAAGTCCAAGAGGAGGGGTCACTAAAGACCTTGTTGTTTGTTGCTTAGTTGTAATCAGTCCCTGCGTGGACTTGTTGTTTCTGTATTCAGCTCCTGCGCGAGCTTGTCTTTTGTATTCTGCCCCTGCGTGGGCATGTCTTTCAGTTGACCCCTGCGTGGGTTTGTTTGTTGTTTGTTAGTGAGTTTATTGTTTGTTGTATTTCGCCCCTGCGTGGGCATGTTGTTTGTAGAAGTCCCGTTTAGGGCAAGTACTGTACTGTTGAACCTTTATCTAGTGAAATGTTGCATTTAAATTTTTATGATTTTATTGCTATAAATAAGTATATGAATAAACTTAAAATAAAAAGGTAAAAATGAAAATAACATTTCCTAAATTAAAGAAGACCTACCATTAATTTAAAATGGCAAAATCTAAAAAGGGACAAGACCTAGCCACATGTCATTTTAAGACAAGGCCAAGATGGTATCTCCATAATTAGATTCAGGTCCATAATTAACGTCTCAACTTAGGATTGATCTGCGTTATAAAGAGAATCTAAGGGGTAAAACCTAGCCACGTGTCGTTGCAGACATGGCCAAAATGGTAGAACATGTCTATAAGATTCCAAATTCTGTTAACATCTGTAAGTATGTTAACATAATGGGCAAAATGTGACACGGTAAAAGTCACATAGGCCATCATTGAAAATTAGGTTAATTTGAAATTCCCTGTAAGTAAATGACCATTCCTTGGGAATGAAGTACCTACGGGTAGTAATTAATGTCCTAGGGACTAAGAGACAGTTGAGTCTGCAACTCCTTGTCTAGAATAGGGTAATGAACTGTGATTCAGACCCTAATACGTTGATTCTGTAAGAATTCGAGTTATAAACTAACACTGTCCTTGTGACTAAGGTATATGTTAATTCTTAACTATAATATAGGATTATGATACAAATCCTGAATTAAAATTTGATTAATAAATTAACCTGCAATGGCTATTTAAAACCATGGTTAATAAAATACATAAAATACTGTATTAGCTGTTAAATAAAACCTTGCCCATTATTGTTTATATGTAGCAGCGAAGCTACATGGCTAGGTCGGACGAGGTAAATAGCCGTCCGGTGGAAAACCACGATAACACAAAGATACAGTTAACTGGTGCGGAATTGAAAGCACTGGTAGATGATGCGGTCACTAAAGCATTAGAAAGACAGTACAGTGAGTACAGCAGGAGCCATAGTAGAACCCTGTCTACACCGCATAATAAATCTAAGGCTCATTCGGAGTCTCACAGCAAGCCACCTTCTGTCCAACCCAAGTTCAAAAAGGAGGAATCCAAGAAGGAGGAATCCAAGAAGGAGGATGATAGACACTCTTCAAATGAAAATGATAATCATTCCAAGAAGATTATGCTTTACGATGCCCCACGTGCCAAGGGTTGCACGTATAAATACTTTGTGTCTTGTAAACCTCGGGATTTTACTGGGGAGAAGGGGGCGGTGGACTGTATGATTTGGCTTGATGAAATGGAGACAGTAGTGGATATAAGTGGCTGTGCTGAAAGGGATATTGTGAAGTTTGTGACACAATCCTTCAAAGGTGATGCACTTCAATGGTGGAAGTCGCTGATTCAAGCCACCGGGAAGATACCGCTATACAACATGTCTTGGGAACAATTTGTTGCCCTAATCAAGGAGAATTACTGTCCCCAGCACGAGGTCGAAGGAATAGAATCTGATTTTCTGTCTCTGGTGATGAAGAACCTGGACTACCAGGCTTACCTCACAACCTTCAATTCCTTGTCAAGGCTAGTTCCCTACCTTGTAACACCTGAACCGAAGAGGATAGCCCGTTTCATTGGGGGTCTGGCTCCAGAAATTAAAGCAAGCGTCAAGGCCTCTCGGCCCACTACTTTTCGATCAGTGGCTGACATATCTCTGTCCCTTACAAAGGACGCAGTTAGACAGAGATCACTGAGAACCGCAGACGCCGAGAAGCGAAAGCGCGAAGATGATGGTTCGCGACGCTCAGAAAAGAAGCGTAAGGGCAATGACGACCACAAGAAAGGGTCGGGATCCAAGAAGGGAGATCATCAGACAGGTGAAAAGCCCAGGTGCAAAGTTTGTAGGAAGCACCATTTTGGGAAATGCAGGCAGGAGTCTAGATCCCAATCTCAGCAGAAACTATGCGGGATTTGCAAGTCCCCGGATCATAAGGCATTAGATTGCAAGAAACTTAAGGATGCCACCTGCTACAATTGTAATGAGAAGGGACATATTAGGCCCAACTGCCCGAAGCTTGCCAAGAAAGCAGAAGAGGGAAAGAAGACTAATGCAAGGGTCTTCCGCATGGATGCAAAGGAAGCTATACAGGATGATAATGTCATAACAGGTACTTTTCTCATTAACGATGTCTACGCAAGAGTATTGTTTGACTCTGGGGCAGATAGGTCCTTTGTAGATAATAAGTTCTGTGAACTATTGAAATTACCTGTTAAAATTCTAAGTATGAAATATGAAGTGGAATTAGCTGATGGATCAATAGAAACAGTTTCGACTGTATTAGATGGATGTGTCCTATCCATTAGGAACCACTCTTTTCCTTTGTCCTTGTTACCCTTTAAGCTAGCCGGCTTTGATATAGTAATAGGAATGGATTGGTTATCGCGCAACCAAGCTCAGATAATGTGCAACAAGAAGCAGGTAGTAATCAAGACCCCATCTGGTGAGCCACTCACTATCCAAGGAGATACCCAACACGGATTGCCAGAGCAAGTGGCCATGCTTAAGGCATCCGGATGTACGAATAGGGGTTGCGTCATTTATATGGCACAAATAACCATTGACGAGAAGAAGCCCAGGATCGAAGACATACCGGTTATTTCTGACTATCCTGAGGTTTTTCCGGAGGAACTACCTGGGTTGCCACCAGATAGGCAGGTGGAATTTAGGATTGACATCATCCCCGGAGCTGCTCCAGTAGCCAGAGCACCATATAGATTAGCACCAACGGAGATGAAGGAATTAAGGACACAGCTAGATGATTTACTAGCTAAAGGTTTCATTAGACCTAGTTCATCTCCATGGGGAGCGCCAATTCTGTTTGTTAAAAAGAAGGATGGATCAATGCGTCTGTGCATTGATTACCGTGAGCTAAACAAGGTTACTATCAAGAACAGATATCCTTTGCCTAGAATCGATGATCTATTCGACCAGCTACAGGGAGCGAGTTACTTTTCCAAGATAGATCTCAGGTCTGGCTATCACCAGTTGAAAGTCAAGGAGGAGGATGTACATAAGACCGCGTTTAGGACTCGTTATGGTCATTACGAGTTCCTAGTGATGCCTTTTGGGCTCACTAACGCACCTGCCGCATTCATGGATCTCATGAATCGCGTATGCAAGCCTTATCTGGATAAATTTGTCATCGTCTTCATCGACGACATCCTCATCTACTCGAAGAACCAAGCTGACAATGAGAAGCATCTTCGGTGCATTCTTAAGCTACTTCATCAAGAGAAGCTCTATGCCAAGTTTTCAAAGTGTGAGTTTTGGCTTCGCGAAGTCCAGTTTCTTGGTCATGTTGTGAGCGAACGTGGAATTCAAGTGGATCCTGCAAAGATAGAAGCTATTATGAACTGGCAAGAGTCGAAGACACCTTCAGAGATTCGTAGCTTCCTAGGTTTGGCTGGATACTACAGGCGTTTTATTGAAAACTTCTCTAGGATTGCTGCACCCTTAACGTCGTTAACACGAAAGAACATTAAGTTTAATTGGGGGCCTAAGCAGCAAGAATCCTTTGATATCTTGAAGCAGAAGTTGAGTAACGCACCGGTGCTGACTCTACCTGAAGGCATTGAGGAATTTGTGGTGTATTGTGATGCATCACACACCGGAATGGGTTGTGTGTTAATGCAAAAAGGGAAGGTCATAGCCTACGCTTCACGTCAATTAAAGGTGCACGAAAAGAATTACACCACCCATGACTTGGAGTTGGGTGCCGTTGTATTTGCACTAAAGCTTTTGGAGGCATTATCTGTATGGGACGAAGTGTGTGATCTATTCCGACCACAAGAGCCTTCAACACTTGTTCAATCAGAAGGATTTGAACATGAGGCAGCGACGATGGATGGAAACCTTGAACGATTATGATTGTGAAATAAGATACCATCCAGGCAAGGCCAATGTAGTCGCAGATGCTTTAAGCAGGAAGGAAAGAGTGAAGCCGATAAGGATCAATGCCAAGAGCATTGAAATTAAAAGCAGTTTGAATGAAAGGTTGTTAGCTGCACAGAAGGAAGCTGTGTTGGAAGCTAACTATCCTGAGGAAAAATTAGGAGTAACTGAAGAACAGTTGTCCTACGATAAGAACGGAATGTTGAGATTGAACGGACGAATATGGGTTCCTGTATATGGAGGACTTCGAGATGTTATCCTCAAGGAAGCCCACAGTTCCAAGTATTCCGTCCATCCTGGAGCTGATAAGATGTACCAGGATTTAAAGGCAAATTATTGGTGGATAGGCTTGAAGAAGTCTATAGCTGCTTATGTAGCTAAATGCTTGACGTGTGCTAAAGTCAAAGCTGAACATCAGAAACCGTCAGGTTTGTTGCAACAGCCTGAGATTCCCACCTGGAAATGGGAAATGGTGACAATGGACTTCATCACCAAATTGCCTAAGACGCCGAAGGGAAATGATACTATATGGGTCATAGTTGATAGGCTGACTAAGTCAGCACATTTCCTGCCCATTAGAGAGACCTTCAACTCTGACATGCTAGCCCAATTGTACGTAGATAAGATTGTGGCCTTGCATGGTGTACCAGTATCTATTATCTCAGATCGAGATACTAGATACACATCTCATTTCTGGAAGAGTTTCCAACAGTCTCTGGGCACTCAATTAAATTTCAGTACGGCCTACCATCCTCAGACGGATGGGCAGAGTGAGCGTACCATTCAGACGTTGGAAGACATGCTGCGTGCATGTGTGATTGATCTAGGAGGTAGTTGGGACAGGCATTTACCGTTGGTTGAGTTCTCCTACAATAATAGCTACCATACTAGCATTAAGGCTGCGCCTTTTGAGGCACTATATGGTAGAAAGTGTAGAACGCCCATTTGCTGGGCAGAAGTAGGAGATACGCAATTGTCAGGTCCTGACTTAGTCTTCGAGACAACGGACAAGATTGTCCAAATTCGCGACCGCCTGAAAGCTGCTCGAGACAGGCAAAAGAGCTATGCGGATGAAAGGCGAAAACCTCTCAAGTTTGAGGTAGGCGATAAGGTTTTGCTCAAAGTATCACCTTGGAAAGGGGTGATGTGATTTGGTAAGAAAGGTAAGTTGAGCCCAAGGTATATAGGACCATTCGAGATAATCGAATGTGTAGGATCAGTGGCTTACAAGTTAAACTAACCTGAAGAGCTCGATGGTATTCATAATGTATTCCACGTCTGCAATCTGAAGAAATGTCTGGTCGATGAGTCGCTAGTCATACCACACACAGATGTGCACATAGACGAGAGCTTAAAATTTGTGGAAAAACCTGTGTCGATCGAGGATCGACAGGTAAAGAAGCTTCGGAGAAAGCTTGTGCCTATTGTCAAGGTGAAGTGGGACGCCCGCAGAGGTCCTGAATACACGTGGGAGCTAGAATCCTCAATGAAAGAGAAATACCCTCATCTGTTTCCTTAAATCTCGAGGACGAGATTTCTTTTAATGGGGTGAGGATATAACACCTTGAAAATTTGTGTCCAATAAAGTATAAACACGTGTCATAAGCTTTGAACGTGAGAAAGAATACTTTGGAGGGACTAAAGTTGACAAACAGGGAAACTATGTGAATATAAGGGTCCAAAGTGTCAACAATGGATAAATATATTCTAAAATAGCCCTACATAATGTTTATACCTTCCAACGAATAAATCAGGGATCATACGAAGCGAAACATAAAGGAAAGTGAGAAATTACAAACTACAGGGGCTAAAAGTGTCAACATGTGCAAAGTATACCTATGAGTGACCTTTTGGAAGACCCGAAGCTTTGTAATGATAAAATATACTCACTAGAATATGTGGTTAAAATTTCATAAAGTTTCGTTATCGTATGAGAAAGTTATGATCAAATTCGTGTTCGAGGGGTTAAAAGCGTCAACATTTAATTCTATGGCCTTATGAGTGGTTACAAGGTTAGTCAAGGACTTAACCAAGTTAGTAAATGTCCCAAGGCCCTTAAAAATCAAGTATGGAGGCTGAAATGGCAATTTAGAAGCTCAAAACCACGTTACAAAGGACCAGGGACCAAAAGTGCAAACTTTGAAAATTTGTTGACTGATCAGACAGGTCAGGCGGCCCGCGTTAGAATTCCCTATATCCTCAGGCGGGCCGCGTCAGGGTGCCAGCGACAGAAAACACCTGCAGGTGTCTGTCCAGCCTGTTTAACCGACTTTGTGGCCTATGAAATGATACCAGGGGCTGTGCAAATTGTTTTTCATGCACTAGGGACAGTTGTGATGATCAGGGAGCATGCATAGGGTCTTGTGGCATCATCTTGTAAGATCAAAGAGGCTATATAAAGGCCTCATGTTGTAACCATTTGAACACCCACTTCCAAGAAGTTCACAACTCTTTTCCTGGAGCTCTCTGGACAGCAAGCAAGCCTCTTAGTGGTCCCTAAGCATAATTAGGACTCTAGTAAGTGCCTTAACCCTTCCTAATTCGTTTTAGCTTAGTTAATTAGCTAAAAGTCAAACCGTCGTAATTAAGGTTTGACTTCGTGATTAATTAAAATGTGCTCTATCAAATCACGAATTAAAAGTACCTTTATGTAGGTAATTATATGGGTAACAAACCCTTAAAAGGGTATTTCCAGTTTCCCACTCTAACTATGTTAATTGTCGAGTCAAAGCTTGTTATAAAAAGTCAACAGAAAGGTTAATTGCGAATTAATACATAATTAGCAATGTAGGATCCATGCAACCTATTTAATCATTAAAATAACTTGGTAATTAATGTAAGAACATGTTCCAACATGTTCAACTCGACAATTTTCAGTTTAGGCTCGGTTTGGAACCGAAAGTCGCAAAGTTTGACTTCTGCTTTGACTTTCAGTTCTGACCCGTTTAAGCCAAGATTAGGATTGCCTTAGAGCTTCTTTTGAACCTATTTACATGTTAGTATAACTCTCTGAGATTATACAACTTGGTTCATTAGATATCCTATTCACATGCATGTTTCCGTTAATCGCTTATATGTTGACCATTATGCCCATTTGACCTTAAAACGGGATTTTTGAAAATGTAAAAGGGTAAGCACCTTAGCTACTGATTTATAAACTTGCACCCAAAATTTGAAGTCAGTTTGAGGTCTAGATTAAGAGTTATGCTCAATAGCGTAATTAAGGGCTTCTTTGATAATTAATTAGCGTAAATTATGTATAGCCCATCAAAACCCAAATTTTTATACCAAACTTTATACCTACTGTTATAAGATAATATTTTGGGATTTTTGAAAATTTTTATTTATTTTTAGGCTGAGCATAACTTAGTGTTCTAAGATTAATTCGGTTTATGCCGGTTTTGCGCTTTTTAGCCATAAATTGAGTTTTACAAATCCTTTTGACCTCAAACCAATTTCTACTGATTTGTTATGATAAATAAACTATTTTGAGCCTTCTGGAATATTAAAAATATCAGCTTTTTACAGAAAACCCGGAAATGACTCCAAATCGCCTTTTTAGGCATTTTTAACACATAAGTGTGCACTAGAACCTTATTAAGCACAAAGGTTGATACCTACTGATATGTTTAGTAAATTTTTATATTTTAAACAGTAGGCAAATGTTTTGAACTCAAAATTCCAGAATTGACCTTTTAGGCACATGTGAAATTACCAAAATGCCCCTACGGTGCATAGCAAGGTTAAAGATAATAAATTTCACATAAATTTGATACCCTACTGTTATAACTTAGTAAATTAAGTATATTTACTAATTTAATCAGACCTGTAACTCAGGTTATTATTTTAACACTTTTTCACCTTATAAAATGACCAAAACGCCCTTATGAGGCATAGTTTTGGTTTAAAATCATTTGGGGCATAATGGAAGGTATCATTCTGATATCACAACATATTTTGAGCATATTGACTTCAAAAACTTGTATTTGACTCTTATGGTTACTCGTTACGCTTTTTACGCGTTCGGATCGGCTTAAGTGACTAGTTTGGCCATTTTAGCCGAAACGGGTCAAACCATATCTTTTCAGTCTCAAAATTCAGAATGTGATTATGTTACCCATATAAAACAAGTGTGCAAGCTTGATGGGTCAAAACCACAATCTAAAACGGTCTTTGCCTTATTGTGCGTTTAAAACCGTAATCTTTATATAAAACTACCCGGTCTAAGCTTAAGACCCGTTAGGATTCTAATAGGTTATTAAAACCTTAATTTCCAGATCTAGGAGCCCAGTAAAAGCTACTTGCACTCGTTATATTTGGTTTATACTTGCTCAGGTAAATACGTTTAACTTATTTTCCCTATACGGGCTTGGGGTACGGTATATAAAATACCGCTTGGTCGGGAAATTTACCATAACCGGTCTTGGTTATGTGCAGTCAAATGAACCCGTTTGAAAATGCTGTTTTGTTTGTTTAACGCCTTTGGGGGCTTAATGACCATGTCCCGGATATCCTTGGCATCATTCAAAGAATGGCCACGACCTTAGCACTCGGGTGTAGGCGTACACCCGTAGCGCTGTAAAACATGTATAATCGTCGGTACGAGAGAAGTCTCGCGGCCGAATTATATTAAGTGGTGTGTCTATTAATCCTTAACCCGGAATGAACCCGGGCTACTGAACGCAGAATGAATATGTAATTCTTTTACAAGATTATTAAGCAAATAATTATCCCAAGTTATAAAAAGTTTTATGCCACGTGCATTTAAATCAATTTTAAACGTTTTCAAAATGAGTCAGTTAAATTGTATTTAGCAGCGTAAACTGACGTATTTTCCAAAAAGACTAAGTGCAGGTACTACGCGTAATAGGCTGGTCACTCCTTAAGCATCCATAGAAGTCTCGAAAGCTTAGGGTGCATGAAGTCTGTTGAAATGAAGTCTCCTGTTTATTTGATTCTGCCTGTGGATTTTATTTCGACATTTTGTGATACTTGGATATTACAATAATTTTAAGTTGAAATAAATCTATCTTTGCTTCCGCTGTGCATTATAATTTGTGTTGTTTGACTATGATGATATCAACTACGTCACGACAATCCCCCACCGGGCCCACCTGTGACACGTGGAAAATAGGGGTGTGACACAAACGTTCAAACATCGGGATGAGACGAACAAATTGCTCAAAACAACATAACACTATTGTGACAATATGAATTAAATTCATTTTATAAATTTCAAATGAGAATACATTGTTTTCAAGTACATCATAAATTCAAACATAATAAAATGCTATGCTAAAATGGGTTTCTAGTTCCATCCTAGCTTGATTTCTTTATTTCTTGAACATCAACCTGCAATATGTATTAAAATACAATCAACAAAAGCATGTTGGCGAGTATACAAGTTTTCATACATAGCATAATACGTGTTTAAAATGTTGCTCATATCCAAATGTGAATACAATATCATATTAACAGTATATACTCGAAACGATGTTACTCTATGTGTCCAAACCAAAGTTTAACGCAATTAACGTGCCTATCCCAAAAGAGTATGGGAGGTTTTAACATGGATTAACCTAACAATACCCGTTAATATAACGGGAGGGGCGTTTCTCAACCTATAGCGCTACCACTGTTAGGGGAGGCTTGTACGAAGTTAATGAACACATAGTCATGAATGTTTACATTAGCATAACATGTCTAACATGATTAAAATGTATCACATAGAGTATGGATAGAGTGTGCATAAAATGTTTAACGTGATTGTGTAATTTGATAAGGAATACATATTGCACCCAAAAAGTGTAAAACGAAAATGGGTCATGTATACTCACCTTAGAGTGCGTTGCGCGTTTCTTGGTAAAGAGAGGAATTTAATCCAAGAGATTTTCAAGAGATTTACCCTATTTGATTGGGAACTCGTTAAATTGGTAAAAAGAATAAATGTGATAAAGGAATTTAGTGGAAATTAATAACAACGTTTAGAATAATTTTATTGGTGGTAACAAAAGGTATTGATAATATTAGAAATTTATAACAATAAGAATAGTAGTATTAATTAAGGATACTAATAATTCCAATAGAATAATATATTAATAAAATGGCAATTCTAGTAATATATGTTAAAATCTGATTTATATCTAATAATAGTAACAATAAATTCTGATTTTTAATAATAATAAAAATAATAAAATTTTGTTTAATATATGTTAATAATATATATATATATATATATGTTATATAATAAATCTGTTTAATATTTATAATAATAATAACAATAGTACAATTCAGATTTAAATATTAATTTCTGATTAAATATATATAAATAATCTGCTTATTATAAATAGTAATAATAATAATAACTCTGATTAATAAGTTAATAAAATTAATAATTTTTTATTTAGAAATAATAATGGTAATTCTAAAAATTAAAAATTCTGATTAATTCTGATTTAATAGTGATACAGCTGCTTAAATAATAATACTAATTTTCTGATTTTATAAATAATATTCTGTTTTCTTTAATTATATAACCTTATATAATAATAATAATAATAATAATAATAATAATAATAATAATTAATAATAATAATAATAATAATAATAATAATAATAATAATAATAATAATAATAATAGATAACAGTAAGTAACAGAAAGAAGAAAGAAAAACGAAGGAAATCGGAAAAACGGTTTGGTACCGGTTCGAGTAGTCTTCTCCGGCGACTCCGGTGAAGCTCCGGCAAGGCAGAAGGCTGTGGGTTTCCGGTTGTCTTCTCCGTCAGCGAAGCAGTGTCTCCGGCGAGACTTCCGATGTGAGAGGGTGTCGAGATGCTGAGTGTAAATGGTGTCGAACGAGGCTGTGGTCTTCGGGTTGTAATCTCCGAGTCTGATGCTTGATCGATTTGTGGAGATGTGATGTGTTTTGAGAATGGTGTGAGTTCCTCATGAGTAACCGGTATATATATATAGGTCGGGTTATGATCTCGCAAACACGGAAACGAAATCGTGATTGGACCGAAATAAGGAAGGCGAGGTTTAAGAAGGAAACAGTTCAGTCAAGATGGTAACCGGCTTGATAGTTGGGAGTGAAATGGCAATCAATCAAATGATTGATTGCCGGAAATCACGAAGGAGAAGGCTGGACCGGAAAGACGCGTGAATTCGGCGGTTAAGGATTTGAATCCGGTTACCTTAATTAACGTATAAGTATAATGGCTTTCCTAATTTGTTTGGATGTGGCATGCCCGGCCGAGTGGTTAGTGTGTTGCTTGTTAACCTAAAGGTCGCGAGTTCGACTCCCGTTCAGGCCGGTTCCCAGGGGTTTTCCCCTTTTTATTTCTCTTTTGACTTTTAACTGGACTAACTGAGTTCTTTAACTCAGTTAGTGTCTCTTTTGTAAATTCTAACTAGGTTAGGCTTTAACTATGTTAACTTCAAGGTTGTAAAGAATGAATTAACTTAGTTTGTTTATACTAACAAAATATCCAATAAATTTCCTTTTATTTATAAAGTTTGATAAATAAACAAATAAAATAATTTATCTATTTAATAAAATAATTTATTTAATTAATTAAAATATTAACTAATTATTTAATATTAATAAATATTGAAATTATCCGTTTTAACCCAACTACCGTACGAATTCCCGATTTTGTCTGATTTAGGGTAATCTCTTGATCACACTTGTTTCGAGAGCCAAGATTAGAATATCTTTCCACTGTTTTTATGTGTTTGATATAGTTTAACGTGTCTTAACATGTAATAACATAACATAGCGTTAAAACAAGCATATGATCAAAACAATGCATTTTTCATTATGATCCAAGTCTCGAAGTAAAAATAGGATAAGATGAGAGTACAACTGACTGAAATTAGAAAGTACAACTGATAAAGCTATAAATAGAAAATTCAAAAATACGGAACGTTACATGCAAAACTTTGGACTCGCCGAAGAAAACTTTGAGTTGGACCTGTAACTGGATTTGACTCACCGGAGTGGTGACGTCGCCGGACTTGTACTTGCAAACAAATGAGGAAAAGGGTTGTTGGTGTTGGGGCGATGCACAGACTTTGATGGATGGAGAATTTGATGGTTAATGGAGATGAAGATGGCGGTTAGGATATAATATGAAGTTTATTTGGCTAAGAAGGCTAGGAAGTTATCTTGACAATCCATTTAGTTAATCAAGGGCTAAGATTAAATGAGGGAAATTGAAGGTAAGAAAAGAGGCGCGTGGGTTTGTTTAGGGGCATTCTAGTCAATCCAAGGCAATACTTTCTCTCTCCTCCAATTCCCCCCCATTTTTTAAACGTTAATAACTCTTTCATACGACATTATTTTTTTATAAAAATTGCATCAAAAAACGAGCGTTTTTTATCTTTAAAACGAGTATACTATTGCTATATTTTCGAAAAAAAATTTTAAAACCAAGTTGCGTAAAACACAATGAAAAAAAAACCTAAAAATGACATTTTTCTAAAACGCAATGCACCAAAAACACAAAGAAATGTCTTATTTGTAAAACGCAATGGCCAGAAAACACAAAGAAATGTCTTATTTCTAAAACGCAATAGCCTAAAAACACAAAAGAAATTGTACTTTCTAAAACGCAATGGACTGAAAACACATAAAAATGTGTTTTTACCTAAAACGCAATGCACCAAAAACACAAAGAAATATCTTATTTATAAAACGCAATGGCCAGAAAACACTTTAAATGTCTGTTTTCTAAAACGCAATGGACTGAAAACACATAAAAATGTGTTTTACCTAAAACGCAATGCACCAAAAACACAAAGAAATTTCTTGTTTATAAAACGCAATGGTCAGAAAACACTTAAAAATTTCTGCTTTCTAAAACGCAATGACCTAAAAAACAAAAGAAAGTGTTCTCTCTAAAACGCAATGGACTGAAAACACCTAAAAATGTGTTTTACCTAAAACGCAATGACTAAAAACACTTCAAAAATGTGTTTTTCTAAAACGCAATGGCCAGAAAACACATAAAAATGTCTTAGTTCTAAAACGCAATGGCCTAAAAACAACAAAGAAAGTGTTTTCCCTCTAAAACGCATTGAACCAGGACAATAGTTTTGTCTGTGAATTGTCTAAACTAGGAAGTAGGAGATCAAAAGACTGTCTACGAATGCAGATTTCCAGAGACTGCTACCTTGGACCCCGCCAGGGGCTGCCGCCCCTGGGACCCTGGTACCAGGGGCGCTGCCCCCGGACCCCCGCCAAGATCGTAAAACGCATGTCTAAATCAAAAACCCAGATAATAAAAATGAAATTAAAGAATTTCTTACATCGATCGAAGTCGGTTTCTTCAACGATTTACGAAATTTGAATGATTGAAACACTTATCAGAGATCAAATCGAACGGATGGAGTGATTATCTTCAAAATCACCGGAAAAACGAGATTTTGTATGAAATTAAACTGGGTTTCTTCAAAAAAGCTGAAGAACACGTTGATCGGATGTTTGAATCATTGATTGGTGACGAAAATCGCACTATAATGTAGTGATTATTGAGATAGAAAGTGAAGAAATGGTTGAAGATGGTGGGTTTTGAAAATGGTGGGTTTTGATGTTACTGGGAAGAAGAAGGAAGAAGAAAAGGATAAAATTGACTAAAATACACTTCCTCTTTATTTTAAATTTTGAAGGCATGTCCTAATCCTATTGCTTCCTATACTTCCTAGCAAAAATAAACTTTCTATTTGATCCTCACCCTGAAGATGGTGGTTCATGGTGGGTGTTTGTGGTTTTTTTAAAATAAAAATATACATTTAAATAAGAATTTAAAAAGAAAAAAAATACCCTAACATGCTTTGCATGTGAGGTGAGTTAAGCAATAAAACAAACATCGAAAACTGACAGGTATAAATTGGACGCTGGGTGTTGGTTAGTAATTAATCGGATTATAATATAATGAATATAATCTTCCTATACTAATAAATGAAAATCTTTTTGTACACGTGTCATTCTCTGGTGCTTCCTCTCTTTTAATAATAGTATTACATATTAATTTTATACACAAAATATAATATAATATTAATTAATATAGTTAGAGATCAAACGTATAATTTCAAATTTAATTAATAGTAAATTACTTTTTGACTCCCTATATTTTAGTGGTTTTAACCACTTGAATTCAAAATCAAAAAGTTTAACACCTTGAGTCTCTAACCGCGCATTCACACCCTCTGTAAAAAATTCAAAAAACCTTTTGTAAGGTTGAGTTCTCTAAGTTCTCACAACTCGTATAAATTTTCATTTTACCCTAACCATATATATTTGCTAAGATAAAATATATTATTTGGATATAAACAATAATTACTTATAAAGTATCAAATCACATGTACAAGTAACGAAAATATAACTGTTCTTTTGTTTTACTAATTTATCTAAATAAGTCATTTTATTAATAAGGATTATATACAAGTTTATAATTTATATTTTTCGTCATTCAACCCGTGTAATACACGAGGTTGTAAGCTAGTATATGAATATTTCAAAATTCACATAGTATATTTCGAATATAAACAATCAAATTTAAATACACATGAAGGTAAAAAAAATACTTGAATTGAATAAAAAGAATTTAAGATAAAAATAGAAAAAATTCAATAATAAATAAGAATAGAATAAGGCTAATGAGGTGGTGGTTGAGTGGTAAGTGAGATACTTTGTGTTCTAAGGGCTCAGGTTCGATTTCTGCCCTCTCCATTATTTTCTGCGGCACCTGGTGACAGTGGCGGACCCAGGAATTTTTTCATGGGGGTGTGGAAAATTTTTAAAGATTTTAGGTCTATAGGTATATAAAAAAATTCGGTTCATATCGGTTCGGATCCGATCGGTTCGGGTCGGGTCATGTAAAAAACAAAAGTACATCAAGCTAAAATTTATATAATCATCAAAAACACGTCAAACGTCGTTATAAATATATTTAAAATGTCGCCGTACGGGTTTTCATTTTTTGAAATCTTTCCAAAACATAATCTAGAGCTACTTTTCAATTTATAAATCTATCCAAACATATAAATCGATCCATAAGTTCATAAAACAACACTAAAGTAGTAAACATATGAATCGCTCCATAATTTTCAATTTTCTTTTCAAGACCTACTAATTGTCGATTACTTATGTCTTTTAAGTTGTAACAACCAAAAACTCATCTAAACAACAAAATCACCCTATTAAAGTCTAGAACAACCAAAAAACATCAAAATACATAAAATTTCAAACACTTTTTTATCATCTCTATAACTCTATTTCTTCTAAAAAACAACATAAAACAACAACATTAAAAAACATAGGTACCTTGTATTGTTTGGATTCCGTTGAGTTTGGTGGCCGGATGTTTGCGATTTCTGGCAAGAAATTGGAGTTGGATGGCTGTTGTTGGCTGTGCGTCATTGGGGAAGAGGATCACAGAGGCAGACGAGGTCATGAGAGAGGGCGGGAGAAACAGAATAGGAAGGGCGGTTTGGGTTGGGTTATTTTATTATAGTTCAAATTTTGTTGGATTTGATTAAGTGGGTTTGGGTTTGGCTAAATTGTTTACTAAGTGGGTTACAAACTTATAAATGATGTTGTACTATTATAGAAGTCAGTGTTTAGGTTATATTTTTATAAAAACAATGTTTATTACAATTTTTTTTATAAATTAAAAAATATGATTTTTTTTTGTCTAAGGGGGGTGACTGAAATTTCCAAGGGGTGCGGTGAAAAATTCCAAGGGGTGCGGTCAAGATTTTACTGAAATTAACACTAAAAAATATTTATTTCAAGGGGTGCGGCCGCCCACCCACAAGTGTGGGTAGGTCTGTCCCTGCCTTGTGATGATGTGAGACTATGCGAATAGGTGAGAGATTGCTAGTTCGATTCTTGAACTGAGCGGGTTTTACCTCACCGCACTGTCGTGCCTTCGGGCGAGTATTCACGGGCTTCGGCCCCAGGTGAGAGTTTTCCTTGGTTCGGAGACGAATGTATTCCGATGTAATAAATTTCGCCAGTAGCCCATTTGAAGGAATCGTTGGCCGTTAAAAAAATTGAATAATAAATAAATAAAAAATATGAAAACATATCTAAAAATCAAAAGTCACCATACAAACCTCAAATCTCTCCAGACATATTTGCACTTTACGTTTAATTTCTTAAACTCCTCCTCTAGTGTCTAGACTCTAAAGTTTATAAAATTTTGCATTCTAAAGGTTTTATAAAAAATATACAAAAAATATATATTCAAAATTAACTACATTAATAAAATAATAATAATAACAATAATAATAATAATAATAATAATAATAATAATAATCTATATCTATACTTACTAAATAATAAAAGAAACTAACTTTGGGACACTTGTCATTATTCTAGACCATCCTTAATTGTAGATAATTATTATTTAATTTAAATTATTAAATATCAATTAAATTAACATAAATCTTACCAATTCTAAATTATTGGCATAAACTTTTCAAATCGTAAATTCTTATCTAAACTAAAAAGAATTGTTTCATTTAACAATAGATAAACATGCATATTATTTATTGTTAATGTTATTATTGTTAACTATGAGAAATTATATTAAACAACTTATTAATCAAACCAAAAATTTAAAATAGTATTAACCTAATTTAAAAAATAATAAAAAAATCCATTTTGATTTAGAAATTTTTTTAACAATAGATAAACCCGTGTAATACACAAGGTTTTTAAAGATATAACATTTTTTTATTATTTGCTATATAAAATTAGATTTATTAAACCCGTACAATACACGGAGTTTTTTTAAAATATAACTTTTTTTTGTTATTTAGTATATAATTACATTTCTTCAACCCGTGAATACACAAGGTTTTTGTTAAATATAACTTTTTTATTGTTTGGTATATAAATTTATATTTATTCAACCCGCACAACAAACGAGGTTCTTAAAGGTATAATTTTAAAGATTTTTTTTAACAATAGATAAACCCGTGTAATACACAGGGTTTTTAAAGATATATCATTTTTTATTATTATTTGCTATATAAAATTAGATTTATCCAACCTGTACAATACATGGAGTTTTTTAAAATATTTTTTTTATTATTTAGTATATAAAATTATATTTCTTCCACCCGTGAATACACAGGGTTTTTTTTAAATATAACTTTTTCATTGTGTGGTATATAAAATTACATTTATTCAACCCGCACAATAAACGAGGTTCTTAAATATATGTTTTTTTTATTATTTAATATATAAAATTAGATTTACTTAACACGTGTAATAAATGAGGTTTTTAAAATATAATGTTTTTTTATTTGTTATATATATAAAATTACATTTATTCAACCCGTGTAATATACGGGGTTCTAACCTAATAATAATAATAATAAAAGAGAAAAACAAATCTCGCAAATATTATTGTACCATGTGCTTCATGATTTTTTTATTTTATAAGTTATCAATAATGACATAAAATTTCAAACAAAGACAGATAAATAGATATAAAAGATAGATTAACAAATGAATGAAAGTGAAGGATGTTGGAAGGCAAAGCCTTATCAACAAAAAGATAGATTAACAAATGAATGAAAATGAAGGATGTTGGAAGGCAAAGCAATCAACACTACTAGAGTAGCAACAACTTTTTCTTTTTTTATTTTATCTATTTGGATTTGGAAATTTTAAAGAAAACGAAAGGAAAAATTAGTATCATAACAAATCAGTCTTTCACATGTAAAAAAGGAATACATCATCAACTAGGTAGCGTTTAGTATGCAGAAATGAAAGGTGGAATGGAATGGACTATTGAGAGGGAATGAAGAAAAGAGTGTTTGGTTGGTCGATGGAATAGAATCGCCCATTCCAAAATGCATTCCATTCCCTCAAAATCATTCCATCCTTCCCCCCTGTTTTTTTTTTTTTTTTTTTTTTTTTTTTGCATTCCATTCCCTCTTCACCATTCATTAACAACACCTTCCAAAATGCATTCCATTCCCTCAAAATCATTCCATCCTTCCCCCTTGTTTTTTTTTTTTTTTTGCATTCCATTCCCTCTTCACCATTCATTAACAACACCACAACCCACTACTGTTGCCACCACCCACTACCACTGTCATCTGCCACCGTCACCCACCTTCGCCGCCACCCGCCACCCGCCACCGTCGTTGCCGCAACCCACCTCCATCTTCGCCATTGCTGTTGCAATCATCCAACATCGTCGTTGCCACATCCAATCACCGCTACGACCCACCTTCGATCATCGTCGCCACCATCGCCGATGCCACCTCCGATCACCGCCGCCGTCGCCACCCACCTCCGTCATCGCTATCAACCACCACCACCCACCGCCACCACCACAACCACCTCTACCACCTCTAACCACCGCCGCCACCTGTAACATTTGTACTTGTAATCATTGTGAACAGTTCAATTATCAATAAAACAATGTTATTTTATCCCAATGTTTGTGTGGTTGTGTTTTACATTTTTCATGTTTTGACTTTTGTTCGATTTTAAACTCTACATCGCTTTCTAGAGAGTTATACGCTAACTGGTGCTTAAACGTGCTCAGTTTAATGCGACAAATACTCCGGAACATCAACATATACTCAACATACCTTAAATAACTTTTACATAACTTAGAAATAAGTTTTGAAGGCTTTGGTATGGCAAAAAGTTAATTCGCTTACAGGGACTAAACTTGACAAACTACGAAAGTATGCCAATTTGAACTGTAACGAACATTCCGGAACATGTCCATAAGTCAAACATACCATAAATATCCTTTACAAAGCTTAGAAATAGGCTTTGAGGGGTTTGGTATGCTAAAACAAACTTTTGGATCATTCAGGGGCTAAAAGTGTCAAAAAGTGCACAAGTTTGCACTTTTGTGGATAACTTACGTTCTAAATACATCCGGACATCCAAAAATTTATGTAAGCATCCTTATATTATGCCTTAGTGTTTGGCATGAGAAAAATCCATACGTCGCGCAATTTGGATCGTCTTTCGCGCTTATGCGCATTCCGTCGTAATTAACCGAACATCGCGACCGTACGGCCAAACGAACCGACATCCGACATATTTTTGAGCACATTTTCAGTTCGCTATACTTTAACATCATTTTAGAGCTTTGAAATGAGGTTAACGGGGCTTAAACGTGCCAAAAACGCATCAAATACCAAGTTTTGGTGCTGCAGGGACCAAAACTGCAATTCTGCCAAACTAGGGGCTTACGGACCGTAAGCCATAAGCCATACGGTCCGTAAGGGGTCCCCAGTACAGCAGAACCCACATTTAATGCTGATTGGCTCTTCAAATGGTGAAAGGTCCAATTGCCTTTTCACCCAATCAAAGGCCAAGGGCCATATTCAGTGAACCTAACAATTTGACACATGTACGCACAAGATCGTGGCACGTTATTCGAGAAACGATCCTAACGGTTTCACTTTTCCTATAAATACCCCCCCCCATTTTGTTCAAAACCCACACAATCTGATCTTAAGGCTCTAAGTTGGAACCATTGTTTCATACCTGAGCTATTTTGGTCTAGATTAGCATTCGGGGACCCTCCGTAAGTATTCTTTCGTTCTTTTATTCGCTTTTTGAGTCCGAAAGTCGACGTTTTGTTGACTTTCTGCATTGACCAGCTTATGGTCGATGCGAAGTTCATGGAACTTCATAACGTGAGCGTGATCACGATGGTTATAGTCCGTAGTGACTATACCTACTGATCACCACGTTATCTAGGCTCAGTGACGAGTCGTAGTTTCGGCCAAAGTGTGCATTCTTGCATATTTTGTAACCAAACTACTCGTGGGCATCAAAGCCGTTTGTTTTGATGTCAAACCTGTTTTCAAACTTAGTTAAGCATGTTCTAACATGCTTAGCTCGTCACTTTTAGTTTAGTGCTTATATAGGGTCGTAAGGTAAGCGATCTAAACCATCGCTTATACTTTCGAACCCGACCCATTTGGTCGATCATTAGGATCCGACCAAACACATTAGGTGACCATAGCTATAACCTTCCGAGGTTATACCTTGTGGTCACGATGTTAGGCGTTCCGAACGCGTTCTACGCGAACGACGCGTTAGGGTAGCATAAGCTACCTAAACGGGTCGTGACGGGCCGTAAGCACTTAGGTTAGGTTTCATTTTAGTATGTAGGCTTTGTTAAACCATAATACACGAGTCTCCATACTCGTTTGGTTTACGAACCCGCGTACTATCCGATCCTTCCGATTTGGTCCGGTATATTAACATAGCTACCTATTAGGTGCCGTTTGATATCCCGTGATCTTTAGCATTATCTGGTTATTATACAAGAACTCCAAAGCAATCTCAGGTGAGTACATAGAACCCCTCTTTTACTGTTTTCTAAAACTGTTTTGGGGTGAAACACATGTGCCTATCTGTTACATTCATGCTTTCCATGTTTTCACATCATATGCCTGCTATGTTGTTAGTACATTATAGTACACGATTTCATTACATTTCATGCTATGTATGCCCATTGTGTGCGTACTTAGTACATTGATTTACATTACATTTCTGTTGCATATGTTTACTCAGCATATGGACACATTGATTTACATGAACATTTCTGTTGCATATGTTTACTCAGCATATGGACACATTGATTTACATGAACATTTCTGTTGCATATGTTCACTCAGCATATGGACACATTGATTTACATGAACATTTCTGCTGCATATGTTTACTCAGCATATGGGCACATTGATTTACATGAGCACTTCTGCTTCGTATGTTTACTTAGCATACTTAGTACAATTGTTTACATCACATGCCTTCATTTTGTTATGACATTTGGTTTGTTTAACATGGGACAATACATTCATTAACATTAGCTACGCCGTTCGTTAGTAGGTAGTGGTACCATAGGAATTGACAACTCCCGTTTCTGAAATCCTGGGTTTGATAGGATTGGAAGGAATGACCGATTTCGATATACATAACTTAGATAAACCTTTGATTTGTTTAAGGGTTTATCGCCGCAGTCTCAAGGCTTGGATGTATGCATAGTTTACAATACCGCATAAATGTTATTATCAATAGAGCATGCATTTTTCCACAGAACATAACGTTGATTTAAACCACGTTTTACTTCAACGACTTGTTTTGTGCATTTTACATATGGTTTAAGTTGATACATTTCTCTTACCATACATGATACATCTGGGATGCACATTACATGATTTACATTGAACATAAACACGTTGACATTGACATACACATTTGGTGTTTTACATTGAACATAAACATTTGACATGGTTTACACAATAACACTTGACACTTGGTTTATACATGAACAATTTACATGGTGGATTGGTTTGGGTAAATGGTTTGAGTAACGAGGAGTATGTAATATGATGCAAACATGGTGGATACGCCGCTGGTACTTCCTATATATAAATGTTTGTATAATATTACATATCTTGGCGTTATCTAAATCATTTCAGTTTAGACATATAACATTTTATACAAATAACATACTTTTCATAAAACATTGTCGTACAAAACAACTTATTATATTCAACTCATTTTACTTGGTTACTCGTTTAACCTTGCACTTATCTATACATATCATTTGATGTTATCATTTTTCAAATGGTTTACAAAGCAAGACAAATTACAAGGTTCATGACTGATTGTTATTAAACATTCTTTAAAACTCAAGTCATGAATCCCACTTTCACAAAACCTATGTATCTCACAAGCATTTTTATGCTGACGTACCTACTTTCACATGTGTTTTCAGGAGCTGTTCCATAAGATGTTGATCACGATACTAGGGCGGACCTGTGCCTTAGAGCCTAAAAATGAAGATAGGCTAGTTTAAATATGATATGAACTTTGTATTTCTTGTTTTGGAACAATGTAGCACTCTTGTTTATAAATAAAATACAACTTTGTATGCCATGGTTATGAAATAATTAATTCTGTCAACAACACTCCCCGACGTTTTCCGCCGCGGTTGCATGTTATACGCGGTCGGGGTGTGACAGAAGAGTTGGTATCAGAGTCATTGGTTATAGGGAATTAGGTTATTAGTAATGCTTTGACCTAGACTATAACTTTCTAGGACCCTAACACAAGTTATCTTGTGTTTAGAGTTTAAAACATGCACATCACCTATCCTTAGGTGATAACCACAACGAGAACTTCGGTTCCGAATCCGCTTTGAAAATTAATCATCTGTTCTAGGATGATTGATTACTAGGTTTTGAACCCTCTATTATAAGGTTTTGAACCCTCTATTATATGGTTTTGAACCTCTTTGGATTTCAAAAATCCCGTCAAAGTTTTGGGTTAATAGTGTGAACACGTGCGAACTGGAAGGGTGAATGCCTGTACCCTGGGTTTTCTGTCTAAGGCTAGAGTGTTCGTACAAATTCACATAATCGGACCAGTCACTCTTACCTGGGAACTCTTGGGGTGAGTGTTCACTTATAGGCGAGCATGTCTTCGCGATACACTAATTCTGACCCATTCACTTTGACTAGACATTTCATGTCGCTTATTTGCTTTGCGATGCATAACCGCCATCTTTGCTTTTGATAATATTGCTTCATCTCATTCTCTTCATCCAATCATCTCACTCGTTTCATTTCATGTTTTTCTCCGCGACAACCAGATAGCTACTGCCGAGCTGGCGGAGATTATTGCGCAGCAGATGGCTGCTCAATTCCCAAATCTCTTTGCTCAATGGAACCAGGCCAACAACAACAACAATGGTACATGCAAATACAAGGATTTTAACTCGGCTAAGCCACTCAAGTTTAGTGGTTCTGAGGGAGCAACTGGGCTTCTTCAGTGGTTCGAGAGCATCGAGAACACTTTTCGCCACGTGCAGTGTCCGGATAATCGCAAGGTTGAGTTTTCTTCAAGCGTGTTTCAGAAGAGGGCTCTTACATGGTGGAATGGGGTTATGAGAGATCAAGGTGCAGAAGTTGCTCTAGCTCAGACATGGGCTGAACTGAGAGCTCTTATGATGAGGGAGTTTTGTCCTCGTCATGAGCAACGAGCGTTGGAGAAAGAATTTGATGTTTTGAGGCAAGATAGTGGCGAGCACAGGGCTTATACTGATAGGTTTGAGGAGTTGAGTCTGCTTTGCCCAACTATGGTTACCCCACTCGATAAGGCCATCGAAAGGTATATCGACGGCCTACCTGACTCAGTACAAGACATCCTCACTGGTAGCAACCCTACCACACTCCGTCAGGCAATCGAGTTATCAGCGACACTGACTGAGTCGCAGATTCGAAAGAATAAGCTACACAGGAAGGGCGACAAGGGCAAGAAACAGTCGGCTGACAAGAAAGATAGCAAGAAAGGTCAAAACAAGAAGGGAAAGGATTCTGGTTCCTCAAGGGGGTCAAGGAAGCGTAAGGCTTCCCAAAACTATGTTGTCACTGCCCAAGCTAACCAGGCAGCTCCCAACCAGCCTCCAGCAAAGAAGCCCTATTCAGGAAGTGCACCTTTGTGCAATCAATGCAACAGTCACCATCAGCCGCAATATCAGTGCCGTTTCTGTACTAACTGTGGGAAGTCGGGTCATCTTGCCGATGTTTGTCGGTTTGCTCAGAATCGCGCAGTTCAGAACCCTACTCAACAAGTTGCTCAGCAACAGGATCAGGCTGCACGACCAAACTACCCACCAGGTGCTTGTTATAACTGTGGGGATCTGACCCACTACAGAAATCGGTGTCCAAGGCTAGCCAACCAGAAGCAGAATGCAAACCAGAATCAGGCACAGGCTCGAGGTCGAGTCTTCAACATGAATGCACAAGAAGCACAAGCAGACAACGAGGTGGTGAACGGTACGTTCTTTATTAATAACCAGCCAGCATCTGTTCTTTTTGATTCGGGTGCCGACAAGAGCTTTGTGTCATTGTCTTTTGAGACAATGCTTCGCGTGTCTAGAACGAAACTAGGTAAACCTTTGACAGTAGAGGTTGCCAGTGGTGAACCCATTGTTCTTAATTCTGTTCTACGCAACTGCCAGTTGAACCTTAACGACCATATTTTTCCTATTGACCTCACGCCAATGCAACTTGGAAGCTTCGACGTTATAGTGGGCATGGATTGGTTATCTAAGCATCGCGCAGAGATAGTTTGTTCTGAGAAGATTGTTCGTGTGCCGCTGTCGACAGGAGAGATCCTACAGGTTCGTGGTGAGAAGCCTGCCGGTGGTCTCAAACTCATGTCTTGTTTTAAAGCTCGGAAATATCTGCGAAAGCACTATGTAGCTTTCTTAGCACATGTTACAGCAGATAAAGGCAAGGGTAAGACTATTTCAGATATTCCTGTCGTTCGGGATTATTCTGAAGTTTTCCCTGAAGAGTTACCCGGTCTACCTCCAGCACGCCAAGTCGAGTTCCGTATTGATCTCGTACCTGGTGCAAATCCCATAGCCAGAGCTCCATACCGTCTTGCACCGTCTGAGATGCAAGAGTTATCTAAGCAGCTTCAGGAGCTCTCTGACAAAGGTTTTATCCGTCCTAGCTTTTCACCTTGGGGTGCTCCCGTTCTTTTTGTCAAGAAGAAGGATGGATCTTTTAGGATGTGTATCGATTATCGTGAGCTTAACAAGCTCACCATCAAGAATCGATATCCCCTACCTCGCATTGATGATCTCTTTGATCAATTGCAAGGCGCTTCTTATTTTTCAAAGATTGATCTCCGATCCGGATATCATCAACTTCGGGTGCATGAAGAGGACATTCCCAAGACAGCGTTCCGCACTCGTTATGGACATTATGAGTTCACAGTCATGCCATTCGGTTTGACTAATGCTCCTGTTGTTTTCATGGACTTGATGAATAGGGTCTGCAAGCCTTATTTAGATAAGTTCATCATTGTTTTCATCGATGACATTTTGATATATTCTAAGACGCGAGCTGATCATGAACAACATCTTCGTCTTACATTGGAACTCCTAAAGAAAGAGCAACTTTTCGCCAAATTCTCCAAGTGTGAATTTTGGCTTAAAGAAGTTCAATTCTTAGGACATATTTTCAACGAACAAGGTATTCATGTAGATCCCTCCAAGATCAGTGCGATTAAGGATTGGGATACGCCTACTACCTCTACTGAGGTTCGTTCTTTTCTTGGTCTAGCGGGTTACTATCGCCGCTTCATTGAGAACTTCTCAAAGATTGCAGTTCCTCTAACTGCTCTAACTCAGAAGAACAAGCCATTTGATTGGGGAGTCAAACAAGAGGAAGCATTTCTGACTTTGAAACAAAAGCTTTGCGACACGCCTGTCCTAACATTGCCTGAGGGCAATGATGATTTCGTCGTTTATTGCGACGCATCTAAATTAGGTCTTGGCTGCGTCCTGATGCAAAGAAACAAAGTCATAGCATACGCATCAAGGCAGTTGAAGATACATGAGTAAAACTACACCACTCATGATCTTGAGTTGGGTGCAGTTGTCTTCGCTCTTAAGATCTGGAGACACTATTTGTACGGTACAAAATGTGTGGTTTTCACTAACCACAAAAGTCTTCAACATATCTTCAATCAAAAAGAACTCAACATGAGGCAAAGACGTTGGGTTGAACTTCTAAACGAATACGATTGCGAGATCCGCTACCATCCTGGTAAGGCGAATGTCGTAGCCGATGCATTGAGTCGCAAGGAACGTACTAAGCTTCATTGTGTACGTGTCCAATCTGTTATTCAAACTGATATCCAAGCCCGTATTTCTCAGGCTCAACAAGCTTGTGTTTCACAAGGTTTAATGGATAAAGAATTTCCTTATCACATAACTCCTGCTCTAGAGCTGAAGGACAATGGATCGTATTACTTCATGGACCGTTTGTGGGTCCCAAGCCAAGATAATCTTCGTACCTTGCTTATGGATGAAGCCCATAAGTCTCGCAATTCTATTCATCCTGGCTCAGATAAGACGTATAAGGATCTTCGTATTCAGTATTGGTGGCCTGGTATGAAGAAAGACATTGCCTTATACGTATCCAAATGCCTTACTTGTCTTAAGGTTAAGGCTGAACATCAGCGTCCTTCCGGATTATTGGAGCAACCAGAGATCCTAGTTTGGAAATGGGAAAACATTACTATGGATCTCATTACTAAACTCCCGCGCACAAAGAAGGGTCACGATGCCATCTGGGTAGTCGTTGATCGTCTTACCAAGTCAGTGCATTTCTTGCCAATCCGTGAGGATTTCTCTGCTGACAAACTTGCTCAAATCTACGTGGATGAAATTGTAGCTCGACATGGTGTTCCTTTGAACATCATTTCTGACAGAGATGCTCGTTTCACTTCTCATTTTTGGAGAACCATGCAATCTGCTATGGGATCTCAACTTAATCTGAGCACAGCTTATCATCCGCAAACGGATGGTCAATCTGAAAGAACAATCCAGACACTGGAGGATATGCTTAGAGCTTGTGTGATCGATTTTGGTGGTAGTTGGGATTCACATCTTCCATTGATTGAATTCTCCTACAACAACAGTTATCACTCCAGCATCAACATGGCTCCTTTCGAGGCTCTCTATGGTCGAAAATGTCGTTCACCAGTCTGCTAAAATGAGATTGGCGAGGCTCAACTTACTGGACCTGCCCTCATTTTAGAGACAACAGATAAGGTAAAGAAAGTTCGTGATAACCTTCAGACAGCTAGAAGCCGTCAGAAGAGTTACGCGGACCTAAAACGCAAACCCTTGGATTTTCAAGTCGGTGATCGTGTATTACTTAAGGTCTCACCTTGGAAAGGTGTGATCAGATTTGGAAAGAAAGGAAAACTTGCACCTAGATACGTTGGACCATTCAAGATCGTCGAAAGAATCGGTAAGGTAGCCTACAGACTTGAGTTACCTCCTGAACTTGGAAATGTTCATCCAACCTTTCACGTGTCCAATCTCAAGAGGTGTTTAGCTGATGAGAACCTCCACATACCGCTTGACGAAATTCGTGTTGATAAAACACTGAAATTTGTTGAGAAACCAGTGGAAATCATGGAGCGTGAAGTCAAGTGGCTCAAGCGCAAGCGCATTCCTTTGGTCAAGGTTCGCTGGGAATCTAAACGTGGACCCGAGTTTACTTGGGAATGTGAAGATCAAATGAAGGCAAAATATCCACATCTTTTTCCACGAGTTTCCTCTAATTAAATTTCGGGACGAAATTTCCACAAGTAGGGGAGACTGTAACATTTGTACTTGTAATCATTGTGAACAGTTCAATTATCAATAAAACAATGTTATTTTATCCCAATGTTTGTGTGGTTGTGTTTTACATTTTTCATGTTTTGACTTTTGTTCGATTTTAAACTCTACATCGCTTTCTGGAGAGTTATACGCTAACTGGTGCTTAAACGTGCTCAGTTTAATGCGACAAATACTCCGGAACATCAACATATACTCAACATACCTTAAATAACCTTTACATAACTTAGAAATAAGTTTTGAAGGCTTTGGTATGGCAAAAACAAGTTAATTCGCTTACAGGGACTAAACTTGACAAACTGCGAAAGTATGCCAATTTGAACTGTAACGAACATTCCGGAACATGTCCATAAGTTAAACATACCATAAATATCCTTTACAAAGCTTACAAATAGGCTTTGAGGGGTTTGGTATGCTAAAACAAACTTTTGGATCATTCAGGGGCTAAAAGTGTCAAAAAGTGCACAAGTTTGCACTTTTGTGCATAACTTACGTTCTAAATACATCCGGACATCCAAAAATTTATGTAAGCATCCTTATATTATGCCTTAGTGTTTGGGATGAGAAAAATCCATACGTCGCGCAATTTGGATCGTCTTTCGCGCTTATGCGCATTCCGTCGTAATTAACCGAACATCGCGACCGTACGGCCAAACGAACCAACATCCGACATATTTTTGAGCACATTTTCAGTTCCCTATACTTTAACATCATTTTAGAGCTTTGAAATGAGGTTAACGGGGCTTAAACGTGCCAAAAACGCATCAAATACCAAGTTTTGGTGCTGCAGGGACCAAAACTGCAATTCTGCCAAACTAGGGGCTTACGGACCGTAAGCCATAAGCCATACGGTCCGTAAGGGGTCCCCAGTACAGCAGAACCCACATTTAATGCTGATTGGCTCTTCAAATGGCGAAAGATCCAATTGCCTTTTCACCCAATCAAAGGCCAAGGGCCATATTCAGTGAACCTAACAATTTGACACATGTACGCACAAGATCGTGGCACGTTATTCGAGAAACGATCCTAACGGTTTCACTTTTCCTATAAATACCCCCCCCCATTTTGCTCAAAACCCACACAATCTGATCTTAAGGCTCTAAGTTGGAACCATTGTTTCATACCTGAGCTATTTTGGTCTAGATTAGCATTTGGGGACCCTCCGTAAGTATTCTTTCGTTCTTTTATTCACTTTTCGAGTCCAAAAGTCGACGTTTTGTTGACTTTCTGCATTGACCAGCTTATGGTCGATGCGAAGTTCATGGAACTTCATAACGTGAGCGTGATCACGATGGTTATAGTCCGTAGTGACTATACCTACTGATCACCACGTTATCTAGGCTCAGTGACGAGTCGTAGTTTCGGCCAAAGTGTGCATTCTTGCATATTTTGTAACCAAACTCCTCGTGGGCATCAAAGCCGTTTGTTTTGATGTCAAACCTGTTTTCAAACTTAGTTAAGCATGTTCTAACATGCTTAGCTCGTCACTTTTAGTTTAGTGCTTATATAGGGTCGTAAGGTAAGCGATCTAAACCATCGCTTATACTTTCGAACCCGACCCATTTGGTCGATCATTAGGATCCGACCAAACACATTAGGTGACCATAGCTATAACCTTCCGAGGTTATACCTTGTGGTCACGATGTTAGGCGTTCCGAATGCGTTCTACGCGAACGACGCGTTAGGGTAGCATAAGCTACCTAAACGGGTCGTGATGGGCCGTAAGCACTTAGGTTAGGTTTCATTTTAGTATGTAGGCTTTGTTAAACCATAATACACGAGTCTCCGTACTCGTTTGGTTTACGAACCCGCGTACTATCCGATCCTTCCGATTTGGTCCGGTATATTAACATAGCTACCTATTAGGTGCCGTTTGATATCCCGTGATCTTTAGCATTATCTGGTTATTATACAAGAACTCCAAAGCAATCTCAGGTGAGTACATAGAACCCCTCTTTTACTGTTTTCTAAAACTGTTTTGGGGTGAAACACATGTGCCTATCTGTTACATTCATGCTTTCCATGTTTTCACATCATATGCCTGCTATGTTGTTAGTACATTATAGTACACGATTTCATTACATTTCATGCTATGTATGCCCATTGTGTGCGTACTTAGTACATTGATTTACATTACATTTCTGTTGCATATGTTTACTCAGCATATGGACACATTGATTTACATGAACATTTCTGTTGCATATGTTTACTCAGCATATGGACACATTGATTTACATGAACATTTCTGTTGCATATGTTTACTCAGCATATGGACACATTGATTTACATGAACATTTCTGCTGCATATGTTTACTCAGCATATGGGCACATTGATTTACATGAGCACTTCTGCTTCGTATGTTTACTTAGCATACTTAGTACAATTGTTTACATCACATGCCTTCATTTTGTTATGACATTTGGTTTGTTTAACATGGGACAATACATTCATTAACATTAGCTACGTCGTTCGTTAGTAGGTAGTGGTACCATAGGAATTGACAACTCCCGTTTCTGAAATCCTGGGTTTGATAGGATTGGAAGGAATGACCGAATTCGATGTACATAACTTAGATAAACCTTTGATTTGTTTAAGGGTTTATCGCCGCAGTCTCAAGGCTTGGATGTATGCATAGTTTACAATACCGCATAAATGTTAGTATCAATAGAGCATGCATTTTTCCACAGAACATAACGTTGATTTAAACCACGTTTTACTTCAACGACTTGTTTTGTGCATTTTACATATGGTTTAAGTTGATACATTTCGCTTACCATACATGATACATCTGGGATGCACATTACATGATTTACATTGAACATAAACACGTTGACATTGACATACACATTTGGTGTTTTACATTGAACATAAACATTTGACATGGTTTACACAATAACACTTGACACTTGGTTTATACATGAACAATTTACATGGTGGATTGGTTTGGGTAAATGGTTTGAGTAACGAGGAGTATGTAATATGATGCAAACATGGTGGATACGCCGCTGGTACTTCCTATATATAAATGTTTGTATAATATTACATATCTTGGCGTTATCTAAATCATTTCAGTTTAGACATATAACATTTTATACAAATAACATACTTTTCATAAAACATTGTCTTACAAAACAACTTATTATATTCAACTCATTTTACTTGGTTACTCGTTTAACCTTGCACTTATCTATACATATCATTTGATGTTATCATTTTTCAGATGGTTTACAAAGCAAGACAAATTACAAGGTTCATGACTGATTGTTATTAAACATTCTTTAAAACTCAAGTCATGAATCCCACTTTCACAAAACCTATGTATCTCACAGGCATTTTTATGTTGACGTACCTACTTTCACATGTGTTTTCAGGAGCTGTTTCATAAGATGTTGATCACGATACTAGGGCGGACCTGTGCCTTAGAGCCTAAAAATGAAGATAGGCTAGTTTAAATATGATATGAACTTTGTATTTCTTGTTTTGGAACAATGTAGCACTCTTGTTTATAAATAAAATACAACTTTGTATGCCATGGTTATGAAACAATTAATTCTGTCAACAACACTCCCCGACGTTTTCCGCCGCGGTTGCATGTTATACACGGTCGGGGTGTGACACCACCCACCTTCGTCGTCACCCACCACCACCATCGTTGTCACCACCCGTCACCGTCTCAACCCACCACCGCCGTCGCCGCTACAACTGCCACCTATCACCACCCACCATCGCCGCCCATCATTGACCACCGCCATCCAATTTTGTTCCTTCGTCTTTTCTCGCATACCAAACAACAAAAAGTAATGGTTCTATCCATTCTCACGTTGTAACCAAACAAGACATGGAATGGTAATGCTCAATTCCATTACCTCATCTATTCCACTACCTTGTCCATTCCATTCCCCCGTCCATTCCATTACCCCATACCAAACAGACCCCTAGTGCTAATACCCGCGAATTTCAAGGTGTTAATAAATGATATGTTTCATATTTTTAGAAAAAAAATACGTTTATACTGATTATAAAGAAACAGTACGCATGGACTTATTATGGAATATGAAGTTGAAGATTAAAATACAACGAAGCATCGTACTATAGATCTAACAAAACCGAAAAGATAAGTAAATGGAGGAAATACGTTTTTCTGGTTTGAAAATATAAGTTGAAAGTCTATTACTCAAATACTTCTACTTGCTGGAGATTTGTAACCAATAACCTCGAATTCGGTTTTGACCAACTGAAAAAACAATCATCACCTAACGAAATATGTTCGGCTTCAATTATATCATGCCATCCAACAACAGCATACCTATCGTAAACAAAATATATGAAAATTTTTTATTAATAATATATTGAAAAATAAAGTAAAATAAAAGTAATCAATAACATGAGTAATCTATTGAGAAACCTTGTTTGACCATCAATAACATGAGTTAGTGTCATTGCAAAAAAGGATAGTTAGCATCGTCACTAATTTGTAGATAACCTTCGACATTGCTAATACGTTCGTATTCTTGCTGAATCAAAGGACTATTGTTTAACAAAACTTGACGACCATGTTTATTGAATATGGAGAGGTGTGTACCTGTTGAAACGCTAACGGATCAAGTATAATCATGATGAAGTTCGGACCATAACGATACATGTTAACCAAAACACCAAAAGAAGAAGGCTAAAGATTGAATAGTACTTGCAATACATATAATGAAAAGGAAAAACTGTAGAATACGGATTTATAAAAGAACATTGCAAAATCATACTTAAAATAAGAGTTATACATCAAATATTGAAAAATATTTTACAAATACTATGTAAAGACTTTTTTATTTTTTCCCATATATAAACCAAAATTGACAATTTTAAATACATAAAAACATGAAATATAAATATACAAATCCATGGATCGAAATTATGATTAACTATTAATATTTCCCGAGCGTTACGGCGAGTCTACGAAAGCATCAGCTCGATTTATAACAGAATCGGTATGGTAACGGCACTCGATATAGTAACCAAAATATACAACCAAAACATAAAAGTAATGATATGACCAAAATGATGTCAACACGTGTTTTACATGGTCGAAAGACGAAAACCATAAAAACGAATATCGGTTCCAATAATAACGATACTAGTACCAACGTTGTTCGATCGAAATCGACAGGGCATTGATGTTGCTAGGACGGTGTCAGTTTAGTTAGTCACGGTAAGGGTATGGTACCAACCCTCGCTATAGCTTACAATATATAAAATATACTCTATACTGCTACCGAAGTTGTTCGAACGGTATTGGTTCGATTCGTCACAATAAAAAACCAAAAAAAATAATTATATTTTACCCGTTCGATTCAAACAAAGCTTATATTTAAATATAGATAAAAATAAGCATGTCGCAATACTATATTCGAAATTTTATAAGGCATTACTTGTATTATTAAAAGAATGTAAAGGATAAACGGCGTCGGCATATAATAAAAATACTAAAACGTTGATAAAAAATAGACATTTCATACTGCATACTAAAAATTTTATAAAACGTCGACATATAATAAAAATACTAAAACGTAGATAAAAAATAGACATGTCGTACTGCATACTAAAAATTTTATAAAATATTATAACATATAATAGGTAAAGAAAATATGTTTAATTAGTATAATAAAATAATTAAAAGCTAGAAAAAATAAAATAACATATATATTGTAATTTTGTTCACTGTTCATGGCCAGTATCTTTTAATATGTATAATGTATAATATAATATAATATAATATAATATAATATAATATAATATAATATAATATAATATGAAAATATAAATTGATACTATAAATAAAAAAAAAGAATAGAGAGAAAAAAGAATAGAATAATAAATAAATAAATATGAAAACATATCTAAAAATCAAAACATATTTGCACTTTACGTTTAATTTCTTAACCTCCTTCTCTAGAGTCTAGACTGTAGAGTTAATAAAATTTTGTGTGTAAATTGCTATTTTAGTCCCTAAGGTTTGTCTAAATTTGCCATTTTAGTTCAAATAGGTTTTTTCGTCTTTGGGTCTCTAACTTTTTCTTTTTGTTGCCATTTTGATCACAGACCCTAACTCTATCCAAAAACCTCATTTTTAACTAGGGACATTTTGTGGATTTTCATTTTAAATATTTTCAATTGCCATTTTGATCCAATTCTAAAAAATCTAAAAAATTATAAAAAATCCAAAAAAATCTAAAAAATAAAAAAATTATAAAAAATAAAAAATCATAAAAATAAAAAAAAATCTAAAAATCATAAAAATTCTAAAAAAAATCAAAAAATAAAAAAAAATCTAAAAAAATCAAAAAATTATAAAAAATCAAAAAATCATAAAAATTCTAAAAAAATATAAAAATTCTAAAAAATAAAAAAAAATCTAAAAAATCTAAAAAATCAAAAAAAATTCTAAAAAATCCAAAAAATTCTAAAAAATCATAAAAATCATACAAATTCTAAAAAATCTAAAAAATCAAAAAAATTTAAAAATAAAAAAAAATCTAAAAACTCAAATAAACATATTTTAAAGTTTCAAATTCAAAAAATGACGATATATTCCTCGTCCAGACGAATATATTTTCAAGTTTTATCTATTTTGTTGAGTGAATGAGTGGTCATAATGAGATAGAACCACTAACTAACGAACATACATGTTATGTTTTAGTTTATAAAATTTATATTTCATGATATTTATATTTAGTAAATTATATTAATTGATACTAAACTAAAGATGGAAATATTATTGTAATAAATAGTTTTGCTATGAAAACATATATAAAAAGGCCAAAAGGGTGATAATTAATGTGGAAATGTAAGAACATTTGTGAAAGATGTCAACTTAAAATGAGATTTGTTTTTTTTAAATGGATAAATGGTTCTATCTCATCATGACCACTCATTCACTCAACAAAATAGATAAAACTTGAAAATATATTCGTCTGGACGAGTAATATATCGTCATTTTTTGAATTTGAATAAAATATGTTTGTTTGAGTTTTTAGAATTTTTTTTATAGAATTTTTTTGATTTTTTAGAATTTTTTTTGATTTTTTAGAATTTTTTTTATTTTTTAGAATTTTTTTTTTATTTTTTAGAATTTTTATGATTTTTTAGAATTTTTATGATTTTTTAGAATTTTTTATTTTTTTAGAATTTTTTGGATTTTTTAGAATTGGATCAAAATGGCAATTGAAAAGATTTAAAATGAAAATCCCCAAAATGCTCCTGGTTAAAAATGAGGTTTTTCGATGGAGTTAGGGTCTGTGATCAAAGTGGCAACTAAAGAGAAAAGTCAGGCACCCAGAGGCGAAAAAAAAAAACTATTTGGACTAAAATGGCAAATTTGGACAAACCTCAGGGAGTAAAATGGCAATTTACTCAAATTTTGTATTCTAAAGGTTATATAAAAATATATATTCAAAATTAACTACATTAATAAAATAATAATAATAATAATAATAATAATAATAATAATAATAATAATAATAAAAGAGAAAACAAATCTCGCAAATATTATTATACCATGTGCTTCATGACCTTTTATTTTATAAGTTATCAATAATGAAATAAAAATTCAAACAAACAGGAAAAAGAAAGAAAAATAGATATAAAGATTAACAAATGAATGAAAGTGAAGGACCTTTTCCTCGAAATGAGAAAGAAGATGGTACACTTGAATTGTATTATTTAAGTGCTTATAAAGAGGGCTACGCAGCTGATTGATGTTGGAAGGCAAAGATTATCAACAATCACCACTACTAGAGTAGCAACAACTTTTTATTTATTTTTTTTTTATCTATTTGGATTTGGAAATGTTAAAGAATATGAAAGGACAGATTAGTATCATAACAAATCAGTCCACGTGAAACATGTAGAAAAGCAATACATCATCAATTTGCCGTCACATAGTTCTCTTTGTGATGCCATTTTGTGAATACGTGAATAACATATAAAAAGGGTCGGGAGCGTAAAACCGTGCAACCAGTGTTGTGGGGTTGGGAGACGTAAAATTATGCTAAGTAGCAACCAAACAATGACTATAACCGGGAAAAAATATAAAACAAAAACACGAATTTATAACACAAAATGACTCACGTAACGTAATAAGTAGACGAAATCGAATTTATACCGACACATATTAGAAAGTCCATCGGGTATAAAAACTTGATGGAGCAAATGGGACCACAAAATACCGAAGAACCGAACAACAAATCCAGAAAAAACAAACATAAAATAAAAACTAATAAACAATAAACCCGTTTAACTTTTATAGCACAATTATAAAAAGTTAAAATTTTATTGAAGATTTAAAAAGACCATAAAGTTAAAAATAGAAATGGGTTCCTTTGTTTACACACCCTTATAATCTTATTTTTATATCCCTAGTTGTATACGGGCCATATAACCTTATACGGACCCGTATAGAATGTTAATGCACATAATTTAATGTGGTGGAATGTCTGGTTTGTTTTATAACTATACGGGTCGTATAGTTGTATACGAGCCGTATACCGTTATATACGAGCAATAAAACTTTATACGGCCTGCGTAATTTTGTTTCACAGGTTTGACAAGCTTTATTAGTTTTGAAATCTGTATACGGGCCGTATAATGTGATACGACCCGTATAGCCCGTATAGAAAAGTTAATTTTTTGATGCAGTCGGAAAACCGTTTAATAAGTTTCGTAACTTTTTAAATAGTGTTTGCATATTATTTATATATATCGGATTATGTTACGAGTTTGTAGTTAAACGTACTAATAATGATTAATAAGTTTCCCTTTTGTAAAACGATAAATATGTGATATGGTTATAATAAACACTACGACAACAATTATTAAACAAACAACTTTACATCTAAACATAAGATTAATATTTATAATGTTTTACTTCTAAAACAAATGAAAAGATAAATTTTTACAATGTTTCATGAAATAAAATAACAAAAAAAAATACAATAAGCAGCTACGGCGATGGTGGTGGTGGTGGTGCAGCGCCAACTCGTGGAGGTAGGGCGTGCCAGAATGTATAGCCATAATCGCCTCGACCATCCACTTTACATCCCTCCTGACAGCAGCTACATCCGACTCGACCTGAGCGAGTCTCTCCTCCACCCCCGGTGGAGGCGTCACACGCGGTCTCACGCTCCGTCGATCGTACGGGCAATCACCGTGTACATCCTCCGCAGCTACCTGTGATCTATCGACGGTAGCATCAACCCCCCTGTACCCCGCCTCCCTCTCCGTCGCCTCCCTCCCCCCGGCTCCCTCTCCCTCGGCTCGCTTTCCCTCGGCTCGCTCTCTCTCTCTCTCTCTGCTCCCTCACCCCCGTTGTAAGACCCAACTTAAAATAACAGGATTTATGACATTTATCATGCATTTAGTACAAAATTTTTCGAGTTTACAAAAACTTCATGGTTTTAAGATCATACTTGATCATAACATTCAAGTCTACATCATGCTAGATAAACTTTCAAAACATAATTTCAAGTGTTTACATGTCACTAAAACAAAATAGACAAAAAGCGGAAGCTTTGTTCGGTGTGTTCGGTTCTTGACATGGCTTGATCATTCTCCGGGGTCTAAAGAGTATCTTTACCTATCATACAATTTCATTTAAATGATTAGAAATCAAGGCATTTGAACAAAATAATTAAATACAAGAAATTATATATTTTGTTTTCAGCCCCTTCACCCGGCCGTGTCAAAAGATCACCCGGCCGTGTCAGCTTAACATATATTTTTCACAGCCCCTTCACCCGGCCGTGTCAAAAGTTCACCCGCCCGTGTCAACTCTGCACGTTTATTTTTCATCAAATTTACATCCAAACCTATCCAAACTCATTTTAATTGCTTGGGGTTCGTTTCTTGATATGTCTAAGCTATCATCCATTACCCGGATCCATTATTCATATAGTTTACGCTCCCGCTACCCGGTTTACGTTTTGCTTTATTTTGACCCGTTTGTTTACAAGTTCAACAACTTGTTTTGTGTCATCTCATGTATTCGGCCATTTTACCCATTTCCATGTTTACCAATTATGACTTTCGCTTCCCTCCCGAGAGCGCTCATGTCATAACTATCATGCTTAATCCTAAGGATTTAATCATGCTTTTCGGAATCGATTGGCAAACAAATGTTCCGAACTATAATCCCACTACAAGGGCTCATGTTTTTACAACGGATTTGCGTTTGCGTGTTCGTTACACAACTTATGCTTGATACATAACCAATCAAAGTGATGGCTATTAGTTTTAGATTTGTAGCACAACTTGTTTTGACCCGTTTGGGTGCCGAATGGATATCCCCATTGCTAGACACATCCAAACTCTATTTCTAACTCATGTTTTGACCCGTTTTACTTGCTTAAGGCACTTTGTCACTTCCGTGACATATTGGTGTATCTTGTTTACCAAATTTCAATATAACAACATAAGACTAACAATTAAACATAATGTAGCGAAACGGTAAATTGCGTACATTTAGAGCACGCCTTTCCCACGCGTATTCCCTCCGGCTTGTCCGCTTGACGGTCCGGACTTCTTGCCTAGAGAGTTTAATTTACAATTGGTTTAGAACTCTTTACATGATTATTAACGCATCATTATAAACAATAATCAAATCTGCGTTTTCATCCTATTTTTAACATTTAAATCCCCACTTAGGCATTTCAACAAACACCTAGCGGGTCAGATTTTCACATAATCATTACCAAGTTCATGACTTGTAATTATCATCTAATTTCACTTCAATTAGTCAACTTTACACATATCTTAACATCAATATTTCTGAAATTACTTCTTAAATTCAGATTGTGCTAGAACAAGAGTTATAATTTTAGCATTTATCAAGTTTCTTCAAGCTCATCAATCACCTTCAATGGTGATTATGAAACCCTACAAGTATCATGTAAGATTTTGTCAAGAAATCATCTAGGGTTTGTCCTTGGACATCATATCACTTCTAATTTAGTCAATACATCACAAAATCAAGCTAAACATTCGATTTCTATCACATGCAAGGAATTTGAGTTGAATCAAAACAACCTAATTTGGCATACCTTATGATCCCTTTGACGAGGTGATCACGAATCTATGTTCAGATTTTGATTTTGGACTGAATTGAACCTCCAATTGATCAATTTTTAGTGAACTAGGGTTTTGGAGAGGAGCTCCTGGTCGCTCCTGGGTTCTGATCGATCCAAGCACACACTTAGGTGTGTGTTTGGAGTTTATTTTATTTACTAGTAATTAAAGTTTCAAGTTTTACTACTCTAGTCCCTCTATTATTACCCTCTTTATAATTTAAGAGTTTTCTATCCATTTATTTGATATCACAAGAATCATATCTAACTGGGTTATCTATTCCTAGTTAGTTTGTTCTTGTGTATTTAACTTTTTATAATTCTAATATATATATATATATATATATATATATATAGTTTTATATTTTCGGGGTGTTACAAGTCCACCCCCCCTTAAAAGGGTTTCGTCCCCGAAACCAAAATACGTACCAAATAATGTAGGGTAGAGTCGTTGCATCTCTTCTTCGGACTCCCATGTGGTATCCGAACCCTTTCTATATTCCCATTTGACCTTTACTTGGTTGACTCCTTGTTCCTTAAAGTTTTCACTTTACGATCGAAAATCGCAATCGGCTTCACCGCATAGTTAAGACTATTATCCACTTCAATGTCATCATAGTGGATGTAAGCGGTCTCGTCAGCTAAACATTTCCGGAGATGTGATACGTGGAATATGCTATGTATTCCACTCAACTCTTTGGGTAATTCGAGGCGGTATGCCACCTTACTAACTCGTTCGGAAATCTTGAATGGTCCGATAAATCTCGGGCTTAACTTTCCTCTTTTTCTAAACCGAATAACCCCCTTCCATGGGGATACTTTAAGCATGACTTTGTCACCAACCTGGAACTCGATCGGTCTCCTCCTTTTATCTGCATACGACTTTTGTCTATCTTGTGCCGCTTTCAAGTGTGACCGAACCACATCAATCTTTTCATTAGTGGCTCGAACTATATCTTGGTGGGCGAGTTCACGTGGACCCACATCACCCCAACATACCGGGGTCCGGCATTTCCTACCATAGAGCATTTCGTACGGTGCCATTCCAACACTAGCATGGTAGCTGTTATTATACGAAAACTCGACTAATGGTAGATAGACATCCCAACTGCCTCCAAAGTCGATTATACATGCCCGTAGCATGTCTTCCAATGTTTGTATTGTTCTTTCACTCTGTCCATCCGTCTGAGGATGGTATGCAGTGCTGATGAACAATTTGGTTCCCATTTGCTCTTGGAAATATCGCCAGAAATTCGAAGTGAACCGGGTATCCCTATTAGACACAATGGATACCGGTACTCCATGGCGTGCTACTATTTCATTAGTGTAAACTTCAGACATCTTTTCGGACGTATAAGTTTCACGTATCGAGATAAAATGAGCACTCTTGGTTAGTCTGTCAACAACTACCCATATAGCATCGAAACCGCGGTTCGTCTTTGGTGGTTTGGTTAATAGGTCCATTGTAATATGTTCCCACTTCCAAACCGGGATTTCTAATGGTTGGAGTTTACCATATGGTTTTTGGTGCTCCGCCTTGACTTGTAGACATGTCAAACATTTCTCCACGTATTTCACAACATCCCTTTTCATTCCGGGCCACCAATAATTTTGTTTTAAGTCGTTATACATCTTGGTCGCTCCCGGATGAATGGAGTAACGGGATTTGTGAGCTTCATCGAGTAGAAGCTTTTTAACTCCACATGTGTTAGGAACCCAAATTATATTGAAACGTGTTTTCAAACCGTGGTTGCCTTCTTCGGGATCCTTAACTTGGCCAACAATTCTTTCCTTTCTCCAGTTTTCCGTCTTTACTGCTTCATCTTGTGCTCCTCGGATTCGTTCAAGTAAGCCCGAGGTCACAATAAGCTGCAATGATTGCACTCGTATCGGGGCATAATCTGCCTTTCGGCTTAACGCATCGGCCACTACATTGGCTTTCCCGTGGTGGTAGTGTATTTCACAATCGTAATCCTTGACCGTTTCCAACCACCGCCTTTGTCTCAAGTTTAATTCCTTCTGATCGAAGAAATATTTCAAACTTTTATGGTCGGTAAAGATTGTACATTTTACCCCATACAAGTAATGTCTCCATATTTTTAAAGCAAACACCACTGCCGCCAGTTCCAAGTCGTGAGTCGGGTATTTCTTTTCATGGATCTTCAATTGCCTCGAGGCATAGGCGATGACCTTGCCTCGTTGCATTAAAACACATCCGAGCCCCGAATGCGATGCATCCGCGTAAACCACCATGTCGTCAACTCCTTCCGGTAATGTTAATACCAGAGCGTGAGTTAACTTTTCCTTGAGCGTTTGGAAGGCTTCCTCCTGTTCGATGCCCCATACAAACTTTTCCTCCTTGCGAGTTAATTTGGTCAATGGTAAAGCAATTTTAGAGAAATCTTGTATGAATCTCCTATAATATCCCGCGAGCCCTAAAAAGCTTCGGATTTCCAAGGGATTCCTTGGAGTGTTCCATTTTGACACGGCTTCTACTTTTGACGGATCCACTAGTACTCCGTCGGCACTAATGATATGCCCAAGAAACTGCACCTCTCGTAGCCAGAAAGCGCACTTTGGGAATTTTGCATACAACTTTTCTCGTCTGAGTGTCTCTAACACTTCTTGCAAATGATACACGTGCTCAGCTTCATTCTTCGAATATACTAAAATGTCATCGATAAATACAATTACCGACTTATCCAGCATCGGTTTGCAAACCCGGTTCATGAGGTCCATGAAAGCCGCAGGTGCATTAGTCAACCCAAAGGGCATTACAAGGAACTCATAATGCCCGTACCGCGTACGAAAGGCCGTCTTCGGTACGTCCTCCTCATTGACTTTCAATTGGTGATAACCCGATCTGAGATCAATCTTTGAGAACCAACTTGCTCCTTGTAGCTGGTCAAACAAGTCACCAATTCTTGGAAGTGGGTATCGATTCTTCACTGTGAGTTTGTTTAACTCTCGGTAATCGATACACATGCGCATATTGCCGTCTTTCTTTTTCACGAATAGAACTGGTGCGCCCCAGGGGGATACACTCGGTCGGATAAACCCTTTGTCGAGCAATTCTTGGATTTGAGACATAAATTCTTGTAGCTCCGACGGCGCGAGCCGATACGGCGCCTTGGCCACAGGTTTTGCGCCCGGAATCAATTCGATTCCAAACTCTACCTCCCATTCTGGTGGTATTCCCGGTAGTTCTTTTGGGAACACGTCTTCATAATCACGTACCACCGACACGTCTCCAATTTTGAGGGATTCTTTCTGCGACTCGCTTGCGTATACAATGTAGGCCTTGCATCCATGTTTCATAAGTTTGTGGGCTTCTAGCATTGAGCATACCACCGGGTTACCCCCTTTTTCACCATATATCGTAATGTGCTTTCCGCTAGGAGACGTCAGTTTTATTTCCTTTTGGAAACAAACCACCTTTGCATGGAATCGGGACAACCAATCCATCCCCACGATCAGTTGGAATTCTCCCATCGACATCGGGATCAGGTTTATTGTGTATTCTTCGTCATCAATGCTCAATTTACAGTTTTCACATACATCACAAACGATAAAACTCTTGTTATTACCTATCTCTACTTCTAAGGGCATAGGTAATTTTGTTTGAACAAACGAAGGATGTCGAATAAATCCATATGAAATAAAGGATTTATTCTCACCCGTATCAAATAATACACGTGCAGGAATCGAGTTTACAGCAAATATACCTGAGACCACTTCAGGTTCAACCTTTGCTTCTGCGGCTGTCAATTGGAAAGATCTTGCCTTTGCTTTTGGGGCTTCACCTTTCGGGTCTTGCCCATCTTTCTTTCCAACTAGCTCCGGGCATTCCGATCTTTTGTGACCAGGTCGGTAACAATTGTAGCAAACCGTCACTTTCTCCGGGCATGATGTAGCCATATGTCCCGTCTTCCGACATATGGGACAAGGCTTATCCTTGAAGCGGCATTCGCCTTTATGACCCTTTCCGCAGATTTTGCAACTTGGTGACCCGCCTTTTGCATCCGATTTCTTCACCGTTTCGTTTGTTCGTGCTTTCTTGGTAGGGCTTGGATTAACATCATGTGCCCTTCGTTCACCCCGTTCAACCTGCTTTTTCAGTTCAATCTCCCGTTCCCGAGCAACATTTATGATCTCGGTAAGGGTCTCGTATTTTGAAGGAGTCATAAACTCCATATACTCGGCGCTCAACATGTTATAGTAGTAGTATATCTTTTCTTCTTCATTCGTCACCAATTCATTGCAAAACTTCATCTTATCCATAAACGTTGCCGTAATCTTGTCTATGGTCTCGCCCTTGTGCCTAAGTTGCATAAACTCTTCCTTGATTCTATTAACGGCCGCCTTGGGGCTATGATGTTTAAGAAATGACGTCTTAAACTCCTCCCATGTCATGACCTTAGCCGCTTCACTACCGATCTCTCTCATTTTTTTATCCCACCAATCTTTCGCTTGACCCCTTAATTGACCCGTACCATAGGCTACGTAGTCATCTTCATCACAATGGGTCCTCTCGAATACCCCTTCAATATCACTTAGCCATCGTTGGCACACTATTGAGTCAACCTCCTCATTATATATTGGTGGTTTACACGCCATGAATTCCTTGTATGAACAAGGCTTTCGTCCTCCGGGCTTTTCCTTTGCTAGATTAGAACTATCTTCCAATTTCTTGATTCTCTCGTCTACTATCGATAGAACCGTGTTTTAAATTTTATCAATAAAGCCCGACAAACTATTTTCGATCGCCTTTCCAACCTCTTCGGCAATCACTTCTCTCATTTGTTCGGTGACTCTTGGCACCACATCATCATTACCTCCATCCGCCATCTCTATTACTGAAATGTTTACATTAATTGTTAAACATTTCATTTATAACATATGATTTACTTGTTTTGATTTAATCAAGTTCATAACTTGATTCAACCGTTCTTGTTTCATGCATTTCTTGTGTTTGAGTGAGCTTACACACTCTTTTCATGCATAGTTGTTCATGATTTATTTCTATATTTTCTAAATCTACTTAAAACGATTAACTCTTACCGGATGCTTGATCAAGCTTGAACCGGACACACTTTATTGACAACCTTTAGCTCTGATTACCAACTTGTAAGACCCAACTTAAAATAACAGGATTTCTGACATTTATCATGCATTTAGTACAAAATTTTTCGAGTTTACAAAAACTTCATGGTTTTAAGATCATACTTGATCATAACATTCAAGTCTACATCATGCTAGATAAACTTTCAAAACATAATTTCAAGTGTTTACATGTCACTAAAACAAAATAGACAAAATGCGGAAGCTTTGTTCGGTGTGTTCGGTTCTTGACATGGCTTGATCATCCTCTGGGTCTAAAGAGCATCTTTACCTATCATACAATTTCATTTAAAAGATTAGAAATCAAGGCATTTGAACAAAATAATTAAATACAAGAAATTATATATTTTGTTTTCAGCCCCTTCACCCGGCCGTGTCAAAAGATCACCCGGCCGTGTCAGCTTAACATATATTTTTCACAGCCCCTTCACCCGGCCGTGTCAAAAGTTCACCCGCCCGTGTCAACTCTGCACGTTTATTTTTCATCAAATTTACATCCAAACCTATCCAAACTCATTTTAATTGCTTGGGGTTCGTTTCTTGATATGTCTAAGCTATCATCCATTACCCGGATCCATTATTCATATAGTTTACGCTCCCGCTACCCGGTTTACGTTTTGCTTTATTTTGACCCGTTTGTTTACAAGTTCAACAACTTGTTTTGTGTCATCTCATGTATTCGGCCATTTTACCCATTTCCATGTTTACCAATTATGAATTTCGCTTCCCTCCCGAGAGCGCTCATGTCATAACTATCATGCTTAATCCTAAGGATTTAATCATGCTTTTCGGAATCGATTGGCAAACAAATGTTCCGAACTATAATCCCTCTACAAGGGCTCATGTTTTTACAATGGATTTGCGTGTTCGTTACACAACTTATGCTTGATACATAACCAATCAAAGTGATGGCTATTAGTTTTAGATTTGTAGCACAACTTGTTTTGACCTGTTTGGGTGCCGAATGGATATCCCCATTGCTAGACACATCCAAACTCTATTTCTAACTCATGTTTTGACCCGTTTTGCTTGCTTAAGGCACTTTGTCCCTTCCGTGACATATTGGTGTATCTTGTTTACCAAATTTCAATATAACAACATAAGACTAACAATTAAAATAATGTAGCGAAACAGTAAATTTCGTACCTTTAGAGCACACCTTTCCTATGCGTATTCCCTTCGGCGTGTCCGCTTGACGGTCCGGACTCCTTGCCTAGAGAGTTCAATTTACAATTGGTTTAGAACTCTTTACATGATTATTAACGCATCATTTTAAACAATAATCAAATCTGCGTTTTCATCATATTTTTAACATTTAAATCCCCACTTAGGCATTTCAACAAACACCTAGCGGGTCAGATTTTCACATAATCATTACCAAGTTCATGACTTGTAATTATCATCTAATTTCACTTCAGTTAGTCAACTTTACACATATCTTAACATCAATATTTCTGAAATTACTTCTTAAATTCAGATTGTGCTAGAACAAGAGTTATAACTTTAGCATTTATCAAGTTTCTTTAAGCTCATCAATCACCTTCAATGGTGATTATGAAACCCTACAAGTATTATGCAAGATTTTGTCAAGAAATCATCTAGGGTTTGTCCTTGGACATCATATCACTTCTAATTTCGTCAATACATCACAAAATCAAGCTAAACATTCAATTTCTATCACATGCAAGGAATTTGAGTTGAATCAAAACAACCTAATTTGGCATACCTTATGATCCCTTTGACGAGGTGATCACGAATCTATGATCAGATTTCGATTTGGGACTGAATTGAACCTCCAATTGATCAATTTTTAGTGAACTAGGGTTTTGGAGAGGAGCTCCTGGTCGCTCCTGGGTTCTGATCGATCCAAGCACACACTTAGATGTGTGTTTAGAGTTTATTTTATTTACTGTAATTAAAGTTTCAAGTTTTACTACTGTAGTCCCTCTATTATTACCCTCTTTATAATTTAAGAGTTTTCTATCCATTTATTTGATATCACAAGAATCATATCTAACTGGGTTATCTATTCCTAGTTAGTTTGTTCTTGTGTATTTAACGTTTTATAATTCTAATATATATATAGTTTTATATTTTCGGGGTGTTACACCCGTGACCTTCATCCTCACCATACGACCAAACCAACCCTTGTCCCTCGACCTCGCGAGCCAAACCCATCACGCATGCTGTGTTCCTCCCAACCTAATCAAGCTGGAGTGATACAGTCATATCCTTTGCCACCTGCGGGGACAAGACGCGAGGGTAATGCTTCGCCAGACGGGTGACGAAGCCCCCACAGCTGATGTGGGTAGAGGTACGCTTAAAAGCGTACTCGGCGAAGTATGCGGCCAACTTGTACGCCAAGTTGCCCCCCCCCCCCCCGCCGGTAAGCAAGTCGTGCAAGTAGAACAGGTCACTTTGGGTGACCCACTCCCTGCTATCATGACGACCGGCGATCGTCACAGCGATACACCGATGTAGGTATCGGTGTAACGGGTCATAAAGGCTATTCGCCCTCGCCTTCGGGGATCGCGAACTGGGTGTCGCGAACTCCCCGGACCCAACAGTGCGCCACCAAGTCCACAACACGTCACTGGACGTGCTGATGGGCGCATCCAAAAATGCCTGGGACATTGAGTACTCTTGTGAGTACAGACCCAAGGCAACGGCGAACTCGGGAAGTGTCATCCTCTGAGTCTTCCCGCTAAGGGTAAAAGATATCGCGGGTGTCGTCAAAAAATGTTGTAAACCCCCACCCCGGGTGTCCTTAAATGAAAAAGTACATAAAAACTCTAAAGTAATCTCTTTGTGGGCCCGCTCTGCGGCGACATCAAATAAACAGTCCCACGTAGAGTTAGTTGGCATGAACTCCCGGACCCGACCGATCGATCCAAGATCGGTCAAAAACTGAATATCAATGGTCCGAGGCGCATCCAGTGTCATCTCTCGTAATCTGCCCAAAAACCTGTAGGCAGCTGTACCTCGGGGGATGTCGCGAATAAACTACCCCACCTCAGTAAAAATCGAGCACAACCTCCTCCTCCTCCTGTCCACGTCCCCGTCCGCGTCCACGTCCTCGACCCTGACCCTGACGTCTACGGGCCGCAGCAGCTGATGACTCAGCCATATCGTCTGTAAAAATAACAATCACAACTCAGAAATCATTATACGATTAGCGTTCACGTATTATACGACTACTGTTCTTGTATACGAACGTATTATACATCTCATATACGATCCGTACACATCAAGTATAGGTTTCGTATACGCACGTATTATACATCTCGTACATGATCCGTAAACATGGAGTGTACATATCGTACGATCAAGTATTATACGCACGTATACGCTACGTACACCTCATATATATGTTTCCTATACGCACGTATTATACATCCCGGATACGCTAAAAATATAACAAACAAGGAATAAAATATAAGGTTATATGGTCGTATACATTGTGTACGATCGTATACAGCTTGATTCTTCAAGAAGTATACGATCGTATACAATGTATACGATCGTATCTAGCTTGAATTTCAAGATGTATACGACCGTATATAATGTATACGATCGTATACAGTTTGAACATTCAAGGTTATACGATCATATACAATGTATACGACCGTATACTCATGAATATTCAGTTGCATATTTCAGTTCCAATTTTTTTTCAAGAATCATACAATCTTAATCGTTACGCCTATGTACGCTATTCGATTAACTATACACGACCATAATCTAACATGTTACGGAATCTGAAAGTATACTATACAAAAACGTACCGTATAAGAAGAACGAGAAGAAAACGTCACAAACGCCGAAGAACACTATCCAAGAACGATCCGAGAGAAAACCAAGAGAAATTTTTAGAGAATATTGAGGCCGTATGGTGGATATGAGGTCGTATAACATGTTATACGACCATTTGTATCTGTATATAGGACGTATACAGGTATACGACCCGTATACGAACTTATTTTATTTTTTAATTCTATTTTTTAATTCGTTCGTATACATCATATACGATCTCTGTTTTCGTCTTGTATACGAGGCGTATACACTTATACGGCCCGTATACTATTGAGTTTTTTCCATTTTTCTTAAATTACTATATGCGGATGTGACGAAGATACAGTCGGTTTGTGTTAACGTTCATTCTTTTTAAACATTTTTTAAAGTTCAATTTCAACAAGTTGCCAAAATGTTAATATAACATTTATGTTCATCAATACAAATTGTCAAAACATGAAAGAACATTTTAAATTCATAGGCAACCTAAATCCATGAATTCCTTCGTCTTGTATTTATTAACGATATCATTATATTGGTTAATACGTTCCTCGTAATAGTAATACCAACTCTCTGCTGGCGTATTCCGTGTCGGTTGTCGCCAGTATCCTGATGGGGTTGGCATTGGATGTTCCCCTTCTAATCTGACGTGAATAAAATGGTTCTTGTTAACATGTACAAGCGCGACCGTTTGATGAGGAATATTATCTTCGGCTGTTCTGAACATGGGAAAAAAACGAAGCACAACTGCTGTCACTTAATAAGAGACAAATGACATTCCACCGGTTTGCTATCAGCAGCCCCGTGAAAGGCATTTGTAGCTACTTATCGCCAGGTGCTGTGCCTATACCGGACCAATCTAATGACTGTCGAACTTCTTGAAACTAAAGTTCATTTATTCTATTCCATAAGTCGTAGTACCGGTTGCACTCACCCATAAGATCCCGCCGTATTTGCGGCCACTTCCATCTCATGAAGCGATAAGCCAACCGCTATAGATCGAAACCCACAATTACCATTACCCTGCACATTTTATATGTGGCTGAGGTATGGATAGAAGTAAGGTGGATGAACGGTTTGAAGTGCATGAACAAATTAAGTTGTGCGGCAGGCAGCAAAGGTAATTGCAGTGTCTCTTCCATTGATTTTGCCACCTTCTTTTTCGATTTCGAATTCCTAGCGCCTTTCGCAATCTCGCCATAAACCAAGGTGTTTCAGCACAATAACTTTGTGACTCGACAAACAAGCTGTGCCTGGTAGGTTCGTTGAATGACACTTGTGTGCCAAACCCAGGAGGTAAATCACCATACGCGTCTGCCGATGAAATAAAGCTGTGTCTTGAAGGCTCCGTAAACGAATCAACCTTCCTTTGTTGCTGAGCTTTTAAACTTGGACGACCCCTTATGTTTTTTTTTTTTGCACAACTGGCTGTTTTAGCTTTGTCTTATTGAGTTGTACCAACTCCTTCATCTTTTGAACCATGTTTTTCTTTATTTCTCTCGGCTGGGCCATTAAATGTTGTTTCAGAAGGGCAAGTTCATCTTCTAAGTCGAAAAACTCATCCTCCCTCGGTTTGAGTACGGAATCCAAATTTAACTTTTGCCAAAAGGGGTCTATCAACTCCAACTGAAGCATTTGACCTAAAAAAGAAACCAACAAACAACATAAAACGTGAATAAGATTTTGCATGATGAAATGCTCAGATTATAAAATGTGGTTGGTCGAAGAATGTATTACCATTGATTGTATACGGTAGCAACCAGCACGCGCACGACAACCCACAACTTGTATGCAAACGGCACGCGCATGTACCGTTAGCTGCCTGCAAGATTTCTATACACTTTAATTCGTCGGATATCAAGTCTAGGCAGGCATGTGAAACCTTCTTTCGTAGGAGATCAAATATTGGTATGTTATGTGGATCCATTGTTCGGCTCCTGCTTGCTTCAATGCTGCTTTTTATTTCTGTCACCTGGTTTCTTATGAGCTTATCAATAAGTGGTACCACTTTATCCAGCGTGTAATTGGAGTCGCCTAGGTAATGCTTCAAAAGGGCATGTTGACCCTCTACCCTGTTCGTTGTACGTTGACCAAAGTTCAGATATTGGTCGCTCCAGAACGAAACAAACCGGTCTCTATATGGTCTTAACCAGTTTGAATACAAATAATCCATAATCTCTGTAATCAAAGTCAAGTGCAGTTAAGAAAAGTCAAATAAGTACGATTAATAAACAAAAATAATATAAAACTTACCGTTGCTTTTTTTGCTTGGCAATTTTGATCGTATTTACTCGTACCAGTAGTTGTAGTCAAGATCGGTCGTTGAGTTAATTAGCCTGCCCCACTTGTAAAGAAACCTTTCCCAGCTTTCTTCGGTTTTAAAGCTTGGCCTGCAATGCTTGGCAACGTTTTGCTGTATGTGCCACCTACACAATGAATGTCTAGCCTTGGGAAACACGATTGCACATGCTTTCATTAGGGCGCGATCTCTATCCGTTACTGTTACACGGGGTTCCATAACACTGTCTAATGAGTCTTTCAACCTCTGTTGAACCCATGTGAAGTTTTCCTGTTTCTCGTTGCTTATGAACGCATGAGCAATGCAAAACGACATCAACGTGGATGTAACACCGATAACCTGAACTAGCGGCATTTTGTACCGATTCGTCTTGTAGGTGGCGTCTATAAGCAACACATGCGGGAAGGCGCGCCACAACATGTTCAACTTTGGGTGGATGAAGAAAACATCCTCAACTCGTTCGCCGTTTTCAGATGTTCTATGGTAAAAAACAAACCCAACCTTCTCCAACCGGTCGAAAAGTATCTGCATTGGAGTCTCGCCGACTTGTTCCATTCGACCCAATTTGGCCCGAGCGTTGTATATGGTGTTTCTTTTTGAGACATTATGGGGGTTTTGTTCTTTAATGGCAGCAAGAATGTCTCGTGGTTTTATGTTCTGATGCGAAGTTGCTCCACCGTCCTCTCTTCCATTGGAGTCAGCCTCATTAGGGACGGATGACCCTCTGGATACAGAAAGGGTCCGTGGTTATGTTTAGCTACGTCAACCCTTAGATCCCAATAACCTAACCTCTTTCTGTATGTCCCGATCAGTTGGAACTTGCAACCGGTTTTCCTGGTCCCACTGCGCCTGACCGTGGCTGTTGAGTTATGCTGGCCGGCACTATCACACGTAAGCCAAATTTTTAATGGCTGACCACTTGGGGGTTTATTGGAGATGGTGCATTTAGTGATGATGGCGTAGCCATTTTCACGTCCGACTTCTCTACACCACTCCACCAATTCATCCATGCTAGCGAATTTCTAAAGAAAACACTTATATGTGTGAATAGGATTAACTTTAATGAATAGGATTAGGGGTGTGAATCTTTGACACGATCTGAAAACCCGACACGAACCTAACACGAAATTTTCGGGTTTGGGTTTAGTCTAATCAGGTTCGTGTCAATTTCAGGTTGAACCCACGAACCCGTTTAGCTAAACAGGTTAGGTTCGGGTCGAACCCATCGGGCTGGTGGGTTTACCCGTTTAATCAACTTATACTATATTTTACTTTTCAAAATGTATTTTTATGTTATAAGTTAAATTAGTTGGGTATTTTATGCGATAACTATAATTTAAAAGAGAACTTAACATAAGATTAATTAAATAAAATGTAATTATTTTATATACATTCGTATTTTTTGTTATAAGATTTAATTTTAATATATTAGTATGCAAAAGAAAATAAAAAGTTCGGGTCAAACGGGTCATGTTCGGGTTAACCCCCGCTTATTCGGGTCGTGTTCGGGTTTAGGTGTTTGACATGATTTTCGGGTTCAGGTCGGGTTCGGGTTAGTGTAAAATTTTTAGGTTCGGGTCGGGTTGGACCTATCAACCCGCGAACACGACCCGTTTAGCACCTCTAAATAGGATGTTATGTAATATAGTTTTTGGATGATCTAAGATTTTAATAAAAACAACATCAAACGTAAAAACAATAATATAGTTGACGTACAACAAATAAGCGTATAATTAAATGTTATGCCTGATTGTTTTGAAACTCACTAGGTTCCTGGTCAGCCTTTGGTCCCACGGACGGTCCACCACTTATGGGAGGAGAATGGAAACTACCGGTCGGCGGACCACCACTAGCAGAAGGGGATTCAAAACTAACGGGGTGTTGCGATGGATAATAACTAGCATAATTAGGCTGAAAGTCATCCAAACTCCAATTATTCTGAACTGCATCAGAGGCAAGATTGAGATCGAACGGAGCATTCAGATCAAACACACCCGGATTGTTATCTTGATTGTTATCATAACTCCCCTGATTCGACTCGTTATCAAACACACTTAAAAAGTCACGCCAATACGACATTTGATAGCGTAAGTACTTTGAATACAGAGAGATATAGAAGAAACGAATAGAAGTTGAATGAAAATGAATGAAATAAGTGTCGTTTATATAGAGGTTTTTACGGAATATTACATCGTTTCAAATGATTAACACACGAATCGAGGAATCTAACGTCGAATCAAATAACTTACACGAATATCGAGGAATCTAACGTCTAATCACATAACTTGCACGAGAATCGAGGAATATAACATCGAATCAGAGAATCTTACGTCTACTCGCACGTGAATCGAGGAATAATACATCGCGTCAAATAGTAATAAAACAATAAAATAAACGAAATTCAATGTATACGGGTCGTATACGTCTATACGACCCGTATAAAGGCATCGTATAATAGTAATACGACCACAGTAAAATCTTATTCTAACATGGTGTATACGGGCCGTATACACCATGTTAGAATAAGATTTTACCATGTGGAATTATTAGGACCCATAGAAATTAACTAGAGGGATAACCCGCGCTACGCAGTGGGTTTTCCTGTATTTGTCAATTCAGTTTAGTAAGATACCGGCACATATGTAACAACCGAAAGAGATATGGCAAAAAGAATATCGATACCTACCGGTACAACTATAGACTAGTTTTATACCATACTAGAGCGTCGATAAAACATAAACAAAAATATGCTACCGATACCGAATCATCTCATAACTCTTTTAATTAAAAACAAACTAATTATTGAGACAATAAGTAAAGGTAGTATAATAATAAAATAATAAATAAAAAAACAAACCCAAAACAAGTAAAATATTAAATAATAAAACAAAACCCAAAATAAATCAAACAAAGAAAAAATAGTAACTTAAAAGAAATATCAACTTGTATATAAGTCATAAAATAAGTAACAATCCATCAAGTTCAAAAACAATAAAAAATGGTAAATATTTGATGTCTTTTAATTTAAAAGAAAAATATGATAGTAGAGATAGGGAATGAACAGTATTAACGGCGTCAATTAACCATCCATTTTTTTATGATAAGTACCACCACTTGCATGGTAGGTGATTTTGCAACGTGGTGGATGATTCCACCTGTGTGGCAGATAATTTTGCAACGTGCTGGATTTCTAACCACCCACTATTTATCTTTTATACCATTTTACATATTTCCACTCCCTTGCCACAACAATAATTTTAGACAGAGAAAAATACAGAAAGAGAGAGAACAAGGAAGACGGTCGTGACCGTTCCGACGTCTATAGAGTGAATCAGGAGAAAGAGAGCAGCGATAGAGGACACAGATTAGAGAGATGGAGAGATAGGAGTGGCGGTGAAGGAGGAACATGCTCGCTTGTAGTGATGGCGTGGTGACTCTGCCATGTATCTAGCAGCGACGACGACGGTTTTCCCATCACTGCATGTGGTAGCATGGTGACGTGGTGTGTTGGTGGCGGAGAGGATGCCGATTTTAAATGAGGCGGGGGTTGCCGCTGGCTTCATGGTGAGGAACTCTCTGAAGCTAGCACATACTCCACCAAACACCCTAACACCACCGCCGCTTGACAGATCTGAACGTGGAAGCGTTTGGGGTTACAGGCTTGCAATGATCTTCTTGGTAGTTTTGTGGTTGTTTACCAGACGTTGTGATGTTCTCAATTAGTAGTGTTTACCTTTCAGGAGTGGATAGATGTGAGTATAAATTCTCCTTGGATGTCAAGAGAAACTACATACAAAATGTCACTAAACGATGTCTGATGGGTGGTCCGTAGGATAACCCTTAAGGCCTTTAAATAGACTAAAATACCATACTTTATCCGGTTAATAGCTTGAATTTGGTAATCACAAGATGTTTGATGTCACAGGCGTTAAAGAGCTTAAAATGCGAGTTTTATGGAGCTTGGATGGATGCTAGAAGTTGGCGGTGTTGGGATTGAAGAAATGGTGAATTAAATGAAGGAAACAAGAAAAAACTAACACTCAGCGCCGTAACCTACGGTACTTGGCCATAGGTTACGACCCCAACCTTTGCAAAAAGCCTTCGCCGTAAGACAGAAGCCACCCGCCGTAAGGGAAAGCTGCCCGCCGTAACCTAAGTCCCTCTGCCGTAGGTTACGCCACCGACTGATCCAATTTTGTAACTTATGCATTAAATTGTCATTTCATGGGTTTTTATGGTGGCTCATTATATGTTTTCGGTTACCACTTGGCTTGTGAACGAAAATTGGAGCATTCTTGGAGACTTGGGAGTAAAGAACACTTATCTAATCATTAGTTTTTGTGCTTTGACCTTTATGAACAATAGAACTTTTGTTATGATGTTACTTCAAGCCATGAGTGGCTAAACACTTGATGATTGTCCTGGATTGAAGGTTTGGTTGAGACATTTCATGTTTGATTTTTCTAATTTCTAGAATAACAATCTTTATCTTTGTGATTTGTTGTTATGATGTGTGATTGTTTGTTAGTAACTTGTTGAATCTTATGTTGAACTAATTAGAAACCATACGTTCTTGGTGCCGTTGGCAATCGAGATATCATGGGTATAGTTAGGCTTGGGTAAGGGTTGATTGATCATCGGGTAACAACCTCACGTTCTAGGAATCTGAGTACTTAGTTCCCTTTCATCACTGCAAGTAATCACACATGAGCTATTTCTATGTAGTTCTTTCTAGTGAAATGATAATATGAATGTCGAAACAAACCGGAAATCTAGGATGGTCATTTGTCTCTAATTTGCTTATAACTAAAACTTCTCCTTTGCAATTTACTTAGTTAAATCTAGTTCCTAAACCAATTCACTCAAATCAACTCTTGAATTTTATTTTCTTGCAATTAGCTAATCTTAGTTAACTTAGATAAATCTTCAAATAACACATATTCCACAAATTCCCTGTGTTCGATACCCACTTACCGCTATCTATTTAGTAGTAATTGGATTAAATTTGATTGTGACTACGACATCACGTCAAATTTTGGCGCCGTTGCCGGGGAGTAGTGCGCAACGTGTGTTATTTTTGATCTTTTTTTAGTTTGTTATTTTTCTGGTTTACGCTGGGTGTGTTAGTGTGTAGGTATTTACAGGTGCATGCGTACTAGAAGCTCTCACAAGCTTTCACCACTAGCATTTGATCCAGAAATCGAACGAACTTTGCGAGCAAACAGGATATTGTTAAGGTTACTTAGTTTAATCTAGTTCCTAAACCAATTCACTCAAATCAACTCTTGAATTTTATTTTCTTGCAATTAGCTAATCTTAGTTAACTTAGATAAATCTTCAAATAACACATATTCCACAAACTCCCTGTGTTCGATACCCACTTACCGCTATCTATTTAGTAGTAATTGGATTAAATTTGATTGTGACGGGTGGTCCGTAGGACAACCCTTAAGTGCCTTAAAAAGGTTAAAATCCCATGCTTTACACGTTTAATTGTTTGAACTTGGTAACTACTAGTTGTTTGGACGTGCAGGTGCAAATGGAGCTTAAAAGGGAAGTAATTTGGAGCATCAATAAAAAATAAAATATTGGAATGGAAGAACTAAGAATATCACATGATAGAGGATGGAATTACGAGAACGTAGGCGAAAACGGTGAAGAAAACGGAGTTGAAACGAAAAAGTTATGCTGAAAACAAGTTTTCATGTTGAAGCCTGCCGTAAGCTACGGCAAGGGCTGTAGCTTACGGCGCTGACTGGCACCTTTTGTCACCGTATGACAGTTTAAAGCCACCGTAAGCCATTCCAAGCCACCGTAAGCTACAGTGGCCACCGTAGCTTACGGTGCTGACCTGCGTAAATGTGTAACTTCCACCTTTTAATGCGGATTTATGGTGTCTTTTCATGTCTAATCAACCCCATTCGGTTACACATCATTTTAGAGACGATTTTTGCTTGTTCTTGGGAGCTTGAAGACATCTTGAATCATTGTTTTTATGTTTTTGATTGTGATGAACATTAAGACTTTTGTTATGATGATTGTCCAAGCCATGTGCGGCTAAACTTATGGTGGTCATCTTTAGTTGAAGGTTTGTTTGAGATGGTTGTGCTTTGATTTCGTATTTCTATAATGGTAAACTTTATCTATGTTTTGTTTATTATGGTGTGTGATTATTTGCTTGTAAATTGTTGATTCTTATGTTATTCTAGTTTCAAACCATACGTTCTTGGTGTCGTTGGCAATCGAGATATCATGGGTAGAATTAGGATTGGGTAATGGTTAATTGGTCATCGGGTAACAACCTCACGTTCTAGGAATCTGAGTACTTAGTTCCCTTTCATCACTGCAAGTAATCACACATGAGCTATTTCTATGTAGTTCTTTCTTGTGAAATGATAATATGAATGTCGAAACAAACCGGAAATCTAGGATGGTCATTTGTCTCTAATTTGCTTATAACTAAAACTTCTCCTTTGCAATTTACTTAGTTAAATCTAGTTCCTAAACCAATTCACTCAAATCAACTCTTGAATTTTATTTTCTTGCAATTAGCTAATCTTAGTTAACTTAGATAAATCTTCAAATAACACATATTCCACAAACTCCCAGTGTTCGATACCCACTTACCGCTATCTATTTAGTAGTAATTGGATTAAATTTTATTGTGACCACGACATCACGTCAAATTTTGGCGCCGTTGCCGGGGAGTAGTGCGCAACGTGTGTTATTTTTGATCTTTTTTTTAGTTTGTTATTTTTCTGGTTTACGCTGGGTGTGTTAGTGTGCAGGTATTTACAGGTGCATGCGTACTAGAAGCTCTCACAAGCTTTCACCACTAGCATTTGATCCAGAAATCGAATGAACTTTGCGAGAAAACAGGATATTGTTAAGGGAAAATACAATTAGCGGTTCACCAACAACACCAATTACACCGATTACACCAGTGAGATACATGGATCGGGATCCACCACCACCAACTACGGGTGAACCTACTCCACCATTTATACCAACATCCACTCAACCTTCACCAAATACCACCATTCCAACAAATACCACCAAACCTACCTTGATTCAAAATGTTACACCAACCAACACCACACAACCCAGTACCACTCAAGAAGAACCAACCATTACTTTTAACCCTGCTACTACTATTCCACCATTGTCCCATTTCTTCCCAGGTGCGGGTCCATCATATTCGAACTATACCATAGCACCAAACTCGACCATTGTCCATGCTTCATCGTTTCGACCATTAAACCAGTCGGGTTTTCAATACTCGACTCTTCCATTTGGGCAGTCTTCGGGAATTCAAGGAAATGGTTATGATGAGGGATATGAAGAATTTTAGGGTTTTGATGAAGATGGGTATGCTTATGGGGGTGATGGAGATCAAGGAGAGTTCGGTTACGTGCAAGGCCAACTTCAAGGAATGCCAAGTGTTGGTGGAGTGCCACAACAACAACTTATACCACAACACATTCGGCCAAGGCCACAAGGACCACAATTGCAACGTCCGATACCATTGCAACAAGTTCGTCCACAGAATGTACAACCTCAATTCCAAAGGCCAATTCAAAACCCACCGATGCCACAACAACAATTTCAACAACCAATTGCACAACAAGGGCATATACCAAGACCAATGGGTCCTGTTCGTCCAAGGAGGCGGTTTGGTGTACCAAGAAGGCATCTTAGAGAACATGCGAGGGGTATTGAAGCACATTTTAGGCCGGTGATTACTCATAATCCTTCACCGGTAGTTATTCCTCACAACGACCAAGGAAGAACTTTTGAAGTGAGAACGAATTCTTTGCAAAGTTTGCCGAAATATAAAGGTCTAGCAACAGAGGAGCCTTATTTCCATTTGGAGGCCTATGACTCAATTTGCAATACTCTTGGGAGTCAAGGTTTTTCGGCCGATGATGTCAAGTTGGTTTTATTTCAATTTTCTTTGGAGGATAAGGCAAAGAAGTGGTTTTACACTTTCCCTTCAGCATCTATTTACACTTGGGCGGAAATGCAACAAATTTTCTTAGACGAATTTTATACCGCCCAAAAGACCAATGATGCTGGGAAGGGGTTGAGGAGTTTCCAACAACAACAAGGCGAAATGTTTCATGAAGCCTTTGGGCGCTTTAATATGATGATCAAAAATTGCCCGCATCATGGAATTGAACTTTGGGAGTTGATGAATGCTTTCCATGAGGGGTTGATTCAGCTTCCGCTTCTGGGAGATCAAACGGAGCTCGATTAGTTTCTGCTAGACAAGAAATAAAGAACATAACCAATACAGGTGTGCTGAAGATGCGCGTGATTTAATGTCCATCACAAATGGGACTTTTGGCACAAACTATGAGCATGACGATTGGGAGTTCTTGGAGCAAATGGCCATTACATCAAATAGAAAAGCTCAAGCATCAAGGAGAGCACGACCGACCATTACCCGAACACAAGTGCATGCGGTTGATGATGGTAATGTATAAACTTCTAATCAAATTTATGATGTTTGTGCTATTTGCAATGAAATAGGTCATGCGGCTGAAAATTGCCAAGGAGGTGATGGGCAATACGAAGAGGTTCATGCTGTGCAAGCTCAAGGAGGGGGTGGTAGAAATTACAACAATATGAATTCTAACACTTACCACCCCGGGTTAAGGAACCACCCAAACTTTCGTTATGGGAACCCTTCAAATCAAGTTAACCCGAATTTCCAAGGAAACCAAGGATTTCAAAGGCATTATCAAACGGGTCAAAGCTCTTCGGGTGGAAACGAAGTAATGGAAATGTTGAAGGTGATGCAAGTCGAAATGCAACGAATGAATCAACGTGATGAGGTTCGGATGCAAAAGGACGAGGCCCGTGATAAAGCTATTCAAACTTTGACTACTCAAATGGGTCAACTTGCGAGTGAAGTGGCGATTTTGAAGAAAGCAAAAGGCCAGCTACCAAGTGATACGGTGACAAATCCCAAGAACATAAAAGGCGTTAATATCAACGTGGTAAGCACCGTTCCTAGTACCGAATTTAATGAAAAATGTCTAACCTCTTCGTGTCAAATAAATACAGGTATAGAGAAGGATGCCGATGGTGAGAATGATAAAGAACATGGAGCACCAATCGTGCCTATCCGTGTGGGAAAATTAAAAATCCCTCATGCATTGTTGGACTACGGGGCAAGCATGAGTGTGCTACCAGGTGATTTATATGATATGTACGATTTCGATCCGCTTGAAGATGTAGACACCATGGTGAGCTTGGCAGATGAAAGTTGGAGGCGTCCACGGGGAATGGTTCGGAATGTTAAGATTCAGTTGGGAGAGTTTGAATACCTGGTGGATTTTCTAGTTCTAGACTATGCTTCTACCAAAATGGCAGCACAACAAAGGGTAATCTTAGGTAGACCGTTTCTATACACAGCAAATGCTCAAATTAATTGTAGAGACGGGATTATTACCATGACCGAAAAGAAGCGTAAGTTGTCCTTTGATGTTCAAACTAGAGTGATTAGTTATGAGTCCATTGAGGGGAACGGTGGTGAGTCTAGTGATTGTATGAAAAATGTGTTTCAAAGAATGAGAAAAAAGCACCCACCGGACCGTGAAGAAAAACATATGGGTATAAGCAGGAGTGTATTTGATTACCCACCGAGTTGAAACGAGATGGATGCATTTTGCTCAATGGCACAATGTAGTGATGGAAGTGGCAGTAACCGATTCTTTGAGCCACCATAAATGGGGGTGGCACGGTCTGGCTGAAGACTCGAAACTTAGCGCTGCTCGGGAGGCAACCCGGGGTTTTATATTGATCTTGCTGTTTTTATCTTTCTATGTTTCAGGGCCATGGCGACATTCAAGTGTGGGGAAGATGTACGGATATTTGGGTAAAAGTGGTGATAGGAAGGCGGATTATCTACAACATCTGTTGTGGCAAACTTCACCAGGTCAATGTACTCTTTCCTTAGCCTTGTTGTGTTCTTTAGCTTTGAAATATTGGTAGTTAGTTTCTTTGATTTTGTTTAAAAAAAATACAAAAAGAAATTTGGGGTTTGAGTTTATAAGCTTTTTAGTTGGTGTTTAAGAATTTATGCGATCAAAGTCTCTCAAAACCATACATTGGGGTCAATGTATCCCAAGTGTGGGGATGGGGAGAAATTTTGAGATTTTTGAATTTCTTTTTAAATCAAGCAAAACATGAAAAATTTGAACACCTTAGTCTAACCCCAGACGATGCACCGGCAACCCTTAATACCCTTTTGTTCTTGGTGAGAGTTGAAGCCACACTTGTACATAAATAAAATTTATCTTTGATGAGAGTGGCAACGGGCAGGGGTGCATTAGAACTTGTGCTTGAATGCGGTTTGAGTCCTTAGTTGGACGTGAATGTGAAAAGGATAAGGGCATTTAGGTAGCCTCGTCTTTAGTGTGTGTGAGTGTGGGATTTGGGGGGTTGGACCTCATAAATTATATATATGAGCATGGTTGTGAGAGGGGCGAGGGTTTGGACATTTAGTTGCCCAATTTTGTGCCTACAAGCCTATCGTTTGTTACCCCTAGTTAGTTACCTAAAAATTTACCCGATTTGACCAGGTCTTTTAGTATTAGTGGTTGTTTAGTAGTTTGTGATTTAGTTTGTTTTATAAAAAAAAAAAGAAAAAAAAGAAAAAAAAGAAAAGAAGAAAAGAAAAAAAAAGAGAAAAAGCAATGAAAAATGAAAAAAAAGTGATGTTTAGTTGTCTTGTTTATAGTAGTTAAGTTTGATAGTTGTTCGTTTGTTTCTTTGGGTAATAAAAGACCGGGTTAAGTTTTCGCTACTTCATATATATTCCATTTCCTACCCATTCGCCTAGCCTCGTTACAACCTTAAAAGCCCATTTGATTTGCATTCATGTTTGGCACTTGTAGGAGGAGGACCGATTTAGGTACAAGCCTATAGTTGTGCAATCACCCGTTTGCCTATTGTGTGTCTAGCTTATCTTTGCTAGTACTTACTTGTAGCCGAGAGGAGAGATTTAGAGAGGGGTGTATTGTATTAGGTGTTAAGAACGGGTTAGTAAAAGGATGACATGTTTTTGTTTAGTTCATGTTGATCGCGTATGTGTTGAAAATAGTTTTTGAATGAGTTGCTTGGGACAAGCAACGGGTAAGTGTGGGGAACGTCACACTCAGTTGTTCAAGTCAAGTATTTTGATTGTATGTTAAATAACATCATTATTAGTAATCAAATTTGAATGATTTTAGGGGTTTTGGATGCTGCAAATGAGATTTTGTTTAATAGAGTAATAAGAACAGTGAATTTTGTGTGCTTTTGATAATTTGTGTATGAGAAAACAGACCAAGGAAATTTTGCATTTTTGTGGACAAAGGGAATTTATGCCCATAAATATATGTCAAATTCACATCATATGACAAACTATTTAATATATGGTACTGTTGACTTATGCATGTTTGGTCTGTCGTCATGAGGCTGTGGTGTGGTGGGAAGTGCGAGTTTCTCCACTTGTAGCCTCTGTTGCAGCCTTTGCTGTCTAACAGATAAATCTGAGCCAAACGGTCCGTTCAGTGACGGGTCAAAATGACGAATTTTTATACGGGTAAAAGTTACCCCAAACACATTTTGCCAATGTTGGCTTTTTATACGGATACATATGCATGGGTGTTTGGGCTTTGGAGTCGACATAGGTGTCAAGAGGCTGTGATGAGTTTAGTCAAGATCGTTTCTTGGCGCGGTAGAATCGGAGAACGGCAAGTGTGATGTTTTCCACTTGCAACCTCAGTTGCAGCCATGGCGGTCTAATAGACAGATAAGAGCCAAACAAGTTGGTCGAGTAGCGAGTCAAAATGTTGGCTTTTTATACGGGTATGTGAATTAAGATCAAACATGATGTGTCATTCATAAAATGAAAAAAAAAACGATATCAGTTTAACTATTGATGTAATAGTTTTGTTTGATTTTCTATTGCATACTTGCTGGCTGTACTGCATTCCATAGCACCTTGCTTTGGATTTTGGAAAATGTTTTCTGGTGTTAATAAAAGTCTCATATTGCCATTCAAAAAAAAATAAAGAGAACGTTTTGATGTGATTTGTATTTTTGATGAAGAAGAATGATTTGTATTTTTGATGAAGAAGGATGCTTAGAAAGTGACAAATCATGGTGCAGCTCTTCATCTATATTTCTGCACATATGCACTCTGCTTTTTCTATTTTTAATTTGTTATATTTCATACATCTACGTCACTGGGACCTTCTATTTAAGTTACTTTGCAGCAAAAAACAATGTTAATTTGATTAAAAAAACATGCTTCACGAAACGGGACTTAAAACACCCGAAAACGACTCATGTGTATTCGTTTTGTACCACACAATTACCTTTCTCATACTTTTCGCAATTGAAATATACGCGTCTGTAACACTCGTCGAAATAAATCAAGATTTTAATAATTAAGATACACATTTTAATGCTAAAATGTGACTCTACAAAAAACTTGACTTACTTCCATTCCCATATGATTACAATATTTCAAAACATATTTGTAAGTGTTTACATAATTCACTTATAATAAATACAAATCCAGATTTGACGTGGAAGCTTCATTTAACGTGTGTTCGGTTCTTGCTCGATGCTTGATCTTCATCCAGGACTCTCGACATTCACCTATGATCAAAACCAACTTAGAAGTCAGTTTTGATAGTTAAATAACAAGTACAACAAGGTAATTGGGTCAAATAATCGAAATAAACAAAATAAGCAAAATTTTCAACATTTTAGCCCCTCGCCGCGCGCCCGGCAAATGGCTTTGGCTGTGGCGCGACGCCACGGTCCCATTTTGACAGAATGTGTTGATGCTGGTGCTGCATATTCGCCCAGCTAAGTTTTAATCAAAAGCAAACTTCAACATGGCATAACTTTTGATCTAGACCTTCGTTTTACGCGATTCTTTTTCCTACGCGTTCGTAATTTAATCCTCCATCTCATGGAGTAAAAATCAGACATCTGAATTTACAAAATTTTAGATTTCAAGCTCTCGGCTTGAAATTCATTTAAGACACTTTTGACCCATTCATGCTTTTACCAAACTAACTAGTTATTTTCCTTCAAAATACCATGGTCATCATATTCTATCCATTTACTAATCATCAAGATTCAACTTTACGGGTTCCTTAAGAAATTTTATCCTGTTTTGCATATACACTCGTTTTGACCCATTACGAGTATTTTACATCTTTAGACTTAAATCATGCTTCTATTGGTTTACATCTTATCCCATTTTTATACAAATTCCAAAGATTCGATTTAAACAAGACGTTTATTTCAAAACAACCCTTTAAAAGTTGTTTGTCCTATTTACCCCTCAAGGGCTTTTTGGTCAAAATTTAGCCCTTCATTTGTGCGACGAAGGACTTCCGCTATTAATTGACCAAAATATCGCCTTTAGCTATAATTCTAAACATGCGTACCTGGCTCGGGTCATAAGATTGACCCGTTAAAATACCTTTCGCTATTAATTACTAATAAAATAGCAACGCGAACCATGTGTTAAATTTCTGCGATTACGTAACTCAACACGTGATCATAAGATATTATTGTTAACACCATTTGACCCGTTTAGTCAAAATGACCAATTATAATTGTGAGATTGTATTTAATTACCATTTCATCCCTTTAACCTATTCCAATTTACTCTTTGAATTCATCTTGCTTAAAGGTCGTTTCTTGCTTTGTTTGACCCATTTTGACTTATGCCAACTGGTGTCCTTTCAAATCCTTTTTATTTATTCGTTAACCCATGTCCGGGTTACCATTTTACCTTTTTTACCCGTTTTACCATAATGTATGGTTTCTTGCCATTCTCACTTATTCTGACTTGCATTATAAGTATTTGGTAGTAAGAATAAAAAGGTGTAAGCTTAACTTACCTCGCATCCGGTTTACACTTCCCTTCTCGTACTCGATTATTTGACCGCTTCTTTCCCAAGCCTCCACCTAGCTCGTTTAAGCGTCAAACTATTGTCAATCATTTACAAGGCGTCTAAATTAGTCATTAACAATCACAACTATTCCACCTCACTTATTTTCTATGTCGAAACTACTATTCGACTTCATGATTATTAACTTAATTTATCAAAGTTAACTACTTTCAATCACGTGATTTATAACATTAAGTCTAAATCAACATAATATGTAGAACCCTTATCACTTCATATTACGCGTAATTGCCATATCATTCAAATATGCGTTTTCACTCTAAATTTCAACACTTTAGTTCTCGTTTAGGCATTTTAACAAACACCTAATGTGCATAATTTGTATTCTTCTTTTATCTAGTTCATGGTTATTGTTTTAACCATGTTTTAACATCAATTAACATGTTCATGTCAATTTTTCGCATCTACAACATCAGAATTTACTTACGAAAAATTTAAATTACACTAGAACAACTATCAATTTCTAGTGTTTAACATGTTCATACTAAACCCACTTATCACCTTCAATGGTGATCATGAATTCACAAGGATTAGGCCTAACTTCATCATATACTTGTCTAGGATTTACTCCTAGACAGTACAATGTTCCTATCTCATCATATAATAAGCATGCAATCATCTAATTCGAATTCTCTAGGTTTGCTCAGAAATTCAACTAGAGATTTCTCATGAAATTTACATACCTCGTGACTCCTTTTTTAGTGGAGATCACTAATTCGTACTCGGATTTTGATTTAGACTTGATTTGGACCTTCAATTTGAGAGATTTATGAGAGTTAGGGTTTGCTTCTTTTTCCCTATCCACGTACACACACACTCACTGAGTGTGTGTGTTGTGTTTTATTTTTAATTTTAATAAAACAAGTTTCCCTTCTTGGCCATATTAGTCCCTCTTGTTTCATTTATTATAAAAGAAGCTATATCTCATAGCTTTTCATTTAGTTACCCATTACTAACTAGGTTACTATTCCTAGTTAACTTGGTGGGTGTGGGGAATTATAACCCGTTTTATTTTTTAAGTCCCGTTAACTCGGGCTTCTAATAAACCGTGTTTTCTCAAAGCGTTTATTCTTCTTTTTGATTAATATAGGATTAATTATTTAAATTCTAATATTCACCAGGTTAATTTTACCACTAACGGTATTTTACTCGTCTTTACTATTAATGAGGTTTGATTACCAAACCCATTTTTGGGGTGTTACAAGTCTACCCCCCTTAAAGAGGTTTCGTCCCCGAAACCTTTCTCACGTACTTTATCAGCTTAGATCATTCGGACCTTAGACTTGGTGATCACTTGAGCATTGCTCACACATAATACTCTTACAAGGGAAGTATGGTAATATCTTTTTGGTTTCATAGCATATGCGTCTTTTACGTGTATGGCCTCATAGGTCGATACTTTCATCTTGTATTTCTTAATCTGGTCACTTATTCGACCGAGTTGTCATCTGATCACTCAGTTATATTTATTTTCAACATGCTTACTTCAAGCTAATCTCATATCGACAAGCGCTTTATTCGCCGTCACTTTATTCCCCGTCATTCGGGTATATCTTATTGCCAACCTGGCCTTTTGCTTGTTTTCTGATTTTCATATCTCGTAACTCACGTTACGACTTGACTGTATTCTATATCATTCTCTGTATTTCTTTTCTTGTCTGTGAGCGTGTCACGTCACGTTTAAGTCTAATTCGACTCTTCTTTATCATGCTTCTTCTTTTCGGACGTATCGTCTCACACCCATCGGTGTTAAGACCCACGTTCTTTGATTTACTCATTTCCGAATATGTCTCATAGTATTCATACGTGTTAAAACGTTGTTTCTTACCAAAAATTGAATTCTTTCGTTTAGCGTTTTCATTTTAGCTCATGTCAATTCCAAGGAATTTACGTCCAAGGACTTATCCCCTTCCTTTGTCATTTCGATAATGACTTCACTCTCTTTTGTGACGTAGCACAATTTAAATAATTGTGAACTCTTTTGTCATTTTTGCCCGTTTAATGTTTTAGTGAAATTTTTCACTTTTGTCAACCAGACCTTTTACAATCTCTTTACTTTTAACCCATTTAATTAACTTAGCAAAACCTGTCGCTTTTATACTAACTTTATCTCCCGTTATTATTTTACGCGGGAAGTTACAGCCAGTTTCCTTGTTTTATACAATTGACCCGTAGGTTCTTTTGCTTAGCCACGTAGGCTATTTCTTTATATTTTCACCTTTTTACCTTATTAAGGTGAGACCCTAACAATTCGTTTCTTTCTATTTGGGACCTGAGGGTCTTTTTGGTCCCGTAGACCTTAGCCTCATTTATAATCTCGTAGGTTATGATAATCCCGTAGATCATCTTTTATTTAAGTCTTTAATCAAAGGTATATACATTTATATATGTATATGGCGTTAAGGCACCCTTTTTATGTTCAAAACCATTTATTTTCGCTTTTGTATTTCTTTTGACCTTGACCGTAGTCTAAGGCTATATTTGTTTTCTTTCGAACAAATTTTCCGACTTTATGACTTCTCACGTCATTTATGCATCGGTTCATCTTATGCTCACTATTATCCAGTTTACATATATTCGTATTTGATTATGTCCCATTACCGGGCTCATTATTCTTTTGCTTTTGACGCTACCGTTATCCCGTTTGCGCTTACTCATGCCATCCGGCATTATATTATATTCAACCCGTTTGACTTATTCATGTGAAATTTTATCTCTTATGGATGTCAAACTTCATTCTTTGTTCGACCCGTTCAACTTTAAAATAGTTGAACATAATTTATCAAAATTTCTATTTACATCATCTTGTCGTCTTTTAGTCTTGACTCAAAACCCGAGTCTTATAACTTTCCATCCGAGTTCCCGTTTATCGGTCTACGCATGTGTTTAAATCCTTACCCATCAACCGGGTATTTTACCCGAGTCTGATTACCACTTGTAACACCCGTCTAAATAAATCAAGATTTTAATAATTAAGATACACATTTTAATGCTAAAATGTGACTCTACAAAAAACTTGACTTACTTCCATTCCCATATGATTATAATATTTCAAAACATATTTGTAAGTGTTTACATAATTCACTTATAATAAATACAAATCCAGATTTGATGCGGAAGCTTCATTTAATGTGTGTTCGGTTCTCGCTCGACGCTTGATCTTCATCCGGGACACTCGACATTCACCTATGATCAAAACCAACTTAGAAGTCAGTTTTGATAGTTAAATAACAAGTACAACAAGGTAACTGGGTCAAATAATCGAAATAAACAAAATAAGCAAAATTTTCAACATTTTAGCCCGTCGCCGCGCGCGACGGCAAATGGCTTTGGCCATGGCGCGACGCCACGGTCCCATTTTGACAGAATGTGTTGATGCTGGTGCTGCATATTCGCCCAGCTAAGTTTTAATCAAAAGCAAACTTCAACATGACATAACTTTTGAGCTAGACCTCCGTTTTACGCGATTCTTTTTCCTACGAGTTCGTAATTTAATCCTCAATCTCTTGGAGTAAAAATCCGACATCTGAATTTAAAAAATTTTAGATTTCAAGCTCTCAGCTTGAAATTCATTTAAGACACTTTTCACCCATTCATGCTTTTACCAAACTAACTAGTTATTTTCCTTCAAAATACCATGGTCATCATATTTGATGTGCACAAAATGCAACATATAAATTACATCAATTGTGGCTTAAAACTAACCCTTTTTAGTACTAATGTTGGAAAAAGTATGCTTTTGTCTTCCTTTTGTGTTTTCAGTATTAAATGAGCTCAAAATAACAAAAGAAGCAAAAAGACACCAAAAGCTAACAAAAATACAAGAAAAGGAACAAAAGTGATATGCCCAACCCCTCAACAGCATCTCCCCAAGCAAAACAGAGAAGCCAGAAGACTGAACACGCCCCGTGCTCAGCGAGCACGAGGCCGTGCCCAAGAAGCAGCAGAAAAGACAAACCTATAGAAGCTTCTATTGCCCACCACGGGGCCGTGCCCAGCGGACACGGGGGCGTAGTCAGGTTGCTGCAGGCGCATTTATTATAATTGTGAATTACAATTAATGAAGAGAGAGAGTGTCAGATGGACACGGGGCCGTGCCCAGGCTTCTGTTCAGCCTATAAATAGGAGTGCTTGGAGCCATTTCAACTCATCCCTTGGCACACCACCTCTCTCACACTTCACCCACCACCCACCACCACCATAACACCATCATCCACCACCATCATCCATTGTCCATCATAGAGTGTGTGAGTCGTCTCGGGATCCAAGATTGATCGTAAGAGTTCTTGATAATCAAAGGCCATGTTTGCCTAAGTCTCTTACATCACTTGGTGAAGACAAGTGTTTAGTGTAATACTTTTTATTTTTAATCTTTTGCACTTTTTAATTGGTTTTGTATTAATGACTTTAATTACTAGTTTCTTATGTTGAAGGTGATTCTTCCTTATCGTTTGTCCGTGGTGTCTTGGCATTATTTTACTGTCTATATAAAATAAAAGATTTTCACCACTCATATCTCCACGGTCTATATGGAGGTATGTTGGCTACCTGGTCGGGGGTAAAGGGAACGGTTTGGTAAGAGTCTTGCCATTGTTCAGTGTATAGATCCTGCAAAGGACCTGGGTCAAATTTAGTAGGACCTCCTTCAATACCCAAAGGTATTGGATGGCGAGGGTCCAAACTCTTTGATCCCCTCATAAGTTAAACTACTATTAAAACTTTAACCCGGCTACTTAGGACTGTATCCCTGCTGACTGAGACTACTTAGCCGAGGGTAACGTCGCCTTCAAAAGAGGGGCCTACCACATTATGCATTAATAACTTAATTAATTATCTTTCAAGAATCCAACCCTTTAGGATTGTATCCTTGCTGACTCAAACTACTAGGTTGAGGGTAACGTCACCTTCAAAAGAGGGGCCTACTACAATAACTAAGATAATCTCTTAAACAAGTGCAAAAGTGTGAAAATAATCAAAGGTTACACTAACACACGAGTCGGATCCAAGTGATTCATCTTGTCTATCTGTTTTTTTGCTTTTATTTTTATTTTCAGCATTTTAGTTAGTTTTATTTTCTTAGTTTAAAAATCTTTTTCTAACATTTTGATTTGATTAGACGTTGAGGATAAACCGGTACTAAAAGCTCTTGTATCCTTGGACGACCTCGCTATCTTACCAACACTATACTACGTCCACGATGGGTGCACTTGCCCATATGTGTGTTGAGTGTTAGTAAATATCGTGTTCTATAAATTTAAAACTTGGCTAAAAAGTGTAAAAGGGCTTAAAATATACACCTAAAACATATACACACTAACACGCATCAAGTTTTTGGCGCCATTGCCGGGGACACAAGGATTTTAAGGAAGTTAGGAATCAACGGTCTAATCGCTTTTTCTATTTTCTTTTTATTTTTTTTTAGATTTTCTTAATTTTTCAGCTTCTGCAGAACTCAGCACGGGTCGTGCTTGCTGAACACGCCCCCGAGCCCAATCATTGAAACTGGCAATCTTGTTTTAAGTCAGACAGTAAGCTGAACACGGGGCCGTGCCCACTCAACACGCCCCCGAGCCCAAGATTCAGTTACTGAAAACAAAACCGTAAGATCCCGACGGTTGGTAATTTCTGACACAAAAATGAGTGATAATGATTTTTTTTACTTTCGGCACTCTTATGGTACGTGGTATCAATTATGTGGAGGCAAACATAAAGAATTAGAATGTTATTTTCTAAATTATAAGCCCCACTATATAGACCCACCGTCTCCCTATAACCTTAAGAGAGGCGAAAGTAAAAATAATCACTATCTCTCCCTCGAATGCGCCCAACCAGATATTCTAGGAGAAATGCTCCTTGACGAGTTATTTCAATTAGAAAATCTAGTTCTAAATTGGTTAGAAGAGCTTAGGAAGGATTTCATTAATCCATCCGAAGACGATGACCATGAAGAAGTGTTGGGATCGCATTCCAACAACCTCGTTGCTCCCAAAAATACCTTCAATTCTAGCGAAGACTTGGACGATAGTCGTCCCTGTGCCGATTATGCCGGGAAGGACTCTCCATTGACTTCGTTCGGTGCATACATAGACCTGAGCGATTCGGCATATACCTTCTTTAACGAGAGCCCGGGAAAGGGTTGGACTTGTCCACCTACATATAGCATAGGAATCACCCTCACCGCAACCTCTTGCGTTCTCGTCTTAGTCTAGAGCAATTAAGGTATCTTAGGCACTTTGGGGTTGTTCCATCCAGTAAGGAACCACCCGATCCGGATTAGTTCCTTGAAAATAAGAAACTGTGCAAGACAGCTTCCAGACACGGGGCCGTGTCCAGGTTAACACGCCCCCGTATCCACCCAAAGATTCTCCTCTGATTTTATCAGAATACGAACAAAAATGTGTCAGGATTTTGTCTGCACACGGGGCCGTGTCCAGCCGACACGGGGCCGTGTCCAGCGTGCTGTCGTTTTCTATAAATGCAGCATGATTCCTACTCATTTGGACCACTTCAAAAGACAGAGATTCCTGAGATCTTCACTCATACTATCCTAGGTATGTTCTAAAAGAAGGTTCTCAAGAACCATCTTGTCTTTTCCACTTTTGTCCATTTCCTTCTTCTTCAATTTTCAATTAACACCTCCATTAGAGTTGTAAACTTCATGATTTCAACCTTTAATGTGGTATTTGTAAAGTTCCTATTCAAGGGATCTTGTCTAAAATAAGTTATGCAAACTTTGTTTAAATTATTGTGCTTAAAATTAACCTATGAACCAGGAAAATAATTTAAAAGTTCAAGATCCCTTGGTTTAGAAACTTACAGACACCTAGACACGGGGCCGTGTCCATTGAACACGGGGCCGTGTCCGAGGGACTGTTTTGCAAAAATTGAGCTCTTTTCGGTTTTTCTTCCCATAATGGCGAGCAGAACAAGCGGAACGTCTTCCTCACACGCAAGGAGCAACCGACAAGGGAGGAGATCATCAACGGCGGAAGATTCTCTTGTAAACTATGTTTACGCCTTAAGAGAAGCTATTGATGAAATGACAGGGATGGAAGAAGCATTGGTCGACCGTATTAACCATCTAACGGTGGGACTGGAAGGGTGTCTCCGGTAGGTCAACCTCTTGCACCAGAGGTTGAACATCCTCGCGTCTCCCCCTTTGGTACCTATAATAACCCAAAGGGCATGGAACGTGGTGCCTGAAGTCATCATACCAGCCTAGTGGTGTGCTATGCATCCGGGACCCCCTCGAGACGTATTGCAAGGAGTCCTGATTAGCGTCTCCCATCCTCCGCAAGATGTTGAGGAAAACGAGGTCGTCTTCTTTCTCCCAAGAGAGATAGAAGAATGGCTTTAACAACATCTAGGACGATAACCCTCGGCCAAGAGTCCTATTACATTACCGAGAATCATCCACCACCATCATCCATTGTCCATCATAGAGTGTGTGAGTCGTCTCGGGATCCAAGATTGATCGTAAGAGTTCTTGACAATCAAAGGCCATGTTTGCCTAAGTCTCTTACATCACTTGGTGAAGACAAGTGTTTAGTGTAATACTTTTTATTTATAATCTTTTGCACTTTTTAATTGGTTTTGTATTAATGACTTTAATTACTAGTTTCTTATATTGAAGGTGATTCTTCCTTATCGTTTGTCCGTGGTGTCTTGGCATTATTTTACTGTCTATATAAAATAAAAGATTTTCACCACTCATATCTCCACGGTCTATATGGAGGTATGTTGGCTACCTGGTCGGGGGTAAAGGGAACGGTTTGGTAAGAGTCTTGCCATTGTTCAGTGTATAGATCCTGCAAAGGACCTGGGTCAAATTTAGTAGGACCTCCTTCAATACCCAAAGGTATTGGATGGCGGGGGTCCAAACTCTTTGATCCCCTCATAAGTTAAACTACTATTAAAACTTTAACCCGGCTACTTAGGACTGTATCCCTGCTGACTCAGACTACTTAGCCGAGGGTAACGTCGCCTTCAGAAGAGGGGCCTACCACATTATGCATTAATAACTTAATTAATTATCTTTCAATAATCCAACCCTTTAGGATTGTATCCTTGCTGACTCAAACTACTAGGTTGAGGGTAACGTCACCTTCAAAAGAGGGGCCTACTACAATAACTAAGATAATCTCTTAAACAAGTGCAAAAGTGTGAAAATAATCAAAGGTTACACTAACACACGAGTCGGATCCAAGTGATTCATCTTGTCTATCTGTTTTTTACTTTTATTTTTATTTTCAGCATTTTAGTTAGTTTTATTTTCTTAGTTTAAAAATCTTTTTCTAACATTTTGATTTGATTAGACGTTGAGGATAAACCGGTACTAAAAGCTCTTGTATCCTTGGACGACCTCGGTATCTTACCAACACTATACTACGTCCACGATGGGTGCACTTGCCCATATGTGTGTTGCGTGTTAGTAAATATCGTGTTCTATAAATTTAAAATTTGGCTAAAAAGTGTAAAAGGGCTTAAAATATACACCTAAAACATATACACACTAACACGCATCAAGTTTTTGGCGCCATTGCCGGGGACACAAGGATTTTAAGAAAGTTAGGAATCAACGGCCTAATCGGTTTTTCTATTTTCTTTTTATTTTTTTTTAGATTTTCTTAATTTTTCAGCTTCTGCAGAACTCAGCACGGGCCGTGCTTGCTGAACACGCCCCCGAGCCCAATCATTGGAACTGGCAATCTTGTTTTAAGTCAGACAGTAAGCTGAACACGGGGCCGTGCCCACTCAACACGCCCCCGTGCCCAAGATTCAGTTACTGAAAACAAAACCGTAAGATCCCGACGGTTGGTAATTTCTGACACAAAAATGAGTGATAATGATTTTTTTTACTTTCGGCACTCTTATGGTACGTGGTGTCAATTATGTGGAGGCAAACATAAAGAATTAGAATGTTACTTTCTAAATTATAAACCCCACTATATAGACCCACCGTCTCCCTATAACCTTAAGAGGGGCGAAAGTAAAAATAATCACTATCTTTCCCTCGAATGCGCCCAACCAGATATTCTAGGAGAAATGCTCCTTGACGAGTTATTTCAATTAGAAAATCTAGTTCTAAATTGGTTAGAAGAGCTTAGGAAGGATTTTATTAATCCATCCCAAGACGATGACCATGAAGAAGTGTTGGGATCGCATTCCAACAACCTCGTTGCTCCCAAAAATACCTTCAATTCTAGCGAAGACTTGGACGATAGTCGTCCCTGTGCCGATTATGCCGTGAAGGACTCTCCATCGACTTCGTTCGGTGCATACATAGACCTGAGCGATTCGGCATATACCTTCTTTAACGAGAGCCCGGGAAAGGGTTGGACTTGTCCACCTACATATAGCATAGGAATCACCCTCATCGACAACCTCTTGCGTTCTTGTCTTAGTCTAGAGCAATTAAGGTATCTTAGGCACTTTGGGGTTGTTCCATCCAGTAAGGAACCACCCGATCCGGATTAGTTCCTTGAAAATAAGAAACTGTGCAAGACAACTTCCAGACACGGGGCCGTGTCCAGGTTAACACGCCCCCGTGTCCACCCAAAGATTCTCCTCTGATTTTATCAGAATACGGACAAAAATGTGTCAGGATTTTGTCTGCACACGGGGCCGTGTCCAGCCGACACGGGGCCGTGTCCAGCGTGCTGTCGTTTTCTATAAATGCAGCATGATTCCTGCTCATTTGGACCACTTCAAAAGACAGAGATTCCTGAGATCTTCACTCATACTATCCTAGGTATGTTCTAAAAGAAGGTTCTCAAGAACCATCTTGTCTTTTCCACTTTTGTCCATTTCCTTCTTCTTCAATTTTCAATTAACACCTCCATTAGAGTTGCAAACTTCATGATTTCAACCTTTAATGTGGTATTTGTAAAGTTCCTATTCAAGGGATCTTGTCTAAAATAAGTTATGCAAACTTTGTTTAAATTATTGTGCTTAAAATTAACCTATGAACCAGGAAAATAATTTAAAAGTTCAAGATCCCTTGGTTTAGAAACTTACAAACACCTAGACACGGGGCCATGTCCATTGAACACGGGGCCGTGTCCGAGGGACTGTTTTGCAAAAACTGAGCTCTTTTTGGTTTTTCTTCCCATAATGGCGAGCAGAACAAGCGGAACGTCTTCCTCACACGCAAGGAGCAACCGACAAGGGAGGAGATCATCAACGGCGGAAGATTCTCTTGTAAACTATGTTTACGCCTTAAGAGAAGCTATTGATGAAATGACAGGGGTGGAAGAAGCATTGGTCGACCATATTAACCATCTAACGGTGGGACTGGAAGGGTGTCTTCGGTAGGTCAACCTCTTGCACCAGAGGTTGAACATCCTCGCGTCTCCTCCTTTGGTACCTATAATAACCCAAAGGGCATGGAACGTGGTGCCTGAAGTCACCATACCAGCCGAGTGGTGTGCTATGCATCCGGGACCTCCTCGAGACGTATTGCAAGGAGTCCTGGTTAGCGTCTCCCATCCTCCGCAAGATGTTGAGGAAAACGAGGCCGTCTTCTTTCTCCCAAGAGAGATAGAAGAATGGCTTTAACAACATCTAGGACGATAACCCTCGGCCAAGAGTCCTATTACATTACCGAGAATCTATTCCCGGAATTTTGGTTCTTAATAAAAAATTAGGACTCCTTATGATAATTTTATGTATCACTTGACCTATCTAATATTAGGACTTTTAACTTTTTATTTCTTCTTTATTTTTAATTTTCTAGGACTATGTAATTCTCTCTATGATTTTAATGAAAGGATGGTTTTAAGGGTTGGATGATGTTGTAATAAATAAAACACACTCATGGTGGTACAGAATAACAAGGGAAACGAGAAACATAGCCCCATGCACGAAAACAGGGCCGCCCGACAACAATTCCTTCATTACAGCAAGTTCAGCACGGGTCGTGTCTGCCCAACACGACCCCGTGCTGCACACCCTGCAGAAAATTGCCCAGTTTAGGTAACTGGACACGGGCCGTGTTCGCTGAACACGCCCCTGTGCCCAGGCTTCTGTTTCTTTTCTTTAATTTTTGTCACTGGCACCTGAACACGGGGCCGTGCCCGGTCCCCACGGGGTCGTGTCCAGACTGCCAGTAACATAAAATTTTGCTTTTAACACCATTTTACACATTCAATCAACCTAAAAACTTATTTTTGGGACACATTGAGGACAATGTGTAATTTAAGTGTTGGGGGGATGCTAAAACCATGAATTTTGCAAGTCCTAATAACAAGTCTTACACAAAACTCTATTGGAACCGCTAATCACCCCAAATTTTTTCCAAAAATTTTCATTTTTTTACTTATCTAAGTTTAAGTTGGGAATTCAAGTCTTAACAACGTTATATTTTTACAAGTTTACAACCGATAGCGTCGTAATAAAAAGAACCAACATAAGAAAATTATGAAAAGGCATGACAAACTTAGTTAAAATTTGATTATATATACTTGATCATATAAAAACCCTTTCCCACAAAAGTGAGTATTGAGCCTTTAACGAGCATACAAATATATATCTTTACACTAAATGCTCATTTTTCGTTTCTTGTGTGAATAGCCGCTTGGTTCGTACGACTCTAGAACTTGCCACAACAATACATTCCCGATCCTTACCAACTTAAACCCAAGTAAGTAAATGATGGAGGCATTAGGACTAACCCTTTTTCTTTCTACACCATTATTTTTCATTTTTTTTACCACCTACCCAAAATCCCCCTAGTTAACCCCTTTGAGCCTAAACCTTTTCATTTTCTAACCCAAAAACCATCACCCTTTTTACCCACCTAAACCTTTTTATTTTTAACCCTTTATTTTAGTAACAACGATCGGTTTTCTAATGACACTATTCAAAAAAAAAAAAAAACAGTTGTATATTTTGATGAAACCAAATAAACAAACAAGTTCATAAAAAATAACCTTGTTTGAAACAAGTGGTTCATCAAAATAAAATAAAAATGTGAAAAAAAAAGTCTTTGAAAAACCGACGTTTGTTACGCCTTTCGCCCTTTTTACTAACCACTAACCCAACCACCCACCTTTAGCCCAAGCCTAACCCTTCATCCAAAAAGTCCTCTTGATATTTACAAAGGTATATAGTTAAAAAGGAGGAGGATTGATTGCTTGGCAAGCTTATGGTAGGAGTAAGTTCCATGCCGCTCTCGAGTGATTCACTAAAAATACACCTTCGGCCGAGTATTGAGTGACTCCCCCGTGAGGTATGTGAACTTGTATATAAATGGAATTTTTAAAAAAAAAGGTATGTTATGCCCTAATAAATAATTTATCTTATGAAATGTTTTTAAATCATGACGAATAGGATTGTAAATAAATAAAAATAAAACCTAAATAATCTTGGAATTCCTGACACTCTATGACAAGCCCAAAAACCTTCTCTTCTACCCATTCCATTTGGGAGTGAATAAAGACACATTATAAAGAGTTTTGCTTGAGGACAAGCAAAGATTCAAGTGTGGGGGTATTTGATGTGCACAAAATGCAACATATAAATTACACCAATTGTGGCTTAAAACTAACCCTTTTTTAGTACTAATGTTGGAAAAAGTATGCTTTTGTCTTCCTTTTGTGTTTTCAGGATTAAATGAGCTCAAAATAACAAAAGAAGCAAAAAGACAGCAAAATCTAACAAAAATACAAGAAAAGGAACAAAAGTGATATGCCCGACCCCTCAACAATATCTCCCCAAGCAAAACAGAGAAGCCAGAAGACTGAACACGCCCCGTGCTTAGCGAGCACGGGGCCGTGCCCAAGAAGCAGCAGAAAAAACAAACCTATAGAAGATTCTATTGCCCACCACGGGGCCATGCCCAGCGGACACGGGGGCGTGGTTAGGTTGCTGTAGGCGCATTTATTGTAATTGAGAATTACAATTAATGAAGAGAGAGTGTGTCAGATGGACACGGGGCCGTGCCCAGGCTTCTGTTCAGCCTATAAATGGGAGTGCTTGGAGCCATTTCAACTCATCCCTTGGCACACCACCTCTCTCACACTTCACCCACCACCCACCACCACCATAACACCATCATCCACCACCATCATCCATTGTCCATCATAGAGTGTGTGAGTCGTCTCGGGATCCAAGACTGATCGTAAGAGTTCTTGACAATCAAAGGCCATGTTTGCCTAAGTCTCTTACATCACTTGGGGAAGACAAGTGTTTAGTGTAATACTTTTTATTTTTAATCTTTTGCACTTTTTAATTGGTTTTGTATTAATGACTTTAATTACTAGTTTCTTATGTTGAAGGTGATTCTTCCTTATCGTTTGTCCGTGGTGTCTTGGCATTATTTTACTGTCTATATAAAATAAAAGATTTTCACCACTCATATCTCCACGGTCTATATGGAGGTATGTTGGCTACCTGGTCGGGGGTAAAGGGAACGGTTTGGTAAGAGTCTTGCCATTTTTCAGTGTATAGATCCTGCAAAGGACCTGGGTCAAATTTAGTAGGACCTCCTTCAATACCCAAAGGTATTGGATGGCGGGGGTCCAAACTCTTTGATCCCCTCATAAGTTAAACTACTATTAAAAGTTTAACCCGGCTACTTAGGACTGTATCCCTGCTGACTCAGACTACTTAGCCGAGGGTAACGTCGCCTTCAAAAGAGGGGCCTACCACATTATGCATTAATAACTTAATTAATTATCTTTCAATAATCCAACCCTTTAGGATTGTATCCTTGCTGACTCAAACTACTGGGTTGAGGGTAACGTCACCTTCAAAAGAGGGGCCTACTACAATAACTAAGATAATCTCTTAAACAAATGCAAAAGTGTGAAAATAATCAAAGGTTACACTAACACACGAGTCGGATCCAAGTGATTCATCTTGTCTATCTGTTTTTTACTTTTATTTTTATTTTCAGCATTTTAGTTAGTTTTATTTTCTTAGTTTAAAAATCTTTTTCTAACATTTTGATTTGATTAGACGCTGAGGATAAACCGGTACTAAAAGCTCTTGTATCCTTGGACGACCTCGGTATCTTACCAACACTATACTACGTCCACGATGGGTGCACTTGCCCATATGTGTGTTGAGTGTTAGTAAATATCGTGTTCTATAAATTTAAAACTTGGCTAAAAAGTGTAAAAGGGCTTAAAATATACACCTAAAACATATACACACTAACACGCATCAATATTCTATCCGTTTACTAATCATCAAGATTCAACTTTACGGGTTCCTTAAGAATTTTTATCTCGTTTTGCATATACACTTGTTTTGACCCGTTACGAGTATTTTACATCTTTAGACTTAAATCATGCTTCTATTGGTTTACATCTTATCCCCATTTTTATACGAATTCCAAAGACTCGATTTAAACAAGACGTTTATTTCAAAACAACCCTTTAAAAGTTGTTTGTCCTATTTACCCCTCAAGGGCTTTGTGGTCAAAATTTTGCCCTTCATTTGTGCGACGAAGGACTTCCGCTATTAATTGACCAAAATATCGCCTTTAGCTATAATTCTAAACATGCGTACCTGGCTCGGGTCATAAGATTGACCCGTTAAAATACCTTTTGCTATTAATTACTAATCAAATAGCAACGCGAACCATGTGTTAAATTTCTGCGATTACAAAACTCAACACGTGATCATAAGATATTATTGTCAAATGGTGTTAACAACACCATTTGACCCGTTTAGTCAAAATGACCAATTATAATTGTGAGATGGTATTTAATTACCATTTCATCCCTTTAACCTATTCCGATTTACTCTTTGAATTCATCTTGCTTAAAGGTCGTTTCTTGCTTTGTTTGACCCATTTTGACTTATGCCAACTGGTGTCCTTTCAAATCCTTTTAATTTATTCGTTAACCCATGTCCGGGTTACCATTTTACCGTTTTTACCCTTTTTACGCTTTTTACCATAATATATGGTTTCTTGCCGTTCTCACTTATTCTGACTTGCATTATAAGTATTTGGTAGTAAGAATAAAAAGGCGTAAGCTTAACTTACCTCGCATCCGGTTTACACTTCCCTTCTCGTACTCGATTATTTGACCGCTTCTTTCCTAAGCCTCCACCTAGCTCGTTTAAGCGTCAAACTATTGTCAATCATTTACAAGACGTTTAAATTAGTCATTAACAATCACAACTATTCCACCTCACTTATTTTCTATGTCGAAACTACTATTCGACTTCATGATTAGTTAACTTAATTGATCAAAGTTAACTACTTTCAATCACGTGATTTACAACATTAAGTCTAAATCAACATAATATGTAGAACCCTTATCACTTCATATTACGCGTAATTGCCATATCATTCAAATATGCGTTTTCACTCTAAATTTCAACACTTTAGTTCTCATTTAGGCATTTTAACAAACACCTAATGTGCATAATTTGTATTGTTCTTTTATCCTGTTCATGGTTATTGTTTTAACCATGTTTTAACATCAATTAACATGTTCATATCAATTTTTCGCGTCTACAACATCAGAATTTACTTACAAATAATTTAAATTGCACTAAAACAACTATCAATTTCTAGTGTTTAACATGTTCATACTAAACCCACTTATCACCTTCAATGGTGATCATGAATTCACAAGGATTAGGCCTAACTTCATCATATACTTGTCTAGGATTTACTCCTAGACACTACGATGTTCCTATCTCATCATATAACAAGCATGCAATCATCTAATTCGAATTCTCTAGGTTTGCTCAGAAATTCAACTAGAGATTTTTCATGAAATTTACATACCTCATGACTCCTTTTTCAGTGGAGATCACTAATTCGTACTCAGATTTTGATTTAGACTTGATTTGGACCTTCAATTTGAGAGATTTGTGAGAGTTAGGGTTTGCTTCTTTTTCCCCTGTCCTCTGGTCGATCCACGCACACACACACACACTGAGTGTGTGTGTTGTGTTTTATTTTTAATTTTAATAAAACAAGTTTCCCTTCTTGGCCATATTAGTCCCTCTTGTTTCATTTATTATAAAAGAAGCTATATCTCATAGCTTTTCATTTAGTTACCCATTGCTAACTAGGTTACTATTCCTAATTAACTTGGTGGGTGTGGGAATTATAACCCATTTTTTTGAAGTCCCGTTAACTCGGGCTTCTAATAAACCGTGTTTTCTCAAAGCGTTTATTCTTCTTTTTGATTAATATAGGATTAATTATTTAAATCCTAATATTCACCGGGTTAATTTTACCACTAACGGTATTTTATTCGTCTTTACTATTAACGGGGTTTGATTACCAAACCCATTTTTGGGGTGTTACAGCGTCATCGAACATACATAAGTATGGGTGAACAAATTACAACGACCTATGATTCTAGCCATAAAATGGATACAAGGTGTATTGCGCGCAACGCGTGCATGGTATATAACACTAGTTAAAATAGTAACTTAACCTTGCATTGGATTCTTCTTACAACTATACTCAGCATTCAATTAGGTAAATATTTTTTTTTTTGGAAAAACCAGGCTTGGAAACCCATTTGTTAACCATAATGCATAATGTTCTCCATTGTCTCTCCTTCTACACTTTCTCTCTCTACACACTCTCCATCTCTCTATATTTATTCCTTTGTGTCTCTCTACCGAGCTAGCGTAACATTATTTAACTTGAAAAATGAAAAAAATAATAATTATCTTTCTGTCGCGGGCCGCGACAGACTAAGGGAAGGCTACCGTAGGTTACGGAGGCCTTATAACTTTCCGGACATGCCTAGGGAACGTGTCATCCACGTGGCAAGCCTACACTGGTGACTCATCACACCTAAGCCCTTGCTAGGGGTTTTCGCGGGCTGCAACGGGATTAGCTTAAGATACCGCGGGCCGCGACAGGGTCATAAAACAACTATAAATAGAGCTTTCAGTCTATAGTTCAAATCCGTTCACAATTTCTTTCATTCTCTCAACTTTTCACGAAAATATAATACCCAATACCCCTATTTTCACGAAGCTCTGCCCCGTTGTAAGTGTTTTCACTAATTCAATACCCTGTCCGATCGATCTTGAACCCAACAGATGTTAAAGCGTTGCCTGAATAAGGCTATGCTTTGTAAACTACGTTGGGGTTCTGATCTCGTGATGTATTGATAAAGTTGAATTGGGTTATTATACTAACATGTGTGCATTGTATATATTATTTAGGAACTCAGGATATCACAAGAAAATATTATCAGGAAGCTTATAGTAAAACCCTAAATTTGCAATGTGAGTCGTTCTCTTTTTTCTCACATTATTGTGCGTCATTTAATTCAAATTGCTTTACAAAATCTTAAATGTTTTTCAGTTATACTTACAGTGATTAAGTCTTTGTATTCTACAATTACTGCCGGTATTATGGGGGTTGTATACATTACTTGATAACCTTCACAATTGGACACAAGTAGCCAATGTGTGATATGACCATAGTCACAGATCCGTCGAGTGACAAGTACTTTGAAGTTTTTGTTAGATATAAACATTGTAATTACCCTTAATACTGTATAGTTATAACAATTTAATTTTTTTTGTAAAATGGAATGAACTCTCCAGTATTTCTTGCTGACAAGATGTTTTCAAAGCGCGTTTCAGGTAACTTGATGTGAAGCTATTAGAAGCCAGCTATGGAGCACTATAGGCTTAAATAAAGTGGCTATAGTTACCTGAATAAAAGAAGAATTTTATGTTTTTCAGCAATTAGGGTTTATCCCTAGAAGTACATTATAAATGGAATATGGGTTTTAGCCCATTTGTTTAATATAAAAAGTTTGGTGTTTTTACAACTCTGAAATTATTTCCTAACTACGATCATGATGATTAATTCCGTTGCAAATTTAATAAACACTGATACCACCGGTCAGGCTCGCGATCCCGCTCCCAGGGTAGGGTCGGGGTTGCAACAGAAGGTGGTATCAGAGCCACTGGTTTAAGCCATTTAGGTGTTCTTTTAAATACCTAAAACTTAAAAAATGATGTTAGGAAATTTATGTAAATAACTTATGTGTTATTCTGTGTAAACAAACTTTAATATTTATATTATGATTTTTTTGTTATTTTGACAATTTTGAGTTCACAGTATGAGTGATCAAAATACACCTGACGCCTATCGTCACATGTCCAATTCTCCAATGGATGAAGGACCATCCGATACTAAGCCCAGATACGAGGCTGATACCGAGGAACCTTTTGTTTTTAGGGCAAAATTTGAGGAAGCCTTTCCACTAAGAAAAGGCGATGGTTCAATAAGGAAACAAAGGGAAAAAAGGAGAAAAAGGAAAAAATCGGGAAGCAACAATAACTTTGGTAGAAGGAACTGCAGAGATACCTGTATCAAGGCCTATGTGGGAGGAACTGGATAGGAGATTAGCTAGTCTTGATATGTTCCGAACCGTAGAAAATGAGCTCGACCTTAATCGTGTAGCAGAACCAGAACCTCAGTTATTACCCTTAGATCTAGAACAACCCATAGCACCATTACCAATGTACCCAGAACCAAATCAAGAAAATCCATTACCAATATCAGCTTTTAACCCTAATGAAATACCCAGGTTACCGACACCAAACCCACTAGAGCAGTGGTGGACTAATGACTGGGCATTTCAAGACCTAATGAACGACCCACATCCCTACATGCCATACGGAGAACCCATACCAGCTTACAACGAACCCAGACCAGCCATATTACCACCCATGAGTCATGAAAACGTAGCTGAACTTCGCCATTATGGCGAAGATCTGATTGAGGAAGGAAATAGAATAAGCCGCATAAGAGAAAATCTCGTCTGGAAATACGACGAGAGAGAAATGCAGTTCTAAGAAACCATAACCTAATATACTATACTATATATATGTACTTTTGTGTTAATTTGATAAAATATATATATATATATATATATATATATATATATATATATATATATATATATATCAGTTATATATATTTAGAATATAATTACTAATGTTTAGTATTTCAATTGTAGTTTGTATTGATGCATAATATATATAAAGTATAGAACGTCGCAATGCTCGACGATTTTGGTTCAATATGCTTGAATATCTGTTGTTTAAATTATTCTGTGATATTAACACCTGATAATGTTTGCAATTCAGATGTCAAACGAAGTAAATTAGGAAGTTCAGAATAATAACGATAATGGGAACCAAGTGGATAAAAGTGTCATAGAACATATAGTAGCCCAAGGAATAATAGATGCTATGCCGTTTATTATTGATGCTATTAACAAAAATCCGATAAACGACAAAAATGTAACAGGAAGTAAACGTACGCACATCGAGCTAAGTCACAGGGTGAATGGAGAGAATGGGATTCTTATCAAAGCTCCAATTCCAAAATGAAATAAAACCATCTCTTATGGTTATTCTTACAAAGAATTCTTATCGTGCAAACAAATAGAATTCTCAGGTAACGAAGGAGCTATTTCAGCCTTAGGCTGGATAGAAAGAATGAAGCGGTCTTAAAAATTAGTAAGTGTGTTGATGAGGATAAGATCATGTATGCTTAAAATCTTTTCAAAGATGAAGCATTAGAGTGGTGGAATACCATTCTACAATCATGTCACACCCCAACCGATGGCGGAAACATCGGGATGAGATGAAGTGTGTAAATTACAAGAGACTTCATAAGCTAGTTGCGAGTCGAGACAAGCTGATTCCGAGTCGAGATCCTGCAAAACAGATTGTGAGATAAAACCAACTAAAATCCCTGATTTCCAGCAGCTACCAAAATTCAAAGATCTCGAAATCTTTGAATTTTTATCCCCAACAACTTCCGACAATTCAGCAAACACCTTTTCAGAGAATCACAGAACCAAAATCAGTACTTTGATGTAATATTTGCGAAGAACAGTTTGAGTGTTTGCAAGTTCCGTAATCAGAAAAGCACAAACCAACTGAAATCGCTGTAAAACACACTAACAAAATAAGATCAGTAATTAATATGGCCTTTCTAGAATCAAAATGATATCGAACCAAACCAAGAATTGGTTTCTTGGCTCTGATACCAATTGTAAAACCCGATAGGATCTTTCAATGATATCAAATGTAACTTGTGAGAGTGCGGAATTCAATCACAAGTTGATTCAAGAACAAATAAATGAACACCAAAACAATATGAATTAAAACAAACCGAGACTTGCATTCAACGATTGATGAAGACAGATACAAGACTCCAAAAGCTTGGTTTCGGCTGGCCTCCTAATCGCACAAGACTGATCAACCTCAAACTAGTGTTTGAGGTTTGCTTAAATACATAACACAATGGGTCGAAACCCCTAAGGCCCACTCGAAACCAACATGACCCAAACCAAACATATCGACCCAAATAGATATTAAACAAAACATTACAAATCAACCCTTATACTATTGTAACCCTCTATGAATAAACCTTCAGGTTCCAACAGCCGCCGCGGCGCCCCACGGAACCACTGTTGCTGGCACCTCCTTTTCACTCTGTCTTTCTATTCCTCCCGTTTTCTATCATTCTCACTTCCTTTTAATTTGAAGAAAGGTGGTCATAATCATGGGCTTTGATGGAGACAAAGGAAGTGGTTGTAAAAAATGGTTGTGGTAGAAAAAATAAAAAAAAACTAAGAAGAAGGTGAACTACGGTTCACCAAAATTGGTAAATGTTATAGAGTTAATATAGGTATAGAATAACTTTACCAACGATTTTTTAACTTGTGGGTCCGGCTGTTCTCATGGACAAAGTTTAAAGGGTCTGGAGGGTCTGCTAACGCTCTGATTGATCAAAATATTGTTAGTTTAAGTATCAAACATCGTGCTTATGTTGTTCGTGACAATCTTTAGGTAGTTGTGGTCAAGCAAAGTTAAAGTATCATCAAAGAAAAAAAATAGAGTATCATCAAAGGAGTAGAAATAGATCACTTGAGTCTTGGCATTTGTTGAAACTCAACCGAATCATATGAGTTTCTTGTTAATAAGTCGGTTACTTTGAGCAAGCTTAATATTTTAGTATCTAGAAGCCTATAAATAGAGATTAATTTATAATGTCTAAAAAAAACTTTTGATGTTGTATATTTAAGCCTGTCAAACTCATACCTTATCCTATTTCCTGCTGGAAATTAAGATTAAGAAAAAAAAAAACATTTTCTTTCTTGTGTGAGTTTTAGGACCTTCCTTATTGGACTAATATTTAGGCATGTTTGTGTTCGTTCATTTAATTTTAACCGAACACAAATATATCAAACACATTTTTTGTTCGTGTTCGTTCATTAAGAAATGAGGCAAGTTCATGTTCGCTCATTAAGAAATGAGGTATGTTCATGTTCGTTTATGTTTGTTCGTTTAAAGCCTAAACAAACAGTAACATAAACAAAAAAAAATTAACTAGACATATTTGAATAAACATAAACAACCATAGATTAACATGATTGAACAAACATAAACGAACACAAATGAACGTAATTGAACAAATATAAACAAACACAATTTAACATTAGTGAACACTAACACACAAGTCTAATATATCAATGTAAAACACATCTAATTTAGGGTTCGTAGATACTAAAATAAAGTAGTTTTTTATATAAATATTAAGTAGGTGATCAATGACGATCTAAGAAAAATATTAAAATTTCATTTTTTATTACTAGAAAATTCAATTACTAATTAGTTATATTTATATAAGTAGTTAGAGAACCTAATATTTATATAAATATAAGTATTTATGTATTTACAAAGACGTTACACGAACATAAACGAACGTAAATAAACGAACATAAACGAATGTTCACGAACATAAATGAACGAACACAAGGTGTGTTCATATTCGTCCATTTAATAAACGAACTTCCCGCCGAACAAGTTCGCAAACAGTTCATGAACGTTCGGTTCGTTTACAGGCCTACTAATATTTATCCTACTTCCTTGCTGGAAATTAAAATTATATGCTCATAGAAAAAAAAAACATTTTTTTCTTACTTGTGTGTGGACTAATTAATATATATATATATATATATATATATGTGTATATATATATATATATATATATATGCTAATTATAATGAGAAAACCCATTCCAGTTGAGAAAACCCATTCCAGTTGAGAAAACCCAGAAAACTCTCACATGTGGCTAGGATTGATCCACGTTTGATATTAGATTGAGAGGAGATAAGGGTATATTGTCATTTTCTTTTAACCTTTTGAGTGTTGAAGATGTGTAAGTCTACACATGCAGACTTTTCTACTTTTCTTCTTCTTGTCATGCTTTTCATTTAATACCATTGTACTTGTTTATCTCTCACATCTATCTCATGTCTTCTCTTTTGTTGTATCTAGATATTCATATCTCTCATCTCACATCTCATTTATTCGAACCAGAGAGTGGAGTGAAAGAAAGAAACCATACTCACCATTGAAGAGTTTTTGCATTTAACATGGCTGATTTGAACAGCCAACAACCTCGGACTGTTGCCGGTGGTACGGGGACACTGAATGATCATCCGGGTTCACCCTTAAATGTTGTCCCACATAATCTTTTACCTGATTTTGCATTTAATGAAGATGAAGATGCATTGAGTGAGAGTAGAGTTGTTGAAGATCCTGAACCTATTTCTTTAGAGTTTCCAAGTGAGTGATACTTTTTTTTCAGTTTTATTAAATGTACAACTTTAAATGCATACGAGTAGTTGTGTAAATTAAGGTTTTCTTGTTTAGATTTTGATTGTATTCTTCCTGTTTATTTTTTTTTTTTTTTGGTTTTTTGGTATTTTTTTATGTGTAGCCTCGGATCTGCATCAAAATGGCACAAATGATGATGATGAGGATGGTGTTCAGAATTGTACTTTTACAGAGGTGCTATCCACAGGTCATTGTTTATGTGAAAGCATGAATTTTTTTCTATAGGGTTATTGTAACACCCCTAGTTTTAATGTTTGTAGTTTGTTATTATTATTATTTTTTTTTGTTGGTAGATGAGGAAAAAAACAGAGGATGTGTTGGTTAGTTTGGTTGAAAATATGGTAAACTTGTATTAACAATACCATTTTTATTTTCTATTTTTATGAAACAAGCTTTTATATTTTGTAGAAGGTAAAAACATGTGTGGTTACACTTGTATTAAGTTTTTATATTTTTTGGAAGGGAAAACATTCGATATTACATTTTTGGATCACATAAAAAAATGCACCAACATCTACACTTTTTGGTCACATCAAAAAAATATACCACGATGTTTTGTTTGCATTGTAGCAAAACGTGTTAAACTTATATTGACAATACAGTAAAATGCATCAGTTTGTTAGGTTTCATGTTACAAGTAATTTTTTTTAACTTATACGTGTTAAAATTTATTAACAATACAATGTTTTCGAAAAGACTCGTGACCTTTTTTGTAGGTATTCATGCGGACGAGGAATTTTATGTTCACCACACACCCAATGGCACTAGAATGTGGTGTCATAATATTCCTGTTGTTTTAAAGCCTGTTGTTGGTTTTGTATATGAAACGTGGAAGGACGTTACACATAATGTAATACTTATTTCTAATTTTTTTTTGTTTACTGGGTGTTTACATTTTTTGAAATTATACAGAAAATGTATGTTTACACGTGGTGTAACTTCATATATATGTATAATATATGTAACATCTTTTTTTGTAGTGTACGTACCAACATGTAACATCTTTTGTAGGAAGACGACTTTTGTAACAATGTGATGTAATATAACACTTTGTGTCGGAGGAGAAAGAAAAGAAAACGCGTTACACTCTTATGTATGTGGATATCCTTTAAATGGTAAAAAAACAAGCATTTTTTCTTATTTACTGGGTGTTTACATTTTTTGAAATTATACAGAAAATGTAAAGTTATTTTTTGTACTTTTTTTGTAAAATGTTACATATAATGTAATACTTATTGCTCATTTTATAGAATGTAACCTTAATAAGATGGTACATATAAAGTAACATTTTTTTCCTCATTGGTTACATTTTTTGTTTTTTTTTTATAAAATGTTACATATAATGTAATATTTATTACTCATTTGTAGAATGTAACCTTAATCAGATGGTACATATAAAGTAACATATGATGTAACCTTATTCAACGTGTTTTATCCAGTTTTTCACCTAGTACTTTTACATTTATTTGTTATATACAACACCGGTGGCCCAAACACCGATAAATTAAAAAAAGTATCGTAAAACAACTTTATGAATAAAATACTTAAGTTACAAGATTTTGCCCCTACAAATATTAAGGTGCAACATTATTATATATCCTAACAACGCATACAACACACTTGTTCCCTAAAAAACAAAATACTTAAGTTACAAAAATACTTTTTTCTTTTCTTTCAAATCCTTTGCTGGTGTGTCTGATTCACTGCCTTCTAACACTGTTACAAAATAAATTGTCAAACATAAATGTAACAAACCATCTAACAATTTAATGTTACATACCAATTAGTTTCTTTTTTATTTTATTTTCTATTTTTTTAGACGCCTGCTTTTGTTTGTGAAAAAGGAGTTCTAACTTATAAAATAACCAAAAGAACAAAAATAAATATGACTGTTGCTTTATTTCAAATTAATTGTCAAACATAAATGTAATCTTTTCTTCCCAATAGAACAATTTTTGATCATATATTCACCCAAAAAACCATTGTATCCAAGCGATTAAGTGAGATTATTCAAAAGAAAGTAAAAACCCTAACTTAACTGATTAAACGAACGGAGTAGCTTGAAAACTCTTCAAAAGAAAACCCAGATGGGTATAAATGAACGGAGCAGTTTGAAAACTCTTCAAAACACTATAATCTATATTTAACACAACCCTATAATCTCTATTTTACAAAGAGCCCTATAATCTCTATTAATCAAAGAACCGACACACCTGAACCGACGCACCTGAACCCTATAATCTTCGGCGATCGTTGATTTTCTCCGGTGATTGTTGAAGATCTCCAGCGATCGTCGATTTTGTGCGGCGATTGTTCAATATCTTAAGCGATTTTTCACTCAATTATGCTTTTTGTCTGAATATTGAGAGGGGTTGATAAAGATTATGAGAGAGAGTGAGTGTCTGGTGATTGTTGAAGATCTCTGGTGATTGTTGAAGATCTCCAGCGTTCATTGATTTTGTCCGGTGATTTTGGGGGTATATTGAGAGGGGTTGATGGAGATTATGAGAGAGAGTTATTTTGTGGTTTTTGAAATTTTGAAGACTGATGTAGTGATGTAAGGTTTCTTACACATGCAGAGTTTTGTCTCTTTGTAAGAGATTATATTAAATCTTTCCCATATTGCCCTCTACGTACATCAAATATATTAAAAAATAGAGATAAAGAGATTTAAAATCAACTAATGGCCCAAAATGAATCTCAGCCGTCCATCAAGCTTAATCAATGGTTATTAATGGGTTTTCAGAGTTTCTTCAACTCAAGTGGGTTTTCAATTTATCCTTGCCCTATATATATATAGGGTTGGGCTCTATAGAAAACCCCATCTTTTTTAAAAAACCTTGGAAACCCAACCTCATCCATTGATTGTGTTTGATCAATGGCTCTACTTTTTTTGGGTAATTACTATATTTAAAATAATTCTTATATATTGTGTAGAACCACTGAAAGGGCAATTTGGGTAGTGAAAAACTGGCTTTTTGACCATTGACAATAACCCACTCCACTTCCCCATGCATTACCATCAAATCACCAACTCTTTCTCTTTCTCTTACCTCTTTCTCTTTCCTCCCCACCCCACAAACGTGAAGAAGAACAAGAAGATGATGATCTCATTTAAGAATTCAAATATCTACCTTCAAGATTCCAAGAAACACTAATCCCGGATCTTTTAGAGAGAGAATGATGGTAGAACACAAGTTTTTAGAGAGATGAATTTTTTGTTTTAGAGAGAGAAACAACAATCTTCATCATGTTCATCTATAACACTAAGAACACACATACAAGTATGTGAGAGAGAAGAAGTTTGAAGTATGTTGTTTTAGAGAGAGAACGATGACAAGATGAATGTTTTTAGAGAGAGAAATAGATAGAGAAACAACAATCTTTATCACAAAGACACACGCACGAGTGTGTGTGTGAGAAGAAGGTTTGAAGATCTTCTTCGTGTTCATCGGACGGGTATAGATCCGGTAAGTGTTCTTGAAATATCATTTCACACTTGATTTTTTGTTGAAATGGTTGTTAATATGTTTTTGTGTGCTAAAAGTGTTTTAGTAATGCTTAATATTCATGTATTTTAATTAAATCAAAAAAACTTTAGGACGTTATGCATGAAGGGGTTTTTTGTTGGTTTGGTTGCTTGTTAGGGGCTTTTGATCTTAACAGTAGCTGTTTTTTTTTGTTGGTTTGGGTTGCTTGTTTGGGTTTTTGATCTGAACAGTAAGTGTTTTTTTGTCGGGTTGCTTGATTCACAGACTCAGGCCCATAACATGTGTTAAGCCCCCATGTTAGAATGTTATATAACGTGTGTTGATTTACAGAAACAAACCCATAAAGATATTCAATTGACAAGCTGGATGGATGTAGGCGAAGTTAATGCGTGTTCTAGTAATGGTTAATGTTCATGTTTTTTAAATAAATCCAAAACTTTAGGATGAGATTTTGAACGAGTTTTTTTGTTGGTTTGGTTGCTTGTTTGGGGCTTTTGATCTTAACAATAGTTGTTTTTTTGTTGGGTTGCTTGATTTACAGAGAAAGACCCATAACATGTGTTAAGCACCTGTTAGAATGATATATATAACGTGTGTTGATTTACAGAAACAGATCCATAAAAGATATTCAATTGACAAGCTGGATGGATATAGGCGACGTTAATGCGGGACATTGAATAAGTCACATCCTTTGGGAAAGAAGTCTTCGTTCATTTATAACATGTGTTGGTGGTTCATGCTGTAACAGAACACCATGATGTAACCTGACATGTGTTCATGTATAACATGTATTAAGCCCCTGTTAGAATGATATATAACGTGTCTTAACCTTTTGTTAATTAAAAAAACAGGTAATATCTATTTTATTTTTGTTGATGTTTAAAATATCCGATAATGTGGATACTGAGCGTAAAACTTGTACAAGTACTAAATGTACAAGTTAGTGTGTAACGTGTAATATGAAACGAGCCATTTATGGCAACACATGTACCGGTAATGTTGGAATATATAATATGAAACGGGTCATTTGTTTTGCACATTTTGGAATGTATAACATATGTTAAGCCACTGTTATAATCTTTTTGTAACCTGACATGTATTCATGTATAAGCTAGTGGTTTACAATGTGTTAAGCCTCTGTTATAATCTTGGTTTAACCTAACATGGTGTCATGTATACCTGGGATAAAATGTGTTAAGCTTCTGTTATAATCTTGGTTTAACCTAACATGGTGTCATGTATAAGCTAGTGGTTTCCAAAACACCATGATGTGTATATACATACTGTAACATGTATTAAGCGACAGAAATATATAACGTGTGTTAAGCATCTATTATAACATGTGTTAAGACTTCCATAATGGATGCATAAACTCCAATAGTAACTTAATAACAACAGAGTAAACCTGATATAACGTGTGTTAAGCCTCTATTATAACATGTGTTAAGACTTCTAGAATGGATACATAGACTTCAGTAGTAACTGTAACAGCAGAGGTACAAATACGGGCGCCTCCAACAGAAAATTTGTTAAGTCTAGACCGTTTTAACATCGTGTACTAGAGAAAACAATAAGAGTCTCACATTACATATTTTAAGTAAACGAAAAAACATAGCACCATTGTTGTAAAAATCCCGACTAGTCTCCGAATAGTCCCCGATTAATCACTAATCGGTGGTTCACCGATTAACGACCGATTAATTGCTAGGCGGTCAATGACGATCCTATTCTGGCCAAAGTTTGGCCATATGTCGGCTATTTTTTGACCAAACCTTATAAATTTATGCCAATTACTTATAAAAAATTGGTTAATAAGGTGTTAAAGCATGTCTACTTTAAAAACCACGTATAAAAATGGGTGTGCATATATATAATTAAAAATTATATGTAAATATCTCAATCCGACTAATCCCGATTAATCGCTAGTCGGTACTCCACCGCCCGACTAGCGCCTACTTCAATAGTAACTGTAACAACAGAGGTACAAATACGGGTGCCTCCAACAGAAAATGTGTTAAGTCTAGACCGATTTAACATCGTGTACTAGAGAAAACAATAAGAGCCTCACATTACATATTACTAGTAAACGAAAATGCATAGCACTAAGAAAATGGTGGGCCATTTACAATACCCATACCCGTATACCTGATATAACGTGTGTCAAACCTCTATTATAACGTGTGTTAAGACTTTCAGAATGGATGCATAAACTGTCACACCCCTTTCTGCGGCGGAAGCACGAGGTGTGATCATGAAAGGTTCTCATTGCATACGAAAGGTAAACATACTACATGCTCGTAAAAATGACTTCAAACACCAAACATTCCATAATTTGAAAACATAAGTTCAGCGTTTACACCACGGGATAGCATAAAACATTGTCTTATAAGTTTACAACTTTATTTAAAGATAAACAAAGACGACATCCACAAGCATGAGCAAGACCGCGCGCACATCCACTTTTAGTTACCTGAAATACATGTGAGTTTTGAAAAACGTCAACATAATGTTGGTGTGAATTCATGCAGTTCTTGTATTGAACGTTTGTATACTTTGTATAAAAACATGGTATGTATTTTGTGTAAATCAAGATTCATGTATAAATCAAGTATTCATGTATGTATCAAGTTGTTAATGGTGCTTATCGAGATATGGTTTTCATACGCGGTTCATCAGATCCATAAATACCGCTGGCGCGTTCTTCAGTCCGAATGGCATCACAAGAAACTCGTAATGCCCATAGCGTGTTCTGAATGCAGTCTTTGGTATGCTTTCCTCTTGTATCCTTAACTGATGGTATCCAGATCGAAGGTCGATCTTGGAATAGTAGCTTGACCCTTGCAACTGATCAAATAAGTCATCAATCCTCGGTAGTGGGTACCGATTCTTGATAGTGAGCTTGTTCAGTTCTCTGTAGTCGATACACATCCGCAGAGTTCCATCCTTTTTCTTCACGAACAATACTGGAGCTCCCCAGGGCGAGAAGTTTGGCCTTATGAATCCTTTATCCAACAACTCCTGGAGTTGTGTAGATAATTCTTGCATTTCGGATGGTGCAAGCCGATAGGGCGCCTTGGCTACAGGAGCGGCTCCTGGAACCAAGTCTATACGGAATTCGAATTATCGTTGCGGAGGTAGTCCTGGCAGATCTTCGGGAAAAACACCAGGGAATTCCTTCACGATAGTAATTTCTTCGAGTTTCGGCTCCTCAGCCTTCTTATCTACAACGTGAGCAAGGAAAGCAACACATCCTTTCCTTAAGCACTTATGTGCCTTCATGCAACTGATGATTCGCAAAGGTGCGTCTCGTTTTTCTCCATGTACGATGAGAGTTTCATCATTCGCCAAAGGGATACGAATGATCTTCTCATGGTCAGCTTTGTTCTTGGACAACCAGTCCATTCAGACCACTACATTGAAGCTACCCAATTGAATAGGTAAGAGGTCGATGCTAAAATTTCGTTCACCAAGTTTTAATGAGCAGCCTCTAACAACTTCGCCGGATTCAACTAGTTTGCCATTGGCTAGTTCTATGCAGTAAGGAATATCCAATCTACTAGACTCTATCCCAAGCATACGTTTAAATTCCACAGACATGAAACTATAATCGGCACCAGTGTCAAATAATATGGATGCAAAGTGATTGTTTACGAGAAACGTACCGGTGACCACATTAGGGTCCTCGCGCGCGTTCCTTGCTCCAATCACAAATGCTCGTGCCTGAGCATTGTTTCCTTTCGGGCAGTCCTTCATTAAATGATCTGTGATTCCACAGCTGAAGCATCCTTGGTTTCGCCCAGCTTCATTTCCAACTCGGTTACCATTGCCATTTCCATTTCCCCCATTGTTTCCAGCACCGTTGCGGTTTCCACTCCCGTTCCTGTTTCCTTTACCCCAGCAGTCCTCAGTGCGGTGACCCAACTTTCCACACTTGTCGCACCTTGAAATGCGACAAACTCCCTCGTGATGACGCTTGCACCGATTGCATTTGGGCAAAGTGCCCAGGTATCCCTTAGCTGGAGCGTCATTCATGGCTGCAAGAGGTTTCGCCTCCTGAGGCAGGTTGGGGTCACGCTTCTTGTTGAAACCCTTGTTGTTGCGTGTCGATTGATTCAAGTTCGCATGCTTCCTTTTCTTGTCACCGGACGACTCAGCATGTGTCTTGGTCTTTTCAGTAGGGTTCAGCGATAGCTTCTTCATTCGGACAGCATCTTCAGTAAGGCTGACAGCCAAATTTACAGCCTCAGTGATTGTTGCGGGTTTGGCCGAAGTTACCAAACTGCGAAATTCCGGGGCCAATCCCCAGATGTAGCATTCAACGCGCTTAAATTCGGGAGTTACCATATAGGGAATCACTCTTGACAGATCGTGGAACCTTCGAGTATAACCAGTGATATCAGCACCTTCCATGGTCAAATGCCAAAACTCAGTCTCCAACCTTTGGAGTTCAGCACGAGAGCAGTACTTCTCTCACATTTTCTCTTTCAGTTCATCCCAAATAATGCCATACGCGGCATCATCACCCAGAGTTTGGACTTGCAAGTTCCACCAGGTCAGAGCTTCATCGACAAACAACCCAGTAGCAAAAGTGACTGGCTGATCCGCGGTACACTTACTCATGCGGATAGTGGCTTCAGTCTTTTCCGTCCAGCGTACAAACACCACTGCTCCTCCAGTGCCATCGTAGTTCAGTGGTTTGCAGTCGAAGAACTGTTTGAAGGTGCAGCCTTGAGCTGCGTTTCCTCCAGACGAATCTCCATGTCCGTTACGTCTAGCATTGCTTGGTCCTCCACTGTATTCGGTACGGTTCGCCTCGTACTGGGCGATAGCTGCGGAGATCCTTTCTTCAAGTAGAGCGTTCAGCTCTTCAGCAGTCTTTGGCAGTGGGGGGGGGAGGAGGTTAATCACGAGCGTTCACAGCTCTTCTGGGTGCCATGTTCTGAAAGAACACAACACAATAGGGTTAGACATTTGTTTGATATCGTCATACGAGACAGTAGTAGTATATATATATACGCAGACATATACCACATAAGTGACATCAAACAATCCGCGCAATGCATAAATCAATTCATACAGCAACAAGCATGTATAATTAGGTAAACACCTTACTTCACATTGGCGGTTCTTGTCTTTATACCCTAAGTCATTACTCCAAAGAGTATACGTTTGACCTTTTTCTTGTACTGAGGGAATCTATACGTGACAAGACTTGCTGTGGTTTATGTGCACTGAATTCCATAATTATGTATGCATCCATAATCACGTAACTCCTTGCACAATCCGCACAGTTCGTTTCATCCTCGTATTCCTTCCTTCAGATTGGTCACTGCTTTCAGGCAAAGTCACATATACGTGTGACACTCTACTTCTAGTATACGTATACACATAATTGCAAGTAATTCATAATCACAGACAAGTGCTACTCTAGTGCACCCTAAGTCTCGTAGTGTCTCTTCTAGACTCCTCGTATACAGTTTCAGGTAGTGGATGTCGCGGAAAGTTTTTATGCAATGAAAACTTTTTGAAAAGTTGTTTTCGTGAAAGGATCCTAGAGATTGTAGACTAGACTCGAGAAGGAATCCTGTTTCACTACAATCGCAGCTCTGATACCAATCTGTCACACCCCTTTCTGCAGCGGAAGCACGAGGTGTGATCATGAAAGGTTCTCATTGCATACGAAAGGTAAACATACTACATGCTCGTAAAAATAACTTCAAACACCAAACATTCCATAATTTGAAAACATAAGTTCAGCGATTACACCACGGGATAGGATAAAACATTGTCTTATAAGTTTACAACTTTATTTAAAGATAAACAAAGACGACATCCACAAGCATGAGCAAGACGACGTGCACATCCACTTTTAGTTACCTGAAATACATGTGAGTTTTGAAAAACGTCAACATAATGTTGGTGTGAATTCATGCAGTTCTTGTATTGAACGTTTGTATACTTTGTATGAAAAACATGGTATGTATTTTGTGTAAATCAAGTATTCATGTATAAATCATGTATTCATGTATGTATCAAGTTGTTAATGGGTTGCAAGGGCATTAACATGTGACACGACATAGGAAGTCACCAAACCATAGGCATTTTTCTAGTTGTCGATTCACGACGGAGACACAAAAACACTACTCGGTACTAGTTGTCACCAAGAGTGGGGCTGCCCTGAATCCCATTAGATCTAACCTTTTGTTCTGCGGTCTAAGTATGTACACGATTAATGGTGCTTATGGTACCCTATTCGTGACATGATTTCTCGTATCATTTCTCGTATCATACTTGGTACTAGTCATCACCAAGAGTGCTTCTTGTTTTTGTAATCAACATACCATTTGTAAACATTGTAATATTTGTAACATGTATTTCACCCCCGAAGTTATTTATTCTATCAAATAATATATTTTCATAAATATATTTTTCTTGTATTTGCCTAAGCATGTTGTATGTGTATTTTTGTATTTTCACTTCTTACGGGTGTTTAGTGTATTTTCAAGTCCTAATACACTATCACGTATAATACATACTACATACACTTAGCACAAAATTTGGTGATCAAATAATATATATATTTTTCTCAAAAATATACATACTTACTGTCAATTTTAACCTCGAAGAAATCATCGTTTTCTTAACACAAAAGTTAGGGAAACCTTGCTAAACATTTTTAGATACATTTTTAGGGAATAAGTTTCTCAAAAAAAAAAAAACTTATATTTTTCTAAGTGTCAAAATTTATAAAAATTTTGGCATAGTTTCCCCTAAAAATGGAGGATTCCCATCTTTTCAAAAAATGTGTTTATTTTCTTTTAAAAATCATCATCAATAAATTTCAACAACAATCATCAACAACATATACTAATTTCTCTATTTCATGATCTTGAAAATTTATAAAAATGTGTAGTAACTTACTAGGGTATTTAGTAAGTCTTGTTACCCTTTAAAGTGTGATTGCTTCTTTAAAAACTTCATTTTTAAAGAATATGATTCTTTACAACTTATGTTCATGTTTTCTAAAAATACTTCTTCTTGTTACTTACATACTTCTACCCTTTATTAACCATAAAAAATAAGGTTTATTTGTTTAAGAACCAAGATTAAGTAAAACTTGTATTTTTAACTTGGTTTCTTGAATAATCATACTTGAAATATTTAGATCTATATGATTCACAACATACTTTGTTCATTATTTTTCAAGAAACATTGTATTTATTCAAGTTCATGACTTTAGTAGGGATGATCCATAACCTTTAACATGTCCATCTTCTCATCTTGCTAGATTATGTTTTTAATCATGATCTAGCAAGATTACATGATGATCAACATCATTTCTACAAACAAACAACATTCAACAAGTATATCAACACTAAAACAACATGATTTCTTCATATTTAAAGCTTATGTTCAAGTTACATGCTTATGTTCTTTAGTGTTCTTGAAGTTTTGATTATGATACTACTTTAACCACTAAAAAATAGATGTAATGTGGAGTGTACAAGGATCTTACCACTAGCTCAAGGCTAGGGATGAATCAAGTGTAGAAAATGGGTGGATAAAAGCAATGAGAGAAGGTCCTTGAAGTTCCAAAGCCACCAAGCTTCCTTATACACTCTCTAGCACCCTTGTATGTATGGAAAATGGATGAAGAAGGTTGGATGATGATGGTGGTGTTAGTGTGGGTGTTCGGCCGAGAGGGAGGAAGAAGAAAGTGTGTGTTGTGTGTGTGAGATAATGAAGGTTATGAACTTCAAGTTCTACTTATAACCCATTTTAAGTGTTTAACCCTTGGATATTATGTCATCTAAAGCCCAACATGATCATATTTAATAATCAAAGAAAATCACATGTGGGGGCCACATGTGATCCGTCAATAGGTGGGGGGGGTCTAGGTGTAGGTGCTAACCAATTAGTTATACTCTAGTTCAAATCCAAGTGTAAGTTAGGTGTTTTAGTTACTAGATATTTTGTATGATGTGTTATGATGTTCGGGGACCATAACTAGCTCATAAAAATAAAAACAATGCTTCTAGCATTATTTTGGTGTTCCGCGTAATGTCCGGTTGTTCGGTTAGATACCGGTTCGTTAAAGTGCTAAATTGCACCTTTTAGTGTCTTTTAAGTATTCTTTTGTGACACTTTCAGTTCCCGACACTTAGGGAAATATTATGGATAATAAAACGTAAATTCTGCATGATATTCATGTGTTAAAGTGCGTTTCGGGTGCTTTTTAGTGCGTATTTTAATCTCCGGACAGTCTATATGTTAACCCTTGTATGTACTCTTGGGTTTTAATGTATTCTTGTCGTTGGACCTATACCTAGGCCCTAATTCTAACGTCTGACTGCTTTCTGCAGTTCTGTTGACACATTGTGTCTTACCGGTGAGTTTACTAGTATTTCTGACGCAACGCTCTCGTTAATGCATAAAGCAATATTTGGTAGTATAAAACGTGCATGAATTCACTTGTATTGTATGAAATCAGATAATGTTGACATTAAAGCACATAATTGCAGTCATTTAACAATAATTAGAATGTACGGAAATTACCGTTTTTGTGCCAGTTGTCACAGTCTCCCCCCGTTAAAAGAATTTCGTCCCGAAATTCAGGCCGAACTAGCTCTGGCAGGAGTCTTCTTGAACAGGTGGGGATACTTTTCTTTAAACTGGTCTTCACGTTCCCATGTGTACTCGGGACCGTGTTTAGAGTTCCAACGTACTTTGACAAGTTTGACTGTGTTCCTCCTGGTCTTGTTGACTTTCCAGTCGGTAACCTCAACGGGTTGTTCAGTAAATCGGAGGTTGTCATCAATATGCACTTCATCCGCAGGGATGATCACGTTTTCTTGTGTTAGACTCTTCTTGATTTTGGATACATGGAACGTATCATGTACTCCATTAAGTTCTTCCGGCAATTCCAACTTGTATGCCATAGTACCAATTCTTTCCAGAATCTTGAATGGTCCGATGTATCGTGGATTCAGCTTTCCACGCTTTCCAAATCTGACTACGCCCTTCCAAGGTGAGACCTTTAACAACACTTTGTCTCCCACCTCGAATTCTAATGGTTTTCGTCTTCGATCAGCGTAGCTCTTTTGTCGATCTCGAGCCGCCTTAATGCGCTCTCGGATCTGCGTAATCTTGTCGGTCGTCTCTTGTACAAGTTCAGGACCAACCATACGTTTGTCTCCGGCGTCTGCCCAACATAAAGGCGAGCGGCACTTGCGGCCATACAGAGCTTCGAACGGTGCGGCTTTTATGCTTGTGTGATAACTGTTATTGTAGGAAAACTCAATTAAAGGTAGATGAGTATCCAAGTTGCCGCCTAAGTCCATAACACAAGCGCGGAGCATATCTTCTAATGTTTGTATAGTCCGTTCGCTCTGGCCGTCTGTTTGAGGATGGAATGTCGTGCTTAGATCTAGCTGAGATCCAAAGGCTTCCTGAAATGATTGCCAGATTCTTGAGATAAAGCGTCCATATCTGTCTGAAATGATTGAGATAGGCACTCCATGACGTGACACAATTTCTTTTAAGTATATCTCAGCAAGCTTTCCAGTGCTATCCTTCTCTCGGATTGGTAGGAAATGCGCAGACTTCGTTAGCCGATCGATTATCACCCATATCATATCGGGCCCTCTAGGGGTCCTGGGTAATTTTGTTATGAAGTCCATCGAGATTTGCTCCCACTTCCACATGGGAATCTCTGGTTGTTGTAGTAGGCCAGACGGTTTCTGATATTCAGCCTTAACCTTAGCACAGGTTAGGCACTTTCCAACGTAGACAGCAACATCGCTTTTAAGTCTCAGCCACCAATAGTATTCTTTTAAGTCTTGATACCTCTTGTCTGATCCTGGATGGATCGAGTATCTCGATTTATGCGCTTTATCACGGATGACTTCTCGTAGGCCACCATAGAGCGGAACCCATATACGTTTCTTAAAGTATAAGGCTCCCTCTTCATTTGGCATCATATATTTCAATGCACCCGGGAGGTATTCAGCTTTACGGTTTTCCATTTTGAGGGCTTCTTGTTGGGCGTCACGAATACGTGTTGTGAGGTTCGTTCGAATCGTCATTTCCAATGCTCGAACCCTTAGGGTCTTAACCCTTTCTTTTCGACTTAATGCGTCCGCTACAACGTTTGCCTTTCCAGGATGGTACTTAATCTCGCAGTCGTAATCATTTAGCAGCTCGACCCATCGCCGCTGGCGCATATTCAACTCCTTCTGATCAAATATGTGTTGTAGACTTTTGTGATCTGTGAAGACTGTACATCAAGTACCATATAAATAATGTCGCCAGATCTTCAAGGCGAATACCACCGCACCTAGTTCCAAGTCGTGCATGGTATAGTTTCTTTCATGTATCTTCAATTGTCTTGAAGCGTAAGCGATGACTTTCTGGCGTTGCATGAGCACGCAACCCAACCCTTGTCGTGAAGCGTCGCAGTATACCACGAAGTCCTCTGTTCCTTCGGGTAATGATAGTATTGGTGCATCGCATAGCTTGTTTTTGAGTAGTTGGAAGGCTTCTTCCTGCTTGCCACCCCAGTCGTACTTCTTGTCTTTCTGCGTAAGGGTCGTTAGCGGTTGAGCTATTTCTGATAAATTCTCAATAAACCGTCGATAATAGCCCGCTAAGCCCAAAAATTGACGAACTTCAGTTGGGGTTTTGGGGGCTTCCCAATTCTTTATGGCTTCAATCTTGGATGGGTCTACGTGAATGCCCTTCTCATTCACAACGTGACCAAGAAATTGAACTTCGCGAATCCAGAATTCGCACTTTGAGAATTTTGCATAGAGTTTCTCTTTCTCCAGTAGTTCCAGTATGGTTCTGAGGTGTTCCTCGTGCTCTTCTTTCATTCGCGAGTAAATCAGGATATCATCGATAAATACAATCACGAATTTATCGAGATATGGTTTTCATACGCGGTTCATCAGATCCATAAATACGCTTGCGCGTTCGTCAGTCCGAATGGCATCACAAGAAACTCGTAATGCCCATAGCGTGTTCTGAATGCAGTCTTTGGTATGCTTTCCTCTTGTATCCTTAACTGATGGTATCCAGATCGAAGGTCGATCTTGGAATAGTAGCTTGACCCTTGCAACTGATCAAATAAGTTATCAATCCTCGGTAGTGGGTACCGATTCTTGATAGTGAGCTTGTTTAGTTCTCTGTAGTCGATACACATCCGCAGAGTTCCATCCTTTTTCTTCACGAACAATACTGGAGCTCCCCAGGGCGAGAAGCTTAGCCTTATGAATCCTTTATCCAACAACTCCTGGAGTTGTGTAGATAATTCTTGCATTTCGGATGGTGCAAGCCGATAGGGCACCTTGGCTACAGGAGCGGCTCCTGGAACCAAGTCTATACGGAATTCGACTTATCGTTGCGGAGGTAGTCCTGGCAGATCTTTGGGAAAAACACCAGGGAATTCCTTCACGACAGGAATGTCTTCGAGTTTCGGCTCCTCAGCCTTCTTATCTACAACGTGAGCAAGGAAAGCAACACATCCTTTCCTTAAGCACTTATGTGCCTTCATGCAACTGATGATTCGCAGAGGTGCGTCTCGTTTTTCTCCATGTACGATGAGAGTTTCATCATTCGCCAAAGGGATACGAATGATCTTCTCATGACAAATAACTTCAGCTTTGTTCTTGGACAACCAGTCCATTCCGACCACTACATCGAAGCTACCCAATTGAATAGGTAAGAGGTCGATGCTAAAATTTCGTTCACCAAGTTTTAATGAGCAGCCTCTAACAACTTCGCCCGATTCAACTAGTTTGCCATTGGCTAGTTCTATGCAGTAAGGAATATCCAATCTACTAGACTCTCTCCCAAGCATACGTTTAAATTCCACAGACATGAAACTATAATCGGCAGCAGTGTCAAATAATATGGATGCAAAGTGATTGTTTACGAGAAACGTACCTGTGACCACATTAGGGTCCTCGCGCACGTTCCTTGCTCCAATCACAAATGCTCGTGCCTGAGCATTGTTTCCTTTCGGGCAGTCCTTCATGAAATGGTCTGTGCTTCCACAGCTGAAGCATCCTTGGTTTCGCCCAGCTTCATTTCCAACTCGGTTACCATTTCCATTTCCATTTCCCCCATTGTTTCCAGCACCGTTGCGGTTTCCACTCCCGTTCCTGTTTCCCTTACCCCAGCAGTCCTCAGTGCGGTGACCTAACTTTCCACACTTGTCGCACTTTGAAATGCGACAAACTCCCTCGTGATAACGCTTGCACCGATTGCATTTGGGCAAAGTGCCCAGGTATCCCTTAGCTGGAGCGGCATTCATGGCTGCAAGAGGTTTCGCCTACTGAGGCAGGTTGGGGTCACACTTCTTGTTGTTGAAACCCTTGTTGTTGCGTGTCGATTGATTCGGGTTCGCATGCTTCCTTTTCTTGTCACCGGACGACTCAGCATGCGTCTCGGTCTTTTCAGTAGGGTTCAGCGATAGCTTCTTCATTCAGACAGCATCTTCAGTAAGGCTGACAGCCAAAGTTACAGCCTCAGTGATTGTTGCGGGTTTGGCCGAAGTTACCAAACTGCGAAATTCCGGGGCCAATCCCCAGATGTAGCGTTCAACGCGCTTAAATTCGGGAGTTACCATATAGGGAATCACTCTTGACAGATCGTGGAACCTTCGAGTATAACCAGTGATATCAGCACCTTCCATGGTCAAATGCCAAAACTCAGTCTCCAACCTTTGGAGTTCAACACGAGAGCAGTACTTCTCTCTCATTTTCTCTTTCAGTTCATCCCAAGTCATGCCATACGCGGCATCATCACCCAGAGTTTGGACTTGCAAGTTCCACCAGGTCAGAGCTTCATCGACAAACAACCCAGTAGCAAAAGTGACTGGCTGATCCGCGGTACACTTGCTCATGCGGATAGTGACTTCAGTCTTTTCCGTCCAGCGTACAAACACCACTGCGTTTCCTCCAGTGCCATCGTAGTTCAGTGGTTTGCAGTCGAGGAACTGTTTGAAGGTGCAGCCTTGAGCTGCGTTTCCTCCAGACGAATCTCCATGTCCGTTACGTCTAGCATTGCTTGGTCCTCCACTGTATTCGGTGCGGTTCGCCTCGTACTGGGCGATAGCTGCGGAGATCCTTTCTTCCAGTAGAGCGTTCAGCTCTTCAGCAGTCTTTGGCAGTGGGGGAGGAGGAGGTTGATCACGAACGTTCACAGCTCTTCTGGGTGCCATGTTCTGAAAGAACACAACACAATAGGGTTAGACATTTGTTTGATATCGTCATACGAGACAGTAGTAGTATATATATATATACGCAGACATATACCACATAAGTGACATCAAACAATCCGCGCAATGCATAAATCAATTCATACAGCAACAAGCATGTATAATTAGGTAAACACCTTACTTCACATTGGCGGTTCTTGTCTTTATACCCTAAGTCATTACTCCAAAGAGTATACGTTTGACCTTTTTCTTGTACTGAGGGAATCTATACGTGACAAGACTTGCTGTGGTTTATGTGCACTGAATTCCATAATTATGTATGCATCCATAATCACGTAACTCCTTGCACAATCCGCACAGTTCGTTTCATCCTCGTATTCCTTCCTTTAGATAGGTCACTGCTTTCAGGCAAAGTCACATATACGTGTGACACTCTACTTCTAGTATACGTATAAACATAATTGCAAGTAATTCATAATCACAGACAAGTGCTACTCTAGTGCACCCTAAGTCTCGTAGTGTCTCTTCTAGACTCTTCGTATACAGTTTCAGGTAGTGGATGTCGCGGAAAGTTTTTATGCAATGAAAACTTTTTGAAAAGTTGTTTTCGTGAAAGGATCCTAGAGATTGTAGACTAGACTCGAGAAGGAATCCTGGTTCACTACAATCGCAGCTCTGATACCAATCTGTCACACCCCTTTCTGCGGCGGAAGCACGAGGTGTGATCATGAAAGGTTCTCATTGCATACGAAAGGTAAACATACTACATGCTCGTAAAAATAACTTCAAACACCAAACATTCCGTAATTTGAAAACATAAGTTCAGCATTTACACCACGGGATAGCATAAAACATTGTCTTATAAGTTTACAACTTTATTTAAAGATAAACAAAGACAACATCCACAAGCATGAGCAAGACGGCGCGCACATCCACTTTTAGTTACCTGAAATACATGTGAGTTTTGAAAAACGTCAACATAATGTTGGTGTGAATTCATGCAGTTCTTGTATTGAACGTTTGTATACTTTGTATGATCATGGTATGTATTTTGTGTAAATCAAGTATTCATGTATAAATCAAGTATTCATGTATGTATCAAGTTGTTAATGGATTGCAAGGCCATTAACATGTGACACGACATAGGAAGTCACCAAACCATAGGCATTTTTCTAGTTGTCAATTCACGACGGAGACACAAAAACACTACTCGGTACTAGTTGTCACCAAGAGTGGGGCTGCCCTGAAACCCATTAGATCTAACCTTTTGTTCTGCGGTCTAAGTATGTACACGATTAGTGGTGCTTATGGTACCCTATTCGTGACATGATTTCTCGTATCATTTCTCGTATCATACTTGGTACTAGTCATCACCAAGAGTGCTTCTTGTTTTTGTAATCAACATACCATTTGTAAACATTGTAATATTTGTAACATGTATTTCACCCCCGAAGTTATAAAACCAAAAACAGTTAAAGAAAAGGGGGAGCATGAACTCACAACTTTGCGTTCCTTGCGTCGTAAACTTCACCGGGTTTTTCTTATAATGCGTCGCGACCTAAACGTGTTTTATTATCGTTAGTCACTAGACTTGTATCGTACAAGCACAAGTCACTATCTTTTGTATATGTGTTCTTGTGTTAAAAATATTTTATATATTTTTAACTATGCATCTTACTTATATTATTTTCTCAAAATTTAATATAAGTATCTTGTATTTTGCACTTTGCGCCCGAATTATGTATCTTTGTTCAAAACTTTATTTCATGATCATAGCTTGTCCAAGTTATTTATTCTATCAAATAATATATTTTCATAAATATATTTTTCTTGTATTTGCCTAAGCATGTTGTATGTGTATTTTTGTATTTTCACTTCTTACGGGTGTTTTGTGTATTTTCAAGTCCTAATACACTATCACGTATAATACATACTACATACACTTAGCACAAAATTTGGTGATCAAATAATATATATATTTTTCTCAAAAATATACATACTTACTGTCAATTTTAACCTCGAAGAAATCATCATTTTCTTAACACAAAAGTTAGGGAAACCTTGGTAAATATTTTTAGATACATTTTTAGGGAATAAGTTTCTAAAAAAACTTATATTTTTCTAAGTGTCAAAATTTATAAAAATTTTGGCATAGTTTCCCCTAAAAATGGAGGTTTCCCATGTTTTCAAAAAATATGTTTATTTTCTTTTAAAAATCATCATCAATCAATTTCAACAACAATCATCAACAACATATACTAATTTCTCTATTTTATGATCTTGAAAATTTATAAAAATGTGTAGTAACTTACTAGGGTATTTAGTAAGTCTTGTTACCCTTTAAAGTGTGATTGCTTCTTTAAAAACTTCATTTTTAAAGAATATGATTCTTTACAACTTATGTTCATGTTTTCTAAAAATACCTCTTCTTGTTACTTACATACTTCTACCCTTTATTAACCATAAAAAATAAGATTTATTTGTTTAAGAACCAAGATTAAGTAAAACTTGTATTTTTAACTTGGTTTCTTGAGTAATCATACTTGAAATATTTAGATCTATATGATTCACAACATACTTTGTTCATTATTTTTCAAGAAACATTGTATTTATTCAAGTTCATGACTTTAGTAGGGATGATCCATAACCTTTAACATGTCCATCCTCTCATCTTGCTAGATTATGTTTTTAATCATGATCTAGCAAGATTACATGATGATCAACATCATTTCTACAAACAAACAACATTCAACAAGTATATCAACACTAAAACAACATGATTTCTTCATATTTAAAGCTTATGTTCAAGTTACATGCTTATGTTCTTTAGTGTTCTTGAAGTTTTGATTATGATACTACTTTAACCACTAAAAAATAGATGTAATGTGGAGTGTACAAGGATCTTACCACTAGCTCAAGGCTAGGGATGAATCAAGTGTAGAAAATGGGTGGATAAAAGCAATGAGAGAAGGTCCTTGAAGTTCCAAAGCCACCAAGCTTCCTTATACACTCTCTAGCACCCTTGTATGTATGGAAAATGGAGGAAGAAGGTTGGATGATGATGGTGGTGTTAGTGTGGGTGTTCGGCCGAGAGGGAGGAAGAAGAAAGTGTGTGTTGTGTGTGTGAGATAATGAAGGTTATGAACTTCAAGTTCTACTTATAACCCATTTTAAGTGTTTAACCCTTGGATATTATATCATCTAAAGCCCAACATGATCATATTTAATAATCAAAGAAAATCACATGTGGGGGCCACATGTGATCCGTCAATAGGTGGGGGGGGGGTTCTAGCTGTAGGTGCTAACCAATTAGTTATACTCTAGTTCAAATCCAAGTGTAAGTTAGGTGTTTTAGTTACTAGATATTTTGTATGATGTGTTATGATGTTCGGGGACCATAACTAGCTCATAAAAATAAAAACAATGCTTCTAGCATTATTTTGGTGTTCCGGGTAATGTCCGGTTGTTCGGTTAGATACCGGTTCGTTAAAGTGCTAAATTGCACCTTTTAGTGTCTTTTAAGTATTCTTTTGTGACACTTTCAATTCCCGACACTTAGGGAAATATTCTGGATAATAAAACGTAAATTCTGCATGATATTCATGTGTTAAAAGCTGATTTATTGCTGATTTGTGTAAAATTCTGCACTTAAAGTGCGTTTCGGGTGCTTTTTAGTGCGTATTTTAGTCTCCGGACAGTCTATATGTTAACCCTTGTATGTACTCTTGGGTTTTAATGTATTATTGTCGTTGGACCTATACCTAGGCCCTAATTCTAATGTCTGACTGCATTCTGCAGTTCTGTTGACACATTGTGTCTTACCGGTGAGTTTACTAGTATTTCTGACGCAACGCTCTCGTTAATGCATAAAGCAATATTTGGTAGTATAAAACGTGCATGAATTCACTTGTATTATTTGAAATCAGATAATGTTGACATTAAAGCACATAATTGCAGTCATTTAATAATAATTAGAATGTACAGAAATTACCGGTTTTGTGCCAGTTGTCACATAAACTCCAGTAGTAACTTATTAACAGCAGAGTATACTTGCTATAACGTTTGTTAAGCGTCTATTATAACGTGTGTTAAGACACCCATTTTTGGTGAATGTTACAGCAATAGTAACTTAGTAACAGCAGAAATACCAACACAACCGACTCCAACACAAAATGTGTTAAGTCGATACCGTTTTAACATCATGTACTACACAAAATAATAAGAGTCTCACATTACATATTACTAGTAAACGAAAATACATAGCACTAATAAAATGGTGGAGCTTACTTTGACGGTCTGCCTTAGCTTTTCAGCGGCTACCCTTGCTTTATTGTTTGGGTCGGTCTTGAAACGGTTTGTAAACATGTGGGTGTGCGTATGCCAGGGAAGTTATAAAAATGTGTTTTCATGTCACACGTAACATGTGTTATGTTGTACATGGGTTTCATGTCACATGTAACACATGCATGTCCAGAAGTTCAAACTATAACACGTGTTAGTTGTGTTGTGCTGTAACATAAACATGGTCATGATCCTTAAGCATCTGATCCACGTTTGACGAAACCAATGGTCCCGAGAATTGGATCTTGTTTCCCTTGTATCCATAACTATTAACACATTCATAACCATGGTTTTTTCATTCAGCAAGTGTAACGGCTGAAAATGAGAAAACAACATCAAATAAGGACACAAATGAAGATAATGACATAAACATTAAAGATCTAAAATACGAAATATTAACGGTCTATAATTTGTAATCTATACGAACATTAACGGTTGTTTGTGTTTCACAATAATGGTAGGAATTATACAAACTGTAATCTGTAATCTATAAGACACATTAACGGTCTAATTACAAACATTAACTATTATACTTGGTGTTCGTGTTTCAAAACCCATATTTTATAATCGGCTGAAAAGAAAAAAACTACTGAAGCAAACAAGCAAGATAAAAACGTGAACATTAATAGACTTGTTGTTCGTGTTTCACATTAACGAGATCCCCCTAAATCATCATATCCAAACAACAAACAAAAACCCACAATGCAATAATCAAATCAAGAAACTAAATCAAGATTACCTCATCGCAAATATTACCACAAATATTGGACCCAAATCGAATCAAATAATAAAAAAGGAAGAAACTTTATTCACACCCCTGTTCATCACAAGATCTGGACGAACATTGGAAGGTGAGAGAAGAAGAAGAAGAAGAAGAAAAGCGAACCAAAGCCCACTAGCCCAGATCACAGTAAAGATCTTGTTTAGGAAGATGAATACTCCATAGTACATTAATGGTGCTCCATAGATCTACCATTGTTGATGGATGCTCTATAGTTCATTAATGGTGGATCTAGTTTGAAAATAAGTGGTTTAAGAAGATGAAGAAATTATGAAAAAACAACCTTTCTAATTTGAATTTGGTTCATCGAAAATGGAGGAGGATGAAAGAGAATGATGTGATATTAGATATTAATGAGGGTGTCAAATCACTTTAGACAAGATAACTTTTTGAGTGGGCTAGGAATATGTAGAATTACCAATGTGCCCTCAAGATTAAAAAGGATATTATGGAAGCTGGGACATGTGGCCAAATGTAGGTCATTAGATGGGTTTGCAAAGTTTTCTAAAAATATAAGGTTTTCTATGGAGCATTACCCTATATATATATATATATATATATGTATAGGTACGGGATCAGGAGAAAACGCCCAAAAGTGTGAGAACGGATCCTGGCGTAACACGTGTCACGCGACATAGTGAAGGGCGGATGGGATTTTTTGTCCTTTTATATTCTTTTTTTAAACGCGTCTCACATCACCTCTCCAATTTTTGGCGTTTAACAAATATGTGGCGTTTTTATTGTTTTTTAGATCAGGAGCATAGTAAATATTTTGACATTTTAACTAAGTATGGCTTTGATTGTTTTGACTTTCACCCTTCTCCTGTCAGAGAACTTAATGACGAAACGTCCTCTGACCTCTCAGACCTCCATGCAATAACATGTACCATTTTTTTAAATTAAATGGTGTTTTAGACAAGATGTGGCATTTTTAGTGAATGTGTGGAGTGTGAAGCTTGTGTTTCACAATAATGGTAGGAATTATACAAACTGTAATCTGTAATCTATAAGACACATTAACGGTCTAATTACAAACATTAACTATTATACTTGGTGTTCGTGTTTCAAAACCCATATTTTATAATCGGCTGAAAAGAAAAAAACTACTGAAGCAAACAAGCAAGATAAAAACGTGAACATTAATAGACTTGTTGTTCGTGTTTCACATTAACGAGATCCCCCTAAATCATCATATCCAAACAACAAACAAAAACCCACAATGCAATAATCAAATCAAGAAACTAAATCAAGATTACCTCATCGCAAATATTACCACAAATATTGGACCCAAATCGAATCAAATAATAAAAAAGGAAGAAACTTTATTCACACCCCTGTTCATCACAAGATCTGGACGAACATTGGAAGGTGAGAGAAGAAGAAGAAGAAGAAAAGCGAACCAAAGCCCACTAGCCCAGATCACAGTAAAGATCTTGTTTAGGAAGATGAATACTCCATAGTACATTAATGGTGCTCCATAGATCTACCATTGTTGATGGATGCTCCATAGTTCATTAATGGTGGATCTAGTTTGAAAATAAGTGGTTTAAGAAGATGAAGAAATTATGAAAAAACAACCTTTCTAATTTGAATTTGGTTCATCGAAAATGGAGGAGGATGAAAGAGAATGATGTGATATTAGATATTAATGAGGGTGTCAAATCACTTTAGACAAGATAACTTTTTGAGTGGGCTAGGAATATGTAGAATTACCAATGTGCCCTCAAGATTAAAAAGGATATTATGGAAGCTGGGACATGTGGCCAAATGTAGGTCATTAGATGGGTTTGCAAAGTTTTCTAAAAATATAAGGTTTTCTATGGAGCATTACCCTATATATATATATATGTATAGGTACGGGATCAGGAGAAAACGCCCAAAAGTGTGAGAACGGATCCTGGCGTAACACGTGTCACGCGACATAGTGAAGGGCGGATGGGATTTTTTGTCCTTTTATATTCTTTTTTTAAACGCGTCTCACATCACCTCTCCAATTTTTGGCGTTTAACAAATATGTGGCGTTTTTATTGTTTTTTAGATCAGGAGCATAGTAAATATTTTGACATTTTAACTAAGTATGGCTTTGATTGTTTTGACTTTCACCCTTCTTCTGTCAGAGAACTTAATGACGAAACGTCCTCTGACCTCTCAGACCTCCATGCAATAACATGTACCATTTTTTTAAATTAAATGGTGTTTTAGACAAGATGTGGCATTTTTAGTGAATGTGTGGAGTGTGAAGCTTTTGTTTAGCTGTTGTACTTATATAATGAGCTTTTTTTGGGCCAGGTAGATATTTGTTTTTGGCGGTAAAAAACATCTGTAATTTTCTTGATGTTTATTTTTTTATCAATTGTTGTGCCATGTAGGATGCATGCCTATAATGTGACAAACAATTATGGCGTTTTGAAAAGATAAATAAATTTAATTTCCTATGTAGTGGCTTTTAATATAATAAATGTTTAGTAATAATGTTACCGTCTCTTCATTTTACTCTTTTGCAATTACTGTTTCGTTCAGTTTCATCTGTCAATTAGTGTTGTTTTCCAGTAATACTTTGTTTGGCGTTTTTTGGCGTTTTATATAGCAACAACATGCTTTGCTAGCATCCGTTCTCACAGTTTTCATACTATCAGGTGTTTTGGCGTTTATAGTTTTTGGCGTTTTATACTCAATTTTTTTATTAGTAGAGAATTAGATAATAAACAACAGAGAATTAGATAACAAACAATAGAAAATGAAAAAAAAATTAAAAATTTTAATCTAATTTCTCATCCAAATCTTCACTGTCATCAGCCTCTTCTTCTTGAACCTTTTTGGCGCTTTGAACCTTTTTGAATACCTTACCTAGATGCTAATTTTCCTACATAATGCCCATCTTTAGAAGAAGCTTATTTTTAGTGGCATCCTGTATTTTGGTTTGATATATACTTGTTTGGTGACATGTTGAAGATCAACGCCTGCTCGAATGTATTGATCCCTTCATGCCATCAATATATCAATCAAGAACAAAGTGACATGATGACATATCAGTGTCATCAGTCTCTTTTTCTTGAATATTTGTCCATATCATTCAGCAAAAGTTTATAGAGATACCCACCTCAGAGAAGAATCCATTCAGTGAAACTTCATTCAGAACAATACTCAATATAGAAGAAACGAGGTTTCCCATCTGTGGTTTTTTTAACTATTTTTTGGCGTTTTTAAAATGAGTGGTTTCTAGGAAACATGGCGTTGTTTTTGGGTGTGATCAATTGATTGTGCAGAGACGTCTCTCTTATAGGATGTTTTTGGCGCGTAGTTTAGGCGGGATTTTATTATAATAAATGATATTAATAAAGTAACCGTCTTTTCAACTACTGTGTGTATTTTTACTGTTTTTTGTTCAGCTTTTTATGAGTTTAGGGTGATAGACGTGCCATCTTCCAAGTTTGACGTTTTTTAATGGCTTTATGTAGTTTTTGGCGTTTTTTTTTTTTTTGAGTTTTTAATAATACTTGTCCAAATTACTTTTTTTATAGTTTGGGAGTTTTTGGCGTTTTATGGCATGATGGCGTTTCACAAGCATTTTGTCTGTGTGGCGTTTTTATTAAAATAATGTACTTTTGTTCTTAGCTGAAAAATAGATAACAAACAACAGAAAAAAAAATTAAAAAAATAAAAACAGAAACAATTTTATCTTCCAAATCTTCCTTGTCATCAGTCTCTTTCTTCTTTGAAACATGTTCACTGGCGGTTTAACTTTGGTATGCTTCATTTTGTTTTTTTTTTGTTGAAGTAGCTTTTTTGTGGCCGTTTGGAAGGACAAAATGACGTAAGTTTTTTGTTTGAAGTTCATCTTTATCTTTATGTTTATCTTCAAACCACTCATCAATGTCATCCGTCTCTTCATGCCATTCAAAAATTCATCAACAACAAAGCACAAAAAATGACATAAGTCTAACACCAGCATCTTTTTGTTGAAGATTTGTCCATCTCATGCAGCAAAATGTTATTGAGTTACACCCCTCAGCTAAGAATGTATTCTGCGAAACTTCGCGTAGAACAATATTGAATATACAAGAAACGATGTTTGCCATTTTGGCGTTTTACTGAGAAAATAGTGATCTAAAAGAAACGTCGATTTGGAATCTTTGATGTTTGAGTTTTTTGGCGTTTTCTAAGATGATTGGTATATAGTAAAATATGACGTTTTTGAGTTTGGTGTGTTTGATGTTTTGGGTTTTTTGGCGTTTCTAAGATGAATGGTATATAGTAGTAAATATGGCGTTTCCGGTTCGGGGTGTGTTTAATAAATGTCTGAGATGTTTTGTTTATATAGGATGTGATTTGGCCCGTAATGACGTTTTATTCATGAGTTTGGCGTTTTTGGTAGAGAAGTCTAAAGACTCTTTTACCCTTAATGAAGCGCGTCCACTTAATAGAATTGGTGTTTTTTACGAAAACGCCACCGCGCCAATCTAGTCCATAGATTGTTTTGATCGGACGATCCATAACTGTTCTCACTATTCTCACACTTTTTACTGTTTTCTCTAAATCCTGACCCTATATATATATATATATATATATATATATATATATATATATATATAAAGAGAAAAACAACAAAGTGGGTTTAGTTGGTAACACACCTAGTTTTGGTTCTTTTCTAAAAACTTATTCGATTAAAAATGTCTCACAGTCCAAAGCCATGTTGCTTCTCCACAACTCCAATCTAAAAGGATAATAGATTTGAAATTATGGTATAATTTTACAAAGTTTGTAATTTTGTATGTATCATCTTTGTCTTTAGGATTTTTAAAGTTTATTGTGCAATATAAGCTTAGTTGTTGTGACATGGAGTAAAGTGTTTTGTTATATAAAATATAATCTTAGAATTAAGTTTGATGAATGTGAGTTTATACAAAGCGAGACTACATTGTAAAAAAAACAATATAAGAGCATTCACATCTCATCCTCTATCTTCAATCATATAAATTTTTTTTAAACTGTTCATTTTTTTTTCTTTTTTAAGACAAAGGTTGACCTTATGAAACTCTTGCCCTGCCTTCAGGACCCTCAGTACGAGCTTCTTCTTTTAAGGTCATGCAAGGGGGTAGCTAAGTTACTGTTTGGGCTGCGGACCTGCCAACCCCACTTGATGGCAAATGCGGTATCCTGTTTTGACGATGGTCTTCGAGAGCTATCGAAGACATTGTTGTTTGTGGGGGGGTTCTACTTTGGTGACCTTCAGTGGCGTTTGGCATCTTTGCCGATGCGTCTGGGTGGTTTGGGCCTCCTCTTAGCTCGGGATGTTGGAGTTTATGCTTTTGTGGCGTCTAGAGCTCAGTCGTGTGTATTGCAAGACCATATCCTTCGGAACAGTGGGGTTGTTAAGCTTGACGTAGACTACCAACAAGCCCTTGAGTACTTAAGTGTCTCTCTTCCAGACTTTGATATTGGCGGTTTCTCTAATATGGACACCGCCCCCTCAAAGCCACAAAAAACTTTGGCGAATGCCCTATTTGACAAAATCGCTCGGAGTCTGGGAGAAGCATTTGATTTGTCTCCCCGCCAGAAGGCGGTGATTGAGTGCTTGAAAGGCCCCCATGCGCAAGACTTTTTAACTGTTATCCCGATCGAGGGGCTGGGGCAATGCATGTCGGCTGTTGAGTATAGGGCTATCCTCAAATACCGGCTGATGATCTCTATGTATCCAGAAGATGAAACCTGCCCAATCTGCCATAAAGCCTGGATGGATAAATACGGGGAGCATGTTGTTCATTGTAAGGAGCTCCCTAGCTTCAAATATCGGCATGACTGGGTGAGGGATGTTTTAGGGGACATCTTGAGGAGAGCGGGGATTTCTGCTAAGAAGGAGGCCCTGTGAATTTCCTTACAGATCCCATGGAAGGGAGATCTACATTGAGACTAGCAGATCTGCTCGTCTTTGGCTGGGCGGGAGGGAAACATGCTTGTGTGGATCTCACATGAGTCTCCCCCTTAGCTGGTTTAAGAGAAAGCGGGTTTGTAGCAGGACAAGCTATAAGGAAAGCGGAATCAAAAAAGGTGGATAAACACGCTAAAGCCTGTGCTGATAACCAACAAGCATTTGTCCCCTTCGCCTTCGACACCTTTGGCTCCCTAGCTCCCGAAGATATCCGTTTGTTGACTAGGGTCCAAAAGGTTGTCCACAGCAGTTGCTCATCAACAGGGGGGAGGGGTTTGTCTTTAATAGGCTAGGGTTTGCTATTCAGAAAGGGGTAGCGGCGCAGCTTGTTGCTCGCTTACCTGCGATATTGATGTAACTCGGCCAGTTCATATATATAATCATATAATTAAAAAAACAACAAAATAAAAGCATTCACATCTCATCCTCTATCTTTAATCATATAATTTAACTAAAATTCACATTTTTTATCTCGGTTTCTCACTTTTAAAAATATCCCACATCTCATTCTCCATATGTATCTCTATTCAATTAAATAATACTTATTTATTCTTGTTTTTATTATTTTTTCTCTTTCTTCCACTCACATCCACCCATAAAGTATAGTGAAAGTTTAAAATTCAAAAGACTCTTAACCTGCGAAGATACGCGACCACCAATATAATGTGCATAATCATGTAAATAACTTGCGTAATTAGGGTTAACCCAACCCGTGCGTAATTACACAAATAATGTGCGTAATTAGATTTTAACCCAACCCATGCGTAATTATGCAAATAACGTGCGCAATTTATGTATTATATAACGTGTGTAACTATGTAAATGAAGTCGCGTATCTTCACACGTTAAGAGACTATTGTACGTTAAACTTCTCCTAAAGCATATTGAAAAAAAGATACGAGAGATGAATCGTAGGGAACAAATTAGGAGGCTTTGTTTGTTTTCCCATAACAATATGGAGAATGGGATGATGTCATGTAGCAGTGTTTTGTATGTTTTTTTAATCATTTTATATCAACTATATTTGCTTGTTGGTTTGTGAATTTTGCTTTACATATAACTAGGTTATAACCCCGTGTATTACACGGGTCTAATAAATGTAATTTTGTATAGTAAATAATAAAAAAGGTATATCTTTAAAAAACTACGTGTATCACACGGGTTTAATAAATCTAATTTTATATACCAATAATAAAAAAGTCATATCTTTCAATATACTAATGGATAATACTCGATACGTGATGGATATGGTGATTGTGAAGATGGTTCTTGAAAAGAAGATATGTTATTCAAGAAGCAAATCAACATCTATTTGAGTGATAAAATGTTGGTACCAATTCCGATAAATTGATTTATAAATTATGTAATAAAATTGATATAATAATTTTTTTAGTTATGAAAATAAAAGTATTTCATATATTAATACAAAGTTTGGTTTTCGTGATAAATAATTTGTTTTATTTAAAAATATCTTAAATTAATAATTTAAATTTAGAATAATATTTTATTAGAATAATTTAAAAATAGAAGAATGGTATTCAAAATTTAAAGTAGGATGAAATTTAATATTAGCTCATTATTCATTTTTTTATTTAATTAATATAAGATAAGTTTGGAAGTGAACCGAGAAAATCATAAAATAAATGCTTACAATGAATGATATGTGTCACACATTAATGTTTTATTATATAGTATAGTATAGATATATATATATATATATATATATATATATATTTAGATTGATATAAATAGATTATTATATTGTAGTAAAAATTTGTTAACGAAGTCTCAATAAATTTAACCCCCTTTATTTAAAACTTGTAAATGTAGAAATGATAAATAATATTAGTTAATTTTATTTTAAGTTTCGTAAAATATATTTGATACCAAACTAAACAAAATGTTCAAATATATAGTTAATATCAAGAGTAAATTACGATTTTGGCCTATGTGGTTATATCACTTTTACCCTTTTAGCCAAAAAATAATCTTTTAACATCTGAGCCTCCAACGTCTTTTTTTCTAATCCTTTTGGCCCCAAACACTAACCCCATTCATTTATTTTTAAGAGCCAAAAGGGTTTGAAAAAATGACGTTGGGGTCCAAAAGGGTTAAAAAAAAAGACGTTGAGGGCTCAGATGTTAAAAAATTCCTTTTTGAGCTAAAATGGTAAAAGTGATATAACCACAGGGTCCAAAATCGTAATTTACTCTAATATCAAATTAGATAACTAAGTTTGAATTTGAAGTAAATAGATAAATATGAAATTAATAATTAAACTAAATAATATTTAGTAGGAGTGATCGGAGTGTCGCGCTCCGGTCAAAGATAATATTTATAAGCCCAAATTACCCTTAACAATGTGTTAGTGGTAGTAAGGGGTCGATCCACGAAGAGTATGTGGTTTGTGTATGGATTTGACTGAATTATAAAGACTTGTCACAATTATGAAGCTTGCCAGATATTTTTGTATTTTTGTTTAGTAGAAAAATGTGAATTTGGATTACTGAAATCGAATTACTGAATTAACAACTACTACTTAACGATTGCAAGAAATTTGGATACGAGAACAATAATAATAAAAAGGGATCACACCCGGTTTCGGTAATTGCTAACCTAGGATCTCTGCAAGTTTTAGTTTTAACTCAAATGCATTTGATTAACGGATTTAGTGTACCGTGACTTAGGTGCTACTAACTATCAACGCCCCGAAGAACGGACAAAAAGACACTTTGTAATCAACACAAGTAAATCCTAACAATGATAATGCACAATTACATATCACCGTTTCGTGAAGTCATAACCTTTAACATCGCTCGACAATTCACGAATTCGTAACAAATGTAACACTATTATCAAGAGTTTCAAAAATCAAATACAAATTGTCACTAAGTTAAAGCAAGAACAATTCGAAACCCTAAAATTAACAACTACCTACACCGGGGTGAAACCGAGATGATTAGCCGCTCATGGTTGATGCAACTTGATCACCGGATGTTTGGAATGCGGGTGGAGTCATCTTGAAGCTTGATTGGATGATTGATGAATGATGAAGGTTTGGTAATGGTTGATGGTGAATGGATGAACTAGGGTTTGGATGATTGTGTGATGATGATGATGAATTCGGGTTGTAGAGATGAAGATAGATGGAATGGTAGGTGAAAAATGGTTGGTGAGATTAGGCTCCAAGATGATGTTCAAAACTTCAGAATAGTGTGTAACCCCCGAATTGAATAGTCAACAACCAATAAGAACCGATCCAACACCTCAAAACCCCAAAATTCGCGATCCTGATTTTGACGAGCCGTCGCCGACGGCCTGAAGCCCCGTCGGCGACGGTGCCTGCTTCTCTATATTTGGCCGACGGCCTAGTTTGCTGTCTACGGCCAATTCTTGGCGACGGACATATGTGCAAACCGTCGGCGACGGCCCCTATGGGCATCGGCGACGGTGCCCAGATGTTGGGTTTTCTGTTTCGTCCATTTCTTGGGTCCGGTTGACCCGTTTCGCATCCCGGTGCTCCGGTTTTCGATCCGGTGACCCGTAAAGCTCCCGAAAAGCTCCTTAAACTTCATTAAACCTGCAAAACATAAATTTAATTAAAAGTAGGCTATTCGAGATTAAAAGCCAAGTAAAAACATCAACTTAAACATTAACGAACGCCGGTTTTCAACCACGCATCACATCCCCACACTTGTCTTTTGCTTGTCCTCAAGCAAATCTGTTTTTCACTTTCGCGTGGGTCGAACAACAAATGCACATCCCATTCCCGAGACAGAGGTTAAGGTCTATTGTCATACAAAAGTTCAAACTCTTTACAAATTTCACATATTTACCGGTTAAGTGAATAATCACATATACTCATAGTTATCCAAGACTAACCCGCCCGTAAAACTAACAACTCATGCATATCCCTCACAATGTGCTCTCCACTCGGCTTAAAATTTGCTAACATGTATAATGTATTAGCATTTCAACAATTAATCGCTCAAAACCGATTAGAACACGTACCTGCATAGGCTTGCAACTCAATCATTCTCCACTATCGAACACAAATACTAAGCACAAGTCAAAAGGTCTTTGAAGGGTTGTAACGGGGCTAGGCGAAGGGTAGGAAATAGGATATTTTTAAAGTGGCTAAAGTGATGAAAAATTCGATTTTTTTATTACAAAAGACTATCCTAAACAAAAGTAAACTATAAACATCAACTATGGGCAATAATCTTTCACCCTTTTATTCGACAACTACTAACGCTTCTTTTTGTGTTTTTCTTCACAATTTTCAATTCTTTTTCACATTTTTTTTTCGAACAAATCATAACAACTATACAAACTTAATCTCCTATAATCGAATTTTCATCACACGGGTTTAAAAGAAAAGGTTTAAGGTTTATGGGCTATAGGGTGGTCAAACGAAAGGTTTAGGCTCAAAGTGGGCAACTAAGGAGTTTGTTCGGGTAAGGATAGAAAAATGGTTTAAAGAGAAAAAGGTTTACCTAATGCCTTAATCATTCTCGTGCTTGTATTTGGTCTATAGTCTCAAACGTATCAAAAGTTGCAAGTTCTACAATACGCGACTAATGGCCCACTCAAACAAAGAAACATGTAAATGTGAATCTATGATATGTAAGTGGCTCAAACCTCACGTATAAAGGTATGATATGTGATATGCATACATTGCTAGTTCCTTAGGCGAATTATTCCCAAATAACCACCCGCTAAATACCCGTTATGCTTATTAATTTGAACTTGACCATGACAAAAGACCAAATGGGTTGTGACATCCCTCGTTGACTTGGTTACTTGTGCCTTTGAGATTGCTTTGAAAACAAGACATTTTTGAAAAATTTTTGAAATTTTCCCCCATCCCCACACTTGAGGTAAACATTGTCCTCAATGTGTAGTGTTTAAATGAACGGGTCAAAATCGAAAATTTTTACTACTCCCCCATCCCCACACTTGAAGTACATATTGTCCTCAATGTGTAAGAACTAGAGTTTTAGCAATGCATAAGGGATGTGACACGACTAACCTTCCCAACTTTTCACCCCGGAAATTAAAATACACATTACAATCCACTTATTCTAAACTACCAATCAAAGTAAAAAGAAACACATGCACCTGATTGTTATCGCTTGATGCTCATATCCTTCGTCTCTTCATAAAAGTGGTTGTCCCGTGAACCCGTTATACCTACAAATTCTAATCCTTGTGTAGAAGCATGCTTCTCACAACCATCAAAATTTGTTAGTACGTAGTTCTACCCTTTTTATGAACATATTACCAAGTCATGCATTATTTTACTTTGATTTTTTTTTGTGGAAAAAAATTTTTTACAACAACAACAAACCTAACTCACTTTCGTAGGAATCACGGTTGCATTTAGCTTATGCAACAAGCCCTTTTAAACCCCCCAATAGCTTGGGAGGACGAGAGGTCTCGTGAGGGTTATATAGGGAACACACCCACAAAGTTCATTTAACTAGACGATAATTTAAATAACAAAATGAAAAACAACAAAACAAAGTAATAATATACAACAACAACAACAAAAAACGTACCTCGCCTCTACCGCTAATATCTCTCATTCGGGTTCACGGGCGGATTTGGCTGGTACGGATAACCAGTAAGGGCCTCAAACATATCCCTATAGTTATCTATCGGGCTTGACTCTTGTTGAGGTGGCGGTTGGTACGGCATCGGAACAAAACTCGAGACGACTGCTTCGGGCCAATGAGGGGTTGGATCGGATGCCCTTGCGGGTGAGGAAGGTTGGGGTAATCGGTCCACCCCGAATGTTCAGCATATGGAAGCCCGACTTGATAATCTCGTTGATGGCGTTCTTGGTCATGGAGCACCTTGAAATTATTAATCGCCATCTGGTTGGAGAAAGCCAACGCCCCCCATCGGCGTTGGTCCAACTCTGCCTGTGCATTCCGGCGCCTAGCATCCTCTTCCTCCCACGCTTGTCTGCTGGCCCTTTCCTCTTCTTGCAGCTGTATCATGCGTTCAATTTGTGATTGGTGCAACGCATTTTGCAGCTGTTGTTCCTCCAACTTCTTTTCCACCCTCTCACGGAAAGATGATTGAAAACCCCATTGTTGTTGTGAGTATGCCCCTTGCGCCTCTTCCCATTCCTTCCGACTAGCATGGTACTCTCATGCTTCACCAATACCCGCCGACACATTGTCGTAGATCGCTTGATCCCCACGGTTCCACAACCGATACGACGGTATTTGCCTTTGATTCACAAAATCTGCCACATTGGTAGAGATTTCCCTATGCTTCTTCCTGTACCTACGCCTCGGTCCCCGTGGACCGAAAGGATCAATGTCCTCCTCAACATCAGGCATCTCCTCATCGCCCCCTTCTTCATCACCTTCTTCGTCACCCTCTTTGTCGTTGAACCGATAGCTATCCCCTTGCTCATCTTCAACCGTGTGCAAATGCCCAAAAGCTTTCACGGTTATGTTCCAATGTCGCCTCATAGAGGCGAAGTTGAATTGATCAATGGGTTTGGATACCCATAGTGAGTCTTGAGGTAATGCATTTTGTTGGAGAATCATGGCGCTGATCAATCTTGGGTAAGGAATCATTTTGCGTTTAAACGATTCCCGTGTATCCCATGTGTTAATCATAACAATTTGACGCCACGAGAGCTTGGGCGTCCCATATAACAATGCATGCACAACCCGACAGTCGGGTGCCTTCACCGTTCCACGGTCTCCAACCCGTACCATAATGTTCTCCAACGAGATACCTTGCAATATCTTTCCCATCAGAGACAAATCTGCCCTTGCATTACCTGCACCCCCAGAACCGGGTAATGTGTCCTCTAAAAGCCTCACTGGGTCCGCATCGTTTTTCTTGTTGTCCAAAAACTGATCATACCCATAATAGTCATACTCATCGACCCCTAGTGAATCAAACCTCGCAATAGCATTCATATGCTCGAAGGACATGACCATTTGAGCTTTTCCAATGTTACCAATCAACTTCCACCTATGAGCCGGTCTATCAGAGTTTTCAAAACGAAGGGTGGATAGCCACTCACAAACTGCCCCCAAGTATACGCGAGTGGTGATGTCATCACACCAGTCAATTACCCGTTCCCAACCAAGTTTCTCAAACCTTTGCACTATACCAATCTTCCTAACTCTTCAACATCCACCGTACGTTCACAAACCGACCTGTCGGGTACGGGTTTTGAAATGCCCGTAACCATTTTCATCTTCCACATCTTGGCTTCCAACCTCTTATTATTGTATCTAGAAAGAGCCTTTGTTTTCTCTTCCTTCCATGCCGAAGCCGACCCACTGTTCTTAGCCTCTTCCCAAGCCCAATCTTGTCTTTCAATTTGACCATCGCCTTCTTCTACATTACTAAGTTGTTCCCAACGTCTTTGATATACCCCGGAGCCCGACCCGGCTCCCGAAGATGAACCTTGACCGGAAGTCTTTTCTTTCTTTCCCCCTCGAAACATGGCTACAATCACAAAATAAAGACAACAACAATTAGTACTTCCTACCTTCAACAATCTCAAACTTTGAACATGGTATGCAATGTTGAACTTCAATCAAATTTTAGATGTAAAATCGCCATTTTAAACTTCCAAAGTCGCTCATTTTATCATCTATATTGACTAACACGTTTAATCCTAAGAGTTTTCAACAGAAAATCATGGTTCAACAATGTTCAACACCACTACTATGTTCAATCATGCCAAAGTTTTAGTGTAATCACATCACTAAAACTAAAGTATGCTCAAATCCCACCCAAATCAAACAAACACCCTTGAATTTATGCTCACACATCCTACATTATGATAAACAACCTACTCTTAAACAATAAGTTTAAAATTTCGGAAGAAATCACAACACATATGAAAATCATGCAAAAATTGAGTGAAAGTTCATACCTTTAGTGAAGATTGACAAGAAGAACTAAAGAAAAGTGTAAAACAAGAAACTTGGATGAACACTCTTCAAAACCCTAAAACACACGTCCATAAATCTTGCAAACGAGCAAGAATTGAAGAAGTTCGTTATGGGGGTTTTGTTCCTCTCTGAAAATCACTCAAAATAGGGTCAAGAAGCAAGTGATTTGGTGAAGATTTGAAGAAGTTATGAGAAGTAGAAGGATTAGGGTTCTAGAAGAGAGAGTTGGGGAAGAAGGTGAAGATGAAGGAGAGAGATCACATAAATTACTGAATTGATGGTGTTGTGAGGTGTTAGGGTGAATTGTGTGGTCAAAAACTGATTTGGGTCACGTTTTGAGGGCTAGAATGAGGTGTGGGTTCGATTCCTTGCGGCAACAATTATTCAGCGTCGGCTGACTTTAGGGACACCGTCGGCGACGGTGGTATGGGTCGTCGGCGACGGACCCTGGATAGCACCAAAGAGCCGATGGCTTATGTTGCTGTCTACGGAGGAATTCAGGCGACGGAGTTTTGTAGAGACCGTGGGCGACGGTAGTACCCGCCGTCGGCGACGGTACACCAAAAATCAAGTTTTTAAATTTTTTTTTTTTTTTTTGAAAAGAAAAGAGAATTTTTATTAACTTTTATTAAGGGGCTATGTACATATAAAAATCCTAAAAAATATTAAAAATCTTTTTGTAATTTTTTTTATAAATTAAAATTTTGAAATGCGAAAACCGTTAACGGCCCTACCACCCCCCGAAAAGTCGTGTATTGTCCCTAATACACACAAATAAGTCTGTAAACATACCTTTTGTCTTCAAGACCCGTTTATGATGTCCGGACTTCACACAATTACAAAGGTTAGTAGGAAATGGAAACGATTAACTTCAAAACACACAAACAATTAAAGAATTGTACATAACTTTACAAGAATTGTTACCGGTCCTTTTCATTCGACCTCATAAACCAGGAAACTTGCCACGAAGCTTACCGATTCCTTGTTTGCATCCACTTTCTCGTTACCCTCGAGAAACGGTTTTAGCCGATGACCATTTACCGTTTGCCGTACCCCGTCTTTTGGGTCCTCGATAGTAACATCACCCAATTGTCTGACCCGGGTGACAACATAGGGTCCCATCCATTTGCTTTGGAGCTTTCCGGGAAAGAATTTGAGCTTTGAATTGTAGAGCCACACCTTTTGACCTACTTCAAATTCTTTCTTCCTCAACTTGGCAACATGCGCTCTCTTCATTCCGTCCTTGTATTGAGATGCGTATTCATATGCCACCTCCCTTAGCTCCTCCAATTCACACAACTTGAGCTTCCGTTCCTTACCTGCATCATCATATTGCACGTTAACCTCTTTAATAGCCCATTACGATTTGTGCACAAGTTCAACCGGTAAATGGCAGTTTTTACCGTAGACCAACCGGTAAGGTGTAGTGCCTATGGGTGTCTTATGTGCCGTTCGGTAGGCCCATAAAGCATCGTTTAATTTAATTGACCAATCCTTACGGTCCGCCCGCACGGTCTTTTACAAAATCTGTTTGATTTGCCTATTTGACACCTCAACTTGCCCGCTTGTTTGCGGGTGATAGGGGGTAGCAATCCTATGGTCAACACCAAACCGTTTTAAGAGTTTTCCAAACCGAAAATTTTTAAAATGAGATCCTCCATCACTTATGATGACACGAGGAATCCCAAACCTTGAGAAAATATTGGTTTGTACAAAGTTGCATACTACGGAATGGTCGTTTGTCTTGGTGGCTATTGCTTCGACCCATTTTGACACATAGTCAACGGCCACCAAGATATACAAATTGCCATAGGAATTGGGGAATGGGCCAATGAAATCAATACCCCATACATCGAAAACATCGACTACAAGGATTGGTTGCATGGGCATCTCATCCCTTTTTGAAATACCCCCTAATTTTTGACACTCTATGCAATTTTTGGCAAACTCATTTGCATCCTTGAAAATAGTAGGCCAATAAAGGCCACTATTTAACACTTTGTGACCCGTTTTGTGACCACTAAAGTGACCACCACATGCAAACGAGTGTAGATGCTGCAACACGCTCGGAATCTCTTCGTCATCGATGCATCTTCTTATAACTTGATCCACACACTCCTTCCACAAATGCGGTTCTTCCAACCGATAGTACTTGATTTGGGACATGAAGTGTTGCCTTTTCCGTCTATCCCAATGTGCCGGCATATCACCTGTAACAAGATAATTGACAATGTTAGCATACCATGGCAATTTATCTAATTTCATTATATGCTCATCTGGGAAAGACTCATTGATTTCTAAGGCTTTCGGATCATCTTCCACCATCAACCGGGACAAGTGGTCCGCTACCACATTCTCAATACCCTTCTTGTCCCGTATCTCCAAATCAAACTCTTGGAGCAACAACACCCATCGGATTAACCTCGGCTTCGCATCTTTCTTCTCCATGAGGTACCTAACTGCAGTGTGATCCGAATAAATAATCACTTTACTACCCCATATATAAGACCGAAATTTATCCAATGCATATACCACCGCAAGTAGCTCTTTTTCGGTAGTTGTGTAGTTCAATTGTGCATCCGAAAGAGTCTTACTTGCGTAGTATATGGCAACGGGTTTCTTGTCAACCCGTTGTCCCAACACGGCCCCTACCGCATAATCACTTGCATCGCACATGATTTCAAAAGGTAAAGACCAATTTGGCGATTGCAAGATTGGGGCCTCCACTAACTTCTCTTTTAAATTGTTAAAAGCATTTTGGCAATTTTCATTGAAATCAAACGGTTGGTCTTTTAGCAACAAATTACATAAAGGCTTTGTTATATCACTAAAACCCTTAATAAACCGCCTATAAAACCCCGCATGACCTAAAAACGACCTAACACCTTTAACGGTCGTGGGATATGGTAAAGTAGATATGACTTGTACCTTAGCACGATCAACCTCTATCCCACGACTTGACACCACGTGTCCCAACACAATTCCCTCTTGAACCATAAAATGGCTCTTTTCCCAACTTAAGACCAAACTAGTTTCAACACATCTTTTTAACACCTTATCTAGTTGGTCCAAACAAGTCTCAAAGGATGATCCAAAAATTGAGAAATCATCCATGAAGATTTCCAAAGACTTTCCCACCATATCAGAGAAGATACTCATCATGCACCTTTGGAAGGTGGCGGGAGCGTTACATAATCCAAACGGCATCCGCCTAAATGCGAAGGTACCGTAGGGACATGTAAATGTAGTCTTTGATTGATCTTCCGGATGGATGGAAATTTGGTTATAACCGGAATAACTATCTAGGAAGCAATAAAATTTTTGCCCCGATAATTTCTCAACTATTTGATCTATGAAAGGTAAAGGAAAATGATCTTTGGAAGTTGCGGTATTCAACTTCCTATAATCAATACAAATTCGCCACCCGGTTACCGGCCGGGTAGCTACCTCTTCACCTGCGTCATTTTTGACGACTTGTATACCGGCTTTCTTGGGAACCGTCTGTGTTGGGCTCACCCATTGGCTATCCGAGATCGGGTAAATGATACCCGCATCAAGCCACTTCAACACCTCTTTCTTCACGACCTCCCGCATGTTCGGATTTAACCGCCTTTGTGCATCTCGAACGGGAGTCACATTCTCTTCCGTGATGATTTTGTGCATCACCACCGAGGGACTAATACCCTTCAAATCCGCAATGGTCCATCCAATCGCCGCCCGATTGGTGACCAACACTTCCATCAACTTTTTCTCTTGCTCCCCGGTTAAATTTGATGCAATAATAACCGGGAGAGTATTGCCTTCTCCAACATAAGCATACTTGAGATGCTTTGGCAATGCTTTCAACTCCACTTCCGGAGGCTCTACTAAAGACGGCTTCAATTTAGTATCAATGCTCTCCGGTAAGCTTTCAACTTGGTGCGTCCATGTCGGTTTTCCTTCTCTAACCGCAAGCACCTCCAAACTCCTTACTTCCGCGTCCATGCTCTGTTCCACCTCCACCTGTGACCTGTCAAACATATAACAATCCTCCATTGTGTTTTCCCCAAAAACGACTGTGTCGCAAAGAGGTATACACGTGTCAACAGTGTCTGCCATATAGCATTCATCATCAACTGGAGGGCTCATAAGTCCGGAAAAAACATGCAACCTCAACCTCCGGTTTCCAAATGTCATGTCAACCGTTCCCGTTCTGCAATCGATTTGAGCATTTGCAGTTGCTAAGAACGGTCGACCCAAAATCACCGTAGGTTGTTTGGTTGGGTCCTTGGCCACATAATCAAGTACAAGAAAATCCACCGGATAGTAGAAATCCTCGATTTTCACTATCACATCCGAAACAATTCCACGGGGTAGTTTAGGTGTCAAATAGGCTAACACCACGGTGGTGTTTGACGATTGAAGTGGACCAAACTCGTATTGGTCATACAAACTACCCGGTAGAATGCTTACACTAGCACCAAGATCTAGAAGTGCCCGGTTGATTTTAAAATCGCCCACTTGAATTGAAATGATAGGCGCACCCGGATCTTGGAGCTTAGGTGGAAGTGCACCCGAGAGAATCGAACTCATGTTTTCGGTTAAATCTAATTTTTTTGGAAATTTGTGAGTGCGTTTTTGGGTACACAAATCTTTCAAGTACTTAGCATACGACGGTACTTGTTTAATTGCATCCAAAAGAGGTAAATTAATTTTAACTTGTTTGAAAATTTCCAACAACTCTTCTTGTTGTGGACCTCTTTTGTTTACAACTTTTTTCATTGGTCCCTTCAATGCTTCGGGATAAGGGGCGGTATTAGCCTCCACACCCTTTTCCTTAGCCTTGGGGACGGGGATGGTCGCAACGGGAGTAACATTATTCTTTTTCAAATCATTTTTATTTTGACCCGTTTGACCATCCTCAAGCTCCTCATCACTAGCATCTTCCACCACCCCTTCAACAAATTGGGGTGGTGGTGTTTTGACACCATTATCAACAACTCGACCACTACGTAAAGTAATTTTATTAATTGGTACCTCACGTGTGTTCCTCGAGCTCGACCCTTGATGCTTAGGGTTTATGGTGGTGTCACTTGGAAGCTTCCCCATGCCTCCCTTCATTTGGGCCACTTCTTCCGCTAGTTGACCCACTTGTTTCGCCAATGCCTCGTGTGCTTTGTCTCGAATCTCGTTTGCCTTCTTTATCTCTTTAACATCACTATGAGTCTCCTTTTGCATGTTTAGCAAAGCATCCATCTTGGCACTCAAGTCATCACCACCGGTTTGATTGTTCGACCCACTTCCATTACCGCCTTGGTTATTATAATTCTTTTGGTACCCACCTTGGTACCCTTGGTTGTAATTTCGTTGGTAACCTCCTTGGTTACCACCTTGACGGTTTTGGTATGATGACCCACTTCCTCCTTGATTACCCGATTGGAAATTCGGGTTCATTTGATTTGAAGCGTTACCATACCGGAAGTTGGGGTGATTTCTCAAACCCGGATGGTAAGTGTTGGAGTTCATGTCATACTGTTTTCTATCTCCATACACTTGATTGACTTCTTCGGTGAAACCACTCGACCCCATTGAGCATTGCTCGGTTGCATGCCCAATATCTCCACATTCTTCACAAACCGCAAACTGAACCGCATTTACCTCTTTCTTCTTTTTCAGTTGGGCTATTTCCCGTTCTAAGGTGGAAATCCGGTCTTTGGAATCGAGATCGGGAAGTGACCGAGAAACTGGATGTCTTTTTGCTCTATCGGCCGATTCTTTTTCTTTGGATCGTTTGCTCATCCTTTCCAAAAATTCCCAATCATCATCCTCATGATTGCTCAAGAGTGTACCATTGCTTGTTGTCTCAAGACGATTCCAAGTTGCATCATCCAACCCTCGTACAAAGCATTTCACCAACTCCCATTTTTCTATTTGGTGATGTGGGCATCTCCTCATTAGCTCTTTGAATCGGGTAAATGCTTCATGTAAAGGCTCACTCGAAAGTTGACGAAACGACCGAATTTCATCTCTAGCATCGTCGGTTTTTGCCATAGAATAGTATTCATCCAAAAATGCTTGTTGCATTTGTTCCCAAGTTCGAATACTATTGGCCGGAAGTGTAAGGAACCACTGTTTTGCCTTGTCTTTCAACGAAAATTGGAATAACCGAAGCTTAACTTCCTCTAGTGCGAAATTGTGCCCCCCAATAGTATCACAAATGGAAGAGAACTCCGTTAAATGTGTGTACGGCTCATCATTGGACCTCCCATTGAAGTGAGGAAGTATGTTGATGTAATGCGGTTTACAATCAAACATCCTCCTTTCGCATACTATCGGAGAATTATTCTCGGTCACTATCGGGCGGAAACGATCATTTACTCCCCGTGGAGGTTGTTGACGACGTTGTGGACCATTAACTTCTTGATCGACCGGTCTTCGATTATCCCTTCTTTCACCTCTTTGATCCCACCTTCGATTATCCCTTGGGTTACCACCTCCCACGAAACGAGGAATCCGGTTAGGGTTTGCATTGTTGTTGTTGTTATTGTTGTTGTAAAACCCATCATTCCGGTTCCGTTGGTTATTGTTTCGTGGTTGACGGTTGTTCCCATAACCATCGTTTCTTCCACCTCCGTAACCGTATTCGTCGTCCCCAACATAATTGGCATTTTGGTAACCAAATTCCTCATCGTCATACCTTCTAGCGTTGTAGACGTTTCCCCTATTCACGTAGCCCCAATCTTCATCATCATTAGCTCGATCATCGTAATATCCCCCATCGTCCGAATTTTCCGTATGAATGCTTACGTGTTCCGGCGATTGATAACCGGGAACACTATACGGTTCATCATCGGGGATTGCATTCCTTAAATCGTCGATGTTGAAAAACGGGTCTTCATTTGCGGGATTGCCGCGATCACGGTTACCTCTACGATCGGAATTGACATTCCGATCATCAAGGTTGATAGGTAACGATGCTTGTCAGTGAAGGGTTTGTTGTTGAGGTGTTCGTTGGGTGTTGTTGGTATTTTGGTTTCGGAAAGGTGGAGTGGGTGGTCTTGCGTTGGTGTTACCACCCGGTTGCTCTTGAGGTATAGGTTGGGTGTTTTGAGCGGGATAAAAAGTTCCTCGGGATTGGAATTGATTTGGATGGAGATTTTGGTTAGGATTAAAGTCTTGGTTAGAGTTGTGGTTTGCCATTGAATCGGTTTCAAGGGTCGGTGTGAGTGGTGGTGTTTGGTTGGTTTGATTAGAAGCAAGAGTTGCTTCTAACCGGCTTGCTAGGTTCCTTCTTGCGAGTCTTTCGATTTCCGGTTCGTAGACTAAAGGTGAAGTCCTCCCGGAATTTCGTGTACGCATGCACTACCTGTAACCTGCACAAGTAACACATCCCGCGTAACAAGGAAAAAGACAATACAAAAAGAAAGCTAAACAAGTTAAACAGTTAATCACAAAAAATTCAAACAATATCCAAACACAAAGCGCACGCACTCCCCAGCAACGGCGCCAAAATTTGATCGGAGTGTCGCGCTCCGGTCAAAGATAATATTTATAAGCCCAAATTACCCTTAACAATGTGTTAGTGGTAGTAAGGGGTCGATCCACGAAGAGTATGTGGTTTGTGTATGGATTTGACTGAATTATAAAGACTTGTCACAATTATGAAGCTTGCCAGATATTTTTGTATTTTTGTTTAGTAGAAAAATGTGAATTTGGATTACTGAAATCGAATTACTGAATTAACAACTACTACTTAACGATTGCAAGAAATTTGGATACGAGAACAATAATAATAAAAAGGGATCACACCCGGTTTCGGTAATTGCTAACCTAGGATCTCTGCAAGTTTTAGTTTTAACTCAAATGCATTTGATTAACGGATTTAGTGTACCGTGACTTAGGTGCTACTAACTATCAACGCCCCGAAGAACGGACAAAAAGACACTTTGTAATCAACACAAGTAAATCCTAACAATGATAATGCACAATTACATATCACCGTTTCGTGAAGTCATAACTTTTAACATCGCTCGACAATTCACGAATTCGTAACAAATGTAACACTATTATCAAGAGTTTCAAAAATCAAATACAAATTATCACTAAGTTAAAGCAAGAACAATTCGAAACCCTAAAATTAACAACTACCTACACCGGGGTGAAACCGAGATGATTAGCCGCTCATGGTTGATGCAACTTGATCACCGGATGTTTGGAATACGGGTGGAGTCATCTTGAAGCTTGATTGGATGATTGGTGAATGATGAAGGTTTGGTAATGGTTGATGGTGAATGGTGAATGGATGAACTAGGGTTTGGATGATTATGTGATGATGATGATGAATTCGGGTTGTAGAGATGAAGATAGATGGAATGGTAGGTGAAAAATGGTTGGTGAGATTAGGCTCCAAGATGATGTTCAAAACTTCAGAATAGTGTGTAACCCCCGAATTGAACAGTCAACAACCAATAAGAACCGATCCAACACCTCAAAACCCCAAAATTCGCGATCCTGATTTTGACGAGCCGTCACCGACGGCCTGAAGCCCCGTCGGCGACGGTGCCTGCTTCTCTATATTTGGCCGACGGCCTAGTTTGCTATCTACGGCCAATTCTTGGCGATGGACATATGTGCAAACCGTCGGCGACGGCCCCTATGGGCGTCGGCGACGGTGCCCAGATGTTGGGTTTTCTGTTTCGTCCATTTCTTGAGTCCGGTTGACCCGTTTCGCATCCCGGTGCTCCGGTTTTCGATCCGGTGACCCGTAAAGCTCCCGAAAAGCTCCTTAAACTTCATTAAACCTGCAAAACACAAATTTAATTAAAAGTAGGCTATTCGAGATTAAAAGCCAAGTAAAAACATCAACTTAAACATTAACGAACGCCGGTTTTCAACCACGCATCAAGGAGGATTATCTATAATTAATTAGAAGAGATTAAACTAAAATAATAATTATCTATTAGACTTGGCCTAATATGATGACAAGTGTCCCAAAAATGGTTTCTTTTATTATATAGTACCAGGTGGACACCCGCCCAACGGGCGCGGGTAGATCGTAAACATTGAATGTAAGCCTACGTTTATATGTAAAATTTGATGTGAAATTATTTAATGAATTCACGTTCGCATTATACTAAATAATACATTAATAACGTTTATATGTAAACCTAACCGAAGTACGAAAAAGCCCCTACGAATTCTGTCATTCCCAACTTGTCGACTAATTAAGTTTAGACACAAGAGAAACATAACGAACCCACAAAACATGTTTACTAACACAAATATTCTTTGTTTATAAATTTAGTCCAAGCCCAAACCTTGTTTACTAAATGTGGTCCAAGTCCAAAACCTATTTATTAAATCTGGTCCAAGCCCAAGCCCATATGTTGAAAACTAAACATTTGTTCAGCAGCATTGGGTTTTGTAAAAATCATCGACGATTGAATATCTTCACAACCCTTACACCAGTTCTATCGATTCAGAGGGAAGAATCGTTGATTCCAGAAAACGAACGGAGATCAGTCGATACCGAATAATCATCGCCGAATCCACTACAGTATTCTCTTCACCTTCAATTTCATCTTTTACTATTTTAGTATGTTTGGTTGCTTTGATCGAAATATTTCTTATCATTTGGCTTTCTTTTGACGTCGTATGAGTCAATGTTGTTGATTATTTACATGTAGATTCTGTCGATTTTGTCTATTTATGATACTTAATCGGAAGATTATAACTTTTTTTTACAGTGACGTTGTTTGGGTATAGATATTAAACATGTTTTGTTGATAGAATTTAGATTTTTAGTGTTTAACAAATTTAGATTGTAGTATATGTATGTAATATTTGATAAATTAGGGCTATGTTAAAAATCACTGTTATCACTTTTTGTATAAAGATTTTGTAAGTTTCAGTTGATGTTCTTGATATTGTATAAAGATTTTGTAAATTTCAGTTGGTATAAAGATTTTGTAAGTTTTAGTTGGTGTTCTTGTAAGTTTTAGTTGGTGTTCTTGATATTAAAAATCACTGTTCAATGTTTAGTATAGTTTCGGTTGGTATTCATGATATTGAAAAAGATTAGATAAATAATTTAAGTCTTCCACAGATTGAGTTATAATATTTTGGGTGTTTCACATGTTATGTATGTTCATATCAGTTTTGGTCTTTCACAATCTTATTGATCATATTAAATCTTAATCGAATTGTCTTTACGAATTATTATAAATTCTGGTTTGAAATTATTCGTCGTCGTTTGCACTATGGTAGTTTAGATGATACAGTTGTATTAGTATTATATAATAACTATAATGATAAAAGTTTTGATAATCAGTTCTTTGTTCTGCATATCTATAGAATAGAACACAATTTTGATAATCAGTTCTTTGTTCTGCATATGTATAGTTCACCAATTTGTTTGTTGGAGTACTGACAGTACAAAACATATGAGGATGATTAGAGTTGTTTGATAATCAGTTCTTTGTTTTACTTTGGTTTCAGTTTTTGATAACCAAATCTTTATCAGTGAATAAACTTATTAATTGGTTAACATTCAAGAAAAAGTGTCAATAAATGGGTTGATTTGGTTTTTTTTTTTTTTTTTTGTTAGCTAAATGGGTCACTCTGGTCAAAATGGGTTGCCAAAACTACTTTTTTTAATGTTTGCTTGTTTTGTTTTTGTTCTATTCTATCGTAGTAGTATCAAAACATAAGGTTTGTTTGTGAAGTTTTTGTGAAAATATTGTTTGTTCTTCGAAGGTTTCTATTACCTACTTTGTTTAATGTTTGCTTGATTTGTTTTTGTTCTATGCCATCGTAATAGTATCAAAATAGAAGGTTTGTTTGTGAAGTTTTTGTGAAAATATTGTTTGTTCTTGGAAAGTTTCTATTACCTACTGTGCATAACATGTTTGCTTGTTTTGTTTTTGTTCTATGCTATCGTAGTAGTATTAAAACAGAAGGTTTGTTTGTGATGTTTTTGTGAAAATATGTTTGATTCTTGTGGGTTTTTGTCTCGGGTTTCAAAACAGAGGTTTTGTTTGATTCTTGTGGGTTTTGTTGAAATCTGAGTTTCTTACTATGGATGTTTTTATTGTACAGAATGGCTGTGGATGTAAAGATACGCAAAACACCAACTACGAAGGCGAGAACACTTGACAACCTCCTAGAAGATGGTGCGGTGCACATAAGGAACTGATTGATCAAAACGATCAATTGCATATGAATGAATATAACCCCAGTGTAGCTCTTCGATTTTCCTTGAAAATCCAGAGCTCGGTAATTACATATCTGCCACTGGGGTTATATTCATTTATATGAATGAATATAACCCCAATGGCAGATATATAATTAGCTACACTGGGGTTATATTCATTCATATCTGCTACATTCCGAAGTGCACCCATCAGTAAAGATCCACAATTGCTTGTGGTGGTATGACGTTTTGTCTCTGTATTGTATGTTACGGTCTTTTGTTATCGAGTCTGTAAGTTCCGTCAAGTCTACGAAGTTGGTATGAAGTTTTGTCTCTGTATTGTATGTATTAAAAGTTTACATTTAATATACAATTTAGGCTTTAATAATTTGTTATATATAGTATACATTTAATTGAGTTTTTTTTTCCAAAGTGGTGTAATTTGAAAACTTATTTACCAAAATGGGTAGTTTCAAAAGTATTTACTAAAATAGGTAGTTACTAATTTTATAGTTTCTCACTCCTATTTAAAAAAAATTAAATACGCAGGTGCGTTTATTTTTTTTCGCAACATTCTTTACCATCAGTATTCTTTTTAAATCGTTAGTTTATATGGTTTTTGATGGACGTAAAACACATAGCGATATTGGTTAATATACAACTTTAAGCGAAATATATGTGTGTGTAAACAACAAAAGAACAATTTGTTTAAATATTCGGTTCTATAGTAGTTCATACAAATACATCAAATAAAATCTGTATGTTAATTACCTTACCAAAACTAAACTGCAAATAGTATAATTCAATTAATCATAAAACTTTTTTGTTTAGACAACTGTTTATATACGATATTTTTTATATTTTTACTTTTAAGCTTTATTATTTTAAAAACAAAAAATAATTAAGTATACTAATAATAATAGAAACAGCTAACAGAAAATTTAATAGAAACAAAAAATTTAATATACTAAAAAAGTTATTACTTATTTTCAAAGAAAAGTAACAGGTAACATAAGGTATTTTGAGCCAAAAAAATGTGATTAAAACAGTGAAGATTAAAAAAAAGTATTTATTTATGTATTATGGATTTTTTTTCAAATAAATTCATTTTTTAAGTAAAGAATATAAAACATAAAACTAACTACATTCATGCTAAAAAATGATTAATTGAATAATTATTTGATGGATTGATATCATTATCCAATGAGATTAGGAGTTAGAAACTATAAATTTAGAAACTAGCTATTTTGGTAAATATTTTTGAAACTACCCATTTTGGTAAATAAATTTTCAAACTACACCATTTTGGAAAAAAACTCCATTTAATTATTAGATTGCATTTATTTAAAAAGAGTTGATTATTAGATTGCATTTATTTAAAAAGAGTTAACTATTAGATTGCATTTTTCTCTAAAAAGAATTAATTTTAATTATTAAATCAATGATTTCTTAACAAAAAAGCAAGAAAAGAATTTAGGGGCTCAGATTGATATTTCACTCTTACCATAGGGACGCAAAGTGTTATTAATATATGCCAAAAGACAGTCTTAACCCTGGCACTAACAGTCAAACAGACAGCACACTGACGGAGAGACTCAAAGTGTTATGAATTCATAAGCTCAGGGGCTCAAAAAACGAAAAAAATGAATTTAGGGCTTAGGTTAATGTTTCGCACAAACCACAGGGACGCAAATTGCATTTTACTCTTATAAATCTATTATCTAATACATCATTTAGTTCCAAACCAATATAAATGAAAAATATGAACACAAAACAATGTTTAAAATTTGGATTTTCAAAACAAACACATATGCCTTTAGAAACATTCTCCTGTAAAAACCACAGCATTTTCCAAAGTCGTTAGACAAAACTGCATGAAAAACAAAATCGATAAATTTAGGGAAAATGGGTTTGAAAGATGATAACCCAACAGTGGAGGATCTCATTCTACAGCTTTGATAAATGCAGGGATGTTCTCAAATAAAGGTTCCTAGATGTTTGAAGGTCAACAAAGAATGACAAATGTCTACAGTGCTACTTCTTTCGACATTTGTCGGTCTTCAAACATCTAGGAAACATTATTTAAAAACATACCTGAATTCATCGAAGCTGTAAAATGAGATCTTCAACTATCGCGTTATCATCTTTCAAGCGCATTTTCCCTAAATTTATCAATTCTGTTTTTCATACCTTCCAAAGCCACCTATCCGGCTCCAACTCAATACAAAAATTAAAACCTGAATCAATGAAAAGATTTTGTTAGAGTTATGATCATGAAAACAACTGTTTTCAGAAAAGGTTTTAAGTCATAATTATAAGTCAAAACCACTTTTGACTTAATAAGTCAAAACCACTACTTCCAAATGCAGAATCTACTCACATGTCATTTCATCTTTAGTTCCAAAATAACGTTGAATTATAATTCAACATAATTTGGAACAGAATTTTATCAAGAACTAGAACTTTCAAAAACCATTTTTAAATTAAAGTATTACAGTTGACATATAAAAGTCAAAAGATCAAAAGTCAAGCAATTTTCTTACAAAACTTACCTGTAATCCTGTTCGGCTCTACTGTTTAACAGCCACTTCTAACCGTTTATCAGAATCTGTGAATAGTGTAGTTGATGACCAAATAGATTCTGATGGAGTTTTTGACCGAATAGTGTGTCTAATTCACCAATACCATTGTCAGAACACCAGGCTCAGATTGTGCATAAAGATGACAACACCATGGCTGCAAGAGAGGTTGGATGAACAACTGCCATCCTACAAACTTGTCATGCCATGCTATCTTCATTCAATTTTTACTCACATCTACAAAATCATCATAGCCTCATCTTGAAATAAAAAGAAAATTGCACTTTGCATTCATTATTTACTAAGACAAATATTCTTTGTTTATAAATCTGGTCCAAGCCCAAGACCTGTTTATTAAAACTGTCTCAAAAGCCCAAGCCCATATGTTGAAAACTAAATATTTAATCAGTCGCATTGGGTTTGTAAATCATCGACGATTGAAGGTTATCGAAACCCTTACACCAGTTCTATCGATTCAGCGGGAAGCAACATCACGTGGAGTTGGTCTAATTGACCAACACCATTGTCAGAATGCCAGGCTCAGATTGTTCATCAAGATGACAACACCATGGCTGCAAGAGAGGTTGCATGAACAACTGCCATCCTACAACATTACCATGCCATGATGCTATCTTCATTCAACATGTTTTTACTCAGATCTACAAAATCATCATAGCCTCATCTTGAAAGAAAAAGAGAATTGCACTTTGCATTCATTTTTATTCACCATCACAGTCAACCCTAAATGTGTTATTACTCATGTTCAAGATAACCTCTTTCGTGTTCATGTGCGCAAGAAGAGAGGAAGACACAAAGGATGTTATCTTGAACATGAGTAATAACACACCTGTCTTCAATCTTTATCTCTGAAATCAAGAAGCACAAAAAAACATCAAGAACCAAGAAGTCAAGGAGCCTGTGCTCATAAGCGATTGAAGAAATCCAGAATTTTCATCATGCTCATAAATTTTAGACAAGGAATTGAACAATTCTACTACTACAAATTTTATAGCAAGCCAAATTATAGATGATCTAAAGGTGGAAACCTAGAAATATGTAGGAGAAATTGAATAAAAATTAGTTACCAGACCTCTACATTTAGTGTTTTGAATGTGATAGTTCATACCTTTAAGATGAAATCAAAGTTGGTGAAAACCCGAACAAATGCATGTTCTAACAGTCATTGATTATAAAAACATATATAGCTTAAATAAACAAAATGGCAGATTTCCTTGAAATTCATACCAGAAATTAGGTAATGAAGGCGTGAACTTCTTACCAATTGTGAGCTGACAGCTAGACAACAAATCACGCTATCAACGAAACTGAAAAATGAAACACTAAAGCCTTTACTTCAAAAAGATCTATGAAGGATATATTGAAAGCTATGTATCTAGTGTGTATTTCAATAACGCAATTATTTACCAAATGTAAAACATATTTTACTTACATGCCCTTTCCTTAGCGTTCTTTGATCACCGAATCAAACCAGAATTCGATCAAAAGTGGTTTCCATTTATTCTGATAGGAACATCATTGATTTTGATATTTGCATTTGTTCGGCTGCACACTTCAGAGTTGTAGTATACATGGTTGTATCCATATACTTTAGTTCAAAAACCCTCTCATCTCGGTTCTTCCAATAAAGCTCTATACATATTTCATAAATTCAGCCAATTTGACTACATATGAATAGAAAAAAACGTAAATGGAAAGAACTACATTGATATGAAACCACCAAATCACTAAATCACTTTATTACCCTTCGCTTCCACACTTTATTAACATTCAGAAGCACGAAGATTACAAATGATGCCCATAGTACTGGAATGAAAGTTTTCAGAAGAATTATGAATAGTTACGGTGATTAAATGTTGAAATCTACTCCCCACTATTAAATATCTAAATTTTTGTTACTTATTGTGTTTTGAATTTTAAGCAATTGTGATTATTAAATATCTAAATTTTTGTTTTTTTTTTTTTTGAAAATTATCTAAATTTTTGTTAGTTATTGTGTTTTGAATTTTAAGCAATTGTGATAGGAAATTGAATCTATACATATAATAAAAAAAATCAGATTTAGGACACTTGTCATATTATGGAATGATCTTTATAGAGTTTTCTCGCCTAAAATGTATTTATTCACATTTATCCCTACTTAATTTTTAAAATTTAAATAAATATCATAAGTATCAATTTAAAAATTTTACTTTTAAAATAAAAGGAATTTTTTTCAAATATTATATTGTAAAGGTTGTTCCCATCCTCCGTTTATCATAGGAAATAATTTTTAAAACTAATATTTTCAAAATTAATATGAAGATAAATATGATATGAGTATTTGTGGTTTAAAAGTATGTTCCACCATATTAATTAATTTTCGGATAAACCAAATAAAATGTATTTTTTCAAATATTAATATGGAGGTTTTTTTTATTTTAAAAATATTTTCCCTATTATCTTTTTCCAAACTTTATATATTATATTACTTAAAAGTTTACCCATCTTCGTTTTTCCAAATACAATGCCAAACGAATAACTACGTATTTTAAACAACATGTATAAGTGTTATTAGTAACTTTTTTACTTAGAATGGTTTTTTTTTAACTGGAGATATGTATAGATATTATTCATGTTGAATAATTATTAAACAGATAAAATATTAAAGGAATATTATAAAGTTGTTCGTTTGATGAAATTAATAAATACAATGAGTTGTATAGTTGTGTTTGTTATTTGATATAAAACAATCTTCGTTATAAAACATTTACGAATGTTCTATATTATTACGAATGTCGGATTTGTACATGACTCCCATAAACATTACAAGATTCTGAATTTGAAAATTCCAAGTTTACAAAATTCTGGGGTTTTCAATAAACACTTCTTCATTCGATATTAAATTGTATTATAAAATTCTAACTTTGAAAAATATTAAAAATTAAACATTACAATTAACACTTCCTAGGATATCTATTTCTCTCGCCTTCTTCCATGCAATTTCATTTTTTGTTTTAATTTGCAGATCGGCTAGCATATCACAGGTCTTTTGATCCTGTTTCAGCAGATGTGTGTTAAACTCTTCTGCTTTTTCTTTAAACTCTGATGGAGTAGAACAAACAACTTCATCCAGCAGTGCAATGCTACTCCACGTCTGCTTATAATATTTATCACTCACCATAGCAACTATTTTGTTGAGTTCTTCATCTTTTCTCTATTCATGGAGTGACCATGTTGAATATTCAATTTTAAGATCGGTAGTATCCGACCAGTGGTAGAAGGTTTTGCTTGCCATTTAGAAAGACTGTGAGTGGTTTTGGACGTTTTGTTTTAGGATGAAGGGTTTTTTTACAAATGAAGTCTTGATGTTTTCAAGTAGAATCATGATCCTTTATAGTGTTTGAAATATTTGATAGGGTAAACGAAGAGACGTCTGCTAATAAAGATCATCTTTTTTTGGAAGTTTAAATTTTGTTCTTTGGTTTTCTACATATTTAATTTTACTGGTTTCCCATGAAGAGACATCTCCCATATACACGTTTTTCATTATTAAATCATTAAATGTATCAGGTTTTTAAATATAAATTTTTATTTAATGGTTGCATTTAAATTTGACCTTTGGGCTGTTACATGTTCTATATAATACCTTTGCAAATTCAAATGTTGTTTCATCATACCCAGATTCATTCAGTGAAATAGAAGAGCAACTCTTATTGTTTTTGTTTTGCCTTAGTTCTTATAAATACATTAAAATGGAGTCACATACTTCTGCACAATCTGAGGATTTCAAGCAACGCTTTATTAAACAAATCGAAGAGCAAGTTTTTGCTGATAGGGCTACTCTTAAAGAGTTGAAGAGGTGTTTTAACGGACTGCAACTTGGTCTGCTGACAAGAGATCGACCAAGTTTCGAGAGACCTGATGTATTGGCCGACTACTTCCGTTCGTGACCTGTGTATTGCGAGTAATATAGAGTGTGGAGAAAGAGACCTGGACTTCATGAGAAAGATCAATGACATACATTGAGAAGTTCAGTGCTCCATGGAGTTGAAGTTAAAGTTTCTTGATTCTTGCAATTAGAGTTTAAGTGTCTGATTAGTTTTCTTTTTTATATGTAATTGTTACTTTTTTTAATACTTTATACTTTAATCGTATTAATTTATTTTATGACAGTTTATTTTTGCTCAATGATATGAGTCTGAAGATAAAGACACAGTGTTCCATTCTCGATAAATTAGAAAATCTTTCATCTGAAAAATTGTTTTTTATTGTGTTTTATTAACATTTTAATGATTCTTTGTTAGTTACAGCTGATGATGATCATAGTACCTTACACATGGTTGTTGTGAGTTATCCACATATATATTCTAATTATATCTCTTAAATTCTTGCTTGTATGTATCTTCATTTACTTCAGTCGTTAAGTTTGTTTACGACCCTCCTGCGTTTGTTTCATTATAATTTTAGGTATGGTTTTAGGCTGACGAATTTTTTTTGGTTTTGTTTTAAATGCTGAATTTTTGTTTTGTTATAGGTTCTTCAAACACAAAACGACTTGTTCTCAGCTAACCAACTTTCTAAGGAAATGGAAAGACTCAATTGGAAGTTTACAAACAACTAAGTGCAATGTATCAATTTGAATGCATGTAATACCAATGTAAAAGACTAAGCCCATGACCTAAGTGTAACCTGACAAAATTACTGCAATAGTGCAATATACGAATTTCAATGCATGTAATACCAGTCACACAAGCATGATTACTTTGGATCTCATACCTTGTTTTAGGAGTTTGCATTGTCTAATTTACCCTTGAATGAAAGCAATTCTTTGAAAAGACCCACCTGAATAATGTAGTAAACAATTAGTACACTTTAAAACCAACATATTGCATGGAATTTTACCGAATACACAACCAATTAGTACACTACAAATTGCATTAAATCGAGCAAAAATCAGCACAACGTGCACTTTACCTTAAGATGAAGATCCTTATGGTCAGCCTCTGTATTTCATATATTATCATTATCATGGATTCCAAACCTATGCCGGTTTCTGGAAAGCATTTTGTGCCACTTATACACTAATTTTACAAAATAAAAAAATCTTAGAAATAAAAATTAATTTGCAAAAACAAAATATATAAAAAGGTAACGATCGTATTTTAAAGGGTAATATTACTGCATCTTAAAGACGGTGTTTGATTATTAATATTAACATGCAACCGTTTATATGTTTTCATCCAGTGTTTGATTATAGGGATGGGGATGAGGACCATAGACTCATACTTATATGCTACATAGCAAATAGCGATAAATAGCGTGTGCTTTTTTATAAATATGATTACACTGTAAAATTTGTTTTTGAAATTTTTATATGTATGTTATATCAAAATACCCTGGTATATACAATTTTTGGGCAATTCTTTATGTTCATATAAACAATCAGTATGTCAAGTATCTACTTTGATTACAAAATTGATACTATCTAAAATGATTCTATGATTTATAGAAAAAAAAGAGTTAGGGGTGACTGGATTAAGAATATGCACTTTATCCATACAAAATGCCTATTTTTAAGTAAACACTTCTTACCTAAGAAATTGCCCTTTGTGGCTTTGTCTAGATGATTATGTGACCAGATGAGTACCTGTCACGACTTCTGTATCAACCGCTCCAGCTCCACACAGTTTTTTGTCAACAACAATAGAACCATCTATGTTTCGCGATGAAGAAAATAAAATGAAAGTAAAAAACTAAAAACGTCAGCAAAAAGAGGTCTCACTTTTATTAATCCGTTTCACGAACTTGTGTGTTTAGACTTGCAAACATACCTAAAAAACTACGGTAGAACCATAGTTTTTTTGTATCAAACATAGATGAGTACCTGTCACGACTTCTGTATCAACCACTCCAGCTCCACACAGTTTTTTGTCAACAACAATAGAACCGTCTATGTTTCGCGATGAAGAAAATAAAATGAAAGTAAAAAACTAAAAACGTCAGCAAAAAGAGGTCTCACTTTTATTAATCCGTTTCACGAACTTGTGTGTTTAGACTTGCAAACATACCTGAAAAACTACGGTAGAAACATCTCTGCATGATCGAAGCTTGCATTACAGGTTGTTATGAACCATCAACGTTAGTAAAGTTCTTGACACAAATATAGAGATTCGAGTCCAAAACTGGTTGTTATGAAACATCTCTGCATGATCTAAAAGGGTGTATACCTTCACCATGCACATTCTTTGGAACCATGAAAGCCAATTTCCTTCATTTTCCATCCACTGCGCCTGAAACAAATATTTATAGATATTTAAAAACCATTTGCAATCAAAATCATCATGATATAAATATGGTCTAAAAGTTTTACATGTAGTACTATTCATTGAGAGTCATGTGCAATTATGATAACTTTCAAGCATCTTGAGCATACCCAGCGAAACATACTACTAAAAGAGCAGTTGAATTGGTCTTTAGCATTACAGAATCCGACATTTGTCTTACACCAGACCAATTTTTCCCTTTATGATCTTCAGTAACAAATTTTAATGTCCCATCCCTTTTAAGTTATCTAAAACTGCATTCCATGGTTACTCGTTAGAAAACCATGATTGATTCATTAAAAATAAAGAAACTTATCAGTTCAAATTTGATTAAAGATCATACCATCCAAGTCAGTGAACAACTAAAGAGAAATCTTAAAGCATCTGTTTGAACGGATATCGACATCGAGTTTCGGAGAGAAACTTTACAGATATCAATTAAGAAACTCATCGATCATTATCCTGCAGACATGAATCAGGTGAATTCTTTTGTGAGAGATGATTACTTACTAAACTATTTCATCTAAACAACATACAAGATCCTTTTCGAATCTAAGATATTTACAGCAATAATAATAAACTGAAAAGAGAAGTGTAAACTACACGAAGTAAGTTCTCATAGCTCCTACGTTACATGAAGCTCAGCCGTTGTTTAAAGAAGTATGGCTAGTCTCTTCCATGTACCTACACATGAATATACATGAGAACAATTCACCAAAACAACTTTCACAAACATGGAGAGCCCCTTCAATTTGCTTCAGCTCTTATATACCAACATTCAGAATTTAAAATCATTTTATACCAACATTCAATTTGCTACAGCTTTTATATACCAACTTGAAGTCATTTGCATCAATGTCACATCTCTCATTATATAATTCAATGAATATAACTTTCAAGAAATAAACAGGAAACAAAAGTGTTTATATATACTGCTGACACTTAAAATAAGATCAAAATCTACTAAAAGTAACATTTCACATTCAACACCTAACTCTTAAAATAAAAAAATAAAAAAATCCTAAAAAAGCATTAATCAGCCCTAATTTCAAGATCCAAACCTAAAACCACAGAAACTACAAACCCTAACTAACCCATTCGATCATAAGTAACCTAAAAACACATAAAGAATCAACAACACAATCATAGAATAATCAACATCCGTACGAGCTCAATCATAGAACACTGAAGCATACGAAATCAAAAATGTAGAAAAACTTTACCGAAATTGAGCTCTGGAGGTGTAAAAAACAGAATCATATCAGATTGTGAAGTAGAAATGCATCGATTTCAACTCATTGCAACTGAATCTGTTGGCGTTACTTTCAAGACCAAACTGTAGTTGTTTGTTGCAAGTGAATCATCACAATACTCCGATGATTGTTGTTCCAACAAAGTGAGGAGCGTTGATCTCGACAGTAGCATCGCGATCCATCGTTTGGTTGCAAAGGATTTGTGAAGAAAAAAGCCCTAATTTGCAGAGAGAGAGAGAGAGAGAGAGAGAGAGAGAGAGAGAGGATATAGAGAGTGAAAATCGTATGTGAATTTGAAATGTCCGTAGATTGGAGGATGTAATAATGGAGCTCATTTTCTAATTTGAAATTGAAATTCAAATGAAGAGGGTAAAGTTTTAAAGTGAATTATTTATGATTTATGATGTAATAATGAAGTAAGAAAATCCTAGTTGGCATAGTTGAGAGGATGACACCTAAGCTTTTCTTATGTCAGCATTACTTCTCCTTTTATAGATAAGTAGATAGACTAGTATCATTTATTTATTTTTTAAACCCAGCAAATAATTTACACTTTTTAGAGTTTTTTTTTTCCTTCAAAAGTCATGTCATTTTTTGAAAATTTAAAAAATAGTCATTACTCGAACAAGTTACAAATATGAGATCAATACCGGTTTCAAAATGGGGAAATAATAGACGTCGTGGAGAGCGACAGTTTCAAGGTTATTTCATCAACACGAACCAAAAAGGACATGTAAAAAGAATTAAATTAAATCATAGCAAAAAATGTGGTAACATAAATCATGAAAAGCTTATAAAAATTCATTCGTAATCCTTGCAAGGGCTTCTTTTTTACTAGGGTTGGTTAATCGTGTCTTATCGGGTTTAACAGGTCTCTGACGACGCGAATAACATAAGTATTAAACATGAATACAACTTGTTTAACTACTTTATATCTCATGTCTATAACACAGTTGTATGTTTTGTATACCAAAGAGAAGAAATGTTTGATCGTAGCCTCCTACTTCTATTTATTTTTAAAAAGGTAAAAAACCAAATAGTGTACTTTTTCAGTAAACATGTTTAATCGTGTCTTATACAGATATCTATTGACAGCCCTATTTTTGACGATATAAAACTACGAATTAGAAACGTGTTTAAAAAGTCATCACAAATTGCTAAGAGGCTGTTTGTTTACCTCTTGATGAGTCTTTTAATGATTCAGACATCTTACTGGTTCAGCACTTAATGGTTCAGACTGTTTGTTTCGCGAGCAGATGTCTCAATGGTTTAGACATTTGCATCTGAATGGTTAAGCATTATACTAAGTCTGAATGGTTAAGACCTCTAATCTGAATTGATCAGACATTTGTCTTTAAACGGTTAAGCATTATACTGACTCTTAATGGTTCAGAACTTTTACCGATTCAGCACTTAATGATGCAGACCGCTTATTGGTTCAGCACTTAACCATTCAGAAGTTGCCAAACAGCCCCTAAGTCACTTATATTTGATTTTCGAAATTGTAAATACTAGACAAATTAAGTAGAAGCATCGTTTGTAAATTATTATATATCACCTTCAAAGCAAATTACCATGCTAAAAGATAATTACCAATCAGAAAATAAAAGGTTATAATATTTTATAACCGAAGTAGTTAAAGAAAACAAGAACGAGGAAGAACAAGGTTGTGGCTGAGACTTGTGTTCGATATTATTTCTTTAAAACAAATTTCATGTCTCTCTCAGAGAACGTCTTTGTCTTAGGGTGTCCAGGGCACTTAGTGAGAGCCTAGTGGTGAGCCAAGTCCCCGAGCGGAAACACCGCCACCATCAATTCAGGGAAGCTAATCGGGGAATGGGATCGGTGGGTATTCACCGATGAGGGGACTTGATTTTAAACGGCTATATAGTCGTTATATGTTTAAAAAAAAATTCCTAACCCCTATGATACTACCACTTCAATCTTTTTATTTTTCAAACCCAAAACAACTCTCACCCATTCAACTCATCTAATTTTTTTAACCAATCTTTAAAAAAAAATGGATTCCAAGTTCCCGTTTTTTTCTCCCCTGCCCGACTTTCCCGACGATGAAGATTCATCGTCAAGCGATGGTAGTTTAATTTTCTTCCAAAATCTCATCCAACAAGCGGAGCTACTAGACACGGCATCGTCTAGTAAAAAAATTGTCCGTCGAGATCGTGTGGGAGGCCACGAAACACTCATGGCCGATTATTTTTTCGATAATCCAAAATTTAATGCCGATATTTTTCGTCAGAGGTTTCGTATGTCCAAGTCTTTGTTCCTAAAAATTGTTAGTGACGTGGAAGCGAATAACGAGTGGTTTCAAGAGGGCTTAGACAGGAGAATGAAGAAAAGTTTCACGGCGTTGCAAAAGGTTACTTCTGCGATTAAACAATTTGCAATCGGTAATCCACCAGACGAAAACGACAAGTATTTAAATATGGCTGAAAGGACCTCTCGTGAGTGCCTTGATTATTTCTGCGAGACGGTCTGTAGAATGTATGCCGGTGAATTCTTACGTAGACCAACGAGCCACGACGTTGCGCTATTGTATCAGGCTCATGAGGAGAGACATCACCTACCTGGTATGTTGGGTAGTCTGGATTGTACACACTTCGTCTGGAGAATGTGCCCCCACAGAATTGCGTGGACAATATATGAGAGGCGATCATCAATACCCGACAGTTATGTTAGAGGCGGTGGCGTCTCAAGATTTGTGGGTTTGGCATGCTTTTTGTGGCCCGGCGGGTTCACAAAACGATATCAACGTGCTCTAACAATCTCCGTTATTTCTTACTCAACGAAACGGAACGACGCCAAATTGTCCATTTCAAGTGAACGACCACTTATACAAACGCAGGTATTATCTTACTGATGGGATCTACCCTAGCTGGTCCGTGTTTGTGAAGTCTTTTCCATATCTTCACATCCCGAATGAAAAAAAAGTTCAAGAGGCAACACGAGGCGCAAGAAAAGATGTGGAACGGGCGTTTGGTGTGTTAAAGGCGAAGGGGGAATACTAAGTCGTCCAATGCGTTCCAAAACGGTGAAAAAGATAAGGTCCATCGTGTATACGTGCATTATTTTACATAACATGATTATAAAAGACGACGGAAGGGCGATAGCACCGACACACATTCAAGATCTTCCAGTCGAACCCGTCTTCAATGATACAGCTTTTAGCGAGCTCAATGACGAATAAACGCATTGGAGACTAAAACACGATCTCGTTGAGCATCTCGGACGTTTAGATCTACCTCACCTTGAAGTAAATTCCGACGACGAGTAGTTTGTTTTTTTTATTTTTCTAGTTTGAATGTAATTTTTATTTTTAATTTAATGAAATGTCTTTTATTTAATTTTTATTAATATTTGTTTAATTTATAAGCATGCATAATTACAACAAATAAAAAAAACAAGTCCCCCAAGAGAGGAGTGCCGCCAACAAATTTAGGGTATGAGGGGAGTTAAAGGGGAAATTGATGTGGCGTGTGCTAATTGATTTTTTGTAAGAGATGTCACTCCCCTAAGAGAGGAGTGCCCCTCTCACCCTTAGAAATACAACCAAGATAATAGTTGTACTGTCACGGGGCCTAAAATATACCTGACAATAGTATGTCACAAGTTGCTGAAAATTTGTGTTTGTGTGTTTGTTTTTTAAAGTGTGTTTCCAACTAAGGTACTACATTAGATTTTAGCCATTAAAAATTGTCAAATAATTTTACATCATTAAACGAGAAAAGTAAATTGTATTAATCGTTCTTAACAGTGATTTAATAATAAGTTACAATTTGATTTAAACATAAGTTTCAATGATTTAAAGGTGACTCTTAAATGCAGGGGCGCAGCTTAGAAGACTTCCGAGGGGGCGCCCGACCCCTCGAATTTTTCGATGCGTAGTGTTATGAATAGTACTTTCGTATAGAAAATTTTTAGGTATATACGTTTCCACCCCCCCCCTCCCCCGGTTTCGGAAAAATGGGGGGGAGGCGAAGCTTCACCACTGCTTAAATGGCACATGGTGACGCAAGTTTAGAAAGTGCGTCCATCACCTATACACACGCAGGCGAGCTAGACGTGCAAACTTAGGGTCCCTACTAGTTTCTTTGTCAAAGGAAATAATATTTGGGTGCTCCTTATAAAGCACTGAGGGGTTTGTTGATGGGAAAAACGCGCAATCCGATCACAAACGATAAACTAAAATCGCGAAAGCAAACTTCGTTTGACAAAAAATTTTCCCAATTCGAATGAATCTGAAAGGATGCAAACAAATAGGCTATAAAAATAATAATAAGAGACATCAAATTTTAGCGTGAAAAACCTCTCAAAAAGGAGAGTAAAAACCACAGGACTACTAGAGCTGCTTAAAATCCACTATCACCAAAATAGAGCAATACAAAGTCTTCACTAGATAAAACTAGAGGCATACAAGATCATCATATATTTGGCACAAACTAACTTCAAGTATATGGAATCAAATAAAAGAAACAAAGACAAGTAAGAAGTATCACCCAAAACTGTAACTTCTCTTCTCTCAAGTCTGCACTAAAAAAACCAAGAATGGAGATCACAGTTTTTCTTCTCAAGTCGGCAGAGGAACTGTAAAATATCTTATGTGAGCCACTCCAAAAACATATTCACCAAGGAAATAAATGAAACCCTTTTAGGGTCCTCGTGCGTCAGGCCCTATGTTGGCCCAAGTCAAAACCACAATTAGTTTAATTGCTTCCTTGTTAACGTCATGCAAGAGCCCACAAAAATTATCTTCAAAACAATTTTATTGTTTCCTTTTGTTGGCATCAGAATGCTCAAAACAAAAACAACCATATTTTGTTTTCCTTTTTTTTCTTTTATTTTATCACACTAAAATAAAAATATTATCAACCCATGTTGATAGAATTTGTTAGGCTTTCTCATGGGCAAAAATAACCCAACATTTGTCTCTATCCCTATGCTTTTTGAACGACAAGGCTCAGCAAGAAACTGAGAATAGACAGGGAAAATACAAGAACAAGACAAAGGGGGGAAATTACAAGTTTACATGATCTTCACCAAAGATTAAAGTCATCTCACATTCTCCAATATGCAAACATAGTCTTCGAACGATTCGATAACCACAGGAAAGTCATTTCTTTAATATCGTCTACCACCTTTGTGTGAGAACTAAGTCACTAACCTTACCATTAAATTGTTTATCATTTGTTTAAGCCACAATCTCCACATCTCAACATAGAAAATAGACAACGAGTTTCCTTTTGAACTTATTCGAGCTCCCCTGATTATCGTGTCTGATAATAGACTTGCAACGGTCAACCCAGTCGGTAAAGGCATGTTCACCCAGCTGCACATCTCTTTCCAAACTGCTACAACCACTGAACAATTAACCAGAGTGTGATTTTAATGTATTTAAAATTGAACATATAATTCACTTCATTTGGTGCCTGATTTTAGTCGTTTTCTTGCATAAATATAGTACTACGTATATAAGTTATTTTTTGTGTGCTTTTGATTTTCAGAAACAAATGGGCCACAAAAGAAAAAAGATGGTGTTTCCATGCAAGAAATCAAGTTTTCAAGAAAACCGACCAAGACGCGCCCCCGTACTCTACCAGACACGCCCCCGTGTAGATGCATTCCTAGAAAAGACAAATCAGAATACAAGACACGGTGTTTTGTCCTTTGAAGCACCACCCCATGCTTACATCCTTGGGGAAAAGGAAGGAGGGGGGACGCCACATCAAACATGCCCCTGTGCCCAAGCTCCCAAGTGAAGTCAAAAGAGATGGGGACGCCACAAAGTTGATCACGGTCGTGTCTCACCTAGAAACAGCCCGTGCCTCATGCCCAACGTCAACTTTCCAGCTGTCACAAACGGACAATATTGCAAAAGTCAACAAATGGGTCGTGCCTCACTAGGCACGGTGCCATGCCTCACCCTCTATCCAATCTATAAATTCAACGTCAAGATCACCACCCCTTACATCCATTAACCTACTTCCATACCACACTCCCACACCCTTCCACCGTACATCCATCACCACATTTCTAATCTAGTTTTCTTTATCATTTCGGTTTAAATTTAAGTCCAAGATTGTAAGAAATATTCTTAACAATCATTCTTGTATGTTTATCTCTAATTAATCAAGTTTGATGTTGTTTATCTTCATAGCCATGAGTGGCTAAGTTCTTGCATCACTTGGGGGAAATGAATCCTTAATGGTTTTCTAACCCCATTTTATGAATGACCTTAAGTAACTAATCAATATACTGAAAGTGAATTTTACTGACAAATCATTAACCTTGTGTTTGATTAAGTCAAACATTCACATTTTCTATGTCTACATAGTTAATAAAGTGTTAATTGCCTCAAAGAGGGTTAGAGGTTTTGGTTTAGGACTATGGGTTTGGTAATTTTTGTCTCAACATAGTGGCAAAATCTAAGCATTGAGTACTTGGTGTCACACCCCAACCGACAGTGGAATGTGTCGGGGTTGTGCATAACTCATGATACTATTTCAAATTAAAATATTTAATCATACCATAATTCAATTGTCAATACAAGAAACAAATAGTTATCAAACAAAACATAACATGAAATAAAGTTTTATTTATCAAGTCTAAGTCCGTAGCATCCTACGTGAATCATCAAGCTTGAAAACATCTTAAAGAACATCACTTGCATGAGCTAGTACGTATCGGTTAAGAGTTTAACTTTTAGATTTGATACTAATTTTTTTATTAGAGTGATTGAGCTAGTACGTATAGATATAGTTGTAAATTTGTATATAGTGAACCAAAATCTAATAGAGTGGTATATATAAAACTATAAATTTAATTTATACTTTGACAACTTTGACAATTATCTTTACAAACCAAGCTTTTATCTACCCAATCCCATGTTTGTTATAAGAACAGTTGGAGAACTATGTTCCATTTTCCCTCATATGGAGTTAAATGCGCAAATTCAACTATGACTCCATACTAGAGGTGGTAAAATAGGCGGATCAAGATAACGGGTCAAAATATGTAAATATGTAATCTTCAATACTGGTAAGATAGGTTTAATTCGGTTACATTTTCACATTATGAAGGGGTATGGTCCCAAAAAGCCGCGCAAACCTCCGTTGAGGTTGCGCGTGAGACCATACTCCTTATTTAAATAAACTTCTACCAAGAGTGCCGCGCGAGGTACAACACTTCTGTCCTACGTCGCGCGAGGCCTCGCCCACAAGAAACTCCGATATCAGCACTTAGCATAAAATAAAGGAACACATGGGCATACTAGCCCGCGCGGGTTAGTTAGATGCTCAACAAGAACCGCATAGGAAGGTAGCGCAAGGCTACCTCCAGTGGTACGCAAGGTACAAGTGGCAGTGAAAAGAGCCAATGAGCGTCCAGCGGGCTCTGGTCGATCGTGCGCCATGATCGTCTGACGAGAAGTACGTAAGGACGCCTACGTGGCACCAATCAGGGGACGGAGACGTCTGTCCCACGATCTCCACTTGTCTGCTGATGGCAGAAGAGCAGCAGGGCCGACAACAATGACACGTGGCTCCAATCAAGGTGCGCCAGCACCGGAGAACTTCTAGAAGCCACTAAACGGTCGACACTAGTGAGACAAAGAGCACATCCGTTGTGTTGTCCATTTCCGGCCTAAGGCCCATCAGCCCATATCCCCTTACACCTCTCCGGCTATAAATAGGGACCTCAGTCCACAGGTTAAACATTCTACTCCCTCTACTCCCACTCTTAACACTTAATTATCCCCCAAAGCAGTCGCTCATTCTCACGCCGGAGCCCGGTTAAGAGGGAAACCCCCACATTCCCCTCTTAACGAGTAACGGTGTTCTGTTTTGCAGGATTGAACCTTAAGTCGGAGCTCAAATATTCATAAGAAGATTAACCACTATGGTAGAAACATAAACCAAACTAATTAGTCCCTAAATTAGTTCAGTGTTTCTTCATTGGCGCCCACCGTGGGAAGGCCCATACTTGATCCACGAGGTGCTAGGCAAAGGGGCTTACAAGTTACGCACCTTAGATGGTCACATCTTACCCCGAACGTGGAATGCGCAACAACTGCGCAAATGCTATATGTGATGTTACTCCGGCCTTGAGCCTTCGAACACCAGTATCGGCCATGCGCCCTTTTGTACTTTCCTATGTTGGCTATACGCCCTTTGACAATTAATGTATGTTGGCCTAAGCGCCCGTTTCCAAAGCAATGAAAGCATACGACATGTTTTCTATTATATCTTTCGTTACAAATGCATGTTAAAACTTCTGATTAGCACGAAAACACTCCAGCAACCTAGAAATTCTCAAACAAGAACGCCTCCAAGGTCCTCCGCGAACAAAGCGCAAGACCGGGCAGTTCCACTTACTCGAAGAGACTTCCATTTATTCGAGCTAATTTAACCTAAGTTTTTAACAACAGTGCAATAATTGTAACGGGAAAGAACAAACAAAATTCATTCAATATAAAACAAGTGCAGCAGCGCAAAGATGTACATTCAAAGAAAGCAAAAAATTACAAGGCACAAAGCCTAATCGACAGCCTATTCGAGTGCATGTTGATCACCATCATCATCGCCATCATCATCGTTCCCACCACCACCATCATCATCATCATCATCATCGTCATCATTTCCACCATCATCACCAGCCGGTTCCTCTTCATCTGATAACTCAACAGTCACTGGTGGATTAAGAATGGCCTTGAGGCACTGACACCAGTCATCTTTCTTTAGAGCCTCCACAACCAAGTCCATTACAGGCAAGGAAAGGTTATCATAAGCACTCTCAGCATGCGTCAGCGCGGCATTAGCTTGGTCAGTCACCGAGCAATGACTCACATCAAACTCTTGTCCAAACATCTCCTCAACGTGTTGGGCACATTCCAGATACCCTCCTCGATGACCTACTGCGCGCGCAGCGTCGGTCAGAGCAGCAACAGCGCGGTCTAGCTCGCCAGCATTGAGGATAGAGTTGGCAACCTATAACGAAAACTGCGTATTAAAGGCAACTCTCAGCAAATTAATCTTATAAGTGCAAACTTACCAGCACTACTCCGCGATTACGCATCCACTCGGCCTCAGAGACAAGTGTATCAACGATACCTTGCGCCTCAGAGTAGTTAGTCTGCGCTACGTTAAGGGCGGCGGCACTGACAGTGCGTGCCTCTTCTGCAGTGGCAGCCTTAACTTTCTCCGCTCCGAGGTCGATCTCCAAGGACTCGCATTTATCAATCTGATCATTCAGACGGCGTTTAAGCTCAGCGATCTCAACATCCTTGGCCTGGAGATCTTTATCCTTGCTGGACAATTGCACCTTCACGTCAGCCAATTCAACCTGAAAAGAGGAAAGACTTAGGCTATTTGGTAAACAACATAGCAAGAAAGAAAAGTGTTAAGCTAACCTCAATCTGCTGCTTGGCAGCCTTTTCAGCCTGCGCATCTTCAACCTTCGCAGTAAGCTCAGCAATTTTAGCTTCAAGCTCAACAATCTTGTTCCGAGCCGCTAAGGCGCGCTCATTATCCTTCTCGCATATACGCTTGAAATCGGCCTTCTCCTTGGCCAGTTGTTGTTCAGCAGCTTGCGGTTTATTTTTAAGGCCCTCGCGCCCCCATTCCTCTGCCTTCTTGTCTGCATCAAACTTGGCCTTCTCCTCATCAAAGGTGGCCTTGGACTTCTCAAAATCAGCGATACGCTTTAGCATCCGCTCGCGATAACCCTCCCAATCTGCCCGCTCCCTAACCATCGTTCGCCACTCACGAACTATCTGATGATTAGCGGCGCGAGCATTGGCCTCCCCGATCAAGTAGGTTCGACACAACATCTCATGGGTCTTCGCCCTCTGCCGATTAACTTCACCAGGAGTAAAAGAGTTAAGAAACCAATCACGGCAGGGCCCAAATTCCTGGAAAGTGTCTGAAGAAACTCTAGATAAATGGTCGGAACCGAGATGTCTAGGGGGTTTGAATCCGCATAAAAGGTTAGTTCTCTCTCAATTGATTCAGTTGCAGCCGAGTTCCTTCTCCGGTGATTCTGCAAAACAGAACACCGTTAGCCTCGTCAAGGGGAGAAGAGGGTTCTCTCCTTGACCCGACTCCGGTGTGAGAATAAGTATTGGTAATGGAGAAGATAAGTATTTGAGTATTGAAATGTGATCTGAGTTTATACCTGAAGAGTTCTCCTATTTATAACCGGGAGTTTGGGAGGGAAAATCTGTTATTGAAAAGATAACGGAAGATGCTAACGCCGTAGCGGTTATTTTTTCTTCCGTTAAGTCCTTTTAATCTTTGTTAAGTTGCTTGGATCCTGATGTGAATGCACACGGATCGTGACTTGATCTATGGTTGGGGAATTGCTACGTGGAAAGTGGTTTAAGTGGAGATCATTCTCCAATTACATGCTATCGTTGTGATTTCAGGACGTTTGTGGTAATGACACGTGTCCAGACGGTTATAACCGTCTGGGTGGTGCACGATCATATTCCTTCTAGAAGATTACTGCTGTAATTTGGTGTGACACCTTACGGTGTGCATACAGCTGCATAAATCCCAAGTCTGGGTAAAATGGTATCCAAGTTTAGATATTTGGGTGGAAGTATTGTTCTTAGGGTTTTTAACCCTTTGCCAATGGAAAGCGGCGTAAGGATTTTATGCTTTCCTTTAGGCGCGCGACTATCGCTTGTTGATCTCTTTCTTCCTTTTGTAAGACCAATGCGCGGCCGCGCAAGGTTGAAGGGTTGAAAGGCCAGTTGGTGGTATGGTCCCATATCCTTTTTATGAGGTTTTTGGGACCTTACCCCTTCAAGTCCCCCCAGTCTAGTGTTGTACTTATGCGAATAAGTGGAGCACTAGACTTAGGAGAGAGAAATGTCTTTTTGGGCGCGAAAAAATGAAAAATCTGCTCTGAGAAGATTGAATTTTGTAATAATTTTTTTTTCTTCTTTTTTTTTGTATATATAAAAAGAAAAAATGTGACTTGTAATCATGCTCTGTCATGTAATGACGTCACCTATCAGTAAGTGGGTATTTTCCTCATTGGTCTTGAGATTTGTAATGGCGCTTTGTCAGGCTTCATTAATGAAGAAGTGACCCGAGTTCCTGTAGCGCCGTTTGGATGTGACAATTCTGACAGTTAATGATGGATTTCTCCTTTCTCGAAGTTTTGACTTCTCTTTATATATATGTATGTTTGAGACACTTGATCTTCTTAGTTAATTTTTGTCATAGAAGATGAAACGTTCTTACCACACTCGTCTCCTGCTAGATGTTCTTAGAGTGTACGATGCTGCCGAAGGTCTCGTTCTTCTTTCTCGTTCACCACCTCTCATCATTGCACCAGTGAAGAAACTGATCGAGCCTACTTCTCCTGCAGTTGCTGATTCCGACTGCAAGGTCCCTCATCACACTAACGTTACTGCTGGTGCTGATATTGTATTGGATGTTGATGGGTTGACGACCCGGTTTCCGATGCTTCAGAGAGGGGGATGTCGGTTGGTGTATCGACGTCAGAGGATTCGTCGGAGTAGGCAGGTGTCCACTGTTGATGATGGTTCTGGTGTTGATTAGATATTCAAGCCTAGGGCCTGTCTCTGTCCTTTGTTAATGCTTTTTTGTTGTAAGCTTTTGGGTACTGGACAGGATTTTGAAGATCATTGTTATGATCTTGTTAAGTGTTCATGTTACACTTTTTTGATAGGGAAATTGGCCTGTAATAATCCCACCTAGACCTTATTGGCCGTTAATAATCTCACCTCAGAATATTCCTCCCACCGGTCCCACCTTTCACTTATTTTTCCTACAATGGTCCCTCGTTAAAAAAACTTAACGGAGTTAAGCTTTTTTCCAAATTACAAACAGATTTTTTAGGGCTTTTGATTAGAACGACGATACGAGTCCATTGATGTAAAACTTGCCTCGAAACGGTACTCCAAACGATGAAAACGGCGCTTCAATTCGGGTGTTTAAATTTCCAATTAACCAAAATCAATTCACTTGGAGCACCATTTCGAAGTAAGTTTTACATCAATGGACTCGTATCATCGTTCTGATCAAAAGCCCTAATAAATCTGTTTGTAATTTGGAAAAAAAGCTTAACTTCGTTAAGTTTTTTTAACGGGGGACCATTGTAGGAAAAATATGTGAAAGGTGGGACTGGTGGGGGGAATATTCTGAGGTGGGATTATTAATGGCCAACAAGGTCTATGTGGGATTATTACAGGCCAATTCCTCTTTTTGATAATGTATATTATGATATACTTTTTTTGAAGATCATTGCTATGATTCGTATATATGCGGATTACAATATGTTGCATGTGTATAATTACTTTTGAATAGGTAAGGCGAATGAGGGATGGTATTGTGCTCATGTGTGAACGTTTGTCAACAGCTTGTCTGTTTTTAGACTGTTCATGAGGTGTACAATGTTTGACCATATCGTTTTCGCGCGAACCGAAGAAATTTCATGCAATTTGTAATAAACAGTGATGTAAGCAAAAGTGATATTTGTATTGATAAGAGCGCAAGGCTCGTGATACAAGATAAGATAAGGAAATACATTGCCTATATGTTCTTTGCGCTTTGTAGGCTTGGTTCACATGTAACACCTGCGCAACTGTTGCGCGTTCCAGGTGCGGGGAACTAGAGTCCCATCGACCTTTTTAGGGTATATGCCCCCTTGCCTAAGACTTCGTTAATGACGTACGGTCCTTCCCACCTTGGCGCTAATTTCCCGGGTTTTTCGGCGTTTGAAGCCTCGTTGTCGCGCAAGACAAAATCTCCAGGAACAAAGGTGCAAATATGCACACGCGCGTTGTAATATTTCTCTAGCTTGGATTTGTACCTTGCTTCTGCTATGGCCGCGTTCTCGCGCCTTTCTTCCAGAAGATCCAAATCCAGCCTTCGTTCTTGTTCATTGTTCTGTTTTTCCATAGCCAACATGCGTGGTGAAGGTAGGCCTACTTCAGCTGGAATGACGGCCTCTGACCCATAGACTAGACTGAACGGAGTTTCTCCGGTGCTAGTCTTTGGCATTGTTCGATGCGCCCAGAGGATGTTGGGAAGTTCGTCAACCCACCCTCTGCGCGCTGTCCCAAGTCGCGCTTTTATACCGTCAACGATTTGTTTGTTTATGCTTTCTACCTGGCCATTTGCTTGAGGATGCGCGACGGAGGCGAAGCTGTGCTCAATGTTCATTTCTTTGAACCATTTTTGAAGGTCTTCCGCGGCAAAGTTTGTACCATTATCAGAAATAATGCGCAATGGTAACCCGAATCTGCAAATGATATGTTCCCATATAAATTTGCGGATTACCATTGCTGTTGTTGAGGCCAAAGCTTTAGCTTCCACCCATTTTGTGAAGTAATCCACCGCAACGATGATGAATTTTACTGCACCTGGCGCATCGGGAAATGGGCCAACGAGATCGATGCCCCACTGTTGGAATGGCCATGCGGAAGTAACGGGAATTAGCGGATTTTTGGGTCGAAGTGTCTTTGGTGCATGGCGTTGACATGCCTCGCATCTTCGTAATAGATCAACTGCGTCCATGTGCATTCCTGGCCAGTAGTATCCGGCGCTCATTATTTTTGCCACGACCTTGCGCGGTCCTGCGTGTATCCCGCATAATCCTTCGTGGATTTCTCTGACCAGATACTGAGCGTCTGTTTTATCGACACAACGTAGTAATGGACCCATGAATGATTTCCGATAAAGGATGCCATCTGCCATCTCGTAGTTTATTGCCTTGTGTTGTATTTTTCGGGCTTCTGCCTTTCCTTCCGGGAGTTTTCCGTGTTGAAGGTACAAAATAATTGGAGACATCCAGGACGGATTTCCCATCTCTATGACACTTACTTGTTTCAGGTGAATGGAAGGATTGGATAGTACCTCTATGCGCACTTCCTTTGCTAAGTGTTTAAAGCTGGTAGCAGCTAACTTGTGACAACCGGTAATTTACGCCCTTAATTACGTGATTAACTGGCGATTAACACGATAATGAATAGTGTTTACCACACTAATTAACTTAACCAGGCCCTTGGAGTGCCCAGAAACGTTTGTTCAGCTATACTGTACGCGTATGAGGATTCGCGTGGAATCTGCAAAACAACAAATGACAACAGACTGAAACCGTACGAAATACTGACGACACCAACAAATATGGAGGTTACACGAATATTTTATGCTTATGAAGTTCGGGTCACGATATCAGGCTTCGTAAGAATTACGGGCCACTTACGCATTAGATGGACTTGTGGGCCCTGTGCCCAAGCCCAAAAACCATAAGCCTAAACCTACACCAAATATATTAGATCTTATAAGATCTGTACAAAATATTGCCAAATCTCTACAAAAGATTTGCAAAATCTCACCAAATCTCTGAAAATCTTTACAAAATCTCTAAGAGATTTTTGGTCTCTAAAGTATGGAGCATAAGAACTTAAGGATAATAGATTGATGGAAAATAGTGATATTAACCACTAAACAAAAACCATATTCAAGTTTATAAATAGGGATCCATATCCCCTCAATTGTGCAAACCATTCACAGTGTGTCTTCACACACTTAAAACTTCACACAACCAACCCTCACTACCCACCTCCCTCTCGATTCTTTTTCAGTAAACATAAAGAACTCATGACACACACACATAAAATACCCTCTCCCTCTCACTATTACCTAAACAAACACAGAGAAATCAATTTCTCACCCAAACCACACACACACCTTTCGGTCCCTCTCTCCCTCGTCGACGTCTGACCACCGGTAAATCGATGGAGCCGGCGACTCCCCTCTCTCCGGCGACTTTCACCTGCAACACCACTCCCTTTTCACCGATCGTACCCCCCCCCCCTGTGCTGATTATCGGCTGATGGTGGTGGCGGCACGGCATCAACGAGCCGGTGGTGGTGCGGCGGCTGCTATCAGGGAGGAGAGAGAGAGACTCGGAGGAAAGAGAGAGCGGCGGTGGCGGTGGATCCTCACGGCGGCGACGGTGGCGGCGTGGTTTTGTTCAGCGGCGGAGGTGGACGCGGGACCCACAACAGGTGGCAGTGGATGGTGTCGATAGGCAGCAGATGAAAGAGAGAGAGAGAGCTGAGAAGAATGAAAGAACCGGCGGTCGGTGCCTTTGACCGCCGGACATTGTGTTTATCCGGCAAAGTTCACCGGTTTCGGGTTGTTCAAGTAAGTTTCGGTTCAATTTTGACTAAGATTGTGCTCAGTTTCGAGTCTAGTCCGGATTCCTTTTGTCATCTCAGGTCTTGATTCAGATCCGAAGTGGTTCGAGTCTTGTTCGGGTCTCGCGGCACGGTTCAAAACGGGTCAGCAGCTCAGTCAAACGGCTCGGTTCGGTTTGACTCGGTCAAACCGAGTCAACTCAGTGTTCGGGTCAGCCGGTTCGCAACAGTATATGATTTTGGTTTCGGTTCAGATTCGCATATGGGGCTCGCAGATCAAGTCTTGCGATTCGGCCCGGGTCGACTCGGTCAAACCCGAGTCAACTCAGTTAACGCAGTCAAAGCAAGTCAACTCAGTTGACTTGGTCAACCCAGTCAACCCTTTCAGCAATCGACACGAGAGTTTTGGGTAATAGTTAAAGCCGTAGTTTCGTTATGTTATTTTTATAATTTTTATCTAACGTGACAAACGAGCTCGAACCGACTAACGAATCTGCATTTAGTGAGTTGATTATTCATATTTGGCATTTTGATAAATTTCGTATATATTATGTGTTGGATTGTTGAATTTTGATATAATAACGACAACTGGGGTTGTCGGGGGCGTCCAAAAACAGAGGAAACTCTGCCCGTTTTTCGAGAAAATCCGGAATATACAACGCGTTTTTTTTTATAAACTATTGAATTTTTGGAAAAACGAATACGAACATATAATATCTTTTGACGATACGTTACAAAAGCGATGATTCTTATATAAGCTTAAATATAGTTATATGTTATTTCGAATATCAAATGACATGATTTCATTTTGTAAAAATAAATATAAAGTTTTTATATTTATTCCAAATATCAAACAAGATGGATTCGCTTTTATAAAAATAAATATAGTATATATTTATTTTAAACATGCAACGACTCGATGAAGTTTTCATAAAATAAATATAACTTTTATATTTATTACGAACGCCGAAACGGCATATACATATATTTTGGCAAAATATACAAGATGCAATATATTTATAATACAAGCTTATTATACAATACTTTCATACGAATATTCCTACATACTCAAACGACTTCTCGCGGCAATTTAACTTAGTCATTTTCATTAAGTTAACTATTTACCGTCAAATCGTTCGATCAACGATTCGGTAGAGCTCGGTAACACGTAGATTAGTTACCACATTATTCGAAACTTATTAGATATTCCGTGTTAGGAATACTTTAGAATGCACGCTAGCAAGTCGAGCCTTGGAAACGACATCAAGAAGTCGTAAATTAGCTAGCTTTGCACAGGAATATTCAGGTGAGTTCATGCTCCCCCTTTTCTTTAACTGTTTTTGTTTTACACTTCGGGGGTGAAATACATGTCACAAATTGAATATTGTTTGCATATGTTATGATGGGTACAAAAACATTCAAGTGAAACATTCCAGACCATGTCTCGAATAGGGTACCATAAGCACCATTAATCAACGTATACATTCAGACCGCGTAACAAAAGGTTAGATCTAATGGGTTTCAGGCAACCCCACTCTTGGCCTACTTCTACCAATGAGTGCTTCTGTGTCTCAGTCAAGGTGACAAAAATGCCTAGGTTTGGTGGCTTCGTATGTCGTGACACATGTTAGTGGCCTTGCAAACCACTGGCGATCTCAAACATTCATAGTACTCAGTTACAGATACGTTTTACAAGTTACATTCAAACATTCATACATTCTACAAGTTACATACCATGTTTTCATTCAAGTATTTTAAACACTCAAGTATTTAAACATTCAACAATACCACAAAAACTGGTAATTCAAAAAGATTTATTTCAAATCTTTTGCAAACAAACTATGAACTCGCTCAACTTTATGTTGACTTTTTCGCATGTTTCTTTCTCAGGTTGCATTTCTAAGACAAGGCACGGTTGGAATAGGAGAACCATGAAGAGTCGAGTACTTAGTGGCGTTCATTTTCTAAAAGACTTAGATTGTTTGCTTCCGCTGTGCAATGAAGATACCAGTCCAGTCACGCCAATGCTCTGATAAATTTCGGGGTGTGACATAACTTGCTTAGCGCGTCAGCATGTTTGTTCTCGCTTCTGTTTATGTGATTGACTTTGAATGTCTGAAATTGATTGATTAACATCCGTGCTTTTCAAGGTACAACGCCATAGCTTCGCCCTTTGCGTCATAACGACCGTTAACTTGTTCAGCTACTAGTTTTGAGTCGACGTTGGCTTCAAGGTTTTTTGCCCCCATCTTGAGTGCTAGACGAAGACCTGCTAAAAATGCTTCGTATTCTGCTTCATTGTTGGTACTTTGGAAATCTAAGCGGATAGCATATGTGAGTTCGTGATTATCCGGGCTGACTAATCGGAGACCTGCTCCTGCTCCGTCGTCATTGGAAGCACCATCGGTGTGTAAGGTCCAGACTCTGTCGTCAAAAACAGGCGTCGGGTTCTGGATTGCCTCACATTCTTGTACTTTATCAACGGGAACTTCAGTGGCGAAGTCTGCTAGAACTTGCCCTTTGATTGCTGGTCTTGGTTTGTAAAAAATGTTGTAGCCTCCTAGCTCGATGGCCCATTTAGCTAATCTCCCCGCTACGTCGGATTTTGACAAGATTTGGCCCAAATGATAATTTGTCAGTACTGTGATGACATGGCCTGAAAAATACCTGCGCAAACGTCTGGATGCGTGTACTAGCGCTAGAACCAGTTTTTCTATCATTGGGTAACGAGTTTCAGGGCCGGTGAGCATTTTGCTGATGTAGTAGATTGGAGTCTGGATATTTTCCCGCTCTACCATTAATACTGCGCCTACTGCTACCTCCGCGGCTGACAGGTATAAGATTAATGGTTCTTTTTCTTTTGGCGCAGTCAGTGTTGGTAACTGGATTAAATATTCTTTCATTTGTTTGAATGCTGCTTCTGCTTCAGGTGTGACACCCAAGGAAAACCAGCAAACGATATAACTTACCTAGCTTTAACTTATCTAGCTTTCTCAGTGAGTGCGTACCAAATTTCGGGACGAAATTTCTTTTTAGTTGGGGATACTGTGACAACTCGTAATTTGAACCTACTTTCTGTAACGTTACGTGCTTACGTGAATTATGTTAATTGAATGTTATGTTTTATATCATGTGAATGCGTGTATATTTGTAATCGAACCGAATCGCACAAACCCTCACTTCTTTACATTATCAACCGCACAAGCCTTTTGGGCCGTAGTGCTTGTAACCGAACTTTTAAGGCAGCCCAAGCATGGGTTCGGCCCAACCTTTCTTGAACGATTAACACCTAGAGTGTTGTGGGCAACCTTCTCATTTGTTACAAAACACACTTCACACACAAAACCCTACTCTTTATCCTCTCTCTCGAAAGCGACAGTAACCCGAAGAACCGGAGCCATCTCGTGGAACCTCCTAGATCGGATCACCTTTGTGTACTCTTAATCGGTTAGTGTGATTACCCATTGATGATGTTTTGATGTGTGTTTTATTATAGACTTGCATGATGATCTAGGGTTTCGGATTAACATGATTGATTATGTGGTTGAAGGATATTGTTATTGATAATCGGATCATAGGGTTCATGTTTACATAATTGATAATGTACATACAATTGGATTACACGACCTAGACTTAGAACCGAGCACCCTGTGATCGACTGTGATATGTTGTGTGTTGATAATTGTGATTGATGTTCATGTTATGTTTAAGTCTAGGGTTCATAAGAATTGAGGTTGGAATCCTTGTTTGATCGAAATCTATCATGTTTGGAAACTGATAACTTGTTAATTGATAAATGATAAGTATGGAAATCTTGTAATTGATTGGCAGGGTTAATGCTTGTAACCGAATAGGCATGAATTTCGGATATTTAGAACTAATCACACAAGAATCCTTGATCGCACAAGGACCCAAAGCGCACAAGTTGTTGATCACACAAGATCAGGTCGCACGAGACCTGATCTGATCGCACAAGCTGGACGCACAAACCCAGTCGCACATTATATTTACCTATGCCCGATCGCACAACATCTTGTGGATCGCATAAGATGATGCCGGTCGCACAAGATGTTGGGCCACACACACATATGTTAATGTTAGTAAACTGTTGGACCTTAAAGCCCAAGACACAAGCACACAACCCAATCGGATCGTACAAGGTACATGGACCGCACAAGATTGACTATTTCTTATATGTTGGGCCGGTTGCCTTTGGGTTTAATCAAATCGCACAAGTTGTATTTTCTTGACAGCTTTTGGGCCGCACATGTATGCTAAATGTTTATATATTGGGCCGGGCTTATTGGACCGCACAACATGCTGTGGATCGCACAAGGGTGTACCGATCGCACAACATGTTGGGCCGGATATTATTGGGCTGATTCTTTTATTCGCACAATATTGAGTGGAATGTATGACTGTTACGTGTTTGCCATGATCAATTCGAGCTTGTAACGTGATAACTTGTGTGAAACATACGTGCTTTACTTGAACCAAACCTGACTTGCATGGTAATCCTGTTAGGACGTGTTTGATCCCTTTTAATTCAAGTAACTTTGGTATAATCTGCCGAGCAAACCAAGGTGAGTTCATTTCATTTTCTCAAGCATGCGTCCCGGTGGTTTGGGACAACTGGTAAACATTTGGAAGGGAAACTTTGGGTAAACAACTTAATCGGTTTTGGTTATTGCCTGGAGGGCAATGGGGTAATTAGTTGATAGCGCTATTAGGTGGGAAACCTCACACCGGGCCGTAAGGACGGGCGTGAACTAATTATCTGGGTATGGCTATGGTTGTTAGAGGCACACTCCTCGGATACATATGGGCACACTCCCTAGGGTATCTAACGAAGACAACATAGTATTGATCGTTAAGGGGTACCCACTCCCCGGATACACATGGGCACACTCCCTAGGGTATCTAACATGAGCAACATCGTAACGCAACATTGAATCGCATTAACATACATCTGGTAACTCAACACGTTAACAAAACCTTGAACTCACCAGCGTAGTCTGACACACTTGTTTGCATGCTTGTAGGTCGTTAACCTTGGAACATGGACTTGCTATCTGGGAGTGCTGGAGTGGTCATGGATCGAGGCTGTTGGATTACTTATAATTGATACATTGGTTTTGGGTTTTATTATGAAACAATTGCTAAACGACTTATCATATGCTTCCGCTATATAACTTTTTGTGAAATGATATTATGTTTGACATTTAATCTTGGCAATTAATGACATGTTTTATTTAAATATTTATCGTTGGTTCAATGTGATTGGTGGCTCAGACTCTGATGTGTAACACGCCTCGTGGGGTTTCCACAGGTGGTATTTTGGGGGTGTTACATCAGGTGTCCATTGAAAAGGAGTTTTCTTTCCGCAGTTTCGCAGCGTACTGATAAATTGATAAGATTTTGCCGCATGATTAGCCAAAAATCTATTCAGAGCTACCAGTCGCCCGGCGAGCCTTTGCATCTCTTTGACTGTTGCCGGTGATGGCATTAGCTGAATGGTCTGCACCTTCTCTGGATTAACCTTAAAACCGTCTTTTGTAACTATGAAACCCAAAAACTTTCCTTCTTCCATTCCGAAGGAGCATTTTGTCGGGTTCAACTTTAAGTTTACGCTTCGTAAGGAATCGAATGTGCGCTGGATATTGTTGAGCATTGTCTCTTCCTCATGGCTCATGATGACGAGGTCATCCATGTATACTTCGACAGTTTTGCCAATATCCTCGCTAAAAATTGTGTCCATTAGGCGTTGATACGTTGCACCTGCGTTGCGCAACCCAAACGGCATTTTTGTGTAGCAGTATATGCCTTTATCTGTGCGGAATGCGGTTTTTTCTTCGTCCTCTTCTTTCATCTGGACCTGGTGATAACCCTTATAACAGTCGAGAAAGCATTTCCATCTGAATGATGCTAAAGAATCGACTTTCTTGTCTATCTCTGGGAACGCGTAGCAGTCTCTGGGGCATGCTTTGTTGAGGTCTTTGAAGTCGACACACATTCTCCACCCGTCGTTATGTTTTTGTACCATGACTGGATTGGCAACCCATGTATGGTATTTCACTTTGCGCAAGATTCCCGCGTTGAGTAACTCTGTTACTTGCTCGTCCATCGCTTTTGCTTTTTCTTCGCTGAAGCTGCGCCTCCCCTGAACAACCGGATCGACTGATGGTTTGATGTTTAAACAATGTTGCGCGATGTCGCGTGGAACTCCAGTCATGTCTGCTGGACACCAGGCAAATATATCTTTGTTGTTAGACAACAACCTTTTCAGCTGTATTCGTATTGTTGGTAACATGGCCTGTTCTAGCAGAATGGTTTGCTCTGGGTATTCGCCATTCAGAACCCATTTCTCTGGTTCGTTTGGTGCTGAAGTTTTGACTACCTTTGCTGGTGGTTCATCATCTACGGACATGACTTCTTTACTTGAATAGAGAATTGCAACTCCGGTTTCTGTCGGAAATCCACAAGCTGCATGTGGAATGGAAGTGATCATGCTGAACTCTCTTTGTGACCTTCTCCCGAGTAAAATGTCATGTCGTGATGTTGCTGGTATGACCATGAAATTTACTGTAACTGTTCGTGAGTGTTTGCCATCTGATAAGGTCACCGGGAAAACGATTTGCCCTAACGGGAAAACAGCTTCATTACAGAATCCGGTGAGGGGAAAATCGACCGGTTCTAAACGTGCTTTATCTTCCGGATCAAGCTGCTTAAAGCACTGTTCATATATGATGTCCATCGAGCTACCTGGATCTATGAACATATAGTCTGTTCGGTAATGACCAAAAATACCAGTGATAATCACTGGTCGTTCTTCCAGAGGGCCCCCAGGAACAACAGGGAACACGACTTGCTGTTCTCTCCAGTGTTGATCATAGCTTCGCTTATTTGATCTTCGTGACGGTCCTCCTTGAACCATGTTTATTTGTTTCTGATGACTGCTATCCTTGTACTGGCTGGATTGGATGTTTCCCCAAGGTGGGGCTACTAGGTCCAATTCTGTAGTGTTGATTCTTTCTCCAGATCTGATGTTTGGGGAGTCAGATCTGGTGATTGCGTTTAAAGCAATTTGGCATCTGCTAACCCCATGTTCTGGGAATTCTTTTATTTGGAAATTATTTCCGACGTTTGGTCGAGGACCAGGCTTTCGGTGAGAAGATGAATTTTCTGCCATGTGCAAAAACAGAAAAATGAGATGAAACTGAATCGAAACGAGATAGAAACTAAAAAAACTGAGAAAACGGTGGGCGCCAATGAAGAAACACTAGATAAATGGTCGGAACTGAGATATCTAGGGGGTTTGAATCCGCATAAAAGATTAGTTCTCTCTCAATTGATTCAGTTGCAGCCGAGTTCCTTCTCCGGTGATTCTGCAAAACAGAACACCGTTAGCCTCGTCAAGGGGAGAAGAGGGTTCTCTCCTTGACCCGACTCCGGTGTGAGAATAAGTATTGGTAATGGAGAAGATAAGTATTTGAGTATTGAAATGTGATCTGAGTTTATACCTGAAGAGTTCTCCTATTTATAACCGGGAGTTTGGGAGGGAAAATCTGTTATTGAAAAGATAACGGAAGATGCTAACGCCGTAGCGGTTATTTTTTCTTCCGTTAAGTCCTTTTAATCTTTGTTAAGTTGCTTGGATCCTGATGTGAATGCACACGGATCGTGACTTGATCTATGGTTGGGGAATTGCCACGTGGAAAGTGGTTTAAGTGGAGATCATTCTCCAATTACATGCTATCGTTGTGATTTCAGGACGTTTGTGGTAATGACACGTGTCCAGACGGTTATAACCGTCTGGGTGGTGCACGATCATATTCCTTCTAGAAGATTACTGCTGTAATCTGGTGTGACACCTTACGGTGTGCATACAGCTACATAAATCCCAAGTCTGGGTAAAATGGTATCCAAGTTTAGATATTTGGGTGGAAGTATTGTTCTTAGGGTTTTTAACCCTTTGCCAATGGAAAGCGGCGCAAGGATTTTATGCTTTCCTTTAGGCACGCGACTATCGCTTGTTGATCTCTTTCTTCCTTTTGTAAGACCAATGCGCGGCCGCGCAAGGTTGAAGGGTTGAAAGGCCAGTTGGTGGTATGGTCCCATATCCTTTTTATGAGGTTTTTGGGACCTTACCCCTTCAGTGTCCTTTTGCTTCAAACCCCAGGGAGCCTGGTGAGGAGCACTACCGCGTTCTTCCTCAGTATAACTCTTATAATAGATATCACCGACGGTATCCTTCGCCCCAATAACATTTGGGTTGTAGCCCCCAGCCCCACCAGAGCTCGCGCCACTGGAAACATACCGACCCGACCCCTTGGAAGTAACTATCTTTGAACGATCATGGGTCTCAGCATGCGCGGGGTGGGTAGGTTTGACAACCTCAGGCTCTTGCCTCCTCTCAAAACCCTTAATGACCTCAAACTCTTGAACATTGACAGGCTTTTCCATAGCCTTCTTCTGTTCCCGCTCCTTCTCCAACTCGAAGGCCCTCTTCTTCTTCGCCTCTTCCGCTCTCTTCTCTTCCTCAGCCTTGTTCTTCTTCGCTTCTTCAGATTTCTTATCTTCCTCAGCTTTTCTCTTCTTCTCTTCCTCACCCTTCTTCCTGCGCTCCTCAGCCTTCCTCTGCGCCTCAGCAGCCTTTGCGGCATCCTTCTCAGGAACGTTTTTCTCCTTGGCAGAATCAACACCAGCAGTCTGAGAAGACTTGATAGTAATCTTCGGCCTCTTCGGCTCTGGCTCAGTAAACTTAACACCCTTCTCAGGGGTTTTCTTCTTGATCTCTGCAGAGAACAAGTAATTTAGCAAGGAGAATAACTAAGGGAGAGAAATCAAAAGCTTACCAGGAGAGAATTTATATAAAGATCGAAGGTTGCTCGTTTTCCCAACCAAGGGAATCGCGCCAGTTAGCGGCGCAGCAACCACACCAGATGTGGTCTCGCTCCTAACCCTTTTTCTGCTGACCAACTGTGCAGCAGCCTCTTCTTCTTCAGCATCCTCTTCTTCATGCACGGAAGGGGTCGCGCCAGCATCAGGGTTACGAGAACCCGCGCTTCCAGAGCTCCTTGAGCTACCCGCTCCAGTTTTTGTCTCAGCTGTGCGCGATAAGCCTTTAAGTGAGTCACTTATTGTCACATAATCGTTTAAGTCACTCTGTCGAAGGCGAAGAGTACCTTTAACAGCGGCAGCGGTTGCGCGACTACTACCAGCCCCCTTACTGGTCACCTTTGGATCCAAGTTAACTGTCTTCTTCTTCTTCAGGGGTTTCTTCTTCTTCTCTTCTGGGTCAATCCCCAGGTCGCGCAACACACCTGCAAAGATGTTAGACCACGAACTTAACTCGCCGTTTGAAGACCCTACAGACTCCTCGCTGGAAAGATAGACAACCTCTTTCCCAGCAGAAGTCACAGAGCGCAAAGGACGAGGTTTAGGGAATTGCGCACCTTCAGTCGTAGTAGGCGGCGAGGCAAAGGCATCAGCAACCGGATACATAAAATTGCCCCTAATTTGCTCATGCCAGCTCTCCTCATCCTCGCGCAGCGGGCGCACGCCCATAGATCCAGCAAAAGTAGCGAAAGCAGCTTTATATAGTTGCGCCTCTACACATCAAAATACATTAAGATAAAACAAAAACATGAAACAAAGAAAAGGAAGAAAATCACTGACCTTGATCGCCAATCTTCAAGACAGGCACCTCTTTGCTGTCTGATGACCACTGGTCACTCATCCGCGCGGCCACCAACACATTTTCCCCAAATACCCGATTCGGGGTAGGGGTTAATTGTTGATACCACAGTGCATGCTTGGGGATTGGAAGATCCTCCTTCAACACGGGCTCAGTCCAGTCTCTGAAGGGCATGGCAATCGGAAGCACCTCTTCTCGAATAAAGAAGAACTTGGGTTTCCAATCGTGAAAACTCTTTGGAGGGTATAACAAGATCTTCTTTGCAGCACCACGGCTGGCAAAGGAAAAGAAACCCATCGTTCGTTGCAGTTGGTAGAAAGCCCGGAACTTCTCCACAGTTGGCTCGATGCCATGGGATCGGCATAAAAACTCAAAGTGACGAACCCTAACCATTCCAGGAGGGCTCATCTGGGAAAGATGAAAATTGTAGTAATGCAATATGTTTCCAATGAAGTTCGTCGCCGGTAACCTAAAGTTACCTTGAAGGAAGAAGTCTTCGTACAATGTAATGTAACCCGGCGGTGCATCGGCCGCCGTCTGGTTTTGAGCTGGGTAACGTGCATCCCACTCCGGTGGAAACCGGAAACTCCGAACAATCTGTTCAAACAGTCCAAGATCCCACTTGAGAACGGGAACAGGACCCTCCTCTGTAGAAACACCCTCCTGATGCTCCTTAGTCATCATAATGAAAGTTGCAAGTTTCTGAAGAAAAAACTTGAAGATTTGAAGAATCACTTGAAGATTTGAAGAAAATCTTGAAGATTCAAAGGGAGATAACGAGAGAAAATTGGAAAGCAAAGAAGAGAAGTGAGAACCTCTCACATCTCTTCGGATATATATACCCATCGCATTTAATGCGATGGGTAAACGTGCCGCTTTCGCCGCTAGGCTAACCAACGAGAGGTTGCCACGTCACGCGGAAAAGCAGGGGTGACAGTTACCACGCGCGCGTGGGCCTCACTCTCCTGACACGAAGTGCAACCGTCGCAGTCGGCATGATGACATCCGTGCCAGGGGTCAACTCAGACGTCGCAATCAACGACTTATCCCACCAACTTGCCAGAGTTCAAATTTCGAAGTTTTCCCGCCATAAAATTACAAGTAGCTTCAGGCAAAAGCTACCAAGGCCGCGCAAGCAAACATCGCCTTAGCAGCACTTCGCGCCTGAACAGATAACCAATGAACAACTTGGAACCTGTCTTGGTAGGCTGCGCAGTTGAAAACAACCGTTTTTACACGCGCCACACCGACCAAGATCAAGAGAGCATTTCCCTTCAACTTTTATTTTTCTAAGTCCAGAGCTCCAACCACTTGCGTTGCGCATGGTGCAGCACTGGACTGGGGGGACTTGAAGGGGTATGGTCCCAAAAAGCCGCGCAAACCTCCGTTGAGGTTGCGCGTGAGACCATACTCCTTATTTAAATAAACTTCTACCAAGAGTGCCGCGCGAGGTACAACACTTCTGTCCTACGTCGCGCGAGGCCTCGCCCACAAGAAACTCCGATATCAGCACTTAGCATAAAATAAAGGAACACATGGGCATACTAGCCCGCGCGGGTTAGTTAGATGCTCAACAAGAACCGCATAGGAAGGTAGCGCAAGGCTACCTCCAGTGGTACGCAAGGTACAAGTGGCAGTGAAAAGAGCCAATGAGCGTCCAGCGGGCTCTAGTCGATCGTGCGCCATGATCGTCTGACGAGAAGTACGTAAGGACGCCTACGTGGCACCAATCAGGGGACGGAGACATCTGTCCCACGATCTCCACTTGTCTGCTGATGGCAGAAGAGCAGCAGGGCCGACAACAATGACACGTGGCTCCAATCAAGGTGCGCCAGCACCGGAGAACTTCTAGAAGCCACTAAACGGTCGACACTAGTGAGACAAAGAGCACATCCGTTGTGTTGTCCATTTCCGGCCTAAGGCCCATCAGCCCATATCCCCTTACACCTCTCCGGCTATAAATAGGGACCTCAGTCCACAGGTTAAACATTCTACTCCCTCTACTCCCACTCTTAACACTTAATTATCCCCCAAAGCAGTCGCTCATTCTCACGCCGGAGCCCGGTTAAGAGGGAAACCCCCACATTCCCCTCTTAACGAGTAACGGTGTTCTGTTTTGCAGGATTGAACCTCAAGTCGGAGCTCAAATATTCATAAGAAGATTAACCACTATGGTAGAAACATAAACCAAACTAATTAGTCCCTAAATTAGTTCAGTGTTTCTTCACATTATCACCACTTTTTACACTTATTTTTTATAGTTAAAGAATGAATCTAAAGAAGCCACACCCATTACCATATTATCTAAGAAGCAAAAATTAACAAGACATATTTAGGTGGCACATCAAAGGTAAGAGACAGAAGGGCATAACTACTATACATAGCACGCTTTTATCTTCTGTTTTCATTTACATAATGCCATTTGAAATGTTCTTTTTTGCTACAACACATTAACATAATGTAAAGATTGTTTTTGAATAAAGGAAGATGCAATAATAAAGTATCATTGAGCATTTAAAAGAAGGAAACACTAGCTTAATGCATATGACTAAAAGAAGGAAACACTAGCTTAACGCATATGACCAGTGGCGGATCTTGCCCGTTGAATGTGCCAGGGCCGAAAGACACGGACACTAAAAAAAGCCCGGGCAAGCCCGGGCCAAACGTAGTATATATAAAAAATTTCGATCGAAATGCGAAAAATTAGCACTACGGCCGAAAAATTTGCCCGGGCCGTAGCCCTGCCAGTGGCCTTCTAAGAACCGCCCCTGCATATGACAATCATAGTGTGTGTACAACACAAGAATATGGCAGTTTCACAAAATGAAGGCATAACATTCTTTGTAACATTACCTATTACATATAGCATAGCAAATCATCATCATATATATACACACACATACCGAGTCAACAAAATTAAAAACTCAATCAAATACATACGGTTGTGGTTCCAACGGTTTCGTTGGCCAAAGTAATTCAAAAAGAACAATATAAAGAAAACTAGTGAGAATTTAAAATAGAAAACTAGATCAATGTGTCATCCAAAAAGAACAATATAAAGAAAATACAATCTAATCAACGACTACTCACGTGGAGATCGAGGATCATGGATCCACCACTCCTTTATTTTAGGAACAATTCTCCTTGAAAACAAGCTATAAGATCATGACCACTAAGAAAATAAAAAAGATAAACATAATGCAAAATAAATAACACAAGCATGCAAGGAAATGGACGTAGCCAAATAGCTTTGTGCAAGACCGGTACATATCGACTTGTGATGACGTGTCTGATGATGTCGTGGGACATATCACACACATGTATATTTATAGCTTGTAGGTGAAGTGTTTATACGATAATGCGATCACCACGCTTACCAAAGATTGCTGGGCCATATGTGGAATAACTGATGTCGAAAATAGGTTTAAATTGCAAGACGGCAAACACAAGCACTGGTATATTAGCCAATGAAGACACGAGGCCAAGCACCCATGTCTTTTCTTCTCCAAAAACCAGGTAAAGCACGGATGTAAAGGCCATCATCATGAAAATGATTGAGAGAAAGAGGGTAATAAGGGCGATTATCAATCTCTTCGGTAGCGAGGAGAGAAAATCTTGAACTGCATAGCGTGCAGTGAGTATGCCCAAGAACATTAACATAGAAGAAGCTGACATTAAGAGAGCTAGAGCATCTGCAACTGCAAAAGCTACAAACCCTGTCCTCTCAGAGAATATTGGCTTTCCATTTTCACTATTGGTTCCACCTGGTACGGTAATCGCCGAGGTAAATACGATGGTAGCAATGAGTGTTGCTATGATGATCCCAGAGTGAGCTCTATCTTTCATCCATTGCTCACCTTCTTTTGCTAAGTTTTCATGTGATTCAGTAAATATCATTGCTGGTGTCTTGCCAAATATATTCCTTTGCTCTTGATCTTGAGGCCGTGATAGCTTTTCAACCACCTACCAGTTAATTAGTACTTTAAAATGTGAAGAAGGTTAAAATTAAGAAAACCTTTTGTGTGGTTCGTGATACTTTTTTTTGCCTCTTTGTTGTTTTATGCGTTGCTACTATAGTACCACTTTTGTACGGTTGATGCCTCAATTCCCTTAGTTACATTTTATATTATTCTGGATTACTATATTGTACACGTAAAATTATGGTTTTTGAAGTCAGGGATTGGGATCAGTGGGAGCAGCCTCTCTATTCCCTGAGATAGATGAAAGGTTTGCCCTCATCCTATCTTCCCAAATCCTTACCAATAGCTTTGCTATGAATGAGGTTGCACTGGGTACGTTTGTTTGTAAGATCACAAGTTAAAAACTACCATTTTAATGGATGTTTAACATGCATAGCAAAAGATCATTTAAATCTTAGAGAAGTGAGTTAGAAAAGATCATTTAAACCTAAGAGAAGTGAGTTATGAATTTATCCCAGACATGATAAACTTTAACGTTTACCTTGAACCATTGTAGTTCACGTTGCATTTGAAGCGCTGCACCAGGAGCACATGATCTGAGATGGAGACTAGCTTGATCCGTAGTTCCTCCAACCAAACGTGCAACCAAGTGCAAAGCAGTGTTATAAGATGCATCGCGCTGTGCCAGCAAAAGATGATGTGGTGTTGTTATCTGGTATATGAGATTGAAGACGTCCACCCTACGATTTGCAATTGCAATTTGGAACACCCCATGTTTGTTCTCATTCACTAGAGAAAGTGCATTTGGAAAGGAAAGTAATATCTCTTCAACAACCTCAACGTTCCCCATAGTTGCTGCTGCCTCTAACGGACTTCCGATAAGATCTCTTACCCTTTTACCATCCAGTTTTGCTATTTCAGAGCAAATAAATCTAAGGAGTTGAAGAGCTTGGGCATGCATCACTTTTTTCTCTTGAATCTTTTTTATCTCTGGCACTGCATTTCATAAATCATTATGTTCCTTTTATCAAAGTATCTATTTAATACCGTTGTTTATTAGATGAAATTGGCTAAAAGTGGAAACACTCGCACAAAACATTTATTAGACTCTTATGTTGTTTTTGTTGGCGTGGTGTTTTTATGTCGTGGAATGTTACGTTCTTTGCTGATGATGTTGTCTGTCTTTTCCTTATTGTTTTCGTTTGTTTGCTTAGAAGCAATTTTATTATGGTGGCCATCATTTGGGGGTTTGTTTTACACATACGAATCAACAATATACACATGATACAATCCAATGACAAGTAGTTGAAGTTACCAAATTTGCCAGCGAGTCGCCAAAACACTGAGCTCCAGTTTGTCTTTCTCTGTGAGCCTGGCCAAAGGATATGAAAGTACAATGTTTGGATGTCACACAATCGAAAGATTTCAGGGCACTAGATTAGCAAATAGCACAAATACTATGTATATAGTATATACTCTCATCAACTCTAAATCACCAACACTCTACACTCCAATATCAATTTTCTTAGATTGTTAATTTGACTGAACCCCATTTGAAGGATTACAAGAGGAATCAAAGATTCCATAACTTATTGGTGATGGATTATAAGGCTACGAGGTATGGTTGGATATTATGACACATCATCTACACGTAAGCACCACGTAGGACAAGGGGCTCCATTGCCTTTTACAAATAAAGCCCACGATGGGTTAAAGGCCCCAATACCCCCCCCCCCCTTATTGTGTGTTTTTAACGTTTATAATTGAAGTGGGGCCCACAGTTCCATCCGTTATTGCTCGTTATTGTAATCACCGGGCATCAACAGTGCCTCATCAATGGCGCCCTGGTATGGAAAAGGGGGGCGCTATTGATGATTTTTTGCTGAGGTGGAAGGGGGTTGGCGCCCCATACTGTGCAACCTAATAGTTTTTGAGGATCGCCTTGTGAAGTTGTGATATAGCAAACAAGGAGGAAAAATATTGCATAATTATATATTTAGAAAACCGATTGATTTAAAAGTATGAAATTACTTTGATAGTTTGAAACCTATCTGTAAATTTATAATCTAATTGCAACATGAGAGAGAATAGATCTACATACCTTTGTCAGCTTTTTCCACATTCTCGATATCGCAAGTACCTCTATAATAGTCGACGGGCCTTTCCAATTCACTAGGTAGATCTACATTACATTTGAACGCCAAAATATTAATATGTTTTACTAATTTCCAAAAATCAACACCCTAACAAATTTATCAGTGGATGCTTACAGGGGTAGATCATGCACTGCCAAAAGTTGAAATTGGCACCACTACGAAATGCGGAATGCCTGTAAGTTAGTGTTTCCAAAGGTGAAACCTCAATGACCGCCAGTGCAGGAAAGTGTTGAAGCAAAGATAGACATATATCTACAAGGTTTGGTTATAACTTTAGTAAATTTGCGCAATATTTTCGTTTTCCTCCTAATAGTAGTGTGATCTCAAGGCACACCTATATTATACAATGAACTCACCATAGAAGCCGCCTGATATGAGTGCCTGCACAAGTGTCAACCTTTTGAATTCATCAAGACACGCAACATTCGTGGCATCTAACAAGTAGCGAACAGAATCTTTTTGATCGGCATATGCAGCAAAGTGAAGAGGCAGGTGATTATAAATGTCACAAATGTGAGGAAGATCAGGATTCTTTTTCACCATCATTTTCAGTGCCTCGACATTCCCAACAGCTGCAGCGCCAAAAATAGCCGTCCTACCAAAGCTGTCCTGCATAGCCATATCTTGTGGTGACATCAAGCTTATAAGTTTCTTCACGATGTCTTTGTTATTTTTCTTGTGAGATGCAACTATCAATGCTGTTTCAGAGGCTCCTGTGATGATCGCCCTCACCGCGGTTGGATCTTTATCCAATATATCTTGTAAACTTTTCATATTGCCTTCAACAACAGCCCTGTATAGTGGCAGATACTGTGTATAGTTCTTCCCTTCTGCTGCTTGGTTTGAGACTGTGTGTATAGTAACTCTTATGGTTACACACTTAAACTTCATCTAAGCCATCTAAATTGATTCAGAAACAACAAAGAACACTTTTAACTTCATTTTAGTGGTCATATTTTCATGATTAACAAGAATGAAGATGTGATTTTGACATGGGAGGCTTTGATGGTGTGCGGGGAGGACCTCCGCACAAGGCCCGTGATTTCGAGGGGCATGCGATTTAAAAAAAATCCGATACGTATATGTTATTTTTTTAAACAGTAAACACATACCACTTCCAATACAGGCTCATTTACAAATCATTTTTTGTGGTTTAGAATTTAGCCCACTTGAAATTAGATTTATTGAGCCCAATGCTAATTTGATTTTTTTTTTAAATAATAACAAAACATAACGGAAGGGCACATTTTTTTCAATCTCGAACGGTGTACGTGAATTTTCAGAGACGCCTCTGGATTTTGAATATTACTTGTTTCATACTAAAATAGATCATAAACATGGGTTGGAACTTGGAAGATCAATCGGTTTTTTTTTTATAAAAGATGTTTTAGCCTTTTAGATATACATAATAGATTATGTGATAATTGTGTTTGATAATCGTCATAACTTACTTTAGAACTTTTTTTCTAGGAAAAAAAAGTGTGTTCACGGAACTTTCTCACAAACAGAATTGTGGCACTTACCAAGTGTTACATCTCCTAACCCTTTTCACTAAATATTTAATTTAGTACTTTAATAACATGTTATATGTAAGATTTTTTTTATAAATATTAATGCATAGCTTTGTTTTGACAAAATTATAGTGTGCGTCCTCTATTTTTACATAAAATTGCATTGCATGTTCTTTATGTTTAAAAGTTTCAGTGTACGTCCTTTACCGCAAACCTAGTTAGTTTTCTTAGTTAACTTAATCACATGGCTAGCACATAATGGGCAAAATAATCATTTTACTCCCCTAATTAGTATAATGATTCTTTGAGAACCCATATGCTACTTCGACAATCTATATGAACTTCTATAAGAATGTCCTCTCAATTAATATATATTAATATATGTACGTGTGTTGTAAGAAAACGCATATGAAACAAACCGATTATGGAATGTATGTTTAGCAAACATGTTTCACAAGCATTTTTGCGTACAAGATCTATTAGGTGAATTTATAAATAAGATAATTGTTTATTAACGGTTCTGAAAGTTCTGTAATATTCAGAGTTCTTAAATAAACTCAACTCGTAGAGATCAGTTCAGAACTCCAAATAATTGCAGAACTTAGAGAACTTATAATAAACAATCATTCTACTAATATATTTTTATACTTAACATTGTTTAAGGGTATTTTTTTATCATTTATTATGATTCCATATGTGTTAAGAGTAGTTTTATCATATTTCATATCTAATTTTATAATTACATATACGTAAATTAGTTCATTTACACATATGTAAATTAGCTATTACACATAAATAATTTGGTTTTTCATATATGTTATCATAAAAATACATATAATATATCCTTAAAAAATGTTAAGTATAAAAATATATAAATAAAATCAGGGTCGTCTCTGAAAATCACAAAAGAAAATTTTGGCCCTGTTCGAGATAAAAAAATTTGGGCCCTATTCGCAAATCTTCATATAATATAAACTCATCAATCATTCAATCAAATATATAAATATTAAAAACCCATAATACTACGATAATTGTTATGAAATAGATAAAAAAAAAATAACAAAAATAGGTGGCAAAAATATCAAATTATCGAATCTACTTGCTAAATGAACAGTGTGGTTCTTCTAGCAGGCCCTTATTTTTGTTTAGACTAGTCACTTGGGCTTGTTAATTGGGCCATTTTTTTAAACTTTTAAACAGACCCTTATTTAAAAAACTTTGGGTTATACAAACATCCAGAATTTTTTTTACATATATATATAATTTAAAATTTTTTCGGGCCCTATATTGATTTGGACCCTGATCGTAGGCACCTCCTGCACCCTTGATAGACGGCCCTGAATAAAATACTTGTTTATTAGCGGTTCTGAATAATAGAACCTGAAACGTCTCTATAAATGGTGCTCCTGGATGTTTTGCATCTACCACTGAGCCACAAACCCAGTGGTAGAACTTGAAAAGTAGCATGAATAAGAAAAATGGAACTTTAAGATCGAAGCTAGCTAGAGTGAAGTATTCGTTACCGCGATCAGCAGCATAAGTCATCTTAGGAGGTCTATGAACGTTTTGGTTGATAAAAGTCCATAATTCAGCTGCAGTCTTTCCAGTAAATGAACTAGAGAGTTCTTCCCAGAAGCCATCTTGCATTGTTGAAATAATTGAACTTCGTACATGATCATCTATTTCTCTCCATTGCGTGTAATCAGGGTTCTCGATCTTGTTCAATTGTTTGTCATTAATCTCCTCTGGTGGTGGCTTGATGCTGCCATCGATGAAGGTAATGAGGCCGCTACCCTCGATATAGTTGCGCATAGTTATTTTCCAATAGTTTAGTGTGTCGGGAGTGAGCTTGGGGATGGTGTGAAGATCATGATAGATATAAATCGGACGTGGGTATTTACTGAAAGATGGTGAAGTAGACGATGCCATTGTTTCAAGGCGGTTTGAATGGTTTCTTAGGAAGTTTAAGTAAATACCCATTGTTTCATGTGGACGATGCCGTCAGTGACATTGTTTCGATGCCATCAGTGACATTGTTTCAAGGCCGGTTTGAATGGTTTCTTAGTGTGTGTTAGTGTAATTAGTTTCTAGATGCTGTGTATTTTATTGCATACTATTACTATTGACTATTGTTAATATTTACATATACTGTTAATGTTAATGTTAATTAATATTAATATTAATATTAATTAATATTAATATTAATAATGTTAATATTATTAATAATATTAATATTAATATTAATATTAATATTAATATATTAAATATTAAATTCATTGACTATAAATAGTAAACATATAATACATATTATTAGTACTTGCTTAGAATTTTGTGTATTACACAACTTAAATAAGTAAAGATCCCGATGTAAGTTAAATGGGTATACGGTTTAGACGAAAAAACAAAAATTAAGAATGACTAGAATTATCTCATGTGTCTACTAATTTATTAGGTATAGAGATAAAAATAGAGATTATATAACTCAAACAAAGTTGAATGTATTTGTGATCAACTTAATGATAGTAATGGTGATACTGATTTTGAGAGTTGAATTAGAGTGAAATTCTAAATTATCAAAAACAAAACTCTTAATATTATAATCTTATATTTATTTGGTACTAAGTAGTTTAGAGAATTTTTTAAGGGTTCTTTTGTAACTTTTGGAAACTACAACATTAAATAATAATAATAATAATAATAATAATAATAATAATAATAATAATAATAATAATAATAATAATAATAATAATAATAATAATAATAATAATAATAATAATCTATACTATATTATAATGCATTTAGGAAGGGCATTTTAAAATGCCTAAAAGTTAAGAGTTTTCTTGTGGGCGACTGGGGTGTTTAACCGAACTTTTAAAGACAACGTTCTAAATTTTAGCCTACATATTACACTAAACAGTATAATCTTAAGTTGTTCTGATATAGTCAGTGACGGCCCTGAGGATTTAGGTGCCCTATCTGAGCCAGACATTTAGAAATATGCCCCTTAAGCCTTAACGAATTAAATAATATACAATAATTTTTTTTTAAACGAAGACTAAAATTATAGCAATAAACATAGTAATCGATGGGGTGGGGCCACATGTGGGTGTCAATAGATTGGGGTCGCTAAGGTCGAGAGTCCAGACGACGTCGATGTTGCTGTGTGTTGGAAGCGCTAATTTTCTTTTGCTTTTTAGAAATTTAAATAGATATTGGGCTAATCAATGGGCTAACAACTAATAAGTTTTGAGAATGAACCTAAGTATAAGACCTTAGGTTTGTAATAGGCCTACATGTTATAAGTTTTAAATGAGTTTTCTATTTTATAAAATACACAAACATATATATAGGAATTTTATAAAAAAAATAATGTGCCCAAAAAATGTGCCTTATATATAGGAATTTAAGTAAAGATGAAAGTGAATTATACAAAGCTGAGACAACATTGTAAAAATAGCAAGAACATAACATAACTATATTTGCTTGTTGGTTTGTGGATTTTGCTTTGTATATAACTAACACTTTGTATATTTTTAATAAAACACATAAATAATTTAACTTATACTTTATAGATTTATAACAATTAAAAAAATTGTCAAATCATTTAATATTGTTAAACAAGAAAAATAAATTATATGAATCATTTTTAATAGCAATTTAATCGGTAGTATGTGGTACAGTCCCGATTCAAAACTTTTAAGAGTACCGTATCAATGTATCATAGCAATACCAACCGAAAAGATAATATACGATTTTCGGTTTTTGGTTTTTGATTTGGTAGCAATATGGATATCATCCTTAGCATTTGATACATGTTTCTATTATTCAACCAGTACTGTACTGGGTATATTCGGTACCAGTACATATTTCCCCGTTTTCCGGTACCAGTATGGTACTTGTATTTACGGGTAAAACAACGATAAATACCGGTATGGTACCAGTACCAGCTTTCTTCATTTTTTGGTACCGATTCGATATCGAACGGGTACCATGCTCATCCCTAATTGTGATACAGAAATGGAGAAGGAAAAGTGTGTGCAAAGATGGTTAGTCAACGCATCACAATGGGACCTATCCCCAGATGAATTCTCGATCGTCATGTCTGTTCTACGTTAGTGGTACGGTACTAGTATCTGGTACGAAATTTCCAATATAGTAGCGTATAGTACTGATACCAAAAATTAGCTAACTATAGAACCGTATCATGTATGTTCGGTCGGTAGCGGTACTTTATTGGCAGTTTGGTACGGTACGAGTATTTGGTACTGAATTTCCAGTATCGTAACGCATAGTACTGCTAAATATAAAACCATATTGCGTATGTTCAGTCGGTACCAGTATTTGTTACGTACCGATGCCAAAACTAAGGTAAATATAAAACTGTAGCGTGTATGTTCAGTCGGTACTGATACGTTATTGGTACGAGAATAGTAGTATTTGGTATCAAAATTTTAATCCCTAGCAGGAAGAGCACGTAGGTAAGGTTTTCATTAAAAAAATACTAAAAAGTTGTTTATAGATAATATTTTAACCTGTTAACTTTTAAACGCTAAAATATAAGATTCTGGTTAGATTTGTTCGGTATGTGGCCTAATTTGTTCTAAATTTCTATTACTAACATCGATACCATATTTGTACCAACTGAACATAGAAGACACGGTATTTGATTTTGCATTTAGCTCAATTATCCCGGTTCAAAACTTTTAACCATACATACATACCGTATGATAGCGAAACCGACCAAAAATATATCCAAAAAAACCCGGATAATATTTGGTTGTATCTATTGTGATACAGAAATGGAGATGGAAAAGTGTGTGCAAAGATGGTTAGTCAACGCGTCAGAGTGGGACCCATCCCCCAACGAATTCTGGATCGCGATGTCTGTTCTACCTCAACATGAACACTCATCAATCACCAGGTAACCCAACCAAATTGTTACAAACACTTGGAGAATATTATTGATAAAATATATTTATTTATTTATTTATTTATTTATTATAGGTTTGTGAAAATCGAAGACCGAAAGAGGGCACTTGTCAGCCGGTTGTTGCAGTATGCACTCGTGCATCAAGTTGTTGGGCTTCCGTTTGATGAAATCGTCATCAATCGCACACCTGAAGGCAAGCCTTACCTGGTATCCATTTCAATTTTTACTAAATCAAATTACTTTCCCTATATGTTTGGTTGGTACCGATACCGGTATATGGTACCAAATTTCTCACTCCTAGCGTGAAGCGTATCATGTATGTAAGGTGTTCGTTAGGAAAAAAAAATACTAAAAAGTTGTTATAGATAATATTTTAACTCGTTAACTTTTAAACGTTGAAATATAATAAGATATTCTCATCATCTCTGGTCAGATTTGTTCGTCTAATTTGTTCTAATACTCAAACACATCGCTAATTCAGTCAAATTTAACATTGCAATCTACGGTCTAGTTTGTTTAATTACTGATTAACTACATAAGCCATCACATCACGTATGCATCATGTGATGTGCGTGTCAACTGCAGCGATGTGATCTAATCACTGCATCATGCGATGCGCGCAATTTAAAACCAAGATATCATGCTTGTATGAATGGGCAAAATGTAAGAATCCAAGTTATGGATATATGCAGGCAGCTCTTTGCTAAGCGAAGTACAAGTCGGGGCCCTTGTGAGACTTGAACCTAAAAAATATCAAACAACAATAGCAAATCGCAATAACAAGTCATAAATCGTGAATATCAAATCACAAAATTGTGTTTTTATGGTTACTAATCAATCACAAATCGCATCATCAGCAAAAATCGATTAACCATAGTTTCTCCACCATCAGCAGAGGATGCATCATTGCGTTCAAGAAAAAAGGGACATGGTAACTTATGGATTCAAGAAAAAAAGGGTTTGGGCCAATGATCCTTCAAGTTTTGGGTGTGGACTATTTTTTTTGTTTGGGTCATTATGTGTTTGTTCATTTGGGCCAAATACACATACATATGTAATATATGAAAAAAATAAAAATATTGGAGGCCCCTATTTTTTGGTGGCCCTAGGCCTTCGCCTAGAATGTTAAGCCTATCGGTCCGGCCATGCTATTGAATTAGCCAATAACCAGACTATCATAAAATAAGTTATGATTTGCATTTTAAATGTTTATAATGAACTAATTCAAGGAAATAGTTGCTCTTTTGATGTGACAATCTTGATATTGATCAAAATGTTTTTTTTTTTTTTTTAGTTCTGATTGCTGTTTTTACGATCAAGTGTTTGCTTAGGAAAAACATCTGAATGTGAAATTTCCAAATTTCAACTTCAACGTTTCGCATCATGGTGACTATGTGGCAATAGCTTCCGAACCGATTTGCCTTGTGGGTTTGGACATTGTATCTTGCTTCATTCCTGGGAAAGAAAGCGCTTCAGATTTCATTCGCAATTTCTCGTCCTACTTTTCAAGCTCCGAGTGGGAAAAGATCGTCAACGCTGGTTCTGATGATAATGTTTTGGACACGTTTTTCAGGTGAAATTTGATTACATTTCACATGTAGTAGGAAGGAAATCCCTCCCTCTTGTTTCTTAGGATATTATTACTTATTTATTGTCATCTTATTGATATAAGTTCATTACGTTTATGGGTAAATGGGTCGGTTTGGGTTTGACTACACACAAAATGCATTATGCATAATATTAAAACTAAGCGTGCTTTGGTTAAATGGTTAAAAATAGCTTGATGCGTGAACAGGTATTGGTGTTTAAAGGAAGCATTCGTCAAGGCCTTGGGCACAGGAGTCGGGTATAAGTTGGATTATGTGGAATTTCATCACAAAGACTGGACCGATATATGTGTCAAAGTAGATGGAGTTGTGCTAAATGACTGGAATTTTTGGCTTTCCGAACTTCAAGGAAGACATCGGGTTAGTTACTATTAAAAAATATACTACAAGGGTATTTGAGGGATTTCAGCTACCAAACAACTGTTTTTTATGCTAGTCTTCAACTATGTGTAACTTCAAATGCTGTCAAACTTGACTAATTCTGTTTTGGCTATGTAGATTGCTGTTGCAAGGGGTCACCCGAGAATTGCTGCTGAAAATTACAAGAAAACACTTAAACAGAGTCACTTTGACGATGATCTTTACAAACTAGGTTTTCATCTACCAAATCCAGTGTTTGTTATGAGATCAGTTGAAGAACTATGTTCCCTTTTCCCGGTGGTAAAATAGCCGGATCAATGAAGTTGGATAACGGGTCAAAACATGTAATTTTCAGTATGGATTGTGTAGGCTTGACTAGCTAAATCACAAAATTTTACCCATTTGATGTAAACCCTAACGTAAATCAACTCATTCTAGTTGTATTATGAGCTTCCCGTGTATAGTTTATTGAGCGTTCTTGGTTAAAAAAAGAGCATGTCATATATAGAGGTGATGGCATGTTCTTCAAGAGGTATGTTGATTTGGGTAAAATTAACTTTGTATACGAGTTAATTTAGGTCAACTCGATACATGTAAGGAGTAAACCAAAAATGAAATAGAAAGGCCATAATTACAAATAATGGGTTGATTACATATCTATATCTATACTATATAATAAAAGAAACCATTTTGAGAACACTTGTCATCATATTAGATCATGTATAATTACTCTTATATTTAATTAAAATATACTATTTTAAATACAAAATTAAAATTTAAATATACATGTGTTTAATATTATTCATGCATTCAAATTCTTAAAATTTGAATCTATCTTTTATTTCGGTGAAAAACATTATTTGGTAGATGTGATGGATAACCTAAAAATATACTTGTGCATAAAATAGTAATAAAACTTTAACGATTAACACGAAAGTGGAAAAACATGAATAGGCATGATTAATCAAGTCATGTTTCATTTAGTAAAAGAACTAATCATGGTTCAATATAAAGCTAAAAAGTATAAATGATTATTGATTTAATCACATAGACACTCCCTTTTGTATACATGTGTAGCGAATTTGGTCTTTAGTTATGAGAAATTATAGCTTGGGTACCCATTGTTCATTGATAAGTAACAGGGCCGGTCCTCAGAATTTATGTATTATGTTCAAACTAAAAAAAAACGTTCTATTTGGCCTTAACAAAATTGACTATTGGTCAACATCTGCTTGACTTTTGGTCAACATCTGTTTGAATTTTGGTCAACATCTTATTTTGTAAAGAAGTACAAAAACAAACATTTTTACAAAATCTCAAATCACCTTATCATATAAGTGCATTGAAGTAAAAGTGGAAATTATATTATTCATGTGGTCCTGGTCCTGTTGTGCTTTTGTTTGACCTCTAATATGAGTTCATGATCTAATCCGGTGATTTGAAGACATTGTTGTTGAATCGAATGAGATGGTTGATGTAATATAGTCGTATTAATAACAAATAGTAATTAATATAACTAAGTTTCCCGAGCCCGGGAAGCAATCCCGGGTAAAAACCTAGTTCCTATATAGCTGAAAAGAGCCACAATAATATACATTTCCGCTGTTTAAATTAAAATTAAAACCATCTGGTTTTCATCAGAACATATTCAGTTCCGTAAGATCATCCAACGGTATTTCAAGTCCTGCTGAAAAATGGTCTTGTAATTCCTCGTCATCAAAATTCAGTAAAGAACTCAGATCCTGAGGACCCCCTACGCCTAATTCATCAATCGGGTCTAAATCATGAAGCGGGTCAATGATCTCCATACTCTCGTTCGACATTTCTTGAGGCATGTTACCGTTCCGAACGTCTCGATTATGATTAGGCCCGTTTAGTGAAGGCTGTACAGGGTGCAGTGATCTTGTAGATTGGTTAATACAACCGTTCCCTGAGGTTGATATTTGACCTGCAGAGTTGACTTTTATTTTCCTCTCACCCTGGTATGCACGTTTTCCCGTTGTACCGCCAAAACCAGTGCTGATGTCATCAAGTAACAGCTCTTTCTTCTTTCCTCTGTTTGATATTGGTCCGTTAATGCCAAAAGCCACATCTGATGCATGATACAAAGTTTTGAATACGTTAGATTGAAACCATCTAAACGCCTTACAAGTTACAAATAGCCGAGATCTAAAAGAAAAGAATAAAACTGAAATAAAACCACGTAGGAATAAAAAGAATACAAAAACAAACCATTTTAATATGTGTACAAATCATACAGACTCAAGCCTCTCGACCAATAAGTAGTAAATATAACCTTGGAGGATATACAATATTACAAATACATTTATTACAAAATGCAATAACACCTAATGCCGGAAATCTGACATGTTAAACTATTTGCATAAGCTAGTTAGGGGCATGGAGTGTGCACATGCATGCAGGTTTGAATAACGGCCTAACGGATCAAATGGATTCAGATCAAAACAGGTAGTTATTAGTATTCGGTCTGTAAACGAACCGAACGTTCATGAACTGTTCAACGGAACATGTTCATTTGTGTCCATTTATGTTTGTTCAATTACATTCATTTATGTCCGTTTAAGTTTGTTTGTTTATGTTCGTGAACTGTTCCTTGAGTTTTGTTTTAAATGAACGAACATAAACGAACACGAGCATGCTCATTTTCTTAACGAACGAACATGAACAAAAATATTTGTTCGATTATGTGTTCGTGTTTGTTTAAAGTTGAATGAACGAACACGAACATGCCTCCGTTCATATTCATTCGGTTCGTTTACAGGCCTAATTAGTATAGTTTAAGTTAGGTTGACCAACAGAAAAATTATGTCTGATTAAAAGATTTTATGTGAAAGTGTATAACTAACCTTTAAGTATGATTACAAAAACTGTACTACTGCAGTCACAATCTAAGTTACTAATTAAATCAATATAGGAGCTTGTATAAATTAAAAATAGTAAGAATATACACCGGGATACTTCTGACCAGTTCCATTCGATCCCTTTGACCTATTTTCTAGCTAACTATTTTGATTTTTGATGGAATTAATCTTGATTGACAGGGCTGAATCGGTAAACCAAATAGTTGAGGTATCGTGTGGTTTACAGGTGAAAATTGATGTTTGAGATAAACACAAAAGAAAAGGAAGATCAGCTTGAGATATAAAGATAACTTTTTGAAATTTGTTTCCTCACTAGTAGGAACTAGTATTTTGACTCACCGCGCGTTGCGGCGGCGTCTAAACTTAAAGACTATGAAGCACGGGGACGGCTATGAGCCTCTAGTACCCGTCCTGGGGACGGTTTGGGGATGGAAACGCCAAGGGGACGGCTGGGGACGTTTCCAAAACGTATCCTGAAATCGGGGGACGGCAACCAAACGTTTCGGGGACGGCAGCCAAACGTATCCATTGTTGCCGGAATATCTCGCCGGAACAACTGCAGCTCTGGTCATTCTTGAGTTTTGCCGTTCCCCGTACCCCAGTCCCGTACCCATTCCCGTGCTACATAGCTTAAAGAGTTAAAGTAACTTGAACTTATACCGTCAAATACTTGACCCGACTCGTTTTCAAACAGGATTTACGTCAAAACGTAGACCAACTGAAAACGCACGTGAAAATAAGCACGAAATCGTATTATATTTGACTTGACTCATTACCGAGAAAATTTACGTCGAAACGTAAACCAACTTGGATTTATAACGGAACATACTTAAAATAGTGTTTTTTACGTTAAAGAATGGTACCACGCGTTGCGACGGAGTCGAAACGTAAAGTAACTCGAATTTATACTGCCTAGGAAGACGTATTATTTTGACCCGACTGGTTTCTGAACAAAACGTAGACCAACCAAAAACATACATAAAAATAAGCACGAAAACGTATTATATTTGACCCACGTACATAAAAATAAGCACGTAAAACTCAAGGGGGGGTCAAAATGACATTTTACAAAGGTTTTAGAAAGCTGAGGGGGTGTAAGTGGCAATGCTAAAAGTTGAAGGATTGAATACACAAAGAAAAAAAGAAAAAAAAATGTGTTGGTTGGCATTGTTGTAAATTTGGCCAAAAAAATAATAAAAAATAGAGGTTGTATTAGTATACATAGAGATGTTAGGGCATTGTATTTTGTGCAGTTTTGTTCAATATGATATCGAAAGAGTAGTGACGGTGGTTTAGTCACAAAAACTAGTTGTCATTGTGAGTTGCTCGGTCCAATTCTTCCAACATTTTACCCAGTTGATCCGTTAAAGAGAAATTAAAACCCAATATAACCCATTCATAACTCAAATGTATTGAATTTACCACCATATTAAATTGCCAAAGGAGTGTAACTTCAATAAATGAATCAAAACACAACAGAGTATTGAGAAACTGGCCTACCTGACGATATCCGTGAATCTGCGTGGGAGTTTTGGAATCCCATATACTTGGTTGCAGTCTCCAACTCATTTTCCTGTGGAGCAAAAAGAATATCACGAAGTGGGGCCACGTTAAAGCAACTGACACCTGATTTCGCGAATTTACGACACCTGGCAAGCGTTCTCCTTCCAAATGCCATCGCAACATGCTTCGGGATCTTTAAAGCCCCACCTCGAGAAGGCCCTCTAGTAGCCTGCAACAAAATCATTCAAACTTAGAAAAAAAGTTACCCATATTATGTAATATCTCCAGGTTTTAATCAAATTCTCTAGACTGTAAATATGCTATTTTGTCCCCATCAACCAACTTTGGCATTAACCAACTTTAGCCCCTCAATTTTAATAATGACATGTTTAGCCCTTAAACTTTAATAATGACATGTTTATCCCCTTAACTAAAACAACTTTAGCCCCTCAACTTTAATAATAAACAACGTTAGCCCCTCAACTTTAATAATGACATGTTTAGCCCCTTAACTAAAACATCAAACTACTTTACCCCCTCAACTTTAATAATAAACAACTTTAGCCCCTCAACTTTATAAATGGACATGTTTAGCCCCTCAATTTTAGCAATGGCATGTTTAGCCCCTTAACTAACACAACTTTAGCCACTTAACTTTAATAATAAACAACTTTAGCCCCTCACCTTTATTCATGACATGTTTAGCCCCTTAAACTAAACCATCAAACTACTTTAACTCTCGCAATTTGCTTATTTTTATCTACGTTTCGAACCCGCTGCAGAGCGCAGGTGGTAACCCACTCGTTCTTGATGATTCTTTTATCGATTTTGGATTCAGATTATGAGTCAACCGACCAAAAACAGGAAGAAAACAAAGGGTTAGAACTTGCCAGAAGTTTTCTGTAAGCTAGCTCCACCAATTTATCCATTGCAAGCTGCTCAAGATCTCTGCATAACGAGAACATTTTACGACTTAGAATAGCAACAATAAAACCGGATTAAGTTTATAAAGAAAGATCCATGAATAAAATTCTTACCCCCCTACAAAGCTGCTTCCTATACTCTTACAGATTTTCTCCAAATACGCCTTCTTTTTATAATTCTATATAATAAATAGAAATGTTAAGTATACGAAAATTTATATGACTTGTGAACAAACAGATGCTAAAATGCAAATTAGCAAATATCATTCTCGACATATAACCTGTTGTCGAAGTCTTGTCTTCAGCTGGTTGATTTCTTGCTTGATTGTTTCATCCTCCTTGTGATCCAACTTCGGCTGTCATCCAGGTAAAAACGGATGTTAAACATGTTCCAAAGTAGAAGTAGCAAAACGGGTGGGTTGGGCAATGGTCAACGGGCAAAAATCGGTGATTATTTTACGTGGCTTGGGTTGGATAGACTCGAAAACTTTTTCCCTTCGTTCGGTTTATAAATAATTAGTGCGTCAAATATGACTACAAAAGTTATATATTTAAGTAATGATCTAATTTGTGGAATAAAATAATTTACAATGTTTTTATACTTTTACGCATTAAAAATACACCGAGTAACTTTCAACCCATTTGGCCCGTTTCTTTCATGCTAACTTTTACATTGGTTGAAATTGCCACCTCTACTTGAAAGTAATTACTTGAGTAAAATGCCATTTTCGTCCCTGAGGTTTGGCCAGTTTTGCGACATTTGTCTAAAGGTTTGTTTTTCCGCATCTGGATCCAAATGGTTTGAAATCTTGCTATTTTCATCCGGCTCATTAACTCCATCCATTTTTCTCCATTATGTCAGAGGTATTTCCGTATTTTTTGTTAGCTTAAAGGCCAATTCAATCTTTTTCAGGGGTATTCGGTCTTTTCACATAAAGTGAAAAAGACCGAACTGCTCTTTAAGTTAACAAAAAAAAGGAAACACCTCTACTTAACAGAAAAAAATGGATGGAGTTAACGAGCCGGATGAAAATGGCAAGGTTTTAAACCTTTTGGATCCAGATGAGGAAAAACAAACCTTTGGACGAAAGTCGCAAAACCAGCCAAACCTCAGGGACGAAAATGGCATTTTACTCTATTTACTTTTTTGAGCTCCAATGTAACTTAAATACCAAAGAAGATGAGCTTGAGCATAGTAGCATACCACTAACTCCGGATATAGACCAATGCTGTGGAGCTCCAAAAGAATTTTGTCGTCTAGACGCATTTGGTCATACTGATTGTCAAATGAAGAAATGCCAAAACCTTCCATTTGTATCACTTGCGGTCGATTGAAACTCTTTGAGATTCCCGCCAACACCACATCATCACACGGAGAATCATAAACGGAAGGGCTTCTAAACGAGTTGGTACATCCATTGCTAGAAAACGACACCTTTATTGAATGTATACTTTGAAACATGGTATCACAAAAAGCATCTTGAAGTGGTATATTTGCGATATTTTCTTCTTCTTCGAGTTCATTAATGGTGTCTTCTATAATGAGTGCTGATAATACTCTCTGGAACAATGGGATGAATTCTTTAGATGCTTTATCGGAATCAAGTCTCCCGGAAAAAGACTCGCTTCCTTGATGTTTCACATGCATGTTTCTTTCTCCGGAAAAGTTCGTATCATAAACGGAGACTTCATGTGTAAAGTTCATCTATTATGAGAGCAAATTTTAGATCAGAATTTTGCCAAAAAAAAAATGCTGTATATATTATGGGAATGAGAAGTAAACATGTTAAGATTTCAGGCTTAAAGAAGTACCACAATGTTATTTGCACGACCATGAAACTGAGGAAAGCTTTCCTGAATATCAGGCTCCTTTAGCTGCTTCAAAAAAAAAAAAAAAAAAAAAAAAAAACATGTGATTTAAAATGAGATTGTTTACATGCAAAATAATTTAAACACACTATTAAAAACAGTTCCCACCTGTGTGGATAAGTAGACTTTATCTTTTGAACTGACAGGAGCAAATATAGGTTCCATTTTTTTCCAGAAAGCGCTTGAACACGCTAGATCTGCAAAAGCATTCAAAAAAATAATGTATAGGGGACTATATTATGCACCTAAAATAAAAAAAGTGATTGTCTTACAGCTAGCACTACGAGCGTGATTTGCAGCTGCCAGCAGTTCTTCACGGTCATCATCCGATTTCCCTGGAACATCATATAAAAAACTATTCAAATTTTATGAAAACAAGTTTTTTAATTGCCGCGCGTTGCGGCGACACCGTGCGCGATGTGATAAATTACAGACTACGATCAACCCGACTCGTTACCGAACTAAATTTACATTGAAACGTCGAGTAATCGGAATTTATACCGTTGAATGAAAATGTACTATATTTGACCTGACTTGTTTCCAAACAAAATTTACGTCGAAACGTATACCAAATCAAAGCGTACATAAAATAAACACGTGTGGTGACGCCGTGAGTGGCGTGATAAAGTATCTATGGACTACAATCGACCTGACTCGTTTCCGAACTAAATTTACGTCCAAACGTATAGTAACTCAAAACTATAACGTCAAATGAAAACGTATTACATTTGACCCGGTTTGTTTCCAAACAAAATTTACATCAAAATGTACAAAAATTATGTTAAAGCGTAGACAAACTCGAATTTATACCAAATAACAATAAAAACGTAAGAAATTAGTTTTAGGGTAAACTCGAAACTTTAGAAACTTGAGGGGGGTCAGTGATATTCACAAAGTTAGAGGGTTACTTTGACATTATTGTAAAGTTTGAGGGTAGAATTGGTAGGTGGCAAAGCTTTGCCACCGACCATTCTTTTTAGTATATATAATTGTAAAGTTTGAGGGTAGAATTGGTAGGTGGCAAAGGCTTTGCCACCAACCATTCTTTTTAGTATATATATATATAATATTATTCTCACATTTGAGAACACCATACCTGTACAATCAGAACCGCCAGTTTGCAAATGGCCAAGACGTGAAAAACCCTTGCGCTCCGAAAGTTTTTTCAAAGGACGTCCTGCTTTACTGGCAAAAAATGCATCATTTTATGAGTAAAACGAAAATATTAAATAAAAAACTATATGTAATTTCATATAAATAAAATCAGACACCTTCCATTCTTCTCACAACCAGGCTTATTACTTCTTATTGGCTTAACCGTAGATGTATTATCCAACTTGTACCCGGTTACCAAAGAGCTAGCCTTTGCAATTACCGGACCTCGTCCACCACGCCCCTGTCTCTTCACATCCTCACCACTTTCTTCGGTAATAACAGATTTGACCTCCGTTCCAACTGCTGAAGAATGGTCAACAGATTCTTTGTTTTCATACAACCGATGTGGGGATTGAACCGGCTCTAGTTTAGATTTTAACGGTTTAGAAATAAGAGGACCATTGGTCCCGTCAGATGCTAATCTACCACTAATATCAGAGTGTGAACAGCTGTCAGATGATAATGATTTTTCTTCTTGATTCGAGACAGGTGACACCAAATTTGATCTCCTGGTTCGAGAAATTTTTTGCGGTCTCTGACCAGCCCACTGGGCCATAACAAGAGAAGACGAGCCCGAGGGCTCGGGCATAGCCCGTTTCCGATCATTAGCTCCACCAATTGACGGGATTTGGCTACCACCTGTCACGTGACTCACGTTCTCCCAGCTTTCTGGAGTTCCGGCTAAACGAGGTGTACTTGGTGATGAGCTGACACCGTTACGATTACCCCTCGTAGCCTTCCCTTTTGTCACTAAATTACCACTGGGAATATAATTATCATCGCGAGTATTCAACCTGCAAATAGAATACGATTTATACAACAAGAGAAATGCATAGTTATGTAATGCACGATTACAAGTAAGCCCATACTTATTGTTTCCTTTTGTAAGAATTCTTTCGTTATTTGTTCCACCTGTAAGATCTCTGGTGGGCCCCTCAAGTTCATTTTGCAACATAGGTTCACTGACAGCCTTGTTTTGAGCGGTTCGTTTTGGCTCGCCATTGTTATCCATAGATCTTGTAGAAGCCGTGCCTACCGAACGTTTTCTTTTCATCTTTTTATCCCACCCGTCCCTACCTGCGGGAATCCGAGGTACCCTTTCTTCTGATATATCAGATTCTCCATCGTTTTCCGTGAGCGAATCTCGATCTTTAGCCGTCACCACAGGCTGCTTTCTTAGACCATTACTCCGGCATTCCGCCTGATACAGATATATAAATAGGTTCATAGTCTGTAAGTGTGCGTAAGAAATAAATCAAGCAACAACACAACCGATGTGTCGTGATGTCACCAAAAGCGGTTGCATATTATAAGTGATTTTGTAGTTTATAAACAATAGTAAAGTACAAGGATGGTCCCTGTGGTTAACCAAAATTTTGAATTTAGTCCCTAGCTTTCCAAAAGAAACGTATGGTCCCTGTGGTTTGTACTTTGTAACGCATTTAGTCCTCAACTTTTGCCAAAAGTACATGAATGGTCCCTATAGTTTGCACTTTGTAATGCATTTAGTCACTAAAAGTTTGGGACTAAATGTGTTACAAAGTGCAAACCATAAGGACCAATAATGTACTTTTGGCAGCAAAAGTTGAGGACTAAATGCATTATAAAGTGCAAACCATAGGGACCATCCGTGTGATACAGATTTAGAAATAAAATTTATAAATAGGTTCATAGTCTATTAAATTGTAACTTGTAAGTGTGCATAAGAAATTAATCAAGCAACAAAACAACCAATGAATCGTGAAGTCACCAAAAGCAGTTGCATATTATAAGTTACAAAATCATGTTAGAAGCAAACCCTTGTTTCTGCAACCGACGTGCGAACACGCTTGTTCAAAAGACCGTTCTTAAGACGATCTTCTACTCTTTGATTTACAAGTTCTGTGGCGTTTCTGTAAATTTGAGTTCCAATCTTCGAGTTTAAAGCACCTGCTTGATCACTAGCCATTAATTCATTACGCTGCGTTTTCTTTGCAATTACACCGTCACAATATTTATCCAACTTATGCAAGTGCTCCTCCAATTTGCTTGCCCTGACCCTATTAAAAAGTTGTATCATCGAATATTAAACATTTAAACCTACGGATATAATTATAATATACCAACTCAAATGGAACAAAAACATACCTAGCTATGTTACATGTATCCACAACACTTGATCTCAAGCGCTTTAGATCCTCTGCAACAGACAATGAAGACGAACTCTCTTCAGATGTGCTTCCAACAATAAGCCCCATGACCCGTTTCAATTCAACCGACCTGTCGATCTTCCAGTCACCAATCGGAATCGGCTCAAATGATAAACACTGAGACAACGTCGGTAAATTCCTTGATGCTACCGGCGCACTACCTGCGCTTCTTGTGACAACAAACCCTGAACTGAACGTCCTCTCTGCACCCTCTCGAAAGCTTCCACCCCGTTTTCCATTTGAATAAGGTCCGGAAAAAGCTGGCTCAGAAGCACTGGCTGGAGGCGATTCAAATCTTGCATTGGCAGCCATAACTTATAACACTCCCAGTACCCCCATCATATGTAGGAGACCGTCAACCGTTTATTCTGAATAAATTGCGAAGCACATTCAAATTAGGAGCTCAAGTAAGAAACAGATATCGGGTTTTTGTTTGTTTTGTGACTCATGATACTTTGATATCTCTGAAAAATTCAATCACATAACTCTCAGAGAGAAATCAAGAACGAGTACGTAATCTGTTATGATTTCTCATTGGTCATTAAGTAAAACCAATTACATAAAATAGCTAGATAAAATCAGCAAAACAAAAAAAATAAGTTACAATAATTCTCCTCCAACAACATACTACCTACAGCTACGTGTGTAAACCCTAGAAGAAAACGAACTACATTTCGTAATTGTATAAACATAAACGAAATGAGTGATTATGTACCCTAGTTATTGCTCGAGCTAAATTCGTAACATAAATGCAGAATTGAATGGGGGAACTGATACCTGCAGCAGTAGAAATAGCGTTGAAAATCAACCGCGAAAAATCCGGTGGCTGCCGGTGGTCGTTGTCGTCATCTCCCGCGATCTGTTTGCGTTCAGAAGTCGGGTGAATGTCGAGAGCTGAAACTTTGTTTTTAGAGTTTTACAATTATATATTATATATTATACTAGGTAACTAGGTTATAACCCGGTGTATTACAAAGGGTTGAATAAATAAATTTTATATACTAAATAATAAAACAATATATCTTTAAAACCTCATTATTGTACGGTTGAATAAATATAATTTTATATATTAAATAATAAAAAGTTATATCTATAAGAACCATATTGTACGTGTTGAATAAATGTAATTTTATATACCAAATAAAAAAGTTATATCTTTAAAACCACATGTATTATACTGGTTGAATAAATGTAATATTGTTAACCAAATAATAAAATAATACGTCTTTAAAAAACTTTATTTATTACACGGGTTGAATAAATGTAATTTTATATACCAAACAATAAAAAATTACATCTTTAAAAATATGCGCATTACATGGTTTGAATAAACGTAATTTTCTGTACTAAATAATAAAAAATATATATTCTTAAAAAAAACCCCGTGTATTGTACGAATTGAATAAATCTAACTTTATATATCGAATAATAAAAAGGTATATCTTAAAAAATCTCATGTGTTACATGAGTCGAGTAAATGTAATTGTGTATAGTGAAAATAAAAAAAATTAATATATTAATACAAATTTTGGTTTTCGTGATAAAATAGATTATTCTGTTGTTGCAAAAATTTGTTAACGAAGTCTCAATAAATTTAACCCTTTATTTAGAACTCCGTAAATGTATAAATGATAAATAATATTAGTTAATTTTATTTTAAGTTTCGTAAAATTTATTTGATACCAAACTAAACAAAACATTCAAATATAATTAATTCAAATAAATAATATTATAAATGAGAAGGAGATTAAAATAAATAATAATTATCCTTAAGATATTAAACTAATAATATTTAGTAGGAAAGTTATCTATAATTAATTAGAAAAAAAATAAATTAAAATAATAATTATCTATAAGAGATGGCCTAATATGATGACAAGTGTCCCTAAAGTGGTTTCTTTTATTATATAGTAAGATATCCCGTGTATTATACGGGTTGAATAAATAAATTTTATATACTAAATAATAAAACAATATATCTTAAAAAATATCATTTATTGCACGTGTTGAATAAATATAATTTATATATTAAATAATAAAAAGTTGTATCTATAAGAACCATATTGTACGGGTTGAATAAATGTAGTTTTATATACCAAATAAAAAAGTTATATCTTTAAAACCACGTGTATTACACGGGTTGAATAAATGTAATATTGTTTACCAAATAATAAAAAAAATTTACATCTTTATAAATATGCGCATTACACGGTTTGAATAAGTGTAATTTTCTGTACTAAATAATAAAAAATATGTATTCTTAAAAAACCCTGTGTATTGTACGAATTCAATAAATCTAATTTTATATATCAAATAATAAAAAGTTATATCTTAAAAAACCTCATGTATTACATGGGTCGAGTAAATGTAATTTTGTATAGTGAAAATAAAAATATTTAATATATTAATACAAAGTTTGGTTTTTATTGAAATTGGTATGTGTTTACAATTTTTTTTTAAATAACATATATATATATATATATATATATCGAATTTTAAAAAAAAATCGTATCCCTCGAAATCACGGGCCTTATGTGAAAGTTCTCCCGCACACCATAGCCGGCTATAGGTGTGTGGCTTGTTGTAAAATATAAGAGTGCAAATAATAAAAATTATTGAATGTTGAAAATCCAAAGCGTTTGGTTAGCCTCTTAGTTCATAAAATATTGATTTTTTTTAACATTCGCGGCAAAGTGTGAAATAAACGAATATCATTTAAAGATAGTTTTTGGTATACCAGAAAATCCATAAGATATTAAATTAATAATATTTAGTAGAAGAGTTATCTATAATATAAGATATTAAACTAAATAATATTAAACTAAAATAATAATTATCTATAAAAGATTAAACTAAAATAATAATTATCTATAAGGAGATGACCTAATATGATGACAAGTGTTCCAAAAGTGGTTTCTTTTATATTATATTATATTATATTATATTATATTATATTATATTATATTATATTATATTATATTATATTATATTATATTATATTATATTATATTATATTATATTATATTATATTATATTATATTATATTATATTATATTATATTATATTATATTATATTATATTATATTATATTATATTATATTATATTATATTATATTATATTATATTATATTAGGAGTTGGGTGGAAAGTGTGTTTTTCCTAGAAAGTCTAGGAAGCAATAAGAACGCAACATGTGGATTTTATCTAAAAGGGCATTTATGTACTTTCACAATCTATTTTTATTTTAGGAAATTATCTTCAATAACTAACTATCCATAAATTTCAGAATTTTTTGTTTTCGACTTTTGATCTCACTTAATATCAATCATTCCTTCGTTTTCTTGCTGGAATCTATCAGCATGTTCTTGGTACTGTGTTTTAACATTCAGATTCATACAGCTGTGTTTTAACAGCAAGCAGATTAATACAGTTGTGTTTTAGCATTCAGATTCAAACAGTTGTGTTTTAACAGTAAGCAGATGCATACAGTTGTGTTTTAGCATTCAGATTCATACAGTTGTGTTTTAACAGCAAGCAAATTCATACAGTTGTGTTTTAGCATTCAGATTCATACAATTGTGTTTTGACAACAAGCAGATTCATACAAATGTGTTTTATCATTCAGATTCATACAGCTGTGTTTTAACAGCAATTCAGATTCATACAGCTGTGTTTTAACAGCAAGCAGATTCTTGACGCTGTGTTTTAACAGCAAGCAGATTCTTGACGCTGTGTTTTAACAGCAAGCAGATTCTTGACGCTGTGTTTTAACATCAAGCGGATTCTTGACGCTGTGTTTTAACAGCAAGCAGATTCTTGACGCTGTGTTTTACATGCCTCTCTACAATCATCAATTAAAATAGAAAAAACACAGCCAAGTTACAAGCAGATTAAGACCGAAAACGTATATGCACTTCAAGAACGTTAATCACAACACAAGATATGAATACCTAGTGAAGAAAAGGGGTATCAACAAGCCTTGGAACCGAAATCTGAATGCTTTTGGGGTCCTATTTTGCGTCGCCAACAGCAAGGGGGAGTAGAGATCGCAGGTTTTATTATGTTTAGGGTTGGATTGGAGAGAGAAAGAGAGAAAATCAAATCAATAATGGAGAGAGAGAGAGGGAAAATCCCATGAAAGTAGGGATTGCAGTTATCTAATTGATTTAAAAAAACGGCCATTTGACAAAATTGCCCCTATTCATTTAAAACAATCAATTAATTAAACTCAAATATTACAAGATTGCCATTGATTTAATCTCAACCCTTAAACACACCAATCGGATGGACCAGATCGCTTCCTAGACTTTCTAGGAAAAACACACTTTCCGTGCGAACCCTATATTATATTATATTATATCATATAATTTTGCAACATGTACACGCTATGTGTAGTTATACTTTATGCTTAAACTGTGTTTTGTGCAGTTGTGTGATTTATCATGCTTAAACTGGTTGTAACTTTTGACCATTTAAACACTGCCAGCCACCATATGCGGCGGCGGATCCTCTTATCTGACGCGTGCTCAACCCCTACGTGTAGAACAGAATCCGGTGAATCCGGTGATGATATCGGTTGGGCCATGAGAGGGACGGTGGTGTGTTTTTAGACGGTTCAACAACCCCTCCGACGAAGGTGTCATGATGTTGATGTCGGTAAATATGCGTACAGTTAAAAAATTGAGGCGGCGAGATCTAGGGTTGTGGCGGGACTCAGTTTAACTCTATAAGGAAACCACATAATTCTTGGAGCAATATCCTCTTCTCCATCAAGTCTTTTATGTACAATTATTTAGTCAATAGTAGCCATGTTTAGAGGAGCAATTATCTCCTTAGTTGTTGTCATTGTTTTGTATATAAAGAGGTTGTACAAGAATGTAAAAATCAAGTTGAACCATTGCAATCTAATATGGTATCATGCAGAAAGTGCAGCAACTTGTGACCTTGGGTGAAAACATAAAGACCATTTTCGCATGTACCTTTAGCTAGAACCTCCGCTGTTTTTCGGTCTTGAATTTGGAAAAAATCGTTAGAAAATAAAACATCAACCGGAGAATCATTTGTTAACCTACTAATTGAGAGTAGATTTTTTGTTGAATTAGGAACAACTAAGACATTTTGTAAAGTTATGGATTTATTTAATTTAGTGTTCCCAATATGAGTAATGGGTGATGATTTTCCATTTCCAAAGGTAACACGAAGGCTACCATTGTGAGATTTTGAATGATTTAAACCATGAGTGGAAGGTAACATATGTGTTGTAGCACCTGAATCAGCGGTCCAATCCGGAGAATCGGATGCTATGTTGCATTGGGCATGAAATGCCTCGGCGAGATTTGCATCAATAGGGACCGATTTTTGGGCAAAGGAGGCGAGTTGAGGACAGTTACTCGCATAATGACCGGTTTGGCGACAAAGTTGGCAATGAGGAGGTCGTTTGGTGTAGGAAGAGGATCGGCCTCGTGAGGCAGAGGCGCGACCTCTTCCACGAGAGAAAGAAGAACGGTTATGAGAAGGTTTGTTCGGGTGGGCATAGAAGGCGGCTTGAGGGGTTTGAGTACCATGTAATTGTTGGACAAACATTTCTTGATTCTCGGCGTTAGCCAAGAGATCACGAAATGAAGGGGCCGGACGAATGGTTCGTTGGGAGGTTGAAAATTTTTCAAACGAAGGGCCGAGTCCACAGAGGAACCAATGACGTTTGTCTTCGTCGCTTATGGGGTGTCCAATAGCCGCAAGTTGGTCGGCCAAGGCTTTAAATTTTTGACCAAATTCCGAAACCGAAGTTGTTCCTTTTTTAAGGGTTCGAAGGGAGTCTTTGAAGGTGTGGATTCGTTCAATAGAGGAGTTGCTATAGGCATCGGCGAGGGCTTTCCAAACGGCTTTGGCCGTGGTATGACCTATAGTTTCGGCCATGGCTTCTTCGATTAGGGTAGAGTTAATGAGAAGAAGGAATTTTTGATCGGCAAGTTGCCAAGCAATAAAGTCAGGATTCGGGACAATTTTGTTATCAGAGGTTATGGTTTCGGAAGAAGGGGAGTTGTTGCTGGTAATATGGTCGGAAAGTTTGAGATACGAAAGGACCAGAGTAATTTGTTTCTCCCATGTGAGATAGTTTGAGGAGGTTAATTTGATGTTAATAAGGTGGCTAAAGGAATGGAGGGGAAGGGATTGAGTTTCGGCAGCCATGAAACGGAAGAAGGGATTATCTTGTTTATCTCCTCTGACACGACCATTAGTGTGTGCAGTGGATCTAGGAGTTGGTGCATGGTGATTGGGGCCACGTGGCCTGAGAGTTATCTTTGATGTTGGTCTATCATCAGCTTTGAGTGGAGATTATAGAACGGTGAATGACGCAACCTGATTGGTTACACGTCACTGTCTTCTTGTACTATTTGTCTCCTGCACGATTGACTATCGTGGGAGTTGTCTGGTCAGGGCTTGGCGCGAGCTAATTGGCTGCAGTTCTTGCGACCTGTATTATTTGTACTTGCACCAGCTATCATCGTCGTCTCTGCGTTTACATAGCTTGCGCTACACAGATAAGAATAATTAAGTGTTGTATTGGTTTTAAGCTAGGTATGATCCTCTGTGCGCGCTGCTTACCTGTGGTTGCGCATCCAGGCGCAGGCGCAAGATCTGGGACCATACCCTTTCAGGATAGAACCAGCGGTAGAGATGGGTTCCACTCTCTACCAGATAGAATCGGACCGGATTCGGGTAGGGTAGTCGGGTCTGGGTCCTAGACCTCCTGGTCCCGAGTTGTTTTTTTTTTTTTTTTGCACACCAACAATCTGCTAAATGAGAAGCCTATTGTATTGGGTCTAACAAGTGGGCAATTTCAAGCCCGAAGCAATAGGACCTATCCTGGCCTCTTGGGCAAGAGAAATAAAATCTTCAAAATTTTCAGCCCGATCCAATCAAGATTACATGTAGGAGGTTTGTAGGGAAAGGAAGAACAAAAAATAAAATGAACCGATTTAAGAAAAACAAATTTGATAGTAATTTTAAATAGACAAACAACATAAGTGAAACTTTAATGGGCAAATTGGCTTGGGCCTTAGAAACGTGGATTAACCAAACTATTGTTTTGCTATCAACAAATTTCCTTAAATTTCATTGAATTCCTAGGAACCAACGTTGCTAAGCTTTTACCATTTTTTACACTATTGACTATTGTTTTGCTTTATTTTGGACTGCTTAATCATTTTAGATTGTAAAGATTCAAAGCCCTTTTCCATTGGCCGTTTGATATGGGTCGTCCCAATGAAGACAATATATCATGGTAAAATTTCATGAAAGTTAATTAAACGTTTGAATATGCGCATATCTTTAATATAGTAGGGATTCTATTCGATCAAATACGGGGAATTTCAACACTTCATCCACATTCTAATACAAAAATGCAACATTTGATACATATAATTCAACCTAAACTTCACATATGGCAATTGTATCGATCAAAATGGTACTTGAATACGAGCCGAAAATCCTTGTAACAAGTCAACAAAAATTACATAGTGGTTGGAAAAGGCTGAAGATGGTGACGCAGTAAGTTGTGATTGCTTCCTAGTTACTGGAAAAAAAAAACAAGGGTTTTATCAAGTTGTGTGATTGGACTGCTAAAGATAGTTGGATATCGTTGGAGCCTTTGAGGCTTGTTCAATTAGATCCGCAATAAACATGTACAAATCCTACAAGTGACATGTAGTAAAGTAGAGTAGGAGCCATTCTAAAAGAAAAGATAAAAAAATAAATAAAAACATGTAAAGAAAAAAATAACATAAAAAATAGAAAGGTAAATAAATAAAAGATAAATAAAAAACACCTATACAAAAGATAAAATGACTAAAAATATATAAAAAATGAAAATTGGTTCTTGTGCTAGTGAAAGAATTGTTACCACTTCATCAAGCGAACTTTATATGTTCAATATTCAAATCACACCTTAGAAGGATACTCTTATGATTGATTTTGTGTTTCTACACAATGTTTGACTATTATGTGGGAATTGGGAGAGAGATATTCGTTCTATACCCCCTTTAACTTTACGTATGCATCACAACATCTACTTAACCATCATTCACTTCACGTCACCTAAGGAAATGGTTTAACCCCTGTTAACCCCCTCAATTTAATTATAAAATATATATTAAAACATTGTCTGTGTGTGTACGCACGCACGCAAAGAGTTGCAACCCGTTAACAGAAGGAGCCCTTAACCCTTGACGGGGGCGGTGCTCCCCTGTTAACCATTGTCAAATTTGATTAATGCCCTGGGGCGTTAGATCACACACCCACCATGTTAGTTAAGGTTGGTGTGGAGGTTGCTTGGGCATGAGTTTGTACCTCCTTAGGCATGGTTTGTAAGGATTAGTCGTATAATAAGTAAATAAAACATTCCATAGAGAAAGTAAAGAAACAATATGAGTTAAAGTACGTTTGCTACTGAAATAAATGAAAAGTACTAGTGCCTTTCGGGTTAGAAACCGTTTAGTATGGGTATCCGAACCGTATCGTTTCCATCCAAACCGTTTCCACCTGAACTGTTTCAAACCACACTGTTTTGACCCAACACTTTCGACCAGTACCCTTTCGACCCAAGCCGTTTCGAACCAAACCCTTTCGACCCGAATCATTTCGACCCATAGCGTTTCAAACCTGAATCGTTTAGAAGCATACCGTTACAACCTAAATAATAAAAATATATTTGTGGTTATATCAAGGGTCTCTCTATTCTCACACCCCTAAAATCTTATTTTCACACTCCTACATACATGTATACAGTCCGTATAGAGTTATACGGGCCGTATAACTGATTATTGCACAAAAAAAATGTCAAGGAATGTGTTTTTGTCCATGTATACGGGGCGCATAACATTATACAACCCGTATAGAATGTTATACGACCTAATATTTTCTCTATGTGTACGAGCTGTATAACATTATACGAGCCATATAACATTATACAGCCAAATATTTGTCATGTTAAATTATTCTATACGGGTCGTATAACATTATACAGCCAAATATTTGTCATGTTAAATTATTATACGGCCCGCAGGGTGTGAAATTAAGATTTTAGAGTGTGAGATAATTAGTACCCAATATCAATCTCTTGTGCGTAAATATGAAAATCCCCTGTACATATTATTTCTTGCGGTGATTCACGATCTTCACGAAGCCCTCTTTGCTCTTCAAACGGCAGAGAAGGTTAGTATTACTACGCATAAACATGTAAAGGTTTAGCCATTTTTTAGGGGTTGTAGTTGTAACAATATATGCCTGATTTTTGGTTTCAGTTGGTCATATATTATAATAATAGCTTTATCAGTTGTATTAATGCAGTCTGCAGAGACATATATAATAATGGCAATCTTACCTTGTGTGGGTCTAACTAGCAAGCCATTTGCTCATTTGCCTCGGTGAGTATTGTGGTGTGGTGGAACTTTCTATGTCATTTACACTTTGATTGATTCATACCCTCAACCTATTTGTTGACACTGATTCTTGGTTTTAAGAAGCGCGCCTACGCGCAAAGCCCTGCACTTTTGTTAACATAATGCGACAAGAAGCACAAAAGAAAACGTGTTTTAAAAAAAATCCCACTAAGGCACACGCCTTTTGTACAGGGAGGTTTTTTTTTTTTTAAATCAAAGTTTTATATATTTAGCTAAAAGGTTGTACATGTAAGTAATTTATACATTAAATCAAGAGTAAACTGCCATTTTGGTCTCTGTGGTTTGGCCAGTTTTGCCATTTTAGTCCAAATCTCAAACTTATTACATCTGGGTCCCTGTGGTTTGTATTTTGTTGCCATTTTAGTCCAAAACTCAAAATCCCTCATTTTTGACTGTTTGAACTCCCCATTTTTGTCTTTATCTGCAGGGGTAGTTTGGTCATTTAATGTTCATTAAATCAATTTATTTATTAAAAGACCACATAATATAAATACCCCTAAAAAGAATACACACACATTACAACATCATCTTCAAACCCTATTCTCATCTTCCCCTCTCCGAAGGTGATTCACCATCATCTTCAACCGACGATCTTCATTCTTGCCAAGGCGATTCTAATGGACGACGATGGGGATGATTTTAGCTGCTGTGTTCGAAAAGAAGGCGTCCATTTTGATCCAGAAGTAAAATACGGTACGTATTTGTAGTTGATAAGCTGAATTTGAAAACCCCTGTTTCTGATTGAAAGTTATTTTCTTATTCTACAGCAAATCATCCCGATTTATTCACCCTGAAAGTGAACCATGGTGGTGATTTCACTGATGAGGATGATTTTCAATACGTCGGGGGTAAGGTAGACTACGTTGATAATGTGAATTCTGATATGTTTTCAATCATAGTGATGAATGATATGTTGTTAGCATTTGGTTATTCAGAAGAGGATGTTGTGGTTTACCATTTTAGGGTTCCAGGGGAAGATTTAATGTTAGGTTTAAGGCCTCTAGGCACTGATAGTGATGTATTGAAATTGATTAGTTATGTTGAAAAAAACAAGGTGCTAGAGGTGTATATTCAACATGTTAGCAGGTTTTCAAAAAAGGATGTTGAAAAGGAACCTGAATACGTAGACCTTAGTGATGAGGGAAGTTATGAGGGTAGTGATCAGCAGGATGAAGACAATGAGGATAGTGATCAGGATGAAGATAGTGAATGGCAGAGTGATGACGGTAGTTATGAAGGATCCTGTGAAGGCAGTGCAGGTGAAGGTGAAAAGGCAGAAGGTGTAGAGACCACCCCTAGCAAACGTGTTAAGTCATTTCATAGGAAAAGTGTAAAGGCTAAGAATAGGAAGGATAAGGTGGGTCAGGATGAGGATGATGAAGATCCAGATTACATCATTGATAAAGATAATGTTGTGGAAGATTATAGTGTTGATATGAAAGAGTATTATGCTGAAGTAGATGCTGAAATTAGTGAACAATATGAACGACAAGTTGATGTAGATGAGGATGATGATCAGGTGGATTTAGATGGCTTTGAAAGTTTAACTGATTCAGATGGTGACACAGCTCTTCAAAGAGCTTGTAGGGGTGTTAGGAAAGACAAAAGAAGGTCTAAAACATCTGGTGAATGTCCCTTTTATCTTGGCCAGTCATTTCCTGATAAGGGTAGTATTAAGATGTTGGTCAAGAATCATGCAATTGAAACTCGGAGACAACTCCATATTACAAGGAATGACAACACCAGATTTCGTGTGATATGTATGGGTGGGATTCCAAAACTGAGTAGTTGTGAAATAAATGCTGGAGGACCCTCTCAACCAACTGCATTTAAGGGTAAATCTGGAAATACCCAAAATGCAACTGGGCCCTCACAAGATGGGCCTAACCCTAAAAAGAATACACCACCCACTTGCCCTTGGATGCTTTATGTCTCTAAAGTTAAAAAGGCAGGCTCTTGGGTTGTGAAAACCCTAAACAAAGAACATGTATGTCTGAACACCAGAGATGTTAGACTTTGCACAGTTGCCTGGTAGGGACAAGCCTATAATAACCTGCCTTGAGTATATCAGAGAGTACCTTATGAAGATGATTGTTGTGGTGAATAACAAGATTGGCAAGTGCAAAGGCCCATTAACACCAGCTGCTACTGTTGTGCTTCAAACTACAAAGACTGAGGCTGCAGAATACACTGTAATCTGGACTGGAGGAACAAAGTTTCAGGTTAGCACACACTTCAATGACCACCAAGACCAGAGAGTTGTGGTATTAGATGAAAGAACATGCTCTTGTAGGAGATGGGATCTAACAGGCATCCCATGTAGACATGCAGTGGCATGTATCTGGAACATGGGATTGCATGGTAAAGGTGATGGAGTTCCTGAAAAATGGGTACATCCAGTGTATTGGGTTGAGTCTTGGGTTGAGGTTTACAAGCATAATGTAGAACCGGTTAATGGCAGTGATTTGTGGCCTAAATCTGCATGCCCAACCACTTTGATCCCTCCAAAGTATCATGTCCAAATTGGGAGACCAAAAAAGAAACGAAAGAAGTCTGCACAGGAGATTGCAGAGGCTAAAGTTGCAGCTTCAAAGGAAAAAAGAAGGCTAAAGTTGCAGAATCTGTGGTCAATGTCAACAACATCATCACTGCAACTGGTAAGTTGCCAAGGAAGGGAGGCTCAGTGACATGTAAAATCTGCAAGGGTGTGGGGCATAACAAAAGAACTTGTAAAAGGAAAGGGGCACAAGCACAGCCAGGGGCACAAGGTCAGGAAGGGGCACAAGGTCAGGGGGCCACAGGCTTAGATGGACTACAGTTGACTACAGTTGACATTTTTGCAGTTTGTTTCAAACTGTGATGTTTACAGTTTGCAACAAACTGTTTTGGTACATTAGATCATGTCAAATGCTTAACTTTTAGTATTAATGGTTGTTTGGTACTTATGTTTTGGTACATTATGTTCATGAAACTGTTTATGTATGTTTGGTATGTTAGATCATAAAACTGTTTATGTAATGTTAAAGACTGCACTTTGCAGATCTGTTTTGGTATGTTAAATGATGCATATTTGGTATTTGGGTGCACATTTCTTAGGTTAAATGTTCCATATTTGCAGATCTGTTTGGCATGAGTTTTGGTGCAGATTGGCTGCACATTTGGTGCAGATTTGCTGCACATTTGGTGCAGATTTGCTGCACATCTGGTGCAGATTTGCTGCACATTTGGTGCAAATTGGTAAACTGCACATTTGGTAACTCCACATTTGGAAAACTCCACATTTGGTGCAAATTGGTAAACTGCACATTTGGTAACTGCACATTTGGAAATCTGCACATTTGGTGCACATTTGGTAAACGACACATTTGGTAAACTGCACATAGTGTCATAAGACATTAGACGCACATGTCGGCACATTTCGGCACATTGTCATAAGACATTAGATGCACAACAAATTAGACGCACATGTCGGCACATTTCGGCACATTGTCATAAGACATTAGATGCACAACAAATTAGATGCACATGTCGGCACATTTCGGCACATTGACATAACAGCTTAGATGCACAACACATTAGATGATTCATTACAAAAAGGCACAAACTTTCCATTACAAAATCCATACAAAAAGCCCCAACCATATTAGCAGGTCGATAGTACAGACCAAACTTACAAAATCCAAACACAAGTCAAACCCTAACCAGACTTAACATAGTAAAACATGAACAACAAAAAACTGAAACCTAAGATAACTTTAAGCATCTTCTTCTCCTGCGCCAATTTTTTAGCTTCTTCTTCAAGCTTCATGTTCCGAGCAAACATCTGTCTTGCATTCTCTTCATGCCGCTTGATGGTGTCCAACAGTGCAGGAATCATCACAGCCGGATTCTCAATCTTCGGTGGCTCAGCCCAAGCAACGAATCCACAGCTTGATGGTTTGTTGCACCGGTGAAAACGACGACCTGGGTTTTGTGTTGTCCATGAGGTTCTCAGTGACGTTGAGGCTCCACAAGTGCAAACCACCATTGTCGTTCTTCGATCTCCTGTGGGTTAGGGTTTTTGGGTTTGATCTCTGGTTAGGTTAGGGTTATAGGAACGATGAAGATGATGAATAATTGTGTGAGATAATAAAGGGGTTTTTATATTATGTGTTTTTTTAATAATTGAATTACATTAATGAAAATTAAATGCCCAAACTATCCCTCCAGATAAGGACAAAAAGGGGAGTTCAAACAGTCAAAATTCAGGGATTTTGAGTTTTGGACTAAAATGGCAATGAAATGCAAACCACAGGGACCCAGATGTAATAAGTTTGAGATTTGGACTAAAATGGCAAAACTGGCCAAACCACAGGGACCAAAATGGCAGTTTACTCTTAAATCAATGTATGAACCTCATTTTGGGTAGGGGATGCTAAAAACATATGGGACATGTAAAATATATAAGTACAATGCACTTTGTGTACGAAACGCCTTCCGCTTTTGCGCTTCGGTTTTAGACCTTGTCGCCTCAGTGCACTTTTCGCTTTTTAAAACCAAGCACTGGTTACCTATGATATCCAATATTAATCTCAATTATGTAATTTTTTTCCTACTTGGTCATCAGTTTGTCAACAAAGACAAGAGGATTTGCATCACCATATCATCATTATCATATGTGGTCTTCAAGTGGTGATTTTCGTCACTCCAGCCTCATTGTTCGAGCTAAACTGGTAAGTTTGTTGTTGAGTTATTTCATCTACATTCTAATAGCAATAATAATTTGCTTTTGTATATTGTTGTAACACGTCGAGAGTTTTAATATTCTTTTTACTTGGTACCCAGGGTTTCTATTCGATACTAGGGGTGTCAAAGACTGCCAGCAAATCAGAAATTAAGAGTGGTTAGTCAAATTTACAAGTCGATGATAAATTTACAAAAAGGTTTTAACTCGTGTTAATATATGTTCAGCGTATAGGAAACTTGCTAGGAGTTATCATCCTGACGTGAACAAGTAAGTTTTTGAACACTGTACAGTTGTATATCCAACTTCAATGTACTGTAGTTTTATCATGTTTTTGCAGAGAACCAGGAGCTGAACAAAAGTTCAAGGACATTAACTATGCTTATGAGGTAATATGCCATAGGAGGTGGTAATTTGTAAATTGGTTCGTTTGGGTTTCGTTATAAATACATACATAGCTAATTATAATGAAACGAATAGAACGTTAATGCTTCTAAACAAAAAAAAGTCCACGTGCTTTGACTCACAATGTTGATGCAGGTTTTATCCGATGACGAAAAACGATACAAATATGATAGACATGGAGAGGCTAGGCTTAAATGTTGCATGGGAGCCACAAAGGGCAGCGGTGATGGCATGGGAGCCACAAAGGGCAGTGGTGATGGCAGGGGAGCCACAAGGGGCGGTTCCTTCTCTAAAGATACTAAAATCGAGCTTATAGATTGGACACTTGTATTGTTAACATATCTGTATGTTTGTTTCCTTGAATTACCTTATCTTATATTATAAGATACACAAAAAAGGTTTTTGGTGACAAGGTCTCATTGGGAACAATACCTCTGTCACACATGTTCTTTTTGTGATACATGTAATGGATACGGGCATGTAAGGAAGTCTTAAAAAGGTTAGCCTTGGCTGGGGTAGAGTGGTAGACTTGGGCAGCCGGTTAAGGGTCCAGTCACAGGGTTCTGGTGATCTTTTTTTAATGGTTTGATGAGTTTCTAGGTCATATGTTAAAATTGGAGAACCCAGATATATTTTATGATGTATACCTGACCTATAACCAATTTGTGACCCGAAAGTATAGAAACCAAGTGGGGTAGGTTTTAACCTATCGGGACCTATATTGGACCAGTGACCGTTCGGTTAGTTAAACTAGCCGTTGGACTTGGTCAACCTAGTCGTTTGATATTCTGGAATGCATGCTTGTTATTGAATTTTGAACTTTTACTTTGGTTTTGAAAACTGTTTTTCTTAACAGCCATTGGTTGTGACTCTTCTCTTAACACTAAGCGTAAACGAAATAATAAAGAAGGAGTATACAATTAAGTAATTACATAACAAACACGAAACACGCTTCAACTGCATCTTCATCCTACGATAAATGGCCAAAGAAAACCTCCTGGAAACCATTTAACCAATTAATACTTACAAAAATATGGCATACTAGAATCAACAATGTTTGGCAATGGTTAAAAATATCCGCAAGAGCAAATTTGTAATCGCTGGAATCAAGACTTTTAGACATGACCGGCCTCTCAAAATCAAAGGCAAAGGTAATAAATGCAATTTACTTGATAACAATTTGGGCCATTTGGAAGAATAGGAACAACAAAATTTTTAATGATAAAATGACGGAGCCTTTGAAGATGGTAGAAGAAATCAGGGAAGAATCGTTCGAATGTGTGAAGAGAAGATCGAGGCATAGAAATATAAGCTGGGAAGATTGGTGAGTTTTTTCATTCCTAGATGGATAGAAAATGATCAAATTTTTTTTTTTTCGTTTTGTACTTGATAAAGTTTTGTGTACCTTGTTTTTTCTTATTCTAGATGTATCCATGATGTAACACAATATGTCTATCAGCACCTTGCTTGTAGACATTTGGTTGAATAAAAGTCCCGTCTTTGTTGTTCAAAAAAAAAGGCGCATTAATGTTACTAAGAATAAGACATGCAGTACATATACCCAAGAGGGCAGGTTCCTTCAAATGTTCTATTATATTCAAAAATCGGTTTTATATGTAAATAAACTAGGTTACCTGTTTTCTCGTAATTCCCACCAACATAATCTTCCCCCAGACACACGAGTCATGTTCATAGCAGCAAACAATCCTTCCGAACTCTCAAGAAAGTGAATCATGTATAAAAAAGCTAGGTATCACATAATGAAAGTTTATGAAAAGGATAAAAAAATCCCAAACACTTGATATGTAGACATCAATATCAGGATATTCTAATAAAACCCTTTTGACTGTAATAAAAATGAAACGATAAAGCGATCCAACGCCTTGACATTTTTGCAAAAAAAGCCAATGTTTCTCTTACAGCTATTCCTCTAATTTGGAAAACATAACAGCCATTCCTCTATTTATAAAAACATACTTGGAGTTCAAAAAACTGGTTACGACTACTTATAGTTAAAAAAACTGGTTATTACATTATTTACTTCTTAAAGGTTTAGAAAATTCGATGATCTCTTCATTGATAAAATACCCTATAAATACAAAAGGCTCTCCTCTAATTTTGGTAGGAGATAACCTTAACTTAATGTACAAGATAACTTAATGAACAAGATAAGGATCTATTCTAAATATACAAAAATCGTTCTAATCTATTACACCCCTGCAGTGGAAGCGAGAGGAGGCCGAATGCTTAGACTGGACCAAAAATCGTCGAATAAAACCCACGGAAGACCTTTTGTAAAAATGTCAGCTATTTGGTAGGAGATAACCTTAACTTAATGTACAAGATATATTCTGCTTCCGCACTAGAACGGGATACCACAGCCTGACGCTTAGATGACCAAGATAATAAATTGAGTAAACTGCAATTTTACCCCTTGAGGTTAGGGGTCATTGGCACCCTTACCCCCCCTAAGGAAATAATTGCAATTTTACCCCCCACTGTTCACTGTTATGTCGCAACCTTACCCCCCGGCCTCAAATTTGTTGACTAATCTGTTGACTATAACTTGAAATGACTATAATGCCCTTTCATATTACCCCCCCCCCCTGTGTTTTGTGCACTCTGTGATATTACCCCCTGCCACCACTGCCACCGCTATTCACCACCACAACCACCACTGCCACCTCCAGCCACCACCACAACCACCACTTAATTGTTTTATCTATAAACACACACACCTCCAATGGCGTTTTTGCAATCCTCTGCTTCTTCATTCATCTCTCAGTTGCCGGCAGTAACATCTGTACGCTTATCTCCGCCGTTCGGAAACCGCCACGGAGGCTTATCGGTGAAGGCGGAAGCGGCGGCAGGGATAGTGCTGGTGGAGAAATCGGAAGTGGATAAGGTTCTCGATATATTTGGGGATTGATTTCTGAAATCCGTAACATCATCAAGGCTGCAAAACCTCGCACGATTGATGATGCGGTGGATTTAGCCAATACTCTGACTGACGAACTAGTACGGACAAGAGAAGAAAATAGAAGGAAGGAAGTAGCCCAAAAGATTACCCAGGTAATCCGTTCGGATAACCATAACGATTTCAAGAAAGGAGGGAATGGGCAATCTTCCACTAGTCTATTTTGCAATTTTTGCAAAAGAAAGCATTTTGGAAGATGCAAAGGATACTGCAATTTTTGCAAAATTCCGGGGCATCAGGAAGAAGACTGCAGGAGGAAGAAATTTTCAGTTTGTTACAACTGTGGAGAAACTGGACATCTTAGGCCAAATTGTCCAAAACTAAACAAACCATCTAACACTAAAGCCAAACCTGCAGAAGAAGCAAAAAGGAATGCAAGAGCCTTTCAATTGACTGCTCAGGAAGCAGAGCTCATTCCAGATGTGATAGTCGGTACGTCCTAGGTTACAACGTTTACACAAAAATTATTATCTGACTCTGGTGCAAACCAAAGTTTTATAAATACTTCATTTCGTCAAACTCTTAACTTATCATTAATCGAACTTAGCCAAATCTTTACAGTCGAAACAGGCAAAAAGGAAAATATAGAACTCTCAGGTCATAGAATTCTTCGCCCATCTAATTCCTATGAAATTAGCCGAGTTTGATGTTGTATTAGAAATGGATTGGTTAGTAGCCAACCCTGCTCGAATTCTCTGTGATAAGAACTTTATAGAAAATCCAGGCACCCGCCGGAGAAGTATTTATGATTACAGGAAATAAACCACGTAAGGTCACATGATGAATCATGAAGGTATTCACTTAGATCCTGCTAAGATAGCAGCAAATTACTAAAGTAGAAGATTTCGCAATCCCTAAATGGAAATTAGGAATTTTGTAAATTTAGCCAGATACTATAGGCAGTTTATTAAGGATTCTCTTAGATAGACATATCCCTAATTAAGCTAAAACAGTTAATTCTAAATAAAAACCTAAACAAAAAGAAGCCTCTAGCATAAGTTAACAAATATTCCAATCCTAGCCTTACCAGAAGGAACAGAAGATTTTAAAGTATACGGTGATGCTTCAAAGCTAGAATTTGGATGTATGGTAATGCAACACAAAAAGGTAATTGTGTATGCATCAAGGCAATTGCAAAAGCACGAAGAAAGCCATACCACTTGTAAACTTAAAAAAATTAGAAGCCACAAGTTACCCTTAAGATTAGGAAACATTATCTAAGCAAGTTTACTATCCATATGGGTCATAAGAATCTAAGATACATATTTGAGCAACAAGAATTAAACATGAGGAAAAGGAAATCCTCGGTGACTACGACTGTGATATTTAGTATCACTAAAGAAAGGTTGAAAACGGCTAAAGATCGCCAGAAGAATTATACAACTACCAGAAGAGTTAGCTGGAGTACATGATGTATTTCATGTATCCAATCTCAAGAAATGTTTATCAGACGAATCCCTGGTAATACCTCTTCAAGATGTGGAGGTAAATGAAAAAACTGAAATTCGTGAAGAAACCACCACAGATAGAAGATAGAAAAGTCAAAGTTTCTTAAACATAAGCAACTAGTACTAGTCAAAGTCGAATAAAATTCAAAGAGAAAACCAGAATACACTTAGGAACTGGAATTAGAAAGGAAGCAAAAGTATCCTTGTTTGTTCCAATAAATCTCGAGGACGAGATTTTTCTTAAGGTGGGGAGGATGTAACAACTCTCACAAAAATTAATAATTAGGGTAATAATTATCCCAAAAGAAAGCCCTAATTGAGACACCCAAGTGATTCTGCACAAACCCTAAAAATTTCAGAACAATCGGAATCAGGATCAGGGCCCCTAAAACTCAAGGGGGGCAAACCCTAGTTGATAGTTATCTAAAATAACTCGTTGCTTAAATCTGATTGGTCCATTCTGTCAACTCAGCAAAGCTACATGCGTAGGGGGCTACCCTATAGTCGGTTCTTATCCCTTACGGACCGTAAGGGATAAGGCTTACGGTGCGTAAGCGTGGCCAATTTCGTGTATAAATAGCCGGCTTTGGCACTTGATTTCTGTTGTTAAAACGACGCACAATTTCACTGTGTACGTCGAGATAGAGCTAAAACACTACAATTAACACACACGGATCACGAAGTGCTGCCGCAATCAGGGTAATAACTCAATCGCTATTACGATTCATTTTCCGACTGATCAATATATCCAATGGATGTTTAAGTGCCGCCCACATAGGGTTATACTTTGTCGTTCGTCGTTAAATCGATGGATGTTTAAGTATCGCACTTTGTCCTTCCTTGTGAGAATTTGATCTCGTGAGTTATCGTAAATGCTGTATTGATCACTAACCCGGTTGTGTGTGTGCATTATTATTTAAATTAGTTTAATCACAGGCAAATCAGTAAGGCTTGTATCTTGCTCGTTAAATCTGCAAAGTGAGTCATTCTCTTTTTATCAACTGTTTTACAATACTCCAAATTATTTTCAAAGGTTATAATTACAGGGATTAAGTCGTGGATATCTTGATTTATTGGTTAGTGGGGTATTGTGCACATTACTATTTCTCCCAGTTAGGTTCATTGACCTACTAGGGAGGAACGTCACTATTAGAGTTCATTGACCTAATAGTGGTATGACCATCGTCACCATTGTGACAGAAAGCCAGATAAAGATAAGATAGGAACCATTGTAATTGCTCTTATGCTGTAATTTATAACTATGGGTCATTTCATAAAACCTGAATGAACTCACTCAGTATTTCCCCGCTGACAAAACCTTTTTCAAACATGTTTCAGGTGATCTGTTGTGAGCAAAGAAAAGTGCCAGGAAGCACTACCAGCTTAGAAAAGTGGCTCAGTGTAAATAAATAAAAGAAACATATTTTGAAAATAAAGATTTCCTGGAGAAATTGCATTATTGTAAATTATGGGATTTTATCCCTCATTTATAAAACGGGCAGTTTGAATTATTAAAAGATCCTGTTTTAAAAAAGACTTCCGCTGTCGCCTAAAATTTAAATACCGCAGGATTTCTGTCCCGCGGCTCCTGAAACGGGTCAAACCGGGTCGGGGGCCGTGACAGAAATAAGGTGATATCAGAGCCACTTCTCAAGCCACTGATTTAAGCCAATTAAGTATTTAGAAAATACTTAATTTCCATTAATTGCTATTTTGTGATTATTTGTTTATTTATCTGACTAATTATGTACAGTATGAGCAGATCTTTATATGCTAGTCAATGTAGCAAGTAATGCAAATTCTTAAATAATTTGATTCAAGTATTAGTACCTTTATTATCTACAGTCTAGAAGTCTTATCAAGAATATCATAAAATTTACAAATAAAACCTTGTGTGATGTAAATTTCAGTTATTTTTATAGTACCCAGTAGGAACTAATATTTAAAAAGTTTTCTATAAATTTTATGAATTCTGACTATGTCTATTTTGCTAAACAGCATGAGTAACTTGTCTGAGGCCCTTCAGAATTTAAATCTCTATCCAGTAAGAGTAGAGGTCTCCAGAGATTTCAATAGATATATACCAAACATAGAGGAACCTATAGAATTCGATGCTTTACCTCTCGAGAAACCCAAGCCCAAGGAAATAGAAATTGGGGAAAGTTCTAGGCAAATTGAAAAGTTACCATCTCAGGAAGAGTTAGATTTTATAATGGCAAGCTATAATACTATTAAGTCTGTTAAAGAAAATATTTTTGAAACACAACTACCAATGAACTTAGAACCAGCTATTCCAAACCCTTCAATCCACTCGCAAATAGACGAATGGTTGATTAACGAAATACAGTTACAAAACCATCCCTATAAGCTTTTTCCTCAGTTCAATTCAAAAGCTTTACCAAATCCACCAAATAAGTAACGAGAATACAGCTAAACTTCGCCTTGGTGAAGAACTAATGGACAATGGAAATAGGATCCAAGAGATTGGGGGACAGATCTCCTGGAAATACGATGAGAGGAAACACCATTACTAGAATATCATCCACAGGATAGGGGATCTATGGAACTGTGCTTGTATAATAGTAATAAAAAAATCAACCTATAAAATCATTACAAGGTAAAAGTGTGTATTGATGTCTCCTATAAAATATAAAAATAGGAATCAAAAAATCGATAATTTGGTTATATGTATATTGTGAAATTTATATGATGATTTTAGGTGTAATTGTTGATACTAATAAATTATATATTTATATATATACATTAATTATCAGATGGAAAATGCGAATAATGAACCAGTTAATGATTCTGAGCAACAACCGGGGGATCAATATATGACTAGGCAGGATATAGAAAATATCGTTGCTCAAGGGATAGCCAACGCTATTCCAGCAATCGTTGCTGCTGTTAAAAATCCAATAGAACCACAACAACTTGTTCCTAGCAAACGTATTTCTGAAGATAACTTCAGTAATAGCGTAAACGGAGGCAATGATCATGTTAATCATGATAATGAACCACAACAAGCGCCGCTCCCTAAGAAAATGAAAGTTGCAACGCTTGGTTGCACTTACAAGGAATTTCTTGCTTGTAAACCATCTGAGTTTGCAGGCAATGAAGGAGTGACTGCGGCACTACGTTGGTTAGAGAAAACTGAGGCAGTAATTGCCATAAGTAAATGTGCTCAGGATGATCAGGTCATGTACGCGTCAAATCTTTTCAAAGAAGGGGCGCTAGAATGGTGGAATACGGTGTTACAATCAAAAGGAAGAAGGATGGCGTATGCTATGAACTGGGAAGAATTTAAGAGCTTGGTAGAAAGAAAATTTTGTCCCGAATATGAAAAGGAACAAATGACAAACAAGTTTCTAACCCACCGGATGGTGGATGTAGATTGTCGAAAGTATACTACGACATTCTTCGAGTATGCTCGAGTAGTACCAACCCTGGCTTCGCCAGAGCCGGTACTTATTTCTAGATATATTTGGGGATTGATTTCTGAAATCCGTAACATCATCAAGGCTGCAAAACCTCGCACGATTGATGATGCGGTGGATTTAGCCAATACTCTGACTGACGAACTAGTACGGACAAGAGAAGAAAATAGAAGGAAGGAAGTAGCCCAAAAGATTACCCAGGTAATCCGTTCGGATAACCATAACGATTTCAAGAAAGGAGGGAATGGGCAATCTTCCACTAGTCTATTTTGCAATTTTTGCAAAAGAAAGCATTTTGGAAGATGCAAAGGATACTGCAATTTTTGCAAAATTCCGGGGCATCAGGAAGAAGACTGCAGGAGGAAGAAATTTTCAGTTTGTTACAACTGTGGAGAAACTGGACATCTTAGGCCAAATTGTCCAAAACTAAACAAACCATCTAACACTAAAGCCAAACCTGCAGAAGAAGCAAAAAGGAATGCAAGAGCCTTTCAATTGACTGCTCAGGAAGCAGAGCTCATTCCAGATGTGATAGTCGGTACGTCCTAGGTTACAACGTTTACACAAAAAATTATTATCTGACTCTGGTGCAAACCAAAGTTTTATAAATACTTCATTTCGTCAAACTCTTAACTTATCATTAATCGAACTTAGCCAAATCTTTACAGTCGAAACAGGCAAAAAGGAAAATATAGAACTCTCAGGTCATAGAATTCTTCGCCCATCTAATTCCTATGAAATTAGCCGAGTTTGATGTTGTATTAGAAATGGATTGGTTAGTAGCCAACCCTGCTCGAATTCTCTGTGATAAGAACTTTATAGAAAATCCAGGCACCCGCCGGAGAAGTATTTATGATTACAGGAAATAAACCACGTAAGGTCACATGATGAATCATGAAGGTATTCACTTAGATCCTGCTAAGATAGCAGCAAATTACTAAAGTAGAAGATTTCGCAATCCCTAAATGGAAATTAGGAATTTTGTAAATTTAGCCAGATACTATAGGCAGTTTATTAAGGATTCTCTTAGATAGACATATCCCTAATTAAGCTAAAACAGTTAATTCTAAATAAAAACCTAAACAAAAAGAAGCCTCTAGCATAAATTAACAAATATTCCAATCCTAGCCTTACCAGAAGGAACAGAAGATTTTAAAGTATACGGTGATGCTTCAAAGCTAGAATTTGGATGTATGGTAATGCAACACAAAAAGGTAATTGTGTATGCATCAAGGCAATTGCAAAAGCACGAAGAAAGCCATACCACTTGTAAACTTAAAAAAATTAGAAGCCACAAGTTACCCTTAAGATTAGGAAACATTATCTAAGCAAGTTTACTATCCATATGGGTCATAAGAATCTAAGATACATATTTGAGCAACAAGAATTAAACATGAGGAAAAGGAAATCCTCGGTGACTACGACTGTGATATTTAGTATCACTAAAGAAAGGTTGAAAACGGCTAAAGATCGCCAGAAGAATTATACAGATAGTAGACGAAAGCCGTTGGAGTTTTAAGTTGGAGACAAAATACTATGGAAAGTATCTCCTTGGCAAGGAATTGTTAGATGTGGTAAGAAAGGAAAGCTAAGTCCAAGATACGTAGGACTACTTTCAATGATCAAACGTATAGGATCAGTTGCTTATCGTTTACAACTACCAGAAGAGTTAGCTGGAGTACATGATGTATTTCATGTATCCAATCTCAAGAAATGTTTATCAGACGAATCCCTGGTAATACCTCTTCAAGATGTGGAGGTAAATGAAAAAAACTGAAATTCGTGAAGAAACCACCACAGATAGAAGATAGAAAAGTCAAAGTTTCTTAAACATAAGCAACTAGTACTAGTCAAAGTCGAATAAAATTCAAAGAGAAAACCAGAATACACTTAGGAACTGGAATTAGAAAGGAAGCAAAAGTATCCTTGTTTGTTCCAATAAATCTCGAGGACGAGATTTTTCTTAAGGTGGGGAGGATGTAATGTAACAACTCTCATTAAATTTTAAATAATTAGGATAGAAATTAGCTATTAAGAAAACCCTAATTGAGACACCCAAGTAATTCTGCACTAACCCTAGAATTTCCAGAACAATCAGAATCAGGATCAGGGGCCCTAAAACTCAGGGGGGGGGGGGGGGGGCAAAACCCTAATAACGATTATCTTCATAACTCATTATAAAATTCGAAATTTATAAAACCATTGACACAGCAAGCCTACCTGCACGAAGGGCTACCCTATGAAAATAGGGTGGTCACTCGCGTAGCGCGACGGCTAAGGGGGTACCCCTCGCGCTACACGACGGTGTCAAAAATTCAGTATAAATAGCAGGGGTTGGGACTTGAATTTTGGCATTTGAACGACGAAAGTCGGAGTTACATAGGCCGAGTTATAAGCAAAACAGTCCAACACACACACACTATTATCGAGGTGCTGCCGCAAAACAGGGTAATTAGTCGATCGCTATTACGATTCAGTTTCCGGGATCAATATACCCAAAGAATATCTAAGTGCCGCCACATTGGGCTATGCTTTATCGTTGTCGATAATTCGATAATGAGCCGAAGCATTGTACTTTGTCGTTGTCGATAATTCGATATACGAGTTGAAGTACTATACTTTATCGTTTGTCATTTTGATAAATGAGCCGAAGTATTGCACTTGGACATTCATTGTCACAATTGATCTCGGAGAATTATCATAATCGTTGTATTGATCACTAATCCTGTTTTGTGTGCTTTATTATGAAATTAGGTTAACAGGGATTAAATCTAAATTCTATCAACACTAAACCTGCAATGTGAGTCATTCTCTTTTTATCAACTGTTTTACAATACTCCAAAATTATTTTCAGAATTATAACTTACAGTGATTAAGTTTATGTGAATCACCAAATTACAGCCGGTATGTGGGGTATTGTGCACAATATTGTGATTATTGTTTCCTTCACATTAGGTGGGCGAGCCTAATTGTGACATACGTCACTCATTGGGCCAGCCAATGGTGATATGACCACAGTCACAGAGCTGGTCTGTGACAAATACCTATTCTTGAAATGTTGGTTGATAATAAACATATGTAAAAACTCTTAATACTGTAAATTATAACAAATGTGTCGTTTTTAGTAAAATGAATGATTCACTCAGTATTTCCCCGCTGACAAAAATCTTTTTCAAAAATGTTTCAGGTGATCTGCTGTAAATCAGGAAAAGTGCTGAAGAGCATTTCAAGCTTAAAATAGTGGCTCAGTATAAAATAAATAAAGATGTTTTAAAATAAGAAGTTATCACTAAACTTATGTATTGTAAATTATCGGGGTTTTATCCCGAATTGTGAAATAAAAATAATCGGAAAAAATTTAGCTTTTCAACGATCCTGATGTTTAAAATTTTCCGCTGCAAAACTCAATTAAACAAATATCACGTGGTTTCTGTCCCACAGCTCCAGAAACGGGTCAAACCGGGTCAGGGGCCGTGACAGAAACAAGGTGGTATCAGAGCCACTGAGTTAAGCTAATTAAGTATTTAAATAATACTTAATTTTCCTGATTATTATTATGTGATTATGTGTTTATGTGTTTTTAATTGATTATTTGTTAGTTACAGTATGGGTAAACAAAAGTTGCAAGATATCTATCTTAAACAAGATAGATCAATTTACGAGAAAGGAAGTTCGTCTAAAACTAAAATTTCAAAGCTCCCTATAATTCCTGAGGAAGGAATATTTGTGCAAAAAGCGAATTACGAAAATCCGCTTTCTCCTAGAAAAAGGAGTATGATTATTAAGAAAAGTAAGGAGCAAATCAGAGAAAGGAAAATTAAAAAGGAAACCCAGGATTTAATTGATAAATCACCTTGGGAAGATAGACTTGATGAAAAATGGGCTAATTTGTATATGTTAGCTACTGTAGCAGAAAATGCTAATCTTTAAAAAGTATCTTGAATACAGTACTATTAATTCTCAGTAAGTAGATAAATAAAACTGAGTGTTTCCTGTATTTGTATAAATAAGTATGCAATAAAACTTCTGTGTTTATTTGGTAAACTTTGTTCCAAAGTTTTAACTTGATATTTGTGCATTTTGCATATATGCTACACAGCATGAACGAGATCTCTGAAGCTTTTCAGAACCTCAATCTGTACCCAGTAAATATTGAAGTTTCTCATGAATTTACGGGATACGTTGCTGATGTGGATGAACCTGTAGAACTCCCTACTCCACCAGTACCCAAACCAAAAAGAAGGCCAAAGAAAAATTATGTATGGGGAAGCCGTATACGTAAGAGAAGGACAGTTACAAAAACCCCTAAAACTAGTAAACCCTTAGACAAAGGAAAAGCAATTATAATTCAGGAAAACCCTAATCCACAAGAACAGGAAACTGAAGTTAATGAGGTTAGGCAAATGGAAGAGCAGTTTGAACAGTACTCTCAGGAAATAGCAATAGAAATAGGAAAAGATTCTAACCCAACTCAGGTAGAAGTCGGAGAGAGTTCTAATCAACCCAGGGGAATTACTTTTCAGGATCAAATAGATATATTACTAGAAAAGTGTGAAACTATGCAACCAATCAACTCAGGTATCTTTACCTATCCTGTTGAAAATCCAATACCAATGAACCTTACACCAACAATCACTGAACCAATAGTCCATGACCAACCTATAGAACCAGAAGAATGGTGGACTAACGATTGGCAATTCCAAAACATTGTCAACAGTCCTTACTCGTTTCTTCCACAATTCGACCCAGAACCCCTACCTAATCCACCGATGAGCAATGAAAACCTGGCTGAACTTCGCCACTTTGGTGAAGAATTAATGGCTGCAGGGAATAGAATTAGGGAAATAGGGGGACAGATTGCCTGGAAATACGACGAGAGGGAATTCCGTTTCTGAGATGACGAATAGAAGGGTGGTGGAATTATTCCTGTATAATAGTAAAAGTAAATAGTGAAACCAGTTGTAACATAACAAATAAAACATTGTAAAATATCGGTGTGTATTGATGCATACTATACTGATATAAAATGCAATCGAGAAATCGATAATTTTGGCTTTATGTGTTATAATTCGTTTAAATGATTTATTGTTAATTGCTAATTGTTCATAATAACTTATCATCAGATGGCAAATAACGATAACGAACCAGTAAATGAAGTTAATCACTCAGAGCAACAACCAGAAGATCAATATATGACTAAACAAGATATAGAAAATATGGTTGCCCAAGGAATAGCCAACGCAATTCCAATGTTCGTTGCTGCTATGAAAAATCCAAGTAATCCGCAACCTATTGTACCTAGCAAACATACTACTGAAGATAATTTCAGTAATAGCATCAACGGGGGCAATGACCATATAAATCATGACAATGAATCTCAGCACACCCAGCGCCCTAAGAAGCGAAAGTCTGTAACGCTTGGTTGCACTTTCAAAGAATTTCTTGCTTGTAAACCCGCTGAATTTGCAGGCAACGAAGGAGCAACTGCAACGCTGCGATGGTTGGAGAAAACCGAAGCAGTAATTGCAATAAGTAAATGTGCTGAAGTAGATCAAGTCATGTATGCCTCAAACTTGTTTAAAGAAGGAGCACTAGAGTGGTGGAACACAGTGCTACAGGCAAAAGGCAGACGGGTAGCATATGCTATGACTTGGGACGAATTTAAAAGTCTTGTCGAAAGAAAATTTTGTCCTGAATATGAGAAAGAACAAATGGCAAATAAGTTCCTCAATCATCGAATGACCGGGGTAGATTGTCGTGGTTATACTTCGACATTCTTCGAATATGCGAGAGTGGTACCTAATCTGGCTTCGCCAGAACCAGTACTCATTTCTCGATATATTTGGGGATTAATTAGTGAAATTCGCAATATCGTTAAGGCTGCAAGACCTCGCACTATCGACGATGCCGTAGAATTAGCTAATACCCTAACTGATGAGCTGATACGCACACGAGACGAAGATAGGAAAAAGGAACTAGCTCAGAAAATTACCCAAGGATTCAGAATGGGTAATAGTAGTAATTTCAAGAAAAGGGGAATAGGGCAATCTTCAACTGTACCATTTTGCAAAATTTGCAAAAAGAGACATTTTGGAAAATGTAATAGAATTTGCAATTTTTGCAAAACAACCGGACATCGGGAAGAAAACTGCAGAAAGAAATCCATAATTTGTTACAATTGTGGAGAAACTGGACATATCAAACCAGAGTGTCCTAAGTTAATCAACCCAGCAGACAATAAATCCAAGGCAGCTGAAGGAGCTACTAAGAGGAATGTTAGAGCATTTCAGCTGACTACTCAAGAAGCAGAACTCATTCCGGATGTGATCGCCGGTACGTTTTTAGTTCACAACGTTTATGCAAAAGTATTATTTGACTCTGGTGCAAACCAAAGTTTTATCAATACTTCGTTTTGTCAAGCTCTTAAGTTACCAATAACTACCGTTAGGCAGATTTTTACAGTCGAAACTGCAGATGGGAATTCAGTCAAAATTAATCAGGTTTTGCAAAAAGTAGAAATAGAACTTTCAGGTCATAAGTTTATTGCAAACCTATTACCTATGAAATTAGCTGAGTTTGATGTGGTATTAGGAATGGATTGGTTAATAGCCAACCATGCTCAAATCATATGTGATAGAAATTCTATAGAAATTCAAACACCTACTGGAGAGGTAATTAAGATCTCAGGAGATAAACCTAGGAAGCCATTAAAGTTCATATCAGTAATGAAAGTTGCTAATTATGAACGAAACCAAGGAATAGTATATATGATTTCCGTAATCATTTGTACTAAAGGCAAAGAACTCAAGGAAATTCCTGTAGTCTCAGAATACCCAGAGGTATTTCCAGAAGATTTACCCGGGTTACCACCAGACAGAGAAGTAGAATTTAGAATTCATCTAATTCCAGGAACTACACCGATAGCCAAGGCACCTTATCGATTAGCTCCTACCGAAATGCTAGAATTGAAAAAGCAATTAGATGAATTACTAAGCAAAGGATTTATACAACCTAGTTCATCCCCTTGGGGTGCACCAGTGTTGTTTGTGAAAAAGAAAGATGGATCAATGAGAATGTGTATTGATTATAGAGAATTGAATAAACTTACAATTAAGAATCGATACCCATTACCTAGGATTGATGATCTTTTCGATCAATTGCAAGGAGCTAGGTATTTCTCTAAAATAGATTTAAGATCCGGATATCATCAATTGAAAGTTCAAGAAGAAGACATACCTAAAACTGCTTTCAGAACTAGGTATGGTCATTATGAGTTTACAGTCATGCCCTTTGGATTAACCAATGCCCCAGCTGCATTCATGGACATGATGAACAGAATCTGTAAACCATATTTGGATAAATTTGTGATCGTATTTATTGACGATATACTTATTTATTCCAAAAGTCAAGTCGAGCATTGTCAGCACTTGCATGCACTCTTAACTTTGTTAAGAAAAGAAAAGTTGTACGCAAAATTCTCGAAGTGCGAATTCTGGCTGCAAGAAGTGCAATTCCTAGGCCACATGGTGAATCACGAAGGTATTCACGTAGATCCTGCTAAAATCGAAGCAATTACCAACTGGAAGGTTCCACAAACTGCAATGGAAATTAGAAGTTTTATAGGTTTAGCCGGTTATTATAGACGGTTTATTAAGGATTTCTCCAAAATAGCTGTACCATTAACTAAGCTAACCTGTAAAGCCACTAAGTTTGAGTGGGGTCCAAAGCAAGAAGAAGCCTTTAGAATCTTAAAACAGAAATTAACCAATGCACCAATCCTAGCCTTACCAGAAGGAACAGAAGATTTTGAAGTATACTGTGATGCTTCAAAACTGGGATACGGGTGTGTGTTAATGCAACGCAAGAAAGTAATTGCGTATGCCTCCAGACAATTGAAAAGGCATGAAGAAAACTATACGACTCATGATTCAGAACTAGGAGCCATAGTTTTTGCCCTTAAGATTTGGAGACATTATCTGTATGGAAGTAAATTTACTGTTTATACAGATCATAAGAGTTTAAGGTATATATTCGGGCAAAAAGAGTTAAACATGAGACAAAGGAGATGGATGGAAGTCCTGAGTGATTACGACTGTGATATTCAATATCACGAAGGAAAGGCCAATATAGTAGCAGATGCCTTAAGTCGTAAGTTCCATGAAAAGCAAAAGCGAGTCCGTGCTCTTAGAATAAATCTACAAGTAGATTTACGAGAACAAGTGAAAGAAATCCAGAAAACAGCAATCAAGGACGATACCGAAGGAATGAAAGGTTACCTAAAAGAATTAGAACAAGGAAATGATGGAATTTGGAAATTTCACCAAAACAGAATTTGGGTACCTAAACAAGGAAATTTACGATCGAAAATCTTAGAAGAAGCTCATAAATCTAGGTATACTGTACATCCAGGAAATAATAAGATGTACCAAGATTTAAGGAAACATTTCTGGTGGATAGGAATGAAAAAGGACATAGCTGAATATGTATCTAAGTGTTTAACTTGTTCACAAGTTAAAGCAGAACACCAGAAACCCTCGGGCTTACTGCAACAATTAGAAATGCCGGTATGGAAATGGGAACTGATAACAATGGACTTTGTTACTAAGTTACCCAAAACCAGAAAAGGTAATGATGCTATTTGGGTAATCGTGGACCGATTAACCAAATCAGCTCATTTTCTACCAATAAAAGAAACCTTTAACATGGAAAGATTAGCCAAGCTATATGTGGATGAAATAGTATCCTTACATGGAGTTCCACTCTCCATTGTATCGGATAGAGATAGTCGTTTCACTTCCCGATTTTGGACCAGTTTCCAAGAATCAATGGGAACCCGACTTAATCTCAGTACTGCATATCATCCACAGACCGACGGACAAAGTGAAAGGACAATCCAAACTCTGGAAGACATGCTCAGAGCATGTGTAATTGACTTTGGAGGTAATTGGGATAACCATTTACCATTAATTGAATTCTCCTATAACAATAGTTATCATTCAAGTATCGAAGCTGCACCATTCGAAGCACTGTACGGACGTAAGTGCAGAACTCCAGTATGTTGGGCAGAAATCGGAGAAAGTCAATTATCAGGTCCAGAAATTGTACAAGAAACTACTGACAAGATAACTCAGATTAAGGAAAGACTAAAAACAGCAAGAGATCGCCAGAAAAGTTATGCAGATAATCGTCGCAAACCGCTTGAATTCCAAATAGGAGACAAGGTACTTCTAAAAGTATCTCCTTGGAAAGGTGTTGTAAGATTCGGTAAGAAAGGAAAACTGAGTCCCCGATATGTTGGACCATTTCCAGTAATTCAACGAATCGGGCCAGTTGCCTATCGCTTACAGCTACCAGAAGAACTAGCTGGAGTACATGATGTATTTCATGTATCCAATCTCAAGAAATGTTTATCAGATGAATCTCTGGTAGTACCTCTTCAAGACATAGAGGTAAATGAGAAGCTGAAATTCATAGAAAAACCTTTACAAATAGAAGACAGGAAAATCAAGTTTCTCAAACACAAACGACTGGTATTAGTCAAAGTCAAATGGAATTCAAAAAGAGGACCAGAATACACTTGGGAGCTGGAATCAGAAATGAAGCGCAAGTATCCCCATCTATTTCAGTGAATCTCGAGGACGAGATTTTTTCTAAGGTGGGGAGGATGTAACAACTCTCATTAAATTTTAAATAATTAGGATAGAAATTAGCTATTAAGAAAACCCTAATTGAGACACCCAAGTAATTCTGCACTAACCCTAGAATTTCCAGAACAATCAGAATCAGGATCAGGGGCCCTAAAACTCAGGGGGGGGCAAAACCCTAATAACGATTATCTTCATAACTCATTATAAAATTCGAAATTTATAAAACCATTGACACAGCAAGCCTACCTGCACGAAGGGCTACCCTATGAAAATAGGGTGGTCACTCGCGTAGCGCGACGGCTAAGGGGGTACCCTTCGCGCTACACGACGGTGTCAAAAATTCAGTATAAATAGCAGGGGTTGGGACTTGAATTTTGGCATTTGAACGACGAAAGTCGGAGTTACATAGGCCGAGTTATAAGCAAAACAGTCCAACACACACACACTATTATCGAGGTGCTGCCGCAAAACAGGGTAATTAGTCGATCGCTATTACGATTCAGTTTCCGGGATCAATATACCCAAAGAATATCTAAGTGCCGCCACATTGGGCTATGCTTTATCGTTGTCGATAATTCGATAATGAGCCGAAGCATTGTACTTTGTCGTTGTCGATAATTCGATATACGAGTTGAAGTACTATACTTTATCGTTTGTCATTTTGATAAATGAGCCGAAGTATTGCACTTGGACATTCATTGTCACAATTGATCTCGGAGAATTATCATAATCGTTGTATTGATCACTAATCCTGTTTTGTGTGCTTTATTATGAAATTAGGTTAACAGGGATTAAATCTAAATTCTATCAACACTAAACCTGCAATGTGAGTCATTCTCTTTTTATCAACTGTTTTACAATACTCCAAAATTATTTTCAGAATTATAACTTACAGTGATTAAGTTTATGTGAATCACCAAATTACAGCCGGTATGTGGGGTATTGTGCACAATATTGTGATTATTGTTTCCTTCACATTAGGTGGGCGAGCCTAATTGTGACATACGTCACTCATTGGGCCAGCCAATGGTGATATGACCACAGCCACAGAGCTGGTCTGTGACAAATACCTATTCTTGAAATGTTGGTTGATAATAAACATATGTAAAAACTCTTAATACTGTAAATTATAACAAATGTGTCGTTTTTAGTAAAATGAATGATTCACTCAGTATTTCCCCGCTGACAAAAATCTTTTTCAAAAATGTTTCAGGTGATCTGCTGTAAATCAGGAAAAGTGCTGAAGAGCATTTCAAGCTTAAAATAGCGGCTCAGTATAAAATAAATAAAGATGTTTTAAAATAAGAAGTTATCACTAAACTTATGTATTGTAAATTATCGGGGTTTTATCCCGAATTGTGAAATAAAAATAATCGGAAAAAAATTTAGCTTTTCAACGATCCTGATGTTTAAAATTTTCCGCTGCAAAACTCAATTAAACAAATATCACGTGGTTTCTGTCCCACAGCTCCAGAAACGGGTCAAACCGGGTCAGGGGCCGTGACATGTAACAACTCTCACAAAAATTAATAATTAGGGTAATAATTATCCCAAAAGAAAGCCCTAATTGAGACACCCAAGTGATTCTGCACAAACCCTAAAAATTTCAGAACAATCGGAATCAGGATCAGGGCCCCTAAAACTCAAGGGGGGCAAACCCTAGTTGATAGTTATCTAAAATAACTCGTTGCTTAAATCTGATTGGTCCATTCTGTCAACTCAGCAAAGCTACATGCGTAGGGGGCTACCCTATAGTCGGTTCTTATCCCTTACGGACCGTAAGGGATAAGGCTTACGGTGCGTAAGCGTGGCCAATTTCGTGTATAAATAGCCGGCTTTGGCACTTGATTTCTGTTGTTAAAACGACGCACAATTTCACTGTGTACGTCGAGATAGAGCTAAAACACTACAATTAACACACACGGATCACGAAGTGCTGCCGCAATCAGGGTAATAACTCAATCGCTATTACGATTCATTTTCCGACTGATCAATATATCCAATGGATGTTTAAGTGCCGCCCACATAGGGTTATACTTTGTCGTTCGTCGTTAAATCGATGGATGTTTAAGTATCGCACTTTGTCCTTCCTTGTGAGAATTTGATCTCGTGAGTTATCGTAAATGCTGTATTGATCACTAACCCGGTTGTGTGTGTGCATTATTATTTAAATTAGTTTAATCACAGGCAAATCAGTAAGGCTTGTATCTTGCTCGTTAAATCTGCAAAGTGAGTCATTCTCTTTTTATCAACTGTTTTACAATACTCCAAATTATTTTCAAAGGTTATAATTACAGGGATTAAGTCGTGGATATCTTGATTTATTGGTTAGTGGGGTATTGTGCACATTACTATTTCTCCCAGTGGTTCATTGACCTACTAGGGAGGAACGTCACTATTAGAGTTCATTGACCTAATAGTGGTATGACCATCGTCACCATTGTGACAGAAAGCCAGATAAAGATAAGATAGGAACCATTGTAATTGCTCTTATGCTGTAATTTATAACTATGGGTCATTTCATAAAACCTGAATGAACTCACTCAGTATTTCCCCGCTGACAAAACCTTTTTCAAACATGTTTCAGGTGATCTGTTATGAGCAAAGAAAAGTGCCAGGAAGCACTACCAGCTTAGAAAAGTGGCTCAGTGTAAATAAATAAAAGAAACATATTTTGAAAATAAAGATTTCCCGGAGAAATCGCATTATTGTAAATTATGGGATTTTATTCCTCATTTATAAAACGGGCAGTTTGAATTATTAAAAGATCCTGTTTTAAAAAAGACTTCCGCTGTCGCCTAAAATTTAAATACCGCAGGATTTCTGTCCCGCGACTCCTGAAACGGGTCAAACCGGGTCGGGGGCCGTGACACAAGGCCCAAGCCATACGGTCCGTAAGCGATGCCCAGCGACAGAAAGTTGGCTGTTGGCTGTGTTAAACGTTAAAACATTAATGCCAAGATCTTCCAGAGATATGGGCGACCCCTAATCATATTTTAGCATTGAGGGACAGTTGTTGATCATCAAGGGAGCCTTGTAGACCCTTGTGTGATGATCTTAGTGATCCTCATTGCCTATAAAAGGCCATAAGGTTGCAACAATGTTCCTCACACCTTCTCTTGCATCTCTGATCATCTCTGGAGCTCAAGACTTCTATCTAAGCTTCACATTTCGTGCATAGAACTTCCGTAAGTTGGTTCAATCCTTTATGGTTTAGTTTTTGCTTAGTTTTAGCTTAAAAGTCAAACCGTCGTAATTAACGGTTGACATAACGGTTAATCACAGATGGTCCAGTGATTAACCGAATCAAAAGTAGTTATAAGTTGGTATTCATGTGGGCTTTAAACCCTTAAAAGGGTTCCCCCTGATCACCACTCTAACTAGTTCAAATGACGAGTCAAACATGCTTAGAAAAAGTCAACAGAAGTACTATTTTGCGATTTACGCATAATCTGTAATGTAGATGATATGTAACCTATTTAAACACTCATAAAACATGATAATAAGTATATTAACAAGTCTAAGCTTGTTTGATCCGTCCATTTACTATATTGACCCGGTTCGGAGCCGAAAGTCGCAAAACTTTGACTTTTGCTTTGACTTCAGTTCTGGCCCGTTTTAGGGTAATGTAGATATGCCTTAGGACTCTCTTAGGACCAGGTTACATGATGGTATAACCCTCTGTGACCGGTTCGTCATTTGTCCAAGTCTTTTACACCTTTCCGTTAAGTGCTTAAAAGTTGACCGTAACGCCCTTTCCAAATTAAAACAAGAATTTCGGACATGTGAAAGGACCATAACCTTGGTTACTGAATTCTAAGCATATCCCTAAAGTTTCACGTCAATCCGAGGTCTAGAATAGAAGTTATGCTAAATAGCGCAATTAGAGAAAACTTTTGTAATTAACGGCGCAATTAGCATAACGCCTATCTAAACCAAGATTTCGACACCAAACCTTTTACACACTGATGTAAAATAATATTTTGGGATTTTTAAAGATTTTTAATTATTTTTGACCTGCTCATAACCTACGGTTATGGCATCGGTTCGGTAAATACCGAAAATGCCCTTTTTGACCATAACTTGAGTTCTACAAGGTCTTTTGACCCGATTCCAGTTGCTACTGATTTTAAATAATAAATAAAATATTTTAGACTTTATAAACTATTCGGGAAACTCAGATTTCCTGTAGAACTCAGAAAGCTCTTTAAAAGCCTTTAAAATGACCGAAAAACCCCTACGGGGCGTATAATGAACTTAAACTCGTTACGGGCAATACGGAAGGTATCCTACTGATACCACAACCTCTTTAAAAGCATATTGACTTAGGAAATCAGTGTAGGACTCTTACGGTTACCCGTTGCGCCTTTTGCGCGCACGGTTCGGCTTATGTAACTAGTTTACATAAATTAGCCGAAACGGGTCAAACCATATTGTTTTGACCCCAAAATCCAGAGTATGATTATTATACCCATATAAAACAAGTCTTCAAACTTGTTGGGTCAAAATCCCACTCCATTCACGGTTTTCGCCTTTCACGCGATTAAACCGTAACTATCCTTTGAAACCAACCGGTCTAAGCTACGGCAAATATAAAGACCCGTTAGGATTCTAATAGGTTATTTTTAAACCTTCGTTCCAGAATAGGAGACCAGTAAAAGCTATCTGTGATTTATTCAATTAAGGATTATACTTGCAAAGGTAAATACTTTTAACTTATTTTCCGTTATACGGACTTAGGTTACGGTATCTAAAATACCGCTTGGTCGGGCAATTGACCCCAACTCATTAGTAGTTGGGTATTATCAATGTGACCCGTTTGAAAACTTGTTTTGTTGGCTTGACGCCTTTGGGGGCTTAATGACCATGTCCCGGATATCCTTGGCAGCATTTACGAATGGCCACGACCTTGACATCCCGGTGTAGGCGTACACCCGGCATTATGTCTATAAATATAAAAAGTGTAGCCGTTGGTTACCCGCCACGGTTTTATACTATGTGGTGTGTCTATTAAACTTTAACCCGACACGACTCGGGCGACCGAACGCATAGTAACATGTAATTCTTTACAAGATTTAAATATAAATTATCCCAAGTTATAAAGAGTTTGTGCCTTGAGCATTTAAACCAATTTTATTAACATTTTTACAAAAGTGTCAGTTGAATGTATTTACCAGTGTAAACTGACGTATTTTCCCCAAAAAGACTAAATGCAGGTACTAGGCGTAATTGGCTGGGATTTCTCCTTAGCATCACTAGAAGTCTTGCAAGCTTAAGATGCCTGAAGTCTGTTGAGCAATACTTTTGTTATTTCTATTTGATCCCTGTGGATTATTATTTCAACAATGGTGATACATTGATATTACACTTAAAGTTGAAATATATTATCTTTATGCTTCCGCTGTGCATTCTTATATTGTGTGGTTTGACTATAATGTTGCCAACTACGTCACGGTAATCCCCCACCGGGCCCACCGGTGTGACACGTGGAAATCGGGGTGTGACAGGTTGGTATCAGAGCCAACACTGAGTGAATTAAACACTAGCCTTTTGTGTTTAATCTCAGTTACACAATTGCACATACTTGAGTCTAGACAAGAACATAGAACAAATTCGAATTTGTTATTCCAGTTTGTCTTTTTATTGTTTATTGTTATTTAAAGTTTTAAAAGCAGGAAAAATGCCACCTGCAATCAGACGAGGAAGAGGAGGAAGAGGCAGAGGAACGATCATTACTCACAATGATCACGAAGCTGGACCTTCGAACACGCGAGCTCCTTCCAGTACAAGGAGTGAAGAACCACAAAGACGAAGAAACCTTTTTGAACCTGCGAGACATTCTACCTCGCATAGCTCAACACCCTCATACCGCCATTCATTTGGACCAGACTCGGAAAATAATCCCAATAACCCTCAACCATCCTTTTTACCTCTACAGCGATCTGCATCGCACCGTGCTTTTGATGATCCCACTCCTTACTTCAGAGGTCGGTTTAACCCAGCAGATTACATTCAGGAACCTGCAGGCTTTGTCCCGTTAGGACCACAGGATCACTTCTCAGAAGACCATATGGATGAGGACACAGATCCCGTAGAACCTGCTCGTGGTACACCCACACATCCTATCGAGATCTCTGATGGATCTTCTTTTCATGGCACACCTTATCAAGGGCCAGATAGTTTTCAAGCGTTGTTCAACCAGCACGAGTGGTACTTCACACCCTCCCATCAGACATCGCAACACCAGCAGCAGCAACAGCAAGATCCCTCCGAGGATCCACGTTTCATGGCAGTTACGCCACCACCTCCGCCACCGGTTCAACCAGAAATGCCTGATCCGCCAAGGCGTAGGAGATCGGGTGCTCGTATGTCCACCCGAAGAGGGGAATTCCACTTCAGCACCCCTCGACACTCTAGTGGTAGTCACTACCCGTCACTACAAGAAGAAGGACCTTCAAGTCCAGTACAGGAGGCGAACTCCGTACCAGTTGCACCATTTTCGCCACCGTTTGGGTATGACCACCCAATACCTGCATACACGGGTCCAACGGCATACAACCCGTTCGAACAGCCGTCGCACACACATTACAATTACAACTATGAGCGCGACCCATATGTGATAGCGGCTAGGTATAATGCCCGCTATCCCGACGGAGCCTTTGGAAACCTAGGGATACCGGATTACTCAGCTCATGGGTATCCAGCACCTCCTAGACCTCCAGTTCTGCAACCGGCACCACAACCACGTTTTTCTCCACCCGAACAAGAAGAGATCCTCCACCGTTTAACTCGTGTGGAACGAGATTTCGAGGAAGAACGAAAGAACAACAGGGGATTCCTTAAAGGTCTAGCAAACCTGTTGAAAGGCAAGAAGAAGAAACGTGACCACTAGTCCTTATATATGTTCTAATGTAGTGCCTATTTTTAATAAGTCCCTGCGTGGACTTATCTTTTAGTCCCTACGAGGACACTTATCTTGTATTGGTCCCTGCGTGGACTTGTCTCTTTATTAACCTCTATGTAGGTATGTACTTGTTTAAAAGTCCCGTTTAGGGCAGCGTGTAATCGTATTTGAAGTTTATGGAATGTTATGTTATAAATTTATTTTTATTGCTATATATGAAATAAATCAAAAATCATTCCTTTTAAATTTAAATCTGCCTAAATAAAGAATCTTAAGAGTAAAACCTAGCCAGGTGTCTTTTAGACCCGGCCAAGATGGTAAGACCTGATTAAAAGATTCAGAATTCCAGTTAACCTCTGTAATCATGTTAACGTTCATGACAGATGTGATTCGTTAAAATCGCACACGTCATTCTTGTATAAGAATCCTTCTAAGGATTCCAAAGCCAAAATTAATGATATAATAAATCATGGGTTAAATCATCAATAAAGATAATCAATTATTTAACATCCATTAGCGATGTAGTGCCTACGGGCCGAATTATTAAGCATCCATTAGTGATGTAGTGCCTATGGGCCATAATTGTTGTCATAATAAGACAAAAGACAGTGGTGGTCTATGACTCCCTGTCAGAAAGGGTAAAAGGACTACGGTTCAAACTTTCATACCTTGATTCTCTGTAATCTCGGCTAATATTATAAAAACGTCCTCGTGACTAGGCTTTTGTGCCAATAACAATATTATTTGTAATTAGGATAAGTATGTTCAAATCCTAAATAAAAGTGAGTAACAAATTAACCAGATATGGTCTCTGTTACCATGGTCAATGAATTGCCATAAAAGACAATTCCAAAATAAACTCCTAAATAAAATTTTCGTTATCTTCTGTAACAGATTCAAGTTACCATGGCTGACCCTAGTGGAGAAAATAGCCACTCGAAGGAAGACGATTACGATAATGCCCAAGTTCATCTGACGGGCGCAGAGTTGAAAGCTCTTGTCGATAATGCTGTCAAGGCAGCTCTGGATCGACAATATGAGGAATATACTGAATCTCGGAGCCGAACCATATCCAAACCACACTCCAAGCCAAAAACCCACACAAAATCTAACAGCAAACCGCTGTCCAAGCCTAAAAAGGACGATGATAATCATTCGTCCAATGAAAACAGTGTCCGTCAAGAAAGAGTATATACTGACGCATCTCGCGCCAGAGGCTGCACCTACAAATACTTTGTATCATGCAAGCCCCGAGACTTCAATGGGGAGAAAGGAGCGGTCGATTGTATGACGTGGCTTGACGAGATGGACACCATAGTGGACATCAGCGGCTGTGCGGAAAGAGACGTGATAAAGTTTGTGTCTCAGTCATTCAAGGGCGAGGCCCTGGCTTGGTGGAGGTCGTTGGTTCAGGCCTCGGGAAAGGCTGTTTTATACAGCATGACATGGGAGGAATTCGTTTCTCTCATCAAGGAGAATTACTGCCCTCAACATGAGGTGGAAAAGATAGAATCCGATTTTCTATCATTGGTAATGACAAACCTTGACTGCCAAGCTTACCTAACGAGCTTCAACACGATGTCTCGGTTGGTTCCATATTTGGTAACCCCGGAACCAAAGAGAATCGCTCGTTTCATCGGTGGGTTTGCCCCCGAAATAAAGGCAAGCGTGAAGGCCTCTCGGCCAGCGACCTTTCGATCTGTAGCAGACATATCTTTGTCCCTTACTCTGGATGCGGTTCGACAAAGATCGCTAAGGAACAAAGAAGCTGAAAAGAGAAAGTGTGAAGATGAAACTTCACGGAGGTCGAGCAAGAAACACCGTGGAAACGGTGATAACAAGAGGGGGTCGGAGTCAAGGAAGGATGGGCAACAGTCTGGTGAAAAGCCCAAGTGCAAGACTTGCAAGAGACATCACTTCGGGAAGTGTAGGCTCGACTCAAACTCGCAGACTCAGTCGAAGTCGTTTACATGCGGGTTGTGCAAGAAGATAAAAGATGCAACTTGCTATAACTGCAGCGAGAAAGGGCACATTAAGAGCAACTACCCTAAATATGCCAAGAAGCCTGAAGAGGCCAAGAAGAACAATGCTAGAGTCTTCAGGATGGAAGCGAAAGAAGCAGTGCTGGATGACAACGTAATCACAGGTACTTTTCTGGTAAATGATATCTTTGCAAGAGTACTTTTTGATTCGGGCGCTGATAAGTCTTTCGTAGATCATAAATTTTGTAAATTGCTGAATATGCCTGTCAAAACCTTAAACGTGAACTACGAGGTAGAGCTAGCAGATGGAACCATAGAAACCGTCTCCACTATGTTAGATGGATGTGTGATATCCATTAAGAACCACTCTTTTCCTCTATCTCTACTTCCCTTTAAATTGGCCGGTTTTGACCTATTATTGGGTATGGACTGGTTATCTCACAACCAGGCCCAAATCGTCTGCAACAGAAAGCAGATTGTGATAAAGACTCCGGCTGGTGAATCGCTTACCATTCGGGGAGATACCCAGTACGGATTGCCTGAGCAAGTGACTATGCTCAAGGCTTCTAAATGACTAAAGAAAGGTTGTGTCATCTACATGGCACAGGTGATTATTGAAGAACCTAAACCGAAGATAGAAGACATTCCCGTCATTTCGGAGTATCCAGAAGTTTTCCCTGAAGATCTACCTGGTTTGCCACCAGATAGGCAAGTGGAGTTCAGGATTGATATCATCCCTGGAGCAGCACCTATTGCTAGAGCACCTTACAGGCTAGCGCCAACCGAAATGAAGGAGTTGAGGACCCAGCTGGATGAACTACTAGCTAAAGGTTTCATCAAACCTAGTTCGTCTCCCTGGGGAGCACCTATCCTGTTTGTTAAGAAGAAGGACGGATCGATGCGTTTGTGCATCGATTATCGCGAGCTTAATAAGGTCATGATAAAGAATAGATATCCCTTGCCGAGGATCGACGATTTGTTCGATCAGTTACAAGGGGCAAGTTATTTTTCAAAGATTGACCTGAGGTCAGGCTACCATCAACTGAAAGTCAGAGATGAAGACGTGCATAAAACCGCATTTAGGACTCGTTACGGTCACTACGAGTTCCTAGTGATGCCTTTTGGGCTCGCAAATGCACCGGCTGCGTTCATGGATCTCATGAATCGCGTCTGCAAGCCGTACTTGGATAAATTCGTCATCGTCTTCATCGACGATATTCTTATATACTCGAAGAACCGAGCTGACCATGAGAAACACCTTCGCTGTATTCTCAAACTGCTACACCATGAGAAACTCTATGCCAAATTCTCTAAGTGCGAATTCTGGCTACGAGCAGTCCAATTTCTAGGACACGTTTTCAGCGAGCGTGGTATCCAGGTGGATCCCGCTAAAGTAGAGGCTGTCATGAATTGGCAAGAGCCAAAGACGCCTACTGAGATTCGTAGTTTCCTGGGGTTAGCAGGATACTACAGGCGATTCATTGAAAATTTTTCAAGGATTGCTGCGCCCTTAACTTCCCTGACCAAGAAGAAGATAAAATTTGATTGGGGCCCTAAGCAGCAAGAGTCCTTTGATATTCTAAAACAAAAGCTGAGCAACGCTCCTGTGCTGACGCTACCGGAAGGTACCGAGGAGTTCGTAGTTTACTGCGACGCATCACACACTGGCATGGGGTGTGTGCTCATGCAGAAAGGCAAAGTCATTGCCTATGCTTCAAGACAGTTAAAGGTGCACGAAAAGAACTACACCACCCATGACTTGGAGCTGGGTGCCGTTGTGTTCGCACTAAAACTGTGGAGGCATTACCTGTATGGTATCAAATTTGTGATCTATTCGGATCACAAGAGCCTTCAACATCTGTTTAATCAGAAGGAGCTAAATATGAGGCAACGCCGTTGGATGGAAACTTTAAATGATTATGATTGTGAAATCAGGTATCATCCCGGCAAGGCGAATGTAGTCGCTGATGCCTTAAGTAGGAAAGAGAGGGTGAAACCCATCCGAATCAATGCCAAGAGCATTGAAGTCAAGAATAATTTGATTGAAAGGGTGTTAGCTGCACAAAGAGAAGCCGTGTTGGAAGCTAACTATCCTAAAGAGAAGTTAGGAGTAACTGAGGAGCATTTAACTCTTAGCAAGGACGGAATTTTACGATTGAATGAACGAATATGGGTTCCGATTTATGGAGGACTACGAGATGTTATCCTCCAGGAAGCCCATAGTTCCAAATATTCTGTTCACCCGGGAGCTGATAAGATGTATCAGGATCTAAAGGCAAATTATTGGTGGATAGGCTTGAAAAAGTCTGTAGCCGCTTATGTAGCAAAATGCTTAACTTGTGCGCAAGTCAAGGCTGAGCATCAAAAGCCATCTGGCTTGCTATAACAGCCTGAGCTTCCCGAATGGAAGTGGGAATGCGTAACTATGGATTTTATTACCAAGTTACCCAAGACAAGGAAAGGAAATGACACAATATGGGTTATCGTTGATAGACTGACTAAGTCATCGCATTTCTTACCCATCAAGGAGACTTATAGCTCTGATATGTTAGCCCAGTTATACGTTGATAAGATTGTAGCCCTGCATGGCATACCTGTGTCTATTATCTCTGACCGGGATACTAGATACACGTCGCACTTCTGGAAAAGTTTCCAGCAATCTTTGGGCACACGATTGAATTTTAGTACGGCTTACCATCCTCAGACAGACGGTCAGAGTGAGCGTACTATTCAAACGTTGGAAGACATGCTACGTGCATGTGCTATCGATTTGGGTGGTAGTTGGGATAAGAACCTACCACTAATCGAATTCTCCTACAACAATAGCTACCATACCAGCATTAAGGCTGCGCCCTTCGAGGCATTATATGGTAGAAAGTGTAGATCGCCTGTTTGTTGGGCGGAAATTGGAGATGTCCAATTGTCTGGACCAGAGATAGTTTTCGAGGCGACGGACAAGATTGTCCAGATTCGAGACCGTCTCAAAGCTGCCAGAGACAGGCAGAAAAGTTACACAGATCCAAAGCGTAAAGATTTTCACTTCGAAGTAGGTGAAAAAGTGTTACTTAAAATATCACCCTGGAAGGGGGTGATGCGTTTCGGTAAGAAAGGCAAACTAAGCCCGAGATACATAGGACCTTTCGAGGTTATCGAACGTGTCGGGTCAGTTGCCTATAAGCTAAACTTACCGGAGGAGCTCAATGGAATTCACAATGTGTTCCACATCTGCAATCTCAAGAAGTGCTTCGCTGATGAATCACTGGTAATACCACATACATATGTGCATATAGATGAGAGCTTGAGATTTGTGGAAAAACCTTTGTCGATTGAAGATCGACAGGTAAAGAAGCTTCGAAGGAAGCATGTGCCTATTGTTAAGGTCAAGTGGGATGCCCGTAGAGGTCCCGAATTCACGTGGGAGGTTGAATCCACGATGAAAGAAAAATGTAGGAACGTTTGATGACCTGATGAGTCTATCAGAAGAGCGCTTAGACATAATCAGAGGCGGAATTCATTGATTCGGTCTTCGTAAAGCTTGATTTCACTACTTAACGTCTCTTTTATTGATTATCTGACAAATATACAAGATCCGGAGACAAACAGGCAGGACTTCGCCGTTACACCTTCAAAACACGCACACAGAACCGCTCAAATGACATCCTATATATAGACTATCTGGTTCGCTTTTATGTCATGACATAAAATCGGACCTAAACCTTGACACATGAGCGGACCTATTCAAGTGACACATAAGCGGACCTCACCTTTGACATAAAAGCGAACCTAACTAAACTTATGTGTTTCTTGATTTCCGGTCACTCTATAATCAGCCCTAACCTAAGACTCGAACTAAGATGTAGTCGACAGACAACTGCACCAACAGACTCCCCCTTGAATGTTGACGGAATCTTCAGTGAGAGTCATCAACATGACATTATCGATTTCGATCAGTCTTCTTCAGGAACTCTGCCTGGGATCATATGCCTGGATCCTTCTCTGGCTCTAACTTTCATCAGACTCCCCCTATCATCATGCTGGGATCGCCGTCTGGAAATCGTTATCACCATTGAAATCAACTCCTGGCTTTATCTCATCAAACTTCTTCTCAGGTTCTGATGTATCTCCTGGCTTTCCGTAGCAACAGGATCAGAAACCTGCACAACTCAAACAATCTATCACAAACAAACACAATTGTGATTCAACTTAATGAATCAACTAATCATTTAAGAATATTCAAGAATTTTTCAAATTTAGCAATTTATTAAACTTTCCAAAATCTGATTAATCATTTCAGATCATTTTAACCAAACCAACCGTTCATCTTGTTTAGCCTTTAAGATTTTGAATTTCAGCTCTCAAACATCAGTTGTCGAAAATCTTTTTGGATTTTTCAAATATGAATCACAAATGCAATAACATCAATTAAAATGCAAAAATGAAATATATACAAACATCTTTTTGTGAGTTCGTGCAAGAGGATCATATCAGCTGTTTGACTAAACACTAGCACCGTTAAGCTGTTATTTCATTTTAAGCTTTTAAACAGTTCGCGTTGATTGTCGATATATTGATCCACTTAAACTCTCACAAAATGTTCAACCTGTTCGGGATACAGATTTAGTGTTTTAGAACTTAAAACATCTACATGTGTTCCACCTCAGTATATACTCCCGTATCCAGACCCCAGTATTCAGTCTTACAGGTGAGTATACCACAGCTGATATCTGTTAAGGGGTTATGTGCGAGGGCCGTGAGAGCTCAGGTCGATACTTCCGTATACGCAGAGAGATGACGGCTTCGACTTTAAGGTGGGTCCCCTTTAGAGGATCTTTTTTACAACAGGAAAGATTATCAATTTTATTGTTTAATCAGATTGCTGAGGGCTAGCTTATATTTCAAAGCTTTTTGCAGAAAGTATTATCCGGGGGCTAGGTCAGTACTTCCATACAGCAGAAGTCCCAGGATAATACCCCAGATATCACTGAGCATAAAGACCTAGTATCTCAGAATACGGGACCCTTCAAACAGGATTTCAAGGGTTACCTATATATGCTGGAGGTGTTCCCCACATAGACGTAAGTGAAATTTATGTTTATATCCCAAACTGATCTACTAATTCTGTGAAAACCTATCGACACATCTTTAGCGAGACTGCTTAATTGCATTTATACATTACAAATCTTTAGCGTACTGTGCCAGTCTAGCTGATGTACTATCATTTCCCCTATTCGCACTTAAAACTCATTTTTTAATTTTTCAATGTTTTTGACATTTTCAAATTTTCTAATTTTTTTTAAATTTTTACTCCCCCTAAAATCAAAATATGTTTCAATTTTGATTTTCTGGGAAAATTTGAAACAAACTGTACAAATTTGACAACTTGATGAGAATCGCATCAATTCTCCATCCACATGGCGTAAACAATCAGAACTCCCCCTCACAACAAACTATTTTCCCATTGTGATTTCAAAACACTTAAGTTTGTTTTAATCAAAATGGTTTTTCCGGAAAATTAGTTTTGTGTGTCATTTCATAAACTCGGGGTTTCATCACTTTGTTTTTCAAATTACCACTTGTAGGAAAGATGAATCAAGTACAACTTAATGTCCCTGATTTATCTTTTGAAAGACGAAAAATCACCAGAGTGAAATTTCTCAAGAAATGTGCCGATTCATGTTCCACGCTTACCAACCTGGGAACTCCGGCAAGTCAGGTTTTTCTATTTGAACAGATTCACCCAAGCCTGACGGTCCTTGGGTGATTTCGAATTCTTGTTCAACAATGGTGGAAAATTTGCATCATCCATTGTTAAACCAGAATTCTCCTTTTTTACCTCAACCAATGGCTCCTCTGGTTTTAACGAACCAGAATCATTGCCTGCAGGTGGCTTGTCTGACTTTGGCCTGTCAGATTCATCGCCGACCATTTTCTTCTTCCTCTTTTCCTCTTTCGTCCTCAGATTTGTATCTGATGAATTCATCTTGTTTGACTTTGTAGCCGAGGAAGTTGATTCATCAGAACTCTTATTCTTTCCAACGGATGAACCCGAGGACAAAATCTTCTCGAGATACTCTCTCGCCTTCTTCCTATTTTTCCTCAGTCTGTCTTTCTGCCCCTGTGAAAGTTTAACTTTCTTTTCTTGACTTGTCTGATCTTGAACTTTAGGTTTTAGAACCTTCTGTTCATGGGGCTTGACTTTGACTGGAATCTTTGCCGATTTCTGAGAATTAGCCCTCAATCTTTCATTCGATCTCCTTGGGCAATCTCTGGCAATGTGACCTTTGATTTGACAATTATAGCATCTCCTCGTCTCATAACTCCAATTCTGGCAGTTAACAGCAATGTGTCCTTGATAACCGCATCGGTAACACACTCTGTTATCGTATCGTATACCACCTTCACACCAAACGCTCAGATCATAGCATTGTCTGGCTTGGTGATATTCCTTCCTCAAGTTTGCTGGATTTGGCTTTTGAGCACTGTGATCCGACCTGCACCACTTATTACCAACACTTTTTGAGTTTTCATTTTTTACTTTTTGTAATTTTTCATTACGATTGGATGATCGATCTGATGAACCTTTATTATCTTTTTGGACATTTTTCAAATTTTTATCCTTTTGTTTTTGTTCCACTTTCTTCTTCAAAAGTTTTTGCTTAGAGCATTCTCCTTTTTCAGTCGATTGTAAAACAGTTTTCTGAAATTTTTCTTTCAATTTCAAAAACAATTTTTGTTTTTCTATTTTTTCTTTTACATCATCAGATTTTTCATCGCAATCTTCAACTTTGACATTATCAAAGTTTGTGACATTGTCACTTATTGGAACTGAATTGATTGGTTTTGGACAGGGAAACTTCAAACTGTCTGATGTAGATCCAAAACCTATCAATTTCTTCTCAAGTTCATCAATCTTGGTCCTGGAATTCTTAGCTTCTTTTTCAAGCTGAGATATTCTTTCAAGATGAGACTTGATTGATTTTTCATTCTCATTTTTCACGTTTTCAAGAACAGACTTTTCATTTTCCAAAATTTTTATCTGTTCTTGGAATTTTGATTCATTTGCTTTCAAATTCTTGTTTTCCAGCTTTATCCAGAAATCGTCATTTTCTGATGATTTCTGTTTGTTTTCAAAAACCTTAACATTTTCTTTCAAACCTTTGTTTTCAAATGTCAAACTGTTCAACCCATCCAACAGTTTGTCATTTTCAGCTTTCAGTTTCTCACAATTTTCCTTCAAAGCTAGAATCTGTTTTTCCTCAGTTTGCTTCTCGACTTCCAACTCCTTGACTTTTGATGACAAACTTTCCGCATTCTTCAACAGTTTGTCATAGTTAGTCTTGAAGCAGTCACACTTAGAGCACACTGATTCGCAATTTGACAATTCAAACTTTGCAGATTCCTCAGCACTTGAAGCTTTCTTTTCATTTGCCCTGAATGTACCTGCACAAAATATTTTAACGAAATCAAGAGGATTTTCATTTACATCTATATAACAACCTCTCTTAAAATCGTATTTCATCACATATTTTGCTCTAATACATTCAACTATCCTTTTGATCATCTCCTCAATCACATCTAAACCCAAACCCAACACATGATTTTCCAACACTTTAATCATATCTTGTCTTTTCTTTCTACTTTCAACTTCATGAGTTTTAAGTTTGCTGATGAATTTGTTTAGATGTAATTTTGAAAAATTGGAATCCTTCCTTAAATTTTTCAAACATTCACTCCATTCAACAGGTAATGCGTCTGCAAACTTTTCTATCTTTTCACCATCTGATAGAAATATCTCATGTTTTTTCAAGTATTCAAGTAAGACTCCATATCGGTTTTCTAACTCTTCCAAAGTTTCATCTTTCAAACATACAAAATATTTAAACCTTTTTGCCCATCCATCCTTGCTCACTGTTCTATAACTCTCATCTATAAATCCTCGATGCCAATCATTAAATCTCTCAAAATAATAATTTTCTTGTTCATCAAATACCATCGTCATTTTTAAAGTAATCCCGACAGATCTTTGTTGTTCACAAAAACGAAACAAATAACGATCACAAAAGCAAACCGCCTGAAACGTTCACAAAAGCGAACTGGATTGTTCACTTGAGCGGACCTGGTTTGTTCACGAAAGCGAACTGGATTGTTCACTCGAGCGAACCACAATCAACCCTAAAAACCTACCAGGTGAGCACTTAAAAGCGGACCAAAAAACAACTTGGAGCGGACCAGGTAACTTTGGAACGGACCAGGTGAATTTGGAGCGGACCAGGTGAATTTTGGAGCGGACCTGGTTTAAAATGTATCTAAAAGCGGATCTGTTTGAGTGAACCTATGACGAAGCCGTAAAAGCGGACCTTATTCGGAACACATTTTGACCCATTTTTAGTCCATATTTCAGTCCAAAACTTTCAAGGATTTGTCTATGTCCAGTAACACACAACCTGTGAAATTTTGATTCAATTTTGACCGGTAAAACTCCCTGAACTGATAAAAGAAGGTGTAGAAATCAGAATTTTGAGCGAAAATCGAGCTAAACGGTAAGAACTCTTCCTCCTGAGCTCTGATACCACTTGTAGGAACGTTTGACGACCTGACGAGTCTATCAGAAGAGCGCTTAGACAGAATCAGAGGCGGAATTCATTGATTCGGTCTTCGTAAAACTTGATTTCACTACTTAACGTCTCTTTTATTGATTATCTGACAAATATACAAGATCCGGAGACAAACAGGCAGGGCTTCGCCGTTACACCTTCAAAACACGCACACAGAACCGCTCAAATGACATCCTATATATAGACTATCTGGTTCGCTTTTATGTCATGACATAAAAGCGGACCTAAACCTTGACACATGAGCGGACCTATTCAAGTGACACATAAGCGGACCTCACCTTTGACATAAAAGCGAACCTAACTAAACTTATGTGTTTCTTGATTTCCGATCACTCTATAATCAGCCCTAACCTAAGACTCGAACTAAGATGTAGTCGACAGACAACTGCACCAACAAAAAATACCCTTATTTGTTTCAGTAAATCTCGGGTCGAGATTTATTTTAAGGGGGTGAGGATGTAACACCTCGAATTTTTGTGTCCAATAAATAAATGACACGTGTCAAATACGACAAAAAATAATATAAACCCGGATTTAATTAAGATATGCGGTAGGATTTTCGAATATGTCGACATGTTAATTTTATACCTCTGAGCGACTTCGTATTATAAATCCCGAGACCCCAAGCAAGTTTATAAGCACCTAATCTTAATCGGGTCATTAATAATAATCACTAGCCTACAAGTTGCTAATCTAATCCTAAGAAAATAATGCAAGACAAATAATTGGTCATAAGCCCATCCTTCTTGCAAACCCATATTGCATATGGGGTAGGCATCTGGTCAAGTATGGGTAAAAGGCCAGCCATCAAAATTATTAATTCAAAGTTGACCGTTTAATACATGAAAGGTTAATTTTTTTTTGCCACTGATGATCGCTTACGGACCGTAAGGGTTATGCCTTACGGACCGTAAGGGGGGTGAAGGGGTAAAAGTTTTTCCGCCATAGGCTTACGGACCGCGAGGCCCAAGCCATACGGTCCGTAAGCGATGCCCAGCGACAGAAAGTTGGCTGTTGGCTGTGTTAAACGGTAAAACATTAATGCCAAGATCTTCCAGAGATATGGGCGACCCCTAATCATATTTTAGCATTGAGGGACAGTTGTTGATCATCAAGGGAGCCTTGTAGACCCTTGTGTGATGATCTTAGTGATCCTCATTGCCTATAAAAGGCCATAAGGTTGCAACAATGTTCCTCACACCTTCTCTTGCATCTCTGATCATCTCTGGAGCTCAAGACTTCTATCTAAGCTTCACATTTCGTGCATAGAACTTCTGTAAGTTGGTTCAATCCTTTATGGTTTAGTTTTTGCTTAGTTTTAGCTTAAAAGTCAAACAGTCATAATTAACGGTTGACATAACGGTTAATCACAGATGGTCCAGTGATTAACCGAATCAAAAGTAGTTATAAGTTGGTATTCATGTGGGCTTTAAACCCTTAAAAGGGTTCCCCCTGATCACCACTCTAACTAGTTCAAATGACGAGTCAAACATGCTTAGAAAAAGTCAACAGAAGTACTATTTTGCGATTTACGCATAATCTTTAATGTAGATGATATGTAACCTGTTTAAACACTCATAAAACATGATAATAAGTATATTAACAAGTCTAAGCTTGTTTGATCCGGCCATTTACTATATTGACCCGGTTCGGAGCCGAAACTCGCAAAACTTTGACTTTTGCTTTGACTTCAGTTCTGACCCGTTTTAGGGTAATGTAGATATGCCTTAGGACTCTCTTAGGACCAGGTTACATGATGGTATAACCCTCTGTGACCGGTTCGTCGTCTGTCCAAGTCTTTTACACCTTTCCGTTAAGTGCTTAAAAGTTGACCGTAACGCCCTTTCTAAATTAAAACGAGAATTTCGGACATGTGAAAGGACCATAACCTTGGTTACTGAATTCTAAGCATGTACCTAAAGTTTCACGTCAATCCGAGGTCTAGAATAGAAGTTATGCTAAATAGCGCAATTAGAGAAAACTTTTGTAATTAACGGCGCAATTAGCATAACGCCTATCTAAACCAAGATTTCGACACCAAACCTTTTACACGCTGATGTAAAATAATATTTTGGGATTTTTAAAGATTTTTAATTATTTTTGACCTGCTCATAACCTACGGTTATGGCATCGGTTTGGTAAATACCGAAAATGCCCTTTTTGACCATAACTTGAGTTCTACAAGGTCTTTTGACCCGATTCCAGTTGCTACTGATTTTAAATAATAAATAAAGTATTTTAGACTTTATAAACTGTTCGGGAAACTCAGATTTCCTGTAGAACTCAGAAAGCTCTTTAAAAGCCTTTAAAATGACCGAAAAACCCCTACGGGGCGTATAATGAACTTAAACTCGTTACGGGCAATACGGAAGGTATCCTACTGATACCACAACCTCTTTAAAAGCATATTGACTTAGGAAATCAGTGTAGGACTCTTACGGTTACCCGTTGCGCCTTTTGCGCGCACGGTTCGGCTTATGTAACTAGTTTACATAAATTAGCCGAACCGGTCAAACCATATTGTTTTAACCCCAAAATCCAGAGTATGATTATTATACCCATATAAAACAAGTCTTCAAACTTGTTGGGTCAAAATCACACTCCATTCACGGTTTTCGCCTTTCACGCGATTAAACCGTAACTATCCTTTGAAACCAACCGGTCTAAGCTACGGCAAATATAAAGACCCGTTAGGATTCTAATAGGTTATTTTTAAACCTTCGTTCCAGAATAGGAGACCAGTAAAAGCTATCTGTGATTTATTCAATTAAGGATTATACTTGCAAAGGTAAATACTTTTAACTTATTTTCCGTTATACGGACTTGGGTTACGGTATCTAAAATACCGCTTGGTCGGGCAATTGACCCCAACTCATTAGTAGTTGGGTATTATCAATGTGACCCGTTTGAAAACTTGTTTTGTTGGCTTGACGCCTTTGGGGGCTTAATGACCATGTCCAGGATATCCTTGGCAGCATTTACGAATGGCCACGACCTTGACATCCCGGTGTAGGCGTACACCCGGCATTATATCTATAATTATAAAAAGTGTAGCCGTTGGTTACCCGCCACGGTTTTATACTATGTGGTGTGTCTATTAAACTTTAACCCGACACGACTCGGGCGACCGAACGCATAGTAACATGTAATTCTTTACAAGATTTAATTATAAATTATCCCAAGTTATAAAGAGTTTGTGCCTTGAGCATTTAAACCAATTTTATTAACATTTTTACAAAAGTGTCAGTTGAATGTATTTACCAGTGTAAACTGACGTATTTTCCCCAAAAAGACTAAATGCAGGTACTAGGCGTAATTGGCTGGGATTTCTCCTTAGCATCACTAGAAGTCTCGCAAGCTTAAGATGCCTGAAGTCTGTTGAGCAATACTTTTGTTATTTCTATTTGATCCCTGTGGATTATTATTTCAACAATGGTGATACATTGATATTACACTTAAAGTTGAAATATATTATCTTTATGCTTCCGCTGTACATTCTTATATTGTGTGGTTTGACTATAATGTTGCCAACTACGTCACGGTAATCCCCCACCAGGCCCACCGGTGAGACACGTGGAAATCGGGGTGTGACATTACTCTATTTTAAAATATTACATATGTTATCTCGAGTGAATTGCAAGTATTGTCCTTATATATATACCATATTTCAGACAGTGTCCTTTGTCTTTAAAATTGACGAGTTTTTTCCTTATTGTTTCAAAATCTTGCATAGTGTATCCTTTGAGCCTAACTCAGTTAATTTTAATTGTTAAGCAAAGGGTAAATTGGTCTTTTTACTTATTTATTTTAAAAACCATTTTAAGAAATTATATTATACGTTATATATTACATATTATATATAATACTCTCTCTCTAAGGCAAATCCTCCACCGCCAGTACCATCCCCCACTCCCACCCCGACACCACCACTGTTGCAACACCACCGTTGACAAAACCCCACCACACTCCCCTCTCTGTACAACCATCCATCCATTGCCCTCCACACATTCTCATCTTTGCAATTTACAAAGTCCCAAATTTTTTCACTGGTCCAAAATCCCTTCCCCTGTTCACACTCACCTTACAAATTCATTCCAAATTTGTACTTATACAACAATGGCTACAAACATAAGCCCCTGTACAACATACGCTCGTATTTCCATCTTCATAAAGTCTACAGGTGAAAAGATTAGCTTTTATGACTTTTCATATTTGAGTTTGTTGTATTAAATTGACTTTATATGATTAAATTTTTTAAAAAGGTAAAAAAACTTTCATTTTAACAGTGTGTTTTCTACATTATCAGAACATAGATCTTCTAGGTACAAAGCAATAACTTGAAACACATGGGGTAAAAAAACATGGTCTTATTTAACCAATTTCTAAATGCGAGTTTAATATCACAACAACAATTGAAGATATCCACCATTCATGTCACACCCAAACCGATGGCGGAATCATCGGGGCGCGGCACTAGGCGAATCAGATTGCTCAAGAGAATCCATAACAACTATATTACGATAATATTTATTACATTTGTTCTCCCATACTAATAAACAATACAATCACATAAGTTATCACAGATTTCTTGTCCTCTCGAACAATTCAAATCCGACAACCTAGCTTTTAGGTGAGTTTCTAGACTTCCTAGCTTGATTTGATGTAGACTTCGACTAAACCTACAACATACGTTAAAATATTGTCAATACAAAAGTATTGGCGAGTATACAGGTTTGATATGTAATAGTATAGTAGATTAAAAGTGCTGCGAATTTCCACATGCATAGACGTAATACACGACATATATACTCACAAAACTGATACTACCAGCTAAATCCTCGATGCTCGATTCTTCGATGGCATAACTAGACCCCGTCGGGCGCAATAGTACTATACTAGTCGTGGTGGGACGTCACGAGTATAAGTCCTAGCATACATGCAACTAGCATCACGTATATCTATGCAAACAGTTATTCGCAAGTGAAAAGTTTACTAATTAAATCATTCGTTTGATAGGTTCGATTTATAAGGAACGTATGTTACACCCAAAATTCGATAAAAAGGGGTCAAGTATACTCATAGGGCGTATTTGGTTGGATTAACGGGATAATGCCTGAGAATGCCCTGATTTCAGACTAATTTCATGAGTATTCGATAAGTGGTAGCGACATGCGATAAGAGTGTCGAGTTGATGAAATAGGCGCGAAATGCGTTTAAGCGAAAAGTGGCGAGTGATTTTCGATACTCGTCTAGCGATCCACAATAAGCGATCCACACCAGGCGGTAGGAGTTCACACAATGGTTGATAACCAGCGGTAGAGATTGTGAGATAAACATAAGATGCGATTGCAATTTCGAGCCATATATCGAGTGATTTAGATTGCGAGATAGATCTAGCAAAACTGCGATCGAGTTGCGTTATAGACTTACGACCAGTCTTGCGTTGCTCCAATTGCTCTTCGGGGTGAACTTACCCAAGTACATCGATGTGGCAATTGCGTTGCGTACGCAGACTTGCGTGAAGTCTCGCAGTGATGCGACTTAGTTTTGTTACGCCTTGCGATCGATTTGTATTGTGTCAAAATAATCATAATATTATAACAGGTCTAATAACGTCCAACTCCACATGGCACTTTCTTCATGAAACTTTGGTAGTATGGTAAAGCACACCTTGCGTTACCCCTACTATGTCTCGTGGTTTGGTGTCATGCTTTGTTGACATGGCCAAGACGCTTATACCTTGGAGGTACCACGCTTGACCATGCTTTTAAACGTTATGTCACCATTAGAACTTCACTACGATCTCCGTGCACTGACCAAAATAATCCCGTGTGCACCCGCGATTAGTTGTTCCTTGCACGTCTATCGTACCTCATTCTAAGAGTGTTGTAAGGGAAAAATACATTGTATAGTACATAGTGCTAGCGTTTAGATGGTGCGCGAGTATAAGAGAAATAGAATCCACATGCGACGATAGATGAAATAAGTTCCACACATAAAAGAAAATGACGACGATAAGTCGTATTATTATAACAACATTAGAAGCAAAATAACGTTGCTGTGGAGGCCTTCTGGGGGGGACTGCGGTCGTTGCTGAAATTCCTCAAGGCTGCGCTCCTGTGCGGCAATGCTGTGTATGATGACCATACCAGTTGCAATTTGTAAAATAGCGACAATTTGCTTCTGGCGGGTGATGATACGTGCACGTGAAACACAGGGGATGAGGCCCATAGTAAGCACGCTTCTGTTGAACCGGGACTGCTCGGAGAGGTTCTGGTTGCAACAGTCCAGTTGTTGCAGAGTCTGAGCTCACGGTCTTTCGTTTGCGGTCGGGTTGATCTTCTCGGGATGATGCGGTGTTGTCGGCGGATTCGTCTGGTGATTCGACGGAAACATTGTCAGAGCAATCCTCAGAAGAATCTTCAGAGAAGTTGTCAGACGAACCATCGACTGATTCGCCAGAGGAATCGTCGGATGAGTTTATGATGATTGCTTGATGAGCTTGTTTAACAGGCTTCTTAGAGAAAAACCCGTCCAGAACTCGTTTGCTGTTGATCTCTGCGGCTAAACGGTAGGCTTCTTCGATGGTAGCAGGTCTTGCAGCTTCGACAAAATCACCCACACACTCAGGTAAGCTGCGGATGTACTTTGGAATGTCTTTTTCTGAAGTGTCGACTTGACTTGGGCAGATTGCACTAAGCTGCTTGAACCTTGCTGTATAGCCAGCATTGTCACCTTCGGTTTGCTTGATTTCCCAAAATTTAGTTTTCTAGTTTCTGAACTTCGTGAGGGGGACAATATTCTTCCTTCATGTGTTCCTTCAGCTCATCCCAAGAGAGGGCGTAAGCTGCGGAGATCCCACGTTTGTTGTGTTCGGCTGTCCACCAGTCGAGTGCTCGCGATTGAAATACTCTGGTAGCACAAGTAGTACGGAAACTATCGGGACACCCACTTTGTCGAAGGGTGACTTCGATAGAATCGAACCACTAGAGCAGTTAGGTCACACCTCCTTCACCTGTGAATTCCATCGGGTCACAGGCTTTGAAGTGTTTGTAGAGAAATGTCGGTTGCGGCGATTCCGTCTTAGAGTCCTTCGTGGCTCGAGAGTTACTGAGAGAGTGTACTTGAGCGATAATTTGAGGAATGAGCTTGACCACTTCCCTGGTCACAAGCAAGGCAATCCTCTTATCGGCGCTTCGTTTGGCTCTTCTCCTAGCTGTTCGTCTCGAGGCAGAGTTGTTGGAAGGCATCAAGACAGATAGATTTGGAATGAGATTCGATCATAATGATTTTTGAGTTTACGATGCGATGAAGCGCGATCGAAACTTGTAACGTGCAATATAAATAAACTTCACCTAGGAGCCACATAGGAGATACGAAACTTCCTAGATTCTCACACAATGTTTTGATTGTACTTAGATATAGATAGTTGTAGTTTATATTTATACGCATTTATTACGGTTTAGAATGCGCGAGGGCGCGTTGAGAGAGAGAGAGAGAGAGTATGCGGGAGGAATTCGGACAATTTAGACATTAGTTTTGTTGCGAACATTCGGTCTTTGTTTTGGATTGCGATGGCTGTGCGAGTTGTGCGTTTTGTAAAATAGGGAGCGAAAAATCGTAGTTAAACACACAAATGTGGCTAAGTTCATCGAAATGTAAGGCCAGTGAATCGTAGGCTTAGTAAAGTTGATGCGTGTCAGTGTATATATAATTTAGATGTATAATTAAGCCCTTTTTACACTTTTAGCCAAGTTTTAAATTTATAAAACACGATATTCACTAACACTAAACACACATATGGGCAAGTGCACCCATCGTGGACGTAGTATAGTGTTGGTAAGATACCGAGGTCGTCCAAGGACACAAGAGCTTTTAATACCGGTTTATCCTCAACGTCTAATCAAATCAAAAAGTGAGAAAAATGTTTTTTTTAAACTAAGAAAATAAAAACTAACTAAATGCTGAAAAATAAAATAAAATAAAAACAGATAGACAAGATGAATCACTTGGATCCGACACGTGTATTAGTATAACCTTTGATTATTTTCGCACTTTTGCACTTGTTTAAGAGATTATCTTAGTTATTGTAGTAGGCCCCTCTTTTGAAGGCGACGTTACCCTCAACCCAGTAGTTTGAGTCAGCAAGGATACAATCCTAAAGGGTCGGATTATTGAAAGATAATGAATTAAGTTATTAATGCAAATTGTGGCAGGCCCCGCTTTCGGCGGTGACGTTACCCTCGGCTAAGTAGTCTGAGTCAGCAGGGATACAGTCCTAAATAGCCGGGTTATAGTATTAATAGTAGTTAACTTATGAGGGGGTCAAAGAGTTTGGATCCCCGCCATCCAATACCTATGGGCATTGAAGGAGATCCTACTAAATTTGACCCAGGTCCCAAGCAGGACCTCTAAACGCTGAACAAGGGCAAGACCCTTACCAAACCATTCCCTTAACCCCCGACCAAGTAGCCAACATACCTCCATATAGACCGTGGAGATATGAATGGTGAAAATCTTTTATTTTATATAGACAGTAAAATAATGCCAAGACACCACGGACAAACGATAAGGAAAGATCACCTTCAACATAAGTAACTAGTTATTAAAGTCATTAATACAAAACCAAATAAAAAGTGCAAAAGATTGAAAATAAAAAGTATTATACTAAACACTTGTCTTCACCAAGTGATGTAAGAGACTTAGGCAAACATGGCCTTGATTGTCAAGAACTCTTACGATCAATCTTGGATCCCGAGACGACTCACACACTCTACGATGGACAATGGATGATGGTGGTGGATGATGGTGTTATGGTGGTGGTGGGTGGTGGATGAAGTGTGAGAGAGGTGGTGTGCCAAGGGATGAGTTGAAATGAAACCAAGCACCCCTATTTATAGGCTGAACAGAAGGCTGGGCACGGCCCCGTGTCCACTGGACACGCCCCCGTGCCCGTCTGACACTCTCTCTCCTCATTAATTGTAATTCGCAATTACAATTAATGCGCCTGCTGTACTTTCACCACGCCCCCGTGCCCGCTGGACACGGCCCCGTGGTGGGCAATGGAAGCTTCTATAAGTTTGTCTTTTATGCTGCTTCTTGGGCACGGCCCCGTGCTGGCTGAGCACGGGGCGTGTTCAGACTTCTGCTTTCTCTTCTTTGCTTTGGGGGCTGCTGTTGAGGGTCCGGGCAGTCTACTTTTATTCCTTTTCTTCTATTTATGCTAGAACTAGTTGTCTTTTTGCTTCTTTTGTGAATTTGAGCTTATTTCATCCTGGAAATACAAAAGGAAGACAAAAACACTCTTTTTCCAACATTAGTACTTAAAAAGGGTTAGTTTTATGCCTTAATTGATGTGATTTATATGTTGCATTTTACACACATCAAAAGTACTCGGAGTGCCTCGGGTGTTTAGGCGTCGACTGCCCAAGGTAACCCAATCATGCCCAACAAGTTTGTGTACACGCGTTGACTTTGAAGATTTATGCTTCCACTGGGATGCAGCTCATGGCATTCGTCCTCCTAGTCATCGCGTGGCTCAAGTCATTGTGATAGTCGAGTCCCTGGTGAGAACTTTTGAAAAATATTTTAGGGAGTGGAACGGCTCATTAAGGTACGGGTTTCACCCCTGACTTAACGGTTTCGTTCCCAGTTGTGGTTGTGCTCATCAAATGAATCCGAGAGCTCCACTAGAATTTCGAAATGGAGGCTTTCGTCGAGATATGGATGTCACTCCTAACTCAACGAAAGATTCTCGTGCTAGAAAAATGCGCTGAGTGAGCAATCCTATCGAGAGTTATTGGTTTTCACACCTGGTCTCGACCGGATCACTCGGTTGTGAGATGCGAGTATTTTCGAAAACATGTGTATTGTGTCAGCCTTAGGAAAGGCTAGGTAGTATTTCAGCCTTAGAAAAGGCTTCTTTGTGTGAAATTGTAGTATGCGGGGTTCACACAAAGTCGTAGTCTTTGCAATTCCGATCGAAAGCATTAGGTAGGCGCAATACAAACCCCACTGGGTTCGTACGAGGCAGCCTGTGGGTGCTTAGACTATAGACTAGGTCATTCTCTAAGACGTCGACCCGGACTAGGTCGAGTCTTGCCTAATTCCCTATAGTTATGGCTCTGATACCAATCTGTCACACCCAAACCGATGGCGGAATCATCGGGGCGCGGCACTAGGCGAATCAGATTGCTCAAGAGAATCCATAACAACTATACTGCGATAATATTTATTACATTTGTCATCCCATACTAACAAACAATACAGTCACATAAGTTATCACATATTTCTTGTCCTCTCGAACAATTCAAATCCGACAACCTAGCTTTTAGGTGAGTTTCTAGACTTCCTAGCTTGATTTGATGTAGACTTCGACTAAACCTGCAACATACATTAAAATATTGTCAATACAAAAGTATTGGCGAGTATACAGGTTTGATATGTAATAGTATAGTAGATTAAAAGTGCTGCGAATTTCCACATGCATAAATGTAATACACGACATATATACTCACAAAACTGATACTACCAGCTAAGTCCTCGATGCTCGATTCTTCGATGGCATAACTAGACCCCGTCGGGCGCAATAGTACTATACTAGTCGTGGTGGGACGTCACGAGTATAAGTCCTAGCATACATGCAACTAGCATCACGTATATCTATGCAAACAGTTATTCGCAAGTGAAAAGTTTACTAATTAAATCATTCGTTTGATAGGTTCGATTTATAAGGAACGTATGTTACACCCAAAATTCGATAAAAAGGGGTCACGTATACTCACAGGGCGTATTTGGTTGGATTGATGGGATAATGCCTGAGAATGCCCTGATTTCAGACTAATTTCACGAGTATTGGATAGCGCGTCAAATGATAACGGAATACATGAAACGGATGGTAATTAGATCAAAGGCTGGCCCGTTCGGAGGGGCTGTCCGATCGGCTGGCCTGTCCGATCGGCTGGCCTGTCCGATCGGCTGGCCAGTCATGTCCGATAGGCTGGCCTGTCCTGTCCGATTGGCTGGCCTGTTTGATAGGCTGGCCTGTCCTGTCCGATAGGCTGGCCTGTCCTGTCCGATAGGCTGGCCTGTTCTGTCCGATAGGCTGGCCTGGCCTGTCCGATAGGCTGGCCTGTCCGATCGGCTAGCCTGACCAGTTGTACTCGACAATTTGCAAGTTTTTCGGTGGTTTTGGTCGAGACGTTTGCTGGGACGCGTTAAACAACTGAAATTCCACCAAAACCGGCTTGTTCTATCGGCCGGGAATCACCCTGTTCCATCAGAACTCGCCGTTCTTGGCGGTTTTCCCTTGTTTAACCCGAAATTGGTTGTTTCATCGCTAGGAATCAGATCTTTGACCAACACGACACTAAGAATGAGTAGAAGGTCGGTTTAAGCTCCGATTCCAATGTTTTTGAATACTCTGAGAGTAAAAGAGTTGAAAGAAAGTTGGAAAACCATCCTTCATTCCTTTTATTCGCGTTTAGGTGTAGATCTGATGTGAAAATCTTGTTGATTCTTGTGGAAATCCTTTAGATCGGAGTTGTTCTTGGTGGAATGAGGCCAACCTTGAAGTTCATAAGAACTCCCTGATGACATCATCCTAGAACACCTCAAATCTGGTGATTTCACGGTTAAAAGTTGGAATTTGAAAGATAGAAAGGTGGGGGAATGCATATAGATCAAGGAAGTACAAGATTTGAGGTAGAAACTTACAAGAATCACGAGAAATTGAGAGGAAAGAGCCCCAAGCGTGCTGGTGGAGTGAGAGCTCCACATCAAGGCTATTGATGTGAAAGTGGAGGTATTTATAGGCAAGAGAGGAGAGGAGGTGGTGCAGTGAGTCGGATAGGTCGGCTGTCCGATCGAATAGGACGGCTGTTCGATCGAACAGGGCGGCGCTCCGACAGGACGGCTGTCCGATCGATCAGGACGACTGTCCGACAAGACGGCTGTCCGACAGGACGGCGCTCCGACAGGACGGCGCTCCGACAGGACGGTGCTCCGACAGGACGACTGTCCGATCGAACAGGACGACTGTCCGATCGAAGTGCCATTCGATCAAACGCCTCCGGCGCTTTAAGTTTTGGCGTTTCGCTTCAATCGTTAAGCGTTGCGATAGTTTGGTTACACATTTTCATATATTTATAATATTATTTATTTATTTATTATAATTAATCACAAAAAGGGTCGTATATACGTATCTATATATCCAATATTCGGTGCGATGATCGAGTTACGCGTGCCTTCGAGTGCGTTCTTCGATGTGATGTGCCACAAGGATTATCGGGGCACTACTTGCTCGTATTGCCGTCATCGTCACGATGGCTGGAGTCATGGTACTCACCCGAAAGTCCTTGCGAGCGTTGATGGTTTATATTTTGACACCTCACGGTTATAGAGGATGGTAGATTAAGTCCTCACTCAACACCATCGTGAGTGTTATTATTTACGAAAAAATATCTTGTAATAGCGATAGAATATGCGTAATTATTTGGTTATACTTCGATTTAGCGATGTATCCGATATAGTTACATTATGATCCGAATCTCTGGTGCTAGGGGTAACGAGTATAACGAGTAGTAACAACGCACAAAAGTGCGGGTTGTTACAGTCTCCCCTGCTTTAGGAAATTTCGTCCCGAAATTAATCCATTAGTAGGGTCGTAAGAGTTGATGCGAATGAAGGTAGCGATTAAAAGCGTCTAGATGAGCGAGCGATCGATTAAGATTCGACGAGCGAGGGCGGCGAGAAGATACAATTCGAACAACCAAAAGCGATAACACACACAAAAGCGATTCCAGAGCGTTTTAAACTTACCGATAATCGATTCATCTTCGAAGATATTTAGGAAAATCCCCTCATGGCGCGACGCTAACTGCATCGATGTCCACACCAGCGCTATGGGAATGGTTTTTGTTAGTTTGATAACAGATTTTGAGTCATACATTTTAAAAGAATTCGGCGGCAAAATAAGTTTTAAGAAAGCTTTCCTACAACGTGGGTTCGAGTTGAAACTCGATTGTCGAACCATCGTTTTCGGGAAGATTTCTTTTTGTCATTGCAAAAGTTTTAAGGAAATACTGGACTTATGAAACTTCCATTGGGCACAGAGCTGAACTGATTTGATGTTCCCTCCATGTCGTAAGAAAATTTCACTTGTCCAACGGTTTTAATCAAAATTTTATAAAAATTGATTTTCTTTAACAGTACAGAAAAATAATTTACATCGAGCCCCTACGTGGCACTTTCCCACGAAAGTTTGTTAATATGATTAAAACACTTATATATAGGAAGTACCAGTGGCGTATCCACCATGTTTTGCCCATATTACCTCTGTTTCGTGAGGCGGTGTCACGCGCGCCGATAAGACACAGATAGAATTTCGTTCCCTCGGTCCAAGCGATAGGATGCTAGATCGAGTCGTGAATGGATGCTGGGCGGATGCAAACAAAGCAAAGATAGCGAGTGCGAGTAGTTCGATCATATGAAACATTGATATGGCACGCTGGGTTAGACGGCGATTGATAAGCGATGCCGAATGACGCGATTTTTGATTCGATTCCACATAAAACCCACATGGCATGTTTCCACTAGAGTTGCTAATACGGCAAACACCACGTTTCCCATATTAGTTTTGTCTCATGAAGCGATGTCATGTACCCTAATACTACACAACTGCGACGACTCCCAAGCGATGAGCGATGATTTGTATAGCGATAAGCAATTCGACCCCAAATAATTGATAAGTAATGATTATTGCGTTGCGAGTGATATGCGATTCGATTGAGTTGAATACACCACAACCATTAACTAATATTAGCCCGCATGGCCTTTTTCCACGAAAGTCTGCCAATATGGTTAAAACATCACCATGTTTCAGCCCTATTAGTTTTGTCTCGTGAAGCGAGGTCGTGCGTGCTAACATAACACAGAAAACACGTACATCGATAAGTGGTAGCGACATGCGATAAGAGTGTCGAGTTGATGAAATAGGCGCGAAATGCGTTTAAGCGAAAAGTGGCGAGTGATTTTCGATACTCGTCTAGCGATCCACAATAAGCGATCCACACCAGGCGGTAGGAGTTCACACAATGGTTGATAACCAGCGGTAGAGATTGCGAGATAAACACAAGATGCGATTGCAATTTCGAGCCATATATCGAGTGATTTAGATTGCGAGATAGATCTAGCAAAACTGCGATCGAGTTGCGTTATAGACTTACGACCAGTCTTGCGTTGCTCCAATTGCTCTTCGGGGTGAACTTACCCAAGTCCATCGATGTGGCAATTGCGTTGCGTACGCAGACTTGCGTGAAGTCTCGCAGTGATGCGACTTAGTTTTGTTACGCCTTGCGATCGATTTGTATTGTGTCAAAATAATCATAATATTATAATAGGTCTAATAACGTCCAACTCCACATGGCACTTTCTTCATGAAACTTCGGTAGTATGGTAAAGCACACCTTGCGTTACCCCTACTATGTCTCGTGGTTTGGTGTCATGCTTTGTTGACATGGCCAAGACGCTTATACCTTGGAGGTACCACGCTTGACCATGCTTTTAAACGTTATGTCACCATTAGAACTTCACTACGATCTCCGTGCACTGACCAAAATAATCCTGTGTGCACCCGCGATTAGTTGTTCCTTGCACGTCTATCGTACCTCATTCTAAGAGTGTTGTAAGGGAAAAATACATTGTATAGTACATAGTGCTAGCGTTTAGATGGTGCGCGAGTATAAGAGAAATAGAATCCACATGCGACGATAGATGAAATAAGTTCCACACATAAAAGAAAATGACGGCGATAAGTCGTATTATTATAACAACATTAGAAGCAAAATAACGTTGTTGTGGAGGCCTTCTGGGGGGACTGAGGTCGTTGCTGAAATTCCTCAAGGCTGCGGTCCTGTGCGGCAATGTTGTGTATGATAACCATACCAGTTGCAATTTGTGCAATAGCGACAATTTGCTTCTGGCGGGTGATGATACGTGCACGTGAAACACAAAGGATGATGCCCATTGTAAGCATGCTTCTGTTGAACCGGGACTGCTCGGAGAGGTTCTGGTTGCAACAGTCCAGTTGTTGCAGAGTCTGAGCTCACGTCTTTCGTTTGCGGTCGGGTTGATCTTCTCGGGATGATGCGGTGTTGTCGGCGGATTCGTCTGGTGATTCGACGGAAACATTGTCAGAGCAATCCTCAGAAGAATCTTCAGAGAAGTTGTCAGACGAACCATCGACTGATTCGCCAGAGGAATCGTCGGATGAGTTTATGATGATTGCTTGATGAGCTTGTTTGACAGGCTTCTTAGAGAAAAACCCATCCAGGACTCGTTTGCTGTTGATCTCTGCGGCTAAACGGTAGGCTTCTTCGATGGTAGCAGGTCTTGCAGCTTCGACAAAATCACCCACACACTCAGGTAAGCCACGGATGTACTTTGGAATGTCTTTTTCTGAAGTGTCGACCTGACTTGGGCAGATTGCACTAACCTGCTTGAACCTTGCTGTATAGCCAGCATTGTCACCTTCGGTTTGCTTGATTTCCCAAAATTCGTTTTCTAGCTTCTGAACTTCGTGAGGGGGACAATATTCTTCCTTCATGAGTTCCTTCAGCTCGTCCCAAGAGAGGGCGTAAGCTGCGGAGATCCCACGTTTGTTGCGTTCGGCGGTCCACCAGTCGAGTGCTCGCGATTGAAATACTCCGGTAGCACAAGTAGTACGGAAACTATCGGGACACCCACTTTGTCGAAGGGTGACTTCGATAGAATCGAACCACTAGAGCAGTTGGGTCACACCTCCTTCACCTGTAAATTCCATCGGGTCACAGGCTTTGAAGTGTTTGTAGAGAAAAGTCGGTTGCGGCGATTCCGTCTTAGAGTCCTTCGTGGCTCGAGAGTTACTGAGAGAGTGCACTTGAGCGATAATTTGAGGAATGAGCTTGACCACTTCCCTGGTCACAAGCGAGGCAATCCTCTTATCGGCGCTTCGTTTGGCTCTTCTCCTAGCTGTTCGTCTCGAGGCAGAGTTGTTGGAAGGCATTTAGACAGATAGATTTGGAATGAGATTCGATCATAATGATTTTTGAGTTTACGATGCGATGAAGCGCGATCGAAACTTGTAACGTGCAATATAAATAAACTTCACCTAGGAGCCACATAGGAGATACGAAACTTCCTAGACTCTCACACAATGTTTTGATTGTACTTAGATATAGATAGTTGTAGTTTATATTTATACGCATTTATTACGGTTTAGAATGCGCGAGGGCGCGTTGAGAGAGATAGAGAGAGAGTATGCGGGAGGAATTCGGACAATTTAGACATTAGTTTTGTTGCGAACATTCGGTCTTTGTTTTGGATTGCGATGGCTGTGCGAGTTGTGCGTTTTGTAAAATAGGGAGCGAAAAATCGTAGTTAAACACACAAATGTGGCTAAGTTTATCGAAATGTAAGGCCAGTGAATCGTAGGCTTAGTAAAGTACTCGGAGTGCCTCGGGTGTTTAGGCGTCGACTGCCCAAGGTAACCCAATCATGCCCAACAAGTTTGTGTACACGCGTTGACTTTGAAGATTTATGCTTCCACTGGGATGCAGCTCATGGCATTCGTCCTCCTAGTCATCGCGTGGCTCAAGTCATTGTGATGGTCGAGTCCCTGGTGAGAACTTTTGAAAAATATTTTAGGGAGTGGAACGGCTCATTAAGGTACGGGTTTCACCCCTGACTTAACGGTTTCGTTCCCAGTTGTGGTTGTGCTCATCGAATGAATCCGAGAGCTCCACTAGAATTTCGAAATGGAGGCTTTCGTCGAGATATGGATGTCACTCCTAACTCAACGAAAGATTCTCGTGCTAGAAAAATGCGCTGAGTGAGCAATCCTATCGAGAGTTATTGGTTTTCACACCTGGTCTCGACTGGATCACTCGGTTGTGAGATGCGAGTATTTTCGAAAACATGTGTATTGTGTCAGCCTTAGGAAAGGCTAGGTAGTATTTCAGCCTTAGAAAAGGCTTCTTTGTGTGAAATTGTAGTATGCGGGGTTCACACAAAGTCGTAGTCTTTGCAATTCCGATCGAAAGCATTAGGTAGGCGCAATACAAACCCCACTGGGTTCGTACGAGGCAGCCTGTGGGTGCTTAGACTATAGACTAGGTCATTCTCTAAGACGTCGACCCGGACTAGGTCGAGTCTTGCCTAATTCCCTATAGTTATGGCTCTGATACCAATCTGTCACACCCAAACCGATGGCGGAATCATCGGGGCGCGTCACTAGGCGAATCAGATTGCTCAAGAGAATCCATAACAACTATAGTGCGGTAATATTTATTAGATTTGTTATCCCATACTAACAAACAATACAGTCACATAAGTTATCACAGATTTCTTGTCCTCTCGAACAATTCAAATCCGACAACCTAGCTTTTAGGTGAGTTTCTAGACTTTCTAGCTTGATTTGATGTAGACTTCGACTAAACCTGCAACATACGTTAAAATATTGTCAATACAAAAGTATTGGCGAGTATACAGGTTTGATATGTAATAGTATAGTAGATTAAAAGTGCTGCGAATTTCCACATGCATAAACGTAATACACGACATATATACTCACAAAACTGATACTACCAGCTAAGTCCTCGATGCTCGATTCTTCGATGGCATAACTAGACCCCGTCGGGCGCAATATTACTATACTAGTCGTGGTGGGACGTCACGAGTATAAGTCCTAGCATACATGCAACTAGCATCACGTATATCTATGCAAACAGTTATTCGCAAGTGAAAAGTTTACTAATTAAATCATTCATTTGATAGGTTCGATTTATAAGGAACGTATGTTACACCCAAAATTCGATAAAAAGGGGTCAAGTATACTCACAGGGCGTATTTGGTTGGATTGACGGGATAATGCCTGAGAATGCCCTGATTTCAGACTAATTTCATGAGTATTGGATAGCGCGTCAAATGATAACGGAATACACGAAAACGGATGATAATTAGATCAAAGGCTGGCCCGTTCGGAGGGGCTGTCCGATCGGCTAGCCTGTCCGACCGGCTGGCCTGTCCGATCGGCTGGCCTGTCCGATCGGCTGGCCTGTCCTGTCCGATAGGCTGGCCTGTTCGATAGGCCGGCCTGTCCTGTCCGAGAGGCTGGCATGTCCTGTCCGATAGGCTGGCCTGTCCTGTCCGATACCTGTCCGATAAGTTGGCTTGTCCGAGAGGCTGGCCTGTCTTGTCCGATAGGCTGGCCTATTCTGTCCGATAGGCTGGCCTGTTCGATAGGCTGGCCTGTCCTGTCCTGTCCGATAGGCTGGCCTGTCCTGTCCGATAGGCTGGCCTGTCCTGTCTGATAGGCTGGTCTGTTCGATAGGACGGCCTGTCCTGTCCGATAGGCTGGCCTGTCCTGTCTGATAGGCTGGCCTGTCCGATAGGCTGGCCTGTCCGATCGGCTAGTCTGACCAGCTGTATTCGACAATTTGCAAGTTTTTCGGTGGTTTTGGTCGAGACGTTTGCTGGGACGCGTTAAACAACTGAAATTCCACCAGAACCGGCTTGTTCTATCGGCCGGGAATCACCCCGTTCCATCAGAACTCGCCGTTCTTGGCGGTTTTCCCTTGTTTAACCCGAAATTGGTTGTTTCATCGCTAGGAATCAGATCTTTGACCAACACGACACTAAGAATGAGTAGAAGGTCGGTTTAAGCTCCGATTCCATCGTTTTTGAATACTCTTAGAGTAAAAGAGTTGAAAGAAAGTTGGAAAACCATTCTTCAATCCTTTTATTCGCGTTTAGGTGTAGTTCTGATGTGAAAATCTTGTTGATTCTTGTGGAAATCCTTTAGATCTGAGTTGTTCTTGGTGGAATGAGGCCAACACTTGAAGTTCATAAGAACTCCCTGATGACATCATCCTAGAACACCTCAAATCTGGTGATTTCATGGTTAAAATTTGGAATTTGAAAGATAGAAAGGTGGGGGAATGCATATAGATCAAGGAAGTACAAGATTTGAGGTAGAAACTTACAAGAATCACGAGAAATTGAGAGGAAAGAGCCCCAAGCGTGCTGGTCGAGTGAGAACTCCACATCAAGGCTATTGATGTGAAAGTGAAGGTATTTATAGGCAAGAGAGGAGCGGAGGTGGTGCAGTGAGTCGGATAGGTCGGTTGTCCGATCGAACAGGACGGCTGTTCGATCGAACAGGACGACGCTCCGACAGGACGGCGCTCCTACAGGACGGCTGTTCGATCGAACAGAACGACTGTCCGACAGGACGGTTGTCCGGCAGGACGGTTGTCCGACAGGACGACGCTCCGACAGGACGGCGCTCCGACAGGACGGCGCTCCGACAGGATGGCTGTCCGATCGAACAGGACGGCTGTGCGATCGAACAGGACGGCTGTCTGATTGAACAGGACGGCTGTCCGATCGAAGTGCCATTCGATCAAACGCCTCCGGCGCTTTAAGTTTTGGCGTTTCGCTTCAATCGTTAAGCGTTGCGATAGTTTGGTTACACATTTTCATATTTTTATATTATTATTTATTTATTTATTATAAATAATCACAAAAAGGGTCGTATATACGTATCTATATATCCAATATTCGGTGCGATGATCGAGTTACGCGTGCCTTCGAGTGCGTTCTTCGATGTGATGTGCCACAAGGATTATCGGGGCACTACTTGCTCGTATTGCCGTCATCGTCACGATGGCTGGAGTCATGGTACTCACCCGAAAGTCCTTGCGAGCATTGATGGTTTATATTTTGACACCTCACGGTTATCGAGGAGGGTAGATTAAGTCCTCACTCAACACCATCGTGAGTGTTATTATTTACGAAAAAAATAGCTTGTAATAGCATAGAATATGTGTAATTATTTGGTTATACTTCGATTTAGCGATGTATCCGATATAGTTACATTATGATCCGAATCTCTGGTGCTAGGCGTAACGAGTATAACGAGAGTAACAACGCACAAAAGTGCGGGTTGTTACAACTCACCTCTAGAAGGATGCTCAGTCCACCTGCCACCAATCTCTGCCACCGTCTCAAGTCTCCACCCCTACCACTGCTCCCACCAGCCAACATCGCTCCCCTTTAACCAGATCTAAACGAGGTCACCTCTAACAATGGGTGTTGGCGACGATGATGGTGGTTTATGATTGACGAGGACCCGTCACAGATCTAGCATCGGGATGTTTCCTGCCTTGAACAAGAGAGAGAGAGAGAAGAGGGAGAGAGAGGAGAAAGAGTTTAGTGAGAGAAAGAGTCTTGAGAGAGAGTGTGTGTAGGGTTTGTATATACAATATAAAATGATAATATATAACATATAATATAGTTTCTTAAAATGGTTTTTAAAATAAATAAGAAAAAAGACCAATTTACCCTTTGCTTAACAATTAAAATTAACTGGATTAGGCTCAAAGGACACGCCATGCAAGATTTCGGAATAATAAGGACAAAACTCGTCAATTTTAAAGACAAATGACACCGCCTGAAATATAATATATAGATAAAGGACAATACTTGCAATTCACTCTATTATCTCCTATATGAATTGTTTAAATTTATATTAAATTTAATTGTATAATTATCTTTTAATTGATATTAATTATCTATAAAAATAGATGGCTTCAATGAATGACACGTGTCCAAAACTTGGTTTCTTTTATTATAGTAGATAGAAGATTATTTGTAATAGTTTTTAATAATCATATATCACGATCATAACCTATACGAAAAATTAACAATGGAATCGAAGATGAAATCCCACAGTTTGTTATTATTCTTGAATGTGATATTATCTCAGAACTTCCAAATAACCCACCATGCTGACATGACATTAAACTCAATCAACGATCTCTTCTTTTTGGTAGTCGGAAACATATCTATACACTTGGTTAGATCCGAAGAAGGTTTAGAATGAGACAACTTCATATCTAACCATCTTTCAATCGCACGCTAGGTCATCAAAGCTAACTTGCACAAACCAAAACACGAGCCACATATTCTACGTCTTTGACACACGATGAATAGGACCAATCATCAATCATGAAATCTCCTTCCACCATTTTCCAAAATTTATTGGACTCTTTTTCTTGGTTCTCTCTTACAAGCTGACCCCAAGACCTATATGATAAAGTAAGGGATTTATTTTTGTGGGATGCCAACTTAAGTCTTCAATCAAGTGTCAATATGACAATTTATACCAACCTATTGTAACAAAGTAACAATCTATGCCAAAACTAGTGATAATAAAATTGATAGTTTATACCAAAAAGTACATTTTATACTTTTGATTTTAATTTTCTACATTTAATCATATTTTAAGTAAATTTTTACAATTACAACACAGTTTAAACAAGAGTCTATTAGCATGACAGACCAAAAGTTAAGATGTTACAATTGTCGTAATAACCGATGTCAAAACTATAATCATGATATATATTATCCATAATAATGACTACTAAAAAAAAACCAACAAGTATATAAGCTAAACTTTAGAAACTTAAGTAACAAGTGAAATAACAGACTTGTAATTATTTTATGAGTTACTTTACAAACTTAAAAAATATTATCCAAAACCACTTTATAAAAACTATTGTTCTTTATACCACTTTTTTATAAAACTTATTTGTATGACGACATTATTCCTAGCATTTTTCTTCCAATGGACCCATCTAAAGTAGCTTTCCGAAAAACAAAACATGTAAAGTGCACATAACAAATTACGGGTAAGGATCATTAAAAAGTGTATTTTGCGTAACACAATGTGTAGTAGGGCGTTATGCATCCATATAAAGCCCCTATAAAGCCCCAAACACCATTATGAAAGGCTTTATGTGACAAAAAAATTAGTGTGGCGTGATATATATAGCGCCAAGTATGGGGGAGAGGTTTCAAAGTTTGGACCAATCAAAAATTAGTTAGTGTTTTTATAATTAATTAATAAAAACGAAAATTAATAATTAGGTATTGATGGGTGGGGGCTTTATGACTACGGATGGCCTAAGTAGGCTAAGAAGGATTGTGATGATGACATGTGGCACTCCTAATAAGTAGGAATGAAGGGCATTTTGGTCCTTATAAATAGGAGTAAAAATGACATGTGGCACCCTTTTTTTTTAAAATACAACAAAAAATCTAGTACAAAAAAATTTAGCACAAAAAAAAAATATAGCACAAAAAATGTAGTACAAAAAAATATAGTATAAAAAATCTAGTACAAAAAAATATAGCACAAAAAAATCTAGTACAAAAAAATATAGCACAAAAAAAAATCAGCAAAAAATGTAGTACAAAAAATCCAGCACAAAAAATTGAGAAAAAAAATTTAAGACAAAAAAATTCAGCACAAAAAATTTAGCACAAAAATATAGTACAAAAACCCAACACAAAAAAATGTTATACAACATAGAAATACAACACATTTTAGTGGGTTTTTTTAGTCTTCATATTTTATATAGCAATATGGTACTCAAATTAAAGATAAAAAGACGCTCGATTTTACGGTGAAATTTTTATGAAAAAAATAATGTCGTATAAAAAAGTTAGGAACGTTTAAAAAACGGGGGTGGAATATGCATGTGCCTTTGCATGTGGGAGAGAAAGTTCATAAATATGATTTTCCCAAGATACTCTTACACTCCTCCTTTCTCCTACACTTTCATCTTAACCATTGATTTGAAAAATGAATGGTTAAGATTTTTTCTCATCCTACTTAGGCAAAATAAACTTTTTATTTGATCTTACCCCAACAAATTACACAACCACCGAAGGACAACTCAGTAATTTCACCCTCAACAACGCAACACAAGAAAAACCAATTTTCTCTTGCAGAGTAGATACTTATTATACCCGGGATCACCCTAGCAAATGGATATATTTTTGACTTGAGAGTACAATGTGATGATTTGATCCATCTGCCTACAAAGAAACCCATAATTGAAAAAACCCCCTAGCTAAAGTGCTAAACCCGGAATAAATTGCTTCGGACGAGACTCAAAGCCATAACTTTATGGGCCTAAGGGTTACTGACGGACCAAATGAGATCTTAATGGTTTAGACATCTTACTGACTCATCACTTAATGGTTCAAACTGTTTGTTTCGCAAGTAGATGTCTGAATGGTTAAGTATTATATTGAGTCTGAATGGTTAAGACCTCTTATCTGAATTGGTCAGATATTTACATCTAAACGCTTAAGTATTATATTGACTTTTAATGGTTGAGACCTCTTACTACTCCAACATTTAGGGGTTGTTTGTTTAGCTCTTAATAGGGCTGTTAATGGTTCAGACCTCTTACTGGTTCAGACCTCTTACTGGTTCAGTACTTAATGGTTCAAACTGTTTGTTTCACGAGCAGATGTCTGAATGGTTCAGACACATTTGCCTCTGAATGGTTAAACATTATACTGAGTCTGAATGGTTAAGACCTCTAATCTGAATTGGTCAGACATTTGCCTCTGAACGGTTAAACATTATACTAACTCTTAATGATTCATACCTCTTACTAGTTCGGCACTTACTGATTCAGAACTCTTATGGTTCAACGCTTAACCATTCAGAAATTGCCAAACAGCCCCTTAATGATTCAAACCTTTACTGATTCAACACTTACCCATTCAAAAGTTGAAAACAACTGGGTTGTTTATTTAGCACTTAATAAGGCTCTTAATGGTTCAACCCTCTTACTTGTTCAGCACTTAGGGGGTGTTTGGCCTAGCTTTTATTTTTTGGCTTGTGCTTATAATTTAGAGTAGCTTATAGCTTATTTTCTATCATTTGATAAGCTCTTTTTAAGTGTTTGGATTAGCTTATAGCTTATTTTATATAATTTGCTCTTACACAAAGAAGTTTTTCAAATAAGCTAGAAAACCATCTTCAAATAAGCTTATTCAAATTAGCTTATATAAGCTAATAAGCATAACCTTAAAAAGCTAAACCAAACACCAACTTAAGCTTATTTTGTAAAAAAAAGCTAAAAAAACTATAAGCTTTGTTAAAAAAGCTAGGCCAAACACCCCCTTAATGGTTCAGATTGTTTGTTTTGCGAGCAAATATCTGAATGGTTCAGACATTTGCCTTTGAATGGTTAAACATTGTCCTGAGTCTGAATAGTTAAGACCTCTAATCTGAATTTGTCAGACATTTGCCTCTGAACGGTTAAGCATTATACTGACTCTTAATGGTGTAGACATGTTACTAGTTCAATACTTAATGATTTAGATATTTACTGGTTCAGCACTTAACAATTCAGAATTCTTCAAACAACAAAAAAAAAAACTAATTATTGGTGCAAAAATCCTCACTCTTTTCACATTCTTGTCTTCTTCGTCGGTATCGGTGACATTACTCCAATAACAATAATCAGGACTCTTTTGAACAACAGCCAACACTCCACCCCTTCTGATTTTCAATTACACGCACCCCCAATTCCCCGATTATCAGGTATAATTTTTTATCAATTCTGGTTGAATATCATATGTTACAAATTTATATATCTGTGTTGGTGTTATCGGCATTTTCAGAGAGAATTATCAACGAAAATTAAAGAAATGGTGTCGGCTAATAAGGAGATGGTGGTGTATTGTTTTGATACCCTGGTGGCGCATTTTAACGGCGATCAAGTGCCTCCGCCTGCTTTTGATGAGGGTCAACAGTAATGTTTTTCGTTACTTTAATTAATTTGTGTTTTCATGTTTTATTGGTGTTGAGTTTTCATACTGTTTTGGTTATATATCTTCTTAATTTGCTGTTTTAAGTATTATATGTGATAAATGTTTCTAATTGTGTGTTTTTGGGGGATTTTTGTGATAAATTGGGTGCATCTGATTATCATGATTGAGTAGGGTTGTGAATATCTGACACGACCCATAAACATGAAAAGCACCTAACACAAAATTTGCGGGTTTGGTTTGTGTCAGGTTCGGGTTCATGTGTCTGGCACGACCCAAAAAAAACGACAAGAACCTAACACGAAATTTGCAGGTTTTGGTTCGTGTCGTGTTCAGGTTCATCTTCATGTGTCTGACACGACCCAAAAACACGACAAGCACCTAACACGAAATTTGCGGGTTTTGGTTCGTGTCGAGTTCAGGTTCACATGTCTGACATGATTTTTAGGTTCGGGTCGTGTTTAGATTCGTGGAAAATTTTCGGGTTAGTGTCGGGTTAGGTTAAACCCGCTGACACGACCCGTCTAGCACCCATCAGATTGAGGGATATTTTAGTAATTTAGTTATTATCAAAGTAACAAACATATTCAGTTAACTCTCACTCGTAGTCGTAGCAAAGTTTATGATAGTCATAAGTAGTTTTGTTAAATTGGTTATATACTTATATATACAATCAAAGATTAAAACTTTATTCAGATGGAGGCCATATTTGAGTGTTGTGATTTCAGCCCACTGTTTGTGACTTGGAAGAAAGCTGTGAATGGCGGGGAACCTCGTTTACGTGGATGCATAGGGACTTTGGAAGCTCGCTGCATAATAACCGGCTTCAAGGATTACGCTATAATCAGGTAGGTCTTTATACTAACCAGAATTAGCTTAAAACACTAGCGTGTATAGCAATTCGCTCATTCGTGCACAGTTATGGGACTAAGGGGTGTTTGGAAGTTGGTATAGTGAAACTGATTCTGATTATTTAGCAGTCGATTAATCAGTTTTGGATAATCTGTTTAAAAAATTGATACTTTTGATGTGAACCTTTAGGCTTATAACGGGCTCGTGGGTTGTTACATATTTGCCTACTCAGAAGGTTAATATGTTATATGTGTTTTTTTCTTCTCACAGTGCTTTAAGGGATCGGCGATTCCCACCGATCCAAGCTAAAGAATTACCGTTCTTGCAATGTACAGTTTCCCTTCTTACTAACTATGAAAACGCTGCTAATTATCTCTATTGGGAGGTACTGTACATTGTATAAGTCTATTTTGAGTTCTTTTATTTTTGTTTATGTATACATACAAAGACTCTCCTCCCTTAGTCTTGGTTTTTAAATTTTGTTTTCTAACCCTTCTTGAGACCATCCTATCTTGCAGGTTGGAAAGCATGGAATTATAATCGAGTTCACCGATCCCGACAATAATACAAAGCGAAATGCTACTTACCTACCCGAAATTGCTTCTCAAGAAGGTTAGCTTTTAGTGATGATGCTTTTTGTTAACCTTTTCTCTTTTCATTTAGAATATTAAAATGAAAAACCCCATTACGGGTGAAATCAAATCGTTATAAATCATTTAGAATTTTGACCCATTTACTTGACATGTACAAAATTTGTTTCGACCCGTTGCCCCCACCTTTTGACCCATTTACTTGACATGAACAAAAAAAATGAGATGTTTTAATCCGAATGTATTCGACCCGTTGGCCCCACCTTTTGACTAGTCAACTGGCAACTGCTAAAACCGACTATCAACATCCCCATGATTTCTATATTTTGGGTTTTGCAGGTTGGACAAAGATAGAAGCCATCGACTCGTTGATGAGGAAAGCTGGTTACAATGGCCCCATAACTGAATCAGTTAGGAAGCGTATCCAACTAACGCGTTACCAGAGCACATTATTTACAATGCACTATGACGATTATGTGAGCTACGTGAAGAAAACTCGAGGTGGCGCGCCCTCTGTTGCTGGTCTCAAATCACATTAACTGATGGGAGCCGTAAATGTATTTTAATATAAGAAAAAAAGTGACCCGTTAAGGGCGGGTCAACCTAACCTGCCTATGTACCTTAGAATTGAGGTCACCTTATATCTAAGTAATTTTATGAAATTTGGTTAACTTGTATCTCAGTTCTCAAGTCCACTGATGCTGTCATGTTGACTTTTAATGTATGCTGATACTAAAATGTTGCAAGTGTGTTTTATTCATGTGTGTCATATGACTTCTTATTATGATGGTTGGCATTGTAATTGACTATTGATCTTTAAGCTTTGATGTTTGACTTGATATTATGAATGACTAAAGTAAAAGCATGCTAGTTTAGAATTTTGATGTTATAAATGAGCAACTGTGCTGCAACTGAGATCTTTTAATGTACCTTCGCGCGAGGCTAATCTTACATAGAGGTAAGCAGGGGAGACGGTTTTATTACTTACAACGTGAAACACGACATAAAAATAACCAGGTTTTGAGTTGGTATATCTACTATGGGTCGTGTTTGGGCTAACTTGCTTAAGCTGTTTAATAAAACAAGTTAACCCACCAACCCATTTATGACACCCATTGATAATAATCCACCAACCCGATTAGCACGTTTATGGTTTGATTACTACCCCTCAACTCCTTTGACACATTTAGACAAATGAATTAAATGAATTGTCTTTGGGTTACACCATTTTAAGTGTGTCTATGTAGGGTGGATGTTTTTGAATTTTGACATGGATAGATATCTGGGTCATGTTTAGATTGAATAACTTGGTCTACAGATTCAACATGATTGACGTCCTTAGAGGTAAGGACATACTTAGGGTGGACCAAATATGTGTACCGAGTCAGATGACTTCGGTATTTATTTGTTTGTTTTTTTTCTCTATGTTACTTGATATTCAATAATTTTGTTTTATGTATAATATACAAAGAGTTATCTTAATCCAGTAGATATTCGAAGAGTGATCAAGGTAAATTTAATCATTGTATATCGAGTTATCTTAATCCAATAGATATTCGAAGATGACTTCCAAATTCCAATCATTATTTTTCATAATTTAATCATCTAGTCATTTAATTACACAACCAAATTAATTTTTTTATTCTCTGATTTTTTTTTTTTTTTTATAATTTAACCATCTAGTCATTTAGTTACACAACCAAATAAAGTTTTTTTTTTATTCTATGATTTTTATATAATTTGAATAAATTAATTACAACCAATAATTAAAAAAAAAAAAACACACACTCCGTTCTGTTGACCCGCTCTTTTGGTAACCAACCTCCAAACACTCAATAACCACCAATTCATCAAAACACACTCTTTTGAATTAATGAAAATTCAAACACATTCCTAATAGTATTCACATCAACAATGGCAATGAGATCCATAATAATCTCACGTGCACATCCTCTCTTGTCGAATGCACGATCAGCTCGTCGTTTTCTAAGCGATCAAGGTGGCGGCCGTGTGCTCGAAGATGAAGAACGTGCACGTGAGAATCTATACGTGAAGGTATAATGTATGTTTGTGTTCAGTTTTATGAATTTTGGTTTGTTGATTGTTGAATGATTGATTGATTTGGTGTGCAGAAAATGGAGAAAGAGAAGCTGGAGAAACAGAAACAAAAGCTGGAAGAGAAAGAGAAAACCGATAAGGACAAATCTGACAAGGTATTATGAATTAATTATAATTACATGGGTCCTGATTCCTGCGTGATGCGAAGGTGCCGGTAATCACTTAACATGTTAATTTAAAAAAAATTGTTACAGAATAAAATGCTCATTCCTATGATGTAGCATTTTTTTTTAAATATTGCCGTTTAAAATTCGCGGGGTCAAAGATTTTACTGTATGTTTTAAAAGTTGTAATTACTTTTGTGTATTATAATGTAGTATAGATGTGCCGAATGTTATCTAGCTGTTTTGGGATACCTGATTGAGTCTGTGAGTGTGTATGGAATTCGTATCAGGTTTCTTAATTCTTACTATTAAATGTTTTTTTTTTTTTTTTTGGTTTTTAGAAGCCTTGAGGACTGAAGATGGATCTGCACTTGTTGGCTGCTTACTGAATGAATAAATGTGAGTTTGAAGGTTGCTATACTTTGTATTACGTTTTTTAAATTTATGCAATTTTTAAATTTCTTGTATTACGTTTTTTCTGATATACTTTGTATTGTTATTAATTTTGAGTAATATAGTTATTATTTGTTGTCTAGAAGTTGGGTGTGTTTAGGTCTTGATTCTGATTGATTTACGAGCGGGTTGTGTGATATGTCAAAATGGATTTGGGTCTAATTGCGTTCGGGCCAAAATAGGCTAGTGGTGATAGGTGGCAGCAGTGTTTGTGGGTGGTACTGGTCTATTTTGACCCGTTTTATATGAGTGGTCCATTTTGACTCATTGTGGAATTTTTGTAGATCTAAATTTAATCGTTTGTTAATATGAGTAGACCCAAATCGAATACAAAAGTTACCCAAATCAACTTCTGTTTGATGAACGAGTCATGATTTCCACGTGTAAATGTATAAAGGTTATTATATTAAACAAACACCCAAGAACCCTGGATATTTTTCAAAAATGGAGGCCCTAATAAAATGGAGGCCCAAAGCCCACGCCTCAAAATACGTGGGCCTGGGCCGGCCATGCCACTTGGTCAGATTTAACCATGAAAACTAATTGAGTTAGGGCTAAAGGACATAACGTTCAGGGTTTGCAAACATTGAGTACACTTTTTGTAATTTTTGAAGACAGAGGACACACTTTGCAATCTGGTGTCAACATAAATGACGATTTTTGTAATTTACTCATAATTTTATCTTAACGGGTCAAATAAAAGAACTCAGCTAAAGGAAATAAGTCAAACGGGTCAAACAAGCCAAACAAATTGAAAGTTGTTAAAATTCTAGTTTTAATGAATACACAATACTATATATTTTTATCTGAAGGTTTAGATTATTATTTATGTCATACTAGTTACCACACTATGACACTAATGATGGTGGAGAAAGAAAACCATTAATGGTGGTTATGGTTGTCACTGGAGAAAACAACAAATATAGCCGTTCAATAAAAAAAAAAAAAACTAAAAATATACTTTGCATAAACAAGAAAATCAACAGAATCCCCTTAAACAAACCATCAACGTAAAAAACTAATAAAAGATAGAATACAAGAAACCACAGTTGTTTCTTTGTATGTTCAGATCAACATAATACATCATTCAAGAACACAAAAGTATATGCTCATTAAACAGCAAAACAACAAACCCGATTGACATTTCCTAGGAATACCTACTTAATATATCTGTTAAAACAAGTTACTATAAATAGAAACCACCCTCATCATACATCAACATCATCAAAACTCATAAACTTTCAATGGCATCGGTGATAACAACATTTTTGTTCATTGCATTTGTTTCCTTTACTTTGGTTAAAGTAGCGTTCGCTAGTGACCCTGATATCCTAACCGACTATGTGTTACCACCAAACACGACGACTGCAACAGACGCAAGCTATTTCACATACACAGGGGTGCGATCAATCGTTAATACCACCTACCCTTCAAAGTTTACAGTTATAAAAGCTAGCTTAAAAGAATTCCCAGGTCTTCTCGGTCAAAGTGTATCCTATGCTATTCTTCAGTTCCCCGTGGGGTCTCTTAACCCGCTCCACATCCACCCTCGGGCCACTGAACTTCTGTTTGTGATTGCGGGCTCACTACAAGTCGGGTTTGTTGACACAACCAACACGCTTTTCAGTCAGAAACTTGAAACGGGTGACATGTTTGTGTTCCCTAAAGGACTTGTTCACTATCAGTATAACGCTAATGGTACTGAACCCGCTTTGGCGGTTTCTGCTTTTGGGAGCGCGAGTGCTGGGACGCAGTCCATTGCTAATAGTGTGTTTAATAGTACTATTTACGAGGGGATTTTGGCTGAATCGTTTAAAACTAGTGCGGATGTTATTGAAAAGATCGAGTCTGGGCTCAAGAGCTGACCCGTTTCGTATGTTACTTTCTTTTGTTGAGATTGTTGCTTGAAATATGAAAATAATTGTTGACATGAAATCTATGTTGTGTATTCTAACAAAATGTTATCAAAATAAGTGTTGTATGAAATCTTATTGATGTGTAACTCATATGCAAGTAAACAAACAAGAATTAAACCTTTAGAATTTGTTGCAATGGTTAACTGGAGGGTAAATCAGTCATGTTCAAAAATTTATGGGTCCTGTGACTTTCGGCCCCCCTATATATTTGTTCAAGCACCGCCACTGATTAGTTTGTTGTACTAATTTATCATCTAGAGAGTAACCTGAAGCCAAATTTTCTTGAAATTCGTACCCCATTTGTGGTGGTGGTCCTTGGCCACCATAGAAATTAGTGGCTGATGGTGGCGCTTGTCCTTGGCCGCCATAGAAGTTAGTGAATGGCGGCAGTTGTGCTGTTAGTTGATGATGGTGGTGCTCGTCCTTGGCCGCCATGGAAAGTAGTAGATGGCGGCAGTGGCGCTTGTCCTTGGTCGCCATAGAAGTTAGTCGATGGCAGCAGTGGTGCTCTGATAAAAAGAGGAAAATATTTTTCATTTTTGGGATCAGTCAAAGATTGGCATCATCTCCCGTAAATCAAGGCTCCTTTTTTTTCATTCCTGGCTTCTCAATCACAGCCCATGACAGGCTTTCTTTCCATAGATACACATTTGTATAGCTTATAAATAGTGGTTGTTTGTCTGTGTAATACATCAAGTAATCAATCATAAAAACCTTTCTCATTTCTCTCTATACTCGATATCATGGTATCAGAGCATGGTTCTTAAACCAACCTGCTCATCATATACCTAGCCTCTTTGTTTCAATCTTCCAAACCAGCTGCCATGTCCGGAGACGGTAACACTGGTTCGGATTTAGCCATCCAACTAGCCAAACTGCTTAAGGATGGATTCAATCCTCAAAATCCCCAGCCCCAAAATCCAAAATTATCCGATAACCTACAGATAAACCTCAAACTCAATAGCCAAAACTATGCTCTATGGACCCGGATGATCCGGGTGGCCATAGGCGGTAAGTCAAAAGCGCTACTGAAACATTTAACCACAAACCCTCCAAACCCAACTGATGAAACTTATGAGCAATGGGAGCAAGATGACATGGTTGTTTTTTCATGGCTTATTCAAAACATTGAACCAGCACTTGCCAGCAATCTCACCGAGTTTCCCACTGCGAAGATGTAGGTCCCTCTCGGAGGATGACGAACCTAAACCTTGTTATACAAACCCACTAGCGAGTGCGGAATCCAAGCTAGCAAGCAAACCGAGATGAAACAAGTATAAACACAAACACACAAAGGTTCACCGATTAACACCACTTGTATTAATACGAATGAAGGTTCCGGTTACAAGCACAATGTTTACAAATCAGTTTTGCAAACTCTCAAGGTGTGTGTGTGTGTTCTTGACAGAATGCACTCCCTATCTCTCGAGTATATCTTTCTGTCTGCGTGTGTGTCTCTCTTGTCTATCTGAAATGAACACACTGCATGGGTATTTATACCCATACACAGCAGGTCTGACCGAAGGATCCGATAGATGTCACGAAGGATCATCTATCGATGTTAAACCTTTCGAAGGATCAGGAATACTGATCGAAAGACTTCCATCGAAGGGTTCACAGTGACCTCGAAGGTTGATCTGTCGAGGTCCATCCATCGAAGGTTCAACTTTCGAGCTCATCGAAGGATCTAACTATCCTTCGATGAGATATCCTTCGAACCAGACATGTTACATTCATAAGCTAACTGTTTGGCCAAGTCAAACTAGGAGGATAGTTGACTTGGTCAAACTTACAAGACTAACATAGACATCATTTATAACATGACCGAATACAGACAAAGTACAGACACAAGTGCACCAACAAACTCCCCATTGGCTGTAGCTTTGTCTCGATCTTCGATGTTTGCAGATTTGTCTTGACCTTGATCATCCTTGATCTTCATGTCTTCAAGACTCTGATGTCCTTTCAAGTCTTCAATGTCGGAGGATCTTCAAAGTCTTCACGTCTTGAAAGCAGAGAGTGTATCAACAAACTACCCGTATCATGTAGGAAGTGTGTTGACAAACTCCCCCTTAACATAAGCTCACCCTTGAGTTATGCTCGTGAATGACTTGATCTTCAAAGCTTGAGATCCTTGTGGTGTTGATGATGGTCCGCGGCAACTCGATCATCTTCATCTTTTGAGTGCCTTCACGTCGTGTCTTCATTCCGAAGCTTGTCATCGACTATGTTCTCCTAGCCTTTAGAATCTGCACATGCAAGAAATCTAAACGCGTAATGAGAACAACTGCTTGGAATATAGTAAACATAAACAAATGACACACGTATGACCACGTCACAATCAAACACCGTCCGACAGTTTGAAAGTTTAATAAATTTGTCAATTTTAGTTTAACTTTCAAAACTTGTAAATTTTGACCGTTTATGAAGATTTAGTCAATTTCGGTTTTCGTTCAGGTTTCAGGTAACGAAGACTCGAGATCCAACATCGTACGATCGAAAATAAAGCAGAAATAAAATCTTTTTGGCTTTTATAAAGTTTATATTAAAACATGCCTAAAATCTTTTTGGAATTTTTGAGTATTTCAAATGTAAAAACTGAAAGCAGTAAATAAATATATACAGACATTCTTTCTGTGAGTTTCGAGGATAAGAGAATCATATCAGTGTACGGTCATGCCAAAACGCTCTTGTTGTTCAATTAGTTAACATTAAGATAAACATCCTATAACAATTATCGGTATTGTTGTCCACTTAAGCTCAACTTATCAGATGTAATCATGTTTAGGGGATACGTTAAGGTATGATTTATACTTACCGACCGGTGTTCATCCACATCACGACACATTCCCGTATCAAGGTATGCACGAGGGTTCATCTTACCGGTGAGTATACCGATTATCATCTGTTTGACCGTATATGATGTGAGATTCTCACTTATTTTGATTTGAAAACAAGCCCTATGTGATATAATCACTTATTGATGAGGAACTTGATTTTCATATGCATGAGGGCACAGGAGCAAGTCCGTGAACAGGTCAGTACTTCCGTACAGCAGAGAGACGAACTTGACTCCCGGATAAATGTGATATTTTATCACTTATTTGTTTGGACATGTGATTGTTTATCACTTATTGAGGTCGAATGCAGTATGTAATATGTACACGTATGTATAGTATCATGGAAGATCTAGACTTGCGTCCCCGTTATTTTTCGGTAAAGGATACAACCATGATACCCAGATGATAAGCATCATAAAGACCGAATATCTCAGAACCTCGGCAATCTATCAAACGAAATTTCGGTACTAAGACCATATGCCAATGAATGGTTCCCACCTGGTCTTCAGTCGATTTAAGATTTATATCACCCTGCACACTTTAAAATGATTGTGAGCCTACCGATACATCTTATATAGAGCTGCTTATCGTTTTTCATTTAAGGTTTAAAGAGGTTTGGATAGACCACTGATGTACTATCATTTTCTCTTTTGCTCGCCAGGAAACTCATTTTTGCTTTTCTATTGTTTTTGTGTTTTTGAAATTTTTCGATGTTTTTGGATTTTCAGATTTTTGGATTTACTCCCCCTAAAAACAATAAACTAAGACAAATTTAAAACACAAAGGTATTTACAAAAATGATTTTCCGATGTTGGTTTACTCTTGCTTGACCTCAATGCCGTTTACCAAAATTAATTTAGTCAGAAATGATTTTATTGAATTTTGGAAAAATCAGTTGGCATGTCGGTAAGCGGTGCGGACCATGACAACATTGACGAGTTTCATAGAGATACAATCACGTGTGAGGTGATATTCGAGATCAATGTGTCAGGTCAAAGAGTGCTGTATGAGATGATAATAATTCATAAAGCAGCTTAAAAATCAACAAGTATAGGAGAGATTAGAAATTTTTTAAAAACCGTATCCTGCAACTGTTTCGTGCATTGCAAGGAATCTGAGCACTCTCCCAAACTGGATATCCACCCGGTGTGGACTTCAAAGTCGATTTTGTAGCTACTGGATAATCTCTTCACAGCAACATGATCAAAAACCTTTGGTTCCGGCTGGTCTTCCACATTGCACCAGCGAAGGTCTTTGTCTTCCTCTTGAGAAGTAGTGTGTGGTTGTTCAACCCACGCCAAGACATTTGCACATCCGGTGTAGTTCGTTCAACAAACACATTTTCTTCAATCACACCGCGAAGAAATGTACACTGCACGTTTATCTTGCTGATTGTGAACTTCAGACGTGCTTCTAGTGCGTACATTTTATTCGAATCTTTCCTGAGTACCCGATCAAAAACCATAACGACCAAATTTTGGCACATTCTTCATTTGGTCGAATTTTCCAATTTCCAGTTTCTTTTATCAGATATTTCTTCTTTTCTTTTTTTTCTCCATCAAAGGCAACAATTTCTTTTGTCGCCTATCTTGTGCAAGGACGCTCCACTATCAACAATCCTATGACTATCGATAGTTCCTCCTGGAACTTCCTGCACACTCACTCAGAGATTAGTTGGAGAGAGGGACCCAAGCCTTCATAGACTTGGGTTGCCCCTGAGAATCAAGAAATGTAATTTCAATCTCTTGATGATTTGGAAATTTAACGCCTCCCCCTGAACCTTCACCTGTTTTCGGTTTCCAAGCTTGTTTCTGTTTACCAGATTGTGTATTATGTACAATTTCTGGTTTTAAAGGCTGTGACAAACTAGGTTTCCTTTTAACAGTTTCCGGTTTTAAAGCCTTTTCGATCACCTTTACATTTTTATGTCGTTGTTTTGTTTCTTGTTCTTTAATAGTGCGTTTATCATGTTTTGGAGAAACAGGACGACGTTGTGAGTGACCTTGTTCAGATGGGGTTCTTTCAACAAAATTTGGTTTGGGCGAGTTTGTGCAGTCTTTAATGATGTGCCCAAACTTCCCACATTTGAAACAAGTTCTCCTTTCAACAAACTTAGGAGAATTTGATCGACTAGCAGATGTCGAACCTGTAGAACCTGAGGTACTTGCTCTTTCATCACAGCCGTTTGTGTGTTGGGTGTAATTGTTATCGCTATTACGTTTCAAAATCTTGACTTGTTGTACAAAATCGGTGTTTGATTTGTTTTCAAAAGTCTCAATTTTGTCCGTACCCCTTGATGCTACAAATTTAACATCCTTGCTTTTCTTCTGATAACGAGCTCCTTTTGTTTCAACCTTAGTCTTTGGCTTTGGAGCTCGTTGTTGTTGTTTACCCTTAAAAGCAATTGGTTGTTGCTTTGTCGGTGATTTCTGATTTCCAAATTGTTTTCTGATTTCAGCCTTTGGAATTGGATCACATTGAGTTACAGTAACTCCAGGGATCGTCTTTCCCAAAAACTTGCTTGTGTTATCTTCAAAAACTTTATCAATCAAGGATGGATTGACATTTTTAATTGGAAAATCATTGTTTGAATAAATTTTAACATCTCCGACCAAAGTGTACAACAAATTATTGCTTTTAACAGCAAACACACTTTCTTTGTCATTCTTGACATCTTTGACAGGATTTATCACTTTCTTGGCCACAGGTTGCACGGCAGGAGTAGGAGGATCACAAAGAATATGATTCTCTATTGGAATTTCTACTCCTTTCGTCTCATCAAGTGATTCATCCTGGTCACTTACATCTGATTCATCATCTGTAGAATCATAGTCCTCAATGGTTGGAGGACTTTGATTTGAAGCACATGATGACTTTTCTTTGTTATCAGATGAGCCCTCCGATGAATTGTCCGGTTTGAACCCTAGGCCAGTAGCAAATTCCTCAACATCAAGAGGCACACTGGGTTCATACCGAGGCATTTCCTCTTCATCGGGCATTTTGGTATAGTTGTGTCTCAAAGGGGGTGGACACGCCTTATACCCTACGCCTTTCACATTACCTTTCAGTTTTTGAACGTCTATGATGTGATCGAGCACAAATCGGGAGTTAGAATAACTCTCCAACTTTTGCTTGATAGCATCATGCTCGCATTTAGCAATGGCTAACTCCCTTTTGGTTTCCTCAACAAGATTAATATAATTGTTAATACTAACTTGTTTATGATAAACAACTTTGTTCAATTCGGAAACACTTTTCTTTAGGGTTTCAATTACAGATTTAAAATCCTTTTCGTTTCGAGTTAACACCATGTTTGCCTCTTGGCACTTGGACAGTTCAATAACCAAACTTTGATTGTGACTATGAACCGTTTCAGATTCACGTTTCAATTCATCACATTTAAGTTTCATATCGGCACAATCACTACATATGCTAGGAGTTTTAGCTTGAACCTGACTTGTAGAATCTGTGACATTAGCCACAAAGGCAGTCTGAGAAGAGAAAGATCCATCTTCAGTGAGAATCTTCTCCATTTCGCTCGATGTAGCATCAGCTTTCTTGATCAAGTCAGATTTTTGACCTTTTGTCTCCTTGGCATCATTCGACAAATTATCAGCTTCAGAATCAGTTCTTTCATTTAAATCTGATTCTTCATCCGAACTGCCACTATATCCTGAACTGTCATCATTTCCCAAAGATTCACCATCATTGACATTCTTGACAATTTCAGCATAGAACGCAGTTCTTGTTTGATCACCGTTTCCCAACTGTATGGCCGGACCACAATCGACACTTGGATCAAATTGAGGCTGTGTTGTGGAAACTTGGGCTTGTAGTTGGGTTTGATTGAACTGTGGACACGGAGAAGAGCTTGTATTGGATACAAACGCCGCCTGAAGCTTCGGTTGCTGAACAAAACTAGAACTAGCTGAAGGACCAAAACCAGGCAAATACATTTCTGTGTTTTGAGTAGGTGTAATCCTTTTAGCTTTCCGAATTTCCTCTTCGTTCTTGTGCTCCAACTTCTGAATGAATTCATAGATATTAACATTGACAGCATCTAAAACGCCCGTATGCTTTAAAAGCTCAATGAATGGGCTCCACTTTGGAGGTAGAGCATCAGCAAACCGTGCTACCATTTCCTGTTGAGAGACAAGAACACCACCAGAATACATCTCACACATCAAATGATAATAACGAGTAGTTATATCATTTAGGGTTTCATTCTCTAAGAAGTGAAATGATTCAAACTTCTTCTTCAACAAATCATGATGTGTCTTTCTGGTAGCTGCATATCCTTCTCCTCTCGCTACCACAAGATTCTGTATGTTTTGATTTTGATTCGACAGCAATCCCCATTGACTAGCACTTATTGATGGCTGTGGAAACATACTCTTTGCCCAAGCTGCAGCGGAGGTTAGCTCTTGACTAGATTGTGAGTCAATACTCCAGTCCCAAGGACTTGTACAACTCATTTTGATGAGATACTAATTGAAAACCTTCACAAATGCAAACTGTTAAATTCAAACAGACAAGAATCGAAAGATCAAGACTTGTTCGAAGGATCAACAGTGTTCGAAAGATCACTGTTGAGTTTCGAACAAAAACTTCGAAAGATTGACTTCGAAAGATTGACCACACGAAGGATCCTTATCTTTCGAAAGATGATTTCGAAAGATTCTCCTTATCTTTCAAAGACAGATCTCGAAAGATTCACAATGAAAGATCCTTATCTTTCGAACACAGATCTCGAAAGATTCACCAATACGAAGGATCCTTATCTTTCGAAGAGTAACAGTAGCTCGAACGATGTATCCTTCGAAAAGATTCCTTGGCTCGAAAGATAGAACACAGGCTTCGAAAGATGTTCGAAGGATGGGTATCTGTCGAACCTCCTTGATCGAAAGATGATCTTTCGACTTCGAAGGATGTCTTTCGATGAGCTCTGACACACTGACACGAAGTTGACGGGTAGGTGAAAAAGGTGATGGGTTGGTGAAGCAACTTTCGGCAGAAGGGATGTCCTGACACAACTTTTCTACCAACTTTGAAAATATTACCCAAAATGGACAACCCTATCCAGAAACCGGTCACCGGAATTATGACCGGAATTTGGCCGGAAATCACCAAAAGCTTTAAAAACAAGTTTTTAAGTTACCCAACCCAAACTTGAACACTCCCGAAAGGTTTAGAACGCGTTTTTCAGTTTAAAAATGCAAGAAAACCACCAAAAACGGGTGCTAAACCAAGTGTCCAAACACACCAAGAACTTGAACAAACCCGGTTTTAAACAAGGTAAAGAGCCACGGCTCTGATACCACTTGTAGGTCCCTCTCGGAGGATGACGAACCTAAACCTTGTTATACAAACCCACTAGCGAGTGCGGAATCCAAGCTAGCAAGCAAACCGAGATGAAACAAGTATAAACACAAACACACAAAGGTTCACCGATTAACACCACTTGTATTAATACGAATGAAGGTTCCGGTTACAAGCACAATGTTTACAAATCAGTTTTGCAAACTCTCAAGGTGTGTGTGTGTGTGTTCTTGACAGAATGCACTCCCTATCTCTCGAGTATATCTTTCTGTCTGCGTGTGTGTCTCTCTTGTCTATCTGAAATGAACACACTGCATGGGTATTTATACCCATACACAGCAGGTCTGACCGAAGGATCCGATAGATGTCACGAAGGATCATCTATCGATGTTAAACCTTTCGAAGGATCAGGAATACTGATCGAAAGATCATCTTTCGATCAGACTTCCATCGAAGGGTTCACAGTGACCTCGAAGGTTGATCTGTCGAGGTCCATCCATTGAAGGTTCAACTTTCGAGCTCATCGAAGGATCTAACTATCCTTCGATGAGATATCCTTCGAACCAGACATGTTACATTCATAAGCTAACTGTTTGGCCAAGTCAAACTAGGAGGATAGTTGACTTGGTCAAACTTACAAGACTAACATAGACATCGTTTATAACGTGACCGAATACAGACAAAGTACAGACACAAGTGCACCAACAGAAGACGCTGTGGGACGCCCTGGTGGTCACTTACAGTAGTGGAAAGGACAAATTACAAACCTTCAACCTCCATGTAAGAGCAAATGAATTCAAGCAGAATGATATTCCCCTTAAGAACCTTTGGATTATTCTACAAGGTATATGGGGGGAAATTGAAAGAATTGACCCAAACCCAATGAAGTGCCCAGAAGACATCCAAACTTATACCAGAATCAGGTCCGAACAAAAATTGTTTCAATTTCTAAGTTCTTTAGATCAGAAGTATGAACCCGTGAAACGGGAAATACTCCGTCTTGATCCTCTTCCTTCTGCAGAAGAAGCTTATGCAACAATAAGAAAAGAAGAAAATCATCAGAAAATATTGAGAATTAACCCAAAGGATGAACCGACGGGGGTGGCGGCTGGACTCTTAGCCACTGAACCAGGAAACCCTAACGGGACTGGTCTTGTGACGAAAGGTGCTCGCCGGCCACAACCACCAAAACCAGACAAAACCCATTTAAAATGCACCAACTGTGGCATGACTAGACATACCAAGGAAGAGTGCTTCAAGATTGTCGGGTACCCCGAATGGTGGAACGACGGTCACAGGAAGAAAGGAAAAGTGGTCGTGGCTATGGGCAACAAAGATGATGCTACCACCATAGATGACGGTGACCCAGGTGGTTTCGGTGGAGTGGCGGCGGCAGCAAGATGGGGAGAGGACCAGCCAACAGGTAACGGGTGTGGGGAAGAAACCTCAGACCCTTTTGTTTTTAAAAGGAAACCTAAAAATATTTCTCAAAATTGCAACTTGATCCCTGAAGTTAAAGAGAAAAAGAAAACTTGTGGGAATGGCTTTGTGGCTCAAAATTATTTAAAAGGGCAAAACGAGCCCTGGATCTTTGACTGTGGGGCAACTGATACGATGACATATGAGTTATCAGATTTTATAGCATCCACCAAACCAGGGAAATCACATATTCAAACCGCGAATGGAGAAAAAATGGCTGTAAAATCCGGGGGGACTATTGAAATTTCACCCACTTTAAAATTATCCAATTGTCTATATGTTCCCTCTTTGTCACATAAGCTTTTGTCGATAAGCCATGTGACGAAAGAACTCAATTGCACGGTCCTAATGCATCCAACTTTTTGTATCTTGCAGGATATCAGGACGGGGGTGATCATTGGGCGTGGCACTGAACGGCAAGGGTTGTACTATGTGGATGAGGTGACTTACTCCGGTACTGTAATGTTGGCTCATGGAACAACTGAGCATGAGGCATGGCTATGGCACAGGAGATTGGGACATCCATCTACGGGTTATTTGCACATTTTATTTCCAAACTTATATAAATCCAATAATGTTTTAAATTGTGAGACTTGTGTGTTAGCCAAAAGCCATAGGCAAACTTTCAAACCTAATAACACAAGAGTTGATCAACCATTTTCTATGATTCATTCAGACGTTTGGGGTCCTACCCCAATTCTTGGGGACAGAACTTTCGTTTCTTTCTTTTATTTGTGGATGACTGCACTCGAATGACTTGGGTGTATTGTTTGAAACAAAAGTCTGAAGTGGTTGATAAGTTTACCAATTTTTATGCTATGGTTAAAACTCAATTTAAAAGGGAAATCCAAATCCCCCGGTCCGACAATGGAGGAGAATTTGTGAACACAAACATGAAACAATTCCTTGAAACTAAAGGAATAATTCACCAAACCTCATGTACCCATACCCCCGAACAAAACGGTGTCGTAGAACGGAAAAATCGGATTATTCTAGAAATCACTAGGGCCCTATTAATTGAATCTAGAGCTCCTAGAAATTTCTGGCCCGAAGCCGTGGCTACAGCTACCTACCTTATCAATCATCTACCAACCAAAATCCTCAAATTAAAAACCCCGTTAGAAACCTTCCTAAAACTAACCAAAACCCCTCCTACTCCTCCTCTTCAGCCACGTGTTTTTGGTTGCTCCGTTTTTGTCCACATACCCAAAAGCAAAAGAACCAAACTTGACCCATGTGCGGAAAAATGTGTGTTCGTCGGATATGGAATAAATAAACATGGATATAGGTGCTATAACCCCAAGACAAAAGTTATGCACACAACCATGAATTGTGACTTCCTTGAAACAGAGTATTATTATGCTCCCCAACACAGTGGACAGGGGGAGAAGAAATGTGATGGCACACTGAGTTGGTTACAACCTACTGTACTCTCTCCTGAAGAAAAAAGGGAGGAAAATCATAGTACTGAAGATGAGTCACCCTCAATATCCACACAACCTGAACCGGAGATCTCTAGTGCCCCTGCCCTTGAAGACACTACTCCCAACCTGATATCCGAGGTAAGTAACTCATCTGACAATTCTAATGAACGTGTTTTTGAGGCAGATACTACCACTAATGAGTCTGTTCCCAATGAAATAGCTCAAAGTAATCAGGGTGAGGATATGTTAGAGACAGTTGAAAGATATATTCTTCCTCCAAGAGCAAACAGAGGAGTTCCTCCGAAGAGGTATTCTCCTGAAAAAGAAGCTCAAAGCTCAAGGTATCCAATGGCAAATATTGCAGAAGGAAATTTATCATCAGAAGCCAAGGCATTTGCTGCGTCTCTATGTTCTGAAGAAACTCCAATCACAGTCGAACATGCACTAGAATCAAAGAATTGGAAAGATGCAATGGAGACAGAAATGGAAGCTCTAAAGAGAAATGAAACTTGGGAAAAATGTGTTCTCCCAGCCGGTAAGAAACCAGTGGGATGCCGTTGGGTATACTCCATAAAACGCAAACCAGATGGTACGATTGAGCGGTACAAAGCCCAACTAGTAGCTAAAGGGTACACTCAAACGTACGGGATCGATTACTCTGAAACATTTTCTCCTGTTGCTAAAATAGACACAATCAGAGTTCTCTTCTCTATAGCAGCAAATGAAAATTGGCCCCTTCATCAACTTGATGTCAAAAACGCTTTTTTTGCATGGGGAACTGGAAGAAGAAGCTTATATGGAAGCTCCTCCTGGGTTTACAGAAGATTTTAAGAAAGGGGAAGTATGCCACCTAAAGAAATCTCTCTATGGGTTAAAGCAATCCCCAAGAGCCTGGTTTGGGAGGTTTACTACAGCTATGAAAAAATACGGGTTTAAACAAAGTAACTCTGATCATACTCTGTTTCTAAAACAGAAAGGTAAGTTGGTGACCTGCTTGATTATTTATGTTGACGACATGATTATCACAGGGAATGATGAAGAAGAAATGAAAACGCTAAAAGAAAACCTGTTTGCTGAGTTTGAAATGAAAGACTTGGGTCAACTTAAATACTTTCTTGGTATTGAGGTTCTTAGGTCGAAACAAGGGATATTCATTTGTCAGAAAAAATACATTCTTGACTTATTGGCAGAAACAGGGATGGTCGATTGTAGGCCTGAAGACACTCCAATGATGGCAAATCTCAAGCTCTATATGGTGGAAGGAGCTAAGTTAGCAGACAAAGAGAGGTACCAACGAATAGTGGGGAAGCTGATATATCTTTCACATACCCGCCCAGACATAGCGTATGCGGTAGGGGTAGTCAGTCAATTTATGCATCAACTACAGATTTCCCATATGGAGGCAGTCTGGAGAATAATCAGGTATCTTAAAGGGACAGTTGGTCATGGAGTCCTGTTTAAGTCAAACGGGCATCTAAAGGTCCAAGCCTATACTGATGCTGACTGGGCGGGAGACAAAGGTAATAGAAGGTCGACTTCGGGTTACTTTACTCTGGTTGGAGGGAACCTCGTTACATGGAGAAGTAAGAAACAAAAGGTTGTTGCTCTCTCTAGTGCTGAAGCCGAATTCAGGGGGATAGCTCGAGGTTTAGCCGAAATACTCTGGATACGAAAATTATTAACTGAGATTGGTTTCCTACAAAATAAAACAAGTAGCATTATGTGTGACAACAAAGCAGCCATACAAATCTCTGAGAATCCGGTACAACATGATCGAACCAAGCATGTGGAAGTGGACCGACATTTCATTAAAGAGAAATTGGAAGCAAAAACCATAGAATTGCCCTTTGTTCGATCAGAACACCAGCTAGCAGACATTCTTACAAAAGCCACGAGTAGCAGAATCTTCGCAAATTGTCTAGACAAGTTAAATATTGGAAATCCTACTATTTAACTTGAGGGGGAGTGATAAAAAGAGGAAAATATTTTTCATTTTTGGGATCAGTCAAAGATTCGCATCATCTCCCGTAAATCAAGGCTCCTTTTTTTTCTTTCCTGGCTTCTCAATCACAGCCCATGACAGGCTTTCTTTCCATAGATACACATTTGTATAGCTTATAAATAGTGGTTGTTTGTCTGTGTAATACATCAAGTAATCAATCATAAAAACCTTTCTCATTTCTCTCTATACTCGATATCATGCTCGTCCTAAACCGCCATAGAAGTTAGTGGATGGCGGCAGTGGCGCTCTTGCTTGGCCACGATGTAAAGGGGTGGAAGGCAGCAGTTCTGCTCGTCCTAAACCGCCATAGAAGTTAGCGGATGGTGGTAGTAGTGCTCTTCTTTGGCCACCATGGAAAATAGTCAATGGCAGCAATGGTGCTCGTCTTAAACTGCCATAGAAGTTAGTGGATGGTGGTGGTGCTCTTCTTTGGCCTCCATGGAAAGTAGTCGATGGCGGCAGTGATGCCTGTCCTTGGCCGCCATAGAAGCCAGTGGATGGATGGCAGCGGTGTGGTACTGGTGGCGGAAATACGTGAGTTGTTCTTTTCAGTCTGTTGTTCCACGTTATCTCAATTGCTGGCGACTGCATTGTCAGTTTGACATTCTTGAACCGAATTGAATTGATTTTTAATTGAAAATCGTAGACCTTTTTGTGTTTATTTGGTTGTTTGTTTCCCATAACCCATTCCCATTTCACTCTTTCAAGATTTTCTTGGTTTTTCAGTTGAAGTCTGTTGGATGAATTTTAACGTACGTTTTTTTGTATTTGGATGACTTCTAGAGTTTGACTATGCCACGTAACTCCGTCTGTATATACGTGGAAAAAGGCTTATTTTTAGGGAAAATCAAGAAAATGACCCTGGACCAAACATCTTTACGGAAATAAACATCGTGTGTCCGGGAAACACATTGCGTCTGTAAGACGCATTGGCGCCGCCTTTCCCCCTTTTGCGTCTTAGCCTAGACGCATCAGACAGCTCATGTGGCTCAGACACTATCTTTTGGTCCCAAACCACTAAGGTGAACTTTTTTTTTAACCATAGAGGCAAAGTTTTGTGATATTTTGTTTTTATTATTATTATTATTATTATTATTATTATTATTATTATTATTATTATTTACTATATATCCATTGTTTCGTCGGCTAAACAATTTTGAACGTACACCACATTTTAACGAAGACGAGATACTACGCTTTCCTACTTTCCTCCATTTGTTTCTTGAAAAAAAATATGTATTTGGTTCGAAATTAGTTTCATACAATGTTTTTCTTAGCTTTAAAATTTCATGTAGCATCCGTCGAAGTTAGATGTCTCAGGGTAAGCAAAAGACACTCTTCTATCCTGAGCATGGGTTTTTTTTTCACATTTTTTGGGGGGAAATTACAAAAATAAACATTGGCCCAACAAACAAAGCGAAAATAGATATCTGAAGCGGCTGTATAGGGACTTCACGGAGAAAGAGAAGGCTACACAACCATTCAAAATTTGGGGACCCCTCACTTCTCACTTGAGAACCAATAAAAAATTCACATGTGGAGATAAAAGGCTACAATGTTAAACAACCTCCATATTTTTTTTAGCGTCTAAACCCCTAAGGCTGTGGGGTTGTGGATCCCCTTCCCCCGTCCTTCATATCACCTCCACCTCACCATCTTTCCATCCGCAAGAGGATGGTTCCCCTTCATCTTCTTTCAAAAATCAAGAGGGGGGATCAAGAGAGAGATAGAGATGTGTTTGCTAGGGGAGAATTCACCGATTGCACCGAAGAAATTAGGGGGGGTGTTTCCCGCTGGGTCCGAAGGCCACCTCACCTCCCCAACCCCTTCCCACACCCCATGGTGTAACCGTTAGTCCGTTACCCCGAAACGGTAGGAAGAGTTATACATGTAATTCTTTTCATATGTTTAAAAAAGGCTACACATTTTCAAAATAGACATTTCAAAGATGGAGGCTATGAGTTAGAGACTATCTTCAAGTAGAGGTTACGTAGCCTCTATGTCAAAAAGTTGAAGGCATGTTTGTTTTAGTTGGTCACATTCCAACATATGAAACAACTACAACTTAGCCTCTATGCCAAGTGTCATTCTCTAAACCACAATGGATTTTGTGAAGGCCCTACACCTTAGCCTTTATTCACTTTATTTTCGCTTAGGCTGTGGGGTGTGGTTTTAGACTCTCCGACCACCCCCTCCGCTATATCACCTCCACCTCACGCTACCTTCCCCTCTTCAAGGGGGTGGTGTTTCCCTTCTTCTTCCCCTCCAATCAACAAGCAACAACATCATTGTTGGTATTTGTTTGGTTCATCACTGTATGACAATCAATATAGCTTATGATACCGAAAGATAGTCTATTTTGAACACAACTCTGTTTTCAATCAAATTTATATTGGAACGTCGAGAAAAAAAAAAACTAAACAGATATGCATATTCAACTTTTTTAAAAAAGTTAAAGAATGTGGGTTAGAGGAAAATAAAATTAAAATAAAACTAAATGGGCTAAAGACCTTTATTATTTAAAGTATAAGGGTGAAACTGAAACTTGAAAAAATCTTTTATAATCAAAACCTACGTTTCATTTTGGCTAAATTGCACTTTTCGTCCTTTATGTTTCAGGGTTTCTGCAGGCGCTGTCCTTTAAGTTTAAAAATTACACTCTATGTCCTTTATGTTTGCAACCTATAACGGGCGGTGTCCTTTCTCATAAACCCAGTTAACTTTTTATGTTAAAACCCCTTTTTGTAAAGCTTCTTAACAACAAGGACCATATCTATAATTTTACCCTCTTCCCCAACCTCAAACCATTCATCTAAATCTCTGTAATCTGTATCTATATATTACAATACAGCCACATAAAACTTCATCATTCTCCCTAAACACCCACTGACCTTATATCTTCACACTCCTTCTATCTCGATTCCACTTACAAACATAGATACACAGACACTTACACTCACCTGCCACACCCCTCATCCCCACAGCCACTCGATTGAACACCGGCAGCCAAGGAGGAGCCGGCTGCCGGTCATCTGGTGCTCCGGCGGTTCATCTCGTCGACAAAGCACATCCCCCTCTCTATCCTCGATTCCGGCGACGACAAGAACCGACGAGGGTTCCGGTGCCGGTGACGGCACACAGCGGCAGCAGCAGGACCCCACAGCTGGCGGTGCTTCGTTTTTCCGGCAATAGACACCGATATCAACGACAGCTGCACATCGGGCAATCAGGGGTGTCTCAGAGGTGGTTGTGGTAGGGTGAAGATGGACATGGGTGGGTGGTGTCGGCCACCATCTCCGACGGCAAGCACAGCCGGTGCCGCCGCTCACGGCGACGACAGTGGAGATGACGACATGATTTCCAGTAAGAACCACCCCCTATTTTCTTCATTTTTTTAAGAATGATGGCTGATGATGTTTGGATCGGGTTTTTCAAGCGGGTTATGTTCGGTTCAGATTCGACTCGGGTTCGATTTGTTGTTCGAAGAAAGAAGAAGTAGAGTTTGTTGTATTACGGTGGGCTGTGAATTCGATTTGTTGGTGTGTCTTCATCGTAGAAGAAGATGTTGTTGCAGGTTTTTCATTACGAGATTTGAGAACGCTTTGTTGTTGTGATATATTTCTCGCACAGAAAAGAAAAATATTTGGAATGAAACACAAATTATACAAGCATTACATACAATTCAAATCTGGATCGTTGTTTGTTTGGTTGATTGAGAATGGAGATGAAGGTGGGGTTTAAATTCGGTCCAATAGAATTTCAGTATTGCACATGTGGTCCCTGTTGTTATGTAGTTTTACAAAGTTACAATTTGGGCTGTTTTAACATAAAAAGTTAACTGGATTTATGAGAAAGGACACCGTCCGTTATAGGTTGCAAACATAAAGGACATAGAGTGTAATTTTTAAACTTAAAGGACAGCATCTGTAGAAACCTTGAAATATAAAGGACGAAAAGTGCAATTTTACCTTTCATTTTCCATGAGAATTAATAGCATATATAATAGTTATAAAGCATATTTCATAATTCATTCATTTATATATTTGTATTGCTCATAATAAGAATATAAAATGCAGAAAATGTAATGATTTGAGTCTTGATGCCTCGTATTGTTGAACAAACATGCCTTTATTCATAGCATAAAAATATTGATGAAACTCACATAGATCCCGAGAGTTACATACCAACGTTTTAGCCCAAATCAAATGTATCATAAGATGGTACAAAAGCTACTACCGATGGCACTTATATGTAGTGCCGCGTTCAGTGCTCCTAGCGCCGCCTGCCATTGTTGCTGAAAAAAAAATCAAAATATAAGCTAGAGACAAAATCAAGTGATCAAAATTTATGATATACTTAGTGCTTGGTGATACTAACATACTAATTACTAACCCGGTTAGCGTCATCCTAACCGTACACCGTTAAAAACTTAGTGCTTGTGTTATGGTTCGTGAAGGGGATTGTGCCATGTAAGGCCACACTTACAGGAACACCACGCCGCCCCACGTGAATGTTATGTGAGCCGGAAAATCATGTCCATGGTCACGCTGGAACCCAACGAGTCTTTGTTTTTTTTTTTTAAATATATATTTCATTTAACAATGAATTTGATTTTTCTTAGATAACTTATACTCTCCGTTGGTTTGGTGAAATTTCATCTTTAGTCTCTAACTTTTCAAAATTACACTCTTAGTCCCTGTGGTTTGACAAGTTGTTACTCGGATAGTCCCCAAACGGATGGAGGTTAGTTTTTCTGGTTAAATTTCACCTTTAGTCCCCAACTTTTCAGAATTACACTCTTAGTCTCTGTGGTTTGACAAGTTGTTACTCGGATAGTCCCTGTGGGTGTGAAATGACAAAGACTATTCGAGTAACAACTTGTCAAACCACATGGACTATCCGAGTAACCTTCATCCGCTTTAGGGACTATCCGAGTAACAACTTGTCAAACCACAGAGACTAAGAGTGTAATTCTGAAAAGTTGGGGACTAAAGGTGAAATTTCACCAAACTACAGGGACTATCCATGCATTTTACTCTTCTTTAAATAAACACTATTTTGCTTACCTTTTTTCTGATTCCGATATAAAGTTTAGCAAGAACTGAGTTGTTTTCAAAATAAAGTATTTTTTAATCTCGTAAAGGGGTTTCAAAGTTTTGGCCATGCTTGAAGATGATATTAATTTCCATCAGACTTTTGAAGATGGTATCGAACCAGATTTTATTTATTTATTTATTTATTTATTTATTGTTTAAAAATAATTAATAATAATTTTTATTATCATCCTTATGTAATTTGCCCTGATGTTTGGAATGAAGATACTTACTAAATTATACTGAAGTATTAAAAGAAATCGCTCACACTCACACTCGCGCGCTAGGTTAGGTATATAACACATGGTTAGTGAACGTGAGAGTCAGTGGCTCATCATTACCTATTACGGACAATTCATAGGTCCACCAATATTCTGCTAGCCAGAGGCAGTGGGATCAAGTAAAACGTGAGTTACGCTAGACAGGTGATAAATAAAGACTAGTATATCAATATGACTGACGCTATGGAAGTAACTCACTCGTTGGGGGATGACTGGAGCCGGTTGCTGAACATGATAATGTGGTGTATGATTGTATGAATAATTGTTTTGGATCCATGTATGGTTGTGTACAGAAGGAGCTACAGACGTGTGAGGAGCCCATTGACTCCCCCAATATTGGTTATGAACAGGAGCCGGTCGTTGTGGAACTTGAACCATGGCCAAAGATGGATTCCATGTGTGGTTATGATCAGCTGAATGTGGTTTATCTGGAACCACTGAGTCCGTTTCAGATGGTCTAGATCTTAACTGTGAGAAACAAAATCAAAAGTACAGGTGTTTTTAGTCCTGGGTCCCTAACCGTTTATTTTATAACGTTTTGAGTCCTTGTGTTTTAGTGGTTTTAACCACTTGAGTCCAAAATCAAAAGTACAAATGTTAAAAAGTTGGACTCAAAATGTTATAAAATAAGTGATTAGGGACTCAGGTCGTTAACCTTTTGATATTGAACTAAGTGGTTAAAACCAGTAAAACACAAGGACTTAAAAAGTAATTTACTCTAGTAACTATTATATTTAAGATTTTACATTGTACCTACTATTATTCTGCAATTAACTAATTAATGATTAAACGCGTACCTCGCCTATTTTTAACTTGGTCATCGCTTCAAGTAACGAGTAATTGTCTAGAAAGCGCGACATATCATTGTGAGTGTGATCACATACTTGTCTACTATAGCAATCAAGACAAAGATGGAATGAACGATCGCTTGGATCTTCTAAGCACCCAACACATGTTAAAAAGGTCGAAGTGATGAACTTTCTACAATGATCACAAAACGGCCTTCCGCTTTTGATTATATAGTAAAGCGTCATCACTTCAACAAAATCAAGAGTACCATTTTTGTCAAGATCCAATTGGTTGAACATGAAGGGGTTAGTCATGTGATGACACCCTTCCTCTTTCATGAACTCCAAGAACTCTCTTAGATCTATCTTGCCATCGCCGTCGTGGTCCATCGCGGTAAAGAAGTCTCGAGCCAACGTTTGAAGATGGTCAGTACTTGCTTGGTAATATGCCATGGCTATCTTGGAAAGCTCTTCCATTGTACTTGAAACTAGAGTCAAGACGTGTAGTTAGAAGAGTTTGCAGTTTCTTTGATTATAAAGTGTTTTTTTGGTAGCATATAAACTCAAGTTGTACATTTATAAATAGTCAATTAGATGGCCAGTGCTTGCTTGGTAATAAGCCATGGCTATCTTGGAAAGCTCTACCATTGACTTGAAACCAAAGTCAAGACGTGTAGTTAGAAGAGTTCGTAGTTTCTTTCATTTAAAGTGTTTTTTTGGGAGCATATAAACTCAAGTTGTATACTTTTATAATAGTTGATTTGTATTACAGGGGATCACATCTAGTTGTAATTGTAAATATTAGTTGACCCAACTACCCAATTATATATTCGTTTTTTCTCATTTGATTGCCCACAATAATTATTAATGTATATGTTGAAAATAACTTGTATAATAATTTGCATCGTTATTAATATGTGTTGTTATTAATATAATTTTGTTTGTTTTGTTTATAAAACATGGGCACAAGATTGGGCTTGATGATTGGGCTGGTTGCTGAGTTTAAAGAGTTAATTGGGCAACTGATATATTGGACTATTGGGTTGGTTGTTGCGAGAACCAGGTTTTATTGGAGCGGATAATTCATTTAAGTCATCATCATCATACACAGTAAATCCCACCAATAGCAAAGCCAAGGTAGGGTCTAAGGAGGGTAAAATGTAGACAGCCTTACCTCTACCCCGTAAGAATAGAGAGAGGATAATTCATTTAAGTGTGGAGCTATATAAATGATCTCAACATCAAGTTGAGATCAATCCGTATATTTTCTTGTTCAGTCTCTCTCATAGTCTCTCTCTCTCTCTTTCTCTCTCTCTTAGGGTTTCATTCTTCTTGTCAGATTTAGAGTTTTGTATAAGATTTTGTGTTAAGATCTTGTTTAGCTTAGTTAGATATGAATGTGAGTGATAACGGATCATTGTCTTAATGATTTGTTAGGTGGTGTTTGTTTTTTAGGAAAAGTACTTCTAAACCTCTTTTGTCTTTCCCAAGCAGACCATGTGCAGACATAAGGGTATGCAGCTTGTTTGTTTTTTAGAAGAGCTTTCTCTAAAAAACATCTTCCCCATCTCTTTCTCGTGCAGACATTGCCTTAAGTCTTCAAACCTCTTCAAAACATATCTCCTTCTCAAAACACACATCTCCAACCCTAATCCTCTGTCCAGCCGACCTCCACCACAGCCACACCCCCACCTCCACCTCCTCGTCCACCGCAGCCGCAACCCCACCCCATCGTCCTCCTCCGTCTGCATCTTGACCCTGTAACATCATCACCGATCAACAGCCACGACCCACAACATCATCACCGTCCACCTCCGGCGACCCCTTCACGGCCGTCACATCATCACCGTCCCGGCGACCCTCGTCACCTCTGGCCTCCTTCACATCAAATCTCAGTTTTATCAACAAAAATCAGAGTTGAAGCATCAGATGATTCCACTATTGCTACTCGTGGAAGATTAGCTGTTCTATCTGCTCATATTTCAGCCTGTGTCGAATCCAACAAAAATTAGGTTTGTTATTTGTAAAGTTTAATTAGGTTTTGTTTAGTATAATTTTTTTTGAATTTTGATTTATCTGATGAAATTGTAGTGATATTATTCTGAATTTTGATGTGTTTGATCCAATTGTAAAGTCTAATTAGGTTTTATTTGGTGATTTTTCTGAATTTTGATGAATGTGATCTAACTGCAAAGACTGATTTGTTGATGTTCATTGTAGACTGCAGAGGTTTTAAAAACAAACACTCTTCTTCTTGCAGACCGCAGATGTTTGGTCCACCTCTTCTGCTACAGATGTCTGCAGATGTGGTTCGCAGACTGCAGACATTTTTTCTTTGAAAAAAAAAACAGCACCTTAGTGAGTTGATATATGTTTTGTGCATCTTGAATCATTCAGTTGTTTTGATGTTAATAAAGTGTTCTATGGTTGACACCTGTTATTTTGACATGGTATTAGAGCATCATTTGGGGGTATCACTTCGTTGAAAGTCTGTTTCTCTATCATTAGAAATTAGGGTTTTCTAAAATTTGGGGTTTTTGTTCTAAGGGTTCTTGGAAGTTAGATCTGCACAAATTGTGACAGATCTAGTTGATATTTGTTAGAAGGTTTGGTTTCATCGAAGATCTTTGGTAGTTGTGGTAGATTTATTGTTTGCCGGTCACAGATCTGGGGGGAATCATTCGTTGCTGGTGTTGTGTGTGGATCTGAAGAATAAAATAAGGAAGCTGATGTTTTAAACTAGGGTTCAACCCAAGAAGGTTGTAAAACCCTGATTGGAACCGGAGAAAACCCTTGCTGGGGTTTTTGCAAATTTGGTGAGATCTTTCCTTTTTTTGATTTACTTTTCAGTTCTCGATTAGGCATTGTTGTTGCCGGGTTAGTCAGACCGGCGGTTGATTAATTGGGATGCAGAGAGGGTTCACTCTGTTGCATATTTTATGCATTTGTTCTTGTTGTTTGCTTGTTTCTGGCAACTTGATTTGTTTGTGCAATTATTTCTTGTTTGTGTCAAGGTCACAACTCATGTGTAAAGGTTAAGGTAGGCACCTTTGAGTGATGAACCTACTATCTAGTCCCTGGCATAGTTTCGTTGTTTAGGATATTGTGTGGTTGTTCTTATTTTTAGAATTGTTGATTGATTATTGTTTGTTGTGATTGTTAACTGTGTTAGACTAATTGATTGTTGGCATTTCAAATGGTTGATCTTGAAAATCTTTTTGGTGAAACATTGATTAGTAAGTTGAACCTGATAAACCTTTGGACTTACATGCTAGTGATTCTACAAACATAACTATTGTAACTGTGAAATTAAAAGGGACTGAGAACTATACTGTTTGGGCTAATGCTATGTCACTTGCATTGAGAGTCAAAAATAAAATTGGTTTTATTGATGGAACTATTGTGAATTTAGAAGATAATGATATTTTGGCAACTCAATGGGATAGGTGTAATTCAGTTGTCCTAACATGGAAATCAAACTCAGTCTCAAAGGAGTTATATCTAGGCCATGTTTACTCGAGGTTTGGAAAGAATTAAAAGAAACATATGATAAGATTGATGGATCTATTGTCTTTGATTTGTACCTAAAGAGTAATTCATTTTCTCAAAATTGTTTGTTTGTTACCTCACAAGTTAAACATTATGTGGAAACAATTGTATCTCATACTTCTAAATATCATTGTAAAATGTTAGATAACTAGAGAAATTTCCACCAATGGAGTGTGGTATATTGGCAAAGGCAAATTCTTTAAAACACCTAGGTTGGGAAGTGGAAGGTCTTGGGTTCAAGTCCCACAGACGACAGGGGATTAAAGAAATTAGCCGTTAAAAAAACTAGAGCAATTTCCACACTCAATGCTGCCGGAATTCGGCATATGCGTAAAACAGTAAAGTTACGTAAAGGTTCCGTGCTGGTAGTGCAAAATTCCAAAAATGACTCGTATTAGAACGAATAACAATAAAAACGGATTCTAGTAGTTTCATTGGACTGATACTATAGAAAAATAATTGATTGTTATAATAACTAGTGGGATTTTTGAAATGTTTTTTTCTTATCTTTCGTGTATATATAAACTAGTGGGATTTTCCTACGCGATGTGGCTAGAACCCGGTTTTGGTTGGTATCGGTTCAGTGCTAGAACCTGGTTTTAGTTGGTATCAGTTCGATTTATTATGGTATCAGTACGGTAGTAGCATATAGCAATTGGGGTGAATATAATAACAATGTTATAAATGCTCAAAAGGACACCAACACATTTTGTGAAAGATAATAACGGCACTCCTTTTGATAATAATACCTAATGTTGGTATTGGTATGGTTCATCACTATACCATTATTGGCAATTACTATAGCTTATAACTTATGATACAACACCTTTTTAATCAAATTCATACCGGAATGTCAAGAAAAAAATTAAACACATATGCATATTCAACTTCTAAAAAAGGTTAAACAATGTAAGTTATTAGAGGAAAAATAAAATTAATTGAAAACTAAATGGGTTAAAGGACTTTATTATTTAAAGTATAACAGTGAAACTAAAACTTGAAAAGATCTTTTATAATCAACCTACGATTCATTTTCCATCAGAATTAATAGCATATAATAATAGTTATAAAGCATATTCCATTCATTTAGATATGTTCTGTGGTGTAGTCCTGCGTTTTTTTTTTTTTTGCCGGTTTTTAATAAAGTTTACCTTTCAAAAAAAAAAATATATATTCATTGCTCATAATAAGAATCTAAAATACAGAAATGTCATAATAAGAATCTATAATACAGAAATGTAATGATTTAAGTCCTGATGCCTCGTATTCTTGAACAAACATGCCTTAATTCATAGCATAAAAATATTGATGAAACTCACATAGGTACCGAAGGTTACATACCGACGTTTTAGCCCAAATGTATCATAAGATGGAACAAAAGTTACTACCGACGGCACTCATATGTAGTGCCGCATTCAGTGCTCCTAGCGCCGTCTGCCATTGTTGCTGAAAAAATCAAAATATAAGTGCTAGAGACAAAATCAATAAAACAAAAATCAAGTGATCTAAATTTTTGATATACTTGGTGCTTGTGTTATGGTTCGTGAGCGTGAAAGGGGAGCGTGCACGTAAAGCCACACTTACAAGACACCACGTCGCTCCGCGTGAGTGTTTAGGTTTTTTCTTAGGTTTTTGGGGGTGAGGGTAGGTTTTTTGGGGAGGTATAGTTTAATTTATTTTTTTATTATTATTATTATTATTATTATTATTATTATTATTATTATTATTTTTTGCGGGGTGGGGGTGGGGGGTTTAGGTTTTGGCTAGTGGTGTAGTGGGTTTAGGTTTTAAGTTATTGGACACTTGTCACTCTATAAATCCTTCTTACACTTCTTACAATTAGGAGTCTTTATAGAATAAATTAACCCTTCATTTAACATTGAATTTGATTTTTCTCATATTACTTATACTCGTTGATTTTTCTCCTTAAGAAAAACACTATTTTGCTTATCTTATTTTCCGATTCCGATATAAAGTTTAGCAAGAACCAAGTTGTTTTTAAAATAAAGTATTTTTTAATCTCCTAAAGGGGTTTCAAAGTTTTGGCCATGCTTGAAGATGATATTAATTTCCAACAGACTTTTGAAGATGGTATCCAACCAGATTTTATTTATTTATTTATTGTTTAAAAATAATTAATAATAATTTTTAAAGATACTTACTATTTATTTATTGGTAATAAGCCATGGCTATCTTGAAAAGCTCTTCCATTCCATTGACTTGAAACCAAAGTCAAGACGTGTAGTTAACTACAGTTCGTAGTTTCTTTCATTTAAAGTTGGAAAGCTCTTCCATTGACTTGAAACCAAAGTCAAGACGTGTAGTTAGAAGAGTTCGTAGTTTTTTTTCATTTCGGCCATGTGTAGTCAGTCATAAAGCCCCTTTGTGGGCGTTATGCAACACGTGTCGTGCCATGTCACAAAAAGGCTTTATGGGGCGTTATGTCACTAGAGCTCGTAGACATAAAGTCCCTACCTCATCATTACTCAATTAATTAATTTTCAATTTTTTAATTAATTTCTAACTTTTTAAAATTAAAAACCATTCCATTAAATAAAAAACCATTACAATAAAATTAAAAAAACATTAAAATAAAATTAAAAAAAAAACATTACACTAAAAAAAACAATACATTAATTCTTCGTCTTCATCGTCGTTCTCTCCTTCCTCTTCGTTTTCTCCGGCATCCAAACCTACGTCTTCAAAGTTCCCGGCTTCGAATTCCTCAACTTCTTCTTCCTCGAAGTCTTCTTCGTCGTCACCATCATGTCGAATTGGGCGAACCGCCCAAGTATGCTCGACCAAATCCGCCTTTAACGCGTTATGTATATCCTTAGATCGCAATAGTTGAGCATTTACGAGTCTTTCTTCCATTGTTGCTTGGGTTCCTTCAACTACATCTTCCGGAATATAGTTTTGGAATATCGCTTTTCCATCATCCTCTATGATCATATTATTCATAATGATGCAAGCATACATGGTCATTCGTATTCGATCCTTATGCCACACAAGACAAGGATTTCTGATAAAATGACATCGTTGTTGTAGAATCCCAAAACACCTCTCGATGTCCATTCGCGAAGACTCTTGTAGTTTTTTAAAATACTGTCTTTTCTCATCGAACGTTTCAGAAAACGTTTTAACAACATTCGAATACTCCGGGTATATACCATCGCCCAGATAGTAGCCATGCTCGTAGTCGTTCCCGTTTGCATGAAAACCGGCCTTTGGTATCGTTTCAGAAATGTAGTTCTCTAACAATGGTGAAGCCTCGAACGTATTAATGTCGTTCGTACACCCGGCTACACCAAAGAAAGCCGACCAAATCCAAAGGTCGTATGACGCAACCGCTTGTAAAACCAAAGTTGGCCCTTTCTGGTCACCCCGTGTATGTTGACATCGCCATGCGGTTGTACAATTATACCAACGCCATTGACGACAATCCAAGCTACCAATCATGCCGGGTATTCCATGCTTTTCTAGATGCACCTCGTATATTTGTAGAAAGTCGTTCCAAGTGGGATTTCTCAAATAACGTTTTACATATAACTGACGTATACCTAAAATTTAATTTAATATATAAAAGTTTTACTAGTGATGTACTTAAAATAAAAGTAAATAAATAAAAGTGATTAAAAAAATACCATACCAAAATTGTTCCACGCAATCTCGTGTTGTTTTCTCCCCCATCTTCAAGTACTCGATGTTGATGTCGTACGTGTTTCCGTAGGCTAGTATGCGTAAAGCGGAAGTGACCTTTTGAATTGAGGTGAACCCTAAATATCCTCGCGCGTCCATTCTTTGCTTAAAGAAATCATACTTAGCTTCCAAATCATTATTAATGCGCAAAAATAACCTTTGGCTCATCCGAAACCGCTGTCTAAGAACATTGGGTCCGTGAACCGGTATGGGATCAAAATAGTCTTTCATCAAACGCTCGTCTGCGGCTTCACGATCTCGCAAGATATAGGTGCGCCTCTGATGTGCTAAAAGTGGTCTAATTAAATTAACTAAATTAAACCCTAAACTAGACTCTCTAAGTTTTAAATTTATAACTAAGACTCTCTAAACCTAGACCACACAACCGGCAAGTGTGCCGGTCAATGCGGTGTAGCCTAAGTAAGTCCGAGTATCGAACCCATGAGACTCTCTGATTACGCTAATTAGACTTTATCTAGATTAACTGACACGTACCCTAACTGTATTTTATATTTGAAGGGGGTTTTCTAAATGTCCTAAATTTACGATTAAATTAAATACTAATTAACTAACTAACTAAGACGCGACTTAAACGAAGATTTAGATCAGAGGTGACGAATAACTACCTAGGTTGGAATCCCAATTGATATCGTATGGTTTCTATCGGATGTTAATGTGTTATGGAACCGGGATCTTTAAATACTAAACCCTAAGAGAAACCGAACAGGACCCCCGACCCTTTTCAGGAAGACGCCTATGGCACTCTAAAGGACTGCTAAGACTACCGGTTAACTAGACTACCTCTCGGTTATCTAACTTATCTAGAAAAGTGCCCTAAAGTGACTAACTACCTATCAGTGGAAAGTCTAAGGCAACTAAGGAACTTGATTTAATTCGGTAAGCAAATACTGAAAGGTAAACTAAGGAGATATTCTCTCGAATTACCTAACCCTAGCAATCTAACATAAAAGATAAACCAACAATATTTCACCTCTCGGATATAAAGACTGGTAGAATATTAAATCCTATTAAAAACCTTAATCACAGTTCCTATGGAAAATTGGTCTATTAACCGTAAACTAATCGCTAACACACAGGCCACGACCTAACTAGCATTCATACATGGAAGACATTCACAAAAACGCAAGTAAAACACGTGATCAGGTTTAAACAAGATTAAATACGCATGCACATTAAATCTAGAATTCCAAAGTTTATTACTTTTCATGATAAACCCATAAAACACATTAACATACGATAAAAACACATAGTCAAATCAAGAGTTCATCGCAACCTAGATAGTCTATAAAAAAAACTAGCCAAGGAACATAGTCTTAAAAATAATGAAACAAAGTCTCAAACAAGAATTCATCGATATCAAACAAGAAAAATAGAAAACTAAAGAAATCGAGTAGAAAAACTCGTTAATCCCTTGCTCTCCAAGCTTCCCGCTCGATCCTGATAGTTCCCGCAAAACAAGCTTTAACTTTCGTCCCCATATGCTTCTACCTTCCGTCGATGTCTTCTCAATTTTGTCCCAATATGTTCCTCGAAATCGTCCAAGACTACTTTTTCGTCCAACTCTCCTCTTCGGAAAAATAGTATATGGCCGCCCCCTTCGTTCAATATATGCCAAGGCAACAGCTTTTGTTATTCCTTTTATATAATGCACGTGTCCCCCAAGAAACCCTTTCTATTATTTTTATTTTAGAGCATTCACATTCTATCCACCAAATCTTGAGAGAGAGGTTTTTAAATTATAAAAAGTGGTTTAAGTGGTTATGAGTGGAGGAGAGAGAAAATATTACTGTTCATCTGTATATTTGGGGGACACTGTTCACCCTGTATAATTTTTTAATATATTTTGAAAGTGGTTCTGAGTAAAGGAGTGAGAAAAAGTAATAATAAAGCTATAAAATATTATTATTTAATTGAAAGGAGAGAGAATATATAGTTATTTTTAGTGTATTTATAGGGTATAAAATGGTGGATAGGATGTGAATGCTCTTATGCTCCCCCTCAAAATATAATAATCTCTAAATTCATCCAACTCCTCAATTATGTGTGTCTCCTATTTTTAATAAGGCTCCATGGTATCGAGTCCGTACCCCCTCCGTCCCGGTGCGGCGCCGATCTTCCACCCATTTCTTCCCCCCTGCGTCCCCTGCTGCGACGTCCTTTCCGGCTCCATCAGGACGTTCAAGCTGGTCCACTAGAGGACAAAACCTCCTCACATACACATATATACATACAACATATACATATATTTTAGGATCACCCCCCATTTCCTTACCTCTATCCTCTTTGCCCTGTCCTCACGCCCATCCTACTTGACGCTTACGTGACGGATCATCCTCCAAGGAAGGACCATCATTATACCGTGTATCCTAATAGGCTGATATATGAAAGGAATAATATTCATGGCCCACAATATGGCCATTCTAGAACTCGGTCAAGAGAAGCCAAAGAATGCACATTTGTTTTGTCTTTTATCGAGGAGAATTAATTAGAACTTTCAGCTCATATACACTTATGGTCCCTTATCTTTTGTGACTTATTTGTAAAGCAACCTTCCTTTAGTTATAATTCGGCCTTTCAACTTTAATAATACAGAGATAAGTGAGCTCGGCCCAATCACAGAAGATAGCGGCAAATTTCCTTGGTCACTGGCGCCGCACTCTGACCAAGTGGCTGTTTATTTACTTATTACTTGTTTTCGCTCAATTTGCACGAGGACTGGCCCAACACAAAATAATATCATATAATACTAAAACTAAATAAAAACAAATAAAAACTATACAAAAAGTATACACTTTACACAGGACAAATATGTGTATTTTACTACATATCAAATATCCCCACACTTAACCTTTTCTCATCCCCAAAAAAGACTTACGTAAACGGAATCGGAATCGGAATCGGAATCAGATAAGTGTTCAAGTTTCAAAAGTCTAGATTACTTATTAAAATTAAAACTCGTGTTAACCGCGATTGCAAGTATACTTGTCCAATTAAACCCAAACCCAGTTCAAAGCCCTCATCATGCAATTTAAGTTCAAGTTCGGTTAATTTACCTAGGGTCTCACACTAGAAACCGCAGTTTCACTTAATCCCGCCTCAAATTTATAGAACAAAAGGAAAAGTCACTGGAATATTTCCTAACAGTTTTATACCAAAATCAAAAGAATTTAATATCAAATTTTTCATTTTTTTTTCATTTTTTTCTTTTCTTTGAGCACTAGACTATGCATACATAGCCCAGAGGCTGTCTCAACCAGAGTCACCATCCCCAAGAGCGTAACGTAGGCGTCGGTGTTTTTGCATTTTTCTTTTTAACAATCCCAAAGGCAATCTAAGTTAGAGTTACCGGCCCCAACAAAGATTACATAGGCCTTGTCAATTTTTTCGGTCTAGCTCTTTTATTATTTATTTCTTTTTTTTTTTGATAAAAATTCTAATAATTTTAGCTTATAACGGCATTCCTTATACTATTTTTGGCGGTTTCGGCTTCCCTACTTTTCCTAGATGAGAACCCACTAGCAAACTAACAATTAAATATATTTAGCTCAAACGAACCTAGAAACCGGATCAGGCCTACTCACATACCCCAAATTAGACACAAGCTTAACTTTTTATTCTCATATTATTATTATTTGAGACCCGAACAACACTGATTTTTCTATCATTTTCCGTTTTTAATTTTTGCAAACATCTAAAACAGGAACATTTACTGATTTTTCAATTTTTTTTTATTTTTAAATTTTTAAAATTTTTTTGTATTTTTCAAATTTTTATGACTCAAACGACTCACTAACAAAAACACTAAATGATAGTTACCCATCCCCATACTTAAACTCTACATTGCCCTCAATGTAGGATGGAAACCGACTCAAAAGACTAAAATAAATAAGAAATAAAAAAACAAATGGCATAAATGGAAAGGACTTAGCTGGTTAATAACACATAAGCTCTGAAACTCTCGTCCAATCCAGCTCGATCGTATAGCATTTCGGTCGCGATCGGCTTTAACTCTGACTGACATGCTCGGTAAATGCCTGATATTCAAAAAGCAGCTCCAAAATCACCCGAATGAAGATTGAGTACGGGTGGTACAATTCAAACCTGCATAAACAAAAACAAGCAAAAACCAAAGCAGTACCGACTCTAAACAACTAAATTAGACTCATGGTGCAAAATAAACGACTCAAAATACAAACTCTACAAAATACCGAAAATCCACCGAATAAATAAATTGAACAAACTCTACAAAACCTCCCCACACTTAATTTTAATCAGGAGGTTTTTCTTTGATCTGGACCTTATCTAACCCGTTTAATTCCACCCGGTCCTCAAAATAGTTAAAAATTTAACGGTGGAATTATAAAATATTTTTAAAATTTGAAACAGGTCAGACCACCAGAATTTAAACTTACTTGGAAGAAACCGAATGCGCAGCATGTAGCGAGACGATAGGTCGTGCGTGAACTGCAATGTCTTCTTCTTCGCCATCTTTGTACCAACCTTCGATCCTTTTCCGGTTTCGATTCTTTCTCTTTCTTTTCTTTGCCCTCTCCCGTGGTTTTGTTGATTTTGAAGTTTCATTTATCACTAATACCACAGGCCAGCTATGGTGTTCTTCCTCTTCCACCACTTCTTCTTCTTGTTTGATATCCGTCATTGGGCTTCCTTCAAGTAAAGCTTCTAAGTAAGCAAGGTCTCCTTCCGGGTCAAACTCCTTTACCTCTTCATCTACCGGCAAACACTCTAACTCATCAGCAAATTCTTTCTCCCAAAATAGCTCATTTTCACTTTCCTCATCCTCTTCATCTAATAAATCCCATATTGGTTTGGTGGGATAAGATTCATCATCAGAGATATCTAGGTCAATAGGATCACCTGCCATTAAGAGAGTAGAAAGAGCAGAACAATGTAGAGAGAACAAAAGAAAACTAACTAAAAAAATAAAAAAAATACACAACTATACAAGTAGCACAAATTTTCAATTAAGTCTAATCAAACTAATAAACGCGATCGCCAAGAGTCCTCGACAACGGCGCCAAAAAGTTGATGTTCTAAAAGTGGTCTAATTAAATTAACTAAATTAAACCCTAAACTAGACTCTCTAAGTTTTAAATTTATAACTAAGACTCTCTAAACCTATACCACACAACCGGCAAGTGTACCGATCAATGCAGTATAACCTAAGTAAGTCCGAGTATTGAACCCACGAGACTCTCTAATTACGCTAATTAGACTGTATCTAGACTTAGACTGACACGTACTCTAACTGTATTTTATATTTGAAGGGGGTTTTCTAAATGTCTTAAATTCACGATTAATTAAATACTAATTAACTAACTAACTAACTAACTAAGACGCGACTTAAATGAAGATTTAGATCAGAGGTGACGAATAACTACCTAGGTTGGAATCCCAATTGATATCGTATGGTTTCTATCGGATGCTAATGTGTTATGGAACCAGGATCTTTAAATACTAAACCCTAAGAGAAACCGAACAGGACCCCTGACCCTTCTCAGGAAGACACCTATGGCACTTTAAAGGACTGCTAAGACTAACGGTTAACTAGACTACCTCTCGATTATCTAACTTATCTAGAAAAGTGCCCTAAAGTGACTAACTACCTCTCAGTGGAAAGTCTAAGGCAACTAAGGAACTTGATTTAATTCGGTAAGCACATACTGAAAGGTAAACTAAGGAGATATTCTCTCGAATTACCTAACCCTAGCAATCTAACATAAAAGATAAACCGACAATATTTCACCTCTCGGATATAAAGACTGGTAGAATATTAAATCCTATTAAAAACCATAATCACAGTTCCTACGGAAAATTGGCCTATTAACCGTAAACTAATCGCTAACACACAGTCCACGACCTAACTAGCATTCATACATGTAAGACATCCATAAAAACGCAAATGAAACACGTGATCAGGTTTAAACAAGATTAAATACGCATGCACATTAAATCAAGAATTCCAAAGTTTATTACTTTGCATGATAAACCCATAAAACACATTAACATACGATAAAACACCTAGTCAAATCAAGAGTTCATTGCAACCTAGATAGTCTATAAAAAAGTAGCCAAGAAACATGGTCTTAAAAATAATGAAACAAAGTCTCAAACAGGAGTTCATCGATATTTCATCGATATGAAACAAGAAAAATAGAAAACTAAAGAAATCGAGTAGAAAAACCCGTTAATCCCTTGCTCTCCAAGCTTCCCACTCGATCCCGATAATTCCCGGAAAACAAGCTTTACCTTTCGTCCCAAAATGCTTCTACCTTCCGTCGATGTCTTCTTAGTTTTGTCCCAATATGTTCCTCGAAATCGTCTAAGACTACTTTTCCGTCCAACTCTCCTCTTCGGAAAAATAGTATATGGCCGCCCCCCTTCGTTCAATATATGCCAAGGCAACCGCCTTTGTTTTTCCTTTTATATAATGCACGTGTCCCCCAAGGAACCCTTTCTATTATTTTGATTTTATGGCTCCCCCCTCAAAATATAATAATCTCTAAATTCATCCAACTCCTCAATTACGCGGGTCTCCTATTTTTAATAAGGCTTCACGGTATGGGGTCCGTCCCCCCTCCGTCCCGGTGCGGCGCCAATCCTCCGCCCATTTCTTCCCCCCTCCGTCCCCTGCTGCGGCGTCCTCCCCGGCTCCATCGGGACGTTCAAGCCGGTCCACTAGAGGACAAAACCTCTCCACACACATATATATACATACAACATATACATATATTTTAGGATCATCCCCCTATTTTATTACCTCTATCCTCTTTGTCTTATCCTTACACCCATCCTACATAACGCTTACATGATAGATCATCCTTCAAAAAAGTACCATAACCATACCAGTAGCCTAAAAGGCTGATACATGAAAGGAATAATATTCATGGCCCACTAATATTTATTATGCCTCACATATCAATTCCTCCAATATGGCCATTCTAGAACTCGGTCAATAGAAAGACAAAGAAGGCATATTTGTTTTTTCTTTTATGGAGGAGAATTAATTAGAACTTTCAGCTTATGTACACTTATGGTCCCTCATCTTTTGTGACTTATATTTAAAGCAACTTTCCTTTAATTGTAATTCGACCCTCCAACTTTAATAATATAGAGATAAGTGAGCTCGGCCCAATCACAGAAAATAGCGGCAAATTTCCTTCGGTAACTAGCGCCCCACTCTGCCCAACTGGCTGTTTATTTACTTATTACTCGTTTTCGCTCAATTTGCACCAGGACCTGGCTCAATACCAAATAATATCATATACTACTAAAACTAAATAAAAACAAATAAAAACTATACAAAAAGTATACACTTTACACATGACAAATATGTGTATTTTACTTCATATCAGCCTCAAAATGGGGCGTGGAGGAGAAGGCCGAATGTGTTCCATTGCTTGTACCACGAGAGTACATGCACTCGTAACCGCTTCTTCCTCCTCCGCGATTTCTTCGGGTGAAAAAAATCTTCGGGAAATCGGTGAACGGATCTTCCGATGGGGAACCCGTTTTTTTAGAATATAGTGGGAGTAGTTTCTATACTTTTATAAAAAAAAATATAGAGAAGAATGGAATGAGATGTGATGAATTATAAAAAAATGGAAGATGTAGGATGTATTTATAGATTGGAAATTGAAATAATTTTTTTTAAAGTTTATGACCGTTCAACGGTCATCTTTTCAAATCCATCCCCTCAAAACGCCGCTATGGACATGACGCCACACCCATATTTGACCCCCATAAAGACGCTATGGGGCACGATCAACCAAAAAATCCCAAGCATAACGGCTCACTACACATAAACTTAAAGTGTTTTTGTTGGGAGCATATAAACTCAAGTTTCATACTTTTATAATAGTTGATTTGTATTACAGGCGACACATCTAGTTGTATTTGTAAATATTTGTTGACCCAACTACCCAATTATAAATTCGTTTTTTCTCATTTGATTGCCCGCAATAATTATTAATGTATATGTTGAAAACAATATCACTTGTTATAACTTGTATAATAATTTGCATCGTTATTAATATGTGTTCTTATTGATATAATTTTGTTTGTTTTGTTTATAAAACATGGGCACGAGATTCGGCTTGATGATTGGGTTGGTTGCTGAGCTTAAAGAGTTAATTGTGCAACTAATACATAGGACTATTGGGCTGGTTGTTGCGAGGAACTGGTTTTATTGGAGCGGATAATTCATTTAAGTGTGGAGCTGTATAAATGATCTCAACATCAAGTTGAGATCAATCCAGATATTTTTCTTGTTCAGTCTCTCTCATACTCTCTTTCTCTCTCTCTCATACTCTCTCTCTCTCTCTCTCTGGGTTTCATTCTTCTTGTCAGATTTAGAGTTTTGTATAAGATTTTGTGTTAAGATCTTGTTTAGCTTAGTTAGATATGATTGTGAGTGATAACGAATCATTGTCTTAATGATCTGTTAGTGAGTTGAGATCTGTTTTGTGTGTCTTGAATCGTTCAGTTGTTTTGATGTTCGTAATAAAGTGTTCTATGGTTGACACTTGTTATTTTGACATGGTATCAGAGCATCATCTAGGGGTATCGCTTCCGTTGAAAGTCTGTTTCTCTATCATCAGAAATTAGGGTTTTCTAAAATTTGGGGTTTTTGTTCTGAGGGTTCTTGGATGTTCGATCTGCACAGATTGTGACAGATCTAGTTGATATTTGTTAGAAGGTTTGGTTTCATCGAAGATCTTTGGTACCTGTGGTAGATTTATTGTTTGTCGGTCACAGATCTGGTGGGAATCATTCGTTGCTGATGTTGTGTGTGGATCTGAAGAATAAAATAAGAAGCTGTTGTTTTAATCTAGGGTTCAACCCAAGAAGATTGTAAAACCCTGATTAGAACTGGAGAAAACCCTTGCTGGGGTTTTTGAAAATTTGGTGAGATCTTTCCTTTTCTTGATTTATTTTTCAGTTCTCGATTAGGCATTATTGTTGCCGGGTTAGTCAGACCAGCGGTTGATTAATTGGGATGCAGAGAGGGTTCACTCTGTTGCATATGTTATGCATTTGTTCTTGTTGTTTGCTTGTTTCTAGCAACTTGATTTGTTTGTGCAATTATTTCTTGTTTGTGTCAAGGTCACAACTCCTAAGTAAATGTTTGAGTAGGCACCTTTGAGTGATGAACCTACTATCTAGTCCCTGGCATAGTTTCGCTGTTTAGGATATTGTGTGGTTGTTCTTATTTTTAGAATTGTTGATTGATTATTGTTTGCTGTGATTGTTAATTGTGTTAGACTAATTGATTGTTGGCATTTCATATGGTTGATCTTGAAAATCTTTTTGGTGAAACATTGATTAGTAAGCTTGAACCTGATAATCCTTTGTACTTACATGTTAGTGATTCCACAAACATAACTATTGTAAATGTGAAACTAAAAGGGACTGAGAACTATACTGTTTAGGCTAATGCTATGTCACTTGCATTGAGAGTCAAAAATAAAATTGGTTTTATTGATGGAACTATTGTGAAATTAGAAGATAATGATATTTTGGCAACTCAATGGGATAGGTGTAATTCAGTTGTCCTAACTTGGAAATCAAACTCAGTCTCAAAGGAGTTATATCTAGGCCATGTTTACTCTAAGTCTGCTGCTGAGGTTTGGAAAGAATTAAAAGAAACATATGATAAGATTGATGGATCTATTGTCTTTGATTTGTACCAAAAGATTAATTCATTTTCTCAAAATGGTTTGTTTGTTACTGAGTACTATCACAAGTTAAACATTATGTGGAAACAATTGGATCAGATTTAACAGATACCTGTTTGTACTTGTAGTGCTTCAAAACAATTTAATGATTTTAGTCAGTTGATAAAACTTATGCAATTCTTGATGAGTCTTTATAGTATCTATCAATCCGTTAGAACAAATTTGCTTATTAAAGAGCCTCTTCCTAGTGTGAAAGAAGCCTTTTCGATTATATACAGGGAAGAGTCCCATAGGGACTCAAATGCAAGTATGTCCAAAGAACAAAATGTTGGTTTCTTTTCAAAATCTAATGTTGTAATTGATAATGAAAAAAGACCTGTTAAAAATTCAAATCAGAATTTAAGGTGTACACATTATAATAAAGTTGGGCATAGTATTGATAAGTGTTTTGAACTTATAGGATATCCTCCCTAGATGAAAACTAAGTTCAATCAAGTGAAAAAAAAAAAACAAACTGTGAGTAATAATGTTATTACTAATACTTCTGATATTGATAAGAGTGTTGTGTCAAACATAACTGTTGATCAGGTGTCAAAGTTGTTAAGTTTACTGAATCAGAAACTTGATGAAAGTTCTGTTAGTTGTAATGTGTCAGGTAGGGGTGCAAATGAGCCAAGCTGAGCCCGAGCTCGACCAGACTCGAACTCGAGCTCGTTTAACATATGAAAGATCGAGCTCGCGCTCGGCTCGATTCGAGCTTTATTTCTAAAGCTCGAGCTCGGCTCAAAGGTAATTTTCTAGCTCGAACTCGGCTCGGGCTCGACTCGTTTAGTATTTATGAATTAATTTATATTAATTATAATTATTATTATACATATAATTTAGTTATTTTTTTATATTTATATAAATGGTAATTATTATTATATAAATATATGTATAATATATTAATAAAAATATAAACAGAAAGCTCGTTTAGGCTCGCGAGCCGGCTAGAGCTCGATAAGCGAAGCTCGGGCTCGGGCTTGTTTACTAAACGAGCTTGTTTTTAGGCTCGGGCTAGAGCTCGGGCTCGTTTAAGCTCGGCTCGTTCGAGCTTTTTTTTCGAGCCGAGCTCGAGTAGCTCGACTCGTTTGCATCCCTAGTGTCAGGTAGGTGGTCTACGCTGACTTGCTATGCTAATACAACTAGAACTATGTACTGCTTTGCAAGTTTAAAAGATTCTTTAAAGAATATGGGATGGATTTGTGATTTTGGTGCTAATCAGCACATGGTTATGAGTGATATTTGTCTAATAAATCAGTTAGATGTGTCTGATTACAAGGTAAAAGTTAATCATCCAAATGGAACAAGTGCATTGGCTACAAAAATAGGAGATATATAGCTAAATGATAAAGTCACTCTATATGATGTGTTTCTAGTACCAGATTATTGTGTGAATCTCATATATGTCCATAAACTTGCAAAGGATAGCATAATTTATGTGTTGTTTGATGAAAATGCATGTTATCTCCAGGATTCATTAACAAAGAAAATCTTGGTGACTGGTAATCAACATGATGTATTGTATTTATAACAACTCTCCTAAAACCCCTTAATATAACCCTAAACGTCCTAAGATATACCCCGTATACGAGAAACGAGCCTAAAATACCTTAATATTTATAAAAATCAAACAAAAACACAGATATGGTGCCCTCGCAGGCCGCAACCCAGCCCTTTGGGTCTGTCGTGGGGCGCGAGCCCTGGTTACTTGCCGGACACCCATACCTTTAAAAACCGCCACTTAGTGTTTTGGGTGAAAACCCAAGTGTACATTTTGTATCGTTTGTATAAGAGTCGTCATTCGAGTTATTTTTGCTTTCTAACAGTATTTCGGTAGATTTTCGGTCTTTGTTTTGTGTCGTTGAGAATTTTGCAGGTTTCGTCACTGCTATAGAACGGAGAAAGCATGAGAAAAGAGGTCCCAGGTATGTTTGTTTAACACTTAGAAAAAATTTTGGGAGTTTTGGATGGTTGGGAAAGTGTTTAAAAAACTTTCTAAGGCATGAAAGCTCCAAATTTTTGAAACCTTCTGTGAAAAATGGACCTAGACGTAGCGTCTTGGCCCGTCACGCTACACCTAGGCCTCAGGCCAAATTTTAATTAAAATGGAGCCCCCCCCCCCCCCTTGACCCTACGCGTAGCGCGAGGCCCCCCATGACCAGTTCAAAATCGTTTTTGCCCTTATTTGCTGCATAACACTTCATCTCTCCTAAACTACGAACCCTAGCCGCAAATTTCACCTTCTTCACCATAACTCACTCATTTTTCCACCAAATCATCCCATTTTTCTTCCTACATCACCACAATCACTTTCCCTACGATTCCCACCATCAATTTCACCCGAAATCGCGACAACCCTTCGCGCTTTCGACAAGTTTGAGCACCACAAGTTCAAGACCGAATTTTTCTTGCTAAATCCGACTCCAAGGTATGTTTTCTGTGATTTCTTGTTAGTAGGTAACTTCCTTTTTCATTTGTAAGTGTCGGGTCAGTTATATTTTAGGTCTAGGGTTTGGGTGTTTCGTTAAAGTTGTGATTTTTGATGCTTTGATAATGTTAGTAGGCTGCGGTTGGGTTTGTTTGGGTTGATTATACATAATGGGGCTTGTGGATGGTTCGGGTTGGTTTATTTGCGGGTGTTTGAGATTTGTGGGGTATGTTTGGACTTCTAGGCCACGTGTTTGAGCTTTGTGGGGTTTGTTTGGCTAACACTAAGAGGTTTTTGTTAAAAAAAAATAGGTTTTTGAACTGATTTTTACAAATCTAATTAGTTGTCTAAATGAGCTTTTTGTTGCACAAAACGTCACCTTGTGGTTTCAAAGTTTCAAACTCTCACTTTTTAGCCTAAATGTCAGGATATTGTGGCACTTATGTTTAATTGAGGACAATTAACGTGCCAGGAGTAGATAGTGTACATTGAGTCTTGAGTCGTTCGGGTCATCGAGTCTAGTTAGTTTACTTAGAGTTAGTACTTAGAGTTTAGTGTCGGGTTTACTAATATGCATGTACAAGTTCACAACACTTTGTCCGTACTCAATCTCCATTCGGGCAAAGTTGTGTTTAACTTACGCTTTTGTAAACGGCAACCCATGTTTTTCTTCAACTTTATTTTCGGTTTAAGTCGCGAACGTAATGCTATATGGATGTTTCCAAATTATAAAAAAATTAAAAAATACCAAAAAAAAATTAAAAATTTAGTATTTTGTTTGTGTGATTCATATCGCTTAAATCTTTCGTGTTTTGCAGGAACATGTCTGGTGAGGGCTCGTCCAGTAACCCAAAGAAAAGGAAGATCAAATGTCGGGGACGAGATCAGAGAGTTTATGCTCGAGTTGAAAGGCTAGTTGATCACCCAGTCTTGGATTTTGAAAAAGACAGTAAAGAAAGGGAAAAGCTAGTGAAATTTGTGAAAACTAATCTCCTAGAACATCGCACAATTGATTAGGAATGGTTGCAAGGCATGGGGGTCAGTGACCGTGTAGCGGACTTGCTTGGGCCGAGACTGAGAGCGGCAATGGATTGACGTTGGCCACAGCATACAGAGCTGACACTTGAGTTTCATTGTACCTTTCATCACAAAGAGGGTACTTTTGCTGAAAAGAATGCAGTTTCATTTTCATTGGGCAGAAATCTGTATAAGATGAGTATTGCTGAGTTTGGAGTAGCTTTGGGTTTCTACACCGAGCGGGAGGTGTGGACAGATGACTTTGTTAATGGGTTGAGAGGTGTATACAATCATGTGCGACCAAATGGCTTGGGTCCGGAAGAGTTGGCTAGATTCTGGGAGACGATTTCGACCGCACCGTTCTCCGGCACGAACCTTATCTCTACGTGTAACACCCCGTGTTACCGAATGTCAAAGTCAAAGTCAAAGTCAAGATGGACTTCTTTGGCTATAGTTAGTCTATTCGATGTTGGTGTTTTTCGTTAGTTGTATTATGTGGAGTAAGTGTTATTAATCAAGGTAATCGAATGTTTATTAATACAAACCGATCTACGACATTGAATAGTAGGAAGTAACAATGCGATAAAGTCAATCAATCAATAATCAAGCTAATCTAATCATCATCGAACTCGAAACTCGAATTGCGCGAACTTTGGTTGTTACTATACGTGTGAGTGTGCCTTACGTGTTACTTGTGCATGTTTACTTTATGTTAGGTGGGGGTGATCAATCGAATCAATCGAATCGAAACTCGAAACTCAATCGAACTCAACCGGAATCAAGGTATGATAATTGGTGGAGAAGAGATTACGCGAGATATAGATGATTGTATGTTAGATATAGCGATTGGGATTAAAAGTATTTTGAATAGGAAACTCTATCGTATTCGTATCATCTTCAAATCGAAATCGAAATATCCGAAATCGTCGCACCGAACGCTCAAAACAGGCTGTTGATCGATCAGGCCCTAGCCGATCGAACAGCCCAGCCGATCGGACGGACTGTCCGATCGAGCAGGCTGTCCGATCGGGGTGCCCGGCCGATCGGCCAGCCCTTTCCTCTTTGGGAAGCCTATAAATAGCCATGTCATTGTCATTCTTTCCACTTTTGGAAACCCTCTGACCGACCAGCTCGTGCTCCCCTTCTTTTCTCAGATTTCTTCCGATTACGGTAAGTTTTCACCCTAAATCTTGTACTTCCTTGATCTACACACACTCCTACACCTTTCTATCTTTCAAATCTTAACTTTTAACCGTGAAATCATCGAGATTCAAGCATTCTAGGATGATGTCATCATGGTGTTCTTGAAGAACTTCATGTTTTGGCCTCAATCCACCAAGAATAGCTTGGATCTAACCGATTTCCACATAAACAAACACAGATATACCACAGATCTGAACATATTCTCGGTGGAAAAGAGTGAAAGATGGATTTTCCAACTTTCTTTCAGCTCTTTTACACTCAATGCCTTCAAACCGGTAGAAACGGAGCTTGAACCCCCTCACTAATCACTCTAGTAATTGTGCGGTTTGAGATTCGAGATTCTATCCACGAGGTTCACCGACTTCGGGTTAAACATCAAACTACCGTTCCGAACAGTTCACCGGCCGGACTTGGGTGATTCCTTTCCGAGCAGGGGAAACAAGTAAGAACGAAGGTTCCATAGTTCAGCTCGATGTCGAAATACCTCAATATAACGTCAAGCAATCAGAACAGCCAAAGTGTTAGACGAGCAGGCCGACCAGGTCAGGATGCTGACCGATCGGACAGGCTGTTCGAACGGACAGCCCAACTGATCGGACATGTCAGCCGATCGATCAGGCCAGCCGATCGGCTAGCACATGGTCCCACACTTTAACAATTTCATGAAGTCTAGTATGGAATGAAGTGTTGTTCGATCGAACTACGGTTCGATTTGAATTACTCTTCGTATCATGAGATACTATGCTTCAACACTTAATCGATTTTCAATTCGTTCGACGTATTGGAAGTGCCACCCGATCGAACATGTCGTCCGATCAGGTGACATCCTGTTGAGGACTTATTACTGAAGTACCTAACCGATCGGTTAAGCCGGCCGATTGAACGACCCGTTCGATCGGTCGACCTGAAAGGTAAGGACACTTCAATGTTCTCAAATACTACAACGAAAACTTCAAAAGGACAAGCCATCATACACAAACACATCCTACTCAAAGGAAGAAACAATCCACTCGAACAGCCCAACCGATCGAGCCTATCGGCCGACCGAACAGGTTGTCCGAACGGACTGTCCAACCGAACGAACAACCCGTCCGATCGAACCTACCGTCCGATCGACCAGGCTGTTCGACCCATCAACACTTGTACTCGTTTTTACGCGTTGCTTATCGTTATGCTATCGAACTATTTAGGCTAACCCTACTCTCAAGTGCTCCCTTCAATCCATCAATCACTGTGAGTATACTCGATCCCTTTTTGCTTTTAGCACTTTTGGGTGTTACATACGTTACTTATTTCAAATCACGTCGAACACACTACTCAATTGTTTGAACGCTAACCGTACTGCATGTATTACGTGACTAAATGAATGCTTGTTGTTATGTTTACACGTGGAATGCTGTCTACCTGCCTTAACGACGATAGTACTATAGTTTGGACTCAGCACCCGTTCTCACGGGGGTTGTTAAGGACCATTACTTGCATGGATTACGGTGGTAATCATGTATTGCAACTGCCTCGGGCAGTCAACCCGCAGTCATTGGTATCGATAGATCCATGTCGATAATTAATATGCTTCGTTTTCCTCTGTGTACGTGCTGGTTATGCGTAAACTATTTCGAACTCTATTATGCTACTATCAAACTTGTATGCTCACCTTTACAGTTATGTATTGACTTTATTTTAACGTATGTGACAGGCAATTAGGATGCTTATCTGCTAGGAAGGCGAGCTTAGAATAAGCGTCTAGAGCATAGTTGTCTGTAGATCTTGCAGATCGAGTCTCTAGAAGCATTTGAACAATTTTTATATATTTACATTTAAAATCTGAGTTGTCGGAACAGAATATTTGACTTGATGTTATCTATAATAATTTGTTTGCTATTTATGGTACGGTATGGGACGTATTATATAAATTGGATAGTAATGATAATTGTTATGGAAACTTCTGGACAATCTGTTTCGCTCAGTGCCATGCCCCGCTGATTCCGCCATCGGTTGGGGTGTGACACTACGGTTCATGATCCGGTCCATAGGTACATTCTAAAGGTGTTGGCAACTACGATTGTGGCAAGAAGGTCGGGTGAGAACAAGGCTAACTGGTTAGATCTCTTTGCCTTTATGTGTATGGTTGAGAAGAGGAATTGGAATTTGGCGAGTTTCTTCGCATGGTCTTGTAATCGGCCTCGCAGAGGGGGAAACCAGGCGGCGATGGATCTTGGGCCGTACATTACTAGGTTGGAGACTAATTTAGGTGCTTTCACGAAATATAAGTTGGAGCAAATGAGAGAGAATGTTCCAACGACTTACTGGAGTGTTGGGGATCTACAGTTAGCGGGTATTCTGTCATATTCGGACCCGTCGGAATGGGAGTTCAGACAGGGTGCACAGGTTCAGCCGCCAGCAGGTACTGAGGCGGCTAATATCTTACGGGGTGGTTTTCCGCCACGTCAGCAGAGACTCGGCAGAGGCATGAGATTCCAGCTCCGCAGCACCCACTTCGCCAGGTCCGTCAGCCACGACCCGAACCATTCACTCATGAAGCTGCTTATGACCTGAACCATGAGCGTTTCGATCAGTTAGAGGAAAGAATGAGAGTTGATTATCAGTGGATGATGTAGAGCCATCACCGCCAGGATGACATGCTTAGGTACATGATGTCAGGTATGCATCTAGATGTGCCTCCACCTTTTTCTGGATTACTTCCACCACCAGTTTATGGCGGTGAGCAGCAGGCTCCGTACGTCTATAGACAGTATCCGGGGTATGATCAGTGGGCTGGACAGAGTGGTTATGGTTATGGTGGCCAGTATGCATGGCAACATGCAGGAGGTTCAAGTGTGCAGCACATGGATGAGGAGGAAGACGACGAGTGATGGAGATGGACTGAAGCAGCATATATCCTTTTATGATTATTTTATTTTATGCTGCTTTAGTAATTCGATTGGGTTGTATTAGTAAGACAATATGTTTTTATTTTTCTTTTGAACTTCGGATGTTGGTACTATGGATGTTTGGTAGTAGTTTGTTTGGTATTGTATGTTTGATTTAGGTTGATGATTGGAGCCGCTTTCCATTCGTGTGAGAGAGTTTTGGTATTTTTTGCTGAGCACGTTCGGTATTGGAAGGCACTTATGGAATAGAATGGCACGTTGACAGTCTCATATTTTGCAAGCTAAGTCTTTTTCATTGTAGAGTTTTGTATTTCTTTTTATTTTCTTTTGTTTTTCTTTCGTAGGTAGTTCTAGTTTTGTTTGTTTGAGTCTTGTTCTACTCTTGCATTAGGGACAATGCAAATCTCGAGTGTGGGGATGGGACATTATAGTCGTAGTGTAGTTTTGAACCTTTTTAGTTTAAAAACAAAAGAAAATGTCTTTCGAATAAAGAAGTTTGCAAATTAAGACGGAAAATGATAGAATAGATGGGTTTTTATTCGGGTTATATTAATAATAATAATAATAATAATAATAATAATAATAATAATAATAATAATAATAATAAGAGATAAAAATAGTCGTGCTAATGTCTAGTTTGGGATATGTGAATAGGCTCGGTCCGGTTCTAGGTTCCTTTGATCTAATATACCTTAATTGTCAGTTTGCTAGTGGGTGCTCACCTGGGAAAAATGGGAAATTGAAACTGCTGATAATAGTATAAGGAACACCGTTATAAATTAAAATCGTTAGAATTTTTAGTCATGAAAAAAAATAGAAAAGAAGAAAAATTTAAGCTAGAAACTAAATGAAAGTAGCACAGGCCTATATAGTCTTGGTTGGGGATAGCTACTCTACAACCGAAGTGCCTCTAGTATGTGTGAAATCGAAATTGCAAAGAAAAAATTACCGACGCCTATGTAATCCGAGTTGGGGATAGCGACTTTACAGCCGGAATACCTCTAGGTTTGGTAAAGCAGCATCTAGGCTCAAAAAAAAGAAAAAAAAAGAGAAGAGAAAAAAAAGAAAAATGAAAAAATATATTCGATTTTAAATTCTCTTGATTTTGATGTAAAACGGTTAGGAATTGGTCCAGTGATCATACCTTTTATTCCATAAGCTTGAGGCGGGATTAGATGGACTGTGGTTTCTAGTGTGAGACCCTAGGTAGACTGCCCGCATTTTAACTAAATTTGCATGATAAGGGCTTAGAACTAGGTTCGGGTTTAAAGGGAAAAATATATTTGCAATCGTGGCTAACATAAGTGTCGAATTTAATAAATATAAATAGTTTTTAACCCGTTTATTTGCTTATCTCTAATTCCGTTTGCACATATCTTTTTCGAGGACGAAAAAATGCTAAATGTGGGGATGTTTGATGTACTACAAAGTACATATGTTTATAGTGTATATTTTGGTCAGTTTTTGGTTATTTTGAGTCTAGTTTAGGTTAAAATTTCGATATTGCTGACGTTAAGCTATGATTTCAGGTCCCGTTGCTTAAAGTGATGAAAAACGAGTCAAAATGAGCAGTTTGGAGGAAAAACGGGATTCGTATGCGAGTCGGAAAGCTGGAAGAACAAGAAAATAATAAAATTTCAGATAGGGGGCGCCGTCGTACGCCTAGCCCTAAGGGGGTACCCTACGCGTAGCGTCTAGCCCCCATATTCGCAGAAAACTTGTTTTTCAGCTAGGTTTTGATGAGATGTTCGGGTATATATATGAAACGAAATTTCCGTCAAGAGGGTTACGAATTTGAGGAGTCTGAAAGCTTATTTTGGAGATTGAAGTGTTGCGTTTGAAGAGCTTTGATCAAGGGAATCACTGGTTCGAGTTTGGTTTGAAGATTGAAGACTTGCACGGGTTCTTTAGTTCCTTTTTTGTTTGATTTCTCTCTTTCGAAACTTGTAACCATGAATTCTTGTTTGAACAACTTTCTTTTGCTTTCATTGATTAACATGCTTGGCTAAACGTTTAAACCGCCTAGACTACGATGAATGGATTTGAATAAAGTTTGAACCTTTTTAGTTAATTGCATGTGTTTATGGATTAATTGTGTTTTGTAATAAGTTTGGTTCATTAATTTGGTGTGTATGTGTACTTTAATTTAGTTAATTATTATCAATTGTTTCGTGTGAATCTAGGTGGTTGTCTGCTACGGAATAGGTTCATGCTAGATCTTTGATCTTGTGTCTTTGACCTTTAGGGTGAATTGGCCAATAAACCTTAAAAGTGATAATTAATAATTTGCTAGATTTCAGTATTCTACTAGTCCTAATAGCTGGAAGGTGTAGGGCTATTGGTAGGTCTTACCTGGCGAATTGCTTTAGACAGTCTTTGGAAAAAGTCGTGCCTTAGTTGCCCCGTCGGTTTATTAGTCTATCAAGTCAAGTTAAGAAACTCAAACTACCCTAGATCTATAATTGGAAAAGAGTAGGTCAATATTAGGGTACTTACACAATAATTAGATAATTGGAAGGAAGTCTAATAACCGGTAGGATTAACGGCCTAGGTAGTGCCATAAGTTTCACCTCGAGAAGGGTTGAGGGGCTTAGTTGGTGTCTTAATAGGTTTAGTGTCACAAGATCCCGGTTCCATAAAACATACGTTTAACTTAATTGGTAAATTCTTAAAATCAATCTAGGATTCTAGTCTAGGTGGTCTTCATCATCATCTAAGAAAAGTCTTCATATTAGTTCGTATTAGCATAGTTCTAGTTAATAATTAGTTTAATAGATTTCCTTAGATTTTCAGTAACCCCCCCCCCCCAAAACAATTAAACAGTTTGAGTCGTGTCTATCAGAGTCTATCAGAGTTTAGTTAGCGTGATTAGTAGAGTCTCGTGGTTCGATATCCATACTTCCTTAGGTCATACTACAGTGATCGGTACACTTGCCGATTGTGTGGTTTAGGTCGAGTCTAGATTTAAAGCTTTTTAGTGTCTAGCTTAGAGAGTCTACAGTAGTTAATTTTAGTAGTCTGTTTAGCACACATCAAACATGAATACTCAACATACAGATTACACTATCACAAGTTCATAAGCGACCCTTACAAAAAAACACACTTTCATAACCAAATCTTTACATGGTAACAAGAATTATCCTACCCCAACAGGCTATTGCGCGGTTAGCTACTCATAGTAACAAACAAAGAAACTGAGTTCGATGAATACATGATAAAAATTAACAGGAATTGATAATACACAAGGTGCTAACTCAGTAAGGGACAATCTCTTGCCCTCTTGTACGTTCTTCTTCCTTGAATCTTCTCCCGAATCTCCGATCTTGAATCCTTGAACTTCAACAACCCCTTTTTCGTGTTTCTTCTCTTGTTTCGTCCAACCTCTCTTAGGGTTCTTGTGAATCTCTTTCTTTATATACAGTCCATCTACCTTTGGGTTATTTATGACCCGTATACCCGAACCTGGGTCACAACTCGTACACAAGGGAAAGTTTTTCCTTGTTGATCTAGGGTTTCCAATAGTATTTCGGTGTCTTAACTTGGGGCCCACGATTCGTAACTCTTTTCAATGCACACGGCCTGTAAACACAAACTTGGGCCCGCATTCAGCACATCTTCAATAAACTTCAGTTCTCTGGCCCGGAAATCCTCCAATTTACTTAGGAATCTGTAAAATACTCATAAACAAGCATCTGAACGATTCCAAATAGAATGCACAACAAACAACTATCAAAATGCGGGTTTTTACACTAGAATAATATGTTGTCTTTCAGACACGTTAGGCACCATGTAGGATTCAAATCCCCAATCTTTTAATTGTAAAGTATACTACTTACCTTCTGGATGTTATCAGTCCCTTAAGGACGTATGTAAACATAAACATATTTTGATGAATATAAATTATAATACGATCCATCCTTTTTTATTAACTTATTCTACTTGCAAACACTAACATGTAAATTTAAGATAGTATCAATAGCTCACTAGTTAGCTGTATACCCGTCCATAGGCCAGTTATTTTTCATTTTCATAATGATAAATAACTTTTCTTTCCATTTTATTAAAAAAAACATTTCAAACTAATATTAATATTATTTGCTATAGTCACGTATCAATCAAGATCAGGTAATCGCCAATGGATCAAACACCTAATTTAACAATAACACACACAAAATTTGTTGGATTTATTATGAAAATGGAAAATATCTATAGTATCTATAATAAGAGAGGATGAGCTGATGTAAAACTGTCTACGTGTCAACCATTCAGCTATGCCACATAGTCCAAGGTGATGTCATAAATCCGATTTTTATTAAGATAAATACTGATTTTTTTAGGAGGGAATTTCAAAATCAAATTCAAAATTTAAATGGTATTTTTAATCTTATTCTCTCTCAATCAAATATAGTCTAGCTCATTTTCAAAATTCAAAACATAGTCATCTTCACACACCTCTCTCCCTCTTCAACTCAGAAGAACATCTTCGATCCGGTTGTTCAGAAATACGATGCTGCTTCATTCACCATCACTACTAGACAAAATCTGCTGCTGCTTGAAACCGTACACCGGTGGGGTTTCAATCCACTCATCTCTTTCCTCTGCCCCTACAAACCCCTACACATCACACTTATCATGGCTTCCGATGCATTAATCACACCCTATTAAACCCAAACTCATAATGGATTACCAGAAGATAAACAAAAGCCCCCCACAGGTTTGTATAATCCCAACTTCTCTCCCTTTTCCTTTTATTGTCTCTTTTTCTTCTTCTTCTTCCGTGATTCACAATCCATTAAATCTTTATGCATTCGTAATTGATTTATGTTACGCATCTACACAGCATCCAGATCCGCGATTGTTGTTGATTTCATAAAGATTGATTGATATTTCTATTGATTTCGACGGCTGAGGGTTTGAAGACAAGCGATTGGTGAACGGATCCGATGAAATGTTGCATTGTTTGGTGTGGAGTGTGAATTTGTGGAGGATTAAACGATGAATTTGAAGTACTCAACTTTTGGATGCCTCATAGGAGGTACTTTATATTCTATCATCTTTTGTTTTGAATATGAAGATCGAATTTGGGTACTTACGGTTTTATACATCTTCGTGTCTGCAGTGCCACATCCTCTTTTAATCCACTGTTTTTTTTATTCTTAATCTTAGGTCTAAATTTTTACTGCCCAATTTTATTCTTAATAATTAGGGTTTGATTCTAACTGCCAATGGTGTTTTGTGGTGGTGATTTCGCTTTCAGGTATGATGATATAAGTTGACCTATGTAATGAGTTAATGAATTTATTGATTTAGTGGCGATTTGTTAAATATGTTTTTGTTGCTTTGATTTAGCTTTTTTTTTAATGAAGGTTAAGATTGTAAACATTTTATATGTAGAAAGGCTATTTGTTGATTTTTCTTTCTTGAAATGTAAAGATATATTTAAAGTTGGATGTTTTATCTTTCTACGATGTGATTTTAAGGTCAGCTGACCACTCTGTTTGCATGTTTGACCGCCGGAACTTAACTTCTGATGGAGTTGGTTCTCCTGTTCACAAATTTGAAGAACACAAAGCTCCTGTTCTATGCGTCCAGGTATTACCTTTTATTTGTATTCATTATTTATTTATATTTTTTTGTTGTAAACCTCCATGCTTTATTTTGAAATTATATATATATATATATATGTTACAGTGGTGTCCGGACAAGTCTTCCGTCTTTGGGAGCTCAGCAGAGGATGGCTATGTAAATATCTGGGATTATGAACAGGATGGTTGTTAGAAGATAGTCTAATAGTTTGATACTGTGGATAAATGAATGAATTTAGACATACGGTTACATTTTCAATTTGACTGCAGTGATTTACGGTTAAATGTTTAAGAGATTGTCAAGTTTTATTCGCTTTGTTTTGCTTTGCTTTGATGAAGTGCACGAAAGAAGGAGCTAAAGAACAAGCATAGGGAGGAAGAGAGTTGTCGTAAGGAAGAGGAGAAGGTATAATGATAGATTGTTGTTTTGATTATATTTTGATTCGTAAGACATTGTGAAGTTTTCATTTACATTTACATTTTCAATCTGGATTGTTGTTTTGAGTGATTTTGAGTTAAGGATTGTGTGAATAATGAATGTTAGGAGTTTGTTAAAGTTGTCATTACGTTTAGAATTGTGGAAATAGGGATTTATGGAGTTTGAATTGACTGTTAGAAGATAGTCTGATAGTTTGATATTGTGGATAAATGAATGAATTTAGACTTACAGTTACATTTTCAATTTAACTGCAATGATTTACGGTTACATGTTTAAGAGATTGTCAAGTTTTATTCGTTTTGTTTTGATGAAGTGCTCGAAAGAAGGAGCTGAAGAACAAGCCGAAGGAGGAAGAGAGGCATCGTAAGGAAGAGGAGAAGGTATTGTAACACCCCGTGTTTTCGAAGGTCAAGTCAAGATTGACTTTTTTCGACAGTAGTTAATTTTATGTTTATGTTTACGTTAGTTGTATTAACTGGAGTAATTAATTACAATCGTATTAATCGAAGTTTATTTATCAATACGAACCGATTGGCGACATTGAATAGCAGGAAGTACCAATGCGATAAAGCTAAATAATCAGTAATCGCACTAACCTAATCATCATCGAACTCGAGACTCGAATTACGCAAATTTTGGTGTTAATATACGTGTGTGTGTGCCTTATTTGTTACTTGTGTGTGTTTACTTTATGTTATGTGTGGATCAATCGAATCGAAACTCGAAACTTGATGTAGGGTAAAATATACATATTTGTCCCGTGTAAATTGTATATTTTTTGTATAGTTTTTATTTGTTTTTATTTAGTTTTAGTATTATATTACATTATTTTGTGTTTGGCTAGGTTCTGGTGCAAATGGAGCAAAAACGAGTAATATGGAAATGACCAGCCAGTTGGGCAGAGTGAGATACCAGTGACCAAACTAAAATTGCCGTTATTTTCCGTGAGTAGTCCGAGCCCCCTATCTCTATATCATAAAAGTTGTGGCCAATTAATATATTTTTGGAGGGGTGCAACTACATCGATCAGGAGGCATTATATATGTATTATTTTCTTTAGTGATATTCTTGGAGTTGCACATCTATACTATATAATAAAAGAAACCAATAAAATGACACTTGTCATGATTCTAGACCATCTAATATTATTTAATTATAGATAATTATTATTTAATTTAAATTATTAAATTTAATATATGTTTCAAACATTTAAGTAATTACAGATAGGGGATCGCTAAAATGAAAACCACCTCTAGTTGTAAAAACCATGAGAACCACTTTATGGCCCTTAGATCAACTAGATGGATGGATGTGATTAAAAGTAGTTAATATTAATATTAAAAGCTTTTTGTCTTATTATGTTTTTAATATTATAATCCAAAAGGGTATTTAAGTAAAATAACTCTATTTTGTCTTTTTATATATATTAATTTTAAATTACTTTTTTTGTCCTATTCATTAATTACTTTTTATTACTATTATTTTTTAAACATAATTTCTTTATTAAAAACATTTTTAAATTCAGATTTTTTTTAAAAGATTTTTATACTTTTTACAATTTAAGTTTTACGTTAAACTTTTTACGGTTTTTTGACGCGCCGTTTTTAACGCCGTTTTTTAACGCGCCGTTTTTTAACGCGCCGTTTTTCAAGCGTAACACGGCGTTTTAACGATGTTTTTTAACGCCGTTTTTTAACGCGCCGTTTTTAACGCCGATTTTTACGCGCCGTTTTTCACGCGCCGTTTTTACGCGCCGTTTTTTTAAGGCGTCGTTTTTCTCAATCGGCGTTTTTTTAACACGCCGTTTCTAACGCGCCGTTTTTAACGCGCCGTTTTTTAACGCCATTTTTTAACGCGCCGTTTTTTAACGCCGTTTTTTAACGCCGTTTTCTAACGCGCCTTTTTTTAACCCCGTTTTTTAACGCGCCGTTTTTAACGCGCCATTTTTTAACGCGCCGTTCTCAATCGGCGTTTTTTTGAAACGCATCGATTTTTTAACGCGCCGTTTTTTAACGCCGTTTTTTAATGCGCCGTTTTTTAACGCCGTTTTTTACGCGCTGTTTTTTACGCGCCGTTTTTCACGCGCCGTTTTTCACGCGCCGTTTTTTTCGCGCCGTTTTAACGCGCCGTTTTTTAAAGGCATCGTTTTTTCTCAATCGTCGTTCTTCTAACGCGCCGTTTTTTAACGCCGTTTTTACGCGCCGTTTTTTTAAGTCGTCGTTTTTCTCAATCGGCGTTTTTTTTAACGCGCGGTTTTTTACACGTTTTTTACGCGCCGTTTTTCTGAAGCTTTTTAACGCGCCGTTTTTCCATGTTTTTAACGCGCCAAACTTTTTACACGCCGTTTTAACGCGCCGTTTTCCGAAGTTTTTTAAAGCGCCGTTTTTTTGAAGTTTTTTAACGCGCCGTTTTTTTACGCGTTTTTTCAAGCGTTGTTTTTTTAAGAACGCGCCGTTTCTCCACGTTTTTTAATGCGTCGTTTTTTTACACGCCGTTTTAAACGCGCCGTTTTTTTCACTTTTTTTAACGCGCCTCTTTTTGTACACTTTTTACGTTTTGCGTTAAAAATTTAAACTTTTGTTGGTTCCTAAAATCACTTACGTTTTACGTAAAACTTTTTACGTTTTACGTTTGACGTAAAATTTTTTACGTTTTACGTAAAAGTTTTTACATTTTACGTTAAAACTTTAAACTTTTTACATTTTACGTTAAAACTTTAAACTTTTTACGTTTTACGTAAAAGTTTTTACGTTTTACGTTAAAATTTTCACGTTTTACGTTAAACTTTTTACGTTTTACGTTTTACGTAAAACTTTTTACGTTTTACGAAAAACTTACGAAAAAGTTTACGTAAAACTTACGAAAAAAATTTACGAAAAACTTACGAAAAAGTTTACGTAAAACTTACGAAAAACTTTTTACGTTTTACGTAAAACTTACGAAAAAAATTTACGTAACACTTTTTACGCTTCACGTTTTTACGTTTAATGAGCCATTTTTACGCCCCTTATTTACGCGCCGTTTTATCAACTGGTTTTTAAAGAACCATTTTTTACGCCCCGTTGTCGCGCGTCATTTTACGTTTTACATAGAAGTTTACATTTTTACGTTTTACGTTTAAAGTTTACGTTTTACGTTCTACAAGGTACATCAATTTTTTTTTACGTTTCACGTTAAAAAGTTTTTACATAAAAGTTTTCGTTTTATGTTTTACGTTAAAAAGGTTAGATTTTACGTTTTACTTTAAAAAGTTTACGGTTTACGTTTTACGTTTTATGTCAAAAGTGTATCTCGAAAATGGCAAAAGTGTATCTCGAAAAAAACGAACGCACCCAGAAAATGGCAAAAGTGTATCTCGAAAAAAACGGAGTTTGGCTCAAATTTTCCGATAATCAAAAAGGCTGCAAAGTGGGTTTGTAGGTTCAAAAACCTACCCTCCACCATCCAATACCCATTGTGGCACCAGTTCGATCACATATATTTACAACTTTGAATAAAGATAACAAAATTTAAAAGTATTTTTACGCTAACATTTTTTACGTTTTTACGTTTAACACGCCGGTTTTTTACGTTAACGTTTTTTACGTTTTTTTACGTTTTACTTTTTACGTTAACGTTTTTACATTAACGTTTTTTTCGTTTTAGTAAAAAAAATTTTTACGTTTTTATGTTTTACCTAAAACTTTTTACGTTAAAAAGTTTACGGTTGACGTAAAAAAGTTTACGGTTTAATTTTTTTTTACAAAATTTTTTTTACGCAAAAACGAACGCACCCAGAAATCGCAAACTCAATGAAGCGTCTCAGATATATTGTTATCATCATCGACGCCTAAAAATAAAAAAATAAAAACCCAACAAACAAAAATCAAAAGAACGAGTGGATTCTAGAAAAAAACGAAGTTTTGGCTCAGATTTTCCGATAATCAACGGCTGCAAAATGGGGTTGCAGGTTCAAAAACCTACCCTCCGCCGTCCTTGCCGCGCCATTGTCAGTTTTTTTTTACATCATCACTGCCGATTCAAAAAATGAGGCACCATATTCAACTGATTTAAACATTCAAAAGGGACAAGAAACATCATTCAAACATATTTCAAGCCTAGATTCAACATTCAAACGATTTGAACATTCAAAAGGGACAAGATCATCATTCAAACATATTCAAACGATTTGAACATTCAAAAGGAAAACAAGAACATCATTCAAACAAATTTCAAACCCAGATTCAACATCAAACCCATATTCAAACATCAAACCCCAGATTCAAACCTAGATTCAACATAAAACCAAGATTCAACATCAAACCAATATACAACCCCAGATTCAACATCAAAACCATATGCAGTGACGGAGGGTTGCAAAAATCAAACCCACAAAATTAAAGATCCAAACACACTAAACCCAGAAAAATCCCCAACATACTAAACCCAGTAAAATCAAGAACATAGTGCAAAAAAGTACCAGATAAAATCAACAACACAGTGGCAAAGGAACTGATGAACTAGTCCCGGGGAGGAGACCGGGACCTCCGCCGCTCACAGCGGCGCTGCCACCGGCCCACCACCCAGCCGTCGAACCGCCACGACCAGCCACTAAACCACTGTGTGGAACCACCGTCGCCGACCAAACCTACATATCCAAAACAGATCAAACCCATATCGAAGCAGATCCCCAACCGCCGCCGCTGTGAGCGGCAGCGCCGCCGCTAAACCGACGCCGATCCACTCCCTTGTGTTCCTCTCACTCCTTCTGTCTTTCTCTCTCTTCGTTCCCACTTCGGTTCGCCGGTCCGCCGTTCCCACTCCCGACACTCACCGCCGCTCCCACTCCCGTCGCTCACCACCACCACCCAGACGATGGTGGTGGTGGTCCGTTCATCCATTGAAAGAGGGGGTGACCGGAATACCGGCTCCGACAGTCAACCGGTGTGGCTGTCAGACAGAGGACGAGAGAAATGAGACCATGAATTGAGAAATGAAGAGTTTGATGTTTCTGTGTGTGTGTTTATTTTTGGAGAAGATGAGAAATGAACTTGGAGATATTAAGAGATTAGAGAAGATGATATATAGATCTGAGAGTTATAGAGGAGAGAGGAGTGAGGTTTACAAAATGTCAGTGAATTTAAATGAAGAGAGAGGAAAGATTTGATATTTGGGGTAAAAGACCAAAATACCCTTTTTGTTGGCTGAATATGATTGGTGGAGAGTGGTTCTCGCGGTTCTTACAACTGGGGATGGTTCTTATTTTAGCGGCTCCCATTACAGATAAAGTTCCATAAATTATCTTATTATTTATTTATATAAATTACTAGGTTATTATTCTAGACTATCTACTCTTACTTAATTGTAGATAATTATTATGTATTTAAATATCAAGGGAAAAAATAATCATTTTACAAAAAGTTAACTAAAAATGTTAACGTCAGTTAGTTGAAAAAATGAAATTGTGATAAACCTTGCAAAGTTCGTATACTATAACTAATAATGATTAAAGACAAAATATGTAAAAATAAGTCAAAGTAAAAAACACGTTCGGCATTTACAAGCTAATACTCCAAAATAAAAAAAAGCTTTCACCATTAATTCAAAAATTTCTCATCTAACTATTAAGCTATAATATTATTTTTAATATATATCTTTTAAATTATGATAATGTGCTTTATTATATACATAAGAAACAATATACTATAAAGTAATAAATCCATATCTATACTATATAATAAAGAAACCAATAAAAGGTCATTTGTCATTTTTCTAGACCATCTAATATTACTTAATTGTAGATAATTATTATTTAATTTAAATTATTAAATTTATCTACTATAATTAAAGAAACCAACTTTTGTACACGTGTGATTCATTAAAGGTATCCTCAATAAATAATTAATTAATATTAAATCTTATCATACTTTAATAAAATATTATCCTCAAAGCTAAGTTGTTAATTTTATATATTTTTAAAACAAATACCTCTCTTTCCTACTTATCGTATATTAAATATATAAATAATAAATTAATATTCAATGTTATCCAAATTTATTAAAAATATAACTTTTTTTATTATTTGGTACACAAAATTATATTTATTCAACTCGTGTAAAACGCAAAGTTTTTAAAAATATTTTTTTATTATTTACTATACAAAGTTACAATTATATAACCCGTGTAATACACGAAGTTTTTAAAAATATAACTTTTTATCATTGCTATGTAAAATTAGATTTATTCAACACATATAATACACGAGGTTTTAAAGATATTTTTTTTTTATTATTAGGTAGAGTTTTCAACCCGAGTATATATGAGTTTTTTTAAAGATACGATATTTTTAGTATCTAATATAAAGATATAACTCTTTTTAGATCTATTATTTTTTTATTATTTGATAGATTTATTCAACCCAATTATACACGGGTTTTTTGAAGATACGACGTTTTTAGTATTTAGTATACAAAATTGCATTTATTTAATTTGTGTCATACACATGGTTTTTAAAGATATAACTTTTTTATTATTTGATATATAAAATTACATTAATTTAACCCGTACAATATACGTGGTTCATAAAGATCCAACTTTTTATTGTTTAATATATAAAGTTACATTTATTCAACCCGTGTAATACACGGGTTCTAACCTAGTCATTTAATATATGCAATTGAAAGAAGCTGATAAGAGTATATTTGAGGGGAGGCCAGGAGGCGATACAAGATTATTGAGCCAGCCCAGATCATGGAAGTGTATTTAATTTGAATCTCAATGTGCATTACTTGGAAAAGAATTAATTTGGAGGAGGATAATCGAAGACATCAACTGTCGACGCAAAATCAGACGAGGAGATCAGAAGGAGCGGCTTTTGAATATCTTTTGCAAGAATTGAAGCTACGAAATCATCGGGTCGAGCGGGAAACTTGGAGAACAAGAAATTACCGGGTTTTACCTTACGATTTCTTTTACTTTCTAGTTTCTTGTTTTTACATCGATGAATTCTTGTTTGAGACTTAGCTTTATTATTCTTGAAATCATGTTTCTTGGCTAGATTCTTTAACTACCTAGGCATGACAATGGTTTAAATAAAGTTTGGATTTTTATTCGGTTTTTGGCGTGGTTTATGGATTTTCTTGTATTGTAAAGGCTATGGATTTTAACATTGCCCTTAGTCTTTTTATTTCTTATTTATTTTTAGTTTTTTAGTCGGTTTCCATTCTAATTGAGGGCAATGTAGAGTTTAAGTGTGAGGATGAGAAACTATCATTTAGTGTCGTTAGTATAGTGAGCCTTGAGTCATAAAAAGCCGAAAAATACAAAAAAAATGAAAAATTTCAAAAAAATCCAAAAAAATTAAAAAAAAATTAGAAAATGTCTTTTGAAATAACAAGTTTGCAAAATAAAAGCGAAAAATGATAGAAAAGTCGGGTTTTTGTTCGGGTTCAAATAATAATAATATGAAATAATATTATCGTGCTTGTGTCTAGTTTGGGATGGGCGGGTAGGCTCGGTTCGGTTCTGGGTTCCTTTGATCTTAAAATATACCTAATTGTCGGTCTACTAGTGGGTTCTCATCTAGGGAAAGTGGGGAACTTGAAACCGCCAAAAATAGTATAAGGGATGCCGTTATAAGCTAAGATCGTTAGAGTTTTTGGTCATTATCTCGTTGGAAAAGAAAAAAAGAAATGAAATAAACGAGCTAGAAACTAAATGAAAGTAGTCATTCCTATGTAGTCGGTGGTTGGGGATAGCGACTCTACAGCCGGATTATCTCTAGGGTGTGTGAAATCGACCTTGCAAATAAAGAAAAATAAATAAAAAGTACCGAAGCCTAAGTAATCCGAGTTGAGGATAGCGACTCTACAGCCGGAATGCCTCTGGGTTAGGGAAAGCAACGTCTACGCTCGAAAAAAAGAAAAAAAATGAAAAATTGATAAAAAAAAATGGAAAGAAAAGAAAAAAAAGAATAGATTTGATTCTAAACTCTCTTGATCTTGGTATAAGGCGGTTAGGAAATAGCCCAATGGTTGTTCCTTTTGTCCTATAAGCTTGAGGGAGGATTAGGTGGACTTTCAATTCTTAGCGTGAGACCTTAGGTAGATTGACCGCACTTGAACTAAAACTTGCATGATAAGGACTTGGAACCGGGTTTGGGTTTAAAGGGACAAGTATACTTGCAATCGCGGCTAACACGAGTTTCGGTTTTAACAAATAATTTAAGCTTTTTTCCCGAATAATTATTCCGTCTATGATTCCGTTTTGCATAATTCTTTTTCGAGGACGAAAAAAGGTTAAGTGTGGGGATATTTGATGTAGGGTAAAATATACATATTTGTCCCGTGTAAATTGTATGTTTTTTGTATAGTTTTTATTTGTTTTTATTTAGTTTTAGTATTATATTACATTATTTTGTGTTTGGCTAGGTTCTGGTGCAAATAGAGCAAAAACGAGTAATATGGAAATGACCAGCCAGTTGGGCAGAGTAAGATGCCAGTGACCAAACTAAAATTGCCGCTATTTTCCGTGAGTAGGCCAAGCCCCCTATCTCTATATCATAAAAGTTGTGGCCAATTAATATATTTTTGGAGGGGTGCAACTACATCGATCAGGATGCATTATATATGTATTATTTTCTTTAGTGATATTCTTGGAGTTGCACATCATTTAATATATGCAATTGAAAGAAGCTGATAAGAGTATATTTGAGGGGAGGCCAGGAGGCGATACAAGATTATTGGGCCAGCCCAGATCATGGAAGTGTATTTAATTTGAATCTCAATGTGCATTACTTGGAAAAGAATTAATTTGGAGGAGGATAATCGAAGACATCAACTGTCGACGCAAAATCAGACGAGGAGATCAGAAGGAGCGGCTTTTGAATATCTTTTGCAAGAATTGAAGCTACGGAATCATCGGGTCGAGCGGGAAACTTGGAGAACAAGAAATTACCGGGTTTTACCTTACGATTTCTTTTACTTTCTAGTTTCTTGTTTTTACATCGATGAATTCTTGTTTGAGACTTAGCTTTATTATTCTTGAAATCATGTTTCTTGGCTAGATTCTTTAACTACCTAGGCATGACAATGGTTTAAATAAAGTTTGGATTTTTATTCGGTTTTTGGCGTGGTTTATGGATTTTCTTGTATTGTAAAGGCTATGGAATTTTAACTTGGTGTATATGCATGCTTGATATTTGTTTCATCGCTGTTTATTGCTTCGTATAATCCTTGGTGACGGTCTATATCACATAATAGGGTTGTGCTAGGGTTCTTGATTTAGGTGAGTGTCTGTATCACATAATAAATCTTTAACTCTTTAAGGTGAAATTACGTAACTAACCTTAGAAGTAATATTCGGTAATTTAATAAAATCAGGTGTTCTGCTAATCTTGTCGCTGTGAGGCTCGAGGTTATTAATAGGTCTCGGTTTGGTTTATAGCTAGGTCTAAGAAATTGGTCTAGTCCTTAAACATTCTCTTGTATATTAAACCAAGATTAAAATCCAAAGTTGACTTAGACTTTCGCGCTGTGAGGTAGATTGTCTTATTTAGGCACTTTCAAGAAACTAGAGGACTGTGAGGAAATCTAGAAAACCGGTAATCATAACAGCCTAGGTAGTGCCACAAGAATCACCTTGAGAGGGATTGAGGGGCTTAGTTGGTATCTTAATAGGTTTAGCATTTAAAGATCCCGGTTCCATACCACAAAACTATCGAATAGAAATCCATTCTGAGTTAAACTTGCATCTAGCCTAGGTAGTCTTCATCGCCACTGGTTCTAGTCTTCGTCCAAGTTTGTGTCTAGTTATTTAGCATTATTTTAATATTTTCTTTAGGATTTTTAGAAACCCCCCCAATCAATAAACAATTAGTTAAAGTCCGTGTCAGTCTAAGTCTAGATAGAGTCATTAGCGTAATGTAGTAGAGTCTCTTGGGTTCGATACTCGGACTTCCTTAGGCTATATTGCATCGATCGGTACACTTGTCGGTCGTGTGGTTTAGGTTTTAGAGAGTCTTAGTTTTATAAATTTAAAACTTAGAGAGTCTAGTTTAGGGTTTATTTTAGTTAAACCACTTTTAGCACATCAAGTTTTTGGCGCCGTTGCCGGGGACTCTTTGGCGATTGCGTTGATTACTTTGTTTGGATTTAGTTAACATATTACGTGCTATTTGTTTGTTTGTTGAGTCGTAGGAGTCTAAATTATAAAAATACATATATATATATATATATATATATATATATTTGTTTTAGTGTCTTTTCTAGTTTAGTGAGTCGGTTGTTAGAGTCTTCTTACTTGTTCGAGATGGCGAATCGCACCGTCTACGAGCAGGCTACTACTGGTTTCGCTGGCGCTACTTCACCCATCACCCTTCCGAATATTGCAAATGATAGGTCCTGGCAGATTCCTTCTTACATCATGACGGCCATTACCAATTCTTGCCAGTTCCATGGTCGTGACGACGAGGATGCTCCCGCTCACATAAATCGCATCACTCGCCTTTGCAGCACCTTCTCCATTGAGGGTGTTAATCTAGAGACCAGGTACCTTCAGGTTTTCCCATTCTCTCTAGCTGGACGCGCAGCCGTCTGGTTCGATTCTCAGCCCGCATGCACTTTCACTACTTGGGCTGGTCTTCGCGATGCTTTCATAGCCAAATATTTCCCACCAGCCAAGGCGTCTCGCCTTCGTGATCAGATTCACTCCTTCCGTATGGAGCCTGATGAGCCATACCACTTAGCTTGGGAGCGTTTTCAGACGCTTCTTTCCTGTTGTTCGCAGCATGGTTTGTCTGATTGGGCGTTAGTTGAAAAGTTTTACAATGGTCTTACTCATGAGATTAGAGCTCGTTTTGATACTTCAGCAGGAGGGCAGCTTATGGGAAAAAAGACGGTGAATGAGTGTAACGATTTGTTTGAGAGTTTCGCCCACTCTGATATGGATTACGGCACTATCAGCAGGACTTCCATTCCTGTGCGTACCTCCTCGGCCGGTCGACGGGTAAACCAAGTTAGCTTGGATCCATCGATAGCTGCTATAGTCGAGAGTTTGAGGCAAGAGTTGAGGCAAGAGGTGAGGCAAGAGTTGAATGAGATTAAGAAGAAAGTTGATAGGTGTGAGGTTTGTAGGGGAGGTCACGACACGCTCGATTGTCCCACTCTTACTCTAGAGCAGGTTGAGTTCATAGCGGGCCAGTCTAGGGGTCAATTTAGTAATAATAATAATAATATTTTTAACTCCAGCTGGCATGGTAGTGGTAGTAGTAGTGGATATCGCCCTTTAGGCAATCCCCCTGGTTTCCCACCTGGTCAGTATCAAAATAGGGGGCCGGGTCTTTACAAGAGTAGTGGTTCGGGTCAGAGTGGTCAGTATAGTGGTTCAGGAGGTCAGTTTGCTAGTGGGGGGTCGAATCAAGAGAGCCAAGGCAGTGACAAGGTTTTACAGGGAAGTTTGAGCAGGATGGAGGAGATGTTCCCTCAGATGATGATGCAGAATCAGGCGTTCGCTAAAAGTCAGGAGCAGATTAATAAAAGTCACGAACTTCAGCTTAAAAATCAAGAGTCTACTCTTTTAGATCTTAAGAGAACAGTAGGGGATATAGCTAGGCAGTTGAGAGAATCCTCTTCTGGTCAGTTTTCAGGTACCACGCACCCAACCAACAATTCTGTGAAAGCAATCACTACTCGTAGTGGGAAGAGTCTAGGGGAGGTCGTGAGAGAGAATGTTGAGTTAGAGAGTGATGGTGAGGTAGATGAGGAGATAGAGATGGAGGCCCCAGGTAAGGTGCAACATAGGCTAGACCCAGCAAGTACCACACATACCGAGGAGCCTCAGGTTGAGAGGAGAGTAGAGAAGCAACCAGTTAGGGTTAGGCCACCGCCCGTATTTGATCCTTCCCGTCTTCCGTTTCCCGGCCGTTTTAAGCAGCAGCAATACGCTAGGGAATACGAGAAATTTCTTGAAATGTTCACCCAATTAAAAGTCAATCTTCCGTTCATAGAGGCCCTGAGATCCATGCCCAAATACGCCAAGTTCCTTAAGGATTTTCTTAAGCGTAAGGATAGGTTAGGTGAGTGTTCTAATACTCCATTGAATGGAGATTGTTCTGCGGTGATCTTAAACAAACTTCCTAAGAAACTCACTGATCCGGGCATATTCACGATCCCATGTTTGTTTGGTGGTGATGTTAAAAACCACGCGTTGGCAGACCTTGGTGCTAGTATTAATTTGATGCCATATTCGTTTTACAAAAAACTAGGCCTTGGTGATTTGAAGCCAACTCGTATGACCCTCTCGTTAGCCGATAAGACAGTTAAGTACTCGAGGGGGATTGTAGAGAATTTGCTAGTTAAAGTAGATCAGTTTGTCTTCCCGGCGGATTTCGTAGTGCTAGATATGGAGGCCGATGAAAACGTGTCGTTGATTTTAGAGCGCCTGTTCTTGAACACCGCTAAAGCGCTTATAGATGTCTTCTTAGGCACAATCACACTTAGAGCGAGCGACGAATCGGTAGTTTTCAAGGTGAATAATGCGAGAGGGCCGAGTGAGAGAGTCGAGGGGAGAATGAAAGGGTTGAGAGTGATGAGAAAAAAGGTGGTGAGTGAGCCAAGTTTAGAGAAGGTGATAAAACCCAAGTGTGGGGATCCACCTGATAGGAGAGTCGAGGAGTTGGAAGAGAGATTGATGAGGTTAGAATCTAAGATAGAGATACTGAGCAAGGCTCAGTGTGGGGATAGGTTTTGATATGAAACATCTAGATTCAAACCGCCTGATGACGAATTGAGAGAGTGTGAGAGATATGGGGATAGGAGAGATGCGGGCAATGTTAGGAATGGTATTGCTACGGCCCGTAAGAGTTGGTATGGAGGTGAGCTGCGCTTGTATGATCCTCCATGAGTGCGTGAACAGTTGTGACCCACTTGTAGAGTTTGTATTTTGAATCTTTTATTCTGTACCATGAGTCTAATTTAGTAGTATTGAGTTAGTCGCTTGTGTCGAGTCGGTATTGCTTTGGTGTTTTCTTGTTTTTGTTTATGCAGGTTTGAATATGTACCACCCGTACTCAATCTCCATTCGGGTGATTTTGGAGCTGCTTATCAGATTTCAGGCATTTATCAAGCATGTTAGTCAGTGTCAAAGCCGATCGCGACCGAAATGCTATATGATCGAGCTGGATTGGACGAGAGTTTTGGAGCATCCGCGCGAATTAAACCAGCTAAATCCTTTCCAATTTGCCCTTAGTCTTTTTATTTCTTATTTATTTTTAGTTTTTTAGTCGGTTTCCATCCTACATTGAGGGCAATGTAGAGTTTAAGTGTGAGGATGAGAAACTATCATTTAGTGTTGTTAGTATAGTGAGCCTTGAGTCATAAAAAGCCGAAAAATACAAAAAAAATGAAAAATTTCAAAAAAATCCAAAAAAATTAAAAAAAAAAATTAGAAAATGTCTTTTGAAATAACAAGTTTGCAAAATAAAAGCGAAAAATGATAGAAAAGTCGGGTTTTTGTTCGGGTTCAAATAATAATAATATGAAATAATATTATCGTGCTTGTGTCTAGTTTGGGATGGGCGGGTAGGCTCGGTTCGGTTCTGGGTTCCTTTGATCTTAAAATATACCTAATTGTCGGTCTACTAGTGGGTTCTCATCTAGGGAAAGTGGGGAAATTGAAACCGCCAAAAATAGTACAAGGGATGCCGTTATAAGCTAAGATCGTTAGAGTTTTTGGTCATTATCTCGTTGGAAAAGAAAAAAAGAAATGAAATAAACGAGCTAGAAACTAAATGAAAGTAGCCATTCCTATGTAGTCGGTGGTTGGGGATAGCGACTCTACAGCCGGATTATCTCTAGGGTGTGTGAAATCGACCTTGCAAATAAAGAAAAATAAATAAAAAGTACCGAAGCCTAAGTAATCCGAGTTGAGGATAGCGACTCTACAGCCGGAATGCCTCTGGGTTAGGGAAAGCAACGTCTACGCTCGAAAAAAAGAAAAAAAATGAAAAATTGATAAAAAAAAAATGGAAAGAAAAGAAAAAAAAGAATAGATTTGATTCTAAACTCTCTTGATCTTGGTATAAGGCGGTTAGGAAATAGCCCAATGGTTGTTCCTTTTGTCCTATAAGCTTGAGGGAGGATTAGGTGGACTTTCAATTCTTAGCGTGAGACCTTAGGTAGATTGACCGCACTTGAACTAAAACTTGCATGATAAGGACTTGGAACCGGGTTTGGGTTTAAAGGGACAAGTATACTTGCAATCGCGGCTAACACGAGTTTCGGTTTTAACAAATAATTTAAGCTTTTTTCCCGAATAATTATTCCGTCTATGATTCCGTTTTGCATAATTCTTTTTCGAGGACGAAAAAAGGTTAAGTGTGGGGATATTTGATGTAGGGTAAAATATACATATTTGTCCCGTGTAAATTGTATATTTTTTGTATAGTTTTTATTTGTTTTTATTTAGTTTTAGTATTATATTACATTATTTTGTGTTTGGCTAGGTTCTGGTGCAAATAGAGCAAAAACGAGTAATATGGAAATGACCAGCCAGTTGGGCAGAGTAAGATGCCTGTGACCAAACTAAAATTGTCGCTATTTTCCGTGAGTAGGCCGAGCCCCCTATCTCTATATCATAAAAGTTGTGGCCAATTAAATATATTTTTGGAGGGGTGCAACTACATCGATCAGGATGCATTATATATGTATTATTTTCTTTAGTGATATTCTTGGAGTTGCACATCATTTAATATATGCAATTGAAAGAAGCTGATAAGAGTATATTTGAGGGGAGGCCAGAGGCGATACAAGATTATTGGGCCAGCCCAGATCATGGAAGTGTATTTAATTTGAATCTCAATGTGCATTACTTGGAAAAGAATTAATTTGGAGGAGGATAATCGAAGACATCAACTGTCGACGCAAAATCAGACGAGGAGATCAGAAGGAGCGGCTTTTGAATATCTTTTGCAAGAATTGAAGCTACGGAATCATCGGGTCGAGCGGGAAACTTGGAGAACAAGAAATTACCGGGTTTTACCTTACGATTTCTTTTACTTTCTAGTTTCTTGTTTTTACATCGATGAATTCTTGTTTGAGACTTAGCTTTATTATTCTTGAAATCATGTTTCTTGGCTAGATTCTTTAACTACCTAGGCATGACAATGGTTTAAATAAAGTTTGGATTTTTATTCGTTTTTGGCGTGGTTTATGGATTTTCTTGTATTGTAAAGGCTATGGAATTTTAACTTGGTGTATATGCATGCTTGATATTTGTTTCATCGCTGTTTATTGCTTCGTATAATCCTTGGTGACGGTCTATATCACATAATAGGGTTGTGCTAGGGTTCTTGATTTAGGTGAGTGTCTGTATCACATAATAAATCTTTAACTCTTTAAGGTGAAATTACGTAACTAACCTTAGAAGTAATATTCGGTAATTTAATAAAATCAAGTGTTCTGCTAATCTTGTCGCTGTGAGGCTCGAGGTTATTAATAGGTCTCGGTTTGGTTTATAGCTAGGTCTAAGAAATTGGTCTAGTCCTTAAACATTCTCTTGTCTATTAAACCAAGATTAAAATCCATAGTTGCCTTAGACTTTCGCGCTGTGAGGTAGATTGTCTTATTTAGGCACTTTCAAGAAACTAGAGGACTGTGAGGAAATCTAGAAAACCGGTAATCATAACAGCCTAGGTAGTGCCACAAGAATCACCTTGAGAGGGATTGAGGGGCTTAGTTGGTATCTTAATAGGTTTAGCATTTAAAGATCCCGGTTCCATACCACAAAACTATCGAATAGAAATCCATTCTGAGTTAAACTTGCGTCTAGCCTAGGTAGTCTTCATCGCCACTGGTTCTAGTCTTCGTCCAAGTTTGTGTCTAGTTATTTAGCATTATTTTAATATTTTATTTAGGATTTTTAGAAACCCCTCAATCAATAAACAATTAGTTAAAGTCCGTGTCAGTCTAAGTCTAGATAGAGTCATTAGCGTAATGTAGTAGAGTCTCTTGGGTTCGATACTCGGACTTCCTTAGGCTATATTGTATCGATCGGTACACTTGCCGGTCGTGTGGTTTAGGTTTTATAGAGTCTTAGTTTTATAAATTTAAAACTTAGAGAGTCTAGTTTAGGGTTCAATTTAGTTAAACCACTTTTAGCACATCAAAACTCAATCGAACTCAATCGAAAACGAATTATGATAATTGGTGGCAAAAAGACAGCGCGAGATAGGAATGCTTGTATGTAGATATAGTGGTTGGGATTAAAAGTAATTTGAATAGGTAACTCCATTGTATCCTCACCTATCGCAATCGAAATCGAAATATCAAAAATCGTCGCACCGAACGCGATCAGGCAGCTGAACGATCAGGCTCTTAGCCGATCGAACAGCCCAGCAGATCGGACTGTTGTCCTATCGGAATGCCTGGCCGATCGGCCAGCCCTTTCCTCTTTTGGCAGCCTATAAGTACCCTTGTCATTGTCATACTTACCATTTTTGGTAAGCTCTGACCGACCAGCTCTTGCTCCCCTCTTTTTCTCAGATTACTTCCGATTCCGGTAAGATTTCAACCTAAATCTTGTACTTTCTTGATCTACACGCACTCCTACACCTTTCTATCTTTCAAATCTTAATTTCCAACCGTGAAATCATCAAGATTCAAGTGTTCTAGGATGATGTCATCAGGGTGTTCTTGAAGAACTTCATGTTTTGGCCTCAATCCACCAAGAATAACTTGGATCTAGCCGATTTTCACATAAACAAACAAGGATCTTTCCTAGATCTAAACATTTACACGGTGAAAAGGATTGAAAGATGGTTTTCCAACTTTCTTTCAACTCTTTTACACTCAATGTTTTCAAAACCGATAGAAACGGAGCTTGTACCGACTTGCAGATCATTCCGATGGTTGCATGACTCAAGATCCGGATTCTATCCACGAGGTTTACTGATTTCGGGTTGAACGTTAAACTCCGTTCCGAACAGTTCACCGGCCGGCGTTGGGTGATTTCTGTCCGATCAGGAGGAACGAGTAAGAACGAGGGTTCTATGGTTCAACTTGTTGTCAAAACACCTCGATATAACGACAAAACAAACCAGAACAGCCAAGTGTTAGACGAACAGGCCGACCAGGTCAGGATGCTGACCGATCGGACTGCTGCCCGAACGGACAGCCAGCCGATCGGATGAGTCAGCCGATCGACCAGGCCAGGCGATCGGCTAGCATATGGTCCCACACTCGAACAGTTCATTGAAGTCTAGTATTGAACGAACTGTCGTTCGATCGGACTGCCATTCGAACGGATTACTCTTCGGATCATGAGATACTATACTTCAACACTTAATCGATTTTCAACATGTTCGATGCACTGACAGCCGTCCGACCGGATGACACCTTGCTGAGAACTTGTTTACTAAAGTACCTAACCGATCGGATACCCGACTGATCGAACGTCCGTTCGATCGATCGACCTAAAAGGTAAAGATACTTCAATGTTTTCAAATGCTACAACGAAAACTTCAAAAGTCAAACCATCATACACAAACACATCCTCCTCAAAGGAAGAAACAATCCACTCGAACAGCCATCCGATCGGCCTACCGACCGACCGAACAGCTGTCTGAACGGACTGCAAACCAAACGGTCAGCTATCTGATCGGACTACCGTCCGATCGACCAGCTGTCTGACTCTCCAACACTTGTTTTCCGTTCTACGCATTGCTTATCATTATGCTATCGAACTATTCAGGCTAACCTTACTCTCAAGTGCTCCCTTCAATCCATCAATCATTGTGAGTATACTCGACCCCGTTTTGCTTTAACACTTTTGGGTGTTACATACGTTGCTTATTCTAAATCACAATCGAACACACTACTCAATTATTCGAACGCTAACCGTTACCGCATGTATTTCGTGACTAAATGAATGCTTGTTGTTATGTTTACACGTGGAATGATGTCTACCTGCCTTAACGACGATAGTAATATAGTTTGGACTCAGCACCCGTTCACACGGGGGTTGTTAAGGACAATTACTTGCATGGATTACGGTGGTAATCATGCATTGCGAACTGCCTCGGGCAGTCAACCCGCAGTCATTGGTATCGATAGATCCATGTCGATAATTAACATGCTTCGTTTTCCTCTGTGTACGTGTTGGTTATGCGTACACTATTTCGAACTCTATATGCTATTATCAAACTTGAATGCTCACCTTTACATTTTATGTATTGACTTTATTTTAACGTATGTGACAGGTGTTTAAGATGCTTATCTACTAGGAAGGCGAAGCTAGAATAAAAGTCTAGAGCATAGTTGTCTGTAGATCTTGCTGCTTGAGTCTCTAGACATAGATGAACAATATTTATATTTAAATCTGAGTTGTCGGAACATAATATTTGACTAGATTTTATCTGTAATAATTTGTTTGCTATTTGAGGTACGGTATGGGACGTATTATATAAATTGAATAGTAATGATAATTGTTATGGAAGCTTCTGGACAATCTGTTTCGCTCAGTGCAATGCCCCGATGATTCCGCCATCGGTTGGGGTGTGAGAGATTGGTATCAGAGCCATAACTATAGGGAATTAGGCTAGACACGACCTAGTCCGGGTCGATGTCTTAGAGACCTAGACTATAGTTAGGAACCAACAGTCCAAGCTTATGTGATATATATCCTGCTAAATCTCGCTTACACTACACTCTCACCGCACTCGAATTTTCAATAATGAGAAGGTGATTTAGTCAAGATTAGGTGTGAAAACCGCAGACTCTCGACTAAATTGTTGGATCAATGCTGTTTTATCAACTTATCAATGATCTCTTCATTATACTTTTCAATAACGAACGCTTGTTCAGCGAGGAATTATATCAAATCAGGAGTGAAATTCGTATTTTGATGAATAATCTCCTCTATTTTACTGAAATCAAGGGAAAGTTGTCAAGCCAGGGGTGAAACCCTAACCTTGTCGGCTTGCCCGTGATTTTATCGAAACTCTCACCAAAGCCTCGACGGACTCCAATGACCTGAACTCACGAGTATGACCTAGGAAGTGCGTGCCGAATGCCTAAGAATCGAGGCAGAGGCCGATTCCGAAAGTCGAAATGTGACGACAAGTCTATTGAGAATAGTCGAATCGCTTTGGATAGTCGATGTCTAGTAGCCGCAGACAATCCATTTCTCGATTTTTTACATGTTTCGATTTTGAGCCCGCAACTGCCGACTCTGATAATTCGTCGATTTTATGTGTGTTATGTGTTTACATGTTTAAATTTTTGAGGATTATTCGACTTTGCTACCACTTCGATCGACACACACAATTCGCACTGCTCTTCTGTCCCAATACGTTGTCAAGTCACCGCAAATCTAGACGAAATTATGCTACGATATACGCTTACAGTATACTCGACATGCTATACGATTATACTATACTACTCGATATACTAAGCGCGATCGAAATATACGAACGACACGCGAGCTTTGAATGATAGGTTTCTGTATGGTGACTGCCACTGTGATTAAATGTGTATGTGCGTCTGTGTCTCTGTGTTTCTGTGCTTCTGTGCCCTACGTGCTGATGTGCTTCTGTGACTACGTGCATCTGTGGTTATGTGCCTACGTGTTTGTGAAATACATGCTTCGACGTGTTCCTAAGCTTTAGTAAGTAGTAGACGTGTGAGGTGAGATTCGATTTTGATGTGTCTGAGACCTACGACGATGTCTGTTGCAGACCATTTCGTCATCTGGACACCGAACCCCACTTACTCGCCAAGAGAAGAGAGACAGACGTCTTGCTGCTATCATCGCCAAGCAAGTAGCAAAAGCTGTGAGCGATGTCTATGAAAATGTCAGCAAATCTTCCGTGGAGTCGAGAACTGAAGCTCCCAAAGATGCTACCAGGACTGCCTTTAGCTTCAAACAGTTCAAGGCATGCGGACCAAAGGAATTCACCGGAGAAGATGGCCCAACAGCTATGTTTCAATGGTTTGATTCCATCGAAGTCACTCTGCGCCAAAGCGGCTGTCCAGAAAATCTCCGTACCCTAAACGCAACCGGCGTCTTCCAGTCCTGAGCTCTAGACTGGTGGACGGCTGAACGAAACAAACGCGGGAATGATGCAACTTATGAGCTGACATGGGAAGAGATGAAAGCCATCATGATGGACGAATTCTGCCCTCCCCATGAACGCCAAAAACTGGAGCACGAGTTTTGGAACATTAAGCAGAAGGATGGAGATAACGCAGCCCTAACTACTCACTTTAAGCAACTCAGCATCATCTGTCCCGATCAAGTCAAGACGTCAGACATGGCCATCAAGAAGTACATTCGAGCTCTACCCGATTGTGTTGCCGATTTTGTTCACGCCGCAAAGACCTCATCAATTGAACAGACTTACTTGCTTGCCGCCGAGATCAACGATAAGCGAGTAAAAGCTGGTTTCTGGGATAAGCCCTCCAAGTCTCTCTGCACCAAGCCACCACTACATCGACTGCTGAAACCGCCACTGCTCAATCATCCAAGTCATCACGCCGCAAGAAGAAGCACAACAACAGCAGCTCCAACAACAAGAACTGTGCGGTCACTACCACTGCTGCTCCCCTGCAAGCCGTACCGGCTCAGCAGTAGTCTCATCATGGACCAGCACCAGCTGCTCAAGCGCCGCCAGCAAAGCGTGCTTACACAGGTCCCCACCTGCTCTGCCCGACATGCTCATATCATCATCCGGTGGGTCTTGCCTGTCGTTTCTGCGCTCATTGCAATTTGTACGGTCATTTCACTGCCAACTGTCGCTATGGTCCCCGTAACACCGCAACTCCTGCCACTGCTCATCAAGCTCAACTCCCAGCCCCGCAAGGCCAACACGCAACTCAGGCAACCGCGATCAATGCTCGAGTCTGCTTCGCATGTGGTGACCCTAACCACTTTGCAAACATGTGCCCGAACAGGGTTGTGAAGCAAGAGCCCCAGCAGCAGCAGCAGCCTCAGCAGCAGCAACAAGCAGCACGCGCCAGAACCTTCAATATCAATGCTCGTCAAGCCCAGGTTGACAACAACGTGGTTAATGATACGTTTCTTGTGAATGGTATTTATGCATCGTGTTTGTTTGATACTGGAGCCGATAATTGCTTTGTGTCGTTTGAATTCGAGAAGCTCCTTAGTCGTAAATGTTCTTATCTCCCCTCGTCGTTCGAAGTTGAAGTCGCTACTGGAAGAACTGTCGCCGTTAATTATGTTCTTTGTGATTGTACTCTCGAGCTCAACAATCACATCTTCCCAATCGATCTCATTCTGATGCAACTCGGAAGTTTTGACATTATAGTAGGCATAGACTTCCTTCGCGAAAACCATGCTGAAATTGTATGCTTTGACAAGATGATTCGATTCTCACTCGCGAATGGTGATTTACTATGTGTCTACGGTGAAACTACTTCGAAAGGTCTCAAGCTTATGTCATGTGTCCAAGCTAGCAAGTATCTCCGCAAGGAATACAGAGCTTTCTTGGCTAACATTGTAGTAGCGGAGAAGGAAAAGAAAGGGAGTCTTGGTATAAAAGACGTCCCTGTGGTCCGAGAATTTCCTCAGGTGTTCCCTGAAGATCTTCCCGGATTATCGCCAACTCGTGATATCGACTTCCGTATCGACCTCATTCCTAGAGCTAACCCCGTAGCCAAAGCTCCTTACCGATTAGCGCCGTCAGAAATGCGTGAACTCTCGAACCAACTCCAGGAATTACTTGAAAAAGGCTTTATTCACCCGAGCACCTCTCCTTGGGGCGCACCAGTCCTCTTCGTTAAAAAGAAGGATGGGTCGTTCAGGATGTGTATCGACTACCGGGAATTGAATAAGTTAACCATCAAGAACCGTTATCCCCTACCTCGCATCGACGATTTGTTTGATCAACTGCAAGGTGCTACGTGTTTCTCGAAGATCGATCTACGCTCAGGCTATCATCAGTTACGCATTCAGGAAGAAGATATACCTAAAACCGCTTTTCGCACTCGTTACGGCCACTATGAGTTCGTTGTTATGCCTTTTCGTTTAGCCAACGCACCCGCGGTTTTCATGGATCTGATGAATCGCGTGTGTAAGCCGTATCTTGACCGTTTCGTCATCGTGTTCATCGACGATGTCTTGATCTATTCCAAATCGAAAGCTGAACACGTGCAACATCTACGTTTGGTTCTCGAGTTACTCCAGGGGAACCAACTCTATGCCAAGTTCTCCAAGTGCTAATTCTGGTTAGAAGAGGTTCAGTTTCTGGGTCACATCGTGAATAGTCAAGGAATTCATGTCGATCTTGCCAAGATCGAAGCAGTTAAGAGTTGGATTACGCCTAAGAACCCGTCTGAAGTCCGTTCTTTTCTCGGATTAGCGGGCTATTATCGATGATTTATCGAAGGATTCTCCAAGATCGCTGTGCCGCTTACCGCTCTTACCCATAAAGACAGGTCTTTTGTTTGGGGAACCGAACAAGAGTCTGCTTTCCAAACCGTCAAGCATAAGCTTTGCAATGCTCCTGTTCTCACGTTGCCCGATGGGAACGACGGTTTCATTGTCTATTGTGATGCTTCTAACCTCGGTCTCGGTTGTGTTCTCATGCAACGGGACAAGGTTATAGCTTACGCTTCTCGACAGCTCAAAATCCACGAGAAGAACTATACAACCCACGATCTCGAGCTAGGCGCGGTTGTTTTTGCATTAAAGATTTGGCGACACTACCTGTATGGTACCAAGTGTACGATCTTCACCGATCACAGGAGTTTACAACACATCTTGGATCAGAAAGAACTCAATATGCGTCAACGCCGATGGGTAGAACTCCTCAACAATTACGACTGTGAGATTCGTTATCACCCAGGCAAGGCAAATGTCGTTGCCGACGCACTCAGCAGACGGAGTTATTTGCTCAGCATACGTAATACCCAAGCCCAACACGATCTCGAAACCCTCATCTGCGAAGCCCAACATGCATGCTTTAATGAACGCACCTTGAAGAATGAGAGAATCTATCACGATGGAGCTCAGCTTGTAAGCAAGTCAAATGGGATCTTCTATTTTCTGGACCGAATTTGGATCCCCAAGCGGACCGAGTTGCGAAAGATTTTAATGGACGAAGCCCACAGATCCCGGTATTCTGTTCATCCCGGTGCCAATAAAATGTACCAGGATCTTCGCTACAAGTACTGGTGGCCGGGCATGAAAAGGGATATCACTCTCTATGTCGGAAAATGCCTGACTTGTGCAAGAGTCAAGGCTGAACATCAAAGACCCTCTGGCCTACTCGAACAACCTCCAATCCCTATATGGAAGTGGGAGAGTATAACTATGGATTTCATAACCAAGCTTCCACCCTCGTCATCAGGTCATGACAACATTTGGGTTGTCGTTGATCGTTTGACCAAATCAACCCACTTTTTGCCAATACGGGAAGACTACAAGGTAGAACGATTAGCCCGAATCTACACCGACGAGATCATTTGTAATCATGGTACGCCTCGTGACATCATCTCTGACCGTGATGCTCGGTTTACGTCGCGATTGTGGGAAACGTTTCAAGCAGCTCTCGGTACGTCGCTTAACCTAAGTACCGCATTCCATCCTCAAATCGACGGACAGACTAAAAGAACGATCCATACTCTTGAAGACATGCTCCGTGCATGTGTCATAGACTTCGGTGGCAATTGGAATAAATACCTGCCGCTAGTCGAATTCTCGTACAACAACAGTTATCATACCAGCATTCATATGGCACCATTCGAGGCCCTGTATGGATGAAGATGTCGATGGCCTATTGTATGGCACGAGATCGGTCACTCGCAATTAACCGGTCCCGATCTATTGCAAGAAACGACTGACAAAGTCCTCCAAATTCGAGACAACTTGTTGAAAGCTCAGGATAGACAGAAAATTTACGCCGATAAACGATGCAAGCCCCTTGAATTTGACGTTGGCGACTACGTACTCCTAAAGGTATCACCTTGGAAGGGTGTGGTCAGATTCGGCAAGAAAGGGAAAGTAGCGCCTCGATATGTTGGACCTTTTAAGATTCTGGAAAGGATCGGAAAAGTCGCCTACAGACTCGAACTACCGGAGGAACTCAGTAACGTCCACCCGACTTTCCATGTGTCAAACCTCCGAAAGTGCCTGGCTGAGCATGATCTGATTGTACCTCTCGACGACCTTCAGATAAACGAAACGCTACACTTCGTGGAAAAGCCTGTCGAAATCATGGATCGCCAAACCAAGCAACTCAGACGCTCGCGCATTCCTATCGTGAAAGTCCGATGGGAAGGCAAACAAGGCGCAGAGTTCACTTGGGAACTCGAAAGCGACATGAAGGCAAAGTACCCGCAGTTGTTTAAATGAAAGTCTAGAGAGAGAGTTCTCAAACGTGATTCACGGAGTTGTACACCTTCGGCCTAATTTCGGGACGAAATTCCCTAAACAAGGGGAGGCTGTAATACCCCGTGTTTTCGAATGTCAAAGTCAAGATTGACTTTTTTCGACAGTAGTTAATTTTATGTTTATGTTTACCTTAGTTGTATTATGTGGAGTAATTAATTACAATCGAATTAATCAAAGTTTATTTATCAATGCGAACCGATTGACGACATTGAATAACATGAAGTAACAATGCGATAAAGCTAAATAATCAGTAATCGAACTAACCTAATCATCATCGAACTCGAGACTCGAATTACGTGAATTTTGGTGTTAATATATGTGTGTGTGTGCCTTATGTGTTACTTGTGCGTGTTTACTTTATGTTATGTGTGGATCAATCGAATCGAAACTCGAAACTCAATCGAAAACCAATTATGATAATTGGTGGCGAAAAGACAGCGCGAGATAGGAATGCTTGTATGTAGATATAGTGGTTGGGATTAAAAGTAATTTGAATAGGTAACTACATCGTATCCTCACCTGTCGCAATCGAAATCAAAATATCAAAAATCGCCGCACCGAACGCTCGAATCAGGCAGCTGAACGATCAGGCCCTCAGCCGATCGAACAGCCCAGCCGATCGGACTGCTGTCTGATCGGACAGGCTGTCCGATTGGGATGCCTGGCCGATCGGCCATCCCTTTCCTCTTTTGGCAACCCATAAATACCCATGTCATTGTCATACTTACCATTTTTGGAAATCTCTGACCGACCAGCTCGTGCTCCCCTCTTTTTCTCAGATTCCTTCCGATTCCGGTAAGATTTCATCCTAAATATTGTACTTTCTTGATCTACACGCACTCCTACACCTTTCTATATTTCAAATCTTGATTTCTAACCGTGAAAATCATCAAGATTCAAGTGTTCTAGGATGATGTCATCATGGTGTTCTTGAAGAACTTCATGTTTTGGCCTCAATCCACCAAGAATAACTTGGATCTAGCCGATTTCCACATAAACAAACAAGGATCTTTCCTAGATCTAAACATTTACACGGTGAAAAGGATTGAAAGATGGTTTTCCAACTTTCTTTCAACTCTTTTACACTCAATGTCTTCAAAACCGATAGAAACGGAGCTTGTGCCGATTTGCAGATCATTCCGATGGTTGCATGACTCAAGATCTGGATTCTATCCATGAGGTTTACCGATTTTGGGTTGAACGTTAAACTCCGTTCCGAACAGTTCACCGGCCGGAGTTGGGTGATTCCTGTCCGATCAGGAGGAACGAGTAAGAACGAGGGTTCTATGGTTCAACTTGTTGTCAAAACACCTCGATATAACGACGAAACAAACCAGAACAACCAAGTGTTAGACGAACAGGCCGACCAAGTCAGGATGCTGACCGATCGAACTGCTGTCCGAACGGACAGCCAGCTGATCGGATGAGTCAGCCGATCGACTAGGCCAGTCGATCGGCTAGCATATGGTCCCACACTCGAACAGTTCATTGAAGTCTAGTATTGAACGAACTGCCTTTCGATCGGACAGCCGTCCGAACGGATTACTCTTCGGATCATGAGATACTATACTTCAACACTTAATCGATTTTCAACATGTTAGATGCACTGGGAGTGCCACCCGATCGAACAGCCGTCCGACTAGATGACACCCTGTTGAGAACTTGTTTACTGACGTACCTAACCGATCGGATAGCTGATCGATCGAACGACCGTTCGATCGATCGACCTGAAAGGTAAAGATACTTCAATGTTTTCAAATGCTACAACTAAAACTTTAAAAGTCAAACCATCATACACAAACACATCCTCCTCAAAGGAAGAAACAATCCACTCGAACAGCCATCCGATCGGCCTACCGACCGACCGGACAGCTGTCCGAACGGACTGCAAACCGAACGGTCAGCTGTCCGATCGACCAGCTGTCCGACTCTCCAACACTTGTTTTCCGTTTTACGCATTGCTTATCGTTATGCTATCGAACTATTCAGGCTAACCCTACTGTCAAGTGCTCCCTTCAATCCATCAATCACTGTGAGTATACTCGACCAAGTTTTGCTTTAGCACTTTTGGGTGTTACATACGTTGCTTATTCTAAATCATAAGCGAACACACTACTCAATTATTCGAACGCTAACTGTTATCGCATGTATTACGTGACTAAATGAATGCTTGTTGTTATGTTTACACGTGGAATGTTGTCTACCTGCCTTAACGACGATAGTACTATAGTTTGGACTGAGCACCCGTTCACACGGGGGTTGTTAAGGACAATTACTTGCTTGGATTACGGTGGTAATCATGTATTGCGAACTGCCTCGGGCAGTCAACCCGCAGTCATTGGTATCGATAGATCCATGTCGATAATTAACATGCTTCGTTTTCCTCTGTGTACGTGCTGGTTATGCGTAAACTATTTCGAACTCTATATGCTATTATCAAACTTGTATGCTCATGATGCGTGTGTAGTGTAATATATTTTAGATGTATATTTAAGCCCCTTTTTACACTTTTAGCCAAGTTTTAAATTTATAAAACACGATATTTACTAACACTAAACACACATATGGGCAAGTGCACCCATCGTGGACGTAGTATAGTGTTGGTAAGATACCGAGGTCGTCCAAGGACACAAGAGCTTTTAATACCGGTTTATCCTCAACGTCTAATCAAATCAAAAAGTGATAAAAATGTTTTAAACTAAGAAAAATAAAAACTAACTAAATGCTGAAAAATAAAATAAAATAAAAACAGATAGACAAGATGAATCACTTGGATCCGACACGTGTGTTAGTATAACCTTTGATTATTTTCGCACTTTTGCACTTGTTTAAGAGATTATCTTAGTTATTGTAGTAGGCCCCTCTTTTGAAGGCGACGTTACCCTCAACCCAGTAGTTTGAGTCAGCAAGGATACAATCCTAAAGGGTCGGATTATTGAAAGATAATGAATTAAGTTATTAATGCAAATTGTGGTAGGCCCCGCTTTTGGCGGTGACGTTACCCTCGGCTAAGTAGTCTGAGTCAGCAGGGATACAGTCCTAAATAGCCGTGTTATAGTATTAATAGTAGTTAACTTATGAGGGGGTCAAAGAGTTTGGATCCCCGCCATCCAATACCTATGGGCATTGAAGGAGATCCTACTAAATTTGACCCAGGTCCCAAGCAGGACCTCTAAACGCTGAACAAGGGCAAGACCCTTACCAAACCGTTCCCTTAACCCCCGACCAGGTAGCCAACATACCTCCATATAGACCGTGGAGATATGAATGGTGAAAATCTTTTATTTTATATAGACAGTAAAATAACGCCAAGACACCACGGACAAACGATAAGGAAAGATCACCTTCAACATAAGTAACTAGTTATTAAAGTCATTAATACAAAACCAAATAAAAAGTGCAAATGATTAAAAATAAAAAGTATTATACTAAACACTTGTCTTCAGTCTTCACCAAGTGATGTAAGAGACTTAGGCAAACATGGCCTTGATTGTCAAGAACTCTTACGATCAATCTTGGATCCCGAGACGACTCACACACTCTACGATGGACAATGGATGATGGTGGTGGATGATGGTGTTATGGTGGTGGTGGGTGGTGGATGAAGTGTGAGAGAGGTGGTGTGCCAAGGTATGAAATGGAATGAAGCCAAGCACCCCTATTTATAGGCTGAACAGAAGGCTGGGCACGGCCCCGTGTCCGCTGGACACGCCCCCGTGCCCGTCTGACATTCTCTCTCTTCATTAATTGTAATTCGCAATTACAATTAATGCGCCTGCTGTACTTTCACCACGCCCTCGTGCCCGCTGGACACGGCCCCGTGGTGGGCAATGGAAGTTTCTACTGGTTTGTCTTTTCTGCTGCTTCCTGGGCACGCCCCCGTGTTCGCTGGACACGGGGCGTGTTCAGTCTCTGTTTTCTCTTCTTTGTCTTGGGAGGTGTCGTTGAGGGTCCGGGCAGTCTACTTTTGTTCCTTTTCTTGTATTTATGCTAGAATTAGTTGTCTTTTTGCTTCTTTTGTGATTTTGAGCTCATTTCATCCTGAAAATACAAAAGGAAGACAAAAACACTCTTTTTCCAACATTAGTACTTAAAAAGGGTTAGTTTTATGCCTTAATTGATGTGATTTATATGTTGCATTTTACACACATCAAATACCCCCACACTTGAACTTTTGCTTGTCCTCAAGCAAAACAATTTAAATGTGGCTTACACTCCCAAATGGAATAGGTAGAAGAGAAAGTTTTTAACTTGTCCTAGAGTGTCGGGAATCCAAGGTCTTTGTAAGTTTTATTTTTATTTATTTACAATCCTATTCGTTATGATTTATTTTGAACGTTTCATAAGATAAATTACTTATTTGGGCATAGCATGCCTTATTAAAATTCCATTTATATACAAGTTCACATACCTCACGGGGGTCACTCAACACTCGGCCGAAGGTGTATATTTTTAGTGAATCACTCGAGAGCGGTATGGAACTTACGCCTTCCATAGGCTTGCCAAGCAATCAATCCTCCTCCTTTTTAACTTTTTACCTTTGTAAATATCAAGAGGACTTTTGGGGTGAAGGGTTAGGCTTGGGTTAAAGGTGGGTGGTTGGGTTAGTGGTTAGTAAAAATGGCAAAAAATCGTAAAAAGCGTCGGTTTACGTAAAATACCTTGTCTTTAGCGATTTTTTTATTTTGAAGTATTTCTCCAAACAAGCTTTTATATAGCTTTTGTTTGTTTTTGACTTCATCATTATATATTTTTTTTTCATCACATAAAAAGGCGAGTTTACGAAGAACCGAGCTTGTTACTAAAATAAAGGGTGAAAAATAAAAAGGGTTTTTGGTGGGCAAAAAGGGTTTTGGGGTAATGAAATGAAAGGTTTAGGCTCAAAGGGGCTATCTAGGGGGATTTTGGGTAGGTGGTAAAAAATGAAAAATAATGGTTTTGAAAGAAAAATGGTTAGTCCTAATGCCTCCATCATTTACTTACTTGGGTTTAAGTTGGTAAGGACCGGGAATGTATTGTTGTGGCAAGTTCTAGATTTGTAAGAACCAAGCGGCTATTCACACAAGAAACGAAAAATGAGCATTTAGTCTAAATATGTATATTTTTATGCTCAATAAAGGCTCAAAACTCACTTTTGTGGGAATGGGTTTGTAATGTGATAAAGTATATATAATCGAATTTTTAACTAGACTTGTTATGCCGTTTCATAATTTTCTTATGTTGGTTCTTTGTTATTACGACGCTAACGGTTGTAAACTTATAAAAATATAACCTTTTTAGAACTTGTTATTCCCAACTTAAACTAAGACAAGTAAATAAAAAAAATGAAAAAGTTTTTGAAAAAAAATTTGGGGTGTTTAGTGGTTCCAATAGAGTTTTGTGTAAGGCTTGTGTTTAGGATTTGCAAAATTCAAGGTTTTAGCATCCCCCCCACACTTAAATTACACATTGTCCTCAATGTGTCCAAAAATAAGGTTTTTGGTTGATTAGGATGTGTAAAAGTGGTTTAAAAAACAAAGATTTTTGTTACTGGCATCCTGGACACGGCCCCGTGGTGACCGGGCACGGCCCCGTGGTCAATTGCCAGTAACAAAAATTAGAGAATTGAAACAGAAGCCTGGACACGGGGGCGTGTCCGCTGAACACGGCCCGTGTCCAGTTACCTGAACTGGGTGTTTTCCTGCAGGGGGCTCAGCACGGGGGCGTGTTGGTTGGGCACGACCCGTGTTGAGCCTTCTGTGATGGAGATTTGTGTCGGGTTGCTCTGTTCTTCGTGCATGGTTCCATTTTTCTCGTTCCCTTTTTCATCCATTACCACCATGAGTGTGTTTTATTCTGCAAAATAAGACTAAAAGATTAAACTAAACTAAGGATAGTTCCGCGGAATGCCTCCGTGGTGCGCCACGTTTATAAGGGTCATTGGCTAGACCCGATTCGAGGTTATATATTTTCTGAGTGGGATGCTTGGCGTCCCATGTTACACCGTCGGAGAGCAGCATCCAAGCTCGAATCAATAACCTTCATGTAATTGACCGGGTCGTCATCTTCTATTCTCTTCCCAACTCCGAATTTCACTTCATCATCCCCATACCTCAAGGTGAGTGTCCCGTCATTCATATCCACCACTGCTTGTGCTGTGGCAAGGAAGGGTCTCCCTAGTATAAGGGGGACCTCGGTGTCTTCCTCCATATCGAGTATGACAAAGTCAGCTGGATAAACAAATCTGCTTACCTTTACCAAGACATTCTCGATGACACCTTGTGGGAATTTGACGGATCGATCAGCGAGTTGTATGCTCATTTTTGTAGGGCTCGTGGTTCCCAAGCCGAGCCTTTTGAACATTGACGAGGGCATGAGGTTAATGCTAGCTCCTAGGTCGGCTAAGGCATTGCGAACGGGCGATTCCCCTATTGAGCATGGAATCGTGAAGCTTCCGGGATCGATTTTCTTTTGGGGAAGTTTATTGAGCACGAGGGCAGAGCATTCTTCGCCTAAATTAACTAATTGCAGATTTTCAATTTTCCTCTTATGCGTAAGGAAGTCCCTCATGAATTTAGAGTATTTGGGCATTTGGGTTAGGACTTCGATAAAAGGAATATTGACGTGCAATTGTTTTAACAGACTTTCGAATTTTGCGAATTGCTCATTTGTCTTTTGACGAATTAACCTACCGGGGTACGGAACTCGAGGAGCCTTGGTCGGCTCTGGTGGTGGAGGAGAGTTCTTCTCCTGCAGAGGTGTCGGTACTGTTTCTTCCGTTGGCGGTGGCACTTCTGCAGGCCCTACGGTGCGGTTTCGTAGTGTGATGAGGTGAACTTGCGCCTTTGGGTTTGTTTCGGTATTGCTGGGTAATGCGCCTTGTGGTCTCTCGGAAAAGTTTTGAGCTATTTGATTTAATTGTTTTTCTATGTTTTGAATGCTAGCTTGTTGATTTCTAAAATTAGATTCTAATTGTAGAAATCTTTCCGAGTTTTTCTTATCAGTGTCAGAGACGAGGCGAGATATAGTATCTTCGAGCCTTTCTCGTCCATCTTGTTGTTGAGTGAAATTTTGTGACTCATTTCTTGGTTGCTAAAAGTTTGTTCGTTGGGTTTGTTGGTTACTACTATTGCCGGGTTCCCTCCAACCAAGGTTTGGGTGGTTTCGCCATCCTTGGTTGTAAGTCCACGTTGGGGGACCCGACGGCCTAGGTCTATTATCAATGTAGTTTACCATTTCTTGTTGATCGTCTGTTTCTTTCATGCAACTCCAATTTTCATGTGACCCACCACACCCTTCACAAGCCATAACCGAGACTGTTTTTGTCATTTCTAATTTTTTTATCTTTGAAGAAAGAGCCTCGATTTGGGCTTGTAAAGAAGTGCTTTCATCGACCTTATGGGCGCCCGGGGCGATAGACTTATTTCCCCGGGGGGGTGTGCCATTGAAAATTGGTTTGAGCAATTTCCTCAATTTGATTATATATTTCGTGTGGGCGTCGATTACCTAAAAGTCCCCCGGAGCTAGAATCAAGTGTCTGCCTAGTGTGTGGCAACAATCCATTATAGAAGGTGGATACTTGTTGCCATATTGCGAGGCCGTGATGGGGACACTTGCGTAATAGCTCCTTGAACCTTTCCCAAGTTTCATATAAGGATTCCCCGTCCTCTTGTGAATATGTATTAATTTCAGCCATTAACTTAGCAGTTTTAGAAGGAGGGAAATACTTATATAGAAATTTTTGGGCTAGTTCATCCCAGGTGTTTACCGATCCAGCTGGGAGGGTGTTGAGCCAAGCTTTCGCTCGGTCTTCTAGTGAGAAGGGAAACATACGGAGGCGGATGGCGTCGTTTGATGCTCCATTGATCCGAAAGGTATCACATATTTCTAAGAAATTAGTTATATATAGATGGGGATCCTCGTCCGCAAGCCCATGGAAGGTTGCGGAGTTTTGGAGCATTTGTATCAAATGTGGCCGAAGTTCGAAGTTATTGGCTTCGACATTCGGAGCATTGATAGCGGCGCCTAGATTACCTACGGTGGGTCGTAGATAATCCATAAGGGTACGTTGGTCCGCCATTGGAGGTGGATTACCCGAAACCTTCTCTTGGTTTTTGGCTTTTAACCTTTTTCTGAGAAAGCGTTCGGGTTCTTCTAGTGGTTCTTTTATGTCTTTATTGGAACTGGAGCTCATACACTACGTGAGGGTGGCGTCGGGTTCTAAGTCCTGCAATAAAAACAAAAAAGAATGTTGGTCAGAAGGTTCACCACGGCCCCGTGTTGAGCGAACACGGCCCGTGGTCGGAATTTCAGTGATTGTTTTCCAGATCCCAGTTACTGGAAGTTGGACACGGCCCCGTGTTGCACCGGCACGGCCCTGTGGTCAGCCTTCTGTAACTTGGAAAACAAAAACTGCCAGTGACGATGCTGAACACGGCCCGTGTCCGACCAGGCACGGCCCCGTGTTGAGCTCTGCAGAAGCTGAAAATCTAAGAAAAAATCCTAAAAATTAAAGAAAAATAAAAAAATGATTAGGCCGTTGATTCCTAACTTTCTTAAAATCCTTGTGTCCCCGGCAGCGGCTCCAAAAACTTGATGCGTGTGTAGTGTAATATATTTTAGATGTATATTTAAGCCCCTTTTTACACTTTTAGCCAAGTTTTAAATTTATAAAACACGATATTTACTAACACTAAACACACATATAGGCAAGTGCACCCATCGTGGACGTAGTATAGTGTTGGTAAGATACCGAGGTCGTCCAAGGACACAAGAGCTTTTAATACCGGTTTATCCTCAACGTCTAATCAAATCAAAAAGTGATAAAAATGTTTTAAACTAAGAAAAATAAAAACTAACTAAATGCTGAAAAATAAAATAAAATAAAAACAGATAGACAAGATGAATCACTTGGATCCGACACGTGTGTTAGTATAACCTTTGATTATTTTCGCACTTTTGCACTTGTTTAAGAGATTATCTTAGTTATTGTAGTAGGCCCCTCTTTTGAAGGCGACGTTACCCTCAACCCAGTAGTTTGAGTCAGCAAGGATACTGATGAAACAATGGTTAACCGGGCAGGGTTAACACACTGGTCTCGTCAAGAAGGGTTAATCCCTTCCTCTCGGAGATCGCTGGCTGGGTCACCGGTGGATGATCTCCTGCACAAGGAAACAAGCCGTGACTCGTAACAAGGAGGATGGGGTGGGGGGTGCTCCTTGTTACCACTCTCCGGCGTGAGAATCAGTAGTTTGCTTGGGAAGCAAAGCAAGATTATAGTAGTAGTTAGAGTTGTGTAGAGATGATACCTCAAACCTGGTTTGGGGTCGGTATTTATAGCCGAGGAGTGAAGGAGGAGATTGATGGATGGGCTGACGACGAGCTGCACCGTTGCAGGTGTGTCAGTCTCGCCGGCCGTGGGGGTTACGCCACGTCAGCCCATTGCTTTAATAGCTCTGACAGGGGACTGTCGCCGGCGCCACTTGCCTCGTGGTGTCAGCCACTTGCCTGGCGTGTCAGTCCACTTGCTGGATATGCAGGGTGCGGTGCGAGCCGCATCGCTGCATGCGGTAACGTCTGAAGTTACCGCGTCTCCTACTTGTGATCAAGAAATACGCGAGATGCGGTGTTGGCCGCATCATCGTATGTGGAGACTATTTGCTCGCTTCCCTTGTCGTGACGAAAATGGCCATATGATGCGGTGCCAGCCGCATCGATATGTTCATCTTCTTTCGTATTTGGGTCAAGCTATTCATCTTCGAACCGAATGGGTTCGAAGGATGTGACCGCATGGGTGCGGTTTGCTTACTGGTAGGGGTTTGTTTGATGCGGGTAATGGTCGTTTTGGGACCATACCCCTTCAAGTCCCCCCAGTCTAGTGTTGCTCCCTTGTGCAAGTTGCACGTGGGAGGAGTACTGGACTTATGGTGTAGGAAGGTAGTGTGGCAGTCTGGAGAAAATTTTAGGCCAGATCAACCTGGTGATCTGGTAAAAAATCCGGCTATGCCTCTTCCGTACCGGTGAAGGGGTTTCGCTTGATGCGAAATTCTCAGCCGTTGCATGTCGTCAGGTGGGTTGCCACCTGTTGTTGTGTTGAAGGCCTGTTAGGGACCTTCATAGTAATGCTGCACAAACTTCGAACCAACCTCTTGGATGGTGGTTCGAAGGTTTGCACATGTTTCGAACCTCTTGGAGGTGGTTTCTTCTTCGAACCATTTGCCAGAATGGTGCACGAAGAAGAAAAGAAAAACTTGTAAACCAACCTTTGCGGTCAGGTTTGAAGGTTTTGGATGTTGTGTTAGAACTTTGCTCAAGTTCTATGTTCAGCATCCTATGATGAGATGACCATCCCTTTTTTGTTGGGTGTTCGTGTTCATCTTGATAGCTCTCAAGTAACCGTACGTTCTTTGCGGTTACTTCGTTGCGTCATTGTTGGCCGTGTTTGGTCGAACAATGTGGATCTAGACTATGGGTAAATAAACATGGTCATAGGCAAGGGGATGCCCATCGTTGTTTATTCCATGCGATCCATTGGTAGGTAAACAAAGTCCTAAGCAGACTTGTTACCGCGGTCCGTTGGCAGGTAAACAAAGTCATAGGCAGACTTGTTACCGCTGTTCGGACACTTGCTGCTTGATAAGTGCTTGTTTAGAGCACGTATCTGCGTTCTTTCTGGAGCCACTTACCTTCATGCTCCAATACCGAGTTTACAACGAGGTAGCCTCGTTCGGTGATGTGGAGTGAGTTTTGCTTTTCCGTAGCAACCACTCTGCGGAAGCTATGGTTATGTCTGTAGCTCTTTATGGGTGTCTGCGATGTTGCAGTCCCATATTCGCTCAAAGTGTGCTTGTTGCACGGATGTAACTCTTGAAGGTTCAGGAGTCAGGGCTGCTGATGTGCGGGCGCGTAGATTCCGTTCCTTCTTTCTTCTGGAGAAGTTGTTCATGCACCCTCTGTGGTTGTGAACCGGACAGGAGGGATTTGAAGCTTGAAGAAAAGGAAGGCAATGCGCTTTGCCTGTTCCTGAGATGCGGTTCAGTCCAAAGAACAACACTGGTTCTGAGCATCTGACACATCTGAATGGGTTCATGTGTGTCACTTCCGCATATTTCACGTGTGCTCGTGAGTGATGCGGAAAAGGTAATATATCCCTTTATAGCATAGATAGATACATTTCTACCTATTTTTTAGGGTATATAAAAAAAACGACATGCGGTATGGGTTATGGTGCGGTAAACCAGAAAAACCGCATGCCGCTTATGTTTTTTGGATAATGTTGTCGCTTTTTCTTGCCTATGTGGCTTGATCGCACGTGTGAGTTGGTAGAAGTTGGTGAGACGTTTCTGCATGTGCTGAAATGAAAGGACATTTGCACTGCCCGAGGCATTAAATGCACTGTAGCAGGGAGTGTAAACGTCTTCTTTGTCAGGCGCGTGGGCGGCCACGCGCGCGTGATAACCGTCAGCTAAAACGGCGCTCGACACGTGTTGTTGCAAGATACGCTCTTTTTGAACGTGATGATTTGCTTTCTCCCTCCGCATTAATTGCGATGGGTATATAAGGGGATAACCGTTTGTGGTTTCCTCTCACTTTGTCGAAAATTCAAAAAATTTGCCGTTTGAGAGAAAGTTGTCATCTGTCTTCTCCGACGATTTTTCCTGAATTTCTGGTGAGGTTTCTAGTGTTTCTGTTCACCATCTTCCGTTTCTTTGATATTTTTGATGGCTGAACCATCGAATCCACACAATGTGGAGGGTGAAAACCCTGAACAGCCGATAGTGGCTGAGGAAGAAGACGAGGATGATGATGTGAATGTTCCCGGTGGTGGGTTACCGGTGTTGAAGTGGACAAAAGGTAGTTTTAAAACCCTGATGGCCACTGTTCAGATGGCCAAAGACTGGAATGCTACTTTCCCACAAGTGGGGGACACCGGTGCCGATGCTCCGGCCGGTTATATAACCTTGTGGGCGGATTTTTTCACCCACGGTAACCTTAGGTTGCCGGTGACGGTGTTTGTGGCGGAGGTATTGGAGTATTATCACCTCCATATCTCCCAGCTTAGTCCTTTCGGAATGTTCCGAATTCGGAATTTTGAGTACACATTCCGTGCCCATGGCCTGCCCATTTCAGTGGAGAATTTCCGGCGTTTCTACCAGTTGACGGTGAACACCGGTTTTTTCTCGTTCACTCAAAGGCATGGGAGTCTGAAGTTGATGACACCCCCTAAGGGTGTGACAGGCTGGAAGAAGAGGTTCTTCTACGTGAAAGCCTGTGCGGTCTATGCTAACATGTCTTTCAGGAACGTCGATGTTGGAGTTTCCGATGAAGATATTCCTGTTGCTTCCGCAAAGACCGCGGACTGGTTCTCTAGGCTGCGGCCTATTGAACTCAAGAAGTTGGATAATGACCAACTATGGATATTGCGGATGATGCTCTCTAGACCGGATAGGAAGGAAAGACCCGTGTTGCGGGAACAGGGTGGTGGTAAGTTCGTTACCCTTTGTTATTTTCCTTATTTTCTAAGTCTTTGTGATAACCTGCATGCATGTATCAGCGGATGCGGTTGGCTTGTGGAGGATGTTTGAGCCTGATTTCAAGGGCCAGGTTGAACTGATCGCGGTTGAGCTGAAGAAAGGTTTCAACCTTGAAATTCTGAAGAACTTCCGCGTACCATCAAAAGCGGTGCTGGAAGCCCCGGTTCCGGGGGACGCAAGAGGTACGTCTTACGTGGCATTAGTTTTTTCAGTTTATCTTTTTGACTGGTTCTGTTGATTGTGCGAATCCAGGTGTCCTTGCGGATTTGGGGAAGTTTGAGAAACGCGTCCCCAAAAAGACTGTGGAGAAGAAAACGGTAAAAAAGACCGTGCGGGGTCGTGGTAAGGGGAGTGTTGAAGGCTCAGCTGCCCCTTCTTCCGTTTTCGAAGCCGCAGGTACCTATCAATCCTGTTCTCGGGGATATACCGATTACGTCGTAGTATCTGATACCCTTGAGGGTTTGAGTACAGCCGCGGAGTCACGTTCTGGTGCTGCGAAGAAGCAGGCAGAAGAGGTGGCTGCGGGAGGGACGGCTGCGGGTCCCCCTGTGATTGGTGAGAAGAGGAGGCCAGAGCAGAAAGCTGCTGGTGGTGTTGAAACCAAACGTCGGAGGCTAGTAACCAAAAGGTCTGCTCCGGCGCAGAAGAAACCTGCGGTTGTCGTTGGTAAGTGTAGGCTATCTAGTGTTAACTGTTGTGTAACTGGTTCTGATAGCTATTTCACTTTTTTGCAGAGCGTCAAGATGAAGATTTTTCTATCTTCGATGCTCCGGAGTCCCCTCCGCGTGCCATGGATGCGGGTGGAGCGGAGGTGCCATCGACACCTCCCGTCAAGGTGGTACCTGAGTCAACCGTGCGGAAGGAGGGTACCGCAGAGAATGCTGCGGCCCAGATATTTGATACTGTCGACTCGTCCAACAACCTGATCTCTCCCAATGAGGGAGACGATTTGAGTTTGCGGTTCACTGCTACCGGAAAGCAACATTCTGATGCTGAACCGCAAAAAACTGGCGATGAAGCGCGGCAGCATGATGCTGGGCCGCGGAAGTCTGCGGTTGATAAGGGTACCAGTTCGTCGGCCGATGGTGCGGGGTATGACGGGCCTCCAATTCAGCCTGGGGAGTCTGAATTGGAGTATTACTACCGCACCTACTCCCAGGATCGCGGTACGCTGTACCATCGACCCCCCTGGACTGTATTGCAGGGGGATGATATTGCTAACGACCCTGCGGCCTGCAGGGAGATCCTGGGCGGTCTTGGGACCCCCTTTGAAGTTGAGCGGGCTCGTGCCGCACCGCGGGAGCTGCGTATAAACCAGCTCTCGACCATGTTGGTAGGGACTTCCATTGTGGCTAATGCCATTTTGGAAGATTATAAGGTGCTGGGCCGCCGCGAGGAAGATGCTGCTCGCATGCGGGCAGAAGCGGAGAAGCTGGTCCAGGCTGCCCGTGCGGGTGCGGAGCAGCTCGAGAAGGATAAAGCTGCTTTTGAGAAGCAGAAGCAGACTTCGGAATGGGCTGCCGCTGCCCAGCTAAAACAGGTGCGTTCCCTTGCTAAACTCCTTGCTGATGAGCGTAAGCGTTGGGAGGAAATTTCATCCAACGAGCGCAAGAAGTGGAACGAATCTTGGGCTAAGCAGAACAATCTTCTGTTTCATACTCGGCAGGAGCTAGCAAACGCCAAGGCGGCAAATGTTACTTTGAGTCAAGAGAAGGCTGCGGCTGAGGCCATTTCTGTGAAGGCGCTGCAGGCGAAGGCCGACGCCTTGAAGGCCCTTGAAGAGGCTAAAGAAGCCGGGGCTCGTGCCTCAAAGGCCTATGAAGAGGCCGCAGAGAAGGAGAGCCGTGCTTCTAAGGCTCTTGAAGAGGCGAATGCGGAGCGCATTCGTTTAGGCAAAGTTGTTGAAAGCCTGCAGGTACGTTTCTTTAGCGTTGTTGCTTTCGTTTTTATTGTTTTGAAAATATTCATTGAGTGAACTGTTTGCTGTTCTTGTAACAGGCTGAGGTGCAGGCGCGGGAGGTCGCGGTTACGGACCTTACTGCCCGCGTGTCTGCTGCGGAGCAGCGGGCCGACGCTGCTACTGAGGCCAAGGATGCCTTGGTGTCCTCTTTTAACCAACTGGAAGCTGACCGTGAGTGGTTGCGGACTCACGGCATCGCGCGTGTAAGTATCCTTTGCCTTTACATTTGCTTGGATTAGCACGCAAGACTTATGATCTTTTTACTGCAGATTGTCGAGGCCATAATGAATGCCCCTGAGACCTCATCAGGTTTGGACCTGGTTAAGGAACGTGCGCGTGATGCTGGCTTCAAGGCTGGTTTTAACCGCTGCATTGGGCACATCAATGTACTGTCCGCAGGCGGTTATACTGATCAAGCATCCGGGTTCCGGGATGTAGATACCGAGGGTCGCCTGAAAGCGGCCGTAGCCTCCTTTTATGACACGCCCCTTGCCTGTGTAGGGGAGCTGGACGAGTGTTTGGAGGTTGCGGACTATGTTGACCGCTTGCGGATGCTTTACCCTGATGTGGAAGAGGAAGAACCCGCTGGTGACGTCGGAGGCGACGCGGGGACCAGTGGTTCAAAATAGGGTTTAGGTTGGCTAGTGTGCCTCCTTTTTTGTATTCCTCTTGTGTAGAATAGGAACTTTATGTAAATTCTGTAAGCATCATGTAGATACTTGAATTTTTTGAATATAAAGTTTCTTTGTTCAGTTTGTACAAGTGTTTTTAATTCTTGCATGTCTGAACGCGTGTATGCGTAATCTTTACCCATTTATGAACGGGGTCAAGTATACTCCATACTTTTGTTGTATGTGTATGCATCAATTCTGTTAATTACCGTGTGAGGGTTTTTAGAATTGCTTAAGCTTTGTAAAAGCTTGTATTACCGGAACTCTACCCATTTGTGAATGGGGTCGAGTGTACTCCATACCTTTGTCGTATGAGTCCGCGTCAATTCCATTGTTTGCCTTTTTGGGGCTCAGGAATTGTGTTTAACAAAAACTTGTGTATCCGGCCGGATAAAACATGCAAGTCTGTTTGTCTTTTGCTGGCCTATTACAATATTTGTGTGTGGTTACCACTTTGTATGGGTATCATGAATGAAGATTTTGCCAATCTGTTTTTGGGATACCGCAAAGTGGAACACGCATTTGTAATAGTAATAACAAACAATAATGTAGAAAATTGCTTATTTATTTATTTGCAAATGGCCTGCGGCCCAATAGGTTACATAGAGAGTGTAGGAACATAGCTTACATATAGCAGCGTCTAAGCTGTTGTGCGTTCCATGTTCTGGCGATAGGTTCGCCCTCTAGTGTTTGTAACCTGTATGCGCCCTTCCCTAAGACCTCGCTGATGAGGTAGGGTCCTTCCCACTTGGGGGCAAGTTTTCCTGGGCGCTCGGCATTAGATGCCTCGTTGTCACGTAGGACGTAGTCCCCTGGAGTGAAAGTACAAACGCGGACTCGCGCGTTGTAATACTTTTCCATTTTGGATTTGTATTTGGCCTCGTTGATGGCGGCGTTCTCGCGCCTTTCTTCTAGGAGGTCCAAATCGATCCTACGTTCCCTGTTGTTGTCTAGCTTTTCGATAGCCAACATTCGAGGAGATGGGAGGCCCATTTCCGCGGGTATCACCGCTTCAGACCCGTAGACGAGGCTGAAAGGTGTTTCCCCATTGCTTGTTTTTGGGCTAGTGCGGTGAGCCCATAAGATGCTTGGGAGTTCATCGACCCAGCCACGCCTGGCTGTTCCCAATCGTGCTTTGATTCCGTCGACTAGGCCTTTATTTATACTCTCGACTTGGCCGTTCCCTTGCGGGTGTGCGACTGACGAGAATATGTGTTTGATGTTCAGCTCTTCTAGCCATTTTTGGAATTCGTCGGCAGCGAAGTTGGTGCCGTTGTCGGTAACAATGTACATTGGTAAACCGAAACGGCAGATGATGTGCTCCCAAATGAACTTTCTTGTTATCATAGCAGTGGTTGAAGCGAGTGGTTTCGCCTCTACCCATTTTGTGAAGTAATCAACCGCCACTATGATAAATTTAACTGCACCTGGTGCGTCCGGGAATGGTCCCACTACGTCGATCGCCCATTTTTGAAAAGGCCATGCAGTAGTGACGGGGACCAGATTGTTTTTTGGCCGCAAAGTTTTTGGTGCATGGCGCTGGCAGTCCATGCATTTGCGTAATTCTTTGACGGCGTCCAGGTGCATGCCGGGCCAGTAATACCCGGCATTCATGATTTTTGCCACGACCATGCGTGGTCCGGCATGTATGCCGCATATGCCCTCGTGTATCTCTCGGATAAGGTATGTGGCATCTTGTGGATTAACGCATCGGAGGAGCGGTCCGAGGTATGACTTTCGGTATAAGATACCGTCTCCCATTTGATAGTGGCACGCTTTGTATTGCAACTTACGTGCCTCTGTTTTGCTCTCGGGGGTCACACCTGACTGAAGGTATGCGATAATTGGTGTCATCCATGACGTTGTTCCGTATTGGATGACACTGACCTGGCGTAGAGGAACCGAAGGATTTTGCAAAATCTCGATACGTACCTCCTTTGCCAAGTGTTGGAAGCTGGTGGATGCAAGTTTTGATAGTGCATCCGCAGATTTGTTTTCGCTTCGATTGATGTGTCGAATATTGAATGAAGCGAATTTGGATTTTAGCTGCAGGGCTTGCTCGAGGTAGAGGATCATGATATCCCCTTTGGCGGCATAGTCGCCGCGTACCTGGCCCGCAACTAACAAGGAATCGACGTGTGCTTCCAGATGTTGCACGCCGATTTTGACTGCTAAACGTAGCCCGGCTAATAGTGCTTCATATTCTGCCTCGTTGTTGGTGCTTTTAAAATCGAGGCGGATGGCATATGTAAGCTCTTGGCCGTCAGGGCTGACGAGTCGCAGACCTGCGCCCGCGCCGTCCTCGTTGGATGCACCATCGGTAAATAGTGCCCATACTTCTGAGGAGGGTGGTGGGGGCGCAGGATTTTGGGATTCTTCGCATTCTTGGATGCGATCCGCTGGTACTTCAGCGGCGAAATCAGCTAAGATTTGGCCTTTGATGGCAGGGCGCGGTTTGTAATGTATTGTATGTGCGCCCAGCTCAATTGCCCATTTTGCTAATCTCCCAGAGATGTCGGGTTTGGACAGGATCGGGCCGATCCTGTAATTGGTTAGCACTGTGATGATGTGGTTTACGAAGTAGCGTCGTAACCGTCTTGAAGCATGTACCAGTGCTAGTACCAATTTTTCCATTATTGAGTATCTCGTTTCCGGGTCGTTGAGCATTTTGCTGATATAATAGATGGGTGTTTGAACCCCCGCTCGTTCCACTATTAATACCGCGCCCACTGCGTTGTCCGCAGCGGATAGGTATAAGATGAGTGGCTCATCTTTGCATGGTGCGGTTAGTGTTGGGAGTTGTATCAAACACTCCTTCATTTCCTGGAAGGCCTTTTCGGCCTCTGTGGTCCACTGGAATTGTTCTTTCTTTGAACAGCTTCGCAGGGTCTTGATGAAAGGGTATGACTTGGCCGCGTGGTTAGCCAAGAACCTGTTGAGTGCCGCCAGCCTTCCGGCCAGGCGTTGCATATCTTTCATCGATGCAGGCGATGGCATGCGCTCGATCGCCTGCACTTTTTCCGGGTTTACCTTGAATCCATCTTTGGTGACGATGAACCCAAGGAATTTGCCTTCTTCCATTCCAAACGAGCATTTCCCTGGATTGAGCTTCATGTTGACGCTTCGCAGAGTTTGGAATGTTCTTTCTATATCAGTGAGCATGGTATCTTCCTCCATGCTCATGACGACCAGGTCGTCCATATAGATTTCGACACTTTTGCTTATTTGACCGCGGAAAGTGTCGTTCATCAGTTTCTGGTAGGTTGAGCCCGCGTTGCGCAACCCAAACGGCATTTTTGTATAGCAGTAATTTCCGGTTGGGGTCCGGAATGCCGTTTTGTCTTCATCCTCAAGTGCCATTTGTACCTGGTGGTACCCTTTGTAGCAATCGAGGAAACACTTCCACCTAAACGGTGCGAGGTTATCGACCTTTTCGTCGATTTCTGGAAGCGCGTAACAATCCTTGGGGCAGGCCTTGTTAAGGTCCTTGTAATCGACGCACATGCGCCAGCCCCCGGATGGTTTTTCTACCATGACAGGGTTGGATAACCAAGTCTGGTACTTGACTTCCCGCAGTATACCTGCGGAGAGCAGTTCTTCGATCTGCTCTTGCATCGCCTGGTTTTTAGCTGACCCAAGGTGGCGTTGGCCTTGGATCACTGGTTTGATACCTGGTTTGGTATTCAAATAGTGCTGCGCTATTTCACGAGGGACCCCTGTCATGTCTGCGGGAGTCCACGCGAAGATGTCTTGGTTCCTGAAGAGGAGCTCCTTCAGGTGCGCTCTGGTGGTCGAGGATAAGGCGTGACCCAACGTGACCTTCTGTTCCGGATGCGTTGGGTTGAGAACCCATTTTTCCGGTTGGTCGACGGGGGTGGGCCTTGCGACCTTTGTCGGACGTGCTTCGTCCGTCATCATGACGTCCTTGCGGGCGTAGATGATTGCAACCCCCGATGCGGTTGGGAAACCAACCGCGGAGTGGGGGACGGATGTGATCATATTGAAGTCTCCTTGGGATTCTCTCCCAAGGATGACGTCATAATTGGAGGTGTGGGGTAAAACCATAAAGTTAACCTCCTCTGTCCGCGTGTGTTTACCATTGGTAAGACGCACGGGAAATGTAATTTGACCTAGGGGAAAGACTGTTTCCCCTGCGAATCCGGCCAGCGGGTAATCTACGGCTTGCAATCGATCTTTGTCCTCTTGGTCAAATTGATTGAAGCATTGCTCGTAGATTATATCGGATGTACTGCCCGGGTCGATGAACAAACGCTCGGTGCAGTAATGGGCCAGCTGGCCTGAAATGACGACGGCGCGTCTGTCACGCGGTCCGCCTCGGACTTTTGGGAAGACGACTTGCTCGTCTTTCCAATCATTGTCCGGTCTTCGTGCCGCTTTTCGCGGCCTACCCTTGCCTCCGTAGATCATGTGGGTGGAAGCCACGTACATGGCTTTCTTTCCGGAGGAGGTACCTTCGTTGTGAGGGGTGATATGCTTGGTGGGCTTTTGTCCACCTGGTAAAAGGTGTTGCAGTTTCCCCTCTTTCAACGCCCGCTCAATCTCCAGCCGGAGACTGATGCAGTTGTTGGTGGTGTGGCCCGAGTCCTTGTGGTACTCACAGTATAGTGCGAGGTCCTGACTTTTCTTGGACTTCATTGGTTGGGCCGGTCGCAAGAATTGTGGGTCCGCGAGGAGGACCTCTCTTGGCGACTGGTTGATCTCGGTCCATTTGCGGTCCCGAGATTCTTTTCTTGGTGCCCGAGTATCTCGGGCCGGGTTGTAGCATTGTGGGTCAAACGTGTTGGGTTGCGGGAAATAGGGTTTAGTAATATCCCGATTTCCTGCCTCCCGGTTTCGCTTGTTGTTACGTTTGGACCCTTGGTGGGATGTTTCGGCTTGAGGTTTTGCCTTTTTGACGTGCGGTTCGAGCGACCGCTGTGTCTGGGCGTATGTCTTGACTGCGGTCATGACATCCTCCCATTTTTTAGGCAAACCTTCCTTGCCAGAGATGGTCATGACCATCTCTCTGTCTTTGACGGCCCGAATAAAATGGTTTCGCGCCATTTGGTCCGCCACGTCGCCTATCTCTAGGCATTCTTTATTGTAACGGATGACGAATGCCTCGAGCGATTCGTCATCTCGTCGCCAGATGTTCATGACGTCCAGCGAATCGCGTTCGTGGCGTCGCTGCTGGCTGAAATGGGCGAGGAACTTGGCGCGCAAGTCCTCGAAAGAATCCAGTGATCCCACTGGCAAAGAATCAAACCATGCCCTCGCCAGACCGATAAGGGTCTGGGGGAAAAAATTGCACCAGGTGGGTTCGTCCCACCTGCCATTGACGCCTGCGCCTGTGAAGATGTTCATGTGGTCGTCCGGGTCGGTCGAGCCACTGTATTTCCCAATGTTGACTGGGAATTTTGTCGTTGTGATATCGGCGTTGGCGATGTGCGGGACGAATTTTGAATTTTCGGCCGCGGCCCTTGGCCTGTATGGTTCGTGCACAGGGCGCTTTGCCGCCCTGAGGTATGTAGTGCGGGGGTGACTGGGAGGAACATAGTTGCGTCCCCCCGGTCTGCTGTTGGTGTCGTGAGACTCCCCGCGGTAGGTTTGATCGTCAGGGTCGGTATGACCGTACCCTTCCGTGTAAGGTTGCGGGCCTAGTCGGCTCTGGATGCCTGGGCCGCGCCTGGAGGCTGACTGCCTCCTATCTTCCCCATAGGGGCCCAGGCGGGTATGCACTGGCCCTCTGGAGCGGGACTCATATGAGGAGGTATCCTCATTGAGTGTATGGACCGAACAGTAAGATGATCCACGATCGTCATGTCGGCTTCTGGAAGCCGGACGTGAGTGTAACCTGCCATCGTATTGGAGTATACGGTTGGCAGGTGTGTGTTGTATTGGAGTAGGCCCAGCTTGTACGTTTGCTTCCGTACAAGCGCGGTTGTAAGCCGCTATCAGCAGGTCAGTCTGCTGTTGGTACCAGGAGTGTAAGTCCACGCCTGGTGGAAGCACAGTTGGGGCCTGTGATAAGTCGTGTCCGAACGCAAAGGATGGGATCCTTTGGGTGGACGTGCCAATGTGTCCGGGTTGGGGGGTCGAAGGGTGGACCCCTGTTGGGACCGGGGGATTTGGGTTATCCGCATTGGTGTTTTGGTTATCAGTCATGATCTTGAGAGGGAGAGGGATGGATTAAAAAGTGCTAAGAGTAGCGGTGGGCGCCAATGATGAAACAATGGTTAACCGGGCAGGGTTAACACACTGGTCTCGTCAAGAAGGGTTAATCCCTTCCTCTCGGAGATCGCTGGCTGGGTCACCGGTGGATGATCTCCTGCACAAGGAAACAAGCCGTGACTCGTAACAAGGAGGATGGGGTGGGGGGTGCTCCTTGTTACCACTCTCCGGTGTGAGAATCAGTAGTTTGCTTGGGAAGCAAAGCAAGATTATAGTAGTAGTTAGAGTTGTGTAGAGATGATACCTCAAACCTGGTTTGGGGTCGGTATTTATAGCCGAGGAGTGAAGGAGGAGATTGATGGATGGGCTGACGACGAGCTGCACCGTTGCAGGTGTGTCAGTCTCGCCGGCCGTGGGGGTTACGCCACGTCAGCCCATTGCTTTAATAGCTCTGACAGGGGACTGTCGCCGGCGCCACTTGCCTCGTGGTGTCAGCCACTTGCCTGGCGTGTCAGTCCACTTGCTGGATATGCAGGGTGCGGTGCGAGCCGCATCGCTGCATGCGGTAACGTCTGAAGTTACCGCGTCTCCTACTTGTGATCAAGAAATACGCGAGATGCGGTGTTGGCCGCATCATCGTATGTGGAGACTATTTGCTCGCTTCCCTTGTCGTGACGAAAATGGCCATATGATGCGGTGCCAGCCGCATCGATATGTTCATCTTCTTTCGTATTTGGGTCAAGCTATTCATCTTCGAACCGAATGGGTTCGAAGGATGTGACCGCATGGGTGCGGTTTGCTTACTGGTAGGGGTTTGTTTGATGCGGGTAATGGTCGTTTTGGGACCATACCCCTTCAGATACAATCCTAAAGGGTCGGATTATTGAAAGATAATGAATTAAGTTATTAATGCAAATTGTGGTAGGCCCCGCTTTTGGCGGTGACGTTACCCTCGGCTAAGTAGTCTGAGTCAGCAGGGATACAGTCCTAAATAGCCGTGTTATAGTATTAATAGTAGTTAACTTATGAGGGGGTCAAAGAGTTTGGATCCCCGCCATCCAATACCTATGGGCATTGAAGGAGATCCTACTAAATTTGACCCAGGTCCCAAGCAGGACCTCTAAACGCTGAACAAGGGCAAGACCCTTACCAAACCGTTCCCTTAACCCCCGACCAGGTAGCCAACATACCTCCATATAGACCGTGGAGATATGAATGGTGAAAATCTTTTATTTTATATAGACAGTAAAATAACGCCAAGACACCACGGACAAACGATAAGGAAAGATCACCTTCAACATAAGTAACTAGTTATTAAAGTCATTAATACAAAACCAAATAAAAAGTGCAAATGATTAAAAATAAAAAGTATTATACTAAACACTTGTCTTCAGTCTTCACCAAGTGATGTAAGAGACTTAGGCAAACATGGCCTTGATTGTCAAGAACTCTTACGATCAATCTTGGATCCCGAGACGACTCACACACTCTACGATGGACAATGGATGATGGTGGTGGATGATGGTGTTATGGTGGTGGTGGGTGGTGGATGAAGTGTGAGAGAGGTGGTGTGCCAAGGTATGAAATGGAATGAAGCCAAGCACCCCTATTTATAGGCTGAACAGAAGGCTGGGCACGGCCCCGTGTCCGCTGGACACGCCCCCGTGCCCGTCTGACATTCTCTCTCTTCATTAATTGTAATTCGCAATTACAATTAATGCGCCTGCTGTACTTTCACCACGCCCTCGTGCCCGCTGGACACGGCCCCGTGGTGGGCAATGGAAGTTTCTACTGGTTTGTCTTTTCTGCTGCTTCCTGGGCACGCCCCCGTGTTCGCTGGACACGGGGCGTGTTCAGTCTCTGTTTTCTCTTCTTTGTCTTGGGAGGTGTCGTTGAGGGTCCGGGCAGTCTACTTTTGTTCCTTTTCTTGTATTTATGCTAGAATTAGTTGTCTTTTTGCTTCTTTTGTGATTTTGAGCTCATTTCATCCTGAAAATACAAAAGGAAGACAAAAACACTCTTTTTCCAACATTAGTACTTAAAAAGGGTTAGTTTTATGCCTTAATTGATGTGATTTATATGTTGCATTTTACACACATCAGCTCACCTTTACATTTTATGTATTGACTTTATTTTAACGTATGTGACAGGTGTTTAAGATGCTTATCTACTAGGAAGGCGAAGCTAGAATAAAAGTCTAGAGCATAGTTGTCTGTTGATCTTGCTGCTTGAGTCTCTAGACATAGATGAACAATATTTATATTTAAATCTGAGTTGTCGGAACAGAATATTTGACTAGATTTTATCTGTAATAATTAGTTTGCTATTTGAGGTACGGTATGGGACATATTATATAAATTGAATAGTAATGATAATTGTTATGGAAACTTCTGGACAATCTGTTTCGCTCAGTGCCATGCCCCGATGATTCCGCTAGCGGTTGGGGTGTGACAGGTATAATGATAGATTGTTGTTTTGATGATAGTTTGGTTCGTAAGCCATTTTAAACATATTAATAGCATCTATATAGGTGACGGAGTTGTTGGAGATGATAGCGCAAAAGAGAATTCCGATCTTTAGAAGGTATTCTTTCGTATGATTTGCTAGGGTTTTATGACATGTTTTGGATTCGAAGTTTTGATTATGATTCTATTTGAATGAATGTACAATACGGTTTATGAATGTTTACAAGTAGATTTTGGCTAGGAAGAAGTAGCTCTGTAGGTAGGATTATGATTTATGAAGTCTGTTAATGATCTATGTGGAAAAACTTGCTCGTGTAAGTTTAATCGAACAAATTCGTATTCATTAAGGAAGAACATAAGGCTGATACATCTGTTGTTATGAACAGATGTTAGAAAATAAAACAGTGTTTAAAACCACTGTTGGGTTAAAACAATGTTTTGTGGAGAAAAAAGTGGTTGAAACCGCTGTTGGGTTAAAACAGTGGTTTGAAGCCATTGTTAGGGTTAAAACAGTTTTTTTTGGAGCAAACAGTGGTTGAAACCACTGTTGGGTTAAACTGGTGGTTTAAAACCACTGTCGGGTTAAAACAATGATTTGTGGAGAAAAAAGTGGTTGAAACCGCTGTTGGGTTAAAACAGTGGTTTGAAACCACTGTTAGGGTTAAAACAATGTTTTTTTTGGAGAAAACAGTGGTTTACCACTGTTGGGTTAAAACAGTTGTTTGAGGAGAAAACAGGTGTTTGAGACCACTGTTGAGTTAAAAAGGTGGTTTGCATTTGGTCGAATAATACGGTTTCTTTAATCCCTCTCTTTTAATTTTATAACCATTGTATTGAATAATATTGTACCATGTTTATAGAGCGTTTATGGCATGTTCTTAGCGGTCGGTCACAATTAGATTTAATGGTGACTTGCTGAGAAAAGCTTTAAAAACAAAAGAAACAAAAGTATGCAGCAAATATTTAGGCCATATATCTATTTATTCAACTCCAAAGTCCTAACGAATACACAATGGTATCACACTGTTTTTAAATGCAATGAGATTTTCGACGCTTACCAAATAGATTTGACAAGAACATCGGCTCGATTCTGATGTGTCCAGAAGTAACTAGTCATTCCATGTGAATTTTTATACAAATACTTCACCATATCATGCTTTCCATATAAATCTTAGCTATTTTCACATGTCCAGCCATAACTACTTTCCATAATTGCTCTATTGGCATTCGTAGTATAGTTTTCCGGATCCGGATTGATCATTAAGCTGGTTCGGACAGTTTGCTTACGTCAGGTACGTTTATTGAATACAACACATTTCTATAGCTAGACTACTATCTAAAATGTTTTTGCTTTTATGATTGATGGTTCTCAGGTGAATGATCTTGCTGATGCATCAATTCTCTATGGCACTTTGAGTATAGTAATTGACTGTGATGTGAAAACAGACGCAGTGAAATTAGATGAAAGCCTTACTCACAAGCTTCGAAGAGTTCGCCAGGGTATAGATCTCATCAGAGAGCTATTTCAAAACTTTTGGTCAACGGAGTATGCATTTTTTATCTTTTAATCCTATGATCCAATTCTTAAACATCATTAATTCGTAATAATAAAGGTTGAGCTTTGATGATGATGAGTTAGAAGATGCTGGTGCAGGAACCGCTCTTTCGTTGATCGCGGATGCATTTGAGGTTATATCTGTTAATAAGGATGCTTCGGTTGAATTGCGTTTGAAACCTTTTTGTGATGCGTGTTCGTTGATCTCTATGTTATTTGGTTCACTTGAGATCACTTTTAAGTTTGCCGAGTTGGAATACACCTCTAAGGTTTGTTTCACAATCTATTTGCAAATCCTAGCGTAACAATAACGGTTTTGCCAGGCATAGTTATAAGTTATAACCTAGAAGATTGTGAGAAGTGAGAACAGATTTGAGAACCTAGACATATTGCATTTTGGATCTAATTTTATGATTGATGGTTCTTAGGTGAATGATCTTGCTGATGCAGCAATTCTCTATGGCACTTTGAGTATAGTAATTGACTGTGATGTGAAAACAGACACAGTGAAATCAGATGAAAGCCTTACTCACAAGCTTCGAAGAGTTCGGCAGGGTCTAGATCTCATCAGGGAGCTGTTTCAAAATTTTTTGTCAACGGAGTATGCATTTTTTTTATCTTTGAGTAAATTACAAGTTTTGTCCTTTATGTTTACATCAAATTGCAGGCGCTGTCCTTTAGCGCAAAAGTTGACAGGCGGTGTCCTTTACCTTTCAAAATCTTGCACGTTTTGTCCTTTAGGCCCAACCTAGTTAATTTTTTTAGTTAAGTTTGGTCATGTGCAAGGCACATGAGGGCTTTCTTGTCTTTTCACCTCCTCAAGGACTATTGTGTAACACAACTTATATTAAAGGACTATTGTGTAAAAAATAAAAAGATATTTAAAAAAACAAAAGTCAGCACTCTCTCTTATCTCTCACACACACACCTGCTAAAAGATATGAAACCCTAATTGTTTGATTTGCAGCCGTTACCCCTGCTCTCTTCACTCTCTCTCTATGTTATCAACTCAAAACACAAAATCAAAAGAACACCTGCAACTATCCTTCACCATATTTTTTATTCCAAGCCACCGTTAACCACCGCACCACTACAGACAACCAACAACAATCCAGGAAGCATGTTGTTTCGTTGAATTCTGATCAATCCGGGAAGCATGTTGTTCTGTTAACCACCGCACCACTACTGATCAATCCGGGAAGCATGTTATCAACTCTAAACATCTCTAAATTCAGCGCCCAACTGAATTCTGATCAGCAAAAAGATCCGGACAAATAATGTGAACGTCACCAAACTACGTTGTTCTGTTGGATCTTCGATCTGGGTTTGCCATCGTCGATCGGAGTTCGCCGGAAGTAGGCCGACAACCCCTTCCTCTTTCGCCGGAAGTTGTTCCGTTGAATCTTCGATCTGGGATGTGGCGGCGGTGGGTGTTGGTGGTGGGAGGTGGAGATAGAGGTGGAAGGCGATGATTTTTCACTATTCCACAATCTCCGATGCCGTGGACTTGATCTATTGAATCTGCACAAGCGAATCAAAGATATATGAGATAAAAATGATTGTGTCTTTTCAAGATTTTCTTGAATATATGTGTAATTAAAATCCAGGCCTCTGTTTTGATTTATCATATGATTTTTGAAACATATTTTGTTTTGTTTTGTTTTGTTTTGGGGTTTTGATCTGCACAAGTTTATGGGCTGAATCTGGTACTTGTCTTATGGGCAAATTTGGTCTGATTGTATGGTGGTTGTAGATGATGAAAGGTGGTAGTGGTGGCGGTGAAGGGTGGTGGAGGATGGTGGAGGATGGTGGTGATAAGTGGTTCCTAATTTCAGAAATATATAGATATATATATAATATATGGTTGTAAAAATAATATCTTAAATTATTTTGTTTTATTTTTACATAATAGCCCCTTGATATAATTTATCTTACACAATAACCCCTTGAATGCTGAAATTACAATAGTGCCCTCATGTGCCTTGCATATGACTAGATTTAACTGAAAAATCTAACTGGGTTTGGCCTAAAGGACAAAACGTGCAAGATTTTGAAAGGTAAAGGACACCGCCTGTCAATTTTTGCGCTAAAGGACAGCGCTGAAATTTGATACAAACATAAAGGACAAAACTTGTAATTTACTCTTTATCTTTTAATCCTATGATCCAGTTCTTAAATTAATTCGTAATAATAAACTAATAATGCCTTGTGTTGTAATCTTTCAGTGATTAGTAGGAGATAATAGTTACCACTTACCAGGTAAGCTTTCAGTTTAACTTCTGTTTTGCAAGTCATTTCAATCTAGGACATTCGCATCAACTGTCAACAATTTGTTTTTTAGTTTCCCCTAACTAAAAACCCAATTGTTTTGTTAAGTTGTAAATTAATACATCTTGGTGTAAGTGGTATTTAATACATTCAGGCCTTTTTGATAGAGATAGAAAAAACGGAAGCAACAGAAAAGCCCGTTTAAATGACATGAGAACCCAATGGGAAGAATTTGCAAAAAATATATGGTATTTTTCTAATATGATATAAGATTTATTGTGTGGGTTTTGCTAGATATTAAATTAATTGACGTTTCTGCCCCTGAGGTAATGCAGGTAAGGTGTTTGTGTATCGTATAATACGTTTATAGAAATTCTTCTGCTGAATTGATGTTGAGATCGAGGGCTACGATGATCAGTGGCCAGCTTTTATCTAAGGAGAACCTTCTCACGTTAATAGAGGAATCTGGTATCCCCCTTTTTGTGCGTGTTTGAATATATATCAATTGAGTATTATTTTTATTTCTTTTCATATTACTTTTTAATTTTTCATGTAGGTGTTAAAGCTGTGATCTCAGCCATTGATGAAAGGATTTCATTGCTGGAAAGTCAAGATACAGATGAATATGAATGTGCTCTTGAAGCATTATAGGGTCATGTAAGTAGATTAGCCTGTTTTACTATGTATGTATTCTGTCAACATTTTGTAGCTATCATCTGAATATTTTTACTAAGCAAATCCAAATGACCCGTTAGGAGTGAACTGATTATTTTTTAATTTGATGGTTATCAACTGAATGTATTTACTAAGTAAATCCCGACGACCCTTTGGCAGCAAATTGATTACCTTTTATAATTATGTATAATATAATGTATTTCTTGCATTAGTGTTGTCATGTTTTTTATTTTTTATTTTTAATATTAAATGTTTAATAAGTTTATTTTTATTTGAGTCTTTGACAGGGAAATAAGAGTTAATTACTGTTTTCGCCCCTGTGGTTTGTCAAAAATCACTATTTCAGTCCATTGTTTAAAAATTGCGATTTCAGTCCATGTGGTTTCACTTTCGTAACCATTTCAGTCCACCTCGTAACCATATCAGTCCCTGTACTAACATAATAAAGGATTGAAATAGTTACGAAAGTGAAACCACAGGTGTCACACCCTCAAAATACCACATGCGGAAACCCCCGCGAGGCGTGTGACGTACCAGGATCCAAGCCACCAATCACATTGAACTCATAAATGTATTTAAATAAACTTTCATTCATTAACATAAGGTGTTACAAATGTTACATGACATTCATTGTATACAGCGGAAGCATAATTCATTTGTTAAGTGTTTCGTAAAACATGTGTATATAAACCATTAAGCTTGTATTGCGATTCCATGCATCTCGACCCATGACCACTCCAGCCTTCCAGACAGCAAGTTCCAAATGATATAAGCCTATAGACCTGCAATAGACCTGCAAGCATGCAGACAAGTGTGTCAGACGACGTTGGTGAGTTCAAGTTTTGTTAACGCGTTTGGTTACCAGTTGTGTGTTTAAAACAATTCAACGTTTTGTTTTGATGTTGTTATTACTCGATTACCGTATGTGGCGACTAGATGTGAATGCCCAACCCCAATGCCTCCATTTAGGCATTGGTCATGAGGTCAAGGTATCAAACAACCTTGAATAGATGTAAGGGGTCTTATATGTACACGATGGGAATGCCCAACCCCAATGCCTCTAACTAGGCATTGGTCATGAAGTCCAGGTAATTAGTTCACGCCTGTCCTTTCGGCCCGGTGTGAGGGTGCCAAACCTAATAGCGCTATCAACTAAATACCTCGTTGCTTCTTCAGCAACACGGTAGATGTACGGGGTCTTACATGATTTATACTGTGTTCAATAACCAACATCCCGATTAAACAGTTTACCCAGTATTCCCTTCAGAAACGTTTACCAGATGTCCCAAACCACCGGGACGCATGCTTAGAAAAGTGCAGTGAACTCACCTTGGTTTGCTCGGTTTGATTAGTTACATTACCCGTTCCCAGTGGTTCAACCAAGTCCTAAGACGATTACCATTAACTATTAGTTCACAAATACTTACATCACGTAATTAACATCTTGTAAAGTATGCACATGATCTCATAATACATCTTAGGCATTTAGTTCACACATAATGATTCGTAATATAGCCTTTCATTGCATAATTTTTTTTGGTTCATTGTTTTAATCACGATAGACACAACAATGAACCATCATCAGGGAAGACATCACATGGGTTGTCCTTTTTGGGCCGACATATGTACATAGGGTGGCGGCTAGCTTAGTGGATGTAACTTTGGGTTTTGTTTAATAAATCAAACTATCATCGCAACAAAAAGGTAGCATTGGACCACTACATTCAATGGGTCAAACCCAAATCAATTCATCAACAGAAGTCACGTGAACTTCATCATCACCACTATAGAAGCATGAGACTATTTCCACAAAATCCTAGATACACCAAGCCAGCATTCAAATGATTTCACACAGCCTTGGGTGATTAGATCATGCATATAGAACAAAATTATCATCATATCGAATACCCAACCTATGCATATTAATTATCACAACTATCCCCATTACTCGTCATGCAGGATTTAGTATAAATCAGTTTCACATGGCCGGAAGTAATCAACCAGAGAGTAAACAAACACATTACATATTGCAACAATCAGTCTCTTAATTCATTATCAATTGGCATTCCGACGAAACATCAGGTTTCGTCGGCAACTATCATGTTTCGTCGTACAATCAACGGTTACAGACTTCATGGTTCGTCTCCATCAGGTCACCTAATATTGTTACCTTGGGATCTCCATCAACCAGACTTCAACGTTTACTACTAGTATATCTCGAAACATACACAGTTCATACTCATCATTAATGGAATATTTGTAACATCATCAGACAATAATTATCATTCACATGATTTCACTCATAAGCCTAACCAAAGAATATCTATTAAACCTAATCATCATCACAAGACTCAATCACATCATTCAACTCATATAATATTAATGTCCCTGACTTCCTGACACAATATTAATATGTTCACATGGTGTAATTTGATCAAATCTACAATTCACATGGGCAGCCACTTTGTTATCAAAAGTATCAATCACCTATTTCCAATTGTATTGGGCCTTTGACTATTGTTACATCAAGATCCATTACAAATTAACAACTTCAATATCATACAAGTCAATCTGCAGCAAAGGGGTTTAATTTTAAAATTTACTATTAAACAAATCATACCCATGAAACAAACCATTCGAACACAGCACTTATAATCATGCAATCTTATCTAGTCATTACTAATCAATCCCAAGATCATATTCACATATCATACATAACTCCATTTAACAACTAATATAAATTACATGGTGTGAAGACATACCAATCGGAGAAGTTTAAGCAGATAAAAAGGTTACGAGATCCACTGCCGACGAGATATTATTAATGGGGGTAGGGTTTGTATGTTGATATATTGTGAGTTGTAAAATAAAAAGAGGAGTTACGTAACATCTATTATATTATATTATAATGCCAAACAATCCTAAGTTGGCCAGTGGTTTCCTTTGACCGAACTGCCTAAGCCCAAGAGATTGGACTACCAAACAATTTGGGTAAAAAGGTTTGGGGCTTATACAAATGTTGGGCCGATGAGACTTACATAGATGTTGAGCCGATGAGAATTCTTATACCCGGGACGTGCACTGCTAGAAGAACATATATGTTTAACATATTACACTACAAGTATGATGCACAATTTACAAATAAACACACTTGTAACCCCATAGAACTAATAGATGTTTAACGCAACACATATACGCTTAATAAATGAGAATTAATAAATGATAAAGCATAAAATGCAAATAAATAAAGCATAACATGTAACCGTGCTAACTAGGAGTCGAGGAACCCAGGATTGCTAATCCTTAGAAGTTCGGGTTGTCACATTATCCCCAACTTGAAAGAAATTTCGTCCCGAAATTTGACAAGCAATCAACAACGACACGATACAAGATGTTAACTCAGGATAACTGTGGATTCTCCGTGGGTACCACACCATCCCCAACTTGAAAGGGAATTTCGTCCCGAAATTCATCAATGATATCAGAAGTTGATACAACTGTTCTACCAATTATGGATACCAGGGCTTCATCAGATCTTTTGCGTTCCCATATGAACTCCAGTCCAAGACTTGAGTTCCTATAAACTCTCACGATTGGAATACGACTACGCTTACGAACCTTAACTTTCCGATCCATGATTTCGATGAGTTCTTCGACAATTGCAACTTGTCTAATAAAGGTATCACCAGTGTTTCATCGGACAAACACTGCCTTAGATTCGAGTCATAAGTGATATCATGCACGTTACCCAATTCGTCGGGTAACTCGAGTTTGTAGGCGGCGTGACCAATTCTTTCCAGAATTCCAAATAACTCACCGTAACGTAAATTAAGTTTGCCACGCTTCCCAATCGTACCACACCCTCTCAGGGTGAGATTTTTAACATGATACTACCATCTACAACGAACTCCTAGTGTTTCCAAAGCTTATCGTCTTTCCTGACGGTCACTCGATGTCGCCAAACAATTTGCAATCCACGCAATCTTCCCAAGAGTTTCGAGTACAAGTCCTGGACCCGTGTTTAGGTGATCATCCACCTCAATCCACGAAGAGATTGGCATTATCATCCAAGCAATGCCCTAAACAGAGTTGTCTGAATACTAGAAGGGTAACAACTACAGTAGGACTCAGCCAAAAGTATACGTCCTTCCAATTTACACCAAGTTAATCTCATACATGCTCGCAACATGTCTTCGAGTGTCAGGGGGGGGGGGGGTTATTTACTCAAACCGTTCATCCTATGTTGATAAGTAATACTCATGTCTATAAGTGAGTCAAGGGTGTTGTGTATCGCTTGTCATAAATCAGGTATAGCTCAAAATAGAAGGTAATAAGAGTTGGCACATCGTGCCTATAAGCCGCCTCTCTCAGAGGAACATTCGCAACTTGTGAAGACTCGTCAGTTCCTTGTTTGCAAGAAAGTGTGCTGGTTACATGAGTCCATCAACCATCATCCAGGTGATAATGTTTCTGTTTCGAGTTGTAAGTAGACTAGCGACAAAATCCATGGCAGTCCGTTCCCATTTCCATATATGCGTTTCTGGTTGCTTCCCACCTTGACTTTCTCACAAGTCAAACATCATTCTCATGCGTTGCTATGTGGGCCTTCAGGCTCGGTCATCCGTGTATGGTCTTCAGGTTTTAATTCTTCCTATCAAAACTCAAATGAATAGGATATCGAAACCCGTGTGCTTTGCCTGCACCAATTCCCTAAGTTTGCTGTATAGTGAGGTCCATATTCGTTCCATGAAATAGCAAATATTGTCCAACCTGCCAAAGGTTGCTTCCCCATGCCCCGCATTGGTCAATCTTGTGAATTCTCTTCCTTCAGTTCTTCAGTTTGAACAAGGTGAATCTGATCAGGTATGTTAGAGTCGATAGTGAGCTGCAAAGCTCATACACGTTCAGTTCCACAGTCGTAATCCTCCCAAAAGTTCCATCTAATGATGCCATTTACTGATTTAGCTTTTTCGAAACCAGGGTACACGGGAGGCCCTTGTGATCGGTGTAAGTAGTGCATTCGGTACCGTCCAAGTAATGCCTCCAACTTGAACCCAAAGGCCACGGTTTCCACCGCAGATTGTATGTCGTGCAGTTCCCTTTCGTAACACCATTAGTAAGCCATCACTCTCTCGTGTTGCGTCGACGTGTAACTGGGACTCTGATTCAAGCCATAATAATATACCACTAAATCACCCGCGCCCTCGGGTAAAGACGATGCTCAGTGCATTGCAGAATTAGGATTCTAAAGCTGAAAAGACGTCCTCCTTCTCTGTCTTTCACGAATACAGCACCCGGTTGTACTAAAGAGATTTAAGCTACACGACCTTCGAAATTCCTATGATTAATCTGCGATAATATCTAGCGGAACCAAGTAATCGTTGTATCCTCGAAGGACTCTTTAGTGTCGATCAGTTTCCAACCAAAACGGGTCTTAGCGAGATCCACGCGCATCCCCACTTCGTTGATTACATTACCCAAAAGGCACCTCTCGAATTCAGAAGTTACATTTATCAAGACTTCGCGTGATGTGGCTCCCCCCTCAGGACCTCTCAAATAGGATAAAAAGTTGTTCATGTTGTTCTTTCCTCCTGGAAAGGATTCGAAAATGTCACCCAAAGCATGGTCGGTTCACATGATCCATGAAGCTACTGGTGTGATGATCACTCTAAAGGTCATGGAATGCAGGGTCGTATGGCCGAATTGTGTCTGGTAGGCTTCTTTAAGAACATACTCCTCTTGGACTTCCATCTGATAATAGTTCGCTCGTAATTTTATCCTCTAATGAAAGCTCGTCCCTTGTAACTAGTCGACCGGTTGTCGGTACATGGTCGAGGCAAATGGTTCCCAACTGTCGTCTTGATGAGTTCTCGATAATCGGTACACACACGCAAAAAGGCTTATCTTCACGGATATAACTGGGGCTTCCCAAAGCGAGAATTAGGTCCGACAAAACTCTTGTCCAACAGTTCTCGTAGTAGCCAATACTGTTCTTGCAACCCTCTGGGTGCAAGACGGTAAGAGTATGAGTATTCGGAGCTCCATCTAATCGTGAGATCAACTGAGATTCCGACTAACAGTTGTGGTAGTAGACCTGAAAGTTCCTCGAATTGCACACTGAGATGAGTCACAACGATTGATGGATCCTCGATCCTATCTTACTTAGTCTTATCATCAGAAATAGTTGCTAATACAGCGGGTCATCCTTCCATAGACACTTTCAGGGCTGTCATTACTGACATGATGCTAATCTTTACACCACTCTGGTACTTTAGAGCATATAGTGACGCTAAATCTCTTCTCTCAGGGTACGTTTGCACGATATATATATCCAAATAACCAACCAACACTAACTACTGCATCGAACCCATCAAAATAGTGAAAAGAAGGTCGATGCCGAACATTGGTCTCACAAGGTCGAGTTTGCCGCCCAATGAACATATGAGGCCTCAGTTGACTTGCCATCAGCTGGTTCCATAACAGGTTTGGTTTCGAGAAGCATCAGGGTTAAACAGAACAGAGACTAAGCGAATAGCTACCCATCCAAGCTATCGTGTTGCTATTACGCCTGGTGTAGCCTATGCTAATACTAAATGTCCTTCTGTGAGCTTCATTTCCAGTGTTATTTTCGTCACGAGAATTTCCAGTACTGCCGTCGTTCCCTTGGTTGTCGTCACCTTGACTTAACACAGTCAATCCTTGTCGAGGTCACCTTCGTTTCCATACTGTATGCTACGATCATGAGTACCTTGATGTTGCCGCGACTGTTGCCTCTAATATTGTTGCCTGTAACGGTGTCCTGCGTCCTTTCACCAACAAGGTCCGTTTTTTTTTCACATTCCGTGCCACGTCCTAAGGCACTACTCATGGTGCCGGTGGTTACATAGTCCGCTCTATAGTCAATCGTCATTGATTTTGTCCCGATTGGTTCGTAAGAGTCGACTCCCATGACTCGCTGGCTGGGGTTAAGGATTCGATTGGAGTCAAATCGCTGTTGTTCGTTGCCGGTAACTAGGGTCATTCAAATGCTGAAGTCGGTAAGGTACTACGTTTACCCTCTTGTCCATCGTTCTTGCAAGTTGACTGAGTAATACACGGTATGTCACGAGAGTGTTGCAGAAGTGATCGCACTTCGGAATCTAAGGCGTCAACACGATAAGTTCCAAAAAACAAAGATAAGTGAGGAAAGTATAGTCCAATCATTTGACGTTGAGCCATCCAACTTAGGGACGTTCGTGCTAGCACCTAACATTCTACATAGTTCGCTAGGCGGTCAGATGTGTGATCAGGTGATACTCGATAACATCGAGATTCGTAAGGATTCAGAAAGGGGTGAATAGATCATGTTCGAGTAGAAGACAATCACCGCTATGACTCCTATAGACTGCTGAGTTCTAACATAACATCAATTAACAGAGCGGAACCCCTCTCACACTCGTTAAGCCTCACTGGGAATCACATGCACCCCACATTATTATTATTATGTGTGCACCCATAATAATAAGGCAATTTGCATGCTTATCTCAGTGCCTCTTAACTCGCGCTAAAAGGTTCCCCGAATTCTAGCAATAAGACATATGACGCCACAACATAGATCATGAAAGTTCAAGAAGAGTCGCACTCTTAAAACACATAACACGGGTTGGTAACATAGAAGTTCATACTGCAGTGCTAAGTGTGCATTCACGTGTAATGTTATTCATAAAAAAAACACTAGATATACTATGCAATAGTAAACGAGAAACAAACCTTGCAATCTGGAGCTGAGTGTCATGGCCGATTTCGGATCTGTTCGGTTATAGTCTGGTTTTATAAAAACGTTTTAAAACCAAGTTCACTATAACCAGTGGCTCTGATACCAAACTGTCACACCCTCAAAATACCACATGCGGAAACCCCCGCGGGGCGTGTGACGTACCAGGATCCAAGCCACCAATCACATTGAACTCATAAATGTATTTAAATAAACTTTCATTCATTAACATAAGGTGTTACAAATGTTACATGACATTCATTGTATACAGCGGAAGCATAATTCATTTGTTAAGTGTTTCGTAAAACATGTGTATATAAACCATTAAGCTTGTATTGCGATTCCATGCATCTCGACCCATGACCACTCCAGCCTTCCAGACAGCAAGTTCCAAATGATATAAGCCTATAGACCTGCAAGCATGCAGACAAGTGTGTCAGACGACGTTGGTGAGTTCAAGTTTTGTTAACGCGTTTGGTTACCAGTTGTGTGTTTAAAACAGTTCAACGTTTTGTTTTGATGTTGTTATTACTCGATTACCGTATGTGGCGACTAGATGTGAATGCCCAACCCCAATGCCTCCATTTAGGCATTGGTCATGAGGTCAAGGTATCAAACAACCTTGAATAGATGTAAGGGGTCTTATATGTACACGATGAGAATGCCCAACCCCAATGCCTCTAACTAGGCATTGGTCATGAAGTCCAGGTAATTAGTTCACGCCTGTCCTTTCGGCCCGGTGTGAGGGTGCCAAACCTAATAGCGCTATCAACTAAATACCTCGTTGCTTCTTCAGCAACACGGTAGATGTACGGGGTCTTACATGATTTATACTGTGTTCAATAACCAACATCCCGATTAAACAGTTTACCCAGTATTCCCTTCAGAAACGTTTACCAGATGTCCCAAACCACCGGGACGCATGCTTAGAAAAGTGCAGTGAACTCACCTTGGTTTGCTCGGTTTGATTAGTTACATTACCCGTTCCCAGTGGTTCAACCAAGTCCTAAGACGATTACCATTAACTATTAGTTCACAAATACTTACATCACGTAATTAACATCTTGTAAAGTATGCACATGATCTCATAATACATCTTAGGCATTTAGTTCACACATAATGATTCGTAATATAGCCTTTCATTGCATAATTTTTTTTGGTTCATTGTTTTAATCACGATAGACACAACAATGAACCATCATCAGGGAAGACATCACATGGGTTGTCCTTTTTGGGCCGACATATGTACATAGGGTGGCGGCTAGCTTAGTGGATGTAACTTTGGGTTTTGTTTAATAAATCAAACTATCATCGCAACAAAAAGGTAGCATTGGACCACTACATTCAATGGGTCAAACCCAAATCAATTCATCAACAGAAGTCACGTGAACTTCATCATCACCACTATAGAAGCATGAGACTATTTCCACAAAATCCTAGATACACCAAGCCAGCATTCAAATGATTTCACACAGCCTTGGGTGATTAGATCATGCATATAGAACAAAATTATCATCATATCGAATACCCAACCTATGCATATTAATTATCACAACTATCCCCATTACTCGTCATGCAGGATTTAGTATAAATCAGTTTCACATGGCCGGAAGTAATCAACCAGAGAGTAAACAAACACATTACATATTGCAACAATCAGTCTCTTAATTCATTATCAATTGGCATTCCGACGAAACATCAGGTTTCGTCGGCAACTATCATGTTTCGTCGTACAATCAACGGTTACAGACTTCATGGTTCGTCTCCATCAGGTCACCTAATATTGCTACCTTGGGATCTCCATCAACCAGACTTCAACGTTTACTACTAGTATATCTCGAAACATACACAGTTCATACTCATCATTAATGGAATATTTGTAACATCATCAGACAATAATTATCATTCACATGATTTCACTCATAAGCCTAACCAAAGAATATCTATTAAACCTAATCATCATCACAAGACTCAATCACATCATTTAACTCATATAATATTAATGTCCCTGACTTCCTGACACAATATTAATATGTTCACATGGTGTAATTTGATCAAATCTACAATTCACATGGGCAGCCACTTTGTTATCAAAAGTATCAATCACCTATTTCCAATTGTATTGGGCCTTTGACTATTGTTACATCAAGATCCATTACAAATTAACAACTTCAATATCATACAAGTCAATCTGCAGCAAAGGGGTTTAATTTTAAAATTTACTATTAAACAAATCATACCCATGAAACAAACCATTCGAACACAGCACTTATAATCATGCAATCTTATCTAGTCATTACTAATCAATCCCAAGATCATATTCACATATCATACATAACTCCATTTAACAACTAATATAAATTACATGGTGTGAAGACATACCAATCGGAGAAGTTTAAGCAGATAAGAAGGTTACGAGATCCACTGCCGACGAGATATTATTAATGGGGGTAGGGTTTGTATGTTGATATATTGTGAGTTGTAAAATAAAAAGAGGAGTTACGTAACATCTATTATATTATATTATAATGCCAAACAATCCTAAGTTGGCCGGTGGTTTCCTTTGACCGAACTGCCTAAGCCCAAGAGATTGGACTACCAAACAATTTGGGTAAAAAGGTTTGGGGCTTATACAAATGTTGGGCCGATGAGACTTACATAGATGTTGGGCCGATGAGAATTCTTATACCCGGGACGTGCACTGCTAGAAGAACATATATGTTTAACATATTACACTACAAGTATGATGCACCATTTACAAATAAACACACTTGTAACCCCATAGAACTAATAGATGTTTAACGCAACACATATACGCTTAATAAATGAGAATTAATAAATGATAAAGCATAAAATGCAAATAAATAAAGCATAACATGTAACCGTGCTAACTAGGAGTCGAGGAACCCAGGATTGCTAATCCTTAGAAGTTCGGGTTGTCACAACAGGGACTGAAATGGTTACGAAAGTGAAACCACAGGGACTGAAATCGCAATTTTTAAACTAATGGACTGAAATAGTGATTTTTGACAAACCACAGGGACGAAAACAGTAATTAACTCTAAAAATATGGTTATAGAATGCTCTAAAACAAGATATGCACTTTGTCATTAATTTATCTATTACGTCAAATTATTAAAGTTTATTTTAATCATACATTTATGAGTATTAATTTTGGTTTTTGATTTTATTGTTTAATTTATTTATTATTATTATTATTATAATATAATCTGTTTTTTAGTATTTGATTTCGATCGTTATCAAACCTACCCGTGTGCTCACACAGGTCCTACAACTAGCATAGGTCTATATAACATACCAGCCAATAGCAGCTTCTTGAGCAAAAACATTATCTCTTGAAGGCTCATTGTGTAAACAATCTATCTCATCAGCCAATAGCAGCTTCTTGAGCAAAAACATTATCTCTCGAAGGCTCATTGTGTAAACAATCTATCTCATCATTTTTTTTTTAAAATTTATGTTGTTTTTTATACAAATGAATAAGAATCAAGGTGATTTATTACTAAGAAACTCACACTTTGGCATCAAAATTAAAACTTACATTTCTGATGACACTAAACATAATTCATTAACATCGATCAAAAACTCACTTTAGATAAGTTGTAACAAGAATTATACAAATGCCAATAATACAAAAAGTGCAAATATCATAAAAACCAACATACTTTCCTTTTTTTCTCTCAAAAGTCTCTCAACCTAACTTTTACATATTAAAGTCTTTATACTTTTATAATTTGAACAAATTTATGAAATGACTTGCGATGCCTAGCCTCCTTGTAACTCGCATAGATTTCACTTCTTTAATCCTAATTATTCATTACAAATCTAGTGGTTATAATGGCTTCCTAGCTAAAGCATACTTCTTATTATATTCTAACCCATAGAATTTTGTTACTATACTCTTCGCATCAAAAATTTCTTTCATTTACAATGCGTAATACTTGTGTGATATGGTTTTTTTTTTTTTTTTGAAAAAACGTACGTTTAGGATATCGCTAACCAGGTTAGTAATTAGTATGTTAGTATCACCAAGTTAGTATTAAAACCCCTCTTGCCTGGACTTAAACTCAGGACCTTCAAGAGAAGCAAAGCTTCGCACCTCCCTTAACTACTAGGCCAAAAGATGATTGGTACTTGTGTGACATGGTGAATATAACTTTTCAAGTCTATAAAATTTTGTGAATGAAAGAACTTTTACACGGAAGGTAATATCAAGAAAAGAACCTTTGATATCAAAAGTAGCATAAATAATAGTGGAAAGTAATATAATGAAAATTAGTTTGAAATATTGCAAAGAAAAGAACCTTTGATATCAAAAGTAGCATAAATAATAGTGTGTGTACATTTATTAAACAAACATGAAAAAACTTTCAGTCAAACGATTCACTAAAGGTCAATTCATTTACAACTAACATTATCTTGTATTTCAACATTCCTCTTGTCTCTTAAGTCATGTCTAGAGATGAGATCGGTATTTGTACATGTATCGGATCAAAAATATATATATGGTATCGTTACTGGACCGATTCCGCTACCAAAAGTACCAGTGTCGAATTTCTGGAATAGCAAGTACCGAATATTGTACCAAATCTAACGGTACCCGATACCGTAACGAATCTATCAGTAGGACACCGATACTCGTTACAAAATGTTCACCTCTATATGGTACCTGTACTGAACACTACCAATACTAAAAATATTAATATCGAATTCTATAAAGGTAGGTACCAAATACCATACCGAATCTATCGGTATTCGGTAGTACCGAATACTCATCCCTAATCTTGACACGTAATATTACACTCTTAACTATGTAATAATGCGTGTGTGTATATATATATAATATATAATATAACGTAACAACTAAACATAACTAGTATTAAGCCCCTCGCGTTGCGATAAGGGACATACAAAAGTCAATATGATGGGTTAACGGGACAAAAAATAAGCGTAACAATGTTGAACCACACACGTACGTACGTTGTAACATGTTAGCTCGCAAAATCTAGACTGAAACGTAAAACAAAAATTTGTAAACAATGAAAAGTATATAGACTAAAGTTGAAAGTAAAAAAGTCTTAGGGTTAAATTGTAAAGGGTCAAGTTATTCTACAAAGGCTTCTAATTGTAAGAAGTGTAAGAAGGATTTATAGAGTGACAAGTGTCCAACAACCTAAAACTAAACCCACTATATCACCACAAAAAACCTAAACACCCACCCCCACCCCACCATCACCCAAAAACCTAACCCCCCCCCCCTCTGGCAAAAAAAAAAAAAAATATACCTCACCAAAAAAACCCCCAAAAAACCTAACCCTACCCCCCCACCCCATCCCCCAAAAACCTAAAAAAAACCTACCCCCCACCCCCCCCCCAAAAAAAAACCTAAAAAAACCTAACCCCCCACCTCTCAAAAACCTAAAAAAAAATCTAAAAAAAACTAAACACCCCCACCCCCAAAAACCTAAAAAAAAAACCTAACCCCCCACCCCCCAAAAACCTAAAAAAAACCTACCCCCACCCCCCAAAAACCTAAAAAAACCTAACCCCCCACCCCCTAAAAACCTAAAAAAAACCTACCCTCCCCCCACACACCCACCCCCACCCAAAAACCTAAACCCCCACCCCCTCGGCAAAAAAATTTTTTTTTTGGTGTGGGTGATGTGGGTGGGGAGGGGGGTAGGTTTTTTGTGGTGGTGGATGTTTAAGTTTTTTTTTTTTTAGTGGGGTTTTTTTGTGTAGTGGGGTTTTTTTAGGTTATTGGACACTTGTCACTCTATAAATCCTTCTTACACTTCTTACAATTAAGATCCTTTGTATTTAATCCTAATCCAAATTGTAAAAACTATAAAAGTATTGGTTTAACTGGAAAAAAAATTAAAGATAACCCACTAAAACCTATGTTACAAAATACAAACCATCATACTCACCTAAGTGACAAATTAATATATAATAAATTAAAGAGTAAACTTCCGTTTTGCTCTCTGTGATTTGGTCACTTTAACTGTTTTGCCCCAAACCTTTAAAAATAGCCATTTTACTCCCTGATGTTTTGGTTTTGTTGCCAGTTTGCTCCCTGCGGGGAGCAAAATGGACAAACAAACAATTTGGATAGAGTTAGAGGCGGGGAGCAAACTGGCAAAAAAACCGAAACATCAGGGAGCAAAATGGCTATTTTTAAAGGTTTGAAGCAAAACCGTTAAAGTGACCAAACCACAGGGAGAAAAACGGAAGTTTACTCCATATTTGTAACAAACCTCCAAGGCACAAGCCTGATCGGGTTTTATCGTAATGGGTTTTCGGACGACGGGTTTTCCCCAGAATTGATAATAGTGAGCACAAAATATGAACTCTGCGACCGTGGGCGTATAGGGTCACATTTAGCCATTGGATTACCTGGGTTTTTATATCGTTGACCGTTAAAAAAAGAAATACAACCATGGGTAAAACTTAAGAAGCTCAAGAATGTTGATAGTTAATATTGTATAACTATTATAGGCAATTGTGCAACAATAAAAACAGAGTTCATTGCTCCATATGTATATTTTTAACGGTAAATTTGGATTACTGACGGACCAGTAGAGTATCATCGGGCCACCAGCAGAATCAGCCGATCATATCCATCTCCACTAGACTATAATGACTATACACCAATTCAGATGGAAACCCAATACATTTGAAAAACATTAAGCAAAATATCTATCTCTACTAGGCTATAATGCCTATACCCCATGTTTTGTGGATATGTTCAACCCATACACCATACATATAATTTATTGATACGATACTGATATTCAGTACCGAATGATCATCCGTAATATTCTTAATCTTGACGCGTAATATTACACTCTTAATAGGTAATAATATTATATAATATTACGTAGCCAACTCTGCAAAAGTGTACACACACTTTATTACTCCATACCATTTCTCCATTTCCCCTTTCTCCAATTTCACATACAAATTGCACAAAAGATGAAGCGAAAATCAACAATAACCCACACCAGCAACATCTACAACGATGTTGAACATGAAGACCAACAAGACAGACTCAGCTCCTTACCAGATGTTCTTCTCATCTACATATTCTCCTTCATCGACACCAAACTAGCTCTTCAATCCCAAATTCTCTCCAAACGTTGGGTAAACCTCTGGACTCTGCTCCCTGTTCTCAACTTTGACTATTCATTCTTACAACGTTTCGATCATTTCATTCATAAAGTCTTAACTTACCGTAACGCTTCAATTAAGCTGGACGCTCTTAATATTAAACTTACTGATTACAACACAATGGCTACTGTTTTTAACTATGCCTTGGTTAATCGTGTCTCGAATTTGAGCATTGATACGTCTGATTACTTGACCAAATACCGCCCGATTCAATGTTTGAATGGTACTGATTCGTTGAGAAAGTTGGAGTTGAAAGGGATGTTTGAGTTCGGTAGGTTTTCGGTTTGTTCGGGTTTGGTTAAGTTAAGATTGGAGCGGGTTAAGATAGTTGAATCCGACCCGTTTTCGTGTTTTCCGAATTTAAAAGAGTTGTGTTTGGTGAATTGTAAGGTGGGGTTTGATTTGGCTGTGTTGGAAGTGATTGGGTTTGAGTTGTTGAGGTTGACGATTTCGTCGTGTTTTTATCATCCGGTTCCGTATGAGAAGCTTGTGCTTTTGACTCCTAAGCTTAAGGTGCTTGAGATTAGTGGGCTTATTCCGATGTCGTTTGAGGCTTGTGAGCTTCCGGGGTTGGATACTGTGCATATCGATTGTTGTTTTTCGTTTGTGCGATCGTTTGATAGGATTGTTCAGCAGCCGGATGAGGAGGAGCAGAAGGTTAATCTGATTAAGATGTTTTGGTGCATTAGAAATGCTAAATGTATTCATCTTTCGCCGTCGACTGTTAAGGTAAAGCTCTTGTTTTGCTTTCTTCATTGGTGTTTCAACATTCAAACTAGGGCTGGCATATCGTGTCAACCCGACCTGTTAAGACACGAACACAATAAGATACGAACCAGATACAGGCGAACACCAACACGACACGAAATCTTATCGTGTCAGATTTTCCAAACACGAACACAAACCTGATAATAAACAGGTTACATGAAATGACTTGTTAAGATACGAAAAAATTACCAACATATCATACGACCTGTTAAGACATGAACACGATCAGTTATTGAATATATAAACTTTACTTCCAGGTATTGTTTTATTTAAACAAAACCTGTTAAGGTTAAAAACAAAACCTGTTAACTTCATGTAGGTTCGTGTCGTGTTATCGTGTTCATGTAGAATTTGCTAGCCCTAATTCAAACTATTAATTGTATGATTGTATTATATCAGAGTTTATATTTCCTTGTTTATGTATTGTATTGGCCCATGGCATATCATTGTGCTCTATATATATTTTCTTAATTGTTGATTAATAGAAAAGCATTCACTAGAAACAAACCCTAGATTACATATCAATTTGATTGAAATAACCCAAATTTTAACGGTTACAACCAGTGCTCTCATTTCGCTTCAATATGCAGCGCACCTGTCTTATTTTTCATTTATAAGTATATTTTTTGGTTTGAAGCTTGTATTTTGTTTAGACTTTAGACACATGCTTTGCGGTAAATTTTTATAACCAAGTATCTTTTTCTTTGGTTAAAGCTCCTCTCCCTATCTCATGAAAAGCTTGTTGAAGAACCTTGCCCATTTGTGAACCTTAAGGTTTTGAACCTTATCCCTCCACCAAACAAGCCCGTCGGTGAGCTTCATTCTTCTGTGGCGACCTATTTGCTCAAGGGTTCTCCACGAGCTGTTGTCAAGTCATTGCCCCGGTATGATCCCCTTACTGTTTTAAAATATATCTCCTGTGATCAGTATAGGTGACAAGTCAGTCACTTTATTTGTGAATCGGTTTATTCAGATTATGTTTTATCTCTAACATGTCAAACGGTAAAATTTTAATTTTCCTTCAAAAGAAAACATGTCACATAGGTTAAAACAGTTGGGTGTAACCTTGTCTATTGTGAATTTTAATACATAAAACCTCCTAAATCGTTCTATTAAAAGAATGATCATCGTTGACACGCCGATTGTATTACTAGACTCTATATCGTACACGTCAAAAAAGATGTTTGCCCAACCAATTATAAGACCGGTGGGTATGGGGAGGCTCATCCCCATGAGGATGGGCCGCCACGTCAGCGCCACGTAGGAGGGGCTTGGAGATGATGGACCTAGGGGGGTGGGGGATGAACCCCTTTATATATATATATGTATGTATTTATAGATGTGTGTGTGTGGAGAGAGGAAGGAGGCCCGTCATCATCGGCTGGGGGAGGACGAAGTTCACGGGAGTAGGGGCGGCGACGGGCATGGGGGGTGGGAAGATGGGGCGGCGACTTGGGGACGGGCCGGAGGACGAGCCCCATTCCCTCCGGTCTAAGTGGGATTTTTGTGGGTATGTTTTTTTTTTTTATTTGACACACCAATTATTTTAGAAAAAAAAAAGAATTTTGTACAAAAGGTGTTAAGGTCAACCCAACCCAACCCATTTTGACCAAAACCAAAAGGTTACCGTTTATGAAACATTACCTATTCTATCCGTTTGCCGCCTGTAGTTGCCAACAACAAAACACCCCTTTGCTTACAATATCTTTTGATGTCTGTAGGTGACGAATGCTCATCGAGATGCTAAGTTTTGCTGTTACTGGTATGCTATTAGATATCTATAAAGGAAGTGAATATACATCGGCACCCCTTGGTTTCTGGAGAAGTATAGTGAATTATAGTTTTCGTATATTGGATCTTGTTTTGGACGTCAAAGCAGATCTAAGTAACACTTTCTTCTCTATGAAAAACCATCAGAGGTTTTCGTTTTATCTTTCGTGTTGCATTCATATTTTTATTTTTGTTTTCTTGATGTTGTTAGAGCTTGTTAAACTTTAGCAATGAAAATGGCATTAAGGTGGGTCATGTATTCATGTTGTTTTTTGCAAGTCGTATTAGGTCACATAACTGTTAATATAAAGGCCAGGGAAAACTGTGTAAATGACAGGTGCGTCATGTCATGTCGTAAGATGGGTCACGTCGTTTTTAGCAAATCGTAATCCAATAACAAATTATAAACGATAACTACTTTCATATACTCTATGAACAACATTAACGATATTGTTTATTAGAGAGAAGAAGATGGCGAGAATTGTGAATTTACAATTGTAAACTTAATTTACTTGGGTTGTATGTAACGCGGTCACGCCCTTGCAGACCTGGCCATGACCTCTATGTGAAATACCGCTCCAGCTGAAGTTTGGGGGCGTGAGAAGATTTGGGCGTGATCTGCTTAATGCTGCAACACTTGCATAAACACATTTGAGAAGGGGTAATTAATTTAGAGGGTTAATAAAAAAACATGTGTAAGTTAACTTTATGAGTGGTCGGTAGTGAACTTGTGAAACCATTACAGACTAGAGGTGAAAAAATGCAAGTGAGAGCTCATAACTACGTGGCTGTGACATGACACTCATTTTTTTTTCACATGGTAGTAAAAACGGGTAAAACCATTACATATATAGCTTTATGATTAAGAATCTAAGGATTTTGACCGTCTGGGACGACCCAATGTGGTCACAACGGCAAGGCTAAATAAGCATTTTCCTTATTGTGTGGAATAGGACATTTTATAAGAAGTAGATTCTTAAAAATGATCTGTCAAGCCCTTTTAAATTTTGTTCTAAGATGCTTTTTGTTTTGAAACGTTAAAAAAATTCAACTATGTGCTTTCTTAATCGTTATGTTAAATTGTTAATGCATAAGAGGTTGTTTCAAATCTAGTTTTCTATTCCTTTTTGATGAAGTTTACTTTAAAATTATGTATGATATATGATATTCGGATTTAGGTTATTTGGATAAGTTTATTTTATGGTTTATAGGATGGGAAGGTGAGTATGGACTTTAGAAGAACTACGTATTTTATGGTTTATATTTTAAGTTGTATGTGAAACACTTTAGAAGAACTATATAGTTTTGATTAAAAAAGTCTTGTGTTGATCTACAGTTCTACATCATTTAACTGATTTCAACCCTCTCATTCTACGTTTGAGACACATGATTATTGTATTGTTAGAACATGGTAAGTGTGTAATGTAAAATCATCATAACTTTTGGGTTTTACCTTTGAAACACATGATTATTGCATTGTTAGAACATGTTAATGCTAAGTGTGTAATATAAACTCATCATAAGTTTTGGGTTTTACCTTTTAGTAGATACATGAATGTAAAGTTTTTCTAAGAAGTTTCAAATTTTATTATTACAATTTTACCACTATATCATGATACCACACCCACTCATAGGGCCGGCAATTCTGACACGAACACGATAACACGACACGAACCTACACGAAGTTAACAGGTTTCGTGTTTGACCTTAACAGGTTTCGTGTCTAAACAGGTCGACACGATAAGACCTATTTAAATTTCGTGTCTAAACAAGTTAAAACCCGTTAACCTGTTAAGACCCGTTCATGACATGCTAAGAATTTAAATTAAAAAAATATACCAGGTATGTCATGTGAGAAGCGGGGTGGGTATATCCTAATTTTGAAATTCATTCTTCAATTCACGCTCCAAAGTGCAAAGTCCAAACCCTAAAAAGATCTCTACAGCAGCCGCAATCGATCGACGAACAAGAACAACCATCGACGACCAGCATACGTTCAGCCATCAATCGACGAACACGTTCAACATACGTTCAGCCATCAATCGACCAGCATACGTTCAGCCATCAGCCGCAATCAATCGACGAACAAGAACAACCATCGAAGACCATCATACGTTCAGCCATCAGGTAAGTTAAAGATACTTGATTTGTGTTGTTGTGTTCATCTGTTGTCATTACATGTCCAGTTTCGTATGCACTGATTTGTGTGAATATACTTGGTAAACTAAAAGATGAAGGTTGTCATTACATGAAGGTTGTTATGTTCATCTGTTGTTCAGCCAAAGGATATTAAAAAAAGAAATATTTTAACTTGATTTCGTGAATATGAAGATACGTTGTCAAAAGAATCTAGCTCTATCTTTAACGGATCTTAACCACCTGTACGAGTAAGCTCAAAATCATTTGTAGTACTGCTTTCAATCATCAGCTTCCTGTGTTAACATTTTCATATCTTGTAAATAATGGGTCTTTAAAGTAGAGAAAAAAACTCAACGTAAAATGTCTTCTATATTGATAAGATAGCGTTGCAGTTCATTTTACAAGTAATTAGAGTTTTCATTGTTAGGTTGTTTTATAGTCATAGATACATTAGTCACGCATATAGAAAGAATCTAGATAAGTACTATTAAGGTGAGATGACCAAATTATTACTTTAATATAATCTTAGATTAGGATAGAACTGGAATTAGATGGTAGGTGGATATGGATTTTGATTCTATCAAAGTCGACCTAGAAAATGATAGGTGTATGAATTTGGAAGATGATGAAGTTGGCTCTATGGAGGTAGATGATAAAAATGATAGTGGTGTTAGAAAACCCAAGGCAAAGAGATCGCGAAAGGAAAGATTAGTTGTTTAGCATTACTTTACCAAACAACAAAACAAAGCTTTAGGCGGAAAGGTTCCATCAAAGTGCAACAAATGTGGTCATATTCTCATGTTTGATAGCAAGCAAGGTACGGGAACCAAGTTAGTGTAGATGAGCTCATAGAAGATATAATGTCACTTGACATTAGCCGTGAATCAGACGCTTCAAATTCTGTGAACAATCCTAAGGTATCCACTCCAAATGCTTCAAGTAGTGTTGCTTGTTAAAAATCAATGAACATCTCAAGGTACTCACTTCAAATGTTTCTAGAAATGTTGCTTGATAAAACTATATGAATGAGTTTATGTCAAATTGTCCATGCCTAATACGATTGTAATTCTTTGTGTGTAGGTTTGATTGTTTGGAATTGAAGATCTTGAGAAAGAAATGCATATGGGAACTTGAATGTTGAAACTATTTGGATGTTATGATTAGACTTTTATGGATTTCGTTTTAAGTTTGTTAAAACATCATGTGTTTATGCATTTTTATGACTTTTGTGAACCTTTGGCGACTAGATTTCCATTAAACAGGTTCCTTAATTGCTAATTTCAAATATGGAATAATAGGTCATGTTCGTGTCTTAACAGGTCGTGTTCGGGTCTTAACAGGTCGTGTTTGTGTCTTAAACAGGTCATATGATATGTTGGCAACAATTTCGTGTCTTAACAGGTCATTTCGTGTAACCTGTTTATTAACAGGTTCGTGTTCGTGTTTGGAAAATCTGACACGATAAGATTTCGTGTCGTGTTCGTGTTTACAGGTTTCGTGTTCGTGTCTTATCGTGTTCGTGTCTTAACAGATCGGGTTGACTCGATATGCCAGCCCTACCCACTCACGAGCTTATGACACCCACAACATGATGCTTAACGAGTTAACGCCCTAGATGCTGATGTGGCTTGAGGTGTTGTGGGTTGGTGTCCGCTACACATTAGAGACATCTTACCCTCCTCACTCCTCATACCCTACCTTAACTTTGCTATCGGTGAGATTTAGGGGGTGTTTGGCCTAGGTTTTTTTAACAAAGCTTATAGCTTTTTTAGTTTTTTTTTTTTTTTACAATATAAGTTTAACTTAGTATTTGGTTTAGCTTTTTAAGTTTATGCTTATTAGCATATATAAGCTAATTTGAAGAAGCTTATTTGAAGATGAGTTTTTAGCTTATTTGAAGAATATTAGAAAATATGCTATAAGCTATTTTAAAATATAAGCATAAAAAATAAAAGCTAGGCCAAACACCCCCTTAGTTAGTATGATATGAGATTTACCAAAACCAGAGGGTATGTTAATGTAACAAATGATAACCGAAAGAAAGGAATGTAAATTATTCATTGTATTCCTGTCATTATTCAATTTGAAAAGAGTTAATTACTGTTTTCGTCCCTGAGGTTTGTTAAAAATAACGGTTTCAGTCCATTAGTTTAAAAATTGCGATTTCAGTCCATTAGTTTCATTTTCGTAACCATTTCAGTCCACTAACTTAACTCCATCCATTTATTTTGTTAACTTTGAGTTAACTAACTAATTCAGAGACGGTTTGCGTCAGTTTTAGAAACACAGGGACTTAAGTGTAAACTCTAAAACATTAAAACAAAAAAAATAGTAAATTCCAAAAAATCAAAAAAATTCCAAAAAACCAAACAATTTCCAAAAAATTCTAAAAAATAATAAAAATTCTAAAAACTTCTAAAAAATCCAAACAATCCGTTTCGGCGCGAACTGTTTTGAACCCGAACCGTTTCGAGTTGAACCGTTTCGACGCGAACCGTTTCGACTCGTACCATTTCGACCCGAACCGTTTCGAGCTGAACCGTTTCGAGCTGAACCGTCCGAACCGTTTCGACGCGAACTGTTTCGACCCGTACCGTTTCGAGCCGAACCGTTTCGACCCGTACCGTTTCGAAGCCGAACCGTTTCGAGCTGAACCGTTTCGAACCGAACTGTTTCGACCCGTACCGTTTCGAAGCCGAACCGTTTCAAGCCGTACCATTTCGAACCGAACCCTTTCGAGCTGAACCGTTTCGAACCGAATCGTGCCGTATCGAACCGAACCGTTTCGAGCTGAACCGTTTCGAACTGAACCGTTTCGAGCTATACCGTTTCGAACCGTACCGTTTCGATGCGAACCGTTTCGAACCGAACCCTTTGGACGCGAACCGTTTCGACGCGAACCATTTCGACGCGAACCATTTCGACGCGAACTGTTTCGAAGCCGAACCGGTACGGTTCGATACGGCACGGTTCGCGTCAAAACGGTACAGCTCGAAACGGTTCGGTTCGAAACGGTTCAGCTTGAAACGGTTCGGTTCGATACGACACGGTTCGGTTCGAAACAGTTCAGCTCGAAAGGGTTCGGTTCGAAACGGCACGGTTCGGTTCGAAACGGTACGGCTTGAAACGGTACGGCTTCGAAACAGTACGGGTCGAAACGGTTCGGTTCGAAACGGTTCAGCTCGAAACAGTTCGGCTTCGAAACGGTACGGGTCGAAACGGTTCGGCTCGAAACGGTACTGGTCGAAACGGTTCGCGTCGAAACGGTTCAGCTCGAAACGGTTCGGGTCGAAACGGTACGGACGGTTCAGCTCGAAACGGTTCGCGTCGAAACGGTTCAGCTCGAAACGGTACGGACGGTTCAGCTCGAAACGGTTCGCGTCGAAACGGTTCAGCTCGAAACGGTTCGGGTTCAAAACAGTTCGCGCCGAAACGGATTTTTTGGATTTTTTAGAAGTTTTTAGAATTTTTATTATTTTTTAGAATTTTTTGGAAATTGTTTGGTTTTTTGGAATTTTTTTGATTTTTTGGAATTTACTATTTTTTTTTAATGTTTTAGAGTTTACACTGAAGTCCCTGTGTTTCTAAAACTGACGCAAACCGTCCCTGAATTAGTTAGTTAACTCAAAGTTAACAAAATAAATGGATGGAGTTAAGTTAGTGGACTGAAATGGTTACGAAAATGAAACTAATGGACTGAAATCGCAATTTTTAAACTAATGGACTGAAACCGTTATTTTTGACAAATCTCAGGGACGAAACAGTAATTAACTCATTTGAAAAAACACTGTCAAAAGCCCTAAACATTCTCACTTGCTCTTCTCTACCAATATGGCCGTAAGTATCGATCCTTCAAGCTGTTAATTTCAATAAGTATCACTATTTCGTTTTCGTATGACGCATTTGTCATCTTATGAATTGTGTGTTTGCAAATTGTATGTGTACACGTGAGATTTTAAACCCTAGTTATGCAAATTGCAAGTTTGTTGAGAATTGGATTGGTTTTTGAAGAATTTACTTTTGATTATCGATCTGTTTGGTGATGATAAACTTTACTGTAGTGTTTGGTTTAAAATTAATATTGTGTTTTTATATCAATGTTAAAATATGTCATATTGCCATGCAAATTTGGGGACTAAATTGTTAAAGCATTGCAGACCGTACCAGTTAACCCGAAACCTTTCTTGAACAACTTGACTGGGAAGCCTGTGATAGTGAAACTCAAGTGGGGAATGGAGTACAAAGGTTTTCTTGTCTCTGTTGACTCCTACATGAACTTGCAGGTACGGCACTGACTTCTTGTTTTGAAATTTTAAAGGGCTGAGCCGTATTAACGATCTACTCTTTAGGGATGGCAATGGGTCGGGTTTGGGACAGGTGTAGGTAATTCCAAACCCAAACCCGGTTAGATAACCTTGTCCAAAACCCGTCCCAAAACCTGTCGGGTTTCTAGCGGGTAGATACCCATCGGGGATACCTGCGGGTTTTGGGTAAACCTGTTAATCTAAAAAAAATTACCCGTTGGGTATACCCGACCCAAAACTCATAGGTATCTATCGGATAACTACTAATCAGTTACATGTAGTATTAAAAATATATCAAATAGCTACAATGTACATGAAATAAAATACCTACATGTATAAAAATGGATGTATTATATATATACATATTTAAACATATAAAAGAAATTATATGGGATATACAATCGGGTAAACATGTACACTTTATCGGGTAACTGGGTCGGGTAAAATGGGTATATCACCAAATCCCAAACCCGCGAAAAAAATAAAAACGAGTCCCAAACCCGATTATTCGACCCCAAACCCGTCCTAACTGTGTCGGTTTCGGGTTTACCCATCGGGTTCGGGTTCGATTACCATCCCTACTCTTGCCTCTAATATTGGTTTATGGGGTTTCTCAGTTAGCGAACTCTGAAGAATACATCGACGGCCAGTTCACTGGAAATCTTGGAGAGATTTTGATCAGGTATGCTTGAATTTTCTATAGCTTATTTCATCCGAGGCAATTTGATTTCATTATGACATAGAATTATAACTCTTCTTTCTGAGTATAAGAGTTAGACAAGTTGTTCTGTTCAAGTATTATCCTATGGTGTCATCCTTGAAATCTATTGGGCTGATAATAATAATATGGAGTAATCTTATTACTCCAATGCACAAAAAGCTTCTTTGATGAAGAAATACATTTTTCATCGCCCAAAGGATTAGTAAGCATTAATGTTTGTATGAAGCTAGTAGTTCACTCATTGAGTTTCAAAATAATGGAGCTTTTAGGATATTGTGTGTTTATCTACGTATCTTTGATACACATTGGTCAGCTCAGGTGGTTTGGTAGTTGGTCAAAATAGGTAGCATTTATGCTGGTCGAAACGAGTCAGGTCGTGTTGAATTGTTGACTGTTGACCTGCCAGCATTTTTATCCTTTTTACTAGTTTTGTAACATTTAAGGCATTAGATATAGTTGTAAAAAAACAATACTATTAAAATGTAACTGATATGTTTGAATGACTTGATATAAGAGGTTTAAAATATTTATATTGCACTTTTGGTGACTTTTAGCACATTTGATGTGCTTGGCCCGTTTTGATTCTAACAAAGTTGTAAACTTGTATTCTTGGAGTTTGCATACATTGTTGTTGCTATTTCTCGTTTTTGGATATACAAAAAAAACGTAACTGGTGTCCCGACTGCTTTATTGCTTAGATATGCAAAACTCACTGCCTTGTTGAAGTTTGTGGTTTCGCTGTACACATGTGACATAAAAGTTATATTGTTTGTACAGATTTTTTTATTTTGCTTGTATCCCCTTTGTTGTGGTTTAGGCGTTTAGGTGTGGCAAACGGGTTGGTTTGATAACGGGTCAAAACAAGTAGTACTTTTGTCCAGGCTGAAAAATGTTTGGTTCAAACTCCAAATAGTTTAAATATATATAAATAATTAGCGTGTCGGATCAATGCTTACAAAGTATATATTAGTTTAATAATCTAATATATCACTGGCTAAAGATTGTGTGTTGGTTATGCAGATGTAATAATGTTCTGCATTTACGTGGTGCGCGTGAGGATGAAGAAATAGACGAGGCAGATCGTGACTAACACCCTTGCCCTTTATTTTTGTATGGAGATTATATGCAGATGTTATAATTCAAAATGACAATTAAGAAATCGTAACTTTTGACCATTCTAGACACACCTAAAGTATGAGAATGAATAGCCTTTTCTTTAGTAAAAAAAGAGGTACATTCTACTTGTGTTCTTCTTTAACTGTCATGAGAACAAGACTTTTTGTATGACCAGTTTGACTGATTATCAACAAAACTAATCTATCTTGACATATACAATAGTGTTGTTCAAATTCAAGAGAATTTTTATTTTTCTGTTTTCACATATTGCATTAATAGGGTCTCCGGTTGACTGTAAACATCCTGCATTGGAGACTGAAAGTCAGTCAGATGATGATGATGAAGCAAAGACATACAAAGAAAAACAGAACAAGAAACCGACTCCATGGAAGAACACGGGTACGTAGTTATGGTAGAAGTTTCATTGTTTAACATTTAAATCAAATTCAACCCATGATTCTTCATTGATTGATTAATTGGTCTACTTGTGGATATCGAATTCCTGCCTACCAACCCATTGTTAGGATTTCTTTTAGATAATGTTCCTCTTATTGCATGTTTTGTTGAATATGAATGGGATGAGTGTAACATCCAATTCGTTTCAACAAAACAAGCAATAAAAGAAACATTATCTAAAAGAAATCCAAACAAAGGGTTAGTAGGCAGGAATTCAATATCCACAAGTAAACCACTAGACTAATTAATCAAGAATTAATGGGTTGATTTTGATTTAGGCCAAACAAGAATCTTCTACCATTAACGACGTGCCGGTGTTCTTGCATCCATGGGGTCGGTTTCTTGTTCTGATTTTCTTTATGTGCCTTTGTTTCATTATCATCCGACTGACTTTCAGACTCCAACGCAGGGTGGTACTCTCTAACTTGCTCCACAGCCTTATCTGGAACGGCAGCAATCTTCCGCCACCGTGTGTCTTACGTGACATAGATGATCTTCAATTGAAAATGGTGGAGTTCTGGGCCTTTTATATATTACATACGTGGGCTTGTTTTATCTATTTTAATGTAGGTTTTCTTATATAATATTAAATTAAAGTAATTCAAGATTTTAATTATTATCTATCTATTTAGAAAAAAACAATAAGATTGAATAATAGATGGATTTAGTTGGGTTGTCATTGGATAGAGGAAAACTGAAGATATTATTTCCATAATATAAATTAGCAACACATTGTTTGCTTGTTGTATCCAAGCATGGGTTTTTTTTTTTTTTTTTTTTTTTTTTTTAAAGTGATTTTTTATTAAGTTTTGTTATATTTTTATTATTATTTTATTTTTTTATATTTAAATTTTCCAAAATCACATTTATAATCATTCATATCTTATATGTAATATTTTCACTTTAATATATAAAAAGTAATCATGAGTATTTTGTATAGAATTATCATCAAATCGTTAAACACAATCTTTTATAATTTATATTGACTTCTTATAATTAAAACCGAATACACAATCTTTTATGTAATATATATAGACTTCTTATCATTAAAACCAAAATAATTGTTTATCTATTTATCTTATTCAATGTTTTAACTTTTTTCTTTTTGTATTTTTGTAACTATTAAATTATAAGCTTTCAAAGTAACAATTATATACAGGTGGTGGTTTTAGGGGAGGGGTTTTTAATACAATTAATTTTCAACCTATATTTTTCTCTGATAACTTTAAAATATTATATTTTACCAAAAGTATAAGTACAGTGTTGCAACATATTTAATTTAATCTATGTTATGTTCGATATAAGTTTTATTCAAAATTTTGTTGTGAATTACACGGGTTTGAGTAATAGGTTATGAAGTTATGTATTACACGGGTTTGAGTATAAGAAAATATTTCATTTAATAATGTACGCACAAATTTATATAGCTAAATTATTTTCATACATACAACTTGAGAGGTAATGGAGGTAACAGATATGAAACTTTATTTATGGTCGTGCCTTAATGTCAACTTGTAATAAATGATTATATATATTTATAAGAAGTGTTTCGTGAGCTAAAAATTTAAAAACATGCAAATTAATTTGAAAAGGCAAATAATTTTCTGTAATCAAGGAAATAGGTGTGAAAATTATTAATTGAAATGATTTTAGTCACGGTTAAATATGGTATGACTATCATATGTTTGCGATATTTGATTGAAAAAAAGTAAACATCTAGGTCATATATATAAGCAAATTGCGAAAAATAATTATGCATACATTGTTAAGCTATATAATTTATATCCTTGAACCCGTGTTATACACGGGTCTATAAACTAATCGGTTATTAAAGATCTTGAGAGATTCTGGTTAAGTTGTGGTTCGTCTGAAGCGATGGGATCGAAGGAAAATCCCTTAATAATAGGCTCAATTAAAATTGGAAATAAAAAGATCAATCCATTAAGATTTAACACGTAGTTATCACACTACTAGAAAACTAGGCAATTCTGACCAAATTTTGCGACTAACATAAGACGTTCGCAAAATTAGCGATCGATCAGTGACTAAAACCAAAACAATCGCAAAATTAACTACCAATCCAGATTCGATCGCAAAACGGTCGCAAATTTTGTGACCGTATTTTTGTGGTCGGAAAACAGTCGCAAATACGAGAAAAATAAAAAATAACAAAATTTACGACCGTTTAAAGCAATCGCAAATAAAAAAAAAACAAAAAAACGAAAGTTGCGACCGTATAAAACGGTCACAAATACGAGAAATATATAAAAAACAAAAGTTGCGACCGTTTAAAGCGGTTGCGGATACAAGAAAAAATAGAAAAAGAAAAAAGGGTAAAAACTGCAAATAGTCATAAGTTCTGGGTTAAAACTGCAAATAGCCATAAGTTTAGAAGCTTCAATCAAAATAGATCTGCAGATCTGTTAATCTTTCATATGCGACTAGTCGACTACCCTCATTTGCGACTCACGATACATCTACCCTCGTCATTCATCGATCTGGTATGTGTCACTCTTCATCGATCTGACTCTGTTTTTTCTTGTGTATTCGTATCAATTTGTGTTTAGAAAAATGAAATTAGGATTAGGGGTCAAAGGTGTAAAATTGAAGAAAATCATCGGTGCTTTCTACATGCTTTTCCTTTGATACTGATATAATATGTCACTGAAGAGAACATGGCAAATTAGTTGATTATAATATGTCAAAATTGATACTGATATACTGATATACTGCCATGTTCTCTTGTTGCCCTAATCTTCAGTGACCACACCATGATTAGTTGATTATAATATGTCAAAATTGACTCTTATGGTAATCCAAATCAGGTGCAACTTATAGTAAACTAAGGGCTTTTTTTGTTGATTATGATTAGGTGATAACTTATTTCTTTTAATCTTATATCCAATTCAGGTTATTTTATGTTTTTGTTAGAATTACAATTAGTTTACTTTTACTTTCATAAAGCAATTGAATTTTCTTTTATTATTAAGCAAATTATATTTTATTGACTACTAAGCATATTATTTAGAATTGCAATTAGTTTACTTTGTTCTTTATAATATGATAGGATTAATTTGATTAGTAATAGCGTGGTATACTGATCGAGGGTGGATGTATGAAAAGACCGATAGTAATGGATTTCTTAATTCTAAATATTGTGACAATGTCGAATTGTTTTTGGACTTCGCATTTTCTAAAGAAGAAGTGGTTGATACGTGGGTGAATATGCATGGTGAGACAACACGTAACATAAAATGTCCTTGTTATAAATGCCAAAATATAAGTTACAGAGACAGAGCCACTGTACAAAAACACTTGTTTAAGGATGGTTTCATGCTTCGTTATGAAATATGGAGTGAACATGGTGAAAAGTCCAGCCACGATTTTGGACAGTCTTCTACTACAATGGAGATTGATGATGATGATGGTTGCAAACGTATGGTGTTAGATAACTTGTGTTCATGCGATTATACTTCAAGTACATTGGAAGGACGTGTACCGAATCCAGAAGCAAAAAGATTCTATGACATGTTAGAAGCTGCTGATGAACCTTTGTGGGAGGGCGAAAAGGCTACAAGTTTTTCAAAGTTACAAGCTGCTACGAATTTTTTGACATGGAAATCACTTTTCAATGTGTCAACTGCAGCTTACAACTTTTAACATTTCCATGATTAATGCAATGTTGCCCGAAAATAATAAACTTCCAAAAAACTTTTATGATACGAAGAAGAGTTTAGAACCATTGAGTCTTCCATACGAGAGAATTGATGTTTGCAAAAACCATTGCATGATATTCTATAAGCAAGACAAGGCATTGACACATTGTAAATATTGTAAGGAATCTCGTTACAAAAGTGTCTTGAATAAGGTACCTAATTTGGTGATGTGGTACATGCCAATTGGTCCTAGACTTAAAAGGTTATATATGTCTACAAAAAACGGCCAAAGATATGAGTTGGCACCATGACCACAAAACAAAAGAGGGTAGCATGGCACATCCTAGTGACGGCATGGCTTGGAAGCATTTTGACTCGGAGAATCCTGACTTTGCAAAAGAGATTCGCAATGTTCGTCTTGGGTTATGCACTGACGGTTTCAATCCAAATAACTCTAACTCAATTCCTTACTCATTGTGGCCCGTCTTTCTTACAATCTATAACTTACCCCCTTGGATGAGTATGAAAGATTCGTTTGTTGAAGTAAGTTTGATTATTCCGGGTGGAAAGAGTCCAGGTCAGAACATCGATATGTTTCTAAGACCCTTAATAGATGAGTTGAAAGAGTTGTATGGAGAAGGCATTGAAGTTTATGATGCTTATCGTAAAGAAAATTTCATTATGAGAGTTATTCTTTTGTGGACAGTTAGTGATTTTCCTGCCTATGCAATGTTATCAGGCTGGAGTACGCATGGTCGTTTAGCTTGCCCATATTGTATGGGGGACACAAATGCTTTTTGGTTACATGCTGGGGGTAAAACTAGTTGGTTCGACTGTCATCGAAGGTTTCTACCAATGTCACATCCTTTTCGTACTGATATAGATGGATTTCGGAGATCAACATCGTCGTTAGTGGGACCTCCACCCGAGTTAACCGGTTGGGAAATCTTAGAACAATTTTCTAACATACCAGTTGTTTATGAAGGTGTAACGCACCCAAAGCATAAAGATCCAAAATTTGGTAAAACTCATAATTGGGTAAAGAAAAGCATTTTCTGGGAGCTTGAATATTGGCCCATGTTGTTAATTCGACACAACCTTGATGTAATGCATATCGAGACAAACGTTTTTGAGAATCCATTTCAAATGGTTATGGATACTTCTAAAACAAAAGATAATGTCAAGGCAAGGAAGGATGTGGAACAGTTTTGCAATCGACCATCGTTGCATGTTTCAAGTGGAAATAATAATAAAATTTTAAAACCAAAAGCAGCATACACCTTAACCAAAAAGGAGCATACACCTTAACCAAAAAGGAGGTAAATGAAGTATGTAAATGGTTGAAGCAAGTAAAGTTCCCAGACGGCTATGCTTCAAATATAGGGGGATGTGTGAACCTAAAGGATGATACCTTCTACAACTTTAAAAGTCATGATTATAGATGGAGAGTAAGTACACATACATTAATATTGTTCCTTTATGTGGATATAAAAATGATACTAATGTGGTTTTCATTTATTGCTTCCATTTTATAGATTTAGCAATCAAATAACGGCTACGCGGATTATTGGAGTAACCTAAAGGGTATGTGGTCCGGTCCATGGGAAAGTTGGAAAGATGTTCCTAATGAGGACAAAAAGCGGTTGTTTGAACGATTCCATGTGTGTACTTAAACAGATCTATGTAACTTGTTAAACCATTTTGAATGTTTCTTAAAAATTTCTTTTATTGTAGTGTTATTTTCAGTGGGAGGAGAAATGGAATGGTGAAATATGTAGTTGCTGGGAGCGGTGCATTGCTGGTAAAATTCCGGATTTGTTGTGTAGGGTACAAGATCAAGCTAAAGAAACGACAAGAAGTAAAAATGTACTAGTCGAAGACGATATGTCTGTTCTTACTGATTTTAAACCACCATGGATCAAAACAGAGACATGGAAACAAATGATTGAGATCTGGAACACACCCGAATGGAAAGTGAAGTCTAAAAGAAACAAAAAAAAATCAGAACTGAATCAAAAGGGGGCAAACATACCCTCGGGTCACAAACCTATGTGACTGCCAAAAGAAAAGTGGTAAACGTTGTTAACCATTATCTTTAACCGATAAATATACCATTATTTGTTAACTTATGAATACTAACTTTGTAGGCTGAGATAATTGGGCGTGAACCGTCACACTCAGAGATGTGGAAACAAACACATCTCAGAAAAGGAAGTAGGCCGTTTGATAAAGATCTTGATTGTAGCAGTTCGGTAGTTGAGAACGTTGATTTTGAGGACGTTAACTTGGAGGGCGTTGAATTAGAAGGGAATGTACAAGAAAAAAATCGGCATGGGTTGACGATAGGGCACATGAGACTTTGGTAAGTTTCTTACTTGATGTAGGGTTTTGTTCATATTTAAATTAGTTGTATGCATCAAACATTTGACATCCTTATACTCAGTGTTATAATCACATCATTACGTAATTTCACTTATAGTAGTGTTTTAATAATAAAAAACATTTGATGCCAAACGAATATTCCAACAGTTATAACTACTGTCTAAGGATAAATTAACAGTTGTAAAATTAACTAGAGAACTTTCTGGTGAAAAAATTGGGGTTTTGGCCTAAACTGGTCTGGGTTGAAACCGGGGTGGGTTTGGTCAAAGAAAGTGAAACCTGATTTACTGAATGTGATTCGGGTTCCAATTTGTTTTGTAAGGGGAAATAGTCGGGTCTGACCGATTTGAAGCCATGTTTTAACTGGTTCAGGCTCGGTTTGAGTGGGTTCAAACTGGTATCGAGGCTCGGGTTGGCTTCAAACTAGATTCCCTAAAACTAGCTTCAAACCATAAAACTAGTCGGCTGGACCAACCGACCCACGAACCTGTTCGGTTTGGTTAACGGTTAAACCCAAGATATACCTGATGAGAAGTCAAGCATCTTTACCTTAATTTAACAGGAAATCTTTGACTAAGATATAGCTAGAAATTAAATAAGCTTTATTAATAACTATCATAATGTCATAACAATGTTGTACATAATGCCTGTGCTTAAAATTCAAAGTAAATAAGTTAATTCATGGAACTGAAAACCAATCGATCAATCAAGGTACGCCCACTTTTAAATTCATGGAACTGATGTACATGATGCCTGTGCTTAAAATTCCACCACCGTTTCTTTTTTCTGGTTCGTGGGTCGGTTGGTCCAGCCGACTAGTTTTATGCCCACTTTTAAATTAAGATTATAATTAAGTATTTTGTTATAATTTCAAATATCTGGTGTTTTTTTTTATAAATAATAAAAATTACATAACAATTTTATTGTATCTATATTATTGGTTCGGTACTACAAAGTATGTTAAATTAGGTTGTATTTGTAGTTAAAATATGAGGGATATCTTTTGGAGAAGTATGGGGAGGAAAGTAGCCAACACCGAGAACTTGACAAAGAATTGTGGTAGCGAGCTTCTGGGGGGAAAGAAGAGAGGTAAAGTATATGGATTAAGCAATCTTAAGAATGATTTTAACGTTCAGCATCATGGCAAACAAGACCAAGAGGTATGTTTATTCTTTTAAGTTGTTTGGTTCAAACATGTTTAAACTCAAATATTGACATTATTTTTTCATGCAACCACTTCTCAGTCAATAATATGTTTTGTATGTATATTATTGAAAATAGACTATTTGACCTTAGAAGTCAAACTGATTTTTTCTCTTTATTCTATAATTGTATAAGCAGCTAATAAGTTTCATAAATTGTATAAATTGTGATAATGTTGGCCATTAATATTTCACTTTTCATTGGTTTTATTAGATCGAAAGATTGAACGTGATTATTGCGGGATTGGAGGTGGAAAAAGAGAATGATAAGGCGGAGAAAGAGGCTATGAATGAAAGGACGGCAAACATTGAAACGATGCTAAAAGCTAGGTTTCAAAACGTATAATCATCGACTTAGGTTTCAAAACGTATAAACACTTTGTTTTGAATATGTATTTTGTTATGATAATTTTGGTATTTGATGTTTCAAGTGGGATCTTTTATATAATTGTGAAAATTTGATAATATGTAAAATTTAAAATTGACATTATATGCAGGTTAAAATAGAAAATGGATAAAAATAATTTTTAAAAAATAAATAGAAATTGCGACCGCAAAAATGGTCGCAATTTTTCAAAAGGCAGGCGGTCGGAAAACGGTCGCAGTTTGTAAAAGAAAGGCGGTCGGAAAACGATCGCAGTTTGTAAAAGGCATGCGGTCGGAATACGGTCACGTCAAGACCGTCGCAACCGAAGTCCCACAAAACTAGGAACAGTCGCAACTTAGTCGGAATAGAGCAATTGCGACGGGTGTTTTTCCGATTGTAGTTCTGGTCGGAAAACGATCGCAATAGGGCAATTGCGACCGGTTTGCGACCAAAATTGTGGTCGGAAAAACCTAGTTTTCTAGTAGTGATCACTATGAAATATTTAAAAAAATAACAAATTACTTTCAAAGTATGAACATTAGTATTGTCCCACAAATTTATTTTATAAATGAGCACTATGATTAAAAAAATACATTTTATTATAGCTTTTATCTTATTTAAAAGCTGAAATACAGTTAGCCTTGTCAAACTCAAAGTTTGGGAAGTTGTTTAAATCTTAAACACCTAAAGGGGTATGGCCCCAAAAAGCCGCGCAAATTTTCGTCAAGGCCGCGCACGAGGCCATACTCCTTATTCAGCAATTCTCTTTCTAGGCAACCTCGCGCGAGTACCGCCACATCCCACGAAGAGGCGCGAGGTTCAGATGGAAGAGAACTGCAATTCCAACACTTAGCAATCTGATAAGAGTCTTCACTACTCGTAAACCCGCGCAACCTGATTTCATGCCCAGCATCAATCACATAAAGGTTGCGGCGCGAGACCAGAGTAGGAAGGTACAAAAGGTACAAGTGGCAGGAAAAAGGAGCCAATGAGCATTCTGCAGGCTCTGTTCAATCGTGCGCCACGATCGTCTGAGGTACTAAGGACGCAAAGTACATAAGGACGCCTATGTGGCACCAATCAGAGGAGAGAGACATCTGTCCCACGATCTCCACTTGTCTGCTGATGGCAGAAGGACAACAAGGCCGGCAACAGTGACACGTGGCTCCATTCAAGGCGCGCCAGCGCCGGAAAACTTCTAGAAGCCACTAACGGTCGACACCAGTGAGACAAAGAGCATATCCACTATGTCGTCGCCTTCCGGCCCAAGGCCCATCAGCCCACATCCTCTTACACCTCTCCGGCTATAAATAGAGACCTCACTCCACAGGTTAAACATTCCATTCTCTCTATTCTCACTCTTAATACTTAATTTATCTTCCCCAAAGCAGTCGCTTATTCTCACGCCGGAGCCCAGTTAAGAGGGAAACCCCCATATTCCCCTCTTAACGAGTAACGGTGTTCTGTTTTGCAGGATTATACGTTCAAGACGAAGCTCAGATAATCATTAGAAGATTAACCATCATGGTAGAAACATAAACCCAACTAATTAGTCCCTTAATTAGTTCTGTGTTTCTTCATTGGCGCCCACCGGTTTTTCTACAACCATTTTCATCTTCTTTTTTCTGAGTTTTCGACATTCTTCTTCCTTCGATCATGGCTGGTCAAAGAATCATTCCCGAGTTTGGTTTCGGAGCAAACTCTAATGCGGTGTTGGGCGAAGGAAATCAAAACATCCAACCCCAACACATCGAAGAAATTGGTGAAATCGAAGTAACCAACACTGGGGGCCCGCGCGAGAGCATTACTTGCATCACTCAGACGGTCACCCCAGGAAACAACGGTGAGGGACCTTCAAACCCAACCCCGCCTCAGAACGTTTCGGCACTTCTACGGCTAGCAGAAGGCGAAACACCAGCCTCATGGTACGCCAAGAATATTGCCACAATCAACGCAGCGTATCAATCTCTGATCGCACAGCAAGCAGTCTTAACGGCAGAACCGTCCTTGGTCACTCCTCAGAGTCAAGGGGCACGCCAGATACCCCCACAGCCAAGTCTCCAAGGAAGAATCAATAGGCCTCCCCCCACCAGGCGACTAAGAGTGCATGAGACGCGCGATACAAGGGGAGAAACGGAAAGTTACTACGACTATCCGTCACACCTTCAAAGAGGTCCTGTTCATAGCCGGCTCACGCCGCGCAACATGAACAATGAATGGGAGGAGACTGATCCGAACGATCCAACTTGGGAAGATGACGAGGGTTCGTCAGTCTTCAATCGCTTGCAGAAAAATCATGAGTACTACAAACCCAGACAACACGTCGGGTACACTGAAGAAGTGGAAAGAGATTTCTGCCTCGCTTATCGACCAGCTGAAGCTGCGGAACATTCAAAGTTCATCCCAAAAATTTCACTTGCGCCACTTTCAAGAGAGAAGTTACCTCCGACAGTTGGAAAGTTTAACGGATTGACTGATCCTGATGATCACGTCAGAACTTTCACAAGCGTAGGTTTCTGGGAGGATGGAATATGCCTATGTGGTGCCATCTGTTTATTCAAACTCTTACCGGGGCTGCTCGCGCCTGGTTCGACAGCCTTCCTCCAGGAAAGATTAAGTCATGGGTAGATTTCAAGACACAGTTCTTGAGTTACTTCAGCCAACAACGACGCTACCAGCGCGACACAGCTGAGGTAGAAGACATCTGGCGAAGAGATGGTGAGGGTTTGGAAGATTTCATCACTCGCTTTAACAAGGAGTGTCTGAAAATCAGTGGCGTAAGTGAGCAACTCATGCGCTGCCATTTCAAGAAAGCTATTCCGTGATAGTCTCATCAGAACTATCACAGGCAAAGACGGAATGCCCAAAAAATGGGATAAACTCATGGAAGCCGCAAAGATAGTCGCGCAAACTGAAGAATCACTCGCTGGAAACAAGAGTTATTATTCTGAAGAACGATTTTCCAAAGGGAATTCGCGCGATCACAACAAGCGCAACAAGTACAAAGGTAACGATTGGAAATCTGGAAGATCAAGGGGCCATGATGAAAGGCCGCGCTATAGAGAAGACGCGCGCGAAACAATTGATAGAATCGGTTACCGAAAAGCAGTCAAGGATGATAACAGAGAGAAGCACTGGACTCCGCTCATAAAAACACCAAAAGAGGTGCTGATGAAGGAGAATCTTGATTTCAAGGCTCCAAGGCCTATGACAAACAAGAAGGGGCAAGACCCCAACCTGTACTGTGACTTCCACAAAGATACAGGGCACCTGACAGATGACTGCTATAGTCTACGTCAAGAAATTGAGAAAGCGCTAAAAAGCGGGAAGCTAAGTCACCTGGTGAAAAACGTGCGAAAAGAAACTCGACAGCTTCAACGCCATGATGAGGGAAGTCACAAGAAAGTCCGGTGCCTTGAAACCCATATGGTCAACGGACCAAGATACAGTGCAAAAGAGAAAGGCAAGCGCCCTTACGAACCTTCATGGCAAGAGCAACAGGTCATTTTCCCGGTAGTGCGCGGCGGTACTCGCGCCACTCGACCCGTCGTCATTACCGGTATTATCGGCCATTATGAAACGGAGTATGTCTTCATTGACTCAGGAATCACAACTGATATCATCTACGAACAGTGTTTTAACCAGTTTGATGAAGACGACAAAGCAAGGCTCGAGCCAGTTGATTACCCGTTGTCGGGATTTTGCAACGAAATGGTTTTCCCACTAGGCCAAATCAGCTTCCCTGTCACGCTCTCCGACGGGAAACACTCAAGAACAACAAACGTAAACTTCATGGTGATGCCTGTCAAATCAAGGCATGATGTGTTGATTGGGAGAGAAACCCAAGGCGAGATAAACATGGTAACTTCCACCCCCCACTCAGTGATAGGGTTTCCAACCAAGACGGGGGTGGCGATCATCTATGCCAAAAAAGAAGTAATGTCAACGGAAGAGTTGCGCCCAACGAAAGCGGCGAAAGTTTCAACAACTGAGCCAGAGAAGTGGGTGTTAAACCGTAAGTACCCAGAGCAAACGGTAACAATAGGCCACGCCATTTCGTCAGATATCAGAACGTATCTGAAGCAACTATTGTTCAGGAATATGGATATCTTCGCCTGGACCCCGGCAGACATGATCGGTGTCCCGCGCGACATTACCGAGCATTGCTTAAACACCTACCCCTCTGTTGAACCAAAGGTCCAAAGAAGGCGCAGCTTAGGGGCAGACAAAACAAAAGCAATGAATGAGCAAGTATGTGAACTACTCAAAGCTGGAATCCTGCTGGAAGTCCGTTATCAAAGTTGGGTCGCGAACCCAGTAATGGTGGAAAAGTCGAGCGGAGGATGGCGAATGTGCATTGATTATACTGATCTCAACAAGGCATGCCCTAAGGATTGCTATTCTTTGCCTGAGATTGACAAAAAGATAGACTCCCTCGCGCCATACAGGTGGAAGTGCTTCTTGGATTGTTATACAAAGATGAAGCTTGAAGATGAAGACAAGACAACTTTCAGAACCGATCTCGGTATCTTCTGTTATACAAAGATGCCATTCGGTCTAAAAAACGCTGGCGCCACGTACCAGCGCCTGATGGACAAGACCTTCGCTGGGGATATTGGGAAGCACATTGAGGTTTACATCGATGACCTGGTAGTAAAAAGTCCCGAAGAGGACCAAATGTTGAAAGACATTGAGAAAACCTTCAACTCGCTGAGAAGTGTGAACATAAAATTGAATCCAGCCAAATGTTCCTTTGGCATGGAGGAAGGGAAATTCTTAGGCTTCATAGTCACCAATGGCGGATTTAAGGTGAACCCAGAAAAAGTCCAAGCAATAGAGCGCATGCCATCACCCAAAACAATCAAAGAGATGCAACGGTTAGCCGGCCGCCTAGCCGCGCTTAACCGCTTTCTGTCAAATCACGCCGCAAAGTCATACCCTTTCATAAGTACTTTGCGCAACTGTGTAAAGAATCAAGAGTTCAGATGGACGCCTGAAGCAGAAAGCGCTTTCCAGCAAATGAAGGAGTGTTTGATCGAACTCCCAACGTTAACCGCACCGTTCGAAAAAGAGCCGCTCATCTTGTACTTGTCATCATCAGACAAGGCAGTGGGTTCGGTGTTGCTTGTAGACAGAAACGGGGTTCAGACTCCAATCTACTATGTTAGTAGAATGCTCACAGATCTAGAACAAGATATTCAACGATGGAGAAACTGGTACTAGCGCTACTACATGCCTCCAGAAGGCTGCGCCGATATTTCACAGGCCACGTCATCACTGTACTGACCAATTTTCACATTGGGACGATATTACAAAAACCGGAGACATCCGGGCGATTAGCAAAGTGGGCGATCATGCTGGGGGGCCAAAACATTTTGTATAGGTCGCGCCCAGCCATCAAGGGTCAAGTCCTTGCAGACTTTATCACAGAAGTCCCAGCGGAAAAAGTCAAAGATTGTGAAATCGTCGAAGCTCCCACAAAAGATACCTCAGATGGGCTATGGTTCCTATAGACAGATGGTGCCTCAAACGAGGACGGCTCAGGAGCCGGATTGCGCCTGGTGAGCCCAGAAAAGCATGAATTTACATACGCTATCAGGTTGGATTTTAAAAATACCAACAATGTAGCAGAGTACGAGGCATTTCTGGCAGGCTTGCGCCTCGCCATTAAAATGGGAGCTAAAAACTTACAAGCGCACGTCGATTCACTGTTGATTGCCAGTCAAGTCAACGGGTTCTATGATGCAAAAGGCGACGTTATGGCCTTATATCTGGATCAAGCAAAAGAGCTGTTGCAGAAGTTCACGACATACAGGGTCGTACACATCAATCGCTCTGAAAACAAGCAGGCAGACGCCTTAAGCAAGCTCGCGTCAACTTCCTTTCAGCACCTTGCAAAGGAGGTAAGGATTGAAGTGCTCAAAAATCCATCAGTCTTGTTGCGCCAGGTGAACGTGATCGAAATAGGGCAGCCATCCTGGATGACCCCTATAATCCACTATCTACAGGAAGGGATACTACCAGAGAACAAGGCAGAGGCAAGGAAAATCCAGCACAAAGCCCTGCATTATGAAATGAATGATGGTATTCTGTATCGGAGGTCCTTCTTGGGTCCCTTATTGCGCTGCGTAGACCCCCAAGACGCGAATTACTTAATCAGAGAAATCCATGAGGGGATCTGTGGTATCCATGCGGGACCACGCATGGTTGTGGCGAAGATCATGAACGCCGGATATTATTGGCCAAGGATGCATGTCGACGCCCTGAAGGAGCTGCGCAAATGCGACTCCAGTCAGCGACATTCTCCAAAGACCCTGCGCCCCAAAAATGATCTCATCCCAGTGTCCACTGCTTGGCCTTTCCAACAGTGGGGGATTGATATGGCGGGACCCTTCCCAGATGCCCCTGGAGCCGTAAAGTTTATAATCGTGGTTGTCGATTATTTCACCAAATGGGTGGAAGCCAAAGCCCTCGCATCAACCACTGCCATGATGGTGCGCAAGTTTATCTGGGAGCATATCATTTGCAGATTTGGTCTTCCACTCAAAATCGTCACAGACAACGGTACCAATTTTGCCTCGGAGGATCTTCAAAAGTGGAAGAAGGAAATGAAGATAGAACATACCTTCTCATCCGTTGCACATCCTTAGGGAAACGGTCAAGTGGAAAGCGTAAACAAAAGCATCATGGAGGGGATAAAAGCCCGACTGGGCACAAAAAGAAGAGGCTGGGTAGATGAGCTCCCAAGCATCCTGTGGGCTCATTGAACCATGCCGAATACAAGCACCGGTGAAACTCCTTTCAGCCTAGTATACGGCTCGGAAGCAGTTATCCCGGCAGAAGTTGGTCTCCCCTCACCGCGATTGACAGCAGTCAACACGGTTGATAATGAAGCAGAACACCGCCTCGATCTGGATCTCTTAGAAGAAAAACGCGAGATCGCGCGTATTAAAGAGGCGAAATACAAGACACAACTGGAAAGGTACTACAATGCGAGAGTCCGCATTTGTACCTTCACTCCAGGAGAATACGTTTTCCGTGACAACGAAGCTTCGAACGCCGAACGCCCTGGGAAGCTAGCACCCAAATGGGAAGGCCCATACTTGGTCCATGAAGTGCTAGGTAAAGGGGCATACAAATTGCGAACGTTGGATGGACATATCATCCCGCGCACATGGAACGCGTAACAACTGCGGAAATGTTATATGTAACTACCCCAAGGCCATGTGCCATTTCTCTCATAGTGGCCACGCGCCTACTTAATCTCTATGTCGGCTAAACGCCTTTTATGTTATTTATCAGCAATGTATGATTGGCCTTAGCGCCTGTTTCCAAGTTAATGAAAGCATACGATATGTTTTCCTACTACCATATTACTTCATGGTTACAAATGCATGTTAAACTTTTGATTAGCACGAAAACACTTCAGTGAATTATCAGCTCGTGAGCTACACTTACATTTATTCGTGCTAACTTAACCAAAGTTTCAAACAACAGTGCAATAATTGTAACAAGACAAAATAAATGTGAACATAAGCATCATATTCAACACAAGCGCAACGCGCAATGGTTACATAAACCTAACATCCATTAGAACTAGGTGGAGCGCGATCGCGCAACACTATACATGCAAAAAGCTAAACAAAACAAGGCACAAAGCCTTCAATTCCTATTAAGGTTGATCACCATCTCCGCCGTCATCATCACCTTCATCATTGCCTGCCAACTCCTCCTCATCAGATACCTCAACCATCTGTGGTGGATCAAGGATAGTCTTTAATCGATGACACCAGTCATCATGCTTCAGTGCTTCAGTAACTAAATCCATCACCGGTAGAGACAAGTTATCATAATCATCTTCAGCGCGAACCAGCTCAGCCTTAGCTTGATCAGTCACCGAGCAGTGACTAGTGTCAAATTCTTGACCAAACACCTCTGAAGCATGTTGCGCACACTCCAAGTAACAACCTCGGTGACCAACGGCACGCGAAGCATCTATTAAAGCAGCAACAGCTGTATCTAGCTCCCCAACATTCAAGACAGAGTTGGCCATCTACAATAAAAACAACATAAGACAACAAGTTTTAAGAAATTGAGTCAAAAGTCAGGAGAAATCTTACCAGAGCTATTCCTCGGCTGCGCAGCCACTCAGCCTCAGCGACCAAAGTGTCCACGATACTTTGGGCCTCAGAATAATTATTCTGCGCCACATTGAGAGCAGTGGTACTAATGGCTCGCGCCTCCTCGGCCTTTTGCTTGGCTTCCTCGGCAGTGGCAGCTTTTGACTTTTCAGCTTCGAGATCAATCTCTAAGGACTCACTCCTTTCAATCTGCTCGCGCAGACGGCGCTTCAACTCAGCGATTTCAACGTCCTTGGCAGATAAATCTCTATCCTTGCTAGCAATTTGCGCCTTAAGCTCAACCTATAGAAAGCAAGACTTAGAGAATTTTTTACAAACTGAAGCATAAGCAACAAAAGACAGGAACATACCTCGGCTTGCTCCTTCACAGCTTGCGCATTCTCCACCTTCTTCTTCAGATCCACAACTTGACCTTCAAGTTCGGTGATCTTGGAGCGAGCCGCATACATACGCTCATTATCCTTGGCACATATAGCCTTCCAATCAGCACGTTCTTTTGAGAGGAGTTCTTCAGCGACACGGAGTTTGCCCTTAAGGCCTTCACGACCCCACTCCTCAGCTTTCTTATCCGTTTCAAATTTCTCCTTCTCCTCGTCAAAGGCGGCCTTCGCCTTTTCAAAGCTTTTCACTTGCTTCAGCAACCGCTCACGATATTTCTCCCACTCTTCCCTTTCCCTAACCATAGTCCGCCACTCGCGAACAATCTGATGGTTAGCAGCGCGAGTGTTGGCTTCTCCAACCACATAAGCATGATATAGCGTGCTGTAGGTTCACACCCCCTGACGATTCACCTCACCAGGAGGAATGGAGTTAAGAAGCCAGTCGTGGCAAGGAGCGAATTCCAGAAAAGTATCCTTCTGTTTTAGGCCCCATGGAGGTTGACGAAGCGCTTCCCCTCGACTTTCTTCAGTATAGGACTTATAGTAAACATCTCCCAAGGTGTCCATCGGGCCTATAGGAGAGTGAAGCGTCCCACCCCGGCTTCCAGTGCCAGCTTGGCCAGCAGCAAAGCCAGCGCTACCACCAGCAGCAGCAGTAGTCTGTTCCGTAGTCGCCGGACCGGTTTGAACAGGGGCGGCAGTCGGCAAAGGCTCAACAGGGTTCTCCACCTCCAAGTTTTTCTCCTTCTCAGCGATGGGCTGCTCATGCCCAGTGACAGGAGTTGGCCCCGAACCCTGCGCCGTATCAGTAGTAATGGGGGTGGTAATCTCGGGCTCCTTAGGCCCAGTAGGAGGCTTGTCAGCAACTTTCTCTCTCTCAACCTCTTTTTCCCGAACAGGTTTCTCAGGACCCTTCTGTTTCTCCTTATCAGCAGATTTTGAAGCAGGGAACGGTTTGATAGTGACCTTAGTAGCCTTAGGCCTTTTCTGCGCCGGCTCCAAGGGCTCTGTGATCGTGATGCCCTTCTCGGTTTTCTTCTTTTCAGCCTCTGCAAAGATAGAATATTAGAAGGGAGAATACAAGTACAAGAAAACAAAATACTAACCAGGAGAGAATTTGTAGAGTGAGCGCAGGTTGCTCTTCTTTCAAATCAAAGGAGCGCCGCCCGGTTTCGACAACACAGTGGCCCTAAGCGCAACCTCCCGACTCCTTTTCCTTATCAACTTCACCGTAGGCTCTTCCTGCACTTCCTCTTCATCACCCCCTTCTTGCGCAGCAGAGGACGGGGTGGTCCCAGCATCCGGGTTGCGAGAACCCGCGCTTCCTGAACTCTTGGAGCCTCCTGCTCCAACTTTCTTCTCGCCTGTACGCGATAAACCTTCAAATGAATCACTGATGATAACGTAATCTTCCAAGTTACTTTGACGAAGGCGGAAAGTACCTTTGTCGCTGGCAATAGCAGTTGCGCGACTACTACCGGCTCCCTTGCTGGTCACCTCAGGATCCAAGGTGATAACCTTCTTCTTCTTCACAGGCTTTTTCTTCTCGTCTTCAGGGTCTATCCCCAAGTCGTGCAACACCTGCAAAGATTTGAGACCACGGGCTTAGCTCTCCATTTGACGATCCCACAGACTCCTCGCTGGAAAGATAGACAATTTCTTTCCCAGCAGAAGTCACAGAGCGCAAGGGTCGAGGGTTAGGTATATGCGCACCTTCAGTTGCAGTAGGCGGCTCGGCGAAGGCATCAGCAACCGGGTACATGAAGTTACCCTTTATCTGCTCATACCAGTACTCCTCCCCATCCCGGAGTGGGCGCACGCCCATAGACCCACTAAAAGTAGAGAAAGCGGCTTGATACAAGTGCGCCTCTACACATCAAACCGTATAAATAAACAAAGTTATGAAACAAGAAATTAAGGAAATCAAGGAAATTGCTAACCTCGATCGTCGATCATCAAGATGGGGACCTCCTCGCTGTCAGGCAACCATCGATCACTCATGCGCGCAGCAACGAGGACATTCTCTCCAAATACCCGGTTAGGGGTCGGAGTAAGCTGCTGATACCACCTTTCATGCTTGGGAATGGGAAGATCTTCCTTCAGTATCGGTTCAGTCTAGTCCCGGAAGGGCATAGCGATCGGAAGCACCTCCTCGCGAATGTAGAAAAATTTGGGTTTCCAATCATGGAAACTTTTAGGAGGATTTAGCAGTATCTTCCTCGCAGCCCCACGACTAGCAAAAGAGAAGAAGCCCATATTCCTGATGAGTTGATAAAAGGCACGAAACTTCTCGACGGTGGGTTCGATACCATGGGCTCGACATAGGAACTCGAAATGTCGAACCCTAACCATCCCAGGAGTGCTCATCTGAGAAAGATGAAATCCGTAAAAATGAAGAATATTCCCCATAAAGTTTGTCGCCGGCAGCAGGAAATTTCCCTAGAGGAAGAAATCTTCAAATAAGGTAATATAGCCCGACCGGCGCATCGGCGGCCGTTTGATTCTGCCCAGGGTATCTTGCATCCCATTCCGGTGGAAACCGGAAGCTCCGTACGAATTGATCGAATAACCCTAAATCCCACCGGAGAACCGGGACAGGCCCCTCCTCTCCGGGATTTTCTTCAGTATGTTCTTCAGCCATGGACAGATCTCAGACGTTGAAGCTTCAGAAAGTTTGAAGATATGAAGATTTCTTCAAGAATCTGCTGATAGTAACTTGAAGATTTGAAGCTCCGAGAAGAAATGAGAGAGAAAGGGAAGCAATGGAAGGAAAGAATACCCTCCTCTCGAATCTCTTCAACTATATATACCCATCGCATTTAATGCGATGGGTAAACGTGCCGAATATGCCGCGCACGTGACCAATCAGAAGACGCCAGGTAAGCCGTGAAACCCGGAGTGACAGTTATCACGCGCGCGTGGGCCTCACTCGCCTGACGAAATCCGAACCGTCAGGAACAACTCGATGACGGCCGTGTCAGCAGTCAACTCAAAGGTCACCATCAATGACTATCTCACCAAACCGTCAAAATTCAAATTTCGAGGAATTTCCCGCCCAAATTCCAAGAAACTTAGCAAAGAAGATACTCAGGGACGCGCCGGATGGCTTGGTTACCCAAGACATCCGCGCGCTATCAACTTAAAAACAAAGCAGCATCAGCTTGCAGAAATGTAGTCGCGCCGTAGCAACCGACAAGCGCTTGAGCGCGCGTCTACCAAACTAAAGCGAGCAACCTCTGCAATTTTCTTTTTCTAAGTCCAGAGCTCCAACCACTTGCCTTGCGCATGGTGCAGCACTGGACTGGGGGGACTTGAAGGGGTATGACCCTAAAAAGCCGCGCAAACCTTCGTCAAGGCCGCGCGCGAGGCCATACTCCTTATTTAGCAATTCTCTTACTAGGCAACCTCGCGCGAGTACCGCCACATCCCACGAAGAGGCGCGAGGTTCAGATGGAAGAGAACTGTAATTCCAACACTTAGCAATCTGATAAGAGTCTTCACTACTCGTAAACCCGCGCAACCTGATTTCATGCCCAGCATCAATCACGTAAAGGTTGCGGCGCGAGACCAGAGTAGGAAGGTACAAAAGGTACAAGTGGCAGGAAAAAGGAGCCAATAAGCATTCTGCAGGCTCTGTTCAATCGTGCGCCACGATCGTCTGAGGTACAAAGAACGAAAAGTACATAAGGACGCCTATGTGGCACCAATCAGAGGAGAGAGACATCTGTCCCACGATCTCCACTTGTCTGCTGATGGCAGAAGGACAGCAAGGCCGGCAACAGTGACACGTGGCTCCATTCAAGGCACGCCAGCGCCGGAAAACTTCTAGAAGCCACTAACGGTCGACACCAGTGAGACAAAGAGCATATCCACTATGTCGTCGCCTTCCGGCCCAAGGCCCATCAGCCCACATCCTCTTACACCTCTCCGGCTATAAATAGAGACCTCACTCCACAGGTTAAACATTCCATTCTCTCTATTCTCACTCTTAATACTTAATTTATCTTCCCCAAAGCAGTCGCTTATTCTCACGCCGGAGCCCGGTTAAGAGGGAAACCCCCATATTCCCCTCTTAACGAGTAACGGTGTTCTGTTTTGCAGGATTATACGTTCAAGACGAAGCTCAGATAATCATTAGAAGATTAACCATCATGGTAGAAACATAAACCCAACTGATTAATCACTTAATTAGTTCTGTGTTTCTTTAACACCTCAACACAGAGTTCAACTATAAATAAATATCAGATAACAAAAAAGTCCTCCATGTTCGATTTAAAAGCTGAATTTTGGGAAGTTGTTTAAATCATAAACACCTCGATGGAGTTCAACTATAAATATTAGATAACAAAAAAAAGTCTTCGATGTTTGATGGACGAGCCCGATGCATATCGGATTCTTCCTCTCTTGTTCTTTATGGGTCTTTGTTTCATCTAATAAGGCTAAGTCGCACTCGAACCGGTATGACTAAGTTTCATTAACTTGGCGCTCCAACGCCTCTCGTATAGTTGGGTTGATTTACCGAATTATATAGGAAGGAATGGAGACTCTTAAAGAATAAGAGAGACGTATCCGGAGAAAGGATCTACATGGCGTTTAGTTTGTGTTCATTCCATATGTACTCGATCATTCTTGAAGATGAAAGGAACTCGTTAATTCTTGAATTATTTCATCTTTTGTGTTATATATGCTTGTTAATTGTTTAATTTCTTTGATCATGAGTAATCTAGTTCACATCTACTAATAATTTTGGATTTAGTACAGTTAGAAGAAATATCCAGTTATATTGTGATGTTGATACTTGTAATGGGTTAATATAATAGGATATAGAGTAAACTTCCGTTTTGCTCTTTGTGGTTTGGTCACGTTAACGGTTTTGCTCCAAACCTTTAAAAATAGCCATTTTACTCCCTGATGTTTCGGTTTTTTGCCAGTTTGCTCCCCGCCTCTAACTCCATCCAAATTGTTTGTTTTTTCCATTTTGCTCCCCGCAGGGAGCAAACTGGCAACAAAACCAAAACATCAGGGAGTAAAATGGCTATTTTTAAAGGTTTGGGGCAAAACCGTTAAAGTGACCAAACCACAGGAAGCAAAATGGAAGTTTACTCTAGGATATACGATGCTAAATAACATATACATATGTTTAAGATAGAAATCATTCAAGTAAACTTGTTGCATGTAGGATTATGGTAAGATATAGTGCAAAATTTATACAGATTTCTACAAGACTACAACACAACCTACGTTGTGTTGTTCTTCCATCCATGGAGTCGGTTTCTTCTTCTTCTTGTTTTTCCTTATGTGTCTTTGCTCTATCAACATCCGACTTAGTGTCAGATGATCTGCATCATAAGTTGTTATAGCATAATCCCATATGTAGTATCGAAACTCAAAGCCACCAAAAACATGTTTAGTATAGGTTATCCCCGTGAATGAATACTCATGCGATTGGATCATTTAAATTACGTAAATAACAGCGGTAGAAATTTATTTTTTAATTTATTTCAAATGTATGATATGTGAGAATGTGAATCGTTATAATATTTTAAATCCTTTAATACAATTAATTTTTTTTGGTGTATTAAATCCATTACAAATATTTTACTCAACCCATGCAATACACTTTTTTTCAAATATTTTATTCAACTCATATAATACATGGCGTTTAGTTTGTGTTCATTCTATATGTACTCGATCTTTCTTGAAGATGAAAGGAACTCGTTAATTCCTTAATTATTTCATCTTTTGTGTTATATATGCTTGTTAATTGTTTACTTTGATCACTGATTTTGCATGAGTAATCTAGTTCACATCTACTAATAACTGTGGATTTAGTACAGTTAGAAATATATATCCAGTTATATTGTGATGTTGATACTTGTAATGGGTTAATATATATAATAGGATATACAATTAGAAATATCCAGTTACATCGATTAACCCAATCTTCTTCTTCACGTTGTTCTCTACTCTCCCTCTATACAAATCGTTGTGTGAAGTTATATATATTGTATATCTTAACAGCTTACCATCATCTTCGATTTTCACCAGCATCACCGTCTCGCACAGCTTACTAGAATGTGATTTTTATTTCATTTTATTAATTTTACATTTCAAAGTTTTTTTTTAACAATCAATTGTAAAATTTACGTAGTTTCTAGTCTAAATCCTTTTTAAGATCATCTAAACAAAATTGGGCCGTTGGATTCCATGTGAGAATTGCATGATATAAGGGTGAACGGGGCATAAAGCGGGGAGGGGTTCGGTGACCTTATCCACCGATCGGGAACACCGCCGCCGTCCATGCGGGGACCCGAATCGGTGAGGGTAATCGGTGTGGAGTTACCGCGTTGAATGGCACGAGATTCAAGAGAGGACCGTTGGCAACGGTCAAATTTAAAAAAAAAAAAATTCAATTTTTTTAACAATATAAATATAACCAACCTAATCAAATTTTTAATCACACCCACCACTCTCAAATCTATCAAATACAACACAAAATGGATTCCAAGTTTCCTTTTTTTCTCCCCTACCCGACTTTCCCGACAATGAAGATGCATCGTCAAGCGATGGTAGCTTAATTTTCTTCCAAAATCTCATCCAACAAGCGGAGCTACTAGACATAGCATCGTCTAGTAAAAAAAAATAGTCCGTCGAGATCGTGAGGGAGGCCATGAGACACTCATGGCCGATTATTTTGTTGAAAATTCAAAATTTAATGCCGATACTTTTCGTCAGAGATTTCGTATGTCCAAGTCTTTGTTCATAAAAATTGTTAGTGACGTGGAAGCGTATGACGAGTGGTTTCAAGAGGGCTTAGACGGGAGAATGAAGAAAAGTTTCACGCCGTTGCAAAAGGTTACTTCGGCGATTAAACAACTTGCAACCGGTAACCCACCAGACGAAAACGACGAGTATTTAAATATGTCTGAAAGGACCTCTCGTGAGTGCCTTGAATATTTCTGCGAGACGGTCTGTAAAATCTATGCCGGTGAATTCTTACGTAGACTAACGAGCCACGACGTTGCGCTATTGTATCAGGCTCATGAGGAGAGGCATCACCTACCTGGTATGTTGGGTAGTCTGGATTGTACACACTTCGTCTGGAGAATGTGCCCCACAGAATTGCGTGGACAATTCATGAGAGGCGATCATCAATACCCGACGGTTATGTTAGAAGCGGTGGCGTCTCAAGATTTGTGGATTTGGCATGCTTTTTGTGGCCCGGCGAGTTCACAAAACGACATCAACGTGCTGCAACAATCTCCATTATTTCTTGCTCAACGAAACGGAACGGCGCCAAATTGTCCATTTCAAGTGAACAACCACTTATACAAACGCGGGTATTATCTTACTGATGGGATCTACCCTACCTGGTCCGTGTTTGTGAAGTCTTTTCCATATCCTCACATCCCGAATGAATAAAAGTTCAAGAGGCAACACGAGGCCGCAAGAAAAGATGTGGAACGGGCGTTTGGTGTGTTAAAGGCGAAGTGGGGAATACTAAATCGTCCAATGCGTTCGAAAACGGTGAAAAAGATAAGGTCCATCGTGTATACGTGCCTTATTTTACATAACATGATTATAAAAGACGACGGAAGGGCGATAGCACCGGTACATATTCAAGATCTTCCAGTCGAACCCGTCTTAGATGATACAGCTTATAGCGAGCTCATTGACGAAGACACGCATTGGAGACTAAAACACGATCTCGTTGAGCATCTCGGAAGTTTAGATCTACCTCACCTTGAAGTGAGTTCCGACGACGAGTAGTTTATTTTTATATTTTTCTCGTTTGAATGTAATTTTTATTTTTCTAGGTTGTTTTTTTTAATTTAATGAAATGTCTTTTATTTAATTTTTATTTTTATTAATATTTTTTTAATTTATAAACATGCATAATTTTACAACAAATAAAAAAAAACCCAAGTCCCCTAAGAGGGGAGTGCCGCCATCAAAATGGGGTGTTAGGGGAGTTTAAGAGGGGAGTTGACGTGGCACTAGCTGATTGGTGGTGCGTAAAAAAGGGGACTCCCCTCTTAGAGGAGTGGGGGGGAGTGCCCCTTACACCCTAATGAAAGATGATATCAACTTGTGAATATGTTTATTCAGGTTAGTGATTAGACTTTGCATGATATGACCTTTTGACTTTAAAAAGGTCAAAATTATGCAACTGAAATCATGTCCTTGTTTGAGTTAATCAAAGCAAATTTTGACATGCTTGTGGGATCTATAATCTTTACTGAATTGGGCCACAAAGAGGAGAGAAATTAACATTAAAATGTCTTTTAAGGCACAAGAAAGACATTGATTTTGACTTTTGAGGCACAAATAGTTCTGTTTGACCTCAAAATCAACTTTTGGAAGCCTTTTTGATCTGACTTGCAACGGCATAACTAATGTGTTTTAACTGTTTCATTGGAATATTATTTTTAAGATTAAGCAAAAACCATGGAGGTGTTCTCCAATTTAATGTCCTTGGATTTAACCCGTAGTGAACAAGGGTCTGCTTTTAGGGATCCTTATGGTGTCTGTTTGAAATCAAAGAGGAGATATATTGGCCTCTACAAGGATCTTTTTGCAATTGAAACTGGTTAAGTTGATTTTAAATAGAAAACAAATGCATCTCCTTTGATCCCATCATTTTGATACACATTTTCTTAATATTAAGTAATGAATATTTCATGAATTATGTGGTACTTGAGTGTTTAGGCTCCTCCTTGAGAAGTTGGCCTCTCTCAACACATCTACAAAAGCTCACGTTTTGGATCAACACTTACAATGTTTGTATGATTTTGTGTAATTAGTATATAGAGTTAAGTTCTTGTGAAAATAAAATTATCGTACGAAACGTACGAAGTGAAAGAAAGTCAAAAAGTGGCGGTGGCATTTTGGTAATTATCAGCAACTTCAAAATTACTCTAGTAGAGTAATTTTGAACTTCTGTAGGGTAATTTTGTAAAAGCTCAAATAGAGTAATTTTGGTCGTGTAGGGTAATTATCAAAATTGTAGGGTAATTATCAAAATTACACTAACCCCCCCACCCCCCCAAAAACCTAAAAAAACCTAACCCCCCTCCCCCCCCCCACCCCCAAAAACCTAAAAAAACCTAACCCCCCCACAACCCCCCAACCCAAACTAAAAGCTAAAAACTAAACCATAAAGCTAAACCCCATAACTAAATGCTAACAAAATTACTCTACAAGATATTTCCCAAAATTACCCTACAGAGTCAAAATTACTCTACTAGAGTAATTTGATAATTACCCTACATTTCTCAAAATTACTTTACAGATGCTCAAAATTACCCTATTGATGCTCAAAATTACCCTACAGATGCTCAAAATTACCCTACTAGAGTAATTTTGAAGTTTTTGATAATTACCAGATTGCCACCGCCACTTTTTGCTTTTCCCCAGTACAGTACTTTTGAAAATGCTGATAATTACCATGTTGCCACCGCCACTTTTTGACTTTTCTTTCAATTCGTACAGTTCGTACGTTTATTTTATTTTTATTTGATCTTTTACCTTAGTATATATTCTTTTAATTCCCTTTTATGTATGTACATATATATCGAACGCCATATGATTATGTTTTTCAAAGTGTTACAAGGGTAAGATAATATGACAGGAATATTTAGACTTTAGAACATGGAATACCTTCTCTAATGCAAAAGGTGATCAATTCAAATCATATCTATCCTCCCAGTTGTAGGGTTATTACGATAATTCAACTAAGATTATCGTTTTCTTTTTATAACATTGCAATACCCAACTAACAGTTAAAATATGATTTGGAAACAATGATGGGTGAAGTTCTTTGGTGAAATATGGGTCAATGGCTGTTAAAATGTGCATAAATAAGTTATGTGATCATACGCATGTATTGGTCGAATCATTATGTGATGTATGGAGTCTTAACGGTGGTCTTCTTGCCCTTTAAACTCACCAACAATGAAGATATTTTAATGCTTTTAAGGTCTGTTATTTTATTCACCACATTAGGGGGAGGGGGTGGTTACTAGTGATAGAATTCTATCACTCACAAGCACCCAATCAAGTTCCGCCATGTCATCAACCATTTTTTCATCACTCACAACCTTTTTTGGTAGCAATGGTCATCACTCACCACCACACCCAATAATTTCCCTCCAACCAACAATTACCCTCACAAAAAACCATCACGCCGCGTGAAGAAAATAACGAAATCGGAATTCCGTTGTGCTATAACGCGTTGTCGTTTAGGTGGCGGTGGAAATTCACCAAATTCGACGCGTTATATTTTGCTATCACGTAAGTATAACTTGCCACCCCGCCTCCCCTTAGGAGGCCCTTTAAATAGCCAACCACTTACTACACATACAAATGAAAAAGTAAACAACTAACATCCTACTAATCTGTCACTAATAGAAAAACTTGGACTTAAACAAACACACGTTCTAAAACACTAAAAACATGTGCCTAATATCAAGACTTCTGCTGACCCGTATCTAGTTTTAGACTTGACTCCAGAGCCGGCCCTTAAGGAGGGCGGGGAGGACAACCGAACAGGGCCCGTGATTTCGTAGGGCCCGTAATTTTTAAAAAAAATCCGATATTATATATGTAAAAAAAAATTTTAATAGGGTATAACCAAAAAATATTAACATAGACCCACTTAAAAAAAATCATATTGTTTAAACTATTTAGCTCATTAGGTTAGTGAGCCCAATACCCAAATATTATCTAAAAACTAATTAAAAAAATAAAGTCTGGCAGTGGGCGGCAATCAGGAACAGAAACGTCGGACATGAGGAAGAACAGAAACGTCGGAACTGGCCCAGTTGCACAGCCGATCGCCGATCATCATTCATCATCAGCAGGCCTTCGTCCCTTCGATTTCAGTCACAGCAAGCAGGTCAGCAATAGTGCAGTCGCACAGCCTTTGTTTTATCGTTTATGTTGTTGTCGATTGTCGAACATATGGAATTCATTTATTCAGTTATATGTTGAATTCATTTATTCACAGCAGGATTGATTTTCATCTTTTCGATTTCAATTATATATGTCGAATTCATTTAACATTTATTTAGTTAACTTATGTTGATTTCGGATTTCAGTTCATTTATGTTGTTGTCGAACATTATTTAGGCGTTAATGAGTTAATGACTTACGGTATGTCATTCATTCGAATACTATATTTTGTATTTTGTTAATTGCATTGTTTATCGAATGCTATATTTTTGTCAACCGTTCAAAGTTGTATGAAAAAACTAGTTTAAATTTTTTATTTAGTTAAAACCTAAGGGCACGTTTTTCCAGCTCGAACATGGTACATGAATTCTCAGGGCCGGCCCTGCTTCACTCGTATTCGACTTGAATCAACCCAAAATATCAAGATTATACCCAACATAGAGAAGAAGACATTTTTATGACCAGTTTGACTGATTATTAACAAAACTAATCTATCTTGACATACACAATGCTAGCTGTTGTTCAAATTCAACTATTCAAGAGAATCTTTATTTTTCTATGAGTTTTCACATATCGCATTAAGAGAAAGATGTTACTCAGCCTTGGGTCTCCAGTTGACTGTAACTTCCAAGTCATATTCAACAAAACAAGCAATAAGAGGAACATTATCTAAAAGAAATCCTAACAATGGGTTGGTAGGCAGGAATTCGATATCCACATGAGGTAGATGAGCATTGATTGGCCTTGTAACTTCTGAAATCTCCCTGTGAACAAGTAGACCAATCAATCAAGAATCAATGATTTATGTTAATAAACAATGAATCTTCTACCATTAACTACGTACCCATGTTCTTGCATCTTGTTCTGTTGTTCTTTATGGATCTTTGCATCATCATCAACCGACTGACTTTTAGACTCCAACGCCTCTCTAACTTGCTTCACAGCCTTACCTGGAACCGCGCCGGCGATCATCCGCCACCGTGTGTCTTTACGTGACATACTTGATCTTCAATCGAAAATGGAGGAGTTCTAATTCTGGGTGTTCATCTATATATACAAACCAAGGCAAAAGATCAAATACAAATAATCTTAACATACTAAACATACAAATTGAAGGAAAAACCAAAAAGACAAGGTGGCATTTTTGTAATTACCACCAACTATCAAAGTTACCACCAACTTTTTTTTTTTGGCTGCTACTAAAAGTAGCGATTTTTTTAATAAAAAATGTTAAAAAAATAAAATAAAATAATTTATGTGTTTTTTTTTATTTTTTAGATTTTTTTAGGTTTTTTTGGGGGTTTAGTTTTTAGCATTTTAGTTTGGGGGGGGGGGGGGTTAGGTTTTTTTTAGGTTTTTGGGGGTGGGGGGTGGGGGGGGGGTTAGGTTTTTTTAGGTTTTTGGGGATGAGGGGGGGGGGTTAGGTTTTTTTTTAGGTTTTTGGGGGTGGGGGGGGTTAGGTTTTTTTAGGTTTTTGGGGGGTGGGGGGGGTAGGTTTTTTTAGGTTTTTGGGGGGTGGGGGGTTTAGGTTTTTTTGGGGGGTGGGGGGAGTGGTTAGGTTTTTTTAGGTATATTTGTAGAGTACTTTGATAGTTATTGATAATTACAAAAATGCCACCTTGTCTTTTTGAGTTTTCCTTCAATTTGTATGTTTAGTATGTTAAGATTATTTGTACAAGAACTTTACCCTACAAACCAATTATCGTTTGCCGCTCAAGATTGTTGGTTGAATTCTGTTAGCGAATATTCTTTCAATAACTTCCCAACCGCCACGCGTCATCTACACACGTGGGTTGATTTTATTTAAGTTATTTTTATTTTTTATTTTTAGTTTGGAAGAAAAAACACAAACCAACTTTAATTTATACCGACACTATTGGGTGATAGTCTATTGACAAAGGCAGAACCTTTAAACACTTTGGAAGGCGAAGGTCTTGATTTCAAGTCCCACAGACGACAGTAATAAAAGAAATTTACCGTTCAATTTTTTTTTTAACTAACGCGCAAATTTACCGTTCAAAATTTTTTTTATACTAACGCGTACATAAAAATAAAGACATAAGAATATAATGTTTTATTAAGTTAAAGAAATGTATGGCGCGTTGCGGCGACGTCGGAACGTAAAGTAAGTTGTATTTATACCGTCTAATGAAAACCTATTATATTTGATGGTTTAGGATCAAATACAAAGGCTTCTAAGGCCATCCGTAGTCATAAAGCCCTTTTGTGGGCGTTATGCGACACGTGTCGTGCCACGTCACACAGGGGCTTTATGGGGCGTTATGTCACTAGAGCCCGTAGTCATAAAGCCCCTACCTCATCATTACTCAATTAATTAATTTTCAATTTTTAATGTTAAAAATAAGAGAAAAACAAGTTTAAAACCAATTTTAAATATTTGAGAAAATGCAGGGACCAAATGTGTAAAACTTTAAAACTAAATGTGAGCAGTGACAATTTTTTAACTATCCGTAGATAGCCAACAGTGATTTAAATTACCATTTTGCATATTTTGAATTTCAAAAGTTATCGATATTGTCAGTAATTACTGATTTAATTTGAAAGCCATTGTCATCATCACATTTCTAATTTTTATTTTAACTTTAATTAAGAGAAAATAACTGTCAATTTAACATTCCCATTTTGCATATTTTAGATGTCCAAAGCTCAAGAAATTACCATTAATTACTAATTTTATATGCAACAAAATGTCATCAACAGTTATTTTTTATGTTAACTTTAATTTTTATCACCAAAACAATATTGGAGGAACTCTTATCTAATTGGAATGTAACAATTAGATTAAATGGTAATTTCATTGTAATTCTAGTTTTCATTTGATAATTTCATTCTATAATTAATTAACCACATGAACAATAAAAATGTGAGCAATGGATGTTTTTTAGGAAAACGAATGACGGTCAATATCAGTGGATGTCAACAATAAAAATGTGAGCAGTGACTATTTTTTAACTATCAGTGGATACCCAATAGTGATTGAAACACTGATGTTTGGACAGTCAGTGGTCAACATAAAGAATGAAGAAACAAAGGTTGTCTTTCAGCAGTGGATAACATTTAACAATCAGATGTTTGAGCCAAAACAGTGGTTGTAACAGTCTTTTAAGGATTAATGGAAACTATCATTTTTAACTATTTTAAATATCTTTGACCTTAAACATATATTTGACCTTCTACATCAGTTGTTTGGTGTTAAACAGATATTTGACCTTAAACAGATGTTTGCGCTTAAACAAATGTTTGACCTTAAAAAGAAGTTTGCCTATAAACATATGTTTGCAAAAAAAGACCAACTTCAAGAATACTATATCCAAACAATAATAATGAGGAGCTTATTTAACATCCAAGTGTACTACATTTTTATTTAGTAGTATAAAGATCAAACAACTATTGTATTTATAATACAGATCAAACAAATGAGGTGATGTGATAAATATTGTTACATATAAACACCTCAGTGATATGACATCTAACAATCTAACAGAGTATAAAACACTGATGTGATAAATATTGTTACATATAAAATCTAACGAACCACTACTATACTAAACACTGTTATATAAGAAACACTGATAATTAAATACTAAAGTTGAATCGTTTGTAGATGCTGAACCACTGCTGCTACTAAACAGTCGTTTTCCTTTGGTTAATCAAACTCTAGGTACATAAGTGGATAGGCCTCATCAATCTTTAACAGTGGATAGGCCTCATCAATCTTTAAGTCCATCAGTCTTTATAAGGACCAGTGGTTAGTTATAACAGTCCTTAGCATGATCAGCTGTTATAACCACTCCATAACCCTTTGAGAGGAAGCAAGTGTCGGTCTATTTAACTGAAATGAATTATTGCAGTACATCCCTGTTGAAAAACAGAGTCGATAAATTTAGGGAAAATGAGGTTGAAAGATGATAAGCCAACAGTGGACGATCTCATTCTATAGCTTCGATAAATTCAGGGGTATTCTCAAATAATCCTTCCTAGATGCTTCAAAAGAAGCAGCACTTTGGACATTTGTCGGACTTCAAACATCTATTATCTATTACCTATTAGATATAATAGATAATAGATATTAGATAATTAGATAATAGATAATAAATTAATAGATGTTTGAAGGCCGACAAATGTCCAAAGTGCTGCTTGTTTAGAAGCAACTAGGAAGCATTATTTGAGAATACACCTGAATTTATCGAAACTGTAGAATGATATCATCCACTGTTGGCATATCATCTTTCAACCTCATTTTCCCTAAATTTATCGACTCTGTTTTTCAACATGAATGTACTGCAGTTATTACCTTATTTAAGATACCTTCAACTACATCTTCTGATAAATCAACATTCATTTCACTGAAAAGATATGTTCAACTGCATCTTCAATCATGAACTATTTAAAGAAATCGATGAAATCATTCAAAAATACCCAAAATAAAACTAATTCAACCATCCAACCATAACATACTTGCGGTATTAGAATGACCATTTTTACCTTATTTCAACAGCGATGAAATCATGAACTATTAGAATAGCCATTTTTACGTTATTTCACAAATTTCATAATATTTAAATAAGTAAAACATAAAAAAATGAAACCAAACACCTGCTATTTGTCGTCCAAATCTTTTAGTTGGTCCTCATAGTCCTACAACCTTTCAAAGTCGTTGGAGTCGGTCGATAATGTCAGCAGCTAATTCACAAACAACAGCAAGCAACAATAGCAAGTCACCAAACAATCGAACTGAAAATCATATAAAAGCCCAAAAATAAAACAAACCCTAACCTAAAACTCAAGATGGAAAATTGAAAAAATATATTTATAACTAACCCTAAACCTCAAATCCATTACAGCATAACCAAGAGAACTACAAGACGCAGAGCCGACAACCTCCGATCATCTCCGTCATCAAGTTAGCAGCGGAACCCTAGCCAAAGCACAACAATAAGTAAATACGCATGAAGATCGAATGAGTGAACAATGAAAACAAAGATTGACACTTATAGAACGGAAGTTATTGATAATCTAACCTTGATTCGGAGCATTAATCTAAACATCGATCGGAATAGAACAGAGCAGATGGAGAGAGAGAGAAAGTGGGAAGCCCTAAATCAGTAAATGAGAGAGGATATAAATAGAAGAGGGCAGTGGTACTGTTGGGCGGGAAAATGGCAAAAACGATGCCCTCATCTACTGACACGTGACCCAAATAACTTTCATTTATTATTCCATATATAAATTAACAACTTTCTTATGCATCATGACTTGTACCCTATGCTTGGGGGCCTTTTAAAAAAAAATCTTGATTTTTCACTTTCAACCTTAAAGTTTTTTCTTTTACATTTTAACCCATTTGAAATTTTTACTTTTAACTCAAACTTTTTCATTTTTTGTAAATTTAAAACAACACTTTATTATTTACAACTTTGGCCCCTCCATACTTTTTATCTTTCGCAAGTTTTTCGTTTTACGTTTCGTTCTAAGTTTTGCGAGTTAATATGTTGTAGCGTGCATGTGAAGTTCAACGTTTTTGCTCTATTTTTTTTATATTTGACAGACCCGTCGCAACGCGTCCATTTTTTCCCTTTTGAAAACTTCCCCGCAACGGGCGGGTCCTAGATCGACTAACTTATTATTTTGTACGTTTTACGTTTATGGTTAATTTCTTCGCACTGTGACGGGTGTGCGTGGTTCAACGTTTTTAGTCTCCTTTTCGTTCACTGTAATTTTTACCATTTTGTCTATTTTATTTTTACGATGTTGAGAGTCGATGTCGTTGTGGCATTGGTGTTATTTGTCACGGTTTTACGAACGTTTTTAACCTATTAACTTTTTTACTAACATTTTGTTTCGGTTTACCCCTATATTTCCTTTACTTAAAAACTATTTTTACGTGCATATTTTATGTACGAGTATGTATAAATATGATTTGTTCTACATTCCGACGTAAACTTTTTTATAAACGAGTCAGGTCAAATATAATACATTTTCGTTTAAAGAAACCATTTTTATGTGCATATTTTATGTACGTTTTGGTATAAGTTCAAGTTGTTCTACGTTTCGACGTAAACTTTTTTGGGAAATGATTCAGGTCAAATATAATATGTTTTCGTGTTTATTTTCTGTATGTTTCGTAAAGTTACCGAGTGGAGTCAAATTATGGTTTCTTTTTCTCCACTTTTTCCGAAAGCTCTAATTAATCCCTTTCGATTACATGTGCATATTTTCCTCCATACCCGTTATTTTTCTATATATGAGTTGGGTCACATATAACACGTTATGATTGTTCGATATAAATTTCATTTACTTTACGTTTGATCAAATCACAATGCTTATACATGTTACCCTGAGTTCAGCTGGATACGTCGAAATGTGTGTTTTCATATAGTTAATGCATCATATAACGTTTGGACTAATCCATTCAATGTTTACGATGTACCCGCGTCGCAACGCGGACGGGTCTTAACCCTAGTTATATATAGTAGATAAGATCAATCCATTAAGATTTAACACGTCATTATCACTATGAAATATTTAAAAAAATAACAAATTATTTTCAAAGTATAAACATTACTCTATGATAAAAAAATACATTTTATTATAGCTTTTATCTTATATAAATGAGCAATATGATTAAAAAAATACATTTTATTATAGCTTTTATCTTATTTGAAAGCTGAAATGGCTCTTTGGCAACTTCTGAATGGTTAAGTGCTGAACTAGTAAGAGGTCTGAACCATTAAGTGCTGAACCAGTAAGAGGTCTGAACCATTAAGAGTCTGTATAATGCTTAACCGTTCAGAGGCAAATGTCTGACCAATTCAGATTAGAGGTCTTAACCATTCAGACTCTGCATAAATATTAACCATTCAGAGTCAAATGTCTGAACCATTCAGACATCTGCTTGTGAAACAAACAGTCTGAACCATTAAGTGTTGAACCAGTAAGAGGTCTGAACCATTAAGACTCTCATTAAAAGGTAAATAAATAGCCCCTTAGCCTTGTCAAACTCAAAGTTTGGGAAGTTGTTTAAATCACACCTCAACAGAGTTCAAGTATAAATATAAGATAACGCTTGTTTGTAGGTAAAGGGTTTCAAGTTAAAATGTTTTCAATAGCAATGTGCTTTAAACGGTAGTACAATAAGCTTTAAGTTTGTAGTGTAGGGAGGAAAGTCTAGTTTTTTTTTTAAAATTGAGAGATTAAGATATAATAATATGAGAGGATTAAAATGTAATTAGTGTTTAAAAGATTAATGGGTTGTTTAGTAGCCTCTTAATGACCATTCAGATACTACCTTTTAATGGTTTAAAACCCCTGAATGAATAAGAGGTAACCTCAAGTCTGAATGGTTAAGAGGTAACCTCTAAATGGTAAATCATATCTTTTACCTTCTCATTGGTAAAATTCTTAATGGTTCCATTAAGAGGTAGCCTCTTAATAACCATTCAGAGGCTACCAAATAGCCCCTAAATTACCCTTATTTTAGAGGTGTATTTATAAATTAAAAGGGAAAAAGTTTATCTTAAAATGTCCCTCCCTAATTAATTATAATCTATACTATATTATAATGCATGAGGGAGGGATTCCCAAAAGTTAAGAACTTCTTCCCCCCTTATTTATAAATAAACCCCTAAAATGAGGGTAAAGTGGTCTTTTAAACCATAATTATTTTTTAGTCCCTCAATCTATTACATTTAGATCCTTGATATTTAACATAACTATAGGTAATTAGTTAGACTTCCTCCCTCTTTATAATTCAAAAGAATCTTTAATGTTGCAACACACACGTATTTATTACATTTATTATTTAATACTTTTGCATCATATTTCCCTTTTTTTTCCTTCGATATTTTCTATTCTTACTATTTAACCTTTATCTTAAACAAATAAAAACATAGTGATAAGTGGGTGGGCAGAAAACATATCTATACTATATTTTAACAAAATTATATGAATAACCATATCTATACTATATTTAGTTAGTTGCTACACATATGCACGCGTTGACCATAGGCGGGACAAACCAAAACCTAATTCTCATTTCAAAATTTAAACCCAGCTTTTTCTTGCTATAATTTCTGTCTCTCTCTCTCTCTCTCTCTCAAAATTCTAGATCTGATTACTCTCTAGGTTCAAATCCTCCCTTCTTCTTCAGGTTTTTTTTAATGATGCTGAGATTTTAGTAGAGATATGGAAAATCTGGTGGGATTCATCTGCCGTCGATTTGAGCTTTAGCTGAGTACAAGACTAGATCATCGAGTATTCAAGAAACCATCAATCTCCACTTTGTTATTTACTTTTGTTTTCTTCAATCTCACATCCATATTTGTGTCCAGGTAATATTAATTATATAGGCTTCAATCCCACTGCCTTTGACGGCGACGATACATCAGGTAAGATTTAGACATCTATTTTGCTTTATGTTCTTTGATTGTTTAGTCTGGAATGTTATAAATGAAGGATCTGTTTATATGATAAGATTGTTGAATGGAACCAAGAATCTGTTGCTGTTTTTAAGTTAGATGGGGTTTTCAGGGATGTTGCATTCATGGTGTTCGATGTAAGTCCTCAACCAAACAACCTAATCATTTATCATTGGATTCAGTTAGTTTATCATTCTGATTGTAATTGTATCGCGTTTATGTTTGTTTGTATGAATTTTTATGTGTGATTTGACAGAGGAAAAGGCACGGTTAGCGTCGGCACCACCTTATCTGTCTCTAGCACCAAAATCTAAAAACTTGAGTACCACGCCGCGGTTACCGGATTGAGTTTTGCATCAGAATCTTCAACGGAACCGATAGAACTTTTGGTAAGAATAGATATACATAGGTGGCTTTTAATTTCGTAGTTGTTTTTTGAATTATGATTTATGCTCCATTTGGTGTTCTATTTTTTATATGCTATGGACATGCTTTAAACCTGGAAAAATACAATTTTTAACTTTGTAATGTCTTGTAACATATCATTTTGGGGTGAATAAGAGCTGATTGATCTAATGGTAAATTGTGTATCTATGTATACTGAACCGAGATGGTAAACTCTCACTAGGTTTGTTAGGGTTTTGGAGTCAAAATCTGAGTTGAAGTCTGTTTAATTGGTAAGTTTATATTTTGGCTTGTGTGCATCATTGAATTCTTTCCCGACAGCTGCAGTTGAATCATCACCTGTAAGCCTGCATATACTGTGCATGCTACGCCATTGGCAATGGCAGACTCACATAGTAAGGATTGGGTTCGCGAAACCATTGATTTTAAATTTTAGACATGGTGAATAATTTTTTGAGTAAACCCATAGTAATACGTTCAAAAGTATTTGTAGTAGTAATTGGTCTAAAGGTCTCAAATTCGATCCCCCCCCCCCCCCCCCCCCCCCGTAATTAAACTTGGACCTTGTTTGTCTAAACAAAAAGGGCATATTTAAATGGGTTTATTAGTGCCGTCTTGCAAATTACTTTTGTAGCAGGTAGTTTTCTTGGGCGATTGGTTAATCAGCAATGGTTTTCATCGTTTGCTCTCTACATTGGGTTTGGGACGGCACGGGTCAGCAGTTTTTGGTGTGGGTGCATTTGGGTCAGTTATACGCTTTGGGGATATTTACAATATAGCTAATTAGCTTTTATAATTGTATCAAAAATTTGTTGTGCATTAGATATGCCCAGCTCAAGCTATCACTATTGAAGCTGTGGAACGAGAGGATGGGAGCCGTAGAACGAGGTGAAAATAGTGTTGATTACTCTCTCTCACTCACACACTCACACTCACACTCACACACACTGGTTGAATTTGACAGGTATGATATTGACATGACAAAGTGTATTTATTGTGGGATTTGCCAAGAGGCATGTCCAGTTGATGCAATTGTTGAAGGGCCCAACTTTGAGTTTGCTACTGAGACTCATGAGGTGATTGTCAATGTTCTATATATATTTTGACCAATTATGAATATCTGATGTGTATATTATTTTTATAGGAGCTTTTATATGACAAAGAGAAATTGCTTGAAAATGAGGACAGGTGGGAACCAAGATAGCTGAGAATCTAAGATCAGAGAGCTTATATTGTTACCGGTTAAACAGTGTTTGCCTTTCATAATGTTGTTATTAGAATAAACTGAAGGCGATTCTGCAATGTGTTTTGATCATGCCCTGTAAGATCTACATGCATTGAGGCTCTAGAAGTTTCTATGTTCAATTGTTCATCGTTGATGATAATAATGACTGCTGTGGCGTGTTTGGGGTTGGTCGTGTTCTACCCAGGGGCGGTTCTTAGAAGGGCACTGCCGCACTGGCAGGGCCACGGCCCGGGCAAGTTTTACGGCCGTAGTGCTAATTTTCCGCATTTCGATCGAAATTTTTTATATATGCCCGGGCTTTTTTTAGTGCCCGTGTCTTTCGGCCCTGGCACATTCAACGGGCAAGATCCGCCACTGGTTCTACCCTGGATTGGTCAACACTTTACTCTTCCGTACATACTTTTATATATTTATATACATAGTCATCAACAGATTCAATTAATAATGAGACCAATAAATATATATTTATCGGTATCCTCATTCCAGTTTGAGTTGATTGTTCTTTAAGGTTAAGAGAAGAGTAATCAGTTTTGAGTTATTTTCTGATTAATAAGATGGAGAGCTATTTGATTTTTAATTTTGGTGCACGTTCAGCTGTTTGCTCTTAAGAACTAAGAATTGATGTCCACATAAGTAGTGCAAGTTTATAATTAACCTTTGTGCAGACTTCTTGCAGCCTACTCGCATGTGAAGGGGCATGAACGAGGCAACTTGAACGTGACGTGCGTGCTTAAGCTGAATTGTGAGGAGGGTATATCCACTTTTGCTTATATGTGATTTCTTGTTTCTTGAGTTGCCAACCATCTTGATTGGTACAAGTTTTGGTCATTGTTGTTTCACAACAAATGTGTAGGCAAATGATGATGATTGCAACTAAACATGGCAGATGGTGGTCGGGCTTCTAAAGTGGCCTCAAGGGACTCTTTGCATCCAAGATTAGTGTTGGATTGTAATTATTTATTATACATGTAAGCATTTTAGTTATTTTTATTGTAGTTAATTTTTCGTATTTAAAGTGTTTAATATATTTTGAAAATTGTGTTTTAAATGTTTTTTAATTGGAATTGAGTTTTCAATTTGTAAATGGTCATTTTTACGGTAATGTAATGGTACAAATTTGAAGTTAAATAATTTCTTTATGGACCGTATTAATGTTTTTATGTATTTTGAATTACTCCCTCTTCATTCTAGGTTTATTTCCACTCGCTCTTTTCTGATTTACTTTCTCCTATTCTTACATCACAATGAAATGGATTAATCGATGCCTTTGCTTATGAGATATATTCATCGCGATGTTACTACAATAAATATTAAGAAAACTACCAGAAATGAGTACATCAATGCAAATTATCACCCCCGCCGCATCGCGCGGGCACCATACTAGTATAGTATAGATATAGATAGATATGTTAAATACTTAAATGACCATATTAACCAAGTATATAGATTTATAGTGTAAAGATTTTTAAATTTTAAAAACTGTTTCCCACTTAATTTTTTGCCATCCTTTTTGGTAGAAAGTTTGTTATTATATCTACACCAACATGTGATGAAATATTCATTTTAAAATGAGTCAAACCCATGCTAATAAATAACATATATATCTAGTCAATTTTTGACTTTTCAAATAATATCTATACAAAATTGGAATATTTATTCTTAAGTGAGTCAAACTCATGCTAATAAATAGCATATATCTAGTCATTTTTTACTTTGTCAAATAATATCCATACAAAACCAAAATATTCACATAGGTTGTTAGAGTTTTGTAATATAATTAATATTTAGTCATTGAATCTATACTATAATACATTTTATAGTTTCTAGTAATCAACTACAAACATGACACAAGTATTCGATAATGGTAGAATCAATAAATTGAACTCTTAAAATGATTACATAAAGTTTATTGTATTAGTGGAATGGGATCAAATACAAACACTTAAGTTTGTAAGAACCATAAGAACCAATACATAATTGACAAGTGTCCATCAATAAAAAATTAGTTTAGGGGTAATTTAGACTTTTTGACCATATTTATTTATAACTAATTAAAAATAGTTACAAAAAATATAATCAGCACAACACTATATAATTAGCACAACATCATTAATCGTTCTTCATTATCAGCACATCGTCCTCGAATCGTTCTCCATTATCAACATAAACGACATTAGCACAACATCTTCAATCGTTCTCCATTATCAGCACACCAGATGTGCTGATTATATCTACTTTTGGTGTTTGTTTGTATTATTTTGTAATTAACACATAATCAGCACCTTATTAGCACAAATATAAAACACCTTTTGTTAACTTTTTTTAAAAAACACTTTTATAAATACAAAAAGGTATAGCAATATGGTACTCATATTAAAGATAAAAAAATACTTGATTTTATGGTATATATTTTAAAAAAAAATAATGAAGTATATAAAAGTTATTTTAGTTTAAAAAACCTTGGTGGAATTTGTATTTAATAGAAAATGGTCAAATGACTAGCAATTTTACAAAATTACCCCTAATTTGTTAGTAGTAATTTTTAATTATAAGAGTTTTATTTATAATCAATATCAACCCTTGATTTAAATTAACAATGGTTCAGATCTGTTCTTACGGTTCTTATAATTAGCATTGTTTGTACAGGATCTCAACCCTTGTATTAGTTATTCTACTTCTCTGCTATAATCACTTGTACGCTAAGGCATCATCTACTTGTACCTTTTAATCAACACGTTGATACTGAACAGGACAACTACCGAAACGTCGACAAAAATGTATAGGTCGTCATGCTATCTTTGGATTTTTTTAAAAACATTATAGTTAATTAGATATGACAAGAATACGTAAAAGAATTGTAAGTTTGTTGTAGAGGGGGGAAATGTAACTAATGATCTATAATTTTGTTAAAACTTAGGGATTTAATTGTAATAAGTTTAGGAGCTAAATATTAAATAGTGTTTAAAAGACCAAACTACCCTTATTTTAGGGGTTTTTCTATAAATAAAGAGAAGAAAAAGTTCTTATTTTTTGGGTATCTTAAAATACCTCTCACTCATGCATTATAATACACAGTATATGTAAATATAGAAGGAAAATCCCTTACAAATAGAAAAATCCCTTAAAAATAGACTCGATCATTTTAAAGTATGAGCAATAGAATAAAATAATATACATTTTATCATAGCAATTATCTGATTAATTAAAAGCTGAATTTTGGGAAATTGTTTAAATCATAAACACCTCGATGGAGTTCAACTATAAATATCAGATAACCAAAAAAGTCTTCGATGTTTGATGGAGGAGAAGCTAGCAACCGATGCATATCGGATTCTTCCTCTCTTGTTCTTTATGGGTCTTTGTTTCATCTAATAAGGCTAAGTCGCACTCAAACCGGTATGACTAAGTTTCATTAACTTGGCGCTCCAACGCCTCTCGTGTAGTTGGGTTGAGTTACCGAATTATATAGGATGGAATGGAGACTCTTAAAGAATAAGAGAGACGTGTCCGGAGAAAGGAACTACATGGCGTTTGGTTTGTGTTCATTCTATATGTACTCGATCTTTCTTGAAGATGAAAGGAACTCGTTAATTCTTGAATATTTCATCTTTTGTGTTATGCTTGTTAATTGTTTAATTACTTTGATCATGAGTAATCTAGTTCACATCTACTAACTAATAACTTTGGATTTAGTACAATTAGAAATATCCAGTTATATTGTGATGTTGATACTTGTAATGGGTTAATATATATAATAGGATATACAATTAGAAATATCCAGTTACATCGATTAACCCAATCTTCTTCTTCACGTTGTTCTCTACTCTCCCTCTATACAAATCGTTGTGTGAAGTTATATATATTGTATATCTTAACAGCTTACCATCATCTTCGATTTTCACCAGCATCACCGTCTCGCACAGCTTACTAGAATGTGATTTTTATTTCATTTTATTAATTTTACATTTCAAAGTTTTTTTTAACAATCAATTGTAAAATTTACATAGTTTCTAAATCTTTTTTAAGATCATCTAAACAAAATTGGGCCGTTGGATTCCATGTGAGAATTGCATGATATAATTGTTGAAACATCAGTATAAATGTGCTCCTATTAGTATAAATGTGCTCCTATTATTTTGTGGCTGGTTTGTTCTAATATCTCTTGTTGTTATTTTGTGTGAGGTTTGGCTCGTGTTTGCTCATTGGGCCGCTTCCCTTGTGTGTCGCTTGCCTGCTTCTTCCTGGGCTCCTCACATTGGGCTCCAGCTGTCTCTCTTGAAGATCCAGTTGTTGGTTTATGCTAGGGTTGTTCACAACCTTTTTAAGGGCGTGGTTGGTGGCTGCTTTCATATCATCGAGCATCATCAGCTCTCTACTACTTCTTGGTGTTTCTCATCTTTTTCATCTTTCTCACAAGTAAAATACGTGAGAAATCTTGAAGCTTTTTAGTATTTCTGTTTGGTCTTGTTGAATCTCTTGTATCACCAGTCAATCGGTGATGACTGGATGACTGCTTTGCTGTAATCGCTTGTTAATTTGAATAAAGTGGTGCTGTGCCTTTGAATCTAAGTTTGTGACATGGTATCAGAGCCCCAAGGTTGAGATCGGGCTCTGGTTCTTCTTCCGCTGCGGTTCGTTGCACAGGTTGTCCTTCTCTTGTCCGATCTAGGGTTTCTCCCCTGACGACATCCTGTGGTCTGACTTTCTGTTTCCGGAGTGCTTCCTGCTCAGAGGAGACGGTACAGATCTTGTGGGTGTGAAACCCTAAGATCTAGGGTTTGGTTCTGGTGGTGCCTGGAATCCAGTTTCGGCGTTGTTGTGTCCTGTTGAAGAAGAAGATCCTTGTTGGTCCCATTAGGGCAAACCAACAGGAGGTGTCCACCGGTTTTTTTCTGATCTGTGACTTGCAACCTTAAGTGAAGGTTGCAGTCTTGGTCCCCTTCTCTGCCAAACACCCACTGTGAGATTGTTCCTTTCCTTATCTCTCTTTTTTGTTTATTGCATCACTGTGTCGTGTGTCTAGGCATCCTTGATACCGGATTAGGCAAACCGGTTTTGATTATTGGGACACAGAGAGGGTTCACTCTGTTGCTTTGTGTCTGGTTGTTTGTCTGTTAGGTTGTGGCTCCCTGGTCATTGTCTGCGGAGGCACCTTTGAGTGATGAACCTCTGATCGGACCTCTGTCCAGGCTTCGCCGGTGTGTGATTGGCTTTGTTCTTAACTGTTTTGGTTGATTCTTGACTGTTTATCTGTTTGGTTCTGTTATCTGTTTTTTGGGTGTTGACTGTTCTGCTTTGTGCTTCTTTATCTTGCCACTATGCCTGATAAAACTGAAACTGCTGTTACCCTGATTAGCAAGCTGGATGCCAGTGACCCACTATACCTACATGCTAGTGATTCTAGTGGGCTCACAATTGTTAGCATAAAACTAAAAGGAACAGAAAATTACGTGGTCTGGTCTAATGCTATGAAACTTGCCTTAATGGCCAAAAACAAACTAGGTTTTGTTGATGGAACTTGCATTAAATCTAAGGATAATGATGTGCTTGCTAGTCAATGGGATCGATGTAATTCTATTGTCCTTACCTGGATTTTGAACTCTGTTTCTGATGAATTATATGTTGGTCAAGTCTACTCTAAACTTGCCTCAGAAGTTTGGGATGATTTAAAAGACACCTATGATAAGGTTGATGGTTCTGTTGTGTTTAGCCTATATCAAAAAATTAACTCAGTTAGCCAAAATGGCTCCAGTGTGTCTGAATACTACCATAAAATAAACACTATGTGGAAACAGTTTGATGCTATGCTACAACTGCCTTCTTGCACCTGTAATGCTTCTGCTAAATTTAATGAGTTCAGTCAGTTAATTAAGCTTATGCAGTTCTTAATGGGTCTTGATGATGTTTACCAACCTGTTAGAACAAATCTGTTAACTAGGGATCCTCTGCCCACCATAAAAACTGCCTTCTCTATCATTTCTAGAGAAGAATCACATAGAGGATCTAATGGTGGGTCAAAGATTCCCAATGTTGGTTTTGCTGCTAAGACAAACAATTTTTATGACAACAAAAAGAGATTTAACAAGGGTCCCAACCCTAACCTTAAATGCTCTCATTGTAATAAAATTGGGCACACTATGGACAAATGTTTTGAATTGCATGGGTATCCCACCAATTATAGACAAAAACAGAATCAAAATGGTCAATGGTCTAAGTCTAACAATTCTACTAATAGTAGTAATGGCCCTTCGGTTAACAACTCTATGAGTGATACTGGGTCTTTGAATTCTCTGTCTGCTGATCAGTTCTCTAAGTTGCTAGATTTGCTGAATGAAAGTAAAACTGAAGACTCAAATAAGTCCAATGTAGGAGGTAAATGCTTTAACTCCTTCTCTTCTCTAGGTGGTTACAAAAACACCTTTTGTTTCAACTCTACAAACTCACCATCTCAGCTGTTGAACTGGATCATTGACTCTGGTGCAAACCAGCACATGGTCATGACCAGTGAAAACATGTTCAACTTAGTGGATGTCTCCGAATACAATATAACAATAAAGTATCCTAATGGGACAGATGCTAAAGTCACAAAAATTGGATGTTTTAAGCTATCTGACACTGTGATCTTAAAAGATGTCTTTGTTGTGCCTGAATACTATGTGAATCTTATTTCTGTGTATAAGCTTGCTAAAGATAACAAACTTAGAGTTATATTTGATGAACATACTTGCTATATTCAGGATTCCTGCACAAAGAAAACCCTGGTGACTGGTAGACAAACTGAGGGTTTGTACTTTTGTGGTAATCCTTTAGGCACTAATTTTTCTTGCTTAAGTAAGACTGAAAATATAAAGCTCTGGCACTCAAGGCTGGGACACCCAGCTAAACAAGTGTTAAAAGTGTTACAAATTAAAACTGAGTTAAATGACACTAGACCCTGCGACATCTGCCATAAGGCCAAACAGCACAGGGTACCCTTTCCCCTAAGTGATCACAGGTCAACTAAAGTAGGGGATCTGGTTCACTTAGATGTTTGGGGACCCTACTAGGTTACTAGCATAGACGGGTACAAATATTTTCTTACAATTGTTGATGACTTTACCAAGATCTGTATGGGTCTATCTTATGAAGTTAAAATCTGAAGTGTTTGAAAACATACAAAGTTTTTATAATTTGGTAAAAACCCAATTCGAAGTGAATGTCAAAATTTTTAGAAGTGATAACGGGTCTGAATTCATTAACTCGCAAATGATTGCCTTTATTAAAACAAACGGTATCATCCATCAAACCTCGTGCACTTACACTCCTCAACAAAATGGTGTTGTGGAAAGAAAACACAGACACCTGCTAAATGTTGCAAGAGCTTTATTATTTCAGTCCAAAGTCCCTCTTAAATATTGGTCTGAATGTGTGCTTACTGCTTCCTACTTGATTAACAGGCTTCCCTCTTCTGTGCTGCATGGTAGTTCCCCTTATGAAAAACTTTTTGGCTTTAAACCTTCTCTTGATCACTTGAAAGTCTTTGGCTGTCTCTGTTTTTTTACTGTTTTGGATAACACCGATAAACTTGAAGAACGTGCTGAAAAATGTGTCTTTATGGGGTATTCCAACTATAAAAAAGGCTATAAAGTCTGGAGTTTAGATCAAAAGAAGTTCATCTTTTCAGAGATGTCAGCTTCCATGAAACCATTTTTCCGTTTGAAAATAAAAACAACTCTCCAGATCGTGTCATAATAAATGATTTAAACCAAATCAATTTTTTGACAGCATTGAGACTTCAAGTGATACAAATCCCTATGATGAAGAGAAGGACATTTCTGATTCTCCTGTTGCGACACAGCAACACAGTGACGAGGCTGAGCACACTGCTGATCAGCAGTCATCAGGATCTAATGGTGAGAACCATGATTCCACTAGTGCTGAACCTAGTCCTGTGAGGGTTGAGTCGAGCAGCTCCAATGATGAATCAAACCTTCCTGAGGGTACCCAAACCATTAGGAGATCGTCTAGATCTGTGTCTGCCCCTAAGAAATTTAATGACTTTGTTGTTGCGAACGCCAAATACAGCTATGATAAAGTAGTAAATTACTCTAACCTGCCTAGGGAAAATATCTATTTAGCTGCCAATGTCAACAAAACCGTCGAACCATCCACCTATAAAGAAGCCATCAAGGACAAGAGGTGGATTGATTCGATGAATGAAGAGCTCACAACCCTTCACAGGAACAACACCTGGGACATAGTTGACCTACCTAGTGGAAAAAACCCATTGGGTGTAAATGGGTTTTTAAAGTCAAATATAAATCCACGGGTGAGATTGATAGATTCAAAGCCAGACACGTTGCCAAAGGGTATAATCAACGAGAAGGGATCGACTTTGAGGAAACATTCTCACCAGTGGTTAAAATGGTCACAGTCAGGTGTGTCATTAGTTTGTCGGTGCAAAATAACTGGCCTATGTACCAACTTGATGTTAATAATGCCTTTCTCTATGGTCATCTTAAGGAAGACGTTTATATGACTCTTCTGGAGGGTATAGGTGTAAAAGATCAAAACAAAGTCTGCAAACTGAACAAATCCTTGTATGGCCTCAAACAGGCCCCACGCATGTGGAACGAAAGACTTGTTCAGGCTCTTGTTAAATTCGGATTTATTCAATCAAAGTGTGACCATTCTATGTTTACAATGTCCACGAAGGACATCTTTGTTGTCTTGCTTGTCTACGTAGATGATATTGTTATAACAGGGAATAATGAAGGAAAAGTGACCGAAGTTAACAATTTCTTGAAAACTGAATTTCTAATTAAGGACCTTGGGCTCTTAAAATTTTTTCTTGGCATTGAGGTCATAAAAACTGGGGATGGGGTGTGTCTGTCTCAAAGAAAGTACTGCATGGACCTTCTAAATGAATATGGGATGAGTGGGAGCAAACCCATTGGTTGTCCTATTGACCAAAATCATGTTCTAACACACTTAGTAAAAAAGGAAACTAATTCAGTTGACGTTACCGAATATAAAAAACTAATTGGTAAATTGATTTCTTTATCTCACACTCGCCCAGATATAGCATACTCGGTACATTATCTGTCTCAGTTTATGCATCAACCCACTGAAGCTCACACTCAGATTGCCTTCAAGGTGTTACGATACCTAAAAGGGGCACCTGGAACTGGGATTATGTTTAAAAAAACTGATACTTTTCATTTAACTGCCTATTCCGATTCGGACAGGGCAAAATGCACTGAAAGTAGAAGGTCTGTAACTGGATTCTGCATCTTTCTTGGGGGCTCGTTAGTCTCTTGGAAAAGCAAAAAACAAAGCGTTGTGTCCCGGTCGTTTGCTGAAGCAGAGTACAGGTCAATGTGCAGCGCGACATGTGAAGTTTTGTGGTTGGTCAACATTCTCAGGGAGCTAAATGTTGAGGTCTCTCTCCCCATTACACTAAAATATGACAGCACCGCTGCCTTATCCATTGCTGGTAACCCTGTGTTTCATGACAAGACTAAGCACTTTGAAGTTGACTTGTTCTTTTTACGGGAAAAAATAGCTTCGGGACAAATCAAAACCTGCGGTGTCAAAACTGAACATCAGCTCGCTGATCTGTTTACCAAGGGGCTTTTACCTACAACTCATGCTCATATGTGTAAGTCTATTGGCCTTCTTAATCTGTTTGCACATTTAAACTGAGGGGGGGGGGGGTGTTGAAACATCAGTATAAATGTGCTCCTATTATTTTGTGGCTGGTTTGTTCTAATATCTCTTGTTGTTATTTTGTGTGAGGTTTGGCTCGTGTTTGCTCATTGGGCCGCTTCCCTTGTGTGTCGCTGGCCTGCTTCTTCCTAGGCTCCTCACATTGGGCTCCAGCTGTCTCTCTTGAAGATCCAGCAGTTGGTTTATGCTAGGGTTGTTCACAACCTTTTTAAGGGCGTGGTTGGTGGCTGCTTTCATATCATCGAGCATCATCAGCTCTCTACTACTTCTTGGTGTTTCTCATCTTTTTCATCTTTCTCACAAGTAAAATACGTGAGAAATCTTGAAGCTTTTTAGTATTTCTGTTTGGTCTTGTTGAATCTCTTGTATCACCAGTCAATCTGTGATGACTGGATGACTGCTTTGCTGTAATCGCTTGTTAATTTGAATAAAGTGGTGCTGTGCCTTTGAATCTAAGTTTGTGATAATAATGAAGATGATATGAACTTGTGAATAGGTTTATTCAGGTTACTGATTGGGTGAGGGTATTGATACATCCCTACTTTTTAAGTGCACATTCCCCCAGAGGTGGCATATAGGACAATAAGGGGAGTATATAACTATATAACTAAAATAAACAACAATATAAAGAACCCTAACAGTGTATGTCGTCGGAGGTGGTTGGATTTCAGTGGATGGTACCGGAAGTGGTAGAAATTGAGTGGAGCCGGCCGGAATCTTTAGTGTTTTGAGTGAGGTGGACGGAGCACAGCTTGGAACGGGGCTCACAGACACCAGAAACCCTTTAGAACCATATTAGGGCTCTGGAGATGGTGGGTGGAGATGTGCAGGGTAGAATGGAGGGAAAGGGAATGGATAAGGAATTTATCCCGCTTAAAACCCTTTAGTGGCGACTCAAATGAGATATTTCCCTGATCGTTAGATCAGGTCTTCATCCAACGGCCAATAAGCGATTAATGGTCCCATGACACGGATCCACCTTTGGCGGCAACATATTAGCTGTCGCCACTAATACTGTCTCCACTAAAGCTCAAAATTCTTGTAGTGGTATACACGGCAACAGAGGTGGCGATGGGATCGAAGGAAAATCCTTTAAAAATAGATTGAATTAAATTGAAAATAATAAAAAAAAAAAAATAATAGTGTTTCCCTTAAAAATAGACTCAGTCATTTTAAAGTATGAGCAATAGAATAAAATAATATACATTTTATCATAGCAATTATCTGATTAATTAAAAGCTGAATTTTGGGAAGTTGTTTAAATCTTAAACACCTCGATGGAGTTCAACTATAAATATCAGATAACAAAAAAAAGTCTTCGATGTTTGATGGACAAGAAGCTAGCGACCGATGCATATCGGATTCTTCCTCTCTTGTTCTTTATGGGTCTTTGTATCTATGAGATCAGTTTAATTAACTTGGCGCTCCAACGCCTCTCGTATAGTTGGGTTGAGTTCAGGGGCGAAGGATTTAAGGGGCGGGGAGGGGCGCCCGTCCCCCCGAACTTTTCGGTCAGTAGTGTTATATATGTACGTTTCGTATAGGATTTTTTAGCTATATACGTTTTCGACCCCCCGGTTTTATAAAAAAAAAAATAGGTATATACGTTTTCGACACCCCGATTTTAATTTTTTTTATTTATATAGCCCAAATAAAATATTTAATTAGTCTAAATATTATAGCCCAAATCATTATATTTGGTAGAATACTAGAATGTATATTATATAACCCAAATCAAATCATTATATAGCTCAAGTTAAAAGCCCACCCTATCAAAAAAAAAAACCTAAATTTGTTTACTTTGGGACATCGACCAGAAGAACAGAAGCCACAAGCCAGAACTGCAGAAGGGGGGGGGGGGGGGCGCAGATTCCAGAACTGTTCGACTTCAGCTTCTTGTTCGAGAACAAAAGCTAAACACTGCTCGTTGTTGTGGTCTTGTACTCTTGTTCGACTTCTTCAATCTTTATAAGGTTAAATGTATGTGTTTTTTTATCTTTAGGTTTAATTTAGGGTTGCAAGTTATGTGATTTAAGTTGAAATTAGGGGTGAAATCGGTCCGAATTTTTGCCCTAAACTTGTTGAATCTTTCTGTAACTATGTCTAATTTTATTTGTTTAATCTTATTGTGATTTGATTTAGATAGAAATTAGAGTTTGAAATTTATGGTGATTTGTTAACTTGTTTTGTTATTAGATTATGCTACGTGGAAGAATAAAATGATAACTTCTTTTTTAATATCTGAGAATGTTTTTTATTTGATATTAATGTTTGACCCGACCCGACCCGACCCGAATCGAATCACCTACGTCCGACCCGAACATACACCTCGAAACTACACGATAGAATTTTTTTTTTTAGGTCTGTTACTTTCCGACCCCCCGAACTTTTTTTTAAGCTTCGCCACTGGTTGAGTTAGCGAATTATATAGGATGGAATGGAGACTCTTAAAGAATAAGAGAGACGTGTCCGGAAAAGGAACTAGATGGCATTTAGTTTGTGTTCATTCTATATGTACTCGATCTTTCTTGAAGATGAAAGGAACTCGTTAATTCTTGACTTATTTCATCTTTTGTGTTATATATGCTTGTTAACTGTTTACTTTGATCATAAGTAATCTAGTTCACATCTACTAATAACTTTGGATTTAGTACAGTTAGAAATATATATCCAGTTATATTGTGATGTTGATACTTGTAATGGGTTAATATAATAGGACATATGATGTTAAATAACATATACATATGTTTAAGATAGAAATCATTCAAGTAAACTTGTTGCATGTAGGATTATGGGAAGATATAGTGCAAAATTTATACAGATTTCTACAAGACTACAACACAACCTACGTTATGTTGTTCTTCTATCCATGGTGTCGGTTTTTTCTTCTTCTTCTTCTTCTTCTTCTTCTTCTGTTTTTCTTTATGTGTCTTTGCTCTATCAACATCCGACTTAGTGTCAGATGCTCTGCATCATAAGTTGTTATAGCATAATCCCACATAACTCAAAGCCACCAAAAACGTGTTTTGTGTAGGTTATCCTCATGAATACTCATGTGGTTGGATCATTTAAATTACGGAAATAACAACGGTAAAATTTATTTTTTTAATTTATTTCAAATGTATGATATGTGAGAATGGGAATCGTTATCATATTTTAAATCCTTTAATACAATTAATTTTTTTGGGTGTATTATAAATCCATTACAAATATCTTACTCAACCCATGCAATATATCTTTTTTCAAATATTTTATTCAACTCATATAATACATGGTTTTATTCAACCCATGCAATACACTTTTTTTCCAAAGAAATATTTGTTTATTATTAAGTACTAGTATTAAGCCCATGCGTTGCAGTGGTTGTCATAAAACCGTGTTAAGTAATAGCAATACTATACCATTGTCAGCGACCACCAACACTCGAAAAGCTCGTAAAAACAAAATAAATAAAAACGGGGAAAAAAATAACGCCGAGCGAAAAGTAAACGTAAAATCTTTGAATCACGCACGTTCGTTGCTGAGAAATTAAACTGAAACGTAAAACATAGAAAACATAACTAAGTCCATCCAGGACCCGCATGTTAGATGTGACGTGACGGGCCAGTCAAACGGGAAAAAAATATACGAAAAAATGTTGAACCCTACACCCACGTTGCGGTGCGTTAACTCATAAAATTTAGAACGAAACGAAAAACTTGGGAAAGATGAAAAGTATGGTGGACCAAAATTGAGAATAAAAAAGAATTGGGATTAAATTGCAAAAGATGAAAAACTTTGGGTTAAAAGTAAAAAAAAAAAGGTTTAAATTGCAAAATTGAAGTTATTTATTAATTTTAAATAAAGATAAGGATAAAAATAAATGATATATATATACTGGTTATTAATAAATTTTAATATTAAAAGAAATTTATTAAACAAATACAAATAAAATTTATGAGGTTGAGGGAAAGAATGTCATATGACATTATTTAGAGTTTTTTTTTATTATAAATTAGATATGATATTACATTTATTCAATATGCGGAGTACACATAAGTATAAGTATGACCTTGTTAGCAATACTTAAAAATATCTAAGAAACTTTTCCCAATCAATTCACTCCATCCTACAAACACTAGTTATATTTCCACATCATTCCCCCTTGTTTTCTTAATTACTAATTTAGTACTTAAGTAGTAATTAGACCCGTACTCGTTGTGATGCAGGTATATTGCAAACATCAAACCATATTAGTTCAAACGTTATGTGATCCATACACAATAGGAAATCGTGCATTTTGACGTATTCGACGTAGCTCAATAGCTTTGTGGTTGGATTATAATGCAAAGTAATCAAATTTATACGGTACAATCATAATATATTTATATGTGACCTGACTAATACATAGGAAATGTATATAAAAAGCATAAGACGTGTTTAAAGGGAGAACCAAAACGTGTACTCAAAAGACATATTCACATCAAGGGTTCAAATTTTACCCCTAGCACGTTGCGACAAGGTCGAAACATAGGGTAATTCGAATTAATACTATCGAATGAGAGCGTATTATATTTGAACCCATTTGATTCAGAACTAAATTTACGACGAAGCGTAGATCAACTGAAAATATACATAAAATAAGCACAAAACGTATTATATTTGACCTTACTTGCTTAATAAGCTCGAAACATATTATATTTGACCTTACTTGCTTAAAAAAAGTTTGCATCGAAACGTAGGCCAACTCAAATATATACCGACATATAGATAAAAACACGCACATAAAAAATAGTTTTTTTTAGATAAAGGAACGAAAGGAGTAAACTTGGAACTTTAGAAACTCAAGTGGGTCAGGATATTTTACAGTTTTCAAAAGTTGAGAGGTTGTATGGTGGGTGGAAAAAGGAGGGACCATTTTTGTAAATACTATGGACATTTGAGGGGGTTGTAAAATGGAGTAATAGTATATGGTTAAAATTGTGTTTTTTATATGTTAACTAGTATTAAGCACCCCCGCGTTGCGGTGGGGGCGAACACCAATGTCACACTACTGCTAGCGACCACCAACACTTAAGTTGCGGTATGTTAATGCGAAGAAATTCAACCGAAACGTAAAACATAGAAAAGAATAACTAAGTCGATCTAGGACCCGCGCGTTACGATGAACCTGTCAAACGGGAAAAAATGGACGACGTAAAAACGTTTAACTACACATGCACATTGCACCGTGTTAACTCGCAAAATTTAGAACGGAACGTAAAACGGAAATTTTGCAAAAATGAAAAGTATAGAAGACAAAGTTGAAAGTAAAAAAGCTATGAGTTTAATTTGCAAAAGATGAAAAGTTTTGGGGTTAAAAGTAAAAAAAATCAAATAGTTTTGGGTTAAAAGTAAAGATGAAAAGTTTTGGGGTTAAAAGTAAAATCGAATAGTTTTGGGTTAAAAGTAAAGAATCAAATAGTTTTGGGTTAAAAGTAAAGAAATAAAATTTTTATTTGAAAAACTCCAAAGCATTAGGTACAACACCTCTATGTCTAAAAATGTTGCAAATTATAGTATTGGGTAATGGGTAATGGTTTATATGGTGGATGAAAAAAGGAGGTGCCATTTGCGTGAATGTAAAAATAGGTTTTTAGTTAAAGGAATGAAAGGGGTAAATTCAGAACTTTAAAAACTCGAGTGGGTTAAAATGATATTTTTACAAAGTTCTTAAACACAACGACAAATTAGTTTAAAAAAATCAGCGAAAAAAACTTAGTTAAATATGTAGGGATTATTTAGGTTAGATAAAAATTGCAATTTTCAAAAGTTGAGTTGGTTGTAAAACAAAGTAATAATGTAAAGGTTAAACTACAATTTTCAAAAGTTGAGGAATTGTATGGTAGGTAGAAAAAGAAGTGACTGTTTTTGTAAATGTAACGTACTTTTGAGTAGGGCTGTTGAAATCGCTCGTCGCTCATCAATCGCTCACCGATGCTCGGAAAACGCTCGAAATTTGCTCGCTTGGTTTGGTTCGGTTTGCAAAGGAGCCAAGCATGAGCAAAGTTCCGCTCAACTCGGTTCGGATCGAATTAATTTTTATTAATTTATTACATATATAATTATATATGCACACACAAATTACATGTATATTCATATTTTACTCATACCACTCTATTAGATTTGGACCACTATACTCAAATATATAATTATATTGTTATCTATACTAGCCTAATCAAACCAATAAAAAATTTAACACCAAATTTAAAACTAAAACTCTAAGTCGTGAAGCGACAATATTTGACATCTTTCTCTCAATCGTCAGTCGTCAATCGTCTCTCGCTCTCACCATACGCCACAATGCGACAATTGTTCATTGTTGTATATTCATCGCTTCACCTCCCTCAACCAGAGTATCTTCCTCAGACAATCCAACCTCAATCTTAGTGTCATACTCGGAAGTTGGACTTTAGTCGTGACCCGATAGCGGAGACATCGAAGGAAACATGCTAAATCTATGGATGTCCAATTTACTCGTCGCTCACTTCTCGCTTGCCGCTCGCTCGAAAATTACACGCTCGAATATGCTCGTTCGGATTTCGCTTGGTTGTAAACGAGCCAAGCATGAGCAAAGGTCCGCTCGGTTCGGATCAGCTCGTGAACAACCCTACTTTTGAGGGGGTTGTATGGTGAGTGAAATAAGACAAGGAACTAAAAGTGCATTTTGCTTAAACTTTGGGGGAAGCTGGTGGAAAAATCCACCTACGTTCCTTTTTAAGATAGTATAAATATTGTTTAAATAAATATAATATAAATTGAAAAATATAAATATTAACATTATAGAGTATTTAAATATTGTATAAGATGTTTAAATACTATATGTGACAACCGTCAAAAATTCAGGTATTCGTACAACTTAATTAACCATGATTAGTGCTTAATGACTGTACTGAAATACAAATGACTGCTTTCTGATTACTGTATCATACTTACATGTGCATCACATATTTCATACTGTCACATCATTTTTACATACAAACTTTATTGACATAAACGATGCACAAACACAGCTAGCACAGTTAGCGGATAACTCAGAAAAATGCTGACGATGTTCAGTACATAGACAAACTGTGTTTTGAGACCCCATATGGGCCAGAGACAAGGTCTACACTAGTATAGTGTGTAGGAAAGTGAGGATCACAAAACTGCTTCACTAGGTGATAGATTAAGTGCCGGAAAGTGCCTAAAACCTACTTAAAGTGCTGAATTCAGCATTTTTCAGCAAAAATCAGCATTTTAACATGTTGGTAACATGCAAAAATATGACTAAATGGTCCTGAATGCTTTTCTAAGTGTCGGGAATTAAAAGTGTCACAAAAGGGTACATAAAGATCACTAAACGGAATAGTTTGACACTTTAACGGACCGATATCTAACCGAAAAACCGGACACTACCCGAAACACCAAAATTATACTAGAAACATTGTTTTAGTGTTTCTGAGCTAGTTATGATCCCCGAACACCCTAACACACTATATAACACCTAATATGCATAAACACTAACTATTACAATTAAATCCTAACTAGATAACTTAACTTACCATTAAGCACCAACTAACACCCCCCCCCCCTTAAGTGGACGGTCACAAGGGTGACCCCACCATAATCTTCCCTTGATCTTCCTTTGATTTGCTTGAGATATTGTAGTGTACTTAATGGACACATTAACCATTGGTTAAACCCTAAATATGTGTATGTGAAAGACATGAAGGATCCATAATCTCATTCATCTCATTCATCTCACACCCACTTCACACACACTCCTCTCTTCCCTCTTCTCCCCCTCACGGCCGAGAACACCCACTAACACCACCATCATCATCCAATCTTGATCATCCATTCCATATACTCACAAAGGTGTAAGAAGGTCTACAAGCAAGCTTGGTGGTCTTGGATCTTGAAGGAGCTCTCCCATTTGCTATTATCCAACCCATTTGTCATCTTCAACATCTTGTGTTCATCCCAAGCCATAGAGGTAGTAGTAAGGCCCTTATGATCTCTTGTAACTTCATATTTTTATGGTTAAAAGATGATGAACATTGTTAATCTTGTTGAACACTAAAGAACATAATCATGAATCTTTAACATAAGCTTATTAACATATGAATACATGTTGATTTGTGTTGATTTGCTTCTTGATGATTGATGATTTGTGTTAGTGATGTTAGACATCATAAGAAATCTACTAAATTGTGATTAAACACATGATCTAGTAAGTTAAGGTGATGATTTTGTGAAAGACCAAGATCATCATGCTTTATGTTTTCATGAACTTGAAAAATGAAAATGATTTTGTGTATGATGTAGTATGCAACATGTTTACTAGACATAAACTTGACTGATTTCAAAAATAGTTTTCCAAAGAAACCAAGTTAAATAACAAGATTTACATAGATTTGGTTCTTACTTAAACAAACACTATTTTTGGTGGTAAAACAAGTGTATAAACACTTGTGAAACAAGAAGATGTCATAAAGAAATGTTTTTATAAAACATGTTTACAAGTTGTAACACCTAAATCTTCCAAGAAGTGAAGTTTATAAAGAAGTAAATACATTTTGGAGGATAACTAAGTCTACTAAACACACTACCAAGTTACTACAAGTTTTTATAAAAGTTCAAGTTCATGATTATTATGTAGATAGCATTGTTTTGGCACTCGGTAAGTGTAGATTGATTGTTGATTGTGTGTGATGACTTTGAAAAGAAAATGATATGGTTTGATAGCATGGAAACCTCCATTTTTAGGGGAAGCTATGGCAAAATTTTCTAAAAATATAAACACTTAGGAAAATATTTTCTAAACAAATATTTACAAGTGTGTTTTAACTATGGTTTTCAATACAAACTTTGCCATAGATTTTGTTACAAAAATACAAGTATTGGAGGTTGGTTTTATAAATAAAAATGGATAAATATGTATTTAGAATATATATTTACAATAAAGACACATTGTGTGTGATTATTTGTATACTATGTGTATTAGTTATATTATTTTAGGATTTAAAGTAATATAACTTAACAAAATACTAAGAATTTACAATCCAAAATATTACCAAAAATCTCAAGGAATAAATATATAAGTTACACACACAATACTGTGGAACCGAACGCAAGAATGTAACTTACAAATATTCCGGAAAATACATTTATGAACATATTTTGATAAATATTATTTTGGATACGAAAGAAATAAAAGTATTGTTACAAAAATATTGTTTAACAGTTATTCTAAAATTTAATATAATTTAAAGTTAAAATAATAATTATTTTAACAAGTAATTATAACTTGGAATAATATTGAAGACATAAAAGAAACGTAAGTCAAAAACGTAAATACTAAGGCAAGGCACGACCGTTCGTCTAATAGACCCTAGTACATTGTAGGGAGTCATGTTTGCTGAGGAGATTTGAGTTACGAGTACCGAAGATGCAAAACTGTGAGTTTATGTCCCCCCCCTTTTCTTTTAACTGTTTTCAGTTTTATAACTTCGGGGGTGAAATACATGTTACAATTATTTACAAACATATTATACATGGTATGGTCAGCTAAGGAGGGTTATTGCTTGATCATGTGAAAGGTGGGTACAACACTTAAGGCCATTAATCCTCGTCGTAGGACCGAGGGACATGAGTGATAGATCTATTTGGGTGTAGCGAGCCCACACCCATGAGGACCAGGGTGGCCCATGTGGTGACTATGTCCACATACTAATGTCGTGGCAAAACTCCGCTAGGTTTGAGTTTTCCTGCACCATTTCACACATACCATTGGCCTTGCAAACCATTGGTGATCTGTTTTTCCTTATTGCTACTACCAGGGACATACATACATACATACATACATACATACATACATACATACATACATACATACATACATACATACATACATACATACATACATACATACATACATACATACATACATACATACATACATACATACATACATACATACATACATACATACATACATACATACATACATACATACATACATACATACATACATACATACATACATACATACATACATACATACATACATACATACATACATACATACATACATACATACATACATACATACATACATACATACATACATACATACATACATACATACATACATACATACATACATACATACATACATACATACATACATACATACATACATACATACATACATACATACATACATACATACATACATACATACATACATACATACATACATACATACATACATACATACATACATACATACATACATACATACATACATACATACATACATACATACATACATACATACATACATACATACATACATACATACATACATACATACATACATACATACATACATACATACATACATACATACATACATACATACATACATACATACATACATACATACATACATACATACATACATACATACATACATACATACATACATACATACATACATACATACATACATACATACATACATACATACATACATACATACATACATACATACATACATACATACATACATACATACATACATACATACATACATACATACATACATACATACATACATACATACATACATACATACATACATACATACATACATACATACATACATACATACATACATACATACATACATACATACATTCATACATACATACATACATACATACATACATACATACATACATACATACATACATACATATACATACATACATACATACATACATACATACATACATACATACATACATACAATACATACATACATACATACATACATACATACATACATACATACATACATACATACATACATACATACATACATACATACATACATACATACATACATACATACATACATACATACATACATACATACATACATACATACATACATACATACAGACAGACAGACATACTTTAAAGGTTTATTCATACACAAACACATGAACTCGCTCAACTTTTGTTGATGTTTTCAAATTACATGTATTTCAGGGAACTAAGTGGATCTGGCAGGTGTTTGCATGTCTCAAGCTGCGTCATGAATAAAAGATGGCATCCAAGTCTTTAGGGTTTAGAAGATGTATCTTAATCCTGGACGAGATACATGGTTCTAAACTCGGGTTTGTTTAAGGTCTTTTGTCGAGTCCTAGTGAACTCTTTCAAACATGTTGTGGTTTGTAAGTTAAAATTTGGTGTTAACGTTTTAGACAATTATGTTATGTTGTTTTCAAACTTAACTAATGGATGAACATCTTATGGTTTTTATCATATAGCGTTGTTATGATTGAATGCTATGGTATTAAGAAAGTCACACCAATAATCACGCTTCCACAAAAGTCAGGGTGTGACAGCTTGGTATCAGAGCTTCGATCGTCGCGAGCTAGGATTCTTTCTCGATTCTAGACTACGATCATTAGGGCTCTTACAAAAATGTTTTCAAACATGTTCACATTGCATACACAAAATGTCCAGATCCAGGGAACAAACATTTTTACAAAGAAAAGGCACAAAACACATTTCAAAGCTTATGTTCATAATTCAGTCTAAGAGACTGGGGAAGTTTAGTCTGAGAGACTGGGTAGTTCAGTTTGAGAAACTGGGAGGTTTAGTCTAAGAGGCTAGGTAGTTCAGTCTGAGAGGCTAGGTGGGATAGTCTGGGAAGACTAGGATGAATACAGGCTTACATTGTTGCTACTTGCATGCTTATTTGATGGTTATTGATACATGTGCATATGTTGTGGTTGTTTTGATTACAGACACCATGCCCTCATCTGAGAGTGAGCTGTCAGATACCGTAGACCCTATTGCCATAGTTTCGGACGATGAGATTGTCCCGGACCCTAAGATTATCACCCTGACACTGAGAGTAGAGATGACGATGATTTCCAGCCGTTTGCTTTACCTGACCTTGGCGACATTGTACCGCATGTTGATGGCCTACTTGACGAGGATCCATTTTTCATTCCTATTCCTAACAAGGATCTTATCATCCTCGGACATCTCGACGATGAGCAGGCCGTGGTCCCGATCCTCGCCCCTCTTCCTCTTGCGGCTTTTCCTCTCGAGGATCTGCCTTTTGATGCCATGTCTGATGATGATATCGATCTTTTTATTGAGGGTCCCCCTGAGGAGGCCCAGGGTGATTGAGCTCCAGTCGACGACGTCATTGTTGTTCCGCTTATTGAGATTCCGATCATTGAGATTTCATCTGATCATTCTGGTCCTGATTCTTTCGAGTCTGTGTCATCTACTACTTTGCACGCACTGGGATTGCAGCGTTATCCCACTGATTCCGATTCTGACACAACTATGTCTGCCGCACCTGTTCAGGACTTCGAGTTTGATGACGAGTTTGATCCTGACATTGATCCTGAGCATGAGGTTGACTTCGTTCCTGACGATCAGCTTTTGATGTACCCGCTGATCTCGAGCCGATACCCGCTGATCTTGAGTTAGCCCCAGCCGACCCTAAGCCTATGCTTGCACCCGAGCCTATACCTGCTCACGATCCTCTGCCTGAGCATGACCATGTACCCGTTGGCATACTAGTTGTTGCACCACCTTTACCCGATCCGATCCCTGCAGCAGCAGACCATGCTCTTTTTGCTGATCGGATAGATCCCCGTTACGCATTCCCCCGCAATGGGTGGATAGAGGACGATGATGACTTGCCTTCTTTTGTTGATTCTGTTACTCCCCCACCTGCACCTACACATGCACCTATTGACGTTGCCCCGTTTCACCCACATATGTCTGATGCACACCGCATTGATCTGCCGATCACATTCTTACAGGATATCCCTCCACCCCGTCCGGGGGAAGGTCCGTCCAGCCAGCAGCCTGGCCATGTTCCACCTGTGTCAGCAGCTTTTCCCTTCGTACCACAGTTTACACATACTGCTCCTTTTGCTTCTTCACATCAGGCGAGCCACTCATTTGGTTTCCGCCAAACACTATGCCTGTTTCTGATCCATACCATCCTTCACATTACACTGGTTACACGAGGGATGATCTACTTTTGTCGTTACAGCTCCAGCATGAGATGTTGTGTCGCAGAGTCATGGATCTTGAGAGGATTCCACGTCCTCCACCTTGTCCTTTTCAGTCACCGTTCGCGACTCCACCCGATCCTCTTCTGCCATACCCAGATTTTGACGTTCGTTTTTATAACAACCCTAACGTAATCCGACATCCTTATAAATTTTCCGACACCTCAATATATTTTAAAGTATCTTAATATGTCCCAAAATACACCCCATACGTGAAAACGGGCCTCGAATACCTCAAATATTAATAAAAATAATTAAAAATAATGTTTTAGGATTGTCGCGGGCCGCGTAAACCAACTCAAGGTTTTACGCGGGCCGCTAGAAATCGAGAAATGTGGTGTCGCCCGGTGATGACACGTGTCATCATCGTGGCGAGTCTAGTCGCTGATCCGGACGAGCTACACGTTGACCAGGGTTTGACGTGGGCCGCGTAGCCCTGTGTTAACCTTTACGCGGGCCGCGTAAAAGTCAAAATTAGGCCCTATATAAGGAGGCCTCGGGATTTCACTTTCCGTCGCTCAAATCTTTTCATTCTCAACGAATTCTTTGATAATAGGCATAATACTCGGGTCTAATACCCCCCCTAAATAGCGAGGTTCTGCTCCGATGTAAGTATCATAACCCCTGGAGACGTATTAGATACTCTGCCCGATTGATCTAGAGTTCCGTAACGGCTGTCGTGGTTCTGCCCGACGTAGTCGTTGGAATGCCGTCTCGGGGAGGGTATTACTAATGTTAAAATGTGTTATTATACTAACACGCGTGCATTTGTGTAATTTATAGATTGTCACCAGGAAACCCTTACGGATAATCTAAGATAGCAATGTGAGTAATCTCCTTTTTGCAAATTGTTTTTACAAAACCTCATTTAATTAATTATACATTAAACAGTTATTGAGTATTTGTAAGGATACAATTACAGTCGGTAAATTTGGGGTTTTGTATACAAAATTTGTTACAACCTGGTAAGGAGTAACATGACCATAAGTCGGAATGACAGTACCGTGGGTGGTAATTGATATGACTTGGCAACAAATGTAATTGCGGAATCGCCCTCAATACTGTACAATGATTTTTATCAAAACTTGATTGAACTGGGATTCACTCACCAATATTTCCCACTGACAAAATATTTTTAAACGGGTTTCAGGTAACAATATGTGAAAGCCAAATATTAGCCAGCTGGACAGCACTGAAGGATTGGAAAAGTGGCAATAAAGTTACCTAAAATGGATAGATGTTTTTATTAAATAAAAATAGGATTTATTCCTATGAAAAAGTGTGTACTGAAAACTTGGGTTTTACCCATGTATTTAATATTATGAAAGTGTGGTATTTTACTCTGATAACATATTTCCTAACTACGATCCTGATGTAAAATCCGCTGCCAAATTAGACAATAAACAGGATACCACCGAAACTGGCCTCGACCGCTCGTTCCCATATTTGTACAGGGGGATGGGGGTTGTGACAGAAGGTGGTATCAGAGCTAAGCCACTGATTCAGCCACAGAAGTGTTCTGCTGACACCAAAATTCAAAGTGTTAGGAAATAAATTACCGAACTACGTGTATAATTGTATTTTCTTGTTATATGTTATCTGACTATTTGTTAGTTTATAGTATGAGCGACCAAGGACCATCTGACGCATACCGTCAATTGTCTGGTTCGCCTAGAAGCGAAGGTGCCTCTTCTCAGCCTCCCCTCTCGGGGTACTCTGCTGACACGGAAGAAGGAATATTCGTGTTTAAGGCTCAATCTGAAGAGCCATTTCCTCAGAAAAAGAGGGGATGGTTCAGTAGGGGAGCACATGAACGTAGAAAGCGTATGAAAAAGTTGCAAAAACAGAAAGTGTTAGCAGCAGCTAAGAGAGAAACCGATGCCTATGCCCAAGATATGCTTAATAGAAGCCTAGCCAATTTCCATATCTTGGCAACCACTGCAGCTGACCCTAATTTGGAACAAATGTTAACACCTCAACCCTTACCACTGTTCCCTACCCAACCCATGGAAATAGAAAACCCTGAAAATCAAGTAGAAATGCATGATTTCAACCCGGAGGAAATACCTAGGGTACCCGCACCAAATCCCTCAAACCTAAATTACGACCCGTGGTGGGACGATAATAGAGACTACGTGCAACGTTACTGTCACACCCCCAAGATCCCACCTGCGGAGTACTACCGCTTGGAGGCGTGACTGACCAGGATCCGGCCACCAATCATACTGAACAAGCATATAAGTAGTTATAAAAGTTTAACCATCACGATTGGTGTTTCAAAACAAACAAGTTTTAGTTGCAAGCGGAAGCATAAGTTTAAAGTTATAACATAAGTTCCAAAAGTTTCAAGTTTAACATAGTCTTGTAGCAATCCCTGTCCCACAACGATCCTCCTCCATGCAAGCTCCAGCTGAGTACCTATGGTCCTGCAAAGCATGTAGTAACGAGTCAACAACTAGTTGAGTGAGTTCACGGGTGGGCGTTCGTTTTAGTTGTTTCGAAAACAGTTTACTTTATCTGGCATCCTGCCGTGGGGGTTACCCCATAGTTTAAAAACGTGTCATGTTCGTTCCCAATTACTCCGGCACTCTGGCCGTGGGGGCTACCCCATGTAGTTATCAGGCATTTCGGCCGTGGGGGCTACCCCATGTGTATACTAGACTCGTTACCGTATCGATTGCTGACTGTAGTCATGTTTATGTGCCCTGAAAAACATCAATGTCTATCATCATTGACGTGCCCCAGATCCATTAGTTCACGCCCGTCCTCTGCGGCACGGTGTGAGGCTTGTCAGACCTAAATAGCGCTATCTAACTAATGACCCGCTCGCCATTGGCCCGGCGATTAGTCGATACAAAAAAAGGAGGGACTTCGTGATAGAGTTTTAGTCTAGTACGTTTATCCGTCCATCCGGACGAGGAATCACATTCCTGAACCACTGACGTCCTACCCAAGGTAGACGAGGAATCCACGTTCCTTAACCCCGTTCCCAACCCAGGGAATCCCATGCTTTGTAAAGGGTGTGAACTCACCTTGGTTTGCTCGGCAGTTAATCACAGAAAGTCAATCAAGTCGCAAGTAGTCAGTTACGTCCTAACACGGATATCGCTTATAATCAGATTCGAACCAAGTAGTGCACAAATGTTCAACACGTATGGCAAACATTGTTTAACAGTAACAGTTCTCAGTTAACAGTCAGACATAATCCACAGTCTAAGTGTGAGGCCCAAACAGTTGGGCTTGTGATAACAGGCCCAAATAACACGTTTACAGTAGCACAGAAATTCATAAGTCCGGCCCACTAACTTAGGCCCAATAGTGTGGTCTCGAGTCGCAACCGGACTCGCAAGCATGGTCTCGAGTCATGCTGTGTGTTGATCATGGATGGTTGCGAGTCGCAACCGGTGTCGCAACCATGGTTTCGGTTCATCATGCTGAGGTCTCGAGTCGCAACGGGACTCGTAACCTGTGGTCTCGGCTTGTCCTGTTATGGTTGCGAGTCGCAACCGCGTGGTCTCGAGTCATCACGCTGTGGTTGCGAGTCGCAACTGGGTGATTGCGAGTCGGTATGCTGTCATTTTCACGTTCAGGTGCTGATGCAGATAGTCAGATTAATGGTACAATATAATCAGGCCCAAATCAGGAAACTACCAATAGAATTTCACTAACATGTTTTCCTAATCAGGTTATTGGTCAAAGTGGATCAAAATCACAAGGGTTTTCACATTCTTAACTATCATTCAAAGTGTTCTTCCTATGTTCAAACACATATTCATCAAGTTCATACAATTTTCATTCAACCATACTATGCATTTTCGGACAATAGTTATAACACCACACTAGATATCAATACTCATCTTGCTAGCAACACATTTTTAACTAAGTTTTGCCATTATCATAAACTAGTCCGATTTCATGAATATCAACATAAATGGTTCAAACTTCCTTTAAACACAAAATATCACAACTCTACATGAAGATGTGTTAACCGATTATCAACATTGTACATATAATATCATCATTTGTTTAACAAGTAGCAAATCATTTCTCATGTATAAACAATCTAACCTTCAAACCCTAGACATAACATGAGCACACTAACATTCAACAAAACATCAAGAACACTAACCGGTTATGGGTTTCGAGGGTGTGTGAAAAGCTTCCAACCGGGTGTGTGTGTGAGCCGATCCAAGTCCAAAGATCCGAAAATGATGAAGTGTGTTTGTGTTCTAGAGTTTTTAGTGAGAGAGAAGTAGGAGAGTGTGTGGGTGTAATGTTTCAACAAATGGTAATCACTAACTAAGGTGGTGTATTTATAGTCAAGTTCCAAGTGTGTGCACCCTTAGTGGGTTTCGAGTGGGGGTTTACGGCCCAATGGCCCAACCGGCCAAAGGCCCAAACCGGCCTAATGGTTACGGTTCACTCGAGACCACATGGTCTCGAGTCGGGTCCTTGTTGTTTCGTGTCGGGTTCTCGGTTCACATATAACACGTACACATATATATACAATACACACATAACAAAGCACTTATCATGTAAAAAGGTTCACGTTATCATTTTAACTAGTCACATATCGTACAAGCAAGTTACAACGAAAGGTTCTAAATTTCGAGTTGTCACATCATCCCCAAGTTGAAAGAAATTTCGTCCCGAAATTTGATGGCACTCACTGAGGAAGCTAGTCAAGTTGCATGGTTTTCCCGGTTATCCTGGGGTGTCACAGTTACCCCATCCATGAAGATTTGCCCATGCCCAATCTAGGAGCCTACCCAGGGTTGGATCCTCTAGAACCCTATTACGATAACGATGCATTCATTAGGGAGATTTTAGAGAATCCTTACCCATACCAGGCCCCTCTACCCCCGTACCAGGAACCCGCACCCCAAATACCGAACCCAGTCCTAGAACCTGCACCCCCAATGAGTGCAGAAAACGTACAAGAGCTTAGGACATTTGGTGAGGAAATTTAAGAAAGCAATGAGAGAATGCGACAGGTGGGAGAGCAACTCGTCTGGAAGTACGACGAGTGCAATATGGATTTCTGGATGAATCCATATTCGTAAATGGGATGGTGAAAATGGTAGTAATAATATAATAATATATAATATGTGTGTTTGGAAAAAAAACTACGGATGCCTACTACTAGTAGTGTAACTTTCAATTTCAGTCGGTATTGTAATTTTAAATTTCAGTACTGGTGTGTAATAGATGCATACTATAAGAAAAGAGTAAAAGTCGCAATGCTCAACGTTTTTGATCAATCTGTGTGTTGTGTGATTGGTAGTATTAAATGTTATTTTGTGATATTAATAAGTGGTAAATGTTTAAAATTCAGATGGACAACGAAGTGAATCAGGAAAACCAGAACGATAACATCCAGAATGACAATAACCCGAATAATGAGAATCCAAACAACAATAACAATGGAAACCAAGTGGATAATAGTGCTATCCAACACATAGTGGCACAAGGAATCATAGATGCAATGCCATTTATTATCCAAACTGTTAAAGAAGCTGATAATAAAAGTAAGCATAGCAGTAAGTGACCAACTGAACCTGAACACAGCGTGAACAACGGACCCATACTTCAAGCGCCCATTCCCAAAAGAAGAAGAACCATGTTGTATGGTTGTTCTTACAAAGAATTCTGGTCCTGCAAACCAATAGAATTCTTGGGCAATGAAGGACCCATTGCAGCTCTACGCTGGATAGAAAAGACTAAGGCTGTTTTAAAAATAAGTAAGTGTGCTGAAGAAGATAAGATAATGTTTACCTCAAATCTGTTTAAGAACTCAGCCTTAGAATGGTAGAACACTATCCTCCATTCAAGGGGAAGTGAGAGGGTGTACAACATAGAATGGGAGGAATTTAAAAATATGGTAGAAAGGAAATTCTGCCCTCCTAATGAAAAGGAACAGATAGCAATAAATTCCTGAACCTTAGAATGACCGGGGTAGATAGTAAGGGTTATACTACCACATTCTTTGAATATGCTAGAATAGTACCAACCCTTGCATCACCTGAGCCAGTATTAATCTCCCGTTACATCTGGGGACTGATTGGGGAGATTAGGCATGTAGTCAAGGCAGCTAGACCTCAAACCATAGAAGAAGCGGTAGAACTAGCAAACACCTTGACAGATGAATTAATCCGTATGAGAGAAGAAGACCAGAGGAGAAACCTAACCCAAAAGCTTACTCAGGAATTTCGCTATGGTAATTCCAACCGTGGTAGGAATATAGGTTCTACCTCTGCACCATACTGCAAAGCCTGCAAAAAGAAGCATTCAGGAAAATGCTCCACTTACTACAATTTCTGCAAAGTACCAGGACACAAGGAAGAAAATTGCAGGAAGAAACCTACTAATGGACTGTGTTTCAACTGTGGAGAAAAAGGTCATATCAAGCCAAATGGTCCGAAATTGGCTCCAGCTGAAAACAATAAGAACACTAAAAATGCAAGAGCATTTGTTCTAACTGCAGATGAAGCCAAGATGATTCCGGACGTGATAACCGGTACATTTTTAGTTAATGATGTTTTTGCCAAAGTATTATTTGACTCTGGTGCGAACCAAAGTTTTATCAATACTTCGTTTTGCAAACTTCTAAATCAATCATTAACTAAACTCCCACAAGAATGTCTAGTAGAGACAGCAAATGGAGAAACCATTAGGATTTCTGAAATATTGAAAGGAGCAAGAATAGAAATTTTAAATCAAAAATTCATTGCAAACCTTTACCCAATGAATCTGACAGGATTTGATATTGTATTAGGAATGGATTGGTTAATAGCCAATAAAACCAGTATTTTATGTGATCAAAAGTCAATTCAAGTAAATTCACCAAGGGGTGAAAAGATCACAATTAAAGGAGATAAGCCATCTAGATCCACAAAATTCATTTCTGTGATGAAAACTGCAAGTTGTATAAGAAAAGGATCTATAGTGTATTTAATTTCTATAATCACTAACACTAAAGGAAAAGAGCTAAATGACATTCCAGTAGTGTCTCAATTTTTAGATGTATTTCCAGAAGAATTGCCAGGTTACCGCCTGACAAGGAAGTTGAATTCAGAATCCATCTGCTACCAGGCATAGCACCAATTGCCAAAACACCTTACCGTTTGGCACCCGCCGAAATGCAGGAACTGAAGAAACAGTTAGACAAATTGTTAGAAAAAGGATTCATACAGCCAAGCTCATCGCCATGGGGAGCACCGATACTGTTTGTAAAAAAGAAGGACAGATCAATGCGTATGTGCATTGACTACCGTGAATTGAACAAGATCACGATTAAAAATCGGTACCCATTACCAAGGATCGATGATCTGTTCGATCAACTACAAGGAGCTCAATTTTTCTCTAAAATCGATTTAAGATCGGGATATCATCAATTAAAGGTACAGGAAGAGGACATTCCTAAAACCCCATTTAGAACAAGGTATGGTCATTATGAATTTACTGCCATGCCATTTGGTTTAACCAATGCCCCAGCTGCATTATGGACATGATGAACCGAATATATAAGCCATATTTGGATAAATTCATAATTGTTTTTATTGATGATATTCTCATCTATTCTAAGAGTAAAAAGGATCATGCAAAGCATTTGCATGCACTTTTAAGTTTATTAAGAAAGGAAAAGCTTTACGCTAAGTTTTCAAAGTGCGAGTTTTGGTTAGAGCAAGTACAGTTTCTTGGATATTTAGTCAATCATGAAGGAATTCATGTGGATCCAACAAAGATCGAGGCGATTACCAAATGGAAAACCCCTGAGTCTCCAACCGAGATTAGAAGTTTCTTAGGATTGGCCGGTTATTATAGAAGATTTATTCGAGATTTTTCTAGAATAGCCATTCCCTTAACTAAGTTAACCTGTAAGTCTGTCAAGTTTGAATGGGGACCAAGACAGGAAGAAGCCTTTAGAATTCTTAAGCAAAGACTAACCCATTCACCCATACTAGCGTTACCAGAAGGAACTGAAGACTTTGTAGTCTATTGTGACGCTTCTAAGTTAGGTTATGGATGTGTATTGATGCAACGTCAAAAGGTTATAGCTTACGCATCTAGACAACTTAAGAATCATGAAGAAAATTATTCAACCCATGATCTAGAATTAGGAAACATAATTTTTGCCCTTAAGATTTGGAGACATTACCTTTATGGTAGTAAGTTTACCATTTTTACAGATCATAAGAGTTTAAGGTATGTTTTTGGGCAAAAAGAGCTGAACATGAGATAAAGACGCTGGATGGAGATTCTTAGTGATTATGATTGTGATATCCAGTATCATGCAGGAAAGGCCAATGTAGTGGCTGATGCTTTAAGCCGAAAGTATCACGAAAAGCCAAAAAGGGTATGTTCTCTTAAATTAAATCTACAAGTAGATTTAAATGATCAGATTAGAAAAGCACAAGAATCAGTAATCAAGGAAGATACTGAAAAATTAAAAGGAATGATTAAGGAATTAGAACAAGGAACATATGGAATTTGGAGATTCCATAAGAAAAGAATATGGATACCTAAATTAGGAAACCTTCGTCACCGTATATTAGAATAAGCCCATAAGTCTAAGTATACGATGCATCCAGGAAATGATAAGATGTATCATGATTTAAGAAAGAATTTCTGGTGGATATGAATGAAAAATGATATAGCAGCTTACGTTTCTAAGTGTTTGACCTGTTCACAAGTCAAAGCTGAACATCAGAAATCCTCAGGATTGCTGCAACAACTAGAAATGCTAGTGTGGAAATGGGATTTGATAACAATGGATTTTGTTACCAAATTACCCAAACAAGAAAAGGTAATGATACAATCTGGGTGATTGTAGACAGGCTAACTAAATCAGCTCATTTCTTACCAATGAAGGAAACTTTCAGTATGCAACAATTAGCCAAATTATATGTAAATGAAATTGTTTCATTACATGGAATTCCTTTATCAATTGTTTCTAATAGGGATAGCCGTTTTACCTCTCATTTTTGGTCAAGTTTCCAAAAAGCAAAGGGAACCAAGTTAAATCTAAGCACAGCTTATCATCCTCAAACGGACGGACAAAGCGAAAGGACAATTCAGACAATGGAAGACATGCTTAGAGCTTGTGTAATTGATTTCGGAGGTAACTGGGACGATCACTTACCTTTAATAGAATTCTCTTATAATAACAGTTATCACACAAGTATCAATGCTGCACCATTCGAAGCACTTTATGGACGAAAGTGCCGAACCCCAGTCTGTTGGGCAGAAATTGGGGAAAAGCAACTATCTGGACCTGATATAGTACAGGAAACAACCGATAAGATCATTCAAATCAAGGAACGACTAAAAGATGCATGTGATCGACAGAAGAGCTACGCTGATCACAGACGTAAGCCGTTAGAATTCCAGGTAGGTGACAAGGTATTGTTAAAAGTCTCTCCTTGGAAAGGAGTGGTAAGATTCATCAAACGAGGGAAGCTAAGTCCCAGGTATGTTGGACCTTTTGAGATGATTAAAAGAATAGGACCTGTAGCTTATCAGCTACAACTGCCAGAGGAAATGACAGGAATACATGATGTATTCCATGTATCTAATCTCAAAAAATGCTTAGCCGACGAATCACTGATGGGACCTCTAAAGGATATAGAGGTAAATGAACAGTTAAAATTTGTAGAGAGGCCTCTACAAATTGAAGACAGGAAAATTAAGAATTTTAAACACAAGAGATTAGTTCTGGTCAAAGGGAAGTGGGACTCCAAAAGAGGACCAGAATACACATGGGAACTCGAATCAGAAATGCAAAGGAAATATCCACAATTGTTCCAGTAGATCTCGAGGACGAGCTCTAAAACAAGGTGGGGAGGATATAACAACCCTAACGTAATCCGGCACCCTTATAATTTTTCCGACACCTTAATATATTTTAAAGTATCCTAATATGAGCCAAATTACACCCCATACGTGAAAACGGGCCCCGAATACTTCAAATATTAATAAAAATAATTAAAAATAATGTTTTAGGTTTGTTGCGGGCCGCGTAAACCACCTCAGAGTTTTACGCGGGCCGCTAGAAATCGAGAAATGTGGCGCAGCCCGGTGATGACACGTGTCATCATCGTGGCGAGTCTAGTCGCTGATCCGGACGAGCTACACGTTGACCAGGGTTTGACGTGGGTTGCGTAGCCCTGTGTTAACCTATACGCGGGCCGCGTTAAAGTCAGAATTAGGCCCTATATAAGGAGGCCTCGGGATTTCACTTTCCGTCGCTCAATTCTTTTCATTCTCAACGAATTCTCTGATAATAGGCATAATACTCGGGTCTAATACCCCTCCTAAATAGCGAGGTTCTACTCCGATGTAAGTATCATAACCCCTGGAGACGTATTAGATACTCTGCCCAATTGATCTAGGGTTCCGTAATGGCTGTCGTGGTTCTGCCCGACGTAGTCGTTGGAATACCGTCTCGGGGAGGGTATTACTAATGTTAAAATGGGTTATTATACTAACATGCGTGCATTAGTGTAATTTATAGATTGTCACCAGGAAACCCTTACGGATAATCTAAGACAGCATTGTGAGTAATCTCCTTTTTGCAAATTGTTTTTACAAAACCTCATTTAATTAATTATACATTAAACAATTATTGAGTATTTGTAAGGATACAATTACAGTCGGTAAATTTGGGGTTTTGTATACAAAATTTGTTACAACCTGGTAAGGAGTAACATAACCATAAGTCGGAATGACAGTACCGTGGGTGGTAATTGATATGACTTGGAAACAAATGTAATTGCAGAATCACCCTCAATACTGTACAATGATTTTTATCAAAATTTGATTGAACTAGGATTAACTCACCAGTATTTCCCACTGACAAAATATTTTTAAACGCGTTTCAGGTAACAATATGTGAAAGCCAAATAGAAGCCAGCTGGACAGCACTGAAGGCTTGGAAAAGTGGCAATAAAGTTACTAAAATGGATAGATGTATTTATTAAATAAAAATAGGATTTATTCCTATGAAAAAGTGTGTACTGAAAACTTGGGTTTTACCCATGTATTTAATATTATGAAAGTGTGGTATTTTACTCTGATAACATATTTCCTAACTACGATCCTGATGTAAAATCCGCTGCCAAATTAGACAATAAACAGGATACCATCGAAGCTGGCCTCGACCTCTCGTTCCCATATTTGTACAGGGGGACGGGGGTTGTGACAGTTTTCTTACTATGGAGCAGCAGATTAGTTATCTGTTGCGTATCGTTCATGCTCTTGAGGAGTAGTTAGCGCATGTGTGCAGTTTGCTTTTCGTTCCTCCACCTCCTCTTCCTCCACCATAAGCATAGCAGGTTTTTGGTTTTATGCAGGTAGCATACTTTTGGTGAGAGTGTCGCTATTGAGCCCAGATTGCACAGCCTTTTGAAGACCACTTTTTGATTTTATGACTGTTGTAGTTTGAAAGATGATTTGGAGAAGGGTGATGTGACCCTGTAGTCCCTTTTCATGTATAGTACATTGTAGAACATGTAAAACTGTATTTGTGGTCGTTGATATATGAAAGCTCAATCGCAACATTCTCATTACATACATTGTTGAATTACTTGTTTACGTTATGATTGGGATGTTATGTGTTTACTTGCGTTGATAAATATTATTACGTGTGCATGCCATGTACTTACTATACTTATTATGACCTGACCTACGCAATCTTCTTATAGAAGATGCCTCCACGAAGAGAAACTCGATTGCCCACTACAGAGGCTGAGTTACAAGAACGGATTTCACAAGCGATAGCACAGCACGAGGCCCTGCGCTCTGAACATAACGGGGGTAGCTCTGGAAACAACCCACCTCATGGTAATGTTTAAGTCTCTAAAGACACATTACGTTACATTTGGATATTCCATGTGCGATCGCTAATGCATTCTGTGAATGATGTTGCTTGTACAGGCTGTACCTATAAGCAGTTCTTAGACTGTAAGCCTCTGAATTTTGACGGCACCGGGGGTGCTGTAGCTTTCGTCAGATTGGTGGAAAAGACCGATTCTTTGCTAAGAATGAGAAAATGTGCGCCGGAGCACCAGGTCACCTACATCTCGGGACTTTTTCTAGACGGTGCTCTATCCTGGTGGAATCTCCAAGTTCAGACCTTGGGTGAAGAAGCTGCATATGCCATGTCATGGGATGAGATGAAAGGACTCATGCGCAAGAAATATTGTTCAAGGGCTGAGATTCAAAAGTTGGATACTGAGTTCTGGAACCTCAAAATGGATGGTCCAAAGATTGCTGAATATGTGCAGAGATTTCACGACCTGTCTCGCGTCGTTCCTTACATGGTTGATCCGGAATTCAAGCGCATTGAGCATTTTATTTGGGGATTGGCACCCCAAATCATGAGTATGGTGACAACATCGAAGCCTGCAACAATCACCGAGGTGATTGATCTGAGTGTAGCACTAACTGAAGAGGTGATCAGATTGAACAAATTCTCGATCTCTGACCAGAAGAAGAAAGAGACTCGCGTTGAGTCGTCCAGTGAGAACAAAAGGAAGTTCTCAAATTTTAAGAAAGGTACCAGCAGTGCTAATAAGAAGAAGGAAGTCAACCCACCAGCAGAAGGCAAGACTGGTGCTGAAAACAAAGGAAAAGGATACATGGGCACTCTGCCCAAATGTGATGTGTGCCAGTACCATCATGCCGACCAATGCAGAGTTAGGAAATGTGAGTCTTTTGGGAAGGTTGGCCATTCGAAGGAGACATGCTGGGCTGGTACTGGTTGTGGTAACGGTGGTCAGAGGGGTTATGGCAATGGAAACAATAACCGTGGTGGAAATGGGTATGGAAACCGCCCTCAAGGAGGGAATGGCGGAAATGGAAATCGTGGTGGTTATGGGAATCAAGCTGGTAGTGGAAACCCTGGAGCAAACAACAATAACCAGGGTGGTAACAGAAATGGTAATGGTCGGGGACCAGGTTTGTTTTAACTGTGGAGATGTGGGGCATTTCAAGCGAGAATGCCCAAAGATCAACCAAGCTCAAGAAAGGGTTTTCAACATCGGAGCTAGGGAAGCTCTCCAGGATCCGAACGTAGTCACTGGTACGTTCCCTATCAACCAACGCTTTGCATCTGTACTGTTTGATACTAGTGCCGATTATAGTTTTGTATCCCTAGAATTTAAGAATATTCTTGGGTTCGTAGCTAGTAAGCTAGATATTCCGTATTCGATAGAGCTAGCTAATGGAAAGCTAGTAGAAGCGAATGAAGTCATTAGAGGTTGCGTGATAGAACTCGGGGAGCATGAGTTTTCGCTTGATCTTCTGCCCGTCGAGTTGGGAAGCTTTGATGTGGTAGTTGGAATGGATTGGTTGTCAAGCAACCGAGCAGAGATCGTATGTCACGAGAAGATCATTCGCATTCCGATGGGGAATAGAGAAACAATTGTGGTGCATGGAGAGAAGCTCGATACGCCTCTAAGGATCATCAGTTGTTTGAAAGCTCGAAAGTGTTTGCAGAAAGGATGTGTTGCCTTCTTGGAACACGTCGTGGACAAGGAAGCCGCTGAGCCAAGGCTAGAAGATATCCCAGTTGTTAGGGAATATCCTGAAGTCTTCCCCAAAGACTTGCCAGGATTGCCGCCGCCGCGACAAGTTGAATTCCACATTGACTTAGTTCCAGGCGCCTCGCCTATAGCTAAGGCCACCTTATCGACTTGCAACCTCAGAAATGCAGGAGTTGTCGACACAACTTCAGGAGCTTTTGGACAAGGGATTTATCAGACCAAGCTTCTCGCCTTGGGGAGCTCCAGTGCTGTTTGTTAAGAAGAAGGACGGTAGTTTCCGCATGTGGATCGACTACCGAGAGCTAAACAAGTTGACCATTAAGAATCAGTATCCTTTGCCAAGGATGGATTTGATGAATAGAGTCTGCAAGCCATATCTCGATAAATTTGTGATTGTGTTTATCGACGATATTTTGATTTATTCAAAGACGAATGAGGAGCATGAACAACATCTAAGAGCTCTCTTAGAGCTGCTTAAGAAAGAGAAATTATGCGCAAAGTTCTCGAAGTGCGAATTGTGGTTGCGTGAAGTTCAGTTCCTTGGTCACGTGGTTAACGAAAATGGAATTCATGTGGATCCCACAAAGATCGAGGCGATCAAGAATTGGGTCCAAAGACACCAACCAAGATCCGTCAGTTCCTAGGTTTGGCAGGGTATTACCGCAGATTTATTGAGGATTTTTCGAAAATCGCTCAACCATTGACCTCCCTCACTCGAAAGGACAAGAAGTATGAATGGGGAGATAAACTAGAAGAAGCTTTTCAGTTGTTAAAGAACAAGCTTTGTGATGCACCGATCCTATCCCTACCCGAAGGCACCGACAACTTCGTGGTATATTGCGACGCCTCGCGTCAAGGTTTAGGCTGCGTGCTGATGCAGCGACAGAAGGTTATAGCTTATGCTTCGCGCCAGCTAAAGGTTCACGAGAAAAATTACACCACGCATGATTTGGAATTAGGCGCAGTGGTGTTTGCATTAAAGATCTGGCGACATTATTTGTATGGCACCCGATGCACGATCTTTACAGATCACAAGAGCTTACAGCATATATTCGATCAGAAGGAGCTCAATATGAGACAGCGCCGATGGGTGGAGCTGTTAAATGACTATGATTGTGAGATCAAGTATCACCCAGGAAAGGCGAATGTCGTAGCAGACGCCTTGAGTCGGAAAGAAAGGATTAAGCCCATAAGGGTTTGGGCTTTGGAAATGATCATTCAGACGGACCTCTCATTGCGCATTCGTGCTGCGCAGAGAGAAGCTCTCAAGAAGGAGAATCTTGTGGACGAATATCTCCGTGGGATGGAGAAACAGTTAGTACCCATTGAGGAAGGAACGTTGTGTTTCATGGGAAGAATTTGGGTTCCCCTCTTTGGTGGTCTCAGAGAAATAATTTTCGATGAAGCTCACAAGTCACGGTACTCGATCCATCCAGGATCGGATAAGATACCAAGATTTAAAGGATTTCTACTGGTGGCCGAGATTAAAAGGTGATGTTGCAACGTATGTTGGCAAGTATTTGACTTGTGCCAAGGTAAAAGCCGAATATCAGAAGCCTTCAGGTCTTCTGCAACAACCTGAAGTACCCATGTGGAAATGGGAGTAGATTTCAATGGATTTTATAACGAAGTTACCAAAGACACCCAGAGGTCATGATACGATTTGGGTAATCGTAGACCGTCTGACAAAATCTGCACACTTTCTACCGATCAGGGAAAAAGATAACACAGGTAAGCTAGCCGAGAAATACCTCAGAGAGATAGTTGCACGTCATGGAGTGCCTCTCTCGATTATTTCTGATAGAGACGGAAGATTTGTGTCAAGGATTTGGCAATCCTTCCAAGAAGCCTTTGGTTCTCAGTTGAATCTGAGTACTGCTTTTCATCCGTAGACAGACGGCCAGAGCGAACGGACGATTCAAACACTAGAAGACTTGCTGCGAGCTTGCGTAATGGATTTGGGTGGTAGTTGGGACACCCATCTACCTTTGGTTGAATTCTCATATAACAACAGTTACCATGCAAGCATTCAAGCTGCACCGTTTGAAGCTCTCTATGGACGCAAGTGTCGATCACCGTTATGCTGGGCAGATGCGGGTGATAGACAGCTTGTTGGTCCCGAATTGGTTAAAGAGACGACATACAAGATTATGCAGATCCGAGAGCGCATCAAGGCGGCTCGTGATCGACAAAAGAGCTACGCGGACCAAAGGAGGAAACCTTTGGAGTTTCAAGTGGGAGATATGGTTTAATTAAAGGTTTCACCCTGGAAGGGTGTAGCACGCTTTGGGAAGCGTGGAAAGTTGAACCCGCGATACATTGGACCGTTCAAAATCCTGGAAAGGATTGGTCTTGTAGCTTACAAGTTGGATCTACCCGCAGAACTGAATGGCGTTCATGATACATTTCATGTATCTAATCTGAAAAAGAGTCCAACTCAAGAAACAGTTGTCATTCCAGCCGATGAAGTCCACATTGACGACACACTCCACTTTACCAAAGAACCTGCTGAGGTTACTGATTGGAAGGTTAACAAGACACGCAGGAGTAGTGTTAAACTCGTCAAGGTTCGTTGAAATGTGCGTCACGGCCCAGAGTTCACTTGGGAGCGTGAGGATCGCATGAAAGCGAAATACCCACATTTGTTCCCAAACTCCCCTGTAGCTAGTAGCAGAGCCTAAAATTTCGGGACGAAAATTTCTTAACAGGGGGAGAATCTGACAACCGTCAAAAATCCAAGTATCTGTACAACTTAATTAACCATGATTAGTGCTTAATGACTATGCTGAAATACAAATGACTGCTTTCTGATTACTGAATCATACTTACATGTGCATCACATATTTCATACTGTCACATCATTTTTACATACAAACTTTATTGACATAAACGATGCACAAAGCACAGCTAGCACAGTTAGCGGATAACTCAGAAAAATGCTGACGATGTTCAGTACATAGACAAACAGTGTTTTGAGACCCCGTATGGGCCAGAGACAAGGTACTACACTAGTATAGTGTGTAGGAAAGTGAGGATCACAAAACTGCTTCACTAGGTGATAGTTTAAGTGCCGGAAAGGGCCTAAAACCTACTTAAAGTGCTGAATTCAGCATTTTTCAACAAAAATCAGCATTTTAACAAGTTGGTAACATGCAAAAATATGACTAAATGGTCCTGAATGCTTTCCTAAATGTCGGGAATTAAAAGTGTTACAAAAGGGTACATAAAGATCACTAAACGGAATAGTTTGACACTTTAACGAACCGGTATCTAACCGAACAACCAGACACTACCCGAAAGACCAAAATTATACTAGAAACATTGTTTTAGTGTTTCTGAGCTAGTTATGACCCCCGAACACCCTAACACACTATATAACACCTAATATGCATAAACACTAACTATTACACTTAAATCCTAACTAGATAACTTAACTTACCATTAAGCACCAACTAACACCCCCCCCTCTTAAGTGGACGGTCACAAGGGTGACCCCACCATAATCTTCCCTTGATCTTCCTTTGATTTGCTTGAGATCTTGTAGTGTACTTAATGGACACATTAACCATTGGTTAAACCCTAAATATGTGTCTGAGAAAGACATGAAGGATCCATAATCTCATTTATCTCACACCCACTTCACACACACTCCTCTCCTCCCACTTCCCCCCCTCACAACCGAGAACACCCACCAACACCACCATCATCATCATCCAATCTTGATCATCCATTCCATATACTCACAAAGGTGTAAGAAAGTCTACAAGCAAGCTTGGTGGTCTTGGATCTTGAAGGACCTCTCCCATTTGCTATTATCCAACCCATTTGTCATCTTCAACATCTTGTGTTCATCCCTAGCCATAGAGCTAGTAGTAAGGCCCTTATGATCTCTTGTTACTTCATATTTTGATGGTTAAAAGATGATGAACATTGTTAATCTTGTTGAACACTAAAGAACATAATCATGAATCTTTAACAAAAGCTTATTAACATATGAATACATGTTGATTTGTGTTGATTTGTTTCTTGATGATTGATGATTTGTGTTAGTGATGTTAGACATCATAAGATACCTACTAGATTGTGAGTAAACACATGATCTAGTAAGTTAAGGTGATGATCTTGTGAAAGACCAAGATCATCATGCTTTATGTTTTCATGAACTTGAAAAATTAAAATGATTTTGTGTATGATGTAGTATGCAACATGTTTACTAGACATAAACTTGAATGATTTCAAAAATAGTTTTCCAAAGAAACCAAATTAAATAACAATATTTACATAGATTTGGTTCTTACTTAAACAAACACTATTTTTGGTGGTAAAACAAGTGTATAAACACATGTGAAACAAGAAGATGTCATAAAGAAATGTTTTTGTAAAACATGTTTACAAGTTGTAAACACCTAAATCTTCCAAGAAGTGAAGTTTATAAAGAAGTAAATACATTTTGGAACTAAGTCTACTAAACACACTACCAAGTTACTACAAGTTTTTATGAAAGTTCAAGTTCATGATTAAGTACATAGCATTGTTTTGGCACTCGGTAAGTGTAGATTGATTGTTGATTGTGTGTGATGATTTTGAAAAGAAAATGATATGCTTTGATAGCATGGACACCTCCATTTTTAGGGGAAACTATGGCAAAATTTTCTAAAAGTATAAACACGTAGGAAAATATTTTCTAAACAAATATTTACAAGTGTGTTTTAACTATGGTTTTCAATACAAACTTTGCCATAGATTTTGTTTAGAAAATACAAGTATTGGTGGTTGGTTTTTGTAAATAAAAAATGAATAAATATGTATTTAGAATATATATTTACATTAAAGACACATTGTGTGTGATTATTTGTATACTATGTATATTAGTTATATTATTTTAGGATTTAAAGTAATATAACTTAACAAAATACCAAGAATTTACAATCCAAAATATTACCAAAAATCTCAAGGAATAAATATATAAGTTACACTCACAATATTGTGGAATCAAACGCAAGAATGTAACTTACAAATATTCTGGAAAATAAATTTATGAACATATTTTGGTAAATATTATTTTGGATACGAAAGAAATGAAAGTATTGTTACAAAAATATTGTTTAACAGTTATTCCAAAATTTAATATAATTTAAAATTAAAATAATTATTATTTTAACAAGTAATTATAACTTGGAATAATATTGAAGACATAAAAGACACGTAAGTCAAAAACGTAAATACTAAGGCAAGGCACGGCCGTTCGTCTAATAGACCCTAGTACATTGTAGGGAGTCGTGTTTGCTGAGGAGATTTGAATTACGAGTACCGAAGACTCAAAACTGTGAGTTCATGTCCCCCTTTTCTTTTAACTGTTTTCAGTTTTATAACTTCAGGGGTGAAATACATGTTACAATTATTTACAAACGTTTTATACATGGTATGGTTAGCTAACGAAGGTTACTGCTTGATCATGTGAAAGGTGGGTACAACACTTAAGGCCATTAATCCTCGTCGTAGGACCGAGGGACATGAGTGATAGATCTATTTAGGTGTAGCGAGCCCACACCCATGAGGACCAGGGTGGCCCATGTGGTGACTATGTCCACAAACTAATGCCGTGGCAAAATTCCGCTAGGTTTGAGTTTTCCTGCACCATTTCACACATACCATTGGCCTTGCAAACCATTGGTGATCTGTTTTTCCTTATTGCTACATACCAGGGACATACATACATACAGACATACTTTAAAGGTTTTTTCATACACAAACACATGAACTCGCTCAACTTTTGTTGATGTTTTCAAATTACATGTATTTCAGGGAACTAAGTGGATCTGGCAGGTGTTTGCATGTCTCAAGCTGCGGCATGAATAAAAGATGTCATCCAAGTCTTTAGGGTTTAAAAGATGTATCTTAATCCTGGACGAGATACATGGTTCTAAACTCGGGTTTCTTTAAGGTCTTTTGTCGAGTCCTAGTGAACTCTTTCAAACATGTTGTGGTTTGTAAGTTAAAATTTGGTGTTAACGTTTCAGACAATTATGTTATGTTGTTTTCAAACTTAATTAATGGATGAACATCTTATGGTTTTTATCATATAGCGTTGTTATGATTGAATGCTATGGTATTAAGAAAGTCACACCAATAATCACGCTTCCGCAAAAGTCAGGATGTGACACTATATAACTTGGACAAAAAGTAAAATGTGGAAAGTTAATAAATTAAAATAACATAAATAAATTTTGTAATAAATTAAACATTATGAACACTTTTTTTTTGCTTCCAAAGGGTTGATAGGTTTTGGGTTGTTGGGTTAAACCGTTCAACCAACACGATCTACATATTTAACTAGCTGATGCCTCGCCCGTGTTGCGGGGCGATGGCCAAATATTCTCAACCAATTAAAAGAAAACACTACTATAGTTTTCTTAGAAAAAAACTAAAATGATGACAAAACCGTTATTTTGAGCCCAAGGCAAAACTGTAATTTGTCAGGACTAATGAGCGAGTGTTACACAGCTCCTTGACACGAAAAAAATTAAATCGAGTCAACCAATTAAAACAAAACACACTTTTATAGTTTTGCTAAAAGAACTAAAACGATGACAATACTGTAATTTTGAACTGAGGTCAAAGTTGTATTTTATGACTGGGTAAAAATCGTAATTTGGCAAAAGCTAAAGTGATGACAATACTGTAAATTGAACCAGGGGCAAAATCGTAAATTCAAGCAAGGGCAAATTCGTGATTTTGAACTTGGGGTAGAATTGTAATATAAATTTGAACTAAGGCAAAATCGTAATTTTAAGCTTGTGGCAAAACCATAATTCGTAATTTTGAACGGGGGCAAAATCAAAATTTTGAACTGAGGGCAAAGTCGTAATTTTAAGTTGGGGGCAAAAGCATAATTTTATTTTGAAATGCGGCAAAAACGTAATTTTGAACTGAGGATGAAATCATAATTTTTTAAATGGGGGCAAACTCATATTTTTTTACTAAGGGCAAAATCGTAACTTTAACCTGGGGGCATACCATAATTTTATTTTGAATCGGAGGCAAAATTATAATTGTGAACCGAGGGCAAAATAGTAATTAATAGCTGGAGGAAAAGTATAATTTTATTTTGAATTTGGGGCAAAACTGTAATCTTAAAATGGGGATAAAATCGTAATTTTGAATCGAGGACAAAATCATAATTTTTAGCTAGGGGCAAAAGCAGAATTTTATTTTTAACTAGGGTAAAAACCTAATTTTGAACTGAGGACGAAATCGTAATTTTAAATCAGTAAAAAAAAATCGTAAATTAATCGGACCAATGTGAGAGTGCCAGACAACTGCCTAACACTATTCCCTCATCTTATGTTTGTATATGTAGTAAATTTTGTCTAAATTTGTTGAATTTCATGCTCCATTATGGTGGTGGTGCTCCTCCGTGGCCACAGTTTGGTTTAGGGGTGCAAACAAACCGAGCTACTCGCGAGCTACTCGAGTTCGGATCGAAAAAAAGCTCGAACGAACTGAGCTTAAATGAGCTCGAGCCCAAGCCTAAAAAACAAGCTCGTTTAGTAAACGAGCCCGAGCCCGAGCTTCACTTATCGAGCTCGAGCCGGCTCGCGAGTCTAAACGAGCTTTCTGTTTATTGATTTTTTATTAATATATTAAACATATATTCTCCTATATATTAATTTCTGAATGAAATGAACAGTAAATGAAGAGTAATAATAAATAAATATTAAAAAGATATTGAATGAAAAGTAATAAAAATAGAAATAAATGAATAGTATCGGGTATCGGTACCGTTATTAAATTTATCAAATTGGGTGTATTTTCGGTATCCGTTCGGCATCGGTATTCATCGGGTTTTACCCTCAAATACCGGTGCCGTACCAGTACCGACCGTATCAAGCCATACTGTACCAGGTATATTCGATACCGGTACCCATTTTTGGGGATTTCGGTAAAGATATTTTCGGTACCGGTTGGTACCGAGCTCATCAAATCCTGTAGCAACGTACCACTGCAAGTAATTGCACTGTTTAGATTACTTTTCATACACACAGTAAGTAAACTGTATTTCGTTTGAATGAGGTTTTATATACACAACAACTTATTTTGCTTTATTTTTTGTCTTTTTACGTAATGGATGAATTGTAGCATGTAAAATTAACTTGAATATTTAGATTATTTAAGAGCAAATCGTATCAAATCCTGTAATTAAACCGGTATCGTATCGGTACCAAATTTACTATACCAAATCATTTTCGGTACCAATTTCGTACCCACCTTTTGACGTTTTCAGAATCGTTACTTTTGGTTCGACACCGGTCTAGCACCATACCTATATTTATTGATTTTTACCTTCAAATACCATACCGTATTGTACCGAGCATTTTCGGTGCCGGTACCTAATTTCGATGATTTTCCGGATCGACACTTTCGGTGCCGTTACAGGTACCGAGCTCATCTATATTTTAACGTGTTAGCACCGTAATAACTGAACTAAAAACAAACGAATTTCCAACGTGTAGGACGTGTGGGTCCTATTATTATAAATTAGGTTATTTAAAATCGTTTTTTCTAGGACGGATTGACTATCCTTTTCACGACTTTTTTGTTTATATTTTGATATTCGGTATCTGCTTGCCGTTACTGACACACATTTTGCAGTTATTGGGTCCCCGCCGCAACGCGCGGGCGGAAATTTAACTAGTTTATATAATAATAATTACCATTTATATAAATATAAAAAATAACTTAATTATATGTACAATAATAATTATAATTAATATAAATTAATTAATAAATACTAAACGAGTCGAGCACGAGCCGAGCTCGAGCCTGAAAAATTACCTTCGAGCCGGGCTCGACTCGGCTCAGCTCGGTTCAGCTCGTTTGCACCCCTAGTTTGGTTGCTAAGAAGCACACACAATCTTTACATAGTCTCTTCTCATTCGTTCAACTATGGCTTGGTTTGCTTTTGTTCTTTTGTTTTTTACGGCTTGATTAGCTTTTGTTCTTTTGTTTTTTACATTTAAATTTAAATTGTGTTACATGAAACAAATGTTAAATGGTTGATTGGAAGAAGATCGAGCATCGTGGCTTGTGACTTGAAGTCGTGATTGAAGTAATATACAAGGATGAAGAGAAAAAGAGGTTAAGCATTCATGGCATCACCACATGCAATACACCATGTTGACGTAACACGCACCAAATCCACAAACACCACTTGACCACCATCCACTAGTTTCCATGGTGCCGAAAGAGGAGAAATTAGTGAAGCACCACAACAACAACTGAAGTATAAATTTCAACAAAATATTGCTACTAAGAGTAACGATTTTAAAGGTAACCATGTTTTGTTGAAATTCATACTCGTTTGTGGTGGCATGGTTTTTCAAACATATCCTTTTTGGCCTAATGTAAACTGATGGATGGCGTTATTGGTCCTCCTCCCAGGCCACCATGGAATAGTGGATGGTGGTGTTTGAGGTATTGGTGCGTGTTGCACCACCATGGTAACATCGCCACTAGTGAAGTCATGAAAGCTTGACCTCTTCACTCTGCAAAGCTAATGTTGATCCAATTTTCTTTTCCTGAAATCTCCATCTCCTGTGAACATATCAAAAGTGGAAGCAATCAATTTATATGAATGGAATACAATAACATGACAATCTACAATCAATGGGTTGACATTGAATTATTAGGTCAAACAATATGGGATCAACTAATTTTACGAAAGAGAAGTCATGCAAAATTATTAACAACGGATGTAAATTTGTAAATTATTCAAGAAACGATTGTAACTTCATCGAAAATTCAAATGAATTAGAATAAACATTTAAATAATAATTATGACAAAATCAGAAAAAACTTGAAAACAGAAATCAATGATCTCTAGGTGATTCCTCATGACAAAATCAGAAAAAATTGAAAACAAAAATCAATGATCTCTAGGTGATTCCTCAAAGAGTAAAGAACTTATGAAAAATCAACAATTGTATGTAACACCTTTCATCCAAAATTCAAGTTGATTAAATTATATACAATTAATAAGCATATGAATAATTAAATCTGATACAATTATAAAAGATGAATTCTAATTGATTCTTTAAAGAGAATAGACAAGATATACCTGTGTTCTTCGTGGAGTATATTTCTTCGTCGCTTTTATTCTATCGTCATCATGAAAGGTCGATTGAAGCGTTTGAGTTTTGACTATATATATGATAGGTAGTAACCATGAAAGTAAGGCCTACTTTGAAGGATTTCAATTTTAGAATAAATGAAACTTAATTATATTAAAAAGTAGTTCTTATTATGTTGCTTCATTATAAAAAGAAAAAAAATGTCCAGATAGTCCTCGTGGTTTGCTTCATTTTCACATATAGTCCCTACATTTTTTAAATTACCGCTATAGTCCCCAACTTTTGCACATTCGTTCTCGGATAGTCCCCAACGTGGATGGAGGTTAGTTTTTAATGTTAAGTAGGTGTTAAATGACTAAAATACCCTTACTATTTAAATATATAATAGAGTAAAATACCTGGGTAGTCCCTGTGGTTTGTTAAAATTTCACATTTAGTCCCTAACTTTATGAAATTACACTCATGCTCCCTGTGGTTTGCTCGGTTGTTACTCAGATAGTCCTTGAAGTGGATGGAGGTTAGTTTTCTCAGTTAAATCTATGTGAAATTACTAAACTACCCTTACTTATTATAAAACAATAACTAGAACAAAATTTTAATTAATAAATTGTTGATTGTTTGTGGGATCCACCCATTAATTAAACCCCTGTTTCTTCATTCCATCAACAACTGCAACAATTAATCATCCACCACCACCTACACGCATCTCATCACTTGCACCATTTCTTAATCCAACACAAACATGCAAATCAAGGGAAGAAAACATTGCCACTGAAATGAAATCTCGAGTGTAGGGTCTTGGTGGAGGTAATCCTCAAACCAAAAGTACTACCACCGTCTCCTCTCGAGGCCCGACTCCACCCCAATCAAGTTCTATTACCGTCTCCTCTCGAGGCTGATGCTACTAGGTCCAGCTCCACCTCAGTCGACTTCTACCACCGTCCCTAACCATCAAGAACCACCAGTCATCGCTGGTGTTGCGAAGGGTCACCGGAGACTGGTCGAAGAGGTAATCGGATTCCCTTCACTCTCTCTCTATAAAGAATCTGTGTCTATGATAAAGAATGTATTGGGGGCTAGCTTATAATGGGGTATTTAAATCCTTTAATTTGGGTATAGATTGTGGTGGGTTTTTGTGGGATTGGGTATTGGTGGGTTTTTATGGGATTTTGAGGATGAAGAATGTTGGTTGATTTTGGAGTGGTGATGAGTGATGAAACAGAGGTGGTGGTTGATGTTGGGGTGGTTATAAAACAGGGGTGGTGGAGAGTGGTGGTTTAGGAGGTTAGGTGTGGTAGTTTAAGATGAAGAAGCAGTGGAAGGTGAGTCCTATTTTTTTCTATTTTTTAATGTTTTAATTATAAGTAAGGGTAGTTTAGTAATATCATCTAGACTTAACTGAAAAAACTAACATCCATCCACTTCAGGGACTATCCGAGTAACAACCGAGCAAACCACAAGGAGCATGGGTGTAATTTTATAAAGTTAAGGACTATGGTTGAAATTTTAATAAACCACAAGGACTATTCGGGCATTTTACTCTATATAATAAGTTAAGCATTAAAAGAATTAATTAAATGAGGCCCACCATCTTATCTTCTTTACCCCTCACTCAATCATCCACATCCAGGCTCCAACCATATTTGTAGAGACCCACCCACAAACCACGACCATCTTCAACCTTCACCAAAAACACCAATTTCCGATTAACGCCGGTTCAAATTAGACGATAATGTGGGGTGCAAACGTTTCGTGGCGAGATCTGATTATCAGTCTCTGTTTCACCGGCATGTGTTGCCGTGTAAGGTTTCGTGGCGAGATCTGATTAATATCGATGGCGGAACGAGTTTTGATACGTATTTGGAAGGATTTGAGATCAAAATTAACAGATCTAGTGGGTGGCAACGTGCTGATTTGGAAGTTGTTGATGAGATGTGCAGAAACTTGAAGATTATTTGTTATTGCAATTCATGGAAGTTCACTTGCTTGCTTAGTTACATTATGATAAATTATACTTTCTTATTCATTTGTCAACTGATTATCTTTATATCTTGTTGGTTCGATTAATTGGCGGACTTCTCCTTTTATTTGTCTGCTTCATGTTTAACATATTGTTTCTGCTTCAACTGCGCAAAGAAAACATGTTCTGGTGAGATGTTATTATAATTTGCAGTTTCGACGGTTGGTATGGTTTCAATGGTGGTTTGAGTTTTTTTGGCGGGCTGATCTGCAACAGGTTCAGTAGTTTTAGCGATCTGATTATTATTATTATCGGTTGACCGAGAGCAGAGGTTCGATGATATGGTGGGTGATTACCGTGGATGGTGGTGGTGAAAGGTGAGAATAGTGGTGGTTGGGTTTAGAGTTTAGAGTGGAGAAGATGAAGTGAGTTGGGTAGGTGGAGCCCATTATAATTATAATAGATAAAAATACTTTGTTATAATACTTAATTAATTCATTTTGTTTTATTTAAAGGCATTATAGTCATTTTACACCAACTTAGCTGATAAAACTAACCTCCATTCACGCCAGGGACTATTCGGGAACGAAAATTGAAAAGTTGAGGATTATAGAGGTAATTTTAGAAAGTTAGGGACTAAAGGTGAAAAAATGTCAAACCACAGGGACTATCCGGGCATTTAACTCTTATAAAAATCCATTTGGGGAACATTAGTGCACGTGTATATATAGTTCCCGAAATTGACAATATTTCATTCTTTTTAAATAACTAGTGGCGTGCCCGCGCGTTGCGGCGGGTAACACGTACATTAGTGATTTTAAAGGTGTGCACGGCGCGGTTCGATGGGTTGTTTGCTTTTAAATGAGCAAAAATAACTTTAGCTATACAAAAGTGTTGTCGTTCTCCTTTGTTCCCAGGATTGCTTGCGTTTAAGAATTAATTAAAAGATGAATTAGAAAAACATTAAAACATATTAATATAATATATATCTTATGGTTTGAATGTATCTCATCCTATAATGCGGCTTTGGTGAACTTCTTGCTGCAAAAAAAAAAAAAAAAAAAAAAAACAGTTGAGTGTTACGCAGTTACCATTGTCTATAAAGCAACTTATAATGCTATCAAAGTGATACATCCATATAAAGCATTATATAATTATCAAGAGGATTCCCATAGTAATTTGAGTAGCCATCTATGTTATTAACACGAAAATAAACTACTCTTAACAATAGTTTATTCAAGATAATCACTAAATGCTTTATTTAATAATTAAAAGCCTTCGCTTAATGAAAAGATTATTCGATCAAGAAAACCTTGAATTGTGATCTTAATCCCTTAATTTGTGAAATGTTTTTGGTTACATTAATGTTGTTCAACAAGAAAAACGGTCACCAATTCTGTTAGGGTGGAGGGGGCGTCATGCGGGTATGTACCTGAACCGGATACACCACCTCCACCCCTATGGGTAGGTGAGTAGAGTAAAATGGGTAGGGCCCATAGTTTTAAGGTAAGCACCCCTCCCCCTTAGTTGTGCTATACAAAATGTAAAAGGTCTATAATTAAAGATAGAGCATGGAGACTTACGATCCAAAGTAAAATGGGAGATTGGCTCACAAGATTTATTCTTATAATTAAACAAGCCAAGTCGAGTCGAGTCCTGGGCCATCTAAGCACCGGAATGGGTCGTGTAACTTAAGAGAGTGTGATCTCAACTTCTGATGGTTTCGAGCTCTAGGTCTAAAGCCCGACATTGGCTCGTGAGTAATTTTTTTAAGTATTAGTTATTTTATCTACATACTTATATAATTATAAATATAATATTTATGTATTTGGCTTTATCATTTTAACGTAATTTGATATTTGATATATAATAATAACTTGAATGAGTGACGTACCATCTAGAGGACCTGTGTTGTTTTGTATTTGTTTTGGTTTCCCAAGTCTTCCACTTGCTCATCTATTCCCTTCCAACATAACCAAATCGTTGTGAAACATAAACATAAATATACATGTTCCCCAATAACAATAATTGGAAAGAAAAAAAAACTAATTTTAATAGGAAAATTAGTATAAAATATTGTAGTAACCTTCAATGTATCTAAAGCCATAGTGAGGATACAGTAGAAAACATGAGATGATTTATTAGTATAAATTTTGGTAGGTGTGTCTCTTTTTTACAGGTCATTGTATATACATGTTCCTAAGTGCATAATGATTTATTTAAAACAAATTAGTTGTAACAGTTTCGAAGTTGAAAAGTATACAGTTTGACCTTAAAAAACTGTACCATTCACAATCACACTTCAAATGTTACTGAAAGTTAGAAACTGTACATACCTGAGAACCACCATGCCCATCATAGACCCCAAAGAAATGGGTGGTCAAATGGTTCAAACGTCTGCTCAACGGTCAACAACACCGCAGTCACCGGTCAACATTTGAATAGGGACCTTTAAGAATCTAGGCACAGTCGCAACCACATCTTCCATCTCGGGTCTCCTTCCACAGATAGAAGTGAAACCCACTACGGTACACAATCCACTTCAAACACGTTTCGCGCTACCGTCCCAGCCGCACTCGACACTTTCTCCGAAATTACAATACTACCCTCCACCGCCGAAAGGCCCGAAACACCCTTCTCCCCATCATGTTTTTTTAAGTTCTGGGATCAGCCTATGCACCTTGCCGCCTTGCATCTTTGACAACATAGATATGCATAACTAACGGACCCGGTATCACAGGGAACACTTGCTAAACCTAGCTGCCAAAGGGCAGGCTAAATGGGTCAAAAGTTTGAAGTGCATTTTTAGTGCAAACAACCTTACTAAATCACTTTACTCCAAACCTTACAATTTATTTAATAATATAAGCCTATTTAACGCAAATAATTTATGAACACATTTTAGAAAGTGAACAAAAAGTGTGACCAGCACGGCACAACCACTCCAACCTGCATGAAAACATTACCCCTTACGAATTGTTACCAAACCCACTCATTTTCCCACCCATAAAATCAACTACTGATGCTAGACGAAGAAAAATAAAGAAAACAAGTTTCACAACAAGAATATACAAAAGAAAAATATTACCATTACAGATCTAATGAGATATTGAGTGGTTTTCTGAACTTGCCTAATGTCAACCCGCCGAAAGAGGTACAGATACCTGTGGAGAAGATCACCGTGTTTGTTTTCCTCAGCTGTTCAAAACTAACCACCTAAACATCAAAAACAAAGCAGACCTAATTATATAACCCTACAAAAAGTAACTTGGGTTGCCTCTTTAGAATGAAAAGTTGTGACTTTTAAAAAACCACACATACATACCCCTTTCCTTAATTATTAAATTATATAATAATATATAATACTATAAGACATCACCAAACTTAATTAATCAACGCGTCTTTATATAATAATTGAATTGAAACAATTGTGTATCACAAAATTCAGTCTGTCGCACGGGTAGTCCCAAATGTTTACATAGCGTCTGACGACGGTTCGATTCATATCCGGTGCGATTTTTTTCAATTTTTAGGCTTTCTGAACCGTTGTATTCTTCCATTTTTAATATTGTTAATTATTTATCCTGTTAAAAGTCAAACCGCTCAATCCATTTGTGATGTCTTTTCTCTTATATAACCACCAATAAACTTTACACCCACAAATTTCCTTTCCTCCGACATTCATTTCTCAAGGTCGCACACCACAAATCTTCTAACTCCAATATAATCCGGTCACTAGCGCCGACGATGGCGGTTACCTTCTCACGGAATGTCACCAGAATCATTTACAGATCACACACCAACGGCTCCGATGCAGAGTTCGTTGTAATCGACCCTTCTGGAGTTACGTTCCTTATGGATGGTTGGATTAATCTAAATCCCACATACTTCAAGTTATATTTTTATGCAATTACATCCCGAGTGATTAAATATTGTAGTCGAGGAGTCTCTGTTTCTTTTTGTTGTTCTAGGGCATGTATGTGTAATAGTTTTGGGTGTTGTATGTGTCTAGAAACTTTCTAGACCTGTTGAACACTTTTGGGTTTGTTTAACGAAATATTTCCCCAGCCGTAAAAAAATACGTTTATGCGATTTGTTTTTCCATTTTATTTGTGTAATTGTTGCAATTTGGATTAAGGATGAGTATTTGGTACCGGTTATTTTCGGTACCGCTACCACTATTTTAGTCTATTTACCGATGATAAATACTGATTTCGAAAAACAGGAAACATGGATACCGGTACCAATATCGAATATACCGGTTCGGCTAACCATGGTAAAGTGCCTACAATGCGTGAAATAGTCGTGTGAATCGGACTTGCATGTTTCGCATTTGGAACATCCCCTTTAAAAGTTGTTTGAATGCCTGATGATTATATAATGTTTAGTATTTATTTTTGGATCAGTGAGCGCATCATATAAGATATAAAATGTTTAATGATCTCATGTTCAACATGCTTGATTATTACTTCTGTTATTAAATTGGGCTTGCAAAAAGGTGTATCCTTTTGATTATATGTTGAACTGCTTATAGTTTAGGGTGTCGTTCGGCTTTCCTTAAGGTTAGAAACTGCTTACCGTTTAGGTGTATCCTAATTACGCGTTTGTGTACCATAAGAATATGGAGGATTCAAGGAGGAAGAAGGATAATCTGCACAACATTTTGCACAATCATGTATTGAATATTGATTTGGTGTTTATTGATGACTACGGTTAAATATGATGTGTATAAATGTTTCTATGCATGTTTTTAAAGCAGACCCATTTGATATATATTTGGTGTTAAATAAATAGTAATCGAACATAGTTATTTTTCTAACCTTCGGATCACATGTTAATTGATGACTACGATCCATGAGATTCTTCCATCCTGCAGGGCCGGATCTGGGCCCGGCAAACCTGTGCCGACGCCCGAGGCCCAAAATCTCAAAGGGCCCGAAAAGTCTTTATAAGCTTGCATATATTTATCAAATTATATATTTAGTATATTTATCCGTTTATTATGGCAAAAACCATCTCAAAATAACGTAAAGGTCTCAAGTTCAAGCCTTTGCTCCATCACTAAGTTTTTATTTTTGCAATTCGTTTACCCTTAGCCATAATTTTGGGCCCAATTCTTTTCGTCGCCTGAGGCCTAAATTTTTTCAAAAGTTTTCGGGGACGGCTCTTCCTGTTTGCCAACATACAAGATTTATTTAAGTTACTATTGCATCAAGAATAGTACAATTTCATGAGATCACGTATTCATAGAAACTTTCTTTTGTATGTTTACTTGACTATCTACTCGGATATATTTGAGTTGCATTATGGCATTTTTTTTATAGAATGGTTGGGGCGAAATTGCTTTTAAGTATAAAAATCACTCACCTCAAAGCAATAAGTTGTCCTTTAAGTTGGTTTCGATTGGTATTAGTTTAACATATAATCAAAAACCTTCTGTCACTTTTATTATGCCCCGCAGCAACGCGCGGGTTAGTGTCAACTCGTTCTAAAACACAAACAAACTATAAAAATGCTATAAATTATAAATCAACATAACAACATCCAAACCACATATCTACATAATCCAAAACATAAAAACAGTCGCAATCACAATATCTTATTCCTGTCACTACGAATCTTCTAATCGTTATACGAAATGAAACAATTAGTTTCGTAATAGAAACAAATTAACGACACACAGCTAATTCAACAAAATCAAAAACACCTAAATAACAAAATCACTATGATTTAGCAACTTATAAGATTCATCATTTACTCTGATTTCTTTGCAGACTTGTTGGAGTTCATCAAGGGTGATATAGGCATATAGCCACTGCCATCTTTATCAAAATATGAGAAAGCAACAAACAAATAGCCTTCCCCATTGAGCATAAATCATATAAATTAAACAATCAAAATACTCGAAATCTAACTTGAATCTATGATCATCAAAATAGGAAACTACAAACCTTAAATTCATAGCAATTTCAATTAGGGGAAGTACCGTGGAAGAGAAAAGACTAATTCGGACCTGGTGATCAGGAACTATAATCACAAATGTTGTCTCCTGATTTCCATTGCTGACTGTAGATAGCCGAAAGGGGCGATTGAATTGGCGTCTTCAATGTGAGGGTATTTGCTCCCACCATGAAACTGAAGAGAAACCTAAAATATGAACAACTTCTCCATCGCCACCAACACACTTGTGCGTGATTTCAATGATGACTTCTTAATACGTGGGATTGCTAGAAACGGACGGGCCATTGAAGAAGAAACGATTGGATTACATAAATTGATGATCGAATTTAATAGAGAAGGCTGAAACATTGAGAATCATTGAAACTTCATTGAAGATGGGCAAATTTGGGAGCAGGGTATGAAAATTGGGGAAATAAGCTTGACCTTTGATATGACGTCTTAAAATTTGTGAAGGAAATTACAAATTTGTACATGGGAAATGCTTATATATAGTATATGTAGATATTAATTGAATCATGGTAGGAATAACAATATTTTGTTATGACTATTTAACTTTAAATTATGTATACACTATATCAAATTATTAATGCATGAACATTGTTGAAGTCTTTTATCTCAAGTTTTATCAATTAAATTATAGGTTTTATTTACCTAGTGTTTTTAGTTAAACTATAAATATTAATAAGAAATGCTTACAATATAAATGAAATTTCAAGATACGAGGGAAAGTGGGGCTATCGATGGTTTCAAATAAGAAGAAAAAAATACGAGAAAGAGAAAGCAAATTGATAGAGGGATAAATCATAAAAGTAAGGAGTAATCAAATTCCAAACGTGAATCAAGTACGGAGTATGTGATTCCCAATCTTGGTGTAAATATATTGGGTGAAGGGGGGGGGGGGGGGGTGCTCAATCACTATTAGGGTGTTTAAGCTATTCTCTAGCCAATAATATCATGTCATGTCAAGTCCCTATTACGCTTCCCATTTTACTCTCAATCACTGACAATGGTCAAACACATGGAGAGTGGTAAGGAATTAAAAAAAAAATTGTGATTGGTTGAAAGAGTTTGAGACCCACCATTAAACCCTCCTCTCTCCTCCTTCCCCTCCTCTTCCCGATCATTGTATACTCACCGAAAAAACCTCTCCCCGCTCACCGATTTGAGGCTGGAACCCCTTTCCCGTGTGGCAACCCCTCCCTGATCAAAGTCCCCACCAACCACCCTAATAGGATTAAAACTTAGGATTATGTTTTTCAAAATTCCCATCTTGGTGCTAATATTTCTGGTCACTAAATGATATTTATTATGATTATAGATGGATTTGGGTATGAATATTTTGGTTTAATAAACAGGTAAGAAATCATGTAAAAGAGGGATTTTATGTGCTAATTGGAAAAGACAATATGGGCTTGATAATTGTCTTTTTTTTTTTTAATTTAAGGGGGAAAAGGTATCATGGTCTTTCTCGCATGAACCTACTTCATCCCTGATTTTCAAACAGCCATGCCTTTTTATATAATATTACTAAAAAAAGAATATTACAACGTATTAATGAGCATTTCATGTGACAATTGTCAAATCTGCGTGTATTCGTACAATGATTAGACAATGATTAGTGCTTAATGATTGTGCTGAATTACAATTAATGATTTAAATTGCTTTCTGATTATTGTTATCATACATACATGTGCATCATATATTGAAAATGACATATCATTATTGTATACAACACTTATTGATTCAAATGATGCACGAAACAAAGATAGCACAGTTATCAGATAAATCAGAAAAATGCTGACGGAGTTCAGTACATAGTGTCACACCCCGATTTCCACGTGTTTCACCGGTGGGCCCGGTGGGGGATTACCGTGACGATGTTGGCAACAATATAGTCAAACCACACAATTATATAATGCACAGCGGAAGCATAAGATAAATATATAAACTTCAACCTCTGGTTGTAATATCAAATGTATTACAGGGGTTGAATATATCCACAGTGGATCATAAATAAACATAAAGTATTTGTTCCATCAGATACTGCAATCAAGCTTGCGAGACTTATCACGACGCTAGGGAGCTAATACCAGCCAACTTACGTTTAGGTACCTGCACTTAATCTTTTTGGGGAAAATACGTCAGTTTACACTGGTAAATACATTCAACTGACACATTTGAAAATGTTTATTAAAATTGATTTGAATGCACAAGGCACAAACTCTTTTATAACTTGGGAAAATTATAATAAAATCTTGTGAACGTTTTACATGTTCTTTTATGCGTTCAGTAGCCCGGGTCGTGCCGGGTTAAAGATTTATAGACACACCACGTTTGCGTAAAACCGTAGTATAAAAACCAACGGCTACGTCTTTTAATTTAATGTCGACACTTTATACCGGGTGTACGCCTACACCGGGATGTCGATGGTCGTGGCCATTTCGTAAAATGATGCCAAGGATATCCGGGACAACGGTCATTAAACCCCCCAAAGGCTTTTAAGAAACAAAACTGTTTAAATGAGCCGATCATATTATTTAATTAACCACCTAAGCGATGGAAGAATATAATGCTCAATTAAGCGGTATTAATATACCGTAACCCAAGCCCTTATAGGGGAAATAAGTTAAAGTATTTACCTTTGCAAGTATATTTCCTTAATTGGATTAAATCACCGATAGCTTTTACTGGGGCTCCTAATCTGGAACGAAGGTTTTAATTAACCTCTTAGAATCCTAACGAGTCTTTATAATGGCCGTAGCCTAGACCGGTTGGTTCCGATATATATAGATATGGTTTAATCGCGCGAAAAGGCGAAAACCGAGAATGGAATGTGATTCTGCCCCAAACAAGTTCAGAGACTTGTTTTATATGGGTTCAGGGTTCACACTCTGGATTTTGGGGGTTCAAATAATATAATTTGACCCGTATCGGCTAAATTATGAAAACTAGTTTCATAAGCCGAACCGTGCGCGCAATAGGCGAAACGGTTAACTATGAGAGTCGTACGCTTATTTCCTAAGTCAATATGCCTTAATTGGGTTGTGGTATCAGTAGGATACCTTCCGTGACGCCCGTAACGAGTTTAAATTAATACTATGCCCCGTAGGGACTTTTCGGTCATTTTAAAGACTTTAAAAGGGCTTTTCGAGTTCTACAGGAAATCTGAGTTTCCCGAACAGCTTATAAAGCTTAAAATACTTTATTTATTATTTAAAATCAGTAGCAACTGGAATCGGGTCAAAAGACCTTGTAGAACTCATGTTTTGGCCGAAAAGGGCATATTCGGTATTTACCGAATCGTAGCCATAACCGCAGGTTATGAGCGAGGTAAAAATTATTAAAAATCTTTAAAATTCCCAAAATATTATTTTAATATAGTGGGTAAAAGTTTTGGTGACGGAATCTTGGTTTAGATAGGTGTTATGCTAATTGCGCCGTTAATTACTAAAGTTTACTTTAAATGCGCTATTTAGCATAACTCTCATTCTAGACCTCGGATTGACGTGAAACTTTAAGGACATGCCTATAATTTAATAAGCAAGGTTCTGGTCCGTTCACGTGTCCGGAATACTCGTTTTAATTTCAAAAGGCCGTTACGGTCAACTTTTAGGCGAATGACGGAAATGCGCATAAGACTCGGATAACTCATGAACCGATCACAGAGGTTTATACCAACATGTGACCTGGTCCTAAGAGAGTCCTAAGGTATATTTATACCTCACTAAAACGGGTCAGAACTGAAGTCAAAGCAAAAGTCAAACTTTTGCGACATTCGGCTCCGAACCGGTTCAATATAGCAAATGGTCGATTCAAACGAGCGCAATCAAGTTTATATACTTAATATCATATTTTATGAGTGTCAAAACAGGTTCCATAGCTTATATATTACAGATTATGCATAAATCGCTAAAATAGCTTTCTGTTGACTTTTTAACCGCACGTTTGACTCGATATTTGACATAGTTAGAGTGGTGATCAGGGGGAACCTTTTTAGAGGTTTATTACCCACATAAATACCAACTCATAACCACTTTTGATTCGTCATAAGACTGAACCATTTGCAAGTTATTGTAATGTCAACCGTTAGTTACGACGGTTGTGTTTATAGGCTAAAACTATGGAAATGTATGACCAAAATGGTTGTGAACGACTTACAGAAGTGTGTTCTTGCTTATAGAGCAGAGAAGGGTGCTTGGGAGCTCCTTAGAATGATCAGAGATGTATGTTTGAGTTGTGTGAATGTTATGAGCCAATGTGGCTTATTTATAGTGCTCAAAAGCTTTCAAGATCATTACACAACAGTCTACAATTGATCATGGATCATGGGCAGGTGTCCCTAAGGTGTATGGGTCAAGTGTAGGGTGCCCATGCCTCATTTATTGAGGTTTGATCGTTCACAATGCTCAAAAGGCAAGAAACTACAATGTTTCTGCATCTGGGCACTTTACGCGACCCGCATGGGAGTTCCCATGCACTTTTACGCGGGTCGCCTAAAGTTCAAATATCAGGCGTGTAATTTAGGAGGCTCGCGGCCCGCCTACACTTAAGCCTAACCTTCACGCGGGTCGCGAGAGGTCTGTTTTTCAGATTTTTAAAATCTTTTGTAATGATTATCAGAATCCGGTAATTAATAACGAAATCTTTCGTAATGATTTACCTGACCTTTCGGGTTTGAAGGGGTAACTTTGCGGTTTGGCCCTCGGTTATCTACCGATAGGGGCCTCGTGTTATATACCCGCATTATAAAGTCCCCGGTTAGTTTATTAATTATTTGGAAAGCCTTAACTTTCACTGTTGACGCTTTTAACCCTTCTTATACGAATTCGAGTATAACTCTTTTGTTTTAAAACGGAACTTCGCGGAATTTATACAGTATATTCTAGTGAGCGTATAATACTGTTACGAAGCCTTGAGAACGTTAAAGGGTCACTCAGAGGTATAATTAAACATGTCGACACAGTTAACCCCTGTAGTTCGTAATCTCTCACTTTCTTCCGCGTTTCGCTTCCGTATGATTTATGATTTATTCGTTTGAAGGTACAAGCATTTATTTAGGGTTATTATACAGTATATTTACCCTTGTTGACATTCATAACCCTCGAATTTATATACTTTTAAGGTTTGTCAAAATTGGTCCTTTATTTAATATCAATGCCACGTATAAACAAATGACACGTGTTAACACATTATTGGACACAAAAATTCGAGGTGTTACATCCTCACCCCCTTAAAATAAATCTCGACCCGAGATTTACTCAAATAAATAGGGGTACTTTTCTTTCATTGTAGCTTCGACTTCCCACGTATATTCAGGACCTCTACGAGCATCCCATTTGACCTTTACAATCGGTACGTGCTTTCTGCGAAGCTTCTTTACCTGCCGATCCTCAATCGACAAAGGTTTTTCTATGAACTTTAAGCTCTCATCTATATGCACATCTGTGTGTGGAATCACCAATGATTCATCGGCGAAGCACTTTTTGAGATTGCAGATGTGGAACACATTGTGAATTCCATTGAGCTCTTCAGGCAAGTTTAACTTATAGGCGACTGATCCAACACGTTCAATGACCTCAAAAGGTCCTATGTATCTCGGACTCAGTTTACCTTTCTTGCCGAAACGCATCACTCCCTTCCAGGGTGACACCTTAAGTAATACCTTTTCACCCACTTCGAAGTGAAAATCCTTACGCTTTGGATCAGCGTAGCTCTTCTGCCTATCGCGGGCAGCCTTGAGACGTTCCCGGATCTGGACAATCTTGTCCGTTGTCTGGAAAACAATCTCTGGTCCTGATAATTGGACCTCTCCTACTTCCGCCCAACAAACAGGCGATCTACATTTCCTACCGTATAGTGCCTCAAAAGGCGCAGCCTTTATGCTGGTGTGGTAGCTATTATTGTAGGAGAATTCGATCAGGGGTAGGTTTTTATCCCAGTTACCACCTAAATCGATCGCACATGCACGAAGCATGTCTTCTAGCGTTTGGATAGTACGCTCACTTTGACCGTCTGTCTGTGGATGGTAAGCCGTACTAAAGTTTAAACGCGTGCCCAAAGATTGCTGGAAACTTTTCCAGAAGTGAGATGTGTATCTAGTATCCCTGTCGGAGATAATAGTCACAGGTATGCCGTGTAAGGCTACAATCTTATCAACATAAAGTTGGGCTAACATATCGGAGCCATACGTCTCCTTGATGGGTAGAAAATGAGCTGATTTAGTCAGCCTATCAACTATGACCCATATTGTATCGTTTCCTTTCCTGGTTTTGGGTAACTTGGTTATGAAGTCCATAGTTACACATTCCCACTTCCACTCGGGAAGTTCAGGCTGTTGTAGCAAGCCGGACGGCTTTTGGTGCTCGGCTTTGACTTGAGCACAAGTCAAGCACTTTGCTACGTGGGCGGCTACAGACTTTTTCAAGCCTATCCACCAATAATTTGCCTTTAAGTCTTGATACATCTTGTCAGCACCAGGATGGACTGAGTATTTGGAACTATGGGCTTCCTGGAGAATAACATCACGTAGTCCTCCATAAATCGGAACCCATATACGTCCGTTCAGCCTAAGAATTCCATCCTTGCTAAGAGTCAACTGCTCCTCAGTTACTCCCAGCTTTTCATTTGGATAATTAGCTTCCAACACAGCCTCTCGCTGTGCAGCCAAAATCCTTTCAATTAAATTGTTCTTGACCTCAATGCTCTTGGCATTGATTCGAATAGGTTTTACCCTTTCTTTTCTGCTCAAGGCATCGGCGACTACATTCGCCTTGCCGGGATGGTACCTGATCTCGCAATCGTAGTCATTCAGGGTCTCCATCCAACGGCGCTGCCTCATGTTCAACTCCTTCTGGTTGAACAGGTGCTGGAGGCTCTTGTGATCAGAATAAATCACAAATTTAATACCATAAAGGTAGTGCCTCCACAACTTCAGTGCAAATACAACGGCACCCAACTCCAAATCATGGGTGGTGTAATTCTTTTCGTGCACCTTTAATTGCCTTGAAGCATAGGCAATCACCTTGCCCTTCTGCATAAGAACACACCCCATGCCCGTGTGTGATGCATCGCAGTAAACCACGAATTCATCAGTACCTTCAGGTAATGTCAACACAGGTGCGTTGCTCAGCTTTTGCTTCAGGATTTCGAAGGACTCTTGCTGCTTTGGGCCCCAAATGTACTTTTCTTTCTTCTTGGTCAAGGAAGTCAAGGGCGCAGCAATCCTCGAAAAATTTTCAATAAACCTCCTGTAGTATCCTGCTAACCCCAGGAAACTACGGATTTCGGTAGGCGTCTTTGGCTCTTGCCAGTTCATGACCGCCTCTACCTTAGCGGGATCCACCTGGATACCACGCTCACTCACAACGTGTCCTAAAAATTGAACCTCTCGTAGCCAGAATTCACATTTCGAGAATTTGGCGTAGAGTTTCTCACGCTGTAGTAATTCGAGAATGCAACGGAGGTGCTTCTCGTGGTCAGCTTGGTTCTTGGAATAGATAAGGATATCGTCGATGAAGACTATGACGAATTTGTCCAAGTACGGCTTGCAAACGCGATTCATGAGATCCATGAACGCAGCCGGTGCATTTGTGAGCCCAAAAGGCATCACTAGGAACTCGTAATGACCATAGCGAGTCCTAAATGCTGTCTTATGTACATCTTCATCTCTGACCCTTAGTTGATGATAGCCCGACCTTAAGTCGATCTTTGAGAAGTAGCTTGCTCCTTGCAGCTGATCGAATAGATCATCGATCCTTGGTAAAGGATATCTATTCTTTATGGTAACTTTATTTAGCTCTCGGTAGTCGATGCACAACCGCATCGATCCGTCCTTCTTCTTTACAAATAGGACTGGTGCTCCCCAGGGAGATGAACTAGGTCTGATAAAACCTTTCGCCAGCAGTTCATCCAACTGGGTCCTCAGTTCTTTCATTTCCGTCGGAGCTAATCTGTAAGGTGCTCTTGCTATCGGAGCTGCTCCAGGAATGATGTCAATTCTGAACTCCACTTGTCTATCTGGCGGTAAACCAGGTAGTTCTTCAGGAAAAACTTCGGGATATTCAGAAATGACAGGAAGATCCTCGATCTTAGGCTTCGGTTCTTCAATTATCACCTGAGCCATGTAAATTACGCAGCCTCTGTTCAAACACCTTGAAGCTTTCAGCATAGATACGTCTTCGGGCAATCCGTATTGCGTATCTCCTCGAATGGTAAGAGATTCACCACTCGGAGTCTTTAACACTATATGCCTCTTACCGCAAATGATTTGGGCCTGATTACGGGATAACCAGTCCATGCCTAGCACAATGTCAAAACCCGCTAATTTGAAGGGAAGTAGAGATAAAGGAAAAGAATGGTTCTTAATGGACATTTCACATCCCTCTAGAACAGTAGAGACGGTTTCTATCGTGCCGTCTGCTAATTCTACTTCGTATTTCACATCAAGGGTTTTGATAGGCATATTTAGTAGTTGGCAAAATTTCTGGTCTACAAAGGATTTATCAACGCCAGAATCGAATAGTACTCTTGCAAATATATTATTTACGAGAAAAGTACCTGTAAGCACATTGTCGTCCTTAACCGCTTCCTTTGCATCCATGCGAAAAACTCTCGCATTTGACTTCTTTGTCTCTTCCGCCTTCTTGGCATACTTTGGGCAATTACTCTTGATGTGCCCTTTTTCATTACAACCATAGCAGGTTGCATCCTTGATTTTCTTGCACTCCACAGTCTTATGATCCTTGGACTTGCATAGTCCACAGGAAGGAGTCTTTGATTGCGACTGTGAGTTCGATGCAAATCTGCATTTCCCAGAGTGGGGTTTCTTGCAGATCTTGCAGCTGGGCCTTTCACCAGCTTGCCCATCCTTATTTGCCTCCGACCCTCTTTTGCCTTCACCGCTTGCACGGTGCTTCTTCCCTGATCTTCGTGAGGTATCATCCTCACGTTTTCTCTTCTCAGCCTCCTTGTTCCTTAGTGTCCTCAGACGGACAGCGTCTAAAGTTAGAGACAAGGAGAGGTCAGTAACTGACCTGAAGGTCGTCGGCCGGGAAGCCTTTACGCTAGCCTTTATTGCAGGCTCTAATCCCCCAATGAAACGGGCGATTCTTCTGGGTTCTGGTGTCACCAGGTATGGAACTAGACGAGACATGGTATTGAAACTCGTCAAATACGCCTGGCAGTCCAGGTTCGTCATCACCAGTGAGACAAAATCAGCCTCTATCTTCTCAACCTCGTGCTGAGGGCAGTAGTTTTCTTTAATGAGAGCAATAAATTCCTCCCATGTCATTTTGTACAAAGCAGACTTACCAGATTCCTGCACCAACGCCCTCCACCATGCCAGGGCCTCGCCCTTAAAAGACTGGGACACATACTTCACCACATCCCTCGCTGCACACCCGCTGATGTCCACAATAGTGTCCATCTCATCTAGCCAGGTGATGCAATCAACAGCACCTTTCTCCCCTGTAAATTCCCGGGGCTTACATGATACAAAGTATTTGTAGGTGCAACCCTTAGCACTGGATGCATCCGTATATTCTCTATCGCGATGAACGCTGTGCTCAGTGGACGAGTGTTTGTCGTCATCTTTCTTGGGTTCAGAGGGTGGTTTGGAGTGTGTCTTTGGTTTAGAGGGTGGTTTTGACACGGTTCTGCCTTGGGACTCAGTATATTGACGATCAATAGCTGCCTGAACAGCATTGTCAATCAGAGCCTTCAGTTGTGCGCCTGTCAGATGCACTAGCGTATTGTCATAGTCATCTTCATTTGTGTGGCTGTTCTCTCCATTGGGATCCGCCATTGTAACTTGAATCTGTTACAGAGGATAACAAAATTTTATTCAGGAGATTATTATATAATTGTCTTTTATGACAATTTGTCAACCGTGGTACAGAGACCATATTTGGTTAACTTATTATTTCATTACACATTAGGATTTGAATATATCCTATTTCAGCTATATAAATAGTATTGGTGGCATAAAGCCTAATCACGATGATGTTTTATAATATTAGCCGAGATTTCAGAGAATCAAAGGCATAGAGAGTTGAACCGTAGTTCTTTTATCTCTTTCTGACAGGGAGTCATAGACCACCACTGCCTTTTGTCGTTATAAGACAATTATTACGGCCCATAGGCACTACACCTCTAATGGATGTTTTAATATGGTTGGCCCGTAGGCATTACATCTCTAATGGATGTTTTAATAAGGTTGGCCCGTAGGCACTACATCACTAATGGATGTTTTTATAATACTGGCCCGTAGGCACTTCATCACTAATGGATGTTTTAATAATACTGGCCCGTAGGCACTACATCACTAATGGATGTTTTAATAATACTGGCCCGTAGGCACTACATCACTAATGGATGTTTTAATAATACTGGCCCGTAGGCACTACATCACTAATGGATGTTTTAATAATACTGGCCCGTAGGCACTACATCACTAATGGATGTATTTAATAATATTGATCACCTTCATTGGTGATTTAACCCACGATTTATAAATCATTTAGTTGGGTTTTGAAATCCTTAAAGGATTATCGTACAAGAATGACGTGCGTGATTTTAACGAATCACATCTGCCATGATTGTTAACATGCGTACAGAGGTTAACAGGGAATCAGAATCTTTTCAATTAGGTCGTACCATCTTGACTGGATCTTAAAAGACACCAAGCTAGGTTTCACATTTCAAGATTCTTTATTTAGGCAGATCAATATAAAAGGAATGGTTTTGATTTATTTTATATATATTAAAACAAAACTCATAACATACATTCCATAATCTCAAATACAATTACATATTGCCCTAAACGGGTCTTTCAAATAGTACATACCTCCATAGAGGTTTTAAAATAAGTGACAAGTCCACGCAGGGACTAATACAAGATAGGTGTCCATGCAAGGACTAAAAGATAAGTCCTCGTAGGGACTGAAATACGATAAGTGTCCACGCAGGGATTTATTTCAAAGTAGAAATTACATTAGTACGACTATTAAGGGCTAATGGTCACGTTTCTTCTTTTTGCCCTTTAGTAGGTTTGCCAAGCCTTTGAGAAATCCTCGGTGGCTTTTCTTCTCTTCCTCGAACTCTCTCTCCACACGATCTAGTCGATGGAGTATCTCTTCCTGTTCAGGAGGAGAGAAACGTGGTTGTGGCGCTTGATGCGGAACAGGAGGTCTGGGAGGTATTGGATACCCATGAGCTGAGTAGTCCGGTGGTCCCATGTTTCCATGTGCTCCGTCAGGGTAGCGCGCATTATATCTTGCCGACACCACATATGGGTCGCGCTCATAGCCGTAGTTGTATTGTGCTTGTGACGGTTCGAACGGGTTGTAAGCCGTTGGACCCGTGTAAGCAGGTATGGGTTGGTCATACCCAAATGGTGGCGAATTTTGTGCAGCTGGTGCGGAGTTCGCCTCCTGTATAGGACTTGAAGGTCCTTCTTCTTGTAGTGGCGGATAGTGGCTACTACTAGAATGTCGAGGAGTGCTGAAGTGGATACCCCCTCCTCCTCGTGTAGACATACGAGCATTCGTCCTCCTACGCCTTGGCGGATCAGGTATTACTGGTTGCGCCGGTGGCGGAGGTGGTGGCGTAACTGCCACAAAGCGTGAATCCTCAGAAGGATCCTGTGGATGTCGCGGTTGTTGTGATGTCTGTTGAGGTGGCGTGTAGTACCACTCATGTCGGTCAAACAACGCTTGGAAACTGTCAGGTCCTTGATAGGGCGTTCCATGGAAGGATGACCCATCAGAAACTTGTATCGGATGCGTGGGCGTACCACGAGCTGGTTCAGTAGGATCCTCATCTTCCTCCATGGGATCTTCAGAAAAGTGGTCTTGTGGCCCTAGTGGAACAAAACCTGATGGTTCCTGTATGTAGTCAGCCGGATTAAACTGACCTATGTAATATGGAGTAGGGTCTTCGTAATTTCGGTGTGATACCGAACGTTGTAGAGGTATGAAGGAAGGTTGTGGGTTGTTGGGATCATTTTCTGAGTTTGGCCCAAAGGAGTGCCGGTAGGATGGCGTCGAGCTGTGCGAAGTGGAATGCCTCGCGGGTTCGTAAAGATCTCTTCGTCTTTGTGGTTCTTCGCTCCGTGTCATCGAAGGATGTCTTGTACCTGATGGTCCAGCTTCGTTATCGTGATGTGTCACGACTTCTCCTCTGCCTCTTCTTCCCCTTCCTCTTCCTCGGAATATAACAGGTGGCATTTTCCTGCTCCAAAATTTATTAAAAATCGAATCGAAAATAAAGACAATAAGGAGTATTAATCCGAATTTGTCCTAAGTTCTTGTCTAGACTCAAGTATGTGCAATTGTGTCATTGAGATTAAACACAATAGGATAGTGTTTAAATCACTCAATGTTGGCTCTGATACCAACCTGTCACACCCCGATTTCCATGTGTTTCACCGGTGGGCCCGGTGGGGGATTACCGTGACGATGTTGGCAACAATATAGTCAAACCACACAATTATATAATGCACAACGGAAGCATAAGATAAATATATAAACTTCAACCTCTGGTTGTAATATCAAATGTATTACAGGGGTTGAATATATCCACAGTGGATCGTAAATAAACATAAAGTATTTGTTCCATCAGATACTGCAATCAAGCTTGCGAGACTTATCACGACGCTAGGGAGCTAATACCAGCCAACTTACGTTTAGGTACCTGCACTTAATCTTTTTGGGGAAAATACGTCAGTTTACACTGGTAAATACATTCAACTGACACATTTGAAAATGTTTATTAAAATTGATTTGAATGCACAAGGCACAAACTCTTTTATAACTTGGGAAAATTATAATAAAATCTTGTGAACGTTTTACATGTTCTTTTATGCGTTCAGTAGCCCGGGTCGTGCCGGGTTAAAGATTTATAGACACACCACGTTTGCGTAAAACCGTAGTATAAAAACCAACGGCTACGTCTTTTAATTTAATGTCGACACTTTATACCGGGTGTACGCCTACACCGGGATGTCGATGGTCGTGGCCATTTCGTAAAATGATGCCAAGGATATCCGGGACAACGGTCATTAAACCCCCCAAAGGCTTTTAAGAAACAAAACTGTTTAAATGAGCCGATCATATTATTTAATTAACCACCTAAGCGATGGAAGAATATAATGCTCAATTAAGCGGTATTAATATACCGTAACCCAAGCCCTTATAGGGGAAATAAGTTAAAGTATTTACCTTTGCAAGTATATTTCCTTAATTGGATTAAATCACCGATAGCTTTTACTGGGGCTCCTAATCTGGAACGAAGGTTTTAATTAACCTCTTAGAATCCTAACGAGTCTTTATAATGGCCGTAGCCTAGACCGGTTGGTTCCGATATATATAGATATGGTTTAATCGCGCGAAAAGGCGAAAACCGAGAATGGAATGTGATTCTGCCCCAAACAAGTTCAGAGACTTGTTTTATATGGGTTCAGGGTTCACACTCTGGATTTTGGGGGTTCAAATAATATAATTTGACCCGTATCGGCTAAATTATGAAAACTAGTTTCATAAGCCGAACCGTGCGCGCAATAGGCGAAACGGTTAACTATGAGAGTCGTACGCTTATTTCCTAAGTCAATATGCCTTAATTGGGTTGTGGTATCAGTAGGATACCTTCCGTGACGCCCGTAACGAGTTTAAATTAATACTATGCCCCGTAGGGACTTTTCGGTCATTTTAAAGACTTTAAAAGGGCTTTTCGAGTTCTACAGGAAATCTGAGTTTCCCGAACAGCTTATAAAGCTTAAAATACTTTATTTATTATTTAAAATCAGTAGCAACTGGAATCGGGTCAAAAGACCTTGTAGAACTCATGTTTTGGCCGAAAAGGGCATATTCGGTATTTACCGAATCGTAGCCATAACCGCAGGTTATGAGCGAGGTAAAAATTATTAAAAATCTTTAAAATTCCCAAAATATTATTTTAATATAGTGGGTAAAAGTTTTGGTGACGGAATCTTGGTTTAGATAGGTGTTATGCTAATTGCGCCGTTAATTACTAAAGTTTACTTTAAATGCGCTATTTAGCATAACTCTCATTCTAGACCTCGGATTGACGTGAAACTTTAAGGACATGCCTATAATTTAATAAGCAAGGTTCTGGTCTGTTCACGTGTCCGGAATACTCGTTTTAATTTCAAAAGGCCGTTACGGTCAACTTTTAGGCGAATGACGGAAATGCGCATAAGACTCGGATAACTCATGAACCGATCACAGAGGTTTATACCAACATGTGACCTGGTCCTAAGAGAGTCCTAAGGTATATTTATACCTCACTAAAACGGGTCAGAACTGAAGTCAAAGCAAAAGTCAAACTTTTGCGACATTCGGCTCCGAACCGGTTCAATATAGCAAATGGTCGATTCAAACGAGCGCAATCAAGTTTATATACTTAATATCATATTTTATGAGTGTCAAAACAGGTTCCATAGCTTATATATTACAGATTATGCATAAATCGCTAAAATAGCTTTCTGTTGACTTTTTAACCGCACGTTTGACTCGATATTTGACATAGTTAGAGTGGTGATCAGGGGGAACCTTTTTAGAGGTTTATTACCCACATAAATACCAACTCATAACCACTTTTGATTCGTCATAAGACTGAACCATTTGCAAGTTATTGTAATGTCAACCGTTAGTTACGACGGTTGTGTTTATAGGCTAAAACTATGGAAATGTATGACCAAAATGGTTGTGAACGACTTACAGAAGTGTGTTCTTGCTTATAGAGCAGAGAAGGGTGCTTGGGAGCTCCTTAGAATGATCAGAGATGTATGTTTGAGTTGTGTGAATGTTATGAGCCAATGTGGCTTATTTATAGTGCTCAAAAGCTTTCAAGATCATTACACAACAGTCTACAATTGATCATGGATCATGGGCAGGTGTCCCTAAGGTGTATGGGTCAAGTGTAGGGTGCCCATGCCTCATTTATTGAGGTTTGATCGTTCACAATGCTCAAAAGGCAAGAAACTACAATGTTTCTGCATCTGGGCACTTTACGCGACCCGCATGGGAGTTCCCATGCACTTTTACGCGGGTCGCCTAAAGTTCAAATATCAGGCGTGTAATTTAGGAGGCTCGCGGCCCGCCTACACTTAAGCCTAACCTTCACGCGGGTCGCGAGAGGTCTGTTTTTCAGATTTTTAAAATCTTTTGTAATGATTATCAGAATCCGGTAATTAATAACGAAATCTTTCGTAATGATTTACCTGACCTTTCGGGTTTGAAGGGGTAACTTTGCGGTTTGGCCCTCGGTTATCTACCGATAGGGGCCTCGTGTTATATACCCGCATTATAAAGTCCCCGGTTAGTTTATTAATTATTTGGAAAGCCTTAACTTTCACTGTTGACGCTTTTAACCCTTCTTATACGAATTCGAGTATAACTCTTTTGTTTTAAAACGGAACTTCGCGGAATTTATACAGTATATTCTAGTGAGCGTATAATACTGTTACGAAGCCTTGAGAACGTTAAAGGGTCACTCAGAGGTATAATTAAACATGTCGACACAGTTAACCCCTGTAGTTCGTAATCTCTCACTTTCTTCCGCGTTTCGCTTCCGTATGATTTATGATTTATTCGTTTGAAGGTACAAGCATTTATTTAGGGTTATTATACAGTATATTTACCCTTGTTGACATTCATAACCCTCGAATTTATATACTTTCAAGGTTTGTCAAAATTGGTCCTTTATTTAATATCAATGCCACGTATAAACAAATGACACGTGTTAACACATTATTGGACACAAAAATTCGAGGTGTTACACATAGACAGACATAGTATTGAGACACAGAATGAGCCAGAAACCAAGAGTTACACTAGTATAGTGTGTAGGAAAGTAAGGATCATAAACTGTCTTCCTAGTGATAGTTTAAGTGCCGGAAAGTGCCTAAAACTCACATAAACTACAGAATTCTGCAGAATTCAGCAAAATTCAGCATTTAAACAACTTAATATCATGCAGAAATATGGTTAAATGGTCCAAAATGCTTTCCTAAGTGTCGGGAATCAAAACTGTCACAAAAGGTAACATAAAGCACACTAAACTGCATAGTTTAGCACCTTAACGAACCGGTAACCAACCGAACAACCGGACACTACCCGAAATACCAAATTTTCACTACAAGCATTGTTTTACCATTTCCGAGCTAGTTATGGTCCCCGAACATCATAACACACTATATAACATCCTAATAACTAAACACCTAACCAAATCACTTGAAATCTAACTAGATAACTAACTATACAATTACACCCTAATCTATACCCCCCTCCTATTCACGGCCATGATGTGGCCCCCACACCTTGATTTTATTTTGTTAATTTATTAGATCATGTTTCCTCTTTTATAACATATTATACAATGGATTAATTTGTGTTGGAAGTTATAATAATTAACAAAGAGAACATAAACTCATCATTCTCACAACTCACCACACTTGAACTCTTCTTCTTCCCCTCTCCTTACCTTCGGCCGTAACCCACACCACACACCACCACCTTCATCATTCAACTATCATCCATTCTCTTGTTACTCAAAGGTGTAAGAAGCAATACAAAGAAGTTAGGAGCTCTTGGAATTGGAAGGACCTCTTGCAAGTGCTTTTAACCACCTCATTCATCATCTTCATCTTCTTGTGTTCATCCCTAGCCTTGAGCTAGTAGTAAGATCATTCTACACTCCATTTTACATCTTATTTAGTTGGTTAAAGAATGATACAAGTAACTTAACATGAAGAACACTATGAATCAAGAACATGAATCTCAAACATAAGCTTAAATATCATAAGAATACATGTTGTTAAGTGTTGTTATACTACTTGATTGTTGATTGTTTGTGTTTATGATGTTAAACATCATATGATCTTGCTAGATGGTGATTAAAGACATAATCTAGCAAGATGAGAGAATGATTATGTTGTAGATCAAAGTGATCATCCTTATGTAAAGCATGAACTTGAAGTATAAATTGCTTTCTTGAATAATGATGATCAAAGTGAATATAAAGTCTTGTAAGTATGTGATTTCAAGAAATATTTTTCAAGAAACCAATTTAAAAATACAAGATTTACAAAAGCTTGGTTCTTAAAGAAATTAATCACATTTTTAGTGGTTAATCAAGTGTAGAATCATGTATTTAACAAGAAAAACTCAAGAAGAAATATTTTTAGAAAAATGATTTACAAGTTGTAAACATCGAAATCCTTCAAGAATGATGTTTTTAAATAAATAACCACACTTTAAGGGGTAACTAAGCTTACTAAACACACTAGTAAGTTACTACAAATTTTTATAAATTTTCAAGTTCATGAAGTAATGTAAATAGCTTGATTTTGGCAAATTGGTAAGTATTGGTTGATTTTTTGTTGATTGTGATGATTTATAAAAGAAAATGGTATGCTTTGAAAGCATGGAAACCTCCATTTTTAAGGGGAAACTATGGCAAAATTTTTCTAAAAATTTAACACTTAGAAAAATATTTTTAAACAAACATTTACAAGTATATTTTAAACCATGAATTTTCATAAAAAGTTTACCATAATTTTTGTTACAAAAATTATAAATATTGGAGGTTGATTTTTGTTAATAAAAGTGACTAAATATGTATTTAGGAAAATATATATTTAGATGTCACACCCCGAATTTCCACGTGTCACCGGTGGGCCCGGTGGGGGTAACGTGACGTAGTTGATAACATCATAGTCAAACAACACAATATATAAATGCACAGCGGAAGCAGAAATAGATTCATTTCAACTTTACATAAACGTAATATTTAATATCACAAGTAGTTGAAACGGATCCACAGGCGGATCAAATAAAATAAGATAAATGTTCAACAGACTTTAGACGCCTCGAACTTGCAAGATTCCTTACTAACGCCCTGAGCAGCTTCCAGCCTATTACGTACTTGTACCTGTCACTTAGACTTTGGAAAATACGTCAGTTTTCACTGGTAAATACACTCAACTGACTCATTTGAAAAGAGTTTATGAAAATTGGTTTAGGCGCACAAGGCACAAAACTATTTTGACACTTGATTAAGATGCACAAGGCAATATTAATCTTTTATACTTGGGACAAACTATATCTCATGTTATCAGTTTTACATAACTTGCTCTACATACGGGGCCCGGTCCTATGCCGGTTCAAGATTAACCGACACACCACTATTCCCTTATTGGGAATCCCATATTGGGTATAATCAAATAATAAGCATAAAGCATCTGTCAGGTGTATGCCTACACCCCGTGCTTAGGTCGTGGCCATTTGCAATTAATGAGTCAAGGATATCCAGGACACGGTCGCATTAACCCCCAATGTTTCAGTCAAGCAATACGAATTAAAACAGGTTATTTGAATTTCCCGACACATTGGTCTTCGAATCCCATACCTGACCATGCGGTATTTATATTACCGTATCCCAAGCCCGTAATAGGGAAAATAAGTTAAGAGTATTTACCTGAGCTAGCTCCTGTCTTAAATAGCAAGAATTATAATAACTCAGCCGTATTCACTTAAGTAAGCGTAGGTACAATTTACCGGAAGGCTCTAGTCTGGAACGATGGTATAAATAACCAATTAGAATACTAACGGGTCTTTAATTTAAGCCTAAGCTTAGACCGGTTAGTTTTAAGGAAATATACGGTTCAAGCGCATGATTAAGCGAAGACCGGATAGAACGTTATTTAGACCCGACAAGTTCGAATACTTGTATAATATGGGTATACTAAATACATTCTGGATTTTGAGACAAAAATGATAACGTTTGACCCGTTTCGGTCAATCTACGCAAACTAGTTACGTAACCGAACCGAACGCAAAAAGGGCGATACGGGTAGTCAAAAGATTCAAATGCAAGTTCCCTGATATAATATGCTTTAATTATGATATAATATCAGTAAGTTATGTCCTATATTGCCCGGAATAATTTTAAACCCAATTTACGCCTTAAAAGGGCATTTTGGTCATTTAAAAGATAATAAAAGAGTAAAGTTAGAAATCTGAGTTTCGGGTCTGAGTCATACAGTAAATATACTTAATATGACATATTATATCAGTAGGGTATGACCCATATATCAAATTTACCATTTAAAACCAAACTATGCACCGTAGGGGTATTTTAGTAAATTCACAAGGGCTAAAAACGCCAAAACTGGAAGTCTGAGTTTATATACTTATACTTACTGTTATTATATGAAAATATGCAAGTTACATCAGTAGGTATAGGTCTTATATATTTAAAACAAGTATAACGCTTACTATGCGCGTAAAACGCTAAATATGCGATTTAAGGGCGTTTTCGGGTTTTCAAATTAAATCTGAGATTTTTATATTTCCAGAATACTTAAAATAATTTATTCATCGTATAAAATCAGTAGAAAAAGGTTTCGGGTCAAAAGGGTGTGTAAAACTCATTTTATGGCTAAAACGGTCAAAACCGACATAAGCCGAAATGACCAGGCGATCTAGGATCCGTTCAGCCAAAAATTAATTAAAAATCATCAAAATTCCCAGAATATTATATTACTTCTGTTGGTAAAGAGTTTCGTATCAAAACGTGGCCAGAAACGGGTTCTACGCGAAAAGGACCGTTTATGTAAATTTATAATATAGTTTTACGCTAATGGCCATAACTCACAATCTGGACCATCTACTGATCCGAAACTTTCGGTGCAAGTTTATATAATAAAAATAAAGATTTCTACTCTTTCACTTTTCCAAAAATCACGTTTTATATCAAAAAGGGCAAGGTAGTCAACTTTATGCATAAATCGGAAACATGCATTCGAATAGGCTAAGCATAGACTTAATCAATGAAAATTCCAGAAAGTTTAACCAAAATAAAAATGGTCAAAAATACTTTCCAATACAGATCTCGAACATGCATGTACGAATCCGAATCGATAGTCTACGAAATAGTCGTTTTACAAGACTTTCGGTTCCGATTCGTGTCTATACTATAGATTGTCGAGTGGATGATGATAAAACACATTCTTATATGTATTACAAGTTATTTATGATGATCAATCAGATTGCATGTCTAATATATTAACATTCAAGCTTATTTTTGCGAAAATCAATTCTGTTGACTTTTTAGAAACATGTTTGACTCGACATTTAGCATGCATGTAGTGGGAATCAGAGAGTACCCTTCAGAGGGTTTGTTTCCCACATAAATACCAATCTATAACAAGTTTCAATTCGAGAAATGACTGAAAGAAATCCGTTTAATCAGAAAGTCAAAGGTTATGAACACCCAGTTTGACTTTTAGCAATAAACACAACAAGAACGGATTAAAGAACGAATTGAAGGCTTACAAGAGTCCTATAGGTGTTTAGTGAACACTAGGAGTCGGCCTTGTTGATCAGATTTCCTCCAGAAAGCTTGCTTGAAAGTTCTTGGTAGAGAGCTTCTTGTTCTTCAATTGCAAATGATCAAAAATGAGGTGATGATCTGATTTAAACCAGAATTTTCGAGGTTCCTGTAGTAGTAGGCATGCAAGGCATGTTATTGGTGCATTTGGAGGCGAAACCAGCTGTTAGGCACCCAAAATCGGACTCAAATAACCCATTTTTGAAGTTTCTGTCGCTGGGCAACCCACGCGGCCCGCTTGGGCTTTCCCAGGCGGGTCGCCTGACCCCTGGTTCAGCCAACCACTTTTAAACATTGACAGAAATGACCCCTGAACTTGTACGCGATGTTTCGGCTACTTTTCTCGACCCGTAAACCCCCAAACTTGGTTTTTAAGAACCTTAGGACTTTTACCAACATGGTAATGCCCTCGGATAACTTTGCGCTCAACCGAAAAGCCATGAAATTCGACGTTGACGCTTTTAGTCCCTTAAGTACGGTTTTGGCCATAACTTTCTCATACATTGACGAAACTTCACGAAATTTTTACCACATATTCTAGTGAGTATATTTTAGCTATACAAAGCTTCGGGTCTGCCAAAAGTTCACTCAGAGGTATAAATTAAACATGTTGACACTTTTGGCCCCTATAGTTTGAAATACTTCACTTTTGTGCAATTTCCGCGTCGTATGATCCATGAACCATCCGTTTAAGGTTATAAACATTATGTAGGGTTATCATAGAGTCTATTTATCCATTGTTGACACTTTGGACCCTTACGTTCCATAGTTTTCACCGTTTGTCACTTTTAGTCCCTCTAAAGTATGTTTTCACATAACGGAACCTTATGACACGTGTCAAGACATTATTGGACGAAATTTTTCGAGGTGTTACATCCTCACCCCCTTAAAAGAAATCTCGACCCCGAGATTTATTCAAACAAATGGGGATATTTTTCTTTCATCGTGGATTCCACTTCCCACGTGTATTCGGGACCTCTACGGGCATCCCACTTGACCTTAACAATAGGCACGTGCTTCCTCCGAAGCTTCTTTACCTGTCGATCCTCAATCGACAAAGGTTTTTCCACATATTTTAGACTCTCGTCTATGTGTATATCTGTATGCGGTATAACCAGTGAATCGTCAGCGAAACACTTCTTCAAATTACAGATATGGAACACATTATGAATAGCGCTAAGTTCTTCAGGCAAGTTTAACTTATAAGCAACTGCCCCGACACGTTCGATGATCTCGAAAGGTCCTATATATCTCGGGCTTAGCTTGCCTTTCTTTCCAAACCGTATCTCACCTCTTCAAGGTGATACCTTAAGCAACACTTTTGCACCCATATCGAAGTGAAAATCCTTGCGCTTAGGATCCGCATAACTTTTCTGCCTATCCCTGGCAGCTTTCAATCGATCGCGTATCTGCACGATCTTGTCCGTCGTCTCAAAAACGATATCTGGTCCAGACAATTGGACATCTCCAACTTCTGCCCAACAGATGGGCGATCTACACTTTCTACCGTATAGGGCTTCAAAAGGCGCGGCCCTAATACTAGTATGGTAGATATTTTTATAGGAGAATTCTATCAAGGGTAGGTGGTTATCCCAACTGCCACCTAAATTAATCACACATGCTCGAAGCATGTCTTCCAATGTTTGGATGGTACGCTCACTCGGTCCGTTTGACTGCCAACCGTTATGTGATAGCGCTTTGTGACTTATTGGCGAAACATATCCTTTAATCCTTAGGGTGCCATACATCGCGAGCTCCACCAAGCTCCTTAAATAGGTTTTAGCTCATAAGTTATTTGATCTTGATATATTCGATTACCTCGAATGATTTCATATATTCAGAGCTTACTAGCCTGACAATTAACAGATTGGCACACCTTTCCAGGGTGATATCTTTTGTTGAACCTTATCTCTTAACAAGAACTTAGGAGGTTTGCTAATTCCACGAATCCTTGATTCTCTGCCGAATACTGGCAACTTATAGATGGTTATGGATTTGCTCGATCTTATTCGTTGTTCCCAAGGCAACTCTTAGATCCTGATAATTGGACTTACCAATTTTCTGTCTAGCAATAGATGTTTAACATCTATCTATACAAGGTCTCCCAAAGGAGCAGCGTTGATACTTATATAACAACTATTACCGAAAGCTTATCTTAAGGCGATATGGTTATTCCAATCACTGCTTGACTAATCTCAAAGAATAGATGTTCCTTACAGCTGGTCGAATAAAACGACGATCCTGGCAGCAATTTGGGGATTCCTAGCTATTGCCTAAATAGGGTTGCGGTAATCAATGCATAAGCAAGATGAATCGTCTTTCTTATTTACTAAAAATCGGAGTTCTTAGAACCTTGAATTTTGGCTTTTCGAAACCTTATCCAAAACTTATTTATTTGGCTCTTAGTTCTTCCTATTTCGTTGGTAATAACAGATATAAGATTCTTACAATAACTGCAGCCCTAAGCGGGATGTTTGACCTAACATCCTCTTGCCTCTCAGAAGGTAACCATGGTAATTCTTATAAAGAAGCTAATTATGACACATAGAGATGTCAGAGATCTCCGTATTCTCAGACTTTAGCTCATCTAGCGCTGTCGGTGTCAGATAAATGACACATTCCCTTTACCATTGCAAGGATGCCCTAAGTAGAGATACTTATAAGGGCATTTTTATATTGGATATCTCCTTTGAATACTACTAGTCGACTTTAGTACAATATGACCATTGGAATATCTTCGGGGATCCCATGCATTAAACCTCCATACTGATCAGGCATGGAAGCAATCTATGGGGCACACTAGGATACGCAAATCCTCATATGGTACTCTTATCAAACATAGTTTGGCATTCGCAGACGATAGAAAACAATGAGGAAAATAATAAAATAAAATAATTAGTATATATTGTCGTACTCCTTCTGGGGAAGAGTACTCTAGATTCTTATGAAAGGTTTATCTCCGAGGATGGGAGAGAGGTCATTAAAGATTCCATTGGTAAATTATACCTCATATTTAATATATGAAGTCCTTATGAATGTAATCCAGAGTTTTGCTAAGCTTATGGGTTGCTAAAGGTTTATTATCCCTTGCATCAATGCAAAAATACTTGACAGTCATTATCAATGCTAAATGGTATAGGACGTACCTATTGCTATTATCGATGTGCACTGCCGCAGGTATTCAACCGATAGTCTAGGCGGTTCCTTTCTTATCCTTTCCAGACCTAGCTGCTCCTTTCTTGGCAGCCATAGGGCAATTAGTACTGATGTGCCTCTTTTCACCACAGCTGAAACAGTTTGCATCCTTCATGTCCCTACATTCGTGGGACTGGTGACCAGTTCTTTTACAGATGCCGCATTGCTTTATCTTTTGGCTTAATCGACACTGCCCCCAATGTCTTCTTTTACAGGTTTTGCATGTAGGCTTTTTGTTGGAATCCTGTTGGTTATTGTTGAGCTTGGATTTGCTCTTCTTAGGATTCTGAGAGTCATCCTCCTCCCTTTGTCTTTTGTCATTAGTTTCATTCATGAACGACTTTTGTCTCACTACATCTAGAGTGAGAGACAAGGATAGATCTACAGCTGATCTGTAGTTGGTTGGCCTTGAAGCCTTAACATCCCCTTTTATTTCTGGTGCCAAACCACCGATGAAACGCGCAATGCGTTTTGGTTCCGGGGTGATTAAATAGGGTACTAGTCTAGATAGGGAGTTGAAGTCGGTAACATATTGCTGACAGTTTAGGTTTTTCATTGTGAGATTCAGAAAATCTGTCTCCACCTTTTCCACTTCGTGCTGTGGACAGTAGTTCTCTTTGATAAGGTCCGCAAACTTGGACCATCCCATAAGGTATAGGGGAATTTTCCCCGTGGACTGCATCATGGCCTTCCACCATACTAGAGCCTCTCCTTTAAAAGATTGTGAAACAAATTTTACTACGTCCTTATCAGCACAATCGCTGATGTCCACAACCGTTTCCATTTCCTCAAGCCATTCCATAGCATCAATTGCTCCTTTTTCGCCATTGAAATCTCTGGGTTTGCATGAGACGAAATATTTGTAGGTGCACCCGCCCTTAGTTGAACGGGGCTTATCATAGAGTACTAATTCCTGAGGTTCGCTCTTTTCATCTGAAGAGTGAACGGAGCTCTCCTTACGAGCTGATGTATGCGTTTCCGTATGGCTCTTTGAGTGAGTGACACTCGGTTCCTTTTTGTTCTTAAGGACCTTATCCACAACTTCACTAATTGCTGCGCTAATCAAGGCCTGAAGAGTAGTGCCATTAACATTTATACTTATATTTGCATCCTTGTTTTTAGCCGCTGCATTTCTGTGTGCTTCGTCGGAAACCTCCATTCTGGAGCTTTGGTACTAACACCCAAAAATAACATATGCTTAGATGCAAGTTATTACGGAATCATCGCAATAGATGATTTATAAAGTCATGGTATTACTAAACCATAATGGCTGTTAGGTTTATAACTTCCTTATAGTATGCTACTAGAAAGTATGTCAATTATATTTAGCCTAGGTCAAAAAGGACCATCAATTGCGTTCATGGTTTGGACCGAGTCCATTACCTTTTGACTGGGGGTCACAATGTCACAACTGTCTTTGTCATAACGACAATCTTTAGATAGTTGGAAGGCTTGTCATGAAGGACATTGATAATCATAGGCCCGAAGGCCTTGTCACAAGGGACATACAAAATATGGCACTTAAGGCATTAATATATAAGCCGCAATCTTATTGGATCAGAGATCTTAGGGTTCGAACATAGTTCTTCACCTTTGGACAGAGAGTCAAAGACTACAACCGTCATCTTGTGGGAGATAATTTATTTGCCACAAAGGCTAGTCAATGTACATCATTCTGACTAACTAGATGATTGTGAGCCCCAGAGGAGTCAGCCATGGTGAAGCCTTGAAGGCCAACTAACCATGAAGTAATAGCTTACTTAATTATAGGGAATTGTCGAACTTGATAATTTAAATAGCCATGGTGCAAACAAACCATATAGGCCGATAGATAGTATTAAGTGTATTTGATCATGTTTTGCCTAGATTTTTAAATAAACCATCTTTGGCGTTTAAATGGAATAAATCCTTTATACTTACTAGACAGGGGACATAAGTCACGACTGTCAATGTCATAGCGACATCTTATATAGCACAACGGCTTGTTCCATAGGACTTTTCGATGGCACAGAAGCCTCGTCACTAGGGAAATTTTTAATACATAATCAATGATTCCTCTGGATCGGAAAATTTCATAATTCATTGTCTTGACAAGAAGTTATGAAATAAAACTATCGTTTTCATGTATGCATCCTTGCCTGTAGGTATACATCCCAGGGGGATGTTTAGATGTGTATATCATGTTCGACGTTTATTAGCCATGATTCCTATCGATCATATAGGCTAATTAAGGAATTTAAAAGTTCCTAATATAGAGGTGACCATCGTGATTTTATCGCATCACTGTTGTCGGGAGTGTTAACAAGTTTTCAGGTGTTTTAACAAGGACCTGAGTCTCTTTAAGCAGGTCTTACCATCGTAGCCAGGTCCCTAACGACATTCAAGCTAGGTTATACCTTCTGAGACTCTTTTTAATATAATTGCAGGCAGGAAAGGAATGATATTTATTTTATTCAGGATTATAATTATCCCAAATTTATTGAAAATATAACTTTGGCATAAAAGCCTAGTCACGTAGACAAGTTTAATTTATAACCCATGATTTCTGAGAATCGAGGCATTACAATTTATCCTAGTTATAAAACATTACGGATATTGAGGTGGCACAAAGGCCTAGTCACAAGGACATTTATAAATTATAAGCTAGGATTTCAGAGAATCAAAGCCTTGAGGTTTGAACCTAGTTCATTACCTTTTTCTGACAGGGAGTCATAGCTACCACTGTATTTATTAAAATTTCTGGCCCGTGGGCCTATCAATTAACATCTCGTAAGATGTTAAGACATATAGTCATTGTACTGATGATACGTTCAGCGGTCAAAGTAATGACATGACGCCATGGTCAGTGTCATTAATTTAATCAACTGTCGTTCAGTGGTCATAATGATGACATGACGGCAGGATTAGCACTTAATTTAAATCAACTGTCATTCAGCGGTTATAATAATGACATAACGACAGGATTAGTACTTTAATTTGAATCAATTGTCGTTCAGCGGTCATAATAATGACATGACGACCAGATTATCGTCTAGAGGGCTTTTGAGCATAGCTCACCCCCTTAGGACGAGGAATCTCTAAAGATTCACAACTGTCGATGTCGCAATCAGACAGTGTATTATAGCTCGTGGCACTTCATCCTTAAGGGATGATTATTTTACTTGCAGGGAATTTTAAATAAATCCCAATTTTCAAATTTATTACCCGTAGGCACTTCATCCTTAAAGGATGGCTATTTTACTTGCAGGGAATTTTAAATAAATCCCAATTTTCAAATTTATTACCCGTAGGCATCAAGTCATTATCAGACTTGTATACAGATATAATCTGTAGATAATTTATAAAAAGAGTGGCTTGTGTGATTTTACGGTCACGCTTAGCCAGGAGTGTTAACATGTTTACATATGTTAACAGAGATTTGAATCTTTTCAACCAGGTTTTACCATATTGGCCAGGCCTTTTATTAAGACATTCGAGCTAGGTTTTACCTTACTAGGATTCTTGTTAAATGGCAAATCAAATAAAAATTGATATTTTCCATTTATTTAATATTTCTTATTTAGAATGAAAGTCCAGACGTAATCATTCCATTATATAAAAGTAAAAGTATAAAGTTGCCCTAAGCGGGGACTTGAAAGGAATAATGTTGTCCTCGCAGGGACTGAAAGATAAATATGTCCTTATAAGGACTAATAAGGAAACGATCTTCAGTAAAAGGAGCTTCTTCTTCATTTTATTTCTGAATGCTTTCTCCTTGGATGTTCATTTCACTTTAGCCGTGGTACGAAGCTCAGCATCTCGGGACTCCGGGTGTGGAGAACTCCTATTACGGCTCCTTCGCTTGGCGACGTATCCAATATATAAAAATAATTGGAAGCAGTAAATTCCAGATTAGAATCGGGAGTATTCCTATGTTAAGTCTAGACTCAGAAGGTTAAGGAATGTGCTATTGTGTCATTGAGATTAAAAACTAAGGGCTAGTGTTTAATTCACTCAATGTTGGCTCTGATACCAACCTGTCACACCCCGAATTTCCACGTGTCACCGGTGGGCCCGGTGGGGGTAACGTGACGTAGTTGATAACATCATAGTCAAACAACACAATATATAAATGCACAGCGGAAGCAGAAATAGATTCATTTCAACTTTACATAAACGTAATATTTAATATCACAAGTAGTTGAAACGGATCCACAGGCGGATCAAATAAAATAAGATAAATGTTCAACAGACTTTAGACGCCTCGAACTTGCAAGATTCCTTACTAACGCCCTGAGCAGCTTCCAGCCTATTACGTACTTGTACCTGTCACTTAGACTTTGGAAAATACGTCAGTTTTCACTGGTAAATACACTCAACTGACTCATTTGAAAAGAGTTTATGAAAATTGGTTTAGGCGCACAAGGCACAAAACTATTTTGACACTTGATTAAGATGCACAAGGCAATATTAATCTTTTATACTTGGGACAAACTATATCTCATGTTATCAGTTTTACATAACTTGCTCTACATACGGGGCCCGGTCCTATGCCGGTTCAAGATTAACCGACACACCACTATTCCCTTATTGGGAATCCCATATTGGGTATAATCAAATAATAAGCATAAAGCATCTGTCAGGTGTATGCCTACACCCCGTGCTTAGGTCGTGGCCATTTGCAATTAATGAGTCAAGGATATCCAGGACACGGTCGCATTAACCCCCAATGTTTCAGTCAAGCAATACGAATTAAAACAGGTTATTTGAATTTCCCGACACATTGGTCTTCGAATCCCATACCTGACCATGCGGTATTTATATTACCGTATCCCAAGCCCGTAATAGGGAAAATAAGTTAAGAGTATTTACCTGAGCTAGCTCCTGTCTTAAATAGCAAGAATTATAATAACTCAGCCGTATTCACTTAAGTAAGCGTAGGTACAATTTACCGGAAGGCTCTAGTCTGGAACGATGGTATAAATAACCAATTAGAATACTAACGGGTCTTTAATTTAAGCCTAAGCTTAGACCGGTTAGTTTTAAGGAAATATACGGTTCAAGCGCATGATTAAGCGAAGACCGGATAGAACGTTATTTAGACCCGACAAGTTCGAATACTTGTATAATATGGGTATACTAAATACATTCTGGATTTTGAGACAAAAATGATAACGTTTGACCCGTTTCGGTCAATCTACGCAAACTAGTTACGTAACCGAACCGAACGCAAAAAGGGCGATACGGGTAGTCAAAAGATTCAAATGCAAGTTCCCTGATATAATATGCTTTAATTATGATATAATATCAGTAAGTTATGTCCTATATTGCCCGGAATAATTTTAAACCCAATTTACGCCTTAAAAGGGCATTTTGGTCATTTAAAAGATAATAAAAGAGTAAAGTTAGAAATCTGAGTTTCGGGTCTGAGTCATACAGTAAATATACTTAATATGACATATTATATCAGTAGGGTATGACCCATATATCAAATTTACCATTTAAAACCAAACTATGCACCGTAGGGGTATTTTAGTAAATTCACAAGGGCTAAAAACGCCAAAACTGGAAGTCTGAGTTTATATACTTATACTTACTGTTATTATATGAAAATATGCAAGTTACATCAGTAGGTATAGGTCTTATATATTTAAAACAAGTATAACGCTTACTATGCGCGTAAAACGCTAAATATGCGATTTAAGGGCGTTTTCGGGTTTTCAAATTAAATCTGAGATTTTTATATTTCCAGAATACTTAAAATAATTTATTCATCGTATAAAATCAGTAGAAAAAGGTTTCGGGTCAAAAGGGTGTGTAAAACTCATTTTATGGCTAAAACGGTCAAAACCGACATAAGCCGAAATGACCAGGCGATCTAGGATCCGTTCAGCCAAAAATTAATTAAAAATCATCAAAATTCCCAGAATATTATATTACTTCTGTTGGTAAAGAGTTTCGTATCAAAACGTGGCCAGAAACGGGTTCTACGCGAAAAGGACCGTTTATGTAAATTTATAATATAGTTTTACGCTAATGGCCATAACTCACAATCTGGACCATCTACTGATCCGAAACTTTCGGTGCAAGTTTATATAATAAAAATAAAGATTTCTACTCTTTCACTTTTCCAAAAATCACGTTTTATATCAAAAAGGGCAAGGTAGTCAACTTTATGCATAAATCGGAAACATGCATTCGAATAGGCTAAGCATAGACTTAATCAATGAAAATTCCAGAAAGTTTAACCAAAATAAAAATGGTCAAAAATACTTTCCAATACAGATCTCGAACATGCATGTACGAATCCGAATCGATAGTCTACGAAATAGTCGTTTTACAAGACTTTCGGTTCCGATTCGTGTCTATACTATAGATTGTCGAGTGGATGATGATAAAACACATTCTTATATGTATTACAAGTTATTTATGATGATCAATCAGATTGCATGTCTAATATATTAACATTCAAGCTTATTTTTGCGAAAATCAATTCTGTTGACTTTTTAGAAACATGTTTGACTCGACATTTAGCATGCATGTAGTGGGAATCAGAGAGTACCCTTCAGAGGGTTTGTTTCCCACATAAATACCAATCTATAACAAGTTTCAATTCGAGAAATGACTGAAAGAAATCCGTTTAATCAGAAAGTCAAAGGTTATGAACACCCAGTTTGACTTTTAGCAATAAACACAACAAGAACGGATTAAAGAACGAATTGAAGGCTTACAAGAGTCCTATAGGTGTTTAGTGAACACTAGGAGTCGGCCTTGTTGATCAGATTTCCTCCAGAAAGCTTGCTTGAAAGTTCTTGGTAGAGAGCTTCTTGTTCTTCAATTGCAAATGATCAAAAATGAGGTGATGATCTGATTTAAACCAGAATTTTCGAGGTTCCTGTAGTAGTAGGCATGCAAGGCATGTTATTGGTGCATTTGGAGGCGAAACCAGCTGTTAGGCACCCAAAATCGGACTCAAATAACCCATTTTTGAAGTTTCTGTCGCTGGGCAACCCACGCGGCCCGCTTGGGCTTTCCCAGGCGGGTCGCCTGACCCCTGGTTCAGCCAACCACTTTTAAACATTGACAGAAATGACCCCTGAACTTGTACGCGATGTTTCGGCTACTTTTCTCGACCCGTAAACCCCCAAACTTGGTTTTTAAGAACCTTAGGACTTTTACCAACATGGTAATGCCCTCGGATAACTTTGCGCTCAACCGAAAAGCCATGAAATTCGACGTTGACGCTTTTAGTCCCTTAAGTACGGTTTTGGCCATAACTTTCTCATACATTGACGAAACTTCACGAAATTTTTACCACATATTCTAGTGAGTATATTTTAGCTATACAAAGCTTCGGGTCTGCCAAAAGTTCACTCAGAGGTATAAATTAAACATGTTGACACTTTTGGCCCCTATAGTTTGAAATACTTCACTTTTGTGCAATTTCCGCGTCGTATGATCCATGAACCATCCGTTTAAGGTTATAAACATTATGTAGGGTTATCATAGAGTCTATTTATCCATTGTTGACACTTTGGACCCTTACGTTCCATAGTTTTCACCGTTTGTCACTTTTAGTCCCTCTAAAGTATGTTTTCACATAACGGAACCTTATGACACGTGTCAAGACATTATTGGACGAAATTTTTCGAGGTGTTACATTAGATGTCACCATGTGTGTGATTATTTGTATATTATGTGTATTAGTTATATTATTTTAGGACTTGAAATAATATAACTCACCAAAATACCAAGAAATTACAATACAAAATATTAACAAAATACCAAGAAATGAATATATAATTTATACCTAAAAATATTGGAGAAACCGAACAAGGAATATAATTCATAAAAATATTCCGGAATTAAATTCGTAAGTATATTTTGATAAACGGTATTTTGGAGATCAAGAAAGCAAAAATATGATTTTTATAATTATTACAAAGATATATCATATATTTTTGACAAGAAGAAAATATATTATTTTTGGGTAAATAAAAATATATATGTTTTCTTGAAATTATTAGAAGATATATTAATTTTTGGGAGAAAATATATATTTTCTTAAATAAACATAGAATACATTATTTTTGGGTTAAAAACAGATTTATATATATTTTCTAAGTTAAACTTGAAAATATATTATTTTTGATGTTTAAATGAAACTACAATTATTTTTGCCAAGGGAAAAATTATAAATATTTTTTCTATGTAAGTTTTCTAAAAATATATATTTTGAGAATATATATTGGTGAATTTATTAGAAATACTATTCCGGAAAAGTTAATACAAAAATTAAGTATAAGAATACTTAATAAACACAAATAGAATACGTATTCTTGTACGTATAAATACACCGGAATACCCCACTGATACTTATAAAAAATACACAAGATTAAGAATATGAGTATGAATACACCCATCCTTGGGAAATTATACATGTACAAATACATAAATGTGTCAAGTTAAAATGTATTATTTTAATAAATATTCCAAAATTTAATAAATATAATTTAAGTTAAAATATTTATTATTTTAACAAATAATTAAATACTTGGAATAATATTGATAACACAATGAAACGTAACTCAAAGACACTAATTTAGACTAATGTCAAGGCACGACCCACTCGTCTAATAAACCATAGTACATTGTAGGTAGTCGTGCACTCTAGAGGAAGCTTTGGGCTACTTGATTGAAGGACGCAAAACTGTGAGTTCATGTCCCCCTTTTCTTTTAACTGCTTTCGGTTTTATAACTTCGGGGGTGAAGTACATGTTACAAAATGTTTACAAATGGTATGGTTAGCTAAGGAATGAACTGTTAGATCATGTGAATGGGTAGGCGCATGTTAATGGTCTTCCAGCCGGAAGCCCGGTACAAAATCTGCTAGGTTTGAGCTTTCCTACGCCGTTGCACACATGTTAATGGTCTTGCAAACCATTAATTGATCTGTTTCCTTGTTGCTTTCATACCGGGGTTTACAAATACATACATACTTATAATGATTACAAGGTTTATTCGTGCACACATACAAAACACATGAACTCGCTCAACTTTTGTTGATGTTTTCAAACTACATGTATTTTAGGAAACTAAATGTGGATCTGGCGGGAGCTGAAGTTTTCAAGTCGTGTCACTAATAAAAGATATCATCCTGTGTCAAAGGGTTTGGGTTGTGTATCTTATCCCGGATAAGATACATAGTTCAAAGCCTAGCTTTTAGTAGTGTCTTTTGTCGAGTCCTTATGGAACTCTAAACAATTTGAATGGTCTGTAATATGGATATGAAGTTTGTGTTTGGATTTTAAGACAATGTTGTTTGTAATGTTTTAAAACTATCTATGGATGAACATCTTGGGTTTTATCATATAGTTGTTTGTTATGGCTGAATGCAATGATATTAAGCAAGTCACACATAATCACGCTTCCGCAAAAGTCAGGGTGTGACAGTTTGGTATCAGAGCTTCGATTGTAGCGAACTAGGATTCTTTCTCGAGTCTAGACTACAATCAATAGGGCTCTCACGAAAATACTTCTACAACATGTTTTTGTTGCATACACAAAACGCCCAGATCCATGGAACAAACGTTTTACAAAGGAAAGACAAGAAACACAATGCAAGGTCATATTGGTGGTTTAGTCTGGGGTAGACTAGGAAGGATTGAAAAGTTTCTTGAAAGATAATGTGAATACATGATTGAGTGATAACTGTCTTGATTGCATACTACGTGTTAGTGGTTAATATATGTGCACATGTTATGATTGTTATGGTACAGGCATCATGTCTTCTTCAGAGAGCGAATTATCAGACGTTGATGACCCTATGGCTGTCGTCTCAGATTATGAGATTGCACCTGAGCCAGAGATACTTACGTCAGACACTGAGAGTGACCCTGACATGCTATCGGATGACGAGGACGACTTCCAGCCGTTCGCGTTGCCCGACTTTGGCGATGATTTACCCCTTGCTGATGGTATCCCAGACGAGGATCCTTTTGTCATTCCTGTTCTAGTCCATGATCATCTTATCATTGGTTATCCCGATGGTGAGCACATCATGGCTCTGATCCTCGATCCTGTCCCTCTCGTGGACATTCCTCCTAGGATTGGCCTTTCAACAATTTGTTTGATGACGATCTCGATTTGTTTGCAGACGGTTCTCCTGTTGACGCCCAGGGTGATGGAGAGATAGATGAGGATGTTATTGTTGTTCCACCTCCTGAGATTCCTATATTGAGTTATCCTCTGATTATAGTTTACACTCCATTTCAGACTCCTTTGAGTCTGTGACGTCTTCAGCTTTACAGGCGGTCGGATTACAGCGTTACGCTACTGATTCTGATGATGGTACTGCTATGTCTGCTGCACCATCTCCTCCACATGACCCCGAGCCTGGTCCTGAGCCAGATCTTGTTCCTCTTGATCAGCCTGATGTTGCACCTGCTGATCCCTAGCCGATACCCGATCCTGACCATGTTCCATTTGGTTTACTAGACATTGCACCTCTTGTTCCTGACCCAGTTCCTGCACCCGTTGATTTCCCTCTTGTTGAGCCATTTATTCCTCCACCCGCACCCGCCGATGTTGCTCCTCTCCCTCCTGTAGAGTCCGATGTCCATCGCACCGACTTACCTATCGTTTTCTTACAGGACGCCCTGCACCCCGTCTAGGGTAAGGTACTTCAGGTCAGCACCCGCATGACGATCCTTTTGCTTCAACAGCTTTTCCTCAGACCCCTCAGGCTGCACCGTTTACTCCTTTCACTTCTTCACCACTTGATGAGCCATTCCGATGGTTCCCACCATACTTTATGCCGATTTCAGATCCCTATCATCCCTCCCATTTTGTTGGCTATACACGGGATGAGTTGCTTTTATCACTTCAACTTCAGTTTGAGATTATGAGTCGCAGAGTTTTGGAGCTTGAGCTGACTCCACGCCCCCTACCGTGTCCTTGTCAGCCTACTTATGTTCCCCCACATTCATCACCGTCTCCATTTGCACATCCACCTGCTCCTCTTACTCCTTTCCCAGGTTTTGATGCTCGATTCCTAACTGTTGAGCAGCAGATCAGTTATTTACTTCGTCGAGTATACGAGATCAAGGAGGAGCTTGCGCATGTTCGCAGCTTGCTTTTCTTCCCTCCTCCTCCTTCTCCACCATCAGCATAGTTGGTTTTTGGTCTTATGCAGATTGCATTACTTTTGGTGAGAGCGCCACTATTGAGCCGAGATTGTGAAGACTTTTGAAGACCACTTTTTGACTATGTGATTTTTGTACATTGACAGACTTATTGGACAAGGGTAGTGTGACCATGTGTCCCTTTTGATGTGATACACTTTGTAAACAATGTAACTGTGGTCGATGATTAATGAAAGCTCAATCGTCATGTTCTCACTAAACACATTGTTGGATTACTTGTTTATGCTATGATTGTGTTGTTGCATGCTTGCTTGCTATGATAAATGCTATTATATATGCGTACTATTTATTATTTAGCGAATAAGACCTGACCTATCCGATCTTCTTCTTAGAAAATGCCTCATCGAAGGAACAATCAACTGCCCACGACCGAGGCAGAACTACAGGAACGCATCTCACAGGCAATCACACAACATGAGGCCCTTCGCTCCGAACACAGCGGAGGCACCTCAGGGAATAACCCACCTAACGGTAATGTTTAAGTCACCTAAGACACATTACAATACGTTTGGGCATTTCCAAAAGTGTGCTTTGCTAATGCTTTCTGTGAATGATGTTGCTTACGTACAGGCTGTACTTACAAGCAGTTTCTGGACTGCAAGCCTCTGAACTTTGATGGCACTGGAGGTGTCGTAGCTTTTGTGAGATGGGTTGAGAAGACAGATTTTGTGTTGCGGATGAGTAAATGTGCGCCAGAGCATCAAGTCACGTACATTTCTGGACTGTTTCTAGATGGGGCTCTGTCATGGTGGAACCTTCAGGTTCAAACTTTGGGTGAGGCTGCTGCGTATGCGTTGTCATGGGATGAGTTGAAAGAGCTGATGCGAAAGAAGTACTGTTCGAGGGCAGAAATCCAGAAGTTGGAAACTGAATTTTGGAATTTGAAAATGGAAGGTCCTAAAGTAGCTGAATATGTTCAGAGATTTCATGATTTGTCTCGTATTGTCCCCTATTTGGTAGAACCAGAGTTCAAGCGGGTTGAACGTTTCATCGGGGGATTGGCACCCCAGATTCTCAGCATGGTCACTGCTTCTAAGCCTCCAACAATCACTGAAGCAATCGACTTGAGTGTGGCACTGACTGAAGAAGCAATTAGATTGGGCAAGTTTTCGATCTCTGAGCCAAAGAAGAAAGAGACTCATGTGGAGTCGTCTGGAGAAAACAAAAGGAAATTTTCGAATTTCAAGAAAGGTACTCGTGTGAACAACAACAATGCCAACAAGTGTAGGGACGCTAATCCGCCAGTTGAGGCACAAGCTGGCGCTACAAATGTTGAGAATAAAGGAAAAGGGTATATGGGTACCCTACCAAAGTGCGACACTTGTCAGTTTCATCATGCTGGTCGTTGCAGAATTGTGAAACTTGTGGAAAAGTTGGTCATTCTAAGGAGACATGCTGGTATGGAACCGGACGTGGAAACGGTGGGAAATGAGGAAATGGAAACGGTAATGGTAACCGTGGTGGAAATGTTTTTGGGAATAGAAATCAGGGAGGTAATGGAAACAAGAACAGAAATGGGAATCAGGCGGGAAATGGAAACCGCGGGGGAAATAATAACAACAACCAAGAAGGACGCAACCATAACAACAATCAGGGTGGTACTGGAAACGGACGCGGTCAAGGTTGCTTTGGTTGCGGCGAAATAGGGCATTTTAAGCGGGATTGCCCAAAGAATAACCAAGCTCGTGGAAGAGTGTTCAACATTGGAGCTAGGGAAGCACGCCAGGATCCGAATGTGGTTACTGGTACGTTCCCTATTAATCAACATTTTGCATCTGTGCTATTTGATATTGGTGCCGACTATAGCTTCGTATCTCTAGAGTTTAAGAATATACTTGGTTTAGTAGCAAGTAAGTTAGACATCCCGTACTCAATAGAACTAGCTAATGGGAAGCTAGTAGAAGCCAATGAAGTGACCAGAGGATGTGTTATAGAGCTTGGAGAGCGTGAGTTTTCGTTAGACCTTCTGCCAGTGGAATTGGGAAACTTCGACGTCGTAGTTGAGATGGATTGGTTGTCGAGTAATCGAGCTGAGATTGTTTGCCATGAGAAGGTTATCCGCATTGCGATGGCGAATGAAGAGACGATTGTGATTCATGGGGAGAAGCAGGATACGCCTCTACGGATTATTAGTTGTTTGAAGGCATGGAAGTTTTTGCGTAAAGGGTGTGTTGCCTTCTTAGCTCACGTCGTGGACAAAGAGGCCGAAGAACCGAAGCTAGAAGATATCCCTGTGGTAAGGGAATATCCTGAAGTCTTCCCCGAAGACTTACCAGGATTACCTCCTCAACGACAAGTCGAGTTCCGCATTGACTTGGTTCCCGGCGCCGCGCCTGTAGCCAAGGCACCTTATCGACTTGCGCCTTCAGAGATGCAAGAGTTGTCCATGCAGCTTCAGGAGTTGCTAGATAAGGGATTTATAAGGCCAAGCTTCTCGCCTTGGGGAGCTCCAGTACTATTCGTCAAGAAGAAGGATGGTAGTTTTCGAATGTGTATCGACTACCGAGAGCTAAACAAGTTAACCATCAAGAATCGGTATCCCTTGCCAAGGATTGATGATTTATTCGATCAACTTCAGGGATCAAGTTGCTATTCCAAGATCGATCTTCGATCAGGTTATCACCAGCTAAAGATTCAGGAAGAGAGTATACCGAAGACTGCCTTCAGAACTCGTTATGGACATTACAAGTTTCTAGTGATGCCGTTTGGGTTGACAAATGCGCCGGCAGTATTTATGGATTTGATGAATCGGGTTTGCAAGCCATATCTCAATAAATTCATGATCGTATTTATCGATGATATTTTGATCTATTCGCGGACGAAGGAAGACCATGAGCAACACCTCAGAGCCATCTTAGAGCTGCTAAAAAAGGAGAAGCTCTACGCTAAGTTCTCAAAGTGCGAGTTTTGGATACTGATGTGTGTAAAATGCAACATATAAATTACATCAAATATGGCATAAAACTAACCCTTTTTAAGTACTAATGTTGGAAAAAGTGTGCTTTTGTCTTCCTTTTGTATTTTCAGGGTTAAATGAGCTTAAATGAACAAAAGAAGCAAAAATGCAGCCAAATCTAACAATAATACAAGAAAAGGAATAAACGTGGCATGCCTGACCCCTCGACATCATCTTCCTAAGCAAAAACAAAAGATCAGAAGGCTGAACACTCCCCGTGCTCATTGAACACGGGGGCGTGCCCAAGTGTCTTTGATGTGTGCGAAGTGTAATATATTTTTGATGTATATTTTAAGCCCTTTTTACACTTTTAGCCAAGTTTTAAATTTATAAAACACGATATTTACTAACACTAAACACACATATGGGCAAGTGCACCCATCGTGGACGTAGTATAGTGTTGGTAAGATACCGAGGTCGTCCAAGGACACAAGAGCTTTTAGTACCGGTTTATCCTCAACGTCTAATCAAATCAAAAAGTTAGAAAAGATTTTTAAACTAAGAAAATAAAAACTAACTAAATGCTGAAAAATAAAAATAAAATAAAAACAGATAGACAAGATGAATCACTTGGATCCGACTCGTGTATTAGTATAACCTTTGATTATTTTCGCACTTTTGCACTTGTTTAAGAGATTATCTTAGTTATTGTAGTAGGCCCCTCTTTTGAAGGCGACGTTACCCTCAACCCAGTAGTTTGAGTCAGCAAGGATACAATCCTAAAGGGTTGGATTATTGGAAGATAATGAATTAAGTTATTAATGCAAATTATGGTAGGCCCCGCTTTTGGCGGTGACGTTACCCTCGACTAAGTAGTCTGAGTCAGCAGGGATACAGTCCTAAATAGCCGGGTTATAGTATTAATAGTAGTTAACTTATGAGGGGGTCAAAGAGTTTGGATCCCCGCCATCCAATACCTATGGGCATTGAAGGTGATCCTACTAAATTTGACCCAGGTCCCTTGCAGGACCTCTAAACGCTGAACAAGGGCAAGACCCTTACCAAACCGTTCCCTTAACCCCCGACCAGGTAGCCAACATACCTCCATATAGACCGTGGAGATATGAATGGTGAAAATCTTTTATTTTATATAGACAGTAAAATAACGCCAAGACACCACGGACAAACGATAAGGAAAGATCACCTTCAACATAAGCAACTAGTTATTAAAGTCATTAATACAAAACCAAATAAAAAGTGCAAAAAATTAAAAATAAAAAGTATTATACTAAACACTTTTCTTCACCAAGTGATGTAAGAGACTTAGGCAAACATGGCCTTGATTGTCAAGAACTCTTACGATCAATCTTGGATGGAAGGTGTGAAACCCGAGTGTTAATGTGCGTATTTTGTGGGAATTATTGTCATTTAAGTGATAATGTGCTTTGAATATGTTAACTACGCAAGTATGTGGTTTTACAGGTTAATCGACGTAATATGACAAAGTTAGAGAGCTTAGCAATGAAAAGGGACGAGCACGAATGATTATTAGAGGGATATCAAGTTAAACGGGAGTTGTTCTGGTCGAGAGATAGCTCGAATGTCAAAGAAACAGAAACTGTAAAACGTAAGTTACGTTTTACAACCGTAGGTTACGATGCATATGAATTGCGTGGGCTTTTGTTGTAAAAGGCCGACATCAAGTTTGGAGAAAAGATAGTCCATGTGATGATGTGAGAAAAGAATTAATGGGATTGAACACCTTAATTAATTATTGGAGTCATACACACCAAAAGAAAGGGTGTGGACACATGTGAGGAGGTTGGTTCTAAAAGATCACATCATCACGTGATCTTGGCAACATAGGAGGTCACAAAGTCAACATTGAACACTGAACAAAAAGAAATGGCAGTCTCGAGGTTTGGAGAAGAGTTTTATAGGAAAGCATTTATTATTATCAATGACTATTCTTTTGGGCCATGTGAGTGGACCGAACATAAAAATCATCCATAGCATGTGGGCTTGAAGATGATAATTATCACATCAGCCAACATAAAATATATACATGCAGCGGGCCTTGAGATGGACTTTTGGAGTCTTTGGATTGGGTCGACATATGTATATGTTGGGCGGCACATGCAGACTTGAGGAGACAACTTTGAGAAAGGCATTAATTGTTGATATGTTCACGTGCTTATTTGAAGCCAACAAAACAATACACATATATTGAGGCAGATTAGGATAATACACAAAGTCAAAACAATTTATTGTCATCATCACATTGGGCCAACGTTTTGGACTCTTGGAGGATTCATATGTGGGCCGACATCAGAGAAAAGTTAATCACGTGAGTGGGCTCGCAGACCTAGGGGGCTCTTGAACAACATTATCGATCATCTCGACGGCAAAAAGGGGGGACGAAAATAGAGGCAGACCAAATTCAACCGAGATGAGCGGCTAAATCACTCGTGGACACTTCGGGTTAATGATTCTTGTGAGACACTTTTAATTCTATTTTTTGTTTTTATTGAGATTTGGATTTGTAGCCGGGTGACAGCCGACTATGTACATGATTATATTATTTGTGTGACAGACAAATCCTGAGTGACAGTCAGAGTTATAATTATGTGTTGAATCCAATTATGCTTTTGTTGATTGAATGATTTCTATGTATGTTTGTTTTAATATTTATCTGATCAATTAATGTTAAGATTTTGAACTGCATAGGTAATTGGTAGGTGTGACAGATTTACTATTCAATCAATAGCATCCAATAAAATCAGAACTAGGTTATTAGTAATTACAGAATCTGAATCCCGGAGTGATCACCTTTTCTCATCATTGTTATTACAACTCAATCTTTTTCTCAATTTTTATTCGTTAATTTAGATAATTATTATAATCAAACACACCGATTTTCTAATTCAGTAGTAATTAATAATACTTTTCATTCGACACTTTCCACAATCCTCCTCTGGTTCGATATCCGACTTACTCTAGCTACCTAGTTTATTTCGGTTTTTGCATGTCACTAACGACAGACATCAAAATGGCGCCGTTGCCGGGGAGGTGTGCGCAAAGTGTTTAGTGTTAAGTTTTAGTTTAAAAAAATAAAAAAATTAAAAAAATTAAAAATTAAAATCCAAAAATAGTGTCAGTTTTGTTTTGTTTTGTTTTGTTCAGATTTATACGTGGTGTTTGTGTTTTTGTGTTTGTGCAGGATGACAGATCTTACAATATTATGCACCTCTCTTAGATGCATTTTGTGCAGGGAACCACTTCACCCGTGTATCGGTTGCCACGAGGCCCGATTTAGACGGGAAAGAGCGAAATTGGCAGAACCACCGATGCCTTGCTATGATAATCCTTCCCCTCCACCATATTTCTATAACTCTGATACAACGGTGGAGGATGGTTATTACTCTGACGGATGGGATCGGGACGAGGATGCTTATTATGAACCAAGGACGGATGGACAATGTTTCTGTTGCGGTCGTTATCATACTTCTGTTTATGATGATGTGTGCGCGGTGTATTTGAAAAATCCAGAGTATTGGAATAAAAAGATGATGGATGCGTACATCTCAACACCGTATCAGGGATACCGACAGTATCATCCCGAGGAATATCCTGAGCCCGAGGGTGTCTATACTTATCAGACCGAGGAAGAGAAAAAGCTTGCTATGTTAGAAGCAAGTTTGTCCAAACTCGAGCAATATTTATCAGCACCCAACCTTTCCGATGAAGATCGAATCAGCTGTCTAGTTTCTAAGTGTGGGAAATTAAAAATGAAGATAGAAATAGAAGAGCGTCTCTCACCATTACCTGTTGATATTAGAGATTATTCTCACATGGAGGAGGAGGTTGTGGAGGATAATACCACACCAATGAATCCTTTATCTGATGAAGAGTCACTGGTGGATCAGATGGTGTGTGAGGATAAGGAGGCAGAGCAGTCTGATGAGATGAATGTGTGTACCGAACCTCTCCCCATATCAATCATTCAAATTAATAAGTGTGGGGAAGAGGGTTCGAGGAAGAAGATGAGAAGGGTGAATCTACAAGACATCAGGGTACATATCGTGAAGTGGATTAGCAAAACCCGCATATGCTTTCTAAACATGCCAATTATACTGACGAGCTTATGGAGATGGCATGTAAATTTCCGGGCATTTGTTGGAAATGTTGTGGGTAAGTGTGCACTAAGACCACCGTAGCGGAAATCAGGTACGGTCTGGCTGAAGACCTTTAAACTTAGCGCTCTCGGGAGGCAGCCCGAGGATGTAGAGTATTGTATTGTATTTTGGTTTGGTTTCGTTTCGTTTTGGTGTTGGTTCTGTTTTGGCAGGTCACTACGTTTAATTCTTGCGGATGCAATGATTCAAGTGTGGGGATGTTTGGCAACATCCCCGATGAGATGTCAGAGAATCCAAGAGGAGTTTACGCCCCTGTCTGATCACAGCAGCTGCACCGCTACAGACACTTGCTGATTTACTGATCAGGTCAATGTGTCTCTCTATCCTTTATTTTATTTGTTTTTGTGTTTTTGGTGGTGTGAATCTTTGTGTTGGGAATGGTGTCAATTGTGAGTCGTCTAGGTTGTTAGCCGTTCATGGTTTGTGGGTGGTACCTCTCGAGTTTAGATTATAAATTGCACCATACATTGGGGACAATGTATCCCAAGTGTGGGGATGCGGTAACTCGGGAGAGGGTTGGTAAGATTGGTGATGTTAAATGCTTGAAGGGTTGAAATTTGAAAAAATTGAAAATTTTAAAAATTTTTGTTTCTCAAGTATGCTTGAACTACATGAAAACCAACATTTTCAATTGCTAGAGGGTTTCTTGCTGATATTAAATTAACTTAGATCCCTAGTCATGGTTGTCCCTTTAAGTTTCATGAGAGTATTTCTGACATGTTTTAGAAAATAGTTGAGAAGAGATGCCTAACTAGGGGTAACATGCTTTAGGAATTACACATGCTACGTGTCGGCAACCCAATTTCCTTTTGTTCGGTGAGATATTTGAGCCTACTAGATTGTTAGTTGAATTACAATAAATGTTCAATTGTCGAGTGTAGGCCATATGTTGCTTTGTATTAGAACTTGTGTGGTTTGATACGTGCCGAGACTGTGGTTTAGCGTATGCATATAAATGATAAAGGCATTAGGATCCCTTCCATTGTGTTATATGTTGATTGTTTATCCACCCACCTTAGTTAACCATGTTGAGCCTTATACCTTTCGTTTGTTACACCTTGTTCGACCCGTTTGATTACCAACCATGAATAAAAATTGTGTGTTAGATATTTATTGAAAGAAAAAAAAAAAGAAAAAAAAATTGAAAAGAGAAAAAAGAAAAAAGAAGGAAAAAAAAATCATTGTTATGTTCGTGATAAATAAATGGGTCGAAAATTAACCCAACGTGTTAGTAGTTATTGTGAATAAGCTGATATGGTTTGGTATTCTTTTGTGTTCGCCATCTAAATATAAAAAAAAAAGCCAAAAATATTTCCCTACCTTTACCCTTAACCCAAAACCCGTAAGTACTTTTGATATGTGCTACGTTAATTGATACAGTGGAGGTGTGATTGCCGTACAAGCTTATGATTGCAAGGTAGCGTATTTGGTTTTGAGTGAATTATATACTAGCACATTACACGCTAGTCTTGATTGAGCCGAGAGGAGTGATTATTGTGAGGGGCGTGTGGCATGTGTGTAGTATCATAAGCATGTTAGTTTTAGTTAGACAAGTCTTAAATTGTTTTAAATACGTATCATTTATTTGTCAGATTGTCAATCTCGATTGTGTCAGTCTATGGGACGGGTATGACTTGGGACCTTAAACTGTTGATTCGGTAAGAGATTTAATGGTGATTTGTTAATAAGGTGAATAATGTTTGTAATGGTTGCTTGAGGACAATTAATGTTAAGTGTGGGGATGTGATGGAAGGTGTGAAACCCGAGTGTTAATGTGCGTATTTTGTGGGAATTATTGTCATTTAAGTGATAATGTGCTTTGAATATGTTAACTACGCAAGTATGTGGTTTTACAGGTTAATCGACGTAATATGACAAAGTTAGAGAGCTTAGCAATGAAAAGGGACGAGCACGAATGATTATTAGAGGGATATCAAGTTAAACGGGAGTTGTTCTGGTCGAGAGATAGCTCGAATGTCAAAGAAACAGAAACTGTAAAACGTAAGTTACGTTTTACAACCGTAGGTTACGATGCATATGAATTGCGTGGGCTTTTGTTGTAAAAGGCCGACATCAAGTTTGGAGAAAAGATAGTCCATGTGATGATGTGAGAAAAGAATTAATGGGATTGAACACCTTAATTAATTATTGGAGTCATACACACCAAAAGAAAGGGTGTGGACACATGTGAGGAGGTTGGTTCTAAAAGATCACATCATCACGTGATCTTGGCAACATAGGAGGTCACAAAGTCAACATTGAACACTGAACAAAAAGAAATGGCAGTCTCGAGGTTTGGAGAAGAGTTTTATAGGAAAGCATTTATTATTATCAATGACTATTCTTTTGGGCCATGTGAGTGGACCGAACATAAAAATCATCCATAGCATGTGGGCTTGAAGATGATAATTATCACATCAGCCAACATAAAATATATACATGCAGCGGGCTTTGAGATGGACTTTTGGAGTCTTTGGATTGGGTCGACATATGTATATGTTGGGCGGCACATGCAGACTTGAGGAGACAACTTTGAGAAAGGCATTAATTGTTGATATGTTCACGTGCTTATTTGAAGCCAACAAAACAATACACATATATTGAGGCAGATTAGGATAATACACAAAGTCAAAACAATTTATTGTCATCATCACATTGGGCCAACGTTTTGGACTCTTGGAGGATTCATATGTGGGCCGACATCAGAGAAAAGTTAATCACGTGAGTGGGCTCGCAGACCTAGGGGGCTCTTGAACAACATTATCGATCATCTCGACGGCAAAAAGGGGGGACGAAAATAGAGGCAGACCAAATTCAACCGAGATGAGCGGCTAAATCACTCGTGGACACTTCGGGTTAATGATTCTTGTGAGACACTTTTAATTCTATTTTTTGTTTTTATTGAGATTTGGATTTGTAGCCGGGTGACAGCCGACTATGTACATGATTATATTATTTGTGTGACAGACAAATCCTGAGTGACAGTCAAAGTTATAATTATGTGTTGAATCCAATTATGCTTTTGTTGATTGAATGATTTCTATGTATGTTTGTTTTAATATTTATCTGATCAATTAATGTTAAGATTTTGAACTGCATAGGTAATTGGTAGGTGTGACAGATTTACTATTCAATCAATAGCATCCAATAAAATCAGAACTAGGTTATTAGTAATTACAGAATCTGAATCCCGGAGTGATCACCTTTTCTCATCATTGTTATTACAACTCAATCTTTTTCTCAATTTTTATTCGTTAATTTAGATAATTATTATAATCAAACACACCGATTTTCTAATTCAGTAGTAATTAATAATACTTTTCATTCGACACTTTCCACAATCCTCCTCTGGTTCGATATCCGACTTACTCTAGCTACCTAGTTTATTTCGGTTTTTGCATGTCACTAACGACAGACATCAGATCCCGAGACGACTCACACACTCTATGATGGACAATGGATGATGGTGGTGGATGATGGTGTTGTGATGGTGGTGGGTGGTGGATGAAGTGTGAGAGAGGTGGTGTGCCAAGGGATGAGTTGAAATGAAGCCAAACACTCCTATTTATAGGCTGAACAGAAGGCTGGGCACGGCCCCGTGTCCGCTGGACACGCCCCCGTGCCCGTCTGACACTCTCTCTCTTCATTAATTGTAATTCGCAATTACAATTAATGCGCCTGCTGTACTTTCGCCACGCCCCCGTGTTCACTGGACACGGCCCCGTGGTGGGCAATAGAAGCTTCTATAGGTTTCTCTTTTCTGCTGCTTCTTGGGCACGACCCCGTGCTGGCTGAGCACGGGGCGTGTTCAGTCTTCTGCCTTCTCTATTTTGCTTGGGAAGATGCCGTTGAGGGGTCGGGCAATCCACTTTTGTTCCTTTTCTTGTATTTATGTTAGATTTAGCTGTCTTTTTGCTTCTTTTGTGAATTTGAGCTCATTTAGTCCTGAAAATACAAAAGGAAGACAAAAACACTCTTTTTCCAACATTAGTACTTAAAAGGGTTAGTTTTATGCCTCATTTGATGTAATTTATATGTTGCATTTTACACACATCAAATACCCCCACACTTGAACTTTTGCTTGTCCTCAAGCAAAACTCTTTAATATGTGGCTTACACTCCCAAATGGAATGGGTAGAAGAGAAGGTTTTGGCTTGTCATAGAGTGTTGAGAATCCAAGATTTTTTTGGGTTTTATTTTTATTTATTTACAATCCTATTCGTTATGATTTATTTAGAACATTTCATAGGATAAATTACTTATTTGGGCATAACATGCCTTTTTTAAAATTCCATTTATAAACAAGTTCACATACCTCACGGGAGAAATCATTCACACTCGGCCGAAGGTGTATTTTTAGTGAATCACTCGAGAGCGGCATGGAACTTATTCCTACCATAAGCTTTCCAAGCAATCAATCCTCCTCCTTTTTAACTTGTTACCTTTGTAAATATCAAGAGGACTTTTTGGGTATAGGCTTGGGCTAAAGGTGGGTGAATGGGTTAGTAGAAAAGGGCGAAAAGCGTAAAAAGCGTCGGTTTTCGTAAAACACTTTGTTTTAGTGACTTTTTATTTTGAAGTATTTTTCCAAACAAGCTTTTTGTTTTAAGAGCTTTGTTTGCTTATTTCTAACTTCATCATATCTTTTTTTTTTCTGTCACACGAAAAACCGAGCTTGTTACTAAAATAAAGGGTGAAAAATAAAAAGGGTTTTTTGGTGGGTAAAAAGGTTTTAGGGTAAAGAAATGAAAGGTTTAGGCTCAAAGGGGTTAACTAGGGGGATTTTGGGTAGGTAAAAAAAATGAAAAATAATGGTGTAGAAAGAAAAATGGTTAGTCCTAATGCCTCCATCATTTACTTACTTGGGGTTAAGTTGGTAAGGACCGGGAATGAATCGTCGTGGCAAGTTCTAGAGTCGTAAGAACCAAGCGGCTATTCACACAAGAAACGAAAAATGAGCATTTAGTCTAAAGATGTAAATTTGTATGCTCAATAAAGGCTCAAAACTCACTTTTTGTGGGAATGGGTTTTTCTATGTGATCAAGTATATATAATCAAATTTTAACTAAGCTTGTCATGCCTTTTCATAATTTTCTTATGTTGGTTCTTATTATCACGACGCTCTCGGTTGTAAATTTGTAAAAATATAACCTTATTAATCTTAGGATTCCTAACTTAAACTTTAGACAGGTAAAAAAAATGAAAATTTTTGAAAAATTTGGGGTGTTTAGCGGTTCCAATAGAGTTTTGTGTAAGGCTTGTTACTAGGACTTGCAAAATTTCAAGGTTTTAGCATCCCCCCACACTTAAATTACACATTATCCTCAATGTGTCCCAAAAATAAATTTTTAGGTTGATCAAATGTGTAATATGGTGTTAAAAGCAAAAATTTATGTTACTGGCAGTCTGGACACGGCCCCGTGGGGACCGAACACGACCCCGTGTTTAGGTGCCAGTAATGAAAATTAAAGAAAAGAAACAGAAGCCTGGACACGGGGGCGTGTCTGGTGAACACGGCCCGTGTCCAGTTACCTGAACTGGGCATTTTTCTGCAGGGGGTTCAGCACGGGGCCGTGTTGGTTGGACACGGCCCGTGTTGAACCTTCTGTAATGGAGAAATTGATGTCGGTTGCCTTGTTCTTGTGCATGGGGTCATTTATCTCGTTCCCATTTTCATCCCTTACCACCACGAGTGTGTTTTATTCCTGCAAATTAAAATTAAAAGATTAAACTAAACTAAGGATAGTTCCGCGGAATGCCTCCGTGGTGCGCCACGTTTATAAGGGTCCTTGGCTAGACCCAATGTGAGGTTATATATTTTCCGAGTGGGATGTTTGGCATCCCATGTTGCACCGTCGGAGAGCAGCATCCAAACTCGAATCAATAACCTTCATATAGTTGACCGGGTCGTCGTCCTCTATTCTCTTCCCAACCCCGAATTTTACTTCATCATCCCCGTACCTTAGGGTGAGCGTTCCGTCATTCATGTCTACCGCTGCTTGTGCGGTGGCAAGAAATGGTCTCCCTAGTATGAGGGGGACCTCGGTGTTTTCCTCCATATCGAGTATGACAAAATCGGCCGGATAGACGAATTTGTTTACCTTTACTAGGACATTTTCGATGACACCTTGTCGGAATTTGACGGATCGATCAGCAAGTTGTATGCTTATTTTTGTAAGACTCGTTGTTCCTAGGCCGAGTCTTTTAAACATTGATGAGGGAATGAGGTTAATGCTAGCCTCAAGGTCGGCTAGTGCATTACGAACGGGGGAGTCCCCGATTGAGCAGGGAATCGTGAAGCTTCCAGGATCGATTTTCTTTTGGGGGAGTTTGTTGAGTACGAGGGCAGAGCATTCTTCGCCTAAGTTAACTAATTGCAAAGTTTCAATTTTCTTTTTATGAGTAAGGAAGTCCCTCATGAACTTAGAGTATTTGGGCATTTGGGTTAGGATATCAATAAAAGGAATATTGACATGCAATTGTTTTAATAGACTTTCGAATTTTGCGAATTGCTCTTTGGTCTTTTGACGAATTAACCTACCGGGGTACGGAACTCGAGGAGCCTTGGTAGGCTCTGATGATGGAGGGGAGTTCTTCTCCTGCAGAGGCGGGGGTATATTTTCTTCTGTCGGCGGTGGCGCTTCCGCAGGCCCCACGGTGCGGTTTCGTAACGTGATGAGATGAACTTGCGCTTTTGGGTTTGTTTCGGTATTGCTTGGTAATGCACCTTGTGGTCTCTTGGAAAAATTTTGAGCTAGTTGATTTAATTGTTTTTCTATGTTTTGAATACTAGCTTGTTGATTTCTAAAATTTGATTCTAATTGTAGAAACCTTTCCGAGTTTTTCTTTTCAGTGTCGGAGATGAGGCGAGATACAGTATCTTCAAGCCTTTCTCGTCCACCTTGTTGTTGAGTGAAATTTTGTGACTCATTTCTTGGTTGTTGAAAGTTTGTTCGTTGGGTTTGTTGGTTGCTACTATTGTCGGGTTCTCTCCAACCAAGGTTTGGGTGGTTTCGCCATCCTTGGTTGTAAATGCCCGTTGGAGGACCCGACGGCCTAGGTCTATTATCAATGTAGCTTACCGACTCTTGTTGATCGTCTGTTTCTTTCATATAACTCCAATTTTCATGTGGCCCACCACACCCTTCACAAGCCATAACCGAGACTGTTTTTATCATTTCTAATTTTTTTATTTTTGAAGAAAGGGCCTCGATTTGGGCTTGTAAAGAAGTGCTTTCATCAACCTTATGGGCGCCCGGGGCAATAGATTTATTGCCTCGGGGGGTGTGCCACTGAAAATTGGTTTGAGCAATTTCCTCAATTTGATTATATATTTCATGCGGGCGGCGATTACCTAAAAGTCCCCCGGAGCTAGAGTCGAGTGTTTGCCTTGTGTGTGGCAACAACCCATTATAGAAAGTGGATACTTGTTGCCATATCGCAAGGCCATGATGTGGACACTTTCGCAATAGTTCCTTGAACCTTTCCCAAGTTTCATATAAGGATTCCCCGTCCTCTTGTGAATATGTATTAATTTCAGTCATTAATTTAGCCGTTTTAGCGGGAGGGAAATACTTACATAGAAATTTTTGGGCTAGTTCATCCCAGGTGTTTACCGATCCAGCTGGGAGGGCGTTGAGCCAAGCTTTTGCTCGGTCTTTTAGTGAAAAAGGAAACATTCGAAGGCGGATGGCGTCATTTGATGCTCCATTGATCCGAAAGGTATCACATATTTCTAAGAAATTAGTAATATGTAGATGTGGATCCTCGTCCGCAAGCCCATGGAAGGTTGCGGAGTTTTGGAGCATTTGTATCAAATGCGGCCGAAGTTCGAAGTTATTGGCTTCAACATTCGGTGCATTGATAGCGGCGCCTAGGTTACCTACGGTGGGTCGTAGATAATCCATGAGGGTACGTTGGTCCGCCATTGGAGGTGGATTCCCCGAAACTTTCTCTTGGTTTTTAGCTTTTAGTCTTTTTCTGCGAAAGCGTTCGGGTTCTTCTAGAGGTTCTTTTATGTCCTTATTAGAACTGGAGCTCATACACTATGTAGAATGGCGTCTGGTTCCAAGTCCTGCAATAAAAACAGAAAAGAATGCTGGTCAGAAGGTTCACCACGGCCCCGTGCTCAGTGAACACGGCCCGTGGTCGGAATTACAGTGTTTGTTTTCCAGATCCCAGCTACTGGAGAGTTGGACACGGCCCCGTGGTCAGCCTTCTGTAACTTGGAAAACTAAAAACCGCCAGTGACTATGCTGGGCACGGCCCGTGTCCGACCAGGCATGGCCCGTGCTGAGCTCTGCAGAAGTTGAAAAACTAAGAAAATCCTAAAAAATTAAAAAGAAAAATAGAAGTATGATTAGGCCGTTGATTCCTAACTTTCTTAAAATCCTTGTGTCCCCCGGCAACGGCGCCAAAAACTTGATGTGTGCGAAGTGTAATATATTTTTGATGTATATTTTAAGCCCTTTTTACACTTTTAGCCAAGTTTTAAATTTATAAAACACGATATTTACTAACACTAAACACACATATGGGCAAGTGCACCCATTGTGGACGTAGTATAGTGTTGGTAAGATACCGAGGTCGTCCAAGGACACAAGAGCTTTTAGTACCGGTTTATCCTCAACGTCTTATCAAATCAAAAAGTTAGAAAAGATTTTTAAACTAAGAAAATAAAAACTAACTAAATGCTGAAAAATAAAAATAAAATAAAAACAGATAGACAAGATGAATCACTTGGATCCGACTCGTGTATTAGTATATCCTTTGATTATTTTCGCACTTTTGCACTTGTTTAAGAGATTATCTTAGTTATTGTAGTAGGCCCCTCTTTTGAAGGCGACGTTACCCTCAACCCAGTAGTTTGAGTCAGCAAGGATACAATCCTAAAGGGTTGGATTATTGGAAGATAATGAATTAAGTTATTAATGCAAATTATGGTAGGCCCCGCTTTTGGCAGTGACGTTACCCTCGACTAAGTAGTCTGAGTCAGCAGGGATACAGTCCTAAATAGCAGGGTTATAGTATTAATAGTAGTTAACTTATGAGGGGGTCAAAGAGTTTGGATCCCCGCCATCCAATACCTATGGGCATTGAAGGAGATCCTACTAAATTTGACCCAGGTCCCTTGCAGGACCTCTAAACGCTGAACAAGGGCAAGACCCTTACCAAACCGTTCCCTTAACCCCCGACCAGGTAGCCAACATACCTCCATATAGACCGTGGAGATATGAATGGTGAAAATCTTTTATTTTATATAGACAGTAAAATAACGCCAAGACACCACGGACAAACGTTAAGGAAAGATCACCTTCAACATAAGCAACTAGTTATTAAAGTCATTAATACAAAACCAAATAAAAAGTGCAAAAAATTAAAAATAAAAAGTATTATACTAAACACTTTTCTTCACCAAGTGATGTAAGAGACTTAGGCAAACATGGCCTTGATTGTCAAGAACTCTTACGATCAATCTTGGATCCCGAGACGACTCACACACTCTATGATGGACAATGGATGATGGTGGTGGATGATGGTGTTGTGATGGTGGTGGGTGGTGGATGAAGTGTGAGAGAGGTGGTGTGCCAAGGGATGAGTTGAAATGAAGCCAAGCACTCCTATTTATAGGCTGAACAGAAGGCTGGGCACGGCCCCGTGTCCGCTGGACACGCCCCCCTGCCCGTCTGACACTCTCTCTTTTCATTAATTGTAATTCGCAATTACAATTAATGCGTCTGCTGTACTTTCGCCACGCCCCCGTGTTCACTGGACACGGCCCCGTGGTGGGCAATAGAAGCTTCTATAGGTTTGTCTTTTCTGATGCTTCTTGGGCACGGCCCCGTGCTGGCTGAGCACAGGGCGTGTTCAGTCTTCTGCCTTCTCTATTTTGCTTGGGAAGATGCCGTTGAGGGGTCGGGCAATCCACTTTTATTCCTTTTCTTGTATTTATGTTAGATTTAGCTATCTTTTTGCTTCTTTTGTGAATTTGAGCTCATTTAATCCTGAAAATACAAAAGGAAGACAAAAACACTCTTTTTCCAACATTAGTACTTAAAAAGGGTTAGTTTTATGCCTCATTTGATGTAATTTATATGTTGCATTTTACACACATCAGTCTGCAGAAAAGATAAAGTTGTAGAAGCTTCTATTTCCCAACACGGGGGCGTGCCCATCGGACACGTGGCCATGGTAAATGCTAAGATTCGCAGAATCCAAGCAAATCTTGATAGTACAGATACGCTTCTGCACACGGGGCCGTGCCCAGCGGACACAGGGGCGTGGTCAACTAATGCAGACAAACTACAATTAATGAAGAAAGAGAAGATGGATGGACACGGGGCCGTGCCCAATGGACACGGGGCCGTGCCCAATGGAGACGGGGCCGTGTCCGGGCTTCTGTGCAGGCTATAAATAGAGGTGCTTGGTTCACTTCAAAGGCATCTCTTGGCAAACCTCCTCTCTCACACTTCACCCACCCACCACCACCATCACAGCCCACATCCACCTCCATCATCCATCATCCATCATAGAGTGTGTGTAGTAGTCTCAGGATCCAAGATTGATAGTAAGAGTTCTTGACAATCAAAGGCCATGTTTGCCTAAGTCTCTTACATCACTTGGTGAAGGCAAGCATTTAGTGTAATACTTTTTATTTTTAATCTTTTCGCACTTTTTACTTGGTTTTGTATTAATGACTTCAATAACTAGTTTCTTATGTTGAAGGTGAAACTTCCTTATCATTTGTCCGTGGTGTCTTGGCTTTATTTTACTGTCTATATAAAATAAAAGATTTACACCATTCATATCTCTACGGTCTATATAGAGATATGTTGGCTACCTGGTCGGGGGTTAAGGGAATGGTTTGGTAAGCGTCTTGCCTTGTTCAGTGTATAGATCCTGCAAGGACCTGGGTCAAGCTTAGTAGGACCTCCTTCAATACCCACTGGTATTGGATGGCGGGGGTTCGAAGTTCTTGATCCCCTCAAATGTAAACTACTATTAAAACATTAACCCGGTTACTTAGGATTGTATCTCTGCTGACTCAAACTACTTAGCCAAGGGTAACGTACCTTTAAAAGAGGGGCCTACCACATTACGCATTAATAACTTAATTAATTATCTTTCAATAATCCAACCCTTTAGGATTGTATCCTTGCTGGCTCAAACTACTGGGTTGAGGGTAACGTCACCTTCAAAAGAGGAGCCTACTACTATAACTAAGATAATCTCTTAAAAAGTGCAAAAGTGCGGAAATAATCAAAGGTTACACTAAAGGCGAGTCGGATCCAAGTGATTCATCTTGTCTATCTGTTTTTATTTTTATTTTCAGCATTTTTAGTTTTTATTTTCATGTTTAAAACCTTTTTTCTAAAATTTTGATTTGATTAGACGTTGAGGATAAACCGGTACTAAAAGCTCTTGTGTCCTTGGACGACCTCGGTATCTTACCAACGCTATACTACGCTCACGATGGGTGTACTTGCCCATATGTGTGTTTAGTGTTAGTAAAATATCGTGTTTTATAAATTTAAAACTTGACTAAAGTGTTAAAAAGGGCTTAAAATATACATAAAAACCTATCACGCTACACACGCATCAAGTTTTTGGCGCCGTTGCCGGGGACACAAGGATTTTAAGAAAGCTTAAAATCGACGGCCTAATTAGTTTTTCGAAACCTTTTTAAAATGCGCCCACATTTTCTGCATTTTAGTTAGTTTTTGCATTTACAGTAGCCTGAACACGGGGCCGTGCTGCATTTTTTTTACAAAACACCCAGATACAGAGTCTGAACACAAGGCCGTGTTCACTGAACACGCCCCCGTGCTGCACAAAACCAGTTACTTTTATTAAAACGCCCAGATACAGAACCTGAACACGGGTCGTGTCCACTGAACACGGGGCCGTGTCCAGCCTTTGTTTCCGTTTTTATTTTTGTTTTCTGGTCTCGAGACTCTGTTGTGGTCTGCTGAGTGATTCTTATGGATCAATACTCAGGAGGCTACAACTACACCTATGAGGAGGATGATTATAGGGAAAACTATTGCACCATTTGTGGTAACCCTCACTCGGTACAATATTGTGACCTCTTTGAACCATCCACTTCATACACCTACTATGAGGAGCCCAGGTACGAGCCATCCACTTTATACACAACCTATGAAGACCCACGGTATGAACCTTCTCCCTCATACTCATATTTTGACGAACCGAGGTATGAGCCTTCATACTCATACTTTGAGGAACCAAGATATGAGCCTCCACTTTCATATGCTTATTATGAGGAACCATGGCGTGAACAACCCACCTCATATGAGTATTATGAAGAACAAAATTACGACCCTTGTCCAACATATACTTACAATGAAGAAGAATGTGTGAACCATCTACTTCCTATGAGTATTATGAAGAACAAAGGATCGAACATCCGGATTCAAGCTTTGAGGATCCTGATCCTTACTCTATCACCCACATAGCCGATAAGATAATAGAACACATTAAAACTATCGAATGTTGCATAAAAGAATCTCGCTCAAGGGAAGAATTAACTTGTAATAAAGAAGAGATAGTTGAAAATGTAAAAATGGAAGAACAAGTAAGTGAAAAACCGACACATGAGTTAAACAACGAAAAGGGTGAGTTCGACAACGTTAAAATTCAAGAAGAGTCTAATTTTGAAAAAATTAATCTCTTGTCACCTTCTTTCGAAAATCATTGTTTAGTACCCACTCATGCTAAGTTTTTAAAAGAGTTAAACACTAACACTAAAATTAATGAAACGGTAAGCATTAAGTTAACAAATGATCAAACTTCGCTAATAAAAGAAGACCCATTTGAAATTAACATTACACCGGTTCCATGTTTTTTTCAAAACTCCTTTATTAGTAATATCACAATTGATAAAGATCTTTGTGTTAATATAATGCCAAACTACATTTTCGAAAAATTAAGTATTGGTGATTTTTCTCCACTTCAAATACTCATTTTTCTATCTAATCGGAAAGTAATAAAATCAATAGGGGTAGTTGAGGATGTCTTGGTCTAAACCAACCAAATGGTAATCCCAACCGACTTTGTCATCCTTGATGACGCTCCTCTAGTGTTGGGACGACCTTTTGTAAAAACCCACGAAGCTTTGAAAAATCAGAAATACAACAATCTATCTATTCAATTAAGGGAATTTAAAAAGAGTGTCGATCTTGAGCGTTCAATGAAATATCCATTCGGCAATAATGACCCCCTAATTGAAGATGAACCACCCGGTACAAGAGAAGAAATTGACCACTTTGTTGAAGAAGAGGTCGCCATAGAACAAACTTTTGCGATTCTTGACAAAAATGAGCAACCAAATAAGGAGTCTCCTAAAGACCCACCCATTGAGCTCAAAGAACTCCCAAAAGGTTTGGAATATGCTTTTCTTGACAAAGATGGTAAATCACCTTTAGTTATTTCGTCAAAATTAACTAATTTAGAAAAAGAAAAATTAATTACGCTTTTGAAAAAACACAAAAATGCGATCGCTTGGAAGCTTGTAGATATTAAAGGAATAAGTCCTTCCATGTGCACGCACAGAATTTTAATGAATGATGACTATAAATCGGTAATACAACCACAACGTAGGGTAAATCCAAATGTCCAAGAAGTGGTTAAAAATGAAGTCATCAAATTACTTGACGCCGGACTTGTTTACCCAATCTCCGATAGTCCTTGGGCAAGTCCCATCCAAGTAGTTCCAAAGAAAGGAGGTATGACGGTAATAACTAACGAAAAAAATGAATTAATACCAACGAGAATCGTCACAGGATGGAGGGTATGTATAGATTATCGTCGATTAAATGAAGCAACAAGGAAAGATCACTTTCCTTTACCTTTTATTGATCAAATGTTAGAAAGATTATCCGGTCACAAATTTTATTGCTTCTTAGATGGTTTTTCAGGATACTTTCAAATACCAATAGCACCCGAAGACCAAGAAAAGAAAACATTTACATGTCCCTATGGAACTTTTGCTTATCGACGCATGCCTTTTGGTCTATGTAATGCCCCTGCAACCTTTCAACGTTGCATAGTGGCCATCTTCCATGATATGATAGAAAAGACAATGGAAGTCTTTATGGACGACTTTTCTATCTTTGGAGATTCATATGACCAATGCCTCGATAACCTTGAACGAATGCTATCCCGATGTGAGGAAACTAACCTCGCCCTTAACTGGGAAAAATGCCATTTCATGGTAACGGAGGGAATAGTACTCGGTCACAAAAATCTCAAGCGAAGGAATGGAGGTTGATCGAGCAAAAATAGACACTATTTCTCGATTACCACCCCCATCCTTCGTTAGAGCTATCAGAAGTTTGTTAGGGCATGCCAGATTTTATAGACTGTTTATCAAGGACTTTTCTAAAATCTCAAGGCCTCTAACAAAATTACTTGAAAAAGATGCCCCTTTCATCTTTGACAAGGATTGCAATCAAGCATTTCTAACACTAAAGGAAATGCTAGTCAATGCACCTATCATGATAGCGCCTGATTGGAAATTACCTTTCGAAATCATGTGTGATGCAAGTGACTTTGCAGTTGGAGTCATCTTGGGACAAAGAAAAGATAAGCATTTTCACCCAATTTATTATGCTAGTAAAACACTTAACGATGCACAAGAAAATTACACAATAATAGAAAAAGAGTTACTAGCCGTGGTATTTGCTTTTGATAAATTTCGTTCTTATCTTGTTCTTTCTAAAACAATAGTCTATACAGATCATGCAGCCATTTGATATCTCTTCAAGAAACAGGATGCTAAACCACGTTCGATTCGGTGGATTCTACTCCTCCAAGAATTTGACATTGAAATCAAAGACAAAAGAGGAGCAGAAAACACCGCAGCAGATCATCTTTCGCGCTTGGAAGACCCAGCTTTGGAGGCTGATACGTGGTTGTAAACCGGTGCTTGTTATTGTTTAACTTAACGTTTTTACGTAAGTTTTAGTTTCGAATAGCCTACTTTTAATCAAGAATGTGTTTTGCAGGTTTGATGGAGTTTAAGGAGCTTTTCGGGAGCTTTACGGGTCACCGGGTCGAAAACCGGAGCACCGGGATGCGTTACGAATCAACCGGGAGTTCAAGAAGCAAAAATTGGAGAAACTGAGTTGGAAAGGCCGTCGGCGACGGGGATATACCCGTCCCGGACGGGCCTTAGAAAACCCCGTAGGCTAAAACAACCGTATCCAGACCTTTAACCCGTCGGGACCAGTTGTGTTTTTGAGGACCCGTCGGCGACGGGGTCATGCCCGTCGGCGACGGGCAGCAGAAAACAGCAACGTGACTTTTGATTTTTCTTATGTGAGGATCGACTATTATTGGTGGTTGGCCATTCATTACGGGAGTTGCACACTTTTTGGAGTTTGAAACTTCATCTTGGAGCCTAATTCACCTACCATTTCAATCTCCAATTCCATCCATCACTACATCCCCAATCCGAATCAAGAATCATTATCACCATCTACACAATCAATCATTCCACAAACCCTAATCCTTCCACCATCACCATCCATCACCAACCTTCATCATTCACCAATCATCCAATCAAGCTTCAAGATGACTCCATCCGCATTCCAAACATCCGGTGATCAAGTTGCATCAACCATGAGCGGCTAATCATCTCGGTTTCACCCCGGTGTAGGTAGTTGTTAATTCTAGGGTTTCGAATTGTTCTTGTTTTAACTTAGTGACAATTTGTATTTGATTTTTGAAACTCCTGATAATAGTGTTACATTTGTTGCAAATCCGTGAATTGTCGAGCGATGTTAAAAGTTATGACTTCACGAAACGGTGATATGTAATTGTGCATTATCATTGTTAGGATTTACTTGTGTTGATTACAAAGTGTCTTTTTGTCCGTTCTTCGGGGCGTTGATAGTTAGTAGCACTTAAGTCACGGTACACTAAATCCGTTAATCAAATGCATTTGAGTTAAAACTAAAACTTGTAGAAATCCTAGGTTAGCAATTACCGAAGCCGGGTGTGATTCCTTTTTATTATTATTGTTCTCGTATCCAAATTTCTTGCAATCGTTAAGTAGTAGTTGTTAATTAAGTAATTCAATTTCAGTAGTCCAATTTCACATCTTTCTATTAAACAAAAATACAAAAATATCTGGCAAGCTTCATAATTGTAACAATTCTTTATAATTCAGTCAAATCCATACACAAACCACATACTCTTCGTGGATCGACCCCTTACTACCACTAACACATTGTTAAGGGTAATTTGGGCTTATAAATATTATCTTTGACCGGAGCGCGACACTCCGATCAGAGGCAACCAGGGATGAGCAAATAAATGAAAAGTTCCCAACGGAGTCCCTAGAAATGGTGGAATACCAAGAAGAGCCATGGTACGCCGACTATGCTAACTACCTAGCTAGCAGTATAGTCGCGAAAGGATGGCCACATCATCAAAGAAAGAAATTCTTTGCCGATGTAAAGCATTATTTTTGGGAAGATCCTTATCTTTTCAAAATGTGTGCCGATCAACTCATCCGCCGATGCGTACATGGTAGTGAAGCAAGAAGAATTCTCCGCCATTGTCATGAAGGTCCTTACGGAGGACATCATGGTGCTGCTAGTACCGCATGAAAGGTATTTGATTCAGTATTTTATTGGCCAACCATTTCCAAAGACGCCCTAAGTCTTGTCAAGACGTGTGACACTTGCCAAAGATCAAGTAATATTTCTTCCAAAAACGAAATGCCACAAAATGGCATTCTTGTTTGTGAAATTTTTGATGTGTGGGGACTCGACTTTATGGGACCCTTCCCACCATCTAAAGGAAACAGATATATACTTGTGGCGGTAGATTACTTGTCTAAATGGGCTGAGGCCGAGGCACTTCCAACAAACGATGGAAGAGTCGTGGTAAGATTTCTGAAAAGATTATTCTCTCGTTTTGGAACACCAAAAGCATTAATTAGTGATAGAGGTACCCATTTTTGTAACCATCAACTTGAAAATTTTTTAAACAAGATATGGGGTCTATCACCGGGTTTCAACAGCATATCACACTCAAACAAACGGACAAGCCGAAGTGACTAATAGAGGTTTAAAAAGAATACTTGAAAAAAAAACCGTAGGGCTAAATAAAAAAGAATGGGCTGATAAATTAGATGACGCTTTATGGGCTTTTCGAACTGCTTATAAAACAACAATAGGTACAACCCCATATAAGCTCGTCTATGGAAAAAGCTGTATTTGCCAGTAGAAATAGCACACAAGGCCTACTGGGCAATTAAAAATGTAAACTTAGACTTATAATTTGCAGGTAAGAACCGATTTTGCCAATTAAATGAATTAGACGAATTAAGGAATTATGCATACTCTATGTTGGTGCATATGTCTGTCGACTTCGTCTTGTATCGAGTCTTGTAATAGGAATGATAGGCCAGGGCACGTTGTACGAGGAAAATAGGGTTTGAGTGCTGAAAGTTGATTTTGCACAAAATAGCAAAGCTATTTCGTACGAAATGACAGATTGCCATTTCGCACGAAATGGTCTTTGCTTATTTCGTGCAAAATACTACCTCCTATAAATACCTGATGTGCCATTTCATTTGTAAAGTTTTCTGATTCCGGTACCGAACTACTGCCGACGTGTCATTCGATCTGTAACAATGTTATATCAATATACAAGACAATTAAAGAGGAAATCAAGCTTTATTCAAGTCTGTATCATTGTTTCCGCCTTTGATATGGATTAGGACTCTTCTGATAGACTCGTTTAGATCGTTTCTCGATCCTACAAGTGGTATCAGAGCTCAGGAGGAAGAGTTCTTGCCAAATCAGCTTGGTTTTACCATAATTTCTGACTTCTACACCTTCTTTTCAAAATTAAACAAGATTTAACGGTCAAAATGACTTGAATTTCACTCATTATAAGCGAAACATTGTTTTAACCAATCCTTGAAAGAATTGGACCTTAATTCGATCTAAAACTTGTAATATTTGGTCATTTCGCTTGAAAACATTTGCGGATTGTATGACGTCAACACTATTTCATACGGAATAAGATTTTGATTTCGCACGGAATACACCTCGGAACCTTCATTCGCACGAAATCAATTCCTTGACCCTCATTTCGCACGAAATCAACTGCTTGAATCTCATTTCGCACAAAATCAACTACTTGAACCTCATTTCGCACGAAATAAACTGTTTGTCTTTCATTTCGTACGAAATCAACATTCATTTCGTACCAAAGTGGTATTTCGCACCAAAAAGTCATTTCGCATCAAAATTCATTTCGTGTGAATATTCATTTCGCTTGAACAGTGTGATTTGTGAATTTTCAAAACCGAGATATGGAAGAAGAATTTTACAATGCATTTGCTACCCTTGTTACTCCAGCTACAGTTGCAGAAGCTGTTTATAGTGAAAATGAGACAGGAACTTATCAAAAACCGCCAAAGCTTATGTATATTGAAGATTTTAAAGGATGTAAAATCATTTCGAAAACTAGGTGCAAGCATATAAGTTTGATGCATGGTGTTCGTTAGATGTAGATTATGTGAAACCAAAAGATGAACGTGGGAATGAAAAAGCATTTAGTGACTATTCAGATGGTGAAAAATTAAAATACACTAGTGAGAAAATGATGATTAGTATTCTTCAACAAGCAGTAAAAGAAGACATCTTTGTTTTGCTTCAACATGAGGATACTGCTAGATCAATTTGGTTGGCACTGATTCAGAAGTTTAAAGGAAGTGTTGACATGATAAAAAATAAACGTGCATTGTTAAAGAAATCATTTGATATGTTTGTAGCTTTTGAGGGTGAATCAACAAAAACAACTATTGACAGATATTGTCATCTTGTTCAGGAAATGAGAAGATTGGAGATCAAGAAAGAAGATGATGAATGGGTTGATAAGCTTGCTGATGCACTACCGCAGAATAAGTGGGGAACATATTTGTTAATCTTAAAACACATGAGAAAATCTGAAAATATGAATTTGGCTAAATTCATTCAGAAGATTGAGGAACATGAATTGGATGTTCAGAAAACTGCGATCATGAGTAATCCAAATGCTCAACAAGATGTTTGTTTATACTACAGAGGAAGTAAATTTGAAACTACTCCAAGTCCAAAGATTAAAACTGCTTTTAGTGCTGATAGTTCGTCTGGATCAAATGGTAGTACTGTCACTCAGAATGGTGGATTTTCATCATCATTTTCAAGTTTTGATCCGAATTTTACAACACAAAGTCCGCAACGACAGAGTTCTACAAATCTGCAATGCAATGTGACATTGAATATTCAGAATGGTAAAAATCTTTCTCCAGAATTGGCTAAGCAGCACATGGCATCACTTGTTTCTATGTTGGAGTCATATGAAAGTTTAGTTGCTGGGATGAATATATTCACTTGTTTCTATGTCCATTAACTCAAGTTCTTCACCACTTGATTCAGCTGGGATGAATATATTCTGCCGGGTTCAGGACTTGTTGCTCAAATCATAAACGAAGAGTCAGTCAATTCGAAGCCGAAAAGAATACCAATTTTTAGTGAACTAGGAATTGATGCAGACACTGATGATGAAGAAGAATATATTGATAAAGCTAGACGACAGTTGGATTCTTATAGTTTTAATTTGTTTTTTTGCAGATAAAATTGAGATGCTGAAAGAAAAAAGAGCTGCTCGTCTGAAGAAAGAATTGGAGACAAAAAGGATTGCTGAAGAAAAGGCAAAGCTGGAAGCTGAGAAAGTAAAAGTTGAAGATAATTCAACTGAAAAGGTCGAAGTTGAAGGGTGGGAAGCAGAAATAGAATTTGATAAAGTACCAGTGTTTGAGAAAATTGTTGAAGTGGAGAAAATAGTTGAAAAAATCGTCGAGGTTGAGAAAATCGTCGAGGTTGAAAAGATAGTCGAAGTTGAAAAGATTGTTGAAGTCATGAAACCTTGTCTAAAATGTTTAGCTCCTTGCAAACATTGTGAAGAGAAAGACAAGAAGATTTGTGAACTGGAGGAGTTGAAAGAAAAATTGTTGTTTGATGTGAAATATGTAAAAGAATCGTATGATGTGTTGAACAGAACAGTTGATGGTTTGAACAAGACAAACTTAGAAGTTGATGCTGCAATGACAATGATGAGTTCAAGATTAATGACAAAGCAGAAGGTCATCAATGAGTATATTGAAGATTGGGCAAAGCTGAAGCATGATTTAGAACTTGAAAAAATTGAAAGTGAAAGGATCAAACGATTACTGTTGAGTTATACAACTTGTGATTATTTGATTGATCGAGTTTATCCTACTGTTGCAGGTCTTGAAGCTTTTCAAGAGAAAAAGAAGGAAGAGGATACTGGTAAGAAACAAAATATTAAATATAACAAGTGTCCGCCCCCGATCTGGAATAGTTATTCTCCCAGAAAGCCTAATGAGGAATGATTAAAAAAGGCAGTCAACATCAAGTTACAGTCTGAAACTATTGATGAGTTACCAGATAACATTGATGTTACATTCACAGCGTCTGACACTGATCATGAGTCTGAGTTATTAAAGAAAGTGGTCGATCAGGTGTTGGATATGGATGAAGAGTCAAAATCGGAGTCTAAATCTGAAAGTTCGAGTTCGTCAGACAAGAGTCCGAGTTCACTGGTCAAACGGGTTTACAATAAAGAATTTCTGTTATCAAAAAATAATTTGAATGATGAAACAATCAAAGTGGCATATACTTTGAAAGATTCGGACAAATTATTTTCTGATGAAGAATTCCCAATAAGAAGTGTCAAAACTGAACAGATCAAACAGGTTTTCAAATTGACAGAAATTAATATTTTTGAAATAAAAGATATAAATCTTTCTGAAAATTCTAAAAGAATACACTTCAAGGATTCAACAAAAAATAAACAAGAAAATGGGATACAATTCTGGTCACAGGTTTCAAAAGAACCCAAACCATAATAGTAATTTCAAAAAGAAGGGTTTAGGTTTCATTTCCCCAGAAAGTTATAAAAATGAGAAAACTTATAAATCAAAAACTAAACTTGTGACAGGTACAAGTTGTGAAGAAGAACAGAAGAAACCATTCTGGAGACAGTCAAACCAAGAGTTTCTTGCTGAAAGAAAGAATAATTTGAAAAAATCTGCACCAAGAGTTGACAGAAGAACCTGTTTCAAATGTCAAGAAATTGGACACATTGCTTGGAACTGTCCCAAGTCCATTCATGCAAAACATGGAGTTTCTTTTAACTCAAAATTGAAAGAAAAACGTGTTGATGAGAAAAAACAACAAACTAAGAAATCTAAGGTGTTTGAAAATTTGAATTACAAAATTGATGAAATTTCGAAAAGGTTTTATAAAAGAAAAGTTGATTTAACCAAACAAAAATGGGTTGTCAAAAGTTCAGATGAAAGTTTTAGCGATGAATCTGATTCCATAAAATCAGAGGAGCTATCTGTTGAGAAAAATGTTGAGAATTCCGTTCCAGAAATGAACGACGAAAACTTTCCGCCATTGTCAAAAGAAAACCTGAAGTTGAAAGTTGGTAAGGTTGAAATTTCAGATTGAAATTTTAGATCAATTTTTCACTAGTAAAAAGGAATTTGATGCTGAAAAAGCGTTTAATGGAAAGGTAAAACATATCTTTGGGAAGATGGTTGACGGGAAGGTAAAGGGTGTGAAAGATTTTTACAAATAAAAAAGATGGTGGGAAAAAGATGAATCAAAATCACCCAAGGCTGGTCAGGCTTGGGTGACAGCGTTTTCTACTTAAAATCTGACTTGCCGGAGCTCCCAGTGTAACACCTCGAAAAATTCCGTCCAATGATGTCTTGACACGTGTCATAAGGTTCCGGTATGTGAAAACATACTTTAGAGGGACTAAAAGTGACAAACAGTGAAAACTATGGAATGTAAGGGTCCAAAGTGTCAACAATGGATAAATAGACTCTATGATAACCCTACATAATGTTCATAACCTTAAACGGATGGTTCATGGATCATACGAAGCCGAAAATGCCCAAAAGTGAGGAATTACAAACTATAGGGGCCAAAAGTGTCCACATGTTGAATTTATACCTCTGAGTGAACTTTTGGCAGACCCGAAGCTTTATAATGCTAAAATATACTCACTAGAATATGTGGTAAAAATTTCGTGAAGTTTCGATAACGTATGAGAAAGTTATGGCCAAAACCGTACTTGAGGGGTTAAAAGTGTCAACGTCGAATTTCATGGCTTTTCGGTTGAGCGCAAAGTTGTCCGAGGACATTACCATGTTGGTAAATGTCCCAAGGTTCTTAAAAACCAAGTTTGGGGGTTTACGAGTCAAAATAACTAGCCGAATCATCGCGTGCAAGGACAGGGACCAAAGCTGCCAAGTTGAAAGTTGTTTGGCTGAACAGCAGGTCAGGCGACCCGCCTGGACAGACCCAAGCAGGCCGCGTGGGACTATCAGCATCAGAAATTCGCGAAAATGGGTTATTTGGGTCCGAATTTGAGTGCTAACCAGCTCATTCCACCTCTCTTTGCTCCAATAAAATCCCATGCATGCCTATTGCAACAGGGAGCTACTTCCAAACATCTGATTCTTCTTTAAATCAGATCAAAACTCATTTTCTTGGCATTTGCATTTGTGAACAAGAACTCTCTCATCTTGCAAAAGCTCTCAAGACTTTCTGGAGCATTTCTGGACATCAAGGCCGACTCCAAGTGTTTGCTAGGCTTCATTAGGACCTTGGTAATCTTTTATATCATCCTCAAATTCGTTCTAGCATAGATTAATTGCTAAAAGTCAAACTGTTGTTCTTATACTTTGACTTTCTGATTAAACGAGTTTTACTCAGTCATTTCTCAAATTGAAACCACATATATGTTGGTATTTATGTGGGAAACAAACCCTCAAAAGGGTATTCTCTGATTCCCACTATATGCATGCTGATTGTCGAGTCAAACTTGTTTCTAAAAAGTCAACAGAAGTTGTTTTTGCAAAAATAAGCTTAAATGATAATGTAAAGGACATGCAATCTGTTTGATCATCATAAACAACTTATAATACATGTAAGAATATGTTTTATCATAATAAACTCGACAAATCTTTAGTATAGATACGAATCGGAACCGAAAGTCTTGTAAAACGACTATTTCGTAGACTATCGATTCGGATTCGTACATGCATGTTTGAGATCTGTATTGGAGAGTATTTTTGACCATTTTTATTTTGGTAAAACTCTATGGAATTTTGTTGCTTGAGTCTATACTTAGCCGATTCATTTGCATGTTTCCGATTATGCTTAAAAGTTGACTATTTTGCCCTTTTTGATATAAAACGTGATTTTTGGAAAAGTGAAAGAGTAGAAATCTTTATTTCTAATATATAAACTTGCACCGAAAATTTGAGACCAGTTGGTGGTCCAGATTGTGAATTATGGCCGATAGCGTAAAACTATGTTCTTATGTTTAATAAACGGCGTATTTCGCGTATAACCCATTTCTGGCCACGTTTTGATACAAAACTTTTTACCCACTGATGTTATATATTATTTTGGGATTTTTGATGATTTTTATTTAATTTTTGGCTGAACGGATCATACGTCGCTTAGTCGATTCGGTTAATGCCGATTTTGACCGTTTAAGCCATAAAATGAGTTTTATACATCCTTTTGACCCGAAACCTTTTTCTACTGATTTTATATGTTAAATAAAGTATTTTAAGTATTCTAGAAATATAAAAATCTCAGTTTTCTTTTGAAAACCCGGAAACGCCTCTAAATCGTATTTTTAGCGTTTTTAACGCATAGTGAGCGTTATACTCATTTTAAACATATAAAACTTATACCTACTGATGTAATTAGTATATTTTCATATAATAACAGTAAGTATAAGTATATGAACTCAGATTTCCAGTTTTGGCATTTTTAACCCTTGTGAATTTACTAAAATACCCCTACGGTGCATAGTTTGATTTTAAATGTTAAGTTTGGTATATGGGTCATACCCTACTGTTATAACATGTTAAATGAAGTATATTTACTGTATAAACCAGACCCGAAACTCAGAATTCTAATTTGACTCTTTTATAATCTTTTAAATGACCAAAATGCCCTTATAAGGCATAAATCGAGTTTAAAATTATTCCGGGCAATATAGAACATAACTTACTGATATTATATCATATTTAAAGCACATTATCTCAGGGAACTTGCATTTGACTCTTTTGGCTACCCGTAACGCCCTTTTTGCGTTCGGTTCGGTTTACGTAACTAGTTTGCGTAAATTGACCGAAACGGGTCAAACGTTATCATTTTTATCTCAAAATCCAGAATGTATTTAGTATACCCATATTATACAAGTATTCAAACTTGTCGGGTCTAAATCACATTCTATCCGGTCTTTCGCTTAATCGTGCGCTTGTACCGTCTCGTCCTTAAAACTAACCGGTCTAAGCTAAAGCTTAAATAAAAGACCCGTTAGAAATCTAATAGGTTATTATAAACCTTTGTTCCAGATTAGGAGGCCCAGTAAAAGCTACCTACACTTACTGTTGTGATTCATACTTGCTCAGGTAAATACATTTTGACTTATTTTCCCTATACGGGCTTGGGGTACGGTATTTAAAATACCGCTTGATCGGGCGCACAAGTCCTGCACCATATGGCTGTACAGTCTTGAATAGTTTGTGCGACTCGTTTAAACAGTCTTGTCTTACTTTAGGCTTTGGGGGGTTATTGACCGTGTCCCGGATATCCTTGGCATTATCTTACGAGATGGCCACGACCAGAGCACGGGGTGTAGGCGTACACCCGGCGTGTATAACTCTTTAATGTGGTGTGTCATTTAACCTTTAGCCCGGACAGCAGATCCCGGGCCACCATAAGTACGGGTACATGTAAATCGTTCACAAGTTTATATTGCATAAATATCCCAAGTTAATAAAAATATTTATGCCTTGTGCATTTAAATCAATTTTCAATCATTTTCAAAATGAGTCAGTCGATTTGTATTTACCAGTGTAAACTGACGTATTTTTCCCAAAAGGTTAAGTGCAGGTACTATACGAAATAGGCTGGCTGTTTCCTAAGAGCGTCCACTATAGTCTCGCAAGCTCGGACGACAAATAACTGTTGAACAATTTATTCTTATTTTTATTTGATCCGCCTGTGGATCCGTTTCAACTACTTATGATGTTTATTATGTCATTTTAATTAAAGTTGAAATGTATCTATTCTGCTTCCGCTGTGCATTATTATATTGTGTTGATTGTCTATGACGATGCCAACTACGTCACTGTACCCCACACCGGGCCCACCGGTGACACGTGGAAATCGGGGTGTGACAGGTTGGTATCAGAGCCAACGCTGAGTGAATTAAACACTAGTCTTTTGTGTTCAATCTCAGTTACACAATTGCACATTCCTCGATTTTCGAGTCTAGACAAGAACTTAGGAAATGTTCAAAATTTCGTTTATTTTTATTTTTATTTTCATTTTCTAACTTTGTCTCATATATATTTTTGTTGTGCAACTTGTTTGATTTTTGACAGGTTCATCATGCCGCCACGTATGCGAGGACGAGGAGGATTCGCCACATCACATGACCACGAGGCAGGGCCTTCGCACAGGCGAGCCCCATCAGCATCGCACAACACTGCAGCCCACGATCTTTGGAGATCATTTGCTGAACCAGCCAGGCACTCGGTATCACTGAGTACCTCACCATCCCTACCTCACTCCTTTGGGCCACATTCTGAAAATGGGCCCCATGACTCCCATGGATCTTTCATACCCCTACACCAGTCACCTCACCACTACCCAGCACCAGTTTATCAGGGCCTGTATAACCCTGATGCCTACTTGGATGAACCAGTGGGTCATAACCCACTAGGACCTGAAGACCACTTCTCTGGTGGTAACGAGATGGAGGTCGACGAGGACACTGACCCTTCCCTGCCACCGTCCGGCACGCCTAACCATCCCATTGAGATATCGGATGGGTCACCATACAGGGGATCACCATTCAATGGTGTTGACAGCTACGAGGAGAGGTTTAAGCAGCACGATTGGTTTTATACCCCCAGCCACCACAACTCTCCCATGCACCAGTCTTATCATGGTTCTCCCGTGCACTCTCAGCACCATTCCCAGCAGCAGCAGCAGCTTCAGCAGCCGCCTTTGCAGCAGGACCCATCTGAGGCCTTTTGGCGCGACGTGGTCACTCCGTCGCCACCACCACCACCGGTTTTGCCTCCTCCGCCTCAGAGGCCAAGGAGGAACGCGCGTATGTCTACGCGAGGAGGGATTCGCATTTCCACCCCTCGACATTCAGGTAGCGGCCGCTACTCGCCGCTCCACGAGGAGTCAGAGATGGGAGAGTCTCAGCATCCCGTCTCAGAGGTTACTTCTGCGACTATTGCGCCACTACCGCCGCAGAACTTTGGAGAGCCCATCCCTGCGTATGCTAGCGCAGCACAGTTCAACCCTTTCGAGCCGACTTTTCCTCCCGGTTATGATTATACGGGAGATCCCTACTGGTTAGCTTCAGGCTACAACCCTCTCAACCAGGAGAGTGCTTTTGGAGGTCCCTGGGCTACGGGACAATCAGCTTTTGGATTCCCACCACAGGGATACCAGCAGCCGCAGCCTCCACAGCCACCGCAGTATCAGCCCCCGCCGCCGGCGCCGATGATGTCGCCACCGCAAGTCCAAGAAATCCTGCAAGGGATACACGACGTGCGACGGGAATTGCAAAATGATCGCCGACACAACCGCGGTATGTTCAAGAAGATGGTTGACTTGATTAAGGGTAAGAGTAAGAAGGATTATTAAATCCTTTGTTGTTAGCTCTTTTACTCATGTCCCTGCGTGGACATTTATTCCTGTATTCTAGCCCTGCGTGGGTATATTTTCTCTTATTCTACCCCTGCGTGGGTATGTTGTTTCTGTTTAACCCCTGCGTGGGTTTGTTTTGTTAGTTTTGTCTGTTGTTTGGTTTAGCCCCTGCGTGGGCATGCTATTTGAGAAAAGTCCCGTTTAGGGCAAAAGTTGTACTAGTTTACTTTAATTTAAATGGTTAATTTAAATTTTTCATTTTATCTATGTGCATGAATATAATATTCAAATAAATGGAAAATATCAATTTTTATTTGATTTGCCATTTTAATAAGAATCTTAGTAAGGTAGAACCTAGCTTGAATGTCTTATTAAAAGGCCTAGCCAATATGGTAAAACCTGGTTGAAAAGATTCAAATCTCTGTTAACATCTGAAAACATGTTAACATTCTTGACTAAGCGTGATTCGTAAAATCACACATGTCACCCTTTTTAATCAATTATCTACAAATTATATCTATATACAAGTCTGATTATGACTTGATACCTACGGGTTATGACTATGTCATATAAAGCAAGAAGGCAGTTGTGGTTTATGACTCCCTGCCAAGTAAAGGATTATTTGTTTAATTATACAATGCTAATCCTATAAAAATCTAAATTTATAATTTAGAAGTTGTCCGAAGTGACTAGGCCTATTGTGCCAATATATATATTTCATTCCATAATATAGTTGCTAATGAAAGCCCTGAATGAAAGTAAATAAATTAACTATTATGGTTCTTAATATCATGGTTAATGAATCGTCTAGAACGATAATACTGTTAGGTTTCTAAATAAGACCTTGTCCTTTTATGTAGCTTAAAGCTACATGGCCAAATCGGAGGAGACCAACAGTCATTCTGGAGAACACCCAGATGATACCAAGATTCACGTCACTGGTACGGAACTGCAAACACTGGTTGAAAACCCTGTTGCCAAGGCTATGGATAGGCAATTCAGGGAATCTAGCGGGACTTGGAGTAGAACCCGAACCGTATCGCACGTCAAGCCCAAGACTCATTCAGAGGCTCATAGTAAGCCACCTTCTAAGAAGAATGAGCCGAAGAAGGATGAGGGGGATAATCACTCCTCCAACCACAGCAGTATTCCTAAGCAAGAAATCAAGCTGAAGCATGATACGCACAGCAAGTCCTGTACGTACAAGTATTTCGTTTCATGCAAACCCAGGGATTTTACTGGGGAAAAAGGAGCAGTTGATTGCATGACGTGGATTGATGAGATGGATACAGTTGTTGACATCAGCGGGTGTGCTGATAGGGACGTTGTGAAGTACGTGTCCCAGTCGTTCAAGGGAGATGCGTTAGCATGGTGGAAGTCACTTCTGCAAGCTGCCGGTAAGGCCGCTCTGTATAGCATGACCTGGGAACAGTTTGTGGCCCTGATCAAGGAGAATTTCTGCCCGCAGCATGAGGTCGAAAGGATTGAGTCGGATTTTGTATCCCTAGTAATGAAGAACCTCGATTGTCAGGCATATCTCACTACATTCAACACCTTATCTCGATTAGTGCCGTATTTGGTGACCCCTGAGCCACGAAGGATCGCCCGTTTTATTGGGGGCTTGGCACCGGAGATAAAGGCGAGCGTTAAGGCTTCAAGGCCTACGACGTTTAGATCAGTAGCTGATCTATCCCTCTCCCTTACTCAAGATGTGGTCAGATTGAGAGCTATGAAGAGCTCAGAGGAAAACAAAAGGAAACGTGAGGATGACACCTCACGAAGATCTGAGAAACGACACAGAGGGAACAACGACCACCGGAAAGGGTCGGGATCTAAGAAAGGAGATCATCAATCGGGTGAGAAACCCAGATGCAAGACCTGCAAGAGACACCACTTTGGGAAATGTCGTTTGGAGACGAAATCCCAGTCTCAAGAAAAGCGATGTGGAATCTGCAAGTCCACAGACCATAAGGCATTGGATTGCAAGAGGATCAAAGACGCAACTTGTTTTGGTTGCAACGAGAAAGGGCACATTCGGCCAAATTGCCTAAAGAATGCGAAGAAGGCCGATGAAGGAAAGAAGACTAATGCGAGAGTCTTCAGAATGGACGCCAAGGAAGCAGTTCTAGACGACAACGTCATTACAGGTACGTTTCTTGTAAATGATGTTTTTGCTAGAGTCTTGTTTGATTCAGGAGCTGATAAGTCGTTTGTAGATGATAAGTTTTGTAAGTTGTTGAACCTTCCTGTTAAAACCTTAAGCGTGAAATATGAGGTGGAATTAGCCGATGGAACTATAGAAACCGCCTCGACTGTACTAGATGGATGTGTCATATCCATTAGGAATCATTCCTTCCCGTTATCCTTGCTTCCCTTTAAGCTAGCCGGATTTGATATAGTGATAGGCATGGATTGGTTGTCGAGTAACCAAGCCCAGATTCTGTGCAATAGAAAGCAAGTAGTAGTGAAGACTCCGTCTGGTGAGTCACTCACTATTCAAGGAGATACCCAGCATGGATTGCCTGAGCAAGTGTCCATGCTCAAGGCATCCAGATGCATGCAGAAGGGATGTGTCATTTATATGGCACAAGTTACCATTGATGAGCCGAAGCCGAAGATTGAAGATATCCCTGTTATCTCGGAATATCCTGAAGTATTCCCTGAAGAACTACCCGGTTTGCCACCGGATAGGCAAGTGGAGTTTCGGATAGACATCATCCCAGGCGCTGCGCCTGTAGCAAGAGCACCATACAGATTGGCACCAACGGAGATGAAGGAGTTGAGGACGCAGTTGGATGATTTGTTAGCTAAAGGTTTTATTAGACCTAGCTCGTCTCCTTGGGGAGCGCCAATCTTGTTCGTTAAAAAGAAGGATGGGTCGATGCGTCTGTGCATCGATTACCGTGAGCTTAACAAGGTCACTATCAAGAATAGATATCCGTTACCCAGGATCGACGATCTGTTCGATCAGTTACAAGAAGCAAGCTATTTCTCCAAGATTGACCTGAGGTCAGGTTATCATCAGTTAAAGGTCAAAGACGAAGATGTGCACAAGACAGCGTTTAGGACTCGTTATGGACATTACGAGTTCCTAGTGATGCCTTTTGGGCTCACAAACGCACCAGCCGCGTTCATGGATCTCATGAATCGCGTCTGCAAGCCTTATCTAGATAAATTCGTCATCGTCTTTATTGACGACATCCTTATCTACTCGAAGAGCCAAGCTGACCATGAGAAACACCTTCGTTGTATTCTCAAACTTCTGCATCAAGAGGAGCTTTATGCCAAATTTTCAAAGTGTGAATTTTGGCTTCGAGAAGTCCAATTTCTTGGACATGTGGTAAGCGAGCGTGGTATCCAAGTGGATCCCGCTAAGGTAGAAGCAGTCATGAACTGGCAGGAGCCGAAGACTCCTACCGAGATTCGCAGTTTCCTTGGATTGGCAGGATACTATAGGCGATTTATTGAGAACTTTTCAAGAATTGCTGCGCCCCTAACTTCGTTGACTCGTAAGAAGATTAAGTTCGATTGGGGCCCTAAGCAGCAAGAATCCTTCGACATCCTGAAGAAGAAGTTGAGCAATGCACCAGTGCTGACATTGCCTGATGGTATAGAAGATTTTGTGGTGTACTGTGATGCGTCACATACTGGTATGGGCTGTGTACTCATGCAGAGAGGTAAAGTCATTGCCTACGCTTCTCGACAGCTCAAGGTGCACGAGAAGAACTACACCACCCACGATTTGGAATTGGGTGCTGTTGTATTTGCGTTGAAGCTATGGAGACATTACTTGTACGGAACCAAGTGTATAATTTATTCGGATCACAAGAGTCTTCAACACTTGTTCAATCAGAAAGAATTAAACATGCGACAAAGGCGATGGATGGAAACTCTAAACGATTACGACTGTGAGATAAGATACCATCCAGGCAAGGCAAATGTAGTTGCCGACGCCTTAAGCAGGAAAGAAAGAGTGAAGCCAATCAGAATCAATGCCAAGCGCATTGAAATAAGAAATAATTTGAATGAAAGGGTGTTAGCTGCACAGAAGGAAGCTGTGTTGGAAGCTAACTATCCTGCAGAGAAGTTAGGAGTAACTGAGGAGCAGTTATCCTACGACAAAGATGGAATGCTACGACTAAACGGACGAATATGGGTTCCAGTTTACGGAGGACTTCGGGATGTTATCCTCCAGGAAGCCCACAGCTCTAAATATTCCGTTCATCCTGGAGCTGATAAGATGTACCAGGATTTGAAAGCAAACTACTGGTGGATTGGTTTGAAAAAGTCAGTAGCCGAGCATGTAGCTAAATGTTTGACTTGTGCGCAAGTCAAGGCCGAGCATCAGAAGCCGTCAGGCTTGCTTCAACAACCTGAAATTCCCAAGTGGAAATGGGAAATGGTGACAATGGATTTCATCACCAAGTTGCCGAAGACGAAAAAGGGAAATGATACCATATGGGTCATAGTAGATAGACTGACTAAGTCAGCTCATTTTCTACCCATCAAGGAGACGTATAGCTCCGATATGCTAGCTCAATTATACGTCGATAAGATTGTAGCATTACATGGTATACCTATATCTATTATCTCCGATAGAGATACTAGATATACGTCGCATTTTTGGAAAAGTTTCCAACAATCGTTGGGCACTCGTTTGAATTTTAGTACGGCTTATCATCCTCAGACTGATGGTCAGAGTGAGCGTACTATTCAAACTTTGGAAGACATGTTTCGTGCATGTGCGATCGATTTGGGTGGTAGTTGGGATAAGAACCTACCACTGATTGAATTCTCCTACAACAATAGCTACCATTCCAGCATAAAGGCTGCGCCTTTTGAGGCCCTATACGGTAGAAAGTGTAGATCGCCCATTTGTTGGGCAGAAGTTGGAGAAGTCCAACTGTCAGGACCAGATATCGTCTTTGAGACGACAGACAAGATCGTTCAGATTCGCGATCGTTTGAAAGCTGCCAGGGATAGGCAGAAAAGTTATGCGGATCCTAAGCGCAAAGATTTTCACTTCGATGTAGGTGATAAAGTATTGCTTAAGGTATCGCCCTGGAAGGGTGTGATGCGATTTGGAAAGAAAGGCAAGCTAAGCCCGAGATACATAGGACCTTTCGAGATTATCGAACGTGTCGGGTCAGTCGCTTATAAGTTAAACTTGCCTGAAGAGCTTAGTGCTATTCACAATGTGTTCCACATCTGTAATTTGAAGAAGTGTTTCGCTGACGAATCACTGGTTATACCGCATACAGATATACACATAGATGAGAGTCTGAAGTTTGTGGAAAAACCTTTGTCGATTGAGGATCGACAGGTGAAAAAGCTTCGAAGGAAGTACATACCTATTGTAAAGGTCAAATGGGATGCCCGTAGAGGTCCCGAATACACGTGGGAAGTGGAATCCACGATGCAAGAGAAATATCCTCATTTGTTTCAGTAAATCTCGAGGGCGAGATTTCTTTTAAGGGGGTGAGGATGTAACACCTCGAAAAATTCCGTCCAATGATGTCTTGACACGTGTCATAAGGTTCTGGTATGTGAAAACATACTTTAGAGGGACTAAAAGTGACAAACAGTGAAAACTATGGAACGTAAGGGTCCAAAGTGTCAACAATGGATAAATAGACTCTATGATAACCCTACATAATGTTCATAACCTTAAACGGATGGTTCATGGATCATACGAAGCCGAAAATGCCCAAAAGTGAGGAATTACAAACTATAGGGGCCAAAAGTGTCAACATGTTGAATTTATACCTCTGAGTGAACTTTTGGCAGACCCGAAGCTTTATAATGCTAAAATATACTCACTAGAATATGTGGTAAAAATTTCGTGAAGTTTCGATAACGTATGAGAAAGTTATGGCCAAAACCGTACTTGAGGGGTTAAAAGCGTCAACGTCGAATTTCATGGCTTTCGGTTGAGCGCAAAGTTGTCCGAGGACATTACCATGTTGGTAAATGTCCCAAGGTTCTTAAAAACCAAGTTTGGGGGTTTACGAGTCAAAATAACTAGCCGAATCATCGCGTGCAAGGACAGGGACCAAAGCTGCCAAGTTGAAAGTTGTTTGGCTGAACAGCAGGTCAGGCGACCCGCCTGGACAGACCCAAGCGGGCCGCGTGGGACTATCAGCATCAGAAATTCGCGAAAATGGGTTATTTGGGTCCGAATTTGAGTGCTAACCAGCTCATTCCACCTCTCTTTGCTCCAATAAAATCCCATGCATGCCTATTGCAACAGGGAGCTACTTCCAAACATCTGATTCTTCTTTAAATCAGATCAAAACTCATTTTCTTGGCATTTGCATTTGTGAACAAGAACTCTCTCATCTTGCAAAAGCTCTCAAGACTTTCTGGAGCATTTCTGGACATCAAGGCCGACTCCAAGTGTTTGCTAGGCTTCATTAGGACCTTGGTAATCTTTTATATCATCCTCAAATTCGTTCTAGCATAGATTAATTGCTAAAAGTCAAACTGTTGTTCTTATACTTTGACTTTCTGATTAAACGAGTTTTACTCAGTCATTTCTCAAATTGAAACCACATATATGTTGGTATTTATGTGGGAAACAAACCCTCAAAAGGGTATTCTCTGATTCCCACTATATGCATGCTGATTGTCGAGTCAAACTTGTTTCTAAAAAGTCAACAGAAGTTGTTTTTGCAAAAATAAGCTTAAATGATAATGTAAAGGACATGCAATCTGTTTGATCATCATAAACAACTTATAATACATGTAAGAATATGTTTTATCATAATAAACTCGACAAATCTTTAGTATAGATACGAATCGGAACCGAAAGTCTTGTAAAACGACTATTTCGTAGACTATCGATTCGGATTCGTACATGCATGTTTGAGATCTGTATTGGAGAGTATTTTTGACCATTTTTATTTTGGTAAAACTCTATGGAATTTTGTTGCTTGAGTCTATACTTAGCCGATTCATTTGCATGTTTCCGATTATGCTTAAAAGTTGACTATTTTGCCCTTTTTGATATAAAACGTGATTTTTGGAAAAGTGAAAGAGTAGAAATCTTTATTTCTAATATATAAACTTGCACCGAAAATTTGAGACCAGTTGGTGGTCCAGATTGTGAATTATGGCCGATAGCGTAAAACTATGTTCTTATGTTTAATAAACGGCGTATTTCGCGTATAACCCATTTCTGGCCACGTTTTGATACAAAACTTTTTACCCACTGATGTTATATATTATTTTGGGATTTTTGATGATTTTTATTTAATTTTTGGCTGAACGGATCATACGTCGCTTAGTCGATTCGGTTAATGTCGATTTTGACCGTTTAAGCCATAAAATGAGTTTTATACATCCTTTTGACCCGAAACCTTTTTCTACTAATTTTATATGTTAAATAAAGTATTTTAAGTATTCTGGAAATATAAAAATCTCAGTTTTCTTTTGAAAACCCGGAAACGCCTCTAAATCGTATTTTTAGCGTTTTTAACGCATAGTGAGCGTTATACTCATTTTAAACATATAAAACTTATACCTACTGATGTAATTAGTATATTTTCATATAATAACAGTAAGTATAAGTATATGAACTCAGATTTCCAGTTTTGGCATTTTTAACCCTTGTGAATTTACTAAAATACCCCTACGGTGCATAGTTTGATTTTAAATGTTAAGTTTGGTATATGGGTCATACCCTACTGTTATAACATGTTAAATGAAGTATATTTACTGTATAAACCAGACCCGAAACTCAGAATTCTAATTTGACTCTTTTATAATCTTTTAAATGACCAAAATGCCCTTATAAGGCATAAATCGAGTTTAAAATTACTCCGGGCAATATAGAACATAACTTACTGGTATTATATCATATTTAAAGCATATTATCTCAGGGAACTTGCATTTGACTCTTTTGGCTACCCGTAACGCCCTTTTTGCGTTCGGTTCGGTTTACGTAACTAGTTTGCGTAAATTGACCGAAACGGGTCAAACGTTATCATTTTTATCTCAAAATCCAGAATGTATTTAGTATACCCATATTATACAAGTATTCAAACTTGTCGGGTCTAAATCACATTCTATCCGGTCTTTCGCTTAATCGTGCGCTTGTACCGTCTCGTCCTTAAAACTAACCGGTCTAAGCTAAAGCTTAAATAAAAGACCCATTAGAAATCTAATAGGTTATTATAAACCTTTGTTCCAGATTAGGAGGCCCAGTAAAAGCTACCTACACTTACTGTTGTGATTCATACTTGCTCAGGTAAATACATTTTGACTTATTTTCCCTATACGGGTTTGGGGTACGGTATTTAAAATACCGCTTGATCGGGCGCACAAGTCCTGCACCTTATGGGTGTACAGTCTTGAATAGCTTGTGCGACTCGTTTAAACAGTCTTGTCTTACTTTAGGCTTTGGGGGGTTATTGACCGTGTCCCGGATATCCTTGGCATTATCTTACGAGATGGCCACGACCAGAGCACGGGGTGTAGGCGTACACCCGGCGTGTATAACTCTTTAATGTGGTGTGTCATTTAACCTTTAGCCCGGACAGCAGATCCCGGGCCACCATAAGTACGGGTACATGTAAATCGTTCACAAGTTTATATTGCATAAATATCCCAAGTTAATAAAAATATTTATGCCTTGTGCATTTAAATCAATTTTCAATCATTTTCAAAATGAGTCAGTCGATTTGTATTTACCAGTGTAAACTGACGTATTTTTCCCAAAAGGTTAAGTGCAGGTACTATACGAAATAGGCTGGCTGTTTCCTAAGAGCGTCCACTATAGTCTCGCAAGCTCGGACGACAAATAACTGTTGAACAATTTATTCTTATTTTTATTTGATCCGCCTGTGGATCCGTTTCAACTACTTATGATGTTTATTATGTCATTTTAATTAAAGTTGAAATGTATCTATTCTGCTTCCGCTGTGCATTATTATATTGTGTTGATTGTCTATGACGATGCCAACTACGTCACTGTACCCCACACCGGGCCCACCGGTGACACGTGGAAATCGGGGTGTGACACCCAGGTTGGTAAGAGTGGAGCAGGTATCGGCATCTTTCTTGAGAAATTCACATCTGTGATATTTCGATCCACAAGTGGTTAATCAAGGACATTAATTTGTACTTGATTTATCATTCCTTCAAGTGGCATTGATTGAATTTAAAAATGTTAATTTTTCATGAAGATAAAAGAGAAACAAAGTGATGAATTGAACCCTTAACCTACAAGTGGTTTGAGAAAATCAACAAAACTAATTTTCCGGAAAAACCATTTTGATTAAAACAAACTTAAGTGTTGTGAAATCATAATGGGAAAATAGTTTGTTGACAGGGGGAGTTCTGATTGTTATGACAAGTGGATGACGATTTGAAGCGATTCGATATCAGTTGTCACTTTATTTGTACAGTTTGTTTTCAAATTTCCTTTAAAAGATTTTGAATTTTAGGGGGAGTAAGAAATTTCAGAAAATCCAAAAACATTAGAAAATTTGAAAAAGACAAAAACATGATAAAAATCAAAAATGAGTTTTCTTGAGAAGCAGAGGAAATGATAGTACATCAGTGGACTATCACAACATGCTAAAGAATTGGAAAGTCAAATGTGATAAATGCTCTCACTGCAGATATGCCAGTAGGTTTTTATACATTCAGTAGATTGTTTTCGAGATATAAACTTAAATACAAATACTTACTTATTTTGTGGGGAACATCTCTCGGATATATAGGTAACCCCTGAAATCTTGTTTGAAGGGCTTTCTATTTCTGACATACTAGGTCTTTGTGCGTGGTGATATCTGGGGTATTATACCTGGACTTCTGATTTTGCGGAAGCAATAGCCTAGTCCTCGTATAATACTTTGCATTTTCTTTATTAATAAAGCCCACCCTCAGCATAAAAAATGATGAAACATTGAAAAATGCTAATCATGTGCTGTTGAAGAAAAGATCCCCAAACGGGACACACCTAAAGACGAGCCATCATCTCTTTGTCTGAACGGAAGTTCTAACCTGAGCTCTCATGGTCTCGCATTTACCCGTTTACAGATATCATTAGTGTACATTCACCTGTAAGACTGAATATAGGAGTCTGGATACGAGAGTATATCCTGAGGTGGTACATGCGAATGAGTTTAAGTTCTTAAAATACTAATCTCGTATCTCGAAAGAGTTGAACTTTGTGTGAAAATTTAAATGGACCAGTATACTGACAATCTAAGTGAATTGTTTAGAACTTAAAATGTTAAAAGCTTAACGGTGTTTGTGATGTGTCTCATAAAACTGATATGATCCTCTTACACAGGCTCACAAAAATATTGTCTGTAAATATTTCTTTTCTGCATTTCATTATCAACAATTCCAAAAAGATTTTGAGTGTGTTTTAGCATAAATTTTGAAAAATACAAAAAGATTTTCGACAACTGATAATGAAAAGCTGATTTTCAAAATTCCGAGCGCTGAACATGACGAACAGGGTTGGGAAAAGTTTGTTTGTTAATGATGATTTTCCTACATGTGGTAATTAGGGTTTTTAAATGTTAAATCATTTTGGGATTTGTTTCTACAAGAGGTAAGCAAAGAATAAAATGTGTCAAATTGTTAAATTTGTAAATTTTATTGTGTGGTAGAGAATGTGCAGGTTTGCCAGGTTTCTGATCCTGTTGCTACAGAGAGCCAGGTTTCGATTCTAGAACCTGTGAAGGCCGGACTATGATCCCAACACAATTTAAGGGGGAGTCTGCTAGTAAAAGGGAAATTTGAAGATGCAAGAGCCAGATTAAATTCCTGAGGTTCACGCCAGTTGTTGATGCTGATGAACTTAAGGAATCAAGAGATCTGATCAAGAAAATTTGAAGATTGTTAGATCAACATCCAAGGGAAAAGTTAGTTGATGTGAGAAGAAGTTATAGAGATTGAGGATTTCTACACTACTAGATACTTCGAAGAAAGCACTAAGACTGATAAAGACTGAAGACTGTGAAGACTCGACACCGAAGACTTCGTCAACATCCAAGGGGGAGTCTGTTGGTGCATATGTCTGTCGACTTCATCTTGTATCGAGTCTTGTAATAGGAATGATAGGTCAGGGCACGTTGTACGAGGAAATAGGGTTTGAGTGCTGAAAGTTAATTTCGCACGAAATAGCAAAGCTATTTCGCACGAAATAGCAAAGCTATTTCGTACGAAATGACAGATTGCCATTTCGCATGAAATGGTCTTTGCTTATTTCGTGCGAAATACTACCTCCTATAAATACCTGATGTGCCATTTCATTTGTAACGTTTTCTGATTCCGGTACCGAACTGCTGCCAACGTGTCATTCGATCTGTAACAGTGTTATATCAATATACAAGACAATTAAAGAGGAAATCAAGCTGTATTCAAGTCTGTATCATTGTTTCCGCCTTTGATATGGATTAGGACTCTTCTGATAGACTCGTTTAGATCGTTTCTCGATCCTACACTCTAACTCCGAAATTTATAAGGAAAGAATGAAAAACATGCATGATAAACACATTAAACCTAATGAATTTCGGGTAGGAGATCAAGTTCTATTGTTTAATTCACGACTTCGATTATTTCCTGGTAAACTAAAGTCTAGGTGGTCAGGACCTTTTTCCATCACCCATATTTTCCCACACGGTGCAGTAGAAATTAAATCTCGGAATGGAATTCCATTCAAAGTCAATGGCCAACGGCTGAAGCTCTATCAAGGATTTATTGAGGATGAAGAGAAAGAAATCTCGCTTCAAACGGTCGAAGAATGAAACAAAGGTTCAAGCATTAACATCATACCTGGTAGTTACGGACAATCGGGAAAACATATGAACCGGTAAGATTTTTAGAACCAAGTTTTGGGAAATAGGGCACTCACACGAGCACTTAAAAAAACTTTTGAAATTGCCCACCCACGGGGCCGTGTCCGCGCAACTGTCGGGATAAAACCCCTTTTTCCTTCAGTTTCTTCATTCCACACGCCCTGTTTCCCCAAGAACTCTCTGGTTTCTTTGAAAAATTCTGCAGATTTCTACGTTTCCCCTTCTTCTAACAATGTCAAGGTATGATTCTACCCTTATAATCAGTTAGATTAAGTACTTGCATGTAGTTTAACATCAAAATTTGGGGAAAAATCTAGGGTTCTTCAACTTGAACCAAATCAAACCTCAAATTTTTGCATAAATCTATTAGCATTAGTATAGATACATGTTATAGGAAGTAAATCAACTTGTATTGTTTGTAGATTTGCCCGATTTCTCACAAAAACCCCAAACCCTTGTTTTTTGAACCGAAAAAGATAAAATTGAAGGGGTAAATGGTTTTTTTGGGGAAAATGGCACTTGGGGTTTCATTTTCGGGAAAAACCGCCCCTACTGGACCAAAAATTTTCAAGTTTTCGGGACCGGGTCGAAAAATGGGAATTTTGGTAAACAGACGCCTGGACACGGGGCCGTGCCTCAGCGAGCACGGGTGCGTGTCCAGCCAAATTTAGTCCAACATGGGGCGTGTCCACTGAACACGGGGCCGTGTTCAGCCGACTGTTTTCAGTTTTCTTCAAAAATTTCACTGTTTCTTGCTAATTGTTTAGTGTTTTCTTTCAGATGGCCAAGAAATTTACCCGATTCAATGCAAATGAGTTGGATGCTCACACAAGATATGATGTGCTGAGAACTAGGCCCGAGGAGTACCCACGACAAGTATGCATGGATCTTCTAGGTGTAGTGAACCAGATAGACCGCTTCAACAACATTTTCACCGGCCCACTACGAGCTGCCCTTTGCACTCGGCTTCACTCCGTGCATGAATACAACATGGAATTCTACAGCACGTTCGCTTTCGAGACAAAAGCAGATCCGTTTGACAATGATGGGGTAGAGTTCCGTTGTGGAGGGACTGTGTACTCGATCTCGATTGCACAGTTTGGGGAAATAGTTGGGTTTTACACGGATGAGGATGCGAGGTGAAGAGAACACCGGCGGTCTCCGCGAGATTGCAGAAAATCAACGCCAAGCTGCTTGGGCTCAAATAGGGGAAGGCAACTATAACCCGAGCCGAACTAAGAGCACACAGTTTAGAGACCCTCTTTACAGCTACATCCACAGGGTCCTCACCTACTCTCGTAGCCAGAGACACGACAGCAGCGGTGTTGTAGGGTTATGGGATCTGCTAGTCCTCTATTGCATCCACAACCGTGTCAACCTTGATGTTCCATATCTGCTACTCCGTAACATGCACTGGAACCAGCTTACTACTCCCCCGACTCCTATCTTCTTTGGAGGGTGGATTTACAGCCTTTTCAAACACTTTGTTGCTAGGATGCCGAGGTCTTTTCAAAAGAGCCCATGGTCGGGAAGAGTGGACATGGTCATTTGCCGCTCCATGAACTTGATTTATGAAGCAGATGACGGGACGATCAGATTTCAAACGGTTCAAGGGCATGCATGGAACCCTCAAGAAGATCTAGTCCTACACGCTCCACACATCCGTCCTCCTCCCCAGTACCACTACCAGCACCATGGTGATCCGGGACAATCATCCTCACAAGGAGGCGGTTTTCCTAACTTTCAAAGCTTACATGATTTATTGCAGGAAAACCTTATGTGCACCAGGAACACCTACAACATGGCCAACAACACATACTCCCGGGTCGGAGTGATAGAGAGAAACATCTCCGACATGCAGAATGACATTGGAAACATCTGGGAGTATATGGCGGGCCACGGAGGAGGTGCTGATGATGAAGACGAGGACATGGATTGAGCGGGAGGAGTTGGAGGTAGCATCCCACGGTTGGAGGTCTCACAGGTTAACCCCCTTATCTCATTAACAATTTCTGGCCTGCGTGCCACTTGTTGAACAATTTACTTCCTTTAACACTTTTTAGTTTCTGCATTTCTTTTCTTTTTAACTTGTGGTGTGGATGATTAAACTTTGGTAAATTAGGATGTTTGTTATGATTGGTGTGGTCTTTATTAGTAAAACAGGTACCTACGAGGCTTTAAGCACTAGATACTAGTGCTAATAAAGCCGGGGAAGCAAAACCAAAGGCAAAAACCTGTTTTAAATAATTACAGTTTGTCCACACGGGGTCGTGCCCAGCCGACACGCCCCCGTGCCCATCACCCAGACCTGTTGTTTGTTTAATTCTGTAGATTGCTGTTGATGTATTGCAAAATACATCCTTATATCGTGTATAGTTTGTATAATTTATCGTTATTTATAGCTTAGTTTTATTTAAAATTACGTGCTATTGATTAGTTTTGCGTTTTCTAGGTTTCGATACCTTAAGTTGCTGAAAAAGGAGAAAAAATGAGCTGATATGCTGAAACATTATGTCCTAGAACAAGTCAAAAAGAGTTAGAATAATTCTTGGAAGTTTTTGGGATGTAAAGCTTGAATTTTTACGAGACATTCTGTGAAAATACGCCCATGGCGTCGCACCACGGGTAGGGGATTACATGCTCGCGTAGCGCTAACAAGTAATGAAGAACTGCTGAATATTGACACGCTCACGCCGCGCGACCACTAAAGGAGGTCCCCGACGCGCGACGCGACGGGGTGGCAGTTCGGAATTAGTTTGTTTTGCACTAGGGTTTGGTATATAAGGAGAAGATAATCATTCATCAAGAGTACTTACGAATCTAAGAACCCTAAGGCGACTTTTGGAGCAGATTTTACATATTTCGGAGTGTTTTAGCTTACGGGAATCATACGGTTGAAGCTCGGAGCGTGGAAGTGAAGATTGTTCGGGTTTTATCTCCCGGTTTTCTTTAATTTCGTGTTTCAATACTTTTCCAATGAATTCTTGTTTTGAACTTGATTTGTTTACTTTAGACAACATGTTTCTTAGCTAAAACCTTTATTACTACCTAGGCAAGATGATAGTTTGATCGAGTTTGGATCTTTTAACGGTTATTATTGTTTGTTTATGGATTAATTTTTAAAAGTAAAGTGTTCTAGAATTTCTGATTTGGTGCGTATGCGTATTTACTTTTGGTTGTTGATTACTTATTGTTTCACATAAATTTTGGTGAATGTCTTTCACATAATAAATTTGTGTTGATTATTTGCATCCTTGCGGGTTTGGATAATCTTTGGGTAAATCGGCCGATAGCCTTAGAAACAGTAATTAAAATACAATTAGAATTAAATATTCTGCTTAACTTGTCGCTGAGAGGCTCGAGTTAGTTTTTAGGTCTCAGTGCAGTATATAGCTAAGACAGGTTTTGAGAGAAGTCGGTTTTAGTTCCCTAATTGTATTTGTGTCTAATAAACCAAGTTAGAACCTAGAATTGCCTTAGATTATCGCGCTGAGAGGTAGATAGTCAAATTAGGGCACTTTTGGAGTCGTTAGAGGACTGAGAGGAAGTCTAACAGTCGGTGTTCATAACAGCCTTGTAGGGTTTCCTAGGTTTCTTCCTGAGAAGGGTCGGGAAGTCTTAGCTTGAAATACCTTAGGGTTTAGTATTTTATGATCCCGACTCCATACAACAATAATACCATTGGAAATCCATTCATAGTTAAACTGGATTCAAGTCTAGGTAGTCGTTAATCTCATCTGAATCAAACCTTAGTTTTCGTTCATGTCTTAGTCTAATTTTCATTTTAATTTCAATTTTAGGATTTTAGTAACCCCCCCCCCCTTAAAACACAACAATTGTTAAGTCGTGTCAGTGTCTAGTCTAAATAGAGTCGTTAACGTAATTAAATAGAGTCCTTGTGGGTTCGACATCCGGACTTACTTTTCTTTGCTAGAGTCGACCGGTTCACTTGCCGGTGAGTAGTTTAGTCAAGTTAGAGAGTCTAGATTTTTATTACTTGAGTCTTAAGTTAGGGTTATTTTAGTTTATTAGTTGAACTACTTATTCCACATCAAGTTTTTGGCGCCGTTGCCAGGGATTCTTGGCAATTGCGTTAACTACTTTGTTTGGATTTCAAGTGATATCGTTACGTGATTTCTGTGTGTTTGTGAGTTGTAGGAGTCCAAGTAATTTTAGTGTCTGTTTCTTATTTTTAGAGTCTTTTGTTGGAGTTGTCTTACTTGTTTGTCTTCGGTTTTGGAGTTCATGCCCCACACGCGTTCGCAGGGACCAGTGAAGCCGCCGATTGATAAGTCTTCCTTCTCCACACCCAGTTTACAGGTAAAAAAATCCTCAACTTCATCTTCAGCCCCTTTTGACTCTACACTACAATCTAAACCACCGAAATACGACTTCACCCCGAAGTCGTCACCCCACAATTCCCCACCACCCTCCCGACACCCTAGTCCACCACCAGTTCACCAAATGGCCGAAAACCAAACTGTCCACCAGCGTTCCACCGCGGGTTTTACCGCAAATTCACCCATCACCATCCCTGAAATCACCAATGACAAGTCCTGGCAAATTCCCTCATACATCATGACCGCCATTAACAACTCCTGTCAGTTCCATGGTCGTGATGATGAGGATGCGCCTGCAAATATCAACCGTCTCACCCGTCCGTATAGCACCTTCGGCATCGAAGGTGTTAATCTTGATGCCCACTATCTCCAAGTCTTCCCTTTTTCGCTTGCTGGCCGCGCAGCCACATGGCTCGATTCGCAGCCAGCGGGTACTTACACTATTTGGGCTGGACTTAGGGATGCCTTCCTTGCTAAGTATTTCCCACCTGCGAAGGCTTCTCGCCTTCGAGATCAGATCCATTCCTTCATAATGGAGCCTGACGAACCATATCACTTAGCATGGGAGAGGTTTCAAACTTTACTCTCGCGTTGTTCCCAACATGGGCTGTCGGATTGGGCCTTAGTAGAAAATTTTTACAATGGTCTCACACCTGAGTGCAAGGCCCGATTCGACACATCTGCAGGAGGCCATCTAATGGGAAAGAAAACTGTGGCTGACTGCAATGATCTCTTTCAGAGCTTCGCTCATGCTGATATAGATCATAGTGCTACCAGCAGGAATTCCAATCCTGTGATTACTTCCTCATCTTCTCGAGGAGTGAACCAAGTCATTTCAGACTCAAAGGTAGTGTCTCAACTAGACTATATCACCAAAGAGTTGCTAGAAATTAAGAAGAAGGTCGATAGGTGCGAAGTTTGTAGAGGTGGACATGACACCATAGATTGCCCAACCCTTACCCTAGAACAGGTCGAGTATATAGCAGGTCAAAATAGGGGTCCAACGAACCCGTTTAATAATAGTAACTCTAATTGGCGTGCTAACAATTATCGCTCCTCAGGTAACCCCCTGGTTTTCCATCAGATCAATATCAAAGCAGGGGGCCAGGTTTCTATTCTAGTGGGGGGTCGGGTCAAGCAGGTCAATTTGCTAGTTCAGGTTCAGGTGCACAGTTCAGAGGTGAGGGGTCAAACCAAGAGGTTCAACCTAGGAATGAGGGGTCAAATAGTTGTCTATCTAGGATAGAGGACCTTCTTACCCAACTAGTGGTCAAGGATCAAGCTACCCAACGTACCTTAGAAGAACATGCTACTTTCCTAAAGAATAACCATTCAAATTTCCTAGACCTTCAAAGGTAAGTTGGGGATATCGCACGCCAGTTGCAAGAACGACCTCCCGGTCAGTTTTCGGGAAACACAAAGCCCAACCCATCTGGCACTTTGAAAGCAATTTCGACCCGTAGTGGTAGGACCTTAGGAGAGGTAGTGAGACCCGAGAGTGTTGATATAGAAGATGAGGAACCCGTAGATGAAGAGGTTCAAATGGAGGCACCCGGTAAAGTGCAATCTAGGTTCATCCCAACAAGTACCGCACACACCGGGAGTACTTCAAGTGAGAAGAGTGTAGAAAAAAGGCCCATTCAAGTTGTTCCATCACCCAATGTTGTATTTCCCGTGCTCCATTTCCTTCCCGTCTTAAAAACCAAACCTATTCCAAAGAGTATAGAAAAATTTTAGAGATCTTTAAACAACTTAGGATCAACCTTCCTTTCATAGAAGCCCTTCAATCAATGCCGAAATATGCAAAATTCTTAAAGGATCTTCTAAAACGTGAGGATAGGTTAGGAGAGGTTTCTAACATTCCCCTTAGTGGGGGATGTTCCGTCGTAGTCTTGAACAAGGTCCCGGAAAAATTGACGGATCCGGGCCCTTTCACCATCCCGTTCTTGTTTGGGAGTGATACCGAGTGTAGGGCCCTAGCCGATCTAGGAGCGAGTATAAACTTAATGCCATATTCCATGTATGAGAGGTTAGGAATAGGAGAGTTATCCCCTACACGTATGTCTTTGTCTCTAGCCGATAGATCCGTAAAGTATCCACGTGGTATAATTGAAAACCTTCTAGTCAAAGTGGATAAATTCGTCTTTCCCGTAGACTTTGTCGTTCTTGATATGGAAGCCGATGAGAAGGTTCCTATCATTCAAGGACGACCATTCTTGTGTACCACCAAGGCTATCATCGATGTCTTTGACGGGAAAATTACACTCCAAGTCGGTGAGGAGAGAGTTACTTTCGAGATAGCACGCTCCATGGAACATCCTAGTGGTTCTGATGACATTAGTAGTCCTTGTCATTCGGTATATTTCATAGAGTCTTTCCTATCATGTGTCGACCATTGCTTTGACTATATTAGTGGAGCCGATCTAGTTGAGCGTAGGATAGATGAGGTAGTTGAGAAGGTAGAGGAGGTTGTGAGTGAGAGTGAGGAAGTAGAAGAGAACGAGTGGGTCCCCGAAGTGCTAGAATTAAGTGAGGTCAAAAGTGAGAGTAAGAGTACACCTATAGAGAAACCCGCCCCATTAGAACTCAAAGTTCTCCCATCCCACTTAGAGTATGCGTTTTTAGGTGAGGGGTCGGATTTCCCCGTCGTTATTTCATCTAAGTTAGAAGAGGGAGAGAAGGGTAGGTTGTTAGAGGTGTTGAGAGTGAATAGGGAAGCCATTGCATGGCGTCTTTCGGATATCAAGGGCATAAGCCCGTCTATTGTACCCACCGGATACTCACGGGAAGATGATTATAAGCCAGTGGTGCAACCTCAACGGCGCCTAAATCTGAACATGCAAGAGGTTGTTAAGAAGGAAGTGCTTAAGTTGTTAGATGCCGGGGTGATATACCCTATTTCCGATTCACCATGGGTTAGCCTGACCCAAGTCGTCCCAAAGAAGGGTGGGATGACGGTGATCATGAGAGAAAAGAACGAGTTAATCCCTTCTCGTACCGTTACCGGTTGGCGTGTATGCATAGACTACCGAAAGTTAAACGACGCCACCCGGAAAGACCATTTCCCCTTGCCATTCATTGACCAAATGTTGGAGCGTCTAGCGGGTCAACAATTTTATTGTTTTCTTGATGGATTTTCGGGTTATTTTCACATCCCCATCGCCCCAGAGGATCAAGATAAAACGACGTTCACATGCCCTTACGGCACTTATGCGTATTGCCGCATGCCTTTCGGGTTATGCAACGCTCCGGCTACATTCCAAAGATGCATGGTTGCTATATCCCAAGACATGCTTGAGACTTCCATGGAGGTTTTCATGGATGACTTCTCGGTTTATGGCACCACCTTCGAACAATGTCTTCTAAATCTTGATAGGATGCTTAAGAGGTGCATAGAGACAAATCTTATGTTGAATTGGGAGAAGTGTCACTTTATGGTGACGGAGGGGATTGTCCTAGGTCATAAGGTGTCTAGAGAGGGAATAAAGGTGGATAGGGCCAAGATAGATACCATAAGTAGATTGCCTCCACCTACTAGTGTCAAGTCCGTTAGAAGCTTCCTAGGTCATGCAGGCTTTTATAGGCGTTTCATAAAGGATTTTTCCAAAATTACACGCCCCTGACCCGACTTTTGGAGAAGGATGTACCTTTCGTCTTCGACGAAGAATGCATCAAGGCATTTGACTTCTTGAACGAAAAACTCGTTAGTGCCCCTATCCTTGTTTCGCCCGATTGGAGCTTGCCTTTTGAGCTCATGTGCGATGCAAGCGATTATGCCGTAGGTGCGGTCTTAGGTCAAAGAGTCGATAAACACTTTCATCCAATCTACTACGCGAGCAAAACTTTAAATGGTGCTTAAGAGAACTATACCACCACGGAAAAAGAGCTCTTAGCCGTAGTGTTTGCGTTTGATAAGTTTTGCTCATATCTCGTGCTTTCCAAAACCACCGTGCCACCGACCATGCCGCTTTGCGTTTTCTATTCCAAAATAAAGACATGAAGCCGCGTCTCATTAGATGGATTCTTTTGCTCTCCGAGTTTGATATAGAAATTAAGGATAAAAAAGGAGTGGAAAATGTGGTCGCCAACCATTTGTCACGTTTAGAGGATCCAAAGAGAGAGGAGGTTCGTGAGGATTCCATAGGAGACACTTTTCCTCATGAAACCATAGACTTTGTAAGTGCCGAGGTAGAGGGTTTGCCATGGTTCTCGGACTTGGCAAATTATTTAGCGACGGAGATCTTGTGAGGGGTTTGTCATATCAACAAAAGAAAAGGCTTCTTAGGGATGCTAGGAAGTATATTTGGGATGACCCGTAACTACTTAGGATAGGTGGAGATAGAGTGCTTAGAAGGTGTGTTTCAAAAGAGGATGGGTTAAACATCCTTAGACATGTGCACGAAGGTTTAACGGGAGGCCATCACGGCCCAAATGTGACGGCACAAAAGGTTTTCGATAGTGGTTTCTATTGGCCGACGGTAGTTAAGGATGCCGTAGAGTTTGTTAGGACATGTGACCATTGCCAACGTACCGGCAACATCTCATCCAAGGATGAAATGCCCCAAAATCCCTTCCAAGTTCTTGAAATCTTTGACGTTTGGGGCATTGACTTCATGGGACCTTTCCCATCTTCGAGTGGGAATAGGTACATCCTTGTGGCCATTGACTATGTCTCAAAGTGGGTGGAAGCTCAAGCTTTTCCTACTAATGACGCCCGAGTGGTGGTCAGATTCCTTAAAAAGTTATTCACACGTTTTGGAGTTCCTAAAGCTATAATAAGTGACCGTGGTACGCATTTTTGCAATTCCGCCATGGAAAAGGCACTTGCACGCTACGGTGCCACTCATCGTCTTTCCACCGCATACCACCCGCAAACTAGTGGCCAAGTAGAGAATGCTAATCGAGGGGTGAAGAGAATCTTAGAGAAAACGGTAGGAAAAAGTAGAAAGGATTGGTCGGAAAAGCTCGATGATGCTTTGTGGGCATTCCGCATCGCCTACAAAACACCGTTAGGAACGACACCCTTCATGGTTGTGTATGGCAAAGCTTGCCATCTCCAGGTAGAGTTAGAGCATAGAGCTTTGTGGGCTTTGAAAACCGTTAACCTCGACCTTACCGAAGCCGTAAGAAGGAGGTTCTTCCAAATTCATGAGTTGGAAGCTTTGAGGGATGCCGCCTATGAACGATCTTGGAGTATCAAAGAAAAAACTAAGGCATTGCATGTAACACCTCGAATTTTTGTGTCCAATGATGTGTTAACACGTGTCATTTGTTTACACGTGGCATCTATAATAAATAAAGGACTAATTTTGACAAACCTTGAAAGTATATATAAAATTCGAGGGTTATAAATGTCAACAAGGGTAAACATACTGTATAGTATCCCTAAATAATGCTTAAACCTTCAATCGAATAAATTATAGATCGTACAAAAATAAAACGCGGAAGAAAGTGAGAGATTACAAACTACAGGGGTTAACTGTGTCAACATGTTTAATAATACCTCTGAGTGACCCTTTAACGTTCCAAAGACTTTGTAACGGTATTATACCCTCACTAAAATAATATATATGAATTTCGCGAAGTTTCGATATGAAACGAGAAAGTTACGATCGAATTCGTAGAAGAAGGGTTAAAAGCGTCAACAGTGAAAGTTAAGGCTTTCCAATATAATTAATAAATAAACCGGGGACTTAATAACGCGGGTAATTAACACGAGGCCCCTATCGGTAAATAACCAAGGGCCAAACCGCAAAGTTACCCCTTCAAAACCGAAAGGTCAGGCAAATCATTACGAAAGATTTCGATATTAATGGCCCGATTCTGTAATCATTATAAAAGATTTGAAAAATCCAGAAAATATAACCTCACGCGACCCGCGTAAGGTTTCAACATAAGTTGAGGCGGGCCACGAGCCTCCTCAATAACGCGTCTGAACTTCTAATCCCAAGCGACCCGCGTAAAAGTTGCATGGAATGTCCATGCGGGTCGCGTAAAGTGCCCAGATGCAGAAACTTTGTAACTACTTGGCTTTTGCAAACTTGAACGATCAAACCACAAACAAAGAGGCATGGGCACCCTACAAATGACCCATATCACTTAGGGGACACCTACCATTACCTCTGGTCAGATGGTAGTGCTTGCAATGATCAACAAAGCTTGGCATTGGCTATAAATAGCATGCCTTAAGCATAACAATTCACACAACTCAAAAACACTTATATCTGATCATTCAAGAGCTCTCTAGCTTTCCCTTCTGTTCTCTCATCAAGAGTTAACTTCTGTAAGTCGTTCATAACCATTTTGGTTTCACATTTCCATAGTTATAGCCTATAAACGCAACCGTCGTAACTAACGGTTGTCATTGCAATATCTTGCAAATGGTTCAGTCTTATGACGAATCAAAAGTAGTTTTGAGTTGGTATTTATGTGGGTAATAAACCTCTAAAATGGTTCCCCCTGATCACCACTCTAACTATGTCAATTATCGAGTCAAACGTGCGGCTAAAAAGTCAACAGAAAGCTATTTTAGCGATTTATGCATAATCTGTAATATATATGTTATGGAACCTGTTTTGACAATCATAAAACATGATAATAAGTATATAAACATGTTTGCGCTCGTTTGAATCGATCATTTGCTATATAAAACCGGTTCGGAGCCGAAAGTCGCAAAAGTTTGACTTTTGCTTTGACTTCAGTTCTGACCCGTTTTAGTGAGGTATAAATATACCTTAGGACTCTCTTAGGACCAGGTCACATGTTGGTATAAGCCTCTGTGGTCGGTTCATGAGTTATCCGAGTCTTTTACATATTTCCGTCATTCGCCTAAAAGTTGACCGTAACGGCCTTTTAAAATTAAAACGAGTATTTCGGACACGTGAACGGACCAAAACCTTGCTTATTAAATTATAAGCATGTCCTTAAAGTTTCACGTCAATCCGAAGTCTAGAATGAGAGTTATGCTAAAAGGCGCACTTTTAAGAAAGTTTTACAATTAACGGCGCAATTAGCATAACGCCCATCTAACCCAAGTTTTCGTCACCAAAAATTTTACCCACTGTGGTAAAATAATATTTTGGGAATTTTAAAGATTTTTAATAATTTTTACCTTGCTCATAACCTGCGGTTATGGCTACGGTTCGGTAAATACCGAATATGCCCTTTTTGGCCAAAACGGGAGTTCTACAAGGTCTTTTGACCCGATTCCAGTTGCTACTGGTTTTAAATCATAAATAAAGTATTTTAAGCTTTATAAGCTGTTCGGGAAACTCAGATTTCCTGTAGAACTCGAAAATCCCTTTTTAAAGTCTTTAAAATGACCGAAAAGCCCCTACGGGGCATAATATAAACTTAAACTCGTTACGGGCATTACGGAAGGTATCCTACTGATACCAAAATACTTTTAAGGCATATTGACTTAGGAAATAAGCGTACGACTCTTATGGTTAACCGTTTCGCCTATTTGCGCACACGGTACGGCTCATGGAACTAGTTTTCGTGCAATAGCCGATATGGGTCAAATTATATTATTTGAACCCCAAAATCCAGAGTATGAACTATAAACCCATATAAAACAAGTCTCTGAACTTGTTGGGTCCAAATCATACTCCATTCTCGGTTTTCGCCTTTTCGTGCGAATTAACCATATCTATATATCGGAATCAACCGGTTTAAGCTACGGCTACTATAAGGACCGTTAGGATTCTAAGAGGTTAATTAAAACCTTCGTTCCAGATTAGGAGCCCCAGTAAAAGCTATCGGTGACTTGATCTAAATTAAGGATTAATACTTGCAAAGGTAAATACTTTTGACTTATTTCCCCTATATGGGCTTGGGTTACGGTATACTAATACCGCTTGATTGAGCATTATATACTTCCATCGCTTAGGTGGTTAATTGATTAAATATGATTGGCTCATTTAAACAGTTTTGTTGCTTATAAGCCTTTGGGGGGTTTAATGACCGTTGTCCCGGATATCCTCGGCATCATTTTACGAAATGGCCACGACCATCGACATCCCGGTGTAGGCGTACACCCGGTATAAAGTGTCGACATTAAAAACTAAAAGACGTAGCCGTTGGTTTCTGTACTACGGTTTTACGCAAACGTGGTGTGTCTATAAATCTTTAACCCGGCACGACCCGGGCTACTGAACGCATAAAAGAACATGTAAAACGTTCACAAGATCATTATGAATTTTCCCAAGTTAAAAAGAGTTTGTGCCTTGTGCATTCAAATCAATTTTAATAAACATTTTCAAATGTGTCAGTTGAATGTATTTACCAGTGTAAACTGACGTATTTTCCCCAAAAAGATTAAGTGCAGGTACCTAAACGTAATTGGCTGGTATTAGCTCCCTAGCGTCGGGATAAGCCTCGCAAGCTTGATTGCAGTATCTGATGGAACAATACTTTATCTGTATTTACGATCCACTGTGGATATTCAACTTCTGTAATACATTTTGATATTACAATCAGAGGTTGAAATTTATATATTTATCCTATGCTTCCGCTGTGCATTATATAATTGTGTGGTTTGACTATATTGTTGCCAACATCGTCACGGTAATCCCCCACCGGGCCCACCGGTGAGACACGTGGAAATCGGGGTGTGACAGGTTGGTATCAGAGCCAACATTGAGTGAATTAAACACTATCCTATTGTGTTTAATCTCAATGACACAATTGCACATACTTGAGTCTAGACAAGAACTTAGGACAAATTCGGATTGATACTCCTTTTTGTCTTTATTTTTCGATTTGATTTTTAATAAGTTTTGGAGCAGGAAAATGCCACCTGTTATATTCCGAGGAAGAGGAAGGGGACGAAGAGGCCGAGGAGAAATCGTGACACATCACGATCAAGAAGCTGGACCATCTGGTACAAGACATCCTTCGATGACACGAAGCGAAGAGCCACAACGACGAAGAGATCTTTACGAACCAGCGAGGCATTCCACTTCGCACAGCTCGACGCCATCCTACCGGCACTCCTTTGGGCCAGATTCAGAAAATAATCCCAACAACCCACAACCTTCCTTCATACCTCTACAACGTTCGGTTTCGCACCGGAATTACGACGACCCTACTCCCTACTACGTAGCTCAGTTTAATCCGGCTGACTACATACAGGAACCTTCAGGATTTGTTCCGCTTGGTCCTCAAGACCACTTTTCTGAAGATCCCATGGAGGAAGATGAGGATCCAACTGAACCAGCTCGTGGTACGCCCACGCATCCGATAGAAGTATCTGATGGATCTTCATATCATGGTCCGCAGTATCAAGGCCCAGATAGCTTTATGGCCTTATTTGACCGACATGAGTGGTACAACACACCATCCCATCAGACACAACAACCGAGACATCCACAGGATCCCTCTGAGGATTCACGCTTTGAGGCAGTTACGCCACCACCTCCGCCACCGGCACAACCAGTAATACCTGATCCGCCGAGGCGTAGGAGGACCAATGCTCGTATGTCTACACGAGGAGGAGGGGGTAACCACTTCAGCACTCCTCGACATTCTAGTAGCAGCCACTATCCGCCGCTACAAGAAGAAGGACCTTCAAGTCCTATACAAGAAGCGAACTCCGCACCTACTGCACGAAATTCGCCACCATTTGGGTATGACCAACCCATACCAGCTTACACAGGTCCAACGGCTTACAACCCGTTTGAACCGTCACAAGCACAATACAACTACGGCTATGAGCGCGACCCATATGTGGTGTCGGCTAGATATAATGCGCGCTACCCTGACGGAGCACATGGAAACATGGGACCACCGGATTACTCAGCTCATGGGTATCCAATACCTCCCAGACCTCCAGTTCCGCATCAAGCGCCACAACCACGATTCTCTCCTCCTGAACAGGAAGAAATACTCCATCGACTAGATCGAGTGGAGAGAGAATTCGAGGAAGAGAAGAAAAGCCACCGAGGATTTCTCAAGGGCTTGGCGAATTTACTAAAGGGCAAGAAGAAGAAACGTGACCATTAGCCCTTAATAGTTGTACTACTGTAATTTCTACTTTAAAATAAGTCCCTGTGTGGACAACTTATCGTATTTCAGTCCCTACGTGGACTTATCTTTAGTCCTTGCATGGACACCTATCTTATATTAGTCCCTGCGTGGACTTGTCACTTATTTTAAAACCTCTATGGAGGTATGTATTATTTGAAAGACCCGTTTAGGGCAATATGTAATTGTATTTGAGATTTTGGAATGTATGTTATGAGTGTTGTTTTAATACATATAAAATAAATCAAAACCATTCCTTTTATATTGATCTGCCTAAATAAAGAATCTTAAAAGGTGAAACCTAGCTTGGGGTCTTTTAAGATCTAGTCAAGATGGTACGACCTAACTGAAAAGATTCTGATTCCCTGTTAACCTTTGTACGCATGTTAACATTCATGGCAGATGTGATTCGTTATAATCACGCATGTCATTCTTATACAATAATCCTTTAAGGATTTCAAAACCCAACTAAATGATATATAAATCGTGGGTTAAATCACCAATGAAGGTGATCAATATTAAAGACATCCATTAGTGATGCAATGCCTACGGGCCAGTATTATAAAAACATCCATTAGTGATGCAGTGCCTACGGGCCAGAACTATTAAGACATCCATTAGTGATGCAATGCCTACGGGCCAGTATCATAAAAACATCCATTAGTGATGTAGTGCCTACGGGCCAATATTATTAAAACATCCATTAGTGATGTAGTGCCTACGGGCCAACCATATTAAGACACCCATTAGAGGTGTAGTGCCTATGGGCCATAATAATTGTCTTATAAAGACAAGAGGCAGTGGTAGTCTATGACTCTCTGTCAGAAAGAGATAAAAGAACTGCGGTTCAATTCTCTATGCCTTTGATTCTCTGAAATCTCGGCTATATTATAAAACATCATCATGATTAGGCTTTATGCCGCCAGTACTATTTATATAGTTAAAATAGGATATATTCAAATCCTAATATTTAAAGAAATAAAAAGTTAACCCAATATGGTCTCTGTACCATGGTTGACAAATTGTCATAAAAGACAATCACATAATAATCTCCTAAATTAAAATTTTGTTATCTTCTGTAACAGATTCAAGTTACAATGGCGGATCCCAATGGAGAGAACAGCCACACAAACGAAGATGACTATGACAATGCGTCAGTACATTTGACAGGCGCACAGCTAAAGGCTCTGATCAACAATGCTGTCCAGGCAGCTATTGATCGTCAAAATACTGAGTCTCAAGGCAGAACTGTGTCAAAACCACCCTCTAAACCAAAGACACACTCCAAACCACCCTCTGAACCCAAGAAAGATGACGACAAGCATTCGTCTACTGAGCACAGCGTTCACCGCGATAGAGAATATACTGATGCGTCCAGTGCTAAGGGTTGCACCTACAAATACTTTGTATCATGCAAGCCCCGTGAATTTACAGGGGAAAAAGGTGCGGTTGATTGTATCACCTGGCTGGACGAGATGGACACGATTGTGGACATCAGCGGGTGCGCTGAGAGGGACGTGGTTAAGTTTGTGTCCCAGTCATTCAAGGGCGAGGCCCTGGCATGGTGGAGAGCTCTGGTGCAGGCTTCAGGTAAGTCTGCCTTGTACAAAATGTCATGGGGGGAGTTTATTACCCTCATAAAAGAAAACTACTGCCCTCAGCACGAGGTTGAGAAGATTGAGGCTGATTTTGTCTCACTAGTGATGACAAACCTGGATTGTCAAGCTTATCTGACAAGTTTTAACACTATGTCACGCCTGGTGCCATATCTTGTGACACCAGAACCACGAAGAATTGCCCGATTCATTGGGGGCTTAGAGCCGGCGATCAAGGCCAGCGTAAAGGCCTCTAGGCCAACGACCTTCAGGTCAGTTACTGACCTCTCCTTGTCTCTTACACTTGATGCTGTCCGTCTGAGGGCACAAAGGAGCAAGGAGGCTGAAAAGCGAAAGCGTGAGGATGATACCTCACGAAAGTCTGGGAAAAAGCACCGTGGAAATGGTGAGGGCAAGAGAGGGTCGGAGGCAAAGAAGGAGGGGCAAACTGATGGAAGACCTCACTGCAAGGTCTGCAAGAAACCTCACTCCGGAAAGTGTAGGTTTGCGTCTGGTTCGCAGTCGCAACAAAGGACTCCACCCTGTGGGCTATGCAAGTCCAAGGAGCATAAGACAGTGGAGTGCAAAAAGATAAAGGACGCAACCTGCTATAATTATAATGAAAAGGGGCACATAAAGAGTAATTGCCCGAAGTATGCCAAGAAGGCAGAAGAGACTAAGAAGACAAACGCGAGAGTTTTTCGCTTGGATGCAAAGGAAGCGGTCAAGGACGACAATGTGCTTACAGGTACTTTTCTCGTAAATAATATATTTGCAAGAGTACTATTCGATTCTGGCGCTGACAAGTCCTTTGTAGACCAGAAATTTTGCCAACTACTAAATATGCCAATCAAAACCCTTGACGTGAAATACGAGGTAGAGTTAGCAGACGGCACGATAGAAACCGTCTCTACTATTCTAGAAGGATGTGAAATATCCATTAGGAACCATTCTTTTCCTTTATCTCTACTTCCTTTCAAACTTGCGGGTTTTGATATCGTGCTAGGCATGGACTGGTTATCCCATAACCAGGCCCAAATCATTTGCGGCAAAAGGCAAATAGTTTTAAAGACTCCGAGTGGTGAATCTCTTACCATTCGAGGGGATACGCATTACGGATTGCCCGAAGACGTATCTATGCTGAAAGCTTCAAGGTGTTTGAACAGAGGCTGTGTAATTTACATGGCTCAGGTGATAATTGAAGAACCAAAGCCGAAGATCGAGGATCTTCCTGTCATTTCTGAATACCCCGAGGTTTTTCCTGAAGAACTACCTGGTTTGCCACCAGATAGACAAGTGGAGTTCAGAATTGACATCATTCCTGGAGCAGCTCCGATAGCAAGAGCACCTTACAGATTAGCGCCAACGGAAATGAAAGAACTGAGGACCCAGTTGGATGAACTGCTGGCGAAAGGTTTTATCAGACCTAGTTCATCTCCCTGGGGAGCTCCTGTCCTATTTGTAAAGAAGAAGGACGGATCGATGCGGTTGTGCATCGACTATAGAGAACTGAATAAAGTTACCATAAAGAACAGATATCCTTTACCAAGGATCGATGATCTGTTCGACTAGCTGCAAGGAGCAAGCTACTTCTCCAAGATCGACTTAAGGTCGGGTTATCATCAACTAAGGGTCAGAGATGAAGATGTATACAAGACTGCATTTAGGACTCGCTATGGTCATTACGAGTTCCTAGTGATGCCTTTTGGGCTCACAAATGCACCGGCTGCATTCATGGATCTCATGAATCGCGTTTGCAAGCCATACTTGGATAAATTCGTCATAGTCTTCATCGACGATATCCTTATCTATTCTAAAAGCCAAGATGACCACGAGAAGCACCTCCGTTGCATTCTCGAATTACTACAGCGTGAGAAACTCTACGCCAAATTCTCGAAATGTGAATTCTGGCTACGAGAAGTTCAGTTTTTAGGACACGTTGTGAGTGAGCGTGGTATCCAAGTGGATCCCGCTAAGGTAGAGGCAGTCATGAACTGGCAAGAGCCAAAGACGCCTACCGAAATCCGTAGTTTCCTGGGATTAGCAGGATATTACCGGAGATTTATTGAGAATTTTTCAAGGATTGTTGCGCCCTTGACTTCCTTGACCAAGAAGAAAGAAAAGTACATTTGGGGCCCGAAGCAGCAAGAGTCTTTCGAAATACTGAAGCAAAAGCTAAGCAACGCACCTGTGTTGACATTACCGGAAGGTACAGATGAATTCGTAGTTTACTGCGATGCATCACACACAGGCATGGGGTGTGTTCTTATGCAAAAGGGCAAGGTGATTGCCTATGCTTCAAGGCAATTAAAGGTGCATGAAAAGAATTACACCACCCATGATTTGGAGTTGGGTGCCGTTGTATTTGCACTGAAGTTGTGGAGGCATTACCTTTATGGTATTAAATTTGTGATTTATTCTGATCACAAAAGCCTCCAGCACCTGTTCAACCAGAAAGAGTTGAACATGAGACAACGCCGTTGGATGGAAACCCTGAATGATTATGACTGTGAAATCAGGTACCATCCTGGCAAGGCGAATGTGGTCGCCGATGCATTGAGCAGGAAAGAAAGGGTAAAACCCATTCGAATCAATGCCAAGAGCATTGAAGTTAAAAATAATTTGATTGAAAGGATTTTGGCTGCACAGCGAGAGGCTGTGTTGGAAGCTAATTATCCAAATGAAAAACTGGGAGTAACTGAGGAGCAGTTGACTCTTAGCAAGGATGGAATCCTAAGACTGAATGGACGTATATGGGTTCCAGTTTACGGAGGACTACGTGATGTGTTCTCCAGGAAGCCCATAGTTCCAAATACTCAGTCCATCCTGGTGCTGATAAGATGTACCAAGACTTAAAGGCAAATTATTGGTGGATAGGCTTGAAAAAGTCTGTAGCCGCCCATGTAGCAAAGTGCTTGACTTGTGCTCAAGTCAAGGCCGAGCACCAAAAGCCGTCTGGCTTGCTACAACAGCCTGAACTTCCCGAGTGGAAGTGGGAATGCGTAACTATGGACTTCATAACCAAGTTACCCAAGACCAGGAAAGGAAACGATACAATATGGGTCATAGTCGATAGGCTGACTAAATCAGCTCATTTTCTACCCATTAAGGAGACGTATAGCTCCGATATGCTAGCCCAACTTTATGTTGATAAGATTGTAGCCTTACACGGCATACCTGTGTCTATTATTTCCGACAGGGATACTAGATACACGTCACACTTCTGGAAGAGTTTCCAGCAATCTTTGGGCACGCGTTTAAATTTTAGTACGGCTTACCATCCACAGACGGACGGTCAAAGTGAGCGTACTATCCAAACGCTAGAAGACATGCTTCGTGCATGTGCGATCGATTTAGGTGGTAACTGGGATAAGAACCTACCCCTGATCGAATTCTCCTACAATAATAGCTACCACACCAGCATAAAGGCTGCGCCTTTTGAGGCATTATATGGTAGGAAATGCAGATCGCCTGTTTGTTGGGCGGAAGTAGGAGAGGTCCAATTGTCGGGACCAGAGATTGTTTTCCAAACAACGGACAAGATTGTCCAGATCCGGGAATGTCTCAAGGCTGCCCGCGATAGGCAGAAGAGCTACGCTGATCCAAAGCGTAAGGATTTTCACTTCGAAGTAGGTGAAAAGGTATTACTTAAGGTGTCACCCTGGAAGGGGGTGATGCGTTTCGGCAAGAAGGGCAAGCTGAGTCCGAGATACATAGGGCCTTTTGAGGTCATTGAACGAGTCGGATCAGTTGCCTATAAACTAAACTTGCCTGAAGAGCTCAATGGAATTCACAATGTGTTCCACATCTGCAATCTCAAAAAGTGCTTCGCCGACGAATCGTTGGTGATTCCCCACACAGATGTGCATATAGATGAGAGCTTAAAGTTCATAGAAAAACCTTTGTCGATTGAGGATCGACAGGTAAAGAAGCTTCGCAGAAAGCACGTACCGATTGTTAAAGTCAAATGGGATGCTCGTAGAGGTCCTGAATATACGTGGGAAGTCGAAGCTACAATGAAAGAAAAATACCCTTATTTATTTGAGTAAATCTCGGGTCGAGATTTATTTTAAGGGGGTGAGGATGTAACACCTCGAATTTTTGTGTCCAATGATGTGTTAACACGTGTCATTTGTTTACACGTGGCATCTATAATAAATAAAGGACTAATTTTGACAAACCTTGAAAGTATATATAAAATTCGAGGGTTATAAATGTCAACAAGGGTAAACATACTGTATAGTATCCCTAAATAATGCTTAAACCTTCAATCGAATAAATTATAGATCGTACAAAAATAAAACGCGGAAGAAAGTGAGAGATTACAAACTACAGGGGTTAACTGTGTCAACATGTTTAATAATACCTCTGAGTGACCCTTTAACGTTCCAAAGACTTTGTAACGGTATTATACCCTCACTAAAATAATATATATGAATTTCGCGAAGTTTCGATATGAAACGAGAAAGTTACGATCGAATTCGTAGAAGAAGGGTTAAAAGCGTCAACAGTGAAAGTTAAGGCTTTCCAATATAATTAATAAATAAACCGGGGACTTAATAACGCGGGTAATTAACACGAGGCCCCTATCGGTAAATAACCAAGGGCCAAACCGCAAAGTTACCCCTTCAAAACCGAAAGGTCAGGCAAATCATTACGAAAGATTTCGATATTAATGGCCCGATTCTGTAATCATTATAAAAGATTTGAAAAATCCAGAAAATATAACCTCACGCGACCCGCGTAAGGTTTCAACATAAGTTGAGGCGGGCCGCGAGCCTCCTCAATAACGCGTCTGAACTTCTAATCCCAAGCGACCCGCGTAAAAGTTGCATGGAATGTCCATGCGGGTCGCGTAAAGTGCCCAGATGCAGAAACTTTGTAACTACTTGGCTTTTGCAAACTTGAACGATCAAACCACAAACAAAGAGGCATGGGCACCCTACAAATGACCCATATCACTTAGGGGACACCTACCATTACCTCTGGTCAGATGGTAGTGCTTGCAATGATCAACAAAGCTTGGCATTGGCTATAAATAGCATGCCTTAAGCATAACAATTCACACAACTCAAAAACACTTATATCTGATCATTCAAGAGCTCTCTAGCTTTCCCTTCTGTTCTCTCATCAAGAGTTAACTTCTGTAAGTCGTTCATAACCATTTTGGTTTCACATTTCCATAGTTATAGCCTATAAACGCAACCGTCGTAACTAACGGTTGTCATTGCAATATCTTGCAAATGGTTCAGTCTTATGACGAATCAAAAGTAGTTTTGAGTTGGTATTTATGTGGGTAATAAACCTCTAAAATGGTTCCCCCTGATCACCACTCTAACTATGTCAATTATCGAGTCAAACGTGCGGCTAAAAAGTCAACAGAAAGCTATTTTAGCGATTTATGCATAATCTGTAATATATATGTTATGGAACCTGTTTTGACAATCATAAAACATGATAATAAGTATATAAACATGTTTGCGCTCGTTTGAATCGATCATTTGCTATATAAAACCGGTTCGGAGCCGAAAGTCGCAAAAGTTTGACTTTTGCTTTGACTTCAGTTCTGACCCGTTTTAGTGAGGTATAAATATACCTTAGGACTCTCTTAGGACCAGGTCACATGTTGGTATAAGCCTCTGTGGTCGGTTCATGAGTTATCCGAGTCTTTTACATATTTCCGTCATTCGCCTAAAAGTTGACCGTAACGGCCTTTTAAAATTAAAACGAGTATTTCGGACACGTGAACGGACCAAAACCTTGCTTATTAAATTATAAGCATGTCCTTAAAGTTTCACGTCAATCCGAAGTCTAGAATGAGAGTTATGCTAAAAGGCGCACTTTTAAGAAAGTTTTACAATTAACGGCGCAATTAGCATAACGCCCATCTAACCCAAGTTTTCGTCACCAAAACTTTTACCCACTGTGGTAAAATAATATTTTGGGAATTTTAAAGATTTTTAATAATTTTTACCTTGCTCATAACCTGCGGTTATGGCTACGGTTCGGTAAATACCGAATATGCCCTTTTTGGCCAAAACGGGAGTTCTACAAGGTCTTTTGACCCGATTCCAGTTGCTACTGGTTTTAAATCATAAATAAAGTATTTTAAGCTTTATAAGCTGTTCGGGAAACTCAGATTTCCTGTAGAACTCGAAAATCCCTTTTTAAAGTCTTTAAAATGACCGAAAAGCCCCTACGGGGCATAATATAAACTTAAACTCGTTACGGGCATTACGGAAGGTATCCTACTGATACCAAAATACTTTTAAGGCATATTGACTTAGGAAATAAGCGTACGACTCTTATGGTTAACCGTTTCGCCTATTTGCGCACACGGTACGGCTCATGGAACTAGTTTTCGTGCAATAGCCGATATGGGTCAAATTATATTATTTGAACCCCAAAATTCAGAGTATGAACTATAAACCCATATAAAACAAGTCTCTGAACTTGTTGGGTCCAAATCATACTCCATTCTCGGTTTTCGCCTTTTCGTGCGAATTAACCATATCTATATATCGGAATCAACCGGTTTAAGCTACGGCTACTATAAGGACCGTTAGGATTCTAAGAGGTTAATTAAAACCTTCGTTCCAGATTAGGAGCCCCAGTAAAAGCTATCGGTGACTTGATCTAAATTAAGGATTAATACTTGCAACGGTAAATACTTTTGACTTATTTCCCCTATATGGGCTTGGGTTACGGTATACTAATACCGCTTGATTGAGCATTATATACTTCCATCGCTTAGGTGGTTAATTGATTAAATATGATTGGCTCATTTAAACAGTTTTGTTGCTTATAAGCCTTTGGGGGGTTTAATGACCGTTGTCCCGGATATCCTCGGCATCATTTTACGAAATGGCCACGACCATCGACATCCCGGTGTAGGCGTACACCCGGTATAAAGTGTCGACATTAAAAACTAAAAGACGTAGCCGTTGGTTTCTGTACTACGGTTTTACGCAAACGTGGTGTGTCTATAAATCTTTAACCCGGCACGACCCGGGCTACTGAACGCATAAAAGAACATGTAAAACGTTCACAAGATCATTATGAATTTTCCCAAGTTAAAAAGAGTTTGTGCCTTGTGCATTCAAATCAATTTTAATAAACATTTTCAAATGTGTCAGTTGAATGTATTTACCAGTGTAAACTGACGTATTTTCCCCAAAAAGATTAAGTGCAGGTACCTAAACGTAATTGGCTGGTATTAGCTCCCTAGCGTCGGGATAAGCCTCGCAAGCTTGATTGCAGTATCTGATGGAACAATACTTTATCTGTATTTACGATCCACTGTGGATATTCAACTTCTGTAATACATTTTGATATTACAATCAGAGGTTGAAATTTATATATTTATCTTATGCTTCCGCTGTGCATTATATAATTGTGTGGTTTGACTATATTGTTGCCAACATCGTCACGGTAATCCCCCACCGGGCCCACCGGTGAGACACGTGGAAATCGGGGTGTGACATTGCATGATAGGAGATTACGAGGATTGAAGGAGTTTAAGGTAGGTGATAAAGTGCTCTTATTCAATTCAAGGTTGAAATTGATAGCAGGGAAGTTAAAATCAAGATGGAGTGGACCGTATGTGGTAAAGGAGGTGTTTCCATACGGTACCGTGGAGTTATTTGATGAAGTTGACAAAGGAGTGTGGAAGGTAAACGGTCATCGCTTGAAACATTACTTGGGAGGTCCCATTGATACGACCGAAGAGGAAGAAATTCCTCTAGAGGACCCACCCACCTTCACCGAGCATTGAGTTGCAAAAGCTTCGTTTGTAGAGTATGTACCGTTTGTAAATTTCGTTATTTTTCGTAGTTTTTCGTGTTTGTGTTTTGTGTATCTGAGAAATTTGCAGGAAACGTACCTTTGAAGAGCTGAAAATGCGAAGAAAAAGTCATTCTAGGTAAGTCCCATACTTAGAAAAATTTTGGGATGGTTTGGGGAAGGTTGGGTAAAAGTTAAAAAAAATCCAAAGGCAAAAACTTGAAATTTTATGCAACTTTCTGTTAAAAAACGATGCTCGCGTCGCGCCACTACCATATACATTACATGGTGGCGCAGCGCCACCATGTGGGTCACCAAAAAGCTCTTTGAACCCCTTTCAAACGTTTTGAACCCCCAAATAATGAACCCTTTCATCTGAACCTAGCCGTGGCGCTACGCCACGGCCCACCCCAATTCCTGTCGCGCGACGCCAGCGTATCAATTAACGAAATAAAACCCTTTTTCCCATCATCAGTTCCCCAAACACCCAAAACCCTTTCTTCCATCGTCCCCATCGCCGATCCACCTTACACCCACCTTACACCCACCATATCTACACCATCCGACCACCGTTCTCCAAACCAAGACCACCTTTGTGACCGGATTTTCAACCCGAGCAAAACCCCTAAACTATTTTCACCATCTAGCCGCCACATCGTTGCGATTCGAGACCTAACTCACCTCAAAAATTTCATCTTTTCTCGCATAATTCATCGATTCAGGTATGTTCCTGGCTTGTTCTCTTGTCTATTTATTGTTTAGAGTCAGTTTGTCAGTTATTTGTGTCGAATCATATGGTCGGTTCAATCGAGTGTCTTGTGTCAAGTCTGGGTCGAGTAGGTCCTGTCGAGTGGTCATTTTTGTGTGTGTCGGTTCGGTAGAATCATGTCTCGGGTCTTTTAGTCCAGTCAGTCTAATCGAGTCAGTCGGTCCTCGGGTTGAGCTTTGTTGAGTCAGTTTTAGTCGGTTCAATCAAGTCGTCTTGTGTCAGGTCTGTAAGTTGTAGGATCGTTTTACCGACCAATTGAGTCAATAAGAGACAATACACACTGTTTGAGAGGCGGAATCAATCAAACAGAGTAGAATGGTGTAGAAAACAGAGATATCACTTTAAAACAGCTTTCTCATTAAAATTGAACTTGATTACACGCCAGGATTTTGGCAGCACTTCGTGGCAATGCAACTAATTCCGTGCCAAATAAGAAGATCATAAACCTATTTATAGTCTACCTAATTTCGTTTGAAAAAACAACATGACAATTCAAACGAAAATACAAATTCATGCGAAATTACAAGTTCTCACGAAATTACAATATACTTTCACACGAAATTAAGTTCTGTTTCATGTATGTGCCTTATTTCATGTGATGATGTAGGATTGTGATATCATATATATGATGTCATCATTGAGAATGATGACATCATTCTTGATCAGATCCACAACGAAACCAAGACTCGATATAAGACGAAGTCAACAGACATATGCACCAACATAAGTACAGTTGGGTTGAGCTTTGTTGAGTCAGTTTAGTTGATGGTGAGTCAGTGTGTAGGTTGTCGGGTCTTGTCGAATGTTTATGTATGGTTACTTTCGAGTCATTGTTTGAGTCTTGTGTGTCGAGTTGAGTCGTGTAGTTAATTTTTCATGGGACTACGGATGGCTCGGGTTGGGAGATGATAGTATACTTGATAGATTTGAGTGTGGGGATTCAAGGGTTTACACTCAAGTTGGGATTGGTTATGGTAGTCGGGTTGGTATTGAAATTGTTATGGTTTGATATTTGAATAGTTGGGTTTGATATGTTGAATTGAAGCTCCGACTTTGCGCATTGAAACTACATTTTTGCATTCGAAAGAAACTTCCTTTCATTAGGTGGAATCTTTCGACGCTAAAATTTATTTTCAAAACAACTAAAAGGTAACTACATTTCAAGCGCGAATTGGACTTCAATGTCATTGTTCGGCACTTTGGCTCTTAATTGGGACAATTAAAAGTGCCGATGGGGGGTAGTGTACATTGAGTCTAGTTTAGTGTTTTCGCGTCGTCATTGAGTCGTTTTAGCATAGTTTTGAGTAGGGTTTAGTATTGTTTGGGTTTACTTGCACGTACAAGTGGTTTAAGCTCGCCTGTACTCAATCTCCATTCGGGCGAGTTTAACTACCACTTAGCAATTGTAAAAAGTAACCCGCTTGTGTTAGAATTAGCCGCGAATGAAATGCTATACGGCTATTCTTTATTTTTTTGAGAAATTATTAAAAAATATATATATAAAAAATATAAAAAATTCAAAAAAATTATAAAACTTAAAAATACCAAAAATAGTTTGTTATTGCTGACTGTCTGCTTGTTTTGTCTTCAAATTTATCTGTTTTGCATGCATGGCTAGTAGTTCTCACGGAGGAAAAGGTAGAAAAACAGGAGCGGGTCAGTCAGCACCGCAGCAGGATCCGGTTCCTCAAGAAACACCGATTATTCAAATAGCGGCCGATGATCTGAAATTGAGAAAAATCAAGTATCAAGCAACTTATAACTTTATTCCGGATCAGAAAATGCATCTAGCAGTAAATCACCCGATTCTGAAATTTGAGGTGAATGAGCCAGAATGGATTAAGTTTGACAAACTGAAAGATACTGAGCTACTGCAGCATCGGGTTATCGATTGGAGTTGGGTGGAGGAGATAGGTTCGTTACAGGAAGTGCAGGACATTGTGGATCGTAAGTTATCTAACACGATGGAGTGCACACAGCCTCAGTATGAGGAGTTAGTACTGGAGTTTCATAGTACGTGGTTACATAAGGAAGGGAAGTTCGAGCAGGACACAGTTGTGTCGTTTAGTTTGGGTAGGCAAGTGTATGAAATGAATATGGCGCGGTTTGCTATAGTTTCGGGGTTGTATGCCGAAGAGGAGGTGAAGAGGCCGGAGTTTGTTACTTTCTTGAGGGGTGCGTATAATAAGCCTAGGGATTATGGTGTTGGTGCGACTGAGTTGGAAGAGTTTTGGAGTACGATTTCTGATCATCCGTTCGCATCTACGAATCTGATCACATCGGTTCGTAATCCGGTGTATAGGTATGTGCTGAAGTGTTAGGATCTGAGTTTGGTTTTGATTGTGATTTATGTTTGAATTAAGATGAATAATGAATGAGTAGTGTAGCGGAATATAAATGGAAACAAACTTTTCACAATCAAACAGGAGAATTGCTTTCAACACACATTTTCACAATGAACCGAATGCTTAAATTTATTCCAAACACCGATTACAATTGCATGTATGCAACAAACTCCCCCTCAGCCTGAGCTCAGTGATTTGTTCGTACAGGAAGAAGGTGGTGAAGAGCTAACAGAACAGTACAGGGTCCTGTTCTATTTATAGGCACGGACAAACCACTGAAGCATCTAAGCTGACGTCACCATGAAAGTGACATCTAACCTCCTAACAAACTCTAACATCTGATCTATACAACCACTGCTATGCTAACAACTGTTATACATTACATTTCATAAAGACAAACTAAACTACTGCTGAATCTTTCCACTGATGTAAACCCAGCAGTACTTGATATAACCCAGCAGTGCTTGTCTTCAAGGCAGTAGATTGAACAGCAGGGCTTTAGTCTTCATTAGTCTTTGACTTGATCAACAGTTGTAGGTCAGCAGTTGTACCGATCAGTGATTTGGAGGTCAGCAGATGTTGAAACCACTTTCAAGGGGAGAGACTTGATGACATACATCTGCTTATTCTGGATCCACTACTCTGATCCAGTTTTGGCTTTAATTATTTGTTCCTCTGATAGGGTTCAATCCCAACAATCTCCCCCTGGAACAGATAATGCCAAAACTTGTCATTATTGGAAGATCTTTATTGCCTCATCAACAGTTCCCTTATTTGCCCTTTGAGTTGTAGCTCAAAGGCTAAGGCATCTGTGTCATCTTCATCCCTGCACAGTTGAAGATCAAGGAGATCCTGCAAATCTTCAAGACTTAGGCCAAGTGCTTATTCCCTTGTTATTTTCTTCACTTCTCCACTAGACTTGATCACTGTCAGTACATGGTTCGGTTTGTCAGTTTTCCACTTTAGTACTTTTGAGTCTGGTGGGTTTCTTGGGAGATTTTTATTAGATGAGGTGTTTGGTGATACTGGCCTATTGATGACTGACGGAGCAGTACTTGCAGGTTGATCCAATCCAAGAGTTTCTACAATCATCTTCTTAATGCCCTCTTTTACAAGGTCATCACCTGCCATTAACTCTTGTATTGTTTCAGCATCCAACTGTTTTTGTTGCCTTCTTTTATAGATGGCTGCACCAGCTAGAGCAGTGGCTCTCCTGATTTGCAGCTTTGGTGGTCTTGTTGAAACCTCTGCTTCAGGGTAATCAGGTTTTTGTGGAACATTATGATCTTTCTTCCTTAATTCCTCCAACCTTTTGTAGGTGGACCTGACTTTGTCTTCTTTCCATCTCAACACTTGATTTAAGGACCCATAATCAGCAGCATCTAATTCCTCTTTCATTCTCCTCAGCTCTACCTTTTTATCAGGTACATTCTTTTTGTACTTTGCCCAATCAGGAGGAGTATGTTTGACTTTGTTTTTGATCATGTCTTGAATCCTGGCTGCTTCACTTTCCAGCTCAGGAATGGTCCAGTCTTTATACATGTGTCTTTCTCCCTTGTATTTTTTGTGAATCATGATATTTTCAACATAATCTTTTCTCAGGGATTCATCTGCCTTTTCTGATATCTACTGGCACACATTCTTTGCAAATTGTTCCAAAGAACTGACTTATGTGAGCAAGAATTGGTAGTTCAGTTGAATTTCTCTATCAGATTTCCCTTGTGAATTTCTTTTAGAGATATCCTCAGCTTGTTTAGCTTTGACTTTCAAATATTCTTCAATATTATTGGGCCTGGGATATCCTTCAACAGATGGTAATCTCCTTTTTGCAGGGTCATCCTCATAATAAAAGGACTTGATTTCTTCTCTGACTGCTATAAGTTCAAGAGGAAATTGAACACCTACAGGAGCTATTGGCTTTTGAATCTGAGCTGATGAGAGAGGAACAGGGTTTGGTATGGTAACAAGTGATAGAGATTTTGAAGATTTTGGTGGTGGTGAAGTATCATCATCTTTCAGAATTAGTCTTATCCTTTTTGGTTGAGGAGAGACTGGTGATGTTTTGGGTGGATCAGTGGTGGTGATTTGAGTGGTAGAAGGTGGCTGACTAACAGTTGTTGAAACAACTGGTGTTTCAACCACTGTTGTCATTACAACAGATCTTGTGACATCTGAAGTCTTCTGCTTTTTAGCAGAGGATGATGGTGGTGAGGCTTTTTTTGGTGGTGAAGTGATTTTTGGTGGTGGTGGTGGTAGGGCAGTGGTTGTGGCGTGTGTTGAAGTGGTGTGTGTTGAAGTGGTGACAGGTGTTTGGCTGACAGTTATTGAAACTACTGAAATATCAGCAGTTGTTGATACATCAGGTGTTATAGCAACTGTTTGGGTGGAAGATTGATGTTGGGGGCTTTTGGACGGTGGTTTGGGAGTATGCTTTGTGGGTCTGGATGGTATGGATTTGGGTTCCCTCACTTTTCTAATGGGATTTCTTTTTGGCTGAGGATTTTTAACATCCTTTGGCTCAGAACAACCCTGCGTATTCAGCTCCATATAAGCTCTTTTCTCCTTATTCCACCTGGATATGTCCTTTGCCTCTCTATCCCTTTTTACACTTGCTTTTGCTTCATCAAGTGCATTTGTGGTAACATCAATATTTTTGCTACCATCTGGCAAGGGAATCTTTTTAGTCATGGCATCCTTTTCTGGTTCAACATAAAGACCATCATCTATTCCCTTCTTCTTCCACTCCTTAATTTTCTCCCCCTTTTTGGCATTATCTGGGGGTAGTTGATCAATGAAGAGAACAGTAGGAAGAGCAGTGCCAGTGGTGTTCAAGATGTGGGCCTTTATAGCCTTAATGTCTGCTTGGGTGTTTCTAAACCTGGACTCCATTATGTTTCTCAGTTTTTGTACATGTATTGCATGTTGCTGATCAGCCATTTGTCTTTGTTGTTGGAGAAAAGGTTGAAATAAACTCCATAACTCATCTGCAGCAGGTGCTAGTGGTGGAGCAGGTGCTTGAGTTGGAACAACAGTGGGTTGCACCTTTTGAACTTTCAACAACTGTTGCAGCATTTCTTTGATTTCTGCAACAGAGTTATCCAGTTTTTCAACTCTATCCGTCAATTCTAGGTACTTTAAACCATCACCCAACTTAATGGGATCATCTGATTTCCCACTAGCAGTGGTTGTAACAATGGTTGATGCAGGGAGTGTACTCCAAACATCATCCACTGATGCCCCTTTTTCTTTGTTTTGGGGACTTCTTCCTTCAACACTTGGTAACCTTTTGATGGTACCAGTGGTCAAAACAAACTCACTAGTGGTTAGCAGAGGTGCTATAGAAGGAATTGCCTCCAAGGAAGTCTTATTGATGTAACCACTGTCCAAATGTAAACCAGTGGGTTCAACACTTGTAGTGGCTGCTTCACTTGGACTACCACCAAGAGTTACTTGTAACTCAAGGGGTGTAACCTCCTCAGGTTGTGTTCGTGGGTTAGCAATGATTGATACATCAGACCCAATCATTTGTTAAGGCATATTCTCATTAACAGGTGATTGAGAAGGACTGGTTTGTGCCTGGTTCAAATCATGAGCATCCAACAAGATTTTTGTTTGTGGGGGAATTGTGGAGGTGAGGTTGGGTGTAGAAAGAGAGTTGGCCCCGGGCATTGGGCTGTGGATGATGGAAGCAAGTGATTCCAGAGCATCATATTGTGGTGTCCCTATTTGTACAACTTGTTCTTTTTGAGAAGAAGCAGGAGGAGTTTCAGCCATAGGTTGAGATATTTCTACCAACTGCTGTGAGGAAGTAGCAGCAGTGGTTTCTTGTGACTTTTGTGCTGTCACTGGCAGTTGCTCTTGTATCTCATCCTCTAGAGTTGCCTTTTTGATAGGTTTGGGGGGCCTTTGAGTTTTCTTTTGTTTTGGCTTTTTGAGGATTGTAGGTGTGGGTTTCAAAGCAGTTGTTTTGCTGCAATGATCACCTTGAGCAGTAGGCTCAGCACCAGATACCTGAGGAACAGTGGTAGCTGCTAAATTCTGCTCAGGCACCTCTGCTTGTGTTTTACAAGGTGTTGACATTCTTGTAAAAGTTTCAGCAGTTAAGCTGTTTATTTGAAAAGATTCACCTTGTTTTATTGCAGAAGCATCATCCTTACCAAATTTCTTTTCAAGATAATAGCTTAGAAATCTTGGAAAAAGTAAGAATGGCTTTTTATCAACATTTTTGACCAAATCATTAAAGATTTCCTGGGAATAATTGAAATTTTCATCTTGAAGAATAGCATACCCCAGGTTTTGAATCTTTAATGGTATCTCAATAAAAGAAGTGGTTTTGTTTGAAACACACATTAACAGGGTATGAAATAAAAATCTTGTTGCAGGAGGGAAGTAACCTTTTTGTAAGGTATCCCTCTTCATCATTGAATCTGCATACCCTCTTTCATGGAAATCAATTTTTAACTCGTTTTTGGGAAAAGAAGTTTTACCTTGCTGATCATCGAGTTGAAAGACCTCCGAGATGGATTGTGGTGTGATTTTAACAGCTTTACCCATTAGAGAAGAGTTAATGGCTATGACATATTCTCCTTATTTTTCAAGGGTAGTATTTTTCCAAAACTCTCTCTGGGTTTGTAGATAAATTGGGGCATCTGCTGTAAGCAAAGTTTTGTACTTTGATACAGACATGATGTCAATGATGGAATCGAAAGCATCAGTGGTGCGGGGTTTTGTAAGAAGACCCATAATGTTGTGAGAAGCTTTGTGTGGGATTTCAATGGGTGTTGACGATGATTTTGAAGTGGATTTTACAGATGACTTCGATTTTGTCATTTTGGAGAAGATGATCGAAGCAGGTTGTGAAGAAATTTGAGGAAATGAGATGAAAACTGCTTTGAGAAAGGAATTTTTAAGAATTCTACTCGACAGTAAAACCCTGTTTGGGGGTTTCGGAAAAGGGTTTTATAGAGGAAAAAATGAAAGCTGACGTGGCAGCGGTTACAAAAGGTCTGACCACTATGTACTGTCCACGTGCCAACCCCTGATAAAATGAAGGACATTACTTTTATGAAAACCACTGATGAAAGAGGATCAGTGGTTACAACGGTAACAAATGAAGGCAGTGAGTGATTTTTACTATCAGTGGATAGCACATCAGTGAATAAAACACTGATTTTGAACAACAATGCTTATCAAGAAAATGTGAGAACAGGGATTGACTTTCAGCAGTGGACAGACTTTGAAGTAGAGCAGACTTTTGAACAAAGCAGTGGTTATCGCAAATTTTTAAGGATTTTAATGAAAACTTCATTTTTATCTATTTTTAAGGATGGATTTTTGATTTTCTGAAAACATTTTAATGCTTTTATTCATAGAAAAACAGAATTTTGCCTGTTATTCCATGTTTAGCATGCCAATCCTAGAGATCAAGCTTTCAAAGGTGGATGTGTCTAATGCTTTGGTTAGCACATCTGCCAGCTGATCTTTAGTTGGAACATGGTGCAGAGAAATCAAACCTTTTTCATAGCAATCCCTCACAAAGTGATGTCTGATGTCAATGTGCTTGGTGGTTGAGTGGAAAACTGGATTTTTGATGATATTTTCTGCTGCCTGACTATCCAACATGAGTGGTGTCTTTAAGGCAGTGATACCAAAATCCAGCAACTGATTTTGAAGCCAAAGCAGTTGGGTTGTACTGCTTGCAGCAGCTATATATTCTGCCTCAGCAGTGGATGTGGAAACAGCTGCTTGCTTTTTGCTTTGCCAAGACACTAGACAACTGCCTAGGAATTGGCACCCTCCTGAAGTGGACTTCCTTGTCTTATCACATCCAGTAAAGTCACTATCTGAGAAACCTGAAAGCTCAATTTTACCATCAGCTGGATACCAGATACCAAGTGTGGGAGCACCTTTTAGGTATCTGAATATCCTTTTTACAGCAATAAGGTTTGACTTTCTAGGGGCTGATTGGGATCTTGCACAAACACATGTTGCAAACATGATGTCTGGCCTAGATGCAGTTAGGTACAATAAAGACCCAATCATGCTTCTATATGAAGTCTGATCAACCAAATCATCCTTCTCATCATACATGACTAATTTATTGGTTGCAATGGGTGTACTACATGGCTTACAATCATCCATCTCAAATTTCTTTAAAAGTTCTTTGGCATATTTGCCTTGATGGATAAAAGTGCCATTTTGCAGTTGCCTTACTTGGAGACCAAGAAAGCACTGGAGTTCACCCATTGCACTCATTTCAAACTCAGCTGTCATGAGTTGTCTAAACTCTTCACACATTTTATTACATGTGCTTCCAAAGATGATGTCATCCACATAAATCTGGACAAACATCAAATCCTTCCCTCTCCATTTTAGAAACAGTGTTTTGTCTATCTTACCTCTTGTGAAACCAATGGAAAGTAGAAAGGTGGAAAGAGTTTCATACCAGGCCCTTGGTGCTTTTTTCAGGACATATAAAGCTTTATTCAGCTTGTAGACATGATTTGGATTAAATGGATCCTCAAAGCCTGGAGGTTGACAAACATAAACCTCCTCTTGAATCTTACCATAGAGGAATGCACATTTGATATCCATTTGGTACACCTTGATGTTGTGGTTGACAGCAAAGGCCAGAAATAATCTGATAGCTTCAAGTCTTGCTACAGGGGCAAATGTTTCATCATAATCATTGCCCTCTTCTTGTCTAAACCCTTGAACCACAAGCCTGGCTTTATTCTTGACAACAATACCCCTTTCATCAGTTTTATTTTTGAAGACCCATTTTGTGCCAATAGGACTTACACCCTCTGGCAATGGTACAAGCTCCCAAACTTGTTGTCTTCTAAACTGTTGGAGCTCCTCTTGCAAGGCTTATACCCAGCTGTTGTCTTTTAGTGCCTCTTGGTACTTGACTGGCTGATGGAGAGATAGAAAACCAGCAAAAAGACAAATGTTTTGGGACTGACTTCTTGTGAGCACCCCTTCATTGATGTTGCCAATAATTTGGTCCGGTGGATGAGATTTCAAGAAGATAAGCTCTCCTTGGTATGGGACAATGGCATTGAGTGGGGATGGCTGCAGATGTGAATCATCTGAGCTAACCACTGCTGGTGACTTTGATGATCCAGCAGTGGTTTCAAAAGGTGGTGGAATAGGAGGTAATGGTGTGGACACATGCTGACTTTGATCCATTGTTTGAGGACTTTTATCAACAGTGTTTGATGATGTGGAAGCAGGGGTTAAGGGGCTACTTTGGTCAACAACTGTTGAGGTAGCAGTTTGAGCTTTGACAGCTGTTTTAAACATCTGCTGCTCTTCCTATTGTGACAGACTTTTGTTGAGGAATGATGATTTCATACCCATAGTCTGGTGATGATTCTTTTGATGGACCTGCATTGTTAGTCTTGATAGCAGTATTTTCAAAAGTAAATTTATCAATATCAAACAATTCTGCAGGGTTTGCTGGGATTTTCATTGATGAAAGTTCATTGAACTTTACATTCAAAGTCTCCTCCACTGTTTTGGTCCTTGTGTTAAACACTTTGTAGGCCTTAGCAGTGGTTGAGTATCCCAGATGATAACCACAATCAATTTTGGCTGCAAACTTTGAGATAGAATCTTTTAAGTTTAAAATGAAACATGGGCAGCCAAAAACTTTGAAATATGAGATCAATGGCTTAATTTTATACAGCAGTTCATAGGTAGTCTTTTGATGCCTGGGGTTGATTAAAACTCTGTTTTGGACATTGCAAGCAGTGTTTACTGCCTCTGCCCAAAAAGTTAATGGCAAACCTGAATCAGCAAGCATGGTTCTGGCAGCCTCAATCAAAGTTATGTTCTTTCTTTCGACCACCCCATTTTGTTCTGGTGTTCTTGGAATGCTGTATTGCCTCACAATTCCTTTTGACACACAGAATTCATCTAACTCCTTGTTCCTGAACTCTGTGCCATTGTCACTTCTGAAGATTTTTACTAGAAGGTCAAACTGCTTTTCAACCTGTTTCACAAAGTCTTGCAGAATGCCTGCAGTCTCATCTTTTGAATGTAAAAAGTAAGTCCATGTAAACCTAGAAAAGTCATCAACAATAACCAAACAATATCTCTTTTTCTTAAGACTCATGACTTTAACTGGGCCAAACAAATCCATATGAAGCATTTGCAAACATTTGGTTGTTTTGGACTCATCAATGGATTTGTAGGAGCTTTTATGTTGTTTTCCTTTTAGACAGGAAACACAATGCTCAGGACAGGTGAACAGTTTTTGAGGTAAACCTCTTACTAACCCCTGTTTTAAAATGGCAATGATTGTCTTGAGATTTGTGTGCCCCAATCTTCTGTGCCATAATTCTGTCTCTTTGTTTGATGTAGCTGAGAACAGACAGGCATCAGTTCTGGGGCTCTCTTTTGACATATCCACCACATAAACATTGCCACTTCTTTGAGCAACAAGTTTGGTTTTTCCAGTTTTTATTATTGTTTCAATCTTTTCAACCATTTCTAGTCCAACAATCCTACAACACTCCTTTGTGAAGAATGATCCATACCCCTTATCACTCATTTGTGAAACACTCAGGAGGTTGAATTTTAGATTGTCTATTAGATTGACATTTTCAAATTTTACATTACCAGACTGTACTGTACCAGACCCCGGAACTTTCCCTTTACTATTATTACCAAAGGATATATCACCCCCTCCATGGATTTTGAAATCTTTGAGCAGGGCTTTACATCCTGTCATGTGCCTGGAGCCTCCACTTTCTACATACCAAAGGCTATCTAAGCATGCAGAAGCTCCCTGCACATGATGTAAAAGGATTAGTTCATTAGGGTCTCCAAAGCCAATAAGGCTTTGGATGGGGTCTCAACAGTGTCTGGGATGAGTTTAGATGGATGGACAGTGGTTAGGTCAGGGGTTTGGACAGTTTTAGGACTGTTTTCCTCTAACCACTGTTGTGGGTTTTGACCAATCACCTGTTGATAACCAAAAGGATGCCTGTTCACTCTTGGTTTAGAAGGCCTTTTGTAAGCCTCATAAACATGTGGGATCCTTTGGTATGATGGTTGTTCCTTACCTCTTCTAAATTGATTGGCAGGGGGTGCATCAGTCACTTGAACATCTCTTTGGACAGATGTTTGGTTCAACTGTTTTGTAACAGCTGTTTGGACTGGCACAAACAGTGGTTGGTTCTTTGTGAACTTAACAGATGATGTTGATGAACTCAAGGATGTTTTTGCAGTGTACTCATTCTTTTTTACATCAAAGTTCTTGAGATACACACATTCTTGAGTTTTATGGTTTGTTTTATCACAGATGGTGCAGCTTTTAGCAGATACAATGACACTTGCTTTGTTTAGATCATATGCTTTTAGATGAAAACAATCTTTTGTTAGACGATTCCTCTTTTCACAAAAATCACAAAACAGGTTTTTGATCTTTTCTCTTTTCTTCCTTTTCTCAGACTCCTTAGCAACAGAGTTTTGAACCACTGTTGGGATGTCTTTGATAGGAATGACCTTTGCTTTTGGAGCTTTTACACCATCAGTGGTTGTGAAATCCATTGGTTTGAAGTTTTCAAGGATGTCACACTCATCAGACCATGTGGGTTTAATTTGTATTTCTCAATTTCCTCAAAGGTTGAGGACCCCACAGATCTTTCCAGAGTAATTTTGTTACCAAGTTTGTCAGTTATTTTAACCTCTTGGTCATCCTTGTTTGTGGGAATAACTTCAACAATGGTTTAACAGATTCTTTTGAAGCATTGTTTTCAATTTCATCATGTTTTCTAAAACCAACACCAAATTTCACATTGCTTTTAATCTGTTTTTCAAGCATGACCTCATAACCTTTGCAAGACTCTACCCATTTTTCATAAGTGATTTGGGTGGATTCCAACTCCTTTTTACAAACTTGGTATTTTTCTACCACAGTTTGGAGTTGAGTCTTGGTTATGCTTTGCTCTTCTTTGAGACTGCTGATTTCTTTGTCTTTTTCAGTCAATTTGTTTTTAAGTTCTTTTAATGACTTTTCAAATTTGACTTCATCAGTTAAGACTTTGTCCCTAAGGTTTTCATTTACCTCTTTAATGTTAGCAAATGCAATAATACAATTGTCTGAACACAGTTTTTCAAGAACTTGAGGTGATACCTTAGCAGCAGCCATCATGGCACAATCACATTGATGATCACCTTCTTCATCAGATCTAACTTCTTTCTCACCTGCTTTCTTCTCTTTCTCTTCTTCTTTGTCTTCTTTGGACCAGGGGTCAGACAGTGGTTCAATCAGGGTTTCTGAATTTTCTCCCAGCAGTAGTTCACCAGCAACTGCAGTAACCACTGCTTCAGCCACTTCATCCACTGTTTCAGCACTTAGCTGTTCACATTTAGTTTCTACCCCTTCTGGTATTGACTCTAATGCCATCAAACAAAATTCATCATTAAGAATATGATTAGAAGCATAGAGTGCAAAATTTTCATCACCAAGCTCATCAGGCAAGCTGCTCCAGTCAACAAAGCCTTGGGTGAAAAAGCTTTGCTGATCTGGTTGTACCACTGTTGGAGCAGCTCGTTGAGGTGCAACAGGTTCCACTTGTGCCTGAGGGACAGGGGCTTGAACATACTGAATTTGTGGAATAGTGGTTTGAACATAATGCACAGGCACAGGGGTTGCAGCATAGTGAGTAGTGTTAACATGTGTTGCAGGGGTATATTGGGTATATTGCACAGTGCTTTGATGTTGTGGTATAGGGTTTGAGCTGGGATGAGTTATTATTGGACCAGTGGTTTGACTCCTGCATTCCCTAGCAAAATGACCTAGCCTATTGCAATTGTAGCATTTCAGTTTTGATTTATCCAACCCCACTCTTAAATTCCCATGTAACCCTGGGAATTTTCTCCCTGTTCTTTTATAGAATTTGCTTGTTCTTACACTAAGCAAAGCCAATTGATGCAAAATGTCCATCTCTTCTAAGTCAGTGGGATCAAAGTGTTGCAAATCATTTAGTTCAAAACACAAGTTATCTGACATCTGGTTTTCACAATTTGCAGCAAAAGCATAATTTACAGAGTGAGAATCAGAGTTGTTAAAATTTCCACTAGCAGTTATATCAATGAAGTGATCAAAACTCTGATCCTTACTACTGCTACCAGATTCTTCCTGACCAAAAAGAGCTGTGCTACCAAATGAATAATCATCAGCAACTTTGCCAGACTCTTGCAACTTCTTTTTCTGGTTTAACTCCCTTTCATAGGTCAGGAGTCTACCATGAAGTTAGGTCAGGGTCAGATCTTTGAACTCAACTGAATTTCTAGTTACAAAAGCAATTGTATCCCATTTTTCAGGTAGTGATCTAAGAAACCTGCTATTTTGTGTTGAATTAGGAAATGTAACTTTAACAAGTCTTAGCTCACTAATGAGACAGCTAAATCGCTCAAACTGTTGGGTCAATGATTCACCCTTGATGTGACAAAAGGTTTCATACTGCTGATTCAGAATTTCCCTATTATTTTCAATAACTTCTTCCGTTCCCCCAAACTGTTCCTTCAGTGCATCCCATAGCTCTTTGGCACTGTTACAATGTAACAGTCCAGCATAGATTTCATTGGGTAATGCAGATGCAATGATGCTAAATGCTTTGGCATCGAGTTCGAACTTTTGGAAATCAGTTTCAGTATAATTTTCAGGTTTTTTAGGTTCGAACTTCTTTGAATCCTCAACACTTGGCACCATGGGAACATGTGGTCCAAAAACAACAGATCTCCAACATCCAGTATTCTGTTGAGCAAGGATGTGACCCATGCTTCTCTCCCAGATGTTGTATTCATTACGTTTAAGCATGGGTGGTTTGAAAAGAGAGCCAATGTTATTCTTATCATCTTGTGAGTGTGACGTCATCCTGGTTGTTTTACATGCACTAATTAATCAACTTTGATGGTGATTAAACCTTATTTTCCAACAAAACGAACAAACTATCAGTATCAACTATTTTGAGCTGAACTATTTATGTCAAAATGATTGTTAAATCAAATTTGACTGTCCGCGCTCTGATACCAATTGTTAGGATCTGAGTTTGGTTTTGATTGTGATTTATGTTTGAATTAAGATGAACAATGAATGAGTAGTGCAGCGGAATATAAATGGAAACAAACTTTTCACAATCAAACAGGAGAATTGCTTTCAACACACATTTTCACAATGAACCGAATGCTTAAATTTATTCCAAACACCGATTACAATTGCATGTATGCAACAAACTCCCCCTCAGCCTAAGCTCAGTGATTTGTTCGTACAGGAAGAAGATGGTGAAGAGCTAATAGAACAGTACACGGTCCTGTTCTATTTTATAGGCACGGACAAACCACTGAAGCATCTAAGCTGACGTCACCATGAAAGTGACATCTAACCTCCTAACAAACTCTAACATCTGATCTATACAACCACTGCTATGCTAACAACTGTTATACATTACATTTCATAAAGACAAACTAAACTACTGCTGAATCTTTCCACTGATGTAAACCTAGCAGTACTTAATATAACCCAGCAGTGCTTGTCTTCAAGGCAGCAGATTGAACAGCAGGGCTATAGTCTTCATTAGTCTTTGACTTGATCAACAGTTGTACCGATCAGTGATTTGGAGGTCAGCAGATGTTGAAACCACTTTCAAGGGGAGAGACTTGATGATATAACATCTGCTTATTCTGGATCCACTGCTCTGATCCAGTTTTGGCTTTAATTATCTGTTCCTCTGATAGGGTTTAATCCAAACATGAAGATCTTGTCTACTACACTTGTGGGTCGGAAGTCGGGGGAGAACAAGGCAAACTGGATAGAGCTGTTTATCTTGATGTGTAGAGTGCAGAAGAGGGAGATGAATCTGGCTACGGTCTTAGCAGATTCGTTTAGTAGAGGTCGAAGAGAAAGTATTCGAGCTGGTTTGGATATGGGTCCCTACATTACTAGGATTGCAACAAATTTGGGGGTGCTTGACAAATATCGCCCCAAATTTTTACACGAGGGGCCTAAGACGGTGGTTTTTGGGTTGAAGGAGCTGCAGCAGGCAGGCATAGCGTCGTGGCAGGAACCCTACAGCTGGGAGTCGATTAAACAGGGTCCACAGGTTCAGCCGCCACAGGGACATCCGGCTCAGGATGTCATGATTCAGATTGAGCCGACACATAGGCAGCGACCACCTCAGCGACACGAGAGGCCAGCGCGTCAGTACCCGAGGAGGCAACCTCCACCAGTGCCTCTTACTTTGGAGTCGTTCTCTGTGTATGTGGAGCAGAGGTTCGACAGGCTGGAGCATTTGATCGAGTCACTTCGGGTGGGCCAGCCGATGCAGCAGGAGGGCCAGGCTGGTGCGGATGCGAGAGTTGATCCGGAGCCTTCAGTTCAGGTAGTTGGAAAGAGCAGTGGTGCAACTGGGCATCAGCAGGAGTAGTGTGGGGATGGCATGAGGATGCAGAGCAGCAGCTGACGATTATATCTTTTGCTGATTATTTTTATTTTATGCTGTTTTTGATCCTCACTTTTGGTCTGTACTGATATTTATACACTTTAAATAGGTTGGTTAGGGATGGCTGGGTTGGTTGATGTTGGAACTGATGAACTACTGATGACTTTTGATATATATATGATGATATGTTTTGGTAGTTTGTTTGATTCAGATAGGTTGATTGTGTTAGCCGCTTTCGTTCGCGTGTCCGAGGTTAGAGTTGTTTGCTGAGCGCGTTTCGAATTGGAGGGCTTATGTGGAAATGACTGCCACTTTGACAGTCTCACATATCAGCTAAGCCGTTTCCTTTTTTGTTGTTGTTTTTTATTTATTTATTTCGTCGTTAGTAGTTATTTATTTAGTTAGTTCGTTAGTAGGGTATTAGTCTAGTAGTTGTTAAGGTAATTGAGTCGTATTTCCATTCTTGCATTAGGGACAATGCAATCTTTAAGTGTGGGGATGGATACATGTAAATAATCGAGTCTTATATTGAAAAATACAAAAAAATTTAAAAATTGAAAAAATCCAAAAAAATCGAAAAATCAGAAAATGTCCTTCGATATGAGAAGTTTGCAAATAAAACGGAAAATGATAGAAAAGGTGAATTTTTGCTTGGGTTAAATAATAATAATATGAGATTATAATAAATCGAGCTTGCGTCTAGTTAGGGATATGTGGTACTGATCGGAGTGTCGCGCCCCGGTCAAAGATAATATTTATAAACCCGATTTACCCTTAACTATGTGGTAGTGGTAGTACAGGGTCGATCCACGAAGAGTTTGTGGTTTGCGTACGTATAAGATTGATTATATTGGTTTGTCACTATTATGAAGCTTGCTATTTCGTTAATTTGTTTGTTTGTTGAGAAAGAGTGTCGGAATGTGCCGACTAGTTTTATACTAAAATGATTAACTACTAAAAACTTGACAATTTCAATTGCACGAAAACTTGATTAGAACAATAATGAGAAAACAAGGTTCACACTCGGTTCAACAACTGCAGGACCTAGGGTTGCTACACGTTTTTAATTTGGTTTAATTTAATTAGTTCATTATCGGTTTTAGAATCACAAGGCTTAGGTGCCAATTGCTATCAACGTTCAAGACGGACTACAATGCACTTCGTTACCTCGGACAAGTAAATCCTATTGAAAGATAAGGAATAATTGCACATATTCATTCCATAAAGTCAAAATTCATTTCCCATTCGACAATTTATAGATTCAATACAAATGCAAGACAATTATCTAACAATTCAAATGCAAACCAGTTTGTCACAAAACCAAATATTCAACAAGTAGTAAACCTTAGAAATCCTTACAAAAGTCTACACCGGGTGAAACCCGAGAGGATTCGCCGCTCATGGTGAACAAAACACGATCGCCGGATGAGAGTTGAATCTTGATCACGAACATCTTAAAACCCTGAAGGTAATGGTGATGATGGTTAGGGTGTAGGATGAATAGTGAAAGTGAATGGATGATGAGTGAGATGATAGTAGGCTAGGGTTAGAATCGAAGGTTGTGATACAGATGATTAGATGGATTGTAAATGGTTGAGGATGATGTTCTAGGTGTTCTTGGCTCCAAGATGAAGTTCAAAACTCAAATAATGCATAACTCCCTTCAAATAACCCAAAAATTGGGTTCTAATTCGTTCAAACACGCAAAACAAAAGAAAAACCCATCGGCTAGCAGGAGGTGGCGTCGCCAACGCCCCCTAGAATCTTCACTTTTCTGCAGACGCACTAACATGCTACCTACGCGAATTCCGTCGACGCGGGTGCGTCGCCGACGCCCTACGTCCCTTGTAGGGTGTCGTTTCCTGTTTTGCTTATCTCGTGTCCCCGGTTGATCTTGTTCGCTCCCGATGCCCCGTATAGCTCCTTAAACTCCGTTAGATCAGCAAAACACAATTCTAATCAAAAGTAGGCCATTCGAAACTAAAAGTTATGTAAAACATAAAAATATAAACTTAAACACAATAAGACACCAGTACGCGATTTGGGTATTCATTGACTACGTTCTAGTACGTGATTTAGGTACTCATTGATCATTTGGTACATGATTATAGATGTAGTGTTACATTGAGAATTTGGTATTGCTTGCACATATGGTACGCGGTTTGGTATTCACTGACTACGTTCCAGTACGTAATTATGTACTGCAACATAATCACGTAACGTTATACAATCACGTAACTTTATAGCTTGTAAAACAAAAAATATCAAAAATTAAGAAAACTATAACAATAGCATACTCAAATTAAAGAGAATGAAATGCTCGTTAATATGGTGTAATTTAAAAAAAAAATATTTTCATATGAAAAAGTTATATCCGTTTGAAAATCAATGGGGAAGGAGTTCATGGAAGAAAAACCTATAGTACCCTTTTTCTCTTTGTTTTTTCAATTGTAGGACTCCTTAAATTACGTAATTGCCACTACTTTATTTTGAGCCATTAATCTTAGGGAATAAACAGATGTGGATTTCGCATACACATGCCCGTGAACGCAGATGACGCTGGTGACCCAACCCATCACCATTTCAGAAGAAACTCATCGTTTGAAGGTTCAGTGTGGTAAAACCTATGATTCAACCACAATTTAGATTCAAGCTACACTTTAAAAGATAATGAGGCTGCTAATAAACCGGAAGATAATTGGCTTTAATTTTCAGTTTATTGATAAAATTTCAATAACTTTAGTTTAAATAAAAATAAATAAAAACTTATCCATATTTCCGTATTACATTATCTATATATTATCTATATATTAAAAATAGAAGTCAATGAATAGTAACTTTAATATTATCTATATCTATATATTAAAAATAGAAGTCAATGAATATTATCTATATACTAAAAATAGAAGTCAATGAATAGTAACTTTAATATTATCTATATCTATATATAGTTATCTATATATTAATGAATATTATAATATTATACATAGTTTTTTTATACTTTTATTATTCTAATGTTATAATAATAATTATTCCTTCACTTTTTAAGTTTATAGATTTTCATATTTTTTTAACTTAAATGATTTCCTTTTAGTATCACGGACTGGAATAGGCTTCGTTTCAACCGGTATTGAATCGGTACTGGTTAAATTGAATACATTTTCATTTTTTTCTTAACGTCAATGATATTTTTATCACGGGTTGGGATAAGCTTGGTGTCAACCAGTATCGAACCGGTATTGGTATCGAAAATACCCATATGATCCTATTCGGTATCGGTAGATAAAGGTAAAAACCGGCACCAGCCTGGTACAGAAAACACCAAAAGTCGGAACCTAATTAACATTGAAAATCTTTTAGTTCGAGAAATTCGATACTGATACCTGGTACTATTTGCCCATTCCTAATCACGAATACTGTACGAACGACGGTATCATACAATTTTTTTTTAATTTTCTTCAACTTTTAATGATTTCTATTTTTTATTGAAATTAAAAAAGATTTAGCCCATATAATTACTTAACCGATCAAACCAAATAAAAAATAAACAAAAGTTAAATAAAAAACTTAAGAGTTAAGAAAAAAAAACGTGAATCGTGATTTTAATAACAAAATCACTAAAAAGAAAATTAAAGTTTCTTTTTCTTCTTTTTTCCCAGCCGTCGACGTCAATAAAAAACACTATTCAAATCCGATTCTCAAGTAAAACCCCTCCTCTTGCCGTCGTGCAGTGACCGTCACCACCGGCCACCGCTGGCACCGTCGTGCGCCAACCGTCTAAATCTTCACCACCGCTGCCGGCCGTCGTCTTTAACCGTCTCATCCCACGCAATCAACTGTTCATTATCGACTCTCTCGCCGTTCGTTTTCTTCATAATGTTCTCTTTCTTTTTTATGTCTTCATTAACTTAGGGCATGTTTGGCTAAGCTTTTTGAAACAACTTATTGATTTATTGGTTTTTTGAAAAGTCATAAGCTCTCTAAAATGATGTTTGACAATGAGGGTGTATGTGAGAGGGAAAAGCCAATAAGTCAATAAGTTACTCCATCCTAACTTTTCTAAAAAGCCAATAAGTCAATAAGTTGTTTCAAAAAGCTTAGCCAAACATGCCCTTATTATCGTTTAATGTCTGCTATATGATCACTTATAACTTGATTATTGTTTAACAGTCATTAAACATGTATAATTTAGGTGATTAGTTAGGGTTTTTAGAATTTATCTGCGAAACATTGCTTTATAAAAGCAGATACACAACTATTTAGTGTTTGAAGTTGATTATTAATGAGATTATGTTGTTTAAATAAGCAATTTAGAGACGCACTTAATGATCTTACTAGTATAATTTTATATAGTTGATTAATAATGTTTCCTCTTATGTGTTTATGACATTATCCTCCAATTTTTAGCTATATGATTGCTTATCAAGGTTTAAAAAAACGGAAACGAGTTTCAAGGCGTTTTCCCTTCGCCTCATGAGGCGTAAGTTAAGCCTCGAGGCGGAATTAAAAGATAAATAATAAAATTATATATCTTATAAAAATAATAATACTAACTAAATTCGTCATCAAATTCATCAAAATCAACAAAAAGTAACAAACATAAAAAAGACATAAATTGCTTGAAATTGGCACAAAAAGTCAAAAACATCAAAAACATATTTAAGAAACCCCTGAGGCGCAGCCTTTTTAGCGCCTCAGCCCCTCTGAGGTGCACGTACTATAGGAACCCCCTGAGGCGCCCCTCAGAATCGTTTTTTGGGCGTTTCGCCTCGAGGCGCACGCCTCAATCGTTTTCTAAAACCATGCTTATAACTTCATTATTGTTTAACAGTGATTAGACATACAGAAGTTAGTTGATTAGTATGCATACAAGTGTTTATGCTTTGGTGATTAAGATCTTTTCAATAAGCTTTTGGTGAAATTGGTTATTTTGAAACGGTTATGGTAAAGTAAGTTGATTTTTTTATGAGATTATCTACCTCATTAGCTGTCTAGATAAGCAATCTAGAACACTCACTAATGAGTTTTTAGTATTTGAATGCATGATCTATTACTTATTAGTACTGATGATTAGTCAGGCTATATTCAGTTAATCAGTTGAATTCGTAGAGGTGTTTAGGGTTTACTTTTTAAAATATATTTGCTAAGCATTGGTTTAGAAAAGCTAATACACAGCTATTAAGTATATGTATGCATAAAAGTGTTTGTCCTTGATGACTAAGATCTTTTCAATAAGCGTTTTAAGATTGGTTATTTTGAAGCGATATTATCTTCTTCATAAGATGTTTAAATTAGCCATCTGGAACACAAACCTAATGATCTTACTAGTACTATTTGATTTTGTTGATCAATAATGTTTTTCCTTTATTTATATGATGATGGGATATCCGAACAGAAATCTTGATGGTATGAGTGATGATCATGTATAATCTTTCCATTGCAATCTTGATTAGAGTTTATTAATCTTGTAGATAATGTCAGCAAGAGGTAAAGTTCCGGCCATTGGAATCGACCTTGGTACTACGTACTCGTGTGTGGCTGTTTGGCAACACAACCGAGTTGAGATCATAGCAAACGATCAAGGTAACCGAACCACCCCCTCGTACGTCGCTTTCAACGAAACTGAACGTTTGGTTGGGGATGCTGCCAAGAACCAGGCTGCTTATAATCCCACCAACACCATCTTCGGTTAGTCACTTTTCTCTTCACTGGTTAATTACCTTTTGTTGTGTTTTAATCATTTAGTTACATGAAACAGATGTCAAACGGCTGATTGGAAGAAGAGCAAGTGACAAAATCGTTCAGGACGACATGAAACTGTGGCCTTTCAAAGTCGTGGCTGGAAAAGGTGACAAGCCAAAAATCGTAGTCACATACAAGAACGAAATTAAAGAATTTGCTGCTGAAGAAATATCTTCTATGGTTTTAGCCAAGATGAAAGGCATTGCGGAGACATTTCTAGGATCGAAAGTTGAAAAGGCTGTCGTCACTGTTCCTGCTTATTTCAGTGATTCTCAACGCCAATCAACGAAAGATGCTGCAATGGTTTCTGGACTCGAGGTTCTGCGCATGATTCATGAACCTACAGCTGCTGCAATCGCTTATGCACTAGACAAAAGAGCCAGTGTAGATGGCAAGATGAATGTGTTAGTTTTTGACTTGGGTGGTGGTACTTTTGATGTCTCCATTCTCACCATTGATGACGCGGGAGTGATTGAGGTTAAAGCTACGGGTGGTGATACACATCTGGGAGGTGAGGACTTTGATAACAGAATGGTGAACTATTACGTCTCTGAAATCAAGAGAAAACACAAAGTGGATATTAGCAAGAACGTAAAAGCTTTGGGTAGGTTAAGGGTTAGTTGTGAGAGGGCAAAGAGAACTATTTCAACAGCCTCTCAGACTACAATCGATATCGAATGTTTGTTTAATGGAATCGATTTTTCTACAAAGTTTACTAGGGCTAAATTCGAAGAGGTGAACATGGAGTTGTTCAAGAAGTGCATGGCTACTGTGAAAACTTGTTTACAAGATTTAAATATGAACAAGGATAGCATTGATGAAGTGGTTCTTGTTGGCGGGTCGACCCGGATACCCAAGATACAAGTACTATTGCAGGAGTTTTTTAACGGAAAGGTACTTTGCCAAGGAATCAATCCCGATGAAGCTGTTGCGTATGGTGCGGGGATTCTAGCTGCAAAGTTAAGTGGCACGGGTGACGAAGCTGTGCAGACTCTAGAGCTAATTGATATTACGCCTTTGTCTCTCGGTGTGGGGGGTGATAAAGATGTTATGTCGGTTTTAATTCCACGAAATTCGCCTATACCGACCAAAAAAGAATATACATTCTATACAATTTTCGACAATCAAACGTATATGGATCTTCCAGTGTATCAAGGTGAGAGATCGAAGTGCACGGAAAACTATCTTTTGTCACAATTTTGGTTGTCTGATCTTCCCCCTGCTCGTCGTGGGGTAGTTGAAGTAACTGTATGCTTTACGATAGACGCCAATGGGATACTTCATGTCTCGGCGAGAGAAGCAACTAGCGGAAGTAACAACGCAATAAAGATAACCAACGAGGGTGGTCTGACAAAAGATGATATTAAGAAGATGATTGAAGATGCCGAACGTTACAAGTTGGAGGATGAAGCACACATGAAGAAAGTGATGGCCCATGAAGCTTTAACTGATTATGTTTATAAATTAAGAGACAACATTAAGGATTACAAGGTTCGAATGAGGCTTAGAGAGACGGCATTGAGTGTAAAAGAGTTGAAAGAAATAGACCAACAGATTGAGGACGCAATCGAGTGGCTTGATGAACACCCGGATGCGGAAGTTGTTGACTTGGAGGACAAGGAAGCAGAGCTTAACAACATATGTAGGCTTACCAAGTTAAACCTGCATTGAGAAACAAAGGTCATCAAACGTACTGCCTTTACTCTCTAAAAGTAGTAATCTTTTGATTATAATATGTAGACTTACAAGTAGATGCTTTTGACCCATGAAAATCTATGAGAGATCATGTGTACTCACTGTTCTTTTGTTATGAAGATACCATTACTTTGGCTTTGTTTAAGGTTTAGGGGTATGAACCAAAGTAGTACTAATTACTCAATGGGGTGTTCATAAACTGACAAAACCGACCGAACCTCCCAAACTAAAGCAAGTCGGCCCGTTTGAAATTTATACGGTTTTGTTTTAGTGGTTTGACGGATGGAACCGGGCATTTGACATTTATTTTGTATATTAGTATATATTTTTTCATGTTAGGAGTATAAAGTTTGTATACATATATATATGTACACACATATTATATAATAACAATTCTAATCATTTTCTAAAATTTAATACTATTTATGCTTTTGATAATTTTTTTTTTTTTTTACCTAAAACTACTAATCCGCCAAAACCATTGATCTCTTTATGATATGAAGAGTCTCAGTTGGATTCGGGCTAATTAGATCCCATCATATTCAGGTACAGTAACATTGGGTCGGGTTCGGTATTTCAGGGTATTCCGGTTTTTGGTAAAATGACACCCCTAACTTTATCACTCTTTCATCTACTATCAATAAGCCTAGAAAAAATTACCAAAATAGACATATTTGACCCAAAACTTTCCAATATAGACATGAAAGTTTAGCCTTCACTAAAAGAGTCAACCTCGTTTCCACTGTCACATTAGCTCTGCCAGTTGAGACGACTAGGATTTAGCTTGGACTTTTAGCGACACGACTGAGACAGCTGAGCCTACACATTTTGTGAGGCGGCGCTTGAGACTGAAAAGTCCCTGTTTTTTGGCAAAAGCGTGGACACTTTTGGATACCGGCTAAGACTACTTTGAGTCAAATTTGGTAATGCTTATTTGGTTATTGTTTCATCTTTAGCTTTATACAAGACAATACTCTTTATTTCAACTTCAAACTTTGAATTCTGAATGTATAATGGCTTCTTGTGCCTACTATAACTATCGTCCAATTCATAAAACGGATATGTGCAATTTATGTCATTGCTGTTAATAATCTATGGTGCCCGCGCGATGCGGCGGGGAAGACATACACCGTTAATCACATAGCTTTAAAAAAATGCGCGATGTGGCGGGGAAGACATACACCGTTAATCACATAGATTTAAAAAAATGAACATATAAAAAGTTATAGTCGTTTAAATATCACAAGGGAAGTTGAATTAAAAGTCAACATTATATTTTAAAGAAATTGTATTATATGTTACCACTTAAAAGTTCTAAAATTCTTAAAATTACATTTTTATCTTTATATATAGTTACGTATTATAACATAGTAAAAGATGGTGAAAATATTCAACACCGTGTCGTAATAAGTTAAATGGATAACATATACGCATTGCGTTTAATAATACTTATATGTAATACTAGCCTAAGATCCCGCGAGTTTCGCGGGTGGCTTAACATAAACATATAATATCTACTGTCCTTGAAGCCCATGTTATTCATCATTTTTGTTCTAGTCCTTTCCAAACTTAGGCTTCACGGCTAAGGGTCCAGTGACTAACTTTGAATTTTTTAAGAAATTGGAAAAAATGGATCAGAATCCGAACCTTCTTTGGAATTAGTACTTCTATTTAAGCAAATTCAAGAAATAACATGTAGACCCATCATTGATCTATCAATAAACACTTCGATTCATATGAGCGAAAACCTAAATATTACATAACTGAAGTCGTCACGAAAGTGTAATTTTAGAAAAATAATTCACTTTAAACATCTCATAGAGCTCATAATCTGAAACAATGACCAAATTATATTATTCTAATAAAATTAAACATCAAATAGTAATTGTTCATTGAACATGTAACCATAAGTTTCTTTTTCTAAAGATTAGCACAATTGTAATTTATTTTTATTTGTCTATTCAAAACCAAATACCACCTTTATACACAGCGCCACGTTGTGCTTAACCGAATCATTCTTGGTATGATAACATTGCAAACTCCGAAACTCACATGTTGCCGTGGAGATCCGGTGGGGATCCGATTAGCACCAAACTCCATTATGTGTGCAAAACGTAGATACGTTGACGGTGTTAAAACCTGTAACATTTAGTTTAGACGACTTACAATTAATATTGAGGTTTAGTGAGGATGAGAAATAAGGTATCTCGATGTAAGATTTAAAACCTATATACAACACTCTTAAGAGTAATGAAAAACTTTTGATAATAGAGAAGCTAAGCTACTGCAAAATCATAATCAAACTTAAAAACATCTATTGCATGTAAACATGAATGATGTGTACATTCCCAAATGTTGCTTCAGAACATGCAATCAAAGCAACAATAATAATTTTCTACTTCATTTCAAGTTCAAGTAAACTATTTTAATTATAACTCAGAAGTCATATATATTCAGATCAACATTAATGGTAATAAAATAAAAACTTACAATTGTTGATCAAATGGCGTTTGAACTGTATTGTAACATACATAAACTACAGAATCTGCTACGTTGCTTCGATTTGAACATCAGACGGCTCGATCTAATAATTGACCAAGAATGAAAATAAAAACAAACACAATAAGTTATATATTTATAACCATAACGAACACCAACAGTTAAATTGTAAAATATACAAATAAAAAGTTGATAATCACTTCATAAGCATCGGTTATAAGTGCATTATCCCATAATAAGATCATTTGACCTCCCGAAACCAAATGAATATTAAAAAGATACCTATTTTCGAACCGAGATCCATCCACCACTCCTACATTGTCCTTTGATTTCAGCCACTTCCTTATATGCGTGCCCACAAACATCGAAGCTGTAAGTTTAATCTCTAGTAATAAAAAGCGGCAACTACTACCCTTTTACTTATAAATGGATCGATTTGGTTTTTATTTTATCTCAAACGGGTCAAATTAAAAAAATGGCTAAAAAGTAAAAATGAAACAAATGGATTGAAACTTGAAAGTATACCAAAGGCTACATTCTTAAGCATAGAACCTCCTAGATGAACTGTGTAAAAAGTTTAGATTATTATTGTAATAATAAACAAAGTAATTATTGTAAACCATAGACTAAAAGGTGTTTTCGGGTTGATTCAACATAACCTGACCCGTACTACAAAATTGGCCTAGAATGCCCATCTTGCCACCTCTAATCTTTATTAAAATTTGGATGACATAACAACCAAATGTAATTCTTAAGAAGTACACTCAATAAAAAAGTTGAGAAGAGCATTAGGTTACCTATTTAATTGGCCCATAGTATTCCCCACTCGTCTCTGGTCCAAATCAAACTGCCATATTCGTAGGCTTTAACCATATTATAAAATTCAGATTCTCATTTTCCTAAATTACCTATTCTATCAGTATAAACACAAAATGGGGCTTCAATAATTCAAATTGCTATCCAAATATACACCCATCTACCTAGTTATCCAACATCTAACTTCAAATTGTTTATGTTCGTTTATGTTGGTGAATTGTTCGTTTAGGTTTTAAACGAACGAACATAAATGAACACACACATGCTCATTTTCTAAATAAACGAACACGAACAAAAAAATGTGTTCGATTATATGTTCGTGTTTGTGTTCGGTTAAAGTTAAATGAAAAAACACGAACATGCCTCATAACACCACATCTAAAAACTCATAATGCTTCCATTCATCAAACATTACTCTTGTTTTGACTCACTAACAAACCCACCAATCTAAATACCCATCACAGTAAAAAAAATACCATTTCCCTTGATAACTTGTTTTGAAATCTTTTCATTCAACCCATTTAAGATAATACACACACACTGACCTAGTCCTAAGTAAAGGGGTCACAATTACCAGCTCTACTACTTCTTACATCAGTTGTCCAAGCAGACCCACCCCCTGCATATGAAATAAGTAAACATTCCATAGTAACATAAATTATAAAACTTGTTTTAAATATAACAAAGCAACTTTTATCAAAATATAAATCAAGTCCTTTAAGTTTGAAATATACAGTTAGTTCCCCTTCTTAAATAAAACCAACAAATTTTGAAACTGAAACCTACTTAATCAATTAGGTGTGTTGCTTCGATCATCTATTCTTTTATTGATTGCTGTCCCATGATACATCTCTAGTTGTGTTTGTCAAATTTGTAAGATAACTTACTCTAATAAACATTTTCGATTTAATATCTTGCTCTTTTCCATTTATGGAACTTTTGTTTATTAATCTATCTGTTAATTCCCCCTCCCCCAAAAAGAGTTGAATATAGTACCAACAATTAACCATATAGGACCAAATAGACAGTTGAATCCACTTACTTCTATGGGTCTGTGGAAGTGGTTTAGGATCAAGTTGACCCATATATAATTTAATACCAAAGTGTTTAGGATCAGACTGACCAACACCAAAATTTACACGTTTTCAATATTATCTCATATGCTAATACTTCAAGAGGCCGTGGTGGCATTTTTGCCTTTGTGTACATGCTCCCATGCAAAAAAATAGAAGTATTTGGAAAAAAATGTATCAATAGAAAAAACATTTGAACAATAGCATGGAATGGTTATTAAGATGTTTAAAAGTTGTACCTTTCCCAAACTATGGTCATAGCAAAACCTGGAGGTAAAGTCTATATATTGTTTAAAAAAATGTTTTTTTAAGTAAAAACTATGATGTAATGGTTATTAAGATGCAAAACCTGGAGTCAAAGTCTATATTACTATATACTGTTGTTTAATATGAAAGATCAAATTTGGATATTATATTTATATAAAAAAACAATGTAGAAAGTTGTAAGCATTAAATACATTTTTTGGGAGCTTTTCGACCCGTTTAACACATTTCTTGTTTGATAAGATTTCTTAATCCGGCCCATTGGTGATTAAACACAACCAAAGTTAGCCCGTTTCAAGTACTTCGGTTGAAGCTTGCCACATCTAATCACCTACATGAGTTTAGACCACAACTATTTATTAAGAAAGGAAAGAACATAATATGAACCTCATCATTTTCAGGCAAGCGTGAATGTTTGGCTTTGTTCTTTTCAACCGGCGTCCAAGCCCCACAAATATGGCTTACCTATACCCTCTTTCGCATAGAAAAACCACAAACTAAAAACTATAATGTTGATTAAAAGAAGTTTTCCAGTTAAATATACATAAATGCCAAACATAAAGAAAAATAATATAGTATATCTCAGACCTGCATCCTTTAAATGGGAGATAATTTATGTGCACCTACTCGTTAAACTCCTCTTTTCATTTTCTTGAGAGTTTGATTCATTTCTAACAGCAGAACTACCCTTGATAGCCTTTGGAAGTATGTAGTGACAACATGAATCAAAAAAAAAAAAAAACATGAGAAGATGATCTCACAATGCCAACATAACTAAAAGTCAAGGTACAATGTAAAGTGGGTCAGGTAGGTTGGGTAACTCGCTAAAATCGTTCAAATTGAAATGGTTATTTTTTGGTACCAGGCAATATAGACCAGCAGGGCTTGAGTCATGAATAACCCACCCACTTTTTTTTTATCCATTTACAACAACAATAATAAATAGTTATTGAATTAGAACATGATTAATTTAAGTCATTAAATGAAAGGATTAGTGTGACATTTTGTATGTGTTCAGAATAAAACACATTCTAAACTAACTGATTCATGTGTAAATGGGTCAATATGGACATCCATAACCAAAGAAATTTAAAAAGGGGATGATATAGTACCTATTCTGGCTACCTGGTTGACCCATTTGGGGATTTTGTTCCCTTTTATAACTTGTAGCACATATCTTCACAAACTTCTATCCTTCTTAACTTGTAACACATAACTTGTAATATATTTAATTAAAGCAACACACCGATATCTATTATAGCGACTTATACCCATAAAAAAAGAGATACCAACAGCAGAAAAAGGAGACAATTTACATGGGGTTGGCGCACATTACTACGGTAACGCGAAGACATTAAGTAATCTGCAACATACCCTAAGTCGTTTTGCATATGAATACCTTATATGCAATCATTAATAAGGTAAAATACAACCGGAAAAGCCACCCCGAAGACCATTTATCTTACATGTGTCGCTGGAACCTAACATAGAACCCTAGCTTCTGGCCGAAATATCAAAGATTCTGAGCGGAACCCTAATTCAGCCAATGTTGCCGCCATCGTTCATCTTCAGCCATTATCATCATCATCAATATTGTATCTTCTTCATCTATGTTTATCTTTTTACCATCATGTACATTCTCTTCTCTTTAAAGGAGACATAAAAACATAAAGAGAGAGAAAACATGCACTTGCTCTTCTCTTTAAACACTAATAAATTCAATGGCAAAGTCATAAATACAAATGAGGCTGGCTTACCATATTGTTGCTAACTTTCTTTTGGGATCCAAGGAATGGCAATCTTCTAACAATATCCCCGAGGGGCTATTGACGAATGAGTGACATCATTCGGTATGAGCCTTGATAGACCAAAATCTTTACAGGAGTGTTTTGGTCAGAATAGAACATAGTCGAAATGCCTGGGTTGAAATCACTACCGCTTCCTTCATTAATCAAGGATTGTCCTCATGCACCGTTGATCGGAATTGAAGGAAGGCTGGATTGCGGTTGAGTAAAAGGTTGGATTCCTTCATGAATCAAGGATAGTTCTCATGTACCGTTGATCGGAATTGGAGGAAGGCTGGATCGCGGTTGAATAAAAGGCATCTTTCTGTACCAAAGATTGGGTGACTTATATCAATGTTCTGTACCAAAGATTGTTCAAAAAAAAAAAAAAATAAGAATAGAAAATGTCGACAATATGAAAATGAAAAATGAATAGTAAATAATATTGTCTACCCAATTCGTACAGTGTGATTCAGTTCTATGCATTCACGAACATAATAGGTTTTTAGTAATTTTGTAACTCCATGATCTTTTCATATTTTTAATTATCTTCGAATTGAAGGTTTTATGCAATCAACGCACAAATCCATGTTTGGCCTGTTTTTTTTAAAAGTTAAAACAGGTGGGTCACCTAACGGGCCAGAACTTGCCGATTTAAAACATGTCCGATTTGGCTGGGGCCAAAGCGGTTTCTAATCACAATAGGTTCGGGACAAAATGGGTTCAGTTTATCAGTTACTATTACTTCATGTACCCTTATGCCTTTTGACTCGAAACAAAATGATATTTAGCCAAAATGGTCACCATAACCATTTCGACTTGGATTTGTTTTGTTACCCTTACCCCTTTTAACCAAACCAATCTATTACTTTTTCAAAATGGCCACCTTAAATAGTTAAACGTGTAAGCAGGTTCTATCCACCCAAACCTGTGCTGGGCAAAACATGTATATAGATGCAACTTTAACAACATTTAAAGACACCCTAGCCATTTCAGCTTCATTTTATTGAACATACATCAAACACAATATATGTGAAAAAATGATTTGAAAGAAAATTAGAATATGGATACCACTATCGCCGGTAGCAGGTGGATCTATTTTGTTACTTTTTTATAGGCCAATTCCATATTGCCCTTGCCCATTCAGACTTGAAACAACTTGATATTTTTTTTTTCAAAACAGTCACCCTAATTCAGTTATCTCTTAACATGTTTTGACCTGAACCTGTTTTGTTACCCTAAACCCTTACCCATAACACATTTCATTCTTAACCATTATGACCCGAATCTGTTTTGTTATCAAAAATGCTTACCCCCTAACTCATTTATTTTATAACTCGTTTTGACCAGAACTTGTTTTGTTCAGAAACGGATTGGACAGTTTCTGACCTGAACACATTTTGAGCTGCCAACCGAAGCAGCCGACCACCCCACCAGCTATGCGGATATCAACGAAAAGATCTACGAAGAAAGATAACAAACTTAGACTAAGAAATCATATTTCTTTAAAAAGATATGAGAACGTAGTGACAAAAATGACAACAAATGAAAATTTTACCTTTGTATTTGTTGTACAATTCCTCTAAAAGTCGCATATCTATGAATGAATTAGCATGAGCTGTATATAGAAGATATCAAATGCCAATCACTGGTCTTCAAGCAAGTGCAACTACTGTGTTTGGAAATAAAGGGAAACTATTAACAAAAAATACCTAAGTAATACACCTTTTCAATAAATCATCTTTGTCTAATAATATCCGTAAACCATTCAAATCGACAATTTTTTATATTCAATGAAACTTTTCTTTTAGCTCTACATTATGAGCAAGAAACTTTAGTAGATTTTAATTTTTTATACAACATAACCGAATGATGAAAATTTATAAAAAGTTAAAAAAGAAGAGTTGATCAACATATTCCAGTTATTGTCATGTATTGATGAAATTTGTCCTCATGCCTTCTGCCCTATTTGTTTCATCATTAATAATGAAAATAATCAGAAATAAAAAAACAATTATAAACTTCAAAGCCAGCCTAATTTAAGCTGATTTTTAGCCAAAATCAGAGCATACGTATCTAACTTAAACTATGATAATTCATAAACCATAATTAGAGAACGAAATTGGACACATTTTTACCTGCTGATTTGAGATCGATTAAAACCTACATATGCGGATTTAAGGATGATGAATTAGCAAAGAACCAAAACCCCAAAAAATGTAGGGATTGAAAGCATATACTAACTAACCTGGATTGATCTTTCTCTTCTGTTAAGATAAAAAAGAATTTATTGTGAAAACACAGGAAAGATGAACCTTAATAGTTTGCGAAATCAAAGAATACATATATGAAATCTGATAGAACTCTAAGTTGGAAGAATACACAAACCGTGAATCTCTTGTTGATATCTTGATTGCAAAGTCTTGATACCTAGGGTTTAAAAAAAGAGTGTGATCAGCCACATGATTATTATGGTTGGAAGCACATAACAAAAAACATAAAAGATCAGAAGGAATAAAAATACCTATGTTATTGATTGATGAATATGAGAATGAAGAACAGGAACTTGCACTCATTTGATCTAGGGTTTTGAGAGAGAAAGGAAAGAGAGAAACTGAAAGCAATAATTGAATCAAAACATAAAAGGTACAGAAACATTACCTATTTCTTCTTCTGGCGGTCAAGATATCAGTGGAGGGAAGCAGCATTTTTGAGTCCCCATGTCACCATTGATTTGCTTTGAACATAAACCTGAACATAAAACATTGATTTGGATCGAACAACATGTATGAACTTTCCTAGTCACAAGATTTACCAAAATCCTCTGTCCCCATCGCATTCCAATCATTTAAAAAAAACCCTAATTTGAACGAAAAAATGATGGAGAAGAAGATAATTGAACAAAAATTGGGGAAACACCTTACACTAATTGACATACCTTGATTTCATGAGCCAGAGAGAGCGATGACCTTCAAATCGACAACTTTGATGGTGCGATGACATCAGTGCTTCAACTTTCAGAGAGGTACTGGGAGATTTGAATACGAAAACAAAATAATTGTGAAAGATTGTAACCTTGAAATTACCTATACCAATAATAAAGCCGCAAAGGAAGAAGCAAAGGAAGAAACCTAGGGTTTCTGTACTATGAAAAGGGAAACAATAAGGAAAAAGGAAAGATTTATTTGATTGAAGAGATAGACAGGGTGAAGAAACGTACGTGAGAAGGAGAAGAGAGCATTGAATACGAATTGAAGAGGAAGGAGAATAAAGAAAATTACATTGGCGCTCATTCTCAATTATCAGCCTTCAGAGCATGTCCACATCATCAAAATGATTGGCTAAGAATAGCCATTGTGGCCTAAGAGAATTCATTTAGTATAATAGATAGATAACTGTTAGATTCATAACCTACAAAACTTATTTTCTTTTACTATAACTATATAGAATATGAAAAGCTATTTTTTATTAATTTTTCGGTTGGTTCAGTTTACCCATCTAGTTTCAAAGCGTAGACCGAACCGTAGAACCCGGTTTTTCAAACCGTCAACAGAACCATATATTCATATATTTCTTTTAACCGGGCCAGGCCAATCAATTTAGCTTAGCGGATTCAACCATTTTAAACATACATCATTGAAAAAATTCTTAATAATTCAGTCTTTATATCCGGTGTCAATATAATTTATCTTTTCCGCCATACAAGATATGTTTGGAGGAAGATCTGAAGGATGAGCATTGCTGTGACGTGCCTAATAAAAATGAAGACAACGTGACACGATTTTAAGATTCTTGCACTTGACTTTACGACCACATATAACGTATTTGTATGGATTTTAAGAATAAGTTTAAAGTAAATGGTCACGACCAACATGATGACGATTTAAATTTATTTACAATCAAAAAGTTGTTAGAATAAACCCCATGATACTACTACTCATTTGGGGCCACATACTTGATCAAGATAATACCTATATGAGCCTATTAGGTGAGCGGATTTGTGTAAATACTCTCTGTACATGTTGTAATTTTTTGTCCTTTGCCCGTTTGGGTCGGGGGTGTTTGTTTTGTTTGGCCTTTTGCCCTTTTGGGTCGGATGTGTGTTTTAATGAAGTTTAATTTTCAAAAAAGAAAACCTATATGAGCCTATTATTGGCCCAAATGAGAAAAAAATCCTTTAACATCTTATTTTTTATAACACTACACCACTAATGGAAATTGCATATTGATCTAACACGATGAAGGAGTGTGAACAAAAAGTATATTTTGGACAATTTTCAACCCATTCGACCCGTTTACCTTTTAGCTTTATTTTATACAAATTTGACCCATTAGATTATTTACAGATAAAAGCATATCAAATATAACTACAAAAGTACATATTGATCTAACGCGATGAAGGAGCGTGAACAAAAAGTACATTTTTGGACAATTTTCAACCCATTCGACCCATTTTCCTTTTAGCTTTATCTTATACAAATTTGACCCATTAAATTATTTACAGATAAAAGCATATCAAATATAACTACAAATCGGTATCCTTTTAGAATTATTTTGATAAAATAGGAAAAACTGATAATAAAAGTAGGAATCATGGTCGTAATACATGACTTTTCTCAAACAAAACTATAGAACATATATGAGTCCATAAACTCATTCCATTATTAATTATTCCATTATCATTTACATCCCAGCCCACTGCAGTTAGCATGTTAACACCCTTTTCCCGGTCTCTGCAATCAACATGAACACAATGCACAAATATTACTTAACTTAAACAAACACATACTCGGTTCTGAAAACACCATCCTAGACAGCTTCTAAAAATACATATAATGGAACAGAGACAATACTGATCATTAATTTATTATGATCATTCACCAACCCAACTCGTTTCGTTTCACACCAAAAATTTGCCCGTTTTGACCCGAACCATCTTGGTTTCTCATTTAATCCAAGAACAAAGTGATACGATAAACCTTTCAAATGTATTTATTTGTATACACTAGTTACCTGAACGTTCCCATAACTCTGGTTGTGATATGACATTTACCAGCACCTAATAACTTAGCAAGCCCAAAATTAGATAGTTTGGCATTGAATTCATCATCGAGTAATACATTGATGGACTTAGCATCTTGATGCACCACTTTTGGCTCAATGGCCCCATGTAAATATGAGAGCCTCCCAAAAAATTACGTTATGAGCTAATGCCAAAAAAATAAGTAGATTATTTACAAAAATTCGGAAAAAAAGATTGTCACATAGGCCTCTACGGTACCAAAGATAACTTTTATGCAAGCCTCCTAAATAAGATATCGATGTCAATAACAGAATGGCTAAAAAACTAAGTAAATTATTGAAAAGGACATAACAAATTGGCTAAAAACATCATCTTTTTCAAGAGCTTATGCTTCACCAGTAATTGTACATTAAATTGAGCCCTGTATTCTTCCAAACTACTATGTTTAAACTAATTGTACAGTAAATACACATCAAACAGTTAATATGTTTAAAATTCTAGGATTTTAAATATTAAATTCACAAAAATATGTTCCTTACATTCCGCTACAGATAATTCACTTTAGCTGTAGTGTTGACTACATGGCGGAGTGGTGGAGCATCCGCCGTCCCTTCCACCCACAAAGATAGCTGCCATGAGTTTTACTCTGTCGTGGTTTGCGCTCCTCACCCATCACCACTACAGGAGAAACCACCTCTATGCCACCAACATTGTCGGAAATTTGCTTTTCAGGAATATAATCATCTTCTGATCGCTTGTCGAGCCATGAAATGATGTCACCAAAGACAATATCAATGTTGTGATCAGGCTCGCCTGATGTTAACCCGTGCCACATTCCCGGATATAGCTTTATGGTTTTGTCTTCGCTACTGGCTTGTTCATATAAAGCCCGGTTCACTTCTGGATCATTCACCGTATCTGCCTCTCCATGTAGCACAAAAAATGGCAAGGTCACCTGCACACAAAATTACTATATGAATTATGTAAAGCTGAAACTTTGTTTTAACAATCACAAGTCAAAACCTGACTCTGTTTTTGAAGAGATTCAGGCTAGGGTAATAATGTAAAATGACCTTGCTTAAGCTGTCCTCAAGACCCATGCTGGCCCGAAGCATTTCTAGAGCGGTTTTCAGCCTCGGCTTTTCTTGATATATCAATGTGTTTGCACGTATCTGCACAAGTATTCAAATCGTCTTGAATTTACATGTTACTATTCTTGTCGATAGCAAATTCCGAAAAAAAAAACTCACCTATTCTCTCTTAACAGGATCCTTAAAAGCCGCATCAATAACATCTTTTCTAGGCACAATCTTCCATCGTGGTATCACATCTTCCATTCTTGTCAGCATGCTTATCACCAGTGGGTGTGGCTTCACCTTTTCAGATATCTATCAACACATCAAAAACGCTTTAAAATCATCAGTGAACATGCTTCAAGAACTTGTACCGTACAACACTCATAAGCTATTTTCTAGCAAGCTTCGAGTAAAAATGGTTAGATTCACCTATAAACTGTTACCTTACACATGGGCGCAACAAGAATAGCCCCATGCCAAAAAGAAGGGTCCTTTCTGTGTATAAGAAGGGCGGCCGCACCACCCATGGACTCACCATACAAGAACCGTCTCTTTTTCCTGTAGCCCACTTCTCCTAAGTGGTTCTACCAAGGTTCATTAACCCTATTCCGGGAAGGGCTAGAGATGGTTTTCAACCAAACTCTTCCCCCCACCCCCGGCGACATTGTTTATTGATGAGGAAGAAACATAAAAGGTTGAACCGTCTAAGATGCCCTTTACAGAACTGGAAGCTACACAAATTGCATGGATTCCTGCTGATGTTGGAAAAACAGCCAATATGAAATTGTTCTTAGGGCCCACATCAATAACTTGCTCCTAGACTGTATCTCCCAGTTGAATACCTATTGTATATTGCAGTTTTAAAGATTGTGCAATATCATAAAATGAGTTTTTGGTTTACCTTAACAAGACCAGGTAGACGGATGGTAACTAAACCTTCCAAGTTACTCACCTTTTTCCAAAAGGTGTTGTATATCATGTCCACGTCATCAAATTTATCAAAATCTTCCTGAAGTAAAAAACCATATGGTCAATGTCAATGAACAGTCTGGATTCACCATAGCTAGTTTCATTGATAAAACCTGCAGGGAAAGAGAAGTTATAAAAACTAAAGTTTAAAATTCAAGCATTTAGTCGTATCAACCAAACAAACATGAAATGATTAATCATATGACATACGCCATAATCTACTTTTAAATCCAACTTGGACTAATAAACAAACCTGTTAATGGTGATACATAGTTTGATGGTTTCAAAGTAACCGGACAAATTAATATTATACAAAAGTTCTTTTAGCAAAAATAGATACCAGCTATTAGTGAAATCCAATCCAACTACAAACGTCAAACCAGAACCTTCATTAAAGAAAAAGTATAACGTTCATACTAAATATATATACACCTACAAACAGTAACCTAAAAAAGTGTTCATCAATTATCATAATGCATAATTCATATCTCAACTGCATTAGATATACGATGTTTGGTAATTGCAATTGAATTAAACAAGCTCTAATTACAACTTCAATACCTGAGAATTCTTCTGATGATTGGGCTAGGCGAGAATGGCATTGATAGTGGCTGCACCCTAGAAAAATCCATAAAAAATCCAACTGTAAAACACATAGTACAGTAAACAGTACCTTCAAGCCCGTTTCCTGCCCCGGTTGTATCTATTCCGGTTGTTGGATATGCTCCGTCCTGACCCATTCTGATCCATGCTCCGTTGGTACATAATAGCATATTGTATATTTGTAAAATATTATCTCCATTAATGTAGGAGATTTAGTTACATTATTCTTGTATTCTTGTATTATTTATACCCTAATCACATTCTTACATGGTATCATACCTTAACACCTTAACGATCCTCTCTCCTAAACCCTATTCTCACCGCCGCCGCTGCCTCACTTCGTCGGCCGCCGGCTCTCTCTTCTTTCGTTCCTCTTTCTCTATCTTCTCCCCTCATGGAACCCAAACTACATCCCGCCCTCACTGTCTCCAACATTAAAACTCACGTTCCAGTTATCCTGGAAAAAGATTCAACCCACTACACAACTTGGAAGACCCTTTTCAAAGTCCATTGTCAGATATACGAGGTTCTTGATCACCTCGCCGCTAAGCCGGATGCCGCCTCTTCTTCTACTACCACCGACTCCGCAGACTCGGCTAAAGACAAGGGAGCCGCCGCCGCCGCTGAGACTCTTTGGAAGCAACTGGACGCCGTTGTGCTCCAGTGGATCTATGCCACAATCTCCACGGCACTGCTGCACTCTATCCTTAAACCAGGTCAAACGGCCCATGAAGCCTGGCTTGCTGTTGAAAGCGAATTCAATGACAATAAAAATACGCGGGCTATCTTCCTTGGTCAGGAGTTCGCCAACTTATGTCTTGAGAATTTTTCCTCCATGGCGGAATACTGTCAACACGTCAAACATCTTGCTGATCAACTTCAAAGTGTTGGCTCTCCGGTTGACGACCGGATGTTAGTCATCAAAATCCTCACCGGCTTAACTGACCAGTATGACAACATCTCCACCGTCCTGCAAAACCGGGATCCGCTACCCGACTTCAATGAAGTTCGTTCTAGGCTCAACATGGAAGAACAAAAGAAGAAACGTCAGGTTACTCGCGGTGCTCAGTCCGCCGCCACGGCTCTCGCTGCCACCACCTCAAACCCGCCGCCATCCAACACCCCGTCTACCTTCTACCATTCGGACCGTGGCCGTGGGGGTCGCTCACGAAGCAGTCGCGGACGTGGCCGTGGCCGCAATTATTCGGGCTGTGGTAACAACAACAACAGCCGCTACCAGCCATCGCCCACTTAGTCGCACCCTTACATCGTGTTTCCTAGCAACTGGACTGCTGCTCAATGGGCTGGCCTGCTAAATCAGCCCAACTCGGCCCAACCCCCTTGTCCGTACCCATCGAAGCCGGCCCCCTCCTCTTCACAAGGCATCTTGGGCCCGCGGCCTGATCAGGCCCATCACACAACTTATTCGCCCACTGACATCGAGCAGGCGCTTTACTCTCTGGCACTTAATCAGTCAGACCCGGGGGTGATGGATACTGGAGCTACGTCTCACTCGGCCAATGAACAAGGTATATACTCCCCGTCTACTTTTAATACTTGCACTAATAAAAACATAATTGTTGGTAATGGCATGACTATCCCTGTTTTGGCTCAAGGCAACCAGGTCCTACCACCCCCTTATCCACCACTCAAACTTAATAATGTCCTGTTTGCCCCGAACCTAATCAAAAATCTTATTTCTGTGCGTCGCCTTACTACCGATAACCTTGTTTCTGTTGAATTTGACCCATTTGGTTTTCTTGTGAAGGATCTCAAAACACAGGCTCCTATCCTACGATGCAATAGCACGGGCGATCTTTATCCTCTGACTGAGCCACTTCCACTTCAACCCACCCAACCATCTGTCTTTGTTGCTGTTTCTCAAGATCGCTGGCATCAACGTTTGGGTCATCTTGGCAAAAACTTATTACAGTCTTTAATACTTTCATCTTTTGTTGATTTTGGGAAATTTAATAAAACTCTTTGTCAATCTGGCGTGTTTGGTAAAAGTGTCAAATTGCCATTTTATGATTCTGTCAATCATACTCATTCTGCTTTTGATATTATACACAGCGACTTATGAACATCACCTGTACTTAGTACGGGTGGTCATAAATATTATATCCTCTTTTTAGATGATTTCACAAATTTTTTGTGGACTTATCCCATATCAAATAAATCTCACTTTTTAACGCCTTTACCACATTTCATAATCTAATTCACACTCAATTTGAACGTAAAATCAAGCAATTTCAGTGTGATAATGGCAAAGAATACGCAAATCAAAATTTTTATAACTTTTGCAATCATAATGGAATGCAATTTCGCTTCTCTTGCCCCTACACCTCCTCTCAAAACGGTAAGGCGGAACGAAAAATCCGCACTATCAATAACATGATCCGCACCCTCCTTGCCCAAGCCTCCCTACCTTATAACTTGAGGCACCATGCTTTAGAAACTGCCACATACCTTCTTAACATTTTACCAAGCAAATTACATAAATTCAAATCCCCCACCACCTTGCTTTACAATTGCATTCCTGTATACGATCATCTTAGGGTTTTTGGGTGCCTTTGTTACCCGCTAACTCCTTCCACCACAATCCACAAACTCAACCATCGGTCTCACCCTTGCGTCTTTCTTGGGTACCCGTCAAACCATCGCGGTTATAAGTGTCTCGACCTCACCACACATCAATTAATTATATCGAGACATGTTCACTTTGAGGAATCCATCTTTCCTTATACCATACAATCACCCACTAAACCCCCGTCTTATGATTTTCTGAACCCGACCATTAACCCACTCGTTTGGGACTATCTCCACAATCCCAATCTTCACCGCCCAACACTCCACCCTCCCCCACTCCTAATTCGCCAATCCTCGGCTCACCCCTCCCATACAGCCCTGGCCCAAATATAACGGCCCAGTCCCCACCCACACCCACTTCTGCTATCGGCCCACACCAACTCACACCCACTCCTGCTCTCGGCCCACACCTACATCCGATAGCCCCTGCCCAAAACACTTCCCCACCGGCCCAACCCACCTCAGTCCAAAACACACTTCAGCCCGACCAAACCCCTTCCTCCACAGCTCAACCCACCTCAGCCCAAAACGCCGTTCCATCCCCACCCGTTGATCCTTTGCCTACGTCCAGTCCACTCCCTTCTGTGCCATCGGCCGCAAATCCATCCACCCGTACCATTCACACTCGTTCAATGAGTGGTATTGTCAAACCCAAGCCAATTTTTAACCTTAACATGTCCACCGTTGTCCCTATTCCGAAAACTCCACAGGTTGCCTTGTTCTCTCCAGAATGGTTTACTGCCATATCCAACGAATTTAGTGCACTTATTAAAAACAAGACCTGGGAGCTTGTACCTAGGACGCCTGACATGAACATTATACGTAGCTTGTGGTTGTTTAAACATAAATTCAGGTCGGACGGGAGTCTGGAATGTTATAAGGCCAGGTTGGTTTGTGACGGTCGTAAGCAGCAAACAGGTATAGACTGTGGTGAGACGTTTAGTCCGGTTGTTAAGCCGTCTACTATTCGGCTAGTTCTTTCTCTTGCGTTATCCAAGTCATGGCCGATTCACCAGTTGGATGTCACTAATGCCTTCTTACATGGCAATTTGGAAGAAACAGTTTATATGCACCAGCCCATGGGTTTTCGTCATCGAGACTTTCCAAATCATGTATGTCTTCTTAGGAAGTCGTTATACGGTCTCAAACAGGCTCCGCGAGCCTGGTATCAGCGGTTTACAGACTTTTTACCTTACAGGGCTTTCGGCAGAGCAAGTCAGACAACTCTTTGTTTATTTATCATCACAGTGCTGACATTGCTTATCTCCTTATTTATGTGGATGATATTATTCTCACCACATCTTCCGAGGCGCTTCGTGCACGGCTGTTACACACCCTATCAGGAGAATTTGCCATGAAAGATTTGGGGCCACTTTCGTATTTCTTGGGCATACAGGTGACACGAACTGGTGATCATATGTTTTTATCTCAGCAGGCATATGTTAATGACATCATTCATCGGGCATCTATGGACTCCTGCAAGCCGGTTGCTACACTGGTTGACACACAATCAAAATTATCGGCTTCCTCCGGCCCTCTATATGAAGATCCAACCAACTATCGTAGTCTTGCAGGTGCTCTCCAGTATCTCACTTTTACTCGCCCGGATATCTCCTATGCGGTTCAACAAATATGCATGCATATGCATGCTCCTACGCTCGATCACTGGAATGCGTTGAAGCGCATTATTCGATACCTTCAAGGAACGACTCACTTTGGTCTTCATTTAGGGCCCGTACCAACTTTACGGTTACTCGCGTATACTGATGCAGATTGGGCTGGCTGCCCTGACACTCGTCGTTCTACGTCAGGTTATTGTGTTTACTTGGGTAACAATCTCATTTCCTGGTCTTCTAAGCGTCAGCCAACTATTTCACGCTCCAGTGCAGAAGCCGGATATCGAGGGGTTGCCAATGTGGTTGCAGATATTTGTTGGTTACGTAATCTCCTTCTCAAGCTGCATCACCATTTTTCTATGGCCACCTTGGTCTAATGTGATAATGTCAGTGCGGTTTATCTCTCCGGTAATCCTGTTCAGCATCAGCGGACTAAACATATTGAGCTCGACATTCACTTCGTTCGTGAACAAGTGCAGCGTGGCCATATTCGTGTTTTGCATATTCCATCTCGTCATCAGATTGCTGATATCTTCACGAAGGGTCTTCCGCGAGTACTGTTTGATGATTTTCGTACCAGTCTCAACATCGGTCCTCCCGACGTTTCAACTGCGGGGGTGTAATAGCATATTGTATATTTGTAAAATATTATCTCCATTAATGTAGGAGATTTAGTTACATTATTCTTGTATTATTTATACCCTTTGTGATTAATGAGAATATCAAGTTGAATCACATTCTTACAGTACATCTCCATGAATTAGGTTTTCAACCTCCTATTTACAAAATCATGAAACAATCTCAACGAATTCTTAACAAATCAAGTCAAACAACACGTGTAACGATTAATGCACGCTGATTTGTTCAACCAATAAAAAAAATAGGGCTCGATAGAACGATAAATTTGGGTGTGTGTACTCTCACTGATCGAGAGAGAACTAAGGAAGAGAAAGTATGTTTGAATTCTGATATGGGATTAGGGTTTACTGCATGTTTTGAATAGGGGATGGAAGATTTAAAAGCTTTATCAGTTGTACCATATGCTATGATGGTGGTGGGGTTTCGATCGGTAGAGAGGTCTTGGAGAGAGAGAAGTGGAAAACATACCTGATGGTTGCAGTGAATTAAATGATCGGAGGTGTTGAGAGAAAAGATGATGGAGGGGGGTTTAAGAGGTGCGGCTCTTGAGGGGATGAAATGTCGGGGTTTAAGTTGAGAGAAGAATGGTTTTGAATTTTGAATTTGAGATAGGAATAATCAGAATAGAATATGTTGTTTCAAATGGTGGGGGAAATTCATGCTGATAGAGCTGTTAGTTGGATTTTTGTTAAAAAAAGGTATTGTTTATGATGGGTACGATGATTATATGTTTAGAGATGATAAAAAGTAAATGACCAATGGCAAAGTCAAACTATATAATTATACATAAAAAATAATAACTTACAAAAAAAGGAAATAAACATGTCTGTGATACGTAATGTCTACTATTTGGTAGTAGACACTTCTATATTTTTTTTCCGACTATATTAGTTTTTATTTTTTTTCTTTAATCACTTGTACACTAAAGCATCATCAACTTTTATCTTTTAATCCGTGCGTCAATACTGAACAAGACAACTACTGAAACGTCAATAAAAATGTATAGGTCGTCATGTTGTCTTTGGAATTTTTTTAAACATTATAGTTCATAAGACATGTCAAGAATACGTAAAAAAAAGTTATAAGTTTGTTGTGGAGAGGGAAAAGTGTAACTAATTATCTTTAATTTTGTTAAAAGTCAGGGATTTATGTGTAATATTTTTAGGGGCTAAAAAATAAATAGTGTTTAAAAGACCAAATTACTCTCATTTTAGGGGTCTATCTATAAATAAAGGGAGGAAAAACTCTTATTTTTTGACTATATTAAAATACCTCTCCCTCATGCATTATAATATAGTATAGATTATATCAAACTAGTATGGTCGATGTCAACCTTTGACTAAGCATTTGCGATTCTCTTAGATAACATGTTCTATCTCTCTCACATAAAAATTCAATAGGCTATAAGGTGCGGTGATGGACCATCATCAACACCACCCTCCACGTCATCGCCACATCATTCTATCTTCCACCACTATCCTCCATCACCAATCAAATGTCTCAAAATCATCAAAGGAGGCCCATGAAGAACGTGGGAGGAATCACGGTGGCCACGCGTGGCTTGAGGAGGGGGGGGGGGTCCACAGACACCACGTCCCACTTGGCCATGCCACGCCTCTCACCACCCTCCCCATACCGTATAGCCTAATAGGGTTCTTGTCACACCCCCAAAATCCACCTGCGGATAACACCCGCTTTGAGGGCGTGACTGACCAGGATCCAGCCACCAATTATACTGAATAATTAAGTTGATAACAAAAGTAATACTTACTAATCATGAGATTGGCAAATATCAAGTTCAGAGTTTAGGGTTTTAAGTTCAAACAGTTAATAAGTAGCGGAAGCATAAGTAAAGCAGTTTAAACATAGTTCATAGTTCAAAATAAGGTAACACCCAACACAAGGGTGAACAGACACTACACGTTCCCAAGCAGCAAGCTCCTTCGTCACGGGTTACCTGCAAAGCATGCAGTAAGGGGTCAACAATAATGCTGAGTGAGTTCACTAGTTGTCCAGTTTTATTTACCTAAAACTTGTTTCACCGGTTAATTTATCCGTTTATACATGCCATGGGGAGCTACCCCAAAAGTTAGCGACTAAACTGTTTTTCCAATACCGAACACTAGGTAACCGTTGCGTTTCCGCAGGATGCCCCGATGTCAATGTTCTATCATCATTGACGGATGTCTGAGTACATTAGTTCACGACCGATCCCAAACCAGGGCACGGTGTGAGGCTGGTAAACACCTAAATAGCGCTATCAACTAATAACCCGTTCGCCTGACCCCGACGACTAATCGGTATTTGTAGTAGGGACTTGAGTGATAGAGTTTCGTTTAGTGCCGTTAGTTGCAATCCGTATAAACAGTAATTAACCAAAAGGTTTCCCAATACCAGGGAAGGAAAAGTAAGTTTTGTTCCCGAAAACTAGGGAAGGTATGTAATTAGTATCCCCTTTTACCAGGGGATAGGATTGTTTTAGTCTCGTGTCCCAAACCACCGGGACGCATGCTTTTAAGTTGTGAACTCACCTTGGGTTGCTCGGTAGGTTTAGGTTACTTGTCAATCACGTTGGTCACCACGTCCTAACATGGTTACCGGTATAGGTCAGGTTCGGTGTACAAGCATTCACGTAAAAACACATACAGGCACGTAACATGCATACAAGTAAATAGTCATGGGGTTATTGGGCCGGCCCTAACAGTAACACAGTCAAACAGAACACAGCAACACATAGTCCATTTAACAGATAGTCCAAGTTAACACAAAGTGGCCCAATAACCAAAATGGACGGCCCAGTCACAACCAGAAGGTCTTGAGTCGCAACCGGATGGTCTCGGCTTGTCACGCTGTGGTTGCGAGTCGCAACCGTGGTCTCGAGTCATCATGCTGTGTTTGCGAATCGCAACCGACGTAGTCTCGAGTCGCAATCATGTGGTTTCGAGTTGTCACGCTTTGGTTGCGAGTCGCAACGGCGTGGTCTCGAGTCGTAATGCCGTGGTTGCGAGTCGGAAACTGTCATTTTCATGCACACGTGATGATGCAGATATGACAGTCCAAATTGTACCAAAAATTCAGACCCAGATTAGGAAACAACCAATAAGGTTTCACAAACAAGTTTTCCTAAACTGTCATTACTAAAATATGAATCAAACATTGCCATTTTAAATCTTCAAACCATCTTCAACTAGTTCATCAAATGTTCATAGTTTCTAGGGTTTTCATGCTTAAACAAAACCATACCTTTTGAACCGAAAATCACATATTACAACAAGATTGTCATGCAAGAACTAGAAACATATATTTTATAGCCGAAACTTATGTTTAACAACATCATTTTTGCAAGAATAATGAAGCATAATATGTTTGGCTATGAACACTTTTAAACTACCCTTTTTCTTGCCATTTAAACATGTTATCATATATTTCCAATCTTTACAAAACAACCTAATGATCATGCATAAAACTACCAACCAAACATTTTTCTAGTTCATATACATATCATAAATCCTATGCACAAGGATAGTACTAACCGGTTGTGAAGAAGAAGGAGGAGCCGAAAACCAAGAGAAAGGAACCGAGAAGATGGAGTGTCCGAGTGATGATCTTGACCGAGTTTCTTGTCCGGGATCCTTGCTTGAACCGAAAATTTGGAAGAGTTTGGATGTTGTTTTGGGGTTTTCTAGTTGAGAGGGATTAGAAGTGTGTGTGTTTGTTGTTTGTGTAAAATGAAGGAAATAAGGAAAGGTGGGATATATACAAGGGGTGTTTTCGGGTTGGGCTTGGGGTTTCGGCCCAAACCGGTTACGGCCCAAGAGCCCACTCGCAACCGAGTGGCCCACTCGCAACCGGGTGGTTGCGAGTCATGGTCTCGAGTCTAGGTCTCGACTCTCATACATATATATATATATATAATACGTACATACAACACACATTATGCAAATAAAGATCACGTTTTCATTTAATAATATTTATATATACACAAAATATTACAAGGTGTTCGTTCGGAAAAACCTAGAGTGTCACATTATCCCCAAGTTTTAAGAACTTTCGTCCCGAAAGTTGAAGCAGCCACTGCCAAGCTAGCGTGTTTTAACGGGGTGTCACATCATCCCCCCGTTAGTTTGGAATTTCGTCCCGAAATTCAGTTGTAGCTTCAGTGCTGGGGTTTTCGTTTGGGAACAACTGGGGATACTTGGACTTCATCTGGTCCTCCCGCTCCCAGGTAAACTCTAGGCCGCGTCGTGAGTTCCAACGAACTCGCACAAGGGGTATCTGGCTACGTTTGAGGGTTTTGATCTCTCGATCCGTGATCTCAATCGGTTCCTCAGTAAAGTGTAGCTGTTCATCAATCGTCAGTTCCTTAAAAGGAATCACAAGTGTTTCATCCGACAAACACTTCTTTAGGTTAGATACGTGAAAAACGTTGTGCACTGCACTCAGCTCTGCAGGCAGGTTCAATCTATAAGCAACCTTACCGATTTTCTCGGTAATTTCGAATGGTCCAACATATCGTGGATTCAGCTTGCCTCGTTTACCAAAACGAACCACACCCTTCCAGGGTGAGACCTTAAGTAGAACCCGGTCCCCGACCTGGAATTCTAACGGTTTCCTACGCTTGTCAGCATAGCTTTTCTGACGGTCACGAGCTGCCGCCATGCGTTGCCTGATCTGGGAAATCTTTTCCGTTGTATCTACCACTAGTTCTGGGCCTGTGAGTTGACTGTCACCTACTTCCGCCCAGCAAAGAGGTGATCGGCATTTACGACCGTACAATGCCTCAAAAGGTGCCGCCTGAATACTAGTGTGGTAGCTGTTATTGTAGGAGAATTCCACCAGCGGTAGATGTTTCTCCCAGTTCTTGCCAAAATCGATCACACATGCTCTAAGCATGTCTTCCAGGGTTTGGATGGTGCGTTCAGACTGCCCATCCGTTTGCGGGTGATAAGCGGTGCTCATGTCCAAACGTGAGCCAAAGGATTTGTGCATAGCTTGCCACAACTCGGAAGTAAAACGAGCGTCTCGGTCGGAAATAATAGAAGTTGGCACCCCGTGCTTGGAGACTACTTCCTTTAAATAGATTTCTGCTAAGGTAGAGAACTTGTCTGTTTCCTTAATGGCCAAAAAGTGTGCAGACTTTGTCAATCGATCTACTATCACCCAAATAGTATCATTCCCGCGTTGGGATCTAGGTAGTCCTGTAACAAAATCCATGGAAATTTGCTCCCATTTCCACTTCGGGATTTCCGGTTGCTGTAGTAGGCCTGCTGGTTTCTGATACTCGATCTTGACTCTTGCGCAGGTCAAACATTTGCCAACATAGGCTGCTATGTGGGCTTTCATGCCAGGCCACCAGTATGTGGTTCTTAAGTCGTGGTACATCTTATCTGAACCAGGATGTACTGAATAACGGGATTTGTGGGCTTCGTCCATCACAAGCTCTCGTAGATCTCCGTAAAGTGGGACCCAAATGCGCCCTGCCACATAGTAGGCGCCGTCTTCTTTCTGTTCTAAGCAATGATTCCAACGGAAATGACGATACCTACTGCGAGATCTATCTTACAGGATCCTGAACGAAATCCTGAGGATTTATGTCAAGATTTGGATACTATAGATGAAAAAAGGGATGCAACAAGGTTAAGGATGGCAGCGTATCAACAAAGAATATCCAAGGCATATAACAAGAATATAGGGACTAGAAGATTTCGAGTTGGTGATTGGGTGTTAAGAAAGGCTTTTCAGAATACTACTAATCCTGCCGATGGCAAGTTAGCTCCAAAATGGGAAGGACCATACGAGGTTGAATCAGAAGCAGGGAAAGGAGCATATAGACTCAAGGATATGAAAGGGGATATGCTACCAAGATCCTGGAATGCAATACACTTAAAGCTCTATTTCAAGTAAGAGTAGAATTTAATTTCTATCCTAATGGTATGTACTCTATCTCTTTTAAATATATTTACGCATTATCTTGAACCCAATACTGACTTAAGCATCGGAGGGGTGGTGTTAGCCAGGCTAACACCCACCTTAGTTTGTAGTTGTTTTGCAGCATATGCTCCAGGATATAGCTCCAGGATTTGCACTTGGGACGAATCGGAAGACTAGAGGATTGGCCCCCTCTCTCAAGTTTAAGGGATCTCAATCCCTTCAAAGGTTTAAAGGTATTCACCTTTCTTTCGAATTGGGTTTAAACACCTCGCCTGGAGCGCAAGTTATCTAGGTATAGTTCAAGGTAGCGGGACCAGTTCATGTAAAAGTGGCTGACAATTTCGTTACTGTTGGCTATATCCTGGATCCTGAAGGTATATGAGGATTGATCACCCTCTCTCACGAAAGGGTATTTTCATACTCTCTAAGGTTTAAAGGTTTTCACCTTTCTAAGATTTGGAGCTTATACACTCTCGCCTTTAGCGCATGAAACTCAGGGTTTATCCCCAGAATATTAAGGGTTTGCCCCAGTATGTTGAGGATTCATTTCAGGATAACAAGGTGTTCGCCTCGAGGTGTTTGGAATTTGTTCAAGCCAAACCATGAATACATTTATATTTTTGTGTCATAACAGGGGACATTATACTATTCCAAGGTCGGATCCAAGTTTATAAGTATGAACTGGGGACATTCCTATGGTGAAAAATTGGAATTGACTCTTTGGGAATCTATGGTATGATCTTTCCTTTTCTCAGAAGATTTAAACTTCCTAAGTTATATAATGATATCCTGACCAGGATATCTCTTAAGATACTTGTCAGGATATTCCTAGATGATGTACCCATAATATTTCCAAGAATTCTCAAACAAAACAATTTTCGTAAATAAGGTTCATGTAATGAAAGGAGTAAAGCCAAAAAAGGGTTATATTATTAACTTAGCAAAAGACTATGCTTTTGGCTTCGTCTCAAACCGAGACCCATCCACCAAAAGCATGATTAGTTTTTCAACATATTTACTTAACAAATGAAGGCTTCGTCTTGGAACCCAAGATACCTCCACCTCCACTTGTTAAAAGTATTCAAAATAAACTATACTAACTGATAACCAAGGGCTTCGTCCTGAAACTCAGGATCCCTCCTCCTTTGGTCATCATATTGTCTAAATGCAGGAAAGTAAATTGTTTCGAAGACAAGAAAAGTAAATTGTTCAAGGGACCACAACCATCGACTCTAAAAAAGTGGGCTCCGGCCTAAGCATCAATATCCATCATCGCCCACTCAGATGCCCTCACACAGCGGCATCCTCTCCAACTTTCTCTGGTTTACCAGCATCCTGCCCAGCATCCTCACCAGCATCCGCTCCAGCATCCTTCTTGTCTCCAACCTGATCCACCACCTCGGCTGATTTGGAAGACTCACCAACTTCTGCAGGGAGTGGCACAACTTTCCCTCCAAGCTCCTTCAGTTTGGCCACCCAAGAGTCCACCGGCCAAGCTGGGCACACGAGGCCTGTCTCCTTGGCCTCATAGGCCATCTTAATGCGGGCTTGTAGCAAGGAGACGATGGCGGAGGCCTTAATCCCTTCCCGGAAAGAAACCATGGCCTGCTCGTGATCCATTTCTGCGGTGGCAAGTTTGAGCTCAGCCTCTTGGGTAACTTTCTTCATTAAGGTCTCGTAATCCCGGGACTTTGCTTCAGCGATGGCGCCTTGGTCAGCAACTGTGCTTTCGAGCTGTTTGATCCTGGCTTCGTGGAGTGCAACAGTACCGCAGGCATCGTTGTATAGGTGGAGCAGATGCTGAAGGCCCTGCACATCAAATTCAGGTATGGGTCGGAATATATTAATCAGGATATCCTTTCAGGATATATATGCAGGATATGTAGCAGGATATTACCTTGTTGAGGAAGGATGTCATGGGCTCTAAGGAGTCGGAGAAGCTGAGTTCATCATAGGAGAACCCCTCGGAGCCTGGGGCACTGATTTCAGAGCCCTTCCTCTTTTTAGCTGTGGAAGCATGGGTCCTAGGGTTAGCCTTGGGGGCCGGCAGTGGCTTGGAGCTGGTAGCAGCAGGTGTCTCTTTCTTGACCATGACAGGAGTAGGATAACTATGAAGCTCGTCAAGGTCAAGGAGGATCGGAACTTTGCTGGAGTCTGCACAACAGGGAGTAAAAATTCTTTCCTAAGATATTTCAAATAAGAACATGTATGCAGGATATTGAGCAGGATCCTTACCAGACATGTTAACACAAGAAAGAGGGCTTGGAGTTGGTGGAGACGGGTTAAAACTTCTTTCAGCTTCAGGAAGGAGTCTGATAGCGTCAATCCTTTTCTGTGAATCTGCAAGAGGAGGTGCTAGCTTCCTAAAATCGGCTGCAAACAAAACAGTAAAAAGAAAGTTGATCAGTTCAGGATGTGAAACAAGATACAAAACAGGATCATCCTAAAGCCCTAAATCCTACCCTTTCTCAACCACTGCACTGGATATTCCGTTCCACCAGGGATTGAGTCTCTTTTTACAAAGAAAAACTTGGACTTCCATTCCTCCTCATTCCTGGTGGCACGAAGTACTAGTGGGTCGCCGAAGGTAGAGTAGAACAAAAAACGGCAGGAACCATGGCATCTAAGCCGATATGCTAAGGGGAGATCATGAACGGAAAGGTCAGGAATATGGTTGTTCTTGATTTGATCAAGAACGAGCAGGACTCGCCATAGCATTGGCATTGTTTGACTGAAACAGATTTTTGTGGTATCGAAGAACTCGGTGATGAAATCGGGAAATGGAAACTGTAACCCCAAGGTAAAAGGAAAAGCGTTGAAGCATATCCATTCGTCGGAAACCATGTTTGATCGGATTTCCTGATCAAATGGCCGGAACACCGTCCCTTTCGGGAAGATGCCGGAGGTTTTAAGGGCCGACAGATGTGCGCCGTCAAAGGTGCATATTTCCTTCTCCGGATCCTGGAGAATATTTTGGTGAATAAACGAAGGAGCGGAGTCACCGGAGCTTGACCTAGTCTGTCTCGCCATATCTTTACCGGAATAGTATAGAGGAAAGAAGTAAGGAGAGAGAGAGAAGGGTTTTACCTTTTTCTTCTTGATAAAGATTAAATGGGGTGAACGAGAGAAGATATAGGGGAGTAATGAGTAGAAATAGGCTGAACAGTTACAAGCGGTCACATCAAGTCCTATCTCTTAATTGCCTCGGTTATTGTGAAAAAATGTAACCGTTAGGACTCAGGATCCTTAACGGCAACATTTTTGGGGACAATTGTTATGGGTAAAATTCTGAGCTCCTCATATCCTGGGAAATATCTTGGGTTATATCTTGAATAAATGATATCTGCTTATATCCGTGATGCTCATTCAGGATGTCTATAATATCCTGAATAGTATCCTCAGGATTACTAACATGTTGAGTGCAGGAGTATGCGTGCAGGTGCCCAACGTTCACAAAGACTCTTTCTCCAAGAGACTCGGTCCAAGTCGTTCAAATGAAGACGTTGAAGCCGCATTACCCGGACTACAACGTTAACAATGGAATATTCGAAAGCATCCCATATTTGTAGGAATTTCAGTTTGTATTTGATTACTATAAATAGGTGGGTATACCGGATCGAATAGGACATCACAGCTACACTCACTACACTTACACACTTGTTCTCTCGCAACTTGTACTCTCACACAAATCATTGTAACACTTAGCGATCTGGTCAATATCCTGCACTGTATCCTGAAGTTTGAAGTAATAAGAAGAACTAGGCAGCTGCGATTGTCAGCTCCCGAGGTTTTATGTCGGCGATCTAGATTGATCAAGGGCTTTCCTCGTACATCTCTGTCAACCCCTTTACTTTTTGCTCATCGTTTGATCATAGATATAGCTCAATATCCTGAGCCATATCCTGAACACTGTTTTTCCAAACAACATAAACAGCATATTTTCAACACACTTTTCAGCACACTACCTCACTTAACTAATTTGATCACTTAATTGCTTCGGTAATTTTTGACCAAAACATCACTAGCCTTTGATAAGTTGCACCTGCATTCCTTAGTCCAAATGGCATAGCAATATAACAGTATATACCAGTTGGAGTCATAAAGGTTGTATCCTCTTGATCAGATGGTTCCATCTGAATTTGTTGAAATCCAGATGAAGCATCCATAAAAGTTAACAGTTCATGACCTGCGGTTGCATCCACCATGGAGTAAATGTGGGGTAATGGGAAAGGATCCTTGGGACATGCCTTATTTAAGTCAGTGAAATCGACACATACCCTCCACTTTCCGTTTTTCTTTTGAACAACAACCACATTGGCCAACCATCTTGGATACTTGACCTCTCTAATCATACCTGCTCGGAGTAATTTTTCTACCTCCTCCTGGATAATGGCATTTCTTTCTGGTGCAAACTTCCTCCTCTTTTGATGGATTAGTTTGAAGGACCTGTCAATGCCAAGTTTGTAAGTGATTATATCTTTTGATATACCTGTCATGTCTTCGTGTTTCCATGCAAAGGTAGTTTTCCTCCTTTTGAGGAAGGATATGAGGTCTTCCTTCATTTTGCCAAGGATCGCTGATCCTATGTAAACTTTAGATTCAGGATCATCAGGATCCATAAGGATTTCTACTACATCCTACTCTCTTGCCTCCAAGACATCTCTTGGAGGATGCTTTAATTGCTATTGTTCCCTTGACTTTGAAGCTGGTTTCATTGACGAAGTGTAGCAGTTCTTAGCTTCTTGCTGATCACTATCAATCTTCACTATCCCCCAAGGACTAGGGAGCTTCACACATTGATGATATGTGGATGGGACTGCCTTCATGTCGTGTATCCATGGCCTGCCAAGGATAACATTACAAAAAGATAAACAGTCAATGACACAAAATTTTTGGTAAGAATGCAGCCCTTCAATATAAATTGGGAGTTTAATGTCCCCCAGAGTATTCTTAGTCTCGCCACTGAATCCCACGAGCATAGAGGATCTTGGTATGATATCGGATTCAGGAATATTCATCTTCTTATGAACATCAAGCTGGATAATATTCACAGAGCTTCCTCCGTCTATAAGGATCCTGCGAACAAAATGGTTAGAAATAAAAAGAGTGATAACCAAACCATCGTGATGAGGATCCTGAATGTCAACACGATCATCCTCATCAAAAGTTATGAGTTTTCCTTCGGAGACACTGGATGTTCGAATGGGTCTATCTCCATTATCCATCTTGGTTTCCTTTGCATGTCTTTTAGCTGCAGAGAAGGATGTTCCACAAATGTCTGATCCTCCAGAAATAAAGTTTATAACTTGTGCATCTGCTGGAGGGGCTGGAGCTTTCTCTAGGATCCTTTCAGGATCCTGAGTTCTTGACTTCTTTCTCCCCAATAACTCTTTCAAGTGCCCCTTGCTTAACAAGTATCCAATTTCTTTTCTCAGTGCGATGCACTCTTCTGTGAGAATCCCAAAATCTTCGTGATATGCACACCATTTTGATTTGTCTTTAGTGGCAGCTGGTTTGTCACTTTTTCTCGGCCACCTGGCTTTATCACCTAAATTCTGCATCGCAAGGATTAGTTCATTGTTATCAACAGAAAAACAAAATTCAGAAATTGGAGGATAATCCTCATCATCCTCTTCTTGTTCAACAGCATGCACATTCTGGTTATCGGATTTGTTATAGGATCTGAACTTGTTGTTCTTGAATGAGGATCCTTGCTTCTCTTGCTTTGAGGATCCTGCTAACCTCTCCTGGATCCTCTTGTCATCCTCTAGCCGGATGAACCTAAGTGCCCGGGTTCTTACCTCATCTAGGTTCCTGCATGGTGTCATAACAAGATCATCATAGAATAATGAATCCCTAAGCAATCCCATTTTAAAAGCTTCAACAGCCGTAGCTATATCCAGGTTAGGAATATCCAAGGATTCTTTACTAAATATAGTGATATAATCCCTTAATGATTCATTATGACCCTGGGTTATCCTATACAGATCACTAGTTAAACGCTCAAATTTCCTACTACAAGAAAACTGGTTATTAAACAGGTTAACTAGATTAGCAAACGAGGTAATGGAATAAGGGGGAAGACTTAGCAGCCATTTAAGAGCCGATCCAGTAAGAGTGGATCCAAATCCCTTGCACAGACATGCTTCCTTTAACCTTTCTGGGATGGGATTGATCTCCATCCTTTCCCTGTATTGTGCTATGTGTTCTTCAGGATCTGTTGAACCATCATACAACTTCATGGTTGGCACGTGGAACCTCTTAGGTATCTCAGCATCACAGATGGGTGGTGCAAAACGAGATATCTTATGGCTCCCATCTGCAATCTCTGGGATAGGCTTGACCACTCCTGGGACACTTGTTATCATATCCTTTAACTTTTGCAATTCTCTGGCCATGGCATGATTGATACCTGTATCCTGCATAAGGCCATGGTTAGTGGTATAAGAATTATTGAAAGTGTTACCTCCCATTGGGTTCAAATTAGGAACACCAGATGTGAATCCATATTGTTGGGACTCTGGAATGATCGAAGGACCAGTAGAAGCAATGGTCTGCATTGGAATAAAATCTCACTGATGGATATCTGAACTCCCTGATTGCAAACTCCTTAAGGATCCCGGAATCTGAAAGGATCCATGGAACTGAGAGGATCCTTGAACCTGAGAGGATCCTTGAACCTGGGAGGATCCTTGAACCTGCGAGGATCCTGGAACATAGGAGGATCCTTGAACCTGGGATGATCCTTGAACCTGCGAGGATCCTGGAACATAGGAGGATCCTTGAACCTGGGAGGATCCTTGAAACGGCCAGAACCCTTGAATCTGCTGCGCTTTTGAGTATCCTCCTGAGCTAGCGAAGGATCCTATATGCTGAGGATGGGATCCTGCTGGTTGGAAGTATGACCCTGAAGCCTGAGTCATTGCTGATGATCCGTAATGCACTCCTCTTGGTCCTCCCACATATTGAACGTATGGAACCACTGAAGGCTGAGAAGTTATAATCGGAGTATCGAAATTCAAAGATCTGGGCATCAATGGGGAATGATCCTCTGCCGATCTCTTCTGTTTCTTGATGTCTCCAATTTCTCTAAGAATCCTTTCACTGGTCTTATCCTACTGCTGTATATGCTCCTTCATCTGCAAAATCAGAGTAAACAAGTCACTAGTAGTAGGAGTATAAGAAGCAGAAGAAGTTGGAGGTTTTGAGAAAATGGGAGTTGGTTTCTTCTCGGTATTTTTCTGAGATCCAGAAGGTGGTGGAGGCAAAGGTGGAATGCCCGGAGATGAATTGACTGCAGACATCGCAGTGGAAGTGTTCTTTGATGATGAAGCCATCTGCTTGGATGTAATGAACCGAAATGATCACGAGAATGAGAATCTCTTAGGAATGAAGCACCAATTGCCCCACGGTGGGCGCCAAACTGTTTTGGTCAAAAATCAGGCTAAGATAATGTAACCAAACTTTCTGTTGTGAGGAATGATGCTTGAATTGATAAACAACAATGAGGATCACTCAGAAATAAATTGCACAAGTGACAGAAAGGTTTATACGAGGAAAAAGCCTTGATCAATGAATGATCTCCAGCATAAAAAACCTCGGGTGATGGAAACTACCGATCACCAACTCAAATTAAACAATTAATGTGTTACAACTTCGGATGATAGCGAGCTAAGTACAAGGATCACTATAGTGTATCGTGTAAAAATGAATGAAAAATGCTAAGTGTTTTGCCGAGAGCTGGTGAGAGCAGTTGTACGAGTGTGTGTAGCCAAATATTAGCCAAGTGTTCTCTAATTAGCTCGCTACCCCTTTAAAAATAGAAGTTAACTACACTAACTAACACTCCGCAAATCATGCAAGTCTTCCACGACTCCATAACGTCCACTTTCAGCCAAGCACGTGCGGAATAAACGTGGAATATTCTCCAGGAAAGTTGCCAAGACCAAGTCCAAGCTGATACTCCTACAAAATAATACCGAATTCAAAGTAGACAATCATTAGTATAAGGATCCTTAGGATGATCCATGATCCTGATCCTGAAGCATTTCTGGGGATCACTAACTGTCACAGAAGTAAGGATCACCAAACAGGATAATACTTGAGGATCACAAGTCATTAAGAAATCCTCCCCTAACAACTATGATGATATCAATTACGTCACGATACTCCCCCACCGGGCCCACCGGTAACACATGGAAATTAGGGGTGTGACACATGGTGGTTAAGTCTAAACAAGCTGAGGATCACCTTAGAGACTTGGAGGAAGCATTCAATATCCTTGATGAATTTAATATGAAACTAAATCCTTCCAAGTGTGACTTTGGTGTTAAAGCAGGTAAATTCCTAGGATATATGATGACAAAAAGAGGCATTGAAGCAAGTCCAGAACAAATTAAGGCTATTGTGAATATCAAATCTCCTGCCAATGCCAAGGATGTGCAAAGATTGACAGGAAGGATCGCAGCCTTGAACCGATTCATATCCAAGTCATCAGAAAAATGCAAGGAATTCTATGAAATTTTAAGAAAGAACAAGAAATTTGACTGGACTGAAAAGCATGAAAATGCTCTCAAAGCTCTTAAGGATTACCTATCCTCAGCTCCCGCCTTGATGAAACCAGAAAAGGGGATGTGTTATCCTTATACCTCGCGGTATCCTCTAAAGCAGTAAGTGTCGTCCTTGTTAAGGATCATGAAGGTACACAACATCCTGTTTATTATGTAAGTAAGAGTTTGCTTGATGCTGAATCCAGGTATTCACATTTAGAAAAACTTATTCTTGCTTTAATTATGGCATCTACTAAGTTAAGACATTACTTTGAAACTCATACCATTATTGTTAAAACTAACTTTCCAATTAAGAATGTTCTCAGGAAACCTGAAATGTCAGGAAGGATGGCTAAGTGGGCAGTGAAGCTTAGTGCTTATGATATAAGATATGAGCCTAGAACTGCCATTAAATCCCAAGCCTTAGCTGACTTTGTGGCAGATTTTAGTAGTGACTTGCAAAGGGAAGCTGAATTAGAAGTCCAACAGCTAGAGGAAACTAAGGATCCTTGGATACTCTTCACTGATGGAGCTTCCAATATCAAAGGAACTAGGCTTGGAATGCTACTAAAATCGCCACAGGGGGACATAATACCTCACTCCATAGCTTGTGAGTTCCAAACTACTAACAATGAGGCTTAATATGAAGCCTTGATAGCTGGTTTGCAAATTGCCAAGCATATGAGGATCAGGTATCTTGAGGTACATGTAGATTCATTATTAATTACTAATCACTTTAATGGATCCTATGCTGTTAAAGGTGAAAAGCTAATCAAATATTTAGAGATAGTCAAAGAATTAGCACTCTCTTTTGTTTCCTTTAGTTTGACACAGGTACCCAGAGAAGAGAATGCAGAAGCTGATACATTAGCCAATCTAGGATCATCCTTGAAAATTCCAGAGGATATCAAAATCCCTATTATCCATAACCTAACCTCTGCTATTGAGGATCATGTAGCTATGGAGATAAGAGAGGATTCTGCAATTATCCCTAGTGATGATACACAATCTCATTCAGGATCACGGATCCTTCCAATCATGAGATATATCCAACATGGAGAGATCCCTACAGGAGAAAACCCCAGAGCTTTCAAAATTAAGGTATCTCAGTTTACAATATTGAATAACATGTTATATAAATGATCTCTTGCAGGACCATATCTAAAATGTATTGAGGATCCTGAAATCCAAGAAGTCCTAAAGGATTTTCATGAAGGAGATTGTGGAAACCACACTAGGGGCAGGGCATTATTCTCAAGGATCCTGAGGACAGGATACTATTGGCCTACTATGAAGAAGGATGCTGTGGATTATGCCCAAAAGTGTGATCATTGTCAAAGACATAGTAATATCCTTCACCAACCAGCAGAGCTCTTGCATCCTATACCCTCTTCTTGGCCATTTATGAGATGGGGGATGGATATAGTTGGTGTTAGGGGAGGATTTTCTAATGACCCGTGATCCTCATGTGTTATCCTGTTTAGTGAACCTTACTTCTGTGACAGATGGTGATCCTCAGAAGTGTTTCAGGATCAGGATCATGGATCGTCCTAAGGATCCTTATACTAACGATTGTTCACTTTGAATTCGGTATTGTTTTGCAGGAGTAACAGCTTGGACTTAGTCTTGGTAACGTCCCTGAAGAATATTCCACGGTTATTCTGCACGTGCTTGACTGGAAATGGACGTTGTGGAGAACGTGGGGAGAAGGCACAAATTGCGGGATGTTAGTTAGCTTAGTTAACTTATATTTTTAAAGGGGTAGCGAGCTAGTTTTTAGAACACTTGGCTAATTTTTGGCTACACACACTCGTACAACTGCACTCAATAGCTTACAGCAAAACACTTAGCAATTTTCACACATTTCTACACGATACACTATAGTGATCCTTGTACCTAGCTCGCTATCATCCAAAGTTGTAAAGAATTATTGTTTAATTTGAGTTGGTGATCGGTGGTTTCCATCCCCGAGGTTTTTTATGCCGGAGATCATTCATTGATCAAGGGCTTTTTCCTCGTACAAATCATTGTGTCACTTGTGCAATACATTTCTGAGTGATCCTCATTGTTGTTTACCAATTCAAGCATCATACCCCTTAACAGAGAGTTTGGTTGCATTATCCTTGTCTGATTTTTAACCAAAACAGTTTGGCACCCACCGTGGGGCAATTGGTGCTTCATTCATAAAGATTCTCATTCTCATGATCATTTCGGTTCGTTGCATCCAAGCAGATGGCTTCATCATCAAAGAATACTTCTACTGCGATGTCTGCAGTCAATTCATCTCAGGGCATTCCACCTTTGCCTCCACCACCTTCTGGATCTCAGAAAAATGACGAGAAGAAACCAACTCCCATTTTCTCAAAACCTCCAACTTCTTCTGCTTCTTATACTCCTACTACTAATGACATGTTTACTCTGATTTTGCAGATGAAGGAGCATATACAGCAGCAGGATAAGACCAACGAAAGGATTCTTAAAGAAATCGGAGACCTCAAGAAACAAATGAGATCGGCAGAAGATCACTCCCCACTGATGCCCAGATCTTTGAATTTCGATACTCCGGTTGTACCTTCTCAGCCTTCAGTGGTCCCAGATGTTCAATATGTGGGAGGACCAAAAGGAGTGCACTATGGATCATCAGCAATGACTCAGGCATCAGGTTCATACTTCCAGCCAGCAGGATCCCATGCTCAGCATATAGGATCCTTCACAAGTTCAGGAGGATATCCAGGAGCGCAGCAGATTCAAGGGTTCTGGCCATTCCAAGGATCCTCGCAGGTTCAAGGATCCTCCTATGTCCCAGGATCCAGGTTCAAGGATCCTCCCAGGTTCAAGGATCCTCGCAGGTTCAAGGATCCTCCTATGTCCCAAGATCCTCGCAGGTTCAAGGATCCTCCCAGGTTCAAGGATCCTCGCAGGTTCAAGGATCCTCCCAGGTTCAAGGATCCTCGCAGGTTCAAGGATCATCCTATGTTCCGGGATCCTTTCAGTTTCATGGATCCTTAAGGAGTTTGCAATCAGGGAGTTCAGATGTCCATCAGGGAGATTTTATTCCAATGCAAACCATTGCTTCTACTGGTCCTTCAATCATTCCAGAGTCTCAACAATATGGATTCACATCCACTCTTCCTAATTTAAACCCAGTGGGAGGTAACACCTTCAATAATTCTTATACCACTAACCATGGCCTCATGCAGGATACAGGTATCAACCATGCCATGGCTAGAGAGTTGCAAAAGTTAAAGGATATGATATCAAGTGTCCCAGGAGTGGTCAAGCCTATCCCGGAGATTGCTGATGGGAGCCATAAGATATCTCGTTTTGCACCACCAATCTGTGATGCTGAGATACCCAAGAGGTTCATGTGCCCACCATGAAGTTGTATGACGGTTCAACAGATCCTGAAGAACACATAGCACAATACAGGGAAAGGATGGAAATCAATCCCATCCCGGAAAGGTTAAAGGAAGCATGTCTGTGCAAGGGATTTGGATCCACTCTTACTGGATCGGCTCTTAAATGGCTGCTAAGTCTTCCCCCTTACTCCATTACCTCATTTGCTGATCTAGTTAACCTATTTAATAATCTGTTTTCTTGTAGTAGAAAATTTGAGCGTTTAACTAGTGATCTGTATAGGATAACCCAGGGTCATAATGAATCATTAAGGGATTATATCACTAAATTTAGTAAAGAATCCTTAGATATTCCTAACCTGGATATTGCTACGGCTGTTGGAGCCTTTAAAATGGGATTGCTTAGGGATTCGTTATTCTATGATGATCTTGTTATGACACCATGCAGGAATCTAGATGAGGTAAGAACCCGGGCACTTAGGTTCATCCGGCTAGAAGATGACAAGAGGATCCAGGAGAAGTTAGCAGGATCCTCAAAGCAAGAGAAACAAGGATCCTCGTTCAAGAACAACAAGTTCAGATCCTATAACAAATCTGATAACCAGAACGTGCATGCTGTTGATCAAGAAGAGGATGATGAGGATTATCCTCCAATTTCTGAATATTGTTTTTCTGTTGATAACAATGAGCTAATCCTTGCAATGCAGAATCTAGGTGATAAAGCTAGATGGCCCAGGAAAAATGACAGACCAGCTGCAACTAAAGATAAGTCAAAGTGGTGTGCATACCATGAAGATTTTGGGCATCTCACGGAAGAATGCATTGCACTAAGAAAAGAAATTGGATACCTGTTGAGCAAGGGGCACTCGAAAGAATTGTTGGGGAGGAAGAAGTCAAGGACTCAGGATCCTGAAAGGATCCCAGAGAAAGCTCCAGCCCCTCCAGCAGATGCACAAGTTATAAACTTTATTTCTGGAGGATCAGACATCTGTGGAACATCCTTCTCTGCAGCTAAAAGGCATGCAAAGGAAACCAAGATGGATAATGGAGACATACCCATCCGAACATCCAGTGTCTCCGAAGGGAAAGTCATAACTTTTGATGAGGATGATCGTGTTGACATTCAGGATCCTCATCACAATGGTTTGGTTATCACTCTTTTTATTTCTAACCATTTTGTCCGCAGGATCCTTATAGACGGAGGAAGCTCTGTGAGCATTATCCAGCTTGATGTTCTTAAGAAGATGGGTATCCCCGAATCCGATATCATACCGAGATCCTCTGTGCTCGTGGGATTCAGTGGCGAGACTAAGAATACTCTGGGGGACATCAAACTCCCAATTTATGTCGAAGGACTACATAATTATAAAAAATTTTGTGTTATTGACTGTTTATCTTGTTGCAATGTTATCCTTGGCAGGCCTTAGATACATGATATGAAGGTAGTCCCATCCACCTATCATCAATGTGTGAAGCTTCCTAGTCCTTGGGGGATCGTGAAAATTAATAGCGATCAACAAGAGGCTAAGAACTGCTATACCTCGTCAATGAAACCAGCTTCAAAGTCAATAGCTCAATAGCAATCAAAGTATCCTCCAAGGGATGTCTTGGAGGCAAGAGAGCAGGATGTAGTAGAAATCCTCATGGATCCTGGTGATCCTGAATCCAAAATCTATATCGGATCAGGGATCCTTGGCGAAATGAAAGAAGACCTCATATCCTTCCTCAAAAGGAGGAAAACTACCTTTGCATGGAAACACGAAGACATGATAGGTATATCTAAAGATATAATCACTCACAAACTTGGCATTGACAGGTCATTCAAACCAATCCATCAAAAAAGGAGGAAGTTTGCACCAGAAAGAAACGCCATTATCCAGGAAGAGGTAGAGAAATTGCTCCGAGCAGGTATGATTAGAGAGGTCAAGTATCCAAGATGGTTGGCCAATGTGGTTGTTATTCAAAAGAAAAACGGAAAGTGGAGGGTATGTGCCGATTTTACTGATTTAAATAAGGCATGTCCCAAGGATCTTTTCCCATTACCCCACATTGACTCAATGAATCCATGGTGGATGCAACGGCGGGTCATGAACTGTTAACCTTTATGGATGCTTCATCTGGATTTCAGCAAATTCAGATGGAACCGTCTGATCAAGAGGATACAGCCTTTATGACTCCCACTGGTATATACTGTTATATTGCTATGTCATTTGGACTAAGGAATGCAGGTGCAACTTATCAAAGGCTAGTTAATATGATGTTCAAGGATCAAATTGGACAAACTATGGAGGTTTACATAGACGATATGGTGGTGAAATCCAGAAAGGCTGAGGATCACCTAAGGGATTTGGAGGAAGCATTTGATATCCTTGACAAATATAACATGAAACTTAATCCTTCAAAATGTCACTTTGATGTCAAAGCAGGTAAATTCTTAGGATATATGGTGACAAAGAGAGGCATTGAAGCCAGTCCAGAACAAATCAAAGCTATTGTGAACATCAAATCTCCTGCCAATGCTAAGGATGTCCAGAGGCTAACAGGAAGGATTGCAGCTTTGAACAGATTCATATCTAAATCCTCAGAGAAATGTAAAGAGTTCTATGATATCTTGAGGAAGAACAAGAAATTTGAGTGGACTGAGAAGCATGAAAGTGCCTTAAGAGCTCTAAAGGATTACCTGTCCTCGGCCCCGGCCTTGATGAAACCAGAAAAAGGGGATGTGTTATCCTTGTATCTAGCGGTATCCGTCCTTGTTAAGGATCATGAAGGTACACAACATCCTGTCTATTATGTAAGTAAGAGTTTACTTGATGCTGAATCCAGGTATTCACACCTAGAAAAACTTATCCTTGCATTAATTATGGCATCTACTAAATTAAGACATTATTTTGAAACTCATGCCATTATTGTTAAAACTAATTTTCCAGTTAAGAATGTACTCAGGAAACCTGAAATGTCAGGAAGGATGGCTAAGTGGGCAGTGAAACTCAGTGCATATGATATAAGATATGAGCCCAGGACAGCCACTAAATCCCAGGCATTAGCTGATTTTGTGGCAGATTTCAGTAGTGATTTGCAAGAGGAAGCTGAATTAGAAGTCCAGCAGCTAGAAGAGACCAAGGATCCTTGGATACTCTATATTGATGGATCCTCAAATGTCAAAGGCACAGGGCTTGGGATACTACTAAAATCGCCACAGGGGGACATAATACCCCACTCTATAGCTTGTGAGTTTCAAACTACTAACAATGAGGCTGAATATGAAGCCTTGATAGCTGGTTTGCAAATTGCTAAGCATATGAGGATCAGGTATCTTGAGGTACATGTAGATTCATTATTAATCACTAATCACTTTAATGGATCCTATGCTGTTAAAGGTGAAAAGCTAACCAAATATTTGGAGATAGTCAAAGAATTGGCACTCTCTTTTGTTTCCTTTAGTTTGACACAGGTACCAAGGGAAGAAAATACAGAAGCTGGTGCATTGGCTAATTTAGGATCATCCTTGAAGATTCCGGAAGATATAAGTGTTTTGGTCAAAAATCACACAAGGATAATGTAACCAAACTATATGAAAACGGGGTATGATGCTTGGTTAGTTATGAAAGTAAAGGATCACTTCTGTGATGAAGATGCAAAGACACGATGATTTATACGAGGAAAAAGCCCTTGATCAATGTATGATCTCCGGCATAAAAAACCTCGGGTGATGGCAACTACCGATCACCAACTTCAATATAATAAAAATATGATTACAACTTTGGATGATAATGAGCTGAGTACAAGGATCACTATTGCTTTTGGTGTCTAAGTGTGTGAGAGTTGCCTTGTATGTTCGTGTGTCCCCTTCCGAATGAAGAAGAGTGGTACTTATACATGTGTAGGTGACCTATTTTAGGTAAAGTGACTAAATATCAGCTCATTACCCCTTTAGAAATAAAGATAATCTAGCCTAAATTGCTGCCCTTAGATCAAGCCAAGTTTCCATATCCGGTACAACGTCCATCTTCAATTCAGCTCTTGCCATAATTGTGAAAACGCGTTCCTAGATCATGATGCCTAGAGCATATCCTGCTAGATGTTCCTGCAAAATAATATTGTAGTAAGCGAAGGTGACCGTTAGCATAAGGATCACCATAGCGTCCTATGATCCTGATCCTGAAGTCCGCTAAGGATCACTGCCTGCCAAAGAAACAAGGATCACTGGTTAGGATCACATATAAGGATCACTTATAGTAAAAACCCAGCCCTAACAATTGCCCCCAAAATATAAGGAGTTAATTGTAAATAGACGAGTTATATTTTGCTTCGATCTTATCTCTAACGGGCGATTCCGATTAACTAGCCGTTACACATGAACTAGCCGTTGTGATCATTACGTCACAGATGTGACAATCCTGCAGATCATGATTATAAATAGGAGATAGGGTGAGGATCAGTTTGTATTTAAATTCGAGATACACTCCCTTTATATTCTGCACCGAAGGTTGTTCAGGTATCTTCTTCCTCTCTCTTTCCCTTCTTCCTTTCCTTTACTCTGTTTTTTCTACTTCGTCTCTGTTTCTATTCCGTCACAAAACATGTTGCTCCGGAATTCTCCATACAAGGATTCCAAGAAGGATAGTCCCTTAAAAAGCCAGGGGATTATCAAGGACTCTCCTACGGAGAGGTGCTGCTTTACTGATGTCCATATAGACATGATTCGCCATTGCTTTCCGGCGAATGTTGTTTTTAAATCCTTTGATCCTACTGCCTTGAGCGATTTTGTCTCAGATGTCTGGGTGGCTTTTCCTGCTACTCCGTTTACTATAGGTTACTCATATCCTTTTCCAGACTTTACCCAGTCTTTCTTTTCCTTAACCGGCATCTCTTACATCCAAGCTATGCCGATGATCTGGAGGGTTCTTTATACCTTCGAGAGGATCATCGAGCAAGAAGGGATTGATCTGGGGATGGCGGAGTTAGCTGAGTTTTACGATCTCACCACCTTCGGTTCTCACCGATATTTGTTGAAACGGAAAGCTGGGGAGGATCACCCAATCTTCAAAGTTACTAAGAATGATACCAACTGGAAACGTCGGTTTTTCTTTGTTAAGAGGGATTCCATCCCGGATGGGAAGGATCTGCCCAAGGAATGGGCCACTCATGGTAGGGTAGAGGATCCTCGAAGGATCACTATCAGTCCTGTCTCATATGATGAGGATCACTGATGTCTTTTTTCCTTTGTCTTATATGCAGCTATTTCCATTGCTCGTCTGAAATTAACCCCTGCTGCAAAAGAGAGAGTGTTAGCTTTCAAAAAGCTTGATCCTGAAGTTAGAAGCTTCCAAATCACTATCCAAGATTCTCAAGAAATATCCTCTGCATCTGCCACAATGTCAAGTAAGTATCTTTATAGAAAATAAGTTTTATGTAAAAGTATTTAATTTAACAAGGAGACTTATCTTGTTTTTGAATTGTGTAGGTGCTGGAAAATCTGCCAGGTCTGTTAAATCCGCTTCCAAGTTTGGGATAAGTGATCTTGCTAATGTCACGTCTTCAAAGAAGAAGAAGGCTCCTGCTGCCAGTCCTTCAGCATCAGCTCCTAAAGCATCTATCCGGGGCAAGGGAAAAAAGAGGAAAACCTCTGAAGATCTCCAAGGATTTCCCCTCCTCCGTCAGCAATTCCTCGACTACGTGAATGAGGTAAGGATCACTGCCCCTGTTGGTTATCCGTCTATCATATCCTGTCTGTGTATCCTGCTTTTCTGGAGGATCATCTGATCCTATGCTTATCTTTTTCTTCTCCTGTTGCAGAAACTTGCTGAGATTGAAACTTATCTTGGCAATGTTGAGGACCAGGAGAGCCAGATTGCCGATCTTCAGCAAATGGGTGTGTTAAAGGATCTCAAGATAGCGGATCTTGAGAAGGAACTCCAGGCCACCAAGGATGAAGCTGCTCAGAGGCTGACTGATATGGATAACGAGAAGCAGGAGATCACCCAAGATGCTAAGGTCTCCGCGGCAATTGCTATGTATAAGATACAACTTCAGATGGCCGAGGAGGCTCATGATCCTACCTTTGACAAAAGCTCATGGGATGTTGAAGGTTGGAAGGCAAGGCTGGCGGACTTGGATGATGAGGAGGATGCTGAGGATATCCCAAGGCTGGAGGGAGGTGATGCTGATAAGGATCAGGATGGAGAAGCTGGTGGAGATGGAGCAGCGAAGGAGTAGGCTGCATGATTGGGCGATGATGGATATTGTTGACTAGGCCGGAGCCCAATTTTTTTTAGGTTTGTTTGTGGTTGTGGTATTTGGAACAATTTATGGTCTGTAATCTCTGAACAATAGTTTCTTAGGGTTAAGGATCCTGGATCCTTAGAACAACAGGTAGGATTACAAAAGGTGGAGGGATCCTCTGTTTGGGGGATGAAGCCTTTGTGATCCTGCCGCTTTTACTTTCCTGCAAAAATGCTAAGACCGCATAGACAATGGACACCCTTTGCCAACCCATGTGGACGGGCCACGTTTTGCTGGTAGAAATGTGGGTTGGCAATTTTGACAACTTTTTGAAAGGGTTAATGATCCTTTTGTTTAATAATATAACTTAACTTTTCTGGCTTATCTTGTGTTGTTATCCTTCAATAATCCTCTTATTTCTCAATTGCTATATTTGTCAAAATGACAAGAGTTGACAAAGTGTTAAATAATCTTAGGATATGATCCTGGATCAAATATCCTCATATTGAAAATTCTTAAAGCGTTTTAGTTCAAGGATCATAGGTTCGGTTGTCAAAGTATAAGGGTTGGTTAGGATAAAGAGTATAATCAAAAATAGTCAAGGATCATACCTGAGGATCCACGTTAGGATCCTAACCTTCAATCAAGACAACATAGATAAGACTTTGATAATTAATAAGGATTAAGGATCCTTATATGTTTAGACTTCCAAAACCTGAAAAGTGAGATATAACTTGGGACTAAGCCAATGTAAAAGATAAATTAGTAACTGGGGACATGCCCAAAGTATAACTGAGGATGATCCCAGAGGATCACTGGGGACAAGCCCAAAAAGATAACTGGGGACAAGCCCAAAGGATAACTGGGGACAAGCCCAAAGGATCGTATGTAAACTGGAGTATGGCCCTTTCTGGCAACTATCCAAACTTAGTGACATGAAAATGTCAAAACCTTAGCTAACGTGAAAACGTTAGAAACCTTAGGAACGGATGTATGGTGCGTCCACCATTATACGTAGGATCCTAAATATAGCCAGTACGATGAGGTTGTCAGCCCCGAAAGTGGGTACTGGTCCCAAAGACGTGAACTATACCAGGATCATCGTGCGCTGCTGGCGGAAACTGGGGATAATCCCAAGGATAACTGGGGTTGGACCCAAGGATCTGTGGTGCTCTTGGAGATTTTTGACGATTTGCTGAAGATACCTGAACTATCATAACTCAAATGGTTTGTGAGTAGAGGATGAAGGATACATGATCCTTATCCTTAGGCAAAAAGTAAGAAAATGCAATAGTTTTAGGATAAGCATATTACCAGAGTAAGGATCACCGATATCTCCAGGATCCTTCAAGGATACTTCAATGTAAGGATCACAGGCAGGAAGGATCATGTTCACATGAAATATTTCTTTAAGTGAACAGCATTCCAGGCTCTTGGTAACAAGTTTCCTTCCATGGTTAGCAACCTGTATGCCCCCTTTCCTGCTTCAGCTTCAATCAAGTAGGGACCTTCCCATTTTGGTGCTAGCTTCCCGTCAGCAGGATTGATAGTATTTTGAAATGCTTTTCTCAACACCATATCTCCGACTTGGAACTTCCTTATCCTGACATTCTTGTTGTAGGCACCAGCCATCCTTTGTTGGTAGCTTGCCATCCTTATCCTAGCTAGATCCCTGTTTTCCTCAATAGTATCTAAATCCTGAGCTAGGATTGTAGCATTTTCTTCAGGATCACGAGCACTTGTTCTAGCAGTTGGGATTACCATCTCTGTTGGGATCACTGCTTCTGCCCCAAATACTAAAGAGAAGGGTGTTTGGCCAGTAGTATCCTGTTCTAAGGATCCTTGAGAATAATGCCCTGCCCCCAGTGTGGTTTCCACAATCTCCTTCATGGAAGTCTCTCAACACTTCTTCAATTTCAGGATCCTCAATACATCTCAAATATGGTCCTGCAAGGGATCGTTTATATAGCATATTATTTAAGATTGTAAATTGAGATACCTTGATCCTGAAAGCTCTAGGATTTTCTCCCATTGGGATCTCTCCGTTTTGCAAGTATTTCATGATTGGTGGGATCCATGATCCTGAATAAGATCGAGCTTCTTCACTAGGGGTTACTGCAGTATCCTCTTCTATTTCCATGGCTACTTGATTTTCAATAGCAGGAGCCAGGATATGGATGATAGGGATACTTATATCTTCTGGAATTTTTAAGGATGATCCTAGGTTGGCCAATGCATCAGCTTCCGTGTTATCCTCCCTTGGTACCTGTGTTAAGCTAAAAGAAACAAAAGAGAGTGCCAATTCTTTGACTATCTCTAGATATTTGGTTAGTTTTTCACCTTTAACAGCATAGGATCCATTAAAGTGATTGGTGATCAATAATGAATCTACATATACTTCGAGATATCTTACCCCCATATCCTTAGCAATCTGTAAGCCAGCGATTAAGGCTTCATATTCAGCCTCATTGTTAGTTGCTTGGAACTCACAGGCTATGGAGTGGGGTATTATGTCCCCCTGTGGCGATTTTAGTAGGATCCCTAGCCCTGTGCCTTTGATATTTGAGGATCCGTCGGTGCGTAGTATCCAAGGATCCTTGGTCTCATCCAGCTGCTGGACCTCCAATTCTGCTTCCTTTTGTAGATCACTACTGAAATCAGCCACAAAGTCAGCTAGTGCTTGAGATTTAATGGCTGTTCTTGGTTCGTATCTTATATCGTGGGCACTAAGCTTCACTGCCCACTTAGCCATTCTCCCTGACATATCCGGTTTCCTGAGGACATTCTTAATTGGAAAATTAGTTTTAACAACAATAGTATGGGTTTCAAAATAATGCCTTAACTTAGTGGATGCCATGATTAATGCAAGGATAAGTTTTTCGAGGTGTGAGTACCTGGATTCGGCATCAAGTAGACTTTTACTTACATAGTAGATAGGATATTGTGTACCTTCGTGATCCTTAACAAGGACAGCACTTACCGCGGTTGAGGATACCGCCAGATATAAGGATAACACATCTCCTTTTTCCGGTTTTGCTAATGCTGGTGCTGAGGACATATACTCTTTTAGGGCTTGTAAAGCATTCTCATGTTTCTCAGTCCATTCAAACTTCTTGTTCTTCCTTAGGATATCGTAGAATTCTTTGCATTTTTCTGAGGATTTCGATATGAACCTGTTCAAAGCTGCTATCCTGCCTGTCAGTCTTTGGACATCCTTGGCATTGGCAGGAGATTTGATATTTATCAATGCTTTGATTTGTTCCGGGCTTGCTTCAATGCCCCTCTGGGTTACCATGTATCCTAAGAACTTTCCTGCCTTAACACCAAAATGGCATTTTGAAGGATTAAGTTTCATGTTATAATTATCAAGGATATCGAATGCTTCTTCCAAGTCCCTTAGGTGATCCTCAGCTTTCTTTGACTTGACCACCATATCATCTATGTACACCTCCATAGTTTTTCCAATTTGATCCTTGAACATCATATTTACCAGCCTTTGATATGTTGCACCTGCATTTCTTAGTCCAAAAGGCATGGCAATATAACAATATAAACCGGTTGGGGTTATAAAGGCTGTATCCTCTTGGTCAGATGGTTCCATCTGGATTTGTTGGAATCCAGATGATGCATCCATAAAAGTTAACAGTTCATGCCCCGCTGTTGCATCCACCATGGAGTCAATGTGGGGTAATGGGAAAGGATCCTTGGGACATGCCTTATTCAAATCAGTGAAATCGACACATACCCTCCACTTTCCGTTTTTCTTTTGGACGACAACCACATTGGCTAACCATTTTGGATACTTTACCTCTCTGATCATACCTGCTCGAAGTAGTCTCTCTACTTCTTCTTGGATAATGGCATTCCTTTCTGGTGCAAACTTCCTCCTTTTCTGATGGATTGGCTTGATAGACCTGTCAATGCCAAGTTTATGAGTAATAGTATCCTTAGATATACCTGTCATATCTTCATGTTTCCAAGCAAAGGTAGATTTTCTTCTTTTGAGGAAGGATATCATGTCTTCTTTCATCTTGCCAAGGATCCCTGATCCGATATAGATTTTTGATTCAGGATCACTAGGGTCCAAGAGGATTTCATCTACATCTTGCTCCCTTGCCTCCAAGACATTCCTCGGAGGATACTGTAATTGCTATTGCTCCCTTGGCTTCGAGGTTGGCTTCATGGATGAGGTATAGCAATCCTTAGCCTCTTGCTGATCACTGTCGATCTTGATTATCCCCCATGGGCTAGGGAGCTTCACACATTGATGGTAGGTAGATGGAACTGCTTTCATGTCATGTATCCAAGGCCTGCCAAGGATAACGTTGCAACAAGATAAACAGTCAATAACACAAAATTTTTGGTAATTATGTAATCCTTCCACGTAGATTGGGAGTTTGATGTCCCCCAGAGTTTTCTTCGTTTCTCCACTGAATCCTACAAGCACGGAGGATCTTGGTGTGATGTCTGATTCTGGGATTCCCATCTTCTTCAAGACATCAAGCTGGATAATGTTCACTGAGCTCCCTCCGTCAATAAGGATCCTGCGGACAAAATGGTTAGAGATAAAGAGAGTGATAACTAAGCTATCATGGTGAGGATCCTGAACATTAACGCGATCATCCTCATCAAATGTTATCATCTTCCCTTCTGAGACGCTTGAGGTTCTAATAGGCCTTTCTCCATTGTCCATTTTTGATTCTTTTGCATGTCTTTTGGCCGCTGAGAAGGATGTTCCACAAATGTCTGATCCTCCGGATATGAAGTTAATCACTTGTGCGTTTGCCGGAGGTGCTGGAGCCTTTTCAGGGATCCTTTCAGGATCCTGGGTTCTTTGCTTTTTTCTTCCCAACAATTCTTTTAGATGCCCCTTGCTTAGCAGGTATCCAATTTCTTTTCTTAAGGCTATGCAATCTTCAGTTAGATGCTCGAAATCCTCATGGTATGCACACCATTTGGACTTGTCTTTAGTCCCGGACGGTTTATCATTCTTCCTGGGCCACCTAGCTTTTTCACCTAGATTCTGCATTGCAAGGATCAGTTCATGATTATCAACGGAAAAACAATATTCTGAGATTGGAGGATATTCTTCATCATCCTCTTCTTGGTCAACAGCATGCACATTCTTGTTCTCGTTTCTATGGTAGGATTTGAACTTGTTGTTTTTGAAGGAGGATCCTTGCTTCTCCTGTTTTGAGGATCCTACTTGTCTTTCCTGGATCCTCTTGTCATCCTCTAGCCGGATAAACCTGAGTGCTCGAGTTCTTACTTCATCTAAATTCCTGCATGGTGTCATAACGAGATCATCATAGAATAATGAATCCTTAAGCAGTCCCATTTTGAAGGCCTCAACAGCCGTAGCCATATCCAAGTTGGGAATGTCCAAGGATTCTTTACTAAATTTAGTTATATAATCCCTTAACGATTCGTTATGATTTTGAGTTATCCTGTATAAATCGCTAGTTAATTTTTCAAATTTTCTACTACAAGAGAATTGGTTATTGAATAAATTAACTAAATTGGCAAATGAAGTAATAGAGTAAGGGGGAAGACTTAGCAGCCATTTAAGGGCTGATCCAGTAAGAGTAGATCCAAATCCTTTACATAGGCATGCTTCCTTCAATTTTTCTGGGATAGGATTGATCTCCATCCTCTCCCTGTATTGTGCTATATGCTCCTCTGGATCCGTCGTGCCATCATACAGCTTCATGGTAGGGATATGGAACCTTTTGGGTACCTCTGCATCACAAATTGGTGGTGCAAAGCGAGATACCTTGTGGCTTCCATCTGCAATCTCTGGGATAGGCTTGACTACCCCCGGAACACTTGAGATCATGTCCTTTAGTTTCTGTAGTTCCCTGGCCATAACATGATTGGTACCTGTATCCTGCATGAATCCAAGGTTAGTAGTAGGATAATTATTTAAAGTGTTACCTCCCATTGGGTTCAGGTTAGGGAATCCACATTGCTGGGATTCTGGAACAACGGAGGGACCAGTGGAAGCAATGGTCTGCATTGGAATGAAGTCCCCTTGATGGACATCTAGACTTCCTGTTTGCAAACTTTTTAGGGATCCTGGCATCTGTAAGGATCCTGGTATCTGGGATGATCCTGGAACGAAGGAGGATCCTTGAACCTGGGATGATCCTGGAACAAAGGAGGATCCTTGGCCCTGGAATGATCCTGGAACAAAGTAGGATCCTTGAAACTGCTGTGCCCCCGGATAGGCTCCCGGATTCATGAAGGATCCCGTGTATTGAGGATAGGATCCTATTGGCTGAAAATGTGAATCTGATGTCTGAGTCATTGCTGCCGAGTTGAGACGTGATCCTCTTGACTCCCCTATGATTTGCACGTCCGGGATCCCTGATGGCTGGGAAGTGATTATTGGAGTATCGAAGCTCAAGGATTTGGGCATCAGTGGAGAATGATCCTCTGCCGCTTTCTTTTGTCTTTTGAGATCTCCAATTTCCCTGAGGATCCTTTCGTTGGTTTCATCTTGCTGCTGCATACGATCCTTCATCTGCAAAATTAAAGCAAATACATCACTAGTACTGGGAATAGAAGAATTCATAGCAGAAGAAGATAGAGGTTTAGAGAAAGTGGGAGTTGATCTCTTCTCAGTATTTTTCTGAGATCCTGCCGGTGGAGGAGGCAAGGTGATCTGTGATGAGGTGACCGCAGACATCGCCGTGGACGTGTTCTTCAATGATGAAGCCATGTAATTCTTTGAAATGATTTCGAACAAAAGATTTTCTTATGAATGAAGCACCAATTGCCCCACGGTGGGCGCCAAACTGTTTTGGTCAAAAATCACACAAGGATAATGTAACCAAACTATATGAAAACGGGGTATGATGCTTGGTTAGTTATGAAAGTAAAGGATCACTTCTGTGATGAAGATGCAAAGACACGATGATTTATACGAGGAAAAAGCCCTTGATCAATGTATGATCTCCGGCATAAAAAACCTCGGGTGATGGCAACTACCGATCACCAACTTCAATATAATAAAAATATGATTACAACTTTGGATGATAATGAGCTGAGTACAAGGATCACTATTGCTTTTGGTGTCTAAGTGTGTGAGAGTTGCCTTGTGTGTTCGTGTGTCCCCTTCCGAATGAAGAAGAGTGGTACTTATACATGTGTAGGTGACCTATTTTAGGTAAAGTGACTAAATATCAGCTCATTACCCCTTTAGAAATAAAGATAATCTAGCCTAAATTGCTGCCCTTAGATCAAGCCAAGTTTCCATATCCGGTACAACGTCCATCTTCAATTCAGCTCTTGCCATAATTGTGAAAACGCGTTCCTAGATCATGATGCCTAGAGCATATCCTGCTAGATGTTCCTGCAAAATAATATTGTAGTAAGCGAAGGTGACCGTTAGCATAAGGATCACCATAGCGTCCTATGATCCTGATCCTGAAGTCCGCTAAGGATCACTGCCTGCCAAAGAAACAAGGATCACTGGTTAGGATCACATATAAGGATCACTTATAGTAAAAACCCAGCCCTAACAATAAGTATCCCCATTATCCATATCCTAGCTCCTGCTATCGAGGATCATGTGGCTATGGAAATAGGAGAGGACTCTGCAATTATCCCTAGTGAGGATACTCAATCTCATTCAGGATCATGGATCCTCCCAATCATGAAATACTTGCAACATGGAGAGATTCCAACAGGAGAAAATCCTAGCGCTTTCAAAATTAAGGTATCTCAATTCACAATTTTAAATAATATGTTGTATAAGCGATCTCTTGCAGGACCATATTTAAGATGCATTGAGGATCCTGAAATCCAAGAAGTTTTAAAAGACTTCCATGAAGGAGATTGTGGAAACCATACTGGGGGCAGGGCATTATTCTCAAGGATCCTGAGGACAGGATACTACTGGCCAACCATGAAGAAAGATGTTGTGGAGTATGCTAAGAAGTGTGATCCTTGTCAGAGACACAGCAATATCCTTCACCAACCAGCTGAATTTTTGCATCCTATATCCTCCTCTTGGCCATTTATGAGATGGGGGATGGATATAGTTGGTAAGCTCCCTAAGGCACCTGGTGGAAAAGTGTTCATGCTTGCTATGACTGATTACTTCTCCAAGTGGATAGAGGTTGAAGCTTTTGCCCAAGTCAGAGAAAAGGAAGTTATATCCTTCATTAAAAGAAATATTATTACTAGATTTGGTATCTCTTCTGAGATTATATGTGATAATGGTTCCCAATTTATTGGGGGCAGAACTACTAACTTTTGTGACAGCTGGGGGATTAAGATGATAACATCAACACCAGTCCACCCACAAGCTAATGGTCAGGCAGAATCATCCAATAAGATCATCATCAACAATTTGAAGAAGAAGCTTGGATCCAAGAAAGGGAAATGGGCAGAAGAGTTACCTTATGTGCTTTGGGCTGATAGGACAACCCCCAAGAATGCTACAGGCCAGACTCCATTCTCTTTGGTATTTGGGGCAGAATCAGTGATCCCTACAGAAATGGTGGTCCCAACTGCTAGAACAAGTATTCGTGATCCTGAGGAAAATGACGAAAATTTTGTTCAAGACCTGGATACTATAGAAGAAATAAGGGATCTGGCTAGGATAAGGATGGCCAGTTATCAACAAAGAATGGCTGGTGCTTACAACAAAAATGTTAGGATCAGAAAATTCCAAGTTGGTGATATGGTACTAAGGAAAGCATTTCAAAATACCACCAATCCTGCTGATGGAAAGTTGGAACCAAAATGGGAAGGACCCTACTTGATTGAAGCTGAGGCAGGAAAGGGGGCATATCGATTGCTAACAATGGAAGGTGATTTGCTACCAAGAGCCTGGAATGCTGTCCACTTGAAGAAATATTTCATGTGAATAGGATCCTCATAGAACAGATGATCCTTACATCATGAGTATCCTTGAAGGATCCTTAAAGCACAGATGATCCTTACTTTGGTAAACATCCTAATCTCAAACTATTTCATTTCCTTACTTTCTCACCTAAGGATAAGGATCCTGCATCCTTTATCCACTTCTCACGTGATTCTGAGTTTTGAAAGTTCAGGTATCCTTAGCAAAAGGATGGTTATCCACAAAAGCAACCAGTCACTTGGGTTTGACCCCAGTTATTTGGGCTTGACCCCAGTTCCGCCTGTAGCGCATGATGATCCTGGTATAGTTCATGGCAGTGGGACCAGTACTCGCTTTAGGGGCTGATAATTCCATTGTACTGGCTATACCTAGGATCCTACGTATAATGGTAGACGTACCATACATCCGTTCCTATGGTTTCTAACATTTTCACGTTAGCTAAGGTTTTGGCATTTTTATGCCAATAAGTTTGGATAGTCGCCAGTTAGGGCCATACTCCAGTTTACAAACGATCCTTGGGCTTGTCCCCAGTTATCCTTGGGCTTGTCCCCAGTTATCCTTGGGCTTGTCCCCAGTTATCCTTGGGCTTGTCCCCAGTTATCCTTTGGGCTTGTCCCCAGTTGCTAACTTTTACATTGGCTTAGTCTCAAGTCATGTTCTATTTCAGGTCTTTGAAGCTAAACAACCAAGGATCCTTGATCCTTACTTCTTACTAAGGTTTGTCTCATAGTTATCCTGGTTATGGTATTAGGTACTAGGATCCTAACTTGGATCCTCAGGTATGATCCTTAACTATTTTGATTTTATTCATTATTAATTTGAATAACCCTTATACTTTGACAACTAAACTGATGATCCTTAAAATATACTACTTTCCAGAATTTTTCAACTATAGGATATTTGTTCCTGGATCATATCCTAAATATCTTTATCTAATTTGCTCAACTTTTCTTATTCAAACAAGTGTATATCAGTACAATTGAAAATTAAAGGATAACAACATAAGAGCTAAGCCAAAAAAGATTAAAGTTATTTTATTAACAAAGGATAAACCTTCAAAAGTTTTCAAAATTGCCAACCCACGTTTCTACCAGCAAAACGTGGCCCGTCCACATGGGTTGGCAACGGGTGTCCATTGTTTGTGCGGTCATAGCATGCAGGTAATAAAAGGCGGCAGGATCACAATGGCTTCATCCCCCAAACAGAGGATCCCTCCACCATTTGTAATCCTACCTGTTGTCCAAAGGATCCTGGATCCTTAACCCTAAAGCTATTGTTCAAATACAAACCAACCATTATTCAACAAAAACAACCATCAAAACTAAAAAATTGGGCTCCGGCTATGTCTAGAAATGTCCATCATTGCCCAATCATGCAGCCTACGCCTTCGCTGCATCACCACCTCCACCTCCAGCTCCACTAGCTTCACCACCATGATCCTTGCCACTGCTTCCAGCCTCAATCGTCAGGATCTCCTCAGCTTCCTCCTCATCGTCCAGCTCAGCCAACCTTGCCTTCCAGCCTTCCACATCCCAGGTGCTCCTATCAAAGTTGGGATCCTGAGCTTCTAAGGCCATCTGCAGTTTGGTCTTATACATCGCAATGGCAGCAGAGACTTTGGCATCCTGGGTGATCTCATGCTTTTCGTAGTCAGCATTGATCAACACCTTGGCTGTCTCATTTTTGGCATTCTGGAGGTCTTTCTGGAGGTCGGCAATCTTGAGATCCTTGAGCAGTGCAACTTGTTGGAGGTCAGCAATCTTCCTATCCTGCTCCTCAACGTTCCCCACATAGTCTTCAATCTCGACAAATTTCTGCAAAGCGGATAAAGAACAGTTCAAGACCAGGTGATCCTCAAACAAGCAGGATATATAGACAGGGATAGTGATCCTTACATCGTTGAAGTACTCGAGGAATTGGTGGCGGATCAGAGGCAGACCTTGCAGATCCTCAGCTTCAGAGGCTTTTCTTTTCTTGGTGCCTCCCCTTCCTTTGGAGGGTGCCTTGGGGATCGAAGCAGTTGGGCTAGCAGGAAGCTTTTTCTTGGAGGATCGGACGTTATCCAGATCTGTCACGCTGAACTTAGAAGCGGATTTGGAAGCTTTTCCAGCGCCTGCACAATCAAAGCAAGATAAGTATCCTCATCTTACTTGTATTTAACTACTTATTTGAATTTTTAAACAGGATACTTACTTGACATGGTGACTGAGCCTGAGGATACCTCTTGTGAATCCTGGGTGATTGTCTTGAATGATCTTGTTTCAGGACCGAGTCTTCTAAAAGCAGCGAGTCTTTCCTCAGTGACAGGAGATGCTATGAGATGTGAGACGGTAACAGCTGCATAACAAAAAACAAAGGGTGTCAGTGATCCTTATACAAAAAGAAGACTGTCTGGTGATCCTTCTCAGGATCCTCTATCCTACCATGGGTGGCCCATTTCCTTGGTAGATCCTTTCCGTTGGGGATAGAATCTCTTTTGACGAAGAAGAAACGCCGTTTCCAATTGGTGTCGTTCTTGGTGGCTTTAAAAATTGGGTGTTCTTCACCAGGCTTACGTTTGAACAAGTATCGGTGGGATCCAAAGGTAGTGAGATCATACATCTCGGCCAATTCTGACATTCCTAGGTCAATCCCCTCCTACTCAATGATCCTCTCAAGGGTATACAAAACCCTCCAGATCATTGGCATAGCTTGGATATAAGAAATGCCAGTTAGAGAGAAGAAGGATTGGGTAAAGGCCGGAAAAGGATAGGTGTAGCCTATGGTGAACGGGGTAACAGGAAAGGCAACCCAATTTTCAGAAATATGATCACTCAAAGCAGTGGGATCATAAGGTTTAAAGAAGGTGTTCGCCGGAAAGCAATGTCAAATTCTATCGATCTGTGGATCAGTGAAACAACAACGTTCTTTTGCGGAATCTTTGATGATCCCCTGACTTTTCAGTGGGCTGTTTTTCTGGTGATCCTTAGCGAGAGAGTTCCGGAGCATCATTTTGTACGAAGTGATGGTAAAAGAAATAAAACAGAGTAAGAGAAGGAAGAAGATGAAGAGAGAATACCTGATTGATCTTCGGATGAGATTATAAAGGTAGTTTCTCTAAGATTTAAATGCAAACTGATCCTATCTCTAACTCCTATTTATAATCATGATCTTGCAGGGTAGTCACTTCTGTGACGTCAGGATTGCAACGGATAGTTCAATTTAAACGGCTATATATCCGTTAGTTAGTTGCGGATAAGATCAACAAAATATAACTCGCTTATTTTACATAATTACTCCTTATATTTTGGGGGCAATTGTTAGGGGAGGATTTTCTAATGACCCGTGATCCTCATGTGTTATCCTGTTTAGCGATCCTTACTTCTGTGACAGATGGTGATCCTCAGAAGTGTTTCAGGATCAGGATCATGGATCGTCCTAAGGATCCTTATACTAACGATTGTTCACTTTGAATTCGGTATTGTTTTGCAGGAGTAACAGCTTGGACTTAGTCTTGGTAACGTCCCTGAAGAATATTCCACGATTATTCTGCACGTGCTTGACTGGAAATGGACGTTGTGGAGAACGTGGGGAGAAGGCACAAATTGCGGGATGTTAATTAGCTTAGTTAACTTCTATTTTTAAAGGGGTAGCGAGCTAGTTTTTAGAACACTTGGCTAATTTTTGGCTACACACACTCGTACAACTGCACTCAATAGCTTACAGCAAAACACTTAGCAATTTTCACACATTTCTACACGATACAGTATAGTGATCCTTGTACCTAGCTCGCTATCATCCAAGGTTGTAAAGAATTATTGTTTAATTTGAGTTGGTGATCGGTAGTTTCCATCACCCGAGGTTTTTTATGCCGGAGATCATTCATTGATCAAGGGCTTTTTCCTCGTACAAATCATTGTGTCACTTGTACAATACATTTCTGAGTGATCCTCATTGTTGTTTACCAATTCAAGCATCATACCCCTTAACAGAGAGTTTGGTTGCATTATCCTTGTCTGATTTTTAACCAAAACAGTTGGTAAACTTCCAAGGCAGCTGGTGTAAAAGTATTCATGCTTGCTATGACTGATTATTTCTCAAAGTGGATAGAGGCTGAAGCCTTTGCTCAAGTCAGAGAAAAAGAAGTGATATCCTTTATCAAAAGAAATATTATTACTAACTTGGTATTCCTTCTGAAATTATCTGTGATAATGGATCCTAATTTATTGGGAGTAGAACTACTAACTTTTGTGACAGCTGGGGGATTAAGATGATAACATCAACACCAGTCCACCCACAAGCTAATGGCCAGGCAGAATCATCCAACAAGATCATCATCAATAACTTGAAAAAGAAGCTTGGATCCAAGAAAGGAAAATGGGCAGAAGAGCTACCTTATGTATTATGGGCTGATAGGACAACTCCCAAGAATGCTACCGGCCAAACTCCATTTTCTTTGGTATTTGGAGCAGAATCAGTGATCCCTACAGAAATGGTGGTTCCTACTGCAAGAACAAGCATCCGTGATCCTGAAGGAAATGCTGAAAACTTGGTTCAAGACCTGGATACTATAGAAGAACTCAGGGATTTGGCAAGGATAAGGATGGCTAGTTATCAACAAAGGATGGCTGGATCCTACAATAAAAATGTCAGGATCAGGAAATTCCAAGTTGGTGATATGGTATTAAGGAAAGCATTTCAGAATACCACTAATCATGCTGATGGAAAGTTGGCACCAAAGTGGGAAGGCCCTTATTTGATTGAAGCTGAAGCAGGAAAGGGGGCATATCGATTATTAACAATGGAAGGTGATTCACTGCCGAGGGCATGGAATGTTGTCCACTTAAAGAGATATTTCATGTAATAAGGATCCAGGATCCTCAACCACTTTCATGATCGTTGTCCTTAAAGGATCCTTAGAAGATAGATGATCCTCATCCTGGTAATGATCTAATCTCAACTATTTCATTCTTTAATTATCTTGTATGTAAGGAGAAGGATCCTGGATCCTTTATCCTTTTTTCACTTAATTCTGAGTTTTGCAGAAGGTTCATATATCCTTAACTAAGGATCGAGTATCCACAGAAGTATCCAGTTATTTGGGCTTGACCCCAGTTATTTGGGCTTGACCCCAGTCTTTTGGGCTTGTCCCCAGTAGCGCCAGTAGCGCACAATTATCCTGGTACAGTTCATGGCAATGGGACCAGTACCCGCTTTAGGGGCTGACAATTTCATTGTACTGGCTGTATCTGGGATCCCACGTATAATGGTAGACGTACCATACATCCGTTCCTAAGGTTTCTAAAGTTTTCACGTTAGCTAAGGTTTTGGCATTTTCATGTCACTAAGTTTGGATAGTCGCCAGTGAGGGCCATACTCCAGTTCACACAAGATCCTTTGGGCTTGTCCCTAGTTTTTTGGGCTTGTCCCCAGTATATTGGGCTTGTCCCCAGAATTGTTGGGCTTGTTCCCAGTTGCTAACTTCTCTCTTATATTGGCTTAGTCCCAAGTTATGTTTCATTTCAGGTTCTTTAAGTTAGAAAGCTATGGATCCTTGATCCTAACCTTTCATTAAGGTTTGTCTTTTGGTTATTCTGATTATCAATGTTAAGGGTTTAGGATCCTAACTTGGATTCTCAGGGATGATGCTTAATCATTTTGAATTTATTCATTATTTGTATAAGTGACCCTTATCCTTTGACAACAGGATTTATGATCATCAAACTATACTACTTTTTAGAATTTGTCGATTATAGGATATTTGATCCTTGATCATATCCTAAACTTTTTGAGAAGATTTGTTAAACTTTTCTTCTTTACTTAGTAAATTCAAACAAAATACATCATAACAACTGGAAGATAAAGTGTATCCAAATGAAACAACACATGATAAGCCAAAAAGATTAAAGTTTTATTTATTCACAAAAGGTTAAACCCTTGAAGGTTGTCAAAATTACCAACCCAAGTTTCTACCAGCAAAACGTGGCCCGTCCATTTGGGTTGGCAAAGGGTGTCCATATTTGATAAGGTCTAAATGCAGGAAATAAAGGTGGAAGGATAACAAGTGGCTTCATCCCCCAAACAGAGGATCCATCCACCACCCATTATCCTACCTATTGACTAAAGGATCGATGACCCTTAAACCTAAAGCTATTGTTCAAAGTACAAATCAACATTGTTTAAAACATCAACAACCACAGAAACCACTACCAAATTCTAAAAAATGGGCTCCGACCGCGTCTAGAAATATCCATCATTGCCCATTCTTGCAGCTCACACCTTGGCTGCATCACCACCAGCATCACCTCCGGCTTGATCCTTCCCGCTGCCACTCGCCTCAATCGCCAGGACCTCCGTAGCCTCCTCCTCATCTTCCAGCTCATTCAGCTTTGCCTTCCAGCCCTCCTGGTCCCAGGTGGTCCTATCAAAATTAGGATCCTCAGCCTCCTGAGCCATTTGGAGCTTGATTTTGTACATGGTGATCGCGGCAGAGACTTTGGCATCCTCTAGCAGCTCATGCTTCTCATGATCGGCGTCAATTTGGACCATGACCACCTGCTTCTTAGCCAGATTGAGATCTTTCTCGAGGGAGGAGATGGTTTGATCTTTGGCCAGGAAGAACTTTTGGAACTCCAGATGCTTCTGCTCCGCCTCCTCAACGTATGCATCAAAGAGCATTTTGATCTCAGCGAATTTCTACAAAAAGACAAGGTAGAATTCAGGATCAGTGATCCTCAAGTGGGTAGGATAATGAAGCAGAGTAGGTGATCCTTACATCAGCAAAGTATTCCTGAAACTGGTGGCGAATAAGAGGCAATCCTTCCAGCTTGTTAGCTTCGATGGTCTTCCTTTTCTTTCCCCCTTTGGAGGTGGCAGCTTTGGGGATTATAGCACTGGGGCTAGCAGCAGCTTTCTTCTTCGCAGATCGAGGACCAACGTTGCTAAGGTCACTAACACTGAAACGAGAGGCAGACTTTGAGGATTTTCCAGTGCCTGTCAAATCCAAAACAACAGATAAGTATTCTTGTTCTATTTCATTTAAAATATTTAATTACATACAAACATGGATACTTACTTGAAATTGTGACTGAGCCTGAGGATACTTCTTGAGAATCCTTGGTGTTTGTGATGGGTGCTAGTGTGTATATGTTTTAGGTATATATTTTAAGCCCTTTTTACACTTTTTAGCCAAGTTTTAAATTTATAAAACACGATATTTACTAACACTACACACACATATGGGCAAGTGCACCCATCGTGGACGTAGTATAGTGTTGGTAAGATACCGAGGTCGTCCAAGGACACAAGAGCTTTTAGTACCGGTTTATCCTCAACGTCTAATCAAATCAAAATGTTAGAAAAGATTTTTAAAACTAAGAAAATAAGACTAACTAAATGCTGAAAAATAAAAATAAAAGTAAAAACAGATAGACAAGATGAATCACTTGGATCCGACTCGTGTATATTGTAACCTTTGATTATTTTCGCACTTTTGCACTTGCTTAAGAGATTATCTTAGTTATTGTAGTAGGACCCTCTTTTGAAGGTGACGTTACCCTCAACCCAGTAGTTTGAGTCAGCAAGGATACAATCCTAAAGGGTCGGATTATTGAAAGATAATGAATTAAGTTATTAATGCAAATTAAGGTAGGCCCCTCTTTTGAAGGTGACGTTACCCTCGACTAAGTAGTCTGAGTCAGAAGGGATACAGTCCTAAATAGCCGGGTTATAGTATTAATAGTAGTTTAACTTATGAGGGGGTCAAAGAGTTTGGATCCCCGCCATCCAATACCTTTGGGCATTGAAGGAGATCCTACTAAATTTGACCCAGGTCCCTTGCAGGACCTCTAAACGCTGAACAAGGGCAAGACTCTTACCAAACCGTTCCCTTAACCCCCGACCAGGTAGCCAACATACCTCCATATAGACCGTGGAGATATGAATGGTGAAAATCTTTTATTTTATATAGACAGTAAAATAATGTCAAGACACCACGGACAAACGATAAGGAAGAATCACCTTCAACATAAGAAACTAGTTATTAAAGTCATTAATACAAAATCAAATAAAAAGTGCAAAACATTAAAACTAAAAAGTATTACACTAGACCCTTGTCTTCACCAGGTGATGTAAGAGACTTAGGCAAACATGGCCTTTGATTGTCAAGAACTCTTACGATCAATCTTGGATCCCGAGACGACTCACACACTCTATGATGGACAATGGATGATGGTGGTGGATAATGGTGTTATGGTGGTGGTGGGTGGTGGGTGAAGTGTGAGAGAGGTGGTGTGCCAAGGGATCAGTTGAAATGGCTCCAAGCACTCCTATTTATAGGCTAAACAGAAGCCTGGGCACGGCCCCGTGCCCGCTGGGCACGGCCCCGTGGCCGTCTGACACTCTCTTTCTTCATTAATTGTAATTTGCAATTACAATAAATGCGCCTGCAGTACTCTGACCACGCCCCCGTGTCCGTTGGGCACGGCCCCGTGGTGGGCAATAGAAGCTTCTATTAGTTTGTCTTTTCTGCTGCTTCTTGCGCACGGCCCCATGCTCGCTGAGCACGGGGCGTGTTCAGTCTTCTGCTTTCTTTGTTTTGCTTGGGAGGATGCTGTCGAGGGGTCGGGCAATCCACTTTAGTCCCTTTTCTTGTATTTATGTTAGATTTTGCTGTCTTTTTGCTTCTTTTGTTAATTTGAGCTCATTTAATCCTGAAAATACAAAAGGAAGACAAAAGCACACTTTTTCCAACATTAGTACTAAAAAAGGGTTAGTTTTATGCCATATTTGATATAATTTATATGTTGCATTTTGCGCGTATCAAATACCCCCACACTTGAATCTTTGCTTGTCCTCTAGCAAAACTCTTTATAATGTGGCTTTATTCACTCCCAAATGGAATGGGTAGAAGAGAAGGTTTTTGGGCTTGTCATAGAGTGTCGGGATTTTCCAAGATCGTTTAGGTTTTATTTTTATTTATTTACAATCCTATTCGTCATGATTTATTTAAAAACATTTCATAAGATAAATTATCTATTAAGGCATAACATACCTTTTTAAAATTTCATTTATATACAAGTTCACGTACCTCACGGGGGAAATCACTCACACTCGGCCGAAGGTGTATTTTTAGTGAATCACTCGAGAGCGGCGTGGAACTTATTTCTACCATAAACTTGCCAAGCAATCAATCCTCCTCCTTTTTAACTTTATACCTTTGTAAATATCAAGAGGACTTTTTGGGTGAAGGGTTAGGCTTGGGCTGAAGGTGGGTGGCTGGGTTGGTGGTTAGTTGAAAAGGGCGAAAAGGCGTAAAAAGCGTTGGTTTTCGTAAAACATTTTGTTTTTGTGACTTTTTATTTTTTTAATGAAGTATTTATTCAAACAAGCTTTTGTTTAAGGAGCTTTGTTTGTTTATCTCCAACTCCATCATCATTCATTTTTTTTTTCAAGAGTCACATGAAAACCAAGCTTTGTTACTAAAATAAGGGGTAAAAAATGAAAAAGGTATTTTGGTGGGTAAAAAGGGTTTTGGGTTAAGAAATGAAAAGGTTTAGGCTCAAAGGGATTAACTAGGGGGAATTTTTGGGTAGTGAAAAGAAAAATAAAAATAATGGTGTTGAAAGTGATGTGTGTAAAATGCAACATATAAATCACATCAATTAAGGCATAAAACTAACCCTTTTTAAGTACTAATGTTGGAAAAAGAGTGTTTTTGTCTTCCTTTTGTATTTCAGGTTGAAATGAGCTCAAAATCACAAAAGAAGCAAAAAGACAACTAATTCTAGCATAAATACAAGAAAAGGAATAAAAGTAGGCTGCCCAGACCCTCAACAGCACCTCCCAAGGCAAAGAAGAGAAAACAGAAGACTGAACACGCCCCGTGTCCAGCGAACACGGGGCCGTGCCCAAGAAGCAGCAGAAAAGACAAACCAGTAGAAGCTTCCATTGCCCACCACGGGGCCGTGTCCAGCGGGCACGGGGGCGTGGTGAAAGTACAGCAGGCGCATTAATTGTAATTGCGAATTATAATTAATGAAGAGAGAGAATGTCAGACGGGCATGGGGCCGTGTCCAGCGGACACGGGGCCGTGCCCAGCCTTCTGTTCAGCCTATAAATAGGGGTGCTTGGTTTCATTCCATCTCATCCCTTGGCACACCACCTCTCTCACACTTCATCCACCACCCACCACCACTATAACACCATCATCCACCACCATCATCCATTGTCCATCATAGAGTGTGTGAGTCATCTCGGGATCCAAGATTGATCGTAAGAGTTCTTGACAATCAAGGCCATGTTTGCCTAAGTCTCTTACATCACTTGGTGAAGACAAGTGTTTAGTATAATACTTTTTATTTTTAATCTTTTGCACTTTTTATTTGGTTTTGTATTAATGACTTTAATAACTAGTTACTTATGTTGAAGGTGATCTTTCCTTATCGTTTGTCCGTGGTGTCTTGGCGTTATTTTACTGTCTATATAAAATAAAAGATTTTCACCATTCATATCTCCACGGTCTATATGGAGGTATGTTGGCTACCTGGTCGGGGGTTAAGGGAACGGTTTGGTAAGGGTCTTGCCCTTGTTCAGCGTTTAGAGGTCCTGCTTGGGACCTGGGTCAAATTTAGTAGGATCTCCTTCAATGCCCATAGGTATTGGATGGCGGGGATCCAAACTCTTTGACCCCCTCATAAGTTAACTACTACTAATACTATAACCCGGCTATTTAGGACTGTATCCCTGCTGACTCAGACTACTTAGCCGAGGGTAACGTCACCGCCGAAAGCGGGGCCCACCACAATTTGCATTAATAACTTAATTCATTATCTTTCAATAATCCGACCCTTTAGGATTGTATCCTTGCTGACTCAAACTACTGGGTTGAGGGTAACGTCGCCTTCAAAAGAGGGGCCTACTACAATAACTAAGATAATCTCTTAAACAAGTGCAAAAGTGCGAAAATAATCAAAGGTTATACTAACACACGTGTCGGATCCAAGTGATTCATCTTGTCTATCTGTTTTTATTTTATTTTATTTTTCACCATTTAGTTAGTTTTTATTTTTCTTAGTTTAAAACATTTTTCTCACTTTTTGATTTGATTAGACGTTGAGGATAAACCGGTATTAAAAGCTCTTGTGTCCTTGGACGACCTCGGTATCTTACCAACACTATACTACGTCCACGATGGGTGCACTTGCCCATATGTGTGTTTAGTCTTAGTAAATATCGTGTTTTATAAATTTAAAACTTGGCTAAAAGTGTAAAAAGGGGCTTAAATATACATCTAAAATATAACACACTTCACGCACATCAAGTTTTTGGCGCCGCTGCCGGGGACACAAGGATTTTAAGAAAGTTAGGAATCTACGGCCTAATCATATTTTTATTTTTCTCTTTAATTTTTAGGATTTTTCGTAGATTTTCAGCCTCTGCAGAGCTCAACACGGGGCCGTGCCTGCTGAACACGCCCCCGTGCTCAATCATTGGAACTGGCAATCCTGTTTTAAGTCAGACAGTAACCTGAACACGGGGCCGTGTCCACTCAACACGCCCCCGTGCCCAAGATTCTCTTACTAAAAACAGAACCGTTAGATCCCGGCGGTTGGTAACTTCTGACACAAACATGAGTGATAGTAATTCTTTTTACTTTCGGCACTCTTATGGTATGTGGTGTCGATTATATGGAGGCGAACATGAGGAATTAAAATGTTATTTTCTCAATTATAGGCCCCACTATATAGACCCACCGATTCCTTGTAACCTTAAGAGGGGCGAAAGTAAAAATAAGCACTATCTCTCCCTCGAATGCGCCCAGCCAGATATTCTAGGAGAAATGCTCCTTGACGAGTTATTTCAACTAGAAGAACTAATTCTCAATTGGTCAAAAGAACTTAGGAAGGATTTTATAGATCCATCTCAAGATGATGACCATGAGGAAATGTTGGAACCGCATTCCGACAACCTCGTTGCTCCCGAAAATACCTTCATACCTAGAAAAGACGTGGACGATAGTCGTCCCTGTGTCGATTGTGCCGTGAAGGACTCCCCGATCGACTTCGTTCGGTGCATACATAGACCTGAGCGATTCGGCATACACCTTCTTTAACGAGAGCCCGGAAAAGGGTTGGACTTGTCCACCTACAATGAAAATAGGAATTACCCTCACCGATAACCTCTTGCGTTCTCGCCTTAGTATAGGACAATTAAGGTATCTTAGGCACTTTGGGGTTGTTCCAACAAATCAAGAACCACCCGATATGAATAAACTCCTTAGTAGCGACAAACTTCATAAACAGCTACCCGACACGGGGCCGTGTCCGGCCAATACGCCCCCGTGTCCACCAAAAGATTCCCTTCTGATCAAAACGTCAGAATACGGACAAACTGTGTCAGAATTTTATCTGCACACGGGGCCGTGTCCAGAAGGCTGTCGTTTTCTATAAATGCAGCCAAAAATCCTGCACATTTGGACCAACTTGAGGCAGAGATTTGAAGGAATCTTCTCTCAAACAATCCTAGGTAAATCTAAAAGAAGGTTCCAACAACCATCTTGTCCTTTCCTCTTCTAGACATTTCCTTCTTTTCATCTTTCTTCAAGAACTACCATGAAAAGTTTGAATTTTTCAACCTTTGTGGTAGAAAACAAGGAGTTTTGATCATGGAATCTTGGTGAAAACATGTTGTGTAACATTGTTTAAAGTTATTTATGACCAAAAAGTCTATATAAATTCAGAAAATAACTTAGAAACCCAAGATTCCTTGCTTCAAAATTCTGCAGAAAGATGAACACGGGGCCGTGCTCAATGAGCACGGGGCCGTGTCCAGAAACTGCTTCGTCATATAAACTACTTTTGGTTTATTTTTCGTAGAATGGCGAGTGAAAACAGCGAAACATCATCCGTTCATTCCTCAAACAGCAGAAGGGGAAGAAGGCCCTCCGTTGAAGCTACACTTGTGCACTATGTGCTAGCATTGAGGGAAGCTCTCGACGAAATGACGTCAGTAGAGGAGGTCCTTATTGACCGTATTAACGATCTTACAATGGGACTTGAAAGTAGCTTCCAAGAAATTAACCTTTTGCACCAAAGGTTAAACATTCTTGTAGCACCTCCTATGGAGCCAGTCCTTCCACAACAGGACTGGAACTTGGCACTAGGGGTTAACAACCCTACCGGTTGGGACGACTTTCCCGCAGAACCTCCCATGGAACACCCACAAGAAATTCCAGCGGAAGTCGAAACTCCTCAAACTAATGCAAATGAGCCCTCTTTTCTCCTTCCAAGGGAGGTAGAGGAGTGGCTCGCCGATATATGAGGAGGACCACGCCCGGAAGAAGGAGTTCTAAAAAGCCTTATCTAACCAAGATTAGTAGCTTCTTGGAAATTTTGCTAATTTAGAATAAAACATAGGGCTAGAACTCCATAGTTTAATATTTATGTACTTTCATCTTTAACTTTATGTAATGTCTCTCTATGTTTGCAATGATATGATGGTTTTTAAGATTGATGGGTGTTTAATGAATAAAACACACTCATGGTGGTAATGGATGAAAAAGGGAACGAGAAAAATGGACCCATGCACGAAGAACAGAGCAACCCGACACAAATCTCCATCACAGAAGGCTCAACACGGGCCGTGCCCAACCAACACGCCCCCGTGCTGAGCCACCTGCAGAAAAACGCCCAGTTCAGGTAACTGGACACGGGCCGTGTTCAGCGGACACGCCCCCATGTCCAGGCTTCTGTTTCAATTCTTTAATTTTCGTTACTGGCACCTGACCACGGGGCCGTGCCCGGTCAACACGGGGCCGTGTCCAGGATGCCAGTAACATAAATCTTTGCTTTTTAACTTATTTTTACACATCCTAATCAACCAAAAACCTTATTTTTGGACACATTGAGGACAATGTGTAATTTAAGTGTGGGGGGGATGCTAAAACCTTGAATTTTGCAAATCCTAAATACAAGCCTTACACTAAACTCTATTGGAACCGCTAAACACCCCAAATTTTTTCAAAAACTTTTTCATTTTTTTTATCATTTACTTGTCTTAGTTTAAGTTGGGAATAACAAGTTCTAAAAAGGTTATATTTTTACAAATTTACAACCGATAGCGTCGTGATAACAAAGAACCAACATAAGAAAATTACGAAACGGCATAACAAGTCTAGTTAAAAATTCGATTATATATACTTGATCACATTAAAAACCCATTCCCACAAAAGTGAGTTTTGAGCCTTTATTGAGCATAAAGATATACATATTTAGACTAAATGCTCATTTTTCGTTTCTTGTGTGAATAGCTGCTTGGTTCTTACAACTCTAGAACTTGCCACGACAATACATTCCCGGTCCTTACCAACTTAAACCCAAGTAAGTAAGTGATGGAGGCATTAGGACTAACCATATTTTTCTTTCTAAACCATTATTTTTCATTTTTTTACCACCTACCCAAAATCCCCCTAGATAGCCCCTTTGAGCCTAAACCTTTCATTTCATTACCCCAAAACCCTTTTTACCCACCAAAAACCCTTTTTTATTTTTCACCTTTTATTTTAGTAACAAGCTCGGTTTTTCGTAAACTCACCTTTTTATGTGATGAAAAAAAAAATGATGAAGTCAAAAACAAACAAAAGCTATATAAAAGCTTGTTTGGAGAAATACATCAAAATAAAACGTCACTAAAAACAAGGTATGTCACGAAAACCGACGCTTTTTACGATTTTCGCCCTTTTACTAACAACTAACCCAAACCACCCACCTTTAACCCAAGCCTAACCCTTCACCCAAAAAAGTCCTCTTGATATTTACAAAGGTAAAAAGTTAAAAAGGAGGAGGACTGGTTGCTTGGCAAGCCTATGGAAGGCGTAAGTTCCATGCCGCTCTCGAGTGATTCACTAAAAATTACACCTTCGGCCGAGTGTTGAGTGATCTCCCGTGAGGTATGTGAACTTGTATATAAATGGAATTTTAATAAGGCATGCTATGCCCAAATAAGTAAATTATCTTATGAAACGTTCAAAATAAATCATAACGAATAGGATTGTAAATAAATAAAAATAAAACTTACAAAGACCTTGGATTCCCGACACTCTAGGACAAGCTAAAAACTTTCTCTTCTACCTATTCCATTTGGGAGTGTAAGCCACATTTAAAGAGTTTTGCTTGAGGACAAGCAAAAGTTCAAGTGTGGGGGTATTTGATGTGTGTAAAATGCAACATATAAATCACATCAATTAAGGCATAAAACTAACCCTTTTTAAGTACTAATGTTGGAAAAAGAGTGTTTTTGTCTTACTTTTGTATTTTCAGGATGAAATGAGCTCAAAATCACAAAAGAAGCAAAAAGACAACTAATTCTAGCAAAAATACAAGAAAAGGAATAAAAGTAGGCTGCCCGGACCCTCAACAGCACCTCCCAAGGCAAAGAAGAGAAAACAGAAGACTGAACACGCCCCTTGTCCAGCGAACACGGGGCCGTGCCCAAGAAGCAGCAGAAAAGACAAACCAGTAGAAGCTTCCATTGCCCACCACGTGGCCGTGTCCAGCGGGCACGGGGGCGTGGTGAAAGTACAGCAGGCGCATTAATTGTAATTGCGAATTACAATTAATGAAGAGAGAGAATGTCAGACGGGCACGGGGCCGTGTCCAGCGGACACGGGGCCGTGCCCAGCCTTCTGTTCAGCCTATAAATAGGGGTGCTTGGTTTCATTCCATCTCATCCCTTGGCACACCACCTCTCTCACACTTCATCCACCACCCACCACCACCATAACACCATCATCCACCACCATCATCCATTGTCCATCATAGAGTGTGTGAGTCGTCTCGGGATCCAAGATTGATCGTAAGAGTTCTTGACAATCAAGGCCATGTTTGCCTAAGTCTCTTACATCACTTGGTGAAGACAAGTGTTTAGTATAATACTTTTTATTTTTAGTCTTTTGCACTTTTTATTTGGTTTTGTATTAATGACTTTAATAACTAGTTACTTATGTTGAAGGTGATCTTTCTTTATCGTTTGTCCGTGGTGTCTTGGCGTTATTTTACTGTCTATATAAAATAAAAGATTTTCACCATTCATATCTCCACGGTCTATATGGAGGTATGTTGGCTACCTGGTCGGGGGTTAAGGGAACGGTTTGGTAAGGGTCTTGCCCTTGTTCAGCGTTTAGAGGTCCTGCTTGGGACCTGGGTCAAATTTAGTAGGATCTCCTTCAATGCCCATAGGTATTGGATGGCGGGGATCCAAACTCTTTGACCCCCTCATAAGTTAACTACTATTAATACTATAACCCGGCTATTTAGGACTGTATCCCTGCTGACTCAGACTACTTAGCCGAGGGTAACGTCACCGCCGAAAGCGGGGCCTACCACAATTTGCATTAATAACTTAATTCATTATCTTTCAATAATCCGACCCTTTAGGATTGTATCCTTGCTGACTCAAACTACTGGGTTGAGGGTAACGTCGCCTTCAAAAGAGCGGCCTACTACAATAACTAAGATAATCTCTTAAACAAGTGCAAAAGTGCGAAAATAATCAAAGGTTATACTAACACACGTGTCGGATCCAAGTGATTCATCTTGTCTATCTGTTTTTATTTTATTTTATTTTTCAGCATTTAGTTAGTTTTTATTTTTCTTAGTTTAAAACATTTTTCTCACTTTTTGATTTGATTAGACGTTGAGGATAAACCGGTATTAAAAGCTCTTGTGTCCTTGGACGACCTCGGTATCTTACCAACACTATACTACGTCCACGATGGGTGCACTTGCCCATATGTGTGTTTAGTCTTAGTAAATATCGTGTTTTATAAATTTAAAACTTGGCTAAAAGTGTAAAAAGGGGCTTAAATATACATCTAAAATATAACACACTTCACGCACATCAAAAGAAAAGGGATTAGTCCTAATGCCTCCATCATTTACTTACTTGAGTTTAAGTTGGTAAGGACCGGGAATGAATTATCTTGGCAAGTTCTAGAGTCGTAAGAACCAGGCGGCTATTCACACAAGAAACGAAAAATGAGCATTTAGTGTAAAGATATGTATTTGTATGCTCTATAAAGGCTCAAAACTCACTTTTGTGGGAATGGTTTTTACGTGATCAAGTATATATAATCAAATTTTAACTAAGCTTGTCATGCCGTTTCATAAATTTCTTATGTTGGTTCTTTTTATCACGACGCTATCGGTTGTAAATTTGTAAAAATATAACCTTGTTAGAATTAGAATTCCCAACTTAAACTTAGACAAGTAAAAAAAATTGAAAATTTTTGAAAAAAATTGGGTTGATTAGCGGTTCCAATAGAGTTTTGTGTAAGGCTTGTCATTAGGACTTGCAAAATTCAAGGTTGATTGAATGTGTAAAATGGTGTTAAAAGCATAATTTTATGTTACTGGCAGTCTGGACACGGCCCCGTGTTCAGGTGCCAGTGACAAAAATTAAAGAAAAGAAACAGAAGCCTGGACACGGGGGCGTGTTCAGTGAACACGACCCGTGTCCAGTTACCTGAACTGGGCAATTTTCTGCAGGATGTTCAGCACGGGGCCGTGTTGGCTGGACACGGCCCGTGCTGAGCTTACTGTAATGAAGAAATTGTTGTCAGATGGCCCTGTTTTCGTGCATGGGCCATGTTTCTCGTTTCCCTTGTTATCCTTCACCATCCAGAGTGTGTTTTATTTCTCGTAACACCATTCAAACCTTAAAACCATCCATTCAGTAAAAACCATAGAGAGAACTACACAATGTTCCTAGAAAAGTAAAAAGATATAAAAACGAAAAATCTTAACTAAATAGGTCATGAGGTACACAAAGTTATCATAAAGAGTTCTACTTCTTTGTTGAGAAAATTTCGGGAATAGCTTCCCGATGTAGGACTCTTGGCCGATGTTTTTCTTCCTAGATGTTGTTAAAGTCATTCTTCTATCTCCCTTGGAAGGAAGAAGGCGGCTTCATTTTCCTCAACATCTCGCGGAGGAGGGGGAACACCTACCGGGACTCCTTGTACTATCCCGTGCGGAGGCTCCGGGTGTATAGCGTACCATTCGGCGGGTATGATAACTTCGGGAACCACGTTCCATGCCCTTTGGGTTATTATAGGTACAAAAGGAGGAGAGGCGAGAAGGTTTAACCTTTGGTGCAAGAGGTTTACTTCTCGGAGACACCCTTCCAGTCCCACCGTTAGATGGTTAATACGGTCGACCAATGCTTCTTCCACCCCCGTCATTTCATCAATAGCCTCTCTTAGGGCGTAAACATAGTTTACAAGAGAGTCTTCCGCCGTTGACGATCTCCTCCCCTGTCAGTTATTTCTTGATGAAGACGTTCCGCTTGTCCTGCTCACCATTTCTGGGGAAATAGACCGAAAAGGGCTCAATTTTTACGAAACAGTACCTCGGACATGGCCCCGTGCTCGCTGAGCACGGCCCCGTGTCCAGTTGTCTGCAGGTTTTTAGATCAAGGAATCTTGGAGTTTTAAATTATTTTCATGGTTTTTAGTCGAGTTTTAAGCACAGATAATTTAAAACAAAGTTACACAACTTACTATGAGTAAGATCCCTTGGATAATAACCTTACAAACTTCACACTAAAGGTTGGAATCATGGAGTTTCCAAGCTTTAATGGAGGAAATGGTTGAAAAATTGAAAGAGAAGGCAATGAATAAAAGTGGAAAAGACAAGAGGGTTCTTTGGAACCTTCTTTTAGAACTTACCTAGGATAGTATGAGTGAAGATCCCAGGAATCTCTGTCTTTTGAAGTGGTAAAAAATGAGCAGGAATCAGGCTGCATTTAAAGAAAACGACAGCGAGTTGGACACGGCCCCGTGTTGGTTGGACACGGCCCCGTGTGCAGTTAAAATCCTAACACATTTTGTCTGTATTCTGACAAAATCAGAAGAGAATCTTTTAGGTGGACACGGGGCGTGCTGACCTGGACACGGCCCCGTGTTTGGAAGCTGTCTTATGGAGTTTTTCCATTTTTTAAGGAACTTATTTGTATCGGGGGGTTCCTTACTGGTTGGAACAACCCCAAAGTGCCTAAGATACCTTAATTGCTCTAGACTAAGACGAGAATGCAAGAGGTTGTCGGTGAGGGTAATTCCTATGTTTATTTTAGGTGGACAAGTCCAACCCTTTTCCGGGATCTCGTTAAAGAAGGTGTATGCCGAATCGCTCAGGTCTATGTATGCACCGAACGAAGTCGATGGAGAGTCCTTCACGGCACAATCGGCACAGGGACGACTATCGTCCATGTCTTTGCTAGAGTCGAAGGTATTATCGGGAACAACGAGGTTGTTTGAATGCAATCCCAACACTTCTTCTTGGTTATTGTCTTGAGATGAATTTAGAAAATCCATCCTAAGTTCTTTTAACCAATTAAGAATCAGATCTTCTAGTTGAAATAGCTCATCAAGAAGCATTTCTCCTAAAATATCTGGTTGGGCGCTTTCGAGGGAGAGATAAGGATTATTTTTACTTTCGCCCCTCTTAAGGATACAGGGAAACGATGGGTCTATATAGTGGGGCTTATAATTTAGAAAATAACATTCTAACTCTTTATGTCCGCCTCCACATAATTGACACCATGTACCGTAAGAGTGCCGAAAGTAAAAAAAATCATCATCACTCATGTTTGTGTCAGAAATTACCAACCGCCGGGATCTAACGGTTCTGTTTTTAGTAACTGAATCTTGGGCACGGGGGCGTGTTGAGTGAGCACGGCCCCGTGTTCAGCTTACTGTCTGACTTAAAACAGGATTGCCAGTTCCAATGATTGGGCACGGGGCGTGTTCAGCGGGCACGGCCCGTGCTGAGCTCTGCAGAAGCTGAAAAACTAGAAAATCCTAAAAAAATAAAAAGAAAATAAAAAAAATGATTAGGCCGTTGATTCCTAACTTTCTTAAAATCCTTGTGTCCCCGGCAACGGCGCCAAAAACTTGATGCGTGCTAGTGTGTATATGTTTTAGGTATATATTTTAAGCCCTTTTTACACTTTTTAGCCAAGTTTTAAATTTATAAAACACGATATTTACTAACACTACACACACATATGGGCAAGTGCACCCATCGTGGACGTAGTATAGTGTTGGTAAGATACCGAGGTCGTCCAAGGACACAAGAGCTTTTAGTACCGATTTATCCACAACGTCTAATCAAATCAAAATGTTAGAAAAGATTTTTAAAACTAAGAAAATAAGACTAACTAAATGCTGAAAAATAAAAATAAAAGTAAAAACAGATAGACAAGATGAATCACTTGGATCCGACTCGTGTATAGTGTAACCTTTGATTATTTTCGCACTTTTGCACTTGTTTAAGAGATTATCTTAGTTATTGTAGTAGGCCCCTCTTTTGAAGGTGACGTTACCCTCAACCCAGTAGTTTGAGTCAGCAAGGATACAATCCTAAAGGGTCGGATTATTGAAAGATAATGAGTTAAGTTATTAATGCAAATTAAGGTAGGCCCCTCTTTTGAAGGTGACGTTACCCTCGACTAAGTAGTCTGAGTCAGAAGGGATACAATCCTAAATAGCCGGGTTATAGTATTAATAGTAGTTTAACTTATGAGGGGGTCAAAGAGTTTGGATCCCCGCCATCCAATACCTTTGGGCATTGAAGGAGATCCTACTAAATTTGACCCAGGTCCCTTGCAGGACCTCTAAACGCTGAACAAGGGCAAGACTCTTACCAACCGTTCCCTTAACCCCCGACCAGGTAGCCAACATACCTCCATATAGACCGTGGAGATATGAATGGTGAAAATCTTTTATTTTATATAGACAGTAAAATAATGTCAAGACACCACGGACAAACGATAAGGAAGAATCACCTTCAACATAAGAAACTAGTTATTAAAGTCATTAATACAAAACCAAATAAAAAGTGCAAAAGATTAAAAATAAAAAGTATTACACTAGACCCTTGTCTTCACCAAGTGATGTAAGAGACTTAGGCAAACATGGCCTTTGATTGTCAAGAACTCTTACGATCAATCTTGGATCCTGAGACGACTCACACACTCTATGATGGACAATGGATGATGGTGGTGGATGATGGTGTTATGGTGGTGGTGGGTGGTGGGTGAAGTGTGAGAGAGGTGGTGTGCCAAGGGATCAGTTGAAATGGCTCCAAGCACTCCTATTTATAGGCTGAACAGAAGCCTGGGCACGGCCCCGTGCCCGCTGGGCACGGCCCCGTGGCCATCTGACACTCTCTTTCTTCATTAATTGTAATTCGCAATTACAATAAATGCGCCTGCAGTACTCTGACCACGCCCCTGTGTCCGCTGGGCACGGCCCCGTAGTGGGCAATAGAAGCTTCTATTAGTTTGTCTTTTCTGCTGCTTCTTGGGCACGGCCCCGTGCTCGCTGAGCTCGGGGCGTGTTCAGTCTTTTGCTTTCTTTGTTTTGCTTGGGAGGATGCTGTCGAGGGGTCGGGCAATCCACTTTTGTCCTTTTTCTTGTATTTATGTTAGATTTTGCTGTCTTTTTGCTTCTTTTGTTAATTTGAGCTCATTTAATCCTGAAAATACAAAAGGAAGACAAAAGCACACTTTTTCCAACATTAGTACTAAAAAGGGTTAGTTTTATGCCATATTTGATATAATTTATATGTTGCATTTTGCGCGTATCATTTGCCTGAAATGATCTTGCTGCAAGGTCAAGGTTCCAGAAAGCAGTGATCCTCTCTTTTGTTGCAGGTGACGAAATGATGTGAGAGACAGAAATAGCTGCAAAACAAAAAGAAGGGTTCAGTTATCTTCACAATAGTAGGGTTATCCTATGATCCTTCTATAAGGATCCTCTATCCTACCATGGGTGGCCCACGTCAAGGGTAGATCCTTCCCATCTGGGATGGAATCCCTCCTAACGAAGAAAAATCTTTTCTTCCAGTTTGTGTCATTCTTGGTGGTCTTGAGGATTGGGTGTGCTTCGCCTGGTTTATGTTTGAATAGAAAGCGGTGTGATCCATAGCTCACAAGGTTGTAGAGTTCTGCCAGTTCCGACATTCCTAGCTCAATATCCTCCTGCTCAATGATCCTCTCAAGGGTATATAACACCCTCCACATCCTTGGCATGGCCTGAACGTAGGATATGCCGGTAAGGGAGAAGAAAGATTGGGTGAAAGCAGGAAAAGGATATGAATATCCTATCAGTGGGGTAGCAGGAAAAGCAACCCAAGTTGCAGAGACAAAATCGCTCAAGGCGGTAGGGTCAAAAGGCTTGAAAACAGAGTCTGCCGGAAAGCAGTGACGGATCCGGTCTATCTCTGGATCGCTGAAGCAGCAGCGTTCCTTCGGTGAATCCTTGATGATTCCTTGGCTTTTCAGGGGGCTATCTTTGTGGTGATCCTTAGCTGGTGAGGATCGTAAGACCATCTTCGCTATGGATGATATTGAAGGAAGATAGAACAGAATGAGAAGACGAAGAGAGAAAGGAAAGAGAAGTACCTGATCAGATCTTCAAATGAGGATTTAAAGGATGTAACGCACGAATTTAAATGCTTCTTAACCCTTATCTCTAACTTGAATTTATAATGATGGTTTTGCAGGATTGTCACTTCAGTGACGTAAGATCAGCAACGGATAGTTCTATCTTAACGGCTATATATCCGTTAGTTTGTTACGGAAAAGATCAAGAAAATATAACTCGTTAATTTACAGATTACTCCTTATATTTTGGGGGCAATTGTTAGGGGAGGATTTCCCAAGGATCATGGATCCTCAAGTGCTGCCAGGATCATGGATCCTCAATTATGTTTGAATTTAGGATCCTCAGAATATGTTGCAGGACCAGGATTCAGGATCCTCATTGTTATCCTTGTACTAATGATTGTCTGCCTTTTTCATGAGCTTGTTTTGCAGGAGTATGGGCATGGACTGACTTTTACCGATATTCCTGGGGAATATGCTCATAATATTCCGCACGTGCATGGACTTGTGAATGTTGTGGGAGATCGTGGGGAGCTTGCACAATGTTCGGATAGTTAGTTAGCTTTGTTATTTCTAAATTTAAAAGGGGATAACAAGCTTGAGTAGAAACACTTAGCAAATTTGGCAAACACACACACACTTGAATAGCTCTCGGCAGTTTACTAATCATTTCTATACACTTTCACACTCATACACTCTAGTGATCCTTGTAACAAGCTTGTTATCATCCCGAGTTGTAACACATTTTTTGTTTAATCTTAGTTGGTGATCGGTATATTCCATCACCCGAGGTTTTTTATGCCGGAGATCATCTTTTGATCAAGGGCTTTTTCCTCGTACAAATCCTCGTGTTGTCTCTTTATTAGATTTGCAAGTTGTTCATACAATTGTTTATATATTCAAGCATCACACCTCACAACAAAAGATTTGGTTGCATTATCCTTGTTTGATTTTTGACCAAAACAATGTTCACCCTTCTTTATCATCTCGGATAGATGTCATTTTAATGTTAAGTAAAATAATTTATAGTTAAAACTTTGTACATGAACTAAAAACGTATCCCATGTCAATTTACCTTTATCTAAACAATGACCTTTTTAATCAAGTCACCACATTGTACCGTCGCAACACACGGGTCTTCGTTAAATTATAAAACCAAAGTCTTCGCTAACTTAAATAACCCAAATAAATAAGCGACTTTACTTAATTTTTTCTAACGTCCTGGTATAAATTTTGTTGAGAGTAGAGTTGCACTCAAAATAAAGTGTTTCTTTGGTATCGTAGGCTATATGAGTGATGGTACTGTGGCAGTACCCTAATGAACCGAACCGATTCCTACCGAACAATTGCTTCGATCAGTGTAAATCACATGTTGATATTCGTTTGGTCATGTCACGATATTAATTATTTATTTTTCCTTTTTAGGTTGCTATAACAAGTGCCGATACCATAACGAAACGAACTGATACCAACCAAATTCCCGCCATCTAGTACAAAGAATTCAATTCCTAGGCGTAGCGCGCCAGGTTTGATACCACTAGTTTTTTAAAAAGTTAATAGATAGTTAAAACTAAAATTAAGCTGAAATAAAATATAATACTAAAACATGGTTAAAAATAATTATCATTTGAAATAATCAAAAATTAATTTAGATCTCTCACCCAAAATGAAATTTCCCGCCACTACCCCTAATTTTTTTGATTTCCCTCTCAGTTTTTCCCCAAATCTGAACTCCCCGCTATTATCCCTAAATTTTTCATCTAAACTTTTTTGTTTCTCAAATCTTTTCACACACAACCACAACTAGGGTTCCACAGAGTAGAACCCAAAGAAAACAAAGAAGAATGAGAGAATCCTAGAGCATTCTTATTCCAAACGACTTGCTCCTCCATCCTCGAAGATAAATGGAGTTCACTTCCGGCCACCGTGTGCCGCTGTTGTCGTTTCAGACGAAAAAAATGTAGAAACTGTTTGATTTTCGATGACCCGTCGAAACTTATGTGGTTTCATCGAATTGCTTTCTCTCTGAACGCACAATAACCACTAGAGGTGACGAATTAGAAGATTATTTGTTATACTGAAAGACAAACGTGGATCACTTGTAAATATGGTTCTGATTCACTTCATAACTAGGGATCTTCATTCACGTTCGATTTCATTGATCTAATGTAAGTTTAGTTAACCCAACTGTTTTTAATCTAATTGTGTGTTGCTCATCAAGTGTTACTGGTTCAATTTAGATATATATCAGTATATATGTGTATCTGGTTTGGAACTCCAATCCATCCTCTAAAATGCAAGAATGACATCAAGTTTTCTTCCTTTTTTTCTTAGTTTTTATCTGCCTTCAACTGAATGGTTATATTAATTTTGATTTCAAGCTTACAATTTCTTTTATTCAATCATGGTTTCTGTAGTTTTAATTTGTTTGGCGACAAGATAACATGTGAAATCAAACAAGGAATCTAATGGTTGATGTAATTTATGGTTAACTCGCAAGATGTTGATGAGGGAATATGGGTTCTACAGAGGACGAGTTGAAGATGGATATGAGGATCAGGTTAAAAAATCATCCAGCAACAGATTTTAGTAACTATTTATTAGTTGTTAGGACTTTAGAGTTAAACTTCAATGAGCCATAAGCCTATAACCATCGTGAATACAACAACAAGCTATTATTTTATGACTTTAAATCTATTTAGACATTGTCTTTATGTTGTGGAGATGGACACTACAGATCTTATGACTTTGGGCTTATGTATTTATGGGTATTTTCCCATAGCCGGAACCTTTGCTGGTTGTACACTTTTGGGATAATAATAATCAAAAGAAACAGAAAAGGAGTAACACAAGCCCATAATTTGCAATCAAGAGAAGCATTACTTTGGAGTTTGGACCGTAAGAATAACCGAAAAGGAGTATCCTAGGCGAAGGGGACATCGTCAACTGTAATGTCACACCCCAACCAATGGCGGAAACATCGGGGCGTGGCACTGAGCGAAACAGATTGTCCAGAAGTTACCATAACAATTATCATTACCAATCAATTTAAAGTAACTTGTCCCATGCCATGTCTCAAAAGGCAAACAAATTATTACAGACAAATCTAGGCAAATTGTTCTGTTTCAACAACTCAGGTTTCAAAAGTACAGACAACTATTTGTTGGTTACTAAGACTCTTTCCTAGCCTTGATTTCCAAGCAATTAGAAACCTTAAGCACCTGTCACATACGTTAAAATAAAAGTCAATACACATAGTGTAAAGGCGAGCATACAAGTTTGATAGTAGCATATAGAGTTCGAAATAATTTACGCATAACCAGCACGTACACTGAGTAAAACGAAGCCTGTTAGTTATCGACATGAACCTATCGATACCAATGACTGCGAATTGACTGCCCAAGGCAGTTCGTAATACATGATCACCATTGTAATCCATGCAAATAATTGTCCTTAACAACCCCCGTGTGAACGGGTGCTGAGTCCAAACTATAGTACTATCGTTGCTAAGGCAGGTAGACAACATTCCATGTGTAAACATAACAAACAAGCATTCATTAAGTTACGTATAACATGCGGTATCGGTTAGCGTTAAAAGTATTGCGTAGTGTGTTCGTTTATGATTTTGCATAACTAACGTATGTAACACCCAAAAGTGCGTAAAGCAAAAAGGGATCGAGTATACTCACAGCGGTTGATGGATTGAAGGGAGCGCTTGGGAGTAGGGTTAGCCTGAATAATTTGATAGCATAACGATAAGAGACGCGTAAATTGAAAACAAGTGTTGTGGGTCGAATGGCAGTTCGATCGGATGGTAGTCCGATCGGACAGCCGGTCGCTCGGATGACAATCCGTTCGGATAGTGGTCCGGTCGGACGGTGGTCCGGTCGGATGGCTGTTCGAGTGGATTGTTTCTTCCTTTGAGAAGAATGTGTTTGTGTATGATGGTTTGACTTTTGAAGTTTTTGTTGTAGCATTTTGAAAACATTGAAATACCTTTACCTTTCAGGTCGGTCGATCGGACGGAAATCAGATAGGTTGACACTCGAGTGAGAACAAGTTCACAGCAGGTTGACACTCGATCGGACAGCAGTCCGGTCGGGTGGCCTCCTTAGTACATTGAACATGTTTGAAAAATCGATTAAGTGTTAAAGTCCAAGTATCTCTTGATCCGAAGGGCAATGCGGTCGGATGGTAGTCCGATCCGATAGCAATTCGTTCAATACTCCAACTTCAGATAAAGTTCGTTAAGTGTGGGACCCAAGGTGTAAGCTGTTCGGATGGTCAATCGCTTTGATGGCTGTCCGTTCGGACAGTAGTCCGGTCGGATAGCTCTCCGTCCCTGTCGTTCGGTTCATCTTTCACTTGGCCGTTTGATTGTTTGTCGTTTTTATCGAGACGTTTTGATAACGTGTTAGTCAACAGAATCCACATCTTGTCCCAAGTGGTCCGATCAAACAGGAATCACCCTAGTTCGACCAGTTAACCGGTTCAAGACGGTTGTTCTTGGTTAACCCGAAATCGGTGGTCTCGTGAGTAGAATCCAGATCTCGAACTAGCACATCACTAAGAATGAGTAGAAGACTAGAACAAGGTCCGATTCTATCGGTTTTGAGTGCATTGAGTGTAAAAGAGTTGAAAGAAAGTTAGAAACCATCTTTCAATCCTTTTTCACCATGAATGCGTCTAGATCTATGCAAGATCTTGGTTTATTTGTGTGGAAATCGGTTAGATCCAAGTTGTTCTTGGTGGATTGAAGACAAAACATGAAGTTCATAAGAACACCATGATGACGTCATCCTAGAACACCTCAAATCTAGTGATTTCACGGTTAAAAATTAAGATTCAAAAGATAGAAAGGTGTAGGAGTGCGTGTAGATTAAAGGAGTACAATATTTAGGATGAGATCTTACCGGAATTGAGAGAAATCGAAGAAAAGGTGAGGAGCACGAGCTGGTCGGACGTCACTTGCCAAACGTGGTAACAATAAGAGTGACAGGAGGTATTTATAGAGTTCCAAAAGAGGAAAGAGCTGGCCAGTCGGATGGCATCTCACCCGGGTGACAACCCGGTCGGATGGCACCTCGACCGGATGGCAGCCCGGTCGGATGGCAATCCGGTCGGCTGGCATCTGGTTCGAGTGTTCGGTGCGACGATTTTTGATATTTCGATTTCGAATGCGAGTGATGCGGATGCGATAGAGTTTCCTGTTCAAATTACTTTTAATCCCAACTACCCGTATCTCGCGCTATCTCTCCTCCACTAATTATCATACTCTATCAACATACAATCATCCTTATTTCGTATTCGATTAGCGTTTGCTATTCGATTGCGATTGAGTTCGATCGCGATTCGATTGATCACCACACATAACATAAATAAACATGCACAAGTAACACATAAGGCACACACACGTATAACAATCACCAATTCAAGTTGCGAGCGCGATGCTGATTAGTTTAGTTCGATTAGCGTTTAATTAACTTTATCGCATTGTTACTTCCTATTATTCGCAGTCGTAAAGCCATTCGTAGCGATAAATACACATTGATTACTGGGATTCTTAACAATTACTCCACATAATACAACTAACGTAAAACATAAAATAGACTAACTATAAGTCAAAGAAGTCAAAACAGGAATTGAGCAAGGAGAGACAAATTGCAATTAGCAATCTTTTCTTCCTTTGACTTCAATCTTGACTTTGACTTCCGAAACACGAGGTGTTACATGTAAATCCGCACGGTGAGAGGATAACACCCAAAAAATGACGGCGGCGTGTGCAGTGGCATGTACTGGATTTTTGAAGTTACCTTCAGTGTGACCGGAAATGCCAAAACGCTTGAAGAAGTTAAAGTTACTTTAGGGCAATCAATCCCTTTTCGCAACCAAGTTTTAAACTTGACTGTATGTATATTCTTCACTTATAACGCTCTAATTTTCGTCCAACAAATTTTATATTATTATTATTATTATTATTATTATTATTATTATTATTATTATTATTATTATTATTATTATTATTATTATTATTATTATTATTATTTTCTTTTTAATTTTTTTATGTTATGGTTGATTAATCAGTAACAGTGCCAGAACTTTAAGGTGTCCCAGAAGATAGAGCTCGTTTAGCTGCTAATCAGGCCCACTGATTACTCAATACTCGTATTCTATAATTTCTATTAGTAGTTAGTAATTATTAAAAGTTTTAATGATATGGGAAAGTGTGTGTAGGTGAAAGGACGAGTGTTGGTTGAGTACACATGTTTCTGTTTCAATGCTCACAAGGGACTCCCTAGTTGTTTTAGTTCATACAATTGGATAGAGAAGAGGATTAGAGTTGATATGAAGATCAATTAACTAATAAAGTATGATCTGTTGTTTTCTTTGCAGGGTCTTACATGTAAGCCTCCATTGTCTGCACTTGTTTGTTTGTTCTGGTTCTTCTTAAGGTGATGTTTTATGATTTCCTGTCATTATCTTTTATAAACACATTAATCACAAGTTAAACTATTCATAATTCATTCAAACCTTGTTTATATAAATGTTATATACTTATATGCGCCTTTCTAAACGTAAGTATTGTGGTATTTGAGTGCAATTTGTCAATATAAAGTTGTTAAAGTTTTGTACTTTTACGTTTAATTAATAACAAAAGTTTTGTTTAATAGCATCGGTTAAGTCCTACCCCGTAGCATCCAATACTGTCTGTTATAACATTTGAATTAAAGATTGCGTTATATACATATGCACACTTGTGTATACATTTGAAGCTTCATTTTATTAAGGTAACTTTATGTTTTGTTAGGCAACTTCTATGGTTCCGGTTGCAAGTATGAATTGAAGACATCGGTTTGGGTTGCAAGTATGAAGGCATCGGTTCGGGAAGTTATTGTATATCACTTTCATCGTTAGAGATATACGTATGTGTGTTACTTTGAAACTTTTGTAATTTTGTGTTACTTTGAAACCTTTGTAATTTATATTCTTGGGTTATCTTATATTGTTTTTAATTTAATTTTTTTTATACATTTTATTTTTATTTTTAGATAATTTGTTTATCATGAGAATTTATTGGAAATTTTTATTAAAATTTTCTATAATTTGAACAATTTTTTTAGCTTACACATCAAGTGATGCGGTTCAAGAACCGCATCTTTTGAATATACTAGGAAAGGTAGTTTTTGCCTAAATTGTCAAAAGATGCGGGTCTAAAACCGCATCTCTTGGACCCGCATCTTTTGACTTATAGCCATAAGATGCGGGTCTAAAACCGCATCTAATAGCCAATTTACCCGCATTATTTGATCACTTTTGTATTAGTGAGTCATGATAATACAAAAAAAAGATGTGTGGGAGGATATCCGGGTTCGGTATTTGGGTGTTGATCGAGTTCAAAAGGCGCGATTGCAAACGTTGAGGAGTGAACTAGAGATGATTCAAATGAAAGAGAGTGAATCGCTAGATGAATTTGTCGGAAAGTTGATGCAGTCAAGTATACAAGTCATGGATCTTCACCTGAGGATGCGGTACTTGTGAGAAAGTTCCTAAAATCTATGCCTGGTGAGTATTTGCCAATCGTTGCTTCAATTGAGCAATACTCGGAGACTTAGCTAGTGTCGTTAGAAGAGGTGGTGGGTCGTTTGAAAGCTTATGAAGAGCGAGTGAAGCCTAAAGTCTTTGTTGAAGATGTTCTTAGCCAACTGATGTTCACTCGTAATGATGGAAAAGGTAAAGTGAACAATGGTGGATGTGGTAACTTTGAGTGTTGCAAATACTTTGGCAAGAGCAAAACCAATAGAAATGATGTGGGTCATGAGGGTTGAATCGGGTCAAGTGGTAATCAAGGAGAACAGGGCGAAAAAATGAGAGCCAAGAAGAGGACAAGACAAGTCGCCAATCAAGTGTTTTCGGTGGGAAGAGTTTGATCATTTTGCATGGGAATGCCTAAAGGAAAAACCGAAGTACGATGAAGCAAACTTAACAACAGAAGATTATGAACCATAACAAGATGAAGAGAGAGATTGTTGGTTTTAGTCTTGATATGCATTAAAGAAGGGGAAAATTACGAAATTGTTGGTTGACCAAGAGTGTTTTCAATTTTTTCACTCTCATGCGTCCTTGGAAGGACCACTGAGCTTGGGAAGAGTCCACATATCATGTTGAAGAGTCCATGTATCACGCTCCTTCGGAAGAGTCCACCAACGCTTCGGAAGAGTCACTGACGATTCGGAAGAGTCCGCCGCCGCTTCGGAAGAGTCCGCCGACGCCTCGGAAGAGTCCGCCGACGCCTCGGAAGAGTCCGCCGACGCCTCGGAAGAGTCCGCCGACGCCTCGGAAGAGTCACCGACTCTTCCCATAAACATGTGGGACACGTGTCGGACACGTGTCAGCTTCTAGGGACATGGACGCATCAACATAACATGCAGACTCTTCCCAGGCTCAGTGGTCCTTCCAAGGACGCAGGAGAGTGACAAAATTGAAAACCCTCTTGGTCAACCAACAATTTCGTAATTTTCCCTTAAAGAAGTCGGCTACTGGATATGGCTAGGCTAGGTTTAAAAATTAACTTTTGTTATTAAATTTGTTTTATCGTTATATATAAAAAGCAGGGGTGTGCAAAAAATCGAATTAACCGATAACCGAAAAACCAGTGGGTCGGTTAATGGTTTCTTTGAAAACCGAATGTAGCGGGTCGGTTATGGTTATCATTTTTTCCATACCCACCATAACTGAACCGAACCGACATGTAATAAATCTTTGTAGGATTTAGGACTTTTCACCATATTTTTAATATTTGATGTTTTTGACTAAAGATTTTTAGTACTTATTGGTTTTTCATATCATTTTGTGGTTTTGGTTGAATGTTTATTTGAATTTATAAAATGTACCATATCACTTTATTTGAATATTCGATAATAACTGGTATTAATATTATAGATTAGAGTGAATTTCAAGGATTGTCCTTTATCTTTATACTCACTTTCAGGCGTTATCCTTTATGTTCAAAATTGACGAGTTTTGACCTTTGTGTTTTCATATCATACACCTTTTGTCCTTTAGGCCTGACCCAGTTAGTTTTTTCAGTTAAATTTGGTCATATACTTTGCATATGAGGGCATTTTTGTCAATTCAAAGGTAAGTTCAATGGCAGATTTACAACTGAAAGCTTCTGAAACCTTTAAATTGACAAAAATGCCCTCTTGTGCAAAGCACATGGCCAAATTTAACTGAAAAAACTAACTGGGTTAGCCTAAAGGACAAAACGTGTATGATATGAAAACATAAAGGACAAAACTTGTCAATTTTGAACATAAAGGACAGCGCCTGAAAATGGGTATAAAGATAATGGACAATCATTGAAATTCACTCCATAGATTATATGCATTTTTTAATACTATGTAATATACTAATATATACAAATATGCAATAACAATTTATTCCATGTTAAAAAAATAAGCTATTTTTAGCTAAGCTAAATACACGGTTAACCACCCATAACCGACTCGCTATAACCATCAAAACCGAATAACCATAACCACCATAACCGATCGGTTATGGTTATCCAATAACCGACATCGCGGTTATGGTTATGATTTTGGGTCAAAACCGACCCAAACCGATCAATGCACACCCCTAATAAAAAGGGTCGTGGACGTGTGTAACGTTTCACAAAATCCATGTGTTTGTTTGTTGTTTTAATCTGATTAATGTCACGGCAGTTGACGGAAGATGCAGATAGGTTTAATATAATTTTTAATTTATAGGTAAATTGGATTTAAATAATCATAACTTGTCAATTTGGCTGATAATAATCTCAACTTAGTTATTTGCCGATAATAATTCGAACTGGTCCACTTTTGGCTGATAATTGTCACACCCCCAAAATCCACACGCGGAGTATCACCGCTTGGGAGCGTGACTGACCAGGATCAAGTCACCAATCATATAGAACAATGTATATAGTAAAAGTAATTAACATTTAATCAAACCAATCCATATGAAAGGTGATCCAAAACATAAGTGTAATAACAAGGTTTAGCGGAAGCGTATGAGTAAATGCCCAATCATAAATAAAGTATGTATGTCATAATGTTTAATCAAGCAATCACGATCCTTGTCCACAACGACCGCGCCTCCCCATGCAAGCTCCATGTATACCTAATGACCTGCAAGGCATGTAACAGAGAGTCAACAACTAGTTGAGCGAGTTCACAGAAAGTAAGTGCGTAATAGTAAGTTCGTTTGTAACGTGTGGCTCTACTGGGCCGATAGTATGTTCTATTGGTGGGGGCTTCCCATGTTGCATATACACTAGACTATTTGTAACCATAAGTGTTCTTCTTACCGAGAACAGTAGTACGTACAAAGTTTACGTAGGTTTTACGTAAGTGTCCTTCACAAACCGAGGACAGTGGTACGCGGGGGTTTACGTTGGTTTTACGTAAGTGCCTGACACAACCGAGGCAGTAGTGAGTATAAGTTCACGTAGGTTTTACGTGAGTGTCCTTCGCAACCTGAGGACAGTGATGAGTACAAGTATACGTAGGTTTTACGTATGTGTCCTGCGCATCCGAGGACGATGGTAGATAGTCTAGTAATAGTGTAAGTACAGGTATCTATTCAACCTCATTCATTCAATCCCATTCCCAAACCCCGGGAATCCCATGCCTTGGTAAGAGTGTGAACTCACCTTGGTTTGCTCGGTATGTTATTGCTTCTAGGGTTAATTAATGGTTAAGTCCGTTACACACGACCTAGTTACATTGCACATAATTCGATGTAAGTGTTTATATTCAATTAGGGTTTACAAGTCTTTGGTATCCAAGTAACTGTGTTATGTGTGATAATTGTGTACGGAATGATATGAGGAGATTGTTCACACATACAGGATCATGCAGTTACATACAGTAGCATACAATTATATACAGAACATTCAGTAAGCTTTAACACTGGTGTTTGCCATAAACTCAGACAATTCATCAACGAAAGTCGGATCTTTCATCAACACTTAAAAGTCAGACTATTCATTATATCACAAGGTCGGGCCATATGTTATGTCACAAAAGTCAGACTAAGTACATCACAAGAAATTTGGACTAGCAAGCATCACCAAAGTCGGACTAGCATATTAAACCAATTCAGATAACAATCACACTTATAAAAATTCGGACCCCATGCTTCACATACATAAAGTTCGGACAAGCCCCCCCCCCCCTTCAAAACTCAGACAAGGCCTCCCCCCTTCAAAGGTCGGACAGGGGTTTCCCCCTCACAAAAGTCGGACAGGGGTTTCCCCCTCACAAAACTCGGACAGGGGGCTTCCCCCCTTACAAATTCGGACAAACAAGCACAAGTATATGAAATTCGGACCCCTTACACATTGATAATACTCGGACTCCTTGTGAATATACAAAACTCGGACCTCATGTAATATTAACTAAAACTCGGATTCACTTCATCATATAATATTCGGACCAACACCCCTCATGAAATTCGGACATTACATAACATCACAAAGAGTTCGGACCTTTATATCATATCACAAAGTCTGACTAGGCCACAAGTATAAAACTCGGATTACATGTGCATCAACTAAAACTCAGAGTTTCCAATCATGCATGAATTCCAAGGATCATTGCACAGAATCAATATAACAGTTACGTTTGTAGAGAGTACGATCAAAACCCTAATTTCATACATCTGTAATCCAATTATTAATCAACAATTCTAACATAGCATGTATCTTGACATCAGGCAAACGATTACACAACTAATCAACATCATTTCACAATAATCAGAATTCAATAAGTAAATACAGAACTAGTATGCGAAGAACTAGGGTTTACATGAATCACATAATCAAGAATTGATAACAACAAACAATCATTAAACAATTACCTTGGATTGATTCTAGATAAAGAGAGGGATCAAGAGTGATGATAGAGAGCTTGTGCCAATGATGAAGCAAATGATTGTAGAGAGAATTGTAGAGGAATCTTAGGTACGTCTGATGATTGTGTGGTGATTAGTGAAGGGGATTAGGGTTAAGAGTTGTTAAGGTTTCACTATTAACACTAAACACCCTTAAGTATTATCTATTACATAATACATGCACAAGATATACAATTTACAGTTTCATCACCAGATTCAAGTATTTGCCAAATCATTCATAAACTTTATCAAATCCAAAACGTATACAGTTACAAAGCAAACCAATTGTGCAAGTAAACAACCAAACAAACAGTGAACGTGCAATAAATGCGAAAGTGGAATCTCGGAAACTCGAGTTGTCACATTATCCCCAACTTGAAAGAAATTTCGTCCCGAAATTAGCATGCGGTTACTGAGGAAGCTAGGTAAGTTGCATCGTTTACTGGTTTTCCAGGGGTGTCACATCATCCCCCCGTTGATTTGGAATTTCGTCCCGAAATTCTGCAGTAGTAGCTTCAGCCTTAGTAGTGGTTGCACGGTTTTCGAATAACTGGGGATACTTGAGTTCCATTTGATCTTCTCCTTCCCAGGTGTACTCTGGGCCACGACGGGAGTTCCAACGAACTCGTACAAGAGGTATTCTGGTGTTCTTGAGGACCTTGACATCCCGGTCCGTAATTTCAACTGGTTCCTCGACGAAATGCAACTATTCGTCGATAGTGAGTTCCTTCAAAGGAACTATGAGGGTCTCATCTGACAGACACTTCTTCAGATTCGACACGTGGAAAACATTGTGAACTGCACCAAGTTCAGCTGGTAGGTTTAGTCTGTAGGCTACTTTGCCTATTCTTTCAGTGATTTCGAACGGTCCAACATACCGCGGATTGAGCTTGCCTCGTTTACCAAAACGAACCACACCCTTCCAGGGTGAGACTTTGAGTAGCACTCGATCCCCAACTTGGAACTCGAGCAGTTTTCTGCGTTTATCAGCGTAGCTTTTCTGGCGATCACGAGCTGCCGCCATGCGTTGTCGTATCTGTGCAATTCATTCAGTAGCATCAACTACCATTTCTGGACCTGTGATTTGACTATCCCTCACCTCTGCCCAACAGAGAGGTGACCGGCATTTACGTCCGTACAATGCCTCGAATAGAGCGGCTTGTATGCTGGTGTGGTAACTGTTATTGTACGAAAACTCCACTAACGGAAGATGTTTTTCCCAACTGTTGCCGAAATCGATAACACATGCCCGAAGCATGTCTTCTAGGGTTTGAATAGTGCGCTCAGACTGCCCATCCGTCTGAGGGTGATAAGCTGTGCTCATATCTAACCGAGAGCCAAAAGATTTGTGCATTGCTTGCCATAATTCTGAAGTGAATCGCGCATCCCGATCCGAAATAATGGAGGTTGGCACTCCGTGCCTCGAAACAACTTCTTTCAAGTAGACGTCTGCTAAGGTAGAGAACTTATCCGTTTCTTTGATAGCCAAGAAATGAGCAGACTTTGTGAGTCGATCTACGATCACCCAAATGGTATCATTCCCACGCTGGGATCTAGGCAGGCCAGTAACAAAATCCATGGAAATTTCTTCCCATTTCCACTGTGGTATCTTGGGTTGCTGAAGTAGGCCTGAGGGTTTCTGGTACTCCGTCTTGACCCTCGCACAGGTCAAACACTTGCCGACGTAAGTTGCTATGTGGGCCTTCATGCTAGGCCACCAGTACGTAGTTCTAAGATCGTGGTACATTTTGTCCGAACCTGGATGTACCGAGTAGCGAGACTTGTGAGCTTCATCCATAACAAGTTCTCGTAATCCGCCATATAGTGGGACCCAAATGCGTCCTGTTACATAGTAGGCGCCATCTTCCCTTTGTTCTAATCGTTGCCTTGAGCCGTGTAAGGCTTCAGCCCTTACGTTTTCTGGTTTCAATGCTTCCACCTGAGCATCTCGTATCTGAGCAGGAAGACTAGACTGAATAGTAAGCTGCAAAGCTCGTACACGCCTAGGTGTAGTATCTTTCCGACTGAGGGCATCAGCCACAACATTGGCCTTGCCTAGATGGTACTTGATGGCGCATTCGTAATCGTTAAGTAGCTCGACCCATCGACATTGCCGCATGTTCAATTCCTTCTGCTTGAAAATATGCTCGAGACTCCTGTGATCGGTGTAGATAGTGCACTTGGTACCGTACAGGTAGTGTCGCCATATCTTGAGCGCGAAAACAACAGCTCCCAACTCTAAATCGTGCATCATGTAGTTTCGTTCATGAACTTTAAGTTGCCGCTAAGTGTAGGCAATGACTTTATCCCTTTGCATCAATACACAACCAAGACCCTAAATTGACGCGTCGCAATAGACCACAAAATCGTCCGTGCCCTCTGGCAATGAGAGAATAGGTGCGCTGCATAGCCTATCCTTTAGGTACTGAAAAGCCGTTTCTTGTGTACTACCCCAACGATAGGTAACACCTTTCTGTCTCAGTAATGTAAGCGGCTGTGCGATTTTTGAGAAATCTTTGATGAACCATCTGTAATAACCCGCCAAACCCAAGAATTGGCGTATTTCTGTTGGTGTACGCGGTGCAGGCCAGTTCCTGATCGAATCTACCTTGGACGGATCAACATGAATCCCATCCTTGTTAACCACATGACCTAGGAAATGGACTTCACGAAGCCAGAAGTCGCATTTTGAAAACTTGGCGTACAGTTGTTCCTTTCGAAGAAGTTCCAAAATCAATCGTAAGTGCTGTTCGTGCTCCTCCTGAGTCCTGGAGTAGATTAGAATGTCATCGATGAAAACGATGACGAACTTGTCTAGATAAGGCTTGCATACCCTGTTCATAAGATCCATGAAAACTGCAGGCGCGTTCGTTAGCCCGAATGGCATGACTAGAAACTCGTAGTGGCCATAGCGAGTTCTGAATGCTGTCTTGGAGACGTCCTCATCCCGGACTCTCAGCTGATGGTAACCTGACCTCAGATCAATCTTGGAGTAATAGCTCGACCCTTGCAACTGGTCGAATAAGTCGTCAATACGAGGAAGAGGATAGCGGTTCTTCACTGTGACCTTGTTCAGTTCGCGGTAATCAATGCACATCCTGAAGGTACCGTCCTTCTTTTTCACAAATAATGCTGGAGCTCCCCAAGGTGAAGAGCTAGGACGAATGAAACCCTTATCCAAGAGCTCTTGTAGTTGCTTTGACAGTTCTTCCAGTTCAGTTGGAGCTAAACGATACGGTGCGCGAGCTATAGGTGCTGCTCCTGGAGCTAGCTCGACTTGAAACTCGACCTGGCGATGAGGCGGTAGACCAGGTAAATCTTCAGGAAACACTTGAGGAAATTCGCGTACAACTGGAATATCCTCTATTCTTTTCTCTTTCGTTGATGCATCAGTAACAAGTGCCAAAATGGCAGTGTGACCCTTTCGTAAACATTTTTGGGCCTTTAGGAAGGAGATGATGCCAACCACAGCACCACTCTTGTCGCCTTGAACTTCGAGAGGTTCTTTACCAGAACGGGGAATACGAATGATCTTCTCCTTACATAGGATCTCTGCTTGCTGTTTGGATAACCAGTCCATACCAACGACGATATCGAACCTACCCAGAACTATAGGAATGAGGTCGATGGAGAAAGTCTGACCAGCGAGGATAAGATTACAACCCTGAACTATGTGTGTGGCCTCTAGACTTTTACCATTAGCTAACTCTACGACATGTTTGGTGTTTAAGGGAGTTGGTGCACGTTTTAACATTTGGCTAACTTTAAGAGACACATAACTTGTATCCGCACCCGAATCAAACAATACAGTAACATAAAAGTCGTCAAGAAGAAACTTACCCATAACTACATTGGGATCGTTCCTGGCATCACCCTGCCCCAGCACAAACGCACGACCCCTTGCGCCGTTGTTCCCATCATTGTTGTTTCCCCCATTATTGTTCCCGTTGCCTTGGTTATTGTTGTTGTTGTTGTTCTGGTTTTGGTTCAACTGAGGGCAGTGTCTTTTGAAGTGACCTTCAGCGCCACAATTAAAACATCCCTTGTCGCCCTGTTGCCGATTCTGCTGTGCTTGTTGCTGCTGCTGCTGATTCTGATTCGCAGGCCGCGGGCTCCTATAATCCTTGGCCTCATGGCCCATCTTGAGGCACCTCTGACAGCGACCCTTGTTGCACTGGCCACTGTGGTGTCTGTTACAGTTGTTACACTTTGGGAGGTTCCCTCGATATCCACCCTGCCTGTGATTGCCCGAAGATTGCTGACTAGGGCTCTGATGGTTGTCAGTCTTTCGCTGTTGCACCTGAGACTGAACTGAAGCTGAACCTTTGCTGGAATCCCCCTCCCATTTTCTCTTGTTGTCACTGGGGATAGCAGGAGTAGCAGTAGCGCTGACGCGTTTAGGCAGCCTGTCTTGTTCCACTGTCTGATCCGTGAGGCAATGAGCAAGGCGTTGTATAGCCTGGATATTGTCAAGATTAGCCGATGTCACATGGCTCTGAATTTCTGGTGCCAACCCTTTGAGATACAACTCAATGCATCTGATAGGAGGGTCCACCATAGTTGGACACAGAACGGCCAGCTCATTTGACCTTTTAGTATATGCTTCGATTTCCGACCCAGTCATCTTCAAATGAAAGAACTCCACTTCTAACTTGTGGATGTCGTCGCGTGTGCAGTATTCCCGTTTAATCAGCTCCTTGAAATCATTCCAGGGAGTGGCGTTAGCAGCTGCCAATCCCAAAAGTTGAACTTGCGCATTCCACCAAGTCAGCGCAATCCCTTCTAAAGTACCAGTGGCGTATTTCACCCTGCGAGCCTCAGGGCATTCACACATCTCGAACACAGACTCGAGTTTTTCGAACCAATGGAGGAGTCCCACTGCTCCCTCCGTGCCACTGAACGTGCTTGGACGACAGTCCATGAAATTCTTGAAAGTGCAAACAGGTTGCTGAGCGGGTTGACCTAATGTAAGAATAGGACAAGGTTAAACACAAGAGTTGGTTTAGGAATGTAGGATCTAAAGATCCTAGTAGGAGTTACGACTGCAGGGTATACCTCCTGCGTTTGCCGCTGCAAGTGCCGCAGCAACTTGTTCGTTGATAAGAGCCGTCAACTGGGCTTGAGTCAAGTTAATACGTCCAGCCATGATCTTCATAGCAAATGTAACATAAGTGAGAGAGGTTCGCGAATAGTGCGATGACAGAAGCGAGTAAGCACACAAGTGTTCTAAAGCAATAACAAATAGTGAGCAATGTAATCTAAGCATACCACGAGCAAAGTTCTATGTAATTCTAGCATGTAGGCAATAAACATAAACCTTATTACCAAGGATGTTGAGTCTTGCACGTGGAGCGAGGCGTCGTTGTGGATCGTTGAGCACTGTACTGGTTATAGTCTGGTTTTAATAAAAACGTTTTTTTCCCTTATTAAAACCAAGTTCTCTATAACCAATGGCTCTGATACCAATCTGTCACACCCCCAAAATCCACACGCGGAGTATCACCGCTTGGGAGCGTGACTGACTAGGATCAAGCCACCAATCATATAGAACAATGTATATAGTAAAAGTAATTAACATTTAATCAAACCAATCCATATGAAAGGTGTTCCAAAACATAAGTGTAATAACAAGGTTTAGCGAAAGCGTATGAGTAAATGCCCAATCATAAATATGTATGTCATAATGTTTAATCAAGAAATCACGATCCTTGTCCACAACGACCGCGCCTCCCCATGCAAGCTCCATGTATACCTAACGACCTGCAAGGCATGTAACAGAGAGTCAACAACTAGTTGAGCGAGTTCACAGAAAGTAAGTGCGTAATAGTAAGTTCGTTTGTAACGTGTGGCTCTACTGGGCCGATAGTATGTTCTATTGGTGGGGGCTTCCCATGTCCGGAAGCTTCTTTTTAGAATTGATTGCTACCGGTGGTGAAGAAATTGAATCAACGGCATCGAATGCAAGCTCTGCATATACACTAGACTATTTGTAACCATAAGTGTTCTTCTTACCGAGAATAGTAGTACGTACAAAGTTTACGTAGGTTTTACGTAAGTTTCCTTCACAAACCGAGGACAGTGGTACGCGGGGGTTTACGTAGGTTTTACGTAAGTGCCTGACACAACCGAGGCAGTAGTGAGTATAAGTTCACGTAGGTTTTACATGAGTGTCCTTCGCAACCTGAGGACAGTGATGAGTACAAGTATACGTAGGTTTTACGTATGTCTCCTGCGCATCCGAGGACGATGGTAGATAGTCTAGTAATAGTGTAAGTACAGGTATCTATTCAACCTCATTCATTCAATCCCATTCCTAAACCCCGGGAATCCCATGCCTTGGTAAGAGTGTGAACTCACCTTGGTTTGCTCAGTATGTTATTGCTTCTAGGGTTAATTAATGGTTAAGTCCGTTACACACGACCTAGGTACATTGCACATAATTCGATGTAAGTGTTTATATTCAATTAGGGTTTACAAGTCTTTGGTATCCAAGTAACTGTGTTCTGTGTGATAATTGTGTACGGAATGATATGAGGAGATTGTTCACACATACAGGATCATGCAGTTACATACAGTAGCATACAATTATATACAGAACATTCAGTAAGCTTTAACACTGGTGTTTGCCATAAACTCAGACAATTCATCAACGAAAGTCGGATCTTTCATCAACACTTAAAAGTCAGACTATTCATTATATCACAAGGTCGGGCCATATGTTATGTCACAAAAGTCAGACTAAGTACATCACAAGAAATTTGGACTAGCAAGCATCACCAAAGTCGGACTAGCATATTAAACCAATTCAGATAACACTCACACTTATAAAAATTCGGACCCCATGCTTCACATACATAAAGTTCGGACAAGCCCCCCCCCCCCTTCAAAACTCAGACAAGGCCTCCCCCCTTCAAAGGTCGGACAGGGGTTTCCCCCTCACAAAAGTCGGACAGGGGTTTCCCCCTCACAAAACTCGGACAGGGGGCTTCCCCCCTTACAAATTCGGACAAACAAGCACAAGTATATGAAATTCGGACCCCTTACACATTGATAATACTCGGACTCCTTGTGAATATACAAAACTCGGACCTCATGTAATATTAACTAAAACTCGGATTCACTTCATCATATAATATTCGGACCAACACCCCTCATGAAATTCGGACATTACATAACATCACAAAGAGTTCGTACCTTTATATCATATCACAAAGTCTGACTAGGCCACAAGTATAAAACTCGGATTACATGTGCATCAACTAAAACTCAGAGTTTCCAATCATGCGTGAATTCCAAGGATCATTGCACAGAATCAATAGAACAGTTACGTTTGTAGAGAGTACGATCAAAACCCTAATTTCATACATCTGTAATCCAATTATTAATCAACAATTCTAACATAGCATGTATCTTGACATCAGGCAAACGATTACACAACTAATCAACATCATTTCACAATAATCAGAATTCAATAAGTAAATACAGAACTAGTATGCGAAGAACTAGGGTTTACATGAATCACATAATCAAGAATTGATAACAACAAACAATCATTAAACAATTACCTTGGATTGATTCTAGATAAAGAGAGGGATCAAGAGTGATGATAGAGAGCTTGTGCCAATGATGAAGCAAATGATTGTAGAGAGAATTGTAGAGGAATCTTAGGTACGTCTGATGATTGTGTGGTGATTAGTGAAGGGGATTAGGGTTAAGAGTTGTTAAGGTTTCACTATTAACACTAAACACCCTTAAGTATTATCTATTACATAATACATGCACAAGATATACAATTTACAGTTTCATCACCACATTCAAGTATTTGCCAAATCATTCATAAACTTTATCAAATCCAAAACGTATACAGTTACAAAGCAAACCAATTGTGCAAGTAAACAACCAAACAAACAGTGAACATGCAATAAATGCGAAAGTGGAATCTCGAAAACTCGAGTTGTCACAATAATAGTCCGTCATTAACGTAGTTAAGTTTTTTTCCGAATTAGAAACCGATGTTTTAGGGATTTTGATCAGAACGAGGATACGGGTCGATTTATGTAAAACTTACCTCGAAACGGTGCTCCAAACGGCTTGATTTTTGTTAATTGGAAGTTTAAACACCCGAATTGAAGCATCATTTTCGTCGTTTGGGGCAATATTTCGAGGTAAATTTTACATCAACCGACTCGTATCCTCGTTCTAATCAAAAGCTCTAAAACATCGGTTTGTAATTCGAAAAATAACTTAACTCCGTTAAGCTATTTTTAACGAGACTATTATCGGCCAAAAGTGGACCAGTTCGGATTATTATCAGCAAATAACTGAGTTAGGATTATTATCAACCAAATTTAAAAAGTTGTGATTACTTAAATCCAATTTTCCTATATAATGTTCAAAGCTTATAAATGAATAATAAATAATATATGTTATTTATTTTGTTGAAAGTCTCCCTACAAAATTACATAAACAAATAAAAATTTAAAAAGAAAATCCTCATGTTTTTTTTAACGGAAAGGAAACTTTATTACAAAGTACCAAACTAGCAAAAAATCCACATTTGACATGTTAGAGAAAAACAAATTAAAGTACTTACATATGACCGATTACCCACTAATAAGGTATCAACCATGCTATATTTATAGAAAATATTAAAAGCTTGCTACTAATTTTCATATTTATTTTGCAAGAAATAGGAATTAACGTATAATATTATCAATTATCAATGTTTTATAAAGGAATATTAGATTTTAATAATCTTAACTATTCGTCGTTAGTCGTTCCAACTTTAAAAATAACCACTGGCAGTCCCAACTATTAATATATTGGCCTTCAATTGACCCTGACTAACAGAACTCTAACGTCATTAGTCTCTGGTCGCCGAAAAAAACATTTTTGACCAAAAAACTTATTTTTGGCCGGAAAACTCAACATTTCCGTCTCAAACCCTTTTTAACCTTATTACGGACCTTTATGAACTTTTTTCTAGTAAAAACCCCAATTGTTGAAGTCACCGAAAAACTCCTTTTTTCGTCGGAATACTTCTTTTTAGCCTGAAAACTCAAATTTATGGCCCACAAACTTAACATCTTCGTCCTAAATCTTTTTGTAACCTTAGATCGGACCTTTAGAAACTTTTTTCTTGTTAAAACCGGTTTTTCGGAGACTAACGGCGTCAGGGTTCTGTTAGTCAGGGTCCATTAGTGACCAATATGTCAATAGTTGGGACTGCCAATGGTTCTTTTTTAAGTTGATACTGTTGATGACCAACAGCGAATACTTGGGATTATTAAAATCTAATATAAAATAAGTTATTTATAAACTTTCCAACCCTCATTGAAGTTTTGTTAGAACATACCATCAACCAACGTGGAGGATGAGATTTTTTATATTTGAAGTCATCACGACGCTATAAGATCCTAGAGCTAGAGCCCCGTGAATATTCTAGCAGTCAAGTGAAACATGTATATGAGAAGTATTATGAATCAACGTGAGGTTCATTTGATAAAAAAATTAAATTGAGAAGAAAAATATCAAATGATATAATTATAAAATATTAAATAGTTTTTTTCTCATCTCATTTATTATTGTTTTTTATTAATTAATTAATCATAAAAACTATCATACTCCACACTAAAATTTTTTACTACACGTATCAAAATTTAGCCCACATGTTTTGAAACGTATCCTACACATATTGAAATTTATCCTACACACCTTGTAATTTATCCTACACTTTAAATTAATTATTTTTTTTTCTTTGAAAAAAAAAATATTTATTTTTTAAAATAAGTTATAAATTTAATATAGTTAGCTATTATAAAGAAAGACTACCGATTAATGATCTATCTAAGTTTACCAATATATCACTACACTAATATTAAATACAAAAATTAAATAAAGTAAAATAAAGAATTCTTATTGATTGAAATTTCTTCAATTTTATTCTTAAAAAAAATTCTTCTAATCTGAACACTTCACACTTATGAATCATAGGTGATAACATGTATGTATACCATAAATAAGTAAATAATGAAGAGTGTTATGATAGAGTGGCAACGGGAATAGAAAAGTAGGAGTCCTTAAACAAATGAGGCTAGCCTCTCTTTAACATAAAGGAAGTAGGCCAAACCGTAATGGGACCGCTAGTAAAGTTTTTTAGAAGTACTTAGAAAAAAGATAGCAAAGTTTTTTACTCATATGTAAAAATTATACATACAAATTATCAGTTTTCAAAAATTTATAATGATGACAAATGTAAACAAGAAAATCCAAGAATATAATACTTGTTATGGCACATCACAAAACATGAATTATTGTGTTGTTTGTACTATTATATGTAATTTTTTCAAAATTCTTTACAAAGTTTTGAAAACCCTCTTGCTAAAACAAAATTAGTTTATAAATTCAAAAATCTACATACATTTATGTGTATTACAATAACAACAAACATACATATCTTTTTATAGTATAGTTATTTCTACTTTTGTAAATATTCATAAATAATAAAATACTAATAATATTAAGTAACAGGTTTGGTAGGAAGTATATGAAGCATTAAACAAACATACAATTTTCCATACCAACAATATTAATTACACACAAGAGTCTCTCTACCAGCCCCCTTTCCATTCCACCTCTCACTTCTCTTCTCCATCTATGCTCACCATTAATACCAAACCAAAGTATAGATTTCAACACACACAAAACTGAGATTTATACACACACACACATACACACATCACTTGACTAAAAGGGGAACAACAACAACATGAATCTCATCAACTCTATGTTGTTACTTAACAGGCACAAACAAATATGGCTTTGGCCTTCTTGCAACAACCATCCCAAAACCCTATCTTTTCGAGTATCGAATGACGAAGATTACGCGGTTATAAACACTAACAAAGAGTCATTGGTTGAAGCAGAAGTGGAGGTTACTACACTTGGTTCTTTTTTCACTAACTCATCAGAAACCGCGAGTGTTTCAACCGAGTCAGATGAATGCTCGGCATTGGAAACAATTGTACGTGAAGCCCGGTCTGACCGCTTGTTTTTTGAACCGGATTTGACAAGTTCTATACTTGAAACTCAAGGAAGTGGTGGACAATGTATGTTGGAGGTTAGTGGTCATGGTGATGGTGGTGGTGGTGGTGATGGTGGTTTGCCGTATAAAGAAAGCTTTGCAATGGTGATGGAGTCGGATAATCCTTACGACGATTTCAGGAAATCGATGGAGGAGATGGTGGAGATTCATGGTTTGAAAGATTGGGATTGTTTGGAGGAGTTGTTAGGGTGGTATTTGAGGATGAATGAGGAGGATAATCATGAGTACATTGTTGGAGCTTTTGTTGATTTGGTTGCTGGTGGCGGTCGTGGTCGCGGTCGCGGTGGTGGTGGTGGCGGTGACGGTGGTGGTGGTGGTGGTTTGTTTGTTGATCATACTTTAGCTTCTTTTAGTTCAGCTGCTTCCACCTTTTCTTCTCCAACTTCATCTACTAATGGTAATTAACTATTAAGTTCTAGTATATGTATATTTTATTAATTAGATAACCTATGTCCTCAATTAATATAATTTACTAATTAGTTACACATTTAGTTGCTGAATCTTAATTGACTTTATATAGAATTCTTGTTTTACTTATCTTTGTGTTGGGAGAGATACAAATGTCTTTCATGTTAACTTAGGTAGGGAGTCATGTGAGTGTGAAGTTTTATAATGCGATGCTATAATGTTTATACTCGGCGAAAGTTAATGGGTTGAAATTGTTATATCCGAACATAAACCATATATTTTTTTGTGTCCACCCGAACTTGGACAAAAAAGTCGTGTAACATTTTATCTAAAAGGGTTGACAGGTGTTGTAATCAAGTTGTAAATACGCTATCAGGTTTTAAATATGTTTAATAAATATTTATCGGGGTGACAGGTTAAATTTATATATTGTATATAATTTATTATGAATTTAAATGGTTTGGTAGGGCTCCATTTTAATTTTGTATGGAACATGAACATAATTTGTTTAACTAAGCAGGTCGAACAATGAAACAATCTAAAAACCTGATTATTCACAATAACTCGATATTTTTAGGCCTTTAATTTCTATGAAAATCGCTATCTAAAAAGTAAGTCAGTGCAATTTTGTTGACTTTAATATTTTTTTAATAATATTAAACCTTTCTTTATATATATACTCTTCCATATTTCAGTGGTCTTTGTGATTACGACCAGACGTCACTGAAATATATGAGACGCAAGTTTATATATTATTATTAAATAATTCACGTTATCTTGTATATTTATAGAATACTTATTTTATTTTGACAAAAAACTTTTTGAATATGTGACAAAAAAGAACAGGAAAAAGATTCTTGTAAACTTGTGCATAACTTCAAGGAACACAAACTTCATAATGTAGAAAAAAAGTTATCAGTGTGAATCTAAGATTTCGTAGTAAAATATATTTTCCATATAATTGTTAAATCTTCGAACGAGTTTTCATGTAACTCTCAATGTTTGTCTTTTAGTTTTTGGATTTTGTAACAAAACCAAAATGATGTTTTTAGTAACGAATAAAACGAAGCGAGTGATAGTTAAAAATTTTGGAATGTGCGTAAAAGTTCGAGTTTCTTGTGAACTATTTGAGATAAGCTTGTGTTAAAAGCTAGGCTTGATTTAAGCTTAACGAGCATACGGCTAGAATGAAACTCATTCAATTAACGAACTTGATAACGAGCTTCATACATCAAACTTATTAATGTTGTTAGTATTTATATAATATAACATATAATAAATAAATCACATGTAAGCTCAAACTTTAGACATAAAACAAGTAAGGCTTGTGCTTATTTTATTCAAGTTCGTCTCAACTCATTTGCACTCCTAAATATACTCGTATAACTTTATGGATCACCTCATAGACTGCTCGAAACATGACAACTATATCAAAAACAACTTCAAGTCTTCAATGCTCACACTAATGCAAATTAAGACGTGTACTAACACGACAATGAATTGATTAATTCTTGCGGGTACGCATATGAACGAACAAGAGACCGAAAATAAAATGTGACGTCCTGTATATAATAATAACGATTATCCAATTTTGTGCTAAGTTTGGCAATGTTGATGCCGAAAGGACGAAAAGAATCAAAACCCTAATAAACATCGGCCAACCTCAATTAATACGAAGTCGTCAAAGAAGACATTTGATCAGTTATATGAATTGAAATTAATTTTAGGGACAATCTCAGTCATGTGTTTTTTTAGGACATTTGGCAAACATTAAAAACCATCGACTAATAAATACACCTAGAACCATCTCCTCCCAACTACCTCCCTACAATGACCTCCCTCCAACCATTACCACCACTCGAGCCAGCATCGGAAAACCACCACCGCCAACCCCTCAAACCATGAGGCATCATTTTCACTTATCACTCTTCACACACTATCACATCAGCGTGACATTATTCTTCACTTCCCACAGATCAACCATCGAGATCGGAAATGATCTTCGCTCTCCACCGGTTTCATTCAACATTCTTTTTTTATTTTTTAAATACAAATGATATTATTGTATTTTTAAACAACTATAAATATAAATAATATTATTATAATGTTAATATTTTAATAAAAATATTAATACTAGAATATAAAAATACACCACTTCAAATTGAAAAAAGCACACACTTAAAATAACAAATATAAAAAATATCTAGAATAACAAATAAAATATATTTAGTCCTCATCGTTGTCGGGTAGACACAGTGTGTAAATATATTACACCAAAGTTACGGATTCAAACACGTGTTAAAGTCGTTTACCCGACCAAGAAGTACTTTATTTGAAAACAACTTGGTTTTCAATAAAATTTATATCAGATAATTATAAATTCCTAAATAACATCGTGTATTTAGATTTTTTTTTTTTTAAGTTAACAAGCACATGATATTAGAGAAATATCAAACTAAACGATTAATGACATATTACTAAAAAAACCTCCAAAGTGTCACCTTCCGTGACCATGGCTCACCCACAAGCCTCAGGAGATACTTCACTCTGGCGCGGCGGCGTGATGTTCACTATGTGGTCACGCTGCCACATCGGCTCACGTGAGGAGCCATGAGATCGGCGCCGCATGCTTTGATCAACAATCCACACCCACCTCTCATTTTCACGTGATTATTAAGGTTGTCTCAAAAGATTTTCATCTTTTGACACACCATTACCAAACTTCCTTGATTCCCCAAAATTCCATTCGGATTCCACCAGCTGCTTGTTTATAACGTGTATTGCACTCCAATTTCTCTTTCATTGATTACCTTAAGAATTTGCCTCGTTTTATAAAAATGCATTCCATCTGGACTTCATTTCATGGGAATTTAATTTAACTGATTTATTTTTTATTAGATGGTACATTGGAAAATGACCAACAATAAGTATATAAGATATCTTTATTATATGGAATATTGAATCTTAATAATCCTAATTATTCGTCGTTGGCCGCCAACAGTCTTAACCTTAAAAATAACCACTTGCAGTCTCAACTATTAAAATATTGGCCTCCAATTGACCCTGACTAACAGGAACCTAACGTCGTTAGTCTCTAGTCGCCGGAAAAATGTTTTTGCCCTGAAAACTCAATATTTTCGTCCCAAACCTCTTTGTAACCTTATCACGGACCTTTTTAGTAAAAGCCCCAATTATTGAGGTCACTGGAAAACTCATTTTTCGCCGAAAAACTCAACATTTTCGTCTCAAACCTCTTTGTAACCTTAGATCGGACCTTTAGGAACCTTTTTCTAGCCAAAAACATTTTTCTGGCGACCGAAGACTAACGACGTTAGAGTTATGTTAGTCAGGGTCAATTAGAGACCAATATGTTGATAGTTGGGACTTGGGACTGCCAGTGATTATTTTTCAAGTTGGGACTGTTGGCGGGCAATGGGGAATAACTGCGATTATTAAAATCCAATATTCCTTATTATATAAAAAATTGAATTTAGTTATTTTCATCATTCCATTTTATGTGATATTGTTTCTACCGATTAACTCGACAATTCATGAAAACACGTCTTTTTGAGTTTTTGATCTTGTTAAGTTATAAGTTTCCTCTCCAAATACCAATAACGTGTTTCAGATTAGGAATGAGAGGAGAACTTAAGACTTATTATATTGGTTGGTATTAGAGGATGCGTGTTACAACTTCTTTCGGTTAGTCAAACAGTGTCATCCAACCTCGTTTAACGTTTTATGTATAGTCTCCAAATCTGGACAACCTGGATGTAAGAGTGACCTATTTACGTTTTACATGCAAATGGTTTTGTAGTTGAACCACTTTCTGTTGACAATGAGTGCACTGGTCCATTTTTTTTCTTTTTTTTCCATAAACAAAGAAGTAAACAACTTTTATTAAGGGTGAGAGGGCACTCCCCTAAGATGGATGGGAGTCCCCTCTCTTACGCACCACCAATCAGCTAGTGCCACGTCAACTTCTCTCTTAAACTCCCCTAACACCCCATTTTGATGGCGGCACTCCCCTCTTAGGGGACTTGGTTTTTTTTTTTTTATTTGTTGTAAAATTATGCATGTTTATAAATTAAAAAATATTAATAAAAATAAAAATTAAATAAAAGACATTTCATTAAATTAAAAAAAAAACAACCTAGAAAAATAAAAATTACATTCAAACTAGAAAAATATAAAAACAAACTACTCGTCGTCTGAACTCACTTCAAGGTGAGGTAGATCTAAACTTCCGAGATGCTCAACGAGATCGTGTTTTAGTCTCCAATGCGTTTCTTCGTCAATGAGCTCGCATTGGACGATTTAGTATTCCCCACTTCGAACGCATTGGACGATTTAGTATTCCCCACTTCACCGTTTTCGAAGTTGTAAAATAAGGCACGTATACACGATGGACCTTATCTTTTTCACCGTTTTCGAACGCATTTGACGATTTAGTATTCCCCACTTCGCCTTTAACACACCAAACGCCCGTTCCACATCTTTTCTTGCGGCCTCGTGTTGCCTCTTGAACTTTTTTTCATTCGGGATGTGAGGATATGGAAAAGACTTCACAAACACGTTTAATCGCCGAAGTAACCTTTTGCAACGGCGTGAAACTTTTCTTCATTCTCCCGTCTAAGCCCTCTTGAAACCACTCGTCATACGCTTCCACGTCACTAACAATTTTTAGGAACAAAGACTTGGACATAGGAAATCTCTGACGAAAAGTATCGGCATTAAATTTTGGATTTTCAACAAAATAATCGGCCATGAGTGTCTCATGGCCTCCCTCACGATCTCGACGGGCTATTTTTTTCTACTAGACGATGCCGTGTCTAGTAGCTCCGCTTGTTGGATGAGATTTTGGAAGAAAATTAAGCTACCATCGCTTGACGATGCATCTTCATCGTCGGGAAAGTCGGGTAGGGGAGAAAAAAACGGAAACTTGGAATCCATTTTGTGTTGTATTTGATAGATTTTTTTAGAGTGAGTTTGAGAGTGGTGGGTGTGGTAAAAAATTTGATTAAGTTGGTTATATTTATATTATTAAAAAATTGATTTTTTTTTTTTAAATATGACCGTTGCCCAACGGTCCTTCATTGATATTCGTGCAATCAAAGCGGTGACTCCCCCGGATTCCCTTCCCCGAATCAGGTCCCCGTCTTGATGGCGGCGGTGTTCCCGATCGGTGGATAGGGTCACCGAACCACTCCCCGCTTGGTGCCCCGGATACCCTTAATTGGTTACAGATCATTTAATGTGCTATTTCCACAATAAATGAGTGTGAATAGGGAACGTACAAGTTAGCATTTATATCTTTGGGCGACCCCATCATATTTGATTGCTTGCAGCCTTATTCTTAAGATCTCTTTGGTGATCCGTCACCGGTCAACAGCGAGGTTATGCTGACCAAAGTGACTTTAATTATGGAAATATATGTGGTTAAATTAATGATCTACTTCACACTTTTCCGCACAGGTTCGTAAATGTAAAAGAAGAATTATATGGTAGTTGTTAATCCGGAAACAGGTCATTGAAGATAGTTGAAGGGGTGAAATGAATATTGTCTAGTTTTATTAGTATTTTTGTTGGTGTCTTATCGGTTTAAAGGCTGTTTGCAAACTTCTGAATTGTTAAGTGCTAATCTAGCAAGAGATCTGAACCATTAAGTGTTGAACCATTAAGAGCCAGCATAATGTTTAACCGTTCAGAGGCAAATGTCTGACCAATTCAGATTAAATGTCTTAACATAATGTTTAACCATTCAGAGACACATGTCTGAACCATTCAGAGTTTCAGACATTTGCTTGCGAAACAAACAGCCTGAACCATTAAGTGTTGAACCGGTAAAAGGTCTGAACCATTAAGAACCTCATTAAGAGCTAAACAAAGAGCCCTTACAGGCGTTTATTTTTAAATTTGTTTATAAACTTGTTTGCATGTTTATCAAGCAGTCATGGTATGATAAGTCTTGGTCTAGGTTAGGCATATGTAGTCCATTGGCATGGGTGCGCCCACACAACCCCCTCTAGTTATTGAGGGCGCCTAAGCCCTCTTCCGCCACAGTATTAATGGGTGCCAAGCCCTTAAGAGATGGGATCCACCCCCTTTTGGCCAATCATATTTTCTTTTATACATTATTAAACCAATACACATAGTTATTGTGTATTTAGATATTACTCAAATGCTTACGTGGTAGTGATAAGTAGTAGTTTAGTTATTCCAGTACACATAGCTTTATACAGGGATGTTGGTCGATGGCTTTGGTGTGTACTTGATTTCCGATTTGGTTTAATATAATAAAGTGTCTAAACAAGTTTGTTCATCTCCTGTTCGTTTATTGTGTTCGGTGATTGGGTAGAGAAGGAGTTGGGCCAACATTATAAACATGCCAAACAATGTGTCATGACTCAGAAGTTTGATTATAATTCTTTGCATTTAAAATTTAAGCCTCATATGAAAAGGTTTTTGATTGAAGAAGAAAACAAAAGATAGAAAGAGATACCATGTCGGGTTTCACCCGAACTGGGCGGGGCCCATTTCATGGACCGATGGATCCAGAGAAGAGACTCCTTCCTAATTTGCGGGACTTGTTCGCCGAGCCTAGACCGGAGGAGGTAGATGATAAGACCCTTTACACGGAGAGGCACCGATTTTTAGAACTTGAAAACACACGGACTAAAAGAGATTCATCGACACAAAGTCGTTGGCAAGATTGTAGCAAGTAAGGTGACTAGGTGTGGGGATTAAGAGGAACATGAAACACAACAAAGAGAGATTCACTGTCTCTACAAGACTACAACATTGGAGCATGGATCATCTGTTTCAAGACCACCAATCATAGGCAATGGGTCTTGATAGTACCAATAAGATGTCTGAACAAAGAGAGATTCACCGTCTCTACAAGACTACAACTTCTGAATGAGTAAGTGCTGAACCAGTAAGATGTCTGGACCATTAAGTGCTGAACCAGTAAGAGGTCTGAACTGTTAAAAGTCACACTAAGAGATAAACAAACCGCCCCTTACATAAGTATCGTAGTTTTAGTGTTAATTGGGATAAAAACCATATCGCATAAATGTCCACGGACCAATCAGGATAAAAACAGCTACTTCCAAGTTCTCTTCCCAAACATCCATAGTAGCCTTATATACAATGATGGTTTTACCTTTCGGTTATCCCATTTTGTTTAGGTTGTAACATGTAAGACAAGGATTGCAAATTTTTAGAAAACAAATTTCCGTTGTAGATTTGAACTGAATCAAAAGCATGAGATGGATATGACCGATAGATAAATCCAAGTAAACAATGAGAAAAAGGTCCCCGTATATCACAATGAACATCATATAAGTGTCTTGTTCCGTAGATATAGCAGTTGTCGGTGGTAGTGAAGGGCAAGATGAGGAGAGGGGGAAGTTAGGCGATGACTCAGAAGTGAGAAAGCGTAGTGGTGAAGCTTGAGATTTCCGACCGGGGGTCGAAAACGTATATACACAAATTTCTATAAAACGGGGGGTCGAAAATGTATATACCCAAAAAAATTTATACGAAAACTACATACTGTCCACTACTGAGCGAAAAGTTCGGGGAGTCGGCCGCCCCCTCCCGCCCCCACTATCCTTCACCCATGAGAGAAGGGGAAGGGTTGGAATTTTTTTAAATACAAGGTAAAATAATCATTTTACATGAATTTAACACTGATAGTTTTATTTGGAGTTAATAAGTAATCACACTAAGGCCACCCGGTGTGGGCTCACGCCCCTGCCACACCACCTCAGTAGCGTCTCAAACACCAATTTGAGGGTGTTACGGAGGTGCGCTATAGAGGGCTTCGCCAAACAGATAACGAGCGCCAAAAGGATGGTCTGGGGAGCCCACTTGATTCTCACCAATCAGTTTTTTTTTTTTTAATTTCTTTTTCTTTTCCCTTTGGGGTTTTATATAGTTTAAAAGGGTGTTTTATTCCATACTGTACAAGTTAACAATAAAACCTCCCGCTTACGTGGCGCGAGAAGCTTTATCCAACATCATACAGCCAAATGGTCCTATGGTATGCATGTTTTTTTATGAGTCTAGTAATTTATTTTCGTTAAAACTAGAAATTAGACCCGCGCGCGTTGCGGCGCGGGCAACGAATGTCGAAACATCGCCAACGCGCGTTATAGCGTATGACATCAAACAAACTTTTTAACTTCATGGATGCTTTGTTGGTTTGACCCATTGTTGCTGCTCTGCTTGTTAGTCAACTTAGGAACTTGAGCATGTGGAAGTTCAAGAACATTATCCTCTCCAGCAACCATAGTTAATCCCACAACTACAATTGTTTTGTACCAATTAAATAATGCTATCATGAAGCGCCATTATTTGAGTTCATGAAAAGTAAACCATAACTTGGTTAACCTTAAATTGTATATTTATACGTGCAGCCATACAATGAGATACAATGCGAAATAAAGACCAATAGACCTAAAACTAAGACCCAATTCGAAAATGATAAACTTATTATGGGTCAAACATAACTATACAATAGGATAACCTATAAAGCCTACCTACATAACTCAATATGTTATTAAAGAAGGATACCTATATATATGATCTCCACTTTATACAGAAACAACTTCCATTGAATGAGATTTCTTTTCTTTTCCCATTTGATATAATCACCCTCAAACATCAAGCTTTATGATAAGAAAGGTGACATCCTTCTACACACCATGGTTGAACCGTGATATGAAAAGCAATCCCGAAAATTCCCCAAACAATATTTCAATACATTTTTATTCCTGACCCATGTATATGAATATAATCAACATACAAAAGACATAAAATACTAAACTAAAAACAATTAGATTAATTAAACAAATGGCTTACGTGTACCAAATTTCATTTTTCAATGTTGAAATTTGAAATCTTCTTGTGTTGTCATTCCAGATCAGAAGCTTGAATCTTCATTGAGGCTTAGCTAATTATTTAATTAATATAATATATTGAACAGAATTAGATTAAACAAATGGTTAATTCATTCAAATTGAATAATTAAAAATTCTAAATGGCTGTTTTGTAAGTCTAATTAAATGGCTACCTTCATGAATCATTTGTAGCCGCATGAGTCGCCTGGAGCCTTTCTTGGGTCTTGGTTGAATTTCCAGACCTAAAATGCTGAATTTAGCGACCACCCAAAAGTTATTTTCACACGTATATGAAATATATAATAACGAACAAAAAGTAGTAAAGCACAATTTAACATTCGTCTTCCTACATAGTTTGTAACAGAACCATATTAGAGTATGCAATATGACTCCATACAAGGGTGTATCGAAGTGACATTAAAAAGTGATTTAACAATCAAGAAAAAAAAATCAAAAGAATTATAGAAAGTACATTACTGTGTATAAAAAGACACTTCTACTTTAATACCATCGGGATTTTTTTAATTATTTTTTAGTAATGTCTTGAGGCTTGCGCCTCAGTCCGCCTCGAGGCTTACGCCTCGTGACGCTAATGGAAAATGCCAAATGCCTCAAGGCTCGTTTCCGTTCTTGTGTAAAAGTGATTTGTTTTCTAGATTTTGGGTTTTTGGAAACTTCAACCAACTTAATTAAAGAGCCTGCTAAAGAGGCACCAACACAAAAGAACAATAGATTCCTTTAGATTATTAAAACTACATGAACCGAAATTAAAAGACTATATTCTCATAACAACATTTGGCTAATGTGACATAAGAATTTGATCATAAACAAATAAGTCAATTTGTCATCTTACACCTATGCAAAGACACATAATTCATGAATATATTAAGCTACAAATTGATTGTCATTCCATACCAGCAAACAATGCATCTGAACTGCGTGTTTTAGTAGTTTTTATTATTTATTATTCAATTGAACTAATATTTTTTTTAAATATTTGTATGTTATTGTTTATTCGTAGCATTTTATTATTTATTATTCAAAGTCAAACTTAACTTCATATAAAAAGAACAATACAAACAGCAGTAGCACATCGTGTGCTTGCTGTAGATGAATTAAAGGGTCATCTTAGGAAATACAAATTTGAAACAATGGGTGTTAATTTCATGACTTATTTTAAAATTGAGCATTTTAATGGTCTACTAATTCGAACACAAAAGATCAAGAAACGTGGATTTATACCTAGTGTTTTGTCCAATGTTGACACACACAAAAATCAGCTCCTACAACTTTATCGCTCCTTATTGGTTTTGACCAGAACTGGAACATAACATAAACTCACTTAATCCCCTTTTAAAACTCACCAATATAGAAATGAATACAAATCTTGCCTAAACAATCTACAACCAAACTTTGCCCCTTTTTGCTTCACCGCAAAATTTATTTCGGTCTTTTAATCACCTAACTAAAATTGTATGAGTTTTAAGAATCATCACCTTGATAAAAGGGTGGGTTTGTTTGTATATTACATGTTTTGTTTCTGGATAAAAATTGAAACAGCACACGGCGACAAGACAAACGATATTCAGTGATAACAAAGGAAAAAAAGAGCAATTGTATACTTACCAATTGCTTGCTGATGAAATTGGAAGTGGGCGCTGCCTTGAAAGCGACAGAGGAAACAACCAACCCAAGTGGGCACCTGCTTCCTTGCGTCTTTCAACAGCAGATCGGGATTCTGAAATGTCACCCTCCTATCTCTCTCTCTCTCTCTCTCTATTCCGGAGCCGCTACACCGTTCTCTCTTTTTGAAAAAGGCCGGAACCCTAAACCCCACCGCTTGTCTTTCTCTTTCTTTCTTTCTGTACACCGTAAGGTCTTTCTCTCTCTTTCTCTTGCCCCCTGACACAAGGTTTGTGGTTTCCGATCTATTGTGCCGGAACGGACCCTAAATGGACGGTGGTCATCTGAAAGAAGAGAGACACACCTGACAGAGGAAAATTGACTAATGAGTCTTCAACCATATCACCTCAAAGGTGTACCTCCCAGTGTTGCGACGTGCGCTCACCTCACCTAATAAACAAACGCAGCGATCACCGGCCACCGTCTCCGCAGCTCCGGCTCAATCCACCGCCATCAAACCACTATGGAATCGATTCCCTCTCTCTTTCTATAATCTTTCTATCGCCCTCCCTCTCTGTATATCTCTAATCTGATCAGGAGCAAGGGTTTGATTGATGGTTTTCCCTCAAACAATGACCTGATTATATTATGTGAGTACACGTGGTATGCAAAGAAAAGGTACAACCCACATACCAAAAAGTACACCACAAATATGCAGAGAAAAGCACTACAACATAATGTACAAACCTAATTGCACAGAAATGTTAAAAATTAGAGGTATATATAATATACCCACACCCGGACCTAGTGGTGCACAAATCAGGGATTGGACCATACCTGGTTCTGCATTGAAACCGGTTAAGGGTTTGGTCAACAAGGTCAAAAACCGGGTATGGCAATACCTGGGTCGAGTAGAGAACCAGGTTTTAGAGAGGAAGTGATCAGGTTTTGACCGGTTCAAGTCGGGTATAACTGGGTTGAAACCACTTTCAAATCATATGATATGGAACCAGTATATAGCCGGCTTTTTCTAATACCTGGCTTCGGGTTTATTTGTCGAGTCAGGTTTCGATCACCGTTTTTTCTTTTGCGCATCCCTATACCCAGGCCAAAATATCTCACTTCTTACCACTGAAAGATTACTCAAATTCAAGACACAAGTCCAGAAGCAGCCAAATTTCCAAGTCAACATCATCATATCCACAATAAAAAGAACTAGTGGCCAAGAAAAAAAAGACACTACTGATTAATTATATACACAAAGAGATGAAAATCTGAAATGAAAGCAGGATAAGGTGAAAATGGCAATAAGAGCTTACATAACCACACTGGTTTCATCCATTCATGCAGCCGAAAACATTGAAGACGGAAACCGAGGTTCAAGATTCACAAAAACACGAGTTACAGAGCGTAATGGTGGACTAGAAGGAAGAAGAGCCCTCCTTTTGTCGACCGTTGCTGCTGCTACTGCAACCGATTCCCAGACTCAACTTCTTCAAAGTAAGTAAATACGTGTTGTTATTATTATTATTTGCTTAATTGAGTTATCCAATATTAGATGATAACTTAACATGAGCTAACATAGTAACATCAAATGGCTTTTATTCAGAGTACCTGAAGAAATCACAGGACAACAAAGCCAAGAATGATAAAGAGGTATCTAAAAGATAAAAAGAATGTTATCCGTTTTGTTTTACTACATCGCGTGCATTCAATTAGAAGCGAACAAAATAACAAGTGTATACCCAGGGCTGTAAACGAACCGAAAGAACACGAACAATGCCTTGTTCCTTGTTCGTGTTCGTTCATTAGGGAATGAACATGTTCATGAATGGTTCACGAACGCTTACCAAACGAGATTTCGTGTTCGTGTTCGTTCATTAAGGAAATGAACACTGTTCATGAACACTTATTGAACGTAGATGAACACATACGAACATAAACATATGTTCATGAACATAAATGAGCACAAACAAACGTTATGTATTCTTTTTAAAAATACAAGCTGCATTTATTGTCAGAAAGATTATGAAGAATCCGCCAAAAATAATAAATATTTAACATAGTTAACACAAAATTTAACAAGTTTGTTAAGCTTTAACACAGACTGAAACTGAAATGATCAAACGAGGGATGTTGGTGGAGGTGTATATTATAACTATGGTTTCAAATTTTAAAAATCAAAGCCAATAAAATAAAAATATAACTAAAAAACCTTTAAATGAACGAACTCAAATGACATAAATGAGTGAACCTAAATGAACACAGAACGTAAACGAACAAATGCAGCCTCTGTTCATGTTCGTTTATTTAACTTATTGAACAGAATTTCTTATTTGTGTTTGTCCATTAACGAACATAAACAAACTTCCCGCCATGGTTTTAAAAAACGTTTGAGGCGTGCGCCTCGAGGCGAAACGACCAAAAATCAAATCTGAGGCGCGCCTCATGGTGTTTTTAATGTATATGCGCCTCAGAGGGGCTGAGGCGCTAAGAAAGCTGCGCCTCAGGGGATTTTGATAGTTGTTTTTGATGTTTTTGACTTTTTGTGTTAATTTCAAGCATTTCATGTCTTTTTTAAGTGTGTTTTTGATGATTTTGATGAATCTGATGATGAAATTAGTTAGTATTATTATTTTTATAATACATATAATTTTTGTATTTATTTATTAATACCGCCTCGGCCTTACGCCTCGTTTCGCCTCGAGAGTTACGCCTCGTGAGGCGAAGGGAAAACGCCTCGAAACTCGTTTCCGTTCTTTTAAACCTTGCTTCCCGCCAAACGGTTCACGAACCATTCGCTGAACGTTCGGTTCGTTTACAGCCCTATGTTTATGTGTTCAAAGCTTATAATTTATAATCGCCAGTTCGCAACTAATTAATGCTAAACGATATGTTTAAACTGCTTCTATTTCAGAGACTAGACAGCTACTACAAGCGCAATTATAAAGACTACTTTGCATATGAAGAAGGCACAATCAGACAGAAGAAAGAACTCACAGAAGCAGAAAAGGGTATTCTTGACTGGCTTCAAGCTAACAAATAAAATGTACCCTTTTTCCAGTTTATGTAATTTCAATTCGATTTCGAAACAAAAGTACGTCCTATTATTCAGCCAGTTATCTGTTGCTATGTACTTTACAATCTCCCTGAGAAGAAGAACAAAAAGACCGATATATCATCTAAAAGAATTAACAAACTTACAATAACGAACCCGCGAAAAAAGATCAAAACTTTAACCAATTCGGTCAAGAACCCGCTGAATCTGATCAGAAACTATCCTTGCAACGATCTCAGGCGAGAATTTATCGAGCATATCTTTTCGGGCTTTCTCACCTTTACGCTTACCTTCTTCTCGATTATCCATCACATGCCTCATAAGAAACCGTAGTTTATCAACCGAAGGCTCGGCCCACAAATGCCCTTTAAATGGGCCATCCATAACTTCACTCATTCTATCAACGGTTAACGGGTAGCTGTTTTCCTCGGTTAAATACTCTGTGGGTCCCGACCAGTTCGTTGCAATCACAGGCAAAGACATAGCCATCGCTTCCACGATAGGCCGGCCCCATCCTTCCCCTCTAGACGGTAAAACAAAAGCGTCAGCCGCTTTATAAAGTTTCGGGAAATCAACTTGAGCTATGTGGGAATCAATCACGTAAACCGAAGCCCAACCGTTTACGGGTTTTTCTAACGCGGAATCCTCCACGAACTCCACTATCTTGTTACCAAAGTTGCTATCCGAATGGTACGGATTTGTTAACAGGAATAAACTAACATTGTCTAACGAATCGAATTCTTTAAGGTACGATTGTAACAACACGTCCCAACCTTTTCGATACTCCCACTTAAACACACTCAAGAACACAAACGAACTTTTCGAACGTGACCCAAGTACCAAATTCCCTAACGACAAAACATCTAACGGCGCGTATCTATCCGGATCAAAAAACTCTGTATCTACAGCTTGTACAACTTTTACAACTTTGGAAGCGTTAACCCCGCTTTTAACAAAACTTGACACGTGAAACTCGGTAGGAACCCACACCATATCCATCGCATTACACCGCTTCACATGCTCAGCATTCACCCGATCCGTCTCAAACATCGTTCGACCGATCGCAAACCTACTATTCCGCGGGGGACACGGTGTAGTTTCAAACAAAGGTGGATACCAAGCACCAGGCTCACTATGACAAACTACAATAGTCTCATTTAACCTACACTGAGTGTTGACAAGATCATAAGCTAATGTTCTAACCTCAACAGGTAACCCATTCCAGTAATATACATTCTCACTGTCACCATGTTGTGCAATAGTTAACCTAAGGTTGTTGGGGTGATTGTTGTGGTGGGTTAGGGCTAGGATGTATGACCATGCTTCGGAGCAATAGCCGCCACCGGAAATGAAAGGTGCCATCCATAACAGGCAGGGGTTAGGGGTAGAATTAGGGTTTGGTGGGGGAGAAGGGTTAGGGTTTAAGATTGGGCGGTTAAACCCTAGAATTTGGGAAATTTTGGAAATGGTTGATTTTAGGTGTTGGATTTTGGTGTGATTTGTTTGTGGTGGAATGAATGAGATTGAAATTGCAATGAGGATGATTAAAATTGAGAGAATATAAGAGGATTTGAGTGTTGAGTTTCGTGGTGTGGTGTTTTGTTGGTTATTGGAATTCATAATGTCTCTGTGTGTGTGTGTAGAGAGAGAGAGAGGAAACAGGGTACCAAAGTGAGGATTTACAATGAACGGAAGCGAACCTGTTACAATAATAAATAGTGAAGGGCCATTTTTGTAATAAATAGAAGTATAGCAAGTATGAGGGGATAATTGTAAAATGTTGATAGTAGAGGGTATTATTGTATAGAAGTTAGTTAGTCGTTATTGTCAGAGCCGGCCTTTAAGAGGGGCGGGAGGACAACCGAACAGGACCCGTGATTTCGTAGGGCCCGTAGTTTTTAAAAAAAATCCGATATTATATATGTAAAAAAAAAAAAATTAATAGGGTATAACAAAAAAAATATTAACATAGGCCCACTTAAAAAAAATCCTATTGTTTAAACTATTTAGCCCATTAGGTTAGTGAGCCCAATACCCAAATATTATCTAAAAACTAATTAAAAAAATAAAGTGGTGGGCGGCAATCACTGATTCAGAAACGAAAAGTCGGAACAGAGGATACCGATCGGCTTATACAGGTTTTCTTTTTATTAATTTATTTTAATTCCTATGTTTTAAGTGTGAATCTTTTGATTGATTGTTCATGTGGGTTTTTGTGATCTGCTAGAATTTTGTTTGATTATTTGATTCTCAGATGCTTTGGATTGAAATTGTAATAATTTTAATCTGTAAATGTTTAAATCAGTTTCAGGTTTTAAAGTGTTTATTATTTTCAATACCTGTAGTTATGATTATAACTAAATAATAATCTGTTTTGTTGTTTGGATTATGGATGGTTAGGTGAATTTTACATTTATGTCGAATTTTACTAAATAATAATCTGTTTAAGTGATTTGAATCTTTTGATTCCAGTTCATATATGTCGAATTTCAGTTATGTCGATTTATTTAGTTAACTTATGTTGTTGTCGAACATTATTTAGGCGTTAATGACTTAATGGCTCCTAAACAACCATCCGGATGGCAAAAACGTCAAAAGAGGAAACGACAAGATGAATTGGTGAAGTCACAAAAGGGTGCTATGCAAAAATTTTTGACGCCTAATCCGCCTATTGTTGATGTGGAAAAACCACAAGAGCATGTTGAAGTAGAACGGGAACACGATGAAGTAGAACAAGAGCAAGATCGTGTGGAAGTAGAAGACGAAGAACATGTTGAAAAGCAACAAGAACAAGAACATGTTGAAGAGCAACAACAAGAAGAGCATGTTGATTATATATTTGATCCAAGAAGGTGGGAAGGACTAAATGCGGATGAGATTAAACTATTGGCCGCGAAAGGTCCTAAAAGAGATACTAGTATTGAATTTGGTCCATATGATAAATTTAATAGACGATTTTCAGCCACTATTTATACAAGAACATTATCAAACTTGGAGAAGTGTGATAGAGAATGGCTAGTATATTCGAAAGAGCTAGATAAGATGTTTTGTTTTTGTTGCAAAGTGTTTAGAAATGGGGCGCCAAAAGGTAGATTGGGAGGTGTAGGTTTTGATGATTGACACCATGCTACCGGTAGAGTGAAAGAACATGAAGTTTCTTTAGATCATCTCATAAATATGAAAAAGTGGTTTGATTTGCGTAAAAGATTGAAATCGGACGACACAATTGATAAATTTCAACATGAGCAATTCAAGAAGGAAGCGGATTATTGGAAACAAGTCCTTTTTAGAATCATTGCGCTAATCAAGTTTCTTGCTAAGCATAATTTAGCATTTCGTGGAAATAAAGAAAAGTTGTATGAAAAAGGTAATTGAAATTGTTTTGTTTTAGTTCCATTTATTCTTACTTAAAAAGAAGACGGTTATTCCCCAGAAGCATGCATTGCATATAGAATATTGTTGACTATTCCAGTCACTGTGGCATCTGCAGAAAGAAGTTTTTCGAAGTTGAAGTTATTGAAATCTTACCTACGATCTTCAATGTCCCAAGAAAGACTTAGTGGGTTGGCGATGATTGCTATCGAGAACGAAGTCTTAGATGATATAAACTGTGAAGAGTTGATTCACCAATTTGCTATCAAGAATGCAAGGAGAGCTTCACGAATCATTGGTTAGCTATTAGCTTATTAGTTTTTACGGTATGTCATTCATTCGAATACTATATTTTGTATTTTGTTAATTGCATTGTTTATCGAATGCTATATTTTTGTCAACCGTTCAAAGTTGTATGAAAAAACTAGCTTAAATTTTTTATTTAGTTAAAACCTAAGGGCACATTTTTCGAGCTCGAACAGGGTACATGAATTCTCAGGGCCGGCCCTGGTTATTGTAAGTCGTTATATACCGAATTCAGTTCATAATGAGAATAGCTTGGTTTGATCGAATTCTTCTTCTCTGTTTCTTGATTCTATCGTATCAAGTGGTATCAGAGCTGTTCAATCCTTGGACGCTCTTGATTTGAACCCTAATTCAAAATTCATGCCTAATTCAATCAATTCGATAACAATCAGCGTTCATTTCAATCGAAATTGATCAATTGTTGGGTCAATTTCCTTCTATTCAGTTCTGAATTGGTCATTGCTTCGATCAATTCAACAATATGGCAACTCAGAATCAATCGATGGAACAAAGAATGGCAGAACATGATGCTATGTTGCAGAGATTAGAAACTGCAACAGGGATGAATCTAAATCAACTGGAAACAATCAAATCATCGTTGAATGAGGAGATTGATACAGTTAAGAATCAATTGCATCAAACTTCATTACAGTTGACGACTCAAATGGAAGAGATTTTAAGGAATTTGAAGACGATGGGAACAGTTCAAACAAATGGAATGGAACGACAGAATCTGTATGCAAGAGAGCAACATCATCATTTTGGTAGGTTGACCAAGATCGAATTCCCAAAGTTCAATGGAACCAATGTTGAAGGATGGTTATGTAGAGTGGAACATTTCTTTTCTGTTGACTCCACACCTGAGAATATGAAGGTACAATATGTTATCATCCATCTTGAAGATATTGCCTTATTGTGGCATCAGTCATTTGTTAAATCTAGGGGTGGGTCTATTGAGGGTATGCCTTGGAATGAATATAAGACATTCATTTCTACTAGGTTTGCTGTGGTTATGGATCAGAATGCTATGGCAGTTTTAGCATCACTGAGACAAACAGGATCACTGGTGGAATTATGTCAAGAATTTGATTTAGCCTTAACAAGGGTCTCTATTTGTGATGAGTATGCTGTGAGTCTCTTCTTAAATGCTCTTAATCCTGAGATAGGTAATCCCTTGAAATTGCTAAGACCAAGAAACCTACCTGAGGCATACATGTTAGCCAGGCAACAGAATGCTAATCTTACCACATTACCCACACAATACTCTAAAACACCTTATAAACCTTCTTATAAACCCTTTGAAAATCAACCTAAGTCTGCTACTGTCCCAGCTGCAAATACATCCTTATTACCATTACCATCAACTAAACCAAGAACTCCATTCGCCAGAAGTTTATCTACCAAAGAAATAGCAGAAAAGAGGGCCAGGGTGGAGTGTTTTGGTTGTAATGAGAAATTTACCCCAGCCCACAAATGCAAAAATAACAGTTGTTCTCTATTGAAGTGTGGGAAGAAGATGTAGATGAGGAATTGTATGTGCATGAGAGATTGGAACCTCAGATCTCATTGAATGCAATTATGGGAGTGCCTTCCTATTCCACTATGCAAATTACAGGGTCTATAGGTACAAGATTGTTACACATATTGATTGACTCTGGTTCCACTCACAATTTTTTGGATGAAAGGATTGCTTATAGAATGAGATGCCCTATTAAGCAAATGTTACCTATGAGGATTACTGTGGCAGATGGTAACATCATGGACTGTCAAAAGATGTGTGAAAATGTTCAGTGGATAATGCAAGGAAACTGGTTCAAAACGGATGTCCTGCTCATTCCTCTTTCCAATTATGATATGGTGTTGGGCATTCAGTGGTTACAAAGTTTGGAAGACATTACCTGGAATTTCAGGGAATTGACAATGAAATTCACAGTTAATGATAAGAGTTTTGAATTAAAAGGAAATAGGGATAAGGGTATTAGCCTGTGTTCAACTGAAGTCATGGGAAATATTGTGGGGCAATCCTCTAAATTGGCTCAAGGTCATTTGTTCAGTGCTCAAGTGGCACCTACCATTTCATCAAATACAGACCCTGATGGCAATAATGATACTGCTAATAAAGCTATGGTGGAATCTTTATTACAGAAGTATGCTGAAGTGTTTGACAATCCTTCTTCTTTACCACCAAAGAGGGATTGTAATCACCAGATTATTTTGAAAGAAGGGGTGTCAGTAATTGCTCAGAAGCCATATCGATATCCAGCTGCTCAAAAGGATATCATTGAGCAAACAACTCAAGAATTGCTGGATTTGGGCATTATTAGAGAGAGTACACGTACTTTTGCATCACCAGTGGTCCTAGTTAAAAAAAAAGATGGAACGTGGCGCATGTGTGTTGATTATAGAAGGTTAAATGAGGCTACTGTTAAGAATAATTTTCCAATTCCACTGATTGGTGAATTGTTGGATGAGTTGGGTGGTGCAACTGTCTTTTCCAAGTTGGATCTTCGATCCGGATACCATCAGGTCAGGATGTATGAACCTGATATTCACAAGACAGCCTTCAAAACTCACCAAGGCCATTTTGAATTTCTGGTGTTACCCTTTGGGTTGACCAATGCACCTGCTACATTTCAGGATTTGATGAATTCAACCTTTAAACCTTTATTAAGGAAATGTGTCTTGGTATTCTTTGATGATATATTGGTTTATAGCTCTTCAATAGAACATCATTTAGTGGATTTAGAAGCTGTTCTACAACTTTTTCATTCTAATTCCTTACTGGCCAAGAGAAGCAAATGCTTATTTGCTGGTTCTCAAGTTGAGTATTTAGGCCATGTTATCACCAAGGATGGGGTGAGTACTGATCCTGCTAAAATTGAGGCAGTTAAAAGTTGGCCTCAACCCACTACAGTTAAACAATTGAGAGGGTTTTTAGGCTTAGCGGGGTATTACAGAAGGTTTATCAAAGCTTTTGGCAGTATGGCTAGGCCACTTAATGATTTACTTAAGAAGGATGCTTTTAAGTGGGGACCTGAGGCTCAAGATGCTTTTGATCAGCTTAAAGTAGCTCTTACTACATCTCCTGTATTGGCTTTACCAGATGTAACACCCCGTGTTTTCGAATGTCAAAGTCAAAGTCAAAGTCAAAGTCCAAATCAGCTTTGACATTCTTTGACTGTAGATAGTCGATTTTGTGTTTTAGTTGTATTATGTGGAGTAAGTGTTGTAATCAGCAAGAATCGAAGTAATCGAATGTGTTTTAACGCGAACCGATCTACGACTATGAATGATAGGAAGTAACAATGTGATAAAGTTAACCTAATCAGTAATCAAACCGATCTAACAATCAATCGAACTCGAGACTCGAATCATGCGAATTGTGGTATTGATATACGTATGTGTGTGCCTTATGTGTTACTTGTGCGTGCTTACTTTATGTTTGGTGCGGTATTCAAGCAAATCAATCGAAAATCGAATCGAAACTCGAAAGGCAATCGAACTCAATCGAAACCGACATCGAAACATAACTTATGGAAGATTGTATGTTAGATATAGTGGTTGGGATTAAAAGTAATTTGACTAGGAACTCTATCGTATCTGTATCATCATTCATCGAAATCGAAACGTCGAAAATCGTCACAAAACACTCGAAGTGCGTGGCGGATCGAACAGGAAGCATCCTGATCGAACAAGCCAGCCGATCGGCTAGCACCTTGCCAGCCGATCGAGCAGCCCACTCGATCGGAGATCCCAGCCGATCGGCTGCCACTTTCCTCTTTTGGAAGCCTATAAATAGGGTTGTCATTGTCATACTTTCCATTTTTGGAAAGCTCTGACCGAACCAGCCATCTTCTTCACTTTTTTTCCAGATTTCTCTCAATCCCGGTAAGTTTTCCACTCTAATTCTTGTACGTTCTTAATCATTACTTGATTCTACACCTTTCTATCTTTCAAAACTTGGATTCTAACCGTGAAATCACCAAGATCTAAGTGTTCTTGGGTGATGTCATCATGGTGTTCTTGAAGAACATCATGTTTTGGCCTCATTCCACTATGATTAGCTTAGATCTAACCGATTTCCACATAAACAAGTTAAGAACCATCATGGATCTAAACATTTTCATGATGTAAAGGATTGAAAGAAGGATTTCCAACTTTCTTTCAACTCTTTTACACTCAATACCTTCAAAATCAATAGAAACGGAGCTTGAACCGGCTAACCAATCATCCAAACGGTTAAAAGGTTCAAGATTCGGGTTCTATGAGCAAGGTTCACCGATTTCGAGTTAAACTCTAAACCGACATTCCAAACCGTTCAACCTGCCGGACTTGGGTGATTCCTGTTCGAGCCAATGGAACAGGTGGGAACGAAGGTTATCATAGTTCAACACGTTGTCAAGATACCTTGAAAGAATGACAAATAAACAAACAGCCAAGTGTTAGACGAAAGGCCGACCAGGTCAGAAATGCTGGCCGAACGGCTAGGCTGTTCGAACAGCCCAGCCGATCGGACATGCCAGCCGATCGACCGGGCCAGCCGATCGGCTCGCATATGGTCCCACATTTCCACACTTTCGAAGTATAGTATTGACAAAGTAATGTTCAACCAAATGAGTCGCTCGATTGGTAAACATTACTGTTCGGATCATGAGATACTATGCTTCAACACTTGACCATTTTCACAACTCGTTCGTAGTAGACAATGTCAGCCGATCGAACAGACTGTTCGATCGAGTAATATTCAGTTGAGAACTAACTTGAAGCTCCCAGCCGATCGAGTGAGCTAGCCGATCGAGTGAGCTAGCCGATCGAACGAACCGTTCGATCGAACGACTTGAAAAGGTAGGAACACTTCAGTGTTCTCAAATACTGCAACAAAAACTTCAAAAGTTCAAATCCTCTAACACAAACACACTAGAGGAAGAAACAATCCACTCGAATGGTTCAGCCGATCGAGCCAACCGGCCAATCGAACAGGACTGTCCGATCGGATATACCAGCCGATCGAACAGGCCGTCCGATCGAACCTGCCGTTCGATCGACCAGCCCATTCGATCCCTCCATACTTGTTTACTTTTCCGCATTACTTATCGTTACGCTATCGAACTATTCAGGCTAATCTTACTCTCAGCGCTCCCTTCAATCCACAATCAATCACTGTGAGTATACTCGATCCCTTTTTGCTTTTAGCACTTTTGGGTGTTACATACGTTACCTATCAAATCACAATCAAACACAAACTATTTGAACGCTAACCAACTTGCATGTGCTATTTGACTAAATGAATGCTGTTTATTATGTTTACACGTGGAGTGCTATCTACCTGCCTTAGCAACATAGTACTATAGTTTGGACTCAGCACCCGTTCACACGGGGGTTGTTAAGGACAAATACTTGCACGGATTACGGTGGTAATCATGTATTGCGAACCGTCTCGGACGGTCAACCCGCAGTCGTTGGTACCGATGGTCCCATGTCGATAATTAACATGCATCGTTTTCCTCTGTGTACGTGCCTGGTTATGCGTAAACTATTCGAACTCTATATGCTACTATCAAACTTGTGTGCTCACCTCTACATTTTATGTATTGACTTTATTTTAACGTATGTGACAGGTAATTAGGATGCTTACTTGCTAGGAAAACGAGGCAATAATAAAGCTTTAGAGCCCATCTAGCAGTTGTAGGTCGTAGCCTACCTAGGGGTCTCTAGAAGCGAATAAACTATAGCCATGGAGCCGTTGGAGTTGTTCGATCAAGCATCTATGGCATTAGTTGTCTGTAGATCTTGTCCGGACGAGTCTTAATGACTCTGGGCAGTACTTTTAAACATTTGGTTTGTAATAAATTAAATCTGAGTTGTCGAAACAGTACTATTTGTTTAGTTGTATTCTATGATAACTTGTTTATTTATTTGGGATACGGTATGGGACGTATCGCTTAACTGAATTTGTAATAATAGTTGTTGTGGAAACTTCTGGACAATCTGTTTCGCTCAGTGCCGCGCCCCGATGATTCCGCCATCGGTTGGGGTGTGACAGATTGGTATCAGAGCCATAACTATAGGGAATTAGGCGGACACGACCTAGTCTGGGTCGCTGTCTTAGAGACCTAGACTATAGTTAGGAACCATCAGACTCAGTTTATGTGCTTTATTCTGTAATCCTTCACAACCACTGCACTCGAAATTCTAACTAACGTCAGGCGATTCAGTCAGGAATAGGTGTGAAAACCGCAAACTCCCGACTAAATTGGCTGACTTATGTTGATTTTATTCATTTGTTCATGCTTATCCTATTATTTTCACTTTCATATAAGGAGAATTATACCAAATCAGGAGTGAAACCCTTATTTTGATGGAAATTCTTCTCGAATTTTACTAAAAACAAGGAAGAAATTGCTAAGCCAAGGGGTGAAACCCTAACCTTAGCAGTTTGTTCTAAATTTTTTATCTACCCCACCAAGGCTTCGACGGACTCCAACAACCTGAACTCACAAGTATGACCTAGAAAACGCGTGTGGAATGCCCAAGAATCGAGGCAGAAACACGACCTCTAGAGTCGAAAGTGATGACAAGTTTACTGTGAATAGTCGAGTTGCCTTGGTTAGTCGATGTCTAGTAGCCGCAGACAATCTATCTCTCGATTTTATGTGTTTCGATTCTGAGAATGCAACCGCGTACTCTGATGACTCGTTGATTTTATGTATTTATGTGTGCTTCTCTGTTTAGTGTTTGTGTTTGCTTTCTCTGTTTTATGCTTATGTTTGGGATGTTATTCGATTATGCTGTCATTTCAATCAACACACACGACTCGTATTTGCTATTCTATCCCAACTCAATATCCAGATACCGCAAATCTAGACGATATCATACTATGTTGTGCTATACGACTAAGTTAGGCTATCTGCTAGACGGGATCGCTGTATGACGACACTCGACTTGAAAGGATAGGTTTCTGTTTTCTGACTACATCTGTGATTAAATGTCTATGTGCCTCTATGCTTCTGTGCTCTATGTGATTTTGTGCTTTTGTGATTCTGTATACTTCTATGCTCTGTGATTAATGTATCTGTGATTACGTGCCCATATGTTACGTAATATGTGATTCGACGTGATTCTAAGATTTAGTAGTCTAGACGTGTGAGGTGAGATTCGATTTCGTTGTGTTGAGTCCTGTGACGATGTCTGTTGCAGACCATGTCGTCGTCTGGATCACGTCAACGTCTGACCCGCCAAGAAAAGAGGGACCGACGCCTCGCTGCTATCATCTCCAAAACCGTGGCGAAAGCTGTGAGTGAGGTGTATGAAAACGCTAGCAAGTCGTCAGAAGAATCCCGAACTGAGATCTCTAAAGATTCCAGAAAGGCTGCTTTCACCTTCAAGCAGTTCAAGGCATGCGGACCAAAAGAGTTCACTGGCGAAGATGGTCCAACAGCCATGTTTCACTGGTTTGACTCGGTCGAAGTCACTCTGCGCCAGAGCGGATGTCCTAAGCATCTCCGTACTCTCAATGCTACAGGCGTTTTCTAGTCCCGAGCTCTAGACTGGTGGACGGCCGAACGAAACAAGCGCGGAAATGATGCAGCTTACGGGCTATCATGGAAGGAGTTGAAAGCGATCATGATCGAAGAGTTCTGCTCTCCTCATGAACGCCAAAAGCTGGAGGACGAGTTCTGGGGAATCAAGCAGAAGGATGGAGACAACGCTGCTCTCACTGCTCGCTTCATGCAGCTTAGTATCATATGTCCTGATCAAGTCAAGACCTCCGATCAAGCCATCAAGAAGTATATCCGAGCCCTACCCGACTGTGTAGTCGATTTTGTTCACGCCGCCAAGCCAGTAACGATTGAAGAAACCTACCTACTCGCCGCTGAGATCAACAATAAGCGAGTCAAGTCTGGTTTCTGGGATAAGCAAACCAAGTCTCTGCATCAAGTTACTGCAACACCCACCGACACACCTGCTCAACCCTCCAAGTCATCGAGAAGGAAGAAGAAGCACAACAACAACAGCTCCAGCAACAAGAGTTGTGCTGCCGCAACCACTGCTACTCCTCTGCAAGCAGTACCAGCTCAACAGCAGCACCACCAGCGTCCAGCTCCAGTGATCAATGCACCGCCAGCGAAGCATGCATACACAGGCCCTCACCCACTCTGCCCGACATGCTCGTATCATCATCCAGTGGGTCTAGCTTGTCGTTTTTGCGCTCACTGTAACCTTTACGGTCATTTCACTGCGAACTGTCGCTATAATCCTCGTCAAGCCCCAGCTCAAGCTACTGTCAACCAAGCTCTACTCCCTGCCCCTTAAGGCCAACAAGCAGCTCCAGCACCAGCAGTCAATGCTCGAGTCAGCTTTGCATGTGGTGACCCTAACCACTTTGCAAACAGGTGCCCAAACAAGGTGGTTAAACAAGAGCCCCAGCAGCAACAACAGCAGCAGCAACAGCAGCCTCAGCAACAGCAGCAAGCAGCCTATGCCCGAACCTTCAACATCAATGCCCGTCAGGCACAGGCGGATAACAACGTGGTTAATGGTACGTTCCTTGTGAATGGTATTTATGCATCATGTTTGTTTGATACTGGAGCCGATAACTGCTTTGTGTCATTTGAATTCGAGAAGCTCCTTAGTCGTAAGCGCTCTTATCTATCCTCGTCATTCGAAGTCGAAGTTGCTACAGGGAGAACTATTGCCGTTGATCCAGTACTCCGTGATTGTACTCTCGAACTCAACAATCACATCTTTCCAATCGACCTTATTCCGATGCAACTCGGAAGTTTTGATGTCATAATCGGCATGGACTTTCTTCGTGAAAACCATGCTGAAGTTGTGTGCTTTGAAAAGATGATCTGATTCTCGCTCGCAAATGGTGATCTCCTACGGTGAAACAACGTCGAAAGGTCTCAAGCTTATGTCGTGTATTCAAGCCAGCAAGTATCTCCGCAAGGAATACCGAGCCTTTTTGGCCAACATCATAGTAGCGGAGAAGGGAAAGAAAAATAAAGTTGAAGTCCAAGATGTTCCAGTGGTTCGTGAATTTTCTCAGGTGTTCCCTGATGATCTTCCCGGACTACCACCAAGTCGTGATATCGACTTCCGTATCGATCTCATTCCTGGAGCTAACCCCGTTGCCAAAGCCCCTTATCGACTCGCTCCATCCGAAATGCGGGAACTCTCGAATCAACTCCAGGAATTACTCGAAAAAGGCTTTATTCGCCCAAGCACCTCTCCTTGGGGCGCGCCAGTCCTTTTCGTCAAAAAGAAGGACGGGTCGTTCCGGATGTGCATCGACTATCGGGAATTGAATAAGCTAACCATCAAGAACCGATACCCCTTGCCCCGAATTGACGATTTGTTTGATCAGCTACAAGGTGCAGCATGCTTCTCTAAGATCGATCTACGTTCAGGATACCACCAGTTGCGAATCCAAGAGGAAGACATTCCTAAAACTGCTTTTCGAACCCGTTATGGCCATTACGAATTTGTTGTTATGCCCTTTGGTCTAACCAACGCACCCGCGGTTTTTATGGACCTCATGAATCGCATGTGTATGCCTTATCTTGACCGTTTTGTCATCGTGTTCATCGACGATGTCTTGATTTATTCCAAATCGAAAGCCGAACACGCACAACATCTACGTTTGGTTCTCGAGTTACTTCAGGGAAACCAACTCTATGCCAAGTTCTCCAAGTGCGAATTATGGTTGGAGGAGGTTTAATTTCTGGGTCACATAGTGAATAGTCGAGGTATCCATGTCGATCCTGCGAAGATTGAAGCTGTCAAAAGCTGGATTACGCCTAAGAACCCATCAGAAGTTTGTTCTTTTCTCGGACTAGCGGGCTATTTTCGACGATTCATTGAAGGATTCTCCAAGATCACCGTGCCGCTTACCGCTCTTACCCATAAGGACAAGCCTTTTGTGTGGGGAAACGCACAAAAGACTGCCTTCCAAACTCTCAAACATATGCTGTGCAACGCACCGATTCTTACGCTGCCCGACGGAAGCGACAACTTCATTGTCTACTGTGATGCTTCTAATCTTGGTCTCGGCTGTGTTCTCATGCAACGAGACAAGGTTATAGCCTACGCATCTCGACAGCTCAAGATCCACGAGAAGAACTATACAACCCATGACCTCGAGCTAGGCGCGGTTGTCTTTGCATTGAAGATTTGGCGACACTACCTGTATGGCACTAAGTGTACAATCTACACTGATCACAGGAGTTTACAACACATCTTTAATCAGAGAGAGCTTAATATGCGTCAACGCCGATGGGTAGAACTTCTCAATGATTACGACTGTGAGATTCGTTATCACCCAGACAAGGCGAATGTGGTTACTGACGCGCTCAGCAGAAAGAGTTACGTGCTCAGTACCCGAAACATCCAAGCCCAACATAACCTCGAAACCCTCATCCGAGAAGCTCAACATGCTTGCTTTAACGAGCGTACATTGAAGAGAGAGAGAATCTATCACGATGGAGCTCATTTAGTAAGCAAACCAGATGGGATATTCTATTATCTGGACCGAATTTGGATCCCTAAGCGAACCGATTTGCGAAAGATTATCATGAACGAAGCCCACAAGTCCCGATATTCTATTCATACCGGTGCAGACAAGATGTACCAGGACCTGCGTTACAAGTACTGGTGGCCGGGTATGAAAAGGGATATCGCTCTGTACGTTGGAAGCTGTTTAACTTGTGCAAGAGTCAAGGCTGAACATCAAAGACCTTCTGGCTTACTCGAACAACCGCCGATACCTATATGGAAGTGGGAGAGTATAGCTATGGATTTCATAACGAAGCTCCCGCCCACGCCATTAGGTCACAACAGTATTTGGGTCATAGTTGATCGTCTTACGAAATCAGCCCACTTTTTGCCTATACGAGAAGACTACAAGGTGGAACGACTAGCCCAAATCTACACCGACGAGATCATTCGTAATCATGGTACGCCTCCCGACATCATTTCAGATCGCGACGCTCGGTTTACTTCGCGATTGTGGGAAACGTTTCAAGCGGCCCTTGGTACGTCGCTTAATCTGAGTACTGCATTCCACCCTCAAACCGACGGACAGACTGAAAGAACGATCTGTACTCTTGAAGACATGCTCCGAGCGTGTGTTATAGATTTTGGTGGTAGTTGGAGCAAACACCTGCCATTGGTGGAATTCTCATACAATAACAGCTATCATGCCAGCATCCAAATGGCACCTTTCGAGGCTTTGTATGGTAGAAGATGTCGATCGCCTATTGTGTGGCACGAGATCGGTCACTCGCAACTAACCAGTCCCGAGATTCTACAAGAAACGTGTATGATCGATTGTTGACCTGTTTGAGTCGTTCAGAGAAATTCGTATCCGAATTAAGAGGCGAAAACTAATAATTCGGTGCTATTGAAGCTGTATTCACTCTAATATTGCTGTTGTATTGATTTTCAACTCGATTACAAGGTTTGACAGCACTTCGGCAGCACTTCGTGGCTCAACCGGAAGAATACACCTCTATCTATGTGTTGTGGATTGCCCCTAAGACCTATTTATAGAGTTTCTGGTCCGCTCATACGACATGTCCGTATGAGCGACCCTACACAACATGACATATAAGCGATCCAGAACATGTCCTAATAAGCGATCCATACACTACTATGACACAAAAGCGACCCTAGATATGTACATATAAGCGATCCCTGTTCAAACAATCTAATCTAGGATTCCATGTCATTTCCAATCTGTTCAATCTTCAAGACTTGATGGAAGACGTAGTCAGCAGACGTAGGTGCACTAACAAACTCCCCCTCGGATGTTGACGGAGTCTTCATAGATCTTTCCAATCTGCCTTCGCACACGTCTATCTACAATCTTCATCAGTCAACAATCTGCCTCTGAAATATCTGTCATTCCAAGAATCCTCGTTCTCTATCTTCATCATCAACAAACTCTTCTCTCTTGAATGTTGACTCGGTGTCTTCAGACTCCCCCTCTCACACAGCTGGGATCGTAGTCTGGAATTCAAACTTTCACTGGTTCTGAGATCGTAAACATGCTCCCATCAGGTTCAAGATCGTAACCTGGCACTTTAACACCTGCACAATCTCTACCTAACCATAAGTTTCTACAAAGATAAAAATTTTCAACAATTTAGAAACTATGTTAAATCAAAACAATAATGATTTTGCATTCAAGAATTTATAACTGGTTCTTATCAAAACATCTTTACTATCTATACACAAACATTCCCCAAACCAGTTCTTCAAGTTTAGCACTTTGAATTTTGAAAATCAGCATCTCAACATCAATTGTCGAAAATCTTTTTGATTTTTCAAAATTTATGCTAAAACACATCAAAAATCTTTTTGAATTTTCTGAATAAAAAAAATGCAGAAATTAAAATATTTACAAACAATATTTTTGTGAGTTTGTGCAAGAGGATCATATCAGTTATGAAACATATCACAAGCACCGTTAAGCTTGATTACATATTAAGTTCTAAACAATTTACCTAGATTGTCAGTATGTTTGTCCACTTAAATTTTCACACAAATTTCAATTGATTCGAGATACGATATTAATGTTTTAAAGACTTAAACTTAATTGTGTATCACTCCACTTGAATATACTCCCGTATCCGGATCCCAAATATTCAGTCTTATAGGTGAGTATACCACAGATGATATCTGTAAAGGGGTAGATGCTAAACCGTGAGAGCTCAGGTCAGAACTTCCGTTCAGCAGAGAGATGACGGCTCGACTTTTGGTGGGTCCCCTTTAGAGGATCTTTTGTTACAACAGCAAAGATTACCAATTTTATTGTTTAATCAGTTTGCTGAGGGCGGCACTTATGTTTCAAAGCTTTTTGCAGAAAGTATTATTCGGGGACTAGGTCAGTATTTCCATACAGCAGAAGTCCCGGAATAATACCCCAGATATCACTGAGCATAAAGACCTAGTATCTCAGAATACGGGACCTTTCAAACAAGATTTCGGGGGTTACCCATATATCCAAGAATAGTTACCCACGAATTAAGTAAGTTTGATTTAAGTTTATATCTCATTTCAATTTACTAAATGTGCGAAAATCTACTGACACATCCGCAGTAAGATTGTTTATCACATTTTGACTTTACAATTCTTTAGCGTGCTGTGATAGTCCACTGATGTACTATCATTTCCTCTTTTTCGCAACAAAAAACTCAATTTTCAATTTTATCATGTTTTTGGCTTTTTCAAGTTTTCTGATGTTTTTGGATTTTCTAAAAAATTCTTACTCCCCCTAAAATTCAAATACATCTAAAGAAAATTGAAAACAAACTGTACATAACATGACAACTGATATCGAAACACTTCAATTCTCCATCCGTTTGGCTTAAACAATCAGAACTCCCCCTCACAACAAAACTATTTTCCCATAATGATTTCAAAACACTTAAGTTTGTTTTAATCAGAATGGTTTTTCCGGAAAATAAATTCAGTTGTTTTTACGACTTGTAAAATTGGGGCAAAATCATCACATTGTTTACAAATTTCTTGAATGATAGTTAAATCAAGTCCAATTTAATGACCCTGATTTAACCACTTGAAAGATCAACTGGTTCTCGTTCTGAACCATTTATAACATCCACCAACATACGACCACTTGTAGATTTAGCAATTAAGTTTATCAAACCTGTTTTTCAACCAATTACCATCTTTTGGTTGAATTCTCAAGGTGCCGATTCCTACTCCTCGCTTACAAACCTGGGAGTTCTGGCAAGTCCTGCAACTTCTCAAACACAGATTTAGAAAGATGCCGATTCATGATCCACAATACCATCTTGGGATCTCCGGCAAGTCAGGTTTTCATTCTTGAAAAAATATATCCACCCAAGCCTGACCTTACTTGGGTGTAACTTCATCATTTTCATTGTTTCTTTCAACTGACCTGTAAACCCATCCTTTGGAAGCATAAAAATCCTGAATACTTTGGGCCTTACCACTGACCATTTTTCCAAAGATGCGTTTTACATTTCCTTTGAAAGTTTTTTCAACATCAATTTTCTTCTTGTCAGAATAAAACTGATTTGAAATTTCAACTTTTCCAATTTTAGATTTGTAATTTTTAGCACTTAGTGGCGGAAAATTCACATTGTCCACTTTCGAAACTTTCTTTACAATCTCTTTCTCAACACGTGGCTCCTCTGATTTTATGGAATCAGATTCATCACCAGACTTTTTACCTGAACCTTTTACAACCCATTTCTGATTTGTGGCATTGTCTATTCTTTTGGACGCACTCTTTGAACATTCTCCTTTTTCATAAGTTGAATTCTCAAAGCCTGTGAACTTCCGGGTTGACAGTTCAGTCTTCTCAACAACTTTTTCTTTCATTTTTCTTGAGACTTCTTGTTTTGGTCGAAATGTCTTTGGACAATCTTTCGCAACATGACCCACAACTTTACACTGAAAACAATATCTCTTTTCAACCTTCTTCGGGTCTTCCTTCTTCTTCATGTCCTCTTGCTTCTTAGCAAGGAATTCTTGATTTGTCTGATTTCTGAATGATTTCTCTTTTTCAGCTTCTGTAGTTTTTCCTGCAACAAACATTGTTTTTGGTTTATAAACTTTTTCATTTTTATAGTTTTTCTGTGGAACAAAACCAAGACCTTTCTTTTTATAATTACGATCATGGTTTGGTTTCTTTTGGAAACTATAACCACAATTGTAACCCATTTTCTTGTTGATTCTTTGTTGATCTCTTGAAGTGTATTGTTTAGGTTTTCCATTAAGATTGAAATCTTTTATTTCAGAAATATTAATTTCTGTTAATTTGAAAACCTTTTGAATCATTTCAAGTCTGACACTTCTTATTGGAAAACTTTCATCTGAATATAATTTGTCAGAACCTTTCAAAGTATATGCCACTTTGACTGATTCATCATTCAAATTAGATTTCGAAAGTAAAAACTCTTTATCATAAACCCGTTTGTCCTTTTTGACTGTTGGCTTTAACACACTGGACCCAGACTTTGACTCGGGTTTAGACTTCGGTTTTGATTCCTCATTGTCATCTGTGTCTAACACCTGATCGACCATACTTTTTATCAACTTTGACTCATGATCAGTGTCTGATGACATATATGTGACATCAATACTTTCTGGTAAGTTTTCCGACGACCCAGACTCCCATTTCAAATTGATTGCTTGATTGACTCTTTCTGAATTTGGATTTCGAGGTGAATATCCATTTTCGACCGGGGGCGGACATCTGTTATAAGATACACTCGGTTTCTTACCAGAAATCTTCAGTATTTCTTCATCTTTTGTCACAGATTTTTCTTCTTCAAATATCTTCACTTCTTCAAATGTCTTCAAATCTTTCACCACTGGGTAAATCCTGTCAACAACAAAAGTAGAACATGAGTAACTGTCTAATAATTTCTTTACCTTTTCAGTTTCTATCTTTTGTGTTGCCAACTCAAGCTCGAGATCTGCACATTTCTTTATGTTATAGTTCGCCGTATCAAGCTGTCTTAGGTAAGCTATCTTCAAAGTATTCATAGCTTCAGCTTGTTCACCATCAGAATCTGTATATTTGTTGATTTCTCTGTTCATTGTATCATACGATTCCTTCAACTTGTGAATATTGTGCAACAACTCATTGTTCTGCTTAATCAGCGAATCACAGTTCATGCATTTTTCTTGGACCATGACCGGTTCAGCATCCATTTTAATCTCAAATTCAGGAACTTCTTTGACTGTCCTGCTTGAATTTAAAAATTGAGCTCTTCTCAATTTCTCAGCTTTTGCTTCTTCCTTCAATCTCTCTTCCTCTTCAGCCTCCTCTATGAGCTTTCTTCGTCTCTCTTCAGCAGCTTCCATGACTTTTCTGCATCTTTCTGCACATTTCAAATCATAAGCATTAGCAAAGAAAGCATGAGAAGTGTTTTTAGACATCTCTTTGGCCATAAGATTTTGATCTGGACAAAAATCATCCCAGGTAAAACCTTCAACCATCTTTTCATCATCTTGTTCAGCTAGACACACTTTGCTATCTTTTGGAAGATACTTTTCCCAGGTAAAATTATCATATTTTCCCTGACTAACAACACATGCTCTTTTATCAGCCACATCTCTTCCATGAGCCGTTTGTGCCTGATGCTGCTGTGCTGGTTGAGTGATTTGATGATAGATGGCCTTCTTGTGATAATCATTGTTTCCGAAAGGATTCTGGGCACCAGTAGCTTCACGGTTTTTGCATTCCCTCTTGAAATGCCCCTTCTCCCTGCAACGAAAACATGTAACTTTAGATTTATCAAAACCTAAAGCTGAAACGTTTGCATCACGAAAATCATCACGGCCGGTAATTTGTTTAAACTTCTCAGCGCGTCTCATCACACTCGCCATACACCATTTTATATCCATCAATTCCATTTCTTCAGCATCAATTTGATCGTAATCCTCTTTCGTGAGCATTGGATTTCCGATCTTTCCTGCAACAAAACAACTATAAGATTCTAAAATCATCCCTAACAAAGACATTTGATTTTTTGCAATATCTTCAGTGTAGTCTTGATCATTTTCAAGGCTTAACACAATGTTACACTGAAGTTTTCTACCATTCTTTGTTACAGAGATGTTAGGATCGAAAGATGAAAATCTTGTGCTATTGCTTGATCCATGAGATGTCTTATTTTCAGTAGAATCTTTAACACTGTAAGCAGTTTCGATCTTAGGAGAAAACTTTGTTGAATCAGTAGCACCATGCTTGTAGTACAGACTGATATCCTGCTCTCCATCATAGTTCTTCATCCTAGCGATCTTTCTCTGCTCCATCTCTTGAGCTTCCAAATGCTTTATGAAGTCTCCTAGTTTCATCTTTTTATATTCCACTTTCTTGGACTTCAGCATCATCAAAAATGTTCCCCAGATTTCGTATGGAAGCGCATCTGCAAGTTTTTCAATTAATTCATCAGTATCTTTCTTAACACCTAACTTTGTCATATTTCTTACCAAGTTACAATATCTATCAATAATTTTTTTGGTGGTTTCATTTTTCAATCCCCGAAACAAGTCAAATTCTTTCTTCATGAGAGACATTTTGTTCTTTAACATATCATCACTTCCCGTAAACTTTGCTTCCAATTCTGTCCAAATAGAATATGCAGTTCCGTCATGTTGAAGCAGTATCAAGATATCTTCCTTTATCGCTTGCTGAAGTAGACTCACCATCAATTTCTCATCTCGATATTTCTTTTTATCTGCAGTACTCATCTCTCTAAGCGTTAGCGGAATACCATTCTCAATATTGTCCTTTGTGGGTTTAACATATGGTTCCTCAGTGTGTTCCCACGCATCAAGATGATAGGCTTCAACCCAATTTCCGAATCTTTCCGACCACACGTTGTAATCATCAATATCCATGAGTTTCGGTGGTTTCTGAGACGTTCCGGTTTCATTTTCAATCAAAGCATTCTGAGTAATCGAGACCGGGGTAGCAAAAGCGTTATAAAATTCCGTATCCATCTTTCAAATTGTTCACAAAATCACAATGTTTTCAAAAGCAAACTGAAATATACTGTCTTAATGAGCGGCCCAAGTACAATGTCAATTCAAGTGACTGATCAATAAGCGGTCCAATAAGCTTGTCAAATAAGCGTCCAAACACAATGTCCACTCGAGCGATCTGATCAAATAAGCGATTCAAAAACTTGACCTGATGAGCGATCCAAATACTGTCCGTTCGGGCGGTCCAACAATGTTAGTTCGAGCGATTCACACAGTGTCTGTTCGAGCGGACCAAGTGATGTTCGTTCGAGCGGTTCAGATGTTGTACGTTCGAGCGGTTCAGACTTTGTGCCTTCGAGCGGTCCAGAAACTGTCACTGGAGCGATTCAAACTGAATTTTCGAGCGGTTCAACCTTGAAATTGTTTCTATGAGCGGTCCAGATAGGTCTATTCGAGCGGTTCACACAGTGTATCAATCAGCGATCCAGAAGCTTACGTCATAATTTGAGCGAACCTGAATGAACAAATCACCTAAAATCTTGGTTTCTACTTCGATTTTAGATCTGAAAACTTCAAGGATTTGTTAATTCATGATTCCGAGTGCACTGTGTGATTTTGAGCTTGTTTTACCGTGAAAAATTTTGAAAAAGTGAAGAAAGTGTAGAAAATCAGAAGAATAGCAGCTAAAATGGCAAGAACTCCTCCTCCTGAGCTCTGATACCACTTGTAGGATCGATTGTTGACCTGTTTGAGTCGTTCAGAGAAGTTCGTATCCGAATTAAGAGGCGGAAACTAATAATTCGGTGCTATTGAAGCTGTATTCACTCTAATATTGCTGTTGTATTGATTTTCAACTCGATTACAAGGTTTGACAGCACTTCGGCAGCACTTCGTGGCTCAACCGGAAGAATACACCTCTATCTATGTGTTGTGGATCGCCCCTAAGACCTATTTATAGAGTTTCTGGTCTGCTCATACGACATGTCCGTATGAGCGACCCTACACAACATGACACATAAGCGATCCAGAACATGTTCTAATAAGCGATCCATACACTACTATGACACAAAAGCGACCCTAGATATGTACATATAAGCGATCCCTGTTCAAACAATCTAATCTAGGATTCCGTGTCATTTCCAATCTGTTCAATCTTCAAGACTTGATGGAAGACGTAGTCAGCAGACGTAGGTGCACTAACAAAACGACTGACAAAATCCACCAGATAAGAGACAACTTGGTAAAAGCTCGGAACAGACAGAAAACTTACGCCGATAAAAGACGCAAGCCCCTTGAATTTGAAGTTGGTGACTACGTACTCCTAAAGGTATCACCTTGGAAGGGTGTAGTCCGATTCGGCAAGAAAGGGAAACTCGTGCCTCGATACGTTGGACCTTTCAGGATTCTGGAAAGAATCGGAAAAGTCGCCTACAGACTCGAATTACCGGAGGAACTCAGTAACGTCCACCCGACTTTCCACGTCTCTAACCTCCGGAAATGCCTTGCTGATCATGATCTAATCGTACCACTCGACGATCTTCAGGTCAACGAAACGTTACACTTCGTGGAAAAGCCTGTCGAAATCATGGATCACCAAACCAAGCAGCTCAGGCGCTCTCGCATCCCGATCGTGAAGGTCCGATGGGAAGGCAAACGAGGCGCGGAGTTCACTTGGGAACTCGAAAGCGACATGAAGGCCAAGTACCCGCAGTTGTTTAAATAAATCGATCTGAAGCATCAAATTGGTATATCACGGTGTCGTGTAGCCTTCGAGCCTAATTTCGGGACGAAATTCCCTAAACAAGGGGAGGCTGTAACACCCCGTGTTTTCGAATGTCAAAGTCAAAGTCAAAGTCCAAATCAGCTTTGACATTCTTTGACTGTAGATAGTCGATTTTGTGTTTTAGTTGTATTATGTGGAGTAAGTGTTGTAATCAGCAAGAATCGAAGTAATCGAATGTGTTTTAACGCGAACCGATCTACGACTGTGAATGATAGGAAGTAACAATGCGATAAAGTTAACCTAATCAGTAATCAAACTGATCTAACAATCAATCGAACTCGAGACTCGAATCATGCAAATTGTGGTATTGATATACGTATGTGTGTGCCTTATGTGTTACTTGTGCGTGCTTACTTTATGTTTGGTGCGGTATTCAAGCAAATCAATCGAAACTCGAAAGGCAATCGAACTCAATCGAAACCGACATCGAAACATAACTTATGGAAGATTATATGTTAGATACAGTGGTTGGGATTAAAAGTAATTTGACTAGGAACTCTATCGTATCTGTATCATCGTTCATCGAAATCGAAACGTCGAAAATCGTCGCAAAACACTCGAAGTGCGTGGCGGATCGAACAGGAAGCATCCTGATCGAACAGGCCAGCCGATCGGCTAGCACCTTGCCAGCCGATCGAGCAGCCCACTCGATCAGAGATCCCAGCCGATCGGCTGCCACTTTCCTCTTTTGGAAGCCTATAAATAGGGCTGTCATTGTCATACTTTCCATTTTTGGAAAGCTCTGACCGAACCAGCCATCTTCTTCACCTTTTTCCAGATTTCTCTCAATCCCGGTAAGTTTTCCACTCTAATTCTTGTACGTTCTTAATCATTACTTGATTCTACACCTTTCTATCTTTCAAAACTTGGATTCTAACCGTGAAATCACCAAGATCTAAGTGTTCTTGGGTGATGTCATCATGGTGTTCTTGAAGAACATCATGTTTTGGCCTCATTCCACTATGATTAGCTTAGATCTAACCGATTTCCACATAAACAAGTTAAGATCCATCATGGATCTAAACATTTTCATGATGTAAAGGATTGAAAGAAGGATTTCCAACTTTCTTTCAACTCTTTTACACTCAATACCTTCAAAATCAATAGAAACGGAGTTTGAACCGGCTAACCAATCATCCAAACGGTTAAAAGGTTCAAGATTCGGGTTCTATGAGCAAGGTTCACCGATTTCGAGTTAAACTCTAAACCGACATTCCAAACCGTTCAACCGGCCGGACTTGGGTGATTCCTGTTCGAGCCAATGGAACAGGTGGGAACGAAGGTTATCATAGTTCAACACGTTTTCAAGATACCTTGAAAGAATGACAAATAAACAAACAGCCAAGTGTTAGACGAAAGGCCGACCAGGTCAGAAATGCTGGCCGAACGGCTAGGCTGTTCGAACAGCCCAGCCGATCGGACATGCCAGCCGATCGACCGGGCCAGCCGATCGGCTAGCATATGGTCCCACATTTCCACACTTTCGAAGTATAGTATTGACAAAGTAATGTTCAACCAAATGAGTCGCTCGATTGGTAAACATTACTGTTCGGATCATGAGATACTATGCTTCAACACTTGACCATTTTCACAACTTGTTCGTAGTAGAGAATGTCAGCCGATCGAACAGACTGTTCGATCGAGTAACATTCAGTTGAGGACTAACTTGAAGCTCCCAACCGATCGAGTGAGCTAGCCGATCGAACGAACCGTTCGATCGAACGACTTGAAAAGGTAGGAACACTTCAGTGTTCTCAAATACTGCAACAAAAACTTCAAAAGTTCAAATCCTCTAACACAAACACACTAGAGGAAGAAACAATCCACTCGAATGGTTCGGCCGATCGAGCCAACCGGCTGATCGAACAGGACTGTCCGATCGGATATACCAGCCGATCGAACAGGCCGTCCGACCGAACCTGCCGTTCGATCGACCAGCCCATTCGATCCCTCCATACTTGTTTACTTTTCCGCATTACTTATCGTTACGCTATCGAACTATTCAGGCTAATCTTACTCTCAGCGCTCCCTTCAATCCACAATCAATCACTGTGAGTATACTCGATCCCTTTTTGCTTTTAGCACTTTTGGGTGTTACATACGTTACCTATCAAATCACAATCAAACACAAACTATTTGAACGCTAACCAACTTGCATGTGCTATTTGACTAAATGAATGCTGTTTATTATGTTTACACGTGGAGTGCTATCTACCTGCCTTAGCAACATAGTACTATAGCTTGGACTCAGCACCCGTTCACACGGGGGTTGTTAAGGACAAATACTTGCACGGATTACGGTGGTAATCATGTATTGCGAACCGTCTCGGACGGTCAACCCGCAGTCGTTGGTACCGATGGTCCCATTTCGATAATTAACATGCATCGTTTTCCTCTGTGTACGTGCCTGGTTATGCGTAAACTATTCGAACTCTATATGCTACTATCAAACTTGTGTGCTCACCTCTACATTTTATGTATTGACTTTATTTTAACGTATGTGACAGGTAATTAGGATGCTTACTTGCTAGGAAAGCGAGGCAATAATAAAGCTTTAGAGCCCATCTAGCAGTTGTAGGTCGTAGCCTACCTAGGGGTCTTTAGAAGCGAATAAGCTATAGCCATGGAGCCGTTGGAGTTGTTCGATCAAGCATCTATGGCATTAGTTGTCTGTAGATCTTGTCCGGACGAGTCTTAATGACTCTGGGCAGTACTTTTAAACATTTGGTTTGTAATAAATTAAATCTGAGTTGTCGAAACAGTACTATTTGTTTAGTTGTATTCTATGATAACTTGTTTATTTATTTGGGATACGGTATGGGACGTATCGCTTAACTGAATTTGTAATAATAGTTGTTGTGGAAACTTCTGGACAATCTGTTTCGCTCAGTGTCGCGCCCCGATGATTCCACCATCGGTTGGGGTGTGACACCAGACTTTTCCAAAGTTTTCATAGTTGAGACAGATGCTTCTTCCAAAGGTTTAGGGGCTGTATTGATGCAGGATGGTCATCCTTTGGCCTTTATTAGCAAAGGTATTTCCACCCTACAACAAGCCATGTCTGTCTACGAAAAAGAGTTATTGGCTATTCTTATGGTGGTAAAGCATTGGCATCACTACTTAATCACTAAGCACTTTATCATCAAAACTGACCAAAGGAGCCTCAAATATCTCCTTGAACAAAAGGTCAGTACTCCTTTGCAGCAAAAATGGTTAGCTAAATTGTGGAGCTATGATTATGAAATTGTCTATAAAAAGGAGGGGAAAACTTGGTGGCTGATGCTTTGTCACGGGTAGAGGGTTTGGCTTTATTTCATATGGCCATGAGTTCCATAGACCCTTGTTTGTGGCCTAGGATTCAGAACAGTTGGGCACAAGATGCCACTGTCCAGGACCTTTTAAAGAAGGTGCAACATCAATCAGGGGTCAAACATTTTTCTTGGGATGGGACTGTGTTGAAAAGGAAGAATAAGATTGTTATTGGAGCAGATCCACAATTGAGGCAGGATATCCTTAAGTTGTGTCATTCTTCTCCAATTGGAGGTCATTCTGGGTATTTTGCTACTTTACAAAGGCTGAAGCAAATGTTTTATTGGAAAAAATGTGATAAAGATGTTAAGCAGTGGATCAAGGATTGTGAAATTTATCATAAGGCAAAGTATGAAAGGGTTGCTTCTCCAGGTTTGTTGCAACCATTGCCTACTCCTACTTCTATTTTTTCTGACATTTCTATGGACTTTATTACGGGTTTTCCTAAGTCTGCTGGGAAAGATACTATTTTAGTGGTAGTTGATCGGTTTACCAAATATGGCCATTTCATATCTTTATCTCATCCTTACACTGCTGCAAAAGTGGCCCAGTTGGTGTTTGATCATGTCTTCAAGTTACATGGATGTCCTAGCACTATTGTGTCTGACCTGATTCATTGTTTTTGAGTCAGTTTTGGAAAGATTTCATGAAACTGCAGGGGGTTCAGTTGAATTTCTCTACTGCCTACCATCCTCAGTCTGATGGTCAGACAGAAGTCCTCAACCGATGTCTTGAAACTTATCTTCGTTGCATGGTCATGGATGATCCATTATTATGGTCTAGGTGGTTGACTTTAGCTGAATGGTGGTATAATACCAATGTGCATCCTGCTATTGGCATGTCCCCTTTTGAGGCCCTATATGGTATACCACCTCCTTTACACATTCCCTTTATTCCTCATGACACCAAGATTGATTCTGTTGAAGAGTGGTTCCGAACTCGGGAAGAAAAGTTGGTTACTTTGAAGTCTAACTTGTGTAAGGCTAGGAATCGGATGAAACAATTTGCTGATACCAAACGTTCTGAAAGACAATTCAAGGTTGGTGATTGGGTATTTGTTAAGCTGCAGCCATATGTTCAAACGTCTTTGAAGAAGCATTCATCTCAGAAACTGGGACCTAAGTACTTTGGTCCCTATTTGATTGTTGAAAAAATTGGCATGGTTGCTTATAAGCTTGATCTTCCTCCTGACTCACAAATCCATCCCACTTTTCATGTCTCCTTACTCAAGGCTGCTCTTGGTCCAGCTACAGTCATAAATCATCTCCCACATGTTCCTAGAGTAATGGTGCAACCTCGTGCTATTTTGGAAAGAAAATGGAGTTGGTGTTCAAGTTCTAGTTCATTGGGATCAAATGCCTATTACCGAGGCTACTTGGGAAGATTTGGAAACTTTGCAACTTCGTTTTCTTTCTTTCCAAGCTTGAGGACAAGCTTGTTGTTGATCAGGGGAGTATTGTTACAATAATAAATAGTCAAGGGCCATTTTTGTAATAAATAGAAGTATAGCAAGTATGAGGGGATAATTGTAAAATGTTGATAGTAGAGGGTATTATTGTATAGAAGTTAGTTAGTCGTTATTGTAAGTCGTTATATACCGAATTCAGTTCATAATGAGAATAGCTTGGTTTGATCGAATTCTTCTTCTCGGTTTCTTGATTCTATCGTATCAGAACCAGAGAACCAATCGTTTGGTCGGCGCCGGTGGATTGGATTTGTTCGGAAATATAATTCCGGTGGTTGATGTTCTTTTTTTTTTTTTGAACGGCCAACAAACTCGATCCCGAGCACTCTCGGGGCACCCCCTGGACAATCGGAGTACTCCGAGAGTAACCCGAGTCCACCATCAATTCCGGGGAAAACCCGGTAACCCACCCGTCCGTAGGCACGACGGTGAAATTACCGGTAAAACCCGTTTGGCTCAAGGATCCAACCCAGGTTTCCCTGGGTCTTCTATCATTACCCACCAGTGCCTCACTCTGCATCAAGTGGGAGTCGAACCTGCATCTCTCAAGAGAAATGCAAGCCCTCCACTACTTGATCTAGAGATCATTGGCTGGTTGATGTTCTTCTGATGTTAAACTACTATTTGTTTTCTCTAGATAAACAAAGACGGAAATGCCTGTTTTTTCACGTATAAACCTCTCGGCATATCAGCGTTACATAGGCTTCATGTTACAAGGCGGTTTTAAAGCCTTTCTTTAACTTGCATACAATAATTTAAAGCATCTATTATGATTACCTAATTGTTTGTTTTTTTATAATCTTTTTAATTTATGTACCATTTTTATTTAAAAGAAAATTAAAAAAACATAATTTCAATAAAATAAATAAAAGATTACAAACTACTTAATAATAAAAAACTACATAGCTACTTAAAAAACAACCAACTTAAAAATAAAAATAAAAACCTACTAAAAACTACATATATTTTGCTTAGATTTTTGCCTTACGAGCCTCATAGATGGTAGAAATTGTATGATTTAAGTAAAAGTGGTAGGATATATATATATAGTGTGAATATTTAAAAATAAAAATATTTTTTTGTTAAACATTACCGTTGTCAAACGGTATACTTGAATGGGGTCCACCAAATAGAGTCGTTTAGCGCTCGTTATTGGGCCAACGGACCATGGATAGCGTCCCCCTTTGACGGCTGAAAAATGGGGAAGGGGCGCTATAGGGCGGCAAACATGCTGAGTTGGCCAAGGATGGTATCCCACATCCCCTGGTGTTACAGTTAATTAAATTATAATAATATAATAAATTCAAAGCAAAATTATAATAAAAATAAAGAGAAAATAATCAAACCAACCATTTTACGTGAAACCTTGGTAGTGAGTCTACAATTGCGTATCCATTTCATATTTTCATTAGTACCAACTTGAATGAATATGATAAGTGAACGTAATTCGCATTTGGTCATCAAAATGTCGTTTTTTATGATTGAGCCATGTAATAGTGGTGTATATACATGATGTTTGATAGGACTTATGGCTCTTTTCTATGTATTGTTCTTGGGTACTAATTTGTTTGTTTAAATTGCAAATTAAGAGACTTAACAATAAAGACAAACTCAAATGATTTGCACGAAAAATTAATGATATATGTTTGTCAATCATTTATAACCGTTTTTAGTTATGTTTTCTTATAAGGGGGTCGGGGCGTCCCGTGATGGTCCCTTCATCACGTGTTGTTAAGCGTGATACACCACTACCGCTAACATTGATGACGCATGGATTTTATAACTCGTGCTCCCCATGACGCGCTGAAGATTTCTCCTGATTCCTTCTCCTTCACTCCTGCTTCCTTCTCTCCTTCAGATGTGGTGAGTGATGGGCACCCCTACTGATGGAATCAAGCTCAATGACGTGACGCACAATGATTGGGTGTGGTGAGTGATGGAAAGTGGAGCACCCATACCCCCTAACCGTTTTAGTTAAGTCAAGTAAAGATTATTATGTTGACCATTGCATATCGGGTTAATACTTGGATAAGAATTTATCATATGATTTTTTGTTCTTTTTTGTTTTCTTTTCTTAATCTCAGTGAATCCAAGATTCCTATACATTACAACCAACGAATTACCAACATAAACATGCCAAAATCAAACTTATCTAGTTATCTTCGCCATCAAATGCTCATTGTGATCGAGGAGGAAATTTGGGTAGGGCTTAGCGAAGGGCTACAGTGGACACCACTCATTCAATTTGATGGCATTCGGAGAAGATTTGGTGAAACACCATGGTGGCAGCCACTCATTCTTCAAGGTTGTATCTTCGACCGGCGTCGTTTTCACCTCCTTTCCATGGTACCACCTCGGCCTTCTTTTCTTGTCAGGTTGTTGCTTTGGCGGTGGCGGTGGTGGCTCCTGCTACGGGGGTCAGTTTTGAGGCTAATGTTGGTGTAGATAGTGTGGTTGAGGGGGTTCGTTTTGGTGATTCAGCGGTTGTCGGTGTAGATGGCGCGGTTGACGGGGCTCATTTTGGAACTTGTGTTGATTTTGGCGCGATAACGACTTGTAAGGTAGCTTGTCCCGTGCTGAGCCAACACCTGGCATACAGACTCTTGGAACTTGTCGTCAGTTAGGTTATGAGTGTCCGTGATCGAATCAAATCTGATACCAAGTGATAAGAACCGTTTCGGGCAGTACATAGAAAACAACATAAAGAGAAGACAGCTGGAGATTAAGACCAAGAAAATCACCTATAATCAAAATACGACCCAACTTACAAAAACACTACTAATTGATGGAAATAACTACCAATATCACTAACCCACTACTAGCATAACTCAAAGACTCGACGTAATGTCGTAATGAAATAACTATCAAGAGACTAAAAGAATTTATTTCCTTTTTCGCCAAACCATTTTTAGCAAACCAGAAATTTATTGATAATTCACAGTTTAAAGGGTTATATAATTTACACATCATGTTTTTAAACAACGTCCAGTCTCAAGACTCGAGATATGAGATTTGAGAATAAAACATGAACAGTCAAGTCAACCTTTCACATTTTAGACAAGGGGCGACTCAAGCTAGCTTCGATTGATCCATGTGGTTCATCTGTTGGCAGGTACACATCGTCTTCAAACTGTCAACATACATCAACAAAAAACACTATACATAAGCACACAAAACAACATTTCACTTCAACTAAATGATCAACAAACTGAAAAACACAAAGTCTACCTTCACAATGACTGGATTGACTTTACTTGATAAATTTACCGGCAGAAAATGGATGTTGGGCATTTTCAAATGGACTGATGATATATCCGGAAACCTGGAATTATGTGCATTCATATATTAGCATGTTTATTATACAGATGCACACACAAAGGCGTTCATGACATAACCAAGAACCGTGAAATCCGCATAAACACAAACACATGCTTGTAGCACTGGCTAAATGTAATGAGAGAGAGTGGTTCTACAGCTACATAACTAACTTCTATTACAGTTGAAGTAATAGGTATATACGGATGTCTAGTGTCAACTTGAAATAACTTTTGTAACGAGTGAACCTTTAATATAGGATAGTTCAGTACAGAACCAATTTTAACTTTTATGTACATAACCACAGAAACCACATAAACGTTTGTACATATTGCCTGCATAAACATTTGTACATTGCTTTAAGTGTGATACATATAACGATTATGTAATCGCATAACCGCCTCACTTTCTCTCTCCACTGTATTTGACATGCACCAATAAAGGGTGAGCAAAAAACCGAAAAACCCAAACCGAAACTGAAAAAACCGATTTAACCGAACCGAAAGAAAAAAACGAACCGCACAAAAAACCAAAAAAACGAACTGAAATTTGCGGTTCGGTTACGGTTTTGCATTTTATGAAAACCGAAAAAAAAACGAACCGAACCGAATAACCTAAAAAATAATTTTTTAATGTTTATTATATATTGATTTAGAAATTATTAATGTTATTCTTGAATGTTAAATATTTATAATAAAAACATTAGAATTTTATTTATCTTTGAAATGATTTATCCATTGACTATAAGAAATACAAAATTAAACATAAAAATTAGATGCTTATCAAAGTAATATAAAACAAAATGTCTTAATAAAAACTTTGGAGAATATTAAGGGGGTGTTTGGCTAAGCTTTTTCACACCTCCTTAATAATTCATATTTAATTGGTACCAAATACCAAAAAAACCGAGCCGAACCGTTACTAAAACCGAAACCGAACGGTTTTCAAAAACCGAAAACCAAACCGAACCGTGCACACCCCTAGCACCATGCACAAGTGCTTATACAGTTCTAGCAGTACTCGTTGGTTTGTGTATATGTGTGTGTGTGTGTGTGAATAAAGCGTAGGGAAAGGAGATACCTGCCAAGAACAGCTTTTGCCATATCATAAAGAGTAGCCTGAACAGAGGGGCTGTACACGCCCTCTTTAGGAGGACCGAAGAAAGTGTCCATTAAAACCTTCTTCACACGGAGGTATTTTTCAGTGAATTGAAGTGGCTTATTGCTAATACTTGACAATGATTTAAATTGGTATCTGCATATCAGAATCATCACATTTACAATATGATTGAAAAATATTTCAGAATATTTAAAAAGGACAAAGAAGAGTAATAAGGTACGTACCTCCATGATGCAGAGACCTCTGTTGCAAGCATCCTCTCTCGTGTTTCAGGCAGTATTGTGTTTTGGTCACGTATGAAGCCCTCGAAACCCGACTGTTATTAAGACCGTTTGACATAGTTACTTGACATTTTTTCATCCAAAGAAAGTCATATTAGAAAGTATTTCAGGGTGAAAGTAGCATACTTGTGTTGTCTTCAGCAATGATAAACCAACAACACCAGAAGTCACCCCCAAAGAACCATTCTTCTGTACGATAACTTCGGTTGTATGTTTCTCAGATCCAAGTTTAAAGCCTATTCAATATGAATTATTATTACTTTTTTTCAATTTGTTATACATTTTTTTACAAATAATCATATCAAAGCAGAAGGAAAATTGGTTTTTAATAAACCAACCTTTGTCCCGTTGGTAAATAATAATCTTACCTACGTAATTGGTATACAGTAATCCTACCTACCAACATGTTGGTACTCAATGAACTTCCGTTAATTTTTTTTAACTGAAGTTAATTTTTAAGTTTTATTTATTACACAAAAAGTCCCTGTAGTTGTAATTTACTAGTTTTAACTATTTTATAAAACAAAAAAACCTCAAGGGACTGTAATTTACTAGTTTTAAAATAGTTAAAACTAGTAAATTACAACTACAGGGACTGTTTGTGTAATAAATAAAACTTAAAAACTAACTTCAGTTAAAAAAAAATTAACAGAAGTTCATTGAGTACCAACATGTTGATATGTAGGATTATTGTATACCAATTACGTAGGTAAGATTATTATTTACCAACGGGACAAAGGTTGGTTTATTAAAAACCAATTTTCCAAAGCAGAAATGTTTAATACAAATACACATTTTAGACTACAGCATGGTGCTTCTGTTTCAATAATACAATTTTCTTCCCAATAAACATTAAAACTTTAGCTTTACAAGCATGCTGCTATATAAATTTTGCATCTTTTCCAGATTAAACATGTGACTTAATTTGAGCATATTAAAAATTATGAAGCTGAATCTTCCATATTGTGAAATTGGTGGAATGACTTGCATTAAGTGAAACATGAAACTTTCTTAGTTTCTTACCATGATCGTGAGGTTGACCGTTCATGCTGATACGCTCCCAAGGCTTTTCAACAATCTTGACTATTGCGGTGGTAACCTACAAAAAAACAGATGAATTTTCACAAGAACCATAGTAATTAAGTGTAGCTAATCTGTAATTAATCAACCAAGTATAATAAATTTGATTTTGTGTCAGTAAAAAAGAACATAAAACTCCTTTAAGTCTTGTTCCTTTTCTTTTATCAACAGATACCATTTCCTGAGGTATCCAAATCAAATTACTTCTACAGAAATTACATCCAGCAAACACGATTATCCATCCGTGATTATTCAATGAAAAAATGTTTTGACCATTTAGATCTAAAATACCCCTCAATACATCTTGTAGACCAAAAGCAATACTAATTATGCCATCAATGGAATTGTAATAATTACAAACAATTTATTATCCGAACTTGAGGGACCTTAGTACCAAATAAATTTACCTGTGGATAGAATGAAGTAAAATGCTTAGCAAGTATAATTGCAAATTCCTCGACAGAAACTTGTTCTTTACACTCCTTTGCCTTCACATATACCTGCAATATCATCAACCAGTAAGTGATCATACTTTATTCTTATTTTGTGAACAGATCAAAGACGCCTTCTTGTCCTGACTTTACCCATTTCCAATCCAATTTAGCTTAAACTAGTATTAAGCACCCCCCGCGTTGCGGCGGGGGCGAACACCAGTGCCACACTACTGTCAGCGACCACCAACACTGAAGTTGTGGCGTGTTAATGCGAAGAAACTAAACCGAAACGTAAAACATATAAAAGAATAACTAAGTCGATCTAGGACCCGCGCGTTACGATGAACCTATCAAACGGGAAAAAATAGACGACGTAAAAACGTTTAACCACACACGCACGTTGCGCTGTGTTAACTCGCAAAATTTATAACGAAACGTAAAACAAAAATTTTGCGAAAAAATGAAAAGTATAGAGGACCAAAGTTGATGGTAAAAATGTTGTGAGGTTAAATTGCAAAAGAAGAAAAGTTCTTGGGTTAAAATTAAAAAAATCAAATACTTTTGGGTTAAAAGTAAAAAAGTCAATTTTTTTTTGGAAAACCCCCAAAGCATAAGTTACAACGCCTTTATGCCTAAACATGTCGAAAATTATAGTATTGGGTAATGGGTAATTTGGGGATTTTTGCCCTAATTTGACATTCGTAAATGTAAGCAAGTTATTCGACATCTCTAAGCCCTAGTGTTGTAAAAATCTAGACTAATCACCGATGAATCTGAATTTCACCTTGTCGGACCTACTAATCGATAGGCGGTCAAACTCGGACCACTTCCGTCCATGGTTTTTTGAAGTATTTGAATTGAACTAATATGCTAACGTTTGAGCTTTTACGTACTTGATTTGTTATGTTAAAGTACCTTTGTGAACTTTGAAGTATTATATCCAGATCTATGTGTGTGTATATACATAATTTGAAAACTACATATAAAAATTCCAAAAAAAAATCCAATCCTATTAATCAATATCAATCCCAATTATTCGCTAATCGGTACTTCACTAGCCGATAAGCGCCTAGCTATTGTCACAAGCCCTAAATCACTTCTTATTGTTTTGCATGTGATGTGATCGGAAACTAGATCTAGCATAATCACCTACATAGAGTTCAATTCTAAAACAAGCAGATCGTAAACAACAACATCGAATACATACATACATACATACAAATCAAATCAATCACATAAACAAAACAGTAAGCAGTAAAACAGATCACGTACAGTGTTTTTCATCGTATCCGTTGCGACGATATCGGAATTATCAGCACTCACATACGCATTAACACAATCAGAAAGTAAACTGATACTAACGTTCCATTCAACGAAGTTATGGCGGTTATCACCGGATCTCCAAACCCTACCGACTCTAACACGCTCCTTTCCATGCCTCTGCTCGAAGATGTTTCCGCCGATTTGGATTTGATCTTTGGTGGTCGCCATGTGCGTTGTGTTAATCGAGTTGGAAAATTGTTCTCCAGGTCCCACAGTCACACTCAAGTGTATGTTGTACAGTTTTGGATGATTACGCCATTGACGCCATTACTGTTGCTTAAATAGCTTAAACAAAGGGGGAAACAGTGGGTGTGGTGTGTGAATGCCCACGGAAAATGACTAGTGACGTTTTAATGGGCTGTGACTAGATTTGTCGGCTATTGTTGTGGCCCATCTACCAACTTTAAAATGTCCATGTCGTGGTTAGAGAAAGGAATCTAGTATGTATCGATTTAAGGGTGTAAAAGGGGCACTCACCTAAGGGTGTACGGGGCGTCTTCGGTGAGGTGGTTCGGTGATAGGTTTCCCCGATCGGGAACACCGCCGCCATCAAAGCGGGGTCCCGATTCGGGGTGTGAATTGGGTGTGGGTTCACCGCGTGAAGATGGCACAACTTTCGAGGGAGACCGTTGACAAACTTTCGAAACCAACTTTCGAAACCATCTTTCGAAGATGGCACAACTTTCGAAACCAACTCCCCTAATAGGGGAGTGCCGCCATCAAAAAGGGGTATTAGGGGAGTGTTAGAGGGGAGTTGACGTGGCTTATTCTGGTTGGTTACGTGTAAGAGGGGGGACTCACCTAAGAGGTGAGCACCCCTTACACCCTAAGAGGTGAGTCTCCTTTCTTACGCCCAACCAATCAACTAGTGTCACGTCAAGTTCTCTCTTAAACTCCTCTAACACCCCATTTTGATGGTGGCACTCCCCTCTTAGGGGAGTTGGGTTTTTTTTTTTTAAATTATGCATATTTATAAATTAAAAAAATATTAATAAAAATAAAAATTAAATAAAAGACATTTCATTAAATTAAAAAAAAATACATTCAAACTAGAAAAATAAAAATTTCATTCAAACTAGAAAAATAAAAAATACATTCAAACTAGAAAAATATAAAAACAAACTACTCGTCGTCCGAATCAACTTCAAGGTGAGGCAGATCTAAACTTCCGAGATGCTCAACGAGATCGTGTTTTAGTCTCCAATGCGTGTCTTCGTCAATGAGCTCCGTATAAGCTGTATCATCGAAGACGGGTTCGACTGGAGGATCTTGAATATGTACCGGTGCTATCGCCCTTCCGTCGTCTTTTATAATCATGTTGTGTAAAATAAGGCACGTATACACGATGGACCTTATCTTTTTCACCGTTTTCGAACGCATTGGACGATTTAGTATTCCCCACTTCGCCTTTAACACACCAAACGCCCGTTCCACATCTTTTCTTGCGGCCTCGTGTTGCCTCTTGAACTTTTTTTCATTCGGGTCGTGAGGATATGGAAAAGACTTCACAAACACGGACCAGGTAGGGTAGATCCCATCAGTAAGATAATACCCGCGTTTGTATAAGTGGTTGTTCACTTGAAATGGACAATTTGGCGCCGTTCGGTTTCGTTGAGCAAGAAATAATGGAGATTGTTGCAGCACGTTGATGTCGTTTTGTGAACCCGCCGGGCCACAAAAAGCATGCCAAATCCACAAATCTTGAGAAGCCACCGCTTCTAACATAACCGTCGGGTATTGATGATCGCCTCTCATGTATTGTCCACGCAATTCTGTGGGGCACATTCTCCAGACGAAGTGTGTACAATCCAGACTACCCAACATACCAGGTAGGTGATGCCTCTCCTCATGAGCCTAATACAATAGCGCAACGTCGTGGCTCGTTGGTCTACGTAGGAATTCACCGGCATACCTTTTACATACCGTCTCCTAGAAATATTCAAGGCACTCACGAGAGGTCCTTTCAGACATATTTAAATACTCGTCCCCCTCGTTTGGTGGGTTACCGGTTGCAAGTTGTTTAATCGCCGAAGTAACCTTTTGCAACGGCGTGAAACTTTTCTTCATTCTCCCGTCTAAGCCTTCTTTAAACCACTCGTCATACGCTTCCACGTCACTAACAATTTTTAGGAACAAAGACTTGGACATACGAAATCTGTGACGAAAAGTATCGTCATTAAATTTTGGATTTTCAACAAAATAATCGGCCATGAGTGTCTCATGGCCTCCCTCACGATCTCGACGGACAACTTTTTTTTTACTAGACGATGCTGTGTCTAGTAGCTCCGCTTGTTGGATGAGATTTTGGAAGAAAATTAAGCTACCATCGCTTGACGATGCATCTCCATCGTCGGGAAAGTCGGGTAGGGTAGAAAGAAACGGAAGCTTGGAATCCATTTTTGTGTTGTATTTGAAAGATTTGAGAGTTTGAGAGTGGTGGTGTGAGTTTGAGAGTGGTGGGTGTGGTAAAAAATTTGATTTAGGTTGGTTTAGATTTATATTGTTTAAAAAAGTTAATTTTTTTTTATAAAATTGACCGTTGTTCAACGGTCCATTGTCGAACATTGTGCCAAACCAAGCGGTGACTCCACACCGATCCCCATCACCGATTCGGGTCCCCGCTTTGATGGCGGCGGTGTTCCCGATCGGTGACTAGGGTCACCGAACACCTCCCCGAGTGGCGCCCCGTACACCCTAATTTGTTAAACTATGCGTACCGGGTAAGGGTGAATAATGTCCTTATTCTTGAGTGTTTTTCGTCATATGACAGTACAGTCAGTAAGGGTCATTATTGGGTGTTTTTCTAAAATGGGTGTAGTAGGGATGTAGGCATTATGTTAAAAAGGTGTAGAGAATTAAATATAAATAAAAAACAACCAAAAAATCTATTGGCCAAAAAAATGAAGCTTAAATGTGATTGGCCAAAAAATTGCCCCAACAGCATGATTTAAAACACGTCAAAACAAAAAAAGGCCAAACACGCCCAGGGGGTGGTTGGTCGGCGTGATTGGGCGAGATTGGTCACAAAAAACGCCCATTGGGCAGCCACTAAGGGTGGTCTTACGGTATTGGTTTAGTTTATCATAGTATCGTAGAATACTGACATTCATGTGTTCAGAGATGTCGACACGTGTTTTACAATTGGAAAATCATAAAAACGAATATTAGTGGTTTGGCAAGTATTGGTTCAGTTTGGTTACGATACCGTTATCTTACCATGTAACATCTAGTTTTGTGAACCATTAAGGTTATTTTAAAGTTTATAATTTATATATTGGTGAACGAGTAAGTAACGAGTAAAGTTGTTAGTTGAAATATGAGATATCTAGACGAGCTTTGGCTATTATAGGGAACCGTTTAATATTGATAATAAAATATATTATAATGGATTTTACTCTGTTTTTAATGAAACTTTGGTCAAAATGTAGATGAAAATATGCTCGTTCTAATGACATATTCGTCATTTTATAAAACGTTATAGTTTAAAAGTTATAAAAGAAAAACGAGTGAAGCAGCTGAATTAATTATAATATAATAATATAATAATAAAATTTAAAAACAACAAATGTGATAGGAATGTTACGTGTATGTGTATTAAGTCTATATATGTAACGTGTAAGTCTCTATACATGCAACGTGTATGTATGTATGCATGTAAGGATGCGTGTGTGGTATACATGAATCTTCATCATAAAGATTTATTTTCTTCAAAAAGACAAACTTAGCCGTCAAATTGGTTTTCTTCGGAACAAAGCAAAGCAAGCCTTCTGGCTATAGATAGAGATCAATAGGCCTGTAAATGAACCGAACGAACACGAACACAGGCATGTTCGTGTTCGCTCATTTAACTTTAACCGAACACGAACACAAACATATAATGGAACACATTGTTTTGTTCGTGTTCGTTCATTAAGAAATCGGGCATGTTCGTGTTCATGTATATTCGTTCGTTTAAAGCCTAAATGAACAATTCACGAACATAAATGAACACAAACAAACAAAAACATATTCGAATAAACATAAATTAACATGATTGAACAAACATGAACGAAAACAAATGAACGTAATTGAACAAATATAAAAAAATACAATTTAACATTAGTGAACACAAACAAATAAGTCTAATATATTACAGTTCTTCAAAAAACACATCTAAATTAGGATTTACATATACTAAAATTAAGTAGTTATTTATATAAATATTAAGTAAGTGATCAGTTACAATCTAAGAAAAAATTTCAAATTTCATTTTTTTTATTACTAGAAAACTCCATTACTAATTAGTTATATTTATATAAGTAATTAGAAAACCTAATTGAATTTATGGATTCTATTGGTATTGTTTAAACCGCTACTTTTTTGGAGCAAACCTTAGGGATGGCAGGCGACAACCGGAAACCAATTCCGGTGAACATTTAAATAAGGCTTACTATGTTTTACGTTTCTAATCTTCCAGATCAGTGCAGCGGAGCGACTTAGCAGGATTTGTAAGGGCGTATGCGAAGATTTTCGACATTTTTATTACAAGAAAGAGGGATAAACAGGGAAGAAGGTTTGGTTTTGTATCATTATTAGACGTGAAGAACGTAGAAGAGATGGAGAAGAGGCTATCCGATATTCGAATGGGTTCATTCAAACTCAGTTGCTCGGTTCGCACTCGGAGACGGTGAGATTATTAATCGGCAGGCAGCTGGTGGCAGTCTTGATCCTCCTAAAAAGGATGTTGTTCAAAAGCATAAGGGTATCGAACCGGTGATTAAAGGATTTAATGTTGGCCCCTCCTTCAAAGATGTGGTTCTGGGTAAGCCGGCTCATGTTACAGACGATACAATAATTCATTTACCGGACGATACGAAAGCATATGAGCAGTTTATGGGGAAGGCATTGATAGCCAGAATGGTTAACTTCGTCTCCTTGAGAGGAGTAGGAGAAACGGTGAAAAATATGACTTTGGGCAAAGGGAGGATTCAATATTTAGGAGGAATGTACGTGGTTGTGTCATTCATGAATATGGAGGAGGCGGAGATGTTCTGTTCGGAGGCACTAAGGAGGAAGGAGATGTTTCAATCCGTAGATATGTGGGTCGGACAATCACTGCCTTTTGAAAGAGTTGCATGGCTTCGTGTTCAAGGCGTTCCTCTACACCTTCTTTCAAATGACGTTATTAATCGGATTGGTAGAAACTTTGGCATGGTTATCCAGGAAGCCCAACATGGAGAAGCGGATGCAGACTTATCGTATGATTATGTCCGAGTGTTAGTCTCGGAAGGAAAAAGAATTCAAAAGGAAGTCACCATTCAATGTAAAGGAAGGAAATACCGTGTATGGGTGGCGGAAGAGACTGGAGACTGGGAGCCTGATTGTGTCCCAAAGCCAAGATGTGAAGAAAGTGTGTCCAATAGCCGGAGTACTGGTGCTCGACAGCCGGAGGTAGAAATTCTTTCACCGGATTCTGCCCCACCGCCGAATTCGAATTTCGTAACGCATAAGGAAAGATCCGCTAATCATGCTACGGGTTTGGAAACTTTAAATGGGAGAGATTTTGTCGGGATTTGTTGTGAAGATACGACGGTTTCTTTGGGTGATAGGGCAACAAAAAAGGATGATAAGATTGACTCATTGAAGGTTAACAAAGTTACCAAGAATAAAAGGAGAGATAGAAAGATTTTGAAAAGGTGTAAGGCAGGCCTAGTTCATCCTAAGTTAGTGTCTGTGGATTGCAGGCCCAATAATAAAAAAAGGCCCAGGTTGGATGTGGATCCTAGTGGTCTAGACCCTTTTGGCTTGGATTACATTTTGGGCCTTAATAAACAGCTTGTGGCTGTCAACTCTTCATCTACAAAGGAGCAGGAAGATAGTAGCACAAAGCCCCAGGAAGGTTACGAAGAGATGGCACCTGATAATGGCTCTAGAGTAGACACAGAGGGTGTCGAAGGGTATAAATATTATCATGTGGCAGAGGAGGAGCATGTCACTGAACCAATGGGAGATCAAACTGATACTAACAACCTAAGGGCAGATGTAATCAAAGAAGCCGAGGACACCGTGCAATTGGGGATTAAGGTGGGCGCTCAACTACAAAATTTTCAACAATTGGTGGTAGATACAGAATCGGTACCGAATTGGTACTTAAGATCTTTTGGTTCGGCAATTTTTGTACCGGTACCCAGAACAATTTGCTCACCTCTGACCACGGATTTCATACGAACAACATCGTTACTATACAACTTTTTTGGTTGATTTTCTTCGGTTATCTTTTAGTGTTTTTTTCTACATTTTCTTTTTATTCTTGTCAGCAGTTCCGTTTGCAACATGCTCATAGTGATTTCAAAACACATGTAAACACAGACTAAATAACAAAAGAAATTCGCCGCAACACGGCGAACTTCTTTAAACCTAGTTTTTATTCTTAACTAGAATTACAACCCGCCGCGATGCGGCGGGGATTCTTTAGTTATAACTAAGTTGATTTAAGACCCGCACGTTATGTTGAACATGTCAAACAGGAAAAAAATAGACGATGTAAAAACGTTCACCCACACACGCACGTTGTGTCGTGTTAACTCGCAAAATTTAGAACGAAACTTAAAACGTTAAACCAAAGACGCACGTTGCGATGGTGTTAAGTCACGAAATCTAGAACGAAGCATAAAGCGAAAAATTTGTGGAAAATGAAAGCTATAAAGGACGAAAATTGAAAGTAAAAAAAGTTGCGAGGATAGATTACAAAAGATAAAAAGTTTTGGGTTAAAAATAAAAAGAAACAAATATTTTTGGGTTAAAAGTAATTTATGAAATACTTTTGGGTGAAAAGTAAAAAAAAAATATTTTTTTTTTGAAAAACCCCCAAAACCAAGGTTACAACAACCATATGCATAACCATTTTTTTTAAAAACCCTCCAAAGCCAAGATTACAACACATATATGCATAAATATGTTGCTTGTTTATAGTGTTTTAATAATTAGGTTTATATCATACATTTTGTTAGTTTTGTAGTTAGAAAATCGTAAGAGATGTTGAGATGAAAATCTGAGTTATTATTATTATTTTTTTTTTGAAAACGATGACTTTCTTGTATTAAGCTACTGTACTCTTTAAATTGGAGAGCCCCGTTACCTTACTCCAGTCAAACTATATTGTCTTAACCGGGTCCACGCTGGCTTCAAAGTTTGACTTAGGCGTTCCCCCTGGACCGTCGGCTGTCATTTGACAGTTGTTGTATCATCACAAGAGCAGAACTCTCTGGTGTAACACACGGTGGGATGAAAACCCGGGTGGGCTCAGGATGTAGCCCGACACCTCTTCAAAGAGGCTAGGCTCTATCCATCATTATCTAATCCACCAAAGTGACATAAGTGAGGATTAAACGTGAGTCTCAATTGGAGAACCCAACTCTCTCTACACCAGGCCACAAATGGTGAATTTCCGGTTGATAGAGGGTTGAAAAAACAGAACTTTGTGACATTGATTAAAAAAAATCTTGAATCCAACAGTACTATAGATATCCATCTGGATAGTCTATCTAGATATGAAATATCTATGTGGACTGCAACTTATTTGTTAATGTATGGTAACGTTGCCATTTGAACTTGTATATTAATAAAACTTTACGTTTTGTCAAATAAAAGAAACACGTACATATGGTTGTATCGCCACTCAAGATGTATGGTTTCCAATATTTTCCTACTAAAGATGTATTCACAAGTTGATCTGAAAAGGGAAAATATACTCTATTAAGTGTATAAAGTTTCTAAAATTAGACTAAAGCTAACTTGTTTGATCTGTATCATACATACTTTTCATTTATAGGTTAAATAAAGTCGATCAACCCAATTTTGAGGCATTAAATTAAAGTTTATAAAGATGCGTAAAATATAAGTAAACCAATAGTATAAACAAGCTTAGTGGATACCAAAAATAAGATTAAAAAGTGAGAACTTTTGTATAATATGTTTACTTCTTAAAATACAACACAAAAAGTTGTCTTTTTGTATCTTCTTTTTCCATATTGTTGTTCACAACTCCCACAAGCCACATGATATAATAAGAAAGCTACAAGAGTTTACATTGAAATCCATGCATCCTTTTCAACCTTATAATTTAAAAAAAAATATTAACTATTGTTACACTGCATCCTGTTTTCCTACAATAGTGAATAAATATAGATTGAATAGTAGTTCTCTATATATGAGATTACTATTTATATTTGATATACTCCCTCGTCCCATTAAAAGTGTCATATTTTGAATTTTCAAAAATTTTATTTATAAACTTTGACCTTAAATAATTTTGTTTGTGTTAGATAATATTTGATGAAAGTTATATGATTTGAGTGTGTTTTACAAGTGTTTTTATCGGGTTAATTTTCATCAAGTTTTATATAACACAAAAAATATATAATTAAAGTCAAAGTTTATAAATAAAGACTTTGAAAATTCAAAATATGACACTTTTAATGGGACGGAGGTAGTATTTTTTTTCAAATGGTATAATGGTATATCGGTTGTAAATGAAAGAAAAAGAAAATATAATTAATATTATTTAAAGATAGACATAAAGAATCGAACGTGGAAGGTTTTAAAAGATGAAGACACTTTATAGATAAATTTGTTGTTTGGTTAAATACTTACATTATAGAAATGAAAATAAGAATCCAATGGAAATAGGGTTGTAAACGAATAGAACGAACACGAATAAGGCCTTGTTCGTGTTCGTTCGTTAAGGATATAATGTGTTCACGGACGGTTTATGAACTCTTACAGAACGAAATTTCGTGTTCGTTCATTAAGGAAAGGAACGTGTTCACAAACACAAATGAACACAGATAAAATCGACGAAGACGGTGGTGGCTAGAGGTGGATGGTAAGAGGGAGCAGTGCTAGACCTTGAAGCCCTAATCGTTGAACAAAGGTCGATAGTATTTTTCGAATGAATAACGAGAAGGAAAGTGGAACGCTGCATAAACAAGTTGGAGATGGGGTTTACTATTTTATTTGTCTGGGTAACGAGATAAATAAGAATTAAAGAATATAAAAAGTTTAAATAAAATAAATAAATGTTAAAAAATCTTTCATGAACGACATAAACAAACAAACATGAACGAATTTTCATTAACACATTACCAAACGTTCACGAACACAATTGAACGAATGAGACATGTGTTCGTGATCGTTCATTTAACTAACCGAACAAAATTTACTGTTCATGTTCGTTCATTAATTAAACAAACAGACGTAAATGAACCTCCCGTCGAATAGTTTACGAACTGTTCACTGAACGTTCAATTATTTTACAACCCTAAATGTAAATGTTCTTAGAAATGACAAAACAAAACAAAACGGACCATTACTTAGAGGGTGTTTGTTTTTTGTGAAAAGCTCTTCATGACCTCTTATGTCTGTCCCACGCAGACCAGGCGCAAACGTTTGAGTCTGCAGTGTGTTTGTTTTCTCGAATACCTTCCATTAAAAAGGGTCTGCGAGACCTTTTCTTGGTGCAGATGTGGGTCTATGTCTTCTAACATCTTCTCCACTCTTTCATTTTGCCTAGATACCACAAACAAAACACCCCCAAAGAAAACTCTAGCTCCTTCTTCATCTCCTCCCTTCTCCCCTATACACAGACGCCGCCATAGCACCTCCGCCTCTTCTCCACGCGGACGTCGTAGGTCCCCCTCCTCCACGTTGCGCCGTCGATCCCACCATTCCTTCAGCCAGCCGTCGATCCCACCATTCCTTCAGCCTGCCGCCGTAGGTCCTCCTCCTCTTCTCCACGTTGCTACTGCCTTTCCTCCCCTGCCCGCCGAAACAAGTCCTGCCCTTCCTCCTCTACTGCTTCGCTGAAACAGGTTATGAATTGTTTATTTCAAGAATTGATTTTTTTAATGTTATGAATTGTTAAAGATTTCTGATTATTTCAAGAAATCTGATTATAATATTGTTAATGGATTTAAACACCCCCAACTATGGCCATTTGGCCGCTGGCACTCTCAACTTTGACTTTGGCTCACACCACTGCCAACTTAACACATTGATTGTCATGACACTCCCTCGTTAAATATTCACTAACCAGGTTAGTAAATTTAACCTATGTGGCAATTTTATCTGATGTGGCATGTATGATGTTTCATTTAAATCTGATGTAGCCAATTATTTTTTTAAAGAAATCTAAATAATAATTATTATATTTAATAATAGAGTAAATTACAAGTTTTGTCCTTTATGTTTACATCAAATTGCAGGCGTTGTCCTTTTAGCCAAAAGTTTACAGGCGCTGTCCTTAACCTTTCAAAATCTTACACGTTTTGTCCTTTAGGCCAAACCAGGTTAGAAATCTCAGTTAAAAACTGTTATGTGCAATGCACATAAGGGTAAAATGGTAATTTCCCTCTCAACTTACTCTCACCGTTTCAATCCAAACCCTAACCTCAAAAACATCAATAAAAAAACTTACTTTCCCCATTTCAATCCAAACCCTAACCAATAATCCTTCACACAAATGGCTGATTTCAAACCACCTTCATTCTCACTAGGCTTTGATTTCAACCAAACTGAAGAAAACAAACCTCGGTCCGCCACGAATCATATCGAGGTCACCGATGAAGATTTTGAAACCTTAACTGTCCTTGACTCAGACTCTCAAGGTCAGGATTCAGTTCCGACGCTGAAGTGCCTTTGGATTCGGTTGAGAGGAAGGGGGGTTTGGATTGCTCTGTGGTTGTTGATGATGAAGGTATCGATGAGTTTTCGTCGCAAAAAAGGTAATTGTATAGGTTGTTATGGATGTTGTTGATTGAAAGTAGGATTATTTAGCTAATTGTGTTGAATCTGGTTGCCAATTTATTCTTTTTAAACTCTAATGAAGTTAAATGATGTAAGAGTTATTGTTATCAAGTTAAGTATAATGAATGTGATGCGATTTAGATTCCTGTTGCCCTAAATTAGGGGTGTTTATTATCCAGTTTCACACTGATTAAACTGAACCATATTCGGTTTTTGGTTTAAACTGAAAACTGAACCATATTCGGTTTTTGGTTTAGACCAAATTGGGTATCCGGTTACCAGAACTGGGTATTCGGTTAAAGCGTAGGAATCAGAAGTTGTTACGCTATGAAGGTTGATTCAAAAGGTGACGTGTCGGCAGTTGATCGGAGACGATCGGCAGAGTATTCCGAAGGCGGTGGAGGTGTGTCGGTGAATACGTTTTCCGACGACAATGAGATCGAGGCATTGCACATGATAGGTGGTTGGTATGTTTTAATGAAATTCTTTTTATTTTAAATGGGGTTGAGAGGGAAAATTACCATTTTACCCTCATGTGCTTTGCACATGACAGTTTTTAACTGAGATTTCTAACCTGGTTTGGCCTAAAGGACAAAACGTGCAAGATTTTGAAAGGTTAAGGACAACGCCTGTAAACTTTTGGCTAAAAGGACAGCGCCTGTAATTTGATGTAAACATAAAGGACAAAACCTGTAATTTACTCTTAATAATATATATATATATATATATATATTATATGTGTATTTATATATGCAGAGCCCCTATCTCTCTAGTTATCCCCTTATCTGTACATCTCCATCTCCCCCTCCCTCTCTCCACCAACAACTGCCACCATCAACCATCACCGCCACCACTTCCTCACCTGCTAAATTCAAGAATCCTCATCAGAATTTCACCCAAAATTCACCTAAATTTCCCCAATTCAATCGAAATCCCTAATTTAGTTGCACCCAAAATCCACTTTACAAATTCAATTAGCCAGAAATCCAGTTTTCATTCAATTAACCCTAAACATGATCAGTTCTGATGACCCCAAATCATCATCTTCCCCAATCTTCAACTGATCGTAAACTATTCACTGTACACCCACCGATTCCACAAAACCTAACCCTAATTCTTCATTCCAACGCTCCGATTCCGTCAAGAACTTCCCCGATTCAATCAAAAGCAAAGTTAAGAGCCTATGCAGCATATTCGAAGCTCGTAGGGCACCAAAATCCAAAACGCAAACGAAACTGAAACCAGAAAAGTCAATTTCATCAAACGAATCGTCTGCAATTCGATTAGCTGGAACAGAGGATCGTGTGGTGATCTACTTCACGAGCTTACGTGGAATCCGAAGAACGTACGAAGATTGTTACGCAGTAAGAATGATTTTGAAGTTCTTTAGGGTTTATATCGACGAACGAGATGTTTCAATGGACTCTGCGTATAGAAATGAGTTGTTAAACATCTTCGTCGCCCACCACCACCACCACCACCGCCGCGGCTCCACCTCCACCACCGCCATACGTCGCTTGTGTCTTCACCGTACGCCACCACCAACCGGTGGTGGCCGTTTAAATGTTCTGCAACAGGAGGGTGTCGGAAGGGGGGTATGGCCGGTAATCGGATCCGGTCGCCGACTACCAGACACGAGAGAGGGGTGCTTGTTTTGAGTGTTTTGCCTGATTTGGGGTTCAATTTAATGATTTGGGGATTGATTTAGGTTTTATAGGTGGGTGGGTGTGGTGGTGATGTAGAGGTGCAGCGGTGGTGGGCGGTGTGGTGGTGAAGGTGGAGCTGTGGTGGTGACGGTGATGAAGGTGGAGGCGTTAAATAATCACTAACCTGTTGAAGGTGGAGCTGTGGTGGTGACAGTGGGTTGCAACTTGAGAGATTGGAAGGAGATGATAGAGAGAGAGAGGGGGGATGTTTAAGTACAGAGGAGAGAAGATTTATATATTATTTATTTAATTTTATTTTACTTGAGCTCCACATCATCTTGCCACCTCATAAAAAATAATCCATGTCATCAAAAATTGAACACGTAAGCAAAAAGAACTAACCTGGTTAGTGAATATTTAACGAGGGGTGCCATGACAATCAATGTGTTAAGTTGGGAGTGGTGTGAGCCAAAGTTAAAGTTGAGAGTGCCAGCAGCCAAATGACCATAGTTGGGGGTTTTTAAATCCATTAACCCATTATAATATGTTAAATATGATTATAATATGTTAATTGTTAAAGAATTTTGATTATAATATGTTAATTATGTTTATGCTTATTAGAGACTTGCAGAAGTTAAAAAACAAACAGTTTCTTCTTACAGAGTGCAAAGGTTTAATCCATCTCTTCTACTGCTACAGATGTCTGCAGATGTGGTCCGCAAAATGCTTACGTTTTACCTAAAAAAAAAAAACAAATAGCACCTTACTACTACATGGACTTATTTTGTAACTTACCCATCCCAGATAGATTGACATGATCAAAAAGCAACAACCTTCTTCACCCACACCCAACATCCAAAATCTCTTCATTCTCTCGTAGATCATCATCCTCACCGTTCAATTAGGGTTTCAAATCCAACACAAACCTTGAATTACCACACACAAAATTGAAGTAAAACAGCAAATATGAGGAGAGTATTCGGCGTTAAAAAAGACAAAGAACCGCCTCCTTCTGTTAACGACGCCTCTGATCGGGTAATTCGATGTTATCATCTTTGTTTTATTTGACCAATTGTTTGATTTGAGGGTTATTAACTTATTATCATGATTAGATATTGTTAGGGTTTCTTATTTAGTGATTATTGAAATGGACGATTGATTGGTTTAAGAACTTGTATTAGATTAATAAAAGAGGTGAGACTGTGGATGAAAAGATCAAACGGCTTGATGCTGAGCTTGCTCGATATAAAGAACAGATTAAGAAGACTAGACCCGGTCCAGCTCAAGAAGCTGTCAAGGCTCGAGCTATGAGAGTTCTTAAGCAAAAAAGAATGTAAGATACTTCATACTTGTAGTTAATGTCACTATTGTAAATTAGGGCTAGGGGTCTTTATTATATTTACTGTTGAAATCTACCGAACTCGGTTTGAGATCCGGATGGTTTGGTTTTTGCGGTTTGTTGGTTTTAATAGTTTGGTACAGTTTGAAACTTGAAACTGGCTGTGTAAACCGTAGCTAGCAGTCTATTATAGCTTTTGTAACACCTTAGGCAAATCATGTAGTGTAAAATGCGAGAATTCGAGTAATTCCTTCCAGGATGGGTGACCTTTTGGGAAGTATTCACTTGAATAACTCGAAACAAAACCGTGAGCTCCTGGTGGGCAAAACGGACAATGTTTGGTGGTATGAGGGTCCGGATGTTACAGGTATATGCATGCGTCATTACGTGACATAAATTGAATTACAATCTTCAATTGTCTTTTGAAGGTATGAAGGACAACGTGACATGTTATATAATCAAACATTCAACCTAGATCAAGTGGCATTTGCTTCAGAAGGGATTAAAGATGCTCAGCAAACAGTATGTTTTAAGATTCTCAAGTTTTTGTTACTGGTTTTTTTACGTCGTCTACTCATCTTTAACTTGCAAAGTTGCAATATCTTTTATATTTATTGTGCTGTTGTCATTTTTAACTTTTGCATCTTTCAGATGTCGGCTTTGAAATCAGCAAATAAAGAGTTGAAAGGAATGATGAAAACCGTCAAGATTCAAGACATTGATGTTAGTATTGTACATTTGTACTGTCGTATCATTTGTTTTGTACCTCCCTTTCTGACTCTAATTGAATATCTTTTTAATTGTTGACCGTTTACTATATCTTGTATAGAACTTGCAAGATGAAATGATGGACATGATGGATATCAGCAACGAAATACAAGAATCTCTCGGTAGAAGTTACAGTGTGCCCGATGATATCGATGAAGATGAGCTTTTGGGTGGTAAGTACACATTTTTCTTTTCATTTCAAGTATCAAAATCACTTTCGATCTGTTTGGATCGTTGATTTCATGATTAAACACTGTTTATGTTTGGATATGCAGAACTTGATGCGCTCGAGGCTGATATGGGGCAGGAAACTGAAGGTGAAGGGGTACCGTCATATCTTCAACCTGATAACGAGCCTGATTTGAGCGAAGAACTCAACTTGCCTTCAGCTCCAAGTGGACAAGCGGTGCCAGCTGGCAGAGTTAACAATCAGGTGACTTTTAAATACTCCTGTGTTAGTTATCTTATCGCTAAACAGGTCGATTTGGGTTTAGGTTATTAAATGGAACAAAATCATTTTTTTAACTAATAATTTAATATAGGAGTAAAATGCCATTTTCATCCCTGAGGTTTGGTCAGTTTTGCGACTTTCGTCCAAAGGTTTGTTTTTCCGCATCTGGATCCAAAAGGTTTGAAATCTTGCCATTTTCATCCTGCTCGTTAACTCTATCCGTTTTCTCCGTTAAGGCGGGGGTATTTCCGTCTTTTTTGTTAACTTAAAAGGCAATTCGGTCCAATGGATTCGGTCAGGGGTGTTTTAAATGCTTGTACTGTTGTACATAAAGTGAAAGACTTGAATGCCCTTTAAGTTAACAAAAAAGACGAAAATACCCCTGACTTAACGGGAAAACCGGATGGAGTTAACGAGCTGGATGAAAATGGCAAGATTTCAAATCTTTTGGATCCAGATGCGAAAAAACAAACATTTGGGCGAAAGTCGCAAACTGGCCAAACCTCAAGGACAAAAATGGCATTTTACTCTTTAATATCGTGTATAGATTTTATGATCATATTTAACCATCTTAAGTTATTTATAAGAAATTATATTCTGACCAACCGACATATTTCAACTAGAACCTGTTTTGACCTGCTATCCAACGCTACACTGGCAATAAATTGCCATCTCTACCCGACGCATGTCAAGTTAAGTAATTTTATTTTTGTTTGGTTTACAGCCTGTGGATGAACATGGGTTTCCTGCTGTCCCTCATGCATCACTTCGCACTTAAGCCCGAACCGCTTGGCTATTAGTCTGTTTATTCTTCGGCTGGCTGGCTTGGCATCTTTACTACTACTACTACCACCTTTTTACCTCTGTAAACAATAGTGTGCATATCCGAACATGATTACTTTTATTTGATGTCATTTAGAATATGATCTTATGAATAAACTCCTACATTTGGATTATAACAAGTATATAATAATGTTTACTTTTATCTTGAAAAAAATGGAAAAACATTCCCATTTGTTTTTAACATAGATGCCAAGTTAAAAGTAGCCCCTGATTATATATATGTTCCCGTACTATGAAATTAGACTCGTTTTTGAGTTTCTAAATAATGGCTAAAGTAACGGGAAATAAGTAAATAACAATTGATACTGCGATGTACTGATTCGAGGCTTGTGATGAATTGCTGCGCAAGAATGAACGGTGGTGATATTCGATTGAGTTTGCTGATAAACGGTGTTTAGATGTGTAAAATGAAATGTAGAATTCGCAATAGTGATGGTTTACCAGCTGATCGCAATTTGTAACCTCTAAAAGAGATGTAATGGTTGGATGCACCGCTTCATAAAACTTTCATCGCTAGGCACGATTGCGTCTTCAAACAGATACAAGAGTAAATTGTTGTTTTGGTCCCTGTGGTTTATTGTTGATTGCTATATTTTACAATTTTGAAACGTCTTGCAATTTATACACCAACTATCAAATTTATAAACTTAAATCGATTTCAAACACAAGAAATACTTTTACTAGATCTAAATACTACAAACAGCGCAACACTTCGAAATCTTGATAAGCCTCTACGGATCAAATCACCAACATGATAATCTGATATCAAAAACCTTAAGAACTAACGAGTTTATGACACAAAAAACCCTAGATCTAAGACTTTTCTCCAAAGACTTCTAAAGACACGTACACACTGATGGTGTAAAAATATGTCCCCTAATGACTCATTAGTCCTCATTTATAGTGACCCGGAGAAGAGATCCTGCTTCAATACTTGACCCACATCAAACTTGTTCCAATGATCAAACCATGGTTCACTATACATACAAAATAAAAGAACAATAATTAATATTAAGAATATTATAAACTTTGATAATTAAATTGGTATTATTCATATATTTTAACACCCCCGACAATTCAATAACCAAAAACACAATAATTTTTCCACAATACCAAACAATTACCAAGATTTTTTTTTTTTTCAAATAGTACCAAACAATTACCAAGATTTTTTTTTTCAAATAGTATAATGAGTTTTAAATTCAAAACCAAGGAAAAACAATGTCATGACATTAGAGATATTACATATACCAATTTTTTTGGTAATAACAGAGAAAAAATATTTTGAGTAACAATGAATCACTTGATTTAATAACCATATGAGAAACAAATCTCATAAAACCAAATAGTCACAAGACTATAAAACCTTAGAACGCTGAAAAGACTCGAAAGATATTAATCTCTTTCTTAAAACTTCATGTATGAAAATTAGAAACTTTAGCAAGAAAAACTTCATGTATGAAAATTAGAAACTTTAGCCAGAAATTACATATATTTCAGCTTCAAGTTTCAATCTTTTACCCATAGAGCAAGTAAAAATAATATATTTATCAACTGACCATATAAAAAATTGACCAATTAATCTCTTTCTTAAAACTTCATGTATGAAAAGTAGAAACTTTAGCAAGAAAAACTTCATGTATGAAAATTAGAAACTTTAGCCAGAAATTACATATATTTCAGCTTCAAGTTTCAATCTTTTACCCATAGAGCAAGTAAAAATAATATATTTATCAACTGACCATATAAAAAATTGACCAATTAATCTCTTTCTTAAAACTTCATGTATGAAAAGTAGAAACTTTAGCAAGAAAAACTTCATGTATGAAAATTAGAAACTTTAGCCAGAAATTACACATATTTCAGCTTCAAGTTTCAATCTTTTACCCATAGAGCAAGTAAAAATAATATACTTATCAACTGACTATATTAAAAATTGACCAGACTTCCTTAGCCCTTGCTTCAGTTCTTGAAGAAACCAATATTCCAACCCAAGTACTCAACATCAAAGTCTTATTCGAGACTAACCTCAAATATGATTGAACATGTAAAAACTCATTTTTTTCCTTCATATTGGAACACAACATATTGATATTTCTTGTCGATCAAAAATAGAATACTAAAAAATACCCCTTTTTTATTTTGACAACATATTTTTTATATCTAAGAAAACAAACATCATTTTTAACTAGAGACGAAATATAAACTATGTTAAAAAAAACTATATGTATTGTGTTAACACTCATCTTTCAACATAAGGGGAGGAGGGGTGGTTCACTAGTGATAGTTTCTATCACTCCAACTATCCAATAAAAACATGCCATGTCATCAACCAAATTTCTATCACTTGTGATAGAAATGTAGGAGGGGTGGTTCACTAGTGATGGAATTCTGTCACTCCCAAACTTTTTTTAATTTTCATTTTAAAATTATAAATTTCACTAATTTTTTTAATTTTTTATTTTAAATTAGAAATTAACAATAAAACACTAAAATTAAAAATTTCATTAAATTTAAAACATACTACTTCAATTTAACATACTAGAAACATACAATTTAAAAAAAAAAACCTACTCCTCGTCCGAATCCGGAAACTCCAAACCTAGAGAACCTACTAGTTCGATTAAATCGAATCTCAACCGAAAGTGAGTTTCTTCGTTACGCAATTGTAAATGGATATCTTGTGGAACTTGAACTTGTGTAGGAGGATCCGGCACCCAATCCGGGGATATTGCACGTCCGTCGTGTTTGATCAGCATATTGTGCAATATGATACATGCATACACTATGCTATGTATTGATTTCTTGGTCATCGAACGAACCGGTCGGTGTAGTATACCCCATCTACCCTTTAAAACACCAAATGCCCTCTCAACATCTTTTCTTGCCGATTCTTGCAATTTTTTGAACGCCTTTTCTTTAGCCTCGACAGGAAATGAGGGAGCTTTCACAAAAACAGACCAAGACGGGTAGATACCATCCACAAGATAAAAGCCTCGTCTGTAATGTCGACCGTTAACATAGAAAGGAGAGGAAGGTGCGGTACCATCCGTTACGCTTTGGAACAACGCCGACGTGTGCAACACATTGATGTCGTTGTTTGAACCTGGAACACCGAAATACGAATGCCAAATCCATAAATCATTCGACGCCACCGCTTCTAGTATGATGGTTGGTCTTTTGATGTCTCCCCTCACATACGCCCCTCGCAACTCCCTTGGACAATTTTTCCACTCGATATGTGTACAATCGATGCTACCGAGCATCCCGGGAAAATGCCATCTAGCCTCGTGTGCGGCGTAAATACGTGAGATGTCGTGGCTCGTCGGTTTACGTAAAAACTCGTTAGCATACAACTTAATGACCGCATTGCAAAAAAATTGCAAACATTCACGTGAAGTTCTTTCAGACATAGCTAGGTATTCATCATATTGATCGGGTGGGTTACCTGTCGCTAGTTGGCGAATGGCGGACATGCATTTTTGTATCGGCATGAAACTTGGTTTGCCCCTCGCATCGTAGCGTTCTTGAAACCATTCCTCGCTTGCTTCGATGTCTCCAACAATCTTTAAAAATAATTCTTTGGGTAAACGAAACCGATCTCTAAACGTTTCGACATTGTATAGCGGGTTTTCTACAAAATAATCGTTCATCAAAACTTGGTTGGCACGTATACGATGACGGTCAACCATCTTCTTCTTTGGGCGGGACGACTCGGCATCAAGCTCGTTATACACCGACACAAAATAGTTTAGCGTGTCGTTGTCGGAAGACGACTCGGAATCGGTATCGCTAGACATCGGAAACGTCGAATCCGTAGGAAATTCCATTTGAGAAAGATATAAAAATTGTGTGAAATGGGTTTAAATTGGTATAAAATATGTAAATTGGTGTGTGTAAAATGGTTAAAATGTAGATATATAAATAGATAAAATGGATAATTTTTTTTAATTGATTGTTTACCGTTTTAAAACGGTCAAATGTTCAAACGGTCGAAATTTTCAAATGTTCAACGCGTGCTCGGTTCAACGCCGTGATAGTTCCATGCGTTATATAACCGGCGGCGGCGGTGTTCCCGTTGAAGTTTCACGTGTTGTGGGGTGGTATAACGGACCACCCCGTGTCCTCTAAGGGCTGGAATTTTCAATCACTAACTTTCAACACACAAGATCACCACAACTATTTGTTGAGTACCTTTTAAAAACAAGTCTATAGTATTCAATAAGCATATGTACACATAAAACCAATTTTGCTTATTCAATAAACGTATATTGACAACATACATGTTTTTTCCTTTTGTACACAAAGAGAAATAAAGTTTAACTTCGATATGACAAACATGAAGACCTAGAACAAATTTAAACAAATTGTTTTTACTCGAAAAACGTTTTAATAAATCTCATGAAAAATCCAATCGAATAGTCAACGTTAGATCCACACCCAAGAAGATTAGAAAACATATGTCATAAAGACAAATATAACAAACATTTGAGAAAACAATCAAAAGTAATAAAAAAAAACATGTAAACATATAATCGTATCAGATTTATAAATCCGATCAAACAAGGAATTACACAATCCCAAACAACAATTAAAGACAACACTCATCGAACAAAGAACCACATGGTTCTATCACAATACCAAAAGCATATCCGATATAATGGAAAAGTCACATGATTTCAAACTAGGAAATGGACTTTAAATCCACTACCAACATATAGAACAACTCACATCGACTTTTTGTAACATCACAGAAGATGAGAAACTAGAAAAACAAATTCTGATTAAAACAAAGAAAAAATCATGTGATTTTTAAAACTATCAGAAACATAACTAACAAATTCTGATTTTTAAAACTATCAGAAACATAACTAATAAAAGAATAAAAAACCACGCGACTTTTAAAAATTCAGAAACACATCTGAAAATCATGTCAACGATTTGTAAAGAACTTAAAGAATGGTTTGATTTTATCAAAACTTTTACAACTTTACTTTACAATCTGACAAACAAACAAAGTGAATCACAGGATTCAAAACATGCTTGATAACCTTAAGAATCACATGATTCTTTACCAGACAAGAATTTACGGCCAAAAACACTTCTGATCAACACCAAATCACACGATTTTAAGACCAGAAATCAATATCTCTACACAAGAGAAACACACAAGGCTGTAACAACATTCAAGAATAATCTTGACACGAAAACTGGTTAGAAAACACACAAACCACACTGTTCAACTAACCACACAACTAGATCATAGAAGGTAAGTCTTACGAACCGCCACTGAAAGACATTTAGTGGTCAAGACTATCGAATAACATGATTCAAGACAAAGATCTGATAAAAGTGAGAATCATACAATTCTACACCTAACAATATAACAACCTAAACAACTTCTGAGTGGGTACACAAAGACGTTTATTCCCAAATCTTCAAATGATACAAGCTGTAACAAACTATAACTCTAACACTCGGAAGATTATCAACATGATAATCTTCATACGATTTACAACAAGAAACAAATGCAAGATCTGATTCAAAATGAATCAGATCACAATGTGATACCCTAATTCGCCTAGAGAAACGAAAGAGTATCACAAAAATATCAAAGTGTGTTACATTTTAAATTTTATGTCAAGTTTGGTAATCCATATATGTCAAGATTGGTGATGACATATGAACTGAAAAAACCAATATTGATTCTTTTTTTAAATAGTAAATTACAAAAATCGTTCTTTATGTATGGTTTATTGAAAATGTGTCATTTGTCTTTAATAAGTACAGTAAACGTACTCTATGTTTAAAAACCCTTGCACGTTATGTCGTTATGTCCTTTGACCCTAACTCAGTTAATTTTCATATTTAAGTCTGACAATTTGGACCCCACATAGGGGTACTTTAGTCATTTTACCTTAAATATTAAAATAAATAATCATAAAAAATAATAAATACATTAGTTATGTTTAAAATAGATTATACATTTGTACATATATACATATATACACACATAATTCTCTCTCTGTATCTCAATTCTATCTCTCTCTCTAATTTCTCTTCCACCCCCACCTACTCCCACCGGCCACCACCACAACCACCGTAACCAAAACCCACCTGCCACCACCAACACCACCATCCACCTACACCACCATCCACCTACCACCAACCCCACCTACTCCCACCGGCCACCACCACAACCACCGTCACCACCACCCACCTGCCACCACCACCCACCTGCCACCACCACCCCACCTGCAACCACCAACACCACCTCCACCTGCCACCGCAACCACCATGAAATCCCTTCAAATCCGAAAACCCACCATGAAAACCCCTCAAATCCACCACCGTAACCACCATGAAAACCCCTCAATCAAAGTTATCCTCTCAATATTGTTTGACTAGAAAAGCTAATAAATTGACATAAGCTTTAGGCAACAACTTAAATTTTGCAAAAAGATTCAGCCAACAACTCAACTGTCATGTCCATTTTTGTGAATTTTGAAACTTTGGAGGAATTGTACATTAGGAAATCTAGGTATGAGAGAAATTTGCTTGAGGAAGTGGGTTTTCTTGGAGAGTTAAAGATCTTGATTAGAGTTGAAACGAGGTGTGGATTTGGGGAAGATGTTGGGGTTTGGAAAAGGGTGGTTAGTGGCGGAGATGGCGGTGGTTATGTTGGAGGAGGTTCACGGTGGAGGTTGGTTGTTGTTTCTTATTGTGGATTTGGTGGTCAACCAAGAAATGGAGTTCAGATCTAGATTTGGGTTTGTTTGAATCTAATGATGGTCAGTTGGTGGTGGTTGGCGATGGGGGTATGTGGTGGTGATTGGCAGTGACACTTCTTTCTTCCTTTAAAATTTGTTTCACACTCTACTTCTGTCACACACACACTGTGTGTTTTTTAAAGCATCGAAAGGGTGGATGAAAAGATTATGAACAAGAACTAGCGATTTGCAAATAATTTGGTATTGAGAACACATAGCGCGTCTAATCTTGAAATCTGAAACAATTTTCAAATAATTTGGTTTTTTGATTTCATCTTTATTCCATAGTTGTTAATGCGGTCGCCTAGGCGCAATTAAAGCGATGGGCGGGAAAACTGCGCTTAGAGTTCCGAGGCATTTAATGCGCGTGGCTGTAAGTAATTATTATTATTTTTTTTATTTTTTTTTTAAGATTCAGCAGCCTCTATCTATAAGAAACCTTTCAGACTCCCAACAAATAATACGAATTTACTGGATCTCAACAAACAAACGCATTCACTGATCGATTCTCAATCAACAACTGCCAATAATCTTCAGGTTCGTTCATGTATGCAAATAATCTTCTGTTCGTTCATGTATGCAAATAATCTTCTGTTCGTTCATGTATGCAAATAATCTTCTGTTCGTTCATGTATGTAAATCCGTTCATCATATTAATCCTAATCTATTATTTAATATCTATATCTCACAGTAACATGTCTTCTCAAAATGAGGCGGGACCGTCTGGATACCAGAAATCTGATCCGGGTTGGAAGTACAACTACCTTGTTGACCCGAAAGATAAAAATTCTGTAACATGCAAATTTTGCAAGAAAGTTACAAACTGTGGGATCTATAGAGCTAAGACACATCAGATTGGAGGTAACCGTAATGTAAGAGCTTGTAACTTGTGTCCAAAAGAAGTCCAGGATGAGTTGAGGGCATACATGAATAAGCAGAAGTTGAAGAAAACCATTGAGGGCCTGTTTGATGTAGGGGGTGAGGAATTAGAAGATGAGGATGTACTTGAGATACCTAGTCCTCAAAACAAGAGGAAAAAGATCAACGTGAAGGGACCGATGGATTTATATGTGAATAAAGGTATGTTACTTTTCTGTTTTTGGTTGGTTCATTGTAATAATTTTTGGCGCTCACTACATTTATGTTTGTTGTTCATAGGTAAAGGAAAGAAAGTTCAAACAAGCATACATGATACTTGTGATAAGGAGATTAGAGGCAGAACAATACAAGCTATTGCTGCGTTTTTTTAGCAGGCCGGAATCGCCTTCAATGTTGCTAACATGGACTGTTTCAAAGAGATGATTGTTGTTGTTGGAAGCTATGGCTCGCAGCTTAAGCCTCCAAGCTACCATGAGCTACGTGTTCCACTGCTAAGAAATGAGGTACAATCTGTGCAACAATGGGTTGAAGGCCATAATTCTAAATGGTCCAAGTTTGGGTGTTCGATTATTTCGTCTACTTAACGTGATTTTCAGAGGGTGTAATGTAACACCCCGTGTTTTCGAATGTCAAAGTCAAAGTCAAATTCCAAGTCAACTTTGACTTCTTGACTGTTAATGTTCTTTTGCTTTTTGTATTATGTGGAGTAAGTGTTGTCTAAATAAAATGGTCGAATGTTTAATCAATGCGACCGATTTACGACTGTGGATAGTAGGAAGTAACAATGCGATAAAGTTAATCAATCGATAATCAAGTAATCAAATCAATCATCGAACTCGAACCTCGAATTATGCGAATTTTGGTATTGCTATATGTGTGTGTTCCTTATGTGTTACTTGTGCATGTTTACTTTATGTTTTGTGTGGTATTCAATCGAATCAATCGAAACTCGAATCGAAACTCAAAAAACAATCAAACTCAATCGAAACCGACATCGAAACGTGACTTATAGATGATTTTATGTTAGATATAGTAGTTGGGACTGAAAGTGTAGGTCCCTCGGAGGTTGAGGTTAAACCTAATCCTTGTTATGTTTAACACTCTAGCAAGTGCGGAATCCAAGCCAGAGTGCAAACCGATAGTTTAGATGAAAGCACAAGTTACAAAGAGAAAGAGTAGACAAGCAATATATCAAAGTTTTCTCTTGTATTTCAGTGGACACGGTTACAGCCCTTGACCAAACTGAAATGCTCTCTACAAGACCTTGGTTCACTCACATGCACTATGAACAACACTTGAAAAGACTTCCGTGAACTGAACCCATACATGGGTATATATACCCGAAACAGATAATATGCTCGAAGGATAAGGAGTTCTGGTCGAAGGATCATCTATCGACCAGAATATCTACCGAAAGATTCCGAAGGATCCAGACATACCTCGAAGGATGATGTATCCTTCGAGGTCCATATGAATCCATCGAAGGTTTGTCTTTCGAGGTCATCGAAGGATACAAACCATCCTTCGATGACATCCTTCGAAGCATAACAATCTTACACACTAAATGTTGACTGTTTGGCCAAGTCAAACCAGGAGGATGGTTGACTTGGTCAAACATACAGTCAAACACATATACACACCAAACACAAGACGTAAACAAGACTAACAAAAGACATCGTTTTATACATTACAAAATACAGACAAAGTACAGACACAAGTGCACCAACAGACTCCCCCTTGGCTGTAGCTTTGTCTCGGTCTTCGTGTCTTTAAGTCTCGGACGTTCTTTCCACTGTCAAATGATGCGATGACCAAGCACTTCCTGCGTTGACCAGCAAATTGAAGCAGTACAAGGCCATCTTCTGAAACTTCATTGCTTGATCCCGATCCCGAACCAAGTAGTTTATCTCATGATCCTTCAGAACAATAATATCCGATCTGGACATGTTAGTAATCCACATCGGATCTATTATTCTAAAGTTCTCCTGACTATCTCTGAATAGGATCACGGCTTCACCAGTATCCGCGTCATAGACCCAGCAACGAAAATTTCCTAGAAAGTCAGTCTTCATTTTCAGCAAAGGTATCTTCTTCATCACTTTTGGAGGATCATACACCAAACGATAGCGAGCAGTGTTTGTTTCTGGATCAAGTGTAAATCTGATCTGCTCGTATCTGGGAAACTGTGGCTTGTATAGAGGATCCTTCCAACCCCTTCTCCTTTCCAACCTGATTTTCTTAGCAAACAGATCCACCATCTTTTCTTCGTCTCGATTGATAACGTCTAGTTGAGCTAACACTGCAACATCATAGTACGGAAGTGAGAGAATACTGAGAAGAGTTCTGAAATACTGAAGACCATTTTCTCGTTTCACGACCATGCAGTGAAGGTCCTTAACGAACATCCAACTAATAATGCGTCCTCGAGCCCGATTCTTTTCCAGACTCATATAGTTAACCTGATCCAACGGAGCGAGCGGAGGAGGTTCCTAGCTAGGAAATCCGCTCGCCATTCATTCACTGTCTTCTCACGGTTTTCTTGAGCTGTCAGAGAATCTGAAGAGAGATTGGCAAACTCTGCAGTCTTTTCTGCCACAAAATCATCATCAAGAGCATTAACCTCCGCATTGTCTTTCCCAACATATACAGGACGTTCAGGATCCGAACCGATGAAGATTTCATCAATGGAAGAGAAATCGGTTTGGTCCTGTTCCAACGGAGTAGCATCAATCATACTCACAGCAACATCATCTAATTCTGTCAGAGCCAGTATCTGTTCATCAGTCATTTCAGTAACATGTTCTCCCTCTTCTAACAGTTCACCCGTGACTGGATGATACTGAAGAACACCTGAGGATTCAGGGAGATCTGCAAACATTTCTGCTTCCAGACTAACATGCTCAAGCCCTGTAGAAGTTCCCAGAGTTTCTGTCTGCTCAGATGGGCCAGTAGTAGCTGTGGAAGGAGCAGTAGGAGCATCTTGAGATGTACCAGACCCACCTGCAGCCCCGGATGCAGTTGCACCGGAACCTGAGGCAGCTGGTTGATCCGGATTAGCTGCATCATCATCCTTGTCATCCTCACGTCTTGAGGGAACAATGCCTAAGGCATTGCACCTTTCACTCCACAGTGTACCCACTTTCTGATTAGTCTTCTTGAAGTTTGCGAACACAGGCTTGAAGCTTTCTACTAATTTATCATCACGATTTTTATACCGCTCTGACAACTCATCATGTTTCTGCCTTAGAGCTTTTGCCTCATTCTCCAACACAGTACTATGCCTTTTCATTATTTCAACCTCCCTGTCTCGAGCCCTGTTCGCTTCCCTTAACCTTTCATACCAAGCCCGAGGTGCTTGATGAAAAGGTGTCTCGAAGGATGACCTTGGGTTCGAAGGATCCCTATTTGGCTCGAAGGATCCAGATATTTGAAAGATCTGGATCGAAGGATACCAGATATTTTTGGAATCCTTCGAAAGATATCTTTCGATTTAAACCATCTTTCAAAAGGATCTGATCAGCTCGAAGGATCAATTTGGTCAAATCCTTCGTTGACCAAATCATCTTTCGACTGAGATGATTGACTTTCGTTGACTTTCTTGACCATCTGATCTTTCGAGGGCCATTGCTTCCTCGAAGGATCAGATTTCCACCAACACTTTGGATTTTTGGGAATTTCCAATTTAAACCCTTCAAATTTTGGAGGTTTTCAGAAATGACCATTTTGAAAAGTTGTCCGTTATGAAGTTCTGCAAAGGTTAGTTTTATGAAGTATCTCGGCTAGTCAGGTATCGGATCGAGCACCAACATCAGTTAATCAAAAATAACATTAAATTGAAAATCTTTTTGTATTTTGAGGTTTGATAAAATAAAAAGGCAACAATTTTAATATCCTTTGAATGTTATCAAACGACATCACCGCTAATGTCGTGCTGATATGCACCAAACGACAAAACTGTTTAAAAATAAAGCAGTAAATAAATATGTACAACACAACAATATTTTTGCGAGTTTCTGGCGAAGAGAATCATATCAGCTTGCGGTCCTTTGTCAAAACACATTTCCTTTTAAAATTCTTTTACAGAAGTTGTATTCTACCACAATTACCGATATTGTTATCCACTTAAACTCAACAATCAAGTGTAATCATAATACAATGAGATACGTTTAAGGTATGATTTATACTTACCGACCGGTGTTCATCCACTCACGACACATTCCCGTATCAAGGTATGCACGAGAGTTCATCTTACTGGGGAGTATACCAATTATCATTCGTTTTTAACGTATATATATACAATGTGAACAAGTCACTTATTTGAGTTTGAAAACAAGCCCTATGTGATAGAATCACTTATTGATGAGGAACTTGATTTTCGATGCATGAGGGCACAGGAGCAAGTCCGTGAACAGGTCAGTACTTCCGTACAGCAGAGAGACGAACTTGACTCCCGGATAAATGTGATATTTTATCACTTATTTTGTATGGACATGTGATTGTTTATCACTTATTGAGGTCGAATGCAGTATGAATTATGTACACGTATGTATGGTATCATGGAAGAACTTAGACTTTGTCTTTTATAGAAACAACCATGATACCCAGATGATAAACATCATAAACCCCGAATATCTCAGAACCTCGGCAATCTATCAAACGAAATTTCGGTACCAAGACCATATGCCAATGAGCGGTTCCCACGCGGTTTTCAGTTCGTTATGTTTATATCTCCTGCATACTTTAAAATGATCGTGAGTCTACCGGTACATCATTAGTAGAGCTACTTATCATTTTCTTTTTCTTTTGATTTCTAGAAACATGTTTCAACCGACCTCTGATGTAATATCACTTTCTCTTATATTACCAAGAAACTCATTTTTGTTTTTCTATTGTTTTTGTGTTTTTCTGAATTTTCTCCCCCTTAAATGCAGAAAGTAAGTAAATTAAAGACATATTTTTGTATTTTTGTGGTTTTTCAATGTTTTTGTATTTTTCTTGAAACTTTCTCCCCCTAAAATTCAAAAATAAAGAAAATGAAAAATATTTTTGGATTTTTGGTTTTTAGAAAAATATTTACAAAAAAAAAAAAAAAACGATTTCCTGATGTCGGTTACTCTTGCTTCACCTTAATGCCGTTTACCAAAAGTAAATAATCAAATCTTGATTTATCAAATGCTTTGGTAAAAAGGTCGGCACGTTGGTGGTCGGTATGAATATGAACCACATCGATAAGTCTCTTTTCAAAACAATCACGTATGAAGTGATATTTAATATCGATGTGCTTCGTTTTCGAGTGCTGTACAGGATTTCTAGTGATCTGTAAAGCAGCTTCATTATCAACATAAATAGGAGTAGTTAGGAATTCAAAACCGTAGTCCCGCATCTGTTATTGGATCCATAGAACCTGGGAGCAGCAACTAGATGCAGCAATGTATTCCGCTTCACATGTAGATGTAGCCACACATGTCTGCTTCTTGCATTGCCAAGTGACTAGGCGATTGCCTAAGAACTGACATCCAGCTGTAGTTGATTTGCCATCTTTCTTGCAGCCGTCGAAATCAGAATCACTGTAAGCCTTGAGATCAAAGTTATCATCCTTAGGGTACCATAACCCGGTGTCAGGGCAACCCTTCAGATAACGAAAAATCCTTTTGACAGCAGCATAGTGAGAGACCTTCGGATTCGCTTGGTACCTAGCGAGAAGACAAGTTGGATACATAATGTCGGGTCTTGATGCGGTGAGATACATTAAGGATCCAATCATAGCACGATAAAGTGAAGAATCCACAGCATCTCCTTCTTCATCCGGAGTAATCCCGTGATTCTGCGGAAGAGGAGTAGAAATTGGCTTCGAATCGGACATCTGGAACCGGCTCAAGATGTCTCCGACGTACTTGGTTTGATGGATAAAAATTCCAGATTCGGACTGATTAACTTGCAAACCCAAGAAGAACGTCATTTCACCCATCGCACTCATCTCGAATCGATCTTGCATCACCTTTTCAAATTCCTTGCATAACTTATCATCGGTAGAACCAAAGATAATGTCATCGACATACACTTGTACCAACAGAAGATCTTCACCTTTTTCTTTGATGAAGAGGGTACAGTCGATCAAACCCCGTCTAAAACCATTGCTCAGCAGGTAGGTAGACAACGTTTCATACCAAGCCGAGGTGCTTGATGAAGACCATATAACGCCTTGTTAAGAAGTAAAACCCTGTCAGGATGTAATGGATCTTCAAACCCCGGTGGTTGCTCGACATATACTTCCTCTTCGACTACTCCGTGTAGAAAAGCACTTTTAACATCCATCTGGTACACCTTGAATTTCTTGAAGGATGCGTAGGCTAGAAAGATTCTAATAGCCTCCAGACGAGCAACAGGTGCATACACTTCATTGTAGTCAATGCCTTCAATCTGACTGAAGCCTTGAACAACTAACCTTGCTTTGTTTCGGACAACAATCCCACGGTCGTCCTTTTTGCACTTAAACACCCAGCGAGTTCCGATCTTCTTGTAGTTGTCGGGCCTATCAACCAATTTCCATACGCCCAACTTCTCGAACTGCTGAAGTTCTTCTTGCATGGCTTCCACCCAGGAATCATCTTTCAATGCCTCCTTCCAAGATCTAGGCTCTTCTTGGCTAACATAGCAGGCGAAAGACCAATCATTTTGTTGTCCCGATTCTCGTATCTCAGCATACAAGCCAGCATTTTCGTTATTTCTGATTTGATTCCTTGTCCTTACACCACTGAGAACATCACCTATAATATTCTGCTGAGGATGAATGTTATGAATTCGGGTTTCAGAGACTGGAGGAATTTCAACATTTGACCTCAAGTTATTGATATTTAAATTCCCGATATCATTCTGAAGCTGTTGAGTTGTAGAAGATGATGCATTTTCTTCTTGGATAATTGGCGCAGACACTGGATCCGTTGCTTCTAAAGTACCTTGAACCAGTCGCAGTGCTTCACCATCATTTGCATCAACATACTCCTCATCTTCCGATGACAAATTGTAATCGACAGCATCATTAAACACCTCATTTGAAACGAGATTGTTGACAGAAGAAGATGTTTGTGAGTCAACAATGATTGGACGAGCTAACTGAGAGCCAGTCGCATTCTCGCTTTCAGACAACATTTGAGCAATTGCATTGTCATCATCAAATGTCGACAGATTAAATGAGTCGAAAAGACCATCATAATCGAACATCCATGGGTCTCCAGAAGGCTTCGGAGGATTAGAATATCTTTGAACTCTTACATCACCCCATTCTTCAATTCTTTTGGTAGTCAGGTTCCATACTCGCAGATTAGGAGTAGCATACCCAAGGAAGTAACCTTCGATAGCTTTGGCACCAAACTTCCCGTCAGGCTCAATCATGGTACATGGTGCACCAAAAGGTTCTAGATATTCCAAGTCAGGAGTCTTCTTGTGTAGGAGTTCGAAGCACGTTTTGCCATGTCTTTTCACTGTGAGAACCCTGTTTAACGTGTAGCAAGCCGAGGCAACACCTTCAGTCCAGAATCGAACTGGAAGCTGAGACTCAACCAACATGGTTCTTGCAGTCTCAATTAAGGTTCTGTTCTTTCTTTCAGCGACTCCATTTTGTTGTGGCGTGTACCGAGAGCTGTATTCATGAAGGATTCCTTTTGCAGTGCAAAACTCATCCATAACCCTGTTTTTGAACTCGGTACCGTTGTCGCTTCGAATTCGCCTCACCTTTAGATTATACAGATTTTCCAACAAGGTGATCAAATTCTTCAGAATTTCTGGAGTCTCGCTCTTGTGGACCATGAAGTCAACCCATGAAAATCTTGAATAGTCATCAGTAACTACCAAGTAGAAAACTTCCCCGTGCACACTCTTGTGTTTGACTGGGCCGAAAAGGTCCATATGCAAACGCTCGAGTGGCATGTTGACAGTGTTAACCTTCTTCAATGGATGTGATTTCTTGATCTGCTTCCCTTTCTGACACGGCACACAGACATCTTGAAGTTGAAAGTTCTTCACATTGACACCTCTCACCAAATTGTTTTTGACAAGGTGATTCATTTTTCTGAGGTGAATATGACCCATCCGTCTGTGCCAAGAGATCGTCTCCTTTTCAGTGGCTTTTGAAATAAAGTAAGTAACTTGTTTGGACTGAGTTATTGCTTGGCTCATATCAAGGACATACAAATCATTAACTCTTGGTGCTGATAAGAGAATCCATTCTGCGGGAATCTTGAATCCTGGCTTCAGCACATAACAACCGGCATCATCAAAATGCACGGTGAACTTCTTGTCGCAGATCTGAGAAACACTCAGGAGATTGTGATCCAACTGTTGCACATAATTGATTTTGTCGAAACTCACAATTCCATTTGAGATCATTCCCTCGCCGGTGATATACCCTCCTTTGTCTCCAGCAAACGCAACATATCCTCCTCTTATACTTCGCACATCAAAAAGAAGACGATATTCGCCCGTCATGTGCCTGGAAGCCCCACTATCAACAATCCAAAGACTATTAATAGTTCCTCCTGGAGCCGCCTGCACATGCAACTAAAATATCAGTTTGAGAGGGGGACCCAAGCCTTTGTGGACTTGGGTCGTCCTTGATCATCAAGGAAAGTGATTTCAATCACTTGATGATTAGGAAATAAAACCTCTGGTGCTCCCCCTGACTGAATTACCTGTTTTTGTTTCGAAGCTTGTTGTCCCTTACCAGTATTTGAATTAATTGTTTTTGCATTTACTGGTTTTACAGTTGTGGATTTAGCTTGTACAGGTTTTTCTTCTTTGACCTCTGATTTTAAGGCCTTCTCAATTACCTTTTGGTTCTTTTGTTTTAACTTCTTTTCCCTTTCTTTCAAGACACGTGGGTCTTGTTTCGGGGAAACCGGTTGTTTTTGGTAATTGGTTTCTTGGGGAGCACTCGTTTTTCCTTTCAACTTTTGCAGGTATGGGCAGCATCTTACAATGTGCCCAACTGTGCCACATTCAAAACACATTCTCCGCTCTACAAACCTCGGAGAAACATGTTGATGACCAGACGGAGAACCAGACACTGAACTTTGTGATTTAGATGTGCTTGGACCTAAGTCACATCCATTTGTGTGTTGGGTATAATTGTTCTGATCATTTCGTTTTAAAATTCTAACTTGTTTTACAAAATCAATGTTAGATTTATTTTGAAATGTTTCAAGTTTGTCCGTACCCTTGGATCCAACAAAGTTCACTTTCTGTTCTCTTTTCTTAGCTGGAGCTCTTTTGTTTTGCACTGATGTGTGTAAAATGCAACATATAAATCACATCAATTAAGGCATAAAACTAACCCTTTTTAAGTACTAATGTTGGAAAAAGAGTGTTTTTGTCTTCCTTTTGTATTTTCAGGATGAAATGAGCTCAAAATCACAAAAGAAGCAAAAAGACAACTAATTCTAGCATAAATACAAGAAAAGGAACAAAAGTGGACTGCCCGGACCCTCAACGGCACCTCCCAAGGCAAAGGAGAAGAAACAGAGTCTGAACACGCCCCGTGTCCAGCGAACACGGGGGCGTGCCCAGGAAGCAGCAGAAAAGACAAACCAGTAGAAGCTTCCATTGCCCACCACGGGGCCGTGTCCAGCGGGCACGGGGGCGTGGTGAAAGTACAGCAGGCGCATTAATTGTAATTCGCAATTACAATTAATGAAGAAAGAGAATGTCAGACGGGCACGGGGCCGTGTCCAGCGGACACGGGGCCGTGTCCAGCCTTCTGTTCAGCCTATAAATAGAGGAGCTTGGTTTCATTCTCTCTCATCCCTTGGCACACCACCTCTCTCACACTTCATCCACCACCCACCACCACCATAACACCATCATCCACCACCATCATCCATTGTCCATCGTAGAGTGTGTGAGTCGTCTCGGGATCCAAGATTGATCGTAAGAGTTCTTGACAATCAAGGCCATGTTTGCCTAAGTCTCTTACATCACTTGGTGAAGACAAGTGTTTAGTATAATACTTTTTATTTTTAATCTTTTGCACTTTTTATTTGGTTTTGTATTAATGACTTTAATAACTAGTTACTTATGTTGAAGGTGATCTTTCCTTATCGTTTGTCCGTGGTGTCTTGGCATTATTTTACTGTCTATATAAAATAAAAGATTTTCACCATTCATATCTCCACGGTCTATATGGAGGTATGTTGGCTACCTGGTCGGGGGTTAAGGGAACGGTTTGGTAAGGGTCTTGCCCTTGTTCAGCGTTTAGAGGTCCTGCTTGGGACCTGGGTCAAATTTAGTAGGATCTCCTTCAATGCCCATAGGTATTGGATGGCGGGGATCCAAACTCTTTGACCCCCTCATAAGCTAACTACTATTAATACTATAACCCGGCTATTTAGGACTGTATCCCTGCTGACTCAGACTACTTAGCCGAGGGTAACGTCACCGCCAAAAGCGGGGCCTACCACAATTTGCATTAATAACTTAATTCATTATCTTTCAATAATCCGACCCTTTAGGATTGTATCCTTGCTGACTCAAACTACTGGGTTGAGGGTAACGTCGCCTTCAAAAGAGGGGCCTACTACAATAACTAAGATAATCTCTTAAAAAAGTGCAAAAGTGCGAAAATAATCAAAGGTTATACTAATACACGTGTCGGATCCAAGTGATTCATCTTGTCTATCTGTTTTTATTTTATTTTTATTTTCAGCATTTAGTTAGTTTTTATTTTTCTTAGTTTAAAACATTTTTCTAACTTTTTGATTTGATTAGACGTTGAGGATAAACCGGTATTAAAAGCTCTTGTGTCCTTGGACGACATCGGTATCTTACCAACACTATACTACGTCCACGATGGGTGCACTTGCCCATATGTGTGTTTAGTGTTAGTGAATATCGTGTTTTATAAATTTAAAACTTGGCTAAAAGTGTAAAAAAAGGGGCTTAAATATATATCAAAATTATATACACACCAACACGCATCAGCACCCTTTGAACCTTAGGTTGCTCAACCTTAGATTGTTGAATTTTAGGTTGTGCAGCCTTAGGTTGAGGAGCCTTAGACTGCTCAACTTTGGGTTGTTGAACCTTTGGTTGTTCGGTCTTAGGCTGCTGAATTTTTGGTGCTTGAGCATTCTTGTTTTGAGCCTTCTTTCCCTGTACCTGGCCCTTACCCTTTCCTGAATTGACTTGTTGTTTTCGCTCAACTTGGTAGTTTTTGGTTTCCGTATTGTTTTCTAATTTGTTCACACGGAATTGGATCACATTGAATGACTGTCACTTTGTTACTTTTGTTTCCCAAAAACTTATCAGTACATCCTTCAAAAATTTGCTCAATTAAATCTTGATTTACATTTTTAATTGGAAAATCTTTGTCAGAGTAGATTTTGCTATCTCCTTTGAGCGTATACAACAAGTTATTCCCTTCAGAGCTAACTACAAGGGATTCCACTGCTTTTGACATTCCAGTCTTACTCGGTTTCACTGGTGGATCACATAGAATGTGATTCTCGATAGGAATATCTGTTGTAACCGAGTTAGACTGTTGTTTCACAATTTCTTCAGATTCATCGTCCGAAGAATCAGCATCCTCAATAATGGGAGGACTCTGTTCCTTAACACACGATGTAACTGTCACGTTCTCAGATTCTGATTGACCTGAGGATGATGTACCAGTTGTGAACCCTAGGCCTGCTGCAAAGTCATCTAGACCGAGTGGTACAGTAGGTTCAAAACGGGGCATATCCTCGTCATTAGGCAATTTGGAATAATTGTGATTCATTGGGGGAGGGCATGATTTGTAACCAATACATTTTGCATCCCCCTTTTTCCTTTGAACATCAATAATGTGATCCAAAACATAGCGGGAATTGGAATAGCTTTCCAATTTCTGCTTGATTGTTTCACATTCGCATCGAGCTGTAGCTAACTCTACCATTTGTTTTTCAATTGTGTCAATTAGATTATTGTTTGCATGTTGTTTTCTCAAAACAGCCTTTTGTAGTTCAGAAACATCATGTTTTAATGACGCAATTGTTGCTTTAAACTCCTTTTCATTTCTGGTTAACAAGTTAGCTTCAGTTGCTTTAGAAAGATCAACAATCAATTCTTGATTGTGTTTGTGTGTGATTTCAAACAGACTTTCCTTTTCTGCATATTCTAAACATTTAGCACATTCAACAGAAGCAGAATTAGAGTCAGAGTTAGAATCACATACCTGAGAGGTTTGACCTTCTACATGAGCCATAAAGGCTGTATGAAAAGAAAAAGATCCATCTTCAGAGAAAAATTGAGAAAGCTTCTCGGAAGTTCCAACAGATTTCTGGCAAAGAATAGATCTCCTCTTGCATAATGCTTCAGCGTCAGCCAAGAGCTCATCAACCTCCAAATCTAAAGCATCACTTGATAAATCACCAGCATCAAGTGATTCCCCATCCATGCTCCCACTGTAACCCGAGCTATCTTCATCTTCTGAAGATTCACCAGCAGACACGGGTTCTACAACTTTCTCAACCACTTTAGCATAACATGCTGTTCCACCATTTCCTCCTTCACCAAGCTGAAGATTCCAGTTGCAAATCTCATCAGCTTGAACCACTAACCCTCTGTGGGGATTAGTGTTTGTGGATCCAGATGTATTTCCTCCCACGGGAACTATTTGTCTGTCAGAATTGTTGTTCTGTTGTTGTTGAGGCTGTCTTTGATTCCTGAAAGGATTCTGATTGCCTTGCTTAGGTGGCTTCTGACATTCCCGCTTGAAATGACCCTTTTCAAAACAGTTGAAGCAGGTGACAGCATTCTTATCAAAACCATACTTGGTGTTGTTGTTGCTTTCCAAGTTGGTTCTCCCCGTCCTTTCCATGAACTCTTTTGCTCTTCGTATAGCACTAGCAAGAGCCCATTTGATATCCATCATCTCAAACTCTTCTTTATCCACTTGCTGATAATCTTCATTAGTTAGATTGATATTCCCAATCTGACCTGTAACTAATCCACAATAAGCGCTAACCAAGGTATTCAACATCTCCATATGCTCCTTGGCTATTTCAACAGTGACTTTGGAAAAGTTGGAAGTGTCTAATCTGACTGTGTTCGGATTAGAAGTAGCTTGAAAGTTTGAAGAATTTCCATAGAACCCTTGCTGTTGCGGTTGTTGCTGCTGAGCTCTGCTTGGGTCTAAGAAAGGCGGTGGTGTGAATTGCTGAGCTGTCTGTTGTTGTTGTTGTTGAGAAGAAGAATCTGGTCTTGATTACATCATCGTGTATGCTGAAGGATCAAACTGATTCGTTGTGGAAGTTCCGGTGTTAGAGATGAAAGCTGTTTGAAGCTTAGCATGCTGAGAGGCTGGCTTTTCTCCACTAATGCCACCTGCAATCCCAAAATACATCTCTGGATTCTGAGGAGTTATTGTTCTTTTTGCCTTTAGCTTTTCTTCTACATCTTTGTTCTCCAATTTCTGAATTAGCTCATAAACGGTGATTGTGTCCAGAACACCGTTTTCTTTGAGAATCTCAAGATAACCGCTCCATTTTGCTGGTAAGCCATCAGCAAATCTTTTCACCATTTCTTGTGGAGTGGCAGTGACTCTGAAGGCAAACATTTCACTCAACAGATGATGGAATCTTGTAGATAATTCTGCCAAACCCTCGTTCTCCATACACGTGAAACCTTCAAACTCTTTCTTCAGCAACTCTTGCTTGATCTTCCTTGATTGAGCGTTTCCTTCACACCGTAACGTGAGCATATCCCACAAGCTTTTAGTAGTCGTGCAATAAACAAACTGGTGGTATATGTCTCTGTGAAGAGCTTGCGTGAGAATCATGAATGCTTTCTTTTCCAATTCAAATTTCTTCTTATCATCATCAGACATTGTGCTGTAAGTTTCTGGATTCGATCCTGCAACTTCCAACTCATTTTCAAATGGAGTGAAGAAACACATCCATAGATCTTGACCTTGCCCCTGAACATAAGTTCTCAGCCTTTCTTTCCACCATCCCCAATCATTGATGTGATTTAGTTTTGGCGGTTTTGTGCTTGTACCAGTTTCACTGTCGTTCTGCATCATTGCTTGAATGCTGCTACTTTGATTTGTGACCAATGCCCATTGATTTGCAGTTATCATTGCAGCTTGAGGTGGGGCAATAGCTTGCATCCATGCAGTTTTGTTGAACTCTGGCGCAGATTGTGTAGCTGATGATTGCGTAGATGATGACTGTGGAGTCAAAGTTGTTGTAGTCCACGCAGATGGATCCCACTGACCGTTTGTTCCCATTTTATAAAAATTAATATATTAAGTGAAAATTGATTTAAAAATTTGAAAAACAAGTTTTTCCTTTTTGAAAATACAATGTTCACAAACTATGTTAAATTGTGGAAATGAACAAACAGTCGAAGGATACTGGATCGAAAGACCTGAAAATCACAACTTGTTAAACTTAAACAAATAGGACTCGAAAGATAACACTGGCCGAAAGATAACACTTGTTCGAAGGATCAACAGTGTTCGAAAGATCACTGTTGAGTTTCGAACAGTAACTTCGAAAGATTCTCCTACACGAAGGATCCTTATCTTTCGAAATGTAACAGTAGCTCGAACGATATATCTTTCGAAAAGATTCCTTGGCTCGAAAGATTACTCACTGACTTCGAAAGATGTTCGAAGGATGGTATCTATCGAACCTCCTTGATCGAAAGATGATCTTTCGACTTCGAAAGGTATCTTTCGATGAGCTCTGACACACTGACAAAGGTTGACAGGTTGGTGAAAAGGTGATGTGGTTGGTGAACCAACTTTCGGCAGAAAGGATGTTCTGAAACCAACTTTTCACCAACTCAGATTTGACTTTCAAAAATTGCCCAAAAAGGAAGCTTCTTATCCAGAAACCAGTACCGGAGTTTAGCCGGAATATTGGCCGGAATATAACAAACCTTTTAGAACAAGATTTTTAAGTTACCCAAACCTTCCCTTAACACACCCGGTTAGTTTAGAACACGTTTTAAGGCTAAAAATGCAAGAAACACACTAAAAACGGGTGCTAAACCAAGTGAGTTTTGTCCAAACACTTCCAAAGTCTTGTACAAACCCGGTTTTTAACAAGGAAAAGAGCCACGGCTCTGATACCACTTGTAGGTCCCTCGGAGGTTGAGGTTAAACCTAATCCTTGTTATTGTAGGTCCGGGTTTCGGGATCGAAACCGTGATTTTCATGATTATGTTCATAGACGGAAGAGATTAGAGATGATAAACAAACAACTTTGTATTAATCCGGTAGTAAAACATTACAAGTCGGCCCGATTACATGATAACCGAACTAATACCAAAGGAGTATACATTCGGGGAGAGATCAAGTGGTGATCTCTCCCAGACACACTGAAGCTCACAGGGAACTCTCAAATGAGCTCCCCTATTCTCTCTTAGTCTTGCAAATGACAAAGTGTTGGTATTTATACCCAACACAGGTTGTATGGTCGAAGGATCTAACTGATTGATCGATAGATCATCTGTCGATTATCCTGCTATCGAAAGATACACATATACCTCGAAGGATGACATATCCTTCGAGGTCCATCTTCATCTATCGATGGATATCTTTCGAGCTCATCGAAGGATATACACAATCCTTCGATGCCTTATCCTTCGACACCAAACATTATACAACCATAATTTGTCTAGCAAAACCCACACGGTCAACCAAATAACCCTCTCGTTTGACCACTTCAAACGAGCGGGTCTATACACGTTTGTTTGACCGTTTCACTAACTATTACAAATTCAGCGTACAATAATAACTAATCTATTCGACAAGCATCGGACACAAAATCTGCATCAACAAATTCCCCCTTGTCCGTTGCTGTCGAATGCTGAAAATGCAACTGCAATCGATCTTCAGTCAAGTATTCATCTTCTCTGTGTTAACAAATTCCCCCTTGACCGATGATCCAGGTAAGTAGTATCTTGATGCTCCTTGTATAATATTTCCCCCTCAAAGTACGCGTATCCGTGTTGGGTGTTGTGCAATTTCCTCAAAAGGCTCAATTGACCGATCTTCCGCTGATCTTCCAATACTCCAACCGGCATTTGATAAGGGTTCCATTCTTTAAAAAAACTGCATCAAGTCTTGATCTTCAAGCATACTACATTGATAGAGATTTCTGGTGAACTGTCTTCTGTAAACCGTCTTTGTGGAATCGACCAAGTAATGCACTTTAATCTTCAGCATCAACACTCAGGAAAGTCAGCTAGACCAAGTGTATCCCTTGCAAGCTCAACCAAACGGCACGCTTAGTTGAACTACATCCAGATCTCATTGTCTCGCCTTTGTGAAGTTGACCACGTAATGCACTACAGATCTTCAGCATCAGTACTCAGGAAGTCAGCTTGACCAAGTACATCGTTTGCAAACTCAACGAATTGAGTTACCCCCAGATCCCTGTAAAATCCCAAAGAAACATCAAACCCAAAACCGAATCCTGCAGGTCTTCAGCCTTGAACTATCAACTTCCATAAAGATTCCCCAGGTCTTCAGTAAACAGCGCTTTGACACTACTGTCGACTTTAGATACCTGTATGTTTCCGTGCAAAACTCTTCACGCTGGCTGGAGAATTAATTAAAATCCTCAAATATGTGTCTGTGCAAAACATTCCACGCAGAACCGTTTGTATCACCAGAAAATCACAAACTCTACCACCTATGATTGCGTTTAGAAATTTACCGAAGAAATTCAACATATGAAAATTTTTATCCCCCCATTTCTTTGGTAAAATCTCTAAACCTTAACAGATTCTTTCCACTTCAAAGAAACTGTCGTCTATTTCACATAACAAATTCTCTCCACTGAGTAGAATTTATCTTCAAATGTTCACCAATTCCCTCCACTGAGCGGAACTGTCATCAATCTTCATTGAATGTTCTCGGTTCCGAAAATTCACGAAAACGACTTTCTTCTTTGCATATTCTAGTTGAATAAGAACGTCCCCTAGTACCCCGTATGATCCGACTTGTATCCCTCCAAAGACTTTGTGAACTCGTTAGGACCGGTATTGACATTCTAGGTTCATTCATTCGTTACCAAATGCGAGAATATGACAATAAACAAAAATATTTCTTCGTTGCATATTCTAGTTGATAAAGAAATTTCGCCTAGTACCCCGTAGGATCCGACTTGTATCCCTCCAAAGACTTTGTGAACTCGTTAGGACCGGTATTGACATTCTAGGTTCATACGTTCGTTTTCAAATGCGAGAATATGACAATAAACAAAATGCTTTCGAACATTTACGAATAACCGGTAACAATCATAAATATTGACGTGCGGAAGCGAACATACCGTGTTGTTTTTGGCCCATAATAGTCGCGTTACCATTTTTGCCATTTGCATCGGTAACCGTGACTACCCCACATTTTTCAACAATCAAGTTTTCATCATCTCTTGTTTTCATCATGCCGCATCATCCCGCGCGCTCCCAAAACCCATACGAATTTTGACCTTGATATTAGGAGCGCGATTCAAATCAACTCCGCAAATACCCAACCCAAATATCTGGTGGAGCCCAAACACACATCCTAAGCCCATGTGACATTTTTCTTGAACCAACCCTAAACACCAAAAGTATCATCAGCCGTCATCCTCATAGTCACTCGCCTTCTTCCAACATAATTCCCCTAATACTTGCTGCAACTGCTTCTTCTACACAAAACAAACTGTTGCACACAGGTAGTTCGAGGAATAAATTTGAGAGCAAGTAGGAGCCGGCAGAATCCAAGCACCTTTCGAGCACATGTCAGATATGGATCCTTCGATACACAACAGCTGGTAAAGATGATCCTTCGAAAGTCATCTGATCTTTCGAAATTGAGGATGAGGAGTATCCTTCGAATACATCTGTCTGATCTTTCGAAAGAAAAAAAAATTTGACCCTTCGAAATCTTGTTTGATCTTTCGAAATTGTTGATTGGTAAAGGTGACCCTTCGAAATCTTTTGAGATGACCCTTCGAAAAGATAGATGATCCTTCGAAACAAAGAATGACCTTTCGAATTCCTTTTGATCTTTCGAAAAACATCAACTGAATCTCTTTCATCTTTCGGGGGTATGAAGATGTCAAGAACATCAAGAACACAGGAGGCTGTGTAAATCTGCAGATTTGACGAAAACACATTTGATGATGAAAACTTGAAAATCATGGTGTAAAACATAATATATAACCCTCTGATGCATTTCGTGTAAGGTCAGACCCATCCATTCGTGTCAGATCTGGGTTTTTCTTGATTTTCACCATTTTTACATCTTGAACTAAAGGCACAAAAATCACAGATCTAGAGCACATGTGACTTAGTAAACGGTTAGATTTACTAAATCGGGCACCATGGCTCTGATACCAATTGTAGGTCCCTCGGAGGTTGAGGTTAAACCTAATCCTTGTTATGTTTAACACTCTAGCAAGTGCGGAATCCAAGCTAGAGTGCAAACCGATAGTTTAGATGAAAGCACAAGTTACAAAGAGAAAGAGTAGACAAGCAATATATCAAAGTTTTCTCTTGTATTTCAGTGGACACGGTTACAGCCCTTGACCAAACTGAAATGCTCTCTACAAGACCTTGGTTCACTCACATGCACTATGAACAACACTTGAAAAGACTTCCGTGAACTGAACCCATACATGGGTATATATACCCGAAACAGATAATATGCTCGAAGGATAAGGAGTTCTGGTCGAAGGATCATCTATCGACCAGAATATCTACCGAAAGATTCCGAAGGATCCAGACATACCTCGAAGGATGATGTATCCTTCGAGGTCCATATGAATCCATCGAAGGTTTGTCTTTCGAGGTCATCGAAGGATACAAACCATCCTTCGATGACATCCTTCGAAGCATAACAATCTTACACACTAAATGTTGACTGTTTGGCCAAGTCAAACCAGGAGGATGGTTGACTTGGTCAAACATACAGTCAAACACATATACACACCAAACACAAGACGTAAACAAGACTAACAAAAGACATCGTTTTATACATTACAAAATACAGACAAAGTACAGATACAAGTGCACCAACAGAAATTAATTTGACTAGGAACTCTATCGTATTCGTGTCATCGTCCATCGAAATCGAAATATCGAAAACCGTCGCGAAACACTCGAAAAGGGTTGCTGATCGAACAGGAAGCATCCTGATCGAACAGGCCATCCGATCGAACAGGCTGTTCGATCGAGCAGGCCATTCGATCGGAGATCCTGGCCGATCGGTTGACATTTTCCTCTTTAGGAGGCCTATAAATAGCCCTGTCATTGTCACTCTTTCTACTTTTGGAAAGCTCTGACCGAACCAGCCCTTGTTCTTCACCTTTTCTCAGATTTCTCTCAACTCCGGTAAGTTTTCACTCTAATTCTTGTACGTTTTGATCATTACATGATTCTACACCTTTCTATCTTTCAAAACTTGATTTCTAACCGTGAAATCATCAAGATCTAAGTGTTCTTGGGTGATGTCATCATGGTGTTCTTGAAGAACATCATACTTTGGCCTCATTCAACCGTGAATAGCTTAGATCTGACCGATTTCCACATAAACAAACTAGGATTTATAAGAATCTTAGCATTTTCATGGAAGGATTACTTCAGGGGAACCAACTCTATGCCAAGTTCTCCAAGTGTGAATTTTGGTTAGAGGAAGTTCAGTTTCTGGGTCACATCGTGAATAGTCAGGGAATACACGTCGATCCTGCGAAGATTGAAGCCGTCAAAAGTTGGATTACGCCTAAGAACCCGTCTAAAGTTCGTTCTTTTCTCGGACTAGCGGGATATTATCGACGATTTATTAAAGGATTCTCCAAGATCGCTGTGCCGCTTACCGCTCTTACCCATAAGGACAAGCCTTTTGTGTGGGGAACCGCACAAGAATCTGCCTTTCAAACCCTCAAGCACATGTTGTGCAATGCTCCGATTCTTATGCTGCCCGATGGAAGCAACGATTTCATTGTCTACTGTGATGCTTCCAACCTTGGTCTTGGTTGTGTTCTCATGCAGCGAGACAAGGTTATAGCTTACGCATCTCGACAGCTCAAGATCCACGAGAAGAACTATACAACCCATGACCTCGAGCTAGGCGCGGTTGTCTTTGCATTAAAGATTTGGCGACACTACCTGTATGGTACCAAGTGTACGGTCTTCACTGATCACAGGAGTTTACAACATATCTTCAATCAGAGGGAACTTAATATGCGTCAACGCTGATGGGTAGAACTCCTCAACGATTACGACTGCGAGATTCGTTATCACCCAGGCAAGGCGAATGTGGTTGCCGACGCGCTCAGCAGAAAGAGTTATGTGCTCAGTATCCTAAACGTTCAAGCCCAGCATAATCTCGAAGCCCTCATCCGCGAAGCACAACATGCGTGCTTTAATCAACGCACCTTGAAGAAAGAAAGGATTTATCACGATGGAGCTCAGCTTGTAAGCAAAGCAGATGGGATATTCTATTATCTGGACCGAATTTGGATTCCTAAACGAACTGATTAGTGAAAGATTATCATGAATGAAGCCCACAAATCCCGATATTCTATTCATCCCGGTGCAGATAAGATGTACCAGGACCTGCGTTATAAGTACTGGTGGCCGGGTATGAAACGTGATATCGCTCTTTACGTTGAAAGTTGCTTAACTTGCGCAAGAGTCAAGGCTGAACATCAAAGACCTTCTGGCTTACTCGAACAACCGCCGATACCTATATGGAAGTGGGAGAGTATAGCTATGGATTTCATAACGAAACTCCCGCCCACGCCATCAGGTCACGACAGTATTTGGGTTATAGTTGATCGTCTAACAAAATCAGCCCACTTTTTGCCGATACGAGAAGACTATAAGGTGGAACGACTAGCCCAGATCTACACCGACGAGATCATTTGTAATCATGGTACGCCTCACGACGTCATCTCAGACCGTGATGCTCGGTTTACTTCTCGATTGTGGGAAACTTTTCAAGCGGCTCTTGGTACGTCGCTTAATCTGAGTACTGCATTCCATCCACAAACCGACGGACAGACTGAGAGAACGATCCGTACTCTTGAAGACATGCTCCGGGCGTGTGTCATAGATTTTGGTGGTAGTTGGAACAAACACCTGCCGCTAGTCGAATTCTCGTATAATAACAGCTATCATGCCAGCATCCAGATGGCACCATTCGAGGCTTTGTATGGAAGGAGATGTCGATCGCCTATTGTGTGGCACGAGATCGGTCACTCGCAACTAACCGGTCCCGAGATTCTACAAGAAACGACTGACAAAATCCACCAAATTCGAGACAACTTGGAGAAAGCTCGAAGTAGACAGAAAAGTTACGCCGATAGAAGATGCAAGCCCCTTGAATTTGACGTTGGCGACTACATACTCCTGAAGGTATCTCCTTGGAAAAGTGTAGTCAGATTCGGCAAGAAAGGGAAACTAGCGCCTCGATATGTTGGACCTTTTAAGATTCTGGAAAGGATCGGAAAAGTCGCCTACAGACTCGAACTACCGGAGGAACTCAGTAACGTCCACCCGAATTTCCATGTGTCTAACCTCCGAAAATGCCTAGCTGATCATGATCAAATCGTACCGCTCGACGATCTTCAGGTCAACGAAACCTTACACTTCGTGGAAAAGCCTGTCGAAATCATGGATCGCCAAACCAAGCAACTCAGGCGCTCGCGCATCCCTATCGTGAAGGTCCGATGGGAAGGCAAGCGAGGCGCCGAGTTCACTTGGGAACTCGAAAGCGACATGAAGGCCAAGTACCCGCAACTGTTTGAATAAAGATCTGAAACGTCAAATTGGTAAACGACGACTCACGGTGATGTGCAGCTTCGAGCCTAATTTCGGGACGAAATTCCCTAAACAAGGGGAGGCTGTAACACCCCGTGTTTTCGAATGTCAAAGTCAAAGTTCAAGTCAACTTTGACTTCTTGACTGTTAATGTTCTTTTGCTTTTTGTATTATGTGGAGTAAGTGTTGTCTAAATAAAATGATCGAATGTTTAATCAATGCGACCGATTTACGACTGTGAATAGTAGGAAGTAACAATGCGATAAAGTTAATCAATCGATAATCAAGTAATCAAATCAATCATCGAACTCGAACCTCGAATTATGCGAATTTTGGTATTGCTATATGTGTGTGTGTGCCTTATGTGTTACTTGTGCATGTTTACTTTATGTTTTGTGTGGTATTCAATCGAAACTCGAATCGAAACTCGAAAAGCAATCAAACTCAATCGAAACCGACATCGAAACGTGATTTATAGATGATTGTATGTTAGATATAGTAGTTAGGACTGAAAGTAATTTGACTAGGAACTCTATCGTATTCGTATCATCGTCCATCGAAATCGAAATATCGAAAAACGTCGCGAAACACTCGAAAAGGGTGGCTGATCGAACAGGAAGCATCCTGATCGAACAGGCCAGCCGATCGAACAGGCTGTTCGATTGAGCACGCCATTTGATGTGTGTAAAATGCAACATATAAATCACATCAATTAAGGCATAAAACTAACCCTTTTTAAGTACTAATGTTGGAAAAAGAGTGTTTTTGTCTTCCTTTTGTATTTTCAGGATGAAATGAGCTCAAAATCACAAAAGAAGCAAAAAGACAACTAATTCTACCATAAATACAAGAAAAGGAACAAAAGTGGACTGCCCGGACCCTCAACGGCACCTCCCAAGGCAAAGGAGAAGAAACAGAGTCTGAACACGCCCCGTGTCCAGCGAACACGGGGGCGTGCCCAGGAAGCAGCAGAAAAGACAAACCAGTAGAAGCTTCCATTGCCCACCACGGGGCCGTGTCCAGCGAGCACGGGGGCGTGGTGAAAGTACAGCAGGCGCATTAATTGTAATTCGCAATTACAATTAATGAAGTGAGAGAATGTCAGACGGGCACGGGGCCGTGTCCAGCGGACACGGGGCCGTGTCCAGCCTTCTGTTCAGCCTATAAATAGAGGAGCTTGGCTTCATTCTCTCTCATCCCTTGGCACACCACCTCTCTCACACTTCATCCACCACCCACCACCACCATAACACCATCATCCACCACCATCATCCATTGTCCATCGTAGAGTGTGTGAGTCGTCTCGGGATCCAAGATTGATCGTAAGAGTTCTTGACAATCAAGGCCATGTTTGCCTAAGTCTCTTACATCACTTGGTGAAGACAAGTGTTTAGTATAATACTTTTTATTTTTAATCTTTTGCACTTTTTATTTGGTTTTGTATTAATGACTTTAATAACTAGTTACTTATGTTGAAGGTGATCTTTCCTTATCGTTTGTCCGTGGTGTCTTGGCATTATTTTACTGTCTATATAAAATAAAAGATTTTCACCATTCATATCGCCACGGTCTATATGGAGGTATGTTGGCTACCTGGTCGGGGGTTAAGGGAACGGTTTGGTAAGGGTCTTGCCCTTGTTCAGCGTTTAGAGGTCCTGCTTGGGACCTGGGTCAAATTTAGTAGGATCTCCTTCAATGCCCATAGGTATTGGATGGCGGGGATCCAAACTCTTTGACCCCCTCATAAGTTAACTACTATTAATACTATAACCCGGCTATTTAGGACTGTATCCCTGCTGACTCAGACTACTTAGCCGAGGGTAACGTCACCGCCAAAAGCGGGGCCTACCACAATTTGCATTAATAACTTAATTCATTATCTTTCAATAATCCGACCCTTTAGGATTGTATCCTTGCTGACTCAAACTACTGGGTTGAGGGTAACGTCGCCTTCAAAAGAGGGGCCTACTACAATAACTAAGATAATCTCTTAAACAAGTGCAAAAGTGCGAAAATAATCAAAGGTTATACTAATACACGTGTCGGATCCAAGTGATTCATCTTGTCTATCTGTTTTTATTTTATTTTTATTTTCAGCATTTAGTTAGTTTTTATTTTTCTTGGTTTAAAACATTTTTTCTCACTTTTTGATTTGATTAGACGTTGAGGATAAACCGGTATTAAAAGCTCTTGTGTCCTTGGACGACCTCGGTATCTTACCAACACTATACTACGTCCACGATGGGTGCACTTGCCCATATGTGTGTTTAGTGTTAGTGAATATCGTGTTTTATAAATTTAAAACTTGGCTAAAAGTGTAAAAAGGGGCTTAAATATACATCAAAATTATATTACACTACACGCACATCAAGTTTTTGGCGTCGTTGCCGGGGACACAAGGATTTTAAGAAAGTTAGGAATCAACGGCCTAATCATATTTTTATTTTTCTTTAATTTTTTAGGATTTTTTCTTAGATTTTCAGCTTCTGCAGAGCTCAGCACGGGGCCGTGCCTGGTCGGACACGGGCCGTGCTCAGCAACGTTACTGGCAGTTTTTGTTTTTCAAGTTACAGAAGGCTGACCACGGGGCCGTGTCCAACTTCCAGTAACTGGGATCTAAAAAACAATCACTGTAATTCCGACCACGGGGCCGTGTTCGCTCAACACGGGGCCGTGGTGAACCTTCTGACCAACATTCTTTTCTGTTTTTATTGCAGGACTTGGAACCCGACGCCATCCTCACGTAGTGTATGAGCTCCAGTTCCAATAAAGACATAAAGGAACCGCTAGAAGAACCCGAACGCTTTCTCAGAAAAAGGTTAAAAGCCAAAAACCAAGAGAAGGTTTCGGGTGATCCACCCCCAATGGCGGACCAACGTACCCTTATGGATTATCTACGGCCCACCGTAGGTAATCTAGGCGCCGCTATCAATGCTCCGAATGTCGAAGCCAATAACTTCGAACTTCGACCGCATTTGATACAAATGCTCCAAAACTCCGCAACCTTCCACGGGCTTGCGGACGAGGATCCTCATCTACATATAACTAATTTCTTAGAAATATGTGATACCTTTCGGATCAATGGAGCATCAAACGACGCCATCCGCCTCCGTATGTTTCCATTCTCACTAAAAGACCGAGCGAAAGCTTGGCTCAACACCCTCCCAGCTGGATCGGTAAACACCTGGGATGAACTAGCCCAAAAATTTCTATATAAGTATTTCCCTCCTGCTAAAACTGCTAAATTAATGGCTGAAATTAATACATACTCACAAGAGGACGGGGAATCGTTATATGAAACTTGGGAAAGGTTCAAGGAGCTATTACGCAAGTGTCCCCATCACGGCCTCGCAATATGGCAACAAGTATCCACTTTCTACAATGGATTGTTGCCACACACTAGGCAGACACTTGATTCTAGCTCCGGGGGACTTTTAGGTAATCGACGCCCACACGAAATATATAATCAGATTGAGGAAATTGCTCAAACCAATTTTCAATGGCACACTCCCCGGGGAAATAAGTCTATCGCCCCGGGCGCCCATAAGGTCGACGAAAGCACTTCTTTACAAGCCCAAATCTAGGCCCTTTCTTCAAAAATAAAAAAATTAGAAATGACAAAAACAGTCTCGGTTATGGCTTGTGAAGGGTGTGGTGGGTCACATGAAAATTGGAGTTGCATGAAAGAAACGGACGATCAACAAGAAATGGTAAACTACATTGATAATAGACCTAGGCCGTCGGGTCCTCCAACGGGAACTTACAACCAAGGATGGCGAAACCACCCAAACCTTGGTTGGAGGGAAACCGGCAATAGTAGTAACCAACAAACCCAACGAACAAACTTTCAGCAATCAAGAAATGAGTCACAAAATTTCACTCAACAACAAGGTGGACGAGAAAGGCTCGAAGATACTATATCTCGCCTCGTCTCTGACACTGATAAGAAAAACTCGGAAAGATTTCTACAATTAGAATCTAATTTTAGGAATCAACAAGCTAGCATTCAAAACATAGAAAAACAAATAAATCAACTAGCACAAAATTTTTCCGAGAGACCGCAAGGCGCATTACCTAGCAATACCGAAACAAACCCAAAGGCGCAAGTTCACCTCATCACACTACGAAACCGCACCGTAGGGCCTGCAGAAGTACCTCCACCTGCGGAAGAAACAATGCCAACACATCTGCAGGAAAAGAACTCTCCCCCATCACCAGAGCCTACCAAGTCTCCTCGAGTTCCGTACCCCGGTAGGTTAATTCGTCAAAAGACCAATGAGCAGTTCGCAAAATTCGAAAGTCTGTTAAAACAATTGCATGTCAATATTCCTTTTATCGAAGTCCTAACCCAAATGCCCAAATACTCTAAATTTATGAGGGACTTCCTTACACATAAAAAGAAAATTGAAAATTTGCAATTAGTTAATTTAGGCGAAGAATGCTCTGCCCTCGTACTCAATAAACTACCCCAAAAGAAAATCGATCCCGGAAGTTTCACGATTCCATGCTCAATAGGGGAATCACCCGTTCGCAATGCCTTGGCCGACTTAGGGGCTAGCATTAACCTCATGCCCTCATCGATGTTCAAAAGGCTTGGCTTGGGAACCACGAGCCCTACAAAAAATAAGCATACAACTCGCTGATCGATCAGTCAAGTTCCCACAAGGTGTCATCGAGAATGTCATGGTAAGGGTAAGCAGATTCGTTTATCCAGTTGACTTTGTCATACTCGACATGGAGGAAGACACCGAGGTCCCCCTTATACTAGGGAGACCCTTCCTTGCCACAGCACAAGCAGTGGTAGACATGAATGACGGGACACTGACTTTGAGGTATGGGGACGATGAGGTGAAGTTCGGAGTTGGGAAGAGAATAGAGGACGACGACCCAGTCAATTACATGAAGGTTATTGATTCAAGCTTGGATGCCGCTCTCCGACGGTGTAACTTGGGAAGCAAGGCACTCCACTCAGAAGATATATAACCTGGAATCGGGTCTAGCCAAGGACCCTTATAAACGTGGCGCACCACGGAGGCATTCCGCGGATCTATCCTTAGTTTAGTTTAATCTTTTAGTTTTTGCAGAATAAAACACACTCATGGTGGTAATGGATGAAAAAGGGAACGAGAAAAATGGAACCATGCACGAAGAACAGAGCAACCCGACAAAAATCTCCATCACAGAAGGCTCAACACGGGCCGTGCCCAACCAACACGGCCCCGTGCTGAGCCCCTGCAGAAAATCACCCAGTTCAGGTAACTGGACACGGGCCGTGTTCAGTGGACACGCCCCCGTGTCCAGGCTTCTGTTTCAATTCTGTAGTTTTTGTTACTGGCACTTGACCACGGGGCCGTGCCCGGTCAGCACGGGGCCGTGTCCAGGATGCCAGTAACATAAATCTTTGCTTTTTAACCCACTTTTACACATTCTAAATCAACCAAAAACTTTATTTTTGGACACATTGAGGACAATGTGTAATTTAAGTGTGGGGGGGATGCTAAAACCTTGAAATTTTGCAAAATCCGAAACACAAGCCTTACACAAAACTCTATTGGAACCGCTAAACACCCCAAATTTTTTCAAAAACTTTTTCATTTTTTTTATTTACTTGTCTTAGTTTAAGTTGGGAATAACAAGTTCTAAAAAGGTTATATTTTTACAAGTTTACAACCGATAGCGTCGTGATAAAAAAAGAACCAACATAAGAAAATTATGAAACGGTATAACAAGTCTAGTTAAAAATTCGATTATATATCCTTGGTCACATTAAAAACCCATTCCCACAAAAGTGAGTTTTGAGCCTTTATTGAGCATAAAAATACACATATTTAGATTAAATGCTCATTTTTCGTTTCTTGTGTGAATAGCCGCTCGGTCCTTACAAATCTAGAACTTGCCACGACGATACATTCCCGGTCCTTACCAACTTAAACCCAAGTAAGTAAATGATGGAGGCATTAGGACTAACCATTTTTCTTTCAAAACCATTATTTTTCATTTTTTTTACCTACCCAAAATCCCCCTAGATAGCCCCTTTGAGCCTAAACCTTTCATTTCATTACCCCAAAACCCTTTTTACCCACCAAAAACCTTTTTATTTTTTTTTCTATTTATTTTAGTAACAAGCTCGCTTTTTCGTAAACTCACCTTTTTATGTGACGATCGAAAAAAAAAATGATGATGATGAAGTCAAAAACAAACAAAAGCTATAAAAGCTTGTTTGGAGAAATACTTCAAAATAAAAAAATCACTAAAAACAAGGTTCTTCACGAAAAACCGACGCTTGTTACGATTTTCGCCCTTTTTACTAACCACTAACCAACCACCCACCTTTAAACCCAAGCCTTCACCCCAAAAGTCCTCTTGATATTTACAAAGGTAAAAAGTTAAAAAGGAGGAGGATTGATTGCTTGGCAAGCCTATGGAAGACGTAAGTTCCGTGCCGCTCTCGAGTGATTCACTAAAATATACACATTCGGCCGAGTGTTGAGTGATCTCCCGTGAGGTATGTGAACTTGTATATAAATGGAATTTTAATAAGGCATGCTATGCCCAAATAAGTAATTCATCTTATGAAACGTTCAAAATAAATCATAACGAATAGGATTGTAAATAAATAAAAATAAAACCTATAAAAACCTTGGATTCCCGACACTCTAGGACAAGCTAAAAAACTTCTCTTCTACCTATTCCATTTGGGAGTGTAAGCCACATTTAAAGAGTTTTGCTTGAGGACAAGCAAAAGTTCAAGTGTGGGGGTATTTGATGTGTGTAAAATGCAACATATAAATCACATCAATTAAGGCATAAAACTAACCCTTTTTAAGTACTAATGTTGGAAAAAGAGTGTTTTTGTCTTCCTTTTGTATTTTCAGGATGAAATGAGCTCAAAATCACAAAAGAAGCAAAAAGACAACTAATTCTACCATAAATACAAGAAAAGGAACAAAAGTGGACTGCCCGGACCCTCAACGGCACCTCCCAAGGCAAAGGAGAAGAAACAGAGTCTGAACACGCCCCGTGTCCAGCGAACACGGGGGCGTGCCCAGGAAGCAGCAGAAAAGACAAACCAGTAGAAGCTTCCATTGCCCACCACGGGGCCGTGTCCAGCGAGCACGGGGGCGTGGTGAAAGTACAGCAGGCGCATTAATTGTAATTCGCAATTACAATTAATGAAGTGAGAGAATGTCAGACGGGCACGGGGCCGTGTCCAGCGGACACGGGGCCGTGTCCAGCCTTCTGTTCAGCCTATAAATAGAGGAGCTTGGCTTCATTCTCTCTCATCCCTTGGCACACCACCTCTCTCACACTTCATCCACCACCCACCACCACCATAACACCATCATCCACCACCATCATCCATTGTCCATCGTAGAGTGTGTGAGTCGTCTCGGGATCCAAGATTGATCGTAAGAGTTCTTGACAATCAAGGCCATGTTTGCCTAAGTCTCTTACATCACTTGGTGAAGACAAGTGTTTAGTATAATACTTTTTATTTTTAATCTTTTGCACTTTTTATTTGGTTTTGTATTAATGACTTTAATAACTAGTTACTTATGTTGAAGGTGATCTTTCCTTATCGTTTGTCCGTGGTGTCTTGGCATTATTTTACTGTCTATATAAAATAAAAGATTTTCACCATTCATATCGCCACGGTCTATATGGAGGTATGTTGGCTACCTGGTCGGGGGTTAAGGGAACGGTTTGGTAAGGGTCTTGCCCTTGTTCAGCGTTTAGAGGTCCTGCTTGGGACCTGGGTCAAATTTAGTAGGATCTCCTTCAATGCCCATAGGTATTGGATGGCGGGGATCCAAACTCTTTGACCCCCTCATAAGTTAACTACTATTAATACTATAACCCGGCTATTTAGGACTGTATCCCTGCTGACTCAGACTACTTAGCCGAGGGTAACGTCACCGCCAAAAGCGGGGCCTACCACAATTTGCATTAATAACTTAATTCATTATCTTTCAATAATCCGACCCTTTAGGATTGTATCCTTGCTGACTCAAACTACTGGGTTGAGGGTAACGTCGCCTTCAAAAGAGGGGCCTACTACAATAACTAAGATAATCTCTTAAACAAGTGCAAAAGTGCGAAAATAATCAAAGGTTATACTAATACACGTGTCGGATCCAAGTGATTCATCTTGTCTATCTGTTTTTATTTTATTTTTATTTTCAGCATTTAGTTAGTTTTTATTTTTCTTGGTTTAAAACATTTTTTCTCACTTTTTGATTTGATTAGACGTTGAGGATAAACCGGTATTAAAAGCTCTTGTGTCCTTGGACGACCTCGGTATCTTACCAACACTATACTACGTCCACGATGGGTGCACTTGCCCATATGTGTGTTTAGTGTTAGTGAATATCGTGTTTTATAAATTTAAAACTTGGCTAAAAGTGTAAAAAGGGGCTTAAATATACATCAAAATTATATTACACTACACGCACATCAAGTTTTTGGCGCCGTTGCCGGGGACACAAGGATTTTAAGAAAGTTAGGAATCAACGGCCTAATCATATTTTTATTTTTCTTTAATTTTTTAGGATTTTTTCTTAGATTTTCAGCTTCTGCAGAGCTCAACACGGGGCCGTGCCTGGTCGGACACGGGCCGTGCTCAGCAACGTTACTGGCAGTTTTTGTTTTTCAAGTTACAGAAGGCTGACCACGGGGCCGTGTCCAACTTCCAGTAACTGGGATCTGAAAAACAATCACTGTAATTCCGACCACGGGGCCGTGTTCGCTCAACACGGGGCCGTGGTGAACCTTCTGACCAACATTCTTTTCTGTTTTTATTGCAGGACTTGGAACCCGACGCCATCCTCACGTAGTGTATGAGCTCCAGTTCCAATAAAGACATAAAGGAACCGCTAGAAGAACCCGAACGCTTTCTCAGAAAAAGGTTAAAAGCCAAAAACCAAGAGAAGGTTTCGGGTGATCCACCCCCAATGGCGGACCAACGTACCCTTATGGATTATCTACGGCCCACCGTAGGTAATCTAGGCGCCGCTATCAATGCTCCGAATGTCGAAGCCAATAACTTCGAACTTCGACCGCATTTGATACAAATGCTCCAAAACTCCGCAACCTTCCACGGGCTTGCGGACGAGGATCCTCATCTACATATAACTAATTTCTTAGAAATATGTGATACCTTTCGGATCAATGGAGCATCAAACGACGCCATCCGCCTCCGTATGTTTCCATTCTCACTAAAAGACCGAGCGAAAGCTTGGCTCAACACCCTCCCAGCTGGATCGGTAAACACCTGGGATGAACTAGCCCAAAAATTTCTATATAAGTATTTCCCTCCTACTCAAACTATTTGAACGCTAACCGATTGCATGTATTACGTGACTAAATGTATGCTTGTTGTTATGTTTACACGTGGAGTGCTGTCTACCTGCCTTAGCAACATAGTACTATAGTTTGGACTCAGCACCCGTTCACACGGGGGTTGTTAAGGACAATTACTTGCATGGATTACGGTGGTAATCATGTATTGCGAACTGTCTCGGACAGTCAACCCGCAGTCGTTGGTATCGATAGGTCCATGTCGATAATTAACATGCATCATTTCCCTCTGTGTACGTGCTGGTTATGCGTAAACTATGCGAACTCTATATGCAATTATTAAACTTGTATGCTCACCTTTACATTTTATGTATTGACTTTATTTTAACGTATGTGACAGGTGTTTAAGATATTTGTTTGCTAGGGAAGTGAAGCTAGAATAAAGCTTTAGAGGCCCCCAACAAATAGTTGTCTGTCAGGAACAAGCAACTAGGGCATAGTTGTCTGTAGATCTTGTCAGGCTGGGTCTTTAGGAGCATTTGAACAATATTTATGTTTTGTATTAACTTAAATCTGAGTTGTCGGAACAGAACTACTTGTTTGGATGTTATCTGTAATAATGTATTTGTTTATTCGGGATACGGTATGGGACGTATCTTTAACTGGATTATATAGATACTTGTTATGGAAACTTCTGAACAATCTGTTTCGCTCAGTGCCATGCCCCGATGATTCCGCCATCGGTTGGGGTGTGACATGTAATCACAAGGGATTAACACCTTCATTATTACGATCACGTAGCCAAGTTCGATGCGAACTTTGACTTAATGGTCAGAACCAAAAGTGAAAGCAAAAGTCAATTTGCTTGACTTCCAGCTAATAACTAGCCTAGGAATGGAAAAGAACCAGGGAGAACACTTATAAGTGTTCAAGGGAGAATTATAACTCTAGAGAGGATGCTTCTACAGATCAGAAGTTGCTCCAAGAGAAGTGAGAGTGAGAATTTGAAAGGTGCAAGTTGGAATGAGTGGAAATGAGGCTTAATTATATTTGTTCAAGTCTCATGTAATGATGTCAAGTGTTAGCAAGGCTTCCTTGGTGTTGATTAGTGTCCACATAAGTGGAGGAAGTAGAAGAAGGGTGGCATTTTGCGAGCTAGGTATCAAAAGACTACAGCTGCCAGCTGCAAACTGCTGTTCTGCAGACCCCTTACGGACCGTAAGGGTTGTGGCTTACGGTCCGTAACGACCTTAAGCGCCCACAGAGTTTTGAATGTCTTACGAACCATAAGGCATATGCCTTACGGTCCATAAGGGACTGTCAAAAGCCAAAATTTTGGCATTTATTCACATTTGATCCCTCCACTATCAATCTTCCATATTTTGATAAAATTTTGTCCCTCTCATCCAACATATATGGAATATTTGAGAGTTTATCGGACACGTGTTTCCATTTTATTCGATAAAATTTCCAAGGTGTCACAATATTTGTCAATATCGCCGATATTATCAGTACCGAGATTCTTACCGATATTTTGAACCGATATCTCGGCAAGGTACTGATAACCGATATATCATTGATACATCGGGATATTAACTACATAACATGTGGACTAAAATCGCAATAAATTAAAACGTTGATGTGTAAATTGCATGACTTTTCAAATCTAATCTAATACTAATAAAAAAATACATCTAATGCCGCATGGCATTCTTTTATTTCATTTATATTTTCATCTAATGTCATGTGGCATTTTCTTATTTAATTCATTTATATATTATAACCTATAAATAAGCAACTTTTTAGTGCATCATCACTTGTACATTGTGCTTGGGAGTGTTTCAAAAAAATAAAAAACTTTCATTCTCCACTTTTCCCCACATATGTCTTGCGTTTACATCTGCCTTACACATGTGGGATTGAGATATAGACAGAGATCACGAGAGAGGGAGGCGGAGCTGCCGGCGGAGCACGGCGGCGATGGATCTGTTCATTGTGATGACCATTCTCCTTCCGATCATCATCAGTCAACGCTACCATGATCAATAACAAAGCCGCCGTACGTTGCCACCACCACCACCGTCAAAGGTTCAACTTCCACAGTGGCAACGACAAGAAGGTATTTTGAGGGTTGGACACTGATTTATTGTACATCAGGCTTTTGGTTTTGTAAACTTATTGAAAGAGATGAAGATGCGAGAGGAAGAGAGAGTGTGGAATCGACTTTGGTTTTCCGGTGTACAGGGTTTCGATTATGACTTACAGACTCACCTTCGCCGTCTCAATTTTCAGAGACCAGGTACGTGGTTTGTGTTTTTCCCCGTGCGTCAAGGGTTTTTATTGAACGGTCTGAGGGTTCAATGACCTGGTTTTCATTTTTCTGGGAAATTGATGTGGGTATTTTGTTTCATTTGTGGATTGGATGTGATTTAGTAGATGTTAGTTGGTATATATACTGACTACAAAATCGAACTTTTCATGAACAGTTAATTACAGGTTAAGGATGAAGTAGTAGGTTACAAGTGGTAAGCAGGGGCGCAAGTTTGATTTTCAAAGGATTTAACCACCAGAAGGTAACCATTGTATCACTTGATAATATTTTGATGATAAACTATGGTTTATAAACGAGTAAAAACTAAGGCTATATTCTAAGGTTGTTGCATGATACTGGGAATGTAATTGCTATTGTTGTTTGTTGAAAACAAGCTCATGTAAATTAACCATTATTGTTGTTTGTAAAAGAGATTGTACTACTTTTGTATAGTCTCTATGAGGATACATTGTACTTCTACAAAATTTATGGTATCTTGCAGATGCCTTTTAGTTCTGGTTAACAAATGCAACAACAACAGCTTTGAATCTTGTCTTCCAGGTTTAGTTGCTTTATACTCATCTGTTACACCATGTTATTCATTAAATAGTAAAACTACTGTTCATATAGATTCATAGAAGTTATAAGGAAGTCATAGCAAGGGGCGGAACCATAGTATCATGAGCCGTAGCACGGGCTACGGCTCAACCCCGTATTCGTATTTTTTTCCAGTTTTATATAAAGGATACCCCTAACAAAATACGAGGATACCAACCAAAAAATAGGATACTTGATATTTACTAAAATCCGATTTTTTATAAGCCCAAACATTTTTCAATTTCAACCCGAAAATTTGTAGAATAGTTATGCCCGAATGATAAAAAAGCCCAAATTAACAATAATAAAATTGAAATGAGACCCTAAATATAATTAATAAAGTTTGTGTTATTGGTTCAGATTAAAAAAAAAAATTGTGACATCAAAATTCTTAGGAAGCAGTGGTAATGGCAGTTGAATGCTTGGATTCCTCGGAGGAAACGGAACCGGTAGTAAAACAAACGGTGGTGCAAGTAAGAGTGGCCATGTGGGAGGGTGAAGTGATGGTAGCAGTTCGACCGTTGGTTCGAATACTTCAGATGGTAAAGGCACTTATTTGATATTCAATGTAGGAGATACTTTGTATATTAAAGAACTCAATTCCGAAGAAAAGGTAATTGCGATACTTTCAAGTTTTGAAATTCGAATGCTAATTAATTATTGATTAGATTTTGACCCGGAGAATATATTACTTCTAGCATCCGATAAAATCGATTAGTTTTGCTAACTCAAACCCTGTGTGTCATGCATTTGATTCCAAAGCTAAAGACGGGCATGACTTTCGTATCGGGTTGAACACGGGTGACGGTAACAAATTTTCACTAATTCCAATTTTTAAAGGGAATTTCGATATTAGACTCTTCACTTATTTTGTAGCGTATATTGTGGCTAAGAAATCTACACTCTTTTTACTAACTTTTTTGGTTGAGCTGCCCATGGTTATGGTTTGTAAGTAGGGATGGGCAAATGGTACCGGTACCGGTACCGAAATTTTCTGAACCGGATACACTTTCGGTACCGATTCGGTACCGACTTTTGAAAATTTCGGTACCGGTCCGGTATGGTACCAGTATTTACCGGTTTTTACCCTCAAATACAAGTACCGGTACCGAACCGTGCTGTACCGGGTATATTCAGTACCGCTACCGGTACCCACTTTTGGGGATTTTCGGTACCTGTCGGTACCGAGCTCATCCCTATTTGCAAGAACCCTACAATTTATAAATTTATGCTTGGTTTTTGTTATGATTTTGTAACATTAATATTTTTTGATCTACCCCATTTCATTGACCTGCATTTGATAACAGTTTGCACGAACTGAAATTTTAAATGTGTTTGCTTTTTCCTATGAATCTTTAGCATCATATTATGTGTTCAACTCAAAATGCCCCGCGGCGCAACGCGCGCGGGTCTTTATCCTAGTTAAATTAAAATACTATTAATGTATTAGATTAATCTCTAATATTATTAATATATAATATAATATATCTAATAATATATAAATATAAATGATTGTTATACATTATCCCATTTATCTTTGCATCAATTTCTTAAGCTTTATTTTTTTAATGATTATATGGATTTTGTCTTTGTTTTCATTTTTTATTAAAATATTTAAGTTATAAATATATATAATCAAATGAGTATTTATATTTATATTATATAAATTAGTAGCATTTGTGGGCACAAGGTTGTAACTTAAGCTTATTTGGTGTTTTGTGCTTTTTATCTTTTAAATACTAATTAGCAACATCTATGTGCTTTCCGATATTGTACCTCTTGCTTTTAGGTTCAAGAAATGGTTATATGCTTTTCTTCTTCATATGGTTTGGTTCTGGAAGTTGGTGTGATTTTCTTGCAGTTGTTACTTTTGTACATGAAGTGGAATGCATGTGGAAACAAATTTCTGGATAGGTGATTTAAACGTATTTATAGGTTTTTTTTTATATTGATAAATGGTTCTTTGTTGCATTGTATATGTTGTATTATAGTAAAAATAACTGTAATCTTGAATATTTTTTCTAGAACAATAAAGTTTGTATTTATGCTACGGATGAAAAGTTAAGGAATTATTTTAGTTCAAATGTCACTTTGGTCGTGTACCCGTCGCAATGCGCGGGGTACGAAGTACTAGTTTAAATTAAATTTAATATTGAATTAATACTATATTAATATATTTGATTAATCTCTAATATTATTAATTATTGATATATCTAATAATATATAAATATATATAATTGTTATACATTATCGCGACTTATCTTTGCGCCAATTTTTTAAACTTTATTTTTTTAAAGATTACATGGATTTTGTCTTTTTTTTTTGTTTTTTCATTAAAATATTTAAATTATAAACAAACAAATAATTAAATGAGTATTTCCATAATATAAATTAGCAACACATTGTTGCATTGTGTTGTTGTACCCCATGCATAGGGTATTTTTCAAACAAAATTTGTGATTTTTCACTTTTAACCCAAAGGTTTTCATCTTTTTAAATTAGCAACACATTGTTGCATTGTGTTGTTGTACCCCATGCATAGGGTATTTTTCAAAAAAAAATGTGATTTTTCACTTTTAACCCAAAGGTTTTCATCTTTTGTATTTTTAACCCTCTTAATTTGTTTACTTTTAACCCAAAAATTTTCATCTTTTGTAATTTAAGCCAAAACTTTTTTATTTACAACTTTGGTCCCCCATACTTTTTATCTTTCGCAAGTTTTTCGTTTTACGTTTCGTTCTAAAATTTGCAAGTTAATACGTCGCAACGTGCGTGTGTGGTTCAACGTTTTTGGTCTATTTTTCACATTTGACAGGTATGTCGCAACGTCTCTATTTTCCCTCTTTGGCAAGTTCGCCGCAACGGGCGGATCCCACATCAACTTAGTTATTCTTTTCTACGTTATTTTGCGAGTTAACACGGAGCAACGTGCGTGTGTGGTTCAACGTTTTTACGTCTATTTTTTTCCATTTAACAAGTTTGTCGCAACGCGTGGGTCCAAAATCAACATAGTTATTTTTATATGTTATATGTTTCAGTCTTATTTCTTCGCATTAACACGCCGCAACTTCAGTATTGGTGGTCGCTACCAGTGGTGTGGCATTGATGTTATTTGACATAGTTTTAGGCCCACGCCGCAACGCGGGGGTGTTTAATTCTAGTTTGAATTAAATTGATAAATAATCAAATGAGTATTTAAATTAATTTTTATATAATCCTTAACATAGTATTTAATAATAATTAGCAATAATTATCCAGTATATATCGACCTCTTAATATGTATTATTTTTTTTCAAAATTATTATATTCTTCTATAAATTTCAAAGAAAAAACTTTGACATTTTGTTGATTATGGGTGGTTTTAAGCATTGTATGATATTTATCATCTTTAACTTACGTAAAATATCTTATTTATTCAACTCATGTAATACATGGGTCTATAAATTAGTTTGTAAAATATAACAATTAGCAATAAACCACAAGGAACAAAATAGCAATTTACTCTAGATATAATGATTGGCAAAGAGAGTTGTAAATTTCTAACATCACTACATATGAACCATGTTTTAACTGGTTTGCTTAATGTTTTAAAAATCGGTTTTTAAATCGTAGTATCGTACTGGTTTAGGCTCAGCAATAGTTAAACCGGTTGAACCGCATTGTACCGGGGGGCTCAACCGGGTTAACTAATTAACCCTTTAAATCCATAATATACAATTTCAACTCACAAAATAATCCAAAATTCACTACCGGTACCTTTTTTGGCGCTAAATTTTACTAAGAAGGTAAACCCTCACCTTTTTTAACGCATAAAAGATTAAAAGTTCAAATTTTAACCTTCTGACGCTAATTTTTACTAAGAATGTATACCGGTTTAAACCAGTATAACCCAATTTACCAGCAGTATAATTTCTTTATCGTTTTCTCAGTTTACTGGTATAATTCGTGCCGGCCAAGCTTCCGACGTCTGGTTTAATCAGTTCAACCGGCCGATTTAAACCGGTTTTTAAAACATTTGTTTTGCTTGTTGTGAACTTTATTAAGAAGAACATAAACCCATAAAAGTTTATCATAACTGTTATCAATGCATTCTTGCTCTAAACTGCAATAGATCAAAACAGAAAACTACAGCCAGAAAAAAAACACCTCTTCTAGCTCATCCATCACATTTAAATCCACTACTATGTCTTCCATTATATTCACAAAAAAAAATATATATATTTTACAATTACTTTCAACGATATAACATGTGAAGTCAAATTATATGAAAGTGGTAATTCAACTATCAAACATTACAAATTTCATGCGTTTAAACACACTCTAATACTTTGTATAGACGGTTATCAGCATAATTAGTATGTCTAAAAATTAAGCTCCCAATAAAATTTAAACACTATATACATAAAGGTAAATAAAAAATACCATACGTAAAAAACTAAGTGAATCATCTACTTTTGTATCTTAAGCACATGTTCCTAAACGGTGGATTAACGCTAAGAAAGGAATCAAAAGTGAATTGCATATCATCCAAAAAAAGTTTTTTTCTATAATCATGTTGGTTACACTATCTTTATTTAGCTGACAAAAAGATTAATCTTGAAACAAAACAAAAATATGGAATACATTTTTTATATTTTTTTCTTTCAACATATATTTCACCAAAAAACTTACCAAGTTACATCAAAACAGAAGGTAGACGGGCAACAAGCTGCGCCATCACTCTTTTCTGAATTGCAAACTCTAACTTTCCAAAGACAAACCTCTGCCCCCTGAGATTGAATAATTGTTGTGGATGACCCGTTGGACCCTGGTCAAGAAGTGGATAGCTTCCGGCGCTATGGAACCAAATGTATCAAAAGCAAAAGGGACAAAGACATGTTAGTTCTATACGCAAACTTTAACGTGCTTATCCACTTTCTTTGATTCTGCCTTTCTTGATGCTTGTCCAACTATAAACCCATCTTCCTTTAAACCAAACAAAGGGGAAACTCCACATAAGGTCTACACAAGCATTTTTTATGAAGGAAATTGTTATTGTTAATATAACAATAATTGATGATCAGTTAGTAATTTGTATATTGTAAGTACTAAGTAGGTGATTGATAAATATAAACATTTAACTATATAGTTTAAATATTTTATTAAAATAAAATATTTTTATTATGGCAACCGTGTGCCAAAAATTGATTTAAACAAAAGAATTTAAAAGTACGCCACGTTCTTTTTTTCTTGACCACTGCCCATGTGACCTGATCTCACTTATCACACACAAAAAAAAAAAAAAACAAAAAAACAAAAAACAAAAAAAACAAAAAAAGGAAACAAAAAAGTAGTTAAAAATAAACAATCTGGAATAGTAATATTTACTATACATGATAATGATAAGTTAATAAATATAAATAAAGATAAGCAACTTGTATTTATATAATCAAATTCCTAAACTCAATTTAAGTTTTAACAATAGCTTTAGAAGTACAAAATTATAAATCTGATTCGAGTAAATTACTATTTAGATCCATGTGGTTTGTTTATTATTACTAGTTAATAATAAACAAATTGAAACCACACATACCTAATGGGTTATGAAGTTATAGGTTAGATTAAACTAGTTAAAATAAACTAACCATATAGACTCAAATAGTAATTTACTCATCTAATTCTAATACATACAAAGAAAAAATTACCAGCTTGATTCGTACACTTTGATTTTTCGATATGAAGAGTAAGATATCAGTTTTGTTCTTAAATGGATATCTTAATTCTTTTGTAAAACTTTAGAAAAAAAAAATACTTCAAATACACAATTCTCAATTCTCAATTATTCGATCCGAAGAAAGAAAATACTTTAGTTCCTATATCGTTATATCAATTCTTCTATAAAATTCTAGAATAAAAAATATATCAATTTGGTTATGATATAGATTTTTTTTAAGAATCGTGTTAAATATATTCCTCCCCTAGATATTTAGGGCTGTAAACGAATCGAACGTTCAGCAAACAGTTCGCGAACCGTTCGGTGGAAAGTTCGTTTATGTTCGTTTAATAAACGAACGAACATGAACAAGAAATTCCGTTCGATTAGTTAAATGAACGAACATGAACAGAGGTCTCGTTCGTTCAATTGTGTTCGTGAACGTTCGGTAAGGTGTTCATGAACATTCGTTCATTTGCATTCGTTTATGTTCGTATGTTGGTGTTTTAATTAAAGATTTTTATACTTTCATATATTTTATTTATACTTTTTATACTATTAAACTTTTATTTATATCATTATCCTAACAATTAAACTAGGAAACTCTTTTTTACCTTGTTTATGCACCATTTCCTTTTCTTTTCTCATTATTTACATTGACGAATATGATCTACCTTCGTTCCACAATAAGGGATTCAAGTTCTGCTACTATTCTCTGGGCCATCCACCTTTATCCTTCATCGCATTCGCCAAATTTATTTGTGTTTGCTTGTGTTCGTGAACCGTTCGTGAACACGCTCATTTCCTTAATGAACGAACACGAACATAAAATCTCGTTCGGTAAGTGTTCATGAACCGTTCGTGAACACGTTTATTTTCTTAACAAACTAACACGAACAAGGCATCGTTCGTGTTCGTTCGGTTCGTTTACAGCCCTAGTCATATTATCACTTTGTTTTTTTCTTATCGAGCGATTCTTATACCGATATCCATATACTTGTGTACAAAGTTATGAAAATAAAATTATGAGTTTGGTTCAGAAAATAACTTAATAAATAAAAAAAATATAGAATTGGTCCTCGGGCATCTCGATCTTCGATAAATGTTTCTTTCTTCTAAAAACAACGTCAATTTGATGTTAGATTTGTTTTTTTTTTTTTTTTTTTTTCTGAAAAGTGTGAATTATTTGCGAGTGTCGGGAGGTTTAGCATAAGTTGTCTTAACCGGGTCCATGCTAAAAAGTCCCCTCGCACAATAGAGAAACCCTTATTATTCATACTCGAACTTGAGAACTGAAGAGAAAAATTCACCCGGACCCACCATAGGTGAAACTTAAATACCCGTAGCCACCACTCTAGCAGTAGTTATGGTTGATTTTGATTTGTTATCCTTTGGTTTTGTCATTTCGGACCATCCTATGAACATCCTTGCACCAGCACACCTTGATATATTTTATTTGTATTTTTTCCAAATATATTTCATTATTTTATTATTATTTTTTTGCTTTAAAATGTGGAATTCCATTTTTCAAGTTCCACAAGTCCCTCACACTCTCACTAGTGGCAAAGTGCTTCTGTGCTAGTGCGAAGTGACGTCATCATTTTAACTGAATCCTCAACGGCAATCACTTATTTTCCGGTAACGTTGATCTTCTTATTCGTTCAGGTTAGTTAACTGATGTTTTGTTTCTTATTCTCGTTGTCTCTTTACGATGTTATGATCGAATCTATTTGATATATTTAAGGTTAGGGATCTGATACTCTGAAGATTACTTTCATATAGCTTAGTAACGATACAGAGAATATTAGCATAATCCATTTTAACATCCTTGGCAAATCTCACATCAACTGTGACTAGAGTATATTTAAACTCCAGAGTTAAGCGTGCCCAGATTGGAGTAGTAGGATGGGTGACCGTTACGCATGGTCAAGTGGGCCTAGTACTAGGCTCATGTGAAAACCAAAAACAAATCTGTGAGTTTTTCGATGGGTAACCCATCATGAGAAAAGCGGACAATATTGATTGGTACGAGGATCTGTACGGTTTTCTCTTGTGTTAGTAGATTTTTTTGTGAAGATTTTTTTTAGTTTTCAAGTCAATTTGAATTGAGCATAATGGAGATTGGGGTTATAGGGAACTTTGTGGATATGTATAAAGCTTTTGTGAAAAGTTTTTGCCTTGTGTCTTTATCAATGAGCAACATAACCAATAATGCAAATGTTTTCAGATCGAGACAAAGATAGGTAATCATGCTTTACTAGAATCCAAGATATCTTTACCTAACATGTGAGTTTTCATCCTTCAAGGGGAGTCGCTCTTGACGTTCACATGTCCAGCATAAACCAAAGGGCTTGTAGCCTAGCGGTATCAAGGTGTGTAGTATGTGTGCTTGTGTTCCTTCACAAGTGGTTGAGGATTCTAGTTCCGTTGTGGAAACTGGTGTAGATTTAGGTGTAGGTTTAGACAGTGTGTGATTAGCCGTTCTAAAAGAAACATGTCTAGCACAAGCTCTAGCTAGCCTGATCCCATTATTTAGTAGGGTACTGGTGGAGTCCTGTGAGTTTTTTAGTAAAGGGTTCTAACGGATAGAAAAAAAGACGTGTGAGTTTTGAAAACCCCTATGGTCTATGTATTGTACAAGTTTGGTACATGGGTTTTTAGACTTGTGGGATCCATATGTTTATCATGTGGTTAGAATTCAATAAAGTGTCAATGTATCCATGGTGTTTTTTCTTTTAAAATGAAGCCCACTTGCATCTTTCACTATAAAAGACTATTGTTTTGGTTAATCTGCAGTGAGATTAATAAAAAGGTGACATTCTTGCAATGACAACCACTGGTTCTAGTGATGCTCCTCTTGTTGCTCAAAGGTAAGCAAACAAAAACAATTTATGTAGTTTATTTGTTTGTGTACAAAAACTACAGCTTGATATGCGCTTAATCGTTCAGATTATTAGGGAAGGTTGCTTTGGTAACCGGTGGCGCTACTGGCATTGGAGAGAGCATTGTTCGTCTTTTTCACAAACATGGTGCAAAAGTTTGTGTAGTTGATATTGACGACCACCTCGGTCAACAACTATGTCAAACTCTTGGTGACAACACTCGCTTCATTCACGGTGATGTCACCATTGAAGATGACATTTCTAGTGCGGTTGACTTTTCGGTCAACACTTTTGGTACGCTCGATATCATGGTCAACAATGCTGGAATGGGTGGGCCGCCCTGTCCTGATATCCGCGAATTCTCCATATCAACGTTCGAAAAGGTATTTGATGTAAACGTCAAGGGTACGTTTATTGGGATGAAACATGCGGCTCGGGTGATGATCCCGTTAAAGACGGGAACGATTGTTTCTCTCTGTAGTGTCGCGAGTGCTATCGGGGGGTTGGGTCCACATGCATACACAGGGTCCAAGCATGCGGTGTTGGGACTCACCAAAAGTGTGGCAGCTGAACTCGGGAACCATGGGATTCGGGTCAACTGTGTTTCACCTTACGCAGTTTTGACCGATTTGGCTTTGGCGCATTTGCATGAAGACGAAAGGACCGACGATGCGAAGGCGGGTTTCCGGTCTTTTATCGGGAAAAACGCTAATTTGCAGGGTGTCGAACTGGTAAGGGAGGATGTTGCAAATGCTGTATTGTTTTTAGCTAGTGATGATGCAAGGTATGTAAGTGGTGAAAATCTGTTTGTTGATGGTGGTTTCACATCTACAAATCATACACTTAGGGTCTTCCGTTGACCATGGATTGTAGTGTAGTCTTGGTTAACATTGTTCTAAAACAAAACCATTGTACTCTATTATCAGAATAATAATATTTATTTGGTCAAATGTAAGCGATCATATTAGACCATGTGTAGTGGTAACAATTTATAATGCCCCCACCATGGGGCATTATCTGACATGTGGCATCCTAGTCACACTTGGGCATTATAGCAAAAGTGGTGTAGTGGGCATAATGCCCTATAATGCCCCTACCAATCATTAAAAAAAAAAAAAAAAACATAGTCTTTTCTCATTGGCTAGTCAAACCCATTCAAACCTTCCAATATTGATATTAGGCGTTTTCATTAAAACGCCAAAGCATTTTTTTCCCCTATAATGCCCTACGTAATGGTGAAGGGGGCGTTTTTTTTACCCTATAATGCCCCATAATGCCCCACTACACATGGTCTTATTAGTTTGATTTCTTCACAACATGTTTTTTTGTCTGTTTAATCTTATCTCAACTCCCCTGGGTGCCTTGTGTAAACAAGGCGAACTATTGGAGATTGACTCACTGAACACTTAAATCAAACCGAGCTATAACAGGCTCAAGCCTAAAGATAAGCTCGTTTATCAGCTGCCTCAAGCCTGAGATTTATATACCAAGCTAGGGTAACGAGCCTATTATACATATAACAAAAAAGTTATTCATGTATATAAATAGCATAGTTCCATAGTTAAAAAAAAAATAAATGAGCCAACCCAGATCCGAGCTCAAGCTTGTGACTAAAAGCTCGCGAGCTACTTGGGATCGACTCGGTTAAAAGCTCGAACGAGCCGAGCCTTAAGGAGCCCGAGCCTAAAACACACACGAGCCCAAATAAAATTTTAATTTTTTATATATACATTATAATTATAATGATGATTATAACCCAATCCTAAAAAAACCCAATTCGGTTTCAACTTACGCCCATATGATTAAACTAATAACATTGGTGAACCGAGCTCGAGCCAAGCTTTGGCTCGTTTAAGTGAATATCGAAGCGAGCTTGAAACCGAGCTTTTAGCTGGTTTGAGATTGTTCTCAAAGTAGCTTGAGCTTTGAATTTTACTCGTGAGCTAAGCTCGAGCTCAAATAAGTAGACTCAAACCAAGCCGAGCTTCATAAAAACATGACAAGCTGAGCTCGAGTAGTGAAAAGCTCGGGCTCGGCCCGGCTCACTTACACCCCTACTTGAAACAAGCCAAGCTCACGCACGCCTTGGTTACACCCCTAGTTTGGTGCGTCAACTATAAACACGGCTATAACAAACCAAGCATTAGACAAAACCGATCACAATTCAACATCAGACAAAGTTGGAACCGGTCCATTGATCATGCAAGGCTTTTCTAACCTTGGAGTTAAATCAGTTAATAACAGTTCTTTTTTTCTTAAACAAAGATTGCTACATAGCTTTGTCCCCCTTTTTTTTAACAAATGGGATATCATAAACACAATATCCATTGGGATTTTTTTTAAAAAGAGCGTCTAATGCTACCTAAAATGTATGCAATCTGCAGAAAATCATCATCACCATCTTTACCTTGATGCCAAAATTCTTCAGTTAATATGAAGCTTCCCCATGTCAATCATACGCCAATTCGGTTCTACATTCAATTTCTCCACATCGCCGCTAGAATTCGACCTAAAATGCGTTCTTCCCTTGTTGCCATTGCGTGAATACGCCAAATTACGTTTCAACCCCTCAACTTCATTTCTCATAAGCTGGTACTGGCCTGTATATATGTACGTCATAATCTTTTATATCAGACAATATAACAGGTTTGATTAGGGGTGTGAATTTCTGACACGACCCGAAAACACGACATGAACCGAACACGAAACTCGCGGTTTGGGTTTAGTCTAAACAGGTTCGGGTCAGTTTCAGGCTGAACCCACGAACCCGTTTACCTAAACGGGTCAGGTTCGGGTCAACCCGGTCGGGTTGCCGGGTTAACTTGTTTAATCCAGTTATATTAAATTATATTTTTTGCAATATGTTTTATGCCATAAATTAAAATGGGTGCGTATTTTATGCCATAATCATAACTTAAAAAGAGAAATTGACATAAGATTTTATAATTTAAATGTGAATGTATTATATGTATTTCGGTATTTGTGTTTTTTTAAGTAAATTTTATTTTTAATATATTAATTTGCAAAAAAGAAATCGGGTTGAACGGGTCGTGTTCGGGTTCATATGTATGACACGATTTTCGGGTTCGGGTTGAACCTGCCAACCTGCGAGCACAACCCGTTAAGCACCCCAACATAAATGATAATCAGAAAGTTTTAAATAGTAAAAGAAACGGGAAAAACTTACGTTCTTTGACAAACTTTTCCTGCTGCAGCCTGCCTAACTGCTGTTTAAGTTGCTTGTTTTCTATCGACATATAAACACGCTGCTCACCCAAAGATTTAACTCTAACAACCAATTCTGACACAATATTCTGCATCAGCAGCCGCACACTTTATTAGATTAATATTAACGCATCTTAAACCAGTCAGAATTTTCATTGTCACAAGAAAATAAAAACAAACTGTTTAAGCAAGTGTTACATTACCATAAGTATAACTCAACTGCTTCTACTTGTTTTTAGTTTTTACCTGATAATTCTCAACAGTTCTTTCCAGTTCTGCTATATACTGAAGTTTACGCACTCGTGACCGTTGTGCAGAGTGCCTACAAGAACTCGCACCACAAATCAAATCAACTTAACGGTATTCTTAATTCTAAAGTGCTAAAAATTACAAACATGAACTGGAAATTAACCTTTTAAACGGTTTAGCATCCGTATCGGCTTCACCAGCAGGATTCTCTACAGAAACCAAAGGATCTGAATTAACATACTGCATTGGACCATGAGAAGCATACTCCGATAAAGCCGAAACGATAGCGTTTTCTTGAACCGATACTTTATCCTTGCTCCGAGGCGAATTAGGACCGTATTTACAATCCGAATCCAATGCGGGCACAGCAGTGTCATCGTCTTTTTCCGTCTTCACATTCGGCAAGTCGACAAGTTCATCGAAAACAGTGCCGGAATCACTAGCTGCACGTCGATGAGACTTTGACTTGAACCCCGGGTCCCAATCACCCAACAGATCGTCTAGCCATTCCGGCTGTTCCTCCATATCGAAACTTTGTGACAGAGATTTGTAAAGTCGGGTACGAGAGTATTCATCGTGGAACGTGCCCGAAGAGGGCGGGTCGAGAGAATTCGACTTCGAAATTGGGCAGCGAGGCGGAAGTTGCGGTTGTCTTGACATGATTGACTAATTTTATAAAAACAACACATATAAAAAAGATTAATAATAGCTTAAAATCTTAAACATGGTTTGTTTGCATCTGTAACAGGCTAACAACTTACAATTAACATTTTCATCAAGTTATCAAATTACAACTGAATAGTCAACAAATTTGAAGATAAACAAATATCAATAACACACAGTTCATGAACAAAATATCGTATAATCAAACGTTTACTAACGGGTCATGTCTTATTAACCAAGAATCTCTCCTGGTCACGGCCGATGCACGGTTTGCGCACAGTGTTACAATGGGTCATGTTAATCTTCTCTGTATCATTACAAAAACTAACGTAATAGGCTGGCAATAGGTATCCTGTGTATAAGACACGATTAGACCTGTTTACTGAAAAAAAATTCACCATGTGATTTTTCACTTTTTTAAAAATACTTAAACTTAGAAGGTTAGAATCCATCATATCTCTTTCTTGGTACATAAAACATATACGACTGTGTTATAGTAATTGGATATAAAGTAGTTAAACGAGTGTCGAGTGGTATTCATATTTAGACTTTGTGTCGTTCGTGCTGTTAAACCCGCTGAGACACGATTTGCCAGCCCTTATCCAGCTCGATTATTCTAACAAAACCCAAAACCTATTTCACTAAATACAACACAAAAAACATACAAATAAACAATAATTTGCCATTAATCAGTACACAACATCCCCAAACACATCAAAACCTCAGTACAACACAACCAAATGCGACTAAAAACAGCAAAAACACCTACAAAACATATACAAATTAGATTAAAAAAATTCTTGCAAATTGTGGGAATAATTAGTGACGCAACGGAAGTATGACAGCAGGGGGGGTTAAAAACGAAGGATTAGAGTGGGTTTGTTGTGAAAATTGAAGAGATATGAGTGGAGATTGATAATGTGACGAAGAATGAAGGGAAATTGGGGAAATTTGACGTACCTTTTAGAGGTTTTTCACCCGATTATCGAGAGAGAGAAATGGAATGGAGATACGATGCGTAGCTGAGCGATTTAAGCCGTCTTTACACGTTGGCTTGGTGAAGCCATTGTGCAAGTGGGTTGGCGTTTTGAACCGGGAGAGGAAGAAATATCTTTTTTAATATGGTAAACAACAACCATCACATTTTAAATTATTTAATTAATTGACAAGTGGGATTCTGGTGTAGCGTGACAGGAATTTGGTTGGTATTGGTTTGTGTTTATGGACGAATGTGGTTGGGATCGGTTCAGTCTATTATGGTATTGGATATGCCTAAATGGATATCGGCATGGGTTTAAATTGAAAACCATTAATACGACTATCGGTACTTGTTACGATAATATTGATATGGACATTAGTATTGGTTTGCTTTGTCACGGTACTATTTTTTATTTTTCAATAAAATTTATTTCGAAACATCACGTGAAGAAGAAAATATTAAATCTAGCCATGTATATGATTTTCTTATGAAGACAACGAATGCGACTTATCATTCACTTTCCATAATATATATATATATATATATATGTGTGTGTGTGTGTGTTTAATAAAATAATTAGTTAAATTACACTAATTATAGTTCAACTGCTTAATTGATTTCGTTGGAATGTTTAACTGATTTTGTTAAATTTGAACGTTATATTTTAGTGATTTTTCATTCTTTAGAGTTTTATTAATGATGGTCTTGTGAAAACATGTTATTGTTTGAATTTTATGAATCATTTATATCGGAGCATTGTTTCTACTATGGTCTTTTAAGGGATAAGTTTGTAAAATTTGATCATCACCAACTTGATATCTCATGAATTCACACGTAAAATTTAGTTACTAAGATAAAAGTACATAAAAAAAATCATATACAGTTGCTCCAACATTTTTCTCCGTTTACACATAATTTCTCACTTTCTCAATTCCAATACAAAATGAAGATCTTAACTAAGCTTTTGGATGCTTCGTTGTTTTGGGTCCAGCTATTGCTTCTTTTCTTGTTCTACAACACACGCACTAGATTCTTCCATGAAAGGAACGTATATAACATTGTTAAGCAACATGTATCTCAAGAATGTAGCTCCCTTGATATTTGTGTATATTTTAAGTTTGTACGATCAATGTCAAATGGAAGACAAATGCGTACCCTTCATTTTGCAATGTTTTTGTGTACATAACAAATAACACAAAAATAATATAAGCGGAGAGCTTCAAGCGTAAGGGGGCGTTTGGTTCGCAGGAATTCAATGGAATTTAAGGGAATTGGAATTTGAATTCCATCTCTTAAGATGTTTGGTTCACAGAATTTGATGGAATTGGAATCCCAATTCCAATCTTTGTGTGTTTGGTTGACAATAGAATTAGAATTGGAATTAGCCATGAATTCATTCAAATTCCTTTAACTAAAGGAATTCAAAATCCTTCGTATATGTGAAGGAATTAAAGTAAATTCATTGGAATCTTCGATCGTTTCGACCCGCGCCGTTTCAACCCGTACTGTTTCGACTCATACCGTTTCGACGCGAACGGTTTGACCCGTAACTTTCTGCCTGACCCAATCAAAACTTGTCGACCCGTCAACAATCACATGATATATAATATTTATAAACAATAAACCAGATTCGACACACCCTTTCATTATCTTGTGAAAAGAAGTTGCAACAAAAAATTTTAATCACTGTAAAGCTGTAAACGGCATAATTCAGGCCTCCAAAACCCGTACCGAATAAGAATTCGGTTCATTTTTTTCCAGTTGCGGGTTTATAACCGAATCGAACAGTTTCGACACGAATCGTTTCGACCCATACTGTTTCGACGCGAACCGTTTCGACTCGTACCGTTTCGACCAGTACCGTTTCAAATCGAACCGCTTCGACCCGAACCGTTTCGACACGTACTAGTGGTTGTGGGTGTCGGGGTGATGGATTCCAATTCATTTGACAACCAAACACGACAAAAATGGAATTGAGATTCCAAGTCCAACAATTTCCAATTCCAATTGAAATGTTTAGATTCCAAATCCAATTCCTTTAAATTCTAATTCCTATACAAATTCCAATTCCAATTCCAATTCCAAATGATTCCGTGAACCAAACGCCCCCTAAGTAATTGCATAAATCATATCCTCTAGCATATGTGAAGAGGTGGTGCTGATGTAGAGGAGAGAAACGAAGGAGGGCTCGTATGTGGTCACGGATGAGAGAAGGAAGAATATACTTGTGGGAGATAGAGGGGGCGCGATGTTTGTAGAGAAGATATCCGTTCGTGAAGATTGATGATGTGGCCACGCACACACCCACTATAATCCATATCATATTTTTTATTTAATTATATTTCTTCTCATGTATTAACGGGTACTTAACAAGTAAACATGTATTTTACATGTTTAGATACGAAAATTAACAGGTTCTCTCATGTCTACCTGTTTAGTACACGAAACGTGTTAAGGTCGTGTAGGTTAGTCTCATATAGTCATGTCAGTGTCTAAAATTACTAGCCCTACGAAATGCTACGGTGGAGCACTACCCACACATGAGACGATTTTATTAAAAACGTGACATTCTTACATTCCCTCCATCCATTGGAAGAATTGATTCCATTCCCACTTTAATTACCCAATACCAAGCAATTGATTCCATTCCCACTTTGATTATCTAATTCCAAACATGCCCAATATCGTTGAGCTCGGGACTCACCCCCGTCTGCCCCAATATACGTCTCTTTCTTAATATTATTGGATGAGGATGGATGGAAAAATTATTTCTTTTTGATGGAGAAAGAGGAAGGAGAAAAAGAAGGTGATGAGATAGAGGTGATGTGGAGGTGGGGGAAAGGGAACTAAACCCTATAGTTTTAATTCATCACATCTTGATGAATAGTAACATATTTTTATCTTTTGCGGTTTCGTGTGTATTTTTTTTAACTTTAAGGTTTCTTTTCATTTTTGTTTTAGAAGTTTATTTCTTATTGAGTAAACTTCCGTTTTGCTCCAAACCTTTAAAAATAGTCATTTTACTCCCTGATGTTTCAGTTTTTTTGCCAGTTTGCTCCTCGCCTCTAACTCCATCCAAATTGTCTGTTTTTTCATTTTGCTCCCCACAGGGAGCAAACTGGCAACAAAACTAAAACATCAGGGAGTAAAATGGCTATTTTTAAAGGTATGGGGCAAAACCGTTAAAGTGTCCAAACCACAGGGAGCAAAACGGAAGTTTACTCTTTCTTATTTTTATAATTTTGTCATAAAAAATTAAACAAGTTAAATATAATCGTGTGAACGGTAAGAACTTTTTTTTATTTTATTTTCATATATATTTGACCAATAATATTCAAAGAATAAAAAAATATAATCGTGTGAACGGTAAGAACTTTTTTTTTATTTTATTTTCATACTAGATTATGGCCCCGTGTATTACACGGGTTGATTAATGAAAACGATATAATTTATTATTTGTAAATACTTATTATTTTTAATCTACTCTTGATAGTTTTGATTGAACATTCGTAAGTTGTCACTAATTAATAGCATTGAATTTCATGGGACAAAGCTTTAATAACATTGAATTTAATGGGATAAACCTCCTAAAATTATAAAATAAAAAACCAAGTCATCAAAATTCACACCAACAAAACTTGGAAAAAGTTGAATTAAAGAAAGAAATATTGGTTTTTAATAATCCCAACTATTCGTCGTTTCCCGCTAACAGTTTCAGTTTCAAAAATGACCACTATCTGTCCCAACTATCAACATATTAGCTTCAAATGAACCCTGACTAACAGAACCCTAATGTTGTTAGTCTCCGATCGCCGGAAAAACTTTTTTAGCCGGAAAAAGGTTCCTAAAGGTCGGATCTAAGGTTACATAAAGGTTGGGGACGAAAATGTTGAGTTTTCCGGCGATGAAAGAATTTACGACGACCTCAATAATTGGGGCTTTTAGTAGAAAAAATGTTCCTAAAGAAAGTAATAAGGTTACAAAGAGGTTTGTGACAAAAAATTGAGTTTTCCGGCCAAAAATAAGTTTTTCGGTCAAAAACTTTTTTCCGGCGACCGGAGACTAACAACGTTAGGGTTCTAAAACATTAGTAGAATCCATGAGTTACCTGTGCTTATTTTATTATAATTCAATTTTGATAATTCCTATTGTAAAGTAAGGACAAGATAAATATAAATGGAAAAAAACAGTAAAAGATATAATTCATAGATTAAAATAATATATTCTTTATTTGATATTAATTAACAAATATTATCTATATCTATTTGTTTAGAATATATTTTTTATTTGAATCTTATTAACAAATACTATCTATACCTATTTGTTTAGGGTAAAAGATAAAAAGATAAAACTTATGGATTAAAATAATATATTTTTTATTTAAATCTTATTAACAAATATTATTTATATTTATTTATTTAGACGGGAAAAATAGTTGAGATCACCTCATAGAACGCCATGTGTCCTTCATATGATTTACTTTATTATATGTATAGATAGATATATTGGACCAATAATATTCAAAGAATATAAACGGTGGAGATCACTTCTTAAAAAGCCAAAAGAACCACAAAGACCATTCTAGATCCTTCTTCACCATCAACAAACCAAAGCATCTCGACCGTCCATATTCCTCCTCAATTAATATCACACCTCCATCTCATTATTCCAAACCCTCTTTTCACCCAAACAACAACCAAGTCAAGTCTTCCCCCTCGCGATCTACTTCTTCGTCGGTAACTTTCATGCTTTAATCTTGTTGTATGTATGCATTTGATTAATAGCTTCCATTGATCTGATTCTGTTATTCTTGTAATTGAGTATTGAAGATCGAAGAAGAAGGAATACAGGATGTTTGGAAGAGCACCGAAGAAGAGCGATAACACCAAGTATTACGAGATCCTCGGGGTTCCGAAAACCGCTTCTCAGGATGATCTGAAAAAGGCGTATCGGAAAGCTGCTATTAAGAATCATCCTGATAAAGGTGGAGATCCTGAGAAGGTAGTCATGATGATGTTTAACCCTAACTTTTATGATTATTATATTGTATGCGTTAGGTTTTTGTATATTTGTTGCGTGTGGAGTAAGTAATTCAATTCAGTAACTGGATGAAAATTAGGTTTAATTGCTTTGTTATTGATGAGTAGTTTGGATGAAACTGTTACTGATTGGTGATAAGTTTGGACTTTTGATTTGAATTTGAAGATCTATGTATGACTTGCTAAATGATGAATAGTTTAGAAGAAATTATTAGCTAGTATACAAGGATGAACTGTAGAGTATAAATGATGACTTGTTAGATGAGTAAGAGTATTGATTTATATGAGAGGGTAGTATGTTACATAAACAGCATTTGATGTTGAAGAGGGGTTACTAGTTGTTTTTTAAATACGGTGTCGATTAGTTTCTTGCAAGGATATGCTTCTAGATTGTTACATATTCTGCACCTAGCTGTTTGTTTCTCCCTGCACAATCGTAGTTGCAAGATCCATCCTATAGAGCATGAAAGTTAGGCCTTGTTTGAAGCATGTTTTTTTTGTTATTTTAACCTCTGTTGTCAAGGCTTATCCATGCGCCTTCCTAGGCAGTGCAGCCCTCTTGCTTTTCTTCAAAAGCCTCACTCCAGGCCCTCGGGCACATTTTTGAGGCCATGTTCTGATGAATTTCTGGTAAAAAATTATCTAAACAGGTCTAAAACATTTGTACTATCCCTAAACAAGCCTGGAATCAACCTAAAACAACCTAAACTAGCCCTAAAGAAGCCTGACACATGTCTAAATGGCCAAAACCCCTAAAATTGTATTTTATATTATATGCCTCGCCTATAAAGCCATTGCTTTTAAGCGCCTTTGAAAACTATGTTTGTTACGAATATGTGCAAGATCTATCTTCTGGGAAATGTGAATTTATGTGCAAGATCTATCTTCTAGGAAATGTGAATTTTGGTGTTGAGTTCGCTGTTTTTTTGTTGTAGATATACATATGGTAGTTAGTGATACTTTTCTGTAGCTTTTAATTCATAACAAAACATACAAACAAGCAAGCATACCTAGTAATCTCCCACTTGTAGAGTAGGGTCTGGGGAGGGTAGGAAGAGGAGGGCACACCTCTTCTCTTTCTCAGGAGACAGGAGCTGCTTGCAATGAACCCAGGCTCAGCAAACTTTCTTGTATATTGTGTAAAAGTACCAATAACATAAAGTGTATACTAGCAAACTTTCTTGTATATTGTGTAAAAAGTCTGCCTTTTTATTTTCCTGTCTACCCCGTTCCATCTCTTCTTCCTCTCACTATCTCCTTCACTAACCTGCAACTCTAGCCTCCTGCAATCTACAACATCACATAATTTATCCACCAGAGTAAATCTACTTCTTTCACCACCAGAAGTTAGCCGGAATGTGCAGAACTTTCGCCAAAATCTCGCCGGAATCTGAGAATCTCGCCGGAAATGCGCCTGAACCACTGCTTGGAGAAAAGCGCAATTGATGCGCCTCGCCTGGAAATTGCGCCTAGGCGCACAAGGCGCTCGCTTTTGACAACTATGACTAGTAGTAGAATAGTAAAGGGACAGAAAAAAGATCACGATTTATGAACCATCTAGAAAGTGCCTAGTACATACACCCAGGAAGATAGGCCAACAAAAAGGTAGGAGTGGTTTTCAGTTGATATATTACTTAATCTTCTGCTAGTTATTTAGTTGATGTTTTCGGTGTTAGATTTTGCAATTAGGATGCTTATCTGGGAGTATGGTTTTAAAAAACTGTTGAGGCGTGCCTCAAGGCGAAACGGCCAAAAAACGATTCTGAGGTGCGCCTCAGGGCGTTTATGCTGTATGTGCTCCTCGGAGGGGCTGAGGCGCTAAAAAGGCTGCGCCTCAGGTGCGCCTCATGGGTTTTTGATATTTGTTTTAGATGTTTTTGAGTTTTTGTGTCAATTTCAAGCAATTTATGTCTTTTTTATGTGTGTTTTTGATTATTTTGATGAATTTGATGATGAATTTAGTTAGTATTACTATTTTTATAAGATTTATAATATTTATATTTATTTTTTAATTCCGCCTCGGTTCGCCTAGAGGCTTACGCCTCGTGAGGCAAAGGGAAAACGTCTCGAAACTCGTATCCGTTTTTTAAACTTACTGGGACGTGAAATTGTAACCAAGACTTGCTCATACAGCGAATGGGTTTATTAATTTTTTTAATTCAACATCAATCTTTGTGTTAATATTTTTGACATGTCATTTATGCTTTAGTTTAAAGAGCTTGCCCAAGCATATGAGGTACTGAGTGACCCAGAGAAGCGTGAGATATACGATCAGTACGGTGAGGATGCCTTGAAGGAAGGAATGGGCGGTGGAGGCGGTGGTCATGACCCCTTTGACATCTTCCAGTCTTTCTTTGGTGGTGGTAGTCCGTTTGGTGGTAAGCATTCTTGATCTATTTTTCGTTTAGAAGCCATTACACTTTATCTTTGAAGTTACTATAGCTGTTTTACTGTTGAATGCTAAATTCACTTGCAAATCCTATTGTACCCAGGTGGTGGTGGCGGTAGCAGCAGGGGACGAAGACAACGAAGGGGAGAAGACGTTGTTCATCCTCTCAAAGTCTCTCTTGAGGATCTCTATAACGGAACTTCCAAGAAGCTCTCTCTTTCACGCAATGTAATCTGCTCTAAGTGTAAAGGGTGAGTCTACTAGTCTACAACTTCTTTTATACGTATCTGGCAACTGATTTCGTTTCATGATTTCACTTGCTCACGTTGCGTATTTGCAGCAAGGGTTCAAAGTCCGGTGCTTCAATGAAATGTGCTGGCTGTCAAGGTTCCGGAATGAAGGTTTCCATCAGACATCTTGGACCGTCTATGATCCAGCAAATGCAGCATCCTTGTAACGAATGCAAGGGTACCGGTGAAACTATCAACGACAAGGATCGATGCACACAGTGCAAGGGTGAGAAAGTTGTGCAGGAGAAGAAGGTACTCGAAGTACACGTCGAGAAGGGCATGCAGAACGGACAGAAGATTACGTTCCCCGGAGAGGCTGATGAAGCTGTAAGCTTTGCATCATCTCTTTACTATTTGTATTCGTTTATAAAAGATCTTTCAACGGTGTCTGACTTGTTTTGTGCTATGCAGCCTGACACGGTTACTGGTGATATTGTGTTTGTGTTGCAACAAAAGGAGCACCCTAAGTTTAAGCGAAAGGGTGATGACATATTTGTCGAGCACACGTTGAGTTTGACAGAGGCCCTATGTGGGTTCCAGTTTATCTTAACCCATTTGGATAACCGACAGCTTCTCATCAAATCTCAACCCGGAGAGGTTGTCAAGCCAGGTATTTATTTCTTCTGCTGATTCAATTCTGATGCTAAATGTTTTATGATTCATAAGCAATGGTGATGGTGATTTAATTGGTTGAACTGAAATGTAGATTCATTCAAGGCGATAAACGATGAAGGAATGCCGATGTACCAGAGGCCGTTTATGAAGGGGAAGCTGTACATCCACTTCACAGTGGAATTCCCGGAGTCATTGTCGCCTGAGCAGTGCAAGGCGTTGGAGGCGGTGCTGCCACCAAAGCCTTCAATGCAGATGACAGACATGGAGCTCGACGAATGTGAGGAGACGACTCTGCATGACGTCAATATCGAAGAGGAGATGAGAAGGAAGCAACAAGCGGCTCAAGAAGCTTATGATGAAGACGATGAAGACATGCATGGAGGAGCCCAGAGGGTACAATGTGCACAACAGTAATTGAATCATGGTTAACTGGTTAAGGATTGGTTTGATTTTGTCTGGGCATTATGTTAGACAATAATGTCAAGTGTAATACCTATAATGTTAAATTTGTCTGTTTTGAGAACCTTTGTGTATGGATGATCCACTAATTTTCAGAACGTTGTTTGAGAAACTCAAAAAGGTTTTTCATATTTCATATTCGTACTCACTAGCTCATGCCCTTTTGGAGGTGTTCTTAGTTAGGTCAACAGGTATGCAGTGATCAGAATTGCGAAGATCATCATAAGCAAATCCTCTCGAGTTTGGAAATATGAGTATTAATAACTTGTGTTGGTTAAATTTAAAAGTGTTGATATCGTGATGAAATGCACCAATACGGACGGACTTCCCAACTTCTAGGTTGATGTAAATAGAAGTTTCATTTTCATCCCCTGTAGGTAATACAAAGTTAATGTAGTTATTTTAGTTTGGTATTATAAGCTATACCGAGTATCGATATCGTATCGAGTATCGATATCGTATCGGTGCAGTAACAAACAAAACAAATACCGTTCGAAACCGAGTTCTTGACGTATTACACAAGAATTCTGTTTAAAAAGGTATTGGTGGTTCGAAAACGAGTTCTTGACGTATTACACAAGAATTCTGTTTAGAAAGAATTCTTTCTTGACGTATTACACAAGAATTCCGTTTAAATAGGTATTGGTGGTTCGAAACCGAGTTCTTGATGCATTACACAAGAATTCTGTTTAGAAAGGTTACACGAATTGAAAATAGAAAATATATAACATGTGTATAGTGTATTATACGGATTGAAAAAAAAATATTGAATACTTTAGTTACGTAGATTTAAATGGGTTGAATAATTTTAAATATTATGCTTTATTACTTTTTTAAAATTAAAAAATAAGATAAGAAAGGATGAAATAAGAGAAGCAATTTTTCTTTTTAAGTCCACATAGTCAAATAATCGTGAAGCAACCATAACTTATCTCTTAGGTACAAATTTTCGGAATACAAAGTTTTTAAACTTGTGTAAAAGTATAATATTTATGATATGCTTTTATCAAAAACTTTCGATACTTCCAAGTTCAGAAACTTTATTGTCTGTCTCACATCAGAAATGTCGACCTTAAGTTATAATTATACATTAAAAAATACCCTCTAAGACCATGTGTAGTGGTTTAGCTCAATAATGCCCTCACCATGGGGCGTTTTGCGACACGTGACAGTCCAGTCAGCATGGGGCATTATTGGGGGTTATTGCAAAAGTGCCGTAGTGGGATAATGCCCAATAACACCCCTTCCAATCAATAAACAATTATTTTTTTTTATAGAGAAAAGGATAAAAAAAAAATAAGAAAAGGCCCCTTACACTTGGACCACTCCCATTGGCCACATGCAAATTCCATTTGACCACTTCAGCGTTTTTTTGAAAACGCCGGCATGCAATTTTCTCAAATATAACATCGGAAAAAGCCCGGTGTAATGGGTGGGGCGTGTTTTGGCCTTTTTTTTGAATTAAAAAAAAAAAAACGCCCCACTACACGGTCTAAATTCCTTACAAAAATTCGTAGACAATGTAATAATATAGTTTTTATATATTTATCTATTCCAATAAAGTGAATACCAAGCCAATTATTGGTGTTATTTGAACCTATTCCTTATTAGGTGTCACCTGGAACTAGTGGTGTAAACGAGCAAGCCTGAGCCTGACTATGCTTGAATTCGAGCTCGGCTTGGTGCGAATCTACTATTTTGAGATCGAGCTCGGCTCGAAAATAAGACCCAAGAGCTCGAGTTCGGATCAGCTCGAGGTAATTTGAGAACAACTTTAAACGTGCTAAAACCTCGGCTTGAGCTCGCTTCAATAGCTTAAACAAGCCAAAGCTCGGCTCGCCAATGTTAAATAGTAAGTATATTATAGATATAAAATATAATATAAAATTTGTTTGGGCTCGTTTAGGCTCATGAGCCTAAACAAGCTTTGTATGTAAAGCTCGAGTAGGGATGGCAATGGGTCGGGTTTGGGACGGGTTTAGGTAATCTCAACCCCAAACCCGATTAGATATGCTTGTCCCAAACCCGTCCCAAAACCCGGCGGGTTTCTAGCGGGTGAATACCAATCGGGTATCGGGTATACCCGCGGTTTTCCGGTAACCCATCAATTTTAAAAAGTTTACCCGTTGGGTATACCCGACTCAAAACCCATTTGGTGACTACTAATCAGTTACATTTAGTATTATCACTAAACAAAAATATATTAAATAACTATAATTTATACGGGATAAAATACCTATGTGTATAGAAAAAAAGATGTATTATATATTTACATATTTAAAAATATAAAAGAAATTATATCGGGTATACAATCAGGGGTTTACTTTATCAGGTAATTTGGTCGGGTAAACGGGTATATCAGCAAATCCCAAACCCATCCCAAACCCGCGAAAAAAATAAAAACTACTCCCAAACCCGATTAACCGACCCCAAACCCGTCCCAGATGTGTCGGGTTTCGGTTTTACCCATCAAGTTCGGGTTCGATTGCCATCCCTAAGCTCAAGCTCGATAATTAAACAAGCCATATATCAGGCCCGGACTTGTTAAGGCTCAGCACGTTCAAGCTTTTTACCGATCTTACCCTGAGTAGTTCTCGAACCGCTCGATCTTGTGGTCTAGAAGTCCTTCACACTGACTCTCATTTGTTTCTAGGCCAAACTAAATATGCGCATGATATTCTCGAACATGCAAACATGCTTGATTCTAAACCAATTGCTACCCTGCTTATCCCGCATGCTATTTTTTTACCGAATGAACCCCTTTTTCATACCCCACTCTCTACCGATCACGGGTGGGTGCCCTTATTACCTAATCATCACCCGCCCTGATTTATCATACGCTGTGAACCAGATTTATATATAAAAAAAGTTAACATAGACGAAACAATATTTAGCATTGGTAAAAAAATGTAGTGAGAACCAAAACAATTAAGAAATCAGAAACACAAAGTTACCATTAACATTAACAAATAAGAAACAACACCAAAAAGCAAATTGTGCTGTGGTGGAAGCAAATGGTGCCACAATGCTCAAGATTCCAATTACATGTTACTCAAACCAGAATTCGTAGTAAGCATGGATTCGAAATTATGAGATTATTTGATGACAAAGGGATTAAAATATGGAAATGAACAGGAGAAGAACTGACGGGTTAAAAGAGAAGTGGGGAAGTGATAACCGCTGCCTACAAAAAAGAAACAAGGGAATTTTGGTCACACTTATAAGAGAGTCACTAGGATTTAAGATCAAATACAAACGAAAAACAAATAAGAAGGGTAAGAAGGATTTTGGTCTATTGATCTAAAATTTGCAGGGTTAAGATTAGTTTTAAATAAAAGAAGATAACAGAAGGGTATAAAAAGAATCCTACATTTATTTACTTTCTCGCTCCACATGCAAGATACATGTCAATTCCTCCCGTCAATTTAAAACGTTCATAACTTTTTCATACGACATTTTTTTTTAAAAGTTCACCATAATAACAAGCGTTTTTTTATCTTTAATATGAGTATGATATTACTATATAAAAATAAAATAAAAAATTTCATCTTTACTGTTTTTTTTTGTTTTTGCATTGTGTTAAAAGTTCAGATCATTGTGTCTTTTAACTAGGTTTTGTTCATTACGTTTTTACTAAGACTTCTATACATTGTGTTATTATAAAAACTTATAACACAATGTTAATTTGGGTTCAGACCATTGCTTTTTTATCAAAACTTATAACACAATAAAAGTGGTTTTATATTTTGGTACTTTATATATTGTGTTATAGGTCTTGGTCGTTGTGTTTATTCTGCTATCCATTGTGTTTCAGTCTGTTGTTCATTGTGTATTAGTCTGTTGTCTATTGTGTTTTAGTATGTTGTCCATTGTGTCTTTTATTTGCTCTCGATGGTGGTTGTTGTTGAATGGTGGTGGAGATGGTGAACAGTGGTGATGGCAGGTGGGGTGGATGTTGCGATGACTCGATGAGTGAGCCACACATGGCTGTGCGTGTGTTTGTTTGAGAGAGGGAGAGATGATAAAAGAGTTTTTATTTTTTAGCTTTGTACAAAATAGCCCCTGAAGAAGAGTTTTTTTTTTCTTTTTTTTTTTTTTTTTTTTTTTTTTTTTTTTTACAAAAAAGCTCATACGGAGGTAAAATGACAAGAATACCCTCATGTGCAAAGCACATGACCATACTTAACCAAAAAATCTAACTGGGTTTAGCCTAAAGGACATAACGTGCAGGATTTTGAAACGTTAAAGACAAAACTCGTCAAATTTAAAGGTAGAGAACACCGCCTGCAATTTGATACAAACATAAAGGACAAAACTTGTAATTTACTCTTATATTAATGTATTTTTTTTAATTTAGTGTAATGTCTTTTTTAATTAAATGTATTTTATTTTGTTTAAAATACGTTTATGTATTAATGCATAATTTACAGAAATACAAAATAAAAAAATGGACTCGTCAATGAGGTAGTGGTGGAGTGGTTGGGGAAAGACTTGGTGTTCCTTGTGACCCAGGTTCGACTCCCACTCTCCCTATTATTTTCTACGGCATCCAGGTGAAGGGCGACTACGGGTGGGGCCCTTTCGTCTTGGATGGGAGGCGAGGTTTTACCGATTATTTCACTGTCGTGCCTTCGTCGGGTTCCAGCGCATTTGGGAGAGCCAAGGGGCTGGCGGTGGTCGAGTAATCGACCTTGGCCACAACGCCCGTTATCACGGTGGTTGGCACGTCGTTCCTTGCCGTTAAAAAAAAATGGACTCCTCATGTGTTTGAGCACCCCTAGTGTTTGAGTGCAAAATATGAAGTTAACATGACATGTGTTGATTGTCTAGGTGAAGAGTTTATCACTCTCCATGTGTTTGAGCACCCCTTCCACCCTTATTAAAAAAATTGATTTATGTAAAGCATATTCAAAATCACTCATTGTATTTTACCCGATTTATATCACACCCATTTAATAACAAAGATATCATTTGACTTTTACCAATATAAAAAAATGATTTATGTTAATTATTCAAATTTGCCGTTAAAAAAGTATTTAATGTGGTTTATATCACTTCCATTTAATAACAAAGCTATCATCTAACTTCTACCAATATAAATACACATTGCCTGAAATATTTGATAGATAGAAATCCATCCATAATCTTCGAACATCGATACATATCAAGAATTTATAAGGTATGGCGTCAATGAAGCTTTATGTTGCAGTCTTGCTCATACTCACAATTGTTGGTAAGTTTATAAAGAGTGGTGGATTCAGAAATATTTTTCTCAATAATTTTCATTAATTTTTTTTCAAATCATACAAGATTTACACTAAATTTTTTCAAACCGAGAGAGTTCCCGAGAACTCTGACACTGTTTATAGATCTGTTATGCCCATAACTTTTATAGTAATATGTTCACACTTTAATAACACATTTCTAACTATTATTGTTCAATGATGGATCCATGTATGATTTAGGGACTGAGGTTAAGATCGGAGAAGCTTGTAAAGTAAACGGTTTTCCTTTGGAGCAATGTGATGAACCCCTTTGTAACTCGAAATGTACAATTATAAACAAAGATCCTCAAGCAAAAGGCTGGTGCGGTGATGACTGGTGTATATGCATATGCTAAGATTCATGTATTTTCACAAAAAAAATCGTTTGTTATTTAATAAAAGATCGAGTTTTGCCAATGAACATGTTATTCCAGTTTGCTTATCAAGTGGAGAGGTTGCTTACAAAGATGATATTAATGTTTTTGGAATGGTGATTTTTTAGATAAACAAAATAGAGTTTATTGTCGATTTAATAGGCTAAAAAGACACTGTATCTATATATATTCTAAAGTTTAGTTATATGTTTTATTTTAAAACCAAAATTTATGGTTGTTTTAAATGAGGTCATTTACATATATCCCCCTTCTAAGATCATTTATTACATATATACCCAACCCATAAAATCAATTACATCTATATATATTCTAAAGTTTAGTTATATGTTTTATTTATATATATTCTAAAGTTTAGTTATATGTTTTATTTTAAAACCAAAATTTATGGTTGTTTTAAATGAGGTCATTTACATATATCCCCCTTCTAAGATCATTTATTACATATATACCCAACCCATAAAATCAATTACATCTATATATATTCTAAAGTTTAGTTATATGTTTTATTTTAAAACCAAAATTTATGGTTGTTTTAAATGAGGTCATTTACATATATCCCCCTTCTAAGATCATTTATTACATATATACCCAACCCATAAAATCAATTACATATTTCCCCCTTTTAAACCACACATATTACATATTTACCCATATATTTTATTAAAATCACTCCTATTGAATTACTATTTTACCCTTAATGAACTTATTAAATGATTATTACATTTTTCCCCTTTCTAATACCATTACTTACATATTTTATGATTTAATGTGTAATATAATTGTTTACAAATAAGATATTAACCTAATGATATGAATTCATTTTTTTATAAGCCCTGCCTATTTTTTTATAAGCTTCTGCCTCTGTTATGTGAAAATTGAAAGTTTTGCTTATATATAATACGTCATAGCTCTTAAGCATTATTTTTTTTAAAGAAAACAGTCATGCGACCATGGTTTAAAAATTTACTTTTGCTGTAAAACAGTTTTTTTCAATATTATTTTGAATGTTTAAAACATGACGACTAGATTTCTGAAATAGCATTACACAAGAAAAATGGAAATTTAGCTCCTGCTTCAAAACAATTAAAATGTTGATGATCGAACTAAGATTTAGGCTGAAGAAAAATTGATTACGACTTGAAAAAAACAAACGTATATTGTATAACAATATGTTTTTTTATATAAGATATTTTAGATAATCAATATTTTAAAGTAAATTGTTAGTGTAGTTAACTAAAATTTAAATGTATAATGGGTCGGTTGTAAAAAATATGTAAACTTAAACTTAACCAGTAACTAGATATGTAAAAAGGTCACTTGTATAATCTAAAATTTAGTTACATGTTCTGTTTTAAAATCAACATTTATGAGGTTTTAAATGCAGTACTTAAAATAATATTGATTAAAATAATATATTACAAAATCATAAGTATATTATAAAGCATTTTTTAGGGGCTTCTTTAAAATTAAGAAGTATAAGTAAAAATGCTTAGTATACAACACACAATGCATATATTAATTATGTTTGGGGGTTAAATTTGTCATTTTTCTACAAGGACTTCTTAAAAATTAAAAGGTACAAGTAGAAAGACTTAGTATACAACACACGATGCGTATATTAATTATGTTTTAGGGGTAAATTCGTCTTCCAACATGAATATTAAATTATTAATATCTTAATTCTAACCGATTATAATTAATTGAAATGGATCTCTGGGGACTATAATTAAGTGAATGTAATGACTCATCTTAAATTAACAATACAAAGAAAATAAAATTAGTTTAAACATTTATAATGAAAATACATTGAAAAAGCAATTCCAAATTCCCAAATACTTCCAAGCTAGCTAATTAGATCGGGTTGATCCTAAATAATAACGCTAACAAGTTAATTACATATTTACATCCAGTTTTATCTATCTATACTATATTATAAAGCATTTCTGAAGGATACCGGCAAAATTTAAGTAATTACAATATTTTATGCTTATGATACAACAACTTAATGGGGTTAATAAATGGGCACAATGGTCTTTTAACATGGGTTAAATGATTTTTTAAATATAAATTAACAATTGAAGTATTCTTAAATACAATTAAATTGATAAAATAAATGTAGACAAAATGATAATAAAAATGAATTCGAAGAGTTAACTAAATGTAGACAAATGATAATAAAAAAGAATTCGAAGAGTTGTCTACATTGTTTCCTAACGATCGAATTTAATTTCAACAAATTAGCTGAAAAGTTGCGATCTTGATGCTTACTTATATTTAAACCCTTCCCTAAGTCATGCAAACCTCACAATATGGGTTCTCATTATTTCCCATATCTTCTCCTAAACTAATAATCCAACTATGTACTTTTGTTGTCCCTTCACCCCTCTCTCATTTTATAATGTTGAGTATCATGCATCTGTCTCATATCTTACATTCATTTATTCACTCAACATCAACCAATGATGAACACCAACAGTCCTGCCCATATAACACCACGAGATCATGGTACATGTTTTGATAACTACTCAATCTCTACTGATTTATTGATTCATGATAATAACATGATATATCTTACATTACTTTAAATGGTTTTTACAATATTATGGTTTTTAAAATGCCAAGGTCTGTTAGCGATGATGTGGAGTGCTAATGTGACTGGAATTTAAGGATGGAAAGTGTTAGCTCTGAAGATGGTGTTGAGATATCGAAACGTGATCTGGTTCCGGGTACTTTCATGCTTTCGCAACCAATGGTTGTTTAAATCGGTTTCGCCTGAAAAGTTTACCAACCGATGGTCCACGTGGTTCTTTTTGTGTAATAAAGTCGTTTTCTCTCTTAAAAAACAGACTATTGCAACCAATATTTGCTAAATGCACATTAGCGACAAATTTGCAACTAAGAATTAAAACGATTGCAAAATTAGCTAATGCTTGCGACCAAAAACGATAATTGTTTTATTTAAAAACTAGCGAAGATGAAACCCAAATTATTGTCACTAAAAGCACTCACAAAATGTCCACTGGTCGCAAAGTAGTAGCAAATTTGATTTGCGCATGAAGGTTTTAGCAACATTTTGTGAGTTATGAATGTCATCTTACCCTTTACTTTATTCTTCTTCTATTGTTTGGACAGAAATGGGACTCAGATTTGGTAGAAGCAAGGCACATCAAACATCTTGATGAAAACCTCAACATCATAAGATTAAGATTTGGGGAGCACAGGAAGCCGTTTTTTTGTAATTAACCGCGAGTTCATCGTGTACGAGAGAGAAGAAACAAAGGGTGTTGAACTCTTGTAAATGATCAAGGAATAGATTGTACTTATTTTTCGTTATAAAGGTGTTAGTATAGTTTGATCTCAAAGTTTGAAGGATATTGGTATGAAGGTGGTACCATTGGCCTCATTGCCAAAAGAAATGACAACAGAATATTCAATAAGAAATGGTATTACAGCCTGTAAATCACAAGCACACCTGCTACGATTCGCCATCTAGGCACCGAATCCCTGTACTACCACATTGATGGGTTCAAATCTTTTAATTAGATAATCCAATTCATTTTTTATAAGAAGCGTCAAAGATAATTTATTTAAAGTTTAATATAAATTAAATTTTGTATAGTGGCACATATAATTCGATTCGATCAGCCTTACTTTACCATTATCTTTGTATTTGGTCTTTGTTTAAATTTTATTCAATATCATTTAGTAATTCTTATTATTATTTTTTTAATTTTAGTATTTAAAAGCTTTGGGATATGAATGAGCCAGTTTTCATCTTAGACCCCTATGAGGTTTAACCATTTGAAATTTAAAACGTGTTGATATAATTGTGATTCGATTGGATATGTTTCTATTGCAGTATTTGGATTGAATTGACTGTTGCAATTTAATAATCGTCAGTTATAGTTCGTTTTTGAATATAGAGAAACACTAACTTATTTAAGGTGCTTGATTTGGGTGAATAGTAGCAATATAAACTGCTATTGTAATTTGGTGTGATATTCAATTCAGTATCAGCAACCTAATCAAATTGTGCCCTAAACATAGAGTAAATGTGTTCACCAGCAAGGTAATAATATGTGTTAAAGTAAGGCTGATCTAACCATTATCCCTGTAATGTATGTTTTTAGACTTGGCATACATGTTTGTTCTTAAACAGATTCCGCAAACAAAGTTTCCTGTGCTATGCACGCCTTAAATTTTGTGTGACCGTCTTATGGTACAAGCTCTTATCACGTTTTGTTTGGCTTCTCTTACATTGTCTTTTGGCTAATTATCTTTTATCCATACATAAACATTTTACCCGAACGCACAACAAAATGAAGGACAGTAACTGTTGGTCATGCCGTGCATCGCACGGGCCTACCCTCTAGTTAAATATGTAATTTTGAGAAAATTAAACATTTAACCAGCCTTTTGTGGTTTTCATCCTACTTTTTACAGCATACCTAAATTACATTTAATAAATCTATCTATTATCTAAAGCAAAATAAAGGTTGACCATTTGACCATGATATAGCAATGGTCTTTGGCCAGATAATTGTGTTTTAGGCGCCAATTTCCTTTTCCTCAATCCTCCTTCACTTTCACGAGCGGCAATTGCTATACAGCTTCACAAAACAAAGCTTCTCTCTCCAATCAATTCTGTCAAAATTATTCAATACTTTCCTTTCTCAAATGTATTTCTAATAGAAGAACCCTAAATGTTACGTATCATTCATCTTATCTCCAATCTATCACCATATTCGATTGAACACTGGCAATCAAAATCGATGAAGGAAACGTGGGGCTGTGGTGGTGCAGATCTGGCTGGAAAAACGTTTTCAGATCTCAAAATCATGGTGTCAGTGGTGGTGACAGTTGTTTTATTTCGATCAATCTGTCTATGATTATTCAAGCCTAAATCATGGAAGGGATTATTTAACCCCAAATCATAACCGGAGGATCTGGATTAGGTATGTATAGCGTTTCTCTCAATCGTGAAGGGCTTTTGTATAATGATGTTTATCTGTATTCTAATTTATTCGTATGATTTTCTTCTCCGATCTGTATTTCGTATTTCCTTATTTTGTTATTTCCGATTTGTATCTATGATCTCCGACAGACCCTACCGCTGTTGATTTATTGTCTATTGATTGATATTGATATTATTGTTTGGATTCCCATCTCAGTTTGTGTGTACTGATTACGTTATTGGTGTTTAGAGGCTTCGATAAGTGATGATCAAGAACCCTAATTCTCTGCCCGTCTTCTACAAGTAAGGATTTTTTCTCTATCTTTAATGTTCATCTGAAATCTTAATTCATGTTTGATGTTTTTCTTATAAGTTCATCTATTTAATGTTTAAAGTATTGAATCGTCTCTGAAATCTCAAAGGGTGTATTGGTGTTTGAAGTTCTTGAATCATGATTGTCTTTGAAATCTCAATTCTGCAATGATTTAACACGACCATTCGATTTCAGCCTAATCGTAAGTCCTCTCCATCCTTCCCTCTCGGCACATACATTTGGGAATTGATTTCCTGATTTCAGATATGCTTTTATGCTTCACCTTCTCTTATTCGAATAACCATTGCGAATTTGATTTTGTGCATTAGGGTATGGTACAGATATAGTGTCATGGAGCAACAACGTGGATACTGTTTTAAGGTAGACTGTTGTTTTATGTTAATGAGATGCTATTAGTTCTTTTTTGGTGAAACTATTGCTTACTCAAATGGCTGGTTAAGTTATGATAAGTTTAATACGCTTCCTTTGACGCAAACTATATATAAGTTGAATTTTGGGTTATTGGGTTATTGTTCAGTCTCAGAGCTTTAAGACATTTAAACTACACAATTTCATTAATTATAGTCTCACGTAGGGGTGGTAATGTTAGAGCATATGAGATCGTTGGTACTTGTGCTGGATTAGTTTAGTTGTAGTTTGTATGCATTTTGAATGTTTAGGGGTTGTTTTTGTAATTATCTAGAAGTTATATTCCTGACCTAGTGTAGTTAAGATACCAGCAAATTTATAAATTTGCTGCAAATTTATAAATTTGCTGGTTAGTCAGGACACTAGTATATATACCCCAAGCATTGTAACATTCTCAAGCTTTTGGCTCTTGGTGCAATAGAAGTGTTGTTTACATTCTTGTTGAGCTTTAATCTGATTTCCAAGGTTGTGTATTGTTATATCTTTCTGTTTGGATTCAATACAACACTAGTTGTATTCATCAATCCATTAGCTTCACCTTCATCTTCATTCTTGACATTTCTTGACTATTCATAGTTCAAACACTTAATCAATAGGTGTTTTGGACTAAAACAACCAACCACTGTGATCCGGATACGTTTTGGGATCTACAATTTGGTATCAGAGCCTTTGTGCTCTTGGTTGTTGTGTTCTTGTTAAGATTTCTCATTGCTTTTGAAGGTTTTTCAAAGTTTCAAGGTTTTTAAAATTTTTGGGCTTAAAATGGATTGATTTGGTGTGTTTAATTAATAGGTTGTTGTTAATACTTGGTTAGGAAGTCATTTTGGTCATTTTGATGCATCAAAACATGGTTTTTGGGCTGTTTTTGAGTGATTAGAGGGTTTTAGTTCGTGATAAACCCTCTGGTTGGCGAAGTTAACTTGAATGTAGCGATGAATTTTTGAATACAGCGACGATATTTTTGAACACAGCGACGATAATTTTGAATATAGCGAAGATAATCATTAAACGTAGCGAAGATAGCGATCTTGTCTGAATCGTTGTCTGTTTCATCGCATAATCAGCAAGTTAGCCGACTATCGTTCGAGCAAATTTGCTGATCATCAGCGATATAGCATCATTTGACCCATTAGCGATTTTATCGAAGGCGACTTCGAGAACCGTGCTAGCGAATCACAGCGTTCCTATCACGGTTTCCGGCAATTATAATCTAACTCCGTTTGATGTTTGATTTGTCAGCGTAGACAGCGTAGTTGTTCGTGCAGGATCTAGCATCTCGACAGCGAAGACAGCGAACTAGCCAGATATCAGATCAGCGAAGACAGCGAACAAGTTTTCAGAGATCATAATCTACATCGCTCGCCGGCGATTTTAACTGGTTTGTCAGCGAATTAAAGCCTGTTTCAGCACACATTCCTCAAAAACTAAGAAAAATGTCGCTAAATCAACTAAGTCCAATCGCTCAAGCGGAACTTGAAACTGGAACCACAACTCGCCCACCAAAGTTGAAAGGAGCGGAAGATTTTAGCACTTGGAAAACTCGCATTCAATCGTTCTTCGAGTACACGGATTACAATCTGTGGCTCTCCGTTACGGCCGGACCTCACGTTCCTACGGTAGTTAGAGGAGATACGGTGGTTCCTAACAACGATGCTACCACCTTCACTGACGAAGACAAGGCCCTCATTCAACGTGATCGTCGTGCACACGCCGCTCTGACCATGGCTTTATCAACAAACGACTGCAACATGTTTGAAGAACACCGAACTGCTAATGCACTCTGGAATGCATTGATCGAGTACTATGAGGGAAATGAAGAACTGATCGAAAGCAAGAGAGATATGGTGCAGAAGCAATACGACATGTTCTGCGGAGTCCGTGGAGAGAGCTTGTCTGATCACATTAGCCGCTTCCTAAACATGATGACCAAAATGAAGAAAGCTGGAAATCCTGTAACCAATCGTGCTGCAATAAAGAAATTGCTTGACTCGCTCCCCAAGGAATGGAGCTTGCAGTGTATGATGATCAAGAAGGAATTCCTCAACAATCCTAATCCTGTTACTCTGACAGATCTGATCAACACTCTAAGGGCATTTGAAATGGACGTAAACAAGAGAGAGATGAACACTGCTGGATATCAACCTAAAGCAACTCAACCTTCAGCAGGACTGAAGAATGTAGCGTTTCTTGCTTCAGGGGGCATTACTCCACAAGCTTCTGATCTAATTTATGCAAATGCTTCCGCAAGCGCATCTAAAGCCCCACAAGTTGTTGAGAAAACGATCACTGTCGACACTCAAGCACTGAAAGTTTCAACCGAGAATGTGGCACTCTTCAACACTTTCCTAAGCAGCTATGAAGCCCTAATGTCTGGGGAATTGAGGAAGGAGATGTTTACTGCCGAAGACATGTATCAGGTTGATCCAGATGATATGGAAGAAATGGATCTGAAATGGCAAATGGCCATGATCACTCTGAGATTGAAGAAGTTTCAAGACAAGACAGGCAAGCGATTAGGTCTTGGAAAAGCTGGTTTTGACAAGTCTAAGCTGAGGTGCTACAACTGTAAGAATCTTGGACACTTCAAGCGTGACTGTCCGATGTTGAAAGAGGGAAACAGTGAAGCTACTCCTGCTGCTAAACAGATCACTGCCGAAGAGAACAAAAGCAACGCTTCTCCCAGCACGCCGAAGGCTTTGGTTGTTGAAGACTATGACTGGAGCGAAGAGATCACTGAAGCTAAGGAACAAGTCAACAAAGCACTGATGGCCAAAATCTCTAGTGAATCATCTGCAAAGCACTTTGAGAAGCAGACAACGGGAATCCCAACTGGAAACAATGATGCTGACCAGGGATTGAAAGGTATTCTACCTTCAGTGGAGTCTGGTGATAAAGCTGAAAAAGATGCTGAGAAAGAAAGAATAAAGTTCAAGCTACAGCCATGAAAGCAGATGCATCAAAAGAGAAAGCTGACAAAGACTTGGTAAATAGTATTCCACTTAGTTTCAAGGAGAAGTTATGCTCCGAAGCATGCGTTGATGTCGTGGCACATTATAAATTCCTAAATCTGGAGTTTGAAAGGCAAAAGGACAAAGCTTTGAAAATTAATAATGAGCTTAAACAAAATGAGGCTGCATATCAGAGAAAGTTGAACTCAACTTTGGCTGAAATGCAGACTCTTAAAGAATTTGTGTTTAGAAAAGATTTTATCATAAATGATCTTACTGAAAGGTTAGAAAAAGCGTTAAATGAAAAGAACAAACTCCAGATTATAATAGATAAATGGAATGTCAGTCAAAAGGCCTTTACTGACATCAAAAATTGCCAACGACCAACGTTTGTGAAAGACGGGATTGGTTATAAGGATAGGCACGGAAATGAAAGAAAACTTTTCTTTCCACCTCACAGCAAAAACTACGTGCCTATGCCTACTCCTCATCCCGAAAATGATCTCATAAATGAAAAGGCCCCAGTTGAACAAAATGAATCTTATAAAAATGAGACAACTGCTAACTGTTCTAAAAGCGATGCAGATTCCATTGAGTGTAAAGAAGATGTGTGCGATGATGATGGAGACTGCGGAGGGTCAAAAATAGGAATTGGTTATTCAGGCGACAGTTATTCCACCGTTAACTGGTTCGTCTGGAATTGTTCTAAAAACAATGTTAAGGATGAATGTAATAGTTTAAGTAGGATGGATGACTGTAATGGCCAAGTGCCTAAAACTAAATCTGTGGATGACTGTAAGGGCCATGTGCCTACATTTGAGACCCGTGATCATGAACCTTATGTGTCTGAATGTCATGGTTTGAATTATGCGTGTCGTGATGATAATGTTGCTTGTGAATCTCCTGTATTTGTGCCAGAATTAAAAAGGAATAGCTTTGGAAAATTCCTTACAAAGGAAATTCCCGAATTTATTCCTTCCAGAACAGGTATGACAGAATCAGAAAAGAAAGCTACTGAAGATCAAGATAATGTAGAATCAAGCGCCATTACCACAGAAGATGAACAGACATCAGAAAGTTCGCATTCAGAAATCTCAACTGAAGATCAAGCAACAAGTGATGAAAGCTTCGAATGTTCAAGTTGTGAAGCAAGTGAAGAACAAAATTCAAGCAAGGACAACACGTCTGAAAGCTCACTCGATTCAGACAGTGATGAAGAATTTCCCGAAGATGAAAGCAGAGTGGACAAGAAAATGAAGAAAGCAAAAAGTTCAAGACTCTCATCACATACATCATCTTCTCACACCAAAAGACCCAGACATAAAAGATGTTTTCGCTGTGGTCATTTAGGACATACAGCGAAACATTGTAAAACCAAAAAGTTTCCTAAACCAGAACATGATTTTATTACAAACGTCACGCAGCAACTAAATTATCTTAAGAAATCTGTTAAAAATCTGGTTGATTCAACTGCGTATCTTTGGAAACAAAAAGAGGTCAAAGTGGGTCAAAACCACGATAGATTTGAAATGAAACAGATTTGGGTTCCTAAATCAAACTAATCTGTATATTTGTATATTTGTATATATCAGAATAAGCTCCAGAAATGGCTTCGAATGCTCATGGAATACATCTGGCATGTCGACAGCGGATGCTCAAGACACATGACGGGGTTAAAAGAACTATTGAAGAACTTCCGCTTTATTGATGGCGACTTCGTGTCCTTTGCCGGAGACGAAAAGGGAGGAAAGATTGTTGGAGTAGGCGATGTAGTATCCGAAGCTCTCACGCTGGAGAATGTCAACTATGTTCCAGAGTTATGCTATAATCTCATGAGCGTCTCTCAAGTGTGTGATAAAGGAATCTCAGTGTTGTTCAATGACATGGAATGCCTGTTCCTGAAGCCGGGTTATGTTGTTCCTGCAGAAATGATCATGCTTACTGCTCCAAGACAGAACAACACATATGTGCTCAACATGAAGAATGCCAAGACAAATGACAATCTAACATGCCTTATCTCTAAAGCTTCAGAATCGGAGTCACTGCTTTGGCATAGACGACTGGGCCATGTCAATTTCAAAAATATGAATAAACTATCTAAGTTAAACTTAGTTAGAGGTCTTCCGATTAAAGAATTTCCATTTTCTGAAAAATGTATTGCATGCGCCCAGGGAAAACAGCATAAGAAACCTCACAAGACCAAAGCAGTGAACACGATTTCTGCACCACTTCAGTTACTGCACATGGATCTTTTTGGTCCTATCAGTGTTAAAAGTCTTGCTAAAAGCTCTTATTGTTTGGTTGTAACAGATGATTTCTCTCGTTTTTCGTGGGTATATTTTCTTGAAGCAAAGAGCGAGACTGCTGAAATATTGAAGGCATTCATTCCCTTGATAGAGAACGTAACCAAACGGAAAGTGAAGTCCATAAGAAGCGACAACGGGTCTGAATTCAAAAATCAGACCTTCATATCATTCTGCGCAGAAAAAGGAATTCATCTTCAATACAGTGCAGCCAGAACTCCTCAGCAAAATGGAGTCGCTGAACGCAAGAACAGAACGTTGATTGAAGCTGCAAGAACCATGCTGGTGGACTCCAAGCTTCCAATTATCTTCTGGGCTGAAGCAGTTAACACAGCATGCTACGTTCTGAACAGGGTGCTCATCGTGAAACCTCATGGAAAGACAGCATACGAGCTTCTCTTCAAAAGAAAGCCTCTTATAGATTTCTTCAGGCCATTCGGATGTTCGTGCACTCTGTTGAACACTCAAGAAAATCTCGTCAAGTTTGAAGCTGTGGGTGATATATGCTACTTCATGGGGTATTCATCCACTCAGAAGGCTTACCGTGTCTACAACAAACGAACAAAGATGGTGATTGAATCGTACTATGTGGACTTTCAAGAAGGAAATTACACCAACACTGGAAGCACTCCCGACTGGTTCTATGATGTGAGTGTGATCTTCAATAACTTTGAAATTCCGGAAACTGAGTCTGACCCTGAGCCAGTTGAAGACGTTCAAGTTGAACCCTTGTTTGACTCGTCTGACATTGGTTTCACTCCTTTCACCACTCGATTATCTCCATCATCTGCTGATCCGATTATGGCTGTGAATGAATCAAATGGTCACACTTCGCCTGAGAACACCCAAGAAAATGGTGCTTCTTCTTCACAGGCAAATGTGAATGAGCCAACTCAAGACGATGATCCGCCAATAATCTATGTCGACGAACACTTCACCAACCTTCCGCAGCAAATCGAATCTCTGACAAATGCAGGTTACAAGACAAACAAAAATCATCCTCTTGAAAATGTAATCGGCGCAGTGGAAGAAGGAGTACGTACTCGAGGGCAGTCAGCTAGCATCAACAAAGGTCTCTTCGCAGCCTTCCTTTCACAATCAGTTCCACGTGACATCGAAGACGCTATTCAAGACTCCAGCTGGGTTCAAGCGATGCAAGAAGAATTGTCTCAATTCAGGAAACTCAAAGTGTGGGAACTCGTAGATCTACCTGAAGGAAAGTTTCCTATCGGTACAAAATGGGTCTTTCGAAACAAGATGGATGATCGTGGGGTGGTTATCAAGAACAAGGCTCGATTGGTGGTGCAGGGTTTTCGACAAGAAGAAGGGATCGACTACGAAGAGGTTTTTGCTCCAGTCGCTCGATTGGAGGCGATCAGAATATTCCTAGCGTATGCTTCCTACAGAAACTTCAAGGTCTTCCAAATGGATGTCAAAAGTGCGTTTTTGTACGGGAAAGTTAAGGAGGAAGTTTACGTGTGTCAGCCTCCTGGGTTTGAGGATCCTCATTTTCCAGGGCGCTATTTTAAGCTGGATAAAGCACTGTACGGCCTACATCAAGCCCCACGCGCCTGGTATGAAACTTTGTCCACATACCTTCTGGATTGTGGTTATTCCAGAGGAACGATTGACATGACACTCTTCACCAAGAAGGTAGGGGAAGATGTTATGCTAGTCCAAATCTATGTGGACGATATCATATTCGGGTCAACAAACGAGGACTTGTGCAGAGAATTTGAATCTATCATGAAGGCAAAATTTGAAATGAGCATGATGGGAGAACTGAACTTCTTTCTGGGTTTAGAAGTGAAGCAAAGGGAGGATGGAATTCTGATTCATCAAGCTAAATATATTCGGGACATTCTCTCGAAATATAACATGAATGACTGCAAAGTGGCAAGCACGCCATTCGCCTCCCAAACAGAGCTCACTTTAGATCCTCAGGGAAAGTCGGTGAACAAATCTTTCTATCGCTCAATGATCGGATCTTTGATGTATCTGACAGCAAGCAGACCTGATATCATGTGGGCCGTTTGTCTTTGCGCTCGTTTCCAGACAAATCCAAAGGAATCCCATGAGATTGCCGTAAAGCGCATCTTCCGCTATCTGAAAGGAACACCAAAACTAGGGCTTTGGTATCCTAAAGATAGTAATTTTGACTTAATTGCTTATTCTGACAGCGATCATGCAGGTTGCAAAGTGGATCGAAGGTCGGTTTCAGGAGGATGCCAATTTCTGGGAAATCGGCTGATTTCATGGCAAAGCAAGAAGCAAACAACAGTGTCCACGTCGACAGCTCAAGCGGAATACACTGCAGCATACAGTTGCTGTTCACAAGTTCTCTGGATACAGAATCAGTTGCTGGATTACGGAATCAACATCATGAAGACTCCGATATTCATCGACAATGAGGCTTGTCTGGGAATTGTGAAGAATCCCGTGCACCACTCCAGAACCAAGCACATCGAAATCCGCATTCATGCAATTCGAGACGCTTATGAAAAGGGTTACATTCAAGTGGTGCCAGTGGATACGACACAGCAACGTGCCGACATCTTTACGAAAGCTTTTGACAAAACTCGTTTTAACCAGTTGGTAACCTGGTTAGAGATGGTCAATTTCCTTGATTGGAAATGAAGCTTGTGTTGATTAAAAAAAAAAAAAAAAAAAAAAAAAAAAAAAAAAAACTTTTAATTAAATATTAATAAAATAATAACGTTTTTGCTTGTTGAAAATAAAACGGATATTGAAGGACGTCGCCTACCAAAAAGATTTTCTGTTTAAAATTTTATTTTCGGGCAAATGGACTTACGAAAATGAAAATTTTAGGGGGGATAGTCTGAAAATCCTTGAAACAAGATGCTTATGTCAGACTCCTGTTAGAGGAAGTGATAGAAAATTGCTAACACTTTGTCATTTCTTTGAACAGAATACAATATACAATCAGGGTACCAAGCAACGATGTGTCGGTAGATTCAGCAACACCGACGAGTAAACTGCTGGTAGGGAGCCGAACATAATGTCTACACAAGAATTCTGGCTTTTCTCAGGCATTACGCACCTCAGTGGGTAACACGTTGCGGCATATGGCTTAATGGTCTTAAATCTTGCGTTGACGGATTGCCAAAATCTGAGATTTCGGGTCTTTATATTGGGATTTCATTCGGAGGATATCATAGTTGCTCTTCTGCTGTACGGTGGTACTGACCTAGACGCAAATACTATGATATTCTCTTACCAATAAGTGCCTATTAAAAAAAAAAAAAAAAAAAAAGAGGCCAAACCCTGTATAATAAGTGCCATTATTGGCCAAAAATCCATAATAAGTGCCATCTTTGGCCAATCTCTCTGATAGATCAGTAGGCAACTCTGCTGTACGATGGTACTGACCTGTTTGCCGAACCATCTATCTTAACCCTCGATAGTTCCTGGAATCTCTGTTGTACGAAAGTACAGACCTGATCTCCGATCTATCGTTGAAGAGAATGAATCCAATATACTCACCTGTTATGAGGAATCTTTGTGCATACCCTGATCGCGGGGGTATGTCCTGATGTGGGACTCACGAGGGCGTAATGATTCTATTTTCAATAGCTTGTGTGGGGGCCATCGAAGACTTGTCAAAATTACCGAAAACATGATAAAACACGCTCTCCGAAGGTACGTTGAAAGAAGGATGCATGGATTTAAGCGGACAAACATACTGACAGTTTTTCTTGTGCCCTGGTTAGTAATATAATAGTAATAATATATAAAGAATGTGGCAAGTGTTGGCAGTATGATCCTCTGCAGGTAAGTTCGGTAAGTGTCGGACATATCAGGAAATTCTAAGTTAAATGAATCCTCGCAGAGCAAGACATTTGAAGTTCGGAGTCAAAATGGCCCAAATTTTAACATCACTGTAAATATTCCAAAATAAACAAGTTTTCAAACATAAACGGGCACGTTTTTCGAGATCGTTTGAAATCTTCAAGCAAGAACCAAACTTTTTGAAAATATAAACAAGCTGGCGAAATTAAGATACCAGCGAACATATAAGTTCGCTGGTTACCTTTTTAACCGTACATATAACCCTTTTAACCATCTTTTTCAAAATTTTACTTCTTCTTCCTCATTTCATCGCTGATATTTTACTCTCTTCATCTCCTTACACTGTTTTTCATATTTTCAATCAACACAAGGTCCATCTCAAATCATAGAATATCAGGTATGTTTGTCGGGTCAATTTAAAGTTCATTAGTTTGATGATTATCTGCCTAAATCGTCGTTCATGATAGATACCATTGTTGTCAAGTTTGTTTGAAGATTTTGGGTTAGTGAATGGGTTTTTTTTTTGTCTGATGAATTTGTTTGTTTTTGAGTTTTAGGAAGTTTTTGATCTTGCTCTAGTACACCTCCTAAATGTTATTAATAATTCAAGTCAATTTTGAGTAAGTAAATCAAAAGATTTAAGAGGAATCGGTTGTTCATGAACAGATTAGGGGTTTTGAAAGGGTTTTTCAAGAAATTGTTGAACATAGCGATGAATACGGCGATGTTAGCGATTTTAAGGGAAATCCAAAAGTCTCGAACGCGAGTTCGAGCAATCAGCGAGCGGTTTAATTCGCTCGGATAGCGATCAAATTCGCTATTCTCGCTGTTCAATCATTTCCGGTAATGAGACGCTGTCTTCGCTATGTTCGCTAGCGAAGAATTGACTTGAAATCAAAATTGATCCACCAGCGAACATAGCGAATATATCAGATGTGTTGGCGAAGTCATCGTGGATATCAAGTCTTGAACGCGAGTTCAAGCACCGAGTCATTGATCTAATTCGCCCGGATGGCGAGATAGATCATGATCTTCGTTGACAGATCAGTTCCGGGTCAAAACCCTGTCTTCGTCAAGTTCGCTAGCGAATTTAGCTTATCAATCCGGTAATCTATGTCCATGACCATCATTAGCGAAGAAAGTTTTGATCTGGAAGCGAAATTGCCTTATAGTAAATTTTTGGGCCATTGTTTATGTCCTTATGTATATTCTAGTCTCGTACATAGTTTATCTGGCATCCACACACTCTAACTTGCTTCGTTTTTCTGTGCAGTATGGTGAAAGTACTCGAATGGGATAAAACCCTCAAGCATAACCAGAGCATAAATCTCGATCAAGTACCAACTAACTTCGAAGATGTATCGAAATGGGTTCGCAATAGCAGAATTGGTCATGCAGTAGAGACTTCCGTTCCTGTCTATCCTCTTCACATTCGAGAATTCTGGGAGAACGTAAAGCTGGAGTCAATAAACAACAAACCAGAAATCTCTTCAACAGTACGCAACAAAAGAGTGGAAGTGACAGAGGAAAGGGTACGTAAAGTTCTGAAGCTCAAAGACAACGATAATGAACCACAAAGCATGAGTCAAGACGATATTCTTGACGGTTTCAAAGGAATGGGATACGCAGGAGATTTCAGAAATAAAAAGGAGATTAAAAGGGGCGGTCTAACTCAGGATTGGAGGTTTATTGTTTATGTAATTTCGACAAGTCTAGCGCATCGAAAAGGCGGGTTTGATGGCTTAAATTTGGAATGGTCTGCAGCTATGCTGAGCCTATGCACAAATCAAAAATTCAATCTCTCTGGATTAATTTTCAATTATATGAGAGAGAATGCAAATGGAGCGACTTGGGCAATGTACCCGAGATTTATTCAGATGCTCATTAACGATCAAGAAAAAGACCTTCCAAACGATGGAAATACCTACAAATTCCACGTGCCCACAAGTAGACAATATACTGAAATCAAAACCAACGAATGGGTTTTGTTGCACGACTGGATGTACAGAGCTGAAAGACTACCCATCGTGAAAGCTGCATATCAGAAGTACAAAGAAGGGGTCAAAGCTAAACAACAGAGAGCAGCACAAGCACAGGCCGAAGCAGCCGCCAAAGAAGGAAGTAGCAAAGAAAAACGAAAGGGCAAGCAACCTGCAGGTGAAGAACCTCCTAAGAAGAAAAAGACAACAGGAGGTTCTGAACGTTTAATGAGTTCTGCAATCAGGGCGGCACAAACTGAAGAGCAACGCAAAAATATTCAAGATCTAAAAGCCATGCATGTAATGCAGGAGAAAGAGAAACGAGAAAAGAGCCTGAAACGAAAAGAAATATCTTCTTCGGAGATGCCCGAAGTAGTTCCTGAAGAAGTTCAAGACCTAAATGACTTCGTTGATCAAATTCTTGTTGATCCTGACGAGGCACAAGCACGCGAAGGTATTTCAAAGGTTTCCCCAGTCAAACCCACCAGAATCTCAAAACCACCCGTTGTTCCTCAAAGACTACGTCCATTTCAAGATCTGTATGATAGGCTCATAAAAGACACCGGGCCTTCTGTGGTGAAAGAAATTTGCTTGTTGAAGAATCAAGTCAATGATACAAACATCCTAAGAGAGAAACTCAAGGATCAAAGAAAGAAAAACAAGGAAATGAAAGAATACATGGCCAAGCAAGCCAAGTTTGTCAGATTTCAACAATCCAGCTTAGAGAAGCTCTACCGAATGATGAGGGGAATATGTGAAAAAGCAAACATTGAGCCGATGTTTACATTTGATGAAATCTTCGATTTTGAAGCTTTCATTCAAGAAGAAACGGCTCGAAAAGAAAAAGAAGCCGAAGCGAAGAAAAAGAGATTGGAATCGGTTGACAAGGCATTGGAGGGAAACGAAAGCGACGAAGAGGCAGTAGATCGGGAAATTATGCCACCAACCTTCGTTGAATGGGGGCTAGAAGACGAGGTTTTATATGAGCAAGAAGATGGCAAGACCTTCGCTCCTGAACATCCTGAGTGGTTCAGAAAAGAACGAGAAAAGCTCCCTGATCTGCATCAAGTGATAAAGGTTGCTAAATCGGAAGAGACTGAGAAAATAATAAGCTGGATGTATGACAACCTAAGGGGCATGTTCGTTGTAAAGAGACGGGGTGGTGTGATACAATATTTCGCAACTGGGTTTGATCTCTTCTCGCTCCCAAGGTGGGATTTAAGAGAGCTTGGGCGTCTGAATTTGCTCAACCATGGTGACAGGGGCATCGGAAGAGACTTTGAACGTCTAATTACAAGCGAATGCGACAAGAACTTCCCGAATCATGCCCCACAGCGCCCAAGACGCCGAGTGTCGAAAACTACGTTTGATCCAGTAACAGGCAAGGGAAAGGTGACGTGGGTTGTTAACCCTGCTAAAGTAGTCACCAGAGTCAAGCTTCCGGAAGAAATCCCTGTGGCACTTAAGGATTTCAAGAAATGGTTCTACGACAGTCAGACCGGTGAAGCTGTGATAAGATCGAACGACAATGTTGATATTCGAATACTGGATCCTATGGATGTATTTCAATTCGGACTCTCTGATCTCACCATGCTAAATGCTAGGCGTATCAATGTCGGAGCTGGAAACGCAAATCTTGAAGAGGCAGCACTGTTTCAGCGTGCAGTGGAGCGTGCCTGGAATCTAAAAAGGGAGATGCTCGACATGGTAGACAAAATACAGAAGCGAAAAGAGAAAGAGCAGAAAAAGAAAGAAGGTCGAAAGAAAAAGAAACACGAGAAAACCATGGAAGGAAGCTCGGCCTCAACTGCAGATCCACCCACCACCGACTCTCAACCCACACCAACACCTCCGGCCTCATCCACATATGAGGCCGCTAAGGAGGACCCAAAATCAAGTGAAGCTGTTATTAATCAAGAACCTCCGGTAGCATCAACGGAGAGTGTCGCACCACCTGAAACAATCATGGTGGAAGTAAATCCCACCGAGCCAGAGAAACAAACTACAGAAGATCCAGTGGTTACTACAGAAGATCCAGTGGTTACAACAGAAGATCCAGCGGTTACTACTGAAGATCCAAAGATTACCGCAGAAGAATGAGAAGACAAGCACGCAACGATCTAGGGGGGATATTGTTAGAGCATATGAGATCGTTGGTACTTGTGCTGGATTAGTTTAGTTGTAGTTTGTATGCATTTTGAATGTTTAGGGGTTGTTTTTGTAATTATCTAGAAGTTATATTCCTGACCTAGTGTAGTTAAGATACCAGCAAATTTATAAATTTGCTGGTTAGTCAGGACACTAGTATATATACCCCAAGCATTGTAACATTCTCAAGCTTTTGGCTCTTGGTGCAATAGAAGTGTTGTTTACATTCTTGTTGAGCTTTAATCTGATTTCCAAGGTTGTGTATTGTTATATCTTTCTGTTTGGATTCAATACAACACTAGTTGTATTCATCAATCCATTAGCTTCACCTTCATCTTCATTCTTGACATTTCTTGACTATTCATAGTTCAAACACTTAATCAATAGGTGTTTTGGACTAAAACAACCAACCACTGTGATCCGGATACGTTTTGGGATCTACAGGTAATCGTGTTGAGTTGGCGGGTTGCAGGTTGGCGTGTCATTTGAAATATTTTATTTGAATTTGGCGGGTTGGCATGCCATTATTTATAATCTTAAGGTAAGGGTGGCAATAAACTCTACAAACAATTCTTTTTTGTTTTTTTAGAGCTTTTTCGTGCCATTAAAATTTGCTAGAACATGTTAAAAAAAATTTGGTGTTCATAACAGCAAAATCACCTTCAAAGTCTACTAAAAGTATTTACTCAAACCTATTTCTAGATTTTTGGCTTTGCTTATTCTTCTTATATTTTTATTTGAGGTGATCTAAACATGATTTTTATACTAAGTGCAATATTTAGTAGGTTGGATGTTTGCTAGGACAACCTATAATGAAAATGCTATTACTAATGCTCTTTAAATTTAAGCCACTAAAGGTATTCAGTTCTATTTTTTTTGTGTATGGTGAAATTAAGTTTATGATTGTGAATATTATATTGTTAATCATTAAATTAAATGAACTCAGTCAAATATTTATTCAGTTGTAGAAATGGTTCAAGGAGTACATTACATAAACATGTATGGGGTAGTGATCAAAAGTATTGTAGGCTTTGAAGAAAAAATGTACAAGTTACTATCAAAACACTTAATATTTATATTTTAATATCTTTTTTTTTCTATTTTTTTTCTAATCACACAAATCTATAAATTGTTATTTTTCATAGTGGACTTGAGAACAGTGATAAAGAAATTGGCATCCCACTCAACTGATTGCAGGATTCTGGAGTAGTAGTCAAGGTATGGTTGTCTTAAGTTATAGATTTGAAGAATAAACATTATCTTTTCAATTGCATATAATGTTGCCGTCTGTACAAGTGGCTATGAAATGCATAAAGAGGGTTGCGTCTGAACTTGATGCATTGGATGGACCCGATAAAGAACCAAACAGAGTTTTTTCTGCTTCAAGGTGTTCGTCATGTATTTTTTTATCTTTAGGCATTGCAAAATTGGTGTGTTAGGCAAGTTTGGTTGTGGTTCACATTGGGTTTTGGGTCAAAACTGGCATTGCAAAATGGGTGTGTTTGGCAAGTTAAATTACGATGATGATCTTATTTTTTAAATAAAAGCGTTTTGGTGGTTTTACCTATTTCACTGAACAGACAATATGCTCAAAAAACCGTATCTTTATGCCTTTTATAAGTGGGTCGATTTGGGTATATAATGTATCTCTTTGGGGCAAATTGGGAATTTGTTCGGGTCAAACTATCAAAGTCAAAAGAACAGTGTTAGTCTTCAAGTAACTACAGATTCATTCTCTTTCGTAGTGATTTTGTTTTTTAATGGTCTTTCACAGGCTGATCGATATGGTGCAGAATGGAAAGGGAGGCTAGAACTTTCAACTTGACGCTTATAATTGAGAAACATAAGCTGATCGATATTATGAACTATATCTGGTAAGTCTCCAGTGACCTGTGTGATTAATATTATTGTTATTATTATTATTATTACTATTATTATTATTATTTATTATTATTATTATTATTATTATTTATTATTATTATTATTATTATTATTATTATTATTATTATTATTATTATTATTATTATTCGTCTCGGGCATTATGTTTGGGAATATTTCAGAGTCAATGTGAATGCCCTCTTGGTTAAGGAATTAAGTGTTCCCGAGCATCTTCGCTTCAAAAAATTGGTTGATGGAACGTAAGTACCAACAGAATTAGATTTTAATTTAATTAGTTAACCAGCAACAACTTATGCTTTGGCTTTCATATGTTATTGTTTATCAAATAGATAAAGGTCAATCATTGAATAAAAGTGTAGGCTGATTACTGCTAGAGAAGACCTTGGAAAACACACCAAGAAATGGTGCAGGCTAGGTTGCGTTGTTTGTGACAAAAACGATTAGTGCCACCAGTATTGATGCTGCTAGACTTCATGCCATACGGGTACTTGAATATTTGGAGAAATATATAACTGAACATGCTGCTGGTGATGCAGGTACTAGAAACCCTTCACAAATCCATAAGTATCTTATTTGGTAGTACTATTAAACTTATGATTTATGAATCATATTCAGGTACTCATTCGGTTATCTCCAAAGAAAACAGCTTTGTACAAGCAAAGGAGCTGAGTTCATATTATTACTCTTCGATACATTGAGGTGATTTAGATTTACTTTTGTATATTATAATCTTAATCTTGGTTTTAAAACGCATGCATCAGAAGCGCACATGATTTGAACAAATTAGACTGTTGATTTAACAAATGGGTTTGAGTATATGAAAACATTAGACCAATGGTTGAACAAATCTTACTAGAGATGATGAGTAGCGATGAGCTCTGTACCAATCGCTACTGAAAATCCCAAAAAATGGGTACCGGTACAGTACGGTTCGGTACCGGTATGTAGCGGTATTTGAAGGTAAAACCGGTACCGAACCGATATGGAAAACTTAGACCATCGCTTGGACAAATCTTACTAGAGATGGCGAGCATGATTGAGCTTTGTACCAACCAATACCAAAAAAAAAAACGGGTATTGGTAATGAAAATACCCGGTATTGACCGATATTTGAAGGTAAAAACCGGTACATGAAACACTAAATTTCAGTACCGAATCGGTACCAAAAATCGAGTCGGTTTGAGAAATTTGATACCGGTACCATTTATTCATCTCTAATGAGGAGAACATCCATTATTTTTGTGTTCAAAAGTTAACAAATAAAAGAATTTTTTTCATAAATAATTTTATGATAAAGATAGCCTTGCATACATGATGCGCACACATAACGTATAGGCCTATGCGATCAAAACACACTGGGGCGCCACACTCTTTTTTAACACCAAGATCTTAGTCATGGAGAATTAGAATAGTTGATGATAACTAATGGACATCTTAATAGGTGATTTCGTTTCCCCTATTCTTCAGTGTGTTATTAGTTCTCGATGCTGATGTTGGCACAAATGATAGTATTTTAAACTATTTCAAATTTGGTTCCAATCTAGGGTAAGTTCTAACGTAAAAGTACATAGCTATACAAAATATATTTATGTAGAAGTCATGTTCGCATTGTTTCTTGGTTATGCTCCCAAGTATGTTTAACGAGTCAAACTAGGAGGCTAACCAGAATCATTATTTCTTCAAATTTCTTCTAAACAAAAAACTAAGATAATATGCTTACAGAGATTTTATGATTTTGATAACAATCCGATTTTTTTAAGTAACTTGATTTTAACCATTGGGGTTGCTGGCCCAATGGGAGAAGCAAAACTTTTAGGACCACCTAAATTGGGGAGGTCATGGGTTCAAGTCCTACAAGGAGTAAATAGAAAATTCGCCGTTCAAAAAAAAAAAAGAGTAACATGATTTTAGGTCTTGTGCGTTAATAATACATATAGATCAATTTTTTACCCCCCTCCTTTTATCACTTATCGGTTTGTGGTAATCTTATGTTACTTTTTAAGTTTTAAAAATTGTAGATTGATCTACAGGGAATATTATTGCAAGTAATTTTGTTCTTTTCAGTCAACGGGTACTGCTATCACTGTTGCAGCAATTGGCATGTGATATTGGGAATAATACATCTAAGAAACTTGGTTGGATGATGGATCTGGTGGTGGTGATTAAACCAACCGATGGGATCATCACAATGTATATAAGGCCCATATTTGAACAAGTGTACTCGATCAGATGATTGTTCCCACAACTTTAGTTGCTGAGCTTTCCAGTATTCGTGTGGTCACGAAACTCATAAACTCGACGTTAAGGAGCATGTAAGTAATTTAGAGATTATTAGAATTTTTTGTAATCCGAATTGGACATTTTGGTTTCACTTAATATTTTTTTTGTTTTTTTTTTGTAGTAATTCTTCTGTATTAGCTTTGTGTTTTAACCACTTCACACAACACCACGTTTGATGACATTTTTCATGATAGTTTAACCATGGACAGGTAATAACGGCCCGAGAGCATTATCTTCCCAAACTAATTTTATTCGTAGGGATTGGTGGTTATTCATTCTTTTGGGCAATATGCTAAAAGAAAGTATGTTTCCAGTAATATGTTGCTAATAAACTTAGGATAAGTAGTGACTTGGAAAGTATAAATTTCGTTACGGAATAAGAGTTTTAGGTGATAAGAGGCAGAGTAAGGAATATGGTATTTAAAAGCAATGAGATTATGAGATCGAAAGAACTCAAACAAGGCTTTTATAGTTGAGTTCAACTGTAAATAACTATTTTTAGTTAGTTAATTGTTGCCACATTTGTGAACTTTTGTGCCATTCAGTAGCGCCTTTCATTTAGGATGGGTAGTGTGGAATAAAGCCCCTAGGGGCTTTAGCACGCCACGTCAACGACAATTGTACAAGGGGCCCATTGCTAATTGGCTTGTTGTGGGATAAAACCCATGTCATAATTAATTAATCAATTATTTTAATTTAATTTTGTTTTTAGAATAATAAATTTATAACAAAATAACATAATTAAAAAAAACAATTAAGACAAAAATGACCATAAAACTAGAATAAAAAAGAAATTACAAACAAGAAATAAAAAAAAAAACCTTTTAAAAGTTTATGTAACACTGTTAAATAATAAAATGTTTGTGTTAAGCCACCCGCGAAATACGCTGGCTAGACCACACCGGGCTAGCGTTGCCCTGCTGGTGTGGGATTATGCCTGGCGTGAGGCGGGGGTGACGAGCCTCAATGTGAACGAAGGAACATACTTTGTGCTTGAACTGGTAATAATAACAGTTGGATCAATTGTTTATCTGCAGGTGATCTTCAGTATACATGCATGTATACATGCATGTGGTTTATGCAAGATTTCATTTTTATGTAAGTTTTGAAGTAATAGCTACCATATGAAGCTATTTAATGTATTTTAGGGATTTAACTAATATCCGTTATTCATCAACTATCCATTTAGTAATATGTTGTGATTTTCATGCTGCAGGTAATCATCAACTTAGCAAGACAACATGAAATGCTGGTGCTATAGTAGGTTGTGCAAATTTACTAATTTGCCCCAGTCTCTTTTCACTTATGCTAACAATATAAAGATGAACCTGGATAATTTCTAAAATCGTTCTATTGAAAATACATATCGTGGTTCGGGTCACTTTATGTTCTCATCAGTAATCTTGGTTAAACCGATCAGAATCTCAGATAATCAATCGTCTTCAAAGATGATTTAGATCAACTACTTATCATTAAACTGTATATATGAATATTCTTGAGAGGAACAGTGACGTTTTTTTAGCATTGTAATCTAACAGGTGTTGTTGGGCTTCAATCTTCAGTGTAAAGCTAGCAATTAGGCTCATTTACACTTTGTATAACAACATGCATTTACATCTTAACTATAGAAGCATGTTTGGTATATACTAACCTGGTATGTTTCTGTGAATTCTAAGTTATTTCGATTGCACTACTATATAAACTTGAGATAATAAAACGCGTCAACAATTAAACGCTACTAGGGTAGTGCTGCCTCCGTTAATCTCCGCCACCCTGTGAGAGGTCCAAGATTTTAAGTCAGCGGGGACAAAAACGGTCACCTCGGTATGGTATTGGTTGGTATGTATATGCTATTCGATACACTTAGGGATGAGCAAATGGTCTCCGGGTACCGGTACCGAATTTTTTGAACCAACTTAATTTTTGGTAACGACATTTAGCGTTTTCGGTATCGATATAGTACGGTACCTTCAAATATTGGTTTGTACCGGTACTGAACCGCACTGTACCGGGTAGTTTCAGTACGAATAGTGGTACCTTTTTTGGGATTTTAGGTACCGGTTGGTATCGAGGTCATCCCTAGGATGTAGAGGCGCAAGTTTTAAACAAATTTAGGAAATCATTTTGTTAGCCTTTGTTTAAGACAGTTAATTTTTGATCTTTTAAATGAAAAGTATTAAGGTTAAAATATATAAGATGGATATGGAGGCTTAGGATATACACATAATTTAATCTATCATTTTGTTTGGGTCAATTGTATGTAGCTTTATCAAGGGTTAAAACACAAGATGGAGGCTATTAATACTTGACAACGACGGCAAACCTACAAATAAAACAATTAATGTTGTTTATAAAGAGATCTTCAATGAGTTGTGATTTTTTTTATATTCATGTATTTCAATTATTTGGTGTAATTTCTATCATTTCCGTTAATGTTTCAGCGTATATATAATTAAAATATTTACGTCAACAATGTTAAAGTAGATATTTTTCTTATTAGCCACCCGTGTAACACACGGGTACTTAGACTAGTCTAGATAATATATAAAACTAGCATATGTCCCCACACGTTACGATGGAAATGCGATTCCGTTTAGAATAAAATTACAAAAATATATTACGTGGCCTAGCCTATTTGAACAACAAAAGTATTATTATTATTATTGATGGGTGAGGTTATTATAGAAAGTCTTATTTTCATAAAAATTGTAGGAAACCAAGGGAAGAAAAGATAATACCATTGTTGATTTTTTAGGTTAAATCTAGGTCCATCAATTTTTTTTAAAAATTAGTATTTTTTACGTCGCGCGTTGCGGTGAAACCGAGAAAATCATAATGTAAAACAAAAGTGATTTGAAAATAAACATGTTGTTTAGAAAGCCAAACCATTATAACGGTTTAGTTTATTATCGTACCGTTTTATGATACAAAATAAATACTTTATTTTGATTTATTTTGGGTATAACTTCGTTTTTAACAAAACTTATAACAGAATGTTAGGGGAAAATTAAGCATAATTACGTACTTAAGTTTATATAAAAAAGTTATACACGTAAATTATTAAAAAAGTATCAAATTAATTGATAAATTAACATGTTTTCTAAAAAAAGAAACAACAATTATTAATATATGTTCTAAAAAAGAAAAAAAATAGATAAAGAAAATATATATTGTTTTAAGAAAGGAAAAAAATTAAAATATGTTATTAAAAGTAAATATGTAACAACCTTACTAATGTTTAACGATTTCCATGTAAATAACGGGAATTAAATGTGTAATTTCGACTACACATACTACAATTTAAAGATAATACTTCATAATATGATTAAGTACATCGTTTAGAATTAACGACAAAACTAATTGCGGAAGCTTTTAACTTGATAGTGTTCGGTTTCTCGCTGAGCTTGATCGTTATCCGGCTTCCGAGGTTTGACCTGCATTTCATAACCATGAAATATTTATTCATACGAGCTTATAATCGTGTTTGAAACAAGTTCGGATACGAAAATGAACAAGAAAACAACAATCGCAAGTTTTGTAGTCTGTCGCGGGCCGCGACAGACTTGATCTTAGCTCTCGCGGGCTGCCACAGCCCGTGGTGGGGCGCGACGACCTCCGTCTTCTCCGTCGCGGGGCGCGACGGTTACTCTTCGACAGAAAGTTTATTGTTGCTGCTGCAATTTATGCCCAGCTATGTTTTTAACTAGTATCCAACTTCAAATTAGCGTAACTTTTGATCTAGACCTCCGCTTTGTGTAATTCTTTTTCCTACGCGACCGTAATTGGATTCTCCATCTTATGGAGTTAAAACCTGATATCTAACTTCTCAAAATATAGAATTTCAAGCCCTCGGCTTGAAATTATTTTACTAAAACTTTTGACACGTTTAAATTTAAAACCACTAACTTGTTTCTAACTAATCAAAATACATGCTCCAATGCATTAACATAATTTCTTTACCTCTGGTTCATAATTCTTATGAATTACGCAACTAGTACGCAAGCTATGCGCATAGATCCGTTTTGATCCGTTTAGGGGATTTAAGCATTTTAGTCTAAAACTACCTCTTTTCTTTTCACACTTCGCAATTCCATAACTAAAGTATCTACCTATATTCCATAATCACCATACAAGTTCCTAAGTAACCCATATGGGTCGTTTGCCCAATTCACCCATCAAGGGGTTTTTGGTCAATTTTAGTCCTTCATATTTTACGATGAAGGACTTTCGCTAATATTTGACCAATATATCGCTTCTAACAATAATTCTAAATATGCGTACATGGCTCGGGTCATAGGATTGACCCGTTTAAATATCTTTCACTATTACTTTCTAATTAATACCAACGCGAACCGTATGATATTTCCTGTAATCACAAAACTTCAACAAGCGATCATCAATTAATATTGTCAAATGATTTTACCAATGTCATTTGACCCGTTTAGTCCGAATGACTACTTTCCATTATGAGATGATATCTAGTTACCATCTCGCCCTTTTACCCATTCCGGTTTACACCATGACGTAATGTTTCAAAATTTCTTTTTAGTTCATCGTCACATGACTAATTTACCAATTTACCCTTTTTGCCATTGTTTATGATTTCTCACCATTGCACTTGTTCCGACTCATATTATTTGCGTCGGAACATTATAATTCTATTACTAATTTTTCCCTATTCATTTTCAATACACACAACTGATGTATACTATAAAAGGGTGTAAGCTTTTACTTATCTTGCATCCGAAACATGCTTTTCCTTCACACTTGATTCGTTTGATCCGCTTCCTTTCCAAGCCTCCATCTAGCTTGTCAAACGTCAAACTACCATCATAATTCGTAAGACGGTTAGATTAGTCATCATTAATTATGACTATTCCATCTTACAGATTTACATCAAAATTTACTATTTGATTTCATTTTGGTCAGTTTGACTTTTAAAGGTCAAACTGCCTATTAACATAAGTGATTATACTATGAAACTCGACAATTCATTTAAGTACTTTGTTAAGTATCTGATAGGCATTATTCTTACGCCACCGTTTTAACTACTTTTCAAGTCTAAGTTCATGCTATTTTTAACACAAATTTAACTTAGCTCTTGATTATCAAAGCCAATTATTCATTTGTTAAGCAAGAACTAAAGGTTTCCATCTACATGTAAAACCCGTTTCATCATAGCATTAGACATTCATCCGAACATCTAATATAATCAAGTTCTACATATTAATTAGTAGACATCATGATTCCAAACACCTATTTATATGAACAAAATCACCAATTTCGTTATAACATACAAAAACCATTTCAAATCATGTATGAGCATTCACTCGAACTTATAAATTGTTCAAGTATTCTGCTCCAACTATCAAATATGATGATTCTAAGCACATGCGTATCATCATCTTTACTTATTTAGTCAAAACCCACTTAGTTCATACTTGATTATTTGACTAATCACTAGTTTATGGCACAATTCTACAAGTTGCATCTAGGGTTTGTTCCTAGACATAGATTCAACCCAATATCACTCATATATACAACATTCATCACATAATTTTCAATTTTGGGTGTTCATCATGAACTCAAGATATCTCCGAATTACAAAATTTGACATACCTTGCGATCTCCTAGCTTAGGTGATCACGAATTTAGTTAAAGCCCCAATTTCTTCACTCGATTTCCTTTGATTTTGATCAAGTTTGTGAGTTTTAGGGTTCATGTGTAAGAACCCTTCTCCTGGCTGGTAAATGTCGACCAACACACACACTTGTATGTATTTTGGTTTTTGATATTGTTTTAATTAAAACATCTTTCCAATTGCCCACTTTTAGTCCCTCCAATATTCATGGTTTATAAAAGGCTTACTAGTTCATGCTTCTTTATTGTTTTAAAACAAATAACTAACTAGGTTAATTACTCCTAGTTAACTTAGTGAGTTCCGAGAGTTATAACCCGTTTATTTTACGTCCCGTTAACCTGGGCCTCTTATAAACTTTGTTTTCTCAAAAGCTTTCGTTCACCTTTCATTTAATATTAGGTTTATTTATTTAAATCCTAATATTCACCGGGTTAAATCTTACCACTACTGGTATTTTACCCGTTTATTTTTGGTTAATTTTAATATAATTAGCAACCCGTTTTTGGGGTGTTACAAAATACAATAAGAAATTATTATAATATATTAAATAAAAAAATAATAAAAAGCTATATATTTAGAAAAAAATTTATAAACATAAATTATATATTATAATTTTGCAACACACTTAGGCTTATGGTGGTTGTACCATTTGCAAAAAAGGAGTTTTCTGCTCATCTAGGTTGTACGTTTGCTTCCATTGTTGGTACAGTGATATTAAATAGCTGTGGCATTACTTCAAGTTTACACCTGTCCTTTTGAGTGGTTGCCCCTTTGCTACGTGTCCTGGGTTATTTCTTCCCTTTTCCTTTTCACATTCGCAGAAATAGAGGGTAAATCTAGGGTTAATGAGAGAGGGGTCTGGAGATAATCGCCGGCCACCAGATAAACTACCCAGCGACCATCTGTTACCGACGATACGGCGATGCAGCTGATTTTCTCGACATCTTCTTTGGTGTTGTTGTTTAACAGGCATGTATTCTTGCTTATATATTCTATTATTGCTTTCATTTTTGTTTGTATTCGGCGAGGATGATGCGCTGTTGTCTCTATGGAACTACCTGGGGTTTGTGTTGTGGGTGTGATGTGAGTCTTGGTTTACTCTATTTTGGAAGTTGAGTGGCCATTGATGTCGGTGAGAAGTCGAAATGGAGAATGAAATTGATACCTTGAGGAGGTGTAAATGGTTTGGGATTGTGGGTATGTTTGTCTTCACCCCTATTATTCTGTTTTCTTTGGTGTTTAGCTTTGGAGTTTTGCAATGTAAACAAAAATATTATGAGTATTTTGAAAGTGATGTTCTAATTTCTGGAGTGTAACCTTTTTAGGCTTTTGGACTTGCAAACCTCCACCTCCATCACCATCGTCGTCTCTTCCTATTCAATCACACCCAGTAAACGGATCTTCTTCGGGTAGTAATACACAATTACATAATCTTGAATAATAACCCATGTTCATCTTCCAAGATTAAAGCTTTCATATTGTTTTCCTTCGCAAATCCTTGATACTCTCTTAGGTTTTAACTTTTAATTAATTGTTTTCTATGCTACTTTGTTGTTTCCATTTGTTTGTATGCTATTTCTTGGATCACGATTGATTTTGCAGCTAATGTACGAATTTTATTCTTTAATTTATGGACATTATTATTATGCACTTTGGCTTCACAGATCTGTAATTTTGCATTATGCTTCTGTTAAATTTAGGATGCATATGTAGGTTTAGTTAAAGTTTTAACTTAAGAATTGACGGGTATCTTGGTATACATGGCATAGCGGAGAAGGATTATTGCTGAAATAGAAATCGATTAATTTATTGTTGTACGCCGATTGTGTTAATTGATATTGCAGGAGTTTAAAGCACCGTTATGGATTCCGTTGTTTCTTTTGATTATAAACGGGTGGTCTCCGCCGATTTATCGAACTTAGCTCACCACCACCGGCCATCATAAAAATGAACTGCGGTGGCTACTTTGGAAAAAAATATCAATTTGTTTTGGGTCTTCATGGTGGTTGACATGAGAGATAGGCGGAGCAGTGACCTATGGTTTCGATAAAGGGATTAAAGCAATGGCTGAGCAGTTATCTAGGGTTCTAACCAAGGAGTTCAAGTGATATTTTCAGGTAAATGATAAATAATGAAATATATATTTAGGAATGTCTGTGACATTGTGTTTTCCTAGGTGTCATGTTATAATTTAGGAATGTACAGGTCACCATACATGACTAAGGACCATAACTTTCCTATCAAGTGTACTAAGAATGTACAAGTCACCAAGACACCAACTCACAACCAAGACTTAATTTTCTTATCAAGAATGTAGAATCCACAAATACATAACACGACCCACTAAAGGGCTTGTAGCCTAGGAGTATTAAAGAGTATATTGGTGTAGATCGAGAAGATGTGTGAGTTAGTCGTTTTAAAAATAAATAACTTATCCTTAACCTTATTATTTTCAGGAATGGGCCACAAGACGGAAGAAACTCAATGTAGGATGGTACTTATGGTACAACTTGCCCGATCCCACTGGGCAACAATTTTACATACATGCTTCAAGCGAAGGATCAGATTGGTAGCTTCTTCTACTTCCTGTGACTTGGCCTTCAAAAGGCCGCCAGAGGCTATGGCGGCACGAAAATCTACAGCCGCCATCGGATCCGGTCCTCTTTCCTTTCCCTGCCAGAGATCAAACTGTTCTTGCTGGTGATTGGTAAAAAAAGGCCACCTGGTAAGCTCAAAAGTGAAAAACTTACGCGCTGACCTTTGTGGTCAACCTTTAATATTACTTTTCAAATCAAAACATAACTTAATGTCCTTAAAATGAATTTAGCATGTGGATTTTATTATGTGCATTTGTGTAAAACTGAAAGTTATGGATCAAATGTTTTGGATATTTGTAGGACTAATTTAAAATTGAAAATAATGATTTTGACTTGGAAAGTCTAACCATGTAAACATTTGTTTGGTATCTGTAGAGACCAAGACACATATAGGGCATGGGTGAAAGCATTTCTTCTTCTTATGGACTTGTCATCAATGGGCGTGGCTTGAATAGTTACACATTCGAAGTCGAACAAGGTAGTTAGAATTTTTTTTTTATATTGTACGATGTTTTCAGACTTGGCCACATACTCGGTCCGGTTGAGTCTATTTGAACCAGCCGGAAACCGTCCAGAGTGCTTGAACCGGCAAACCACACCGGTGGCCAAACCGATTTTTTTTGTTTTAAGTATTTTTTTTAATGGGGACCTGATTTGTGTCACTTTTTGTTGGTCATCATACTAGCTGTTACCCGTTAAAATAATAAAAAAAGGGAAGCTATTCTATAATAGTATACACAGATTTGACGATTGTCAAGATACATACATCAATATGATTATTGATCTATCCAACATTTGCTTTGCCCTTATTAAGTTAAAAATACAAGACTTATGGTTCAAGTAGGGAAACAAAGCTATCCAAATTTCGCTTCTTTAGGTGTTAACATTCTTCAACTGCTAGCATCCAAGATTGCACTAGACTCCCTCATCACTCCCTAATCAAAGCCAGTTCGCACCAAATATCACTCACACATGACTAAGGTGTGTACATTTTTTTGAACAACGACCAAGGCGCGTATCTATTTAAATAACTACATTTTGCTCTCAAACAGAGACTGATAGAAAGAGACTGATGAAGGAAATTAAGTGGCAGGCACCCAACATAGATTAGTGATTCTAATACCTGAGAATCAATTAATTGTAAGGTAGTTTTACTTGGGATGCATATCTATTACACGTAGTTTCTTTTTGTGGACCCTTGAAGAACATGCAATTTTGTTGGGTTTGTTTGGCATCCATGATGTATGTTTTTTTTTTCAAGCAGGTTTTGATGTCTAATAATATGTAACTAAATTGTTCTCTCTACATGTAACCTATTGGAGTAGGAAGCAGTTTCTCTTTTATTTGATAAATAGAAACAAATAGAATTGTTGTGTTAAAGAGGGAGGGCAAAAACAAAACTTGAGGGGTGTGTCGGGTTAAATGATCGGGTTATTGTGGTGGAATCCGCGGCGCAATGCGCGCGGGATAAAATCTAGTTATTAAATAAATATCAAATTAATCAATAAACTAATATATGTTTTAAAGAAAGAAAAAAGTATTAATATATGTTATAAAAAAAGAAAATAGAATTATTAAAAAATGGTAAACGAAATATATGGTCTTAAAGAAGAAAAAAAGTTAAAAAAATATGTTATTAAAAGTAAGTATAATAATAAACCATTATAAAATATTAAATAAAAAATAGTAAAAAAGCTATATATTATTATAAAAATAAAGCTGCTATTCATCGTCCTTAATCAAGAAAATAAAAAATAATAAAAAGCTTTATATTATAAACATAAATTATTTAATAAATATCAAATTAATTGATAAATTAATATATGTTTTAAAAAAAGAAAAAAGAAGTATTAATATATGTTACAAAAAAGAAAACAGAACTATTAAAAATGGTAAACGAAATATATAGTTTTAAAAAGGAAAAAAATAAAAAATATGTTATTAAAAGTAAATATAATAATAAACCATTATAATATATTAAATAAAACAAATAATAAAAAGCTACATATTATTATAAAAATAAAGTTACTATTCATCGTAATTCATCTACGAAATATATAGTTTTAAAAAGAAAAAAAATAAAAAAATATGTTATTAGAAGTAAATATAATAATAAACCATTATATTATAATATATTAAATAAAGCAAATAATAAAAAGCTACATATTATTATAAAAATAAAGTTACTATTCATCGTAATTCATCAACAATATATATAATAATAATAATAATAATAATAATGTAATAACCTTTTGATGTTGTATTATTTTTTTTTAAATTTATACCACAAAATATAAAATATTATTATGTTTAATTTGAGTATAGTATTGTTATATATATTTTAAATTTTTATTAAGTTGGTATGTAATTACATACCGATTCACATAATCAAGGATTATATGTTTTTTAATCACGTATCAAGTCATATAATAAGGTTATATTGTCATGTATCAGGTTATATAATCATGTATAATCATGTAGGTGTTCATATATATAATCATGTACGATGTGCTTTATAATCACGTATCATGTACGAAGTCATACAATTAAGGTTTTATTATCACGTACTAGGTTATATAATCAAGTACTAGATTATATACATAATCACATAACATTAGTATGTAATACACGTGGTGGTAAGTAACCACGTAGTGCTACGTAATAATGTAATGATACATAATCACATAGTGTATACAAAATCACATAGTGTATACAAAATCACGTTTTGTTATAATGGTTCTAAAAACAAGGCATACTACAAAATCACGTAACATAATTATGTAATGTTATAGAATCACGTATCGGCATGTTAAGTTTTTTTTTAAATAAAAAAACTACAATAATACCATACTCAAATTAAAGAGAATAAAATGCTTGATTTGATGGTGTCATCTTTTTAAATGTTAACGTATGAAAAAAGTTATGGCCATTTAAAAATGATTGGTGAAGTTGGTTTAAGTGGGATGATCCAAATAAGCTTAGATATACTCTAGACAATGATTTCACAAATAATAGCCACATGAGCTGATCATAAACTGGGATCATAATAACGACATGTGTATATTATTCAATATATACAATCTGGGTATGTTCTTAGGAATAGTTCCCGTTCCCAGGTTTTGCCAACCTGTAGGTGTCAGTCATTACCACCGCTACACACTTGGTTACCAACCCCAAACACATGTTACCCAGCCGCTTATTCCATGGTTGTCAACACCCTGCCCCAAATCCAGCCCCGGCGACAAATGGAATCGAAAGCGGCAACAGAGCTATTCCCTTCCTTCCCTGAATCGCATCAGATAACGACTTTGTCCCACACATCGCTTAACAGTTCCGGTTTTCAAGTTTTACGCACCTACAACTGTCCGTCATTACCTCCGTTTATCCGCTACGGAAACGTGGTCGTCTTCTCAAAACCTCCACTGCTTCCCCTTTTCTTCTGTGACACAAATGCCATGCAAAGTGGCTACCGAAGCATCCTTTGTCGACGAATCGAAGCCATGATGTTTGTGCTCTTCTTCGTTTTGGCCTCTCGAACCAGGAGACAGTGGTTTTAGATGAGCTTCGGCGGTTGACTCCAAACATATGAAGATCAATTGGAAGTAAGCAAAGTCGCCGGAACCCTAAAAAGGTCTCCATTCGTTCATCGTTGACCTGTGTTTCTTTAAGGTTTCGCTTTAGATAACGACGATGAAACAATCGGAGCGTTTGCAGGGTAGCAACAACATCAACATCGTGTAATTGTTTTTACCCTAATTAACCTTTTGAATCGTGTTTCATTTATATTAGGTATTGGTTTTTAGATGATTATGAACTGTAATGATGGAGTTAATTCCCTTTCATTGATTGATGTGAAGGAGACTAGGAGGGGGGGAAGAATGATCATGAACTAACTGGTTTGTTTCCTCAATGTGAAAATTTTCAGCTAGACTCACTGCCACACAATGTTCAAAAGGTTCATAATTCTCATTTTCTGTATGTTTGATTATCATATGCAAACAGTGCATATATTCTACTGATCGTCTATAGGGTATCATAGTTATTCTATAATATAACAATTAGCATCAACCTTAGGAACAATAGCACACTAGCACGTCACCCATATGATAAAACCTATTGAACCGCTTCACCACTCCCCCACCCCAAATTCATCTGGGCAACACAACCATCAGCAAGTCAACTGTGGCAACTGAGCTTCTCCAGCAACTGATTGTTACCAAAATCCCCTTCCATCGAACTATAGGGCAGTTCCTCTCTACAATTCGCAATTGAGGTCGATGCGCCGAAGCAAGCTGGTCGCCGTTGTAAAGTTCGTTGACCGTAGATCTCTTTGATTCCATAAACGTTTACGCCGGCGATCTATGTGACTTCGTAATAACAACAGCCGCAAAGCAGAGCTCTGGTGGTATGACACATAAAATATTGAAACGAACGATAAGAAATGATCATTTTTTGTGTCCATCTTCTGTTTCAGGTTTATACCAAAGTGATTGTGTTGGCTGATCTTTCTTCAATCATTCTTGTGTACTATTATTAATACATTATTTCTTTTTCTATGCTATTTTGTTGTGGAGACTGCACTTGTATATACGAAACTGTCGTGCTCTATTTTTGTATGCATAGAGGATATATGCGTCACATGTTGGACATCCTCGCTAAAATCAATGTTGTAAATCAGGCTCTGTGAGGTTGTCTTTTCCTCTTGAACTATGACCTCATTTGGGAGAAAAGTTGATGACACTATTAATGATGGTCGTGGTCCTTACGTATTAAAATTACAGGGCAGTTTTCGCATTGGATTGGATCTTTGTGCCCTCCAGTTAATGACCTATGGTTTTTCAGTAGCTCAGATCAAGGCAACCTTTCTCCTACTGTTGATTCGGTAAGGTTTTAGGATTTATAATTGTATTAACATGCTTGTGTACATCAGTTTAACTTCCTAATTGTGTTTACTTATTACTAGGTTCCTAATCGCAACTATCAGACTTTTTTCTGCCATTTCATTCGGGTATGAATTCATGTTCAGTACAGAAACTTCACAGAAGGAATTAGGTGATCTTATCGCAGAAATCCAAATTCTGTCTTCAAATCCTCCACACTCTTGATTCGGTAAGGTTTTACGATTTCACTCCGTTTAACCAACAAGAAACTCTATGATGAGCTTAACTTCTTAATTAATTGATTGCTATATACATTGATAATGCCATTGATGATTGTGAACATATACCTTCACAAAAATATTAACCTTACATTTGGTCCACCTCTTTTCATTCTTTCTCAGATTTGCTTTGTGGTGTCAAATTGCTACAAAATTAGAGACCCAACTTTCCAAAAGCAGGCGAAACGGATAAGAACCTAGAGACAGGACGCACTCACTATAAAGCCTAAACATCATGCACAGGACGCAACTACTGTTGATAGTGCTAGATGTTACATATATAGCTTTGTAACTAATACGATCAATAGCCTAATAGAAATCAAATACCCCGCCGCATCGCGGCGGGCAATCTTCTAGCTCATATATGGATAAGAGGAAAGTGAAGTAGGAAAATGGGCTTCTAGAAGTTCTTAGCAACTAACCACCAATTTTATCATCATCAAATAATGTAGCGGTTTTTTTTTTTTTTTTTTTTTTTTTTTTTTTTTTTTTTTGTTTTTGTTTTGCAGCTTCTTTGATTTTTAATCCACTTAGGACTACAATTGGGAATGACTCCAGCCTGCATAAGTTACAAATCACAGTTGAATAAGAAAAGTAAAAAAAAAAAACAAACCTTTTATATCTTTAGGGTAAAGTTCTTGTACAAATAATCTTAACATACTAAACATACAAATTGAAGGAAAACTCAAAAAGACAATGTGGCATTTTTGTAATTATCAATAACTATCAAAGTTACTCTACAAATATACCTAAAAAAAAACTACCCCCCACCCCCCAAAAACCTAACACCCCCCACCCAAGCTAAAATGCTAAAAACTAACCCCCCAAAAAACCTAAAAAAATCTAAAAAAATAAAAAAAACACACAAATTATTTTATTTTTAACATTTTTTATTAAAAAATCGCTATTTTTAGTAGCAGCAAAAAAAAAATATATTTTTTTTGCTAACAAAATGTAGCGATTTTTTAATAAAAAATCTTAAAAAATTGTGTTTTTAGGTATTTTTGGTTGAGTTCACATTTGTATAGTAACTTTGATAGTTGGTGGTAATTACAAAAATGCCACCTTGTCTTTTTGAGTTTTCCTTCAATCTGTATGTTTAGTATGTTAAGATTATTGCCAATGAGGTGGCGGTGGAGTGGTAAGGGAGAGACTTGGTGTTCTAAGGGACCCAAGTTCGATTCCTGCCCTCCCCATTATTTTCTGCGGCACTTGGTGATGATGGGAGACTAGGCGAATAGGTGGAGATCGCTAGTTCGATCCTTGAACTGAGCGGGTTTTACCTCATCGCACTGTCGTGCCTTCGGGCGAGTGTTCACGGGCTTCGGCCCTAGGTGAGGGTTTTCCCCGGTTCGGAAGGCGAGTGTATCCCGATGTGGTGAATTTCGCCAGTAGCCCATTTGAAGGATTCGTTGGCCGTTCAAAAAAAAATATGTTAAGATTATTTGTATTTGATCTTTTGCCTATATCTCTAATGCTTTATTCATATCATCCTCAGCCTCCTTACCAAATATTTCCCTCAAACTGATTTATGCAACTTTTTCGAAAGGAGGAGAATTATTTGAATCCAAGCTTAAATCCCATGCATTGAATAGCAATGACCACAATTATATAGTTTAGCACTCAAACATTAGTGACAGATACAGAAATTTTCATTACAAAGCAAAAAATAGGTCAGATTAAAAGTACTCTAGTTAGAAACACCTAAAAATACGATAAAATAACATTAAATTAAATATAAGAGAAAAATGCAATTTGCGTCTCTGTGGTATGTCCCAAATATCAACCTGGGCCCCTAAATTAAATTTTTGGTTTTTTGAGCCCCTGACCTTATGAATTCATAACACTTTGAGTCCCTGCCGTCAGTTTGACTGTTTGAGGCAGGGGTAAGACCGTCTTTTGACATATAGTAATAAAACTTTGCGTCCCTATGGTATGAGTGAAATATCAACCTGAGCCCCTAAATTCATTTTTTGCTTTTTTCTTAAGAAATCTAATAATTCAAATTAAATTAACTCTTTTATTTTAAAAAAAAATGCAATCTCATAATTAACTCTTTTTAAATAAATACAATATAATAATTAAATGTATACTATATATATCAAATTATTAAAGCCTAAATTCTCTTTTATTTTTAAATAAATGCAATCTATTAAATGCAATATAATAACTAAATGTATACTATATATAATAAATGTAAAGTTTTAATACATACAATACAGAGACAAAACGTCATACCAACTTCGTAGACTTGACGGAACTTACAGACTCGATAACAAAAGACCGTAACATACAATACAGAGACAAAACGTCAAAGATCCACAAGCAATTGTGGATCTTTACTGACGGGTGCACTTCGGAATGTAGCAGATATGAATGAATATAACCCAAGTGGTAGATATGAAATTCCAGAGCTTGCTCATTACATATCTGCCACTGGGTTGTATTCGTTCATATCAATCACTTCCTTATGTGCACGACACCATCTTCTAGGAGGTTGTCAAGTGTTCTCGCCTTCGTAGTTGGTGTTTTGCGTATCTTTACGTCCGCAGCCATTCTGTACAACAAAACACATTCAAATGCGGAACACATTCAATCCGAAACTGATCCGATACAACAAAACACATGCAAACCAGAATCAAAACCAAAACACATTCAAATGAGGAACACATTCAATCCGAAACTGATCCGATACAAAAAACACATGCAAACCAGAATCAAAACCAAAACACATTCAAATGAGGAGCACATTCAATCCGAAACTGATCCGATACAAGAAAACACATTCAAACCAGAATCAAAACCAAAACACATTCAAACCCACATTCAAACCTCTGTTTTGATACCCTAACACATTCAAACCAAAAATCAAAACCAAAACACATCAAACCCACATTCAAACCCACAAGAATCAAAACCAAAACACATTCAAACCCTCTCTGTTTTGATACCCTAAACCCTAAACCCACAAGAATCAAAACCAAAACACATTCAAACCCACATTCAAACCCTTTGTTTTGATACCCTAAACCCTAAACCCACAAGAATCAAAACCAAAACACATTCAAACCCACATTCAAACCCTCTGTTTTGATACCCTAAACCCTAAACCCACAAGAATCAAAACCTCTGTTGATACATCAAACCCAAAATCAACCCTCTGTTTTTTCAAAATAAACCGCAAATCATCAAATGGAACCCAAAATCATCGAATGGAACCCAAAATCAAACCCAAAATCAACCCTCTGTTTTATTCAAAATCAACCAAAAATCATCGAATGGAACCCAAAATCAAACCCAGAATCAACCCTCTTTTTTTCACAATATAAACACATTCAAATCATCGAATCCAACCAAAAATCAATATGAGGATGAAGATGAACCTGATCTGTTCGATGATGAAGATGTTCGATGAAGATGATCTGTTGAAGATGATGATGATGATCGATGAAGATGATGAAGAGATCTGTTGAAGATGATGATGATATTCTTGAGAGTTGGGAGAGCTCGCTATTTGATGATGTGATGATAATGAAACTGGTGATGATAATGAAACTGGTTATGAATTTATTAAGCTCGCTATTTAAGGGTTGGGGGTATTATGGACTTTTCACAACTGTCAAACGGTAAAACTGACGGAACACTGACGGCAGGGACTCATACTATTATGAATTTATAAAGTCAGGGACTCAAAAAACCAAAAATTTAATTTAGGGGCTCATGTTGATGTTTGGGACATATCACAGGGACGCAAATTGCATTTTTCTCTAAATATAACTTAAAAAGCATAGTTCAATAAATATAATAGAAAAACGTTACATATATAGTGAGAGGATTAGGTTCAAAGTGAACAAAATCCCAAGCGTGAACTGCGTGAACTGATCTGGGCCCTTGATTTTTATGATCTTTAGATTAAAATGAGGGGCATGATAGTAAATATGTGGTTAATTGTTTTCATTTAATTAAAGGAAAAAGGGTATAACTGTAATTTACATGTTAAATTATTCCATAAATCACGTTCAATCTCATAAATCAATATTCTTGAAGATCCAATTTTCTCTCTCACCTTCCAAGGATCGTTTCAAAGAACCCTGCTATCTCCCTCGATCTCTTCTCCGACAACCACAGCCACCGTGGTCTATATCTGAAAACCCTCCCCTGCTTCCTCTTACTTTCTGCAAATTGTTTACATTGATGACGATAGGTGACGATAGGGATGGTGCGGGCAGTGATGACGGCGGCGACAATAGTGGTGGCCGTCGGAGATGTTGACCGATGAAAGCAACGTTGTGCTCGGACTCACGCCAGTGGGTTGTTTACATTGATGACGATGGGTGACGATAGGGATGGTGCGGGCAGTGATGACGGCGGCGGCAATAGTGGTGGCCGTCGGAGACGTTGACCGATGACAGTAACGCTGGGCTCGGACTCACGTCAGTGGGTTTCGGGTACAGATTCAAGGATTCGGTTTCGCGACAGGAGGATGGGTTTTAGTGGCACAGCTTCGATTCGGATTCCGATTTGTTTGGTTTGTTTCGGCTTGTGCGGTTCAGTCTCTATTTAGTTCAGATCTAGGGTTTCATATCTCAAAACTATGTGTTTCGTTTACTCGATTTGAATTTCAGTATGATTAATGTTGAGATTGTGGTTTTTTTTTTGTAGGGTTTGCGAGTGGAAATGGTGACGCCACTTGAGGGGTTTCTGACTGATGAACAGAGGGAGGTGTTGAAAACGGTAACTGGGAGCTGGTAGGTTTTGTCGTCGTCATCCAAGTCACCGTTGTGGTTGATTTCTGAACATGAAATTCAGGTACTAGAAGCATGTTGGCTACACCATATTCTGATTTTGCTCTGCTTCAAGGCGATGTACACATGTGTATTTCTGATTTTGCTTGTTTTTAAGTCGCTGTACACATGTGTATTCTGATTTTTGCTCTGGTTTTAAGGCGCTGTACACATGTGTATTCTGATTTTGCTCTGTTTTTAAGGCGCTGTACACATGTGTATTTCTGGTTTTGCTATGTTTTTAATGCGATGTACACATGTGTATAGCGTCTGTTTTTGTGATATCTCATATTTGTTTTGTGTATTGAATGTGTGAAGTTGTTGATGTACACTTGTGACTTATGCAAAGTACTAATTGCTGAGTTTTTGTGTTATTATAGGAGACGTCGTAAACGAGGAAAGTGGAGATGGAAGGTCGATAAGGATGATTCACGTATGAGGTCGATAAAGATGATTCACGTATGTTTATTTGCTTGGTCGATAAGGATGATTCAGCATACAACGCGGTGAATAGTTGTAAAAGACCATGTCTTTTTTATTTTTCCGATTATGTTGCGTTTATTGTTTTCACGAAAATGAAACTTGTAATTGTATGTTTTTTTTTGGTTTGGCAAACATTATGGAAATTGTTATTTTTGCTTAATATAAAAGAGTTGTACAGATTTTGTTTATATGTATGTATTATGTAGCTACTTACACATATGTACCATGCTGAGTACACATGTGTACTGTTCAATTCATATCCAGGTACACATGTGTATACCGTTGAAATATGAAGGTTACGCGGATCTTAAAAATCATAATCCGAATTCAGGTGGTAAAATCTGAAAATAAAAATGAAATAAAAGATATTGTGGATAATGATTTTAAAATAGGAATGATGTAACTTAATTCAATTACTAAAATAATGATTTAAATCTAATTTTTATATAATTACAATCATACCCTTAACAACTAAAAAGGAAATCAATAGTCCAGATTAGTTCACGCAGTTCACGCATGAGATTAAGTTCACGCTAGAACCCTACCCTATAGTGAGAACCATATTTTTCTGATTAATATTCAAATTGGTAACTATAAAGAAATCTTATTTCATTACGGGGCAAAAAATGGACTACATTAAAACAACCTTGCCTAAGCTTTTCACGCCAAGTGTCATATGACCAAGTCCACACTCACCATAACCCCTGCCAACTCAGCCGCTATGGCGCCCCCCCCCCCCACCCCCACCGAGCGGATTACGATGGGGCGCTATAGGCCCGGCTTCACCATGGTAACGAGCGCCATTGACATGATCGAGTGGGGCCCATCTGATTTCATCCAATCAATTCTTTTTTTTTTTTTATTTTGTTTAATATGGTGCTTTATCCCACATCCTGCAAGTTAAAGGAGGGCGTTATAAAGTCCCCTGGCTGACGTGGATCCTAGGTGGCGCTGATGTGTCCTGGTAAAGTCTTTAGGGGCTCCATCCCACACCCTCCAGCCTAACAGAGACCCACTAACACAATTATATAAAAAGCTATGATATTATACTAGGATTAATATTATCTAACAGTTTTTATAATTATGTCTCCCTTCTAATTTATGCAAGTTAGTCTCATAATGTCGGTAATGTATATAATATATTTATTTTGTTTGTAGGTTCTAATTTAAATTAATTATGTTGTTAGTTAAATATTATCATTAAATTATGCATCTTAAATATTTAGGTGAAAGAAATAATATCGCAAGAAACAAGAATTCTGTGGGATATGGCGAGTGAGGGTGGCCACACCAATGACGCAACCGCTCGACGCCGAAGAATCGCTGAGAAGGGATCTGACCGTTTGGCTCTGATCACCGCTGGGCGGACCTCGAACCCTCCTACCTCTTCTAATGCTTCTCTTACCGGTATGTTTCTTGTAATCCGTCTGTATATAGATCTGTTTTCGGTTCTTTCCTAATCGGAAACTATAATAGAATTCTTATGACGTCGCGTAAAATTTCAATTATGGTTGATGTGGTCATGTTTTTTATTTGTTTTGGATAATCTTCGAACCTTTTAGTTTTTGTTGCATTGGATCAGACAGGATATTGTATGCAATATGTATTGAGAACTTGTATTTATATATATATATATATAGAGGGGCATTAGAATATGTTGAGAACTTGTATTTGTAGGTAGTCGTACATGTGTATAGATATAGATATATCATGTAGTTGTTACACTTCTCAATATACTATTGGTTTTGGTGTCCCTCTATGTACATACACATATAGACATTGTGTATGTGCATGTGTTTTGGAAGTTGGAACCCTAATCAGAACCAAGGAATATATATAATAAAAGCAGCATGGCTTGTTATTTAAAATGATTAATCATTTTTTTCAGAGAAGATGTAACCACACTTCTTAAAAAGTAGTGTTATTAAGTGAGTCTCAACAGGTACAATCAAACATGCTTAAAACCATATTACCTGTAATTAGATGTTAATTATTCTAGATCTTGTTTCGGATTGACATCAAAGGTTGATTTATGTTTTGTATTTAAGATTTTTGTAGTATACATAGAAAGACATATAAGGCTGGAGGGTGTGGCTAGGGGCTTTATCACGCCACCTCACCGCAACGTCACAAAAGGACTTTAAAGCCCCCTCATTTAACTTGTAGGGTGTGGAGGGTGTGGCTAGGGGCTTTATAGCGCCCCCCCTTTAAAGCCAATCAACTTCGATGGAGCCCCCCTTTCTTCCGTTACCATCTAGGCGAAACCACCATGGCGCCCCCCCCCCCTCCCCCTCCCCCTTAAAGATGACGGTATGGGTGGTGGAGCCCCACTGGCGCCATTGAAGGTAAGGTGGCAGGGGTGGGGCCTCCACACCCTCCAGCCTAACCAAAAAATGTGTTGTGGATTTTGCTGATAAGAATGCTAAAACCATTCTTTTCAGACCTGGATTGGACCGGTCGGTCGGACTAGGAACTGGGACCTTGACCGGTCTGGTTCAGGCTATCGGACCGGAAGGATGAGAACCGGGAAGTCGGACCGTGATTTTAAGGGGTCGAACCGGATTTTGGTTAAAAATTCAATTTTTACCTTATTTATTTTTATATTATTTAGCATGTCATCTGGTTCTCACATCCGCTTGGACCGGTCTGACCAGTAGACCAGGAAGGAGACCTGTTCGACGTCCTGTTTGATCTGAAAACATTGCCTAAAACATTTACCACTAAACATATGTTATGACTTCAAAACATTTAAATGTATAGAATAAAATTAACTAGTCTTACGAATTACATATTAGATGAGATCATTGGCACCTTAAGAGAATCCACATACATGTTCTTGTTACCGGTTAACTGACGTGCCACTGCATTTGGAGTGTTTCTTTTCCTATAGTAGGATGGTATTTGGTCCGTTAATAGTGAGTTTAAATTACCATTTTGATTATGCTCCAAGTTGTTCATTTCAAATTCTAAAGGTTCCTTATATCCATGAGGGCCCTTAGAGCCACGCGGATCTAGCTTATAATTAGAGGTAGTGCGGGCTACCCCTCAACTTTGTTGATCAAGTACAATATTAGTGAAAAAAAAGTCTTCTAGGTTTTGTGTATCGTGTATACCCCTGAACAAATATTAGGATATCTCTAGATCAAAAAAAACTCTTAGGATACCCCGGAAACTGTTTTCTACATCCGGCACTACTTAGAAACCCCCCCCCCCCCCCCCCCCCCAATTTCTTTAGTGATTAACTTCGTTTAATTTTTAGATTTTGATAAGGAGAAAACATAATCAGTATAATGTACTTGTAAGGTTTCCTTTTCAATCAAACTCACTCATATACAAAAAATGTGTATCATCGTATTCTCACGTATTAGGTTCCTAAGCTAAAAACAATGTTGTTATTATTATTTTGCAAAAGAGACCTGATTGTAGAACCCGCTTTAAGCCCAAAAAAGTTTGCGCCCGAAAGCCTCTTAATAATTACATTACATTGTACTACTATTAAACGTTTGAGATGCCTTATAGTCTTATACCAATTTAAAGAAACTATTTATATACATTGCAGATGAAAACTTATCTGAAATTGGAGGAAGCAAGGTTCAACCGGTTTCGCGCAAACCCGAATCAACTAAAATGGAAGCTCCTAGTGAGAACCGATCATCTCCCCCAAAATCAAAACATGATACAAGTTCAAAAATGAAAATCTATCTGTACAAAACTGTGAGCCCGAGTCAGTTACAACCCGCCATTTTAGCCTCACAGGATACGCGTCGCAAGTGTTCCTTTTTTGTTGGGATCGTGGCAGTGCTATCATATCTCGGGTTCCCTATTCTAGGAAGCTACGTTATAAGAAGCATCCTATTATCCAGGCCACTTGTTCTACTATTATTCATCAATGTCAGCATTACTGTTGGACCTCTTCTTTTGGATGCTATGATGTTGATCCAGCAAGAGCTAAACAACCCAAGCGAGGAGGCGGATTTGCCAGATAATATGGGTTCGCCGTTCGAGTGGGGTATGCTGTTCAAAGCCGGTTTAAGTGCTTTGTTCATGGATTCGTGCATCTATTCTGTTGTCGTCATTTGTGCCACGTCCTTCTTCCAGAAATTCGGGTTGTAGGATATCATTTCTCTACCCGGTTTCCTACATTATTGTCTATTGCATTGGTTAATTTACTAATTTTGTTACGTTTTCATGAAAAAAACTTGAGCTTGTCAATTTTGCATTAGTGACTGTAAGTAGTGACTGTAAGCACTTATATATTCGGCTTTTGTTTTATGTTTTATGTATTGTGTATATGTTTTATGTTTCATGTTTGTAAAATGTACAAACCAGCCACCTTTTTATTATGTAAAGGTTTAACCCACAAACTAATTTTGATTAATAAAAATAACAATAGCCATATACAAAAAAAATGCTGGCTTAATGTTCTAAGTAATAACTTTAACCTAATTAACTAAGTGGCATGGGTTACGATGGAATTCGATTCTAGTTGATGTCAGTTTGTGTTTTGGTATGATAGTAGCACTCAACATAGTATCTGAAAGAGAAAATCATAAAAATAAGTAATGATACTTGATACTGGTACCGATGTATGTATCAATTCGATTAGTCGCAATACCAGAAATCGTTATGGCCAACTGGTTTCGTTTTAATGAGAAAAAGAATATGGTATAGATGGCCTTCAAGCTCTATGAAGCTGTATTTCTAAAACTAAAGGATTAGCACTTAGTAAAGTACTAAAAAGAATATTGTATAGTTTTTAAACAACCCAAAATAGAAAGTCAAGTATTTTATGAGACAGGAAATGCTATTGTTTTACTTTTTATATTAATTAAACAACCCTCCAACCAAGCAGACCTGAATAGGGGCAAATTTTGGCTTTAAGATTTATATTATATATTACTTTTTAAGTTATTAAAATGATTAACAAATGCCCACAGATAAGCAAGCCCACATAAAGATTAACTGAATAAGAACTTACTTAAATAACCAAATATTAATTTGTATTAGATTGTTGTATTGTGGGATTACATAAGGTGGAGTTATATATACCAACAAGTTATAAGTTCGGTCCCTACACTGTTACTTAATTACATTATGGTCTAGTACTCCCCCACAAGCTAAGCTAAGCGTGAGAGAGATTTCCCCTCTTTAATTTAGCAAAATACTTATGTGTCTTGAATTCACTGATCAATTTTATACAACTCATTTTAGCATGATGTACAACTAAGTCAAACATACCTACTCAATGAAAGCATCCACCAACTTCATAATCCTCCACATAGCACCTCTTCTGACCTCCACAACTAAGTCAAACCACCAACTCATTTTAGCAAAATATTTATTCTCCTCTTTTAAAAAAAATTAGTTTGGGTGGTTTTTTTTTTTTTTTTATAAAGGGGGGGTTTAGGTTTTTTTTAGTGTGGTATAGTTTTTTTTTTTTTTTTTTGCCGGGGGAGGGGGGGGGGGGGTGTTAGGTTTTTTGGTGGTGGTGGGTGTTTAGGTTTTAGGTGGTGCTGTAGTGGGTTTATGTTTTAGTTTCTTGAACACTTGTCACTCTATAATGACTTCTTACACTTCTTATTTTTAGGAGCCTTTGTAGAATAACTTAACCCCAAATTCAAAAAGTTAAGCACGAATTTGAATACGTTATTTAAAATATCGCTTATAATTTGTGTCATTCATTTTTGTGGGATGTAAATCCTTTTGGGCATTTGGGTTTTCTCTTTAGCTGTTGTAGCGAATGTCCGTATAATAACAAACCAATGTTATCGTTTCGTTTACGTATTGTTCGGTTTAATGATCCCGCCGCAACGTGCGAGACCTAAAAACTCGTTAAGCTTGAAATGTAAAATTTAATAAAACTAGTCCATAATCACCCCATAGTCATTTCATCCCGCTTCACCGCCTCCTTCATGAGAAATTCCTTTCATCCCCCCCCCCCCGACGGTTGTAGGTTTTGCTGGTCTTGTAATTATTTCACGCTCAAGCAATGTTTTAAATACCAGTATGAATCGGTCGGTTATATCAGTTAAACCGGATATCCGACAAGAGCCCGATACGTTAAAGGCCGGTAAAACCCGAATACGATATGTCTTATGCACTGGCGGTAAATCTGGTTCTAACGGTTCAAACCATTGAACCGGTTTGCATTATCTTTAGATTTGATTTTTTTTAATTTTCAAATAGAGTAAATTACAAAACTCATCCTTTATGTTGACACCGGATTGCAAAGTGTGTCCTTTGTCTTCAAAAACTACAAAAAACGTACTCGATGTTTGCAAACCCTTGCATATCCTTTAGCCCTAACTCATTTAGTTTTCATGGTTAAATATGACCAAGTAGACCCCATATAAGGGTATTTTAGTCATTTTACCATAGACACTTAAATAAATAAAAAAAATCACTTCTACAATTCATCCTCAAAACCCTCAAGCTTCCACTTCATCAATGGCGTTTCTACCTTACCACCACTAATCCACCATGAAAGCTGTCACACCCTGACTTTTGCGGAAGCGTGATTATTGGTGTGACTTTCTTAATACCATAGCAATCAATCATAACAACACTATATGGTAAAACCATAAGATGTTCATCCATATATTAAGTTTGAAAATACCACAACATAAATTGTCTGAAACGTAGACTCCATATTTAAATTACAACCCATGCAACATGTTTTAAAGAGTTCACTAAGACTTGACAAAAGACTTTAAATAAAACCGAGTTTAGAACCATGTATCTCGTCCAGGATTAAGATACATCTTCTAAACCCTAATGACCTCGGAAGGCATCTTTTATTCATGACGCAACTTGAAACATGCAAACACCTGCCAGATCCACTTAGTTCCCTGAAATACATGTAATTTGAAAACATCAACAAAAGTTGAGCGAGTTCATGTGTTTGTGTATGAATAAACCTTTAAAGTATGTATGTATGTATGTATGTATGTATGTATGTATGTATGTATGTAAGCCCTGGTATGTAGCAATAAGGAAAAACAGATCACCAATGGTTTGCAAGGCCAGCATTGGTATGTGTGAAATGGTGCAGGAAAACTCAAACCTAGCGGATTTTGCCACGACATTAGTATTTGGACATAGTCACCACATGGGCCACCCTAGTCCTCATGGGTGTGGGCTCGCTACACCCAAATAGATCTATCACTCATGTCCCTCGGTCCTACGACGAGGATTAATGGCCTTAAGTGTTGTACCCACCTTTCACATGATCAAGCAGTAACCCTCCTTAGTTAACCATACCATGTATAAAACGTTTGTAAAACAATTGTAACATGTATTTCACCCCCGAAGTTATAAAACTGAAAACAGTTAAAAGAAAAGAGGGATATGAACTCACAGTCTTGCGTCTTCGGTACTCGTAACTCACGTTCCTTCAGCAAACACGACCTCCTACAATGTACTAGGGTCTATTAGACAAACGGGCCGTGCCTTGACTTAGAGTTAACGTTTTTGAGTTACGTCTCTTTTATGACTTCCATATTATTCCAAGTTATAATTACTTGTTAAAATAATAATTATTTTAACTTTAAATTATATTAAATTTTGGAATAATTGTTAAACAATATTTTTGTAGTAATACTTCTCAAGTATTTGTACTTATATTTCCTTCCAAAGGATGGGGGTATCTCATACATGTGTATTCGTATTCTTGTATTTGTAGTTCCAAAATAATATATTTTCAAGTCTAACTTAGAAAATATACATAAACTTATTTTGTCCAAAAAGAATGTACTTCAAGAAAATATATATTTTTCCCATAAATCATATATCTTCTAAATATTCCAAGAAAATATATTTTTACTTCCCAAAAATAATATATTTTCTCCTTGTCGAAAATATGATATAACTTGGTACTATTTACAGAAATCATATTTTCATTTCTTGTATCCAAAATATTATTTACCAAAAATATATTTATAAAGGTATTTTCCGGAATATTTTGTAAGTTACGTTCTTTCGTTCGGTTTCACAATATTATGTGTGTAACTTATATATTTATTCCTTGAGATTTTTGATATTATTTTAGATTTGTAATTTCTTGGTATTTTGTTAAGTCATATTATTTTAAATCCTAAAATAATATACAAATAATCACACACAATGTGTCTTCTAAATATATACCTTTCAAATAAATATTTAGTTATTTTTATTTACAAAAACCAACCTCCAATATTTGTATATTCGTTACAAAAATTTATGGCAAAGTTTATATTGAAAACCACAGTTAAAATACACTTGTAAATATTTGTTAGAAAATATTTTTCTAAGTGTTTATATTTTTAGAAAATTTTGCCATAGTTTCCCCTAAAAATGGAGGTGTCCATGCTATCAAAGCATATCATTTTCTTTTTAAAATCATCACAAACAATCAACAACTTAACCAACACTTACCAAGTGCCAAAACAATGCTATTTACATAACAACATGAACTTGAACTTTCATAAAAACTTGTAGTAACTTGGTAAAGTGTTTAGTAGGTTTAGTTATCCTTTAAAAAGTGGTTATTTGTTTGTAAATCTTATTCTTGTAAAGTTTAGTCTTTTACAACTTACTAGATGATTTTTCCAAAAATCATTCTTTTGACTTTTTCTTGTTAACAATGTATTTTTATACTTGTTTCACCACTAGAAACATGGTTAGTTTCTTTAAAAACAATGCTTTAGTAAATCTTATGTATAACTTTAGTTTCTTGAGAAAACTAGTTTTGAAATCATCCAAGTTTATGTCTAGTAATTATGTTACATGTTTCATTATTCATAAAACCATTTTCATTCTTCAAGTTCATGAGAAACATAAAGTATGATGATCTTGGTCTTTCACAAGATCACCACCTTAACTTACTAGATCATGTGTTAAATCACAATCTAGTAGGTTTCATATGATGTCTAACATCACTAACACAAATCATCAATCATCAAGAAGCAAATCAACACTAATCAACATGCATTCTTATGTTATTAAGCTTATGTTAAAGTTTCATCTTCTTGTTCATTAGTGTTCTTGTGATTAACATCTTACATAACATCTTTTAACCAACTAAATATGAAGTAAAATCAAGTGACAAGAAGCTTACTACTAGCACAAGGGCTAGGGGTGAACACAAGAAGATGAAGGTGACAAATGTGATGGATAATAGCAAATGGAAGAGGTCCTTCAATCTCCAAGACCACCAAGCTTTCTTGTAGACCTTCTAACACCTTTGTGAGTGTATGGATTGTATGGAAGTGAATGAATGATGATGGTGGTATGGGTGGTGGCTCACGGCCGTGAGGGAGCAAGAGAGGGAGAGAGAGCTTGTGTGTGTTGGTGTGTGAGATGAATGAGCTTAATCCTTCTTATAACCATGTTTAAGTTTTATCCAATGGATAATGTGCTCCCTAAGTACAATAACAAATCTCTTAACAAATCTAAGGAGATCAATAAAGATCAAGGGTGGGGCCACCCTTGTGACCGTCAACATGGGGGGGGGGGTCTTGGTTGGTGTTTAATGGTAAGTTAAGTTAATTAGTTAGATTCTAAGTGTAGTGTTTAGTGTTCATGCATATTATGTGGTATATAGTGTGTTAGGGCGTTCGGGGATCATAACTAGCTCGGAAACATTAAAACAGTGCTTCTAGTATAATTTTGATGTTTCGGGTAGTGTCCGGTTGTTCGGTTAGATGCCGGTTCGTTAAAGTGTCAAACTATACCGTTTAGTGTTCTTTATGTACCCTTTTGTGACACTTTTAATTCACGACACTTAGGAAAGCATTCAGGACCATTTAGCCATATTTTTGTATGTTAGTAGCTTGTCAAAAAGCTGATTTTTGTTGAAATATGCTGAATTCAGCACTTTATGTGGATTTTAGGGACTTTCCGGCACTTAAACTATCACTTAGGAATGCAGTTTTGTGGTCCTTACTTCCCTACACACTATACTAGTGTAGTACTTAGTCTCTGGCCCATACTGGGTCTCAAAACACTGTTTATCTATGTACTGAACCTCGTCAGTATTTTTCTGAGTTATCTGCTAACTGTGCTAGCTGTGCTTTGTGCATCATTTATGTCAGTATGGTTTGTATGTAAATATGATGTGACATTATGCAATATGTGATGCACATGTAAGTATGATGCAGTAATCAGAAAACAGTCATTTGTAATTCAGCACAGTCATTAAGCACTAATCATGGTTAATTAAATTGTACGGATACTTGGATTTTTGACGGTTGTCACATTCTCCCCCTGTTAAGAAAATTCCGTCCTGAAATTTTAGTTCCGCTACTAGCTGCAAGGGTGCTGGGGAACAAATGCGGGTATTTTGCTTTCATGCGATCCTCACGCTCCCAAGTGAACTTTGGGCCGTGACGCGCGTTCCATTGAACCTTGACGAGTTTGAAACTACGCCTTCGCGTCTTGTTAATCTTCCAATCAGTAACCTCAACAGGTTCTTCGGTAAAGTGGAGTGTGTCGTTAATGTGAACTTCATCGGAAGGAATGACAACTGCTTCTTGAGTTCGACTCTTTTTCAGATTAGATACATGAAATGTATCATGAACGCCATTCAGTTCATAGGTAGATCCAAATTGTAAGCTACAAGACCAATCCTTTCCAGGATTTTGAACGATCCAATGTATCACGGGTTTAACTTTCCACGCTTCCCAAAGCGTGCTACACCTTTCCAAGGTGAGACTTTTAGTAAAACCATATCTCCCACTTTCTTCACTCCCGGTCCACCGCCAGAACGCACTAAATTCGGTCCGGCCGCTACAACTCCGACACAATCTCCGATCTCCAATTCACTTTCTCCGGTAAAGATTTCACCGCCACATCATGCTTCCGATAACCTCTCACGTGCCGTCGGCGTGCCTGTAACAACCCGACTTTCCAAGTCAAAGTCAAAGTCAAGGTCAAGTCATGTCATTACTTGTATCAGTCATTTCTTGCCTAATTATTGCTCAATTAACTTGTACTCTCGAGATATCGATTATCGCTAAACGGGTTGACGATATTTTTAAACTATGTTTTACAACGCATTCATAAACACTTATTTCAAACGCATCTATCGCATTAAACGCAATTATAACGCATACTATTTAAACGCACTTTATCGCATTGTTACTTTACGCTATCACAACGCAACTCGAAACGCAGATTTACTTTTATGCATATTATGTGTTATGTTATTTGTGTAACTACTTGTTTAAATGTTATGTGGTTATCTCAACGCAATCGAATAGCCATCCGATCGGATGACCATCTGATCGAATGACTAGTCGACCAGGTGACTTGTTCTTTACAACTTTCAACACTTAAACGATTTGATCAAAACTTCAAAGAATATCACACTTTCAATCGAATAGCCATCCGATCGAATGGCCATCCGTCCGGATAACCATCCGATCGAATGACTTGATTTATACTACAACGAAAACTTTAAAAGTTTCAAAACGATTTACAACACACTCACTCAATCGAATGACCATTCGAATGGTCATCCGTCCAGATGATCATCTGATCTACTCACCATTCGACACTTACCTCACCCAACACGCTGTTTTACACGTTGTTCAACGCTTACGCTATCATTCTATGCTCAGGCTAATCTCAACGCGCTCCCTTCAATCCAAGACTGTGTTTATTTGTTAAACACGCACCATGAGTATACTCGAACCCATTTTCTTAAAAGCACTTTGGGTGTTACATACGTTCTCTATCAAATCACATCGAACACACAACGCAAACACTTTAAACGCTAACCACTCTCGTATGTTATACCTGACTTGATGAATGCTTGTATGTTATGTTTACATAGTGATTGTTTGCCTGACACCTTAGCAATGATAGTACTATAGTTTGGACTCAGCACCTGTCGTGGACATGGGTTGTTAAGGGCTTTACTTCACATGGTCACAGTGGTGATAATGTGTTGCGCATTCTACAACACGCAGTCATGTCGGTTGCATACGTCATTGTCGATAGCTTACTTGGTTCACATTTCTACGTATTAAATGCTGGTTATGCATAAACGTTTTTGCTATACTATATGCTACTCAAACTTGTGTACTCACCCTTACACTCAGTGAATTGACTTTATTTTAATGTATGTGACAGGTTGATTAGGATGCTTTGCTTGCTATGCTTTGGTGAATCAAGTAGGAGGTCTAGAAACCCACCAAATAAGAAATCTGAGTTGTCGGAACAGTTTACTTGTTTTTGAGAAACTCTGTCTGTAATAACCGTTTTTACTTTATATGTTATTGGTAAGGGACTTTAATGTTAAATATATCGTCATTAATAGTCGTTACGGATTCTCTTGAACAATCTGTTTCGTTCAGTGCCACGCCCCGATGATTCCGCCATCGGTTGGGGTGTGACAGATTGGTATCAGAGCCATAACTATAGAGAATTAGGACAGACACGACCTAGTCCGGGTCGATGTCTTAGGATTGACCTAGTCTATAGTCTAAATACCAACAGACCAGCTCTGTGCATACCTAGTAGGGGTTTCGTGCAAGCTTACTTGATACTCTCGCTCGAACTCGTGAAAACTACCTCTTCGTGCGAACACCGCATACTACAGTTCGCACGCACTGACTTTTCCTAAGGTTCAAATTTCTGTTGCCTTTCCTAAGGTTGACACAACACACACACTTTCAAAAACACTCGCGTAACACAAACAAGTGATTTTGTCGAGATTAGGTGTGAAAACCAAGAACTCTCGAAAAGAGCGCTCATTCTACGCGCATTTTTAATATTAACACGAGAATTTTCGTTGAGTCTGAAGTGAAATCCACATCTCGGCGACATTCTCCCTCTTTATCTCGTGATTTTACCATACTATCAGGAACAAGGTTGTTAAGTAAGGGGTGAAACCCGCATCTTAATGACATGTTCCATTCTCTATTTGGTTTTACAAAACTCTCACCAAAGTCTCGATGGATTCCAATGACCCGATTCATGTGGTAGTCGAAAGGATGCGTGTCGTCCGCCATATTTTGGCGAAAGCACAGTCTATTAGACCAAAGCGTGTACTTGAGGTCGTTGTGGATAGTCGAATCACATGGGTAGTCGATGTCTAACATGCAAGACATTCTATTTCGATTCTAAGCTCGCAGCCACTGATTCTTCGATTTTATTTGCTTTTATGTGTTTTATATGGTTATCTGTTTATTATTTGAGCTAAGAGAGTTGTGCTCTACGCTGATGGTTTCGATTTAACACTTCTTGCTCTGCAAAACACGCACTACTCACAACGTTACTCTCAACTCAAAACACTAACAAATCGCAGACAAACTATGAACTCCTGTACGCAACTCGCTATCGCTACCCGCCATCGCTCGCGACTCTCGAAAATTTAAGAAGGGGGATTTGGGCATAAATAGGTGAATACGTGCAAAATATGCAGGTGAATACGTGCAAAATACGTTCTTACGTGGTTTATGTGCTTACGTGCTTATGTGCTACATGCTTATGTGGATTATGTGCATACGTGACTATGTGCCTACGTGTTGGACGTGTTCCTGTGCTTTATGAAGTAATAATAATAGTATGGTGGTTAAACGCTAAACTTTTCAAAAACCCAATATAATCGAATCTCATTTGAATCTGATGACGATGTCTGCTGCAGACAATGTCGTCATTTGGATCGCACACCTCACGCGCTGCTCGACGCAACCGTGTTGATAAGCGTATCGCTTCACTGGTCGCTAAGGAAATGGCCAAAGTTATACCTCAGATCGTCAGTGAGATCAATGAGGTAAAGAGCGACTCCTCTGTTGAATCAAAGAGTGACTCTCCGAAAACGCCCTTTAGCTTTAAGCAATTCAAGGCCTGCGGTCCTAAAGACGTCACTGGTGAGGATGGACCCAACGCTATGGTCCAGTGGTTTGACTCCATCGAAGTCACCCTTCGTCAAAGCGGATGCCTAGACAACCTCCGCACTGTTAATGCTACTGGGGTTTTTCAGTCCAGGGCTCTAGACTGGTGGACTGCGGAGCGCAACAGGCGCGGTAACGTTGCAGCCTATACACTCTCCTGGGAGGAACTGAAGGAAGTCATTATGAAAGAATTATGTCCCCCACATGAACTCCAGAAGCTGGAAAACGAGTTTTGGGGTATCAAGCAAGAAGGAGGTGACAACGCTGGTCTCACCGCTCGCTTCAAACAGCTCAGTATCATTTGTCCTGGTTAAGTGTCAACGCCTGATATCATGATCAAGAAATACATCTGCGCTCTCCCAGACTGTGTTTCCGATTTTGTTCAAGTAGCGAAACCTGCTACCATTGAGGAAACTTTCTAACTCGCCGCTGAGATCAAGAATAAGCGAGTTTTGGCTGGTTATTTCAAAACCTCAACCAAGAATCTCTACCAGGTCACTGCTACCCCCGCTACTGAAACCACCGCACCTCAAATTCCAAAGTCATCACGTCAAGGACGCAAACACAAGGGTAACAACAACAAGAACTGTGCTGCAACTGCCGCTCCTCTCAACGCTGTACCCGTCCAACCCACTCAGAATCAGAACCGTCAAGTCACATCACCTGTGACTAACGCACTGCCTGCTAAGCGTGCGTACACTGGTCCTCATCCTATGTGCCCTACTTGCACCTACCATCACCCACCCGGGATAGCTTGTCGTTTCTGTGTCCACTGTAACATCTATGGACATTTCACAGCGAACTGTCGCATTGGCCCACGTCAACAAGCTTAAGCTCAAGCCCCTCCAGCAGTACCAGCTCCACTCCCCGCTCCTCAGGGTAACCAAGCCGCTCCTGCTCCCGCTGCTCATGCACGAGCTTGCTACTCTTGTGGTGATCCGAATCACTTTGCTAATGTCTGCCCGAATCGAGTTGTGAAAAAAGAACCGTAGCAACCACCGCAGCAGTAACAACATCAACAGCAACAGCAACCACAACAAGCCGCCCGCGAACGAACCTTCAACATCAACTTCCGTCAGGCTCAAACTGACAACAATGTTATCAATGGTACATTTCTCGTTAACGATATTTATGCTTCGTGTTTATTTGATACTGGAGCCGATAACTGTTTTGTGTCGTTTGAATTCGAGAATCTCCTAAACCATAAACGCGCTAACCTCCCAACGACGCTCGATGTAGAAATCGCTACCGGAAGAACCGTCACCGTCAGTTCTGTTCTCCGTGATTGTACTCTCGAACTCAACAATCACGTTTTTCCGATCGACCTTATCCCGATGCAACTTGGTAGTTTCGATATCATAGTAGGCATGGATTTTCTCCGTGAAAATCGTGCTGAAATCGTTTGTTTCGAAAAGATGACCCGTTTCTCTCTTTCAAACAGTGATCAACTCTGTGTCTATGGCGAAGTATCTTCGAAGGAACTGAAACTCGTGTCGTGCATACAAGAAAGCAAGTATCTCCGAAAGGAATACATGGCTTTCTTAGCACACATCGTAGTAGCGGAGAAGGAAAAGAAAAGGGAGCTAATGGAAAAGGTACTTGTGTTTCGTGATTTTCCTACTGTCTTTCCTGACGATTTACCTGGTCTACCCCCGAGTCGTGATATTGATTTTCGTATCGACCTCATTCCTGGAGCTAACCCTGTCGCTAAAGCCCCTTATCGTCTCGCTCCGTCCAAAATGCGTGAACTTTCTAGCCAACTCCAGGAATTACTTGATAAAGGCTTCATACGCCCTAGCACATCTCCATGAGGCGCGCCTGTCCTTTTCGTGAAAAAGAAGGATGGTTCGTTCCGAATATGCATCGATTATAGGGAACTCAACAAGCTTACTATCAAGAATCGCTATCCCTTACCCCGAATCGACGATTTATTTGATCAATTGCAAGGCGCTATGTGTTTTTCTAAGATCAATTTACGCTCTGGTTATCATCAGTTACGAATTCAGGAGGAAGATATCCCTAAGACCGCTTTTCGAACTCGCTACGACCATTATGAATTCGTTGTTATACCCTTTAGTCTTACCAACGCACCCGCGGTTTTCATGGATTTGATGAATCACGTGTGTAAACCCTTTCTCGACCGCTTCATCATCGTGTTTATCGATGATATCCTTATCTATTCGAAGTCGAAAGCCAAACACACGCAACATCTACGTTTAGTTCTCGAACTTCCCCAAGGGAATCGCCTCTACGCCAAGTTCTCCAAGTGTGAATTTAGGCTCAAGGAGGTTCAATTCCTCGGTCACATCGTCAATAGTCAAGGCATTCACGTCGATCCCGCTAAGATTGAAGCCATTAAGAGTTGGATTACACCGAAAACCCCGTCCAAAGTCCATTCTTTTCTCGGATTGGCGGGTTATTACCGTTGATTTATCGCTGATTTCTCTAAAATCGCCGTTCCTCTCACCTCTCTTACGCATAAAGACAAGACTTTTGTTTGGGGAACCGAACAAGAGACTGCCTTTCAAACTCTAAAGCGTATGCTTTGCAACGCTCCCGTACTAGCGCTACCCGATGGAAACGACGACTTTGTAGTCTATTGCGATGCCTGTAACCTAGGTCTTGGTTGTGTGCTTATGCAACGAGACAAGGTTATCGCGTACGCGTCTCACCCGCTCAAAGTCCACGAGAAGAACTACATGACCCATCTTGAGACACCGCTGACAACGACCCTTGTTGCACTGACCACTGTGGTGCCTATTGCATCTGTTGCACCTTGGGTGATTTCCTCGATATCCACCCTGCCCGTGACTACCAGAAGACTGCTGACTGGGGCTCTGGTAGTCGTCTGTCTTTCGCTGCTGTGCCTGGGACTGAACCGAAGTTGAACCCTTGCTGGAGGTTCCATCCCATTTTCGCTTGTTGTCACTGGGAGTAGCAGTAGTGGTAGCGGTAGTACTAGCACTGATACGTTTAGGCAGCCTGTTCTGTTCCACTGCCTGGTCTGTGAGACGATGAGCTAGACGAGTAACATCTTGAATGGTAGCAAGGTTAGCCGAAGTCACATGGCTTTGAATTTCTGGTACAAGACCCTTGAGATACAGCTCAATGCGCTTGATTGGAGGATCTACCATAGTTGGGCATAACATTGCCAGTTCATTGGATCGCTTTGTATACGCTTCTATCTCTGACCCCGTCATCGTTAGGTTAAAGAACTCCACTTCCAGCTTGTGGATGTCATCACGACTACAATATTCCCGCTTGATAAGTTCCTTAAAGTCGTTCCATGGTGTGGCATTGGCAGCTACCAGCCCCAACATTTGCACTTGTGCGTTCCACCAAGTCAATGCAACGCCTTCGAGAGTACCAGTGGCGTACTTCACCCTACGAGCCTCAGGGCATTCACACATTTCGAAGACTGACTCGAGCATCTCGAACCAGTGGAGGAGTCCAACTGCTCCTTCTGTGCCACTGAAAGTACTAGGATGATAGTCCATGAAAGTTTTGAACGTGCATGCAAGCTGCTGAGCAAACTGGCCTGTTGTGTAAACAAGAGGGAATAAAAATTAAACACGAGAGTTGGTTTGAGAGAGTAGGATCTAAAGATCCTAGAGTAAGTTGCAATGGCAGGTTATACCTCCTGCCTGAGCGGCTGCGAGTGCCTCAGCAACTCGTTCATTGATCAAAGCCGTCAACTGGGCTTGAGTTAGGTTAACGCGTCCAGCCATGATCTTCAAACCAAAGAAAACATGGGTAAGAAAAGGTTCGCGAAAGTACCATGAGCAATGTAATATGTATCTAGCAAGTAGGTAATATAAACATAAACCATATCACCTATAGTGTCGAGTCTTGCACGTGGAGTGAAGCGTCGTTGTGGATCGTTGAGCACTGTACAGGTTATAGTCTGGTTTTAACAAAAACTTTTTCCCCTTATTAAAACCAAGTTCACTATAACCAATGGCTCTGATACCAATCTGTCACACCCCCAAAATCCACACGCGGAGTATCACTGCCTGGAGGCGTGACTGACCAGGATCAATCCACCAATCATATTGAACATAACAAGTAATAAATAAAATTCAACCACACAATATGAAAGGTGTTTCAAATCACAAACGTAGTTAAGTGTTTATCGGAAGCATAAATATGAAAACCCAACATAAGTATAAGTTTGAAATGTCATAAATGTTTAACATGGCATCCACGATCCATGTCCCACAACGACTGCGCCTCCCTGTGCAAGCTCCATGAGTACCTATCGACCTGCAAGGCATGTAACAACGAGTCAACAACAAAGTTGAGCGAGTTCACAGTTGGTTGTTTAGTTATAGTATTCATTTCGTAAATCAAATGTTTGCTTTGTAAACTACGCATCGTATTAGTTCGTATGGCGGTCTCCCAGACATGTTTGCGAAGATTAGTGGGGGTTTCCCATGTGTTCTAGACTAGTTGTATCTGTATTCGTATCGCGGCCACCCAGACGTGTTTGCGAAGATTAGTATTCGTATCGCGGCCTCCCAGACATGTTTGCGAAGATTAGTATTCGTATTGCGGCCTCCCAGACATGTTTGCGAAGATTAGTGGGGGCTTCCCATGTGTTACTAGTCTAGTTGTATCTATAGGTGTCCTTCCCCGAACGAGGACAGTGGTACGTATTCCAGTAGCGATGAAAGTACGAGTAATCATTCAATCCTATTCCCAACCCACCGGGAATCCCATGCCTTGGTAAGAGTGTGAACTCACCTTGATTTGCTCGGTATGCTAAACTATGTGCTCACAAGTAATCAGTCAAGTCCTATAGTTATGCACGTATACACAATCAGTACATGTTGGTAAGGTTTCACATGCAATCTCGGTCACTAAGTGTGCTTGGCAGTTAACATCATGTATCACGTAAGCAGTAAGTCAATCTCATGCAATTCATGCTTCTCATAAATGTCTTTCACAGTTTATTCTAACATGGTTAATCTTGAACATACTTGACAAGGTTAACAAACTTAACAGGATTAACATATATAACAGGAATAATAAGCTAACAGTGTTAGTTAACTAACAGAGTTAACAAACTAATAGAGTTATATACTTAACAGAATGGCATACATAATTTAATAGAGTTAATAAAATTAACAGAGCTTAACACAGTTAATAAACTAACTGGGTTTACATTCTTAACATGCATAATAGAGTTAACATACCTAACAGAGTTAATATACTAACAGAGTTAACATACTAACAGAGTTATCACATTAACAGAGTTAACATACTTAACTACTGTTACTTATAAATTTCACGAGGAACCTTAAGTTCTTACAGGTTGCACGAGGAACCTTAACCTTCCCCTACAGGGAACCTTAACCTTCCCCATGAGGAAACTTAACCTTACTCACGAGGAACCTTAACCTTCCTCACGAGGAACCTTAAGGTTAACATGATCATCCTCATCAGTTACAGAACACAGGAACCCTAATTCCATCTAATAGTTATACAGTCTTTATCACCCAATCATTCAAGCCAACCGATTCACGTAACCATATAAATTACCCAATTCATTGCGAGATCAAAATCATCTATAAATCATCAGATTATTCACATACAGGCACACGAAATCGATCGTATCATCATATTATCATTATCATACGATTCAACTAAATCCCCAAGCAACATCTCATCTGAGCCGATCATCTTACATGCAAATCATCCAATATACATAACAGTTTACAGGAATATAAAACAATTATTTAAAACATAATAACAATCTCACACAGAGATAGACACACTAACCGGTTACGACACAAGGCTATCAATAGTTTCGAGGGAATTTAGAGATTGCCGTCACACAAAGAAACATAATATGGAGCTCTAGGGTTTGTGAAAACTTCACGTAACTGACAAACAATAAACTTAAAAGGGCAGGAGTTGGGCCGGCGGAACCGTCTTGGGCCAAAGCCCGTGCCCGACGAAGGTTACAAGTTCCCGATGAAGGTTACAAGTTCGCCGAGATGGTGAGTGTGATGAAGGCTCCAACCTTCGTCAGGTGGGTGGCGAAGGTTCCAAGTTCGTCGAGTGTGAGTGCGAAGAAGGTTAATCTTCGTCGAGTGGGTGTTGTGGCGAAGGTTAAGCTTCATTGTGTCTTCAGTTGCGAGGAAGGTTAACCTTCCTCAAGTTGTTGTGGTGAAGCTTTCAAGCTTCGTCATGTACTCATACATATATAAAAACAATACTACACCACATACAACCTACACAGTTTGATGATTAATACAACTTATAAAATAATTACATTAACATTTGTTTGTCAAGCATAAACAAGTTATACTACAAAGGATTACTACAAATGTCAAGCATAAACAAGTTATACTACAAAAGATTACTAAAAACAATTCACGAGACCAGTAATGTGTCTAGTAAAGACCTTGGAAACTCGGGTTGTCACAAACTACACAATCAAAAGGGCATCTAGAGCCATTATGACGGGAGTTACACCTTCTTTTAGAGTTTGAATATCATCTTGGAGCCATTATCAATCATCTATCACCTACCACTCACCAAGGATCACACCTATCACCCGAATCAAGATTGGATTCATCATCACTACCATTCCAAAACCCTAATCCATCCATCATTGAAATCAATCACCATTATCCTTCATCCCAACACCTAACCTTCATCATTCACCTTTCTACAAGTTCCAAGATGATTCAAATCAAGTCTCTAACATCCGTTGATCAAGTTCCGTGCACCATGAGCGGCTAATTTCTTGGAGGTTTCACCCCGGTGTAGACTTTTGTAAGATTTAGGGTTTACTATGTTTTGATGATTGTTTTGTGACAACTTGAAGTACATTTGAATCTTAGACAATTGTCCTACGTTGGTATTGAATTTGCAAATTGTTGAGTGAATGATTAAATTTGACTTTGTGAAATGAATACACGTATTTATGCCTTGTCTTTTGATAGGATTTGTTAGTCCAAAGTAACGAAGTGCATCATGGTCCGTTGTTTTTGACGTTGATAGCGATTGGCACCTAAGCTTTGTGATTGCGACCCGTTAATGAATTATTTCAAGTAAAGCTAATTAAAATACATAGTAACCCTAAGTCTTGCATTAGTTGAAACCAGGTGTGAGCCTTGTTTTCTTATTATTGTTCAACCAGTCAATTTCATTTCTTGCAATTTGTTAATCATTAATAGTTAATCCGTTCAATCATTTTAGTAATTTTAATTCACATCTTTCAATCAAACAAAAATACAAAAATATATCATACCAAGCATCATAAGTGTGACACCTTTTCATAATTCAATCGAATCCATTCGCAAACCACATACTCTTCGTGGTTCGACCCCTTACTATCACTAACTATTTGTTAAGGGTAATTTGGGACTATAAATTTTATCTTTGACCGGAGCGCGACACTCCAATCAAATTTTGGCGCCGTTGCCGGGGCGTGCGTGCGCTTTGTGTTTGGATCATTGTTTGAATTTGTGTGATTATCTGTTTAACTGTTTCGCTTCTTTCTGCACTTTGTCTTTTTCCTTGTTACGCGGGTGTGTTACTTGTGCAGGTTACAGGTAGTGTATGCATACGCGGAACTCCGGGAGGACTTCACCGTTAGTCTACGAACCGGAAATCGAAAGAGTTCTAAGAAGGAACTTAGCAAGCCGGTTAGAGGTAACATTTGCTTCTAATCAAACCAACCAAAAACCACAATTCACAACGATCATTGAAACTAATTCAATGGCGAACCAAAACTCAAACCAAAACTTTAACCAAAACCAAAACCAAAACCAAAACCAAAACCAAAACCAAAACCCGAACCAATTTCAATACCGAAGCAATTTCAATCCCGCTCAAATGTCCAACGTATACCTCAAGAGCGACCGGGTGGTAACAACAATACTGGACCACCCACACCACCTTTCCAAAACCAAAATCCTAACACCAACCAAAGAACACCCCAACAACAAAACCTTCATTGACAAACTTCCTTACCCATCAACCTTGATGATTGGAACGTGAATTCCGACCGCCGAGGCCACCGATATCATGGCAATCCCGCGAACGAAGACCCATTCTTCAACATAGATGATTTGAGGAATGCCATCCCCGATGACGAACCATATAGTGTTCCCGGTTATCAATCGCCGGAACATGTGAGTGTGCATACGAAAAATTCGGACGATGGGGGATACTATGATGATCGGGCGAATGATGACGAAGATTGGGGATATGTGAATCAGGGTAATTTTTACAATGCAAGAGGGTATGAAGATGAGGAGTTTGGCTACCAAAACGCCAACTATGTGGGAAATGATGACTACGGGTACGGGGATAGGAGAAATGACGGTTACGGGAATAACCGTCAACCACGAAACAACAACCAAAGGAACCGAAATGACGGGTTTTACAACAACAACAACAACAATGTCAACCCTAATCGGATCCCTCGTTTCGTGGGGGGAATCAACGAGGTAATCAAGGTAGAAACCAAGGTGGGGATAGAAGGGTTGATCTAAGGGACAACCGAAGGCCGGTCGATCAAGAAGTTAACGGTCCGCATCGTCGTCAACAACCTCCACGGGGAGTGAATGACCGTTTTAGGCCGGTGGTCACCGAGAATGATTCACCAATTGTTTGTGAAAGAAGGATGTTTGATTGTAAACCCCATTACATCAATATACTTCCTCATTTCAATGGAAGGTCTAATGATGAACCGTACACGCATTTGGCGGAATTCTCATCTATATGCAACACAATCGGGGAACACAATTTCGCATTGGAGGAAGTCAAGCTTCGACTATTTCAATTTTCGTTGAAGGACAAAGCGAAGCAATGGTTCCTTACACTTCCGGCAAATAGTATTCGAACATGGGGAGAAACGCAACAAGCCTTTCTTGATGAATACTATTCGATGGCGAAGACCGATGATGCTCGTGATGAAATTAGGTCTTTTCGTCAACTATCGGGCGAGCAGTTGCATGAAGCATTCACAAGATTTAAGGAGTTGATGCGAAAGTGCCCACATCATCAAATAGAGAAGTGGGAGTTAGTCAAGTGTTTTGTACGGGGTTTAGACGACAATACATGGAACCGCCTTGAATGAACGAGCAACGGGACTCTCTTGAGCAATCATGAAGATGATGATTGGGAGTTTTTGGAGCGGATGAGAAAACGGTCAAAAGAGAAGGAATCGACCGATAGAGCTAAGAAACATCCCATTTCCCAGTCACTTCCCGACCTTGATTCTAAGGATCGAATTTCTACCTTAGAGCGGGAAATGGCTCTTATGAAGAAAAAGGAGGTGAATGCGGTTCAATTCGCAGTGTGTGAGGAATGTGGAGACATTGGCCATAGAACCGAGCAATGTCCAACGGGGGTGAGTGATTACACCGAGAAGGTAAACCAAGTGTATGGGGATCGAAAGCAATATGACATGAACTCCAACACTTACCATCCGGGTTTGAGAAATCACCCTAATTTCCGGTATGGTAATTCTTCAAATCAAATGAATCCGAATTTCCAATCGGGTAATCAAGGTGGTCAAGGTGGGTCATCGTATAACAATCGTCAAGGTGGTAACCAAGGGGGTTACCAAAGGAATTACAATCAAGGGGGTAACCAAGGGTATCAAAAACGTGAAAGTAATTATCAACGTGGTTACAACCAAGGCGGAAATAGGGGTAATGCTTCTAACTCCCAAGGTGATGATTTGATTAATTCGAAATTTGATGCTATCATGAATGCTGTGAGTACTCTTACCAATTCACACCACGAGTTCAAAGCCGAAGTAAGGAAAGAGTTTGAAGTGAGGGATAAATCTCAAAAGGCATTAGAGAAGCAAGTCGGTCAACTCGCTCTGGCTCAAATTCGTGGAAGTGGAGGAGGACTTCCAAGTGACACAACGGTGAACCCTAAGCATCAAGGGTCGAACTCGAAGAACACACGTGAGGTACCAATAAATAAAATTTCTTTACGTAGTGGTCGAGTGATAGATAACGGTGTTGAGTCACCACCACCCACGTTTGTTGAAGGAGTGGTGGAAGATGCGAGTGATGATGAAGGTAAAAACGGTCAAACGGGTCAAAAGAAAAATGATTTAAAAATTAATAATAACACTCTCGTTGTGACCGTTCCCGTCCCAAAGGCTAAGGAGACGGGGGTGGAGGTTAATACCGCCCCTTATCCTGAAGCTTTGTTGGGACCATCTAAGAAAGTGGTAAACAAACGAGGCCCACAACAAGAAGAGATGTGGGAAATTTTTAAGCAAGTCAAAATCAATTTACCACTCTTAGATGCAATCAAGCAAGTACCTTCATACGCTAAATACTTGAAAGATTTATGCACTCAAAAGCGGACTCACAAGTTTCCTAAGAAACTTGATTTAACTGAAAATGTGAGTTCGATTCTTTCGGGTGCACTTCCACCAAAACTTCAAGATCCGGGGGCGCCCATTATTTCAATACAAGTCGGTGAATTTAAAATGACACAGGCACTTTTGGATCTTGGGGCAAGTGTGAGTATCTTGCCGGGTAGTTTATATGACCAATATGATTTTGGTCCACTTCAAGTGTCTAACACCACCGTGGTGTAAGCCGAATTGACCCCTAAACTACCCCGTGGGATAGTCACGGATGTAATAGTCAAGGTCGAGGACTTTTACTATCCAGTGGACTTTCTTGTATTAGATTATGTCTCTTTAGACCGAACCAAGCAACCAACGGTGATCCTCGGTTGACCATTTTTGGCAACATCGAATGCCCAAATTAATTGCAAATCGGGCATGGTCGACATGACTTTTGGTAACCGTCGGTTGCGGTTAAATGTCTTTTCAGGATTGACGGATCCTCTAGTCGGCGATGAATGCTATATGGCGAACATCGTTGACGAGTGTATACCTCTATGCGACATTAGAGTCGTAGAGGAAAACACAATAGAGGAATGTTTCATGTTTGACAGGTTACAAGGAGAGACGAATCAAAGCATGGATGAAGATGTGAAAGAGTTAGATGTCATGGCGGCAAAGGAAGGAAGGCCCACTTGGACACATCAAGTGGAAAGTCTTCCGGAAAACATTGATACAAAGTTGAAGCCGTCATTGGAAGAGCCTCCGGTGCTAGAGTTGAAGGTGCTACCCAAGCATCTTAAGTATGCTTATGTGGGTGAAGGTAGCACGCTCCCGGTTATCATTGCATCTAACTTGACCGGGGAGCAAGAAGAAAAATTGATGAGAATATTGGTCACCCATAGAGCCGCTATCGGGTGGACCATTGCGGATTTGAAGGGAATTAGTCCCTCGGTGGTGATGCACAAGATCATCACGGAAGATGGTATGAGTCCTTCTCGCGACACACAAAGGAGACTAAATCCGAACATGCAAGAAGTGGTGAAGAAGGAAGTATTGAAGTGGCTAGATGTGGGTATTATATACCCTATCTCGGATAGCCAATGGGTGAGCCCGACACAAACAGTTCCGAAGAAGGCGGGTATTCAAGTCGTGACAAATGACACAGGTGAAGAGGTCGCCACTCGGCCGGTAACCGGGTGGCGTATTTGTATTGATTATAGGAAGTTAAATGCTGCAACTTCCAAAGATCATTTCCCTTTACCATTTATTGATCAAATTGTTGAGAAATTGGTCGGACAAAAATTTTATTGTTTTCTTGATGGTTATTCAGGATACAATCAAATTGCCATACACCCGGAAGACCAAGCAAAGACTACCTTTACTTGTCCATACGGTACCTTCGCATTTAGGCGAATGCCTTTTGGACTTTGTAATGCCCCCACCACCTTTCAAAGGTGTATGATGAGTATCTTTTCAGATATGGTGGGGGAGTCTTTGGAAATCTTCATGGATGATTTCTCAATATTTGGGTCATCATTTGATACATGCCTTGACCAACTCGAAAAAGTTTTGAAAAGATGTGTTGAGAAAAATCTTGTTTTGAATTGGGAAAAGAGCCATTTTATGGTTCAAGAAGGGATTGGGGCATGTCGTCTCGAGTCGTGGGATTGAGGTGGATAGAGCAAAAGTGCAAGTCATATCTACTTTGCCTTATCCCACAAGTGTTAAGGGTATTCGGTCGTTCTTAGGGCATGCGGGATTTTATAGGAGGTTTATAAAAAGTTTTAGTGATATAACAAACCCCTATGTAATCAATTGTTAAAAGATAAAACATTTGATTTTGACAAGAATTGCCAAAATGCTTTTAACATTTTGAAGAAAAAATTGGTTGAGGCCCCAATCTTGCAATCACCAAATTGGTCGTTACCATTCGAAATTATGTGTGATGCAAGTGATTATGCGGTGGAGGCCGTATTGGGTCAAAGGGTAGACAAGAAACCGGTTGCCATTTACTACGCAAGTAAGACTCTCTCGGATGCACAATTAAATTATACAACTACCGAGAAAGAGCTACTTGCGGTGGTATATGTCACACCCCTTTCTGCGGCGGAAGCACGAGGTGTGATCATGAAAGGATCTCATTGCATACGAAAGGTAAACATACTATATGCTCATGAAAATAACTTCAAATACCATAATTTGAAACATACGCTTAGCGTTTACATCGCTAGGTCACATAAAACATTGTCTTAAAAGTTTACAACTTTATTTAAAGATAAACATAAGCGACATCCAAGAGCATAAGTAAGACCACGCGCACATCCATCCTAGTTACCTGAAATACATGTGAGTTTTGGAAAAAACGTCAACATAATGTTGGTGTGAATTCATGCAGTTTTGTATTTCACGTTTGTATACTTTGTATGAAAACATAGTTTGTGAATAAATCGAGTTTTCATAACCCAGTTTCACGTGTACACCACGTACTCATGTATGATTCAAATTCTTCTTGAGTACCCCACGTACTTCAAGTACAATTCAAGCTTTTCTTGAGCACCCCACGTACTCAAGTATTCATCGAGTTTTAGTATGGTATGAAATTTTATGTAAACAAAGTATTCCTGTAAGTATCAGGATTGTTAATGGGTTGCAAAGCCATTAACATGTGACACGACATAGGAAGTCACCAAACCTTAGGCATTTAATTGGTATATTCTGAGACACAAAAGCACTACTCGGTACTCGCCCTCACCGAGAGTGTGGCTGCCTGGCACCCGTTAGATCTAACCTTTTGTTCTGCGGTCTAGGTATATTGTTGATCAATGGTGCTTCTGTACCCTATTCGTGACACGATTCCTCGCATCATTTTTCATAGCGCATCCTACTTGGTACTCGTTTCTCACCAAGCGCGCTTCCCGTATTCTTATATCACATCACACTTGGTACTCGTTTCTCACCAAGTGTGTTTCTTGTATTCTTATATCGCTACACACTTGGTACTCGTTCTCACCAAGTGTGCTTTTTATTATCATACCATTTGTTAAACATAAAAATATTTGTAACATGTATTTCACCCCCGAAGTTATAAAACTGAAAACAGTTAAGAGAAAAGGGGGAGCATGAACTCACAACTTTGCGTTCCTTGCGTCGTAAACTTCGCCGGGTTCGCTTAATTAACGTCGTAACCTATACGCGTTTTCTTAACGTTAGTCACTAGACTTGCATCGCACAAGTACAGTCACTCTCTTTTGTGTATATATTCTTGTGTTAAAAATATTTTATATTTTTAACTAAGTATCTTTCTTATATTATTTTCTCTAAAATTAATATAAGTATCTTGTGTTTTGCACTTTGCACCCGAATTATGTATCTTGTATGATGTATGTGTATTTTTAAGTCTTAATACGCTAGCACGTATAATACATACTATATACACTTAGCACAAAAGTTGGTGATAAAATAATATATATTTTTCTCTCAAAAATATACATACTTATATCCATTTTTATTTTTGAAGAAATCCTCATTTCTTATCACCAAAAATTAGGGAAACCTTGGTAATACTCTTAAATACATTTTTTTAGGGAATAAGTTCTTCAAAAACTTATATTTTTCTAAGTGTCAAAATTTATAAAAATTTTGACAGAGTTTCCCCTAAAAATGGAGGTTTCCCATGTTTTCAAAACATGTGTTTATTTTCTTTTAAATCGTCAATAATCAACATCAACAATTATCAACAATAATCATCAACAACATTCACTAATTACTCCATTTCATGAACTTGAATATTTACAAAAATGTGTAGTAATTTACTAGCACATTTAGTAAGTCTTGTTATCATTATAAATGTTTAATTTCTTAAAACCTTATTTTTAAAGAATATGAAGTTTCACAACTTCTAGTTGGTTTTTATGAACATTATTTCTTTGTTAAAACTTTTGTTACACAAGTGTCCACACACTTGTTTGTTCACAAAAACACCTCTAGTTCATGAAAGATTCGGTTTTAAAACATGGTTTCGTCTTACAGTTGGTCTTTCGAAAATACCACTTGTAGATCTTTAGATCTATTAGTTTAGAACTTCATTTTACAAGAAAAATTCCTTTTTACACAAGTTCATGATTCATGTGTAGTAGAGTTTCACCCTTTAACCCTTGTTTCTTTCAAAACATCCTTATGTCATGATCCATGATCATGACCAACCCGGGTTAAATGATGATCCGAGCTACCACAACATAGATCGGGTCCAAATAACCACACAAATCAATTACTACAACATTTACACAACATATGAGCTTTTAACCATCATTATTAGTGTTTTTAGTAGACTTTAATGCATCAACTTGTAAGATTTCGAGTTTTAACCGTTACATATCATATTAACCACTTCAAAATAGTTCAAGAATGTGATTTAAGCAACATACCACTAGCTCGAGGCTAGGGAAGAATCTAGACGCAAATAGGGTGGATAAAAGCAAGAGAATGAGGTCTTTCGCTTTCCGTTTGCACCAAGCCTCCTTATACGGGATTCTTGATACTTGTATGGACTTGGAATGTGGTGATCAAAACCGAAAAATTGATGGATTGAGAGGGGGTGTTTGGCCGTAGCTTTTCTAGAGAGAGAGAGGGAGAGAGTGGAAGTGTGGTGATGAGGAAGATGGAGTGATGAAATGGTGGTATTTATAGACTTCCATATAGCATATTCCTACCATATTCCTGGTATATTCCTGGCATATTCCTGGCATATTCCTGGCATATTCCTGGCATATTCCTGGCATATTCCTGGCATATTCCTGGCATATTCCTGGCATATTCCTGGTATATTCCTGGCATATTCCTGACATATTCCTGGCATATTCCTGGCATATTCCTGGCATATTCCTGGCATATTCCTGGCATATTCCTGGTATATTCCTGGTATATTCCTGGCATATTTCTGGGTTTTCTGCGCTGTCTGCGTTTTGCAGTGTAAGCACTGTGTCGCGTAGGAACTCACGGTACGCGCTTAAACTTGAAAAATAACGTTTTTAAGCGTTTTAATTTATTTTTCAACACGAACCTGATTGAAATAAAATTTTAATCATAACAGAATATTTGTGGGATTAAATATTATCCGGGCGGCCACAAACGTTCGTTTCGCAGTTTTGTCGTAATTAGTTCTGCACTTAAAGTGTGTTTCGGGTGCCTTTTAGTGCGTGTTTTAGCTTTTGTAACGACCATAAATTAAACCCTGATATGTACTCTTGGGTTTTAATGTACCTTTATCGTAGGACCTACACCTAGGCCTCAATTCTAATGTCTGACTGCTTTCTGCAGTTCCGTTGACACAGTGTGTCTTACCGGTGAGTTTACTAATATTTCTGACGCAGCGCTCTCGATTGCATGAAGCAATATTTTGTAGTATACAACGTGCATGAATTCACTTGCTTAGCATCTAATTAGTCAATGTTGACATTTAAGCACATAATTGCAGTCATTAAATAATAATTAAAGTGTACGGAAGTTACCGGTTTTGTGCCAGTTGTCACAGTCTCCCCCCGTTAAAAGAATTTCGTCCCGAAATTCAGGATGAACTAACCCTCGCAGGAGTCTCTTTGAATAGGTGGGGATACTTTTCCTTGAACTGGTCTTCGCGTTCCCATGTGTATTCGGGCCCATGCTTAGAGTTCCAACGTACTTTGACAAGTTTCACACTGCTCCTCCTGGTCTTGTTGACTTTCCAGTCAGTAACCTCGACGGGTTGTTCTGTAAATCGGAGGGCGTCATCAATATGCACTTCATCCGCAGGGATGATCACGTTTTCTTGTGTTGGACTCTTCTTTAGGTTAGACACATGAAATGTATCATGTACTCCATTAAGTTCTTCCGGTAACTCTAACTTGTACGCCACGGTACCAATTCTCTCCAAGATTCTGAATGGTCCGATGTATCGTGGATTCAGCTTCCCACGCTTTCCGAATCTGGCTACGCCCTTCCATGGTGAGACTTTTAACAACACCTTGTCTCCCACCTCGAATTCTAAGGGTTTTCATTTTTGATCAGCGTAACTCTTCTGTCGATCTCGAGCCGCCTTAATGCGCTCTCGGATCTGCGCAATCTTGTCGGTTGTCTCTTGTACTAGTTCAGGACCAACCATACGCTTGTCACCGGCGTCTGCCCAACATAGGGGCGATCGGCACTTGCGGCCATACAGAGCTTCGAACGGCGCGGCCTTTATGCTTGTATGATAACTGTTATTGTAGGAAAACTCAACCAAGGGTAGGTGAGTATCCCAGCTGCCGCCTAGATCCATGACACATGCGCGAAGCATATCTTCCAATGTTTGTATAGTCCGTTCGCTCTGGCCGTCTGTCTGAGGGTGAAATGCCGTGCTTAGATCTAGTTGAGATCCAAAGGCTTCCTGAAATGATTGCCAGATCCTTGAGACAAAGCGTCCATCTCTGTCTGAAATAATAGAAATAGGCACTCCATGACGTGTCACAATTTCTTTCAGGTATATTTCAGCAAGCTTTCCAGTGCTATCCTTCTCACGGATTGGTAGGAAATGCGCAGACTTCGTCAATCGATCAACTATTACCCATATCATATCGTGCCCTCTTGGGGTCCTGGGTAACTTTGTTATGAAGTCCATCGAGATTTGCTCCCACTTCCACATGGGAATCTCTGGTTGTTGTAGTAGGCCAGACGGTTTCTGATATTCAGCCTTAACCTTAGCACACGTTAGGCATTTACCAACATAAACAGCAACGTCGCTCTTGAGTCTCGGCCACCAATAGTATTCTTTTAAGTCTTGATACATCTTGTCCGATCCGGGATGGATCGAGTATCTTGACTTGTGCGCTTCATCAAGGATGACTTCTCGTAGGCCACCATAGAGCGGAACCCAAATACGCTTTTTAAAGTATAAGGCTCCCTCTTCATTTGGCGCCATGTACTTCAATGCACCTCGGAGGTATTCAGCTTTGCGGTTTTCCACCTTAAGGGCTTCTTGTTGTGCGTCACGAATACGTGAAGTGAGGTTCGATCGGATAGTCATTTCCAATGCTCGAACCTGTAGGGTCTTAACTCTTTCCTTTCGGCTCAACGCGTCCGCTACAACGTTTGCCTTTCCTGGGTGGTACTTAATCTCATAGTCGTAATCATTTAGCAGCTCGACCCATCGCCGCTGGCGCATATTCAATTCCTTCTGATCAAATATGTGTTGCAGGCTTTTGTGATCTGTGAAGATTGTACATCGAGTACCATATAGATAGTGTCGCCAGATTTTCAAGGCGAATACCACTGCGCCCAGTTCCAGGTCGTGAGTGGTATAGTTTCTTTCGTGTACCTTCAATTGCCTTGAAGCGTAAGCGATGACCTTTTGGCGTTGCATGAGCACGCAACCTAGTCCTTGTCACGAGGCGTCACAGTATACCACGAAGCCTTCCGAGCCTTCGGGTAGTGACAATATTGGTGCATCGCATAGCTTACTTTTGAGTAGCTGAAAAGCTTCTTCTTGTTTAACACCACAGTCATACTTCTTGTCTTTCTGCGTAAGAGCAGTTAGCGGCTGAGCTATTTTCGAGAAATTCTCGATGAATCGCCTATAGTAGCCCGCTAAGCCCAAAAATTGTCGAACTTCAGTCGGGGTTTTGGGAGCTTCCCAATTCTTTATGGCTTCAATCTTGGACGGGTCTACATGAATGCCCTTCTCATTCACCACGTGACCAAGAAATTGTACTTCGCGAATCCAGAATTCGCACTTTGAGAACTTTGCGAATAGTTTCTCTTTCTTCAGTAGCTCTAGAATGGTCCTGAGGTGTTGCCCATGCTCTTCTTTCGTCCGAGAGTAGATCGGGATATCGTCGATAAATACAATCACGAATTTATCGAGATATCGTTTGCATACGCGGTTCATCAGATCCATAAAGACCGCTGGTGTATTCGTCAGCCCGAATGGCATCACAAGAAACTCGTAATGTCCATAGCGTGTTCTAAATGCAGTCTTTGGTACGCTTTCTTCTTGTATCCTTAACTGATGATATCCAGATCGAAGGTCGATCTTGGAATAGTGGCTTGATCCTTGCAACTGATCAAATAAGTCATCAATCCTCGGTAGTGGGTACCGATTCTTGATAGTGAGTTTGTTCAGTTCTCTGTAATCGATGCACATTCGTAGAGTTCCATCCTTCTTCTTTACGAACAATACTGGAGCTCCCCAGGGCGAGAAGCTTGGCCTTATGAATCCTTTATCCAACAACTCCTGAAGTTGTGTAGACAATTCTTGCATCTTGGATGGTGCAAGTCGATAGGGTGCCTTGGCTACAGGTGCGGCTCCTGGAACCAAGTCTATACGGAATTCGACTTGTCGTTGCGGAGGTAGTCCTGGCAGGTCTTCGGGAAAAACATCCGGGAATTCCTTCACCATAGGAATATCTTCGAGTTTCGGCTCCTCAGCCTTCTTATCTACAACGTGTGCTAGGAAGGCAACACATCCTTTCCTTAATCACTTCTGTGCCTTAATGCAACTGATGATTCGAAGAGGCGCGTCTCGCTTTTCTCCATGTACGATGAGAGTTTCCTCATTCGCTAAAGGGATGCGGATGATTTTCTCATGGCAAATAACATCAGCTTTGTTCTTGGACAACCAGTCCATTCCGACTACCACATCGAAGCTACCCAATTGAATAGGTAAGAGGTCGATGCTAAATCTTCGTTCACCAAGTTCTAGCGTGCAACCTCTAACAACTTCGCCCGATTCAACAAGTTTACCATTGGCTAGTTCTGTGGAATAGGGAATATCCAATCTACTAGACTCTATCCCAAGCGTACGTTTAAATTCCACAGACATGAAACTATAATCGGCACCGGTGTCAAATAATATGGATGCAAAGTGATTGTTAATGAGAAACGTACCGGTGACCACGTTAGGGTCCTCGCGTGCGTCCTTTGCTCCAATCATAAATGCTCGAGCCTGAGCATTGTCTTTCTTTGGGCAGTCTTTCATGAAATGATCATTGCTTCCACAACGGAAGCATCCTTGGTTCCACCCCTTCCCGTTACCATTCTTGTTACCAGCACCGTTTCCATTTCGATTCTTCCCCTTACCCCAACAGTCTTCCGCTTGATGACCCAACCTACCACATTTGTCACACCTTGGAATGCGACAAGCTCCATCATGATGATACTTACATTTTTGGCACTTAGGCATGGTGCCTTGGTACCCTTTCGCTGCAGCATTTGCCTCCTTAGAGTGGTTGGAGTCACGTTTCTTGTTGGAACCCTTGTTGTTGCGAGTTGCTTGACTCAGGTTTGAATGCTTTCTTTTCTTGTCACCAGACGACTCAGCATGCGTCACGGTGTTTTCTGCCGGGTTCAGAGATAGCTTCTCCATGCGAACACAGTCTTCAGTAAGGCTGACAGCCAGAGTTATAGCCTCAGTGATTGTCTGGGGTTTGGCTGAAGTCACCATGCCGTGAAATTCCGGGGCCAGACCCCAAATGTAGCGTTCAACGCGCTTAAATTCCGGGGTCACCATGTAAGGAATCACTCTGGACAAATCATGGAACCTTCGAGTATACCCTATGATGTCAGCACCTACCATCGTCAAGTGCCAGAACTCTGTCTCCAACCTTTGGAGTTCGGCACGAGAGCAGTACTTCTCTCTCATTTTCTCTTTTAGTTCATCCCAAGTCATGCCGTACGCGGCTTCATCACCCAGCGTTTGAACTTGCAAATTCCACCATGTCAGTGCTTCATCGACAAACAGTCCGGTAGCGAAAGTGACTTGCTGATCCACGGTACACTTGCTTATGCGGATAGTGGCCTCAGTCTTCTCCGTCCAACGCACAAATGCTACTGCTCCTGCAGTGCCATCGTAGTTCATTGGTTTGCAGTCGAGGAACTGCTTGAAAGTGCAGCCTGTAATTAACCCAACCAATTCACTTATGAGCAATCGAAGAAATAATGAAACAAGGACCGTTCATAAATTTCTTCATGCTTAGCAAATTGTTTTAGGGTTACCTTGAGCTGCGTTTCCTCCTGACGAATCTCCATGTCCGTTACGCCTGGCATTGCTTAGCCCTCCACTGTCTTGGGTACGGTTCGCCTCGTACTGGGCAATGGCAGCAGAGATTCTCTCTTCCAGTAGGGCGTTCAGTTCTTCAGCAGTTCTTGGCAGTGGGGGATGAGGAGGTTGATCACCATTGCGAGCATTCACAGCTCTCTTGGGTGCCATGCTCTGGCAGAACATAACACGACAGGGTTAAACATTTGCTTGATATCGTCACCCTAGACATTAGTAGCATATATATTCACAGGTATATATACCACATAAGTGACATCAAACAATTATTACTCCAGCAGAGTACATAGTAGGCTTGCACTGAGGGAATCTATACGTGACGAGACTTGCTGTGGTTTCTGTGCACTGAATTCCATAATTATGTATGCATCCATAATTACGTAACTCCTTGCACAGTCCGCACAGTTCGTTTCATCCTTGTATTTCTTCCTTCGGATGGGCCATTGCTTTCAGGTAATGTCACATATACTTGTGACATCCTACTTCTAGTACATGCTAATTATCACACATAATTGCAAGTAATTTCTCAGTTAAGACAAGTGCTACTCCTGCACCCTAAGTCTCGTAGTGTCCTTTCTAGACTCATGTAAACAGTTTCAGGCAGTGGATGTCGCGGGACGTTTTATGCAATGAAAACTCTTTGAAAAATTGTTTTTGTGATAGGATCCTAGAGATTGTAGACTAGACTCGAGAAGGAATCCTGGTTCACTACAATCGCAGCTCTGATACCAATTTGTCACACCCCTTTCTGCGGCGGAAGCACGAGGTGTGATCATGAAAGGATCTCATTGCATACGAAAGGTAAACATACTATATGCTCATGAAAATAACTTCAAATACCATAATTTGAAACATACGCTTAGCGTTTACATCGCTAGGTCACATAAAACATTGTCTTAAAAGTTTACAACTTTATTTAAAGATAAACATAAGCGACATCCAAGAGCATAAGTAAGACCACGCGCACATCCATCCTAGTTACCTGAAATACATGTGAGTTTTGGAAAAAACGTCAACATAATGTTGGTGTGAATTCATGCAGTTTTGTATTTCACGTTTGTATACTTTGTATGAAAACATAGTTTGTGAATAAATCGAGTTTTCATAACCCAGTTTCACGTGTACACCACGTACTCATGTATGATTCAAATTCTTCTTGAGTACCCCACGTACTCAATATAATTCCCATTTTCTTGAGTACCCCACGTACTTCAAGTACAATTCAAGCTTTTCTTGAGTACCCCACGTACTCAAGTATTCATCGAGTTTTAGTATGGTATGAAATTTTATGTAAACAAAGTATTCCTGTAAGTATCAGGATTCTTAATGGGTTGCAAAGCCATTAACATGTGACACGACATAGGAAGTCACCAAACCTTAGGCATTTAATTGGTATATTCTGAGACACAAAAGCACTACTCGGTACTCGCCCTCACCGAGAGTGTGGCTGCCTGGCACCCGTTAGATCTAACCTTTTGTTCTGCGGTCTAGGTATATTGTTGATTAATGGTGCTTCTGTACCCTATTCGTGACACGATTCCTCGCATCATTTTTCATAGCGCATCCTACTTGGTACTCGTTTCTCACCAAGCGCGCTTCCCGTATTCTTATATCACATCACACTTGGTACTCGTTTCTCACCAAGTGTGTTTCTTGTATTCTTATATCGCTACACACTTGGTACTCGTTCTCACCAAGTGTGCTTTTTATTATCATACCATTTGTTAAACATAAAAATATTTGTAACATGTATTTCACCCCCGAAGTTATAAAACTGAAAACAGTTAAGAGAAAAGGGGGAGCATGAACTCACAACTTTGCGTTCCTTGCGTCGTAAACTTCACCGGGTTCGCTTAATTAACGTCGTAACCTATACGCGTTTTCTTAACGTTAGTCACTAGACTTGCATCGCACAAGTACAGTCACTCTCTTTTGTGTATATATTCTTGTGTTAAAAATATTTTATATTTTTAACTAAGTATCTTTCTTATATTATTTTCTCTAAAATTAATATAAGTATCTTGTGTTTTGCACTTTGCACCCGAATTATGTATCTTGTATGATGTATGTGTATTTTTAAGTCTTAATACGCTAGCACGTATAACAAATACTATATACACTTAGCACAAAAGTTGGTGATAAAATAATATATATTTTTCTCTCAAAAATATACATACTTATATCCATTTTTATTTTTGAAGAAATCCTCATTTCTTATCACCAAAAATTAGGGAAACCTTGGTAATACTCTTAAATACATTTTTTTTAGGGAATAAGTTCTTCAAAAACTTATATTTTTCTAAGTGTCAAAATTTATAAAAATTTTGACAGAGTTTCCCCTAAAAATGGAGGTTTCCCATGTTTTCAAAACATGTGTTTATTTTCTTTTAAATCGTCAACAATCAACATCAACAATTATCAACAATAATCATCAACAACATTCACTAATTACTCCATTTCATGAAATTGAATATTTACAAAAATGTGTAGTAATTTACTAGCACATTTAGTAAGTCTTGTTATCATTATAAATAAGTTTAATTTCTTAAAACCTTATTTTTAAAGAATATGAAGTTTCACAACTTCTAGTCGGTTTTTATGAAAATTATTTTTTTGTTAAAACTTTTGTTACACAAGTGTCCACACACTTGTTTGTTCACAAAAACACCTCTAGTTCATGAAAGATTCGGTTTTAAAACATGGTTTCGTCTTACAGTTGGTCTTTCGAAAATACCACTTGTAGATCTTTAGATCTATTAGTTTAGAACTTCATTTTACAAGAAAAATTCCTTTTTACACAAGTTCATGATTCATGTGTAGTAGAGTTTCACCCTTTAACCCTTGTTTCTTTCAAAACATCCTTATGTCTTGATCCATGATCATGACCAACCCGGGTTAAATGATGATCCGAGCTACCACGACATAGATCGGGTCCAAATAACCACACAAATCAATTACTACAACATTTACACAACATATGAGCTTTTAACCATCATTATTAGTGTTTTTAGTAGACTTTAATGCATCAACTTGTAAGATTTCGAGTTTTAACCGTTACATATCATATTAACCACTTCAAAATAGTTCAAGAATGTGATTTAAGCAACATACCACTAGCTCGAGGCTAGGGAAGAATCTAGACGCAAATAGGGTGGATAAAAGCAAGAGAATGAGGTCTTTCGCTTTCCGTTTGCACCAAGCCTCCTTATACGGGATTCTTGATACTTGTATGGACTTGGAATATGGTGATCAAAACCAAAAAATTGATGGATTGAGAGGGGGTGTTTGGCCGTAGCTTTTCTAGAGAGAGAGAGGGAGAGAGTGGAAGTGTGGTGATGAGGAAGATGGAGTGATGGAATGGTGGTATTTATAGACCTTCCATATAGCATATTCCTAGCATATTCCTGGTATATTCCTGGTATATTCCTGGTATATTCCTGGCATATTCCTGGCATATTCCTGACATATTCCTGGCATATTCCTGGCATATTCCTGGCATATTCCTGGCATATTCCTGGTATATTCCTGGCATATTCCTGGCATATTCCTGGTATATTCCTGGTATATTCCTGGCATATTCCTGACATATTCCTGGCATATTCCTGGTATATTCCTGGTATATTCCTGGCATATTCCTGGCATATTCTTGGCATATTCCTGGTATATTCCTCCTGGCATATTCCTGGGTTTTCTGCGTTGTCTGCGTTTTGCAGTGTAAGCACTGTGTCGCGTAGGAACTCATGGTACGCGCTTAAACTTGAAAAATAACGTTTTTAAGCGTTTTAATTTATTTTTCAACACGAACCTGATTAAAATAAAATTTTAATCATAACAGAATATTTGTGGGATTAAATATTATCCGGGCGGCCACCAACGTTCGTTTCGCAGTTTTGTCGTAATTAGTTCTGCACTTAAAGTGTGTTTCGGGTGCCTTTTAGTGCGTGTTTTAGCTTTTGTAACGACCATAAATTAAACCCTGATATGTACTCTTGGGTTTTAATGTACCTTTGTCGTAGGACCTACACCTAGGCCTCAATTCTAATGTCTGACTGCTTTCTGCAGTTCCGTTGACACAGTGTGTCTTACCGGTGAGTTTACTAATATTTCTGACGCAGCGCTCTCGATTGCATGAAGCAATATTTTGTAGTATACAACGTGCATAAATTCACTTGCTTAGCATCTAATTAGTCAATGTTGACATTTAAGCACATAATTACAGTCATTAAATAATAATTAAAGTGTACGGAAGTTACCGGTTTTGTGCCAGTTGTCACAGTATATGAATTGGATAAATTCTGTGCTTATATATGGGGTACTAAAGTCATTGTATATTCTGATCATTCTGCAGTTAGGTATCTCATGGACAAGAAGGATGCGAAGCCGAGATTAATCCGATGGGTTCTCTTGTTACAAGAGTTTGACTTGGAAATTAGAGACAAGAAAGGGAGTGAGAATGTGGTTGCGGACCACTTGTCTCGATTGGTTGTAGAGGAGGATTCTTCCCGTGAAGAGATTAACGAGAACTTCCCAGATGAGCACATTTTAAAAGTTGGAATATTACCATGGTATGCTAATATTGTTAACTATTTGGTCACAGGTGACTTGCCGGCTCATTGGGATAGAAGGAAGAGGTTGCACTTCCTATCTCAAATCAAGTACTACACGTTGGAGGAACCGGACTTATTCAAGTTTTGTCCGGATCAAGTCGTTCGAAGATGCATACCCGACGAGGAGATTCCTAGCGTCTTGATGCACTTGCATTCATTTGCTTGTGGGGGCCATTTCAGTGGTCACAAAACCGGGCACAAAGTGCTCAATATCGATCTTTATTGGCCGACTATTTTCAAAGATGCTTTTAATTTTGCTAAAAACTGTGTAGAGTGTCAAAAGTTAGGGGGTATTTCTAAAAGGGATGAAATGCCCATGCAACCGATCCTCATTGTAGATATTTTTGATGTGTGGGGGATTGATTTCATGGGCCCATTCCCTAATTCGCATGGCAACTTATACATCTTGGTGGCAGTCGATTATGTATCCAAGTGGGTCGAAGCGATTGCCACCAAGACGAATGACCATACCGTTGTTTGCAATTTTGTACAAACAAATATAACTTCTAGATTCGGGATTCCCCGAGTGATCATTAGTGATGGGGGATCTCATTTTAAGAATTTTAACTTTGGCAAACTCTTGAAACGGTATGGTGTTGACCATCGAATAGCTACCCCTTACCACCCACAAACAAGCGGTCAAGTGGAGGTTTCCAATAGGCAAATAAAAGAAATTTTGCAAAAGACCGTTCGACCCGACGAAAGGATTGGTCGACGAAGATGAATGATGCTTTGTGGGCTTATAGAACGGCGCATAAAACACCTATTGGAACTACACCTTATCGCTTAGTTTACGGGCGAAATTGTCATTTACCGGTTGAGCTTGTGCATCGTGCTTTGGTGGGCTATTAAAGAGGTTAACATGAAATATGACGATGCAGGAAAGGAGCGAAAGTTAACGCTTTGCGAGTTGGAAGAGCTTAGGGAAGAAGTGTACGAGTGCGCCTCAAAATATAAGGATGATATGAAGAGGGCACATGACGCGAAGTTGAAGCCGAAGGAGTTTGAAGTGGGTCAAAAGGTTTGGTTATATAACTCACGGCTTAAATACTTCCCCGGAAAGCTTAAAAGTAATGGATGGGCCCGTATGTGATTACACGGGTCGGGAAACTTGGAGATGTTACAATCAAGGACCTAAAGGATGGGTCAAAGCAAACGGTTAAGGGGCATCGCCTTAAACCGTTCCTTGATGGTAACGAGGAGAAAAAAGATGAGAATGTGGAGTTGGTGAACTTCGTGGTAAGTATACCAACTTATGAGGTTAACTAAAAGAACTGGTAATGAATTTTGTAAAGTTATGTACATTTTATTTAATTGTTTGAGTATTTTTGTGAGTAATCGTTCTCGGTTGTACTAACCCTTGTGATTATGTGAAGTCCGGACATTCCGAACGGGTTTTGAAGACAAAAGGTATGTTTTTAGATTCATTTGTGTGTATTAGGGACAATACACGACTTTTCGGGGGGTGGTAGGGCCGTTAACGGTTTTCACGTTTTAAAATTTTAACTTATAAAAAAATTACAAAAAAGATTTTTAATAGTTTTTAGGAATTTTTATTGTATATAGTTGTTTTATAAAAAGTTCTTAAAATCTTCCCTTCTTTTCATAAAAAAATATATAATAAAAATTGAAAAAAATAAAAAGTAGGTTTTCTATGTGCCGTCGCCGACGGTAGGGGTGTGCATTGGTCGGTTTGGATCGGTTTTTACTATTAACCATAACCATAACCGCTAGTTCGGTTATGGATTTTGGTAACCATAACCATAACCAAACTTCGGTTACGGTTAATCGGTTATGAAGTCGGTTATGGTTCGGTTTTGGTTAATTTCGGTTAAGTAACCAACCAAGGTTTGAAATAAATAGGGTTGTGCACGATTTGAATTTAGCTTGAGCCTATTTTATAAGATAACAGAGACTAAACTTTTTCGTTAAACTACCGATTTAGAGTTCTTTATAATAAGCTAATTCTCAAACAAAAACAATTATGGCCATAACACCTTAGTTCTTTATCAAAACAAATGGCATCTACATCAAGATCATTTTGTAAAGAACATACTTTTATATTAGTAAAAACCCTCTATATGGTTTTGTAAAACACAAATCTATTATATAAAGTTAACATCACAACTTCGGTTCGGTTTCGGTTATATTCGGTTAACCAAAGCTTCATAACCATAACCATAACCGATTGAGCGGTTATACAAAGTTTCATAACCATAACCATTGGTTATATTGGTTATCGGTTATTAGTGGTTCGGTTATGTTGGTTATGGTTCGGTTATCGGTTATGGTGGTTAATTTGCTCACCCCTAGCCGACGGTGACTCTCCCCGTCGCCTACGGCCCTCCAAAATCACCGTGGCCATGTTTTGTCCGTAGCCAGCAAGTTTAGCCGTCTCCCATACTCACCATTTACACTTACCGTCACCGACGGATCCTCTAAATTCAGCCGACGCTGAATTGTTCCAAACGCCCAGGATCGAACTCAAAACTTGTGTAGCCATTAAAACTCAACTCGAACTCAATGTTAACCACACATAAGACCCGAAAACACCTTGATACTCCCCAAACATCAACAAACATCATCAAATCAGTTCCATTTTCACGATTCTCTCTCCTCCATTCTCATCTTCTTCCCCAACTCACCTCTAGAGCCCTAATTCATCAACTTCTCATAACTCCTTCGATTCTCACCTAAATCCAGTGATTCTCGAGCCTATCTTGCGTATTTTTTCGAGAGGAACAAAACCCCCATCATGGTTTGCATTAATTCTTGCTCATTTGCAAGATTGCGGGGCGTGATTTCTAGGGTTTTTGAAGAGTGTTAACCAAGTTCCTTGCTTTGCACTTTTTCTTAGTTCTTCTTGTTTATCTACACTAAAGGTATGGAATTTCATTTAATTTATGCACGATTTTCATATGTGTTGTTGATTTCTTCCGAAATTTTAAGCTTATTGTTTAAGAGTAGGTTGTTTATCATAATGTATGATGTTTTAACATAAATTTAAGAATGTTTGCTTGATTTGGGTGGGATTTGAACATGCTCTAGTCTTGGTGATGTGATTACACTAGATTTTTGCATGAGTGAACATAGTAGTAATGTTGAATATTGTTGAAATCATGAAACTTTGAAATTCTTTTATGAATAAACATGTTTAATTGACATAGATGATAAGATGTGCGACTTTGGAAGTTTAAAAAGGCGATTTTTTATCTAATTATTGATTGAAATTCAACATTGCATATTATGTTCAAAGTTTGAGATTGCTTGAAGATTTGGGTATACTAATTGTTGTCTTGTCTTTTGATTGTAGCTATGTTTGGAAGAAGCAAGAATGCAAAAACTTCCGGGCAAGGTTCATCTTCGGGAGCCGGTTCAGGCTCGGGGCAATATCAAAAGCGTTAGGAACAATTAAGTAACGTAGAAGAAGATGATGGGCAACTCTATAGACAAGATTGGGATTGGGAGGAGGCCAAGAATAGTAGGTCGGCTTCGGTATGGAAAGATGAAAAACTGAAGGCTCTTTCCCGGTACCGAAACAAGAGACTAGAGGCGAAGATGTGGAAAATGAAGATGGTCACGGGTGTTTCAAAGCCCGTACCCGAGAGGTTATACGTTGAATGTCGAAGAGTTCCGAAAAATTGGCATAGTTCAAAAGTTTGAAAAGATTGGGTGGGAACGAGTGCTTGACTGGTGCGAGGATATCACCACCCGGGAGTATTTGGGGGCTGTTTGTGAATGGTTGTCTACTCTATGGTTTGAACATTCTGATGGGCCGGCTCCTACGTGGCAGTTGATCGGCAACATTGGCAAAAACCAAATAATCATGTCATTTGAGTATATGAATGCTATTGCAAGATTTGATTCGCTTGGGATTGTAGCGTACGATTACTACGATTATGATCAGTTTTTTGATAATAAAAGAAACAAAGTTGATCCGGCGCAAATGCTAGCATCCGTATTGCCAGGTTCTGGGGGTGCAGGGGATTCGAAAAACGATTTGTCTTTGGAGGACAAAATACTACAAGGCATTTCGTTGGAGGATGTTTTGGTGCGGTTTGGGGACCACGGTAAAGTGAAGGCACCCGACTGCCGGGTTTTACATTCGTTGTTGTATGGGACGCCAAGGATATCATGGCACCAAATTGTGATGATCAATACATGGGATACAAGGGAATCATTCAAGCGGAAGATGATCCCTTATGTGAGATTGATTAGCGCAATGATTTTGCAGCAGAATGCATTGCCTCAGGAGTCGTTGTGGGTGTCTAAGCCCATCGATCAGTTCAACTTCACCTCCATGAGGCGACTTTGGAAGATAACGGTGAAGGCTTTTGGTCATCTTCACATGGTTGAAGATGAACAAGGAGATAGTTACCAGTTCACCAAACCGAGAGAGGGTGATGAAGAGGGTGATGAAGAGGAGGATGAAGACGAGGAGATGCTTGATTTGGAGGATGAGACGGAGCCTCCCGGTCCATGGGGACCAAGGCGGAGATACAGGAAGAAGCATTGGGAAATCTTTGCCAGTGTAGCAGATTTCGTGAATCAAAGACAAGGGCCGACGTACCGGCATTGGAACCACGGACAACAAGCGGTCTATGATAACGTCTCGGCATGTATAGGTGAAGGGAGAGAACACGAGGCGAACAGGAAAGAATGGGAAGAGGCGCAAGGGGCGTACTCGCAAGAACAATGGGCTTTTCAAGCATCATTTCGCGAGAGGATGGAGAAACAAATGGAGGAACAACAACTGCAACAAGCGTTACAACGGTCACAAATGGAACATTTGTTACAGTTGCAAGAGGAAGATAGGGCCCGAAGACGGGCATGGGAGGAAGAAGAGGCGAGGCGTCAAAATGCACAAAGAGAATTGGAGCAACGCCGATGAAGAGCTTTAGCTGTCTCTAACCAAATGGCTATTAATAATGCCAATGTGCTCCACGATCAGGAGCGACATCAAAGAGACTATCAAGCCGGTCTCCCTTATGCCGAGCACTCGGGGTGGACCGATTACCCCAACCTTCCCCATCCACGAGGCCCATCCGATCCAACTCCTCACTGGCCCGAGGCAGTAGGCTCCAGCTTCATCCCAATTCCTTACCAACCACCACCTCAAGGAGAGCAGAGTCCACTCGATAACTATAGGGAGATGTTTGAGGCCCTCACTGGTTATCAATACCAGCCAAACCCGCCAGTCAACCCCAACGAGCGATATCAGCGGTAAAGGCAAGGTATGTTTTGTGTTGTTGTTGTTGTTGTATATTTGGTTTGCTTTATTTCTATTTCGTTATTTATTTATTTCTGCCTAGTTAAATGAACGTTGTGGGTGTGTTCCCCATATAACCCTCACGAGACCTACTCGTCCTCCTAAGCTATTAGGGGGTTTAAAAGGGCTTGTTGCATACGCTAAATGCAACCGTGATTCCTACGAAAGTGAGTTAGGTTTGTTGTTGTTGTAATTTATTTTCCACATAAATCAAAGTAAAATAACGTGTGGCTTGGTAATATTTTCATAAAAGTGGTAGAACTAGGTAACTAACAAATTTTGATGGTTGTGAGAAGCATGCTTCTACACAAGGGTTAAGATTTGTAGGTACATTGGGTTCGTGGGACAACCGCTTTCATGAAAAGAAGAAGAGCACACGAGGAATGAGCTCAAAAATCAGGTGCATACGTTTCTTTTTACTTTTGATTTTTAGTTAGCAAATAAGTGGATTGTAAATTGTATATTTTTTTTCCGGGGTGAAAATTTTGGGGAGATTAGCCGTGTCACATCCCTTGTGCGTTTAAAAACTCTAGTTCTTACACATTGAGGACAATATGTACCTCAAGTGTGGAGATGGGGGAGTAGTAAGAATTTTCGATTTTGACCCGTTCATTTAAACACTACACATTGAGGACAATGTTTACCTCAAGTGTGGGGATGGGGGAAAATTTCAAAAAATTTTCAAAAATGTCTTGTTTAAAAAGAAATCTTAAAGCACAAGTAACTAAGTCAACAAGGGATGTCACAACCCATTTGGTCTTTTGTCATGGTCAAGTTCGAATTAATAGCATGACGGGTATTTAGCGGGTGGTTATTTGGGAATAATCCGAGTAAGAAACTAGTATTTTATGCATGTCACATACCATACCCTTTTAGATATGTGAGGTTTTGAGCCACTTTTATATCATAGATTACATACCTATGTTTCTTTGTTTGAGTGGACCATTAGTCATATATTGTAGAACTTGTAACTTTTGATACGTTTGAGACCATAGAATGCAAGCACGAGAATGATTAAGGCATTAGGTAAACCTTTTCTTTTAAAACCATTTATCCATCTTTACCCAAATAAATCCGCTAGTCGCCCACTTTGAGCCTAAACCTGTCGTTTCACCACCCTATAGCCCAAAACCTTAAACCTTTTTATTTTATACCCGTGTGATGGAAATTCGATTGTAGGAGTTAAATTGTACAGTTGTGTTTTGATTGTTTGCACACACACACACACACACACACACACATATATATATATATATATATATATATATGTGTGTGTGTGTGTGTGTGTGTGTGTGTGGAGAAGATCATGCGAGAACCACCTCTTATTGCGAGAACCGCGAGAACCAATGTGAACACAACCAAAAATGCCTAAAAATAGCTAAAAATCACACAAAAGTAGCGATTTGAGCATAAAAAATATTAAAAAAAAAATTTAGATTTTTTTTTTATTTTTTTAGATTTTTTAGGTTTTTTGGGGTTTAGTTTTTAGCATTTTAGCTTGGGGGGGGGTTAGGTTTTTGGGGGTGGGGGAGGGGGGTTTAGGTTTTTTTTTTTTTTTGGGGGGGGGGGGAGGGGTTAGGTTTTTTGGGGGTATTAGTTTTTAGCATTTAGCTTGGGGGGGGTTAGTTTTTTTTTGGGGGGGGGGGTGGGGTTTAGGTTTTTTTAGCTATTTTAGGTTGTGTTCACATTGGTTCTCGCAATAAATGGAGTTCTCGCATGAGCCCCTCCCTATATATATATATAATCAGAATTGTTATGAAAAAGACGAGAAAATTGTTGAGAAAAAGAACAAAATATGTGTTCTTAGTTGAGAAATAAAAGGCGAAAGCTTGTTGCCTTTTAGTTTGATATTGGTAGTTAGTGTGCGTAGATTAGTTGTTTTGTAATAAAAAAATCAAATTTGCATCACCTTAGCCACTTTAAAATATCCTATTTCCTACCCTTAGCCTAGCCCCGTTATAACCCTTACAAGACCTTATGACTTGTGCTTAGTATTCGTGATCACTGGTGGAGAATGATTGAGTTGCAAGCTTATGCGGGTATGTGTTCCAATCAGTTTTGAGTGAATATTCTTTGAAGTGCTAATACATTATAAACATTAGCCAATTTACAAGCCGAGTGGAGAGAACATTGTGAGGGATGTGCATGAATTGTTGGTTTCATGGGCGGGTTAATCTTGGGTAACCATTTTTGTATGTGAACTCACTTTACCGTTAAATATGTTGAAAATTGTAAAGAGTTTGAACTTTAGCATGACAATGGACCTTAACCTTCGTCTCGGGAATGGGAAGTGTATTCATTGTTCGACCCACGTGAAAGTGAAAAACAGATTTGCTTGAGGGCAAGCAAAAGACAAGTGTGGGGATGTGATACGTGGTCGAAAACCGGTGTTTGTTTATGTCTAAGTTCATATTTTTATTTAACTTTTAATCTTGAATAGCCTACTTGTAAAAGGATTTGTGTTTTGCAGGTCTTGTGAAGTTTAAGGAGCTAATTGGGAGTTAAACGGACCACCGGACGAAAAACGAGCCACCGGGACGCGAAACGGGTCAACTGGGAGCAAGGAATGCGAAAATCGAAGAAATGGACTTGGGGGCACCGTCACCGACGCCCACATGGGTCGTCGCCGACGGCTGGTGCAAACTACCGTCGCCAGAAATGCCCGTAGGCAGCAAATTTAGCCGTCGACTTCAAGTCAACATACACGGACCGTCGCCGATGGGCATCAGGCCGTCGACGACGGCCCTCCAAATCTGCTGCGCGAATTTCTTTTGTTTTTGGTCAAGTAAACAATCAAAAGGGCATCTAGAGCCATTATGACGGGAGTTACACCTTTTTTTAGAGTTTGAATATCATCTTGGAGCCATTATCAATCATCTATCACCTACCATTCACCAAGGATCACACCTATCACCCGAATCAAGATTGGATTCATCATCACTACCATTCTAAAACCCTAATCCATCCATCATTGAAATCAATCACCATTATCCTTCATCCCAACACCTAACCTTCATCATTCACCATTCTACAAGTTCCAACATGATTAAAGTCAAGTCTCTAACATCCGTTAATCAAGTTCCGTGCACCATGAGCGGCTAATTCTTGGAGGTTTCACCCCGGTGTAGACTTTTGTAAGATTTAGGGTTTATTATGTTTTGATGATTGTTTTGTGACAACTTGAAGTACATTTGAATCTTAGACAATTGTCCTACATTGGTATTGAATTTGCAAATTGTTGAGGGAATGATTAAATTTGACTTTGTGAAATGAATACACGTATTTATGCCTTGTCTTTTGATAGGATTTGTTAGTCCAAAGTAACGAAGTGCATCATGATCCATTGTTTATGACGTTGATAGCGATTGGCACCTATGTCACACCCCTATTTTCCACGTGTGACCGGTGGGCCCGATGGGGGATTCCGTGACGTAGTTGATATCGTCATAGTCAAACATACAAAATATAAATGCACAGCGGAAGCAAAGAAAGATTTATTTCAACTTAAAAATATTGTAATATCCAAGTATCACAAAATAGTCGAAATAGATCCACAGGCGGATCCAAACAAAAAGGAAACTTTATTTCAACAGACTTCATGCATCCTAAGCTTGCGAGACTTCTACGAATGCTAAGGAGTGGCCAGCCTATTACGCGTAGTACCTGCACTTAGCCTTTTTGGAAAATACATCAGTTTACACTGGTAAATACAATTTAACTGACTCATTTTGAAAAATGTTTAGAATTGATTTAAATGCCCGTGGCACAAAACTTTTTATAACTTGGGATAATTATTTGCTTAATAATCTTGTAAAACAATTACATGTCTGTTATGCGTTCAGTTGCCCAGGTCGTGCCAGGTTAAAGATTAATAGACACACCACTTAATATAATTTTGCCGAAAGACTTCTCTCGACCGACGATTATACTTTATTGAAATGCACTACGGGTGTACGCCTACACCCGTGTGCTAAGGTCGTGGCCATTCTTTGAATGATGCCAAGGATATCCGGGACATGGTCATTAAACCCCCAAAGGCGTTAAACAAACAAAACATCATTTTTAAGCGGGTTAATTTGACATCACTTAACCACCAACTGATTAAGGTCAATTCCCCGACGAAGCGGTATTTTATATACCGTACCCCAAGCCCGTATAGGGAAAATAAGTTAAACGTATTTACCTGAGCAAAGTATAATTCAAATACAACGAGTGCACGTAGCTTTTACTGGGCTCCTAGATCTGGAAATTAAGGTTTTAATAACCTATTAGAATCCTAACGGGTCTTAAGCTTAGACCGGTTAGTTTTATATAAGGATTACGGTTTTAAACGCATGCTAAAGCGAAAGCCGTTTTAGAATGTGGTTTTGACCCAACAAGCTTGCATGCTTGTTTAATATGGATAACATAATCACATTCTGGATTTTGAGACCGAAAAGATATGGTTTGACCCGTTTCGGCTAAAATGGGTAAACTAGTTACATAAGCCGATCCGAACGCGTAAAGTGCGTAACGAGTAACCATAAGAGTTATATACATGTTTCTGAAGTTAATATGCCTAAAATATGTTGTGATATCAGAATGATACCTTCCATTATGCCCCAAATGGTTTTAAACCAAAACTATGCCTCATAAGGGCATTTTGGTCATTTAAAGGGTGTAAAAGAGTTTAGATATTAATCTGAGTCACAGGTCTGAATAAATTAGTAAGTATACTCATTTTATCATGTTATATCAGTAGGATATCAATCATATGTGAAATTTATAACTTATAACCATTCTATGCTCCGTAGGGGCATTTTGGTAATTTCACATAGGCCTAAAGGGTCAAAACTTGAAATCTGAATTAATTTATTTCCCTACTATTTAAAATATAAAGTTTTGCTAATTACATCAGTAAGTTCAACCCCTTATGCTTAACAAGGTTCTAGTGCATACTTATATGCTAAAACGCTTAAAAAGGCGATTTGGAGCCATTTCCGGTTTTCTGTAAAAAAACTGATATTTTTAATATTCCAGCAGGCTCAAAATAATTTATATAACATAACAAATCAGTAGAAAAAGGTTTGGGGTCAAAAGGATTTGTAAAACTCATTTTATGGCTTAAAAGGGCAAAACCGGCATAAACCGAATTAATCTTAGAACACTAAGTTATGCTCAGCCTAAAAATAAATAAAAATCTCCAAAAATCCCAAAATATTATTTATAATAGTAGGTATAAGGTTTTGTATAAAAATTTGGGTTTAGATAGGCTATATGCAATTTACGCCATTTAATTACTAAAGAAGCTTTAATTTACGCTAATGAGCATAACTCTTATTCTACACCTCAAACTGATCTCAAATTTTAGGTGTAAGTTTATAAATCAGTAGCTATGGTGTCTACTCTTTTACATTTTCAAAAATCACATTTTAAGGTCAAATGGGCATAATGGTCAACATATAAGCGATTAACGGAAACATGCATGCGAATAGGATATCTAATGAACCAAGTTGTATAATCTCAGAGAGTTATACTAACATGCAAATAGGTCCAAAAGAAGCTCTAAGGCAATCCTAAACTTGGCTTAAACGGGTCAGAACTGATAGTCAAAGCAATAGTCAAACTTTGCGACTTTCGGTTCCAAACCGAGCCTAAACTGAAAATTGTCGAGTTGAACATGTTGGAACATGTTCTTACATTAATTACCAAGTTATTTTAATGATCAAACAGGTTGCATGTATCCTACATTGCTAATTATGCATTAATTCGCAAATAACCTTTCTGTTGACTTTTTATAATAAGCTTTGACTCGACAATTAACATAGTTAGAGTGGGAACCTGGAAATACCCTTTTAAGGGTTTGTTATCCACATAATTACCTACTTAAAGGTAGTTTTAATTCGTGATTTGACTGAGCACATTTTAATTAATCATGAAGTCAAACCTTAATTACGACGGTTTGACTTTTAGCTAATTAACTAAGCTAAAACGAATTTGGAAGGGTTAAGGACACTTACAAGAGTCCTAATTATGCTTAGGAATCACAAGGAAGGGTGCTTGCTGTCCAGAGAGCTCCAGAGAGTGAACTTGTGAACTTTGTAAATGAATGAACAATTTGTTCACAACTTGGAAGCTCTTATATATGGGTTTTAATTGCATAAGATGGTGCCAAACAACTCTACATATGTTGTAAGATCATCACACCTGTCCCTAATGCATGAAAACCAATTTGCACAGCCCCTGGTATCATTTTACAGGCCCTAAAGTCGGTTAACAGACCTGAACTGGCATCTGTCCAAGAATTCTGTCGCTGGCACCCTGACGCGGCCCGCATAAGCCTGTAAGGGGGGCTTACGCGGGTCGCCTGACCTGTCAGAACCAGCTAAGCAAGTTTCATTCTTTGCATTTTTGGTCCCTGGTCCTTTGTAACGTGGTTTTAAGCTTCTAAATTGCTATTTCAACCCTCTAACTTGATTTTTAAGGGCCTTGGGACTTTTACTAACTTGGTTAAGTCCTTGACTAACCTTGTAACCACTCATAAGGCCTTAGAATTCAATGTTGACGCTTTTAACCCCTCGTACACGAATTTGATCATAACTTTCTCATACGATAACGAAACTTTATGAAATTTTAACCACATATTCTAGTGAGTATATTTTATCGTTACAAAGCTTCGGGTCTGCCGAAAGGTCACTCAGAGGTATACTTTGCACATGTTGACACATTTAGCCCCTGTAGTTTGTACTTCCTCACTTTCTTTCATGTTTAGCTTCGCATGATCCATGATTTATTCGTTTGAAGGTATAACATTTTGTGGGGCTATTTTTGAATATATTTATCCATTGTCGACACTTTGGACCCTTATATTCACATAGTTTCCCCGATTGTCAACTTTAGTCCCTCTAAAGTATTCTTTCTCACGTTCGAAGCTTATGACACGTGTTTATACATTATTGGACATAAATTTTCACGGTGTTACATCCTCACCCCCTTAAAAGAAATCTCGACCTCGAGATTTATGGAGATAATTGAGGGTATTTCTCTTTCATCGTGGACTCTAACTCCCACGTATATTCAGGACCTCTACGGGCATCCCATTTCACCTTGACGATAGGCACAAGCTTTCTTCGAAGCTTCTTTATATGTCGATCCTCAATCGACACAGGTTTTTCTCTCGTCTATATGCACATCTGTGTGTGGTATGACTAGCGATTGATCAACTAGACACTTCTTCAGATTGCAGACGTGGAATACGTTATGAATACCACTGAGCTCTTCAGGCAAGTTTAACTTATAAGCCACTGATCCAATGCATTCAATGATTGTAGGTCCCCTTGATGTTATGGATCTTCACAGAATCGTCTTTCCAATCAAGAGTGCGGAATCCTCTTGATCAGAATCAGCAGAAAACGTGTAGAAACAGAAACTGCAATTCACTTTCAAACCGGATCTTTATTGATTATCTTTCAAACAAGAATTACAATCAATCAAGATCCCTAACCCTAATTTCGTCCAAGCTAGTAATGCTCTCACGAATTTGCTCTCTAATAACTGTTTTAGCTGATTAACCTCAACCCTAATGTCTAACCTTGTTTATATAACACAAGGTTTACAAGTGGGCTAGGTTAAACATCATGGGCTGCGAATTGGACAGGCCCAATTCGCCCCCATCACCCAATTCCTTGGGTTTAGTTAGCCCAAACATTACAACTAACTATTACAAAGCTAAACCCGCTAACCGTTTATCGTATAACTAATTACAAGATATCCAAAGACCAAATCTAAGCTGTTGTCACAAACATGCACCAACAAACTCCCCCTTGACAATAGCTTCACAAAAACTTTGTCTTGAGTCAAAACTTTGTCTTCGGTCTTCTTGCAATCTTCAAGCAGTCTTGCACAGTCTTTGGTCTTTGGATAGCTTCAGCTTCAACAGCTTCTGTCAGCAACAGACTCCCCCTAAGCTGATGCATCCAATCACCAAATCTTCAACACGTTAGCGTTTGAGTAAACTCCAGTTCAGCATTTGCACAGCAATCTTCAAACTCTTCAATCTTGTCTGCAATATAGAAAGGAGGTTCTACCATGCAGCCAATCAACTCTCATCTTCACACTTCACAGCAACTTGTCAGCAACAAACTGCTTCAATCTGTATACTATAAAACAAACATCTCGAGAAACCATAAGAATTTTTCAACATAAGTTAAATAAATTATTATTTTTCAAGAGATTAGTTAAACTGTATAACAGATTAAGCTTTTTCAACTTATCACCAACACGCAAAACTTTTTGTTCAACACATAAGAACAACCTGTCTGATTTAAAATTTTGAACTCACTTACTAACACCGTCTCCCCCTAACAGTAACAATTCCTCCAAGAATAACAGTTTTCCGTACGTTAAGAATTTTAAAACAGAAAAAGACACTATTTTTGGATTTTTATATTTTTCTGAAAGCAAGTAAATACAAAAAAAAATAAACACTCTATTTTTGTGAGAATCACTGGTAAGAAGATCATATCAGCACAATCAAACTACTTCACACAATTAGATAATTCTTTATTTAATTTTTCGTGAAAAACAGTTCAAGACGATTACCAGTATGTTTGTCCACTTAAACAAAATGCATGAACATTTCAAGTACCATTACCATATGATACGTTAAGGTAATTTTATTACTGATATACTAGCGTGTCCCACAACAGGATATACCCCCACGATCAAGGTATGCACAAAGATTCATCGTAGTAGGTGAGTATACTGAAGTCATACTATAAGATATTCTTACTGTGTCTGCATATAATATGTTTTATCATGTTTTAATTGCTTAACAATGAACACCCAAATAAAGAATAATCAAATCCTGAAAATATAAACAGCACACTCTATCATGCAAGTAGCTTCCCTACCACATATTTCACAAGTCCAATCATGAGTTCTGAAATCTTAACTGGGAATAGGTTGAGAAGAGAAAAGAATAGATCTTTAGCAGAGATGGTTTAATATACAGATCAAATGAGATTTTCTCAGTTTGATATAGGTTTCTTGGGTTTCTTTTGGGCACTAGAGGGCCTCTTTCGGGTGTATTAGATCTATAGCGCGACAACGTACAGCTAGGTCAGCATGTATCTGGATGCAGCAGAAGCTGTCGTTGCCTAGCACCTCCAGGTCAGCATATATCTGGATGCAGCAGAGGAGGTACACGACTTTTTTCAGAGAAGATTTCAGAATCAGATCAAAATTGTGTGTATCGGGAAACATACAGACATTCAAATAGAAATGAGCTAATTCCAAGTGACTTTCTTTCCTGAGGTCATGTACAATTTTAGTTCTAACAGACAGACAGCCAAGATATCCCTAGTTGAAATAACAGTATAAAGACCCAAAACTTCAGATTTTGGCAATCTATCAACGCAAGAATTAAGGTCATAAGACCATACACCACTGATGCGTTCCCCACTCATATTCAGTTCATTTATGTTTATATCACATTGGTAAGTTGATTATTTCATGCTTTTTGCCTACTGGTACATCATATGATGAAGCTACTATCACACTTAAGCAATTTTGGTTCAATTTCAGTGTGACAATCTAACTTGCTGATGTACTATCATTTCTTCTTTTTCACACAGTGATAACTCATTTTTGATTTTTCTATTTTTTTTTATGTTTTTGATTTTTTAAGAAAAGCAGTAAACTATTTACAAAAATTCTTATGAAAAACCAGTTATTCAGGATTCCTCATCCCGTTGAGTTCGACTAAGTGTTCAAAGCGAGCCCTGTCAAATGCTTTAGTATAAAGATCTGCCAGGTTATCCTCTGTGTCGACTCGATGTAATTCAATTAGTCTCTTTTCAGCACAATCCCGTATAAAATGATGACGTATGTCAATATGTTTTGTGCGACTGTGGTTCACGGGATTATTAGTTATTGAAATAGTGGCATTATTGTCTATCATAATAGGAGTACGAGTGAAATCCAAACCGTAATCGCGCATCTGCTGTTGAATCCAGAGAACCTGAGAGCAGCAGCTTCCAGCAGCAATATATTCAGCTTCACACGTAGAGGTAGACACACAGGATTGCTTCTTGCATTGCCAAGACACGATCCTGCCTCCTAAGAACTGACAACCACCTGTTGTAGACTTCCTGTTCGATTTGCATCCTCCAAAATCTGAGTCAGTGTAAGCAACAAACGTCAAATCACTATCAGCTGGATACCACAACCCAAGTTTAGGTTTCCCCTTCAAGTAACGAATAATTCGCTTCACTGCCTTCATGTGTGACTCTTTAGGATTCGCCTGATATCTGGCACACAAGCATACAGCAAACATGATGTCGGGTCTTGAAGCAGTCAAGTACATTAGAGAACCAATCATTGCCCTGTATTGAGTAGGATCAACATCTTCAGTACTTTCATGATCTGGGCCAAGATTGTGATTTTCACATATGGGTGTGTTGGAAGTAGTGCAATCATTCATTTTGAACCGACTCAAAATGTCATACACATACTTTGTTTGATGAATAAACATCCCATCCGCCTTCTGTTCAACTTGTAATCCCAGAAAGTAGGACAGCTCACCCATAGCACTCATTTCGAACTTGCTCTTCATCACCTGCTCGAACTCTTTACACATGCTTTCATCAGATGACCCAAAGATGATGTCATCCACGTACACCTGTACCAGCAGAAAATCTTCCTTCTTCCTCTTGATGAACAGTGTACTGTCAATCTGACCTCTTTCAAAACCATTCTTGATCAGATGTGTAGACAGTGTCTCGTACCACGCCCTGGGAGCTTGATGTAACCCATATAACGCCTTATCAAGTTTGTACACTCGATCTGGATAATCTGGATCAACGAACCCATCTGGTTGTGAGACATACACCACTTCTTGGACTTTCCCGTAAAGAAACGCACTCTTCACGTCTAGTTGGAAAACTTTGAAGCCCTTGAAAGAAGCAAAAGCTAGAAACAAACGAATTGCCTCCAACCTCGCCACTGGTGCAAACACCTCATTGTAATCTATTCCTTCTTGCTGATTGAACCCTTTGACCACCAATCGAGCCTTGTTTCGCGTGACTATACCTCTTTCATCCTTCTTGCACCTAAATACCCATTTGGTGCCAATCTCTCTTTCACCTTTAGGAAGATCAACCAACTCCCAAACCTTCAATTTTGCAAACTGGGCCAATTCCTCTTGCATAGCTTCAACCCATGAATTGTCTTTAAGAGCCATATGAATGTTCTTCGGCTCCTCTTGGGAAATAAAGCAACTATACAAGCACTCGTTCACTATCCCAGTCTTCTCAATCGACACAAATAAACCTGTATTCACTGCTATGCTTCTTCTCGTTTGAACACCTGCAGCAGGATCTCCCAGTATCATGTCAACTGGATGATCTCTATTTGCTCGTGTAGTAGCAACAGCATCAACTTCCACATTGTCACCAAGGTTTGATCCAACCTCCCCCTGAATATGCTGATCCGCAAACGGATTAATGAAATCCTCTCCCTGATTGGGTTCGGGTTCATCGTCACTTGAATCAGTATCAGCAGCATCTTGAGAAGGTCCCGGAGCATCTGTTGTATCAACATTTGATCTAGGCATGAACTCGCCTTCATCATCACCAATCACTGTTTGAATTAGCTGAGACTCATCTGCATCGGAAAACTCAGGAATATTAAATGATATAAAAACACTTTCATAATCATATAATATAGCTGGTCCACTCGTTGACTGTTGAGGTTTGTAAGAAGTGATTTCAACATTAAATACAACCTCAATTTTACCAGTTTTTAGATTAAAAACCCTTTTATTCGGTGTGCCAGGTACGTAACCTAGAAAGTAGCCCTCGTCAGCCACCTCACCGAATTTTTGTTTATCTTTATTTCGCACAATGGTGCAGGGTAATCCAAATGGTTCAAAGCCTTCTAAGTTTGGTTTCTTGTTAAACATTAATTCATGACAAGTCTTGTTAAAACGTTTAACAGTCAACACTTTGTTTAGGACGTAGCAAGCTGTATTCACAGCTTCTCCCCAGAAAAGAACTGGTAGCTTAGAATCTGAAAGCATTGTCCTAGCGGCTTCAATCAACGTCCTGTTTTTCCTCTCAGCAACTCCATTCTGTTGAGGCGTATAAGGAGCAGAATATTGATGTTCAATTCCCTTGCGAAGACAGTAGAGATCCAGAATACGATTCTTGAACTCCGTGCCATTATCACTCCTTATCCTCTTGATCTTTGCATCATGGACGTTTTCCAATTTTGTAAAAAGATCTATCAACATCTCTGCTGTCTCATCTTTTGTACCTAAAAAGAAAACCCATGAATAACGTGAGTAGTCATCAGTGACAACTAAACAATAGTACTTTCCACCTATGCTCCTCACGTTCACTGGACCGAATAAATCCATGTGAAGTAGTTCGTAAGGGGCATCTATGGAATTTACTGTTTTAGATTTATGAGGTTTCTTGTGTTGTTTTCCCTTTTGACATGGAAGACATTTGTCTTCCACTTGAAACCTCCGCAATGGAACCCCTTTCACTAGCTCATTTTTAACAAGATAGTTCATTTTGCGATAGTGAATATGGGCCATGCGTCTGTGCCACAACATCGATTCAGCTTCAGATGCTTTTGATAGTAAACATGCCACCACTGCAGTTGGATCCTTAGCACCCATGTCCATGACATAAGTGTCATTTCTCCTTGGCGCGCGCATCATTATCCAATCGTCCGGTATCTTCAAACCTGGTTTCAACACTAAAGCTTCATTCTTGGTAAAATGGACCGAGTGACCCTTGTTGCAGACTTGTGACACGCTCATAAGATTGTGTTTAAGTTGCTCAACATAGTTCACTTTGTCCAGTGTGATCTTCCCGTTGGTCACCTTTCCTCGTCCAGTAATTCTACCACCTTTTGCACCCGCAAAATTCACTTGTCCTCCATCATATTCTTCAAATTCAGTCAACAACCTCGCATCCCCCGTCATGTGCCTAGAGCAGCCACTATCAACATACCACAAGTTGATAATCCTCCTTAGCAGCTCCTGCACACACCAACCAAAAGATTAGTTAGATTGGGGGACCCAAGCCTTAATGGTCTTGGGTCGTCCAAATTCACCAACCACCGGAACATCCATCCAATATCCATTACTCCTAACTGGAGTCTTGGATCTTAGACCTGTTGGAAATTTATTTTGACTTCCACTAGGTCTTTGGTCCTGAGGGTTCCTATGTGTGTTTGGACTATTTGACCTTTGAAAATTTGGATTTTGATTCCAAGAAGCATTATAGTTATAATTTCTAAAGCCATTGTTATAAAAATTTCGACTACCATTATTTTGGTATCGATTTTGATATTGACCTTGACTTCTGAAATTATTTGTATTAAAATTGTTCATTCTTGGTGAACTGCTTCTAGGTCTCTGATATCTGCCTGGTGGAGATCTAGGCTGGAATCTTTGTTGATTTCTTTGAAAACGTGGAACTTGTGGAGTTCCTGTTCCAGCCTTATCTTCACCAACAGCAACATTCTGTGGTTGCTTGGGAGCAGATTTCTTTGGAGAATTTGAACCTTTCTCCTCACTATCACTACTCTTCTCTAGCAATTTCCCTCTCCGTTTGTCACTCATTTGTGCTTCACTATTTTTGTTAGGACAGCAGCTAGCTACATGTCCCTTGGTGTGACACCTGAAGCACGATCTCCTCTTCAAAGACTTCTTTGCAGGAGTCTCTGAGGTAGATCCTTTATCAGAAGGTGATGATCCCTTGGAAGAATTTTGTTCAGTTTGCTTAATTTCAGATTTTTCTATGCTCTTATTTTTAGCAAACTCTACATTTGATTCTTTTTCAATAACAGCGGTTTCATTTTTCATATCACTACCTTGAACAAAATTTATCTTTTTAACAAAAGTTTGATTTTTGCTCTTAGGAGGTGAATTTTTCTTTTTCAAAGATTCCCTGTTATTGTTCTTCCTAGCATCACCATTCTCAGACCCTTCACCTTGACTTGATGTCGATCCGAAACTACTTAGTGCAGTTGACATATAGGCTGCTAGCTCATCTTCACCAGGCAGGAAAGAATAGTCATGACTAAGAGGAGGTGGGACTTCATTAAAGCCCTGGAAGCCCACAGTGGTCTTGTCATTACTCTTCTTTAACCCACCCATCATGTGTTTCATAACAAAAGACGAATCTCTGAATTGACTTAATTTCTGTTCAAGTTCAATAATTTTGAGTTGTGCATCTGACAACTCTTTGTTTTTATCAGAAATCTCTTTTGTTTTTTCAGCCATCATTTCGTGAGCTAAGTCTATTACTTGAAGTTTTTCATTTAACTTGCATGTTAAAGCTTCAATTTCACTTTCATAGCCTTTTATCTTCTTCAAGTATAAAGATTCGTTTCTTTTTGCAAAAAAGTTTGACTCTTTTATGCTAGACATCTCACTCACCAGACTTTGATTTTGAGCTGACAACCTGTCAACCTCACCCTGTAGTTCACGACACCTCAAACATACAGAATTAGATTTTACCTCTTCCTCATGAACTTCTGTAGTTTGATCAGCAACAACCTGTTCAGCTGCACTCTCTTTCTCTACTTCAGCATCCACTTTTGCTTCAGCATTCTCCACTTGAGATTCAGCATCACTCACACTAGTTTCAGCCTCATCAACTGGCACTATCTCTGCCATGAATGCCTGAGTAGCACTCTCATTTCCCTGATATCTCCTGTGTAATGCATCCCACATATCCTTTGAATTTGTGTACTTTGTGAAGGTATGCTTGATGCTATCAGGTAAGGATGACTTTATTGCAGCTAAAGCTCTCTTTTCAGCTTCATACACTTTCTTATCAGCCTCATTCATGTTCACGTAGTCTGTTCTACGTCGTCTGCCCTCAAAATCATGTACTGGGTTTATGTACCCATCTTCAATACATATCCACATGCGTGCATCCTGAGATTTAATGAAGGATTTGAAGCTGTTCTTCCATGTGAGATAGTTCTCCACCTTCATCATCTTAGGAGCATGCAAGTTGGCCATGTTCGACATTTTAAACGTTGCAGACTGAGAAAACCGTACAAAATTTTTCCGAAAACAGTGATTACCAAATTACACCTTTAGAATCGTCTCGAAAAGACGAATCCAATAATATATAATGTCAAAAACCGAATTCGGGATTTTCCAGAGTTTTTTTTTTTCTTTTTCTTTTTTTTTATTCCACCTTTTAATTCCTCTAGCTAATTTTGCTGGCAAACCAAGTTAATTTCGCCGGGTTACGCTAATTATGCTGGCAAGCCAAGTTAAATATGCTGATAGAGAAATTATAAATTTGCTGGTAGAGTAGATATAATTATGCTGACTTTTTAAATTCGCTAGAACAAATTCGCTGATTAATTCCTCTGATCACTTAAATTCGCTGGGTTACGCTAATTTTGCTGGCAAACCAAGTTAATTTCACCGTGTCACGCTAATTTTGCTGGCAGACCAAGTTAATTTCGCTGGTAGAGGAATTATAAATATGCTAGATTTTAAATTCGCTGGAATAAATATGCTAGCTGATCAAATTAATTTTGCTGGTTAATTTCTCTAGATAACTTCGCTGGGAAGTCAATTTCGCTGGCACGACGGTTAATTTCACCGATCACCGTAATAATTTCGCTGAGGAAAATTATACGGTTACCAAAGTCGCCTTTGGATTTAATTTCGCCGGTCACCGAAGTTAAATTCGCTGGATCAGATGATTGGGAAATTTAATTTCACCGGTCACCGAGGTTAAATTTGCTGGTCTGTCAGAGTATTTATCCGAATTCAGCAAATTTGCTAGAAAATTTTGGAAACTCAATCTGTTCGAAATTTCTAAAGATTTTCCAGATTCTTCTAACAGTTTCCTGCAAAATTAAACACCAAATCAGCCGAACTTTTTGAAGAAAATACGAAGAACACGAAGAACACGAAGAACAATCTTCGAATCTTCAAGACTTTCTTGCCAAAATCCTTCAAAAAGTCAACCAAACCTGCAACCAAAAACACTTAAACAGCAAAATTAAATACCAAATAAGATCAAAATACCCTAAAATTTTCGAAAATCTCAAGAACAATATCCAAAAAATTTCGAACTTTTTTTTTTTTTTTTTTAACCAGAATCCAAAACCCTAGTTTTCTGCAGCAGCCAATTCTGAACCGAGCCTTCAAGAGCCTAATGCTCTGATACCAATTGTAGGTCCCCTTGATGTTATGGATCTTCACAGAATCGTCTTTCCAATCAAGAGTGCGGAATCCTCTTGATCAGAATCAGCAGAAAACGTGTAGAAACAGAAACTGCAATTCACTTTCAAACCGGATCTTTATTGATTATCTTTCAAACAAGAATTACAATCAATCAAGATCCCTAACCCTAATTTCGTCCAAGCTAGTAATGCTCTCACGAATTTGCTCTCTAATAACTGTTTTGGCTGATTAACCTCAACCCTAATGTCTAACCTTGTTTATATAACACAAGGTTTACAAGTGGGCTAGGTTAAACATCATGGGCTGCGAATTGGACAGGCCCAATTCGCCCCCATCACCCAATTCCTTGGGTTTAGTTAGCCCAAACATTACAACTAACTATTACAAAGCTAAACCCGCTAACCGTTTATCGTATAACTAATTACAAGATATCCAAAGACCAAATCTAAGCTGTTGTCACAAACATGCACCAACAATGATCTCGAATGGTCCTATATACCTTGGGCTTAACTTACCTTTCTTACCAAATCGCATCACCCCTTTCCAAGGCGATACTTTGAGCAAAACTTTATCGCCAACCTCAAACTTGAGAGGTTTTCGCCTTTTATCCGCATAGCTCTTCTGCCTATCTCGAGCAGCTTTTAGGCGATCGCGAATCTGGACAATCTTGTCCGTCATCTCGAAGACTATGTCAGGACCTGATAATTGAGTATCCCCTACTTCTGCCCAACAGATGGGCGTTTTGCACTTTCTACCATATAGTGCCTCAAAAGGTGCAGCCTGAATGCTGGTATGGTAGCTATTGTTGTAGGAGAACTCGACCAATAGTAGATGCCTATCCCAACTACCACCTAGATCAATTACACATGCACGCAGCATGTCTTCCAACGTTTGAATAGTACGCTCACTCTGCCCATCCATCTGAGGATGGTAAGCCGTACTGAAATTCAATTGGGAGCCTAGTGACTGTTGGAAACTCCTCCAAAAATGAGAGGTGTATCTTGTATCCCTATCAGAGATAATAGATACTGGTACGCCATGCAAGGATACAATCTTATCCACGTACAGTTGGGCTAACATATCAGAGTTGTAAGTCTCTTTAATGGGCAGGAAATGTGCTGACTTAGTCAGTCTATCAACTATAACCAATATTGTATCGTTTCCTTTCTGCGTCTTAGGCAACTTGGTGATGAAATCCATTGTTACCATTTCCCATTTCCAAGTGGGAATCTCAGGCTGTTGCAGCAAACCTGACGGCTTCTGATGTTCAGTTTTTACTTGAGCACACGTCAGACATTTAGCTACATAAGCAGCTATAGACTTTTTCAAGCCTATCCACCAATAATTCGCCTTTAAATCCTGGTACATCTTATCAGCTCCAGGATGAATGGAATACTTGGAACTGTGGGCTTCCTTAAGGATAGCATCCCGAAGTCCTCCATATACAGGAACCCATATTCGTCCATTCAATCTCAACATTCCGTCCTTATCGTAGGACAACTGTTCTTCAGTCACTCCTAATTTTTCCTCAGGATAGTTAGCTTCCAACACAGCTTCCTTTTGTGCAGCTAACAACCTTTCATTCAAACTATTCTTAATTTCAATGCTCTTGGCATTGATTCTTATCGGCTTCACTCTCTCCTTTCTACTTAAGGCATCAGCGACTACGTTTGCCTTTCCCGGATGGTATCTTATTTCACAGTCATAATCGTTCAGAGTTTCCATCCATCGTCACTGCCTCATATTCAAATCCTTCTGATTGAACAAGTGCTGAAGGCTCTTGTGATCAGAGTAGATCACACATTTAGTCCCATACAGATAATGCCTCCAAAGCTTAAGTGCAAATACAACGGCACCCAATTCCAAGTCATGGGTGGTGTAATTCTTCTCGTGCACCTTTAGTTGACATGAAGCATAGGCAATGACCTTTCCTTTTTGCATTAACACACAACCCATTCCGGTGTGTGATGCATCACAATACACCACAAATTCTTCAATACCTTCAGGTAGAGTCAGCACTGGAGCGTTACTCAACTTCTGCTTCAAGATATCAAAAGATTCTTGCTACTTAGGCCCCAAATTAAACTTAATATTCTTACGTGTTAACGAAGTTAAGGGCGCAGCAATCCTTGAGAAATTTTCAATAAAACGCCTATAGTATCCAGCCAAACCTAGGAAGCTACGAATCTCTGAAGGCGTCTTTGGCTCTTGCCAGTTCATAATAGCTTCTATCTTTGCGGGATCCACTTGAATTCCACGTTCACTCACAACATGTCCAAGGAACTGGACTTCGCAAAGCCAAAATTCACACTTTGAAAACTTGGCATAGAGCTTCTCTTGATGGAGCAGCTTAAGAATGCATCGAAGATGCTTCTCGTGGTCAGCTTGGTTCTTCGAGTAGATGAGGATGTCATCGATGAAGACGATGACAAATTTATCCAGATAAGGCTTGCATACGCGATTCATGAGATCCATGAATGCGGCAGGTGCGTTAGTGAGCCCAAAAGGCATCACTAGGAACTCGTAATGACCATAACGAGTCCTAAACGCGGTCTTATGTACATCCTCCTCCTTGACCTTCAATTGATGATAGCCTGACCTGAGATCTATCTTGGAAAAGTAACTCACTCCCTGTAGCTGGTCGAATAGATCATCGATTCTAGGCAAAGGATATCTGTTCTTGATAGTAACCTTGTTTAGCTCACGGTAATCAATGCATAGACGCATTGATCCATCCTTCTTCTTAACGAACAAAATCGGCGCTCCCCATGGAGATGAACTAGGTCTAATGAAACCTTTAGCTAGTAAATCATCTAGTTGCGTCCTTAATTCCTTCATCTCCGTTGGTGCTAATCTATATGGTGCTCTGGCCACTGGTGCAGCTCCGGGGATGATGTCAATCCTAAATTCCACTTGCCTATCTGGTGGCAAACCAGGTAGTTCTTCCGGAAAAACCTCGGGATATTCAGAAATGACTGGTATGTCTTCGATCCTAGGCTTCTTCTCGTCAATGGTTACTTGTGCCATATAAATGATGCAACCTTTACTCAGACATATGGATGCCTTAAGCATAGTCACTTGCTCAGGCAATCCATGTTGAGTATCTCCCTGAATAGTGAGTGGCTCACCAGATAGAGCCTTGATTACTACCTGCTTCTTGTTGCACACTATCTGGGCTTGGTTATGCGATAACCAATCCATACCTATTACTATATCAAAGCCTGCTAGCGTAAAGGGTAACAAGGATAAAGGAAAAGAGTGGTTCCTAATGGATAGGACACATCCATCTAATACAGTCGAAACTGTTTCTATTGATCCATCAACTAATTCCACTTCATATTTCATACTTAGGGTTTTAACAGGTAATTTCAATAATTCACACAACTTATTATCTACAAAAGATCTATCCGCCCCGAAATCAAATAACACTCTTGCGTAGACATCATTAATGAGAAAAGTACCTGTTATGACATTGTCATCCTGAATAGCTTCCTTCGTATCCATGCGGAAGACCCTTGCAGTGGTCTTCTTTCCCTCCTCAGCCTTCTTTGCAAGTTTCGGGCAGTTGGGTCTAAGATGCCCCTTCTCATTACAATTGAAGCATGTGGCATCCTTGAGTTTCTTACAGTCTAATGCCTTATGGTCTGGGGACTTACAAATTCCACACGCCTTCGGCTGGGATTGCGATCTTGACTCATACCTGCATTTCCCAAAATGGTGCTTCTTACAAACCTTGCACCGGGGTTCATCACTCGACTGATGATCTCCCTTCTTGGATCCCGACCCTTTCTTCTGGTCGTTATTTCCCTTGCGCTTCTTATCTGAGCGTCGCGAACCATCATCTTCGCGTTTCCTCATCTCGGCATCGGCAGCTCTTAGTGACCTCTGTCTAACTGCGTCCAGCGTGAGGGACAGAGATATGTCAGCTACTGATCGAAATGTAGTGGGCCGAGAGGCTTTGACACTCGCTTTGATTTTTGGGGCCAGACCCCCAGTGAAACGGGCTATCCTTTTTGGTTCAGGTGTCACTAGGTAAGGAACTAGCCTTGACAAGGTATTGAAACTTGTGAGATAAGCCTGGCAGTCCATGTTCTTCATCACCAGAGATTGAAAATCAGACTCTATTCTTTTGACCTCGTGCTGAGGGCAGTAATTCTCCTTGACCAGGGCAACAAATTGTTCCCAAGACATGTTGTACAGAGGTACCTTTCCGGTGGCTTGAATCAACGACTTCCACCATGCTAGGGCTTCACCCATCAAAGACTGCGACACAAACTTCACAATGTCTTTTTCAGCATAACCACGTATATCTACCACCGTGTCTATTTCATCCAGCCAAGTCATACAGTCCACTGCCCCCTTCTCCCCATTAAAATCCCGGGGTTTACATGACACAAAATATTTATACGTGCAACCTTTGGCACGTGGGGCATCATCAAACACAATTTTCTTGGAATGACCACTGTTTTCATTTGAAGAATGTCTGTCATCATCCTTCTTAGTCTCATCCCTCTTAGACTTGGGTTGGACAGAGGGTGGCTTGCCGTGAGACTCCGAGTGAGTCTTAGACTTATTATGCGGTGTAGACAGGGTCCTACTATGGGTCCCACTGTACTCACTGTACTGTCGCTCTAAAGCCTTTGTAACCGCATCATCAACAAGTGCTTTCAGCTCTGCGCCAGTTAACTGTATCTTTGCATTCTCGTGATTCTCCACAGGACGACTGTTCACCTCGTCTGACCTAGCCATGTAGCTTCAATTGCTACATAAAGAGATAATAGGCGCTAATACAGTATTTTGTATTCTATTAACCATGGTTTTGAATAACCATTGCTGGTTAATTTGTTAATCAATTAATTATGCAGGACCTTTATTAAAATCCTATATTATAATTAAACATAACATAATAGTTTAGTCACAAGGACAGTGTTAGTTTATAACCCGAATTCTCACAGAATCGAGGTATTAGGGTCTGAATCACAGTTCCTTACCCTTTGTAGACGGTGAGTTTCAGACTTCTACTGTCTCTTAGTCCCAGAGGACATTAGTTTATTACCTGTAGGCACTTCATCCCCACTGGATGGTTATATAAATACAGGGAATTTTTAAATTAACCCAATTTAAAGATGGCCTGTGTGATTTATACTGCATCACAATTTGCCACACTTGCTAACATACCTACAGATGTTAACAAGGTTTTGGAATCTTTTAGACAGGTTCTACCATCTTGGCCATGTCTACAATGACACGTGGCTAGGTTTTACCCCTAAGATTCTCTTAATTTAAACGCAGATCAATCCTAAGTTGAGACGTTAATTATGGATCTGAATCTAATTATGGAGATACCATCTTGGCCTTGTCTTAAAATGACACATGGCTAGGTCTTGTCCCTTTTTAGATTTTGCCATTTAATAGAAATGGTAGATCTTCTTTATTAGGAATGTTATTTTCATTTTACTTTTTATTTTAAGTTTATGCATATAAATAATAAACAATTATGAAAATTTAAATTCAACCATTCCATTAATAAAGATTTAAACAGTACAACATTTGCCCTAAACGGGACTTCTACAAAATAACATGCCCATGCAGGGGCGAAAAATAAACAACAAACCCACGCAGGGGTTAACTAAAAGACATGCCCACGCAGGGGCAGAATACTGAAAGACAAGCCCGCGCAGGGGCTGAATACAGAAATAACAAGTCCACGCAGGGACTGATTACAACTAAACAAATAAATAACAAGGTCTTTAATGACCCCTTCTCTTGGACTTCCCCTTGAGCAAGTCTGACAGACCCTTGAAGAAGCCTCGGTTGCTTTCGCGGTCTTCACGGACCCCGTGGAACCAGCATCCGGAACACCAAACCACCCCATCGAGATCTCAGATGGGTCTTCATTTCACGGATCGCCTTATCGCGGTCCGGACAGCTACGAGGAGAGGTTCCGAAACATTGACTGGTATTTTACCCCCTCTCACCACTCGTCCCCGTATCAGCAGCAGCAGCAACAGCAACAAGATCCTTCTCAAGATTCTCGTTTCGTGGCAGTCACTCCGCCACCACCACCACCAGTGGAGCAATAACCGCCTCCGGAGCCACCGAGGCGGAGAAGGTCAAACGCACGGATGTCCGTGCGAGGGGGAGTCCGCATCAGCACTCCCCAACCATCGAGTGGCAGTCATTATCCAACCTGTCACACCCCTATTTTCCACGTGTCACCGGTGGGGGATTCCGTGTCTTCATCCATATCGTCAGCATGGTCTCCTGAGAAATGATCCTCAGGTCCTAGTGGGTTGAATCCCACGGGTTCTGGAAAGATGTTGGTCGGGTTGAACAGGCTTTGAAAAACTGGGGTTGGGTCGTCAAACGAATGGTGAGAATTGGACCTTTGCAATGGTATGAAAGAGGGTGGTTGATTATTGGGCTCATTCTCTGGTTGGGGCCCAAGGGAATGCCGGTAAGAAGGTGAGGAACTGAGGGAGACTGACCGCCTCCCGGGTTCAACATAGAGCCTCCACGGCTCTTGTGGGATCGTACTCATCGTAATGGAAGGTGTTCACCGGTGTGAGGGCCCGGCCTCATGATCGTGGCTAGTGAAAGGAGCCTTTCCCCGTCCGCGTCTCATTCGTGGCGGCATGATTTAGACCTGTCAACAAAATGATACAACAACATATATATATATATATATATATATATATATATATATATATATATATATATATATATAATAAAATAAAGACAAAATGAAATAAAACAAAGCAGAGTTTGTCCTATGTTCTTTGTCTAGACTCGGAACTCGAGGAATGTGCATTTATTTAACTGAGATTAAACACAAAAGGCTAGTGTTTAATTCACTCAGCGTTGGCTCTGATACCAACCTGTCACACCCCTATTTTCCATGTGTCACTGGTGGGCCCGGTGGGGGATTCCGTGACGTAGTTGATATCGTCATAGTCAAACATACAAAATATAAATGCACAGCGGAAGCAAAGAAAGATTTATTTCAACTTAAAAATATTGTAATATCCAAGTATCACAAAATAGTCGAAATAGATCCACAGGCGGATCCAAACAAAAAGGAAACTTTATTTCAACAGACTTCATGCATCCTAAGCTTGCGAGACTTCTACGGATGCTAAGGAGTGGCCAGCCTATTACGCGTAGCACCTGCACTTAGCCTTTTTGGAAAATACGTCAGTTTACACTGGTAAATACAATTTAACTGACTCATTTTGAAAAATGTTTAGAATTGATTTAAATGCCCGTGGCACAAAACTTTTTATAACTTGGGATAATTATTTGCTTAATAATCTTGTAAAAGAATTACATGTCTGTTATGCGTTCAGTTGCCCGGGTCGTGCCGGGTTAAAGATTAATAGACACTCCACTTAATATAATTCCGCCGCAAGACTTCACTCGACCGACGATTATACTTTATTGAAATGCACTACGGGTGTACGCCTACACCCGTGTGCTAAGGTCGTGGCCATTCTTTGAATGATGCCAAGGATATCCGGGACATGGTCATTAAACCCCCAAAGGCGTTAAACAAACAAAACAGCATTTTTAAGCGGGTTAATTTGACATCACTTAACCACCAACTGATTAAGGTCAATTCCCCGACCAAGCGGTATTTTATATACCGTACCCCAAGCCCGTATAGGGAAAATAAGTTAAACGTATTTACCTGAGCAAAGTATAATTCAAATACAGCGAGTGCACGTAGCTTTTACTGGGCTCCTAGATCTGGAAATTAAGGTTTTAATAACCTATTAGAATCCTAACGGGTCTTAAGCTTAGACCAGTTAGTTTTATATAAAGATTACGGTTTTAAACGCATGCTAAAGCGAAAGCCGTTTTAGAATGTGGTTTTGACCCAACAAGCTTGCATGCTTGTTTAATATGGATAACATAATCACATTATGGATTTTGAGACCGAAAAGATATGGTTTGACCCGTTTCGGCTAAAATGGGTAAACTAGTTACATAAGCCGATCCGAACGCGTAAAGTGCGTAACGAGTAACCATAAGAGTTATATACATGTTTCTGAAGTTAATATGCCTAAAATATGTTGTGATATCAGAATGATACCTTCCATTATGCCCCAAATGGTTTTAAACCAAAACTATGCCTCATAAGGGCATTTTGGTAATTTAAAGGGTGTAAAAGAGTTTAGATATTAATCTGAGTCACCGGTCTGAATAAATCAGTAAGTATACTCATTTTATCATGTTATATCAGTAGGATATCAATCATATGTGAAATTTATAACTTATAACCATTCTATGCTCCGTAGAGGCATTTTGGTAATTTCACATAGGCCTAAAGGGTCAAAACTTGAAATCTGAATTAATTTATTTCCCTACTGTTTAAAATATAAAGTTTTGCTAATTACATCAGTAAGTTCAACCCCTTATGCTTAACAAGGTTCTAGTGCATACTTATATGCTAAAAACGCTTAAAAAGGCGATTTGGAGCCATTTCCGGTTTTCTGTAAAAAGCTGATATTTTTAATATTCCAGCAAGCTCAAAATAATTTATATAACATAACAAATCAGTAGAAAAAGGTTTGGGGTCAAAAGGATTTGTAAAACTCATTTTATGGCTTAAAAGGGCAAAACCGACATAAACCGAATTAATCTTAGAACACTAAGTTATGCTCAGCCTAAAAATAAATAAAAATCTCCAAAAATCCCAAAATATTATTTATAATAGTAGGTATAAGGTTTTGTATAAAAATTTGGGTTTAGATAGGCTATATGCAATTTACGCCATTTAATTACTAAAGAAGCTTTAATTTACACTAATGAGCATAACTCTTATTCTACACCTCAAACTGATCTCAAATTTTAGGTGTAAGTTTATAAATCAGTAGCTATGGTGTCTACTCTTTTACATTTTCAAAAATCACATTTTAAGGTCAAATGGGCATAATGGTCAACATATAAGCGATTAACGGAAACATGCATGCGAATAGGATATCTAATGAACCAAGTTGTATAATCTCAGAGAGTTATACTAACATGCAAATAGGTCCAAAAGAAGCTCTAAGGCAATCCTAAACTTGGCTTAAACGGGTCAGAACTGATAGTCAAAGCAATAGTCAAACTTTGCGAATTTCGGTTCCAAACCGAGCCTAAACTGAAAATTGTCGAGTTGAACATGTTGGAACATGTTCTTACATTAATTACCAAGTTATTTTAATGATCAAACAGGTTGCATGTATCCTACATTGCTAATTATGCATTAATTCGCAAATAACCTTTCTGTTGACTTTTTATAATAAGCTTTGACTCGACAATTAACATAGTTAGAGCGGGAACCTGGAAATACCCTTTTAAGGGTTTGTTACCCACATAATTACCTACTTAAAGGTACTTTTAATTCGTGATTTGACTGAGCACATTTTAATTAATCACGAAGTCAAACCTTAGTTACGACGGTTTGACTTTTAGCTAATTAACTAAGCTAAAACGAATTTGGAAGGGTTAAGGACACTTACAAGAGTCCTAATTATGCTTAGGAATCACAAGGAAGGGTGCTTGCTGTCCAGAGAGCTCCAGAGAGTGAACTTTGTAAATGAATGAACAATTTGTTCACAACTTGGAAGCTCTTATATATGGGTTTTAATTGCATAAGATGGTGCCAAACAACTCTACATATGTCGTAAGATCATCACACCTGTCCCTAATGCATGAAAACCAATTTGCACAGCCCCTGGTATCATTTTACAGGCCCTAAAGTCGGTTAACAGACCTGAACTGGCATCTGTCCAAGAATTCTGTCGCTGGCACCCTGACGTGGCCCGCATAAGCCTGTAAGGGGGGCTTACGCGGGTCGCCTGACCTGTCAGAACCAGCCAAGCAAGTTTCATTCTTTGCATTTTTGGTCCCTGGTCCTTTGTAACGTGGTTTTAAGCTTCTAAATTGCTATTTCAACCCTCTAACTTGATTTTTAAGGGCCTTGGGACTTTTACTAACTTGGGTAAGTCCTTGACTAACCTTGTAACCACTCATAAGGCCTTAGAATTCAATGTTTACGCTTTTAACCCCTCGTACACGAATTTGATCATAACTTTCTCATACGATAACGAAACTTTATGAAATTTTAACCACATATTCTAGTGAGTATATTTTATCGTTACAAAGCTTCGGGTCTGCCAAAAGGTCACTCAGAGGTATACTTTTCACATGTTGACACATTTAGCCCCTGTAGTTTGTACTTCCTCACTTTCTTTCATGTTTAGCTTCGCATGATCCATGATTTATTCGTTTGAAGGTATAAACATGGTGTGGGGCTATTTTTGAATATATTTATCCATTGTTGACACTTTGGACCCTTATATTCACATAGTTTCCCCAATTGTCAACTTTAGTCCCTCTAAAGTATTCTTTCTCACGTTCGGAGCTTATGACACGTGTTTATACATTATTGGACATAAATTTTCAAGGTGTTACAACCTAAGCTTTGTGATTGCAACCCGTTAATGAATTATTTTAAGTAAAGCTAATTAAAATACATAGTAACCCTAAGTCTTGCATTAGTTGAAACCGGGTGTGAGCCTTGTTTTCTTATTATTGTTCAACCAGTCAATTTCATTTCTTGGAATTTGTTAATCATTAGTAGTTAATCCATTCAATCATTTTAGTAATTTTAATTCACATCTTTCAATCAAACAAAAATACAAAAATATATCATAGCAAGCTTCATAAGTGTGACACCTTTTCATAATTCAATCGAATCCATTCGCAAACCACATACTCTTCGTGGTTCGACCCCTTACTATCACTAACTATTTGTTAAGGCTAATTTGGGACTATAAATTTTATCTTTGACCGGATCGCGACACTCCGATCAATCTCCAGTCGCAATAACCTTCGGAAGATATTGCTGACTGAAGCCCACAAATCCCGATATTCCATTCATCCCGGTGCCGGCAAAATGTACCATGACCTCCGTGCCAGGTATTGGTGGCCAGGAATGAAGAATGATATCGCTCTCTACGTTTCGAAATGCCTGACTTGTTTGAAGGTCAAGGCTAAACATCAACGACCCTCTGGCTTACTCGAACAACCCGAGATCCCGATGTGGAAATGGAAGAGTATAGCTATGGATTTCATTACGAAACTCCCTCGCACACCATCAAGTCACGATAGCGTTTGGGTTATCATTAATTGTCTTACGAAGTCCGCCCACTTTCTACCGATACGAGAAGACTTTAAGGTAGAACGATTAGCACAGATCTATACCGACGAAGTCATTTGTCGACATAGGACACCTCTTGACATCATCTCTGACCGCGATGGTCGATTTACCTCGCGCCTTTGGGAAACTTTTCAATCTGCCCTCGGTACTACTCTTAATCTCAGTACCGCTTTCCATCCCCAGACCGACGGTCAGACTGAGCGCACGATTCGCACCCTTGAAGACATGCTTCGTTCGTGCGTTATAGATTTTGGTGGTAATTGGGATTCGCATTTACCTTTAGTCGAATTCTCGTACAACAACAGTTATCACTCTAGCATTCAAATGGCACCATTTAAGGCAATATATGGAAGAAAATATCGATCGCCTATTGTATGGCACGAGATCGGAGACGCGCAAATTACCGGTCCTGAGTTACTACAAGAAACGACTGACAAGATCCTCCAGATACGAGACAATCTTTTGAAAGCGCGGAGTCGTCAAAAGAGTTACGTCGATAAACGCCGCAAGCCCCTTGAGTTCGAAGTTGGTGATCACGTACTCCTAAAGGTTTCACCTTGGAAGGGGGTGATCCGATTCGGCAAGAAAGGAAAGCTAGCGCCTCGATACGTTGGACCCTTTAAGGTTCTGGAAAGAATTGGCAAAGTGGCCTACCGACTCGAATTACCGGAGGAACTCAGCAACGTACACCCAACTTTCCACATTTCGAACCTCAAAAAGTGCCTAGCCGAAGAGAATTTGCATGTCCCTCTCGAGGATTTGCAAGTGGACGAAACATTACACTTTGTGGAAAAGCCAGTAGAAATCATGGACCGAGAGACCAAGAAACTTCGACGCTCTCGCATTCCTATAGTGAAGGTTCGCTCGGAAGGCAAACGCGGCGCCGAGTTCACCTGGGAACTCGAAAGTGATATGAAAGCTAAATATCCACATCTCTTCGTTAAGCCTGCGCCTTAATTTTGGGACGAAATTCCCTAAAGTAGGGGAGGCTGTAACAACCCGACTTTCCAAGTCAAAGTTAAAGTCGAGGTCAAGTCATGTTATTACTTGTATCAGTCATTTCTTGCCTAATTATTGCTCAATTAACTTGTACTCTCGAGATATCGATTATCGCTAAACGGGTTAACGGTATTTTTAAACTATGTTTTACAACGCATTCACAAACGCTTATTTCAAACGCATCTATCGCATTAAACGCAATTACAACGCATACTATTTAAACGCACTTTATCGCATTGTTACTTCACGCTATCACAACGCAACGCAACTCGAAACGCAGATTTACTTTTATGCATATTATGGGTTATGTTATTTGTGTAACTACTTGTTTAAATGTTATGTGGTTATCTCAACGCAACGCTCACTTGCAACTCGCTTAAACGCAACGCTCACTCGCAACGCTCAACGCACGAAACGAAAGTCTGAAAACCAACTCGCACCAGCTGTCTGATCGAATGACTATTCGATCGAATGGCCATCCGTCCGGATGACCATGCGATCGAATGGCCATCCGTCCGAATGACCATCTGATCGGATGGCCATCTGATCGACTGGCCATTCGACCCACTACTCCACCGCCTTAATCTCTCTCTCACACTATAAATACCCGTACACACATCACTATTCACTGATGTGACAGCTCTATCCGACTAACTCGCTCCCAACTCATTCTATGCTCAGGCTAATCTCAACGCGCTCCCTTCAATCCAAGACTGTGTTTATTTGTTAAACACGCACTATGAGTAGACTCGAACCCATTTTCTTTAACGCACTTTGGGTGTTACATACGTTCTCTATCAAATCACATTGAATACACAACGCACACTTTTTACGCTAACCACTCTCGCATGTTATACGTGACTCGATGAATGCTTGTATGTTATGTTTACATAGTGATTGTTTGCCTGACACCTTAGCAACGATAGTACTATAGTTTGGACTCAGCACCTGTCGTGGACAGGGGTTGTTAAGGGCTTTACTTCACATGGTCACAGTGGTGATAATATGTTGTGCATTCTACAACTCGCAGTCATGTCGGTTGCATACGTCATTATCGAGAACTTACTTGATTCACATTTCTACGTATTACATGTTGGTTATGTGTAAACGCTTTCGCTATACTATATGCTACTCAAACTTGTGTACTCACCCTTACACTCTGTGTATTGACTTTATTTTAACGTATGTGACAGGTTGATTAGGATGCTTTGCTTGCTATGCTTTGGTGAATCAAGTAGGAGGTCTAGAAACCCACCAAATAAGAAATCTGAGTTGTCGGAACAGTTTACTTGTTTTTGAGAAACTCTATCTGTAATAACTGTTTTTACTTTATATGTTATTGGTATGGGACTTTAACGTTAAATATATCGTCATTAATAGTTGTTATGGATTCTCTTGAACAATCTGTTTCGTTCAGTGCCACACCCCGATGATTCCGCCATCAGTTGGAGTGTGACAGTGCCTGTTCTGACGCTTTCTCATCCGCCGGTGGATAGCTTGCTGGGAGTTATACTCTGTCTGATTCTGTTTTTACGACGGCTTTTAGGGTTTCGACGACGGCAGTGGTGGTACGATGGCAGTGGAGCTTTGGGCGGTGGTGATGTGATGGTAGTGGTGGTGTAATGGCGGTGGTGCCCCAGATTCTACAGAGAGATAGAGAGGATTGAGGAAGGAGACTGAGATTTGGAAGAGATAGGGAGAAAGGGGTTTTTTATTATTTATTTAAGTGTCTAGGGTAAAATAACTAAAATACACTTATGTGGGGTCTACTTGGTCAGATTTAACCATGAAAACTAACTGAGTTAGGGTTAAAGGACGTAACGTGCACGGGTTTACAAACATCGAGTACATTTTTTGTAGTTTTGAAGACAAATGATACACTTTGCAATCTGGTGTCAACATAAAGCACGAATTTTGTAATTTACTCTTTAAAATATGATATTAAGGTAATATTGGCCTTCCATATTTCCGGTAGTTAACCTAGAGCCTTCCATTCTGATATTCCATTGTTGTTGAAATGGTTATCCACCTTGTATAATGCAATATTGATATAAGTAATAAAAATGTTTTCAAAAGCTTAATATTTTAGAATAAAATAGTTGTTTTTAGATAACTCTACCATCATTATTCCTCATTGAGATTGGATTCTTTTTTTAGATGAATTTGTATTTTATGGAATTATATGGTTAACTAGTAACTCGGTTCAACTGTCCGGTACAACCCGGTCCAACCGATTGAACCATTTCAGATCCCAACCCGATATGATTTAAAAACAGGTTTTTAAAACATTGTGCGCAAGGTTCCGTACATTCTTGCTTAACTAGAAGATTTCACTTGATTGAGGCTTTTTAGAATCCATAAGAAACAATTCCCCCAGTTAAATAGGTATGGCGAATCAGTTGGGAATGAAGATTGCAAGAAGCTGTGGTTGGGAGAAAGTGCTTCACCTACTTATTGGAAGGTGCTCCTACTTCTTACAAATGTGCTTATGTTTGTGAGTAATAATGTGCTTTTAGTGGAATTTCTTAGAAAGGTGCTTCTTTTTGTAGGTAAATAGGTGCTTCAAAGCTTCCCTTTGCGAGGATCATCCAACTTCTTGAGTATGAAGCCGAAACCTTAACATATCCCGCACAACCAAATACTATCAAGTGTTTTAGGTTTGGTTTCTTATCGGTCCAAGCTCCATACGGCCAGGGGCGGATATACCTTAAGCAGAGGGGTAGCGCTCGCTGGCCCTTGACGCTCCGGCGGTCCGCGGTAGTGTAAATTTTGAAAAAATGACGTTTTTCGATTTCGTTACTCCTGTAGAAAAAATTAAAACGCTGCCCCTATAATTATTTTCTAAATCCACCACTGCATACGACGTGATATCAACAAGTGGCGTCACATGACTTTCAATGGTTAAATAGTTAAGAACATAAACTAATAAACACTTGATTCTTAAACCTCATACCTATTGTAAACATTGCTATGTATTTAAAATGAATATTGTAGTCCAAAATAGAAAGTATAACGTATTGAATATATATATATATATATATATATATATAACTAATACTAGTTTAAGATCTTGTGTATTACACGGGCTGTATAAAGAAAATACTTCTTATAAATCTATTGATTTGATAAATTACACATAAATGTAGATGCTATTATACTTAAAATTTGTTCTCGTGTTACAATTATTAACATAATTTAACACCCCATACTCTTTAACACGAAGTTGTTTCTCATTGATAAATAAATACGAAAAAAAATCACAGATCGTTTCATATAATATATTTTACTTTATATAACATAGAATATAATTCATTTTATAATAAAACGAAATGATACATTAAATATGGGAAAATATTAAATTACAACATAAAAGTTCTTTTTGTTCTTTATTATTTCTGTTGTATGTAGGACTTGAAGTCTTAAATCTAAGACCATCAAATCTAAGTGTACCTAAAGACTTTTGTTTTTGTCAATAGGTCACCAACCTTATTGATAAGTAACAAACATATAAGCCATCTATAAATATCTAATGTTTCTTTGCACACCACATTTGTCCTCTTATTCGTAACATTTTTCATCTTTGTCTAATATTAGTACCTTGACTTTGTGTTTTCTTTTTATTATTGATAGTGTCACATACAACCGTCATAAGCAAAAAACCGATTCTTTTAAGTACAATCAAACATTTGATAGTGATTGTGTTTGACCTTTATTAATAATCATTTGCTAAACATGAAACTGTCGTTTATTTATAAGATATGCAAAAATTCTAAATATGGAAAGAATGTTTAGTTATCATATTCACGATTTCATTAAAAAATAATAATAACAATATACAAAAGCTAATAATTATTATATTAATTTATTTAAACAAAAAAGATAATTTAAACTATATTTATTGTGTAAAATATATATTATAATTTTTACAAGTCTATTTATATTAGTTATAACTAGGGTTAAGACCCTCCCGCGTTGCAGCGCGGGTACATCGTAAACATTGAATGGATTAGTCCAAACTCTATATGACGCATTAACCATATGAAAACACACATTTCGACGTATCCAGTTGAACTCAGTGTAACCTGTATAAGCATTGTGATTGGATCAAACGTAAAGTAAATGGAATTCATATCGAACAATATAAAGTATTATATGTGACCCAACTTATACAAAAAAAACGTAACGGGTATGAAGGAAAATATGCACATGTAATCGAAAGGGATTAATTAGAGCCTTCGAAAAAAAAAGGGAGAAAAAGAAACCATAATTTGACTCCACTCGTTTCGAAACAAACTTTACGAAACATACATAAAATAAACACGAAAACATATTATATAGGGGTAAAATGATACAAAAAGTTAGTAAAAATTTAATAGGTTAATAACGTTCGTAAAACCGTGCCAAGTAGCACCAATGCCACAACCACATCGACTCTCAACATCGTAAAAATAAAATAGATAAAATGATAAAAATTACACTGAACGAAAAGCAGACTAAAATCGTTGAACCACGCACACCCGTTACAATGTCTTAATGCGAAGAAATTAACCAGAAACGTAAAACGTAGGAAATAATAACTTAGTCGATCTACGAACCGCCCGTTGCGGCGAACTTTTCAAAAGGGGAAAAATGGACGCGTTGCGACGGGTCTGTCAAATATGAAAAAATATAGCAAAAACGTTGAACCTCACATGCACGCTACGACATGTTAACTCACAAAATTTAGAACGAAACGTAAAACGAAAAACTTGCGAAAGATAAAAAGTATGGGGTACGAAAGTTGTAACTAATAAAGTGTTGTGTTAAATTATAAAAGATGGAAAACTTTGGGATAAAAATAACAAAAATGAAAAGGGGTTAAAATGTAAAATATGAAATGTTTGAGTTAAATGTGAAAAACCTAGTTTTTTTTTTTTTTTAAACACTCCCCAAACACAAGGTACAAGTCATGATGCACATATAAGTTGCTTATTTATATATGGAATAACTATAGATTATATTTTAAAAGGTCATTCTATTTATTAAGTTTATTTATTAGGCTATAGGGTGTGGGGATCATGGTTGGGATATGATTTGCCACCTAGGAACATGAATGGAAGGCTACACCACCCCCTTGATTGATCCACCATGGTTTGTATGGATTAAACCATGGCAACCATGGTCCTCCTTTCCATTTTTCAACAAATCATTTCCTTTTTCTTTAGACAAAGATAATAAATAAGAGGCTAATAGTTTGGGTCATGACCACACCCTTAGGGTAGTGGTTTTGAATGATGGATTAGAGATGAGTTACATAGCACTAACATGGAGGGCCATGGTGGTCATGAGGGTCATGACCACACTCTATAGCCTTAGGATTTGTGATTTGCAATCACATTCAAAAGGAAAAGATATGCGCAAAAAAGAAAGTCTAATTACTTTAAAATTTGTGAGAAAATAACAGCAACAAAAGTCTTGTGTTTTCCCTCCTAAAGCAAAACAATAAGAAGTATAATAATGACACGTGGCAATTAATGGCTTAAGAGAAAGTCATGTGACCTAAGATGGTTTTGATTTATTATAATTTATAGATATAGATAACACTCCAATTAAAAGAAAGATCTTGATAGGAAAATTTTGGATTTTAAATATATATGTGAAGAAACACCAATTTAATCCGGAGATTAGCTTGTGGTTTGTGTCTCATCCAAATAAGCTTAATCTTCTTCTGAACTCGTTGAATAGCTACGTCAATCCTTCAAAACAATCAACACGCCGTGAAACTCGTTACAAGGAGGGGAATAGGGGGTTCTCCTTGTAACCACCATCCGGCGTGAGAATAAGAACTTACTTTGAGGAATAAAGTGTGTGTATGAAGTGAGAGAGTAAGAGAGTGATTCTTAAACCTGAAGGTGAAGTTCTCTATTTATAGCCGAGGTGATCTATGAAGGAGACGGGCTGATGAGCCTTGGGCCTGAGGTCGACAACAAGGAATATCCATTCTACCTCCTTTGTCATGACCGTTAGTGATTCCAGACGAGAGGGTAGCTGGCGCATGTTGAATGGATCCACGTGTCGTGACGATTATACTTGTTGTCTGGTCTGTCATCAGCAGGTAAGTGGAAATCATGGAGCAGTGGTCGGCGCAAGCTGATTGGTGCTACGTCTGTGTCCTTGTGTACTTCTTGTCCCCTGCAGCATGATCCGATACAGCCTGTTGAGCGTCTATTGGCCTACTGCTCTGCCACTCGTACCTTCTGTACTTGTCCGATGTTACTCTGCGCTTCTTGCCCCCGCGCGACTTGGATACACCCCGTGCAGTCGGTGCAAGGACAAGGATGTCAGGTCTTTTGTCAAATGACATATAAGTGTCAGAATTGATTTTATATTGAACCTGACCTTGCGAACGACTTGGGGCACACCCTTGTAGTCGGCGCAAGGTCGGGAAAGTCATCATTTTGGCTTACTTTATGTATGGTCTCGCGCACGACCTGAGGCTAATTCACGTGGTTAGCGCAGGATGTAGAACCATACCCCTTCAATATCTTACTTGCTAAAATGATATATAGGGGACCGCTAGAATGAGAACCACCCCGAGTTGTATATATATATATATAAAATAATGGTGACAGATTAGCCCGCAGAAAGATTAACTAATCAACAACTTGGTGCAACTTGTCCACTACCATAAAGTAGTGGAAATGTTTTGCTACATAAAAATTAAAAATTAAAAAATACTTATATAAAAAAACCGGTGTACATAACCTAAACGAATAAGCTTCAAGTTAAGTTCCACATTCACTCAAACTACGAATCAAAACTGAGTCAAGTCAACTCTGTAGATGTCGGCAATGGCGACTTCCGGCACACCGGACACGTTGGATGAACCTTTAGCCACATATCTATACAACTAACATGAAACAAGTGCCCACATTCCGGCAACAACCGGACAACATCCGAGGTACCATAATCCGACAAACATATAGAACACTCGGTGTCAATAATATTAACAACATGATCAGTCTCTACAACTTTATGAGGGTTTAAGAACTCAGAATAGACACCCGTTGGAAAACTCGATAAAATATCGTCTTCGAGGCCGGTGGAGAGCGAAAACGAGTGGAAGTCGTCGGTGTCAGAGTCTGCGGTGGTGTGGAAAGAGGTGGTGGGAAGTGGTGGTGAACGGGAGCGGGTGATGCGGTTGCACATGTAAGAAGTGTAGGCGACGATGATGATGAAGAGGAGGACGATAAGAGCGAATCCGATGTCGTATGCTACGCGTCTTTCGGTGTTGCCGGTTTCGCCGGAGAAGGAGGATGGTTCGCCGGCGAGTATTGTGGTTTTCATGTTTAGTGGGTGAGGGGAAAGTGGGGAAGCCATGACAGTGGGAAAGCTATGATAAGGACTTTATGTTTGAGTTGCATCAAGCTTTAATAATTTTCCATACATATATACATCATGTTATTGTGGATTATTTTAGAACTTGGAATTTGTTGTATTAGGTTATCAAGCTTCCTAAATTGAAGAGTCCGTTGCTTTATTTTGGTCAGACTATGTTGTCTTAATTGTGTTGATGTTAGCTTTAGATTTTGGCTTGGGCGTTCCTCCGGAAAACCATACCGTCGACTGTCACTTGACAGACGTTGTACAACCACAAGAGCTGAACACTCTCGGACGTAACACAGTGAGACGAAAATCCGGGTGAGCTCAGTATAGAACCTGACACATCTGCAAGGAGGCTAGGCTCTATCTATCGCTGCCTAATCCACCACAGTGACACAAATGAGGATTAAACTTAGACTATGGGGTGTGGAGGAGGGTAGTCCTCAAAGGATGCTTCGCCACGTAAGCGGGTGTGAGGATGAGCCTGAAGGGGATGGACCTACGGTGTGAGTGATGGACCTTAATATATATATATATATATATATATATATATATATATATATATATATATATATATATATATGTGTGTGTGTGTGTGTGTGTGTGTGTGTATGTGTGTGTGTTGTATGTATATGTGTCTGTGAGAAGAGGAGGCCCGGCAAGACCGTCTGGAAGGAGCCGGAGATGACGGGGACTACCCTAGGTGGCGGTGTGCGCCGGAGACCACCGGCCCTAGGCCGGTCCCCATACTGAGTAGTCTTAGGTCTTCATTGAAGAACCCAAACCACCCTACCACTAGAGTACAAGTGATGAATTATGTTATTGTGGATAGGGTTATTGGATTTTAATAATCCTAAGTTTCACCTGTTGGCTGATAATAATCTCAACTTTAACAATTCCCTCCAACCATCCCAACTTGGAAGAATTTGGCCTCATTGATCTTTTGATAACATATAAGAATTTGGTCTCCTCAATAAATTTATGTACACTTGCAGCCTCCTTAATTGAATTAAGTGCACCTGCAGTTTGAAAAGGATCGGTGGAACCTAAATTATTACAAGTTGGGATCGTTGGATGAAATTTTTAGAGTTGAGATTATTATCAACCAACAGACGAAACTTAGGATTATTAAAATCCATAAACCCTTCTACATATATGAGGAAAAACAACTAATTCAATAAAATATTAAGACTTTAATAATTATAGATTTGCCATTCAAAACAAAATTAATATTACACAACAAATTAAAGAGAATAAAAAAACTTATTTTTATGGAAGCATCTTGTTTCCTCACGATTTTTAATCGGCTATAACATTTTAATATTACACCATAAAAATAAGTTTTTTTTATTCTCTTTAATTTGTTGTTATAGTTTTTCTAATTTAAAAGTAATCAACATACGTGATTATTAGTGTTAGTGACATCAGTTGCGCCCCATGACACATCTTCACGTGGTTGCACTTTCTCCCTTTAAAACCTTTTAAAGCACCTCCAAAACACATAGCATAAATCAAACAAATTCATTGATGGCAAATTTTGTTGCTAATCAACCGCTAAGGCTATAGGGTTTGAGGGTCATGGATTGTAACATTATTTTTACATAGGACCATTAATTAAATGGTACACCCCCCTCCTTCCTTGATTGATGGTGGTTCCCATGGATAAACCGCAATTACCACGACCCTCCCATTTGATAATTTTAAGACAAAAATAAATTAAAAAAAATAAAAGAGATAGTGGTTTGGGTCATGACCACACCCTTAAGATAGTGATTTTGAATGGTTGATAAAAGATTAATGACATGACGCCTATGTGGAGGATCATGGTGGTCATGAGGGTCATGACCACACCCTATGGTCAAAGACTTTACCGTTAGTAAAGTTTTGTTTAGTAGTTGGTACCAATCTTTTCGTTGTAGTTTACATTGGCTTCTCGTTTAAGCGTATGGTTCATTTTTCTTAATTTTCTCACTTCAAAATAGGTCAATAACAATTTAAATTTAAAAATCTTTATATTGTTGTATTGAACAAACCTACTAAACAATGTTTTTCTTTCTTCTATTAAATTAAGTTATTGTGGTCCAACCAATGCGTCGGTTTAAAAAAGTATTTGTGGGTATTTTATAGCCTCCAAATGTTTTGTGGTCCGGAAGTGGCCTTTCAGAAGGTCGTTTGTTAGAATTTTCCCTTTTGGTGTTGTTTGTGGCCATCTATAAATAGTAAAGTCAAATCTTAAGCAACTTGTGATAGCATCCTTATATCACCTTGTCTATGGGATTTTAAGTTTCCGTAGATGATAGATGGAGAAGAGAGTTTTGCTAGAAAACGCCAAAACGGTATATATATGAGAGAGAGAGAGAGAGAGAGAGGCGTTTTTAAACGTTTATAACGCTATTTTTGGCTAGGGGATGGGCAAAATCCAGATTGAAGTGACGGGCAAGTGTTTTTAAGAACCTACATTATAGATAAACTTATCTAATAGAAAAAAAAGTTTTAGAAAACCAAACTATCATATACGATCTCGGATACTCTTAATGAGACTATAAATATACATTTAATAGATAAAACCTAAACTTAAAGTTTTTTCTGACAAAATACATATATATAAAGTTAAAGACTTACTAAAGTATTCAAAGTTTCAACAAAGTTTATAATTTTTGTTGTTGAAAATTTTGATAAACTTTTTATTTTTGTTTTAATTTTTTTTTTTTGAACGGCAAATTGCGATCACTGACGGACCACTGGAGTATCCTCGTGCCACCAGCAGAATCACCCGATCATATCCATCTCCACTAGGCAATAATGCCTATACACCAATTCAGGAGGAAACCCAATAAATTTGGGAAAAACCCCCCTTTGTGGGATTCGAACCCATGACCTAATGGTCATAAGCCTTATCCCACCACCAAGATACCACTAGGCTTTAATTTTTTTTTTTTTTTTGAATGGCTAGATATTACACTCTCTACTCGGAACCCATAACCTTCTCATTTTTAAACACTTAGGGGCAGTTTGTTTTTTTTTTCAAGAAGAGCTTCCCGACCTCTTATATCTGCGTCGCGCAGACCTTTAGGTTTGAAGACTGATTGTTTTCTCAAAGACCTTTCATTAAAAAGGTTTGCGCGTCCTCTTCTTGGTGCAGATGTTGACTCATGTCTTCAAACCTCTTCTCATTATTTCTTTTTGCCCAGCGACAAACACACTTACCCAAAAAAAAAACCCTAGTTCCTCCCCTGACACGCAACGCATCCCCAATTCCCCAAAGAAGTTTCTAACGAACATAACTCAAAATCAATACCGAAACTCACAACTCAAAGTTCAAAGATTTTCAACAAAATCTTGAAGAATAATCACAAATGGTTGATAAAAAATCATCAATCATCAGAGACAGAGATCGAGAACTGCTTCTACCAGTTTCCAATCCTACCAATGACGAACAATCATCTCCAAAACCTTCATCTTCTTTCTCTCATCATGTTGGGCGTGAGGTTTAAGTGATTAAAGTTTCGAAATTTTGTATTTTTTTGGTTGATTTTATTGGTTTGTTTTGATGGGATTTGGTAATTAGGTTGATTTGCATATGGGTTTTGGTTTATATGAAGGAAAGATTGAATCTTGATTAGGGTTTAGATGGAGTGTGCAATTAGGGGGTGTTTGGCATTGTGTTGGGAAAGTGGGTGTTTGATCATTAGTTTTGATGTTTGGGTACATGGATATTGTGACAATTATTATATGTTATTTATGGGTTTGATGATCAGTTTTAAATAGGGGTGTAAACAAGCCGAGCTTAAAATAGCTTTATGAAAACTTATTCTAGTGATTCACATGTAAAACTCTTTTAAGTTAAATAAAATCAGTTTATTTATATTTCAGTTTTTTTCAGCAGCTTGCAGAAATTAAAAAACAAACAGTCTTCTTCTTGCAGACTGCACAAGTTTGGTCCACCTATTCAGCTACAGATGCTTACAGATGTGGTCCGCAAACTGCAGACGTTTTACCTCTGAAAAAACAACCAGCACCTTAGAAGGTTTTCCCTCTACCAAGATTTTTGTTTTAACTATTATTACCTTAAATATAAGCATGCCATTATTATAATTCGGTTTAAAAAATATATATTATCCGAACTAGTAACTAGTATTAAGCTCATGCGTTGCAGCGGTTGTCATAAAACTGTTCTGAGTAGTAGCAATACTATATCATTGTTAGCGACCACCAACACCGGAAAAGCTCGTAAAATTAAAATAAATAAAAAGGGGAAAAAAATAACGCCGAGCGAAAAGCAGACGTAAAATCTCTGAATCACGCACGCTCGTTGCTGAGAAATTAAACCGAAACGTAAAACATAGAAAAAAATAACTAAGTTCATCTAGGAACCGTGTGTTGGACGAACTTGTCAAACGCAGAAAAATAGATGTGACACGATGGGCCAATCAAACAGGAAAAAAAAATATATAAAAAAATGTTGAACCCCACACGCACGTTGCGGTGCGTTAACTCACAAAATTTAGAACGAAACGAAAAACTTAGGAAAGATGAAAAGTATGGTGCATCAAAATTGAAATAAAAAAGAGTTGGGATTAAATTGCAAAAGATGAAAAACTTTGGTTTAAAAGTAAAAAAATGTAGGAACGTTTTTCGACCTGACGAGTCGTTCAGAAGAGCGCTTAGACTAATTCAGAGGCGGGATTCATTGAAAAAGTCTTTGTAAAGCTTGATTTCACTATTTAACGTCTCGTTTATTGATAATCTGTCAAATTTACAAGATTCGGAGACAAACGGGCAGGGCTTCGCCGTTACACCTTCAAAAACACACACCTGGATCGCTCAACCGAACACCTATTTATAGACCAACAGGTTCGCTCATCCGGACGGACAAAAGAGCGAACCAGATTAAGTCCACTCGAGTGAACCGATTAAGACCATATGAGCGGACCAGTTGTCCTGCCGTTCGAGCGGTCCACAAACACTGACGTTCGAGTGATCCTATCATCTAATTGGGCCAAATAAGCGAACCTAAGCCCAATAAGCGAACCTAATGCCTAATTTCTATACAATCTCGTTTTCCGTTTACAATACGATCTGCCCTACCCTAAGACTCGAACGAAGATGTAGTCGACAGACAACTGCACCAACAGACTCCCCCTTGAATGTTGACGGAATCTTCAGTGAGAGTCTTCAATCATTCACAGCTCTTCAATCTTGTTCAGTCTTCTTCAGGAACTCTGCCTGGAATCATATCTTTCTCAGGAATTTCATCCTTGAATCATGTGCCTGGATTATTCTCTGGCTATAACTTTCATCAGACTCCCCCTATCAACGAGCTGGGATCGTTGTCTGGCATTTGTTATCACCATTGAAATCAAATCCTGGCTTTATCAGTTTAAGCTCTCCTCATCAACAGGATCAAAAACCTGCAAAACTCAACCACACTATTATAAACTAAAATAATTGTGATTCAACTTAATGAATCAACTAATCATTTGAGACTTTTCACAATTAAAACTTTTTCAACATTTAACACATTTCAATTACAGATTCAACCTAATGAATCATTTTAAACATTTCAAACCACTTAACCAACCTGTCTGTTCATCAAGTTTAGCTTTTGAGATTTTGAAAATCAGCTCTTCAACATCATTTGTCGAAAATCTTTTTGTATTTTTCAAAATATGAAACATAAATGCAAAGACAAAAAAATTAAATGCAAAACAAACATGTTTTTGTGAGTTTGTGCAAGAGGATCATATCAGTTTTTGAGACACATCACAAGCACCGTTAAGCTTCTAATCGTTTTAAGTTCTAAACGATTCACGTAGATTGACAATATAGTTGTCCTCTTAAATTTTCATACAATTTTCAATCTATTAAGGATACTATTTAAGTGTTTTATGAACTTTGTTCAATTCATGTGTCCCACCTCTTGAATATACTCCCGTATCCAGAATCCCAATATTCAGTCTTACAGGTATGAATACTACAATGATGTTTGTACATAAATTAGGGGAAAGATGCGAGAACTGAGGGATCTCAGGTCAGAACTTCCGTTCAGCAGAGAGATATCAGCTTCGACTTAGCAGTGTGTCTCCTTTAGAAGATCTTTTCAGCTACAACAGATGATTATCAATTTTATTGTCTAATCAGCTGAGGGCTTTATGCTATGTTTCAAGCATTTTGGATAAAGTATTAGCCAAGGACTAGGTCAGAACTACCGTTCAGCAGAAGTCCCGGAATAATACCCCAGACATCATAGAGTATTAACACCTAGTATATCAGAATATGAGACCTTTCAAACGAGATTTCAGGGGTTACCTATATATCCAAGTAGTGTTCCCCACTAATTTCACAAGTTTAAAATTTTAGGTTTATATCCCGAATAAATCTACTAAATGTATGAAAACCTATCGTCACATCATCAGTGAGACCGTTTATCACATTTGGCATTACATTTCTTTAGCGTGCTGTGATAGTCCACTGATTTACTATCATTTCCTCTTATTTCGCAACAAAACTCATTTTTAATTTTCCACTGTTTTTGACATTTTCAAATTTTCTGATTTTTTTTTAAAATTTTTCTCCCCCTAAAATCAAAATATGTTTCAATTTTGATTTTCTGGGAAAATTTGAAACAAATTGTACAAATATGACAACATGATGAGAATCACATCAATTCTCCATCCACTTGGCATAAACAATCAGAACTCCCCCTCACAACAAACTATTTTCCCATAATGATTTCAAAACACTTAAGTTTGTTTTAATCAGAATGGTTTTTCCGGAAAATAAGTTTAGTTGCTTTTACCTTTTGTAAAAATGGGACAAAATCATCACATTGTTTACCAATCTTATGAATGATAATTAAATCAAGTTCAAATTAATGACCTTGATTTAACCACTTGTTCGATCAACTAGTTCTCATTCTGAAACATTTATAACAACCACAAACATACAACCACTTGTAGATTTAGCAATTAAACATTTCAAACCTGTTTTTCAACCAATTACTTGAATTCTCAAGGTGCCGATTCCTACTCCTCGCTTACAAACCTGGGAGTTCCGGCAAGTCCTGCAAAACCTCAAACACAGATTTAGAAAGATGCCGATTCATGATCCACGATACCATCTTGGGATCTCCGGCAAGTCAGGTTTTTTACTTAAACAGATTCACCCAAGCCTGACAGTCCTTGGGTGATTTCGAATTCTTATTCAACAATGGTGGAAAGTTTGCATCATCCATTGTTAAACTTGAATTCTCCTTTTTTACCTCAACCAATGGCTCCTCTGGTTTTGATGAACCAGAATCATTGCCTGCAGGTGGCTTGTCTGACTTTGACCTGTCAGATTCATCGCCGACCTTTTTCTTCTTCTTTTCTTCTTTCGTCCTCAGATTTGTATCTGATGAATCTGTCTTGCCTGACTTTGCAATTGATAGGGTTGATTCACCAGAACTTTTATTCTTTCCAACAGATGAACCCGAGGACAATATCTTCTCCAGATATTCTCTTGCTTTCTTTCTTTTCTTCCTCAGTCTGTCTTTCTGCCCCTGTGAAAGTTTAACTTTCTTTTCTTGAATTGACTATTCTTGAACTTTAGGTTTCAGAACCTTCTGTTCCTGGGGCTTGACTTTGACTGGAATCTTTGCCACTTTCTGAGAATTAACCCTCAATCTTTCACTTGATTTCCTTGGGTAATCTCTGGCAATGTGACCTTTGATGTTGCAGTTAAAACACCTCCTGGTCTCATAACTCCAATACTGGCAGTTAACAGCAATGTGTCCGTGATATCCGCAACTGTAACACACTCTGTTATCGTACCAATCACCATTTTGAGTCCAAACGCTCAGATCAAAGCATTGTTTGGCTTGGTGATATTCCTTTCTCAAATTTGCTGAATTTGGCTTTGAAGCACTGTGGTCCAACCTGCACCACTTATTACCAACATTTTTTGAGTTTTCATTTTTTACTTTTTGTAATTTTTTATTTTGATTGGATGATCGATCTGATGAACTTTTATTATCTTTTTGTTTCTGTTCCACTTTCTTCTTCAAAGGTCTTTGTTTAGAACATTCACCTTTTTCAGTCGATTGTATAACAGTTTTCTGAAATTTTTCTTTTGATTTCAAAAATAATTTTTGTTTTTCTATTTTTTCATTTACATCATCAGATTTCTCATCACAATCTTCAACTTTGACATTGTCAAAGTTTGTGACACTGTCACTTATTGGAACAGAATTGATTGGTTTTGGACAGGGAAAATTCAAACTGTCTGATTTAGTCACAAAACCTATCAATTTCTTCTCAAGTTCATCAATTTTGTTCCTCGAATTCTCAGCTTCACTTTCAAGCTGAGATATTCTCCCAAAATGAGACTTGATTGTTTTCTCATTATCATTCTTCAAATTTTCAAGAACAGATTTTTCATTCATCAAAACTTTTATCTGTTCCTGAAATTTTGATTCATTCGCTTTCAGATTCTTGTTTTCCAGCTTAATCCAGAAATCCTCATCTTCTGAAGATTTCTTTTTGCTTTCAAACTCTTTTTCCAACACTTCAATTTTCTTTCTAGCACATTCACATTCTTTCTCCAAATTTATAATTTTCTGAAGATGTGAATTGATCAATTTTTGTTTTTCAATGTTGTTTTGGCTAAAAACATTTCTCCCATCTTCAAGAATTTTCAGTTGATTTTGAAATTCTTTTTCACTTTTTGATTTTTCAATTTCAAAATCCTTAATTTTCTCTTCAAAAACCTTTTCTTTTTCTTTCAAAATTTTGTTTTCAAATTTCAAACTATTCAAACCATCCAACAGTTTGTCATTTTCAGCTTTTATTTTCTCACAATTTTCTTTCAAAATAAGAATCTGCTTATCATCAGCCTGCTTCACATTTTCTAACTTCTTGACTTTCGATGTCAAACTTTCCGCATCCTTCAAGAGTTTGTCATTTTCAGTCTTGAAGCTTTCACATTTTGAGCACACTGATGCAGAATTTGAAGAGTCATTCTTCACAGATTCTTCAATCTTTGAATCTTGTTCTTTTTCCATCTTGTATATTCCTGCACCAAAGAGTTTAACAAAATCAACAGGATTCATACTTTCATCAATATAACATTATCTTTTAATATCATATTTCAGAATTCTCTTTGTTGCAAGAAACCCACGAATTCTTCTATCAACTTCAATGAGTACATCCAATTCCAACTCATTTAAATTCTTTTCCATTTCGTTCACAAAATCCCTCCTTTTCCTTTCTTCCTTATAATACTCTGCATTAACCTCATTAAAGAACTGATATGGAAAAAGTTCTGGAAAGAAATCTTTCTGTTTTAGCTCAACCATAAACTCATCCCATTTAGCAGGTAATGCAGTTGTCAATTTTGATAGATATTCATCATTTGACATCCTAATACCCGTACTCCACATATTGTCCGTTAAAATTTTAAACCGTTTTTCTATCTCTTTCAACGTTTCCTCCTTTTGACATATGAATAGTTCAAAACTTTCAGCCCAAATATCTGAACTCACACTTCTATAATCGGTATCCATATTTCTCATATACCAATTATTAAAATCTTCAAGCTTATTGTTTTCTTGTTCATCAAATAACATCGTCATTTTTACCGATAATCCTCGACAAATCTTTACTGAACACAAAAGCAAACCACCAAAGATGACCAAATAAGCAGACCGGATTGTTCAAATAAGCGGACCGATTGACTAATACGCGGACCGATTGATTTGACCAATCGAGCGAACCAACTGTATGTCAGATAAGCGGTCCAAACAACTTAACCCTTCGAGCGAACTGACTATGTAATTTGGAGCGATCCATCTAGAATGACCGAATAAGCGAGTCCAATCAATGTCCGTTCGAGCGGACCATACGCTGTTCGTTCGAGCGGACTGACTTCGAATTCATTTTTGACCCACTAAAACTTCGAATTTTGACACCAAACTTTCAAGGGTTTGTCTCTATGTAGTTGCGCACAATCCCTGAGATTTTGAGACGATTCCGACCGTTAAAAACGTCTCGAACGAAGAAAAGAAGGTGTAGAAAACAGAATTTTGAGCGAAAATCGAGCTAAACGGTAAGAACTCTTCCTCCTGAGCTCTGATACCACTTGTAGGAACGTTTTTCGACCTGACGAGTCGTTCAGAAAAGCGCTTAGACTAATTCAGAGGCGGAATTCATTGAAAAAGTCTTCGTAAAGCTTGATTTCACTATTTAACGTCTCGTTTATTGATAATCTGTCAAATTTACAAGATTCGGAGACAAACGGGCAGGGCTTCGCCGTTACACCTTCAAAAACACACACCTGGATCGCTCAACCGAACACCTATTTATAGACCAACAGGTTCGCTCATCCGGACGGACAAAAGAGCGAACCAGATTAAGTCCACTCGAGCGAACCGATTAAGACCATACGAGCGGACCAGTTGTCCTGCCGTTCGAGCGGTCCACAAACACTGATGTTCGAGCGATCCTATCATCTAATTGGGCCAAATAAGCGAACCTAAGCCCAATAAGCGAACCTAATGCCTAATTTCTATACAATCTCGTTTTCCGTTTACAATACGATCTGCCCTACCCTAAGACTCGAACGAAGATGTAGTCGACAGACAACTGCACCAACAAAAAATAAAGGGTCTAAATTACAAAATTAAAGTTATTTATTAATTTTAGATAAAGAAAGGATAAAAATAAGTGATATTTATATATTGGTTATTAATTAATATTAATAGTAAAAGAAATTTATTAAACAAATATAAATAAAATTTATATGGTTGAAGGAGAGAATGTCATGTGGCATTATTTGGAGTCTTTTATTATAAGTTAGATTAGATTAGATTAGATCTGTATTATTATTTTATATTTTAGTTAAGTTTAATTTAAATATTTTTATATAAAAACAGGTCACCAGGGAGTGCAGCCCACAACTTCGTAATCGTCCATTCAGTAAATGATTACAATATCACTTCACTCCCACACCCACGAACCACTCTTAATTTCCTCATATAGATCATACAGAATAAATATTATAATATTATAATTTCATTTAGATAAAGATTAAACATAGAGAATTAGTAGTCATTCAAACCTACTATGCTATTATGCAATACTTGACTTATGAAAAAGACGACGTACTGGTTTTTAAAGAAGAGATGAAGATATGTGAGAAAGGAGCCTTCTCATATTGTTGAAAGTTAGGAGTGGTATTGTTTAAATCGAAAGTTGAAAATGTTATAGCTAATTGGTGAAAGTTAGGGTTATTTATATCTAATATCTCATTTTATTACATAATATATGCTATTTTGGAACATCAAAGCCGGGACACCGAGAATCAACTTTCTTCCCATTTGTTACGTAATATATACTTTTTTAGAACATTAAAGTCTGGACACCCGGAATAAACTTTCAGCCCAAAGAACATAACGTGATGACCTGGCCCACTCTCCTAGGGGGAACCCACAACTAAGAAAACCTCTTGGTTCAATCCGAACACAATTTGTCCCAAACTTCAACGCATTACCTTCCATTTGAAAAGCCAATAAAAAGATAAAACAACAAACAACGTTTAAATCACAACATCAAAAACACACTATTTTCTCTTTTGTTGATGGATGTGTTGTATATCGCTTTCCACCTTTAATATGTTCTTTATATTTTACAACTTAAGTCATGTGTATGTTGTTTAGCTCAAATTATTATTGGTTTTTTTTAAATGGCGAATTCTTTCTGTTAGACCACCGCACTCCTCAAATTGGAGAGTCCCGTTGCTCCACTTCGGTCAGACTATGTTGTCTTAACCGTACCTACTCTGGCTTCAGAATTTGGCTTGGGTGTTCCCCCGGGAGCTGACGGACGTTGTACCGCCACAACAGCTGAACACTCTCTGGTGTAACACACGGAGGGAGGAAAACCTAGGTAGGCTTGCATGTGATTTAGTGATAGAATTGAAAGTGATTTAGGTATATCGCTTATGTACTATATATTATACACTAGGTTATCACCCGTGGTATCTACGGGTTGTTTTATTTTATTAGTTATTAATCATGTATGTTTTTTTTTAACTATAACAGCTTATTTTTTTTAAAATTTGTGAGGACATAAACTGATAATCCTATATAAATTATAAGATAAGATTATTGGTTTACTGTTTGAGGATATAATCTTTGATTTTAAAATAAATAATCTTTGATTCATATTTATTTGAAAATATTTATGTATTTTTGTATACCGTGAAAATTTGTATTTGAAAACTTGTATTAATAAAGATTATTGAAACAATTTTATAGAGATCAGAACCCTTATTTTCGATAACTACATAAGTTTTTTTGAAAACATCTTTTTGTTAACATATAATTATTTAGTATAAGTCCAGAACAATTATAATAACCATCCAGAACAATATATTGTTATTGGGTAAAAATATATTATTTATAGTATAAAAAAGGTTGTTGTCACGGCCCCCGACCCGGTTTGACCCGTTTCAGGAGCCGCGGGACAGAAATCACGTGATATTTATTTATGTGATTTTAGCAGCGGAAATTTTAACATCAGGATCGTTGTAAAGCTAAAACTTTTCCCGATTATTTTATTTCACAATTCGGGATAAACCCCGATAATTTACAATGCATAAGTTTTAGTGATAAATCCTTATTTCCAAACATATTTCTTTATTTTATACTGAGCCGCTATTTTAAGCTTGAAATGCTCCTCAGCACTTTTCCTGATTTACAGTAGATCACCTGAAACATGTTTGAAAAAGGTTTTGTCAGCGGGGAAATACCGAGTGAATCATTCTATTTACTGAAAACGACACATTTGTTATAATTTACAGTATCAAGAGTTTTTACATATGTTTATTATCAACCAATTTTCAAGAATGGGTATTTGTCACAGACCAGCTCTGTGACTGTGGTCATATCACCATTGGCTGTCCCAATGAGTGACGTATATCACTTTAGGCTCGCCCACCTAATGTGAAGGAAACAATAATAATAATAATATTGTACACAATACCCCACATACCGGCTGTAATTTGGTGATTACATAAACTTAATCACTGTAATTTATAACTCTGAAAAATGATTTGGAGTATTGTAAAACAGTTAATAAAAAGAAGAATGACTCACATTGCAGATTTAGTATGGATAGAATATAATTTATCCCTGTTAACCTAATTTCAACAATAATGCACACAAAACAGGGTTAGTGATCAATACAGCAGTTACGATAACTCACAAGATCAAATTCTCACAATGAACGACAAAGTGCGATACTTAAACTCATTCATCGAATTAACGACGAACGACAAAGTATAACCCTAATGTGGGCGGCACTTAAACATTCTTTGGATATATTGATCTCGGAAAATGAATCGTAATAGCGATCGAGTAATTACCCTGTTCCGCGGCAGTGATTCGATATTAGTGTGTGTTTATTTGTAGTAAAACGACCTTAACTCGACGTACAGACAACAATTTTACGTCGTTTCAACCCCCAGATTCAAGTCCCAAGGCCCTCTATTACTGAAAATTTGCATCTCCCGCGTGTCGCGGAAGAATTCGGGGAACCTCCCGCGTATCGCCTGGGATGCCAATTTAGGGTAGGGGAGGTTTCGTGTCCAGTAGCTTGGGTGAGTTGACAGTTTTGTTTAATTCAATTCAGACAACGAATAATAAGGATAATATCGATTAGGGTTTAACCCCCCCTGAGTTTTAGGGGCCCTGATCCTGATTCCGATTGTTTCGAAAATTTTAGGGTTAGTGTAGAATTATTTGGGTGTCTCAATTAGGGTTTCCTTATTGAGTAATTATTATTCTAATTACGGATTTTAATGAGAGTTGTTACATCCTCCCCACCTTAAGAAAAATCTCGTCCTCGAGATTCACTGAAATAGATGAGGGTATTCCCGCTTCATTTCTGACTCTAGCTCCCAAGTATATTCTGGTCCTCTCTTTGAATTCCATTTGACTTTCACCAGTACTAGTCGCTTGTGTTTGAGAAACTTGATTTTCTTATCTTCTATTTGTAAAGGTTTTTCTATAAATTTCAGCTTTTCATTTACCTCCACATCTTGAAGAGGTACTACCAAGGATTCGTCTGATAGACATTTCTTGAGATTGGATACATGAAATACATCATGTACTCCAGCTAATTCTTCTGGTAGTTGTAAGCGATAAGCAACTGGTCCGATTCGTTGAATCACTGGGAATGGTCCAACATATCTTGGACTCAGTTTTCCTTTCTTACCGAATCGTACTACTCCTTTCCAAGGAGATACTTTCAAAAGTACTTTGTCTCCTATCTGGAATTCGAGTGGCTTGCGACGATTGTCTGCATAGCTTTTCTGGCGATCTCTGGCTGTTTTCAGTCTTTCCTTAATTTGAGTTATCTTGTCTGTGGTTTCTTGCACAATTTCCGGACCTGATAATTGACTTTCTCCTATTTCCGCCCAACATACGGGTGTTCTGCACTTGCGTCCATACAGTGCTTCGAATGGAGCGGCTTCGATACTTGAGTGATAACTATTGTTATAGGAGAATTCAATTAATGGTAAATGATTATCCCAATTACCTCCAAAGTCAATTACACATGCACGGAGCATGTCTTCCAGAGTTTGGATCGTCCTTTCACTTTGTCCGTCCGTTTGTGGATGATATGCGGTACTTAGATTGAGTTGGGTTCCCATTGATTCTTGGAAACTTGTCCAGAAACGGGAAGTGAAACGACTATCTCTATCTGATACAATGGAGAGTGGAACTCCATGTAAGGATACTATTTCATCTACGTACAACTTGGCTAACCTTTCCATGTTAAAGGTTTCCTTTATTGGTAGAAAATGAGCGGATTTGGTTAATCGGTCTACGATCACCCAAATGGCATCATTACCTTTTCTGGTTTTGGGTAACTTAGTAACAAAGTCCATTGTTATGAGTTCCCATTTCCATACAGGCATTTCTAACTGTTGTAGTAGACCTGAAGGTTTCTGATGTTCGGCTTTAACTTGTGAACAAGTTAAACACTTAGATACGTATTCGGCTATATCCTTTTTCATTCCTATCCACCAAAAATTCTTTCTTAAATCTTGGTACATCTTATTGTTTCCTGGGTGTATAGTATACCTAGATTTATGAGCTTCCTCTAAAATCTTTGATCTTAAATTTCCTTGTTTAGGTACCCAAATTTTGCTGTTATGGAATTTCCAAATTCCATCATTTCCTTGTTCCAATTCTTTTAGGTAACCTTTCATTCCTTCGGCATCGTCCTTGATTGCCGTTTCCTGAATTTCTTTCAATTGTTCCATTAAATCTACTTGTAGATTTATTCTAAGAGCACGGACTCGCCTTTGCTTCTCATGATACTTACGACTTAAGGCGTCTGCGACTACGTTTGCCTTTCCTTCGTGATATTGAATATCACAGTCGTAATCACTCAGGATTTCCATCCATCTTCTTTGCCTCATGTTTAACTCTTTTTGCCCAAATATATACCTTAAACTCTTATGATCTGTATAAACAGTAAACTTACTTCCATACAGATAATGTCTCCATATCTTAAGGGCAAAAACTATAGCTCCTAATTCTAAATCATGAGTAGTGTAGTTTTCTTCGTGCTTCTTCAATTGTCTGGAAGCATACGCAATTACCTTTTTGCGTTGCATCAACACACATCCGTATCCTAATTTTGAAGCATCACAATATACCTCAAAATCTTCTGTTCCTTCTGGTAAGGCTAAGATTGGAGCATTGGTTAATTTCTGCTTTAGAATTCTGAAGGCTTCTTCTTGTTTATGTCCCCACTCAAACTTAGTGGCTTTACAGGTTAGCTTAGTTAATGGTACAACTATTTTGGAAAAATCCTTAATAAACCGTCTATAATAACCGGCCAAACCTATAAAACTTCTAATTTCCATTGTAGTTTGCGGAACCTTCCAATTGGTAATTGCTTCTATCTTAGCAGGATCTACGTGAATACCTTCGTGATTCACCATGTGTCCTAAGAATTGCACTTCTTGTAGCCAAAATTCACACTTTGAGAATTTAGCGTACAACTTTTCTTTTCTTAACAAAGTTAAGAGTGCATGCAAGTGCTGGCAATGTTCGACCTGACTTTTTGAATAAATAAGTATATCGTCTATGAAAACAATTACAAATTTATCCAAATATGGTTTACAGATCCTGTTCATCATGTCCATAAATGCTGCGGGTGCATTAGTTAATCCAAAGGGCATGACTGTAAACTCATAATGTCCATACCTAGTCCTAAATGCAGTTTTAGGTATGTCTTCTTCTTGAACCTTTAATTGATGATATCCGGAGCGCAAGTCTATCTTAGAAAAATATTTAGCGCCTTGTAATTGATCGAAAAGATCATCAATCCTAGGTAATGGGTATCGATTCTTAATTGTAACCTTATTCAATTCTCTATAATCGATACACATTCTCATCGATCCATCTTTCTTTTTCACAAACAACATCGGTGCACCTCAAGGGGATGAACTAGGTTGTATAAATCCTTTGCTTAGTAATTCTAACATTTCGGTAGGAGCTAATCGATAGGGTGCCTTGGCTATTGGTGTAGTTCCTGAAATTAGATGAATCCTAAATTCTACCTCCCTGTCTGGTGGTAACCCAGGTAAATCTTCTGGAAATACATCTGGGTATTCTGAGACTACAGGAATTTCCTTAAGCTCTTTTCCTTTAGTACAAATGATTACTGAAATCATATATACTATTCTCTGCTTCCGTTCATAATTAGCAACTTTCATTACTGATATGAACTTCAGTGGCTTTCGAGGTTTATCTCCTGAAATCTTAATTATCTCTCCAGTAGGTGCTTGAATTTCTATAAAGTTTCTATCACAAATGATTTGAGCATGGTTGGCTATTAACCAATCCATTCCTAACACAACATCAAACTCGGCTAATTTCATAGGCAATAGGTTTGCAGTAAATTTATGACCTAAGAGTTCTATTTCTACTTTTTGCAAAACCTGATTGATTTTTACTGAATTCCCATCTGCAGTTTCGACTGTAAAAATCTGCCTAACGGTAGTTAAGGGTAACTTAAGAGCTTGACAGAATGAAGTATTTATAAAACTTTGGTTTGCACCAGAGTCAAATAATACTTTTGCATAAATGTTGTGAACTAAAAACGTACCGGCTATCACATCCGGGATGAGTTCTGCTTCTTGAGTAGTTAGCTGGAATGCTCTGGCATTCTTCTTAGTAGCTCCTTCAGCTGCCCTGGGTTTGTTGTCTACTGGGTTAACTAACTTAGGACATTCTGGTTTGATATGTCCGGCTTCCCCACAATTGTAACAAATTATGGATTTCTTTCTGCAGTTTTCTTCCCGATGTCCTGTTGTTTTGCAAAAATTGCAAAGTTTGTTACATTTTCCAAAATGTTTCTTTTTGCAAATTTTGCAAAATGGCACAATTGAAGGTTGCCCTGTTCCTCTTTTCTTGAAATTACTACTATTACCCATCCTAAATCCTTGGGTAATTTTCTGAGCTAATTCCTTCTTCCTATCTTCGTCTCGTGTGCGTATCAGTTCATTAGTTAAGGTGTTAGCTAATTCTACTGCATCGTCAATAGTGCGAGGTCTCGCAGCTTTAACGATATTTCGAATTTCGCTAATTAATCCCCAAATATAGCGAGAAATGAGTACCGATTCTGGCGAAGCCAGGTTAGGTACTACTCTAGCATATTCAAAGAATGTCGAAGTATAACCACGACAATCCACACCTATCATCCGATGAGTTAGGAACTTATTTGCCATTTGTTCCTTTTCATACTCAGGACAGAATTTTCTTTCTACCAGACTCTTGAATTCTTCCCAAGTCATAGCATAAGCCCTATTTCTTCCTTTAGCTTGTAACACAGTGTTCCACCATTCCAGTGCTCCTTCTTTAAACAGATTCGATGCGTACATGACCTGATCATCTTTGGCACACTTACTTATTGCAATTACTGCTTCGGTTTTCTCAAACCAACGCAGTGATGCAGTTGCCCCTTCATTGCCTGCAAATTCAGTGGGTTTACAAGCAAGGAATTCTTTGAAAGTGCAACCAGGTGTTGTAGCTTTCTATTTCTTAGGGAGCGGCGTGTGCTGGGATTCATTATCATGATTAACATGATTATGGCCACCGTTTATACTATTACTGAAGTTATCTTCAGTAGTACGTTTACTAGGAATGATATGTTGCGGTCCGATTGGACTTTTTACAGCAGCAACAAATGCTGGAATAGCATTGCCTATCCCTTGAGCAACAATATTTTCAATATCTTGTCTAGTCATATATTGATCCCCTGGATGTTGCTCTGACTGATTAGCTTCATTTACCGGTTCATTACCATTATTAGCCATCTGATAATATATATTAATTAGTATCTTGATAAATAGCAATTTATACACAAACACTCAGAAGATTTATAATGCACATAAAGTCAAAACTATCGATTTCTCGATTCCATTTCATATCCGTTATAGTATGCATCACTACACACAGATATTTTACAAAGTTTTATTTGGAGTTATGTTACAGACTGATTTCACTATTTACTATACTATTACACAACTATAGTTTTACCATTTTCCTATCCCTCACCATTTGTTGTTCTAAAAACGCATTTCCCTTTCATCATACTTCCAAGCAATCTGTCCCCCTATCTCCCTGATTCTATTCCCTGCATCCATCAACTCTTCACCGAAATGGCGAAGTTCAGCCATATTCTCAGTGCTCATTGGTGGATTAGGTAGGGGTTCTGGATCGAATTGCGGAAAGAAAGAATAAGGGTCGTTGACAATATTTTGAAATTGCCAATCATTCGTCCACCATTCTTCCATTTCTACAGGTTGAGCGTGGACTATTGGTTCTGGGATTGCTGGTGCAAAATTCATAGGGAGTGGATTTTCACTAGGATAGGTAAAAACATTCGTATTGACAGGTTGAATAGTTTCACAGTTTGCTAATAGAAAATCTATTTTATCCTGAAAAGTTATTCCCTGGTTTTGGTTTTGATTGGAGCTCTCTCCGATTTCTATCTGAGTTGGTCTAGAACCTTGTCCTACTTCCATTTCTATTTCCTTAGAATATTCCTCAAACTGTATTTCCATTTGCCTAGAATCTTTCCTAACTTCAGTTTCCATCTCTTGCTGTTTAGAACTCTCCTTGATTACAATTTCTTTTTCTTTTTCTAAAGGGTTGTTTATTGTAGGAAGTTTCGGAACTGGCTTTTTCCTACGAATACGACTACCCCATACATAATTCTTCTTTTTCTTTCATTTTGGCTTTGTCAAAGGTGGAGCATGGAATTCTACAGGTTGGTCCACATCAGCCAAGTATCCAGTAAACTCTTGGGAAACTTCTATATTCACCGAGTAAAGATTGAGGTTCTGAAAAGCTTCAGATATCTCGCTCATGCTGTGTAGCATATATGCAAAATGCACAGAAATGCTAAGTTAAAACTTTGGAACAAAGTTTAACAAATAAACATCAAAGTTTTATTGCACATTATTTGTACAAAATACAAGAACACACACTTAGCTTTATTTATCTACTTACTGAGAAGTACTAGTACTAGATTTAGAGTACTTTAAAGATTTGCATTTTCCGCTACAGTAGCTAGCATATACAAATTTGTCCATTTTTCATCTAACTTATCTTCCCACGGTGATTTATTAATTATCTCCTGGGTTTCCTTTTTAATCCTCTTTTCTCGGATTTGCTCCTTACTTTTCTTAATAATCATACTCCTTTTTCTAGGAGAAAGTGGATTTTCATACTGTGCTTTACGCACAAATATTCCTTCTTCAGGAATTGTAGGGAGCTTTGAAAATTTAGTTTTGGATGAACTTCCCTCTTCGTAGACTGACCTATCTAGTTTAAGATAGATATATTGCAACTTTTGCTTACCCATACTGTAACTAACAAATAGTCAATTAAAAACACATAATCACATAACAGTAATCAGGAAAGATTAAGTATCTGTTAAATACTTAATTAGCTTAACTCAGTGGCTCTGATACCACCTTATTTCTGTCACGGCCCCCGACCCGGTTTGACCCGTTTCAGGAGTCGCGGGACAGAAATCACGTGATATTTATTTATGTGATTTTAGCAGCGGAAATTTTAACATCAGGATCGTTGTAAAGCTAAAACTTTTCCCGATTATTTTATTTCACAATTCGGGATAAACCCCGATAATTTACAATGCATAAGTTTTAGTGATAAATCCTTATTTCAAAACATATTTCTTTATTTTATACTGAGCCACTATTTTAAGCTTGAAATGCTCCTCAGCACTTTTCCTGATTTACAGTAGATCACCTGAAACATGTTTGAAAAAGGTTTTGTCAGCGGGGAAATACTGAGTGAATCATTCTATTTACTGAAAACGACACATTTGTTATAATTTACAGTATCAAGAGTTTTTACATATGTTTATTATCAACCAATTTTCAAGAATAGGTATTTGTCACAGACCAGCTCTGTGACTGTGGTCATATCACCATTGGCTGTCCCAATGAGTGACGTATATCACTTTAGGCTCGCCCACCTAATGTGAAGGAAACAATAATAATAATAATATTGTGCACAATACCCCACATACCGGCTGTAATTTGGTGATTACATAAACTTAATCACTGTAATTTATAACTCTGAAAAATGATTTGGAGTATTATAAAACAGTTAATAAAAAGAAGAATGACTCACATTGCAGATTTAGTATGGATAGAATATAATTTAGCCCTGTTAACCTAATTTCAACAATAATGCACACAAAACAGGGTTAGTGATCAATACAGCAGTTACGATAACTCACAAGATCAAATTCTCACAATGAACGACAAAGTGCGATACTTAAACTCATTCATCGAATTAACGACGAACGACAAAGTATAACCCTAATGTGGGCGGCACTTAAACATTCTTTGGATATATTGATCTCGGAAAATGAATCGTAATAGCGATCGAGTAATTACCCTGTTCCGCGGCAGTGATTCGATATTAGTGTGTGTTTATTTGTAGTAAAACGACCTTAACTCGACGTACAGACAACAATTTTACGTCGTTTCAACTCCCAGATTCAAGTCCCAAGGCCCTCTATTTATACTGAAAATTTGCATCTCCCGCGTGTCGCGGAAGAATTCGGGGAACCTCCCGCGTATCGCCTGGGATGCCAATTTAGGGTAGGGTAGGTTTCGTGTCCAGTAGCTTGGGTGAGTTCACAGTTTTGCTTAATTCAATTCAGACAACGAATAATAAGGATAATATCGATTAGGGTTTAACCCCCCTGAGTTTTAGGGGCCCTGATCCTGATTCCGATTGTTTCGAAAATTTTAGGGTTAGTGTAGAATTATTTGGGTGTCTCAATTAGGGTTTCCTTATTGAGTAATTATTATTCTAATTACGGATTTTAATGAGAGTTGTTACAGTTGTCGTTGGAAAATAAACTATAAACATAAGTTGTAAGGTAGATATGATCTAAAATATTGTATGATTACATATCGTATGATAGATTTTATGATTATTATAATTGTCCTAAATGCGAATAAATGGTGGAATGAAATATTAGATAAAAAATCTATGATTTTATTTAAGTGAAAATAAGTATTTTGTTTAAATATGAGTGTTACGAAAAGAATAAATATTCCAATCATCTTTAATTATTAGGTTATAGATAAGTTATTTAAATACAATTGAAATATATAAGACATGATAATTATGTTAAATCGTATTATTGCATATTAAAATGATAAAATTAACTTCCCTGCCAATTAAGTTTATGAAATTTAAAATTAGTTAGATTTAAGAAATGGTTTTCACATACAACGTTAACAATAACAGTGATATAACAACAATAACAATTATTATAAAATAAACCATAATATTCAAAATATTATTGTCTTCAAAACTACACCACCAAACATAAATAAACAGGAAAGAAAATATAAGTCAACTGTCTTAAAAACAACACGACCAAACATAAATCTAAGGACAAAGGCTACTTCTCCATTTTTGGAATGGGAAGTTTGGAAGATTTAGAATCTTGCACTTCATCTTTTTCATCACTAACATGACGTTTGGTTGAAGAACATCCCAGTGTGTCGTTAACATCATACACCTCATGAAAATTACGTTTAACTTCGCCAGTAAAAGATGATTTCTGGTTACTTTGCATGACATTTGAAATAGGCGTTTTATTATCTTCGGTGTAAGAACCTCATCCTACAAAAAAAAAGTTGATAGATATATAAATCTCATATAAGTCAATAAATGTAACCTTCATAAAATTTAAACATAAAAAGTTATTAAAAAAACCTTTGTAACATCACAGGGATTTGATTGAATTTCGGACAGTTGAAGACCGGATGATTCGGACTGCTCGTGCTAAAACAAAACCAAGAATAATTAAAAATACTTATAATAAAAAATAATACGTTTATAAATAAAAGGACATATCGTATTGATAAAAGGTTATACTTGATGAATTTTGAATTTAGTGTATAGTGCAGAAATAATCTCTGGATCTGATGTGACCATTGAAATTCCATAATTCTCCACTTGATACTGAATGTTAAATTCAGAAACAGTTATGATGAAAGCAAGTTTCTCGCCAATCAAGTTGTCAAATACATCAGGATATGGCTTGAGGATACCACCTGAAGCTAATTCCTACGAAGTTAGCAAAAATAAGTATTAATATCTATTAAAGATACAAAAGACATTACTTATACAAACTATTGAGATTACCGAATTTGATAAGCAAATATACCTCATCTTTCACCTGCACTGATTCTTTTGCTTTTTGAAAATCTTTTATGCTTCAAAGTCAAATAGTGTTAATGTAATAGTACTAGATGAGTCTTGAACACGAATTGGTATCTTGAAACTGTTTATATTCACGTTCTCTTTTGTTTATTAATATAAACAGTTTCAAGATACCAGTTCATGTTCAAGACTCATCTGGTACAGTTACATTGACATTATTTGACTTTGAAGCATACAAGATTTTCAAAAAGCAAAAGAATTGGTGCAAGTGCAAGATGAGGTATATTTACTTATCAAATTCGGTAATCTTAATAATTTATACAAATAATGTCTTTTGTATCTTTAATAGATATTAATACTTATTTGTTCTAACTTCGTAGGAATTAGCTTCAGGTGGTATCCTCAAGCCATATCCTGATGTATTTGACAACTTGATTGGCGAGAAACTTGCTTTCATCATAATTGTTTCTGAATTTAACATTTAGTATCAAGTGGAGAATTATGGAATTTCAATGGTCACAACTCACATCAGATCAAGAGATTATTTATGCACTATACACTAAATTCAAAATTCATCAAGTATAACCTTTTATCAATACGATATGTCCTTTTATTTATAAACGTATTATTTTTTATTATAAGTATTTTTAATTATTCTTGGTTTTGTTTTAGCACGAGCAGTCCGAATCATCCGGTCTTCAACTGTCCGAAATTCAATCAAATCCTTGTGATGTTACAAAGGTTTTTTTAATAACTTTTTATGTTTAAATTTTATGAAGGTTACATTTATTGACTTATATGAGATTTATATATCTATCAACTTTTTTTTTGTAGGATGAGGTTCTTACACCGAAGATAATAAAACGCCTATTTCAAATGTCATGCAAAGTAACCAGAAATCATCTTCTACTGGCGAAGTTAAACGTAATTTTCATGAGGTGTATGATGTTAACGACACACTGGGATGTTCTTCAACCAAACGTCGTGTTAGTGATGAAAAAGATGAAGTGCAAGATTCTAAATCTTCCAAACTTCTCATTCCAAAAATGGAGAAGTAGCCTTTGTCCTTAGATTTATGTTTGGTCGTGTTGTTTTTAAGACAATTGGCTTATATTTTCTTTCCTGTTTATTTATGTTTGGTGGTGTGGTTTTGAAGACAGTAATGTTTTGAATAATATGGTAATTGTGAGTGTTGTTTATATCACTGTTATTGTTAACGTTGTATGTGAAAATCATTTCTTAAATCTAACTAATTTTAAATTTCATTAACTTAATTGGCAGGAAAGTTAATTTTATCATTTTAATATGCAATAATACAATTTAACATGATATAATTATCATGTCTTATATACTTCCATTGTATTTAAATAACTTATCTATAACCCAATAATTAAAGATGATTGAAATATTTATTCTTTTCGTAACACTCATATTTAAACAAAATACTTATTTTCACTTAAATAAAATCATAGATTTTTTTATCTAATATTTCAATCCACCATTTATTCGCATTTAGGACAATTTAGGACAATTATAATAATCATAAAATCTATCATACGATATGTAATCATACAATATTTTAGATATCATATCTACCTTACAACTTGTGTTTAGAGTTTATTGTCCAACGACAACCTTTTTTTACTATGAATAATATATTTTTACCCAATAACAATATATTGTTCTGGATGGTTATTATAATTGTTCTGGTCTTATACTAAATAATTAAATGTTAACAAAAAGATATTATGGTTAGTATAATTGTTCTGGTCTTATACTAAATAATTATATGTTAACAAAAATATGTTTTTAAAAAACTTATGTAGTTACCGAAAATTAGGGTTCTGATCTCTATAAAATTGTTTCAATAATCTTTATTAGTACAAGTTTTCAAATTCAGATTTTCATGGTATCCAAAAATACATAAATATTTTCAAATAAATATGAATCAAAGATTATTTATTTTAAAATCAAAGATTATATCCTCAAACAGTAAACCAATAATCTTATCTTATAATTTATATTGGATTATCTGTTCATGTCCTCACAATTTTAAAAAATAAGCCGTTATACTTAAAAAAAACATACATGATTAATAACTAATAAAATAAAACAACCCGTGGGTACCACGGGTGATAACTAGGGCTGTAAACGAACCGAACAAACACGAACAAGGCCTTGTTCGTGTTCGTTCGTTAAGGAAATAAATGTGTTCACGAACGGTTCATGGACACTTACCGAACGAGATTTTATGTTCGTGTTCGTTCATTAAGGAAATGAGCATGTTCGCGAACGGTTCACGAACACAAATAAATTTGGCGAACGCGACGAAGGATAAAGATAGATGGCCCTGAGAGTAGCACTCAAACTTGAATCCCTTATTGTGGAACGGAGGTCAATCATATTCGACGATGTAAATAATGAGAAATGAAAAGGAAAGGATGCATAAACAAGGTGAAAGTGAGTTTTTCCCAGTTTAATTGTTAGGGTAATAAAATAAATAAAAGTTTAATAATATAAAAAGTACAAATAAAACATAAGAAAGTAAAAAGATCTTCAATTAAAACACAAACGAACACAAATCAACGAATGTTCACGAACATGTTCACGAACACCTTACCGAACGTTCACGAACACAATCGAACGAACGAGACCTCTGTTCATGTTCGTTCATTTAACTAATCGAACGGAATTTCTTGTTCATGTTCGTTCGTTTATTAAACGAACGAACATAAACGAACTTCCCGCCGAACGGTTCACGAACTGTTCGCTGAACGTTCGGTTCGTTACAGCCCTAGTGATAACCTAGTTACAATAATAACTAATTGGATTTCCATAATATTAGTCAACTATGTTTATAAAAAATAAGATGACGAACTATTTATTAAGAAAGGAAAGAACATAACATGAACCTCATCATTTTCAGGCAAGCATGAATGGCTTTGTTCTTTTCAACCGGCGTCCAAGCCCCACAAATATGGCTTTTAACTATACTCTGTTTGGCATAGAAAAACCACAAATTAAAAAGTATAATGTTGATTAAAAGAAGTTTACCAGTTAAATATACATAAATGGCAAACGTAAGGAGAAATAATGTAGTATATCTCAGACCTGCATCCTTGAAATGGGAGATAATTTATATGCAGTTGCTCGTTAAACTCCTCTTTTCATTTTCTTAAGAGTTTGAATCATTTCTAACAGCAGAACTACCCTTGATAGCCTTTGGAAGTATGTAGTGACAACATGAACCTAAAAGACATGAAAAGATGAGCTCACAATACCAACATAACTAAAAGTCAAGGTACAATATAAAGTGGGTCAGATAGGTTGGGTAACGGGCTAAAATCGGTCAAATTGAACTGATTATTTTTTAGCACCAGGCAATATAGGCCAGTAGGCATGGCCGGCCCTGGGGGTGGGCGGGGAGGACCACCGGCCACGGCCCGATATTTCGTGGGGCACATTTTTTTATGAAAAAAACTCGATATGTATATGTAGAATATTTTTTTAATAGGGTACACCCATACAAACACCAACATAAGCTCCCTTACAAAACTATTTTATGGTTTAGATTAGTTATTAACCCATTTGGCATTAGGTTTAGACCTTTAGTGAGCCCAATAACTAATTTCGTTAAGGCCTAAGGGCACATCTTTTCGAGCTCAAACAAGGTACACGAATTCTCAGGGCCGACCCTGCCAGTAGAGCAAGGGTCATGAATAACCCACCCACTGTTTTTATCCATTTACAACAACAATGATAATAGATAGTTACTGAATTAGAACATGATTAATTTAAGTCATTAAAGTAAAGGGTTAGTGTGACATTTTGTATGTGTTCAAAATAAAAGGTTTATAGTGCCTTAAACCTAAGCTATAATTTAAAACTAAGAAGTAAGAATATTCCAACTTAAATAATTACCTATTGCTAATTCTTTGTTGGCAAAAGCAAGACAATTGAAGGTGACCTATCATGTGGCCTATCTAAGACCTCCTTCATCCCGTCATATTTTTAGAATAATTAGATACTATGTTCAGGAATGCCTATTGATATAATACACAAAAAAAAAAAAAAAAAAAAACATAAAACCTTGGCAAACCACCAACTTTTGCAGCTTCTTTCAAATTATGCAAATAGTTATTGACTCGCTCCTTTTTATCTGAACGTCTCTTGGCAAAAGAATCCACTCTTGGCTCTGCAAAAATCCAAACTTAAGAGGGGGGAAGGGAAGGCTAGGGTTTAAAATAGGCATTACAAACGAAGAGTGTTTTAGAGAGTTTTTATATCCCGGTAAAAAAGGGGGCTTCACTAAAGAAAAAAGCGGACCCGAATTTTTGGATCCATAACTAATTAAATTTGACAATGAATAAATTTAACAAATCCGGACCGGTTTTAAGAAGTAAATAAAAACATCTACTAAGAGCTCGCTAATGACTACAGAGTCTTGTTAGAGTGGGGATCACTTTCGCCAAACCTAGGAAGATCATAAGTTACCAACCGAACCTCAAATTCTTCCAAAAGTAACAATTTGATCCCTGCTATTCGTGTAAAACAAAACTTAACATCACAAGTTACAACCTTCATAATAATTTTGCTATTTTTCCTACAACAGTTTTGAATCAAGCGCCAATTACATTTAGAATTAGAGACCTAGTTAAGATAAAACATTATGAATGACTTTATAACCAAAATACCTAGAATCAAAGTAAGCAAAATCATAAACATAATCCTACAATGTATAAATACTAATGACTTAAAAAGCAAAAAAACAAACCTAGAAGTTGAATCATCATTTGAGAATTCAAAGACTACAAATAAATCAAAAGTTAGTAAATGCTTACAACGTATTTAAAGTTTCATAACATGTAATACTAAGATAATCAAATATAAATATACTGGATAGTTGTAATTCTTTAGTAGGTCTCCTAATTCAATTAAAAGCAATTAAAAGTCTTATAACTAAAAAACATCAAATGAACCGAATCAAAACTCATAAGCATTAGAAATCGTGAAGTGGCCTATGAAACTTACACTTTACTTACCAAACTCATACTATTTCATCAATAACAAAAGAAATATACAAAATTACAGTTCATTGAAGTGAAAGCATTGAGGCCAAAATAAAAAGATTAAAAAAAACAATTGACTTTATGATTCACTATACAACAAAAATACAAATTAAAAGATGAAAAAGTGCAGTTAATAAAAACCAATAAAAGTTCCAATCACTATAAGATTTTAAGGCCAAAATAACAACAAAAGAATGAAAAGTATCAACCACGATTGGAGGAATTGGGCATTTTTTATAAAAAAAAAAAAAATCTCATATTCGGTAAACTTGATTAACACACTTCACCGATAATCGTAACAATGGGTCTTGAGAGGCTCGTCTCCGAGTTCCAAATCAAATGTAACAATGAGTCTTGTGAGGCTCGTCTTCAGTGGCGATGAAGTCAAATCCGTCATCATAATCATTAAACTGCCATGAATCGAATGGAATCAAAAGGTAGAAAAGTGAATCGAAAGAAAGAAAAATTAGCAGTGAAGGGATTGCTCACCTGATCCACGAATTTAGTGGAAAGATCAAGGAATGTGACGGCAGATTGAAGAATGAAATTAGGGTTTGTATGGTGAGGATTAGAAAAGATGCGAGTTTAGAAGGTTTATATATCCAGGTCACAAAGTGGGCATTCGGGCCTTCACTAAACAAAAAAAATGGACCCGAATTTTTGAAGCCAAAACTCATATTAAGAAGCTCTAATATTACACAACGTCAACCCAAATATTTTCATTTATATAAGACTAGCCTAAGAACCCGCGAGCTTCGCGGGTGGCTTAACAAAATAAAAAAATTCAACCAATTTAAAACTATAAAACGTAAATCGTGCTTTGTTAAACTAATGTTTTGAGACACTTTAATACGTTCCAAAACTACATCAACATAATGTTCGTTTCAGGTTAAACATTGCTAAACAAAACATAGTTAATAATTGTTCCAAAATTGTTACCACATATAGGATAGCGTTGGTAACGATATTATATGTTTACTTCTAACGACATCTTTCAATAAACACATCGTTCAGTGGTCCGGATTAAGAATTTGCAACATGTTTTGATCCCTAAAATATCGAAGCAGAAACTCAGCTCCATTTTCCAACCCAGCTTGCAGCATGAAGTTACGCCATCCTCTGAAAGCATACCGAGGTATCCCACGTGCCGTTTCCTGACGGATCCCGAGTGTCATTGAAAAACCGTCTTCAGTTTGAAGCAACATCTCATCAAGGACCGAGAAATCTACATTTGCTGCAAAGTCCTTTGGGATACGCTGCATTAAAGTAAGGAAAAATAAAGAATTTTAAATAAAAATATAAACACTGAAAGGTTTACATAATATAAAAAATAAAGCATTTCAACTATGAAACACTTACAAAACGAAAAGATAGACACCATCTTAGTTCGTATACGTTGCCTTCATCAACAACTGCCGGAATGTGTGGAACGTCAACCACGCCTGCTTCCAGGACAGGATCGGCAATAAAGATGGGCACAGGATCAACGTCTACATACTCATCTTCCGTGTCTTGATTTCCCGTGTCGAGTATGCAATCTTCACTAACATCCATTTGTTCCGTGTCTTCCTCTTCTTGAACACAAACACTATTTGCAAACTCGGGAAAAACAGATTGTATTCCATTGGGACGGAAAAGCATAATGTTGAAAATGCGTCTCGCAACCAACTCAAAAAAGATAACATCACCTGATATGAGATGAAGATCTTGGGTGATTTGTGAGAAATCATGAATGAAGTAATCGGATCCCCAAAGCCTATTCACTTTAATAGTCCACATGTATGTACTACCAAAACGAATTGAAAAGTTATCGTCCAATGTGTCTGCTTTGAAATACATGTTCATAAACTCCTTTGGCAACCACTGAATACACAATAAATGCAATGGTCAATAAAAAAATTGAGTTGGTTATTTATCATAAGTAGCAAAAGTATAACTTACCAAGTTAGCGTTCTCGGGAAATAACATCTTTACATAAAACTTGTTCTTAACACAGGAAAGACCATCAGCCTTAAAATGAGTGAACTTTAGCTTGTGATCATCAACCACATGCAAAACAATAACATCGTTATCCTCTAGACCAACATCACGAACCATAGCAGACCAACCATTCGAGAAACAATAACCATTAGCAATAGATTTAACACAAACAGTCCACTCATTGCCCTCTTGATTTGTCATAAGTACAGTACCAATCGGATAGCCCTTCAAGTTGTCAAACTTATTGTACCATAAAGGAAGAGACTGTAAATTAAAAACAGGGATTACATTAGTTAATGCTAATACGCTTGACATATTAAAAATTAGCAATAAATTAAATAACAATTACCTGTTCGGATTTTGAGGAGTCCGCAATAAGAATATAAAAGCCACGGTCTAAATAAAAGTTTAGGACCTCCTGCTTAATGGATTCAACCACTGGTACGGCAAGGTCGGGACTAAGAGACTGAAGACCATTAGTACGGAACAGTTTAATTTTAAAGACATATTGATCAACCAACTCAAAAACAATAACATCGCCAGATACTAAACATAGATCATTGGAAACTTGAGTAAAATCAACAAAGAAATGGTTCATATCCCAGAGTCTACTCATACTAACGGTCCACGTGTGGTTTTTGTCAAAAACAATAACAAAATCGTCATACAGATTATCACCGTTGAAATGCTCTTGCATGAAGTCTCTCGGTACCCACTGCAATTGATTATAAAACATTGAATAAGTACAAAATGTAAATCTTTACTTAAAATAAAAATATATGTTTAAAACATACCAGATTTTGGTTCTCAGGGTATTTCATAACAATGTGGAACTTTGAACCATGATCCGGGTGTGGATAACTCTTAAAATGAGTTATTCTAAACGTCAGTACATCCATAAGTTCAAATACAACATAGTCTCCAATGTCTACTTCAAGAACATTTATAAGAGTTGACCAACCGTTTGACAAACAATAACCGTCCGTAGACTCCTTGATTTTAACATCAAATATTGCTTTATCATCAGTTATTAAGAAAACATTACCAACAGGATATCCATCTAATTCATTAAACTTGTTATACCAAGCTGGTAAAGGCTGCAAGAATCATTTAAGTGATTAAATAATAAAAAGAACATATAATGCTACTTAAACGGTTCCATAAAACTTAGATTGTTACTTAACAATATAATAATATATAACACGTTATGAACAAACGTATAACCTGTTCTTCCAATTTTCTGTCCTCGATGTAAACATAAAAACCACGTTCCATATCTGTAAAGATATTTATAAAGAACATTCATATATCTAGATTACAGTTATAAATCCATCGAAAAGTAAATTAGAAAGCCAAACAAATGATATTAAGGCAGTATGATTAACATTATTGGTAAAATTGGAGATTTATAAATGCATTCATGCCTCTTTTGTATAGTAAAAGTTACTTTAATATAATAGACATAACATTAACTGATTTAATAAAATGTTAAAAACGTCAAGTAATCGTCAAATATACTTTTAACATATGCACTGATCAATCTTAAAAGACTTAAGTGGTAGCAAGGGCATGTAATAAAAGTCAATAAAAACAACAAAATACAGAGTATACCAGTATATTAACCTAAATTGGAAAAAAAACATCATGAAACAAAACTTTAATAACAGAAGGTGATGAGAAATACAAAGATACATGGTATGGTTCAATTATTGTTCAATCAGACAAAAATTAATTCATTCAATAGAAAAAAAAACTTAAAAAAATCACACAGAATACTTGGTTATCATCAAAATAGAACAACTTAAACAAAAATAACACTAAAGATGTGCATATCAACAAAAGTTAATTGCCGAAGATTTCGGGTATATGAATATAAATCCAAACATAATGAAAGCAATCTGTTAAAGATAATGACTAAAACAACAACATTAAATGAATAGAAAGTTACAATAAACATTATGACCTAAAAAATCAAGATGCAAAAAGATTAGGGTTTATAAAATAAACCGTAAATAACTTTAAATCAGTTACTAAATCAAGAATCAGAGCTTCACAAAATATAGAATCGAACCTGTAATAAACTTACCGGAGGCAAAAACGACGAATTAAATTGCGAAGATGATGAAGGCGATGGTAGATAGATAAACCGTTTAGAGTTTAAGGAAGAATGATGGTATGAAAATCCCCAAAAATTCATCATTATAAATTATATTAAAACACCGATCTTCGTAATTTTGGAATGACTGATGTGATTATGTATAGATTGGAGAGATGCAATGATAATTTTTGGAAGAAAAATAAGGAAACAGGGAACTGTAAGCGTGGTTTTTTTAAATGGATTTCAAAATACTAAAGAACATGAAGTTATGAAAGACTAAACCAGAAATAAGGTTTTCACGATATATATTTATATATGTGTATATATAAACAAAAATTAAAATTAATGCAAATAACAGGAGTAATAAGACAACAAATGCCAAAAAAATGTTATTATTTTCAAATCGTTTATTAAAAAAATTAACATTCAGTAAATATTCATGTTGAAATTATACATATTAAGTAATAATGAAAAATCATAAGTCGTTGAATATTTCTTTATACACAACATTAGTTGTTTTATTTGTAGGCTTCCCATCTTTGTCCAGTATTAGCATTTTAACACCGTCTCTTGTTCTAACTCTCGATAACGCGACATACAACTGACCGTGGGTGAAAACCGGTTGTCTTAGGTACAGACCAACTCTAGAAAGTGATTGACCTTGGCTTTTATTGATAGTCATAGCAAAGCAAACAACAACCGGAAATTGCCTTCTTTGAAATGAAAAGGGAATCTTCTTGTCTGAAGGTACTAAAGTAATTCTGGGAATATAGGTTCGAGTACCAATGTTAGCTCCAGATATTATTTCAGCCTCTATTAAACGGTTATACAACTTTGTAACCTTCAACCTTGTTCCATTGCACAAACCATTTTTTTGATCAATGTTACGTAACAACATGACTGGGACACCAACTTTTAGCACTAACCGATGATTCGGTAAGCCTGAAACCTTAAGACCATTGAGAACATCCGGTGTGTATAATCTTTCTTGTATTGAACTTACATTTTCAGTTGCACAAAGACGGTCAGAGCTTAGATACTCTCTTTCTTCACCGGGAAACAACGCTAACAGCCTATCGTTAATCTCGTTGACAACCTTGTTCTTCGGCGCAAGTATAGCCCTATCACTAAAATAATTAGGACTATTAAAGTTATCGAGAATTGAAGGATAAACAAATTCGATCAGGCTGGAAATGGGGTCGGAAGTATCATTGATTATAAGATTAGATGGCACTTCAATTGTTGCTTCTCCATCATTAGGACCACCAACATTTCCCTCTCCTATGTCCAAAAGCCACTTTGCAAAACTATTTATTTCCTCAATCTCGGATGGAGATCTTCCAACGGTTAACCTCATATTCCTTGACAACGTTAGCACCTTACATTTACTCCACAAATACGACGAACTTAATGATGCGTTCACCGTCTCTTGTCTTCCACCATTTCGAACAACGGGAAGTACTTGTCTAAAATCTCCACCAAAAACAATAACCTTACCACCGAAAGAGGTTTCAGAATTTCTCGAAGTGTCGAAATTGAAGATGTCATTCATCGTGCGGTTCAAGGCTTCAAACGCATGTTTATGGACCATAGGTGCTTCATCCCATATAATAAGTTTGGTCTGATGCAACAATTTAGCAACATCACTATCAGCTTTTATATGACATACCGAATCCTCATTAAGATTCAAAGGAATACGAAATCTGGAGTGTGCAGTCCTGCCGCCTGTCAATAACAGCGATGCAATTCCACTCGAAGCAACATTTAATACAATTTCTCTTTTTGACCGAAGTGCAGCAGACAACGTCTTCCATAAAAAGGTTTTCCCGGTGCCCCCGTAACCGTAAACAAAAAACATCCCTCCAGTGTTACCATCAACAGATTTCATTATCTCTTCAAACACTGACCTTTGTTCTTCAGTTAACATATTAAACAGATTAACATATTCCTCTGCGAGACTTAATACGTCGTAAGTACGCTCCTCGTTAATCAGACGATTGTCGAGATCAGATAAGGAAGAAGAATCTGGAAAAGGCATTGTTGAGAAGTTGCGTAGCGATGAGCTATTCATACCTAAAAACTTTTCAATTTCCAACAAAGCGTAATTTTTAAGTTCATCGTCTGGAATTGATAAACCTGTTAGATGTTCAAATACTGATACAATGAGTATGATATTTAAGTTAAACCTTGTATGAAAAAAATTAAAAAAGCAAAATGGATTTTATAAAGTTTGATAATGTACCTTCAACACGATGTAGTTTACTATATCTGTAGATGAAATCATCTGTCATGTATTTCCACGTGCTTTCCCATACGATCTCCGGTCTTGACATAGTATTGGACAATAGCATCATGCCAAATAAATTTCGTACGTAAGAAGCTGTTGCTGTTTCATTTGCTTCTTTAACTGCTTAGATGTACTCTTTGTCATCATCTAAAAGACCAAGTGCAAAACACGCATCTCGAAATGTATCATGTACATGACCATTAACAGTTTTGATATCGTCATATGACTTAGGTCCTTTGACTTTGTTGAGCAAGATTCTTAAAAAATAAGCTTCTCCAAGAGATGGAGCAACATTATGAATTCTGCCAATTGTGTTACCTTTTTTCCGAGGTTGCCAACAACGGTTTTCAGTCTTCCATACATACCAAGTTGGAAACTGGACATAAGTTAGTGTACGCGCCAAATGGTCATCAGGGTCTTTGTTCCTTTCCATCCAAGACAGAAACATAGAACACTTGACAGATGGCCTGTTAAGAACATAATTGATGTCTTCATCTGCTCCAAATACAACCGGTTGGAGACCTGGAAGATGGAATGGAAGCCTCATAACAGAAGGATATCTGTAATTTACATCGTAACTAAAAATCCTCCATGATGCCTCGCATGCTGAGATATAGCGACAGTCATAATACTCTTTAATCTCATCTTTTTCATGTTGTTCATTATGATTGTCACTATGCAAAACAGCAACTGTTGCTCTATCCGGACCTTTGTTGATATACTTAAACAAATATTTAATTGACCCAGCTTGGTTGCACCACTCAACGTTTATATGTGCCTGATACTTTTTCAATAACTTTTTGTTGTATGGTACAACACTTCTATTATCTAACTCGATCCGGTTTTTGACAACTGTTCTTCCATCATCTCTCCTTCTGTATAATGGGAAACCACTGGCGTCAATTGTCGTAGTATCTTGAAATCTTTTAGGAAAGCCTTTAGAACACTGTTTATCAACCATACATGGGCAGCTCATATTAGCATTACCACACGGTCCATGAATCATAAAATCCTTCACAAGCGTATACAACTCTGGGTCATCATCTCTGTTTGGAATTTCTGCACATATGAACGGATCAACTTGGTCAACAGTGGGAATTTTAGCTTCTGGTTCCATGAATAAGCACAAATGCGCATGAGGCAAGCCACGTTTTTGAAACTCAATTGTATAAATAACTGCATAAAAATAATTTAAAATCAATAAAAGCAAATGTAAAAAATATATTTTGTAATAAAGGATTGCAATACGTACTTGCTGCTGCTTTTCCAAACATATGACATTCCTTTAAATCTTTACAAATTGCATCCAGTTTGAATTTAAACAACCTTGACAGGATATCAGGCCTATCTTCTGGATTCAGAGTGGTGTCTTTAAGATACCGTTTTACCTCTGGCCACTTGGGATTGCATGTAATGGTTATAAAAAAATCAGGATAACCAAACCATTTACATAAAGCCATTGCATCTAAATAGTTTTGCATCATATATCTAGCTCCACCGGTAAACGAAGAAGGCAATATAAGAGGTGTACCAACATTAGATATATCTTGCTGACCATTATTTCTCAATTTCCGGAGACTTTCATAGGTATCAGATCTTAGATTTTTTTGTTGAAAACGTATGTAGTTTAGTCTCTCGCTCTCAATCATCGTATAAGCATCAACCAAAAATTGTTGGAAAAGTCTCCTTGAATTTAGAATCAGAGAAAATTGGTTTACTCTATCTTGAATACGATACGAAAAGAACTCTCTCATCGTACAATTTGGACGCTTCTTGTTGGTTACATCTACGACACCTCTATGAGGGATGTCAACTCTGTAACCATCATCTCCATACGGGAAGAGAATTGGGTATTGAAGAGCAAGGTAAGAAGGATGTAATTCACTAATTCGTTGAAGAGTCCCCGATTTAGTTTCAACAACAATGTCTCTGTTCTCAAATGCGTTTTCAACATCTCCAACAATTAGAGCAGCAACCTCGCCACATGTTGGTAAGTTATACATTCGACCATCCTTGTCCCTTCTTCCAATAAGACGTACCTTAAGAGTAAGCTGCGGATCGTCATGAAAACAATCTCTAACCATCCTGTAAACTTTAACCAATACATTATCGGAGTCTAACACAGACTTGATATGTTGGATCAAGTGACGATCAACTGAAGCAGAAGATGATGTATCCGACTCCTTAGATCGACTGTTTTGACAAAATTTTTAAAAATGAAATATTAATTATTAATTCAGAAACAATTGAATCAAATTATACTGTAAGATACTTACCTAAATATAGAATCTCGGTTCGAAACTTCGTTCTCTGTATCGTATATGTATAGCTGGCAAAACTTTGGTTTATTGCCATTCTCCGGCAACAGACTTCCAATACTATGATAGTTTTCACCGCTAATCCTGTAGCAAAATGGGCCATTACCTCTATTAACAGTCGGATCGACCTTACCACCCATAGATGTGAAAGCGAACATAGAATTATAACGGCGAATGTTTTTCAAAAAATGCTTGCTTTCATTATCCAAAGACGTAAACAGTTTCTGATAATTTGGATGCGCATCTTTATAATCGGGTAGCTCTACTTTAGCATATCCACAACATAAAAAATAACTTGTCTTCCGATTATTGGTTCTGCCTCTCGCCGTTTCTACTTCCCAAAACTTTGCATTGCATACTTGACACGTAATACACTGGTCCCCATGATCTAAGTAATCTGTAGATTAGCAGGAAATAAAAATAAATGAAATTAAGCGATGTATTTAAAAATAAAAAAATGGTATACAAAATAATGTCGACAATATGTAAATGAAGCGACTACCTGGTGAAACACCTTTGTAAGGATCTACATCTAACGTTGCATCTGTAGTCAAATCAACCATTGGAATAGGAGATGTAATTCTTTGTCTGCCTAATAACTTAGATTTACCAGTAGATAGCTTTGGAGACGTTTTGCGTAAAATAGGAGTTGTATTCATTGTTGTTATGTTTGGAGAAATAGAAAAGCGACGGACACTTGTTGAAAGTGATTGGTTGTTTGAAGCAGATGGGTAATCACCTAGACAAAATATCAATTTAGAAAATCGGATATAATATTACTTGTAAATATTAACAAATGTATAAAATTACCATTTTGTGTGTTACATTGAAAGGACCTTGTAATAGAAGAAGATTGTAAACTGTTCATAGCCCTGGATTTGCCTTGTAAGATAGGAGATTTTTTACTATCTAGATAAAGTCTCCTTAATCTACGTCTCTCTTTAGTGTAACTTTGATAACTTTGCGTGAAAACAACTGATAAAATAAAAAAAAATAAGTATATTGTTTTAGACATAAATATGTATAAAAATAGTTAAGTATGCAAATTAAAAAAAAAATTGAAAAGCTTAATGATAATATATAATTAAACCGGGCGAAATAGTAGATGAATGTCGTGAAGTATTCGGAGTGTGTAGTAAAATGGAAGAAGAATTAGAAGTCGACGATTCTTTTGTCGTAGAACCCAGTAAAACGTGTGATACGTTAGATCTTTTACTATCCAAATACAGTTTTCGTAGTTTACGCCTCTCTCTGCACTCGTCTTGTGTAATTACCGGAGTAAAAACTGTATTAGCATATAACACCAAAGAAACAATATAATAGCATTAGTTGTATAAAAAAAGTAACTATATAAAAATCCATTAGGTGCAATGAAATTTTATAATAATTTAATTTTTCGTAAAAATGTTATCATATTTGACATATATAATAATTTTAGACATATATACGTTTTACCAAATAGTTAAGTATACAAATTTAAAAATTATGAAAATTTTAAATAAATTAAATAAATAAACCTGGCGAAATAGTATATGCATGATGTGAAGTAGTTGGAGTGCGGAATAAAGTGGAAGACAAATTAGATGTCGACGATTCAATTTTCTTAGAAAGCGGTAACACGTTTGATACATTAGATCTTTTACTATCCAAATACAATTTCCGTTGCTTACGCCTCTCTCTGCACACGTCTTGTGTAATTGCCGGAGTTAAAACTGTAGTAACATGTAAAACAAATGAAACAATATAATACGATTAGTTGTATTAAGAGAATTAGTATATCAATCAATAAGTATAAATAAAACTTTGTTAATATTTAAAGATTGTATAAAAATGTTATCATACTTGATATATGTTATCATGGTAAACAAAAAATTATTACCTTCTAATAATTGATGCCACAATAGGTATATAAAAAATTAAAAAAAGATATTAATATATAAAATAGAAAAATGCAGAAATAGATATAAATATATGGCTAAAAATGATTCTCAATGCATGGAACCTTGTGCTCAAATATGACATACTGATATGCATAAAAATTAGTCAACATTTACTAATTGCTTCTACGTCGACCTCATCATGATTTGTGTATATATCATTAAAAAATCTTATACTTTCATTTACTTTCATTAAGGGTTGAAAACTTCCGGCTAACATCTGCATTCTGAAATTGTGCATTATACGGTTCCCAAGTCTACGAAAATCAGGTAACATAAATCCTTTAAATTCAATGTTGATGTTCATCTGTAATTATCGGATTCGATTTATTTGATAAACTACCAAATCTGGATAGCAGAAGGTAAACGGAACTTGTTTCATTGACAATTTTGTTTTCATTGATTTAGTTAACATACATGATGTTGTAAGTGTATTTGGTGCATACCTGTATTCTGCTATGAAAATAACTGATTTAGGTTGTGATTTGAATATAATGACATGCAATAAGACATAAAGAATACAATGCACACCAGGTGTTTGAATAAATGTCTATATGAAAAATGTTGCAGTTAACAAAAGAATCATTTTTTAAAATTAAAAAGACAAATAATAAGTAGGAGTTTTATATGATTAGGTAGTGAAGTTAAGTTGTTCTCGGATATGGGTTTAGGGGGTAAAAAGAAATGTAATAAGAATGTTTGTTAGGAGTAATTGTTATGTTAGGCAAAAGATCAAATACAAATAATCTTAACATACTAAACATACAAATTGAAGGAAAACCCAAAAAGACAAGGTGGCATTTTTGTAATTACCACCAACTATCAAAGTTACAACCAAAAATACCTAAAAAAACACAATTTTTTTTTAACATTTTATATTAAAAAATCGCTACATTTCGTTAGCAAAAAAAAAAAATTTTTTTTTTTTTGCTGCTACTAAAAGTAGCGATTTTTTAATAAAAAATGTTAAAAAAATAAAATAAAATAATTTGTGTGTGTGGGGGGGGGGGTTAGGTTTTTTTTAGGTTTTTTTTGGGGGGGTGGGGGGGTTAGGTTTTTTTTTAGGTTTTTGGGGGGTGGGGGGGGGTTTAGGTTTTTTTGGGGGTGGGGGGAGTGGTTAGGTTTTTTTAGAGGTATTTGTAGAGTAACTTTGATAGTTATTGATAATTACAAAAATGCCACCTTGTCTTTTTGAGTTTTCCTTCAATTTGTATGTTTAGTATGTTAAGATTATTTGTACAAGAACTTTACCCTGTTATGTTATTGGGTAAGATGAAATGTAAGAACAAAGGTTGTTAGGATTTTACTTATAATGACTTTAAAGTGTGTGAAGATAATGAAAGTTAGAAAATTAACAATACTTTTAACTAAATACAAATGATTGGATTATATGTTATGAGTTTATGTTTCCTTTAAAATATGTCAACCTTTTAACTGTTTCTTAGCATGGCCGGAGTAGAGAACAATGTTGTGGTTATATCGGATTCTGAAGAGTCTTTGGCTGATTCAGAAGAGTTTGATGATGATGACGATGAAACTGGTCCGCTGATATTCATTGTCCCATACACCAAACGGTTTGTAAGTTGATACTAAATTATATGTTCGTACATTTCTAATATGTTTACATAATTTGAATAAGTTTGGTATTTTTTAAAATATTTGACATTAATATTGGAAATTGGTAATATGTTTTGAAACTTGAAGCGCATACCAGTTGAGGTAGCACGGATAACAGGAGTTGACGAAACATTGAAAGTTAAGATCGTCAACAGGGAGAATGTCGAGACAAAACATGATGTTAGGGCGGAGCCAAATAAAAACAGTATCAAGTACGTTGTCAAAGGATGGGCGAAATGGCTTAAGGATAACAACATAAAAGATGGTGATCATTGCAAGTTCCAGTACTTTCCACATATTGGTGTTTTGTTCCTTGCCAATGTTTTCGGCTAGTGGTAATGTCTGAAAGTTGGAACGACTGTAGAAGAATAACATATTGTTCTTTTGGCTAATGAAGTAAGATAGCGTAAGTTATGTGGTGTTAAAAGTTGTAAAGTTTTTGTTAACATGTGTGATCTTTATGTATGTGTTAAAAGTAAGGTAGCGTAAGTTACGATCTTTATGTAGTTTGGACAGCTACTATGTAACCGTATTTATATATATATATATATATATATATATATATATATATATATATATATATATATATATCATGTGTTGTACTTTTATTTTTTAGCTTATATTTAATATTTATTACATGTTTTGTACATTCACATGAATTGAATAACATAAAATCGATATACATTGGTAAATAAATGTTGAAGAATAAGAAAATAAGTTAGTAAATGAGAGAAGTTCCATACCATTGGTAATGTCTGAGAAAGGACTTCTTGAGGTAATAGCGGCAACATCTAAATTAAAGAAACATAACATAAATCATAGCACAAAATAGTAGAAATGAGAGAAGTTCCATACCATTGGTAATGTCTGAGAAAGGACTTCTTGAGGTAATAGCCGCAACATCTAAATTAGAGAAACATAACATAAATAAATCATATCGATATAGTTATTCTAGTTATACAAAGTAGACAAACATGACATTAATCAAAAAAGTGTTACCTGTTGAGTTGTTTATGTTAACTTCATTACTGGAGATAAATGAAGATATACGCTTGCATTTACTTGAAATGCCTATCATTGAAGTAAATAAAATGAATTACACTATAATAAAAATCATTAATAAACATAAACAAACAAAGGAATGTTAAAGATAAATCAAATAAGAAAACCTGAAGTGTTTCCCTGGTTTGATTGGTTTCGGGAAGTATTGGAATCATGCTTTGACCGTTTATACATTGCGGAATAAGCTTTTGGAATATCAAACTTATCGTTTGTTCAAATTGAATTAAAATACCATTGGAGTGAAAGGGATGTACTCATAGCACAAAATAGTAGAAATGACTTGAAATGAGATGAAGAGATTTATATGATGTAAAAATTCTTTTTTAAGGAAACGTTATTAATGTTAATATTTAATGATATTAATATTCTTCATTTTGGAAAGTCAACAATTTAAATTTTTTTTTGGAAATAATATATATAAAACCGAATCAAGTTACCATATGTAAATAACTTACCAAAACAAAAACTTTAATATAAAAATTATGCTTTAAATGCATCGTATATAAATTTGGTTTATATGGCAGCATTCATACATTAGAACTTTAATAAAAATATTATTCTTCTTTTTTATTAATAATATAATCGGGTTAAAAACATTATTAGACTTAAAAATAATGGATATATAACATCAAACAATAAAGTATCGTAAAAATATATATAAGAAAAATAAGTATAATTAACAACAATTAGCAAAAATAAAATTGTAACCAGAAATAAACAACTAAACCACGAAACAATCACGTTCATATAAATTAACCACAATAGTCAAATCATTGTCAAAATCCAAAAAAATCCCAACAAAAATATCCAAAAAAATGAAAACAAAACAAACAATGATATCAAATGTTTGAATTATAGATTACTAAGCTTCTTTATTTGGAATCAGAATAACTTCATCGACACCACCGTCTTTACGCATCTTTGATGAAGACTGGGAAGAAACAACATCCACGTCATACACGGTATCCAAATTGCGCTTCAAGTCACGTTCGCTGTTCGTATCCAAGTCAGCATCCTTCTGATCAAACGATGTTGTAAAGCCAACTTTAAAAACATTCGAGCTAGGGGTTACATCGTCTCCCGTTTGGGATATGGAATCCTATAAAAAGAAAATAAATAAATAAGTAGGGATGAGTTAAAAATATTAATTTATTTAACAGGTAATGAGTAAGAATTAATTGAAACATAAGGTATAGTATAGTAAACCTTAACAGGCAAATCTTCAGTACGATTTGAATCAGATGGTTCGACACTGAAGGCTTCTTCATCAATAGGCTGAATTTGTATAAAAAAAATAACCAAAAAATGATAATAATTAATACACAAAAATTATTGACAACTTGTAATAATAGTACAAAGGTAAATTAGAAAAAATATACCTGAATAGTGTCAAAATGTTTATCAAGCTCCGATAAAACGACAGGGTTATTAGTCATCTTGGAGACTGAGTAGCCATCAGACTTTTTGGTAATGTTAAAAGAAGAAATAGCAATCTTGAACGCAAACTTCATATTTAGTAAAGAATTAAGCTCATTTGGAAAACTTCCTTCGTTTGCTAACTGTTGAAAAAGAAAATATACTTTACTGTTGTATGTTGTATACTAACGAAAAAATATGATAAAAAAGGAAATTTTTATTACGTACTTCAATGTTGTTGTCTAAAAGCTGATTAGCATTAACCTTCAAAAGCTTTGTCACCTCACGCTCGAACAATGTCAGGCTAACAATACCAGTACAATCTTGCACACGTATATAAAGCCTAATTCTGCAAAATATATTAATGATATTTAATTATCTTGAAAAAAAAACTTAACATGGATAAGATTTACCTTGGAACTGATGAAACGTTCTTTGTATTACAAACATCAGTCTTGCATTCCAAGACAGTGACCTCTTCAACACCATCAGTACCATCCTGCTTCTGTTTAACAACAGTAGTTGTTGAAACCTTTTTGTTGCAGGTTGTGCAGGCGTTGTAAAACCACTCATTGTTCGATGCAAAACTCTTGATAGTGCCAACAATGACAACAAACCTCGTCTGTGTTTAAGATATAGATAATGTATAAAAAAATAGATAAAAGAATAAATATTAAAGATATTTATATCGGTGTTACCGTATCTATTGAGTTTAACGACCCAATGGGATAAAACGTCAAGTCAGATAGGAACTCTTCAGTGACAGTCTTCACAACAGGAGAACTTAAGCCAGAATAACTGGAAGAAATCTCGGGAGAAAGTCTCTCGATAAATCTAATAAAAAAATGTCAAAATAATTATTTAGAACATTATTGAAAGTAATACATATTAAAAGTAAAACTATAAAAAAATGTAATACGATTGCAAACCTTTTCTTGAAATCCATTATCTCTTTCACCTCAGAGTTTATCAAGACTCGAGTTACATTATACAAATTTGAGACATACATATTACCTGTTTCATTATTACAACATAAAAATAAAAGTCAAAGTTGTATAAAAATCAATATGTAGTTTAATGAAAAGTCTGAATGTAGGTATAGAATATACCTCCCCAAAATCTGTACTTCCCAAACTGAACAACAACCACAACATTCTTTTCGTCCTTATTGTTTTTCTCAAAATCCAAAATCTGATCAGCATAACAACCCCATAACGTGACGTAAATCTGATGGTGTCTAAAAAACAAAAAGTAAAGAATTAACTTGATAGTTGTAAAATATATAAAAAACGGGAGAAATATATAAGTAATATAAGGTATATGTATATATATATAAGGATGTACTGCAAATCTTCCAAAATAAAGGTTGTCTTCTTCTCGTCTTTGCCGTTATTATTATCACTCTTATCATCTGACGGAAGACACCTGACAACAAAACCGATAACATCTAAACATCACAGAATAATGAAATTAATATTACATAAGATATATAATATTAAATTTATTAAAAATTAAGAAAAATTAAAAATAATTTACCAATAGGGCTTTTGAAAGACTTGCTATCATCTAGAGGGTCATCCACAATAGAATCAAATGGAGAAAAGTCAAATCCCCATTCAGCACCAACAGGCTCATTGCATTCTTGGACAGTAGTGTTGGGATTTAGATTGATCTTGAACGAAGTATGAACATATTTGACTTTTTGACGATTTTCACCCATCGAAGGGTTACGAATGGTTAAACATTGATTTTCTTTCAGCAAATGTTCATAACCAGTAGTGTTTTTCTGTAAAACAAAGGCCTGCATTTTCGTACCCTGAAAAAAAAAACAGTTTTATAAGTAATGATAATCTGAAACTAAATATTTTTTATTCAAACAAAAGTATGAGTTGGTCTAAAAAAAACCTCCTGGTCCATGAATATCATGTCGTAGCAATAAATCTTTCTAGGATTATTGAAAGTAGGTCTTGTCCATAGCCTGACAATGCGGATTCTGATGGTGTAATCATCAACATTAAGATCAACATTATTCAAAAGTGTGACAGCAGCCTGTTCCATCTCTAAAATAAATAAAAAAACAGTTAAAATATGTTAGTTGATGATGATATAGAACAATAATTGAAGAAAAGAACATGAAAACATCCTATGTATGCTGATGACTAAAACAACTTAAAAATAACTACATCAAAGACATTACAAATTCAAAACTCATACCAGAAGATATGTATATCGAAAGAGACAGCTTCAGTAGTTGTGATGTGTATGAATAATAACAAATGAAACTAATTTATATAATAAAATGGTCACTTAATTATGGTAGCAATATTATTTATTTATCTTAATTATAATTGATAAACTTTACTAAAATAAAAAAAAATTACATTTTTATAAATTATTATGATTCAACAGTTTCCATAATTAACTAAACATTTACTAAAGTAAAAATTTTCGACTTTGTTCAAGCAATTAAGAGAAAGTTGACTTTCTATTGTTAAAAAGAATATTAATACTTTCTTTATGCTAATTAAATGTTATATTAAAATTAAAAAGTTTATAATATAACAGGTACAAACTAAAATGCAGGTTTACAGATGAAAATGAAAAACATACAATATTCTACAATCTAGAAATAACAACAATATAATCTATGTGCAGAAAGTAAGTTGATAAAATCATGAATAGGATCGTGGTTATTTTAAATCATGTTAAATGGTTAAAATAATAAGGTATTCTATCAATATCAATCATTTATAAATATGCTTGACTTTAATGTTTAAAATTTTATTTTTTTATATTTTTTTAAAAACCAAAAAAATATAGAATACATTAAATTATCACAATAACAAAATATACATTATACAGTAATGTTATTATAACAACTTGAACCGTGAGTTATATAAAAACTATATAATTTGTAAACATTAATCAGTTAATATTGGAATATATCAGCTTCTTTTATCCTTATAAGTAGTTTGTATATTGTTTTAAATACATCATTAATGTAGTGAGATTAAAAAATAGTAATAACATACATTGAACTTTAAAGACATGGCATATAGTGAATAACATAACAGTTAAGATATGAAAAATAAAAAAAAAAAAAAAAAAAACCTTGAAATTGAAAACCAAAACCAATGTTAAAACCAAATAAATGGATAAGGCAAAAAACATGCCGTAATTGTCATATAACTACTTAGTACGCTTAACGTAAGGTACAACCCTCTCAACACTCAAAACCTGCTCATTTTCATCAAAAGAATAGTGAACCTGGTCACGGACCTTAATCCGAGCGGCTTTCATGAACTTCTTCCAACAGGTTAAAGCGTATCGATAACCACGACCGTTGGGTCTTTTTTCACGTCTTGTACCGTTGGTAATTTGCAGTGGAGGATCCATATGCAAAAATCTTATGTTCAAATCCTTTAAGCCTTCATCAAGTCTAGCCTTGCGTGAAACAGGATCAGGGATTCTCTGCATTGTTGTAAAAATATCTTTAACAATAGATATGATTATTTATCTTTATATCTTTATTCTTTATATCTTTATAGAGTAAAATAAAATGAGATAACTTGTTTTTAAGGAGTTTGTAAAAGTATATTCAAACTTACAAAATAATCTTCACCAGCCATACGAACAAACGTTGTAACACAACCATCTATGTGTTCATCAGGTTCGTTTTCAGCATCTAAGGGTGGAACTTCAGCCTGAAAAGTAATAAATATAATTTGTAATCAATTAGCATGTTAGCATATATATATAATGTATAAATTGCTATCAATATGTAATTTACCTCATCAGCATCTACATCAGGATAATTGATTTCAACACCGTTTTTTCCAAAAACTTTTAAATAGAAAAAATGACCAAAACCTTTAGTAAATAACAATAAACAACCAACCTCCAACTGAAACAGACTAACAATTACGTCCATACCAACGGTAAAACCGACTTTACCGTCGTATGTTACAATAGAAACGTTAAATGTTTTGTTGTCTATCATTACAGTAGAGGTTACGTCATTTGAGGAATAATCGTAACTTTTGGGCAAAGTACTTTGAGGGATGTCCTGTAGGATGATACAAAAGGAAAGAAAAAAAGGTTAATATTAATATAAATAAATTAATAATTCTACACATTAGGAAAAAGTAATATATGAGTTTATCTTACATAAAAATTACATGACGGAGATAGCATATATGTCCAGAAAGAGCCACGACTAACCCCATCAATGAAACTTGTTAATTTAAAAGTTGTAGGATCTAGTGGATTAAAAACTACCAAACACCCTTTGGTTAGTCCCAAGTGTATTACAACATTGGACCAACCATTAAAAAAAAATATCTTCCCTTTAGAAGCGCTTAAAAAAACATTAAAGACACTGCCATCTTCAGTGTGTATCGTAACATTAGTAGGGCCTTTGTCAACACCCCATAGTTTAGACGCAGCGTCATCTGGTATGGCCTAATGTAACAATAGAATGGAAAAACGAATTATAATTATACTCAAAAGGTTTAAAAAAAATTATAGTAAACTTTATAAAATAAAAAGAAAAAAACTAAACAAAAACTCAATAAAAAATTATTCACCTACCATAATAACTTGGTCTGCTCGACTCATTTCCCTACAGAACCAGGGTGCTCTGTAACTGAATTAGAATACAATACAAAAACAAATGTTAATAAAGTAAAACATGTTTAGGTTATTGCAACAAAATAAGTAAAATGAATACAAAAATACCTTGATAAACTATCACCCATAGTAAATACCTAAAATACAGTTTACATAAACAAACGACATCAGATAAATCATTATGCATTCAACGTAGTTACAAACAAAATAATCAAATTATGCAATCAAACATAAATTTCTGTAAACAACTATCTTCATAAACATAATGTGGAAAAAAATTATGACAACTAATTATATAATCATATTATGATAGCATAAAAAATAAACTAATTACACATTACAATCTGTTTAATAAGTAGTTCTATAACACAAAAAGTAAGGAAAATATAAAGTTGAAAAACCAATATAAACATATTAATTCAAAACAAATTGTTAAACCCCCAAAATCAATTCATTTTTATATGCAAAATCGGATATAGACTGTTGAATCAGAATCACAGAATTATTAACAATTACAGATCAAAAAATCAAATAATATTAATATACAAAAGTTAAAATTATAGAATTCAAAGTTATTCAGCATCCAAATCGGGAATAGGGTTTGATACAAAGTTGAATGAATGAAAAAACAATATAAATTAAGATAATTCAGCAACATGCATCGGGTTTAGGGTTATTCATAAACATCGTATTTGTAAAGGTAAACATAAATTAAAACCCCAAAATCAACAGATTTATCAATGACAATCATATTTAGGGTTTATTCAACATAAACATAAATTTAAGAAAGTAAAGAAACGAAGAAACACAAAATAATGATTAAAGAAGAAATTTAACATAAACAACTTACGGATTTGTATATCGATTTCAGAATCTTCTATGAATCGCCGATAAAAGAAAAAGTATGCGTCGATGAAGAAGCAGAACAATCGAATCCAATGATTATATGTAGATCCAGCGATTTTCATTCTTATGTAAGGAAACCAAATGTATTTTGGGAAGATGATTGGAGTGAAGATGAAGAGATTTCTTTGTGAAACGGTGGTGAATTAATTAGGTTAGAGAAAGAAAAAGGAAAATAAAAGAAAAGTGAGGATTCTTGGTTTTGGCGGTCATTAGAAACAAAAATGGATTAGTCAATTGCCAAGTGGCAAGTAATAGGTTAAAACTATGACAAATGGCTTAAAATTATTTTGCTTTATTAGAAGTAGTAGATTTACATCATTAGTTATCTAGTGTTAAACAAGCTCCTCGCTCAACAAGTTGGGTTTTCCTTTCTGTTGTCAAAATTTTATTAAAACATTTTTATAGTTTTCAAATAATACGTTAAAAACTTGCAACAAATCATACCACACAGATACATATAGCTCATCAAATGCAGAACTTTATAAGTAATAGCGACCAAACCAACCAGTCTTTCAAATCATTCACACTATCTTTAAACACTTAATGGTATCATCATATTTTAAAACAAAAAAGAAAGAAACAAAATCACAACTGACATTATTGTCTATCAGATAACCAAACCTAGACCATTATTGGAGTTACTGTTGTGCACATTGTACTCTTTGGGCTCCACCATGCATGTCTTCATCTTCATCATAAGCTTCCTGAGCCGCTTGTTGCTGCTTCCTTCTCATCTCCTCTTCTATGTTGACATCGTGAAGAGTCGTCTCCTCACATTCGTCCAGCTCCATGTCTGTCATCTGCATCGAAGGCTTCGGTGGCAGCACCGCCTCCAATGCCTTGCACTGCTCCGGCGACAATGACTCCGGGAATTCCACCGTGAAGTGGATGTACAGCTTCCCCCTCATAAACGGCCTCTGGTACATCGGCATTCCTTCATCGTTTATTGCCTTGAATGAATCTACATTTCAGTTCAACCAATCAATCACCACTGCTTATAAATCATTATATATATAATGAAAGAGTATTTCTTTATTATTTTTCTTCATCAAATTTACAACAATGCCATCCAACCCATGGTTTTTTTTTTCTTTTTGTGTATTCAACCGTTCAGCTTTTAGCATTGCCACTTACATCCCTTCAGCTTTCTAAAAACTTCGTAAAATGTCATTTTGACCCCTTTTATGTACGTTTTTTGTTGGTCTACTTTTTGCTCGGAAATGAGTCGGGTCAAATATAATAAGTTTTCACAAGGCAGTATAAATTTGAGTTACTTTACGTTTCGACTCCGCCGCAACACGGGGTACCATTCTTTAACGTAAAAAACACTATTTTCTTATGTGCTTATTTTTTAAGCTCGTTTCATTATAAATCCAGGTAGGATTACTTTTCAACGTAATTTTCTCAGTAATGAGTTGAATCAAATATAATACGTTTTCGTGCTTATTTTCATGAGTGTTTTCAGTTGGTCTACGTTTTGACGTAATTTTTGTTCGAAAAAAGTCGGGTCAAATATTTGACGGTGTACGTTTGAGTTACTTTAAGTTACGACGCCGACGCAATGCGCAGCGGGTCAAAATACTAGTTAAACATAAACCTTTTAGCATAATGATGAGGAAGCAGAAGAAATAAATACCTGGCTTGACAACCTCTCCGGGTTGAGACTTGATAAGAAGTTGTCGGTTATCCAAATGAGTTAAGATAAACTGGAACCCACACAGGGCCTCTGTCAAACTCAACGTGTGCTCGACAAATATGTCATCACCCTTTCGCTTAAACTTAGGGTGCTCCTTTTGTTGCAACACGAACACAATATCACCGGTAACCGTATCAGGCTGCATAGCACAAACCAAGTCAGACACCGTTGAAACATCTTTATAAACAAATACAAATAGTAAAGAGAGGATGCGATGCTTACTGCTTCATCAGCCTCTCCGGGGAATGTAATCTTTTGCCCATTCTGCATGCCCTTCTCGACGTGTACTTCAAGTACCTTCTTCTCCTGGACAACTTTCTCACCCTTGCACTGTGTGCATCGATCCTTGTCGTTGATGGTTTCACCGGTACCCTTGCATTCATTACAAGGATGCTGCATTTGCTGGATCATAGATGGTCCAAGATGTCTGATGGAAACCTTCATTCCGGAACCTTGACAGCCAGCACATTTCATTGAAGCACCGGACTTTGAACCCTTCCTGCAAATACGCAACTTGAGTAAGTGAATTCTTCAAATGAAATCAGTTGCCGGATACGTATAAAAGAAGTTGTGTACTACTAGACTCACCCTTTACACTTGGAGCAGATTACATTGCGTGAAAGGGATAGTTTCTTGGAAGTTCCGTTATAAAGATCCTCGAGAGAAACTTTGAGAGGATGAACAACATCTTCTCCCCTTCGTTGCCTTCGTCCCCTGCTGCTACCACCACCGCCTCCTGCATATAAAAAGATTTCAAGTGAATTCAACAGTAAACTCAACTGCAGTAACTTCGAATATGAAGTAGAGAGCCATAAAAAGATCAAGAACGTTGCTTACCACCGAAAGGACTACCACCAAAGAAAGACTGGAAGATGTCAAAGGGGTCATGACCACCGCCTCCACCGCCCATTCCTTCCTTCAATGCGTCCTCACCATACTGATCATATATCTCACGCTTCTCTGGGTCACTCAGTACCTCATATGCTTGAGCAAGCTCTTTAAACTATAATACACACGCCAAAACACAAATATAAGCACAAACATCATACCAAGTATATGAAAACAAACAAGCTTTAAAATTCATCACTTAAAAAGAAATAAAGACAAGTTGTCTAAAATAAACAAAAATGAGTACACTGTCTAAAATGAGGAAAAGTACATTTTTCATTTAAACTGAAAAATATGCACCCTCCATCCTATATAAACTAGTCAAATTCCTACTTTGACATCTCAAATAAGCATTTTTTAACTGAACAGGGAAGAAACGTAACTTATCAGATTAAACTTTAAAACTTCAATCATAAGTAAACTGTTAAAATAATTGTTTTGAATGTGATTGTAGATACTAAACAGGGTGGCATTTTAAGTAAAGATTTTGGCCAATTCAGTACTCTAAATATATAAACATCATCGACTGCAAAAACATCATCGACTGCAACATTCATCTACCAAATGTTTCCCCCCACATAAGCAGACATGCTACACATTAGCAAAACAAATCTCCATTAACAGCATTCAGCACCCTAAACCTAATAGCATTTCATCATTACATCATGATCAAACTTTGAACACAAATGTTACAGGTACAAAGCAGCATCTACCAAATCTTGCAGATATTGCAGATATAACAAATCTGTGAGAAACAAAGTGCTAACATTGACTATCGTAACAAGCTGAACAAGCTTCATCTGGTAGCAGTGAACCAACACCATCACCCATACATACTAAAGACTGATTTTCAAAATAATCTATACAATTATAATACATTTTAGGACGGAATTGTCTTTTTACATTAATTTAAGAGTTTAAGAGGCAAAACTGTCTTTTACAAAATTGACTACCTTCATTAATTTTTTACACACACATGCTAATTATGTGATTCAATACAAAATAAAAGTAAATAAATCACAATTATATATACCATAAATCAGTTAGACTACAACTTCTTGTAAAATTAAATTCTCAAAATCACTTTTATTTTATATGATTTCATACTTGGCTTATTTTATAAACTTTTTTTAAACCTTCGAATCCGTCTGACACTACACCAAATAATTGTTCAAGCGCTATACCAGTGTCTGTGTTAATAATGTGTTGTGTTCCGACTTCCCACCACATCTTTCAAGACGAGTATCCTTCGCAGGCTATGCCGCCTTACGCGACGACTTAACAAAGGCATTATAACTAACCACAAGCTAAAAACACAACCTTATCATTCATCAGAAATCGCATCAATTCAACCTAAATTCATCGATAATTACACTCACAGTAACCTACATCAATTATTCCCTAACACAATCAGGCACAAAAACTCAACACAAACACATGAAAATCAATCAATCAATCAACCTAATCCATACACAAAAACCTAACGAACAAAACAAATAAAACAAATTAGTTAAAACTTAAAACAGCATCATCATGACTACCTTCTCAGGATCTCCACCTTTATCAGGATGATTCTTAATAGCGGCTTTCCGATACGCCTTTTTCAGATCATCCTGAGATGCGGTTTTCGGAACCCCGAGGATCTCATAATACTTGGTGTTATCGCTCTTCTTCGGTGCTCTTCCAAACATCCTGTTTTCCTTCTTCTTCGACCTTCAATATTCAATTACAAATCTAACACAAACACACAAATACAAATTCAGATCAATACCAGATCGAATTGATCACGCAAATATATAGATATATATATATATATATATATAGAGAGAGAGAGAGAGAGAGAAAGTTACCTGCGAAGAAGCAGATCGGAAAAGGACGACTTGACTGGTGTATGTTCGGCGAAAGAGAGAGAGGGGGGTTGTTTGGGGTGGAAGGTGAGGTATAGTTTGAAGGGGTAGATATGGACGGTCCAGATTGATTTGATCTGTGATGATACCGATAATATAGAAGAGTCTAGAAGGCAAAATTGTTTGAGTTTTGGTTTATTTGAATTATTATGTCGCTATCGGGATAATTTATTTATTTATATTTAGGTAGCGTTCGTTTCATGGAATGGAATGGAATGGAATTAGGAAGTTTTTCTTTGTAAAATTGATCTTGGTTGGGAGAGAGAGGAATTTGAAATCCCATGAATTTCTTTAATCAATGAAATTTGTGACTATTTCAACATTCCTTAGAAATCCTTCACTCAAATGAAGGAATGGAATGGAATGTTGAAATAGTCACAAATTTCATTGATTAAAGAAATTCATGGGATTTCAAATTCCTCCCTCCCCCAACCAAGATCAATTTTACAAAGAAAAACTTCCTAATTCCATTCCATTCCATTCCATGAAACGAACGCTACCTTAAGGTGTTAATTAATAACTAGAAAACATAATCATATGAAATTATGAATCTATGTAACTCGAAGAATGCATTGTTATGTCTTGTGAATAAATCCAACTTATTAAAGAAATAAACACAAGAATAGGAACTTTGCCAAAAGTGACCCTAAACAATCCTTTTCATAGCTTCCGTATCCTTTTACTTGTTTTCGATCTAATCTAGTGCATTGACGTCCCTCCCATCGTCACAACCACTAGTCCCTATCACACAATAGCCACTTAACCCTAGATTCGTCGTCACCTCTCCACTTCTACTAAACCTTGGATCCGCCGTTGTCATCACACGCAGCCGCCACTCGATCTCCACACCCACTACTGATGGGGTTTGTGAAAACAACCAGCAATGAAACCCTAGTCGTCGTTGCATACAACGCGACACTATGTCGCCTTTACAATTGCCATTGCTATACCGAGCAGCTCACTTCCGTGTGAAAGTTAATGTTTCAGACAAATGTAACAAGAGAGCCACCATCACACTTCCCTCAAGATAGCCAATAATGGCCGGTGGTGGTTATCTCGGCTGAGTGAGAACACCTTATTTTCTAATGTAGTTCTCGCATCACCGATAGTTTTCGCATGGTCAACTATGCAATTCATGCATGACTTGACATGGTGAAGTTTTTGCATGACCTAGTTCTCACATGATATAGATTCCGCATGGGGTTACAACATCTGAAAAGGGTTCGCATGGTTTAGATTTCTCCTGGGATGTTTTTGCATGTGAGGATTCAGAAAAGAAGAAGAAAACAAACCCTATTTTCAAGAGGTGTCGTTGGATCATTAATATTATTAGTTTTGAGTAAAGTGCAATTTGTCTCCCTGAGGTTTGGTCCAGATTGTCGTCTGACTGGATGTACTTCATTTTTTGCCCGCTTAGACCCTAACGTAGTTATTTCATTGCCACATGCCCCCAACGTTAGTCAACTGTTAGTTTGACTATCCAAGTGGGGTTAGATGGTTAATTCGCATCCTAACCCAAGTATATAATCCATACCCCACCCTTAACCACCAGACCATACACTAATCCACAACCTACCACCACCGCAAGCCACCGTGTTACGCCTAACCACCGTCACAACTCCACTTCTCCGGCACCGATAACCCCAAATTGCCTGACATCGATAAGGAAAAGATACCGACTGTTGATTATCTCAAAATTATGAGGCGAAGATACCGATTGTTGCTTATGAGGAGAGAAATAGCTTGGTTGTATTTCAAAATTTTGTTAGATTTTGCTCTATGTGGTGAGTTTTATTTTTTTAAATCGTGTTTTTAGATCTGGACACGCGTAAGATACCTGGCAGGAGGTTATGCAAGGGAGGTAGAGGTGCAGGGTGGTTTGTTATTGTTTGTCTGATTAAATTACAAGTTTTGTCCTTTATCTTTATACAACTTTTCAGGCGGTGTCCTTTTTAATGAATGTTGACAGGCGGTGTCCTTTACTAGGTATTTTGTTGCAAGTTTAGTCCTTTACACCTAACCCAGTTAAAAAACCCTATTAATTGTTGGGTGTAAAGGACTAAACTTGCAACAAAATACATAGATAAAGGACTAAACTTGCAACAAAATGCCTAATAAAGGACACCGCCTGTCAACAATTAACAGGGTTTTTTGACTGGGTTGGGTGTAAAGGACTAAACTTGCAATAAAATACCTAGTAAAGGACACCGCCTGTCAATATTCGTTAAAAAGTACACCGCTTGAAAAATGGTATAAAGATAAAGGACAAACTTGTAATTTTTCCTTAGCTCTATCATTAAACAAGAGACACAAGGCTTTTTTTTACAATCTGATGTACTTTGATTATTTATTACAATAGATAAAAGAGATATTCTATTTTTGGCACATATTTCGACTAGGGTGCTGCTAAATTTACCCTCTTTTCTACTGAACATACCTCCTACAACTTTCAAATTAATATAATTCAAACCCTTTTGTTTTTCTTTCATTTTTTATCTTTAATGATTATTATTATTAGTATTTGTTTTTAAAACATCATTTTATTTAAAAAGAAACCTTTTTTTTATTATTTGAAAAATAATCGTTTTCTTACGTTTTAAACTAAAGCGAGTCATTTTAATTTTGAAATGGGATTTTTTGTTCATAGCGGCTTGAAGTGGGTATTCGAATTAAGTTTGTATAAACAATAATACATAAAAATTTAAATGAGGCTTTAAAGCCAGCCAACTTAAATAACGTTTTATTTTCTTTTTGCGTCTTATTACTTTTAATAAATAAAAGTTGTTAATTATATTAAAAAACATTTTAATAAAATAATAATACTAATAAAAATAGAAATAGAAAGATTAGAGAACTAAAATACAAAATAAATAAAAAATATATAATCAACTGTTTATTTTTCCAAAAAAAAAAAGGTTTTGAAACTTTTTAATTGTATAAAAAGTATCTTTTTAATAATTTTAATGACGTTTTATAGAAACATAATAAAATACTAGTAAGAGAAAGTGTCTTCAAATTATAGAAACATAATAGTCTTCATAAACGATAATCTTCCTTTGGAACCAATCTTACTACTTATTTCAAACAAAAAGCCAAACTTATCACAAATGAATAAATCCTTTGTCTTGTTCTAGATTAAACCATCAGTATTCATTAATAATTCATTAACTACAAAAGAAATGCACAGATTCATCTCGATTAAACCTCCGTATTCATTAATAACAAAAGAAATACACAGATTCATACCAATAAAAATATATTAAGGTGATGGGAAGCAATACCTTTGTTCGGTTGTTGATGCACTTGCTGGATTAATCAGTTAAACGTACCGATTGAATCCTTCACAGTTGTTGATGCAGTTGCTGGAGTGATTCACGAAGATAGATGGGCGGTTCATTGTGGTACCGATTGAATCCTTCATGGTTGTCGAGATACGAAGGAGATAAATATTATATTTGAAGAATTTGGGTTTGAAATTGAAAACATACGAAGGAGATAAGAGATACGTTTACCTGGCTTGAAACCCTAGACCAGACGGCCGGAGGCCATGGCTTGAAACCCTGATACTGAGAGCTTCTTTATTTGAAGATTATTAAAGAGAGTGATCGAAACCTGCATTTAGAGAGAGAGAGAGTTGAGAGAGAAATGGATTAGAGAGAGTAATTGATTGAAGAAGATGGTATCTTATATATCTGGAGCCATAATTTTGAATTTTGAATTTGGAGCCATAATATTGAATCGTCAGAGGTTTTGAAGTTTGAATTTTGAATCATCAGTGAGTGATTTGATTACAGTGGTTTGAATTTTGAATCATCAGTGGCTTGAAGTTTGAATTTTGAATCATCAGTGGCTTGAATGGACAGTGGTTTTTTTATTACAGAGGTTTTGAATGGGCAATGGTTTAAATGTGGGCCAGCTTTGAAATTTAAAGTCTTTATATATTAGCCTTTATGATGTAATAATGACATAAGAAAAGCCTTGTTGGACATGCTCTCAAGCTAACACATCAGCTTTTCTTATGTCACTTAGATTTCTCCTTTTATAGAAAGTATAGATAGATTTACATCATTAGTTATCTAGTGTTAAACAAGCTCCACAAGTTGGTTTTTCCTGTTTCTGTTGTCAAAATTTTAGTAAAACATTTTTATAGTTTTCAAATAATACGTTGAAAACTTGCAACAAATCATGCCACATATACATATAGCTCATCAAATGCAGAACTTTATAAGTAATAGTGACCAAACCAACCATTGCTATACCGAGTAGCTCACTTCCGTGTGAAAGTTAATGTTTCAGACAAATGTAACAAGAGAGCCACCATCACACTTCCCTCAAGATAGCCAATAATGGCCGGTGGCGGTTATCTCGGCTGAGTGAGAACACCTTATTTTCTAATGTAGTTCTCGCATCACCGATAGTTTTCGCATGGTCAACTAATGGAATTCATGCATGACTTGACATGGTGAAGTTTTTGCATGACCTAGTTCTCACATGATATAGATTCCGCATGGGGTTACAACATCTGAAAAAGGGTTCGCATGGTTTAGATTTCTCCTGGGATGTTTTTGCATGTGAGGATTCAGAAAAGAAGAAGAAAACAAACCCTATTTTCAAGAGGTGTCGTTGGATCATTAATATTATTAGTTTTGAGTAAAGTGCAATTTGTCTCCCTGAGGTTTGGTCCAGATTGTCGTCTGACTGGATGTACTTCATTTTTTGCCCGCTTAGACCCTAACGTAGTTATTTCATTGCCACATGCCCCCAACGTTAGTCAACTGTTAGTTTGACTATCCAAGTGGGGTTAGATGGTTAATTCGCATACTAACCCAAGTATATAATCCATACCCCACCCTTAACCACCAGACCATACACTAATCCACAACCTACCACCACCGCAAGCCACCGTGTTCCGCCTAACCACCGTCACAACTCCACTTCTCCGGCACCGATAACCCCAAATTGCCTGACATCGATAAGGAAAAGATACCGACTGTTGATTATCTCAAAATTATGAGGCGAAGATACCGATTGTTGCTTATGAGGAGAGAAATAGCTTGGTTGTATCTCAAAATTTTGTTAGATTTTGCTCTATGTGGTGAGTTTTATTTTTTTTAAATCGTGTTTTTAGATCTGGACACGCGTAAGATACCATGGCAGGAGGTTATGCAAGGGAGGTAGAGGTGCAGGGTGGTTTGTTATTGTTTGTCTGATTAAATTACAAGTTTTGTCCTTTATCTTTATACCACTTTTCAGGCGGTGTCCTTTTTAATGAATGTTGACAGGCGGTGTCCTTTACTAGGTATTTTGTTGCAAGTTTAGTCCTTTACACCTAACCCAGTTAAAAAACCCTGTTAATTGTTGGGTGTAAAGGACTAAACTTGCAACAAAATACCTAGATAAAGGACTAAACTTGCAACAAAATGCCTAATAAAGGACACCGCCTGTCAACAATTAACGGGGTTTTTTAACTGGGTTGGGTGTAAAGGACTAAACTTGCAATAAAATACCTAGTAAAGGACACCGCCTGTCAATATTCATTAAAAAGGACACCGCTTGAAAAGTGGTATAAAGATAAAGGACAAAACTTGTATTTTTTCCTTAGTTCTATCATTAAACAAGAGACACAAGGCTTTTTTTTACAATCTGATGTACTTTGATTATTTATTACAATAGATAAAAGAGATATTCTATTTTTGGCACATATTTCGATTAGGGTGCTGCTAAATTTACCCTCTTTTCTACTTAACATACCTCCTTCAACTTTCAAATTAATATAATTCAAACCCTTTGGTTTTTCTTTCATTTTTTATCTTTAATGATTATTATTATTAGTATTTGTTTTTAAAACATCATTTTATTTAAAAAGAAACCTTTTTTTATTATTTGAAAAATAATCGTTTTCTTACGTTTTAAACTAAAGCGAGTCATTTTAATTTTGAAATGGGATTTTTTGTTCATAGCGGCTTGAAGTGGGTATTCGAATTAAGTTTGTATAAACAATAATACATAAAAATTTAAATGAGGCTTTAAAGCTAGCCAACTTAAATAACGTTTTATTTTCTTTTTGCGTCTTATTACTTTTAATAAATAAAAGTTGTTAATTATATTAAAAAACATTTTAATAAAATAATAATACTAATAAAAATAGAAATAGAAAGATTAGAGAACTAAAATACAAAATAAATAAAAAATATATAATCAACTGTTTATTTTTCCAAAAAAAAAAGTTTTGAAACTTTTTAATTGTATAAAAAGTATCTTTTTAATAATTTTAATGACGTTTTATAGAAACATAATAAAATACTAGTAAGAGAAAGTGTCTTCAAATTATAGAAACATAATAGTCTTCATAAACGATAATCTTCCTTTGGAACCAATCTTACTACTTATTTCAAACAAAAAGCCAAACTTATCACAAATGAATAAATCCTTTGTCTTGTTCTAGATTAAACCATCAGTATTCATTAATAATTCATTAACTACAAAAGAAATGCACAGATTCATCTCGAGTAAACCTCCGTATTCATTAATAACAAAAGAAATACACAGATTCATACCAATAAAAATATATTAAGGTGATGGGAAGCAATACCTTTGTTCGGTTGTTGATGCACTTGCTGGATTAATCAGTTAAACGTACCGATTGAATCCTTCACAGTTGTTGATGCAGTTGTTGGAGTGATTCACGAAGATAGATGGGCGGTTCATTGTGGTACCGATTGAATCCTTCATGGTTGTCGAGATACGAAGGAGATAAATATGATATTTGAAGAATTTGGGTTTGAAATTGAAAACATACGAAGGAGATAAGAGATACGTTTACCTGGCTTGAAACCCTAGACCAGACGGCCGGAGGCCATGGCTTGAAACCCTGATACTGAGAGCTTCTTTATTTGAAGATTATTAAAGAGAGTGATCGAAACCTGCATTTAGAGAGAGAGAGAGTTGAGAGAGAAATGGATTAGAGAGAGTAATTGATTGAAGAAGATGGTATCTTATATATCTGGAGCCATAATTTTGAATTTTGAATTTGGAGCCATAATATTGAATCGTCAGAGGTTTTGAAGTTTGAATTTTGAATCATCAGTGAGTGATTTGATTACAGTGGTTTGAATTTTGAATCATCAGTGGCTTGAAGTTTGAATTTTGAATCATCAGTGGCTTGAATGGACAGTGGTTTTTTTATTACAGAGGTTTTGAATGGGCGATGGTTTGAATGTGGGCCAGCTTTGAAATTTATAGTCTTTATATATTAGCCTTTATGATGTAATAATGACATAAGAAAAGCCTTGTTGGACATGCTCTCAAGCTAACACATCAGCTTTTCTTATGTCACTTGGATTTCTCCTTTTATAGAAAGTATAGATAGATTTACATCATTAGTTATCTAGTGTTAAACAAGCTCCACAAGTTGGTTTTTCTTGTTTCTGTTGTCAAAATTTTAGTAAAACATTTTTATAGTTTTCAAATAATACGTTAAAAACTTGCAACAAATCATGCCACATATACATATAGCTCATCAAATGCAGAACTTTATAAGTAATAGTGACCAAACCAACAATTGCTATACCGAGTAGCTCACTTCCGTGTGAAAGTTAATGTTTCAGACAAATGTAATAAGAGAGCCACCATCACACTTCCCTCAAGATAGCCAATAATGGCCGGTGGCGGTTATCTAGGCTGAATGAGAACACCTTATTTCTAATGTAGTTCTCGCATCACCGATAGTTTTCGCATGGTCAACTAATGGAATTCATGCTTGACTTGACATGGTGAAGTTTTTGCATGACCTAGTTCTCACATGATATAGATTCCGCATGGGGTTACAATATCTGAAAAGGGTTCGCATGCTTTAGATTTCTCCTGGGATGTTGTAACACCTCGAAATTTTGTGTCCAATAATGTGTCAACACGTGTCATTAGTTTACACGTGGCATTAGATATTCAATAAAGGACTAAAGTTGACAAACCTTGAAAGTATGTAAATTCGAGGGTTATAAATGTCAACAAAGGGTAAATATACTGTATAGTAACCCTAAACGATGCTCGTACCTTCAAACGAATAAATCATGGATCGTACGGAAGCGAAACGCGGAAGAAAGTGAGATATCACAAGCTGCAGGGGTTAACTGTGTCAACATGTTTAATTATACCCTCTGAGTGACCCTTTGACGAACCCGAGGCTTTGTAACAGTAAAATACGCTCACTAAAATGTACTATATAAACTTCGCAAAGTTCCGTTCTAGAACGAGAAAGTTATGATCAAATTCGTACGAGAAGGGTTAAAAGCGTCAACAATGAAAGTTAAGGCTTTCCAAATAATTAACAAACTAACCGGGGACTTAACAATGCGGGTAAATAACACGAGGCCCTTAGTTGTAAATAATTGAGGACCAAATCGCAAAGTTACCCCTTCAAACCCGAAAGGTCAGGTTAATAATTATTAAAGATTTTGTTAATAATTACTAAAGATTTTGTTAATAATTAGTAAAGATTTTGTTAATAATTACTAAAGATTTTGTTAATAATTACTAAAGATTTTGTTATTAATTACCAAGATTTTGTCATGATTATAAAAGATTCAAAAATCTTGGAAAACTGATCTAACGCGGGCCGCGTAAAGAAATTGGGTTAGTTTACGCGGGCCGCGAGCCTGCTGTATTTACGTGCCTGATTTGAGGATCCAGGCGACCCGCGTACAAGGCAGCCTGATCTCCCATGCGGGCCGCGTGGAGGTCCCAGATGCAGAAAAATACTTAACTTGGCTGTTCAACCTTCTAAACACCATAGGATGCATTTAAACCCTTCCAATTGGCCCCTAAACAACCCCTAAGCATTAGGAACACATGTTGGAAGGTTGTGGTTAGTTGGGGGACTTGTGTGTCAAAGAGTTGTGGTGAAAACTTTACTATAAAAGGCCATGTTAAGTTCACAAATGAATCACAACTCAAAACACATCTCCTGATCATTCCTGGAGCTCTCAAGCTGTTCTTCTAACTTCCTAAGTCGTGCATAAGCTTCTGTAAGTTGCCTAACCCTTTGTGGTTTAGTTTTTCCATAGTTTTAGCCCAAAAGTCAATCCGTCGTAACTAACGATTGACTTTGCGATAAATCACGAATGGTCCAGTGAATTGTCGAATCAAAAGTAGTTATGTGTTGGTATTTATGTGGGTAATAAACCCTCAAAAGGGTTCCCCCTGATCACCACTCTGACTAGTTCAAATGTCGAGTCAAACGTCCACTTAAAAAGTCAACAGAAAGCCATTTTGCGATCTTGTACATAATCTGTAATATAGATGCTATGAAACCTGTTTTGATGATCATAAAACACGATAATAAGTATATAAACTAGTCTACGCATGTTTTATCCGACCATTTGCTATATTGACCCGGTTCGGAACCGAAAGTCGCAAAAGTTTGACTTTTGCATTGACTTCAGTTCTGACCCGTTAAAGTTCGATTTAGATATGCCTTAGGACTGTCTTAGGACCAGGTTACATGATAGTATAAACCTCTGTAACCGGTTCGTTGTTTGTCCGAGTCTTTTACACATTTCCGTTAATTACTTAAAAGTTGACCGTAACGCCCTTTATAAATTTAAACGAGGTTTTCGGACATGTGAACGGATCATGACCTTGGTTACTGAATTCTAAGCATGTCCCTAAAATTTCATGTCAATCTGAGGTCCAGAATAAGAGTTATGCCAATTAGCGCAAATTGCGAAACTTTAGTAATTAAATAGCGCAATTAGCATAATGCCTATCTAAACCCGGATTTCGACACCAAACCTTTTACTCACTGATGTAAAATAATATTTTGGGATTTTTTAAAGATTTTTAATTATTTTTTTTCCTTGCTCATAACCTGCGGTTATGGCTACGGTTCGGTAAATACCGAATATGCCCTTTTCGGCCATAAATCGAGTTCTATAAGGTCTTTTGACCCGATTCCAGTTGCTACTGATTTTAAATAATAAATAAAGTATTTTAGACTTTATAAACTGATTAGGAAACTCAGATTCCCTGTAGAACTCTAAAACCTCTTTAATAATCTTTAAAAAGACCGAAATACCCCTACGGGGCATATTATTAACTTAAACTCGTTACGGGCATTATGGAAGGTATCCTACTGATACCACAACCTCTTTAAAGTGTATTGACTTAGGAAAGCAGTGTAGGACTCTAACGGATTCCCGTTGCGTCTTTTGCACGCACGGTTCGGCTTATGTAACTAGTTTACATAATTTAGCCGAAACGGGTCAAACTATATTGTTTTAACCCCAAAATCCAGAGTATGATTGTTATACCCATATGAAACAAGTCTTCAAACTTGTTGGGTCAAAATCACACTCCATTCACGGTTTTCGCCTTTCACGCGATTAAACCGTAACAATTCTTTAAGACTAACCGGTCTAAGCTTAGGCTTAATTAAAGACCCGTTAGCATTCTAATTGGTTATTTATACCATCGTTCCAGACTAGAGCCTTCCGGTAAATTGTACCTACGCTTACTTAAGTGAATACGGCTGAGTTATTATTCTTGCTATTTTAAGACAGGAGCTAGCTCAGGTAAATACTCTTAACTTATTTTCCCTATACGGGCTTGGGATACGGTATAATAATACCGCTTGGTCGGGTATTGAATATTTAATCGGATTGTGATTAAGTTATTGAGGTAACCCGGTTTGATCTGTATTGTTTGAAATAAAAGCCTTTAGGGGTTAATGACCATGTCCCGGATATCATCGACATCATTGTATTATAAAATGGTCACGCCTTATGCACGGGGTGTAGGCATACACCTGACAGTTGCATAAGGGAAACGGTATCTCACGCTCAGTGGGCCTATACTTGTGACGTGTCTGTTAATCTTGACTCGGTTTCTACATCGGGCCCTGAACGTACAACGAACATGTAAATCTGTATACAAGATCATAATTATGATTGTCTCAAGTTATAAAAGATTAATTTTGCCTCTGTGCATTTTAATCAAAGTGTCAAAAATAATTTGTGCCTGGTGCATCTAAATCAATTTTCCTAAACTCTTTTCAAATGAGTCAGCTGAGTGTATTTACCAGTGAAAACTGACGTATTTTCAAAAGTCTAAGTGACAGGTACAAGTACGTAATAGGCTGGAAGCTGCTCAGGACATTAATAAGGAATCTTGCAAGTTCTAGGCGTCTAAAGTCTGTAGAACAATGTTTATAGATCTGCCTGTGGATCCCTTACTTTCCGTTGTAATACTTGGATATTACTTTTATTCGGAATATAATATATTTATCTTTTGCTTCCGCTGTGCATTCATATATATTGTGTGGTTTGACTATATTGTTGCCAACTACGTCACGGAAATCCCCCACCGGGCCCACCGGTGAGACACGTGGAAATCGGGGTGTGACAGATGTTTTTGCATGTGAGGATTCAGAAAAGAAGAAGAAAACAAACCCTATTTTCAAGAGGTGTCGTTGGATCATTAATATTATTAGTTTTGAGTAAAGTGCAATTTGTCTCCCTGAGGTTTGGTCCAGATTGTCGTCTGACTGGATGTACTTCATTTTTTGCCCGCTTAGACCCTAACGTAGTTATTTCATTGCCACATGCCCCCAACGTTAGTCAACTGCTAGTTTGACTATCCAAGTGGGGTTAGATGGTTAATTCGCATACTAACCCAAGTATATAATCCATACCCCACCCTTAACCACCAGACCATACACTAATCCACAACCTACCACCACTGCAAGCCACCGTGTTCCGCCTAACCACCGTCACAACTCCACTTCTCCGGCACCGATAACCCCAAATTGCCTGACATCGATAAGGAAAAGATACCGACTGTTGATTATCTCAAAATTATGAGGCGAAGATACCGATTGTTGCTTATGAGGAGATAAATAGCTTGGTTGTATCTCAAAATTTTGTTAGATTTTGCTCTATGTGGTGAGTTTTATTTTTTTTAAATCGTGTTTTTAGATCTGGACACGCGTAAGATACCATGGCAGGAGGTTATGCAAGGGAGGTAGAGGTGCAGGGTGGTTTGTTATTGTTTGTCTGATTAAATTACAAATTTTGTCCTTTATCTTTATACCACTTTTCAGGCGGTGTCCTTTTTAATGAATGTTGACAGGCGGTGTCCTTTACTAGGTATTTTGTTGCAAGTTTAGTCCTTTACACCTAACCCAGTTAAAAAACCCTGTTAATTGTTGGGTGTAAAGGACTAAACTTGCAACAAAATACCTAGATAAAGGACTAAACTTGCAACAAAATGCCTAATAAAGGACACCGCCTGTCAACAATTAACAGGGTTTTTTAACTGGGTTGGGTGTAAAGGACTAAACTTGCAATAAAATACCTAGTAAAGGACACCGCCTGTCAATATTCGTTAAAAAGGACACCGCTTGAAAAGTGGTATAAAGATAAAGGACAAAACTTGTATTTTTTCCTTAGTTCTATCATTAAACAAGAGACACAAGGCTTTTTTTTACAATCTGATGTACTTTGATTATTTATTACAATAGATAAAAGAGATATTCTATTTTTGGCACATATTTCGATTAGGGTGCTGCTAAATTTACCCTCTTTTCTACTGAACATACCTCCTTCAACTTTCAAATTAATATAATTCAAACCCTTTTGTTTTTCTTTCATTTTTTATCTTTAATGATTATTATTATTAGTATTTGTTTTTAAAACATCATTTTATTTAAAAAGAAACCTTTTTTTATTATTTGAAAAATAATCGTTTTCTTACGTTTTACGCTAAAGCGAATCATTTTAATTTTGAAATGGGATTTTTTGTTCATAGCGGCTTGAAGTGGGTATTCGAATTAAGTTTGTATAAACAATAATACATAAAAATTTAAATGAGGCTTTAAAGCCAGCCAACTTAAATAACGTTTTATTTTCTTTTTGCGTCTTATTACTTTTAATAAATAAAAGTTGTTAATTATATTAAAAAACATTTTAATAAAATAATAATACTAATAAAAATTGAAATAGAAAGATTAGAGAACTAAAATACAAAATAAATAAAAAATATATAATTAACTGTTTATTTTTTCAAAAAAAAAAGTTTTGAAACTTTTTAATTGTATAAAAAGTATCTTTTTAATAATTTTAATGACGTTTTATAGAAACATAATAAAATACTAGTAAGAGAAAATGTCTTCAAATTATAGAAACATATAGTCTTCAAAAACAATATTTGAATTGTTTAGATGGGTGAAATTTGACAACTTTTAAACTTTGTTTTTAGAAAGGAAGGTATAACTAGTAAAAAAGGGAGTGCATTTAGCCAACCCCTTTGGATTATTATTGGAAAATTTACAATTTTGTCCTTTATCTTTATACCACTTTTCAGGCGGTGTCCTTTTTAACGAATGTTGACAGGCTGTGTCCTTTACTAGGTATTTTGTTGCAAGTTTAGTCCTTTACACCCAACCGAGTTAAAAAAACCCTGTTAATTGTTGGGTGTAAAGGACTAAACTTGCAACAAAATACCTAGGTAAAGGACTAAACTTGCAACAAAATACCTAGTAAAGGACACCGTCTGTCAACATTTAACAGGGTTTTTTAACTGGGTTGGGTGTAAAGGACTAAACTTGCAACAAAATACATAGTAAAGGACACTGCCTGTCAACATTCGTTAAAAAGGACATCGCCTGAAAAGTGGTATAAAGATAAAGGACAAAACTTGTAATTTTTCCATTATTATTTGCTCCTCATTCTGCTCCTTGTAATCAGCCGAACAAATTGTTTTCTTTTTGCATATATAGGTTTTTTCCATTTTTGTGTAATATACACCTTCATTCTAATGCAAATACAAGCTCACGATCCATAAGAACTTTTAGGGAACCAGAGCAGTGTTAGAACAAAGAAGTAACCATTCAAACAAAACTCCGATCCTACGAACCAAAATCAAACAGCCGTCACAATGGCCGACGACGAATTAAAAAACCACAAACTAAGAGAGTAACATCGATCATAACTCGCCTTTTTATATTCACGCTTCCGGTTATCCAAGCCAAATGCACGTTAACGACTCTCTCATCGAAAACAACTACATTGATTGGGCTCAAGAGATGATCAATTTTTTGTTTGCAAAAAAACAAATCTGGATTCATCGATGGGAGCATGAAGAAACTAGAACCAACACCAACCGAATGCATGCCGTGGATGAGGTGTGATGCCATGATCAAAGGATGGCTGAACACATCCGTGGAGAAAAAGATCCGAAACAACGTAAAATACACGAGCACCGCGGAAGAAATATTGTCGGATTTGAATGAGAGGTTTGGGAAGGAAAGCGCTCCTCGAACGTATGAATTAAAACAGAATCTCACCAACATTTGACAAGGCGGGGCGTTAATCTCATTCTACTACACCAAATTACGGGTGTTATGGGATGTGATCCAATCCGTTATGCCGGTTCCAATGTGCTCATGTATGTTGGATAATCTTGACATGGGTTGTGGGCTTTATTTGGTTCGGAAGTGTTTTCCTTTGTTGGTCAAATAATGAGTTAGTAGTGTTTTGTTTAATGGGTCAAATAATGGGTCATAGCCCAACTAGAGTATGTGAGTCCATGAGTATGCACGTGAGTTTGTTGGAAGAGAGCTGAAAAGCTGCACTTTGGAAAGCTGCACGTTGGAATAAGAGTCGGTCATCATGAATACCGGTTCTTTAGGAGAAAAGTAGTATTTATTGTTTTTTTTTGAAAGAGTCATTGTTTACGTTGAAGTGTAATGCCTGTATAAGGCTTATTTGGATAATGAATAAAGTAATCAGCTTTTCCTTGTTTACTCTCTACAACACACAATCTTTTCCTTTTCATTTTATTATTCAGTTTATATATTACATCCTTTTACACAAGTGTTTGTATTCTTGGAGTGTGTTTGATCTTGACATGAACCAACATTTGGTATCAGAGCCCATAGGGCTCGATCCTTGGAAGATAGCAGCAGTATGATAAGCGAGTTTATGTAAAGATCTCGCGAGAAAGAAACTAGAAAGAAGGCTGATATAGTTCAGCGAAGAAAGCAGAGAAAGAAGAAAGAAAGATGCAACCTGCGTGAGAAAGAGAAAGAAGAAAGTTCGGTGCCGTGAGAAAGAAAAAAAATGCAGGTGCAACTCAGGAAGAAAAATCAGGAAGAAAGAGACCGAGAAAGAAGAAATCGACAAAGAAAGAAAGGTCAGTCGATTCGAACGGGAAAAAGAAAGTGAAGAATGGCGATGATACAAGCAAAAGAAACAGGCTCGATGTCTTACCAAGTTCCGACTTTGACCTCAACCAATTATCCGATATGGGCTATCAAGGTTAAGTCTATTTTGGATGCACATGGTCTTTTGGAGACGATCGAACCGAGGGCATTAGGTGAAGACCCAGACTCGAAGAAATCAAAACAAGCGCTCGCCTTCCTATTTCAAGCTATACCGGAGGAGATGGTGTTGCAAATGTCGAGTTACACGGACCCGAAGAAAGTATGGGATGGCTTAAAAACACGATACTTGGGCGTAGATCGAGTGAGGGCGGCTCGAATTGCAACATTGAGAAGAGAGCTTGAGGGTTTGCGGTTGAAGGAAGGAGAACTCGTTGATGATGGTGCTTCTAAGGTGAGTGGATTGGTTTCAACGTTGAGGGGTCTCGGGCACGAAATTGAAGAAGAATAAATGGTAAGAAGGCTACTTGATGCAATGCCAAAGTCCTATCTTCAGATTGTAACTTCAATTGAGCAATGTTTTAATTTGGACATGCTCTTTGATGAAGTAGTTGGAAGGCTTAAGATACATGAAGAACGACGAAAAAGCCTTGGTGAAAAAGGAGGAAGAGCAAGGCCAACTTTTGATGGCCGAACAAAAGTATGGTGAAAGTAGCGGACGAGGAAGAGGTCGCCGAAGAGGCTACGGTAGACGTGAGAGAGGTCGAGGAAGAGGTACGGGTCGAGGTGGTGATAAAAGCAGGTTTTGGAGTTTCAATTGTGGAGCATTTGGGCATTTTGGTTACGAGTGCACTAAATGGAAGGATGAAGAGAAAGAAGCAAATCTTACCAAGGAGGAAGAACCGACATTGCTTTGAAGAAACGGGTCGATGTCAAGATTATGGGGGTGATTGTTGGATAATCTTGACATGGGTAGTGGGCTTTATTTGGTTCGGAAGTGTTTTCCTTTGTTGGTCAAATAATGAGTTAGTAGTGTTTTGTTTAATGGGTCAAATAATGGGTCGTAGCCCAACTAAAGTATGTGAGTCCATGAGTATGCACGTGAGTTTGTTGGAAGAGAGCTGAAAAGCTGCACCTAGGAAAGCTGCACGTTGGAATAAGAGTCGGTCATCATGAATACCGGTTCTTTAGGAGAGAAGTAGTATTTTAGTGTTTTTTTTTTGAAAGAGTCATTGTTTACGTTGAAGTGTAATGCCTATATAAGGCTTATTTGGATAATGAATAAAGTAATCAGCTTTTCCTTGTTTACTCTCTGCAGCACACAATCTTTTCCTTTTCATTTTATTATTCAATTTATATATTACATCCTTTTACACGAGTGTTTGTATTCTTGGAGTGTGTTTGATCTTGACCTGAACCAACAATGTAAAGGTTGTTCATGCAATATTGGTAAGCGATTGATAGAACTACAAGAAAAAGAATAACTTTACGAGTTTTTGCTCGGACTCGACAACGAGTTTGCAACTATAAGAACACAGATCCTTGCCATGAAGCCAACGCCATCCCTTGGCACCGCGTATCATCTCGTTGCCGAATATGAGCAACAAAGGATGATTGTTGCTGCCAACAGACCCACCATTAATGCCACGACCTTCTAGGACATTTTCTCAAGCAAGCGAGAAGGTAGTTCGGGTCAACAAGTCAACAAATTCAGACCAAAAGAAGGAAGACGCGATGTTGTAGATCGGGTGGAACATTGTGATTTTTATGGGAAAGATGGACCTAATAAGGATGGGTGTTTTAAACGAATTGAATACCCGAATTAGTGGCCAGCAAAGGGAGGAAAATGTGAAAAGGCGAATCCTAAGGCGGTATGTGTCGAAACCAATTTAAGCCCTATACAAGGACTTGCGAACGATCAGTACTAATATTTTATAAAATTGTTTGCAAAAGAGAATAGTGAATCAAATGATGTCACACCACCACTAGCTAACATGACAGGTAAACCTTATAGAGGTAATAAATGGGTTATAGATTCGGGAGCCACTAATCATATAACTTGTGAGGCTTCCATCCTTGAAAATCATTTTAAAAAATCTCATGAGCTTCCAGGTACTATAGCAAATGGTGAGTATGTTTCTGTTGAAGGAAGGGGAGACCACACTTTACCAAACGGAACCAAGATCAAAGGAGTTTTATACGTTCCTAATTTTAATTACAAATTAATGTTTGTTGGCAAACTGACAAGAGACCTTCAGTGTGTCGTGACTTCTTTTCCTGATTTTTGTGTTATGTATGGGTTGCGTTCGAGGACATTGATTGGAGTGGGTAAGTGCAATGGTGGTCTTTATCAGATGGATGGATGGTGGAAAGCAAGAAACAAGCAATGATGTCTACAGTTGATGTATGGCATAAGCGTTTGGGTTATTCTTCACATTCCAAACTATCTCGTGTTGATTTTCTCAAAAATGTCTCAATGAACTCTAAGAACTTGGTTTGTGATTCTTGTTCAAAAGCAAAACATAAGAGATTGCCTTTTCCGGTTAGTACAATTAAAACAAATGCATGTTTTGATTTATTGCATTGTGATATATGAGGAAGATACCGTACACCCTCCTTTACAAATGCCAGTTATTTCTTAACTATAGTAGACGATTATAGTCGAGTCGTTTGGGTCTTTCTTTTAAGACATAAACATGAAGTAAAGGATTGATAGATTTCCACAAGATGGTAAAGACTCAATTTGAAATAAATATTAAAAGAATAAGGTGTCATAATGGGGGGGGGGATTACATCAAATCATATGCATGAATTTTATGCTAAAGAAGGAATTGTGTTGGAAACGACTTGTCCACACACCCCCAACAAATAGCGTGGTTGAGCGCAAGCATAGAACTTGCTTGAAACAGCACGTGCCCTCAACTTTGAAGCAAACATGCCCACAAGGTTTTGGGGAAAATGCGTTTTAGCCGCCGCTTACATCATAAACCACATTCCCTCTAAAGCGATTAATAATAGAACCCCATACGAAATCATATACGATCAAGAACACGATTTTGATCATTTGAAGGTTTTTGGTTGCCTAGCCTACTACAGGAGCGTTGAAACAAAAGGGGATAAATTTGAAGCCAGGGGGGACCAGATATATTTTTAGGATATCTACCGAGAACAAAAGGTTAAAGAATATATTATTTAAAGAATAAAAAAAATTATTAGGGTATACGGAGTGGGGTGTGGCAAAGTGTGGCAAACTTAGTTTGCCAATTGGTAACACCATCGCCAACATAGTTTGCCACTCAAAAGTTTGCCAAATCGGTGTAGGCTTGCCGAAGTGGTGAAGGGAGGAAAGGAGAGAGAGAAATGGGGTGTGTGTGGTGGGGTCCATATCATTTCAACCAATCACACCTTTTTCATTTTTTTAAATAGTTTACCACTTCACCAAGTGTCTAACTATTGCCAACACTTTTGAGCGTAGTTTACCACTTTAACATGGCACACACTAATTGGTTGATTTTTTAGTTTGCCACTTTCAAGTGTCTAACCACTCCTTAGAGCATTCACATCCATACCACTAAATTCTGTGTGTGGAGTTTTTATAATATAAAAAGTATAAAAAGTGGTTGTGAGTGGAGGAGAGAGAAAATGTTACTGTTCATCTGTATATTTGGGGGGACACTGTTCACCCCCTATAATTTTTTAATATATTTTGAAAGTGGTTGTGAGTGGAAGAGAGAGAAAATGTAATGATAAAGATATAAAAAATATTATTTAATTGAAAATGAGAGAGAAAATGTAGTGTTTTTTAGTGTAATTTAAAATGAAAATATGATGGAATGGATGTGAATGATCTTATACCCTTATCTCTAAAGGATGTAAAATTTGTGGAAAATATTTTTTCCTCCTCCACCAATGAGAATCTTGATAACAGTGAAGAACTAGAAATATTTAAAGATGATTATGTTAGAGATTTTGTGACAAATGAAAAGGCTAGCACCACCAAAATGCAAAATCCTATTCAAACAGATTGTTCATCGGCCCAAAATTCCATTGATGAAACCTTGGGCCAGCCACCTGTTGATGAAGGTTCAGCCCAACAAGACCTATCCACTCACACTAATGTAATTCAAGAGCCCATCCTTGAAGCCCAAACCACATTTTTTGAAAATATTAGCCAAACTATTCACGAAGAAAATGAAAGTGAAAATGTTGACAACATAGAACAACCTAGAGAACGAAGACAAAGGTCACAACCGAAACATCCAGAAGATTATGCCGTCAAGCTTCCTCCATCTGTTAACCATGCACAACCCACTAACAATCATGAGTCCTCAACGGTACACCCTTTAGCTAATTATGTTGCAGATGACAAGTTTTCTAATTCTCACACAGCTTTTCTAGCGGCCATCAGTTCAAAAGATGAGCCGAAACATTTTGGTCAAGCTATACATGATGCTAAATGGAGAGATGCTATGACAAGGGAGATACAGGCTCTTGAAGAAAATGGAACATGGACCCTTGAAGAATCACCCAAGGGGAAACATGCCATCAATTCAAAATAGGTCTATAAAATAAAATATAAACCAAATGGGAAAGTAGAAAGATACAAGGTACGTCTCGTCGCAAAGGGTTTCACCCAAATGGAGGGCTGGATTTTCATGACACGTTTGCACCAGTTGCCAAACTTGTGACAGTCAGAAGTCTCCTCGCTATTGCAACAAAAAAAAGGATGGGCCATTCAACAACTTGACGTAAATAATGGTTTTCTCCATGGTGATTTAAACGAGGATGTCTACAGGAAGATGCCTCAAGGATTTGACAAAAAAGGGAGGAACCAAAGTTTGCAAGCTTAAGAAATCTCTTTACGGCTTGAAATAAGGTTCGAGAAATTGGAATAAAAAAATTCACAGGTGCACTTCAGAAAATAGAATTCAAACAATCAAATGCGGATCATTCACTTTTTATATACAAGAAAGGTGATGCTTATGTCGCAACACTTATTTATGTTGATGATGACATTATCTTGGTGGGAAATGATCTAAACAAAATACAAGAAACCAAAGACTACCTCGACAAGGAATTTAGCATTAAAGATCTTGGCCCTCTAAAATATTTTTTGGGCATCGAGGTGGCCCGTATAAAAGAGGGCTTAGTATTGAGTCAAGGGAAGTACACTCTTGACATCCTAGAAGATTCTGGCATGCTCGGTTGTCGACCTAGTTCATTTCGTATGGAACAAAATCTGAAGTTAACTAAATATGACGATGATCACCATGTCAATGCAAGCAAATATCAAAGACTTATGGGGAGACTTCTCTATCTACATGCTACGATGCCCGATATCACCTATTCTATGAATGTCCTAAGCCAATTTGTTAGTGACCCATGACAAAGCCATATGGATGCAGGGACACGAGTTTTGCGGTATCTCAAGGCCACTCCGGGCCAAGGCATATTTCTGCCAAAAGAAGGGGGTATGAACCTTATCGCCTACTGTGATTCGGATTGGTTTGGGTGCCAGTTTACGAGGAGGTTGTGAACCGGATATTTACTTCTTTTGGGAGGCGCCGGTATCTTGGAAATCAAAGAAACAATCTATTGTTTCCTGCTCCTCCGCCGAAGCGGACTATCGCACCATGGCGAGTATCGTTAACGAGGTACTTTGGATGAGATGGCTTCTTACCGAACTAGGAGCACCTCTTGATGCACCAACGCCTCTATTTTGCGACAATCAAGCGGCCTGTCACATAGCAAACAATTCCGTTTCCCACGAACACACCAAACATGTCGAAATGGATTGCTACTTCGTTCGTGAGAGAGTAGAATCACAAGAAGTTCAGCCTACACACATTGTCACAAAGATGCAACTTGCGGATGTCCTCACTAAAGCCCTTGGAACGCATCAATTTCACGCTCTAATCGACAAGTTGGGCATTTGTGACCTTCATGCTCCAACTGAGGGAGAGTAAAAGAGATATTCTAATTTTGGCACATATTTCAATTGTTATTGGCTCCTTATTCTGCTCATTGTAATCAGCCGGACCAATTGTTTTCTTTTCGCATATATATGTTTTTTCCCTTTCTGTGTAATATACACCTTCATTCTAATGCAAATACAAACTCACGATCCAAAAGAACTTTTTACAAGTGTTATCTTGTCTTCTTTTTTCACAACTATAATAAGAAACTCTTAAATAGTATGAGCTTTTTGTTTGCTTTACGATTCCAGATTTGGTGGTTAAAAGTATACGTGGTAAAATGGGCAAGTTGGATGAAAGTCTAATCCATTCGAAGTTTTTATAACCAACCCCATACAAAGACTGGAAAACTTTTGGGCGTCATCCATGTTACAATTATAGTTAACAAAGTTTTATTTATCACATTAATATGTTTAAATGATCTAAACACACTTCAAAACTATATGTTTTTTTTTTTTTTTTTATTTGTGTTGAAAACATTGCAAAACTAGGGATCTGAAGTAATGATAATTGAAAGGTAAAAGAAATAGGAGAACATGCTTACATGCGAGGTTAAAATTTGAGTTTTGTCAGGTAGATTAGTTTAGTCTTTACCTCATAATGGCATTGTAGTGTGTCTTCTTTATCTCCGTTAAAAAATATGTGCAAAAGCTCTATAAAATTAAAAACTAAACCGCCAATGTAGACAGTGATGGAGCTTGACTAAAAGTTTCGCGTGGGCGGAAAGTTATGGCCGGTTAAAATGGTGGTTTTCCGGAGAGACTGGGTGTATTTATCGAACAATATGAGCCGTGGGTGATGCATTGACTGAGAGCGTTCCTCGCCTTTTGAAGAGAGTGTGGCAGTGGCGGATCTAGGATTCCGACCAAGCGGTAACGTTTTATAAATAAGTGGTAACGAAATCGAAAAAACGTCAAATTTTTCCAAAATTTACACTAAAAACGTCAAAAATTTTCCGACCAAGCGGTAGCGGAGGCTACCCCTTGTTCCATAATACATCCGCCCCTAGAGTGTGGAATTGCCACGTTTATAAAGTTGGAAAGATTAACAAAAACATAAACTGTGTAGTCAAGGTGGTGGTGGTGAGTGAACAATGGTGGTAGATGGTGGTGGTGGTGGTGAGTGAACAATGGTGGTAGATGGTGGTGGTGGTGGGTGATGAGTCATTGTAATAAAAATGAAACTAGAGGGGTGCATTATGTAATCAGGGGCACAAGATTTAAGTGGCGGGGAGGGGTGCCTGATCCCCCAAACTTTTCGGTTAGTAGTGTTATATATGTACGTTTCGTATAGGATTTTGTAGGTATATACGTTTTCGACCCCCGGTTTTTAAAAAAAAAAGTTTTTAGGTATATATGTTTTCGACCCCACGGTTTTAATTTTTTTTATTTATATAGCCCAAATAAATATTTAATTAGCCCAAATATTATAGCCCAAATCATTATATTTGGTATAATACTAGAATGTATATTATATAACCCAAATCAAATCATTATATAGTCCAACTTAAAAGCCCACCCTATTAAAAAAAAAGCCCAAATTCGTTTATTTTGAGACATCGACCAGAAGAACAGAAGCCACAAGCCAGAACTGCAGAAGGGGGGGAAAACGCAGGTTCCAGAACTGTTCGACTTCAGCTTCTTGTTGGAGAACAGAAGCCAAAACGCTGCTCGTTGTTGTGGTCTTGTACTCTTGTTCGACTTCTTCAATCTTAATAAGGTTAAAAGTATGTGTTTTTTATCTTTAGGTTTAATTTAGGGCTGCAATTTATGTGATTTAGGTTGAAATTAGGGGTGAAATTGATCCGAGTTTTTTTTCCCTAAACTTGTTAAATCTTTCTGTAACTATGTCTAATTTTATTTGTTTAATCTTATTGTGATTTGATTTAGATAGAAATTGGAGTTTGAAATTTAGAGTGATTTGTTAACTTGTTTTGGTATTAGATTATGCGATGGGGAAGAATAAAATGATAACTTCTTTTTTAATGTTCGAGAACGTTTTTTATTTGATATTTAATGTTTGACCCGACCCGAATTGAATCACCAACGTCTAACCCGAACATACACCTCAAAACTACGTAATAGAAATCTTTTTTAGGTCCGTTACCTTCCGACCCCCGAACTTTTTTTCAAACTTCGCCACTTAATGTAATGTAATATAAAAAGGGTATAATAGTCATGGTGGGTGTGTCTTTTACCTGATTTTGGACATTTTGCTTAATGAAGCCATCGAAATGCTTTGAGGCTTTATTTTGTTCCCTTTTAGATTTTATAACTAGATCTTTTACCCGTCGCGTTGCGGCGGCGTAAAAACACGACGTAGAAACTTAAGTAACTCGCTTGCAATTTGTTTTGTTATAAAATGACTAACAAAATTCAAAATCGGCGTATGCGTAAGTGACTCTATTGTGATTTGGTTTATTATACAAAGTCATAAACAAAAATCAAAATTAACAGATGTCTGTCATAATAAATAAAATAAATTGCTCTCTAACCTCTGCTATTTTAAACAAAAAAAAACTGCCTCCTCTAATCCAACTTACCACTACATAAACTGCTCTAATCTAAATATCTAACCATACCCAAGCATCAAGGCTTCCTTGTTGTGTCAACCCGCTAACCACCAGTGACAGTAAAGTGAACCCATCTCTCATGAGTAGAGTGGTGGGCTTGCATGGAATGGAGCAGCAGTCAAGACTCCGCAAACATGCATATAATACAATAAGTATGTCTGCTCGTCATTTGTACAATCCATTAATAAATGATTCACAACTTAAAACAACCTGTTACCATCAATAAACAAAAGTTATTACATTGAATCATCTCAACAGCAGATAATATTTTCTTTGTAGCGGGTCTTATAAGTAGCTGGTTTTATTTTATTTAATGTGAAAAGCTTACATATACACTTGTAGTGTTTCGAAAGGGTAAATATGATGTCATGAAATCTAGAAGTATATATATAAAATGGCCCCAATAATCAAAGCACTGAAAATATATTTTACCCAAAAGTGAGCCCAACTTGCCCATGGCCATAGCCACTTTACCCAGGTAAGTTATTCATAGAAAATGGAATACCTTCAAGATTGGTGCAAGTATAACAGTATATCATCAAGACATTTATCCTTTAGCCCACATCTCTTTGATTTGCGAAGCTCGACTTCCACAATACCAAATCATGTAATGTAGCTCAAACTGCACTTTCCATGTAAAACACATCCAAAAAAACATGATATACAAATTTGAACATGTTAATGTAAAACACATCCAAAAAAACATGATATACAAATTTGAACAGGTTGAAAGATGTATTTAAGATTTACAGTGGAATAATATGACATTTTTTTGGCTTTATACAGCTTGATTACAATGGCCTATCATCTATGTTAATATTCTCCATCTACATTTGTGCACGCCGTCATTCGTGTTACCTGACAATAAAGCACGCGCTTAATCGATTCAGTACCCGACATAAAAGGCGAAGAAATTCTTGCTTTCTAGAAAACATCCACCTATTGTTAAGTAAACTGTAGCATTCTGCACCTGATGGCGCGCCTCAGGCGCGCTTTCTAAAGCCAAATGTGCTTTCACATGCAGCACCCTTCTTTCGTTTATCCATTACTCTTGATCGAGCCTTCGCCATTTTCTAAAAAGTAAAATATCTCGTAAACACTTTTTACAACCATACCCCTTTACGACCATATACATTCAGCCACCCAACCATTTATCAGTCTATCAATTTTTTTTCTTGGTATTCCCTTCAATATTTCATGACATGTATCTGCACTTTTACAAACATCAACCTTATAACTTACCATTTCATGTTTGTGTTTGAAAGACCATGATAATTCATAATATAAACATGGAGAAATTTGTATATATCAGATCATTTTTAATCTCCCAACATATTATCCGTAAGTGTCACTTTTAAGTTCCTATCAACATAAAAATCATATTTATCACACTCGATTGTTGTTTGCAAATCAAAAATTATCTTCCATCAAGTGGCCAACTTCTTAACACAATTTACTCACCAAATCAAACATACATTGTGCATATTCAAATAAACCATGGCATTTTGCAAATATTATCTAAAAAACACAAAACAATTAAAGAAAAATTCATACCTTGCTTCTTGTAAAGTTGTAGAAAACACGGGATATGCAAGACTGCTCATCGCCTCTTGTTGTCTGCAAGGGATCAATCATTTTGTTGTATTTGAGCATAAAATTAGGGTTGAGCACTTACAACTAAGATGTTGGCATGTTATTATCACGTGCGATTACTTTGAGCCTGTAGACTACATTAGCGTTTCCGACGATGTATTTGAGTTTGTATTTGACTTTGTCGGCCGAAAGTTCTCCAACTATAGTATCTCATAGTCGTGGAAAGACGAAGAAGATGAACCGTAAGAGGAGGACGATGGTGGTCGGTTCGCTCACGACGTTTAGGGTTATTTTGGGTTGTGAAACTGGAAGTCCCTATGCACAAAACACTAACACATCGTGAAGGTTGTCTCCAAACACGATCTGGTTTCAAAACCCCTAAACTGGAACGCTAGCCGCCAATACAAGCCATGAGCTCCATACCCGATCTACCAAAATTATACCCAGATTATGATCCAAGACATGAAGGTAGACTTTCGTTCATCGGACCTTGGTCGTAACTTGACCGGATTCTTGCCGGAATTATGTATTACCAAAAAAAGTCTCAAACAACAAATCAAGAGCAGATCTAACTGAAAATTTAACATGCAGTACAATAAAATACTTACCGGATCTTCGCCGGAGACTGGCCGGACTTCACCTGAAGTACAACTCTACAACTCACCGCCGCCATGGCGGTCGTTTATGCGTCGGAAGTGAGAGGGCTGCCGTGCGCAGCCGGGTTCACCACTAGAAACCATGGTCCTTCCACCGTATCTCTCTTCTCTCTCTCTCTCTAAAATAACTCTATCTTTCTATTATCTGTGTTTTTGTGACGCAAGTGTGTTTGACACAATTTACAACTATTGATGTGTTTAAGAATGTTGTACAATATTATACAATCACAATAAGCACAAAAAACCTATTAAGCATTATGTACAACCTTCATTGCACCAAAATGTTGAAAGTTAGAGTATATATAAATATACGATGTTTTTAAAATTCTGAATTTCTCATTTCGATTGGACTTAATTTTTTTACGAGTGTACAATTCATTGAAACCACACGTTAGAAATTTTAACGCCCTTTGCCATAATGTGCGTGCTGATAGTATATTGTTTCTTATGTATCTTTTACATATACTAGCGGTAAGACACGTGTGCAAACACGGGTCGTTTCTTAAAAAATCATGCATAACACATATTGACAGAGAGTAAAAAAATAATTAGTGCAGACTTACAAAATTGATATAAATTAATGATCAATAGGTTTATTCAACAGCAATTCCATTATGTTGATAGCAAACCACTGTTGTCTATTAACTGTTAAAAATTTTTGTTGCTTTCCAACAGACTTTAATAAGAATTGTCATCCATTATCTCCAACAGAGCTTGCCAGATGGATAGATAGTAACTATCAGATGTTAGTAAACCCATGTTAAAAAGGTCAGTCAACAGAAACTACAAAGGTTAGTAAACATATATTAAGAGAATAATGTTATTAACAACATGTGTTAGAAAACCATGCATAACACATATTGATAGAACATATACATATGTGTATAGATATTGTACCAAAACATGTTATCTATTATAGCTAAAAGACAACTATAGACATGCATCATCAGTTAATATATAAGATACATATGAGTATTTCCGTTGTGCTATCCACAAAAAAAAAAGTAGCACCCACCCATTGACAATGAAACTTGTTTATAGATATAACTACATATAGAACATGTCTAAGAAGCAAAATTAGTACCACCAACGAACCAAATGTACAACCACAAACAATCATGACATGAAACTAAGAGGACTTTATCTTTGTCACGATATGCAAAAGTTTTTTTAACTTCAGCAATTGAGTACACTTGTGAAACTCTAACGAAAGTTCATCACCAAAAGCAATATTGCAAGATCTCAGATAAGAAGACCATCCAACAACAGCATAGTTGAATCCAGTATTGGTTTTTTGAGATGTTGTAAACAGTTCCTGGACTTCACATTTGAGATTCTGGATCTTGATAGGCTTAGGATTCTCGGTATGCAGATCCAACGCAGAAGATACATCTGATGGCAGTTGCTAAAAAACAGAAAATTGAATAGTGAATTTTATAAAATATTGATATATAACTGAAATTATTGAAATAACGAAATAAAGCAACGACTGCAAAAGCTTACAAGTCTGTCTTCAGCATGTGTGGTGAAGTGTAAGACTGATTCTGAAGTGGATGATACTAAACGAACATTTCGAACTTTACACGGTCTATCAACAGCTTTATTATCCTCTACAATTGTCTTGCCACGAAGTTTGCGCATCTTTTCCACCTAAGTAAATTAATTTAGAATATTACAACTCTAAATTCTTGAAATTTTATAACTTTCTTTATCAACACAAACTATCTTCTCAACTCAGCTTTGAAGTTTAAGACTCAATCGTATAGAAGAATATCAATATATTGAGACAATAATAAAATAGACAGTATAAAACTAATAAACACTTACATTAGATACAACACTTGAAGAGGCAGAAATGTCACGAATAGGAAAATCTTTAGACTGTAGTTGACGATCGTTAACATCATCAGCTATTTTTACAGAATGATCTTCAGGCTACAACAAAATTTAAAAAAACCTTCTTATACTTATAATACAATAAAATATATGCGTAGAAAATTATAAATTTACAGCATTTTTAACATCTGACTCATCAACCAGACACGCAATCTTTGAATCAAATAGCCCATCATCAGCAAACTTTATTTATAAGAAGGATCATATATAAGAAACCATATTTTAAATCATAATAATATATAAATATTACGTGTGTATATATACTTTAAAAATATCCTCAAAAGTCGTAAGGTGCTTAGAATTACCAACCGAATCTCCAGTATCCTCATCATCCAAAGCAATTTCCCCGGAATCCAGAAGCTGTTTGTGTTTAGCCTACAAAATGAGATTTCAAAAGTTAGTAGCATAATATAATAAAAGTTACTTATCACCGTCATGTTATCAAACAATGTATTTGATCATCAAAATTTTATACCGCAACCAATAAATCAAACCCATCATCTCCATAAACTGAATCATCCAAAACAACTACATCAGCTTTCTTGAAGGAAACCTCAATTCCAGTCTCGGAATGGAAAACGGAAAGCTCAAACGTTTTAAATGCAATCATGATGAAAACCAACCAAGATTCAACTGGTATGGGAACTTCTTCAATCAACTTTGACCATCCATCAGTAAATACGCATCCATCAGTCCATCCTTTCATCATCACATTCCAAAACCTTTCGCCAACATAGATAGTTGTCATCCCATACTCGTAATTTTTACCATAGAATTGTTTCCAAAATCTGTCAGCAATTAGCTATAGAAGAAGCAAAGGAATGTTTAGCGCAGACTTACAAATTTGATATGAACTAATGAGCAACAGAAGTTACAACAGATTATTCAACAAAAGTTAAAATGAGAATTACTCAACAGGGTTAGTCAACAGTAGTTACAGTATTTACACACAACCTAACCACTGTTTGGCTATCAACTATTACATACCTCTGTTGCTATCCAACAGAGGTTTCGTAACAACTGTCATCCATTATGTCCAGCAGAGGTTGCAACGTGGACAGATCTTAAATATCAAATGTTAGTCAACCTAGGTTAAAAGACTTAGTCAACAGAAGTTAAAAAGGTTAGTCAACAGATGTTAAGATTATAAGGAAACAGACGTTAAAAGGGCAAACAGATGTTAGCAAGTTGTTGAGATAGCATAAAATATTTAGAGTAAGTAACAAAATAATATATCGTTACTTACAGTCATGCCAACTTCAGGACTAATATTTGCTGAAATGTAAGAGTTCTCATACACTTTTTCTTTAAAACATGAGACAACGAACGACAAACATCCAATAGCTTTCACCAATACAGCATCTTTCCTTTTCAAACAACAATCTCTAACAAACTTTGTCCATCCATCCGTAAATATACAATGATCATCTCTCTTCCTTACTCGTACTAACCATGATTTGTCACCATCAAGTAACTCTACAATTCGCCCATACAGGACCTCCTTGCCCCACAACAGAGTCTGAAAATCAAGTGGTATATTCTGCAACAGTAGTTAACAAACATCTTACATCAAAAATTAACGTAGAATCCTAATAGTAGAAGGAAAGTTAAAAAACATACCAAAAATATAAAATCATCTTCATTAAGGAATTGTAAAAAGGATGGTGTTTGATTGGATAGATTCATATCTGCAATAAACAATTTAAACTTACAAGTTATAAAAATGAACAACATCCAACAAAAGTCATAGACAAACAACATTATAAAATAGACATCACTAACATCCCTTAAAATAAATCAGCACTTAAAAAACAAAAGTACCAAATACTAACCGGACTATTTGTATAATCACACACTTAAAGTATTATAAAAACAAAGCACAAAACGGAAATCATCATCTCTCATAACAATTAAGCAAATGAGCATCAAACAAAAATTATATGGTTGATTTATCAATCGTAATGTAGAAGACAACATCACGAAGATGCATGCACAAATTGTAACAGAGAATGCTATCAGTAACTTCATTTAAGTTAATGCAGTACTTAATCAATAAAAATACACTAGATTACAACAACTATTATTTGCTTCAAGAGAGAATATGAAACGCCGTCAGTGACAAACACATACTCATAACATCAAATAATGATTAATCTAACAGATATATTACAAACAATAAATTCAAAGAAACAATACTTGATTTTATAGCGTGTAATCTATATTATGCAATAGAACCTTGCCGATTTTGATAAGAAAGTTATTTGAAAAAACTTTCGAATATGTTTTCTGGAGCTTATATTCAATAATGGAGATGAAAAATATATTAAATGGAGTTAATACGGATGTTACATTTACACTGGTTGGTTGAAATTAAATTTTGTAAAATTTATACTTTACCTCCTTTTACATTAAAACAGGGCAATTTTGCACAGTAATAACCACTGCTTGACTATAAATTTAAAATGTTAAATACGAAAAACTTATCTATTAATTTAATATATTTATATTTATATAATTAAAAATAGTTTTTAAATCCCGATATTAAAGATTATTATAAGTTAAATAAATAAATAAACAATTACAAGTTATTACAAGTTAATAGATAAATATCTTATTTTCAACAATCCCAATACAATCTCACCTCTTCTTCTCCGGCGAAGAAACTCTACAGTTTCTTCTTCCTCAGACTTGACGATTAGAAGTTTAAAGTTTTAGATCAGGTATTTTTTTTTTCTCTTGTGTATTTTACAGGTATGCTTTGACATGTTCCTTTCAATTTCCTCATTTCAGATTGTATCAATATTAATTTTGATAAAATATTCTGCAATCAGTTTATAGTACTCATATGTCTGATTTGTAAGTGAATATAGCCTTGTTTGCTGAAAAAAAACTGAAGTTGACACAAACATGGATATTTGAAAACTTTATTGCCATATAATACTTTTTTATCATACAAGAATAAAAATTTGATCTTACACAGTGTTAGATTCATATTGTTGGTTGTAGGGACCATATTGAAGTACACAACATATAAGTTTGGTCCTACAGAGTGTTGGATATTTTTTTATACCTTAAATAGAATGTTTTTCAGATACAATTGATTTGATATTTTAGTATTTAACTGTTATTGTATTTTTTACTTTCAGATGAAGTTTATGATAATTATCAACGTCTCTCAATTAGCAGACCTAAATGAGGGGTTGGTAAGCTATATTCTTAGAACAAATTAGCTCAAATCACAATTGTATGCTAAAAACTGTATTTATAAAATTAAAGATATATTAAATGTTGTGTATTTTATATACATAGGTACTTCCAAAGATAATGGCTAACCAATTACCAAGAAAGTGTTAAGTCACAAAGTTGGTTGATTATACGGGTTTTAAGTATAAGATTGCAGTACAGAGCATCAGTCATAAAAGTAAGAGGATAAACGGGCCAGAATAGACCCGGTTTGTTGAAACTTATAGAAAGAACAACATAGTCAAGCTGTGTTTAAAAAAATTAAAGGAAGCAAAATTTGAGATAAATGTTTTGAACAATGAGGGATTGGAGATTAGAAAAGATGGCTCGAACAGAGATTATGTTCATGGATGCTTGATACAGGCTGAAGAAGAAACATACTGCAAGCAGGTTAAAAATTGCTACTTATTTTTATATATTGCAGTGTATCTTTTGGACTGTTAGAAAAACTTATAATTTATATTTTGTATCCTATATAAAATCTAATATGACATTTCTAAAATATATGAAAATTATAGCATTTACCACACGATTTGCTGAAGCTGTTGTCGCAAAGGAGATTAAAAATTGATAACTTGGTTGCCAAAGTTGTCACACCCCGATTTCCACGTGTCTCACCGGTGGGCCCGGTGGGGGATTACCGTGACGTAGTTGGCAACAATATAGTCAAACCACACAATTATATGAATGCACAGCGGAAGCATAAAGATAAATATAATTCAACCTTTTGAATGTAATATCAAGTGTATTACAGAAGTCGAATTGTATCCACAGGGGATCATAAATAAAATAAAGTATTGTTCAGTCAGATACAGCATCAAGTTTGCGAGACTATTCGTGATGCTAGGAAGCTATTACCAGCCAAATTTCGTGTAGTACCTGCACTTAATCTTTTGGGGAAAATACGTCAGTTTACACTGGTAAATACGTTCAACTGACACATTTGAAAATGTTTATTAAAATTTATTTGAATGCACGAGGCACAAACTCTTTTATAACTTGGGAAAATTATTAAAATCTTGTGAACGAATTACATGTCCTTTTATGCGTTCAGTAGCCCGGATCCTGTCCGGGTTAAAGATTAATAGACACACCACATTGCGTAAAACCGTAGTGTAAAAACCAACGGCTACGTCTTTTAATATTAATAATTTCGACATAATATACCGGGTGTACGCCTACACCGGGATGTCGAGGTCGTGGCCATTTCGTAAAATGATGCCAAGGATATCCGGGACAACGGTCATTAACCCCCAAAGGCTTTTAAGTAACAAGACTGTTTAAATGAGCCGATCACATTATTCGATTAACCACCTAAGCGATGGAAGATATGATGCTCAATCAAGCGGTATTAATATACCGTATCCCAAGCCCGTATAAGGGAAAATAAGTTAAAGTATTTACCTTTGCAAGTATATTCCTTAATGGATTACGTCACAGATAGCTTTTACTGGGGCTCCTATTCTGGAACGAAGGTTTTAATTAACCTATTAGAATCCTAACGGGTCTTTATATTGGCCGTAGCCTAGACCGGTTGGTTCCGAAATATAAATACGGTTTAATCGCGCGAAAAGGCGAAAACCGAGAAAGGAGTGTGATTCTGACCCAACAAGTTCAGAGACTTGTTCTATATGGGTTTAAGGTTCACACTCTGGATTTTGGGGTCATAATGATATAATTTGACCCATATCGGCTAATTTACGAAAACTAGTTTCATAAGCCGAACCGTGCGCGCATTAGGCGAAACGGTTAGCCATGAGAGTCCTACGCTTATTTCCTAAGTCAATATGCCTTAAAGAGGTTGTGGTATCAGTAGGATACCTTCCGTGATGCCCGTAACGAGTTTTAGTTAATATATCGCCCCGTAGGGGTTTTTCGGTCATTTTAAAGACTTTTAAAGAGCTTTTCGAGTTCTACAGGAAATCTGAATTTCCCGAAGAGTTTATAGAGTCTAAAATACTTTATTTATTATTTAAAATCAGTAGCAACTGGAATCGGGTCAAAAGACCTTGTAGAACTCAAGTTTCGGCCAAAAACGGCATATTCGGTATTTACTGAACCGTAGCCATAACCGCAGGTTATGAGCAAGGTAAAAATTATTAAAAATCTTTAGAAATCCCAAAATATTATTTTATAACAGTGGGTAAAAGTTTTGGTGACGAAATCTTGGTTTAGATAGGCGTTATGCTAATTGCGCCGTTTATTACAAAAGTTTCTTATAAATGCGCTATTTAGCATAACTCTCATTCTAGATCTCGGATTGACGTGAAACTTTAAGGACATGCTTATAATTTAGTAAGCAAGGTTATGGTCCGTTCACGTGTCAGAAATACTCGTTTTATTTTAAAAAGGCCGTTACGGTCAACTTTTAGGCGATTAACGGAAATGCGTAAAGGACTCGGACAACCAATGAACCGGTCACAGAGGGTTATACCATCATGTAACCTGGTCCTAAGAGAGTCCTAAGGCATATCTATACTTCACTAAAACGGGTCAGAACTGAAGTCAAAGCAAAAGTCAAACTTTTGCGACATTCGGCTCCGAACCGGGTCAATATAGCAAATGGTCGATTCAAACGAGCGTAAACAAGTTTATATTCTTAATATCATGTTTTATGAGTGTCTAAACAGGTTGCATATCATTTATATTACAGATTATGCAAGAATCGCAAAAATAGCTTTCTGTTGACTTTTTAAGCATTCGTTTGACTCGACATTTGAGCTAGTTAGAGTGGTGATCAGAGGGAACCCTTTTAGAGGTTTATTACCCACATGAATACCAACTCATAACTACTTTTGATCCGTCATAAGACTGAGCCATTACGGATTTATTTTGAAGTCAAACCGTAGTTACGACGGTTTGATTTTTAGCTATATTACTAAGTAAAATTGAACCACAAAGGATCTAAACGACTTACAGAAGCTTAGGCTTGCTTAGAGAACAAAGAAGAACACTTGGGAGCTTTTGAAGTGACCAGAGAAGTGTTTTTGAGTTGTGGTAAACTTATGCACACAATGTGCTTATTTATAGTGCAAGAAGGGCTTTAAGATCATCACAACACACTCTACAAGTGACCATGGATGAATGGCAGGTGGCCTAGAGAGTTATGGGTCGAGTAGGGGGCGCCCATGCCTCATTTATTGGATGTTTGGTCGTTCACAAGCTCAAAAGGCATGCAAATCCAAAGTTTCTGCATCTGGGCGTCCCACGCGGCCCGCATGGAGGAACCAGGCACTTTGTACGCGGGCCGCCTGAGGTTTAAAAATCAGGCGCGTATATTAGAAGGCTCGCGGCCCGCCTTCACTTAACCCAAAACTTAATGCGGGTTGCGAGAGGTTTGTTTTTCAGGATTTTTAAATCTTTTGCAATGATGACGAAATCCTGGTAAATAAATAACAAAATCTTTCGTAATTATTAACCTGACCTTTCGGGTTTGAAGGGGTAACTTTGCGGTTTGGCCCTCGGTTAATTACAACTAAGGACCTCGTGTTATTTACCCGCATTGTTAAGTCCCCGGTTAGTTTATTAATTATTCTGAAAGCCTTAACTTTCATTGTTGACGCTTTTAACCCTTCTTATACGAATTTGACCACAACTTTCTCGTTTTAAAACGGAACTTCGCGGAATTTATACAGTATATTCTAGTGAGCGTATAATACTGTTACAAAGCCTCGGGAGTGTTAAGGGGTCACTCAGAGGTATAATTTAAACATGTTGACACAGTTAACCCCTGTAGCTTGTAATCTCTCACTTTCTTCCGCGTTTCGCTTCCGTACGATCCATGATTTATTCGTTTGAAGGTATAAGCATCACTTAGGGTTACTATACAGTATATTTACCCTTGTTTGACATTTATAACCCTCGAATTTATATACTTTCAAGGTTTGTCAACATTAGTCCTTTATTTTATATCCATGCCACGTGTAAACTAATGACACGTGTTAACACATTATTGGACACAAAAATTCGAGGTGTTACATCCTCACCCCCTTAAAATAAATCTCGACCCGAGATTTACTCAAATAAATAAGGGTACTTTTCTTTCATTGTGGCTTCGACTTCCCACGTGTATTCGGGACCTCTACGAGCATCCCATTTGACCTTTACAATCGGTACGTGCTTTCTTCGAAGCTTTTTCACCTGTCGATCTTCAATCGACAACGGCTTCTCTACGAATTTTAAGCTCTCATCTATATGCACATCTGTGTGTGGGATCACCAATAATTCATCGGCGAAGCACTTCTTGAGATTGCAGATGTGGAACACATTGTGAATTCCATTGAGCTCTTCAGGCAAGTTCAACTTATAGGCAACTGACCCGACATGTTCAATGACCTCAAAAGGTCCTATGTATCTCGGACTCAGCTTGCCCTTCTTGCCGAAACGCATCACCCCCTTCCAGGGTGATACTTTAAGCAACACTTTTTCACCTACTTCGAAGTGAAAATCCTTACGCTTCGGATCAGCGTAGCTTTTCTGCCTATCTCGGGCAGCTTTGAGACGTTCCCGAATCTGGACAATCTTGTCCGTTGTCTGGAAAACTATCTCCGGTCCTGATAATTGGACCTCTCCCACTTCCGCCCAACAAACAGGCGATCTACATTTCCTACCGTATAATGCCTCGAAAGGCACAGCCTTTATGCTGGTATGGTAGCTATTATTGTAGGAGAATTCGATTAGGGGTAGGTTCTTATCCCAGTTACCACCTAAATAGATCGCACATGCACGAAGCATGTCTTCTAACGTTTGGATAGTACGCTCACTTTGACCGTCCGTCTGTGGATGGTAAGCCGTACTGAAGTTCAAACGCGTGCCCAAAGATTGCTGGAAACTCTTCCAGAAATGAGACGTGTATCGAGTATCTCGGTCTGAGATAATAGACACAGGTATGCCATGTAAGGCTACAATCTTATCAACATAAAGTTGGGCTAACATATCGGAGCTATATGTCTCCTTGATGGGTAGGAAATGAGCTGATTTAGTCAGCCTATCGACTATGACCCATATTGTGTCGTTTCCTTTCCTTGTTTTGGGTAACTTGGTTATGAAGTCCATAGTTACGCATTCCCACTTCCATTCAGGAAGTTCAGGCTGTTGTAGCAAGCCAGACGGCTTTTGGTGCTCGGCTTTGACTTGAGCACAAGTTAAGCACTTTGCTACATGGGCGGCTACAGACTTTTTCAAGCCTATCCACCAATAATTTGCCTTTAAGTCTTGATACATTTTATCTGCTCCAGGATGGACCGAATATTTGGAACTATGGGCTTCCTGGAGGATAACATCTCGTAGCCCTCCATAAATCGGAACCCATATTCGTCCGTTCAGTCTAAGGATTCCATCCTTGCTAAGAGTTAACTGCTCTTCAGTTACTCCTAACTTTTCCTTAGGATAATTAGCTTCCAACACAGCCTCTCGCTGTGCAGCTAATACCCTTTCAATCAAGTTATTCCCGACTTCAATGCTCTTGGCATTGATCCGAATAGGTTTCACCCTTTCTTTTCTGCTTAGGGCATCAGCGGCTACATTCGCTTTGCCAGGATGATACCTGATCTCACAATCATAATCATTCAAGGTTTCCATCCAACGGCGTTGCCTCATGTTCAACTCCTTCTGGTTGAACAGATGTTGAAGGCTTTTGTGATCAGAATAAATCACAAATTTAATACCGTATAGATAATGCCTCCACAGTTTCAGTGCAAATACAATGGCACCCAACTCCAAATCATGGGTGGTGTAATTCTTTTCGTGCACCTTTAATTGCCTTGAAGCATAGGCAATCACCTTGCCTTTCTGCATAAGCACACACCCCATGCCTGTGTGTGATGCATCGCAGTAAACTACGAATTCATCTGAACCTTCAGGTAATGTCAACACAGGTGCGTTGCTTAGCTTTTGCTTCAGAACTTCGAAAGATTCCTGCTGCTTTGGGCCCCAAATGAACTTTTCTTTCTTCTTGGTTAGGGAAGTCAAGGGCGCAGCAATCCTCGAAAAATTCTCAATAAATCTCCTGTAGTATCCTGCTAACCCCAGGAAACTACGAATTTTGGTAGGCGTCTTTGGCTCTTGCCAATTCATGACCGCCTCTACCTTAGCGGGATCCACCTGGATTCCACGCTCACTCACGACGTGACCCAAAAATTGAACCTCTCGTAGCCAGAATTCGCATTTAGAGAATTTGGCGTAGAGTTTCTCACGCTGTAACAATTTGAGAATACAACGGAGGTGTTTCTCGTGGTCAGCTTGGTTCTTTGAATATATAAGGATATCGTCGATGAAGACTATGACAAATTTGTCCAAGTACGGCTTGCAGACGCGATTCATGAGATCCATGAACGCAGCCGGTGCATTTGTGAGCCCAAAAGGCATCACTAGGAACTCATAGTGACCGTAGCGAGTCCTAAATGCTGTCTTATGCACGTCTTCATCTCTGACCTTTAGCTGATGATAGCCCGACCTCAAGTCGATCTTTGAGAAGTAGCTCGCTCCTTGCAGCTGATCGAACAGATCGTCGATCCTTGGTAAAGGATATCTATTCTTTATGGTAACTTTATTTAGCTCACGATAATCAATGCACAAACGCATCGATCCGTCCTTCTTCTTCACAAATAGGACAGGTGCTCCCCAGGGAGACGAACTAGGTCTGATAAAACCTTTTGCCAACAGTTCATCCAACTGGGTCCTTAGTTCCTTCATTTCTGTTGGAGCAAGCCTGTAGGGTGCTCTAGCAATGGGAGCTGCTCCAGGAATGATATCTATTCTGAATTCCACTTGTCTATCTGGGGGTAACCCAGGTAGTTCTTCGGGGAAAACCTCGGGATATTCAGAAATAACAGGAAGTTCCTCTATCTTTGGCTTGGGCTCTTCAATTATCACCTGAGCCATGTAAATGACACAGCCTCTTTTTAAACATCTAGAAGCCTTGAGCATAGATACGTCCTCGGGTAATCCATACTGTGTATCTCCTCGAATGGTAAGCGATTCACCACTCGGAGCCTTTAGTACTATATGCCTTCTGTTGCAAATGATTTGGGCCTGATTGCGGGACAACCAGTCCATGCCCAGAACAACGTCAAAACCTGCTAATTTGAAGGGAAGTAGAGATAGAGGAAAAGAGTGGTTCTTAATGGACATTTCACATCCCTCTAGAACAGTGGAGACGGTTTCTATCGTGCCGTCTGCTAACTCTACCTCGTATTTTACGTCTAGGGTTTTGATAGGCATATTCAATAGTTCGCAAAATTTTTGGTCTACAAAGGACTTATCAGCGCCAGAATCGAAAAGTACTCTTGCAAATATATTATTTACGAGAAAAGTACCTGTAAGTACATTGTCGTTCAGTACAGCCTCCTTTGCATCCATACGGAAGACTCTCGCATTAGTCTTCTTGTTTTCTTCCGGCTTCCTGGCATTCTTAGGGCAGTTACTCTTAATATGCCCCTTTTCGTTGCAACCATAGCATGTTGCATCCTTGATTTTCTTGCAGTCCACAGTCTTATGGTCCTTGGACTTGCATAGTCCACAGGCAAAAGACTTTGGCTGGGACTGCGAATTCGACCCAAACCTACATTTCCCAGAGTGGGGTTTCTGGCAGATTTTGCATTTGGGCCTTTCTCCAGCTTGGCCATCTTTCTTTGCTTCCGCCCCTCTTTTGCCATCACCGTTTCCACGGTGTTTCTTTCCTGACCTTCGTGAGGTATCATCCTCACATTTCCTCTTTTCTGCCTCCTTGCTCCTTAGCGTCCTCAGACGGATAGCATCTAAAGTGAGAGACAAGGAGAGGTCAGTTACTGACCTGAAGGTCGTCGGCCGAGAGGCCTTCACGCTAGCTTTTATCGCGGGTTCTAATCCCCCAATGAAACGAGCGATTCTTCTGGACTCTGGTGTCACAAGGTACGGAACCAGGCGAGACATCGTATTGAAGCTCGTCGAGTAGGCCTGGCAGTCCAAGTTTGTCATTACCAATGACACAAAATCAGACTCGATCTTCTCCACCTCATGCTGAGGGCAGTAGTTTTCCTTAATGAGAGCAATAAATTCCTCCCATGTCATCTTGTATAGAGCAGACTTACCCGATGCTTGTACCAACGCTCTCCACCATGCTAGGGCCTCGCCCTTAAATGATTGTGACACAAACTTCACCACATCCTTCTCCGCACACCCACTGATGTCCACAATAGTGTCCATCTCATCCAGCCAGGTGATACAATCAACAGCACCCTTTTCCCCTGTGAATTCCCGGGGTTTACAAGACACGAAGTACTTGTAGGTGCAACCCTTGGCACCGGATGCATCAGTATATTCTCGATCACGACAAATACTATTCTCAGCGGACGAGTGATTATCGTCATCTTTCTTGGGTTTGGAGAGTGGTTTGGATTGTGACTTTGGTTTGGAGGGTGGTTTTGATACGGTTCTGCTATGGGACTCGGTGTATTGGCGATCAAGAGCTGCCTGAACAGCGTTGTCAATCAGAGCCTTTAGCTGTGCGCCTGTCAGATGCACTTGCGCATTATCGTAGTCATCTTCGTTTGTATGGCTGTTTTCTCCGTTGGGATCCGCCATTGTAACTTGTATCTGTTACAGAAGATAACAAAATTTTATTTAGGTGTTTATTATAGGATTGTCTTTTATGACAATTTGTTAATCATGGTAACAGAGACCATATCTGATTAACTTATTACTCACTTAGTTTTAGGATCTGAATATATCCTATTTTAGCTATAACAATAATGTTGGCGGCGTAAAGCCTAATCACGAGGATGTTTTATAATGTTAGCCGAGATTTCAGAGAATCAAAGGCATAGAGGTTTGAACCGTAGTTCTTTTACCCCTTTTTGACAGGGAGTCATAGACCACCACTGTCTTTTGTCTTTATAAGATAATTATTATGGCCCATAGGCACTACACCACTAATGGACGTATTAACAAGGTCGGCCCGTAGGCACTACATCGCTAATGGATGTTTAATAAGATTGGCCCGTAGGCACTACATCTCTAATGACGTTTAATAAGGTTGGCCCGTAGGCACTACATCGCTAGTGGATGTTTGATAATTTGATCACCTTTATTGGTGATTTTTGCCCATGATTTATAAATCATTTAGTTGTGTCTTTGAAATCCTCTAAAGGATTATTGTATAAGAATGACGTGTGTGATTTTAACGAATCACATCTGCCATGATCGTCAACATGCTTGCAGAGGTTAACAGGGAATCTGAATCTTTTAATTAGGTCGTACCATCTTGGCCGGATCTTAAAAGATACCAGGCTAGGTTTCACTCTTAAGATTCTTTATTTAGGCAGATCAATTTAAAAGGAATGGTTTTGATTTATTTCATACATATTAAAACAAAACTCATAACATACATTCCATAATCTCAAATACAATCACATATTGCCCTAAACGGGTCTTTAAACAGTACACACCTTTGTAAAGGTTAAATAAAAGATAGGTCCATACAGGGACTAGTACACGACATGTGTCCTTGTAGGAATTAACGGATAAGTCCAAGTAGGGACTAAAATACGATAAGTGTCCACGCAGGGACTTATTTCAAAGTAGAAATTACATTAGTACAACTATTAAGGGCTAGTGGTCACGTTTCTTCTTTTTGCCCTTTAGTAGGTTCGCCAAGCCTTTGAGAAATCCTCGGTGGCTCTTTTTCTCTTCCTCGAACTCTCTCTCCACACGATCCACTCTGTGGAGTATCTCTTCATGCTCAGGAGGAGAGAAACGTGGTTGTGGCGCTTGTTGCGGAACTGGAGGTCTGGGAGGTGCTGGATACCCATGTGCTGAGTAGTCCGGTATTCCCATGTTCCCATGAGCTCCGTCGGGATAGCGTGCATTATACCTAGCCGACACCACATATGGGTCGCGCTCATAATTGTAGTTGTAATGCGCTTGTGATGATGGTTCGAACGGGTTGTAAGCCGTTGGACCCGTGTAAGCAGGTATGGGTTGGTCATACCCAAATGGTGGCGAATTTGGTGCAGCTGGTGCGGAGTTCGCCTCCTGTATAGGACTTGAAGGTCCTTCTTCTTGTAGTGGCGGATAGTGGCTACTACTAGAGTGTCGAGGGGTGCTGAAGTGGAAATCCCCTCCTTCTCGTGTGGACATATGAGCATTTGTCCTCCTACGCCTTGGCGGATCAGGTATTACTGGTTGTACCGATGGCGGAGGTGGTGGCGTAACTGCCACGTAGCGTGAATCCTCGGAAGGATCTTGCGGATGTCGCGGTTGTTGTGACGTCTGCTGAGGTGGTGTGTAGTACCACTCATGTCGGTCGAACAACGCTTGGAAACTATCTGGTCCCTGATAGGGTGTGCCATGGAAGGATGACCCATCAGAGACTTCTATTGGATGCGTGGGCGTACCACGAGCAGGTTCTGTCGGATCAGTATCCTCGTCCATATGATCTTCGGAGAAATGATCTTGTGGCCCTAACGAAACAAAGCCTGAGGGTTCCTGGATGTAGTCAGCTGGATTAAACTGACCTCGGAAGTATGGAGTAGGGTCGCCAAAATTTCGGTGCGATACCGAACGTTGTAGAGGTATGAAGGAGGGTTGCGGGTTGTTGGGATCATTCTCTGAATTTGGCCCGAATGAGTGCCGGTATGATGGCGTCGAGCTGTACGAGGTGGAATGCCTCGCTGGTTCGTAAAGGTCTCTTCGCCTTTGCGGTTCTTCACTCCTTGTGGTCGAAGGAGCTCGCGTATTTGAAGGCCCGGCTTCGTGATCGTGATGAGTAACGATCTCTCCTCTGCCTCTTCTTCCCCTTCCTCTACCTCGGAAAATCACTGGCGGCATATTTCCTGCTTTATAAAACTTTTAAATACCAATAATAAAAGGAAAAGGCAAAATTGGAATAAAAATTCGAATTTGTCCTATGTTCTTGTCTAGACTCAAGTATGTGCAATTGTGTCACTGAGATTAAACACATTAGGATAGTGTTTAATTCACTCAATGTTGGCTCTGATACCAACCTGTCACACCCCGATTTCCACGTGTCTCACCGGTGGGCCCGGTGGGGGATTACCGTGACGTAGTTGGCAACAATATAGTCAAACCACACAATTATATGAATGTACAGCGGAAGCATAAAGATAAATATAATTCAACCTTTTGAATGTAATATCAAGTGTATTACAGAAGTCGAATTGTATCCACAGGGGATCATAAATAAAATAAAGTATTGTTCAGTCAGATACAGCATCAAGTTTGCGAGACTATTCGTGATGCTAGGAAGCTATTACCAGCCAAATTTCGTGTAGTACCTGCACTTAATCTTTTGGGGAAAATACGTCAGTTTACACTGGTAAATACGTTCAACTGACACATTTGAAAATGTTTATTAAAATTTATTTGAATGCACGAGGCACAAACTCTTTTATAACTTGGGAAAATTATTAAAATCTTGTGAACGAATTACATGTCCTTTTATGCGTTCAGTAGCCCGGATCCTGTCCGGGTTACAGATTAATAGACACACCACATTGCGTAAAACCGTAGTGTAAAAACCAACGGCTACGTCTTTTAATATTAATAATGTCGACATAATATACCGGGTGTACGCCTACACCGGGATGTCGAGGTCGTGGCCATTTCGTAAAATGATGCCAAGGATATCCGGGACAACGGTCATTAACCCCCCAAAGGCTTTTAAGTAACAAGACTGTTTAAATGAGCCGATCACATTATTCAATTAACCACCTAAGCGATGGAAGATATGATGCTCAATCAAGCGGTATTAATATACCGTATCCCAAGCCCGTATAAGGGAAAATAAGTTAAAGTATTTACCTTTGCAAGTATATTCCTTAATGGATTACGTCACAGATAGCTTTTACTGGGGCTCCTATTCTGGAACGAAGGTTTTAATTAACCTATTAGAATCCTAACGGGTCTTTATATTGGCCGTAGCCTAGACCGGTTGGTTCCGAAATATAAATACGGTTTAATCGCGCGAAAAGGCGAAAACCGAGAAAGGAGTGTGATTCTGACCCAACAAGTTCAGAGACTTGTTCTATATGGGTTTAAGGTTCACACTCTGGATTTTGGGGTCATAATGATATAATTTGACCCATATCGGCTAATTTACGAAAACTAGTTTCATAAGCCGAACCGTGCGCGCATTAGGCGAAACGGTTAGCCATGAGAGTCCTACGCTTATTTCCTAAGTCAATATGCCTTAAAGAGGTTGTGGTATCAGTAGGATACCTTCCGTGATGCCCGTAACGAGTTTTAGTTAATATATCGCCCCGTAGGGGTTTTTCGGTCATTTTAAAGACTTTTAAAGAGCTTTTCGAGTTCTACAGGAAATCTGAGTTTCCCGAACAGTTTATAGAGTCTAAAATACTTTATTTATTATTTAAAATCAGTAGCAACTGGAATCGGGTCAAAAGACCTTGTAGAACTCAAGTTTCGGCCAAAAAGGACATATTCGGTATTTACCGAACCGTAGCCATAACCGCAGGTTATGAGCAAGGTAAAAATTATTAAAAATCTTTAAAAATCCCAAAATATTATTTTATAACAGTGGGTAAAAGTTTTGGTGACGAAATCTTGGTTTAGATAGGCGTTATGCTAATTGCGCCGTTTATTACAAAAGTTTCTTATAAATGCGCTATTTAGCATAACTCTCATTCTAGATCTCGGATTGACGTGAAACTTTAAGGACATGCTTATAATTTAGTAAGCAAGGTTATGGTCCGTTCACATGTCAGAAATACTCGTTTTATTTTAAAAAGGCCGTTACGGTCAACTTTTAGGCGATTAACGGAAATGCGTAAAGGACTCGGACAACCAATGAACCGGTCACAGAGGGTTATACCATCATGTAACCTGGTCCTAAGAGAGTCCTAAGGCATATCTATACTTCACTAAAACGGGTCAGAACTGAAGTCAAAGCAAAAGTCAAACTTTTGCGACATTCGGCTCCGAACCGGGTCAATATAGCAAATGGTCGATTCAAACGAGCGTAAACAAGTTTATATTCTTAATATCATGTTTTATGAGTGTCTAAACAGGTTGCATATCATTTATATTACAGATTATGCAAGAATCGCAAAAATAGCTTTCTGTTGACTTTTTAAGCATTCGTTTGACTCGACATTTGAGCTAGTTAGAATGGTGATCAGAGGGAACCCTTTTAGAGGTTTATTACCCACATGAATACCAACTCATAACTACTTTTGATCCGTCATAAGACTGAGCCATTATGGATTTATTTTGAAGTCAAACCGTAGTTACGACGGTTTGATTTTTAGCTATATTACTAAGTAAAATTGAACCACAAAGGATCTAAACGACTTACAGAAGCTTAGGCTTGCTTAGAGAACAAAGAAGAACACTTGGGAGCTTTTGAAGTGACCAGAGAAGTGTTTTTGAGTTGTGGTAAACTTATGCACACAATGTGCTTATTTATAGTGCAAGAAGGGCTTTAAGATCATCACAACACACTCTACAAGTGACCATGGATGAATGGCAGGTGGCCTAGAGAGTTATGGGTCGAGTAGGGGGCGCCCATGCCTCATTTATTGGATGTTTGGTCGTTCACAAGCTCAAAGGGCATGCAAATCTAAAGTTTCTGCATCTGGGCGTCCCACGCGGCCCGCATGGAGGAACCAGGCACTTTGTACGCGGGCCGCCTGAGGTTTAAAAATCAGGCACGTATATTAGAAGGCTCGCGGCCCGCCTTCACTTAACCCAAAACTTAACGCGGGTCGCGAGAGGTTTGTTTTTCAGGATTTTTAAATCTTTTGCAATGATGACGAAATCCTGGTAAATAAATAACAAAATCTTTCGTAATTATTAACCTGACCTTTCGGGTTTGAAGGGGTAACTTTGCGGTTTGGCCCTCGGTTAATTACAACTAAGGACCTCGTGTTATTTACCCGCATTGTTAAGTCCCCGGTTAGTTTATTAATTATTCTGAAAGCCTTAACTTTCATTGTTGACGCTTTTAACCCTTCTTATACGAATTTGACCACAACTTTCTCGTTTTAAAACGGAACTTCGCGGAATTTATACAGTATATTCTAGTGAGCGTATAATACTGTTACAAAGCCTCGGGAGCGTTAAGGGGTCACTCAGAGGTATAATTTAAACATGTTGACACAGTTAACCCCTGTAGCTTGTAATCTCTCACTTTCTTCCGCGTTTCGCTTCCGTACGATCCATGATTTATTCGTTTGAAAGTATAAGCATCACTTAGGGTTACTATACAATATATTTACCCTTGTTTGACATTTATAACCCTCGAATTTATATACTTTCAAGGTTTGTCAACATTAGTCCTTTATTTTATATCCATGCCACGTGTAAACTAATGACACGTGTTAACACATTATTGGACACAAAAATTCGAGGTGTTACAAAAGTACATGGACCAAAGCAGAGTAGTAAAGTTGATGTGCATTATGTTTTCTCTCCTGAAAACAAAAAGGGATTAGCTGGTGGTTTTATGGGACCAGGATGGACAACTTTTTGCTTCGAAAATGACATTAAGGAAAGCTGCCAACTGCTGTTTCAATGGATGGGAAGTACTCCTGAAGACGACTTTAACTTCACTGTGAAGGTTTTTAACAAAGACGGGATTGCACTTCACGGGGATACAAAACATCACTGCAGCCGTACCAATCACTAACACCGCAAAAGGCGTCCATATCATAAAAAACAGTTTGAATACCATGTTTTAGAGACACATAGCTCGGTATTTACATATCTACTTTTAATATGGTTGATTTTACTTATAATCTTGGATCTATCTGTTATTACTTAAAGTATATGCTGTTTTGAATAAATAACTATCCTTTACAGGCAATACCGAGGAACTTTGTTCGAGAACACCAGCTAAATGATTACCGTAGAGCTGTGCTGTCATTTGGTCATGTGAAGTTTTTGGTACAGCTGGTTGTTAGGAGAGATCCTAGAAGACCTGACGACAACAACCATCTAGTGATGCATACAGACTGGCAGCGTATCATGGATGAAACGAGAATATCTGTGGGGAAAAAGCTGAGGTTTGAGATAGCCGAAGAAGAAAGTGTAAGAGGAGAAAAAATACACTTTGAAGTTTGTTGACATGATCTTTGAACACCTTTTCAGCCTTGTATAATTTATGTTTTAGTTGACATGTTTGATGGACAAATTTCTTGTTTGGAAACTAACTTAAGAATGAAGTTATGTAGTCTTAGTATATACTTTCAAAACTTTGTGGTTTTACCTCTGTTGATGAAGCAAAATGTATGATGAACCTAAGTTCTGCTGTGCACCAACAGATATTACACAATTCAACAGAAGATCTATAATATAAGATCTTTAACATATGATGATCAACATCTCATAAGGTCTGTTAAAGCACACTATAACAGTGCTTAGCCTTTAACAGATCTTTAACAGTGCTTAGGGGTTAACAGATGTTAGCACGCTATAAAAGTGGTTAGCCTCTAACAGATGTTAATGTATCTCAGACCCCAACAGTTTTCCGACTAACCAATTGATTAAATTTTCATTCATCAATCTAACAATAATATACAACCCTACTACTTATCCAGTCCATAAATAGCCAAACAAACTCTGCTGATGAACCAAAAGTTCTGTTAAGACAAAGACTACTGAAGAAAAGGTCTGATAAAGAGAACCTCTACTGATGAAGTAAAATGTATGATGAACCTAAGTCCTGCTGTTCCAACAGATATTACACAATTCAACAGAAGATCTATAATATAAGATCTTTAACAGATGATGATCAACAGCTCATAAGGTCTGTTAAAGCACGCTATAACAGTGCTTAGCCTTTAACAGATCTTTAAAAGTGCTTAGGGGTTAATAGATGTTAGCACGCTATAACAGTGCTTAACCTCTAACAGATGTTAATGTATCTCAGACCCAACAGTTTTCCGACTAACCAATTGATTAAATTTTCATTCATCAATCTAACGATAATATACAACCTTACTACTTATCCAGTCCATCAATAGCCAAACAAACTCTTCTGATGAACCAAAAGGTCTGTTAAGACAAAGACTGCTGAAGCAAAGGTCTGCTAAAGAGAACCTCTGCTGATGAAGTAAAATGTATGATGAACCTAAGTCCTGCTGTTCACCAACAGATATTACACAATTCAACAGAAGATCTATAATATAAGATCTTTAACAGATAATGATCAACAGCTCATAAGGTCTATTGAAGCATGATATAACAGTGCTTAGCGTTTAACAGATCTTTAACAGTGCTTAGGGGTTAACAGATGTTTGCACGCTATAACAGTGCTTAGCCTCTTACAGATGTTAATGTATCTCAGACCCTAACAGTTTTCCGACTATCCAATTGATTAAATTTTCATTCATCAATCTAACAATAATATACAACCCTACTACTTATTCAGTCCATCAATATCACTAAAAAATGTATATAATGTATAATAACAATATTATATTATATAACAAACAAAAGGTTAACCTTACTTGATATTCAAACCATAGACATTACATACCATTTTTATCATCGTAGCCCTTACAAACCAAACTTTTAACCACAGTTTGTTAAAACAACAATTAACAGACATAAATAAAAACAACAATGATTCTTCAAAAATAAGTGGTTTCTACTTATCTCTCATAAGAATTGTTTTTTCATAACCATCTAATTGTTAACCTTAGTCAGCTTCTTCCGGGTTCTTCTCACATTAGTGGATAGCTCACCAATGTTGACAACATCAGCATCTCGAGCCATCCGCTTTCCATTGGGACTTGATCCATAATCCTTTTCAACATCAACGGCTGAAGAGTCGGCCGTAACAGAGACAACATCCTTGCAACAGATCACAAAACAACTATTGATCTCATTTAATAAAATAGTGAACTTTTTTTAAAAGTACCAAACATACTTTAAAAATAAATACTCACCCTTGAAGTTCGTTCAGCAGACACCTGGGAAGAGTCTGAAAGGTTAACGTCTTTAATGTCAGCTACCTCTTGAGTAACCTAAAGGATCATAATATATGATATCATATAAAAAGTACAGAATCCAGTGTTTAAAACTCAAAAGAAAAATAAATAGATTGAAAGAGTAATTTTATATGCTACCTCATCAGTATTTTCATCACCATTACCATCTCCACCAACCAACTCAGCAATTATTACTGGATCATCACATGTTTTTTGCACAGTATAAACACGATAGTCATTTTTAAGATTGAACTCTGAAACATCAATCTTAAAAGCAACCTTCTTATCAACCAATCGAAATATCTCATGAGGGAATCCAGTATCATTGGTCTTAACATGCCTCTCTCTTATGTCACTCGCCGCTAATCCAAGAAGCTTCTGAACATCTCTATCAAACATAACAAAAGAAACACTACCACTCTCATCCTGCACCCGCACTTGCACCTTGAACCTGAAATATAACTATATTCAAATATCAGTCTTAGAATGTTACTTATATAAATGTAACGCTAAATAATCATAATTGCTTACTTTGTGGTGATCAATGTACATTCAGTATGACATTTGATACAAACCAAAGAAGTCGCAGGCAATCGAAGAATATCATCTGAAACATTTTCAACATTTTGCAAGTATTCACTTTTACCCATCACCTTCTTGAAACACTTACGACAGGCAGCATAAAACCAACCATACTCTTCTTGCACAATCTTAATTGTCGCAACCACAACACAAGACACTTCCTGTAAAAACACGCAGGTGACAAACCAAACTATATACAAAGATGTGAAACCTTTTCTATCTCGCTAATCTCATCAACATGTTTCTTCACACCTTCAGTTACAAATTCTTTATGTAATGGAAAAACACTCTGAGACGATAGTATCGTTTGAGAAGTAGAACCACTCCCTTGTCCAAACTTCAGTATATGCCTTTTGAATACCACAAATGATTAGAATTAGTATACAAATGACATGAAACCAAGTATTTGACTTGAACATCTATATACAATAGAAATTGCATTGAGAAATTACCTCCTCCTTAGCTCATTAACTTCATCAATTTCTTCATTCAGAAAAATTTGTGTTGCAAACTTATCACTTTGAACAGTATATTCACCTACATGGAAAAGTATATAGATATTTAATGTATACCTGTCTTTATATTGCCAGAAATAAACAATATAGTTATAATTTGCAGAAATTAACAAAAATACCTTTCCATTTCTTACACTTTCCATGCTGTATAACAACCATCACATGCTCATGAGGTGGGATTTTAGAAATGAAGTCATTAATCTGCAGAGCATAATCATTCCACACAGTACACCGCAAAACCTTACCCCTACATGAAAAGAATATTCATATCAAAACAACATTGAATAAATAAAAACAGAAAAAATCAATCAGGAAAGCTGTAACATTTATTAAAGTAGCAAATGAGCCATAAATTAACTACCATATTCACTAAGAATAAACTGCAGACCTCATTTATTACTATGATTCAGCATTACATACAAACACTATAAATCTCATTTATTACCATTACCATGATCCCACATTAAATACAAACATTCTTCATCTTATTTATTAACATCATCAAATACATTTAATGATCAGTACATGACTGAACATATAAACAACAACTTACTCCAAATCTTCAATCTCGAAATTCATCTTCTTAGTCTCCTTTGGAGGTCGATCAAAGATTTCAAGATCTCCACAACAAATCACAGATCCAGCAACATCTATATGATCACATTATACAAGAATATAAGTAAAACTCCCTAATATTATACAAGCAAGACATGATTACAAAAATATACACTACCAACACTCAAAGCGTTTAACGCCTCTCCTTCAAGAATATCTTCATAAGCTCTGAAATTGAAACCATACTCAACACCTTGCCAATCTCTCACAGGAGTAATAGTTGTGCATCTATAAAAGTTGATTTTATAAGGCTGCACTACTACTTTATATAAATCTTTATTCTCACGAACACCAAATTTTGACAGAATCACAACAGCATCTTCTTGCAGCTGTCCATCAAAAGCAGGTATCAGATGACTCTTAATACCTGCTTAAATCTTAGCACACTGAAGAACATTTAAAGAAAGTATCTTCTTAGCATACAACACTACATTCTAAAATAAAACGCAAAAGCAGAGATACAAATTACCTTCTCATCAATGAAGATGATCTCCATCTTGTAACCCTGATTCCATTTTCGAATAATTCTCGCCTTCATGTTCCACATATCCTTCCCAGGATTCAAATCGTTAACAAAACTAAGATTATTACTGTCAACTGATATTGACATGCTTCTAATTCAGAATTCGGATTGTGATTAAATTTCAAATTTCAAAATCAGAGAAGTTGAAAGCGTGATGAAATATGAAGAGGGAAATGAGAAGAAAAGCCTTATATAAGAAGGATGATTGACAGGAGTTTCTGAGTGACATGCATTAATTGCTAATTACTTATTCCCATGCATATTTGAATTTGAATTTCCCGGTAATTAGCGTTAAATATCTGCTGATCTAAAAGCATTACGGAAGATAACAACAACTGCTGCTGCTAAGTATACGTTTGCCAAAGGAACCAGCTGCTACTTTCTCGTAGATGGGTAGTGGTTTGCCCTTTGGAATGTGAGCCAGACCTTTTAACATTTGAAAATACACAAAGCAGTGGTTTGATGGAACATTAAATGTATTTTAAATGTTTTATATATTAGGCTTTATGATGTAATAATAACATAAGAAAAACCTTGTTGGACATGCTCTCCTGCTGACACATCAGTTTTTTTTTTATGTCATTGAGATTTCTCATTTTATAGAAAGTATAGATGCATTTAATATAAAGACCCAAGTTCTAACCATGGAATAAAACCATTAGTAACTATTCACTTTAAGTTTTAACAGTTCAATCCTAATTTTCAATAATAAAAAATGTTATATATATGCGTGTGTGTAAGATTAGTTTAGAAAACACCAAGTTTTCTTAGTATAAGGTGAAAAATTTATTTAATTCAAGTTTTAAATTTCTATCTCTAATAATAACATTAACAAAACGTGTTTGTGTGTGTATATATGTGTCTGTAGATAATACACTTACGGTAGTCGCAACTTAAAATTGATTTAACAACTACTTTTTAATGTTTTGCATACATCCATAGTTATAGTGGTCTATGCGTATATATGCTATATATATACGTTTCAAATACGAATTTTTAAAGGTTATTGATCAAACCCAAAGGCCAAGAGACCTTATCTCCGCATATATATAAAACAACCTCCAAGTTGACATTTCTTATTCCTCACACACAATATGAGCACCACAACGGTCACCGGAGATTCAAACACCATTGACACCACCGGAAAACCCGACAATAACGTCACCTACGTCCTCGGGCTAGCCTTCGCCGTCATCATCCTCTTGTTCACTCTCTCCTATGCTTCTTACAAGTGTAGGCGCGACACACGCTCTTCATCACCTCCAGAAGGTGATGATCAACGGTTTAGGACAAGGATGGTCTCTAGAGGCGTTGACGACGATGTTCTCAAGACTTTTCCGGAGTTTGTTTACTCTGAGGTGATGATGGCTGGAAAGGGTGACTCTCTTGTGGACGCGAATGGGTCAGGTTGTTCTATTTGTTTGGCGGATTATAAGCCCGCGGATGTTATTCGGTTGTTGCCCGAATGTGGTCACTTGTTTCATCGGAAGTGTATTGACAAATGGTTGAGGGTTCATCCTACTTGTCCCGTGTGTCGTAACTCGCCGTTGCTGGTCAAACTAGCGGTTCAACCGAGTTGACTGATCATGTTAATAGACTACAATATGTATATGTACAAGTGAAAGTGAAATAATGTTGTAATTGTTATAGTGAAGTGGCAATTTATATGATGATGACATTGCTTTCTTTTGTTTGAACTTTTTACTAATGATTTACGTCAGACTATTCACTATTATTGACAGATAAATACAAAAAAATAAAAATAAAAAAAGATTATTTTAGCGGCGATTGGTGATTCTTCGGTAATCTTCTTATAATATTCATTAGTGAATGAGTTGTTGCTAATCCTTTACTCTTTAGCAGTATTAGTTGTTGATGTGTAGATGAAGTGTTTACCTACGTCTCGTCTTCCTAAAGAACTTCACTAACGTATTATGATGATTTAGTTTTATTTACATAATATAATTGACTGAAGGTTTTACCCACGTCTGGTTTCTCTATATAACTTCACTAACGAATTACCGATGATTTAGTTTTATTTACATATAACTGACTGAAGTTTTTATCCACGTCTAGTATCCCTATAGAACTTCACTAACGAATTACCGATGATTAGTTTTATCTACATATAACTGATGCATCCATCATTATAATTCTCTTATACATGAGTGATGTGTCATTAATATAAAATATTCAAATCTAATATAAAATAAAAGTCCAACTAGTTATATACGCATGTTCCTTGTTGGTTGCATTATTAAACTTTGTTTTGTATTAGTTGAAAAATTATATATAAACATACGTCATATACATACACACAATATAATATATATTTATATATGAAAATGATTATAATTAATTAGTGGATAACCTGTATTAATCATCAGCTTTTTTATTGATACTTGGAAAACTATATTTCAATTGTCAAAATTATGTTTGCTCATCATTGTGATAATGTATTATATATTTAAAACTAAAATTATTGAAATATGATACTAGCTTCTAACTTACAACATATATTATACAAAAAAAAACAATTAATTTTGTTAGTTTCAAAACTATGGTCAGTAAGAAGGGTCGACTGTGAGGCTAAATTCCATCATTTTGAGATCTTATTTCAAGTTTTCTCTAACTAATTTTTTTTCAAGCTTAGGGGAGATCATTCTATGCATTATAGAAATTTTGAGATATAACCTATTAACCTAACAAATAGTAGTTTCCTATACAAATGATACTTTCGATATATTTTTTTATCACCAAAGTTAAGACAGCTAAAAAACTAGTGTGAATGGTTATTATTAAAGTATGGAAGGTTGTAACATAGTGCATGATCTTATGCAATGTGGACCAAAAACTGTAATATGTAGAAGCATTTCTATATTTGCTTAGTTTTTGTGACCTAATTAATCAAATTCCCTCAGTAATTCAGCAATGTGGTCAACTATATTCTTTTTGCAAGTCAAGGTGTGGCATGAATGAGGCTGCTAAAAAATGGGGTTTGAATATTTTTTTAAGTGACTTTTTTTCGAACATCTATGGCATATTCGGTGTAATAAATATCTCAAGGGAAATTTGTTCACAACACAAGTCTTTGTTGAGAAATTGCCATGTATGTGCTATAGAGGTGAGTGATTTGTGAATATTTGCGATATATTTTTACAACAGTGAGGTGCCTTTATATAGGCATGATACAAGAATGGAAAATAGAAAACTAATAAAGCTAATTACATGATTCTAGCATTTATACTAAATATAGACTAGAGGCAATATACTGCTAATTATTGTTGGAATTTGACTCATTGATATTGCCTTTTGACCCATTATTATCGCCATTCCTAATACGCTCCCGCAAGATGGAGGATCCATCGGAGACTCCAATCTTGGAGCGGTTACGCAGAAAAGGAGCTCGGGACAGCGGCTTCGTGAGCATGTCAGCTAGTTGGTCCTGTGAGCTGATGTGCAGAACACGTAGATGGCCAGCAGACACTTGTTCCCTTACAAAGTGATAGTCAAGAGCAATGTGTTTCATGCGAGAGTGGTAGACAGGATTTGCAGCCAGATATGTGGCACCAGTGTTGTCACAAAATAATGTGGGTGGCTGACCGGTTGAGATGCCTAGCTCTTGAAGTAGGTTCTTTGTCCATGTAAGTTCTGCCGAGGCATTGGCTAAGGCTTTATATTCTGCTTCTGTGGAGGATCGCGATACCGATCTTTGACGTGTTGATTTCCATGAAATGATGTTTTTGCCAAGATAAAGAAGATAAGCAGTGGTGGAGCGACCAGCATCGTGTACATTACCCCAGTCAGAATCCGAGAAGGCCGAGAGTGTGAGCGGAGAGTTTCGGTGAAGGAAGAGGCCGTGATGGATAGTACCTTTAAGGTATCGGAGGACACGCTTAAGGGCCTGCCAGTGAGTTTGTCGAGGAGCATGCATAAATTGAGACAGTTTGTTGATGGCAAAGGAAATGTCTGGGCGGGTAAAGGCGAGGTATTGAAGGGAGCCCACAAGTTTGCGATAAGGAGTGGCATCAACAAAGGGGGATGGATCGGTTGGAGACAAGGGATCAGTGGCACTGAGAGGGGTGTGAACATCCTTTGCTCCTTCCATATGGAATTGATTGAGAACGTCATTTATGTGTCGATGTTGGGATAGGAAGAGCCCTGTTGGAGTTGGAATGACTTCCACCCCAAGAAAATGGTGTAGCATGCCAAGGTCTTTAATGGAGAATGTGGTGCTCAAGGCTTGAACAAATGTGTCGAGGAATTGGGGATTGTTACCGGTGAGAACAATGTCATCAACATAGACCATGAAGTAGGAGGTGATGTCTTTGTGTTGATAAATGAAAAGAGATGCATCGGCTAGAGATTTTCGAAATCCATAGCGGAGAAGAAAGTTGGTTAGCTCAATGTACCAGGCTCGAGGTGCTTGTTTCAAGCCGTATAGAGACTTTTTGAGTTTGCAAACATGATGAGTGTCACACCCCAACCAATGGCGGAAACATCGGGATGAGACGAAGTGTGAAGATTGCTCGAGACATCATAACGCTAATAATTGTGACAAGTATTTAAATAATCATTTTATTCCATTTCTAAAGGATCAATTACAAAGCTTTTGAAACAAATACAACAACCTGAATAATAAAATAATACAATATGAATACAATTCTTTTTAAGTGTGTATCTAAGCATCCTACTAAATTCCATGCATCGTCGACATCCACCTGTAACATGTTAAAATAAAGTCAATGCAAAAGCAAAGGCGAGTATACAAGTTTGGTACATACATAGCATAAGATAAAAGTGTGAACAATTCCTCATAGCAAGCATGCGATTCAAGATAAACATTAAATATGGCATGTGTATAACATATCAAACCAAGAAAACGCAACTTGCTCATGACATAACCAAAGTTTCAGTAGAGGCGGGTCGTTAATCCTATAGCGCTACATATGTCACGGTTTGGCTCGTACGAAGTTAATGATAAATTCAACACATAAGATTAATCCAAGTTTAAAGCATCAAGCCATCACGTATACAAGCATGTTATAGGAATGTTCATGTGTTTAAGCAAAATGTTCATGTGTAAGTTTGTTGATAGATAAACATGTTACACCCCAAAAGTGGTAAAAGTAAAAGGGGAAAATACGAGTATACTCACAATATTGCAAATTCTTCCGATTATCCGATTGTTGACGAGTGAAAGGGACTTGGAGGATGGAACATCGAGGTCACCCTATAGGGCAAACGATGGTGCATGAGTAAACAAAATTATAACGGAAGATTCGAAGTGGAATATAAAGTATAACTCGTCGATATAAATGTAAATTTATATATAAATATCTTTGTATATGTATATATGTGTATATATATATATATTATAAGGATTGAGTAATAATTCTAAATTAATACCATCAAAGTATTGTTGAAAAGTTGTCGAAAGTAAAAATAATTATACATTTATATCTATTTTATAAAAGTTAATCGAATTTGATAGGGTTCGATTTATAAAATTAACTCGTTTTGTTTTACGGAAATTTTACGAAAAACGGACAGAGTTTCCTCTGTTCTTGGATGATCCCAACAACACAAGTTGTCGATTTATTTGTCAAAATTCAGCAATCAACAAAACATTGCATATTTATACTAGTTAAGTAACGAAAATATGCGTACATGTACAAGTTTCAAAAACGCGAATATCGAACACGTTTAAATAACTAAATATATATAAACAATAACAATAAGAATTTGCGTCGTTAAGATTATACCAAGTCTCGGATCAACAGTTGACCAACTTTGACTACGTCTGACCCGATGATGATCGTTTAACCGTTGTTGACTGTTTGACCGGAACACCAAACCGAATCTGGTTGTGACATGCCCCGAGCCGAGAAACAGAACCAACGTGAACTCGGTTTGAACCAACTTGAGCAGGAATAAATTGAAATATCTAAACCAAGCAAAGAACTGAGATTAAATCTGAATAAAACAAACCGGATTGATGTTCACCGGAGTTTATTCACGTCGGCCGCCATAGAACTTGTCGAAGATAACCAAAACCACCACTGTCTTCGGGTCTCCTTGTCAACAGTCGCCGACAAGAGGGTTCGGCCCTCTCATCTTCGCGTCTCTCTCTCTCTCTCGCGTCTCTCTCACTCCCTCTCTCTCTCTTCTGTATTTGTGTCGCCGCACGCTACCATCGAAACAGTGGTGGCCGACCATTCGTTTGGACAGAGGTGGCGGATCGGATGGTGGTCTTCGTCGGAGAGAACGAGGGAGAGCAGAGGGGGAAGGGTTGGGTGGCGTCGGTAGGTGGAGTCGCTGGAGCTCGGCTCCTGCTGCCGCTGTTTAGAGAGATCGAGAGGAAGGGAGGTAGGGGATGTTTGTTCAGGGTTGTGGTGTTGAAGATGGAGCTCTATTTTGAAGAAGGTGATTGAGGGTTAAGATAACGGCTGGTGAAATAACAAAAATGGGATTTTTAGGGTTTTATTTATCTTTTTTTTTGAAACAAAGACAATAAGGCCCCTAAACTTTGAAGGGTTTAGTTAACTAGGTTAATTTATGTTAGAAAAGAAAACCAGTTCAACAACAAAACTAACCAGGTTAATTTACTAGCTCTAATATCTAACGAGACCTACTATGATATAATAAAAATGAACTTTTTAAATAGTAATAATAATTAATTTAATTAACAGAATAGGATAGATGGATAACCATACTTACGAACGAATTAAATTAAAGATAAAGCTTTTCGACGATTATAACGAAACAATGAATACAAGGATACAAAATTTCTAAAAAAAAGGAATACTCACAGTGGTTTCTAAATATGGAAAGCTATGAAAAAACGCGGAGCGTTACAATGAGGATATTGAGGGTGGACATAACCGGATGGTTGGGCCATGAAGACATCCTCATGAAGGGTGCCGTGAAGGAAGGCATTGTTGACATCTAATTGACGGAGCGGCCAATTTTTGGACAAAGCAACCGAGAGGATGGTTCGGATGGTAATGGGTTTTGTAACCGGGCTAAAGGTTTCAAAGTAGTCTTTCCCAAATTGTTGGTGAAAACCTTTTGCCACAAGGCGAGCTTTGTACTTAGCAACAGAGCCATCCGGGTTGCGTTTAATGCGAAATACCCATTTACAGCCAATGGGTTGTTGGGAGGTAGGAGGGACAAGTTCCCAGGTTTGGTTTTGGAGAAGTGCATTATATTCCGAGTCCATGGCTTTTCTCCATTCGGGATCTTTGGACGCTTGACCGTGAGTTGTAGGTTTAAGTGTAGGTGGTAGAGGGTGAAGAGTGGTGGTGTTGACCAGGTTGTGGTTGAAGTATTTGCTGTTGGGTTTCTTTGTGCGTTGGGGACGAGTGGTTGTGGAGGAGGGAGGAGGGTCGGCGATAGGTGGAGGAGGGCCGTTGTTGGATGATGAGGCGTTGCTGGTTGAAGGTTCAGAGTTGATAGGTGAGTCTGATGAGGTGATGGGTACGGTTTCGGAGGTAGAGGGTTCGGTTGGAGTGGGGGTTGGTTGGTCAGTAGGAGGCATAAAGATGGGAGGGGTGTGAGGTATGATATGGGGAGGTGAAGATGTATTTTGTGGTAGGTTGTTGATGGTAGTGGTGGGTTTAGAGGTAAGGGACTCAACAGTGGGTAGGGGAAAAATGTTTGCATCATTTGATTTGAAAGGGAAAATGTGTTCAACAAATTCCACATGGCGGGAGTGATAGAGTCGATGTGTCACGGGATCATAACATTTGTAAGCTGATTTTGAGGAGGAGTAGCCAAGGAAAATACATTTGATTGATCGGGGATGAAGTTTGGATGAGGTGTAGGGACGCAACCATGGGAAGCACAAGCATCCAAACGGTTTGAGTTTAGCATAGGTTGGGTGGCTTTTGTATAATCGATCAAAGGGTGATTGGTAGTCAAGTATTTGTGTGGGAAGACGATTTATAAGGTGAACGGCGGTTTGAAACGCATGGGTCCAAAAGGTTAATGGTAGGTTGGAGTGATGGAGAAGTGATAGGCCGGTTTCAACAATGTGTCTATGGCGGCGTTCGGCAACACCATTTTGCTCCGGGGTGTGTGGAGGGGTGGTGAAGTGGGAGATGCCATGTTGTTGAAGATAAGGAGTAAGCCCAACATATTCTCCTCCATTATCTAAGAAAAGGGAGATTAGTGGAGTTCGAAAAAATTTTTCAACCAAAGTTTTGAATTGAGGAAAGAGAACGGAGACATCCGATTTGCGTTTGAGAGGATATAGCCATGTGTATTTTGAGTAAAAATCAACAAAGATGACATAATAGGTAAAGCCGTCATTTGATTTTTGAACGGGACCCCAAACGTCCGAATAGACAAGTTCTAATGGTTTGGAAGCTTTGAACGAGTTTGCACCAAAGGGCATTTTATGACTTTTATTCAAAGAACAAGCATCACAATGAAAAGAAGAGTTTGACATGTTATTATAATGTAGTCCTAAGTTATTTAGTAGTAATTTTAGAACTTTTATGGATGGATATCCAAACTTGTGATGCCATGAAATAAGAGACTCGGATGACTTGAAGCTTGAGTTGATTTGTTTTGGGTGAGGAATGGTCCTGGATTCATAGTAGACGTCATTTACATTCACTCCCCGCACTAGTGGCGCCCCCGTGCGAAGGTCCTTCACAAAAAAATGAAAAGGAAAAAATTCAACCGAAACATTGTTAGATTTGCAAAGTTTGGCAACAGAGACAAGATTGGTACGAAGTTTAGGAACAAGCAAGACATCATTTAATTTTAGTGAGCGAGATGAGGTAGGAATAGAGGTATGACCGATGTGAGAAATAGAGAGGGTTTTACCATTTCCTAGCACAATCTCATCCGGCCCTCCGTATTCCGAGAGGTTGTGTAACGATGACTGGTCATAAGTTGCATGGTTGGAGGCCCCGCTATCATACATCCTTGGTGAAGAGGAAGAGCTTGCCATTGAATAGTTCACTGTTGGATTTGGAGCAGATGGCGAGGAGACAGCAATGTTGTTCTCTTGTAGGAGGCGTGCCAATTTGCGACAATCTTTGATATCATGACCTGGAATGTTACAAAACTGACAGAAAAAATTATTTCGGTTAGTACGGGAGTTGGACTGCTGATTATTGGTGTTGTATGGGGGCCGATTGTTTCTTGGGCCAGAGGCATGAGGCCTATTCGTGTGTCGGGCTTCTGAATAGGGCCTAGAGTAGGATCTTGGGCCTTGTCTTTGGGTGTTGTTCACAGTGGCAATTAAGGGAACCGACTGGGATTCTTTTAGGGTTCGCTCATGGTCTATAAGCTTTTCAAAGAGATCAGGGAATGTGATGGGTGTGTCCCTCATTTTGACAGAGGCAACAATTTGCTTGTAGTCTTCACCAAGATGGGCTAATATGTGAACAATCAAGTCATCTTCATCAACAGGTTTATTAGCTAGGGCTAATTCATCCGCAATCGCCTTCATTTCATGAAGGAATTCAGCGATTGGTTTGGTCCCACGGGTGTGGGTGGCTAGTTTTGTTCGGAGAGAAATGATTCGGGAACGCGAGACGCCGGCATAGCTCTCGGTCAGGCGCTGAAATAGTTCACGGGAAGTGTCAGCGGAGGAGACGATCGGCTGGATGGTGGGAGCGCAGCTGCCGAGCAGGGCTCCTAGGAGGATTTGGTCTTGCCTGAACCACAGTCGGTAGGCAGGGTTCGGTTTGCCGTCAAGCTCTTTCGGTGGTGGTTCAGTGAGTCCGTCTACATACTGTTCCAGTTCGAGACCGGTTAGTGTGGAGAGGACTTGTTTTCGCCATGAGAGGAAGTTGTCAGAGGTGAGTTGAATGGGAAAGTGAGTGTGTGTTGAGAGGGAGACGACAGACATGGTGACCGGAAAAAAAAAAGGATCGGAGAAGGCAGAGGCTCAAGGGAGCAGTTTAAGCTCTGATTACCATATAGAGGTGAGTGATTTGTGAATATTTGCGATATATTTTTACAACAGTGAGGTGCCTTTATATAGGCATGATACAAGAATGGAAAATAGAAAACTAATAAAGCTAATTACATGATTCTAGCATTTATACTGAATATAGACTAGAGGCAATATACTGCTAATTATTGTTGGAATTTGACCCATTGATATTGCCTTTTGACCCATTATTATCGCCATTCCTAATATGTGCGGCCATAGCATCTCTCATATTTGAGCCTTGATTAGTAAGAAATAATAAGGTTTACTTGCAATGGACTTTCTTTAATAGTTTAATGCCTACAAGAGCAATGTGTAATGTCAGTAAGACTATAATCTCATGTTTAAACAGCTTAAATCCAAAGGTAACCCATATGGTAGGTTTGGTATTTCGTAATTGTCTTGTATAGCTTTTTGAATCATGATAATTTCAATTTCAGATTAAAGTATGTCGATGATATGAAATCTTAATTAGACAATTTACATGAAGTTCAACAAGAACGAGTATGAGTATCTTTGTGAAACGTGTATTGAAACATACCAAAGCTTTCCTAATAAAGGTAAGGAATTATCGCAACGTTTTAAGTTAAAATGACACAACACTTCATGAAAGGATGTGTTAGTTGTCCGTTAAAACTACTGACAATTATTCGGTTACCGTCAGTGGTAACACTAATTGAGTTACTCATGATGATTTCCTTTTGTTAGCGGTAATTGAGTTACTACTAAATAATTGTTCTTTTCAGCAATAACTTAGTAATTGCTCATGATTGCTTTTGTAGTAACTTTGATATTGGTGAAGGTTGATATGTCAGTAGTAACTTAGAACTGTTGAGTTCCTACTGAGCAGAGTTCCTATTGAGTAGCTATTGATTAATTTCCACTAATGACTAGTTACTTTACTATTGGCGATTAATTCACATTAATGATCAATTCCCATTGATGATTAGTTAATACTGGTAATCAATTCTTAGTGCTCATTGACTATCAATTCCCATGCAATGTTCTATCAACTATGCAAATCATAAGCCACTTACAAAGCTTTCAACAATGGAATCAAATTTTCATTCATTGCAGGTTCCACTTGCTAACGGGACAACAAGCCCTCTACCAAGGGCGTGTTGCCCCTTAGAACCCCCATTGTCTAGAGGGGTTCGCCCCTTGAACCCATGAGATTCATAGGTGGTAGAAATCAGAACATGTATATAAATATGAAATAGCTACATAAGTGTACTTTGAAGTTTAAGGTGTTCATTCAATATGACAACCTTCAATTTTTTTCTTGGTAGTCTAACTTTATAAGACAAAATATACTTGTTTGTAATGTAACACCCATTCTTATATGTTGATAATCAATAACCAATAAAATTAGTATTGGACACATGTGATAATAAGTACAATACAATCATAATTTTATCACATGGTATTAAGTCAATTTGAAGTTTGAAAAGGAAATGAACGGACAACCAAACGAGTCAATATTTCAAAGATGTTAGGAGTTCCAAAAGAAATGATAGTCAACAGGTTTATAAACTATTGAACAAGATAACAAAATGAAAGAGGGTAAAGATCCGTACTTATGCGATTATCAAGTAAAGTTTATCTTTTCAATCACTCTTGCGTTGAGTCCTATATTGTGTCGATGGGTTCGATGAGAACTTATAAACATTTATATAAGTCTATCATGTATCATATATAAGGTATAAAGATATGGAGGATTTAATAACTCATTTATTTATTATGCATATTTTTACATTATTAGTTGTATAAAAATTTAAATTAATATTTTAGCCCATTCCATAGATTGTAGACCAGATTTCTTTGATTCAAAGTATTATAAGTGTTTACCATATTTCTGAACTCCTTACATATTAGTTTGGAAGACTTCAGAATCACTTCATGACCTTCATATTCAATCCAAAAGACTTTCGATTCAATTTAAAGACATCAATTTTAGTTTAAAAGACTTTAGAATCACTTCATGAACTTCAGATCCAGTTTAAAGACATCAATTTTTGTTTAGATGACTTTATAATCTGTCACACCCCGATATTTCCACATATTTCCAATGGGCCCGGAGGGGAGTATCATGACGTAGTTGATATCATCATAGTCAAATAAACACAATTATAGCACAACAGAAGGCTTGGAAGTTGTAAGGCCCTTTCTATTAATTAACGGTTTTGTATAGTTTAAGAAAATAAACATGTAATAATGATTACATATACGTTGAAAAATACGGGTAAAATAAAACTTTTACAAATTAAAAATAATACAACATAATGTAATTGAGTTCGTCGTTTAAAAGTAACGATGAAACGATGTACGGAATCTTGTATCTTGATCGTGTTCGGTTCTTCATTGAGGTTGATCTTCATCCGGGTGTTCTTGACATTTACCTATGATCAAAACCAACTTAAAAGTTAGTTTTGATAGTCAAATAACGAGTTTAAACAAGTTCGAATTTCAAAATAACAAAATTTATAAAATTTGCCAGCTCTAAAGCCTATCGCGGGCCGCGACAGGTTTGGCCTCAGCCTTTGCGGGGGGCCACAGCCCATGGCGGGGCGCGACAACTTATGACTTCTCCGTCGCAGGGCGCAACAGACACATTTCGACAGAAAGTTCGCTTCATTTAGCTGCATCTACCCAGCTCCATTTTTCACTAACTTATTATGCACAAAAATGTGCATAACTTTCAATTTACAAATCCGTTTTACCCGATTCTTTTTCCTATGTGATCGTAATTTAATTCTCAATCATATAGAGTTAAAGTCCGACATCTAAACACAAAATATATTGGATTTCAAGCCCTCGGCTTGAAATTACTTTATAAAGAGTTTTGACTCGTTCAAGTTTAAAACCACCAACTTGTTACTAAATAATCAATTTACATACATAAATGTATTTAACTCAGAAATCCTTAGCTTAGGTTTGAAGATTTATATATATATATATATATATATATATATATAGGGGACCGCTAAAATGAGAACCACCTCCAGTTGTAAGAACTGAGGGAACCACTTTCTAGCCTTTAGATCAAGGAGATGGATGGATGAGATTTAAAGTAACTAAATTTAATATTAAATAGATTTTGTCTTATTATGTCTTTAATATTATAATCCAAAAGGGTAGTATAGTAAAATTACACTATTTTGTCTTTATATATATATTAGTATTTAATTGCCCTTTTGTCTTATTCATTAATTACTTTATATTAAAAAAACAGAATTTTATGTTAAACAATAATTTAAATTCAGATTTGTATAACAATTTTTTATTAAAAGAATTTTTTTATTAAAATCTTTCTTTAAATTAAGATTTTTTTAACAAACCGTTTTTTTAATGCCGTTTTTTTTAACGCGCCGTTTTTTACGAGCTTTTTTTTACGAAACGTAAAAAAGTTTTACGTTAACGTTTTTTACGTTTTACGAGCCGGTTTTTTACGTTTTACGCACCGGTTTTTTTCATTTTACGCGCCGGTTTTTTTCGTTTTACGCGCCGGTTTTTTTCATTTTACGCGCCGGTTTTTTACGTTTTACGCGCCGGTTTTTTTACGTTAACGTTTTTTTACCTTTTTTACGGAACGTAAAAAAGTTTTGCGTTAACGTTTTTACGTTTTACGCGCCGGTTTTTTACATTTTACGCGCCGGTTTTTTACGTAAAAAAATTACGTTTTACTAAAAAAAATTACGTTTTACGTAAAGCTTTTTACGCTTCACGTTTTTACGTTTTACGTTAAAAAAGTTTACGGTTTGCGTTAAAAAATTTACGGTTTAATTTTTTACGTTAACGTTTTTTTACGTTTTACGCGCCGGTTTTTTTACGTTTTACGCACCGGTTTTTTTACGTTTTACACGCCGGTTTTTTTACGTTTAACACGCCGGTTTTTTTACGTTTTACGCAACGGTTTTTTACGTTTTACGCGCGGTTTTTTTTTACGTTTTACGCACCGGTTTTTTACGTCAACATTTTTTTACTTTTTATGTTTTCAAATTTTACGTTTTATGTAAAACTTTTTACGTTTTAAGTTTTACGTTAAACTTTTTACGTTTTACGTAAAAGTTTACGGTTGAACCTTTTTTTCACAAAAACTTTTTTACACGAAACCCAACATTTACGTTTAAAGTTTACGTTTTACGTAAAACCCAACATTTACGTTTTACGTTTTAAGTTTTACGTTAAACTTTTTACGTTTAATTTTTTTTTTACAAAAACTTTTTTTACGCAAAAATGAACGCGCCCAGAAATCGCAAACTCGGGAGGTGTCTCAGATATATTGTTATCATCATCGACGCCTCAAAAAAAAAAATAACAACCCAACAAACAAAAATAAAAAAAACGAGTGGAATCTTAAAAAAAACGATGTTTTGGCTCAGATTTTCCGATAATCAGAGGCTGCAAAAGTGGGGTTGCAGGTTTAAAACCTACCCTCTACCATCTTTGCCACGCCCTCGTCATCAAAATATACGGTTTTTTTTTTTTTTTCATCATCATCGCCCCAAAAATCCAAACCCAGAAAGTCAGATTCAACATGAACAAACATTCAAGCCCAGATTCAACAGAATCAAACCTAGAAAGTCAAACCCCCAAGAACACCCATCAGATTCAAGAACACCCATCAGATTCAAAAAAACCCAGAAAAATCAAGAACACCCATCAGATTCAAGAACACCCATCAGATTCAAAAAAACCCAGAAAAATCAAGAACACCCATCAAAACAACCACCACAAACAAAACCATCACAGATTGTATGAAACTCTACCCAACAAAACAACCACCACAAACACCCTTCAACCAACTCGTCTCCCCCCCCACCCACAAACAACAACCACCGTACCCCCACCACAAAAAGTCATTCACCCCCATTGAAACAACATCAGCCGGAGAAAGGAGAAAAAGAAAACATCAAGTAAACATTGCTACCTTGTCGGCATCCCACCACCGCCGTCCTATTTCTCTGCCGCCGCTGCAACGCCACCGCCCGCCGTCCTCTTTCTCTCTCCTCGGACTCTCTTCCTCTCTCCTCGGACTCTCTCTCTCTCTCTACAACGAGTGTGAACAAGTGTGAGAGAGAGAGACAAACAGGGGTGGGTGATGCCGGTGGTAAAGGAGTTTGAGAGAGAGAGAGAAACAGGGGTGGGTGATGCCGGTGGCGACTACATCTAAAACTCCGGCGTCGGTGTGGTGTCGGTGTGGGTGTGGTGCCGGCGTGGGTGGGGTTCAGAGGGCTGAAGGTGAGGAAGATGATGATCTCTTCATCTTCATCATAGATGAAAGAGATAAATTCTCTGAAAGTTTTAGAAAAATTGAAATGAAATAATGAAGAGAGAGAGTTAAATGAAAATGACTAATAAAGAGAGAAGACAAGACAGTTGAACATTGGAAAGTGAAATATGAAGTAAGTTACCTAAATACCCTTTTGGTTGTCAAAATCTGATTGGTGGAGAGTGGTTCTCACGGTTCTTACAACTGGGAATGGTTCCTATTTTAGCGGCTCCCTATATATATATATATATATATATATATATATATATATATATATATATATAGGAACAGGATCAAGAGAGAACGCCTCAAAGTGTGAGAACGGTGAGAACGATTCTCAGCCACAAGATCTTAGTGGTTTGTGGGTTAGATTGATGCGGTGGCATTTTTGTAAATAATAGGGGCCTTGAAACTATCAGGAGGGGTAAAATAGGAAGATCCAAGCAAATGTGCACATGCTAATCACATGCCATTTCCCCCCTCATATTTAGACGACAATAACTTTTTTTATACGTGATTATTTTTCGAAAAAAATACACCATAAAACTCAGCGTTTTTTTATCTTTCCAACGAGTATACTATTGATATACTTTGCGAAAAAAATTAACTGGGTTTTATGGCGTTTTTCTGAACTGAGTGTTTTATGGCGTTTTAGACTAGGTATTTTTATGGCGTTTTTCTGAACTTGCTCCATAATAGCGCATCCCACATAATAACACATGCCACATATTAGAGCATCTGTTAGAGCATCTAGTACTAGAGAATCTATTAGAGCATCTAGTACTAGAGCATCTATTAGAGCATCTGATTAGAGCATCTAGTACTAGAACATCTATTATCTTATTAGCGCATCAAACAATAGAGCATATGCTGCTGCTCTATCCTGCATTGCTTGCATACTGCATTTGTTTTCTAAGCCTACATTTCTAACAATGTTTTTCTGAACTAGGTGTTTTTATGGCGTTTTAACTGGGTATTTTCATGGCGTTTTTCTGAACTGAGTGTTTTATGGCGTTTTCAACTGAGTTTTTTCATTGCGTTTTTCTGAACTGGGTGTTTTATGGCGTTTTTCTGAACTGGGTATTTTTCATAACGTTTTTCTGAATTGGGTGTTTTTATGGCGTTTTATTTGAACACCCAGTTCATGTGAGTGGGTTTTTTGACAATATTACCCTGTAGTGTAATTTAGCATCAATGCCACATGTCACCACCAAAACCGTTCTCACTGTTCTCACACTTTTCACCGTTCTCTCTAAATCCTGACCCTATATATATATATATATATTGCATTACGCGTCTAGTTCATAAGCGATGCGCATAAATCCATTTTGACCCGTTTAGGGGATTTTTTGTGCATTTAAGCATCAACTCGCTCTTCTCATCTAAATAACTATTAATAATCCACCACAACTATTTTTGTGGCGGATTTAACATAATGAACTCATTACCCCAAATTTTACCCTTCGGTTATTCATTTTATCCAAATGACCCATTTTTAGGCATTCGACCCATGAATGTTTATGTCTTTAACTTTCCTACATATTTAAGGATTACATAATCATAATACAAATTCCTAAACAACCTCTAAGGGTCGTTTGCCCGGTTTTCCCAGCAAGGGCTTTTTGGTCTATTTTAGTCCCTCATTTTACGACGAAGGGCTTTCACTAATTATTTGACCAAATTGCACTTTTAACTATAAACTTATTTTATGCGTACCTGGCTCGGGTCAATGTATAGACCTGTTTTATACCTTACTTAATTTAGCCGCTACTTAATAGCTACGCAATTATCCACTTCCCGTTCACTCTTGTGAACATATGACTTGACAACTAAACGTTAGTCGATATTGTCAAATAGTGTTATCACCACCATTTGACCCGTTTGGCCTATATGACCAAACATTTACATTTGTAACAAAACAAGGTTTTAATTACCCATTCACACATCCGACCCATTTCGGATTTTTATCACAAGATCCTTTTTCCATTAACCATGGTTTTAATCGTTTTTATTCGTTCCGACTCATATTGTTTCGTGTCGGAACCCATATTCGGATATAATCCGTTGTCATATTTATCACCTATAAAATATATAATTACACTTAAATTAGGTGTAAGCTTTACTTACCTCGCGTCCACGCAAACATTCTTCGCATCCATGCTCTGTTTGACCCATTCCTTTCCAAGCTCTCACCTAGCTTGTTTAGAGTCAAACTATATCACAACATCCATAAGATGGTTAGATTGGTCATTCTATACAATGACCATCACCCTATGGACCCCCCTTCTTTACACACTTAGCAATCAAAGCATGCCATATATTCAACAACTAGTTTTATACAATAAACCTTTTCATTCACTAACCGTTTGACCCGTTAGTGAAGTTACTTTTACAAACTAGTTAGTAAGTGATTTTAAACACTTTAAGCATGTCACATAAAGTGCTATTTGTTCCCAACAATCAATACTTCATTCCTAAAGCAAGTATATACAATCCTATGCCTTTTTCTTGGTTAATAAGAACATCATTAATGCGCAGCGATTTTCTATTTAGCTACTGTAATCGACCATTTTGACCCATTTAAAGTCTGAATTAGATCAGCATGTTCAGAGATGGATCGTAGAACTCTCAAATACCTTTCTAGGCATGTATGGTACGTCTTCTAACGATGTTTCTATGATTTTATATGATTTTTACAAAATCAGGACAACAGCTTATTTTTAGCCTAAACAACATGTTGTCTTTTCGAAATAGCCACTGAATTCGATGTTTTTGACCCTTTTAACATCTGAACCAAGTCATCATGTTAACTAATGAAATGCAGATTACTCAGAGACCTTTCTAGGCATATAAAGTACACACCCATACGATTTTTCTGTGATTTATTGTGAATTTTCAAAATTCAGGCCTGCACCATATTTATTAAGCATTTCATCGAACACTTGGCGAATTTCGCATTCAAGATTAGTCTCTAACTATCTCTTGAACACCTTACCCTAATTTTATCAACATATCATTACAAACACACATCTGTCACTAAGTTTTAGCATCAAAATCGAGCCCTTATGTCTAGTGTACATGAACGACATCTAGAACTTATATCATAACATCAATTTTCACACTATTTCAACACTGAAAATTCATGCGTTCATCACCTAGTTATAATACCTATTTAATATATGGGTAATTATCAAATTCTATTTTTCAACACTAGTTTATCAAATTATTAACTAGGGTTGTTCCTAAACATGGATTTCATCATAATAACACTCATAGATTCAACATTCATTCCAGAATTTCAATTATGATTGTTCATCATAGAATCTCAACTTCACTAAACATAATTTAACATACCTTGTGATCCTCTAAGCTTGGTGATCTCGATTTTATTAAAAGCCCTAATTTCCCGGCTCGATTTCTCTTTGATTTTGTTGGATTTTATGTGTTTAGAGTTTGTTTTGGCAAGAACCCTTTTTTCTTGGCTCTGGATGTCACGACCAAAACACACACATGTGTGTGTTTGGTGTTTAATTGTTTTTAGTTAAAAACCAATTTCTTGTTTTACCCTTTTAGTCCCTCTAATATACAAAGGTTATAAAAAGGTTACTAATTCAAGTTTCTTTATTATTTTAACAACACTTAACTAACTAGGTTGATATTCCTAGTTACTTAGTGGGTTCGGGGAAGTTATAACACATTTTTGTTTTAAGTCCCGTTAACTCGGGCTTTTTATAGGCTTTGTTTTCTCAAAAGCTTTTATTCTCTTTTTATTTAATATTAGGTCACAATTATTTAAATCCTAATATTCACCGGGTTAATTTTTACCACTAACGGTATTTCACCCATTCATTATTATTAACGTGGTTTGATTACCAAACCCGTTTTTGGGGTGTTACAGAAGTTAATTACTATTACAACCCTTAATGTCCAAAGTTCAAAACAAAAGAATATACAGACGGATTGTAATAGAGATCCACAGGCGGACCATAAAACAAATACATAAAACTGAGCTTAACAGACTTCAGGCATCTAAGGATTTTCAAGATCCTCTTAATTGACACCAAGTAGCTCCAGCCTAGTTTCGAGAGTTATCTGTCACTTTGTCTTTGGAAAATACGTCAGTTTTCACTGGTAAATACAATTAACTGACTCATTTGAAAAGTGTTTATGAAAATTGATTTAGGCGCACAAGGCACAAAATCTTTTATAACTCGGGACAATTTTTATTAAAATCTTGTATACAGATTTACATGTTTGTCATACAATTGGGGCCGGTTTGGAAGCCGGTCATGATTAACCTACTCACCACTTATAAAACCCACAAAGGATTTATCCCCAACATGTGGGTTATTTATTTAGCATTTTGCATCTGTCAGGTGTATGCCTACACTCCGTGCATAGGTCGTGCTCATTAATAACTTAAATGAGCCGAGGATATCCAAGACACGGTCGTTAACCCCTAATATTTATGTTATCAAACAAAACAGATTAAAACGGGTTATGCGGATTAAATCACAATCCGACTAAATAATCCCATACCCGACCAAGCGGTAATAATTTACCGTATCCCAATCCCGTATAGAGAAAATAAGTTAAAAGTATTTACCTGAGTTAAATTATGCAAAGATTGCTACTCAGCCGTGTATTCCTAAGGCTTTATGCAAATATCTTCTACCGAATCTACTTAATCTGTAAGGAAGGTTTTATTAACCTATTAGGATACTAACGGGTCTTTATTTAAGTCAAAGACTTAGACCGGTTAGTTTTAAAGATACTTTACGGCTCGAAATGCTAGATTAAGCGGAGACCGGAATGGAATGTAATTTAGACCCAACAAGTATGAATACTTGTATAATATGGGTAAACTAAATACATTCTGGAATTTGAAGTTTAAATGATAAGGTTTAACCCGTTTCGGCTAATTTATGTAAACTAGTTACATAAACGAACCGAACACGTATAAGCATAACGGGTAACCAAATGAACTATATACAAGTTCCATATATCATTTTGCTTAAAATGTGTTAAGACATCAGTAGGATGTCAACATATATGCCTAAAAAGTATTTAAAACCGAATTAAGCCTCATAAAGGCATTTTGGTCATTTTAGGATTTATAAAAGAGGTTTATAGGTAAACTGATATTCTGGTCAAAAGCATTCTGTAAAAATATTTATTTTATGATGTTATATCAGTATGATACCATACATATGTGTGGTTTATCATTTATGGCCAAACTATGCCCTGAAAGGGTATTTTGGTCATTTCACATATGCTTTTAAGGACATAATTGGAAGTCTGAGTTCATAACTTATACCTACTGTAAAAATATTAAAAATTATTTAAAAATTCAGTAGGTAACAAGTCTTGGGTGCTAAATATGGTTTTAAACCATACTATGCCCATATTTAGCGTAAAAACCGACAACTGACGATATTTGCAAAGTTTATGTGATTCTGAGATTTTGACCAGCCTTGAATGGTCAAAACATTTTATTTTTCATAATAAATCAGTAGCAACAAGTTTTGTATGATAATCATATGTAACACACATTTTATTTGCAAAAAGGGCATTTTCGTCAATTATAGGATTTATGCAAGAACTCAATATTAAGGTCAGCTTATAATCTGAACCAACATTCCAAAAATTCCTAAAAATGTTATCATAACAGTAGGTAATGAGTTTTGAGTCAAACTTATGTTTTAAACATGATTTATACCCCAAAGGGTATTTTAGTCTTTATAAAAGCCTAAATTTCGATCATTAGCATAACATTAGTTCATGACTAGAATGTAAATGTCAAAATACTTTAATTATGTTTACTAATCAGTACCCATTTCATTTGCATGTATATTTATTCAAAAATCCTAATTTTTGATCATAAGGGCATAATGGTCAACATTAAGCAGAATAATAGAAACATGCATATAATTCAGAATTTCTAAGTGACCATGTAATATAACCTTAGAGGGTTGTACTACACTAGTATATGGTCACAATGAAAGCTAAAAACATAAAGGAATTAAGCTTAATCGGGTCAAAACTGAAAGTCAAAGTAAAAGTCAAGCTTACTTTCGGTTGCGAACCGAACTTAAACTCAGAATTGTCGGGTTGAACATGTTTATACACGTTCTATTATTATTTACCAAGTTGTTTAAGTGACAAAATATGATTTATAACCTCTACATTATTAGTTTTGATTATTATTTATAAATCTGACCCGTTTGACTTTTAATTAATTACTTTGACCCGACATTTAACTAAGCAAACGTGAAAATTAGGAGGTGCCCTCTTGAGAGATTAACACCTACCTAATTATGATCACAGAGCCACATTCGCCTCGAACAGTGGCTGGACCATATAGGTTTTAACCGAAGGTCAAAGTCATTTTATGACAACTTTGACTTTCGGTCTTTAAACCTATAAAAACTGAACTAAAGTGGCTAAGGACACTTACAAAGGGTCCTAGTGTCACACCCCCAAAATCCCACACGCGGAGTACCACCGCTTGGAGGCGTGACATGACCAGGATCAAGCCATCAATCATATCAAACATAGTATTTAATAATCAAAAGTAGTTAATACAATTCATAAAGATATGACTGATGTTTCGAAACCAAACATTGTTTAAATAGCGGAAGCATAGTAATAAAATTCTCAAATGTAGTTATGAGTTCAATTAACATTCGCTATCCAATTCCCACAACGACCTGCTCCTTCCTTGTGCAAGCTCCAATATGTACCTAAGGTCCTGCAAGGCATGCAGCAGATAATCAACAAACTAGTTGAGCGAGTTCACAGTTTATAGTTTAGTTTGGGTAATAGTGCGTTTGTTCAATTAAGTTTCGTATCGTATCAGTTCCATCGCGGCCTCACAGGCATGTGTGCGAAGATTATGTTCGTTAGTTCGCGACCGTAGTCTTTACCGACCAGGGTGTGTGCGAAGGCAATTGATCAGTTCGTTCGCGACCATAGTCTTTACCGACCAGGGTGGGTGCGAAGGCAGTTGAGTAGTTCGTAAGCATCAACAGTTTAATCGTTCGTTACAGTATCAAAGTATGCACAAGTAATCATCCAACCCATTCCCACCCTGGGAACCCATGCCTTGGCTGTGTGAACTCACCTTGGTTTGCTCGGTATGCTAGGTTATGCACTCACAAGTAATTCATTCACGTCCTATCGTATGCACGTATAACAAATCAGTTCATGTTCACAACGATACGCATGCAATTTAATGTTCACATAACAGTCAGTTTGCATATCGGCACAACACGTAGTATTACACGAATATGTTCATCACCAAGCATGGCATAACAATTAATTCAACATATGTTCTACTGTTCAAAGCATTATCAAAACCCTAATATCTTTCGATTCATAATTCATCTTTCGACCAACAGTTTTGTCATGTTTCGAAGCATGCTATCCTTCGATCAAATCTATCCTTCGGTCAAATTATGGTTCGGTCAAACTATCTTTCGGTCACTACTATTATCTTTCGGCATATACATTATCTTTCGACAATAACTATGTTTCGAGTAGACAAGTATCGTTCGATACAATCAGTTACGTTAACAACAGTTACAATTTCAGAAACCCTAAGCATGCTAACAGCCGTCAATCAACATTATCGATCAAACAACAATCATGCAGTAATCATAGGATCATCATCTAATCATCATGCAATCATCATAATTCTAATACCCATCGTGATCCCTAGTTTATGCGTATCCCGAAACCGGTTAACACACAGTAATACATTATCAACCCTATCAGAAATAATGACTAAATCCAGATTAACGCCACCCAGAAATCAGTATTCAATCGTAACGAGTTTCACATAGAATCATATACATATCCGTCAACAACAATCCTATATGAAAACTATATCATCAATATCGTAACAAGAATCCTAATATTTAATCATGCATCAATTTCAGATTACTTCAACAACCAAAACACACGACACATGAGCACATACGCAGAGGAGCGAACGATCAAATCAAATCAAATAGATTTACTAACCGAGATGAGGGTTTGGTCACGCAAAAAGGGTTCCGGTGGTTTCTAGTCTGCCGTCACAGTGAAATGGCTCTTAGGGTTGAAAAATGACAGAAATGACAGCCGGTTATGTGCTTATACGTATATATACGTATTACAGAAATGGGCCAAGCCCATCTGAATGACTGGGCCGAAGGATGTCGAAGGATTCCTTCATGGCCCGAATGATATGTTTCGAGACTTATCAATCCGAAGGATGATCTTCCGGATCGAAGGATGTGTTTCGTCATCCTTCGATTCATGCACCATGTTTCGTGGACATCCTTCGAAGGTTGTTTGTGTAATGTAATGTGTTTCATGCTAACTAGTTTACAAGTTTCACAATGTAACAAACAACTATGCACGATCAAACAATCAAAACGTATATATATATATTTTCATTAACACACAACTCGTATAATTCAAGTCCACAATCCAACAACTAAACAGTCAAAGTCAAAGTCAACGCGCAATAAATGCGAAAGTGAAAGTCAAACACTCGAGTTGTCACATTATCCCCAACTTAAAAGAAATTTCGTCCCGAAATTTAGTACGCACTTACTGAGGAAGCTAGGTATCGTTCACTGGTTTTCCTGGGGTGTCACATCATCCCTCCGTTGATTTGGAATTTCGTCCCGAAATTCAGTAGTAGTAGCTTCAGCCTCAGAAGTGGATGCATTGGTTTCGAATAGCTGGGGGTACTTTTCTTTCATCTGGTCTTCGCGTTCCCATGTATACTCCGGGCCACGCTGGGAGTTCCAACGAACTCGAACAAGAGGGATTCTCTTGTGTTTGAGGACCTTAACATCCCGGTCCGTGATTTCAACTGGTTCCTCGACGAACTGCAACCGCTCGTCGATAGTGAGTTCCTTAAAAGGAATGATGAGGTTTTCATCTGATAGGCACTTCTTTAAGTTCGATATGTGAAAGACATTGTGAACTGCTCCGAGTTCAGCTGGTAGGTTCAACTTGTAGGCTACCTTGCCAATCTTTTCTGTAATTTCGAATGGTCCGACGTACCGCGGATTTAGTTTGCCCCGTTTGCCAAAACGTACCACACCCTTCCAGGGTGAAACTTTCAATAAAACCCGGTCCCCGACCTCAAATTCCAATGGTTTTCTACGCTTATCCGCGTAGGCTTTCTGACGGTCGCGTGCTGCCGCCATGCGTTGACGTATCTGTGCTATCTTTTCTGTGGCGTCCACAACAATATCTGGACCCGTAATCTGACTATCCCCCACCTCTGCCCAACAGAGAGGTGACCGGCATTTACGTCCGTACAATGCCTCAAATGGAGCGGCTTGAATGCTGGTATGATAACTGTTATTGTACGAGAACTCCACCAGAGGGAGATGTTTTTCCCAGCCGTTGCCGAAGTCTATGACACACGCTCGAAGCATGTCTTCTAGAGTTTGGATAGTTCGCTCAGACTGCCCATCCGTCTGAGGATGATATGCTGTGCTCATGTCTAATCGTGAGCCGAAAGATTTGTGCATCGCTTGCCAAAGCTCTGACGTGAATCGTGCATCGCGATCCGAAATAATAGAGATGGGCACTCCGTGCCTCGAAACAACTTCTTTCATGTAGATGTCTGCTAGGGTAGAAAACTTATCCTTTTCTTTGATAGCCAAGAAGTGAGCAGACTTTGTGAGCCGATCAACGACCACCCAGATAGTGTCATTCCCACGCTGGGATCTAGGTAGGCCAGTAACAAAATCCATGGAAATTTGCTCCCATTTCCATTGTGGTATTTCTGGTTGCTGAAGTAGGCCTGATGGTTTCTGGTACTCGATTTTAACCCTTGCACAAGTTAAACACTTGCCGACGTAAGTTGCGATAAGAGCTTTCATGTTTGGCCACCAGTAAGTTGTTCTGATATCGTGGTACATCTTATCCGACCCTGGATGTATCGAGTAGCGAGACTTGTGCGCTTCATCCATCACAAGTTCGCGTAAGCCGCCATAAAGTGGGACCCAAATACGCCCCGTCACATAGTAGGCGCCGTCTTCCTTTTGTTCCATTTGTTGCCTTGAACCGCGCAAGGCTTCAGCCTTGACGTTTTCGGGTTTTAGTGCTTCTATCTGTGCAGCTCGTATCTGTGCAGGAAGACTGGACTGAATAGTAAGCTGTAGCGCTCGCACGCGCTTAGGTAGAGTGTCTTTCCGACTGAGGGCATCAGCCACAACATTGGCCTTGCCTGGATGATACTTGATGGCGCATTCATAGTCGTTCAGAAGTTCAACCCATCTTCGTTGACGCATATTCAAATCCTTTTGCTTAAGAATATGCTCGAGACTCCTGTGATCGGTGTAAATCGTGCACCGGGTACCGTACAGGTAGTGTCGCCATATCTTAAGCGCGAAAACAACAGCTCCCAGCTCTAAATCGTGCGTCGTGTAGTTCCGTTCATGAACCTTGAGTTGCCGAGAGGCGTATGCGATAACTTTATCCCGCTGCATCAATACACAACCAAGACCCTGTATAGATGCGTCACAGTATACCACGAAGTCATCTGTGCCCTCTGGCAATGAAAGAATAGGTGCACTGCAAAGCCTATCCTTTAAGTACTGAAAAGCGGTCTCTTGCGTATTACCCCATCTGTAAACGACACCTTTCTGTGTTAGCATAGTAAGTGGTTGCGCGATCTTTGAGAAGTCTTTAATAAATCGCCTGTAGTAACCCGCCAAACCCAAGAATTGGCGTATTTCTGTCGGTGTACGTGGTGCTGGCCAGTTTCTGATCGAATCAACCTTGGATGGATCGACATGAATCCCATCCCTGTTTACCACATGGCCTAAGAAGTGGACTTCACGAAGCCAGAAGTCGCATTTTGAAAACTTTGCGTACAGTTGCTCCTTTCGAAGAAGTTCCAAAATAATACGTAGATGCTGTTCGTGCTCCTCCTGACTCTTGGAGTAAATCAAAATGTCGTCGATGAAAACGATGACGAACTTGTCGAGATACGGTTTGCACACCCTGTTCATGAGATCCATGAAGACTGCAGGTGCGTTTGTAAGCCCGAATGGCATGACCAGAAACTCGTAGTGACCATAACGAGTTCTGAAAGCAGTTTTGGAGACGTCCTCATCCCGGACTCTCAGCTGATGATACCCTGACCTTAAATCAATCTTGGAATAGTAACACGACCCTTGCAACTGGTCGAATAAGTCGTCGATGCGCGGAAGAGGATAACGGTTCTTCACTGTCACCTTGTTGAGTTCACGGTAGTCTATACACATTCTGAACGTACCGTCTTTCTTCTTCACAAATAACACTGGAGCTCCCCAAGGCGAAGAGCTTGGACGAATAAAGCCCTTTTCCAAGAGCTCTTGCAGCTGCTTCGACAGTTCTTCCAGTTCGGTTGGAGCTAAACGATACGGTGCGCGGGCTATTGGTGCTGCTCCAGGAGCTAACTCAATCTGAAACTCGACTTGACGATGAGGAGGTAAACCAGGTAAATCTTCAGGAAACACTTGAGGAAAATCACGCACAACTGGTATATCCTCCAGCTTCTTTTCCTTTGCTGATGCGTCAGTGACAAGTGCCAGAATGGCAGTATGCCCCTTTCGTAAACATTTCTGCGCCTTCAAGTAAGAGATGATGCCAACCACAGCACCACTCTTGTCGCCCTGTACTTCGAGAGGTTCCTGACTGGAGCGAGGAATACGAATAACTTTTTCTTTGCATAAGATCTCCGCATGATGTTGGGATAACCAATCCATACCGATGACGACGTCGAAACTACCCAAAACTATGGGTATGAGATCAATCGAGAAAGTCTGACCCGCTAAAACAATGCTACAACCCTTGACTACATGAGCGGCTTCTACACTTTTACCATTTGCTAGTTCTACGACGTGTTTGGTGTCTAGAGGTGTTGGTGTACGTTTTAATAATTTACCCATTTTCAAGGACATATAACTTGTATCAGCACCCGAATCAAATAAGACAGTAACATAAATATTGTCGAGAAGAAACTTACCCATAACCACATTGGGATCATTCACTGCATCTCCTCGACCCAACACAAAAGCACGACCTCGAGCTTCATTGCCGTTGTTGTTGTTACCATTACCCTGATTGTTGTTATTCCCGTTGCCCTGGTTGTTGTTGTTATTGCGATTCTGGTTCAACTGAGGGCAATCGCGTTTGTAGTGACCTTCAGCCCCACACTGGAAACACCCCCGGTTTCCACGCTGTGGCTGCTGCTGCTGATTCTGTGGAGCTGGCGGTGGAAGTTGCTGGTTCTGATTCACTGGTCGCGCGCTTCTACAATCTTTGGCCTCATGGCCCATCTTGTGGCATCTTTGACATTGACTCCTGCGACATCTTCCACTGTGGTGTTTGTTGCACCTGTTACACCACGGGTGATTTCCCTTATAACCACTATGTCCCTGACTGCCCGATGACTGCTGACTCGGACTCTGGTAATCGTTGGTGCGACGTTGCTGAGTTTGGGACTGAACAGACGCTGATCCCCTGCTGGAATCCCCGTCCCACTTTCTTTTATTCTCGCTGGGTGTGGCAGAAGTAGCAGCAGTGGGAGTGACTGAAGTAACAGCTGTAGCAGTAGCGCCGACACGCTTCGGCAGTTTATTCTGATCCACTGCCTGATCGGTGATGCGGTGAGCGAGACGCTGTATTTCCTGGATATTGTTGAGGTTAGCCGAGGTAACGTGGCTCTGTATTTCTGGCACCAAACCTTTGAGATACAACTCGATACGCTTGTAAGGAGGGTCCACCATAGTTGGACATAACACAGCCAACTCATTCGATCTCTTGGTGTAAGCTTCGATCTCCGAACCAACCATTTTCAGATTATAGAGCTCATCCTCCAACTTATGAATATCTTCACGCGTGCAGTACTCACGCTTGATGAGTTCCTTAAAGTCGTTCCATGGGGTGGCGTTAGCAGCTGCCAACCCTAAGATCTGCACTTGTGCGTTCCACCAAGTGAGCGCAATCCCTTCAAGTGTGCCAGTGGCGAACTTCACCCTGCGAGCCTCAGGGCATTCACACATTTCGAAAACCGACTCGAGCTTTTCAAACCAGTGGAGGAGTCCAACTGCTCCCTCCGTGCCACTGAACGAACTAGGACGACAATCCATGAAATTCTTGAAGGTGCACCCAGGTTGTTGCTGAGCGGGTTGACCTATTGTGTACGAATAGGGCAAAGTTAAGTACGAGAATTAATGTAGGATCTAAAGATCCTAGTGTCTATACTGCAGGGTGTACTACCTGCTTGGGCGGCTGCAACTGCCGCAGCAACGAGAGCCTCTAGCTGGGCTTGAGTCATGGTAATTCGTGCGGCCATTGATCTTCACATCAAAGGCAACATAAGTGAGAAAGGTTCGCGAATAGTGCGATGACAGAAGAGTGTAAGCACATAAGTATTCTCATGCAATGTCAAGTTGTGAGCAAGGTAATGTAAGCATACTACGAGCAAAGTTCTATGCAAATTCTAGCATGTAGGCAATAAACATAAACCTTATTACCTAGGAAGTTGAGTCTTGCACGTGGAGCGAAGCGTCGTTGTGGATCGTTGGGAGCACTGTTCTGGTTATAGTCTGGTTTTAATAAAAACGTTTTTCCATATTAAAACCAAGTTCTCTATAACCAATGGCTCTGATACCAATCTGTCACACCCCCAAAATCCCACACGCGGAGTACCACCGCTTGGAGGCGTGACATGACCAGGATCAAGCCATCAATCATATCAAACATAGTATTTAATAATCAAAAGTAGTTAATACAATTCATAAAGATATGACTGATGTTTCGAAACCAAACATTGTTTAAATAGCGGAAGCATAGTAATAAAATTCTCAAATGTAGTTATGAGTTCAATTAACATTCGCTATCCAATTCCCACAACGACCTGCTCCTTCCTTGTGCAAGCTCCAATATGTACCTAAGGTCCTGCAAGGCATGCAGCAGATAATCAACAAACTAGTTGAGCGAGTTCACAGTTTATAGTTTAGTTTGGGTAATAGTGCGTTTGTTCAATTAAGTTTCGTATCGTATCAGTTCCATCGCGGCCTCACAGGCATGTGTGCGAAGATTATGTTCGTTAGTTCGCGACCGTAGTCTTTACCGACCAGGGTGTGTGCGAAGGCAATTGATCAGTTCGTTCGCGACCATAGTCTTTACCGACCAGGGTGGGTGCGAAGGCAGTTGAGTAGTTCGTAAGCATCAACAGTTTAATCGTTCGTTACAGTATCAAAGTATGCACAAGTAATCATCCAACCCATTCCCACCCTGGGAACCCATGCCTTGGCTGTGTGAACTCACCTTGGTTTGCTCGGTATGCTAGGTTATGCACTCACAAGTAATTCATTCACGTCCTATCGTATGCACGTATAACAAATCAGTTCATGTTCACAACGATACGCATGCAATTTAATGTTCACATAACAGTCAGTTTGCATATCGGCACAACACGTAGTATTACACGAATATGTTCATCACCAAGCATGGCATAACAATTAATTCAACATATGTTCTACTGTTCAAAGCATTATCAAAACCCTAATATCTTTCGATTCATAATTCATCTTTCGACCAACAGTTTTGTCATGTTTCGAAGCATGCTATCCTTCGATCAAATCTATCCTTCGGTCAAATTATGGTTCGGTCAAACTATCTTTCGGTCACTACTATTATCTTTCGGCATATACATTATCTTTCGACAATAACTATGTTTCGAGTAGACAAGTATCGTTCGATACAATCAGTTACGTTAACAACAGTTACAATTTCAGAAACCCTAAGCATGCTAACAGCCGTCAATCAACATTATCGATCAAACAACAATCATGCAGTAATCATAGGATCATCATCTAATCATCATGCAATCATCATAATTCTAATACCCATCGTGATCCCTAGTTTATGCGTATCCCGAAACCGGTTAACACACAGTAATACATTATCAACCCTATCAGAAATAATGACTAAATCCAGATTAACGCCACCCAGAAATCAGTATTCAATCGTAACGAGTTTCACATAGAATCATATACATATCCGTCAACAACAATCCTATATGAAAACTATATCATCAATATCGTAACAAGAATCCTAATATTTAATCATGCATCAATTTCAGATTACTTCAACAACCAAAACACACGACACATGAGCACATACGCAGAGGAGCGAACGATCAAATCAAATCAAATAGATTTACTAACCGAGATGAGGGTTTGGTCACGCAAAAAGGGTTCCGGTGGTTTCTAGTCTGCCGTCACAGTGAAATGGCTCTTAGGGTTGAAAAATGACAGAAATGACAGCCGGTTATGTGCTTATACGTATATATACGTATTACAGAAATGGGCCAAGCCCATCTGAATGACTGGGCCGAAGGATGTCGAAGGATTCCTTCATGGCCCGAATGATATGTTTCGAGACTTATCAATCCGAAGGATGATCTTCCGGATCGAAGGATGTGTTTCGTCATCCTTCGATTCATGCACCATGTTTCGTGGACATCCTTCGAAGGTTGTTTGTGTAATGTAATGTGTTTCATGCTAACTAGTTTACAAGTTTCACAATGTAACAAACAACTATGCACGATCAAACAATCAAAACGTATATATATATATTTTCATTAACACACAACTCGTATAATTCAAGTCCACAATCCAACAACTAAACAGTCAAAGTCAAAGTCAACGCGCAATAAATGCGAAAGTGAAAGTCAAACACTCGAGTTGTCACACCTAGCTTGAACTTTAAACTAGAAAGAGCTTCCTTTTGTATCAGGAACCTCAGAAGATTGAGAAAGAGATGATTTTTGAGATGAGCAAAGAAATGAGGCAATATGTGGTCCTATTTATAGTTGAAGAGGATGATCCAAGATCATCACAGGTGTTAAGGAGTGTCCAGGATCATCACATGTGTCCTAGCTGGTTCCTAAAACCATCAAAGTGCTCCTGGTATTGAATTTTGAGTGTATAAGTCGGTTATGGCGAAAACCTGCAGCTGTCCTGTCACACCCCGATTTCCACGTGTTTCACCGGTTGGCCCGGTGGGGGATTACCGTGACGTAGTTGGCAACAATATAGTCAAACCACAATATTTAACTGCACAGCGGAAGCATAAAGATAAATTATATTTCAACCATCGATTGTAATATCCAGGTATCACGAATAGTCGAAAACAAATCCACAGGGGATCAAAATAAAAATATAAGTATTGTTCAACAGATATGGCATCCCAAGCTTGCGAGACTCGAACGATGCTTAAGGAGTGGCCATCCTATTTCGCGTAGATCCCGCATTTAATCTTTTGGGGAAAATACGTCAGTTTACACTGGTAAATACATTCAACCGACACTTTTGTAAAATGTTTAATAAAAATTGATTTGAATGCACAAGGCACAAACTCTATATAACTTGGGATAATTTATCAATCAAATCTTGTAAAAGAATTACATGTTCACTATGCGTTCGGTCGCCCGGGTCGTGCCGGGTTTAAGGTTAATAGACACGCCACAAGCATAAAGCCCTGGCGGGAAAATCAACGGTTATACCTTTATAATTATAGACACCTTGTCGGGTGTACGCCTACACCCACGTGTCGAGGTCGTGGCCAATTCGTAAAATGATGCCAAGGATATCCGGGACATGGTCATTAAGCTCCCAAAGGCATAAAGCCAACAAAACCAATTTTTAAACGGGTCACATTGATAATACCCAACTACTAATGAGTTGGGGTCAATTGCCCGACCAAGCGGTATTTTAAATACCGTAACCCAAGCCCGTATAACGGAAAATAAGTTAAAAGTATTTACCCGAGCAAGTAATAACCTCAATCAAATAAATGCAAGTTTCTTTTACTGGTCTCCTACTCTGGAACGAAGGTTTAAACAACCTATTAGAATCCTAACAGGTCTTTAATCTAGCCTTAGCTTAGACCGGTTAGTTTCAAAGGATAATTTCGGTTTAATCGCGTGAAAGGCGAAAACCGGGAATGGAATGTGGTTTGGACCCAACAAGTATGAAGACTTGTTTTATATGTGTATAATAACCACACTCTGGATTTTGAGGTATAAACGATAAGGTTTGACCTGTTTCGGCTAGTTTATGTAAACTAGTTACATAAACCGAACCGTGGGCGCAAAAGGCGTAACGGGTAACCGTAAGAGTCCTACATAGGTTTTCTAAGTTAATATGCTCTAAAGAGGTTGTGGTATCAGTAGGATACCTTCCATAATGCCCGTAATGAGTTTAAATCCAATAAATGCCCCGTAGGGGTATTCCGGTCAATTTAAAGATTATAAAAGAGGTTTCTGAGTTCTACAGGAAATCTGAGTTTTCCGAACAGTTTATAAAGTCCAAAATACTCTATTTATTATTTAAAATCAGTAGCAACTGGAATCGGGTCAAAATACCTTGTAGAACTCAAGTTATGTCCAAAAAGGGTATATTCGGTATTTACCGAACCGATGCCATAACCGCAGGTTATGAGCAGGTTAAAAATGATTAAAAATCTTTAAAAAAATCTCAAAATATTATTTTACATCAGTGTGTAGAAGGTTTGGTGTCGAAATTTGGGTTTAGATAGGCTTTATGCTAAATGCGTCGTTAAATTACTAAAGTTTCCGTAATTGCGCTATTTAGCATAACTCCCATTCTAGACCTCGGATTGACGTGAAATTTTAGGGACATGCTTAGAAATCAGTAACTAAGGTTATTGTCCTTTCACATGTTCAAAATTCTCGTTTTAAAGTGAAAAGGGCGTTACGGTCAACTTTTAAGCATTTAACGGAAATGTGCTAAAGACTCGGACAAACAACGAACCGGTCACAGAGGGTTATACCATCATGTAACCTGGTCCTAAGAGAGTCCTAAGGCATATCTAATTCATATCATAACGGGTCAGAACTGAAGTCAAAGCAAAAGTCAAAGTTTTGCGACTTTCGGTTCCGAACCGGGTCTAAACAGTAAATGGTCGGATCAAACAAGCTTAGACTAGTTAATATACTTATTATCATGTTATATGAGTGTTAAAACAGGTTACACGCCATCTACATTACTGATTATGCATAAAATCGCAAAATAGCATTCTGTTGACTTTTTCTAAGCAAGTTTGACTCGACATTCGGACTAGTTAGAGTGGGAATCAGAGGGTGCCCTTTTAGGGGTTTAATGCCCACATGATTACCAACATATAACTACCTTTGATTCGGCAAATCACTGGACCATTTGTGATTTATCGTAAAGTCAATCGTTAATTACGACGGATTGACTTTTGGGCTAAAACTAAGCAAAACTTAACCAAGAAAGGGTGGAGCATACTTACAAGAGCCCTATGCACGACCAGGGATGAGCAAAGAAGGTACTTGAGCTCCAGAAATGATCAGAAGAGTTGATTGAAGGTGTGAAGAACTTGTGGTTACAAGGTGGCCTTTTATAGTGTTCATTAGCCTTTAGATCCTTGACAACAAGTGCTATAAGTGCTCTTGGATCATCAACATGTGTCCCTGAGTGCTAGGGGACGTTTAGGGGGCGCCCATACTCTCATAATGGCATTCTAAGTCGGTTAAAACAGCAAACAGTGAACCTGTCCGCATTATTTGCAACTGGGGGCTGACGCGGCCCGCATAAGAGGTCAGCCTATCCTTACGCAGGTCGCCTGAATCCTATTGTCAGAGCCTGGATCTATACATGGCTCGCGGCCCGCGTAAGATCCCTCAATACCTTAACGCGGCCCGCCTGAAGCCTTATATTCAAGATTTTCAAATCTTTTGTAATTATTGCCCTGGCCTTTCGGTTTCGAAGGGGTAACTTTGCGTTTTGGGCCTCATTTATTTACGAATAAGGGCCTCGGAACTTTTAGCCAACTTATTAACCCTTGGTTAATTTATTATTACCCGAAAAGTCTTAACTTTCAAAGTTTGACGCTTTTAACCCTTTTTAACGAATTCGATTATAACTTTCTCGTTTTTAAACGAAGCTTCGCGAAATTTATATCGCGCATTCTAGTGAGTGTAATTTACTGTTACAAAGTCTCGGGTTTGTCAAAGGGTCACTCAGAGGTATAAATTAAAGATGTTGACACATTTAACCCCTGTAGTTTGTAATCTCTCACTTTCTTCCACAATTCGTTCCGTACGATTCATGATTTATTCGTTTGAAGGTACGAGCATCATTTGGGGTTACTATACAGTATATTTATCTCTTGTTGACATTTTTAACCCTCGAATTTACATACTTCCAATGTTTGTCAACTTTAGTCCTTTAATTAGTATTTAATACCACGTGTAAACTTATGACACGTGTCAATACATTATTGGACGCAAAATTTCGAGGTGTTACATCCTCACCCCCTTAAAAGAAATCTCGACCTCCAGATTTATTGAAATAAATGAGTGTACTTCTCCTTCATCGTGGACTCTACCTCCCACGTGTACTCGGGACCTCTACGGGCATCCCATTTTACCTTCACTATTGGTATATACTTCCTGCGAAGCTTCTTAACCTGTCGATCCTTGATCGACACAGGTTTTTCAACGAACTTTAAGCTCTCGTCGATGTGTACATCTGTATGCGGTATAACCAATGATTCGTCAGCGAAACACTTCTTCAGGTTACAGATGTGGAACACATTGTGGATACCACTGAGCTCTTCCGGTAAGTTTAATTTGTAGGCAACCGATCCGACACGTTCGATTACCTCGAAAGGTCCAATATATCTCGGGCTTAGTTTTCCTTTCTTACCGAATCGCATCACCCCCTTCCAGGGTGATACCTTAAGCAAAACCTTGTCGCCTACTTCGAAATTGAAAGGCTTACGCTTCAAATATGCGTAGCTTTTCTGCCTGTCTCGGGCAGCTTTCAATCGATCGCGAATTTGGACAATCTTGTCCGTTGTTTCAAATATTATATCAGGTCCTGTCATTTGGACATCTCCAACTTCTGCCCAACAAACGGGTGTTCTACATTTCCTACCATATTGAGCTTCAAAAGGTGCAGCCTTAAAGCTGGTATGGTAGCTGTTGTTCTAGGAGAATTCAACCAAGGGTAGGTGGTTATCCCAACTGCCACCTAAGTCGATCGCACATGAACGAAGCATGTCTTCTAACGTTTGGATTGTACGCTCACTCTGTCCATCTGTCTGAGGGTGGTAAGCCGTACTGAAATTCAAACGTGTGCCCAAAGATTGTTGGAAACTTTTCCAAAAGTGTGATGTGTATCTGGTATCTCTATCAGAGATGATAGACACAGGCACGCCATGTAGGGCTACAATATTGTCTACAAACAACTGGGCTAATATATCGGAGCTATGAGTCTCCTTTATGGGTAGGAAATGTGCTGACTTAGTCAGTCTATCGACTATTACCCATATTGTATCGTTTCCCTTCTTTGTCTTTGGCAACTTGGTGATGAAATCCATCGTCACCATTTCCCATTTCCACTCGGGAAGTTCAGGCTGTTGTAGCAAGCCTGACGGCTTTTGATGTTCTGCTTTTACTTGCGCACAAGTCAAACACTTTGCTACATAGGTGGCTATAGACTTCTTCAAGCCTATCCACCAGAAATTTGCCTTCAAGTCCTGGTACATTTTATCAGCTCCAGGATGAACGGAATATCGGGAACTGTGGGCTTCCTAAAGGATTACGTCACGAAGACCTCCATAAACAGGAACCCATATCCTCCCATTCAATCTCAGAATTCCGTCTTTGCCATAGGATAACTGCTCCTCCGTTACTCCTAGCTTCTCGTGAGGATAGTTAGCTTCTAACACAGCTTCCTTCTGTGCAGCTAACAATCTCTCATTCAGACTGTTCTTGATTTCAATGTTCTTGGCATTGATCCTTATTGGTTTCACTCTTTCTTTTCTGCTCAGGGCATCTGCGACTACGTTGGCCTTGTCCGGATGGTATCTTATTTCACAGTCATAATCGTTTAAAGTTTCCATCCAACGTCGCTGCCTCATATTCAGATCTTTCTGATTGAACAGGTGTTGAAGGCTTTTGTGATCGGAATAGATCACAAATTTAATGCCATATAAGAAATGCCTCCAAAGCTTTAGTGCAAATACAATGGCACCCAACTCCAAGTCATGGGTGGTGTAATTCTTTTCATGCACTTTCAATTGTCGTGACGCATAGGCAATCACCTTGCCCTTCTGCATAAGCACACAACCCATTCCGGTGTGCGATGCATCGCAATATACGACAAATTCTTCCATTCTGTCCGGCAATGTCAACACTGGAGCATTGCTCAGCTTTTGTTTGAGGATATCAAAAGCTTCTTGCTGCTTAGGGCCCCAATTAAACTTTATACTCTTTCTAGTTAAAGAAGTTAGGGGTGCAGCAATTCTTGAGAAGTTTTTGATGAAGCGTCTGTAGTATCCTGCTAGACCTAGGAAACTGCGAATTTCCGTAGGTGTCTTCGGCTCCTGCCAATTCATGATGGCTTCAACTTTGGCGGGATCCACCTGGATACCACGCTCGCTGACTACATGTCCAAGGAACTGAACTTCTCGTAGCCAAAATTCACATTTAGAGAATTTGGCATAAGGCTTTTCTTGATGAAGCAGTTTGAGAATACATCAAAGATGTTTCTCGTGGTCAGCTTGACTTTTTGAATAGATGAGGATGTCATCGATGAAGACAATGACAAATTTATCCAAATAAGGCTTACAAACGTGATTCATGAGATCCATGAATGCGGCAGGTGCATTGGTGAGCCCAAAAGGCATCACTAGGAACTCGAAATGACCATAACAAGTCCTAAATGCAGTTTTGTGCACATCTTCATCCTTGACCTTCAATTGATGGTACCCTGACCTTAGGTCAATCTTGGAAAAGTAGCTCGCTGATGTATTGTAAAATACATCGGTATTCACGTCTGTTTTAGTCGTTAGTTATTCGTTTTTAGTGTCGGTTTTAGATAGATTGTACATACTTTTGATTTAATTGTGTTTCCAAGTCTTTACAGCCAAAAGGAGAAAAAACGAGTTAAAATCTGGAAAGGCGAAAAGCTGGAACGGAAATCGAGGACTCGTGAACAGAAACGGAGCAAAAATGCAGTTCTGGAGCTTCCAAGCGGGGCGTGTAAGCTTACATGAACAACTAATGTGCCCCGCGTTAACTTAAAAGAAAAATTCAGGATTTGGATACCCGCGCGGGCCACGTGAACTTATGAAACACCTTTGAAGCGGGCCGCCTTAACTTTAAACTTGTTTCCGGAGAATGACATTGAAGCGGGCCGCGTTAACTCCCATCTATGCATTACGCGGGCCGCGAGAGCTGTTCAAACGTGCAACCCAATCAACAGCTAACGGCTAGTAGGGTTTTTGAAGTTATAAAAGGTTATCATCATCATCAGCCGTAGACATCAACGAACATTGGACGAATTTTGGAGTTCTTGGAGCTTGTGGAAGGCTGATTGAAGATCTTGGAAGCTTTCGGTTGCTAGGAATCATCGGGTAACGATCAGAAGCATTCGGGAGAGAAGCATTCGGGTTTATTCTTCCCGTTTCTTTAGTTTTCGTTTGTTTTTAATTGTCACACGATGAATTCAGATTTGTTCATAATCGTTATTATACTTTTAGACGTGTTTAGCGGCTAAGTTTTTGTTACTACCTAGACATGGATGATTGATTGCATATGTTTTGATTATTCTTGGATTTTTGAATGCTATGGATAGTTTATAAATTGTAAACGGTTTGTTCTATCAGTTAGATGTGTTTGCGTGCTTGATGTTATTTAATTATTGATTATCGCTTCGCATGAATCTTGGTGACGGTCTTTATCACATAATAGAATCGTGCTAGGTTTTTAGATTTTGGTGACTGTCTATATCATGTAATAAATCTTGAATCTTTAGGGTTAAATCGGCCGATAAACCTTAGAAGTAATAATTGATATTTTTATAAAATCAAGTGCTCTACTAATCGTCAATAGCTGTAAGGTGCGAGATTATTGCTAGGTCTAAGTGATTAAACCGTAAGGTGGGTCCTTCCTAGGAAGTTAACCTTTTGGCTGCTGTCTAGCAAGTCTAGCTGAGAAAACAAGCCTATCCTAGGTTTAGGTCTCGTAAGGGAGTGAGCCTTGTAGGATACTTTTGTAAACCCATTAGATGTCTTGTAAAGGAGTCTAATAACCGGTAATTTAACAACCTTTAGGGGATCTTAGCGTGCTCTTGAGAAGGATTAGGGGTCCTTAGATTTCCCAAGAGGTGAGAATTTTAAGATCCCGGTTCCATAGCAGACAACTTCCAATTATAATCATAACTAAAAGCAATCAGGATTCCTGTCTAGGTAGTTCCTTCATCATCCTTGAGTTCAGCCTTCGTGTGAGTTCGTGTCTTGTTCGTCTAGTTAATTTAGTTGACTTTTAATTATAATTTTAGGATATTTAGAAACCCCCCCAATTAATAAACAATTTAGTTATGTCGTGTCAGTCTTAGTCAAGATAGAGTCGTAGCGTAATCAGTAGAGTCTCGTGGGTTCGATACTCGGACTTGCTTTAGCTTTACTACATTGATCGGTTCACTTGCCGGTTGTGTGGTTTAGGGTTTAGGTCGAGTCTTAGTTTTATAAATTTAAAGCTTAGAGAGTCTAGAATTAGGGTAATTTTAGGGTTTAGGCTTACAAACGCGATTCATGAGATCCATGAATGCGGCAGGTGCATTGGTGAGCCCAAAAGGCATCACTAGGAACTCGAAATGACCATAACGAGTCCTAAATGCAGTTTTGTGCACATCTTCATCCTTGACCTTCAATTGATGGTACCCTGACCTTAGGTCAATCTTGGAAAAGTAGCTCGCTCCTTGCAACTGATCGAACAGATCGTCGATCCTAGGCAAAGGATACCTATTCTTGATTGTAACTTTATTCAGCTCACGGTAATCGATGCATAGACGCATCGAACCATCTTTCTTCTTGACGAACAGGATTGGTGCTCCCCAAGGAGATGAACTTGGTCTAACAAATCCCTTGGCCAGCAGATCATCTAGCTGCGTCCTCAATTCTTTCATTTCCGTGGGTTGCAATCTATAAGGTGCTCTCGTAATAGCCGCGGCTCCTGGAATGATGTCGATACTGAATTCCACTTGCCTGTCTGGTGGCAAACCAGGCAGTTCTTCTGGGAAAACTTCAGGATAGTCAGAGATGACTGGAATGTCTTCAATCTTGGGTTTCTCCTCCCCAATAGTCACTTGTGCCATATAAATGACACATCCTTTCTTCAAACATCTGGATGCCTTTAGTATAGATACTTGTGCAGGCAATCCATGTCGAGTATCTCCCTGAATGGTGAGCGGTTCCCCAGACGGAGTCTTGATTACCACTTGTTTCTGGTTGCACACGATTTGGGTTTGGTTATGCGATAACCAGTCGATACCCAACACTACGTCGAAACCAGCGAGTTTAAAGGGTAACAGGGATAAAGGAAATGAGTGATTCCTAATGGATATAACACATCCATCTAAAACAGTTGAGACTGTTCCCATAGTCCCATCAGCTAGTTCTACTTCATATTTCACATTCAAGGTTTTAACAGGCAATTTTAACAACTCACAGAACTTATCATCCACAAAGGATTTGTCTGCTCCAGAATCAAATAATACTCTTGCGAATACATCGTTGATAAGAAACGTACCGGTTATGACGTTGTCGTTCTGGATAGCCTCTTTAACATCCATCTGAAAGACCCTCGCATTGGTCTTTTTCCCTTCTTCAGTCTTCTTTACTATCTTCGGGCAGTTAGTCTTGATGTGCCCTTTCTCGCTGCAACTATAGCAAGTTGCATCCTTGAGTTTCTTGCACTCAAGGGTCCTATGCTCAGAGGACTTGCATATCCCACACGCCTTCGGCTGGGATTTCTTTTCAAACCTGCACCTTCCGAAATGGTGCTTCTGACAGACCTTGCACATGGGCTTATCACCCGACTGTCGATCATTCTTCTTGTTCTCTGACCCCTTCTTATGGTCACGATTGCCCCGGTGCTTCTTGTTAGATCTACGTGAATAATCATCTTCACGTTTCCTCTTCTCACTATCAGCATTTCTCAACGATCTCTGTCTCACTGCATCTAGTGTGAGAGACAGAGATATATCTGCCACGGATCTGAAGGTAGTAGCCCTAGAAGCCTTCACGCTAGCTTTTATCTCTGGGGCCAAACCCCCAATGAAACGCGCGATCCGTTTGGGTTCCGGTGTCACAAGGTACGGAACCAATCTTGACAGAGTGTTGAAAGTCGTGAGATAAGCCTGGCAATCCAGGTTCTTCATGACCAACGATAGGAAATTAGATTCTATCTTCTCAACCTCGTGCTGAGGGCAATAGTTTTCTTTGATGAGAGCAATAAATTCCTCCCATGTCATGCTATACAAAACAGCCTTCCCAGAGGCTTGAACCAGAGATCTCCACCACGCTAGGGCTTCACCCTTGAACGACTGTGATACAAACTTCACCACATCTCTCTCAGCACAACCACTGATGTCCACGACAGTGTCCATTTCGTCTAACCAGGTCATACAATCCACCGCGCCCTTTTCCCCAGTAAAATCTCGGGGTTTGCAGGAAACAAAGTACTTATACGTGCAACCCTTGGCGCGAGATGCATTATCGAACACTTTCTCCTTAGGACGGACACTATTCTCATTGGATGAGTGCCAATCGTCGTCCTTCTTAGGCTTAGACGGAGTCGAGGGTGGTTTGCTGTGAGATTTAGAGTGGGTTTTTGGCTTTGAGTGTGGTGTAGATAAGGTCCTGCTTCGAGACTCGCTGTACTCTTCATATTGACGATCTAAGGCCGTCTTCACAGCGTTGTCTACCAAAGCTTTCAATTCAGCGCCCGTTATATGAATTTGGGCGTTATCATTTTCATCCTCCTTTGATTGATTATTAACTCCACTTGGGTCAGCCATCGAGATCTTGACCTGCTACAAGGAACATGACAAAATTTTATTTAGGAGTTTATTATGGAATTGTCTTTTATGGCAATTCATTAACCATGGTAAACATAGACCATATTTGGTTAATTTGTTACTCACTTTTATTTAGGATTTGGATATAGCTTATCCTATTTACAAATAATATTGTTAGTGGCACAAAAGCCTAGTCACAAGGACGTTTTTATAATATAAGCCGGGATCACAGAGAATCAAGGCATGAAGGTTTGAACCGTAGTCCTTTTACCCTTTTCTGACAGAGAGTCATAGACTACAACTGCCTTTTTGTCTTATATGACAATAAGTATGGCCCGTAGGCACTTCATCACTAATAGATGTTTGATAAGTTTGGCCCGTAGGCACTACATCTCTGATGGATGTTTAATAATTGATCATCTTTATTGACAATTTAACCCTTGATTTACAAATCATTAATTTGGGTTTTGGAATCCTTTGAAGGATTCTTATATAAGAATGACGCGTGCGATTTTAACGAATCACATCTGCCAAGAACGTTAACATGTTTACAGAGGTTAACAGGAATCTGAATCTTTTAATCAGGTCTTACCATCTTGGCCGGGTCTTATAATGACACCAGGCTAGGTTTCACCATTAAGATTCTTTATTTAGTAGGCAGATTAATTTAAAAGGAATGGTTTTTGATTTATTTCATATAAGAATGTATCTAATCACAAAAATGAAATTTATAACTTAACATTCCATTAATCATAATAATGATTACACACTGCCCTAAACGGGACTTTTAAATAGACAAAATACCTACGCAGAGGTTTACAGAAAAACAAGTCCACGCAGGGACCAAATACAAGGATAGGTGTCCGCACAGGGACTAAAAGACAAGTCCACGCAGGAACTAAAAGCAATTGTCCACGCAGGGACTGAAAGCAATTGTCCACACAGGGACTAAACACGATAAATGTCCACGCAGGGACTTGATTGTAATAGTAAATACCATAGTACATAAATAGACTAATGATCTCGTTTCTTCCTCCCTTTTAGTAGGTTTGCTAGGCCTTTGAGGAATCCACGATTACTTTTACGTTCTTGCTCAAAGTCTCGTTCCACTCGGTTTAGACGGTGGAGGATTTCTTCTTGCTCCGGTGGAGAAAAACGTGGCTGCTGCGACGGCTGCTGAACCGGAGGTCTAGGAGGTGCTGGATACCCATGAGCTGAGTATCCTAGTCCCTAAGGATTTCCGTAAGGCCCAACAGGATGGAGAGCATTGTAATTAGCCGCTACCACGTATGGGTCGGCATCATAATTATAGTTGTAGTGCGTGTGAGTCGGCTGCTCAAACGGGTTGTACGCGGTGGAACCGGTGAACGCTGGTATCAGATTGTCATCGCCGAATGGTGGCGGAGGTGGTGCAACTGGTGCAGAATTCACCTCTGCAGGGTGACCCGAAGGTTCCCCTAACTGTGGTTCTTCAGGCACTGGCGGAAAGTGACTTGCACTCGAGTGGCGAGGGGTGCTAAAGTGGAATTCCCCTCCTCGGGTAGACATCCGCGCGCCTGATCTCCTACGCCATGGCGGATCAGGAGGTGCTGGTTGAACTGGTGGCGGTGGAGGCGGTGGCGTAACTGCCACGAAACCCGAATCCTCGGAGGGATCCTGCTGCTGCTGCTCATGAGGCGAGAAGTGGTGAGAAGGTGTGAAGTACCAATCACACTGGTTAAACCTCGCTTGGTAACTGTCGGGACCTTGATAGGGTGTTCCATGAAAGGATGACCCATCAGAGATCTCGATAGGGTGGTTGGGAGTACCTCGTGCAGGTGCTATGGGATCCGTGTCTTCATACATATCTACCGCATTATCTTCGGAGAAATGGTCTTCGGGTCCTAAAGGGTTATAACCTATTGGTTCTTGGACATGATCAGCTGGGTTGAACTGACCTTGGAAGAAAGGAGTAGGATTGCCATATGAACGGTGCGAAGCAGATCGCTGGAGAGGTATAAACGAAGGTTGAGGGTTACTGGGCTCATTCTCCGAATTTGGTCCAAAAGAGTGATAGTATGAAGGTGTCGAACTGTGTGAGGTAGACCGTCTTGCTGGCTCAAAGAGGTTTCTTCTACGTCTCCGAGGTTCTTCACTCCTCGTGCTGGAAGGAGCTCGCATGTTCGAAGGTCCGGCCTCGTGATCATTATGAGTAGTGATCGGCCCTTTGCCTCTTCCTCCTCTTCTAATTGCTGGTGGCATAATTCCTGCTTAACAGATCTTTAAATCACAATAAACACTAAATGACAAACTAGAATGCCAATTCGAATTTGTCCTATGTTCTTGTCTAGACTCAAGTATGTGCAATTGTGTCATTGAGATTAAACACATAAGGATAGTGTTTAATTCACTCAACGTTGGCTCTGATACCAACCTGTCACACCCCGATTTCCACGTGTTTCACCGGTGGGCCCGGTGGGGGATTACCGTGACGTAGTTGGCAACAATATAGTCAAACCACAATATTTAAATGCACAGCGGAAGCATAAAGATAGATTATATTTCAACCATCGATTGTAATATCCAGGTATCACGAATAGTCGAAAACAAATCCACAGGGGATCAAAATAAAAATATAAGTATTGTTCAACAGATATGGCATCCCAAGCTTGCGAGACTCTAACGATGCTTAAGGAGTGGCCAGCCTATTTCGCGTAGATCCTGCATTTATTCTTTTGGGGAAAATACGTCAGTTTACACTGGTAAATACATTCAATCGACACTTTTGTAAAATGTTTAATAAAAATTGATTTGAATGCACAAGGCACAAACTCTTTATAACTTGGGATAATTTATCAATCAAATCTTGTAAAAGAATTACATGTTCACTATGCGTTCGGTCGCCCGGGTCGTGCCGGGTTTAAGGTTAATAGACACGCCACAAGCATAAAGCCGTGGTGGGAAAACCAACGGTTATACCTTTATAATTATAGACACCTTGTCGGGTGTACGCCTACACCCGCGTGTCGAGGTCGTGACCATTTCGTAAAATGATGCCAAGGATATCCGGGACATGGTCATTAAGCTCCCAAAGGCGTAAAGCCAACAAAACCAATTTTTAAACGGGTCACATTGATAATACCCAACTACTAATGAGTTGGGGTCAATTGCCCGACCAAGCGGTATTTTAAATACCGTAACCCAAGCCCGTATAACGGAAAATAAGTTAAAAGTATTTACTTGAGCAAGTAATAACCTCAATCAAATAAATGCAAGTTTCTTTTACTGGTCTCCTACTCTGGAACGAAGGTTTAAACAACCTATTAGAATCCTAACAGGTCTTTAATCTAGCCTTAGCTTAGACCGGTTAGTTTCAAAGGATAATTTCGGTTTAATCGCGTGAAAGGCGAAAACCGGGAATGGAATGTGGTTTGGACCCAACAAGTTTGAAGACTTGTTTTATATGGGTATAATAACCACACTCTGGATTTTGAGGTATAAACGATAAGGTTTGACCCGTTTCGGCTAGTTTATGTAAACTAGTTACATAAACCGAACCGTGCGCGCAAAAGGCGTAACGGGTAACCGTAAGAGTCCTACACAGGTTTCCTAAGTTAATATGCTCTAAAGAGGTTGTGGTATCAGTAGGATACCTTCCATAATGCCCGTAATGAGTTTAAATCCAATAAATGCCCCGTAGGGGTATTCCGGTCAATTTAAAGATTATAAAAGAGGTTTCTGAGTTCTACAGGAAATATGAGTTTTCCGAACAGTTTATAAAGTCCAAAATACTCTATTTATTATTTAAAATCAGTAGCAACTGGAATCGGGTCAAAATACCTTGTAGAACTCAAGTTATGTCCAAAAAGGGTATATTCGGTATTTACCGAACCGATGCCATAACCGCAGGTTATGAGCAGGTTAAAAATGATTAAAAATCTTTAAAAATCTCAAAATATTATTTTACATAAGTGTGTAGAAGGTTTGGTGTCGAAATTTGGGTTTAGATAGGCTTTATGCTAAATGCGTCGTTAAATTACTAAAGTTTCCGTAATTGCGCTATTTAGCATAACTCCCATTCTAGACCTCGGATTGACGTGAAATTTTAGGGACATGCTTAGAAATCAGTAACTAAGGTTATTGTCCTTTCACATGTTCAAAATTCTCGTTTTAAAGTGAAAAGGGCGTTACGGTCAACTTTTAAGCATTTAACGGAAATGTGCTAAAGACTCGGACAAACAACGAACCGGTCACAGAGGGTTATACCATCATGTAACCTGGTCCTAAGAGAGTCCTAAGGCATATCTAATTCATATCATAACGGGTCAGAACTGAAGTCAAAGCAAAAGTCAAAGTTTTGCGACTTTCGGTTCCGAACCGGGTCTAAACAGTAAATGGTCGGATCAAACAAGCTTAGACTAGTTAATATACTTATTATCATGTTATATGAGTGTTAAAACAGGTTACACGCCATCTACATTACTGATTATGCATAAAATCGCAAAATAGCATTCTGTTGACTTTTTCTAAGCAAGTTTGACTCGACATTCGGACTAGTTAGAGTGGGAACCAGAGGGTGCCCTTTTAGGGGTTTAATGCCCACATGATTACCAACATATAACTACCTTTGATTCGGCAAATCACTGGACCATTTGTGATTTATCGTAAAGTCAATCGTTAATTACGACGGATTGACTTTTGGGCTAAAACTAAGCAAAACTTAACCAAGAAAGGGTGGAGCATACTTACAAGAGCCCTATGCACGACCAGGGATGAGCAAAGAAGGTACTTGAGCTCCAGAAATGATCAGAAGAGTTGATTGAAGGTGTAAAGAACCTGTGGTTACAAGGTGGCCTTTTATAGTGTTCATTAGCCTTTAGATCCTTGACAACAAGTGCTATAAGTGCTCTTGGATCATCAACATGTGTCCCTGAGTGCTAGGGGACGTTTAGGGGGCGCCCATGCTCTCATAATGGCATTCTAAGTCGGTTAAAACTGCAAACAGTGAACCTGTCCGCATTATTTGCAACTGGGGGCTGACGCGGCCCACGTAAGAGGTCAGCCTATCCTTATGCGGGTCGCCTGAATCCTATTGTCAGAGCCCGGATCTATACATGGCTCGCGGCCCGCGTAAGATCCCTCAATACCTTAACGCGGCCCGCCTGAAGCCTTATATTCAAGATTTTCAAATCTTTTGTAATTATTGCCCTGGCCTTTCGGTTTCGAAGGGGTAACTTTGCGTTTTGGGCCTCGTTTATTTACGAATAAGGGCCTCGGAACTTTTAACCAACTTATTAACCCTTGGTTAATTTATTATTACCCGAAAAGTCTTAACTTTCAAAGTTTGACGCTTTTAACCCTTTTTAACGAATTCGATTATAACTTTCTCGTTTTTAAACGGAGCTTCGCGAAATTTATATCGCGCATTCTAGTGAGTGTAATTTACTGTTACAAAGTCTCGGGTTTGTCAAAGGGTCACTCAGAGGTATAAATTAAACATGTTGACACATTTAACCCCTGTAGTTTGTAATCTCTCACTTTCTTCCACAATTCGTTCCGTACGATCCATGATTTATTCGTTTGAAGGTACGAGCATCATTTGGGGTTACTATACAGTATATTTATCTCTTGTTGACATTTTTAACCCTCGAATTTACATACTTCCAATGTTTGTCAACTTTAGTCCTTTAATTAGCATTTAATACCACGTGTAAACTTATGACACGTGTCAATACATTATTGGACGCAAAATTTCGAGGTGTTACATGTCTAAAATTTTCTGCCCAGGTACAGGCTTTACGGACCGTAAGCCTGACCCTTTACGGTCTGTAACCGATTTTGAATTGTATCGCACAAGTACAGTCCTTACGGATCGTAAGCCTAACTCTTTGCGGTCCGTAAGCGATTGCTCAGGAAACTATTATGTTCATTTTTAATCATTCCCGAGAGCATGAAATAACATTATAAATTTTGGTTTTGATAAAAGGTCACTCAGAGCCATACTTTTGCATGTTGACACTTTTAGTCCCTCCGCATACGTATTTTCAACGATTGACAAGTTTAATCCTTCGGAATAAATCCGTTACACGTTTAGGGTTTAGGACACGTGTCTTTATATAATTGGACACGATTGTAGGAGAATTCAATTAAGGGAAGGTGGTCATCCCAGCTACCACCTAAATCAATAACACATGCGCGAAGCATGTCTTCCAATGTTTGAATTGTACGTTCACTGTGCCCATCCGTTTGAGGATGGTAAGCAGTACTGAAATTCAAACGAGTGCCCAAAGATTGTTGAAAACTTTTCCAGAAATAAGAAGTGTATCTAGTATCTCTATCGGATACAATAGATACCGGCACTTCGTGGAGAGATACAATCTTATCCACATATAACTGAGCTAGCTTATCGGAGCTATTAGTCTCCTTGATGGGTAAGAAATGAGCTGACTTAGTCAGTCTGTCAACTATGACCCATATTGTATCATTTCCATGCATTGTCTTAGGTAACATGGTAATAAAATCCATAGTTACCATCTCCCACTTCCATGTGGGAAGTTCTAACTATTGTAGCAAACCTGATGGTTTTTAATGTTCAGCTTTAATCTGAGCTCACGTCAGACATTTAGGTACGTATGTGGCTATGGACTTCTTCAATCCCATCCACCAATAGTTGGCTTTTAGATCTTAATACATTTTGTCACCTTCAGGATGAACTGAGTATCTTGAATTATGAGATTCCTGAAGGATTATATCTCTAAGTCGTCCACGAATAGGAACCCAGATCCTACCATTTAACCTGAGTATTCCATCTTTGCCAGGTGACAACTGATCAACAGTTGCACCTAATTTCTCACTTGGAAGGTTAGCTTCCAATACAGCTTCTTTTTTAGCAGCTAAGAGCCTTCCATTCAAGTTGTTCTTAAGTTCAATACTCTTGGCATTAATCCGTATGGGTTTAATCCTTTCCTTTCTGCTTAAAGCATCAATGACTACATTCGCTTTACCAGGATGGTAGCGAATCTCACAGTCGTAGTCATTTAAGGTTTCCATCCAACGACGTTGCCTCATATTGAGTTCCTTTTGATTGAACAAATGTTGGAGACTTTTGTGATCTGAGTATATCACATTTAGTTCCATACAGGTAATGTCTCCATAACTTTAGTGCAAATACAACGGCACCCAACTCCAGATCTGGGTGGTGTAATTCTTTTCATGCACTTTCAGTTGTCTTGATGCGTAGGCAATCACTTTGCCTTTCTGCATAAGTACACAGCCCATACCGGTGTGTGAAGCATCACAGTAGACAACGAACTCTTCTACTCCTTCGGGTAATGTCAACATAGGAGCATTGCTGAATTTCTGTTTGAGGATCTCGAAAAACTCCTGCTGTTTAGGACCCCAATCAAACTTCACATTCTTGCGGGTCATGGTAGTTAGAGGTGCAGCTATCCTTAAGAAGTTTTCAATGAATCTTCTGTAATACCCTGCTAATCCCAAGAAACTGCGGATTTCAGTAGGTGTTTTAGGTGCCTCCCAGTTCATTATCGCTTCAATCTTAGCGGGATCGACTTGGATACCATGCTCGCTTACAACATGTCCAAGGAATTGGACTTCAGGAAGCTAGAATTCGCTCTTAGAGAATTTAGCATAAAGCTTCTCCCGTTGTAGCAGTCCTAGGATGCACCAAAGGTGTTTCTCGTGATCAGCTTGATTACGAGAATACATAAGTATGTCATCTATAAAGACGATAACAAACTTATCTAGATATGGCTTACAGACCCGATTCATGAGATCCATGAATGCTGCAGGCGCGTTAGTGAGCCCGAAAGGCATCACTAAGAACTCATAGTGGCCATACCTCGTTCTAAACACGGTTTTAGGTACATCTTCAGTTCTAACTTTAAGTTGATGATACCCCGACCTTAAAACAATCTTTGAAAAGAAGCTTGCCCTTTGAAGTTGATCAAACAGATCGTCGATCCTGGGCAATGGATAAAGGTTCTTGATTGTTACCTTGCTTAGCTCACGGTAATCGATGCATAGACGCATTGAACCATCCTTCTTCTTTACAAACAGTATGGGTGCTCCCCAAGGTGACGAGCTGGGTTATATAAAACCTTTTTCCAGTAAATCATCCAGTTGAGTTCTCAATTATTTCATCTCCGTTGGAGCTAAACGGTAGGGAGCTCGTGCAATCGGTGCTGCTCCTGGTAGGATATCAATCCTGAACTCTACTTCCCTTTCAGGAGGTAATCTGGGTAGTTCATCAGGGAAGACATCCGGATACTCAGAAATCATTAAAATGTCTTCTATTTTGGATTTCGAATTATCTGCAGTCACCTGTGCCATGTAAATGACACATCCACTTTTCAGACACTTGGATGCTTTGAGTATAGATACATTGTCCGGCAATCCATAGTGTGTATCTCCATGAATGGTGATCAAATCACCAAATGAGGTTTTGATGTTAACTAGTTTCTTATCGCAGGCAATTTAGGCTTGGTTACGTGACAACCAATCCATGCCTAAAACTACAGCAAACCCAGCCAATTTCATTGGCAAAAGAGATAGTGGGATCGAATGATTCTTAATGGATATAAAGCATCCATCAAGAAGAGTTGAAGCGGTTTCTAAGGTACCATCTGCGAGTTCTACCTTATATTTAATGTCTAGAGTTTTAATAAGAAGATTCAGCAATTTACTAAATTTATGGTCTACAAACGACTTATCAGCACCTGAATCAAATAAAACTCTAGCATAAATATCATTAATGAGGAAGGTACATGATGTGTGTAAAATGCAACATATAAATTACATCAAATGAGGCATAAAACTAACCCTTTTTAAGTACTAATGTTGGAAAAAGAGTGTTTTTGTCTTCCTTTTGTATTTTCAGGATTAAATGAGCTCAAATTCACAAAAGAAGCAAAAAGACAGCTAAATCTAACATAAATACAAGAAAAGGAACATAAGTGGACTGCCCGACCCCTCAACGGCATCCTCCCAAGCAAAATAGAGAAAGCAGAAGACTGAACACGCCCCGTGCTCAGCCAGCACGGGGCCGTGCCCAAGAAGCAGCAGAAAAGACAAACCTATAGGAGCTTCTATTTCCCACCACGGGGCCGTGTCCACTGAACACGGGGGTGTGGCGAAAGTACAGCAGGCGCATTAATTGTAATTGCGAATTACAATTAATGAAGAGAGAGAGTGTCAGACAGGCACGGGGGCGTGTCCAGCGGACACGGGGCCGTGTCCGGCCTTCTGTTCAGCCTATAAATAGGAGTGCTTGGCTTCATTTCAACTCATCCCTTGGCACACCACCTCTCTCACACTTCATCCACCACCCACCACCATCACAACACCATCATCCACCACCATCATCCATTGTCCATCATAGAGTGTGTGAGTCGTCTCGGGATCCAAGATTGATCGTAAGAGTTCTTGACAATCAAGGCCATGTGTAACACCTCGAAAATTTACGTCCAATAATGCTTTGACACATGTCATAGACCTTGAAAATGCGAAAACATACTTTAAAGGGACTAAAGATGACAAACAGTGAAAACTATGGAACGTAAGGGTCCAAAGTGCCAACAATGGATAAATAGACTCTATAATAACCCTACATAATGTTTATAACCCTAAACGGATGGATCATGGATCATACGAAGCGAAAAATGCCTGAAAGTGAGGAATTATAAACTATAGGGGCTAAAAGTGTCAACATGTTGAATTTATACTTCTGAGTGAACTTTTGGCAGACCCGAAGCTTTGTAATGCTAAAATATACTCACTAGAATATGTGGTAAAAATTTCATGAAGTTTCGTTATCGTATGAGAAAGTTATGGCTAAAACCGTACTTGAGTGGTTAAAAGCGTCAACGTCGAATTTCATGACTTTTCGGGTGAGCGCAAAGTTAACCGAGGACTCTACCATGTTGGTAAATGTTCCAAGGTTCCTAAAAACCAAGATTTAGGGTTTACGAGTCAAGATAAGCAGCAAAATCATCGTAACCAAAGTACAGGGACCAAAACTGCAACAAATGAACCAAGTTTGGAGCTGCAGACCCCAGGCGCCCGCCTGAGGCCTTACGCGGGCCGCGACCCAGCGCCCAGCTCCGGATTTCGCGAACAGTGGCCATTTTGGGTCCGAATTTGAGTTGGAAACAGCTGTGAGCACCTCTAAAACTCACCAATAAGATTACATGCATGTTGGGACACTTGTGATGCTCCTACAACAGCTGAAAACACCTTATAATCTGATCAAACTCCTCATTTGGAGGCACTTGGGTTAGAGAAACAAGAACACCAAACTTGCAAGATCTTCACAAAGCATTCCAGGAGCTTTCTGGTCGTCAAGGAAGCCTCATAGTGTTATCTAAGCTTCATTAGGACCTTTGTAAGCATTCATATCATTCTATAATTCGTTCTAGCTTTGATTATTAGCCAAAAGTCAAACCGTTGTTCATATAGTTTGACTTTTCGATTAAACGAAATTGGCTCTGTCATTTCTCAAATTGAAACCACTTATAAGTTGGTATTTATGTGGGAAACAAACCCTCAAAAGGGTATTCTCTGATTTCCACTCTAACCATGCTATTTGTCGAGTCAAAGTTGTTCTTAAAAAGTCAACAGAAATTGTTTTTACAAAATATAGCATAAATGGTAATGTAGATGACATGCAATCAGATTGATCATCAAAAATAACTTTATTATGAATATAAGAATATGTTTCACCATAATCAACTCGACAATCTTTAGTATAAACTCGGATCGGAACCGAAAGTCTTATAAAACGACTTTTTCGTTGACTCTCGATTCGGATCCATGCATGCATGTTTGAGATCTGTATTAGAGTATATTTTTGACCATTTTTATTTAAGTGTAACTCTCTGGAATTTTTACAACTTTAGTCTATGCTTAACCGATTCATATGCATGTTTCCGATTATGCTTAAAAGTTGACTATTTTGCCCTTTTTGATATAAAACGTGACTTTTGGAAAAGTGAAAGAGTAGAAATCTTTATTTCTGATTTATAAACTTGCACCGAAAATTTGAGATCAGTTGGTGGTCCAGATTTTGAGTTATGGCCAATATCGTAAAACTATATCTTTATGTTAAATAAACGGCGCATTTAGCGTATAACCTATTTAAGGCCACTTTTCGATATAAAACTTTTTACCCACTGATGTTATATAATATTTTGGGATTTTTGATGATTTTTATTTAATTTTTGGCTGAACGTATCATAGGTCGCTAGGTTAATTCGGTTAATGCCGGTTTTGACCGTTTAAGCCATAAAATGAGTTTTATACATCCTTTTGACCCCAAACCTTTTTCTACTGATTTTATTTGTAAATAAATTATTTTGAGCATTCTGGAAATATAAAAAAATCTTAGCTTCCTTTTAAAAACCCGGAAACGGCTCTAAATCGCATTTTTAGCGTTTTTAGCGCATAGTAAGCGTTATACTCATATTAAACATATAAGATTCATACCTACTGATGTATTTAGCATATTTTCATATAATAACAGTAAGTATGAGACTTTGAACTCAGAATTCCAGTTTTGACATTTTTGGCCCTTGTGAAATTACCAAAATACCTCTACGGTGCATAGTTTGATTTTAAATGATCAGTTTTGTATATGGGTCATACCCTACTGTTATAATATGCCAAATTAAGTATATTTACTGTACAAATCAGACCCGTAACTCAGATTTTCAATTTGACTCTTTTATAATCTTTTAAATGACCAAAATGCCCTTATAAGGCATAAATTGAGTTTAAATTCATTCGGGGCATAATGGAACATAACTTGCTGATATTATATCATATTTAAAGTATATTATCTCAGGGAACTTGCATATGACTCTTTTGGCAACCCGTAACGCTCTTTTTGCGCTCGGTTCGGTTTATGTAACTAGTTTGCATAAATTGACCGAAACGGGTCAAACGTTATCATTTTTGTCTCAAAATCCAGAATGTATTTAGTATACCCATATTATGCAAGTATTCAAACTTGTCGGGTCTAAATCACATTCTATCCGGTCTTTCGCTTAATCGTGCGCTTGGACCGTATCGTCCTTAAAACTAACCGGTCTAAGCTTAGGCTTAAATAAAGACCCGTTAGGAATCTAATAGGTTATTATAAACCTTTGTTCCAGATTAGGAGGCCCAGTAAAAGCTATCTACACTTACCAATTGTGATTCATACTTACTCAGGTAAATACATTTTGACTTATTTTCCCTATACGGGCTTGGGGTACGGTATATAGAATACCGCTTAATCGAGCGTTCAAATCTTGCACCCTTGGGTATGCAATTGGAATAGTTTGTCCGGCTCGTTTAAACAGTCTTGTTTTACTTTAAGCATTTGGGGGGTTATTGACCGTGTCCCGGATATCCTTGGCATTATCTTACGAGATGGCCACGACCAGATCACGGGGTGTAGGCGTACACCCGTCGTGTACAACTCTTTAATGTGGTGTGTCTATAAATCTTTAACCCGGACAAGATCCCGGGCTACCAAATGTACGAGTAGCATGTAATTCGTTCACAAGTTTATATTGCATAATTATCCCAAGTTATAAAAATATTTATGCCATGAGCATTTAAACCAATTTTCAATCATTTTCAAAATGAGTCAGTTAATTTGTATTTACCAGTGTAAACTGACGTATTTTCCCAAAAGGTTAAGTGCAGGTACTAAACGAAATAGGCTGGCTGTCTCCTAGAGCGTCCACAATAGTCTCGCAAGCTCGGACGACAATAAAACTGTTGAACAATTTTCTTATTTATTTGATCCGCCTGTGGATCCGTTTCAACTACTCGTGATATTTATTATTACATTGTATTTAAAGTTGAAATGAATCTATTCTGCTTCCGCTATGCATTATTATATTGTGTTGTTTGTCTATGACGATGCCAACTACGTCACCTTACCCCACGCCGGGCCCACCGGTGACACGTGGAGATCGGGGTGTGACAGGTTGTTATCAGAGCCAACGCTGAGTGAATTAAACACTAGTCTTTTGTGTTTAATCTCAGTTACACAATTGCACATTCCTCGATTTTCGAGTCTAGACAAAGAACTTAGGAAATGTTCAAATTTTCTTTTATTTTCTAACTTTGTCTTATATATATCTTGTTGTGCAACTTGTTTGATTTTTGACAGGTTCAAGATGCCGCCATGTGTACGAGGAAGGGGACGAGGAGCATTCGCCACCTCTCATGACCATGAGGCAGGGCCTTCGCATAGGCGAGCCCCATCAGCATCCCATAACACTGATGCCCGAGATCTTTGGAGATCGTTCGTTGAACCCGCTAGGCACTCACTGAGTACCTCACCTTCCCTACCCCACTCTTTTGGGCCTCACTCTGAAAGTGGGCCCCACAACTCCCACCAATCCTACATTCCTCTTCACCAGTCACCTTATGACTACCCAGCACCCGTATATCAGGGCCTGTACAACCCTGATGCCTACTTGGAAGAACCAGTGGGTCATAACCCACTCGGACCTGAAGACCACTTCTCGGGTGGCAATGAGATGGAGGTCGATGAGGACACCGATCCTTCCATGCCACCGTCCGGCACACCGAACCACCCCATTGAGATATCCGATGGGTCACCGTTCAGGGGATCACCTTACAATGGTCCCGATAGTTTCGAGGAGAGATTCAAGCAGCACGACTGGGTTTATACCCCTAGTTACCATAACTCTCCCATGCACCAGTCCTACCACAGCTCCCCCGTGCACTCGCAGCATCACTCCAAGCAGCAGCAGCTTCAGCAGCAGCCTCAGCAGCAGGATCCTTCAGAGGGTTTCTGGCGCGAGGTGGTCACTCCGCCGCCGCCACCACCTCCGGTTTTGCCTCCTCCGCCTCAGAGGCCAAGGAGGAACGCCCGTATGTCTACGCGAGGAGAGATACGCATTGGCACCCCTCGACATTCAGGTAGCAGCCGCTACTCGCCGCTTCACGAGGAGTCAGAGATGGGAGAATCTCAGCATCCCGTCTCAGAGGTGACTTCTGCGCCTATTGCGCCACTGCCACCGCAGAACTTTGGAGAGCCAATCCCTGCGTATGCTAGCGCAGCACAGTTCAACCCTTTCGAGCCGACTTTTCCCCCAGGATATGACTATACAGGGGATCCCTACTGGATAGCTTCAGGCTACAACCCTCTCAATCAGGAGAATGCTTTTGGAGGTCCCTGGGTTACGGGACAATCAGCTTTTGGATTCCCACCGCAGGGATACCAGCAGCCGCAGCCTCCACAGCCACAGCAGTACCAGCCACCGCCGCCGGCGCCAATGATGTCGCCACCGCAAGTCCAGGAAATCCTGCAAGGGATAAACGACGTGCGACGTGAATTGCGTCATGAAATGCGGGAAGATCGCCGCCACAACCGCGGAATGTTTAAGAAGATGGTTGACTTGATCAAGGGTAAGGGTAAGAAGGATTATTAAATCCTTTGTTTGTTAGCTCATTTGCTCATGTCCCTGCGAGGACATTTATTCCTGTATTCTACCCCTGCGTGGGTATATTTCTCTTGTTCTACCCCTGCGTGGGTATGTTGTTTCTGTTAACCCCTGCGTGGGTTTGTTTTGTTTGTTTGTTATTTGGTTTAGCCCCTGCGTGGGCATGTCATTTGAGTAAAAGTCCCGTTTAGGGCAAAGTTGTACTAGTTTACTTTATTTAAAATGGTTAATTTAAGTTTTTCATTTTATCTATATGCATGAACATAATATACAAATAAATGAAAAATATCAAATGTTATTTTGATTTACCATTTAATAAGAATCTTAAGAAGGTAAAACCTAGCTTGAATGTCTTATTAAAAGGCCTGGCCAATATGGTAAAACCTGGTTAAAAAGATTCAAATCTCTGTTAACATCTGCAAACATGTTAACATTCTGGACTAGCGTGATCTGTAAAATCACACATGTCACCCTTTTAATAAATTATCTACAGATTATATCTGTATACAAGTCTGATTGTGACTTGATACCTACGGGTTATGACTATGTCATATAAAACAAAAAGGCAGTTGTGGTTTATAACTCCCTGCCAAGCAAAGGATTATTTGTTTAATTATACAATTCTAATCCTATAAAATTCTAAATTTAAAATTTAGAAGTTGTCCGAAGTGACTAGGCCTATGGTGCCAATATATATATTTCATTCTACGATATAGTTGCTAATAAAAGCCCTAAATGAAATTAATTGAATTAACTATTATGGTTATTAATACCATGGTTAATAAATCGTCAAGAACGATAATACTGTTAGGTTTCTAAATAGACCTTGTCCTTACTTTTATGTAGCTTAAAGCTACATGGCAAAATCGGAAGAAACAAACAGTCGTTCTGAGGAACACCCTGATAACACCAAGATTCATGTAACTGGTGCGGAGCTACAAGCACTGGCATAAAATGCTGTTGCCAGAGCTATTGATAGGCAATTCAGGGAATCGAGCGGGACTCGAAGTAGGACCCGAACCGTACAACGTTCCAAATCCAAGAATCATTCAGAGGCTCATAGCAAGCCGCCCTCTAAGAATGATGTATCAAAGGAAGATGAGCCGAAGAAGAATGATGAGGATAATCACTCCTCCAACCACAGCAGTGTCCCGAAACAGAAGATCAAGCAGAAGCATGATACGCACAGTAAGTCCTGTACGTACAAGTATTTCGTTTCATGCAAACCCAGAGATTTTACTGGGGAGAAAGGAGCAGTCGACTGCATGACGTGGTTAGATGAGATGGATACGGTTGTTGATATCAGCGGGTGTGCTGATAGGGACGTAGTGAAGTACGTGTCCCAGTCATTTAAAGGAGATGCTCTAGCATGGTGGAAATCGCTCCTACAAGCTGCCGGTAAGGCCACACTGTACGGTATGACATGGGATCAGTTTGTAGCTCTGATCAAAGAAAATTTCTGCCCGCAACACGAAGTCGAAAGGATCGAATCAGATTTCGTATCCCTGGTGATGGAGAACCTCGACTGTCAGGCATATCTCACTACCTTCAACACTTTATCTCGATTAGTGCCGTATTTGGTGACCCCGGAGCCGCGAAGGATCGCCCGTTTTATTGGGGGTTTGGCACCAGAGATCAAAGCGAGCGTTAAGGCTTCAAGGCCTACGACATTCAGATCAGTAGCTGATCTATCCCTCTCCCTCACTCAAGATGTAGTCCGATTGAGAGCTCTTAAGAGCTCGGAGGAAAACAAGAGGAAACGTGAGGATGACACCTTACGGAGATCGGAGAAACGACACCGAGGGAACAACGACCACAGGAAAGGGTCGGGATTCAAGAAGGGAGATCATCAGTCGGGTGAGAAACCCAGATGCAAGGTTTGTAGGAAGCATCATTTTGGGAGATGCAGACAGGAGTCTAGATCTCAATCTCAGCAGAAATTATGTGGGATTTGTAAGTCCCCGGATCATAAGGCATTAGATTGCAAGAGGCTAAAGGATGCAACTTGTTATGGTTGCAACGAGAAAGGACACATCCGACCTAATTGCCCAAAGAATGCTAAGAAAGCCGATGAGGGAAAGAAGACCAATGCGAGAGTCTTCAAAATGGACGCTAAGGAAGCAGTTCAGGACGACAACGTCATTACAGGTACTTTTCTTGTAAATGATGTTTTTGCTAGAGTTCTATTTGATTCAGGAGCTGATAGGTCATTTGTAAATGATAAGTTCTGTAAGTTGTTAAACCTTCCTGTTAAAACCTTAAGTGTGAAGTATGAGGTGGAATTAGCCGATGGAACCATAGAAACCGCCTCGACTATTTTAGATGGATGTGTTATATCCATTAGGAATCATTCCTTCCCATTATACTTGCTTCCCTTTAAGCTAGCTGGATTTGATATAGTGATAGGCATGGATTGGTTATCGCGTAACCAAGCTCAGATTGTGTGCAACAGAAAGCAAGTGGTAGTTAGAACTCCGTCTGGTGAGTCACTCACTATCCAAGGAGATACCCAGCATGGATTGCCTGAGCAAGTGTCCATGCTCAAGGCATCCAGATGTCTGCAGAAGGGTTGTGTCATTTATATGGCACAAGTTACTATTGATGAGCCAAAGCCGAAGATCGAAGATATCCCTGTTATCTCAGAATACCCTGAAGAACTACCCGGTTTGCCACCAGACAGGCAAGTGGAGTTTCGAATAGACATCATTCCAGGTGCAGCGCCGGTAGCAAGAGCACCATATAGGTTGGCACCAACGGAGATGAAGGAGTTGAGAACGCAGTTAGATGATTTGTTAGCAAAAGGTTTTATTAGGCCTAGCTCGTCTCCTTGGGGAGCGCCAATCTTGTTCGTTAAAAAGAAGGATGGGTCGATGCGTCTGTGCATCGATTACCGTGAGCTTAATAAGGTCACTGTCAAAAATAGATATCCATTACCCAGGATCGACGATCTGTTCAATCAGTTGCAAGGAGCAAGTTACTTTTCGAAGATCGACTTGAGGTCGGGCTATCATCAGTTGAAGGTCAAGGATGAAGATGTGCACAAGACAGCGTTTAGAACTCGTTATGGACATTACGAGTTCCTAGTGATGCCTTTTGGGCTCACTAACGCACCAGCCGCATTCATGGATCTCATGAATCGTGTCTGCAAGCCTTATTTAGATAAATTTGTCATCGTCTTTATTGACGACATCCTTATCTACTCGAAGAACCAAGCTGACCATGAGAAACACCTTCGTTGTATTCTCAAACTCCTACACCGTGAGAAACTTTATGCCAAATTTTCGAAGTGTGAATTTTGGCTTCGAGAAGTCCAATTCCTTGGACATGTGGTAAGCGAGCGTGGTATCCAAGTAGATCCCGCTAAAGTAGAAGCAGTCATGAACTGGCAGGAGCCGAAGACTCCCACCGAGATTCGCAGTTTCCTTGGATTAGCAGGATACTATAGGCGATTCATCGAGAACTTTTCAAGAATTGCTGCGCCCCTAACTTCGTTGACTCGTAAGAAGATTAAGTTCGATTGGGGCCCTAAGCAGCAGGAATCCTTCGACATCCTGAAGAAGAAGTTGAGCAATGCACCAGTGCTGACATTGCCTGATGGTATAGAAGATTTTGTGGTGTATTGTGATGCATCACATACTGGTATGGGCTGTGTACTCATGCAGAGAGGCAAAGTCATTGCCTACGCTTCTCGACAGCTCAAGGTACATGAGAAGAACTACACCACCCACGATTTGGAATTGGGTGCCGTTGTATTTGCTTTGAAATTGTGGAGACATTACTTGTATGGAACCAAGTGTATAATTTATTCGGATCACAAGAGTCTTCAACACTTGTTCAATCAGAAGGAATTGAACATGTGACAAAGGCGATGGATGGAAACTCTAAATGATTATGACTGTGAGATAAGATACCATCCAGGCAAAGCAAATGTGGTTGCCGACGCCTTAAGCAGAAAAGAAAGGGTGAAACCGATCAGAATCAATGCCAAGCGCATTGAAATAAGGAATAATTTGAACGAAAGGGTGTTAGCTGCACAGAAGGAAGCTGTGTTGGAAGCTAACTATCCTGCAGAAAAATTAGGAGTAACTGAAGAACAGTTATCCTACGACAAAGATGGAATGCTACGACTAAACGGACGAATATGGGTTCCAGTTTATGGAGGACTTCGGGATGTTATCCTCCAGGAAGCCCACAGCTCTAAATATTCCGTTCATCCTGGAGCTGATAAGATGTACCAGGATCTAAAAGCAAACTACTGGTGGATTGGTTTGAAGAAGTCCGTAGCAGAGCATGTAGCTAGATGTTTGACTTGTGCTCAAGTCAAGGCTGAACATCAGAAGCCGTCAGGTTTGCTTCAACAACCTGAAATTCCCAAGTGGAAATGGGAAATGGTGACAATGGATTTCATCACCAAGTTGCCAAAGACGAGAAAATGAAATGATACCATATGGGTCATAGTAGATAGACTGACGAAGTCAGCTCATTTTCTACCCATCAAGGAGACGTATAGCTCCGATATGTTAGCTCAATTATACGTTGATAAGATTGTAGCGTTGCATGGTATACCTGTATCTATTATCTCCGATAGAGATACTAGATATACGTCGCATTTTTGGAAGAGTTTCCAAGAATCATTGGGCACTCGTTTGAATTTTAGTACGGCATATCATCCTCAGACCGATGGTCAGAGTGAGCGTACTATTCAAACTTTGGAAGACATGCTGCGTGCATGTGCGATCGACTTGGGTGGTAGTTGGGATAAGAACCTACCACTAATTGAATTCTCCTACAACAATAGCTACCATTCCAGCATAAAAGCTGCGCCTTTTGAGGCCTTATACGGTAGAAAGTGTAGATCGCCCATTTGTTGGGCAGAAGTTGGAGATGTCCAACTATCAGGACCAGAAATTGTTTTTGAGATGACGGACAAGATCTTTCAGATTCGAGATCGTTTGAAAGCTGCCAGGGATAGGCAGAAGAGTTATGCGGATCCTAAGCGCAAAGATTTTCACTTCGATGTAGGTGATAAGGTGTTGCTTAAAGTATCGCCCTGGAAAGGGGTAATGCGATTTGGTAAGAAAGGCAAGCTAAGCCCGAGATACATAGGACCTTTCGAGATCATCGAACGTGTAGGGGCAGTTGCTTATAAGTTAAACTTGCCGGAAGAGCTTAGCGCTATTCATAATGTGTTCCATATCTGTAATCTGAAGAAGTGTTTCGCGGACGAATCACTGGTTATACCGCATACAGATATACACATAGATGAGAGTTTGAAGTTCGTGGAAAAACCATTGTCGATCGAGGATCGACAGGTGAAGAAGCTCCGGAGGAAGTACATACCTATTGTTAAGGTCAAATGGGATGCCCGTAGAGGTCCCGAATACACGTGGGAAATGTAATCCACGATGAAAGAGAAATATCCTCATTTGTTCTAGTAAATCTCGAGGTCGAGATTTCTTTTAAGGGGGTGAGGATGTAACACCTCGAAAATTTACGTCCAATAATGCTTTGACACGTGTCATAGACCTTGAAAATGCGAAAACATACTTTAGAGGGACTAAAGTTGACAAACAGTGAAAACTATGGAACGTAAGGGTCCAAAGTGCCAACAATGGATAAATAGACTCTATAATAACCCTACATAATGTTTATAACCCTAAACGGATGGATCATGGATCATACGAAGCGGAAAATGCCCGAAAGTGAGGAATTATAAACTATAGGGGCTAAAAGTGTCAACATGTTGAATTTATACCTCTGAGTGAACTTTTGGCAGACCCGAAGCTTTGTAATGCTAAAATATACTCACTAGAATATGTGGTAAAAATTTCATGAAGTTTCGTTATCGTATGAGAAAGTTATGGCCAAAACCGTACTTGAGGGGTTAAAAGCGTCAACGTCGAATTTCATGACTTTTCGGGTGAGCGCAAAGTTAACCGAGGACTCTACCATGTTGGTAAATGTTCCAAGGTTCCTAAAAACCAAGATTTAGGGTTTACGAGTCAAGATAAGCAGCAAAATCATCGTAACCAAAGTACAGGGACCAAAACTGCAACAAATGAACCAAGTTTGGAGCTGCAGACCCCAGGCGCCCGCCTGAGGCCTTACGCGGGCCGCGACCCAGCGCCCAGCTCCGGATTTCGCGAACAGTGGCCATTTTGGGTCCGAATTTGAGTTGGAAACAGCTGTGAGCACCTCTAAAACTCACCAATAAGATTACATGCATGTTGGGACACTTGTGATGCTCCTACAACAGCTGAAAACACCTTATAATCTGATCAAACTCCTCATTTGGAGGCACTTGGGTTAGAGAAACAAGAACACCAAACTTGCAAGATCTTCACAAAGCATTCCAGGAGCTTTCTGGTCGTCAAGGAAGCCTCATAGTGTTATCTAAGCTTCATTAGGACCTTTGTAAGCATTCATATCATTCTATAATTCGTTCTAGCTTTGATTATTAGCCAAAAGTCAAACCGTTGTTCATATAGTTTGACTTTTCGATTAAACGAAATTGGCTCTGTCATTTCTCAAATTGAAACCACTTATAAGTTGGTATTTATGTGGGAAACAAACCCTCAAAAGGGTATTCTCTGATTTCCACTCTAACCATGCTATTTGTCGAGTCAAAGTTGTTCTTAAAAAGTCAACAGAAATTGTTTTTACAAAATATAGCATAAATGGTAATGTAGATGACATGCAATCAGATTGATCATCAAAAATAACTTTATTATGAATATAAGAATATGTTTCACCATAATCAACTCGACAATCTTTAGTATAAACTCGGATCGGAACCGAAAGTCTTATAAAACGACTTTTTCGTTGACTCTCGATTCGGATCCATGCATGCATGTTTGAGATCTGTATTAGAGTATATTTTTGACCATTTTTATTTAAGTGTAACTCTCTGGAATTTTTACAACTTTAGTCTATGCTTAACCGATTCATATGCATGTTTCCGATTATGCTTAAAAGTTGACTATTTTGCCCTTTTTGATATAAAACGTGACTTTTGGAAAAGTGAAAGAGTAGAAATCTTTATTTCTGATTTATAAACTTGCACCGAAAATTTGAGATCAGTTGGTGGTCCAGATTTTGAGTTATGGCCGATATCGTAAAACTATATCTTTATGTTAAATAAACGGCGCATTTAGCGTATAACCTATTTAAGGCCACTTTTCGATATAAAACTTTTTACCCACTGATGTTATATAATATTTTGGGAATTTTGATGATTTTTATTTAATTTTTGGCTGAACGTATCATAGGTCGCTAGGTTAATTCGGTTAATGTCGGTTTTGACCGTTTAAGCCATAAAATGAGTTTTATACATCCTTTTGACCCCAAACCTTTTTCTACTGATTTTATTTGTAAATAAATTATTTTGAGCATTCTGGAAATATAAAAAAATCTCAGCTTTCTTTTAAAAACCCGGAAACGGCTCTAAATCGCATTTTTAGCGTTTTTAGCGCATAGTAAGCGTTATACTCATATTAAACATATAAGATTCATACCTACTGATGTATTTAGCATATTTTCATATAATAACAGTAAGTATGAGACTTTGAACTCAGAATTCCAGTTTTGACATTTTTGGCCCTTGTGAAATTACCAAAATACCCCTACGGTGCATAGTTTGATTTTAAATGATAAGTTTTGTATATGGGTCATACCCTACTGTTATAATATGCCAAATTAAGTATATTTACTGTACAAATCAGACCCGTAACTCAGATTTTCAATTTGACTCTTTTATAATCTTTTAAATGACCAAAATGCCCTTATAAGGCATAAATTGAGTTTAAATTCATTCGGGGCATAATGGAACATAACTTGCTGATATTATATCATATTTAAAGCATATTATCTCAGAGAACTTGCATATGACTCTTTTGGCTACCCGTAACGCTCTTTTAGCGCTCGGTTCGGTTTATGTAACTAGTTTGCATAAATTGACCGAAACGGGTCAAACGTTATCATTTTTGTCTCAAAATCCAGAATATATTTTGTATACCCATATTATGCAAGTATTCAAACTTGTCGGGTCTAAATCACATTCTATCCGGTCTTTCGCTTAATCGTGCGCTTGGACCGTATCGTCCTTAAAACTAACCGGTCTAAGCTTAGGCTTAAATAAAGACCCGTTAGGAATCTAATAGGTTATTATAAACCTTTGTTCCAGATTAGGAGGCCCAGTAAAAGCTATCTACACTTACCAATTGTGATTCATACTTACTCAGGTAAATACATTTTGACTTATTTTCCCTATACGGGCTTGGGGTACGGTATATAGAATACCGCTTGATCGAGCGTTCAAATCTTGCACCCTTGGGTATGCAATTGGAATAGTTTGTCCGGCTCGTTTAAACAGTCTTGTTTTACTTTAAGCATTTGGGGGGTTATTGACCGTGTCCCGGATATCCTTGGCATTATCTTACGAGATGGCCACGACCAGAGCACGGGGTGTAGGCGTACACCCGTCGTGTATAACTCTTTAATGTGGTGTGTCTATAAATTTTTTAACCCGGACAAGATCCCGGGCTACCAAACGTACGAGTAGCATGTAATTCGTTCACAAGTTTATATTGCATAATTATCCCAAGTTATAAAAATATTTATGCCATGAGCATTTAAATCAATTTTCAATCATTTTCAAAATGAGTTAGTTAATTTGTATTTACCAGTGTAAACTGACGTATTTTCCCAAAAGGTTAAGTGCAGGTACTAAACGAAATAGGCTGGCTGTCTCCTAGAGCGTCCACAATAGTCTCGCAAGCTCGGACGACAATAAAACTGTTGAACAATTTTCTTATTTATTTGATCCGCCTGTGGATCCGTTTCAACTACTCGTGATATTTATTATTACATTGTATTTAAAGTTGAAATGAATCTATTCTGCTTCCGCTGTGCATTATTATATTGTGTTGTTTGTCTATGACGATTCCAACTACGTCACCTTACCCCACGCCGGGCCCACCGGTGACACGTGGAGATCGGGGTGTGACACCATGTTTGCCTAAGTCTCTTACATCACTTGGTGAAGACAAGTGTTTAGTATAATACTTTTTATTTTTAATCTTTTACACTTTTTATTTGGTTTTGTATTAATGACTTTAATAACTAGTTGCTTATGTTGAAGGTGATCTTTCCTTAGCGTTTGTCCGTGGTGTCTTGGCATTATTTTACTGTCTATATAAAATAAAAGATTTTCACCATTCATATCTCCACGGTCTATATGGTGGTATGTTGGCTACCTGGTCGGGGGTTAAGGGAACGGTTTGGTAAGGGTCTTGCCCTTGTTCAGCGTTTAGAGGTCCTGCAAGGGACCTGGGTCAAATTTAGTAGGATCTCCTTCAATGCCCATAGGTATTGGATGGCGGGGATCCAAACTCTTTGACCCCCTCATAAGTTAACTATTATTAATACTATAACCCGGCTATTTAGGACTGTATCCCTGCTGACTCAGACTACTTAGTCGAGGGTAACGTCACCGCCAAAAGCGGGGCCTACCATAATTTGCATTAATAACTTAATTCATTATCTTCCAATAATCCAACCCTTTAGGATTGTATCCTTGCTGACTCAAACTACTGGGTTGAGGGTAACGTCGCCTTCAAAAGAGGGGCCTACTACAATAACTAAGATAATCTCTTAAACAAGTGCAAAAGTGCGAAAATAATCAAAGGTTATACTAATACACGAGTCGGATCCAAGTGATTCATCTTGTCTATCTGTTTTTATTTTTATTTTATTTTTCAGCATTTAGTTAGTTTTTATTTTCTTAGTTTAAAAACCTTTTCTAACTTTTTGATTTGATTAGACGTTGAGGATAAACCGGTACTAAAAGCACTTGTGTCCTTGGACGACCTCGGTATCTTACCAACACTATACTACGTCCACGATGGGTGCACTTGCCCATATGTGTGTTTAGTGTTAGTAAATATCGTGTTTTATAAATTTAAAACTTGGCTAAAAGTGTAAAAAGGGCTTAAAATATACATCTAAATTATATTACACTACACACGCATCAAGTTTTTGGCGCCTTTGCCGGGGACACAAGGATTTTAAGAAAGTTAGGAATCAACGGCCTAATCATATTTTTATTTTTCTTTTTAATTTTTTAGGATTTCCTTAGTTTTTCAGCTTCTGCAGAGCTCAGCACGGGCCGTGCCTGGTCGGACACGGGCCGTGCCCAGCATTGTTACTGGCAGTTTTTAGTTTTCCAAGTTACAGACGGCTGACCACGGGGCCGTGTCGGTGTAACACCTCGAAAAATTTCGTCCAATAATGTCTTGACACGTGTCATAAGGTTCCGGTATGTGAAAACAAACTTTAGAGGGACTAAAAGTGACAACCAGTGAAAACTATGGAACGTAAGGGTTCAAAGTGTCAACAATGGATAAATAGACTCTATGATAACCCTACATAATGTTTATAACCTTAAACGGATGGTTCATGGATCATACGACGCGGAAATTGCACAAAAGTGAGGAATTGCAAACTATAGGGGCCAAAAGTGTCAACATGTTTAATATATACCTCTGAGTGAACTTTTGGCAGACCCGAAGCTTTGAGAAGCTAAAATATACTCACTAGAATATGTGGTTAAAATTTTGTGAAGTTTCGTCAACGTATGAGAAAGTTATGGCCAAAACCGTACTTGAGGGGTTAAAAGCGTCAACATCGAATTTCATGGCTTTTCGGTTGAGCGCAAAGTTACCCGAGGGCATTACCATGTAGGTAAATGTCCCAAGGTTCTTAAAAACCAAGTTTGGGGGTTTACGAGTCAAAATAAGCAGCCGAAACATCGCGTGCAAGTTCAGGGACCAAAGCTGCCAAGTTGGAAATTAGTTTGGCTGATCAGGGGTCAGGTGACCCGCCTGGGCAGACCCAAGCGGGCCGCGTGGGGCTGCCAGTAACAGGATTCGCGAACTGCTTTGATTTGGGTCCGAATTTGAGTGTGTAACAGCTGTTTTTCACCTCCAAAAGCCCCAATAAAATGTCATGCATGCCTAGTGCCACAGTAACCTCTCTCAAACCTCTGAATCCAGCTTTATATTGATCAAAAGTCCATTTTCTTGGCACTTGCAATTGTGAACAAAGAGCTCTCAACTCTCAAGAACTCTCAAAACATCTCTGGAGCAAATCTGAACGTCAAGGCAACATCCTAGTGTTAACTAAGCATCAATAGGACCTTTGTAAGCTTCTAATTCGGTCCTTAATTCGTCCTTGCATCGATTATTAGTAAAAGTCAAACTGATTGTTCATACACTTTGACTTTCTGATTAAACGAGTTTCACTCAGTCATTTCTCAAATTGAAACCAGATATATGTTGGTATTTATGTGGGAAACAAACCCTCAAAAGGGTATTCTCTGATTCCCACTTATTGCATGCTAATTGTCGAGTCAAAGGCATTCTTAAAAAGTCAACAGAAGTTGTTTTTGCAAAAATAAGCTTAAATGGAAATGTTGATGACATGCAATCCGTTTGATCATTAAAAATAGCTTTATAATGAATATAAGAATGTGTTTTGCCATGATCGACTCGACAATCTTTAGTATAAATACGAATCGGAACCGAAAGTCTTGTAAAACGACTATTTCGTAGACTATCGATTCGGATCCGTACATGCATGTTTGAGATCTGTATTGGGGAGTATTTTTGGCCATTTTTATTTTGGTAAAACTTTCTGGAATTTTTGTTGTTGAGTCTATGCTTAGCCGATTCATTGCATGTTTCCGATTATGCTTAAAAGTTGACTATTTTGCCCTTTTTGATATAAAACGTGATTTTTGGAAAAGTGAAAGAGTAGAAATCTTTACTTCTAATATATAAACTTGCACCGAAAATTTCGGATCAGTTGGTGGTCCAGATTTTGAGTTATGGCCATTAGCGTAAAACTATGTTCTTAAATTACATAAACGGCCCTTTTCGCATATAACCCATTTCAGGCCACGTTTTAATACGAAACTTGTTACCCACTGATGTTATGTAATATTTTGGGATTTTAGATGATTTTTATTTAATTTTTGGCTGATCAGATCTTAGATCGCTAAGTTATTTCGGTTTATGTCGGTTTTGACCGTTTAGGCCATAAAATGAGTTTTATGCATTCTTTTGACCCGAAACCTTTTCCTACTGATTTTATATGTTAAATAAATTATTTTAAGTATTCTGGAAATATAAAAATCCCAGATTTATTTTGAGAACCCGGAAACGCCTCTAAATCGTATTTTAAGCGTTTTTAGCGCATAGTAAGCGTATTACTCATTTTTAACATATAAGACTTATACCTACTGATGTAATTAGTATATTTTCATATAATAACAGTAAGTATAAGTATATGAACTCAGGTTTCCAGTTTTGGCATTCTTAGCCCTTGTGAAATTACTAAAATACCCCTACGATGCATAGTTTGATTTTAAATGTTAAGTCTGGTATATGGGTCATACCCTACTGTTATAATATGTTAAATGAAGCATATTTACTGTATAAACCAGACCCGAAACTCAGATTTCTAATTTGACTCTTTTATAACCTTTTAAATGACCAAAATGCCCTTATAAGGCATAAATTGAGTTTAAAATTATTCCGGGCAATATAGAACATAACTTACTGATGTTATATCATATTTAAAGCATATTATATCAGGAAACTTGCATTTGACTCTTTTGGCTACCCGTAACGCCCTTTTTGCGTTCGGTTCGGCTTACGTAACTAGTTTGCGTAAATTGATCGAAACGGGTCAAACGTTATCATTTTTATCTCAAAATCCAGAATGTATTTAGTATACCCATATTATACAAGTATTCAAACTTGTCGGGTCTAAATCACATTCTATCCGGTCTTTCGCTTAATCGTGCGTAAACCGTATCATTCTTAAAACTAACCGGTCAAAGCTTAGGCTTAAATAAAAGACCCGTTAGGAATCTAATAGGTTAATTATAAACCTTTGTTCCAGATTAGGAGGCCCAGTAAAAGCTACCACTCTTACCGTTTGTGTTACATACTTGCTCAGGTAAATACATTTTGACTTATTTTCCCTATACGGGCTTGGGGTACGGTATTTAAAATACCGCTTGATCGGGCGCACAAGTCCTGCGCCTTATGGGTGTACAGTCTTGAATAGCTTGTGCGACTCGTTTAAACAGTCTTGTCTTACTTTAGGCTTTGGGGGGTTATTGACCGTGTCCCGGATATCCTTGGCATTATCTTACGAGATGGCCACGACCAGAGCACGGGGTGTAGGCGTACACTCGGCGTGTATAACTCTTTAATGTGGTGTGTCATTTAATCTTTAGCCCGGACAGCAGATCCCGGGCCACCAAAGATACGAGTGCATGTAATTCGTTCACAAGTTTATATTGCATAATTATCCCAAGTTAATAAAAAAATATTTATGCCTTGTGCATTTAAATCGATTTTCAATCATTTTCAAAATGAGTCAGTCGATTTGTATTTACCAGTGTAAACTGACGTATTTTTCCCAAAAGGTTAAGTGCAGGTACTATACGAAATAGGCTGGCTGTTTCCTAAGAGCGTCCACTATAGTCTCGCAAGCTCGGACGACAAATATCTGTTGAACAATTTTTATCTTATTTTAATTGATCCGCCTGTGGATCCGTTTCAACTACTTATGATGTTATTATGTCATTTTAATTAAAGTTGAAATGTATCTATTCTGCTTCCGCTGTGCATTATTATATTGTGTTGTTTGTCTATGACGATGCTAACTACGTCACTGTACCCCACACCGGGCCCGCCGGTGACACGTGGAGATCGGGGTGTGATAGTCGGTGCAACACGGGGCCGTGTCCAACTCTCCAGTAACTGGGATCTGGAAAACAATCACTGCAACTCTGACCACGGGCCGTGTTCACTGAGCAAGGGGCCGTGGTGAACTTTCTGACCAACATTCTTTTCTGTTTTTATTGCAGGACTTGGAACCAGACGTCACCCCTACGTGGTGTATGAGCTCCAGTTCTAATAAAGACATAAAAGAACCTCTAGAAGAACCCGAACGCTTTCTCAGAAAAAGACTAAAAGCCAAGAACCAAGAGAAAGTTTCGGGGAATCCACTTCCAATGGCGGACCAACGTACCCTAATGGATTATCTACGACCCACCGTAGGTAACCTAGGCGCCGCTATCAATGCACCGAATGTTGAAGCCAATAACTTCGAACTTCGGCCGCATTTGATACAAATGCTCCAAAACTCCGCAACCTTCCATGGGCTTGCGGACGAGGATCCCCATCTACATATTACTAATTTCTTAAAAATATGTGATACCTTTCGGATCAATGGAGCATCAAACGACGCCATCCGCCTTCGAATGTTTCCTTTCTCATTAAAAGACCGAGCAAAAGCTTGGCTCAACGCCCTCCCAGCTGGATCGGTAAACACCTGGGATGAACTAGCCCAAAAATTTCTATATAAGTATTTCCCTCCCGCTAAACGGCTAAATTAATGACTGAAATTAATACATATTCACAAGAGGATGGGGAATCCTTATATGAAACTTGGGAAAGGTTCAAGGAGCTATTGCGAAAGTGTCCACATCACGGCCTTGCGATATGGCAACAAGTATCCACCTTCTATAATGGGTTGTTGCCACACACAAGGCAGACACTTGATTCTAGCTCCGGGGGACTTTTAGGTAATCACCGCCCGCATGAAATATATAACCAAATTGAGGAAATTGCTCAAACCAATTTTCAGTGGCACACTCCCCGAGGCAATAAATCTATTGCCCCGGGCGCCCATAAGGTTGATGAAAGCACTTCTTTACAAGCCCAAATCGAGGCTCTTTCTTCAAAAATAAAAAAATTGGAAATGACAAAAACAGTCTCGCTTATGGCTTGTGAAGGGTGTGATGGGCCACATGAAAATTGGAGTTGTATGAAAGAAACAGACGATCAACAAGAGTCGGTTAGCTACATTGAAAATAGACCTAGGCCGTCGGGTCCTCCAACGGGCACTTACAACCAAGGATGGCGAAACCACCCTAACCTTGGTTGGAGAGAGCCCGGCAATGGTAGTAACCAACAAGCCCAACGAACAAACTTTCAACAACCAAGAAATGAGTCACAAAATTTCACTCAACAACAAGGTGGACGAGAAAGGCTTGAAGATACTGTATCTCGCCTCATCTCCGACACTGAAAAGAAAAACTCAGAAAGGTTTCTACAATTAGAATCAAATTTTAGAAATCAACAAGCTAGTATTCAAAACATAGAAAAACAATTAAATCAACTAGCTCAAAATTTTTCCGAGAGGCTACAAGGTGCATTACCAAGCAATACCGAAACAAACCCAAAAGCGCAAGTTCATCTCATCACGTTGCGAAACCGCATCGTGGGGCCTGCGGAAGCGCCACCGCCGACAGAAGAGACTATACCCCCGCCTCTGCAGGAGAAGAACTCCCCTCCATCTTCAGAGCCTACCAAGGCTCCTCGAGTTCCGTACCCCGGTAGGTTAATTCGTCAAAAGACCAATGAGCAATTTGCAAAATTCGAAAGTCTATTAAAACAATTGCATGTCAATATTCCTTTTATTGATGTCTTAACCCAAATGCCCAAATACTCTAAGTTCATGAGGGACTCCCTCACTCATAAAAAGAAAATTGAAACTTTGCAATTAGTTAACTTAGGTGAAGAATGCTCTGCCCTCGTACTCAACAAACTCCCCCAAAAGAAAATCGACCCTGGAAGCTTCACGATTCCTTGCTCAATCGGGGACTCCCCCGTTCGCAATGCACTAGCCGACCTTGGAGCTAGCATTAACCTCATGCCCTCATCAATGTTTAAAAGACTCGGCCTAGGAACAACGAGTCCTACAAAAATGAGCATACAACTTTCTGATCGGTCCGTCAAATTCCCGCAAGGTGTCATCGAAAATGTCCTAGTAAAGGTAAACAAATTCGTCTATCCGGCCGATTTTGTCATACTCGATATGGAAGAAGACACCGAAGTCCCCCTCATACTAGGGAGACCATTTCTCGCACCGCACAAGCAGTGGTAGACATGAATGACGGAACGCTCACCCTAAGGTACGGGGATGATGAAGTAAAATTCGGGGTTGGGAAAAGAATAGAGGACGACGACCCGGTCAACTACATGAAGGTTATTGATTCGAGTTTGGATGCTACTCTCCGACGGTGCAACATAGGATGCCAAACATCCCACTCGGAAAATATATAACCTCAGATTGGGTCTAGCCAAAGACCCTTATAAATGTGGCGCACCACGGAGGCATTCCGCGGAACTATCCTTAGTTTAGTTTAATCTTTTAGTTTTAATTTGCAGGAATAAAACACACTCATGGTGGTAAAGGATGAAAAGGGGAACGAGAAAAATGACCCCATGCACAAGAACAAGGCAACCCGACATCAATCTCTCCATTACAGAAGGTTCAACACGGGCCGTGTCCAACCAACACGGCCCCGTGCTGAACCCCCTGCAGAAAAATGCCCAGTTCAGGTAACTGAACACGGGCCGTGTTCACCAGACACGCCCCCGTGTCCAGGCTTCTGTTTCTTTTCTTTAATTTTCATTACTGGCACCTGAACACGGGGCCGTGTCCGGTCCCCACGGGGCCGTGTCCAAACTGCCAGTAACATAAATTTTTGCTTTTAACACTATATTACACATCTAATCAACCTAAAAATTTATTTTTGGGACACATTGAGGACAATGTGTAATTTAAGTGGGGGGGGGGGGAAGCTAAAACCTTGAAATTTTGCAAGTCCTAATAACAAGCCTTACACAAAACTCTATTGGAACCGCTAAACACCCCAAATTTTTTCAAAAATTTTCATTTTTTACTTGTCTAAAGTTTAAGTTAGGAATCCTAAGATTAATAAGGTTATATTTTTACAAATTTACAACGGAGAGCGTCGTGATAACAAGAACCAACATAAGAAAAATATGAACCGGCATGACAAGCTTAGTTAAAATTTGATTATATATACTTGATCACATAGAAAAACCCATTCCCACAAAAAGTGAGTTTTGAGCCTTTATTGAGCATACAAATTTACATCTTTAGACTAAATGCTCATTTTTTGTTTCTTGTGTGAATAGCCGTTTGGTTCTTACGACTCTAGAACTTGCCACGACGATTCATTCCCGGTCCTTACCAACTTAAACCCAAGTAAGTAAATGATGGAGGCATTAGGACTAACCATTTTTCTTTCTACACCATTATTTTTCAATTTTTTTACCACCTACCCAAAATCCCCCTAGTTAACCCATTTGAGCCTAAACCTTTCATTTCTTTACCCTAAAACCCTTTTACCACAAAAACCCTTTTTTTACCCTTTATTTTAGTAACAAGCTCGGTTTTTTGTGTGACTAAAAAAATGATGAAGTTTGAAATAAACAAACAAAGCTCTTAAAACAAAAGTTTGTTTGGAGAAATACTTCAAAATAAAAAGTCACTAAAACAAAGTGTTTTACGAAAACCGACGCTATTTACGCTTTTCGCCCTTTTCTACTAACCCATTCACCCACCTTTAGCCCAAGCCTTTACCCAAAAAAAAAAGTCCTCTTGATATTTACAAAGGTAACAAGTTAAAAAGGAGGAGGATTAATTGCTTGGCAAGCTTAGGGTAGGAATAAGTTCCATGCTGCTCTCGAGTGATTCACTAAAAAAACACCTTCGGCCGAGTGTGAGTGATTTCTCCCGTGAGGTATGTGAACTTGTATATAAATGGAATTTTAAAAAAGGCATGTTATGCCCAAATAAGTAATTTCTCCTATGAAACGTTCTGAACAAATCATAACGAATAGGATTGTAAATAAATAAAAATAAAACCCAAAAAGATCTTGGATTCCCAACACTCTATAACAAGCCAAAACCTTCTCTTCTACCTATTCCATTTGGGAAGTGTAAGCCACATATTAAAGAGTTTTGCTTGAGGACAAGCAAAAGTTCAAGTGTGGGAGTATTTGATGTGTGAAAAATGCAACATATAAATTACATCAAATGAGGCATAAAACTAACCCTTTTTAAGTACTAATGTTGGAAAAAGAGTGTTTTTGTCTTCCTTTTGTATTTTCAGGATAAAATGAGCTCAAATTCACAAAAGAAGCAAAAAGACAGCTAACTCTAACATAAATACAAGAAAAGGAACATAAGTGGATTGCCCGACCCCTCAACGGCATCCTCCCAAGCAAAATAGAGAAGGCAGAAGACCGAACACGCCCCGTGCTCAGCCAGCACGGGGCTGTGCCCAAGAAGCAGCAGAAAAGACAAACCTATAGAAGCTTCTATTTCCCACCACGGGGCCGTGTCCAGTGAACACAGGGGCGTGGCAAAAGTACAGCAGGCGCATTAATTGTAATTGCGAATTACAATTAATGAAGTGAGAGAGTGTCAGACAGGCACGGGGGCGTGTCCAGCGGACACGGGGCCATGCCCGGCCTTCTGTTCAGCCTATAAATAGGAGTGCTTGGCTTCATTTCAACTCATCCCTTGGCACACCACCTCTCTCACACTTCATCCACCACCCACCACCATCATAACACCATCATCCACCACCATCATCCATTGTCCATCATAGAGTGTGTGAGTCGTCTCGGGATCCAAGATTGATCGTAAGAGTTCTTGACAATCAAGGCCATGTTTGCCTAAGTCTCTTACATCACTTGGTGAAGACAAGTGTTTAGTATAATACTTTTTTTTAATCTTTTGCACTTTTTATTTGGTTTTGTATTAATGACTTTAATAACTAGTTGCTTATGTTGAAGGTGATCTTTCCTTATCGTTTGTCCGTGGTGTCTTGGCATTATTTTACTGTCTATATAAAATAAAAGATTTTCACCATTCATATCTCCACGGTCTATATGGAGGTATGTTGGCTACCTGGTCGGGGGTTAAGGGAACGGTTTGGTAAGGGTCTTGCCCTTGTTCAGCGTTTAGAGGTCCTGCAAGGGACCTGGGTCAAATTTAGTAGGATCTCCTTCAATGCCCATAGGTATTGGATGGCGGGGATCCAAACTCTTTGACCCCCTCATAAGTTAACTACTATTAATATTATAACCCGGCTATTTAGGACTGTATCCATGCTGACTCAGACTACTTAGTCGAGGGTAACGTCACCGCCAAAAGCGGGGCCTACCATAATTTGCATTAATAACTTAATTCATTATCTTCCAACAATCCAGCCCTTTAGGATTGTATCCTTGCTGACTCAAACTACTGGGTTGAGGGTAACGTCGCCTTCAAAAGAGGGGGGGCTACTACAATAACTAAGATAATCTCTTAAACAAGTGCAAAAGTGCGAAAATAATCAAAGGTTATACTAATACACGAGTCGGATCCAAGTGATTCATCTTGTCTATCTGTTTTTATTTTTATTTTATTTTTCAGCATTTAGTTAGTTTTTATTTTCTTAGTTTAAAAACCTTTTCTAACTTTTTGATTTGATTAGACGTTGAGGATAAACCGGTACTAAAAGTTCTTGTGTCCTTGGACGACCTCGGTATCTTACCAACACTATACTACGTCCACGATGGGTGCACTTGCCCATATGTGTGTTTAGTGTTAGTAAATATCGTGTTTTATAAATTTAAAACTTGGCTAAAAGTGTAAAAAGGGCTTAAAATATACATCTAAATTATATTACACTACACACGCATCAGTACCTGTTATAACTTTATCATCATTCACCGCCTCCCTGGCGTTCATCTGAAACACCCTAGCATTGGTCTTTTTTGCCTCATCAGGCTTCTTGGTGTTCTTTGGGCAGTTCGTTTTGATGTGCCCTTTTTCATTACAACCATAGCAGGTGGCATCTTTCAAGTTTCGGCACTCCAAAGTTTTGTGCCCTTTCTTCTTATAGATTCCACAAGGCTTGGCTTGTGGATCCAGATTGCATTTCCCGAAATGCCTTTTGTCACAATTCGTGCACCTGGGTTTGTCACCAGACTGACCCTTCTTAAAACCAGAGTTTTCTTTCTTCTTCTTATTTGACTGGTGGGACTTGCCGTCCTCTCTCTTCCTCTTCCCTTTCTCGGTGGTCTTCTTTGACTTACTCCTTATAACATCAAGAGTAAGTGACAGTGATAGATCTACAGCCGATCTATAAGAAGTAGGCTTAGAAGCCTTGACATTCCCCTTGATTTCAGGGGCTAAACCACTAATGAAACGCGCAATGCGTTTTGGCTCCGGAGTGACCAGATACGGAACGAGTCGGGACATAGAGTTAAAACTGGTAACATAAGACCTGCAATCCAAATCCTTCATAACCAGAGTGAGGAAATCAGTCTCCACCTTTTCCACCTCATCCTGTGGACAATAAGTATCTTTCACCAGTTCAACAAATTTAACCCAAGAGAGGTTATACAAAGGAATTTTCCATGTGGATTGCACTAAGGCCTTCCACCATGTCAGGGTGTCGCCTTTAAAGGACTGTGATACAAACTTTACAATGTCCTCCTTGGCACACCTACTGATATCTACAACTGTTTCCATCTCGTCCAACCACTTCATACAATCAATAGCTCCCTTTTCCCCATTAAAATCCCTTGGTTTACCAGAGACAAAGTATTTGTAAGTACAACCCTTGTTGTACCTGGGAGCCTGATCAAACACAATCTTTTGGGGTTCAGTTCTTTGATTGGATGAATGTTGAGATTCATCCTTTTTCGACGTATGCGGTTTCCATAGGGACTTGGAATAAGTTTTCGATCGAGCATCACTCGGATCTTTAAGTGCTTCATTCACAGCTTTAGTAACTGCTGTGTTTATCATTGCTTGAAGTTCGGCGCCAGTAACATGCAACCTTGTATCATTATTGTTCTCATCAACTGGGTGACTATTGGCTTTATCGGAGCCAGCCATGATTTGAATGCTATAATCAAGCAATAATGATTTGTTTAGTTATCATATATTGAATCATCATATTTGATGATTAGATAGCCATGATATATATTAACCATATAGGCCAATAAAGAAACATGTTTGAAATTATTTGATTATAATTTGCCTAGGTTACAAATGAACCATTATTGGCAATCTAACAGGATATAATCCTTTATATTTATTAGATAGGGAACATAGTCACAACTGTCACTGTCGTATAGACATTTTTATATAGCACAAAGGCTCGTCTCAGAGGACATTTAGATGGCACAAAAGGCCTTGTCACTAAGACAGTTTAAAATATGATTATGATCTTTTTAGATCGAAAGTTTTAAGGGTCGAACATAGTTTATCGCCTTTTGACAAGATGTTATAAATTGGCCCATAGGCAGAACACCTCAAATGGATGTTTTAGTATAGACATCATATTTGATGTTATTAGCCATGATTCATATTGATCATTTAGGCTTTGTAAGGGCTTGGAAAGATTCAAGTACTTTGAAGGCTGGTGTGGTTTCTCAAGTCACACTGCCAGGAGTGTTAACATGTTTTTAAATGTTAACAAAAAATTATTGTCTTATGAGGGTTATACCATCATAGCCATTGATATTTTGGCTAGGTTATACCTTTAAGAATATCTTTTGAAATTTTAAAGCAGATCAATTAAAATCGAAATGATTAATTGCTTGTTGATGTAATGAAAATACATATATATGAATTTCAAAAGAAAATTCCATTAATAGTACTAAAAGATTACAAAAACTGCCCTAAACGGGTCTTTAAAATAAATAAATTGTCCACGCAGGGACTAAATCGGAAAGACAAGTCCTCGCAGGGACTAAAAATAAAAAGAAATGTCCACGCAGGGACTTAATTTAAATAACAAGTAAATAAAACAAAGGTCTCCAACGATCCTTCTTCTTTCCCTTGATGAAGTTTGCAAGACCCTTAAGGAACTTATGGGTCTTTCTTTCATGTTCTTCCGCCCTTTGTTCAACCTCTTCCAACCTTTGTAAGATTTCTTGTGTTGGTGGTTGTTGAGGTGGAAGTTGAGGTTGTGGTTGTTGCTGATATGAAGGGTATTGATACCCTTGAACAGGATACCCAGTTGGGTATGCTGGTGGAAACGGTGAGGGATAAAGGGCATTAAAGTTAGCTGCTTCGACGCATGGGTCGTAAGCAGGTGGTTGATAATGGTAACCGGTAGGAGCTTGTGGCTCATACGGGTTATACCCAGTCAGATCTGGGTAGGTAGGTATTGGTTTTTCATAACCCATTGAAGGTGGCGATGGTGCAAAGGTAGCCGGTGTGGTATCAATTTCTGGCACCGCATGTGAAGGTCCACCCATTTGTGGATCTTCAGGAATCGGAGGGTAGTTACTAGAAGCGTGAGGGGAGCTAAATCTTGGTCCCCCTCGCACGGACATGCGTGCGTTTCTAACTCCGTCTTGGTGGCTCAGGAGGTGGCTGAGGTGGTTCCTCAGCTGGCAGTGGTGGTGGATCTGGATCATCATCCATATCCATGTCCTGTGAAAAGTGGTCCTTGGGGCCCAACGGGTTATATCCCGATGGTGCATTGATGTAATCATCAGGGTTAAAGTGACCCTGAGAGTAAGAATTATGGGAATGAGAATGGTGTGATGAATGATGAGAAGAGTGGTGAGATGAATGGTGAAATGAGTGTGAACGCAGCGAATGCTGCGAGTGGTGTGAATGTTGGGGCTCGTCAGGCCCAAACGAATAATGGTATGAAGGTGAGGTACTAAGCGAAACGGAGCGTCTCGCTGGTTCTAGAGAGCGTCTCCAATCATCACGTGAATCGGAGCTGCTGAATGACGCTGAAGGTGTGCGTCGGTGTGAGGGTCCGGCATGACTGGATGGTCCCCCCTCACAGTACCTTTTCCTTTTCCCCTGACACGTGGCGGCATTTTTATAAAACCTGTCAAAACAAGAAAACAACATATATAAATAAAACAAAGGTTAAGAATAATCCTAGGTCATTTGCCTAGACTCGGAAGTCTAAGGAATGTGCTATTGTGTCATTGAGATTAAACACAAAAGGCTAGTGTTTAATTTAATCAATGTTGGCTCTGATACCAACCTGTCACACCCTGATATTTTCACATATTTCCGGTGGGTCCGGAGGGGTCGTGACGTAGTTGATATCATCATAGTCAATTAAACACAATTATAGCACAACGGAAGGCTTGGAAGTTAATTACTATTACAGCCCATAATGTCCAAAGTTCAAAACAAAAGAATATACAGACGGATTGTAATAGAGATCCAGAGGCAGACCATAAAACAAATACATAAAACGGAATTTAACAGACTTCAGGCATCTAAGGATTTGCCAGATCCTCTTAATTGACACCAAGTAGCTCCAGCCTAGTTTCGAGAGGTACATGTCACTTAGTCTTTGGAAAATACGTCAGTTTTCACTGGTAAATACAATTAACTGACTCATTTGAAAAGTGTTTATGAAAATTGATTTAGGCGCACGAGGCACAAAATCTTTTATAACTTCGGACAATTTTTGTTAAAATCTTGTATACAGATTTACATGTTTGTCATACAATTGGGGCCGGTTTGGAAGCTGGTCATGATTAACCGACTCTCCACTTATAAAACCCACAAAGGAGTTATCCCCAACATGTGGGTTATTTATTTATCATTTTGCATCTGTCGGGTGTATGCCTACACCCCGTGCATTGGTCGTGGCCATTAATAACTTAAATGAGCCGAGGATATCCAAGACACGGTCATTAACCCCCAATGTTTATGTTATCAAACAAAACAGATTAAACGGGTTATGCGGATTTATTAAATCACAATCCGACTAAATAATCTCATACCTGACCAAGCAGTAATAATATACCGTATCCCAAGCCCGTATAGGGAAAATAAGTTAAAAGTATTTACCTGAGTTAAATTATGCAAAGATTGCCACTCAGCCGTATATTCCTAAGGCTTTATGCAAATATCTTCTACCGAAGCTACTTAATCTGTAAGGAAGGTTTTATTAACCTATTAGGATACTAACGGGTCTTTATTTAAGTCAAAGACTTAGACCGGTTAGTTTTAAAGATACTTTACGGTTCGAAATGCTAGATTAAGCGGAGATCTGAATGGAATGTAATTTAGACCCAACAAGTATGAATACTTGTATAATATGGGTAAACTAAATACATTCTGGAATTTGAAGTTTAAATGATAAGGTTTAACCCGTTTCGGCTAATTTATGTAAACTAGTTACATAAACCGAATCGAACGCGTATAAGCATAACGGGTAACCAAATGAACCATATACAAGTTCCATATATCATTATGCTTAAAACATGTTAATACATCAGTAGGATGTCAACATATATGCCCAAAAAGTATTTAAAACCGAATTAAGCCTCATAAGGGCATTTTGGTCATTTTAGGATTTATAAAAGAGGTTTATAGGTAAACTGATGTTCTGGTCAAAAGCATTCTATAAAAATATTTATTTTATGATGTTATATCAGTTAGAAATCATACATATGTGTGTTTTACCATTTATGGCTAAACTATGCCCCGAACGGGTATTTTGGTCATTTAACATATGCTTTTAAGGACATAATTGAAAGTCTGAGTTCATAACTTATACCTATTGTAAAAATATTAAAAATTATTTATAAATTCAGTAGGTAACAAGTCTTGGGTGCTAAATATGGTTTTAAACCATACTATGCTCATATTTAGCGTAAAAACCGCAATTGACGATATTTGCAAAGTTTATGTGATTATGAGATTTTAAACAGCCTTGAATGGTCAAAACATTTTATTTTTCATAATAAATCAGTAGCAACAAGTTTTGTATGATAATCATATGTAAAACACATTTTATTTGCAAAAGGGCATTTTCGTCAATTATAGGATTTATACAAGAACTCAATATTAAGGTCAGTATATAATCTGACCCAACATTTCAAAAATTCCTAAAAATAATATCATAACAGTAGGTAATGAGTTTTGAGTCAAACTTATGTTTTAAACATGATTTATACCCTAAAGGGTATTTTAGTCTTTATAAAAGCCTAAATTTCGTTCATTAGCATAACATCAGTTTATGACAGAATGTAAATGTCAAAATACTTTAATTATGTTTACTAATCAGTACCTATTTCATTTTCATGTATATTTATTCAAAAATCCTAATTTTTGATCATAAGGGCATAATGGTCAACATTAAGCATAATAACAGAAATATGCATATAATTCAGAATTTCTAAGTGACCATGTCATATAACCTCAGAGGGTTGTACTACAATATTATATGGTCACAATGAAAGCTTAAAACATAAAGGAATTAAGCTTAATCGGGTCAGAACTGAAACTCAAAGCAAAAGTCAAGCTTTTGCGACTTTCAGATGCGAACCGAACTTAAACTCAGAATTGTCGGGTTAAATATGTTTAAACATGTTCTATTAATATTTACCAAGTTGTTTAAGTGACAAGGGTAGGGTTCGACTACAAAGTCCATTTTTCCTACAAAGTGTACAAAGTCATACTACACCACAATTTCAGCCATAAAACACACTCAAAACCCACAAATAATAGAGTGAAGATCACTAAAACACAATATCTAAACCCTAACGGTCCATATAAACTTCAAATACACCATCATAGAACTATGAATATAAAACACAACATGTTAATCAATATAAAACACACTAATGTTACTCATTCGACAATCAAAGCCTTATCATTCAAAAAACAACACAAAACCCACAAGTATGACATTTTAGTAATCTTCACTTTGTTATTTGTGGGTTTTGAGTGTGTTCTATGGCTGAAATTGTGGTGTTTTATGACTTTGTATACTTTGTAGGAAAAATGAACTTTGTAGCCAACTCCCACCCTAAGTGACAAAATATGATTTATAACCTCTACATTATTAGTTTTGATTATTATTTATAAATCTAACTCGTTTGACTTTTTAATTAATTACTTTGACCCGACAATTAACTAAGCAAACTTGAAAATTAGGAGGTGCCCTCTTGAGGGATTAACACCTACCTAATTATGATCACATAGCCACATTCGCCTCGAACAATGGCAGGACCATTTAGGTTTTAACCGAAGGTCAAAGTCATTTTACGACAACTTTGACTTTCGGTCTTTAAACCTATAAAAACTGAACTAAAGTGGCTAAGGATACTTACAAAGGGTCCTAGCTTGAACTTTAAACTAGAGAGAGCTTCCTTTTGTATCAGGAACCTCAGAAGATTGAGAAAGAGATGATTTTTGAGATGAGCAAGGAAATGAGGCAATATGAGGTCCTATTTATAGTTGAAGAGGATGATCCAAGATCATCACAGGTGAAGGAGTGTCTAGGATCATCACAGGTGTCCTAGTCGGTTCCTAAAACCATCAAAGTGCTCCTGGTATCGAATTTTGAGTGTATAAGTCGGTTATGGCAAAAACCTGCAGCTGTCCAAAATTTTCTGCCCAGATACAGGCTTTACGGACCGTAAGCATGACCCTTTACGGTCCGTAACCGATTTTGAATTGTATCGCCCAGGTACAGTCCTTACGGACCGTAAGCCTAACTCTTTGTGGTCCGTAAGCGATTGCTCAGGAAACTAGAATCTTTAAAACTTTACACCTTTAGTCCTTCAACTATTATATTCATTTTTTAATCATTCCCGAGAGCATGAAATAACATCATAAGATCTCGGTTTTGATAAAAGGTCACTCAGAGGCATAATTTTGCATGTTGACACTTTTAGTCCCTCCGCATACGTATGTTCAACGATTGACAAGTTTAGTCCTTTGGAATAAATCCGTTACACGTTTAGGGTTTAGGACACGTGTCTTTATATAATTGGACATGATTTTACGAGGTGTTACATAATCACTTCATGATCTTCAGACTCGGGTCATAAGACTTCAAATTCAGTTTAAAGACATCATTATAGTATAGAGTACTTCAGATGTAGTTCAAAATACTTTAGATGTAAGTCATAATACTCAAAAGTAGTTCAGAATACTTCAGATGAGTTTAGAAGACATTGGTTTTACTTAAGAAGACTTTAGCTATACTTCAGAAGACTTCAACTGACTTTAGAAAACATCGGCTATAATACACAAGACTTCATATGCAGTTCAGAAGACATCAGATGCATCTAAACTTAAAAGAAGTCATTTGAACTCAACTGAAACTTACCAAAAGTCATCTGAACTCAATTGAAACCTAACAAGAGTCAACTGAACTTAATTGGAACTCAATAGAAGTCCTCTGAACATAATTGGAACTTAATAGAAGTCATCTTAACATAATTGGAACTAGTTTAAAGAATTTAAAATTAGCTCAAACTTATGCAACAATTAAGAAGACTTAACTCAAGTTCAGAACTAGTTTCATAGTTGACCAAATAAGTCAAAAGAATGCGTTTAATGATATTTTGAGGTTTCTATCTTTAACATTTATTAATGAAGGTTCAATGGTCATTACCATTATAATCGATACTTGAAAACGTATTTATTATTATTTGCATTATTATCAAAATTATATATATTAATATTATGATTACTAATATTATTCTTAGCACTACCAATATAATTATTAGTATTATGTAATGGTGAAAATAAGTTTGGAAAATACCTTGGTGGTTGCCGATAAGGTGTTCGGTCTTGTTCTGTATCGTCGGAATTGGGTTTTCCTTGTCGGAGATGAAACGAGTAGAAACAAAGAGGAATGGGGTATGAAGAAAATGGGAGGTGGAGAACGACTAAATTGGGTCTTTATTTATAGTGGAGAAAAGAGAGTTATAGTAGGTGCAACTTGGCAAATGATTAGTGGTGTGCATATTACTTTTATGAGGATGTCACAAAATCTACATATCAAAATAATAAAATAACATAGATACATATGTAGACACATGGGATTTTGTTCAAGTTGCAAGTTACTTTCTTTTACATGCATATGCATATGTAACAATAATTGTAGAATTCACAGTATAACTCCATTTAAAGAAATTTTTTTTTTCAGGTTCAAGTCATTCAACATCCTTTCTATCGCCTTCTTGAGCAACCTTGAACCTCTTTCTTTGTCTCCTTATTTACGAGGTAATGTTTTCATAAAAGTGGCCCACGTAGGATAGATCCCATCAGCTAGATAGTACCCATGTTTGTATTATGTTCCATTCACCTGAAATCGCTTTAGGTGCTCGACCATGTATAATCGTGTCAAATAATGGCGACTGGTAAAGGACAGGAAGGTCGTTGTTTGAACCCGCCACAGCAAAGAACGCATGCCAGATCGAACCACGTATCCTGTGACACGATTGTGTCTACCATAATCGTCGACATTTCATGATCACCTCTTATGAATTATCCCCGACATTCAGTTGGTCAACTCCTCCAACTCCAATGAGTACAATCTATACTGCATATCATCCTAGGAAATCCATGTACGGTTGCATGCGCCTCATAAAGTAGCTTAATATCCTTTGATGTCGGTGCGCATAAATACTTTTTCCATACAATTTAACAACGTCATCGCAAAAAAAAAAAAAAAAAAAAAAAAAAAAAAAAAAAAATTGAAGGCTCTCTCATACAATTTAACAGCGTGCATAAGTATTCATTAAACACGTCTAGACTTGTACCGTACGCAAGCTGGCGGATAGCGGAGGTGCATTTTTGTATACATGTAAAAACCCCATTTTCCACACTTCATCGTATTTAGTTTGAAAATAAGGAAAATGACTCTCCATATCATTTGCTATCTTCGGGAATAAGGATTTCCGCATCGGAAATCTTCTTCTAAAAAGTTCGTCATTGAAAGTTGCATTTTTAGTAAAATAATCTTCAGTTAGCCTTTGCAATTCGTGCTCACGATCTCTATATGTATAAGTTCTTGATGAACACTCTGTAGCATGGACCTCCAAACATATAGTTTGATGAAGAGTGGTAACAAGAATTGTAATGGTACATCGAGAAATCAAACATTTGTCTTCGTTCTCAGAACTAGAAGAACTGATTGAACTTGAAGACAGTTGATCAATGGTGTTTTTTGAATGTGATTGGTTGATAGTTTTGTGGTTTAAAATTTGGGTAGAATTTACACACACACACAGGGGAAGATTTTATGCATAACACTAAATATTGCGACAACATGTAGAACATAATGAACCGCCCATTTTTTTCAATCGTAAAAACCTAAAAAGTAAATGAAAATGTTAGAAATGTAAGATTTATTGTTTCTAATAATAGAATTCAAAACAAAATATGGAAATATCCAATTTTTATATAACATACACATATGTAGCTTATGTGTAGGTTAAATTACTTACATGTATGTAGACTATACGTAGGTAAAAATATATGTTTTTTATACACATATGAATGTACGAAACATATAATTTAAAAAATATGAACTTTAAATCCCAAAACTTATTGATCAAGAGTTGTTCATTAGGGAACACTAAAACAGTGGGGAACCGACTCAAACGAACTTCGATTGGACTCATTCCAGCGTCGTTGGAACCGACTCGTCGAACCCTAACTAGGATCTCGAAATCCTAAACCCTAAACCTTAAATCCTAACCCCTAAACCCTAAATATATTAGAGTTAAGCTTTTAGGGTCTTATATTAGGGTATTGCTTTAGGGTTTAGTTTTAGGGTTAATCATTAGTATTTCATGTTTAGCCTTTAGGGTTTAACTTTTAGGGTTTATAGTTTACATTTTACGGTTTAACTTAAATTTTAGCCTTATTTTTAAGCTTTAGGGCTTAGGTTTAGAATTCAGAGTTTATAGTTAAAGCTCGAGGAGCTGGTTCCAATGTCGTTGGAATGAGTCCAATCGGAGTTCGTTTGAGTAAGTTCCTCACTGTTTCCACTTTTTTAATGTTCCCGAATGAATCCTCCCCTATATATATTTATACATGAAAAGGGTCAAATGAGAACAAACTTAAGTTGTGAGAAGGTGAGAATTAGGCAAAAATAAATGTTTTTTTTTTCAAAAAAATTTCCCCAAAATTTTTAAAAATATCAATTGTTTTAGGAAAAAAAATGCCGGCTGCGAAAAAATATCAATTGTTTAAAAAAAGTCGGCTGCGAAAATTTACATCTATCATAATAAATTTTTACGGGTGACACCAACAAATTTACTTAAGTGTAAATGGAGAATAAATGTCGTCTCAACAATTCTTTTTATAGATGTGTTTGTAGGATGGTCATCTGTATTTGTGCAAAAATGGTGAAAAAACTCATACAGAAAATAAGAGTTCTTACGGTTCTTACAACTTAAGGTGATTCTTAATTGAACCGGATATATATTTACACACAGGTAAAAGGGTTATTTTTTTAATTCAGTCCAATGACAATTTTGGGGGGAGGTGCCCACCCCCAACGTTCAAATGGTTTTCAATCATCAGCAAACAACCACCTCACCTTGCCACACCACCATTTGCCAACTCACATCGCCACACCCGACGGAGTGGTGCACACTGATATGTCGCGAGTTGTCATATGTCGCCGGAGTGGTTTTGTCGCACCACTTTGTACACCCTAACAAATTAATAAAAAGGCATGCTCTACCTGTTTCGTTGTACCAAATTATAAGTAAGTTATATAATGAGTGAATGTCTGATATAGTTAAATTAAAGATAATAATATGAGATTAAAAATAATAAAATCAAATTAAAGATACAAAGCATACAAAGTTTATTAGATATTAAAATAGTGATAGAACTATTAAAAAGTATATAAAATTTATTAGATATAAAATAGTGTTAGACATACATTTAGATGAAAAGTTTTAACAACCAGATTTCCACATTTAGTATTTTTCGTTATGATTACAAAATTTTTACCACCTGAATTTAAACCTTGAGGTAGTGACTTAGTGTGGTACATATAAATCACAATCTTTTTACTATTATTTTTCTTTTTACATGATACATACATTGATGGATTCATGTTTTTTTTCCTTCGGTCGGTTTTCGTGGTATTCTAATGTCTCTTAAATTTTTGTTTCGAAAAAAATAAGGGTACATTAACATGTTAATCCATAGTATACAAGGTTCGCCCATTGTATTTATAGACATGCATGTATTTCTAAACTTTGGAATGTAAGTTCCCCTGCCCCTCCTCTCTCCCCACAATGGACGTCGGAGAACCGTCGTACACCGGCGAAATCCACGGTGGCGAACTCTATGTATACGGTCTTGGCTTCTTCTTCGGCTTCTTCTTCCTCATCATCGTCTTCTACATCTCTTACATATGCAAGCGCTACATGTGCTCCCAAAGGCCACCACCACCACCCCCCACCACCACCATTGACGCCCACCACATCATCAGATTTTCTGGAGGCCTTGATGATGACGTCCTCGTGACGTTCCCAACGTTTGTTTACTCCGAGTTCAATATGCCTCGAAAGGGAGACGGTTGCTATATATGTTTGGCGGAGTATAAACCCGTGGATACCATCCGGTTGTTGCCGGAATGTGGTCACTTGTTTCATGTCAGATGTATAGATACGTGGTTGAAGGCTCATCCGACTTGCCCCGTGTGTCGTAAGTCGCTGGTTGTAGCATAGCGGTATCAAAGTGCGAGAAAAAAGTTGTTTCACTCTGCGAGTTTGAGGGTTCAAGTTCTATAGCGAACAACAATGTAGATTTTAATATAGTATTAATTAACAATGTAGATTTTAATATAGTATTAATTAGAGGGTACGTAATTTAGATGGTATAAAACTTAATACTCTTTTTAGAGCATCCCTAAGACTATCTCCAACGCTACGGGTGTCCTTAAGCATCCTTAGCTGCCATATCATATCCTTATAAATTCTTAAAAACCTTCATTTCATCTCCAACCCTACAAATATCCTTACTCTTCTAAATTTCCACCTCATCACCTACTCACCACACACAATCCTTAAATAAAAGTTTTTATTTTTTTAGTATGGGTCCACCTTATCACCAAAACCAATACAAACATGCATCCATAATTAAGGACTTCATTGTTAAAGGATTCAAATGGCACCATTGCTCCAATGGTAAGGACATGTAAGGACTTCTAAGAACAAGGGTGTTAAATATGCATTAGAGATAGTCTAATAAGGGGTGTTTTTTCATGTTTTTTCTAGTGCTAGTTGGCACTTGCCCAACCAATACCCATCTTTCTCTTTCTTACCCTACTCACACAACACAAAAACATATATTATCTCTTCTCTTTCCTCTCTCCTACATCACACTCACATAACATTCTTCCCTCCATTTTTTCTCATTTTTCCTCACATACAACACCACACTCTCTCTCCTCCACCTCACACTCTCTCTTCTCCACATCACTTTCTCTCTTTAAAAAACATCAAAAAACTCTCTATTGTGGATCCTCTTAACTTTTTGAAATTATGAAATTGCTATTTAACATTTTTTTTCCATTTCTAATAATTTCAACCAATAACATGTGGACACCCTATGCATATGCAGCAAGGTAGGAATGACAATGGGCCGGGCTTGGGTCGGGTATTGGTAATCCCAGGCCCGTACCCGGTTGTAATTCTTTGGCCCATACCCGGCCCGTTACCCGTCGGATATTTTTCGGGTAATTACCCGTCGGGTATTAGGCATACCCGCGGGTATCGGGTACACCTGTTAATTTCTTAAAAATACATGTTAGGACAAATATGCAATTTTTACTTTGATGTTTATATAATTTACTATTTTAATGACTATAATAAATGAAAATATGACTAATAACTTACATATCATAATCAGACCACGTATATTAAACTAAATTAAAACGATTACTTAATTAAATAATTGTATCAGGATCACCTATTTGCATAAAACATCCACATAATAAAGGGTGATAGCTTCCATATCCAATATACATGCTTAAAAATAAATTATATGTTAACTAAACACTTGCCAAATAAATAGCCACATATGACTATAGAGAAGGTAATAAATACATTTACTAAGTTTATATATATGGAAATCTATAATTCGGGTATTATTCGGGTAAATGGGCCGGGTATCGGGCGGGTGTCACTAAATCCCATACCCGTACCCATACCCGAATTTTTTCTATTTTTAATCCCGTACCCGGCCCATACCCATTGGGCTTCGGGTATACCCGGCCCGTATGTTTCGAGTTTCGGGTATACCCGTCGGGCTTGGGCTTTTTTGCCACCCCTACAGCAAGGCAACTTATTTAAAGATTTGTCGCAACTTTGTCGCAAATTATTATAATTTGTTGTAATCTCGACGCAAATATTATTAACGTATATAGTTTAGTATTTGTATAACTATTTTGTTAATGTTATCGTTATTTACTAAGTTAACTGCCATTTTCCTCTATGCGGTTTGTCCAATTATGTCAGTTCAGAACAAATTTCAAATTTATACCATTTTCGTCCCTAACATTCTTAAAACATGTCAATTCTATCCAAAAAAGTAAGGTTGAATCGAATAATTGGACAAATCAGAGGGACGAAAATAACAGTTAACTGATGTTTTTTTTGGACGGAACTGACATGTTTCAAGAATGTCAGGGACGAAAATGGTAAAAATTTGAAATTTGGTCTGAACTGGCATAATCGGACAAATTATAGGGACGAAAATGACAGTTAACTCTTATTTACTAAAAAAAATGGTTTTGTGAAAACTTGTCAGCATTTAGGAAAAGTGGAAAACTATAAAAATGGTGTTGTGGCAAGTTTGTCGCAAATGATGTGTCGGCATAGTTTTGTCGTAAAGTTGTCCTAAAATTTTCGGTACCGGAATTTGCGACAGTGTTCTTGACACCACCTGTGTTTGTCAGATAATGTCACTATGGCCTATTTCTCACAGTTTTGCAACAAATACTATTGGCTCAAATTAGGCTGTTTTCTAGTAGCGTAAAAATGAATAATTTGGTGATTTTCTTCATAAATATATTTATTTACATAGAAAATAACGAAGGATATTCAAATCCTAGTGCTTAGTCATAAGATTTTAATATATTTATTGTAATATGATGGGTTTATATGGTGCAGAGAGCTTGAGAATTGGGGTCCATGTGATTTGTAAGTGGAACATAAACCGAGTAAATATACATATGTTTCGATGATTCCAAATAAAAAGTGATGATGATATAGACCAGGGAATGTTCAGAAAAGAGCAACTAAGGTGGGTTTGCATGCCATGTGTGTGTTTATGAGTGTGCTTAATAAACACATGTACGCATATCTCTATGTATATGTTTATATGTGCATGCAAAATTATTTTGTTTTCTATAATTCATAGTTCATACATCTGTTATTATTTATATTTATACAAATTCTATATGACATGTTTAGTGTTATCAACATGATTGATAATTGGGTTGCACTTGAGTAGTCTGGTGGACTACTTAAAAAAATAACCTGATATTTGAGTCCTCTTATTTTTAAACTTTTTAGGGTTTAACTACGTTTAATTCTAGGGTTGTCTAATGTTTATTTTTTTTCTCTTTGATTACAACCCCCTTGGCTCTCAATATTTTGAATTTTTTTGTTGGAATTGCTACCAACCAAACGACTATCAACGTTGGACAACATCTCGGCAACATAACCACAACACTGAGACCATTTGAAGTCGTTCACTCATCAGTTTGGGCTACTACCTCACTCGTTCGGAACAAAGAGAAGACGAGGTAATCGAAAAAATCCTTGTACAATTGTTCACTACATGACATATAATAGTAGTAGTTATTGATGTGTGTTTAAAAGTTGTTTTTCTTTTCACTAAAGCTATCCCCAAGTGTAATATGTGATTATGTATGTGCCATTTAGCATTTAAAGTATGATTGTCTCTAAGAGATATTCTATTGAAAAATGTGTGTTGTAATATTCCCATGTTTAGGATCCCAAAACAAATATTTCTTTGTAACGAAAAGTGTTCTAATTTTTGAATCCACTTTGGTGCTGTTTGTTTTTCTGTATGAAAAGGTCTGCAGTCTACGAACCACATCTGCAGCCATCTGCAGAAGAAGAGGTGGACCAAATGTCTGCAGTCTGCAAGGAGAAGAGGGTTTGTTTTTTTTACATAAAAAGCTCTTCACACCACCACAACCACAAACCTTCTCCTCTCTCTTCTCTCTCTCTCTCTGCCATCTACCACCACCACAATCATCCGCCACCACCACGTCGGCCACCACCACCGCCATCAAAACCCACCACCACCGCCGATCTCTCTCTCTCTTCTTTCCCTCTCTCTCTCTCCTGCCATCAAAACCCACCACCACCGCCGCCCCCTCTCTCTCTACGATCTCTCTCTCTCTTCGTTCCACCACCGCCATCAAAACCCACCACCACCACCGATTTAGGGTTTCGATTTAGGGTTTTGTTTGCGATCGATGTTGATGATGATGAGGGTTTTCGATTTGGGGGTTTTGTTTGCGATGCTGATGATGATGAGGGTTTTGGCAGGAGCGGCGGAGCAGGGCTGTTTGCGATGTTGTTTTCGATTTGGAGGTGGTGGCGGAGCAAGGGCTGGAGAGGCGGAGCAGGGCTGGAGCGGCGGAGGTGGTGGCGGAGTGGAGGTGGAGCAGATGGTGTCGGAGGTGGAGGTGGTGGCGGAGCAGGGGTGGGCGGCGGATGAATGCAGGTCTGTTTTGGCAGTTGGAAGAGCTTGGAAGAGGTTGGAAGAGGTTGGGGCATGTCTGCTTGGGGAAGAGGTGGGGAAGACCTTTTTGGTGAGAAGTGCTTCCGGAAAACCAACAAGCTGCAGACATCAAACGTTTGCGCACGTCTGCGCGACGCAGACATAAGTGGCCAGAAGCACTTCTGGCCAAAAAACAAACACCACCTTTGAGTCTCTAAAAAGCTTAAACCGGCCATGTCATGACATGACTAGATAGACTTAAGTTGAGCTTTAGCTCGTATAAGCTATCCTAGGATTCTAAATCAAAAGAATGAGAGGATTAAATAGTTAAAGATGGAGTTCTAATTTTATACTTTCCTAGAAATATTAGTGTTTGTATAACGCGTTGTCATTTTATGATTCAATATACAAACATTTTTACGTTGGCTTCTCTATCCTCATGAGTGTCTATGTATATAGATGTGTTAAAATCGAACTATTTAATGTTAAAGACTATATCTAGTGGTCTAATGGTATGATGTGTGTCTTTTACAATAGTGATATGGGTTTATCTGATTCAAAAGTGATAGGGGTTTAAGTTTTTTGTAAGTGCAAAGATTATGTGGTCTTTAGGTGTGTTGTTCAAAAATTGTTTTAGTCTTAAAATATCTTGGATGATATATTTTATGCCCCCTCTAGTTAAATATCTTTCTGTAACACCACGTGTTTCGAAAGTCAAAGTCAAGATTGAAGTCAAAAGAAGAAAAGATTGCTAATTGCGATCTGTCACTCCTTACTCAATTCCTGTTTTGACTTCTTTGACTTGTAGATAGTCTATTTATTTTATCGCATTAGTTGTATTATGTGGAGTACTTGTTAATAATCAAGGTTTATTCGCATGTTTATCGCTTTATCGCTTATCGTATCGCAATCGCATTCGCGCCTGGGTTAGTAGATTCTGTATATTGTTTTACGTGTGTGTGTTACTTGGATGTTACCTGTGCATGTTTACTTATGTTTATATTGTGGTGATTAACCGAAATGCAATTGCAACGTTATCGCAATTGAATCGCAAACGCTAAACGCAAGATATTTAGGATGATTATATGCTAGATATAGTAGTTGGGATTAATGAGAAACTCTATCGCATTGCAAAACCCAATACGTGAATCGAAACATCAAAACTCGTCGCGCCGAACACTCGAATCGAGTGGCCGACCGGTTGAGTGGCCGACCGATCGAGTTGCCACCCGATCGAGCTGCCACCCGATCGACCAGCCACTTTCCCCACTTTCCTTTTTGGGAAACCCTATAAATACCCTTCATATGTCACATCACTTGATGTGACAACTCTCACTCGACTCAGCTCGCTCCAGCCCACTTTTCTTCCGATTTCTCGCGATTCTTGTAAGTTTCCAACCTAAATCTTGTACTTTCTTGATCTACAAGCACTTCTACACCTTTCTATCTTTTGAATCTTAACTTTTAACCATGAAATCACTAGATTTAAGGTGTTCGAGGATGATGTCATCATGGGATTCTTATGAACTTTATGTTGGCTTCAATCCACCAAGAACAACTTAGATCTGAACGATTTCCACATGAATAAACAAAGATCTTGCATAGATCTGAACATATCCAAGGTGAAAAGGATTGAAAGATGGTTTTCTAACTTTCTTTCAACTCTTTTACACTCAATGCACTCAAAACCGATAGAATCGGAGCTTGTTATGATCTTCTACTCCTTCTTAGTGATGTGTTGGTCCAAGATCTAGATTCTATCCAAGAGATTACTGATTTCGGTTTAAACATGAAACACCGTCTCGAACAGTTAACGGGTTGGACTAGGGTGGTTCCTGTCCAATCGGGTCACTAAGTCTGGACGAGGTTTCTGTTGTTTGGCACGATATCGTACTATCTCGAGAAAATAGCAAAACTATCAAAACAACCAAGTGTAAAGACATCAGGTCGACTGGGACGGATTGCCACCCGATCGAACAGCCACCCGATCGGCTTGCACCTTGGTCCCACACTTAACTTTTATTTTCAACTTTTGAGGTTTTGAACATCGAACGGATCGTCGTCCGATTGGATTGCCATCCGATCGGATTACCATCCGACCATGTGATGTTTAGACTTCAACACCTAAACAATTTTCAACATGTTTAATGCATAGACAGTTCCAAACGGATTGCCACCTGATCGGACTACAATCCGATCGAGTGACAAACTGCTGTGAACTTGTTCTCACTAAGTGTCCAACCAATCGGATTGTCACCCGATCGAACGACCGTTCGATCGACCGACCTGAAGGGTAGAGATACTTCTCTGTTTTCAAAATACTACAACGAAAAATTCAAAAGGCAAACCATCATACACAAACACATCCATCCCAAACGAGGCAACAATCCAATCGAGTGGTCACCCGATCGGATGACCATCCGATCGGATTACCGTCCGATCCTTTGACACTTTACACCATTTTACGCGCCGCTTATCGTTTATACTATCGTTCTGATCAGGCTAAACACTCTAGTGCTCCCTTCAATCCATCATCGCTGTGAGTATACTCGAACCCTTTTTACTTTATGCACTTTTGGGTGTTACATACGTTACATATTCTAAATCACATCGAACACACTACGCAATACTTTAACGCTAACCGCTACTGCATGTTATACGTGACTCAACGAATGCTTGTTTGTTATGTTCACACATGGATTGCTGTCTACCTGCCTTAGCAACGATAGTATTATAGTTTGGACTCAGCACCTGTTCACTCAGGGGTTGTTAAGGACAATTAATCACATGATTCACAGTGGTGAACATGCATTACGAACTGCCTTGCGCAGTCAACCTGCAGTCATTGGTATTGATAGGATCATGTCGATAACTTACGTGCTTCATTTCACACATTGTACGTGCTGGTTATGCGTAAACGATTTCGAACTCTATTATATCTATTAAACTTATATGCTCACCTTTACACTTTGTGTAGTGACTTTTACTTTAACGTATGTGGCAGGTGCTTAAGATGTTAAAATGCTTGGCTTATTGTGAAATCGAGGCTAGGAAAGAGTCTAGAAACAAAGACAATTTATTTTTACTTGAAATCTGAGTTGTCGAAACAGAACTATTTGTCTTGATTATTGTCTGTAATAACTATGCTACTTGTTATGTCATGGTATGGGACGTGATGCTTAAATAATTGGTAATCGTAGTTGTTATGGAAACTTCTGGACAATCTGTTTCGCTCAGTGCCGCGCCCCGATGATTCCGCCATCGGTTGGGGTGTGACACTTTCGGATGCACTGGTGACGTTGATGTGTCGTTAGAAAAGATACACTAGAATTTGGTTGATACTCTCCACCCTAAACTCCCACGTCTACGCTTCTTACATCTCCAAGCACTCTACGTCATTACCGACCATCGTATTTGGTACACCCTTTACGACCAATTATATCAATTGATCAAAGAAAAAATTACACCATTGGTCCTTGTGGTTTCTGCCAAATTTCAATGTAAGGTACTAATAGTTTTTTTCTTTTCTTTTTTTTTTCTTTTTTTTTTTGCAAAATCAAGTATTAACTTTCTAATTTGTCAAAATGTTGAGTACTAAGGCTAAACCTTGTTAACTTTTTTGTTAACTCTTAATAAAATGACTAAAATGTCCTTTAATGAATAGAGAGTCTATTTTTAATTAATTATATTTGACTAAAATAATTTAAAGTTTTATTTATATTTATATTTTTCTGTTTTATTTATATATTTTTTATAAAATTATATGGATTTGAAGTTTATTATTTATAAACATTGAATTTATATATAATATTATTTAGATTAAGTTAAAAAGTTTATTTTACTAGCATATTATTATATATAAACTCAAAGTTTATAAATAATAAACTTCAAATCCATTTAATTTTATAAAAATATAAATAAAACAGAAAAATATAAAAACATAAATAAAATTTTAAATTATTTTAGTCAAATATAATTAATTAAAAATAGATTCCCTAGATATTAAAGGGCATTTTAGTTATTTTAGTAAAACTTAACAAAAAAAAGTTTAAAAGGTTTGGCCTTAGTACTCAATATTGAGACAAGATTTGGCCTTAGTACTCAACATTGTAACAAATTAGAATATTAATACCTGATTTTGAAACAAAAACTATCAGTATCCTACATGGAAATTTGACAGAAACCACAAGGACCAACGATGTAATTTTTTCTAGATCAAATTATTTTACAATCCTTCATATTCTAGGGTTTAGATAGTCTAAAAAGCCCAATGCCATATTTTGTTTAACAATAAATTTGGATCACTGGTGGGCCACTGAGTATCATCGTGCCACCAACGGAATCATCCGATCATATCCATCTCCACTAAGCTATAATCTTATACAACAAATCAAGAGGAAACCCAATATCTGATAAAAACCCTTATTGAAATCGAACCCAGAACCTAATGATCCCTAAGATTTATCGCACTCAAAAATGTTATTAGGCTATAATGTCATGGGCCCAATAAGGTTTTGATGATCCAATATCCTTTTAGATTGCACCTTCTTTAATGTTTCACATAGCTAGGCCTTGATTACGTGATGTGAAAAAGAATTGCTACCGAGCCTATTGATCCCGACACAATAAAAGATGAAAATACACAAGCTCTAACAAGTAGGTCATCACTCATCACCACCAAGAATTTTTAAATATAGTAACAATTAAGTCTACATTTTATTCATTGTAATACCTTAAATCAAAGTAATTTTCTCTAGCAAATAGTAACAATTAAGTCTACATTTTATTCATTGTAATACCTTAAATCAAAGTAATTTTCTCTAGCAAAAATATTAATTCGTGATTTTAAAAACGAGATTGCCTATTAATTGTTTATGCGTTTTAAGTGTTTTATTAGTTTAAAAGAAGAGTAAATTACAAAAATCGTCCTTTATGTATGTCACTTATTATTGCAAACTGTGTCATTTCATTTGTCTTCAATAATTACAGAAAACGTATTTGACATTTGCAAACCCTTTGCAAGTTATGTCCTTTAGTCCTAACTCAGTTAATTTTTGTGGTTAAATCTGACCAAATGGACCCCACATGAAGGTATTTTGTGGTTAAATTTGATCAAATGGACCCCCACATGAGAGTAAAATGACCAAAATACCCTCATGTGGGGTCCATTTGGTCAGATTTAACCACAAAAAAAAAATAATTGAGTTAGGGTTAAAGAACATAACTTGCAAGGGTTTGCAAACATCGAGTACGTTTTCTGTAATTATTGAAGATAAAGGACACAGTTTACAATAAGTGACATACATAAAGGACGATTTTTATAATTTACTCAAAGACTCTATGATAAATTATGAAAACAATTAGACAAAGAACTATGAAGACCATTATATATGTTTTATGAATAATTGGAATATGTGATTCTTAAGGAGAGGTAATTAAACGTTAAGCTCCACTAAAGTATTTTTTTCTTAATCTTGAAAACATATATATTATTCTTGAAACACATCGTAAGTCTTCTTTTGAAAGTTTTAATAAGTACTGCAGAAAATAATATAGTTCGATTATAGACCCCTTTTATAAAATGGGCAACTTCCACAATAGTAAATAAGTTTTGCAACTGTTTCATTAAGTGACAAGTTTTTGCTCTTCTAAAGCTACTTAGGCTATTCGATGTGGTGAGGGTAGTCCTCAAATGATGCTCCGCCATGTATGATGGGTGTGAGGATAGGCTTAAAGGAGATGGACCTAGGGATAGGGGTGTGTAAAAAACCGAATTAACCGACAAAATCGAACCGAAAAAACCGAACCAAATAAAAAACCGGTGGGTCGGTTAATGGTTTTTTTGAAAACCGAAAGTAGCGGGTCGGTTATGGTTATCATTTTTTCCATACCCACCATAACCGAACCGAACCGAACCGACATGTAATAAATCTTTGTAGGATTTATGACTTTTCACCATATTTTTAATATTTGATGTTTTTGACTAAAGATTTTTAGTACTTATGGGTTTTTCATAGCATTTTGTGGTTTTGGTTGAATGTTTATTTGAATTGATGGAATGTATCATATCACTTATTTGAATATTCGATAATAATTGGTATTAATATTATAGATTATATATATTTTTTAATACTATGTAATACACTAATATATACAAATATGCAATAACAATTTATTTCATGTTAAAAAAATTAAGCTATTTTTAGCTAGGCTAAATACACGGTTAACCAGCTATAACCGACCCGCTATAACCATCAAAACAGAATAACCATAACCACCATAACCGATCGGTTGTGGTTATGGTTATCCAATAATCGATATCGCAGTTATGGTTATGGTTTTTGGTCAAAACCGACCCAAACCGATCCATGCACACCCCTACCTAGGGATATATATATATATATATATATATATATATATATATATATATATATATATATATATATATATATAGAAAGTATAATGTACTTCAAGGCTTAACTTACATTAACATACATGACAAAAAATATAACGTGCGTTATTATCATAGAACGTGCGTAATTATAGCCCATGCGTGATTATGTGGTCCCATGCGTGATTATGTGGTCCCTTGCGTGATTATACCCCTGATCTAATGGTTACCATTGTCTCCTACGTGATGTATGATAAGGCTTTTTGTATGTTAACCTTACTCTATATATATATATAGGGGATGGTTCAAATGAAAAACCACTTTTATTGTGAAAACTCGAAAACTAACTAAAAAAAGCCTAAAAAACACATAAATTTTTTTTTTCAATTTTTTTTTTATAAAAATCGCTAGTTTTTATATATAAAAAAACTTTTTTTTCAAAAAAAGAAAAAAAAAATTTTGTGTAGTGCACATGTGTAATAATACACATGTGTAGTACACATACATATGTGCAGTATTACACATGTGCACTACACAAAATTTTTTTTTTTTTTTTGAAAATTTTTTTATATTAAAAAACCTGCGAAATTTTGATTGCAAAAAAAAAATTAAAAAAAAAAATTTTTGTATGTTTTTTTGGCTTTTTTTAATTAGTTTTCGAGTTTTCACAATAATTAGTGGTTTTCATTTGAACCTTCCCCTATATATATATATATACGTGTTGTATGTATATGTGTGTGTGAGAGGGGGAGGCCCGACGTGAACTTCCCCAGGAGGACGCCAACGACGCCGACAGGGGTGCGGAAATGGTGTGCAGGTGTGCCGCCGGGCCATAACGGGGCGGGGACGGTCCCCATACCGTCTAGCCTAGATGTTACAATCATGTAAATTTAATTTAATACATATATATATATATATATATATGCTTGATGCTTCATAGGGTTCTTGGAAAATGGAACTAATGAGTCTGATAGGCATACAACTGTGTGTATATATTGTAATTTATTAGTGATAATATATAATTTGAGCTATGAAACATGCGATACTGAGCTCAAGACAAATAAACCCTATAATATGCATATTATATTTTTTAGGGTAGAACAATAGTACATGCTTATTTCTTTTCTAAGTTTATACGGTTTAATACTATTTTATTATTTTAAAGCAAAATATCAAATTAATTTAATCAATATTATTTAAACATTTATACAATTACAAAATTTTAAGCTTATTAAGAAAATATAGGAAAATCTTATGATGAAGCCTTATCAAATAGTTGAACAAAGCCACAAAGGTAAGGCATATGGGCTCATGGGCCTAGGAGAATGAATGGAGTATTGGACCATGGTGGCGGACCCAGTTTTTAAGAAAATTGGGAAAACGAATTGGAAGTAGGGCTGTGCAACGGTTCAGAACCGGGCCGAACCGAACCGGAACCGTTAATTGCTAAATTTAAGAACCGAAACCGAACCGTATTATAACGGTTCCGGTTCGTTCCGAACCGGCTAAACGGTTCTCGTGTAAACGGTTCTCGTGTAAACGGTTCTCGTGTAAACGGCTCTCGCGGGAACCAGTTGACAATTAAATCGTAAAATTAACAATTCAATAAAAACGAATCAAACCATTTAAAACACTAACTAAGAGCTGCAACATTCAAAGTTCAAGCCAACCAAAATAAAAGTAGCAAAGCAACAATAAAAAATTTCAAGCCATAAAACAAACTCTAAATAAAACTATTACACCCATCGTGTTAACAATTAAAACAAACATCTTCAAAGTTCATTCGATCTTCATCCTTTCAATCTTCTCATAAACATCTAAATGAAACCAAGTGTTAGCAATTAAAAAAATAAATGAATAATGCATCTACTGTATTTGGTTCACGTGAATAGATTGTTCAGTAATGCATCTACTGTATTTACCAAGCGATACACTATTTATATACACATTTACAATTTGATCAACATTGATTTGATTATTTTTGTTCAATTTTTATTTTCACATACAGAAAACTATATGTATCAGAAAGCAAACATCTAGAAAGAAAATATATGGAATCATAAAAAATGGTCATGTAGAATAGCGTACCTGTATTTGCAGGGTGTTGATGGAGATGAACTTGTATGATAGCAATTAGGGTTAGGGTTGAGAGATGGAGAAGAATTAGAAGATGAAAGATGAGATCGTGGAATGAATATAAGAGGAGGGAATAAGAATTAGGATGGTCGTATGATGTTGAAAAGCCCATTAATAAAATAGGGTTTTAAATATTTATAATCCCAATTGGTTCTAGCGATTCTTTAACCGGAACCGTGGTTTCAACCGGAACCGAACCTGGAACCGTTTTTACCCAAATTTAAGAATCGGAACCGGACCCTATATACAAAAATACGGTTTGGATCTAGCGGTTCCGGTTCGGTTCCCGGTTCTGACGGTTCTGAACCATATACTGCTCAGCCCTAATTGGAGGGGCAGAGATAAATAACCGGGCATTATACAGGGTGCAAACAAAACGAACGAACACGAATAAGACGTTCAAGTTCATTTGTTAAAAAGTATATGTGTTCACGAACTGTTCATGAACACTTACCGAACGATATTTTATGTTTGTGTTCATTTGTTAAGGAAATGAACGTATTCTTCTTCGTTTGTATTGGTTTGTTAATTTTAGACAACGAAGAAAACGAACGTTGATGAATACAAATGAACACAAACTAATGTTCATGAACACAAATGGAAACAAAAAAACACAAACAAGCATTCATGAACATACTATATAATAGGGGCGGAACCATTGTATAATTAGCCGTAGCACGGGTTATGGCTCAACCCCGTATTCGCAGTGTAATTTTTTATACATAAAATACCCCTAAATATATACGAGGATACCTCGAAGAGAAAATTATAAAACTGATATTATTCATTAAGCCCAAAATATGTTTAGTAACTAAACCCAAATAATTAGTTTTATGATAATTATGCCCAAATTGTAGTAACTAATAAAGCCCAAATAATAAAATAATCATTTGAACAATGGCATGGTTTGTGTGTTCGAAAATGTTTTTTTTTTTTCATAAAGTAAAAGACAACGATGTAATTGAACGATTTCAAGCTATGCAAAAAAAGAGGACAAATCTATTAGACATTTGTCATGTTTTACTTATCTATTGTTGTTTTTTAATATTGTATAACTACACGGTAAACTTTTTTTGGGATACCTCTGATTTAATGGGCTAATTCCGCCACTAATATATAATACACTAACACTTATTAAATATTTTATCTGTCGGAATTTTAAAGTATTTAAATAAAAAATAAAAACACCAATGAACTATCAAACACAATCGAACATAAACGAACATGTTAGCGAATGTTCACAAACATAAATGAACGAAGGCAACCTCTGTTCATGTTCATTCATTTAACTAAACGAACAAAATTTCATGTTCGTGTTCGTGTGTTTAATAAATGAACGAATACAAACGAACTTCCCACCAAACAGTTCACAAACTGTCGTCGAACGTTTGGTTCGTTTGCAGCCCTAATTATACCCTAGTCGAAAAAAAAAACTAAAACCGGGTATTAAAAAACTGGATATTCCTAACCCGTCTTGTACCCGGCGCTACCCGCTGGGATATATAGTATAGATTTTTAAATTAGAACTCGAATGTGAAACCATACCCAAAAATACCCGAAGTCAGTTTTCGTAATGCCTGAACCTGGGTATTTACCCTACCCAAACCGGGTATTACCTTTAGAGATCGAAAATATCTACTAGAGTTACACATACTAAATAATCTAAAATGTAGAACACTTCTTGGCTTTGTAAGTATAATAATAAGTATAAATATAAACAAGTTAGGAAGTCTCTTAAGCAAAGTGAATGGCATTTTTCTGTTGATTTTAATACTGATTTCAATATCTATCATTTATAATATTGTCCTAATAACATGTGATTGAATTTCAGTTTCTGTAATTTTTGTTTGCTACTTTCACGTACACAAAGGGATGTTTATTTAACTTGTTAATATTAAGGCTATGTGTGTCATTGTGTGTGTTTTTTTATCAAGAATAATTAGGTTATAACCCCGTATATTACACGGGGTTGAATAAATAAATTTTATATACTAAATAATTAAACAATATATATCTTTAAAAACCTCATTTATTATACGGGTTGAATAAATATAATTTTATATATTGAATAAAAAAAAGTTATATCTATAAGAACCATATTGTACGGGTTGAATAAATGTAATTGTATATACCAAATAAAAAAGTTATCTCTTTAAAACCACATGTATTACATGGTTTGAATAAATGTACAATTGTTTACCAAATAATAAAATAATACATCTTTAAAAAACCTCATTTATAACACGAGTTGAATAAATGTAATTTTATATACCAAATAATAAAAAATTACATCTTTAAAAATATGTGCATTACACGGTTTGAATAAATATAATTTTCTGTACTAAATAATAAAAAAAATATATCCTTAAAAAACCCCGTGTATTGTACGAATTGAATAAATCTAATTTTATATATCTAATAATAAAAAGTTATATCTATAATAAATCTAATTTTATATTTGTACTAAATAAAAAAAAGTTTCGTAAAATCTATTTGATACCAAACTAAACAAAACGTTCAAATATAATTAATTCAAATAAATAATATTATAAATGAGAAGGAGATTAAACTAAATAATAATTAGAGTTAATTGCCAAAATCGTCCATGAGGTTTGGACATGTTTGTCATTTTCGTCCAAAATGATTTTTTTTGTATCAAATAGCCCCCACGTTTGTAACTTTTTTGTCATTTTCATCCAAATGCCTAACTGGATTAGAAACAACCGTTTGATAAGTTTTTTTTTTTTTTTTGAAATTTCACAAGTACAGGACCTGAAATGTAATTTTTTTTTAAACTCTAACTTTATAAAAGTAAAGATTTACATGTAAAACAAATTGTAGAAATATATATAGGTCTATTATGGTATCTTTAACTTCCGTTTTGGCGAATTATACTTATATGCTCTGGAGTATTACAGTCATATGCCTATTTTTAACATATTTATTCTTTTTGTTTATTGATAAGAAACATGTAAACATCACCTTCCAAGTGTTCTTAGTTTCATGTTTACTTCCTCTGTTTCCTCTTATCCCTCTCCATTATGTTTTGTAAACAGAATATCATCATGTGCTAATTTTACAAATTTATGAAACCGAATATAATCATGTCCTGGGTAGTCTTAGTATTATTGGAATTTCCATTTGATTCATGGTTTCTGTTAGTTACTTCGAATTTCCTTGTTTATTTTCTGTTTGAGGTATGCGTGTATCCCAAAAACGTGAAAGGCTGAAACCGGTAACCACTTCATTTAGCTGCAGTGTGATGACAGTTTAAAACCATTTAGCTTTTTTTTTTGTTTATGATCTACCCAACTGTAATATGAGTTCAGCTAATATATTCAGTTTAATTTATTAAATTACGTATAGGTCGATACATAAAAGGTTTCGTTGAAGGGCATATAGTGATGGGTACTGGTCGATACATCTTAGTTTTATATCTATTTATGAGCATTACACGGTGGAGGTGAGTAACGGTGTGAGTGGTAGTTGATGGTTTGTTTTGAAGGTTGTAGACAGAGAAAGCAGAGGGTGATGGTTTTAGGTTTAAAAAGAAATTACATTTTAGGTCCTGTACTTGTGAAATTTCAAAAAAAAAAAAAAAAAAAAAAAAAAAAAAAAAAAAACCCTCATCAAACGATTGCTTTTAACCCAGTTAGGCGTTTGGATGAAAATGGCAAAAAAGTTACAAACGTTGGGAGCTACTTGGTACAAAAAAGTCATTTTGGACAAAAATGGCAAACACGCCCAAACCTCAGGGACGATTTTGGCAATTAACTCTAATAATTATCCATAAGATATTAAACTAATAATATTTAATAGCAATATTATCTATAATATAAGATATTAAATAAATAATATTTAGTAGGAGTTATCTATAATTAATTAGAAGAGATTAAATTAAAATTATAATTATCTATAAGAGATGGTCTAATATGATGACAAGTGTCTCAAAAGTGGTTTCTTTTATTATATAGTATAGATTTCATATACCACTTCAAAACGTGGTATAATTAATAAAATTATATTAATCAACAAAAAAAGATAATACTAATTATAAAGTCATTTTCAAGTTATCACATCTAATTTAACTTATAATAAAACACTCCAAATAATGCCACATGACATTCTCTCCTTCAACCTCATAAAATATATTATATTTGTTTAATAATTTTTTTAATATTAATAACCAATATATAGATATCACTTATTTTTATGTTTATCTTTATCTAAAATTAATAAATAACTTCAATTTTACAATTTAGACCCCTTGTTTTTTTATTTTTATCCCAAAGTTTTTCATCTTTTACAATTTAATCCCAACTCTTTTTTATTTTCAATTTGGTCCACCATAGTTTTCATCTTACCCAAGTTTTACGTATCGTTCTAAATTTTGTGAGTTAACGCATCGCAACGTGCGTGTGGGGTTCAACATTTTTTCGTATATTTTTCCCGTTTGACTGGCCCATCACGTCACGTCTATTTTTCTGCGTTTGACAAGTTCGTCCAACACGCGGATCCTGTATGGACTTAGTTATTTTTTCTATGTTTTACGTTTCGGTTTAATTTCTCAGCAACGAGCGTGTGTGATTCAAAGATTTTACGTATGCTTTTCGCTCGGCGCTATTTTTTCCCGTTTTTATTTATTTTGTTTTTACGAGCTTTTCCGGTGTTGGTGGTCGTTGACAATGGTATAGTATTGCTACTAATTACATAATTTTATGACAACCACTGCAACGTAGGGGCTTAATACTAGTTTACATAATATAAATTTACAATAAGTTGAGGCATTGGGGTGTTGTACCCCATGTTTTGGGTTTTTTTTTTTAAAAAAAAATTGATGTTTCACTTTAAACCCAAAACTACTTGATTTTGTAGTTTTAACCCAAAAGTTTTTAGTTTTTCCAATTTAACTTCACTACCTTTTTACTTTCAACTTTGATCCCCTGTGTTTTTGATATTTTGCAAAATTTTTCGTTTTACGTTTAGATCTAAATTTTGTGACTTAACACGGCACAATGTGTGTGGTTCAACGATTTTACGTTTTGTTATACGCTTCGTTCTAAATTTTGCAAGTTAACATGGGGCAACGTACGTGTGTGGTTCAGTGTGTTTACGTCGTCTATTTTTTTCCCGCTAAATAAGTTCGTCACAATGCATGAGTCCTAAATCGAGTTAGTTATTATTTTAAATGTTTTATATGTCGGTCTAATTTTTCCACATTAAGACGCCACAACTTCAATGTTGGTGGTCATTGGCTATAGTGTGACATTGGTGTTATTTGTCACGGATTTACGCGCACCCGCCACAACGCGGGGATCTTAATATGATAGGTTATTTATATAGATACAAGTCATGTAACTTAGTAATTATGATACCATTAATTGTATTGAGCTTATTTGGTTAATTACTTATTTGTATAAGATAGTAATACAGACGTAACCGACAAAAACATCTTTAACACATTGTAAATGTGAATTTGATCAACAGCATGTCAATTCGTTGGCCACTACGCAACGCGCGCGAGTCAATCATCTAGTTTATATCATTTTGTTTACAACTTTCGTTAAGAGATACGAGAGTTCGCTACGTAAGGAGAAAGAAAATGATACAATTGTCATATTATAAATTGTATTTCATAAAATTAGTAAATCTATTATATATAATAAATGTGTTAATTTTTGCTGATGTGTCAAGCTAGGAGGCCTCTAGATTTTGCATTTTGGCGGGAAAATCCCGGGTCCGCTTTTTTCATTAGTGAAGCCCCGTTTTGCTAATCCGACCCGTTTTATGACCCATGTATATAAATCATCTAAAAACCCTAAATCTCTCAGACGCCTCATTCTTCTCCTTCATGCCAGAACCCTCTTTATCAATTCCGCAGCAATTTTCGTTGATATCTTATTTACAATCATTAGGTAATTTCTATCATTTTGCTAATTGTTAATACACCTTCTAATCGGTTCTTTTTTCTTTGTTTTTTTCCATACGATTTGTTGTAGAACAACTTGATTGCAGATTTATATCCTTTGTAAAACCCTAGGTTTCACATTCTCGATCCCTGTCGATTAATTGATGGAAGACTTCAACAAGGTTATGAATCTTTCATTTTATATTGGCGATTACACTTGATTATGGTTGTTTAGTTCATTACATAGATTTGTCTTAATTGCAGGAAAATGTAATTTAGGGTCTTGAAGAACATGATACTGATATAGGTGTGGTTCAACAGGGTCAATCCGCTGATTATGGAGCTGATTTATTTCAACCTTTTGACCTGGTAACTGTTATTGCTTTTGTTGATTAGATTGTTTGTGATTGTGGATTTTAGGAATTAGAGTTTTGTTATTGGAGCTTTTTTTGATTAATTTGGTTTGAGTTATTCGTTTATGTGTGTGTATAAATGTAGAAGGTTGTGATTGTTAATTTGTTTTTATTCTGTTCAAGAGAAAATTGTCTTTACATAAACAGAAGAATGGTTACTTAGATGGCACTATTCAATGGGCCATATAAGTATATAATTTTGTTTTTATTATGTTTTCATCTTCTTGTGATTGCACTCTTTTTTTTGTTAGCATAAATATTTTGTTTTTTAGTAGGGTTTTTACAATTATTTTCTTTGTCTATTTGACATTTCATCTATCAGATGAACACGAACACTGAAATCTGATTGGACAGAGGTATCTATGCTGCTTCTTGATGTGGACTTTTGATTGTTAATGGAGGTTGATGATGAGGATTCTGAAGACCATTCACTTATGGAATTTGCAGGTGATATGCTTGAAGAAAGGTTTAAATTAACAGGTAGCGGTTTGTTCTTCGTCTTGCTTATACTGTTATTATTATATTCTCCATTGGTATTAGTATCTTTGAACTTGTGTTATTGCTGCTTTGGGTAGGTCATCGGAGTAGGGCTACAAAAGAGAAACAATATTGTGACAGCCACCTGGCACCTTTCTACAGAATCGAGCTTGTGACGAGGTATCTACATACATGAGTGTTTCACCTTCTGAAAATTTTTGATTTATTGTTTGGAAATGTTTTGGTGTTTTAAAACTTTGTAAATAACAACACTTGACATTTTATTTCGTTTGTAGTAGCAAGGATGATCACCATATAAGTGGTGGTTCAAGTATACATCTGTCATGTTTGTTGGCCGCAGATTAATTTGTGGTAACTTCATGACTCATGCTTTTACAACCAGGTATTTTTTTAGTCCACTAAGTAAAAAAATCAACACTGTAATCAAGTTCTTGTATTAGAAATATAATGTAACTTTAAATTATAAAACAATTGCTTTATGTATGTTATATACTTTTACTTCAAAGTCTAAAATTTGCTTATAAAAAGAAGCCTGGGGTAGCAAGGTATCCGTATTAAAGATGTTTTTCAAGAAGTATCGGTTTAGCTGAACTTCAACTCATTATTGATTCATTTATCACTCTTAGTTAGTTGACACTTAATAACTAATGCCAAGGTTTTTTTTTTTTTTGTATATTTAGTTAGCTGGGATGACACTCATGAATCTTAGGATGCAATGTAGATGTTTTATATAGTGTTATTTTGATTAATAAGATATTAGATGTTTTATATAGTATATTTAGTCCGCTTTTTTCTTTAGTGAACCCGAATACCCGTGTTATGACCCAGATATAAAAACCTTCCAAACACTTCTTTTCTTATGTAAACCCTTTTCTTCGGTGAAACCCTAGCGGCCTCCCTGGCCGTTTTCTCCATATCTATGATTCAGATCCATTTGTTCAAGAGTTTCAGACCATTTCAATCATCTATAACCACCACACAGTTGTCATCTACGATCCATATGATTCAAGCAACAGGTAAGAAATGTTTTTCTTCGGATTTTTAATCACTTTGTTAATATGTTGAATCTTAATCCGTTTTTAAGTGACTCAAAGATAGAATGCCGTAGTCGCCGCCTCCGGCGATGACGGCTAGGTTTCCGACGAGTTGATCTAGACCGAGACCGTAGTCGGTATCTTTGTTATCGAACCGTTGTGTTTTCTGCAATTTATCGACAAATGGCATTTTTCGTATATTAGAGAAAAAATACGGTAATAAGATGAATCTATTTTGCAGGCTAAATCGCCATCTGAGATTCTATCTAAGAGACCAAGAAAATAGAGTAACCGCCCACCCATAATGCCAGCAAGAAGACATTAGGGGTTTTGTTTTACAGGTAAGTTAGTTATTGATTACATATTGTTCTGCTTAAGAGTATTGAGATAGAAAAGGTGTTGTAGCTTATTGCCCATGAATGGAACTTTTGTTTATCGTCATTGCTGTTGTGATCTGTTGTATATACCTTTTGACAGTATCGATGTTAAGTCATTGTTGAAAATAGTATTTTCTTCATTATTTTAATAGTCATTTTGATCTTAATGATTTATTTTTATTTGAACAGGAAAATGGAGTTCTTCTTGAGTTTTTTAGCTTCACACCAAAGAAAGAGGCTGTATCGAGCATGTATCATGTTCTTTTGTGACTTTAACTGGTAGTAGATATGGACTTTTATAAACAAAAGTAAGTTTCTTTTTTATCTTCCTACACTAATAAATGGAAGTGTGGATGCATTTTTTCAAGATTAATCATCTTAAAATTACTAAATATATACGGTTTCTAAGCAACTATGATGAATTAATGACGTGTGAGGTTCCTAATGGTAGTTGTGTCATTCAGAATGTGCGAGTACAAAAGTGCATTATTCTTTCGTAGCCATCTTACTTGGTTATTACTTAAGTCGGAACGCAGACATGGCATGGTCTCCGGTGGCTATTTGGTTTATTTAACCATCAATTAATAGAACAAGTCCGAGTCATACTGTGAAGTTGGGGGTTTAATAGTCTCATGCTTAGTCAAGGCATAATGAAAGTTGACTCGAAAAATATTTAATATCGACTTTGTCAATCTTTTATGTCTAAGAAACACCATTTTCTAAAAGTCAACATGGTTCTGATAACAGTGGTGGTCTATATGACATCCCTTAGGCGGATGATGTCGAAGTATGTTTTTATGGTTAGTTTATTTTAATTCTGTTGTTTTATTTATCGTCAGATTTATGTTTTTAAGTGGTTTCATGTTGAAGATTCAGAACTCACTATTGCATTCCTATTTAAGGAGTTTGCCTTCATGGAAGATGATGGCGGCATACCGAGTATGTTCTTCTTTGACTATTGAGATTCAATTGGTTAATGTGTTTTCTTGATCATTTGGAGATTACTAATAGCTATAGAAAACAATGTTCAATCCAATATAAAATATTTGTATATAAAAAGCAAGAAGGGGTTGTCATACGGGTTGGGTGATAGGTCAAAATAAGCTCCACAATATAGTCCTTTAATCTTTTTCCTTACATTTGTTATGAATTTAAGCTCTGAAATTAAGTACGACATTTGTTGAAACAACACACAATGCAAGGTTAGCAACATGGGTATTTGTTCTTGGTGGTCTTTCAGACAAACATGACAAACATGGTGGCTGATTGTGGTGGCACAGTTTTTGTATATACTATAGAGTGAAGAGTGACATCACTAAAGAGACGTGGGCTTGGTTTAGCATGCAAGCATTTTCGGGACTTCGGACTTTTTTTGAAATTATCATAGCCATCCATCTTCTTACTATGCTTGGTTTGTGCTCGAATCATTACTTAAAAAAGATATTTTTGATATAAAGTCTGATAATATATTATATAATTAGCCTACAAGTTCTTATATAATTAGCCTACAAGTTCTTATAGTAATACTGCACTTTATCTATGATATTATCTGCCAGGGAACAACTTCAAGTAATGACTCAGTTGGAGGTATCTATGACAGTAGCTATAATTTTATAAGTATACTAATTATTATGTTAAATAACTATGAATAACGTATCTTGGACCACATGCATAACTACATTGATTTCTAGGCTAAGGCCGCTAAGCAAGCTCGAATCATCTAGGGAGGAACCATCAATGGCAATGGCTCCAAGAAGTTTACAACCCGACTCGACTAATACTAGCATTGTTGCTAGCGATCAAGCTGTGCCCATGAAGTATATATTCTCAAGTCAAGCCCAGTTCATCGAAGCCTTCAGAACTATTACATATCTCATGGACCAAGAAACAATAAAGATCGCTCTGATTCATCAATGGATATGCATGCGGATCATGATTCATTTTTTACGACTTCTGTTTGAGGAGAACATGGTTACGACTTATGATATCATCAATAATTAAATTCATTTTTAGTATTTTTTACAACAATATGATTTAGATCTGCCTTTACTAAATTCATTTGTCTTTTTATTGCAACAGTACGATGGTTCGAGTATGCAGAAATTGTCATAGACCCAAGAAGTATACTGGTGACATTTTGAAAGGGTACTTTTATTCTCTGAAGTTTTTGGATTCTATTTACTAATAATCAAAGATCGAAGGTGTTTATAGATATAAGGATTGACATGCTGGTGATTGAAAATTTGTTGAATTTCTACTAGCAAGATGGTTACTTGATGATAATAAAAAGCTATTCTAACACTCATGACACATAATAACAAGCCAAACTTGTAAGAGAGCATATTTCATAATAACAAGCCAAACATGTAATAAAGTGCGTGTACGGGTGGCAATGGGTCGGGTATTGGTAATCCCATACTTATACCCGGTTGTAAAACCATGTGTGATGTCCCATACTGGGCCCAATACCCGTTGGGTATCGGTCGGGTAATCTGATGATGTAAGAGATGGTATAAAATGGGCGTGTAAGGTATTAAAGTAAGAGTTCTAAATTTTAATAATTAGGGTTCTAAGTTCAATCTAAAATATTATCCTGTTTTGAATATTTTTGTTCTTCAGTGTGGCATGTGGTTATGGCTAGAGTGTAAGGTATTAAAGTCATGATAATTATGACAATGAAGCAAGCTAAAGATGAAACTGATGAGCTAACAAACTAGATAATCTTCACAAAATTGTTTTTTTTTTTTTTTTGTCATTTTGCATTATATGATAGTACTGATCTTTTAGATAATACATATTTTTATGGCAGTGCTTTAAAGACTCTCATCACTAGCGCTATGCCTATATCAGGTAAAAAAATTACTATGTATTCATCTTTTTAGTGGATATTTTGTAGTTATATTATTGATGCATAATTGTTATGGTTCTTAATTGTAGAAATGAGCCTTAATGATGATGAGTTAGTTTAGTTATCGGCTTCTGAAGCAGATAAGATAGCTCGATCATTTACTTCAAGTTTTTCACACTTTACTCGAGTCAATGAAAATGTTCAATATAAGCAGTTCATATACTTTGGTGGTCAACTCCAAGATTCTATCTTATATATCTTCTACTAGTCTAAGTACCCGTGTAATACACGGGTGGCTAAACACCAACTAAACACATACAAATACTAAACGTTTAAGCGTTGAACTGTTATTTCGAAAGCATAATATTTTAAGATTGTTCGAATACTACATCCCCCTAATGTTTGTTAGATATTAAGTTTTTGTTAACGAAATCTTCATGATGTTTTCATGCCTTTTGGCCAATAAGACTTGAACCGGCAGTGTTGACTTCTAAATTTACATTAAGACATGAAAGTAGAGTCATAGATAACACACGCCAATACATGTTAGTAAAGCTACTAAGGAACATTGTGCAACGAAGTTATACGTGAGCCGTATCCACAAAGTAAACAGTATAAGGGCGAAATGAAAACATTGTTGGCAATAATAAGACTTACACCATTGAAATATGATACCATATAAACAAAGTGTTCCAAAAAAGTAGATAACATAATACATAGAAGGATCATAATAATGTCGAAACATTGTACGATGACAAAAAAAGATGAACCTCATTACTACAGGGAGATAATTTTTTACCATATGTAATAACCACAACACAAATATTCATTAAAAGTTGTGGTTAGATATGATCAACCTATTCAGATTCCTATTGTAACGAAGGTCAAACTGACCACCATCCGCCAAACCAGCTTGTTGCATAAAGTTCTGCCATCCTCTTAATGCATACCGAATGCTGCCACGTGCAGTTTCCTCCCGCATCTCCAAAGTCATTGAAAATCCGTCTTTAGTTTCAACTGTCATTTCATCAAGGACGGATAAATCAATGTTCATGGCAAAGGGCTTCGGAAAACGTTGCATTACAATTGCACAAAAGTATTTATCAAATTTTAAGTGAATGATTAAATACAGGATCATCATTTAACGATTATGTGTAAAGAAGGATCCATATATACACACAAGTTGAACATAGCATAACAATAATAAACTAAAAACACTAATTTTCTAACAATTAAAGACTCAATCTTACAAAAAACAACAATATAAACGGCTAAGATTCGAAGTATATCAATGTAATGGTAAAAAATCAAAGATAGAAACGATTAAATCAAAAATTTATTAATAATCAGAAGGAACTTAAATGTTGTTACCTTTACATCACAATTCAAAGCCCTAGTTCCGACGCAGAAAACCTAAAGAAGGATGATTCGGGTGATATTCCGATTTGTAGTTCCGGTTGCAGATTCACTTTCTCCTTGGGATGATAAGAGCGATGATTTGATGGAAGAGTATGGTAAGGACAATGTCCATAATTACTACCGCCATTTGAAATGTTACATAAACATCCCCTATAGTTTGAAAGTTAATGAAAATAAAATTGATTTAACCATAAATTACAACAACACCCTTTTATGAAAGGTTGTTAATCTATTTTATAAAAAAATAATACATCGAGATATATTAATAATTAATAATTAAATAATGTATGAAAGGTAAGATAATAAAAAATAAAAAGGAGTGTATGACCAAAAAATGTTTAAATATAATACTAAGGAAACAAATAATTTTATACTTCATTCTGTATCCTAAAACAATTTAAGGAGCACCTTCTTCAATAACTTCTTCATTACACTCTATTTTAACACGTGCAAGACGACGTTCAGGAATACGGACCAAATCTTCTGTGCCTCTAAAAAACATCATGTCAAATATTGATTCCGAAATCATCACAAAAATAGTATAGTGTTCGTCTGAAATTTTCATGTCTTCTTTAATTTTATTCCATCCAGTAGTGAAATAAAAATTTTGACCATGCTTATTCATAAAAACCAACCATGTACGGATAGGAAAAGCAGTTATAGTAACATGGCTGGTAGGTATTGTGTTCTTCAACTTATGATGAACAAAAAATCTATTGATAAGCTGTAAGTAAAAAAAAATAATTATGTTAAAAAAAGTTTAATAAAATTAGTCAAAAGCTAAAATAGTATAAATATAAACAATAATAAATACAAAATGCTATTTATGTTCACAAAACTGTGATGTTTGGTAATATAAGAAATCATCTTGAGCAAGTGTCAAATCTTGATAGAAGTATATGAGTCGAAAAGTTAGACTACCTTTGTACAAAAATTAAACCAATGACTTATTTGGTAATAGTAGTGACTGTATCATGTTAAACCATCCATCATAATGTAAGAGTACAGTTTATTTCTTACAAAAAGGGTTAATTAGAAAATTAAATATATAAATAATTTTTTGGACGAAATTAATGGAGTCTATTTAAAGTTCTTAAATTTAAAACTGGATTGTATTTTTTAAATTCTGTATTAATTAAAAACTTAAAATTTTCTTTTTTAAATAGTATGTAATACTTTTTTATAACCTGATGCATATATATGTTTAGAATAAATTATAGTAACAGTATATAAAAAAATTATAATGTATTAACTACATTACTTAAATAGATTACATTACATCTATAATTAAATTGACTTTAAAAATCAACCAAACAATGAATTTTAGTTACAAATATTAGAAAATAATATGAATATTTTAAATAATAAAAAAGTATCGTTTTTTAAATGTTCAAGTTTATCGAAATATATATTGGGTCTTATAAATTTACTAACATTAATTTTTTTTAAAACGGATTTTATTTTTTTGATATTGTATTAATTATAAAACGTAATACTTTGTTATCTGAATAGTATATAATACTTTCTATAACCTGATTAATTTATATGTTTATAATAAATTATACGTTTTTTAAATGATGTAGAGTATACAAAATGATATTAGGTCTTATATTTTTAGTAACAATATAAATAGTCAAACGATATATTATTACAATGAGAGTTAGCAAAAAGAATAATCATAATCATCATGATATATATAAGAAACAAAAAGTATAATTAACTAAAAGAATTAGCAAAAAAACAATAGTTATTCATAACAGAAAACTAAACCATCAAACAATCATGTTCATATAAAACAACCACACAAGTCAAACCATTGTCAAATTACAAAAAAAAAAAAAAATCAAAAAATATCCAAATACTGAAGCAAATAGAAACGATGAGATAAAATGTTTGAATCATAGGTGACTACTTTTCTGTCTTTGGAATTAGAAGCACTGCATCGACACCACCCTCTTTACGCATCTTTGATGAAGACTGCGAAGAAAAATCATCCACGTCATACACGGTATCCAAATTGCGTTTCAATTCACCTTCGCTCATCGTATCCAACTTAGCATCCTTCTGATCAAAGGATGTTGTAAACCCAACTTTAAAAACATTTGAGCAAGGGATTACATCGTCTCCCGTTTGGGATATAGAATCCTACAAAAATAAAATAATTAAAGAGGGATGAGTTATTAATATACATTTAACAAATAATGAGTAAAAATTAAATTATATATAAACTAAAGGATAGTAAACCTTAACAGGCCAATCGACATTACGGTTTGAATCGGATGGTTCGACATTGACGGCTTCCTCATCAATAGGCTGATTTTATTTAAAAAACATACAAAAAAAATTATAATACTTATAAGTTAAAGATTGTTGGCAAATTGTAATAATAATATAAAGGTGAAATGGATTAAATATACCTGAATAGTGTCAAAATGTTTATCAAGCTCGGACAAAACCACCGGGTTATTAGTCATCTTGGAGACTGAGTAGCCATCAGACTTCTTGCTAATGTTAAAAGAAGAAACAGCAATCTTGAACGCAAACTTCATATTGAGTAAACAATTTAGCTCATTTGGAAAGTTTCCTTCGTTTGCTAACTGTTAGAAAAAAAAATATACATCAATGTTGTATAATAACCAAACATATTATAAAAGCAATTTTTTAGTACGTACTTCAATGTTGTTGTCTAACAGCTGATTCGCATTAACCTTTAAAAGCTTTGTCACCTCACGCTCAAACAATGTCAGCGTCACAATACCAGTACAATCTTGCACACGTATAGAAAGCCTGATTCTGCAAAATATATTAATAAGATTTAGTTTTTTTGACAAACAAAGCTTAATATGGATAATATTTACCTTGGAATTGATGAAACGGTCCTTGTATTACAAACATCAGTCTTGCATTCCAAGACAGTAACCTCTTCTAAACCATCAGTACCATCATGCTTCTCTTTAACAACAGTAATGGTTGAAACCTTTTTGTTGCAGGCTGTGCACGCGTTGTAAAACCACTCATTGTTCGATGCAAAACTCGTGATAGTCCCAATAATGATAACAAACTTCGTCTGTGTTTAATAAGTAGATAATGTATAAAAACAAAGATAAAGGAAAACATATTAAAACAATTTTAATTTGTGTTACCGTATCTATTGCATTTAACGACCCAATGGGATAAAAAGTCAAGTCAGAAAGGAACTCTTCTGTGGCAGACTTCACAACAGAAGAACTTAAGCCAGAATAACTGGAAGAAAGTTCTGGAGAAAGTTTCTCGATAAATCTAATAAAACATGAAAAATAATTATTTACTATGACAATGTTGGATTAAAAATTATAAAAACATATTAGGATAGTGAACCTTTTTTTAAACTCAGCAACTTCATCAATATCACTGTTAATTAAGACTCGGGTGACGGTATACAAATTGGAAACAGATAAATGCCCTGTACATAATTAAAAAAAATTTAAATTAATTTAAACAACTATTTAAAGTGAAACAGTAAAGAAAAAACACAATAGATTTAAAATAATACGATACCTCCCCAGAATCTTTATTTCCCAAACTGAATGATTACGACGACATTTTTTTCACCTCGATTGCTGCTCTCATACTCCATTATTTGATCCGCATAACCGTCCCAAAGTGTCACAAAGATCTGCTTATTGCTGAACATTAAAAAGGTTAACAATAAAAGTAGTAGTTTAGAAAACAAAACATAAAAAAGATAATATTATAAGGAATAAAAGTGAAGAAAAAATAAATAAATACTTCAAGTCTTCAAGCATAAAGGTGACTTTCTTCTGTTTTTTTCCATTATTAGTTTCCATGTCTACCTCGAAGGGAAAACTTTTGACCACAAAACCAATTACATCTGAGGAAAAAATGTAAAAAGTGTCAACAAAATAAAAAATGTCTTATGTTGTATTATATAGTTTTAATTGTATATGATACCAATTGGACTTTTAAAAAACTTGTTGTCATCTGTTGGATCCTCCACAACAGAATCAAACGGAGTAAAATCAAAACCCCATTCAGAACCAATAGCCTCGTGGCATTCCTCAACAACGGTGTTGTTATTAAGGTTAATCTTCAAACCACCGTTAGCGTATTTGACCTTCTGACGATTCTCACCCAAGGAAGGATTTCGAATCGTCAAACAACGCTTTTCTTCTAATAGATGTTGATATCCGGATACGTTTTTAGCCAAAACAAAAGCTTGCATTTTTGTTCCCTAACAAACAACAGCATTATTTTATACAAAACATACGTACTTTAAGAATTAACAGTATCTAATATTAAATTAAAACATAAGTGTATGAACGCTTACCTCACTGTCCATGACTATCATATCATAACAATAAACTTTTCTAGCGTTATTGAAATCAGCTCTTGTCCACAAACGAACAATGCGTATTCTGATGGTGTAGTTATCAACGTTGAGGTCCAAATTATTCAACAGTGTGATTGCAGCTTGTTCCATTTCTGCATAAAATTCAAAGGAAAGATTAGAAAAAAAACAACAATATATACTAACACATTGTAATAAATTATGAATCAATATCTTATAGAAATTCAAAGGTATTCTTACCAACGCTTATGAAAACTGATAGACAATTTTCTGAGTAGAGAACATATATTTCAATGTGAAATGTTTAAAGAATATTTATAATAGGTAGGCAAATGTTAATTAAGTAAACATTGTATATTATACAAAATTAAAATATCGAAAAAATCAATTATAATAAACCATGAACATGGAAATATGTAAAAGAAAGGTATTTTCTAAAAATACAGTCAATCGGTTTAAATGTCAATAAATAGGTTAATATGTCAAAAAAATGCTAAATTGAAATTTCACATACCACCTTATTAAACGGCTTTGAAATATTAAGTTCTTTCTTTAGCTTTAATTGAAAATGAAGCTTTCCAGCATTCTACAACCTTAGCAGTTAAAAGTTCAGCACTGACAACCTTCTTCGACAACCATACTGAAATGAAGTTACAAAAGATGTTCTTGAGGCTTGTATAGCATTGCACAACAATACCTAAAATATGACATTTCACACATTCAGGAGCATATCCATATAATGTGCATCCATATCTATAATATATTTCTTTACTTTTTCGGCTAATTCTAGGTCTCTAAACGAATCAAATGGAAAAAAAAAACAGGGGCATATTATCAATTTCCATAATTATCAAATGGAAATTGCAAAGTAAGGACGGAATTTTTATGATTAATAAGTTTCAAAGTAACGAAAAAATTTTGAATTTGCAACCTATTAAGTGAAAGTTGACTTTCTGTAATTAAAAAGAATATAAAATCTATAATGCAAGGTTTATAAAAAGTTTATAATGTAACAGGTCAAAACTATAATGCATGGTTTAAAAATGACAATCATAGTGTTATAAAATCTATATGTAGTACTAACTTCATACTAATATCTTCTAATAATAACAACATAGTGTTATATTCTATATGTAATACTAAGTTCATAATACTATGTTATACAAATAACAACCCTATAATCTATGTGCAAAAGTAGTTTATATATCGTTTGTGATATATAATATGTGTAGATTTATTAGATATATATATATATATATATATATAACATTGAACAGTGACTTATATAAACACTATATTTAGTTGTAAACAATAATCAGCAATGTTAATATGCGAATATATCATTTTAATTTTATCCGTAAAAGTAGTTTGTATATCGTTTTTGATCTATCATAAAATGTTATAGTGGGAATAAAAAGTACTAAAAACATAGATTAAACTTTAAAGTCAGGGCATATAGTGGTTAAAATAACAATTAAGATATGAAAATTATATAAAACCTTGAAATTCTAAAACAAAACCAATGTTAAAACCAAAAAACTTGAAAGGCAAAAAACATGCCATAATTGTCATATAACTAATTACTATGCCTAACGTAAGGTACAACCCTCTCAACACTCAAAACCTGCTCATTCTCATCAAAAGAATAGTGAACCTGGTCACGGACCTTAATTCGAGCGGCTTTCATGAACTTCTTCCAAGTGGTTAAAGCGTATCGAAAACCACGACCATTGGTTCTTCTTTCACGTCTGGTACCGTTGGTAATCTACAGTGGCGGATCCAGATGCAAAAATCTTATGGTCAAATCTTTTAAACCTTCATCAAGCTTAGCCATGCGTGAAATACGATCAGGAATTCTCTGTATTGAAATAAAATTAATAATAAAAGTAAACGTTTATTAAGTAAAAAAAACAGAAAACTTGTTTTTAGCAGTTTTTAAAATGATATACAAACTTACAAAATAATCTTCACCAGCTATACGAACAAACCGACTAACACCACCATGTATTTGTTCTTCAACTTCATTTTCAGCATCTACAGGTGCAACTTCAGTCTGCAAAATAATATATATAACATGTATTACATTCTGATATGTATAAAATTTATAAATAACTACCAATATTTAATTTACCTCATCAACATCTAGTTCAGGATAAGTGATTTCAACACCGTTTTTTCCAAAAACTTTTAAATAGAAAAAATTACCAAAACCTTTTGTGAATAACAAATAACAACCAACCTCCAACTGAAACAGACTAACAATTACATCCATACCAACGGTAAAACCGACTTTGCCGTCAGACGTTACAATGGAAACGTTAAACGTTTTGTTGTCTATCATTACAGTAGAGGTTACATCATTTGAGGAATAATCGTAACTTTTTGGCAAAATACATTGAGGTATGACCTGTAGGATGATAAAAAAAAGTGAAAACGGTTACTATTAATATATCTAAAGTAATAATTCAATACATTAGGAAAAATAAAATCATATTTATCTTACATAAAAATTACATGATGGAGGGAGCATATATGTCCAGAAAGAGCCACGACTAACCCCATCAACGAAACTTGTTAATTTAAACGTAGTAGGGTCTACAGGATTAAATACTACCAAACATCCTTTGGTTAGACCCAAGTGTTCTACAACATTGGACCAACCATGAAAGAAAAATAACTTCCCTTTAGAAGCGCTTAAAAAAACGTTAAAGACACGGCCATCTTTAGTGTGTATCATAACATTAGTAGGGCCTTTGTCAACACCCCATAGTTTGGAAGCAGCGTCATCGGGAATGGACTAATAAAACAATGAAATGGAAAATGATTATAATTATAGTCAAAAGATTAAAACAATACAATAATAATAAACTGTATTTAATAAGAAGAAAAAGAAAAGAACACAAATAACTAAAGTAATAATAATTCATTTACCAGAATAAGTTGGTCTGCTCGATTCATTACCCTGCAGAACCAGGGTCCTCTGTAACTTATTTATATAATACAATGTTAACAAAATTTAACATGTTAAGGTTATTGTTACAAAATAATAAAAATGAATACAAAATACCTTGATGAACTTTCACCCATAGTAAATACCTACAAAAATAGGTTACATAAACAAACGACATCAGATCAATTATTATGCAATCAATATAATTAACAAACAAAGGATTCATGAATAAGTTGAATCAGGATTTGTATAACTTAAAAATAACGAAAATATCAGATTGAAAAAATCCTATACAAAGATTAATTAATAATTAATAAAAATATATATTACATAACAATCGATAAACTGCTTTTCGTTTCAATAAGTTGAATCAGGATTTGTATATAAATTGTAATTAGAACAATTGTAAATAGAGATTAGGGTTTATGATATAGATAACAATTAACATATCCGTTACAATCAACTACAACATACAAATATAATTGAGGTTTTATAATAAAAAATAAAAACCACAAACAGAGGTGCAATATACTTACCGATGCTTGTATTTGGTGTGACACTCGAGGTTTTTCCGAACGATCACCTTGTAATATTTTGTGTGCATATAAATATTATTAAATGGAAACATTAAATGGAAACGTGATCTTTGCATGATATGTGATGTATGTATGTATTATATATTTATATATGTATGAGAGCCGGAACCACGACCCGAGACCCTGACTCGCAACCGGGCGGTTGCGAGTGGGCCACTCGGTCTCGAGTGGGCCGTTGAGCCGAAACCGGCTTGGGCCGAAACCCCAAGCCCAACCCGAAACATCCCCTTGTATATATCCCACCTTTCCCCACTTCTTCCATTTTTACACACACAAACACTCCTCAAACTCTCTCAACTAGAAACCCTCAACAACACACCCCAATCTCTTCCTATTTTCGGTTCAAGCAAAGATCCCGGACAAGAAACTCGGTCAAGACTATCACTCGGACATTCCATCTTCTCGGTTCTCTTTTCTTTGTTTTCGGCCCCTCCTTTCATAACCGGTTAGTGCTATCTTTTGTGTTATCTTTTGTGTATAAGATTTATGTGGGATAAATGAACTAGAAATGTTTGGTTAGTAGTTTTTGGTATGACTTTTAGGTTGATTTGTAAAAGTTTGACACTATGTGGTTACATGTTTAGAAATGGTAGTGTAGGAATGTTCATACCAACCAAAACTATGTTCAAGATTATAAAGTGAATGCTTCATTGTTCTTGCAAAAATGATGTTGTTAAATATGAGATTTCGGATATATAATGCATGATTTCTTATTTTGCATCATGATCTTGTTGTAAATATGTAAATTTTGGTTCATAAATGTGTGATTTGTTATGGTGAAAACCCTAGAAAAATATGAAGATAGGATGAACTTGTTTGAATATGACTTGAAGATGTAAAAATGGCAAAGTTTGATCTATCTTTACTAGTATTCAGCTTTGGCAAAGTGTTAGTGAAACCTTATTGGTAGTTTCCTAAAATGGGCCTGAATTCTTGGTACAAAATGGACTGATGCATCTGCATCATCACGTGTACATGAAAGTGACAGATTACGACTCGCAACGACAGCATTCCGACTCGAAACCACGCAGTTGCGACTCGCAACCATAGCATGACAAGTCGAAACCTCGAGATTGCGACTCGAGACCACGCCGATTGCGACTCGCAACCAAAACGTGATGACTCGAGACCACGGTTGCGACTCGCAACCACAGCATGACAAGCCGAGACCACCTGGTTGCGACTCGAGACCAGCTGGTTGCGAGTGGGCTGTCCATTTTGGTTATTGGGCCATTCTGTGTTTAACTTGGGCTACTGTTGACTGGATTATGTGTTGCTGTTGACTGTTTAATTTCTTAGGCCGGCCCAGTAACCCACTGTTTACTTATATGCTTGATACGTGCTAGTTATGTGTAAGCTTTTACGTGAATGCTTGTACACCGAACCTGACCTATACCGGTAACCATGTTAGGACGTGGTGACCAACGTGATTGACAAGTAACCTAAACCTACCGAGCAACCCAAGGTGAGTTCACAACTTAAAAGCATGCGTCCCGGTGGTTTGGGACACGAGACTAACAACCCTATCCCCTGGTAAAAGGGGATACCATTTACATACCTTCCCTAGTTATTGGGAACAAAACTTACTTTTCCTTCCCGGGTATTGGGAAACCTTTTGGTTAATTACTGTTTATACGGATTGCAACTAACAGCACTAAACGAAACTCTATCACTCAAGTCCCTACTACAAATACCGATTAGTCGCCGGGTTAGGCGAACGGGTTATTAGTTGATAGCGCTATTTAGGTGTTTACCAGCCTCACACCGTGCCCTGGTTTGGGACGGTCGTGAACTAATGTACTCAGATATTCGTCAATGATGATAGAACATTGACATCGGGGCATCCTGCGGATACGCAACGGTTACCTAGTGTTCGGTATTGGAAAAACAGTTTAGTCGCTAACTTTTGGGGTAGCTCCCCAGGGCATGTATAAACGGATAAATTAACCGGTGAAACAAAGTTTTTGGTAATTAAAACTGGACAACTAGTGAACTCACTCAGCATTATTGTTGACCCCTTACTGCATGCTTTGCAGGTAACCAGTGACGAAGGAGCTTGCAGCTTGGGAACGTGTAGTGTCTGTTCACCCTTGTTTTGGGTGTTACCATATTTTGAATCATGAACTTTGTTTTAAAACTACCTTACTTATGCTTCCGCTACTTGTTACTGTTTTGAACTTAGAACTTTAAACTCTGAACTTAATATTTGCTATGCTTATGATTAGTAAGTATTACTTTTGATATCAACTCAAGTATTCGGTATAATTGGTGGCTGGATCCTGGTCAGTCACGCCCCCGAAGCGGGTGTTATCCGCAGGTGGATTTTGGGGGTGTGACAGATTGGTATCAGAGCCATTGGTTATAGTGAACTTGGTTTTAAAAAGGGGAAAAATCTTTTTGGAGAAAACCAGACTATAACCCGTGACTCGTAACGACACTACACTCCAAGTGCAAGGCTCGACACATTTGACCTCATAGCTCGGACCAGTGTTTACTTGTTTGCTTTATGTTTCCTGTTATGCTATACGTACTAGTGTGCCTAAACTAGATAGATACACCTCTCCCTTCTATCTCATTCTCGCTACACTACGACATCACACTCATACTGTGTTTTCTGGTTATGAAGACAATGAGTGGACGCGGAAGAGGAAACATTAACATGACGCAGGCTCAGTTCACTAACCTGCTCAACACGGTGGCTGCGGCTTTTGCAGCTCACCCTTTAGGTAAGCTCGTTGTTTTAGGATGTTTAGGTCCTACCGCCACATCGACTTTTCGCCTCTAAACCTATACGCTTCGCTTCTCACGAACAGGTCAGCATGCACCTGCGCAACCACCAGTGTGTACTTTCAAAACTTTCATGGATTGCAAGCCTCTCCCTTTCAACGGCACTGAGGGTGCCATAGGTCTTCTACATTGGATTGAGAAAATTGAAGCTGTTTTTGCTGTTTGCGAGTGTCCCCCTGCGAACTGGGTGAAGTTTGCTACTGCTACGCTTGAAGGAAGCGCGCTTTCTTGGTGGAAGGCGCAGATTCAGATGTTTGGGTTGGAAACTGCAAATGCTACTGCGTGGGAGGATTTCAAGGATATGATTAAGGATGAATACTGTCACCGGGATGACATTCACAAGCTTGAGAACGAGTACTATGAGCTCAAGATGGTTGGGTCAGAGATTGAAACCTACACCAAGTTGTCCAATGACTATGCTGCTCTCTGCCCGAACATGTCACGACCAATGTACCGAAGGATCGAACTGTACATCAAGGGTTTGGCTCCTGAAATTCGAAGCCATGTCACTTCAGCCAACCACACTACCATTCAGCCGATTGTTCGACTTGCTCACAAACTTACTGATCAGGCTGTAGAAGAGGGCAGGTTGCCCAAAAGGATCAGTGCTACTGTCGGAACTTCTAGTGACAGCAAGCGTAAGTGGGAAGGAAGTCAAAGCAAGGATGCTAACCCCACTCAGGCCCCAGCACAGCAAAGGAAAACCGAAAACAACAAGGGCGCTCAACAACAGGGTGGCTATCGTGGAAACCACCCCAAGTGCAACAAGTGCAATCGACATCACAGCGGGCAGTGTGTGAAGGGCCAGTGTCAGCGATGTAACAAAATGGGGCATGAGGCCAAGGATTGCAGAAGTCAGTTCCCAGCTAGACAGAACCAGCAGCAACCCCAACAGCAACAGCAGCAGGGAAACAACCGGGCATGTTTTAAGTGTGGAGCTGAGGGGCACTTTAAGAAGGATTGCCCTGAACTGAATCAGAATCGCAACAATAATCAGGGAGCTGGGAACAACAATCAGAACAACAATGCTGGGAATGGTGCTAGAGGAAGAGCTTTCGTGATTGGAGCTGGTGAAGCAAGGAATGACCCCAATGTCGTGGCGGGTAAGTTCCTACTCGATGATCGTTATGTTTCTGTGTTATTTGATTCCGGTGCCGATGCTAGTTATGTATCCCTACGTATTAGTAAGAAGCTTAAGCGTCCGCTTTCGTTACTAAGTTCTCCTCATATCGTCGAGTTAGCTAATGGAAGAAACATCGAAGCCTCACATGTTGTCAAAGGCTGCAAACTAGAGTTGTCTGGTCAGACATTTAGTATCGATCTTTTCCCTGTTACTCTTGGAAGCTTCGACGTCGTTATTGGTATGGATTGGTTATCCAAGCATCGCGCTGAGATCCTCTGTCAAGAGAAAGCAGTTCGTATTCCTCGCCGTTCTGGCAAACCCCTCATTGTACAAGGTGGCAAGGGTGGAGAAATCTCCGGCATTATCTCGTTCTTGAAGGCCCAGAAGTGTTTACGGAAAGGGCACACCGCTATCTTGGCACTTGTTACCAACACGCAGGAAAAGGAAAAGAGGATTGAAGACTTTCCAGTAGTACGCGACTATCCCGAGGTATTTCCTGAGGAATTACCTGGACTCCCTCCCCATCGTCAGGTCGAATTCCAAATCGAGCTAGCTCCCGGAGCAGCGCCTATAGCTCGTGCGCCTTATCGACTAGCCCCCGCAGAATTGAAGGAACTCTCGACGCAACTACAAGAACTATTGGATAAAGGATTTATCCGCCCTAGTTCATCACCCTGGGGAGCACCGGTACTCTTTGTTAAGAAGAAGGATGGCACGTTCCGAATGTGCATAGACTATCGTGAGTTGAACAAGGTTACCATCAAGAATCGTTACCCTCTCCCTCGAATCGACGATTTGTTTGATCAACTGCAAGGATCGAGCTACTACTCTAAGATTGACCTGCGATCAGGCTACCATCAGTTAAGGGTCCGTAACGAAGACATCTCCAAAACTGCATTCAGAACTCGTTATGGTCATTATGAATTCCTCGTTATGCCCTTCGGAATGACCAACGCCCCTGCAGTGTTCATGGATCTTATGAACCGAGTATGCAAACCCTACCTCGACAAGTTCGTGATTGTGTTTATAGACGACATCTTGATCTACTCGAAAAGTCAGGAAGAGCATGAACAACACCTACGCCTTATCCTCGAACTCCTTCGCAATGAGCAACTGTATGCCAAGTTCTCGAAATGCGACTTCTGGCTTCGAGAAGTCCATTTCCTTGGGCACGTGGTTAACAAGGACGGAATCCACGTCGACCCTGCAAAGATCGACTCTATAAAGAATTGGCCTACCCCTAAGACTCCCACTGAAGTTCGCCAATTCTTAGGATTGGCAGGTTACTACCGCAGATTTATTCAGGGATTCTCTAAGATTGCACAACCTCTCACGACACTCACTCAGAAAGGCGTCACCTACAAGTGGAATGAAGCACAGGAATCTGCTTTTCAGAGGCTTAAGGATAACCTCTGCAGTGCTCCAATTCTCTCGTTACCTGAAGGAACGGACGACTTTGTGGTTTACTGTGATGCGTCTATTCATGGGCTCGGTTGCGTGTTGATGCAACGCGAGAAAGTTATTGCTTACGCCTCTCGACAACTTAAGACACATGAAAGGAACTACACAACACACGACTTGGAACTGGGAGCAGTGGTATTTGCGCTTAAGATATGGAGACATTACCTGTACGGTACCAAGTGCACCATTTACACCGATCACAGGAGTCTCGAGCATATCTTTAAGCAGAAGGAATTAAACATGCGTCAACGTAGATGGGTCGAACTCCTGAATGATTATGAATGCGCCATCAAGTACCATCCGGGCAAGGCCAATGTTGTGGCTGACGCCCTCAGCCGGAAAGACACAGTACCAAAGCGCGTGCGAGCATTACAACTTACCATCCAGTCTAGTCTCCCTACTCAGATTCGAAATGCTCAGGTTGAAGCTCTGAAACCGGAAAACATCAGGGCTGAGTCCCTGCGAGGATCGAGACGGCAGCTAGAACAGAAAGAGGACGGCGCCTACTATGTGGCAGGGCGCATTTGGGTCCCACTTTACGGAGATCTACGAGAGCTTGTGATGGACGAAGCCCATAAGTCCCGTTATTCAGTACATCCTGGTGCAGATAAGATGTACCACGACTTGAAAACCACATACTGGTGGCCTGGCATGAAAGCCCACATAGCAGCCTATGTTGGCAAATGTTTGACCTGTGCAAGAGTCAAGATCGAGTATCAGAAACCAGCAGGCCTACTACAGCAACCCGAAATCCCGAAATGGAAATGGGAACAGATTTCCATGGATTTTGTTACAGGGCTACCTAGATCTCAACGCGGGAATGATACTATTTGGGTGATAGTAGATCGTTTGACTAAGTCTGCACACTTTCTGGCCATTAAGGAAACAGACAAGTTTTCTACCTTGGCAGAAATCTATTTAAAGGAAGTAGTCTCCAGGCACGGGGTGCCAACTTCTATTATTTCTGACCGAGACGCTCGTTTTACTTCCGAGTTGTGGCAAGCTATGCACAAATCCTTTGGCTCACGTTTGGACATGAGCACCGCTTATCATCCGCAAACGGATGGGCAGTCTGAACGCACCATCCAAACCCTGGAAGACATGCTTAGAGCATGTGTGATCGATTTTGGCAAGAACTGGGAGAAGCATCTGCCGCTGGTGGAATTCTCCTACAACAACAGCTATCACACTAGCATTCAGGCGGCACCTTTTGAGGCATTGTACGGTCGTAAATGCCGATCACCTCTTTGCTGGGCAGAAATAGGTGACAGTCAGCTCACGGGCCCAGAACTAGTGGTAGATACAACGGAAAAGATTTCCCAGATCAGGCAACGCATGGCGGCAGCTCGTGACCGTCAGAAAAGCTACGCTGACAAGCGTAAGAGACCATTAGAATTCCAGGTCGGGGACCGGGTTCTACTTAAAGTCTCACCCTGGAAGGGTGTGGTTCGTTTTGGTAAACGAGGCAAGCTGAATCCACGGTATGTTGGACCATTCGAAATTACCGAGAAAATCGGTAAGGTTGCTTATAGATTAAACCTGCCTGCAGAGCTGAGTGCAGTGCACAACGTTTTTCACGTATCCAACCTGAAGAAGTGTTTGTCGGATGAAACACTTGTGATTCCTTTTAAGGAACTGACGATTGACGAACAGCTACACTTTACTGAGGAACCGATTGAGATCACGGATCGAGAAATCAAAACCCTCAAACGTAGCCAGATACCCCTTGTGCGAGTTCGTTGGAACTCACGACGCGGCCCAGAGTTTACCTGGGAGCGGGAAGACCAGATGAAGTCTAAGTATCCCCAGCTGTTCCCAAACGAAAACCCCAGCACTGAAGCTACAACCGAATTTCGGGACGAAATTCCAAACTAACGGGGGGATGATGTGACACCCCGTTAAAACACGCTAGCTTGGCAGTGGCTGCTTCAACTTTCGGGACGAAAGTTCTTAAAACTTGGGGATAATGTGACACTCGAGGTTTTTCCGAACGATCACCTTGTAATATTTTGTGTGCATATAAATATTATTAAATGGAAACATTAAATGGAAACGTGATCTTTGCATGATATGTGATGTATGTATGTATTATATATTTATATATGTATGAGAGCCGGAACCACGACCCGAGACCCTGACTCGCAACCGGGCGGTTGCGAGTGGGCCACTCGGTCTCGAGTGGGCCGTTGAGCCGAAACCGGCTTGGGCCGAAACCCCAAGCCCAACCCGAAACATCCCCTTGTATATATCCCACCTTTCCCCACTTCTTCCATTTTTACACACACAAACACTCCTCAAACTCTCTCAACTAGAAACCCTCAACAACACACCCCAATCTCTTCCTATTTTCGGTTCAAGCAAAGATCCCGGACAAGAAACTCGGTCAAGACTATCACTCGGACATTCCATCTTCTCGGTTCTCTTTTCTTTGTTTTCGGCCCCTCCTTTCATAACCGGTTAGTGCTATCTTTTGTGTTATCTTTTGTGTATAAGATTTATGTGGGATAAATGAACTAGAAATGTTTGGTTAGTAGTTTTTGGTATGACTTTTAGGTTGATTTGTAAAAGTTTGACACTATGTGGTTACATGTTTAGAAATGGTAGTGTAGGAATGTTCATACCAACCAAAACTATGTTCAAGATTATAAAGTGAATGCTTCATTGTTCTTGCAAAAATGATGTTGTTAAATATGAGATTTCGGATATATAATGCATGATTTCTTATTTTGCATCATGATCTTGTTGTAAATATGTAAATTTTGGTTCATAAATGTGTGATTTGTTATGGTGAAAACCCTAGAAAAATATGAAGATAGGATGAACTTGTTTGAATATGACTTGAAGATGTAAAAATGGCAAAGTTTGATCTATCTTTACTAGTATTCAGCTTTGGCAAAGTGTTAGTGAAACCTTATTGGTAGTTTCCTAAAATGGGCCTGAATTCTTGGTACAAAATGGACTGATGCATCTGCATCATCACGTGTACATGAAAGTGACAGATTACGACTCGCAACGACAGCATTCCGACTCGAAACCACGCAGTTGCGACTCGCAACCATAGCATGACAAGTCGAAACCTCGAGATTGCGACTCGAGACCACGCCGATTGCGACTCGCAACCAAAACGTGATGACTCGAGACCACGGTTGCGACTCGCAACCACAGCATGACAAGCCGAGACCACCTGGTTGCGACTCGAGACCAGCTGGTTGCGAGTGGGCTGTCCATTTTGGTTATTGGGCCATTCTGTGTTTAACTTGGGCTACTGTTGACTGGATTATGTGTTGCTGTTGACTGTTTAATTTCTTAGGCCGGCCCAGTAACCCACTGTTTACTTATATGCTTGATACGTGCTAGTTATGTGTAAGCTTTTACGTGAATGCTTGTACACCGAACCTGACCTATACCGGTAACCATGTTAGGACGTGGTGACCAACGTGATTGACAAGTAACCTAAACCTACCGAGCAACCCAAGGTGAGTTCACAACTTAAAAGCATGCGTCCCGGTGGTTTGGGACACGAGACTAACAACCCTATCCCCTGGTAAAAGGGGATACCATTTACATACCTTCCCTAGTTATTGGGAACAAAACTTACTTTTCCTTCCCGGGTATTGGGAAACCTTTTGGTTAATTACTGTTTATACGGATTGCAACTAACAGCACTAAACGAAACTCTATCACTCAAGTCCCTACTACAAATACCGATTAGTCGCCGGGTTAGGCGAACGGGTTATTAGTTGATAGCGCTATTTAGGTGTTTACCAGCCTCACACCGTGCCCTGGTTTGGGACGGTCGTGAACTAATGTACTCAGATATTCGTCAATGATGATAGAACATTGACATCGGGGCATCCTGCGGATACGCAACGGTTACCTAGTGTTCGGTATTGGAAAAACAGTTTAGTCGCTAACTTTTGGGGTAGCTCCCCAGGGCATGTATAAACGGATAAATTAACCGGTGAAACAAAGTTTTTGGTAATTAAAACTGGACAACTAGTGAACTCACTCAGCATTATTGTTGACCCCTTACTGCATGCTTTGCAGGTAACCAGTGACGAAGGAGCTTGCAGCTTGGGAACGTGTAGTGTCTGTTCACCCTTGTTTTGGGTGTTACCATATTTTGAATCATGAACTTTGTTTTAAAACTACCTTACTTATGCTTCCGCTACTTGTTACTGTTTTGAACTTAGAACTTTAAACTCTGAACTTAATATTTGCTATGCTTATGATTAGTAAGTATTACTTTTGATATCAACTCAAGTATTCGGTATAATTGGTGGCTGGATCCTGGTCAGTCACGCCCCCGAAGCGGGTGTTATCCGCAGGTGGATTTTGGGGGTGTGACATTTGGATGTCTGATGATGAACAAAAAAAAAGAGAACGCTTCTCAAGTGAACGATTGAAACATTATATTAAAAGCAAAATTCTGTATATATGGAATACAAATGGAAACGGTTCCAAAATTACCTAAAAAAATTACGATTATTGATTAAGATTGCAACTTTCCATATATAATGAAAAGAAGGCGGTTAAAGAATTGAAGGGAATATAGAGGAGTTCTGTGGTGAGAAAAAGAAACACTCTGTTGATGAAGCAACCAGTGAGAGAGATTTGATGGAATTTTTTTGAGGGGTCGTTGACATTGCCGAGGAGTGTAAGGAAATGATATCACTTAGCATTTCCTGAGACTCCTTGACAACATCAACGACACCTCCATGTTCCAAGCAAAACACTTTCACTGTTTTTTTTCTTCAACTGAGGGTTTCTTCTTATTACCTCTAATATGTATCATCTAAAATGTATAATACAATAAGTTAGTGAAAATCAGATACCTTAATGAAGAAGTCCCAGGCATATTAGAAACCTACAAAAACAGGTTTGAATGACAAAAAAAAATCAGATTATATATTGTAAATCATCCGTAATGTTAATACTAAAAAATCAACAGATCTTGAGAGAGAATCGGATACAGGCTTAAATTAAAATAAAAATGATCAATAAACCAACCAATCAAACACATTTAAAAATAATAGATTCAATTAATTTAGGGTACATACAATACAGATTCAATCAAAATTAAACATTTTTGTAATGAAATTCAGATTTAGGGATTTGAATAAATGTAACATCAAATTCAATAACAAAAACATACAGATCTGGAGTATGAATAAACATCAAATTTAATAACAATAAAATAATGTTAATAAACATAAAACACATATCTGGAATTACATTCGAAATTAGGGTTTCTACAACAGAACAATGCTTCTTCAAAAAATTTATCAAACAACAAAACAAAAGTTATTATAAACACATATCTGGATAGATAACATATGAAACAAAAGGTATTATACAGTACAATCGGTTTAGGGCTATGAGTAAACATCAAATTCTATACCAAAAAAAATAAAGATAATAAACATAAACAACAAATCTAGAATGACAATCGGAGCTAGGGTTTCTTGAACAGAAAAATAGTTTTTCAAAAAAGAATTCAGATTGAGCATAAAAAAGAATGATTAAACTAAGAAATTAACCTATACACTTAGAGATTTGGATATGGATCAATGAAGAAAATGAGAAATCCGTTGAAGAAGATGAAGAAGTCGAATTAGAAAACAATGGAAGAGAGAAGGCGGTGGAATTTATTGATGAAATGAATAGCTTTCAATGAAAATAGAAGGAAATATATACAGACTAAGAATGCCGCCCAAATTGTAATTCTCTGGCCAAAGAGAGTAGCCACCTCATAGTCAAATAGTCAAACCTTATTTTGCTTTAGTATAATAGATAGATTATATATAATAAACATGAATAAATGTGCTGATGTGGCACAATATTAGAGCTTCTCACAATCATTTTTGGCTCCAAAATTCCGGTCAAAGATTTTGGTATATGGATCGACACGGGATCCGTTTCTGTTTGTATGACCCGTTCTCATATAAGATTTTTTTGTAAACCCTAGATTTGTATCTCCTTCTCCCGTACTCTTTTCTCCCAGTTTAAGTCGGACGCTTCTTTAACAAAACCCTAGATTTCCATTTGTTCATCCTTCTCCTTTAAGCTCTGTAATCCATCAACCTTTGCAATTGGATCGATTCAACCATCTGGTACACCTTTATTATTGCTCATTTTTTCACGATTTATAACTCTACTGGCGACGCCATTGTTCTCTTCCTTATTATTTTCAATTTCCAAAACCTACAGAAACCCTAACCACTTTATTCATTGCGATTTGGGAGGAAGGCTTCAAATTCCTACACACGAATCTGATAATAGGTTACAATCTTGCACCTCTTGATTCTATTCAAGGTATCTTTTATGTCTAATTGCTTATTTCATCTTCTATAGTTTTATATTGCTTATTTGATCTTCTATCGTTCATGTTAGATTTCATTGATGTCACAATCACAATCGGCTGTAATACGGAAGTCTTACCTCTACTTTCATGATTTGTCAAGTTTATATTTCCTAATTGTTTGAGCATCTACTGTGTTGGGTCCAAGAAAAAACTTAAAAATGGTTTAACTTTTTATCGGCGTAATGGGCTTGTGAGGTCTAGAATATTGAAGTGGTTCATAATTATTTATTATCTTTTAGTTTAAAGGATAGGTTCAGCATAAATTACATGAGGACCAGTTATAAACCTTTTGAAGGTTTATAGTTACGGAGAAGGGTTTGTAGAAAGAAAGAAGTTTTATGGTTTGTTGACTGTCCTGATACTTTTAGAAAATCCATGACAGTGATTGTAACACTCGTCTTATAATTTCATTTTATAACTATAAAATACGGACTTTTTAAATTCGAAATACATGACCAACAAAAACTTAGTTAATAACTAAGATGTACGTCGTTATGGTATTTCGACATAGTCGACTAACTAGATTAAAATGTTCAACATTCAAAGGAGTTTACAAAACAACATGTTTTAAACTAGATTAGATTAGCGCGGAAGCATTCAAAACTTGTGTTCGGTTCTTGATTCCCTTGCTTGATCAACATCCACAACAAACGAGCATCACCTATAGTCAAAACCACAATAATCGTTAGTTTTGTCATCTTAATATTAAGTAAAAACGAGTTTTATTGCTTAAATAATGAAAAACAAACAAATTAACTGCCAAACTGTGAGCCACGGTTCAGGACTGTGGCCCACGGTTCGCTCAGCTCAAAACAGAACTGCCAGACTGTGAGCCACGATTCAGGACTGTGGCCCACGGTTCGCCCAGCTCAAAACAGAATTGCCAGACTGTGAGTCACGGTTCAGGACTGTGGCCCACGGTTCGCCCAGCTCAGCCTTCTTATATTTTTTTTTCGCTTAATTCCCCATAACTTTTTATTTACATATCCGTTTTAGCCGATTCTTTTTCCTATATGTCCGTATTAAAATTACGGATCTAACCATATAAATTTCACTTAACGAAACCCAGATTATGAACGAATGTGATACGAAAGCGACTGAAAAATAAACCCGTCACCAAAATCCAGTAACGTATAACCAAGACTTCAAACCAAAAGTCTCAATGTACTTGTTATTGAACGAAAATCTGAACTGCATGAAAACATGGAAACAAGTTCTTTAACTACTGCTTCTATCTACAAGATAGGCATATTCAAATTTCAAATAAATAAAAAAAAAAGATAACTATTGACTAATAAAAAAAATATTAAATTAATTCCCCATCATCAAACCCGGTTGCATGGCCTGCATGGTTGAACCCGGTTACATGCAACGAATCATGTACCGGATCGGGATCATTCTCCCCCTCTTGAAAGGGACTCGTCCTCGATTCATCGCTAGTATCACTATCACCCTCATATGGAGTTAGATCGGCCACATTGAACGTGGCAGAAACATTGTAGTGGCCCGGAAGATCAATTTTGTAAGCATTATCGTTAATTCGCTTAAGAACACGAAACGGTCCATTAGCCCGAGGATGAAGTTTACCATAACGCCCCGGTGGAAAACGCTCCCTTCGAAGATGTATCCAAACAAGATCGCCTTCTTGAAACACTATCTTCTTACGATGTTTGTTAGCCCATGCTTGATATTGAAGGTTGTGTTTAACAATTTGATCTCGAACTTGCCGATGAAGCTCCTGTATTTGCGCAGCCCGGTCGACACCTTCAACACAATAATGTTTTGGATCAGGGGAGGGAACGAGATCAATGGGTGTGAATGGGTTGCGACCATAAACAACAAAGAATGGGGACATGCCGGTCGAACTATGGTTGGATCGGTTATATGCAAATTCTGCCTGAGGTAAAACCGCATCCCACTGCCTCGGATTTTTTTCCACCAAACTGCGAAGTAAGTTACCAAGGCTTCGATTTGTGACCTCGGTCTGCCCGTCGGTTTGCGGGTGATGTGAACTACTAAAGTGGAGCCTCGAACCCAAACGCTTCCACAATGTTCTCCAAAAGTGACTAACAAATTTGACATCCCGGTCTGACGTGAGCGTTTTTGGAATCCCATGGAGGCGAACAATCTCGGTGAAATATAGGCGGGCAACTTGAGATGCATCAAAAGTTTTGGAGCACGGAACAAAGTGAGCCATCTTAGAAAATCGATCCACTACGACCATAATCGAGTCCTTTTGTTTCTGAGTACGTGGGAGTCCCAACACAAAATCTAAGCTCACATCCTCCCAAGGAGCTGAAGGAGTTGGCAGGGGTGTATAAAGCCCCTGATTGGTACCATGTGTTTTCGCCATATGACACGTACGATAGCGACGGATAAGGCGCATAACATCTTTATCAAGTTTTGGCCAAAAAAATTCTCACGCACTAGAGTCACGGTCTTGTCGCGCCCAAAATGCCCCGCGAGCGCTCCCTGGTGGCATTCGAGATTGACTGCGTCACGGTAGGAGGATTGTGGAACGCACAGTTTCGTACCTTTATATAAAAACCCGTCACGTGCTTGAAAGTCGTTGAAGGTCCCGGTTTGACAAGACGCCCACGTTTCTTTAAAATCAGGATCATCTTGATAAAGATGGCGGAGAGAATCTAACCCAGTGACATTCGTTTTGAGGACAATTGCAAGGCACGGGCGTCGGCTAAGAGCATCGGCCACGGAGTTTGCATGCCCAGCCTTGTGCTTGATGACAAAGGAATAATCTTGAAGTAACTCCACCCATTCAAGCGTGCCTAGGGTTGAGCTTGGTTTGGCCCTGAATGTAGCGTAAGGCCTGATGATCTGAATAGAGCACGAAGTCGTTCGGTAAGAGATAATGGCGCCAATGCTCAAGGCTTCGGACAATGGCATAGAATTCTTTATCATACGTGCTATACTTTTGACGGCACTCGTTGAGCTTTTCACTAAAATACGCGACCGGTCGGTTTTGTTGTGACAGAACACCACCGATGCCAACCCCTGAAGCGTCGCACTCCACTTGAAAAATGACATCGAAGTTGGGGAGGGCTAAAACGGGGGCCTCCGTGACGGCCCGCTTAAGTGTGTCGAAAGCGACTTGGGCCGCGGGGGTCCATTGAAACTTTGACGCCTTTAAGCAATCAGTTATAGGGCCAACGATGGAGCTAAAGTTCCGAATAAAACGCCGATAAAAAGATGCCAACCCATGAAAACTGCGGATGTCGTGAAACGAGGTTGGCGTAGGCCAAGAAGTAATGGCAGAAACCTTAGTGCTATCCATGCGAATCCCGTGACCTGAAACAAGATACCCAAGAAAAACAACTTCTGGAGTAAGAAAGTGACACTTCGAACGATTGGCAAACAACTTTTGTTCTCGTAAGACTTCGAAGACGGCTTTAAGGTGGTGTAGATGTTGCGGAATGTTTTCGCTAAAAATCAATATGTCATCGAAATAAACGACGACACACTTGCCGATGAAAGGTTTAAAAACATGATTCATGAGACGCATGAACGTGCTTGGCGCATTGGATAGGCCGAAAGGCATGACCATCCACTCGTACAACCCATCCCTTGTCTTGAACGCGGTTTTCCACTCATCACCGGGCCGCATTCGTATTTGATGATAGCCACTCCGTAAGTCAATCTTGGAGAAAACAGTGGCCCCACACAACTGATCTAATAAATCCTCGAAGCGAGGTATCGGAAATCGGTACTTTACCGTGATTTTGTTAACAGCTCGGCTGTCGATACACATGCGGTAGGCGCCATTCGGTTTTGGGACTAGGAGAGCCGGGACGGCACAGGGGCTCATGCTCTCTCGGATGAGACCTTTGTCGAGAAGTTCAAGGACTTGGTGTTGTAGCTCTTCGAATTCTTTCAGGTTCACACGGTATGCGGGCTTGTTAGGAATGCTTGCCCCGGGAAGAAAGTCTATACAATGCTGGATCTCACGCATTAAAGGTAATCCCTTGGGTATATCATCAGGGAAGATATCACCGAATTCCGAAAGTAAGGGTTGGACCTCGACAGGGGGGGCGTTGGTAGTAGGGTTCTCTTCTGCAATGAGGAGGCCTAAGATTAGAGTAGTACCCGTAAGGCGTGAATAGTCGAGGAACTCGGTACGTGAGACTATCATTGCCGCAGTCTGTGAGTCTCGGGGATCCAAGGGGGCGAGTGTGATGTTGATGCCGTCTTTCTTAGACGTGTACGTATTCCGGAACCCGTCGTGCCTTGTCCTCCGATCGTATTGCCACGGTCGGCCCAAGAGTATGTGGCAAGCGTCCATCGGAATAACTTCGCACCATACTTCATCTACATATATGTTGCCAATTGAGAATGGAACCAGACAACGGTGTGCGACTTTCACAATGTTTCCTTTTTTTAGCCACGTAAGTTGGTAAGGCTCGGGGTGATCTTGTTTCTCTAAGTCCAGTTTATCAACCATGGATGTTGCCACCATATTCTTGCAACTTCCCCCATCAATAATCAGCGTGCAAACCTTCCCTTTCGACGTACACTTTGTGCGAAATATGTTATTACGTAGCCATGCGTTGTCATCTTCAGGTTTGTCTACGGTCGCGCTAAGAGCCCGCTGAATGATAAGGGCTTCCCCGCGGTCAGGATACAACATCTCAGTGGGTTCTTCGGTGGTCTCATTGTCGGTGTCATAAACGGGTACAGTTTCGTCTGTTAGAGCCACGATTTGTCGGTTAGGACATTCCCGACGAAGGTGACCGATACCTTGACATTTGTAACACCGCATGACGGACGGAACAGTGGGTGGGGGTGGGGTTGGGGCTGTTGGTGGCGGACCGTCGGCTTTGATTAGGCCCGGACGGTTCGCGGTGGGGGTAATGTTTGAGGTTCGGTTGGTGGTGATCGGCTTCGTCGGGGTGGGTTTTGCTCTGCTATTTTGTTGCTTTTCCACTCGATGTGCTAACCTGCAAACGTCATCAAATGACCAATAGGGTTGTAATTGAACAATATCAGATATGTCAGCCCGAAGGCCTCCAAGAAAACGGGCGATAACCTGTTCTTCCTCCTCGTCAATCCCGCAACGCATTCGGAGTTTTTCGAACTCCATGATGAACTCTTCCACCGATAGTGTCCCCTGTTTACAATTGTGGTAGTCTAGATACGAATCTTGGCGATGGTTGGCTGGAAGAAACTTTGCTTTGAGGAGTTTCTTCATTTTCTCCCATGTATCTACCTTCCTTTTCCCTTCTTGAATTCGTTTCTTTCGGACGTGCTCCCACCACAACGACGCGTGTTTTCGTAGCTTGATTGCCACGAGCTTGACCTTCAAATGATCTGGAATGTCTCTTAAATCGAATACCCGTTCCACCGTGTGGATCCATTCAATGAAATCATCGGGTTGGACCTGCCCTTCGAACTCGGGAATTTCGACCCTCACGCCTAAGGACCGTAGATGATCTGTCGGCGGTGGTGTGTTGTTACGAGTACGCCGTTCCCCGAACGGGTTCCGACGGTTCTCGTCCCCTTCCTCGAAATCGGATTCCGTTCGTTCTTCGTCTCTTGGTTCGTAGCGTAACTCCAGCTCTCTTACCCGCTGCTGCAAACGATCGATCTCTTCATCCCGAGGATCATGGTGATAATCGCCGTTGCCTCCTGCGGCGTATCGACGGTAATTGTCACGTTGATCTCTCCGAAAATTCGCCATAGCTCTGGTACCACTTGATACGGAAGCGACTGAAAAAATAAACCCGTCACCAAAATCCAGTAACGTATAACCAAGACTTCAAACCAAAAGTCTCAATGTACTTGTTATTGAACGAAAATCTGAACTGCATGAAAACATGGAAACAAGTTCTTTAACTACTGCTCCTATCTACAAGATAGGCATATTCAAATTTCAAATAAATAAAAAAAAGATAACTATTGACTAATAAAAAAAATATTAAATTAATTCCCCATCATCAAACCCGGTTGCATGGCCTGCATGGTTGAACCCGGTTGCATGCAACGGATCATGTACCGGATCGGGATCAGAATGGCCCACAAAATCCTTGTTTCGATTATTCGACCCATTAACTATGTGTGCAATTTGTTCTCCAATTTATTATTTGGCATTCTAATCTTATTTACCCATTCCTCGGGCTAGAAATTCTTGGCGTATCCGTACCATTACATGGCTTTACGCTCGTATTCGAATTTCGTGCTTGTTTTCTATAGATTCAAGCATTGCCACTTTATGCAATTCTTACAACTAGTTTCTACCATTTGACCCGATAACACGGATTCATAACCTTAACTTAGTATAACCATTCATTGCTAAAATTGCTATCTAGCTCTAGCGCAATATGAGACTTTCAAATCTTTACGCGCAAGAATCAATAAAGACATAGTTTTGACCCGTTTGGTTGACGAGTGAAAATCCTCACTTTAATGTCAAACCAAACTATTTCTAACCAATATTTTGACCCGTTCTCTATGATACACCGAACGATTCTAACCGTTCATTTCAACCCGTATGGTTTATTCCACCATACTTTAACCATTTACTTTGACCCATTTGGTTTGCCGAGTGAACTTCGTCACTTCCACGGCTTACCAAACATACTCTAATCATTAAATTTGATCCGTTTGATCTATCGAGTGAACTTCGTCACTTCAATGACACATCAAACGCGCATATCACACCACGATACTATTAACAAGCTATAACTCAACATTCTTGTATAACGTAACGAAACTAATAGTTACGTACCTTCAAAGCACTCCCTTCAAGCGCGTATCACCACCGGCTTGTCCGCTTGACGTCCCGGTTTCCTTGCCTAAAGAGTTCAATCACAATTTATTTAGAACTCATTTCTTCACATATATCGCATAGTTTGCCGAAACTTTACAAATATGCGTTTTAGCTCTAATTTCAGTTTTAAGCCTTCTTTGAGGCATTTTTACAAACACCTTAAAGGCACAAATTTCTCACAATTCATTATCAAGTTCATAACTTGTTATATAGCCAAGATTAACGTCATTCGAACAATTTCATATCAATTTTAGCATCAACCAACTAGAAATTACTTCATAAAAATTAGATTACACTAGAACAACCAAAATCCTAGTGTTTGTCAAGTTCCCACAAAACCCACTAATCACCTTCATTGGTGTTTATGGAATTCACAAGAATTAAGCATGATTTCAACATATAATTGTCTAGGGTTCACTCCTAGACACAATATTATTCCTATATCATTCATATATCATTCATGCAACAACAAATTTCGAGTTCTCTAATTTCATCCAGAAATTCAAGTAGAGATTTCTTATAAAATTCACATACCTTATGATCCCCTTACAATGGAGATCACCAATCTAAGCTCGAATTTCGTTTTGGAACTGATTTGCCTTCTTGATTTGATAAATTTTGTAAGCTAGGGTTTGGGTTTTTGAGAGCTCTTTTGGCTCCTGTGATTTACACGAGGTGTTTTTTTTTTTTAATAAATAAAACCATTTTAAATTTTGTTCAACATTAGCCCCTTTACTTATTCAAGTTTTGTAAAGGGTATTTTAACCATGTTTAATTATGTCAAGACACTAACTAACTAGGTTATTTATTCCTAGTTATGTTATCTTGACGATTACCGATATTTAGTTTAAAATATAATATTTATATTTTTGGGGTGTTACAGTGATGCTTTCACTGTGATATTGTTTTTTTTTATTCATAGTTTGTGCACCATTAGTTATAATCTAATAAAAAAAATGAACAAAAAAGTGTGTGTATATGGAGTTCAATTGGTTCATGTTTATTGTCTTGCTTCTTAGGATTTTTTATTTGTTTCATGATAGAGCAGTATATGAAGTTCAATTGAATGGGCCTTTTAATAGATGTACATTATACTTTGCTAACTATATATCAATTACAAATGGACATGTATAGTGGTTTGGCCAGTCGTTTTAATGATATAACAATTATGTTGGGCTTATGAAAGGTAATAACCTCATGCTGTGGTGGTGATGTTGCTGGTTGTTAACTTGCACTACCCAGTGTTGCTTCTCGTTCGGTATGTTTTTTTTCTTCTTTTCTTTGTTACTTCTCTGTCATATGTCTGGTGATGACGCGTGCATAGTTTCATTGGAAAGGTGTACGCGCTTTTATATCTTTCATCTTCTTCATTTGTTCAGCCTCCTTTCTTCGTGTCTTTTCTCTTCTTGATGTCAGTTCTTTAAGGTTAGTTTCCAGTCCTTAAATGTTTCTTCACTTCTCGATTCAGACTACTATAAATCTGAAATATTAAGTACAGTTAACCATTAAGCTATATTAAATACCCAAATCGGATATTTGTGTTTGTTAATTGCAGGGAATATTAGCAGGAGGGACTGCGAAGATTGTGGTGAATGGGTCAACCGGGTTTCAGCAAAATCTGGGAAGCTATGAACGTATGCAAGAATGTTATTGGGCAGAGGTATCTGTTCTTAAAGAAATGGGTTGATGTGGGTCGTTTGCTTATTTGAGTCACTCGTATCAATGTAGCTAAGTTAGAATGGGTCAAAAGAAATCGCTCATACTACTTTAGATGTGGTTGTAGGTTCAACTGCAACAAAAGATAAAGAAATTTGATGCATTATATTAGTTTTGGGTACTACGGTTGAACGAGAAAATACAAAGAAGTAACGACAAGAGTAAGATATAGAAAGACTATAGAAAGAAAAAGAATGAATTGGGAAACTCGTGGCCCTAAATTTGCATGTTTGAATAATTTTATGATCAATCAATACCGTTTTGTTAATTTTTTGAGTTATTTGATTCTTGAAATGTAATTTTCAAACAATGACATTGGTTATTGCCCAACTGTTTAGTAGTTGGTTTGTAACTTGATTAAGTTTTGCCCTGTTGATTTTGCAGAGAACAAGAAATGCAAACTTTTACTTTGCTACTACTGCAATGGCTCTTGCTTGCTTTAAGGTTGGTTAGTCTTTGGGTTTGAATTCCTATTGGAAGCTTAGAGATTAAAATATACTCTTTGATATCGGTTCAAGCAAAGCCGGCATGTCTATTTTTATATAGAATTGAACACATCAAGCTGTAAGTGGGTTGTGTTACTTGAACCGAACATGATATATTGATAAAAAAAGAAATTTTGAACAACGGGCATGATGTTCCTTTTTAGATATCAAATGTGGAACTGTTTTCGTGAGTAGTTGATCGGTTGGTCTTGCGTCTAATTAAAAAAGATATGAGCTTGAAAGAACCTCTTTTCACCGTTACGAAATCGATCAAACGACTCCATTTTTTATTAACCCTAAATCGGTACACTAGATGTTGCTGTTAAGACCGTTGGCCTCTACTAAGAGTATGTTCTTTTATCTTTTGTTTTTGCGCTGTAGACAGTGATAACAATTTGATTTTTTTAAAGTTATTCATTATGAATGTTCTGTGGTTCTTTCTATGAAGGATAATGTCTGGTTTTGGGTGATAAACAATAATTTAAGTGTTGATGGTTGAAATACGAACGCCCAAGTTGTTACTCTTTCTTTTGTAACTTCGTTTGATACATTATGTACCCGCGGGTAAAGGGATAGATTTCGTTACTTGAACGTTTATTTCTTTCAAAGGATCATTCCAACAATTTTAAGTTATATATTTGTGTGTTAGTCAACCCGCGAAATTCGTCGGATCTTAGACTACTTAATGCATAAAACAAATCTACATTTTGCTTCCATTTTTTTTTCCTTGGAGTACTCCACACCTGGCTTCCACGACAAATTGGCATGGTGTTACACTCATGAAGAAATTACCACTTAGGACTATGACGTGAAACTCGCCCCAAATCGTATAATCTAACATTTGTTAGATGAATATAATAATTTACGTTTTGATCTGAAACATTGATATTTTATAAAACGAAGAAATATATCAAAGTCAAATGCTATGTATGCACGAACTTCGTTTAGCTTTGTGCCGACTGAGGAGCATGTTCATGATTCGTAACAAATTGATTTTTGTGGTTTTAGGCAAGCATTAGATCGATAATAACAAAAACAAAAAATAGTCTAAAAATCATTATAGCATAATAGGTATGGTTTGATTTTAATTTTAAATAGAAATGAATCAATGTGTGTTGAAATTTTTTATTAATGTAATTTAAATTTTCCTACTCGGGTGTCTACCCGGGTGATAAAACGGACCATTGAATCATATTATATATATATCCCCACAAACTTTATAAAACGGACCATAGTAATAAAATTAATAAAATATTAATATCCTTAAAAATAGAGCGACCCATGGGTACCACGGGTTATAACCTAGTATAGATGATACAGTTAAGAAACAATAGTATAGAGTTTTTTCCTAAACTAGTGTGGGTGGAAAATTTATTTACCAAAATAGGTGATTTGAAAAATATTTATCAAAATAGGTGTTTTTTAAAAACTTTATTTTTATCACTCTTAGTCTTATTGAATAAAAACTAATTTGATTGTAGAAAATATTCTTTTCAAAAACATAAGAAAAAAGTTTTAGAATAAATAACAAAAATATATATATTTTTTGTTGGATTGTGATAGTTTGGAAAGAAAATTAATGTTTCTTTAATTATGTTATGGACATTTTGTTTTAATTGAAAAAAAAATATGTTTCTTTAGTCCGGTTATGAACATTTTATTTCAACTCTTTTAAAACAGAAACATATTTAGTCTTTGATAGATATTTTCTAGTTATTTTATAAATAATATATTATAAACTTTTTTTAACCTAGTATTAACTCTACAGGTGGTAATAAAATACCTTTTTTAGATATTTAACTATGTATAATAATGTATTAAATGTGATTAAAAAAATATAAGTATGTGTACTGAATTTGAAAAAAAAATGGTTCTTTTAACTAGTTTCTATTAAAAATTAATTTTATTTAAAAAGAAAAATCTTATATTTTCATCTATACGTTTCTAAACAGTAAACTTGAATTAATCAATATAAAGAAAGTATTTCAAGCATAGGGCTTAAAAATTTTTCCACCAACACTAATTTGAGAAAAAGCTCCAATAGTATCATGGTTGCAAAAATCGCGACTAGTTGGCGATTAATCGCTGACTAGTCGCTAGTCGCCCATCAACTGAGTAATTTTCAGCTAATCAGTAAAAAAATCACTAGTCGGCCTAGTCGGCCCTAATCGGCCCTAGTCGCGACTAGTCGTTGGGAAAAATCGGGAAAAAACAAAAAAAATCGGAAAAAATCAGAAAAAAATCGGAAAAAATCAGAAAAAATCGGAAAAAATCGGAAAAAACACATATTCCGGCCAAAACCTCCCAGATTCCGGTCAAAACTTGTCCACTTAAAAAAATTACGTATAAAAATATATGTATATATGTATAAAAACTTAAAATTATACATAAAAAGTCCGATCCGATTAATCCCGATTAATCCCGAGTAATCCCGAGTAGTCGCTAGTCCCTACCTCACCGACCCGCTAGCGACTAGCGAGTTCTCCAACCTTGAATAGTATATATAACCGGAAAGTTCGTTCAAAATTTAATCTATAATAATTTAATCACTTGCTATTAACACGTAATTACAACAACATGACTCAGAAAATGAGAGCATTTGACTTTCTACTTATTTATAGACCCACCAACCACACGTTTGCATTATCCTCCACACAAGTTTTCATAGGTAACAACAAAAGTTGACAACTTCCAGCCACCTTAATCCTTACACACAAAATGACCGTCGCAACGGCCGCCGTATCCCCACAGTACACAGCCCCAGTGGCGGATCCAGGATTTTTTTTCCAATGGGGTCCAGTTTTTTCGATACTTGGATTTTTTACACCCAAACGATAGAATTTTCGGGTCGGTCGTCGTTTGGGTCGGGTCGGGGTGATTTATTGAGCTTGGAACCTTCAAAAAAAGATAAATAAATAACAAAACAACACATGTCTAAGCACAAAGGCATAAATTGAGTAAATTTTCATTCATTTTAACATTTTAAAAGTGTATTTTGACAAAAAATCGGCTGGTATTAGACTTGAACCCATGACCTCTTTGTTAGCAAACAAGGGATTAACCACTACAACAGCTTTGCTTTTGATACGCTTTTGATACTATGGGGTCCAACTAAATATTTTTATGGGGTCCTTACGAAAATTAATATACCGAATCTACTAATTTTTTAAAAAAGATTGGGGTCCGTGGACCCCGACCCACTCAATGTGGGTCCGCCCCTGCACAGCCCCCAGCCCCACCGATAATCAACCCGAAAGCCACCATCGCTTATACCTAGTCGGATTCTTCTTAGCGGTCTTCCTCCTAATCACCATCACCTATGCTTCTTGCAAGTTCAAGGACTCTCGAATACCACTTCCATCCACCACCATCTATGAAAACAACAACACCATACCACTCTCTCAGGGTCTTGACGACGACATCATTGAATCTTTTCCAACGTTTCATTATATAACGGCTCCTCACAATGTTGACACAGCCATTGATGCCAATAGCTCTAGTTGCTCTATATGTTTGGAGGGTTATGAACCATTAGACATTGTTCGGATACTTCCTAAATGTGGCCACTTTTTTCATGTCGGGTGTACAGATACGTGGTTGAAGGCTAATCCTACTTGTTCGGTGTGTCGGGTCCTAATCACCCGTTGTGTGGGAACTTTGTCGGTATCAGTTTAAGAGTGCATGGTGATAGGAAAGACGGAGTGGGACCGGATGACTGAGAGAGAGAATTGGGCTGATGTGACCAGTGGTGAAGTTTGAGATTTCCGACCGGGGGGTCGAAAACGTATATACCCAAAATTTTCTATAAAACCGGGGGGTCAAAAACGTATATACCAAAAAATTTCTATATGAAAATTACATACTCTCTGCTACTGAGCGAAAAGTTCGGGGATCGGCCGCCCCCTCCCGCCCCCACTATGTTGCGCCCCTGGATGTGACATGGGAATGTGGGATGGGTAGAGGAGAGGGGGAGCGTGAAGGGTTAATCCTGATTTAAGATTAAAGTTGAAGGGTTTCTTCGGTTGAAAAGATTATAAATGTAAGATTTTAAATAACTATTTGTTTAGTTTTATAGTTTTGCTTGGAGAACAAGTTTTTGTGAGTGTAAATACTAAATATATATGGTTAGGACTTTGTATTATTTGTGGTTTTGATCTATTATAACAAAAAAAAGAGGTGAGGTCGAGAGTTGACCTAAATCGTTTGTTTTTGTGTGTTGCTCGATCCAATTAAAGTCCAAGACGCCATCCTCATTCGGAAAAGAAGAAAAAAGAAATGTGTAGAGCGGAAGAGAGGCATGCGGGATGAGGAAAGATTAGAACGGTACGCTGCGAGAGGGAGTGAGATGTGGAATGAGGAAAGATAAAAACCAAGTTTCCTAAAGCGTCGACTTAATAATTAACAAATTCGACGTGTAACTGCGCACAGTGGCAAAGCTTGAAAATTTCTACTGGGGGGTCGGAAGTCACCGAACCTAAAAATTATATATAAGTAATTTTTTTTTATAAAACCGGGTGGTCGAAAACGTATATACCTAAAAAATTCTACACGAAACGTACATACATAACACTATTGTGCGAAAAGTTCAGGGGGTCGGGCGCCCCTCCCGGCCCCTTGAAAGCTACGCCCCTGACTGCGCAAGTAAAACTCATAATTAGAAATTATTCGCATTGTAAGAGTGTAGAGTGTTAGTTAGCCGGTGTTCTTTCTTAAGATTTGAAAAGGGTTAGAACAAATATATGTTAAAACTTTACAAAAGTTGTGCTTTATTAAGATACCAAACATTAGATGTATTTGGAAATGGATACGTGTTAGAATCGAATACTGAGATTAAAAATGATGAATATTGAGTGTTGAATGGTAAAGAGCATTGACTTTTATATATAGCTGATTTTCATCATCATTGTGCCTAAAGCCTAGTGGTTTAAATAAGCCTAGAGGCTCGAGAACTACTCGTTATCGGCTCGGTTAAAAGCTTGAATGAGTCGAGTTTTAATGAACCAGAGCCTGAAATAGAGCTCGTTTAGTTATCGAGCCCGAGCCTGATATACATAGTTCGTTTAGGCTCGCGAGCCCAAACAAAATTTTATTATATAGGGTCAAGTTATTCTACAAAGGCTTCTAATTGTAAAAAAATGTAAGAAGGATTTATATAGTGACAAGTGTCCAATAAGCTAAAACTAAACCCATTACATCACTACCAAAAACCTAAACACCCACCCCCACCCCACCCCACCACCACCCAAAAACCTAACCCCCCTCTCCCCCCCCCCCCCCAAAAAAACCTAAACCACCCCCCCCACCCCCCAAAAACCTATAAAAACCTACCCCCCCCCCCCCCAAAAAAAAAAAAACCTTAAAAAAAATCTAAAAAAAGCTAAACACCCCCCACCACCACCCAAAAACCTAAACCCCCACCCCCTCGGCAAAAAAAAAAAAAAAAAAAAAAAGAATTGGGGGGGGGTTAGGTTTTTGGTGGTGGTGGATGTTTAAGGTTTTTTTTTTTTTTTTTGTAGTGGGGTTTTTTTGTGTAGTAGGTTTTTTTTAGGTTATTAGACATTTATCACTCTATAAATCCTTCTTACACTTCTTACAATTAGGATCCTTTGTATTTGATCCTAATCCTTATTATATATATGGGACATAACATAATTTTATTCTTCTAAAGCTACGGGACTTGAAAAATATATGGGGTTACAAATTCTCTCCTAAACCTTAATTTTAACTTGGAAAGTTTCACCTTATTTTATTTGATTCCATTCTGGTTAAAACAAGGTACCTAAATTTATTCTGATTAAAAATATATGGGTTACAAATTCTCTCCTAAACCTTAATATACTTGAATCTGTAATTAATTAATTTGTTTAATCTCAATTGTACTATATGTCAATCATATATATCAACAAAAAAGGTTTTTTATTTTGTATTTAGAGTAAACTGCCATTTTGGTTCCTGTAGTTTGGCCAGTTTTGCCACTTTAATCCAAATCTCAAACTTATTACATCTGGGTCCCTGTGGTTTACATTTTGTTGCTATTTTAGTCCAAAATCCAAAAACCCTCCATTTTGACTGTTGAAAACTGGTTATTTTGTCCTTTAGTGCAGGGGCATTTTGGTCCATATTAATTTATTATAACATTTCAATAATTAATAACATCATCTTCAAAACATTATCAAACATCATCATCAAAACCAAGAAAATCCAGAAAATCAAGAACATATTCAAGAAAATAAAGAACCCAGAAAATCATCATCTTCAAGAACATCATCAAAACCCAGACATCGTTCATCTTCAAACGTCATCATCAAAACCCAGAAAAATTACAAAAATCAACAAATGATTTCTGAACAATTTGCTTGTTGAATCCATTGCTAATCGAGTCATCATCAAAACCCAGCAAATTTATTGTTTTCTCACACATATGAACACTATTAAACAAAACCCAGAAAAATTACAAAAATCAACAAACGATTACAAATCCGATTTCTGAACATCCATTGTATTTCTGAACATCATCAAAACCCAGAGATTCAGATTCAAGTAACCACCGGATTCAAGTAACAAAAACCAATCCAAAAACACAAGATAAATTACCTAATGTAACTTGAATCTGATTCGATTTCTGAACAATAACACTCTTTATCTTCAAACCCAGTACCCTCATCACCATCTCGCCAAGCACCACCACCTGCCACCACCACCACCCCCCTCTCGCCGCCAAGCACCACCACCACCGCCGTCGTTCTTGGCGTGTTGTCGGAGACGGCACCTTCGTCTGTCGCCATTGTCGTGCCCACCTCTCTCCTCCGATTACTCTCTCTCTCTCTCTCTCTCCTCCTCTGATTTCGTTACCGCCCCCATCTACCACCACCGTCCCCAGAAACCATCATCATCAACCATCAAACACCACCCCACTCCACCACCTCCGGCGACCACCACCTCCATCAGTATACCAAAATCACTGACCAACCTAGAGGATCACACACACACTCACACTGTCACACACACAGTGCAGCAAAGAAACAAAAATGAGCAAGAAAATGGTACTGCTGTCACCACCCACCAACAAAACGACGTCGTCATCATCACCACCACCACCGGCGGCGGCGGTGGTGGCAGAACAACAGTGGCGGAGTTGGGAGCAACTATTTAGGGTTTTGATGTAATTGGGATATGGGGTATTTGATCTGGGTTGGGTTTTAATAAGAGAGAGAGAGAGAGCTGATTATATATATATATATATATATATATATATATATATATATATATATATATATATATATATATATATATATATATTAATTTTTGAATTAAGAAAATGTTAAATGAAAAATTAAATGACCAAAATGCCCCTGCACTACAGGACAAAATAAGAGGTTGCAACAGTCAAAAAATAGGGTTTTTGGATTTTGGACTAAAATGGTAACAAAATGCAAACCACAGGGACCCAGATGTAATAAGTTTGAGATTTGGACTAAAGTGGCAAAACTGGCCAAACCACAGGAACCAAAATGGCAGTTTACTCTTATATTTAAGTTCCAATTTCACTTCATATATATTAATAATATAAACGCTTAACCAATTTAATTTTCATCTAGTTTTGATTTTTCACTAATAACTTGCAATCGTTAACTTTCTAAAAGTAATTGAATACGCAATTGTGTTAAGTTGTTTTCTCAACACTCCAACACAAGTTTTGCTAAAAATGGTATTGTATTTAAAATATAGTATTTTTGTATCGTAAGTTGTAGTGAGTGTCGGTTATCCGAACCGATACTGACATTTGTACCAATATTCATTTTTATGGTCGCTATAAAACACATTTTTATATCCTTTTAGGTATATCCCCACCTTATTTTATAGGTTTTATCTTTCGATTGCTACACCGATTGTCAATAGTAAAACTGAATTTGTTCCGATCGAACTTCCTACTGGTTTATATTATTTGCTTTTCAGAGGTTACCACGTATGGAACAGGAAAATAATATAATAATTATATTTATAATTTATAAAGATAATAAAAATGTAGATATTCAAATTTTTTTGATAGGTATATATTAAATATAATAGTTTTAATGGGTCTAAATATGATATTAGAAAATTGTCGTTTTATAGACTTTGATTTGGCCTTACGGGATATTCTGGTGATAAAAGTGTCTTAATAAAGCGGTATAATCATGTGTAAAATTACTTTGATTTAAATGAGATTTTAAGAAACAATAGCATAAATAACTTAGGAAAAATCGTGCACTGTTAAAACTGTACTTTAATCACTTGTTATTTACGTGTAACCACAACTATATGCCTCAGGAAATGATCAGAGTAGTTGACATTCTATATACAAAGACCAAGCAACCACACACTTGCATTATCAATACGTTCTATACAACTTCTCGTATAAGTAACAAAAACTTGACAACTCTTCAATCTTCCTAACATACACAAAATGAACACCACAAGTGACACCGTAGCACCACCATACACAACCCCCGGCACTACCGTGAACCCGCCAGGAAGCCACGACTACTTATTCCTAGTCGGATTCTTCTGCACCGTCATCCTCCTAATCACCATCACCTACGCTTCTTGCAGCTGCTTCAAGGCCTCTCGATCACCACCTCCACCTTCCATCACCCACGATGACGGATACAACGACAGATTCTCTCGAGGTCTTGATGACGATGTCATTGTAACGTTCCCGACGTTTGTTTACTCCGAAACAAGGATACTAGATCACAAGTTTGACAACAGCACCTATGACAAAGGTGGTTCCGGTTGCTCTATATGTTTGGAGGATTATAAACCAGCAGATGTTGTTCGGTTGTTTCCGGATTGTGGTCACTTGTTTCATGTTACGTGCATAGATACGTGGTTGAAGGGTCATGCTACTTGTCCCGTGTGTCGGAACTTTGCGGGTATCGATTTAAAAGAGTTGACATAGTCGTTTTCTAATTAATAAATTCGAAGGGTAACGTGTATTGTGTAAGTTAATGTGTTGTTAAAACTCATAATTAGAATATTCATTTAGATTCCTTGTACAGTTTTACAAAACTAAATTTTGCAAGTCAAAGCTTGCAAAATTTCAGACAGATAGGTGACGCCTACGTGGCGTCTAAAACTTGACACTGTCATCGGAGAGATGGCTATTTGTTGAGCGTTTGTTTCTTAACGTCTGGTTTTGAAAACCAGACGCATTGAAACGTAAAATGGTGGGTCCTCTATCACACATGTAATATCTATTTATAATATAGTTTTTTACTTATTTGTAAAGGTGTTTGAAAATGACCGTAGCATTGGAGAGAAAATTGAAAAATGTGGGTTGAAATCTGATGTGTCACGTTTGGATGCATTTTGAAAGTGGATGAATTAAAAATGCTCTTAGCTATGGAAGATGTTTTAAACCAGCGTAAACTTTCATCAAATGAGATATTGGTATGCATAATACGCCCGTGTTGTGATTATGATCCATCCACCTCATAGACATAAATTTAACATATTGTACTTGAATATGTTGTGTGTAATTGTTTTATTTGTTGAAGATTTACGAGTGTATTAATTCAATCAATGTTCATTTTTACAATTTTTATTAAGGATACTACTTCATGATTGTGTATTAACTGTATTTTCGTTTATATCTTAAATTGTAATTAGATAGAAATTGTGGTTATTATATGTTTCCATAGACTTGCCTTGTTACTATCCTTACCGTACATGTATATTGTAACCGTTATTGTACCAGACTATTTAGAGCCTTTTTATTCGTCTAATAGAGTTGAGTCATCAACAGACAGGGCTGGCTCAAAAATTTTTAATTTTTTCTAAGCCCAAAGCAAATAGCAAAATTGGAGCCCTTTTTGTAAACGAAAAAAATTTGCTATGAATCTATTATTCATATATCATCTTTGTATACGCATAATTATAGATCATAAACCTCAATGTTAACAATTTCAAAGCCAAAATTACCAAAATATAATATATTTTCTTAGGCTATAGGGTGTGGGGATCATGGTTGGGACATGATTTGCCACCTAGGAATATGAATGGAAGGCTACACCACCCCCTTGATTGATCCACCATGGTTTGCATGGATTAAACCATGGCAACCATGGTCCTCCTTTCCATGTTTCAACAAATCATTTCCTTTTTGTTTAGACAAAGATAATAAATAAGGGGCTAATGGTTTGGGTCATGACCATACCCTTAGGGTAGTGGTTTTGGATGGTGGATTAAAGATTAGTTACATGGCACTAACATGGAGAGTCATGATGGTCATGAGGGTCATGACCACACCCTATAGCCTTAGAACTTGAGGCCCTAGGAAAATGGAGGCCTAAACCTCTTGCTTTATTACACTCCCCCTTGAGCCAGCCCTGTCAACAGCAGAGAGTGGCTTTCAACAGGAGAGACGAGCCATCATGATGTACGGCCAATGTGAGACGAGCCATCAACAGGTTAGAGTGGCTCAATGGAGCTAATGGGTGTGGCAACAGGTTTAGCGTCGTCCATTTTGAACTTGGTGAGCAGATTTTGCTCATGAGCATGTTGGGATAGAAATAAACAATTGGTGGTGAAATGACTTCTATACCAAGAAAGTGGTGTGGTATGCCAAGATCTTTAATAAAAAAAAATTAGACAACGCACATATGTTAGACAAAGGTATCATTGTTGCCGGTCAAAATAATATTATCAACATATACCAAAAAACATGAGACAATTCGATCTTGATTCCGACGAGGTAGACATCGTTGTAACGAATCTGGGAAACTAAGAAGATTCTGCCAAAAAGTTTGAAGGTCGGTCAAGTATCTTCAAAGAACAACGAAGGACAAAGGAAGAGTGAGAATTTTGGGAAGAAGTTGAAGGGAGCGATGAAGTTCTCACCCTAAAACGACATATATATACCCATCGCATTTAATGCGATGGGTAACCATGCCCATCACTTGCGGCGCATGCCCAATCACAGGATCATAGTTATCAAAGGCGGGAAGCGCACTCAAGGCGTTAAGGCTCCGCCTAGGGCCTAGGCGAAAGGCGCAAATAAAGCGTGGGCCTGAGAAAATAAAAGCGCACTTAAGTAAAAATTAAAAATAAAATATATTATGTAATGGGAAATAAAAAATAAAATATGTTATATAAAATATATTAGTTTTCCTATAATATGAGGGTTCAACATCATTTGAGAAGCCTTTTCCTTATTCTGTAACAACAGAATTCAGAATTAAATCAGAGAACAACAAACTAGAACTTAGAGAACTAATTCAGAATTAATTAATTAGAAATAAATACTAGAAAATGCAGAACTAAATCAGAGAACAAAAAATACTGTTAATGTATTTAGGATAAGAGTAACTTGCTAGCCCACTAAATCAGAGAACAAAAAATGTTGTTAATGTATTTGGGGTAAGAGTAACTTGCTAGCCCCTTTTGTATTTGTTTGCTGGATTCTAATGAAAGTTTTTTAGCCGTGCAAAAAAAATGGATAAAAGTATACGCAGGTTTCTGTGAGTAGTAATGACTAAATCAGTATATCCGAATTCAACATTTAGTGATATATTTTGTTGCCCATAGTCCTATAAATACTGCAGATAATGAGGAATTTACAAATTAAAAAAAAAAGGATTAATTATCATTTATCACGCATGGAATTAGGCTGCGCTCAAAATACCTAGGAAGTAGGAGCGCATTCTACACGCTTCACCCAGAAAAATCGCCTAGGCGCCAAAATCGACTGCTTTTGATAACTATGCACAGGATGACACGTCAGGCAGCAAACACGGAGTGACAGTTGCCACGTGCGCGTGACATCACTCACCTAACACAAAGTCGAAAAGGCGCCGCTGACATTGTGACGACATCCCACGCACAGTTTTCAGCTTATACTCTATTAAACGGTTTTAGTGATCATGCATCTATAAATCACCCATACACAACATCATATATAACATCATACACCACAGTTTACACATAATCGCATCTAATATTTTCGACAAACTTTGATGCGCAATATAAACACATCATACTTCACCTATCCTCTACATACACAAGTATATATATATAATCGTGGATTAGGATCAAATAGAAAGGTTCCTAATTGTAAGAAGGGTACAAAGGCTCCTAAAAAATCCACTACAAAAAAAAAAAAAAAAAACTTAAACATCCACCACCACCCAAAAACCTAAACCCCCACCCCTCCCCCATCACCCCCCTCCCAAAGAAAAAAAAAATTTGCCGAGGGGGTGGGGGTTTAGGTTTTTGGGTGGTGGAGGGGGGGGGGGGTGTTTAGTTTTTTTAGATTTTTTTTTTTAGATTTTTGGGGGGTGGGGGTTAGGTTTTTTGGGGGTTTTTTGGTGAGGTATAGTTTTTTTTTTTTTTTTTTTTTTCTCAGGAGGGGGGGGGTTTAGGAGGCCTTTGGATGGGGGTGGAGGGTTTAGGTTTTTGGGTGGTGGTGGGGTGGGGTGGGGGTGGGTGTTTAGGTTTTGGGTGGTGATGTAGTGGGTTTAATTTTAGGTTATTGGACACTTGTCACTCTATAAATCCTTCTTACACTTCTTACAATTAGGAGGCTTTGTAGAATAACTTGACCCTAATAATATAATCGTATACCATATACTCTCATATAGTTTCATGTAATCACTTAATCACAGGCACCAAACGAAGCTGTGTAAGTATGATCTCGTATAGCATATACTCTCATATAGTTTCATGTAATCACCTAATCACAGGCACCAAACGAAGCTGAGGTCGGACCGAAACCGAGACAACGCGTTTTTAAATCGAAGTTACGAGATGAATGGGGCTTACCGATGATGATGGTGGTCTTGAGAGGATGATTACTCGTTAATCGTTGCACGAGATGGAGAGGAGTAGCGGTTTTCTGGTCGCCGTAGGGTTTGTCAACGAAGAAGAAGATGAGGACGATTTATGGGGAAGCAGGTATTTAATGATTATGTCATGGAAGGTTATGTAACTAATAAAGGGGCAATGGGTTTGGGCGATTCGGGATTTATCATGGACTGAAAACTCGGGCAAAACTTGGGCCGTAAGAACTTGGATGTGGGCTGCAAATATGTGGGGTGTTGTACTGTTGTAACAACGTACTGTTTTTATATGGAAGTGCACATTTGTATATTGTTGGTATAGTATTGTGTGTGGGTTTAGAGGCTGTTTGTTAGCCTCTTAATGACCATTTAGATGCTACCTCTTAATGGTTTAAAATCTCTGAATAGATAAGAGGTAACCTCAAGTCTGAATGATTAAGAGGTAACCTCTGAATGGTAAATCATCACATGCCACATTCTTCTACATTCTCATTGATAAAATTCGTAATGGTTCCATTAAGAGGTAGTCTCTTAATGACCATTCAGAGGCTACCAAACAGCCCCTTAATGTGTAAATGAATCAAGTTTAAAATACATGCACATGTGCATCATCCTAGCTAGTCAGGTTTATGAAAACAGTACAACTAATTTAATCAAGACCATACTTATACAGTTATACAATCATACAAATAACTAATTAATAATGTATACCTAGCAAGTTAATATAATCGTATTTTTCATGCTCTGGTTCGTCCCTGTAAGTTCAAGTTACGCGAGTGGTTTGAATCGACAAACGAAACATGTCACACCCCCAAAATCCACCCGCGGAGTACCACCGCTTGGGAGCGTGACTGACCAGGATCAAGCCATCAATCATATCAAACCATAGCAATTAATAATAGAAGTAATTAACGTAAGTCACCATGACATGATTGATGTTTCAAAACCAAATACTGTTTTAAGTAGCGGAAGCAATGTAAAGTAAACCCAAATAAAGTTATAAGTTCAATAATGTTCGTGATCCATCTGCCACAACGACCTGCTCCTTCCTTGTGCAAACTCCATAATGTACCTAAGGTCCTGCAAGGCATGCAGCAAATAGTCAACAAACTAGTTGAGCGAGTTCACAGAAAGTAAGTTCATAACGTAATGCATAAGTATAGCTAGTGGGGGCTTCCCATACTAGTGTGTACTAAAGGTGGGGGCTTCCCATGTTCATCCTGGTTAATGAGGGCTTCTCATTAACGGTACTTACTAGACTAACTTCCGACCATGTGTTCTTCTTTACCGAGAACAGGAAAACGTACAGGGTCACGTAGGCTTTACGTGACGTGCCCTTCCCCGAGGACAGTGGTACGCGTGGGGGCTACGTAGGCTTTACGCAGCGTGGCCTTCCGACCTGGAAGCCAGTGAATGGTATTGGGTTACGTAGGTTTTACGTAACGTGTCCTTCCCGACCCGGGAGACATATGGCAAAAGATCTGGGTTACGTAGGCTTTACGTAACGTGTCCTGACTAACCTGAGGACGATGGTCTATAGTCTGGTATATGCGTAAGTACGAGTAATCATTCCACATTCATCATGTCCAACCCAATTCCCAACCCGGGAATCCCATGCCTTGGCTGTGTGAACTCACCTTGGTTTGCTCGGCAGATACACAAGGAATATAAGTAGCAAGTAAATAGTCAACCACGTCCTATCATGGTTATTATACGAGTCAGGTTCGTATATAGCACGTATATAGTAATCACGTATAGTCATGGCAAACATGTACGCACGTAAGCAGATAAGACATAGCATGTGAGGATCCAATTGTCTAAGTCCAACAATACCCAGCCCAATAGCATAACAGCCTAGATTCTCACTCGGCCCAAATAGTTAAACGTATACCGGTCCAGTAGCAAACAGTCCACAATTCAAATCGTTGGGCTCAATAGATTGGGCCCGTAACAGTGAAGGCCCAACAGTGTGCGTGTAAATGATGGTCTCGACTCGCAACGGGGTTACGAGTCGCAACGGAGATCTCGAGTCGTAACGGCTGGATACGAGTCGCAACAAGTGGTCTCGGCTCATCATGGTTTGGTTACGAGTCGCAATCTGACTCGCAACCATGATTGCGGCTTGTGCTGTTCGTGGTCTCGAGTGGGGTTCCGACTCGCAATCCGAGTCGCAACCGAACGTGTAACCGGTTTCCATAATTTTAGTCCATTAAACCCCGTGATTTCAGCTAACAGTTTGGTCAGTTCGGTAACCAGATCAATTAACATAATTTTCAACAAATCATTAGCATGATATCAATCAAACACAACAATTGCAACACAAATTCATAAGAACCCTAATTATATCATGCATGAACACATCTAACAATTCATGAACAAACCAACATTCAAGTTAACCCGATGCATACTATAGCCAATTACTTGATCATTCGGTAAAACCACAAGATCATCGAAGATCATGCATTCATATATATCCGATTTATGTCCAAGTCAATCACATAATCATAATATATCATAAAAGCCGATTTCCTTATATCTAAACATTCGGTTCTAAGTTAACCACAACTACAAACTGATTATATAACAATCAATTCGAGGACCAACATAACCCCAATATCTAACCGGCCCTAGTTCATCATCATGCAAATTCTAATCGGTTCGATCTAAGCATGTAATCAAAACATCACTTAACGCACAAGCATAAACATCATACTAACCGATTACAAGAAGGAGAGTGTGATCCGATCGAGATGATGGTCCTGCCGTCGAGTTCTAAGCAAGCCGAGAGAGAGCAAAGCTTCTAGGGTTTGTGTGTGTGTGTTTGTGATTTGCAAAAGTGGTAAAACAAAACCCCTAAACTCGGTTTTGTGTTGCGAGTGGGGAGTGGGCCGAGCCCACTCGGTTGTCTAATGGACCCGAGAACAAGGAGTGGCCCAAAGGGCTTTGTGTGGCCGGTTCACATACATACGACATACATACACACATAATGCATATAACATAACATATATCATGAGATCAATTAATCATTCGGGTTTATAAAATCACATATCGTGCACAAACGTTACATCAAAGCAAGTCTAAAGTTCGAGTTGTCACATTATCCCCAACTAATTGGAAATTTCGTCCCGAAATTTGGTATGCACTCACTGAGGGAGCTAGGTAAACTGTACTGTTCACTGATTTTCCTGGGGTGTCACATCCTCCCCCCGTTGATCTGGAATTTCGTCCCGAAATTCCGAAGTAGTAGCTTCAGCCTCAGTAGTGGTAGCATTGGTTTCGAATAACTGGGGGTACTTTTCTGTCATCCTATCCTCGCGTTCCCAGGTGTACTCTGGGCCACGTTTGGAGTTCCAACGAACTCGGACAAGAGGGATTCTCTTGTGTTTGAGGACCTTCACATCCCGGTCCGTGATTTCTACTGGTTCCTCGACGAACTACAACCGCTCGTCAATAGTGAGTTCCTTAAAAGGAATGATGAGGTTTTCATCAGATATGCACTTCTTTAAGTTCGATACGTGAAAAACATTGTGAACTGCCCCGAGTTCAGCTGGTAGATTCAACTTGTAGGCTACCTTGCCAATCTTTTCTATGATTTCGAATGGTCCGACGTACCGCGGATTCAGTTTACCCCGTTTGCCAAAACGAACCACACCCTTCCAGGGTGAAACTTTCAATAAAACCCGGTCCCCGACCTCAAATTCCAATGGCTTTCTACGCTTGTCCGCGTAGGCTTTCTGACGGTCGCGTGCTGCCGCCATGCGTTGTCGTATCTGTGCAATCTTTTCTGTGGCGTCCACTACAATCTCTGGACCCGTGATCTGACTATCCCCCACCTCTGCCCAGCAGAGGGGTGACCGGCATTTACGCCCGTACAATGCCTCGAATGGAGCGGCTTGGATGCTGGTGTGATAACTGTTATTGTAAGAAAACTCCACCAAAGGGAGATGTTTTTCCCAGCCGTTGCCGAAATCGATGACGCATGCCCGAAGCATGTCTTCAAGAGTTTGGATCGTACGCTCAGACTGCCCATCCGTCTGAGGATGATATGCTGTGCTCATGTCTAGTCGTGAGCCAAAAGATTTATGCATTGCTTGCCAAAGTTCTGACGTGAATCGTGCATCGCGATCCGAAATGATGGACGTGGGCACCCCGTGCCTCGAGACAACTTCTTTAAGATAGACGTCTGCGAGAGTGGAGAACTTGTCCGTTTCCTTAATCGGCAGGAAGTGTGCAGACTTGGTGAGTCGATCAACTATGACCCATATCGTATCGTTCCCACGCTGGGATCTAGGTAGGCCTGTAACGAAATCCATTGAAATTTCTTCCCATTTCCATTGCGGTATCTTTGGCTGTTGAAGTAGGCCAGCTGGTTTCTGATATTCGACCTTGACTCTCGCACAGGTCAAGCATTTTCCAACATACGTAGCAATGTGGGCCTTCATACTAGGCCACCAATAAGTAGTGCTGATGTCGTGGTACATTTTATCCGACCCTGGGTGTACCGAATAGCGAGACTTGTGCGCTTCATCCATTACAAGTTCGCGTAAACCGCCATAAAGAGGGACCCAAATCCGGCCCGTTACATAGTAGGCGCCGTCTGCCTTCTGTTCCATCTGCTGTCGTGAGCCGCGTAAGGCCTCAGCCTTGACGTTTTCGGGCTTCAGTGCTTCTGTCTGAGCAGCTCGTATCTGTGCTGGAAGGCTAGACTGAATCGTAAGCTGTAGCGCTCGCACGCGCTTTGGTAAAGTGTCTTTCCGACTGAGGGCATCAGCCACAACATTGGCTTTGCCTGGATGATACTTGATAGCGCATTCATAATCGTTAAGTAACTCGACCCATCGTCGTTGACGCATATTCAAATCCTTCTGCTTAAGAATATGCTCGAGACTCCTGTGATCGGTGTAAATCGTGCACCTGGTACCGTACAGGTAGTGTCGCCATATCTTAAGCGCAAAAACAACAGCTCCCAGCTCTAGATCGTGCGTCGTGTAGTTCCGTTCGTGAACCTTGAGTTGACGAGAGGCGTAAGCGATAACCTTGTCGCGCTGCATTAACACACATCCCAGTCCCCGAATGGATGCATCACAATAAACCACGAAGTCTTCTGTGCCCTCTGGCAATGAGAGGATAGGTGCACTGCAAAGTCTATCCTTTAGGTGCTGAAAAGCAGTCTCCTGGGGCTCTCCCCAGCGATAGGTAACACCCTTCTGTGTCAGTAACGTAAGCGGCTGAGCAATCTTCGAAAAGTCTCTAATAAACCGTCTGTAGTAACCTGCCAAACCCAAGAATTGGCGTATTTCTGTCGGCGTACGCGGTGCAGGCCAGTTCCTGATCGAATCTACCTTTGATGGATCGACATGGATCCCATCCCTGTTCACCACATGGCCTAAGAAGTGGACTTCACGAAGCCAGAAGTCGCATTTAGAAAGCTTGGCGTACAGCTGTTCCTTCCGAAGGAGTTCCAAAATAAGGCGAAGATGCTGCTCGTGTTCCTCCTGACTCTTGGAGTAAATCAGAATGTCGTCGATGAAAACAATGACGAACTTGTCGAGATAGGGTTTGCACACCCTGTTCATAAGATCCATAAATACAGCAGGCGCGTTCGTTAACCCGAATGGCATGACAAGAAACTCGTAGTGACCATAACGAGTTCTGAAGGCTGTCTTGGAGACGTCCTCATCCCGGACTCTCAACTGATGGTACCCTGACCTTAAGTCTATCTTCGAGTAGTAGCACGACCCTTGCAACTGGTCGAATAAGTCGTCGATGCGTGGAAGAGGATAACGGTTCTTCACCGTCACCTTGTTGAGTTCACGGTAGTCGATGCACATCCTGAACGTACCGTCTTTCTTTTTCACGAAAAGTACTGGAGCTCCCCAAGGCGAAGAGCTTGGACGAATGAAACCCTTTTCCAAGAGCTCTTGTAGCTGCTTTGACAGTTCTTCCAGTTCTGATGGAGCTAGACGATATGGTGCGCGAGCTATGGGTGCTGCTCCCGGAGCGAGCTCGATCTGAAATTCGACCTGACGATGAGGCGGTAAGCCAGGTAAGTCTTCAGGAAACACCTGAGGGTAATCACGTACAATTGGAATATCTTCCAATTTCTTTTCCTTTGCTGAGGCGTCTGTAACAAGTGCCAGAATGGCTGTGTGCCCCTTACGTAAGCATTTCTGAGCCTTCAAGAAAGAGATGATGCCAACCACAGCACCACTCTTGTCGCCTTGAACTTCTAGAGGTTCCTGACCAGAACGAGGAATGCGAATAACCTTCTCGCTGCATAAAATTTCTGCCTGGTGTTGGGATAACCAATCCATCCCAATCACAACGTCGAAGCTACCCAACACTATGGGAATGAGATCGATAGAGAAAGCTTGGCCAGCTAGGATAAGATTACAACCCTGAACTACGTGCGTGGCTTCTAGACTTTTACCGTTAGCTAACTCTACTACATGTTTGGTGGGTAAAAGTGTTGGTGCACGTTTTAGCAGTTGACACATTTTCACAGACATATAGCTTGTATCCGCACCCGAATCAAACAAAACAGTAACGTAAATATTGTCGAGGAGAAACTTACCCATAACAACGTTGGGATCGTTCACTGCGTCACCTCGACCTAGCACGAATGCACGACCACGAGCTTCATTGCCGTTGTTGTTGTTGTTGTTGTTGTTTCCACCGTTGTTGTTCCCGTTGCCCTGATTGTTGTTGTTACGATTCTGGTTCAACTGAGGGCAATCGCGTTTGAAGTGACCTTCAGCCCCACACTGGAAACATTCCCGGTTTCCACGCTGTGGCTGCTGCTGCTGCTGCTGCTGGTTCTGATTCGCAGGCCGTGGACTCCTACAGTCTTTGGCCTCGTGACCCATCTTAAGACACCTTTGACAACGACCCTTGTTACACGGGCCGTGGTGATGCCTGTTGCAGTTGTGGCACCTAGGTTGACTACCCTGATATCTCCTCTGTCTGTGACCACTAGAGGATTGCTGACTAGGACTCTGATAGTGGTCAATCTTCTGCTGCTGAGCTTGTGGCTGAACAGATGCTGTACTTTTACTAGAATCTCCATCCCATTTCCTTTTACTGTCACCAGATGTAGCAGGAGTAACTGAGGTGGTGACGTTAGCAGTAGCACTAACACGCTTGGGCAGTTTATTCTGATCCACTGCCTGATCGGTGATACGGTGAGCGAGACGCTGGATTTCCTGTATGTTTTCGAGGTTAGCCGACGTCACGTGGCTCTGAATTTCTGGCGCCAATCCCTTGAGGTACAACTCAATGCGCTTGTATGGAGGGTCCACCATAGTAGGACACAGAACGGCCAGCTCATTCGACCGTTTGGTATACGCTTCGATTTCCGATCCAACCATTTTCAAGTTATACAGCTCGTCTTCCAGCTTGTGAATATCTTCACGTGTGCAATACTCACGCTTGATGAGTTCCTTGAAATCGTTCCATGGGGTGGCGTTAGCAGCTGCCAACCCTAAGATCTGAACTTGGGCGTTCCACCAAGTTAACGCTATTCCTTCCAAAGTGCCAGTAGCAAACTTGACCTTGCGAGCCTCAGGGCACTCGCACATTTCGAATACTGATTCTAGCTTCTCGAACCAGTGGAGGAGTCCAACCGCTCCTTCTGTGCCGCTGAAAGAGTTTGGACGACAGTCCATGAAATTCTTGAAAGTGCAGACTGGCTGCTGCGCGTGTTGACCTATTGTGTACGAATAGGACGAAGTTAAATACGAGAGTTAATGTAGGATCTAAAGATCCTAGTGTGTGCCTATACTGCAGGATATACTACCTGCTTGAGCTGCTGCAACTGCCGCAGCAACTTGAGCTTGAACAAGAGCCTCTAACTGGGCTTGTGTCATGTTGATTCGTCCAGACATGATCTTCATAGTAACAAGTAGCATACGTAAGAATGGTTCGCGAGTAGGGCGATGACAGAAAAGTGTAGGCATATAGGTATTCTCATGAAACCAAAGCATGTGTATCTAAGCGTAATGCGAGCAAAGTTCTAAGCAGTTCTAGCAAACAGGCAATAAACATAAACCTTATTACCTAGGATGTCGAGTCTTGCACGTGGAGCGAAGCGTCGTTGTGGATGTCACACCCCAACCGATGGCGGAATCATCGGGGCGCGGCACTGAGCGAAACAGATTGTTCAGTAGTTTCCATAACAACTATCATACAATTCAGTTATATAACACGTCCCATACCGTGTCCCAAATAATAACAAGTTATCATAGAAATCAGCTAAACAATATGGGAACTGTTCCGACAACTCAAATTCTTATTTATTACAGACCGAATTTAAATATTGTTTTAAGACTTCTAGACGGCTAACTATAGATCTTACTGACTACAGGTGCCAGTACAAGATTTACAGATAATTATGGCCCTGGAGCAGGTATGTGGACACTGTCCTAAGGTCACAGGCTCCTAGAAGCTTATTATTGCCTCGCTTCCCTAGCACGCTAGTAGCTTAAACACCTGTCACATACGTTAAAATAAAGTCAATACATATAATGTAAAGGTGAGTACACAAGTTTGATATAGCATATAAAGTTCGAAAAGTTTACGCATAACCAAGCACGTACACAAGGGCAAACGATGCATGTAAATTATCAACATGGGACCATCGATACCAACGACTTCGAGTTGACTGTCCGAGACAGTTCGCAATACATGATTACCACTGTAATCCATGCAGGTAATTGTCCTTAGCAACCCCCGTGTGAACGGGTGCTGAGTCCAAACTATAGTACTACGTTGCTAAAGCAGGTAGATAGCACTCCACGTGTAAACATAATAAACAGCAATCATTTAGACAAGTAATACATGCAAGTAGGTTAGCGTTCAAATAGTTTGTATTGTTTGTGAATTTGATAGATTACGTATGTAACACCCAAAAGTGCTGAAAGCAAAAAGGGATCGAGTATACTCACAGTGGTTGGTTGTGGATTGAAAGGAGCACTGAGAATAGGTTAGCCTGAATAGTTCGATAACAATACAATGAGTAATGCGGAAAAAGTGAACAGTGGAAACTGGATCGGATAGACCATTCGATCGGACAGCTGTTCGATCGAGTGGGCTGTTCGATTGGTTTGAAAGTCCGTTCGAACATCCATTCGATCGGCCGGCTGGCTCGATCGGCTGGTTCCTTCAAGTGGATTGTTTCTTCCTTTGATGAGAAGGATGTGTTTGTGTATGATGGTTTGTACTACCTTTCAAGTTGGCCGATCGAACAGCTGTTCGATCGGTTAGCCCAACCGATCGGCTAGCACTTCATTGTTTTCAAATATGTCACTCGATCGGTTGGCATGTTCGATCGGGTGACATTCCAATGTTTCGAAAGGTCTAAGTGTTTTGAAGTGTAGTATCTCATGATTCGAGTAGTAATGATCACAATCGAGTGGCTCGATCGATCGAATAGAACTCTGTCAATATTACACTTCATGAGTTTGTGGGACTAAGTGCTAGTCGATCGGTTAGCCTAGTCGATCGGCTGGCATAGTCGTTCGGTTGGGCTGTTCGATCGAACAGCCTAGCCGTTCGGCCAGCTTCTCGATTCGGTTAACCTATCACTTAACACTTGGTTATTCCCGTGAATTGTTGATGTTTTAGAGATATTTTGACTACGAGTTGAACCACGAAGCTGAAGTCCCTACTTAGTCTACTGACTCGAGCAGGAATCACCCAAGCTCGGCCAGAGGCGGTTTGGAACTTAAGTTTAACGTTTAACCCGAAATCGGTATATCCCTCGGCAGAACCCGAATCTTGAACCATGTGTTTGTTTAGAATGGTTTATAAATCGGTTCAAGCTTCGTTTTCACCTTTTTGAGTGTAAAAGAGTTGAAAGATAGATGAAAACCCATCTTCCAATCCTTTTCCACCGTGAAATGTTAAGATCTTTGGAAGATTTTAGGTTATTTATGTGGAAATCGGTTAGATCTAAGTTATTCATGGTGGAATGATGCCAAAACTTAGTGTTCTTGAAGAACACATGATGACATCACCCAAGAACACCTAGATCTTGGTGATTTCATGGATGGAATCCAAGTTTTGAAAGATAGAAAGATGGAGAATCGATTTATGAACAAAAACGTACAAGGATTAGAGCGAAATACTTACCGGTTTGAGGGAAATCTGAGATTTAGTGAGAAGAAGAGGCTGGTCGGTCAGAGCTTTTCCAAAAGTGGAAAGTTTGACAAGGACAGCCCTATTTATAGGCTTCCAAAAGAGGAAAGGGTCAGCTGATCGAACAGCATCCCTGATCGAGCGGCTGCCCGATCGAACAGCCTGTTCGATCGGCTAGCCTGTTCGATCAGGTTGCCCTGTTCGATCGGCTTGCCTGGTTTTGAGTGTTTCGCGATGATTTTGATATTTCGACTTCGATGAACGATGATTTGAGAATGATAGAATTCCTAGTCAAATTACTTTTAGTCTCAACTACTATATCTAACATACGAGCATCCTTACAACCATTTCGGGTTCGATTTCCATTGAGTTTGATTCACCTTTGAGTCTTGATTGATTTGATTGATTCACCACACACTTTAACATAAAAGTAAACACGCACAAGTAACACATAAGGCACACACACACGTATAAAAAGTACTAAAATCCCCACACTTGAGTTTGATGATTGATTCGATTCACCTTGGTTATTGATTGATTAGCTTTATTGCGTTGTTACTTCCTATCATTCACAGTCGGTCGTTGATTCACAGTTCGATTATCGGTCAATTAGTTTGATTATACAACACTTACTCCAAATAATATGAAAATCAAAATGAAACTAAAATGAAATTAATCTTCATTGACCTTTAATTCCAATAACAGTCAACTCTTGACTTTGACTTTGACTTTTGGGAGAACACGGGGTGTTACAGTCTCCCCTCCTTTAGGGAATTTCGTCCCGAAATTAGGCCGAGAACCGTACATCGCCGTGTGATTTTACCAATTTGATGCTTCAGATCTATCTGAATAACTGCGGGTACTTGGCCTTCATGTCACTTTCGAGTTCCCAAGTGAACTCCGCGCCTCGTTTGCCTTCCCATCGTACTTTCACAATAGGAATGCGAGAGCGTCTGAGTTGCTTGGTCTGTCGGTCCATGATCTCGACAGGCTTTTCCACGAAGTGTAGCGTCTCATTGACCTGAAGATCGTCGAGTGGCATTATCGCGTCGTGGTCGGCTACGCATTTTCGAAGGTTTGAAATATGGAAAGTCGGGTGGACATTGCTGAGTTCCTCCGGTAATTCGAGTTTGTAGGCAACTTTACCGATCCTTTCCAGAATCTTAAAAGGTCCAACAAATCGAGGCGCAAGTTTCCCTCTTTTGCCGAATCGGACTACTCCCTTCCAAGGGGATACCTTTAGGAGCACGTAGTCGCCAACTGCAAATTCGCGGGGCTTGCGTCGTTTATCGGCGTACATCTTTTGTCTGTCCCGGGCCTTCACCAAATTTTCCCTTATCTGGTGGATCTTGCCAGTCGTTTCTTGCAGAATCTCGGGCCCAGTCAATTGTGAATGACCGACCTCGTGCCATACAATAGGCGAGCGACATCTCCTACCATACAAGGCTTCGAAAGGTGCCATTTCGATGCTGGAGTGATAGCTATTATTGTACGAAAATTCGACCAACGGTAGGTGTTTGCTCCAACTACCACCAAAATCGATAACACACGCACGGAGCATGTCTTCAATAGTACGAATCGTTCTTTCAGTCTGCCCGTCGGTTTGCGGGTGGAATGCGGTACTCAAATTCAGCGTTGTACCAAGAGCTGCTTGAAAAGTTTCCCACAATCTCGATGTAAACCGAGCATCGCGATCAGAAATGATGTCTCGAGGCGTACCATGATTCTTAATGATCTCGTCGGTGTAGATTTGGGCTAGCTTGGCCACCTTGTAGTCTTCTCGTATTGGCAGAAAGTGGGCTGATTTAGTTAGACGGTCGACTATAACCCAAATACTGTCGTGACCTGATGGCGTGGTCGGAAGCTTAGTTATGAAATCCATAGCTATGCTTTCCCACTTCCATACGGGTATCGGCGGTTGTTCGAGTAAGCCTGAAGGTCTTTGGTGTTCAGCCTTGACTCTTGCACAAGTTAAACAGCTACCAACATATAGAGCAATATCCCTTTTCATCCCAGGCCACCAGTACTTGTAGCGAAGGTCCTGGTACATTTTGTCCGCACCGGGATGAATGGAATATCGGGATTTGTGGGCTTCGTTCATGATAATCTTTCGCAAATCTGTCCTCCTCGGAACCCAGATTCGGTCCAGATAATAGAATATCCCGTTGGCTTTGCTCACGAGCTGAGTTCCATCGTGATAGATTCGTTCTTTCTTCAACGTACGCTCGTTAAAGCAAGCGTGTTGTGCTTCGCGGATGAGAGCTTCGAGGTTATACTGAGCCTGGATGTTTCGAACACCTATCACGTAATTCTTTCTGCTGAGGGCGTCTGCAACTACATTCGCCTTGCCTGGGTGATAACGGATCTCACAGTCGTAATCGTTGAGAAGTTCTACCCATCGGCGTTGACGCATATTGAGTTCCCTCTGGTTAAAGATATGTTGTAGGCTCTTGTGATCGGTGAAGATCGTACACCTTGTACCATACAGGTAGTGTCGCCAAATCTTTAAGGCAAAGACAACTGCGCCTAGCTCGAGGTCATGGGTTGTATAGTTCTTCTCGTGGATTTTGAGCTGTCGAGATGCGTAAGCTATAACCTTGTCTCGTTGCATGAGAACACAGCCAAGTCCAAGGTTTGAAGCATCACAATAGACAACGAAGTCATCGCTTCCGTCCGGCAGTGTAAGAACTGGTGCATGGCACAGCATGTGTTTGAGGGTTTGGAAAGCAGTCTCCTGCGCGGTTCCCCACACAAAAGGCTTGTCTTTATGAGTAAGGGAGGTAAGCGGCACAGCAATCTTTGAGAACCCTTCGATGAATCGCCGGTAGTAGCCAGCTAATCCGAGAAAAGAGCGAACTTCTGACGGATTCTTTGGCGTAACCCATCCCTTGACTGCCTCAATCTTTGCAGGATCAACGTGTATACCCCGACTATTCACAATATGACCCAGAAATTGAACCTCCTCCAACCAGAACTCACACTTGGAGAACTTGGCGTAGAGTTGGTTTCCCTGAAGCAACTCGAGAACCAATCGCAAATGTTGCGCATGTTCGGCCCTCGATCTGGAATAAATCAGGACATCGTCGATAAATACAATGACGAAACGGTCTAAGAACGGTTTACACACGCGATTCATCAGATCCATGAAGACCGCGGGTGCGTTGGTCAAACCAAAAGGCATGACAACAAATTCGTAGTGGCCGTATCGGGTTCGAAAAGCGGTTTTGGGTATGTCTTCCTCTTGAATCCGCAACTGATGGTAGCCTGAGCGTAGATCAATCTTGGAGAAACACTGAGCACCTTGTAATTGGTCAAACAGATCATCGATTCTTGGTAAGGGGTATCGGTTCTTGATGGTCAGCTTATTCAATTCCCGGTAATCGATGCACATTCGGAACGACCCGTCCTTCTTTTTGACGAAAAGGACTGGTGCGCCCCATGGAGAAGTGCTCGGGCGAATGAAGCCTTTTTCAAGTAACTCTTGGAGTTGGTTTGAGAGTTCTCGCATCTCAGATGGAGCGAGTCGATACGGAGCTTTGGCCACTGGGTTGGCTCCTGGAACAAGGTCGATTCGAAAGTCGATATCACGACTTGGAGGTAATCCAGGAAGATCATCAGGGAACACCTGAGGAAATTCTCGGACAACGGGAACATCCTTGACTTCAACTTTCCTTTTCTTGTCCGTCTCAGCTACAACAATGTTGGCCAAGAAGGCTCGATATTCCTTGCGGAGATATTTGCGAGCTTGAAGACATGACATGAGCTTGAGATCTTTTGCGGTAGTTTCACCATAAACACATAGAATATCACCACTAGCTAGCACAAAACGAATCATCTTATCGGAACACACAACTTCAGCACGGTTTTCACGAAGAAAGTCCATGCCTACTATGACATCGAAACTTCCGAGTTGCATTGGAATGAGATTAATCGGGAATATATGGCTGTTGAGCTCGAGAGTACAATCACGGAGCACAGAATCGATAGCAATGGTTCTTCCAGTAGCGACTTCCACTTCGAAGGGTGACGAAAGATAAGAGCGCTTACGTCTAAGAAGTTTCTCAAACTCAAATGACACAAAGCAGTTATCGGCTCCAGTATCAAACAAACATGATGCATATATACCATTCACAAGGAACGTACCATTGACCACGTTGTTATCAGCTTGAGCCTGGCGTGCGTTGATGTTGAAAGTTCTGGCGTGGGCGGCTTGTTGTTGAGGCTGCTGTTGTTGTTGCTGGGGTTGTTGAGCTTCTTGTTTCACCACTCTGTTCGGGCACCGGTTTGCGAAGTGGTTAGGGTCACCACATGCAAAGCAGGTCCGAACATTGTTTGCCGGGGCCTGTGCAGCTTGAGGAGCTTGAGGGGCAGGTAGCAGGGCTTGGTTAACAGCGGCTTGAGCTTGCGTTTGACGAGGACCATAGCGGCAATTCGCAGTGAAATGCCCGTAAACGTTGCAGTGGACACAGAAACGGCAGGCCACACCCACCGGGTGATGATAAGAACATGTAGCACAGAGTGGGTGGGGGCCGGTGTACGCACGCTTAGCTGGCGGCGCATTGATCACTGGCGCAGTGCGCTGTGGTTGTTGCTGTTGTGGCGGTACTGACTGAAGAGGAGCAGCATTGGTTGCGGCGGCGCAACTCTTGTTCTTCTTTCTTCTTCTCGAGGACTTGGAGGCTTGAGCAGTAGGGTTGTCGGTTGATGCGGCAGTAACTTGATGCAACGACTTGGATGGCTTATCCCAGACACCAGCCTTAACTCGCTTGTCATTAATCTCGGCAGCGAGTAGGTAGGTTTCCTCGATTGATGCGGGTTTGGCGGCGAACACGTAATCTGCAACACAATCCGGAAGAGCACGGATGTATTTCTTGATGGTCATCTCGGGAGTCTTGACCTGGTCTGGGCAGATAATGCTCAGTTGTTTGAAACGGGCGGTGAGACCAGCGTTGTCGCCCTCCTTCTGCTTGATGGTCCAGAACTCATCCTCCAACTTTTGGCGTTCGTGGGGAGGACAGAACTCGTCCAGCATGATAGCCTTCAGTTCCTCCCACGTCAGCTCGTAGGCAGCGTCGTTCCCGCGCTTATTCCTTTCGGCTGTCCACCAGTCCAATGCCCGCGACTGGAAGACACCGGTAGCATTGAGAGTTCGAAGATGATCCGGGCATCCGCTTTGACGAAGGGTAACTTCCACAGAGTCAAACCAGTGAAATAAGCCTGTAGGACCCTCTTCACCGGTGAACTCCTTCGGTCCACATGCCTTAAATTGCTTGAAACTGAACGGAGCTTTGCTGGGTTCAGTGAGGGTTCGGGATTCTTCCGACGACTTGCTGGTGTTTTCGTACACCTCACTGACAGCTTTCGCTACAGACCTTGAGATGAGCTTGGCGAGACGTCGGTCTCTCTTCTCCTGACGGGAAAGGTTTTGGCGAATTCTTGATGATGACGACATGGTCTGCAATAGACATCGCCATAGGGCTCAACACAACGAATTCGAATCTCGCACGTCTTAGTTTACTAAAGCTTAGAATCACGTCGCATCTCACGTCACGTAACACATATAAACACATAAGCTCACAATCATAGAGGCACATAAGCACAGAAGCAATTAGAGCACATAAGCAATTAAGCAAATAGAGCACTTAATTTCCTAAACACGTACGCACTTTTATCACAGAGGCGGTCAGAAAACAGAAACCTATAACCACAAGTCGAGTGTCGTTCGTTTTGCATATCGGATAGCATCACATTGTATCGTCTAACTTAGTCGTATAGCGTAGCATAGCACACTGGTTTCGTTTAGATCACATCAATAGGGGTTTGAATCGAGATGGGATAGTAACAAAGGTCACGCAGATTGATAACAAATGGAGCAATCAACGAATCTTAAAACACGTAAACAGGTAAATCATATAAAATCAACAAAGCAACACTCAAAATCGGAAAATGGATTGTCTGCGGCTACTAGACTTTGACTAACCGTGGCAATTTAACTATTCACAGTTGACTTGTCGTCACTTTCGACTCTAGGGGACATGTTTCTGCCTCGATTCTTGGGCATTATGCATGCACATTCTAGGCCATACTCGTGAGTTCAGGTCATTGGAGTCCGTCAACTGCCTTGGCGAGATAAAATAAAGTCGGAATAACTGCCAAGGTTAGGGTTTCACCCCTAGCTTAGCAATTTCTTCCTTGTTTTAAGAAAAATTTAGAGGAAAGTTTTTATCAAATTACGGGTTTCAGCCCTGATTTGGTATAATTCTCCCCCGTTTGTTGATAGAAATTCGCACAAGATAATTGGCGAAATTTGTAATTTAGGCAGGAATTCGCGGGTTTCACTCCTAATCCCGTCCAAACTACAAAATTTGGCTCGGAGTTCGGATGTAATGATAGAATAGAAGGAAACAACATAAAATAAGCACATAAACTTGGTCTCTTGGTTCCTAACTATAGTCTAGGTCTCTAAGACAGCGATCCGGACTAGATCGTGTCTAACCTAATTCCCTATAGTTATGGCTCTGATACCAATCTGTCACACCCCAACCGATGGCGGAATCATCGGGGCGCGGCACTGAGCGAAACAGATTGTTCAGTAGTTTCCATAACAACTATCATACAATTCAGTTATATAACACGTCCCATACCGTGTCCCAAATAATAACAAGTTATCATAGAAATCAGCTAAACAATATGGGAACTGTTCCGACAACTCAAATTCTTAATTATTACAGACCGAATTTAAATATTGTTTTAAGACTTCTAGACGGCTAACTATAGATCTTACTGACTACAGGTGCCAGTACAAGATCTACAGATAATTATGGCCCTGGAGCAGGTATGTGGACACTGTCCTAAGGTCACAGGCTCCTAGAAGCTTATTATTGCCTCGCTTCCCTAGCACGCTAGTAGCTTAAACACCTGTCACATACGTTAAAATAAAGTCAATACATATAATGTAAAGGTGAGTACACAAGTTTGATATAGCATATAAAGTTCGAAAAGTTTACGCATAACCAAGCACGTACACAAGGGCAAACGATGCATGTAAATTATCAACATGGGACCATCGATACCAACGACTTCGAGTTGACTGTCCGAGACAGTTCGCAATACATGATTACCACTGTAATCCATGCAGGTAATTGTCCTTAGCAACCCCCGTGTGAACGGGTGCTGAGTCCAAACTATAGTACTACGTTGCTAAAGCAGGTAGATAGCACTCCACGTGTAAACATAATAAACAGCAATCATTTAGACAAGTAATACATGCAAGTAGGTTAGCGTTCAAATAGTTTGTGTTGTTTGTGAATTTGATAGATTACGTATGTAACACCCAAAAGTGCTGAAAGCAAAAAGGGATCGAGTATACTCACAGTGGTTGGTTGTGGATTGAAAGGAGCACTGAGAATAGGTTAGCCTGAATAGTTCGATAACAATACAATGAGTAATGCGGAAAAAGTGAACAGTGGAAACTGGATCGGATAGACCATTCGATCGGACAGCTGTTCGATCGAGTGGGCTGTTCGATTGGTTTGAAAGTCCGTTCGAACATCCATTCGATCGGCCGGCTGGCTCGATCGGCTGGTTCCTTCAAGTGGATTGTTTCTTCCTTTGATGAGAAGGATGTGTTTGTGTATGATGGTTTGTACTACCTTTCAAGTTGGCCGATCGAACAGCTGTTCGATCGGTTAGCCCAACCGATCGGCTAGCACTTATTGTTTTCAAATATGTCACTCGATCGGTTGGCATGTTCGATCGGGTGACATTCCAATGTTTCGAAAGGTCTAAGTGTTTTGAAGTGTAGTATCTCATGATTCGAGTAGTAATGATCACAATCGAGTGGCTCGATCGATCGAATAGAACTCTGTCAATATTACACTTCATGAGTTTGTGGGACTAAGTGCTAGTCGATCGGTTAGCCTAGTCGATCGGCTGGCATAGTCGTTCGGTTGGGCTGTTCGATCGAACAGCCTAGCCGTTCGGCCAGCTTCTCGATTCGGTTAACCTATCACTTAACACTTGGTTATTCCCGTGAATTGTTGATGTTTTAGAGATATTTTGACTACGAGTTGAACCACGAAGCTGAAGTCCCTACTTAGTCTACTGACTCGAGCAGGAATCACCCAAGCTCGGCCAGAGGCGGTTTGGAACTTAAGTTTAACGTTTAACCCGAAATCGGTATATCCCTCGGCAGAACCCGAATCTTGAACCATGTGTTTGTTTAGAATGGTTTATAAATCGGTTCAAGCTTCGTTTTCACCTTTTTGAGTGTAAAAGAGTTGAAAGATAGATGAAAACCCATCTTCCAATCCTTTTCCACCGTGAAATGTTAAGATCTTTGGAAGATTTTAGGTTATTTATGTGGAAATCGGTTAGATCTAAGTTATTCATGGTGGAATGATGCCAAAACTTAGTGTTCTTGAAGAACACATGATGACATCACCCAAGAACACCTAGATCTTGGTGATTTCATGGATGGAATCCAAGTTTTGAAAGATAGAAAGATGGAGAATCGATTTATGAACAAAAACGTACAAGGATTAGAGCGAAATACTTACCGGTTTGAGGGAAATCTGAGATTTAGTGAGAAGAAGAGGCTGGTCGGTCAGAGCTTTTCCAAAAGTGGAAAGTTTGACAAGGACAGCCCTATTTATAGGCTTCCAAAAGAGGAAAGGGTCAGCTGATCGAACAGCATCCCTGATCGAGCGGCTGCCCGATCGAACAGCCTGTTCGATCGGCTAGCCTGTTCGATCAGGTTGCCCTGTTCGATCGGCTTGCCTGGTTTTGAGTGTTTCGCGATGATTTTGATATTTCGACTTCGATGAACGATGATTTGAGAATGATAGAATTCCTAGTCAAATTACTTTTAGTCTCAACTACTATATCTAACATACGAGCATCCTTACAACCATTTCGGGTTCGATTTCCATTGAGTTTGATTCACCTTTGAGTCTTGATTGATTTGATTGATTCACCACACACTTTAACATAAAAGTAAACACGCACAAGTAACACATAAGGCACACACACACGTATAAAAAGTACTAAAATCCCCACACTTGAGTTTGATGATTGATTCGATTCACCTTGGTTATTGATTGATTAGCTTTATTGTGTTGTTACTTCCTATCATTCACAGTCGGTCGTTGATTCACAGTTCGATTATCGGTCAATTAGTTTGATTATACAACACTTACTCCAAATAATATGAAAATCAAAATGAAACTAAAATGAAATTAATCTTCATTGACCTTTAATTCCAATAACAGTCAACTCTTGACTTTGACTTTGACTTTTGGGAGAACACGGGGTGTTACAGTGGATCGTTGAGAGCACTGTTCTGGTTATAGTCCGGTTTTAATAAAAACGTTTTCCCATATTAAAACCAAGTTCTCTATAACCAATGGCTCTGATACCAATCTGTCACACCCCCAAAATCCACCCGCGGAGTACCACCGCTTGGGAGCGTGACTGACCAGGATCAAGCCATCAATCATATCAAACCATAGCAATTAATAATAGAAGTAATTAACGTAAGTCACCATGACATGATTGATGTTTCAAAACCAAATACTGTTTTAAGTAGCGGAAGCAATGTAAAGTAAACCCAAATAAAGTTATAAGTTCAATAATGTTCGTGATCCATCTGCCACAACGACCTGCTCCTTCCTTGTGCAAACTCCATAATGTACCTAAGGTCCTGCAAGGCATGCAGCAAATAGTCAACAAACTAGTTGAGCGAGTTCACAGAAAGTAAGTTCATAACGTAATGCATAAGTATAGCTAGTGGGGGCTTCCCATACTAGTGTGTACTAAAGGTGGGGGCTTCCCATGTTCATCCTGGTTAATGAGGGCTTCTCATTAACGGTACTTACTAGACTAACTTCCGACCATGTGTTCTTCTTTACCGAGAACAGGAAAACGTACAGGGTCACGTAGGCTTTACGTGACGTGCCCTTCCCCGAGGACAGTGGTACGCGTGGGGGCTACGTAGGCTTTACGCAGCGTGGCCTTCCGACCTGGAAGCCAGTGAATGGTATTGGGTTACGTAGGTTTTACGTAACGTGTCCTTCCCGACCCGGGAGACATATGGCAAAAGATCTGGGTTACGTAGGCTTTACGTAACGTGTCCTGACTAACCTGAGGACGATGGTCTATAGTCTGGTATATGCGTAAGTACGAGTAATCATTCCACATTCATCATGTCCAACCCAATTCCCAACCCGGGAATCCCATGCCTTGGCTGTGTGAACTCACCTTGGTTTGCTCGGCAGATACACAAGGAATATAAGTAGCAAGTAAATAGTCAACCACGTCCTATCATGGTTATTATACGAGTCAGGTTCGTATATAGCACGTATATAGTAATCACGTATAGTCATGGCAAACATGTACGCACGTAAGCAGATAAGACATAGCATGTGAGGATCCAATTGTCTAAGTCCAACAATACCCAGCCCAATAGCATAACAGCCTAGATTCTCACTCGGCCCAAATAGTTAAACGTATACCGGTCCAGTAGCAAACAGTCCACAATTCAAATCGTTGGGCTCAATAGATTGGGCCCGTAACAGTGAAGGCCCAACAGTGTGCGTGTAAATGATGGTCTCGACTCGCAACGGGGTTACGAGTCGCAACGGAGATCTCGAGTCGTAACGGCTGGATACGAGTCGCAACAAGTGGTCTCGGCTCATCATGGTTTGGTTACGAGTCGCAATCTGACTCGCAACCATGATTGCGGCTTGTGCTGTTCGTGGTCTCGAGTGGGGTTCCGACTCGCAATCCGAGTCGCAACCGAACGTGTAACCGGTTTCCATAATTTTAGTCCATTAAACCCCGTGATTTCAGCTAACAGTTTGGTCAGTTCGGTAACCAGATCAATTAACATAATTTTCAACAAATCATTAGCATGATATCAATCAAACACAACAATTGCAACACAAATTCATAAGAACCCTAATTATATCATGCATGAACACATCTAACAATTCATGAACAAACCAACATTCAAGTTAACCCGATGCATACTATAGCCAATTACTTGATCATTCGGTAAAACCACAAGATCATCGAAGATCATGCATTCATATATATCCGATTTATGTCCAAGTCAATCACATAATCATAATATATCATAAAAGCCGATTTCCTTATATCTAAACATTCGGTTCTAAGTTAACCACAACTACAAACTGATTATATAACAATCAATTCGAGGACCAACATAACCCCAATATCTAACCGGCCCTAGTTCATCATCATGCAAATTCTAATCGGTTCGATCTAAGCATGTAATCAAAACATCACTTAACGCACAAGCATAAACATCATACTAACCGATTACAAGAAGGAGAGTGTGATCCGATCGAGATGATGGTCCTGCCGTCGAGTTCTAAGCAAGCCGAGAGAGAGCAAAGCTTCTAGGGTTTGTGTGTGTGTGTTTGTGATTTGCAAAAGTGGTAAAACAAAACCCCTAAACTCGGTTTTGTGTTGCGAGTGGGGAGTGGGCCGAGCCCACTCGGTTGTCTAATGGACCCGAGAACAAGGAGTGGCCCAAAGGGCTTTGTGTGGCCGGTTCACATACATACGACATACATACACACATAATGCATATAACATAACATATATCATGAGATCAATTAATCATTCGGGTTTATAAAATCACATATCGTGCACAAACGTTACATCAAAGCAAGTCTAAAGTTCGAGTTGTCACAAAACACACGTTTTTACAAACTAGCAGACATAAGTATTTATATTTTCTATGCTAAAAAAATATCATTAAGGTCACATAAGTACCTGATTATCCGAGATGTCATAATTAAAACTTTTGAAAAAAGGGAAAAAAGAAACCACAATTTGACTCCACTCGGTTCGAAACAAAATCTACAAAGCATTCATAAAATTAATCGCGAAAACATATTATATTTGACCTGGTTCGTTTCCCAAAAAAGTTTACGTCGAAACATACACCAACTCAATTTATACCAAAACGCACATAAAAATATGCACGTAAAAATGTTTTTTTTAACAAAAACATATTATATATGACCTGACTCGTTTCCAGAAAAAAATTATGTTGAAACGTAGAGCAAATCGAATTTATACCGACACGTAAATAAAAATATGCATGTCAAAATTTAGTTTTTCTTAAGTGAGATATAGCGGTAAACTTGAAACAAAGTATTAGTAAAAAAACTTAATAGGTTGAATACGTTCGTAAAATCGTGCCAAGTAGCACTAATGTCACGCCACTGTCAACAACCACCAACGTCAGAAAAGCTCGTAAAAATAAAATAAAATAAGTAAAAAATAACACCGAACGAAAACCAACATAAAATCGTTGAACCACGCACGCCCGTTGCGGCGTGTTAATGCGAAGAAATTAGACAGAAACGTAAAACGCAGAAAATAATAACTAAGTTGATATAGGACCCGCACGTTGCGAAGAACTTGTCAAACGGGAAAAACAGACGAAAAACGTTGAACCCCACACGCACGTTGCGACTTGTTAACTCGCAAAATTTAGAAAAAAAATGTAAAACGAAAACTTGCGAGAGATGAAAAGTATGAGAGACCAAATTAAAAATAAAAAATATTAGGGTTAAATTGCAAAATATGAAAAACTTTGGATAAAGAGTAAAAAAGTCATTGGAGTTAAAATTCAAAAGATAAACCTCTAGGTTAAAAGTAAAAAATGTTTTTTTAACTCACAATGCATATATTATAACAATATAAAAAAAGAAAGTGTTTCTGAAATTTTTTAGTCTACGTAAATATGATATTAGGAAACATCCATTTCATTTACTTTGATTTAAATGAGATGTTTAAGAAACAAAAGTATAAATAACAGGAAGGTTCGTTTCTTGTTGTTTGTTTTCGTTTCAGCTCCTTGCTGGGTTCTATATATATATATAGAAGTTTTGCCGTTTAAAAAAAAAAAAAAATCAGGAAGGTTCGTGCAAACTTAAACTATATTTGAATTACTCGTTATTAACACATGTAATTACACCTATAAGACTTAGGAAACGGGAGCAGTTGACTTTGTTTATATAAAGATCTACCAAGTACCAACAACACACTTGCATTATCAATCTCTTCTATACAAGTTTCCAAATAACCAAAAGTTAACAACACAACACAACACAACACTCCATTCTTCGTAACACACACAAAATGGTAGTCCCGCCGCACACGACCCCCGGACCCGCTGGGAATCCCTCTGGAAATCATGACTACTTATTCGTAGTCGGATTCGTGTGCACATTCCTCCTCCTAATCACCATCACCTACGTTTCTTGCAGGCGTAAGAACTCTAGGTCACTACCTCCACCCTCCACGACCGCCTCTAACAACGACATTATAAGATTCACTCGGGGTCTTGATGACCACGTCATTGTAACTTTCCCGACATTTGTTTACTCCGAAACAACAACGACGCCAGATCACAAGATCATTGAGGATGAAAACGGCTCCAATTGCTCTATATGTTTGGAGGATTATAAACCATTAGACGTTGTTAGGTTGTTTCCGGAATGCAGTCACGTGTATCACGTGAGCTGCATAGATACATGGTTGAAGACTCATCCTACTTGTCCGATGGAGTGGCGGACCCAAGAATTTTTTCATAGGGGTGCGAAACATTTTTAAAAATTTTAGGCCCCAAGGTATATAAGTAAAAAAAATTAGTTTGTATCGGGTCGGTTCGAGTCGGGTCAAGTCGATCAAGTAAAACAAAAGAACATCAAACTAAAACTAAATGGTTGATATGGTCCTCTTAGTATATATGGCCTTCTAATCTCATCTCGTTGATTCACGTTATATGATTCAATCGGCTTGAGATTATAAGGATCCGAAGGAAGAGTATCCACATCAACGAATTCGGAAGATGTATCAACTTTCCTCTTGAATCGCGCCATAACGTCCCTACTCATGGTTCCTATCGGCTATAACAAACAAATTGATCTATAAGTTCATGGCTCCATAACATATTACATAATGTATCAAGTATTCAATTCAAACATTAGAAATCATAATGTAAATCACACTAAAAATCATCTAAACATCATATACACCATTAAAAAAAAACCCAAACATCAGGTCTGATCGTATATAACCCACCACAAAAAGACAAAATATCACCATCATCACTAACAAAATATAAATATATAACCCACCACAAAATAAAATATCATCACTAACAAGAAGCATATGACTCCTGCCATCAAAAAATCACTTCCGGTGGCTACCGGTTCCGTCCCACCCCACCAAAAATCAACCAAAAATCATCAAAAATAACAAAGAAAATTACATGTGTTCGATCGGCGGTGGTATGATGACTGATTAAGGTGGTATGCGGCTGCTGTTGTCGCTGATGTTCTGATCGCTGGCGTGCGTGCAGGGATGATAGAGAGCGAGAGAGAATATGTAAGGGTTTTGGGCTTTTTTATTTTATTTTAGTTTGAAATATTGTTGATTTGTTGGGTTTGTTTATTGGGCTAAGACTTAGTAGTGGGCTAGTTAAAGGTATTGGGTATTTGAGTTTAGTTATTTATGTATTAAAAATTATATAATTTAGGTAGTGGTTTTAAAAAAAAAAATAAGAGTTTACTAAAAAAAATACACTTTTTACCTAAGGGGTGCGGACAAAAAAAATCCAAGGGGTGCAGACGGAAAATTCCAAGGGGTGCGGACGAAAAATTTCAAGGGGTGCGGACGGGATTTTCGACGGAACTTAGCACTAAAATTTTTTTTCCCGGGGGTGCGCCCGCCCACCTTGGGCAACCCTTAAGTCTGCCCCTGGTCCGATGTGTCGCAACTTTGCCGGTGATGATACTCCAATAGTTCGTTAGTGATTCAAATTTGCCGTTAAAAATAGATATCAACTTAGATCCCGTATATTTATAATTAATGTAGAATGTAAGAATATTTTATGCTTTGTATATTCACTACGATCCCTTTATAAATCAATTGTCTGCATTCAACCCTACCCCGTATTCTGGATTATAACCACTAGCGGTGACATATTGGAGGTCGCTACTAGTGACCATATTTCTTGTAGTGAAACAAGCGACTAGTGATCTCTCTTCTAACAATTATTCTAAGCAAAGGGAACCATTTTTTTCTGTTGATTTTAACATTGATTTGAACTTCTATCGTCCGAATAAACATTTGATTCTAAGGGAGATGTTTAACTTGATGATATTGTCTTCTTTATCAAATATAATGTCATACAACATACTTTACATTCAGTATAATATCACATGTATCTAACAAAAAATTATACTATCAACTTTTTTAATACATGATACTTATAATATCTCTTGGAACTTGTATTTAGATACGAGATTTTAAAGTGTAAGAATATATATCTGTACTACAGAAAGGATAAAAAGGTAACTTTATAAAGATTTTAAGGTTAAGTAATTACTAACTCTTAAAGCATATGGTTCAATCATTTATAATACATTGGTGACTTTTAAAAGAACTATCTTCAAAATTTGTTAAGAGCCATAACTTTTTTCATATGTTAATATTTTTGAAAACTTATACTATAAAAATGAACGTTTTACTTTTTTTAATTTAAGGTATGGTATTGCTATAGTTTTTTTAATAAAAAATAAAATAACATATTATGTAATTACTAATGTTTATGTGACACTCCTCTAGTGTGTGCATATGTCATGGTTGCGTTATATTTAATAGAATACCTAATTTTTGTTTGATTTTCACATATCTATGTGATTTTATGAAATTATCATCTTATTCACTTTAATTAATCTGAAATGTTAAAGAAATATTTATTTAGAGATAACAAGAAACCCAAAATCTGAATGTTAAAGAAACATTTATATAGATAGCTAGAAACCCAAATTCATGTTATAGGCTTGGGTTCAGGCTTGTTTAAGCTTGGCTTGTTTGAGGTTTTGTGTTTTTTATTTTTTATTTTTTTTTTTATTTTTTTTGAGCTGAGCTCGAGTAATTTGGCTCGTTTGCATCCCTACCATTTACTCTAGTCTAGCTTGTTTTGTGTTCGAGACCAGTGTTCAAAATCTGTTCGTGAACAACTGAATTTTCTTAACGAACGAACACAAACATAAACTTATGTTGATGTTCATTCGATTCGATTACAACCCTAAATATTGAGTGTTTGAAAGGCTTTCATAATAACTAGTTTTCATCTTTGTGCCTTGTTAGTTTTAACTATACATTTTTTGGGCAATCATTTTGTTTGATTCAAACTATTTTAAATAATTCATGTTCGCTATCATTTATATTCTAAACAGCTAATTGGAATATACCTTTTCACAAAACCAAAGAGATATCGACGGTTAATTATCATTGCCTATTATTTATGGGTAGTTTGTTTTTCATTAATCTCTCATTATAGCAGTATGGGGCATCACCCTCATGCCATCTCAGAAATAGAACAATAACGTCTTCATGACCATACCACCGGCACCATCATAGGGGCGGTATGTGGTTGGAATAGCGAACAATAGCGAGATGTCTGTGTGTGAAGAAAATGAGGCTTTACCCCATGCATTTGTCTTATTGACCGGACATTTTTAAATTGGTGTTTTATTTTAACTTTTTTCATTGTTTTTAGATGAAAAAAGCATTTGTACATTTGTAATCAGACAAATAAAAAACTTGTGCTTAATGGTTGTTTAGACCATGTGTAGTGGTACACATAAATAATGCTCCCACCCATTGGCATTGTACGACACGTGTCATCCCAGCCAGCAAAGGGGCATTATGGGCGTTTTTCACAAATAGGCGTAGTGGGATAATGCCCAATAATGCCCCATCAATGATTAACCAGTTATTTAAAAAAAATAAAAATAAACTAAATAATATTTGTTGGAATATTCTTATTGGGCAAACAAGAATTGAGAAAGCATGCATGTGGCGTGATTTAAATAACGCGCAGGAGCAATTTTTTGAAAAAAACGCCTAAACACGCCTAGGTGTAGTGGGGGGCGGGCGTGTTTGGGCGTTATTGGTGAGGAAAAACGCCAAAATTAATGCCACTACGGATGGTCTTATACGTAAATGATGCAAGAACAAATAAATGAACATGGGTAAAAATGACATACCATGATAGGAGGTTTACCTGACTTTCCAACCTAAATTTCTTCATATGAACCTTGATTTTGACTTTGTCGGTTTCCCTCAAATTCATGATTTTAGTTGATTATGTTTTGATTCTAAGTCGTCCGTAGTGGGGTGGCAACCCAAGCAAACTCACCATTTTAATCTCGCCAAACCAAAGCGGCATGGGTGCTAACGGCAGTGAGCCCTTTTGGGTGCTATATGTTAACGAGTGGGGGGATTGGGGTGTGGTGGGGCCACGCTTTTCTCCAACCAATCAATCAAATCACTCAACTCACATGTTTATAACAAAAAAATAATTATGTTTTTAATTAAACTAGGTTTTAAGAAGTTCGCCGCGTTGCGGCGAATTTCTTTTGTTATTTAGTCTGTGTTTACATGTGTTTTGAAATCACTACAAGCTTGTTGCGAACGGAACTGCTGAAAAAAATATAAAGAAAATGTAGAAAAAAAATACTAAAAGATAACCGAAAGAAAATCAACCAAAAAAGTTGTATGGTAACGATGTTGTTCGTATGAAACTCGTGGTCAGAGATGAGCAAATTGTTCTGGGTACCGATACCAAATTTGCAGAACCGAAAGATCTTAAGTACCAATTCGGTACCGACTTTTGGCGTTCTTGTTACCGGTTCACTACCGTTTTTTACCTTCATATACCGGTACCGTAACCGGTATTTTCGGTATCAGTACCGATTCTGTATCGGGTGGCACCGAGCTCATCCCTACCCCTGAAACTAAAAAAAAGAAAAAATTAAAAGTTGAAAAAATCAACAAAAAAAGTTGTACGATACCGTTGTTCGTACGGTAACCATGATCAGGGATGAGCAAACGGTACCGTTGTTCGTATGGTAACCAAAATATTTCCAATATCAATTCGGCACCAACTTTTGGCGTTTTCTGTATTAGTGTCGGTTTTTACCTTCATGTACTGATACCGAACAGGACCGTCCCGGTATTTTCGATACCAATACCGGTTCTATACCGGTTGATACCAATCTTATTCCAACCCCTAATATTAAAAAAAAGAATTAAAGTTAAAAAGTAAAGAAAGTAACTATTATTATAATATCAAATAATAAAAGTATTAAAAAACTATATATTATTATAATTTTAAAATCACTATTCATTTCATTTCTAATATTAATATATAGTAAAGTAATAATTAATACGCTCTTGTGATGTTGTTAAGTTAGACGTGAATCTACAACATTTTCACTTAAAAAAAATAATAAAAAAACAACATAGTCAGTCTATTAAACGTAAATCAATGTACTTAATTAATTCAAGTCTTAAGTCACTCGTATCATCTCAATTTTAATTTCTTAAGATTTTAAAATATCTACATAATAGATTTTTACCAACTTTATTTATCTTTCCGGCTCTTTTTAACACAAATTCAAACATATAAAAACAAATCGAAATGCTAAAAAGAAAATGTCAAATTAATCATATAAAAAGTCTTCCTCCGGCTCGACCGTTACCTTTACCCCCCAATCATCATCCAAAGTATACACAAATAACCACATCCAACGGTCCAAAATCATCTCCACTCCAGCTAACGGTGGACCTCGTCTCACCCAATCCCCACAAAATTTAAAAAATACACCCCCGTAAATTTTATAGCCGTTGAGCCGATAAAACAGCCAATAACAACCTTAACATTCTTCATTTGATCATAATCCCCATTTGATTCATCAAGAAATTATATGTTGTTGACCAATATATACATACACTTTTTGTATATATAGGTCAGGAAGAAGAATAATAAGAACATGAATGGTGTGAAGGGGAAGTTCTTGAAGAAACTGAAGACGATTAAGACGGTCGGGTACTTGCAACCCGATCGAATTCTCCATGTCGATGCAGCCGGTGTGCTTATCGATAAATTCTTTGCGAAGTCGAGCGATAAATCTGAAAAAGAATTAACGCAGATTGAAAACAAGAAGAGTGTTTTAGAGCAAGAATATGAAGTTATTGATGTGTTGGAGCTCATGAAGGATCTTGAAGATGAAGATGAAGATGTTCGAGTTCGACCCGTGAGTGACACGGGTTATGTTGAAGAGGATAAAGAAAATGTTCGACCCGTGAGTGATACGGATTATGTTGAAGAGGATAAAGAAAATGTTGGACCCGTGAGTGACGCGGGTGTGAAGCCGAAGGCGGGGAATGGGAACTCGAAAAGTTTCGGTGATACTCCGTTGTCGAAAACTGACATCTCGTCTTTTCGGCCACCGGATTTGGATTCCGACACGCTTTTTGACCCGAATCTTTTGGCGGCTTTTCGACTGGCGGTTGAGGAGTTTAAAGCTCAAGAAGAAAAGAGGCGAAATCGAGTTTTACGGGACATTGAACACGAGTTAGATCAAAATCTGGATGGCGAAAGGCCGCTTAAAACGCCGAAATTGGAAGAAATCGATAATCCCCTTTTGGATTTCGAGAAGATCTGTCCGCCTGGAGGAAGCGATTCGGTGATTTTTTACACAACAGGACTCAGAAGCATCCGAAAGACATTCGAAGATTGCTCTAGTATTCGATTCCTACTCGAGAGTTTTAAGGTATTATATCACGAACGAGATCTATCGATGCACCTGGATTTCCGAGATGAACTATTTCGGATACTGGGAGGAAAGATGGTCCCACCAAGGTTGTTTATCAAGGGGAGGTACATCGGAGGAGCAGAGGAAGTGTTGCGATTGCACGAACAAGGGAAGTTCTGCCCACTTTTGGCTGGAATTCCGTTAAACACGTCGGATGGGCCCTGCGAAGGCTGTGCTGGAGTTCGGTTTGTAATGTGCATAAGTTGCGATGGGAGTCGAAAGGTGGATTCGGGTGACGGATTGTTGCGCGAGAAGTGTATGAAATGTAACGAAAATGGTTTGATCATATGTCCCGTTTGCTGTTGAAATACTTTTGGTTACTTGTATCGAGTGTGTTTTCATTGTTGACTATTCTTTTATTAATTTCAATTGGACTGTTAGATAATACTTGTATAGATTTATATGAGTATTAGACACTTACATTTACATATTAGATGTTAGGCTAATAGCCATTGCTGCTTAAACCGAAGAGCAGCTAGTGTGGTGAAACTCGATTTGAAGCCGATGATGAACTACGGTAGTCGATGATGCCATCAACCCTTTTTTCAGATCGGCCTGCAATTCCCTTATCGGGATCGCAGACAAAAAGCTCTTAATATACTCCTTGCACGACTCTTTTCCTTTGCACACGATCTCATTCTCATTACTTACAACTGCTGAGGCAGTCTCGATAACTTGACTCTCGTTGACTTTCTCAGCGTCCAGTTTCTCATTTGACTTTTTAGTATCTACCGGTAGTCTCTCAATTACAGATTCTTTGTCGAACTTCAACATGTAAGCCTGATCGCATCCCTCATATAGCCTCTCTCCCAACGTGTCAATAATATAATATGCGTCGCGTTCGACTTTCAACACAAAAAAATGGTCGTTCCAGCTTACAATGTAAACCAACGGGTTCATGCTGTCGGTGTAAGTTGACCCGATATTAGTGATTTCGTCCCATATGCTATCAAATGACATAGCACCGTCAAGAAAATGAAGATCGATCTCTTTAATCTCTTCGGGTTGAAAGAATCCGATGAATGATTTTTCAGGGACTACAGCGAGATTTCGGATCTTCGCTTGAAGGACCGTTTCTAAGTCAAAATGTTTATCTGGAAACCGTTCCATATAAACTTCATTTCCGCAAAGATTTCTCCATTCTAATGAACCATCTCGGATTAAGCTATCGAGTTGTGACTTGATTGGCATTTCGTTCAAGTTGTTTTGGAACCAGTCAGCTATAACCGCGACTAAAGCGGTGCATGCACTCTCACCAGCGGCTCGTTCACTTCTTTGGTCAATTGAAGCAAAGAAAACTTGGGTCTCAAGTTTCATGTGCCCCTCTCTGCTTATCACTTCTTTCTTCTCCCAGCTACCTACCGCAAACTTATCGTCTCCAAATTCGGAGATTGAAGATCGGTTTGTATTCGTGTCCACGTCACTTTTACGCTGCAGCCACGTTTATAACCAAAAGTCAAATAAAATGCCATTTTCGCATCTGGATCCAAAAGGTTTGAAATCTTGCCATTTTTATCGGCTTGTTAACTCCATCCATTTTTCTCCGTTAAGTCAGGGGTATTTTCGTCTTTTTGTTAACTTAAAGGGTAATTCGGCCTTTTTCACTTTATGTACAAGCAGTTAGAATAATGTACAAGACCGAATTGCCCTTTAAGTTAACAAAAAAAGACGAAAATACCCCTGATTTAACAGAGAAAATGGATGGAGTTAACGAGCAGGATGAAAATGGCAAGATTTCAAACCTTTTACTCTATATTTATTAATTTAAAGATAACCTTATATCAAGATTTGGTAAAAAAAAACTACCTCATCGGAAGAACTCAGCATCCTGCGATCAAAATCGATATCGTCCCCGCCTTCTTCTCCAGAATCTTTTTTCAAAAGCGGTTCGCCTCTGATCTTCGGAGATCTAAAACTCAACTTTCGTTTCCTCCACGTGAAGATGCTTCGTTTCGGGATTTGTGCTTCTAAAGGATCGATAATAGATTCATTGGAATACTCGCTTTCTTCTTTATAATTCCGGTAGTATATCCAATCTTCATCTTCACTAGAGCTCGAATTAAAGTAAGATAACCCTCCAGCATGATTTGCGTAAGCGAGAGTTCCATAACTGAAAGATTTTCTAACAATAGAGTCTTCATCTTTGACTTCCTCTGAGTCAACTTCATCTGTTTCAAGTGATTCTGTGTCAAATGGGTAGTCGGCATCGTAACCTCTGACCGAGCTTTTTCCATCGCTACATTCTTCTTCATGACATGCTTTTTTAGCTCGATTGACTGATATAGCCCTGAAGATTTTGACTTTCTGAAGACCAGCTTTAAGGCCCGAGGGCTCATCTTGCATATTACCCGTTGATAATGGAAGCGGTATAATAGATCTTTGTGCTTGTTCGGTAGTCTCGTGTGCAATCCTCAGCTCTTGCAGGCTCAAAGATATCTGCATCTTAAACGAAAAATGGACTTAATACATAAAACTTAGTACAAGCTAATGATCAAAAGGTATAGAGTAAAATGTCATTTCGTCCCTGGGGTTTGGTCAGTTTTGCGATTTTCGTCCAAAGATTTGTTTTTCCACATCTGGATCCAAAAGGTTTGAAATCTTGCCATTTTCATCCGGATCGCTAACTCCATCCATTTTTCTCCATTAAGGCAGGAGTATTTTCGTCTTTTTTAACTTAAAGGGCAGTTCGGTCTTTTTCACTTTATGTACAAAGCATTAAGCATAATGTACAAGAATTCAAAAAAGACAAAAATACCCTTAAGTTAACAAAAAAGACGAAAAATACCCCTGCCTTAACGGAGTAAAATGGATGGAGTTAACAAGCCGGTGGAAAATGGCAAAATTTCAAACCTATTGGATCCAAATGCGGAAACACAAACCTTTGGACGAAAGTCGCAAAACTGGCCAAACGTCAAGGACGAAAATGACATTTTACTCAAAGGTATATTTAAGGGACTTACACAAAGTATCGGTCCAGATTCTGCGATGCCACCAGGAGCTGAAAGAGGAATGCTTATATCGGTCACGTTTTGCTCAGAAGATGAAGCGAATTTTGCAAGGTTTAATGATCCAGTTGCTACAGCACAATACCTCTTTTTTGGTTCTTGATTTGATCCCTGAATGAAAACAAATTATTAGTATGTAAGAGGTGCACAAACCGGTTATTTTCTCTAATCGCTTCAGTTAACCTAACCGCGGGCTGTTTTCTCATTTTTGCTTTAAACGTAGGGGTGCAAACGAGCCGAGCGGCTCGCGAGCTACTCGAGATCGGCTCGAGAAAAAGCTCGAAACGAGTCGAGCCTTATCGAGCCCGAGCCGAGCTTGAGCCAAAAAACAAAGCTCGTTTGTTTAAATTAAACGGTTATTGCTTTAACCGGTTATTACTTTAACTAGTTCGGTTATTCACTTTAACCGGTTCGGTTATTAACTTCGGTTAATAACCAGTTATTTTTGGTTAATAACTGGTTATTTTCAGTTTTTTTTCCGGTTTTTATACTTTTAACCGGTACATAAGTTAATAACCAGTAATTAAAAATTCACTAACCGATTACTAACCTAAGGTTAAAAATAACCACTAATCGAATCGGTTACTCCTCAATCAGTTAATAACCAGTTACAGTTTCGGTTAATAACCAGTTAAGGTTATTTAACTAGTTATTTTGTGCACCTCTAAGCATGCCACTATGCCTACATATAAAAAAACAAGTGGGCTTTGGCCCAAAGGTATTAGTGGTTCTATATGACCCAGCCCATTAAGTTGTCAGTCCAAATCTCTTTAGAAATATTTATTTAAAAAAAAATACCTTTAAGACAAAAAAAGAGCAAAGGAAGCTTCTTCCTGTAGAGAAATATGATAAAAGTTATTGGGGCAGGTTGCTTACTATACCCATGAGGTAAGGTATTCCTATATTCCAAGTCAACTTTGGTAGGAAGAGTACAATATTATCAAAATACCTTAACATATAAAATTCTAAATCCCTCTTTATCTAATCTTATTATCTAAAGATAAAAAGTTTTTTAAAGCAGTAATCATTCCTGTTCATCGTGGCTCTGTAGGAACGGCCCGTTAGAAGATCGATATTAATAATCATCGCTTTAAATCGGTATAATACTTAAAAGCTACCTTCTTTTATTGACAAAAGCTTGTGTTCAATATTGGAAAGCTCGTGGTGTAACTTTTTCGTTCTTTAATCTAATCAAACCACTAAAAGCATGATACGTGTAGTACTGTCGATCCTAAAGCATGGAGATTAATAGATTATTGATCATCAAGTGATCATATCATACCAGTAATATTATATCAAGAATATTCAAGATCAAAGGTGGTGTGTGAACTCTATATGATCTTGTTATGATCACAAGTGGTCCTTAAAGTCTAAAACTTAAGTTCTTTATTATCTTGTTATTATATCTGCACATATTTCTGGTTATTTTATTTGGGGATAAAACAAGGAATATGCTGGCATACGGCTTTCGGTTAAGCTCCGAGACTCCAATCGCACATAAATATTTGTTAAATATGTAGAAAACTTTAAGATCGTATGATTTTCATACATAATCAAACATAAAACAGTTGAATTTTAAAACTTTCTTCATTAAAAAGTAATAAATTTATCAATCTCATAATAAAACTTTGGTTGAGGACTTACGTCGAACACCATGAATGCAACATCCCACCGATGAAAACCGCCATCTTTCAACCCGAACAAACTACAAACACTAACAAACTCTTCATTCCACTCAACAACCCCATCATCTTTCCAACACCCATCCTTGGTAACATTCCTCCTAACACTTCTGCGCTTAAAACTCAACGGATTATTCGGCTTATTACACCCTTTCCACACAACTTCAACAGCCAATTTTGAAACATCTTGACCACCACCATCTGCAGCTGCAGTTGCAGAATCTTGAAGGTGCCGGATGATGATCTTGACTTTGAATTTGTTGGATGATTGTGGTGGCCATGGCCTCCATTTCATCATACCCACTACCATTTTGTTGGAGTTTTGATGTGTGTGAACACTTCTGTTTTTGTTTTTGTGTTAAACTGAATTTGGTAATTAGGTAAGGGGAAATGAAAGATTTTTGAAAAGCAGTTAGAGAGAGAGAGAGAGATGAAGGTGATTTTAGAGGGAGAGATTCTTATAGGTATATGTATATGTATACGTATATTTATATGTTGTGTGTGTGTGTGTGTGTGAAAGAAAGAAGGGGGCCGGCAGTATCGAATGGTCGCAAACAACACATCTGAACAATGACGTCTTGAGCTTTGAGATATAAATGTTTGTTTTAGGATCATGCTAATCACACACAGCCAAAATAATTTTCACACCCCTAAGCGCTCCGCTTTGGCCATAGCGCGGCGCTTAGGGTGACAAAAGGTGATACGAGGTTTCGAATGACTGACTGAGTGACAGACTGACAGACATAAAGGTGACGAGGTTTCAGTCGCCCCGTGAACCCTAAGCGCCGCGCTTTGGCCATAGCGCGGCGCTTCGATCCCAAATTCTGGCTTTAAATCACTGGCCAGACAACAGATTCATCACTCGAATTGTTTTCTGTCGATCTTCTTTGCTCTATTAGTTAAATTTTTTGAAAAAACGATGTCGTGGTTCAGTAACTATCTTTTCGGTGAATATTCTGACGAGTCAGTTGTTCCTGATTCTTACGAGGGGACCGCTATTTCTGACTCGTTTGAGAAACCGGTGTCGTCCAACTTGAGGGAGACAGAGGTTGTATCTGGCATTCGTTATCGTGATAACACGGTGCAGCTGGATTTGAATACCCCTGTGGAGGACCCTTACGCACAACAAGGTTATTCGAATTTCGGTTACGGTGGCGAGTATAGCTTTGTACAGCAGGAGTGTTATCCAAACGACAGTTACGGTTGTCAACAAGGTTATTCGAATTTCGGTTACGGTGGCGAGCAAAGCTTTGTACAGCAGGAGTGTTATCCAAACCAGAGTTACGGTTGTGAACAGAGCTTTGAACATCAAGTCTATTCGAACCTCGGTGACGATGGTGAGCCGGAGGATGTGTCTGTTGACGAGGAAGGTTGTTACCCGGTTACATTTTCGTTTGATACAACGCAGACCTTTTCGTCACGTAAAGAGTTGGTGCGTTGGGTACAAGACACGGCAAAAGACAATGGTTACCTCATTGTGACAAAGAGGTCGAATAAAAGAGGAGAGAATTACAAGATTTGGTTTCAATGTACTTTTGGTGGGGAGCATAAGAGTGTAGCTACACAGAGGAAAACGGGTAGCAAGAAAATAGGCTGCCCGTTCGAGATGATCGGGTTTTCGGAATCATCCGGAAGTGTTTGGAGGATCGAGGTGACGAAGGCGAAGCATAACCACACTCCTATTGAAAACTTCGAGAGTCACGCGTATGCGAGAAGGCTTTCTTCGGAGGACAAAAAACTGGTTAAGGAGTTGGCAGAGCAAGATATTCGCAACCAAAGTATTTGGCGAACGCTGACAAAAAACAATCCGGCTAGAAAGCTTATTCCGAAAGATATACACAACGCTGTTCAGAAGATCAACGCCGAAAAAAATGTCGGTAAGTCTCCGATGCAAAAACTTGAAAACATTCTTATCGAAAAAAATTACACTTATTACATGCGCACGAATGAGATATCGAACGAAGTTGAAGACGTCTTCTTTGTTCACGAAAAATCATTCACTATGTGGTGTGCCTTCCCGCATGTGCTAATGATTGACGCCACATACAAAACGAACATGTACAACCTGCCATTTGTTCAGGTCGTAGGCATGACGTCGACAAACAAATCGTTTACGGCTGCATGTGCTGTAATTTCCGCCGAGAAGTCAGAGAACTACCTATGGGTGTTGCAGAGGATCAAGTCTATGCTGGCAGGATGTATGGAACCGCGCGTGATTTTAACAGACAGGGATTTTGCGCTAATGAACGCGTGTGAACAAGTTTTTCCAAAAGCGCATAAGTATCTTTGTCGGTTCCATATTCAACAAAATATTAATAAGAACAGCAAGAAGAAATTCTCTGACAAGGAGTGAAAAGAATTCGTACGTACATTTTGGACATTGTGCGAGTCTACAACCGAGGAAATATACATGTATAACTTGGAAAACTTTGAAGCACAGCTGAAAGAAGCTGACCGTGAACGTGAGTATTTCTTACATAATTATGTTCAAATTTTATATAATAACAAAAACTGACTATTTACGTTTTTTTAATTTTAGAGGTTTATGATTATATGAAGAAATCCTGGTTGGATCCGTACCGTGAAAAGTTTGTATCTTGCTGGATTAACCGAACTATCAACTTTCACCAGACTACGACCAACAGGGTTGAGAGCATGCATGCAACATTAAAAAGTCACTTTCCAAGTCATCGCAACACACTGGATAAACTTGTACTGTATGTTGATCATGTTGTTGCTAAACAATACACCGAGATTGGAAATACCTTTGAAACAAGCCTCCGAAAAGTGATGACGCACCACAAGAATCAGCCCATGCTTGCATATATTCTCAGAAAGGTTTCAATATATGCGATTGAGCTTTTGAGTATGGAACTAAAGCGTAAGGAAGACGGGTTGAGAGCCTACGGTGCAAGCTGTGGTTGCCAACTTTTTACCAGCTGTGGTTTGCCATGTGCCTGTCGTTTGGAAAAGTTGGAAAATAAAGGTAATTATTATTTTTGAACTTTCTCGTTATGATTTTGCCACCTAATTTGTTTTCATCCACAGGTCAGCAAATCCGGATCACACACATAGACGTGTTTTGGAAGAAGCTTGACTTCAAGCCTGCAAGGAATAAAATAGAGGATATTGATGTAGACACGGAATTTGAAAAATTGAAAAAACAGATCGATCCAACACCCCCTCAAGTGAAAAGGAGCTTCTTTGAAAAGTTTCAGCAAATCCTCAATCCAGGGAACAGTAACAAAAAACCTCCTGCTGTTCTGAAGAAAACTCGTGGGAGCGATACAATTTTCCCTATGCTGGGCGGCCCAAACGAAGCTGAGGAACCTCACCTGGTAGTTGCGGTTGTGTTCGTCGACAAGGGGCATTTCATACATGTAGAGCTTGGAGGTTGTTATCCAATGCCTCCCCCAAACCTACTCTGGACAGCGAACAGAACAGAGCGCGCAGCAGCCTGGCATACATTATACAGGGATCAGATCAACACGTACGAAATGCTTACGTATCGTGCCCCCGACCTTAATGCAACCCCATATATTCACGATGTATCTTAAATGTGTTTAATAATAATCACGTTTGTGTTTGTGTATCTTAAATGTGTTTAATAATAACCACGTTTGTGTTTGTTCAATATACGCGTTACATCACGTTAAAAACCGAATGTCACCGACACGACCCAATCGGAACAAAATACGCACTTGTACGACCCGAAATGACAATATACATCATAATACTACAATTAATGAAAAAATACGTCATGTTCATGTACGGTAGGCGGCTGATACACATAACACTTCTCACAGGAGTACTTGTGATTTCAAACCTAAATGATACGAGATAACGGAATAAGACATCACACGTAACCGATTTGATCCGGAACTTGCCGTATAGTCCATATATATTAAAAAATGATGTATAATGGAAAAAACGGCAAATTTAGACTATTTATTGACCCGTTTGTTAATTAAATACAATTTTAAAAAATTTAAAAAAAGCCCAAAACGCCCCGCTATGCTCATAACGCGGCGTTTTGGAACCAAAGCGCCGCGCTATGGCCATAGCGGGGCGCTTTGGACCCTCGTTATACACTGAAGCGGGGCATCTTCCCCCCACTTCACCCAAACAACCAAACACACACACAAGGTGCGATTCACACACACTCGAGCCATTTTCGAAGATTTTTTGAGCTTTCAACCGCATAAAGGTTCGATCTAAACCCCTTAATCTTTCCTTTATCTTTGCATTCAAAAATATTGGTTGATTGTTGTTGATTTTGAGCTTGATCCGGGGCTGTTTGGGTTCTGTTCTTCAGAATGAAGAACCAAAGCGCCGCGCCGAGGCCATAGCGAATCGCTTTGGTTCATGTTTATTTTTTTTTTAATTTGTTTATTAAATAATTTGTTTAATTATTATTATGATTTGTTTATTTATTATTAGTTTATTAATATTTGTTTAATTATTATTATTTGTTTAATTATTATTTGTTTAATTATTATTATTTGTTTAATTATTATTATTTGTTTAATTATTATTATTTGTTTAATTATTATTTGTTTAATTATTATTATTTGTTTAATTATTATTATTTGTTTAATTATTATTATTTGTTTATTTATTATTATTTGTTTATTTATTATTAGTTAATTATTATTTGTTTAATTATTATTATTTGTTTAATTATTATTATTTGTTTAATTATTATTATTTTTTTATTTATTATTATTTGTTTATTTATTATTAGTTTATTAATATTTGTTTAATTATTATTATTTGTTTAATTATTATTATTTGTTTATTTATTATTATTTGTTTATTTATTATTAGTTTATTAATATTTGTTTAATTATTATTATTTGTTTAATTATTATTAGTTAATTATTATTTGTTTAATAATTATTTGTTTAATTATTATTTGTTTAATTATTATTTGTTTAATTATTATTAGTTAATTATTATTTGTTTAATAATTATTTGTTTAATTATTATTAGTTTATTAATATTTGTTTAATTGATCAACGTGCAGGGATGGATTTATCCGATGAGGAGATTGAGCATATGGATGAGGGATTGGTGGGGGACGAGGAGGAGCCGGCATGTCCGTATCTTCAGTTTCCGGTGGGGTCACGGGCGAGGGGGAGATGCGCTAGGTTGCGCACCATACCGATTGGGGAGCACGTAGGCATAGACTGGGAGCTGCTATCTACCGTGGGGAAGATCGAGCGGGCGCGTGAGATAGTTGGGCTAGATACTCCTTGGTCGCGCCTATTTGAGTTAGCGATGGAGGACTCGTACCCTGAGCTTACGGTCGAGTTTTGCTCTACGTTTACATACGCGCCGCATCCGGCGGATTACGTGGAGGACCCTTTATTTCCGGTACACGAGGTTACATTCCGTCTGGCCACACAGGTTTGTACACTGAGCCTGAGCTTGATACTGATTTATATACGCAGGCTGTTACGATGAGGGACAGGCAGACGCTTATTAGTTTATGGAGGGCCATTTCCAGGGTTCCCTTTGGGAAATCCTGGCAAAAGGCCACCACCATTATAGATCCCTTGTACCGATACCTGCACCAGGTGATTGCGTCGACTATCGTGCCGCGGGGTTCCAGCAAGGAGAAGGTCAACCTTAGTGACCTTTTCTTTCTTTACTGCCTACTACGCCGCCAGCCCTGCGATCTAGCAGCCAGCCTGGCAGAGTACTTTGCTACTGCATACCACCGGCAGCTCCGCGGGTTTCTTCACACTGGCTCGTTTATCACCGCCATTGCACGATCGCTAGGTACAAACTGATATATATATATATATATTGCAGTTAACTGCGGAGCTAGCGATCGTGCAATGGCGGTGATAAACGAGCCAGTGTGAAGAAACCCGCGGAGCTGCCGGTGGTATGCAGTAGCAAAGTACTCTGCCAGGCTGGCTGCTAGATCGCAGGGCTGGCGGCGTAGTAGGCAGTAAAGAAAGAAAAGGTCACTAAGGTTGACCTTCTCCTTGCTGGAACCCCGCGGCACGATAGTCGACGCAATCACCTGGTGCAGGTATCGGTACAAGGGATCTATAATGGTGGTGGCCTTTTGCCAGGATTTCCCAAAGGGAACCCTGGAAATGGCCCTCCATAAACTAATAAGCGTCTGCCTGTCCATCATCGTAACAGCCTGCGTATATAAATCAGTATCAAGCTCAGGCTCAGTGTACAAACCTGTGTGGACAGCAAACTCCCGCACACTCATCTCACCGAATATTGGTGTTCAGAAAAACCTAATATCTGTGAGTTTTGGGGATTTGGTGTTTGCTGCTTTCTTTGGTTATGTATCAAGAAAACTAGTGTAGGTGGTGGTGAAGTTATGGTGGGTGGATGACGATGGTTGGTGGTGGTGAAAGGTGGAGATGGTGGTGGGTGGTTTAGAGTGGGGAAGATGAAGTGGGTGGAGTGGTTGGTGGGGCCCACTTAAATCTATAAATATTAATTATATTTCTTTTACCTATTTAGTTATTCTATTTTTAATAATAAGGGTAGTTTTGTCATTTTATATGGACTTAACTGGACTAACTAACCTTCATCCACTCAGGGGACTATCCGAGTAACAACCGAGCAAACCACAGGGACTAAGAGTGTAATTTCAAAAAGTTGGGGACTAAAGGTGAAATTTTATCAAACCACAGGGACTATCCGTGCATTTTACTCAAAAAAAAAAAAAACTAGTATTTCTCTTGTATACTATCCATGCTAAATACTATATGTATAATTATAAAAAAAACCTTCATATACGTACAACTGAAGTAGTATATTACATTGTATTATGTATTATTACTATTATTATGAATCTTTGAAGATTATACATAAAATATCAGAAGAAAAATGTCATACACGATAAAATTATATTACATATATACGTGATGAAAAACGGTTCTAATCTCTAAGTGAGGTATCCAATTGAAAAAAAAGTAAAGGATGTGCAACTAAAACTTTTCAAATTGAAAGTGTACGATATAAATGCTATATTTATATATCTTTTTCCTTATTTTACTATTGATAATCATTGTGTTGTCTTCTACTCTACGAGTTGCATCACCACCTCTCCCTCTCCTCGTACATAGTTTATTTTCGGTTTTCTTCTTCTCCATCTTCCAAATAATATACAAACATATATATTCTTCATGTCTAAGAGAAAATTCAAAATTATACTTTTTTTTTATCACGCACCATCACAAGTTCATAACAAGGAGTGTAGAGGTTGTAACCTTATAGAAGATGAGATGAATTAGAGGACATGGAAATAGAAGAGACAACATATAGAGAAATAAAAGGGTGGAGGACCATCACATAGACGAATGTTTTGGCACTAGTGGCGTAGAAGGGTAGAGGATACTCTTTAGGGGAGTGAAAGATATGAAGTTTGGATGTTACAAACATAAGGGGAGTGGGGGTGGGAGCGTGATAGAATTATCACTCGTTTTTTTGGAACACCGCCGCCACCACTCCCATCACTCGTGAAAAAAAGAACGCGTTAAACATTTTACGCGTTGTAAAAAAATGATTGTATGTGTATGACTTGTACGTTGTGTATTAATACTTGTACGTTGGAATTCCATCACTAGTGATGACCACCGCCACTAAAAAAATGCTTGTGAGTGATAGAATAGTAGTTGCTGACATGGCGGAACATGATTGGATGTTTGTGACTGATGGAGTTCCATCACTTGTAACCACCCCCACTCCCCTAAGGAAGTTTAAATTTTTTTGGGCCACTTAAGTCAAATGTCGTAAATTCTTTTGAATTCAAACTTTTCACTCAAATAGGGAACGAATCTTGATTTTCTTTGATTGAAAAGACGATAAGGGTGTGTTTGGTTCATAGAATGTTTATGAATTGGAATTTGTATAGAAATTAGAATTTGAAGGAATTGAATTTGAAATTTAAAATTTCCAATTGGATTTGTAATTTAAAATTTTCACTTGGAATTGGAAATTGCTGAAATTGGAATCTCAATTCCATTTTTGATGTGTTTGGTTGTTAAATGAATTAGAATCCGTCACCCCGGCACCCACCACCCCCGGTACGGGTGAAATCGGTTCGGCTCCAAACGGTTCGCGTCAAAACGGTACGAGTTGAAATGGTGCGGGTCGAAACGGTCGAAGATTCCAATGAATTTGCTTTAATTCCTTCACATTAAGAAGGATTTTGAATTCCTTTAGCTAAAGGAATTCATATCTAGTTTCAATTCCAATTCCCTTGTCAACCAAATACATTATGATTGGAATTGAGATTCCAATTCCAACAAATATTGTGAACCAAACATCTTAAAAGATGAAATTCAGATTCCAATTCCCTTAAATTCCATTGAATTTATGTGAACCAAATGACCCCTAATTTTTTTCTAATAAATTATATGAATCAAATAATTCCCTATTTCAATGAAAAACAAATTAGATGATTTAAGAGTTATTAAATTGTCACATTCGATGATTTATTTTTTCATGTTATAGGTTTCCAACATAGAAAGTCTTATCTGGAATTATAAAAAAGTACATTTTTCTTTTTCTGAAAGGATTTATTTTCAAAGTTATCTAAAGCGATCACTAAAAACTATTGGTGGGGTTTACTATGATTCTAGAACTTTATAATTAGTTGTCATCTTATACATGTATTTAAAAAAAATTAAGACGTGCTAAATAAAAGCAATTAGCATGACAATTTCTAACTTGTTTATAACATATTAAACATGCTTAATAAAAAGTAAATTAGGTAATTTTAGTATACTTCTATATTTTATTTAAAATTTATTAAAATTAGGAGGCCAAACTTAACCATTTCTTCTTCTTAATACATAAAATATATAAAAAAATTATAGACACGAGATATAAAGTTGTCAAACAAGTCGTTTCACGTTTTATATGTGTGTTAATCATGTCGCCTCAGCCTTGTTTAACTTGACTAGACCTGTTTTGACATCCCTAGCAATTAGTATCATTATATTTTTTTTAGTCAAAAGTCAAAATAACTAAATGAATCCTAGAGATGATGCACATAGCACTATAAACAACCTGTATGTTCAGCAAATCATTTGGCGGGAAGTTTGTTTGCATTCTTTCGTTAGATAAATGAATAAACATGAAAAAGAAATTACGTTCAAGTAGTTAAATGAACGAACATGAACAAAGGTCACGTTCGTTCGATTGTATTCGTGAATATTTATTAAGATGTTTGTTTATGTTTGTTAACGTTTGTGCATGGTTGTTTATTTAGTTTGTGATTAGCCATTAAAAGATTTTTTTTATAATTTTATTTTTAATGTTTAGTTTATTACCCTAATATTTAAACTAGAAACCCTAGTCATTTGGTGCTTGTATCTCGTTAAAAATTTAGTCATTTAAAACTTAGATCTTTTAAACATTATTTTTGGATAAATTATGTTTATACTTGATATTTCTAACCTGTGCCTTTGTTTTGGAAAACCTATGTTTATATTTATTATCTCAAGTACTTAACAAGTTGATTATGTCTAATGTTTGGAATTAAGAATGTTGTTTTTTTTTAAACAGTATATGTTTGTTTGTGTTTGTGAGCCGTTTGTGAACAATTTCAATACTTTAATGAATGAATACAAACATATTTTTTTTGTTTGGTCATGTGTTCGTGAACAAGTTTAATGCTAAACGAATCAACATGAACAAGGCTTCGTTCAGTTTGGTTCGCTTCGTTTCGTTTACAACTATACACATGTCAACGTTAATTAATAACGTAAAAAAGTTTATATATATGTGTGTGTATGTATTTGTATTTGCTGATGAATTAACTCTTAAACTTGTTTATTTTGTGGTTTCCATTTATATACCATAGCCACAAAGTTGGCTTTAACATCAAGACAATACTATTTTCCATACCATATGTTGGCTCTAATATCTTTCCTAAGTTTGAGTGACCTAAAATTGTTGGTTCTTTAGGTCAAATTTGATCCATAAATCAATAACTAGTGACCCCAGTGGATTATGCTTAGGGTTGTTTCAGTAATGTCACATGGTTTTTTTTCCTAATAATTAATTGGATGGTGACTCATTCATTGGTGGTGCAGTCTTCATCACATCATACATACAAGACATATGTTATGGTTTATAACTACAATAGTCCAAAAGAGTAGCCTAACATTTAATTTTTAATACTTGTTTTCAGCTTTAAATGAGTTAGAAAATTAGTAAGGGGTTGTTGTATAATGTAAACACACAAATATATATAACAAATTTGTTATATAGGTCTAAAGGGCATGTGATCAAGGCTGCAATAATTCTTGGCCTTCTAAGGTATATAGTATGCCCATTATAAGGTTGCCAATTCAATATTCATATTGTTTTTTTTTGTTAGTGAATGAGTGGTGAGATTTTAATTTGATTTTGTAAGGTTTAATCATGTTTTTTTCATTCTGTTGCTGTAATATGTCTTCCCAGTGGCAGTGGCTTGCTGGGAGTCGAATATTTTAAGAGGTTATAAAAGTTTTGGTTGCTATTCAAAAAAAAAAAAAAATTAAATCTGAATTTTCTTTAATCGTGTGTGATTGAAATGTGTCCCGCCCAATAATGTTAATGATTTGGGTAACATTTGGTTTTCCGCCCAATAAAGAAAAGTGAAATGCTAAGGATATCGGAACGTGTTTTTCATGAATCATAAACCATAAAAACAAATATCGGTGATGTACCGATATTGTTCGGTCATAATTGGTTCAGGTCATCATGACACCGGTACATCACTGACTTTGATCCTAAACGTTGTATCTTTGTATTTTAATTCCTTGTATGTTACTGCTTATAACGTTGTGTGTGTGTTACTACTTATGATACAGTTTTTTTTTTTTTAAATATTGAGATGTAAATACAAGTAGAAACATCTCATCGACATACTTGAAATTTTATAAGACCTCGTATAAAAAAAGTTACAAGAGGAAAATAAAATATGTCTAAAACTAGTTTTTTTTTTTTTTTTTGAAAGATAATGTCTAAAACTAGTTATAATAACAAAGTAATAAAATAATAGAAAGTTTTGAAAAAAAAAAAACTATTATTTCTCTTGTATACTATCCACGCTAAATACTAGATGTATAATTATACAAAAAAAAAAAAAAAAAAAAAAAAAAAAAAAAACCCTTCACATACGTACAACTGAAGTAGTATATTGCGTTCTATTATGTATTATTGCTATTATTATGAATCTTTGAGGATTATACATAAAATATCAAAAGAAAAATGTCATACACGATAAAATTATGTTACATGTATACTTGATGAAAAATGGTTTTAATTTCTAAGTGAGGTATCCAATTGAAAAAAAGTAAAGCATGTGAAAGTAAAACTTTTCAAATTGAAAGTGTACGGTATAAATGTTACATTTATATATCTTTTTCCTTATTTTACTATTGATAATCATTGTGTTGTCTTCTACTCTACGAGTTGCATCATCACCTCTCCCTCTCCTCTCCTCTCCTCTCCTCTTCCCCTCGTATATAGTTTATTTTCGGTTTTCTTCTTCTCCATCTTCCAAATAAAATACAAACATATGTATTCTTCATGTTTAAGAGAAAATTCAAAATTATATTTTTTTATCACGCACCATCACAAGTTCATAACAAGGAGTGTAGAGGTTGTAACCATAAAGAAGATGAGATGAATTAGAGGACATGGAAATAGAAGAGATAACGTATAGAAAAATAAAAGGGTGGATGACCATCGAACGTTTTGGCACTAGTAGCGTAGAAGGGTAGAGGATACTCTTTAGGGGAGTGAAAGATATGAAGTTTGGATGTTACAAACATAATGAAAACTAAAGGGCCACTTAAGTCAAATTTCGTAAATTCTTTTGAATTCAAACTTTTCACTCAAATAGGGAAGGAATTTTGAATTTCTTTAATTGAAGAGACACTAAGGTGTGTTTGGTTCACAGCTTGTTTTTAATTAGAATTTGTATAAGAGTTAGAATTTAAAGGAATTGGATTAGGAATTTAAAATTTTCAATTGAATTTGTAATTTAAAAATTTCAACTGGAATTGGAAATTGTTGGAATTGGAATCTCAAATCCATTTTTGATGTGTTTGATTGTCAAATGAATTGGAATCCATCACTCTGGCACCCACCACCCCCGTTACGGGTGAAATCGGTTCGGCTCCAAACGGTTCGCGTCAAAACGGTACGAGTTGAAATGGTGCGGGTCGAAACGGTCGAAGATTCCAATGAATTTGCTTTAATTCCTTCACATTAAGAAGGATTTTGAATTCCTTTAGCTAAAGGAATTTGAAGGAATTCATGCCCAATTTCAATTCCAAATCTCTTGTCAACCAAACACATTAAAAATGGAATTGAGATTCCAATTCCAATAAATATTGTGAACCAAATATCTTAAGAGATGGAATTCAGATTCCAATTCCCTTAAATTACTTTGAATTTATGTGAACCAAACGACCCCTAAGTTTTTTATAATAAATTATATGAATAAAATAATACCCTATTTCAATGAAAAAAATTGAGATGATTTAAGAATTTATTAAAGTGTCATATTCAATGATTTATTTTTCCATGTTATAGGCTTCCAACATAGAAAGTCTTATCTGGAATTATATAAAAGTACATTTTTCTTTTTCTGAAAGGATTTATTTTCAAAGTTATCTAAAGCGATCACTAAAAACTATTGGTGGGGTTTACTATGATTCTAAAACTTTATAATTAGTTCTCATCTTATACGTGTATTTAAAAAAATTAAGACGTGAATAAAAACAATTAGCATGACAATTCCTAACTTGTTTATAACATATTAAACATGCTTAATAAAAAGTAAATTAGGTAATTCTAGTATACTTTTATATTTTATTTAAAACTAGGTTATAATCCCATGTATTACATGGGTTGAATAAATAAATTTTATATACTAAATAATAAAATAATATATCTTTGAAAACCTCCTTTATTGTACGGGTTGAATAAATGTAATTTTATATACCAAATAAAAAAGTTATATTTTTAAAACCACGTGTATTACACGGGTTGAATAAATGTAATATTGTTTACCAAATAATAAAATAATATATCTTTAAAAAAATCTCATTTATTACATGGACTGAATAAATGTAATTTTATATACCAAATAATAAAAAAATTACATCTTTAAAAATATGCGTACTACACGGTTTGAATAAATGTAATTTTCTATACTAAATAGTAAAAAATATATATCCTTAAAAAACCCGTGTATTGTACGAATTGAATAAATCTAATTTTATATATCAAATAATAAAAAGTTATATCTTAGAAAAACTCATGTATTACATAGGTCGAGTTAATGTAATTTCGTATAGTGAAAATAAAAATATTTAATATATTAATACAAAGTAATATATAATTCAAATAAATAATAGAGTTAATTACATAGTTAGTCCTAGTGATTTGCACAAAGTAACATACTTAGGTACTAATAGTTTAAAATCACATTCTAGGGTATTAACTTTTCATTTTGTAACGTTTGGAGGTATTAACGTTATTTGTAGGTTTAAAATAACATTCTATTAGTACCTAAGTATGTTATTTTGTGCAAACCACATGGACTAACTATGTAAATACCCTAGAAGTTAATACCTCCAAACGTTACAAAATGAAAAGTTAATACTCTATAAGGTGATTTTAAATTGTTAGTACCTAAGTATGTTATTTTGTGCAAACCACATAGACTAACTATGTAATTAACTCTAAATAATAGAGTTTATTACATAGTTAGTCCCTGTGGTTTGCACAAAATAACATACTTAGGTACTAATAGTTTAAAATCACTTTCTAGGGTATTAACTTTTCATTTTGTAACGTTTGGAGGTATTAAGTTGTTGGGTATTAACATAGTTAGTCCTTGTGGTTTGTAAAAAATAGCATATTTAGGTACTAATAGGATGTGATTTTAAGCCTACAAATAACGTTAATACCCCCAAATGTTACAAAATGAAAAGTTAATACCCTAGAATATGATTTTAAACTATTAATACCTAAGTATGTTATTTTGTGCAAACCACAGGGACTAACTATGTAATTAACTCCTAAATAATATTATAAATGAGAAGGAGATTAAACTAAATAATAATTATCCATAAGATATTAAATTAAATAATATTTAGTAGGAGAGTTATATATAATTAATTAAAAGAAATTAAATTAAAATAATAATTATCTATAAGAGATGGCCTAATATGATGACAAGTGTCCTTAAAGTGGTTTCTTTTATTATATAGTATAGATTTATTAAAATTGAGAGGCCAAACTTAATCATTTCTTCTTCTTAATACATAAAATATATAAAAAAAAGTTATAGACGCGATATATAAAGTTGTCAAACAAGTCGTTTCACGTTTGATATGTGTGTTAAGCCTCTGCCTTGTTTAACATGACTAGACCTGACATCCCTAGCAATTAGTATCATTATATTTTTTTTGTTAATTAAAAGTCAAAATAATTAAATGAATCCTAGAGATGATGCACATAGCACTATAAACAACCCGTATGTTCAGCAAATCATTTGGCGGGAAGTTCGTTTGCATTCTTTCGTTAGATAAATGAATGAACATGAAAAAGAAATTGCGTTCAATTAGTTAAATGAACGAACATGAACAAAGGTCACGTTCGTTTGATTGTATTCGTGAATATTTGGTAAGATGTTTGTTTATGTTTGTTAACGTTTGTGCATGGTTGTTTATTTAGTTTGTGATCAGTCATTAAAAGATTTTTTTATAATTTTATTTTTAATGTTTAGTTTATTATTACCTTAATATTTAAACTAGAACCCTAGTCATTTGGTGCTTGTATCTCGTTAAAAATTTAGTCATTTAAAACTTATATCTTTTAAACATTATTTTTGGATAAATTATGTTTATACTTGATATTTCTAGTTTGTGCCTTTGTTTTCAGAAACCTATGTTTATATTTATTATCTCAAATACTTAACAAGTTGATTATGTCTAATGTTTGGAATTAAGAATGTTGCGGTATATGTTTGTTTGTGTTTGTGAGCCGTTTGTGAACAATTTCAATACCTTAATGAACGAATACGAATATATTTTTTTGTTTGATCATGTGTTCGTGAACAAGTTTAATGCTAAACGAACCAACATGAACAAGGCTTCGTTCAGTTTGGTTCGGTTCGTTTACAACCATACACATGTCAACTTTAGTTAATAACGTAAAAAAATTTCAAAAGTAAAATTATATATATGTGTGTGTATGTATTTGTATTTGCTGATGAATTAACTCTTAAACTTGTTTATTTTGTGGTTTCCATTTATATACCATAGCCACAGAGTTGGCTTTAACATCAAGACAATACTATTTTCCATACCATATGTTGGCTCTAATATCTTTCCTAAGTTTTGAGTGACCTAAAATTGTTGGTTCTTTAGGTCAAATTGATCCATAAATCAATAACTAGTGACCCCAGTGGATTATGCTTAGGGTTGTTTCAGTAATGACACATGGTTTTTTTTCCTAATAATTAATTGGATGGTGACTCATTCATTGGTGGTGCAGTCTACATCACATCATACATACAAGACATATGTTATGGTTTATAACTACAATAGTCCAAAAGAGTAGCCTAACATTTAATTTTTTTAATACTTAATTGTTTTCAGCTTCAAATGAGTTAGAAAATTAGTAAGGGGTTGTTGTATAATGTAGACACACAAATATATATAACAAATTTGTTATATAGGTCTAAAGTGCATGTGATCAAGGCTGCAATAATTCTTGGCCTTCTAAGGTATGTAGTATGCCCATTATAAGGTTGCCAATTCAATATTCATATTGTTTTTTTTTTTTTTTTTTTTTTTGTTAGTGAATGAGTGGTGAGATTTTAATTTGATTTTCTAAGGTTTAACCATGTGTTTTTCTTTGTTTTTTTTCATTCTGTTGCTGTAATATGTCTTCCCAGTAGCTTGCTGGGAGTCGAATATTTTCAGAGGTTATAAAAGTTCTGGTTGCTATTAAAAAAAAAAAAATTAAATCTGACTTTTCTTTAATCGTGTGTGATTGAAATGTGTCCCGCCCAATAATGTTAATGATTTGGGTAACATTTGGTTTTCCGTACCATCGATATTATATGTTTTGTACACCAATAGCTTACGAATTTTTGTGTTACCTAGGTGAATACTTTCCATGATGTCACTCATCCCAATATCACTCTCACTTAAGCACGTTTAACTATGGAGTTCTCCTCTCATCAACAGTCATTGCGCCCAAAACGTACCGGTGATATAAGAGACAAGGCATGTCTTTTGAACACATCTCTCATGCTGACGCCCAATATAGGATTTGCCTATGATGTTTCATACAACTCCCCCCCCCCCCCCCCTTACAGACTCATCTTCTATAATGAGTTTTGCCCCACCATCCCAATCATGTATATAAGATTTGAAGGTGTCCTCCCAAACATCCCACTCTAATGGAGAAGTAAAAGCTCGTAACTTTCATTTATGTCGTTTTAAAACAACTTACAACATTATAAGTGGGATATGAACTAGTGAGTTAAATGAAGTTGCTTTCGTTAGAATGGGATTTTCATTAGAAACGAAAGTGAAAGTTAATAAATTATAAAAGTCTATTGTTGGTATTATTTACTATCGACCAATAAGTTATTCTTTAAACCATTAAAATCTAGGGCTGTAAACGAACACGAACAAGGCCTTGTTCGTGTTCGTTCGTTAAGAAAATAAATGTGTTCATGAATGGTTCATGAACACTTACCGAACGAGATCTTATGTTCGTGTTCGTTCATTAAGGAAATGAGAGTGTTCACGAACGGTTCACGAACACAAATAAATTTGGCCAACGCGACGAAGGATAAAGGTGGATGACCCATAGAGTAGCAATGGAACTTGAATCCTTTATTGTGAAACGGAGGTCGATCGTATTCGTCGATGTAAATAATGAGAAAGGAAAAGGAAATGGTACATAAACAAAGTGAAATAAGGTTTCCTGATTTAATTGTTATGGTAATAAAATAAATAAAAGTTTAATAATATAAAAAGTATAGATACAATATATGAAAGTACAAAAATCTTTAATTAAAACACAAACATACGAACATAATCGAACGCATATAAAATGAACGAAAGTTCACGACCACCTTACCGAACGTTCACGAACACAATTGAACGAACGGGACATCTGTTCATGTTCGTTCCTTTAACTAATCGAACGAAATTTCTTGTTCATGTTCGTTCGTTTATTAAATGAACGAACATAAACGAACTTCCCGTCGAACGGTTCATGAACTGTTCGCTGGACGTTCGGTTCGTTTACAGCCCTATTAAAATCTAATTTTCCAATGTTTAAATACTAAACCATATGGTATGTTTGGACTTGAACACAGCCCCATCTTAGATTCAAACTAACTTAATGTATTGTTAATACAGCCCCATGTATTGTTCTTACAAAGTGATTAATAAAAAAATCAAAATGTTCCAAATGTCCTTAGGGACTGTTTGTTTATCTCTTAATGAGACTCTTAATAGTTCAGACATCTTACTGGTTCAGCACTTAATGGTTCAGACTGTTTGTTTCGTGAGCAGATGTCTGAATGCCTAAATGGTTAAATATTATACATAGTCTGAATGATTAAGGCTTCTAATCTGAATTGGTCAAACATTTGCCTCTGAAGGGTTAAGCATTATACTGGCTCTTAATGGTGTAGACCTCTTACTTATTCAGCACTTAATGATTCAGATCTCTTACTGGTTGAGCACTTAATTATTCAGAAGTTGCCAAACAGCCCCTTACTTAGTTACTTTGTTCTTAAAAAGTGATTAATAAAAAAAATCAAAATAATAAAACCTTTCCATGTTTTCCGGTTGGAAGATACGTTTATTAGACTTCGATCTTACAAGACAAGTGTTATATATAAAGAAAATATATAATATTTAATGTGAATAAAACAAAGGTGTGAAATAGAATAGAGGGTGGTTGATGTACATATCAAAGAAAAACAATAATAAATAATCAGTCTGGTTTGATATTTACAACTCATCAAAATTGAAACTATTGAAAATGATAAATACACTTTTTCAATAGTATTATCGTGACTTTTTTGTTTATATTCAAAACGCTAATTTTATATTGGTATTCACACATTAGCTTTTCTTCAAGGGGTAGAATTGAAATTTAACAAATAAAATTTATTTCTTTAATGTAATATAATTTTAATTTGTCTTATCATTTAAGGTAAAAGACGACATATTCATCGATTGTCTTTATCATTTAAGGTAAAAGACGACATATTCATCAATAACTAATCAATTTTTACAATATGTGTTATTTAAATGAGGAGTCACATCGTTATATTAGGTATGTCATTGTAGTTTTTTTATATTTATTATTTAATGAAGGAGATTTATGTTTTTGTTGTTCTTGTAAATTTGTAATACAAATATGAATATCATCAACCATCATCCTTACCACCATCCACCGCCAACTATTATTTTTCTGATTATTGTTTATAGTGTGAGTTATAATTGAGGAGCTTAACCCAACTTTTAAAGAGACAATCATAATTTTTGCCAAAAAAGTTACACTAAATTTTATGTAAGTTGGATATTGATTGTTCATTTGTTCATCATCACCACCTTAATTTAATAGTCATGGTAGAGTTAATCCACAAAAGGGTCTTTAAGCTAAGAAGGTAAGAATCTTATGGACCGTTAATTAAATAAATGAGATTGATTAGTGATATTTTTGTAAATTATGATATATTTTTAACGTTGTTTTTAAATTCAGAAACTTACATATAGGTTCCCTATTTTTTTAAACGTCAATAGCTTTTTATACACAGATTTTTCTCAATACATTATAATAGCGAGCATTTTTATTTTTAATATGAGTATCATATTGCTATATAAAAAATACGTTTAAACTAGGTGTTGCTAGTCTATAGTGTTTTTAGTTTTGTTTAGGCAAATTGGATTTAAATAATCCCGATTTTCTCAATTTGATCGATAATAATCTCAACTCAATTATTGGCTGATAATAATCCGAACTGGTCCACTTTTGGCCGTATATATACATATATTACATATCAATCAGTTAATTGATATAATAGTTACCTTTTAACCAACTGGGGTTGCCCAGTTGGCCACCGACACCCACCTCTTCCTAGAGGTACCGGGTTCGAGTCTTGTGAGTGGCATATGTCGTCCAGGGTAAGAACTTGGCATGAGGAAGTCACTACGGAGCTAGCTTGGTCAGGTAGCGGCTCCCGAAGTGAGATCACTCCGGCAGTTGGGAGGACCGTGCACTATCCCCTATAATAGTTACCTTTTTTATAGGGTGTGTTTTATTTCAAATTGGAATGGTTGTAACTTGTAGTCAGTGTATTTGTTCTTATCAAGGTCAGCATGACCAGTCCACTGAGGTTGTGTGAATTGACCAAAGTAACCTTGGACCTACTATTGGAGAAAAGGGGTTTAGAATCATTCTTATATACCACATGCATATACCCAGTGCCCACCACACTTTAAATTTATGGTAACAAAGACCAAAGCCTTTTCTTTGATTAACATTGCATGCCCATTCTTCCCCACACTATTATCTTTTTTCAATCTATGTCAAAGAACATACTTCATTTCTGTAACACAAATATACACACACCCACGTAGGGTTTTAACTTCTAAGGGTCATAAATTTGTATCAAGTTGAAAATCACAAGAACACTTATATCTAATGATATAAATGTGATACAAAAGACAGTTACATAACTGCTAAATCGCTTCTCTTTTTACCTCCCACTATATCAAATAAGCACTACTTGCAAGGACTTGTACAGTTAACGCAGTTTTCTATATAAAATTGGTTATATTTTCGAAGCATCAACATCATACTCAGCATAGTTACTGCAGTTTTCTATATGAAATTGGTTGTGTTTTCGAATCATTGTCATCATACTCAGTAAATCTCACCAATAGAAAAGCTAAGGTAGGGTCTGAAGAGGGTAAGATATAGAAAACCTTACCTCTACACCGTAGGAATAGAGAGACTGCTTTCAGTGAGACCCCCCAACTTGAATGTAGTTTTGTATCAGACATAAGGCACATAACACTCGACAATTGAGATAAAGGCCGATTAATGCATGTACCCCCTTGTCTTTCGGCTATCAACGCCACCACATGATGCATAATTAACCGTCCCTAGATTTTAACGTTATTTTCACAAAATTAGTAAAATAACGTTAAAATTAGTACACTTTCACTTTTGTCCCCCGATGGCCTACACATATATACATTACTAGTCTAAGTACCCGTGTAATACACGGGTGGCTAAAGAACAAATAAATTATACTTTGAAACGTAAATTCTTTATTACAGCTTCGTTCGAATATTATGATGTATTTTAATCTACATAAATGTAAAGTTAGTACCTCAGAACATTATGATCAATGATGCCTATTGATTATACCCGCGAATATTGCAGTGTTGAACAATGATATGTTTCTTACTTTTTGAAAACAGAATACGTTGTTATCATATCAATTTGAAGTTATAATATAAAAAAAAATATTCATCGTACTACAAATGTAAAAAAAGTGGATAGATGATGTGTATGTAAGAAAAATGATTCTCGGATGTCAATATATATTTAAAATTTGTTACTCTAAAACTTATGGTTCATGGAGTTTCGTAACAAATAACTTCAAATTCGGTTTAGACCAATTGAAAAAACAATCAGTTGTACATTACTAAACTTGTAAATATATTTATAATTAGTTGTAAAAAAATTGAACATCTAATAATCTAATAAGAATTTTATATCCTAAAATAAACAAAACAATAGGTATTAAAATTTTTTGAGTAAAATATATAAAAGTAAAAAATTCTTACCAAACTTACCGTCCAATTACTTTTTTTTTAATAAATATTTTCGGCAAGAATGTATGATAATATCTTTTAACAAAACAATCATCATTATCATTGCAAATATATCAAATCAACTTCTTGAAAATAAGCTTACCTTCTTCACATGCTTCAAGAAAAGCTTCACCGGCGGTTCTAAAAATTGGTAAAGGTAAGTTCCGACTTCAACTCCGATCAGTTGTAATAACATGGTTACTTTCATTTACCAACTAAAATTATCAACGGTATTACAAACAACTCAAGAATTGTGTTTATTTCCATCGATTATTGAAGAATTAGACGTGAAACCAGAGTTAGGTTTTCATTCATTCGAAAGTTCTGTATGTTATCTGTGTTTAAGAAGGAGTATATGTATTGTATGTGTTTGAGTGTATATAATTTCGGTTATTACTTTGATTTGGTTGATAGATTTTGATGATATTGTTATGAAGAAAAAATGTTAGTTAATAGTGTGATTTGGATGATTGAATAGTTATGATTATCATCTTAAATTTATGATCCAGAATTTTTTTTGTTGATTTGTATTCAAAGTAAGATTATATTTAACTCATCTTGAACACTATAAAATGATAATTTTTGGTAAAAAAATAATTGACTCGTTTATTTATTTCTAATACTCTATATAAATGTAATGATCAGGAAAAGTTGCTTTAGTCTTGTTTATATGTATATTGTAGATATTAATTGTATCAGCAAAATGTGTGTGAACATCTGTTTAAAATATTATTTTCTTATTGATATGAACATATATGTATCCATTGAAGTTCAACACTAAATGTTTATACCATATGTTGGTATAATGCAGGTTTAAAAAATGAGTCCCTCATGCATTGCAATCTTAGAACAGCCATCGTCGTTAAAACTTGTATGTATAAAGGTTAAAAAATAATATATATATAACCTGTATTACAAATTATGTAAAGACTAACTTTAACCGCAGGTGCTGCCAATTGATTTTTGTTAAGAATGTATACGGAGAATATTGGCAAAGGAAAAAAATATCATAAATCATGAAAGTCGTAGAAGTTGGCCAGTTTCTTTAAGAAGTGTAAGTGGGGAATCTGTTATAACCGACGGATGGAGTAATTTAGTAAGGGATCTTGAATTGACAAAGAGGACGATATTGCGATTAAGGATAATGGAGGACAAAAGTATGGAAATCAGTTGCTTCGTTGAAAACATAAGTGGTGAATCTTTTGTAACATTCAATCGTTACAACGTTTTAAAGATAATAGTAAGTATACTATTATTTCTTAATGATTTTTTATTTTGTCATACTTGAAATATAGATGATTTACATAAATATATATCAATAAAATGTTACATTACTTTTCAGGTGCTTCCAGAAGCTTATGTCACAAAATGTTACTCGTACGTCCCAGTGAACGACTGTTACAACATAAATGCAGCAGGTCATAGTTGGAAAGTTGAGACGGAAAAAATAAATGATAACTATGTTTTTACAAAAGGTTGTCCGAAGTTATTTCATGATCTTGGAATAGAAGAGGATGATTTACTGTTGTTGACGAAAACTGACAACGCAACATTTGAGATAAAGATATATCGTAGAGGAGTTGAGTTAGATGTGAACATCAAAGAAGAAAGTGATGATGAATCTGTGCTGGAAATACCTAAAGACACATACTACAAAAACGTTGACTTTGTAAGTATTTTATACTAAATTATAAGACTTTAGTAAAAAATCCGACTTACTTACGTATGTTATTGTATGACAGACTTTGTGTGAAGACGATGATTCAGTTGATCTGTTTATGTGTGAGGTAATAAGCATCCATTTATGTAGATAAATATAAATTAGAATTAGCTTTTGGGATTTTACTAAGTATAAATGTATGATAAATAGATGAATGAAAGTGGTTACAAAGATGAGGGGAGTAAGAACGTTGGTGGAGAAGAAGCCTCGAACGTGGAAACAAAGAGTGTGATGAGAGAAGAGATAAACCAACTGCCAAAAGAAGATGTAAGAATTTTAATCATAATAATACATGAGTAGTACTTTTAATATGTATAGCCATATTTATTTTTTACTTCTTGGTTATTGATGTCTAAAATAAGAAATTGTGTAAACAGGTTAAGAAAAAAGGAAAACATATTGAGGGATATTGTAAGGCAGACGAAGGTAAGGCGCTGATATGCGGAACAGAAGTGGAAATGCAAACCGTTTCAACAGTTGGAAAAAGAACACGCAGTCGGTTGGTACGTATAACAACATTTATTTATGATTAACTCAAAGAGATTAAAATATATAATACATATTTTATTATAAACATTATGTGTTTCTGTAATAATTAGGAAAAAGACATTAGAAATATATCGGGCAGTAAATTGAAGATATTAGATGTTGCACCAAAACGTGTTGCAAGGAAGAATTCTGTAGATAAAGATGGTTGCTGTGAATTTACACAAAAGGGAGGTAACAGAATGGTATGTTTTTTCAACACTAATTGATAAACGGTAAGACTATAACATTCATAAGGCTGGTTTAATTGTTAATTATCATATTCATGCAGAGATTGCCTGCTAATGTTGTAAGAATTGGCGGATTAAAAAACAAAGTGCATGTGTTAAAAGTGAGGAGCATGAAGGGAAAAACAGTCGATATGAATGTTAGGCGCCAAAAGAATGGAGATGATGTGAGGTATGCAATCGAAGGTTGGCCAATGTTCATGAAAGAAAATGGGCTTCGTCTGGGTGACAAAATGCATTTCAAATTCATAAGCAAAGGAAATCTGCTGATCTTAACAGACGTGGATCAAGTTAATGCAGGTTGAAAGGTAAATGTTTAAGCTAATGAAGAAGGTTTTTTGTGTACTCGAAATGAGGACTATATTATGCTAGTTATGTTATGTTTACTTTTGTTTTGGACATGTAATCAGTGGTTATGATGTTATGTTTACTTTTGTTATGGACATGTAGTAAGTGGTTAACCTTAAAGACATTTAGTTATATATCATGAAAAAAAACCATATTTTGGAATCTAAGTAATGTTGGTATCATCTATAAAAGGTTGTTGATTAATATGTGTATGTATATATATTAACATAATAAGTTATTGTTGTTTATATGTGAATCGGTTACTTTATATAATTTGAAAGTAATTAGTTTGTCGGACGGAGAAATATGGATCCTTGGAATAAAAGTTCATGTCCCAATATTATTACCAGAAATAACTATTGATTCAATAATACATAAGAATGTGAATATACTTTAATGCGTAAATACTTCGTTATAAGTTTCTTCGCATATAATAAAAAATGATACAAATAACGTGAAGAAAAAAAAATGACAAAAATAAAAAAGTTACAATCCATTGAATATCTCTTTATATACAACATTGGTTGTTTTATTTATAGGCCTGCCATCATTGTCAAGTATTAGTAACTTGATTCCATCTCGTCTTGTAACCCTGGATAAAGCTACGTACAATTGACCATGTGTGAAAACTGGTTGTCTTAGATACAACCCAACCTTAGATAGCGACTGTCCCTGGCTTTTGTTAATCGTCATTGCAAAACATACAGTTATTGGAAATTGCCTCCTTTGAAATGCAAAAGGAATCTTTTTGTCCGAAGGTACCAAATTCATTCTAGGTATGAATGTCCGAGAACCAATATTACCACCAGAAATTATCTCAGCTTCAATAACACGACTGTAAAGTTTTGTGACCTTTAACCTTGTACCGTTACACAAACCATTTCGTTGGTCAATATTTCGCAACAACATTACTGGAACACCAACTTTAAGCACTAACCTATGATTTGGTAAACCAGACACTTTGAGACCATTGAGCACGTCGGGGGAGTATATTTTTTGCTGATCAACATTGCCATCTTCAGTAGGGCATAGACTGTCAGAACTAAGATACTCTTTTTCTTCACCAGGGAATACTGCCAACAATCTGTAGTTAATCTCGTGAACAACCTCATTCTTAGGCGCAAGTATAGCTCGTGTACTAAAGTAATTACGATCATTGTAATTCTCCAAAATTGACGGATAAACAAAATCAATCAGGCTAGAAATTGGATCAGATATGTTATCAATTAAAAGCTCAGGTGGTATTTCAATTATTGCTTATCCATCATTGGAACCACCAACATTTCCCTCACCAACGTCCAACAACCATTTTGCAAAATTACTGATCTCTTCAACTTCAGATGATGGTCTTCCAACAGTTAACCTCATGTTTCTAGATAACGTCAACAACTTACACTTACTCCACAAATAAGAAGAACATAATGAGGCATTCACAATTTCTTGACGTCCACCGTTTGGAACAACAGGTAGTATTTGCCGAAAATCACCACCAAATACAATTACCTTTCCTCCAAATAAAACATCAGACCTGGATGGATTAGATATATTGAAAATGTCATGCATAGTTCTATCCAAAGCCTCAAATGCATGTTTATGAACCATAGGAGCTTCATCCCATATAATGAGTTTGGTCTGCTGTAGTAATTTAGCTACATCATCGTCTGGTTTTATATGACAAACGGAATCCTCATTAAGATTCAAAGGTATATGAAACCTAGAATGAGCCGTTCTTCCTCCCTCCAACAGCAATGATGCAATTCCGCTAGATGCAACGTTTAATACAATCTCACCTTTTGACCTAATTGCAGCAGACAATGTTTTCCATAAAAAAGTTTTACCAGTCCCGCCATAACCGTAAACAAAAAATACTCCTCCATTGTCTCCATGAACTGCGTTCATAATTTCTTCATATACTGCACGTTGTTCATCCGTTAACAAATTCACCTGACCTTGATAAACATTTTGTAACTCTGTTCTGTCATAAGCAAGCTCTTCGTTAATCAATCGGCAGCGAAAGTTATCTAAAGATGAAGTATCCGGGTAAGGCATTGATAAAAATCTCCGAAGCGATGAATTATTCCGAGTTAAAAACTTCTCGATTTCGCATAAAACATAGTTCTTTAGTTGCTCATCAGGAATTGATAAACCTGTGAAAAATCAAAACCACATATAAATTTAATGGTAATTTTTTTGTAACTGTCACAAAAACATAATATGAAATTTATAATTTTACCTGAAACACGATGATACTTTGAGAATCTGTACAGAAAATCATCTGTCATATACTTCCATGTGCTTTCCCAGACAACTTCAGGTCTAGATAATGTGCTTGACAGTAACATGGTGGCGAATAAATTGCGAATATAACCTGCACTACCTGATATATTTGCTTCTTTGATGGCCTCAATGTACTCCGAGTCGTCATCCAACAAACCAAGCGCATAGCAAGCATCTCTAAAAGTATCGTACACTCGACCATTAACTGTTTTAATATCATCAAACGATGTTGGTCCTTTAACTTTGTTAAGAAGAATTCTTAAATAGTACGCTTCACCGGTAGACGGAGAAACGGAATGAATTCTTCCAATTGTTTTCCCTTTTATTCTCGGAACCCATATACGCTTGTCAAGCTTCCACACATAAAAACGCGGAAACTGTACATATGTTAGTGTACGTGCAACATGGTCGTTAGGATCTTGATTACGTTGCATCCAAGCTAAAAACATTGATGAGTTCACAGATGGTTTGTTTAGCACTTGATTAATATCTTCATCAGGACCGAAACAAACTGTTTGTTGTCCAGGAAGATGGAAAGGAAGACGCATAACAGAAGGACTCCTATAATTAACTTCATTAGAAAAAATCCTCCAAGAGGCTTCACACGCAGATATATACCTACAGTCATAATACTCTTTAATTTCATCATTTTCTGCTTGCTCGTTTTCATTATTGCTCGGAACCACAGCAACTGTTGCTCTATCAGGACCTTTATTAATATACTTGAACAAATACTTTATTGACGCCGCTTGGTTGCACCATTCAACGTTTATATGCGCCTGATATCTTTTCAAAAGCTTTTTGTTATAAGGTACAACACTTCTGTTGTCTAACTCAATTTTATTTTTTAAAACGAAGGAACCGTCATCTCTTCTTCTGTATAAGGGAAATCCGTTAGAATCCAAGGTTGAGTGATCTTGAAATTTCTTGGGAAAACCTTTTGAACATTTTCTATCAACCATACATGGAGAGCTCATTCTAGCATTACCACATGGACCGTGAATCATATGGTCTTTCACAAGCGTATATAGTTCCGGGTCTTGGTTTAAATCAGGGATTTCTGCAGAAATAAACTGATCAACATGGTCTACAGTTGGAAGTTTGTAATCATTCTCCATGAATAAGCACATATGCGCATGAGGCAATCCTCGCTTCTGAAACTCAATAGTGTAAACAACTACAAAAAAAAATAAAAACCTTGTAATTATAATTAAGGTTATTTTTAAAAAGTAAATTTATAAACATACCAGCAGAAGCTTTTCCAAACAAATCACGGTCTTTCAAATCTTTACCAATTGAATCCAGCTTTATTTTAAAAATTCGAGATAAAATATCAGGCCTATCCTCTGGATTAAGATTTGTGTCCTTAAGAAACCTTTGAACCTCCGGCCATTTGGGATTGCAGGTAATAGTTATAAAAAAGTCTGGATAACCATACCATTTACAAATTGCCATTGCGTCAAGATAGTTTTGCATCATATATCGTGACCCGCCTGTAAAGGAAGATGGAAGGAAAATACGTTTTCCAACCTTAGACAAATCTTGTTGGCCGTTATATCTTAGTTTCCGGATATTCTTATATGTATCAGACCTGAGATCTTGTTGCTGAAATCTTATAAAGTTAAGTCGCTCGCTCTCAATCATCGTATAAGCATCAACCAAAAACTGTTGGAATAACCGTCGAGAATTTAGAATCAATGAAAACTGGTTACTACGATCTTGTACACGATACGCAAAAAACTCTCTCATTGTACAATTCGGACGTTTCTTGTTAGTAACATCAATGACACCCTTATGTGGTATGTCAATTCTGTAACCGTCGTCTCCATATGGGAACAAAATAGGATACTGAAGTGCAAGATAGGAAGGATGCAATTCACTTATTCTTTTTAATGAACCTGTTTGTGTCTCGACAACGATATCTCTTTTCTCAAGTGCGTTATCGATATCTCCAACAATAAGAGCAGCAACCTCTGAGGAAGTAGGTAAGTTATAAGTCCGACCATCTTGTTCTCTTTTGCCAATTAGGCGAAGCTTTAAAGTGGTATTAGGATTTTGTTGGAAGCAATCTCTAACCATCCTATAAATTTTCACAAGCACATTTTCGGCATCAAACATTGCTTTGATTTGTTGTATCAGCTTATTATCAGTTTCAAATGAGTTGGATGATGAGGAAGCATTGTCTGAAGACCTGTTTCATCAAATTGAAATATTAAGTAAATATATACTTAAAATAAATGTTATTAATAAAATTAGTTCATGAATGGTACCTAAAAACTGATTGCCTGTTTGCCAACTCATTTTCTGTATCGTATATGTATAACTGACAAAATTTAGGCTTCCCTCCGTTTGGTGGCACAAGACTACCAATAGAATGGTAATTTTCACCACTAATTCTGTAGCAAAAAGGAGCATTACCAGTATTCACGGTTTGGTCAACCTTACCACCCATTGAGGTAAACGCGAACATAGAATTGTAACGTCGAATGTTCTTCAAAAAGTGCTTGCTTTCATTGTCATTGGACATGAATAGACTTTTATAATAAGGTGTCGCGGTTTTGTAATCCGGTAAGACAACTTTGGCATAACCACAACATAACATATGACATATTTTGCCACCCTCTTTTCTTCCGCTTCCTTTCTCTGCGTCCCATAACTTTGCATAACAAACTTCACAAGTAATAACTTGATCACCGTGATCCAAATAATCTGTTCAAACATACAACATTATAGTTATATATACAACATTCATTACAATAATAAGATATACGTATTTAAGACTTAGTATTTTTACAATATGTAGCACTACTTATCAACAAACCTAACCTGTAGAAACACCTTTATAAGGATCTCGTTCTACGGTTTCGTCTGTGGTCAAGTCGATCATTGGTATAGGAGACGAAATACGTGCTTTGGATACCAACTTACGTTTCCCAGATGATAGCCTTTGCAAATTACGGTTCAATGATGATGTGCAGGTGGTTGATGTGATGCCAGTTGAAATATTATTCCCAATATCGTTTTTTCTCGTTGTACGATTGCTGGTACTACAAATAATGTTACCTGCTACAATTGACAAAAAGCATATTAAAAATATAGATGCAAAACAATAAGAACATATTCCCATATATATAAACATTAAAATAAAGAAATACTTACTTGTTACAATACTTGAAGGACTTGGATTAACATTATTAGTCACCTCAGGAGTGGATTCAAAATTGTGAGAACCAATTCTGTTGACTATGTTATCAGATGTAACACACGGAGTGGAAGTGGAATTAATATTAGTGGAATCAATATTGAGGGATGACGATGTAGTTCCCACATTTGATTTCTTATTATCCAAGTATAATTTTCTTAATTTTCTTCTATGAGATGCCTCGTCTCGAGTAACAATTGGGAGGACAGCTATTATAAAATCGTAGACAAATTGAAAAAATTATAATGAACAAACAATAACAAATCAAAATAGTTAGTTGTAGATAAGGAAAAAATAATTATCATTTTGTTAAAAAAAATATATATACTTAAAATAATACCATTCGTTATGCTTGATAAAGGTCTTCTTCCTCGTCGAACTTTAAAAAGACACAAAAAAAAATGGAAGAATTAATAAAAAATTCTAGCGTAATAGTGAGCTAAGTAAGTAGGTCTAAAATAATATAAATGGACAATGAAATAATTAGTGCTATACCGTTAACAATGTCGGAGGATGTGTTTTCATTCCGGTGAACTGCGGATAAAAAAAAATATACATCTCTATCTATATAATCAAATAACTAAGAAGGTAAAAAAACTGTAAAACTTTAAATAAGTTACCATGCTGAGTGTTTTCTTTGTCAATGTCATTGTATACGGAGACAATTTTTGGTCGTTTAGGCATTGCTATGAATTTAGAAAAAGAATTGTTAAATTACATAGTTGGTATGTTGGAACACATGTTAAGTAATATTTAATCAATAATCAATAAAGATTCATATAAACAATTTAACAAAACAATAAGGTGTTAATTGTGTACAATGGTCTATATTTATACGGACTGTTAAATCATAAAATTTATGTATTATATATGTATAAATATATAAATATAAATATACATTATAATGACAGCGCACAACTTAAATGAATTATACTGTGCGAAAACAAATATTGTGAAAACAAAAATACATACAGATTGAAATAAAATGCTAAATGATTAAATAACATTAGATAAAAATACAAACTGAACAAACTAACCGAGTTGAAAGGTTGAATACCGAGGATGAAATAATCAAGGGAAAATGAATGTTTTGATCAATTCTTATTGAATCATCCAATAAGAAATGAAAGGGGGATATAGAAATCACAAATTGGAAGAAGTCTATAATAATATATAGAGATAGAATATAAAAAATATGGAAATATATTTATGTAATACGTTAATTTTAGAAGTTTTTAAATTGTAATATATGTTTCCATAAATGAATTTGCTTACCTTATATTAAAAATTTTTTTAGGAAGTTGAGATTTATAACATCTTTACAAATAAATAAAAGATATGAACTGTGTAAATATGAAGATTGTAACTACTTACTATAATAGACATATAAAACACTAACAAAATCTAAAAACTATTACAAAATAAGTCACATTAGTATCATTACAAAAGATCTAAATAAAGTCAACCATGGGAAAGGACGCAAATTTTTCATGTTCATAACCACAACCAAAAAAATTAATCTATTCAAAAGACTAACAAACAACTAACCAAACCATAGCTGTTTTAAACACACTTTATAGCAGTCTTCATTAGATTGAAGTTACACCGTTCAACACAATCTTCCTCTGTGAAGTTACATATGTGAAGTGCAACATGTGTCCAAACTGCAACTGGTTATCATCCATAAATTTCCTCCATCCATCCACAGCGTAACGTAACGTACCACTGTTTAACTCTGTCTTTGTGTCATAAACTTCAACATCACCATTCAAGTTCTGGACAGATATAGGTTGCAATCTTTCAGACAGGCCGGCTCTATTAACAACCTCAACCGGAAGCCGCTAAATGCGTTGAAAATAACAAAAAACTATAAGCAAATATAAACAATTATAAAATTTTTAATTGTTGATCAGGTATAAAAGAAAAAGTACCAGCCTATATTCAGCTTTACGGCTAAAGTCGAAATATTCTGGATCAATGCAGATACGGGAAACTTTGTTTGCATTCCTTGAAACCTTCTTTGGATGCTACCCATTTTTAACAACAGTTAAGCATTTCTTTGCCTTTGATAAGGAAAATTATGTACAATACAAACGGATATTAGTACACTTAAAATAAAATACATAAATTATTTAATACCTTGACAGTTTGATCAGATGTTGTATAACGTTTTCGGCCTTTGCATTGTTTGTTGAAATTGTCAACTGTGACGGATCGGTCGACAGAAAGTTTACCTTTTCCCTTTCCTTTTAGCTGTTGTGAAATAATAGAGTTAGCACATGAAATATTTTACATCTTATATGTTTTTTAAATTTAAAGCAAAAATTTGTCAGCAACAAATTACATATACAAAATGTACTAATTTTTAAGAAAAAAAAAAGGAAAAAATACATCCAAGACTCACCTTCTAATTGATCTAATCAAGTTGGAGGTTATTTTTCAGACATAATAAAGTTGTTAAATTAATTGTACATTGTCATGTTTATTTAATTAATACTTGAATTGTAAACCAAAGAAATAAATAATGAAGTTCCAACAACTCGAATACAACTATTATGATGATTGAAACTATCCCATGGTATTACTAATAAGGCAAATTGATTAAACTATGTGTTTGTACAAACAAACAAACAAAAAAACTATAAAAGTAATAATATAGATGCAACCATTGGTTTATTATCAGTACTAATGTTCGTATGGGTTAATTGTAGGTTGAATTCAAAAAATTTAGTTATAATAGGCAATTGTCATAATAAATAAATTAATATAACAATATAATAGAGAGTGTAAACTTACATCTTGTGTTGTCGTGAAATGTAAACCATCACCTACTTTCAACGTCTCTTTAACATGAACATTCTTTGGTGTACTTGTCGGGACTGTTCCTGATGGACTTTTAACAGATGTGGGCTGGTTATCATCTACCTCTATGTCCTGAAAAAATCATATTAAAAAAAAGATTGAAAGAAGAATAAAAATGGATACAAAATATAATACCTAATAGATTCGAACCTTAAAAAGCGCTTTATCGTAATCGGCCCTAGAGATCTGAATTACATCATCATCATCATCATCATCAGATTCAACCTTCTTGCTCAACCTTATCTCAACCTCGTCTCGATACACCGTTAAATCAAACATAACATCATTAAGTTTTTCAAAAACCAATAAATCATCTTCCTGAACGCCAAGATCGTTGCAAAGTTGAGTCCAACCTTGTGAGAATACATAGTTTGAATTAACCTTACTTGTTGACACCGTCCACGGAGAACCCTTATAATTAACTTCATATGAGCCAGCCATTACATCGTCTCCAAAACATTGTTGAACAAATGAATCTTCAATGATCTACATAATATGAAACATAACAAATTGAATGTTGACTATGTACGGTAGATTATAAAAAGTGAAATACATGTTAAATATAAAGTTTAAGGAAAATTAATTGAGATTACGTACCGTAAAACCCAATCTTAGATGACGATTAATCGTGAAATAAGATTGCTCACAGACGCCATTAACAAAAGATGAAAGATAGAGACCAAAATGGTTCATGGGACGAAATGTCAGGAGACAATCCTTCTGAAGTTTGAGATCTGAAACAACTGTTTCCCAGCCGTCAGTTAAGATTGGCATACGTTTTAATCGTTTCAACATTACGACCCAAATTTTCCCACTTGAGTGATATATACGCATCTTCCTGTCGGCCCAATCCTCTCCGTAGAATTGAGTAACAAAGCTGATAGGTACATCCTGTATATATATTAATATTAATATTAACTATATTTAGTATTATAAGTTTCAAAGAACAAAATTATAAATTATATTACTCTAAAAGCGGAATTATAGATTACATAAAGAATACTTACTATACTCAATGAGGATGGGTTTAGAAGATACTTTACAAATGAAGTATACATTTTGAAACCTGCAACAATAAATTATTTTCAAATTCTAGTACTTTACCAAACACTAATATATACAGTATACAACAGAAAAACAATATATACATACCACTGATTGGACTACAAAAAATGACGACTAAAATAATGAAAAACCCAAAGTTATATGCTTAACAAATTAAAATTTTATACATACAATATTATAAATAAATTTAATGCATCAGCAATTTAAAGTTTTAATACCAGTATCTATCAAATTTTAAGTAAATTATTAAATACAGATTCATCAACAAACGTTTATGAAAAAATTAGGATTGGTATATAAACAACTTTTGAACATAGCATAACAAAACTAAACTACAACACTATTTTTCAAACAATTAAAGACTCAAATCTTACAAAAATCAACAATATTAATGGTTAACTTTAGAAGTACATCAATGTAGTGGTCTAAAATCAAATATATAAACGATTAAAAGTAAAGTTTATGACTGATCACAGGAACATAAATGTTGTTACCTTTAAGTGAAGATTAGAAGCCCTAGTTTCGGTTGCCGGAAACCTAAAAGATGGATGATTCCGGCGATAATCCGATGATACGTTCCGGTCGCCGATTTGCTATCTCCTAGGGATGATAAGAATGATAAGAAGGATGATTTGATGGTAGAGTATGGTAAGGACAAAGTCCTTATTTAGAACCGCCATAATGAAATTTACATATACATCCCCTATAGTTTGATTTCTGACAAAAATAAAATGGATTTAAACATAAATTACCCCAACAACCTTTTATGTTCCACTAAGGGTTAATATACTGTTACCATGTATTTGTTAACCATACAATGAAGAGGGTCAGTTGAAATCAGCTAAGTAATTGTGGTAATTCGTTGGTAAAATATGTATATAAAAATAATAGTATAAACAATATATATTTTATTCTAATTAATATATATATTTAGAAATAATTTATGGTAACTGTATATTAAAAATGGATAATGTATTAACTACATTCCTTAAATACATTACATTACATGTATAATTAAATTGAATTCAAATATCAACCAATAATTAAATTTTACGTTTTATTTACATAAAATAACAAATAATATTAAAATTTTATATAATAAAAAAATATGGATATCTAAGTGTGCCATATTAACGAATTATCATATTGGGAACTAAATTTTAAGTAAGATTCATTATTTAAAGCACGGATTATTTTTTTATTATTTAAATAACGTAAAAAGTTGTTAACTTATTACTGTGTAATTTTTTCTAAATACTGATTAATAAATACGTAAATATTAAATGATACGTTCTTAAAATGAGTTATGTTACACAAAATGATATTAGGTCTTATATTTTAAATAAAAATATCAATACTCAAACGATATAATATTAAAATATTAGTTAGCAAAAAGAATAATGATGTCATATGTATAAGAAACAAAAAGTGGGATTAGAAAAATAAATTAGCAAAATAACAATTGATATTCAAAACAAACAACTAAACAAACTGAACAAATGCTTGATTCATTTCAAGAAGGTTTATACTCACAAACAACTAAACAAACTGAACAAATGCTTGATACATTATACTCGCATACCAGAAGCGAGGCGTTTTATGTTTGCGAATGCACAAAGTAAATATTCACACATCAAATAACAAGATATTCTGGCACAAAAGCTGCCTAATTCACAAGCTTTTTTATAATGGTAACCTATTTTTATGTCCCCTGTAAATATACAGGTTGTCTGGTCATGCTGATACAACACAACACTTGTAATGATCAACTCAAAACATCAACCAACATTTACCATGATGCCTAACTTGATGAAAAGAAAAAAAACCAAACATCTCTACCTGATAACTGACACGATAAGCAATTAAAGGTTTAACGTTATAATACATTGAAAGTGATTATAATCATACTAAAGCAAGCGAGTAAAATAAAAAAAAAAAGTGTCACAATTGTCCACTTTAGCCGGCAAAATAAGAAGTCGAATGAAAGCTTAATTGGCTTTTTTAACGCATGTCCCGACTGATTTGAACCAATGCATAAGACCGCGGTGATCCTTCACATAAAGCCATGCTTGTAAGAAGGGAAATAAACCATCATTTATACCTCGTTCTTCAATGTAACCATGAAATGCATCCCTCATTCTATCATCAAGGGCCCTGCAAATTATTTAAATAAAAAACGACTAGTTAAATCATCTGTATTAATCATCATATCAACTTGTTTGTTGTTTGATTATACTTGCCTCTATCTATTATATTTCCTAATTCACATTTTATAAATTACATTTACGTCTACACTCTACAGCTCATTGAGTTGACTCGGCAATAACCAGTAACCATTTATACCAAGTTGTTACATATTATATAGGAATATATATTTAGTGGTACAAATATTTCAACTTCTTCATCTCCCTACAAATGAAAATGTGTTAATATAAAAGAATAAGTCTCAAAGAGGCGCAGTGGGAAACCGGCAACATGTTTTTTTTTTTACTATGACGCATTCTCCGGCTATACAACCTCTAATCAGCCTCATAAGTCATAACCTAAACCCGCTAAATCGATGATAAACTTTAAGCATTAGAAAACTTACAAATAACAACTAAAACGATAATGAAAAATTATGTAAGTTTCAAAGTTCAATCCCAAACCAGAAAAATGTTCAAATGTATGAAAAACATTTAACCAATGAGAAGTGAAGCGTTTTCCTACTTATAAACAAATCCTGGTTTTTAAAAAGCACGTTTTTCCACAAAGCGCAAGAAAAGCGCAATTTTTTAGGTTTTTTGGGATTTGAGGTGCGCGCCTTATGTACTTTGGGTGTTTTTATGTTGTTTTTAATCATCAAAGTGTTGTACAATAGGTTTTTTTTGCTTGTACAAGTAGGTAAAATCGTATATAAACCTTCATTATAGCTATATTTTGGATAAGGGATGCCAAAAACCTATGAGAGAAATATCAAAATATATATAATCTCCTTGCTCCTCGAGTACGAAAAGCCCACAGCTTTTGCGCTTTGCGCCTCATTCTTAGACCTCGTCGCTTTTGTGCGCCTATCGCTCATCATCATCGTCATCATACTCAGTAAATTCCACCAATAGCAAAGCTAAGGTAGGGTCTGAGGAGGGTAAGATGTAGACAGCCTTACCTCTACCTCGTAGGAATAGAGAGGCTGCTTCCAGTGAGACCCCCGGCTCCATAGTGGTTTTGCATTAAGCCTTGGACATAAGGCACATAACACTCAACAAAGGCCGATTAGTGCATGTACCCCCTTGTCCTTCGGCTATCAACGCCACCACCACATGATGCATACAAATCACATCAAGTGTCCTCGCCTTCAATCTTTTATTAATTACTAACAACTAGTGCTATTTCAGTGTGTGTGTGTGTGTGTGTGTGTGTGTGTGTGTGTGTGTGTGTGACTGTGTGTGGTTTATAAAATTTATAACTCATAAATCATAAGTATCCGAAAGTTGAAATGTAATTCATAAATATTTAATCAGACATTTAAATCAGTATAGGAATATGTCTACTTAAATGGAACATTTTAAAAACTGGAATCCGTCAAATTGAATATTTCATTTCTCACTGGATTCAAAATGAGTCGAGAATCAAATTTTCCAAAAGGTGTAGATTTAGTAGTATGATTAGCGGGTGTGTAACTTAACCATTCTAAAAACAAATTAAAAAATAAAAACTGAAAAAACAAACTTTCCAGGCTACCGGATATAAATTTAATGGCATGTTAAAGTTGTACACTTGTACCTACTAGAAGGTGCAAAAAATAGCAACAGGGACCATAATCTTGGATTGATCGTAAGGTGTACAAAACTACAAATCCTTATATAACAGAAAAGTATGTATGTCGTATTGCCATATCCTATATCAGAGACACTCATGTGTGGCAACAACTGTTCACTACCCAGAAAACACAAACATCACTTCAAAAACAGCGTTGATGCCATAGTTGTTAATGGCAAACGACAAATAGCAATGAGGTACCTATATGCTACATAGCGAATAACGATAAATACAACAACAACAACAACCGTACCCAGTATATCCCACCAATAGCAGAGCTAGAGGTAGGGTCAGGGGAGGGTGAGATGTAGGCAAACCTTACCTCTATCCCTTGGGGGGTAGCGGGCGCTATTTTATAAATAGTGATACGCTAGAAAAAAATTAAAAAAAAAAAAAACTTATGTATATTATATCAAGATACCCTGGTATATATATACTATTTTACATGTATATTTAACAAAAACCTAAAATTCAGCTATTTTATAGCTATATTTAAATCTATTTATATTTAAAAAAATACAAAATTAATAACTGAAATCCCGCTATTTATGGCTACATACCCTGTAGCGACCCTCGACCTATACACCACGCTATACGCTATAGTGACCGCTATTGACAACTATGGTTGATGCTAAGCAAAACCATAGTCACAGAATTCGCTAGAAAAGTGGCGAATTTCGTATTGGTACGTTTCGTACCATACGGAATTCATTTTCGTATAATACGGTTCGAATTCGCGAATTCGCTCCATGAATTCAACGTTTCATTCCATTCAATTCTGCGAATTTCCTGCACCAATTCACTGAATTTCGTTTGCAATAATAGCGAATTTTAAGGGTCAATACGTATTAGGGTTGGCTGCGGCGCCAATATGTATGTTGGCGGGCTTGCGAAAGAGCGGGAAAAATATAGATACCGCGTCGAGTGTCGACGTTACCATATTTTCCAACCAATTATCAAAATTCCAGAAATCGCCAATCATGTATATATATCTACAATTTCAGCCTCAATAATCACACTCAATTTCCCACCTTCATCCTCAATTTCACACCTTCAAATGGCTTTTGGCAAAAAAAGCAATTACAGTGATGATGATCAAGAAGAGACACATGTAAGCGAGACACAAGAAATTAGTAATTTTTATTTTAAATTGTGTTTACCGAACCGGACGGAATGGTACACCGTACCAGAACGTACCAAAATGAACCTACCCCCCTCCGAACCGAATTTGTCCCAACTAGCGAATTGCGAACCCGAACGCGTACCCGAACAGGAGCGAACCGCGAATTAGGTGACTATGAGCAAAAAAATAAAACTGACCGAAGAACTATGGTATCTAAGGATCAGAAAACAAATTCGAATAAAGCATAGCATAAAAAGAAAACTACAGCACAATATAGAAATTCAAATCAGGATATGACATACACATAAAATATAACTATGGTTGTTCTACCATTAGAAATTTAAAGATTAACATGACTTACTCAAAACTTGGACCATTGTATTTAGATGGAACCTCAAGGAGCCCTGAAGTTTCAAGCTTATGCCTTAATGAAACAGAATGAATTCCCACTGCATCAGGGTACAACCCGCACAGGAAATGCAAAACATAGTCTTTATTGGGCTTCGATACATCAACATGAAGAAACAGCTGATTAATCTCATCATCCCCGTCAATCTCAGAAGGATCCACTTCGGGGAGAATGTTAATCATCCGCATAACCGATAACCTGATCTCCTCATCGCCATACACTCGTGTCAGAACCGGACCGCCACTGTCTAGTGCCCCTTTCACCACTGTAAATGGCTCTGGAGGACTCACCTTCTGTGAACAAATAACATGCAGAGATCGTCAAAAGCACACACACATAAACCCCACTAAAACCCTATAAAGAAAATCCAGTTCATTTGTTCCCAATTAACATGAACTACAGTGCCTGCCAGGTGTTCAATAAAATGCCGCAGAGAGTAGCGTATCGAACTTGATTAAATTTTCAAGGTAAACCCTCGTAAAACCCTAGAGATAGAGATGGGAGTTGGGACATAAACCTCACTAAAACCCTATCAACAAAATCCAGTTTTTTAATGCCCAATTAGCATAAGCTTACAGTGCCCACCAGGTGTTCGATGAAATGCCGCAGAGAGTATATCATCGAATCTGATTAAATTTTCAACATAAACCCTGGTAAAACCCTAGAGAAAGAGATGGAACATAAACCCCACTAAAACCCTATAAACAAAATCCAGTTTTTTTCCCAATTAACATAAGATTACAGTGCCTGCCAAGTGTTCGATAAATGCCGTAGAGAGTAGCTTATCGAAATTAATTAAACTTTCAACATAAACCCTGGTAAAACCCTAGAGAGACAGATGGACATAAACCTCACTAAAACCCTAACAACAAAATCCAGTTATTTATACCCAATTAATACAATCTTACAGTGCCTACCAGGTGTTTGATAAAATGCCGCAGAGAGTAATTTGTCATTTTTTATTATAAAGTTATGATAAACCCTCTTAAAACCCTAGAGATAGAGGGAGAGATGGAGACGTACAGGGGGAGGGGCCATTTTGGAGACTTCAGTGTAATGTTCTTTAAGAGAACGGAGGATCATGGAGTTAACTACTGCAGAAGGAGAGTTGGTGCTCGAAGCGTAGTATCGGTGGAATGGTGTGGTGGTGATTTCCGGCAACTTCGACCGAATAGCGCCGGAGGCGCGTGCCATAGCAGTTCTCCACATTTCTGCGATTGATGTAGACGCCCTTATGAATTGTGATTTTGATTCTTTGAGGTTGAAAGTTATAACCTTAACGATTCGACTGCAGTTTCCGGCTTTCCGCTGCCTTATTTCGTAACTTTTACAATCTGGATTAGGGATTGTGACAAGAAGGATTTGTTGATTTTTTTAAAGATATTGATATTTAATTATTTATAGATAGTTTAAAAGTTATTAAAGAAATTAGAGCCAATGATCTCTAGATCAAGTGGTGGAGGGTTTGTATTTCTTTTGAGAAATGCAGGTTTGACTTCCACTTGGTGCAGACTGAGGTATTGGTGGGCAATGATAGGAGACCCAGGGAAACCTGGGTTGGATCCTTGAGCCAAACGGGTTTTACCGGTAATTTCACCGTCGTGCCTACGGGCGGGTGGGTTACCGGGTTTTCCCCGGAATTGGTGGTGGACCTGGGTTACTCTCGGAGTACTCCGTTTGGTCCAGCGGGTGCCCCGAGAGTGCTCGGGATTGATTCTGTTGGCCGTTCAAAAAAAAAATTAAAGAAATTAGAACTAGTGGGTTACCACTCATGCTCTGCGACGGGTTTGAAACGTACATAAAAATCAACAAATGGTGACAGGTTCGAATGTAGATATAAATCCGCAAATCGCAACGGGACATTCTATGTGATGACTAAAAAACCATGTTGTGGCGGTGTATTCGCAAGTCATTGTTAAGTTATTGGTTCAGTTTGTTATGCTATCGGCACTCGTTCTAACCATAAAGACAAGTACGTGCGACGGGTTCATAATAAAATAAAATAACCTACTTGCGACGCTACATATAAAATTTAGAAAAGTATTATGTTGAGAAAAGAAAACTAAAAAAAGACAAAAATAAGTAAAAGGAAAAAAAAAAAACTGAAATTTCAGAGTCTAAATAACAATTACAATAAAGTGTAAGGAAAGAAAAACAAAAAAGTGAGAGTCAAAATAGTAATTATAATAACGTGTAAGAGTAAATGATAAAAAGAAAACCTAATTAAAGTTTTTTTAACGGCAAATAATGGTTTTCCATCTCCGGTAGGCAATAATGCCTATACACCAATTCAGGAGGAAACCTTATAAATCTAAGAAAACCCACTTTGTGGGAATCGAACCTAGGACCCACTTGTAATTTACTCTTTTTTATGCTTAGACCATCCATAATGGGGCTCTATATCACGCCTACCCCTCCCATAGCGCCCCATGGAGCCCCTGAACACCATTACGGGGGCGCCATATGTTGAAAAATCCCTCCTCCTCGCGAAAATTTTCACGGCGTTGCCCATTCTTCTCCACTCCCACACATATATATAAAGCCTCATACATATATATCCCGCTACACACTCAAGTTATATAAAGCTCCTCTCTTACGCGTTTCACCAATTGTCCATAATGTCCCACAAAGGGCTTTATGACTACGCCTTAAAATGGGATCCCATGCCATGAATATTTTGTCCAGTGCAGATTTATTTGTGAGGTTTACATGAAGATATATGAGTAGCAACAGCCGCCTCTGCTGCTGTTCTAATTTATTTGTTTGTCCTGGATCGTGTTCATTTCATTTCACAACATTACAATACCCAACCAGCGGACCCGGTATGACCCGCTTAGACCCTAACCCATTTTGACCCGGACCCGGTATATATGAGCATGCTCTGTTGGTTCAGTATAGAAATCAAAACTGTTTGTTATATTATTATAATGTAAAGTTTGAAAGTCTATTAAATACAATGACAGGTTATGTGAACTTCATTACATGCTGTTCTATAGTGAAATCAACTGCGTGTTTCATCATTTAATTGCTTGCTGATCATGTTGCCCAAAAATAAATATAAGTTTACAAATGGTACAACAGAAGAGTCTTTTGTTACTTGACATAAAACACCACCCAGAAACCAAAAAATATTATGCAACAAAAAGTTCTCAAATCACCACAACACCACCTGTTTCTTTCTTCACTTCAAGGCAAGTACCGATACTTCTTCTTATCGCCTTTGTCCTGCTCTAAATACTCCCTTTCGATAAGTGATTCGATTCTGTTCTTTATCACAACTGGGTTCGGTGAAAACCTCGACTTCAATTGCTTTGTAACCTCAGCCACAATATTATCGTGATCCAAGACACGTCGTGCTTTCATAATCCTAACAATCGCCGCCTCTATCTGAAATTTCCGGTCCTCCTGGACTCTCTGTCGTGTCTCTTGTGTTTCAGGTTCAGATTCCTTCTGTGCAACCACGCTCCCCATGTTCACCCTGTAAAACTTGCTAGAAAACTTATCGTTAAAGAAAAACACGTCATCTACTCCGACGTCTTTGCTCATAGGTTCTTTCGTAAGCACGTTTTTTCCTTTAATAATAATAATAATAATAATAATAATAATAATAATAATAATAATAATAATAATAATAATAATAATAATAATAATAATAATAATAATAATAATAATAATAATAATAATAATAATAATAATAATAATAATAATAATAATAATAATAATAATAATAATAATAATAATAATAATAATAATAATAATAATAATAATAATAATAATAATAATAATAATAATAATAATAATAATAATAATAATAATAATAATAATAATAATAATAATAATAATAATAATAATAATAATAATAATAATAATAATAATAATAATAATAATAATAATAATAATAATAATAATAATAATAATAATAATAATAATAATAATAATAATAATAATAATAATAATAATAATAATAATAATAATAATAATAATAATAATAATAATAATAATAATAATAATAATAATAATAATAATAATAATAATAATAATAATAATAATAATAATAATAATAATAATAATAATAATAATAATAATAATAATAATAATAATAATAATAATAATAATAATAATAATAATAATAATAATAATAATAATAATAATAATAATAATAATAATAATAATAATAATAATAATAATAATAATAATAATAATAATAATAATAATATAATAATAATAATAATAATAATAATAATAATAATAATAATAATAATAATAATAATAATAATAATAATAATAATAATAATAATAATAATAATAATAATAATAATAATAATAATAATAATAATAATAATAATAATAATAATAATAATAATAATAATAATAATAATAATAATAATAATAATAATAATAATAATAATAATATAATAATAATAATAATAATAATAATAATAATAATAATAATAATAATAATAATAATAATAATAATAATAATAATAATAATAATAATAATAATAATAATAATAATAATATCAAATGATAGAATTCCGCAAAACAATCTCATCCTTCCTTGTGCAATTTAACTCTTAAAATATCATCATCTATACACAATCCAATCCAATCAAACCAAATCATGCTTCCTTCAAGTATGTATCACAAACACAGTTAACCGTAATCGTGTCAAACTGAAAAGCAGTACACGAATCAAATCAACATACTTCAAAAACTAGAGAAATATAAACACGATCGAAACCTGTAAAGGTCTTCGTAAGGGAGGGCCTCTATGTTATCCTTGTAAAGATCATGAATCGCATCACCCAAGGTCTTCAAACACACTTCAGCATACTTTGGACTGGCCAAATAATTACGTAATTTAATCGCCAACTAATGTTTCCTCGGAAAACATCTCCTCGGATATGTGTCCGTAGTTGCAATGTTGTTGGAAATCCAGTGAGACCACTGAGACCGGTATTTTTTAAAAAAAATTGAAAAAAAAAGGCCCTATACCCCCCACCCACACCCCCTACACTAGGCGTTATAAGGTGTTGTTTTTGGAAAAAAAATTTAATGCTGAAGTGATCAAATGGATTTTGCATGTGGCCAATGGGGAGTGGTCCAAGGTTTGACTAGCCAATGAGCAATTGTTTGCTTTTTTTTTTGTTTAATAATTCGAATGGGCATTATTAGGCATTATTCCCACTACACCACTTTTGCAATAACGCCCCATGCTGACTGGGATGACACGTGTCGGATAATGCCCCATAGTGGGGGCATTATTTTTCTTAACCACTACGGGTGGTCTGAGAATGAGTTTTTCACTAAATTTTTGGACATCAATAATATTTAGATATGTGTTATATAAATAATTATTTATGGGTTTGTGTTCAAACTATAATAGAGCTAAGATGAATGAGATATCGAAGCTTAAAGTTGTATGTTTTGAAATAAACAAAACTAAAATGTATTGAGATTTGTCACCTTGTCCCACATAGGTGGAATGACAAAACTTAAAGTGGTATATAAGGAGGAGCACTCCTTGAAGGCAAACACTAATGGGGACCCAAAAGGGTGCCTCGCACCTGCACACATGCGCGCATGACGTGGGCTATAAGCCCAATGCGGTGCGCTTTGAACTTCACATACCGCCTTTGTATTTTTGCCCATGAGCGCATGGTCAGATATATGGCGGGTCCGCGTATGGCGCACCCTTGGGTGGCGTCCTGGTATGCGCAGTGACATCTGTGTGGTGCGCGACTCCATATGGCATGGCGTGCGGACTGGCAGGCAAATTCAAGCACGCGCAGGTTTGCAGCAGTAACAAAACAGCTGGTCGGACTTGGTCAAACTAACTGTTTCAACTCGTTTAATTCTAGTCATTAAGAGAAATGACAGTTTTAACCGAACCACTAAAGTTCATTTATGAAGAGATTCAAACCCGTTTATTACAAGATTAATGATCTTGTTTGAACCACTAAAGTTCATTTATGAAGAGATTCAAACCCGTTTATTACAAGATTAATGATCTTGTTTAATTGTCTAAATTATGACAATATTTATTGGGTTTTAATTAGCTCTTTATGTGTATGGCTATAAAAAGAATGAGCACTCATTTTAAAGGGACTAAGAAATAATACATGAAATTTTGTTCCATGAAAATTTAGAGAGGAGCACTCTCTAAATTATTCTTTTCTCAACTTCATATTTTTCCTAATTGTATAAACACCATTATACCCGGTGTTATCTTGGGCATGAGAGTCATCTCCGGCAATACACATACTGTTCCGGTTATTGTACCCTGGGAGACAGAACCGTCTGAGAGGAGGCGCGGAATATGTTTTGAGGAAAGCGTGTTGAACACGTGCCTCAACCAAAAACCGTCAACAATTTTGCTTATCTTGCAGCGGAGTTTCGATCTCGTAGATGCGGTTGAAGTTTTCAAAGACATTGGCTTTGAATCAAGATTGGTACAATTTAGTTGTATTTTATATACGTTTATTTAGTTTTTGTAACCGGTATTGTACTAATCGAATTTCCCACAAATAACGAGAGTCTCGTTATTATTTATTATTTATTTTATAATATATTTTAATAAAAAGTGAACCTAGTTCCTACACAGCAAGCGTCCAGCTTCTTCTGTAATTTAAACTCATAAACATATAACAAATTCATCTATTTCAAACATAAAACATGTGATTTAACATTTTTAAAACATTAACTTACAATCATTAAAATAGTGGTGGGGTTAAGATCGAGTTTCAGCAGACAACGGTGGCCGTGGATTGTCGGAATGACGGGCGACGACGGTGGGGTTGTGTGTTGCTTATCGCTTAAGACTAGACGGTATGTGAGAGGCTCATCCTTGGAGGATGACCTTCCACGTCAGCGACACGTAGGATGGGTGTGAGGATGAGGCAAAGGGGATGAAACTAAGGAAATATATATATGAGTTGTATGTATATGTGTGTGTGAGAAGAAGGAGGTGGTGGTTTTGTCTTGTAGCGAGCGTCCCCAACGTCTTATGGGCGACGATTTGTACGACGCCGGGGGGGGGATGGTGTTGTGTGCGGCGACGGGCCTGGACGGGTTGGGGACGACCCCCACACCGTCAAGCCTAATGTAGACAAAGAAGAATTTTTATATTAAAATTAAATAAATACTAGTAAATTGCAAATATCAAATGGATTTGCGCAAGTGTTATGTAACGCGACCGATGCACAACGATCGAAAGGGGCTTATTATAGCTTTAAACAAATAGAAAACACACGAAACGCAGAGTAACTCGAATTTATACCATCGAATGAAAATATAATATATTTAACAACACTAGGTATGGTGTGTAAAAGACGTATTATGCTTGCACCGACTCATTTCCCAAGATAAGTTTTCGTTTAAAAAGAGATCAACTTGAATTTAGACTGATACATACATAAAAATCATTAAAGAAATTTCATGTTAAAAACGCATATTATATATGGTACATGGGTAAAGCTAGAATATTAGAAACATGCGGGATTAAATATTGACGTTTGTAAAGCCAATGGACTAAAATTGCAATGTGGTGAAACTTTGGAAAAAAAACGTAAAACTAAGAGAAAAAGAGTTAGAAATGTAAACTTTGAAAGTATAGGGGTGCCAGTAAAATGAAATAGGGGCTAAAAATACCATTTTACAAAGTTGGGGGTTGGATTTATTATATTGTATAGAGTAAGGGCTAAAAATATTATTTCTTAATATTGAGGTGGCCTTGTATTTTATTTAAAAGTGGAAGGGGTGGTCTTGTATTGTAATGAAAAGGGGGAGGGTCGGTGGCGTGGCCACCGACTTTGTGTTTTAAGATTGTATAGAATAGAATAGAATGTGTTTTTTTTTCTATTTTTAAATTTTGTATAGGACATCTTTTTTTGTAAAAGGATGAATACTTTGTTTTCAATTCAATATAAATAGATAATAAATTGATGCTAGCCTAGATTGTCACGTATACGACTTGAAGGGTCACATAATCGATATCAACACTTAACTAAACAAAGTTACCTTGAAAAAACATTGATATCTAGATCAAGTGGCGGAGGACTTGTATTTCTCTTGAGAGATGAGGTTCGATTCCCAGTTGGTGCAGAGTGAGACACTGGTGGGCAGTGATAGGAGACCCAGGGAAACCTGGGTTGGATCGTTGAGCCAAATGGGTTTTACCGGTAATTTCACTGTCGTGCCTACGACGGGTGGGTTACTGGGTTTTTCCCAGATTTGGTGGTGGACTCGGGTTACTCAGAGTACTCCGTTTGTCCAGTGAATGCCCCGAGAGTGCTCGGAATTAAGTTTGTTGGCCGTTCAAATTAAAGCTTAAGAAAATTATTATTTATGGAACTATGATTTGTAAATGCACATCTTTCGAATTTGTATTATAACTAGTAATGGAATCCGTGCTTTGCCACAGTTCAGCTATTTTGGAGTCAAGAGACTACCTATTGTGAAATACCATCACAAAAAAAAACAATAATTAATTCGTGTATACTCCCAACCCTAATAATTTTTTTTGGAGAAAAGCTTAAATCAACTATGAATAAGACCTATGCATGTTCTTGCACGCCAAATGATAATAGCAACAAAGACTGAGTAGAGTATAAAAAGTAAAATTTAAGCGGAAAAAAAATTGATTGCTTAGAGATACATAAAGATGGTAAATAGCCAATACGTTAGTCTTTTAGAGCTTTTGTCGTCTTATAGGTTAAAAAGGCAAACAAAATTAGAATTAAGAAAACTTCTTTATTTCTTATAAATACATATATTTCGTGTAATTTACGCCACAATTCAAATATAGTTTTCTGGTTACCCAAATAGTAATTGTTAAAAAATTCATTATGATCTCAAATTAAATTAAATCTATACTATATAATAAAAGAAACCACTTTTAGGACACTTGTCATCGTATTAGGGCATCTTTTATAGACAATTATTGTTTTAATTTAATTTTTTCTAATTAATTATAGATAACTCTCATATTAAATATTATTATTTAGTTTAATCTTTTCTTCTCATTTATAATATTATTTAGGAGTTAATTGCCAAAATCGTCCCTGAGGTTTGGGCACGTTTGCCATTTTCGTCCAAAATGAGACTTTTGTACCAAATTGCCCCCAACGTTTGTAATTTTTTGCCATTTTCATCTAAATCACTAACTTAGTTTATTTTTTCTGTTAAGTTGAGTATATTTGGATGGAACTGGCAAATATAAAACCGCAGGGACGATTTTGGCAATTTACTCAAACCCTTTTTAATTTATTTTATTTAATTATTTTTGTTACATATATAATAAAAAAGAATATACATGGAGTTTTTAGAAAAAAAAAATTAATAGTTTTTGTCACATAATTTTTTATAAATTTTCATCCAAATCACTAACTTAGTTTATTTTTCTGTTAAGGTGAAGGATGTTTTAAATTTTATAAATTAAAACAAAAATTAATTTACCGCTTCTTTATATAAATCAGTTTTATAAAGAGAAAACGTCATTGGTGTGCAACACATAACAATCGAGTACAACTTTTAGTATTTATCAGTTGTAGAGATAGAAAAAAATTGTAAAACATTACATATTTTTAAATGTGTTGAGCACCTAGGAAATATGTTGATAGAAATAATATTTATTTAATTAAGATTATGAGGGTAAATAACTCATACTTATTCTGAGTGGCTTGAGTAAAGAAACTTTTGGTTGATAGCATTATAATTACAATTTTGTGGGTAATTTTAAGGTTTGGTAACGATACATTGTTTAATGGAGGGGGGGGGGGGGGCTGGCTTCTGTTTTTCCTTAGGAGCGAATTTAAAAGAGTAGAAGATGAATTAAAAACTTGGTACATATGACAAGGTTTTTTTGTTTGACATTTTTCAATAAGGTCACCAGCATTTTAGTTTTATAAAATTTAGAGGTTTAAATAGATTTTATTTTTTTATAAAACTGATCTATATAAAAAATTAGAAATTAATTTTTGTCTTACTTTATAAACATCTTTCGCCTTAATAGAAAAATTAACTTAGTGGTTGGATGAAAATTTATAAAAATTATGTGACAAAGCTATTATTTTTTCATATAAAAATTGCATGTATATTCTTTTTTATTATATATGTAACAAAATTCATTAAATAAAAGAAATTTAAAAGAGTTTGAGTAAGTTGCCAAAATCGTCCCTGTGGTTTTATATTTGCCTGTTTCATCCAAATATCATCAACATAACAGAAAAAAAAACTAAGTTAGTAGCTTGGATGAAAATGGCCAAAAGTGCAAACCTGCCCAAACATCAGGGACGATTTTGGCAATTAACAATATTTAGAGAAAATTATGATTTTGGCCCTTGTAGTTATATCACTTTTACCCTTTTAGCCCAAAAAAGAATTTTTTAACATCTCTGCCCCCAGCGTCTTCTTTTCTAACCCTTTGGCCCCTAACGCTAACCCCATCCATTAATGTTAGGGGCCAAAAGGTTTAAAAAAAGACGTTAGGGACCAAAAAGGTCAGAAAAAAAGACGTTGTGGGCTTGGATGTTAAAAAATTCTTTTTTGGGCTAAAAGTGTAAAAGCGATATAACCACGGGGGCCAAAATCGTAATTTTATTTTTTGATGTATAAAATTAGATTTATTCAATTCGTACAATACACGAGGTTTTTTAAGGATATATATATATTTATTATTTAGTAAAGAAAATTACATTTATTCAAACCGTGTAATACACATATTTTTAAAGATGTATTTTTTTTATTTGGTATATAAAATTACATTTATTCAACCCATGTAATAAATGGGGTTTTTTAAAGATGTATTATTTTATTATTTGGTAAACAATATTACATTTATTCAACTTGTGTAATACATGTGGTTTTAAAAATATAACTTTTTTATTTTGTATATAAAATTATATTTATTCAACCTGTATTTAAATATATAGATTATTTTATTATTTAGTATATAAAATTTATTTATTCAACCCGTGTAATACACGGGGTTATAACCTAGTTGTTTTATAATGCTTTTTTAGACAATAATGGTTAAAGAGAATACTGAATAAATATATTATATGAAATGATAAAAAATAAATTTATTTGTAATAATAATGTTTAGAACATTACTTTCAATAGAAAAAAAATATCCTATATCTTAAAATAAAAGGTCGGTGCTCAATGCATGAGCCCGACTTTCACCCTTCAACTTTTAGTTCTAACATTTGTGGTCCCTTTTCTCCACCGGTTGTCTCTTTGTTTTACTGATTTACCACTTGGTTTGCAGTCGTTCTCTCTCATTCTACATCAAACGCTTAACACTATCTATCATCTTCCTTTCTCTACAACGCAAATCTGAACAAATCGAATTATTGCTATTGTTATCATTCAAAGATTTCATCATCTTCAGGGAGAGGATAGCGTACCGATGGTGTTTTCATTGTGTTTGTGAAAAGCAGTGGCTCTTTGTTCATCACCGGAACGCCGATCGACGAGATAGGTCCTTATTGGGGTTTTTTGTTACAAATACGAGGCTATGAAATTGAAAACCCTAATTGCATTTTTGTCACTGTCGAGTTCGTCATCTCAAATGACAGATGTCTACTTAATGACTTCATGGAGCAGCTTGCACAGGCTTACGCAGAGGTATATACTTCCCATCACTTCGCTTAATTATATTTGCAGTTTCGATCCTTCATGCTACCAGTGGCGAAGTATAGAAGGGTTGGGGAGGGGCGCCCGACCCCTTGAACTTTTCTCAGTTGTGTTATATATGTAGTTTTCGTATATAAATTTTTGGGTATATACGTTTTCGACCCCCCGGTTCTATACAATTTGTTTGGTATATACCTTTTCGACCCCCCCCCCCCCCCGTCATTCGGGTCAAGCTTCGTCATTGCATGCTACCTAATTTCATACCTTCCACGGTCTTGCGTTAACCATACCAGTAAGCATCTAAGGGTTTTCTTCCCTCTCTCGATTGTTATATGCGTTGCCGAGAAGAGATCAAGCAAAGGCGCCGTTACAAACTGCAACCGCCACCGGTCCTTCCTACGTCTGACAAGGATCCCTTTCTCTCTGTTGTTCGGCGAGACGTCCTGGTCTAAAGTCGGTCCACCATTTCTGAATCGAATCAGCGAAGATCAGTTCCGTCATGGCAACCAGTTTGCTCGCAGCAAAGAGGTCATGTCTTTATATATTATTGATTTTTTTTTAATTTTAGTTGTTCTTGGTAAGTATATGAAGATTGTATATGGGTTCGATTTTTTTGCACGGATATCATGTTAGTTTCATACTAAAATGTTTTTTTGTTCCTTTTTTAACACTATGGGCATGTCTGGCTAAGCTTTTTGAAACAACTTATTGACTTATTGGCTTTTTGAAAAGTCATAAGCTCCAAAATGATGTTTGGTAATGAGGGTGTATGTGAGGGGAATAAGTCAATAAGTCACTCCATACTGACTTTTTCAAAAAGTCAATAAGTCAATAAGTTGTTTCAAAAAGCTTAGTCAAACATGCCCTAGGATTCAACTTAATTGAACTTTACATTTAAAGTCTGCTTAGTGTATTTAAATTGAGTATTAACTAAGGCTAGAAATTTGGGGATTAAATCATTACATTTCGTTGCCTTTTTCCAGGTGTTTGGAAGTGAAGCAATATTGGCAAGAACCAAACAGCCCAAAGTTCCTAATGAAGAAGCTTAGAACTGTTTGAAGATGACGACGGGTTTGAAATCCATGATGGTAATTGTTATGGGTGAAATTCTGAGCCCATATCCTGACTTTGTATCTTGATTTTTTATTAGTTGTATATGATCAGGATACCGGATCAGGATACCGGATCAGGATACCGTATCAGGATACCGGGCCAGGATATTGGTAATATCCTGAGGCAGTATCCTGACTATTACTAACGATTGGCTTGTAAAACGTTGGTTGCAAGGTACCAACGTTAAAAGACTTGATCTACCTGAAGATTCGCTCAAGGTGGTTGAAAAATGGACGTTGATGGTGGAAGAATGGGTCTTGTAACGGTCAGAAAGGCATATTCCGCGAGAATATCGGATGTTGGTCAATGTTATTGACATTGTAACGGTTATATGAGCTAAAGACTCGGTTTTGTAGTCAATAAGCACGTGGAAAACGAGTAGAAGCAGCCCCCAACGTTCAGAATGGAATATTCCAAAGTATCCCGGAATAATAGGATAGTTTGTTGGTTTCTTTTACTATAAATATGGATGGCCAGATCTCGTAGGACACTTCACTTCAACTCACTCCACTTCTAACTCTCGAATTCATACACAATTCACTTGTAATCGCACACTAACACTCATCACTTGCAATCATTGTAACACTTAGTAGAGATCTGAGCTTTATCCTGCACTGTATCCTGGTTATTCAAGCAATAAGAAGAACAAGGCAGCTGCGATTGTCAGCTCCCGAGGTTTTATGCCGGCGATCTAGATTGATCAAGGGCTTTCCTCGTACATCTCGTGTCATTTACTTTACTTTTTTGCTCATTGTTTGATCGTAGATACAGCTCAATATCCTGAGCCGTATCCTGAAACTGTTTTAGCAAATAACTTAACTTGAATATTTTTCACACATATTTCTAGCACACTACCTCACTTAACTAATTTGATCACTTAATTACTTCGGTAATTTTTGACCAAAACAATTTGGCGCCCACCGTGGGGCAAGTGGTGCTCTCTTTACTAAAAATCTTTGTGAAATCGTTAATCGGTTTTCTGTTTTCAAAACTTTTTGCCACATTGTTTACAATGGCCTCAAGATCAAACATGAGCTCTTCTACTGTGTCTGCTACAACTTCTGCAACAGTTGGTTCGGTGCCTCCCTCACCTTCACAAGTTCAGACTTTTCAAAGGAGAAATGAAAGCCACACACCGAGAGAAATTTCTGCTGCTCAGAATGTTTCTAGATCCGGAAATTCATGGAGAACCCATATCCTTGCTTCTAATAACGAAATTCTGTCTTTGTTTGGTAGTATACATGAACAAATGAAGAGGCAGCAAGAAACTAACCAGACAATCATGAAGGATATACAACTCTTGAAGTCAAACTCCAGGAAACCTATGGAGTATACAACTACTCCTCTATAGCCCAGGATGCTAATCTTTAGTTCATCAACATTTACCAAGGATAATTAAGGCAACATGATACCGAGTCAGTCCCGGAGCAACATGCTGGAGATACCATCATCCGTCAGGATATCGACCGTGAGGGATCCAGGATATGGCCCAGGATATGGTCCAGGATATGGCGAAAGCCGACAGGCTGGTAACATGTTTGCCAATATCAGTATCCCTGCTACTAATAATTCTGATTCTTTGCAGGATATAGGTGTAACACCAGTATTGACCAGGGAACTTCAAAAATTGAAGGATATGATATCAAGTGTTCCTGGAGCAGTGCAGCCTATACCGAAAGTATCCCAAGATAGTCACAGGATATCCCGATTTGCTCATCCAATTTGTGATGCTGAAATTCCAAAAAGATTCCAGACTCCCAGCATAAAGTTGTATGACGGGACGACATATCCTGAGGAGCATATTGCCCAGTATAGGGAAAGGATGGAAACAAATCCAATCCTACCAGAACCTAAGGAAGCATGCTTATGCAAAGGCTTCGGTTCAATTTTAACAGGACCGGCCTTAAAATGGCTTTTAAACGTTCCACCTTATTCAATTACATCATTTTCTCATTTAGTTAATTTGTTTATCGGTTAATTTTCTTATAGCAGGAGCTTTGAGAAACTAACAAGTGATCTTTACAGGATAACACAAGGATCACAAAAATCCCTAAGGGATTATGTTAAAAAATTTAGTAGAGAATCCTTGGATATCCCGAATCTTGATATTGCTACGGCAGTACAAGCGTTCAAAATGGGGTTACAGAAGGATCGTCAATTTTATCAGGATCTTGTAATGAATCCTTGCAGGAACTTGGACGAAGCTCGAAACAGGGCCTTGAGATATATCAGGCTGAAAGATGAAAAGAAAATGCAAGAGAGGATGAATGCATCCTCAACATATGAATCAACTAACAGGAAGTCAGAATCCTCGTACAAACCATACCGCTCTAAGCCGTATGGTAGAAATGATAACAAGAAAGTGAATGCTGTTGAAGACGAGGATCCTGAGGAGTATCCTGAGTTATCTGAATAGTGTTTTTCTGAACTAATGTATGCTATGCAGGGTTTAGGAGACAAAGCCAGGTGGCCTCGGAAGAATCAACAAAAGGCTGATTGGAAGGATAAGTCCAAGTGGTGTGCCTTCCACGAGGATTTCGGACATGTTACTGAGGATCGCATTGCTTTAAGGAAAGAAATAAGCTATCTCTTGAGCAAGGGATATCTGAAGGATCTCCCGGGAAGAAAGAAGAATAAGGGTCAGGATACTAAGAAGGATCCTGAACGAGCAGCGTCACCTCCTGCGGATGCCAAGATAATCAACTTCATTTCGGGAGGATCCGACATTTGTGGGACTTCGTATTCGGCAGCAAAGAGACATGCAAAGGAAGCTAAGGCCGAAAGGGGAGACAAACCTGTCAGGATGACTACCCTCACAACTGACAAAGTGATCACTTTTGATGCAGATGACAGGGATACTGTCCATGATCCTCACCATGATGCTCTGGTAATAACGTTATATGTGGCTAACCATTTTGTACGCAGGATACTGGTTGATAATGGCAGCTCCGTCAACATAATCCAACTAGAAACTCTGAAGAGAATGAATGTATCTCCAATGGATATCACTTCAAAGTCTACCGTGCTTGTTGGGTTCAGTGGAGAGGCTAGAAACACAGTGGGAGAGATAAAGTTGCCAGTATACATTGAAGGAGTCAACTCGATACAACGTTTCTGTGTGATGGATTCTCTATCCTGCTATAACATCATACTGGGAAGACCGTGGATTCACGATATGAAGGCCGTGCCATCAAAATATCACCAATGCATCAAGATACCTACTGTTAGGGCTGGATTTTTATGACCTATGATCCTTACATGTGATCCTAACCAGTGATCCTTGTTTCTTTGGCAGATAGTGATCCTCAGAAGAGTTCCAGGATCAGGATCACGGAGCATCCTAGGGATCCTCATACTAACGATTGTTCTCTTTGAATTTAATGTTGTTTTGCAGGAATTTCGAGTAGGATCCGCTCTTAACAACGTAAACAAGGAACCTGTCACGCTACTTTGGCATATGCATAATCAAAGATGGACGTTGTGGACGATATGGAAACTCAGCATAATTTAAGGGCGATAATTTAGGCTAGATTTACTTCTATTCCTAAAGGGGTAACGAGCTAATAGTTAGGTTATTTACCTAAAATACGACCATTTACACTTGTATAAATAGCACTCTTCCACATTCGGAAGACATAACATATTTCTCACACGCTTTGACACACGATACTATAGTGATCCTTGTACCTAGCTCGTTACCACCCAAAGTTGTAACCATTATTTGTTATATTGAAGTTTGGTGATCGGTAGTTTCCATCACCCGAGGTTTTTTATGCCGGAGATCATTGATCAAGGGCTTTTTCCTCGTATAAATCCTTGTGTCAATTGTGCATTTTACATTTAAGTGATCCTTCACTTTGTTCATCATACCAAGCATCATTCCCCGTTTACATAAAGTTTGGTTGCATTATCCTTAGGTGATTTTTGACCAAAACAGTTTGGCGCCCACCGTGGGGCAATTGGTGCTTCATTCATAAGAAAGCTTTTCTATTGGTGATCATTCCGGAAGTGTTGCATGCTTCATCATTGAAGAATACTTCCACGGCGATGTCTGCAGTCAATTCATCTAATGGCATTCCACCTTTGCCTCCACCACCAGCTGGATCTCAGAAAAATGCTGAGAAGAGACCAACTCCTATCTCCTCTAAACCATCATCTTCTGCTCTAACTTCTTCTATTCCCAGTACTAGTGATATATTTACTCTGATTTTGCAGATGAGGGATCGTATGTAGCAGCAGGATGAAACCAATGACAGGATCCTCAAGGAAATCGGAGATCTCAAAAGACAAAAGAAAACGGCAGAGGATCATTCCCCACTGATGCCCAAATCTTTGAATTTTGATACTCCGATGATTACTTCTCAGCCATCAGAGGTCCCAGACGTTCAACACATGTGTGGATCAAAAGGATTGCACCTCGGCTCAGCAATAATGACTCAGGCATCAGGCTCATATTTCCAGCCGGCAGGATCCTATCCTTAGCATATGGGATCCTTCGTGAATTCAGGAGCCTACCCGGGAGCACAGCAACTTCAAGGATCCTCCTTTGTTCCAGGATCATCCCAGGTTCAAGGATCCTCCTTTGTTCCAGGATCATCCCAGGTTCAAGGATCCTCTTTCATTCCAGGATCATCTCAGATACCGGGATCCTTCCAAATGCCAGGATCCTTAAAGAGTTTGCAAACAGGAAGTCTAGATGTCCATCAAGGAGATTTTATTCCAATGCAGACCATTGCTTCCATTGGTCCCTCCATCATCCCAGAATCCCAGCAACATGGATTCACATCCAATGTTCCTAACTTGAACCCGATGGGAGGTACCACTTTTAATAATTCTTATACCACTAACCATGGATTCGTGCAGGATACAGGTATCAATCATGCTATGGCCAGAGAACTACAAAAATTGAAGGATATGATATCAAGTGTTCCAGGGGTAGTCAAACCTATCCCGGAAATTACAGATGGAAGCCATAAGGTATCTCGTTTTGCACCACCAATTTGTGATGCTGAGATACCCAAAAGGTTCCATATCCCTACTATGAAGCTGTATGATGGTACAACGGATCCTGAGGAACACATAGCACAATACAGGGAGAGGATGGAGATCAATCCAATTCCAGAAAAGTTAAAGGAAGCATGCTTATGCAAAGGATTTGGATCCACTCTTACTGGATCAGCTCTTAAATGGCTGCTAAGTCTTCCCCCTTACTCTATTACCTCATTTGCTAATCTAGTTAATTTATTCAATAATCAATTCTCTTGTAGTAGAAAATTTGAAAGATTGACTAGTGATTTATATAGGGTAACTCAGGGTCATAATGAATCATTAAGGGACTATATAACCAAATTTAGTAAAGAATCCTTAGATATTCCCAACTTGGATATGGCCACAGCTGTTGAAGCCTTCAAAATGGGACTGCTTAGGGATTCGTTGTTCAATGATGATCTTGTTATGACACCATGCAGGAACCTAGATGAAGTAAGAACTCGGGCACTCAGGTTCATCCGGCTAGAGGATGACAAGAGGATCCAGGAGAGACAAGCAGGATCCTCAAAGCAAGAAAAGCAAGGATCCTCTTTCAAGAGCAATAAATTCAAATCCTACAATAGAAATGACAACCAGAACGTGCATGCTGTTGACCAAGAAGAGGATGATGAGGATTATCCTCCGATTTCTGAATATTGTTTCTCTGTTGATAATCATGAACTAATCCTTGCAATGCAGAATCTAGGAGAAAAAGCCAGATGGCCCAGAAAAAAGGACAAACCAGCCGGAACTAAAGACAAGTCAAAGTGGTGTGCATACCACGAGGATTTCGGGCATTTAACTGAAGAATGCATCGCATTGAGAAAGGAAATTGGATATCTGCTAAGCAAGGGACATCTAAAAGAGTTGTTGGGAAGAAAAAAGCAAAGGACTCAGGATCCTGAAAGGATCCCTGAAAAAGCTCCAGCTCCTCCGGCAGATGCACAAGTGATCAACTTTATTTCTAGAGGATCAGACATCTGTGGTACATCCTTTTCAGCAGCTAAAAGGCATGCAAAGGAAGCTAAAATGGATAACGGAGAAAGGCCCATTCGAACATCAAGTATCTCGGAAGGAAAAGCGATAACCTTCGATGAGGATGATCGCATTAACATTCAGGATCCTCATCACGATAGTTTAGTCATCACCCTCTTTATCTCTAACCATTTTGTCCGCAGGATCCTTATTGACGGAGGAAGCTCAGTAAACATTATCCAACTTGATGTCCTGAAGAAGATGGGTATCCCTGAATCAGATATCACTCCAAGATCCTCCGTGCTTGTGGGATTTAGTGGCGAAACTAAGAAAACTCTGGGGGACATCAAACTCCCAATCTATGTGGAAGGATTACATAATTATCAAAAATTTTGTGTTATTGACTGTTTGTCTTGTTGTTATCCTTGGCAGGCCCTAGATACATGATATGAAGGCAGTCCCATCTACCCACCATCAATGTGTGAAGCTCCCTAGCCCATGGGGAATAATCAAGATCGACAGTGATCAGCAGGAGGCTAAGGATTGTTACACCTCATCAATGAAACCAGCCTCGAAGCCAAGGGAGCAATAGCAATTACAGTATCCTCCAAGGAATATCTTGGAGGCGAGAGAACAGGATGTGGACGAAATCCTTTTGGATCTTAATGATCCTAAATCAAAAATCTATATCGGATCAGGGATCCTTGGTAAAATGAAAGAAGACATAGTATCCTTCCTCAAAAGAAGAAAGTCTACCTTTGCATGGAAACATGAGGATATGACAGGTATATCTAAGGATATTATAACTCACAAACTTGGCATTGACAGGTCAATCAAACCAATCCATCAAAAAAGGAGGAAGTTTGCACCGGAAAGAAATGCCATTATCCAGGAAGAAGTAGAAAGATTACTTCGAGCAGGTATGATTAGAGAGGTAAAGTATCCAAAATGGCTAGCCAATGTGGTCGTTGTTCAAAAGAAAAACGGAAAGTGGAGGGTATGTGTCGATTTCACTGATTTGAATAAGGCATGTCCCAAGGATCCTTTCCCATGACCCCACATTGACTCCATGGTGGATGCAACGGCGGGTCATGAACTGTTAACCTTTATGGATGCATCATCTGGATTCCAACAAATTCAGATGGAACCATCTGACCAAGAGGATACGGCTTTTATGACCCCAACCGGTTTATATTGTTATATAGCTATGCCTTTTGGATTAAGAAATGCAGGTGCAACATATCAAAGGCTGGTGAATATGATGTTCAAAGATCAAATTGGACAAACCATGGAAGTGTACATAGACGATATGGTGGTGAAATCCAAAAAAACTGAGGATCACCTAAGGGACTTGGAGGAAGCATTTGATATCCTTGATATTTATAACATGAAGCTTAATCCTTCAAAATGTCACTTTGGTGTTAAAGCAGGTAAATTCTTAGGATATATGGTAACTCAGAGGGGCATTGAAGGAAGCCCGGAACAAATCAAAGCATTGGTGAATATCAAATCCCCTGCCAACGCTAAGGATGTGCAAAGGCTAACAGGCAGGATAGCAGCTCTAAACAGATTCATATCCAAATCCTCAGAAAGGTGTAAGGAATTCTATGATATCCTAAGGAAGAACAAGAAATTTGAGTGGACTGAAAAGCATGAGAATGCTTTACAAGCCCTCAAAGCATACATGTCCTCAGCTCCAGCATTGATGAAACCAGAAAAAGGAGATGTGTTATCCTTATACCTTGCGGTATCCTCAAAAGCAGTAAGTGCAATTCTTGTTAAGGATCATGAAGGTACACAATATCCTGTCTACTATGTAAGTAAGAGTTTACTTGATGCTGAATCCAGGTATTCACACCTTGAAAAACTTATTCTTGCACTGATTATGGCATCTACTAAACTAAGACATTATTTTGAAACCCATGTTATTGTTGTTAGAACTAATTTTCCAATTAAGAATGTCCTCAGGAAACCAGAGATGTCCGGAAGAATGGCTAAGTGGGCAGTAAAGCTTAGTGCCCATGATATAAGATATGAGCCCAGAACATCCATCAAATCTCAAGCATTAGCAGACTTTGTGGCTGATTTCAGTAGTGATCTACAAAAGGAAGCCGAATTGGAGGTCCAGCAGCAGGATGAGACCAAGGATCCTTGGATACTACATACTGATGGATCCTCAAATGTCAAAGGCACATGGCTTGGTATACTACTAAAATCGCCACAGGGGAACATAATACCCCATTCCATAGCTTGTGAGTTCCAAGCCACTAATAATGAGGCTGAATATGAAGCCTTAATCGCTGGCTTACAAATTGCTAAGCATATGGGGATCAGGTATCTTGAGGTATACGTGGATTCATTGTTAATCACTAATCACTTTAATGGATCCTATGCTGTGAAAGGTGAAAAACTAACCAAATATTTAGAGATAGTCAAAGAATTGGCACTCTCCTTTGTTTCTTTCAGTTTGACACAGGTACCAAGGGAGGAAAATACAGAAGCTGATGCATTGGCCAATCTAGGATCATCTTTGAAGATCCCAGAGGATATAAGTATCCCCATCATCCATATCCTGGCTCCTGCTATTGAAAATCAGGTGGCCATGGAAATAGAAGAGGATACTGCAATGATCCCTAGTGAGGAGACTCAATCTTATTCAGGATCATGGATCTCACCAATCATGAGATACTTACAACACGGGGAGATTCCTATGGGAGAAAATTCTAGGGCTTTCAGGATTAAGGTATCTCAATTCACAATCTTAAATAATGTGCTATATAAGCGATCTCTTGCAGGACCATATTTAAGATGTATCGAGGATCCTGAAGTTCAAGAAGTGTTAAAAGACTTTCATGAAGGAGATTGCGGAAACCACACTGGGGGCAGGGCATTGTTCTCAAGGATCTTAAGGACAGGATACTACTGGCCAACTATGAAAAGGGATGCTGTGGAGTATGCTAAGAAGTGTGATCCTTGTCAAAGACACAACAATATCCTTCATCAGCCGGCTGAATTTCTACATCCTATCCCATCCTCTTGGCCATTTATGAGATGGGGGATGGATATTGTTGGCAAGCTCCCTAAGGCACCTGGTGGAAAAGTATTCATGCTTGCTATGACTGACTACTTCTCCAAATGGATAGAGGCTGAAGCTTTTGCCCAAGTCAGAGAAAAGGAAGTTATATCCTTTATAGAAACATCATAACTAGATTTGGCATTCCTTCTGAAATTGTATGTGATAATGGTTCCCAATTTATTGGGAGCAAGACTACTAACTTTTGTGACAGCTGGAGGATTAAGATGATAACATCAACACCAGTCCACCCACAAGCCAATGGTCAAGCAGAATCATCCAACAAGATCATCATCAATAATCTGAAGAAGAAACTTGGATCCAAGAAGGGGAAATGGGCAGAGGAATTGCCTTATGTGCTTTGGGCTGATAGGACAACCCCCAAGAATGCTACTGGTCAAACACCCTTCTCTTTAGTGTTTGGGGCAGAAGCAGTGATCCCAACAGAAATGGTGGTTCCAACTGCTAGAACAAGTACTCGTGATCCTGAAGGAAATGCTGCAAACTTGGCTCAGGACTTGGATACTATTGAGGAAATCAGGGATCTGGCTAGGATAAGGATGGCGAGCTACCAACAAAGAATGGCTGGTGCTTACAACAAAAATGTCAGGATAAGGAAGTTTCAAGTTGGGGATATGGTGTTGAGAAAAGCATTTCAAAACACCATAAATCCTGCTGATGGGAAATTGGCACCAAAGTGGGAAGGCCCTTACTTGATTGAAGCTGAAGCAGGAAAGGGGGCATATAGATTGCTAACCATGGAAGGAAATTTGTTACCAAGAGCCTGGAATGTTGTTCACTTAAAGAAATATTTCATGTGAACAGGATCCTCCTGGCACATATGATCCTTACATTGAAAGCATCCTCGAAGGATCCCAGTGATACCAATGATCCTTACTCTGGTAAAGTCCTAATCCTAAACTATTGTATTTTCTTATTTTTACCTGAGGATAAGGATCATGTATCCTTCATCCTTCTCTCACGAGATTTTGAGTTCTGATAAGTACAGGTATCCTTAGCACAATGTTGATAGTCTTCAAAAAGCATCACAGATCCTTGGGTTCAACCCCAGTTATCCTTGGGCTTGTCCCCAGTTTTCGCCTGTAGCGCACGATGATCCTGGTATAGTTCATGTCTTTGGGACCAGTACCCACTCCAGGGGCTGATAACCTCATCGTACTGGCTATGCCTAGGATCCTACGTATAATGGTAGACGTACCATACATCCGTTCCTAAGGTTTCTAACGTTTTCACGTTAGCTAAGGTTTTGGCATTTTCATGTCACTAAGTATGGATAGTCGCCAGTAAGGGCCATACTCCAGTTTACATACGATCCTTGGGCTTGTCCCCAGTTATCCTTCGGGCTTGTCCCCAGTTATCCTTCGGGCTTGTCCCCAGTTATCCTTCGGGCTTGTCCCCAGTTATCCTTGGGCTTGTCCCCAGTTATCCTTTGGGCTTGTCCCCAGTTACTAACTTATCTTTTATATTGGCTTAGTCCCAAGTTATATTCCATTTTTTCAGGTTCTCGAAGTTAAACAATTAAGGATCCTCAGTCCTTATTATCCATTAAAGTTTTACTTATGGTTATCCTGATTTAAAGGTTAAGATCCTAACTTGGATCCTCAGGTATGATCCTTAACTATTTTTAATTTCATTCATTATTCATTTGAATAACCCTTAGACCTTGACAACTGAACCTATGATCCTTAAAATAAACTACTTTGAGAATTTTCGATTATAGGATATTTGATCCAGGATCATATCCTAAATTTCTTAAACATAATTTGCTCAACTTTTCTTACTCAAACAAACACCAATTGGAGATTAAAAGGATAACAATACGAGATAAGCCAAAAAGATTAGAGTTATTTTATTGACAAAGGTTTGAAACCCTTCAAAGTTGTCAAAATTGCCAACCCACGTTTCTACCAGCAAAACGTGGCCCGTCCACATGGGTTGGCAAAGGGTGTCCATTGTTTGTGCGGTCACAGCATGCAGGTAAATAAAAGGCGGCAGGATCACAATGGCTTCATCCCCAAACAGAGGATCCCTCCACCATTTGCAATCCTACCTATTGTCTGAAGGATCCTGGATCCTTAATCCTAAAACTATTGTTCAAAGTTACAGACCATAATTGTTTAAAAACATCAACAAACACAAAAAAAAAAATTTGGGCTCCAGCTATGTCTAGAAGTTTCCTTCATCGCCCAATCCTGCAGCTCAAGCCTTCGCTGCACCAACACCACCAGCTCCACTTGCCTCTCCACCCTGATCCTTGCCAACATCACCACCCTCAAGCATCGGGACCTCCTCAGCCTCTTCATCATCCTCCAACTCTGCCAGCCTCGCCTTCCAGCCCTCAACGTCCCATGTGCTCTTGTCGAAGGCAGGATCCTGAGCCTCCGCAGCCATCTGCAGCTGGATCTTATACATGGTTATCGCAGCAGAGACCTTGGCATCCTGGGTGATATCATGCTTCTCATAATCAAAATTGATCAGCATCCTGGCAGCATTATCCTTGGTAGCCCGAAGCTCCTTCTTAAGATCAGCTATCTTGAGATCCTTCAGCACACCCATCTGTTGGAGGTCAGCAATTTGGCGGTCTTGATCCTCGACGTGGCCAACATAAGTCTCTATCTCAGCAAATTTCTGCAAGGAAAACAAGGCATAACGTCAGAAACAAGTGATCCTAAAAACTGTCAGGATAACAAACAGGGGCAGTGATCCTTACCTCGTTGAAGTAGTCCAGAAACTGTTGGCGGAGCAGGGGTAGGCCTTGCAAATCCTCAGAGGCCTTTCTCTTCTTTCCTTTACCCCTAATAGGTGCTTTAGGGGCTGAAGCGCTTGGGCTAGCAGGATTCTTCTTCCTTGAGGATTTCACGTTGGTCAGATCATCGATGCCAAACTTTGAGGCAGACTTAGAAGATTTTCCAGCACCTACACAACCAAAATAAGATAAGTATTCTAATTAAATTTGAAATCCTGCACAGAATTACTTTATAAATATGAATACTTACTTGACATTGTGGCAGAGGCAGAGGATACTTCTTGAGAATCCTGGGTGGCAACCTGGAAAGTCCTTATATCCGGATCAAGTTTCTTAAAAGCCAAGAATCTCTCTTTTGCAGCAGGAGTCAACTTAAGATGAGCAACGGATATAGCTGCACAACAAACAAGAAAATATCAGTGATCCTCATCCGAAGGAACAAATTTTATGGTGATCCTTCCATGATCCTCTATCCTACCATGAGTAGCCCACTCTTTGGGCAGATCCTTCCCATCAGGGATGGTATCTCTCCTAACAAAAAAGAACCGACGCTTCCAGTTTGTGTCGTTCTTGGTGACTTTGAAGACAGGATGATCCTCTCCAGCTTTTCGCTTAAACAAATAACGATGGGATCCGAAAGTGGTAAGATCATATATCTCAGCCAGCTCCGCCATACCAAGGTCAATCCCCTCTTGTTCAATGATCCTCTCAAGGGTATATAACACCCTCCAGATCATGGGCATAGCCTGGATATAGCAGATGCCGGTAAGAGAGAAAAAGGATTGAGTGAACTGCGGGAAAGGATACGAATATCCTATCAAGAACGGAGCAACCGGGAAAGCTACCCAAGTATCAGAAATAAAATCACTCAAAGCAGTGGGGATAAAAGATTTGAAAAGGGTGTTCGCCGGAAAGCAATGACGAATTTTGTCGATCTGAGAGTCGGTAAAACAACACCTCTCAGTGGGAGAATCCTTGATGATCCCTTGACCCTTCAAGGGACTGTTCGTCTTAGGATCCTTATGCGGGGAGTTCCGGAGCAACATCTTTGCAGAATGATGGAAAGAGATAGAAAAACAGAGTAAGAGAAGGAAGAAAGAGGAAAAGATATACCTGATTGATCTTCGGACGAGAATATAAAGGGAGTCTCTCTTGAATTTAAATGCAAATTGATCCTATCTCTAACTCCTATTTATAATGATGATTTGCAGGGCTGTCACTTCTGTGACGTAAGGTTTGCAACGGCTAGTCCGTCTCCAACGGCTAGTTATTCGTTAACTTGTTGCGGATAAGATCAAACAAAATACAACTCGTTTATTTACAATATTACTCCTTATATTTTGGGGGCAATTGTTAGGGCTGGATTTTTATGACCTATGATCCTTACATGTGATCCTAACCAGTGATCCTTGTTTCTTTGGCAGATAGTGATCCTCAGAAGAGTTCCAGGATCAGGATCACGGAGCATCCTAGGGATCCTCATACTAACGATTGTTCTCTTTGAATTTAATGTTGTTTTGCAGGAATTTCGAGTAGGATCCGCTCTTAACAACGTAAACAAGGAACCTGTCACGCTACTTTGGCATATACATAATCAAAGATGGACGTTGTGGACGATATGGAAACTCAACATAATTTAAGGGCGATAATTTAGGCTAGATTTACTTCTATTCCTAAAGGGGTAACGAGCTAATAGTTAGGTTATTTACCTAAAATACGACCATTTACACTTGTATAAATAACACTCTTCCACATTCTGAAGACATAACATATTTCTCACATGCTTTGACACACGATACTATAGTGATCCTTGTACCTAGCTCGTTACCACCCAAAGTTGTAACCATTATTTGTTATATTGAAGTTTGGTGATCGGTAGTTTCCATCACCCGAGGTTTTTTATGCCGGAGATCATTGATCAAGGGCTTTTTCCTCGTATAAATCCTTGTGTCAATTGTGCATTTTACATTTAAGTGATCCTTCACTTTGTTCATCATACCAAGCATCATTCCCCGTTTACATAAAGTTTGGTTGCATTATCCTTAAGTGATTTTTGACCAAAACACCTACCCCTTGGGGAGTTGTCAAAGTTGATAGTGATCAGCAAGAGGCGAAAGAATGCTACTCATCCTCGATGAAATCCTCAACCAAACCTAGTGCAGCATAGCAATTAAAGACGCGGGCCCAGGATATCGTGGAGGATCCGGAGCAGGATGTGAAGAAAATTATCCTAGACCAGGATAATCCCGATATTTCGATGCTCGTGGGAACCAATATCCCTCAGGATATTGAAGAACAATTAATTAACTTTTTGAAATGCAGGATGTCAACGTTTGCATGGAAGCATGAGGATATGACAGGCATATCCAAAGATATTATCACTCACAAGCTTGGAATTGATAAATCATTCAAGCCGGTGCAACAAAAAAGAAGGAAGTTTGCTCCTGAGCGGAACACTATTATCCAGGAGGAAGTTGAAAGACTATTAAAGTCCAGAATGATCAAAGAGGTTAAGTTCCCAAGATGGCTAGCAAACGTGGTTGTAGTACAAAAGAAAAATGGGAAATGGAGAGTTTGTGTAGACTACACAGACTTGAACAAAGCCTGTCCTAAAGACCCGTTTCCTCTTCCCCACATTGATGCAATGGTAGACGCCACTGCCGGGCATGAAATGCTGACTTTCATGGACGCATCTTCAGGATTTCAACAGATCCAAATGGAGCCTTCTGACCAGGAGGATACTGCCTTCATGACACCAACAGGTATTTATTGTTATACAGCTATGCCTTTTGGTTTGAAAAATGCAGGTGCAACATACCAAAGATTGGTAAACATGATGTTCAAAGACAAACTGGGGGATACCATGGAGGTATATATCGATGATATGGTGGTGAAATCTAAAAAGGCTGAGGATCACCTCCAGGATATCAAGGGAGCATTTGATATCCTGGATCAATACAACATGAAGCTAAATCCTGCTAAATGCCATTTCGGAATGGGGGCAGGAAAGTTTCTTGGATATATGGTGACAAAAAGGGGGATAGAAGCAAGCCCAGAGCAGATCAAAGCTATCCTGGATATAAAATCACCCTCAAATATGAAGGACGTACAAAGATTGACAGGCCGAGTAGCAGCTTTAAACAGGTTTATCTCAAGATCCTCAGAGAAGTGTAAAGACTTTTATGATATCCTGAAGAAGAACAAAAGATTCGAATGGGGGGAGAAGCATGAAGCAGCCCTGCAGGATTTGAAACGATATCTCTCAACCGCACCTCTATTGATGAAGCCTGAAAATGGTGAACCACTATCCCTATACCTTGTTGTATCAGGGAATGCTGTAAGTGCCGTTCTTATAAAAGACCATGAAGGTCAGCAATATCCTGTTTATTATGTTAGTAAAAGTTTATTAGATGCTGAAACTAGGTACTCTCACTTAGAAAAATTAATACTAGCATTGGTCATGGCATCAACGAAGCTTAGACATTATTTCGAGACACATAGGATACATGTTAAGACAAATTATCCTGTAAAAAATGTGCTTAGGAAACCAGAAATGTCGGGCAGGATGGCCAAGTGGTCAGTAAAGTTGAGTGCTTATGATTTAGTATATGAACCTAGAAATGCCATAAAGTCTCAGGCTTTAGCTGACTTTGTGGCTGATTTTAGTAGTGACATTCAGGACGAGGTAGACCTAGAAGTTCAACAGTTAGGAGAATCCTCAGGATCCTGGACATTATATACTGATGGTGCATCTAATGTAAGAGGAGTAGGATTAGGAATACTACTAAAATCGCCACAGGGGGACATATTACCCCAGGCTATTAGGTGTGAATTTCCTGCTACTAACAATGAGGCAGAATATGAAGCTTTAATTGCAGGATTAGAATTGGCTAAGAGTATGAGTATCAAAAATTTGCAAGTATATGTTGACTCTTTGTTAATTACTAACCATTTTAATGGATCCTATGCAGTTAAGGGTGAGAAATTAATCGAATATCTCGATATTCTCAAAAAATTAGCAGGATATTTCGATGTTTTTATACTTGAACAGGTACCAAGGGAGGATAATGCTGAAGCGGATGCCTTAGCAAATTTGGGATCATCGATCAGGATACCTGAAGGGACCCAAGTACCAATATTACATGTCTTATATCCAGCAACGAATCCTCAGGATAAAGAAGTAGTGGATATTCAGGATCCTGGAGCAGAGCATCCTAAAGAAGATCCTATATCCTGGACGACTCCAATCATGAGATATCTCAAAGAAGGACACATCCCTGGAGATGAAAATCCTAAGGCATTTAGGATGAAGGTATCACGATTCACTATTATAAATAATATTTTATACAAGAAATCTCTTGCAGGACCGTATTTGAGGTGCTTGGAGGATCCTGAAGCCAAAGAAGTACTTCAGGATATACATGAAGGGGATTGTGGTAACCATACTGGGGGCAGGTCGTTATTCTCAAAAGTATTAAGGACAGGATATTATTGGCCAACAATGAGAAAAGATGCCGCAGAATATGCTCGAAGATGTGACGCATGTCAGAGACATAGTAACATACTACATCAACCAGCTGAACCACTATATCCTGTAGCGTCCCCTTGGCCGTTCATGAAATGGGGGATGGATATAGTAGGGAAGTTACCAAAAGCTCCGGGAGGAAAAGTCTTTATGCTGGCAATGACGGATTATTTCTCTAAGTGGGTTGAAGCTGAAGCATTTGTTCAAGTTAGAGACCAAGAAGTAGTATCCTTCATAAAGAGGAATATCCTGACCAGGTTTGGAGTACCAGCTGAAATTATTTGTGACAATGGATCTCAGTTTATAAGCAAGAGGACTACTGACTTTTGCAAGACTTGGGGAATCAAAATGATCAAGTCTACTCCGGTACATCCTCAAGCAAATGGACAAGCAGAATCCTCAAATAAGATAATTGTCAATAACTTAAAGAAGAGACTTGGAGCCAAAAAAGAAAGATGGGCAGAAGAATTACCCTTTGTTTTGTGGGCCGATAGAACAACAATAAAGAGTGCAACTGGCCAAACCCCTTTCTCCTTAGTATTTGGAGCAGAAGCGGTGATCCCAACAGAAATGGTGATACCTACAGCAAGATCCAATCTTCAGGATCCTGGGTAGAATCCTAAAGCAATGTGTGAAGAATTAGACACTATGGATGAAACAAGGGATGCAGCAAAGCTAAGGATGGCAGCATATCAACAGTGGATATCCAGGGCATATAACAAGAATCTAAGGACTAGAAGGTTCCAAGTCGGAGATTGGGTGTTAAGGAAAGCTTTTCAGAATACTACGAATCCTGCTGATGGAAAGTTGGCTCCAAAGTGGGAAGGACCCTATGAGATTGAATCAGAATCCGGAAAAGGAGCATACCAGCTTAAGAATATGGAGGGGGATATACTACAAAGATCCTGGAATGTTATACATCTCAAAGCCTATTTCAAGTGAGTTTAGAATTTAATTTCTAACTCGGGATGGTATGAATTCTATCTCTTTTAGATATAATTCTATTGTATTTGAACCCAACACTGACTTAAGCATCGGAGAGGTGCTAGCCAGGCTAACACCCACTTTAGTTTAAAGTTGTTTTGCAGTATATGCCTCGGGATATAGCTCCAGGATACACACTCAGGATACTTCGGAAGATTAGAGGATTGGCCCCCTCTCTCACGTTTAAGGGATCCTGATCCCTTCAAAGGTTTAAAGGTATTCACCTTTCTCACGAATTGGGTTTAAACACCCCGCCTGGAGCGCAAGTTATCCAGGGATAGTTCAAGGTGGCGGGACCAGTTCATGTAAAAGCGGCTGACAATTTCGTTACTGTTGGCTATACCCTGGATCCTCAAGGTATATGAGGATTGATCACCCTCTCTCACGAAAGGGTATTTTCATACTCTCTAAGGTTTAAAGGTTTTCACCTTTCTAAGTCTTGGAGTTTATACACTCCCGCCTGTAGCGCACGAAAACAAGAGTGTTTTCACACTCTTCCAAGGTTTAAAGGTTTTCACCTTTCTAAGTTTTGGGGTTTCCACACCCTCGCCTGTAGCGCACGAAACGTGGGTAAAATCCCCAGTAAAACTCAAAGACTTAAAGGTTTTCACCTTTTCAAGTCTTGAGGTTCTTATACTCTGGCTTAAATGCGTGGAAAATGGGTTTAGTCCCAATAAAATACAAAGTTTTTGGATAATCCCAAAGTATATTTTCAAAAAAAAAACATAATCATTTACGAGTCTACATAAATTTTTGAAAAAAGATTACTAAGTTTAAACAACTGGTTGAAGAATTGCTAAAGGATCATATCCCGGTGCAACATACTAGTCTTGCACAGACAGGGGACATCCGTGATGGAACATGACGTATGCTGATACTATATCCTACTGGGGACATTTATGCTGGAGCGAGAAGGAAACCTATGCCAACATTATATCCCACTGGGGACATTGCGAATGATTCAAAGGTTTAAGAATGAAGATTATTGCCTAGGTGTTTCTGGTATGGATTCTTACTGTTCCTAAGTTTGAAGGCCTTATCTGAGTAAGTTAAGTTTTTATGAAAATTTGTATTTAACTAAGTTTTTGTCAAACATTTTGAACAAAGGTGACAAAGCAATTAAGTGTCATACCAGTATCCTGATCAGGATATTCAGAACAAATTTTTCAAAATAACATATAACACGGAGATAAGGGGTCGAAAAGGTTAGTTTATTGTTATTGGTCCAAAAAATTGTATTCTTGGTTTCGTCTCAAAAAGCGACCCATTCACCAAGAACACAATTAAGTTTTTAAAACATATTTACATAAACAGTTGAAGGCTTCGTCCTGAAAACACAGGATCCCTCCACCTTCAACTGTCAAACTATTCTACTTGCAGGAAATTAAAATTGTTCTAAGTGCAGGACGACCAGATAATTTAGACCCTACAAAATATAAGTATCACTAAAGACAAACTAACCAGGATACATGTTCAGTATATGTGTACGAGATACAGGATCTGGATACTTACCTTATTAGGGAAGGAGATCATGGGCTCGATGGATTCCATGAAGCCAAGGTCACCATTAGAGAAACCTTCGGCAGCAGCAGCAGAGGGCTTAGAGCTGATGGCAACATATGGCTCCTTTTTCACCAAGGTAATATCCTGAGGCAGTATCCTGACTATTACTAACGATTGGCTTGTAAAACGTTGGTTGCAAGGTACCAACGTTAAAAGACTTGATCTACCTGAAGATTCGCTCAAGGTGGTTGAAAAATGGACGTTGATGGTGGAAGAATGGGTCTTGTAACGGTCAGAAAGGCATATTCCGCGAGAATATCGGATGTTGGTCAATGTTATTGACATTGTAACGGTTATATGAGCTAAAGACCCGGTTTTGTAGTCAATAAGCACGTGGAAAACGAGTAGAAGCAGCCCCCAACGTTCAGAATGGAATATTCCAAAGTATCCCGGAATAATAGGATAGTTTGTTGGTTTCTTTTACTATAAATATGGATGGCCAGATCTCGTAGGACACTTCACTTCAACTCACTCCACTTCTAACTCTCGAATTCATACACAATTCACTTGTAATCGCACACTAACACTCATCACTTGCAATCATTGTAACACTTAGTAGAGATCTGAGCTTTATCCTGCACTGTATCCTGGTTATTCAAGCAATAAGAAGAACAAGGCAGCTGCGATTGTCAGCTCCCGAGGTTTTATGCTGGCGATCTAGATTGATCAAGGGCTTTCCTCGTACATCTCGTGTCATTTACTTTACTTTTTTGCTCATTGTTTGATCGTAGATACAGCTCAATATCCTGAGCCGTATCCTGAAACTGTTTTAGCAAATAACTTAACTTGAATATTTTTCACACATATTTCTAGCACACTACCTCACTTAACTAATTTGATCACTTAATTACTTCGGTAATTTTTGACCAAAACAGTAATGTATCCTCACTATATTGGATAACAAGTTTTCCTATTTTAGAGTTTTTTTACAAGTTCATTGCTCTCTAATATATAATTATTATAACTGAAAGTTAGTTAAAGTGAAGTACATGTTCGATCATGGCTGTTTTTGAAATCCACTCTATCAACTCGGCAATTGGAAACCGTCTATTGGAAATTAATGTTAATATTTACTTACTATGATGATGTTGAAACTGGGTTTAATTTACCTAACATTAATAATAAGTTGTTCATCTTTAGCTGATATAACTTGAGCAAAATGCAAAGCCTCTCGTTTTCTTCTTTTGGCTTTTTTAATCTTCATCATCTCCAACATTATCATCATCTTTGCTACCTTTCTCTGTTTTTTGCTTAAAGAACTTTGAATTTGTAATTAAGATTTGGGTATGGTGACGTGTTGTTTTAAGAGGTGAAGTTATAATAAGCAAATGAAAGTGACATAGTAACAACCCTTGGCCCTGTAGTTATGCATTATACACTTTGATGATATGAAGTTAGAAACCAGTTCACACTCAAACTGCCCTTTTCTATACTTTACCTTAAAGGAAGTAACTCAACAACGTGAAGACGATTAGGATGGCGATTTGAATAACAAATTCTCTTTGCACTGGAGAGGGAACTGGAAAGCAACGTCGAGAAGAGGTAAAACATGTAGGCGTATAATCAATCATCTTCCATGGTATGAAATCATACGCACCTTTTGTTTAAAAATTGTTATTTTCACCAAATTAGGAATTTGAATTTTTGTTCTTTAGTTTCATGACTCTTTGCATGTGGTGATAAGCATTATTCTCGTTGAAATTTTGTTTGTCAGGGGTGTTTGGATACAATGCAAAAGTTTTAAATACTCAGTTTTGAAATTTTTGGTACATATGCTTACATTTGAGTATTAATATATCATATTTGAGAGGCAGATAATTTTTTTGTTAATAAACAAACTCTTAGTAACTATCAAGCAGTAGCCAACTATATTCGGTTGTCTCGAGTTCAAATATGGTCACGAGCGGGTATCACACGTTAAGGTCATTATCATAACACATGTAACAAAGGCGTACATGCGACCTTGCCGCCGCAACGTGCGGCACGGTCAAAAATCTAGTTAAAGGAACAAAAAGCATGAAGATGTGAAATGTATGCCAGGGGGAAAAAGAAAATTAAAACTCAAGCCTTTCACATAAATGCCTTTACACAATACACCACTAAAACATATCACTACCCTAGGTCAAAGTAAAATAAAAATTATTTATCCACTACAGATATCATTTAATAATAATTTGTCACTGTACATATCCTTTCAAATTGTAGGATAATAATAATAATAATAATAATAATAATAATAATGATAATAATAATAATAATAATAATACATTATAACAAAATTTAATTAGATGCATTGTTACATATTTTAATTGTTATATAACGAGAAACAAATTGAAATTTAAAAAAAATATTTAAATGAAGGAGACATGTACAATGTGAATCTTAAAATTTTAACCTCTGATCTTGTTACTTCGTTGTAGGTTATGCCTTGTTTTGAAACTCTATCAAAGTTTTTTGAATGATTGTTATTGGATTTATAGCCTAAATTCATTATTTTGTGTTACGAGTTTTAGACCTAAATTAAGGGTGATGGTATCTAGATATCCTTCAAAATTTTTGTACATCCTTCAATACGAAACGTATAGCCCAATACGTTTTTTTAGGGTTCAAACACATTAAATGCGACACCAATAGCAATCGTATAGGGCAATACGCTTCCTATTGATATTTGATACGATGTACCTACTCTTTGACATGCAGGTAGCTCAGAACTGAAAATGTCTGAAAAATAACCCCAATAGGAAGCGTGTGGGCCAATATGATTCCCATAGGTCTGAAAAGATTTAGGAGTCGTATAGGAAGCGTATAGGGCAATACGGTTTCCATGTCAGTAAAGTATAGAAAGCGTACAGAGCAATACGATTCCCCTGTCACTAAAGTATAGGAAGCGTATAGGGCAATACGGTTACCCTGGTCCCCTAATCCGTTACCGAACTTATCCCTATATACATATACACCTATCCACAAGGATATATGGACAAAAATACAAGAATATATATTTTTTATGTGCACAAAGTGTGGTCTAATTAAACTAACTAATTTTAACCCTAAATTAAACACTCTAAGTTTTAAATTTATAACTAAGACTCTCTAAAATCTAGACCACACAACCGGCAAGTGTACCAATCAATGTAGTACAGCCTAAGAAGTTCGAGTATCGAACCTACGAGACTCCTAAGAAGCCGTTGGTACATCACCCGCTTTTGGAGGCTGATGAGGTTCAGATGGCTGAGCAGGAGGGCGGGCATGATGATGTTGAGGTCCGGCCTCAGCATGAACATGGGGTGGCTGATGACTGGCATAGGTGAAATGTATAAGTATATGGGTGTATCGGTTCCACCCCGTCCACCACCACGAGTTTATCCGGACCGGGGCTCGTTCTACACGCAGCAGCCCGACCCTCCATGCCATCCTTTACCCAGCCCATTCCGTCCATTCATGTATGTTATCTTATTTTCATTTCATTTATCTACGAGCAATTTAATGATATGTAATGGGTATTTTGTTTAAATTCTTATAAGTTTACGGCCCGTCCTATACTCAACCCAACTTTTCCATGCCGCATTTTCTTCTGTCCGGCCAGACTATGTCACTCTTTCCTTTATCCGACCTTTCCATGCAGGTATGTTATTTTGTTTTTATTTCACTTTCTACGAATAATTTTAATGTTATGTAATAAGTATTCTGTTTAAATTTTTTATAGGCTCCAGGCACGACCTATACGCGGCACAGTCCGCCACCCTCTACTATGCGTGGCCCGTACTTTATGAAGGAGGAGCTCGCTGAGTTTGACGAGGACTGATGCAGTAGTGGTTTATGTTATTTTTATATGATGCAGTATTGTACGATTTAATGTTCAGTATTTGTAATATTCGTTTAATTTGGATATGTTTGTTTTGATAAGTTATAATGTATGGATATGTTTGTTTTGATTGCTTAATTTCACTACGTCTTTTATAAAATTTATAACAAAAAAAAAACCAACATCATTTTATAATAAAAAAACCAACTTAATTAATTTAAAAAAAAACATAAAGTTCAAAAAGATACGAAAAAAAATATGTTGCTCTTGAAAAAAAATTATCTCCAAGGAACGTATGGCCCTTATATGATTCCCCTAGTCTCTCTGTACTTTAAGTACACGTATAGGAATCGTATAGTTCAATACTCTTAGACCCAAAGGAACTGTATTACCCTATATGATTCCTAGAGAGTTTTAAGGACATGCAAATAAAATGAGGGGATGTGTGGATAACCAAAGTCTTAATCAATAAGTAGTTAAGAGAATAATAGGCCAAAAGTTGACTCATGTTCATTATTTCGGGCATATATACATAATAATCATATCTATAGAGTTGTGATATAGAGAACACATATTACATTAAATATAATATTTCTAACTTCTTAAAATTAATAGATAAACAAGCAGGTCGTTTAACCTATAGTTTTATTTTAATTTTAGTTTTTATTTTGTCCCTAATGCATCTTCACTTGTTTAATCCTCACCCACCTTTTGGTTTCCTAATCTTAGAGGCTGTTTTTTTACCTCTTAATGAGACTTTTAATGGTTCGGACATCTTACTGGTTTAGCACTTAATGGCTCAAACTGTCTGTTTCATAAGCAGCTGTCTGAATGGTTCAGACATTTGCCTCTGAATGGTTAAGATTTATACAGAGTCTGAATGGTTAAGACCTCTAATTTGAATTGGTCAGACATTTGCCTCTGAACGTTAAGCATTATACAAGCTCTTAATAGTTCAGACCTCTTACTGGTTCAGCACTTAATGGTTCAGACATCTTACTGGTTCAGCACTTAACCATTCAGATGTTGCCAAATAGGCCCTTAGTGTTTACTTATACGCTTTTGTGATTAAGTAGATAAAAACTAAAATTACTAGTTTCAATAGTGATTATTAATTGCTAAAAATAGAAAAAAATATTATTTAATTTCATGGAAGAGGCTAGGGGTTGTTTGGCAACTTCTGAATGGTTAAGTGCTGAACCAGTAAGAGGTCTGAAACATTAAATGCTGAACCAGTAAGAGGTCTGAACCATTAAGTGCTGAACCAGTAAGAGGTCTGAACCATTAAGAGCTTGTATAATACTTAACCCTTCAGAGACAAATGTCTGACCAATTCAGATTAGAGGTCTTAACCATTCAGACTCTGTATAATACTTAACCATTCAGAGGCAAATGTCTGAACCATTCAGACATATGCTCACGAAACAAACATTCTGAACCATTAAGTGCTGAACCAGTAAGAGGTCTGAACCATTCAGAGCCTCATTAAGAGGTAAACAAACAACCCCTAAATGTTGAACCAGTAAGAGGTCTGAACCATTAAGAGCCAGTATAATGTTTAATCGTTCAGAGGCAAAAGTCTTACCAATTCAGATTAGAGGTCTTAACCATTCAGAATCTGTAGATGTTTACTCCTGTAAACATACAACTCGACAAATAATCATTAGTCGATATTGTTAAAGGGTGATATCTTCAACTTTTGACCCATTATCGCTTGTGCCATAAAGTGTCTTTTCAAAACTAACGGTTATTATCAACACGTGACCAATTTACCGTTTTGCCCTTATTATTTATTTTAGCTTACCATTTAAGGTTGCCATTGAAAGTTCTTATTCTATTCGTCATAATATGACCGAATACTTAATTTACTCCTTTTAACCATTGTTATGGTTTCTTATCATCTTTGCTTATCTTGTTCCGTACGACTACACGTCGGAACATCATATTTCAGGTGTTTATTTATCTTATTCGTAAATAATATGATAAGAGAATATTATAAATTTTAAGAATAGTGTAAGTTATACTTACCTTGCATCCCGATTGTGCTTTTCCTTCATTCTTGATTCGTTTGACCCGCTTCCTTCCCAAGCTTTCAACTAGCTTGTCAAGCGTCAAACTATCATTGTAATTTGTAAGATGGTTAGATTAGTCGTAATCATTCACGACTATTCCATCCTATGATTTTTATGTCAAAATTATCATTCGATCATATCAAAGGTCAGTTTGACTTTTTAAAGTCAACTGCCTATTAACATAATTAATTACACGATGTAGCTCAACTACTCGTTTAATTACTTGGTCAATTATCCGATAAGCATCATTCTTATGTTACCGTTTTAATCACTTATTTACCAAGTTCTTGTAACCATAAGTTACCGGATTAATATTTGATGATATTAAACATCATTTAACATGAACATATCATCAATTTTTATTATATCATATTAAACTTATTTCATAGTAAGTATGATTATATACTCAAACACATAATTTGTTCAAGTATTTCCTCATTACTATCATATATGATGATTCTAAACAAAATTATATCATCAATTTCATCATATGATTAAAACTCACTTATCCTAGTGTGGTAAATCATCAAATCATTCAATTCATAGCATCATATGTATAATTTTCACTTAGGGTTTTATTCCTAAGCAATTATACATCATAATTCAGCCATAGCTTCAATAATTCATTCATAATTCGCGATTATGACGATTCTTCAATTTTCATAACTTCACAAATCATCAAAATTTTACATACCTTGTGAGCCCCTAGCTTGATGATCATTAATTCACGTCCAACTATGAATTTGAGAGTCAATTGGACCTTTAATTTGATGTTTATGTTGGGAATTAGGGTTTTGCTCCATGGGAACTTCCTGAGGATCGAATACAGAACACACACATACTGTGTGTGTTTTGTTTTGTTTTTATTAGATAAGTTTCAACTTATCCAACTTTAACCCCTCATGTTTGGTTAGTTATGAAGTAAGCCACAACCTACTAATTTCTAACAATACTCCCTCTTATTAACTAGGTTTAACATTCCTAGTTAATTTAATGGGTTCGGGGAGATTACCACTCGTTTTGCTTTAAGTCCCATCAATTCGGGCCTTTTATAAGTTTTATTTCTCAAAAGCATTCTTTTTCCCTTTTTTTATTAACTATTAGATTTATTTATTTAAATCCTAATATTTTCTGGGTTAATTTTACCACTAACGGTACTTTACCCATCCTTTTATTATTAATGTGGTTTGATTACCAAACCCGTTTTCGAGGTGTTATAATAGGGAGTTTGGTATTGGGTAATTTTAATACTTGGAATAAATTTTAAAAATAATTTATAATATAGCCGAATAAAAGTTATATATGTATTATATATAAAAATAATAAATAAAAATGTATAATTTTTATTCGAATTTCGAATCGAATCGAATTTAAAATTGTAAATTCGTATTCAATTCGTATTCGATTTACTTGACTTGAATTGAATCAAATTCGAATTCTTATAATCGAAACGAATTCTTGATAATCGAATCGAATTTTGAATTTTTCGAATTCGAAACGAATTCTGAACACCCCTAACCGAAACTAAATAATTAAGACAATACTGTTTAAAGATTTTGAATATTTGACCCATCTTTCTCTAACCGAGTGTGATTGTAAGTTTGTAATGAGTATTTATCGTTTTGAATCTGTAAGTCTTTTTTGGACTAAGGCCCCGCTTACGGTATGCGCATATAATATATATATGTGTGGGCCCTCGGGGGACAAAAGTGAAAGTGCACTAATTTTAACGATATTTTACTAATTTTGTGAAAATAACGTTAAAAAGCGAGAGACGGTTAATCATGCATCATGTGGTGGCGTTGATAGCCGAAAGACAAGGGGGTACATGCACTAATCGGCTTTTATCCCAATTGTCGAGTGTTATGTGCCTTATGTCCAAGGTTTGATACAAAACTGCTATCGAGTCGGGGGTCTCACTGAAAGCAGTCTCTCTATTCCTCTGGGATAGAGGTAAGGTTATCTACATCTTACCTTTCTTAAATCCTATCTTAGCTTTGCTATTGGTGAGATTTACTGAGTATCATGATGAAGTGTTTTTTGGACTTCTATACCTACAATAACTTTTCGGAGAGAAAAAATATATAATTGTTATAACTTACAAGTACTAATCATCTTTGATAAATAAGTTATTGATGGTTCATGGGTCAAATGAAACTTTAGAATTTTCACTTTTATCGATATTGACGGTGTAGAAGTGTAGAACCATGCATAATTTGATGTGATGTATAAAAAATAAAGTCATAAATTAAAATTATCGTCACATTTCAACGAGTTTGGCGAATTTTAAATAATAACATTTTTTTGTTTTATTATATTGTTGTGAAGTTGTTTATTTCTCTGTTATAATATCTAAATATTATGTGTATGATTTTTTTAAGGGTTATTGGATTTTATCACCCTTAACTATTGGTCATTGGCCGTTGCCACCTCCAACTATCACTTTGACGTCCACCACCCCCAACTTAACATTTAGTGTGTTCTGTCACCAGATCACTAACATTTAATTCTATTACTATACTTTTTGGGGTGTCCTAATATCCCTAAAACCTTACCAAGATCCCTATGACAACCCAAAAAATGTAGTAACAGGAGCAAAAGTTAGTGATCAGTTAACGACTTGGTGACAGAACATACTAAGTGTTAAGTTTGGGGTGACGGGCATCAAAGTGATAATTGAGGGTGACAGCGGCCAATAGCCAATAATTGAGGGTGATAAAATCTAATAACCATTTTTTAATGGCAAATTTGTATTACTGACAAATCACTGGATTATCATCGTGGCATTAACAGAATCACCCGATCATGTTCATCTCCACTAGGCAATAATGCTTATACACCAATTCAGGATGAAACACAATAAATTTGGGAAAAAAACCCCACCGATGACCTAATTGTCATAAGCCTTATCCCACCCCCAAAATACTCCTAGGCTATAATGTGATGGCATTATGTGTGTATGATTAATTTACAATTTTATAGTTTAGCTTTTACACATTTACATATGATTAACTATGTATATGTCTATCGGCTTATTCTAAATTGCAAACCATCCCCAGTTGAGTAAACCCTGCAAACTTTAGGTTTTGAAACTTTTTTATGAGAAAAATAGGGCATGTAATATACATAATTTTAAGCATTTCGAGCCAAGAAAATCAAAAAAGCGCCGAGTAAATATTAAAAAAAACGAACATTTTTTTTTCCTTTAAAAATGTAACGGGTTACAAGCAAAAAAAATGTAACTTGCCGGTGTTACATTTATTTTGCCTTAAAACTGTAACATTTTTTTGTTTTATTTTTGTTAAATATCTACTCAACGCTTTTTTAATTTTCTTGGCTCGAAATGCTTAAAATTAAGTATACTACATGCCTATTTAAAAAAAAGTTTCGAAACTTAAAGTTTACAAGGTTCACTCAACTAGAGGTGGTTTGCAAAATATCCACACACCCTTTGTATGTAAATATATATTTGTGTAGGGTTCCTTATGAGCTCACTAAACTACTTTAACTTAATAATGATGTATTTAAATACTAAATAAGTTGTCAACCGGTTGGCAAATTGGCAATTGACAGATCTCTCAAATTGTGTAGCTAGTTCTTTCGTTTGAATCTTGTGTTGAATTTCTTCAGATTCTTCCAATCCATAAAATTATAACACATGTATCCTTATTAAATCGGATTCAGAAAATGGTCGCTACAAAACCAACTTTTTTGTTAGAGAACGGTTTAGTTGGAGAATATTTATAAACCAATGACCTTGATTTTAACTAACTGGTTTTGTTAAAAGAACACGTGTTTAAATGCGATGAAATTTATTTACTTTTCTAATTTATTTTTTCAGACGTTTTCCTTTCTGTGTTTAAAATAACTAGTAAATTGCCCCGCACATTGCAGCAGCGTTTTGATAAAAATTTACGCCAAACATATGCCAATTGAAAACATATATAAAAATAGCACGAAAACGTATTATATTTTACTCGACTTGTTTCAAAAAAAAAAATTACGTCAAAACATAGAACAACAAAAAACGTACATAATAATAAGCATAAGAACATATTATATATGACCTGACTTATTTCTGAGAAAAATACACATAAAACTCGATTACAAAGTCTTTAGAAAGTTAAAAAGTTGGCTGACAATGGGCGGTGACAAAGAGTGATGAACGGTTGTGGACAACAACTAGCGATCATGGTGGTCATAGGTGATAGATGTTGTGGGTGACATGACACGAATTTTCTCTTATTATAGTTTTATTCTTATTTAAGAAAGATATAAAAAAATACGTAAATAACTTTTTGTTTAATTATGTGAAAACTTAATGGAAGTGAGAAAGAAGAGGATATCTACTCAGCCTTGATGTAGAAGGATGAGAGAAAAAGGCGCCATTCCAACTTGCCTGTCACTTGTCTGCTTCATCATATTGTTTCAGGAAAAACATTCCAATTTTCACCATCACTTTTTCATTCTTAGCATATCAATTATTAATTTGGTAATGCCTTCTCACATTTAAAGAACCAACTGTTTTATATATTAAATATAAATAGATGATAAACGAATCTATGTTTGCTAAGCAGAGTTCATTTAAATGGTTTGTATTCTTTTTTAAAAAATAAGACAAGATCACAAAAGTAGTTATTTTTCCATGGTGTTTAGTGTTACACCTTTACATTGATATAACTCAAAAAATCATCACAGTCATGATAATTTTTATCTCAACGTTGTGTTACTTTTTAACAGCGTATTGGGCTTTTTTCACATTAACATATGTTATAATCATAGTCGTGTAGAACGTGCGTTAATGTAGGCAGGAATGAATATTAAGTATGATGTACGGGTATGTATAAATATGATTTGTTCTACATTCCGACGTAAACTTTTTTTATAGACGAGTCAGGTCAAATATGATATGTTTTCGTTTAAAGAAACCATTTTTACGTGCATATTTTTATGTACATTTTGGTATAAATTCAAGTTGTCCTACGTTTCGACGTAAACTTTTTTGGTAAATGATCCAGGTCAAATATAATATGTTTTCGTGTTTATTTTATGTATGTTTCGTAAAGTTTTTTTCGAACTGAGTGGAGTCAACTTATGGTTTTCTCTTCCCTTTTTCCGAAAGCTCTTATTAATCCCTTTCGATTACACGTGCATATTTTCCTTCATACCCGTTACGTTTTCTATATATGAGTTGGGTCACATATAATACGTTATGATTGTTCGATATGAATTCCATTTACTTTACGTTTGATCCAATCACAATGCTTATACAGGTTACACTGAGTTCAACTGGATACGTCGAAATGTGTGTTTTCGTATGGTTAATGCATCATATAACGTTTTGACTAATCCATTCAATGTTTACGATGTACCCGCACCACAACGCAGGCGGGTCTTAACCCTAGTTGGATTTAAATAGCATTAGCTTTTCCAATTGGTCCTGTAATACTCTTAACTTTCCATTTGTACCACTATACTTCGAACTTTTAATTTATTTTCTTCTGGCACCACCAAACTAATTAAACCATAACTCAGTTAGCTGATGTCAACTGGCACATCACCAATCAAGTGCCACATCCCATGCCAGGAAAAAAAGCCACGTCAACAAAAAGTGTCATGTCAGATTCCGCGCCAGCAAAAGATTTCCACGTCAACAAAAAAATGACACATCAGATGCCACATAAGCAAAAAAACTAATTGGGTTAGGGTTTAGTTAGTTTGGAAGTGCCAGAAGAAAATAAGTTGAAAGTTGAGAGTGTTGTGGTACAAATCGAAAGTTGGGAGTGTCATCGGCCAATTGGTGAAATGTTAGGTTATGTAAATCCAATATCGCTTTAAAAACTTGGTCTTTCAGTTCGCTCCCAGACTAGAAGCTAGAAGCTGGCTGTGAAGGTTAGAAACTAGATCGGGCGGTGTATAGTGTATACTGCTTATTGCTTACATCACATTCGTTGGTGGGTAAAAGTATGTGATTATGAGGGTGTATATGACCTGTCTAAATTGATAACTCGAACATCGACTATGTGTATGATGTCCTGTCGTCGACCACACATATTATGATAGCAACACACTTAAAACGTTCTGATAAAAGATGTCAAATTTGCTTTGTAACCAAACAAGTTTTTATAGCCAAATTGTTTCGTTATAACTTATAAAGAATAGAAAACGAAATTTGATTTTTGTTTTAGTTTTGTCTATATCTGACCGAATCGATTCATACTGATCCCTGATTGCAAACAACTAATTTCTTTCAAATAAATACAACTTTTGGTTTTAGAGGGGGTTTTTTAAACTTTTAGAAAACACCATGAAAGTTGCATTTATGGGTGTCCGGGTTCAATTTTCAAAAGCAAACTACAAGTTAGACATTTTCGAGGTTAAGATTTGCAATCAACTAACTTTGTCCAAGGGTGGTTGGTTTTTTATAAGCGAAGTCAAAGTCAAAGTTAGTTGATCTAAATAATTTTCAAATAAAAATTTCAAAAGCCAAATTAGATTTCTTCATTGAGATATCTTTTCAAAATATTTTGCTTCTCATCATTTGGTTCACATACCGACCATATTGAGCACCAAAAAGATCATAACCACCAAATACATACATAAAACAATCACATGATTTGCTTAAAAGCAGTGGCAGATTCAGCCCTTTTTTGTAGGTTTACATGAACTCACTCACTATGGAAAAAATTGAAAAAAATAGTAAGAATCTTGTATGATACGAAAAATTTAGCGAGAGTCTATCAAAACGAAACCACTAGAAAAAGTTTCTAGATCTGCCACTGCTTAAAAAAATTCCACTTTAGTGATATGATAAAGACTATATGACATGAAATCTAATTTTGATCAAACCCATCATACCAACTTCACCATCGATCCATATGATAAAAAATAATATCAAATCAACACATTTGGGGTATAATGTTATATAGTTAAGGATTAATATCATAAAAATCAAGTATAATTTTTTAATGGTAAATGTTACTTACTTCTAAACTACTTCAAATTATTTATAATTTATATCTTGCTTGGGATTGAACCCAAGATATCTAACTAAAAGGCAAAAGCCCTTTACCAAATAAGCTAACCCCACATTTGACAAAATTACATTTTTAACGCAAAAGTTCCTCAACATAATTTTGGCAAATAAAAGTCACTTCACATGTAATAAAAACTAAGAAAGCCCCGACCCAATTTTGTTATATTAGACTTTTTATACTAGTTTAGAATGCATGTACTTATAAATGGTATTTAAATTAATTAGTTGTTACCTCTTAAATTCGTCATAACCCCACATTTGACAAGATTACATTTTTGACGCAAAAGTTCCTCAACATAATTTTGGCACATAAAAGTCACTTCACATGTAATAAAAACTAAGAAAGCTCCGACTCATGCTAAATTTTTATCGACGAGTCGATAGCAAGACTCCAAGCTAAAACTAGAAAAAATCCTAAAAAGACGATACTACCCCTAAAGCGCAAAATACGCTCTTGCTGCATTTTTGATCCGCGAGTCAGCAGCGTAGACTCTCTCCTCCCCACGCTTATGATGTGTGCGGGGTTTGGAGCTCAATGACCTCCATCACCGACTCTGTCGTCCCCGGCAACGGCGCCAAAAACTTGACGTGTGCGTGACTACACATATTTTTACAATGAAATTACACACGATTTGGTTTTAAATTTATAAAAGTGATTATTACTTTTACATCAAAACACACACGAAAGAGACAAGTGTACCCCGTCATATATGTAGTAAAGTATCGGTAAGAACCAAGTATCGATCCACGGAAATGGGCGGAGAAATAATACTAGACCTTTGTCACTAAACTATCGGTAAAAGCATACGTTGTTTTGATTTTAATTAAACTAAAGTAAGCATAAACAAATATTTAAAAAACATAGTAAATTATATAAATAGCCTTGCTTAATACACATCCAAAGCATGCCAACTAAGTCGGTTTTGGCACTAGAAGCATTCGGTCAATTTTCCAATTTAAGACAATTAGTATCCCTTTCGGGAATCCTAACATGACAATCATTCGGAAAGTTAAAATGATAAACACACTTTAACCACCTAAAATTGTTCTTTAACGTGCAATTGATTAATGTCTACAAAAATCTCCTAAAAATAAGTTAGTCATCCGTTAGGAGTTTTCTAACCTCACTTAATCAAGGAAATGTCACACCCCGATTTCCACATGTATCACCGGTGGGCCCGATGGGGGATTACCGTGACGTAGTTGGCAACAATATAGTCAAACCACACAATTATATGAATGCACAGCGGAAGCAAAAAGATAAATATAATTCAACCTTTTGAATGTAATATCAAGTGTATTACAGAAGTCGAATTGTATCCACAGGGGATCAAAATAATAATAAAGTATTGTTCAGTCAGATACAGCATCAAGCTTGCGAGACTTATCACGATGCTAGGAAGCTACTACCAGCCAATTTCGTGTAGTACCTGCACTTAATCTTTTTGGGAAAATACGTCAGTTTACACTGGTAAATACGTTCAACTGACACATTTGAAAATGTTATTAAAATTGATTTGAATGCACGAGGCACAAACTCTTTTATAACTTGGGAAAATTATCAAAATCTTGTGAACGAATTACATGTCCTTTTATGCGTTCAGTAGCCCGGATCCTGTCCGGGTTAAAGATTAATAGACACACCACATTGCGTAAAACCGTAGTGTAAAAACCAACGGCTACGTCTTTTAATAATAATGTCGACATAATATACCGGGTGTACGCCTACACCGGGATGTCGAGGTCGTGGTCATTTCGTAAAATGATGCCAAGGATATCCGGGACAACGGTCATTAACCCCCCAAAGGCTTTTAAGTAACAAGACTGTTTAAATGAGCTGATCACATTATTCAATTAACCACCTAAGCGATGGAAGATATGATGCTCAATCAAGCGGTATTAATATACCGTATCCCAAGCCCGTATAAGGGAAAATAAGTTAAAGTATTTACCTTTGCAAGTATTATCCTTAATTTGATTAAATCACCGATAGCTTTTACTGGGGCTCCTATTCTGGAACGAAGGTTTTAATTAACCTATTAGAATCCTAACGGGTCTTTATATTGGCCGTAGCCTAGACCGGTTGGTTCCGAAATATAAATATGGTTTAATCGCGCGAAAAGGTGAAAACCGAGAATGGAGTGTGATTCCGACCCAACAAGTTCAGAGACTTATTTTATATAGGTTCAAGGTTCACACTCTGGATTTTGGGGTCAAAATAATATGGTTTGACCCATGTCGGCTAATTTATGAAAACTAGTTCCATAAGCCGAACCGTGCGCTCAATAGGCGAAACGGTTAACCATGAGAGTCCTACGTTTATTTCCTAAGTCAATATGCCTTAAAGAGGTTGTGGTATCAGTAGGATACCTTCCGTGATGCCCGTAACGAGTTTAAGTTAATATTACGCCCCGTAGGGGTTTTTCGGTCATTTTAAAGACTTTTAAAGAGCTTTTCGAGTTCTACAGGAAATCTGAGTTTCCCGAACAGTTTATAAAGTTTAAAATACTTTATTTATTATTTAAAATCAGTAGCAACTGGAATCGGGTCAAAAGACCTTGTAGAACTCAAGTTTTGGCCGAAAAGGGCATATTCGGTATTTACTGAACCGTAGCCATAACCGCAGGTTATGAGCGAGGTAAAAATTATTAAAAATCTTTAAAATTCCAAAAATATTATTTTATAACTGTGGGTAAAAGTTTTGGTGACGAAATCTTGGTTTAGATAGGCGTTACGCTAATTGCGCCGTTTATTACGAAAGTTTTCTTTAATTGCGCTATTTAGCATAACTCTCATTCTAGACCTCGGATTGACGTGAAACTTTAAGGACATGCTTATAATTTAGTAAGCAAGGTTATGGTCCGTTCACGTGTCCGAAATACTCGTTTTATTTTAAAAAGGCCGTTACGGTCAACTTTTAGGCGATTAACGGAAATGCGTAAAAGACTCGGACAATTTATGAACCGATCACAGAGGGTTATACCATCATGTAACCTGGTCCTAAGGCATATCTATACCTCACTAAAACGGGTCAGAACTGAAGTCAAAGCAAAAGTCAAACTTTTGCGACATTCGGCTCCGAACCGGGTCAATATAGCAAATGGTCGATTCAAACGAGCGCAAACAAGTTTATATACTTAATATCATGTTTTATGAGTGTCTAAACAGGTTCCATAGCATATGCATTACAGATTATGTAAGAATCGCAAAAATAGCTTTCTGTTGACTTTTTAAGCATTCGTTTGACTCGACATTTGAGCTAGTTAGAATGATGATCAGAGGGAATCCCTTTAGAGGTTTATTACCCACATAAATACCAACTCATAACTACTTTTGATCCGTCATAAGCCTGAGCCATTACGGATTTATTTTGAAGTCAAACCGTATTTACGACGGTTTGGTTTTTAGCTATTTACTAAGTATAAATCAAACCACAAAGGATCTAATGGACTTACAGAAGTTAAGACTTGCTTAGAGAACAAAGAGGAATGCTTGAGAGCTCTTAGAAGTGACCAGAGAAGTGTTTTGAGTTGTGATGAAAGTTATGAACACAAGAGGCCTATTTATAGTCAAGCAAGGCATCTAAGATCATCACACATCACTCTACAACTGATCACGGATGGATGGCATGTGTCTTAGAGAGTTATGGGTCGAGTAGGGGGCATCCATACTTCTGAGAAACTCATAAATTCATGTTTTGCCGCTTAAAACAGCCAACCGCCAACAATCTGTCGCTGGGCGTCGCTTACGGACCGTATGGCTTCGGCCTTGCGGTCCGTAAGCCATAGGCGGATCATCAGCAATCATTCCCCCTCCTTACGGTCCGTAAGGCCTACCCTTTACGGTCCGTAAGGGGTTAAAAATAAATCTTTTTAAATCTTTTAGTAATGATTATAAAATCTTGGTAATTAATTACCTGACCTTTCGGGTTTGAAGGGGTAACTTTGCGATATGGCCCTCGGTTAATTACAATTGAGGACCTCGCGTTATTTACCCGTATCGTTAAGCCCCCGGTAAATTTATTTATTATCCGGAAAGTCTTAAATTTTATTATTGACGCTTTTAACCCTTCTCGTACGAATTTGATCATAACTTTCGCGTTTTAAAATGGAACTTCGCAGAATTTATACAGTATATTCTAGTGAGCGTATAATACTGTTACAAAGCCTTGGGAACGTTAAAGGGTCACTCAGAGGTATAATTAAACATGTTGACACAATTAACCCCTGTAGCTTGTAATCTCTCACTTTCTTACGCGTTTTGCTTCCGTACGATTCATGATTTATTCGTTTGAAGGTACGAGCATCATTTAGGGTTACTATACAGTATATTTACCCTTGGTTGACATTTATAACCCTCGAATTTACATACTTTCAAGGTTTGTCAAAATTAGTCCTTTATTTAATATTGAATGCCACGTGTAATCAAATGACACGTGTTAACACATTATTGGACACAAAAATTCGAGGTGTTACAGGAAAGCGACACCGATAAACACAATGCAACCACCGAGACAAGCATAAACTAGATTAAATCACAACCGAGTTCATTTTACAAATCTTGCACATAAATTCACCAAGATAGCAATTTTGGCCGAAACTACTAACTAAGCTAACAAATCATGGCAAGAATTCATAACAACACTATCTAACCCGTTAGAGTCCTTCCGTGAGGGCAAACTTTCTTGATTAACAATAATTACATTTTATTAAACCACTAACCATTTCTAGTATCATGGTGCCCACATTTTAACCAAGTTAAACTAGTTAACCAAATTAAAAGTTTACTAATAAATAATTAGAGTAAATTACAAGTTTTGTCCTTTATGTTTGTACCAAATTTCAGGCGCTGTCCTTTACCTTTAAAATTGATGAGTTTTGTCCTTAATGTTTCAAAATCCTGCACGTTATGTCCTTTAGGGCAAACCCAGTTAATTTTTTTTGTTAAAACTGGTCACCCAAGGGTATTTTTGTCTTTTTACCTATATATTTAATATTATTATAAAAAAATACTATTATTATTATTTCTATTTATTTATATATGAATCAATGAATCATAACATACATCCTCTTCTCTCTGCAACTCCTATAGCTCTCGGTTTCTATCTCTATCTCTACCACCATCAATCACAGCCTCAGCCACTATCCACCCCTGCAACCACCATCCCCGCCGGCCACCCCTGCAACCACCATCCACGTCGGCCACCCCTGCAACCACCATCCACGCCAGCCACCCCTGCAACACCATCCCCGCCAGCCACCCCTGCAACCACCATCCACGCCGGCCACCCCTGCAACCACCATCCACCACCCCACTCTATCTCTCTATCTATACCCAACCACCACCGGCGCCACCAGCCCCCACCTACCACCGCCACTGTTAACACCACCATCTACCAAACCCACAACTCCCACCTTGAATCTGAGCAGCAACAACCAACAGTCTTCCTCCGTTCGCCGACGCTGTTTTTCTTTGAATATCCATACGGTGAGTAATAATTTGGGGATCTGTATCATTTCATGATCTTCATTGATATTATGATGTTTTATTTCATGGATAGACATTGTTTCTATTTGTAATTAATTACCTTGTTATTGATTGTGTGAAGGAATTTGGTAGGTAGAGTCGGTGTTCTGTTAATTGAATTTTGGGAATATGAAATCCTAGAACACTCGATTAGGTTTTAGTTTTTTGTGTGGTTTTTTATTGATCGGTGTGAATTGTTGAGAATTGGGGATTTTTTTTAGTTTAATTTTACTATAGTTTGAGATTTGGGGATTTTTTGTGGGTGGTCGGCGGTTGGGAGAAACAGAGGGGGTAGAGAGACAGGTTGTTGATGGTGATGTTGGAGACAGTGGAGTGGTGATGGTGGGTCAGGCGATGGTGGAGATAGTGGGTGGTCAGCGGCAGGTGAGGGTAGGAGGTGGTGGTGGTGGTCGGCAACAGGTGGGAGGTGGGAGGTGGTGGCGGCAGTTGATGGCAAGTGGTGGGTTGCAACTTTTGAAGATGGTAGGGTATTTACAAAACGAAATTACAAAAATGCCCTTCATGTGCCTTGCACATGATCAATTTTAATAAAAAAAATTAACTGGGTTTGCCCTAAAGGACATAACGTGCAAGATTTTGAAACATTAAGGACAAAACTCATCAATTTTAAAGGTAAAGGACAGCGCCTGAAATTTGGGACAAACATAAAGGACAAAAGTTGTAATTTACTCAAATAATTAATTAAGCTTCATTTTTCAACTATCTTAACTAACCAAGTACCAATCATCCAACACAATTACTTATAATCAAGAAATCAATATCAATAACAAGGTTGCAAACTAATCATCAAAGATAATCATAGAAAATACTTCAAAATATCATTACAAACAAAGATTAACGTACTAATGGCTATAATGAAGCAAGGGATTGTTGTGTTTTTGCCCAAAGGCTTACATTAATACATAATAATCAGTCTAAATGCTTGAAACATAACAAAATTATGGAAAGATTTGAGAAACCAAACCATAAACAAGCATAAGAATGAGAATCCGGATAGTAAACGAGCTAAACCGGGCAATGTGGCTTGAATCCGGGTGACTGCAGAAGCCTTCGGAGCCTCAAAATCGCCTGCAAAGCTCTCCAAAATTCCATAGTTACTAACAGAATGTTACTAACAGAATGTTTCTGTTCTGTTTTTATGCTTTTTCGATGTTGCACGGTCGTTCTCCGATCGCACGACCGTGCACTTTAAGCAATTATTGGTGGTGGTCCACCATACTGCGTGACATCAGCAGATCGTTGACCAGATTCGATATCGCACGACCGTTATCCAAAAGGCACGGTCATTCTATTCCGGGTTGTTGTTGCACGCCGGTTGCATTGGTCGTTCATTTCCGAGGTCTTGTTGGATCGTCGGATCCGCACGGGGTGCAAGATATGGAACGACCGTGCGTTCCCGGGTTGGCCTTCAATGCCTTGCACGCGGAGTTGCACCCTCGTTCACTGCCGGGCCATTCATGAATCATCGGGGACGCACGGTCGTGCATTAGGTGGCACGACCGTTCCACACGCCCAGGTCAGTTTTCTAACAGAAGTTTCGCAGCTTCGTCGTTTTATCCGGAAAGTCCTCGTTTTCGCTATCATCTTGTCTGGTATGTTGTTTTAGGCCTGTAATAAAAAATGTAGACAACTAAGTATCCGAATGACGGTTTTACGGCCGAAAACGCATAAAATAGGGGTAAAACGGGGAACTAAAATATGTGTAAATTAGCGAATATCAATGCTTCTTTTAATACAAACCTATAATAACCCGCAGCAGATTGTATGAATTTCAAACAACTGGGATTAGACTGAAATATAAACCGAGAATTAGAGTATATCACTTGAAAATTAAGAATTCGAAATTTCAAAACTGGAGTAGCAAAAAACACATACTTTACACGATGTTGAAACAATGACACTGGAAACAACTGTAGAACAATCATCATCTGCAGGAAAGACCATTACTCTAGTAAGATAAAATCTTATCTTACAGCAGTAGCAGATCCTTTCTTGCGTTTAGTAGGAACTACTGCGGGTTCTGCATCATCATCATCTGCCCAAAATCATATATATAATCATCATTTAAATGTACATTATTAATAATCTTTCTTTGTATTTTAATTTAACTTTATGCTTCTTTTAATACAAACCTATAATAACCCGCAGCAGATTGTATGAGTTTCAAACAACTGGGATTAGACTGATATATAAACCGAGAATTAGAGTATATCACTTGAAAATTAAGAATTCAAAATTCCAAAACTGGAGTAGCAGAAAACACATACTTTACACGATGTTGAAACAATGACACTAGAAACAACTGTAGAACAATCATCATCATCAACTGCAGCAGATCATTCACAATCATCATTTAGTCATAACTCAGATAACAGAACTTTAGTAAAAATAAAAAAGAAACAACTATATATCACATTACCATGATCAAGGCAAACCACACATCCCCAAAAATTTTTCTGAAAGTGGGACAGAGAGAGCTTCAGTTTTCTGTTATCCTTTATGAACAAATGCCGAGTGTTGAAAAGAAGGGATTTGAGGGAGAGATACATTAGAAATGTGGCTTGAAAATACAAAAGTAGAGAATACGTTTATATAAGAAGATAATTGACAGAAGTGAGTGAGTGACATTCATTAATTGAAAATTACATATCCCCATGCATTTTGAATTTCAAATTACCCGCAATTTCAAAACATCTGCTGCTAGGTATACATTTGCCAAAGGAAGCATCTGCTACTTTCTTAAAGAATAGCAGTTGTTTGCCCTTTGGAATGTGGGCCAGACCATTTGAATACAGAAGACAGTGGTTTGAAATCAAATTAAAGTGATTTATATATTAGGCTTTATGATGTAATAATGACATAAGAAAAGCATAGTTGGACATGCTCTCTGGCTGACACCTCAGCTTTTCTTATGTCACTTGGATTTCTCCTTTTATAAAAAGTATAGATTTTACCTGATACCTACCTATATTTAATATATATTTATACACATATGGCAAATCATATTTTTACATTTATAAATAAACTATTATTTGGTTAACAAGGATGCTATAAAATATTTTATGTATACGGATACAACAACCTACATGCTTAATACCTATATCATGATATACAAAGTGCCTCAATTTATTTTGAGTCGAAAGGTATAAAAATGTATCAGCATCAGACCGGGTGAAGCTGGTGGGCAGCGAAGTCAGGCTAGAGTTCTGCTGGTCACGCCAGCTGATTAATCCAACAGAAGTGGCGGAGTTGAACAGTTTGTCTGCAGGTGTGTTGTCTTTCGGGCACGTTGCGCATGGAACCGCTGATAAAAATAAAAAGAAAATATATAAAAAAACACTAAAAGATAACCGAAAGAAAATCAACCAAAAAGTTGTATGGTAATGATGTTCGTATGAAACCCGTGGTCAAAGATGAGCAAATGGTACCGGTACCGAATTTCCGGAACCGAAAGATCTTAAGTACCAATTCTGTACCGACTTTTGGCGTTCCTGGTACCGGTTCGCTACCGTTTTTTACCTTCATATACCGGTACCGCAACTGGTATATTTGGAACCAGTACCGATTTGGTATCGGTTGGCACCGAGCTCATCCCTGCCCTTAAAACTAAAAAAAGTTATTAAAAGTTGAAGAAAATAAACAAAAAAAAAAATTTGTACGATTCCGTTGTTGTTCGTACGGTGCCCGTTATCAGGGATGAGCAAATTGTATCGGGTAAAAGTACCGAATTTCCCGAACTAAAAGATTTTCAATATCAATTCGGTACTGACTTTTGGTGTTTTCTTCACCAGGCTGGTGCCGGTTTTTACCTTCATGTACCGCTAATGAACAGGTCTGTACTGGTATTTTCGATACCAGTACCGGTTTTGTAACGCTCTGCGTTTTCATAGCTCTCCTAATTCAGAAATCAAGTCTTGAAAATTCTCTTTTTTTTTTTTTAGAAACTTGTCACTTTCAAAATTTCAATCCGTTGTATCGTCGAAAAACCTCTATCTTAAATGTAGTTCGTTATGATTATGGTTATTTATTTATTTATTTATTTATTTTATTTCTTAAGTTAATTAATTTTACAATTTAAAAAGTTTTACTTTAACCTAGTTAGTCTCGTTAACGTTTAAAGTTAACAAAATACAAACTAACCTAGTTAATTTTTGTTGTAAAGTTAGTTTTTTTTTAGGTAATATAACTTACCTAGTTAATTAAATTCTTAAACTTAAGGGGCCTTTGTGCAATATTGGAAACCTATTAAAAAAAAACAACAAATAAAAGAAGGCAGAACCCGGGATTTCAATTCAAGGTTGCCGCCAAACATGCCAACCAACCGGTTCAGCAAACAACACGCGCACCAATCCACCAAAGTCGTGACATCGATTGAAGTACTAACATTTAATACTTATTCATTACGTTTGAGCTTCTTTTCATTTTGCTGCTCAAGAAAAACGAGTATACGACCACTCATTTCCCATACTTACGAACTTGTAAAAAAAAAAAACTATACAAACGACCTCCGCACATAACCTCCATCGAACTCATCTTCTTGTCGTAGTCGGAACCTCACCGGAGTCAGTCGCAGTCACCGGAACCCAAACGTCCGCCGCTTGCCGCACTCAGAGTCGAGACGCGCAGTTCCATCAAAAGCTAACCGGGTCTTGTACACTCACCAGAGAACCGGAGTCGCCGGAACCGAACGGAGAACACGAAGGGGAACGCTTCATTTTTCGGTAAACATTTCGTTTGTTTCGTTCCAGTTGGTCTTGTGTAAATCTTCCGTTGACACATTTTTGTCCCACTCATTTTGTGTTCACATCACGTTTCGGTGTATTCACCGAAGAAAGCTAGTCATGGTCCGGAGTTACGTCGGGCTCGAGTCGGAGAAATCTAATCGTCGTCGGAGTCTGAAGTCGTTCGCCGGAGTTCACGAGGAAGACTGTTTCGCCAATTCGTTTTCGGTATACTACTCTCTCGTTGACTCATCTCATCTTGTTTGTTTTGTTATGTTTTCTTTTGTTTAATACCCACTGCTAAAGTCCTTTTTTTGAAGGCAAGAGCAAGACATGAAAGAACAGTATTGTTCTATTATGAAGATGATGATATATAATTCAAATAAAATAAAACAATCTAATCTTCATAAAAAAAAAAAAAAAAAAAAAAAAACCAAGTCACTGATCAAGTCACGTATTGTTAAAATTGTTATACTTTGGTGTGTGAAACTAGAGGCACATGATCGAGTCCGGATTCCCCGTATTTTCAACTTATTATTATTATTTTTTTTATTATTAAAATAAAATCAGTTGGTTTTAAATTCAAAAAAAATAGTTCTAGGCACAACCAATTATTATAATTTAAATTATAATCGGTTATCATAATCCTTAACCAGTTTTATAAAGTTAGTTATTAAAGAAAATCATTTAATTTAATTAAATTCAAAAGATTTAGAAATAAGCACATTTTCAGTATTCTGATTATGTTCTTTTATTATTTTACTTAATTCTTTTACCTTCTATAATAAAAACCTTAAACTATTTCCAATTTGTTTCCTTTATTTTAGTGAATAATAATCATAAGTCATAATAACATTTTCCTTTTAACATATAAATACTAAAGATGTTAGCTTAAAAGCCTAACTTCTTTTGGAATAATATCTAACCTATAAATATTAATTAGATCGTTATTTGGTTATTTTAAACATCTAGGATAATTGCTCTTGTTCGTTCTCTTGGATTTTTCCAATCTTACTCGCACGTTACTTACAAGAAATCGCAACGCAACCAATGTGAGTATACTCGTACTTTTCCCCTTTTTACTTTTACCACTTTGGGGTGTAACATGTTTACCTATTGAAACTTACACATGAACTTTTGTCTAAACACATGAACATTCCTATAACATGCTTGTATATGTGATGGCTTGATACTTTAAATTTGGGTGATTCTTATGTGTTGAACTTATCATTAACTTCGTACGAGCCAAACCTTGACATATGTAGCGCTATAGGATTAACGACCCGCCTCTACTGAAACTTTGGTTATGTCATGAGCAAGTTGCGTTTTCTTGGTTTGATATGTTAGACACATGCCATATTTAATGATTATCTTGAATCGCATGCTTGCTATGAGGAGTTGTTCACACTTTTATCTTATGCTATGTATGTACCAAACTTGTATACTCGCCTTTGCTTTTGCATTGAATTGTATTTTAAACATGTTACAGGTTGATGATGATGAAATGAAAGAGGTAGCACGATGCCTAGATACACACTTTAGACGTTAGGTTTAATATGTTGTATCAAATTTTGGTTATGTTGGTTTGTTATTTTGATTAAACTTGTTGTTATTTGGGATCTTGTATCGATGACTACTTGAAGTTTGGAAATGAAATTTGGATTATTAAATTATTGTCACAAATAGCGTTATGATGTCTCGAGCAATCTTCACACTTCGTCTCATCCCGATGTTTCCGCCATTGGTTGGGGTGTGACAGATTGGTATCAGAGCCATAACTATAGGGAATTAGGAAAAGTAGGAATGCTTTCACCTAGTCTATAGTTTTAGAGCCTTATTCGTATGTTTTGCTTGAACTACTACATGATACTTTATTTGTTTCTTATTTATGCTCTTCTAAACATGTATGTCATTCGTGGGTAATATTCGACATGTTATTCTTATGCATTAATGCTTGTCTTTTTATGTGTTAATACTTGTTTCGTTGTTCGATCCTTTACGTATTATTTTTGACCTATTTCTCTATGTATTAATACTTGTTTTATTGTTTCATTCTTTATTCTTTATGTACCATTGTTGGTATGCTTTCTTATATGTTTATACTTGTTTATGTATTCTTTTGACATACACTTTTCCTCATGCATCTTACTTGACTATTCTAAATCCGTAAACCCTCACATTATACAAATGGAACGAATTCACCAAAATAGGCGTGAAACCCACAATTTGGTGAACGACGCTCAATCTATATATTCTTCTTTTTACACGAGATATCGCCATTAAGCTAGGAGTGAAATCCACATCTTAATGGTAAATCTCAAATTTTAAATTCTAGTGGACCCTTGTCAACATGTCGAAACTAAATTTCGACCCGACAAGTACCAACCACACTTAGGATACGAAACCGTCAAGTTAGGGGTGAAACCCGCACCTTGGCGACTAGTTCCACTCCTTGATATTTTTTTTAATCCCGCCAAGTCTCGAAATTTCGATTGATTTTGGACATGTAGTAACCGGAAGGGTAAATACCGTTAACCGACTTGTCGGCGAGAGTATTTCACCTATTAGGCCAAAGCATGCTCCTCAAATTCAAAAGACTTTTCGACCACTTTGGTTAGTCAAAGTTCCGTTTTGGAACACTCCAAACTTTGGTTAAACATGCGTTTCTATTATTCATTTTATACGATACGATCTTTCAAATTTGAATTTACTTTCGACATTCTCTTTTTACACACACAACATATTGAATCTCTTCCATACATTTATACATATGCATGATTTCATATAATTTAAGTTCATAATCCTTGTAACGACAAGTGGAGACATGTCATCAAGATAGGAGTGATTTCCTTACCTTGACGATTAACTCCACTCCCCTTTTCTTAAAAACGACCTCACCAATGAGTTAGGGGTGATTCCCTTACCTAGGTGATCGTTTCCAAAACGTCTCTCCAAAATATCTTATTATGCAAACTCGATCATATTTTATACCTAAATTGTTTATCATTAACCAAATCCCTACTCATGCGATTTTCAAAATTTATTATTTTATCAAACTTAATCTTTATTCCATTATACATTTCACATAGATCATATACACGAGATACTTAATTACGTCTTAAACGTTTTACTACACGAATTTCCAAACCTCACAAAATGCTACCTATTTAATCGGTCTAGTGAATCTCTTGCCCATGAACTTCACATCCGATTTATTAACTAAAACACGTTCATATTATATCATCATACTAGAGACTTCCACTCTTAATCGAAATCAAACTAACCTTTCTCAAATTACTAATAAGATATTATATGATCGTTTTACCAAATACTCTTTTCAACATCAACAAATCATTTGTTAAAACTTTTAACAATCACTAAGTCCTTTTGCTAAATTCTTTTCTAAGGATCCTCATTTTCACAAGAACCTCCTAAATTCATAATTTCTTGTTTGATGAAACGAACTTACTTTTTATCGAAAACCTTTTTCCTACACCAATTTACAAAACACGTAGGCAAGAAGACTTCATGGGAACCGACCATCCTTGAATTACATAAAATCTTTTAAACAAAAGTAGCATTCCATTCATTACCAAATATATTATGCATAACCGATGAGTACTTTGTATCCTCTTACATATGCAAGCTAGATTCTACCTTTCACACCAAGCTCAATCTAATTTTGACTCGATAAACTCAACGTTTCGTTTAAACAACTATACGTACATATCATCATACACGTTTTAGTCGTTGCATCGCGACAAATCCAGTTATATCATTCGTATTTACACGCTCAACCTTTTGAGCACTTTTACATGCTTAAATTTGTTATGTTATCAATTTATACGATATACGCAATCATTAGTATTCGTACTCGCCCTCACACTCATATTCATAACAATATATTTTACGCTTATACTTATAATCATATTCATACTTATATTCATACGTTTCATGTTTTACTTACACTCATATGTTTCATGCTTATCCATATATGCCTACGTTTCATGCTTGCACATATACTCACACTACACGTGCGATTTATGTTGATACTCATACTTACGTGCCTATTCATACTTAAACTTAAACTTATGCTCATACTTTTATTCATACTCATGACTCATATATTCGTACCCGTACGCAAGCGTAATCCGAGGGATTTGCTTACGTGGGTCCCATACATACCTAAGCATGGACTTGCTTACATACTATATTCTTATACGTACACATTGTTATTTCTTTTGTATACCCTGATTCATACATAACTGGTACAAGCTATGCGGATCATGCGACGATCAAAATAATCGCGGGTGCACACGGGATTATAATGATAGGTGTATGAGAACCATAGAGTGTACTACTGTGTATAGTAAAACACGGAACGTAACATGACACCGAATACGAAACGGACGTAATGTGGTCAAACATGGTGGATACGCCGCTGGTACTTCCTATATATAAGTGTTTTCACCATGTTACCAAACTTTCGTGAAACGTGCCCTGAGAAATTCGGTGTTTTACAGACTTTTTTTGGACCTAATACAAACTTTAAACAACTCACAAACGCATTATATCTGATTATCCACGACGAGACTCATTCTTAACGCACTACTTTCGTCTATCTGATTCTTATGCTAGTCTTACACTCATAATCGTTATTAGATCAATCATTCACCTTTATACCTCAATTATTCTCCGTTGTCTCAAACTCCAAAGCCTCAATTTTAAACAATCCTTTTCGGCTTGCCAAAACCCTTTCGAGTCTTCCTCTTGAATAAATTTCGGGACGAAATTTCCTAAAGGAGGGGAGACTGTAACGCTCTGCGTTTTCATAGCTCTCCTAATTCAGAAATCAAGTCTTGAAAATTCTCTTTTTTTTTTTTAGAAAGTTGTCACTTTCAAAATTTCAATCCGTTGTATCGTCGAAAAACCTCTATCTTAAATGTAGTTCGTTATGATTATGGTTATTTATTTATTTATTTATTTATTTATTTATTTTATTTCTTAAGTTAATTAATTTTACAATTTAAAAAGTTTTACTTTAACCTAGTTAGTCTCGTTAACGTTTAAAGTTAACAAAATACAAACTAACCTAGTTAATTTTTGTTGTAAAGTTAGTTTTTTTTTAGGTAATATAACTTACCTAGTTAATTAAATTCTTAAACTTAAGGGGCCTTTGTGCAATATTGGAAACCTATTAAAAAAAACAACAAATAAAAGAAGGCAGAACCCGGGATTTCAATTCAAGGTTGCCGCCAAACATGCCAACCAACCGGTTCAGCAAACAACACGCGCACCAATCCACCAAAGTCGTGACATCAATTGAAGTACTAACATTTAATACTTATTCATTACGTTTGAGCTTCTTTTCATTATGCTGCTCAAGAAAAACGAGTATACGACCACTCATTTCCCATACTTACGAACTTGTAAAAAAAAAAAACTATACAAACGACCTCCGCACATAACCTCCATCGAACTCATCTTCTTGTCGTAGTCGGAACCTCACCGGAGTCAGTCGCAGTCACCGGAACCCAAACGTCCGCCGCTTGCCGCACTCAGAGTCGAGACGCGCAGTTCCATCAAAAGCTAACCGGGTCTTGTACACTCGCCAGAGAACCGAAGTCGCCGGAACCGAACGGAGAACACGAAGGGGAACGCTTCATTTTTCGGTAAACATTTCGTTTGTTTCGTTCCAGTTGGTCTTGTGTAAATCTTCCGTTGACACATTTTTGTCCCACTCATTTTGTGTTCACATCACGTTTCGGTGTATTCACCGAAGAAAGCTAGTCATGGTCCGGAGTTACGTCGGGCTCGAGTCGGAGAAATCTAATCGTCGTCGGAGTCTGAAGTCGTTCGCCGGAGTTCACGAGGAAGACTGTTTCGCCTATTCGTTTTCGGTATACTACTCTCTCGTTGACTCATCTCATCTTGTTTGTTTTGTTATGTTTTCTTTTGTTTAATACCCACTGCTAAAGTCCTTTTTTTGAAGGCAAGAGCAAGACATGAAAGAACAGTATTGTTCTATTATGAAGATGATGATATATAATTCAAATAAAATAAAACAATCTAATCTTCATAAAAAAAAAAAAAAACCAAGTCACTGATCAAGTCACGTATTGTTAAAATTGTTATACTTTGGTGTGTGAAACTAGAGGCACATGATCGAGTCCGGATTCCCCGTATTTTCAACTTATTATTATTATTTTTTTTATTATTAAAATAAAATCAGTTGGTTTTAAATTCAAAAAAAATAGTTCTAGGCACAATCAATTATTATAATTTAAATTATAATCGGTTATCATAATCCTTAACCAATTTTATAAAGTTAGTTATTAAAGAAAATCATTTAATTTAATTAAATTCAAAAGATTTAGAAATAAGCACATTTTCAGTATTCTGATTATGTTCTTTTATTATTTTACTTAATTCTTTTACCTTCTATAATAAAAACCTTAAACTATTTCCAATTTGTTTCCTTTATTTTAGTGAATAATAACCATAAGTCATAATAACATTTTCCTTTTAACATATAAATACTAAAGATGTTAGCTTAAAAGCCTAACTTCTTTTGGAATAATATCTAACCTATAAATATTAATTAGATCGTTATTTGGTTATTTTAAACATCTAGGATAATTGCTCTTGTTCGTTCTCTTGGATTTTTCCAATCTTACTCGCACGTTACTTACAAGAAATCGCAACGCAACCAATGTGAGTATACTCGTACTTTTCCCCTTTTTACTTTTACCACTTTGGGGTGTAACATGTTTACCTATTGAAACTTACACATGAACTTTTGTCTAAACACATGAACATTCCTATAACATGCTTGTATATGTGATGGCTTGATACTTTAAATTTGGGTGATTCTTATGTGTTGAACTTATCATTAACTTCGTACGAGCCAAACCTTGACATATGTAGCGCTATAGGATTAACGACCCGCCTCTACTGAAACTTTGGTTATGTCATGAGCAAGTTGCGTTTTCTTGGTTTGATATGTTAGATACATGCCATATTTAATGATTATCTTGAATCGCATGCTTGCTATGAGGAGTTGTTCACACTTTTATCTTATGCTATGTATGTACCAAACTTGTATACTCGCCTTTGCTTTTGCATTGAATTGTATTTTAAACATGTTACAGGTTGATGATGATGAAATGAAAGAGGTAGCACGATGCCTAGATACACACTTTAGACGTTAGGTTTAATATGTTGTATCAAATTTTGGTTATGTTGGTTTGTTATTTTGATTAAACTTGTTGTTATTTGGGATCTTGTATCGATGACTACTTGAAGTTTGGAAATGAAATTTGGATTATTAAATTATTGTCACAAATAGCGTTATGATGTCTCGAGCAATCTTCACACTTCGTCTCATCCCGATGTTTCCGCCATTGGTTGGGGTGTGACAGGTTTGACACTGGTTGACTCCAAGCTTATCCCAACCCGTGATACAAAAAAAATATTAAAGTTAAGGAAAATATGAAAATGTATTTAACTTAAATAATTATTATTATAATATTAAAATAATAAAAATAGAAAAACAAATATATATATATATAGGATCCTATACATTAATTCGGAAGTGTGAGAAGTGTATTATAACACTATATATAACACTATATAACACCATATAAACACCGTATAACAATATGTAACACCATATAACATTATGTAACACTATATAATACTATATAACAAATATAACACTATAGTTTGTCTGATAGCATGTCTATGATAGATGTCTAGTGTTATATATTGTTATATAGTGTCATATAGTGTTACATAATGTTATATGGTGTTACATAGTGTTATACGGTGTTTATATGGTGTTATATAGTGTTATATATAATGTTATAATACACTTCTCACACTTCTGGATTAATGTGCAGGATCCCTACCCCTATAGCATATTCAAATATATCATTTCACACGTGTTTCATTACGGTTCCATATTATACTTTTTTTGTACATAAATCATTCAGATCTTATACTTGTTTGGTAACTGAGTCTCTTCTGGAACTCCATTATCCTATATCAGAATTTCGATATCTCCTCTGGGATTTTAACAATAACCTCTTTTAAGTTTTTCGTATGCAACCCTTTCTTAGGTTTCGTATACAACCACTTATGGGGTGTTGTATTCTACCACTTCTGGGGTATCCTATGCAACCTCTTCTGGTTACACCAACTGTGTTACTCTGCTCTTCTTGTTTTGTCTTTTGGAACCGATTTACCTCCCACATTTTCTTGATACGGTAGTCATTTGTGATTACTTTATTTCGAGCAGGTGAATTTAGTGCTGGTATACGTGACTATTGTCAATCTATTTGTGTTTATGAATGCATCTGGTATTTCATTTGCTATTAATTGAAAAGTCATGCCCTTTTGTACTTCAAATTAACATTGACCACTTCTGGGGTCGAGATTTAATATGATGCATTCTCTGTTTAGTTGTATTACCAGTCTTTTATTTTCCTTATCTTGTCTCCCCCTAAGACTGGGAATATTGGTTTGTTAAATGGATAGTCAGTATAGATGTTGTAAACATGTTCATTTTGGTACTTACATATATCGCATAACCAAAATAACTTTTGGTTCTCTTTTAGAGACCAATTGTTGTGGGGATTATTTATGATTAGCAGTCGGTTTTGAACTGATTAGATAGTCTGTAAAAATGAAAATTTAACTTCGACTATATATGCCTCTTACTATATTTCATATTGTTCCCAACAATGGTCTTTACAATTGTTTGTCAAAGTTCAACATTAAACAATGTCAGAGATCAACGTTTTATATTGTCGGGCAAAATCCCTTTTCAACCATATACAGTTAAAAGCATGCAAAAAATATGGATGCATCACTTAAGACCAATGAATATTTACATGTCCACATATAAGTGGGATAGTTAGTAGGAATTTCTCTTTGGATGGCATAAAGATCGATTCGCTAAGAAAATTCATTGCATACATAATAAGTGTTTCGGTAGCAAGACTATTAGATTACTTAGTAGTGCTAGTTAGCACTTTTAATTATTTGGCATGTCATGATGCTATGTTGATGACCTATTTAGTCGTCATGTGGTAAACGTATAAATTTTCTAGTAACTTCTGATTACTCAACATATTTGATTTAATGAAATATTGTGGATATAATGTATCATTCTAGTAACTTCTAATATGGTCTTCTGGACATATTTGCTATATGATATATTGTAGATATTTCATATTTGGTATCATTTTCTTTGACACTATTCCAAAGTGATGACTTTTTATCCAAACATAGTTGAAACTTAATAAACTTCTTCAAAATCAATAGTGTCTCTACGGAGACAACTACAACTGGTAAACTGTTTCTTATGTTTTGTGATAATGTTAATTGTGTTGTTGTATATCGGACGTTTGCCATCTCAATTTGTGATTGCTATACTGGAGCTTCTAGATACAAATATGTATAATGCATGCATTCACATGAGTATGTCAAGGGTTTTTTTTTTTTTTTTTTTTGTGTATCACTGGTTGGTCAATCCACATTTGAAGCGAATGTTTATATTTCCCCTTCTCGCACCTGCCTCTTAGTGACCGACTCATATTAAGTTCGTTTAAGCCACTGATATCATTTTTTTATTTTATCATGACCATCCACACATATGGCCTTTACTATGGCTAAATAATCTTTTTTCTCCTCCGACGACATTAACCAAATATAACCAACTGGGTAAGCCCAGTTGGCCACCAACACCCACCTCTTCCCAGAGGTACCGGTTTCGAGTCTTGGGAGTGACATATGTCGCCCAGGGTAAGAACTCGGCATGGGGAAGTCACCGCGAAGCTAGCTTGGTCGGGTAGCGGCTCCTGGAGTGAGATCACTCCGGCGGTTGGGAGGACCGTGCACTATCCCCCCCCCCCCCGACATTAACCAAATATAACATTTACCTCAGCGACTGAGCTAGCACGTGTTAGTCAAATTGAATTGAATGGTATATAAATATTAGCTTGATATTTTGATTCGCAACTTAAAAGACGTGATATAACCTCCGAGTATTTTGTGAAAACACATTCTCGGTATTGCTGCATCAGGTGCATGTCGAGAAAATTTATAGCAAGCTTTTTAGAGGATGACCAACTTCTGTTGGTCAAACATGTCGATCGAGTACCTTCACACATCCAAAATATGTCACAGAGGAGAAATATTATAGTTTTAACCTTTGTCTGGTGGTCAAACATGTCGATCAAGTACATTCACACATTCAAAATATGTCACGGAGGAGAAATATTATAGTTTTAACCTTTGTTTGGAGGTAAATCATGAACTAGTCAAAAGGTTTTCCACCACTAGGCTATATGTTATCTGAAGATGAAGATGCCGAGTGTGATGAACTCTAGTTTGAATTTAACATTGAAAAAAAACCGTCACGGAAACAAAACGTGACTTTGTATACATTTGAGAAAACTTCGGGTACCAACAATGATTTAATATTCATGTGAAATTCAATTTTTCTCTATAGAGGTGCTATGATCAAAAGAAGGATCTTTTGAACATTTTTCTTAAAAATTCGAATTTTGAACATTTTTCTTAAGAATTCGAATTAAAAGTGATTTATTATTTAAAAAGAGTTAAATTGTATTTTAACATATATTACTTATTCCCGGGCTATAACATAGAAAAACAATGACTTCAAAATATGGTTCATCATCTATCCATGTAGTTTGTTTAAACTAAGAGACCACTACCTATTTTTCATATTTTTTTTGTGTGAACTATTGACTAGGGTAAGGATAGTGTAAAAAGGGCCTAAAGTGTGAGAAGTGTGAGAAGTGTATTATAACACTATATATAATACTATATAACACCATATAAACACCGTATAACAATATGTAACACCATATAATATCATATAACACTATGTAACACTATATATCATTATATAACAAATATAACACTATACATCTATCATAGACATGCTATCAGACAACCTATAGTGTTATATTTGTTATATAATGATATATAGTGTTACAAAGTGTTATATGGTATTATATGGTGTTACATATTGTTATACGGTGTTTATATGGTGTTATATAGTATTATATATAGTGTTATAATACACTTCTCACACTTTGAGTACTTTTTACAGGATCCTCTACCCTATTGGGGTATATTAATATCTATCAATATTTGTTTTACAGCTATACAAAAACGATAAGAATAATCATACAACTAATATGTTGACAATGCATAGTAGTGTAACAAATTGAATGATCAAAAACTTACGATTCATTATAATTAACTAATTTACTTAACTAGCTTAAGACCAATTTATTTGTGCTAAATGCCACAACCTATATCATTGCGTAGTAAAAAATAAAATAATCATAATGATCGATAACAGATCTTGCAATGTAGAGAACCCAAAAAAAAAATTAACATTATGATTTATTTACTTTAATGCGTTTATCAATTAATTGTATATAAAATAGTTTATAAAACCCAGTTGACAAAACACCATACTTTTCATGTATATATCATTTATTATTATTTTAACACTCTTGATATGTATTAATTCCTTTTTAATCTAGAAGGTTAAGAACTTAATGAGAAAAGTTTGAGCTTGAAACAAATTTTAAACTGATTGGGATAATTAATGACTTGGCTGAATTTTTGACTGAGTAAAACGGGTGCTGGACTTTGACCATAACAACTCCTGGACCTACAATTCCACCAAATTCGGCCAACTAACAAATTCCAATGGGTTACGGCTTGGTTTTAAAATGCGCGCATAATGTGTGATGCGCATGATGCGATGCTGAAAGCGCATCAAGTGTAGCGATGCGCTAAGACTCCCTGATGCGAGATTGATGCGGCGAAATCGCATGATGCGACCCTTCGCATGATGCGCTCTCTTGCTTGCAATATGAACTGGGTTGGATTTTCGACTTGCAAGTAAGATTTTTGTTGTTTTGAAACATTAGGGAGTGTTTTAGTTGCAGGTCTCATGGATTATTTCGTTGAATGCAAGAAAGAAAGAAAAAGAGAAGAAAGAAAGAGGGCGAGAGACTTAGATTTAATTTAGAAGTAAATAGATTATAGAATTATGTGTCCCTCTTTAATTGGCTGATAATTATTGTGTTGCAGTAAGTAAACTTTACTTTTTCTGCAGCAGTGAAACTGTGCACAACAGTCAAAGAAGTTACTTTTTTTTCTTTTTTATTTTCTTTTTTCCCCATCTCATCCTTTTTGATGATTTTCATTTTGTTTTTTTATTTGTTTTATTTGATTATTATAAAGCTTAATTGTTACATATTAAGTTTGTTTGGTATGTTTTTAACTTTTTTTATGTTTAACTTTAAGTATTCTTTAAAAATGTGTTAGAAGGATGGTTTTATGTTTAAGCATCATCGATTTAAAAATTGTTAAGTATAATTATTATTTAGTGATTTTTTAATAACAAACTTATCACACACGTGATACGCGCGCATCACGCATTGCGCATCACGCATCGGGTTTTGCAGCCAAAACGCATCGGAGTGCATCGCGCATTTTAAAACCAAGGGTTACGGTCATTTTCTCCGGAAAAGATAATTCTTTTTTAGGCTACATCACATAATGTAAAAAATAACATTTTCTACTTTATTTGTTCATCTACTACAAAAATTATATGTGGATATTTGAGAGGGTTAATTTTTGGGTATATTAGCTTTGTATTCATCTTCGTTACTTTTAGTTTCTAATTTACATAATACTATTGGCCGGAAACTAAAAATCAATTTACAGAACCATACCGAATAATCTATATAATGTATATCTATATATGTATGATATACGTATTGTGCAATAAATCACGGAAGTTGGTTCTATATGTTACCTCAGTTGTTGTATACGGCTTTTGATCGATATCCTATTCTCATTCGGATGTGTTCCATATGCACATTAATCCAGCATTCATGAATTCTGCCACCGTCGGGTTCTCAAACATGGCGATCATGTTTCCGAATGCGACCGGTGACGTGGTTCGGTGGCCATGGTCATCGTTCGTGGGGACAAAAAAATGCAACAGAGGAGCCGGTTGTTCAATAATTTGCTTGGTAATTTTCTATATTTCACTTTGTATATTCACCTCCTATCTCCCTCAAATGAAAAGATGGTTTGGGTTGGGTTATTGAAATCATGACAAATCAGTGAGGTGGAAAGATAAAGAAAATGAATAGAAATTCGGTTACAAAATTAAGGAATTTTGAGAGCGATGTGCTGATAACGTGTGATAAAACAAGAGAGAAATAGAGAAAAAACTGATTCAATCATTCCATTCATCTAACATATACATCGTATATATAAACTAGTACAATAGAACCCTAAAAGCCTAAAGCCCATATACATTGGGTTGGACCGGTTACATTCATAACAATTTTTTGTTTCTACATTTTTTTAGTCAAGTTAATTAAAAACAATTTTTAGATTGTTTTTAAAATGTGTATTTTTTTAACCCAAAGACTCTATCACACAAGGTTTTAATCTAATTCATATATATATTCAATCTATGTTAAAAGATAAAGTCGGTGGGTTTCTCATCGGCTTTGCCTCCCTGTCCCCCGTACTTTCACGATATTGCAATTTTAGCTCCTTGACTTTGGTACCTTCAAAGTTTCATAAAATGACAAATTTAGTCCCTAAACCTTCTACTTTGAATTTCCTAAACCACAACCTCATCTTTCATACTTTGCCAGCACCAACCTTCTACTTTGGTTTTCCACCATTACCCCATTAGCTCTTACATAGTTACGCCGCCAACCCTCTTCTTTCACATTTCCACCAACACCCCCTCATCTTTTACACATTTCCGCCACCACCCCTATACGTCAGCCCAAAATTACAATTTTTCCCCAGTTAAAAATTACGGTATTGTCATCGGTTTAGTTTTTCTAAAAGGTGGGGGGGGGGGGAATAGTGTCAGCCTGCTGCATGACACTCCCCCATTGGCCCGAGTATGTTATGATTTTACCCCCAGTTCAAAATTACGAATTACCCCTGTTCAAAATTACAGTATTGTCATCGCTTTATCTTTTGGCAAATTATGAATTTAATCCAGTGAAAAATTATAATTTTACCCTCGGTTCAAAATTACATTATTGCCATCGTTTCAGGTTTTTTTAGCAAAACTACAGAAGTGTTTTGTTTTAATTTGTTGACTCGATTTTTTTTTCGTGTCAAGGAGCTACTTAACACTCGCTCATTAGTCCTGACAAATTACAGTTTTGCGCTGAATGCAAAATTACGATCTTGTCATTGCTTTAGGTTTTTTTTCTAACAAAACGATAGTAGTCTTTTTTAATTAGTTGAAAAATATTTGGCCTATTGCCCCACAATACGGGCGGAGCATCAACTAGTATATACACAGAATTTGAACCATTCACCCTCTTGAACAGAGGGAAACAAACCACCACACTGCGTCCCCTTTGGATTGTTCAAAAAAGCTATTATCTTTTGTTTTAATATTCAGATATCAACAAATTCTACAAAAGAAACAGAACTTTATTTTTATTGCACTTGAATACAAAAAAAATGTCTCTGGGTCTTTATTCATATATCGAAAGGTAACCTTGACATTAACTTTTGACTTGTTTCATTTATATGATGAGATTTTAAGAAACTGATAGAGAATTATTAGGCGACAAAAGTTAACTTTGTTGTTGTTATAAGAACCATTTGGTTACATTCAATCAATCAAAAATGCCAAGACGGATACGCAAACACCATATGATGACTACGATATTGATGCCACTCAAAGGTCTACCCGGAGATTGCAGCAATATAAGATGACAAAAAATCGCAGGCCCGGTTACATAATCATCAAATGGCACCAGATCGGGCCACAAGAACTGGTTAGCCAATGGATATACAGTCCATGTATAGAACCTTGTCCAACGTCAGCTAAAGACAGCATCCATATATTATAAAGACCGAAATACAAGCTATATCAGCATTATGACTCTAGAGTTGCAATGTCTTTACCTTGTATGTTTTTACATGGATACACAAAAAGATAAAGAAGATGTTATACCGATGGACCTCATACAAAACACTTCCTCCAAAAATGAGATACAAGAACAATCTAGCTAACACAATACCCGACACAAGTTGTAGAATGTCGAAACAAGCCATAACAAGCGACCCCTTCACATGTTTTATCATTTCCTCCTGGTCTGTCTTTTAACTCTAACAATCCTTCTATTAGACTTGTCGTCTCCACCGCTACCTAACGAGAAACTTCCTCCGGCACTAAACTGTGTTGCCGGAAAAGGACTCTGAGACGGTGCTTGCGCTTGTGGTTGCGGTTGGTTTGTCTGCGCACCGTACAAGAAACCCGGTGGCTGAACCGTTGTCGGTGGTGTCGGTGTGGCGGAACCAAACATGAAACCCGGTGGTGTGCCGCTGGAAGCTTGACCGAAAGCAGGCGCTGGACTTGGTGTTTGGTTGGAGTCATCGGCCATACTGTCTTCCATGCTCATATGATCGGTGTTACTAGTGGGCGAAGTTCCGAAAACAGGTGTCGAGTTTCCGAAAACTGGAGCAGGAGAAGACGGTTTTGAAGAAAATGAGAACACAGATGATCCCGTTGAAGCACCTGCGTTAGATGATCCAAACATGAAAGGAGAACTGCTGGCAGAAGGCATAGACATAGTAGACGCCCCAAAAGAAAACGGTGTAGAGCCAAAGACGTTATTGGCAGAACTACCAGATTTGGTCTCTGACGAAGCAACAGTAGGCGTTGAACCGAAGCCAGAACCGAACACGTTGGTAGCGGAACTACCAGATTTGGGCTCTGATGAGGTGGCGGTAGAGTTAACTCCAAAACTAGGTGCCGAACCGAAGCCAGAACCAAACACGTTGGTAGCGGAACTACCAGGTTTGGGCTCTGATGAGGCAACAGTAGAGTTAACTCCAAAACTCGGTGTTGAACCGAAACCAGAGCTGAACACGTTGGTAGGGGAACTACCGGATTTGGTCTCCGATGAGGCGACAGTAGAGCTAAGTCCAAAACTTGGTGTTGCACTGGAGCCAGAACTGAACATGTTGGTGGTGGAACTACTGGTCGAACCGCCAGATGAGGTGGCGACAGAAGTAATACCAAAACTAGGAGCTGAAGAACTAAAAAGGGACCCCGCTGAAGCGGACGATGGTGTCTCGCTAGTCCCTGAGCCAAACTTGAATGGGACCACCTGTGTAACGGCAGTAAATGCAGCCTGTGTGTTTGCCTGAGATCCGTTGGCGGTTAATGTAGCTGATGGAGAACTGAATCCGAATATGCTACCACCGTTGCTCAATGTAGTAGGTGAAGCAGTTGCAGACCCAAAACTAAATGCGGATGCAGACACAGATGTCGAAAAAGTACTGCTAACAGCTGAAGTAGTGGTGGTGGTAGAAGAAAGCACAGTGGATGAGCTACTACCGGAAACATTGTTTGTGTTGGTTCCGGAAGATTGAAAAGAAAACGAAGAAGCAACAATTGATGGACTTGAAGAAGCAAAAATTGATGGACTTGAAGAAGTCCCGTTAATAATAGCGGAATTATTCGTTGAGACACCAAATGAAAATACACCACTTGCTGATGCAGTTGTCGGGATAGCAGAGGACGAAGATCCTGAACTACCAAACAAATTTTCCGACTTCTGACTGTTGCCATTATCATTATTCATGGTTGAATTAATCAAGCTGCATAGCACCAGAAAGAAACATGCGTAAGATTCACCATATAAGCAACAAATACCTTCATTTACAACAAAAACTTATTTACCTGGTTGCGCCAAGTGGTTTCGCGTCAGGACTAACATTTGCTTTAATTATTCCAAAAGTTGGGAAAACTGTAGGTTTATTCGGAGGAGTAGCTTTTACTGTATCAACTACGGAAGTTGGTTGAGAAAGCACTGTTGACTGAGTACTGGTCGACGAAGTCAAAGCAGGTACGTTAAAACCGATCTTCTGGTTATTAACAACAGAACTACCAGGAGATATGGCACCTTTTTTGGAGTCAGGTAGTGCAAACTTAGTAGAAACGCCGTTGTTTGCTAACACAGATGCCCCCAGCTTCTTATTTACACTGACTGAGATATTTGCATGCCCGTTAGAATGGTTGTCATCATCTAGATCCAGAGTATCCTTCACAAGACAAAAAAAAATATCTAACTTGTAAGTTATAAAAAGAAACATTAACTATAATCGAAACTAGCAATTACTCAAACCTGTGCTTGTTGCGGCGCAAGTAATCACAAGCATTGTGTGATGCATTAACCATATGAAATTTTCAAAGTTGAGGAGGTGTAAAAATGGAGTAATAGTGCAATAAGTAAAAACGTAAAGTTTAAAACTCGACAGGGTGGTGGCGGTAAATATGGAGTAATAGTGCAAAAAGTAAAAATGCAAAGTTTAAAACTTGAGGGGGTAATAGTGCAAGGAGTAAAAAATGCAAGGTTTAAAACTTGAGAGTGGTGGCGTTAAAAACGGAGTAATAGTGCAAAGGGGTAAAAGCACAAAGTTTAAAACTTGAGGGGGGTAATAGTGAAAGGGGTAAAAACGCAAAGTTTAAAACTTGAGGGGGTGGTGGCAATAAAAATGGAATAACAATGCAAGGAGTAAAAACGGTGGACGCAAAGTTTAAAACCTGTGGGGTGGTGGCAAAATTCAAACTTGAAGATTAACAAGGCAAACTTCAAAAGTTGAGGGATGTAAAATGAAGTAATAGTAGATAAATTAAGAATGCAAATTTTAAAAGTTTTAGGAAGTGTAAAATGGAGTAGTATCTAGGGGTTAAAACTGTAATTTTTAAAAGTTGAACAGTGTAAATACAAAGTAATAATACACGGGTTAAAAGTGAAAGATTTCAAAAAAGAGGGTGTTGGTGGTGAGTACCACCGACATTATGTTTTAAGATATATAAGAATTATATAGAAGGATCACAAGTTCAACCTACCTCATGAGCACTCATCGAAAAAGCTCGTTTCGTTGCAGATCCAGCTTTTGTTTCAACTGGCACTTTAACATTTCCATCAACGGAAACAACATTTTTTGAACCATTTTCTTCAACAGTGTCTTTGTTTTGAAAGGTTGACTCACGAGCATCCGAAAACAACACGCGATGTTTACCTTTACCCTCTGATTTCTGCTTATCTTGAGAGCTTGATAAACCTATTGGCGAGTCTACTTTCTCAATAGTTCCAGTCACAGCTAGCTTGGATCCTGAAGGTTTTTCCTTCGGGCTCATTCTTTCGAGTTGTTCGAATATTTTTAACGCCATTTTACTAGACTCTGTAGGAACCGAACCGTAACTTTGGTTACGCTTACTGATCTCCCCAGTTTCCTCTACTGCCTTAAAAGCATTCGGCTCGGGTTCGTTCCGTAAAAGAAGCTTTTGAGTTGAACCAAGTTGACTTTTATCCCGAGAGAGCGAGCTTTGTTGTGATTGTAGATTGGCCTTCTGTCTAATTCTACGCATGGGACCACCAGACCCGATATCATCGAGTGCAGAACTCCTACGTTTTGCAGCCTGAAGTCAAAGTTAAACAGTCCAAGTAAATTCACCAGTTACAAATAAGCATATTACAAAACAATACTCAATCAAATATAGACTATACCATTCTGCTTGACCCGACTGACCCTTCATGCTCCCAAACAGATGGTGAAGCCACACCCTGAAATCAAGCACGTATTAGTAAGCGGTCATCACTAGGTCAAAAGAGATACAAATAAGCCTGCAAATGAACCAAACGAACACGAACATATCATCTAACTTTAACCAAACATGAACACGAACATATAATACAACATACTTTTTTGTTCATGTTCGTTTATTAAAGAAAAGGGCGATGTTCGTATCCGTTTATGTTCGTTCATTTAAAACCTAAACAAACAGTTCACAAACGTAAACGAACATAAAAAAAACTTAAATGAACATAATATAACAAACAATAAACAACACAAATGAACATGATTGAAGAAACGTAAATGAACATGATTTACGAAACATAAAGTAATATTTTACATAAATTAATGATTAATTACGATAAACTCGATTGAAAAACCATTTATATTACTAGAAAGCCCAATTACCAATTAGTTATATTTCTAGAGTAGTTAGAAAGTTCCTTTTATGTTTATTATTTACATTTATGTATTTAAATTCAAAAAAACATAAATGAACAAACATAAACTGAACAAACATAAACAAATGTAAATAAACAAACATAAATGAACACAAATGAATGAACATGAACGAACGTTCACGAACATAAATAAACGAACAAAATATGTGTTCATGTTCGTTTAATTAAATGAACAAAAAATTGGGCTCATGTTCTTTCGTTTATTAAATAAACGAACATAAACGAACTTCCGCCCCGCCGAACAAGTTCATGAGCGTTCGGTTCGTTTACAGGCCTAGATACGAAGTAAGGTTTATCTAACCTTTTGACTTAAAGTTGAAGGACCTCTGTAATACGGTGTGCGTGGCATATTGTATAAAGCAGATCTGCCTCGAGATCTAAAGGTGGTTGAACCATTTTCGTATGTCTTAATAGCAGCTGCGGTCTTTGGTGTATGTGATGTGGCAGGTGTTTTCGGGAAGGTGGTTGTGTTATTAAGCAACACTAAATCCTGTCTTGGTGTTTGAGTGAGTGATCTCAGGGGTAGTGGTGATAGTTTGGTAGGCCTACTCCCCATATAGGCCTTTGCCAGCTCAGCAGGTGAAGCAACATCATCTTCAAAGGCCTAGAGACAAGTAGACAACATGATTACGCTGTTTGTTGAAAACATAAACCCTTTTGATAAAGAAAAATTCTAGAGAAAATTGCCATTTTCGTCCCCGAGGTTTGGCGAGTTTTGCGCCTTCCGTCCAAAAGGTTTATAATCTTGCCATTTTCATGCGGCTCATTTCCTTCATCAGTTTTCTCTGTTCAGTCAGGGGTATTTTTGTCTTTTTGTTAACTTTAAGGGGTATTCATTTTTTTGAATACTTGTACATTATGCTAAATAAGTGAAAAAAAAAACGAATTGCCCTTTAAGTTAACAAAAAGAAAGAAATGCCCCTGACTTAACTGAGAAAAATGAATGGAGTTAACGAGCCGGATAAAAATGACGAGATTTCAAACCTTTTGTGTCCAGATGCGAAAAAACAAACCATCAGACGAAGATCGCAAAACTGGCCAAACCTCAGAGACGAAAATGGCATTTTACTCAAAATCTAACTACAGACAAGATTTTTAAGATTAAAACAGAAGAAACCACAAACACTTGAACAAAAGCATACAACTTACTCTAGAATTGACAACAGGTGTTAAAATGGCAGCATCTAAGTTCCTGATTTCCCTCTCTTCCACATGTTTGTTCAATGCGCCACTTGCAAATGCATCAGGTTTTACAACTTGATACGATGTACTAGGAAGCTTTGCTTTATCCCCTTCAACAACATTTGACTCCGTCGTTCTCGAATGCAACAATGCTGTCAAACGCTCAATTTCGGATCTGTAAGTGGTGTACTATATCAGTAATAGAAAACATATCATAGCAATGTTTGACAAGTGCCGAAAAAACGAACCTAGTAAAGGTCTTTTGTTTAAGCATATTCTCGAGATCTGATATCTCAGTTGCAACTGAGCTGCTAGCCAAATTCCCACCTTCATTGGTGTTCGGTTCAACTACCCCAGTGAGATTCTTTGATGCAGGCTGTCAAAATTAAGCGAATCATGTTTAAGATGATGCCAAATTTTTAATTAAAAAGGGTGATACAAACAGTAATAAACTTACATTTGGAACTGCTTCCTGAGCCATGTTCCTTGGTTCTTCAACACTCCCTAGTAAAGAAGCTTTAGTGAGGAACGTGGAAGAAACTATAACAAATTTTTACATAAATAAATCATGTAAAAAAGGAGTAGACCACAACTGATTCACATAACTTTGTATTTAAGAAAAAAGTACTAATGAAGCTTAAAATAAAAAAAGGCGATGGGTTAAAAAATACAACACATAGCAAATCACATACTCATGTCTTATAATAAGCATATTCGTTTAGCAATAACTGATTCGGTGACAAAGACATCAACATTTTGAACCAAGCTCTCTTAGACTATATATACAATATTTTAATTTTACGTTTAATTATAAATTATAAATTATTATTTCAAGATATGACCACCACACTCGTATATGCCTGTAAAGTGTAAACTAGATATTTACTTGTGTCACTCTAACAAAACTGGCATAAAAGTATTTTTGCGATGCTAGTCATCTTGTTTTAGAAAAGCATGAGGCGGTCCAAGGCGTATAAGACCCAAAAACTGAGATGGTGCGCATCATGTATGCGAAGCATTGCCCTATATTGAACCAAATAAGCTTTATTTACATCTAGAAGCTAAATCTCTCAACTGTTTTACAGATCAACCGTCTTATCAGGCAAACCTTTGACATTTCATAATTTCTTCATCCCTTTGGTTGTTCTTATATATCAGTCTCTTACAAACCCTAATTTTAAACAGTCTTGACACAGAAGTACATGAGACATAGCCTCAAGACCTTGAAGCGCTTTCCTAGTCGTCTTTTCCAGTAACCCAACTTATCAAAAACCTATGTTAGTACCTACTTCATTTGCCAGTCTGTCAATTTTAATTCTAAAGAAATCTTACAAAAAAGACCTGAAGAGATACAAACTAGAACCATACAATCATCATTTATACTACAAAGTGAAATATACATATATGAACCAAAAACTGAGCAATGTGATGTTAGCAATAGATTCCGTTTATATTTAAAAATCTATATAGCACATACCCCTTGAATATTTATAGCCCATTCACCAAAATAGCAACAAACTTAATATTAGCAGAAAAACTATCCCCGTCCATGAAGCACCCCCCCCCCATTCCATCAAATTACAATTCGAGTCCACACTCAGAAAACCGAATCAACTAAAAATCACATCAATTAGCAGCTCATCTATATCAAAACTAAGCCACTCTATCCTAACCGTATACCAGACAATTAAAACAACATTTTTTTCCAAAACAAAAACAAGCACACCCATTGCAAAATAACACAACAACACAATCCACCATGTCCATAATAAAAAAAAAATACAACGGATTAGCACTAAAAACACAACCTTTTATACAATAATACATACAATCAAACAAACCCTAAGCAAACAAACAATCAGCAATCACCACATACAACCTAAATCCAAAATCAATCACACATAAAACCTCTACATCAACATAACCAATTCAACAAGCAATAATCCAAAACCTAAAAGTATCAAACCTAGCTGCCGTTGTGCAGGAACCGTAGGAATCCGCTTACGAAACACGCCAAACAACCTATCAGCACCGGCGTATATAAGCCTAGACGCAGGGTCCACAAGCTTCGCAAAAAAGCTAGGGTTATTGTTATTGTTCCTGATTGCAATAGGAGGCCGATCGTACGGCGTCGTTTGAGAGCTACGGCGAATTGGTCGCTTCCGGAGCTTTCCGCCGGCTCCGCCGCTCTGGTAGGTGGTGAGTCCGTCGCCCGCCGTCGCCATTGGAGAGCTTTGAGGAGGAATTTGCGTAGAGAGAGAAAGTTTAGAGAGAGAGTGGGAAATTAGGGTTTTTATCTGAGAATGGAATAAATAAGCGTTGTTGCTTTTGTGAATAGTTTTGAGTTTATGTTATTTTTAAATTAAATAAATGGTGAAAATAAATATAGTGTGTATTGGAAGTAGGAGCGTTAGAGAGAGAAAATATTTCAAGCGGATATTCTGGTTTTGTTTGTTAAAGACCCTTTTAAGTTTTAAATATGCTTACTTGCATAAAACACCCTATTTTATTCATGCATTTAAATAGTTCAATTTCAATTTTGTGGTTTCGTAACGTATGTATGATAATCTCTCGAAGCTTTAACAAGGCATATGTAGGAAGAAAAATAGGGTTGCAAATGAACACAGACAAGAAATTTCGTTCATTTAGTTAAATGAACGAACATGAACAGAAGTCGCGTTCATTCATTTATGTTCGTAAACGTTTGATAACATATTCGATTGTGTTTGATAGCTCATGAGTACTTTTAGTTTTTGTATTTTATTTAAATGCTTCAAAATTCGACAAATAAATTATTTAATTAGTGTCGGTGTATTATATATTATGTTCATTAACGTTTGTTTGTGTTCGTTTGTTTCCATTTGTACTCATTTGTGTTTCATCAACGTTCGTTTTCATTTATTGCCTAAAATTAACAAACAAACACAAACAAGTTAGTTTCTTTAACAAACAAACACCAATATAAAATCTCGTTCGGTAAATGTTTATGAACGATTCGTGAGCACATATATTTCTTAACAAACGAAGACGAACAATCTGGTTTGGTTCGTTTGCAGCCCTAATTAGAAAACTATTTTCATGCATGCATCTTGTATATTGGCATTATGTAACAAGCATCATAAGTCATGACGACATGTTACATCTCATTTATGCATTGATGATTATCTACCCCGCATGTCTCAAACGCATATTGTATGAATTAGAATCATGAATCGTAATCGTATAGGTAACACAAAAATCAGCATACAAGCATGCGTAACAAGCTAATCATGAGTTGGAATCGTATACATACTTACACACATAAATTTCATCCAGACATATACAAGGTTCGTCCTGCACATCCAAAATATTTTACATAAAATGCCCTATGTGATTCGAGTTTTTGAAATTTCTTGTTTCTTCATAATGTAAGTATAGTTATCTTTTGACGTTTTGTACTATAATCACCTGCCGTAGTTTTGTATAGTAGATGTATTTTTTAACCATAATGATTTGGAGAGGAAATAGTTTATGTGCAATGAAAAAATGAATCTGATGCAAACATTAACCACACAAAACGCCAAACGGTTATAGTAGAGGGGGGCAGTATGTAAATTGGAAGACTCAGGATTTCGATTTCCCTCCCATCACTCGGTGGCGGGGAAGATTTGTTTGTTAAAACTTTTCAACAAAAATATTTGCTAGTTATGGAAACAATAATATAAAATCACAATAGGCATTTAAATCTTTTCAATATATACACTTAAAATACTTTTTTGCTTAAAAGTCATTTGTATTTTCTATGTATTATATTTTTATTTTTAAGTTATATTTTTATTTTTAAGAGTATCTTATAAAAGCTACTATTCATGCCCGGATGATGCGACACATTTTGATAAATACCTTTAAAAATGTACCAAACAAAATGGTAACGTCTATAGTAAAAAAGTAAAAAAGAACGTGTTTGAAACATGCTCAAAAATGATAGAGGCAAGTCCATTTATGGCCCGTCATCAAAGGTAGTGTTCGTTTCATATAATAGAATTAGAATATTGATTTCACTCCTTATTTTGTTGGTTTAAACAACAAAATGAATTAGAATTAAACAACATAAGGAAGGGAATTTACATTTCAATTTCATCCAAATTTCATTTCATCTTGCACAACACACCCACCTAATTTACAAATCAAATTTCAAGCATAAAAAAGATCATGAAATCGAAAGATTAAATGAAAAGCAAAGAGAATTTACATCATTAATCTTAAATTCTATAAAACAATAATTTTGATCGTATATGGTAATTACAAAATTACTCTACAAAAGTATCAAAATTACTCTACAAGTGTATCAAAATTACTCTGCAAGTTTATAAAAAACATACAATTCAAAATTACTCTACAAAATCATTTGTAGAGTAATTATGATACTCTACAAATTTACCTTACAAGATCATTTGTAGAGTAATTATGATACTATACAAAATTACTCTACAAGATCAAAATCACACTACAAGAACATTTTACAAAATTACTCTACAATATCAAAATTACCCTACAAGATCATTTGTAGAGTAATGCCACCGCGTTTTTTTTTTTTTTTTTTTACATTTTCACCCTATTCATACGTTTTGTACAATAAAGGTATTTGTATTTGATCTTTTGCCTTAGTATAATAAAGATAAAGATTCAGTATACAATACAATGGAGTAAAAGAATTGAACAAAATGAGAATTTAATCATGAAACATAACATGAACAAAATGAGTTTGTCCAACATAATATCTAACACGTTCAGAAGGTCATTTGTGTACAAATAAAACAGTAACATGATATATACCGTAAAAGTCCACTCCAACGTCGAGTAAACCACCATTATTGGTTCCCGAATTCTCGTATAATCTATTTAGAAACAAGAAGTATGTTTTCTAAAAGAATAAGTTTTCATGTTCAATGTTTTAGTGGTCCAAGTAACTTAAGGCTGAAACTAGTCTCAAGGTTCTTCTTAGCGTCAACATTGTTTGGTCCTTGCATCATGGCCACAAACTCATTGTAGTCTATGCGCCCATCCTGTTATACCATGTAAGTAAATCGTGAAGTTGTACACATTACACACATGTCTGTGTACGCTAATATGGATTTACCGAAAAAATCACGAAAATAGCCTAGCTGACCGCAAATTTTAAATAAAATAGTCACTGGCAATCCGGGCAAATTTTAACCATAGGGAGCATACCTGCTATTTTCAAAAGGTGGGGACTAAACGTGAAACCACAGGAACCATCCGGGCAATTAACTCTTATTATTATTATTATTATTATTATTATTATTATTATTATTATTATTATTATTATTTTATTAAACGGCAAAGGTTACACTGCTTCTACTCTTATTCCTAAACTAAACCAATAAATACTACCCCATGCTAGGATTTGAACCTTGGTTTTTTCTCCAAGAGGCAAGAGCCTCTACCACCCAGCCAAAGCCAAAGCTGGAGTGGCGAAAGTTGAGATTATTAAGATCCGATAATTCTTAAAAAAATAGGTGGTCAACATGCTATTTTTTGTGATTTTCGCGATAAGAAACTTACATTATCTTGGTCAACGTCTTGAATCAACTCTTCAAAGGGAACATCTATGCCAAACTCCACACAAGCATGTTGAAGCTCATCGGCTGTGATATAACCACTTCCATCCTTATCAAAGTATGAGAAAGCCACAAATAAATGATTTTCTTTTTCAATTTTGTTCATATGCAACGTTGCAGCCACAAATTCTCCGTAATCAATCGTTCCGCTATCATCCACATCTGCCTGAGTCAACATTTTAAGCAAGTTTGACTATGAGAGTCAATATTTAGTCCCATTAATATATGCAATAAAACAATCACATGCCACCTTTGGGTACAATACGCAAAATTTGCACGACAAACAAGATCATGACACATGTCCACATGGCAAAAATTAGTAATTTACGCCTGATGTTACGTCAGAGTGTAATATCGACCCAATGAGTCACATCAGGCGTAACTTTTGCCCAAAAAGGACACGTGTCATGATTTGGTTAGTCCATCTCATAGGCGTATATTTCGCCTGTCGTGCCCAAAGATGCCATGTGTAATTGTTTTATTGGTTGAAAAGGTCAACGTTTATCGTTGCAAACAATTTAGTCAGTGTTCATTTTGGTAATTTTGATGGTCAACTAATAATAAGTAATTGAATTTAGGGCTTACTGCTTGCATTAAATCATAGATTTCCGACTCCTTAAGGTTAGCACCGACTCGTTTTAATCCAGCCTTAAGTTCATCGAAAGTAATGTGACCGCTGTTGTCGGTATCTATCATCTGAAACATTTGTTTCAGCCCAGCTATTTCTTCTTCTGACAGGCTTTCCGCTATAACCTGCATCAAATTGTACATTTAGATATTTAATATACACTATATAATGAATATGTGTTTTGACTTTTGAAGTCAACTTACTCTAATAGCCATTTTCTTGAGCTTATTCATCGCTGTAAACTGTTTCATGCGGCTCAAAACCGCAGAGTCAAGAGGCTTGTCTGGAGCCACACCGTCAACTTGAACCCAAGGATGGCCTGAAGAAAAATTAAAATAACGACAACTTCTTTTATTAGTTAAATCTTTGACCTTAACCATTTGACTCATTATCAATAACGTATAGCCGAAATTAATCCACAAAAACGACAATGAAGTTGGAGACACGATAGTCCAACTACTCAATAATCAATATGTTGACCCGTTCAGCGGTTCAACTGTTGACTCACTTAAATGATATGTTACGGGCCGAATTTATGAAATAACTAAATATGGTTTGTGCTTGAAAGTTTGTATTAAGTAATTTCAAGATGTTAACTTACTTGTACTAATATCATTGACACATTTTCTATATAATCTTGTGTTGTTGACCCGTATGCAACTATGCATTATATGCAGTACATTAGTATATTGTACATATCAAAGCATGATTATTTTAAAAAAATGAAAATCATAATTAATCATGTAAAGATAACTGAATTTTAGTTCAGATCAACCATATACAAGTATTGGTTAGCAGGACTCACATAAAACTTCATGTGCAGTTAAACGCTTTTTTGGGTCTCGAACAAGCATTTTTCTCACTAGATCTTTTGCACCATCGGAAATGCTCGGCCATGGATCAGATGAAAAATCAAGATCACCATGCAGGACTTGTTCGAATATTCCTTCCTCTGTTTCTATAATTAGAAAGACAATCTTTTTAATAATCAACTTAAGTTTTATGCTCCCACTGTTGTATAAAAATTGCAAACGTATATATCTTCACATAACTGACTACTCACCGGCCCAAAACGGAGGAACCCCGCTAAGTAAAATATAAACGATCACCCCTGCACTCCAAACATCAACTTCGGGACCATAATTCTTATTCAAGACTTCGGGCGCAACATAATATGGGCTACCAACCACATCATGAAATGTTTCACCTACAAAAAAGAAACCATTGGTCTTAATCATAGTTGTTAAAAGCCATCGCCTCTTCCGCTTAGGCCCAATTTCCTAGCTAGGCAAGGCAATTGCGCCTTAAGTCAAGGCAATTGCGCTTTAATTATTCAGGTGATGGTTCATGCGCAGATTCCGGCGAGATTCTTAGATTCTTGAGAGTTTTCGGTCAAATTCTCTAAATTTTGGCAAGATTCTAGCTGGATTTCTACTTTTATCAAACGAAACTACTTTTCTGCACTAATAAACTAGCTTTTTCTAACTTTTGGTACTAAATAGACGATATTAAATGTTATATAATAGTTTTAGTTTATTTTATTTGAAGAATATTATTAACTTTTATTATATAAAAACATTTTAAGTTATTTTTGTTGTCCGGTTTTTTTTTCTCAGGCTCGCGCTCTTTTTGCGCCTTGCGCCTAGGCCCCAGGCGAGGCCTATGCGCCTTGAGTGCGCCTAACGCCTTTAATAACTATGGTCTTAATGAAAACTATAGTACAGACTATATTAGCATCTATTAATCAAAACTTCGTATAATTTAAAAGAGACGGGCGTTCAATACAAAACCAATTTTACGTAAATAACTGTGAGTACAACATATACACATGTACATATTGCTTTAAGAGTAAAGTACACGGATGGTCCCTGTGGTTTACCAAAATTTTGGATTTGGTCCCTAGCTTTCCATAAGTTCACAGATGGTCCCCGTGGCTTGCACTTTGTAACGCATTTAATCCCCCAACCTTTTCCAAAAGTACATGGATGGTCCCTATGGTTTGCACTCTATAACACATTTAGTACCTAACTTGGACATGCTTAAACCTTTAGATTTGTTGGCAGGAGACTAAATACGTTACAAAGTGCAAACCATAGGGACCGTCTGTGTACTCTACTCTTGCAAAAATAGTGACAAGTCATGTAGTTATGTAACTACATAACCGCCCCAACTTTCTCTCTCCCGTTACATACAAATTCTTACGTATTCTTACAGTTCTCTACTTAAAATTGGTTTATGCATTCAACACGCTCCTATATAAAGTATACCTGGCTTAAAGAAAACCGACAATCCAAAATCAATAGTTTTAAGAACTGCATCCTCCCTCTTATTCATAAGCAAAAAATTCTCGGGCTTTAAATCGCGATGCATAACACCCAAAGAATGACAAGCCTCCACCACTCCGACAATAGTCCTCGTAAGCTCAGCCGCCTTTCTTTCAGTATAATGTCCACGTGCGACAATCCTATCGAAAAGCTCACCACCCGCACACAACTCCATAACAAGATGAACCGCAACCGCATCCTCATACGCCCCTTTAATCGAAATAACATTAGGATGCTCCGCTAAATGATGCATTATTTGAATTTCCCGTCTCACGTCTTCCACGTCATCATCCGTCAACAACTTCCTTTTTGCAATCGATTTACACGCGTATAATTCACCGCTACCTTTATCTATACAAAGAAACGTTGTACCGAACTGCCCCTGGCCTAACTTCTTCCCCAAAGTGAAGAAATGTTTCAAATTTCCGGTTTTTCTTTGCAAGACGGATTCGGTACGTAGTCCGGCACTCGTAACGCGTTTCATTTTCTTCGGTTTAACCGGTTCTTGTTCTTGTTTCTTTTCGGGTTTCGGGATCTTCATTTGCTCCGGTGGTGTGTGTTGAACAACAGATAATGGTGGCTGTTGCTCTTTAACTTCTTCATCAACTGATCTAGTTGTCCAAATTGCAGCGGAAACTGATTGAAAAAAACTGTTTTTCGAAAAGTTGGGTCCAGAACAGGTATTCCCCATCTAGCCCCACAGCCAGATCACTCCAATCAGTTTAACCTTGACCCGACCCGACCCGTTTCACTGCACTTTCTTGATGAAACAGAGATCTATTCACTATCAAAAACCACCCAAACTAAAATAAGTCAAACCCATTACAATTGTCAACAAAAGATCACAATTAACACCAATCAAGAAACTAAAACAAACAACAGGTAACTAATTAAACAGTGAGTTACAAACTAACAATGAATGACAAAAAGAAATCAAGAAAATAAGAATCTTGATCATCCCATATTCAGTGGCGAAGCTTTAGATTTCCGACCGGGGGGTCGAAAACGTATATACCCAAAAATTTCTATAAAACGGGGGGTCGAAAACGTATATACCAAAAAATTTCTATACGAAAACTACATACTCTCCACTACTGAGCGAAAAGTTCGGCCGCCCCTCCCGCCCCCACTATCCGTCGCCCATGCCCATATTATACCAAGATCATAAACACCCAACTTTACTTAAAAAAGAATCAAAGCATCAATCTTTATTATATTAGAGTAAAAAAAAACAGGTGATTAATTGAACAGTGAGTAACAATGACAACAAGAAATCAAGAAAATAAGAATCTTGATCATCCCATATTATACCCAGATCATAAATACCCAAATCTATTCAGAAAAAGAAACAAAGCATCAATCTTTTTATATTGGAGTAAAAAAAAAAAAAAAACAGGTGATTAATTGAACAACGAGTAACGAACTAACAATGAATGACAACAGGAAATCAAGAAAATAAGAATCTTGATAATCCCATGTTATACCCAAATCTATTCAAAAAAGAATCAAAGCATCAATCTTTTTTTATATCAGAGTAAAAAAAAAACATGTGATTAATTGAACTGTAGGTAACGCTGACAACAAGAAATCAAGAAAATAAGAATCATGATCATCTCATATTATACCCAAATCTATTCAGATAAAGAACAAAGCATCAATTTTTTTTTATATTAGAGTAAAAAAAAAATAGGTGATTAATTGAACATTGAGTTACAAACTAACAATAAATACAATAAACAACAAGAAATCATGAAAATGAGAATCTTGATCAACCCATATTACACCCAAATGCTAAACACCCAAATCTATTCAGATAAACAGTTAAAATTCAATCTTTTTTACACTAGAGTTAAAAAAAAAAAAAAAAAAAACAGGTGATTAATTGAACAGTAAGTTACAAACTAACAATGAAAGACAACAAGAATCAAGAAAATAAGTATCTTGATCAACCCATATACCCAAATGATAATCTATTCAGGTAAACAGTCAAAATTCAATCTTTTTTTCATATTTGAGTAAAAAAAGAAATCAAGAAATCACAGAAAATAAGAATGAAAGACAAGAAATCAAGAAAATAAGAATCTTGATAAACCCAGATCATAAACACCCAAATACACTCAGATAAAGAATCAAAGCATCAATCTTTTTGTATATTACAGTAAAAAAAAGATGATTAATTGAACAGTAAGTAACAATGACAACAATAAATCAAGAAAATAAGAATCTTGATCATCCCATATCATACCCAATTCATAAACACCCAAATCTATTAAGATAAAACAGTCAAAATTCAATCTTTTTTAAGTAAAAGAATTCAAAAACATACAAATGAACCAAACAAATCAGCAGTACTAACCATGGGGATGAAACAAGAACCGGTGCTAGATTATTCCGACAGTTTGTCTTGCGGGTTTTTTAACTTTTTTTTTATTAAAGTTTAAGGAAGTGGAAGAAATATTTAAATATTGAATTGTGGTTGTTCATCTTGTTGGGTTTATGATTCACGCAGACACGGGAAATATGTTGAATTTTCACGGATTTGTTCGATCCCGGTAATTTCGTGGGGTTGTATTATGCTTATTGCTTGATTTTTGTAGGTGATGGGTCAAAATCATATATTTATTGCTTAGACTAGATTTTTTTGCTTCTATTTTTGAGATCTAGGATTATAAAGAAATTGGGATTCAGTTTCCATATTAGATTTTGATTTTAAAATCTTTAACAATGTATGATTTTAATAAAATATTTGAATATGATACACACAATGGTATTATTTGAGTAATGGGCTGATGGTTTTTTAGCTAATTTCAAGAAGTTTATGGGTTGATGGTTTTTTAGCTTATTTGAGTAAGCTTATTTGAACAAGATGGTTTTTTACTCATTTGCCCTTAAATGGTGGATTAACTCATTTGAATATGATACACACAATGGTATTATACCCCTTCCCATAATACATAATGGATTAACTCAACTTGTAGAATATAAGCTAATCCAAACACTTAAAAAAAGCTTATCAAATGAAAGAAAAAAAGCATAAGCTACTTTAAAATATAAGCATAAGCTAAAAAAATAAAAGCTAGGCCAAACACCCCCTAAATAAAATTTGAAATCTATGTAGGAGGGTTCTTCGCCTTTTTCTTTCGGGTTTTGGGTTTTTCAAGTCGGGTTGTTCGGGATTTTGGTTGGAATAAAGTGACCTAGTAACCAATCCATTTAATGTTCGGGTTCAGGTCAAGTTGTTCGCTTTTCGAGTTTAGATGTATAATGAAAATAAATGTTTTTTTCTTACAAAATCATCAAAATTCATACTGCTACAGTGCTACTAAACAATCATCAAATATCATTTGACGATTAGATATTATAATGTACCAAAGTCTAAAAACTTAATGTTTCAAACACCATAGACTCTAAACCAAAATACATCTTAAAAAAACAATAAATGTTTGGTTTTTTATGGGTTTCGTGTTTCGGGTTTTTCGGACCGGGTTGTTCAGGCTTTTGGTTGGGAAACCGTGACCTGATAACTGATCCATAGAAGGTTCGGGTTGGTCGGGTTCAGGTTAGTTTGGTACTCTCTAATTCAGGTTCAGGTGGCTTTGAATTCGGACGGGTTTCGGGTTTCCAATAAAAGTGGATAACCTTAAATATATGTATTTGGATTAAGAAAGACTGTGTCTCAAGAGAATAAGTAACTTGAGTGTGCAAGTCTTTATGAATCATATATGGAGATCTAGCTTCGAATACAAATAAGCCATGAAGCTGAACTTATGATAGCTTAACACTATTTTTCGAATTGCATTTAACTATGAGGAAAAAAAAACTTATACCGTTGTGTTTTATTGAACATTCAATACCTAATTAACCAACAAATATGATCAAACTAATCATTCATCTATAACACGCATGTTATTTCTTTTCCGACAACTTTGAAGTCAAATATGCAAATATCAAAGTGAGGAATAAAACAATCGTAGCAAGTAGTACACCATGGCAGCTGACAGCAACATTATGAATTTTGAAGACATCGACGGGAACAAGAGTTATGTCTAATAGCCGGCTAACCCTATAAAGTAGAAACTTTGGTGAAGTAAAAAATGTTTAATTGAACCAAAACCAAAGTAACCGCAAAACCAAACCGAAGTAATCGAATCAAACTAATAATCGATAGTTCGATTTTGTTCTGGAAAATTGCAAATTACAATTTGGTTTCAGTTATACCTCGTTCCAAAATTGAATCAAACTTGACCGAAGTAAACATAGGGACCAAACAACACCAAACTTGTTTGATTGTTTGTCATTGGATTTGTCATCTAAGTTCATTATTTTGGGCCAAAAGTTTCACACTCAGTTCATTAGTAAGTTATTAACACAATCCTTGGTTAAAAGTTTTAAGGTTTAAATTCATTATTTTGGACTAATTTTATTAAATCCAAACATTTCAGGCCAAATGTAAGAACCGAAAATCAGTCTATAACCAAACCGAACCCATACATAAAACCAAAACAAAACATAAATTCACTTTTTGGATCGGTTTGAACCCCAAAAAACGACTCATGAACACACTATGCTATAATTGACTTAACCGAAGATAAAGGTCAAGCAACCAGACAAGCATTGCGTGTCAAGCAATATCCGATACAAATAAAAGTATGATGATGTGCGCAAAATGCAACATATAAATTACAGCTTAAAACTAACCCTTTTTTTAGTACTAATGTTGGAAAAAGTGTGCTTTTGTCTTCCTTTTGTATTTTCAGGATTAAATGAGCTCAAAATAACAAAAGAAGCAAAAAGACAGCAAAATCTAACATAAATACAAGAAAAGGAACAAAAGTGATATGCCCGACCCCCCGACAGCATCTTCCCAAGCAAAACAAAGAAGACAGAAGACTGAACACGCCGCGTGCTCAGCGAGCACGGGGCCGTGCCCAAGAAGCAGCAGAAAAGACAAACCCGTAGAAGCTTTTACTGCCCACCACGGGGCCGTGCCCAGCGGACACGGGGGCGTGGTCAACTTCCTGCAGGCGCATTTATTGTAATTGCGAATTACAATTAATGAAGAGAGAGATTGTCAGATGGACACGGGGCCGTGCCCGAGCTTCTGTTCAGCCTATAAAATAGGAGTGTTTGGAGCTCTTGCAACTCATCCCTTGGCACACCACCTCTCTCACACTTCACCCACCACCCACCACCATCACAGTACCATCATCCATTGTCCATCATAGAGTGTGTGAGTTTTCTCGGGATCCAAGATTGATCGTAAGAGTTCTTGACAATCAAAAGTCATGTTTGCCTAAGTCTCTTACATCACTTGGTGAAGACAAGTGTTTAGTGTAATATTTTTTATTTTTAATCTTTTGCACTTTTTAATTGGTTTTTTATTAATGACTTTAATTACTAGTTTCTTATGTTGAAGGTGATTCTTCCTTATCGTTTGTCCGTGGTGTCTTGGCATTATTTTACTGTCTATATAAAATAAAAGATTTTCACAATTCATATCTCCACGGTCTATATGGAGGTATGTTGGCTACCTGGTCGGGGGTTAAGGGAACGGTTTGGTAATAGTCTTGCCATTGTTCAATGTATAGATCCTGCAAAGGACCTGGGTCAAATTTAGTAGGACCTCCTTCAATACCCAAAGGTATTGGATGGCGGGGGTCCAAACTCTTTGACCCCCTCATAAGTTAAACTACTATTAAAACTTTAACCCAACTACTTAGGACTGTATCCCTGCTGACTCAGACTACTTAGCTGAGGGTAACGTCACCTTCAAAAGAAGGACCTACCACATTATGCATTAATAACTTAATTAATTATCTTTCAATAATCCGACCCTTTAGGATTGTATCCTTGCTGACTCAAACTACTGGGTTGAGGGTAACGTCGCCTTCAAAAGAGGGGCCTACTACAATAACTAAGATAATCTCTTAAACAAGTGCAAAAGTGAAAAAATAATCAAAGGTTACACTACACATGAGTCGGATCCAAGTGATTCATCTTGTCTATCTGTTTTATTTTTATTTTATTTTTCAGTATCTTAGTTAGTTTTATTTTCTTAGTTTAAAACTTTTTTTCTAACATTTTGATTTGATTAGACGTTGAGTACTCAGAATAATGAGATATATCTTTGCTAGTTCGATTAAAAAGTCATCTACGCATACGAAACGTATTCAGAGCAAAGAAATCGTTTCACAAACAGTTGTCTACATCTTCCCGACCCCTTTCTATATATTTGCCTTTGCCATTTGCTAGCGAAGAAATTGACTAGTCTTCGGTATGGAGATCCAACAAGTGCATGGCAATGTTTCCATATCATCGTATATTGGTTGTTTAAAGTGCTTTTTGGCTAAACCAAGGAGTAATGTAGGCAGAATCTTATTATCATAAGAGCATATTTTAAGTGAGGATTGAAATACAAGAGAGTAGAGAATTGGGGGAACAAGTATTGGTAGTGTGAAAGAGTTAGAAGAAAAAAAACAATTGTATTTGTAGTGGTTTTAGGAAAACCAGCTATCGGAAATCAGTACTTAAACAAAACACGTTTTATTATAAGAGCAGTTGAAGTTGATTTTAGAAAATTACGTCTTTCTATATTGTACGTTGTTTCTCTTATTTTTACTACGCACTACCTCATCACCATGAGCAAAGCCCTTGTGGAGGGTGTCTACGGTGGATTCAGAATTTTTTTCCACTTAGTTCACCTTTTTAGATGCTTCAATTTTATATGACTAAATATAAAAAATATCGGACCAGTTCGTCGGCTTGGGTCGTGTATCCATCACGTGATAAAAATACAATACAATAATAAAAAAGTATTGTAAATACAATTTAAAAACACGTGATACAAAATACGATGGTCTAAACGAATAAAAAACTACCTACAGTTATTTCTTACCATATTCTTCATTGAATGTAATCTATTAAGAGCATTGAATGTAACCAGGGATGAGGTCTCTAATGCACACCCTGATGCACTTCTGGATGGTACTATATTTACAAATTATTAAACTTTTATAAAATTTTCAATTTTAGAAGTGTATTGGGTTTGGTTCATAACAGGAATCCAGAAGGGTTGGGTGATGAGCTTTAGAAAACAATAGTAACGTTGGCACCAATCAAAGAAGAGGAGATCCAAGAGATTATAAAAGTGATGAGTCAAAACTAGGGTCTGTAGAGAGGTTTCTAAAGGCAATACTTGATATTTTTTTATACATTTTAGTTTTCTTATATACATAATAATATACTTCAAGTTTTCTTATATACATAATAATAATTACTTCTATGAGTAGAGTTTGAATTCACCATTATCCAAAACAAAGAAAGGGCAAAGAATCTTTATGAGAAATTGAAATTTAGTGGTAATAGAGTTGATGTAATACATTCTGATCTACCGATGTAATTATAGCCTAGTGGTATTTTGGTGGTGGGATAAGGCTTATGACCATTAGGTCATGGGTTCGATTCCCACAAAGGGGGTTTTTTCCAGATTTATTGGGTTTCCTCCTGAATTGGTGTATAGACATTATTGCCTAGTGGAGATGGATATGATCGGGTGGTTCTGCTGATGGCACGATGATACTCCAATGGTCCGTCAGTGATCTAAATTTGTTCAAAAAAAAAAAATACATTCTGATCTACCTCAATTTAATATAGGCTTTCACTGTGCAGGCCTTCCCTCACACCAAGAGCTTGGGATCCTACAATGAAAAGATGGCCTGCCATTTTAAGTTTCAACTCACATGGTACCTCATTTTGGCTCTTTGTATTATTATGTTTTGTCACAACCCCCGACCCTACTCTGGGCGGCAGCCGTGAACATACACGAATGGTACTGATGTTTATTAAAATTTATCGCAACGGAAAACTTATTAGGACCGGGTGTCAAGAAAAATATCAGAGTTTCAAAACACCGAAATTTTCATTTCATAAACTGTGGGGTAAAAACCGTATTTACTAAAGGATTTTTCACTAGGATAAACCCTTGATTACAAAACACGTTTTATTCAGGTTTACATAGCCACTTATTTAAGCTTGAGTGCTCCATAGCACTTTTTCTTTTCTTCACAGTAAATCACCCGAAACGCGTTTTAAAATATTTGATCAGCGAAAAATACTGGTGAGTTCATTCGGTTGTGCAAAACACATTGTTATAATTACAACATTAAGAGCTTTTACATTTGTTTATATCTTTCAATTACCCACAGTACTGCCCATTTCGGTTCGGTGACTGTGGTCATATTATTATTGGCTAACCCTTTGTCCAATAATAAAGCTTATCAAGTAATGTATACAATACCTCACATACCGACTGTAATTCAGAATACAAAGACTTAATCACTGTAAATACAACTAGAAAGTTGATATTCCAGGATCCGGCGAGTTTGACGGAGCCTTGGTCCCGAACGACGTGTTTGGTGCGTTTATTATTACTAAGAAAGGAGTAGAAGATAGATATGACACCGAACAGTCAATTTCAATTTGGTCTCTATTCAAATCTTGACAAGTTACAGCACCGTGAGACCAGTCGGACAGCATGTCCCATAAGGGATCCGAAAGCTTATCCAAATGGGAAACCCCAACCCCTATTTATAGGCAACAGCCTACACACGTCCGGATGAGCTAATGTCCATCCGTCCGGATGGACTCTATTCGTCCAGATGGACTGTACATACACAACCTAGATCCAGATGGGGTATTCTCCGAATAGACTGATGTTGTCCATCCGTCCGGATGGACTTGTCCATCTATCCGGATGGACCTTGACATTACAATACCGTATCCGACTTTTTCCTATTCTATACAATATTCAAAACACGCTCTATCTAACTATTCGCACAGTGGCAGACGTAAAAAATATGCACCAACAGATTCCCCCTCGGCTATCACTGTCGAATCGTCTCTATCACTTTGAGAACCTTGAGCCGTGTTTGAATATTCTGCAACTTCAATCTAGTATCTGACATTTAACAACAGATTCCCCCTTGATTGATGATCCGGGTTTGCATTTTTTAACAATGTATTCCCCCTGAAATGAATCTTCATTTCATTGTTTGCACGGTTCCTGACTCCTCCTCTGAATTGCTAGACTGCAATCTTCACGAACAATCACCAACTTGAAACTAATCAATGCAGTAATCTCTATTTCAGCTTTAGCCACCTCTGCGTTCAGTTTTTGATATATCGTTTCAGCAACACGATCTCGCATTCCGCTTGCTTGATCTAAGAATGTACGAAAACTCAAACCGGCAATTGATAGAAACTTCAAATACCCCACTGGTTATTGTCAAATCTGTGATTCCCCCTAAAGATCTGATATCCCGAGTAACCGGTATTCTCCACAATCAGCAACTCTTCATCGGAAAACAAATCATCTGGTAATGTATTATGATCTCTAAAGCATTCGTCCACAATCAGATTCATCTCCTCGGATAATCTAGATCTCAGAAGCTATCATCCATGATCACTCACAGATCTCCGAAGCATTCGTCCACGATCAGATATCATCTCCTCGGATCGTCTAAATCTCAGAAGCTTTCACCCACGATCAGATACACATTTCTGGACAATCCGATGAATCATCTGGTAACACATTCAGATCTCAGAAACATTCATTCACGATCAGAATCACATTCTTCCTCTTCATTCACGATAACAGATGTATAGTCTTCTCCGCTAGTTCCGACAGTAACTTAACCAACAAACATCATCATTCCCCGGCGACTAGTCCGAAAAACAATTCAACTGCTCGAAGATTAACCATTCTGACACTTTAGACTATCACACGTCTGTGATATCTTATAAGCATCCACAATACAGTTTGCATCTCCTGATGCTAATCCTGCTGACCGGCTTGACGAAGACTCGGGACTCAAACCCTAAGATGTCAATCTGACCCTGATCTGTAAAGTATGAACTTCCTATGATCACGAAATCACGAATCCAGATCCTATGCATCTCTAGACAATCTTGAAGTCAGAACCACCCGAATACTGTTGCAGCGTCACGAATTTCAAAAATGCTGGAACATTTGAAAAATTTCTCCCACCTCATTTTTTGCAAATTATGACGACTCTATCACTGAATTCCCCCTCAAACTGAGCAATTCGGTCCTCTTTTATCTGTGAAAAACTCGACTATGCCGAAAATATGACCATTTTCCCTAAACGTCAGTTTTTCATCATTGCGGATTTTACGTTTTGGCCCATAAATAGTCAGATAACCTGAATGCTGAACATTCTGCACCAATATCATGACTACCCCACTAATTTCCACAATCCGTGAGTGCGTCCATCCGGATGGGTATCTTCGGTCCATCTGGATGAGTGCGTCCATCCGGATGGGTATCTGCCAGAATGAGTCCATCCGTCCGGATGTGCCCATCCGGACCGAATATGTTCGAACACCTCAAGAACACTCCAAATCACAATTTTCGATCCAGAATCTTTATTTGTGTGAATTTCATGATGAAACTTCACAGGACTGTGCGTGAATCAATTCCGAACATAATGATGGCTTCAATTCCAAAATCCATCCGTGAATCGACCTTTAACGTCAAAAACTCCCGTTTAACCCAAAATTGATGAGCTTGGGTGATTTAACCGATTGTTAGATCGATTAAATCGGTACCGTAACTTGAGTGTGCAAGTCTTTATGAATCATATATGGAGATCTAGCTTCGAATACAAATAAGCCATGAAGCTGAACTTATGATAGCTTAACACTATTTTTCGAATTGCATTTAACTATGAGGAAAAAAAAACTTATACCGTTGTGTTTTATTGAACATTCAATACCTAATTAACCAACAAATATGATCAAACTAATCATTCATCTATAACACGCATGTTATTTCTTTTCCGACAACTTTGAAGTCAAATATGCAAATATCAAAGTGAGGAATAAAACAATCGTAGCAAGTAGTACACCATGGCAGCTGACAGCAACATTATGAATTTTGAAGACATCGACGGGAACAAGAGTTATGTCTAATAGCCGGCTAACCCTATAAAGTAGAAACTTTGGTGAAGTAAAAAATGTTTAATTGAACCAAAACCAAAGTAACCGCAAAACCAAACCGAAGTAATCGAATCAAACTAATAATCGATAGTTCGATTTTGTTCTGGAAAATTGCAAATTACAATTTGGTTTCAGTTATACCTCGTTCCAAAATTGAATCAAACTTGACCGAAGTAAACATAGGGACCAAACAACACCAAACTTGTTTGATTGTTTGTCATTGGATTTGTCATCTAAGTTCATTATTTTGGGCCAAAAGTTTCACACTCAGTTCATTAGTAAGTTATTAACACAATCCTTGGTTAAAAGTTTTAAGGTTTGAATTCATTATTTTGGACTAATTTTATTAAATCCAAACATTTCAGGCCAAATGTAAGAACCGAAAATCAGTCTATAACCAAACCGAACCCATACATAAAACCAAAACAAAACATAAATTCACTTTTTGGATCGGTTTGAACCCCAAAAAACGACTCATGAACACACTATGCTATAATTGACTTAACCGAAGATAAAGGTCAAGCAACCAGACAAGCATTGCGTGTCAAGCAATATCCGATACAAATAAAAGTATGATGATGTGCGCAAAATGCAACATATAAATTACAGCTTAAAACTAACCCTTTTTTTAGTACTAATGTTGGAAAAAGTGTGCTTTTGTCTTCCTTTTGTATTTTCAGGATTAAATGAGCTCAAAATAACAAAAGAAGCAAAAAGACAGCAAAATCTAACATAAATACAAGAAAAGGAACAAAAGTGATATGCCCGACCCCCCGACAACATCTTCCCAAGCAAAACAAAGAAGACAGAAGACTGAACACGCCGCGTGCTCAGCGAGCACGGGGCCGTGCCCAAGAAGCAGCAGAAAAGACAAACCCGTAGAAGCTTCTACTGCCCACCACGGGGCCGTGCCCAGCGGACACGGGGGCGTGGTCAACTTCCTGCAGGCGCATTTATTGTAATTGCGAATTACAATTAATGAAGAGAGAGATTGTCAGATGGACACGGGGCCGTGCCCGAGCTTCTGTTCTGTAACACCCCGTGTTTTCCAAAAAGTCAAAGTCAAAGTCAAGTGTTGACTGTTATTGGAATTAAAGATTAATAAAGATTAATTTCATTTTAGTTTCATTTTAATTTTCATATTATTTGGAGTAAGTGTTGTATAATCAAACTAATCGGCCGATAATCGAACTATGAATCAACGACCGACTGTGAATGATAGGAAGTAACAATGCAATAAAGCTAGTCAATCGATAATCAAGCTAATCAAATCAATCATCGAACTCAAGTGTGGAGATTCTAGTACTTTTATACGTGTGTGTGTGCCTTACGTGTTACTTGTGCATGTTACTTTTATGTTAAAGTGTGTGGTGAATCAATCAAAATCAATCAAGAATCGAAGGTGAATCAAACTCAATCGAAATCGAATCCAACTCGTGGTGTAAGGATGCTTGTATGTTAGATATAGTAGTTGAGACTAAAAGTAATTTGATTAGGAAATTCTATCATCCTCAAATCATCGTTCTAAGTCGGAACATCAAAAATCGTCGCGAAACACTCAAAACCAGGCAAGCCGATCGAACAGGGCAACCTGATCGAACAGGCTAGCCGATCGAACAGGCTGTTCGATCGGACAGCCGCTCGATCAGGGATGCTGTTCGATCAGCTGACCCTTTCCTCTTTTGGAAGCCTATAAATAGGGCTGTCCTTGTCAAACTTTCCACTTTTGGAAAGCTCTGACCGACCAGCCTCTTCTTCTCACTAAATCCCAGATTTCTCTCAAACCGGTAAGTATTTCGCTCTAATCCTTGTACGTTTTTGTTCATTAATCGATTCTCCATCTTTTTATCTTTCAAAATCTGAATTTCATCCATGAAATCACCAAGATCTAGGTGTTCTTGGGTGATGTCATCATGTGTTCTTCAAGAACACTAAGTTTTGACATCATTCCACCATGAATAACTTAGATCTAACCGATTTCCACATGAATAACCTAAAATTTACCAAGGATCTTAACATTTCACGGTGGGAAAGGATTGGAAGATGGGTTTTCATCTATCTTTCAACTCTTTTACACTCAAAAAGGTGAAAACGAGACTTGAACCGATTTACAAATCAATCTAAACAAACACATGGTTCAAGATTCGGGTTCTACCGAGAGATATACCGATTTCGGGTTAAACGTTAAACTTAAGTTCCAAACCGCCTCTGGCCGAGCTTGGGTGATTCCTGCTCGAGTCAGTAGACTAAGTAGGGACTTCAGCTTTGTGGTTCAACTCGTAGTCAAAATATCTCTAAAACATCAACAATTAACGGGAATAACCAAGTGTTAAGTGATAGGTTAACCGAATCGAGAAGCTGGCCGAACGGCTAGGCTGTTCGATCGAACAGCCCAACCGAACGACTATGCCAGCCGATCGACTAGGCTAACCGATCGACTAGCACTTAGTCCCACAAACTCATGAAGTGTAATATTGACAGAGTTCTATTCGATCGATCGAGCCACTCGATTGTGATCATTACTACTCGAATCATGAGATACTACACTTCAAAACACTTAGACTTTTCGAAACATTGGAATGTCACCCGATCGAGCATGCCAACCGATCGAGTGACATATTTGAAAACAACGAAGTGCTAGCCGATCGGTTGGGCTAACCGATCGAACAGCTGTTCGATCGGCCGACTTGAAAGGTAGTACAAACCATCATACACAAACACATCCTTCTCATCAAAGGAAGAAACAATCCACTTGAAGGAACCAGCCGATCGAGCCAGCCAGCCGATCGAATGGATGTTCGAACGGACTTTCAAACCAATCGAACAGCCCACTCGATCGAACTGCCGTCCGATCGAATGGTCTACTCGATCCAAGTACATTGTTTACGTTTTCCGCGTTACTCATCGTTGTGTTATCGAACTATTCAGGCTAACCTATTCTCAGTGCTCCTTTCAATCCACAACCAACCACTGTGAGTATACTCGATCCCTTTTTGCTTTCAGCACTTTTGGGTGTTACATACGTAATCTATCAAATTCACAAACAACACAAACTATTTGAATGCTAACCTACTTGCATGTATTACTTGTCTAAATGATTGCTGTTTATTATGTTTACACGTGGAGTGCTATCTACCTGCTTTAGCAACGTAGTACTATAGTTTGGACTCAGCACCCGTTCACACGGGGGTTGCTAAGGACAATTACTTGCATGGATTACGGTGGTAATCATGTATTGCGAACTGTCTCGGACAGTCACCTCGAAGTCATTGGTATCGATGGTCCCATGTTGATAATTTACATGCATCGTTTGCCCTTGTGTACGTGCTTGGTTATGCGTAAACTTTTCAAACTTTATATGCTATATCAAACTTGTGTACTCACCTTTACATTATATGTATTGACTTTTATTTAACGTATGTGACAGGTGTTTAAGCTACTAGCGTGCTAGGGAAGCGAGGCAATAATAAGCTTCTAGGAGCCTGTGACCTTAGGACAGTGTCCACATACCTGCTCCAGGGCCATAATTATCTGTAGATCTTGTACTGGCACCTGTAGTCAGTAAGATCTACAGTTAGCCGTCTAGAGGTCTTTAAACAATATTTAAATTCGGTCTGTAATAATTAAGAATCTGAGTTGTCGAAACGGTTCCCATATTGTTTAGTTGATTTCTATGATAACTTGTTATTATTTGGGACACGGTATGGGACGTGTTATTTAACTGAATTGTATGATAGTTGTTGTGGAAACTTCTGGACAATCTGTTTCGCTCAGTGCCGCGCCCCGATGATTCCGCCATCGGTTGGGGTGTGACAGATTGGTATCAGAGCCATAACTATAGGGAATTAGGTTAGACACGATCTAGTCCGGATCGCTGTCTTAGAGACCTAGACTATAGTTAGGAACCAAGAGACCAAGTTTATGTGCTTATTTTATATTGTTTCCTTCTGTTCTATCATTACATCCGAACTCCGAGCCAAATTTTGTAATTTGGACGGGATTAGGAGTGAAACCCGCGAATTCCTGCCTAAATTACAAATTTTTGCCAATTATCTTGTGCGATTTTCTATCAACAAACGGGGGAGAATTATACCAAATCAGGGCTGAAACCCGTAATTTGATGAAAACTTTCCTCTAAATTTTTCTTAAAACAAGGAAGAAATTGCTAAGCTAGGGGTGAAACCCTAACCTTGGCAGTTATTCCAACTTTATTTTATCTCGCCAAGGCAATTGACGGACTCCAATGACCTGAACTCACGAGCATGGCCTAGAATGCGCATGCATAATGCCCAAGAATCGAGGCAGAAACATGTCCCCTAGAGTCGAAAGTGACGACAAGTCAACTGTGAATAGTTAAATTGCCATGGTTAGTCAAAGTCTAGTAGCCGCAGACAATCCATTTTCCGATTTTGAGTGTTGCTTTGTTGATTTTATATGACTTACCTGTTTACGTGTTTTAAGATTCGTTGATTGCTCCATTTGTTATCAATCTGCGTGACTTTTATTGCTATCCTATCTCGATTCAAATCCCTGTTGACGTGATCTAAACGAAACCAGTGTGCTATGCTACGCTATACGACTAAGTTAGACGATACAATGTGATGCTATCCGATATGCAAAACGAACGACACTCGATTTGTGGCTATAGGTTTCTGTTTTCTGACTGCCTCTGTGATAAAATTGCGTACGTGTTTAGGAAATTAAGTGCTCTATTTGCTTAATTGCTTATGTGCTCTAATTGCTTCTGTGCTTATGTGCCTCTATGATGATGTGCTTATGTGTTTATATGTGTTACGTGACGTGAGATGCGACGTGATTCTAAGCTTTAGTAAACTAAGACGTGCGAGATTCGAATTCGTTGTGTTGAGCCCTATGGCGATGTCTATTGCAGACCATGTCGTCATCATCAAGAACTCGCCAAAACCTTTCCCGTCAGGAAAAGAGAGACCGACGTCTCGCCAAGCTCATCTCAAGGTCTGTAGCAAAAGCTGTCAGTGAGGTGTACGAAAACACTAGCAAGTCGTCGGAAGAATCCCGAACCCTCACTGAACCCAGCAAAGCTCCGTTCAGTTTCAAGCAATTTAAGGCATGTGGACCGAAGGAGTTCACCGGTGAAGAGGGCCCTACAGGCTTATTTCACTGGTTTGACTCTGTGGAAGTTACCCTTCGTCAAAGCGGATGCCCGGATCATCTTCGAACTCTCAATGCTACCGGTGTCTTCCAGTCGCGGGCATTGGACTGGTGGACAGCCGAAAGGAATAAGCGCGGGAACGACGCTGCCTACGAGCTGACGTGGGAGGAACTGAAGGCTATCATGCTGGACGAGTTCTGTCCTCCCCACGAACGCCAAAAGTTAGAGGATGAGTTCTGGACCATCAAGCAGAAGGAGGGCGACAACGCTGGTCTCACCGCCCGTTTCAAACAACTGAGCATTATCTGTCCAGACCAGGTCAAGACTCCCGAGATGACCATCAAGAAATACATCCGTGCTCTTCCGGATTGTGTTGCAGATTATGTGTTCGCCGCCAAACCCGCAACGATCGAGGAAACCTACCTACTCGCTGCCGAGATTAACGACAAGCGAGTTAAGGCTGGTGTCTGGGATAAGCCATCCAAGTCGTTGCATCAAGTTACTACCGCATCAACCGACAACCCTACTGCTCAAGCCTCCAAGTCCTCGAGAAGAAGAAAGAAGAACAAGAGTTGCGCCGCCGCAACCAATGCTGCTCCTCTTCAGTCAGTACCACCACAACAGCAACAACCACAGCGCACTGCGCCAGTGATTAATGCGCCGCCGGCTAAGCGTGCGTACACCGGCCCCCACCCACTCTGTGCTACATGTTCTTATCATCACCCGGTGGGTGTGGCCTGCCGTTACTGTGCCCACTGCAACGTTTACGGGCATTTCACTGCGAATTGCCGCTATGGTCCTCGTCAAACGCAAGCTCAAGCCGCTGTTAACCAAGCCCTGCTACCTGCTCCTCAAGCTCCTCAAGCTGCACAGGCCCCGGCAAACAATGTTCGGACCTGCTTTGCATGTGGTGACCCTAACCACTTCGCAAACCGGTGCCCGAACAGAGTGGTGAAACAAGAAGCTCAACAACCCCAGCAACAACAACAGCAGCCTCAACAACAAGCCGCTCACGCCAGAACTTTCAACATCAATGCACGCCAGGCTCAAGCTGATAACAACGTGGTCAATGGTACGTTCCTTGTGAATGGTATATATGCATCATGTTTGTTTGATACTGGAGCCGATAACTGCTTTGTGTCATTTGAATTTGAGAAGCTTCTTAGACGTAAGCGCTCTTATCTTTCGTCACCCTTCGAAGTAGAAGTCGCTACCGGAAGAACCATTGCTGTCAATTCTGTGCTCCGTGATTGTACCCTCAAGCTCAACAATCATATATTCCCGATTAATCTCATTCCAATGCAGCTCGGAAGTTTCGATGTCATAGTAGGCATGGACTTTCTTCGTGAAAACCGTGCTGAAGTTGTGTGTTCCGATAAGATGATTCGTTTTGTGCTAGCTAGTGGTGATATTCTATGTGTTTATGGTGAAACTACTGCAAAAGATCTCAAGCTCATGTCCTGTCTTCAAGCTCGCAAATATCTCCGCAAGGAATATCGAGCCTTCTTGGCCAACATTGTTGTAGCAGAGACGGACAAGAAAAGGAAAGTTGAAGTCAAGGATGTTCCTGTTGTCCGAGAATTTCCTCAGGTGTTCCCTGATGATCTTCCTGGATTACCTCCAAGTCGTGATATCGACTTTCGAATCGACCTTATTCCAGGAGCCAACCCAGTGGCCAAAGCTCCGTATCGACTCGCTCCATCTGAGATGCGAGAACTCTCAAACCAACTCCAAGAGTTACTTGAAAAAGGCTTCATTCGCCCGAGCACTTCTCCATGGGGCGCAGGAACTTTTCTATCATATTATGGGATATAGAATTAAAACCTTAGCTTCAAAACCTTTTTTCTCAAATAATCATTTAAAAGAATTAAAAAATAACCCGGAAAAACAATCTCGTGTTTAATGTTTAAATGCTACTCGCAACTTAAGGCTAAAACTTGTCGATAGGTTATTCTTAGCACCAACATTGGTAGGTCCTTGCATTATGATCACAAACTCATTGTAGTCTATGTCTCGTGCTATTATACCATGCAAGTAAATTGTAGGGTGTTCAAAAAAATCCGTATCCGAAACCAAAATACCGGAAATATTCGAAATCTCGGATATCCCAAAACCGGATAATCAAAATTTTCGGATTCGGATATGAATTTCAAAATTTTCGGATAATCCAATTATCCGATATCCGAAACCTAATTTTTTTTTTATAAATATATATAGCATATGAGCATTATATTTAGTTTGAAATATAGTAAAAAATAGTAAACAATCGAATTCAGATATGGATTTATAAATGTTTTTCGTTTTCAATGTTGGAAATTTGGAAAATCGAATATAAGTTTAGTTTTAATCTAATCACAAAACATATATTTTTTTTTTTTTATAAATTCGGATACCCGTTTGGATATCCGAATCCATATCCGAAATTTCGTATACATATCCGGATACCAATATTCACTATCCGAAATTTTCGAATATCCAGTTTTCGGATATCCAAAAACCGAATTATCTGATCTTAAACACCCCTAATAAATTGTAAATAATACTCACTTATACACATACGAGCAAACCCACTCTTGGATTAATAACCATGCTATCATACCATGTAAATAAATTGTTTCGTTGGATTAGTAACCATATTACCACATCACTGAAAAGACCTAAGTTTGAATCATATACTCATTTGTTTAATAATTTATTTTACACACATGCAATATAATAAGGATATAAGAAAGGGAAAATCACGGGGCTAGCCTAGTTATATAGTTATTGACATTTCCTTTTTTATTTAACGGTGAAAATCTTTAACAAGTTGAGAGAGATCTCACACCTTCTTAAATAGAGGGCCCTAACCTCACTTTGGTCAGACTATGTTGCCTTAATCGGGCCAGCGCTGACGTTAGAGTTTGGCTAACGACGTTCCCCAGGAAACCATACCACCCTCTGCCAGTGGCAAAGGCTTGCGCCGCCAAGAGAGAATCTCTCTGTCGTAATGCATGGTGGACTAAAACCCAGGGTGGATCGGGCTCGAACTCTTGACCCAAGGTCTGGGAAAACTAGTATTCATTGCCTTTATCCACCAAATATGTCACAAATAAGAATTGAACTTGGATCTTCAAAGAGAATTCAAGTCTTTCCAACCATTATAGATATAGTGAACACTTTGACAAATCGTTTTTGAATTTAAATTTTCACTACTATAAAAGATTACAACGAATGGAAACATGCCATGTGTCTTAAACATCTACTTTTGCAAGAAATTGTACTTTTATGTCATAGTGTTGTGCACTTAAATTGTACTTTTTATGTCATAGTGTGCAAAGCAATCACATTACGGTCACGTGTGGCATGTCTTGTTGGTGTTAAAAAAGTGTTGTAAGCTTAAAAGTACCATTATGTGATGCATAGCCATTGGTACCCTTAAATTTGAAAAGCCAAAATGATAATTTTAAAACATTTAAAAAATAAAAAGTTAATGGCCATCATCTTAAATAGGTAATTAGCTATGTTATTTTCATGATTTTCCTTTTATCAAACTTGCATTATCTTTGTGTAAGCATCATGCAAACTCCTCTCACAAACAAGATGTTAAATATCTTCATCATGAGTTGTAATATACACTTCCAGCCTTACCAAAATAAGAGCAAGCTAGAAACAATTGATTTTCTTTTTCTATCTCACTATTATTATGCAACGTTCCAGCCACGATTTCTCCACCATCAATTGTTCCATTACCTTCCATATTTGCCTGAGTGAGTCAACATTTGAATATGGGAGTTAACTTTTGATTGTCCCATTAATATATGTAATAATGTTTGGGAAATTCATGACTTGTACACCATATGCTTAAATTACTGTACACTATGTTCATGTTTAAGTTTTAACAGCAATAAGACCCGTGCGCGTTGCGACGTAGGTACATCATAAACATCGAGTCGATTAGTCCAAACGTTATGCGATACATTAACCATATGAAAACACGTGTTCGACATATCCAATTGGACTCAATGTAACATATATAAGCATTGCGATAGGATCAAAACGTAAAGTAAATCGAGTTTATACCGTACAATCATAATGTATTATATGTGACCCAACTCGTACATAGAAAACGTAAAAAGAAAAAACTGACACGTGTATCAAAAGGGATTAATTATAGCTTTTGAAAAAAGAAAAAAGGAAACCATAATTTGACTTCACTCGGTTTGAAACAAAATTTGGTAAATCCATAAAATAAGCACGAAAACATATATATATATGACCTAACTCGTTTCCCAAAAAAATTTACGTCGAATTGTAGACTAACTCTAATTCATACCAAAACGTACATAAAAATATGCACATAAAAATGGTTTTTTCAAAGAAAATGTATTATATATGAGCTAACTCGTTTTCGGAAAAAGTTTATGTCAAAACGTAGAGCAAATCATATTTATACCGACATGTATATAAAATATGCACGTAAATAATTGTTTTTTAAGTAAAGGAAGTATGGGGTAAACTCGAAACAAATTATTTGTAAAAAAACTGAATACGTTAAAAAAAGTTCGTAAACCGTGCCAAGTAGCACCAATGTCACACCATTGCCAACTATCACCAACATTAGAAAAACTCGTAAAAACAAAACAAATAAAAAAGAAAAATAACACCGTACGAAAAGCAAACTTAAAATCGTTGAACCACGCACGCTTGTTGCGGCGTGTTAATGCAAAGAAATTAAACCGAAACGTAAAACCGTAGAAAAAAAACCTAAGTTGATCTACGACCCGCACGTTGCTACGAATCTATCAAACGAAGAAAAATAGACGCGTTGCGACAACCCTGTCAAATAGGAAAAATAGACGAAAAAAACGTTGAACCCAACGTACATTGTGGCGTGATAACTCGCAAAATTTAAAAGGAAACGTAAAACAAAAAACTTGCGAAAGATGAAAAGTATGGTGACCAAAGTTGAAAATAAAAAGGTGTTGGGGTTAAATTGCAAAAAAAATAAAAAACTTTGGGTCAAAAGTAAAAAAATCAAAGAGTTTAAAATACAAAAGATAAAAACTTTCGAGTTTGAAGTGAAAAATCAACTTTTTTTTTAAACTTCCTATGCATAATTTACAACACTGAAAGCATTACAATGTTAACTTTGGTTTATGAGAAAAAGATATGAATTGTTTTTAGTGTTGATAATGTGGGAATGTAAGGATGTTGATAAACTAAAGAGAAAATGAGTAAAGAACAAGTGGACATATGATAACTTTGCGTGTGTGTTTATAACTTATAAGTGTTTTTAGGCTTTACCATTGAAGATGTTATAATGGACATTTTCTTGAGTTTATTCATGGATGAAAACTGCTTCATGCGACTCGGAGAGTCAAGAGGCTTGTGTGGAGCAACATCATTAACTTCAATCCAGGGATGGCCTAAAGAACAATTAAAACAATGTCAACTTTTGAACGAGTGTACGTATATATAGAGTAAATTATTATTTATGAAAAAACTAAAAAGATTTGTACTTGAAATTTTCTCTAAATGATAACTTACAAATATTAATATAATACAATTACCACTTGTTTTATATAAGTTGGTGTTGTTGGCTTGTAAGCGTAACATTATATACCAGTACATTATTATGTTGCACACATATCTTAGATACGCTACGGGCGAACTTTACTTCAAATTTACCAAATACATGTAACGATTTGTAGGACTCACTTAAAACTTCATGTGCAGTTAAACGCCTTTTCGGATCTCGATCGAGCATTCTTCTCACTAGATCTTTTGCACCATCAGAAATGCTTAGCCATGGACTAGATGACAAATCCAGATCACCATGTTGAACTTGTTCAAATATTTCTTCTTGTGTTTCTATAATAACAAAGACATTTTATTTTTAGGGAAAATCATCCTAATGGTTATTTTGACTATTCAGTTTGACAAAATAGCTTTTGTACTAACACAGTAAAATAAATATCATCTTACTTTATTTCTATTTTTTTAAAAAAATTTTTGAAATTCTTTTAACCAACTAAAGATTGACACGTGAAAATCTGTAGCGCTAGATAAATTATCTGACGCGACGCCACGGAGTCACGGAGGACGCACCAGCCCAAAACGGAGGAACCCCACATAGTAAAATGTAAACAATCACCCCCACACTCCAAACATCCACTTCGGGCCCATAATTCTTTTCCAATACTTCTGGTGCAACATAATATGGGCTGCCAACTATATGATGAAATGATTCACCTGTCAAAAAGAAACCCACTTTGGTCTTCAAGAAACTATATTAGGATCTATTAATTAAAACCTTATATTTGTTTGAATAATAAAAAAAAATCGGTTATGTGACTGGATAGTTTCTATTTAAATTTGGATTTTATAACGAAGTATACCTGGCTTAAAGAAAACCGACAATCCAAAATCAATAGCTTTAAGTACCGCATCCTCCTTGTCATTCATAAGCAAAAAGTTCTCGGGCTTTAAATCGCGATGCATAACACCCAAAGAATGACAAGCCTCCACGACCCCGACAATAGTTCTCGTAAGTTCAGCCGCCTTTCTTTCAGAATAATGTCCACTTGTAACAATTCTATCGAAAAGCTCACCACCCGCACACAACTCCATAACAATATGAACCGCTACAACATCTTCATACTCCCCCTTAATCGAAACTACATTAGGATGCTCAGCTAAAAGATGCATTATTTGAATTTCCCGTCTCACATCTTCCACGTCATCATCAGTCAATAACTTGCTTTTTTCAATCGATTTACATGCGTATCGTTCACCACTACCTTTGTTTATACAAACAAACACTGTACCGAACCGCCCATGGCCTAATTTTTCCCCCAAAGTAAATAAATCTTCCAATTTTTTAGTTTTTCTTTGCAAGACGGAATTAGTAACGCGTTTCATTTTCTGGGGTTCAACTGATTGTTGTTCTATTTTCTTTTCGGGTTCTAGGATCTTCGTTTGTTCCAGTGGTTCATATTGGATGGACAATGGTGGTTGTTGTTCAGGTGATTTGGTTGTCCATCCTTTAGCTGAATCCGATTGAAAACGCTCGTTTTTCAAAACGTTTCTTCCATCGCAACAAGTATTCCCCATCTAGCTCCACAACCAAATCACTTCAATCAGTTTCACTACACTTGTTCAATGAAACAAAGATCAAAATAAGTCAAACCCATTAAAATTGTCAAACGATTCCCTATACGAAAAAGTGTCAAAAGAAATGCGTAGGAAACATGCGTTTCTGACAAAATCATTGTCTGGAAAAGTCTTGTAGTAAACTTTTTCAGACAAAACTTACGCATTTTTGACGAAAAATTGGGGTAGAAAATTCTACGCATTTCCGACCACTCAATTTTTTTATATGCAAATGATGAACAACTAAATGTATTCGGCGAAAAAAAATCAAAACATCTCTTAGTTTCTTCGGAAACAATCGTTCTTCATATTAGAGTCCATGGGTTAAGTTCACATACAAAGTGCCTTATCGTACAAAACGTATGAACGGCATAAAAAAGCCAAAAAAAAAAAAAAAAAAAACGCGGTGACATTTTCGTAATTATTTGCTTGTAGGGTAATTATCAAAATTACTCTAAAAATGATCTTATAGAGTAATTTTGATCTTGTATGTTAATTATCAAAATTACTCTACAAGTGTATCAAAATTAGTATGCATCAGAATTACTCTACAAGTGTATCAAAATTACTCTGCAAGTTTATCAAACAACATACAATTCAAAATTACTCTACAAAATCATTTGTAGAGTAATTATGATACTCTACAAAATTACCTTACAAGATCAAAATTACCATACAAGATCATTTGTAGAGTAATTATGATACTCTACAAAATTATTCTACAAGATCAAAATTACCTTACAAGATCAAAATTATCATACAAGATCATTTGTAGAGTAATTATGATACTCTACAAGATCAAAATTACCCTACAAGATCATTTGTAGAGTAATTTTGATAATTACTCTACGAGTAAATAATTACGAAAATGTCATCGTGTTTTTTTATATTTTCACCATATTCGTATGTTTTGTATGATAAAGGTATTTGTATTTGATATTTTGCCTAGAGTACACATATTATATAAATTATACAAATGAACCAAACAAATCAAGAATACTAACCATCAACTTTGTCTTGTTGGTGATAAGGTAGAGAGAACTAAGCAATGGTTCGTTTGTTCATTCATATCGCTTTAATAGTGTACATCAACTAACTAACAAAGTTAGTTAAATTGTTTTTGTTTTTTAACTCGTAACAATGTTTTTTTAACTTTTTCATTAAAGTTTAACGAACCGAAAGAAATTCCCAAACATTGAATTATACATGTTCTGATGTTCGTCTCATTAGAACTTTGATTCACACGGACACGGGAATATGTTCAATCTTCTCGGATTTGTCAATCCCGAAACTTTCATCAAATGTGATAATTCTCATGTTACACCTCAAAATGAGAACTCAACCTAAAAGACTACTCTGGTGAGAAAACCCATTTGGTCTATGTACCCCACACATTTGTTGCTCAACCGATGTGTGATAAGTCTCATACATTGTAATGGTTATGAGTAGAGGCGTTAAAGAACTAGTTTGGGCCTGCCAAATTGGGCCGGCCAAACCGGTTTGAGCCTTGCCCCGACCCGGCAGTTTGGGATTTCAAACCTAAAATCGATTCATAAACTGAACTGGTTTTGGCCAAACCGGTTTACAACCCGGTTCAGAATAAATTTGGGCCCAAACTGGTTTAGAACCCGGCCCAAACTGATTCGGACTTTCAAACCTAAAATCGTGTCATAAACCAAACCGGTTTGAGCTCATGATAAAAAAATGATTCTGTTTACAAATATTTGATTGGATATCACATTGAACTAGCTACATGTCAATGTCAAGTTAAAGTAACGTTTCATTTTTATGGTTTTTAGTTAAAAACATATAAATTAGCAAGTAAGAGTACAAGTTGATTACCAACAAGTTCTGAATCTAAAAGTCATTAACACCAAGACAAAGTTAGTCACATCTCATGCTCTTCTTTCAAGGAAGATGCTTGAATCAAGGATGCCGATTTTTCACTAGGTGCATCGAGTAGTAATGTTGACATGTTGATGCAACAAGAAAAACTTGTGTTATTCGTTAGGTTGATTCCGTAAACCTCATTAAAAACTCCGTTGATGTTTTGGATAACACGAGCATAAAACACAAGAAAGTAAGGAGGGTGTATAAGTGATCGTAATTAGAATATATGAACAAGTGGTGAACTGAGAAGACATTAGTGTTTTGATATTTGTCGAGTGATATATACGAAAGACGTGTCAAGCATAGGTGCTCACTTTTTCGGTTAGACAGATTTTGATTTGGGGACAAACCGCAAAGTACGTTTCAAAAGATGGTAAACCCGACCGGCCCCAGTCCCAATGGGATATCATGGTGGTAAGTGGTGTACTCCACAACCAAAAAGTTGGATGTTCAAATCTTGAAAGATGCAGGTTATGGTGTACTATTCCCAGAAAATCTAAGAGTTGTTCAGGGGAAATAAACCAAATTGGCTTGTGTTAATTGAACCGTTAAGACAAACCAATTTGACGGTTCGAGCATTTTGAATTGGATTTTTTTTTTTTTTCAAAATCAATAGTTTGTATTAACTTTTGAAAAATGATAAGAGGCTAGTCACGAGTACCATACATACGCATAATTGCATACTCCAAATACAAAAATTGAAAAAGATAATAAAGATAAACGGTTGGTTCGTTTTACACTACCAATTTAACGTTTCAACTCATAAACTAAACCGTTAAGCGAGACTGTGAGTAATCGGTAAAAAGTATATCATACAAATCTTTTGTATTTGTTTAAATTGTGTAATTAACTAATTAAATTATGATTTTCTTAATGTATGATGAGATGAAATAAACAATAAACTAAAATTTCATTTTTGTTAAAGTATCCATATATGAATACGTTTATGAACACGTAACATTCATACGTGTAAATGACAATTTGATAATGAAAACTACAGGCAAATATACATATATGAACGCTACATTCATATGTGTATGTGATAAGTTACGTATATATAAATTACATAAACAATCAACACTTGATCATTTCAAAAACTGCATTTTTATTAAAATCATGCATATATGAATATGTCTATGAATGTAGCATTCATACGTGTGAGTAATAATTCAGTGATAAAAAATCTAAAAATATAATTATTTTTGTTGAACCTCATTGAGTATATGGGTGTTCAGAATTCGTTTCGAATTCGAAAAATTCGTTTAAATTCGACTCGATTATCAAGAATTCGTTTTGATTAAAAGAATTCAAATTCGAATTCGATTCAATTCGAGTCAAAAAAATCGAATACGAATTTATAATTTCAAATTCGATTAGATTCGAAATTCGAATAATGTGACACCTGTTTCACTTCAACCATCAAACAAACACCAAACCAATGAAATATTGTATTTCATACTTGGGATTTGTATAAATATGTGTATCATTTGCACATATCAATTCTTGTTCGATTTCGGGCTCTAAATCGTTTTCTGGAAGGTTATACGCGCACTGATGCGTAAATATAACCAGTTTAATGCAACAAACACTCTGGAACAGTAACATAGGCTTAACATACCTTAAATAACCTTTACATAACTTAGAAATAAGTTTTGGAAGGTTTGGTGTGCCGAAATCAAGTTTATTCGCTTACAGGGACTAAATTCGACAAACTGCGAAAGTATGCTGATTCGTACTGTAACGAACATTCCGGAACTTGATCATAAGTTAAACATACCCTAAATATCCTTTACATAGCTTAGAAATAGGCTTTGAGGGGTTCGGTATGCTAAAATAAACTTATTTGATCAATAGAGACTAAAAACGTCAAAAGTGCATAAGTTTGCATTTTCGCGCATATCTTACGTCCTGAATATATCCGGACATCCAAAAATTTATGTAATCATTAAAATATTTTATTTTAATGATTGGCATGATAAAATTCCATTCGTCGCGTAATTTGGATCGTTTTTGCGTTCATTACGATTTCCGTCGTAATTAACCGAACAACGCAACCGTACGACCAAACAAACCGACATCTGAGATGTTTTTGAGCATATTTTAAGTTCCCTATACTTTAACTTTATTTTAGAGCCTTGAAATGGGGTTAACAGGGCTTAAAAGTGCAAAAAAATCAAGTTTTACAAGTGCCGGGACCATTTTTGAAATTTCTGGCAGATACATTGAACCTGGTCCATTTTTGAGATTTTGATGGTTTTAACCCATGGTTTTGCAATACCATGGGCTGGTATTTAATGGTTTTTATGATACTATGGACTCATATTAGGGCTCCCATGGTTTTAGAAAACAATGGGTGCAAGTGTACGGCCTAGATTAAAGCTCGGGTTTCAAGAAACGATCTTAATGGTTCTATGAAATCTATAAATACCCCCACCCACTTCACTCTCAAACTCACACCTTTTATCTGAATTTGTTCTCTAGGTTGATGTGTTATCACTTCATACCTGAGAATATTCGGATCAAAGTTTCCATTCTTGGACCCGTTGTAAGTCCTCTTTCGTTCTTTTACGCGTTTTAGCGTGAAAGTCAAACTATGTTTGACTTTCTGCATTGACCAGTTTATGTTCAACATGAAGTTCGTTTGAACTTCATAACATGAGCGCAATTACGATGGTTTTAGTCTCTTGTGACTATACCTACTGATTACCACGTTATCTAGGCTTAGTGACGAATCGTAGTTTCGGCCAAAATGCGTGTTCTTGCGTATTTTGTAACCAAACTACTTTTAGGTATCAAAACCGTTTGTTTTGATACCAAACCTGTTTTCAAACTTCGTTAAACATGTTTTAACATGTTTAGCTCGTCACTTTAGGTTTAGTGCTTATATAGGGTCGTAAAGGTAAGCGATTTAATCAATCGCTTATACTTTCGAACCCAACCCGTTTGGTCGATCATTAGGATCCGACCAAACACATTAGGTGACCATAGTTGCATATGGAATAACCTTCCGAGGTTATACCTTATGGTCACTTCGTCTAAGTAATTGTATGATAGGTAGTTTATATGCCTTAGGTAAATGACCAAAATACCCTTTTTATGCATAAATTCATTTTAAGCATATGTAACCTAAATTTTGACATCTAAACTAATTAGGAAACATTATTAGACATGTTAAGGCATATAATACTTGTCATAGGGCTAGTTAGGTGGTCCGAACGCGTTTTACGCGAACGACGCGTTAAAGTAGCGTAAGCTACCTAAACAGGTCGTAATGGGTCGTAAGCACTTAGGATATGTTTCGTTTTAGAATGTAGGCTTTGTTAAACCATATTATATGAGTCCCTATACTTATTTGGTTTACGAAACCACATTTTATCCTATCTTCCGATTTAGGTCCGGTTATTTACATAGTTACCTATATTAGGTGCCGTTTGATTTCCGTGATCCCTCTAGCCTCACTTGGTTGTTGTTCAAGACTTCTAAGCACCCTCAAGTGAGTACATAGTCCCCTCTTTTACTGTTTTTCAAACATTTTGGGGTGAAACACATGTGCCTACTTGTTACTTTCGTGCTTTCCATGTTTTCATATCATATGTATGTATGTCCTTTGTTGCATACTTAGTACATCATTTTACATGACATTTTATGCTATGTATGTCCATTTAGAGCATACTTAGTACATTGTTTTACATGATATTTCATGCTATATATGTTCATCATACTTAGTACATTTGCTTCACATCACATGCTATGTATGTCCATTTGTTGCATACTTAGTACATTTGTTTCACATCACATGCTATGTATGTCCATTTGTTGCATACTTAGTACATTTGTTTCACATCACATGCTATGTATGTCCATTTGTTGCATACTTAGTACATTTGTTTTTCATTCACATGCTTACATTTTGGTATGACATTTGGTTTGTTTAAACGGGACCATATACATTCATTAACACCGATCATGCCGCTCGGTAGTAGGTAGTGGTACCATAGGACTTGACAACTCCCATTCCTGAAATCCTAGGTTTGTTTGGGTGGAAGGAATGACCGAATCCGAATACATTTCTAGGTGGACCTTAGACTTTGTGCTAGGGTTTATTCTACAGTCGCAAGGCTTGAATGTATGCATTTTCACAATACCGCATAGATGTTTGTATCAGTATAGCATGCATTTCCACAAAACATAACTTTGATTTAAACCATGTTTTACTTCAATACATTGTTTTGTGCATTTTTACCTATGGTTTAGTTGATACATATTTCACTTGCCATACATGACATTTTGTTTACACATTATATGATTGACATTTGACATAGACATTTTGACATTGATATACACATTTCATGATATACATTTGACATTAGACATGGTTTTTCACACAAACATTTTGACATTTGATTATACATAAACATCTTTACATTGGTGGTTTGTTTGGGTAAGTGATTTAAGTAACGAGGCGTGTGTAATATGATACAAGCATGGTGGATACGCCGCTGGTACTTCCTATATATAAGTGCCTGTATGATATTACATATCATAGCGTTATTTAAATCATTTCAATTGAGACATATAACATTTTACACAAATGACATATTCTTTTTTACAAGACATTGTTTTACAATCACTTTGTTTTATACAACTCATTTTACTTGGTTATTTATTTAACCATACATATTTCTTTTATATCATCTGATTTTCTTATCAAGTTTTCATATGATTTATAAAACAAAACATTTTACAAGGTTCATGACTACTTTTGTTAAATATTTTCTTCAAACTTATAAGTCATGAATCCTAAATCAATAAAACCTATGTATCTCACAGGCATTTTTATGCTGACGTACGTATTTTCACATGTGTTTCAGGAAATGATGCATAGGATTGATTAAGATACACTTAGGTGGACTTGGGCCTTAGTGACGTTAAAAGATGCAAGACTAGTTAATTATGTTATGCTTCTTTGTTGTTAAGACATTGTAACTCTTCTATAATGTATATTAAAACAAAACATTTTGGTGCCACTTGGCATAAATTTAATCCACTAATTGCCACCTGGCAACTTAATACTCCTTAATGGAATAAAATGAGCGGGAAAACAAAAAACCCTTATGCCTCTTTTGTGTTTGTTCACCCGCTCCTCAATACACGGCTTCTTTTCCTCTCAACACCTATCTTCTCTATCAAGCTATTTCACTCCATTTATTATTTAGCCTTCTCTATCTACACATCCTCCAAATCCAGTTTAACAATTCACCACAAATTAGCCCTAAAATTTGGTCACTAACATCAACGATGACTGAGGCAGCGATTAGAACAAACCGCGTATGGCGAACGTCAAAGACATGCATCTCCTCCAAGACGGTACCCCTCCTGGTGGTTTCGCTCCGGTCTGCTATGCTCGCCGGATTCAGTGTCGTTACCATATTCCTCGCTGCTTTTGGCTCTATCTCTTGGGGCATGTACCAGGTCGGCAAGGGAATAACATCTGTCGGTACATTTTTTCTGATTTCAGAAACCCTAGGTTTTGTTTAATGTTTTTGTTGATCGAAATGTGAAATGTAGTATTTTGAGATCTGATATGGATGTGAAGTGAAATTAGGTCGTCTTTAGGGTTAGATTAACCTAGATATATATATATATATATATAGATATACCAGGGATGTTTATTTTTAGGAGAGTGACGTTTGTGTTTGGTTTATCTAATTTTTTATAGAAGTTAATGGTTGTATATTGATGTAATGATGCTGCAAACTGTAAGTTTTGGTGTGTTGGATGCAAATTTGTAATAAAAGATCAGTATTTGGGGTTAAACGCTTTATGGATGGAAGTAACATGTTATTGATGATTAAATTAGCAATATGGGGGATTGAGATGTGATTTTAATTTGAACTATGTTGAATTTGGTGGTTTGGAATGGAATTTGGGATGGTCTGGTAGTTAGGTGATGCTTATTTTGTTAGGTATAGGCTATCTAGAAGAGAGTAATGAATCGTTACTCTGTAAATTGTTGTTTGCTTTCTCTTACATGGCTACACATTGATGCATCGAGTCTACTTGATTAGCAGGAAGCCAAAAAGCCTGCTGTTAAAGCTCCTCTTTAGTTTTTATGTTAATTAGTCTAACTGTTTCTTTTTCCCTGATGTAGGTTTGGGCTATAAAGTTTCTCTTTATGCTTTCAAAAAATTGTGAATAAATATATTCTACAACCTCTTTACCTTGGGGATTGGCCAGGTGTTTCGGTTGAGTAATGCTATAACAGCCAAGTTTTGTAGACATTCCATTGATTTGAACACCTTTTATGCCAATTTGGCTATTTTGTTTTTATAAATAAATAGTGTTATATATATGGCTTAGTTGTTATTCCATAACATGAAAATGTTTCATTTGTATGTAATTATATATATATACTTATTCCTCGTGGTAGGTTTGTACAGTACCTCCAGCAGCCACCGGAGTAAGATAATAGGTTATTACTTTGCTAAAAGTTTAAAAGCCAGACTATTACTACAATAATTTGATTCTTTCTAAATAAGCCGCTTTAGGAAACAACCATTAAGAGCACATTTCAAGCGGCTATATACCAGCTTGCCTTATACTGTCCATTCAATATAAAACACATATAAACGGGTCCAAATCCCCATATTTATAACTAGGCGCTTTAAGTATTGATTTTCAGGTCATTGGTACACTTGATTAAAAAAGCTTAAAATGAGTATGTTAAAAGCTATATTGGACCGATCTTGTATTGTTTTATGTGTTATGCCTTGCCACTAATAGTTTAAACAAAATGAGTAGATTGGCGAGTCGGTTTTTACGCTTTGAACTGATCTTTTTTTGTTTTTTTTTGAATTGTAACACTTCAATGAAAGTTACCGAAGTGGGAGTTTAAAACCTATCTTGGATGGCACGAGCAGGTAAGTTTAATCACATTATCTTCACATCATTAACATGTTTACATAATAAGCTACATTCTACTTAAAACAAATCCACTTCTTATGATGTTGTACAACAATCACTGAAATCCATCATTACCACAACCATATGCGCTTTATTCTTCTTCTCAGTCCGTATTCACGATCCTGCCAATGTAAATTACATTAAAATTTGTTAACCCATTTTACTAATTCAACCTTAATTACATTTCTCAATAAATGAAATTAAAAAATACACAAAGTATACTGTGTAAAAATGTATATAACTTTGTATGGGTCTCACGTCTTCTTTAATGTAGACAACATATGGTCAATTAAATGTTTTGTTCATAAATATATTGGACGTAGATACAATTGTAAGCCATGTAAACACATACATTGGACCAAATATATGATTTCTTTTTATAAATTTTTTTTTAGTTAGTTTTGGTATAGAATGTAGATACTTAAAATGGAATCTTTCATATATTTTTTAATTTTAATTTGTTAACTATGATTATGCTTATGATTTGTTTATTAATTAATATAAATGACTAAATTCAAGTTTTAAGTAATTTTAATCGATTATATACTTTTTATATATAAACTAGAATTACGACCCGCCGCAATGCGGCGGGGATTCTTTAGTTATAACTAAGTCGATTTAGAACTCGCACCTTATGTTGAACCTGTCAAACGGAGAAAAAATAGACGATGTAAAAACGTTCACCCACACACACACGCCGAGTCGTGTTAACTCGTAAAATCTAGAACGAAACGTAAAAACGTTAAACCAAAGGCGCACGTTGCGATGTGTTAAGTCACAACATTTAGAACGAAGCATAAAGTGAAAAAATTGGCGGAAAATGAAAACTATAAAGGACCAAACATGAAAGTAAAAAATGTTGTGAGGATAGATTGCAAAAGATATGAAGTTTTGGGTTAAAAGTAAAAAAATCAATTTTTTTTTGTAAAACCCCCAAAGGTTACAACAACCATATACATAACCATTTTTTCTTTGAAAATCCCCCAAAGCCAATATTACAACACATATATGCATAAATATCTTGTTTCTTTATAGTGTTTTAATAACTAAGTTGATCAATGACCCACACGTTGTGACGAACCTGTAAGATGAAAAACAATATATGTAAAAACCATGAACTACACATGGACGTTGTGCCGTGTTAACTCGCAAAATTATGAACAAAACGTAAAAACGTGGAACCACGCAAGCACGTTGCTCCGTGGCTACTCGTAAAATTTAGTACGAAACGTAAATCAAAAATTTGCGAAAGATGAAAAGTAGAAAAAAATGTGAGGTTAAATTGTAAAAGAAGAAAAGTTATGGCTTTAAGGTGAACAAAATGAATTTTGTAAGTTAAATTTGCAACAAATAGAAAAAATCGGGTTGAAAAGTAAAATTCTCATTTTTATTTTGAAAACCACCCAAAGCCTAGGGTACAATTACCTTAAGCTTAAAGATGTTGCTTATTTATAGAGTGAATAATACTCATAAAGTTGAAATCATAATCTTTTTAAAATTTGCGTATATGAAAATTGAAATTGAAATATGGTAATGATTGAAATATGGTAATGATTGTAAATTTATTATAAATTAAAAGTTTGATTGAATATACTTCGTAATTCAAGTTTTAAGTAATTTGAATCGATTATATACTTTCTTAGATTAATACTCTTAAATTTGAAATTTGGTTCGAAATCAAAATATTTTTAAAATTTTCGGAATTGAAAATGGAAATTGAAATATGGTAATGATTGTAATTTTATTTTAAAATAAAAGTTTGATTGAATATACTTCGCAATTCAACTACTTAAATGATTGTACAAATTTTTACTGATTTATATATTTAAGGGAAAAATAATGACCAAAAGTAATATACTAACATAAATACCAATTTCGAAATACAGTTTCATTCACAACTTCGCTTCTTCATTCAAAGAAACATTATCGTTCACTCATCCGAATGTATGAATTTGCTTTGAGTTTCAATACGTTATTTGATATTGATTTCAATGTTCTTTTTGTTTATCTTATTTTTATGTCCATTTAATTTATTCTTTTTTTGCATGCTATGTAGAATGGAACAACCAGCCATCACGTCGCTGAAAAATTTGAATCTCAACCAGGATGACTATACCATCAAGGTTCGCATTGTCAGACTCTGGAGTCGAGCAACGTTCAATGATCCGCGAAAGGTTTACTGCTATGATATGATTTTAATGGATGAAGAAGTAAGTGTACATAAAATTGTTTTTAATGATACTTCATATACATATGTTTTACGTTCTTTCTCTGGTATAAATTTTGTAATTATTTTATATATTAGGGGACGAAAATGCAAGCCTTTGTCTTAGCCAAAACTGCAAGAGAGTATGAACATTTGTTGAAGGAGAAGCAATGTTTGTTCATCCGTAATCCTTCATTAGGTGAGAATCGACAGAAAGTGAAGTATGTTCATATTCCGACGAAGATTAATCTAAACAGCAACGCAATAGTTTCGGTTTGTGATGAACCTGTTGGTACTGAGTGGGGATTCGACTTTTCTCCTTTTCGTTCTGTTGTAGAACACCCGAATGACGACAACAAGTCCTTTAAAAGTCCTATTGGTATCTTGACTCTCTATTTTTAATATATTCTACCGCAATGTAATTTATATGATGTTACAAATAGTTTTATGTTTATATTGTTTTATTTGTAGACGTAATTGGTTTTGTCGTTAAGAGTTTTCCTTATGATCTAAAAGAGGATACCAAAGACGGGAAACAAGAAAAGAAGCTAACATTCATGCTTCAGGATTTAGAGTATGTTAACCCTTTTTTTTGTCTAATAACGATATGTAAATCAATCACTCCTATGCTAATTTTTTTGTTTTTGTTATTTTGTTTCATAGAGGGAAGCAAATATATGTTACTCTTTGGGATGCTTATGCTGAACAGATATTGGATTTTGAAAGGGACAATCAAGATGAAAAAAATGTGGTTGTAATTGTTCAATTCGGAAAATACAGGTTCTGGGGAGGTATACGCCTACATATATATGATAATTTTTTTAATTACACAATCTGTTGTTAACAATTGTCCATCTATATTAATTTGAGAATTTTGTGGACACTAATAGGGTATCTTTATGTTTCAAATCTCTATACTGTCACTCGCGTGTTGATCAACGCTGAAATTGATGACATAATAACTTTTAAGAAGAGGTATGTTTTAACGTCACCATATCCGGTCTTTTTTGCGTACTTTGCAAATAACGTTCAATTAAATATTTTTTTAGGTTCCTTTCAAACATTACCCCTGAAACGTCTTCCAACTTTTCTGGATTGAGTTCCTCTAGAATCAAGTCTCCTACTGAAGAGTATGTTTCAGATTTTCAGTTCAGTACTATTGGAGCTTTAAATCAAATTTCGGAGGTACTAAAAGTCTTACTTTTACCATGTTTCTTTAATTGTCTTATCATTAAAACGTCCTTTCTAATATCTTCTGTACAGCAAAAGTTTGTAATTATTGTTGGAACTATCAAGAGTTTTGCTTCCGAGGATTCTTGGTTTTACAATGCTTGCAGAAATTGTAATCGAAAGGTCACCACAAAAACAATTTCAAAAGAAAAGCAAGATGGTTCCGATGGTTTTGAGGATGTTGTGGTTCTGGAGTGTAAGGACGATGGCTGTAACAGTAAGACTGTTTACTCCGTTCCGAGGTACTATTACTTTAGATATTAATTGATATTTTACATGTTTATGCGTTACATTATTGTTGTATAACATATAATTAATATGTTTCAGGATCAGGGTTCCGATACGGGTTCAGGATTGTACAGGGATTGTGACGCTCACCCTATTTGAGCGTGAGGTGCTTAAGCTGTTGAAGGTTAACGCGAGTCAACTGTTGGATAAGAACCTTGATGTACGTTATAATTAGTTGTTTTGTTTTACAGCTGTGGATTATTATTAGTTAGTTAACATTACATTGCTTTTTGACAAAATTATTATTTTTTGTATATGACTCGCCAGTTAACTAACGAAGGGAATTTTCCGCCTGAACTCAATGCTCTACTCAACAGGAAGTTTGCATTCAAGATAGCCACAGGTTCTTTTAACATACAAAACAAATCGGATGGTTACTCTGTTTCGAAATTAACTGACAATCCAACCGTGATTTCCGAACTAGATAAGATTTTTGATGTCATTCAGGTACTTGAAAACCTATGCACTGGTATTTAGTTATATGTTATATAATTCTAACCAATAATATAACTTTTATATTTCATATTTCAGCCTCTTGACGAGGAACGTGTGAATGTTGTTAGCTCTGACATGAAAGCAGCAGATGAGGTCCCCGTTAATGTGTGTAATTTGTATTGGGTTGTTCATTAAAAATGCTTCACTTTTTTTTGGGGTTTTAATCGTTATTTGTTTTCCCTTTTTTAAGGATTCTATCTCCCGTACCAAAGCCGATGAGACACCTGTGTCTAATTTTACTAAAGGCATGTTTACAACACCCTATGAAGATGGCAACGGTACCTCACTTCGTGTCATGGAAAACGAACTGAAGCGGAATTTGGACAGCATGTACGATGCTGATGTGACGTCTTCGCAGTCGTCTACAAAACCACGTAAAGCTGGCAAGGAGGTTGTGGATGATGATGGTGTCACAGTTGGATTACTGATTCCCAAGGTTGAGAAGTAGTTTGTCGCAACTACGAATGTTTTGAACATCTCATTGGTTTTTATGTTTTCGTGGTGTGTTTTTTTGTTGGTTCGTAAACCTATTAATGGTTCCCGTGTTAGACTTTCGTGATTTTATCTTTTTGTGTGGTTGCTATTATATTAATAAGAGATGTTCCTTTTGCATTTTGGTATGTATGTCATTCGTTGTGTTGATAACATTTTCCATGAATTATTGCTTTGTTATGCTATTGTATTTTTTTAAAGTAAGTCTTTTCTAAATGAAGGAAACGGCAAAAGTGGAATCCGTTGATTTGTTTTCAGATTTGAAAGAAGATGGTGTTTGGTATTCTATTATCTTTGTTAGCTTTGAATTTGTATGGCATGACAAAGAGTTAGACAGATTGATTGTTGTTCTACTCGACCAACAGGTAACTTCATAACATGTTTACTAAAGTTTCGAATTATACATTTCGTTTAAGTTTACTTAATTGAAATTCGTTTTGCATGACTTTTTTTAGAGGCAGAAGATTGCAGCAATTGTGCCTATTAATTTGACTAACTTATACCCATTTAGTAAGATGGTTGGTGGTCTATATTCTCTGTCTCAATTCAAAATCGAAAATCTCATGTATCATGAGTATCCAAGATATGAAGGCTACATCATTGTTTCAACAAACAAAAAGATCGTATTTAATGAATTTTCAGAAGTAACACCTTTTTTAGTTGATCCTCCTAAAGGTTTTTTTTTTGTACCCGTTGACACCATGCATTAAAACATTAGCTCATGACAGAAGACGTGAAAAGTATATTGTTGGTAAGTTTAATTTCTTTAACCTTGATTGATTACATGTTATTGTTTAAAGTTTAATTATAGTTGTTATCTATTATTTATTATAATATATTATTTTCATTTATTTGAATACTTATGTTAATAGTTGTACCTTTTATAGATGTTGTTGGAAGAATAATATGTGGCGAAAGAGACTAAGAGAAATATATGTTTAGGTTATTCCTACAAGATTTCACGTAAGTCAACTCTTTGGTGACTATACATTATCTAAAAGTTACTTTTTAAGAATAAATTAAAATCTAGCAGGGGACATGTTATTGAAATGGAATTGTATGACATGAGAAGATTTGGATATGTTTTAACTCGAATGAATATAGAAAAAAAGTCTATAATATACGTTGCTCGGGTCAAGTTGCTTTACTGGAGCACCAGTAAGTGTTTTAGTTTTATTTATTTTGTTTAATAACATTTAAGTTTACCCAATTATTTGTTTAAAAGTCTATAATATAATTTGCAGGAAACATTTTGAGATCAACGGATTTGACTAACATCATTTTTGAGCCTAAAATTCCGGAAGCACATCTTCTTGGTTTTAATATTCGATCATCTATTCCATGCGATTGTATTACAAAATGACCCGTTCATTGTTTTATGTTACATGGCATTCTTTTACTTATTTATATATACTTTTTTAAGCTTTCAATGAAATGTTAAAATGCAATGTTATTTGATGTTATTATTTACCTATTTTTGATCTACATTGGATATATATGATATTAGTTGTTCGATATATTTGAACTGTATTAAACTTTTACAAAATTATCAAAGATTCTTTCATTCCCACGTTTTTAAAAAAAGTTATTTTTACGATTTATAATACACGTATTATAACATTATAACATTTGTATGTAAAAAACATGTTATTCGAAATGTAATAATATCAGCTATAATATTTATCCGTGGTTTAATTATTGTAATTGATAACATACCAAAAATACAAAACGTATACTTGGAAAGTATGAAAATATATGTAATTTTAAAATTGGAAAAACTTATCAACCATAAATAAAGATAATCTGTTGCAATTTAACTTATTTGACGTTTACAACTGCTTCGTTGTCCATTTATTGATTCCAATAAATGGAAACCACTGTTATATTGGAATGAAGAGGCCCAATTCATTTTCTTATAAAAAGCCCCATTTTTCTTGGTTTAACACAATTTATGTTATAATATACACACTTTTATCATTGATATGTTTCAATTGTTTACGAAACATATATGGTTTCACACAATTTTAATTATCAATCTCATATTTTTAGTAATAGTTTGAATAATTTTTTAAATAAATTATAACTGTATCCTAAAATAAACCAATATTTTAGTAATAGGTTATAACCCGTGGGTACCACAGTTTCATATTAGTGATTATGATCATTTATTTACTAAATCGAATTCTTAGATATTTAAGAATTCAAAATTTGAAATTCAAATATCTATATTATTGGTAAGTTTTTGATGATTGAAAAAATATAAAAGACAATCATATTTGGATTAATATCGAAGCATTTGATACAGTATCAAATTGATTCCAAAAATATGTAAACCACTGTTTATATTGGAACGAAGAGTCGTATTTCTTTTCCTATATAAGCCTCATGTTTGTTGGTTTACTTCAGGTTTATACATTTAAGAATTGGATCTTCTTCTTCTTATTGCAGTAACTTTAATCACATTTCCGGTGATGTCAAAAAGATCAAAAAATGAATTTTTTCTTCTTCATTAAAAGATGTACAGAATGAGAACATTGCAAACCGTAAGTGCCATTTCATAAATTTATCGAAATAAAGTCTTAATTTTATATCAGGTTATTTAATTTTTCATCTACCATTTTACAATTATAGTCATGTCGAAAAGATCAAAGATTGAGTCTTCGTCTTTCGGCAACCAGCCTTGCAATATAAACAATTCAAGTGGTAGCATTTTCCTTATCTTTCAATTTATTGATTATTAGTGAGATACATGGCTCAAACCATTTAAATATACTACTTTTTGTATGCTTTGATTATTGATGTTGCAGGTTGCATATCAAGGATTCCATTTTCAGACATTACTAATGGTATACATATAATCCACACATATATGCATAATGTTTTAACGTGCTGTTATAGTTGTTTGGTTTTTATTTATACTTTGTAATTTGTAATTTTAATTTTTTTTTTAGTTCGCAATCCTGATACCAATAAGGAAGCGAAAGAGAGATGAAGACAACGAAAAATGTATTTGGATTCTCGGAAGTCTCAGTCCCTACGAACACATTCTAACGCTCTCAGGAATGTATCTTCAGGTAATAGTTGTACACACAATCTAACTCTCAAAGGAACGTACTTTCATGTAATAGTTTTAAAGTTAGATGAATTGTAATAATAATGTGACCACGGACGCGTCCTAAACAGTTAAATATCTAAACCTTTTGTCCGTAATAGCTGAATATCTTAACCTTTTTTCGCTAATACGGTCACTGTTCACAGATACTTTTGTTATCAATGTTATTTATACGCATCTAATTAACCACGTGCTATAAATTATAAATGTTACTAATACATATATAAGTTAAGAACTTACAACAACTTTTCTGAGCCAGAAAGAAAGAAACGTATCAGTTCTGGTCCATTCCCAATCCATTTTTTCTGTCGTCGTTCAAACTACTGCAGATTGTAATATGCTACCAAATTGCAATACAACTTCATTTATGTTACTCCTTTGTCAAATAACATGCCATTGTATTAGACATTAGAGTTACCTATTTTCGAATACTTTAATTGTATTTATACATCAAATTGTACAATGAGAGAGTTCTTTGCATATCGAATACTTTAATTGTATTTATACACATGTATTTCCTATTATCTCAGATGTCCAGCATCGAACACCTTTGGGAAACATTTCAAACGGTATTATTTAAGTTTTTATCTTAATAATATTTACATTTTCAATTTAACCCGTACCATTAATATTTGATGTAGCTTATATGTGTTTTATATTTGATCATTGTTTGTAAGTTTTCATCCCTAAACTTACTCAAGATGAGAGCAAGGAGATGCGTAAACTGAGAAAATTATACATCGATGGTAAACGTTATAGCATGCAAAAAGGTACATCACAATCAATAGATGTTATAACATCTACTTCTGGTTCATTATCCATTCCGCATGACATGGTCAATGTTACAACAGAGGTGTCCATTGAATATGGAGGTAAAACTTTAATAATAAATGTTTAAAGTAGGATACTTGTTGGGATTGAACCCTAACAGAGGAACAGATAATGTAAAGCCAAAACCGGATCCCATCAGTGGACTCCTAATAAGCAGCAGTTTACTCTAATCTCTCCCCTTGACAGTGGTTATCTAACAGCTGATAAATGTTAAGTGCTGCTCAACTACAACAACTGATAAACCAAACTCTGATGATTACCTAACAACTGCTGAAGACAAACTCTGTTGCTCTATCTACTGCTGTTTCCTAAGTGCTGCTGAAGATTCAAGCACTGCCCTCTCAAAGACTGATCACCTTTGAAGAAAGCACTGAAGACTCAACATCTGTGCTAAGGCTACAACAGTGGAACGTGAAGCAGTAGTTTTCCTTATGTTTTGTATGTTAGTGAATATCAGATGTTACATAACAGTAGTTTGTATAGGACAGTATTTGTAGTTTGTTAGGTCGTTAGATGTCACTATCATGGTGACGTCAGCTGAAGTATATCAATAGTTTGGTTTGCCTATAAGTATGACAGTACTCTGTACTGTTACACTTGATCGTTTTGAGTGAGTTCTTCTCCTCAATTCATCCTTTCATCTTGTGCAACCAACTCTGGTGTATCAGGCTGAGGGGGAGTTTAGATTGTAAGCTTTTACTGTAATCATTTGCTTTGTATTTCTATCATTTGACTCAATGAAAAGCAATTGTTTATCAATCTATACTTTCCTTTGTTTGTGTTTACTTTGTTTGCAACTCATTTCCGCTGCACTTATTAGTTTTATGCAAACAAACACGAATCATGACTGCCTCAGATCCCAACAATTGGTATCAGAGCTTGGACAGTCAAATTCGATCTTACAGTTCAGCTCAAAAGTTATTGATACTAAAGGGTTGGTTGTATCCAGTTGAAAAACAGAGTAACGAGTGAATCATGGTCAAAATGGTTATTCAAAAACTCTGTAAATCAACCAAGATGTCATATGACACACAAATCTCACACAACAAGTGTTTTCATGCATATGTCACTCATAGTTTTCAGATCTGTAAAATATCTGATAAATTATGGGATTGTTCGATGCTTTCAAAATTGATTTCAATTGTTGTTTTGATATTTGTGATGTTTTCAATAAACAACTAAAGTATGTACCTCAGTTCAGCAAAACTTGTGTTCATCTAAAACACTAGAATACTGCTGAAAAGGAAAAGAGGGAATAAAACTTTGGTCAAAATCTCTCATGTGCTCAAAGGCAAGTTGAGTACCTTCAAAAGGACCAAATCGACTTTGTCTAAACACATTGAGAAAATAAGGTGTCAAAACAGTCCTAATCATAGGTAATGTGAGATCTGTAATGAAACATGATCAAATATGGTCAGATCTTTCAAAACATTGCTTCAAAGTGATTATGGACAAAGCATGTTCAAAATATAATCTCCTAGTGAGTATTTCTGAACATGTAAATAAACAGGGTAAAAAGGGAAAATGAACAAATCTCCAAGTGTAGCTATCTCAAAACTTTTGAAATCAAAAGAAAAGAGCATAAGCAGAAAACACTTTTGAGGTTAAAGTTAGGTCATCAGTGGTCATCATGCAACTGTGTGCATTTATCAATACAGAAATTGTTCTGGTAACAATGGCATCTCAAGTGATTGTGCTTAAAATGGATTTACAATCAATTGACAAGAAAATGGCCCAAACAATGGTCAAAATAACTTGAGAATAATATGATCATGAATTTACTGGAAAATTGTCGGATCCTTTTGATTTTTTTTTCAAAACTTCCTTTGATTTTTGTTAAGGCGTTTTCTTCTATAATAAAAACCAGATGTATTTTATTTATTTTAAAATATATTATGATCTTTTACTCATTTTTTATAGTAAAAGTTCATCTCTGGTCTGGATGTAATTACCTTCTTTTTGTGTGTAATTACTATCCTTAAATTTAATCAAAAGGAAATGGCTCACATATCGAAATCATATTAAGCTCAAGTTAGGTTTCCACTGATCATAAATTGATTGCAAATTGACTTAGACTACTGAGATACTCATGTTCTAGTTCCAGTAATTAGATACAAAATGAGCAACTCAAGTAGAAATGTCTTCATCATCTGGGATGCTAAACCACTGTCTGAAAAATAGACAGATGGCAAAACCTTGAACAAAACTTCTGAGAATCACTGCTGACAATTTAATCTTGATATTATGCATCTAAAATGTGTATTGTTGAGAATAGCATTTCTGGTACTCAACAGATGATAGACAAGAGATTGTGCTTTTACAAGAACAAATCATTTTCTACATCTGAACAAACAGGTGCTAAAAGAATTTGTCAAAAGTCAAAACACTGCCGCACAAACAGTTGTTAAACATATGATCCTCATTGGTTTTTATCCACTGTTGTTCCTAAAATGCTGTTGTACCATAACATCTGCTCTCTAAAGTCTGTCCACTGCTAAAGTGTCAACCTCTGCTCTTCAAAAACACTGATGTTTAAAATCATTGTTTCATCCACTGATACACCCATTGTTTCATTTTATTACCGTTGTAACTACTGATACTTGCTCCATCAGTAGTTGTCAAAACAACTGTCCTCCATCATTTACCATTCCATCAGATGTTTGACACGTGGTCAGTTTTTAGCCTTCAGATCAAAATAACCGCTGCCACATCAGCAATCACTTTTTCCCTAAATAAAACCCTGATTAAATCCAAACAGGGTTTTACTGTCGAATTGAATTCCAAAAGTTCTCTTCTCATAACAGTTTCCCTCTCATAACTCCAAAAACTTCTTCGATCTTCTTCATCCAAAATGACGAAACCAAAATCGAAGTCAAAATCAAAACCAGCATCTTCTTCCGCAACAGCAGATGCCACTCAAATGGCTGCTGAAACACCGGAGATTCGCTACAAATCTCCACACAACTATGTAGGTATACTCAGAAAACCTACCGATAACCACACCTTCGATTCCATCCTTGACATCCTTTCTGCATCAAAGTACAAAACTTTGATAACAGCAGACGCTCATATTTACCTTGATACCCAGAGAGAGTTCTGGAAAAATGCCACCCTTGAAAAACAAGGAGACATCATCGCTGCCATCAATTCCTCGATACAGGGTAAGAAGGTAAAAATCTCACCAAAATCCATCTCTGAAACCTTTAAACTCGATGATTTAAATGGAAAAACCTCTTTTACAAAAGACGAGTTGGTAAAGGATTTCTTGAAAAGGGGCTATGCAGAACAACCAAACAGGGACACCCTACAAAAGGGTTACTTCCCTTCTGCACCCAGATTTTTATTCCACACACTGCTCATGTGTGTTTCAAATAAAACAACGTCCTTCAATGAGATACCAACAAAAATCCAATGCCTGGGGTATGAATTATGAACAATGAAAACTATAACTACTCCCAGGAAATATTTGATGATTTGGTAAAGAACGTTGATAATAAGGCATTTCTGCTCTTTCCTAGGTTTCTCAGTTACTATTTTGAACAAAAATTTGTCAGGAAAGAGGCAGAAGTGCCCAAACAAGGTGTCTCATTCAAAATAAACTGTTTAACAATAGAAACTTTTTCAAGAATGATGGCACCTATAAAATTAAAAACAAAAGAGGCAGAGCATATTTTAGAAACTGCCACTGACCCTCAAGAAACCACTGCTGAGCCCACTGCTCCAGGTGATCAGAGTAGCAGACCCACTGCTCTGAAACCCACACCTGCCACCACCAAAAAGACCAAAAGAAAACCATCCAGAAAACCCACCAAACCCAAAACAAAGGCAACTCTGGAAGATGAGATCCCAGAGCAACTGCCAGTGACAACACAAAAGTCACCGGAAACCACTGCTGCTACTTCCTCACAGCAGTTGGTAGAAAGATCTCAACCCCAGCCTCAAACTCCTCTTGCATCCTCACAAAAGGATCAAGTTGTAAGCACAGGGACACCACAATATGAAGCTCTAGGTCCACTCGGATCTATCTTCCACAGTCCTGATCCCAAGGACATGTCTCTTTCAACACCCATACCCTCACCAATAATAATGCCACAATCAATAATACCCCTGTTGCATGCAGTTGATATTGCACAGACAAAAACCAGTTCCTCTCAATCACCCATTACTGAGAGCATACCTCCACAAGTGACTGGGTCTGATGTTAATACCTCTGCTATCCCAGCAACAGTTGAGGAGGTTACACCCCTTGAGTTACAAGTAACTCTTAGTGGTAGTTCAAGTGGAGCAGCAACTACAACTGATGGATCAACAGATCTTCAGTTGGACAGTTGTTTCATTAGTAAGACTCCCTTGAAGGCAATTTCTTCCATAGCACCAATGAAAGCCACCAGTGAGTATGTTTTACCTACTGGTACTCTCCAAAGGCTAACAAGTGCTGAAGAAAGAAGTCCCCAGTACCAAGAACAAGGGGCATCAATGGATGATTTTTAGGATTCACTTCCTAAGTCAAATATTGATACAACCACCGCTGGTGGGGATTCAGATGATCCTACTCATGTAGGTGATGATTCAAGATATCAGGAATTGACGGATAGAGTTGAAAAAATTGAAAGTTCAGTTGCTGAAATCAAAGAAATAGTGCAAGAGATGTTGAAAGCTCAGAAAGCACAAACTACTGCTCCTCCTGCTCAAGCATTTGCTCCACAAGCATTCGCTGCAAATGAGCTTTGGAATATTTTTCAACCCATGTTAGAACAACAGCAACAAATGGCTGCTAAAAAGCATGATCTTCAAATGCAAATGCTGACCAACATGGTTGAATCTCGGTTCAAAGATACTCAAGCTGATATCAAGGCTATAAAGGCCAGCATTCAACAGAATGCTCAAAGTGAGAAAGCTCCATCTGCCATTTTCTTCATGGATACACCTCTGGCAGATAATGCCAAAAAGGGGGAGAAAAACAGGTTGAAAAAGAAAGGCATAGAAGATGGGTTGTATGTTGAACCAGAAAAACCCAAAACAACTGATACATCAGCAGTTACAAAAACTGCTGCAAGTAGCCAAACAGCTGCCATCTCATCAACACACACCACCTCATCACACACCATCACAACTACTGTTCCACCACCACTTGTGTCTACAACACAAAAATCCTCATCAAAACCAAAAACCACCAAACCACCATCATCCAAAGCCACACCACCACTGCCTCCTGCCATAAAGCAGAAGACAGCAGATGTTACAACATCTGCTGTAGTGACAACAGTGATTGAAGCACCAATTGTTTCAACCACTGTTAGTCAATCACAATCCACTGCCATCCAATCTCAAACCACTGATCCATCCAAAACATCATCAGCCTCTTCTTCTAAAAGGAGAAGGGTCTTCATTCCTGATGATGACTCACCACCACCATCACCACCTTCAAATATCATTTCCCATTCTTCATCCCCTACTCAAAAGCAGAAGACAACTACTGATACATCAGTAATTGTAATGACAACAGCAGTTGAGAGACCAGTTGTTTCAACCACTGTTAGTCAGACATCCACAACTGCCCTAATTCTTCCTATATCACAACCACAGCTCCTAAAAAGAAAAAGAAAGCCAATCACTGCTGATGAAGGTAGTCATGATCCAAATGCTGCAAAGTATCCACTGGAACTAGAAGCCATCAAAGATGAGATGAGGCAGTTTTACACAGAAGCAGACCCATCAAAAAGAAAATTCTCCTCACTCATCGGTTATATGGTTCCTGAAGACATGGATGATTATCTCAGAATAAAGGCAAGGCAAGCAAAAGTTAAAGCTAAAATTGATTGTGAAAGTGAGAAACTGAGCGAAGAAGGCTTTGCTACAAGACTGGAGTTCTACCTCACAAAGGTAAAGCAGATAGAAGAATTTGCACAAGAGCTAGAAAGAGAAAAGGCTGATCAAAAGAAGAAACTCAGAGAACAGCTTCTAGCCTACATCATGAAAGAAAAGTTCTATCCTGCTGAAGAACAACAGTTTGAGGAATGGCCTTTAGTAGCTTTAAAGCGTGAGGCAGAGAGAATTCAAAAGGTGAAGAATGATCCTTCAAAGAAGAAAACTGCTCCAAACTGGAGTAAGTACAAAAGACTCATTGCTGATCTCACTGCTGAGTATAAAAGAAAGAAAAGGGAGTTGGTGGATGCTAAGATAGGCACTGCTGAAGCCATATCAAAATGGTCTAGGCAACAAACCGATGAAGCTTATGAAAGACTTGAGAAGCAGAGGATGAAAGCCTCTAACTCTCCTAAAAGGTCTGACTACAAAAAGCTTCAAGAGCAAGTCAAACTTTTCGAAACACAGATCAGCACAGCAGAAGATTTTGTCACAAAGCTGAGTAAAGAAAAGAAGGAAATGCTATCTGCTGGAGTAGATAAGAACAAAGAAGCTGAACAGATTGAAGAAGCTATGAAGAAAATAGCTTCAGATAAAGAAAGATTGGCTAAACTACAAGTCCTTGCCAAAAAGGTTAAAGTAGTAAGCCAAAAGTCATCAGCAGGCATCACAAACAGTGAGCTGATTGACAAAGAAGTTGAAGCAGATATAGCTGAAGCCAACAAGATCATTGAACAAGCATTCATACGAGTGTCTGAAGCTCATGATGCTGCTCTTCACTTCTTCAGGCCAATCACTTCAAGTTCATCAGATAATAAAGCTCTCCCAAGAAACCCATTGAGTTCAAAAATACTAAAGTGGATGTCTGATCAAAAGACCCACGTATTGACTTTGCTCAGATTCAATGGTGAAGTGAAGCATATATCAAGGAATCAGGCACTAGGCCTAAGTGCTGAAGATCTACAGGATCTCCTTGAGCTTACACTGTGCAGGGATGAGGATGATACAAGTTCCAAGGATTTTGAGAAAGAATTTAAAAGAAAAGCAATGGAAGTTCTGATGAAAAATAAAGGTCCTGAATAAGGAAGGGTTTTGGCATTATCTGTTCCAGGGGGAGATTGTTGGGATTGAACCCTAACAGAGGAACAGATAATGTAAAGCCAAAACCGGATCCCATCAGTGGACTCCTAATAAGCAGCAGTTTACTCTAATCTCTCCCCTTGACAGTGGTTATCTAACAGCTGATAAATGTTAAGTGCTGCTCAACTACAACAACTGATAAACCAAACTCTGATGATTACCTAACAACTGCTGAAGACAAACTCTGTTGCTCTATCTACTGCTGTTTCCTAAGTGCTGCTGAAGATTCAAGCACTGCCCTCTCAAAGACTGATCACCTTTGAAGAAAGCACTGAAGACTCAACATCTGTGCTAAGGCTACAACAGTGGAACGTGAAGCAGTAGTTTTCCTTATGTTTTGTATGTTAGTGAATATCAGATGTTACATAACAGTAGTTTGTATAGGACAGTATTTGTAGTTTGTTAGGTCGTTAGATGTCACTATCATGGTGACGTCAGCTGAAGTATATCAGTAGTTTGGTTTGCCTATAAGTATGACAGTACTCTGTACTGTTACACTTGATCGTTTTGAGTGAGTTCTTCTCCTCAATTCATCCTTTCATCTTGTGCAACCAACTCTGGTGTATCCGGCTGAGGGGGAGTTTAAATTGTAAGCTTTTACTGTAATCATTTGCTTAGTATTTCAATCATTTGACTCAATGAAAAGCAATTGTTTATCAATCTATACTTTCCTTTGTTTGTGTTTACTTTGTTTGCAACTCATTTCCGCTGCACTTATTAGTTTTATGCAAACAAACACGAATCATGACTGCCTCAGATCCCAACAATACTATTTATAAGAAAAATTTTATTTATTAATTGGAGAATGTTTATATGTTAATTATCTGTTTTTTTTATAATATTACAGTTTTTGACCCGAGACTTCTTCAAAATGACTACAAAGAGAGACGGAGGTTAAGGAAATTATATTTAGACAGTAAAAGATCTACAAGTCTACAACAACGAAAATTATACCCTTCCAATAATTTATCATCTTCTACTGATTTAAGATTGATATCTTTCAACACGCACAATGTTACTCCTACAAGGTCGGTTGTACCTACAAGTAAAAATTATATTTACCGAATAATGCAAATATAATTTCAAATACAATATATATGTTTTAAAAATTTTAATAACTTCGATTATATTATGTTATTTAGGTAATGTTAGTTGTCTTACAAACAACTTGACTACTCCAATAAACATTCGTCGTTTCTCTCTATCTTCAAACATCACAACTTCTAGCAACACATCTACTATACTCGAAAGTTCTTCTTTACAGAGGATGTCATCAGGAAAACGTAAGTTATTAAGTAAATCACGACTTACATCTCCTATACCAATGATTGACTTGACGACAGAGGAAACTACAGATGAAGCAATTTACAAAGGAGTTTCAACAGGTATAATCACAATTACTTTATTTATTAAATTACTTAAATAGTATATATTATTTTTATATTTATATTAGTTCGTAAAGTAATATTCTTTTTTTCTTCAACTAACTTTACAGATTATTTCGACCATGGTGACTAATGTATTACTTGTGAAGTATGCAATGCTAAATTATGGGATGCAGAAAAAGGAAGGGGAAGAAAAGAGAAAGGAAGAATATGCTATTTCTTATGTTGTGGTTATGGCAAAGTAGAGCTACCAGATTATAAAGATGTTGTCCCAAGTTATAAGAAACTTTTTATGTATAAGGATAAAGAAAGCAAACATTTTTTGAATAATATTCGACGGTATAACTCCATGTTTGCTTTCACGTCAATGGGTGGTAAGGTTGATCCCACTGTTAATAGAGGTAATGGACCATTCTGCTACAGAATTAGTGGTGAGAACTCTCACAGCACTGGAAGCCTGCTTCCGGAAAACGGAGATCAACCAAAATTTTGCCAGCTCTACATATTCGATACTGAAAACGAACTTTCCACCAGACAATCCGTTTTTAGGTAATTATAATAAACTATAAATTTTTGTCCCACCGAAGCTTTCTTCAGTATTTTTTTGATTAATATTTATGTTTTTGACACTCCGCTATATTTTAACCAGTCGTTCCAAGGATACATCTTCCTCAAGTGTGGCTGATCTTGATCGTAAACTGATTGAACATATAAAAGTTGTTTTTGATTCAGAAAATCAGTTGGTAAAAGCTTATAGGATGGTTAGAGACTATTTTCATGAAAACCCTGATCTCAATCTCAAGCTTCGTCTAATTGGTATTAGAGAAAAGGATGGACGAACGTATAATTTACCAACCTGTGGTGAAGTTGCTGCTCTAATTGTTGGGGATATTGCCAACACAATCAACAATAGAGATATAGTTATTGAAACGCAGACAGGTACTTTGAAACGAATTAGTGAATTGCATCCTTCATACCTTGCACTTCAATATCCTATTTTGTTCCCTTATGGAGATGATGGTTACAGAATTGACATCCCTCATCGAGGTGTCGTAGATGTAATCAATAAGAAACGTCCAAATTGTACAATGAGAGAGTTCTTTGCATATCGTGTGCAAGACAGAATTAATCAATTTTCATTGATTCTAAATTCAAGGAGACTCTTCCAACAATTCTTGGTTGATGCCTATACCATGATTGAGAGCGAAAGGCTTACCTACATACGACTTCAACAAAAGAATCTAAGGTCTGATAGCTATGAAAGTCTCTGTGAATTAAGAAATAAGGGCCAGCAAGACATATCTAAGGTTGGAAAACGAATCTTTTTGCCTTCTTCGTTTACCGGTGGCGCTAGATATATGATGCAAAATTATTTAGATGCCATGGCTATCTGTAAGTGGTTTGGTTATCCAGATTCTTTTATAACCATCACTTACAATCCAAAGTGGCCTGAGGTTAAAAGGTTTCTTAGAGACACAAATCTTAAACCTGAAGATAGGCCCGATGTACTGAGCAGATTGTTTAAAATAAAGTTGGATTCAATTTGCAAAGATTTTAAAGAACGCCATCTATTTGGAAAAGTTGCAGTAGGTATTTTATCAAATTGCTTTTTATATACATACTAGATTATAAGCCCGTGTGTTACACGGATCTAAAGATAGAAATCATGTTACTTAACAATATTTGCACAAATATACACAAGTGAATTATTTTTACGCATACACCAATTTACATAACTTAGTTATTCTTTTTTTTGTCGGGAAGCAATGAAAGTAGGTGATCATCTACTTTCTGTACAACTTCGTTCGTAGTAAGTATGACTCTGTTATGAAAATATTTAGATTTTTTGAAATATTGAAGAATAATAGCGGTGATATGATATTTTATGGTGTGTTAATAATGAAGGTAAACCGCTATACTTTGGTAAAGTTAAAATTGTTATTAGCGGTGATGTTTATAGATTGTCGTTTAGATCAACGCAGATAGCTTGAGATTAACTTTTTTTTATTATGAAATCCCGATATGCATTTTGATAAGAGATCTGAAAATTAGAGTCCTAAATGCAAAAGTGGAGATGTTCTCTTATTGGATTGATCGAACCCGTGAATGACCAAAATTAAGGATATGAGAACCTAATTATCTTTATATCATTTAAATGATAGAAATCATGTCACTTTACAATATCTGCACAAATATACACAAGTGAATTATTTTTATACATACATCAATTTACATAACTTCGTTATTCTTTTTCTTTGTCAGGAAGCAATGAAAGTAGTTGATAATTTACTTTCTGTACAACTTCGTTCGTAGCAAGTATGACTCTGTTATGAAAATATTTAGATTTTTTGCAATATTAAAGAACAATAGCGGTGGTATGGTATTTTATGGCATGTTAATAGAAAATGTAAACCGCTATGCTTTGGCAAAGTTAAAATTGTTATTAGCGGTGACGTTTATATATTGCCATTTAGATCAACACGGATAGCTTGAGATTAACATTTTTTTTAAATTATGAAATCCTAAAATGCATTTTGATAAGAGATCTGAAAATTAGAGTCATAAATGCAAAAGTGGAGATATTCTCCGATTGGATTGATCGAACCAGTGAATGACCAAAATTAAGGACATAAGAACCTAATTATCTTTACATCATTTAAATATTGAATTTGTTTACAATACAATACAGCACATAATAATATATTAATGATAATAATATTAGATATTAATATAATAAATAATATATTAATAATATTATTAATAAATTAATATAATTCATAACACAACTTAAAAAATACACTATGGTTATTAATTATAATATCGGATACCCATTAGAATTATTATAGAAGTAATTATTATATTAATTATATTTAACTAATATTATTATTAAATTAAAGGAGAGAATGCTATTCGCATAAATATTTAAAGAAAGAAAAACTATATAATTAATATTTATAATGTTTAAATATATTAAATTTACAATGCAATAATATAATTTATATTAACTATTTTTATCATTAATACTAGTTTAGAATATTTTGTTATTCATTCATTGAGAAAATCTAAAATATTTTGAGTATCCAAATAAAACTAATCAATAATAGATATTGTCATAATATATATTATGATGATATGATTTATATTTAATAATAATATTAGAAGAAGAGATTGATGATATTTTTTTAAATATTTATTATTTCAGGGATTAAGATAATGTTATGTGATATTTATTATATATTAAATTAAAAAATATAAATAAGAATTGTGAGATTGAAGGAACAAATGCCATGTGGCATTATTATAACTAAATAAGTGAGAAGAATGCCATGTGGCATTAAAAGGATTTCTTTATTAGTATTAGATTAGATTATTTAAATCTACTAATGATTTCTTTTTGTACAGTTGTTTACACAATCGAGTTTCAAAAGAGAGGATTGCCTCATGCCCACCTATGCTTATTCTTGGAAAATGAATCCAAACTTCCGACGGTAGACCATGTTGATCCATTTATATCTGCAGAAATCCCTGATGAAGATGAAGACACAGAATTATATGCGCTTGTGAAAGACTATATGATTCATGGTCCATGTGGTAACGCTAATTTGAGTTGTCCATGTATGGTTGACAATAAGTGTTCTAAGGGTTTTCCAAAGAAATTTCAAGATCATACTACACTGGATTCAAATGGATTTCCAATATACAGAAGAAGAGATAATGGTGCTTCTGTAGTAAAAAATGGAATCGACTTAGACAACCGAAGTGTTGTACCATACAACAAAAAACTTTTGAAACGGTACCAGGTCCATATAAATGTTGAGTGGTGCAATCAAGCCGGATAAATTAAATATTTGTTTAAATATATAAATAAAGGCCCTGATAGAGCAACCGTTGCTGTTGTCCAACATGATAATAACAATGAAGAACTAGAAGAGGACGAGGTCAAAGAATATTATGATTGTAGGTATCTCTCAGCTTGTGAGGCATCTTGGAGGATATTCGCCTACGATGTGCATTACAGGACTCCTTCTGTTACAAGGCTGCCTTTCCATCTTCCCGGAAAACAACCTGTTGTTTTTGGACGCGACGAGGATATTAATCAAGTCCTTAACAAACCATCTGTCAAAGCATCAATGTTTCTTTCCTGGATGGAACGTAACAAAGACCCGAATGACACAGTGGCCCGTACACTTACATATGTTCAGTTTCCAAGTTGGTATGTATGGAAGCTTGATAAACGTTGTTGGGAACCTAGACAAAAACATTAGTCAATTGGGAGAATTCACGCTGTAAGTTCGTCTCTTGGGGAACCCTATTTTTTAAGAATTCTTCTTAACAAAGTGAAAGGACCAAACTCTTTTGATGATATTAAAACAGTTGATGGTAAGGTATATGATACATTTAGAGATGCATGTTATGCACTCGGTCTTTTGGACGATGACACAGAATACATTGAGGCAATCAAGGAAGCAAATGAAACAGGATCCCTTTCGTATCTTCGTAATTTATTTGCTACTTTGCTATTAACAAATACGTTATCCAGACTTTAGGTTGTATGGGAAAGCACATGGAGATACATGACAGACGACTTTATCTACAGACTTAGAAAATATCATCGAGTTCCAGGTAATTCTTTTACACAAAATGTTGTTTTTCTCCCTTTTTTTTGTTTTTGGTTGTGATACCAAAAAAAAAAAAAAAAAAACTATTTCGCTTTAAATAAAACATGGTTTTGTGTTTCGTTTATGTTATATTGTTTGGTTCATTAAATATTTTTTGATTACATAATATATTTTCTTTTCATTTTTTACAGATTTATCAATTCCAGATGAGCAGCTTAAAAACTATGTTTTGAGTGAAGTTGAAAAATTCTTAGCTAGAAACAACTCATCACTCAAAAGATTTGAGACAATGCCGTACCCAGATAATGCGTCTATGTCTGATTCAGACAATCGTTTGATTAACGAGGAGCGTGTCTACGACAAAACCAATCTTGAAATTGAATTTAGTAATCAATTGAATTTGCTAACTGAGGAGCAACGATCAGTTTTCCAACAAACAATCAACGCAATTGAGGGTAACAAAGGTGGGGTTTTTTTTGTGTACGGCTATGGTGGGACCGGGAAAACCTTCTTATGGAAGACATTATCTGCGGCAATCAGATCAAAAGGTCAAATTGTATTAAACGTTGCTTCCAGTGGGATCGCGTCGTTGTTATTGTCTGGTGGCAGGACCGCGCATTCCAGGTTTCGTATTCCATTGAATCTTACAGAGGATTCAGTTTCTAATATAAAACCTGATGGAGATGTAGCTAGACTACTACATGAAACAAACATGATTATATGGGACGAAGCGCCTATGGTCCATAAGCATGCATTAGAAGCGTTGGATAGAACAATGAACGGCATTTTCAATATCGACACTTCCAACAGCTCAAATATCCGCTTTGGAGGAAAGGTTATTGTTTTAGGAGGCGATTTTAGACAGATCCTTCCTGTTGTTCCAAATGGTGGAAGACAAGAGATTGTCAATGCCTCATTAAGTTCGTCTTACCTGTGGAATACATGTAAGTAGCTGAGACTAACAAAAAACATGAGGTTAACAGTTGGAAATTCAGCATCGGACGCTGAAGAAATAAAACAATTTGCAAAATGGCTTTTGGATATAGGTGAGGGAAATGTTGGTGGTCCAAATGATGGAGAAGCATCAATTGAAATACCAAGCGATTTTCTGATCACTGATACATCGGACCCCATTTCAACTTTAATTGATTTTGTGTATCCTTCAATTCTTGAAAACTTCAACAATCAAAATTATTTCAGTGAGAGGGCTATACTTGCACCTAAGAACGAGGTTGTGCATGAAATTAATGATCGGTTGTTGTCACTATTGCCAGGCGAAGAACGAGAATATCTTAGTTCAGACAGTCTTTGTCAGTCTGAAAATCCAAACGCTACACAACAAAAACTATACTCTCCTGATGTGCTTAACAGTCTTAAAGTATCCGGCTTACCTAATCATAGGCTAGCACTAAAAGTAGGCGTGCCGCTGATGCTCTTACGTAAGATTGACCAACAAAATGGTCTTTGCAATGGTACACGACTACAGGTCAAAAAAATGTATAACCGTGTAATAGAAGCCGAGATAATATTCGGAGGGAACATAGGCACTCGCACTTATATACCAAGGATTAGTTTGATACCTTCTGATAAAAAAAATTCCTTTTGAGTTTCAAAGGAGACAATTTCCGTTGGCTGTTTGTTTCGCAATGACTATTAACAAGAGCCAGGGACAATCACTGTCTAGAGTTGGTCTGTATTTGAAACAGCCAGTTTTCACCCACGGTCAGCTGTATGTTGCTTTATCGAGAGTTAAAACCAGACAAGGAGTTAAACTTCTGATTTTGGACAATGACGATAAACCTACTAATAAAACGACAAATGTAGTTTACAAAGAAGTATTTCGTGACTTGTGATCTCCATGTACTCATTCATCGTTCGATCATTCATTCCATGTAACTGTTCTCTAAAATGATCCATAACATTTGTTTGAAGTCATTTAATGTTTATTTTTTTGTTGTTTTTAATGAATTTTGTTAACGTAATACAAAACATGTATACTCATACACACACTTAAATATTAACCTAAAATTCTACATAAATAAACAGTACATTGACTTATAATTCGCTATCCATTATCTTCCATAAACACAATATTACACAAATTTGCATCATCATGTATCTCGAGAGATTAAATTATTTGTCTCATTGTAGTTTACTAATTTATTACTTGAACGGTCATTTAATTCAAATGATTAGTTCAATAAATTAAACTTATTCATTTGTGTTTTAGTCCACCCGCGAACCTCGCGGGTTCTTAAACTAGTTTAATCAATAAAACAAAATTTCAAATTTCCATGTGTTATGAAACAATGATTCTGTTACAACACCCCCGACGTTTCCGCCACAATTTGTTGTTTTACGTGGTCGGGGTGTGACAAATAAAAATTATACATTTTTATTTATGATTTTTAAATATAATGCATATATAACTTTTATTAAGCTATACTATAAATTATTTTCAATTTTGTTTTCCAAGTATTAAAATTACATATTACCAAACCCACTACATGGCCCATAAGTCCATAACTAAAACCTAAGTAACAAATCTATCAATAGATTTATAACCCTATAAATATTAACTTTTAGTGTAGTGTGGTTATTTGACTTCTCGTTTTGAATTTTAGACTTATGGTACTTTATTTGGAACTTTAATGTGATATCGTGCTTATGGATGCTTTAAAATTTATGTTTTATTTTGATAGTTTTTACATGTTTATACAGAATCTGAATTAAATCGAATTTTTAATCGAATACGAAGCGAATACGAATTGGGTTTTTTATTCGAATACGAATTCAAATCGAATTCGGTAAGTTTAAATCGAATTCGAATCGAATACGAATTCAAGAAATAATAAAAATTATTCGAATAATTCGATTCGAATAATTCGAGAATTCGATACTCGATCCGATGAACACCCCTAATTGAGTAAAATCGAATTTAAGTATTACAAAATTACAAAACTATAAATAAACAACATGTTTATGCATAACGTAATTGTATTGTTGGCCTTGGGAGTTTTAAAAAAATGAAATTTTCATATCTAACCTTAAAGTTTCAATCATTGACAATTTAAGTCTAAAGTTTTAATTTTTAGTAATTTAAACCCTTTGATTAATTTGATTTTTCACTTCTAATTCAAAAATCTTCACCTTTTGCAATTTAACTCCTTGATTATTTTGCTTTTAACCCAAAGTTTTTCATCTTTTACAACTTAACCCCAACACTTTTTTACTTTCAATTTTGATCCCTTGTACTTTACATCTTTCGCAAATTTTCCGTTTAACGTTTTGTTCTAAATTTTCCGAGGTAACACGCCGCAACGTATGTGTGGGGTTCAACGTTTTTCATCTAATTTTCCCGTTTAACAGGCCCATCGCAGCGTGATGTGCACAAAATGCAACATATAAATTACATCAATTATGACATAAAACTAACCTTTTTTTAGTACTAATGTTGGAAAAAGTATGTTTTTGTCTTCCTTTTGTATTTTCAGAATTAAATGTGCTCAAATAAACAAAAGAAGCAAAAAAGACAGCTAAATCTAGCATAAATACAAGAAAAGGAACAAACGTGGCATGCCCGACCCCCCGACAGCATCTTCCTAAGCAAAAACAAGTGAAAAGAAGACTGAACACGCCCCGTGCTCAATGAGCACGGGGGCGTGCCCAAGTGTCAGCAGAAAAGACAAAGTTGTAGAAGCTTCTATCACCCACCACGGGGGCGTGCCCAGCGGACACGGGGCCGTGGTACCATCTAAGATTCACAGAATCTAAGTAAATCTTGATAGTAAAGATATGCTTCTGCACACGGGGTCGTGCTCAGCGGACACGGGGGCGTGGTCAACTAATGCAGACAAAATGCAATTAATGAAGAAAGAGAAGAGGGATGGACACGGGGCCGTGCCCGAGCTTCTGTTCAGGCTATAAATAGTGGTGCTTGGCTCACTTGCAAATCATCCCTTGGCACACCACCTCTCTCACACTTCACCCACCACCCACCACCATCACGACACCATCATCCATTGTCCATCATAGAGTGTGTGAGTCGTCTCGGGATCTAAGAATGATCGTAAGAGTTCTTGACAATCAAAGGCCATGTTTGCCTAAGTCTCTTACATCACTTGGTGAAGACACGCATTTAGTGTAATACTTTTTATTTTTAATCTTTTCGCACTTTTTATTTGGTTATGTATTAATAACTTTAATAACTAGTTTTATATGTTGAAGGTGATTCTTCCTTATCATTTTTCCGTGGTGTCTTGGCATTATTTTAGTGTCTATATAAAATAAAAGATTTTCACCATTCATATCTCCACGGTCTATATGGAGATATGTTGGCTACCTGGTCGGGGGTTAAGGGAATGGTTTGGTAAGAGTCTTGCCATTGTTCAGTGTATAGATCTTGCAAGGACCTGGGTCAAATTTAGTAGGACCTCCTTCAATACCCAACGGTATTGGATGGTGGGGGTCCAAACTCTTTGACCCCCTCATATGTAAACTACTATTAAAACTTTAAGCCGGCTACTTAGGACTGTATCCCTGCTATCTCAGACTACTTAGCCGAGGGTAACGTCACCTTCAAAAGAGGGGCCTACCACATTATGCATTAATAACTTAATTACTTATCTTTCAATAATCCGACCCTTTAGGATTGTATCCTTGCTGACTCAAACTACTGGGTTGAGGGTAACGTCACCTTCAAAAGATGGGCCTACTACAATAACTAAGATACTCTCTTAAAAAGTGCAAAAGTGCGGAAATAATCAAAGATTACACTAAAGGCGAGTCGGATCCAAGTGATTCATCTTGTCTATCTGTTTTTATTTTTATTTTATTTTTCAGCATTTTAGTTAGTTTTATTTTTCTACTTTAAAACATTTTTCTAACTCTTTGATTTGATTAGACGTTGAGGATAAACCGGTATTAAAAGCTCTTGTGTCCTTGGACGACCTCGGTATCTTACCAAGACTATACTACGCTCACGATGGGTGCACTTGCCCATATGTGTGTTTAGTGTTAGTAAATATCGTGTTTTATAAATTTAAAACTTGGCTAAAAAGTGTAAAAGGGCTTAAAATATACATTAAAAATATATTACACTACACGCACATCAAGTTTTTGGCGCCGTTGCCGGGGACACAAGGATTTTAAGAAAGCTTAAAATCGACGGCCTAATCAGTTTTTCAAAACGCGCGCATATTTTTCTGCATTTTAGTTTAGTTTTGCATTTACAGTAGGTTGAATACGGGCCGTGCTCACTGAACACGGGGCCGTGCTGCATATTTTTCATAAAACACCTAGATACAGAGTCTGAACATGGGGTCGTGCTCACTGAACACGCCCCCGTGCTGCACAAAACCAGTAACTTTTATTCAAACGCCTAGATACAGACCCTGAACACGGGCCGTGTCCACTGAACACGGGGCCGTGTCCAGCCTCTGTTTCCGTTTTTATTTTCGTTTTCTGGTCTCGAGACTCTGTTGTGGTCTGCTGAGTGATTCTTATGGATCAATACTCAGGAGACTACAACTACACCTATGAGGAGGATGATTATAGGAGAGACTATTGCACTAATTGTGGTAACCCGCACTTGGTACAATATTATGACTCATCTCAACCATCCACTTCATACACCTATTATGAGGAGCCCAGGTACGAGCCATCAACTTCATACACATCCTATGAAGACTAAAGGTATGAACCTTCTCCCTCATACTCATATTTTGATGAACCAAGGTATGAGCCTTCATACTCATACTTTGAGGAATCAAGATATGAGCCACCACCTTCATATACTTATTATGAGGAACCATGGCGTGAACAACCCACCTCATATGAGTATTATGAAAAATACAATTACGACCCTTATCCACCATATGCTTACAATGAAGAACAATGGTATGATTCATCTACTTCATATGAGTACTATGAGTGATGTGCACAAAATGCAACATATAAAATACATCAATTGTGGCATAAAACTAACCCTTTTTTTTAGTACTAATGTTGGAAAAAGTGTGTTTTTGTCTTCCTTTTGTATCTTCAGGATTAAATGAGCTCAAATGAACAAAAGAAGCAAAAAGACAGCTAAATCTAACATAAATACAAGAAAAGGAACAAACGTGGCATGCCCGACCTCCCGACAGCATCTTCCCAAAGCAAAACAAGAAGACAGAAGACTGAACACGCCCCGTGCTCAGTGATCACGGGGGCGTGCCCAAGTGTCAGCAGAAAAGACAAAGTGATAGAAGCTTCTACTGCCCACCACGGGGCCATGCTCATCGGACACGGGGGCGTGGTCAACTGTTGTAGACACATTTAATGAAATTGCGAATTGCAATTAATGAAGGGAGAGAGTCGGATGGACACGGGGCCGTGCCCAGTGGACACGGGGCCGTGCCCAGTGGACACGGGGCCGTGCCCAAGCTTCTGTTCAGCCTATAAATAGGAGTGCTTGGAGCTCTTGCAACTCATCCCTTGGCACACCACCTCTCTCACACTTCACCCACCACCCACCACCATCACGACACCATCATCCATTGTCCATCATAGAGTGTGTGAGTCGTCTCGGGATCCAAGATTGATCGTAAGAGTTCTTGACAATCAAAGGCCATGTTTGCCTAAGTCTCTTACATCACTTGGTGAAGACAAGTGTTTAGTGTAATACTTTTTATTTTTAATCTTTTGCACTTTTTAATTGGTTTTGTATTAATGACTTTAACTACTAGTTTCTTATGTTGAAGGTGATTCTTCCTTATCGTTTGTCCGTGGTGTCTTGGCATTATTTTACTGTCTATATAAAATAAAAGATTTTCACCATTCATATCTCCACGGTATATATGGAGGTATGTTGGCTACCCGGTCGGGGGTTAAGGGAACAGTTTGGTAAGAGTCTTGCCATTGTTCAGTGTATAGATCCTGCAAAGGACCTGGGTCAAGTTTAGTAGGACCTCCTTCAATACCCAACGGTATTGGATGGCAGGGGTCCAAACTCTTTGATCCCCTCATAAGTTAAACTACTATTAAAACTTTAACCCGGCTACTTAGGATTGTATCCCTGCTGACTCAGACTACTTAGCCGAGGGTAACGTCACCTTCAAAAGAGGGGCCTACCACATTATGCATTAATAACTTAATTAATTATCTTTCAATAATCCGACCCTTTAGGATTGTATCCTTGCTGACTCAAACTACTGGGTTGAGGGTAACGTCACCTTCAAAAGAGGGGCCTACTACAATAACTAAGATAATCTCTTAAACAAGTGCAAAAGTGCGAAAAGAATCAAAGGTTACACTACACACGAGTCGGATCCAAGTGATTCATCTTGTTTATCTGTTTTTAATTTTATTTTCTTTTTCAGCATTTTAGTTAGTTTTATTTTTATACTTTAAAAATCTTTTCCTAACATTTTGATTTGATTAGAGGTTGAGGATAAACCGGTACTAAAAGCTCTTGTGTCCTTGGACGACCTCGGTATCTTACCAACACTATACTACGTCCACGATGGGTGCACTTGCCCATATGTGTGTTTAGTGTTAGTAAATATCGTGTTTTATAAATTTAAAACTTGGCTAAAAAGTGTAAAAGGGCTTAAAATATACACCTAAGTTATATTACACCTAACGCACATCAATGAGGAACCAAGGATCGAACATCCGGATTCAAGCTTTGAAAATCCCGATCCTTACTCTATCACCGAAGTAACCGATAGGATACTAGAACACCTTAAAACTATCGAGCGATACATAAAAGAATCTCGCGCAAGGGAAGAGGAGTCCCGCGCAAGAGAAGAATTAACTTGTAATAAAGAAAAGATAGTTGAAGAGGTAAAAATGGAAGAACAAATAAGTGAAAATCCATCACATGAGTTAAACAACGAAAAAGGCGAGTCTGTTAACGTTAAAATCCAAGAAGAGTCTAATTTTGAAGAAATTAATCTCTTGTCACCTTCTTTCGAAAATCATTGTTTAGTACCCACTCATCCTAAGTTTTTAAAAGAGTTAAACACTAACATTAAAATTGACGAAACGGTAAGTATTTAGTTAACAAATGATAAAACTTCGCTAATAAAAGAAGACCCATTTGAAATTAACATTACACCGGTTCCATGTTTTTTTCAAAATTCATTTATTAGTAATGTCACGATTGATAAAGATCTTTGTGTTAACATAATACCTAATTACATTTTCGAAAAATTAAGTATTAGCGATTTTTCTCCACTTCAAATACCCATTTTTCTATCCAATCGAAAAGTGATAAAATCAATCGGTATAGTTGAGGATGTCTTGGTCCAAACAAACCAAATGGTAATCCCAACCGACTTTGTCATCCTTGATGACGTTCCTCTAGTGTTGGGACGACCTTTTGTAAAAACACACGAAGCCTTGAAAAACCGGAAGTACAACAATCTATCTCTTCAATTAGGGGCATTTAAAAGGAGCATCGATCTTGAGCGTTCAATGAAATATCCTTTCGGCAATAATGACCCCCTAATTGAAGATGAAGATGAACCACCTGATACAAGTCAAGAGATTGACCACTTTGTTGAAGAAGAGGTCGCCATAGAACAAACTTTTAAAGTGTCACACCCCAACCGATGGCGGAAACATCGGGATGAGACGAAGTGTGTATAGATTGCTAGAGACGTCATAACACTATGTGACAATATTTAATTAAATTCAAATTTCATTTCAAAACTAAATTGTCATACAAGATTCAAAAGAAATAACAACATTGTTTCATAGCATAACATAACAGACAAAAGATAGATTAATCTAGGTGTGTATCTAGTCCACCCTAAATCTTGTTTCGTCTTGCATATCATCTCAATAATTAACCTGCAACATGTATTAAAATAAAGTTCAATGCAAAAGCAAAGGCGAGTATACAAGTTTGACTACATAGCATAATAGAATAAAACTCATATCCAACATGTTACTAAATGAATAAATTTACTAGCAATGCAATTTTTGGCGTACAATATGATCAAACCCATGAATACAACGCATACAAATAGCCTAATCCCAATCGTTCAGCGGGGTGGTAATGTTTAACTTAACAATACCCAATTAGAATAGCGGGCGGGGCGTTAATCCTATAGCGCTATAATTGTTAAGGTGGGCTAGCAAGGTTAATGAGCATATAACGTTCCAAATCGTTCATAGAGCATACAAGCATAGCAAACATTCATAATAGTTTCATGTCACGTTCATAGATAGAGTATGTTTTGTTTAAGCATAAAAGTTGTTTTGAATAGGTATACATGTTGCATCCCAAAGTGTAAAGGGTAAAAAGGGATCGAGTATACTCACGGTTTACAAGTCTTGACTTGGAAGTTCCGAGAGTAAGTTTGGTGGATGATTTAGCTTGGAGCACCTAGTCCTTCTACACGATGAAACGTAGGTGTGTGAGTTTGGCGTTTACGGAAGATTAAGAATATGGAAATACCTTAGTATAACGAAAGTATATGTGTATGTGAAAATAATCATCTTTTAGACTTTATAACCATCATATGACACTAGGTAACCAATATGGTTATTTAATGTTTTTCATGGGTAGTGAACCCATTAGAATCATATTAAGGTTTAGGTCTTGGATGATATTCTACTTCTTTAACATGTAAACACAAGTTTAACATCAAAGGTTCGAATGAGTATATGCTTATACTTAGGCTAAATATTACATATTATTTAGGTCCAATATTTCAAGTAGGAGGTAGAAGATTAAATCTCCATTTAGGCACCTCTTAGTTACAAGGATGTCATGTATGGGGTAGGAAGACTAAGCTTCTATTTAGGCACCCCTTTAAAGTTCACCACTTCTCTTGATGTAAAGACAACCAAGGAGGGTCACGAACTAAGGTTTATACGAGTATGTAAGATAAACTAACTAACAGAAATCATCAAATCATGTGAGGATTGTATGTTTGGACAACCCATGTTGTTCCATAATCACTCATGTATCAAAGTCTAAGTTTGACATGACTTGTGGGTTAAAACCCTAATCAAAACACCAAGTTTATGAGGTTTAATCCTCTGATTTTGAGTGTCTTAACCATGTTTTTAAGCTTACCCAACCATAGGAGAGGTTGTAAGCATTAGGACATTGGTGTGAGATGTGTTAGACACAAGTTGGATAAGAAATAACAAGTTGTTGATTAATAATAAACAAAACAGAAAGTTTCAGTCCATTTTAGGGCAAATCCAAACATGATTCTTCCAAGGAAAAACCAAGGATTCAAACCCAAGGACATAACAAAGCAATAGGAAGAAGAACCAAGTGATTTGGTTGAGAAATGAGCAAGTTACACTCACTTTTGTGAAGATACAAGAATCTGTCCAAAACTCAGATTTACTGCAGATTAGAGAGTAGTTTAGTGAAGATTTAGGAGTTGTGAAAGTGTCAAATGGGTTGGAGAAGGTGGGTATTTATAATGGAGGAGTTATAAGATGATTGGAGGTGATTAGAGGTGGATTAAAGGTGATTGGGTGGGTTAGATTAATGGGATTTCGTGCACAAAGCTGGAAGAAACACACATTCTGCCGAAACAAGGGGCTCGCGTGACGCCAAGCCCCCTCGCGTCACGCGGCGGGTATGGTTTCCAGATCTTTCGTTTTGTTACACTTAGGCCCCTGAAGTTTATATTTAATCCCTTTTGGTGCTAACTTGAGAGTTTAGGGACTTGTTTTGATATAAAAGCATAGTATAAGGTGAAATCAAGTAAGACGATCAAAATCAAAGTATAATTAGGCGTATAAATGTCATAACCAAGTATCGTTCTCGTTCAAAACACGTTCAATGCATAAGTTTAGTTTAATTACAAGTTTAGCACATAGTTTCCAAGAATAACGTTCAAGCACAAATTGATTCACTAATCGAACATACGAGCATAATTAGAGTGCGTACAACAATAATGTAACAAAATACAAGTTTCATTAATGATCCAAGTCTCGGTTTGATAATGATTACAATGAAAGGAAACGATTACAAGAATACAAGGTTTCCAAAAATAGAAGTACGAACAGAACTTTCTATAAATGGAAAGTACAAAAGAGCCGGGCGTTACAGTCTCCCCTCCTTTAGGAAATTTCGTCCTGAAATTTTGGAAGACGTAGGGAAAAGATGAGGATACTTTGACTTCATATCCTTTTTGAGTTCCCAAGTAAATTCGGCGCCACGTTTTCCTTCCCATCTAACCTTGACGATAGGAATCTTACTGCGCCTTAGTAACTTGACTTGCTGGTCCACGATTTCTACCGGTTTTTCCATGAAATGCATAGTATCGTTGATTTGAAGATCTTCGAGAGGAACTTGAAGTCCTTCATCAGCGAGACATTTCTTTAGGTTAGAGACGTGGAACGTTGGATGAACATTGCTGAGCTCTTGAGGTAAGTCGAGTCGATAAGCCACCTTACCAATCCTTTCGAGTATCTTGAAAGGACCAACATAGCGAGGGGCAAGTTTTCCCTTTTTACCAAAACGAACCACTCCTTTCCAAGGAGACACCTTGAGTAGGACATGGTCCCCAACGTCGAATTCCATAGGTTTGCGTCCCTTGTCTGCGTAGCTCTTTTGACGATTTCGAGCCTTGAGTAGATTGTCACGGATTTGGAGAATCTTATCCGTTGCTTCTTGTATGATCTCAGGGCCAGTAAAATGTTTGTCACCAATCTCGTGCCAGCTTAAAGGAGATCGGCATTTGCGACCATACAATGCCTCGAAAGGAGCCATTTGAATACTGGAGTGGTAGCTGTTGTTATACGAGAACTCGATCAAAGGTAAATGCACATCCCAACTACCACCAAAGTCGATGACACAAGAACGGAGCATGTCCTCTAGGGTTTGGATAGTACGTTCAGTCTGTCCATCCGTTTGGGGATGAAAGGCCGTACTAAGATTCAAATGAGTACCCATAGCGGACTGAAAAGTTTGCCAGAGACGCGAAGTGAATCGACCATCACGATCAGAAATGATGTCGAGAGGAACACCATGATGGCGTATGACTTCATTGGTATAGACACGAGCAAGTCGTTCAACCTTGAAATCTTCGCGAATGGGAATGAATTGTGCGGACTTAGTCAACCGATCAATGACTACTCAAATGCTGTCGTAACCAGAAGGTGTACGTGGGAGTTTAGTTATGAAGTCCATAGCAATGCTATCCCATTTCCACACGGGGAATTCAGGTTGTTCGAGTAGACCAGAAGGTCGTTGGTGCTTGGCTTTGACTTTCGAACAGGTAAGACACTTGGAAACGTACACAGCAATGTCTCTCTTCATACCAGGCCACCAATAGGATGCACGTAGATTATGGTACATCTTGTCAGTGCCAGGGTGAATTGAGTACCTAGATTTGTGTGCTTCGTTCATGATAAGGTCACGAAGATTGTCACGATCTGGTATCCAGACGCGATCGCAACAATAGAGGAGACCATCAGGTTTTGAAACGAGTTGACTTTCAGATGCTCCACGTATTTCTACAGCCATGGAACCTTCATTGATAGAGGAGTACTGCGCTTCACGAATGCGATTGTGAAGATCGCTCGAGATATGAAAACAACGAATGACATCTACATGAGCCTTACGACTAAGTGCATCGGCCACGACATTCGCCTTACCAGGATGGTAGCGAATCTCGCAGTCGTAGTCGTTGAGTAATTCCACCCAACGTCGCTGTCGCATGTTGAGTTCTTTTTGGTCAAAGATGTGTTGTAGGCTCTTATGGTCAGTGAAAACCACACACTTAGTACCATATAGGTAGTGTCGCCAAATCTTTAACGCAAAAACAACTGCGCCAAGCTCGAGGTCATGGGTAGTATAATTCTTCTCATGTATTTTGAGTTGACGAGAGGCGTAAGCGATGACTTTTTCTCGTTGCATAAGCACACAACCAAGACCACGATTTGAGGCATCGCAATACACCACGAAATCGTCATTCCCATCAGGAAGAGCGAGAATAGGAGCGTTGCAAAGCAAGTCCTTGAGAGTTTGAAAGGATTCCTCTTGCTCAGGACCCCAAGCAAAAGGTTTCTCTTTTTGAGTCAACGAGGTGAGAGGAACGGCGATCTTTGAAAAATTCGAGATGAAACGACGGTAATAACCCGCCAATCCTAAGAAAGAACGGATTTCAGAAGGAGATTTAGGCGCGGTCCAGTTCTTCACGGCTTCGATTTTTTGAAGGGTCGACATGGATTCCTTTTTCACTAACAACGTGCCCAAGGAATTGAACTTCTTTGATCCAAAACTCGCATTTAGAAAACTTAGCATATAAACGTTCAACACGCAAAAGTTCAAGTATAAGGCGAAGATGACGCTCGTGATCGGCTCGAGATTTAGAATAAATGAGAATATCATCAATGAAGACGATCACAAAGCGATCCAAGTATGGTTTACAAATACGATTCATGAGATCCATGAACACAGCGGGTGCGTTGGTCAAGCCAAAGGGCATAACCACGAACTCGTAATGTCCATAGCGAGTGCGAAAAGCGGTTTTGGGAACGTCCTCTTCGAGGACTCGAAGTTGATGATAACCAGAACGAAGATCGATTTTGGAGAAACAGGTAGCGCCTTGAAGTTGATCAAAGAGGTCGTCGATACGCGGAAGAGGATAACGATTCTTAACGGTGAGTTTGTTGAGCTCACGATAGTCGATACACATGCGGAAAGAACCATCTTTCTTTTTAACGAAGAGCACAGGAGCACCCCAAGGAGAGGTACTTGGACGAATGAAACCCTTATCGAGGAGTTCTTGAAGCTGAGAAGACAATTCTTGCATCTCGGAAGGTGCAAGACGATAAGGAGCCTTGGCAACAGGAGTCGCACCAGGTACGAGGTCAATACGAAAATCAACAGATCGAGGAGGAGGAGGACCGGGTAGATCTTCAGGAAAGACGTCAGGGAAATCGCGCACCACTGGGACATCACTTAAACTTTTTCCCTTGCCCTTTTCTTCCACAACGTGGGCTAAAAAGGCAAAGTACTGTTTGCGTAAGTACTTGTTCGCTTGTGTGCAGGACATCAACTTTAGTCCCCTTGAAGGTCGGTCTCCATAAACGTGCAAGACGTCACCAGATGGAAGAGGTAAGCGGACGAATTTCTCGTGACAAGCGATTTCAGCATGATTCTTTTGAAGCCAATCCATGCCTATGATGACGTCGAAACTACCCAATTGCATGGGTATGAGATCAATAGAGAAAGCATGCTCGTTAAGAGTAAGACGACAGTCGAGGAGAATGGAATCGACTAAGATAGATTTGCCATTGGCGACTTCAACGGAAAACGACTTAGGTAGCTTAGAGCGTGTGCAATTTAACAATGATTCGAATTCTAAGGACACAAAGCTTTTGTCCGCACCAGTATCAAATAGTATCGAAGCATAAAGATGGTTAACAAGAAACGTACCATTAACGACATCATTGTCGTTGCGTGCTTGATTCGCGTTTAGGTTGAAGGCGCGTCCACGAGGAGGTTGCTGCTGCTCTTGGATCCATTGAGGGCATTGGGGACGAAGATGATTAACATCCCCACATTTGAAACATGCCCTAGGTGGTCTTGCGTTCTGAGGAGCAGGTGGAGCTTGTGGCGCTTGCTGAGCTTGTGGTGCTTGCTGAGCTTGTGGTGCTTGTTGTTGTTGGTATCGACAAAAGGCGGTGTCGTGTCCATAACGGTTACAAATGCCACAACGGCGACACCTAGCATTGACGGGATGATGATAGTTACAAGTGGCACACTTGGGGTGAATCCCAGTGTACGACCTTTGGGCGTTATCAGGAGCAACAGGGTTTGGGTTAACAGGTGGCACAATCGCGTTACAAGCGGGGTTGGATTGCTTTCGCTTCTTTCCCCTATTGTTATTCGATTGTTGGGTGATTTGATTGGCTGGCTTCGAAGGAACGGGGTTTGCGGCTTGCTTATCGCGAACACGGTTGTTGTTCAAAGACGCGGCCAAACGGTAAATGTCTTCGATGCTATCGAGTTTGGCTGCCTCGATTGTGTCACGCATACTAGGGGGTAAACCATTGATATACTTGCTTTTCTTGCGATCAGGGGTCGAAACAAGGTGAGGGACAATGAAACAGAGTTGTTTGAAACGGGTGGTGTAGGCTAGGTTGTCATCACCAATCTGCTTTAATACCCAAAATTCTTCCTCCAACTTTCGTTGCTCATGCAGAGGACAAAACTCATCCATCATTAGGGCCTTAGTCTCTTCCCATGTTAAAGCATAAGCCAGCTCGTTCGAACGTATGTTTCTTTCATTCGTCCACCACTCGAGAGCTCGGGCTTGGAATACCCCAGTCGCGCTGCGCGTCTTGAGTTCATCGGGGCACTCGCTATTGATGAATGTGACCTCTATGCTGTCAAACCACTCAAGCATGGCGGTCACCCCATCATTGCCAGTGAATGACTTTGGATTGCACGATGAAAAGTGTTTGAAATTGAACGAGACGGGCTTGCGTGCTTCGACCTTAGAGTCGACGGAAGAGTGAGGAGTTTCAGAGGCTCGAATCTCGGAAATGACCTTTGGAACGACGCGAGCAAATTGATCGGCCATGAAAGCCATCATCTTCTTGATGGAGCGAGACTTTGACTTCCTAGACGCGTTGGAGTGACGAGAAGACATCTAAGATTCAAAATAACGAAATGAGTGAGACTTGGTCATGATGCTTGTTTTAGAAAAAGAAATTGATCACATAGCATAAAGGGTCACATAGCATAAAGTTTCAAGTTGATTAACATAGCATAAAAGTTTAAACGTCTCATATAGCATAATCATGAATTCCACATAGCATAACATGAATAAACGAAAGCATCGTAAATTTAGTTTGTTCACGAGGGATTATTATTGTTTGTGATTGCGATAACGTGCGAAATGATTAAAACGACATTTTGAAATGAACGAACGTTCTAGTATAAAATCACATATAAATTGAGATACATAAAAGAGAGGCTCAATAAAACATTGGATTGTTTCGGGTAGAGAAACGTCGACTATTCCAAAGTGGGTCGAAAGTTCTTTCGATTTAGAGATATTGTGCTTTGGCCTATAAGTAAGATACTCTCGTCGAGAAGCGATTAACGGTATCTTACCCTTCCGGTTACTACACATCTCCAAATGATTGAAACATTCGGGACTTTGGCGAGAATAAAAATCGAGGAATGGGACTTAATCGACGAGATGCGGGTTTCACCCCTAACTTGACGATTTCGTACCCTAAATGTGGTTGGTACTCGTCAATCAAAATAAAATTTTGACACTTTGACGAGGGTCCACTAGAGTTGAAATGGAAATTACCATTAAGTTGTGGATGTCACTCCTAGCTTAATGGTGAAATTTCGTGCAAAATAGATTAAAGTTAGAATGAGAGTCGTTTACCAAATTGTGGGTTTCACGCCTATTTTGGTAAATTCTTCTCGTTGGTGTTACAAGAGTATAAAAATAGCATAAGTGTATTAGTGCTTGCCTTAGGAAAGGCACATAATTTTAATAGAAAGTATAGCTAGGAAGCATGCATGGTAGAGCACAAAAGTTTTAAACGACAAATAAGAGGCAAAATTCCTAGAACTATAGATTAGGGCAAAAGCATGGCAATTTTCCTAATTCCCTATAGTTATGGCTCTGATACCAATCTGTCACACCCCAACCGATGGCGGAAACATCGGGATGAGACGAAGTGTGTATAGATTGCTAGAGACGTCATAACACTATGTGACAATATTTAATTAAATTCAAATTTCATTTCAAAACTAAATTGTCATACAAGATTCAAAAGAAATAACAACATTGTTTCATAGCATAACATAACAAACAAAAGATAGATTAATCTAGGTGTGTATCTAGTCCACCCTAAATCTTGTTTCGTCTTGCATATCATCTCAATAATTAACCTGCAACATGTATTAAAATAAAGTTCAATGCAAAAGCAAAGGCGAGTATACAAGTTTGACTACATAGCATAATAGAATAAAACTCATATCCAACATGTTACTAAATGAATAAATTTACTAGCAATGCAATTTTTGGCGTACAATATGATCAAACCCATGAATACAACGCATACAAATAGCCTAATCCCAATCGTTCAGCGGGGTGGTAATGTTTAACTTAACAATACCCAATTAGAATAGCGGGCGGGGCGTTAATCCTATAGCGCCATAATTGTTAAGGTGGGCTAGCAAGGTTAATGAGCATATAACGTTCCAAATTGTTCATAGAGCATACAAGCATAGCAAACATTCATAATAGTTTCATGTCACGTTCATAGATAGAGTATGTTCTGTTTAAGCATAAAAGTTGTTTTGAATAGGTATACATGTTGCATCCCAAAGTGTAAAGGGTAAAAAGGGATCGAGTATACTCACGGTTTACAAGTCTTGACTTGGAAGTTCCGAGAGTAAGTTTGGTGGATGATTTAGCTTGGAGCACCTAGTCCTTCTACACGAGGAAACGTAGGTGTGTGAGTTTGGCGTTTACGGAAGATTAAGAATATGGAAATAACTTAGTATAACGAAAGTATATGTGTATGTGAAAATAATCACCTTTTAGACTTTATAACCATCATATGACACTAGGTAACCAATATGGTTATTTAATGTTTTTCATGGGTAGTGAACCCATTAGAATCATATTAAGGTTTAGGTCTTGGATGATATTCTACTTCTTTAACATGTAAACACAAGTTTAACATCAAAGGTTCGAATGAGTATATGCTTATACTTAGGCTAAATATTACATATTATTTAGGTCCAATATTTCAAGTAGGAGGTAGAAGATTAAATCTCCATTTAGGCACCTCTTAGTTACAAGGATGTCATGTATGGGGTAGGAAGACTAAGCTTCTATTTAGGCACCCCTTTGAAGTTCACCACTTCTCTTGATGTAAAGACAACCAAGGAGGGTCACGAACTAAGGTTTATACGAGTATGTAAGATAAACTAACTAATAGAAATCATCAAATCATGTGAGGATTGTATGTTTGGACAACCCATGTTGTTCCATAATCACTCATGTATCAAAGTCTAAGTTTGACAAGACTTGTGGGTTAAAACCCTAATCAAAACACCAAGTTTATGAGGTTTAATCCTCTGATTTTGAGTGTCTCAACCATGTTTTTAAGCTTACCCAACCATAGGAGAGGTTGTAAGCATTAGGACATTGGTGTGAGATGTGTTAGAAACAAGTTGGATAAGAAATAACAAGTTGTTGATTAATAATAAACAAAACAGAAAGTTTCAGTCCATTTTAGGGCAAATCCAAACATGATTCTTCCAAGGAAAAACCAAGGATTCAAACCCAAGGACATAACAAAGCAATAGGAAGAAGAACCAAGTGATTTGGTTGAGAAATGAGCAAGTTACACTCACTTTTGTGAAGATACAAGAATCTGTCCAAAACTCAGATTTACTGCAGATTAGAGAGTAGTTTAGTGAAGATTTAGGAGTTGTGAAAGTGTCAAATGGGTTGGAGAAGGTGGGTATTTATAATGGAGGAGTTATAAGATGATTGGAGGTGATTAGAGGTGGATTAAAGGTGATTGGGTGGGTTAGATTAATGGGATTTCGTGCACAAAGCTGGAAGAAACACACATTCTGCCGAAACAAGGGGCTCGCGTGACGCCAAGCCCCCTCGCGTCACGCGGCGGGTATGGTTTCCAGATCTTTCGTTTTGTTACACTTAGGCCCCTGAAGTTTATATTTAATCCCTTTTGGTGCTAACTTGAGAGTTTAGGGACTTGTTTTGATATAAAAGCATAGTATAAGGTGAAATCAAGTAAGACGATCAAAATCAAAGTATAATTAGGCGTATAAATGTCATAACCAAGTATCGTTCTCGTTCAAAACACGTTCAATGCATAAGTTTAGTTTAATTACAAGTTTAGCACATAGTTTCCAAGAATAACGTTCAAGCACAAATTGATTCACTAATCGAACATACGAGCATAATTAGAGTGCGTACAACAATAATGTAACAAAATACAAGTTTCATTAATGATCCAAGTCTCGGTTTGATAATGATTACAATGAAAGGAAACGATTACAAGAATACAAGGTTTCCAAAAATAGAAGTACGAACAGAACTTTCTATAAATGGAAAGTACAAAAGAGTCGGGCGTTACATAAAGTTCTTGATCAAAATGAGGAACCAAATAAGGAGTCTTATAAAGACCCACTGTAACACCCCGTGTTTCGAAAGTCAAAGTCAAAGTCAAGACTGAAGTCAAAGGAAGAAAAGATCGCTAATTGCGATCTGTCACTCCTTGCTCAATTACTGTTTTGACTTCTTTGACTGTAGTTAGCCTATTTTGAGTTTTTACGATAGTTGTATTATGTGGAGTAATTAGTTAAAATCGAAGTAATCAAATTGTTTAACGCCACGAACCGCTTTACGACTGTGAATAATAGGAAGTAACAATGCGATAAAGTTAATTAGACGCAAATCGAACTAATCTAATCATCATCGCGCTCGCAAACTCGAATATACGCATTTTGGGTTACTGTAATACGTGTGTGTGTGTGTGCCTTATGTGTTACTTGTGCATGTTTAATTTACGTTATGTGTGTGATAATCAATCGAATCGCAATCGAAATTCAATCGCAATCGAACTCAATCGAAATCGAATCATGATAATTAGTGGAGAAAGGATAGTGCTCGATATGAGTTATTGGGATTAAAAGTAATTTGAATAGGAAACTCTATCGCATTCGTATCAATCGCAATCGAAATCGAAATATCAAAAATCATCGCGCCGAACACTCGAATTAGGCAACTGGTCGATCAAGATACCAGCCGATCGACCAGCCGGCCGATCCGACTGCTGTCCGATCGGACAGGCTGTCCGATCGAGCTGCCTAGCTGATCGGCCAGCCTTTTCCTCTTTTGGCATCCTATAAATACCCCTTGTCACTCTCCAACTTACTACTTTTGGCAAGTGACGTCCGACCAGCTCGTGCTCCTCACCTTTTCTCAGATTTCTCTCGATTCCGGTAAGATCTCGTCCTAAATCTTGTACTTTCTTGATCTACACGCACTCCTACACCTTTCTATCTTTTAGATCTTAACTTTTAACCATGAAATCATCAAGATTCAAGGTATTCTAGGATGACGTCATCATGTGTTCTTGAAGAACTTCATATTTTGGCCTCAATTTGTAACACCCGTCTAATTACTACTCGAATTTAACAATAATTCATAAGAATTATATAAAAGATGACCCTTTTTTTAAACATAAGTTCTAAAGATAAAATCTTTTTTTTAGGTAACAAACATTAGTCAACTACCGACTAATTTAAACATTCATGAATTGTTTAAAAACTGGTTACATCATAAACATTGTCTAAACAAGGTTAAGTTTAACACGGAAGCTTCAAAAGTTCGTGTTCGGTTCTTCAAAAGATACTTGATCATTGTCCACCTACTAGTAATACCTGAAACTGGAGATTTTAAACAAATCTTAGCATTAAAATTCTTAGAAATATTTCTTAATCGAAACTACGCTTAAAACGGATTCGATTAGCTAGGATATAAAAGAATTAGACACAAATGTTTAAGGTCTACCGTAACTTACGGTACCACCGTAAGTTACGATGGTTGCTGAAAAACCCAGATCTGCCGTAAGACAGTAAAGGACTGCCGTAAGTCTTTTTATGTCTACCGTAAGTTACGGTACCACCGTAACTTACGGTGTTCCCTGTAAGTTCATGATTTTTTGTTTGTTTGATTCGGCTAAACCAAATCCTCGGAGATCTCGTTCTATCAAACCAATATGTTAATTTCTCGCATTCTATTATGTCCTTTATCAATTAAGACAAAGGTCAGTTAACTATATTACGAAACATTTGCCACGCATAAATTGATTATTCGACCCGTCCTAACTTTACTCATTTCACTATCATATAACTAGGAAGCTTATGGCACTTTATACCCAACATCCGGGGCTTGTTATCACCCGCATTTCTTTACCGATCTCATGGCTTTATGCTTTTGTGATTGTTATCGCCCTTTTCACTCTCTAAAACACTAGTACAATAATTTACACCATAATTCAACCCGTTTGGTTTGTCGAGTGAATTCCATCACTTCTTAGACTTACCAAAGGGTTTCCATTTCACTATTTCGACATCATACCTATTTCAACTATTTCTTTTGACCCGTTTGGTTTGTCGAGTGAATTCCATCACTTCTTAGACTTACCAAACGCAACTATTTTCGCCATAACAACATTAGACTTATTTACGACTAGGCTTATCTACGTAAATGTAACGAGACGACAAGTCGCGTACCTTTAGAGCACACCCTTCAAACGCGTATCCGCTCCGGCTTGTCCGCTTGACGATCCGGATTCTTTGCCTAAAGAGTTCAATTCACAATCAACTTAGAACTCTTTTCATAATCATTATTGCATAATTCTCTGTAATAATCAAATCTGCGTTTTCATCTGATTTTTAACATTTTAATCCCCGCTTAGGCATTTTAACAAACACCTAGCGGGTCAGCTTTTTACATCATCAAAATCAAGTTTTTGACTTGTAATAATCATCTAAATCAACTTCAATTAGTCACATTTACACATGTTTTAACTTCCAAATTTCAGAAAGTACCTCATAAAACTCAGATTACACTAGAACAAGAATCATGATCTTAGTGTTACCAAGTTTCTACAGCTTATTAATCACCTACAATGGTGATTATGAACCCTACAAGTATCATGCAAGATTTTGACAAGAATCATCTAGGTTTATCCCTAAACATCATACTTTTTCTGAAATCACTTTCTATGATCAAATTACACTGGAATAATCATTCTAAACCCTAGTGTTCATCATTATCTTGTAAAACCCATAACCCACCTTCAATGTGTTCATGGGATTTCCTGAATTTGGACATGATTTCACATGTAGTTGTCTAGGTTTTACTTCTAGACACCATCTCAACACTAAGCTAACCAAATCACAAACATGCATCATCTAATTTCAGATTTCCCAATTTCATGAGAATTTCAAACAGAGAATTAACACCAAATTTTACATACCTTGTAACGCCCTTGTGATGAGGATCACTAATCTATGTTCGGATTTTGATTTGGACTGAGTTTGATCCTTCAATTTAGAGATTTATGCTGAACTAGGGTTTTGTTTAGGGGTGAGCATACAACCGAATTAACCGAACCGTAACCAAAATAACCGAAAAAACCGAACCGAAATAACCGATAACCGAAATAACCGAAGGGTTGGTTATTTATATTTTTAATAACCGATTTTTGCGGTTCGGTTATGGTTATTCTTATATTCATAACCGCAAATAACCGAACCGAACCGAATATTTTAAACATAGCAAAATCCGTAGCACCATAAGTCTTTAAGTTTGTATTTAAATGTTTTAACTTTTAAACATGACCCAACCTTATTGGCCCATTACATTTTACACTAACCATGACCCAACCTTATTGGCCCATTATAGTTTACAATAATAAAAAAAGAATGGATCGTCTGACCCTAGTTTATTATCTCCCGCTTTTGTAGAATCGTACGACATACGCAACTTTCACAAACGCTTCATATTCTTCTCCAAGACTCCAACTGGAGACGCTAATCTCCAGGTACGAGTAATCATTTGTTTGTTTCTTCTCTATTTCTTAATGGTTTAATGAGATTGACCAAAAAAAGTTGCTGATATGGTTAGAAAAATAGGTGGATCGGTCAAGAATATTTCAACAGCATACTCCAAAAACGGCAAACCATGAATATATTATTTCATATATTATTTGCTGATATGGTTAGGAAAATAGGTGGATCGGTCAAGAAAAATTGTTTTTTTGTAAAGATCTGGTTTGGTTACCCAAAACCCTTTTGTATAATTTTATAATTATCTACTTTTTAAATGGCTTCTTTATCAAGTATGACTCCATAATCGGTTATTGATGTTTGACCTTTTTAAATAGTTGCTTTATAATTGCTGATGTAGTTTCTTTTTAAATAGGTTATCAAGTATGACTGCATTATCTACTTTTGTATGTTAAGCTCACTGTTTAACCTTTTTAAATAATATTGTATGCTGACTTGTTTAATTATGTGTAAATGTAGATGGAAAATTCAGGCAGTGAAACTCTGAATATGAATAAAAAGGATGCACCGGTTATTGATGTTGAGGAAGAAAATCCTAAACTTTTGTCAGATATCAAATCATAAGGGTGAGACAATAGGAAAACTAGTTTATCGTTGCTTACTAGAATGGGGTATTGATAAGGTTTTTACGGTAACTGTAGATAATGCATCATCAAATGATGGAGCAATTAAGTATTTAAAAAAATGCTTAAGGGTCCACATTATGTGCTAGACTGCAAGTACTTGCATTTAAGATGTAATGCTCATATTATCAATCTTGTTGTAAAGGATGGTTTGGAAGAACAATTTGATTCGATAGCAAGGATTCGAAATGCAGTAAGATATTTAAGATCATCTTCTTCTAGGTTTCAAACCTTTAAAGATAGTGTTGAGAAAGAAAAGATCGAGTGCAGAAGAAAACCATGTCTTGATGTAGAAACCCGATGGAATTCAACATTCTTAATGTTGGAAAAGACACTCAAGTTTGAAAAAGCGTTTGACAGGTATCTCTTATTATTGTTCATAATTATATATATTTTTTTAGTTTCATACTAATACGTTATGTGTATTTTTGTTAATAGACTTCAAGATGTGGATTTCAGTTATAGATCATATTTTCATAGTGAAGTTTTGGATGTAGAGACGAGTACAAGAAAGCGAAAAAAGAGTGATAAAGTTTTGGGGGCACCCGATAAAGAGGATTGGGAGAATGCTAGGTAATTTATCTTATATTTATTTAGTTATGATATGTTTTAAGTTTGTATGTGATATATTTTATTAACTTGTTCTAATAGGCTATTTATGGAGTTTTTGAGGATCTTTTTTAACGTGACAAAGAAGATTTCGGGGTCTAAATATGTGACCGCAAATTTGTTATTTGTCGAGATCTGCAAAATGCATTCGAGTATAACAAAGATGTCTTTAAGTGTTGACATGAAGGAGAGAGATATGGGTTTGTCTATGAAAACAAAATTTGACAAATATTGGGATAATTTAGACAATATGAATTTCTTATTGTACGTGGCACCGGTTCTAGACCCCCGAAATAAGATGTCTTATCTTGGCTATTCTTTAAGTTTGATATACGGCAAAGGTTCTACGAAAATCAAGCAAGTAAAGGCTCAAGTGAAGGAAATATTATTGGAGTTGTATTACCATTACAAGTCAAAAATACACAATGCAAAAGGCCGAAAGAATACATCTTCCACACCTAATTTGGTTGATGATGATCATGATGATTTAGAGGATGGTTATTTAAAATATTTGGAAGAGGAAGGTGGAGAAGGGGTTGTCGATAATGATGTAGAAATTTATTTGCGTGATGGGACGGAAAGAAGAGATGAAGAACTTGATGTTTTGGGTTGGTGGAAGACAAATTCAGTTAAATTCCCTATTCTCTCTCAAATTGCGAAGCATGTTTTGGGAATTCCAATGTCAACCGTTGCATCTGAATCAGCCTTTAGTACCGGTGGGAGGGTCATTGATAAATATAGGAGTTCTCTTACATCTAAGACTGCTGAGGCATTGATTTGTGCACAAGATTGGATACGCTTTACACCAACGGATTTGCAAGATTCTCACATGCATGGCCAACAGTTAGAAACTTTGATTGAAAATTTGGAGAAAATAGAAATTGGTAATAATGTTTTTTAGTCTATACAATGTGTTTAGATTTTTTTTACTTAAATATTAATGCAACAATATGTGGTTTTTTTGTAGATGTTATATCCAGAAACAAAACACCCAAAGGATTCACCATTGAAGATGATGAAGATGATGAAGATTGGGACTAAAACTTTGATGAAGACGATGAAGATTGGCACTACAACTTTTTGTGTTTTGATTAAAAACTGTCGAACTTAAAAACCACTTTGTGTTCGTATGTATGTTTCCATATAACACGTGACTACACGTGTTACTTTTGTTTTGGAATTAGTATGCATATGGTAGTGAAATATAATTGATTAACCGTGTATATTTATTGTTTGCGCATTAATTTTGCACAACCCACACATTTAAAGTCCAACATTAGAAACAATGAAAATAACCGACCTATAACCGAACCGAAACCGCATTAACCGCAATAACCGATTAACCGAAACCGCATTAACCAAAACCGAACGGTTATGAATTTTGATAACCGCAGTGTGCGGTTATGGTTTCGGTTATAGGTAATAACCGAACCGAACCGCACCATGCTCACCCCTAGTTTTGTTGGAGCTTGGGGTCGCCCCTGCTCTCTGGTCGATCTCCACCAAACACGGACCAAATGTGTTTGTGTTTTATTTATTTAGATTTTATTAATATTAGTTTCATTATGAACACACTTGGTCCCTAAACTTTCCTTTGGTTCAGTTTAGCGTTTTAACCCATTTGTAGGTTACTACAAGGCTTTCACCTAACTGGGCTATTTTAAATCCTAGTTAGTTAACTAGTTTATTTATTCACTTTATAATAAACGAATAAATAATTTGCATTTTTCGGGATGTTACACAATCCACCAAGAATAACTTAGATCTAACCGATTTCCACATAAACAACAAAGATCTTCCACAGATCTAAACATATTCACGATGAAAGGGATTGAAAGATGGTTTTCCAACCTTCTTTTAACTCTTTTACACTCAATGCCTTCAAAACCGATAGAAATGGAGCTTGTGCCGACTTGCTAATCATTCTGGTGGTTACGTAGCCCAAGATCCGGATTCTATCCACGAAGTTCACCGATTTTGGGTTAAACGTTAAACACCATCCCGAACCGTTCACCAACCGGATATGGGTGATTCCTGTCCGATCAGGAGAACCAAGTAATGACGAGGTTCCTGTTGTTTGACTCGTTGTCAAAATACTACGATAAAACGACAAACAATCAATACAACCAAGTGTTAGACGAACAGGCCGACCAGGACAAGGCACTGTCCGAATGGACAGCCAGCCGAACGGACAGACAACCGAACGACTGGCCAGCCGATCGGATAGCACAAGGGTCCCACACTTAATCAACCTATTTGAAGTTTGAGTATTGAACGAACTACTGTCCGATCGGACTGCCATCCGATCGGATTACTCTTCGGATCATGAGATACTTGACTTTAAATACTTAATCGACTTTTCAACATGTTCGACGCATGGAAATGCCACCCGATCGAACTACTGTCTGATCGAGTGACCTCTTGCTGAGGACATGTTCTTCACTGAAGTACCAATCGATCGGGTCACCGGCCGATCGAACGATCCTCCGATCGACCGACCTGAAAGGTAAAGATACTTCAATGTTTCAAATACTACAACGAAAATTTCAAAAGTCAACCATCATACACAAACACATTCTACTCAAAGGAAAAGACAATCCACTCGAATAGCCATACGATCGGACTCCCGTCCAACCGAACAACTGTCCGAACGGACTATCAACCGCACGGTCAGCCGTCAGATCGGACTACCGTCCGATCGACCAGCTGTCCGATCCATCGACACTTGTTTCCGTTTTACGCGTTGCTTATCATTATACTATCGAACTGTTCAGGCTAACCTTACTCTCAAGCGCTCCCTTCAATCCATCAACCGCTGTGAGTATACTCGATCCCTTTTTGCTTTATGCACTTTTGGGTGTTACATACGTTACTTATACTAAAACACATCGAACACACTACCCAATACCTTTAAACGCTAACCGTTACCGCATGTTATACGTGACTTAATGAATGCTTGTTTGTTATGTTTACACATGGAATGCTGTCTACCTGCCTTAACGAAGATTGTACTATAGTTTGGACTCAGCACCCGCTCATGCGGGGGTTGTTAAGGACAATTATTTGCATGGATTACAGTGGTGATCATGTATTACGAACTGCCTCGGGCAGTCAACCGGCAATAATTGGTATCGATAGATCCGTGTCGATAATTAACATGCTTCGTTTTCCGCCATGTACGTGCTGGTTATGCGTAAACTATTTCGAACTCTATATGCTATTATCAAACTTGTATACTCGCCTTTACACTATATGTATTGACTTTTATTTTAACGTATGTGACAGGTATTTAGGGTGCTTATCTGCTAGGGAAGCGAGGCTAGAATAAAGCTCTAGAGTCCAACAAATAGTTGTCTGTAGTAATTGAATCAAGGGTCTCTAGAAGCAGATAAACAATTGTTATATTTAAATCTGAGTTGTCGGAATAGAATTAATTGCCTAGATTTGGTCTGTAATAATTTGCTTACTATTTGAGACATAGTATGGGACGTGTTATTTTAAATTGAATAGTAATGATAATTGTTATGGAAACTTCTGGACAATCTTTTTCGCTCAGTGCCGCGCCCCGATGATTCCGCCATCGGTTGGGGTGTGACAGATTGGTATCAGAGCCATAACTATAGGGAATTAGGCAAGACTCGACCTAGTCCGGGTCGATGTCTTAGAGACCTAGACTATAGTTAGGACCCAATAGACCGACTCGTGCATGTCCATTAGGGATTTTGTATGAGCCTATTGCTAATCTTCGCCACTCTTGCCTGTACTACACTATCACTGCACTCGAATTTTCAATAATGAAGAAGCGATTTAGTCGAGATTAGGTGTGAAAACCGCAAACTCTCGACTAAAATCTGCCTAATCGACCCGCATTTTTACTCATCAACGAGGAGAATTATACCAAATCAGGAGTGAAATCCATATTTTGATGAATAATCTCCTCTATTTTATTTAAAATCAAAGGGAAGTTGTCAAGCCAGAGGGTGAAACCCTAACCTTGACGGCTTGTCCACGATTTTACAAAAACTCTCACCAAAGCCTCGACGGACTCCAACGACCTGAACTCACAATGTAGCTGGAGGGATGTGCGCCGGATGCCCAAGAATCGAGGTAGAGGCCCTATCCTGAAAGTCAGAATGTGTACGACAGATCCTTGAGAATAGTCGAATCGCTTTGGGTAGTCAATGTCTAATAGCCGCAGACAATCTATTTCTCGAATTTTTATGTGTTTCGATTCCGAGCCCACAACAGCTGACTCTGATGATTCGTTGATTTTGTGTGTTTTATGTGTATTTACCTGTTTACGTGTTTAAATTTTTGGAAGACTTATTCGATTTCTTTGCTCTCACTACGATCGACACACACAACTCGCGTTGCTCTTATATCTCAAAACGTTAACAAATCGTTACTGCTATAAGGAAACACTGTACGCAGTAATGCTCGCTATGCCATACGCTTAAACCATACTAATCGCTGTGATTAAACGCGATTGCTATATTCGAAAAATCGCAGGCTTTGAATGATAGGTTTCTGTATTCTGACTGCCTCTATGACTAAATGCGTATGTGCTTCTGTGCCCTACGTGCCTACGTGCTTATATGCTTATGTGCTATCGTGTTTATATGAATATGTGATTTAGTGCTATGTAATTATGTAACTATGCGACTATGTTTCTGAGCTTTAGTAAGTACTAGACGTGTGAGGTGAGATTCGACTATGACGTGTCTGAGACCTATGACAATGTCTATTGCAGACAATGTCAACTGGACATCAGGATCTCGGCGCCCATCACTTTCTCGCCAAGAAAAGAGAGACAAACGTCTTGCTGCTATCATCGCCAAACAAGTAGCAAAAGCTGTGAGTGATGTCTATGAGAACGTCAGCAAATCATCTGAGGAATCGAGAACCAAAGCTCCTAAAGCTGCCCCCAAAGCTGCTTTCAGTTTCAAGCAGTTCAAAGCTTGTGGGCCAAAGGAATTCACTGGCAAGGAAGGCCCTACAGCGTTGTTCCAATGGTTTGATTCCATTGAGGTTACTCTATGACAGAGCGGTTGTCCGGACGATCTTCGCACTCTCAACGCGACCGGCGTCTTCCAGTCCCGCCCACTAGACTGGTGGACGGCCGAGAGAAACAGGCGAGGAAACGATGCAGCCTATGGTCTATCGTGGGACGAACTCAAGGAGGTCATGCTGGAAGAATTTTGCCCTCCTCATGAACGCCAGAAGTTGGAAGATGAATTCTTGCACATAAAGCAAAAGGATGGCGAAAACGCTGCTCTAACTGTTCGATTCAAGCAGCTCAGTATCATCTGCCCTGATCAGGTGAAGACTTTTGACATGGCAATCAAGAAGTATATCCGAGCCCTGCCTGACTGTGTTGCAGATTTCGTGCAAGCGGCTAAGACTAAGACGATCGAGGAGACATACTTACTGGCGGCTGAAATCAACGAAAAGCGGGTCAAGGCTGGTGTCTGGGATAAAACCTCGAAGCACCTGCATCAAGCTACCACCGCTCCAACTACCGAAACCACAGCTGTTCAACCTCGAAGTCCTCACGTCGAAAGAAGAAGAACAACAACAGCAGCTCCAGCAACAAGAACTGCGCAGTCACAACCACTGCTGCTCCTCTCTAGGCCGTACCGGCCCAGCAGCAGCCCCATCATCGTCCAGCTCCAACTACTTATGCACCAACAGCAAAGCGTGCATACACAGGTCCCCACCCGGTTTGCCCAACATGCTCTTATCATCATCCGGTGGGTCTTGCCTGTCGTTTCTGCGCTCACTGCAACATGTACGGCCACTTCACTACCAACTGCCATACAGGTCCCCGCAACACCCCAGCTCAAGCCACTGCTCATCAAGCTCTGCTCCCGGCTCCGCAAGGCCATCAAGTAACTCAGGCACCCGCGGTCAACGCCCGAGTTTGCTTCGCATGTGGTGACCCCAACCACTTTGCGAACATGTGCCCCAACAGGGTCGTGAAGCAGGAGTCCCAGCAACACCAGCAGCAGCAGCCTCAGCAGCAGCAACAAGCCGCACGCGCCAGAACCTTCAACATCAACGTGCGCCAAGCCCAGACCGACAACAACGTGGTCAATGGTACGTTCCTTGTGAATGGTATTTATGCATCGTGTTTGTTTGATACTGGAGCCGATAATTGCTTTGTGTCATTCGAATTTGAAAAGCTCCTTAGTCGTAAGCGCTCCTACCTACCCTCGTCATTCGATGTTGAAGTCGCTACCGGAAGAACTGTCACCGTCAATTCTGTTCTTCGTGATTGTACTCTTGAGCTCAACAATCACATCTTCCCGATCGACCTTTTTCCGATGCAACTCGGAAGCTTCGACGTCATAGTAGGCATGGACTTTCTTCGCGAAAACCATGCTGAAGTTGTATGCTTCGACAAGATGATTCGATTCTCGCTCGCGAATGGTGACTTACTGTGTGTTTATGGCGAAACTGTTTCGAAGGGTCTCAAGCTCATGTCGTGTGTCCAAGCTTGCAAGTATCTCCGCAAGGAATACAGAGCTTTCTTGGCCAACATTGTAGTAGTGGAGAAGGAAAAGAAAAGGAAGACAGAAGTCAAAGACGTTCCTGTGGTCCGTGAATTTCCTCAGGTGTTCCCTGATGATCTTCCTAGACTACCGCCAAGTCGTGATATCGACTTCCGTATCGACCTCATTACTGGAGCCAATGCTGTTGCCAAAGCCCCTTATCGACTCGCACCGTCCGAAATGCGTGAACTCTCGAATCAACTCTAGGAATTACTTGAGAAAGGCTTTATTCGCCCGAGCACCTCTCCTTGGGGTGCGCCAGTCCTCTTCGTCAAAAAGAAGGATGGGTCGTTCAGGATGTGCATCGACTACCGGGAATTGAATAAGCTAACCATCAAGAACCGCTATCCCCTGCCTCGCATCGATGATTTGTTTGATCAGCTACAAGGTGCTACGTGTTTCTCAAAGATCGATCTCCGTTCAGGTTATCACCAGCTACGTATTCAAGAGGAAGATATAGCCAAAACTGTTTTTTGCACCCACTACGGACACTACGAGTTCGTTGTCATGCCGTTTGGCTTAACCCACGCACCCTCGGTCTTCATGGATCTGATGAATCGCGTGTGTAAACCATATCTTGACCGTTTCGTCATCGTATTCATCGACGATGTCTTGATCTATTCCAAATCGAAAGCCGAACACACCCAACATCTACGTTTAGTGCTCGAACTACTCCAGGGGAACCAACTCTATGCCAAGTTCTCAAAGTGTGAATTCTGGTTGGAGAAGGTTCAGTATCTGGGTCACATTGTTAATAGTCAGGGTATTCACGTCGATCCTGCAAAGATTGAAGCAGTTAAGAGTTGGATTACGCCAAAGAACCCGTCTAAAGTCCATTCTTTTCCCGGACTAGCGGGCTATTATCGACGATTTATCGAAGGACTCTCAAAGATCGTTGTGCCGCTTACCGCTCTTACACATAAAGACAGGTCTTTTGTTTGGGGAACTAAACAAGATTCTGCTTTCCAAACCCTCAAGCATATGTTTTGCAATGCTCCTGTTCTCACATTGCCCGATGGAAACGACAGTTTCATTATCTATTGTGATGCTTCCAACCTCGGTCTTGGTTGTGTTCTTATGCAACGAGACAAGGTTATAGCTTACGCTTCTCGTCAGCTCAAAATCCACGAGAAGAACTATACAACCCATGATCTCGAGCTAGGCGCGGTTGTTTTTGCATTAAAGATTTGGCGACACTACCTGTACGGTACAAAGTGTACGATAATCACCGATCATAGGAGCCTACAACATATCTTTGATCAGAAGGAACTCAATATGCGTCAACGCCGATGGGTAGAACTTCTCAACGATTACGACTGTGAGATTCGTTATCACCCAGGCAAAGCAAATGTCGTTGCCGACGCTCTCAGCAGACGGAGTTATTTGCTCAGCATTCGCAATACGCAAGCCCAATATGATCTCGAAGCCCTTATCCGCGAAGCCCAACATTCCTGTTTGAATGAACGCACTTTGAAGAGGGAACGAATCTATCATGATGGAGCTCAATTGGTGAATAAGTCAAATGGGATTTTCTATTTTCTGGACCGAATTTGGATCCCTAAGCGGACCGAACTGTGGAAGATTTTGATGGAAGAAGCCCACAAATCCCGGTATTCTATTCATCCCGGTGCCGATAAAATGTACCAGGATTTTCGTTACAAGTACTGGTGGCCGGGCATGAAAAGGGATATCGCTCTCTACGTTGGGAAGTGCCTGACTTGTGCAAGGGTCAAGGTTGAACATCTAAGGCCCTCTGGCTTACTCGAGCAACCCCCAATCCCTATGTGGAAATGGGAGAGTATAGCTATGGACTTCATAACAAAGCTTCCGCACACGTCATCAGGTCACGACAGCATTTGGGTTGTTGTTGATCGTTTAACCAAATCCGCCCACTTTCTGCCAATACGAGAAGACTACAAGGTGGAACAATTAGCCCGGATCTACACCAACGAGATCATTTGTAATCATGGGATGCCTCGTGACATCATCTCTGACCGTGATGTTCGGTTTACCTCGCGATTGTGGGAAACGTTTCAAGCTGCTCTTGGTACTACGCTTAACCTGAGTACCGCATTCCATCCTCAAACCGACGGCCAGACTGAGAGAACGATTCATACTCTTGAAGACATGCTCTGTTCGTGTGTCATAGACTTTGGTGGTAATTGGGACAAATACCTGCCGTTAGTCGAATTCTCGTATAACAACAGTTATCATGCCAACATCCAAATGGCCCCATCCGAGGCTTTATATGGAAGAAGATGTCTTTCGCCTATCGTATGGCATGAAATCAGTCACTCGCAATTAACCGGTCCGAAGCTATTGCAAGAAACGACTGACAAAATCCTCCAAATTCGAGACAACTTGTTGAAAGCTCGAAGTAGACAGAAAAGTTATGCCGATAGACGACGCGAGCCCCTTGAATTTGACGTTGGCGACTACGTATTCCTAAAGGTATCACCTTGGAAGGGTGTGGTCAGATTCGGCAAGATAGGGAAACTAGCGCCTCGATATGTTGGACCTTTTAAGATTCTAGAAAGGATCGGAAAAGTCGCCTACAAACTCGAACTACCGGAGGAACTTAGTATTGTCCACCCGACTTTCCATGTGTCAAACCTCCGAAAGTGCCTGGCTGAGCATGACTTAATTGTACCTCTCGACGACCTCCGAATAAACGAAACACTGCACTTCGTGGAGAAGCCTGTTGAAATCATGGATCGCCAAACCAAGCAGCTCAGACGCTCGCGCATTCCTATTGTGAACGTCCGATGGGAAGGCAAACAAGGCGCAGAGTTCACCTGGGAACTCAAAAGCGATATGAAGGCGAAGTATCCGCAGTTGTTTGAAGGAACTTGTTCTAGAGAGTGAAAGTCTAGAAAGAGAAAGTTCTCCATGGTGATTCACGGTGTTGTGCAACTTCCAGCTTAATTTCGAGACGAAATTCCCTAAACAAGGGGAGGCTGCAACACCCCGTGTTTCGAAAGTCAAAGTCAAAGTCAAGATTGAAGTCAAAGGAAGAAAAGATCACTAATTGCGATCTGTCACTCCTTGATTAATTACTGTTTTGACTTCTTTGACTGTTGTTAGCCTATTTTGAGTTTTTACGATAGTTGTATTATGTGGAGTAATTAGTTAAAATCGAAGTAATCAAATTGTTTAACGCCACGAACCGCTTTACGACTGTGAGTAATAGGAAGTAACAATGCGATAAAGTTAATTAGACGCAAATCGAACTAATCTAATCATCATCGCGCTCACAAACTCGAATATACGCATTTTGGGTTACTGTTATACGTGTGTGTGTGTGCCTTATGTGTTACTTGTGCATGTTTAATTTACGTTATGTGTGTGATAATCAATCGAATCGCAATCGAAACTCAATCGCAATTGAACTCAATTGAAATCGAATCATGATAATTAGTGGAGAAAGGATAGTGCTCGATATGAGTGATTGGGATTAAAAGTAATTTGAATAGGAAACTCTATCGCATTCGTATCAATCGCAATCGAAATCGAAATATCGAAAATCGTCGCGCCGAACACTCGAATCAGGCAAGTGATCGATCAGGCTACCAGCCGATTGACCAGCCGGCCGATCGGACTGCTGTTCGATCGAGCTACCTGGCCGATCGGCCAGCCTTTTCCTCTTTTGGCATCCTATAAATACCCCTTGTCACTCTCCAACTTACTACTTTTGGCAAGTGACGTCCGACCAGCTCGTGCTCCTCACCTTTTCTCAGATTTCTCTCGATTCCGGTAAGATCTCGTCCTAAATCTTGTACTTTCTTGATCTACACGCACTCCTACACCTTTCTATCTTTTAGATCTTAACTTTTAACCATGAAATCATCAAGATTCAAGGTATTCTAGGATGATGTCATCATGTGTTCTAGAAGAACTTCATATTTTGGCCTCAATCTGTAACACCCGTCTAATTACTACTCGAATTTAACAATAATTCATAAGAATTATATAAAAGATGACCCTTTTTTTAAACATAAGTTCTAAAGATAAAATCTTTTTTTTTAGGTAACAAACATTAGTCAACTACCGACTAATTTAAACATTCATGAATTGTTTTAAAAACTGGTTACATCATAAACATTGTCTAAACAAGGTTAAGTTTAACGCGGAAGCTTCAAAAGTTCGTGTTCGGTTCTTCAAAAGATACTTGATCATCGTCCACCTACTAGTAATACCTGAAACTGGAGATTTTAAACAAATCTTAGCATTAAGATTCTTAGAAATATTTCTTAATCGAAACTACGCTTAAAACGGATTCGATTAGCTAGGATATAAAAGAATTAGACACAAATGTTTAAGGTCTACCGTAACTTACGGTACCACCGTAAGTTACGGTGGTTGCTGAAAAACCCAGATCTGCCGTAAGACAGTAAAGGACTCCCGTAAGTCTTTTTATGTCTACCGTAAGTTACGGTACCACTGTAACTTACGGTGTTCCCTGTAAGTTCATGATTTGTTTGTTTGTTTGATTCGGCTAAACCAAATCCTCGGATATCTCGTTCTATCAAACCATTATGTTAATTTCTCGCATTCTATTATGTACTTTATCAATTAAGACAAAGGCCAGTTAACTATATTACGAAACATTTGCCACGCATAAATTGATTATTCGACCCGTCCTAACTTTACTCATTTCACTATCATATAACTAGGAAGCTATGGCACTTTATACCCAACATCCGGGGCTTGTTATCACCCGCATTTCTTTACCGATCTCATGGCTTAATGCTCTTGTGATTGTTATCGCCTTTTCACTCTCTAAAACACTAGTACAATAATTTACACCATAATTCAACCCGTTTGGTTTGTCGAGTGAATTCCATCACTTCTTAGACTTACCAAAGGGTTTCAATTTCACTATTTCGACATCATACCTATTTCAACTATTTCTTTTGACCCGTTTGGTTTGTCGAGTGAATTCCATCACTTCTTAGACTTACCAAACGCAACTATTTTCGCCATAACAACATTAGACTTATTTACAACTAGGCTTATCTACGTAAATGTAACGAGACGACAAGTCGCATACCTTTAGAGCACACCCTTCAAACGCGTATCCGCTCCGGCTTGTCCGCTTGACGATCCAGATTCTTTGCCTAAAGAGTTCAATTCACAATCAACTTAGAACTCTTTACATAATCATTAACGCATAATTCTCTATAATAATCAAATCTGCGTTTTCATCTGATTTTTAACATTTTAATCCCCGCTTAGGCATTTTAACAAACACCTAGCGGGTCAGCTTTTTTACATCATCAAAATCAAGTTCATGACTTGTAATAATTATCTAAATCAACTTCAATTAGTCACATTTACACATGTTTTAACTTCCAAATTTCAGAAAGTACCTCATAAAACTCAGATTACACTAGAACAAGAATCATGATCTTAGTGTTACCAAGTTTCTACAGCTTATTAATCACCTACAATGGTGATTATGAACCCTACAAGTATCATGCAGGATTTTGACAAGAATCAACTAGGTTTATCCCTAAACATCATACTTTTTCTGAAATCACTTTCTATGATCAAATTACACTGGAATAATCATTCTAAACCCTAGTGTTCATCATTATCTTGTAAAACCCATAACCCACCTTCAATGTGTTCATGGGATTTCCTGAATTTGGACATGATTTCACATGTAGTTGTCTAGGTTTTACTTCTAGACACCATCTCATCACTAAGCTAACCAAATCGCAAACATGCATCATCTAATTTCAGATTTCCCAATTTCATGAGAATTTCAAACAGAGAATTAACACCAAATTTTACATACCTTGTAACGCTCTTGTGATGAGGATCACTAATCTATGTTCGGATTTTGATTTGGACTGAGTTTGATCCTTCAATTTAGAGATTTATGCTGAACTAGGGTTTTGTTGGAGCTTGGGGTCGCCCCTGCTCTCTGGTCGATCTCCACCAAACACAGACCAAATGTGTTTGTGTTTTATTTATTTAGATTTTATTAATATTAGTTTCATTTTGAACACACTTGGTCCCTAAACTTTCCTTTGGTTCAATTTTAGTGTTTTAACCCATTTGTAGGTTACTACAAGGCTTTCACCTAACTGGGTTATTTTAAATCCTAGTTAGTTAACTGGTTTATTTATTCACTTTATAATAAACGAATAGATAATTTGCATTTTTCGGGGTGTTACAAGTCCACCCCCTTAAGAGGGTTTCGTCCCCGAAACCAAAGTACGTACCAAATAACGTAGGGTAGAGACGTCGCATCTCCTCTTCGGACTCCCACGTAGTGTCCGAGCCCTTTCTATGCTCCCTCTTGATCCGATCGGACAGGCTGTCCGATCCAGCTGCCTAGCTGATCGGCGAGCCTTTTCCTCTTTTGGCATCCTATAAATACCCCTTGTCACTCTCCAACTTACTACTTTTGGCAAGTGACGTCCGACCAGCTCGTGCTCCTCACCTTTTCTCAGATTTCTCTCGATTTCGGTAAGATCTCGTCCTAAATCTTGTACTTTCTTGATCTACACGTACTCCTACACCTTTCTATCTTTTTGATCTTAACCTTTAACCATGAAATCATCAAGATTCAAGGTATTATAGGATGACGTCATCATGTGTTCTCGAAGAACTTCATGTTTTCGCCTCAATCCACCAAGAATAACTTAGATCTAACCGATTTCCACATAAACAAACAAAGATCTTCCATAGATCTAAACATATTCGCGGTGAAAGGGATTGAAAGATGGTTTTCCAACCTTCTTTCAACTCTTTTACACTCAATGCCTTCAAAACCGATAGAAACGGAGCTTGTGCCGACTTGCTAATCATTCCGGTGGTTACGTGGCCCAAGATCCGGATTCTATCCACGAAGTTCACCGATTTCGGGTTAAACATTAAACACCGTCTCGAACCGTTCACCAACCGAATTTGGGTGATTCTTGTCCGATCAGGAGAACCAAGTAATGACGAGGTTCCTGTTGTTTGACTCGTTGTCAAAATACTTCGATAAAACGACAAACAATCAAGACAACCAAGTGTTAGATGAACAGGCCGACCAGGACAAGGCACTGTCCGATCAGACTGCTGTCCGAACGGACAGCCAGCTGAATGGACAGATAGCCGAATGACTGGCCAGCCGATCGGCTAGCACAAGGGTCCCACACTTAATCAACCTATTTGAAGTTTGAGTATTGAACGAACTACTGTCCGATCGGACTGCCATCCGATCGGATTACTCTTCGGATCATGAGATACTTGACTTTAAATACTTAATCGACTTTTCAACATGTTCGACGCACGGAAATGCCACCCGATCGAACTACTGTCCGATCGAGTGACCTCTTGCTGAGGACATGTTCTTCACTGAAGTACCAACCGATCGGGTCACCGGCCGATCGAACGATCGTCTGATCGACCGACCTGAAAGGTAAAGATACTTCAATGTTTTCAAATACTACAACAAAAACTTCAAAAGTCAACCATCATACACAAATACATTCTACTCAAAGGAAGAAACAATCCACTCGAACAACCATCCGATCGTACTCCCGTCCATCCGAACAACTGTCCGAACGGATTGTCAACCGCACGGTCAGCCGTCCGATCGGACTACCGTCCGATCGACCAGCTGTCCGATCCATCGACACTTGTTTTCGTTTTCCGCGTTGCTTATCGTTATACTATCGAACTGTTCAGGCTAACCTTACTCTCAAGCGCTCCCTTCAATCCATCAACCGCTGTGAGTATACTCGATCCCTTTTTGCTTTATGCACTTTTGGGGGTTACATACGTTACTTATACTAAAACAAATCAAACACACTACGCAATACTTTTAAACGCTAACCGTTACCGCATGTTATACGTGACTTAATGAATGCTTGTTTGTTATGTTTACACATGGAATGCTGTCTACCTGCCTTAACGATGATAGTACTATAGTTTGGACTCAGCACCCGCTCATGCGGGGGTGGTTAAGGACAATTATTTGCATGGATTACAGTGGTGATCATGTATTACGAACTGCCTCGGCAGTCAGCCCGTAGTCATTGGTATCGATAGATCCGTGTTGATAATTAACATGCTTCGTTTTCCGCTGTGTACGTGCTGGTTATGCGTAAACAATTTCGAACTCTATATGCTATTATCAAACTTGTATACTCGCCTTTACACTATGTGTATTGACTTTTATTTTAACGTATGTGACAGGTATTTAGGGTGCTTATCTGTAGGGAAGCGAGGCTAGAATAAAGCTCTAGAGGCCAGAATAGTTGTCTGTAGTAATTTAATCAAGGGTCTCTAGAAGCAGATAAACAATTGCTATATTTAAATCTGAGTTGTCGGAACAGAATTAATTGCCTAGATTTGGTCTGTAATAATTTGCTTACTATTTGAGACATGGTATGGGACGTGTTATTTTAAATTAAATAGTAATGATAATTGTTATGGAAACTTTGGACAATCTGTTTCGCTCAGTGCCGCGCCCCGATGATTCCGCCATCGGTTGGGGTGTGACACCCACCTCTTGAGCTCAAAGAACTTCCAAAAGGTTTGGAATATGCTTTTCTAGACAAAGATGGTAAATCACCTGTAATTATTTCGTCTAAGTTAAGTAGTGTAGAAAAAGAAAAATTAATTAAACTCTTGAAAAAACACAAAAATGCGATCACATGGAAGCTTGTAGATATTAAAGGAATAAGTCCTTCCATGAGCACGCACAAAATTTTAATGAATGATGACTACAAATCGGTAATACAACCACAACGTCGAGTAAATCCAAATGTACAAGAAGTGGTTAAAAACGAAGTCATCAAATTACTTGACGCCAGACTTATTTACCCTATCTCCGATAGTCCTTGGGTAAGTCCCGTCCAAGTAGTTCTAAAGAAAGGAGGTATGACGGTAATAACTAACAAGAAAAATGAATTAATACCAACAAGAACCGTCACAGGATGGAGGGTATATATAAATTATAGACGGTTAAATGAAGCAACAAGGAAAGATCACTTTCCTTTGCCCTTCATTGATCAAATGTTAGAAAGATTATCCGGCCATAAATTTTATTGTTTCTTGACTGGTTTTTTAGGTTGCTTTCAAATCCCGATAGCACCCGAAGACCAAGAAAAGACAACATTCACATGTCCCTATGAAACTTTTGCTTATCGACGCATGCCATTCGGTCTATGTAATGCCCCCGCAACCTTCCAACGTTGCATGGTGGCCATTTTCCATGACATGATAGAAAAGATAATGGAAGTCTTCATGGACAACTTTTCTATCTGTTGGTGCACTGATGTTTGTTAACTTCGTCTTTATCGAGTCTTGTATTGTATTTGATAGATCAGGGCACGGAAATCGAGAAATCAGTATTGAAGGGTAATTTCACTTGAAATGGACTTAATGTTATTTCAAACGGAATTAGAGGTTTCATGCGAAATTACTAATTCCGCACAGAATTAGATAATTCCGTATGAACATGTAATTCCGCTTGAGTTAACTCCGCACGGAATTAAGTCTTGCTTGTTCTGTTTCAAGCGGAATTAGTTCCCTATAAATACTGAACTTGTTTGTGTCATTTGGAACGGAATTAGATCAGTGTTTTCAGAGCCAAGGTGCTGCCGGATTGTCATTTGAATTGTAAAAGCTTTGGAAATAAATAAGAGAAGATAATTAGGAAGTATAAAGTTGTGTACACATCGATATCATTGATTCCGCCTTTGATATTGATTCTGAACTCTTCAGATTGACTCGTTAGGGTCACACGACGATCCAACAAGTGGTATCAGAGCTCAGGACGAGGAGTTCATACCAATTCAGCTTGATTTCATCGGATTCTCTCACTTCTACTCTTTCTTTTCTGAATTGAACAAGATTTAACGGACAGAATGGCTTGATTTTCACATGTAATAAGCGAAAAATAGTTTTAACTAATCCTTGAAAGAATTGGACAAAAATTCGATCTAAATTTGATAAAACGTGTAATTCCGCTTCAAAAACTGTTCGGACAAAATGATATCAGCATAATTCCGTTTGAACTGGATCTTAATTCCACACGGAATTAGCTATATTGGCTTAATTTCGCTTGAAAGTGCTATTGATTTCACATGGAATCAAATTTCGTTTGAAGAGTTCAAACGAAATTACTAATTTCGCTCCAAAAGACTTAATTCCGTTTGAAATTGACTTAATTCCACACGGAATTAAATTCTGTTTGGTAATCTCGTTTGAAACACCTATTTCCGTTTGAAAACCATATTTCGTGTGAACAAGTTAATTCCGTTTGAGGTATTCCGCTTGAACTGATTCCGTTTGAAACTACTTTTCAAAATTTCAAAAATTTTTCTAAGTGTTTGTTAACTGTTTCAGGTACTTGAAAGATGGTTGATTTCATGAATCCATTTAGTGATGTGTTTGCTTTTACCAGTGGTTCGGGAGATGGCACATCAAATAACACGAGTGAAACTACACCAACACCGAGTGCAAAGAAAATTCTTTCTGATGCTATGAGTGTAGACAGTGCATATGGAACATACAATAAGCCGCCCAAGTTGATGGCAATTGAAGATTACAACAGGTGGGCTACAAGATTTGAAGAATGGCTTAAAGCGTTTGCATATCCCAGTTGGAAAAGTTTGAAAAATGGTTTTGATTTGGGGAGAACAGATTATGAAAATTTAGAAGAAAATCAAATAGAAAGATATGTTGCTGAACAAAAGTGCATTGCTCTGCTTCACCAATCTGTCAGAGATGACATTATCTCACTGATTGAGTACAAAGATTCGAGAGATCTTTGGGAAAAATTAAAAATAAAAGGTGTTGGTAGTGCTGAGATAGTTAAAAACAAAAAGAAATTGTTAAGAAAAGAGTTTGATTTGTTTGGTTGTTTAAAGAACGAGTCTGTTTCCAAGATGATTGAAAGATTCGGGCATTTGAAGATGGAGCTTGCAACACATAACATCATTTTCACTCAAGAAGAGTTGGTTGACAAATTATTTGATTCTCTACCAAATGAACAAGACTGGCAATACTTTGCCTTGATGCTGAAGAACACAATCAAGTCGACTGATTTGACAGTGGATCTGCTTATCGAAAGACTGGAAAGTGTAAGACCCTAGTTACTATTTAACGGTTTTACATGTAAATACCAACAATTAGATGTGTAGTTAAGACTACACATACTATAAAAATACGGGTTTATTAAAACTTTTACAAATAATAAGTTGTTCAACATAACGTGATCGAATCTGCCGTTTAAAATTTAAGATGAGGCAACGTGCGGAAGCATGTATCTTTATCGTGTTCGGTTCTTCGTTGAGCTTGATCGTCTTCCGGCATCCAAAATGTACCTACATTTCATAAACATGAAATGCTTTAGTCATACGGGGTTTAAAACTTGATCAAATGGGTTCGCAAAACAAAACTCAACAAGTAGCCACTGGGCATTCAGGGGCTGCGTAAGCCAGTTGAAATCTACCGTAACCATTTCAGTCGTTACCCTAAGTTACGGTAGCTACCGTAACTTACGGTAGCTTCTGCATTATTCTTGCTGCCTTGCTGTTTTGACCCATTCACGTACAAATCAAACAAACGGGTTTATATGCTCCCTAAACTCATGAAATTCATAATTTTATTATCTCCTATCATATTAGGTTTAAGTTACGAGTTTCTTACATACTTAAAACCCGTTTATGCTCAAGTGCTTATTTTGACCCGTTAAGGGTATATAAGCACTTTCAAACCTAAAATCGCATTCGATTGCTTCTAGCATTTCATTACCACATTTATCATCATATAATCTTCCACCACAATGTATTTATGGTGGGTTTAATGTGGTGATCTATATAAACCAAATTTTACCTCTCGAATCATTATTTTAGGACAAAGACTCAAATAGTAACGTTTCACTAACGTATTACCTCTTTCAGCTTCTACACTTATTCTAAGTATTTATGAAATCATAAAACTTGTTTCCAAATAACCTTTCAGGGTTGTTTGCTCTGTTTAACTTATAAGGGCGTTTTAGTCCATCTTGGCCCTTCATTAACGATGAGGGATTACTGTAACATGTTTGACCCATAAGCCCTCTTTTTAAATATGATTTTATTTGAAAGGTCACTAGGCCTTTCAAACGTAATGACCATAGTTTGTAACATTCGGTTTACCTAATTAAATAACCAAAATCTATTTTAGACTCCAATTAACTCTCATTAAACCTTACGTTTAAATGGGAGTTTTCCTATTATGCGTACCTGGCTCGGATCATTATATTGACCCATTTAAATACCTTGCCTCAATAGCCGCTAAGTAATAGCGATGTAAATAACCACTCGATAATTATTTCTGTAATCATGCAACTCAACAAACCATTAGTTGATATTGTCAAAAAGTGATATTTTCACCTTTTGACCCGTTTGGTCTAAATGACCAATTATATTAGCGAGATGAAGCTTATTGCCATCTCGTCTACACGACTCGCTCCGGTTTACACCGCGCGGTCATTTTAATTGTAAACCACCTCTTAACGCTTTTTGGCCTATTAAGGCTTACGAAATAAGTATCTTTCAAAACCAACAATTATTGTCAACGAGTGACCAAATTACAATTTTACCCTTATTGGTTATCATGATTTACCTTATATGATAACCCTTAAAAGTACATGTTTCATTCGTCATAATATGATTGAATTACCGATTTAACTCATTTTAACCATCAATATGGTTTCTTATCCTATTTGGTTATCTTGTTCCGTACAACTACACGCCGGAACACCATATCTCAATTAGGCATTTGTCTTATTCGTAATCAATATGACAAAAGAACATTTTAAATACATGACTAGTGTAAGCTATACTTACCTTGCATCCGAATTATGCTTTTCCTCCATCCTTGATTTGTTTGACCCGCTTCCTTTCCAAGCTTCCACCTAGCTTGTTAAGCGTCAAAACTATCATGTAAATTTCCACAAGGTGGTTAGATTAGTCATTCAAGATCATAACCTTTACGCCTTATGACACTTTATACTACTTTTCTTACCGAACTCTATTATAGGTCGGTTTGACTTCCTAAGAGTCAAGCCGCCTTTTAGCATGTGAAATTGAGCAACTAAGTTTAACAAACTTATGTTGGCGTTCCGCCCTTTACTCGATGGCTCTATTCTTAGGCCACCAATTGACCTAATATTTATTCCGAGTTCATGCTATTTTAACACTAAGTTATCTTAGCTCTCAATTATTAACGTCACATTATTCTTTCATTACCCAAAAATCTACGGGTTTTCATCTATAGATGAAACCCGTTTCACCCTGTCATTAGGCATTTATCCAAATACTTATTCTAATCAAGTTCTATCTACGAACTAGTAGGTACCCAATTTCACTTAAGCATTTTATCGAACACCTTATGGGCGAAATTCGTATACTTCTTTTATCAAGTTCATGGTTATTGTTTTAACCAAGTTTTAACATCGAATTCAGCCCTCTATGTCTAGTGTATATAGACATCATCCAGAACTATTATTACAACAATAATTTCACATAATTATCATCACTTTTCAAGTGTTCATCATAGTACCATAAAACCCACTTATCACCTACAAGGTCATTAGTTAAATCTCTAGTTTTATGGCACTATTTTACTAAATTCACATCTAGGGTTCGTTCCTAGATTCATAGAAATCACAATTTCACTATAACATTCATATATCATACAAGAATTCACTCATGCATGACTATCAAATTTCACATGTATCATCAAACATCGAAATTCAACATACCTTATTATCCCCTAAGCTTGGTGATCATGATTTTATCAAAAGCCCCAATTTCCCGGCTCGATTTCTCTTTGATTTTGGCAAATTTCGTGAGTTAGGGTTCTTGAAGAGAACCACTCTTTCTTCTCCTGTATATATCGACCAAACACACACATATGTGTGTGTTTTGGTGTTTTTAAGTTTTAATTATAAAACTTGTTTCCAATTGCCCACTTTTAGTCCCTCAAAGTTTTATTTCGATCAATCCAAGCTACAATCCGCTATTTATAACTTAATCACATATTATTAACTAGGTTAATTATTCCTAGTTAATTTAATGGGTTCGGGAAGTCATAACCCGTCTTAGTTTATGTCCCGTTAACACGGGCCTTTTTATATACTTTGTTTTCTCAAGGTATTTATCCTCCTTAAAATCTTTTATTCACTTTTTATTTAATATTAGGATTATTTATTTAAATCCTAATATTTACCGGGTTACTTTTACCGCTAATGGTATTTTACCCATCTTTTAGTATTAATGGGGTTCGATTACCAAACCCGTTTTCGGGGTGTTACTAGTCTATCCCCCTTAAAGAGGTTTCGTCCCCGAAACCTTTCTTACCTAACACTTTAACCATTTGTTAGTATTACCATAAAAGCATGGTAATACCTTCTTGAATATAAAGTATGAGTGCCTTCATATAAAACGACGCAACTTAAAATAAGTTAATTTCGTTATTTCAACCGGTTCGATTAAGTTAGCGAAATCCATTGCTTTTATACTTTTAGACTCTTCATGAATCCATTATTTTAATCTGTTCGGGGTCTATAGTGAAATCTTTCACTTTTAAAATAACAACTTCTTTGTTCGTGAACTTATAGCTTTATGATCCCTCAAAATAAGTGATCAGTATTTTCTGTTAGTGAGGTCTCATGGGCCGTCACTTTATCTCTTGTATCTATATACCTTTGTTGTTTACTTGACCGGGTCGCCAAACGTTGGCCACTTAGTCACATAAGTTTATAAATTATGTTTATTCTACGTTACTCTTCGTAGTGAATAACGTATTAAGCAATTTCTTAATTTGAATTTTTGACCTTAACCGGTCTCACTAACTAGACTTATCAGCCCAGTTACTTTATACCCATCACTCGGGTTATAATATGATTACTTCACATTACTTTTCTTGATCGTGATCGCGTTACGTCATGTTTTGGTTTATTCCAACCTTTCTTTATCGAAAACCTTTCTTTTCGAATGTATCGTATTGCACTTATCTGTGTCAAGACTTATATCTTTAATATTTACTATCTAAATTCCAATCAGAATTTAGGTTTATAAAAACGTTATTTCTTAAAATATATGTTTGGTGTCAGGGCACCTTGTTTATATTTACAAAATCATTTGGTTTCAAGTTTCAGATCTGTTAACCTTGACTGTAGTTCGTGACTGCAATCGTTTTATTTCGGATCATTATCCCGACTCTATGACTTTTCACGTCATTCATGCGTCGGTTCATCTTATGCTCTCCATTTTTGGGTTGCATATACTCATATTGGATCCTTTACCATTACTGGCTCATTATTCTTTTGCGTTTAACTCTACCATTATCCGGCTTGCGCTTACCATTATCCTTTACCATTACTGGCTCAGCATTTGACCCGTTCAACTAAAAAAAATAGTTGAACATAATTTATCAAAATTTCTATTTACATCATCTTGTCGTCTTTTAGTTATGACTCAAAGCCCGAGTCTCTTAACTTTCCATCCGAGTTCCCGTTTCTCGGTCTACGCATGTGTTTAATTCTTACCCATCAACCGGGTGTTTTACCGAAGTCGTTATTATTGCAACCCTCCCGGTATGCATTAGGACCTTGTTTCATTTTTATATTCCGACTTTGTCCTCAAGTTTGACGTTTCACAAAAATGACCCGTTTAGAGACATATTTGCATTTTCCGGGTTTGAGGGTAAGTACACTCGCTCCCAATGCATATCTTAATCATTTTACATGTTTGCATCCTCCAGGTTCGAGTGTAAGTACACCCCCTCCCAATACATGTCTAAATCATTTTACATGTTTGCATTTTCCGGGTTCGAGTGTAAGTACACCCCCTCCCAATACATGTCTAAATCATTTTTCATGTTTGCATTTTCCGGGTTCGAGTGTAAGTACACCCCCTCCCAATACATGTCTAAATCATTTTTCATCAATCTTTGTCCCTTCACTCGGGCTCATTATCCTAATGTAATACGCTTCCGTCACCCGGCTGTGCGTTTACATTATTATCAAATATTTTGCTCATTTGATTCTTTTGGGTACTTTTTAATTTGTCCCATTCACCCCGTCCTTACTACATCAGATATAAGCATGTCCATCATAAAAAGTTCATGGTACCACGTGCTCACCACTTACTTGGCCAGAGTAAGCGATCAGTACCTGGTATACATGACCCTTTTATAATTTTCACATTACACCCCATGTAAGTAATGCCTCTATTAGTTTCTCTTGGAAACAGTATCCCGGATAGATTTTCTATTCGGGTTTTTCCAAGTTTTTAATCTACATATGCAACTTTCAATCTCTACGTAATTGTTGCATATTACTATTTATGCAATTAAATTTAAAGTGTGCACCTGGTAATGCTTGCCCTAACGGGCTTCTCTTGCCATTAACCTTGTTTGCTATCACCACGCGATTTAGGTCCTTAGTGAGCATGTTCCTTGGACCATTCCTTTGTCAAATCCGCGATTTGTTAACTCTCGCTATCTCCATATGCGAGTGTCCTTCAACTAAAACATTTACAACAGTTAGTAATTTCGACATTAATGGATGCCCGTATTATAATACATGGCTTTTCTACTATACGCATCAACGCGTGTAATCTTGTTGACTAAATCTATTCTATATCGTTTTTATTGGTGTAACGTGTATTGCACGATAACTATGTGTGTTGTTCTCAATACTTTAATCATACTAAATCATTGTACTTACCGGGTTTGCGATCAAGCCTCGAACCGAACACTTTATTCTTTTAACCTTGAGCTCTGATTACCAACTTGTAAGACCCTAGTTACTATTTAACGGTTTTACATGTAAATACCAACAATTAGATGTGTAGTTAAGACTACACATACTATAAAAATACGGGTTTATTAAAACTTTTACAAATAATAAGTTATTCAACATAAAGTGATCGAATCCGCCGTTTAAAATTTACGACGAGGCAACGTGCGGAAGCATGTATCTTTATCGTGTTCGGTTCTTCATTGAGCTTGATCGTCTTCCGGCATCCAAAATGTACCTACGTTTCATAAACATGAAATGCTTTAGTCATACGGGGTTTAAAACTTGATCAAATGGGTTCGCAAAACAAAACTCAACAAAATAACTAGGCGCTACCGTAACTTACGGTAGCCACCGTAAGTTACGGTAGCCACCGTAAGTTACGGTAGCCACCGTAAGTTACGGTAGCCATTGGGCATTCAGGGGCTGCCGTAAGCCAGTTGAAATCTACCGTAACCATTTCAGTCGCTACCGTAAGTTACGGTAGCTACCGTAACTTACGGTAGCTTCTGCATTATTCTTGCTGCCTTGCTGTTTTGACCCGTTCACGTACAAATCAAACAAACGGGTTTATATGCTCCCTAAACTCATGAAATTCATAATTTTATTATCTCCTATCATATTAGGTTTAAGTTACAAGTTTCTTACATACTTAAAACCCGTTTATGCTCAAGTGCTTATTTTGACCCGTTAAGGGTATTTAAGCACTTTCAAACCTAAAATCGCATTCGATTGCTTCTAGCATTTCATTACCACATTTCTCATCATATAATCTTCCACCACAACTGTATTTATGGTGGGTTTAATGTGGTGATCTATATAAACCAAATTTTACCTCTCGAATCATTATTTTAGGCCAAAGACTCAAATAGTAACGTTTCACTAACGTATTACCTCTTTCAGCTTCTACACTTATTCTAAGTATTTATCAAATCATAAAACTTGTTTCCAAACAACCTTTAAGGGTTGTTTGCTCAGTTTAACTTATAAGGGCGTTTTAGTCCATCTTGGCCCTTCATAACGATGAGGGATTACTGTAACATGTTTGACCCATAAGCCCTCTTTTTAAATATGATTTTATTTGAAAGGTCAATAGGCCTTTCAAACGTAATGACCATCGTTTGTAACATTCGGTTTACCTAATTAAATAACCAAAATCTATTTTAGACTCCAATTAACTCTCATTAAACCTTACGTTTAAATGGGAGTTTTCCTATTATGCGTACCTGGCTCGGATCATTATATTGACCCATTTAAATACCTTGCCTCAATAGCCGCTAAGTAATAGCGATGTAAATAACCACTCGATATCTGTAATCATGCAACTTAACAAACCATTAGTCGATATTGTCAAAAAGTGATATTTTCACCTTTTGACCCGTTTGGTCTAAATGACCAATTATATTAGCGAGATGAAGCTTATTGCCATCTGGTCTACACGACTCGCTCCGGTTTACACCGCGCGGTCATTTTAATTGTAAACCACCTCTTAACGCTTTTTGGCCTATTAAGGCTTACGAAATAAGTATCTTTCAAAACCAACAATTATTGTCAACGAGTGACCAAATTACAATTTTACCCTTATTGGTTATCATGATTTACCTTATATGATAACCCTTAAAAGTACATGTTTCATTCGTCATAATATGATTGAATTACCGATTTAACTAATTTTAACCATCAATATGGTTTCTTATCCTATTTGGTTATCTTGTTCCGTACAACTACACGTCGGAACACCATATCTCAATTAGGCATTTGTCTTATTCGTAATCAATATGACAAAAGAACATTCTAAATACATGACTAGTGTAAGCTATACTTACCTTGCATCCGAATTATGCTTTTCCTCCATCCTTGATTTGTTTGACCCGCTTCCTTTCCAAGCTTCCACCTATCTTGTTAAGCGTCAAAACTATCATGTAATTTCCACAAGGTGGTTAGATTAGTCATTCAAGATCATAACCTTTACGCCTTATGACACTTTATACTACTTTTCTTACCGAACTCTATTATAGGTCGGTTTGACTTCCTAAGAGTCAAGCCGCCTTTTAGCATGTGAAATTGAGCAACTAAGTTTAACAAACTTATGTTGGCGTTCCGCCCTTTACTCGATAGCTCTATTCTTAGGCCACCAATTGAGCTAATATTTATTCCGAGTTCATGCTATTTTAACACTAAGTTATCTTAGCTCTCAATTATTAACGTTACATTATTCTTTCATTACGCAAAAATCTACGGGTTTTCATCTATAGATGAAACCCGTTTCACCCTGTCATTAGGCATTTATCCAAATACTTATTCTAATCAAGTTCTATCTACGAACTAGTAGGTACCCAATTTCACTTAAGCATTTTATCGAACACCTTATGGGCGAAATTCGTATACTTCTTTTATCAAGTTCATGGTTATTGTTTTAACCAAGTTTTAACATCGAATTCAGCCCTCTATGTCTAGTGTATATAGACATCATCCAGAACTATTATTACAACAATAATTTCACATAATTATCATCACTTTTCAAATGTTCATCATAGTACCATAAAACCCACTTATCACCTACAAGGTCATTAGTTAAATCTCTAGTTTTATGGCACTATTTTACTAAATTCACATCTAGGGTTCGTTCCTAGATTCATAGAAATCACAATTTCAATATAACATTCATATATCATACAAGAATTCACTCATGCATGACTATCAAATTTCACAAGTATCATCAAGCATCGAAATTCAACATACCTTATGATCCCCTAAGCTTGGTGATCACGATTTTATCAAAAGCCCCAATTTCCCGGCTCGATTTCTCTTTGATTTTGGCAATTTTCGTGAGTTAGGGTTCTTGAAGAGAAGCCCTCTTTCTTCTCCTGTATATATCGACCAAACACACACATATGTGTGTGTTTTGGTGTTTTTAAGTTTTAATTATAAAACTTGTTTCCAATTGCCCACTTTTAGTCCCTCAAAGTTTTATTTCGATCAATCCAAGCTACAATCCACTATTTATAACTTAATCACATATTATTAACTAGGTTAATTATTCCTAGTTAATTTAATGGGTTCGGGAAGTCATAATCCGTCTTATTTTATGTCCCGTTAACTCGGGCCTTTTTATATACTTTGTTTTCTCAAGGTATTTATCCTCCTTAAAATCTTTTATTCACTTTTTATTTAATATTAGGATTATTTATTTAAATCCTAATATTTACCGGGTTACTTTTACCGCTAATGGTATTTTACCCATCTTTTAGTATTAATGGGGTTCGATTACCAAACCCGTTTTCGGGGTGTTACAGAAAGCCATGAATTAGAGATCAAGAAATCCAGCAAAGTCAACAACTCATCTTATCAGCAGAATGTGGAGCTGTATTACAGAGGTAGTATGATCCCGAAGACGGTGTCTCCAAAAACAGGATTTTCTGTAGAAAGTTCAAACACAGTGAATCATGAAACTCCTAGCAGTGGCTATCATGGTGGTTCATCCTCAAATACTTCAAATCAATCTACACCAAAGAATCTGTTTCAATGCAACATTGCTGTGGATTTGAAGAATGGTCAGAATTTTAGTGAAGAATCTGCCAAACAATAGATGGTGTTTTTAGCGTCTGTGTTAGAATCATACGAAAGTCTCGTTGTAGGAAAGATAGGTAACACTAACCTAACAAAGGAAGACTACGATCAGATCGACCCTGAAGAGATGGAGTTGATCGATATAAGGTGGTGTATGGCTAGTGCAGTGAGAAGAGCACAGCGATTCATGGAGATTACTGGAAGACAGTCTATTGGTGGACCTTCTACCAAGTTGCTTTGACAAGTCAAAAGTCACATGCTTTAAATGTAAACAAAAAGGTCATTTTAAGCGTGAGTGCCGAAATTCTTACACTGATGATACTGCAAATCCTTTTCGAGAGGATTATTACAAAAGAGCAATTTATCATCAAAATAAAGCAGAACCTCCCAGGATGAAGCAGATAGAGGAGGCACCCAAAGAAAAATCCAAAGCACTTGCTGTTTTTCATGATGATGAAGGTTATGATTGGAGTGATGTTTTGCCTTAGGAAGACGCAGTTGGATATGCCTTACAGCAACAAATGTTCCTTTTAAAGATGCCAGATCTGAAGAAGTGAAGTATGTAAATAGGAAGGCAACAACTCAATTCATGAAAGGCAAAATCTATCGTACATGGATAGAAGCAAAGAACGCAAAGAGATGGGATCCTGATAGAGAATGTTATCTCGATCCTAATGGAAACATAGCTATTGATCCAGATACTGTTGATGTTGAAGTTCTCATGAAACAAATTGCTGATGAAGAAGAAGCCAGTCAAAGAATGTGGTGGGGAGGAGGAGAAGCTGATGAGAAAAAGAAAGAGACAGAAAAAGAATTGCAACCAAAGAAGATTGATGACGGAATTATTGATACGTCACAAGAATTCACCGCTGAAAACTTGAAGATGATGGCTGACAAAGTTCTAGCTGCGAAAGAACTAGAGGTAGTTTTTGGTTCTGGAACTGAGTCCAAAAACACGGTCAGTTCAAATGATGTACATGAGTCAGGTAAGAAGATTAAATCTAAGAATGACTGCAAAAATTGCATGAAAAAGTGCAAAGTTTGTAGTACAATTACTTACCTCAGTGGTAAGAAGGTTGAAGAACTGACTGGTAAAGTCAGAAGTGTTGAATATCAGATCTTAAACCGTGATAAATTGTTAAAAGCTTCAAACGACAAATTAAAAGATTTAACTGAGAAAATCGAAAACGATAAAATGACGTAGAAAGAATTAGGAAAGAAAATGAAAAATTGATTCTTGAAAATCGTCAAATTTCAGAAAATTTTGAAAAACTAAAACGAACTATAAAAGATTCTGATGAAAGAAATGGTAAAACAGACAAAGAAAATCTTCAATTGACTGGTGTTCTTAGAGTTGAAGAAGAGCAAATCAACCAACAGTTGGATGAGATTGCTAATCTGAAGCTTCAAGTTCAAGAAGCTAAAATTGAAAATGAGCGCATCAGTCTGAAATTAACCAGTTACAACTCCGCAAGCTTTGTTTTACAACACATTGTTCCCAAACCCATCGGGAAAAACAAAGCAGGAGAAGATGTTTTTTCGGATGGAACAGGGGTGGGGTATCATCAAGTTCCACCACCAGTTTTAAACAATTATTCAAAGAAACAATCAGAGCTGGTTAATGATGAAGATGTTCATGAAGTGAAACTTCCGGACACAATTGATATCACATTCACTTCATCTTCCGATGAAGATAGTGTCCAATCTGAAGTTGTGAAAAGTGTGGTTGAAAAAGTTTTAAAGTCTGAAAGTGACATTACTGAGGAAGATGAATGTTTCTTGGACAAATACATTCCGAAACCAAAATCCAAAAACAACTTAAATGAAGAACCTACTCTTGTTATGTACAAGATGTCGGGATCGGATAAGTTGTATTCAGATTCTGAGTTTCCACTGGAGAATGTTAATGTTGCTAAATTGACAAATGTGTTCAAATTGATTGAAATTGATCTATCTGAAGTAAAAAGTTTAAATCAGACAAAGAGGCAAATGAATTTTGAAAAAGATAAAGCTTACTACAAGAAACCTGTTGTTCCACCGCGTTTTTATAACAACAGACAAAACAAATTCAAACTTGCTTATTTTGTGGGGGAACAAATCTTGGATATACAGGTAACCCCTGAAATCTTGTTTGAAAGGTCCCTCTTTCTGAGATACTAGGTCTGTATACTCAGTGATATCTGGGGTATTATTCCGGGACTTCTGATTTTGCGGAAGCAATGGCCTAGTCCTTGTATAATACTTTGTGCTTGCTTGAAATAAAGCTCACCCTCAGCATAAAAATGATGAAACATTGAAAAATGCTAATCATGTGCTGTTGAAGAAAAGATTCGCTTAAGGGAACACACCTAAAGTCGAACCGTCATCTCTCTGCTAAACGGAAGTTCTGACCTGAGCTCTCACGGATTCGCATTTAACCCTTTACAGATATCATCTAGGTATACTCACCTATAAGACTGAATATTGGGATCTGGATACGGGAGTATATTCAAGAGGTGGGACACACATATAAGTTTAAGTCTTTAATTCACCTTAATCGTATCCTGAACAGATTGAAGTTTGTATGAAAATTTAAGAGGATCAGCATATCGACAATCTAAGTGAATTGTTTAAGACTTAGTATGTTATCAAGCTTAACGGTGCTAGTAACTTGTCGTCAGCTGATATGATTCCCTAACACGCTTACCAAAAATATGTTTGTAAATAGTTTATTTTTTCTGCATTTCATTTATGTCCTATCTTTCTAGTTTAGAAATTTTATTAAAAATCCAAAAAGATTTTTCATTTCTGCTTTATTTTCCGACAAACCAAAATGGGGAGTTGATCTTCAGATTCAGAAAGTTAGAGCAGATGCAGAAAGATTCTAAGCTGGATGATGAGTTGGGAGTTTAATATGTTATTTGAGAAAATGCAAAGTTAAAACAAGTTCACTAAATTGAAACTTGTAATTTTTAGAAAAATGTTTGAAAATTTGAATTAAAATCAGTTTTGTTTTTGTCATGTATCAACCAAGGTCATTAAGTTGGACTTGGTAGATAAATTGAGTAATCAGGGTCATTAACTTGGACCTGAATACTTAAGTGGATTTCTAAAACTGATGAACAACAAAAGATGGTTAGTATGAATAGTTTGTAATGTTATATTTTTGAGAAACAGGAAATAGTTTTTGAAGATCCCCATGGTAAAGAAAATGTCAAAGTTTGAACCAGAATTTGAGTCCCAGCTTAACGAGAGGGGGAGTCTACGAAAGGGGAGTCTAGATTCTGGAACAACATTCAAAGGGGAGTTTGCAGATAAAAATTTAAAGGATGCTTTACAATGTCAAGACAATTTAGAGCAGAGAATGATAGATCAAGACTAAAGACTGAAGACTGGATGCTAAAGACTTCGTCAACATCCAAGAGGGAGTCTGTTGGTGCACTGATGTTTGTTAACTTCGTCTTTATCGAGTCTTGTATTGTATTTGATAGATCAAGGCACGGAAATCGAGAAATCGGTATTGAAGGGTAATTTCGCTTGAAATGGACTTAATGTCATTTCAAACGGAATTAGAGGTTTCATGCGAAATTACTAATTCCGCAAGGAATTAGATAATTCCGTATGAACTTGTAATTCCGCTTGAGTTAATTCCGCACGGAATTAAGTCTTGCTTGTTCTGTTTCAAGCGAAATTAGTTCCCTATAAATACTAAACTTGTTTGTGTCATTTGGAATGGAATTATATCAGTGTTTTCAGAGCCGAGGTGCTGCCGGATTGTCATTTGAATTGTAAAAGCTTTGGAAATCAATAAGAGAAGATAATTAGGAAGTATAAAGCTGTGTACACATCGATATCATTGATTCCGCCTTTGATATTGATTCTGAACTCTTCAGATTGACTCGTTAGGGTCACACGACGATCCAACACTATCTTTGGAGATTCATACGACCAATGCCTTGATAACCTTGAACGAATGCTATCCCGATGTGAGGAAACTAACCTCGCCCTTAATTGGGAAAAATGCCATTTCATGGTAACGGAGGGAATAGTACTCAGTCACAAAATCTCAAGCGAAGGAATGGAGGTTGATCGAGCAAAAATAGACACTATTTCTCGATTACCACCCCCATCCTCCGTTAGAGCCATTAGAAGTTTCTTAGGGCATGCCGGATTTTATAGGCGATTTATCAAAGACTTTTCAAAAATCTCAAGGCCTCTAACAAAATTACTTGAAAAAGATGCCCCTTTCATATTTGACAAGGATTGCAATCAAGCATTTCTAACCCTAAAGGAAATGCTAGACAATGCACCTATCATGATAGCGCCAGATTGGAAATTACCTTTCGAAATCATGTGTGATGCAAGTGCCTTTGCAGTTGGAGCAGTCTTGGGACAAAGAAAAGAAAAGCATTTTCACCCAATTTATTATGCTAGTAAAACACTTAACGATGCACAAGAAAATTATACAACAACTGAAAAAGAGTTACTAGCTGTGGTATTTGCTTTTGATAAATTTCGTTCTTATCTTGTTCTTTCTAAAACAATAGTCTATACGGATCATGCAGCCATTCGATACCTTTTTAAGAAACAGGATGCTAAACCCCGTTTGATTCGGTGGATTCTACTCCTCCAAGAATTTGATATTGATATCAAAGACAAAAGAGGGGCAGAAAACACCGCAGCAGATCATCTTTCGCGCTTAGAAGACCCAACTTTGGAGGCAACCAGGAACGAGCAAATCAACGAAAAATTTCCAACGAAGTCCCTAGAAATGGTGGAATACCGAGAAGAGCCATGCTACGCCGACTATGCTAACTACCTAGCTAGCGGTATAGTCGCCAAAGGATGGACACATCATCAAAGAAAAAAATTCTTTGCCGATGTAAAACATTATTTTTGGGAAGATCCTTATCTTTTCAAAATGTGTGCCGATCAACTCATCCGCCGATGCGTACATGGTAGTGAAGCAAGAAGAATTCTCCGCCATTGTCATGAAGGTCCATACGGAGGACATCATGGTGCCGCTAGTACCGCAAAAAGGTATTTGATTCAGGGTTTTATTGGCCTACCATTTACAAAGACGCACAAAGTCTTGTAAAGACATGTACTGCACGAAAGGTATTTGATTTAGGGTTTTATTGGCCTAATAGAGGTTTAAAACGAATACTCAAAAAAACCGTAGGGTTAAATAAAAAGGAATGGGCCGATAAATTAGATGATGCTTTATGAGCTTTTCGAACTGCTTATAAAACAACAATAGGTACAATCCCATATAAGCTCGTCTATGGAAAATTGTCATTTGCCAGTAGAAATAGCACACAAGGCCTACTGGGCAATTAAAAATGTAAACTTAGATTTAGAATTTGCTGGAAAAAAATAGATTTTGTCAATTAAATGAATTAGACGAACTAAGGAATTATGCATATTCTAACTCTGAAATTTATAAGGAAAGAATGAAAAATTTGCATGATAAACATATTAAACCTAATGAATTTCGGATAGGAGATCAAGTTCTTCTGTTTAATTCACGACTTCGATTGTTTCCTGGTAAATTAAAGTCTAGGTGGTCAGGACCTTTTTCCATCACCCATATTTTCCCACACGGTGCAGTAGAAATTAAATCTCGGAATGGAATTCCATTCAAAGTCAATGGCCGACGGCTGAAGCTCTATCAAGGATTCATTGAGGATGAAGAGGAAGAAATCTCGCTTCAAACGGTCGAAGAGTAAAAGCATCAACATCATGCCTGGTAAGTTACGAACAAACGGGTTGACATCTAAATCGGTAAGTCTTCTAACCAAGTTTTGGGAAAACAGGGCACTCACACGAGCACTTTAATAACTAAAAAAAAATTTTAAAAAATAAAATAACCCGGCATCGGGCCGTGTCCACTGGACACGGGGCCGTGTCCGCGCAACTGTCGAGATAAAACTCCCTTTTTCAACAGTTTCTTCATTTGCACCCGCCCCGTTTCCCCGAAAACTCTCTGGTTCAGGCGATTTTTCTGCAAGATTTCGACGTCTCCTCTACTTCTAACAACATCAAGGTATGATTCTATCATCATTAGTAGTTAGATTAAGCATTTGCATGTAGTTAAAACATCAAAAATTTGGGGAAAAATCTAGGGTTCTTGAACTTCATCCGGATCGAACCTCAAATTTTTGCATAAATCTGTTAGCATTAGTTTAGATTCATGTTATAGGAAGTAAATCCACTTGTATTGTTCATAGATTCGCCCGATTTCTCACAAAAACCCCAAACCCTTGTTTTTGAACCGAAAAGGATAAAATTGAAGGGGTAAACGGTTTGTTTTGGGAAAAACGGCACTTAGGGTTTCATTTTCAGGGAAAACCGCCCCTACTGGACCAAAAATTTTCAAGTTTTCGGAACCGGGTCGAAAAATGGGATTTTTGAGAAACAGACGCCTGGACACGGGGTCGTGCTCGCTGAGCACGGGGGTGTGTCCAGCCAATTTGGGGCGTGCCCGCTGAACACGGGGCCGTGTTCAGCCCACTGTTTTCAGTTTTCTCCAAAAATTTCACTGTTTCATGCTAATTGTTTTGTGTATTCTTTCAGATGTCCAAGAAATTCACAAGGTTCAATGCAAGTGATCTTGATGCTAAAGCAAGATATGATGTGCTTCGAACTAGGCCGGAGGAATACCCACGACAAGCATGCATGGAACTTTTAGGAGCAGTGAACCAATGGGACCATTTCAACAACCTAGTCACCGGGCCACTAAGAGTCGCCATTACTACTCGCCTTCACTCGGTCCACGAATATAATCTGGAATTCTATAGCACATTTGTGTCCAATTCAAGGTGCGAACCATTTGATAGTGATTGGGTAGAATTCCGATGTGGGGGGACCAAGTACTCAATTCTGATGGCATAGTTTGGGTCGATAGTGGGGTTGTATGTGGAGGAAGATGCGGGTAAAGAAAAAAACACCGGAGGGTTATGTGAACTAGGAGAAAACGAACGCCAAGCCGCTTGGGCTCAAATAGGAGAAGGAATCTACAACCCAAGTAGCACTAAGAGCACTAAGTTGAGGGACCCTCTTTACCGTTATAACCATAGGGTCCTCACTTACTCTCTTAGTTTAAGGCATGATAGCGGTGGCATCGTAGGGTTAAGAGATCTGGTGGTCCTTCATTGCATCTACAACCGCAGACACTTAGAGGTTCCATATCTCTTGCTCTGAAACATGCATTGGAACCGGCTTGCTACTCCTCCAACCCCTATCTTCTTCGGGGGTGGATATACCGTCTCTTCAGGCGTTTCGTGAACATGCCCGCTCTATGAACTTAATTTATGAAGCGGAAGACGGGTCGGTTAGCTTCCAAATAGTCCAAGGGCATGCATGAAACCCGCAAGAGGCACTCGTTCTTCACGCTCCACAGTTTCAACCACCTCCTCAATTCCAACACCAGCCCCATGGTGATCCGGGGCAGTCCTCCTGACAAGGAGGCGGTTTTCCTAACTTCCAAAGTTTACATGATTTATTGCAGGAAAACCTCATGTGCACCAGGAACACCTATAACTTGGCCAGTAACACGTACACTCGGGTTGGAGCAATTGAGAGAAACATCTCCGACATCCAGGATGACATTGGGAACATCCGGGAGTACATGGCAGGGCACGGAGGAGGAGGTGATGATGAAGACGAGGACATGGACTAGGCGGGAGGAGTAGAGGCAGGAGCAGCTGGTAGGAGGTCCCACAAGTTAACCCTCTTTTCTTATGAACAATTTCCGGCCTGCGTGCCGAGTGTTGAACAATTTACTTCCTTTAACTCTTTTTACTTTCTACATTTGTTTTTCTTTTTAACTTTGTGATGTGGATGTTGAACTATGGTAATTTATATAACAACCCTGAACCGACACCCCCGATAATTTTTCCGACACCCTAATATATGTTAAAATATCCCAATATATCTTTAAAAACACCCCGTATGTGAAAACCGAGCCCGAAATGTAACATAACATATAAAATAAATTAAAAACAATAAATATTAAGCTGAGGCGGGCCGCGTAGACCTACCCCAAGCTTTTACACGGGCCGCGTGAGACCAGATAGATGGCACAGCCCAGTGTGGCCACGTGGCCCAACACCCGGCAGACCTATGTGATGACCCAGCTAAGCTACACGTTGACCCAACATTGACGCGGGCCGCGTAAGGCTTTGCCTTATCTTACGCGGGCCGCGAGAAAGTCAAGATCAGACCCTATAAATAGAGGCCATCGGCTTCAGTCGAAACTCGTTCAAAAATCGTTCTTTCTCTCAAATTTTCACATAGTGGGCATTATACCCGAGTCTAATACACCCCTAGTTAGCGAGGTTCTGCTACGATGTAAGTATTATAACCCCTGGAGACATATTAGATACTCTGCCCGATTGATCTAGGGTTCCGTAACGGCTGTCGTGGTTCTGCCCGACGTAGTCGTTGGAATGTCGTCTCGGGGAGGGTATTACTAATGTTAAAATGGGTTATTATACTAACACACGTGCATTTGTGTAATTTATAGATTATTCTCAGGAAATCCTTACTGAAAACCTTAAAACAGCAATGTGAGTTAATCCTCTTTTTGTAAACCTATTTGTGAACTATTTTTACAAAACCTTACATACCTTTCCATGCGAACAACAGTTATTGAGTATTTGTAAGAATATAATTATCGTGGGTATGTTGGGGTTTTGTATACAAAATTTGTTACCACCTGGTCAAGGAGTAGCATTTCCACAAGTCAGGTCTGACAGTACCGACGGGTGATAATTGGTATAACTTGAAAACAAATGTAATTGCGGGATCGCCCTCAATACTGTTCACTGTGACTTTTTTATTTAAACTTGATTAAACTGGGATTCACTCACCAGTATTTCCCACTGACAAAATGTTTTTAAAACGCGTTTCAGGTAACAAAATGTGAAAGCCAAATAGAAGCCAGCTGGACAGCACTGAAGGCTTGGAAAAGTGGCAATAAAGTTACCTAAGAATAAAATAGATGTTTTGTTAAAATAAAATAGGATTTATTCCTATAAAAGTGTGTATACTGAAAACTTGGGTTTTACCCATGTATTTAATATTATAAAATATGGTGGTTTACTCTGATTCAATATTTCCTAACTACGGTCCTGATGAAAATTTCCGCTGCCAAATTGGTTAATAACGTGATACCACCGAAACTGGCTCGCGGCCGCCCGTTCCCGGGGATTAGGGATCGGGGGCTGTGACAGAAGGTGGTATCAGAGCTATGCCACTGATTCAGCCACAGAAGTGTTCCGCTGACATCAAAATTCAAAGTGTTAGGAAATAAATTACGGAAATACGTGCATAATTGTATTTTCTTGTTATGTGTTATCTGACTATCTGTTAGTTACAGTATGAGCGACCAAGCACCATCTGACGCGTATCGTCAATTGTCTGGTTCGCCTAGGAGCGAAGGCACCTCCTCTTCTCAACCTGCTCTCTCAGGGTACTCTGCTGATACGGAAGAAGGAATCTTTGTGTTTAAGGCTCAATCTGAAGAGCCATTTCCTCAGAAAAAGAGGGGATGGTTCAGTAAGGCAGCACACAAGCATAGGAAACGTATGAAAAAGTTGCAGGAACAGTGAGTGTTAGCCGCAACTAAAAGAGAAACCGATGCCTATGCCCAGGATATGCTCAATAGGGGTATAGCCAATATCCATATTTTAGCAACCACTGCAGCTGACCCAAACCAGGAGCAAATGCTAGCACCCCAACCACAACCACTGATTCCTGACCAACCTTGGAGCTAGAAAACCCTGAAAACTAAATAGAAATGCCTGATTACAACCCGGAGGAGATACCTAGGGTACCTGCACCAAATTCCCTAGACCCAAACAATTACGACCCCTGGTGGGACGATGTTAGGGACTATGTGCAACAAAACCCAATACAGGAAAATGTGCCAATGCCCAACCTAGGAGCCTACCCAGGGTTAGATCCTCAAGATCCCTATTAAGTTGATGATGCATACTGATATTCGCTAATTTACACATATTTTAGTCCCCCGTTTTACCCCTATTTTATGCATTTTCGGCCGTAAAACCGTCATTCGGATACTTAATTATCTACATTTTTGTTTACAGGCCTAAAACAGCATACCAGACAAGATGATAGCGAAAACGAGGACTTTCCGGACAAAACGACGAAGCTGCGAAGATTCTGTTGGAAAAACTGACCTGGGCGTGTTGCACGATCATGCGGTCATATGCACCACCGTGCATATCCGACAAACCAAGAAGACCCGGCAGTGAACGAGGCGTGCAACACTGCGTGGAAGGCATTGCAGGCCAATCCGAAAACGCACGGTCATGCCATATGCGGAATGGTCGTGCGGATCCGACAACGCAGGAAAATCTCGGAGCTGAACGACCACAAAACTAGGCGTGCAACAAAATGCCGGTATGGAACGTCTGTGCCATATCAAGAACGCCCGTGCATATGCGAAGACCAGTCAACGATCTGTGACGTCATGCGGTATGGTGGCCCACCACCAATAATGCTTAAAGTGCACGGTCGTGCGATCGGGAGAACGGCCGTGCGACACCGAAAAAGCATAAAAACAGAACAGAACCATTTTATTAGTAACTCTGGACATTTGTGGGAGCTCTGCAGGCAATTTTGAGGCTCCGAAGGCTGCTGCTTTCACTCGGATTCAAGCCACATTGCCCGGTTTTGCTCATTTACTATCCAGATTCTCATTCTTATGCTTGTTTATGGTTTGGTTTCTCAAATCTTTCCATAATTTTGTTATGTTTCAAGCATTTAGACTGATTATTATGTATTAATGTAAGCCTTTGTGCAAAAACACAACAATCCCTTGCTTGATTATAACCATTAGTATGTTGATCTATGTTTGTAATGAAAGTTGGAAGTGTTTTCTATGATTATCTTTGATGATTAGTTTGCAACCTTGTTATTGATATTGATTTCTTGATTATAAGTAATTGTGTTGGATGATTGGTGCTTGGTTAGGTAAGATAGTTGCAAAATGAAGCTTATTTAATCATGTATTATTAAACTTTTAATTTGGTTAACTAGTTTAACTTGGTTAAAATGTGGGCACCATGATACTCTAACGGGTTAGTGGTTTAATAAAATGTAATTATTGTTAATCAAGAAGGCTTGCCCTCACGGAAGGACTCTAACGGGTTAGATGGTGTTGTTATGAATTCTTGCCATGACTTGTTAGCTTAGTTAGTAGTTTCGGCCAAAATTGCTATCTTGGTGAATTTATGTGCAAGATTTGTAAAATGAACTCGGTTGTGATTTAATCCAGTTTATGCTTGTCTCGGTGGTTGCATTGTGTTTATCGGTGTTGCTTCCCTTGATTAAGTGAGGTTAGAAAACTCCTAACGGATGACTAACTTATTTTTAGGAGATTTTTGTAGACATTAATCAATCGCACGTTAAAGAACAATTTTAGGTGGTTAAAGTGTGTTTGTCGTTTTAACTTTCCGAATGATTGTCATGTTAGGATTCCCGAAAGGGATACTAATTGTCTCAAAATGGAAAATTGACCGAATGCTTCTAGTGCCAAAACTGACTTAGTTGACATGCTGTGGTTGTGTATTAAGCAAGGCTATTTATATATATTTTACTATGTTTTATAAGTATTTATTTATGCTTAATTTAGATTAATTAAAACCAAGACAATTTATGTTTTTACCGGTAATTTAGTGACAAGGTCTAGTATTATTTCTCCGCCCATTTCCGTGGATCGATACTTGGTTCTTACCGGTACTTTACTACATATATGACGGGGTACACTTGCCTCTTTCGTGTGTGTTTTGATGTAAAAGTAATAATCACTTTTATAAATTTAAAACCAATTCGTGTGTAATTTCATTGTAAAAATATGTGTAGTCACGCACGTACCAAGTTTTTGGCGCCGTTGCCGGGGAGTGGCGAGTTTTAGGAACGACCCGAGTCATTGTGTTATCGGTGTATATACTTGTTAATATTTGTGTATATTTTCGTGATTATTTATTTATTGATTTATTTGTTAATATTTCTAGCTTTTAATTCAATTTATTCATTTTCGTGATTCTTTTATACATTTGTAAATTTTTATTCTATTTATTTATTCAAATACGGATTTATTTATTCATTTATTCTTTGAGTTTTCGGCTCTTAAAAAAATCATTTTCATACTAGCCGATTCGATTATTTTCGTTGCTTTAATTTTTATAAAAAGTTCGGCCCATTTTCGGATTTTTATAAATTTTACAGCCCATATTTATACATATTCTGCTTCTATTCAGCTAAAAAAAAACATTATTATATTAATAAACTATTCATTGTGTCAGTTTTTCGTTTGCAGGTTGATGTCCTCAACTCCCGCACCCGCTATTGCTGAGCCTACTGACGAACCAGCGCATAATCTTAGAAGAAGTAAGAGGCTGCGCGAAAGGTCGCTTGTCGTTGCACAACGCATAGCAAATGCAATCGACGAGCCGGTGATTATCTCTGAAGACGAAAGCTCAGGGGACGAGGAGAGAGTCGTCATGGCGGACGACGACCGACCGCTGAATGAAACAAACCAGCCCGGAAGGGCAGGCCTGGAGCCGAGAATCCTTCAGCCTACTATAGATACTCCTACTTTTGAAATTAGACCTAGTATTATTAATATGGTACAAAATTCTGTACAGTTTGACGGACGTGAGCATGAGGATCCTGGGAGACATATCGCTGCTTTTCTTGCTATTTGTTCGACATTTAGGATGACAGGTGTTTCGGAGGATGCGATTCGGTTGAGGTTGTTTCCGTTTTCGTTATGTGACAAAGCTAGAGCTTGGCTTATGTCACTTCCTGCCGGGTCCATCAGGACTTGGAATCAGTTGGCGGAGCAGTTTATGGAGAAATATTTTCCACCTGAGAAAACGAACAAACTACGGAACCGGATTGTTTCCTTTCGCCAGGACGAGGGCGAGTCGTTGCATGCGGCTTGGGAGAGATTCAAAGATTTGTTGATTGATGTGCCACATCACGGCTTCTCCAAGCGACAGCTGGTTTTGATGTTCTATCAGGGGCTCAGCTATAATACGCAAGAGCGATTAGACGTGAACGCGGGCGGCGATCTTGGAACTAAGACGCCGACTGAAGCGTATGATATTATCGAAAAAGCTGCGTTGAAATCCAGCTCGCGTCGGGACGGAGATAGAGGTCGGGCATCATCATCATCATCTCGTTCAGGCGTTCATGCTGTAGACGACTAGACGACCATTACTGCACAAATCTCGGCTCTTGCATCGAGATTCGACAGGTCCCAGATGATTGCGCATGCTGGCTCGGGATGTGACCAGTGCGGACTGTCACACGAGCCTGGGGCATGTTTTCAGGGAGTCGTATATGAGGGCCACGAAGAAGTAGATTTCGTGAGTAATCAGGTAAGGCCGCAGAACAACCCGTACAGCAACACCTATAATCCCGGTTGGAGAAATCACCCAAATTTTGGGTGGCGAGCGAACACAGGAAATCAGAACCCATTGGGGTTCACTCAGCGTGCTCCAGCGCCTCAGCAGGGTCAGCAGTACCAGCAGTACAACCAACCCTACCAGCAGCGTCCATATTCGTACCAGAATCAGGGCACTGGGAGTAGCTCCCAGCAGCAGGCCCCTCAGTCTAGTTCCAAGCTGGAGGATATGATGGCTCAGCTTCTCTCTAGCTCTGAAAAACGATACCAACAAAGCGAAGATCGTTTTCTAGCTAACGAGGGAGAAATGAGGAGTCAGAAGGTCTCGATTCAGAATATCGAGAATCAGGTTGGTCAGCTGGCACAGATGATGTCCAAAAGACCCCCAGGCGGTCTTCCGGGTAATACAGAACCAAACCCGGGCGGACACAGGGATGTGAATGCTGTCATGACCAAGAGTGGAAAAACTACCGGACCCGTCATATCGGACTCAGCACCGATCACTGAAGCGGTCCCGACTGACACACCGGACGAGGTGCAAGCCAGGCTACGCCGAGCAAGTACAGCACAAGTCCAGGTGCCGGTCAAAGATTACACTCCTCCAATACCTTATCCAGGCAGGCTGAAGAAGCAGAAGAATGAAGAACAATACGGTAAGTTCCTTGAGTTGTTTAAGCAACTACACATCGATATACCGTTTGTTGAAGCCTTGGCCCAGATGCCAAAGTATGCGAAATTCCTTAAGGATATCCTCTCGAATAAACAGAAGCTCGAGGATATATCATGTGTGGTGATGAATGAGACTTGTTCCGCCGTTCTGCAAAACCGTCTGCCCACGAAAATTGGAGATCCTGGTAGTTTCACGCTCCCGTGTTTGATTGGAAACATGTCTGTTAGCCATGCATTGGCTGACTTGGGAGCAAGTATTAACCTTATGCCGTATAAGGTTTTTACTAAACTGGATCTGGGTGAGCCTTCACCCACTAGGATGAGCATTCGGTTGGCAGATCGCTCAATAAAGTATCCGCGCGGATTTGTGGAAAACATGCTTGTAAAAATCGATAAATTTGTTTTCCTCGTGGACTTTGTTATTCTTGACGTGGACGAAGATTCAAGGGTACCTTTGATACTTGGACGTCCTTTCCTCAATACAGCGAGGACGATTGTTGATGTGGCAGCTGGCCAAATCACGCTCCGAGTGGATGATGAGCACGTGACATTCGATATCAAAAGATCGATGCAGCATCCACAAAGTCACGATGACATGCTTTACTATGTCGACATTGTCGATGCATGTGTGTGCTCTCATTTTCAAGGTACTATTGACGAGATTGATTCGGACACACGTCTGTCGTGTGGGGACCTGATTGGCATTACGCAGGAGGGCCACGATTTCGAGCAGCCAGTCTATCAGATTGGTGACGATGGTTCCCAGAGTCCGGAGCGATTTTTTCCTTGAAATTGACCATGTGAAAAAGGAGGAAGCAGAGCCTTCGGTTGAAGATCCGACGCCTTTGGAGTTGAAAGAACTCCCACCACATCTCGAGTATGCATTTCTGGACGAGGAGCGTCGCCTACCGGTCATAATTTCGGCATCATTGGAAAAGGACGAGAAAAATCAGCTTCTCGAGGTTCTGAGACTTCATAAGAGAGCCATCGCATGGAAAATCATGGATATCAAGGGCATCAATCCTTCTTTTTGTACTCACAAGATTCTGATGGAAGACGAGTACAAACCATGTGCACAACATCAAAGGCGTTTAAATCCAAATATGCAGGACGTGGTGAAGAAGGAGGTGATTAAGTTGTTGGATGCCGGCATGATTTATCCTATTTCGGACTCTGTGTGGGTGAGTCCGGTGCAGGTTGTACCTAAGAAAGGTGGTATGACTGTAGTTTCAAATGATAGGAATGAGCTAATTCCTACCCGTACCGTCACTGGGTGGCGAGTTTGCATTGACTACCGCAAGCTCAATGATGCTACTCGCAAGGATCACTTCCCGCTTCCATTCATCGACCAGATGTTGGAACGTCTGTCGGGGAAGTTGTATTACTATTTCCTTGACGGATTCTCTGGGTACTTTCAGATTCCTATCGCTCCTGAGGATCAGGAGAAGACTACCTTTACATGCCCCTTCGGCACATTCGCCTACCGGCGGATGCCTTTTGGGTTGTGTAATGCACCAGCGACCTTCCAGAGATGCATGGTTGCAATTTTCCATGACATGATCGAGGATTCCATGGAGGTTTTCATGGATGATTTTTCGGTATTTGGGGATTCCTTCGATCACTGCTTGGAAAATTTGAGAAAGATGTTGAAGAGGTGTGAGGAGACGAATCTGGTCCTGAACTGGGAGAAATGCCACTTCATGGTGAAGGAGGGCATAGTTCTGGGACATAAGATTTCGCATGCTGGTATGGAAGTCGATCCAGCCAAAGTGGATATCATTTCATGACTTCCGCCCCCACCTCTGTTAGAGCGATACGGAGCTTTCTCGGTCATGCCGGGTTCTATCGGCGATTCATTAAAGATTTTTCAAAAATCGCCAGACCCATGACCCGTTTGTTGGAGAAAGACGCTCCGTTCATATTCGGGGATGATTGCTTGAGAGCCTTTGACCTTCTCAAGCAAAAGTTGATTGAGGCCCCTATTTTAGTTGCACCGGACTGGAGTTTGCCGTTTGAGATTATGTGCGACGCGAGTGATTACGCTATAGGGGCCGTTCTTGGTCAAAAGAGAGAAAAGCACTTTCACCCGATCTATTATGCGAGCAAAACTCTTCACGACGCTCAGGAGCATTATACCACGACTGAAAAGGAGCTCTTGGCGGTCGTTTTCGCATTTGACAAATTTAGATCGTACTTGGTGCTTTCGAAAACCGTTGTATATACTGATCACGCTGCCATCCGATATCTCTTCAGCAAACAGGACGCTAAACCACGTCTGATCCGGTGGATCTTGTTGCTGCAAGAGTTTGATATCGAAATTCAAGATAAAAAGGGTGCGTTGAATGTAGCGGCTGACCATCTATCTCGGTTAGAGCATGGAGACATCGTGGACGCGCGTTGGGATTCCATAAATGAAAACTTCCCACACGAGTCTTTGATGAGTGTTGAGATATGCGATGAGTCGCCATGGTTCGCCGACCTTGCGAACTACCTTGCTTGCGGGATTCTGATTAAGGGGTTGACTCACCAGCAAAAGAGGAAATTCTTTTCGGACGTCAAGCACTACATTTGGGATGACCCTTACTTGTTTCGGGTTGGTGCTGATCAGGTGATCAGGAGATGTGTTTCAGGGAAAGAGGCGACCGATATTCTGCGCCACTGTCACGAGGGACCTACCGGAGGCCACCATGGAGCCAACTTTACCGCCAAGAAAGTGTTGGACTCCGGGTTTTATTGGCCGACTATATTTCGTGATGCGCAGAGTTGGGTTAGAGCGTGCGATGCTTGCCAGAGGGCGACAAATATATCGGCACGTGATGAAATGCCTCAGACCTGGATTCAGGTTTGTGAAGTCTTTGATATCTGGGGGATAGACTTCATGGGACCATTTCCCCCCTCACGAGGTAATAAGTACATCCTGGTCGCGGTTGACTATGTATCGAAGTGGGCGGAGGCGCAAGCCTACCCACCAATGATGCCAGGGTGGTCGTGAGATTTTTGAAAAGCTTATTTACCCGGTTCGGCGCTCCGAAAGCGCTTATCAGTGACAGAGGGACGCATTTTTGCAATACTCAGCTCGAGAGAGCTTTGTCCCGTTACGGTGTGCATCACCGTCTATCCACGCCCTATCATCCACAGACAAGCGGGCAGGTGGAAGTCACGAACCGGGGGCTGAAAAGAATCCTTGAGCGGTCTGTAGGTGCAAACCGCAAGGATTGGTCAGATAAGCTTGATGAAGCGTTGTGGGCCTTCCGTACGGCTTACAAGACGCCTATTGGGACCACTCCCTTTAGGCTTGTTTACGGAAAGGCATGCCATTTACCGGTTGAGTTGGAACATAAAGCGATGTGGGCGCTAAAGACCGCAAATCTGGACCTAAAAGCCGGAGGTGAAGCCCGGTTTCTCTAGATTCATGAGTTGGAAGAGTTGCGACAACGCGCTTATGAGAGCTCGGTGTTGTACAAGGAGCGCACGAAGAGATTGCACGATAAACGCTTGAAGGACCACAAAGAATTCCAAGCGGGCGATCTTGTTCTTCTTTACAACTCGCGGTTGCGCTTATTTCCCGAGAAGCTTCATTCACGTTGGACAGGCCCATACACAGTTAAAGAGGTATTTCCGTATGGGACTGTTGCAATAGAGAACGCGGACGGCGTTATTTTCAAAGTAAATGGGCATCGCTTGAAGTTGTACGTTGCCGGGCCGACAGAGTCGGTGATGGAGGTTATTGAACTCCAAACCCCGCACACATCATAAGTGTGGGGAGGAGAGAGTCTACGCTACTGACTCGTGGATCAAAAATGCAGCAAGAGCGTATTTTGCGCTTTAGGGGTAGTTTAGTCATTTAGGATTTATTTTCTAGTTTTAGCTTGGAGTCTTGCTATCGACTCGTCGACAAAAATTTAGCATGAGTCTACGCTACTGACTCGCCGACAAAAATGTAGCAAGAGCGTCTTTGGCGCTATAGGGGCAAAATTGTCCGTTTTTATGTTTTTATAGTTTTAGCGTAATTTAGGTTAGTTAGGTAGTTCTCGTTAGTTTGTACAGTTTTTATTCGTGCCGAGCGAAGGTTCTGTATTGCAATATTGTTAGAACAGTTGGTGTGTCGAAAAAACGGCGAAAAACGACCAAAACAGTTGCTGGAAATGCCTTCTGCAGAAAATTCTGATCTGCAGCTGATGCACGACCATGCCAGGATCCGCACGACCGTGCGTTTCCGAGATGCTGGCATGGTGGATCGCACCCTCGGTGCATCACCGAGAAAAATGGAAGTCGTCGGAGACGCACGACCGTGCCAAACGGCGAACGACCGTGCGTCAGGCTGAGGGCATTTTTGTCATTTTGCACATTATATATACCCTCATCTGCTGCAAAATCCCTCATTCGCGAACCCTAGCAACTGCAGCCGTTCCAGAGCGGTTTTTACTCCAAATCGCACGGTTTTTCGCACGATCTCGCACCCAACTTCGCACGGTACGTCTCTAGTGTTAGATTTCTTGTTTTCTTGTTTTCTAGGTAGATTTCATCCGATTCAACAAGGGATTTATTAGGGTTCTCTTCATAAACAAATTGAAACCCTAACCCTTGTTTGAATCATGCTTATCGTGAACACCCGGTTGAGTTTCCGACCCCTGTTTGTACAAAAAAGTTGTTGATTTTGGAAAAATCAGGCTATTCAAAGTTTCAGGGATTTGAAATATGCAGATCAGTTGTCGCACGGTCGTTCCTTGTATGGAACGGTCGTGCCAATCCGGGTGATTCCACGATGTCAGCTTGTGTCCGGTGTTGCACGGTGGTGCCAATTGACCGCACGCCGTGCAATTCCGAGTTTCCTGGGCGGATGGTGCACATCGTCGGTGATGCACGACCGTGCGTATCGCCGCACGCCCGTGCCGGATGCCTAGATCAGTTTGACAGAAGCTTCATAACTTGCTGCTCGGTTGTTTTCAATTCCATTTTCTCCTGCTCTGTCTTTCTAACAATGTTCCCCATTACAGATGGATCATCCCTTCCTACAGTTTGACCCCAACAACGAGCGTGAAGCTTTATGCATTCCAAAAAGAGACGCATTATGGGCCCGGAGGGGGCAGTTCGGAGTCCCTAGATGGCTGGATTGGGAAGTAATGCAAGAACTAAATCAGTATGACCGACTGGAAAACATGATGAGTCGGCCACTTACAAATCTGGTCGGTTGCAACCGACCCGTTTACTTGGAGCTTACAATAGTGTTCTTTGCATCATATGCTTACGAAAAGCCAGTTACTGCTCGACAACCCAAATTCCGCCACAAAGAGCGGATAGCTTTCAGATTGTGTGGTAGATGGCACTGGTGGTCGGTTGGTCGTTTGGGAAGGAGACTCGGGATTTACACTAGGGAAGACATGGATGATCCCGAAGTCTTCACAGATCAGTTCACCTTCCCGTCTGATGCAGCACGGGATGAGTTTTGGGCTGCAAATGCTGTTGGGGACCCATACAACCCAAGGATGTCAAAGGCCTCACGACTTAAAGACCCTCTGGTGCGAGTGATGCACCATGTGTTTAGCCACACTATATGCGGTCGCATGGACAGTCTTGGTAACTGTCCAACACCAGATTTGATTTTTCTTTACGCATTGGTGGAGAAGGCGCCCATCAACTTAGCGGCGCGAATGGCTGAATACTTTGTGAAGTGCTCAGGGAGGACTTCTAACAGTCAGATACATGGCGGTCAGTATGTGACCGAAATTGCGTACAACGAACACCTTATGACTGAGGAGGTACTTCAGGGTCTCACTCTGATAACTGAGGGGGTTCATGTTGACATCAGGTCGCTGAAGGCGATGGGGGTGATTGTTGAGTTAGATAGAGGGGATAGGTTGAGGGGGCTGAATAACGAGGTCTGGGACCTGTTACCCCCGCTCCCAGAAGAAGAAGAAGAAGAAGAAGAAGAAGAAGAAGAAGAAGAAGAAGAGGACGTAGAGATGCAGGAGCAGCAGCACCAGCCACACACACCACCACACCACACACCGCCACATGAGCCGCAGCACCAGCAGTACTGCCAGCATCAGGATTGGCCTGAATTTTATCAGCAGTTCCAGCAAATGCGTGTTACGCAGGAACAGCATGGTACGTACATCGATCAGATTAGGACCAGCCAGGACCAGATCCGGGCTAGTCAGGATCAACTCAGGGCCACGCAGGATCAACTGAGGCATAGCCAGGAGAGCTTATACCAGGGGGTGAGTGCCGGATTCTCGTACCTATTCGGGGAGATGCACCATGCATATCCCGACTACTTTCAGCACCCTCCACAGTTCCCGCCGTGGAACCCACCTGGTTATGGCGGTGCGGGCCCATCTTTCACGAGAGACGATGACGGTGACGACGAGTAGGAGTTGGTGGTGATGTTCGTTGGTGGTTTTTATTATTATTTTAGTACTTGTCATTTCGGGTGTTCTTTTTGCTTAGTATGTCGAACACCCTCGGATTGTATTGTATTTTCAAACACTTTACTTTCTGTTATGTCTTTGTTTGGACTAGTAGTATTTATGTACATTATGGTTTATTTGTGTTTATTCTATTACTGTTCTGTTTTGCTGTGCCATATGACATACTTGCAGATTTTGGCTATCAAGTCCTTGACCGGAGCATATGACAGACGCAGCTTTGGAAGTCTCGATTCATCAGATATCATCTTGAGGGGAGTACTATTATCCTTTTTCTCATTATTTCGGGTTTCGCATTGGGGACAATGCGAGGTTCAAGTGTGGGGAGGGGGTTAACTTTGTTAACTTTGTTTGTCCTCATATGTGTAAAAAAAAAAATCAGAAAATCAGAAAAATCATTCAAAAATACCTGTATTTTGTATATATTTTAGTAAATAAACCGGTTGATTGTGTTTTAGAAAGCATCGGACTTGATAAAAACCCGACAAGCAAAATAAATTTTGAAAAAGAAAACCGGAAAGCGTGACAAACAAAGAAAGACTCACATGATAGTTTTCACACTTTTACCCATTCCATCCGTTACGTGAGCATATTTGAGCCTATTGTTATATATTTGTTCATTTCGGATATAGGAGTGAGCCGGATGTTATGTGTAATTTAGAATTTGTCACTAGTATGCTTGTTAAGATCATGAACTTGTGAATTTGTGTAAAAGTGATAGAGGCACTTAGATTACCCCTTTGTTGTAAACCTTGTTCTTTGTGTTGTGCTTCCCGTTCACCTTATATTACCTTTTAGGATTAACCATGTCGAGCCTTCCCGTTTACCTTTGTTTACCCACATTATCGCCCACTTAGCCAAATTTAGCCTTTGTATGTTTTAAACCCTTTTTAGTGTTGAAACTCGGACAAAATAATCGTTTAACTAGCGTTTATTTCAGTTTATTGTATAGTATGTTTTCTATGTTAAAAAAAAAAAAACACAGAAAATAAAACACCCTAAAATAGGGTGAAGTTGATAGAAATCGAGCAATTTTGAACACTTAAATGTTAAAATTTCGTTGATAAGCTCGATTGCGCTTTAGTCGCCTTTTTAAGGCGTTTGTATGTATAGTTGCTAGTTAAACGCTAATACCGAGTTTTAACCATTTTCGACACTTTATATGTCTACTTCCATACCCTTCGCCCAAGCCTAATGTTACAACCCGTAAAGACCTCTTGATTTACACTTATTTGCATGTTAGTTGGTGGAGACGAGATCTTATGACAAGCTTATGATATTGCATGTTTCATTGACGAGGCATTGAGTGTTTGCACATACACATTATATGTATGTTTCATAAATAAACCCGAGTGTGTGTGAACATTGTGAGTCGCGTGAAGATTAACATGTTGAGTCGATTAAATGTGAAGTCACGGCTTTTTGGTTGTCGCTTTATAATTGCATATGCTTGTTGGGTTTGAGTCTTTTGATGTTGTCTTTCGACAAACCGGCTAACCGTTTATAGTAGTTTTCAATAAAATAGTGTGTAAATTATCGTTCTTGTTTATTTCCGTCTTTTATTGCTTTTTAGTTCAGCTTGCTTGAGGACAAGCAAGGTTCAAGTGTGGGGAGATTTGATATTCGCTAATTTACACATATTTTAGTCCCCCGTTTTACCCCTATTTTATGCGTTTTCGGCCGTAAAACCGTCATTCGGATACTTAATTATCTACATTTTTGTTTACAGGCCTAAAACAGCATACCAGACAAGATGATAGCGAAAACGAGGACTTTCCGGACAAAACGACGAAGCTGCGAAGATTCTGTTGGAAAAACTGACCTGGGTGTGTTGCACGATCATGCGGTCATATGCACGACCGTGCATATCCGACAAACCAAGAAGACCCGGCAGTGAACGAGGCGTGCAACACTGCGTGGAAGGCATTGCAGGCCAATCCGAAAACGCACGGTCATGCCATATGCGGAACGGTCGTGCGGATCCGACAACGCAGGAAAACCTCGGAGCTGAACGACCACAAAACTAGGCGTGCAACAAAATGCCGGTATGGAACGTCCGTGCCATATCAAGAACGCCCGTGCATATGCGAAGACCAATAATGCTTAAAGTGCACGGTCGTGCGATCGGGAGAACGGCCGTGCGACACCGAAAAAGCATAAAAACAGAACAGAACCATTTTATTAGTAACCCTGGACATTTTTGGGAGCTCTGCAGGCGATTTTGAGGCTCCGAAGGCTGCTGCTTTCACTCGGATTCAAGCCACATTGCCCGGTTTTGCTCATTTACTATCCAGATTCTAATTCTTATGCTTGTTTATGGTTTGGTTTCTCAAATCTTTCCATAATTTTGTTATGTTTCAAGCATTTAGACTGATTATTATGTATTAATGTAAGCCTTTGTGCAAAAACACAACAATCCCTTGCTTGATTATAACCATTAGTATGTTGATCTATGTTTGTAATGAAAGTTGGAAGTGTTTTCTATGATTATCTTTGATGATTAGTTTGCAACCTTGTTATTGATATTGATTTCTTGATTATAAGTAATTGTGTTGGATGATTGGTGCTTGGTTAGGTAAGATAGTTGCAAAATGAAGCTTATTTAATCATGTATTAGTAAACTTTTAATTTGGTTAACTAGTTTAACTTGGTTAAAATGTGGGCACCATGATACTCTAACGGGTTAGTGGTTTAATAAAATGTAATTATTGTTAATCAAGAAGGTTTGCCCTCACGGAAGGACTCTAACGGGTTAGATGGTGTTGTTATGAATTCTTGCCATGACTTGTTAGCTTAGTTAGTAGTTTCGGCCAAAATTGCTATCTTGGTGAATTTATGTGCAAGATTTGTAAAATGAACTCGGTTGTGATTTAATCTAGTTTATGCTTGTCTCAGTGGTTGCTTTGTGTTTATCGGTGTTGCTTCCCTTGATTAAGTGAGGTTAGAAAACTCCTAACGGATGACTAACTTATTTTTAGGAGATTTTTGTAGACATTAATCAATCGCACGTTAAAGAACAATTTTAGGTGGTTAAAGTGTGTTTGTCGTTTTAACTTTCCGAATGATTGTCATGTTAGGATTCCCGAAAGGGATACTAATTGTCTCAAAATGGAAAATTGACCGAATGCTTCTAGTGCCAAAACTGACTTAGTTGACATGCTGTGGTTGTGTATTAAGCAAGGCTATTTATATATATTTTACTATGTTTTATAAGTATTTATTTATGCTTAATTTAGATTAATTAAAACCAAGACAATTTATGTTTTTACCGGTAATTTAGTGACAAAGGTCTAGTATTATTTCTCCGCCCATTTCCGTGGATCGATACTTGGTTCTTACCGATACTTTACTACATATATGACGGGGTACACTTGCCTCTTTCGTGTGTGTTTTGATGTAAAAGTAATAATCACTTTTATAAATTTAAAACCAATTCGTGTGTAATTTCATTGTAAAAATATGTGTAGTCACGCACGTACCACATACACTAGGGAGATCTTAGAGAATTCCTACCCATACCAGGCCCCGTACCAGGAACCCGCACCTCAGATTCCAAACCCAGTCCTAGAACCTGCACCCCCAATGAGTGCAGAAAACGTACAAGAGCTTAGGACTTTCGGTGAGGAAAATTTTAGAGAGCAGTGAGAGAATGCGACAGGTGGGAGAGCGTCTCGTATGGAAATACGACGAACGCAATATGGATTTTTGGATGAATCCATATCTGTTGGGATTGAACCCTATCAGAGGAACAGATAATGTAAAGCCAAAACCTGATCACAACAATGGGTTCACAATAAGCAGAAGTTTACTCTAAACTCTCCCCTTGACAGTGGTTATTTAACAGCTGATGGATCTTAAGTGCTGCTCAACTACAACAACTGATAAACCAAACTTTGATGATTATCCAACGACTGCTGAAGACAAACACTGATGCTCTATCTACTGCTGTTTCCTAAGTACTGCTCTCTCAAAGACTGATCACCTTTGAAGAATGCACTGAAGATTCAACATCTGTGCTCAGGCTACAACAGTGGAACGTGAAGCAGTAGTTTTCCTTAGCTTTACATTTTATCACTTATCAGATGTTACATGTCAGTAGTTTGTATAGAACAGTGTTTATAGTTTGTTAGGTCGTTAGATGTCACTATCATGGTGACGTCAGCTGAAGTTCATCAGTAGTTTGGTTTGCCTATAAATATGACAGTATTCTGTACTGTTATATTTGAATCGTTTTGAGTGAGTTCACCTCCTCAATTCAATCCTTTCATCTTGTGCAACCAACTCTGGTGTATCAGGCTGAGGGGGAGTTTAGATTGTAAGCTTGCATTGTAATCTTTTGCTTTTATGTAAATCTTTCGACTCAATGAAAAGCAATTGTTTATCAATCTATACTTTCCTCTGATTGTGTTTACAAAGTTTGCTACTCATTTCCGCAGCACTTATATCATTTCATATGTTCTGATTAATCGTTTTATGCAAACAAACACTATCATGACGGCCCCAGATCCTAACAATTGGTATCAGAGCTCGGACAGTCAAATTCGATCTAACAATCAATTTGACATAACGGTTCAGCTCAAAATTCATTGATACTAAAGGTTGGTTGGTTGCATTCAGTTGAAAAACAGAGTAACGAGTAAATCATAGTCAAAATGGTTATTTAGAAACTCTGTAAATCAACCAAGATGTCATATGACACACAAATCTCACACAACAAGTGTTATCATGCATATGTCACTCATAGTTTTCAGATCTGTGAAATATCTGATAAACTATGGGATCGTTTAATATTTTCAAAATTGATTTCAATTTTTGTTTCGATATTTGTGATGTTTTCAATAAACACTAAAGTATGTACCTCAGATCAGCAAAACTTGTGATTCATCTAAAACACTAGTATACTGCTGACATAGAAAAGAGGGAAATAAAACTTTAGTCAATATCTCTCATGTGCACAAAGGCAGGTTGAGTACCTTCAAAAGGACCAAATCAACCTTGTCTAAAACACATTGAGAAAATAAGGTGTCAAAACAGTCCTAATCATAGGTAATGTGAGATCTGAAATAAAACATGCTCAAACATGGTCAGATTTCTCAAAACATTGCTTCAAAGTGACTATGGACAAAGAATGTTCAAAATATAATCTCCTAGTGAGTATATCTGAACATATGAATAAAAAGGGAAAAAGAAAAAAGAACAAATCTCAAAGTGTAGCTATCTCAAAAAACTTTTGAAATCAAAAGCAAAAGAGTATAAGCATAAAACATTCTTGAGGTTCTAGTCAGGACATCAGTGGTCATTTTGCAACTGTGTGCATTCATCAATACAGGAATTGTTCTGGTAACAATAGCATCTTCAGTGATGGTGCTTAAAAGGAATTTACAATCAATTGACAAGAAAATGTCCCAAACAATGGTCAAAATAACTTGAGAATAATATGATCATGAATTTACTGGAAAATTGTCGGATTCTTTTGATTATTTTCAAAACTTCCTTTGATTTTTGTTAAGGTGTTTTCCTCTAAAATAAAAACCAGATGTATTTTTCTTAAAAAATATATTATGATCTTTTACTCATTTTTTATAGTAAAAGTTCATCTCTGGTCTGGATGTAATTACCTTATTTTTGTGTGTAATTACAATCCCTAAAACTGATCAAAAGGAAATGACACACATATCAAGGTCATGTTAAGCTCAAGTTTGGTTTTCACAGATCAAAAATTGATTGCAAATTGACTTAGACTACTAAGATACTCATGTTCTAGTTCCACTAATTAGACACAAAATGAGCAGCTCTAGTAGAAATGTTTTCATCATCTGGGATGCTAAACCATTGTCTAAAATAATAGACATTGGCAAATCCTTGAACAAAATTCCATGTAGATAACTGCTGACAATTTAATCTTGATAATTTACTTCTAAAATGTATTTTGTTAAGAATAGCATCTCAAATGCTCAACAGATGTTAGATGAGATATTGTGCCTTCACAAAGCAAAATCAAGTTCTACATCTGAACAAGCAGATGCTAACATTGTTTGTCAAAAGTTGAAATACTGCTGCACTATCAGTTGTTGAACCAATTTTATCTTCTACCACTGTTGTTTCTAAAGTGCTGTTGTGCCTTAACATCTGCTCACTAAAGTCTGTGCACTGCTAAAGTGTCAACCTCTGTTCTCCAAAACACTGATGTTTAAAATCTTTGTTCCATCCACTGTTACATCCACTGTTTCATTTTATTACCGTTGTAACTACTGATACTTGATCCATCAGTAGTTGTCAAAACAACTATCCTCCATTATTTACCATTCCATCAGATGTTTGACACGTGGTCAGTTCTTAGCCTTCAGATCAAAATAACCGCTGCCACATCAGCAATCACTTTTTCCCTAAATAAAACCCTGATTAAATCCAAACAGGGTTTTACTGTCGAATTGAATTCCAAAAGTTCTCTTCTCATAGCAGTTTCCCTCTCATAACTCCAAAAACTCCTTCGATCTTCATCCAAAATGACGAAACCAAAATCGAAATCAAAATCAAAACCATCATCTTCCTCCACAACTGCAGATGCCACTCAAATGGCCGCTGAAACACCGGAGATTCGTTACAAAGCTTCACACAACTATGTAGGTATTCTCACAAAACCTACCGATAATCACACTTTCGACTCCATCCTTGACATCCTTTCTGCATCAAAGTACAAAAATTTGATAACAGCAGACGCTCCTATCTACCTTGATACCCAGAGAGAGTTCTGGAAAAATGCCACCCTTGAAAAACAAGGAGATATCATCGCCGCCATCAACTCCTCGATACAGGGTAAGAAGGTAAACATCTCACCAAAATCCATCTCTGAAACCTTTAAACTCGATGATTTAAATGGAAAAACCTCATTTACAAAAGACGAGTTGGTAAAGGATTTCATGAACAGGGGCTATGCAGAACAACCAAATAGGGATACCCTACAAAAGGGTTACTTCCCTTCTGCACCCAGATTTTTATTCCACACACTACTCATGTGTGTTTCTAATAAAACAACGTCTTTTAATGAGATACCAACGAAAATCCAATGCCTGGGGTATGCAATTTTAAATGATAAAAACTATAATTACTCCCAGGAAATATTTGATGATTTGGTAAAGAACGTTGATAATAAAGCATTTCTGCTCTTTCCAAGATTTCTAAGCTACTATTTTGAACAAAAGTTTGTTGAGAAAGATGCAGAATTGCCCAAACAAGGTGTCTCATTCAAAATAAACTGTTTAACAATTGAAACATTTTCAAGAATGATGGCACCAATAAAATTAAAAACAAAGGAGGCTGAGCAGGTTTTAGAAACTGCTACTGATCCTCAAGCAACCACTGCTGAGCCCACTGCTCCAGGTGATCAAAGTAGCACACCCACTGCTTTGAAACCAACTGTCACGACCCCCGACCCCATCTAGCCGGAATCGGTGCCGAGAGCAGTCCAGTGGTACCGGTGATTATTTTAAAAATATTGCAGCGGAAATTTCATCAGGACCGTGAGTTAGGAAAAATATCAGAGTTTAGAAACACCGGATTTTATTTAAAAAGATGGAATAAATTCCATGTTTTACAAAATATTTTAAAAATATTGCCTTTGGAAGTTGTGTGTATGATAAACTTTGACGTCTGTGGACGTATAATTTAAGTTTTATGTGTTTTCTTGTGCATTAGCACAACTTTACCGGCTTCTTACTAGCGTTAGTAGTTTATGGTAACGTATTGGAAATTCTTATATTTTTGATGGTGTCCCAACTTAATGGGTTTCCAGTATTATTTTGTTGCATGAGTTACGAGGTAGATGATCAAACGAAAGAATGTTTGACATCAAAATTAAAGATATATGCGAAAGATTCCTGATAAAGAAATCTATATACATATGCTTGTGCTTTATTCTTAATTGACTTTTGGAATTCCTTATAGATATACATATCTATATTATATATTTCACATGTTGTAATATACATACCTTTCATAGGGTTAAATGTACATAATAGATTCATAGTTCCAAAAACCAGTCAGATATTTGGTCATGATACTATTTAGGGAAATCTTGTTACTGGTTTGACATACCATTTATCCCGTCTTATCCGGTTCGCGCCGGAGCGGTAATTTCAGTATATCCGGACAAGCTGGAGAGTCTGCTACTCTATACCCAGTTTTGCCGGAGAAAATTTTCTATTTCCCATAAATAGTATCTTTTCAAGATTTTTAAAAGTGTCTCTTTTATTAGGACTTTTATCCATAATCAAGGAAATTTGTATTTCCATAATATATCTTTATTCGTGACCAAGTAATACTAATAAACAAGAATAAGTAGCAATTAAATGCTATTGCCTGCTAGTCGTTATTCTTATTGAATAACAATTATACTTATATATATACTTATATAAGTAATTTTATCATGAAGCTTATATTAAGACAAAATTTTTAAGTTCGAGTCTAAATATCATTCAGGGTGCTATCAGATAATATTAAGTTTCTAATTCTCCGTTTAAACTTAGGTATTATTATAACACCTATTTGTGTAAACAAGTGGCTTAGCTTATACTAAGGCATCTTTTCTTATGTTCAAGTCTAAATGTTATCAGATGTGCTACCAGTTAAGTTAATAGCAATCTCCTAACTCTTTTATTTAAGCTTAAGTATTGTTATCACAACACTTATAGGCTTAAAGTAGTGGCTTAGCTCTGATACCACCTTCTGTCACGACCCCCGACCCCATCTAGCCGGAATCGGTGCCGAGAGCAGTCCAGTGGTACCGGTGATTATTTTAAAAATATTGCAGCGGAAATTTCATCAGGACCGTGAGTTAGGAAAAATATCAGAGTTTAGAAACACCGGATTTTATTTAAAAAGATGGAATAAATTCCATGTTTTACAAAGGTAGCTTTTAATAAAAATAATATTTCTTAATTTGAAAATAAGCCACTTCTTGAAGTCCTTCAGTGTCGGATCCAATCCTTACTCCAATCTATTGTAATTACCTGAAACGCGTTTTAAAAAGATTTTGTCAGCAGGGAAATACTGAGTGAATTATTCATTTTACTGAAAATGACACGTTTTATGATTATTCACAGTGTTAAGATCTTTTACGCATGTTTCTGATATCAACCAACTACCCACAGTATTTGTCACTCGACCGAATCTGTGACAGTGGTCATATCACCATTGGCTGCCCCAATGAATGACGTAAATCAATTAAATTAGGTTCGCCCACCTAAAATGATTTAAACTGTAATATTGTGCGCAATACCCCACATACTGGCTGTAATTTGGTGATTACATCAACTTAATCACTGGTATTATAATCTCGGAAAATGAATTTGGAGTATTGTAAAATAGTTAATAACTCACAAACGGTGAGAAAAGAATTTATAAAAGAAGAATAACTCACAAACGGTGAGAAAAGAATTTATAAAAGAAGAATAACTCACTAATCATTATGCAGGATTGAGTTAACAAACTTCTTGATTCTACTTTTCCCGATAATTAAGCATGTACTTTATTATTCTGGATCTTCTGATGATTTAATAGTTTGTTTGATTGTAAGGGTGTAGTTGGGAGTGTTTTTGGTGGTTTAACAGAATAGAATACGTATTGGTGTAAAATCCAAATCAAACCTTAACGGTAGTCATGAGATTCGAACCTTAACGAATTTCACAAAAACCGGGTTAATGATCAATACAGCAGTTACGATAATTTCCCGAGATCAAATTCTCACAATGAATGACCAAGTGCAATACTTCAACTCATTTATCAAAATGACAAACGACAAAGTATAGTACTTCAACTCGTGTATCGAATTATCGACAACGACAAAGTACAATGCTTCAGCTCATTTATCGGATTACCGACAAACGACAAAGCATAACCCAATGTGGGCGGCACTTAGGCATTCCTTGGATATATTGATCACTCGGAAAATGAATCGTAATAGCGATTGAGTGATTATTGGTTAGAACACCAACGTATAGAGAGAAGAAGAAAAGAAATAAGCAAAGAAAAATGAATCCTAAGCTTCTTATTTATAGCAAGCAGGCAGGCAACTCAATTTCATATTCTGGTCGATGTGGGATTCAAGTGACGTGCTTGCTAGCTAGCTTGACGTGCTAGCTAGCTAGCTTAGTTATTTTATTTCAGCTGCTTAACTCGTTTTTCTTGTATAACTTTTAAAATATAACGTTTTATAAAACGACGAATATGTCTTTAGAACGAGCATATTTTTATCTACGTTTTAACCTAAGTTTTATTAAAAACGGAGTAAGGAAAAAAATAATATATTTTATTATTAATATTAAACGTTCTTATACGACCTCATATATATCTATTTTTAATAGACCTTACTTAGCTTAATTAATCTTGTTAGCTTAATTAATATTGATTAACTGATTAATTAATCATACTAAACTTAATTAGGGTTTCCTTATTGCATAATTATTATACTAAATATTAATTTTAGTGAGGGTTGTTACACCAACACCTGCCACCAAAAAGACCAAAAGAAAAACTTCCAGAAAACCCACCAAACCCACACCAAAGGCAACTCTGGAAGATGAGATCCCAGAGTCAATGCCAGTGACAACACAAAAGTCACAAGAAACCACTGTTGTTACTTCCTCACAGCAGATGGAAGAAAGATCTCAACCCCAGCCTAAAACTCCTCCTGCATCCTCACAAAAGGATCGGGTTGTAAGCACAGGGACACCAAATTATGAAGCTCGGTATCCACTCGGATCCATCTTCCACAGTCCTGATCCCAAGGACATGTCTCTTTCAACAACCATACCCTCACCAATCATATTGCCACAATCAATAATACCTCTGTTGCATGCAGTTGATATGGCACAGACACAAACCAGTTCCTCTCTATCACCTATTACTGAGAGTATACCTCCACAAGTGACTGGGTCTGATGCTCATGCCTCTGCTAACCCAGCAACAGCTGAGGAGGTTACACCCCCATGAGTTACAAGTAACTCTCGGAGGTAGTTCAAGCGGAGCAGCAACTACAACTGATGGATCAACAGATCTTCAGTTGGACAGTTGTTACATTACTAAGACTCCCTTGAAGGCAATTTCTTCCATGGAAACATCGGTAACCACCAGTGAGTTATCTTTAACTGCTGGTAACATCAAAGGATTATCGAGTGCTGAAGAAAGAAGTCCCCAGTACCAAGAAAAGGGGGCGTCAATGGATGACTTTTGGGCCACAGCTCCTAAGTCACACATTGATACAACCACTGCTGGTGGGGATTCAGATGATCCTGTTAATTCAGGTAAGGATTCAAAATACAATGAATTGACGGCCAGAGTTGAAAATCTGGAATCTTCAGTTGCAGAGATAAAAGATATGGTGCAGCAGCTGTTAGAAGCTCAAAAATCCCAATCATCTGCCCCTCCTGCTCAAGCACCTGCTCCACAAGCATTTGCTGCAAATGAGCTTTGGAATATCTTCCAGCCCATGCTTGAACAACAGCAACAAATGGCTGCTAAAAAGCATGCTAATCAAGTACAAATGCTGACCAACATGGTAGAATCTCGGTTCAAAGACACGCAAGCAGATATCAAAGCTATAAAGGCTAGCATACAACAGAATGCTCAAAGTGAGAAAGGCCCATCTACCATCTTCTTCATGGATACACCCCTGGCAGATAATGCCAAAAAGGGGGAGAAAATCAAGTTGAAAAAGAAAGGTATAGAAGATGGGTTGTACATTGAACCAGAGAAACCAAAAACCTCAAAACCTTCAACTCAAACAGCTGATACAACAGCAGTTACAAAAACTGCTGTCAGTAGCCAAACAGCTGTCATCTCATCAACACACACACCACCAACACACACCACCACAACTACTGTTCCACCACCACCACCTGTGTCCACAGCACAAAAACCTTCATCAAAACCAAAAACCACCAAACCATCATCATCATCTAAAATCATACCACCATCGCCTCCTGCCATAAAGCAGAAGACAGCAGATGTTACAACATCTGCTGTAATGACTACCGTGATTGAAACACCAGTTGTTTCAACCACTGTTAGTCAGTCACAATCACAAACCACAGCCATCAAATCTCAAACCACTGATCCACCCAAAACATCATCAGCCTCTCCTACATTAAAAAGGAGAAGGGTGTTCATTCTTGATGATGATTCACCACCACCACCACCATCACCACCATCCCCTGCTCAAAAGCAGATGACATCTGCTGACATATCAGCAGTTGTAATGACAACAGTGGATGAAACACCAGTTGTTTCAACCACTGTTGGTCAAAAATCCACCACTGATCTTATCACTCCAACACCAAAACCTACAAAGCTTCTCAAAAGAAAAAGAGAAACAGCACAAGCTGCTGATGAAAAGTATGATCCTGTTGCGGCTAAGTATCCATTGGAATTAGAAGCTGTGAAAAATGAGATGAAGCAGTTTTACACCATAGATGATCTTACAAAAAGGAAATTTCCTTCTCTCATAGGCTTCATAATTCCAGAAAACATGAATGAATATCTTGAAACAAAAGCAAGACAAGCAAGGATAAGAGCCAAAGTTGAATGCAAGGATCAAGGCGATGAAGCCATTCTGGAAAGAAGGGAATTCCTGCACAACAAGGTCAAACAAATAGCAGAATATGCAAGTGAATTGAACAAAGAGGTGTCAAGCTTATTTCCTGAAGCAGAACAACGAAATGAATTAAGAAAGGAGTATCTTGCATACATAATGAAAGAAAAGTTCTATTCTGCTGAAGAAACAAAGTTCAAAGACTGGCCATTCATTGCATTGAAGCTTGAAGCTGACAGAATTGAAAAAATTACACTTGATCCACAGAAGAAAAAGACAGCTCCAAATTGGAATAAATACAACAAATTCATAGCTGATCTTATTTCCGAGCATAAAAGGAAGAAGCAGGAGTTGGTGGATGGAAAGGTGGATACTGCGGAGACCATAGCAAAATGGTCAAAGAAGCAAATTGAAGAAGCTTATGAAAGGCTTGAGAAGCAGAGGTTGAAAGCCTCTAACCCTCCCAAAAAGTCTGACTACAAAAAGCTGCATGAGCAAGTCAAAATTTTTGAAACACAGATCAGCACAGCAGAAGATTTTGTCACAAAATTGAGAAAAAAAAAAGAAAGAAGTGCTATCTGCTGGAGTAGAAAAGAACAACGAAGCTGAACAGATAGAAGAAGCTATGAAGAGAATAGCTTCAGATAAAGAAAGATTGGCAAAACTACAAGCCCTTGCCAAAAAGGTCAAAGTAGTAAGCCAAAAGTCATCAGCAGGTGTCACAAACAGTGAGCTGATTGACAAAGAAGTTGAAGCAGATATAGCTGCAGCCAATAAGATTATTGAACAAGCATTAATACGAGTGTCTGAAGCTCATGATACTGCTCTGCACTTCTTTTCCAGGCCAACCATTTCAAGTTCATCAGTAAATAAACCTCGCCCAAGAAACCCATTTGGTTTTAAAATACTAAAGTGGCTCTCTGATCAAAAGACCCATGTATTGACTCTGATCAGAACCAATGGAGAAGTGAGACATATATCAAGGAATCAAGCACTAGGCCTAAGTGTTGAAGATCTACAAGATCTCCTTGAGCTCTCACTGTGCAGGGATGAGGATGATACAAGTTCCAAAGAATTTGAAGAAGAATTTAAAAGAAAAGCAAAGGAACTTCTGATGAAGAATAAAGATCCTGAATAAAGACAGGTTTTGGCATTATCTGTTCCAGGGGAGATTGACGTGATGTCGCGGTCACAATCAAATTTAATCCCAATTTCAACTATATAGATAGTGGCAAGTGGGTATCGAACACAGGGAGTTTATGGAATATGTGTTATTTGAGAATTTATCTAGATTAACTAAATTAGACTAATTGCAAGAAAAGTAAAATGTAAGAGTTGGTTGGATTGGTTTCTTTTAAAACTACAATTACTAATTAATTTGCAAAATGAAAAATTGAGTTTGTAAACAATTTAGAGACAAATGACTATCTTGAGTTTCCGGTTTGTTTCAACTTTTGTGTTAGCATTCAACTAGAAAGAACTACATAGACTTAGTTCATGTATAACCAATTGCAGTGATGAAAGGGGACTAAGTACTCAGATTCCTAGAACGTGAGGTTGTCACCCGATGATCAATCAACCCTTACCCAAACCTAACTATACCCATGATATCTCGATTGCCAACGGCACCAAGAACGTATGGTTTCTAATTAGTTCAACATAAGAATCAACAAGTTACTAACAACCAAATATGCACCATAACAATCAATTCAAATAAAAAGGAATTGTTATTCTAGAAATATAAATAAAAACACAAAAGTCTACCACAAACCTTCAACACAAGATAATCATCCAAGTATTTAGCCACTCATGGCTTTAACTAACATCATAACAAAATGGAAAGGAGATATTGTTCACAAGTTTCACCAACAAGAAAATAGATAGAGTTTTAAGTGAAAGATAGTTAGAAAGATGATTAGATAATGTTTTCTTTGCTCCAAGTCCCTAAATATAGCCTCCAATTCGTTTCCTCCAAATAGTAACCGACCAAACATGATTAAGCTCCATAAGTCTCCATAAAAAGGCCATTTAATGCGCAGGTTACAAAGTTGGATAAGGCAGCGCCGTAAGCTACGCCGCCTGCCGTAGCTTACGGCGGTCAGCGAACAAAACAAGTCAACATAGCACTGTAAGGTACGGCCAGCCGCCGTAGCTTACAGTGATCATTATTCTTTTACGGCACTTTCTTCCTGTCTTACGGCGGCACCTTTTGGCATTGGGTAGGGGCCGTAAGCTACGTCCTGGTGGCGTAGCTTACGGCGCTGAGCTTGCTTCTTTTCCATGACTTCTCCATCTTTCCATTCTTTCGCTCTTTTAAGTCCCGCAACTTCTAGTATTTCATCATACCTCTTAAAACCCGCCTTTTGATCACTTTAACACCTGCATAACCCAACACAAAGTGGTTATCTAGTTCAAGCAATTAACCGAATAAAGTGTAGAATGTGCGTTGTATTAAACCTTTTAAGGGTTGTCCTACGGACCACCCGTCACATCCCCACACTTACCCGTTGCTTGTCCCAAGCAACCCATTCAAAACCATTTTCAACCAAGAACGATCAAATATGCAAACCAAGCTAAAGTGCCGTCCTTTTACTAACTTTCTATCATACCACAAAGCACACCCCTCACAAAAACTCTCGGTGACAAGAAAAATTAGCATATTATGCTAAACCACTCGATGCGTATATGTGTGTGTGTGCGGCAATAAGCTTGTATGAGAATCCAGTTTCCTCCTAACAAATATTTAACATGCTTATGAATCAAAGAAACTTACGGGTTGTAATAGGGCTAGGTGCAAGGGTAGGACAATGGTGGAATACATATGAGAGAGCTAATTGATTTGACCCGGTTTTATTTCCACTACTAAACAAAGCAAACGACTATGTACCAAAACATCATAAACTTCTAAACTACTATTGCACTAATGACTTCTTTTTGTATTTTTCTCATATTTTTCTCTTTTTTTTTTTCATAACACATAAAACTCAACAATATATACAAAGACATCACAATCACAACTAAATTCCTAAACCGGGTCATCTCAATAGGGTATAATTTATATAGGAAGTAGGCTTTGGGTTTCAATCGAATGGCTTAAGGCTCAAACATAGCTTTCTATGGACCAAACCCCCACCCCTCAGAATACCAAGCTCATATATGTAACGTATGAGGTCCAACCCTCCAATTCCCGCACTCTCACACATCTAGACGAGGCATCCTAAAAGTCCCCTATCATCTTCAAAAGCATGCCAACTCTAGGATTTAACAAGCATTCACACACAAGTTCTATTTACACACTACACACACCGCCACTCAAGCAAAGAATTAACTCTCATATGTGGTTCAATTCTCACCAAGAAAAAGCTAAGAACGGGTGTCGGTGTGTCAAATGGTACAATATCAAGTTTTCAAATTTTTACACTTTTTGCTTGGATTTGCAAAAATTTTTAAATTTCTCAAAATTTCCCCCATCCCCACACTTGGGATACATTGTCCCAATGTATGGTTTTGAGGGAAAGATTCCTTTAACCAAGAACATCCCCAGTTGCTTATATTCTCAAACCCCAAATTTTTTTTTTTAGATATTATAAAAGACACCACCAACTCTCACAACCCAAGAACATATTAACACAAACACCACCCAACCTCCCAACCGTAACATAAACATACCACATAAACAAATATACAAAAATGTACAAAGGAGCAAAATACAACCTGGCTAGTAGTACTTCGGCTGTGGAGGCCCGAAAATGGATGTCATCATATCCGTCCACTCACCAAAGCCAAATGCTCCACCGCTACTACTGCTTCCTTGATCACTACTTGGATTCGCCTGTTGGTAACTCATAGCATGCGGATCCACCCACTGAGAATGGTGCAATGGCGGGGTAGGGTATGACACACTACCATCGTATGGTGGCAATGTGGTGTAGTCCACAATGGGCGGATCTCCTACAACTGGCTGCCCCGCATGCCATTGGTCATGCATGCGTCTCTGACGATCATCCAAGTAACGGTTGTTTGTTTCCTCTTCACGGGCATATCTATGAGCACGGTTCCATTGCTCATTTCTATCATAACTTCTTTTGATAGCCCTTTCCACACTAGCACCCATGAAATTTTGTTGATCAAATAGCACTTGGTTTGGTTCACTCCAATCACCGAAAGTGGGTGGCCGCCTTTGCTCAATGATTTGACCCATATCCCCCGAGTGGGCCCAGTATGGATCATAAGGCTGATGTGCATAATCAAATGCACTTCCCACGTAACCCGATTGTACGCCAGCTCCTTGAACCCCCGCCTGACCGGTAACCCTTACCTGAGCATCTACCATGAATGTGTATTCACGATAATCATCATCTCCACTTATTTCATCATCCATTGATTCGGGTTTCTCTTCCTCTCCCGGTCGTAACGGTCTCGCATCCACTTTCAATGCTCTCCACCTTCTACCATCCGTTTTCAACTTATGAAACCTTTCCGATTCTGTGTAAGTCCAATCCGACCCAAGATTCTTAAGGTCGAATGGTCTAAACCTCTTGTAAGAACCTTTTTCATCTCCTTTGATTGCCCCATATTTTTTAAGCAATGCCGTAATCAATCGGCAATGAGGTATAATCTTTCTTTCCCCACTATTCTTGCTCAACCAAATGTTATTTAGTACCAAAAATCGGAAAGGGACCTTGGGTGACCCATGCATCATCATATATAAGATTGGCACTTCTTGGAACCGCACCTCCATCTTGTCACCCGCCTTGGAACCACATTATACATACACAATGTCAATAATAACTTGGCTTCCATCCTCAAATTTCTTCTATATAGCTTTCCATGTGTTGTACCCGGAAGGAAGAGGTAATCAAGCATATTTTGCCATTGCGGATGCTTATTGGGCTCATGGTAGAGATCCTTGAGACTCGGGTAGATGTACTCATTGGCCGGCCCATCATCAAACTTTGCTACCCGGCGCAAAGAGTCGTATGACATTTCTACTTTCACACCATTACACCAACCAACTAACCGCATCTTGTTCGGAGCCTTGAACGGGGGACATTCAAGTGATGCCACCCACTCTTGAATCTGCGTGTCATACATTTTTTTTCTTCTCACCATCATAACATTTTGTAGCCGCCCCCCAACCCAACGTGTTAAACTTGGCTATGATCCCAAATGGTCCGAAATCAACCTCCCGGATCTCCTTTTCACAAATAAATGCTTCACCCCTTTGTTTTAGCTTGTTCATTTGTTCATGAAATAGATCCTCTATCCATTCCTCGGGTTGGTCTAACAATGAACCGGATGTCCAATCCGGCTTTGGCCCCCTAGGAGGTGCATCCTCCTCTGAATCCGGGTCACCAACCCGGGTCAATCTCCTCCTTTTTTGTTGTGCCGCATCCCCTTGAGAAGAACTTGCAACTCCTTTCCCTTTCTTAGACGCCATGCCTACACACATTCAAAAACCACATAAACAAATCAAGTTAATGTTTCCATCAAATCTTCCCCACACTTGCTTCATGTTATGGGTATAGATGTGCAAAAACCAAAAATTCCATTCTTTCAAACGAAATTTTGGCATGATGTCCCCATAAATCAGAATTTTTTCCAAAAATTTCCACAAGACATCAACACATTTATACCCATACATGCATTAGTTCACAAAATCCTACATCTATCATGTACAAGCAAGTGTGTATGTAAGCAAAAAACAAAGATGACAACTTACAAACCTCAATGTACATCAAATAATGACAAGAAATTGCATATTGTAGAAGATGAGAATAACAAACACTTGAAGTTCACACAAAAACCCACAAAAAGCCCCAAAATTTCGGCACCTAGGGTTTGAATTTCGAACCAGAGAACGTGATTTTCTTCCAAAAATTTACCCACAATCAGAATGCTTGTGAAATTTTAGTCAAAAATGACCCAAAAATTACTGAAATCGGGCTAGATATGAGAAAGATATGGAGGTTATGATTATTGTGGCTTAGGGTTCTAAAGAAAGAAGAAGAAAAGTGGAGAAGAAGAAGTTGATATGTGGTTGGGGATTAATGATAGAAACGTGTGGTTGGGGGTTATTGTTGATTGTTTTATTATTATTATTATTATTATTATTAAATTTTCGGTTTTTTTTTATATGTGAAACAACGACCAGCAAAGGGCTCCCAAATCCGCTCGGCGCCGTAAGCTACGGCACCCCGCCGTAGCGTACGGCAGTCACTGGGTAAAAAAATGCACCGTAAGACAGGGGCTTGCTGGCGTAAATTTGTTTTTGTGGGATGATTGCCGTAAGCTACGGCCCCCCACCGTAGCTTACGGCGATCGCTGGGCATAAGGGGGCTGGTATGAATTTATATCAAAACTTTTTTTTTTTAACTTTTATAATTTTTAATTTTTATGTGTTTTTTATAATTTTATTGAAAACATAAAAATATTACCCTACCCCCCGTTAAAAACCCGTGTTGTCCTCAACACTATGTTCGGGAAATCCGTAAAAATTTCCCCACAGTTGTTTCGAGCACCGGTTTGAACGGAACTTATTCATAACTAAATAAACTACCCTAAATATTTACAAATACCAAACCTGGGCCTCTTTCACGTTTCCTCGTCATCCACTGGGCGTAAAATGTAACCCACTTTGTCTAGCTCGAGATTGTTGATATCATTACCTTCCAAGTACGGTTTGAGTCGATGCCCGTTCACCGTTTGTTGCTTGTTTGTTTGCTCGTCTTGAATATCAACATCACCGAACCTTCCCACTCTTCGGACAACGTAAGGACCCATCCACTTGCTTTTGAGTTTCCCTGCGAACATTTTCAACCTTGAATTGTACAACCACACATTTTGACCCACTTCAAAGTTCTTTTTCTTTATCTTCGCATCATGAACTTTTTTCAGTTTGTCTTTATATGCGGATGCACACTCATAGGCTTGATCCCTTATTTCCTCGATTTCATTCAATTGAAGCTTTCTTGCCCGACCTGCTTCATCATAATTTGCGTTCACCGTTTTAATTGCCCAATACGCCCGATGTGCCAACTCCATAGGCAAATGACATCCTTTCCCATAAACCATCCGATAAGGAGTGGTATCAAGTGGAGTTTTGTAGGCCGTTCGATAAGCCCACAATGCATCGTCAAGCTTGCTTGACCAATCTTTTCGATCCGTTCTCACCGTCTTCATTAAAATTTCTTTAATTTGCCGATTAGATACTTCCACTTGACCACTCGTTTGCGGGTGATATGGTGTAGCAACACGGTGGTTCACATTGTATCTCTTAAGCAACTTCCCGAAATTGAAATTTTTGAAATGCGAACCACTATCACTTATTATCACCCGAGGCACACCAAAACGAGCAAAATTATTAGATTGCACAAACTTACATACAACGGCATGATCATTAGTTCTCGTGGCGATAGCTTCAATCCATTTCGACACGTAATCAACCGCAACCAATATGTACAAAAACCCATTCGAGTTTGGGAAAAGGACCCATAAAGTCTATTCCCCAAACATCAAATACTTCTACTACCAAAATCGGTTGTAACGGCATTTCATCACGTTTCGAAATACTTCCCATTCTTTGACAATTGATGCAATTCCGGGCATATTCACAAGAATCTTTGAAAATTGTGGGCCAATAAAATCCACTAGATAACACCCGGTAACCTGTCTTGTTCCCACTAAAATGCCCTCCACATGCCGTTGAATGAGCATGGGTCAAAATCTCTAAAACTTCAGTTTCGGGAACACATCTTCGTATCACTTGATCGGCCCCGATTTTAAACAAGTCGGGTTCATCCCATATATATTGCTTCACTTGACTAAGAAATTGTTGTCGTCTCTTCTTAGTCCAATGATTTGGAATTGCACCCTTAGCCAAATAGTTGACGTAATGGGCATACCAAGGTGCAACATAAGTAGAGACGGCCAACAAATGTTCATCGGGGAACCGTTCATTGATTTCACTTGGGTCATCAACACCTTCCAACGGAATTCGGGACAAATGATCCGCAATAACATTTTCACATCCCTTTTTGTCCCGAATCTCAAGATCGAATTCTTGTAACAAAAGCACCCAACGAATCAACCGGGGCTTCGCATCCTTCTTTTCCATCAAATATCGGACCGCACTATGATCCGAATACACTATCACCTTGCTCCCCCAAATATAAGATCTAAACTTGTCCAAGGCATACACCACCGCTAATAATTCTTTCTCGGTTGTGGTGTAATTGAGTTGTGCCTCGGACAAAGTTTTGCTTGCATAGTATATCACCACCGGTTTCTTATCGACCCTTTGACCCAAAACTGATCCAATGGTCGTGTCACTAGCATCACACATAATCTTGAACGGCTTTGACCAATCCGGTGGTTGCAAGATGGGAGCCTTCACCAGCTGTTCCTTCAAAACATGAAACACTTGCAAACATTCATCAGTAAAATCAAATGGAACATCTTTTAATAGTAGGTTACATAAAGGTTTTGTGATTACACTAAAGCCTTTAATAAACCTTCGGTAAAACCCCGCATGTCCCAAAAAAGATCTCACCCCCTTAACATTCTTTGGTGGGGGTAAGGATGAAATTACCCGAATCTTTGCTTTATCTACCTCCATTCCCCGGTCTAAAATGACATGCCCCAACACAATACCCTCTTGAACCATAAAATGGCTCTTTTCCCAACTTAGTACCAAGTTTGTCTCAACACATCTTTTTAAAACTTTTTCTAATTCATTAAGACAAGAGTCAAAACTTGGACCAAAAATGGAAAAATCATCCATAAACACTTCAAGAGATTCCCCGACCATGTCCGAAAATATACTCATCATACATCTTTGGAACGTGGCGGGGGCGTTACATAGTCCAAATGGCATTCGCCGAAAAGCAAATGTACCATATGGACCTGTAAATGTGGTTTTGTGTTGGTCGTCCGGGTGAATAGCAATTTGGTTATATCCCGAGTACCCATCTAAAAAACAATAATATTTTTGACCGGAAAGTTTTTCAATTATTTGGTCAATGAAGGGTAACGGAAAATGGTCTTTTGAGGTAGCGGCATTTAGTTTTCTATAATCAATACAAACTCGCCACCCGGTTACCGGGCGGGTGGCGATTTGCTCACCTTGTTCATCTTTCACTACCTGGATGTCGGATTTTTTAGGCACTACCTGAGTCGGACTTACCCACGCACTATCCGAAATGGGATAAATGATCCCCGCATCCAACCACTTGATAACTTCTTTCTTCACCACCTCTCTCAAATTTGGATTCAACCTACTTTGGGTTTCACGAGTTGGCTTCGCATCCTCACTTGTGATAATTTTGTGCATCACAATGGATGGACTAATACCTTTTAAATCGGCTATCGTCCACCCAATTGCCGCCTTGTGAGCCAACAATACCCGTATCAACTCCTCCTCTTGAGCTACCGCCAAATTGCAAGCAATGATCACCGGTAAAGTGTCATTCTCTCCCAAAAATGCGTACTTGAGATGTTTTGGTAGCTCCTTCAACTCCACACTTGGTGGACATTCCAAAGAGGGCTTTGTACCCGAATCAATTCCCACCGGTAAAGAGTCCGTTTGGTGGGTCCATGGTGGTCTTCCTTCTTTCACCGCAAGCGCTCTTGCTCTTTCTCTTCCACCTCCAACTCACATGCGTGAACCTGCAAAGACATATCACAAACACAAGAACCCAAAATTTCTTCTTCGAACTCCTTCGGGTCATAACCATCTATGAAATCTGCTAAGAAACACTCATCACCATACACATTAGTACCGTTAGTAAAAACATTTAACCTCATTTTTCTATTACCGAATGTCATGTCGACCGTACCATATCGACAATCAATAATAGCATGTGCGGTGTTCAAAAATGGCCGACCCAAAATAACATTTTGTTGTTGTATTGGGTCCGCGGATGAGTAGTCTAGCACAAGGAAATCAACGAGATAATAAAATTCATCAACTTTAACTATCACATCCCGTACGATACCCCGGGGAAGTTTATGAGACAAGTCGGCTAATACAACCGTTGTCTCAACTCGCTTCAATGGACCAAAATCGTATTGGTCATATAACCCCCCCGGTAGGATATTTACTCCGGCTCCAAGATCCAATAACGCCCTTGTGGTTTGAAAATTCCCAACTTGAATGTTTATAAGGGGCGTTCCCGGATCTTGTAACTTAGGAGGAAGGTCTCCTTTCAGTACCGCACTTACCCGTTCCGTCAAGTCTACCAATTTAGGCACTTTTTGTTGCCTCTTTTGAGTACACAATTCTTTTAGAAACTTGGCATAAGCAGGTACCTGTTTGATAGCTTCAAGTAAAGGAAGATTAATTTTAACCTGTTTGAAAACCTCCCACATTTCCTCTTTTTGAGGACCCCGTTTTGAAATAAATTTTTTTCTTCCCGGATCTAATAAAGCTGAAGGGAATGGTACTTCACTAGATCCCTCACCCTCATTTACTTTTTCTTTTTCTTTATTAACTTCGGGTTTTTCAAAATTGGGTTTTTTAGAAGAAACAATAGGTGGTTCGTTTTCCTCCTCACTTTCTTGACCCGTTATATCCTCAACCACCCCATCAACCAAATCCGGTGAAGGATTGGTTTTGTACTCTTTCCCACTTCTCAAAACACTTACATGGTGAATATTAACATTGTTACCTCTTGAAGTACCATGGGATGGATTTACCTTAGTGTCGCTTGGTAATTGACCTTTACTCTTCTTCAATTCGGACACTTCGGTGGCAAGTTGACCCATTTGAGTGGTCAAAGTTTGGATTGCTTTGTCTCGAGCCTCATCCTTTTGTATACGAGCATCATCCATTTGGTTCCTCTTTTGCATTTCCGCTTGCATGCTCTTCAACATTTCCATCATTTCATTACCACCCGAATACCCCCTTGTTCTTGACCCGCTTGGTATTGCCTTTGGTATCCTTGGTTGTTCCCACCTCGATATCCACTTTGATTATTATAAGGTTGGCGCGAACCATAATTTCCTTGGCTACCTTGGAAATTCGGGTTTGATTGATTCGAAGGGTTCCCATAACGAAAATTAGGGTGGTTTCTCAACCCGGGGTGATAAATGTTAGAATTCATATTGAAATTTCTAGCACCCCCTCCTTGACCTTGAACGGCATGAACTTCTTCAAATTGCCCTTCCACCATTCCTTGGCAATTTTCCGCCGCATGACCTATTTCATTACACAATGCACAAACATCATAAATTTGGTTAGAAGTTTGTGTGTTACCATCATCAACCGCATGCACTTGTGTTCGGGTAACGGCCGGTCGTGCTCTCCTTGAAGCTTGAGCCTTTCTCTTTGAAGTGATTGCCATTTGCTCCAAAAATTCCCAATCCTCATGCTCATAGTTTGTGCCAAAAGTCCCATTTGTAATGGACATCAAATCTCGTGCATCTTCGGCGCACAACCTTTCATGAAAGGCGTTCATTAACTCCCAAAGCTCAATCCCATGGTGTGGACAATTTTTTATCATCATGTTTAAACGGTCGAAAGCTTCATGAAACATTTCTCCTTGTTGTTGTTGAAAGCTTCTCAACCCTTTTCTCGCATCATTGGTCTTTTGGGCGGTATAAAATTCGTCTAAGAATGTTTGTTGCATCTCCCCCCAAGTATAAATAGATGCCGAAGGCAAAGTGTAGAACCGCTTCTTTGCCTTATCTTCCAAGGAGAATTGAAATAAGACCAACTTCACATCATCGGCCGAAAAACCTTGACTCCCAAGAGTGTTGCAAATTGAGTCATAGGCTTCCAAATGAAAATAAGATTCCTCCGTCGCTAGACCCTTATATTTCGGCAAGCTTTGTAAGGAATTTGTCCTTACTTCAAAGGTTCTTCCTTGGTTATTATGAGGGATGACCACCAGTGAAGGATTGTGAGTGATCACCGGTCTAAAATGCGCTTCAATACCCCTCGCATTTTCCCTAAGATGCCTCCTTGGCACACCAAATCGACCCCTTGGACGAACTTGACCCATTGGTCTTTGTATAGGCCCTTGTGGTGCATTTGGTTGTTGAAATTGTTGTTGTGGCACCGGTGGGTGTTGAATTGGCCTTTGGAAGTGTGGTTGCACATTTTGTGGGCGAATTTGCTGCAAAGGTATCGGACGTTGCAATTGCGGCCCTTGTGGCCTTGGCCTAATATGTTGAGGTATGAGTTGTTGTTGTTGCACCCCACCAACATTTGGAATCACTTGTACTTGGCCTTGCATATAACCGTATTCCCCTTGCTCTCCATCACCCCCATAAGCGTACCCGTCTTCATCAAAACCTTCAAACTCCTCATAACCTTCATCATACCCATCTCCTTGAATTCCCGACGATTGCCCAAATGGAAGAGTCGAGTATTGGAAACCCGACTGATTTGATGGTCGAAACGGTGTAGCATGGACAATGGACGAAATTGGTGCTATGGTATGGCTTGAATATGACGGGCCCGCACCCGGGAAAAAATGGGATAATGGTGGTATAGTAGTGGAAGGGTTAAATGTGATGGTTGGTTCTTCTTGTGTAGTAATGGGCTGTGTGGTGTTGGTTGATGTGACATTTTGAAGTATGGTGGGTTCGGTAGTATTTGGTGGAATGGTGGTATTTGGTGAAGGTTGAGTGGATGTTGGTATAAATGATGAAGTGGATTCACCCGTAGTGGGTGGTGGTGGTGGTGGATCCATGTATCGAAGTGGTGTAATCGGTGTAATTGGTGTTGTTGGTGAACTGCTGATTGTATTTTCCCTTAGCAAAATTTTGTTTGCTCGCAAAGTTCGCTCGATTTCCGGATCAAACACTAGTGGTGAAAGCTTGTGAGAGCTTCTAGTACGCATGCACCTGTAAATACCTGCACACTAAACACACCTCGCGTAAACCAGAAAAATGACAAACTCAAAGCAAGAACAAAAATAACACACGTTGCGCACTACTCCCCGGCAACGGCGCCAAAATTTGACATGATGTCGCGGTCACAATCAAATTTAATCCCAATTTCAACTATATAGATAGTGGCAAGTGGGTATCGAACACAGGGAGTTTGTGGAATATGTGTTATTTGAGAATTTATCTAGATTAACTAAATTAGACTAATTGCAAGAAAAGTAAAATGTAAGAGTTGGTTGGATTGGTTTCTTTTAAAACTACAATTACTAATTAATTTGCAAAATGAAAAATTGAGTTTGTAAACAATTTAGAGACAAATGACTATCTTGAGTTTCCGGTTTGTTTCAACTTTTGTGTTAGCATTCAACTAGAAAGAACTACATAGACATAGTTCATGTATAACCAATTGCAGTGATGAAAGGGGACTAAGTACTCAGATTCCTAGAACGTGAGGTTGTCACCCGATGATCAATCAACCCTTACCCAAACCTAACTATACCCATGATATCTCGATTGCCAACGGCACCAAGAACGTATGGTTTCTAATTAGTTCAACATAAGAATCAACAAGTTACTAACAACCAATTATGCACCATAACAATCAATTCAAATAAAAAGGAATTGTTATTCTAGAAATATAAATAAAAACACAAAAGTCTACCACAAACCTTCAACACAAGATAATCATCCAAGTATTTAGCCACTCATGGCTTTAACTAACATCATAACAAAATGGAAAGGAGATATTGTTCACAAGTTTCACCAACAAGAAAATAGATAGAGTTTTAAGTGAAAGATAGTTAGAAAGATGATTAGATAATGTTTTCTTTGCTCCAAGTCCCTAAATATAGCCTCCAATTCGTTTCCTCCAAATGGTAACCGACCAAACATGATTAAGCTCCATAAGTCTCCATAAAAAGGCCATTTAATGCGCAGGTTACAAAGTTGGATCAGGCAGCGCCGTAAGCTACGCCGCCTGCCGTAGCTTACGGCGGTCAGCGAACAAAACAAGTCAACATAGCACCGTAAGGTACGGCCAGCCGCCGTAGCTTACGGTGATCATTATTCTTTTACGGCACTTTCTTCCTGTCTTACGGCGGCACCTTTTGGCATTGGGTAGGGGCCGTAAGCTACGGCCTGGTGGCGTAGCTTACGGCGCTGAGCTTGCTTCTTTTCCATGACTTCTCCATCTTTCCATTCTTTCGCTCTTTTAAGTCCCGCAACTTCTAGTATTTCATCATACCTCTTAAAGCCCGCCTTTTGATCACTTTAACACCTGCATAACCCAACACAAAGTGGTTATCTAGTTCAAGCAATTAACCGAATAAAGTGTAGAATGTGCGTTGTATTAAACCTTTTAAGGGTTGTCCTACGGACCACCCGTCAGAGATTGTTGGGATTGAACCCTATCAGAGGAACAGATAATGTAAAGCCAAAACCTGATCACAACAATGGATTCACAATAAGCAGAAGTTTACTCTAAACTCTCCCCTTGACAGTGGTTATTTAACAGCTGATGGATCTTAAGTGCTGCTCAACTACAACAACTGATAAACCAAACTCTGATGATTATCCAACGACTGCTAAAGACAAACACTGATGCTCTATCTACTGCTGTTTCCTAAGTACTGCTGAAGACTCAAGCACTGCTCTCTCAAAGACTGATCACCTTTGAAGAATGCACTGAAGATTCAACATCTGTGCTCAGGCTACAACAGTGGAACGTGAAGCAGTAGTTTTCCTTAGCTTTACATTTTATCACTTATCAGATGTTACATGTCAGTAGTTTGTATAGAACATTGTTTATAGTTTGTTAGGTCGTTAGATGTCACTATCATGGTGACGTCAGCTGAAGTTCATCAGTAGTTTGGTTTGCCTATAAATATGACAGTATTCTGTACTGTTATAATTGATTCGTTTTGAGTGAGTTCACCTCCTCAATTCAATCCTTTCATCTTGTGCAACCAACTCTGGTGTATCAGGCTGAGGGGGAGTTTAGATTGTAAGCTTGCATTGTAGTCTTTTGCTTTTATGTAAATCTTTCGACTCAATGAAAAGCAATTGTTTATCAATCTATACTTTCCTCTGATTGTGTTTACAAAGTTTGCTACTCATTTCCGCTGCACTTATATCATTTCATATGTTCTGATTAATCGTTTTATGCAAACAAACACTATCATGACGGCCCCAGATCCTAACAATATCCATGAATGTGATGGCAGAAACGATAGTAATAATAATAAAATATAATATAATAATAATATATGTGTGTATGTGTTAGAAAAAAAAGACTACGGATGCATACTACTAGTATTGTAGCTTTACATTTCAGTCGGTATTGTAATTTTAATTTCAGTACTGGTGTGTAATAGATGCATAATATATGAATAGAGTAAAAGTCGCAATGCTCGACGCTTTTGACCAAAAGTGCGTGTCATGTGATTGGCTATATTCAAATATTATTTGTGATATTAATATTTGGTAAATGTTTAAAATTCAGATGGACAACGAAGTGAATCAGGAAAACCAGAATGATAATACTCAGAACGACAACCACTCAAATAATGTTAATCTGAATAACGAGAATCGGAACAACAATAACAATGGAAACCAAATGGATAATAGTGCCGTTCAGCACATAGTGGCACAAGGAATTATAGATGTAATGCCATTTATTATTCGAACGGTTCAAGAAGCGAATAATAAAAGTAAGCATAGCAGTAAGCGACCAAGTGAACCAGAACACAGCGTGAACAATGGACCCGTATTTCAAGTGTCCATTCCTAAAAGAAGAAGAACCATGCCATATGGTTGTTCTTATAAAGAATTCTGGTCCTGTAAACCAATAGAATTCTCGGGCAATGAAGGACCCATTGCAGCCCTACGCTGGATAGAGAAAACGGAGGCCGTTCTAAAGATAAGCAAGTGTGCCGAAGAAGATAGGATAATGTTTGCTTCTAATTTATTTAAGAATGCAGCTCTAGAGTGGTGGAACACTATCCTCCAGTCAAGAGGAAGTGATAGATTCTATAGCATGGAATGGGAGGAGTTCAAAAATATGGTAGAAAGGAAGTTCTGCCCTCCCAATGAAAAGGAACAGATAGCAAATAAGATTCTGAATCTTAGAATGACCGGGATAGACAGTAAGGGTTACACTACCACATTCTTTGAATATGCTAGAATAGTACCAACCCTTGCATCACCTGAACCGGTATTAATCTCCCGTTATATCTGGGGATTAATTGGAGAAATTAGACATGTAGTCAAGGCAGCTAGACCTCAAACCATAGAAGAAGCTGCAGAACTAGCCAATACCTTGACTGGTGAACTAGTGCGAACTAGAGAAGAAGACCAGAGGAGAAACCTAACCCAAAGGCTTACTCAAGAATTCCGTTCTGGGAATTCCAACCGTAGGAATGTAGGTTCTACCTCTGCACCATACTGCAGGATCTGCAAGAAGAAGCATTCTGGAAGATGCTCCACTCACTGCAATTACTGTAAGGCACCAGGACATAAGGAAGAAGATTGCAAGAGGAAAACCAGTAATGGAATGTGCTTCAATTGTAGAGAAAAAGGTCATATCAAGCCAAACTGCCCGAAATTGGATCCAGCTGCAAACAACAAGAACCCTAAAAATGCTAGAGCATTTGTTCTAACTGCAGATGAAGCCAAGATGTTTCCAGACATCATAGCTGGTACGTTTTTAGTTAATGGTATTTTTGCTAAAGTATTATTTGACTCTGGTGCAAACCAAAGTTTTATTAATACTTCATTTTGCAAACTTCTAAATCAATCATTAACTAAACTACCACAAGAATGTCTCGTAGAGACAGCAAATGGAGAAACCGTTAGGATTTCTGAAATCTTGCAGGGAGCAAGAATAGAAATTTTTAATCAAAAATTTATTGCAAACCTTTACCCAATGAATCTGGCAGGATTTGATATTGTGTTAGGAATGAATTGGTTAATAGCCAATAAAGCCAATATTTTGTGTGATCAAAAGTCAATTCAAGTAAAATCACCAAGGGGTGAAAAGATCACAATTCAAGGAGATAAAACATCTAGATCCACTAAATTCATCTCTGTGATGAAAACTGCAAGCTATATAAGAAAAGGATCAATAGTGTATTTGATTTCTATAATCACTAACACTAAAAGAAAAGAATTGAAAGACATTCCAGTAGTGTCCCAGTTTTCAGATGTTTTTCCAGAAGAATTACCAGGACTGCCGCCAGATAGGGAAGTTGAATTCAGAATCCATCTACTACCAGGAACAGCACCGATTGCCAAAGCACCTTACCGTTTGGCACCCGCTGAAATGCAAGAACTAAAGAAACAATTAGACGACTTGTTGGAGAAAGGATTCATACAACCAAGCTCATCGCCATGGGGAGCACCGATATTGTTTGTTAAAAAGAAGGACGGATTAATGGGTATGTGCATTGACTACCATGAATTGAACAAAGTCACGATTAAGAATCGGTATCCATTACCGAGGATCGATGAGCTGTTCGATCAACTTCAAGGAGCTCGATTTTTCTCTAAAATCGATCTAAGATCAGGATATCATCAATTAAAGGTACAGGAAGAGGATATTTCTAAAACCGCATTCAGAACAAGGTATGGTCATTATGAATTTACTGTCATGCCATTTGGTTTAACCAATGCCCCAGCTGCATTTATGGACATGATGAACCGAATATGTAAGCCATATTTGGATAAATTCATAATTGTCTTCATAGATGATATTCTAATTTACTCTAAGAGTAAGGAAGAGCATGCAAAGCACTTGCACTTACTTTTAAGTTTACTAAGAAAGGAAAAGCTTTACGCTAAGTTTTCAAAGTGCGAATTTTGGTTAGAACAGGTACAATTTCTTGGACATTTAGTTAACCATGAAGGAATCCATGTGGACCCAACAAAAATCGAGGCAATTACCAAATAGAAAACCCCTGAGTCGCCAACTGAGGTTAGAAGTTTCTTAGGATTGGCCGGTTATTATAGAAGATTTATTCGAGATTTTTCTAGAATAGCAATTCCTTTAACCAAGTTAACCTGTAAATCCATTAAGTTTGAATGGGGACCAAAACAAGAAGAAGCTTTTAGAATCCTTAAGCAAAGATTGACCCATGCACCCATATTAGCTTTACCAGAAGGAACTGAAGACTTTGTAGTCTTTTGTGATGCTTCTAAGTTAGGTTACGGATGTGTGTTGATGCAACATCAAAAGGTTATAGCTTACGCCTCTATACAGCTTAAGAACCATGAAGAAAATTATTCAACCCATGATTTGGAATTAGGAGCTATAATTTTTGCCCTTAAGATTTGGAGACATTATCTTTATGGTAGTAAGTTTACCGTATTCACAGATCATAAAAGTTTAAGGTATGTTTTTGGGCAAAAAGAATTAAATATGAGACAAAGATGCTGGATGGAAATGCTTAGCGATTATGATTGTGATATCCAGTATCATACAGGAAAAGCCAATGTAGTGGCAGATGCGTTAAGTCGAAAATATCACGAAAAGCCAAAAAGGGTACGTTCTCTTAAATTAAATCTGCAAGTAGATTTAAATGAACAGATTAGAAAAGCACAAGAATCAGTAATCAAGGAAGATATTGAAAAATTAAAAGGAATGATTAAGGAATTAGAACAAGGAACAGATGGGATTTGGAGATTCCATAAAAAGAGAATGCGGATACCTAAATTAGGAAATTTGCATCACCGTATATTATAAGAAGCTCATAAATCTAAATATACGATGCATCTAGGAAATGATAAAATGTACCAGGATTTAAGGAAAAATTTCTGGTGGATAGGAATGAAAAAGGATATAGTAGCTTATGTTTCTAAATGTTTAACTTGCTCACAAGTAAAAGCTGAACATCAGAAACCCTCAGGTTTGTTACAGCAATTAGAAATGCCAGTTTGGAAATGGGAATTAATAACAATGGATTTTGTTACCAAATTACCCAAAACAAGAAAAGGTAATGATACAATCTGGGTGATTGTAGATAGGCTAACCAAGTCAGCTCATTTCTTACCAATGAAGGAAACTTTTAGCATGGAACAATTAGCCAAATTATATGTAAATGAAATTGTTTCATTACATGGAATACCTTTATCAATTATTTCTGATAGGGATAGCCGTTTTACCTCTCATTTTTGGTCAAGTTTCCAAAAAGCAATGGGAACCAAGCTGAATCTAAGCACTGCTTATCATCCTCAAACGGACGGGCAAAGTGAAAGGACAATTCAGACAATGAAGGACATGCTTAGAGCTTGTGTAATTGATTTCGGAGGTAATTGGGACGATCACTTACCTTTAATAGAATTTTCTTATAATAACAGTTATCACACAAGTATCAATGCTGCACCATTCGAAGCACTTCATGGACGAAAGTGCAGAACCCCAGTCTGTTGGGCAGAAATTGGGGAAAAGCAACTATCTGGACCTGAGATAGTACAGGAAACAACAGATAAAATCATTCAAGTCAAAGAACGACTGAAAGCAGCACATGATCGACAAAAGAGCTACGCTGACAACAGACGCAAACCGTTAGAATTCCAGGTAGGTGACAAGGTATTATTAAAAGTCTCTCCTTGGAAAGGAGTGGTAAGATTCATCAAAAGGAGAAAGCTAAGTCCCAGGTATGTTGGACCTTTTAAGATTATTAAAAGAATAGGACCTATAGCCTATCAGCTACAACTGCTAGAGGAAATGGCAGGAATACATGATGTATTTCATGTATCTAATCTCAAAAAGTGCTTAGCTGATGAATCACTCATAGTGCCTCTTAAGGATATAGAGGTAAATGAACAACTCAAGTTTGTAGAGAGGCCTCTACAAATTGAAGATAGGAAAATCAAGAATCTCAAACATAAGAGATTAGTTCTGGTCAAAGTGAAATGGGACTCCAAAAGAGGACCTGAGTACACATAGGAGCTGGAATCAGAAATGCAAAAGAAATATCGCACTTGTTCCAGTAGATCTCGAGGACGAGCTCTAAAACAAGGTGGGGAGGATATAACAACCCTGAACCGACACCCCTGATAATTTTTTCGACACCCTAATATATGTTAAAATATCCCAATATATCTTTAAAAACACCCCATATGTGAGAACCGAGCCCGAAATATAACATAACATATAAAATAAATTAAAAACAACAAATATTAAGCTGAGGCGGGCCGCGTAGACCCACCCCAAGCTTTTACATGGGCCGCGTGAGACCAGATAGATGGCACAGCCCGGTGCGGCCACGTGGCCCAACACCCGGCAGACCTATGTGATGACCCAGCTAAGCTACACGTTGACCCAACATTGACGCGGGCCGCGTAAGGCTTTGCCTTATCTTACGCGGGCCGCGAGAAAGTCAAGATCAGACCCTATAAATAGAGGCCATCGGCTTCAGTCGAAACTCGTTCAAAAATCGTTCTTTCTCTCAAATTTTCACATAGTGGGCATTATACCCGAGTCTAATACACCCCTAGTTAGCGAGGTTCTGCTACGATGTAATGTAGTGTTTGGTATGAAGGAATGAAAGGTGGAATGGAATGGATGATTACGAGGGAATGAAGAAAAGAGTGTTTGGTTGGTTAATGGAATGGAATCACCCATTCCAAAAGGCATTCCATTCCCTTAAAATCATTCCTTCCACCCCCCATGTTTTTTTTCCATTCCATCCCCTCTTGCACCATTCATCAACAACACCATAACCAACCACCTTCGCCACAACCCACCACCACCACCACCACCACCACCCACCATCGACGCCTTCGACGCCACCCGACACCACCTCACCCCGACAACCACCGTCGCCGCCGCCACCCACTCGCACCATTATCACCCACAGCCGCGACCAACCGCCAACACCACTCGCCGCCGCCGCCCACCACCATCGTCGACGCCACCACCACTGTCACCACCAACCGCCGCCACCCACCGCCACCTCTGCTGCCACCCACCACCAACGGCCACCTTGTCGCCCCCACCACTCGTCGTCACCGCCGCACCGCCACTCGCCGCCGCCACCACCACCCATCTTCGCTGCCTACACCCACCACCGCCACCTATAACCACCCACAATTGCTACCACCGACCATCACCACCACTCACCGCTTATTTTATTATTCCGTTTTTCTTGCCTACCAAACAATACACAATAATAATTCATTCAATTCACATATGGTAACCAAACAAGACATGGAATGGTAATGATCCATTGCATTCTCTCGTCCATTCCATTACCTCGTCCATTCCATTCCTCCGTCTATTCCATTAACCCATACCAAATAGACCCTAAGTATTATAACCCCTGGAGACGTATTAGACACTCTGCCCGATTGATCTAGGGTTCCGTAACGGCTGTCGTGATTCTGCCCGACGTAGTCGTTGGAATGCCGTCTCGGGGAGGGTATTACTAATGTTAAAATGGGTTATTATACTAACACATGCATTTATGTAATTTATAGATTATTCTCAGGAAATCCTTACTGAAAACCTTAAAACAGCAATGTGAGTTAATCCTCTTTTTGTAAACCTATTTGTGAACTATTTTTACAAAACCTTAAATACCTTTCCATGCGAACAACAGTTATTGAGTATTTGTAAGAATACAATTATCGTGGGTATGTTGGGGTTTTGTATACAAAATTTGTTACCACCTGGTCAAGGAGTAACATTTCCACAAGTCAGGTCTGACAGTACCGACGGGTGATAATTGGTATAACTTGGAAACAAATGTAATTGCGGGATCGCCCTCAATACTGTTCACTGTGACTTTTTATTTAAACTTGATTAAACTAGGATTCACTCACCAGTATTTTCCACTGACAAAATGTTTTTAAAACGCGTTTCAGGTAACAAAATGTGAAAGCCAAATAGAAGCCAGCTGGACAGCACTGAAGGCTTGGAAAAGTGGCAATAAAGTTACCTAAGAATAAAATAGATGTTTTGTTAAAATAAAATAGGATTTATTCCTATAAAAAGTGTGTATACTGAAAACTTGGGTTTTACCCATATATTTAATATTATAAAATATTGTGGTTTACTCTGATTCAATATTTCCTAACTACGGTCCTGATGAAAATTTCCGCTGCCAAATTGGTTAATAACGTGATACCACCGAAACTGGCTCGCGGCCGCCCATTCCCGGGGATTAGGGATCGGGGGCTGTGACAATTTAGGATGCTTGCTATGGTGTGGTGTAGTGTTTATTGATGAAACAGGTACACATGAGGCTTAGAGCACTAAACATTAGTGCTACTAAAGTCGGGACAGGAAAACCAAAGCCGGAAACCTGTTTTTCACCTTTGCAGATTGTCCACATGGGGTCGTGTCCGGCTGACACGCCCCCGTGCCCACTTCCCCAGACCTGCTGTTTGTTTAATTCTGCAGATTTTTGCCAGACACGGGGTCGTGCCCAGCCAACACGCTCCCGTGTCCACGTTCTATAAGTTTACGTTACTGGCACTTTGAACACGGGGTCGTGTTCATCCGACACGGGGCCGTGTCCAGACGCCCAGTAACATAAATTTTTGCTTTTTCACACCTTTGTACACATTCAATCAACCCAAAAACTTATTTTTGGGACACATTGAGGACAATGTGTAATTTAAGTGTAGGGGGATGCTAAAACCTTAAATTTTTTGCAAGTTCTAATCACAAGCCTTACACAAAACTCTATTGGAACCGCTAATCACCCCAAATTTTTTCAAAAAATTTTATTTTTTTTACTTGTCTTGAGTTAAGTTAGGAATTACAAGTTTTAAAAAGGTTATGTTTTTACAAATTTACAACCGATAGCGTCGTGATAAAAAGAACCAACATAAGAAAATTATGAAACGGCATGACAAACTTAGTTAAAATTTGATTATATATACTTGATCACATAAAAACCCATTCCCACAAAAGTGAGTTTTGAGCCTTTATTGAGCATATAAATACATACATTTAAACTAAATGCTCATTTTTCGTTTCTTGTGTGAACAGCCGCTTGGTTTCTTACAACTCTAGAACTTGCCACGACGATACATTCCCGGTCCTTACCAACTTAAACCCGAGTAAGTAAATGATGGAGCCATTAGGACTAACCCTTTTTATTTCTACACCATTATTTTTCTTTTTTTTTACCACCTACTCAAAATCCCCCTAGTTAACCCCTTTGAGCCTAAACCTTTTTATTTTTTAACACAAAACAAACACCCTTTTACCCACCAAAACCCTTTTTATTTTAAACCCTTTATTTTAGTAACAGAGCTCGGTTTTTCTTATGACTTCCTTATTATTAAAAAAAAAAGGGATGAAGCCAAAAGAAATAAACAAACAAGTTTATCAAAAAGAACTTTGTTTGAAAGAAATGCTTTATCAAAATAAAAGTTATGAAAAATAAAAAGTCTTACGAAAACCGATGCTTTTTACGCCTTTCGCCCTTTTTCTACTAACCACTAACCCAACTACCTACCTTTAACCCAAGCCTAACCCTTCACCCCAAAAGTCCTCTTGATACTTACAAAGGTATATAGTTAAAAAGGAGGATGATTGATTGCTTGACAAGCTTATGGTAGGAGTAAGTTCCATGCCGCTCTCGAGTGATTCACTAAAATACATTTTCGCCCGAGTGTTGAGTGATCCACCATGAGGTATGTGAACTTGTATATAAATGGAATTTTAAAAAGGCATGTTATGCCCTAATAAGTAATTTATCTTATGAAATGTTTTAAATAAATCATGACGAATATGATTGTAAATAAAATAAAAATAAAACCTAATAAAAGTCTTGGAATCCCGACACTCTATGACAAGCCCAAAAAACCTTCTCTTCTACCCATACCATTTGGGAGTGAAAAGCCACATTATAAAGAGTTTTGCTTGAGGACAAGCAAAGATTCAAGTGTGGGGGTATTTGATGTGCACAGAATGCAACATATAAATTACATCAATTGTGGCATAAAACTAACCCTTTTTTAGTACTAATGTTGGAAAAATTATGTTTTTGTCTTCCTTTGTATTTTCAGGATTAAATGAGCTCAAATAAACAAAAGAAGCAAAGAGGCAGCTAAATCTAGCATAAATACAAGAAAAGGAACAAACGTGGCATGCCCGACCCCCCGACAGCATCTTCCCAAGCAAAAACAGGTGAACAGAAGACTGAACACGCCCCGTGCTCAATGAGCACTGGGGCGTGCCCAAGTGTCAGCAGAAAAGACAAAGTTGTAGAAGCTTCTATCACCCACCACGGGGGCGTGCCCAGCGGACACGGGGCCGTGGTCAACTCTAAGATTCACAAAATCTGAGGAAATCTTTATAGTACAGATAAGCTTCTGCACACGGGGTCGTGCTCAGCGGACACGGGGGCGTGGTCAACTAATAAAGACAAAATGCAATTAATGAAGAAAGAGAAGAGGGATGGACACGGTGCCGTGCCCGAGCTTCTGTTCAGGCTATAAATAGGGGTGCTTGGCTCACTTGCAAATCATTCCTTGGCACACCACCTCTCTCACACTTCACCCACCACCCACCACCATCACAACACCATTATCCACCACCATCATCCATTGTCCATCATAGAGTGTGTGAGTCGTCTCGGGACCCAAGATTGATCGTAAGAGTTCTTGACAATCAAAGGCCATGTTTGCCTAAGTCTCTTACGTCACTTGGTGAAAACAAGCATTTAGTGTAATACTTTTTATTTTTAATTTTTTCGCACTTTTTATTTGGTTATGTATTAATGACTTTAATAACTAGTTTTATATGTTGAAGGTGATTCTTCCTTATCATTTCTCCGTAGTGTCTTGGCATTATTTTACTGTCTATATAAAATAAAAGATTTTCACCATTTATATCTCCACGGTCTATATGGAGATATGTTGGCTACCTGGTCGGGGGTTAAGGGAATGGTTTGGTAAGAGTCTTGCCATTGTTCAGTGTATAGATCCTGCAAGGACCTGGGTCAAATTTAGTAGGACCTCCTTCAATACCCAATGGTATTGGATGGCGGGGGTCCAAACTCTTTGACCCCCTCATATGTAAACTACTATTAAAATTTTAACCCGGCTACTTATGACTGTATCCCTGCTGACTCAAACTACTTAGCCGAGGGTAACGTCACCTTCAAAAGAGGGGCCTACCACATTATGCATTAATAACTTAATTAATTATCTTTCAATAATCCGACCCTTTAGGATTGTATCCTTGCTGACGCAAACTACTGGGTTGAGGGTAACGTCACCTTCAAAAGAGAGGCCTACTACAATAACTAAGATAATCTCTTAAAAAGTGCAAAAGTGTGGAAATAATCAAAGGTTACACTAAAGGCGAGTTAGATCCAAGTGATTCATGTTGTCTATCTGTTTTTATTTTTATTTTATTTTTCAGCATTTTAGTTAGTTTTATTTTTGTAGTTTAAAACATTTTTCTAACTTTTTGATTTGATTAGACGTTGAGGATAAACCGGTATTAAAAGCTCTTGTGTCCTTGGACGACCTCGGTATCTTACCAAGACTATAATACGCTCACGATGGGTGCACTTGCCCATATGTGTGTTTAGTGTTAGTAAATATCGTGTTTTATAAATTTAAAATTTGGCTAAAAAGTGTAAAAGGGTTTAAAATATACATTAAAAATATATTACACTACGCGCACATCACAGCGCGTCTATTTTTTTCTTTGATAGGTCTGTCACAACGCGCGGGTCAGGGATCGATTTAGTTATTTTTTTCTATGTTTTACACACAGACTCGAGGTTATGTAAAAATATTTGCATTTCACCTAATATGAATAACTAATGAATCCCTCACCACATTGTGGCAGGTGATAATTCTAGTTTAGCCCAATTTACAAATTTTTGTGATGTATAAAAACTAAATTGAATTATTAGAATCCACATACAATTTAGGTATTTTTTTTAAGCATAGCTGTTCTTTTTCTTATTTTATTATTTTAAATATAGATATATAGATAGATTAAAGTTGGTGCGAAGCATTTAACTTTGTCCTGTCTATAGATGGACCCTTTAGTGCTGCCGTAAGCAATTTATTTGTATGAACGAAATTCATATATGATTAAAAAAATATAAATGCTCCAATTTTAATAACCACTCTACTAGTAAAGTACTGTGGTAGTATTTATTAATATTCAATACATTTGTTTTTTGCAACTATGCATAACAATCATCTCTCTAATTATTTTATTATTATATTTTAGCTACGAAATATCATATACAAACGCATTATGCAACTTATATAATTTTTCTTATAAAATTAATTTTGTATCTCCACAGGTTTATGTTTTTTTTAACTTCCAACAAAGGTCGGCCACTCGGATACACGCATAGGTAATAGGCCACATATGTCCACGATCATAGCAAGGAGTGTAAACAAGTCTCAAAGGCTTGAGAGTTATTCGTGATCAGTGGCGGACTCTGGATTTTTTTTCACTGGGGTCCATTTTTGTGTAAGAATTTTTCACAACCAAACATTAAAATTTTCAGGTCGGTCATCGTAGTCGGGTCGGGGCTAGGAAATAATGTAGAAGCATTTAGTGGAAATGAAACCACTACATTATTAAGAAGCATTTAGTGGAAATGAAACCACTACATTATTAAGAAGCATTTTTAAGCATCAAGTTATCAAATAGTGGTTTATAATAACTTGCTTGGAACCAATAGCTAGCTAAACAACACAATTACTTCATATAACTTCAAGATTTTGTTTAAGTTTTTTTTTATGAATGTCACTATATATGTTGAAAGTTTTATTTGATAATCAAATGTGAAATAACATTGACATTCAATTTATCATTTTAAAGAAATAAATTAGAGGTTCAATAGGTGGTTGTGCTGTTTTTAAAACACTAGTTTAATTTTGATGGAAAAAAAAAACTAAAAACCAAGACATGTAAGACTTGAACTTGGGATCTATGTGTTGGAACACAAGGGATTTACCACCACACCATCTTTGCTTTTAATGCTATGGGGTCCAACTAATTTATTTTATGGGGTTCTTGATAAAATTAACATACCGATTTTCCTATTTAAAAAAAAAAACATTGGGGTCCGTGGACCCCGATCCGGACCATATGGGTCCGCCCCTGCTCGTGATCGACTCGGTTAAAAGCTCAAACGAGCTGAACCTTAACGGGCTCGAGCTCGAGTCTGAAATACAAAACTCGTTTAGGCTCGCGAGCCCAAACAAAATTTTAGTTTTTTTTTTCTATATAATATAGTAATAATGGTGATAACATTGGGTAGCCGAGCTCAAACTCGTTTAAGCGATATTAAAGCGAGCTGGAACCGAACTTTTAGCTTGTTTGAGGTTGTTCTCAAAATAGCTTGAGTCGTACCGAGTCGACCTCGAGCTTTGGGTTTTACTCGCGAGCCAAGCTCGAGCTCAAATAAGTAGGCTTGAACCGAGTCGAGCTCGAGCTTCATAAAAAACATGACGAGTCGAGCTCGAGCCTAGTCAAGTTCAGGCTCGGCCTGATTCATTTACACCCATAATCATAGCAAATGATGATAACCCAACACCTTGCTGAACTCATCCAGCAAATACAGAGCTCGCTTACACTAAGTATACCATCAGTGCGTCATCAATTCCAGTGAAAATTCACCGCATGAAACCTTATTTTGTTAAATTGTATACTATCTTAAAAAGGAAAGTCGGTGGGGGTTTGCCACCGGCTTCCCTTACCCCCCCTAAACTTTTACAATATTGCATTTCAAGGCCCTCAGCTTTGCTACGCCCCCTCCACTTTTGGAGTAATCATTTTTAGTCTCTTATCTAACTTTACTATTCTTCTACTTTAACAATTGACATTTTTAGCCCTTAGCTTTTTACTAATTTAAATTTCCTTGACAACATTCGTTCGTTAATTTCTTTGTTTACCTATATCATTTTTTTTACTTAAAAAACTATTTTTCCGTGCATATTTTTATGTACGTATCCGTATAAATTTAAGGGTGTTTACGTTTCGACATAGACTTATCTGGAAACGAGTTAGGTCAAATATAACACGTCTTCATTTAAAAAACCATTTTTACGTGTATATTTTTATGTATGCGTTTGTATCAATTTGAGTTGGGGTCTACATTTGGATATACTTTTTTAAATATAACTAGAATTACGACCCGCCGCAATGCGGTGGGGATTCTAAAGTTATAACTAAGTCGATTTAGGACCCGCACGTTATGTTGAACCTGTCAAACGGAAAAAATAGACGATGTAAAAACGTTCACCCACACACGCGCATTACGTCGTGTTAGCTCGCAAAATTTAGAATGAAACGTAAAAACGCTAAACCAAAGACGCACGTTGCGATGTGTTAAGTCACAAAATTTAGAACTAAGCATAAGGCGAAAAATTTGCAGAAAACGAAAACTATAAAGGACCAAAGTTGAAAGTAAAAAAAAGTTGTGAGGATAAATTGCAAAAGATAAAAAGTTTTGTGTTAAAAGTAAAAAAAACAAATAGTTTTGGGTTAAAAGTAATTTATGAAATATTTTTGGGTGAATAGCAAAAAAATCAAGTTTTTTTGTAAAACCCCCAAAGCGAAGGTTACAACAACCATATGCATAAACATTTTTTCTTTGAAAAACCCACAAAGCCAAAATTACAACACATAAGTAAAAAAAATTAATGTGGTTAAATCGCCAAAAATGGAAACTTTTGAATTAGAAGTGAAAAATCAAATTAATCAAAGGGGTTAAATTGTATAAGATGGAAACTTTTGAATTAGAAGTGAAAAAATCAAATTAATCAAAGGGGTTAAATTACCAAAGATTAAAACTTTAAACTCAAATTGTCAAAGATTAAAACCTTAGGGTTAAAAAGGAAACAAAGGTTAAAACTTTAAACTTAACTTGGCAAAGATTGAAACTTTAGGGTTAGAAATGAAAAATCCAATTTTTTTTTTGAAAAACTCACAAAACCAATTGTACAACTACTATATGCATACAATAGTTGCTTATTAATAAGGTTTTAATACGTTTTCTTACTTATTTTATGTATGTTTTCATAAATTTTGTTACGAACAGATTTGAGTCAAACTGTGGTTTCTTTTTTTTTTTCAAAGCTTTAATTAATCCTATAGAATAAGTTATGATTGTACCAGATAGATTTAAACTACTTTACGCTATGATCCAATCGCAATACTTATATATGTTATATTGAGTTCAATCAGATATGTCGAAACACACGTTTTCGTATGGTTAACGCATCACCTAATACTTGAACAAATTCATTCAATGTTTGCGATGTACTCGCACCGTAACACACGCATGAGTATTATATGAAATAGTAGTATATTAATAGTATCATTTAATTTAATTCAGAATAAATTTGTGGGCATGATTTAGTGGTCATAATTTCAAAGCTCCAAGTGGTAGGTTGTTCTTTGACCAACCTACACGTACAAACACACTATATATAACTCCCCACCGCTTTATGCCAGCAATACACACCTCATATTATTCTGACTTATACTTATTTCCAAAAAATCTCAACCGGATCCCACTTTAAATGACGTTTCTACCCTTTACCTTTCTCCCAATTACAAAAAGAAAAAAAGACACTAATGACACTCCAAAAGCCATATCTTTGAGGATCCTTCCAAACCCATCATCCTTCTTTTGCAAACATTTATCTACCATTGGGGTTTTATATCTTTAAAGTTTAAACAATCCCTGCAGTAAATATTTACAAAATGAATCATTAGTTCATAATTTCATTACATGTATATATTCATAGATCTTAGTCTAAGATGACAAATAGGGTCGGCTCTTGGGCTGACCAACCTGTGCCGTCGTCCGAGGTCTAAATTTTCAAAGGAACCGAAAGTTTTTATAAGCTTATATATATATATATATATATGTTAAATTATATATTTAGTATATATGTCTGTTTATATATACGTAAAAATGTTGGTAGTGGAGTGGAAAAAAACTATATCAAGATAATGTAGAAACACCAAGATCTTAGTTTTTTCTAAATTCATTTCCCGTTGACTACAATTTTGGGCCCAGTTTTTTATGCTGCCAAGGGTCTAAATTTTTTTTGAGAGTTCACGGGAACGCCCTGATGACAATGGTGGTCCAAGTGTATCGCGTGACCACTCAAATGGAGATGTCAAATGCTATTGAGTTAAAAACGGGGCGATGACACTTCAACCAGTAGAAAATGACATGTGACGGCAAAGAAAAATTGGTTATTCTCATGATATATCTAGTAAAAACTCGTATACAAGTCGTGTATTTCACATGAAAAAGATATATTACAAATCGAACTGTTTACACGTGTATTTAGGTTTATTGAGATAGATAGGAAGATATGTACCTTCTCTTGCTATGAAGTTTTGGATGATCAAGTATGATGGCATGTGGTGAACCTTGAATCTTGCCCAAAGCTAACAAGCATTCTACATGCCACCTCTAGCAACTTTCCTGCAATTAATATTATTGTTATTTTTTAGCATAATGCAATTGATTAACATGATCGAAAGTAAAGGCGTCACGACTCACTATCGAGTATTTAGGTCTCGTGGTCTTCCGGTCTGCTAAATTTTACTAATATTTTGTATTAATAAGATATCTAATGTGTTCGTTTTCTTATAGTTTGGCTCTATATGTTAGTACTTAGTGGAAAACATTTGGTTCTTAATAAATGTTAACATATTATTAATTTTAATAATAATAAGTCCACCCATAATGATATAAAAATTTGTCCAACAAAAACGACTGATCACCATACTAGTATAAATAATGAAAACTAATTTAATAATAATAGAAAACAAAAGAGGAGTTATGACAAAACATATTATATGATGAGATTGAATTCTTTTTGCTGACAGCCAGAATTGACATTATATAAACAAATTTAATAATCAAAATTAAAATATGATTATGTACTTGACATTTTCCACCAACTATGCATGCTTCAGCATCCAATACACAAGTACACGCACAATGTGCAAATGTACAAGTAATTCAACGTAGGGTACAACTCGGGTCATATGCAACCGACAGTTGGAAGCCTGTCAAGCAATTCAATGATATGGACCCCCTAACTGCTCTCTACGTATATTTTTTTTTTATTTTATAAACTTGTGATACATTTTTTCGTGATTATGTTACATGTTGAGAATCGTATAAAACACTTATACCTGGCTTATGTATTATAAGGGTAGGGATATGGTAAAAAGTGTCTAAAATGTAAGAAGGGTAAGAAGTGTTTTAAACCATTGGATATTTGATCTAATGGTTGAGATCAATAGGGTATAAAAATGTAAATTGTGTTTTAATTAGAGGGACCTTATGTAAAATTGAAGGGCAATAGAGTCTTTTTCAATTTTTCAAATATGGTAACCGTATTCTACACAACCAAAAACACCTACATTCACTCCTTTTTCCTTAATTATAGGAATTAATTACCAAGATCTAAATCGGAAGCCTCTTTGTTTTATATAAGATTCAATGCGTGGTGTTTTACGTTAAGAAGAACTGTAATCAGATTCATGACGTAGTGTTTTATCTGGAGACATTGTTCATGGTGTGGTGTTTTATCTGGAGACATTGTTCATGGCGTGGTGTTTTATCTGGAGACATTGTTCATGGCGTGGTGTTTTATCTGGAGACATTGTTCATGGTGTGGTGTTTTATTTGGAGACACTGTTCATGGCGTGGTGTTTTAAACATCTGGAGACATTGTTCATAGCGTGGTGCTTTATTTGGAGTCAATGTTCATAGCGTGGTGTTTTATTTGGAGACAATGTTCATGGTGTGGTGTTTTATCTGGAGACATTATTCATGGCGTGGTGTTTTATCTGGAGACATTGTTCATGGCGTGGTGTTTTGTCTCCAGATGTTTAAAACACCACGCCATGAACAATGTCTCCAGATAAAACACCACGCCATGATTCAAGTCATGGTGTTTTATCTGGAATCCCAAGCAACCTTCTATGAATATAACACCATACAACTTAATAGAACCCGTTTCATACCAAACATTATATAAAACAAACTTTATCAAATAACTCATGTTTTTCATGAAAAAAAATATATATGAAATCCATGAAAACACAGTAAGTTTTATTGTATATTTTTCCTCAACGCAATCGGTATATAAACGACACCATACAAACAATTGTTTTATGCAATAAAACACCACACATGAACCTGTATCGCTTTCTTCCATTTGTGATTTCGTAATGAAAAAATTGCTCCAAAATTGCAGAGAAAAAAAATACTTTTGAACCTGAATTAATGAACGAAGATGATATAATACTAGTTAATAATTGATTCTGATGATATAATCTCCTAAATTAACTCCAAAACAGTTACACACAATTAATTGATAAGAAAAGGTAAATTACTAATGTACCCTTTTGAATTAATTAAGAAGAGGGACACTTGTCATTCCAAGATTATTTCTTACACTTCTTACAAAAGTCCCACTTTTTACAGGATCCTCTGCCTGTATTATAATTAAAGCAAAATGTATACTTTATTATGGGCGGTTCTTGTGGTTCTCGACATAGCTAGTGATATTGGTTTAAAAACAATCACCTCTATTATGCAGTTTTTTAGTGGGAAACAAATTTTTCAAATTGGCTACTGGCGAAATTCACCATATCGGGATACACTCGCCTCCGAATAGGAAAAAACCCTCACCTAAGGCCGAAGCCCATGAACACTCGCTTGAAGGCACGACAGTGCGGTGAGGTAAAAGTCGTTCAGCTACACGCCTAGTCTCCCATTATCACCCGGTGCCGCCAAAACTAATGGGGGGAAGCGGGAGTCGACCTGGGTCAATTGAAACACCAGATCTCTTCTTTACCATTCCACCACTAGCTCATTGGCAACTCCATTATGCAACTAACCTTTGTATTGTACAACTACTAAAGCACACATGTTTTATAGTATCTTAATCTTTATGACAAATATAGACATAGTTATCGTTAATCAACATCATTCGTTAATCAACATCAACTTTTTTAAAGAAAATAATGATTAGTTGGAGCATTTATCATAAAAAGACAACATTGTCCTTGTTGACTTTTATATTTGACTCACCGACAAAAATTTCCGGTGGAAAAATATATGAATTTAATGCAAGAAGGTGAAAATTAACGTACCTCTACGAGGTTTGGAAACGGTGTTAACAGAAGCAACAGTTTTTGCACTCTCCGTCATCTGCGAACTCATCTCAACCGATGACGGAAACAAAACGCCGTCAATCCCTTGAACCGATATTCTTCCGTCAATATAAATATCCGGATCGAATAAATACGCAGTTTCTTCACCGTCACCAAATTTAACGGAGCCGTCCGCTTCTTGCGCCACCACCTTATGCGGCACATGAAGCGTGTCGTATTGAACCTTACCGAATCTTCTTACCGCATTGTACATGCTCTCTTCGGTTTGGTACTCTGGTACGATATGGTAGTACATGATCTTCTCGGGCGCGCCTGGCTCTGCCAGCTGATCAGTTGTCAGCTTCGCCATCGCCTCGTCGTTTGGCGCCAGAACCGTTAGTACGTAACCTTCGGATACTAGTTTCCCCATCTCCGTTGCCAAATTAGTCAAGTTGACCAAAATGTCCGCCATTTCATTGTACCTGGTCAACAAACTGAATTACATAAAAAAAAAAAACAAACAAACATACCCAGTAATATTTCACTTATAACAAAGTTAATAAGTTACTGGTAAAGTGCGATATTTCTCTATCCATAACATTTTAGATAACATAAAATGTGACTAACAGAATTAATATACCGGTAATAATACAAATAAAAAACATAGTAAACTTTAGTAGCAACACATTAAAAAATAAAATAAAAAACATGCATAAATATATTGTAAGAATCACAAAAGGTAAGTTAATAATTACCCTCCATATTGTAGAAGAGTGTGGATGAAGTCCTTGACCTGGCTCTCACCGTCAAAATGATGACGTGGACCACCCGGTCCTGGAGCTGGCGCCGGAGCAAGAGACGGTCCTGGCGCCATAGCAGAGTAAATCGGAAGAACCGGAGGTGAACCAACCGGAACGGGCACCGGTTTCTTCAACCGGTTCGTTCTCGGATCCACCTCCGGTGCTCCTTCCGGTTTAACCGCCGAAATCGCACGTAAACTCCGACGACCATTAAACTCCTGTTGTACAGATTTCGGAATCAATAACCGACCAATCCCGTGAATAATCCCATCATTGCGAACGACGTCGTCCGCACGAACAACTTCCGCGGTACCAACAAGCCTCACGGTTTCCAAACTCGAAATATGTAACGCATCGTTAGATAGCGTGTTATGCGGTGTCGTTTCATTCGGCCACTGTTCTCCACCAACTCGTGCTGGCACGATGTGGTGGAGAATCAGCGTCTGAAGAGCCTGGAGATTCCGCGGTTCTAACAAGAACCGCTTGAACTCCGGGTCCAGATCACGCTCCAACGCTTCATTTCGCGGAGCGAAAATAGTAATGTTTTGTCCGGACACCGCATCTTCCAATGTTTGCAACAATAATGCCTTCTCTACAAGCTCGGCCAACTCAGTGTAGCGCGAGTCCAGTAGTGCCACCAAGACTGAGTTGGAGTTGATCTGAGCGGCGGCACCGATTGCGGCGACGGCGACGGTGACGGTGGTGGTGAACAAGATGAAGAGGATGAAATATTTAGTTATTGCGGATGCCATAACGGGAAGTGTCGGCGAATATGGCGGGTCGAGATTTTTGGGTAATCGAGATGTGTGTTTTTATATATTTGTTAGAGATGTTGACTTGTACGGTGGTTGTTGTGGTTAAAAAATGTAACAAAACCGTCGGTGGTTGTGTGGGTGTGTGTGTGTTGTCAGATGTCCAGGTGAAAGCGTAAAAGTTAACTTGTGTTTTGATTTTTGGTTGCCGGTGTCTAAAGTCATGCTTGACAAATCACATTACTTGAGTTTTAAAATCTTTTTGAAGGATGCTTATTACTTTAGAAGAATAAAGGTTGTTAACCTTTAATTGAAGGACTGTCCTACGATAAAATTTAGCTAATTTTGATGGTTTACTTCATTTTAAAGTTTTTATATTTGAAGTTCAGATTATAATATAACGATATTCGATATGTTATGTTAAAAGCATTGGTACTTTTATCATGATATGCATAACTCAATAACTCATCAGTTTGAAATTTGAATAAAAGTCGTATTAAACATGTACTAATTTAGTTAAGGAGACTAGTTTGTTCTTCAATTAGTTGCATAGTTTGTGTAGGTTGTATGTATTATGAATACATGAAGTGTTAGGTTAGTTTTTGCTTCTTTGTTGTTAAATTGGTTGTGCAATTTGTGTATCGGTTGATTAGGATTAGGGTTGTTCACGAGTCGAGCCGAACTAGGGCAAGCTCAGGGTCGGCTCGATTATAAACCGAGCTGAAAATCTAAGCTCTGACTCAACTTGGTTTTAAACCGAGCTAGCTCGGCTTATCAATTTTAAAAAGAAAAATTAATACATAGCTCTCAAAATTTATTAGTCTAAAATATTATTTAATAGTTCAAAATAATGCATCTAAAATAAGTTCACCCTATTACATTATAAGCCAAAATCAAGTTCAACAACACATAATAAGTTACAAATCTTAACGAAATACAATATTAGTTCATTAGCATGATAATCAACTTTCAAATTTGTCATACATATCAAATTACACTCCTAAATACATATAAATAATAATCAGAGCTTTTGTAATATATTATAATGTATATAAAAATATAATAAATTATAAATAAAAATATCAGAGCTAAGCCGAGCCGAGCCGAGCTATCAAGCTAGCCAATCTAGCTTGTTACGAACCGAGCTTTATCTAGCCAAATTGGCTCGGCTCAGTTTCAAACCGAACCAAACCATATCTAACGAGCTTTTTCCGAGCTAAATCCGAGCGAACTTTAAGCCGCGAGTTTTTTTAACAATCTAAGGATGAGTTCATGCGACTCAAACAAACGAATTTGGCACTGACTTCTTATTACACACATGACACATACATGCTTTAACCTTTGGTTTGACTGGTTTAATGGCTAGAATTGTTTATAGCATTTTGGTGAAAAAAAGACGAGGGGAATGCCTAAAATATTTCACGTCATTATTTATTGATACTTAATTCGGTTATGTGTGTGTCACGTCATTTATCTTTCTTCACACACTGTCAATCATCCATCATGCTCCTCCGCCACACCACCAGAGTACAAAGAATATAATGAGCATTAATTTTGATTAAAATGTTATAAAAAGATGACGAAGGTTCGTTTGATATTGAGATATTGAAATATAAAATGTTGAAGATGGTGTGAGATTGTATCACCCGTATATTTGAGAGTTACTACTTGGGTTAATTAACATATTAATTGGGTTAATTAACGAATTTAGATGTTAAATTGATTTTTAAGTAATTTTATGGTTGATAAGGTTTTTATCAATTTAATAAAACTTGGGTTGGGTTGTTTTTATAAAAAAAAAAAAAAGAAAAAAAACCACTAATCCTAGAGTTTTCGAAACAGGTTAACCGAGCTTGGTGCAAGTTAGGGTGGATGGCCAACAAGTTATTAACTTGAAAAGCACTCTTAAGGCTTTACCTGGTTAAGTTGGCAATCCCCCTTATGTGTGTGTTTATCGGCCAAGGAGAATAGTGTGTGTGTGTGTGGGGCGGTGCGATCGTCGATAAGGACAACCGGCGTACACTTCTGACCGTGTCTCCCAGTTGTCAAAATCGTGGCGATGCTCCATGTTTGTTAGTTGGTGGTTATTTGTCGTCGTAGTCATCATCAAATGACGGATTAAACATGACATGGTCTTCATCCTCATAAATTATATAATGAACTAAGATAAATGTGTGCATTATGTAGCTTACTACATTTAAGCTCCAAGATAAATTTTGTGGACATGGAACAATTATACTTTCACCAATGCGTATATGTTCACTCGGTTGGTAAAATGATGTGCCATATGCCAACTGTCCAACTGACATATGACATATGTGCATTTTTGTCAAGGTGATAAACTGTTTCTTAGTTGCAAGAGTACTCAGAATAATGAGATATATCTTTGCTAGTTCGATTAAAAAGTCATCTAAGCATACGAAACGTATTCAGAGCAAAGAAATCGTTTCACAAACAGTTGTCTACATCTTCCCGACCCCTTTCTATATATTTGCCTTTGCCATTTGCTAGCGAAGAAATTGACTAGTATTCGGTATGGAGATCCAACAAGTGCATGGCAATGTTTCCATATCATCGTATATTGGTTGTTTAAACTGCTTTTTGGCTAAACCAAGGAGTAATGTAGGCAGAATCTTATTATCATAAGAGCATATTTTAAGTGAGGATTGAAATACAAGAGAGTAGAGAATTGGGGGAACAAGTATTGGTAGTGTGAAAGAGTTAGAAGAAAAAAAAAAAACAATTGTATTTGTAGTGGTTTTGGGAAAACCAGCTATCGGAAACCAGTACTTAAACAAAACACGTTTTATTATAAGAGCAGTTGAAGTTGATTTTAGAAAATTACGTCTTTCTATATTGTACGTTGTTTCTCTTATTTTTACTACGCACTGTAAGATTAAATATATTTATTTTATATTTAATCTGGTAGCCATTATAATCATTTACATTATATGGATCAAAATATATAACAATCCTATTAAATAATTAGTTGGTAATTGTTGATGGGCCCAATTACCCTTATTAACTAATTAGGGTTTCCTCCTGGGTGCTTATATAAGGAGAATTATATGGAGGTTAAGGGGTTAGACAGTTACACAATCAGACACCCTATTAGCCATAACATCATAATGTTCGACCTCCCTCTCCTACGGCCGATACCCTTTTCGGTTTTCTTAGCCACCATCATTAGATTGCACCCTAAGGAGGAACCAGACCAAAACTGACAACTATGTCAAACACTATTGCTGCATCTACATCTGGATTCTCTGCTGGCCTGTACTGATGCAATCAAAGGTATGTTTTCATGTTTTCCATTATGCCTAAAACAGAACTGATCCAACATGTGGTATCAGAGCATATGTTGATTAGTCAGTTCTGTTTTCGTATCCATAATTCTGGGATTGAAACTTGGAAAACGGTTTTTTTTTGTAACTTTAAAACGGTGACAGCCGGTTTCGAGTCATGAAGATCGACTCGAGATCTCTGTTTTCGAGAAGAAGGATTAATTATATGTTCACTCGATTTCAACTGGGTTATGTTTTAACCGAAATCTGTTTAGAAAAACTATTAAAATTCAGGTTTCGGGTTCCAGAATTTATGTTTTATGTTTTTTAGGGTTCATCATGTTCTTAGGAAAATTCGAAAATTCTCTTATGTTTTGGAATGTTTTAGGATTAATTAGTGTTTTTTTCCATGTTTGATCCAATTTTATCTTTTAAGTTTATTCGAAAACTGTTATTAGATAAACAGTTATAATTTTCGAAATATGCTGATAAAATTAGATCATCTTAAAACAGGAAATAATATCTCATAATCCCTTAGAATTCGAATTTTCAGTTATTCTTTCACATTCACAGCTGTTAACAGGAAGCTTCGAGATCATCAGATTACGACTCGAGACCATCAGTCTCGACTCGAGACCATAAGGTCTCGACTCGAAATCATCAGGTCCTTAAATCTTCACAACTCGAGACCAACAGATCTCGACTCGAGACCATAAGGTCTCGACTCGAAATCATAAGGGCTCAAAAGTCTACAACTCGAGACATAAGGTCTCGACTTGAGACATAAGGTCTCGACTCGAGACCATAACGTCATAACTCGAGACCATAAGGTTGCGACTCGAAACCGTGGTTGCGACTCGAGACCTCATCATGACTCGAGATCTCATAAGATATAGTAGTCGAGACCATGGTTCCGACTCGAGACAACAAGGTTGCGACTCGAGACCTCATAACTGACTCGAGATCTCATAACTCAGTCGAAACCTGACTCGAAACCTCATTATTTTAGGCTGTATAATGTGAACTAAGATTTAGCTCGGGGCTCCGCCCCGAACCCCGTGCGAGGGCACGCTGTCCCCCTGCACCCCCCAGCGAACTCACCGGGCTAACGGGTGATTTGCTATTAAATGATTGGTTTTTGTAATTAATTAGTTAATTAATGAGGATCAAATAATGTTTTACAAAACCAAAATGGCTTTACTTGAATGAGTTTTTGATATATCATTTCTGGCCAAAGCTGACTTGATACATCTACTTATCGTTCAAGTATTACGAAAGCCATGTTAAGTGTGCATCATAAACATGAATGTCTTAATATCTGGCCAAAGCTGATTTAATTCCTTCATAGATGACATACTTAACAAGTGCATAACTAAAGTGATTGTCTCAATTTCTGGCCAAAGCTGATTTGTTACAACCACTTTGCACACATGCTTAAATGATTACACTTCTGGCCAAAGCTGTTTTGTCTTCGTTTAAGTAGAACTTTAAGTAGTCTATTATTTTGATGTTAGTAATAGACATGTCACAACCTCTTCACATAATGATCCTTATATTAATGATCCTCAATTAATTTTTGTGATCATTTTGTCTGCCTTATTCTTAGTACCCATAATTTTACTCACTATAATTTTCTTCTATAAATCTATATCTCATCCACTCTAATTCCTAAGCCTAAAATGTTTTGCTTTATTTAAAGTTTCTATAAGAATTAGCTCTTAAATTAAATCCTTGATTATCTCTTAAGACACGATGATCCTATTGCTCTCTTCTGATAAGGCACTACAGAAGAAAAGTAGAGCATGATGATTAGGATAAATCGAACATGATGTCTCTTATGATAATCAAGAACTCTCTAACATAATTGCTATCACTAAAGTTATTCCAGATTAAGTTTTTCCTAAGACTAATCTATAATTGTGGAATAATCACGAGAACTCCTAAGATGCATGCCTTCATTTAAAATTATGAATTATAAAGCTAAGTGGTATATGTGAATACATAACAATGTACAATACCATGACCCATAAAGTTAAGGGCTTACGCATGGAAATAACTACATTTTCCAGTACATTACATACTAAGTTTTTCATTTGTACAATTTGATGCATTATAAATCAGCTATAACACTCAAAAGTACCAAAGTATAACGAGTGTGTTGATAAGCAACATATGTACATAGAAATAAATGTTTGAAACTGGAAAATAAGATGTTATTCACCTTACAACCACTAAAACTTTAAAATAGGATTGTTCTAAGGTCCATAGACAAATTACAAGTGCTAATCCCAACGTTAAGGTTCTTCAAGGGAAAATCTCACTGCATAATTATGTCATTAGACTAGGCATAAGCAACGAGACTATCCATTATTCTAAAGAACAGTTGGATAAATTAATTAGATAGTAACTTACTAATGATATTTAAGTCTGATAATTTTAATATTCCAATTAACACATGATTAGTTGACTCTAGTTCCATACGTTTCCTTACCAGAACTCGACAAATAACTAACATGAGAATTAGTGACAAAATTAAATGTTAAGACTATAAGAACCATAATGAACAGTCTTCCAACAACGCTTTTCGATACCTTATATATTCTGAATATTAATCAGAATATAGTATCATAATTAAGCAATGTTATGAAGGTTGTGAGATTTGCATAGTCAACATAAAGTCACATTTATCTTAAACTCTCCTTTTATTTGTTCTAAATATCTGGATAAAAACATTACTAAGATGAAACTAGATGATACCTTACTTTTCACAACTTTTGTCATCATGCAAATGAGAATTTGACAAAAGGAAAATGAGACTTATGAATTTCATCCATTAGAACCAAAATTCATGAGAAATCATAACATGGTTAATGAGGATGATTTTTTCATCTAATCTCATTTTAAGTGATTTTAAATCATGACGTTAAAGCCCTAAAATATGACTTGGCTTAAGGAATAAGCATGGGTCCATCATAAGTCATTCATTGACATTCGTGGAACTTATTCCAAATGGAATATTCAGACATAATTCATTTATCATTTGAAAGACTATCAACTTGTACCTAAATTTTGTCGCATATGGCCCACGGTCTTAGAAGAACTCTATTCATATATGTAGTTAATCAGATTTCTATTAAATATGTCCCTAAAGTTTCTTATGATATCTGGACATTAAAGAAATCAAATAAAGTCTAACGTATATGTGATAGGTTCCCACGTCACGTAGCTCATTGAAACTTCTCTTGTAGCATTCTAGAGATATTAAAGATCAGTGGGAGCATTAAGTGTCTTAATAATAACTTGCAATAGTTGCAAGAGGTGGGGGAGTGAAAATTTTAAATTTACACCTCTTGTACAAGACATCGCTCCATCACGACACTGTTCTATCAAACCTTATCTCCTTAAATCTAATGCTACCCTTACAAAAGTTTCATTGTTGCCTAATTGTGGGCGCACTTAGATTTCTTACCTAAACTAACATAATCCTCAACAAGAGAAACTACAACGACTAACGTCATTAACTTGTTTCTCTATTAGAATTTGTTGGTCGTTACACATTGACCCTACGCATGCTGAGTTCCTAAAGATTTCTAAGCTCGGTAGGAGCAGTCAAAGTCCTTATCATGGTTTGCAAGGGATACAAGAGGCGGGGGGAAGAGTGTCATTAAATTTCACTACGAATTTAACTCCGATTACACCTCTTGTACACCATACTGCACCAACTCTTACAAACTTAGAATGAAAATGATAGCAACCTAACCAAGAGCTAATCCATAAAACTGAAACTTCTAATGAACCCAATAATCAACTCAGGAGGTCATCTAGGTTTAAAAGCCTACTAACTTTGATGATTACATAACCTCCCTAATTGAAGTTGAAATGGATTTTGGAAATGTTTAATGATCCTATCTCTTAAAATCAAGCCATTAGTGTCAATCAATCCTCTGAATGCAATAAAACTGTTTTCTAGTAAAACTGATTTTATGTGTTCTTATAACGTTTGGGATTTGATTGAATTACCTAAGAGTGTTCATAACTAAATCCAATCCTAATATAAGCGTTAAGACACAAAGGGGCATGATTGGTTGTCAAAGGTTGTACTCAGGAAGAGATAAATTATTAAAGAATCTTTATTACATATCTAACAAAAGATTTCTTTGAGGATCATCACTGTTCTAGTAGCTTATAATAGTTTTAAGCTACATTAGATGAACATTAAAACGATTTTCCCTAATAAATGGGTGACACATTTACATGTTCATTAGATAACAACCTAAAGTTTCAAACTGAAGGTTAAAGAACACTTTATTTGTAAGCCAATAATATCCATGTATGGGTTAATGCAAACATTATAATGTGATGAAAAGCTAACGTAATTATTTTCATCAAGAATCAAGTGGATTAGTGAACCTACCTCAAAATGAGTGGGAGCAACTAAGATAAACTTGTCTATATAGATGATATTCTTTTGACAAGTATATGTTACATAAGTCAAAGCATTGTTAACACAAACTTTGATATAATAGATCTCAAAGATGTCTCTTATGTAATAGATATCATAACGTACCGAGATAGACCCAATGGGACAATAGTTTCGTTCTATAAGTTTAACACTAAATGGGTCCCTACATATGTAACAATCAATATTGCTCTCCTTTAAGAGGATAATAGGATAAATGATATTATTTATTTACGCTTCATTAATTGGAAGCCTTATGTAAGTTTAAGTCTATACTCGTTTAGATATTACTCACATTGCAACACACTAGATATGTCTAGATTAATGTGTAGCATCTAATGGAGTATTACAATATCTTTAAAAGAAACGAGATACTACAATTTAAAGAAGAAGTGAGAATTAAAACCGGTTTATTACTCTAACTTTGAGATATTCAAAGATGATAAAATGTAATTTCGGGTATATCTTTATGTCAGCAGACAAAACCTATTTCATGGAGGAGTCATAATGCACTGATATTAACAACCTAAGTTATAACGACATAATATAGTCACTAAATGTTGTTGGAAATTTATCAGTGGACTCATAAGTTTATTAACTCCATATAATTAATGTTTTGAAGAATTAGTGTGATAAAGTCAGCTACCATAACTCCTTGAACAATAACAGTTCAAGAGGTGCTGCATTAAGTTTCGATACGCAATTAATTATTCGTTTATGAACGAATTGAGGAAACTAAGTTTTGTATCGAATACATTCATGATATGCTTAAGGATCCTATAATTGAAGGGCTATTACCCATAAGTCTTATTAAGAGAGCTCATAGACGGGTATTAATTAATAGTCGTGCGCAATTGCATATCGTACTATGAATGACTAAGTATTAGTTAATTTTCCTCATCAGTTTGATTTTGTATGTCTCTAAGAATATGTCAAGCTAGCATAATGGCATATAGACAAATATAGTTACAAATCAAACAAAGGGCTTACGCGTATTGTGATCATAACGATTAGGTTTTAAATTAAGGCTATAGTATGATTAATGGGGGTCCTGAGTCGCATAATGATTCAACGGCTGTATTTTTCTGCTATAGTACTTGTTTAAGGCTAAAATGAGTGTTAACTCCTGATCAGGCTTATCTAATACTCATAGTAAATGATTACTCGGCTAAGTGGGAGAATGTAAGATTAAATATATTTATTTTATATTTAATCTGGTAGCCATTATAATCATTTACATTATATGGATCAAAATATATAACAATCCTATTAAATAATTAGTTGGTAATTGTTGATGGGCCCAATTACCCTTATTAACTAATTAGGGTTTCCTCCTGGGTGCTTATATAAGGAGAATTATATGGAGGTTAAGGGGTTAGACAGTTACACAATCAGACACCCTATTAGCCATAACATCATAATGTTCGACCTCCCTCTCCTACGGCCGATACCCTTTTCGGTTTTCTTAGCCACCATCATTAGATTGCACCCTAAGGAGGAACCAGACCAAAACTGACAACTATGTCAAACACTATTGCTGCATCTACATCTGGATTCTCTGCTGGCCTGTACTGATGCAATCAAAGGTATGTTTTCATGTTTTCCATTATGCCTAAAACAGAACTGATCCAACACGCACTACCTCATCACCATGAGCAAAGCCCTTGTGGAGGGTGTCTACGGTGGATTCAGAATTTTTTTCCACTTAGTTCACCTTTTTAGATGCTTCAATTTTATATGACTGAATATAAAAAATATCGGACCAGTTCGTCGGCTTGGGTCGTGTATCCATCACGTGATAAAAATACAATACAATAATAAAAAAGTATCGTAAATACAATTTAAAAACACGTGATACAAAATACGATGGTCTAAACGAATAAAAAACTACCTACAGTTATTCCTTACCATATTCTTCATTGAATGTAATCTATTAAGAGCATTGAATGTAACCAGGGATGAGGTCTCTAATGCACACCCTAATGCACTTCTGGATGGTACTATATTTACAAATTATTAAACTTTTATAAAATTTTCAATTTTAGAAGTGTATTGGGTTTGGTTCATAACAGGAATCCAGAAGGGTTGGGTGATGAGCTTTAGAAAACAATAGTAACGTTGGCACCAATCAAAGAAGAGGAGATCCAAGAGATTATAAAAGTGATGAGTCAAAACTAGGGTCTGTAGAGAGGTTTCTAAAGGCAATACTTGATATTTTTTTATACATTTTAGTTTTCTTATATACATAATAATATACTTCAAGTTTTCTTATATACATAATAATAATTACTTCTATGAGTAGAGTTTGAATTCACCATTATCCAAAACAAAGAAAGGGCAAAGAATCTTTATGAGAAATTGAAATTTAGTGGTAATAGAGTTGATGTAATACATTCTGATCTACCCATGGCATTATAACCTAGTGGTATTTTGGTGGTGGGATAAGGCTTATGACCATTAGGTCATGAGTTCGATTCCCACAAAGGGGGTTTTTCCCAGATTTATTGGGTTTCCTCCTGAATTGGTGTATAGACATTATTGCCTAGTGGGGATGGATATGATCGGATGGTTCTGCTAATGGCACGATGATACTCCAGTGGTCCGTCAGTGATCTAAATTTGCCGTTCAAAAAAAAAAAAAACATTCTGATCTACCTCAATTTAGTATAGGCTTTCACTATGCAGGCCTTCCCTCACACCAAGAGCTTGGGATCCTACAATGAAAAGATGGCCTGCCATTCTAAGTTTCAACTCACATGGTACCTCATTTTGGCTCTTTGTATTATTATGTTTTGTCACAACCCCCGACCCTACTCTAGGCGGCAGCCGTGAACATACACGAATGGTACTGATGTTTATTAAAATTTATCGCAACGGAAAACTTATTAGGACCGGGTGTCAAGAAAAATATCAGAGTTTCAAAACACCGAAATTTTCATTTCATAAACTGTGGGGTAAAAACCGTATTTACTAAAGGATTTTTCACTAGGATAAACCCTTGATTACAAAACACGTTTTATTCAGATTTACATAGCCACTTATTTAAGCTTGAGTGCTCCATATCACTTTTTCTTTTCTTCACAGTAAATCACCCGAAACGCATTTTAAAACATTTGACCAGCGAAAAATACTGGTGAGTTCATTCGGTTGTGCAAAACACATTGTTATAATTACAACATTAAGAGCTTTTACATTTGTTTATATCTTTCAATTACCCACAGTACTTGTCACTCGCCCATTTCGGTTCGGTGACTGTGGTCATATTATTATTGGCTAACCCTTTGTCCAATAATAAAGCTTATCAAGTAATGTATACAATACCTCACATACCGACTGTAATTCAGAATACAAAGACTTAATCACTGTAAATACAACTAGAAAGTTGATATTCCAGGATCCGGCGAGTTTGACGGAGCCTTGGTCCCGAACGACGTGTTTGGTGCGTTTATTATTACTAAGAAAGGAGTAGAAGATAGATATGACACCGAACAGTCAATTTCAATCTGGTCTCTATTCAAATCTTGACAAGTTACAGCACCGTGAGACCAGTCGGATAGCATGTCCCATAAGGGATCCGAAAGCTTATCCAAATGGGAAACCCCAACCCCTATTTATAGGCAACAGCCTACACACGTCCGGATGAGCTAATGTCCATCCGTCCGGATGGACTCTATTCGTCCAGATGGACTGTACATACACAACCTAGATCCGGATGGGGTATTCTCCGAATAGACTGATGTTGTCCATCCGTCCGGATGGACTTGTCCATCTATCCGGATGGACCTTGACATTACAATACCGTATCCGACTTTTTCCTATTATATACAATATTCAAAACATGCTCTATCTAACTATTCGCACAGTAGCAGACGTAAAAAATATGCACCAACGGATTCCCCCTCGGCTATCACTGTCGAATCGTCTCTATCACTTTGAGAACCTTGAGCCGTGTTTGAATATTCTGCAACTTCAATCTAGTATCTGACATTTAACAACAGATTCCCCCTTGATTGATGATCCGGGTTTGCATTTTTTAACAATGTATTCCCCCTGAAATGAATCTTCATTTCATTGTTTGCACGGTTCCTGACTCCTCCTCTGAATTTCTAGACTGCAATCTTCACGAACAATCACCAACTTGAAACTAATCAATGCAGTAATCTCTATTTCAGCTTCAGCCACCTCTGCGTTCAGTTTTTGATATATCGTTTCAGCAACACGATCTCGCATTCTGCTTGCTTGATCTAAGAATGTACCAAAACTCAAACCGGCAATTGATAGAAACTTCAAATACCCCACTGGTTATTGTCAAATCTGTGATTCCCCCTAAAGATCTGATATCCCGAGTAACCGGTATTCTCCACAATCAGCAACTCTTCATCGGAAAACAAATCATCTGGTAATGTATTCTGATCTCTAAAGCATTCGTCCACAATCAGGTTCATCTCCTCGGATAATCTAGATCTCAGAAGCTATCATCCATGATCACTCACAGATCTCCGAAGCATTCGTCCACGATCAGATATCATCTCCTCGGATCATCTAAATCTCAGAAGCTTTCACCCACGATCAGGTACACATTTCTGGACAATCCGATGAATCATCTGGTAACACATTCAGATCTCAGAAACATTCATTCACGATCAGAATCACATTCTTCCTCTTCAGTCACGATAACAGATGTATAGTCTTCTCCGCTAGTTCCGACAGCAACTTAACCAACAAACATCATCATTCCCCGGCGATTAGTCCGAAAAACAATTCAACTGCTCGAAGATTAACCATTCTGACACTTTAGACTATCACACGTTTGTGATATCTTATAAGCATCCACAATACAGTTTGCATCTCCTGATGCTAATCCTGCTGACCGGCTTGACGAAGACCCGAGACTCAAACCCTAAGATGTCAATCTGACCCTGATCTGTAAAGTATGAACTTCCTATGATCACGAAATCACGAATCCAGATCCTATGCATCTCTAGACAATCCTGAAGTCAGAACCACCCGAATACTGTTGCAGCGTCACGAATTTCAAAAATGCTGGAACATTTGAAAATTTTCTCCCTCCTCATTTTTGCAAATTCTGACGACTCTATCACTGAATTCCCCCTCAAACTGAGCAATTCGGTCCTCTTTTATCTGTGAAAAACTCGACTATGCCGAAAATATGACCATTTTCCCTAAATGTCAGTTTTTCATCATTGCGGATTTTACGTTTTGGCCCATAAATAGTCAGATAACCTGAATGCTAAACATTCTGCACCAATATCATGACTACCCCACTAATTTCCACAATCCGTGAGTGCGTCCATCCGGATGGGTATCTTCGGTCCATCTGGATGAGTGCGTCCATTCGGATGGGTATCTGCCAGAATGAGTCCATCCGTTCGGATGTGCCCATCCGGACCGAATATGTTCGAACACCTCAAGAACACTCCAAATCACAATTTTCGATCCAGAATCTTTATTTGTGTGAATTTCATGATGAAACTTCACAGGACTTTGCGCGAATCAATTCCGAACATAATGATGGCTTCAATTCCAAAATCCATCCGTGAATCGACCTTTAACGTCAAAAACTCTCGTTTAACCCAAAATTGATGAGCTTGGGTGATTTAACCGATTGTTAGATCGATTAAATCGGTACCGTAGCTCTAATACCACTTGATATTCCAGGATCCGACGAGTTTGACGGAGCCTCGGTCCCGAACAACGTGTTCGGTGCGTTTATTATTACTAAGAAAGGAGTAGAAGATAGATATGACACCGAGCTGTCAATTTCAATCTGGTCTCTATTCAAATCTTGACAAGTTACAGCACCGTGAGACTAGTCGGACAGCATGTCCCCTAAGGGATCCGAAAGCTTATCCAAATGGGAAACCCCAACCCCTATTTATAGGCAACAGCCTACACACGTCCGGATGAGCATTGTCCATCCGTCCGGATGGACTGTACATACACAACCTAGATCCGGATGGGGTATTCTCCGAATGGACTGATGTTGTCCATCCGTCCGGATGGACCTTGACATTACAGTACCGAGTCCGACTTTTTCCTATTCTATACAATATTCAACACGTACTCTATCTAACTATTCGCACAGTGGCAGGCGTAAGAAATATGCACCAACAAAAGCATTTAGGGTTTTGAAAACATTTGATAAAAGATAATGACTCACATTGCAGATTTAGGGTTTCAATACTAGCCTTCTGGTTTAATTCTTGGTTTCCTAATTAAGCACACAATGCACACGTATTAGTGTATTAACTCAATTCAACTTTAACGATAATCACGAGATCAAAACCCACAACGAATGACAAAATATAGCTTTATTCAGGCAGCACTTAAACATCCGTTGTCTCGGTTTCAATCGATTGGACATGGTACCGTCCCAGTGATTCGAGTTAGCACGCTGATTACGGGTAGAGTTTTAGCACTCGGGGTATTTGGGTATAATAGCAGTGTATCGAGAGAGAAAAGAAAAGAAATTGAGCAGGTATGAATGTCTGAACTTCGCTCAATATATAGCTGAAATATGAGGTTCTCGCGCCCCGCGATAACCTAAGGTCATGTTGTCGCGCCCCGCGAGACTACCTAGCTAAGGCATAGGTGTCAATAGTCATGGGGTAGGTGTGACACGTGGATGACACGTGGCCTACACATGTCTCAGGCGGTTTACATAACTCTCGCAGCCCCCAAGGGTTTATTATGAGGTTATCGCGGCCCGTGACAAACATAAAATTCTTTTATTTTTCATTTTTCATGCTGGTTCTCGTCGTACGTGTTTAAGGTTTTGATTATGGATTGTTGTGGGACATTTTTAAGGGTTGTTACATGTTTCCTGAACTTTTTGCTTGATTTTTTCTACAGGATAACATAGCACGCAGGTTGAAGAAAGAAGGTGATCAAGTCTCGCCTGGTGAGGTACTGTGTGAAGTGGAAACAGTACGTGTTCTTTATCTTTAATATTAGGTTTTCTACTTATCATCGTTCTCTGGAGGAGATTTTTGTACAGTCCAGCAACCTACCTGCCAATAAGTGCATTGATTTGTCATTTGTTACAGGATAAAGCCAGTGTGGAAATGGAATGTATGGAGGAAGGATATCTTGCTAAGATTATATATGGAGATGGAGCAAAAGAAATCAAAGTAGGCAAGGTATTTGATATTTATATGATGGCATGACCACATTTATTTGGTTATATCTTTTAGTTAAATCTTTTAGCTCAACCCACGTGACTCATTAAGTATATAATATGACTCTAAATCGACCCATGTGTAGGTAAATGGGTTGAAATTACCAACTTTAGCTAATACATTCCTGCTAGGATTCGAATTTAACCAGCTAAATTTTGTTGACACATAACTTACTGCAATGTTGAATGACTTTTAACTTTTTAAGTGGTTAAGCCATAGCAAGGATGAACTAAAGTATATATACTTGCGGAAGGTGATTGCTATAACTGCTGCAACGCATTTAGGTTGGATGTGAGTTCATTACTATAGAATAAAATTCATGTCCTCAATTTAAACTACGTAAACAGTTACATAGGTCAACTTTTATACCCAAACACGCGAATTCTATAGTCCTAAATAACCCAAACCGGTTTCACCTTGGACTTACCCCCAAATTAATTATTGTGACTTTCATATCCATTCTCTTTTCTTCATAACAAACTCTAACGTCGATTGTTTTTTTTATACCGCCTCATCATTCCATTCAAGTTTGGTTAAGAATTTACACTGCTGTGGGGGAGTAATCTATAGGTTCTCGGTACGTTTATGTTTGGTAATTTTCTTTGTTATGCTATCTGAAAATTTTGTTTTGCTATTTCAGTACATAACATCTATACTTATAATTTTCCTTGCTCTTGGGCTGGCACGACTATTGTAGCATGTTCATGATTAAATATATACCTAGATCGGTTTTTGATGTTTTCAGTCGGATAGGTGCACTTCGCAACAAGTGTGATGCGTCATCTCAATTTTGACCTTTTGGATCCGATTATAATGTTCACATTCGTCTGAGAAACTCAATTTTGACCATTTGGATCTGATTATATAAGAATTTGCTACATGAATCCGATGAAAAACATAATTTTAGTTTGAGGAAATTAAGGTTTGATATCAAGCTACTAGAAACAAAGCGAGCTTTACTAGAAACAAAGCGAGCTTTACATCAGAAATCACGTCGTCTTAGACGAAAGAAGTATAAGGGGACTCGGGGCGGTAGCGTGATGAACGATTATCACGCGTTGAAGTGCAACGCTACACCGCCTCCGGTTCTAGTTCCACGCGTTATAAAGAAAACGCGTTACACCCTCAATGCGTTAAACATTTGAAAAATCCGACCGTTTGAACCATTTGACCGTTTTAAAACGGTAACATTCAATAAAAAAAATTATCCATTTTATCTATATATATATCTACATTTTAACCATTTTTCACACACCAAACTATATCTTTTAAACCATTTTAAACCCATTTCACACAATTTTTATATCTTTCTCAAATGGAATTCCCTACGGATTCGACGTTTCCGATGTCTAGCGATACCGATACCGAGTCGTCTTCCGACAACGACACGCTAAACTATTTTGTATCGGTGTATAACGAGCTTGATGCCGAGTCGTCCCGCCCAAAGAAGAAGATGGTCGACCGTGATCGTATAAGTGCCAACGAAGTTTTGATGAACGATTATTTTGTGGAAAACCCGCTATACAATGCCGAAACGTTTAGAGATCGGTTTCGTTTACCCAAAGAATTATTTTTAAATATTGTTGGAGACATCGAAGCAAGCGAGGAATGGTTTCAAGAACGTTACGATGCGAGATCAATATGATGAATACCTAGCTATGTCTGAAAGAACTTCACGTGAATGTTTGCAATTTTTTTGCAATGCGGTCATTAAGTTGTATACTAACGAGTTTTTACGAAAACCGACGAGCCACGACATCTCACGTATTTACGCCGCACACGAGGCTAGATGGCATTTTCCCGGGATGCTCGGTAGCATCGATTATACACATATCGAGTGGAAAAATTGTCCAAGAGAGTTGCGAGGGGCGTATGTGAGGGAGACATCAAAAAACCAACCATCATACTAGAAGCGGTGGCGTCGAATGATTTATGGATTTGGCATTCGTATTTCGGTGTTCCAGGTTCAAACAACGACATCAATGTGTTGCACACGTCGCCGTTGTTCCAAAGCGTAACGGATGGTACCGCACCTTCCTCTCTATGTTAACGGTCGACATTACAGACGAGGCTTTTATCTTGTGGATGGTATCTACCCGTCTTGGTCTGTTTTTGTGAAAGCTCCCTCATTTCCTGTCGAGGCTAAAGAAAAGGCGTTCAAAAAATTGCAAGAATCGGCAAGAAAAGATGTTGAGAGGACATTTGGTGTTTTAAAGGGTAGATGGGGTATACTACACCGACCGGTTCGTTCGATGACCAAGAAATCAATTCATAGCATAGTGTATGCATGTATCATATTGCACAATATGCTGATCAAACACGACGGGCGTGCAATATCCCCGGATTGGGTGCCGGATCCTCCTACGCAAGTTCAAGTTCCACAAGATATCCATTTACAATTGCGTAACGAAGAAACTCACTTTCGGTTGAGATTCGATTTAATCGAACTAGTAGGTTCTCTAGGTTTGGAGTTTCCGGATTCGGACGAGGAGTAGGTTTTTTTTTTTTTAATTGTATGTTTCTAGTATGTTAAATTGAAGTAGTATGTTTTAAAATTAATGAAATTTTTAATTTTAGTGTTTTATTGTTAATTTCTAATTTAAAATAAAAAATTAAAAAAATTAGTGAAATTTATAATTTTAAAATGAAAATTAAAAATAAATAGGAGTGATAGAATTATCACTAGTGATTCCACCCCTCCTACATTTCTATCACCAGTGATGGAAATTTGGTTGATGACATGACATAATTTTATTGGACATTGAGAGTGATAGATTCTATCACTAGTACCCCTAGTCCCCTAATGATTATACAGTGCTCATTGGAAGTACTTTTATACATTCAATGGTTGGTTTCTTATATCAAATTGATTGTTGTTTTAGGATGTAGAAAAATGAGCCCTTTAGGCCTATTACAGAGGTAGAAGACGAAATGGTTGCCAATGCATTTTCTTATTCTAATCAGTAAATTTAAATGTTCATGTATAGTGTAGAATCCTGTACGTAGCGGACCATAAACATTGGTGCTATCTGATCTAATATTTTTATCAAACACCTTTCAAATTTTTAGGACTAAGGGGACCCGGGGCACTCCCGTTATACTTTGTATAACGCGTTATGAGATAAGCCCTTCCCACCGCCACCATATAACATAACGAGTGATGACTTGTTTCAAAGTTTAACGCGTGGAAAAATTAACGCCGTGATGGTTTGGGTTTGTGAGTGGAATTGTTGGTTGGGGGGAAATTGTTGGGTGTGGTGATGAGTGATGACCACCCCCACTAAAAATGGTTGTGAGTGATGGAAAAATGGTCAATAACATGGCGAAACTTGATTGGTGCTTGTGAGTGATAAATTCTATCACTAGTGAACCACCCCTAGTCCCCTAAGGTTTTGGTGACTCATGAGAAATAAAATATAACGATCACAGAGGAACGTTTGCAAAGTTTGAGACCTCAGGCATGGTTAAACAATGAGGTGTTTATATATTTCAAATGCTATATTTGAATGCATTAACATATTAGAATGTATATGGGCATACACTACTGATTAATTTCAGGTCAACAATGGGGTGTGTATACTGTAAACTTTGTTGCTGAAAATTTATTGATGCTTTTCAAGCTTAACTAAAAACGAATATCTGATTCTTTGGGAGGGTTTTAACCATTCATATAATAAATTTTGCTTATTCCTGTATTGTTTACCAGATTATAAGAAAATTGAGCATATGCTTAACAGTTTATTATTGCCTGCAATCTTATTTAAAATAGTTTATTATTTGTATTATAACTGAAAACTAATCGTTGTGTAATAAAATTTGTTATGTAAAATTCTAAAAACTACCCATGTTTTTACATGGGTTTACATCTAGTATTATTAAAAAAAAAAACACAAATTGAATACCATTCTGATTACAATGGTACAATAACATTAGTGCAAAAATGTTAAAATCAACGATTAATAAAATCAAAAATCATAAAGATGAATAGCAATGTTGAGACTAATCTTGTTCGGTCATTTGGTAATTGGTATAATACAGATTCTGATACTGGATAAAAGAATACTATCCCTAATATATAAAACATGTGGAGTGTTCTTTCAAACCAAACAATGATGTAAGGAGTAAGTATTATAGATATATTGTAAAGCTGGCTAGTTATGGGTTCTTATCTCAGAATTGAGCTTCTTCATCATCATTTGTTCACTTAGGCTATAGGGTGTGGTCATGACCTTCATGTTCACCATGACCTTCACCGTTAGTGTCATGTAACCCACCTCTAATTCACCATGCAAAACCACTACCCTAAGGGTGTGGTCATGACCCAAACCACTAGCCTCTTATTTATTTTTAATTTATCTTTGTCTAAAGAAAAAAGAAATGATTTGTTGAAAAATGGAAAGGAGGACCATGGTTGCCATGGTTTAATCCATGCAAACCATGGTGGATCATACAAGAAGGTGGTGTAGCCTTCCATTCATGTTCCTAGATGGCGAATCATGTCCCAACCATAACCCCCAATTAAATATCGCTAATTATGTGTCCTTATTCAGTGTTGTATTTATAGCATATGTTTTAAGTGAGTAATTAATAATGACTAAATTTTAGATTCCATAATTTCCAAATGAGTTATACTTGATCTTTATTGTAATGTAATGTAATTATTTGTAATAAACTACAATATTTATTTTTAAATGGACTGAACTTGACAATAAAAAAGTATACTGTATCTACCGAATGAATTCTTTATAAAAATTTAGCGAATTTTGTTGAATATCATACCATAAACTACCAGACATACTTTGAGTTGAGAAGGGTTATAGGTTATATGGATTTGTAACCTAAAAACTCAATAATCTGTCCATACAAAACGATAATAATAATATTAAAAATTAATTATTAATTAAAAATAAAATAATGTATTAGATTGTGAGGTCGGATATATTTCAGTGTCTGTCCGTGCCCAACATCACATTATTACATATTGATACATGAATGCTAACTTTTGTAGATTTAATACATTAAACAATAATGATGTTAATTTGTTAACATATAACTATAATATATAATACGGTCAGGTTTAATATATTTTATTCAGGTAACACTTTTAAATTGTGAAAGTGTTGATCAGTTTTTATAAAAGTCTTTATATCGGAAAGTACCCACTGATCTCATTGCTAAAGACAACGGGGAGCATCTTACACCAACCCACTCGACATCGTTTTAGAAAAAATAATCCAAAGTACAAAAGATTTTTATCATTATTTATCGTTATAATGATTTACAAATCATTAATATTAAGAATGAGGGAAAATATTTCTTTTTGTCTTGCTAAATATTTGATATGAAACTAAAAATCGACATTGTTTATTGTTCCTGGTAGATCAAAATGGGTTACTCACTTTATCATGATTATACCCTTATTAATTTATGATATTAATAGTATGTGAAACTATGGTGATACCAACACACATATATGTTGCTTATTGTTTTTGATAGAACAAATGTGTTACTCACTTTATCATAATTATACCCTTATTAATAATTTATGATACTAATAGTATGTGAAACTATGGTATTATCAATACACATATATACCTAGAAAAAAAGTTAATTGCACAAATGATAAGAAGATGTTATCACACAAATCATAATTGTGATGATATTTAGTTATTTTTCAATGAATGTTAATTAACTAGATTTTGCCCCGCCCGCGTTGCGGGGCACTAAACCGAATAATTTTCTCTTATAACATGTACGTTTGTGTTTCGGTTACTTGTACATACTACTCATAACACGATCTCAAAAAATTACATTGAGTCAACCAATTAAACTAAAACACTATCATACTTTTGCTTAAGGAAAACAAAAACGATAGGAAAACTATAATTTTAAACTGGGACAAAATTGTAATTTTCAGGATAAATGACTATGCGCCAGGCAGCCGCCTAGCACGAATAAAAATTACACCGAGTCAAACGATTAAAAGTAAAAGACGACATGACTGTAATTTTACACCAGAGGCAAAATCGTAGTTTGGCTGGGAGGGAAAAAAACAAAACTAATGGCAAAACTGTAAATTTAAACGGGTCAAAATCGTAATTTTTGAACCAAGGGCAAAATTGTAATTTTTAGTTGTGGGCAAAAGCATAATATTATTTTGAAATGTGGGCAAAAACGTAATTTTAAACTGATGGCAAAATCGTAATTTTAAAGCGGGGAGAAAATCGTAAATTGGTTGGGCCAATGGGGGAGTGCCAGACAGCTGTTTGGCACTATTCCCCTATCTTGTGTCTGTAGTTATACTCTGGGGGCAAAATCGTAATTTAACTGGGAAAGCAAACAAAAACGACGACAAAAATGTAAATTTAAACTAAGGGCAAAATCGTAATTTATCTGAGAGGACCTAAATAAAACTAATGGTGAAACTTTAAATTTAAACGAAACAAAATCGAAATTTTGAACGAAGGACAAAATTGTAATTTTTAACTGGGGGTAAAAGCATAATTTTATTTTGAATTGGGGGAGTCCCAGACAGCTGCCTTGCACTATTCCCCCATCTTGTGTCTGTAGTTATACACTGGGGGCAAAATCGTAATTTGACTGGGAATGCAAACAAAAACGACGAGAAAAATGTAAATTTAAATTGAGGGCAAAATCGTAAGTTATCTAGGAGGAACTAAACAAAACTAATGGTGAAACTGTAAATTTAAACGGGACAAAATCGAAATTTTGAATGAATGGCAAAATTGCAATTTTTAACTGAGGGCAAAAGCATAATTTTATTTTGAATTGGAGGTAAAAACGTAATTTTAAACTAATGAGAAAATTGTAATTTTAAAGCGGGGGCAAAATCATAAACTGATTTGGCCCAAGCCTGGTGAACTACTGTTCACCAAAGTTATAGGGTTAATTAATACTAGTGAAATTCCCCGCGCTGCGCGGCGGGGAATTCGAATGTTATCGATTCGTTTTGTTTTGTAACGGGCTAAGCACGATACCCGTCCAGTTCGTTACTTACCGGTGTTTTACCCGTAAATACCGATACCATACCGGTTGGTTATAAAAATTACAAATTTAGAAGCAGAGAAAAAAACGTAAAAGTGAAAAAAGAAGAATGAATAAATCATGGAAAATATTATTAAGAATAATAGATACTCAAACTTTTATTTAGCAGCAGTTAATAAAAAAATTTCTTTCCCATGAAGGGCTTCAAACCCGAGACACTCACTATATTTGAATGTTCATACAACAAACTGAATTGCGAAAGTTTTCTTAATAGTTTCGCGCAATAATAACTATAATCTATACATATAATAAAGTAAACCAATTTGGGACACATGGCAATCATTGAGACTATCTAGAATTCTTTTTTCCCGCCTTAAACATAATCCTTTTAATTTCATTAGTTAATCCTAAATTAAAAAAAATTAATCCTTAAATCTTGGAAATAATAAATTAATCCCTACTTAATATTTTTATCCAAATTTTAATTTTTCAAAATCAAATTAATACGATGATATATTGTAAATCATGATAACATGTTACATTATACATTGTCTATCAACTAATTTTACTAAGTTAAAGTTTCAATTCATTTTGGGTTTTATTTAGTTGATTTACTAAGTTATATATTTCGTTTTTTTTTTGAGGATTGAAAAATGTACTATAATCTATCTATATATATAAGTAAACCAATTTGAGACACATGACAATCATTGAGGCTATCTGGAATTCTATTTTCCCGTCTTAAACATAATCCTTTTAGTTTCATTAGTTAATCCTAAATTAAAAAAAATTAATCATTAAATCTTGGGAAAAATAAATTAATCTCTACTTAATATTTTTATCCAAATTTTAGTTTTCAAAATCAAATTAATACGATGACATCTTATTAATATTGATTACATTTTATTAATATTGTTATACTTTCTACTTATATTTAATGTTGTTATACATAATATGACAAAAAGTAATATTGTTTTATTAATATTATCCAATGTTGGTTTGTTTTTAGCATTACTGGATTCACCCATGGTCAATTGTATCTGACATTATGAATAATTAAAAGTAGAGACGGGGTAAAACTACTAATTCTAGGTATATTAATGTCTCCGTCTTTAATTTGCATTTATAAGAAATATTTATTATAAAGTTTAAATTGTTCAACCCGTGTAATACATGGGGAACTAACCTAGTATATACATAAAGCGGAAAATGACAAAAAAAGAAAAGAAACAGTAAAGCAAAGAAAAATGATGGCAAAGATGTAAATTTAAGGCAAAATCGTAATTTTTGGCTGGAAGGAGAAAAACAAAACTAATTGCAAAACTGTAAATTTAAACGGGGCAAAATCGTAATTTTAAACCGAGGGCAAAATTGTAATTTTTTGTCGTGGGCAAAAGCATAATTTTATTTTGAACTCGGGGTAAAAACGTAATTTTGAACTGATAGCAAAATCATAATTTAAAGTGGGGATAAAATCGTAAATTGGTTGGGCAAATGGGGGAGTTCCAGGCAGTTGCCTCGCACTATGCCCCCATCTTGTTTCTGTACTTATACACTGGGGGCAAAATCGTACTTTGACTGGGAAAGCAAACAAAACCGATAACAAAAACCTGTGAGGAAGAAAACAAAACTAATGGCAAAACTGTAAGTTTAAACGGAGCAAAATTGTAAATTTGAACCGATGGCAAAATTGTAATTTTTCACTGGGGGCAAAAGCATAATTTTATTTTGAACTGGAGGTAAAAACGTAATTTTAAACTGATGGCAAAATCATAATTTTAAAGCGGGGCAAAATCGTAATTTGACTGGGAAAGCAAACAAAACCGATGAGAAAAACATAAATTTAAATTGAGGGCAAAATCGTAACTTACCTGAGAGGAAGAAAACAAAACTAATGGTGAAATTGTAAATTTAAAGGGGGAAAATCGTATTTTTGAACCGAGGGCAAAAGTGTAATTTTTCACTAAGGGCAAAAGTATAATTTCATTTTGAACCGGAGGTAAAAGCGTAATTTTAAACTGATGGCAAAATAGTAATTTTAAAGGAGGACAAAATTGTAAATTGGTTTGGCCCCAATTTTACACTTAAAGACATATTTGTAAATTCGATACTTAAAATAATATATTTACTATTCATAACACTTCCTAAATGTTATAGAGTAAATTCATATGTATCTACTCTTTGATTCTTCAGTTGAGATCCCTTCACTATATGATCACTAAACGGAATGAGGTCATTGTCGTACAAATTGTAAGATGATAGAGATTACCAATATGTATCCTCATTATACGTTGGTAGAGGTTGGGTTTTAAAAAGCGTGCCTAGACGCTCCACATAGCGCAAGAAAAGTGCAGTTTTTTTGGAGTCTGAGGGGCGCGCACCATCAAACATCTCCTCCGCATGCCACTATTGCACGAATCTCCCAATGCTGCCCATTGTTCGCACCACATGCAACCCTTAGGCTGTTGTGGGTCTCTTGACAACTCTAAGGTAACTAATATGTTAGAACTTAAAGAGGAGTGAACATGTTTTTTTTAGGCTCAAACTATCTACACACCAAGTGTGTAGATAGCCAACCCAAAAAGGTGTTTTTTGTCCTATGTGCATACCCTGCAGTGTTGAGCTGTGGCCAAAGCGTGACGTTTTGGTCCGGTCAACCAGACAAAGACTGACGGGTGTCAGTCTTTTTCTGGTTGACAGGACCAAAACGCGGCCAAAGCTCGGCGTTTTGGTCCGGTCAACAGACCCGTCAGACACCCGTCAGTCTTTGTCTGGTTGACCGGACCAAAACGCCGCGCTTTGACAACAGCTCGACACTGTAGGGAGTGGCACATAAGACAAAAAACACATTTTTGGTGTGCCAATAGGCAAATTGGTGTGCAAATAGGTACATCCTTTTTTTAATCTCAACCACCTTTTAAAAAATGATCTGTTTGTTAGATGAAAATTTGTTATGAAAGTTTGAAGTTTAAGCAACAATAAGTAAATAGTTTAGGGATGGAAAAATATCAGCACGCACAACACAAGGATTTATAACGGTTCGGGTGGGTGTTAAAGAACCCACCTTGCATCTACTCTTTAACTTCCCACCAAAGTTATTATCTATCTACTATACTAAAATAATTCATCTTTGTCACCTGGTCTATTCTTAGTCAATCATTTTGATGAGGTGGACACCCTCTTAGGCCAGAGAATTGCCTCTGAGTGGGATTTTCTTTTATTCTATTACACGCGCTCTTTCTTTCTCTTTAATCAAAAACCCTAATTCTCCTTTTCCTTCAATCACCGCCCCTTTTATCTTCGCAAACCCTGATATTCTTTCTTTGCCTTTCTTCTCTAACAAGTTTCGGAAACGGTTTCGATCAGATTCCGGTTAGTGATTGGATGTGTGGTGGTAGCGTGGTGGCGTGGTGTTGTTGCCATGGGTCTATCAGCGACAGGTTCCCGTTCAGGAAGATGGGTTGTCGATGGTGGTGTCATGCTCTGAATTTTACGGGCAAAAGATTAATGTCTCTTGGGTTTCACACAGGTAAACTATCGATTTATATAGTTTCAAATTGCGTTATGTTTGATTGATTGGTTGATTTTGAAAATTTATATAGATCATACGCATTAACTAGGGCACTAATGTAGAGATACCATTTTATTGTTTGCCACTTAATTCCTAAATAGTCATCGTTGTGTGTTAATAGTGATTTATATCATTTCCTATGCTTTTGGAATTTGATTTGAGATATGTTTCACTTCATCTTTCAGAGTTTATTGGAACAAGCAACTCCACAAAAACACTGCTGCAAAGTCAAAACTATAATCTAAGCTGGTACACGCAAACTGATCAGACTTACTGTTTCTATTGCGGTTCAAATGGGTAATTAGTGCAATCGTTCGACACATACAGTCAAGTTAATTGAAATTTAGATTTGAGTTGTTATTTTAATCGTAACTGATGTTGTTCTGCATATCTATTAAATGACAATAGGTTTGGGACATGTGACGGTGGGCGACAACTCGATTTAAAGTTGCAAGAGGGAAGAGGCGATCTACGGAGGGCTTCTTTTAATAAAAGAAATGTTCCAGTACTAACTAACCGTAAATAACGTTCGAGGGGCCAAAAAAGTTTTGGTGACGGTTCGTGATACTTATTTTATGAGTACATAAGTTAAAGCTGGTAAAATTCCATTGACTATTAGCGATATGATGAAAAGCATAGAGTGTTGATGAATGATGACAAACGACAACTGATTAAGGTAACAAGCAATATGTGTGAAGTTCAGAGCCGTTCCTACGTTTTCAGAGGACCAAGCGAACTACAAAGTGGAGGCCCTTTTGCAAAATTATTCTTTTCAACATATTTAGGAACAAAACCCTCCTTTACCTGAGCTTGGGACATGCAATTAAAAATTAAAAAAATTATAATTGGCGTAGTTAAAAAAATTTAAGTTACATTTTTTTATAGATATAGCATATGTTTAAATAAAATTTATTTTTCTAGCTTTAATTGAGGCAAATTGTTTGATGAAATTATCGTAATCAAGTTTTCTAAAAATCTTTTTCTATTGATATAATAGCTAATGATTATAGGCCTTTCAATTTGGGTAATGGGCTGTTTCAATTGCAGGCCTTTTTAATGGGTTGTTCAGTGTATTATCTTATAATAATTGAGCCTAACATAAAGAAAGCACACCAAATTTTGGAGGCCTTTTAATTTGGGTGGCCCGAGGCCTGAGCCTAGGGTCTGAAGCCCTTTGGGCCAGTTTCTGGTGAAGTTTCATCGTATCTTTAGCAGGTTTACTTCAAAAATGTGTGAAGTTTCATCGTATCTTTAGCAGGTTTACTTCAAAAATTGGGATTATTTGAAGTTTAGAAATGCTCTTTTTGTATGCATGCATAATTAGATTAGATTATATTTATACTAATATACACCAGTTGTGAAATCTCGGATTGATAGTACGTCTCAAAAGAACAGTTACCGTTATTGGTGATAAGTTTATGACACATCTCAAAAATGACAATCGTATGTAAAAAGAACATGAAAAATCTATGTTTGGTAGAACCATATTAATAAGAGAAAAAAATGAACAATACATTATAACATGCATCTCCACCACCGTACAAAAAAAAAAAAACACGCATCTCCACCAGGCTACTACATCACTTGCATCTTTCCTGCAGCCCATGACATGCCTCTTCATCTTTCCTACAGCCGCAATAAAGCCTCTTCATCGGGGGAGATAGAGCTCAAAAGAGGGTTTTGGAGAGAAAACAAGGTCAAGCTACTCTTTCGGCAACCTCCCTGACCGACATCGACCTCAGAGACAGTCCGAACGACGGTAATGAACAATGGCGTCAACCTCAGAGAGAACAATATACTCAATTTTACAAACCGAAAAACTGATATGATACGAAGCTAGACTAATATTTGCTTATTTGTTGTTTTGATTTGATAATTGATGGTTGGTATGATAAGCTACAGTTGAAACATTGACGACGGAATAGAACGCTAAAATGACAACAGAAATACACAAGTCTCCCTCACTGAACATCTTGAAAAAGCTCAAAGCGAGTGTTCAAGCGCGAATCAGAAGGTTGTTAAACTAGATTTAAATCTTTGTAGGTTCTAATAAAAACTCCATTGTTTTCTGTATACTTATTGACATATTGTTGATTCTCCTTCCCCTAATCTAATGGTGCAAAGATCACAGTACTTGCAGCAACCATGCTCATCATCACTGGTAAGCTTTTGTTTTCTTTTTTATTTTTAGTTTTTTTTTTGTTGTTACGTATGCTTTTAGATTATACTGGGTCTAAAAATTGAAGTGTGAACCTATTTGCAGGTGAATGTTTATACAAACACTTCATCATTGTCTGTAATGTAGCTTCAGATTAAGCCCCCTTCAAGCCAAAGCTATTGTCACAACATTTACCAACCCTTGTGGCTAGATAAAAAGAAGGTGTTGTTGCTCTTTGATTTGAACCCTTTTCAACTATATGTAAATGTTCATAAAGGATTGATGTTTCATTGATGTAGTAAATCTAATGTACATATCTTCACAGTTTATGACAGATGGTTGGCATGAGAAGGCCATGCCCGTTTTCATTAAAAGATATGTCAATTCCATCTTTTCACTACAAATTTTCCTCTGCATATGTCTCTCCCATCTCAAGATTAGATGAATATGCCTCTGGTAGCAATAAATAGAGGAGGCACAACTAACATAGATACTACACATTCAACTTTTAGGTGAATTAAACCTTAGATCTTGCTTGCATTGTTGTTTTCATAGTTAGTTCATTAGATTTAGTCATCGGCTAGGAGAGTTAATGACTTGACAAGATTTATATATGCATTAGATACACATGTCATGATCTCACATGGCTGCTTGGAGTCGGATTTCAAAACGATGGGTTGGTTGACTTTGCTTCTGATGTTGTTTGGAGATGATGAAGAATCCCTTGCATCTGACTTCTTGGACTAGGATTGGTGAATTCAGTACCTTGACAATTACTTAAACTTTGATATTATCATCTATCTTGCTCAAAAAAATATGAGGGTGTGTACTTTTGTAGTAAAAAACAAACCGATTATGACATGTCGAATTATTGGTTAATATATCCTTTTATGAAAAGAGGAAATTGATTTTTGATTATACTAAAAAAAGTGTTCATGTTCTACTACTATATAGGTAGTTGACAAATTGCAATCTTCTGGTAAATCTTCAAGGGATGGTTGGAAAACCGAGCTCCCGACTACAGGATTAGGAACTTGGGTTCTAGAATAAATGAAAGACTTCAAACAAAAAGATCCAGCTTGGCAAGGCAAATGTTCTGGTAGTGTCACACCCCAACCGATGGCGGAATCATCGGAGCGTGCCACTAGGCGAATTAGATTGCTCAAGAGAATCCATAACAACTATTTAGTGACAATATTTAATGCGTTCATTATCCCATACTAATAAACAATATATCAACAAACAGTTATACAGATTTCATGTTCTCTCAAACAATACAAATCCGACAACCTAGATTTATTGTGAGTTTCTAGACTTCCTAGCTTGATTTCGAGATAGTCTACGATTGACTTGCAACATACATTAAAATAATGTTAATACAAAAAGTATTGACGAGTATACAGGTTTGAAATAGTATAAAGTATGTAAAAGCGCTGCGAATTTCGACATACATAAACGAGACACACAACATACATACTACAAGACAAATACTACCAGCTAAGTCACTCAATGACTGCGATAGAGATCCCAACAGGGCGTGATTTCCTTAACTAGACCCCGTCGGGTGTGAGTCCAACTATAGTACCATACTAGCTAAGGTGGGACGTCACGAGTAAAAGTCCTAGCACTTATGTATCAAGCATCACGTGTAAATATGTACGTCAGTAATTCGCATGTGATAATAGTTTAGAGTATAGACTGCATTTTGATAAGTGCGTTTTAGATATGAACATATGTTACACCCCAAAGTGTGTTTAAAGCGTTCAAAAGGGGGTCAAGTATACTCACAGTAGGTGTTTAGCTAGTAAGCACGGTACTTGGATTGAAGGGAGCGTGTTGAGACTAGCCTGAGCATAGGACAGTAGCGTGAGCGTTGAACAACGTGCAATACAACATGTCGGATGTAATAGTGTGGAATGATGAGTCGATCGGATGATCATCCGGACGGATGACCATTCGAACGGTTGGTCATTCGATTGAGTGAGTGTGTTTGTAAATTGTTTTCAAAACTTTTGAAGTTTTCGTTGTAGTATAAATCAAGTCATTCGATCGAATGGTCATCCGGATGGATGGCCATTCGATCTGATGGCTATTCAAATGAAAATTTGGTAGTTTGAAGTTTTGATCAAATCGTTTGAGTGTTGAAAGCTATACAAGATAAGTCACCTGGTCGAATAGTCATTCGATAGGATGGTCATCCGATCGAATGGCTATTCGATTGGGCGATCTAATGGTTTGAAAATTTCGCCAAAGTTTTTCTAAGTTTAAAAGTTTGAGTTTAACGGAGACGATGTGACGACGTGTCAAACAATGGAAACACTCCAAGTCCAGCTCGCTCGATCGGACGGGAATCACCCCATTCGATCAGATTCACTGTTCTTGACGATGTTTCAGGTCTGACCCACTAGCCGGTCATCTCTCCGGTGGAAATCCGTTTTCAAGCTGGCTCTCAACTATAAAATGAGTAGAGAGTCTGAATTAGTCCGGATTGCATCGGGTTTTGTATGAAAGTTGAAGCAAGGTTTGAAAACAGTTGAAAATCTTGAGAACTTGTTGAGATTCGCGTTGAATAGTGTGGAAATCATCTAGATCTGAACCATTCTTGATGAGGTGATGTCACACTACAGTTTGCGTAAGAAACCAAGTGAGAACCACCTTCAAGATGTCCAAATCAGACGATTTCAAGAAGAAAATCAGTGATTTTGATGGTGAAGATGATGTAAAAGTGTTTAGTGATGAAGATTGTACAATATTTGAGGAGAAATACTTACGAAATCGTCTTGAATCATGAGTTGGTCGGATGAGAGAACCAAAGTGTTGAAATGAGACACAATGGTCCTATTTATAGGCGGGGGCGATAAGGCGGTGGAAATGGATTGGATGGCTTCCGATCGAATGGTCATCTGATCGGATGGCCATCCGAGCGGAAGGTCATCTGGACGAAAGTCCATTCAATCGGATGTTCATTTGGACAGCCCAATTTCGTTCGTTAGTTTTCCAACTTTCGTTTCATTTGACGTGTTTTGTTGCGTTAAGCATTGTGGATACTTTAAGCGTTATAGCGAGATAAGTAGCGTCGTGTCAAGTTGCGTTTCAGTGCGATAAATTGAGTTGCGCGTTCCAACGAGTGCGCGTTTAGACATGTTTATTACTCACATATTATTAATATTATTATTATATATAACAGGTCTTAGTATAAGTAACCGCGTTCGAGTCTGCGTTAGCGTTTGCGTCGCACCACGACGAGCGAGGGGAGCAGCTTAAGTACTCACGCGATGTCATCGTGGCATTACGACGAGCGAGAGGAGTAGTTTAAGCACTCACGCCATGTCATCATTTGCGTTAGTGTATGCGTTGTGATGTGCGATATAGCGTGTTGAAAGTATGTGATATATGCGAAGTAGCGTTATAAGCGATATAGTTACATTATGATCCGAATCTCTGGTGCTAGGCGTAATGAGTGTAGCGAGAGTAACAAGCGCGAAAGTGCGGGTTGTTACAGGTAGAGTGTATGTTCTACAAATCTTTTCTACAATATTATTAGTTTTTGGTATTTAACTTGAAAGTTAGAAACATAACAATTAAAATCTATCGCTTTTTTGCAGATATATCGGAGGAAATGAATCTGAAGGTCACTTTTCATTAATAAATTAGGCATGTTCAATGTTAGTAAGATGCTAATTTTTAACCCTCACATGCTATTCTATGTTTTAGACCATAAAATCTTTTTTTAATCATTTAAACGTTACATTATAATGTTAGGTTTGCACATACCAACCCGTTACATTTAGATGTATTCAAGAGTGTTGTGAGATTTGAGGCAGAAGTGGTTGCAATGACTGGTACTCTTTTTGGAAGTAAAGAAAAGGCATCCGAAGGGAAAATATGTGGCAATATGACTTCAGGAGGAACATAGAGTATATTAATGGCTGTCAAATCGTCACTTGATTATATGAGGCCGAAAAAGAATATTACATGTCTGGAAATGTGGGTTTGATTTTTGATATTTTTTGTCCTAAGTTTACTTTTAAGGTGGCAATATGGGTGGGTGGGTCAGTCATTTGGAATAATACAAGCGGTTTTAAGTTTTAATAAGCCAGTCAAATGGGTTTGGGCTGACCTTTGACCCTTTTTGCCCGAGTTTTGCTTATTGTAAATAATTAAATTTGATGCATTAGATACGATAAAACCCATATTATGTTAATAGTCAGATAATTTCTTTTAATCAAAACAATTTAGGTTAAAGTGGGTGGGTTGGGTAACAGGTCAAAATGGCTTCGGGCCATTTGTTGGTTTTAATTTGCTGGTGAAACGGTTCGGGTGGGGTTGGGCCAACCGTCAACCTATCAACCATTTTTGTTTGTTTTATTGTTTTGTAAATAACTAATGCGTTACATATGATGTTAATTCAAATGGTTGGGTTGGTTAACCGGTCAAAGGTGACCCAGCTTAAAACGAAAAATTTTAACATGCGGGTCAAGCGACCAACACACTTTTGGAAAATCTTATAGACTTTTGTAAGTAATTTATGTGTTGAAAAGGATTAAAATAAATAATTTAGGACACTGTAAGAATTTTAGTTACGGTTTAAAAAGCTAGGCCAAACACCCCCTTAGTGATTAAGAACCTTTTTGGTTCCCGAAAATGCCCAATAGCCATCTTTACGTCCAGATTCATCTTCTTTGTAAACAATTTATATTCTAATACATCGTTTCGATCTCCGATAAACCATCAAATCTTAAACTAAGGTTTCATCATTTGGATCTTAGTTGTGAATTATGAGTTCCGTTGTGAAATCAGAGGAGGAATCGCGTGCAGTTCTTTCTCCTGAACAATTCCGCATCCTTCTAAACAAAGGAACTGAGTACGTTGATTACTTCATCCACTCAATTTTTTGTATTTTCAGTTCCCAAATAGTTAGGATCATTTATAAATTTCAGTAGCACAATTGATCATTTCACTTCAGTTTCTATCAATTTAATTTTAATTTAGCAAACATGATGATTCCAAAAATTTGTTGAGGCCTTCTTTAATTGCTCTTATTATGTTATAGAATCTCTATGAAAATTATAGATATATGGTTGGATTGCCATAAGGAAAAGAGGGACTCTAAGGATTTAATATTGATATATATGTTTTCAGTTTATATGGGGTTTAATGACAGGCCAAAAGGCACTGGTGAATATGACAAGTTTTTTGCTGATGGGGTATACGCTTGTGCTGGTTGTGGAACACCACTTTATAAATCAACCACCGAGTTCAACTCCGGGTGTGGTTGGCCTACTTTCTATGAAGGTCTCTCCGGAGCAATCACCCACACTGTGAGCTTAGTAGTTTGAATTCAAATATTCGATACTCTTCAAATGCGATTTTAAATTTTGTTGAGTTTGTAGGCCGACCCAGAAGGAATGAGGACCGAAATTACTTGCACTGCTTGTGGAGGACACTTAGGCCATGTGTTTAAAGGTGAGGGGTTCAAGACACCTACAGATGAAAGGCATTGTGTTAACAGTATCTCCATCAAGTTTACTTCTAAAGGCACTTCAGCTTCTCTTTGATATGCTCTAATCCGCATTGTTGTGAGACAACAAGTAATAATTTCTTGCAGGAGCTCGGTGAATTAGCAGTTAGTTACAGGATTTATCTGCATGTAGACCTTTGTCTTGGTGGTTTTGTTTTGCCTTTTGCACGTAAACTCGGGTGTGATTATCATAGGGTTTTGTTCATTACTATTGTTGCTTATATTACCAATATGCACTAACGCCAAAATATAATAAATTATATAATTTAATTTATTATTTTGCAGGTACCCAATTCCACCATTTGATTTTACAGTTCAAGGAGTGACCACTATATCAGCAGATGTTCATAAGTACATCACATCTTCATAAATTGCCTACAACTTTTTCAGGTTTTGCTATTACATCTTATTGGTTATAATAGTTATGTTTGACTTTTGTATGGATTGATTAGGATAATTAAATTTGTAAATGGTGCTAGAAGTTTAATTTACATGTTTAGTTGTAATGTCTCAGAAAACGGATGGAATGGAATATTTAATGAGCATGAACATAAGCTTATTAAAATGGTTCTGCAGAAGATATATTGTGCATCATGTTCCTATTTTATTGAAAGGGGTTTTGTACTGTAGTCAAGTTCAAATGCTCCATTTTCTCACAATATGATAGGGTTTTGGATGGTACTAGGTGTGCATGTTTTCTGGATGCTTTTCTCAATGGTCATGGATCTTTGGAGCTTTGATAATTTTTGATCCTGTAAGTCCCAATCTATATGTCCCGATGCTTTCTTTAATCTTAAATGCATGCAATAGTGTTTTGACTTTATTAAGGGTATCAAAAGCAAAATGGAGCTTGAAGATATTTGTTGTGAACACGTGTTGTATAAGGGCTGTCACACCTCGATCGCGTTAAAACAACAAACCGCGGCGGAAACATCAGGGAGTGTCGTAACAGAATCATTGTTTCACAACACATGGATTAAAGTTCTGTTTTATTGAATTAAGTTTATTACACTGTCTTGAAAACAGAAACAAAACATGAACAATTGTCTTTCATTGTTATTAAGTCACTAAGGCCTCGTCCATTCCTATGTGAGCATTGCATCAATATCATCATCAAACCTCATCAACTATGGTACCTAAAACATATGTGAAAATACGTCCGCATAAAAATGTCGGCGAGTACATAGGTTTTATGTGAGTGTCAGATTCATGGCTCGTTATCATATTGAAATAATTCAAACAACTTTGTTAATTGAAATTAGAAAACCAAGTTTTGTAAAATGTTTGTATTGTAAATTGAAATAGCCAAGTCAAAACAGATTAGTTATAGTTTATAAAACCTCGATTCCATGAATCTTAACTCAAAACATTTGTTTATGCAAACCCAGATCGTAAATCGTTTTTGTAATAAAACTCGAATGGTTATATTGTTAGAAAAACCTTGTAATGTAACTTCGCTTTGAAAACATTTGCCCAAGTGATCTAGATAACGCAACGATATATAATGTGTTAAAAGCACTTATATATAGGAAGTACCAGCGGCGTATCCACCATGCTTTTACCACATTACACCCACCCCGTTACCTAATCACTTCCCTAACCCAATGGTTCAAACAGTTCAAATAGTTCACATAGATCAAACAGTTCCAAATGGTTCAAACAGTTCAAATAATTCACATAGATCAAACAGTTCCAAATGGTTCAAACAGTTCAAATAGTTCAGATAGTTTAATATAAACCATAGCATTTGTTTAGAAGACACAAAATCGTTTAGCACATATGAATCACCGCAAAACAGTTTAAAACGGTAAAAGAGGGGGAACAATGTACTCACTTGAGGATGCTTAGAATTCTTGAATAACAACCAAGCAAAGCTAGAGGGATCACGGAAATCAAACGGCACCTAATATAGGTAACTATGTTAATAAACTGGACCTAAATCGGAAGATCGGATAGAATGAGGTTTCGTAAACCAAATGAGTATAGGAACTCATGTAATATGGTTTAACAAAGCCTACATTCTAAATCGAAACCTATCCTAAGTGCTTACGACCCATTATGACCCGTTTAAGTAGCTTACGCTACTTCAACACGTCGTTCGCGTAAAACGTCGTTCGCGTAAAACGCGTTCGGACCGCCTAATTAGTGCTATGACAAGTATTATATGCCTTAATATGTCTAATAATGTTACCTAATTAGTTTAGATGTTAAAATTTAGGTTACATATGCTTAAAAGGAATTTATGCGTAAAAAGGGCATTTTGGTCATTTTCCTAAGGCATATAAATTACCTATCATACAACTAACTAAACGAAGTGACCATAAGGTATAACCTCGAAAGGTTATTCCCTATAAAACTATGGTCATAAAACATCTTTGGTTGGATCCTAATGATCGACCAAACGGGTCGGGTTCGAAAGTCTAAGCGGTTGTTTAGACCGCTTATCCTACGACCCTATATAAGCACTAAACTAAAAGTGACGAGTTAAACATGTTAAAACATGTTTAACGAAATTAGAAAACAAGTTTGATATCAAAAAAAAGGGTTTTGATACCCAAAAATAGTTTGGTTGCAAAATACGCATGAATACGCATTTTGACCGAAACTATGACTCGTCACTATACCTAATTAACGTGGTAATCAGTAGGTGTAGTCACAAGGGACTATGACCATCGTGATTACGCTCACGTTGCAAAGTTCAAACGAACTTAGTGTTGACCAAAGACTGGTCAAAGCAGACAGTCAAACACTGTTTGACTTTCATGCTTAAAAACGCATAAAAGAATGAAAGAAACTTACAAAGGGTCCAAGCTAGGAAGATCTTGATCCAAAATACTCAGGTATGAAGTTTTTGAACTTCAACTTAGAGCAATTCAGATCAAGTGTGCAGAAAATGAATGAAAGGCTTGGGTATTTATAGAATTCCCACAACCGTTAGGATCGTTTCTCGCAATTTGTGCTTTGATCAAGACCATACACGTTGGCACAAGGTTTTACAACACTAGGGGACACTAAAAACAATCAAATGGTATTGAAATTCAGGGATTAAAACCATCAAAACAGCTGAATTGGATCAGATTCAATGTTTCTGTCTGATGTGCTCTCGCGGGCCGCGTAAGAAAAGACCATGGCTTACGCGCCCCTCCTGGCCATCTTTGACAGATTGTCAAAAATGGTCCATGCAAGCTTGAAACTTGGTTTTCGATGCATTTTTGGCACGTTTAAGCCCCGTTAACCCCATTTCAAGGCTCTTCAATGAAGTTAAAGTATAGGGAACTTAAAATATGCCCAAAAGCATCTCGGATGTCGGTTCGTTTGGTCGTACGATTGCGTTGTTCGGTTAATTACGACGAAACACGAACGGACGCGAAAAACGATCCAAATTACGCGACGAATGGAATTTTAGCATGCCAATCACTAAAATAAAATATTTCAGTGAGTACAAATTTTTTGGATGTCTAGATATATTCAAAAAATAAGATAAGCGCGAAAATGCAAACTTATGCACTCTTTGACGCTTTTATTCCCTATTGATCAAAAAGTTTATTTTTGCGCACCAAACACCTCAAAGTCTATTTCTAAGCTATGTAAAGGATATTTAGGGAATATTTAACTTATGATCAAGTTCCGGAATGTTCGTTATCATATAAATCGGCATACTTTCACAGTTTGACATAAATAGTCCCTGCAATTGAATAAACTTGATTTCGACACACCAAACCCTCCAAAACTTATTTCTTAGTTATGTAAAGGTTATTTAAGGTACGTTAAGCCTATGTCACTTTTTCGGAGTGTTTGTTGCATTAAACTGACTACATTTACGCATCAGTTCGCGTATAACCTTCCAGAAAGCGATTTAAAGCTCGAAATCGAACAAGAATTGATAAGTGCAAATGATACACATATTTATATAAATCTCAAGTATGAAACACAATATTTCATTGATTTGGTATTTGTTTGATGGTTGAAAAGACGCAGATGTCACAGTCTCCCCTTCTTTAGGAAATTTCATCCCGAAATTTATTCGTAGGAGTCTGTTTGTGACGTTGTGTTAAATAATTGTCTTGCAGGGAATCTAGGGTGTCATCTATTTGTGTAGAGTAACCCATCAAAGATATGCAAGGCATAATCTTGTCATTTCCCAGTGGATATACTTCAGAAACGAAAATGAATGGATGATTCATTTTCCTCAATGGGTTCTTTGTTAGAAATGAAAATGAAGGAATACTCAAAAGGATTTTCATTTCCCTCAACGGATATTCTTCAGAAGCGAAAATGAATGGATGCTTCATTTCCTCAATGGGTTCTTCGTCAGAAATGGAAATTAAGGAATAATCAAAAGAATATTCATTTCCCTCAACGGATATTCTTCAGAAGCGAAAATGAATGGATGCTACATTTTCCTCAACGGGTTCTTCGTCAGAAATGGAAATGAAGGAATAATCAAAAGGATATTCATTTCCCTCAACAGATATTCTTCAGAAGCGAAAATGAATGGATGCTTCATTTTCCTCAATGGGTTCTTCGTCAGAAATGGAAATGAAGGAATACTCAAAAGGATATTCATTTCCCTCAATAGATATTCTTCAGAAGCGAAAATGATTGGATTCTTCATTTTCTTCAACGGGTTCTTCGTCAGAAATGGAAATGAAGGAATAATCAAAAGGATATTCATTTCCCTCAACGGATATTCTTCAGAAGCGAAAATGAATGGATGCTTCATTTTCCTCAACGGGTTCTTCGTCAGAAATGGAAATGAAGGAATAATCAAAAGGATATTCATTTCCCTCAACGGATATTCTTCAGAAGCGAAAATGAATGGATGCTTCATTTTCCTCAACGGGTTCTTCGTCAGAAATGGAAATGAATAGGGTTAACTTTAGATACATGACAAAACTTGCTGTGTTTTCTATGCACTAAATTCCATAATTATGTATGCATTCATAATTACGTAATTCCTTGCACAGTTCGCACAATTTGTTTTATAATGTGAAGGGGATAGAATTTGATGAACAAGCTCGAGATAACTTTGATTAGGTCAACACATAAACACATAAGCACATAATTGTTTTCATGGTTATTAACTTGTTATCAGTTTGTTATTAATTGTTTTTAACTTGTTGTCGATTTGAACATGGGTATTTAAGGTACACCAGGAACCCAGTCGATGGACTTCAACGTCCTCAAGAATCTATCTGTAAAGATAGGGTGATCTTATAAGAATTCAATTTCGTTTACAAGGAAACATAACATTCGAATTAAGGTATACAGGGAATCCAATTAAGGACTTACGGAAGTACCCTTAGGTACCCTCTTAAGGACTTATAGTGGTACTTTGGGTATTCGTCTAGAGTTGTAACTTGCGCCTTGTACTTCGTTCCTTGGAAGAAACGGGTACTTAGGATTTTCGTGGAGATCGCAAGAGATTATAAAATGGAAGAATTTTGGGAGTAGTTTGTTTTACAAGGAACGCAGTTCCTTAATCGTCGGTATCGTAGGGGATATGTTGTTTGTACATGTAACCACATTTGTACATTGCAATGTAAATAAAGGATTTATTTACAAACAAAAACAACTGTTTCATAGACCTTGATAGCAAAAGAAAATAATACATAAGATTCGATTATTTCTAAACAGCGTCGTCTTCCAGTCGGTCAAATGCTCATCCCTGTGCTGGATTCGCATTAGCAAGTTTTGGGCAATTGTTTCGGAAATGGCTCATCTCGCCACATTTGTAGCAAGACCCTGGTGGAAAACGAGCTTGAGCAGGATTGTTCTCAGCTTGATTTGGTGCAGCTGCAGCTCAGCAAACCCTAGCTGTATGACCTATAAGCCCAAAATTTGGCATTTGCGGCATTTCACACTAACATGATGATGAAGGTTACATTGGTTGTACAAGGGTGCAGTTCCGTTGTATGGCTTCCTAGCACGGGGTTGAGCTGGTTGGTTGGGGACAGCTTGATCATTGTGAGCAACGACGGCGAAGTTCTGAGAAGCCTTTCGCTTCTTTGACTTCTTGGAGGATCCAGTCTGCTCATCCTTTGGTTTCGATTCATCGGTCGGTTTCTTGTCGCCTTTTAGGAAAAGTTTACCCTTCCTGATCTGTGATTCAGTCAAGGTAGCAGATAGCTCAATGGCCTGTCTAACTGTAATAGGGTTGCTACCAGTAACAATATCTTGTACTGGGTCAGGGAGGCCATCGATATACTTTTCAATTGCCTTATCCAAAGGCGTAACCATGGTTGGGCATAATAGACTTAATTCCTCATATCGATCCGTGTAGGCTCGATGCTCACTACTATCTTGCTTAAGATCGTCGAATTCCCTTTCCAATGCCCTGATTTCATGACAAGGACAAAATTCCTTCATCATCAAAGCTGAACAAAGTAATTAGATCCTCATAATGTATCGCAAAGACATGCTTTAGCCTATAAGTGGACACTCACCCCAAGAGTTCCCAGGTAAGAGTGACTGGTCCGATTATGTGGATTTGTACGAACACTCTAGAATAAGACAGAAAACTCAGGATACAAGCACCCACCCTTCTAGATTGCACGTGTTCACATTAATAAGACCCAAACTTTGACGAGTTTTTTGAAAACTTTGAAGGTTCAAAACCTTATAATAAATCATCCTAGAACAGATGATTGGTTTTCAAAGCGGATTTGAAATTTGTGTTATTGTTGTGGTTGTCACCTAAAGATAGCCAACAGTATTGTTTTATGACTAAAAGCAAGTAAACTCGCGTTAGGGTCCTAGGAAGGTTATAGACTAGGTCAAAGCATTACTAATAACCTAATTCCCTATAACCATGAGCTCTGATACCAACTTTTCTATCACACCCCGACCGCGTTAAAACAACAAACCGCGGCGGAAACGTCGGGGAGTGTCGTAACAGAATCATTGTTTCACAACACATGGATTAAAGTTCTGTTTTATTGAATTAAGTTTATTACACTGTCTTGAAAACAGAAACAAAACATGAACAATTGTCTTTCATTGTTATTAAGTCACTAAGGCCTCGTTCATTCCTATGTGAGCATTGCATCAATATCATCATCAAACCTCATCAACTATGGTACCTAAAACATATGTGAAAATACGTCCTCATAAAAATGTCGGCGGGTACATAGGTTTTATGTGAGTGTCAGATTCATGGCTCGTTTACATATTGAAATAATTCAAACAACTTTGTTAATTGAAATTAGAAAACCAAGTTTTGTAAAATGTTTGTATTGTAAATTGAGATAGCCAAGTCAAAACAGATTAGTTATAGTTTATAAAACCTCGATGCCATGAATCTTAACTCAAAACATTTGTTTATGCAAACCCAGATCGTAAATCGTTTTTGTAATAAAACTCGAATGGTTTATATTGTTAGAAAAACCTTGTAATGTAACTTCACTTTGAAAACATTTGCCCAAGTGATCAAGATAAGGCAACAATATATAATGTGTTAAAAGCACTTATATATAGGAAGTACCAGCGGCGTATCCACCATGCTTTTACCACATTACACCCACCCCGTTACCTAATCACTTCCCTAACCCAATGGTTCAAACAGTTCAAATAGTTCACATAGATCAAACAATTCCAAATGGTTCAAACAGTTCAAATAATTCACATAGATCAAACAGTTCCAAATGGTTCAAACAGTTCAAGTAGTTCAGATAGTTTAATATAAACCATAGCATTTGTTTAGAAGACTCAAAATCGTTTAACACATATGAATCACCGCAAAACATTTTAAAACGGTAAAAGAGGGGAACTATGTACTCACTTGAGGGTGCTTAGAAGTCTTGAATAACAACCAAGCAAAGCTAGAGGGATCACGGAAATCAAACGACACCTAATATAGGTAACTATGTTAATAAACCGGACCTAAATCAGAAGATCGGATAGAATGAGGTTTCGTAAACCAAATGAGTATAGGAACTCATGTAATATGGTTTAACAAAGCCTACATTCTAAATCGAAACCTATCCTAAGTGCTTACGACCCATTACGACCCGTTTAAGTAGCTTACGCTACTTCAACACATCGTTTGCGTAAAACGCGTTCGGACCGCCTAACTAGTTCTATGACAAGTATTATATGCCTTAATATGTCTAATAATGTTACCTAATTAGTTTAGATGTCAAAATTTAGGTTACATATGCTTAAAATGAATTTATGCGTAAAAAGGGCATTTTGGTCATTTTCCTAAGGCATATAAATTACCTATCATACAACTAACTAAACGAAGTGACCATAAGGTATAACCTCGAAAGGTTATTCCTAATAAAACTATGGTCACAAAACATGTTTGTTTAGATCCTAATGATCGACCAAACGGGTCGGGTTCGAAAGTCTAAGCGGTTGTTTAGACCGCTTATCCTACGACCCTATATAAGCACTAAACTAAAAGTGACGAGTTAAACATGTTAAAACATGTTTAACGAAGTTAGAAAACAAGTTTGATATCAAAACAAAGGGATTTGATACCCAAAAATAGTTTGGTTGCAAAATACGCATGAATACGCATTTTGACCGAAACTATGACTCGTCACTATACCTAATTAACGTGGTAATCAGTAGGTGTCACAAGGGACTATGACCATCGTGATTACGCTCACGTTGCGAAGTTCAAACGAACTTAGTGTTGACCAAAGACTGGTCAAAGCAGACAGTCAAACACTGTTTAACTTTCGTGCTGAAAAACGCATAAAAGAATGAAAGAAACTTACAAAGGGTCCAAGCTAGGAATATCTTGATCCAAAATACTCAGGTATGAAGTTTTTGAACTTTAACTTAGAGCAATTTAGATCAAGTGTGCAGAAAATGAATGAAAGGCTTGGGTATTTATAGAATTCCCACAACCGTTAGGATCGTTTCTCGCAATTCGTGCTTTGATCAAGACCATACACATGGGCACAAGGTTTTACAACACTAGGGGACACTAAAAACAATCAAATGGTATTGAAATTCAGGGATTAAAACCATCAAAACAGCGGAATTGGATCAGATTCAATGTTTCTGTCTGATGTGCTCTCGCGGGCCGCATAAGAAAAGACCATGGCTTACGCGCCCCTCCTGGCCATCTTTGACAGATTGTAAAAAATGGTCCCTGCAAGCTTGAAACTTGGTTTTCGATGCATTTTTGGCACGTTTAAGCCCCGTTAACCCCATTTCAAGGCTCTTCAATGAAGTTAAAGTTTGGGAACTTAAAATATGCACAAAAACATCTCGGATGTCAGTTCGTTTGGTCGTACGATTGCGTTGTTCGGTTAATTACAACGAAACACGAACGGACGCGAAAAACGATCCAAATTACGCGACGAATGGAATTTTAGCATGCCAATCACTAAAATAAAATATTTCAATGAGTACAAAATTTTTTGGATGTCTAGATATATTCAAAACGTAAGATATGCGCGAAAATGCAAACTTATGCACTTTTTGACGCTTTTACTCCCTATTGATCAAAAAGTTTATTTTTACGCACCAAACACCTCAAAGCCTATTTCTAAGCTATGTAAAGGATATTTAGGGCATATTTAACTTGTGATCAAGTTCCGGAGTGTTCGTTATCATATAAATCGGCATACTGTCACAGTTTGACATAAATAGTCCCTGCGATCGAATAAACTTGATTTTGACACACCAAACCCTCCAAAACTTATTTCTAAGTTATGTAAAGGTTATTTAAGGTACGTTAAGCCTATGTCACTATTCCGGAGTGTTTGTTGCATTAAACTGACTACATTTACGCATCAGTTCGCGTATAACCTTCCAGAAAGCGATTTAAAGCTCGAAATCGATCAAGAATTGATATGTGCAAATGATACACATATTTATATAAATCTCAAGTATGAAACACAATATTTCATTGATTTGGTATTTGTTTGATGGTCAAAAAGACACAGATGTCACAGTCTCCCCTACTTTAGGAAATTTCATCCCGAAATTTATTCGTAGGAGTCTGTCTGTGACGTTGTGTTAAATAATTGTCTTGCAGGGAATCTAGGGTGTCATCTATTTGCATAGAGGTAACCCATCAAAGATATGCAAGGCATAATATTGTCATTTCCCAGTGGATATACTTCAGAAACGAAAATGAATGGATGATTCATTTTCCTCAATAGGTTCTTTGTTAGAAATTATAATGAAGGAATAATCAAAAGGATTTTTGTTGGTGCACTACGTCTATTGACTTCGTCTTGTATCATGTAATAGATTAGGACAGGTTAGAATATTCTGTGCACGAGGTTCGAGAAACGAAATGTGGTGAATTAGCATTGAGATCCGCTTATATGGACACTGTCCATATAAGCGAACCACACATATCACACAGGTCCGCTTTTAGGGTTCGCTTTTAGGACAGACCATATAAGCGAACCAGATCTATTATAAATAGGTGCATGTCTGTTTCATTTGGCATGGTTCTGATTCTGTAACGAAGTGCTGCCAAATTGCTTCCAGGTTGTAAACATTGTCAAAATCAATAAAGTGAAGCATTATATTTAGTTTGAGCGTCTAATTCACTAATTCCGCCTTTGAATTGGATAAACTACTCTTCTGATCGACTCATTTAGGGTCAACAACGATCCAACAAGTGGTACAGAGCTCAGGAGGAAGAGTTCAGCTCAAATTTGATCTGTTTTCTATCTTCTACACCTTCTTTTTCGATTTAGACAAGTTTCCACGGTTAAAATTGGACAAATTTTTCACAGGACGTGTATTACTAGACAATAACAAACCCTTGAAAGTTTTGAGTTAAAATTCGGATTAAAAATGGTCAAAATTGGTTAAAAACCGAGGTCCGCTTTTACGGTTAGTCGGAGATCCGCTCGAATTAACATGTTCGGTCCGCTTTTGTGACTCTGGTCCGCTCCAAAAACAGCCTAGATCTTTTAGTGACAATAACTGGTCCGCTCGTATAACACCATCTGGTCCGCTTTTACGTACAAACCTGGTCCGCTCGAGCATACATTTTCTGGTCCGCTCGAATAACCGTTTCAGGTCCGCTTGAACGTACAAATCAGGTCCGCTTGAAATATCTTGTTAGATCCGCTCGAACAGACATCAACTAAATTTGCTCGAACGAGATCCGCTTAGTCCAATCAAGTGATCCGCTTATATGTCCAATCAAGTTCGCTTATTCGGTCGTTTTGATTGGTCCGCTCATTTGTTCAAAGAAGTTTCGCTCATACGTTCAATCCGATTTTCGTCCAAGTGTCAAGATTATTTCACGACAATCGAGTATTAGTATATTTCAACTTATTTGATATTGTTTGAACTGATTAAGTTTGTTTGTTTGCTTCCAGGTCATTGCTTTCAGGTGATTAAAGATGTCGGATTTTGGCGAAGAGTTTTACAACACGTTTTACAACGCATTTACTTCAGAAGATGTACCAATTACTCCAAAGAATGCTACTAAAGTGATATCAGAAAGTTTGAGTTACGACAATGTGTACGGAAATCATCAAAGACCACTAAAGCTCATAAATATTGAAGATTATCACTGGTGGTATGAAAGATTTGAAAATTGGGTGCAAGCTTATGCGTATGATAGCTGGATTTGTTTAACTTTGGGATATAATAAACCAAGAAATGATAGACGTGAATTGATCACACTGAAAGACTTCACAGCAGATGATAAAAAGGAACATTCAGCAGAATTGAGAATGAAGACTCTACTTCAACAATCTATCAGAGAGGATATTTTTTCACTGCTTCAGTATGGTGAAACATCTAAGTCAATTTGGGAAGCGTTAAAATTGAAAGCTGAAGGAGGGAAAGATATCAAGAAAAACAAAATATCTTTGTTGAAAAAGGAGTTTGATATATTTAGCTGCATGAAGAATGAAACAGTTCGTCAAATGATAGAACGTTTTTGTCATCTGAAGATTGAGTTGGAAAGATTTGACATTAGGAAAGAGAGAGAAGAAATGGTGGATAAACTTGTTGAAGCCTTACCACATGAAGATGATTGGAAAACATATGTGATTGTGTTGAAAAATGATGCTAACTTTGATAGTATGACATTAGATCAATTGATTGAAAAAATAGAGGGACATGATATGTTGATTCAAAAACAAAACAAGATGTCAAACTCTAACTATCAACAAAATGTTGGTTTGTACTACCGAAGAGGGTTGATACAAAACAATGAATCTCCAAGGATCAAAACGGGTTTTACAGCAGAAAAGACAAATGAATCACCAAAGAATACATCTTCAAGTTATGATCCGGGTTATCATGCATCGTCTGCAACTGAATCGTCAAATTTAAACTCCAACCTTGATTGGAAGAATTCTCCATTGCTGAATAATGAATTTGCTCAACAGCACATGAGCTTTCTAGCTTCCATTCTGGTATCTTACGAAGGTCTAATTGCAGGAAAGATCGGAAATCCTAACTTGACAAAAGAGGATTACGATCAGGTGCATCCAGAAGAAATGGAACTAATAGATATTCGTTGGTGCATGGCGAGTGTCATTCGAAGAGCTCAACGATTCATGGAGATCACTGGCAGAAAATGTTTGGATGGGCCTGGAACGAAGATGGGTTTTGACAAAAACAAAGTTACTTGTTTCAAGTGTAAGGAAAAAGGTCACTTCAGGAGGGAATGTCCAAACAATATAATTGATGATAGTGTAAATCCGTTTCGTGATGATTACTACAAAAAAGCTATCTATCACAAGAGCAATGAACAGCCAACCAGAAAGCAAATTGATGGAGGATCATCCAAAGAAAAGAAAGTTGCTTTGTCTTTCTGTAGTCAAACTGTGGATAGTATAGAAAATGATTATGAATCTATGGTTCAAACTTTGGATTTGAAAGACGCAAAAGCACCAGGTTCTATAATCTATGAGGATGAGGGTTATGATTGGAGTCAACATGATGATGAGGTTATCAAAGTGGGGGCTAAAGCAATGGTGGCTAAAGTAACACTGACTCGAGAAGAAAGACATGCTCGTATGAGATTGGATGATGTGTATAATGCTTACAGAGAAGCAACATGGGCAGGTAGGTGGAGCAAAGATAAAGGATGCTATGTTGATCCTCAAGGAAACCAAACTGTTGATCCAAAGACAGTTGACCTTGATGCACTAGTTGCTGCTATTCCTACTGTGGATGTTTGGTGCAAAGGCATTAGGGAGAATCCAAGGTACAAACAGCAGGTTGAAGAAGGCATTCGGAAAGTAATTTTTGCTAGTCTGGAGAAGAAAAAGAAGAAGACAGTCGAAGAGATTGTGATTGAAAGTGAGAAAATGGTGAATGAAGTGAAGAAGGTTGAAAAGAAAGCCGAGGAAGGTGTTGAAGACAAAGTGCAAGTCGATGAAGAAGATCAGATTCAGAAGATTGAGGAAACCAAAGTGCCAGTCATTGAGGTAATTATTCAAACTGATACTTTTGATAAAATTGATAATGAAGCTGAACAACAATGCAAGAAATGCATGGAAACGTGCAGTGCTTGTATTGAGAAAGATGAAAAACTCAACAACAGAGACATTGAATTTACTAAAATAAATAAAATTTTCATAGAAAAATGTCATGAGATGAGTGAAATTGGAAAGTTTTTGAAACAAGAAAATGAAAAATTGAAACAAAAAAGTGATGATCTTGAAATAGAAAACAAGGTTTTAAAAGAAAAGTGTTCAGCTGTTTGCAACGAATGTGTTCCAAAAGACATCAAAATTCAAGAGTTGCAAAAAGAATATGATGTAATGAAACTGTCATATGAAACTGTAAAAGAAGCGTATGAAACTGTGACAATCCGAACTTCCGAGGTTAGTTGTAATCTCGATTCCGCGCTATTTTCTTTCATGAACTTTGCCTTGTTAACCGGGTAACCTAGTTCGGCCCATACGAATCAAATTACATACATTGTTTGGGCTTATCAGCCCATGTTTATGTTTAATTTAATGGATCGGCCCATGAGTATGTTGAATTAATGGGACAGCCCACTTAAATTATATGTATGGCCGATTAAATATATGTATGGCCGATTAACATGCTTGTTAATCCCTTAGCAGGCCCAACACTTTAACTATAACAAACCCATATGTAATTAGTAACCGCCCATATGCAATACGTGTTATAATCTAACTAAAATTCCGATTGAGCTTATAACTATAACAAACCCTACCCCCCTCACCTCTAATCCCCTGCTCGTACGAACTATAGCAGCCCCTCTCTCGTGAGATATCATTCGGTTACCAAAGATCTTGGTAAGTAAATCCATACTATGCTCATCATTATTTGATTATTTCTTATGTGCTGATGTTTAGCAAAAGTATTAGTATAATAAGACTCGAAAGTCACAGGATCTTGATATGCTTGTAACGTGCAATTAATGATGTATGTAATGTTATAATCTTTGGCTATTAATGGATGAATAGATGGCTAAGCAATGATGAAATCAATACTTAAAAGTAGTTGTTTGGTCAAATAGGGATAAAGCATGTGGTCGGTCATGTGATCACCGAATATACATCCAATTAATGTTAGTGGCGGCTTGTTATAAACTATGATAGGAATCATGATAGATACTATGGTCAAACTGCATTAAACATGGTCGGTAGTCGTCATATACTAATTTCTATGTGATTTATTTAAGGATGGGTTGTCACCTCATAATTGGACCGAACTATGGTCCAATGGTGGGCGGCGGCTACTAATAAGTGATGGCTGCTTATTCGATGATAACTTGCTAGACAACCATGTGTTATTATTATTTTGAAGTGAGTCACGTGAGTGCATTAAATACTGTCGGTGGTCAAACATGTATCAAAATTTGATATGTCGGCCACACTTAATTTACATATGTTGATGATGTGGTCCATGATGTTGATGCCCCTAAGTCACGAGATGTTTGATGATGACAGTATAATATGTCATGTATATATTCGGTCACATGATGATTTGATAGAACTTTGATGTGTGTGTGCCGTTTTGGAAAGTTTAGATAGGGACCTACATAATTGGCGGCTACTATGATATTATGCTTATGACTTTTGATGAGTGGGGTGGGGAGGCCACAAGTGTTATCACTTATAGGGCCGAGCAAGGGTCCAATAAAGGGGCGACTAGGTGTATGTTCTTATTTGGTAGTGGGCCGACTTGTTAATGGGTTGATGATTAAAATGAATATCCGTAATTAACTGGGCCGCACATAATGATGAACTGATATAGTCTTGACTTAGTGGGCTGTAGAACGTTGTTAGGTATGGTGAACACTGGATGTAGACTTATTTGAAAACTGAACGCTTGATATGTATTATACTATGATCGTAGCTAGACACAATCTGTAACAACACGTGAGTCGATTTTTATGAAACTGGTACCATTGGTGACTACTGTTAGGAACATGAACGTGTGATGTAAATACGTATGAAATCTAAACACTTACTATGTACTACGTGACTTACTGTGTACAAATGTGTAACTTGTCGATTTATGTGACTGATGTGGATTGGTAACCACGATAGGGTTTGGTTGACCAACTGGGAACGGGTAACGTAACGTAACATACCGAGCAAACCCAAGGTGAGTTCATTGCATTTTCTCAAGCATGCGTCCCGGTGGTTTGGGACAACTGGTAAACATTTGGAAGGGAAACATTGGGTAAATAACTTAATCGGTTTTGGTTATTGCCTGGAGGGCAATGGGGGTGATTAGTTGATAGCGCTATTAGGTGGGAAACCTCACACCGGGCCGTAAGGACGGGCGTGAACTAATTATCTGGGTATGGCTATGGTTGTTAGAGGCACACTCCTCGGATACATATGGGCACTCTCCCTAGGGTATCTAACGAAGGCAACATAGCAAACGGTCGTTAAGGGGTACCCACTCCCCGGATACTTATGGGCACACTCCCTAGGGTATCTAACATGAGCAACATCGAAACATCAACTATCATAACAACAAACAACATAACGTTTTGTAAACTGTTTTACTCACATGATCGGTAACGCAACTTGGTAAACAAACACAAACCTTGAACTCACCAGCGTAGTCTGACACACTTGTTCACATGCTTGTAGGTGATTACTGAAGGAACTTGGGAGCTTGCTGTCTGATGCTGCTGGGGTGGTTGTGGTCATAGTAAACCGTTATCTTAATTTGCTTTTAATACATTATACATTGATACTTTTATGCTTCCGCTCAGTACTTGGTTTTGATTAAACTTTTCAGACGTTACATTAATTTCAATTGGGTATTTTATTATATTGTAACTTGTGTTTGATATGATTGGTGGCTCTTTGTTGAATCGTTACACCTCCATCAGGGACACGCCCTAGGTGGTAATTTGGGGGTGTGACAGTTTGGTATCAGAGCCACTGGTTATAGAGAACTTGGTTTTAAAAACGTTTTCATAAAACCAGACTATAACCGAATTGATCCAAACGATGACCATGACACTCAGCTTCAGACTGCAAGGTTCGTTCCTCCTTAGCTTATGCTTATATGTCTAGTAAACGTAACTATATATATAGCATGTACAATACGACAGGGTGGACATCATGACACATTGATAAGTGTAACATAACATTTATATCTAGTAAATTCTCATCTTATTGGTATTGCTTAATTTGTGTTGATTGGAGTGGGAGAAACTTCGAACAGAAGTTAAGAAGCATTGAGAGGAGCATGCAAACCGCCTTATTATCATGGGTGCACACATAATAATAACGCGTGGTGCATGCAAATCCCAATGAGGCTTAACGAGTGTAAGAGGGGTTCTTCCCTGTTTGTGTACGAACATAGTAGTTAATCGCCCTTAACGTGATAAACCTGAATACTTTTCTCGTTCTCGACTCCTAAATTCGTTTCCTTCCCCTAATATAGAACCATGAGTGGACGAGGACACGGTCGTGGTAGCATCAACATGACTCAGGCTGAGTTAACCAACCTGATAAACACACGTGTGGCTGAGGCTCTGGCAGCCTACCAAGCTGGTATGAATTGTACCAAATACTTTTAAATCCTGTATTGTGAACCCAACTCTTACCCTTGTGTCATATCTCCTTTCATTCAGCGCACCCAAACAACCAGCCTGCTTGTACGTTCAAAATGTTTATGGATTGCAAGCCACAGACCTTCAGCGGGACGGAAGGGGCTGTGGGACTTATAAGGTGGTTCGAGAAAGCTGAGTCCGTGTTTGCTATGTGCAACTGTCCTGTGGGGGATCGCGTGAAGTATGCAACAGGCACGCTGGAGGATGGTGCCTTAACCTGGTGGAATGCCCAGGTTCAGCTGCTGGGTATTGAGACAGCAAACGCTACTACGTGGGATGATTTTAAGGAACTGATGAGAGAGGAGTACTGTCCTCGAGATGAAATAGCGAAGTTAGAAAATGAGTACTATCATCTGAAAATGGTGGGGTCTGAAATTGAGGCGTATGTGAAGCGGTCGTATGAGTTAGCTGATTTGTGTCCGAACTTGTCCCGACCCATGCCCCGAAGAATCGAATTGTTTATTAATGGGTTACCTCCACGGGTGAAGGGTTTAGTTACCGCAGCGAATCTCAATAACCTAACCCAGATCGTTAGATTGGCACATAAAATCGTTGACCAGGAGGTGGAGAGCGACTCCTTGCCACCACGTATTTCTAAAGCTACTACTGCCGCCACCGCCGCCACTATTCCTGCCGCTGATAGTAAACGCAAGTGGGGTGATATGGACAAAGCGTCCAACTCGGTTCAGCCCCAAAAGAAGACCGACACTGGCAGTACTCGCAGCTTTAGCCAGTCATCCTCAGTGAATCAAAGTCAGAGGTCTTATGCAGGAAAGAAGCCTCAGTGTGGCAAGTGCGGCTATCATCACTTCGGGCAGTGTGGACGAACATGTAACAGGTGTGGTAAAGCGGGCCACGAAGCCAAAGATTGTAGAGCCCCACAGCCCGGACATCAGCAACAACAGAACCAGCAGCAGCAGCAGCAAGAGCAAGGCAACAGGGGATGCTTTCAGTGTGGTGCGGAAGACCATTTCAAAAGAGACTGCCCCCAGCTGAATCAGAATCAGAACAACAACAACCAAGGAAATGGGAACAACAATGGGGGTAACAACGACGACAATGGTGCTAGGGGACGTGTCTTCGTGATCGGTCAGGGTGAGTTTCTACTTGACGACTTTTAGGTTACTGTTTTAATTTATTCGAGTGCCGATACTAGTTTCGAGCCTTTAAAAGTAAGTCAAATGCTTAATCGTACCCCAACACTTTTGAACACCAAGCACATAGTAGAACTAGCAAGCGGTAAAAGTCGAGAGGCCACACACATAGTTTAGGGTTGCAATCTTGTTCTTGCTAATCAGACCTTTTCTATCGACATCATTCTTATCGTTCTGCGGAATTTCGGGACGAAATTCCAAACCAACAGAGGGATGATGTGACACCCCAGGAAACCACACAACAAAACTAGCTTCCTCAGTGACTGTTTGCTAAATTTCGGGGCGAGATTCCTCTTTAAGTTGGGAATGATGCCACAACTGAGCAAAACCCGCAACAATCCTGATTTCTCACTTCGTTTCTCTCACACTTTACGCTTGCCAATTTCGGGACGAAATTTCCTTCAAGTTGGGGATGATGTGACAATCCGAACTTCCGAGGTTAGTTGTAATCTCGATTCCGCGCTATTTTCTTTCATGAACTTTGCCTTGTTAACCGGGTAACCTAGTTCGGCCCATACGAATCAAATTACATACATTGTTTGGGCTTATCAGCCCATGTTTATGTTTAATTTAATGGATCGGCCCATGAGTATGTTGAATTAATGGGACAGCCCACTTAAATTATATGTATGGCCGATTAAATATATGTATGGCCGATTAACATGCTTGTTAATCCCTTAGCAGGCCCAACACTTTAACTATAACAAACCCATATGTAATTAGTAACCGCCCATATGCAATACGTGTTATAATCTAACTAAAATTCCGATTGAGCTTATAACTATAACAAACCCTACCCCCCTCACCTCTAATCCCCTGCTCGTACGAACTATAGCAGCCCCTCTCTCGTGAGATATCATTCGGTTACCAAAGATCTTGGTAAGTAAATCCATACTATGCTCATCATTATTTGATTATTTCTTATGTGCTGATGTTTAGCAAAAGTATTAGTATAATAAGACTCGAAAGTCACAGGATCTTGATATGCTTGTAACGTGCAATTAATGATGTATGTAATGTTATAATCTTTGGCTATTAATGGATGAATAGATGGCTAAGCAATGATGAAATCAATACTTAAAAGTAGTTGTTTGGTCAAATAGGGATAAAGCATGTGGTCGGTCATGTGATCACCGAATATACATCCAATTAATGTTAGTGGCGGCTTGTTATAAACTATGATAGGAATCATGATAGATACTATGGTCAAACTGCATTAAACATGGTCGGTAGTCGTCATATACTAATTTCTATGTGATTTATTTAAGGATGGGTTGTCACCTCATAATTGGACCGAACTATGGTCCAATGGTGGGCGGCGGCTACTAATAAGTGATGGCTGCTTATTCGATGATAACTTGCTAGACAACCATGTGTTATTATTATTTTGAAGTGAGTCACGTGAGTGCATTAAATACTGTCGGTGGTCAAACATGTATCAAAATTTGATATGTCGGCCACACTTAATTTACATATGTTGATGATGTGGTCCATGATGTTGATGCCCCTAAGTCACGAGATGTTTGATGATGACAGTATAATATGTCATGTATATATTCGGTCACATGATGATTTGATAGAACTTTGATGTGTGTGTGCCGTTTTGGAAAGTTTAGATAGGGACCTACATAATTGGCGGCTACTATGATATTATGCTTATGACTTTTGATGAGTGGGGTGGGGAGGCCACAAGTGTTATCACTTATAGGGCCGAGCAAGGGTCCAATAAAGGGGCGACTAGGTGTATGTTCTTATTTGGTAGTGGGCCGACTTGTTAATGGGTTGATGATTAAAATGAATATCCGTAATTAACTGGGCCGCACATAATGATGAACTGATATAGTCTTGACTTAGTGGGCTGTAGAACGTTGTTAGGTATGGTGAACACTGGATGTAGACTTATTTGAAAACTGAACGCTTGATATGTATTATACTATGATCGTAGCTAGACACAATCTGTAACAACACGTGAGTCGATTTTTATGAAACTGGTACCATTGGTGACTACTGTTAGGAACATGAACGTGTGATGTAAATACGTATGAAATCTAAACACTTACTATGTACTACGTGACTTACTGTGTACAAATGTGTAACTTGTCGATTTATGTGACTGATGTGGATTGGTAACCACGATAGGGTTTGGTTGACCAACTGGGAACGGGTAACGTAACGTAACATACCGAGCAAACCCAAGGTGAGTTCATTGCATTTTCTCAAGCATGCGTCCCGGTGGTTTGGGACAACTGGTAAACATTTGGAAGGGAAACATTGGGTAAATAACTTAATCGGTTTTGGTTATTGCCTGGAGGGCAATGGGGGTGATTAGTTGATAGCGCTATTAGGTGGGAAACCTCACACCGGGCCGTAAGGACGGGCGTGAACTAATTATCTGGGTATGGCTATGGTTGTTAGAGGCACACTCCTCGGATACATATGGGCACTCTCCCTAGGGTATCTAACGAAGGCAACATAGCAAACGGTCGTTAAGGGGTACCCACTCCCCGGATACTTATGGGCACACTCCCTAGGGTATCTAACATGAGCAACATCGAAACATCAACTATCATAACAACAAACAACATAACGTTTTGTAAACTGTTTTACTCACATGATCGGTAACGCAACTTGGTAAACAAACACAAACCTTGAACTCACCAGCGTAGTCTGACACACTTGTTCACATGCTTGTAGGTGATTACTGAAGGAACTTGGGAGCTTGCTGTCTGATGCTGCTGGGGTGGTTGTGGTCATAGTAAACCGTTATCTTAATTTGCTTTTAATACATTATACATTGATACTTTTATGCTTCCGCTCAGTACTTGGTTTTGATTAAACTTTTCAGACGTTACATTAATTTCAATTGGGTATTTTATTATATTGTAACTTGTGTTTGATATGATTGGTGGCTCTTTGTTGAATCGTTACACCTCCATCAGGGACACGCCCTAGGTGGTAATTTGGGGGTGTGACAGAAACTTTAAAGAGTAAAGTCAAAAGTCTAGATGATAGATTGTGTGCTTGTCAAAGAAACACTAAATTTCTTGAAGCTAGATTTGAAGATAAACAAAGAGTGGTAAACCAATATATTGATGATGTTGCTAAGCTTAAACAAGAATTGGCAGACAAAGAAAAGTTGGTCAATAAATTGCAAAGTTATCATTCATCTTCATATATTCTGGAACGTATTTTCAACATCACACCCGATGAGAAAGAGTCTGAAAAGAACAAAAAGGGAATAGGGTCTGAATACCATCAAGTTCCACCACCGTTGGAGAATAATTATACATTCTATGATGGCGAAAAAGTGGAAAAAGTAATCAACATGGTTGATCAGTTACCTGACAACATCGATGTGATTTATACCAAATCTGATGATATCAATGATTCAGGGGTGGTTGATAAAGTTGTTGAAAGTGTTTTCAAAGAAGAGTCAGTTTATGCAGGTAAAACTGAATCACAAGTTGAAAATGAAGGAAATTTTCATGATGAATATCTGAAAAATACAACATCCGAGAAAAATTTGAATGATGATTCAAAGGGATTGGTTTATACCATGATTGGATCAGACAAATTATTCTTAGACGTTGTTTTCCCGATTAAGAATGTGATTTCAGAGAAAATTGACAAAGTTTTCAAGATGGTTGAAATTCAGAAATCTGAAATGTCGAAGTTTGCTGGTAAAGGTTTCAGAGGTTCTTATAACAAACCTGGTTTTAAGAAGAAAAACATGAAGGCTGGGTTGGGTTATAAAAGGAAACAAAATTGGAAGAAAAATGTGACGCCAAATTATCAAGAAAAAATGAGTTTTTTTCAAGGAAACAATTTAGCTGAAGAAAAAGAACTCAAAATGAGGCAGTCTAATGTTGAGTTTGAGGCATAAAAGAAAAAGCAACAACCACAGGTCAAAGATGTGTCCATGAGAACATGTTTCAAATGTGATCAAAAAGGACATCTTGCATGAAAGTGTCCAAATCTAAAACCTGTGGATGTTGACAAAAAGAAGATTGATTCTGAGAAACAAAAATCTGAGAATGTGAGACAAAGGTCAACCAAATTTGATTCGAAACAAACTTGGAGGTATAACACAAATAAGTTTGCTTCAAATCAAAATTGGAAATCAAACCCGAACAGGTTTAATTCAAAACAGACCTGGAATTCTCACACACCCAGATTCAGAACAACACAAAGTTGGAAAACATCAGTTGATATGACAAAACCCCAAGAGGTTTGGAAACCAAAAGTTGTTGTTCAAAACCAAAGTGTTCAAAAAGATTCACATTTTTACAAACGTGGAACACCAAATGGTCAAGCATGGAGTGTTAAGAAACATGTTGATTTGATAAAAGATGAGAAACAGAAACAAATTTGGAAACCAAAAACTGAAACAATAAGTTCAACTTCTGAGGTGAAAACGTCTGAGGATTCAGTTTTGATTGCCTATGATGCAAATTTTCCACAGCTCAAGGCTGAAAACTTTAAAATTCAGATTGCTAGAATCAAGGTTACACCTAAGGCTGCTGAGGCCTGGGTGGACACCATGTTTGATTAAGCGGTTGGAATTGCCGGAGCTTCCTTTATCGCGAAGCATGAATCAGCATCTTTATTGATTGAAATTTTGTTTGTGTCAAATTGTTTGCGTATTTGATAAAGTTTGAATGTGCAGGTACTCAATGGTGCAGAAGATTGTCAGAATGCAAATAAGATTAGCCTGGCACTAGAGTAGGACAAAGATGAACTCTGGTTTGGTCAGACAGGGAGTTTGTGTGTTGTTTTGTGAAAATTTGAACAATATGTGATGTTTGTTGTTTGTTTGTTTGTTGTTTGTTCGTTTGTTTGATGTTTGTGATGGTTGTGGTTAATTTTGTTAGAATAAGTGCTGATGGACTACGCCGAAACCCTCACGGCTGAACAAGCATGATTACTGTCACAGATTGAAGCACGGTTTTCTAACGGGCAAAATCAATGGGTTGTAAATCATGGGGGTACTTGATAATAGTTTTTCTGCAAATCAGAGCACTCTAAGCAGAAAATGGATGGCGAGACAAAGCTATCTGTATCGGTTTGTCAAATTTCTTTAATGGTTTTGCATTTTAGGGGGAGAAAAATTGTCAGAAAATACAAAAACATTAGAAATTTTGAAAAATACAAAAACATGATAGAATTAAAAAATTGAGTTTTGCGTAAAAAGAGGAAATGATAGTACGTCAGTAGACAGTTACGGTACGATAAAGATTTGTATAGTATAAAGTGTTAAACAGTTTTACTGATGATATGTTAATAGATTGTTACACATTTAGTAGATTTATTCGGGATATAAACTTAAAATTTCAAATTTGCGAAATTCGTGGGGAACACTATTTGGATATATAGGTAACCCCTGAAATCTCGTTTGAAAGGTCTTATATTCTGATATACTAGGTTTTTCTACTAGATGATGTCTGGGGTATTATTCCGGGACTTCTGCTGAACGGAAGTTCTGACCTAGTCCTTGAATAATGCTTTGCCTCAAATGCTTGAAACATAGCATTATAGCCCTCAGTTTGATTAGACAATAAAATTGATAATCATCTGTTGTAGCAAAAAGATCCTCTAAAGGGGACATACCTAAAAGTCGAAACTGATATCTCTCTGCGCATACGGAAGTATCGACCTGAGATCCCTCATTTTTCGCATATCCTAAATTATGTACAGACATCATTTTAGTACAATCACCTGTGTATCTTAATATTGAGATTCTGGATACGGGAGTATATTCAAGAGGTGGGACACATGAATGAGCTAAGTTCATAAATCATCTAATTCGTATCCTGAATAGTTTGAAAATTGTGTGAGAATTTAGAATCAGTCTATGTAAATTGTTTAATACTGAGTATGATTTAAAGCTTAACGGTACTTGTGACTTGTTAAAAACTGATATGATCCTCTGACGCATACTCATACAAAAATATTGTTTGTAAATATGTGTGTACATATTTCTTTACTGCTTTATATTTTCAGAAAATACAAAAAGATTTTGATTTCTGCTTTATTTTCTATAAACCGATGTCTGAGTTGCTGAGTTTCAAAATCTAAGTAAGCTGATTGTGTTTCTGAAAATAAAACAAGTTCATTAATTTGAAATTTGAAATTTCTAGAAAACTTCAAAAACAAGTTTGTGATATCTTCAAGATCATTCATTAACTTGAACTTGAATGATAATTTGTGGGGGAGTTGGATTCTTTATATTGTCAAAAACTGTAAAGATTGTTGATAGGGGAAGTGATATAGAGAATTGAATAGAGCTAGATTACGGTTTCTGGTTAATGGTTTTAAAATGATTATTACGTATCATTTGTTTGAGAATTGCAGATGTTATACCAGACTATGATCCCGAGAGCAGAGTTTAAGGGGGAGTCTGAAGTCTGAAGAGCTTGTAACTGAAAAGCAAGGTGTCGATCCCTAAAAGCATGGAAGCTTGACGAGAGGGGGAGCCTACAGATGATGAAGATTGTTAAGATGATCAAAGAGAAAGATTGAAGGATACTTATATTGTTACAATCTGAACAAGTTGGCAAAGATGATCAAGACTGAAGAGGTGGCATAACATAGAATGCTCACTGAAGACTTCGTCAATATCCGAGGGGGAGTCTGTTGGTGCACTACGTCTATTGACTTCGTCTTATATCATGTAATAGATTAGGACAGGTTAGAATATTCTGTGCATGAGGTTCGAGAAACGAAATGTGGTGAATTAGCATTGAGATCCGCTTATATGGACACTGTCCATATAAGCGAACCACACATATCACACAGGTCCGCTTTTAGGGTTCGCTTTTAGGACAGACCATATAAGCGAACCAGATCTATTATAAATAGGTGCATGTCTGTTTCATTTGGCACGATTCTGATTCTGTAAGGAAGTGCTGCCAAATTGCTTCCAGGTTGTAAACATTGTCAAAATCAATAAAGTGAAGCATTATATTTAGTTTGAGCGTCTAATTCACTGATTCCGCCTTTGAATTGGATAAACTACTCTTCTGATCGACTCATTTAGGGTCAACAACGATCCAACAATTTTCATTTCCCTCAACGGATATTCTTCAGAAGCGAAAATGAATGGATGCTTCATTTTCCTCAATGGGTTCTTCGTCAGAAATGGAAATGAAGGAATAATCAAAAGAATATTCATTTCCCTCAATGGATATTCTTCAGAAGCGAAAATGAATGGATGCTTCATTTTCCTCAACGGGTTCTTCGTCAGAAATGGAAATGAAGGAATAATCAAAAGGATATTCATTTCCCTCAACGGATATTCTACAGAAGCGAAAATGAATGGATGCTTCATTTTCCTCAACGGGTTCTTCGTCAGAAATGGAAATGAAGGAACAATCAAAAGGATATTCATTTCCCTCAATGGATATTCTTCAGAAGCGAAAATGATTGGATTCTTCATTTTCTTCAACGGGTTCTTCGTCAGAAATGGAAATGAAGGAATAATCAAAAGGATATTCATTTCCCTCAACGGATATTCTTCAGAAGCGAAAATGAATGGATGCTTCATTTTCTTCAACGGGTTCTTCGTCAGAAATGGAAATGAAGGAATAATCAAAAGGATATTCATTTCCCTCAATGGATATTCTTCAGAAGCGAAAATGAATGGATGCTTCATTTTCCTCAACGGGTTCTTCGTCAGAAATGGAAATGAATATGGTTAACTCTAGATACATGACAAAACTTGCTGTGATTTCTATGCACTAAATTCCATAATTATGTATGCATCCATAATTACGTAATTCCTTGTACAGTTCGCACAGTTTGTTTTAGAATGTGAAGGGGATAGAATTTGATGAACAAGCACATCCTTATTTAGACCTTAGAAGATATCTCCAGTAATTGTCTTCTTGCACTATTTAGAATGAAGTAAAAAGTGATCATTTGGATCCATTTGAATAGCAATCATATATATTGACTTTCATTAGCATATGTATCCATGTTCTTTATCGTTTTATTCCTAAGGGGCATTTTGGGTATATGGCTAATAGTGTTTCTGGGACATGTTAGAGTGATCACAATAGAATTGCTTGATTTTGATTTGTTACACGTGTGTTTTGAATATCTTTTTTATATTATATTTTTGTTTATTTTTTTTCCTTTAAAGACATATATCTACTTGCATTTCTATAAGATCTATAAATAACTCAAATGCCCTAGTTAAGATATACTACTAACATGGGAAGACCCTTTTCATCTTCATCCTATGTTGTATTGCATGAGTTTCTTGCGTATTTTAATAGCTCTTGTGAGCTTTGACACATTTACAAATGAGCAGAAACAAATGGTTGGAAAAAGTGGCTTGGAACTTTATCTTTGGGTAACTTTTTTGCATATGTAAACTGTAACATATAAGTTTTTCTTAGGTTGTTTATGAAGACTTAAGTTTATCATGACATTTGTTGGATGTATTGCAAGCTTTTAAGGAAGGGCGTTATGCTACCAAGAGCTGTCGGCTTGTGTGCAAATAGGTCTATCAACAACTTTTTTTTAACAATATTTGTTTTTTATATAAGTTGTGGGTGTTAAAATATGTTAATAGTTGTAACACGTGAACCAATTGTGAGTATAGTAGCATCTACTCATTTATCTATAATTTTTTATTTTAGTATTTTTTTATACGTTTTTATTAAAAAGTTCTTTCATTACAAAATTCATCTCAATGCCAATAGATATTATATGTTTGTGTTAAGCCACCCGTGAAACTCGCGGGTTCTTAAACTAGCTCTCTCTAAATCGGATATATATCATTGTTACATTGTCTCACTAAGTTGGGTTGTGATCACTTATCACATCTCTTTTTCGAGGTAAATATAACCTATATTTCTTTGTTATATTCAACTTGGAAGCTAGGGAATATTATTGTCTATCTAAGAATGTAGTTGTCACCTCTTCTCGGCTAATTACTATTAGTAGTGAGCACCACTTGAACATCTCAATCATACAAGTAATGATACATCTTAAAACCTAACTAATCTAGGTAGTGGATGCCTTTCAAACACCTCATTAATCTAACAAGTGATCACCTCTCACATATTTTTTTCACTAATATATATTACAATAGTGTCACCAATATTATTTCTTTCTAGGAAGTGATCATCTCTTACATTATTAAGTTTATGTAATGCATGCCATATGAGTAATTTGTGTGAAAGAGTTTATGTAGACGATGTAACACCCCCAAAAAATCAAAATACGGATAAATATACATTCTAATTAATATTTAAAGTAAAATAACTAGGGGCAAATAACCTAGTTAGTATTTAGTAAATTTATAAATAAAGTATGGATGGCAACTATCCATTGTTAAATGAAATGAACTTGAGGGACTAAAGTGGTCAAAAAGGAAAAGTGGTTTTATTAAAACATAAAAATAAAACACTGCACATATGTATGTGTGTGTGTGAGTGTGCGACCAGACAAGGGGAAAAACACACGAAACCCTTGTTCACCAAATTAAACAAACTGAAAGGCTATTTCGGTCTAAATTCATGTTTGAATCAGTATTATCAGTCATCCATACTTGTCTAACACGGGGTAAGTTGTAAATTCAGTTTTGGTGATACTTGATTTTGGGTGAAAATTTGATGATTTAAGTTCATGAACAATTGATTGATATTGTGACCTAAGGAATGTGTAATCTAAGTGTAGGATCATAACCCTAACTGAAAATAGTTGATAAAGTTATAAAAATTAGGTGTTGAAGTTATTATGCTTTGTATGTGTAAGTGGGTTTTGATGAAAAACTAAAGCCATGAAATCTAGATGTTTAACTTGAGTATATAAGCTCATAGTAAAGTGAATTTTTATGTTAAAACGCTTATAGTGAATGTACCTAATTGATAGGTTGAGTTTACATGGTTAGATACCTGCTGAATTGAAATAACATAGCTAGACAAAAGTTATGCACGTAAGGTGCATGACCAAACACCTCAACGAGATATTAGTTGTGAATAATAAACAAGTGGCGTTGATAAGACTTATGATTAAATGTTTGGCAAATATATATGCCATGGATATGGACAAAAATGGTCTTATTGATATTTGGGTTGCACACTTTAGGCAACACAAGTGAAGCATCAGGGAAGTCAAGCCGGAACAAACGCACGGTTGAAGTAAAAGCTATATGGTACATGGCTTTATGCTTCGTACTATTTCATTAAACATTGTGTTATATGGGCATAATTGAACAATGGTGTAATATCTGTAAGTTTGGTTAGTTCAAAGTGATGGATTTCACACGAACAACCAAACGGGTCAAAATAAAGAACTGTGATAAGTTTGGTTAGTTCAAAGTGATGGATTTCACACGAACAACCAAACAGGTCAAAATAAAGAAAAGTGATAAATTTGGTTAGCTCAAAGTGACAGATTTCACACGAACAACCAAACGAGTCAAAATAAAGATGATGATGAGTTTGGTTTGTTTAAAAGTGATTGATTTCACATGAACAACCAAACGGGTCAAATAACGAATTAATAAAAAGTTTGGTTTGTTCCAAGTGATGGATTTCACACAAACAACCAAACGGGCCAAAACGAAGTTATAATGCATACCGAAATGGGTGCGTGAATAATGACTTCGGCATAAACCCGGTTGATGGGTTAAATTATGTAGGCATGCGTAAATCGAGTAACGGGAACGCAAACTACAAATTGATGGACCCGGATAATGGGTCAGAATTGGAAGATTGTGAAATTCTTAAAAAGAATTCGGACTATTTAAGTTCGACCATTAAAAGGTCAATGGGTCGAATAAACGTAAACTGGGTAATGGATACATGAAACGCAAGGTTAATATCCCGGGTAATGGGGTATAGTCGTAAAAATGTTGTTCTTGCGAAAAAGATGTAAATTTCGTAAGCTCGAATGCTTAAACATCCAAACGTGTCAAATAATTGAACACATAAATTTAGAACCGATAATGTAAAACATAAAATCTTAAATTCGAGTTGTGGTTTACAAGTTAAGAATGTGGGTAAATGTTTTCCGGACACGTAGAAACAAATTTCGTGTGAAGCAGATGAGCATTTTCGAAGATACGGAGTTTTTAGTAAAAGGGTGTAACTCGAATCCTAGCCCGGTAAATCCCATTTTAGTTTTACACCATGTGAACCTAACGCCTTTTTTACTCTCTGATCGAGGTTCTCGGTATTGAAAAATCTTCGTCAACTAAATCACACGTGTATATGTTGAGATTTAAAAGATATACAGTCAAGAAAATCAAGAGCAATGGTGATATATATGCGGATTAGACAACAAAAAATAAACACTCAAGAAATGGTTACAATCTAAGGAATGTGTTTAGTGACGGCATCAGATTCCTAATTGATGGAGAAAGGTCTGGTGGCAAGAAAAGCTGCTTCCAGGAGGTTGTCAAGTGTTTTCGCTCGACGATTCCATTCTTGGGTGGTTGGTTTGGCATTTGTTCCTATAACTCAAATCCTAGCCCGGTATATCCCATTTTAGTTTTACACCATTGTGAACCTTACGCCTTTTTTACTCTCTGATCGAGGTTCTCGGCATTGAAAAATCTTTGTAAACTAAATCACACGTGTATATGTTGACATTTAAGAGATGTACGGTCAAGAAAATCAAGAGCAATGGTGACATATATGCAGATTAGACACCAAAAAATAAACACTCAAAAAATGGCTACAATTTAAGGAAAGTGTTTAGTGACAGCATCAGATTCCTAATTGATGGAGAAAGGTCTGGTGGCAAGAAAAGCTGCTTCCAGGAGGTTGTGAAGTGTTTTCGCTCGGCGATTCCATTCTTGGGTGGTTGGTTTGGCCCTTTTTCCTGTAACTCGAATCGTAGCCCGGTATATCCCATTTTAGTTTTACACCATTGTGAACCTTACGCCTTTTTTACTCTCTGATCGAGGTTCTCGGCATTGAAAAATTTCGTAAACTAAATCGCACGTGTATATGTTGACATTTAAGAGATACACAGTTCAGAAAATCAAGAGCAATGGTGATATATATGCGGATTAGACACCCAAAAATAAACACTCAAAAAATGGCTACAATTTAAGGAATGTGTTTAGTGACGGCATCAAATTCCTAATTGATGGAGAAAGGTCTGGTGGCAAGAAAAGCTGCTTCCAGGAGGTTGTCAAGTGTTTTGGCTCGACGATTCCATTCTTGGACGGTTGGTTTGGCATTTGTTCTTATAACTCAAATCCTAGCCCGGTATATCCCATTTTAGTTTTACACCATTGTGAACCATACGCCTTTTTTACTCTCTGATCGAGGTTCTCGGCATTGAAAAATCTTTGTAAACTAAATCACACGTGTATATGTTGACATTTAAGAGATATACGGTCAAGAAAATCAAGAGCATTGGTGACATATATGCGGATTAGACACCAAAAAATAAACACTCAAAAAATGTGTACAATTTAAGGAAAGTGTTTAGTGACAGCATCAGATTCCTAATTGATGGAGAAAGGTCTGGTGGCAAGAAAAGCTGCTTCCAGGAGGTTGTCAAGTGTTTTCGCTCGACGATTCCATTCTTGGGTGGTTGGTTTGGCCCTTGTTCCTGTAACTCGAATCCTAGCCCGGTATATCCCATTTTAGTTTTACACCATTGTGAACCTTACGCCTTTTTTACTCTCTGAACGAGGTTCTCGGCATTGAAAAATTTCGTAAACTGAATCACACTTGTGTATGTTGACATTTAAGAGATACACAGTCAAGAAAATCAAGAGCAATAGTGATATATATGCGGATTAGACACCAAAAAATAAACATTCAAAAATGGCTACAATTTAAGGAATTTGTTTAGTGACGCCATCAGATTCCTAATTGATGGAAAAAGGTCTTGTGGCAAGAAAATCTGCTTCCAGGAGGTTGTCAAGTGTTTTCACTCGACGATTCCATTCTTGGGTGGTTGGTTTGGCCCTTGTTCCTGTAACTCAAATCCTAGCCCGGTATCCCGTTTTAGTTTTACACCATTGTGAACCTTACGCCTTTTTTACTCTCTGATCGAGGTTCTCGGCATTGAAAAATCTTTGTAAACTAAATCACACGTGTATATGTTGACATTTAAGAGATATACGGTCAAGAAAATCAAGAGCAATGGTGACATATATGCGGATTAGACACCAAAAAATAAACACACAAAAAATGGCTACAATTTAAGGAAAGTGTTTAGTGACAGCATCAGATTCCTAATTGATGGAGAAAGGTCTGGTGGCAAGAAAAGCTGTTTTCGCTCGATGATTCCATTCTTGGGTGGCTGGTTTGGCCCTTGTTCCTGTAACTCGAATCCTAGCCCGGTATATCCCATTTTAGTTTTACACCATTGTGAACCTTACGCCTTTTTTACTCTCTGATCGAGGTTCTCGGCATTGAAAAATTTCGTAAACTAAATCACACGTGTATTTGTTGACATTTAAGAGATACACAGTCAAGAAAATCAAGAGCAATAGTGATATATATGCGGATTAGACACCAAAAAATAAACATTCAAAAATGGCTACAATTTAAGGAATGTGTTTAGTGACGGCATCAAATTCCTAATTGATGGAGAAAGGTCTAGTGGCAAGAAAAGCTGCTTCCAGGGGGTTGTCAAGTGTTTTGGCTCGACGATTCCATTCTTGGGTGGTTGGTTTGGCATTTGTTCCTATAACTCAAATCCTAGCCCGGTATATCCCATTTTAGTTTTACACCATTGTGAACCTTACGCCTTTTTTACTCTCTGGGCGAGGTTCTCGGCATTGAAAAATCTTTGTAAACTAAATCAAACGTGTATATGTTGACATTTAAGAGATATACGGTCAAGAAAATCAAGAGCATTGGTGACATATATGCGGATTAGACACCAAAAAACAAACTTTCAAAAAATGGCTACAATTTAAGGAAAGTGTTTAGTGACAGCATCAGATTCCTAATTGATGGAGAAAGGTCTGGTGGCAAGGAAAGCTGCTTTGAGGAGGTTGTCAAGTGTTTTCGCTCGACGATTCCATTCTTGGGTGGTTGGTTTGGCCCTTTTTCCTGTAACTCGAATCCTAGCCCGGTATATCCCATTTTAGTTTTACACCATTGTGAACCTTACGCCTTTTTTACTCTCTGATCGAGGTTCTCGGCATTGAAAAATTTCGTAAACTAAATCACACGTGTATATGTTGACATTTAAGAGATACACAGTCAAGAAAATCAAGAGCAATGGTGATATATATGCGGATTAGACACCCAAAAATAAACACTCAAAAAATGGCTACAATTTAAGGAATGTGTTTAGTGACGGCATCAAATTCCTAATTGATGGAGAAAGGTCTGGTGGCAAGAAAAGCTGGTTCCAGGAGGTTGTCAAGTGTTTTGGCTCGACGATTCCATTCTTGGGTGGTTGGTTTGGCATTTGTTCTTATAACTCAAATCCTAGCCCGGTATATCCCATTTTAGTTTTACACCATTGTGAACCTTACGCCTTTTTTACTCTCTGATCGAGGTTCTCGGCATTGAAAAATCTTTGTAAACTAAATCACACGTGTATATGTTGACATTTAAGAGATATACGGTCAAGAAAATCAAGAGCATTGGTGACATATATGCGGATTAGACACCAAAAAATAAACACTCAAAAAATGGCTACAATTTAAGGAAAGTGTTTAGTGACAGCATCAGATTCCTAATTGATGGAGAAAGGTCTGGTGGCAAGAAAAGCTGCTTCCAGGAGGTTGTCAAGTGTTTTCGCTCGACGATTCCATTCTTGGGTGGTTGGTTTGGCCCTTGTTCCTGTAACTCGAATCCTAGCCCGGTATATCCCATTTTAGTTTTACACCATTGTGAACCTTACGCCTTTTTTACTCTCTGATCGAGGTTCTCGGCATTGAAAAATTTCGTAAACTGAATCACACTTGTATATGTTGACATTTAAGAGATACACAGTCAAGAAAATCAAGAGCAATAGTGATATATATGCGGATTAGACACCAAAAAATAAACATTCAAAAATGGCTACAATTTAAGGAATGTGTTTAGTGACGCCATCAGATTCCTAATTGATGGAAAAAGGTCTTGTGGCAAGAAAATCTGCTTCCAGGAGGTTGTCAAGTGTTTTCGCTTGACGATTCCATTCTTGGGTGGTTGGTTTGGCCCTTGTTCCTGTAACTCAAATCCTAGCCCGGTATCCCATTTTAGTTTTACACCATTGTGAACCTTACGCCTTTTTTACTCTCTGATCGAGGTTCTCGGCGTTGCAAAATCTTTGTTAACTAAATCACACGTGTATATGTTGACATTTAAGAGATATACAGTCAAGAAAATCAAGAGCAATGGTGATATATATGCGGATTAGACACCCAAAAATAAACACTCAAAAAATGGCTACAATTTAAGGAATGTGTTTAGTGACGGCATCAAATTCCTAATTGATGGAGAAAGTTCTAGTGGCAAGAAAAGCTGCTTCCAGGAGGTTATCAAGTGTTTTCGCTCGACGATTGCATTCTTAGGTGGTTGGTTTGGCCCTTGTTCCTGTAACTCGAATCCTAGCCCGGTATATCCCATTATAGTTTTACACCATTGTGAACCTTGCGCCTCATTTACTCTCTAATCGAGGTTCTCGGCATTGAAAAATCTTCGTAAAATAAGTCACACGTGTATATGTTCACATTTAAGAGATATACGGTCAAGAAAATCAAGAGCAATGGTGATATATATGTGGATTAGACACCAAAAAATAAACACTCAAAAAATGGCTACAATTTAAGGAATGTGTTTAGTGACGATATCAGATTCCTAATTGATGGAGAAATGTTTGATGGCAAGAAAAGCTGCTTCCAGGAGGTTGTCAAGTGTTTTCGCATGACGATTCCATTCTCGGGTGGTTGGTTTGGCCCTTGTTCCTGTAACTCGAATCCTAGTCGGGTATATCCCATTTTAGTTTTACACCATTGTGAACCTTACCCCTTTTTTATTCTCTGATCGAGGTTCTCGGCATTGAAAAATCTGCATAAACTAAATCACATGAGTATATGTTGATATTTAAGAGATATACAGTCAAGAAAATCAAGGGCAATGGTGATATATATGTGGATTAGACACCAAAAAATAAACACTCAAAAATGGCTAAATTTTAAGGAATGTGCTTAGTGACGGCATCAGATTCCTAATTGATGGAGAGAGGTTTGGTGGCAAGAAAACCTTCTTCCAGGAGTTTGTCAAGTGTTTTCGCTCGACGATTCCATACTTGGGTGGTTGGTTTGTGTAACAACTCTCGCCAAAATTACTATTTCTTATTTTATTAATGTCCATTAGGAAACCCTAATTGAGACCCCCAAGTAGTATGGCATGACCCATAATTTTTCAGAACAATCGAAACTAGGATTAGGGCCCCCTAAAACTCAAGGGGGGTAACCCCTAATTGATAATTACCTCAAAAACTGTTTGTAAAGCTTGAAATTCGTTTGTTGTTGACTCATTTAGGCTATACAGGACACGAGGCTACCCTACCCTAAAAGGGTAGCCGTCGCGCCACGCGCCAGGACCAGGTGGGTCTGGCGCGCCACGCGAGAGGAGCCAAATTTCAGTATATAATGCAGAGGTTTGGCACTTGCATAGGGGTCTTGTTTCGATGTTCAAATTCGTTCGTACGTTGTGTTATTCACTGTTTCGTTCAAAGACACACACAAGCACGAATCTCTGCTGCGACAACAGGGTAATAACTCGATCACTGCTACGATACAATGTCTGATCTATTGAAACCGATCCGATGGATGTTTAAGTGCAGCCCAAATACGGGCTATACTTTGTCATTCGTCGTGAGGGTTTTGATTTCGTGAGCTTATCGTAAATGTTGTATTAAGTTACTGACCTACTTTCGTGTGCATTGTTATTTACCTAGGTTACAAGACTAAATCAGTAGGCAAAGTTCTGTCCAGTTAAACTTGCAATGTGAGTCATTCTCTTTTTATCAAATTGCTTTACAAACCCTAAATGTTTTTCAGTTATACTTTGCAGTGATTAAGTCTTTGCTAATCTTTAATTACTGGCAGTATGTGGGGGTTTTGTGCACATTACTACTAACGATTTATCACTTTAGGTGGGTGAGCCTAATTAGTGATATGTCCACAGTCATAGATTCGGTCGACTGACAACTGAACCAGCTAATTATAAGATATGGGCAAATATGAAAACCCTTAATGCTGTAAATTTATAACAATATGTCTTTTGTGCAAATTGAATGACTCGCCAGTATTTCCCCGCTGATAAAATCTTTTTAAACATGTTTCAGGTGACTTACTGTGAATCAAGGAAAAAGTGTTGTGTAGCACTACAAGCTTGAAGAGGTGGCTCAGTAAAATAAATAAACATGTTTTGTAAAAACAGGGAATTTCCTCGGGAGATTCATTTATTGTAAATTATGGGTATTGTCCCCAAAATGTGAAATAAAATAATTGGGCATTTTCAGTTTAAACAATCTTGTTCATGTTTCCGCTGCCAAAATAAATACAAATACCACGGGTTTCTGTTCCGCGGCTCCTGAAACGGGTAAAACCGGGTCGGGGGCCGTGACAGAAAAATGTGGTATCAGAGCCACTGATTTAAGCCAATTAAGTATTTAGAAATACTTAATTTTTATGGTTGCCATTCTGTGATTTTGTGAAAATTTAATTTACAGTAAATAAAATTTTAACTTAAATTTGTGTGTATTTCTTCATGTGTGCAAACAGCATGAATGAACTGTCGGAGGCACTCCGAAACTTTACTATCCATACCACCGATATGGATATCACAGGAAACCCCTCTGGCTACCGGGCAGATACGGAGGAACCACTAACTTTCCAGGCCCAAGCTCAGGAGAAACCAAAACCGAAAAAGAGGAGGAGAATCTTGGACTGGAAACGTAGATGTAGGAAGAAACCAGCTGCTCAGAAGGTTAAAGAGACTCAGGATCCAAAAGATAAAGGGAAAGGAAAGGAGATCGGGGAAAGTTCTGGGCAAGCCCAGGAAATGCCACCATGGGAGGAGCTTGACCACAAACTGGCAAATTGTGACCTCATCGGACCTGCCGATGAAAACCTCTTCAATTACCCCGCTGAATCACAACTTCCAGTTAATTTAGAGCCTGCTATCCCAGATCCTATTGTCAACCCCCAACTTCTACCTGGAGAGCTGGAAGAATGGTGGACAAACGACTGGCAGTTTCAGAACTTCATGAATAACCCCAACGTCTATTTTCCCCAGTTTGACCCTGAGCCTGCACCAAACCCACCTATGAGCACCGAAAACCTAGCTGAACTTCGTCACTATGGCGAGGAACTGGTGGATGTAGGAAATAGAATTCGGGATGTGGGGGAGAAGATATCATGGAAATACGACGAGAGGGAGCGTCGTTTCTGAAATGCCAGCTGACTGTGGTTGTGTGTGGTTATATGTTTAATAATAATAAAATAAAAATAAATAATAATAAAAATATAACCATGTAAAATAACTTAAAATAAAACTCTTGAAATATAACTGGTGTGTATCGATGCATACTAATATATAAAATATAAACGTCGCAAAGTCGACAATTTTGGCTATACGTGTTGACGTGATTATGTGTGATTACTTTATTATGTTTGGTTGTTATTTATTTTGTGGAAATAATTTATATTGTTAATTATTCAGATGGAAAACCCGGAAAATCAACCAGTCAATGAAGTTAATCAATCGGAACAAAATAATGAAGATCATTTCCTTAATAGATAAGATATAGAAAACATCGTCGCTCAGGGAATGGCCAACGCTATCCCCGCAATTGTCGCTGCTGTTAAAAACCCCGTTGAACCCTCTCAAGCCAACCACAGCAAGCGTACTCGCGACGATAATTTTAGTAACAGTGTTAATGGAGGCGGCAACAATGATAATAATGTGGTTCAAGCCCCAATACTCAAGAAAATGAAATTGGCAACACCTGGTTGCACTTACAAGGAATTTCTTGCCTGTAAACCTGTTGAATTTACAGGCAATGAAGGGGCGACTGCTGCACTGCGTTGGTTGGAAAAGACCGAAGCAGTAATTAAAATAAGTAAATGCGCCGAGGAAGATAAAGTTATGTATGCTTCTCACGTGTTCAATGAAGAGGCATTAGAATGGTGGAATACGGTGTTGCAAGCCAAGGGGAGTGACATGGCTTATGCCATGAACTGGGAAGAATTTAAGCAATTGATGGAAAGGAAATTTTGTCCCGAATATGAGAAGGAACAAATGGCGAATAAATTCCTGAGCCACCTGATGGTAGATGTTGACTGTCGAGGGTATACTTCGAAATTCTTCGAGTATGCCAGAATTGTGCCAACTCTGGCTTCGCCAGAACCGGTACTTAGTTCTCGCTACATTTGGGGTTTAATTAGTGAGATTCGGGATATCGTCAAAGCTGCGAGACCCCACACAATCGACGATGCGGTGGAATTAGCCAACACCTTGACCGACGGGCTGGTGCGTACACGGGAAGAAAACCGGAAAAAGGACTTAGCCCAAAAGATTACCCAAGGATTTCGTATGGGTAATAATAGCAACTTTAAGAGAAAGGGAACTGGATCATCTTCCACCCCACCATTTTGCGAAAATTGCAAAAAGAAACATTTTGGAAAATGCAGAGAAAATTGTAATTTCTGCAAAATTTCGGGCCATCGGGAGGAGGAATGCAAGAAGAAATTAAAGATCTGCTACAATTGCGGAGAAGCTGGACATTTCAGACCAGAATGCCCTAAATCGGTCAAGCCAGCTGATAATAAAGCCAAACCTGCTAAAGGAACTAATAAGAAGAACGCAAGAGCCTTCCAACTATCCACGCAGGAAGCCGAAATGATTCCCGACGTAATAGCTGGTACGTTTCTTGTACAAAACGTTTACGCAAAAGTATTATTTGACTCTGGTGCAAACCAAAGTTTTATAAATACTTCATTCTGCCAAGCTCTTAAGCTACCCTTAACCAAACTCCGGCAAATTTATATGGTAGAAACGGCAGACGGTAATTCTGTTAAAATAGAAGAGGTTCTTCAGGAAGGAAAGATAGAACTTTCAGGCTACAAATTTTCTGCAAACTTACTACCTATAAATTTAGCTGGATTCGATGTCGTATTAGGAATGGATTGGTTAGTAGCCAACCATGCTCGAATCCTTTGTGATAAAAATTCCATAGAAATTTGTACACACGCAGGGGAAGTAATTGTGAATATAGGAGATAAGCCGCGTAAACCCATGAAGTTCATTTCAGTATTGAAAGTTGCTAGTTATGAACGAAAGCGAGGACTAGTGTATATGATTTCAGTAATCATTAACACTAAAGGTAAGGAACTTAAGGAAATTCCTGTAGTATCGGAATACCAGGATGTATTCCCGGAAGAACTACCAGGATTGCCACCAGATAGGGAGGTAGAGTTTAGAATTCACCTAATTCCTGGAACTACACCAATAGCTAAGGCACCTTATCGATTAGAACCCACTGAAATGTTAGAACTGAAAAAGTAGCTAGATGAATTGCTAAGTAAAGGATTCATACAACCTAGTTCATCCCCTTGGGGAGCACCAGTGTTGTTTGTGAAAAAGAAAGATGGTTCCATGCGAATGTGTATCGATTATAGGGAGCTAAATAAGGTTACAATCAAGAATCGATACCTATTACCTAGGATTGATGATCTTTTCGATCAACTTCAGGGAGCTAGATATTTTTCTAAGATAGAGTTACGCTCCGGATATCATTAGTTGAAGGTACAAGAAGAAGACATACCTAAAACTACTTTCAGAACTAGGTATGGTCACTACGAGTTTACAGTCATGCCTTTTGGACTAACAAATGCTCCTGCAGCATTTATGGATATGATGAATAGGATCTGTAAACCATATTTGGATAAATTTGTGATTGTCTTCATCGACGATATACTTATTTATTCCAAAAGCCAGGACGAGCATTGTAAGCATCTACATGCACTCTTAACCCTGTTAAGAAAAGAAAAGCTTTACGCCAAATTCTCGAAGTGTGAATTTTGGCTACAGGAAGTACAATTTTTAGGACATATGGTGAATCATGAAGGTATCCACGTAGATCCCTCCAAAATAGAAGCAATCACAAAATGGAAGGTCCCGCAATCAGCTATGGAAGTTAGAAGTTTTCTAGGGTTAGCTGGATACTATAGACGATTCATTAAGGATTTTTCTAAAATAGTTGTGCCATTAACTAAGCTAACCTGTAAAGCAGTGAAGTTTTAATGGGGACCTAGGCAAGAAGAGGCCTTTAGGATTTTAAAGCAAAAGTTAACAAACGCCCCAATTCTTGCCTTACCAGAAGGGACAGAAGATTTTGAAGTTTACTGTGATGCCTCTAAGCTAGGATTAGGATGTGTGCTGATGCAACGTAAAAAGGTAATTGCATATGCTTCAAGGCAATTGAAAGAACACAAGGAAAATTATACGACTCATGACTTAGAATTAGGAGCGATCATTTTTGCCTTTAAAATTTGGAGACAATATCTGTATGGAAGTAAGTTTACTGTTTATACAGATCATAAGAGCTTAAGATATATATTTGGGCAAAAAGAATTAAACATGAGGCAAAGAAGATGGATGGAAATTTTAAGTGATTACGACTGTGATATTCAATACCACGAAGGAAAAGCAAATGTAGTCGCGGATGCCCTAAGTCGTAAGTATCATGAAAAGCAAAAGCGAGTTCGTGCTCTTAGATTAAATCTGCAGTTAGATTTAATGGAACAACTGAAGAATGTTCAAGCAACAACAATTGAGAATGACGCTGAAGGAATGAAAGGAAGAATAAAAGAATTGGAGCAAGAAATTGATGAAATTTGGAGATTCCACAAAAGAAGGATTTGGGTACCTAAGCAAGGAAATTTAAGAGATAAAATTTTAGAGGAAGCCCATAAATCTAGGTATACCATGCACCCTGTAAGTAATAAGATGTACCAAGATTTAAGAAATAATTTCTGGTGGATAGGAATGAAAAAGGACATAGCTAGATATGTATCTAAGTGTCTAACTTGTTTGCAAGTTAAGGCAGAACACCAGAAACCCTCAGGGTTACTCCAACAACTAGAAATGCCTGTTTGGAAATGGGAACTAATAACAATGGATTTTGTTACTAAGTTACCCAAAACCAGAAAAGGTAACGACACGATTTGGGTAATTGTGGATCGATTAACCAAATCAGCTCATTTTCTATCCATGAAGGAAACTTTTAGCATGGAAAGATTAGCCAAGTTATACATAGACGAGGTAGTATCCTTACATGGAGTTCCACTCTCTGTTGTATCGGATAGAGATAGTCGTTTCACTTCGCATTTCTGGACAAGTTTCCAAGAAGCTATGGGGACTAGACTGAACTTAAGCACTGCATACCATCCCCAAACAAATGGACAAAGTGAAAGGACGATCTAAACCCTGGAAGACATGCTCAGGGCATGTGTAATAGATTTTGGTGGAAACTGGGATAATCATCTACCCTTAATTGAATTCTCCTATAACAATAGTTATCATACAAGCATTGAAGTTGCCCCGTTCGAAGCACTGTATGGGCGAAAGTTTAGAACTCCAGTTTGTTGGGCAGAAATAGGAGAAAGTCAATTATCAGGTCCTGAAATCGTACAAGAAACCACCGACAAGATAACTCAAATTATGGAAAGATTGAAAACGGCCCGAGGTCGCCAGAAAAGTTATGCCGACAAGGTACTCTTAAAAGTTTCTCCTTAAAAAGGGGTAGTTCGGTTCGGTAAGAAAGGAAAGCTAAGTCCAAGGTACGTAGGACCATTCCCAGTAGTCCAGCGAATAGGACCAGTTGTCTATCGCTTACAACTACCAGAGGAGCTAGCCGGGGTACATGACGTATTTCATGTATCCAACCTCAAGAAATATTTATCTGACGAATCCCTGGTAGTACCTCTTCAAGATATAGAGGTAAATAAAAAGTTAAAATTTGTGGAGAAACCACTTCAGATAGAAGACAGAAAGATCAAGTTTCTCAAGCACAAAAGACTAGTACTGGTCAAAGTCAAGTGGGATTCAAAGAGAGGACCTGAGTACACTTAGGAACTGGAATCAGAGATGAAGCGAAAATATCCCTACTTGTTCCAGTAAATCTTGAGGACGAGATTTAAACAAGGTGGGGAGGATGTAACAACTCTCGCCAAAATTACTATTTCTTATTTTATTAATGTCCATTAGGAAACCCTAATTGAGACCCCCAAGTAGTATGGCATGACCCATAATTTTTCAGAAACAATCGATACTAGGATCAGGGCCCACTGAAACTCAAGGGGTATATCCCCTAATTGATAATTATCCTCAAAAACCGTTTGTAAAGCTTGAAATTCGTTGGTTGTTGACTCATTTAGGCTATACAGGACACGAGTCTACCCTACCCTAAAAGGGTAGCCGTCGCGCCACGCGCCAGGACCAGGTGGGTCTGGCACGCCACGTGAGAGGAGCCAAATTTCAGTATATAATGCAGGGGTTTGGCACTTGCATAGGGGTCTTGTTTCGACGTTCAAATTCGTTTCGTACGTTGAGTTATTCATTGTTTCGTTCAAAAACACACACAAGCACGAATCTCTGTTGCGACAACAGGGTAATCACTCGATCACTGCTACGATACAATGTCCGATCGATTGAAACCAATCCGATGGATGTTTAAGTGCTGCCCGAATATGGGATATACTTTGTCATTCGTCGTGAGGGTTTTGATTTCGTGAGCTTATCGTAAATGATGTATTAAGTTACTAACCTAGTTTCGTGTGCATTGCTATTTACCTAGGTTACAAGACTAAATCAGTAGGCAAAGTTTTGTACAGTTAAACTTGCAATATGAGTCATTCTCTTTTTATCAAATTGCTTTACAAAACCCTAAATGTTTTCCAGTTATACTTTGCAGTGATTAAGTCTTTGCTAATCTTTAATTACTCGCAGTATGTGGGGGTTTTGTGCACATTACTACTAATGATTTATCACTTTAGGTGGGCGAGCCAAATTAGTGATATGTCCACAGTCATCGATTCGGTCGAGTAACAGCTGAACCAGCTAATTTTAAGATAGGAGCAAATATAAAAACCCTTAATGCTGTAAATTTATAACAATGTGTCATTTGTGCAAATTGAATGACTCGCCAGTATTTCCCTGCTGATAAAATCTTTTTAAACATGTTTCAGGTGACTTATTGTGAATCAAGGAAAAAGTGTTGTGTAGCACTACAAGCTTGAAGAGGTGGCTCAGTAAAATAAATAAATATGTTTTGTAAAAACAGGGAATTTCCTCGTGAGATTCCTTTGTTGTAAATTATGGGTATTGTCCCCAAAATGTGAAATAAAATAATTGGGCATTTTCAGTTTAAACAATCTTGTTCATGTTTCCGCTACCAAAATAAATACAAATACCACGGGTTTCTGTTCCGCGGCTCCTGAAACGGGTAAAACCGGGTCGGGGGCCGTGACAGTTTGGCCCTTGTTCCTGTAACTCGAATCCTAGCCCGGTATATCCCATTTTAGTTTCACACCATTATGAACCTTACGCCTTTTTTATTCTCTGATCGAGGTTCTCGGCTTTGCAAAATCTTCGTAAACTAAATCACACGTATATATGTTGACATTTAAGAGATATACAGTCAAGAAAATCAAGAGCAATGGTGATATATATGCAGATTAGACACCAAAAAATAAACACTCAAAAAATGGCTACAATTTAAGGAATGTGTTTAGGGACGACATCAGATTCCTAATTGATGGAGAAAGTTCTGGTGGCAAGAAAAACTGCTTTCAGGAGGTTGTCAAGTGTTTTCGCTCGACGATTCCATTCTTGGGTGGTTGGTTTGGCCCTTGTTCCTGTAACTCGAATCCTAGCCCGGTATATCCCAGTTTAGTTTTACACCATTGTGAACCTTATGCCTTTTTTACTATCTGATCGAGGTTCTCGGCATTGAAAAATCTTCGTAATCTAAATCACACGTGTTTGTGTTGACATTTAAAAGATATATAGTCAGGAAAATCAAGAGCAATAGTGATATATATGCGGATTAGACACCAAAAAATAAACACTCAAAAAATGGCTACAATTTAAGAAATGTGTTTAGTGACGGCATCAGATTCCTAATTGATGGAGAAAGGTCTGGTGGCAAGAAAAGCTGCTTCCTGGAAGTTGGCAACTGTTTTCGCTCGATGATTCCATTCTTGGGTGGTTGGTTTGGCCCTTGTTCATGTAATGCGAATCCTAGCCCGGTATATCCCATTTTAGTTTTACACCATTGTGAACCTTACGCCTTTTTTAATCTCAGATCGAGGTTCTCGGCATTGAAAAATCTTCGTAAACTAAATCACACATGTATATGTTGACATTTAAGAGATACACAGTCAAGAAAATCAAGAGCAATGGTGATATATATGCGGATTAGATACCAAAAAATAAACACTCAAAAAATGGCTACAATTTAAGGAATGTGTTTAGTGACGGCATAAGATTCCTAATTGATGGAGAAGGGTTTGGTGGCAAGAAAAGCTGCTTCCAGGAGGTTGTCAAGTGTTTTCACTCGACGATTCCATTCTTGGGTGGTTGGTTTGGCCCTTGTTCCTGTAACTCGAATCCTAGTCTGGTATATCCCATTTTAGTTTTACACCATTGTGAACCTTATGCCTTTTTTCTCCCTGATCGAGGTTCTCGGCATTGCAAAATCTTCGTAAACTAAATCACACGTGTATATGTTGACATTTAAGAGATAAACAGTCAAGAAAACCAAGAGCAATGGTTATATATACGCGGATTAGTCACCAAAAAATAAACACTCACTTTAAGGAATGTGTTTAGTGACGGCATGAGATTCCTAATTGATGTCGAAATGTCTGGTCGCAAGAAAAGCGGCTTTCAGGAGGTTGTCAAGTGTTTGCGCTCGACGATTCCATTCTTGTGTGGTTGGTTTGGCCCTTGATCCTGTAAGTCAAATCCTAGCCCGGTATATCCCATTTTAATTTTACACCATTCTGAACCTTACACCTTTTTCACTCTTTGATCGAGGTTCTCGACATTGAAACATCTTCGTAGACAAAATTACACGTGTATATGTTGACATTTAAGAGATATACAGTTAAGAAAAACAAGAGCAATGGTGATATATATGCGGATTAGACACCAAAAAATAAACACTCAAAAAATGGCTACAATTTTAGGAATTGGTGACGGCAACAGATTCCTAATTGATGGAGAAAGGTCAGGTGGCAAGAAAAGCTGCTTCCAGGAGGTTGTCAAGTGTTTTCGCTCGACGATCCCATTCCTGGGTGGTTGGTTTGGCCCTAGTTCATGTAGCTCGAATCCTAGCCCGGTATATCTCATTTTTGTTTTACACCATTGTGTACCTTACGCCTTTTTACTCTCTGATCGAGGTTCTCGGCTTTGAAAAATCTTCGTAAATTAAATCACACGTGTATATGTTGACATTTAAGAGATATACAGTCAAGAAAATCAAGAGCAACGGTGATATATATGCGGATTAGACACCAAAAAAATAAACACTCAAAAAATGGCGACAATTTAAGGAATGTGTTTAGTGACGGCATCAGATTCCTAATTGATGGAGAAATGTCTGGTGGCAAGAAAAGCTGCTTTCAGGAGGTTGTGAAATGTTTTTGCTCGACGATTACATTCTTGGGTGGGTGGTTTGGCCCTTGTTCATGTAACTCGAATACTAGCCCGGTATATCCTATTTTAGTTTTACACCATTGTAAACCTTACGCCTTTTTTACTCTCTGGTCGAGGTTTTCGGCATTGAAAAATATTCATAAACTAAATCACACGTATATATGTTGACACTTAAGAGATATACATTCAAGAAATCAAGAGCAATGGTGATATATATACGGATTAGACACCAAAAAATAAAGACTCAAAAAATGGATACAATTTAAGGAATGTGTTTAGTGACAGCATCGGATTCCTAATTGATGGAGAAAGGTCTGGTGTCAAGAAAAGCTGCTTCTAGGAGGTTGTCAAGTGTTTTCGCTCGACGATTCCATCCTTGGGTGGTTGGTTTGGCCCTTGTTCATGTAACTCGAATCCTAGCCCGGTATATCCCATTTTAGTTTTACACCATTGTGAACCTTACGCCTTTTTTACTCTCTGATCGAGCTTCTCGGCATTGAAAAATCTTCGTAAACTAAATCACACGTGTATATGTTGACATCTAAGAGATATACAGTCAAGAAAATCAAGTGCAATGGTGATATATATGCGGATTAGACACCAAAAAATAAACACTCAAAAAATGGCTACAATTTAAGGAATGTCTTTAGTGACGGCAACAAATTCCTAACTGATGGAGAAAGGTCCTGTGGCAAGAAAAGCTGCTTCTAGGAGGTTGTCAAGTGTTTTCGCTCGACGATTCAGTTCTTGGGTGGTTGGTTTGGCCTTTGTTCCTGTAACTCGAATTCTAGCCCGGTATATCCCATTTTAGTTTGTGAACCTTACGCCTTTTTTACTCTCTGATCGAGGTTCTCGGCATTAAAAAATCTTTGTAAACTAAATCACACGTGTATATGTTGACATTTAAGAGATATACAATCAAGAAAATCAAGAGCAATGGTGATATATATGCGGATTAGTCACCAAAAAACAAACACTTAAAAAATGGCTACAATTTAAGGAATGTGTTTAGTGACGATATCAAATTCCTAATTGATGGAGAAAGGTCTGGTGGCAGAAAAACTGCATTCAGGAGGTTGTCAAGTGTTTTCGTTCGACGATTCCATTCTTGGGTGGTTGGTTTGGCCCTTGTTCAAGTAATTCAAATCCTAGCCCGGTATATCCCATTTTAGTTTTACACCATTGTGAACCTTATGCCTTTTTACTCCCTGATCGAGGTTCCCGGCATTGAAAAATCTTCGTAAACTAAAACACACGTGTATATGTTGACAATTAAAAGATATACAGTCAAGAAAATCAAGAGCAATGGTGATATATATGCGGATTAGACACCAAAAAATAAACACTCAAAAAATGGCTACAATTTAAGGAATGTGTCTAGTGACGGCATCAGATTCCTAATTGATGAAGAGAGGTCTTGTCGCAAGAAAAGCTGCTTTCTTGAGGTTGTGAAGTGTTTTTGCTCGACGATTACGTTCTTGGGTGGGTGGTTTGGCCCTTGTTCATGTAACTCGAATCCTGGCCAGGTATATCCTATTTTAGTTTTACACCATTGTGAACCTTACGCCTTTTTTCCTCTCTAATCGAGGTTTTCGGCATTGAAAAATCTTCATAAACTAAATCACACGTGTATATGTTGACATTTAAGAGATATATAGTCAAGAAAATCAAGAGCAATGGTGATATATATGCGGATTAGACACCAAAAAATAAATACTCAAAAATGGCTACAATTTAAGGAATGTGTTTAGTGACGGCATCAGATTCCTAATTCATGGAGAAAGGTCTGGTGGCAAGAAAAGCTGCTTCCAGGAGGTTGTCAAGTGTTTTCGCTCGACGATTCTATTCTTGGGTGGTTGGTTTGGCCCTTGTTCATGTAACTTGAATCCTAACACGGTATATCCCATTTTAGTTTTACACCATTATGAACCTTACGCCTTTTTTACTCTCTGGTCGAGGTTCTCGGCATTTAAAAATCTTGGTAAACTAAATCACACGTTTATATGTTGTCATTTAAGAGATATACAGTCAAGAAAATCAAGAGCAATGGTGATATATATGTGGATTAGTCACCAAAAAATAAACACTCAAAAATGGCTACAATTTAAGGAATGTGTTTTGTGACGGCAACAGATTCTTGATTGATGGAGAAAGGTCTGGTGGCAAGAAAAGCTGCTTCCAGATGGTTGTCATGTGTTTTCGCTCGATGATTCCAATCTGGGGTGGTTGGTTTGGCCCTTGTTCCTGTAACTCGAATTCTATCCCGGTATATCCTATTTTAGTTTGTGAACCTTACGCCTTTTTTACTCTCTGATCGAGGTTCTCGGCATTGAAAAATCTTCGTAAACTAAATCACACATATACATGTCGACATTTAAGAGATATACAATCAAGAAAATCAAGGGCAATGGTGATATATATGCTGATTAGTCACCAAAAAATAAACACTCAAAAAATGGCTACAATTTAAGGAATGTGTTTAGTGACGGCATCAGATTCCTAATTGATGGAGAAAGGTCTCGTGGCAGGAAAAGCTGCTTCCAGGAGGATGTCAAGTGTTTTCGCTCGACGATTCCATTCTTGGGTGGTTGGTTTGGCCCTTGTTCATGTAATTCGAATCCTAACCCGATGTATCCCATTTAGTTTTACACCCTTGTGAACCTTACGCCTTTTTTACTCCCTGATCGAGGTTCTCGCCATTGAAAAATCTTCGTAAACTAAAGTACACGTGTATATGTTGACATATAAGAGATATAAAGTCAAGAAAATCAAGAGCAATGGTGATATATATGTGGATTAGTCACCAAAAAATAAACACTCAAAAATGGCTACAATTTAAGGAATGTGTTTTGTGACGGCAACATATTCTTGATTGATGGAGAAAGGTCTGGTGGCAAGAAAAGCTGCTTCCAGATGGTTGTCATGTGTTTTCGCTCGATGATTCCAATCTGGGGTGGTTGGTTTGGCCCTTGTTCCTGTAACTCGAATTCTATCCCGGTATATCCTATTTTAGTTTGTGAACCTTACGCCTTTTTTACTCTCTGATCGAGGTTCTCGGCATTGAAAAATCTTCGTAAACTAAATCACACATATACATGTCGACATTTAAGAGATATACAATCAAGAAAATCAAGAGCAATGGTGATATATATGCTGATTAGTCACCAAAAAATAAACACTCAAAAAATGGCTACAATTTAAGGAATGTGTTTAGTGACGGCATCAGATTCCTAATTGATGGAGAAAGGTCTCGTGGCTGGCAAAGCTGCTTCCAGGAGGATGTCAAGTGTTTTCGCTCGACGATTCCATTCTTGGGTGGTTGGTTTGGCCCTTGTTCATGTAATTCGAATCCTAACCCGATGTATCCCATTTAGTTTTACACCCTTGTGAACCTTACGCCTTTTTTACTCCCTGATCGAGGTTCTCGCCATTGAAAAATCTTCGTAAACTAAAGTACACGTGTATATGTTGACATATAAGAGATATAAAGTCATGAAAATCAAGAGCAGTGGTCATATATGTGCGGATTAGACACCAAAAAATAAACACTCAAAAAATGGCTATAATTTAAGGAATGTGTTTAGTGACGGCATCAGTTTCCTAATTGACGAAGAAAGGTCTGGTGGCATGAAAAGCGGCTTCCAGAAGGTTGTCAAGTGTTTTCGCTCGACGATTTCATTCCTGAGTGGTTGGTTTGGCCCTTGTTCCTGTAACTCGAATCTTAGCCCGGTATATCCCATTTTAGTTTTACACCATTGTGAACCTTACGCCTTTTTTACTCTCTGATCGAGGTTCTCGGCATTGAAAAATCTGCATAAACTAAATCACATGTGTATATGTTGATATTTAAGAGATATACAGTCAAGAAAATCAAGAGCAATGGTGATATATATGCGGGTTAGTCATCACTAAATAAACACTCAAAAATGGCTACAATTTAAGGAATGTTTTTAGTGACGGCATCAGATTCCTAATTGATGGAGAAAGGTCTGGTGGCAAGAAAAACTCCTTCCAGGAGGTTGTCAAGTGTTTTCGCTCGACGATTCCATTCTTGTGTGGTTGGTTTGGCCCTTGTTCATGTAACTAGAATCCAAGCCCGCTATATCTCATTATAGTTTTACACCATTGTGAATCTTACGCCTTTTTTACTCTCTGGTCGAGGTTTTTAGCATTGGAAAATCTTCATAAACAAAATCACACGGGTTTATGTTGACATTTAAGAGATATACAGTCAAGAAAATCAAGAGCAACGGTGATATATATGCGGATTAGACACCAAAAAATAAACACTCAAAAAATGGCTACAATTTAAGGAATGTATTTAGTGACGACAACGATTCCTAATTGATGGAGAAAGGTCTGGTGGCAAGAAAAGCTGCTTCCAGGAGGTTGTCAATTGTTTTCGCTCGACGATTCCATTTTTGGGTGGTTGGTTTGGCCCTTGTCCCTCTAACTCGAATCCTAACCCGGTATAACCCATTTTAGTTTGTGAACCTTACACCTTTTTTACTCTCTGATCGAGGTTCTCGGCATTGAAAAATCTTCGTAAACTAAATCATACGTGTACATGTTGACATTTAAGAGATATACAATCAAGAAAATCAAGAGCAATGATGATATATATGCGGATTAGACACCCAAAAAATAAACACTCAAAAAATGGCTACAATTTATGGAATGTGTTTAGTGACGGCATCAGATTCCTAATTGATGGAGAAAGGTCTTGCGGCAAGAAAAGCTGCTTCCAAGAGGTTGTCAAGTGTTTACGCTCGACGATTCTATTCTTGGGTGGTTGGTTTGGCCCTTGTTCTTGTAACTCGAATTCTAGCCTGGTATATCCAATTTTAGTTTTACACCATTGTGAACCTTACGCCTTTTTTACTCTCTGATCGAGGTTCTCGGCATTGAAAAATCTTCGTAAACTAAATCACACGTGCATATGTTGAGATTTAAGAGATATACAGTCAAGAAAATCAAGAGCAATGGTGATATATATGCAGATTAGACACCAAAAAATAAACATTCAAAAAATGGATGCAATTTAAGGAACGTGTTTAGTGACGGCATCAGATTCTTGATTGATGGAGAAAGGTCTGGGGGCGAGAAAAGCGGCTTCCAGGAGGTTGTCAAGTGTTTTCGCTTGACGATTCCATTCTTGGGTGGTTGGTTTGGCCCCTGTTCCTGTAACTCGAATCCTAGCCAGGTATATTCCATCTTAGTTTTACACCATTGTGAACCTTACGCCTTTTTTACTCTCTGATCGAGGTTCTCGGCATTGAAAAATCTTCCTAAACTAAATCACGCGTGCATATGTTGAGATTTAAGAGATATACAGTCAAGAAAATCAAGAGCAATGGTGATATATATGAGGATTAGACACCAAAAAATAAACATGCAAAAAATGGCTACAATTTAAGGAACGTGTTTAGTATCGGCATCAGAATCCTAATTGATGGAGAAAGGTCTGGTGGTAAGAAAAGCTGCTTCCAGGAGGTTGTAAAGTGTTTTCGCTCGACGATTCCATTCTTGGGTGGTTGGTTTGGCCCTTGTTCCTGTAACTCGAATCCTAGCCCGGTATATCCCATTTTTGTTTTACACCATTGTAACCTTACGCCTTTTTTACTCTCTGATCAGGTTCTCGGCATTGAAAAATCTTCGTAAACTAAATCACACGTGTATATATTGACATTTAAGAGATATACAGTCAAGAAAATCAAGAGCAATGGTGATATATATGCGGATTAGACACCAAAAAATAAACACTCAAAAAATGGCTACAACTTAAGGAATGTGTTAATTGACGGCATCAGATTTCTAATTGATGGAGAAAGGTCTGGTGGCAAGAAAAGCTGCTTTCAGGAGGTTGTCAAGTGTTTTCGCTCCACGATTCCATTCTTGGGTGGTTGGTTTGGCCCTTGTTCTTGTAACTCGAATCCTAGCCCGGTATATCCCATTTTAGTTTTTCACCATTGTGAACTTTACGCCTTTTTTATTCTATGATTGAGGTTCTCGGCATTGAAAAATCTTCGTAAACTAAATCCCACGTGTATATGTTGACAATTAAGAGATATACAGTCAAGAAAATCAAGAGCAATGGTGATATATATGCGGATTAGACACCAAAAAAAACACTTAAAAAATGGCTACAATTTAAGGAATATGTTTAGTGACGGCATCAGATTCCTAATTGATGGAGAAAGGTCTAGTGGCAAGAAAAGCTGCTTCCAGGAAGTTGTCAAGTGTTTTCGCTCAACGATTCCATTCTTGGGTGGTTGTTTTGGCCCTTGTTCTTGTAACTCGAATCCTAGCCCGGTATATGCCATTTTAGTTTTACACCATTGTCAACCTTACGCCTTTTTTACTCTCTGATCGAGGTTCTCGGCATTGAAAAATCTTCGTAAACTAAATCACACGTGTATATGTTGACATTTAAGAGATATACAGTCAAGAAAATCAAGAGAAATGGAGATATATATGCGGATTAGACACCAAAAAAATAAACACTCAAAAATGGCTACAATTTAAGGAATGTGTTTAGTAACAGCATCAGATTCCTAATTGATGGAGAAAGGTTTAGTGGTAAGAAAAGCTGCTTCCAGGAGGTCGTCAAGTGTTTTCGCTCGAGGATTCCATTCTTGGGCGGTTGGTTAGGCCCTTGTTCCTGTAGCTGGAATCCAAGCCGAGTATATCCCATTTTTGTTTTACACCATTATGAACCTTACGCCTTTTTTACTCTCTGATCGAGGTTCTCGACATTGAAAAATCTTCGAAAACGAAATCACACGTGTAGATGTTGACATTTAAGAGATATATTGTCAAGAAAATCAAGAGCAATGGTGATATATATGCGGATTAGACACCAAAAAATAAACACTCAAAAATGGCTACAATTTAGGGAATGTGTTTAGTGACGGCATCAGATTCTTTATTGATGGAGAAAGGTCTAGTGGCAAGAAAAGCTGCTTCCAAGAGGTTGTCAAGTGTTTTCACTCGACGAGTCCATTCTCGTGTGGTTGGTTTGGCCCTTGTTCCTGTAACTCGAATCCTAGTCCAGTATATCCCATTTTAGTTTTCCACCATTGGAAAACTTACGCCTTTTTTACTCTCTGATTGATGTTCTCGGCATTGAAAAATCTTCGTAAACTAAATCACACGTGCATGTGTTGACATTGAAGAGATATATACAGTCAAGAAACTCAAGAGCAATGGTGATATATATGCATTTTAGACACCAAAAAATAAACATTCAAAAAATGGCTACAATTTAAGGAACGTGTTTAGTGACGGCATCAGATTCCAAGAAAAGCTGCTCCCAGGAGGTTGTAAAGTGTTTTCACTCAACGATTCCATTCTTGGGTGGTTGGTTTGGCCCTTGTTCCAGTAACTCGAATCCTAGTCCGGTATATCCCATTTTAGTTTTACACCATTGTGAACCTTACGCCTTTTTTACTCTCTGATCAGGTTCTCGGCATTGAAAAATCTTCGTAAACTAAATCTAACGTGTATATATTGACATTTAAGAGATATACAGTCAAGAAAATTAAGAGCAATGGTGATATATATGCGGATTAGTCAACAAAAAATAAACACTCAAAAAATGGCTACAATTTAAGGAATGAGTTTAGTGACGGCATCAAATTCCTAATTGATGGAGAAAGGTCTAGTGGCAAGAAAAGCTGCTTCCAGGAGGTTGTCAAGTGTTTTTGCTCGACGATTCCATTCTTGGGTGGTTGGTTTGGCCCTTGTTCTTGTATCTCGAATCCTAGCCCAGTATATCCCATTTTAGCTTTTCACCATTGTGAACTTTACGCCTTTTTTACTCTCTGATTGAGGTAAACTAAATCCCACGTGTATATGTTGACATTTAAGAGATATACAGTCAAGAAAATCAAGAGCAATGGTGATATTTATGCGGATTAGACATCAAAAAATAAACACTAAAAAATGGCTACAATTTAAGGAATATCTTTAGTGACGGCAACAGATTCCTAATTGATGGAGAAAGGTCTAGTGGCAAGAAAAGCTGCTTCCAGGAGGTTGTCAAGTATTTTCGCTCAACGATTCCATTCTTGGTTGTTGGTTTGGCCCTTGTTCCTGTAACTCGAATTCTAGCCCGGTATATCCCATTTTAGTTTTACACCATTGTCAACCTTACGACGTTTTTACTCTCTGATTGAGGTTCTCGGCATTGAAAAATCTTCCTAAACTAAATCACACGTGTATATGTTGACATTTAAGAGATATACAGTCAAGAAAATCAAGAGCAATGGTGATATATATGCGGATTTGACACCAAAAAAAATAAACACTCAAAAAATGTCTACAATTTAAGGAATGTGTTTAGTGACGGAATCAGATTCCTAATTGATGAAGAGATGTTTGGTGGCAAGAAAAGCTGCTTCCAGGAGGTTGTCAAGTGTTTCCTGCACTCTTGGACCTATTCCAAAGACAAAGATCTGGTGTGATCTTCACATATACCCTATAAGGTATATTCTAAAGAAGGTTCTCAACAACCATCTAGTCTTTACTACTTTTATATTGCCTTCTTCTTCATTTTCTCCTCAAAACCTCCATTAAAGCTTGAAATCACCATATTTTCAAGCTTTATTGTGATATTTGTTAGGTTTTTATTCAAGGAATCTTATCAAAAATAAGTTTGATAACACTGTTTTAAGTGATTTCTTCTTAGAAAAGCTTCAAAAGTCAGAAAAATAATTTTAAGCTCCAAGATTCCTTGTTTCAAAAAATCTGCAGAGAGGTGGCCACGGGGCCGTGCTCAGCGTCACGGCACCGGACCCGGTTTGACCCGTTTCCGGAGCCGCGGGACAGAAATCCTGCGGTATTTTAAATTTTAGGCGACAGCGGAAGTCTTGTAAAACACAGGATCTTTCAATAATTTAAACTGCCCGTTTTATAACTTAAGGGATAAATTCCCGAAATTTACAATAATGTGATTTCTCCGGGAAATCTTTATTTTCAAAACATGTTTCTTTTATTTATTTACACTGAGCCACTTTTCTAAGCTGGGAGTGCTTCACGGCACTTCTCTTTCTTTGCTCACAACATATCACCTGAAACATGTTTGAAAAAGTTTTGTCAGCGGGGAAATACTGAGTGAATCATTCATTTTACTAACACGACCCATTAGTTATAATTTACAGTATTAAGAGCGATTACAATGTATCTGATATCAAACCAACTACCCACGGTACTTTACCACTCGACCCATTGGCCCACCTGTCCAATGGTGTCTGTGATTATGGTCATATCACCCATTGGCTGCCCAAATGTTGAAGATTATCAAGTAATGTATACAAAACCCCACATACCGGCTGTAACTTGGTGATTACAAAGACTTAATCCCTGTAATTATAACTTTGAAAATAACTTGGAGTTTTGTAAAACAATTGATAAAAAGAGAATGACTCACATTGCAGATTTTACGAGCAGAGTTTAAGCCTTACTGATTTGCCTGTGATTGACCTAATTTAATTAACAATGTACACACAAACGGGTTAGTAACTAATACAGCAGTTACGTCAATTCACGAGATCAAACCCTCACATCGATTAACAAGTGCGATACTTAATAATTCAATCGGATTCACAACGAATAACAGAGCATAGTCCGAATTCGAACAGCACTCAAATATTCAAGTCGAAATCACAATGAATAACAAAGTATCATCTCAATTTGAGCAGCACTCAGACAATCGTTGGATAGTTATAATCGATCGGACGTTGAATCGTAATAGCGATCGAGTTATTACCCTGATTGCGGCAGCACCTCGTGATCGTGTGTGTGTTTATTGTAGTATTACAGCCTTAACTCGACGTACAGACAGCAACTTTACGTCGTTTTCATTTCTCAGTTCAAGTCCCAAGGTCGGCTATTTATAGCAATTTTTGAGACTCGCTTACGGACCGTAAACCCTTTCCCTTGCGGTCCGTAAGCTAAGCAGTCTAATTCATAGGCTGCCTAGGCTCGGGACTAGCTTTGGTGATTCAACAATTGGGCCAATCAGAACATAGCAACGTTTAATTTAGATAATTATTCAACTAGGGTTTGCCCCCCTTGAGTTTTAGGGGCCCTGATCCTGTTTCCGATTGTTCTGAAAATTTTAGGGCCAATGCAGAATTACTTGGGTGTCTCAATTAGGGTTTTCTTATTGACTAATTATCGTCCTAATTATTGATTTTAGTGACAGTTGTTACATCCTCCCCACCTTGAGAAAAATCTCGTCCTCGAGATTTACTGAAATAGATGAGGGTATTTTCGCTTCATCTCTGATTCCAGTTCCCAAGTGTACTCTGGTCCTCTTCTGGATTCCCATTTGACTTTCACTAGCACTAGTCGTTTGTGTTTGAGAAACTTAATCTTCCGATCTTCTATTTGTAAGGGTTTCTCTACGAATTTCAGCTTTTCATTTACCTTTATATCTTGAAGAGGTACTACCAGGGATTCGTCTGATAGACATTTCTTGAGATTTGATACATGAAACACATCATGTATTCCAGCTAATTCTTCTGGTAGTTGTAAACGATAAGCTACTGGTCCTATTCGTTGGATCACTGGGAATGGTCCAACATATCTTGGACTCAGTTTTCCTTTCTTACCAAATCGTACCACTCCTTTCCAAGGAGAAACTTTCAAGAGTACTTTGTCTCCTACCTGAAATTCTAGTGGCTTGCGGCGATTGTCTGCATAGCTCTTTTGACGATCTCTAGCAGTCTTCAGTCTTTCCTTGATTTGCGATATCTTGTCAGTGGTTTCTTACACAATCTCTGGTCCTGATAATTGACATTCTCCTATTTCTGCCCAACAAACGGGAGTTCTGCACTTGCGTCCATACAGTGCTTCGAATGGAGCAGCTTCGATGCTTGAATGATAACTATTGTTATAGGAGAATTCAATTAATGGTAAATGGTTATCCCAATTACCACCAAAGTCAATTACACATGCTCGGAGCATGTCTTCCATTGTTTGTATCGTCCTTTCACTTTGTCCGTCCGTTTGAGGATGATATGCAGAACTTAAATTGTAACACCCTGCTTATTTGTACTTTCCATTTATAGCAAGTCTTGTTCGCATTTCTATTTTGGAAGCTTGTTCCTTTTGTATTTCGTATTTCGTTTCAAACCATTGTAAATCCGAGACTTCGATCGTAATGAAATTCGATTTTTTTTATACATGCTTATACGTGTCGCAATACTTGGGTTATACGTTACCAATCTCGAACGTATACGCGTGACCGATACTCGACATACTGGTACTCATAACTTATACATGCTTGTTAACTATTAGATACGTGGTTAATAATAATAATAATAATAATAATAATAATAATAATAATAATAATAATAATAATAATAATAATAGTCCTACTAATATTATAGTAATAGTAATAATAATATGTTAATAATAATAATAATAATGATAATAATAATAATATTACTATAATGAAAATAATAAAAGGACAACAACTTTTACGTTGATGTTGTTGATTGTTACTATTAAGAAAAAAAATATATATATATATGTATAATACTAATGGATAGCAGCGATCGGAAGTAAGCAGCCACAATTAACTTCTTTTGTTCCATTAAACCTTCAACTATCTTGCATATTTGACTTATTTCACATAAAATCAATGTTGCATATCTTAAATATTTAATGGGAATAACAAATATATGTATTAGATTGACAAAAAAAAATAGGAAAGAAAATGTTTAAGGGCTGTTGACTTTCCGGCCGCAACTATATGTTGTGAAAAATTCTTTTTTTTATTGTTTCATCCACCAACTAAACCTATTAATTGCAATCAAACTTAACCCTAATTCTCCCCCCTATAAATACAACTTAATCTCAGCCTCCTTACCACTTTACAAACTCAAATCTCACTCTCAAAACTCTCTCAAACTCCCTAAAATTCGCAGCTATAATCAGAATTTCGGACAGATTCAGCAAGCTTCACTAAAGTGAGCATAACTCACTCAATACTTGTCCGATTTAGTCCATTCTTTTTCCTATGTGCTTGGATCGACCTTACCTTCGATTCCATGGGTTTTTCACAGTAAATAAGTCCCTGGAACTCTGGCAAAAAGGCTCCAAAGTTCACTGTTCATTTATGATTTCATCTATCCTTCACTAAACTTGTTCAACTTGAGTCTAACTCATCTCAAACCTATGTCCTTATGCTTATAACCACTTCTATGGTTAGTTAGGCTTAAAAACAAGGTTGAGACATACAAAATCAGAGGTTAAACCTCAAATAAATTCTGTTTTGATTAGGGTTTTAACCCACAAATCATGTTCAAGTTTCAAACTTGATATAGGAGTGATTATGGAACAACTTGGGTTTTTCCAACATAAAATCCCCACATGATTTGATGATTTCTCATAGCATAGATTGTTTACATTATTGTATTAATCTTAGTTCATGACCCTCCTTGTTTGTTGTTACAACAAGTGTAGTGGTGAACATATACGAGGTGCCTAAATGGAAGCTTGTTCTTCCTACCTCCTACATGATTTCTATGACACACCTTGAGGTACCTAAATGAAGATGTAATCTTCTACCTCATACTTGAAATACTTGAACATTTGGACTTAATAATATACTATACAACCTAAATAATATCTATGTACACTCGAACCTTTGATGTTGAAATCATGTTCATTTGTCAAAGTAGTAGAACATCATCTAAGGACCTAAACCTTGTTATGATTCTTATGGGTGTTCAACTCATGAAATCATTAAAACCCTTGTGGTTACCAAGTTTCATACAAGTGGTATGTGTGAAGATGATTAGTTTGATATAATATTTTCATGTCGCTTTAGTTTCGAATCCTTAATCTTCCGATTTCCCCAAACTCATACACTTTGTTCCTTTGTGTAGAAGGACAAGGTGCTCCAACTAGCTAATCCAACAACCAACTTACTCTCGGATTCCCAAGTTCAAGACTTGCAAAACCGTGAGTACACTCGACCCATTTACATTTTAAACCACTTTTGGGTTGTAACATGTTACCATACAAAATTACACTTACACACACATAAACATGCTTTATGAACTCAATCCGTTATACATGCTACTTGTTATGCTAGATAATACATGCTTTATGCCATTACTATGTTATACCCTCGCTTAACAATTATAGCGCTATAGGAGTAGCACACCACCCGATGGGGGATTGTTATGTCATTATACTATACGGTCTCGTCACTTTTGTGGCGAGGGATGCTAAATACTAGTGGACACTTTGGGTTTAGACGTAATAATATGCATGCTAATTACCTTGCTTACAAATTGCCATGTGGATTCGAGTAAAATGCTTTATACTTATGTTATACTATTTAAACCTTGTGTACTCGCCTTTGCTTTTGCATTGAATTTTATTTTAACATGTTACAGGTTGATGATGATGATGCTATGAAATGAAGTAGCAATGATGCCTAGATACACATATAGACGTTTAGGTTTAAATGTTGTATCAATTTTGATTATGTTGTTATGTATTTCTTTTGAACTTGTTATTTGAATTTCCTTGTATTGTTGACAAATTAAATTATGAAATGAAATCGGTTTATTAAATATTGACACAAATAGTGTTATGAAGTCTCTAGCAATCTTCACACTTCGTCTCATCCCGATGTTTCCGCCATTGGTTGGGGTGTGACATAAATTGAGTCGAGTTCCCATTGCCTCCTGGAAACTTGTCCAGAAACGGGAAGGGAAACGACTATCTCTATCTGATACAATGGAGAGTGGGACTCCATGTAAGGATACTACTTCATCTACATACAACTTGGCTAACCTTTCCATGCTAAAGGTTTCCTTCATTGGTAGAAAATGAGCTGATTTGGTTAATCGATCCACAATTACCCAAATAGCATCATTACCTTTTCTGGTTTTGGGTAACTTAGTAACAAAGTCCATTGTTATGAGTTCCCATTTCCATAGAGGCAATTCTAACTGTTGTAGTAGTCCTGAAGGTTTCTGGTGTTCGGCCTTAACTTGCGAACAAGTAAGACAGTTGGTTACATATTCAGCTATGTCCTTTTTCATTCCTATCCACCAGAAATTATTTCTTAAATCTTGGTACATCTTATTGTTTCCTGGATGTACAGTATACCTAGATTTATCAGCTTCTTCTAGAATTTTATTTCTTAATTCTCCCTGCTTCGGTATCCAAATTCGTTTCTTGTGGAATCTCCAAATTCCATCTTTTCCTTGTTCTAGTTCCTTTAGGTAACCTTTCATTCCTTCGGCATCGTCCTTGATTGCCGTTCCCTGAACTTTCTTCAATTGTTCCATTAAATCTAATTGTACATTTAACCTAAGAGCACGGACTCGTTTTTGCTTTTCATGATACTTACGACTTAAGGCATCCGCGACTACGTTTGCCCTTCCTTCGTGATATTGAATATCACAGTCGTAATCACTTAGGATTTCCATCCACCTTCTTTGCCTCATGTTTAGCTCTTTTTGCCCAAATATATATCTTAAACTTTTATGATCTGTATAGATAGTAAACTTACTTCCGTACAGATAATGTCTCCAAATCTTAAGGGAAAAAATTATGGCTCCTAGCTCTAGGTCATGAGTTGTATAATTTTCCTCGTGCTTTTTCAACTGTCTAGAGGCATACGCAATTACCTTTTTGCGTTGCATCAACACACATCCATATCCTAATTTTGAAGCATCACAGTATACTTCAAAATCTCCGGTTCCTTTGGGAAAAGCTAAGATTGGAGCGTTCGTCAATTTGTGCTTTAGAATCCTAAAAGCTTCCTCTTGTCTAGGTCCCCATTCAAACTTAACTGCCTTACAGGTTAGCTTAGTTAAAGGTACAACTATCTTAGAGAAGTCTTTAATAAATCGTCTATAGTATCCAGCTAATCCTAGAAAACTTCTAACTTCGATAGCCGTTCGTGGAACCTTCCAGTTAGTAATTGCTTCTATTTTAGCAGGATCTACGTGAATTCCTTCGTGATTCACCATATGACCTAAAAATTGTACTTCCTGCAGCCAGAATTCACACTTCGAGAATTTGGCATAAAGCTTTTCCTTTCTTAACAAAGTTAAGAGTGCATGCAGGTGCTTACAATGTTCTTCCTGACTTTTAGAATAAATGAGTATATCGTCAATGAATACGATTACAAATTTATCCAAGTATGGTTTACAGATTCTATTCATCATGTCCATAAATGCGGCTGGAGCATTTGTTAATCCGAAGGGCATGACTGTAAACTCATAATGACCATACCTAGTTCTGAAAGCAGTTTTAGGTATGTCCTCCTCTTGTACTTTCAACTGGTGGTATCCGGATCTTAAATCTATTTTAGAGAAATACCTAGCTCCTTGTAATTGATCAAAAAGATCATCAATCCTAGGTAGTGGGTACCGATTCTTGATTGTAACCTTATTCAATTCCCTATAATCGATACACATTCTCATCGACCCATCTTTCTTTTTCACAAACAACACTGGTGCACCCCAAGGGGATGAACTAGGTTGTATAAATCCTTTGCTTAGTAATTCATCTAACTGCTTTTTTAATTCTAGCATTTCAGTAGGTGCTAATCGATAAGGTGCCTTAGCTATTGGTGTAGTACCTGGAATTAGATGAATTCTAAACTCTACTTCCCTATCTGGTGGTAACCCAGGTAATTCTTCTGGAAAGACATCTGGATATTCTGACACTATAGGAATGTCCTGGAGTTCCTTACTTTTAGTGTTAATGATTACAGAAATCATATACACCATTTCTTGTTTCCTTGAATAACTAGCCAATTTCATTACTGAAATGAATTTTAATGGCTTCCGAGGTCTATCTCCTGTAATTAAGATTACTTCTCCTGTGGGGGTACGGATTTCTACGGAATTCTTATCACACAGGATTAGAGCATGGTTGGTGACTAACCAATCCATTCCTAATACTACATCGAATCCGGCTAAATTCATAGGTAACAGGTTTGCAGAAAACTTATGGCCTAACAGTTCTATCTTTTCTTCTTGCAAAACTTTGTCTATGTTGACAGAATTTCCATCTGCCGTTTCGACTGTAAAAATCTGCCTAAGGGTAGTTAAAGGTAGGTTAAGAGCTTGGCAGAATGAAGTATTAATGAAACTTTGGTTTGCACCAGAGTCAAATAATACTTTTGCATAGACGTTATGTACTAAGAACGTACCCGCTATCACATCTGGAATGAGTTCGGCTTCTTGAGTGGTCAGTTGGAATGTGCGAACATTCTTCTTAGTTTCCCCTTCAGCTTGCTTGCCTTTATTATCTGCGGCTTCAACCAATTTAGGGCATTCTGTTTTGTAATGTCCGGTTTCTCCACAGTTATAGCAGACTATGGCTTTCTTTTTGCAGTTATCCTCACTATGTCTTACTGATTTGCAAAAATTGCAGGTTATATTGCATCTTCCAAAATGCTTTCTCTTGCAATTTCTCCAGAATGGCGGGGTTGAGGATTGCCCTGTTCCTCTTCTTTTAAAGCGGTTATTATTACCCGTACAAAATCCCTGGGTAATCTTCTGAGCCAATTCCTTCTTTCGATCTTCTTCTCTTGTGCGCATCAGTTCATCGGTTAAGGTATTAGCTAACTCTACAGCATCGTCAATAGTGCATGGTCTTGCAGCTTTAACGATGTTACGGATTTCTCCGATTAATCCCCAAATATAACGGGAAATGAGTACCGGTTCTTGCGAAGCCAGGTTAGGTACCACTCTCGCATATTCGAAGAATGTCGAAGTATATCCTCGACAATCTACGCCTATCATACGATGACTCAGGAACTTGTTTGCCATTTGTTCCTTTTCGTATTCGGGGCAGAATTTTCTTTCAACAAGACTCTTAAATTCTTCCCAATTCATCGCATAGGCCACCCTTCTTCCTTTTGCTTGTAGCACTGCGTTCCACCATTCTAGCGCCCCTTCTTTGAACAGATTTGACGCATACATCACTTGATCTTTTTCAGCACATTTACTTATTGCAATTACTGCTTCGGTTTTCTCTAACCATCGCAGTGTTGCAGTTGCTCCTTCGTTACCTGCAAATTCTGCGGGTTTGCAAGCAAGAAATTCCTTGTATGTGCAACCAGGTGTTGCAGCTTTCATTTTCTTAGGGAGTGGAGCCTGTTGCGGATGGTTATCATGATTATCATGATTGCCGCCTCCATTTACACTATGGCTAAAATTATCTTCCTGAGTACGTTTACTAGGAATGATTTGTTGTGATTCAACAGGTTTCCTAGCAGCAGCCATGATTTCTGGAATAGCATTGGTTATCCCTTGAGTGATGATATTTTCAATATCTTGTCTAGTCATGTATTGGTTTTCCTGATTTTGCTCAGATTGATTCTCTTCATTAAGTGGTTCATTACTAGCGTTTTCCATCTGCTAATTCATATTGATAGGAATTATTAATATCTAATTATTGGTAATAAAATCAGCACAGATAAACACATAGATTATTACAACATACAAATATAACCAAAATTGTCGATGCCTCGACTTCTGTTTTGTTTTATATATTATATCTGCTTCAATACACACCTTTTATCTTACATTGTTTTATTGCCCATTTTACAGAGTTAGTTTTACTGTATTAGTTATAATACAAACAAACTTTTCTAACCCTCCCCACTATTCTTGGATCAACTGACAGTTCAGTAGTGACGTTCCCTTTCGTCATACTTCCAGGAAATCTGCTCCCTAATTTCCCTGATCCTATTCCTAGTGCCTATCAGTTCTTCACCAAACTGATGAAGTTCAGCCAGGTTTTCATAGCTCATTGGCGGATTGGGGACAGGTTCTGGATCAAACTGTGGGAGAAAACTATAGGGACTATTGACTATATTCTGGAATTGCCAGTCATTGGTCCACCATTCTTCTATTTGGCCTAATGGTCGTGTGTGGACCAGTGGGTCTGGAATCACGGGTTCTAGGTTTATTGGGAATTGGGCTGTGGCAGGGTAAGAAAAGAGATTATTGTTGACCGGTTCTATGACATCACAATTGGCCAGTAGACGGTCTATTTCGTCCTGGAATGTGATCTCCTCAGACTGTTTAGAGCTTTCTCCGATCTCTATTCCCTTTTGCTTTAGGTCTATCCCTATTTCTGTCCCTACTGGTTTGGAACTTTCTCCGGTTTCTATTTCCTTTCCCTTGCTCACACTTACAGGATTTTCTATTTTAGGGAGTCTCCTAGTTGCAGGTTTCCTTCTGCGCACTTTTCTCCACCCTACATATCTTCTCCTCTTTTTAGGTTTTTCTTTTTCCAGCGGTGGAGCTTGGAATTCCAGAGGTTCCTCTATGTCGGCAATGTAACCAGTGAAGTTATGGGAGACTTCAATTGGCACAGGATAGAGGTTGAGGTTCTGAAACGCCTCGGATAGCTCACTCATGCTGTGTAGCATATATATGCAAAAATGCACAAAATGCTAAGTTAAAACTTTGGAACAAAGTTTAACAAATAACATTTTTATTGCACACTAATTTGTACAACATAACAGCAAACAGAACACACTCAGATTTATTTATTTATTTACTGGGAAGTATTTATTTCTAGATTTAAAGTTTAAAGATTTGCATTTTCTGCTACGGTAGCGAGCAGATACAGATTTGCCCATTTTTCATCTAGGTTATTTTCCCCTGGTGGATTATTGCTAATTTCCTGAATCTCCGGGTTAAACCTCACTCTCTTAGTTTGGGGTTTCTTTTTCTCTTGACCCTTCCTAATAATCAAATTCCTTTTTTCCGGGGTAAGTGGATTTTCATAATTTGCCTTACGGACAAAGATTCCTTCCTCTAACTTGGTGGAAGATTTGGAGGAAGAGGTTCCCTGTTCTTTAGGTGTATTATCTAATTTGCGGTAGATAGCAGAAATCTTTTGTTTACCCATACTGTAATTTCAACAATTAATAAGTTAATGCACATATAGTCACAGAATGACAAATAAAATTTTCCTAATTGTTTTTCAATAGGCTTAAATCAATTAGAACAGTGAGCTTAATCAGTAAGCTTAAATAAGTGGCTCTGATACCACCTTATTTCTGTCACGGCCCCCGACACGGTTTGACCCGTTTCCGGAGCCGCGGGACAGAAATCCTGCGGTATTTTAAATTTTAGGCGACAGCGGAAGTCTTGTAAAACACAGGATCTTTCAATAATTTAAACTGCCCGTTTTATAACTTAAGGGATAAATTCCCGAAATTTACAATAATGTGATTTCTCCGGGAAATCTTTATTTTCAAAACATGTTTCTTTTATTTATTTACACTGAGCCACTTTTCTAAGCTGGGAGTGCTTCACGGCACTTCTCTTTCTTTGCTCACAACATATCACCTGAAACATGTTTGAAAAAGTTTTGTCAGCGGGGAAATACTGAGTGAATCATTCATTTTACTAACACGACCCATTAGTTATAATTTACAGTATTAAGAGCGATTACAATGTTTCTGATATCAAACCAACTACCCACGGTACTTTACCACTCGACCCATTGGCCCACCTGTCCAATGGTGTCTGTGATTATGGTCATATCACCCATTGGCTGCCCCAATGTTGAAGATTATCAAGTAATGTATACAAAACCCCACATACCGGCTGTAACTTGGTGATTACAAAGACTTAATCCCTGTAATTATAACTTTGAAAATAACTTGGAGTTTTGTAAAACAATTGATAAAAAGAGAATGACTCACATTGCAGATTTTACGAGCAGAGTTTAAGCCTTACTGATTTGCCTGTGATTGACCTAATTTAATTAACAATGTACACACAAACGGGTTAGTAACTAATACAGCAGTTACGTCAATTCACGAGATCAAACCCTCACATCGATTAACAAGTGCGATACTTAATAATTCAATCGGATTCACAACGAATAACAGAGCATAGTCCGAATTCGAACAGCACTCAAATATTCAAGTCGAAATCACAATGAATAACAAAGTATCATCTCAATTTGAGCAGCACTCAGACAATCGTTGGATAGTTATAATCGATCGGACGTTGAATCGTAATAGCGATCGAGTTATTACCCTGATTGCGGCAGCACCTCGTGATCGTGTGTGTGTTTATTGTAGTATTACAGCCTTAACTCGACGTACAGACAGCAACTTTACGTCGTTTTCATTTCTCAGTTCAAGTCCCAAGGTCGGCTATTTATAGCAATTTTTGAGACTCGCTTACGGACCGTAAACCCTTTCCCTTGCGGTCCGTAAGCTAAGCAGTCTAATTCATAGGCTGCCTAGGCTCGGGACTAGCTTTGGTGATTCAACAATTGGGCCAATCAGAACATAGCAACGTTTAATTTAGATAATTATTCAACTAGGGTTTGCCCCCCTTGAGTTTTAGGGGCCCTGATCCTGTTTCCGATTGTTCTGAAAATTTTAGGGCCAATGCAGAATTACTTGGGTGTCTCAATTAGGGTTTTCTTATTGACTAATTATCGTCCTAATTATTGATTTTAGTGACAGTTGTTACATCCTCCCCACTTTGAGAAAAATCTCGTCCTCGAGATTTACTGAAATAGATAAGGGTATTTTCGCTTCATCTCTGATTCCAGTTCCCAAGTGTACTCTGGTCCTCTTCTGGATTCCCATTTGACTTTCACTAGCACTAGTCGTTTGTGTTTGAGAAACTTAATCTTCCGGTCTTCTATTTGTAGCGGTTTCTCTACGAATTTCAGCTTTTCATTTACCTTTATATCTTGAAGAGGTACTACCAGGGATTCGTCTGATAGACATTTCTTGAGATTTGATACATGAAACACATCATGTATTCCAGCTAATTCTTCTGGTAGTTGTAAACGATAAGCTACTGGTCCTATTCGTTGGATCACTGGGAATGGTCCAACATATCTTGGACTCAGTTTTCCTTTCTTACCAAATCGTACCACTCCTTTCCAAGGAGAAACTTTCAAGAGTACTTTGTCTCCTACCTGAAATTCTAGTGGCTTGCGGCGATTGTCTGCATAGCTCTTTTGACGATCTCTAGCAGTCTTCAGTCTTTCCTTGATTTGCGATATCTTGTCAGTGGTTTCTTACACAATCTCTGGTCCTGATAATTGACTTTCTCCTATTTCTGCCCAACAAACGGGAGTTCTGCACTTGCGTCCATACAGTGCTTCGAATGGAGCAGCTTCGATGCTTGAATGATAACTATTGTTATAGGAGAATTCAATTAATGGTAAATGGTTATCCCAATTACCACCAAAGTCAATTACACATGCTCGGAGCATGTCTTCCATTGTTTGTATCGTCCTTTCACTTTGTCCGTCCGTTTGAGGATGATATGCAGTACTTAAATTGTAACACCCTGCTTATTTGTACTTTACATTTATAGCAAGTCTTGTTCGCATTTCTATTTTTGGAAGCTTGTTCCTTTTGTATTTCGTATTTCGTTTCAAACCGTTGTAAATCCGAAACTTCGATCGTAATGAAATTCGATTTTTTTATACATGCTTATACGTGTCGCAATACTTGGGTTATACGTTACCAATCTCGAACGTATACGCGTGACCGATACTCGACATACTGGTACTCATAACTTATACATGCTTGTTAACTATTAGATACGTGGTTAATCTTAATAATAATAATAATAATAATAATAATAATAATAATAATAATAATAATAATAATAATAATAATAATAGTCCTACTAATATTATAGTAATAGTAATAATAATATGTTAATAATAATAATAATAATAATAATAATAATAATAATATTACTATAATGAAAATAATAAAAGGACATCAACTTTTACGTTGATGTTGTTGATTGTTACTATTAAGAAAAAAAATATATATATGTATAATACTAATGGATAGCAGCGATCGGAAGTAAGCAGCCACAATTAACTTCTTTTGTTCCATTAAACCTTCAACTATCTTGCATATTTGACTTATTTCACATAAAATCAATGTTGCATATCTTAAATATTTAATGGGAATAACAAATATATGTATTAGATTGACAAAAAAAATAGGAAAGAAAATGTTTAAGGGCTGTTGACTTTCCGGCCGCAACTATATGTTGTGAAAAATTCTTTTTTTTATTGTTTCATCCACCAACTAAACCTATTAATTGCAATCAAACTTAACCCTAGAAAATAGCTTCCAAGAAATCAACCTTTTGCACCAAAGGTTGAATATTCTTGCAATGCCTCCTATAGAACCAATCTTCCCCCAAGAAGATTGGAACTTGGCACAAGAAGTTATTAACCCCACCGGATGGGATGACATCCCCGAGGAACCTCCTCTTGACGCCTTACAAGAGGCTCTGGTGGAAGTCACACCCCCCTCAAAATGAGGAAGACAATGAGCCCGCCTTCCTTCTCCCTATGGAGATAAAAGAATGGCTCAATGATGTGTGAGGGGCCCTTTCCGGAGAAGAAGTTCTACAAGCCTTTTTTTCAACCAAAAAAATTATTTTTTCGAAAATTTTGTTCTTAAAATAAAAGTATCTAGGCTAGGACTTCTTTGTGGTTTGAGATTTCTTGTATTTCATGACCTATTTATCCAGATTTATTTTATGCTTTATATTTTCTAGGAAATTATGTAATTCACTCTTGAATGAATGATAGTTTCTAAGTATTAAATGGTGTTTGGATGATGTTGTAATGGTTAAAACGCACATTAAATGGTAGAGGTTACCAAGGGAAAGAATAACCCACAACCCATGCACAAAAACAGAGCTTCCCGACAATTTTTCTTCATTACAGCAAGTTCAGCACGGGGCCGTGCTCAGCCCAACACGCCCCCGTGCCTGAGGATCTGCAGAAAATGCCCAGTTCAGATAACTGGACACGGGGCCGTGCTCACTGAACACGCCCCCGTTCCCAGCCTTCTATTTAACATGATACTGGCAATCTAACCACGGGGCCGTGCCCAGACCAACACGGGCCCATGCCCAGACACCCAGCAACAAAAATTTTGTTTTTAAACACCTTTTTGCACATTTAATCAACCTAAAAAACTTATTTTTGGGACACATTGAAGACAATGTGTAATTTAAGTGTGGGGGGATGCTAAAACCGTGAAATTTGCAAGTCCTAATAACAAGCCTTACACAAAACTCTATTGGAACCGCTAATCACCCCAATTTTTTTTTCAAAAACTTTTCAATTTTTGGGAATAACAAGTTCTAAAAAGGTTATATTTTTAAAAATTTACAACCGATAGCGTTCTGATAAAAAGAACCAACATAACAAAATTATGAAACGGCATGACAAATCTAGTTAAAATTTGATTGTATACTTGATCACATTATAAACCTATTCCCACAAAAAGTGAGTTTTGAGCCTTTAATGAGCATACAAGCATACATCTTTAAACTTAATGCTCATTTTTTATTTCTTGTGTGAATAGCCGCTTGGTTCTTACGACTCTAGAACTTGCCACGACGATACATTCCCGGTCCTTACCAACTTAAACCCAAGTAAGTAAATGATGGAGGCATTAGGACTAACCCAGTTTTCTTTTCAACACCATTACTTTTCATTTTCTTTTTCACCTACCCAAAGTCCCCCTAGATAACCCCTTTAAGCCTAAATCTTTTCATTTCAAAACCCACAAAACAAACACCCTTTACCCACCAAACCCTTTTTCATTTTAACCTTTCTTTTAGTAGAAAGCTCGATTGTCTTGTGACGTAAAAAAAATGAAGTCTAGCAATAAACAAACAAGTTCCTCAAAGAAACTTTGTTTGAAAATGCTTAGTTTGAATAAAAGTCACAAAAACAAAAATTTTACGACGACCAACGCTTTTTATGCTTTTAGCCCTTTTTACTAACCGCTAACCCAAAACCAACTACCTTTAACCCAAGACTAACCCTTCCCCAAAGTCCTCTTGATATTTACAAAGGTTTATAGTTAAAAAGGAGGAGGATTGATTACTTGGCAAGCATATGGTAGAAGTAAGTTCCATGCCGGTCTCGAGTGTTTCACAAAAATACATCTTCGGCCGAGTGTTGAGTGATCTCCCGTAAGGTATGTGAACTTGTATATAAATGGAATTTTAAAAAGGCATGTTGTGTCCAAATAAGTAATTTCCCTTATGAAACGTTCTAAATAAATCATAACGAATAGGATTTTAAATAGTATAAAAATAAAACCCAATAAAGATCTTGGATTCCTGACACTCAAGACAAGCCCAAAACTTCTCTTCTACCCATTCCATTTGGGTGTGTAAGCCACATAATAAAGAGTTTTGCTTGAGGACAAGCAAAGATTCAAGTGTGGGGGTATTTGATGTGTGTAAAATGCAACATATAAATTACATCAAATAAGGCATAAAACTAACCCTTTTTAGTACTAATGTTGAAAAAAGTGTGCTTTTGTCTTCCTTTTGTATTTTCAGGACCAAATGAGCTTAAATGAACAAAAGGAACAAATATGCAGCAAAATCTAACATAAATACGAAGAAAAGGAATAAACGTGGCATGCCCGGCCCCTCGACAGCATCTTCTCAAGCAAAAACAAGAAACAGAAGGCTGACCACGACCCGTGCCCAGCGAGCATGGGGCGTGGTCAGGTGTCTGCAAAAATGGACAAAGCTATGGAAGCTTCTATTCCCGACACGGGGGCGTGCCCAGCTCAGCACGGGGCGTGGTCAATGCTAAGATTCGCAGAATCTTGCAAATCTTGATAGTACAGATACGCTTCTACACACGGGCCCGTGCCCAGCGAACACAGGGGCGTGTGGAGCCTAATGCAGACAATTGCAATTATTAAGAAAGAGAAAGATGATGGCCACGGGGCCGTGGCCGGGCTTCTGTTCAGGCTATAAATAGGGGTGCTTGGTTCACTTCAAAGGCATCCCTTGGCAAACCACCTCTCTCTCACTTCACCACCACTACAACACCCACATCCACCACCATCATCCATCATCCACCTTAGAGTGTGTGTAGTAGTCTCGGGATCCAAGATTGATAGTAAGAGTTCTTGTCAATCAAAGGCCATGTTTGGCTAAGTCTCTTACATCACTTGGTGAAGACAAGCATTTAATGTAATACTTTTGATTTTTAATCTTTTTGCACTTTTTATTTGGTTTTGTATTAATGACTTTAATTACTAGTTTCTTATGTTGAAGGTGAAACTTCTTTATCATTTGTCCGTGGTGTCTTGGCATTACTTTACTATCTATATAAAGTAAAAGATTTTCACCATTCATATCTCTACGGTCTATATAGAGATATGTTGGCTACCTGGTCGGGGGTTAAGGGAATGGTTTAGTAAGGTTCTTGCCTTGTTCAGTGTATAGATCCTGCAAGGACCTGGGTCAAGCTTACTAGGACCTCCTTTAATACCCATTGGTATTGGATGGCGGGGGTGCGATTGGCTTGATCCCCTCATATGTAAACTACTATTAATACATTAAACCGGCTACTTGGGATTGTATCCCCGCTGACTCAAACCACTTAGCCGAGGGTAACGTCACCTTCAAAAGAGGGGCCTACCACTTTACGCATTAATAACTTAATTAATTATCTTTCAATATTCCGACCCTTTGGGATTGTATCCTTACTGACTCAAACCACTGGGTTGAGGGTAACGCCACCTTCAAAAGAGGGGCCTACTACTATAACTAAGATAATCTCTTAAAAAGTGCAAAAGTGCGGAAATCATCAAAGGTTACATTAAAGGCGAGTCGGATCCAAGTGATTCATCTTGTCTATCTGTTTTTATTTTATTTTTGTTTTCAGCATTTTAGTTTTTATTTTTCATGTTTAAAACCTTTTCTAAAAATTTTGATTTGATTAGACGTTGAGGATAAACCGGTACTAAAAGCTCTTGTGTCCTTGGACGACCTCGGTATCTTACCAACGTATACTACGCTCACGATGGGTGCACTTGCCCATATGTGTGTTTAGTGTTAGTAAAATATCGTGTTTTATAAATTTAAAACTTGACTAATGTGTAAAATGTGCTTAAATTATCAAAAAAAAACATATAACACATGACACGCATCAGTGCTGTTAGACACCTAACGTTACATGCAAAACCAAGCAAAACTCTGTCGTTTTGATTAAAAATCTATACCTTATATTATAACAAAACATTCTTATGCCACTTGGCATAATCTTAAACCAGCTTTGCCACTTGGCATAGTCTTAAACCAATTTTTGCCACCTGGCACTCAAATACCACTCCCTCAAGCAATTGGGTTAAGAAATGAAAAGGTTTAGTCTCAAATGGGTTAACTAGGGGGATTTTGGGTAGGTGGTAAAAAAAAAGAAAGATAATGGTGTTGAAATAAAAAAATGTTAGTCCTAATGCCTCCATCATTTACTTACTTGGGTTTAAGTTGGTAAGGACCGGGAATGTATTGTCATGGCAAGTTCTAGAGTCGTAAGAACCCAGCGGCTATTCACACAAGAAACGAAAAATGAGCATTTAATTTAAATATGTGTATTTGTATGCTCAATAAGGGCTCAAAACTCACTTTTTGTGGGAATGGGTTTTTATGTGATCAAGTATATATAATCAAATTTTAACTAGATTTGTCATGTCGTTTCATAATTTTCTTATGTTGGTTCTTTTTATCACGACACTATCAGTTGTAAATTTGTAAAAATATAACCTTTTTAGAACTTGAAATTCCAAATTAAACCAAAACAAGTAAAAAAATGAAAAGTTTTTGAAAAAAAATTGGGGTGTTTAGCGGTTCCAATAGAGTTTTGTGTAAGGCTTGTAATTAGAACTTGCAAAATTCAAGGTTTTAGCATCCTCCCTCCCCCCCCCCCCCACACTTAAATTACACATTGTCCTCAATGTGTCCCAAAAATAAGTTTTTAGGTTGATTGAATGTGTAAAAAGTGTGTTAAGAAACAATTTTTATGTTACTGGGCATCTGGACACGGGCCCGTGGTGTCCAGGCACGGCCCCGTGTTCAGGTTTCCAGTAACAGAAATCATTAAAAAGAAACAGAAGCCTGGGCATGGGGGCGTGTTCAGCGAACACGCCCCGTGTCCAGTTACCTGAACTGGGCGATTTTCTGCAGATGGTTCAGCACGGGGCCGTGTTGGCTGGACACGGCCCGTGCCGAACTTGTAATGAAGAAAATTTAACGGGAGGCTCTGTTTTTGTGCATGGGGTGCTGGTTCAAGTTTCCCTTGGTATCCTTCACCATCCCGAGTGTGTTTTACCCATCACAACATTATCCAAACACCAATTTAATTAAACCATCATTTCATTAAAACTAACACATTACATAGGGTCCTAGAAAATTAAAAACAAAGCAGAAAAATAAAAACTAAGAGTCCTAAGATATATAGGTCAAGTGATACATAAAATCATCCTAAGGAGTTCTACTTTTTGTAGGATCGAGTATGATCTCACTGAGGAGTCAATCTAAGCTAGAGCCTGCTAAAAATGTGGCGGAAACACATTCAAGCATGATACTAAGATGTACGGTACAGAAATGAGTAGAAAACAGACAGGTCTTCACTTTAAACACTTTTACTTTCACTTGATAACGATTGCCAGAAGGTCAACAGTTCGACGTACAATCCATGACAACGTTACAAATGAAAACTACACAGGGGTATATATAGTAGACTGGAACCGCTTATGTGACATGTCCACATAAGCGATCCAGCTTGGCTCGCTTTTGTGGACAAGTGTCACAAAAGCGGTCCAGCATACAAACTTTCGTATAATTACATTTTCAACCCCTGAACTATTACACAATAACCTATCTAGACCATATACGTTAATCTAACTTTACAAAGACGCAGGCTTTAGACATTATGCACCAACAAACTCCCCCTTGGATGAAGCCGCAGTCTTTGTCTAGAATATTGGTCTTCAGGTAGCTGCTTTGTAACTTTCTTCACGCCCTTTAGGCTTCCTGCTCAGAGCAACTCTGATCTTCTCACGCTTTTGCTTCTCAGCCTTCTCTTCTTCCTGTTGTTTCATCAAAAACTTTCCTCTTTTCTCTTCCATCCTGCGATTTTCTCGTTCACGTTCACGTTTAGCTTTCATCTTCATCTTTTCATCCAATACCCACCAAGACGACTTCCACTTGTTTTCGGAATTAATTCCTTTTTGAAAACACAGAGATACCACACGCTGGAACTGTTGAGCTTGATCTATATCTTCTGCTTTATAACGTATCTTGTTAATAAACAAGCATTCGATGTCTTTTGCCGAACAATTCACCAGCCACATCGGATCATAGATACGAATATATCTCAACTCATTACCAGCTCTGTATGTGATGATAGCTTCAGTTGTAAGACAGCTATACACCCAATCAATAAACCCTTTGTAAAAATCTTGTTCCATTTCAGGCATAGGAATCGTCGTCATGGTTCTTGGAGGCTTTACCTTCAGAATAGTTTCATGTACACCAGTTTCAGGATCTATTCTTTCAACTCTTCGTGGACGATGAGGTTTCCATTTCAGATAACCTCTGAGATTCTCGTATTTGATATATCCCCACATTGCTTTATCATTCTGTCTCACCTCATATTCCAATGTTCTCACCTGAGATAACTCATCTATATCCCACCAAGGTAATGACATGATGTCATATAAGCGTTTAAAGTACTGGACACCAAATTCTCTTCTGACTGCATAGGCGTTGACCTGAGGAAGAAAACCCCAACTGATAATATCGCCAAGAGAAATAGATCTATCACGTTGAAAAAACTTCAAAGGTCTCTTGAACTTTCTTTCATGACCGTCTTTAAACCATTTTGAATGATCTTCTTTTTCAACATTTGATTGCTTCACTTGTTCAGCTTCTTTTCTCAAACATTCGAACACATTTTCATTTACAGCTTCAGTCACTTTTTGACGTAACTCATTTCTGTTTTCAGCTGCGAAAAACTCCATTAACGTTGGAAGTTTTAATGTATCTTCAGAGACGTCATCATTATCAGAACAATCCTCTACTTCAACCCTATCATACTGATCTGCATCCTCACATAGTTATACTTGTAATCTTTCTGTTTATTGATGTCAAAAGATTCCAGATCAGCTTCAAGATCAATTGGATTCTCAGGGTTTACATCATTTAACATCTCCCTATATACATCTAGACATAAGAACAGGGGTTCGTGATGCTCTACAATCTGATTCTTGCTCGACTCCCCCTTTTCCCCAGCTTCACCACTTTCCTCATTTACTGTGTTGTTCAGCAAGTCTTCAACGACTTTTTCTTTTACATCTTCAGTAACTCTCACACCAGATCCTCCTGCAGCGTCATCATCATCATCACCTTTTGAACTATGACTGCTTGCAGAATAAACAAACTCTTCCTCATCATCATCTTCATCATCCTCTTCTTCTTCGTCACCAATTAGCTTTGGCGATTTAACTTCTTCTTCAGTTATTATTGGAACAGAGGATATAGGCACTGGATTATCAACCACCATTGAAGGCACAATCGACATAACAGAACTTCCTTCAACAGCTTTACCTTTTTCTTTCATTTGTCTTTCAACTTCTGCTTTACGTTCAGCACGAAGATCATCCAACTTCAATTCTTCATACTTCTGTTCCACAGACGTCTCCAACATACTTTCCACAACCCTATTCAGCATGTAAAACTTATGTTCATGTAGTGCTTTAGCAGCCATAAGTTCTTTGTTCTTCAATTTATAGTACTCGTTCTCACTTTCCCGACGACTCTTCTCCTCTTCTAACTCAGACACTCGAACTTTCAAAACATCAATTTCTGTCTGATCAACTTCAATCTTCAACTCCATCACTTTAATTTCACCTTCTAATCTCTGCACCTTTCCAGCAAGAAACTTTTCTCTTTCAGAAATTCTTTCACATTCATCTTCCAATCTTTTGTTTTCTGCTATCATCTCATCAATTCTCTTTTCCAACTTTAATACTTGAGAATTGTTTGCAAAATCAAAATCAACATCCAGCAGATTATCATGTGGTATTTCAAGACCTCTACTTGAAGAACCATGTTGTGTTTGAGCAAAAGGAGGTGTACCAAAAAGATTTTGTGAAGAGTAATATTGTTGATGTGGAGGTGGTGATGGTGGAAACAAAGGAGATGGTTGTCGTTGTGGAGTAGGTTGTCTGGGTGGTGTTGAATGTGATGGAGGAGTAGGTTGTTTTGGTGATTGTTGTGGTGTTGGTTGTCTAGGTGGTGATTGATGGATTGGAGATTGTGGAGGTGTAGGTTGTTGTGGAAGTGTAGGTTGACGAGGAGGTGAATGCAAGATCTTTTGAGGACCTTTTGATACTCTAATCTTTGACACACTCTTCTTTCGACCAACAGCTTTTCTTTTAATTCTTGAAGTAGACTTGGAAGCTGAAACATGTTCCGGAGAAGGCATATACGGTTCATCCTCCTTTTCTGCTCTCTTCCTCTTCCTTAACAACTTTTCTTTCTCCAACTCCTCTCTCATTCGTTTTTCACTTTCTCTTGTATCGATCATCTCAAAATCAGACATACTAGATGAACTAGTCGTGTCTTTGTCTACATCGTCACCTTCAATATCTTCTACTACCTTCTTTTTCTGAATCTCTGACGTAACTGTATGCACAACATCATCAACAAAATCAGGGTTAGATGTGAACGTATCTACGTTGATTTCTATATTCTGAACCATTTCTTGTTCTTTTTCAATGTTTGCAGCAACATCTTCGTCAGATTCATCTATCAACATTGTCTGAGCCTGTTTCTTTCCTTTCTTCTTTGACTTTGACGACGAACCTTCACCCTCAGCTACAGGAGTCGCAAGTCTTCGTCTTCGTCCCGACTCTTTCACAAACCATTCATTCTTGATTGGTTTGAAATCTTGAATGATTTTCAATTCAACAACGTACATTGCTTCTTTCTTTTCCTTTTCATTTCTCCAGTCTTGATGATTTACTGGATCAGGATCCACATAACTTGCATCTTTAAGTAATCCGAAGTTTTCAATCACCAACTCCGGTTCTGGATGATGAGGATGGTACTTGATCAAGTTCTTCAAAGAGAAGTTAGACATATGTGACTGAACAAGAAGATCATCTTTAATGTCTCTGTCAATACCAGGATACGCACGATCTATCATCATTTGAACAAAGCGTGGATACTTCCAAACTCTAGCTTTTGAAGTTATATTTTCCGCCATGTAATGAAACACGATGTGCGAGAAGTTATATTTCTTGTTTAACACCAAAGCAGTTAACATATTCATCTGATAATCCCTCATTTGATCATAACTTCCCTTTGTGTGACTCAGGGAAATCAGAATACAATGTATCAGAAACTTGAACGACTTCTGGAATTTAGACTTCAAATAATTTCCAGTATTCAGCGTGCTTCTATAACCCAATCTCAGCATACACCCTTTCACCATCTTCTCTGGAAATCTTGTCGGATAATTGGCTTCATCAGGAAAATTCATAACTTCTCTAACCAATGCTTCGGTCACCAGAATAGTCTCTATCTTTCCATTTACTTCCACTTCCGCTGAAATCACCTTATTGGCATCATCATATTGTGCACTGTTCCAGAATCTGCTGATATGTGATCGATACAATGGCCTCTGTTCTGTCATGGCTTTCGTTACGGGAATGCGATCCATATAGCTCAGAATACTGCTAACTTCAGAAAGCAGTGGACATTTCTTCACATCCAAATCCACACAACTGTTATGGACTGGATCAAACAACACGTTTGTAGAAGCCTGCACATATACAACAGAAATCAATACTTAGAAAATTTTGAACTTATGAAACTGACCAAAAAGCGATCCCATATAAGCGATACAAAATCATTTCAACCATAAAAGCGGTTCATGATCTAGTATTTACACAAAAAGCGATCCGCCCCTGGTCACATAAGCGATACATCACTAAGATGCCCTAAAAGTGATTCCAAACGTTGTTCAAATGGGCGGTCCTACCAGGTTACACGTAAGCGGTTCACATATGGCACATATAAGCGGTCCACACCAAGTACATAAGGGCGGTCCACAAATGTTCACAAACACGATACTAAACATGAACTATGAGCGGTTCACAGATTGTACTTATGGGCGATCCTAGAATGTGACTTATGAGCGATTCAAGAAAGGACACAAGAGCGGTCCTCAATCAGCTGTCTGTACAAGCGACTCTAAACACAAAATCATGTAAAACACTTCTAAACCCTAAAATTGATTCTTTAATCAGATTTTTCATGCAATTCCGATCCTAAGGGTATCTTTTAACCTATACAATTCTATCTAAAACACCCTAGATCTACATTCTAACCTAACAAACTATCGACATCCCATCAGACGATCAAATTGAAACAATCAGCACCTATCAGTATGTTCATTATCATCAGAAAATTACAAACCCTCTATCAATTTACACATATATGCTGTTTAAAAACACAAAAACACGAATTTATCATATGAACATGCCGACAGTTACAATTCACAGCTTTAGGATTGAAATTGAAAGGAAACATACCTTGCCCATGATGTAAAAGATGATAATCTATCAAAAGTACACGAAATCAGGGCTCAAATCAGCTAAAATCTTGATGAAAACGAAGAAACAAGTGGAATCGCCCCAGAGACAAATCACGTATGAGCGGTTTAGGGTAATGGTAGAATAAGCGGGCCCTGTTCTTTATATATGAGGGCTTGAACCGCTATTTCGTCATGCCCTATGAGCGGTTCACACTGTAATTTTTCACAAGAGCGGTCCATAGATGTCATAAAAGCGACCCACTCTTAACTTTTTCAAAAAATTCAATTTTTAATCATTTTTCAACTTGTTCGTTTTCACATGCTGGCACCCAGTTGACCAAGTCCAAGTTAATGACCTTGGAACAACTGATTGATCGTCCAAGTTAATGGCCCTGGATAATCAGATTTATGAAATACTTTGTCGTTTTGTTCTAAAAGTAGTTCAAATTAATGAACTTTTGACTTTTCAAATACTTTTGCACAAATTTTCTCACAAACATCATACCAGATCTTGTTGCAATCACAGCTTACCCAAACCTCATCAAATACCGACATGTTCAGCACACAGGCTTTGATCTTCCAATCCCCAGTATCAGTTGTCGAAACTAAAATAAGAAAAGAAAATCTTTTTGGGTTTAAAGCTGTACAAACAAAAATATATACACACACTATTTTTTTCGAGCGTGTTAAGGGATCATATCAGCTTCCGACAGAACACAAGCACCGTTAAGCTTATTTCATTTTAAACATTTAAGCAATTCGCGTTAATTGTCGTTATATTGGTCCATTTTAAATTCTCACAGAATTTTCAACCTGTTCGGGATACGTTAATAGTGTTTTAGAGACTTAAACGTCAACGAGTGTTCCCACCTCAGTATATACTCCCGTATCCGGATCCCAGTATTCAGTCTTACAGGTGAATATACCACAACTGATATCTGTTAGGGGTAAATGCGAAACCGTGAGAGCTCAGGTCAGAACTTCCGTTCAGCAGAGAGATGACGGCTCGACTTTTCGGTGGGTCCCCTTTAGAGGATCTTTTGCATTTCAACAGCAGCGACTATCAATTTTATTGTTTCATCAGCATGCTGAGGGTGAAGCTTATGTTTCAAAGCTTTTTGCAAAAAGTATTATCCGGGGACTAGGTCAGTATTTCCATACAGCAGAAGTCCCGGGATAATACCCCAGATATCACCGAGTATAAAGACCTAGTATCTCAGAATATGGGACCTTTCAAACAGGATTTCAGGGGTTACCTATATATCCTGGAGGTGTTCCCCACGAAAACGCAAGTTAAATTTAATTTATATCCCAAACTGATCTACTAATTTTGTAAGAACCTACCGGCACATCTTTAGCGAGATTGCTTAATTGCATTTTTCATTACATATCTTTAGCGTACTGTGCCTGTCTAGCTGATGTACTATCATTTCCCTATACAACACAGCTCTTTTTCATTTTTTAATGTTTTTGGATTTTTATGATTTTATCATGTTTTTGTACTTTTCTGCGAATATCTCCCCCTAAAACTAAAACATATTTTTGTGTTTTTGTTTTAAAAAGAAAAGCAGAAAATACAACTGTACAAAAAAAATTGACAACATGATACAGTTCAAGTCAGATCGCCGCCCAGCTCGGCTTCACACTCTATAACCCTCCCAGATTGCAGATTTTTTAACCCATTAATCTTCAAAAGATAATAAAATCTCTTTTTATCAAAAGGTTTCGTGTAAAAATCAGCTTTCTGATCATTGGTGCTCACATGTTCAATCCGTATTAGTTTCTTTTCATAACAGTCTCTAATAAAATGGTGACGGATTTCTATGTGTTTCGTTTTTGAGTGGTGAACCGGATTTTGCGTGACATTGATGGCCGCTTCATTGTCCACAAATATTGGAGTATCCAAGAATTGCAGGCCAAAATCGCGCATTTGCTGTTGAATCCAGAGAATCTGAGAACAACAGCTTGAGGCTGAGACATACTCTGCCTCGCAAGTAGAAAGCGCGAATGCGGTTTGCTTCTTGCACTGCCAGGTAACAAGCCGAGTTCCGAAGAACTGGCACCCAGCAGTGGTGGACTTGGCGTTCTGTTTACAACTACCAAAATCTGAATCAGCAAAACCAGACAATGTAAAATCACCCGAGCGAGGGTACCACAAGCCGATGCTTGGGCAACCCTTCATGTCGGGTACATGATGTCGGGCCTGGAAGCTGTAAGATACATCAACGAGCCGATGATTGATCTGTATAATGTTTCATCCAGCTTTACACCTTGCTCATCCGGACATATACCGTGATTCTGTGCCAGGGGGGTTGACGCAGGACTGCAATCTGTCATGTCAAACTTTTCCAGCACGTCCTTGACATATTTCGATTGATGAATGAAAATTCCGTCGGGTAGTTGTTCAACTTGTAACCCAAGGAAGAATTTCATCTCCCCCATCGAACTCATCTCAAATTTCTTCTTCATCACAACTTCAAACTCTTTGCACAGCTTGTCATTTGTTGAACCAAAAATGATGTCGTCGACATAGATCTGCACAATCAGCAAGTGGCCAGCTACTTCTTTTGTGAACAAGGTGCTATCTACTGTTCCTCTTGTGAACCCGTTGTCCAGCAAGTAGGTGGATAGTGTCTCATACCAGGCTCTCGGGGCCTGGTGAAGACCATATAGTGCTTTATCCAGCAGATACACCTTGTCTTTGTTTTGTGGATCTGCAAACCCCGGTGGTTGCCCCACATAAACTTCTTCACGAATCTTTCCATACAGAAATGCCGATTTGACGTCGAGTTGATAAACTTTGAAACCTTTCCATGAAGCAAAGGCTAGGAAGATGCGGATTGCTTCGATTCTCGCAACTGGCGCATAAACCTCTTCATAGTCTATCCCTTCCTGTTGGCTGAAACCCTGAACCACTAACCGTGCTTTGTTTCTCACCACTACGCCACGATCATCACGTTTACACTTGAATACCCACTTTGTTTTTATCAGCTTTTGGTTCTTCGGCAGATCTACTAATCTCCAGACGCCCAATTTTTCAAATTGTAGCAGTTCTTCCTGCATAGCATTCACCCAGCTATCTTCGGTCAATGCTTCTTTGTAAGTCCTGGGCTCGATCTGCGAAATAAAACATTTATAAGAAACTTCTTTTTGCATATCAGCTATATCAGAGTAAAAACAAGTAAATGCACGATCAATCTGGTGTCTCGTCTTAACACCGCTCTGTAGGTCGCCAATAATCTGTTCTGATGGATGGTAAGACAGTGTCCTCGGCATCACAGTATCTGGCACCACAACTTCCGAATCCAGATTTGAAATATCAGGATCAACGATTTGATCAACAGTCTCCTCTGCAATCTCATTTGGTTCCTCGTCATAGGTAGGAGCGGGTTCCTCCTCTGAGTCGTCAGAAACTTCAAATGATGGAGCTGGTTCCTCTGGTTCCTTAGGCGGGATGTGAACGGTTCCACTCGGTCCTGCTTCATCATCGTGAGTACCCACGGTGGGCATAGGAACTTCTATCGTTCTAGATTGTGGCTCTTGTAACTGACTCTGTTGATACAGGTACATGAGAGCAATTTCCTCCTCACTCGGCTCGGACGGTAGATGAAACGATTCCCAGAGTTTATCGTAGTCAAACAGGAATCTTTGTCCGGGAAGTTGTTGTGACGGTGTATGCTTTTGACAATCCACATGAAGAACCTGAATTACCTTCCCCAGACATGGTACAAACACCCTCTTCAATGGGCTGGCGTATCCTACGAAAAATCCTTCGTTTGCTTTTGCTCCGAATTTTCCATCAACATCGATGAACGTACACGGAGAGCCAAAAGGTTCCAAGAACTCAAGATTTGGCTTATAACGATGCAACAACTCGAAACATGTCTTTTTTACTTCTTCATTGTCAACACTCTATTCAACGTATAGCAAGCTGCGGATACTGCTTCACTCCAGAAAAAGATTGGAAGCTTTGAGTCAGCCAACATCGTACGTGCAGTCTCGATCAGGGTTCTATTCTTTCTTTCAGCCACGCCGTTCTGTTGTGGAGTATATGGCGCACTAAACTCGTGAAGAATCCCTTTTTCGTTGCAGAATTCGTACATTTTGTTGTTTTTGAACTCAGTTCCGTTATCACTTCTAATTCTTCTGATCGGCAACTTGTACACTGTCTCCATTTTCTTGAACAAAACCATTAACGCCTCGAACGTCTCATCCTTCTTCTCCAAGCAAATTACCCATGAAAACCTTGTGTAATCATCCGTAACCACCAGACAGTAAGAATCTCCACTGATGCTTTTTACGTTGACCGGCCCAAAGAGATCCATATGCAATCTCTCGAGAGGTAACCGGATGGAATTGAGCATCTTTGTCGGATGAGATTTTCGTACCTGTTTTCCTTTCTTACAAGCAACACAATCATCAGGTAACTGAAAGTTTTTAACATTAACTCCTTCTACCAAATCGTTATGCACAAGAAAGTTCATTTTTCTAATATGTATGTGGCCCATCTTTCTGTGCCACATAATTGAGTCTTTTTCGGTTGCTTTGGCTTTTGTTACAAAACACTGTTTTTGAGGAGTTATTGATGTTGCAGCGCTCATATCTAAGATATACAGATCATTGACCCTAGGTGCGCGCAACAAAACTAACTCATCAGGGACTTTAAACCCTGGTTTTAAGACCAAACATTCAGTTTTAGTAAAGTGAACACTAAAATCTTTATCGCAGATTTGCGATATACTCAACAAGTTGTTGGTCAGCTCAACTATATAATTGACTTTATCAAACGAAATAATGCCATTGGTGAGCATTCCTTGACCAACTATCCTTCCACCTTGATTGCCGGCAAAACCCACATAGCTTCCATTAATTGCTTTCACATCATATAATAAAGCTAAGGATCCTGTCATATGCCGCGAAGCACCGCTATCCATAATCCATCGAGAGAGCACTGACTTGGGCAACTCCTGCAATCAAACCACTAACACATTAGTTAAACAATGATACCCACGATTTTTTAACCTCTGACACAGTACCAAAAATCACATCACATTTTTCATTTGTTTTAGGAAAACTAAATGTAACATTTGACTCAACTTTCTTCTTATCTTGTTTTACTTTGTTATGCAATTTTGGAAATTCCGACATGAACTTATCGAGTTCAAATTCACATTTACCCACATCATCTTTCACACATTGTGATTCATTTTTCAACTCGGTTTCCATCTTTTTAATCTCATTAGATGGTTTAGGTTTTGCGATCCATGATTGTTTTTCAAAAGTTTTCTCTTTAAAGTAAATTGTCGAAGTCTTAGGGGGTTTAGAGGACTCGCCAATTTCGAAGGTCGATTTTAGCCTGTCCTCCGACTTCAACCTTTCACCTCGTTTGAGAATTCGGATCGGCGAAACCATCACTTGCTTATCTTTTGTAACAATCGGTGATTTTGGTCGAGGTTTTTGAATGCATTGTTTTGAAAATTTGTTGTTTTCAACCTTAGGTTTTTCAACCTTCGGTTTCTCAACAACCTTTTTAGCACCAGTTTTTACCACAACCGGTTTCTCAAACACCTTTTTACACTGCTTTGCCATGTGGCCGACTTCATTGCAGCGATAGCATACACGTTTGTCATATTCGACAAATGTGCTACTCACAGTTTCTGCTTTCAGCTTTTGCGCTGCATTGAAGTCTTCCACGGCCTTTTGACTAAAAATATACTCCTTTTCGATCTCAGTACTCGGACCACAAACAAAAACATCATCAATTCTCTCTTTCGGCTTTACCACCTGTTTAGCCATCCTTTTCTCGAATCCAATACCTTTGTTCTTTAATTTGTTATCTCTGTTTTTGCCTTTACCCACCCCCTCTACTTTTTCTAGATTAGTAGAGCATGACGATCCAACTGACTTGTTCAGTTTTGCAAAGAAATCACTTTTCTTTAACTCATTTACGCTCAACTCGACCATCTTAAACAATTTCTGAACAGACTCAAACTTAACACTCTGAATTGGAAACTCCGTGTTGGAATAAAGCTTGTCCGATCCAATCATAGTATAGGCTACCATAATCGAATCATCATTCGTACTTTTATCCTGGTTTGTCAAATAACGGTCAAAAAAATTTCCGTCTTCCTCAGACTCACTCCCGGACTCCACAGATTTTGTCTGTTCAGATTTTTCACTAACATCGTCCAACACCTGATCAATAACATTTTTGACAACCTGAGATGAGTTATCAATGTCAGACGCACTGAAAGTGATATCTATGTTATCAGGTAAATCATTCTTAATTGTTTTCAGTTTTATATTTAAAGCCGCTTCCACCCCATCTGGATATTTCTGTGTGTAATGATTCCACATTGGGGGTGGAACGCTGTTAAAGGCGGGTTTAGCATGTGGCTGTTGTGGTACTATTTGCTCTAAGACATAAGATGATGCCACATAACTCATCAGTTTCTTATCAATTCTATCGTTTTCTATTTTCGTCAACTCAAGCTGTTTTCGCAAAGATGCGATTGTATCCAAATGAAAGTTTACTTCTTTCTGTTTATCGAATAACGTTGATTGAGCCAGCTTTGTTGCTTTGTCATTTTCAAAACTTTCTTTTTGTATGATTTTAATCGACCTAGATAAAATGTCATAGGCTTCTTTTAATTGTTCTAAATCAAATTTCATCATATCAGCATGTTGTTTCAAGTCTTGATACATAGTGTCTTTCACAAGACACTCCATGCACGTTTGTGAACAACGTTGACACGGTGTATCAAGAATCGGAACTTTTTCACCTAAAGCCTCATTCTCACAAACCATGTTACCGACTGGAATTGACTCTGACTCAGACACTTTGACCTTGCTGATTTCAACAGCTTCAGTTTCCTCTAAACCAGACTCTTTGTTAACTGACTCTGGAACAACTGAGTCTACCTCTTTCAGTTTGCTCATAAGCGCTTTATCTGCTATCTCCTTCAGATCTTCCTTCGTCATCTCTTTTGACACGTCGATTATCTCCACAACTTCATCTTTCTTTGCTTCGAATCTCGGACATGTACCAGTTCTTGGGTCTTCGAAGAAATCTGCAAAAGTATCAAACACATTAGGAGAGAAGATAGATTTCATAGTGTAAATAAATTCCTCCCTTTGATATCCGAAACTAAGATCATCAGATACAACTTCTTCAGCTTTAGCAGAATCTTTCACGGAATCTTCGGTAAAAGTTTCCGGAATTTCTTGATTAACGCTTTCAACAACTACTTCACTCCCAATCTCAGGAACAGACTCAACATTCTCAGTAACTGTTTCTTCAACCACCTCAGAATCAGAATAAGCAACATCAGTAGCTTTTCCATCACCATCTTCAGAAACTACGACTTCCTGCTCAGCATCTGACTCGGTAATCTCTGTCACTTTAGCCATCATCGCTTGATCATCTTTTCCAGGAATGAACTTATCCCAACTAAATCCGGATGCAACTTCTTCATCATCCTGATTTACTATCAACGCTTTCTCAGGTTTGTTTTCGATCTGAGGTCTTTGAACTGCAGGCTGTTGGTTTGGACGATGATATATAGCTTGCTTGTAGTAATCGTTGGTGAATGGATTCTGATGATTCTTGACTTCACGATTAGGACATTCCCTCTTAAAATGACCTTTTTCTTTACATTTAAAGCAGGTGACTTTGCTTTTGTCAAACCCCAGCTTCTGATCCGGTCCTGACAAACTATTCCTTCCCGTGATCTCCATAAAACGCTGAGCTCTCCGTACCAAACTTGCCATTCCCCACTTGATATCGATCAATTCCAGCTCCTCCGGGTCTATTTGATCGTAATCCTCTTTGGTCATGTCAGGATTTCCGATCTTGCCCGCAACCAACCCTTCATACGCCTCCAAGACCGATCCCAATAAAGCAATATGTTGTTTTGCTGCAGTTTCAGTAATCTCATTACCATTTTTGATGTTGATTGCTATATTACAATGCACTCCAGTCACAACTGTTTGTTGATTCGATCCACTTGAACTTTGAGGAGAATTATCTGAAGCTTTTGCGTTCGGCTCATAACTTGCAAATTTTGTAGTTTGATTTGTCTGATATGCGTTCGGAGTAACAGGAGAACTACTATCTGCACTAAAACCCGTATGAATTTTTGGACTTTGAATGTTTGTCATTGCAGGACTGCTCTTGAAGTACAATGAGACATCTTGAGGTATGTTTGTTGAATTCATTTTCTTAATCTTCACTAACTCTAGTTCATGCGCCTCTATCTTTTCAATAAAATCACTCAAGCTGTAAGTGATAAAATCAGTACTATTCTTCAGCATCATTAAGTATGTACCCCACTCATCCTAAGGAAGAGCATCGCAAAGCTTATCAATCCATTCTTCGTTTGTTTTTACAACATTCAAACGTCTCATCTCCAACACTAAATGACAATATCGTTCGATCAGCTGTTTCGTTGATTCACCTTTTATCCCAGTAAATATATCGAACTCCTTTTTTAGCAACGCTGTTTTGCTCTTCATCATCGACCCACTACCATTGAACTTTTTCTCCAGTGAATACCATATCGATGCAGAGGTATCTTTATGCTGTAAAAGCACTAGGATATCTTCTTTTATAGCTTGCTGCAGGATGCTAATCATTTTCTTCTCAGCCTTAAATTCTACCTGCTCTATATCTGTTAAGCTTGCAATTGATTTCTTACCCCCCACCCCGTCTTCTGGAGCTACATACTCTCTTTCAATCTTGATCCAACTCTCCAAATGATTGGCTTGCACCCAGTTCTTAAACCTAACTGACCATCCCGAGTATTCGTCTAAACTCATTAATTTTGGAGGTTTCTGCATCGTGCCCAATTCATTTTCAAGATTTACATTCTGCAAAATGTTGGTTTGGCCTTGAGTAGCACTTACACCTGAAAACATGTTGTAGAAGTCTTGACTATCCATTTTCTGATTTTTCGAAAAATTTTCAAACACAGACACAATAAGCGATCCAAGAACTTTGCACTAAAAGCGATTCAGAGATTGCACAATAAGCGATCCAAGAACTTTGCACTAAAAGCGATTCAGAGATTGCACAATAAGCGATCCAAAATTTGCACTAAAAGCGATCCAGGAACTTTGCACTAAGAGCGATCCAGAATAACCCAATAAGCGATCCAAGATTGCTTGAAAAGCGATCCAAGATTGACCAATAAGCGATCCAGAAGTGCCTAAAAAGCGGTTCAGAAGAACGATCCAACACCCAAAACAGCCATTTGGAGCGATTCACAGTGTATGAATAAGCGGTCCTGAAAAGCGGTTCAAGGAAATTTGTTTGAATAGGCGGTCCAGAAAAGCGGTTCAAGGCTGACGTCAGAGCGGTCCAAACTTTACGAGTGTTTTTGACCAACTTTTAATTCGAATTTTTGTCCGAAACTTTCAAGGGTTTACAATTACTGTGTTTTGTACCTACTGTCCAAAATTCAGGTCATTTTCACCGCTAAATCAGTCCAGTTCTGAAAATGTCTCAGAAAACTACCTCGTATCTGGCAACTAGCTTACAACTGGCTCTGATACCAATTGTAGGATCGAGTATGATCTCACTGAGGAGTCAATCTAAGCTAGAGCCTGCTAAAAATGTGGCGGAAACACATTCAAGCATGATACTAAGATGTACGGTACAGAAATGAGTAGAAAACAGACAGGTCTTCACTTTAAACACTTTTACTTTCACTTGATAACGATTGCCAGAAGGTCAACAGTTCGACGTACAATCCAGGACAACGTTACAAATGAAAACTACACAGGGGTATATATAGTAGACTGGAACCGCTTATGTGACATGTCCACATAAGCGATCCAGCTTGGCTCGCTTTTGTGGACAAGTGTCACAAAAGCGGTCTAGCATACAAACTTTCGTATAATTACATTTTCAACCCCTGAACTATTACACAATAACCTATCTAGACCATATACGTTAATCTAACTTTACAAAGACGCAGGCTTTAGACATTATGCACCAACACTTTTACAATGGGAATCAAAATTCCGGAAATTGCTTTCCGGTATTTAAAAGCTTCGTAGAACTCCGGACCGAGGGGTATTCCCTAGAAGTTGTTAAAGCCAGTCTTCTATCTCTCTTGGGAGGAAGAAGGGGGGCTCGTTTTCCTAAACATCTTGCGGAGGAGGAGTAACACCAACCGGAACCCCTTGTAATATGTCTCGAGGGGGCTCCGGGTGTATGGTGTACCACTCGGCCGATATGATGACTTCCGGTACCACATTCCATGCCCTTTGGGTGATAATCGGTACCAAAGGAGGAGAAGCGAGAATGTTCAACCTTTGGTGCAAAAGGTTGACCTCTCGAAGACATCCCTCTAGCCCCACTGTCAAATGATTGATACGGTCGACCAATGCTTCTTCCACTCCCGTCATCTCATCAATGGCCTCTCCTAAAGCGTAAACGTAGTTTACAAGAGAGTCTTCAACCGTTGATGACCTTCTCCCTTGTCAGTTGTTCCTGGAGTGCGATGAAGATGTTCCACTAGTTCTGCTCGCCATTCTGAGAAAACAGACCGAAAAGAGTTCAATTTTATTGGAACAGTACCTCGGACACGGCCCCGTGCTCATTGAGCACGGCCCCGTGTTAAGATGTCTGCAGATTTTTGGAACAAGGAATCTTGGAGTTCTAAATTATTTTCATGATTTTTAAAGCAATTTTAAGCAGAAATAACTTAAAACACTATTGTAGAACTTATTTTTAACAAGATTCCTTGAATAAAAATCTAACAAACATCACCATAAAGCTTGGAATCATGGTGATTTCAAGCTCTAATGGAGGTATTAAGGAAAAATTGAAGAAGAAGGCAAAGGATAAAAGTGGAAAAGACAAGATGGTTGTTGAGAACCTTCTTTAGAATATACCTAGGATGGTATGTGTGAAGATCCCAGCAAATCTTTGTCTTTGGAGTGGTCCAAATGTGCAAGAATCTTGCTGCCTTTATAGAAAACGACAGCACGCTGTACACGGCCTCGTGTCGGCTGGACACGGCCCCGTGTGCAGACAAGATCCTGACATATTTTGTCCGTATTCTGACAAAAAGTCAGACGGGAATCTTTTGGTGGACATGGGGGCGTGCTGACCTGGACACGGCCCCGTGTCTAGAGGTTGTTTATGAAGTTTCGTCTATTTTTTAGGAATTTATCCAGATCGGGTGGTTCCTTACTGGACGGAACAACACCGAAGTGCCTGAGATACCTTAATTGCTCTAGATTTAGACGAGAACGCAAGAGGTTATCGGTAAAGGTGATTCCTATGCTAAATGTAGGTGGACAAGTCCAACCCTTTCCCGGGCTCTCTTAAAGAAGGTATATGCCGAATCGCTCAGGTCTATGTATGCATCGAACGAAGTCGATGGGGAGTCCTTCACAGCACAATCGACACAGGGACAACTATCGCTCAAGTCTTTGCCAGAGTTGGAGGTGATATCGGGAACAACGAAGTTGTTTTTATCCGAATGCGATCTCAACAATTCTTCTTGGGTATCGTCTTGAGATGAATTAATGATATCCATCTCAAGTTCTTTTACCCAACTAAGAATTAGATCTTCCATTTGAAATAATTCATCAAGAAGCATTTCTCCTAAAAGAGTCGATTGAGAGCATTCGAGGGAGAGATAAAGATTATTTTTACTTTCGCCCCTCTTAAGGCTACAGGAAAACAATGGATCTATATAGTGGGGCTTGTAATTTAGAAAATAACATTCTAAATCTTTATGATTGCCACCACATATTTGACACCACGTACCATAAGAGGGCCGATAGTAAAAAAAATCAGTATCGCTCATGCTTGTGTCAGAAGTTACCAATCGTCGGGATCTTACGGTTCTGTTTTCAGTAACTGATACTTGGGCACGGGGTATGTTGAGTGGGCATGACCCCGTGTTCAGCTACTATCTGACTTAAAACAGGATTGTCAGTACCAAAGATTGGGCACGGGGCGTGTTCAGCGGGCACGGCCTGTGCTGAGTTCTGCAGAAGCTGAAAAATTACGAAAAATCCTAAAAAAAAAGAAAAATAAGAAAAAACGATTAGGCCGTTGATTCCTAACTTTCTTAAAATCCTTGTGTCCCCGGCAACAGCGCCAAAAACTTGATGTGCGTGTGGTGGTATATATATTGTATGTATTTTTAGCCCTTTTTACACTTTAGTCAAATTTTAAATTTATAAAACACGATATTTTACTAACAACAAACACACATATGTGCAAGTGCACCCATCGTGAGCGTGGTATGGTGTTGGTAAGATACCGAGGTCGTCCAAGGACACAAGAGCTTTTAGTATCGGTTTATCCTCAACATCTAATCAAATCAAAAATTTAGAAAAAGGTTTTAAACTAGAAAATAAAAAACTAAAAATGCTGAAAAATAAAAATAAAAATAAAAACAGATAGACAAGATGAATCACTTGGATCCGACTCGCCTTTAGTGTAACCTTTGATTATTTCCGCACTTTTGCACTTTTTAAGAGATTATCTTAGTTATAGTAGTAGGCCCCTCTTTTGAAGGTGACGTTACCCTCAACCCAGTAGTTTGAGTCAGCAAGGATACAATCCTAAAGGGTTGGATTATTGAAAGATAATTAATTAAGTTATTAATGCGTAATGTGGTAGGCCCCTCTTTTGAAGGTGACGTTACCCTCGGCTAAGTAGTTTGACTCAGCAGGGATACAATCCTAAGTAGCCGGGTTAATGCTTTAATAGTAGTTTACATATGAGGGGGTCAAGGAGTTCGGACCCCTGCCATCAATACCAGTGGGTATTGAAGGAGGTCCTACTAAACTTGACCCAGGTCCTTGCAGGATCTATACACTGAACAAGGCAAGGCTCTTACCAAACCATTCCCTTAACCCCCGACCAGGTAGCCAACATATCTCCATATAGACCGTGGAGATATGAATGGTGTAAATCTTTTATTTTATATAGACAGTAAAACAATGCCAAGACACCACAGACAAATGATAAGGAAGATTCACCTTCAACATAAGAAACTAGTTATTAAAGTCATTAATACATAACCAAATAAAAAGTGCAAAAAGATTAAAAATAAAAAGTATTACACTAAATGCTTGTCTTCACCAAGTGATGTAAGAGACTTAGGCAAACATGACATTTGATTGTCAAGAACTCTTACGATCAATCTTGGATCCCGAGACTACTACACACACTCTATGATGGATGATGGATGATGGTGGTGGATGTGGGTTGTGATGGTGGTGGTGGGTGGGTGTAGTGTGAGAGAGGTGGTTTGCCAAGGGATGGTTTTCAAGTGAGTTAAGCACCCCTATTTATAGCCTGCACAGAAGCCCGGACACGGCCCCGTGTCCATTGGGCACGGCCCCGTGTCCACCCATCTTCTCTTTCTTCACTAATTGCAGTTTGTCTGCATTAGTTGACCACGCCCCCGTGTCCGCTGGGCACGACCCCGTGTGCAGAAGCGTATCTGTACTATCAAGATTTGCCTAGATTCTGCGAATCTTAGCGTTGACCACGGCCCCGTGTCCGCTGGGCACGCCCCCGTGGTGGGTGATAGAAGCTTCTATAACTTTGTCTTTTCTACAGACACTTGGGCACGCCCCCGTGCTCACTGAGCACGGGGCGTGTTCAGCCTTCTGTTCTCTTGTTCTTGCTTAGGGAGATGTTGTCTAGGGGTCGGGCATGCCACGTTTATTCCTTTTCTTGTATTATTGTTAGATTTGGCTGCATTTTTTGCTTCTTTTGTTCATTTGAGCTCATTTAATCCTGAAAATACAAAAGGAAGACAAAAGCACACTTTTTCCAACATTAGTACTAAAAAGGGTTAGTTTTATAACACATTTGATGTAATTTATATGTTGCATTTTGCACACCTCAATATCATCTTATAATCCGATTCAGTGCCTATCAAAAGCTTTTCGTTTCACAAAACACAAACCTAAGCAAGGATTGAAAGCAACGATTGAAGGCAACACAGTAAGTTATCCTTAATCTGATCCACATATGTTTTTATATTCATTGATTCGTGTTTCATATCTGTTTAATCTTGATTTATCTTTCATAAACCCTAATTCTCAGCGAGGCGATTCTCCGATTCATCCTAAATCGTTACCCTCTGAACTGGATCTTGGTATGTTAAGTTTTAATCTTATAATCCTACGTTTCTACAAAACCCTAATTATGATATGTGAGATTTTCAGACCTTCAAACTTCAAAGATCCAGAAAGAATTTGAGGGCTAGGGTATGAGATAGGGTTCTGATTGTGTGAAACATAATCGTTTTTTGTTCAGATCTGGTTTTAGTTCTTTGAATAAATAGTAAGTTTCTTTTAAGAACAGAGCTATGATGCCACAAATCACTTTGAGTTAACTGTAACTGATGTGCTCAACATGTACTCAATGGTAACAGGAAAGGTATGTAAATAATTCCTCTTCTGTTTAATTTGTTTTTTTCTTTCTGGTATTTTCATTACGGGCTTCATTCTTCTCTTTTCCGGTTAGTATTTCACTCGTGGCAAAACGGGCCAGATTGTATTGAACATGGCAAGGTGGTAGATGCAGGGGCCATTTATGATAGCGAAATCGGGTGTTCACTTGGTCTCAGCTTTGTAACGATGGAAAGTGAGTCATAAATGAACGATGCCATTGCTTCTTTAGATGGACAGGTATGTTAGAGGTGGTAATATAAACTGCCTAGGCTGGTTGGGTAACCAGTCATTTGTTGTCGAGCTAGAAATCACCTACTCATATTATACAAACTTTGATTAATATCGTCATTTATCTTTCTAAACATTGATAAATGGTCAGAGTACAAAGCTATTAATAATACAATCAGGTTACTTTCAAGCCGACTATTACTTACTAAACATTTAGTTTCATTCAGGTTTATATATAACTTAGCATATTCAATTTAAAACTAAACCATCTAGTATGCAATTATAGAATTGTTTCCTGGGTAGCTTATCGGTATCTCATAGTTTGAAAATAGTTGTTGACATATTGGCTGCTAAAGGAGAGTCCCGTGGAAAGGCCTGTGACAATAAGATTGGAAAATGTTAAGATTGACTTTGAAGTCAAACCTCTATGAGTAAAAAGAAAATGTAAGACTTCTAAGGTCCAAGAGTTGAATTTGATATGGTTCGGGTACAAATTTAATATATTTCTAAGCACTATTTTCTATTACTAATCATGAAAAGTAAGATTTTTGTGTAAAAAAACTTGATGTCGGAACTCATATAACTTACGAAAAGTCAATGTTAGAAAAAGTGACTCCCTAAATAATAACGATTTGATTCACATCAGACTAATGCATCATTGACAAAACCAAGTTCGATTCTCAGTGATTTGATTCTTAGTTTTATTGTGTTATTTTCGCATTTTTATCTCAAATTTGTGTTTGACATATTTGATTGCAGATATATGGTATGTATTGTTGATCTGAACCCATTTTGACCCTAACCAAATTGGACATGTTTTAAATCGGCCGGATTTTGACCCGTTACACGACTTGCCCGTTTTAACCTTTTAACTATTTGTGGTCTTCTGAGTATCAACATCAAAACTGGCCCCATAAATTATAGTGAGTTTCAGCATTTAACAAGTTACAGGATTGATCATATCTTACTAGATTATTGTCAAGAGATTATTTATCATAATTGGTTAATTATGGAGGCCACAATGAAAAAATATTAGCATAAAATTTTAAATTAAAAGATGACATGGATCTATAGGATGATGTAACACCCCAAAAATGGTTAATTATGCATAATTGTTAAATTAATTATAAACTTAATTTACTTAAGAAATATGTTATGATATTTGCCTAAGAATGGGAAAATGCCTAAAAATAAACAAACACTTATACTATAGGGGCTAAATATGGCAATATGAAAAAGGAATGTATTAAAATCAAACAAACTCAAAAACACACACCTGGGTGTGTGTTTGAGTTCGACCAGACAAAGGAAAAAGTGGCAAACCCTTCTTGATCTAAATCAAGCAAATTGGAAAGGAAATTCAAGGCCAAATTGGTGCATGAAACTCAATTCTCGATCATCTAAACCTTCTTAACAAACGGTAAGTCGAATTTTGTGGTTTGATGATTGTGAAGGAAATGGGTTTTAACCAATCTTGAAGACATATGAGAAATTGAATGAATTCTAAGTTAGATAAACACCATAGAACAAGAATTATATTTGAAATTGCTTATTTTAGTAATTTATGTTAGAAAACCCAATTGTATGAAATGGATGATGATGAATGCTTAATGTGTAGGAGTGACAATTGTTGAAATAGTGTGATGAAAATATGTATGATATGCATCTTTGATAAATAGGTTGTTAAAGAGAAGTGAAATTGTTGATTTTGATGAGGTGTGTTATGAACTAGTAGAATCATGATATGAGCACTTGTACATAATGCATTATTAGTAGTACACACGCCAAGTGTTCGACAAAATGCCTCAACTAGAAATTCTACATATTTTTACTTGAACCACATATGAGATGATCATGTTTTAAGTATGTGCATAACACTCGTATTGAGTTATGATGCTTTATCCCAAAAATATTAGCGATAAGTAAGAATGGAATGAGAAGATCATAATGTAAACGTGGTTTATGTATAAGGATAAAGGAAGAGAGTTCGAGTCACACGAAGCAAGAAGGAAATCAAGACCGAGGTATGTTACTTGTACATTTTGAATCATAGTAAAGGTGTTTTTATGTTTTGATTCTAGAATTGATTTGCTTATTGTACCAAGGTGATTAAGTCAAATGACTATGTTGTCGAAATGACCCGTTTGGGTCAATTCATTAGAAGCATATGTTAGTTGTAAGTTTGGGATGTTGATTCATTGTAAATGGGTCAAACAATTGATATGTGAGCATTGAGGATGATGTTGCTAACACGATTCTTGAATGGGTCGAATAATTAGAATGGATTCCTTTAAGAGTTTTTCATGTTTGCAACCCGTAGTAAAAGGGTTAGAGTAGGAGGAACCATATGAGAAAGAATGGGTTAGAATGAGACTCGATTCGAACGAGTTATATGTGAAAGAATGTTGTAACCAATTTTGGTTACAAAAAAAAACAAGAAGGTTAAACTTAAAGAAAGAATACTTAAGTAATATGCAAGTAAAAGTTATTGAATAGTAACTTGTCATATTTGTTGAAAGTTAGTTGATTTATGTATGACTTGCTAATATTGTTCTTGTTGTTATGATTATAGGTAAAACTCAAGTTTAGTTGGTCATGCTTCGCTCGGATCGAACACACTTCGAATGCCCTCCATGCACTTCCGCAACTTTTGAAATGATGTTAACGGGTCAAAAATACTTTTGTTAAAATAGGTTATGTTTCGTAGTTAAAGTTTATCTTGATATGCTATGTCTTTTGTAAATTCTAGATTGTGGTAAATGTTTAAAACGATGTGGTTTTTGTAAGGGTGATTATGTTGTTGTTCTAGTGGTATGTAAAAGCTTAAATTTGGGTCATGCTTTTGTCGTTAAGATATTGAATTTTGACCTTATGAAAAGTGGGCGTTACAGATGATCTCCAGTATAGATTAATTTCACAGTTCAGAAAATGCTTATTCCATCATCGGAAGGCTACAGGTTCTTCACATTCTGTAAATTAGTATTTATTTATGTTCCAGAGTCTTCATTTTAAGCTTTTTTTTTTTTAACTCTGGTCAGCTGCTTAAAGATCCCCAAAACTATGATTTCTTGAAAAAATATAGATAGTATTAAAGATAAAACATTTAGATGATCATGCTCTTAATGAATAAAAGTTTGTAAGTTTGGTGTTCGATGGTTTAGGAAGCTGCATTTGTCGTATTCATTTATTTTCTGGAGTGAACGGCAGTGGGTTTAGTTTCTTTCTTATTCGTACTTGGCACCACAGGAACCATAAGCTTGCGGGCAGCTCTTTGACCCATTTATTCCAAATGCAAATTTGCAGGTTATGGACATTTTGAATTTGTCACCCCTGATGCAGCTCAGAAGCTTTATTTTGCCCTTTGACCCATTTATTCCAAATGCAAATTTGCAGGCATAACTTGCAGATTTTAGTATCTATTACTTTATCTAATATTTTATTTCGAAAAGTTTTATTATACACCATGAAGTACTATAAATAGGTCTCAAATCCATCTTATTTCACTCACCTCACACTCTTTGTTTTGTTTTCTCATCATTTGTATATGCCCATTGAATTCCAACAATGGCAAGTGTTGAGGTAATTTCTTCTATTTGTTATTGATAGCAAACAAAATTTATATTATCTAAGTACATATAATTTGATGGTTGACAATGGCAAATTTAGGTATTCTTTCCACTGGTCAATCTATGATAAATCACTAATTTAATGATGTAAATCGTGCGATTATTAGTTTTACGACCTAATTTATATAATTCACTATGATTATGAACTTTATTGTTGCAATATCTTTAATGCTAATTTTTATTGAACTGTTTCGGATCATGGGATCCGACTACTGAGTTATCAAATTTCTAAATTACCTGCTAAGTTTATTTTATTTCAATATTGAATTACTGTAATTAGTTAATCTAGATTGTTAACTTCTTGATGTAGATGTTGTTGCCATATGGATGCCAGGTGAAAGCTTTATTATGCAAAGATAAGGACTGCTGCAACCGATATGTCTTTAAGTGGTGTAGATGGATCCCAAAAAATACAACATTCTTTTGCAATTGGAGTGCATTAAAGAGGAATTTTGGTAATGGTTCAATTTGTGCATTTAGATACTAATCCAAATTTACCTATTTAATTTTCATGTAAAATTATAAATTTAATTTACAAGATTTAAAAAGGAATTAGCTGAGAACACATGCAATGCTGCTTAGAAAGGTACATCATCGATTAATATCATATTCTTGGTGATAACAAGAGGGCTCAAGTTTGAATCTAATCCAAACGAGTTTTGTCGTAGTGGGCCTTCGGGCGACCTTTTGATAGTGGGCTTGGGCTACTCATTTATCTATAATTTTTTTCTTTTTGTGTATTCAACCCTTCAACTTTTAGCATTGCCACTTACACCCCCTCAGCTTTCTAAAAAAATAGTAAAATGTGATTTTGACCACCTCGAGTTTTACATGATCCACAAATTCCTTTACAAGAAAGTCTTTGTTTATAAATATATTAAAAAGACCAATATGGGTCATGTGGAGGGTTCAAATGAGAAGAAAAATTTTGTAAGAATAAAAAGAATAAGGTTTAAACCAATAGAAATTCTACATTTATTTCATTTAATATGTTTTGTTTAATGTTATTAATAAGGGCATATAGGTAAATTTCTAATTGTAATTAATTAGCTAACTAATTAAAAAGTTGTAACTCACTTTTAAATATACTATTTCAAGATAAACTAGTTTAGGGTGAAGGATAATTTTCGACATGTGTAGGATAAATTTTAGTATGTGTAGGATAAATTCTTAAATGTGTATGAAAATTTAGATATGCGTAGGGTAAATTTCGGTAAGTGTAAGTTATATGTAGGATAAATTTTGAAATGTGTAGGATAAAATATATTTTTTTTGCTTTATTAATGAGAGATAACATAATTAATAATTAATGGGAGGAGTTATAAACTATTTAATGTTTTACCATTATGTCTTTTCTTCTTTTTCTTCTCATATTAAATTTCTTCTCAAATGAACATTCCCATATGGGTCATTTGGTAAAGACATGATGGCTTTTGATGGGTGTTGCCATGACTTAGATTTGTTAATATTTTATTATTTAGGTGTTTATTCTATTAAATCATAACCATTTGAACTTCTTTGCTGTACAAATAAGAGATCGATACTGTATTTGAAGTATCAATATAATAATTAGGGTAAATTACACTTTTGGTCCTTTATGTTTGTAGCGGGTTGCATTGGATGACCTTTAACTTCAATAATTACAGTCACAATTCTTTATTTGGAAAATCCGTTGCATGTTTCGTCCTTTACCCCAAACCAGGTTAGAAATTTAAATTAACTCTGATCATGTGCTTAGCATGTGAGGGCATTTATGTCCTTTTACCCCTAATTCCTCCCAACTTATAAACCCCCTCTTTTACCATCATTCCCAAATTAGGGTTTCAGACTTCAAACCTGGTATCCAAGCCCACCACCACCATCGTATCCCAGCAACCACACCGTTCCATTCAGGCGCGTGGTTTGTACATCCGAGCAGCACATGGCATCCCGCCGGACCATCTTTACACCCACAGCCTCCCAACTTTGTTTTTTGTTTTCCATCAATTACATCTTCCTCCCCGAACTTCCACCTTCCACCGACGATTATCGCCAAATCGATATAGGCACGACGGTCAATACTCAACCTGAATTGCAGGTTTTTGTCCGTGAAGAAATTATGGCAGCTTAATCTCCGCTACATCGATCTTGACTACCTTGATGTTCAACTTAGTAACGGCATTTGATGAATTCAGAAGGTTTGGTTTTTTCTTTGTTTTCTTCTTGATTCAGAGTTTCACAATTATGGTCGATTGGTAATTTAATGCTCAAACTAATATTTAAGTGTATGATATTTTGGTTATGAACTCCAGTTTTGAAGATAATCTAATTTTGAACCAATAATAGTTAAACAATATGCAGCATTTGTTACATCGTCAACCGATCGGGTAGTGGCGGGACTAATGGAACCTGTAGAAAAAGGAGAAGATGATGATGGAACAATGATAATGTTTGTTCAAGAGTTATCACAAATTTTGATTATTTTGACCAGTTGGTTGCAAGTCTGTAGTTAGCAAAATTCTAAAAGAGCTTTCATTCAATTATGTAGATTTGGGGATTTTATTTAGTTTGCAGATTTGAGTGAGAGAAAAGAGTAGAATGTGTGTGTGTTTTTATTATTTTTTAAATAAATGAGTAAAAAGACAATTATACCCTCATGTGCAACACATGACTAGATTTAACCATGAAAAGTAACCAAGTTAGTGCTAAAGGACGAAAGATGCAACGCGTTTTCCAAATAAAGGACTATGACTGTAATTATTGAAGTTAAAGGCCATCCATTGCAACCTACTACAAACATAAAGGACGAAAAGTGTAATTTACCCTAATAATTACTATATTTGAATTTTAGGTTACTACTTTATTATATAATAGACGTATAGAATTTTATATAATAGACCTATAGAATTTGATTCCTTAAAGCTTACTTTATAAACTTAACTAGGTTAGAACCCCGTGTATTACACGGGTTGAATAAATGTAATTTTATATATTTAATAATAAAAAGTTATATCTTTATGAACCCCGTATATTGTACGGGTTAAATAAAAATAATTTTATATATCAAATAATAAAAAAGTTATATCTTTGAAAATCATGTGTATTACACAGATTAAATAAATGTAATTTTGTATACTAAATACTAAAAACGTCGTATCTTTAAAAAATCCGTGTATAATCGGGTTGAATAAATCTACCAAATAATAAAAAATTACATCCTTAAAAACCTCGTATATCACACGCGCTGAATAGATCTAAAAAAGAGTTATATCTTTAAAAACCATGTCTATACACAGATTAAATAAATGTAATTTTGTATATTAAATACTAAAAACGTCATATTTTTAAAAAACCCATGTATAGTCGGGTTGAAAAATCTACCAAATAATAAAAAAAATATATATCCTTAAAAAACCATGTGTATTACACGTGTTGAATAAATCTAATTTTACATAGCAAATGATAAAAAAGTTATATCTTTAAAAACTTCGTATATTACACGAGTTATATAAATGTAACTGTGTATAGTAAATAATAAAAAAATTTATATTTATAGTAAATAAGAAAAAAATTATATTTTTAAAAAACCACGTTTTACACGAGTTGAATAAATATAATTTTGTATACCAAATAATAATTTTTTTTAATAAATTAGGATAACATTAATGTTAATTTATTATTTATATATTTAATATAAGATAAGTAGGAAAGAGAAGTATTTGTTTTAAAAATATATTAAATTAACAATTTAGATTTGAGGATAATATTTTATTAAAGTACGATAAGATTTAGTATTAATTTATTATTTATTTATTTATTTAGTTAATTAATATAAGATAAGTATAGATTTGAAAATACCTTCAATGAATGACACATGTCCAAAACTTGGTTTCTTTTATTATAGTAGATAGATTAATCCAATTTTCATCAGCAAAGTCAAACAATATTATTGTTTAGTTGCAGGTTCAACGGACAGCACTATGTCACCTTCAGTAAAAGATGGTTTAACCATATGGGAACAACAAATGGTTTAATGCTAAGGGAATTTGGCAGTTCTGGTATTTTCGAGGCACTCTTGGGATACTGACTTCATTACGAGCAATTAAATGTGGCGTATTCAAGAGTAAAAAGCATGGGCAACTTAAAAGTTTTTAAAATACTTTTAAGTGTTTTTTATTTCACAATCTATTATTTATTCTGTCTCGTGATAGTTCACGGTATTTACTACTAATGTGGTTTATAAAGAGATTTTCAACGAATTGTGATCGTTGCATATTCACGTATTTCAATTTATCGTCGTAATCTAATCTATTCGGTTGTCTTTTATCGTTGATTGACACTAATTAGATATATATGAATTTATCAGGCTGCTAATATTGAAACGGAAATATTGGGGGTTCCTGCAAGCGGGTATAGTTTATACATGGGCTTCAATGCCAGTAGATATTATATGTTTGTGTTAAGCCACCCGCGAAACTCGCGGGATCTTAAACTAGTCCTATAATATATTAGAATCACTTCCATATTTCATTTAAAACCATCTTAAAGTCAAACAACTGGTTCATATAAATCTGATTCTTCATCTGCATTTTCAATTTACAGATGCAACTATCGAAAAGTCATTACGAAACTTGAGCCTCAGATCTTTTTAAATATCATAACTCTTAAGCGCATTCAATCGACAAAAATGGAAGATTAAAGCACAATTTTACAAAAGACCAACAAACATATGCAACCATCGAGTTTTGTTTGTGAGTATGATTTTTGGGTGAATTGTTGTAACATGAAAGTCAAAAACAAAAATCTCCAATAACAATGATTTGTTTATTCTTATAATGAATTCTGATGGTGCTTGAATCTAAATGAAAAAGTACTCTAAAGATAGCAATTTTATTTTAGTAGCATAAAACTTCTAATCCTGTTAAATATCAATTTTACATCTTAATAAACAAATTTTTAGTTAACATAAAAAGTCTTTAAAAGGAGTCGTAGAGATAATTTTACTTGTTATGTACTTTAAAAGAAACGATGAGGATGAAATTAGCTGAAGGAATTGGCACGCAAATTGGAAAAGCAGAGGAATTTTAATGGAATTGAAAAAAAACGATGAGTCTTTGAATCAGAGAATGTGATTTTATGAATCTGCATATCAATGGGGAAATAATTTCATATGGATTTGAGGATTTTTAATCAAAACGACGTAGTTTTGATTGAGTGTTTGTGTAAGGTTAGGTGTCTAACAGCACCGTATTCACTTTACCCATCTCGAAAACACAAGCATTTATATTTATATGTTGGGAATATTAAAAACTGAAAGCTATACACCTATATGCATAAAGTTTTGTAGCCATCTTTTCCTAACAAATGTACAAGACATACAACATAAGGTACATGTATGCTTGCATAATTATCTTTATTAAATAAGAATTAAAGATGTATACACACAGACTAAACCCTGTGATACATACAAATAACAATGTATTGTGTACAAACTTTATTCTACAACAGGACTACATTAACAAAACTCAAAGCCTACAAAAATCAGCTTTTTGTAGACCCTATTTACACATACTACTCTTTCAATAAAGTATACAAAATTGATGTGATTGTATTTCTTTTATGAGGTTGTCTTAATATATGGTCATACATGGTTTATATTTTCCTGATATCTTTGACAACCCATGTGCTTTATTAAAACAAAAATCATGACAAGTTGTTAAGATAAAGGGCATTTCATATATATTGTTTAGCAAACGTTGAACAAACATGCTAAAATAATAATTCTCATAAAATAGAAAAATAAAAAAAATTGACACAGAGCCTCCTGTATACACAAAGCGCATTATCTGAAAAATAGCTTAGGTACAAATCTTGGAGCATATATGTACATACATACATACATCGATGCATACATTTATGTATATGATGCATACATAGGGAACTCCTTTTTAACTTATGGCTTTATCTATAACTTATTAAAATACTGCCATAACCATGTTGTGACAACTAGATTCTCCCTATAATAGCTCTAAACTTTTGGTAGACAAGAAATCAATACAATAAGAGGTCATTCTTGTCAAAATGATGCGTGTACACATATAAATTGTGAATAAGCATCTTTTTGCTATAACATTTGTCTTCATCTAAATGGTCACCCTTTATTTGAAACATCGTATTTCGATAAGAATTGTCACCATTTTAAACACAAAAAAGTTATTTCTTCGATAGCCAAGGCATCGTCATTATCAAAACTTCAAAGCCTTTTTATGAAATGCTAAGGTAATTGTTTTACAACTCAACATGCATGGTCCAACTCGCAACTATACAGCTCATGTTGCTTATAACTCAAGTCGCATGCATCGAGGGCCACTTTGGTCATCACCATTATGCCATGTACAAAACGTGCTTCGAACTCTTCACATGAACATACTACATTCAACGGATAAATGCCGAAGCACGCCACGGATGAATCACCCTTTTAAAAAACACCCAGACATGTTGAAACCGGCCTTCGCATATAGGCTCTACACAATCGAAGCAGGGTCTTCTACACCCTTATTACGGAGTTCAGATCCACGTTACAATCCTGATTATTAGGTTCCATGTTTCATGCACCTTACAACCCATTTGAAACACTTAAAATATATACACGAATATATGAATGATGTATGATCATCTTGACTTGCTAACTATCCCACATGGCCATGTTGTGTTCGATTCACAAACGATGACAGACATGTTTCCACGAGATTGTTTGTTTACAAACCAATTTCATATTAAATTTCACTCAAGTGAGATATGGCTTTTTTATTAATTACATATATATTCGTACATGTATCCGTTTTTTTAATATAAACTTGGAAATATCCGTGTAATGTTCGAATCACATGTACAAGCTTTTTATGGATTATGTAGAACTCTCAAAATATGCTCATCGATATATTTTAAACATTTTTTTAACTCAAGTATCTATATATATACACACACACACACACATATATATATATATATATATATATATATAAAGGAGAAAAGTCAAAAGATAGAGACATGTGCATGTGCTTTCACAAAAGTGACATGTTCTCACTATTCAAGTCTGAAAAGTAGACGAGTCCACTATTCATTACAATTGGAAGCGTTTACAACTATAAAGGTGCACCAGACAGCTTCTCCCTAGAAGCTGCAATAAGTGGAAAAGCTAGAAGCACAACGGCTTAAGACCAGAAACACTTACATCCTCACCATAAACACCTCTAATTGAGGACTGATAGTGAAAGTAGGTATGCGGACTCGGCTAAAACACATGAAGAATACAACATAACAGCTTCTTGCATAGTCCTATAGTCAAGAAGCTAAGAAGGAAACAAGCAACAAGCTATAAGTTATAAGCTCACGCTCGGAAGCTATACGCTCAGAAGCCGCAAGCTATAAGCTTCAAGCCACAAGCTTAAAGCTATAGGCTGAGAAGCTATAAGCTCAGGCTCGAAAGCTATAAGCTCAGAAGCCAGAAGTCGGAAGCTATAAGCTTAGAAGCCAGAAGTTGGAAGCTATAAGCTTCAAGCTACAAGCTTAAAGTTATAGGCTGAGAAGCTATAAGCTCAAGCTTAGAAGCTATAAGCTCCAGCTCGGAAGCTACAGGCCATGAAGCTTGAAGCCAAAAATCCTATAAACCCGAAAGCTACTACCCTAAATAAGATAAGCACGTACCCATAGTAGACATGAAGCCTGTGACCAAGCCATACTTGGGCAAAGAACAACCACATATAAGGTGCCTTAGGCACCTCAAACACGTTTGCTTCATAAATAAAGACACGTTTATTTTTAAGCATCTGTCAATAAAAAAGATAAAAGCAGCTCATGGTTAGAAGCTACTAAAGCAGCTTGTCAATACAGGACAGGCCAGAAGCTACCAAAGCTACTAAAACAACTTACATCAAGAAGCTTCCAGTTAGAAGCAAAGAAGGTAAGGTGGTCGGTCAGCAGCTCAACATCTCAAACACACGAGCTAAACAGACATTTCCTAAGGATGAACGAACTTTTTTTCGAATCATCCCTACAAGACTAACCTCTTTTCCATACACCATAGTCCTTAAGGGAACAAGCATGTCGCCTAGGGCATATGCTTAACTTCCCCTTAAAAAGGCATAAAATAACAAGATATATAGGTTAAGGGTTAAATATATTTTTTTGAAAGGTCTTACGGACCGCAAGACAAAAGGTCTTATGGTCCGCAAGACACTCTGACAACGTAAAGTTTGGACAGCTCCGCAAATTTGAGTTAAAACTCACTTTTCTCAACTCCCAACCTCTAACTACCTTCATTAAGACAAAACCCTAATTCTTACTTATAAATACACCTCCTCCCCACCATCTAAACACTTTCAACACTCCTTAATCTCTTCCAACCTCTCTCAATCTTCAAAATTCTCAAGTGTTGGCAGATAGGTTCAAAACAATGAGTTTTGAACACTTTTTCTCTCATCTTTTTCTTGTTTCTTGCTTTCTTCCTATTTAGATAACCTATAGGAGTGTTACCACAAGTTTACCATGGTAAACCAAGTTGGTACATCACCATTTTGAGGTCCAAAGTTAGGTTTATTTTCTGTTTTGTTCAAACTTTTTCGAACAATGTTCGTCCTACTTCATCTCTTGGAACATCTTCAAGTTGCCAACAAATCCCTTTGTGGATAGGTTTGGATTGATGTTTGTTCCAAAAATGTAAGTCATATTAGTTTACTTTCTAGCAAATCTAAGTCATCAAATGGCTTTCAAGTAATAAAAGTGAATAAACTACACCGAGTCTCTAAACCTTAACCATGTTTGGAATGCACTCGTCTGGTTAAAATCACTTGGTTGTTGGTGAATTAGAAAAGTTATTTACATTCTTGTACTTGGATTCATGACCATCCGAATCATCCATGTGATGATTTGTGCATTGGTGAACTACAAGGTTAAAGGAGTCATCTTGTGACACCCCAGGAAAACCAGTAAACGATACAACTTAACTAGCTTTCTCAGTAACCGCATGCTAAATTTCGGGACGAAATTTCTTTCAAGTTGGGGATAATGTGACAACTCGAGTTTCCGAGATTCCACTTTCGCATTTATTGCACGTTCACTGTTTGTTTAGTTGCTTACTTACACAATTTGGTTGCGTTGTAACTGTATACGATGTGATTTGACAAAGTGTATTGTGATTGTTGCATGGTTATGTGTTATTTTACGAATGATTGACAAATACATGAACTTGGTGATAAAACTGTAAATTATATGTGGTGTGGGTGTTTTGTGTAAAGGACGATACTTAGGGGTGTTTAGTGGTAATAATGAAAACAAAACAAAACCCCTTAACCCTAATCATTCTCACCAATTTCAATCATACGTCACTTCAAATCATTCTCTCTACAATCATTTCTCTCATCATTCTTTGCTACACAAGTGCTCTTGCATCAATCTTGATCTTCCAATCCATCTAGAATCAATCCAAGGTAAATGTTATTTGATTCTTGCAAACCCTAGTTCTCCAAATAATGGTTCTGTGTTTATTGATCATTCTGATTGTTGTGAAATAGTTCATGATCTGTTGTGTAATCACTTGTGTGATGTTAAGATGCCTGATATGTTAGAATTATTTGATTGTTGATTAGATTACAGCATTGCCAAAGTATGAAGATTAGGGTTTTGATCGTAGTCTGCAAATGTAACTGTTCCATTGATTCTGTAAAATGGTTTTTGGAATTCACGCATGTGATAACTCGGAGTTAAGTGTCAGGACTTTGTGAAGTCACAAAGTCCGACTTTTGATTGATACATGGTCCGAATTTTTGTAATACATGAAGGGTCCGAATTTTTTATAAGAAATACATAGTCCGAATTTTTGTAGATAATGTATGGGGTCCGAATTTTTAGATGGAATCCTTGGGTCCGAGTTTTTGATAAACATATGGTCCGACTTTTGCTTGATATATATGGTCCGACATTTGCAAAAAACATATGGTCCGACTTTTGCTAGAAACATATGGTCCGAGTTTTATGTTGAGGCCTTAATCCGAGTTTTGAGTGATTGTATGGTCCGAGTTTGTGGTTGTGTTTGGTCCGAATATTGTGGGTGATGGGTGGTCCGAATTTTGGTGGATGATTTCTTTGTCTGAGTTTGTTTATAAGGAAGCAAGGTCCGAATTTATGATAAGGGACATGACCCGAGTTTTAGATTGAAATGCATGTCCGAGTTTTATAAGGGAATGTATAGTCCGAGGTTGTTGTTGGCTCAGTTAGTGTCAACTCTGTTAAATATACGAACTTTGCTAAGCATGTTAAGTTGTTAAGTGGTTAACTTTATTTGTTGGTTAACTCTGTTAGTTAACTACACTGTTAGTTTATTATCCCTGTATGTTTATAAACCCTGTTGAGTTATTAACTTCGTTATGACTGATAACTCGTAACTGTGTTATTTAATAACCACATTAGCACAAACCGTGAAAGACAATTATGTGAAGCATGAATGATATGAAGGTGACTATCTGTTTAAGTGTTACTTGATGTTAACTATCCCGTACACTTAGAGATTTCGGTTTCATGTGGAACTTTACAAACTTAAACTGATTTAGTATACGTGCATACTATAGGACTTGATTGATTATTAGTGAGCACTTAACTTAGCATACCGAGCAAACCAAGGTGAGTTCACACTCTTACAAAGGCATGGGATTCCCGGGGTAGGGAATGGGATTGGATGATTATCTGTATTTACACTGTATATGGGAATTATGAAATACTGACCACGGTTGGGAAAGGTCACTTATAGATACTGCTAGACTAGTGATACATGGGGAAGCCCCCACTACTCTTCACACACATGCCTGTATGGCCGCGATACTGAAACTGATCTTCGCACACATGCCTGGAATGGCCGCGATACTGATACTAAACTTCGCACACATGCCTGGAGGGCCGCGATACAAATAAAACTAGTCTACAATACATGGGAAACCCCCACTAATCTTCGCAAACATGCCTGGAGGGCCGCGATGTAATTATAAACGATACATGGGTTAATAATCAAACAAACATTTTATGAAATGAACACTATTACTAAACAACCCACTGTGAACTCGCTCAACTAGTTGTTGACTCTCTGTTACATGCCTTACAGGTCGTTAGGTATACATGGAGCTTGCACTGGGAGGCGCGGTCGTTGTGGACAAGGATCGTGAATGCTTTGATTAAACATTTGACATTTCATACTTTACTTATGTTGGGCTTTTACTCATATGCTTCCGCTAAACGTTGAATTTATACTTATGTTTTGAACACCTTTCATATGGATTTGGTTTGGTTAAATTACTATTTTCTTTTACTATTTACGTTGTTCTATATGATTGGTGGCTTGATCCTGGTCAGTCACGCTCCCAAGCGGTGATACTCCGCGGGTGGATTTTGGGGGTGTGACACATCTTACCCATGCATGACAATACATGACACATACTTGACTATAATTACCCTTATTCTTAAAATGCATGGTCGGTGCAACAATGTAGTTACAAAATTGCCCCTTTTGCAAATTACAATACTATCCCTGTTTAATATTCCTTCCAACGTCTTGACAGGAAACAGTTGTTTTCTTTCTCCGATCATGAAATGAAGATAACCACCACCATGGAGGGCTGGGATCCAACCACCAAATCAATGAGACAACGTGATTTTTTTAGGTCATTTCTGGTGTAAGAAAGAAGAATGGGTGGCAGGAAAGTTCCAGTTTTAATCAAACAAAAACGATAACATTGTTTAATATCAGGAAACAACACAGTACAAATACTAAATAATCAAATAGAGTTTTGAATTTAGAGCTCCATCTCCGGTGATGTGCGTTATGTGCGATATATATTAGGCGTATATTTTAAGCCTGTTTTACACTTTTTAGCCAAGTTTTAAATTTATAAAACAGGATATTAACTAACACTAAACACACATATGGGCAAGTGCACCCATCTTGGACGTAGTATAGTGTTGGTAAGATACCGAGGTCGTCCAAGGACACAAGAGCTTTTAATACCGGTTTATCCTCAACGTCTAATCAAATCAAAAAGTTAGAAAAAGGTTTTTGAAAAAATAAAACTAACTAAAATGCTGAAAATAAAATAAAAATAAAAACAGATAGACAAGATGAATCACATGGATCCGACTCGTGTGTAGTGTAACCTTTGATTATTTCCGCACTTTTGCACATTTTAAGAGATTATCTTAGTTATTGTAGTAGGCCCCTCTTTTGAAGGCGACGTTACCCTCAACCCAGTAGTTTGAGTCAGCAAGGATACAATCCTAAAGGGTCGGATTATTGAAAGATAATTAATTAAGTTATTAATGCATAATGTGGTAGGCCCCTCTTTTGAAGGCGACGTTACCCTCGACTAAGTAGTCTGAGTCAGTAGGGATACAGTCCTAAGTAGCCGGGTTAAAGTTTTAATAGTAGTTTAACTTATGAGGGGGTCAAAGAGTTTGGACCCCCGCCATCCAATACCGATGGGTATTGAAGGAGGTCCTACTAAATTTAACCCAGGTCCTTTGCAGGATCTATACACTGAACTGTGACAACTCGAGTTTCCGAGATTCCACTTTCGCATTTATTGCACGTTCACTGTTTGTTTAGTTGCTTACTTACACAATTTGTTGGCGTTGTAACTGTATACGTTGTGATTTGATAAAGTGTATTGTGATTGTTGCATAGTTATGTGTTATTCTACGAATGATTTGACAAATACATGAACTTGGTGATGAAACTGTAAATTATATGTGGTGTGTGTGTTTTGTGTAAAGGATGATACTTAGGGGTGTTTAGTGGTAATAGTGAAAATAAAACAAAACCCCTTAACCCTAATCATTCTCACCAATTTCAATCATATGTCACTTCAAATCATTCTCTCTACAATCATTTCTCTCATCATTCTTGGCTACACAAGTTCTCTTGCATCAATCTTGATCTTCCAATCCATCTAGAATCAATCCAAGGTAAATGTTTAATGATTATTTGTTGTCAATCATTGGTTATTGATTCTTGCAAACCCTAGTTCTACAAACAATAGTTCTTTGTTTATTGATCGATTCTGATTATTGTGAAATGGATATGATTAGTTGTGTAATCACTTGCCTGACACTAAGATGCCTGATATGATAGAGATGTTTGATTGTTGATTAGATTACTGCAATGCAAATGTATGAAATAAGGGTTTCTTGATCGTAAAACGTAACTGTTACATTGAACTTGAATATTCGCATGATTGATGTTAGGCCCGACCTTTTAATTGTAGCATGGTCCGACTTTTGGCTGGTTGACCTAGTCTGAGTTTTAAGTAATGGAAGCCTGGTCCGACTTTTATGTATTGAGTATATAGTTTTTTATATGCTTGTATATGGTCCGAGTTTGTGTAAAGGAGTTATAAGATCCGAATTTTGGAGATGATAATTAATCCGAATTTTTGAGATGATATTAGTCCGAATTTTGAATTTTGGGATGATATGGTCCGAATTTTTGTATGATGGTTTGGTCCGACCTTATGCTTGATGAGGGGTCCGACCTTATGCTTGATGAGGAGTCCGACCTTATGCTTGATGAGGGGTCCGACTTTGTGCTTGATGAGGGGTCCGAATTTTATGATATACACATGGTCTGACCTTTTGATTTTGATATGCATGGTCCGAGTTTCACTAGGGGTTGTTTGTCCGAATTTTCATGCTTGATGCCCTTGTCCGAATTTTTATATGATATGTTTGGTCCGAGTTTTGTTGTCTGTTAAGTGATTAACCCTGTTAAGTGTTAACTGTGTTATGTATGTCAGATATGTAAAGTATGTAACTGAGTTATGTTAACCTTGTTATGTATGTTAAGCTCAGTATGTGCGATAACCCTATTAGTTCTGATTGACTCTGTCATGTATGTTAAGTATGTTAAGTGTGTTAACTCAGTCAAGCATATTGACTCTGTTAAGCGTGACAATTAGTAAGGGACTTGCATGTAACTTGGAACTTGGTATGGAATGGCCAACTGTTTGTGTGTACACAATGTTAACTGCTAATCCCACTTGTGACACAAATTGTGTATGAATCTTTACGAACCTGAACTGATTGGATATACGTGCATACTATAGGAGTTGACTGATTTCTTGTGAGCACATAGTTTAGCATACCGAGCAAACCAAGGTGAGTTCACACTCTTTACCAAGGCATGGGATTCCCGGGGATTAGGAATGGGTTGAATGATGGGATTGAACAATTTCTCGTACTTACATGGTTACTAGACTATCTACCATGGTCCTCGGGTTAAGCAGGACACTTACGTAAAACCTACGTAAACAAGTACATACTACTGTCTTCCGGAGTCAGGAAGGACACTTACGTAAAACCTACGTAAACAAGTACATACTACTGTCTTCCGGAGTCAGGAAGGACACTTACGTAAAACCTACGTAAACCCCACGCGTACCACTGTCCTCGGGTAAAGAAGGACACTTACGTAAAACCTACGTAAAGCTTGTAAGTACTACTGTTCTCGGGTTAAGAAGAACAATTATGGTTACGAATAGTCTAGTGTATATGCAAACATGGGAAGCCCCCACTAATAGAACATACTATCGGCCTAGTAGAGCCACATGTTACAAAACAAACTTACTAATACGAACTTACTTACTGTGAACTCCCTCAACTAGTTGTTGACTCTCTGTTACATGCCTTGCAGGTCGTTAGGTATACATGGAGCTTGCATGGGGAGGTGCGGTCGTTTTTATTAAACATTTGACATTTCATATTTCACTTATGTTGGGCTTTTACTCATATGCTTCCGCTAAACGTTGAATTTATACTTATGTTTTGAACACCTTTCATATGGACTGGTTTGGTTAAATTACATTTACTTTTACTATTTACGTTGTTCTATATGATTGGTGGCTTGATCCTGGTCAGTCACGCCTCCAAGCGGTGATACTCCGCGGGTGGATTTTGGGGGTGTGACAGATTGGTATCAGAGCCATTGGTTATAGAGAACTTGGTTTTAATATGGGGAAAACGTTTTTATTAAAACCAGACTATAACCAGTACAGTGCTCAACGATCCACAACGACGCCTCGCTCCACGTGCAAGACTCAACATCCTAGGTAATAAGGTTTATGTTTATTGCCTACATGCTAGAATTACATAGAACTTTGCTCGTGGTATGCTTAGATTACATTGTCTACTATTCGTTATTGCTTGAGAACACTTGTGTGCTTACTCCCTTCTATCATCGCACTATTCGCGAACCTCTCTCACTTACGTTACATTTGCTATGAAGATCATGGCCGGACGTATCAACTTGACTCAAGCCCAGTTGACGGCTCTCATTAACGAACGAGTTGCTGCGGCACTTGCAGCCATACAAGCAGGAGGTATACCCTGCAGTCGTAACTAGGATCTTTAGATCCTACACTCCTAAACCAACTCTTGTGTTTAACCTTGTCCTATTCTTATACACAATAGGTCAACATGCTCAGCCACCTGTTTGCACCTTCAAAAATCTCAAGGATTGCCGACCTAGTACCTTCTGTGGTACTGAGGGAGTTGTAGGCCTCCTCCATTGGTTCGAGAGGCTCGAAACTGACTTTGAGGTGCGTGATTGCCCTGAGTCTCGTATAGTAAAGTTTGCTACTGGAACACTCGAAGGTGCTGCATTAACCTGGTAGGAAGCACAGGTTCAAATGTTAGGGCTGGCAGCTGCTAATGCCACCCCCTGGAACGAGTTCAAGGACCTAATTAAGGAAGAGTTTCGCAGTCGGGAAGACATCCACAAACTGGAGGTGGAGTTCCTCAACTTGCAGATGACGGGGTCTGAAATTGAGGCTTACACGAAGAGATCAAATGAATTAGCCACATTTTGTCCCACTTTGGTAGACCCTCCCGCCAAACGCATCGAGCTGTATCTCAAGGGTCTGGTGCCAGAAATTCAGAGTCATGTGACCGCAGCTAATCTTGGCACTATCCAGCAAGTCACTCGGCTTGCTCATCGTCTCACAGACCAGGCAGTAGAACAAAACAAACTACCGAAACGTGTTAAAGCTGCTACTACATGTGCTTCTAGTGACAACAAACGCAAGTGGGATGGAAACCTGAGCAAGGGATTAATTCCGGTTCAGTCTCTGGCGCAGCAGCAAAAGATAGATGACTACGAGTGTCCTAGTCAGCAGTTTTCTGGTAGTCGTGGGCAGAGTGGATATCGAGGAAATCATCCAAAGTGTAACAGATGCAATAGGCACCACAGCGGTCAGTGCAACAAGGGTCGTTGTCAGAGGTGTCTCAAGATAGGTCATGAAGCTAAGGATTGTCGAAGCTCACGTCCTGTAACTCAAGAACAGCAACGGCCACCTCAATCTCCACAGAATCAGCAGCAACAACAGAGTTTTAAAGGATGTTTTCAGTGTGATGCTAAAGTTCACTACAAGAGACATTGTCCGCAAATAAACCAGGACCAGACTCGGAACCACGACCGTGGAAACAGGGACGACAATGGGGATAACGTTGGGGGAAACAATGGAAACAATGACGTCGGGGCTGCATGTACGTGATTGGTCAGGGTGACGCAAGGAACGATCCTAACGTAATAATGGGTAAGTTTCTTCTCGACGACTTTTATGTTACTGTCTTGTTTGATTCGGGTGTGGAAACCAGTTATATGTCCTTGAAAGTTAGTCAAATGTTAAAACGTGCACTGATGCGTGTGTAGTGTAATATATTTTTAATGTATAATTAAGCCCTTTTATTTACACCTTTAGCCAAGTTTTAAATTTATAAAACACGATATTTACTAACACTAAACACACATATGGGCAAGTGCACCCATCGTGGACGTAGTATAGTGTTGGTAAGATACCGAGGTCGTCCAAGGACACAAGAGCTTTTAATACCGGTTTATCCTCAACGTCTAATCAAATCAAAAAGTTAGAAAAGGTTTTTAAACTAAGAAAATAAAAACTAACTAAATGCTGAAAAATAAAAATAAAATAAAAACAGATAGACAAGATGAATCACTTGGATCCGACTCGTGTGTTAGTATAACCTTTGATTATTTTCGCACTTTTGCACTTGTTTAAGAGATTATCTTAGTTATTGTAGTAGGCCCCTCTTTTGAAGGCGACGTTACCCTCAACCCAGTAGTTTGAGTCAGCAAGGATACAATCCTAAAAGGTTGGATTATTGGAAGATAATGAATTAAGTTATTAATGCAAATTATGGTAGGCCCCGCTTTTGGCGGTGACGTTACCCTCGGCTAAGTAGTCTGAGTCAGCAGGGATACAGTCCTAAATAGCCGGGTTATAGTATTAATAGTAGTTAACTTATGAGGGGGTCAAAGAGTTTGGATCCCCGCCATCCAATACCTATGGGCATTGAAGGAGATCCTACTAAATTTGACCCAGGTCCCTTGCAGGACCTCTAAACGCTGAACAAGGGCAAGACCCTTACCAAACCGTTCCTTTAACCCCCGACCAGGTAGCCAACATACCTCCATATAGACCGTGGAGATATGAATGGTGAAAATCTTTTATTTTATCTAGACAGTAAAATAATGCCAAGACACCACGGACAAACGATAAGGAAAGATCACCTTCAACATAAGCAACTAGTTATTAAAGTCATTAATACAAAACCAAATAAAAAGTGCAAAAGATTAAAAATAAAAAGTATTATACTAAACACTTGTCTTCACCAAGTGATGTAAGAGACTTAGGCAAACATGGCCTTGATTGTCAAGAACTCTTACTATCAATCTTGGATCCCGAGACGACTCACACACTCTACGATGGACAATGGATGATGGTGGTGGATGATGGTGGTGGATGATGGTGTTATGGTGGTGGTGGGTGGTGGATGAAGTGTGAGAGAGGTGGTGTGCCAAGGGATGAGTTGAAATGGCTCTAAGCACTCCTATTTATAAGCTGAACAGAAGCCTGTGCACGGCCCCGTGTCCGCTGGACACGGCCCCGTGCCCGTCTGACAATCTCTCTCCTCATTAATTGTAATTCGCAATTACAATTAATGCGCCTGCAGTACTTTCGCCACGCCCCCGTGTTCACTGGGCACGGCCCCGTGGTGGGCAACAGAAGCTTCTATCACTTTTGTCTTTTCTACCAGGGCTGACCATCCTGGACACGGCCCCGTGCTCGCTGAGCACGGCCCCGTGTTGAGCTGGACACGCCCCGTGTCCGCTGGACACAGCCCCGTGTTCAGCTGGGCACAGCCCCATGCTCAGCTGGGCACAGCCCCATGCTCAGCTTTCTTCTTGTTTTTGCTTTGGGAGATGCTGTCGAGGAGTCGGGCATGCCACGTTTCTTCCTTTTCTTTGTATTTATGTTGGATTTGGCTGCATTTTTTCTTCTTTTGTTCATTTAAGCTCTTTTAACCCTGAAAATACAAAAGGAAGACAAAAGCACACTTTTTCCAACATTAGTACTTAAAAAGGGTTAGTTTTATGCCTCATTTGATGTAATTTATATGTTGCATTTTACACACATCAAATACCCCCATACTTGAATCTTTGCTTGTCCTCAAGCAAAACTCTTTAATATGTGGCTTACACTCCCAAATGGAATGGGTAGAAGAGAAGGTTTTGGGCTTGTCTTTGAGTGTTGGGAATCCAAGATCTTTATTGGGTTTTATTTTTATACTATTTACAGTCCTATTCGTTATGATTTATTTAGAACGTTTCATAAGAGAAATTACTTATTTGGGCATAACATGCCTCTTTAAAATTTCATTTATATACAAGTTCACATACCTCACGGGGGATCACTCAACACTCGGCCGAAGGTGTATTTTTAGTGAATCACTCGAGAGCGGCATGGAACTTACTCCTACCATAAGCTTGCCAAGCAATCAATCCTCCTCCTTTTTAACTATATACCTTTGTAAATATCAAGAGGACTTTTTGGGGGTAGGGTTAGGCTTGGGTTAAAGGTAGGTGGTTGGGTTAGTGGTTAGTAGAAAAGGGCGAAAGGCGTAAAAAGCGTCGGTTTTTGTAAGACTTTTATTTTTTTATTTTTTTATTTTTTTTTTGACTTTTTATTTTAATGAAGCAATTTTTTTAAGGAATTCATAAGAAAAACCGCGCTTTGTTACTAAAATAAAGGGTTTAAAATGAAAAAGGGGTTTTGGTGGGAAAAAGGGTGTTTGTTTTGGGTTAAGAAATGAAAAGGTTTAGGCTCAAAGGGGTTAACTAGGGGGATTTTGGGTAGGTGGTAAAAAGAAAAAGAAAAATAATGGTGTAGAAATAAAAAGGGGTTAGTGCTAATGCCTCCATCATTTACTTACTCGGGTTTAAGTTGGTAAGGACCGGGAATGTATCGTCGTGGCAAGTTCTAGAGTTGTAAGAAACCAAGCGGATATTCACACAAGAAACGAAAAATGAGCATTTAATCTAAAGATGTGTATTTGTATGCTCAATAAAGGCTCAAAACTCACTTATTGTGGGAATGGGTTTATAATGTGATCAAGTATATATAATTAAATTTTAACTAGATTTGTCATGCCTTTTCATAATTTTCTTATGTTGGTTCTTTTTATCACGACGCTATCGGTTGTAAATTTGTAAAAATATAACCTTTTTAGAACTTGTTATTCCCAAATTAAACCAAGACAAGTAAAAAAACGAAAAGTTTTTGAAAAAATTTGGGGTGATTACCGGTTCCAATAGAGTTTTATGTAAGGCTTGTAATTAGGACTTGCAAAATTCAAGGTTTTAGCATCCCCCCACACTTAAATTACACATTGTCCTCAATGTGTCCCAAAAATAAGTTTTTCGGTTGATTAAAATGTGTAAAAGTGGATTAAAACAAGATTTTATGGTACTGGGTAGCTGAACACGGGGTGGTGTTGGCTGAGCACGGCCCTGTGTCCAGACTGCCAGTACCAAAAGTAAACAGGAGGCTGGGCACGGGGGCGTGTTCAATGAGCACGGCCCCATGTCCAGGTACCTGAACTGGGCATTTCTGCAGATTTTTGGGCACGGGGGCGTGTTGGGTTGAGCACGACCCCGTGCTAAACTTGCTGTAATGAAGAAAAATTGTCGAGAGGCTCTGTTTTTGTGCATGGGGTGTTGGTTCAAGCTTCCCTTAGTATTCTTCACCATCCCGAGTGTGTTTTATTCCGGCAAATTAAAACTAAACTAGAAAGCATAAAAGTTAAACTAATCTAAAACTAAGGATAGTTCCGCGGAATGCCTCCGTGGTGCGCCACGTTTATAAGGGTCCTTGGCTAGACCCTCCTTATCGGGTGGTTCTGGCTCATCTTCAATTAGGGGGTCATTATTTCCAAAAGGATATTTCATTGAGCGCTCAAGATCTATGCTCCTTTTAAATGCCCCTAATTGAAGAGGTAGATTGTTGAACTTCCGGTTTTTCAAAGCTTTATGAGTTTTTACAAAAGGTTTTCCCAAGACTAAAGGAGCGTCATCGAGGATGACAAAGTCGGTTGGAATAACCATTTGATTTGCTTGAACCAAGACATCCTCCACTACACCGATTGATTTTATTATTTTCCGATCGGATAGAAAAATGGGTATTTGAAGTGGAGAAAAATCACTAATACTTAACTTTTCGAAAATGTAATTAGGCATTATGTTAACACAAAGATCTTTATCAATGGTGATATTACTAATAATTGAATTTTGAAAGAAACATGGAACCGGTGTAATGTTAATTTCAAAAGGATCTTCTTTTATTAGCGAGGTTTGATCATTAGTTAACTTAACACTTACCATTTCTTCAATTTTAGCACTAGTGTTTAACTCTTTTAAAAACTTGGCATGAGGGGTTATCAAACAATGATTTTCGAAAGAAGGTGACAAGAGATTAATTTCTTTAAAATTAGACTCTTCTTGAATTTGAACATTATCGGCCTCACCTTTTTCGTTGCTTAACTCATGTGTCAGTTTTTCACTTTCTTGTTCTTCCATTTTTACATTTTCAACTATCTCTACGTTATTATCATTTTTTGATTCTTCTCTTGCGCGGGACTCCTCTTCCCTTGCGCGAGATTCTTTTATGCAACGTTCGATAGTTTTAATGTGTTCTAATATCCTATTGGTTACTTCGGTGAGAGAGAAAGAATTGGGATCTTCAAAGCTTGAATCCGGTTGTTCGCTCCTTGGTTCCTCATAGTACCCATATGAAGTAGATGGTTCACACCATTGTTCTTCATTGTAGGTATATGATGGATAAGGGTCGAAACTTTGTTCTTCATAGTACTCATATGAGGTGGGTTATTCACGCCATGGTTCCTCATAATAAGTATATGAAGGTGGTGGCTCATATCTTGACTCTTCAAAGTATGAGTATGAAGGCTCATACCTTGGTTCATCAAAATATGAGCATGAGGAAGGAGGTTCATACCTTGGGTCTTCATAGGATGTGTATGAAGTTGACGGCTCGTACCTGGGCTCCTCATAATAGTTGTATGTATTGGATGGTTGATATGAGTTACTATATTGAACTGAGCGTGTGTTACGACAATTAGTGCAATAATTACCCGTATAATCATCCTCATCATAGGTGTAGTTGTAGCCTCCTGAGTATTGATCCATAAGAATCACTCAACAGACCACAACTGAGTCTCGGGACCAGAAAACAAAAACAAAAATGGAAACAGAAGCTGGACACGGCCCCGTGTTCAGTGGACACGTCCCCGTGTTCAGGATCTGTATCTGGGCGTTTTAATTAAAGTTACTGGTCTCGTTGAGCACGGGGGCGTGTTCAGTGAGCACGGCCCCGTGTTCAGACTCTGTATCTGGGTATCTAACTAAAAATATGCAGCACGGGGGCGTGTTCAGTGAGCACGGCCCCGTGTTCAGGCTACTGTAAATGCAAACTAAGCTAAAATGCAGAAAAATGTGCACGCGTTTTGAAAAGGTTTTGAAAAACTGATTAGGCCGTCGATTTTAAGCTTTCTTAAAATCCTTGTGTCCCCGGCAGCGGCGCCAAAAACTTGATGCGTGTGTAGTGTAATGTATTTTTAATGTATAATTAAGCCCTTTTTTTACACCTTTAACCAAGTTTTAAATTTATAAAACACGATATTTACTAACTCTAAACACACATATGGGCAAGTGCACCCATCGTGGACGTAGTATAGTGTTGGTAAGATACCGAGGTCGTCCAAGGACACAAGAGCTTTTAATACCGGTTTATCCTCAACGTCTAATCAAATCAAAAAGTTAGAAAAGGTTTTTAAACTAAGAAAATAAAAACTAACTAAATGCTGAAAAATAAAAATAAAATAAAAACAGATAGACAAGATGAATCACTTGGATCCGACTCGTGTGTTAGTATAACCTTTGATTATTTTCGCACTTTTGCACTTGTTTAAGAGATTATCTTAGTTATTGTAGTAGGCCCCTCTTTTGAAGGCGACGTTACCCTCAACCCAGTAGTTTGAGTCAGCAAGGATACAATCCTAAAAGGTTGGATTATTGGAAGATAATGAATTAAGTTATTAATGCAAATTATGGTAGGCCCCGCTTTTGGCGGTGACGTTACCCTCGGCTAAGTAGTCTGAGTCAGCAGGGATACAGTCCTAAATAGTCGGGTTATAGTATTAATAGTAGTTAACTTATGAGGGGGTCAAAGAGTTTGGATCCCCGCCATCCAATACCTATGGGCATTGAAGGAGATCCTACTAAATTTGACCCAGGTCCCTTGCAGGACCTCTAAACGCTGAACAAGGGCAAGACCCTTACCAAACCGTTCCCTTAACCCCCGACCAGGTAGCCAACATACCTCCATATAGACCGTGGAGATATGAATGGTGAAAATCTTTTATTTTATCTAGACAGTAAAATAATGCCAAGACACCATGGACAAACGATAAGGAAAGATCACCTTCAACATAAGCAACTAGTTATTAAAGTCATTAATACAAAACCAAATAAAAAGTGCAAAAGATTAAAAATAAAAAGTATTATACTAAACACTTGTCTTCACCAAGTGATGTAAGAGACTTAGGCAAACATGGCCTTGATTGTCAAGAACTCTTACTATCAATCTTGGATCCCGAGACGACTCACACACTCTACGATGGACAATGGATGATGGTGGTGGATGATGGTGTTATGGTGGTGGTGGGTGGTGGATGAAGTGTGAGAGAGGTGGTGTGCCAAGGGATGAGTTGAAATGGCTCTAAGCACTCCTATTTATAGGCTGAACAGAAGCCTGTGCACGGCCCCGTGTCCGCTGGACACGGCCCCGTGCCCGTCTGACAATCTCTCTCCTCATTAATTGTAATTCGCAATTACAATTAATGCGCCTGTAGTACTTTCGCCACGCCCCCGTGTTCACTGGGCACGACCCCGTGGTGGGCAACAGAAGCTTCTATCACTTTTGTCTTTTCTGCCAGGGCTGACCATCCTGGACACGGCCCCGTGCTCGCTGAGCACGGCCCCGTGTTGAGCTGGACACGCCCCGTGTCCGCTGGACACAGCCCCGTGTTCAGCTGGGCACAGCCCCATGCTCAGCTGGGCACAGCCCCATGCTCAGCTTTCTTCTTGTTTTTGCTTTGGAAGATGCTGTCGAGGAGTCGGGCATGCCACGTTTCTTCCTTTTCTTTGTATTTATGTTGGATTTGGCTGCATTTTTTCTTCTTTTGTTCATTTAAGCTCTTTTAACCCTGAAAATACAAAAGGAAGACAAAAGCACACTTTTTCCAACATTAGTACTTAAAAAGGGTTAGTTTTATGCCTCATTTGATGTAATTTATATGTTGCATTTTACACACATCATGCACCAAATCCCTTGAACACCAAACATGTCGTAGTGTTAGCTAATGGTAAGAGTCTAGAGGCCACGCACATAGTTCAGGATTGTAATCTTATCCTCGCTGGTCAGACTTTCTCTATCGCCCTCATTCCTATAGTTCTGGGTAGTTTCGAAAACGTTATTGGTATGGACTGGTTATCCAAACAGCAAGCAGAGATCCTATGTAAGGAGAAGATCATTCGTATTCCCCGTTCTGGTAAAGAACCTCTCGAAGTTCAAGGTGACAAGAGTGGTGCTGTGGTTGGCATCATCTCCTTCCTGAAGGCTCAGAAATGGTTACGAAAGGGTCATACTGCCAGTTTGGCACTAGTTACTGATGCATCAACGAAAGAGAAAAGAATAGAGGATATCCCAGTTGTAAGCGAATTTCCTCAAGTGTTTCCTGAAGATTTACTTGGTCTACCGCCTCATCGCCAGGTCGAATTCCAGATTGAACTAGCTCCTGGAGCAGCACCAATAGCCCGCGCACCGTATCGATTAGCTCCAACTGAATTGGAAGAACTGTCTAAGCAATTGCAAGAGCTCTTGGATAAGGGCTTTATTCGTCCTAGCTCTTCGCCTTGGGGAGCTCCAGTATTATTTGTGAAAAAGAAGGACGGTACCTTCAGGATGTGCATTGATTATCGCGAGCTCAACAAGGTGACAGTGAAGAATCGCTACCCTCTTCCACGTATTGACGACTTGTTCAACCAGTTGCAAGGGTCGAGCTACTACTCCAAGATTGATCTAAGGTCAGGTTACCATCAGCTGAGAGTCCGGGATGAGCACGTCTCTAAGACAGCATTCAGAACTCGCTATGGCCACTACGAGTTTCTAGTCATGTCATACGGGCTAACGAACGCGCCTGCAGTTTTCATGGATCTAATGAACAGAGTGCGCAAGCCTCACCTGCACCGCGTACACCAACGGAAATACGCCAATTCTTGGGTTTGGCGGGTTATTACAGACGGTTCATCAAAGACTTCTCAAAGATCGCACAGCTGCTTACTCTACTGACAGAGAAGGGTGTCACCTATCGTTGGGGTAATCCCCAGGAAACCGCTTTTCAGCACTTAAAGGATAGACTTTGCAGTGCACCTATTCTCTCATTGCCGGAGGGCACGGATGATTTTGTGGTCTACTATGACGCGTCGATTCAGGGTCTTGGTTGTGTATTGATGCAAAGGGATAAAGTCATTGCCTACGCTTCGCGGCAACTTAAAGTTCATGAACGGAACTACACGACGCACGATTTAGAGCTGGGAGCTGTTGTTTTCGCGCTTAAGATATGGCGACATTACCTGTACGGTACCAAGTGCACTATCTACACCGATCACAGGAGTCTCGAGCATATCTTCAAGCAGAAGGAATTGAACATGCGTCAACGTCGATGGGTTGAACTACTGAACGATTACGAATGTGCCATCAAGTACCATCCAGGCAAAGCCAATGTTGTGGCTGATGCCCTCAGTCGAAAAGATACTACACCTAGGCGTGTACGAGCCTTGCAGCACACTATCCAGACTAGTCTTCCTGCACAGATACGAGATGCTCAGGTAGAAGCATTAAAACCAGAAAATGTCAAGGCTGAAGCCTTACGCGGTTCAAGGCAGCGATTAGAACAAAAGGAAGACTGCGCCTACTATGTAACGGGGCGTATTTGGGTCCCACTATATGGCGGTTTACGAGAACTTGTGATGGATGAAGCGCACAAGTCTCGCTACTCGGTACATCCAGGTTCGGATAAGATGTACCACGATCTTAAAACTACGTACTGGTGGCCAAGCATGAAAGCCCTTATCACGACTTACGTCGGCAAGTGTTTGACTTGTGTGAGAGTCAAAGTCGAATATCAGAAACCATCAGGCCTACTTCAGCAACCCAAGATACCGCAGTGGAAATGGGAGGAAATTTCCATGGATTTTGTTACTGGCCTACCTAGATCCCAGCGTGGAAACGATACCATTTGGGTGATCGTAGATCGACTCACAAAGTCTGCTCATTTCTTGGCTATCAAAGAAACGGATAAGTTCTCTACCTTAGCAGACATGTACTTGAAAGAAGTTGTTTCGAGGCACGGAGTGCCAACCTCCATTATTTCGGATCGGGATGCACGATTTACCTCAGAACTATGGCAAGCAATGCACAAATCTTTTGGCTCTCGTTTAGACATGAGCACAGCATATCACCCTCAGACGGATGAACAGTCTGAGCGCACTATCCAGACTCTAGAAGACATGCTTCGGGCGTGTGTTATCGATTTCGGCAACAGCTGGGGAAAAACATCTTCCGTTAGTGGAGTTTTCGTACAATAACAGTTACCACACCAGCATTCGAGCCGCTTCATTCGAGGCATTGTACGGACGTAAATGCCGGTCACCTCTCTGTTGGGTAGAGGTGGGGGATAGTCAAATCACAGGTCCAGAACTTGTAGTTGATGTTACTGAACGAATTGCACAGATACGACAACGCATGGCGGCAGCTCACGACCGTCAGAAAGGTTACGCTGATAAGCGCAGGAAACCGCTCGAGTTCCAAGTTGGGGATCGAGTGCTACTCAAAGTCTCACCCTAGAAGGGTGTGGTTCGTTTTGGTAAACGGAGCAAACTCAATCCGCGGTATGTCAGACCATTCGAAATCATCGAGAAAATAGGCAAAGTGGCCTACAAACTGACCTACCAGCAGAACTCGGTGCAGTTCACAACGTTTTCCACGTGTCGAATCTGAAGAAGTGTCTGTCAGATGAGACCCTCATAGTTCCTTTGAAGGAACTCACTATCGACGAACAGTTGCATTTCGTCGAGGAACCTGTTGAAATCACGGACCGGGACGTTAAGGTCCTCAAGAACACTAGAATACCTCTTGTTCGAGTTCGTTGGAACTCCCGTCGTGGCCCAGAGTATACCTGGGAACGAGAAGACCAAATGGAACTCAAGTATCCCCAGTTATTCGGAAACCATGCAACCACTTCTAAGTCTGAAGCTACTACAGAATTTCGGGACGAAATTCCAAATCAACGGGGGGATGATGTGACACCCCAGGAAAACCAGTAAACGATACAACTTAACTAGCTTCCTCAGTAACCGCATGCTAAATTTCGGGACGAAATTTCTTTCAAGTTGGGGATAATGTGACAACTCGAGTTTCCGAGATTCCACTTTCGCATTTATTGCACGTTCACTGTTTGTTTATTTGCTTACTTACACAATTTGTTGGCGTTGTAACTGTATACATTGTGATTTGATAAAGTGTATTGTGATTGTTGCATAGTTATGTGTTATTCTACGAATGACTTGACAAATACATGAACTTGGTGATGAAACTGTAAATTATATGTGGTGTGTGTGTTTTGTGTAAAGGATGATACTTAGGGGTGTTTAGTGGTAATAGTGAAAATAAAACAAAACCCCTTAACCCTAATCATTCTCACCAATTTCAATCATACGTCACTTCAAATCATTCTCTCTATAATCATTTCTCTCATCATTCTTGGCTACACAAGTTCTCTTGCATCAATCTTGATCTTCCAATCCATCTAGAATCAATCCAAGGTAAATGTTTAATGATTATTTGTTGTCAATCATTGGTTATTTGATTCTTGCAAACCCTAGTTCTACAAACAATAGTTCTGTGTTTATTGATCGATTCTGATTATTGTGAAATGGATATGATTAGTTGTGTAATCACTTGCCTGACACTAAGATGCCTGATATGATAGAGATGTTTGATTGTTGATTAGATTACTGCAATGCAAATGTATGAAATTAGGGTTTCTTGATCGTAAAACGTAACTGTTACATTGAACTTGAATATTCGCATGATTGATGTTAGGCCTGACTTTTTAATTGTAGCATGGTCCGACTTTTGGCTGGTTGACCTAGTCTGAGTTTTAAGTAATGGAAGCCTGGTCCGACTTTCTCCCTATAATAGCTCTAAACTTTTGGTAGACAAGAAATCAATACAATAAGAGGTCATTCTTGTCAAAATGATGCGTGTACACATATACAATGTGAATAAGCATCTTTTTGCTATAACATTTGTCTTCATCTAAATGGTCACCCTTTATTTGAAACATCGTATTTCGATAAGAATTGTCACCATTTTAAACACAAAAAAAGTTATTTCTTCGATAGCCAAGGCATCGTCATTATCAAAACTTCAAAGCCTTTTTATGAAATGCTAAGGTAATTGTTTTACAACTCAACATGCATGGTCCAACTCGCAACTATACAGCTCATGTTGCTTATAACTCAAGTCGCATGCATCGAGGGCCACTTTGGTCATCACCATTATGCCATGTACAAAACGTGCTTCGAACTCTTCACATGAACATACTACATTCAACGGATAAATGCCGAAGCACGCCACGGATGAATCACCCGTTTAAAAACACCCAGACATGTTGAAACCGGCCTTCGCATATAGGCTCTACACAATCGAAGCAGGGTCTTCTACACCCTTATTACGGAGTTCAGATCCACGTCACAATCCTGATTATTAGGTTCCATGTTTCATGCACCTTACAACCCATTTGAAACACTTAAAATATATACACGAATATATGAATGACGTATGATCATCTTGACTTGCTAACTATCCCACATGGCCATGTTGTGTTCGATTCACAAACGATGACAGACATGTTTCCACGAGATTGTTTGTTTACAAACCAATTTCATATTAAATTTCACTCAAGTGAGATATGGCTTTTTTATTAATTACATATATATTCGTACATGTATCCGTTTTTTTAATATAAACTTGGAAATATCCGTGTAATGTTCGAATCTACATGTACAAGCTTTTTATGGATTATGTAGAACTCTCAAAATATGCTCATCGATATATTTTAAACTTTTTTTAACTCAAGTATCTATATATGCACACACACACACACACACATATATATATATATAAAGGAGAAAAGTCAAAAGATAGAGACATGTGCATGTGCTTTCACAAAAGTGACATGTTCTCACTATTCAAGTCTGAAAAGTAGACGAGTCCACTATTCATTACAATTGGAAGCGTTTACAACTATAAAGGTGCACCAGACAGCTTCTCCCTAGAAGCTGCAATAAGTGGAGAAGCTAGAAGCACAACGGCTTAAGACCAGAAACACTTACATCCTCACCATAAACACCTCTAATTGAGGACTGATAGTGAAAGTAGGTATGCGGACTCGGCTAAAACACATGAAGAATACAACATAACAACTTCTTGCATAGTCCTATAGTCAAGAAGCTAAGAAGGAAACAAGCAACAAGCTATAAGTTATAAGCTCACGCTCGGAAGCTATACGCTCAGAAGCCGCAAGCTATAATCTTCAAGCCACAAGCTTAAAGCTATAGGCTGAGAAGCTATAAGCTCAGGCTCGAAAGCTATAAGCTCAGAAGCCAGAAGTCGGAAGCTATAAGCTCAGAAGCCATAAGTTGGAAGCTATAAGCTTCAAGCTACAAGCTTAAAGTTATAGGCTAAGAAGCTATAAGCTCAGGCTTAGAAGCTATAAGCTCAAGCTCGGAAGCTACAGGCCATGAAGCTTGAAGCCAAAAATCCTATAAACCCGAAAGCTACTACCCTAAATAAGATAAGCACGTACCCATAGTAGACATGAAGCCTGTGACCAAGCCATACTTGGGCAAAGAACAACCACATATAAGGTGCCTTAGGCACCTCAAACACGTTTGCTTCATAAATAAAGACACGTTTATTTTTAAGCATCTGTCAATAAAAAAGATAAAAGCAGCTCATGGTTAGAAGCTACTAAAGCAGCTTGTCAATACAGGACAGGCCAGAAGCTACTAAAACAACTTACATCAAGAAGCTTCCAGTTAGAAGCAAAGAAGGTAAGGTGGTCGGTCAGCAGCTCAACATCTCAAACACACGAGCTAAACAGACATTTCCTAAGGATGAACGAACTTTTTTTTCGAATCATCCCTACAAGACTAACCTCTTTTCCATACACCATAGTCCTTAAGGGAACAAGCATGTCGCCTAGGGCATATGCTTAACTTCCCCTTAAAAAGGCATAAAATAACAAGATATATAGGTTAAGGGTTAAATATATTTTTTTGAAAGGTCTTACGGACCGCAAGACAAAAGGCCTTATGGTCCGCAAGACACTCTGACAACGTAAAGTTTGGACAGCTCCGCAAATTTGAGTTAAAACTCACTTTTCTCAACTCCCAACCTCTAACTACCTTCATTAAGACAAAACCCTAATTCTTACTTATAAATACACCTCCTCCCCACTATCTAAACACTTTCAACACTCCTTAATCTCTTCCAACCTCTCTCAATCTTCAAAATTCTCAAGTGTTGGCAGATAGGTTCAAAACAATGAGTTTTGAACACTTTTTCTCTCATCTTTTTCTTGTTTCTTGCTTTCTTCCTATTTAGATAACCTATAGGAGTGTTACCACAAGTTTACCATGGTAAACCAAGTTGGTACATCACCATTTTGAGGTCCAAAGTTAGGTTTATTTTCTGTTTTGTTCAAACTTTTTCGAACAATGTTCGTCCTACTTCATCTCTTGGAACATCTTCAAGTTGCCAACAAATCCCTTTGTGGATAGGTTTGGATTGATGTTTGTTCCAAAAATGTAAGTCATATTAGTTTACTTTCTAGCAAATCTAAGTCATCAAATGGCTTTCAAGTAATAAAAGTGAATAAACTACACCGAGTCTCTAAACCTTAACCATGTTTGGAATGCACTCGTCTGGTTAAAATCACTTGGTTGTTGGTGAATTAGAAAAGTTATTTACATTCTTGTACTTGGATTCATGACCATCCGAATCATCCATGTGATGATTTGTGCATTGGTGAACTACAAGGTTAAAGGAGTCATCTTGTGACACCCTAGGAAAACCAGTAAACGATACAACTTAACTAGCTTTCTCAGTAACCGCATGCTAAATTTCGGGACGAAATTTCTTTCAAGTTGGGGATAATGTGACAACTCGAGTTTCCGAGATTCCACTTTCGCATTTATTGCACGTTCACTGTTTGTTTAGTTGCTTACTTACACAATTTGGTTGCGTTGTAACTGTATACGATGTGATTTGACAAAGTGTATTGTGATTGTTGCATGGTTATGTGTTATTTTACGAATGATTGACAAATACATGAACTTGGTGATAAAACTGTAAATTATATGTGGTGTGGGTGTTTTGTGTAAAGGACGATACTTAGGGGTGTTTAGTGGTAATAATGAAAACAAAACAAAACCCCTTAACCCTAATCATTCTCACCAATTTCAATCATACGTCACTTCAAATCATTCTCTCTACAATCATTTCTCTCATCATTCTTGGCTACACAAGTGCTCTTGCATCAATCTTGATCTTCCAATCCATCTAGAATCAATCCAAGGTAAATGTTTAATGATTGTTTGTTGTTAATCATTGGTTATTTGATTCTTGCAAACCCTAGTTCTCCAAATAATGGTTCTGTGTTTATTGATCATTCTGATTGTTGTGAAATAGTTCATGATCTGTTGTGTAATCACTTGCGTGATGTTAAGATGCCTGATATGTTAGAATTATTTGATTGTTGATTAGATTACAGCATTGCCAAAGTATGAAGATTAGGGTTTTGATCGTAGTCTGCAAATGTAACTGTTCCATTGATTCTGTAAAATGGTTTTTGGAATTCACGCATGTGATAACTCGGAGTTAAGTGTCAGGACTTTGTGAAGTCACAAAGTCCGACTTTTTATTGATACATGGTCCGAATTTTTGTAATACATGAAGGGTCCGAATTTTTGATAAGAAATACATAGTCCGAATTTTTGTAGATAATGTATGGGGTCCGAATTTTTAGATGGAATCCTTGGGTCCGAGTTTTTGATAAACATATGGTCCGACTTTTGCTTGATATATATGGTCCGACTTTTGCAAGAAACTTATGGTCCGACTTTTGCTAGAAACATATGGTCCGAGTTTTATGTTGAGGCCTTAATCCGAGTTTTGAGTGATTGTATGGTCCGAGTTTGTGGTTGTGTTTGGTCCGAATATTGTGGGTGATGGGTGGTCCGAATTTTGGTGGATGATTTCTTTGTCTGAGTTTGTTTATAAGGAAGCAAGGTCCGAATTTATGATAAGGGACATGACCCGAGTTTTAGATTGAAATGCATGTCCGAGTTTTATAAGGGAATGTATAGTCCGAGGTTGTTGTTGGCTCAGTTAGTGTCAACTCTGTTAAATATACGAACTTTGCTAAGCATGTTAAGTTGTTAAGTGGTTAACTTTATTTGTTGGTTAACTCTGTTAGTTAACTACACTGTTAGTTTATTATCCCTGTATGTTTATTTAATAACCACATTAGCACAAACCGTGAAAGACAATTATGTGAAGCATGAATGATATGAAGGTGACTATCTGTTTACGTGTTACTTGATGTTAACTATCCCGTACACTTAGAGATTTCGGTTTCATGTGGAACTTTACAAACTTAAACTGATTTAGTATACGTGCATACTATAGTTTCAGGGTATGGAGCCACGTCGGTCGTTTGGCAAGGCTGTCTCTTGGGGGCTTGATTGATTATTAGTGAGCACTTAACTTAGCATACCGAGCAAACCAAGGTGAGTTCACACTCTTACCAAGGCATGGGATTCCCGGGGTAGGGAATGGGATTGGATGATTATCTGTATTTACATTGTATATGGGAATTATGAAATACTGACCACAGTTGGGAAAGGTCACTTATAGATACTGCTAGACTAGTGATACATGGGGAAGCCCCCACTACTCTTCACACACATGCCTGTATGGCCGCGATACTGAAACTGATCTTCGCACACATGCCTGGAATGGCCGCGATACTGATACTAAACTTCGCACACATGCCTGGAGGGCCGCGATACAAATAAAACTAGTCTATAATACATGGGAAACCCCCACTAATCTTCGCAAACATGCCTGGAGGGCCGCGATGTAATTATAAACGATACATGGGTTAATAATCAAACAAACATTTTATGAAATGAACACTATTACTTAACAACCCACTGTGAACTCGCTCAACTAGTTGTTGACTCTCTGTTACATGCCTTACAGGTCGTTAGGTATACATGGAGCTTGCATTGGGAGGCGCGGTCGTTGTGGACAAGGATCGTAAATGTTTTGATTAAACATTTGACATTTCATACTTTACTTATGTTGGGCTTTTACTCATATGCTTCCGCTAAACGTTGAATTTATACTTATGTTTTGAACACCTTTCATATGGATTTGGTTTGGTTAAATTACTATTTTCTTTTACTATTTACGTTGTTCTATATGATTGGTGGCTTGATCCTGGTCAGTCACGCTCCCAAGCGGTGATACTCCGCGGGTGGATTTTGGGGGTGTGACACATCTTACCCATGCATGACAATACATGACACATACTTGACTATAATTACCCTTATTCTTAAAATGCATGGTCGGTGCAACAATGTAGTTACAAAATTGCCCCTTTTGCAAATTACAATACTATCCCTGTTTAATATTCCTTCCAACGTCTTGACAGGAAACAATTGTTTTCTTTCTCCGATCATGAAATGAAGATAACCACCACCATGGAGGGCTGGGATCCAACCACCAAATCAATGAGACAACGTGATTTTTTTAGGTCATTTCTGGTGTAAGAAAGAAGAATGGGTGGCAGGAAAGTTCCAGTTTTAATCAAACAAAAATGATAACATTGTTTAATATCAGGAAACAACACAGTACAAATACTAAATAATCAAATAGAGTTTTGAATTTAGAGCTCCATCTCCGGTGATGTGCGTTATGTGCGATATATATTAGGCGTATATTTTAAGCCCGTTTTACACTTTTTAGCCAAGTTTTAAATTTATAAAACAGGATATTTACTAACACTAAACACACATATGGGCAAGTGCACCCATCTTGGACGTAGTATAGTGTTGGTAAGATACCGAGGTCGTCCAAGGACACAAGAGCTTTTAATACCGGTTTATCCTCAACGTCTAATCAAATCAAAAAGTTAGAAAAAGGTTTTTGAAAAAATAAAACTAACTAAAATGCTGAAAATAAAATAAAAATAAAAACAGATAGACAAGATGAATCACATGGATCCGACTCGTGTGTAGTGTAACCTTTGATTATTTCCGCACTTTTGCACATTTTAAGAGATTATCTTAGTTATTGTAGTAGGCCCCTCTTTTGAAGGCGACGTTACCCTCAACCCAGTAGTTTGAGTCAGCAAGGATACAATCCTAAAGGGTCGGATTATTGAAAGATAATTAATTAAGTTATTAATGCATAATGTGGTAGGCCCCTCTTTTGAAGGCGACGTTACCCTCGGCTAAGTAGTCTGAGTCAGCAGGGATACAGTCCTAAGTAGCCGGGTTAAAGTTTTAATAGTAGTTTAACTTATGAGGGGGTCAAAGAGTTTGGACCCCCGCCATCCAATACCGATGGGTATTGAAGGAGGTCCTACTAAATTTGACCCAGGTCCTTTGCAGGATCTATACACTGAACTGTGACAACTCGAGTTTCCGAGATTCCACTTTCGCATTTATTGCACGTTCACTGTTTGTTTAGTTGCTTACTTACACAATTTGTTGGCATTGTAACTGTATACGTTGTGATTTGTAGGATCGTTTGGCGACCCGAATGAGTCGATCAGAGGCGTTTTCGTCAATTACAGGTGCGGAATAACAAGTAATCAACGTAGGAATAGCTTGTAATACACTTTAAACTCTTTCTGTATTGATTTGACGGTAAATACAACCAGTTCTCGATCCGGCAGCACTTCGGTACGAGATTCAACCAACCGTTACAAATGAGATCGCTCATCAGGTATTTATAAGGTTCTGGAACCGCTTATTGGACAGGTCCAATAAGCGGCCCAACATGACATTGGAGCGATCCAGCACTTTGCCACTCGAGCGGACCACAATATGTCACTCGAGCGATCCTGACATGTTCGTTCGAGCGGTCCTAAATCCTAATGGACCAAATGAGCGACCCAACTATCTAAATCTATACAAACTTCACAATTTCTCGTATATCGTGCCCAGATCTAACATCTAAGTCTATGACTCGATACAAGACGTAATCAACAGATGTAGTGCACCAACAGACTCCCCCTCAGATGTTGATGGAGTCGACTATCGAGTCACAACAATGCTGTGTCTTCACATTTTCAGTCTTGATCAGTCTATGGGCTTTTCTCTATCTTCAGACTCCCCCTCTCGATTTGCTGGCATTCCTTTGATCTTCAGCAACATCTTCAGGATCGTTGTCTGGCTTTCCGTCTAACAGCTTCTCATCTTATCCTGTATAAGCTCTACCTCAAAGTAAATTTCTTTCACATATATATTTCAAACATATAATACTGCACCAATTCATATTCTCATTCAAAACAAACACAGATTTTGATGAACCACTTGACAGGTTAGATTATTAAAACAATTAATTTTACACAAGCACTCCCCCTCAAGTATTGCTCATCATGTTTAGCACTCAGAATTTTGAAAATCAGCTATTCAACATCAGTTGTCGAAAATCTTTTTGAATTTTCAAAATTTATGCTAAAACACACCAAAAATCTTTTTGAATTTTGAAATAAAGAAACATGAAATGCAATAACAGAAAATATTTACAGGCAATTTTTTTGTGAGCTCGTGCAAGAGGATCATATCAGTTTTGAGACAAATCACCAACACCGTTAAGCTTTAAACATTTTAAGTTCTAAACAATTTACCTAGATTGTCAGTATGTTTGTCCACTTAAATCTTCACACAGACTTCAATTGATTCGAGATACGATATTAATGTTTTAGAGACTTAAACTTAATTGTGTATCACTCCACTTGAATATACTCCTGTATCCAGATCCCAAAATATTCAGTCTTATAGGTGAGTATACCACAGATGATATCTGTAAAGGGGTTATGTGCGAGGGCCGTGAGAGCTCAGGTCGATACTTCCGTATACGCAGAGAGATGACGGCTTCGACTTTTGGTGGGTCCCCTTTAGAGGATCTTTTTTACAACAGCAATGACTATCAATTTTATTGTTTAATCAGATTGCTGAGGGCGGCGCTTTTTCAAGCATTTGCAGAAAGTATTATCCGGGGACTAGGTCAATACTTCCATACAGCAGAAGTCCCGGGATAATACCCCAGATATCACTAAGTATAAAGACCAAGTATCTCAGAATACGGGACCTTTCAAACAAGATTTCGGGGGTTACCCATATATCCAAGAATAGTTACCCACGAATTAAGTAAGTTTGATTTAGGTTTATATCTCGTTTCAATTTACTAAATGTGCAAAAATCTACTGACACGTCCGCAGTAAGATCGTTTATCACATTTTGACTTTCCAATTCTTTAGCATGTTGTGATAGTCCACTGATGTACTATCATTTCCTCTTTTATGCAACAAGAACTCATTTTTGATTTTATCATGTTTTTTGCTTTTTCAAATTTTCTGATGTTTTTGGATTTTCTAAAAAAATTCTTACTCCCCCTAAAATTCAAATACATCTAATGAAAATTGAAAACAAACTGTACAAAATATGACAACTGATATCAAATCACCTCAAATCGCCATTCACTAGGCATAAACAATCAGAACTCCCCTTATCAACAAACTATTTTCCCATTTAGATTTCAAAACACTTAAGTTTGTTTTAATCAAAATGGTTTTTCCGGAAAATAAGTTTGATTGATTTTACCACTTGTAGGTTTATCAAACCAATGTTCGGGGATGTGGTTCATCATCTTGTCTTCCAACCAGATGTAGGAAAATACAAGTACAAATTAATGCCCTTGATTTACCATATGCAATCAAAACATCTAACCACTTGTAATTATAACCAACAAATATAAACAAACCTCTTTACCGTTTGTATGATTGACGTTACCGAATAAAATTCAAGAAAGATGCCGATTCATGCTCCACGCTTACCAACCTGGGAGCTCCGGCAAGTCCTGAGACTTACTGTTCGAAATATGTACCATCCCAGTCACAAACCAGGGATGGTTCAACCTTTTCTTTCTTTGTTTTCTTCTCGTAAAATTCCTTAACCCCTTTGACTTTTCGATCAATCATCTTGCCAAAGATGTGTTTTACCTTGGGGTTAAAGATCTTCTCAGCATCAAATTCCTGTTCATCATGATAAAATTGATTAGAAATCTCAACTTTACCAATTTTCTTTTTATAATTTTCAGCCCGAAGTGATGAAAAATCATCATCACTAACACTCGGAACTGATTTCTCATGTTTTACATCAGCTTCACATTTTGAGACAACTTGTGGCTCAACTGACTTTGTGGAATCAGTTTCATCGCCTGAAGATAGCTCCTCTGATTTTGATCCATCAGAATCATCGCTAGAGCTTTCACCAACCTTCTTAACAACCCATTTCTGATTGTCAGATTTGGCTCTCTTTTTGTAAAACTTGTTCGAACTCTCACCAATTTCAAAAATAGAATCTTTGAACAATTTTGTTCTATCAAGTGGTGATTCGAACGCAAACACCTTTTCTGAGATTTTGCGAAAAACTCCCTGTTTTGATTGTATCGCCTGAGAACACTCTTTGGCGATATGTCCAACATTGTTGCACTTGAAACAGGTTCTCGAGTCTTTCTTTACTTCAGCTTGTTTCTTTTTCAAAAATTCACTATTCTTTTCCCTCCAGAAACTTGTCTTTTCTTCTTCATCAGTTGATGTACCTGAAACAAAGGACATTTTGGATTTAAGATCACGAACATATTTTCCATTTTTCTGTAGGAGTAAAACCTAATCCTTTCTTTTTAAAATTACTGCTATGGTTTGATCTCTTTTGGAAACCTGAACCAGAACTGTAATTCTTTTTCTTGTTTAATCTTTGTTGAACTCTTGAGGTGTATTTTTTAGGTTTTTCATTAAGACATAAGTCTTTAGTTTCAGAAATATTAATTTCTGTGAGTTTGAAAACCTTGTTTATCAATTCAGTTTTGACACCTCTTAATGGAAATTCCTCATCAGAATATAATTTGTCCGAATTATTCAAAGTATAAGCAACTTTAAACAATCCATCATCCAAATTAGATTTTGATAACAAGAATTTTCTATCATAAACTAATTTTCCCTGTTTTTCTGTTTGCACCGGAGTTTTTGACTCTGACGCGTACTCCAACTTTGACTCGTCACTGTCATCACTATCTAACACATGATCCACGACTTTCTTCATCAATTGAGACTGTTGATCAGTGTCAGATGATGTAAACACAACATCAATACTTTCTGGAAGATTGACCGACGACTCAGACTCCCACTGTAAATTTGTAGCCTTTTTGACTCTTTCATCGTTAGGATGTCTAGGCAAATATCTAGTTTTCCAGTGGAGGTGGACATCTGTTATAACTGACACCTTGCTTCTTACCAGATGAAGTCTTTTCAGTATCCTTTTTCTTGTCACTCTTCCTCTTGTAAGCCATCTTTTCTCCAACACTAACTTCAGCTGCTTTTTCTTCAGTTATCTCATCTTCTTCCCAGACCTTCATGCTTTCAACTGTAGGATAAATCCTGTCAATCACATAGGAAGTACATGCGTAACTCTTTAATAAACGATTAACTCTCTCCGTCTCGATTCGTTGCAGCTCAAGTTTTTGTTCTAAAGCAGCACATTTTTCAATGTAATTGTTTACAACTTTTTGTTTTGTCATAAACGCTCCCTGAAGTGTCTTCATAGCAACTGCTTGTTCTTCACTCGTTTGATTGTACTGATTCATTGTCTTGTTCAGCACATCATATGACTCCTTCAAACTGTTTAAGTTGTAAATCAATGTGATGTTCTGCTTTTTCACAATCTCACAGTTTTCACATTTTACCAAAACTTCTTTTGCATCAACTTGTTCTTCAACTTTGAACTTAGGCACTTCTGTCATCTTTTGCCTTCTCACCACCGGCACTTCTTCATCATCACTACTCACCGGTGTTTTAATCTTCTTCTTTTTCTTCTCCTTCTTGACTTTTTCATCTTCGCTATCACTCTCAGCAAGCAACTTCATATCTTCTCTGTATTTTCTCGCCCAATACTCTGTATCATCACTATCATCTACAATCTTTGTTGTAAATGCAGTGTAAGCTGTGGTTTGATCAGGAACATAATCATCCTAAGTGAAATTTGCCCAGCTAAAACCTTCTGCAAGCTTTTCATCTTCTTGATCAATCAAACAAGCTTTTCCATTTTCTGGAATGTAATTATCCCAGGTAAATGATTGCTTCTGATTTGGATTAACCACACAAGCTCTCTTTCCTGTATCTTCAATCACATCTCTTTCGTGTGCAGTCTGAGCTTGATGTTTTTGTTGTTGAGATGATTGACCAACTTGGTGATAGATGGCTTTGCGATAGTAATCGTTGTTGTTGTTGAACGGATTTTGAGCTCCACTTGCTTCTCGGTTTGTGCACTCCCTCTTGAAGTGTCCTTTTTCCCTGCACCGAAAACAAGTGACTTTAGACTTGTCAAAACCTAAAGTAGAAACATTCGCATCACGAAGATCATCTCTCCCCGTGATTTGTTTAAACTTCTCAGCTCTCCGTAAAACACTAGCCAAACACCACTTTATATCCATCAACTCCATCTCTTCAGCATCTATCTGGTCGTAGTCTTCTTTGGTTAGCATTGGATTGTCGATACGACCTGCAACAAAACAAGTGTAAGATTCCAAAACTATTCCTAATAAAGACATTTGGTTTTTGGCAATTTCCTCAGAATAATCTTGATCATTCTCAAGATTCAATACAATGTTACACTGTAATTTTCTCCCATTCTTAGTTGCTGAGATGTTTGGATCAAATGATGGAAATGAAGTAAAACTGGTCTTGCTGCTTGATCCAGATGATGGACTTTCAGATAAGCTCTTGGCACTCATACCAGTCACAATCTTTGGAGATGAATTCGACGATTTCTCATTTACTCTAGCTTTATAATATAACCCGATATCTTGTTCACCATCGAAGTCTTTCATTCTAATCACTTTTCTTTGTTCCATCTCTTGAGCTTCGATCTTTTCAATGAACTTACTGAGCGTCAAATTGCTAAAACCTTTCTTGTTTCTAAGCATCATCAAGTATGGGCCCCAACTCTCATATGGCAATGCATCAGCAAGTTTGTCGATCAACTCCTCATTGCTCTTTTCAATACTCAATCTTTTCATATTTGCAAGCAAGTTACAATATCGTTCAATAATCTCACGTGTACTCTCATTCTTTAACCCACGAAAGAGATCAAATTCTTTCTTTAGAAGCGACTTCTTGCTTTTAACCATCTCTTCACTTCCCCTAAACTTCGATCGCAAAGCTTTCCAAATCGAATAAGATGTTCCATTATGCTGTAAAAGAACCATGATATCTTCTTTGACTGCTTGTTGAAGAAGACTTAGCATCATTTTCTCATTTTTGTACTTCTTCCTCTCATCATCTCTAAGATCTTTGATTGGAACTGGTTCTTCATCATCGTTCAATGGTCTCACATATTTTGTTTCTACACATTCCCAAGCGTCAAGATAATTCGCTTGCACCCAATTTTCAAACCAACCTTCCCAACCCTTGTATTCTTCAATGTTCATTAACTTGGGAGGTTTTTGCATCGTCCCGGTTTCATTTTCTAACATCGTGGTTTGAATAGCGGTGATTGGGGTACTAGGGGTAGCAAATGCATTATAGAAAGCCTCGTCCATTTTTAAGTTTTCGAATAATATTTCAATCTGTTTACAAAAGCGAACAAGATAATCAAAATGTCACAAAGGCGGTCCAAACAGAACAAATAAGCGATCGGATGTGTTCAAATAAGCGGCCCAATGATATGCCAAATAAACGGTCCAAGAATATGTCTGCTTGAGCGGTTCACAAACTTGTTATACGAGCGGTTCACTAATGTTCGGATGAGCGATCCAAATAACGACTGAATGAGCGGTTCACAGGTGTTGATTTGGAGCGGACCAGGTTATCCGACCGAATAAGCGGTTCTCACTCGTATGAATAAGCGGTCCAAATCTGTTAATTTCGAGCGGTCCAAAACAATTCAGAAAAGCGGTCCACTTTCGGACATCATTTTGGCATCCTATTTCTTTGAATTTCAACACCAAACTTTCAAGGGTTTGTCTCTGTACTATCGCGCACAATCCCTGAGATTTTGAGCAAATTTCGACCGTTGAAAGTGTCTGAATCTGAAAAAGAAGGTGTAGAAGACAGAAATTTTGACGATTTTCAGCTATTCTCTGTAGAACTCCTCCTCCTGAAGCTCTGATACCAATTGTAGGATCGTTTGGCGACCCGAATGAGTCGATCAGAGGCGTTTTCGTCAATTACAGGTGCGGAATAACAAGTAATCAACGTAGGAATAGCTTGTAATACACTTTAAACTCTTTCTGTATTGATTTGACGGTAAATACAACCAGTTCTCGATCCGGCAGCACTTCGGTACGAGATTCAACCAACCGTTACAAATGAGATCGCTCATCAGGTATTTATAAGGTTCTGGAACCGCTTATTGGACAGGTCCAATAAGCGGCCCAACATGACATTGGAGCGATCCAGCACTTTGCCACTCGAGCGGACCACAATATGTCACTCGAGCGATCCTGACATGTTCGTTCGAGCGGTCCTAAATCCTAATGGACCAAATGAGCGACCCAACTATCTAAATCTATACAAACTTCACAATTTCTCGTATATCGTGCCCAGATCTAACATCTAAGTCTATGACCCGATACAAGACGTAATCAACAGATGTAGTGCACCAACATGATTTGATAAAGTGTATTGTGATTGTTGCATAGTTATGTGTTATTCTACGAATAATTTGACAAATACATGAACTTGGTGATGAAACTGTAAATTATATGTGGTGTGTGTGTTTTGTGTAAAGGATGATACTTAGGGGTGTTTAGTGGTAATAGTGAAAATAAAACAAAACCCCTTAACCCTAGTCATTCTCACCAATTTCAATCATATGTCACTTCAAATCATTCTCTCTACAATCATTTCTCTCATCATTCTTGGCTACACAAGTTCTCTTGCATCAATCTTGATCTTCCAATCCATCTAGAATCAATCCAAGGTAAATGTTTAATGATTATTTGTTGTCAATCATTGGTTATTGCAAACCCTAGTTCTACAAACAATAGTTCTTTGTTTATTGATCGATTCTGATTATTGTGAAATGGATATGATTAGTTGTGTAATCACTTGCCTGACACTAAGATGCCTGATATGATAGAGATGTTTGATTGTTGATTAGATTACTGCAATGCAAATGTATGAAATTAGGGTTTCTTGATCGTAAAACGTAACTGTTACATCGAACTTGAATATTCGCATGATTGATGTTAGGCCCGACTTTTTAATTGTAGCATGGTCCGACTTTTGGCTGGTTGACCTAGTCTGAGTTTTAAGTAATGGAAGCCTGGTCCGACTTTTGTGTATTGAGTATATAGTTTTTTATATGCTTGTATATGGTCCGAGTTTGTGTAAAGGAGTTATAAGATCCGAATTTTTGAGATGATAATTAGTCCGAATTTTTGAGATGATATTAGTCCGAATTTTGAATTTTGGGATGATATGGTCCGAATTTTTGTATGATGGTTTGGTCCGACCTTATGCTTGATGAGGGGTCCGACCTTATGCTTGATGAGGAGTCCGACCTTATGCTTGATGAGGGGTCCGACTTTGTGCTTGATGAGAGGTCCGAATTTTATGATATACACATGGTCTGACCTTTTGATTTTGATATGCATGGTCCGAGTTTCACTAGGGGTTGTTTGTCCGAATTTTCATGCTTGATGCCCTTGTCCGAATTTTTATATGATATGTTTGGTCCGAGTTTTGTTGTCTGTTAAGTGATTAACCCTGTTAAGTGTTAACTGTGTTATGTATGTCAGATATGTAAAGTATGTAACTGAGTTATGTTAACCTTGTTATGTATGTTAAGCTCAGTATGTGCGATAACCCTATTAGTTCTGATTGACTCTGTCATGTATGTTAAGTATGTTAAGTGTGTTAACTCAGTCAAGCATATTGACACTGTTAAGCGTGATAATTAGTAAGGGACTTGCATGTAACTTGGAACTTGGTATGGAATGGCCAACTGTTTGTGTGTACACAATGTTAACTGCTAATCCCACTTGTGACACAAATTGTGTATGAATATTTACGAACCTGAACTGATTGGATATACGTGCATACTATAGGAGTTGACTGATTTCTTGTGAGCACATAGTTTAGCATACCGAGCAAACCAAGGTGAGTTCACACTCTTTACCAAGGCATGGGATTCCCGGGGATTAGGAATGGGTTGAATGATGGGATTGAACAATTTCTCGTACTTACATGGTTACTAGACTATCTACCATGGTCCTCGGGTTAAGCAGGACACTTACGTAAAACCTACGTAAACAAGTACATACTACTGTCTTCCGGAGTCAGGAAGGACACTTACGTAAAACCTACGTAAACAAGTACATACTACTGTCTTCCGGAGTCAGGAAGGACACTTACGTAAAACCTACGTAAACCCCACGCGTACCACTGTCCTCGGGTAAAGAAGGACACTTACGTAAAACCTACGTAAAGCTTGTATGTACTACTGTTCTCGGGTTAAGAAGAACACTTATGGTTACGAATAGTTTAGTGTATATGCAAACATGGGAAGCCCCCACTAATAGAACATACTATCGGCCTAGTAGAGCCACATGTTACGAAACAAACTTACTAATACGAACTTACTTACTGTGAACTCGCTCAACTAGTTGTTGACTCTCTGTTACATGCCTTGCAGATCGTTAGGTATACATGGAGCTTGCATGGGGAGGCGCGGTCGTTGTGGACAAGGATCGTGATGGCTTTGATTAAACATTTGACATTTCATACTTCACTTATGTTGGGCTTTTACTCATATGCTTCCGCTAAACGTTGAATTTATACTTATGTTTTGAACACCTTTCATATGGACTGGTTTGGTTAAATTACATTTACTTTTACTATTTACGTTGTTCTATATGATTGGTGGCTTGATCCTGGTCAGTCACGCCTCCAAGCGGTGATACTCCGCGGGTGGATTTTGGGGGTGTGACATGAACAATGGCAAGACTCTTACCAAACCGTTCACTTAATCCCCGACCAGGTAGCCAACATATCTCCATATAGACCGTGGAGATATGAATGGTGAAAATCTTTTATTTTATATAGACAGTAAAATAATGCCAAGACACCACGGACAAACGATAAGGACTAATCACCTTCAACCTAAGAAACTAGTCATTAAATTCATTAATACATAACCAAATAAAAAGTGCGAAAAGATTAAAAATAAAAAAGTATTACACTAAACACTTGTCTTCACCAAGTGATGTAAGAGACTTAGGCAAACATGGCCTTTGATTGTCAAGAACTCTTACGATCAATCTTAGATCCCGAGACGACTCACACACTCTATGATGGACAATGGATGATGGTGGTGGATGATGGTGTTGTGATGGTGGTGGGTGGTGGGTGAAGTGTGAGAGAGGTGGTATGCCAAGGGATGAGTTGCAAGTGAACCAAGCACTCCTATTTATAGGCTGAACAGAAGCTCGGGCACGGCCCCGTGTCCACTGGGCACGGCCCTGTGTCCATCCTTCTCTCTTTCTTCATTAATTGCAGTTTGTCTGCATTAGTTGACCACGCCCTCGTGTCCGCTGAGCACGATCCCGTGTGCAGAAGCATATCTGTACTATCAAGATTTGCCTGGATTTCGCGAATCTTATAGTTGACCACGGCCCCGTGTCCGCTGAGCACGGCCCCGTGGTGGGCGATGGAAGCTTCTACAACTGTCTTTTCTGCTGACACTTGGGCACGCCCCCGTGCTCACTGAGCATGGGGCGTGTTCAGCCTTCTGTTCTCTTGTTTTGCTTGGGAAGATGCTGTCAGGGGGTCGGGCATGCCACGTTTGTTCCTTTTCTTGTATTTATGTTAGATTTAGCTGCCTTTTTGCTTCTTTTGTTCATTTGAGCTCATTTAATCCTGAAAATACAAAAGGAAGACAAAAACACACTTTTTCCAACATTAGTACTAAAAAAAGGGTTAGTTTTATGCCATAATTGATGTAATTTATATGTTGCATTTTGTGCACATCACCGGCCAATAATATTTGTATAGAGAGGGAGTGTGGAGAGAGAAATGGGTTTACTTTAGTCTTTGTGGACGAGATCTGCCACAACCACGGTGGATCTGAACAAGTGTGATGGGGCTATGTCTCAGTGGTGAGGTGATTGGTGGTGATGATGACGGTTGTGTGGTGCGACGATGACGGTTCGGTGGGGGTGTGCCAGATATGATGACACTGGCAGTAGTTTCATGGTGGTGGTGTACTGGTGTTGTTGGTAGAAATAAATGGTAAAAGAGGGAGTCGATAAGTAAAATCAAATATTAATTTTGGTTAATGAAACATTTCAGATCCGTCAAAATTGATTCCACTCATTTCTCTATTACATTAATATTGATTTTAGTTTTTTTTATCGTCATCAATACAATAAAATATTTGAAACCGTCCATTTCTCAATACAATAGAACGTAATTAATTACATTAATACTGGTTTAAATTTTTTTTATCATTGTCATCGTCATTCATCAATACAATGAAATATTAGAAATGTCTTAAGTATATCAATTTGGTGGATGACTATTCCCTATATAATTTGGTGGTAGCTAATATTGTCTTTTTTTTTCTAAACAAATAATGTGGTTTGAACCTAAAATTGTTGATATGCTTTTTATATAAAGTAAAATTGATAAAATAATTAAATAAAAAGTAAGTTTTAATATTATGTCAACTTTCTTTTTTTCGATTGCTATACCGAATGTCGTTACAATATCAATATCTTCACGAAACAAACTGATACCGACCTAATTTCTGCTGCAATAAGCGTGGCGTTGCCGCCGCAACGCGCGACACGGGTAACAATCTAGTATATACTATAACATATAGTATGCACTCCAAAACCTAACTGTGATGTCAACCAACCTCATGGTTGAATATTATGTGACAATGTGGAGATCATCTTAGTTCTTAGACTCCTCATTTTGGCCTTCCAATGAGTGAAAAACTCATGAAAAATACTAACTAAAAATGGTGTCCAAATGAGTATCTAAGTAAAGATATATTTTTCTGTATTTTCATAATCATGAATTCCCGAATACATTCCCATCGACAAACTCCATGAACTCACACACATTTGTTTATCCTTTTAGGATAACTTGGTTAACTACATCCTTACGAAAACAACTCACTCGTTCTCTGTGGACTTATCTTCGCAAACCGTGAGTATACTTGACTCATTTTACTTTTAATTCATTTTGGGTTGCAACATGTATAAATTATTAAACTCATAAGTGCACTGTAACGCTTCACATTTTTTTTACTTTCCATATTTAAAAAGTTGTATCCGTATTTCTATTTTTGGAAAATTCTATTCGTATTTCTTTTCCAATCTTGTAATCCGAGGCTTTGATCATAATAGAAATTCATTTTTATACATATACGTGTTACATACTTGTGTTAGACGCAATCAATCGTTGAATACATGTTTATATGCAAAACCGAGACTCGAAAAACTCAGAAATATTAATCATACATGCATCACACTCATACAATACTCTGATACACTTTAAATACCTAAAAACAGGCTAAAATGCAATTTTATGGCATAAAATAACGTAATTACAAAGTATAAGGGCCAAAACAAACATTTTTTAAAACTTACTCACCCGCGCCACGCGGTAGACACTCAGTCACCTGTCGCGTGGCGCGACGGGGGTCAATCCGCGGCCAACTATTTTCAGCTCGCGGGTTGGTCTATTTTCCACCTCTTTTCACCCCCAATCACATTCCAACCTTCTTTAAACCAAAACCCTAATCCCCACTATAAATACATGCCGTCAACACCTTTACACACTCTACAAATCACTCCAAACATCCAAAAAACTCTCAAGAATTCTTGTTTAGGGCAAAAACATTTGATTGTTCTAAGTGAGTTTTCACTCACTTTTCTTCTTCAAATCTTCTTTCAGACTACTTGGACAACCTCTAGGAAGGTTTCCACAAGTTTGTCATGACAAACTAAGGTGGAACCTCACCACATTTGAGGTCCAAAGTGGTATTACAATTCTGTTTTGATAATACTTTTACCTACACTTTCTTTAAACATGTTTAACTTGTACAATCTTGCACCTACCTTGCTCCTAACCAAACCTATGGTTATGGAGCTGGAGTATGGTTGATTACCATAAGTTAGGTCCAAACACCTTTTAAACTTTTTGTTTTGACAACGTTCCAAGCAACCTACAAGTGATGAGACCATCTAAGCTCACCATCTTCAATATGGTGAGACTTGTGTTTTGGTGAATGTGTGAACCATGGAAGATTTGGCTCTCCAACTTTGTTCCACTACCTCACTTATTGATTTATTATCTTCATACCACTAAATCTTAAATAATTTCCAACAAAGGGACAAGGCTGCATCGCGTCCCCAAACACTTTCTATGTTTGGGATGCACACATCTAGCTAGCTTACTTGGTTGTTTGTAGATTTAGTAGGTTTTAGTCTTATTATTTTCATATTCATGACCAACTGAAATCATCAACAAAGTTGATGATTTTGTGCTTTGGTGAATCATATAATGAGATTAAATGGGTGGAATTCATCCTACCTCCTTGCATGACCATTCTCATGGTACTTTACTTTACATTTATATATGTTAACTCTTAAATTCCGAATTCAATCCGTTAAACAAAAACGCAACTCACACACCTTCGTTTCCCTCTTAGGGTAACTTCGGTGTTCCAAAAACTCAAGACTCGTCAAACTCACTAAGTGGAATTACTTCAAGCCATCAAGCCAACTTCAAGAATTACTTGATAAATGCTTCATACGTCCTAGCACTTCTCCTTGGGGGGGGGGGGGGGGCTCGGTTCTCTTTGTCAAGAAGAAAAATGGTTCTTTCCGCATGTGCATCGATTATCGTGAGCTTAACAAACTCACCGTCAAGAATCGCTATCCCCTTCCTCGCATCGACGACCTTTTTGACCAACTCCAAGGCGCAACGTGCTTTTCCAAAATGGACCTTCGTTTCGGTTATCATCAACTCCGAGTCCTTGAATAGGACATTCCAAAAACCGCTTTTCGTACCAGATACGATCACTACGAATTCATGGTCATGCCTTTCAGCTTAACCAATGCACCCGCGGTCTTCATGGATTTGATTAACCATGTGTGTAAACTCTAGTTGGACCGCTTCATGATCGTATTCATAGACGATATTCTTATCTATTCCAAAATCCAAGCCGAACACGAGCGACACTTGCGTCTAATCCTAGAACTCCTCCGTACCGAACAATTATATGCCAAATTCTCAAAGTGTGAATTTTGGCTAAATGAAGTTCAATTTCTCGGACACGTGGTGAACAAGAAAGGTATTCATGTTGATCTCGCAATAAATAGAAGCCGTTAAGAATTGGATTGCACCAAAGTCATATTCCAAGATTCATTCTTTCCTTGGATTGGCGGGTTATTACCGTTGGTTCATCTCCAACTTTTTAAAACACGTTACATTCTACGTCCTTTAGCACTAACCAGATTAAAATTTTCAGTTAAGTTTATTCACTTAAGGATATTTTGGTCAATCCATGCTTTTATTTAAATGTTTAATAGATAAAACAAAAAAAATTACATACACTCTCATTCTTCCCCAATTTCCTAACCATGAAACCCTAACCACCACCTCATCCTACCACCACCTCATCCTGCCGCCACCACCACTACATAAATCAACCACCTCCACCACTGTAATCAATTGTAGCAGGTGACACTTTAGTGTTTGAAACCACTGGATTCACATTCACCTTTACATTTGATCATCCAATTTTGCAACAACAACAACAACAACCATTCTTCTAAAAGAATTAGACCTATCAAGACTATTTCTTCTCTTAGAGGAAGAATCCAAATAATACTCTTGGGTCTGTAGTTTAATGGAGACAGTGAAACACGGTAATAATTTATCGAGAATAAAGGCAACACTCAAAAAGTAATTACCTTTTCCTCTTCAGACTCGTCGTCATCCATTGAATCATCAGAATCATCTTCGGAGTCATATAAATTTTATCAGACCATTAAAAGGAAGTAACATTTCATATAAACGTGAAGACTAGAGATACTAAGTAATACTTATCAAATTGAAACCTAATTAAGAAAGTAGGTTAAATAATATGTAAATATATTATTTATTAAGTGATAAAGATAGCATAACTTCAATCAGATACCTGAGAGATATGAAGAAGCTTAAGATACCTGAGATAAAGATAGCATAACTTCAATCAGATAATACTCTTGGGTATGTGGTTTAATCGAGATATGGAGGATGTGGTGGTGAGATAATCGGAGAGTTGATGGCCTGTGGTTTAATGGAGACAGTGGGCCGCCAGAGAGGTGGTAGGGCAGGATGTGGTGGTGGTGGCGGCAGGATGAGGCGGTGGCAGGATGAGGTGGTGGTTATGAAATTGGGGAAGAAAAGAGTGTATGCAAATTTTTTTGTTTTATCTATTAAACATTTAAATAAAAGCATGAATTGACCAAAGTACCCTTAAGTGAATAAACTTAACTGAAAATTTTAATCTGGTTAGTACTAAAAGACGTATAGTGTAACAAGTTTTGCAAATAAAGGGTTGTGACTGTAATTATTGAAGTTAAAGGCTATCCGTTGTAATCCAGTACAAACATAAAGGACGAAAAGTGTAATTTACCCATCGTTAGGGTGGGGGTATGGTTAATCACTCTAGGGTGATTGAGTGATTCTCTACCCAACAATATTATGCCATGTCAACTCCCCATTCCACTCCCCATTTTACACTCAATCACTAGGGGTCTGTTTGGTATGGGGTAATGGAATAGATGAGAGAATAGAATGGATGAGGTAATGGAATGGACAACGGAATGAAATGGATCATTTCATTCCATTGTGATGTTTGGTTACTCATATATGAATAGAATAAATCATTACTTTGTACAATTTGATAAACAAAAAAAAAATGAAGTAAACACAACTGTATTAAAGCGACAAAAATATAATTGACTCAATAATAATAATAATAATAATAATAATAATATATTAATGATAAAAAATTAATAATAGATTTTTCATATATATTAATATTAGTATGAACATTAATAAATATAAATATAAATACAAATAAAAGTATAATAATAATAATAATAATAATAATAATAATAATAATAATAATAATAATAATAATAGTAACAACATATTTCTTTCCATTCCTTGAAGGAATGGAAAAAAAACACCTACATACCAAGGAATGGAAATTGTTATATTTGGAAGGAGTTACATTCCCTTGGAATGCTCCATTCCATTATCAATGATAACCAAACATGTTTATTTTCATTCTATCAAAATGATCCATTCCATTCCACCTTTCATTCCTTCATACCAAACGCTACCTAGGTATGGTTAATCACTCTAGGGTGTTTGAGTTATATATTTTTTGATTGGTTGTTCTCTCCTCTCTCTCTCCTCCATCACTCTTCTCCACCTTCGGTGACTATTCACCGATTTCTCTCCTTCTCTCCTACTCAAACACCCTAACTCAATCACCCGGTGTAGTTCATCGATTGGTGAATGCTATCCCCGCGTATAATCACCGAAACCATACCGCCTAGCCTTATATGAAACCACCCTATTTATTGAAATGAAACCACCCTATGTATCATTTTACCGGTCATGGATCCCAAAACTACCCTCCGTCATGTCTAAAATCTAGTGAGCCAACACAACACCAACACCTCTTTTATATCAATCTCTATCGCGTTTTCTACAGTGTCCCCCTCAATTTTTCCGATTTCAATTTCAGCCACCAATCTCCGCCGATGACTCTCATGACTCCTCCTCCCATCGATGTATGTATACACATCTCACTTATTATTTCACACACATGTTTCTGTTTCTATCTCTATCTATCTAACCTACTGTTTCTACTAGCTTCTTCTTACTCACTTTATTCGCTTATCCAGCTGTGATCTCGTTACCGATCGTTTCTAATATGTTAATTTGATGTTAAGTGGCTTCGATTTTGTTTTATTTTGGTTATGTTATGGTTTTGGGGGAATTGTTCATTTCTAGGGTTTTTAATTTTCGTTGATCTGGAACTTTTGAACAATTGTGTCAGATTTCCAGATCTAATTTGTGTATTTTGTTTATTTAATGTTGCAGGCTGAGGAGGATGAGATGCTAGTTCCACATTCAGATTTCGTTGCTCCGGAAGGTCCTCAACCGATGGAAGGTATTGGATATTCATGATATTATGCTTCCGGATTCTTTAGTTTTATTGAATTTGCTACAATGAATTGCGGTGCTTGTTATGCTCGATTGCTCGTTATGTTTTGTTTTGTTTTGTTTTGCAAGCCTTATAAACATGATTGTGATATTGTTTGTGTCAGCTACACCAGCTGAAGCTCCCAATGTCGTTGATGCGCCGACTGTTGACGATCCGCCGTCGGCGCGGTTTACGTGGACTATAGAGAATTTTTCTAGGTTGAATTCAAAGAAGTTGTACTCGGACGTGTTCTTTGTTGGAGGATATAAATGGTATGTTGATCGTTTGGTTTTTGATGTAATTGGTTGTGATTTTAGCTTATGAAATGGTGTTTTGCGTGGGCAGGCGTGTTCTTATATTTCCTAAAGGAAACAATGTCGACCATCTGTCAATGTACCTTGATGTTGCGGATTCATCGACGCTGCCATATGGTTGGAGTAGATATGCTCAGTTTAGCTTAGCTGTGGTTAATCAAATTCATAACAAGTTCACTGTTAGAAAAGGTAAACCTTTTATTATAGTGTTCTTTCTGTGAAGCAGATTTCCGTAGATTTTTCTTTCTTTCTGGATACTCTTTATGTAGATAAAATACCATAAAGGCTAAGCAGCACATTAAACAAGCTCAGCTTTCAAATCTTATATATACAACATCTTTAAATCAATTTAAGTTGTTAATTAGTCAACAAATGCATTCTGTAATGACTGTCTATGTAGACAGGCTCATTGATAATAGCAATCTGTTTGCTCTAATGGGCCTGCACAGCATACTAAAGAAATGACATACTATGTTCAGTCATGAAGTTTGGTCCTTTGGTATTATTGTGTTTTGTTCATATACTTAGTATGTGAGTAATTATTTTGTTTGTTTTGGTGGTTATGACATCACATGTCTATAGTTGTCAATAATGAGCGTAGCGATCGCTATAGCGCGCTACGTAGCGTATAGGTCTAGGCTCACTATTAGGTTTTAGCGATAGATAGCGATAATAGCTACAATTTATCTTTATTTGTTTTTGTTAGTATAAATAGCAATTAAATATAGCTATAAAATAGCTGGATTTTAGGTTTTTGTTGAATATACATGTAAAATAGCATATATACCAGGGTATTTTGATATAACATACATATATATTTTTAAATTTGTTTTCTAGTGTATCGCTATTTATAAGATAGCCGCCGGCTATTTATTGCTATTCACTATGTAGCATATAGGTACCTTATCAGCTTATCGCTATTTGTCGCTATTGTCCACTTCCGGCAATTTGTTGGCTGTTTTGTATAGAAAAAGATCCACACATATTTAAAGGTTTTTGCACATATCACATGTATGTTTCAGAGTACACATCAGCTTTTTTTCCCATCTGGCTGACATTGCTATGGTATATTTGTAGCAGTTGCTCAGACAAGTGTCTAATAAGTACCTAACTAAATTCCTTGTTTCCCCTGGTCCACATATGATGCTTTATGATGGGTAAATTCTCATCATTTCTGCAGAAAGTTACTGTAGTTTGGCTAGGGTAGCCACCTATGATAAAGAACAGATTTTATAGTTTTGCTGGACGGATACGGATTGGGATGTTTACTTCTCGTTTTGATTCGTTGTAATGTTACTATAATCGCTGTAAATTCAGGGATACAAATAGACTTTCACTCATGTGAAAGTGCCATTTGAGCATAGATTGGATGAACCATTAAAGAAGACAGCTCTTCTATTCTTAGCATGGCATAAATGATTTCCGAATGTCCTGAATGATGTTAGGTGCACCGTACTTCAAGGGCCCAACCAACTAGTTTCTCCTTGGTGATTGAGGCTTTTGGTCCAACTTCTGTTGGCCAATAAGTAATCTGTTTGATATGTGAGTTTAAACATCTCTCATATATATCAGGAGCTATTTCAATGAAAATAACTGGGAAGTTAAAAACCCTCTGGACGTGTTTTGTACGTATGCCATGCCATGTAGAAGCACCTCTGGCATTTTATAACATGTCGAGAAAATGGAAGCGTTTGGTAAACCAGTATGTATGTGTATGTGTTGAATCTTTTGATGTATTCATTGGTTGTTGCGAGAACCATCAACCATGTGAGGATGAAGCTCCTTTTTGCAGCTTGTTTTGCATCTAGAGGGTTGTGTTAATGCAACGAGGGGCTATTTTTGCAGCTTTTAGAAGTCTTAAAGGGAAAATTAGTATTTTTACCCATTTTCTTGTAGGAGTGAGAGCGTACACATAACAGTGAGTACACTCAATAAAAGGGAAAAGGAAGTTATGGAACTGTGGCTAATAATGTCAAGTGCTTTAAGTGCCCCCATTTAGCTACATATGGTCAAGATAATCATAGCCTACATAACATGTTAGACCTTCATGCACAACGACATTATAGATGGACCAACTTGAACCACATGACTGTAAATTCTTTCTAGCCGGAGAAGACACCATTTATTACCACTGATGACAGAAATGCATTTTGTGGATCATTGATGGTCCGCATGTTCGAAACTGACTTTGTAGGTTGATATCAGGAAAAGAACCTACTGCATGTGCTAGACTGCTAGGTTTACCTATTAACAAAGAATATCTGTGTACAATAATTCTGGTCCTAAAAGCTTTTATTAATGAATGGGGATAATAATATGTTATCGTTCTGTATGAGGTTTATTTATGATTCATTCATACAATTCATACATATAATATCTATTTATGTTTAATTTTCTTATATTCTGATATGGCATAAATTATTGTACATTAAAAAAATCAGATTCGGTGAACACTTCTTATCAATTTATCACCAGTGGCATGCTGTAATATTCAAGAACATAATAATAATTATTATAATTATTTCAGATGTTCTCACTTCGCAGTTTGTTTTATTTTATTATTATCTTTTGTTCTTTTATTTTCTACATCGCTTGGCATGTAATATATTGATATTTGGTCATATCTTCATCCCACAGATACCCAACATCAGTTTAATTCACGAGAGAGCGATTGGGGTTTCACTTCATTTATGCCTCTAAGCGAACTTTATGATCCCAGCAAAGGCTATCTTCTGAATGACACATGCATAGTTGAAGCTGACGTGACTGTCCGGAAGGTTGTTGACTACTGGTCACATGATTCAAAGAAGGAGACTGGTTACGTTGGCCTTAAAAACCAAGGTGCTACTTGCTACATGAACTCCCTGCTACAGACATTATACCATATACCTTATTTCAGGAAGGTTGGTAATCTTACTACAATCAATTATCAATCAATCAGTTAATCACATATAAGATTTGATGAAAAACGTTTACATCATACCTTGTTTATTCAGGCTGTGTATCACATGCCAACAACGGAAAATGATATGCCATCAGGGAGCATTCCTCTTGCTTTACAGAGTTTATTTTATAAGCTTCAGTATAGTGACACAAGTGTCGCCACAAAAGAGTTGACCAAGTCTTTTGGCTGGGATACATATGATTCTTTTATGCAACATGATGTTCAAGAACTAAATCGAGTTTTATGTGAGAAACTTGAAGACAAAATGAAGGTATAGAGTTATTTTTTAGTTACCAAACTTGAATATTGTTTATTCTTGATGAATGAATACATACTTATGTACACTTTTTTCTTGTGACAGGGAACAGTTGTGGAGGGTACGATTCAGCAGTTATTTGAAGGACACCATATGAATTATATTGAATGTATAAATGTTGACTACAAATCAACAAGAAAGGAGTCTTTTTATGGTAAAAATCTCACTTAAATGTTAAGAATGACAATTTTTTTAAGGACTTCTGATTTCTTACTAATCTATATATTGTGTCAGATCTTCAGCTTGATGTCAAAGGTTGCCGAGATGTGTATGCCTCATTTGACAAGTATGTTGAAGTAGAAAGGCTTGAAGGTGACAACAAATATCATGCTGAACAACATGGGTTACAGGTTGGATGCTGAACAACATGTGTTACAAATATCATGCTGAACTACATTATTATCATTACCACCTACTAATAAACTATCTAATATGACCTTTCAGGATGCAAAGAAGGGAGTACTGTTCATCGATTTCCCACCTGTTCTTCAACTCCAGTTAAAACGTTTCGAATATGATTTCATGCGAGACACTATGGTGAAGGTTAGTCAGTCATAATAATAGCTTTATTTTGCTGTATATATAATGACTTTTGAGTTTGATTCAAGTTCAACGTATGATATTTGTCGTTTTTTTTTTGGGTAAAGGGTTACCCCGGTGATTCTATTAAAAACCGCAAATTAAGTACAAGTAGTGAGGAGAGTTCCACACTAGTTCATATATAGGACATGCCCCATATATGTAAGCCAAACAAACAAAAACCTATTCCAACACTTAACCTAGCCTACTACATCACATAACGATATCTAGTAGACAATACAAAATAAAATAAAACCAAAACATCATCCACCATCATCAAAAATGAAGTTGCCACCAATCGGCAGCCCCTTAGCACGGACCAGAGACAAACTATCCATTGGAGAACTTTGTGGAGGATGTGCTCGCCTCTACTCTCGCAGACGAAGAAGTCTTAAAAACATTTGCTTCATTATAGCCTTCGCGAACCTCCTCATCTTCCGAGTCCAGCTGGTCCTCGTGAGCCTCGCTAGTTTGCCTGAATGCACTCCATCTTTCCTTAAAACATCAAACGGATTTTTGGATATGACACTAGATGGAGTAGCCGATGAGTTAGTCCCCCCATGTGGTTTGGGACCAAGTGGCCTATATTCAAACTTCTGCTTCTGTTTATTTACAGGAAATCCTGGTTTCCTAGCCATTTTCTTACGATCAACATCCATAAACCCATCTTTATCTACAGCCGATTGATTCACTTGCTTCCGATTATTGCTCCCATCATGTTGCTTCTGAATGGTGACCGGCCCCTTAGGAGCCCTCCTAGTCTGTCTCGGGCATATCTCATCTGAATGACCAAACACCTTACAATGAGCTCACCTAAGAGGACTCTGATATTTGTCGTTTTGTACTCAATGCTGAACACATTTATGTTAATTCTTGCTTTTACAATGAGGATCATTATAGCAGAAGGCTAATCGCTAAATCAGTGATCTCATTTGGGATTTTTTTATGTAAACATTTGACTGTCCAGATAAATGATCGGTATGAATTCCCGTTGCAACTGGATCTAGATAGAGAAGATGGGAAATATTTATCACCACAAGCAGATAGAAGTGTACGCAACCTTTACACTCTTCACAGGTATTATATTTTACAATACTAAGCTTAAAACTAAAAGAACCAGAGAAAAATTGATTGGTTGGTAGTATTTTATTGGCTTTCAAGTTTTTTGTGGTTTTCTCATGATGAACCTAACCCTATACGCACAGATAGGGCTGAACACTTCGTGAAACCATTCGGCGGGAACTTCGTTTGTGTTCGTTCGTTTAATAAATGAACAAGCACGAACGAAAAAGTTGGTTTGTTTAGTAACATGAACAGAGGTCGTGTTCGTTCATATATGTTCGTGAGTGTTCGGTAACGTGTATGTTTGTGTTTGACAGTTCATTTGTGTTTTTAGTTTCTATATTTTATTTAAATACTTCAAAATTCCGACAAATAAAATATTTAATAAGTATCGGTGTATTATATATATATATGTTATGTTCATGAACGCTTGTTTGTGTTCGTTTGTTACCATTTGTGTTCATGAACATTAGTTTGTTTTCATGTGTGTTCATGAACATTCATTTGCGTTCGTTGCCTAAAACTAACAAACAAACACAAACACAAACACATTCGTTTCCTTAAGGACAGAAAATCACGTTCCGTAAGTGTTCATGAACAGTTCGTGAACACATATATTTCTTTAACAAACGAACATGAACAAGGCTTTGTTCGTGTTCGTTCGGTTCGTTTGCAGCCCTACACACACATCTGACGGTACATGGCTAGTAGAATGTCAAGTATTAATGGGAATTGGATTGTAATCTTGTTGGTAGAAAGAAAATTTTCCCACATGATACTCTTCTCATATTTATCTTCCACATATACTAATTTTCTGATGAATTTTGGTCTAACATCATCTTTGTGCAGTGTGTTGGTTCACAGCGGTGGGGTACATGGCGGACATTATTATGCTTATATACGGCCAACGCTTTCTGATCAATGGTGTGTAAATTTTATCACATTCAGCAATTATTTGTGAGCTTGTGTTTTTCATCTGTGTTGGGTTACATGCATACTTTCTTTATAAATTTGACTACATATTCCTCTGCAAGAAGCGATTTGAAAAGAAGATAATGTTTTGTTTGTTTGCAGCCGTGATGTTTTCTGTTAATACCTTCCTATTTACTAAGCCAATTTTTTGGGTCCCCGTTTGTTGTTCTTTAACTGTTTCACCATGCCATGTGTGATACAAGTCGTAGTTTTTATACGAGCTCCATATTTTTTATATGGGCTGTTATATTGTGTATATGTTATCATATTTTGTTTTGATATTACAGAAGTTGATTTTACTGTAGGTTTAAGTTTGATGATGAACGTGTTACCAAAGAAGACATGAAGAGGGCATTGGATGAACAATATGGTGGAGAAGAGGAGGTGACTTTGCTGATAGCTTGTTATGGTTTATATAAAAGTTTCTATACTATTTTATATCAACTGATTATGAATCTATATTTCTTCTCTTGTGTGTTACAGTTACCTCAAGCAAACCCTGGTTTCAATAACTCTCCTTTTAAATTTACAAAGTACTCTAATGCATATATGCTTGTGTATATACGTGAAAGTGACAAGGAGAAAATAATATGTAATGTGGACGAGAAGGATATAGCAGAGCACTTAAGAGTAAAGTGTTTAATCTTCTGATATGAATTATTGAATTCTTCCCTCGTTCTCACACCCGATGAACTACATATAAACTTGCGTAATCCTCTTTCAGATAAGGTTGAAAAAAGAACAAGAAGAAAAGGAGCAAAAAAGAAAGGAGAAAGCAGAGGCTCATTTATATACTATTATAAAGGTAAAAAAAATTACTAATCCGTTTTTGAGTTGCTGCATTGTTTTCAGAAACTGTTTTGACCTACCTTGTAATTTAACATGATTAGGTTGCGAGAGATGAGGACCTTCATGAACAGATAGGAAAAGATATTTATTTTGATCTAGTGGATCATGACAAAGTTCGTAGCTTCCGTATCCAAAAACAAACACCCTTTGCTCTTTTTAAGGTAATATATCTGGTTGCTTTTCCATTTTTCTTTTCATTAACGTTATTATCTTACTTTTTTCTATAATCATAACCAGTGGTTGCTGCATTAGATTTTTACTTGAATTGAACTGTGCATGTATCCTGCCTGTTTGCTTAATTTAACAAAATTAAACTAGCGTGCGTTAGCAAGTTATCTTACAGACACATAGTTATCTCACAAAAAATGTTACATTCATTACTACAAATGTTTGAATTGTTCAACGTGTATATGTACTTGCAAAGATGATTTTCAATATGTATGCATCATATTGATACTTATTTAATCATATTTCATCATACAAATTATAATTTCAGGAAGATGTAGCTAAAGAATTGGGTATACCAGTGCAATATCAACGTTTCTGGCTATGGGCAAAGCGCCAAAATCACACTTACCGGCCCAATCGTCCGTTGACACCTCAAGAAGAAGCCCAGTCTGTATGTACCTATTATTAGCATGCTGCTTCATTTTTTTCTTTTGTTCTAAATCACTGTTTCTTGTTGCATACCAAATTCAATACTAATTAGATAAAAGCTAATATATATATATATATATATATATTTCAAAAAAAGCTTTGTTAGTAATTCATTGTTGTTAGTTATAAGTTGGATATTCATTTGGGTCCTGTATCATATAAATACAAAAGCTGACCTGGAGAGCTTCCACCTGTTGACATGTAAAAAGTTTCCTTCTTAAAGTATAATTAAAATAAAATAAAATCTGGCTTTTGTGTAAACAAGTGAAAAATCAGCATCACTAGTTACAGCTAGAATTTGTAGTCTGCAGTATGTTGGATAATATTTTTTAAAAAGACTGCTACTGTCGACAGAAGTTATCTGTAAGTTGGTTGTTTTTTAAATCTAAAACCGTAGTCACAAAGCTTTTTAATCCCTGATTAGGTGGCCTATGCATCTTTTTTTGTTAGATTTTGTAGTAGTCTCTCTTTAGGGCTATATAAAGTTATAAACACAAACACACATAGTTTTATGTGCACATTCATAATAGTACCAGTGACAATTGACATGCCAACTTTGTTATGTTTTAGGTTGGACATTTGAAAGAGGTATCAAACAAGGCTAACAATGCTGAGCTCAAGTTGTTTCTGGAAGTAGAAGTTGGACAGGTGGTGACTTATTTTCTATTGAACTGTTGGTAGATGTTAATGATCCAACATCTAATTGTGTAATCTATACTAAATACACCTTTTCTTCTTTTGTTTCAAGCATAACAGTCTTCCTTGTCAATGCAGGATCTACGCCCTATTGCTCCACCTGAGAAGACTAAAGATGAGATTCTACTTTTCTTCAAACTTTATGATCCTTTGAAGGAAGAACTTCGGTATCCATCTATTCTTTTCTATCATTCATCAATTATATGAATGATGAATAATCCTTCTTTAAAGACAAATTAGGGCAACCTTTTGGATTCAAATAGTACATTACCGTAATTATCTCGTTAACATGCCAGGTTTGTTGGGCGGCTCTTTGTGAAGGCTACTGGAAAGCCGATAGAAATACTGGCAAAGCTAAATGAACTGGCTGGCTTCACACCTGATGAAGAAATTGAACTATTCGAGGTATTTCTTTCACATTTTGTTTTCAAATTGTTAACTTTGTGGATCTTTTTGGCTGTAGCCTTCATATTCTCCCTCACATGCAGGAAATTAAGTTTGAGCCCAATGTTATGTGTGAACATGTTGACAAGAAACTAACTTTTAGGGGTAGCCAGGTATGTTTTCTTTTGTTACCATATGTAATCTTTCTGATATAATTATTTCACTTTATGTATCTGATTTCAAGCATATTTTTTTTTGTTTTTACGGCTTTATAGCTTGAAGATGGGGACATCATTTGCTTTCAGAAACCTCTTAAAGTTGAAAATGCAGAAACATGTCGTTATCCTGATGTTCCCTCTTTTCTGGAGTATGTTCACAATCGTCAGGTATATCATCAACATTGAGTAAAATGCCATTTTCGTCCTTGAGGTTTGGTCAGTTTTGCGACTTTCGTCCAAAGGTTTGTTTTTCCGCATCTGGATCCAAAAGGTTTGAAATGTTTGCCATTTTCATCCGGCTCGTTAACTCCCATCCATTTTTCTCCGTTAAGTCATGGGTATTTTTTTGTTAACTTAAAAGGTTACATGAAGTGAAAAAGACTGAGTTGCCCTTTAAGTTAACAAAAAAGACGGAAATACCCCTGGCTTAAGAGAGAAAAATGGATGGAGTTATCGAGCCGGATGAAAACGGCAAAGATTTCAAACCTTTTGGATCCAGATGCGGAAAAACATACCTTTGGACGAAAGTCGCAAAACTGGTCAAACCTCAGGGACGAAAATGACCTTTTACTCTTTTTAATATTTCTGTTTGTTCTGTGTTTATGGTTAAGAAAAACCTTACAACCCAATTTGTTACATTACCTAAATACTGGATGGTGCATAGGTTGTACGGTTTCGTTGTCTGGAGAAGCCTAAGGAGGATGAGTTTTCTCTGGAACTGTGAGTCCCTTAATATTTTTGACTTTGTAAGTCTGGTCAAAGTTCCAGTTCTCATGCTTGACTTGACTCGACTTTTGTGCATTTATTTCAGGTCAAAGCTCAACAATTACGATGACGTTGTGGAACGACTCGCTCGCCATTTAAACTTAGACGATCCATCTAAAATCAGGCTTACATCTCACAACTGTTACTCTCAACAACCCAAACCTCAGCCAATCAAGTATCGTGGAGTCGAACATCTATCCGACATGCTGGCTCACTACAATCAGGTTAATGTTTTATTCATTGCTTTCCAATGAGTTACTCAATTGAAGCTGATCGTTACTAATTTTGTCTTCTATTTTTGTTGCAGACTTCTGATATTTTGTATTATGAAGTATTGGATATTCCTCTGCCAGAACTACAAGGCCTGAAAACTCTGAAAGTTGCCTTTCATCATGCTACTAAAGATGAAGTGAGTACTGAGTTACAGACAGTCTCGTACTCTCGTTTTTTCTTTTATGTTTATTCTCTAATCTTTTTTTCCTGACATGTTATTTTAACTAATTATTGCTAGGTGGTCATACATACTATTAGATTGCCAAAGCAAAGCACAGTAGGGGATGTCATCAATGACCTTAAGACCAAGGTAAGTGTAGAAACTAATCTTCTTTCATGTTGTAGTTTTTCGTATATGTTTTAAACTAGTAAATTGCCCTGCGTTGCTGTGGCCTTGAAACATAAAGTGACTTGAATTTATACTGTCTAATGAAAACGTATTATATCTGACCCGACTCGTTTCCGAAATTTTTTTTACGTCAAAACGTAGACCAGTTCACCAGTATTGAAAACGTACATAAAAATAAGCATGAAAACATATTATATTTGACCCGACTCATTTCCGGAAAAAATAAAATTTATGTCAAAACATAGACCAACTGAAAACATACATAATAGTAAGCATAAGAACATATTATATTTGACCCAACTCATTTCTGGGAAAAATGTACGTCGAAACGTAAATCAACATGAATTTATACCGACACGTACACAAGAATAAACACGTAAAACTCAATTACAAAGTCTTTAGAAAGTTAAATGGTTGTAAGTGTTAATACTGAAAGTTGAGGGGTAAAAGTATACAAAAAAAAACACAAAAAAGAAAAAAAAAAGGAAAAGTCAAATTACTGTTCATGTAAGTTGGTTATTGTAATATTTCTGCCTCTAATTCTAATTTAGTATAGTTTATTCTATTTGCTAGTATCCAGTACTATTTTGTTACCACATTTTCTCTTACTTATATCATGGTTAATTGTTAACTGTTGTGGAACAGGTTGAGTTGTCTAATCCAAATGCAGAACTTCGCCTACTTGAGGTTTTCTACCACAAAATTTACAAGGTATGTAATATTTCTGTATCCATTTGCACAACTACAAATTGTCTTATGTGTCTTTGCAGTCATATATGTGATTTATTTTGTTTCTAAACTTGTTTCCATATTTGCAGATATTCCCCCTGAATGAAAAAATCGAGAATATCAATGATCAATACTGGACGTTACGCGCTGAGGAGGTATATATAAAATGATGTACCATACTTTGTTTTTCAAATGATGTACCATACTTTGTTTTTCATATGTTATTTTAGGGATTAGGATCAAATACAAAGGATCCTTATTGTAAGAAGTGTAAGAAGGATTCATAAAGTGACAAGTGTCCAATAACCTAAAAAAACCCATTACACAAAAAAAAAAAATAAAATAAACATCCACCACCACCAAAAACCTAAACCCCCTCCCCCATCACCCACCCCAAACTTTTTTTTTTTTTTTTTTTTTTTTTATTTTTTATTTTTACCGGGGGGTGGGGGTTTAGGTCTTTGGGTGGGGGTGGGTGTTTAGTTTTTTTTAGATTTTTTTTTTTTGGGGGGGGGGTTAGGTTTTTTGGGGGTTTTTTTTGGTGAGGTATAGTTTTTTTTTTTTTTTTTTTTTGTTGCCCGAGGGGGGGGGGGGGTGTTTAGGTTTTGGGTGGTGATGTAGTGGGTTTAGTTTAGGTTATTGGACACTTGTCACTCTATAAATCCTTCTTACACTTCTTACAATTAGAAGTCTTTGTAGAATAACTTAACCCGTTATTTTAGGGATTAGACCATAAAGTTTTTGGTTTTATATTGATTTGTTTTATGCAAGTATTATAAGATTAATTTACTTACAGGTTCCAGAAGAAGAAAAGGATCTGGGTCCTCAGGACCGTCTAATTCACGTTTACCATTTTACAAAAGACACAACTCAGAACCAGGTGGTTTGCGACTTTGCGTTTATGGCAGATTAATTTATTTTTATATCGCTGTGCTTATCTTTACTGTAGCAAATACTAAACAGTCGATATCTACACGTATATTGCTTTCACAGCAGGTCCAGAACTTCGGGGAACCATTCTTCCTGGTAATCCGTGAAGGTGAGACATTAGCCGAAGTTAAAGTAAGGATACAGAAGAAGTTACAGGTTCCAGATGAGGAGTTTTCCAAGGTACACACTACACGCCCTTCTTTCGCATAAGTCTTATCTAATCAGTTTTGCTTTCGGTTTCTAACTTCATAACGTTTCAGTGGAAGTTTGCATTCCTGTCTTTGGGACGTCCCACGTACCTTCAGGACTCGGATATTGTCTCTAGTCGATTTCAGGTCCGTAAATTTTCCTTCTAAAAAAACAGTTGCAAAACATTTAGTCGTTTGTATGCTTTAATTTGATACACGCGGCCCTTCGGTTTCAGAGAAGAGATGTTTATGGTGCTTGGGAACAATATTTGGGATTGGAGCACTCTGACAATACACCCAAGAGGTCTTATGCTGCAAATCAGGTACATATATGATAAGAGTAAAATGCCATTTTCGTCCCTGAGGTTTGGCCAGTTTTGTGACTTTCGTCCAAAGGTTTGTTCTTTCACATATGTATCCAAAAGGTTTGAAATCTTGCCATTTTCATCCGGCTCGTTAATTCCATCCATCTTTCTCTGTTAAGTCAGGGGCATTTCCGTCTTTTTGTTAACTTAAAGGGTAATTCGATCTCTTTCACTTTATGTACAAGCATTTAGCATAATGTACAAGTAATCAAAAGATCGAATTGCCCTTTAAGTTAACAAAAAAGACGAAAATACCCCTGACTTCACGGAGAAAAATGGATGGACTTGTCGAGCCGGATGAAAATGGCAAAGATTTCAAACCTTTTGGATCCAGATGCAGAAAAACAAACTTTTGGATGGAAGTTGTAAAAGTGGCCAAACCTCGGGACGAAAATGGCATTTTACAGCTTAGTTGTTTCGGGTGTAAAATTTCTGTAAATGATTAGTTGTAACCATGGAGTAATGGTTTGTGCAGAACCGTCACACATTTGAAAAACCGGTTAGAATCTACAACTAAGTTAGAGAAATTATATGGTGAAGCCATTGGCAAGTTACGTGTACGGGGGAAAAGCATGAATCAAACCACATGAACCTAGCAGCAAGAGAATGCAAGCATAATCGAACTTCTGGTAGATGTGTAATTCTTTGTGAAAAAAGGTAGCCGATCATATCATATCATATAGAAGCGCATACTCTTTCTTTGTGTAGCATCCTCCTTGAGGTGATGTAGTTTAGGTTATATATTTCCCCCTCTCAACTTTTATTCGACTGTATCTTTTAGACAACCATGCATAAGTTTTGGGTTCGTGTTGTATAGAGGTATAGTTTGTGTTGTTCTTTAACTTCAATTCACCCGTTCTATATTGTGACTTTATCATACAAAACTAGGTATATGAGATTTCTGTGTTATGCCATATTGATTCAACTTTTATCATCTGTAACTGTACATTGTTGCAAGATTGCCCATAGATAAAGATAGTGTATGTGATGGTGTATTAGCAACCAGGTTTCGTTGAGTGATATCATCAAACACCTTTAAGGCCCCTTTGTTTCCTACAAGAACCGTTGATCATGATGTTATACGTATGCACGTTTGGCTCACGCTTGTTGGCAATCATCAGATCCACCACCTTCTCGGCCTGTAATCTACCTTGCAAACAGTACCCGTAAACCAAATTGACGCAAGGGCCAACATCGGCCAGCCTTCACCACTTTCCGAAACATTGACTCCATTTTGGGAGCCTTTTCGATCTTCTCTTCTTTTCAAAGTGAATCCACCAAGATGGTGTATGTTTTAGCATCTGGATTCTACCATCTTGTTGAACAACTCAATGCCATCTTTCCATTTGTATTACACAAAGCACAAAGTCACAAACCATGGATCACTGAGTTCTACGTGCCCTGGTTTTGAACTTCCGTTATCTCGTTTACTGTTTGGTGGATATCTCTTGCTTCTAAAAAAAAAGAGCCAAGGCTTGCTAAAAAGAAAAAAGAATGAAGTGCTTGATAAACTTTAAAACCTAACATTGGCTTGCAAGAAAACAACCTAAGCATATCCATCTCGGCTAGGACTTTGGTTGCATCTATTAAAAGCACAATTCAACAGACTGTAATCGTGGTGGGATTGTTAAGTCGTGTGTTTATGTTACATTTTATGTATAGCATAACTTTTGAATAAAGGCCATGGTTAAATTACTTATGAAAATTGTTTAATTTTGTACTTGAACATATCAAAGTTGAAAACAACAATTCATACCACACCATCAACTTTTGTCAAGTTGACTCAGCCCACAACCAATATGGCAACAAACCAAAAAATGTCTTCTTGCTTACTAAAAACTAAACAATATACATTCCTTACACAACTTTATTATAAATTACATTCTCAAAATATTTAAAAAATATATGGAATTAGAGCCTTGACATCCTTGTTAAACTTCTCCCCAAACTTCAACACGTACCATTCTCTTGTAGCCAAACTTCTTCCCATCAAGTAGCATATCGTGCCAATAGTGAACGAAACCGAATACATTGTTTGCGATATGCAAGCGATTCCTATGAACTCTAGAATCTCGAACAGATAGTGTGGGCATATGACCAAATTAAACAATCCTCCATTTGGGATTTTATACTCTTTATCACCCTTCTTTCTTAGATTTGAAAGAATCCAATGATGGTAAAAGTTTCCGGTTATTCCAATCAAGAACAACGTAGCTCCAACATATTTGAGATCGACTAACGGCTCAACATATGCTTCGGATAGGTATTGCGCGTAAATCATTGTCGCGGTAGAGATGGTGTAGCTTAAAGTGATCGGTATTGCAGCTTCAAGTGCCATGTAACCGCTATATTTGTGAACTAAAAGCACCTAAAAACAGAGAAAAAAACTAATTGCATAAATGACAAATATCGGCATATGGTAATTTAACACTGAATTAACATAAGAGTACTTGAGGGTGTGTCAATATACAACTTAAAACTACGAAAAATTGTATAATTATATATACTTACTGCGTAAAAGATGATCAAAATTCACCTATAACCGGAGAGAAAAAAAAACATATTATATTTAAAGCAATAGGTACAAGTGTATTTTCTATTAAATATTAAATTTGTATTTAAAATTTCTTAATTTACACTAAATCTACATATTTTGTTTTATATAATTTGTATAAAAAACAGTATTCACTTATTTACATGAAATGTTACATTAGGCTAATTTTTATATAATTTGTATAAAAAACAGTATTCACTTATTTACATGAAATGTTACATTAGGCTAATTTTTTATTTCATTAAAAAATATACATAACAACAAAATATTTTTAATCATTTTATATACTATATAGTTATAAATACTTATTTATCTATTCTAAAATAATGTAAAAAATATACTTGAATTAATAGAGTAGATGCACAAAAGAAGCAGTGAAAACAGCATGCATGAATTGACCGGTTCAAACAATTTACCTCAATGACCCTCTTGAAGAAATGAATGGTAAGAGCAGATACAACCATTAAGAGTCGAAGATCTTGACCGCGAAAAGCCACGAAAGAAACAAGACCTACGAGGAACGCTGGTGTATAGAGTAACAACATCCCATTTCTACTAGCCAACTTGATTTCTTGATCCTTCGTTGGTTTCTTCGAGTTTGCGACATTAAAGAACTTGGAATACTGGATGTGTTTGCCTTTGGTTTCCATGTATCCGCTGTGTGCGAGTGAAAGACAGCTTAATATCGACATTGCGGTGACGAACAACGAAGATGGTGGTGGAAATAAGAGTGTTGGCAAGAATGATATCACCATTTTTTTTCTGGGTTTGGAAGTTTAGATCTCTAAATGCTAGCTACTCTTGTGTTTGGCAAGTGTTTTATGGTGCAAGTTTTAAGGTTCGAGTGTACTAGAATATAGTATTGAACTTGTGTTTGTGATTGTGCCAAGTTTTAAGAATTTAAAGTGTACGTTTAGAGTTGTGTACTTGTGTGAAATGAGTGGATCTAGCTTTTTGTACGTGTGTGACAAATGGTAAATGAAATGAATGGACGTGTTTTTTCCGGTAACAGACCCAGGAATTATTTTCTGGGAGTGCGGATAAGGGGTTCAACCATATTTTCAAGAAGTGCGATTGAGTTTTTTTGTCTAAAAAATAGTATTTTTTTCCCCAAAAGATGCGTCTACCAACCCAGCTATCAATATGGGTCCGCCCTTAGTTTTTCACACATGCATTGGTGAATGATTAAAGAAAAGAATAATTAAATAAATAGGATCAAGCTAGAGTGTCAACAAAACATTCCCCACCCAAAAGAGTAAAAGGGGTGTTTAGGAAAAAAAACCAGATACTTCTAGTGTGTGTGTTTTTTTTGGTATTCCAAGATTGCTATCTTTGTGAGAGAACCCATGACAAGTCTGACAATGGTTTTTAGAGTTTGCTAGTGTGGCAAACGAACTTGGATAAAAATAAACGAACTTGCTAAGTTCGTCTTTAAAAATCATTGTTGGGTTTGTCATATGTTCGCTTTTGAGGATGTGAAACGTCTAGAAGTGTAAGTAGCTCCAAAAAAAAAAAAAAAAAAAATTACTTGTATCGTTCTCCTTTCCAAGCAAACTACTCAAGTACTCATACAAAAAATTCACCATATGGATCTATACTAAACTTTTAAGATCAGTTCAAATCTAGAATGCTTATGTTGTCAAATTCATATTTATGTGGCTTGTTAAATTGTATGTCATTTAATGAGATAGAGATCACAAGAAACAAACTTATATAGCGTATGTAATAGAGATAATTTGGTTATGAAAAAATTAATGTTAAATGTGATGATGACACGAAAATGTAAGGATGTTTGTGAAGGATTCTAGATCCGAGAAAAACCAAGTGTTTTTAAGGATAAATGTTGCCTTCTCAACACTGCATTTATCTGTTATGTGCCACACCCTTGGTTCCATGCATAAGTTTAATTTCTTTATAATTTCTTTATAAGTTTATGTTAATTAGCATGTGAATAAAGAGATAGTGGGAATACCCATATTCTCATTTTACGTAGGATTAGGAAGTAGTGGGGTGTTAGTTATTTTGTTTCCTTTAAAAGAGGATTATTGGTTTGGAGAATGATATGCAGAAAATTAATCTAAAAACTATCTCTAAATCTCCAAGTTCTCTCTAGTTTCTTTCTTTTTGCTTTGGCCAACAATTAAATTGTTGGAACCACAACAGTGGTATCAGAGCCGTCGTGATCCCCCCGACCATGGTTGCTCTCACTCTATCCGAAACCGAGTTCTACCAATGGATGAATGAATCCCTTGCGAAGCTCGAGTCTCAGTTGCAAACCCTTCTCAACGAGTTCCGATCGATTCGAACAGCGTGGGAAACCCCTAAAACGAATACACCTCCAACACCAGTTTTCGCTATAGCGCCGCCGTTACCTTCCGCCACCACACCGCCAACAACCGCCACTCCAAATTCCACCAGCTTCAACCCACCTACAACCGTACCAGCGTTTGAACAACCTATAACCCCAAAACCCGCAGCGGCAACTCGACCTTTTGCACCCTTCCAACCCATGAAACAAGTTCCTGCCCCTCCTATACAACCTACATTAAAACCATCGCCACCACTTGGCCTGTTTGCACCATGCTCATCTCCGACACCGGTCACCAAACTTGTTCGTGCCCTTCGGTGTAAAAATGTGGTGCATTACCCTTTTCATCTAATACCTCTAGAAGCATCAAAGTCTCACGTGATGAGAATTCAAATTGCATTTTCCACAACTGAAGTACACTTAACTAGTTGGGTTCACTTAGGATGTGAGATTGCAACGAATGAAGATGAGCCAATCATGGGTTTTGCGCATGGTGTCAGAAGGAGACGCGAATGGCGCCCACCTTGGCGATCGATCGAGACCGCACCAAATGCAACCGGAAAAATCGAGTGGCAACTGCCATGGCGTAATACTTCTCCGAATGCGGACGGAAGACTCGAGTGGCGGCCGCCGTGGCCTATTACTGAGAATCTCCTGATTACATCCTTGAGGACAAGGATTGTTTTGAGCGGGAGGGAATGTTATGTGCCGGTAGTTGTCGAGTTTTATTTTTATTTTAGTATGTAGTTTATTTATTAATTAAGCATGTTTTGAATTATAGATAGTGGGTCAAGATAGTTGGTTAGTGGGTAGTTATTTATCTTTTTAGTATTTATAGTGTAAGCCATTTGACGTTTAGGGATTATGAATGAAAAATATAAGAGAGTTATCTCAAGTCTTGCATCTTACTAATTTCTTTTGAGTTTGATCCACTCAACGGATTATCTATCAACCGATTGGTACATATCAATTGGTATCAGAGCCGCCTTGATCCACCTTCGGACCTATGGCTGCTCAAACTCTATCCGAAACCGAGTTCTATCGATGGATGAACGAATCGCTTGCGAAACTCGAGTCTCAGTTGCAAACCCTTTGCAACGAGTTTCGATCAATTCGAGCAGCGTGGGAAGCCCCTAAAACGAATGCACCTCCAACACCAGTTTTCGCTCTAGCGCCGCCGTTACCTTCCGCCACCACACCGCCTACAACCGCCACTCCAAATTCCACCAACTTCAATCCACCTACAACTGTACCAGCGTTTGAACAATCTGCAACCCCAAAACCCGCAGCGGCAACTCGACCTTTTGCACCCTTCCAACCCATGACACTAGTTCCCGCCCCTCCTATACAACCTACATTAAAACCATCGCCGCCACTTGGCTTGTTTGCACCATGCTCATCTCCGACACCGGTCACCAAACTTGTTCGTGCCCTTCGGTGTAAAAATGTGGTGCATTACCCTTTTCATCTAATACCTCTAGAAGCATCAAAGTCTCACGTGATGAAAATTCAAATTGCAATTTCCACAATTGAAGTACACTTAACTAGTTGGGTTCACTTAGGATGTGAGATTGCAACGAATGAAGATGAGCCAATCATGGGGTTCGCGCATGGTGTCAGAAGGAGACGCGAATGGCGCCCACCTTGGCGATCTATCGAGACCGGACCAAATGCAAATGCAACTGGAAAAATCGAGTGGCAACTGCCATGGCGTAACACTTCTCCGAATGCGGACGGAAGACTCGAGTGGCGGCCGCCGTTGCCTGTTACTGAGAATCTCCCGATTACATCCTTGAGGACAAGGATTGTTTTGAGCGGGATGGAATGTTATGTGCCACACCCTTGGTTCCATGCATAAGTTTAATTTCTTTATAATTTCTTTATAAGTTTATGTTAATTAGCATGTGAATAAAGAGATAGTGGGAATACCCATATTCTCATTTTACGTAGGATTAGGAAGTAGTGGGGTGTTAGTTATTTTGTTTCCTTTAAAAGAGGATTATTGGTTTGGAGAATGATATGCAGAAAATTAATCTAAAAACTATCTCTAAATCTCCAAGTTCTCTCTAGTTTCTTTCTTTTTGCTTTGGCCAACAATTAAATTGTTGGAACCACAACATTATCCTTAAAAACACTTGTTTTTTCTCCAATCTATCATCCTTACATTTCCGTTGTATCCTCGTAATTTAAATAAGAGAAGAAGAGAGCAGATATAAATTGAATAAAAAAAAAAACAAAGATAGAGACCGAGTAAGATGATATAATTAATATCAAATAAACCCAATCATTAATTAATCTTAGTTATTAAACCCCAAAAGATAGGAACAATAAGCACCCTCAACTAAGATCATAACACATATGGATCAAACATAACTCAAGAAAATAAAGACATAAATTTGGAGTATCATATCCTCTTCTAGATACACAGTATCATATCCTCTTCTAGATACACACAAAATAGGTATCTAGAACTAGAGCTGATTAGAATCTAAAGCCAAAATGGTACTTAGATTCATGGGTTTCATGTACTCAGTTGTTCCCTTCATAATCTGATCTACAATAAGTCTGCTTGCCTTCTCAGATGGATGAAATGCATCCCAAAATGCATAAGCATCCCGGTTCGGGCATACGTTAGACAATGGCGTACAAAGTCCGATCCCATTGTATGGTCCTTGTCCGCAACATGCTATTTTCGAAGTGACAAACCCTACAAACAAAAAAAGTACGTTACTTAGAGCATGCCCAATAGAGCCATCCGACCCCTTTTTTGGGTGGTGTGACATCCGACCCTGTTTTGTTGGGGCGTTTTTGGCCCTACGTTTTTGTAGGGGGGTGAAGTCGACCAAGTGGGCGAGTGGGGTATTTGGTGGTTAGGTAATATACATTTTTTTATTAGATTAAATTTATAAATAATATTTTGAATTAATTACATGGTTAGTACCCGTGGTTTGTCTATTTTGCGACTTTCATACCTATTTATTGACAGTTACACAATTGGTACCAACTTTTATAAAATCATTTCACCATGAGTACATCACATGTACTAACATAAATTCTAAAAATCATTTCACCATAAGTACATCACATGTACTAACATAAATTCTACAACTACAGTATTAATGGTGAAACAATTTGTAAAAGTTGGTACCAATTGTATAATTTCTAAAAAATAGGTATCAAAACGGCAAAACAAGTAAACCTCAAGTACTAACCATGTAATTAGTTCTAATATTTTTTTGAAAAAATACATATATATTTTTTTCATAATTTTGTAATACTTAAATATAATTTTTTGATTATATCAAATAATATAAAATCAAAGAAATATTTTATTGAAATAAGTAGTTTTTTTGTTAATATAAATCGAAGAGATATTTTATCAAAATAAGTAGTTTTTTTATTAATATTAATGATTATTATAAAAAAAAGGAATTTAATGTTTTTAAAGGATGGGTGAAAATTTAAAATGAAGCTCGCCAGACACGTAGGTTGATTTTACATAAAATAGTTATTGTCACAACAAATATAAAAACTCACCATAAGCTCCTGGATTGCTCATGAAATCATTGTGCATCTTCCTTGTGTTTACACCAACAAACACATGACTACCAAGTTCTTTATTAAGACCAATAAGCATATCGTCTAGCTGCGGGTTGAACAAAGATGCAGCCCTTTGAAGCTCGGGTGCACATTCACCGTTTCGACTATGTTGAGCCAGTTCGGCTGGCACGCACCCTAATGGACCGGTTCCAGTCACTAGCACCCTCCTTGCCCCCAAGTTATACAGCCTCTACATTCACACAAAATGTGTAAAAATATTGTGGTTGTAAACTTGTATATGATTATATGAACTTGAATACATACCAATAAAAGTTTTCTATATTCGGATATTATAAAAGGAACATAATCTTGAAGACTGAATTGACGCGAGCGAGCAGATAGCGGGACTAAGTAATAGTTGTTAACAAAGTCATTGCCACCAAGTGTCACGAGCACTAGCGCATTGTTTACAAGTTGTCTCGTTTTTTGTGCTCCTATGAGCGCGCTAACTCGTTGTTGGTATTGTTCAAAGTAGTCAAGTTGCATTGGTGCACGAATTATGTTCACCTGAAAAAAATAAAGATGAACCATGTAATGCTAACCGGATAATAAGAATGTTTTGAGTTTAATTGTAGTTGAAACAGTATTATTGAATGATATTTTCCGTTACCAATAACTTCTAGTTATGAGTGGGATTCTAGTCATTTTACTGTGTCAGGATAACTTAAGAATCTTTTTATTTAGATTCCTAAATAAAAAGATTATTGAGTTATTTAAGATACAGTAAAATCTCATTCATAGCTAGAAGCTATTGGTATTATATTTGAGTATGACTGCATTACTATATTAATATAATTATATATTTACTTAAAAATTATCTACTTAATTATAAACGAAATATATAAATATAATAATACAATCAAATCCAAATATATCTCGAATACTATTGAAACGACTTATTTAAAAGTTTACAAATTGGATTCCGGTGTCATTTAGTATTCCAATTCCCGCGGACGCAAAGTTGGCCCCAACGATAAGTTTTTGCCCATTGAGCTCGGGGCTCAGGTACGGCAATGTGGGTTCAGACCCGATGCGTTGACCTGTGGTCAAACATAAGCCAAGTTAATATATCTTGAATGCGTTAGGCAATTAGTGTGATATATAGTTAATTAAACATGAAACTTAACTGATAAGGTCAGGAATATTGTAGCCGTTGGAGAACCGTCCAGTGGCTCGATGGCTCGGGTGATCAATACCATAAGGTGGTGCATCGGCTCGGGCAGTGGTGGCCAAGTAATTGTTGTTGCCACTATCAACTAACGAGTCCCCGAACACGAAAAATGCACGTGGTGCGGCTTCGGCTCTAGGAACAAAAGGTGTTAATGATAGTAATATGGTAAAAATGAGACCAACACTTGTGGTACATAAAGACATAGCCATGAGTGAGAACTAGAGTGTTGTGTTTGTTTGGTTTGTGGATGAAACAATTGATGGGGTTTTATAGGGTTTTGGTTATGGGGACACATTCATGAGGTTAGTAAATTTTGGGGATAATTGAGGACCCCTAATGGTAATGAAATTAAAGGTGGTAAATAAATAAAAGTGGTTGAATTTTATTTTATTTAATTTGACGGTTGGATTTATTGGGTTGTTTAATGGCAAGAGGTAAATTATGTAGCATTATTATTACTCTTTTAATCGGTGCATAATTCACCAAACAATAGTTTAACTCTCCACCGCAATTGCAGTTTTCCTAGTAATTTTTTTATTCTAAAAAATACGAAAATATCTATTTTAAGATGGATCATTAACAAAACTAGGTTTATCACTCTAGCCGCGTTGCGGCGAACTTCTTTTGTTATTTAGTCTGTGTTTACATGTGTTTTAAAATCACTACAAGCGCGTTACACACGAAACCACTAACATGAATAAAAAGAAAATGTAAAAAACAGTAAAAAATAATCGAAAGAAAATCAACCAAAAAAGTTGCATGTTAATGATGTTGTTCGTATGAAATCCGTGGTCAGAGACGAGCAAATAATACTGGGTACCGGTACCAAATTTCCCAAACCGAAGGATCATAAGTACCATTTCGGTGCCGACTTTTGGCGTTCCTAGTACCGGTTCGCTACCGATTTTTACCTTCATATGCCGGTACCGTAACCAGTATTTTCGGTATCGGTTGCCACCGAGCTCATCTCTACCCCTGAAACTAAAAAAAGAAATCATTAAAAGTTGAAGAAAATCAACAAGAAAAAGTTATACGATACCGTTGTTGTTTGTACGGAACCCGTGATCAGGGATGAGCAAATAGTAACGTGTAGCAGTACCGAATTTCCCGAACTAAAAGATTTTCAAACTCAAACCAGTACCGACTTTTGGCGTTTTCTATATCAGGCTGGTGCCGATTTTTACCTTCATGTACCGATAATAAACCAGACCGTACCTGTAATTTCGATACTAGTATTGGTTGACACCAAACTTATTCAACTGGGAAAGTAAAGAATATAATAATAATTATTATTATTCCATATATAAGTTTACAAGTTTTTTGTGCATTATTAGTTGTAACTTGTGCTTTGTGAGTTTTTCAAAAAAAACTTGATTTTTTTACTTTTAACCTCAAGGTTATTACCTTTTTCATTTTTAACCCTACATAATTTGTTTTTTAGTTTTAACTCAAAACTTTTCATTATTTGCAATTTAGCTTCGCAACTTTTTTCACTTATGCTTTTCATTTTTCGCAAAATTTTGTTTTACGTATAGTTCTAAATTTTCCGAGTTAATACGACACAACGTGCATGTGTGGTTCAACATTTTTACCTCTATTTTTTCATGTTTGACAGGTTCGTCGCAACACGCATATCCTAGGTCGAGTCAGTGTTGGCGGTCGATGACGGTTGTGTGACATTAGTATTATTTGACACCGTTTTATGTCCTGCCGCAACGCGGGGTGTGCTTTGGGGGTTTTCAAAGAAAAAATGGTTATGCATATTGTTATCGTAACGTTGGCTTTGGGGGTTTTCCAAAAAAAATGTTTTTTTTTACTTTTCACCCAAAATATTTCATAAATTACTTTTAACCCAAAACTATTTGTTTTTTACTTTTAACCCAAAACTTTTTATCTTTTGCAATCTATCCTTATAACTTTTTTACTTTCAACTTTGGTCATTTATAGTTTTCATTTTTCGCAAATTTTTCGCTTTATGTTTGGTTCTAAATTTTGTGACTTAACACATCGCAACTGTGTCTTTGGTTTAACATTTTTACGTTTCATTCTAAATTTTGCGAGTTAACACGACGCAACGTCCGTGTGTGGGTGAACGTTTTTACATCGTCTATTTTTCCACGTTTGACAGGTTTAACATAACATGCGGGTCCTAGATCCACTTAGTTATAACTAAAGAATCCCCGCCGCATTGCGGCGGGTCGCAATCCTAGTTATTATTATAACATAATATAATTACTGTTCATTTCATATCTAATATTAATATTAATATTAATATATAGTAGTAATATTAATATATAGTAATATATAGTAGTAGTGTTGGCTTATAAAAATTACTAATAAATCAAAGTGCGCCAAGTGTTTTTTGGCGTAATAAATTTGAAAAGGCACAGTAGATTCGCTTATTTTGATGCAGTGGATTCATCATTGCCCAACAAATCTGTTGCGAAAATGCCCGATGAGTTAATTTTTTTTAATTTAAAGTGGCGCATCACGCATGAGATTTCAATCCGCAACATTAGATTTTAATCGAGTGTATAACCTGTCCATGAATGGCGACACGTGTCCTCAGGTGGAAGTTATGGTAAATTAAAAATAAAGAAAGTTAAACTGCTATTTTTGTAGTTTTAAAAGGTCAAGTTTACTTTGTTAATATCTTCAGTAAAAACATTCTTATGATTTTCTAATTTTTTTTAATTCCTTTGAATTCCCATAACAAATATGATATTTACATAGTATTCAGATTCCAATTTCAGTGAATTAAGCCCGATTTATCCCTTCACATAGATGTCCGTCGAAAATGGTCTAAACGGGAATTGAATCTGTGTCTCCACTAGATCAAATTCTCAGGACAAAAACCGTATAGTATCCTAAAATTAACAAATGACACATAGGCTGGATCGACAATCGAGTTGAAGCAAAAGGTGGTATGGTTAATGCTAGCTAGCCATAGGACGGTATACGTGCTAGTTTAGACCGTCAACGGGTCAGTCATGGCATGGGCCTCATGGCACATGGGACTGAACAAGTAATGAGCCAATAATGCATTGCCGGTTCAAATATGGAGTGATGTATTACTACGTCCTTGAAATTGAAAGTGAAGGTTCACCACTAACATGTTCCTTTCATTGCGGTACAAAATTTAGAAATAACTCTTTAATTTTGGAATCTACAAAAAAAAAAAAAAAAAAAAAAAAAAAAAAAACTTAGAATGATTCAATGTTGTGTTGTTTCCGGTTGGTAATATGTAAATGCTAATTATTTTAAGGGAGTACTTCTAACATTGCAATTTAGTCCATTGTGGATGCTTTAATATCCGGTCTTTTATACCATCATTTTTGTTCAATTTGCTCACATAGAGCTCACGCATTTGTTATTAGTTGCCCACATAGAGACTTTCAAGTAATATCTCACACGTGGATAGAACTTATTAGAACAATGTGGAATATGCTTAAGGTGATACTAACATCCACTCTTGGAACTCATCATCCTCTATGAGGTTTGCCCTCATCATCGTTAACATAACATAATAGGCGTGGCCCTGATACAACTTATAGGATCTGGTCTCTCATACCACTAATATTGTACATCTTGATTTATAATTTATTTTATATATTTTGTTTATTTCGTTATCTATTATTTTATTTAATAATTAATTCAAATAAAATTGTAAGAAAGAATATTTAATTCATACAACGGCTCTTTTTCAAACAACTATTTTTGCGACGGCTAGTTTTTCAAACGGGTAAAATGCCCGGATGCTCCCTGTGGTTTGGTAAAATTTCATCTTTAGTCCCTAACTTTTAGAAATTACACTCTTGTTCCCTGTGGTTTGCTCGATTGTTACTCGGATAGTCCCTGGAGTGGATGACCGTTAGTTTATGGCATAAAGTGAATGTGAAATGACAAATTTACCCTTAATAATAAAAAAACAAAAATAAAATAAAATAAAAATTGATTAGGCACCACCACACTTCATCTTCGACCTTCACCCACCACCATCACCCTCCACCTACACTGTCACCCTCCTCCACTTTCCACCATCACCGCCACAAAGTTTAACAAACAACCGCAATGCACCGCCACAAAGTTTCACAAACAACTGTAATGCAATTCAACAAAATTAACAATAACTAACAACAAAACCACAATAATTTCAAAACAAAAATGCAACCGAACAAACTGTTGGGATTGAACCCTACCAGAGGAACAGATAATGTAAAGCCAAAACCGGATCACATCAGTGGACTAACAATAAGAAGCAGCCTACACTTTGCTCTCCCGTTGAATGTGGCTCAAACATCTGATATGCTCCAAAGTACTGCCTATATCAACATCTGCTGACCTACAACTGCTGATCAACGCAAAGACTGATGAAGACTAAAAGCTCTGCTGTTCAATCTGTTGCCTTGAGCCAAGCACTGCTATTCATGACAAGTACTGCTAGGTTCACAGCAGTCATGGTTGCAAAAGTCGCTAGGCGCTCCCTAGTCGGTCGACCGGGGAGTTGAGAGTACTCGGTCTATGCGGAGAGTACTCGGGGAGTACTCGGACATGTTAAATTATAAAGAAATTACTTTTTGGAGATTAAATATATGTCAAATAACACAAATTTATTAATATTTATAACAAAATACATGAAAATGATATTAATTCTTTAACATGATAGGCATAGAAATTATGTTATATTATTAAGTAAGTCAAACTTGGCCCGAGTTGACCTTTTAGATCCAATTCTGGCCGAGGTTGACTGCGTTTGACCGACTCCGAGTAATTAGGCGGAGTCAAAGAAAGTCGCCTCGGCAGCCTGCCTTGTAGCGACTACTCGGAGAGTACTCGGCCTTGGAAACCTTGTTTTACAACCATGACAGCAGTGGAATGAAACAGCAGCATTTCTATTCATCTTATGTAAACTTTATACACTATCAGTAGTTAGCAAAGCAGTAGTTGTGTAGATCAGTAGATAGAGTTTGTTAGGTTGTTAGATGTCACTTTCATGGTGACGTCAGCGGAGATGCTTCAGTGGTTTGGATTGTCTATAAATGTAACAGTACTCTGTACTGTTACATTTGATCATTTTGAGTAAGTTCTTCTCCTCAATTCAATCCTTTCATCTTGTACAACCAACCTTGAGGCATCAGGCTGAGGGGGAGCTTAGTATTGTAAGCATGCTTGTAATCTTTTGATTTTCATTGTAATCATTCAACTTAATGAGAAAGCATGTGTTTATCAAACTATTCTCTTCTTTAATTATGTTTATAAAGTTTGTATTCATTTCTGCTGCACTTTACATTGTTTTATATCCATTGATTTGTCAAATTCTTACAAACAAGCATAATCATGACAGCCTCCGATCCTAACAATTGGTATCAGAGCTTGGACAGTCAAATTCGATCTAACAATCAATTTGACATAATAGTTCAGCTCAAAATTCATTGATACTGAGGTTGATTGTATTTAGTTGAAAAACAGAGTAACGAGAAATCATGTTCAAAATGATGACTCAAAAGCTCTGTAAAACAACCAAGGTGTCATAAGACTCACAAATCTCATACAACTGATGATGTCATGCACAAATCACTCATAGTTTCCAGATCTGGAAACTTATCTGGTAACTATGGTATGTTTATCTTCATTCAAAATTGATTTCAACTGTTGTTATGAAATTTGTGATGTTTTCATATTTTACACTAAAGTATGCACCTCAGATTAGCAAAACCTATGTTCATCTAAACACAGGTGCTCTGCTAACATAGAAAGAGGGAAATAAAGCTTTAGTCATGTAACACCTCGAAAATTCCTGTCCATTAGAATAAAGACACGTGTCATGTGTGACAGACGTGTTAGAGAAACCGGATTTTTATAAAGAGATATGTGGTAGGATTTCTAATAAAAAGAGGCGTCATGTATTTAAAATACCTCTGAACGACCCAAGGGCGACACGTTATTAAATCACCTCTGAGCGACCCGACATTTTTATAAATCCCAAGATCCTTAAATCAATTGATGATCATCTCATACGATAACCGGTTGCTCTTGAATAAATAAAGTTTTATCTTTATTAAGAGCCATGGAATTATAGGTTGTTACTACTCGTAAATTTAATAAAATTCTTATGAATAAGAATTGTTATAAGCTTGGCAAATTTCTATAAAATTCCAAGACTCATTTTCCTTTGAATCTCCGTCAAAATACAAGTCCTTTATTGAGTTGATATGAATGGGAACATGTAAGAAGAAGTAGGACATGCAATGGCTGGCCTTGAAGGTCCCACATCTGAAAAGAGGCAGCATGTTTCGGGTTTTTGTGGTTGCATGGTCAAGACTTAAAAGTTTGCAAACTTTTGTCTTCTGGCCATCGCTTACGGACCGCAAGGCCCTTGGCTTACGGTCCGTAAGCAGGGTACCTGGGAATGTTCCGCATGGATCGGTTACGGACCGCAAAGCCCTAGGCTTACGGTCCGTAAGGTAGGCACCTGAACCATGTTTCAGTTAAGTCTGTTACGGACCGCAAATCTTGTAGCATACGGTCCGCAAGAGGTCCTTACGGACCGTAAGGCCTCAAGCTTACGGTCCGTAAGACCGTCGCTGGCAGTATGTTTTGGACAGCTGCCTGTCCTATGCATTTAACCGACTTAAAACATAAATTTCCGATTCTATGGGCTTCCTAGGCAGTATTTAGACCCTTAGGGACATCTGGGGTGATCTTGTAACTACCCTAGACTTGCTTGTCAAGATCTTGGAGCTTCTAGTTCACTATATAAAGAGCTTGAAGTGTGACCATATGAACTTGCTCATTTGGAACTTTGGCTAAAAGCTCTCTGGAACTCCTCTGGTCACCAACACATTTTCTTAGGCTCTCTAATCCATCTTAGGACTCTTGTAAGTGTCCTTAACCTTCTTTAATCCTTTCTAGCTTAGCTAATTAAGTAAAAGTCAAACCGTCGTAATTAAGGTTTGACTTCGTGATTAAGCATAATATGCTTTGTCTAATCACGGATTAAAGATACCTTTAGGAAGGTAATTAAGTGGGAAACAAACCCTTAAAAGGGTGTTTCCAGATTCCCACTCTAAGCATGCTAATTGTCGAGTCAAAGCTAATTATAAAAAGTCAACAGAATGCTTAATTTCGAATTAACGCATAATTAGCAATGTAGGTTGAATGTAACCTGTTTGAACATTAATATAACTTGGTAATAAGTATAAGAACATGTTCCAACATGTTCGACTCGACAATTTTCTGTTTAGACCCGGTTCGGAACCGAAAGTCGCATAGTTTGACTTTCGCTTTGACTTTCAGTTCTGACCCGTTTTAGTCAAGATTAAAAATACCTTAGAGCTTCTTTTGAACCTATTAACATGTTAGTATATCCTCCTATGATTATACAATGTGGTTCATTAGATATCTTGTTCATATGCATGTTTCCGTTAAATGCCCATATGTTGACCATTATGCCCGAATGTCCAAAAATTATAATTTTTGAAAATGTAAAAGGGTAGACAACTTAGTTACTGAAATATAAACTTGTCCCCAAAATTTGACATCAGTTTGAGGTCTAGATTAAGAGTTATGCTCGTTAGCGTAATTAGAAGCTTTCTTAATAAATAATTAGCGCATTTAACGCATAACCTATCTAAACCCGAATTTTATACCAAAACTTTATACCCACTGTTATATAATAATATTTTGGGAATTTTAAAGATTTTTATTCATTTTTAGGCTGAGTATAACTAGAGGTTCTAAGCTTATTTCGGCTTATGCCGGTTTTACCCTTTACGGTCATAAAATGAGTTTTACATAACCTTTTGACCCCAAACCTTTTCCTACTGATTTGTTATATTAAATATGATATTTTGAGCCTTCTGGAAATACAAAAATATCAGCTTTCCTTTTAAAACCCGGAAATGGCTCCAAATCGCCTTTTTAGGCATTTTTACGACATAGTATATGTCAGAACGAGTTTATATATAAAAGGTCTAATACCTACTGATATATTTTATAAAAATATATATATTAACAGTAGACTAAAGTTGGAAACTCAGATTTTCCGTTTTTACCTTTTTTTAGCCTATGTAAAATTACCAAAATGCCCTTGTGAGCCGTAATTGGCGTATAAAAACATTTGGGGCATATTTGGACATACCTTACTGATATTACAATATATTTGGTGCATATAATCTCAGGAAAACTTGCATATGACTTATGTGGTTACTCGTTACGCACTTTCGCATTCGGATCGGTTTATGTGACTAGTTCACGCATATTAGCCGAAACGGGTCAAACCATATCATCTAAGTCTCAAAATTCAGAATGTGTTTAGTTTACCCATAGTATGCAAGTATCCAAGCTTGTAGGGTCTAAATCGCATTCCTTCCCGGTTTTCGCACTCCTCGCGATTAAACCATATTTATTCTTCGAAACTAACCGGTCTAAGCTTAGGCTACGTTAAAAGACCCGTTAGGATTCTAATAGGTTATTATAACCTTCGTTCCATAATAGGAGCCCAGTAAAAGACACGTGCATTTTTGAAATTGTGGTTATACTTGCTCAGGTAAATACTTTTAACTTATTTTCCCTTATACGAGCTTAGGGGTACGGTATATAAAATACCGCTTGGTCGGGCGATTGACCCCATCTCATTAGTAGTTGGGTATTATCAATGGGACCCGTTTAAAAACTTGGTGTTGTTTGTTTTTATGCCTTTGGGGGCTTAATGACCATGTCCCGGATATCCTTGGCATCATTTTTGGCCACGACCTTGACACCCGGGTGTAGGCGTACACCCGGTATTATGTCCATTATTTTTAAGGTATTAACGTTGGCTTCCCGCCGCAGACTTATACCATGTGGTGTGTCATTTAACCTTAAACCCGATACGACTCGGGCGACTGAACGGTTAACAAACATGTAAATCTTTTACAAGTTTAACTCTGGTTAATTATTCCCAAGTTATAAAATGTTTTGTGCCTTGTGCATTTAAAACCAATTTTTTAAATATTTTCAAAATGAGTCAGTTAAATTGTATTTACCAGTGCAAACTGACGTATCTTCCCCAAAAAGATTAAGTGCAGGTGCTATACGCAATAGGCTGGTTTCTCCTTAGCATCATAGAGTCTCGCAAGCTTTGGGGTGCATTTATCTATTGAACAATTTCCTTCTTTTATTTTCGATCCGCCTGTGGATCTATTTCGACTAAATTGTGATACTTGATATTACACTTAATGGTTGAAATAAATCTATTTTCATTTGCTTCCGCTGTGCATTATAATTTGTGTTGTTTGACATATGATGGTATCAACCGCGTCACGTAATCCCCCACCGGGCCCACCGGTGACACGTGGAAATTAGGGGTGTGACAGGTTGGTATCAGAGCCAACACTGAGTGAATTAAACACTAGCCTTTTGTGTTTAATCTCAGTGCACAAATTGCACATTCTTCGAGTTCCAAGTCTAGACATTGAACATAGGACAACTCTGAATTGTTTTATTTTTTGAGTCTTTTATTATATTGTTGTTGTTGTCTGATTATCGTATGCAGGTCATCATGCCACCCAGATTTCTTCGCGGTAGAGGCAAAGGACCCGTGTCAGGACATGATCACGAGGCCGGGCCGTCGCATCGACGTACTCCTTCCATCACCATGAGCACCAGCCCGCAAGAGCCATGGAGGCTCTATGTCGAACCAGGAAGGCGATCAGTATCCCTTAGCTCCTCTCCTTCGTACCAACACTCATTTGGGCCCCATTCTGAAAACGAGCCCAACAACCAGCCGCCAGCTTTCATACCTCTTCAGAGATCCAATTCTCACCATTCTTTTGGCGACCCAACACCCGTTTTCCAAAGCCGATTTAACCCGGCTAACCTTTTGCCAGAACCCGTGGGTTTTAACCCACTTGGGCCGGAAGACCACTTCTCCGGGGACAACAATATGGACGAGGATACTGACCCTATGGAGCCTGCTACGGGGACGCCCAACCACCCGATAGAGATATCTGACGGATCGTCTTTCCACGGATCGCCTTATCGTGGTCCAGACAGCTACGAGGAGAGGTTCCGAAACATTGACTGGTACTTCACCCCGTCTGAACACTCGCATCATCAGCAGCAACAGGATCCTTCGGTGGGTCAACAGTTTGTGGCAGTCACGCCGCCGCCACCACTGCCAGTGGAGCAGCAGCCGCCTCCGGAGCCACCAAGGCGGAGAAGGTCTAATGCACGGATGTCTGTGCGAGGTGGAGTTCGAATCAGTACTCCCCAGCCATCAAGTGGCAGCCATTATCCGCCACTTCAGGAGGAAGAGGACCCATATAATGGTGGTCCGTCAAGCCCTATACCAGATGTTAACTCAGTACCTGTGGTACCACCTTTGGGTTTCGATAACCCGATTCCTGCGTATGCTGGGTCAGCGGCATACAACCCATTTGAGCAGCCAACGCACACCCACTACAACTACCACTATGGTTATGCGGAGGTAGATCCGTATCAAGTAGCTCGGGACTACAATGCCCTTCATCCTGAAGGACCATATGGAGGACCATGGACTACTGGTTACCCGACTTATGGGTACCAGCATCAGCCACCTCCTCCACCGGTGTATCAGCCGCCACAGCCACAGATTCAGCAGGAAGTCCTTGAGAGGCTAAACCAAGTTGAACAAGAAGTTCGTGAAGACCGCAGAGAGCGGCAAGGTTTCTTCAAAGGGCTGTCAGACTTGCTTAAGGGGAAGTCGAAGAGGAGGGGTCATTGAAAACCCTGATTATTTTATTTATGTTGTCATTCAGTCCCTGCGCGGACTTGTTATTCCAGTATTCAGCTCCTGCGTGAGCATGTGGTTTGTATTCCGCTCCTGCGTGAGCAAGTTTGGTTAGTTAACCCCTGCGTGGGTTTGTTCTTGTTTCCCGCCCCTGCGTGGGCATTTTTATTTATTTTTAGTAGAAGTCCCGTTTGGGCAATTATTGTACTGTTTTAAAACAATTGGTGAGATGTTTTAATTAAGTTTTTCATTTTATTGCATGCATAAATTATGAAAATAAATGAAATATTTAAAAGGATCTGCCATTATAATTAATTGGTAAAATCTAAAGTGAACCAAGACCTAGCTTTATAAAACAAGGCCAATATGGTAGTTCCGTAATTAGGATAAGATACATAATTAACATCTCAATTTAGGACTATTCTGCGTTAATTACTAAAAGAATCTTAGAGGAAAAACCTAGCCTTTGTGTTATTCAAACCTGGCCAAGATGGTATAACCCACATAATAGATTCCAATTATTAACATCTAGTATGTTAATGCTCTTGGCAAACTGTGAATCAGTAAAGTCACACAGGCCATGTATAATTGGGTTAGTTTAAATTCCCTTAAATTATTTAACCACTTCTTTGAAAGTGAAGTGCCTGTGGGCAATAATTAAATGTCCTCCGTGACTAAAGACAGTAGCAGCTTATGACTCCCTATTAATTAATGGTAGAGAACTATGATTCGACCTAAAACACCTAGATACTGTAAAATCTTGGTTGTTAAATATCCTAATTGTCCTTGTGACTAGGCCTTATGTGCTAATAATAAGAGTATTATAGGATGATAACAACATCCTAATGTTTTAATAAATTAACCTAAAATGGCAATTTAAAACCTTGGTTAATAAAACATAAAATACTATAAAGAGCCTTTAAGTGAAAATCTTGTCTATTAAATTATATGTAGCGTTGAAGCTACATGACCAGATCAGAGGAAGCCAATAGCCATCCGGTTGAGAACCGTGATGATGCAAAGTTCCTAGTGACTAGTGCCGAGTTGAAAGCGATTGTGAACGAAGCGGTTGAGAAAGCCTTAGCGCGACAGTACAGTGAGTATAGTGAAACCCACAGTAGAACTCTGTCTGCACCACATGCGAAACCAAAGAATCATTCTGAGATTCGCAACAAGCCGCCACCTACTCCTCCCAAACCTAAGAAAGATGAGGATCGTCATTCCTCAAATGAAAACAGTGTTCACCCCAAGAAGCTTGTGGTTGATGAAGCCCCACGTGCTAAGGGTTGCACGTATAAGTATTTTGTGTCATGTAAACCTCGAGAGTTTACGGGGGAGAAAGGGGCAGTTGACTGTATGACATGGCTTGATGAGATTGACAGTGGTAGACATCAGTGGATGTGCTGAGAGGGATATGGTTAAGTTTGCATCCCAGTCTTTCAAAGGTGAGGCTCTAGCCTGGTGGGGAGCATTAATCCAGGCTTCTGGAAAAGCTACCCTGTACAGTATGTCGTGGGAGCAGTTTGTTGCTCTTATCAAGGAAAACTACTGCCCTCAGCATGAGGTTGAGCGTATTGAATCCGATTTCCTATCCTTGGTTATGAAGAACCTTGATTGCCAGGCATACCTCACCAGTTTCAACACCCTATCCAGATTGGTACCTTATCTGGTAACCCCTGAACCAAAAAGGATCGCGCGTTTTATTGGGGGTTTGGCCCCAGAGATCAAGGCCAGTGTGAAGGCCTCGCGACCTGTTACATTCCGATCTGTCACCGACTTATCTCTGTCTCTCACTCAGGATGCAGCAAGACAGAGAGCTCTAAGAAGTTCGGAATCTGACAAGAGAAAACGTGAAGATGATAATTCACGTCGATCAAATAAGAAGCATAGGGGAAACCATGACGGTAAGAAAGGCTCTGAGGCCAGAAGGAACGAGCATCGGTCGGGCGATAAGCCCAAGTGCAAGACCTGTCAAAAGCACCATTTTGGGAGGTGCAGGTTTGAACAAAAATCCCAGTCTAAGATGTGTGGGATATGCAAGTCTTCTGAACACCGAACTCTTGAATGCAAGAAGTTAAAAGATGCAACTTGTTTCAGTTGCAATGAGAAAGGGCACATCAAGACCAACTGCCCAAAGAATGCCAAGAAGGCGGAAGAAGGGAAGAAGACCAATGCCAAGGTCTTTCAAATGAATGTTCAAGAGGCCATCCAGAACGATAACGTCATAACTGGTACGTTTCTCATTAATGACGTTTTCGCAAGAGTATTGTTTGATTCTGGGGCAGATAAGTCTTTTGTGGATAGTAAATTCTGTGAGCTGTTAGGATTGCCTGTTAAAGCCCTTAGTGCTAAGTATGAGGTAGAGTTAGCAGATGGTACCTTAGAAACAGTCTCGACTGTGTTAGATGGATGTGCTATATCCATTAGGAACCACTCTTTTCCTCTATCCCTGCTACCCTTCAAATTAGCCGGTTTCGATGTAGTATTGGGTATGGATTGGTTATCGCATAACCAAGCCCAGATCGTATGCAGTAGAAGGCAAGTAATAATCAAGACTCCATCTGGTGAGTCTCTCACCATTCAAGGAGATACGCGTCATGGATTTCCTAAGCAGATGTCTATGCTCAAGGCGTCCCAATGTTTGAAGAATGGTTGTGTTATCTATATGGCACAGGTAACCATTGATGAGCAAAAGCCCAAGATTGAAGATATCCCCGTTATATCCGAATACCCTGAAGTCTTTCCAGAAGAACTGCCTGGTTTGCCACCAGACAGACAAGTGGAATTCAAAATTGATATCGTTCCTGGAGCTGCACCTATTGCTAGAGCGCCTTATAGGCTAGCACCAACGGAGATGAAGGAATTGAGAACGCAGCTAGATGATTTGCTAGCCAAAGGTTTCATTAGACCTAGCTCGTCTCCTTGGGGAGCACCGATTTTATTCGTCAAGAAGAAAGATGGTTCGATGCGCTTATGTATCGATTACCGAGAGCTTAACAAGGTTACCATTAAGAATAGGTATCCTCTACCCAGGATCGACGATCTATTCGATCAACTTCAAGGGGCAAGCTACTTCTCCAAGATCGACCTGAGATCAGGATATCATCAGTTGAAGGTTAAGGAAGAAGACGTGCACAAGACTGCGTTTAGGACTCGTTATGGCCACTACGAGTTCCTAGTGATGCCTTTCGGGCTCACAAACGCACCTGCCGCATTCATGGATCTCATGAATCGCGTTTGCAAACCTTACTTGGATAAATTCGTCATCGTCTTCATTGACGACATTCTCATTTATTCCAAGAGTAAAGCTGATCACGAGAAGCACCTCCGCAGTATTCTAAAGCTGCTTCATCAAGAAAAGCTGTATGCAAAGTTTTCCAAATGTGAGTTTTGGTTGAGAGAAGTCCAATTTCTTGGACATGTGGTTAGTGAGCGTGGTATTCAAGTGGATCCCGCTAAAGTTGAAGCTGTCATGAATTGGCAGGAGCCAAAGACACCTACGGAAATCCGCAGTTTCCTAGGTTTAGCTGGATACTACAGGAGATTCATCGAAAATTTCTCAAGAATTGCAGCACCCCTAACTTTGCTGACTCGCAAGAATAACAAGTTCAATTGGGGACCTAAGCAGCAAGAATCATTCGATACTTTGAAGCAGAAATTAAGTAACGCTCCCGTGTTGACGTTACCTGATGGGATTGATGAATTTGTAGTATATTGTGATGCATCACACACCGGGATGGGTTGTGTGTTGATGCAGAAAGGCAAGGTCATTGCCTACGCTTCGCGACAATTGAAAGTGCACGAGAAGAATTACACCACTCATGATTTGGAATTGGGTGCCGTTGTATTTGCACTAAAATTGTGGAGGCACTATTTGTATGGCACTAAATGTGTGATCTATTCTGATCACAAAAGCCTTCAGCACCTGTTCAACCAGAAAGAATTAAACATGAGGCAGCGACGTTGGATGGAAACTCTAAATGACTATGATTGTGAAATAAGATACCATCCCGGCAAGGCCAATGTAGTCGCAGATGCCCTAAGCAGGAAGGAAAGGATAAAGCCAATCAGAATCAATGTCAAAAGCATTAAGGTCAGGAATAGTCTGCATGAAAGGTTGTTAGCTGCACAGAAGGAAGCAGTGCTAGAAGCTAACTACCCTAATGAGAAGCTAGGAGTGACTGAAGAACAGTTATCCTATGGCAAAGACGGAATCCTGAGGTTGAATGGAAGAATATGGGTTCCTATTTTTGGAGGTCTTCATGACGTCATCCTAAAGGAAGCCCACAGTTCCAAATATTCCGTCCATCCTGGAGCGGACAAGATGTATCAGGATGTAAAGGCAAATTACTGGTGGATAGGCTTGAAAAAGTCTATAGCCACCCATGTGGCTAAATGTCTGACGTGCGCTCAAGTTAAAGCTGAGCATCAGAAACCGTCAGGTTGGCTGCAACAGCCTGAGATTCCCACCTGGAAATGGGAAATGGTAACAATGGATTTCATTACCAAGTTGCCTAAAACACCGAAGGGAAATGACACTATTTGGGTGATAGTTGATCGACTGACTAAGTCAGCTCATTTCCTACCCATTAGAGAAACTTTCAGTTCTGACATGCTAGTCCAACTGTATATGGATAAGATAGTAGCCCTGCATGGCGTACCAGTATCCATCATCTCTGATAGGGATACCAGATATACATCACACTTCTGGAAAAGTTTCCAAAGGTCTCTGGGTACGCAATTGAATTTTAGTATAGCCTATCATCCTCAGACGGATGGACAAAGCGAGCGTACTATTCAAACCCTGGAGGACATGCTTCGTGCATGTGTGATAGACCTAGGAGGAAGTTGGGATAGACACCTGCCTCTGATCGAGTTCTCATACAATAATAGCTACCACACCAGCATTAAGGCTGAGCCTTTTGAGGCACTATATGGTAGGAAGTGCAGAACACCCATTTGTTGGGCAGAGGTAGGAGACGTTCAAGTATCAGGACCTGAATTAGTCCTGGAGACGACTGACAAAGTTACTCAAATTACTGAGCACCTAAAAGCTGCCCGTGATAGGCAAAGGAGCTATGCTGATGGTAAGCGAAAGTCCCTCAAGTTTGAGGTTGGCGATAAGGTTTTGCTCAAGGTATCACCTTGGAAAGGGGTAATGAGATTTGGCAAGAAAGGTAAGTTAAGCCCAAAGATACATTGGACCATTCGAGATCATCGAATGTGTAGGATCAGTGGCTTATAAGTTGAACTTACCAGAAGAGCTTAGTGGTATTCACAATGTGTTCCACATCTGCAATTTGAAGAAATGTCTGGCTGATGAATCGCTAGTCATACCGCATACAGATGTGCATATTGATGAAAGCTTGAAGTTTATAGAAAAACCTGTGTCGATTGAGGACCGACAGGTAAAGAAGCTTCGAAGAAAGCACGTACCCATTGTCAAGGTTAAATGGGAGGGCCGCAGAGGTCCTGATTATACGTGGGAGTTAGAGTCCACGATGCAAGAAAAATACCCTCAATTGTTTCAGTAAATCTCGAGGTCGAGATTTCTTTTAAGGGGGTGAGGATGTAACACCTCGAAAATTCCTGTCCATTAGAATAAAGACACGTGTCATGTGTGACAGACGTGTCAGAGAAACTGGATTTTTATAAAGAGATATGTGGTAGGATTTCTAATAAAAAGAGGCGTCATGTATTTAAAATACCTCTGAACGACCCAAGGGCGACACGTTATTAAATCACCTCTGAGCGACCCAACATTTTTATAAATCCCAAGATCCTTTAATCAATTGATGATCATCTCATACGATAACCGGTTGCTCTTGAATAAATAAAGTTTTATCTTTATTAAGAGCCATGGAATTATAGGTTGTTACTACTCCTAAATTTAATAAAATTCTTATGAATAAGAATTGTTATAAGCTTGGCAAATTTCTATAAAATTCCAAGACTCATTTTCCTTTGAATCTCCGTCAAAATACAAGTCCTTTATTGAGTTGATATGAATGGGAACATGTAAGAAGAAGTAGGACATGCAATGGCTGGCCTTGAAGGTCCCACATCTGAAAAGAGGCAGCATGTTTCGGGTTTTTGTGGTTGCATGGTCAAGACTTAAAAGTTTGCAAACTTTTGTCTTCTGGCCATCGCTTACGGACCGCAAGGCCCTTGGCTTACGGTCCGTAAGCAGGGTACCTGGGAATGTTCCGCATGGATCGGTTACGGACCGCAAAGCCCTAGGCTTACGGTCCGTAAGGTGGGCACCTGAACCATGTTTCAGTTAAGTCTGTTACGGACCGCAAATCTTGTAGCATACGGTCCGCAAGAGGTCCTTACGGACCGTAAGGCCTCAAGCTTACGGTCCGTAAGACCGTCGCTGGCAGTATGTTTTGGACAGCTGCCTGTCCTATGCATTTAACCGACTTAAAACGTAAATTTCCGATTCTATGGGCTTCCTAGGCAATATTTAGACCCTTAGGGACATCTGGGGTGATCTTGTAACTACCCTAGACTTGCTTGTCAAGATCTTGGAGCTTCTAGTTCACTATATAAAGAGCTTGAAGTGTGACCATATGAACTTGCTCATTTGGAACTTTGGCTAAAAGCTCTCTGGAACTCCTCTGGTCACCAACACATTTTCTTAGGCTCTCTAATCCATCTTAGGACTCTTGTAAGTGTCCTTAACCTTCTTTAATCCTTTCTAGCTTAGCTAATTAAGTAAAAGTCAAACCGTCGTAATTAAGGTTTGACTTCGTGATTAAGCATAATGTGCTTTGTCTAATCACGGATTAAAGATACCTTTAGGAAGGTAATTAAGTGGGCAACAAACCCTTAAAAGGGTGTTTCCAGATTCCCACTCTAAGCATGCTAATTGTCGAGTCAAAGCTAATTATAAAAAGTCAACAGAATGCTTAATTTCGAATTAACGCATAATTAGCAATGTAGGTTGAATGTAACCTGTTTGAACATTAATATAACTTGGTAATAAGTATAAGAACATGTTCCAACATGTTCGACTCGACAATTTTCTGTTTAGACCCGGTTCGGAACCGAAAGTCGCATAGTTTGACTTTCGCTTTGACTTTCAGTTCTGACCTGTTTTAGTCAAGATTAAAAATACCTTAGAGCTTCTTTTGAACCTATTAACATGTTAGTATATCCTCCTGTGATTATACAATGTGGTTCATTAGATATCTTGTTCATATGCATGTTTCCGTTAAATGCCCATATGTTGACCATTATGCCCGAATGTCCAAAAATTATAATTTTTGAAAATGTAAAAGGGTAGACAACTTAGTTACTGAAATATAAACTTGTCCCCAAAATTTGACATCAGTTTGAGGTCTAGATTAAGAGTTATGCTCGTTAGCGTAATTAGAAGCTTTCTTAATAAATAATTAGCGCATTTAACGCATAACCTATCTAAACCCGAATTTTATACCAAAACTTTATACCCACTGTTATATAATAATATTTTGGGAATTTTAAAGATTTTTATTCATTTTTAGGCTGAGTATAACTAGAGGTTCTAAGCTTATTTCGGCTTATGCCGGTTTTACCCTTTACGGTCATAAAATGAGTTTTACATAACCTTTTGACCCCAAACCTTTTCCTACTGATTTGTTATATTAAATATGATATTTTGAGCCTTCTGGAAATACAAAAATATCAGCTTTCCTTTTAAAACCCGGAAATGGCTCCAAATCGCCTTTTTAGGCATTTTTACGACATAGTATATGTCAGAACGAGTTTATATATAAAAGGTCTAATACCTACTGATATATTTTATAAAAATATATATATTAACAGTAGACTAAAGTTGGAAACTCAGATTTTCCGTTTTTACTTTTTTAGCCTATGTAAAATTACCAAAATGCCCTTGTGAGCCGTAATTGGCGTATAAAAACATTTGGGGCATATTTGGACATACCTTACTGATATTACAATATATTTGGTGCATATAATCTCAGGAAAACTTGCATATGACTTATGTGGTTACTCGTTACGCACTTTCGCATTCGGATCGGTTTATGTGACTAGTTCACGCATATTAGCCGAAACGGGTCAAACCATATCATCTAAGTCTCAAAATTCAGAATGTGTTTAGTTTACCCATAGTATGCAAGTATCCAAGCTTGTAGGGTCTAAATCGCATTCCTTCCCGGTTTTCGCACTCCTCGCGATTAAACCATATTTATTCTTTGAAACTAACCGGTCTAAGCTTAGGCTACGTTAAAAGACCCGTTAGGATTCTAATAGGTTATTATAACCTTCGTTCCAGAATAGGAGCCCAGTAAAAGACACGTGCATTTTTGAAATTGTGGTTATACTTGCTCAGGTAAATACTTTTAACTTATTTTCCCTTATACGGGCTTGGGGGTACGGTATATAAAATACCGCTTGGTCGGGCGATTGACCCCATCTCATTAGTAGTTGGGTATTATCAATGGGACCCGTTTAAAAACTTGGTGTTGTTTGTTTTTATGCCTTTGGGAGCTTAATGACCATGTCCCGGATATCCTTGGCATCATTTTTGGCCACGACCTTGACACCCGGGTGTAGGCGTACACCCGGTATTATGTCCATTATTTTTAAGGTATTAACGTTGGCTTCCCGCCGCGGACTTATACCATGTGGTGTGTCATTTAACCTTAAACCCGATACGACTCGGGCGACTGAACGGTTAACAAACATGTAAATCTTTTACAAGTTTAACTCTGGTTAATTATTCCCAAGTTATAAAATGTTTTGTGCCTTGTGCATTTAAAACCAATTTTTTAAATATTTTCAAAATGAGTCAGTTAAATTGTATTTACCAGTGCAAACTGACGTATCTTCCCCAAAAAGATTAAGTGCAGGTGCTATACGCAATAGGCTGGTTTCTCCTTAGCATCATAGAGTCTCGCAAGCTTTGGGGTGCATTTATCTGTTGAACAATTTCCTTCTTTTATTTTCGATCCGCCTGTGGATCTATTTCGACTAAATTGTGATACTTGATATTACACTTAATGGTTGAAATAAATCTATTTTCATTTGCTTCCGCTGTGCATTATAATTTGTGTTGTTTGACATATGATGGTATCAACTGCGTCACGTAATCCCCCACCGGGCCCACCGGTGACACGTGGAAATTAGGGGTGTGACAAGTCAAAATTTCTTATGTGCTCAAAGGCAGGTTGAGAATCCTCAAAAAGACCAAATCAACTTTGTCAAAACACATTAAGAAAATAAGGTGTCAAAACAGTCCAAATCATACGTAATGTGAGATCTGGTAATAAAACATGTACAAATGTGGCCAGATCTCTCAAAACATTACTTCGAAATGATTCTGGATTAAGCTCTTCAAAATAAAAACTCCCAGTGAGTATTTCTGAACATGTGAATGGAAAGGGAAAAGGGAAATGAACAAATCTCAAAGTGTGGTTATCTCAAAAACTTTTGAATCCAAAAGAGAAAGAGTATAAGCATAAAACACTTATGAGGTCAAAGTTGGGTAAACAGTGGTCATCATGCAATTGTGTGCTTTCATCAAATACAGGAATCGTTCAGGTAACAATAGCATCTCTAGTGATTATCCTTAAAAGAAGAATTTACAATCAATTGTCTAGAAAATGACCCCAAACAATGGTCAAAATAACTTGAGAATGATATGATCATGAACTTCTTGAAAAGCTGTCAGATCCTTTCGATGATTTTCAAAAAAAAATTTTTAAGGTGTTTTTTTTTCAAATAAAACCGGATATATTATCTCATTGTTCTTGGATAATATATTTTGTTCTTTTACTCTTTTTTCATAGTAAAAGTTTCTCACCGGTCAGGATATAATTTCTTAATTTTTGTGTGAAATTACTATCCTTAAATCTGATCAAAAGGAAATGGCACACATATCAAGGTCATGTTAAGCTCAAGTTTGGTTGTCACGGATCAAAAATTGATTGCAAATTGATTTTGAACTACTGAGATACTCATGTTCTAGTTCAAGTAATTAGACACAAAATGAGTAGTTTTAGTAGAAAAGTCTTCATCATCTGGGAAGCTAAACCACTGTCAGGAGTAATGAACATGTGGCAAAACCTTGAACAAAAATTTCTGTAGATAACTGCTGGCAATTTAATCTTGATAATATACATCTAAAATGTATTTTGTTAAGAATAGCATTTCTGGTGCTCAACAGATGTTAGATAAGATATTGTGCTTTCACAAGACAAAATCAATTCCTACATCTGAACAAGCAGATGCTAAAATTATTTGTCAAAAATCAAAACACTGCTGCACAAACAGTTGTTATACTAATGATCCTCATTATTGTCTTCAACCACTGTTGTACCTTAAATGTTGTTGTGCCTCAACATCTGCTCTCTAAAGTTTGTCCACTGCTGATAGTCAACCTCTGCTCCTTCAAAAACACTGATGTTTAAAATCATTGTTCTATCCACTGATACACCCACTGCTTCATTTCATTACCGTTGTAACTACTGATGATTGATCCATCAGTGGTTGTCAAAACAACTGTCCTCCATTATTTACCATTTCATCAGGGGTTGGCACGTGGTCAGCTTTTAGCCGTCAGATCATTATAACCGCTGCCACATCAGCATTCACTTTTTCCCTAGAATAAAACCCTGATTAAACCCAAACAGGGGCTCACACTATCGAATTGAATTCCAAAATTCTCTTCTCAAAGCAGTTTCCCACTCTTCTTCACAAAAACTTTCTTCGATCTTCTTCAAAAAAAATGACGAAACCAAAATCGAAGTCAAAATCAAAACCATCTTCTTCCTCCACCCCAACAGACGCCACTCAAATGGCTGCTGAAACCACAGAAATCTGTTACAAAGCCCCTTACAACTATGTGGGTATACTCACAAAACCCACAACCGACAACACCTTCGACTCCATCCTTGATACCCTATCTGCATCAAAGTATAAAACGTTGATAACAGCAGACGCTCCCATCTATCTAAAAACCTAGATAGAGTTCTGGAACAATGCCACCCTTGAAAAACAAGGAGACACTGTCACAGCCATCAACTCCTCTATACAGGGTAAAAAGATCCAAATCACTCTACAATCCATTTCAGAAGTCTTCAAACTCGATGATTTAAAAGGTAAAACCTCATTTTCTAAAGCCGAGTTGAAAAAGGACTTCATAAACAGGGGCTATGCAGAACAACCAAAAAGGGATACCTTACAAAAAGGCTATTTCCCTTCTGCACCCAGATTTTTGTTTCACACACTATTGATGTGTGTTTCTAATAAAACAACGTCTTTTAATGAAATACCATAGAAAATTCAATGCCTGGGGTATGCAATTTTAAACAATGAAAACTTTAATTACTCACAGGAAATATTTGATGATTTAGTAAAAAACGTTGATAATAAAGCATTTCTGCTCTTTCCAATATTTTTAAGCTACTATTTTGAACAAAAATTTGTAAAGGAAGATGCAGAATTGCCCAAACAAGGTGCTTCTTTTAAAATAAACTATTTAACACCTGAAACATTCTCTAGAATGTTGGCACCAATAAAAACAAAAGCAGAGGTGCCTGAGCAGAATTTAGCAGATGAAACTGCTCCTCAGGTATCTGCTGCTGAGCCCACTACTCCAGGTGATCAAAGCAGCACACCCACTGTTTTGAAACCCACACCTGCCACCACTAAAAAGACCAAAAAGAAAATATCCAGAAATCCCACCAAACCCAAAACAAAGGCACCTCTGGAAGATGAGATCCCAGAGTCAATGCCAGTGACAGCACAAAAGTCACCAATAACCACTGTTGCTACTTCCTCACAGCAGATGGAGGAAAGATCTCAACCCTTGCCTCAAACTCCTCCTGCATCCTCACAAAAGGATCAGGTTGTAAGCACAGGGACCCCACAATATGAAGCTCTGGACCCACTCGGATCCATCTTCCACAGTCCTGATCCCAAAGACATGTCTCTTTCAACCCCTTTACCCTCACCCCACATAATACCACCATCCACTATACCCTTGTTGCATGCAGCTGATGTTACTCAGACACAAACCAGTTCCTCCCAAACACCTATCACTGAGAGTATACTTCAACAGGTGACTGGGTCTGATGTTGACATTTTTGTTATCCCAGCAACAACTGAGGAGGTTACACTGTAGGAATTACAAGTAATTCCTGTCAGTAGTTCAAGTGGAGCAGCCACTACAAATGTTGAACCCACTGGTTTACATTTGGACAGTGGTTACATTCATAAGACTCCCTTGAAGGCAATTTCTTCAATAGCACCAGTGAGAACCACCAGTGAGTTTGTTTTAACTACTGGCAACATCAAAAGGTTATCAAGTGCTGAAGAAAGAAGTCCCCAGTACCAAGAACAAGGGGCATCAATGGCTGACTTTTGGGACTCTGTTCCTAAGTCATTCATTGGTAAAACCACTGCTGGTGGGGATTCAGATGATCCTGTTAACTCAGGTGATGATTCAAGATATCAGGAATTGACGGGCAGGGTCGAAAACCTTGAGACCTCAGTTGCTGAAATAAAAGATATGGTGCAGCAGCTGTTAAAAGCTCAGAAAGCCCAATCAACTGCTCCTCCTGCTCAAGCATCTGCTCAACAAGCACCTGCTGCAAATGAGTTATGGAACCTATTTCAACCACTGCTGGAAAAACAAAAGCAGATGGTAGATCAGCAGCATGCCATACATGTTCAAAAGCTGACAAATATGGTGGAATCAAGATTCAAAGATACTCAGGCAGATATTAAAGCTATCAAAGCTCACATTCAAAGTGCCTCTGGAAAAGTTCCCTCCACTGTTCTCTTCATGAATGAACCCTTCTCAGATAATGCCAAAAAGGGGGAGAAGATCAAGTGGAAGAAAAAGGGAATTGATGATGGTATGTATGTTGAGCCAGAAAATAGTCAAACCAAAACTGCAGTATCAACACACACCACATCACCACACACCACCACAACTACTGCTCCACCACCATCTGTGTCTATAGCACCAAAACCATCATCACCATCAAAAATAGCCACCTCATCATCACCTCCTGCCAAAAAGCCGAAGACAACAGATGTTACAACATCTGTTGTAATGGCAACAATGATTGAAATACCAGTTGTTTCAACTACTGTTAGTCAGCCACTTATCACCACTCAAACAACTGCCACCACAACCCCTGCTCAAAAGCAGAAGACATCTGCTGATACATCAGTAGTTGTAATGACAACAGCGGTTGAGGCACCAGTTGTTTCAACAGTTGTTAGTCAACCATCCACCACTGCTCTCACCTTTCCTACATCACAACCAAAGCTCTTCAGCAGAAAAAGAAAGCCAATCTCTGCCGATGAGGGTATACATGATCCTAATGCAGCACAATATCCACTGGAACTTGAAGCTATCAAAAATGAGATGAGGCAATTCTATACAGAAGAAGATCCTTCAAAAAGAAGATTCTCCTCACTCATAGGCTACATGCCACCAGAGGATATGGATGATTACCTCAAGATCAAGGCAAGGCAAGCTAAACTAAGAGCTAAAGTTGAGAGTGAAAGTGAAGGTCTAAGCGAAGAAGGCATTGCTAAAAGACTGGATTTCTTCCTCACTAAAGTAAAGCAGATAGAAGAGTTTGTACAAGAACTGAACAAAGAAAAGGCTAAACAACGAAGAAAGTTAAGAAAACAATATCTAGCCTACATCATGAAAGAAAAATTCTATCCTGCTGAAGAAAAACAGTTTGAAGAATGACCAATAATCGCTCTAAAGCATGAGGCTGATAGGATTGACAGAATCAAGAATGATCCTACAAAGAAGAAGAATGCTCCAAACTGGAGCAAATACAAAAATCTTATTGCTGACCTCACTGCTGAGTACAAAAGAAAGAAAAAGGAGCTGGTGGATTCAAAAATGGATATTGCTGAAGCCATATCAAAATGGTCAAAACAGCAGACTGATGAAGCCTATGAAAGGCTAAAGAAAAGAAAGATAACTGTTTCAGGTGCTTCAAAGAAACATGAACAAATGATGAAGCTTGAACAACATATTGAAAACCTCAAAACACTGTTCAAATCAGTAGATAATCCTACTCTTGTGTCAAACCAAGAAAAAGGAAAACAACTGTCTGAAGAAGAGGTCAAGGAAAAGGAAGCTGAGTACTTCAATGATGCCATCATGAAAATGGGATTAAAAGAAGGGAAGTCAACAAAGCTTTAGAACCTTTTTAAGAAGGTAATAACCAATCCTGCATCACCAAACACTACAACAGGCATGCCAGACATTGAAAGGCAAGAGCTGATAAAAAAAGAGTCTGCAGAAGCCATAGCTGTAGCTAACAATGTTATTGAGATTGCCTTCAAAAGAATGTCTGAAAGTCTGCAAGTGTTCACAAGGCCATCATCTCCAAACTCATCAAAGAATAAATCACTCCCAAGAAACCCATTTGGTTTAAAAATACTAAAGTGGATATCTGATCAAAAGACCCACGTATTGACTCTGGTCAGAACCAATGGTGAAGTGAAGTACATATCAAGGAAAGAAGCACTAGGCCTTAGTGTTGAAGATTTGCAGGATCTCCTTGAACTTACACTGTGTAGGGATGAAGATGATCTAAGTTCCAAGGAATTTGAAGCTAAATTTAAAAGACAAGCTAAGGAACTTTTGGTGAGAAATAAAGGTCCTGAATAATGAAGGGTTTTGGCATTATCTGTTCCAGGGGGAGATTGTTGGGATTGAACCCTACCAGAGGAACAGATAATGTAAAGCCAAAACCGGATCACATCAGTGGACTAACAATAAGCAGCAGCCTACACTTTGCTCTCCCCTTGAATGTGGCTCAAACATCTGATATGCTCCAATGTACTGCCTATATCAACATCTGCTGACCTACAACTGCTGATCAACGCAAAGACTGATGAAGACTAAAAGCTCTGCTGTTCAATCTGCTGCCTTGAGTCAAGCACTACTGTTCATGACAAGTACTGCTAGGTTTACAGCAGTGGAATGAAACAGCAGCATTTCTATTCATCTTATGTAAACTTTATACACTATCAGTAGTTAGCAAAGTAGTAGTTGTGTAGATCAGTAGATAGAGTTTGTTAGGTTGTTAGATGTCACTTTCATGGTGACGTCAGCTGAGATGCTTCAGTGGTTTGGATTGTCTATAAATGTAACAGTACTCTGTACTGTTACATTTGATCGTTTTGAGTGAGTTCTTCTCCTCAATTCAATCCTTTCATCTTGTACAACCGACCTTGAGGCATCAGGCTGAGGGGGAGCTTAGTATTGTAAGCATGCTTGTAATCTTTTGATTTTCATTGTAATCATTCAACTTAATGAGAAAGCATGTGTTTATCAAACTATTCTCTTCTTTGATTATGTTTATAAAGTTTGTATTCATTTCCGCTGCACTTTACATTGTTTTATATCCATTGATTTGTCAAATTCTTACAAACAAGCATAATCATGACAGCCTCCGATCCTAACACAAACTCACTTGGGTCGCGCCATAGATGGAGTCGCATCACCGACGGTGGAAACGAAACCACTATTCCACCTCCAGTAACCATAATTGTCGGAACCTCTACAACCCATACCACCGTCGTTGCCCATCTGTAACCATTAAGACCACCCACTTGTAGAGAGAGAAAGCAATGTATCTAGAGAGAGAGAAACAAATAGAGAGAGGAGATCTACAAAGAGAAACCATCGAAACCCACTGCCGTCATTTTTGCCGCCATCGATAACACCACATGGACCATCCATGTACTTTTGGAAAACTAGGGACTAAATTTAAAATTTTGGTAAACCATTTGGACTATTCGTGTACTTTACTCTTTTAAAAAGTAAAACATAATTGTAAAGGCATATGGTACATTTTTTCGAGCTCGAACATGGTACATGAATTCTCAGAGATGCCACTGGCTGTTCACGAGCCGAGCCGAACCGAGCGGACCTTTGCTTGTGCTTGGCTCGTTTACAAACCGAACCGAGCGGAGCGACTCATTTAAAACCGAGCCTCAAATTAAGTGAGCATTTTTCGAGCAGTAAATATTCCGAGCGAGCGTCGAGCGAAGTTCGAGCGATTTGGACAACCGTATCACCCCATTTATTTTGATGAGATAGATAGTGACAGTGTTTGGTCTCAAGTTTTTATGTCTTTAAAAACATACACATTTTGTGACATAATATTTTTCTTATGAATTATAATGTTGTTGCCGACGAGGCGATGATCATATTGCACGAACAAATACGTTGAGAGCAGAAGACGATCAACTTAGGGTAACAATATGAAACATTGAGGCGATAAGCAGCCTGTCATTTATCGGTTTAGGGTTTAACTTTTAGATTTGATATTAATTTTTTTATTGATGTGTTGGGCTAGTATGTATAGATATAGTTGTAAATTTGTATATAGCGAACCAAAATCTAATAGAGTAGTATATATAAAACTATAAATTAATTTATATTCAAGTATATATGTATGTGTAATGTGTGTATATATAGTTGTGTGTATATATGTATAATTTATATTTGTGTATATATGTGTGTATATACATGTTTATATATGTATGTGTATATGTATACGTATATATATACTAATTAAAAATAATAATTCACGCCGAACTGAGCCGAGCGGACCTTTGCTCATGCTTGGCTCGTTTACAAACCGAACCGAGCAGAGAGGCTCGTTTACAACCGAGCGTCAAATTGAACGAGCGTCGAGCGAGCGATGAGCGGCGAGCGATTTGAACGGCCCTAACTGACCCCAAAACCCACCAAACCAGTCCACTGGAGCGGACCAAGACCCAACTGAACTGCCTACTCACCCCTCCACAACGCATGTGGTCCGGAATCCGGACTCCTCCAATAGCCGACTCCTTTGGAGGTGCTCTTACATGGCTGCCTAGCGGGGCGATAGGAATTGGCTGATAACTAACGGCCTAGTTGGGGCGTTTGAGTATCTTCGTCAGTCGGGACCTTTTACAGCGTTGATAGATCGCCTTTCTGCCGTCGCGTATCAGTCTGGTCACCATGATGGTGTCTAAAAGGGCTACTTTGAGTGCCAGCAATCGGAGAAGATTACTCCCGATTTCCATACGACGAGGGGCAAGTTCCAGGGTGACATGGCTGATGCACTCGAAGCAGCATACAACGAACCGCTGCCCGCGTATGCAGATTTGATGGACAAGGTGAACGAGGATGGCATAGATTCCTTACGCCTGATGCTGGACCCCGCGGAGGAGTCAGAAGAGGAATAAGTACTTTCATATTGTTTATCATGTATGCTATTTTCTCAAGACATTTCGTATAAACACTGTTTTACTCGGTTTTTGTGCAAATATCTGATTGGTTTGTCAGACCTTTAATGCTAATGTCATGATTGATAACGTCGCCGTTCCTCTGAAATGTAGCAATTTGACATGTGATGATTGTTTTTCATTAATTGTGCTGTCGTCATCCCTGTCAAAACTGCTTATCCCTCTATAAATTGAGCTTCTTTTCCAAATTTGGTAATTCGAAAAGATGAGTCGGAGGAGTTATAAACAAAGACTTTCTGATATTTTCCAGCGCTTAGATGCCGCCGATGGTTTAGTTCGTCTCCAAATTCTGGTGACGGAAGAGATGATCGAAGGAGAGGGATTTGATGTGTGTAAAATGCAACATATAAAACACATCAATTAAGGCATAAAACTAACCCTTTTTAAGTACTAATGTTGGGAAAAGAGTGTTTTTGTCTTCCTTTTGTATTTTCAGGATGAAATGAGCTCAAAATCACAAAAGAAGCAAAAAGACCACTAATTCTACCATAAATACAAGAAAAGGAACAAAAGTGGACTGCCCGGACCCTCAACGGCACCTCCCAAGACAAAGAGAAGAAAACAGAGCCTGAACACGCCCCGTGTCCAGCGAACACGGGGGCGTGCCCAGGAAGCAGCAGATAAGACAAACCAGTAGAAGCTTCCATTGCTGGGCACGGGGCCGTGTCCAGCGAGCACGGGGGCGTGTTGAAAGTACAGCAGGCGCATTAATTGTAATTCGCAATTACAATTAATGAAGAGAGAGAGTGTCAGACGGGCACGGGGCCGTGTCCAGCGGACACGGGGCCGTGTCCAGCGTTCTGTCCAGCCTATAAATAGAGGAGCTTGGTTTCATTCTCTCTCATCCCTTGGCACACCACCTCTCTCACACCTCATCCACCACCCACCACCACCATAACACCATCATCCACCACCATCATCCATTGTCCATCGTAGAGTGTGTGAGTCGTCTCGGGATCCAAGATTGATCGTAAGAGTTCTTGACAATCAAGGCCATGTTTGCCTAAGTCTCTTACATCACTTGGTGAAGACAAGTGTTTAGTATAATACTTTTTATTTTTAATCTTTTGCACTTTTTATTTGGTTTTGTATTAATGACTTTAATAACTAGTTACTTATGTTGAAGGTGATCTTTCCTTATCATTTGTCCGTGGTGTCTTGGCATTATTTTACTGTCTATATAAAATAAAAGATTTTCACCATTCATATCTCCACGGTCTATATGGAGGTATGTTGGCTACCTGGTCGGGGGTTAAGGGAACGGTTTGGTAAAGGTCTTGCCCTTGTTCAGCGTTTAGAGGTCCTGCTTGGGACCTGGGTCAAATTTAGTAGGATCTCCTTCAATGCCCATAGGTATTGGATGGCGGGGATCCAAACTCTTTGACCCCCTCATAAGCTAACTACTATTAATACTATAACCCGACTATTTAGGACTGTATCCTTGCTGACTCAGACTACTTAGCCGAGGGTAACGTCACCGCCAAAAGCAGGGCCTACCATAATTTGCATTAATAACTTAATTCATTATCTTTCAATAATCCGACCCTTTAGGATTGTATCCTTGCTGACTCAAACTACTGGGTTGAGGGTAACGTCGCCTTCAAAAGAGGGGCCTACTACAATAACTAAGATAATCTCTTAAACAAGTGCAAAAGTGCAAAAATAATCAAAGGTTATACTAATACACGTGTCGGATCCAAGTGATTCATCTTGTCTATCTGTTTTTATTTTATTTTATTTTTCAGCATTTAGTTAGTTTTTATTTTTCTTAGTTTAAAACATTTTTCTAACTTTTTGATTTGGTTAGACGTTGAGGACAAACCGGTATTAAAAGCTCTTGTGTCCTTGGACGACCTCGGTATCTTACCAACACTATACTACGTCCACGATGGGTGCACTTGCCCATATGTGTGTTTAGTGTTAGTGAATATCGTGTTTTATAAATTTAAAACTTGGTTAAAAGTGTAAAAAAGGGCTTAATTATTTATTAAAAACATATATACACTGACACGCATCAAGTTTTTTGGCGCCGCTGCCGGGGACACAAGGATTTTAAGAAAGCTTAGAATCGACGGCCTAATCAGTTTTTTTCAAAAACTTTTCAAAACGCGTGCATTTTTCTGCATTTTAGTTTAGTTTTGCATTTACAGTAGCTTGAACACGGGGCCGTGCTCGCTGAACACGCCCCCGTGCTGCATATTTTAGAGTAGATACCCAGATACAGAGTCTGAACACGGGGCCGTGCTCGCTGAACACGCCCCCGTGCTCAACGTGACCAGTAAATTTAATTAAAACGCCCAGATACAGTCCCTGAACACGGGGCCGTGTTCACTCAACACGGGGCCGTGTCCAGCTTCTGTTTCCGTCTTATTTTTGTTTTCTGGTCCCGAGACTCAGCTGTGATCTGTTGAGTGATTCTTATGGATCAATACTCAAGAGGTTACAACTACACCTATGATGAGGATGATTATAGAGGTAATTATTGCACTAATTGTCGTAATGCACGCTCGGTTCAATATAGTACTTCATATCAACCATCCAATTCATACAACCATTATGAGGAGCCCAGGTACGAGCCATCAACTTCATACACATCCTATGAAGACCCAAGGTATGAACCTCCTCCCTCATACTCATATTTTGACGAACCAAGGTATGAGCCTTCATACTCATACTTTGAGGACTCAAGATATGAGCCACCACCTTCATATTCTTATTATGAGGAACCATGGCGTGAACAACCCACCTCATATGAGTACTATGAGGAACCAAGGATCGAACAACCGGATTCAAGCTTTGAGGATCCAAATTCTTTCAATCTCACCGAAGTAACTAATAGGATATTAGAACACATTAAAACTATCCAACGTTGCATAAAAGAATCTCGCGCAAGGGAAGAGGAATCCTGCGCAAGAGAAGAGTTAAAAAATGATAATAACGTAGAGATAGTTGAAAGTGTAAAAATGGAAGAACAAGAAAGTGAAAAACAGACACATGAGTTAAACAACGAAAATGGTGAGTCCGATAATGTTAAAATTCAAGAAGAGTCTAATTTTGAGGAAATTATTCTCTTATCACCTACTTTCGAAAATCATTGTTTAATAACCCCTCATGCCAAGTTTTTAAAAGAGTTAAACACTAATGCTAAAATCAATGACTTAGTAAGTGTTAAGTTAACTAATGATCAAACCTCGCTAATAAAAGAAGATCCTTTTGAAATTAACATTACACCGGTTCCATGTTTCTTTCAAAATTCGTTTATTAGCAATATCACTATTGATAAAGATCTTTGTGTTAACATAATGCCTAACTACATTTTTGAAAAGTTAAGTTTTAGTGATTTCACTCCACTTCAAATACCCATTTTTCTATCCGACCGAAAAGTAATGAAATCAATCGGTGTAATTGAAGATGTTTTGGTTCAAACAAATCAAATGGTAATCCCAACCGACTTCGTTATCTTAGATGATGCCCCCCTAGTCTTGGGAAAACCTTTTGTGCAAACTCACAAAGCTTTGAAAAACCGGAAATTCAACAATCTACCTCTTCAATTAGGGGCATTCAAAAGGAGCATAGATCTTGAGCGCTCAATGAAATACCCTTTTGGCAATAATGACCCCCTAATTGAAGATGAAGCTGAGCCACCCGATACAACCGACGAAGAAGACCACTTTGTCGATGAAGAGGTAGCCATAGAACAAACTTTTAAAGTTCTTGATCTAGATGAGCCACAAAATAAGGTGTCTCCTAAAGACCCACCCATTGAGCTCAAAGAACTTCCTAAAGGTTTGGAATATGCTTTTCTAGGCAAAGATGGTAGTTTACCTGTAATTATTTCGTCTAAATTAACTAGCATAGAAAAAGGAAAATTAGTTAACCTACTTAAAAAACACAAAAATGCGATCGCTTGGAAGCTTGTAGATATTAAAGGAATAAGTCCTTCCATGTGCACGCACAAAATTCTAATGAATGATGACTACAAAACGGTGATTCAACCACAACGAAGAGTGAACCCCAATGTTCAAGAAGTGGTTAAAAATGAAGTCATCAAGCTACTCGACGCCGGACTAATCTACCCTATCTCCGATAGCCCGTGGGTAAGTCCCGTCCAAGTAGTCCCAAAGAAAGGAGGTATGACGGTAATAACTAACGAGAAAAATGAATTAATACCCACGAGAACCGTCACAGGATGGAGAGTCTGTATAGATTATAGGAGATTAAATGAAGCAACAAGGAAAGACCACTTTCCTTTACCCTTTATTGATCAAATGTTAGAAAGATTATCCGGTCATAAATTTTATTGTTTCTTAGATGGTTTTTCAGGTTACTTCCAAATACCGATAGCACCAGAAGACCAAGAGAAAACAACTTTCACATGCCCCTACGGAACTTTTGCATATCGACGCATGCCATTCGGTCTATGTAATGCACCTGCAACATTCCAACGTTGTATGGTCGCCATTTTCCATGATATGATTGAAAAAACCATGGAAGTCTTCATGGATGACTTTTCCATCTTTGGAGACTCATATGATCAATGCCTCGATAATCTTGAACGAATGCTATCCGGATGTGAGGAAACTAACCTCGCCCTTAACTGGGAAAAATGCCATTTCATGGTAACAGAGGGAATAGTACTCGGGCATAAAATCTCAAGCGAAGGAATGGAAGTTGATCGAGCAAAAATAGAGACTATTTCTCGATTACCTCCTCCATCCTCCGTGCGAGCCATCAGAAGTTTCCTAGGGCATGCCGGATTCTATAGAAGGTTTATCAAGGACTTTTCAAAAATTTCAAGACCTCTAACAAAATTGCTTGAAAAAGATGCACCCTTCATCTTTGACAAGGAATGCAATCAAGCATTTCTAACCCTCAAGGAAATGCTAGTCAATGCACCTATCATGATAGCACCAGATTGGAAATTTCCTTTCGAAATCATGTGCGATGCAAGCGACTTTGCTGTTGGAGCAGTCTTGGGACAAAGAAAAGAAAAACATTTCCACCCAATTTATTATGCTAGTAAAACTCTAAATGATGCACAAGAAAATTATACAACTACTGAGAAAGAGTTACTAGCGGTGGTATTTGCTTTTGATAAATTTCGTTCTTATCTTGTTCTTTCTAAAACAATAGTTTATACAGACCATGCAGCCATCAGGTACCTCTTCAAGAAGCAAGACGCAAAACCCCGTTTGATAAGGTGGATTCTACTCCTCCAAGAATTCGACATTGAAATCAAGGACAAAAGAGGAGCAGAAAACACTGCTGCGGATCATCTCTCGCGCTTAGAAGACCCAGCTTTGGAGACAACCAGGGACGAGCAAATCAACGAAAAATTTCCCACAGAGTCCCTGGAAATGATGGAAAGCAGACAAGAACCATGGTATGCCGACTACGCTAATTTCTTAGCCAGCGGTATAGTCACCAGAGGATGGCCACATCATCAAAGAAAAAAATTCTTTGCTGATGTAAAGCATTACTTTTGGGAAGACCCCTATCTTTTCAAAATGTGTGCCGACCAACTCATCCGAAGGTGTGTCCATGGTAATGAAGCACGAAGAATACTCCGTCATTGTCATGAAGGTCCATACGGAGGACATCATGGTGCTGCAAGTACCGCAAGAAAGGTATTTGATTCGGGATTTTACTGGCCAACCATTTACAAGGATGCACAAAACCTTGTAAAGACATGTGATGCCTGCCAAAGATCAGGTAATATTTCTTCCAAAAATGAAATGCCTCAAAATGGCATTCTCGTTTGTGAAATCTTTGATGTGTGGGGACTCGATTTCATGGGACCCTTCCCACCTTCAAAGGGAAACAAATATATACTTGTGGCAGTCGATTACTTGTCTAAATGGGCAGAGGCCGAGGCTCTTCCAACAAATGATGGAAGAGTAGTGGTAAAATTCCTGAAAAAGTTGTTCTCTCGTTTCGGGACACCAAAGGCATTAATAAGTGATAGAGGTACCCATTTTTGCAATCATCAACTCGAAAAAATATTAACAAGGTATGGGGTCTATCACCGGGTCTCAACAGCATATCATCCTCAAACAAATGGGCAAGCCGAAGTAACTAATCGAGGTTTAAAACGAATACTTGAGAAAACCGTAGGAATAAATAAAAAAGAATGGGCCGACAAACTAGACGACGCTTTATGGGCTTTTCGAACCGCTTATAAAACCACTATAGGCACAACCCCATATAAACTCGTCTATGGAAAAAGTTGTCACTTGCCAGTAGAAATCGCTCACAAAGCCTACTGGGCAATAAAAAACGTAAACTTAGACTTAGAAGTTGCCGGTAAAAATCGATTTTGTCAAATAAACGAATTAGAAGAACTTAGGAATTATGCATATTCTAACTCCGAAATTTATAAAGAAAGAATGAAAAATTTGCATGATAAATATATTAAATCTAATGAATTTCGGGTTGGAGACCAAGTTCTATTGTTTAATTCGCGACTTCGATTGTTCCCTGGTAAGTTAAAGTCTAGGTGGTCGGGACCTTTTTCAGTCACCCATGTTTTTCCACACGGTGCAGTAGAAATTAAAACTCGAAATGGGACACCATTTAAAGTCAATGGCCAACGGCTGAAACTCTACAGAGGATCCATCGAGGATGAGGAAGAGGAAATCGCACTTCAAACGGTCAACGAATAAACTCATACCCAACATGTTACAGGTAAGTATACGTTCAAAACCGGTAAAATCATCTAACCATTTTTCGGAAATAAGGGGCATGCACACGAACACGTAAAAAAAAAAAAAAAAAACTTCACCCGGCACGGGGCCGTGTCGAGGCGACTGTCGGGATAAAACCCTCTTTTTCTATCAGTTACACCATTCCACACGCCCCGTTTCACCGAAAATCCTCTGGTTAGAGGCGATTTTCTGCAGATTTCGAACGTTACCACCGAACCTAACAACGTCAAGGTATGATTCTATCCTTCTTAGTAGTTAGATTAGTTACTTGCATGTAGTTGAAACATCAAAAATTGGGGGAAATCTAGGGTTCTTCATGTTCATCCGGATCGAACTCAAAATTTTTGATGAAAATTGTTAGTAGTAGTTTAGAGTAGAGTAGTAGGAAGTAAATAGACATGTATTGTTGATAGATTTGTCCGATTTCCAACTAAAAACACAAACCCTTGTTCTTGAACCAAAAAACACAAAATTGAAAGGGTAAATGGTTTGATTTTGGAAAAATGACACTTAGGGTTTCATTTTCGGGGGAAACCGCTGCTACTAGGCTAAAAATTTTCAGGTTTTCGAAACCGGGACGAAAAAATGAAAATTAGGTGTTACAGACGCCTGGACACGGGGCCGTGTCCGCTGAACACGGGGCCGTGTCCAGCCCACTGTTTGCAGTTTTCAACCTGAATTTCCATGTTTCGCACTAACTTTTGCTGTATTCTTTTCAGATGTCTAAATTCACACGGTTTAATGCCAGCGAACTTGACGCCAGGGCTCGCTACGAGGTCCTACAAACAAGGCCCGAAGAGTATCCAAGGCGGGCATGTACTGATCTGCTGACAATGGTAAACCAACTGGACCGCTTCAACAACATAGTGACGGGTCCACTGCACGTCGCATTGACTGCCCGACTTCGGTCGGTCCATCAATGCACAATGGAGTTCTATAGCACGTTCGTCTTCAACTCGAGATGCGAACCGTTTGATCACGAGGCGGTCGAATTTCGATGTGGAGGTACGACCTATAGAACCTCCATGGCGCAGTTCGGATCAATCATTGGGCTGTACAAAGATGAAGAAGCAGGGAATGAAGAGAATACCGGGGGATTGCGAGACTTGGACGCAACTGAACGCCAAGCCGCATGGGCTCAAATCGGTGAAGGGATCTACAACCCAAGCAGCACAAAGAGCACCAAACTGAGGGACCCGTTATACCGCTACATCCACAGGCTCCTATCGTACTCGCTGACCAATGCCACAACAGTAGTGGCGTTGTTGGGTTGAAAGATTTGGTTGTCCTTCACTGCATCCACAACCAGAAGCCTCTAGATGTTCCGTACCTCCTACTGCGAAACATGCACCTAAACCGCCTTGCCTCTGCTCCTACACCAATCTTCTTCAGAGGATGGGTGTACCGTCTCTTCAAGCACTTCACGAATATCCCAAGGTCCTTCGAAAGGAGTCCATGGTCGGGACGGGTCGATTATCACATTTGCCGATCCATGAACTTGCTTTATGAAGCGGAGGACGGGACGGTGAGCTTTCAGAGAACGCAAGGCTATGCATGGAACCCGCAGGAGGCTCTAGTTCTTCATGCACCACATCCCCATTTTCAGTATCCACCCCAAGGCGATGCGGGCCAATCCTCCTCCCAAGGAGGTGGTTTTCCTAACTTTCAAAGTTTACATGATCTTTTGCAGGAAAACCTCATGTGCTCAAGGAACACCTACAACCTCGCCAACAACACACACCACCGGGTTGGGGCTATCGAACGCAACATTAACGATATACAAGATGATATCGGTAGCATCCGGGAGTACATGGCGAGGCAAGGGGGTGGAGGTGATGGTAGTGATGAAGACATGGAGTAGGAGGCTTGGAGGAACAAGGGGCTAGCTGGTGATGAGCCCACAGGTTTGATTACCCTTCTTATCCATCGAACAATTCATGGCCTGCGTGCCATTTGTCAAACAATTTACTTTCCTTAACTACTTTTTATCTTTATTTTGTTTTTACTCTATGTTTGGATAATATTTGACAATGGTAAGATTAGGAATGGTTTGTGCTTGGTTGGATGGTATTGAATGATTAAACAGGTGCAATGCAAGGGTTAGAGTGCTAAACATTGGCACTTGCAGCCCTAGGATGAAGAAACCGGGGGAAAAACCTATTTTTGTGGCTAACAGACTGTCCACACGGGGACGTGTCCAGCCGACACGCCCCCGTGCCCATCTCCCAGTTCTGCTGTTTGGCTACTGACCTGCAGATTTTTGCCGGACACGTGGCCGTGTTCACCCAACACGCCCCCGTGTCCACCCTCTGTAAGTTTTTCGTTACTGGCAGTTCACCACGGGGCCGTGTCCAATGGACACGGGGCCGTGTCCAGAGCGCCAGTAACACAAATCTTTGTTTTTAAACACACTTTTACATATTCTAATCAACCAAAAACTTTATTTTTGGACACATTGAGGACAATGTGTAATTTAAGTGTGGGGGGAATGCTAAAACCTTGAAATTTTGCAAAATCCTAAAACAAGCCTTACACAAAACTCTATTGGAACCGCTAAACACCCCAAATTTTTTCAAAAACTTTTTTTCATTTTTTTTATTTACTTGTCTTAGTTTAAGTTGGGAATAACAAGTTATAAAAGGGTTATATTTTTTTTTACAACCGATAGCGTCGTGATAAAAAGAACTAACATAAGAAAATTATGAAACGGTATAACAAGTCTAGTTAAAAATTCGATTATATATGCTTGGTCACATTAAAAACCCATTCCCACAAAAGTGAGTTTTGAGCCTTTATTGAGCATAAAAATATACATATTTAGATTAAATGCTCATTTTTCGTTTCTTGTGTGAATAGCCGCTCGGTCTTTACAAATCTAGAACTTGCCACGACGATACATTCCCGGTCCTTACCAACTTAAACCCAAGTAAGTAAATGATGGAGGCATTAGGACTAACTATTTTTCTTTCAAAACCATTATTTTTCATTTTTTTTACCTACCCAAAATCCCCCTAGAAAAACCCCTTTGAGCCTAAACCTTTCATTTCATTACCCCCAAAACAATTTTTTTTTACCCACCAAAAACCTTTTTCATTTTTTCACCCTTATTTTAGTAACAAGCTCGGTTTTTCATAAACATACCCTTTACGTGACGAAAAAAAAAAATTATGAATAATGAAGTCAAAAGCAAACAAAAGCTACAAAAGCTTGTTTGGAGAAATACTTCAAAAATAAATGTCACTAAAAATAAGGTATTTTATGAAAACCGACACTTGTTACGATTTTCGCCCTCTTTACTAACCACTAACCAACTACCCACCTTTAAACCCAAGCCTTCACCCCAAAAGTCCTCTTGATATTTACAAAGGTAAAAAGTTAAAAAGGAGGAGGATTGATCGCTTGGCAAGCCTATGGAAAACGTAAGTCCGTGCCGCTCTCGAGCGATTCACTTAAATATACACCTTCGGCCGAGTGATTGAGTGATCTCCCGTGAGGTATGTGAACTTGTATATAAATGGAATTTTAAAAAGGCATGTTATGCTCAAATAAGTAGTTTATCTTATGAAAAGTTCAAAATAAATCATGACGAATAGGATTATAAATAAAATAAAAATAAAACCTATACAAACCTTGGATTCCCGACACTCTAGGACAAGCTAAAAAAAAAAAAAAACTTCTCTTCTACCTATTCCATTTGGGAGTGTAAGCCACATTAAAAGAGTTTTGCTTGAGGACAAGCAAAAGTTCAAGTGTGGGGGTATTTGATGTGTGTAAAATGCAACATATAAAACACATCAATTAAGGCATAAAACTAACCCTTTTTAAGTACTAATGTTGGGAAAAGAGTGTTTTTGTCTTCCTTTTGTATTTTCAGGATGAAATGAGCTCAAAATCACAAAAGAAGCAAAAAGACCACTAATTCTACCATAAATACAAGAAAAGGAACAAAAGTGGACTGCCCGGACCCTCAACGGCACCTCCCAAGACAAAGAGAAGAAAACAGAGCCTGAACACGCCCCGTGTCCAGCGAACACGGGGGCGTGCCCAGGAAGCAGCAGATAAGACAAACCAGTAGAAGCTTCCATTGCTGGGCACGGGGCCGTGTCCAGCGAGCACGGGGGCGTGTTGAAAGTACAGCAGGCGCATTAATTGTAATTCGCAATTACAATTAATGAAGAGAGAGAGTGTCAGACGGGCACGGGGCCGTGTCCAGCGTTCTGTCCAGCCTATAAATAGAGGAGCTTGGTTTCATTCTCTCTCATCCCTTGGCACACCACCTCTCTCACACCTCATCCACCACCCACCACCACCATAACACCATCATCCACCACCATCATCCATTGTCCATCGTAGAGTGTGTGAGTCGTCTCGGGATCCAAGATTGATCGTAAGAGTTCTTGACAATCAAGGCCATGTTTGCCTAAGTCTCTTACATCACTTGGTGAAGACAAGTGTTTAGTATAATACTTTTTATTTTTAATCTTTTGCACTTTTTATTTGGTTTTGTATTAATGACTTTAATAACTAGTTACTTATGTTGAAGGTGATCTTTCCTTATCATTTGTCCGTGATGTCTTGGCATTATTTTACTGTCTATATAAAATAAAAGATTTTCACCATTCATATCTCCACGGTCTATATGGAGGTATGTTGGCTACCTGGTCGGGGGTTAAGGGAACGGTTTGGTAAAGGTCTTGCCCTTGTTCAGCGTTTAGAGGTCCTGCTTGGGACCTGGGTCAAATTTAGTAGGATCTCCTTCAATGCCCATAGGTATTGGATGGCGGGGATCCAAACTCTTTGACCCCCTCATAAGCTAACTACTATTAATACTATAACCCGGCTATTTAGGACTGTATCCTTGCTGACTCAAACTACTTAGCCGAGGGTAACGTCACCGCCAAAAGCGGGGCCTACCATAATTTGCATTAATAACTTAATTCATTATCTTTCAATAATCCGACCCTTTAGGATTGTATCCTTGCTGACTCAAACTACTGGGTTGAGGGTAACGTCGCCTTCAAAAGAGGGGCCTACTACAATAACTAAGATAATCTCTTAAACAAGTGCAAAAGTGCAAAAATAATCAAAGGTTATACTAATACACGTGTCGGATCCAAGTGATTCATCTTGTCTATCTGTTTTTATTTTATTTTATTTTTCAGCATTTAGTTAGTTTTTATTTTTCTTAGTTTAAAACATTTTTCTAACTTTTTGATTTGGTTAGACGTTGAGGATAAACCGGTATTAAAAGCTCTTGTGTCCTTGGACGACCTCGGTATCTTACCAACACTATACTACGTCCACGATGGGTGCACTTGCCCATATGTGTGTTTAGTGTTAGTGAATATCGTGTTTTATAAATTTAAAACTTGGTTAAAAGTGTAAAAAAGGGCTTAATTATTTATTAAAAACATATATACACTGACACGCATCAGGATTGCCTCCTGATGATGTCTTACCCCCGGGTTAGTCGGTCCTGTAAGAACATCATATATGGGGAGCCTTCACATACTGAGGCAAGTGTCGCTGCTCTGTCTGCTGATACTTTGATGAAAACCGTTCCATCCGATCATACTCAACGCTGTGGATTAGTGTATAAAAGACGTCGTGGTGGTCGTTCCGGCAAGAACCCGGTTGAGGAAGAGGAGGTGATGGCTGCTCCGGTGGATGAGAGAAATGTCGATGATTTGATCGTTGATCCTTATCCGTTGGAGTATTATGGTAAAGTGTTGCATACCCTGCAGAGGTGATGGCAAACCTTTCCAAGAAGTAGGTATTATAACATGTTCGTTTTTGGTTCCCGTATGTTGGTATTTAACAACAGGGACAAGTACTTGGTTTTTTGTAAGATAATTGCATGTATTTATTACCAAAATTCCTATCTTTTTGTAGCGGTTGATTTATCTATTACCAAGATACCCGTTCTTAGCGCTGTATATTGTGACCTTTTGACTTATATATATGAAAAATATTTTGTGTCAAGGATGCTTTTCTACCGTGATGTGCAGTGTAGATGCAATGGTAACTTTTTGTACCGTATAGTGCAGTATAAAATGCGATGGTAGATTATATTGTATATTTAAGTAATGAGGAAAAACAAAAAAGGAATAACTTTTATTAACTCAAAACTTAGAAAAAGAAAGAGACATCGCTTTAGATGAATTACACTTGTTTGCAAAAAGGAAAAGTAATCACACCCGCCGTTAGGAGCAAGGCATTACATATAACACTTTTTTAACTGAGTCGCGTTCCAGCTATGCAGAACCACGGTACCATCTAGCCTGGATAGGCGATAGGCCCCTTTGCCTAGGTCTTCTTGGATGACGTAGGGGCCTTCCCAGTTGGGTCCTAATTTGCCCGAGGGTTCTGCTCTGCTGGCTTCATTGTCACGCATGACGTACTCACATTCCTTGAAAGTATGTTGAGCCACGCGTTAGTTGTAGTATTTTTCTATGTTCTTCTTGTACTTTGCCTCGCTGATAGCGGCGGCCTCACGCCTTTCTTTGAGTAGATCCAGGCCTTCCCTTAGGAGCCTATCATTGTCATCGTTGGTAGTGAGACGGCGTGGCGAGGGCAATCCAACTTTCGCGGGTATCATTGCTTCCGCGCCATAGGTTAGGCTGAAGGGGGTTTCATTATTACTTGTCTTACGCATTGTTCGGTGTGCCCGGAGTACATTCGGCAGTTCTTCCACCTAGGAGCTCCCCTCGTAACCTAACCTTCTTTTTATGCCATCCAGCAAACTCCTATTTGCCCGCTCCACCTGGCCATTTCCTTGGGGATGCGCCAACGATGTGAAGATTTGTTGAATCTGAAGTTCTTCACACCATTCTTGCAAGACCCTATCGGTGAACTGCGTTCCATTGTCACTTACCAAGTATAGCGGCAATCCAAATCGACATACTATGTGTTCCCAAAGGAACTTTTTGGCATTTTCTGCGGTGATTTTAGCCAAAGGCTTGGCTTCAACCCACTTGGTAAAGTAATCAATTGCTACAATAAGGTATTTCTACTTCCCGGGGGCCAGCGGGAATGGCCCCACGATGTCGACCGCCCATTTTTGGAAAGTCCAAGCAGCTGTGACTGGGATTAAGTTGTTCTTTGGACGGAGTGTTTGGGGAGCGAACTTTTGGCAACTGTAGCACCTTCTGAGTTCTTCTACTGCGTCCTCATGCATACCGGGACAGTAGTACCCGACGTTGTGAATTTTGGCGACCACTGCCCGAGGTCCCGCGTGAAGGCCAAATATACCCGCGTGTATTTCTTGGACCAGGTACTTCGCTTCCGCTGGGGATACACACCGCAGCAGTGGTCCCAAATATGACTTTCGGTACAGGATGCCATTGTTCACTTAGTACTGCAGCGCCTTAGTTTGTATCTTTTGAGCTTCGCCTCTGGCGGAGGGTAATTCCCCCTTTGTAAGAAATTTTAGTATTGGAGTGTACCAACAGGGTTCTTCCGCTGTAACGTCGGAGACATCCCGGGGTTCAATGGAGGGCATTTGCAATGTTTCTACCTTTATTTCTCTTTCCATGCCCAAGGTATCGAGGTTGCTCAAAGCGTCTGCTATTTGGTTTTTCCCTCTGTGATCGTGATGAAGTGTGACGTTGTCAAAGGAAGCTATGAGCTCCTTCGTTTTAGCCAGATATTTCGCCATTGATTCATCCTTGGCCTCGTACGTTTCGTTTACTTGGTTATTAATCAATAAAGAATCAACATATGCATCCACTCGTGTAGCTCCCATGGATTGGGCCATCCTCAAGACCGCGAGTAGCGCCTCATATTCTGCTTCATTGTTGGAGCATTCAAAGTCAAAACGTAAGGCGTACATCAGTCTTATCTCGTCTGGGCTTATCAACATTAGACCTGCCCCAGAACCTTTTCCGCTGGATGATCCGTCAGTATAAAGTTTCTAGGTTTGCCTGGCTGTACTGGATTCGGGGATATCCTGGATAGCGGGATCTTGTATAGCTTCTCCATCAGGAATTTCAGCCAAGAAGTCGGCGATCACATGTCCCTTAACTGCTGTTCGTTTTTTATACTCGATGTCCAAGGCTCCCAACTCGATCGCCCATTTAGCCAATCTTCCGGAAATCTCTGGCTTGTGCAAAATTTGTTGTAGCGGGTAGTTTGTTAAAACCTGTATGCGGTGCCCTTGGAAATATCTTCGTAGTCGCCGGGTAGCATGAACCCGTGCTAGGACCAACTTTTCTAGAGTTGGATACCGCGTTTCGGGTCCCGCCAACACTCGGCTGATATAGTATATGGGTGTTTGTTTCCCATCTCTTTCCACCATTAGTACCGCGCTTACCGCGTTATGAGCCACCGCCAAGTACATTTTGAGTATTTCTTCGGGGTATGGCGCTGTTAACATGGGTAGTCTCGCGATGAAACGCTTCATGTCTTGTAGGGCTTCTTCCGCTTCGCTGATCCATTTGAAGTTTTTCTTATTAAGTCAATCCTTCAGTGTTTTTATAAATGGCAAAGACCTTTCGGCGTGCCTTGCCAGGAATCTGTTTACGGCTACTAGACGCCCGTTTAATGCTTGCGCCTCTTTTAAAGTCCTGGGGGAGGGCATCCGCGTTATGGCGACTACCTTTTCCGGGTTAGCTTTAAAGCCGTCCTGGGTGACCACTACCCCCAAGAACTTGCCTTCTTCCATCCCAAATGAACACTTCTTGGGGCTGAGCTTGATATTGTATTCTCTGAGCGTTTGGAAAGTTTCTTCAATGTCTACCAGCATTTGTTTTTCTTCCCGGCTCTTGATTACTAAATCGTCAACATATACTTCTAATTTTCTACTGATTTGCTTTTCGAAAGCTTTATCCATGAGCCGCTGATAAGTAGCTCCGGCGTTTCCCAAGCCAAAAGGCATTTTGGTATAACAAAAGATACCTAGATCGGTATGAAACCCCGTTTTCTCTTCGTCGTCTTTGGACATTTTGATTTGGTGGTAACCCTTATAGGCGTCTAAGAAGCACTTGTACCTATAAGGGACCAGGGAGTCAATTTTGAAATCCATCCCCGGTAGCAGGTAAGCATCTTTGGGGCATGCCTTATTTAGATCTTTAAAGTCTATGCACATCCGCCACGTGCCATCTGGTTTCTTGACCATCACGGGGTTTGATACCCATGTGTGGTACTTTGTTTCTCTAAGTATTCCAGCTTCAGCCAACTTTCGTACTTCTTTGACCACCGCTGCTTTTCGATCTGGAGCCATACTTCGCTTGCCCTGTGTAACGGGTTTAATGCCTAGGAGTGTCGCTAGTCTGTGTTCTGCTCTCTCCCGGGGTATCCCAGTCATGTCAGAATGCTCAAAAGCGAAGATGTCAGTGTTTCTTCTCAGCAGCTATTTTAGGTTGTTTTTGACCTCCGTGGAGAGGCCGTCCCCTATTGTCACTGTCTGATCCGGATGGCGTGTGATTAATACTCACCTTTCCCAGCCGATGGCGTCGGTGGGCCCCTGTCGGCATCTTTTAGTGTCCAATACCTCCCCCACCTTATCTTGAAATACTGTAGCAATACCCCGCGGGGTGGGAAACTTCATGAATCCTCGCGCCGTAGATACGATGGCGTCCAATTTTCCTAAGGTGAACCTTCCGATGATTACATTGTGGTAAAACTCAGCGCGTACCACAAGTAATGTAAGGAGTATGATTCTTTCCCGGGGGGCTTTTCCGAATGTGACTGCGAAGGTAATTTGGCCAATGGGGTCAACCTTTTCCCCTGTGAACCCTTTAGTGGGGGCGTGTACTGACTCAAGCAGTCTTCTATCTTCTGGTTGCATTCTATTGAAGCAATGCTCATAGATAATATCCTCTGAACTCCCGGTGTCTACCAGGATCCTCCTCATGTGATAATCACCCACCGCAGCAGATATGATTAAGGCGTCCGCAGTGAGGTGCAAATCTTCCACGCGAGGCTCAATTGTCATGGTTGCTAGCATCCAGGGTTCGAGCGTGGAGAAATTCCGCTTGGCCCCTTTTCCCTTATCCGCGCATACCATGTTTAGCTCTTGCGGCCTTTTACCCGCCGCCTTGTCGTTTTCTTCTTTAACGGGCTGCGGGCCCTGTTTGATGTCTCTCACCAGGTGTGCCAATTTACCCGCTTTCATGAAGTATTCAGTCTGCTTTTTTAGCTGAAAACAATCATTAGTATCGTGGCCGCTCCCTTTATGGTATTCACAGTACTTGCTTGTGTCTTTGTTGGGGTTGTCTTTTAGCGGCTTTGTAGGGTTAAACTTAAGGTTCTCAGAGGCTAGGATTTTCGTTGGCGTCTTGCTCAGGTTAGGGTAATCGGATCGCGGCTTAGAGGATTCATTCCTTGAGTAGGTATTTCTAGACCTATCATACCGCGAATCCGTTCTATCACCTTTTTGGTATCGCTCTCCTCTACCTTTATTTTTATAACTCCGTTGTTCTCTATCCTATTGGCTTTTCTGAGCCTCCTTTTTTCTGTTGTCCGCGTGACTGGCGGCTACAGCCTTTTCTTGTATAACGTACACCTTAGCTATCCTCAAGATTTCGTCGATGGTGGGAGGCACACCATCTCTTCCGTGAAGTGTTCTTAATAGCTCATCATCATTTACTCCTTGTAGGAAAGCTTCACACGCTAGATCGTTTGTGACACCCGAGATTGCCAGGCTTTCTTTATTGAATCTAACGATGAAACTTTCCACCGTTTCATTGTCTCATCGGCGGATGTGAAGGACCTCGTTTCGATCTGTAGTGTGCCTTCGTTGTTGGCTGAATTGCAAAATGAACTTATCCTCTAGGTCTTCAAAACTGTCAATTTCCCCAACGGGCAAACTATCCCACCAGACCCGGGCTACACCTACCAGCGTTTGGACAAACATCTTGCACCAGAGGGGCATGGGCCAACAGGCTACTTCCCCTGCGCTTTTAAATAGATTGAGATGGTCATTACGGTCACCTAGACCATCGTATTTGCCTACAGTTTGAGGCATCTTGGGCTTTTCCTTGATAGGAGCTTCCGCTATTCTTCTAGTAAACTTGGATTTGAAAGTTGCGTCCACTGGTTTGTAAGGTCTGGTAAGCTCATCCTCCTCTACGTTGATGGGTTGTATCGGAGGAGTGGCCCCGCCCTGGCTAATACCCTGAATGACAGGGGGTTGAGACGGGGTGATATTCAGCGTGGGGCTGGGGCCTCCGCCTGGGGAGAATTGAGGCCTAGATGCGTTTCCTCTATCATAAACAGGTTCCGCAGTCGGTGGGGTCTGACCGTAGACCGGCTGGGATGTTGGAAAAGTCCACCAGGGCGGCATATAAGCCGCGTACGACGACTGTTGAGCATAGCCTTACGTTGCCCACTGAGGAGTGTAAGTTGGAGTGTTGTATGGGGGTAAGTACCCATACGGGGGTGCATAATAGTACCTGGGGATGTAAGCTTGATTTCCCAGCGTAACCGGGCGTTCATGATGCCCGCTGGCATGACCACTGGGTGATGTGGTGGCGTGGATAACGCCGCCGTTAGCGCTGCTGAATACAAGGGTGGCATGGCGTAGGTGACCGAAGGTTGATAGTATTGAGGCATGCTCACCTGTGGTATAACAGTGCTTGGGCTTGCCGATGTAATAACTGGCATAGTGTTACGACGTATCATTTGTGCACTAGTGGTTGTTGCTGGGGTGAAAACGTTAACGCCTGTTGCAATTGGTTCGACTGATTGGAACTGCAGAGAAGTGTAGGAAAACAGGTCTGCCACCGTCGTCCCAGAAGAAACGGCGGTAGTGCCTGTAAAGCCTGGTGGGGGTCCTTCTGCTTCGAATTCCAAGTCGAGCGACCTGGTTACAACCGGTGAGGCTGGCATGGTGGTAACAGGGCTTGTCTCTAGCAACGGACTGCTAGTGACCACCGCCTGGCTTGGTGTTACTGCTACGTTCTGATCGCTTGCCATGGGGTTCAGTCTTGTTCTTACTGAAAAGGTCCCACGGATGGCGCCAATAAAGAAACACTTACCTTTACGGCAGTATCCAACTAAGGACTTCAACTCTTGGCGATCCGAACTGCTAACTGCAAAACAGAATATCGTTAGAACTCGTTACAGGAATGGGGTTATTCCTATAACCACCCTCCGGCGTGAGAATAAGTCTCGGTTTTGGGAGAAAGAAAGTATGAATGTAGAGAGAGAGAGTAAAACGAGAGCAAGATGAATCATACCTTAGATGTTTACCTCTACTTATAGTTTACCATTAGGGTTTTCCTAACTTAGGACGGGCTCCGATAAGTTAGGGATTTGCATGATCTTCTCCAAAAGAATGGGGATTTAGTTACGTGATTTATCCATGCAGAATAGAACATATTAGAATAAATATTTAGAGTTAATTGCTCAGATGGTCCCTGTGGTTTCATGTTTTTTCACGTTTAGTCCTCACCTTTTGGAAATAGCAGGTATGCTCCCTATGGTTTGTCATTTTGTTACTCGGATAGTCCCTGAGTATATGTCAGTTAGTTTGGAAATAGCAGGTATGCTCCCTATGGTTTGTTATTTTGTTACTCGGATAGTCCCCTGAGTAAATAAAATAAAGTAGTAAAGTAATAGATAATGACCGAATCGATTTAGCCAATCCGAGTCATACCTCGTAACATAAATAAAATTACAAATCTCTCTTGTTTATGTTTAAAGCTCAACCATTTTACCTTTTTAAAAGAAAAAAAAATCTTTGTGTTGCATATATTGATTATTTTTCAAGGACTAGGTCTGGTGGTTTAGACCACTAGTACTAGGTGGTTTGATAGCCATTTGTAAAACTAGTGAATTCATGCAAGATTCACCAATTTTGCACAATGCCATGTTACCATTATCCACTTAATTTTATTTAATATAACTAAAGATGAGTTTCGGTTACTTTTTTTTTAGAATACAAAATGAACTTGTTAGTTCATTCATTTTGACATAGATGAAATATAGTGAACCAAGAGAAACGAACAACCTTTTTCAAGCAAAATAGAAAAAAGAAGTCTCACAAAATCGTTCCACCATATCATAACTTTTTCTGCTTGCACAAATACAATACACCAAAAAGTCTGGTGCTATCTCAAGCACGTGAGTCAGCTTGTGCATTACACACCACTTCGAGTGTTCTACCTTTGGAGACAGTCAGAAATTTATTTTAACTAGCCCGTGTTAAACACTAAGCCTTAACCATCATCTCAATGGGATTTAGTTTGTTCATTCTTGAAACAAAGGATCATACAAGAAGGCACTACCTGTTAAAAATATTGATTTGAATCTTTTTCGTTTGTATAATGTTAACTAGGTTAAAACCTGTGTATTATGTGAGTTGAATAGAGGAAATACTAATGCTTTATTACTATTGTTTTTTAATGAACTTTAAAAAAATGAAGAACTAGAATATAAATAAGTGAAATAAGATAAGTGGGCAAATGAATCTCATTTCAACACGTGATGCAACTAGCTATTAATTTATTAGGTATACATTTACATTTCTTGTAATACGTTTGTACACTGCATTCAACGTCCGGAGTCAGCAGAGCGAAGAATGTTTTCGAGACAGATTACCCAAATTTGGTCAACTGGACTTTACCTTCGGAAAAATTACCTCTATAAATCTATCCAGCTGGCCTAGCCTTTTGCCTGGATGAGCTGATGCTTTATCATGTTATGATGATTTCGACATAATTATATTTATAATTTGTGAGTTCAGCACTGTTGTGTCGAAACCCGAAAGTAGTCACAGTGGTATCAAATCTCTCATGCCACTGTTTAGGAGCTTGCTTCAAACCATACAGAGATTTAATAAGTCTACACACTTTGTTCTCTTGTGCAAGCATCACAATCCCTTCTGGTTGCTTCAAATAAATCTCCTCATTTAGATACCTATTTAGATATAGTATTTTCATTGTATTGGTCGACTTGGGCGGCCACAGGTCATCCAAATTTTTTTTTTGTCAAATTACGATTTGCCCGTTTATATTTATAGTCATGCATGACACTCCCTTATTAGCCCAATAAATTTATGATTTTAACCCGTTTGAAAATTACGATTTTACCATCAGTTTAAAATGATGTTTTTATCCTCACTTAAAAATAAATTTACCCTTTTGCTCCCAGCTAAAAATTTTCAATTTTGCCATCGGTTCAACATTACGATTTTGCCCCGTTTAAATTTATAGTTTTGCCATTAGGTTTTTTTCCTTATAATAACGATTTTGCCATCTGTTCAAAATTTTGTTTTTACCTCATTTAAAAATAAATTTATGCTTTTACTCCCAGTTAAAAATTTTAATTTTGCCCTCGGTTCAAAATTACGATTTTGCCTCGTTTAAATTTATAGTTTTGCCATTAGTTTTTTCTCACACAGCCAAGTTACGATTTTGCCCTCGACCCCATTGATCCGTTTAATTTACGATTTTATCCCTGAAACAAAATTATGATTTCCCCCTCAGTTCAAAGTTACGTTTTCCCCATCATTTTAATTTTTCTAGCAAAACTATAAAAGTTTTTTTGTTTTAATTGGTTGACTCGATTTAAATTTTTTTCGTCTAAAGGAGCTGCCTAACACTCGCTCATTAGTCCTGAAAAATTACAGTTTTGCCCTGAGCCCAAAATTACGGTCTTATCATCGTTTTAGTTTTTTTCCTAGCAAAATTATAGTAGTGTTTTTTTAATTGATTGAAAACTATTCGGCCATAGCCCCGCAAAGCGGGCGGGAAATATCACCCTGCCATTGGTTCAAATGGGTGGCGAGCAATACCCATTGGACCAACTAGTTTATTATATTATATCCATTTTAAAATTACATTTTTGCTCTCAGTTAAAAAATACGGTTTTGCCTCAACTTCAAAATATGTTTACCCTTTTGCCCCAAGCTAAAAAATACGTCGCCCTCAGAAAAAAGTTACGTTTTTACCCTCGACCAAAATTACGTTTTCGCCCCAGTTTAAAAGAAAATTTTGTTTTTCCCCGGGCTCAAAATTACGAATTTACACCAGTTTATTATTTTTTACCTACTTTAAAATTATGATTTTGCCACAGTTTAAAATTACGTATTTGCCTCCGGTTCAAAACAAATTTATGCTTTTGCCCCAGCTAAAATTTACGAATTTCCCCTCGGTTCAAAATTACGATATCACACTCAATTCAAAATTACGTTTTTGCCCCCAGTGCAAAATAAAAATATGGTTTTCCTCTAGCTAAAATTTAGGATTTTACCCTCGGGAAAAAAATTGATTTTTCCCCCAAGTAAAAATAAGAATATGACTTTACCCCCAGCTAAAAATCGTGTCAAAGAACTGTCTAACACTCTTTTTACTTTTTATTTCTAGCAAAACTATAGTACTGTTTTTTTAATTGATTGAGAATTATTCGGCCATTGCCTCGCAACGCGGGCGGGGCATCACTTAGTTATACATATGAATTGAAACTTACGATGAACAGTATTTTTTAGCTTGATACATGAAATTACGATATCGTCCTTAGAGAAAGGAGTTTTCTACACAGATAAACAATAGTGCTCTCCGCTTTTCGTTTAGACAAATGTTTATTATTTATGTATTTACCAAACAAATAAACAATAGTGTTCTTTGCTTTTCTTTTATACATGTCTATTTTTTATTCATGTTTTGATAAATGTTTTGTTTAAAATCCAATGAGATACTTATATAAGTGATTTTTTTTTTGTTTCGTGACGAACTGAAACACAATATTCGTGTTCTTGGTTCCGGTATAAATTTCCTTCTGATCCTAGCTGAACAACATTGAAAACAGAGTTGTATTCAAAATAAAGTGTTTTTTTTAATCATAAATGACAACATGTGCTACTAATGTACCAGTGTCATGACTAATCAAATCGATTTCGCGTGATGTGATCGATGTCTCAATGTCTTTTGGACATATCGCGACTTTGTTTTTCAGTTTTTTGTTGTTATACCAAGTATGGGTAACGTACTTATACCGTAATGAACCGAATTCATATCAACTGAGTTCGTGCCACAACGTGCTGGGGATTAACACTAGTTTAATATGAAACACAACGAGGGTGTTGGGGGCATCGCATAATATATATTGGACGGCAGAATTGTTTTTTTGGGGGACGCAACTGTTGGGAAAAAACATTGGAGATAGCTGTGTTGAGTTTTTGGAGATCGTACAACAAGTTCTACGCAAGAATGATGAAAGGGTTGTACAAGATGACTTCTATGCGTGGCTAAACGCTTGTTGTAGTATATTTCCCATACAAATAAAGAGAGAATCTTTATTATTTTAGTTCAGTTAAAGACTTGTTTTCCATACACATAACAAAGGAAAGGATAGCCATCTCTTGAAAAAAATATTAGTATTTTTCTTTTAAGCAAAAAATTGGATCACCCGACTTATATCCATCATGAGCTAGTTGAAGGGCAGTTTTAAAGCAAACTAGCAATGAGACTTTTTACCAAAGGCTTCTTCATTAATAAAGTCTGAAGAAACACGAAACTAATTTTAGGGTTAATTAGTTTGGTTTATGTTTCAAACATGAGGGTTAATCTTTTTATAACTTTCCTGAGCTCCTTGATGGTCCGATCTTCCTGCAAAACAGAACACCGTTAGCTCGTTAAGAGGGGAATATGGGGGTTTCCCACTTAACCAGACTCCGGCGTGAGAATAAGTATCTGCTTTGAGGAAATAAGTGTGTGTTAAGAGTGAGAATGAAGTGAGCAGAATGAATTAACCTGTGCATGAAGGTCCTCTATTTATAGCCGGAGAGGTGTAAGAAGAGATGGGTTGATGGGCCTTGGGCCGGAAGGCGACAACAGAGAATATCCTTCTTGTCTCATTGGTGTAGACCGTTAGTGCCTTCTAGAAGATCTCCGGTGCTGGCGCACCCTGATTGGAGCCACGTGTCCATATTGTTGGCCTTGTTGTCCCTCTGCCATCAGCAGGTAAGTGGAGATCATGGGGCAGGTGCTGCCGCCCCCTGATTGGTGCCACGTAGACGTCCTTGTGTACTTATTGTCTCCTGCACGTCAGGCGATTGTGGAGCACGATAGAGCACAGCCTGGTGGACGCTGATTGGCTCTTTCTTCTGCCACTTGTACCTTGAGTACTTTCTGAAGTGGCCTTGCGCTCTAACTCCTGCGCGACCCTTGCTGAGCACGTAACTAGCCCGCGCAAGGTTATGGATGCTGAAGGCTTTTATTCAGAATGCTAAATGCTGAATCTGATGTTCACTCTTGTTTGGACCCCACGCGAGGTGATTCTTTGTTCAAGTAACCCGGGCGAGTCTAAGATTGATCAGCTTGCTGAATAAGGAGTATGGTCCAGCGCGCGACCTGAAAAAAGGTTTGCGCGGCTTTTTGGGAACATACCCCTTCAAAGCCCGACTGGAATTTTTTCGAGTTAACATATATTCTGTTGTTGAGACCCCCTGACATTTGGTTGAGTTGAGCCTTTTGAAGTCCGATTGCACATTTCCATCTCGGCTGCATTGGGCTGGTTCTGCTAGCACTCACCCCACGGGTAACTTTCCAGTAATAAGAACCCTACGAGCTTCGAAATTGATAGTTTTTGCAATCATGGGTTTAAGGTTTAAGGTCATAAAACATAATATGTATGGTTATTTACTGTCCTAAAATGAAAATATGTACAAGGATATATCTATATATATTTTAGGAATTAAATCGATAAGGTCGAGGATGTGTGGCCATTGGAGAAACGACCCGCTAGTCTACATGTAGGGTAATCCATGCCATTAGGAGGCGAGTCAACCCGGTAGATGTAACCAAATAATTGTTGCATCCACTATCGACTAGCGAGTCTCCAAACACAAAAATTGGTTAGGTGTCGAGCTGATGAAAAGTAGCTCCCAATACCACAACAAATATATTAAGTAGTGGTGTTCAACGAATCGAATAACAAATGTTTTTAATTAATCGAATTGAATTATGCGGGTTATTTTTACTTGGATTCATATTCGATTCGATTCAAAATTTATGTCCAATTTGAAATTCGATTCAACTCACATTTGAAACTTGAATTCGAATAAATTAGATTTGACTCAAATTCATCCAAAATAATAAATTGTTTCTTTTAATTTCAAAAAAACTGGAAATGAATTATTTTGTCATCAAAATTACTAATCTACAAAATCAAAATCATAATTATAACGTCCAAACATAAATTTAAAGTAGTAGGTTAGAAACTTAGAATTTACTAATTTTGAAAGAAGTAGTAGGGTTGTAAACGAATTGAACGAACACGAAGAAGGCCATGTCCGTGTTCGTTCGTTAAGGAAAATAACATGTTCGTGAACTGTTCACGAACACATACCGAATATAAGTTTATGTTCGTGTTCGTTCGTTAAGGAAATTCAGTTGTTCACGAACAGTTCGTGAACACTGGTTTCGAACACAAACGAACGCAAGCAAATTAAAATGAACGCAAACCCTTAACTGGAAAATAAAAAAAAAAATAAAAACATTGTTATCCTTAAACACTGAATATAAGTAGTTAAATACAACTTTCAAATGATAAATCAAAACACAAGAAATCTACCACACCACCAAATGATGAATCAAGTTCAACTAACTTAGACATAATTATTCTAAAAAATGTCTTAGAATGTCCAAATCTTAGCTAACTTAGAAAAAAATAGAGTTTTAAGTTTCAGTATGTTTAAATAAAAGGTTTATTACTTATTATTTTTTTAATATAATCAAACGAACACGAACGAACGTAACCGAACATATTACCGAACGTTCACGAACACAGTCGAACGAACGAGACCTGTGTTCGTGTTCGTTCGCTAAGCTAACCGAACAAAATTTTTTGTTCGTGTTCGTTCGTTAAGCTAATCGAACGAACATAAACGAACTTCCCGCGAACAATTCACGAACTGTTTGCTGAACGTTCGGTTCGTTTACAGCCCTAAGAATTACTATGAGACTAGAAAGAGGTACCACGGGACTATGCGCTATTGGGTATGTTAATCTTATGGACTTATGCGTTATGGATACAATTAAAATATGGCCACATCTAAAAGCTTTTCTTCCTTGTGTGTGTGTTTGTATGTATATATAAAAATAAGTAAAAATATATGTATGGTTTAAATTTGAATTTTGAATCAAATCGAATTGTAAATTATAAATTCGTATTCAATTTGAAATCGATTATTGAACTCGAATTCGATTTTTTTTTTTAAAACCAAATTCGAACCTTAATAATCAAATTTATCAAATCCGGTTTCAATACCGAACACCCCTTGAGGGGAGGACCATAAAGTGTAGACACGGTGATGAATTATTGTGTCCCAAATATTGGCTGCTAGTACCGCTGTGTATGATAATAATGTTGTGAAATATCGATAATCCATTTATGTAAACAACATATATTGTATATTAATATTAAAAAAAGTTATTTAAGGGTTACCCATGAGCTAGCACAGTTGTAAAGAAGTACCATCAATGATGTAGTGTGGCTCACCGGTGTTCATATGTATTCAATTGATGGACAGTTGCTGCAAGATTTAATTGGTGTTAATATAAGAATTATTTACAGCTTTCAGTTGATAAAAGTTAATGTAACATTAAATTGTCTACAACTTACATCGAGTACAAATACTAAATACTTCACATTGAATATACAGCGGGATCGTAGGAGGGTGCTGACGAAGATGTATTTATTTTACATCATATAGCGATGGGTTACTATAGACCATGCAAGATTTAATCTAAATAACGGTAAAAATAAACAATCAACACGATTAAATAAACATGACTAGAATTTAAAGTTAACTTAAACAATAACAAGGTAAATAAAAAAATTGTTACCTTGTATATTGAAGGGTTAATATAGATCATGTAGGCTTTAATCTTTTTGAACGAGTGTAGGCTTTAATCTAAACGGTGATGAAAATAGGTAAGCAACACGATTAAGTAAACATGTCTAGAGTTAAAAGTTAGCTTTAACAGTAAATAGTTTATTTTACTTATAATAAGTAAAATTAAAAAAAAAAAAAAAGAATTAAGCTTATAAAAAAGATAATAGAACAAATATTTGTTACAAATATAAAAAAAAACCTAACTTTATTAAACTTCAAGGCCCGTATAGTGATTCTCTTAAAGTTCTGGAGGTCAAAACATAAATCGTTTATAGAAAAAGAATTATTATTGAATATAAATCTATTAAAATTCAGGGGTATAGATATAAACCATATATAACAAAAGAATTATTAGAGTTCATGGGTCATATATAACTCTATCAAAGTTCAAAGTTATAAACATAAATTAATTAAAAAAACAATATAATATTATAACCTATAAATTATAGTAACCAATCAAGAATTTCAACTGTTTACAATTGGATTTGTTGTTATATATAACTAATTAAAAAAATATTATGATATTATAACCTATAAATTATAGTAACCAATCAAAAATTTCTAACTGTTAACAATTGGATTTGTTGTTACATATAATTTGTTCTCCCACTAGGCATATATAGAGTTACATATAGCGTAAAAGTTATCGCAAATCGACTGGTTTGATGATGCTAACCGGTTCACCATTAATCTAATTTGCAACCCAAATCTTTTTACGAACAACTTTAATGATTAAAAAAATCCTTTACATATAAACATCTTCAAAATTCATTTGTGTTTGTTCTTTAAAGTTTTGATACCATTGTTGATGAAGAAGGTCTGGTTTGTGATTTTCATGGTATATTCTTTTTATCGAGATGGGATCAAATACAAACCTTAATATGTGTAAAAACTATAAGAACTAACCAGTATTAGACATGTGTCCTTCATTACCTTTCAAAAAAAGACATGTGTCCTTCATTAAAAAAAAAACTAGACAAAGGTATTTTAGACTTTATCACTCTATTTTTTGAATTTAATTAATTCCAAATTTTAATTATCCCCTATATTCATGCACTATTTCAAATCAAAATTTGAAAATTTCCAACAACAGGCACTTTGTAAATCAGCACAATCTTCACAAATCGCAACAATAGGCACTTTGTTAATCAGCACAATCTCCGCCAACAACAGGCAATTTGTTAATCAGCACTTTGTAACAAATTATTACAACTATATGATTGTTTTAAACTAAGATAAAAGTCAATAAAGATAAGTACCAAGAATTCAAATAAAGAAATAAACAGATAAACTAAAATAAAAACTTGAAATTAATTTTCCATTACGTAGTTAGCATGTGTATTTACATAAATTTAGTTTCCCGTTGTGCTTGTTTTTCAAGTGCAGCAAAAAACAAATTTAATTCCCTGTTGTGCTTGTTTTTCAAGTGTTGCTAAAACATGTGCTACTTATTTTTTTCAATATGTTTTTAATGTGTTGTTTACACATGTGCTGGTATGTTTCTAAAGTTCTGTTAGCACATGTGCTGATATGTTTTTAAAGTGTTGTTAGCATATATGTGCTGGTATGTTTTTAAAGTGTTGTTAATACACGTGTTGGTTAGTTTTCAAAGTGCTGATTCAAATAACCTTCAAGCAGGATAAAATCTTATGAGAAGAATATTTAACAAATTTTATGAAATATCTCGATGGGCAATTATATTGTAATTAATACATAATCAGCACATTATCAGCACAATTATAAAACAACTTTTGGTAACTTTTTTAAAAGTTACTTTTATAAATAAAAAAAAAGTTAAATGCCATTTTAGTCCCTGTGGTTTGGGTCATTTTGCCAGTTTAGTCCAAAGATTTCATTTTTAACCTGTGGGTCCAAAAAGGTTTCATGGTTGCCATTTTAGTCCACTAGGTTAACTTCATCCATTTTTTCTGTTAACGAGAAGGCCAATTCGGTCATTTTATATGGCTGAATTGCCCTTGTAGTTAACAAAATTGCATACAAAATGACCAAATTGGCCTTCTCGTTAACAGAAAAAATGGATGAAGTTAACCAAGTGGACTAAAATGGCAACTGTGAAACCTTTTTGGACCCACAGGTTAAAAATGAAACCTTTGGACTAAACTGGCAAAATGGCCCAAACCACAGGGACTAAAATGGCATTTAACTCTAAAAAAATATAGCAATATGGTACTCATATTAAAGATAAAAAATACTTGATTTTATGGTATATTTAAAAAAAATAATAATAAAGTATATAAAAGTTATTTTAGTTTAAAAAACCTTGGTGGAATTTGTATTTAATTGAAAATGGTCAAATGACTAGCAATTTTACATAATTACCCCGATCTTATTAGTAGTAATTTTTAATTATAAGGGTTTTATTTATAATCAAACCTAACCCTTGATTTAAACTATCAATGGTTCAGATCTTTTATTACAGTTCTTACAGTTAGCACGATTTGTACAGGATCTCAACCCAACCTTAAGAAAAGAAAAGAAAAAGCTTCCAGGGGGAACCCAAACGGACAAAACAAATAAGCCCAAAACAAACAATCCACCTAAATATCAAGCCCAACCCATGCACCAAAATGCCTAAGCCAAACCATGTGACTATGTGAGCCCAGTTGTAAATTGCAAGCTTATGTTTTGATAATATATAGCTTAATGCCTTAATAAACTGCTTTTGTTTTGTTTTTTTTTTCATGCAAGCTTATGTTTTGATAATTTATAGCTTAATAAACTGCTTTTTTTTTTTTTTATTTTTTTCATGCAAGCTTAGGACCCCAAATGTTGCGACGGGGCAACAACAAAAAAAAAATACACTGAAACACGCACGTAGCATATACGAGTCTAACCGAAGAAAAGGAAAGTTACACAAAAAGCATGATCAACAAAGCACAATGTACAATTACATAAAGCATAAACTTGTATGTAAAAAAATTGAATAGTAATATTGTCGAAAAACTTAACGTCTATATTAAAAGCGAAAAGGCTAAAAGCGTATAGTATATTATATATAGTAAAAGAGTAAAAAAAACTGATACTTGAAAAAAAGGAAAAAGAAAAGAAAATCACCATAGTCACTCGCCTAAAAAAAATCAACCTTGAGTCACTTACATGTGATTCAAAACCTAAAAAAAAAAAACTTAACCTCGCATTATGTCACCCCCCATTTTCCATATGATTTCAATAAGGGGTGTAAAGTGTAAAGCAGTATGGTCACGAAGTTTTTCTTAATAAAATCAGTATAATCAAAAGTCGTATAGTAACGAAGCAGTAATAATGTGACACTTTTTTTTGAATAACTATTACATCAAAATCTTTTTTGGTAATGCCAAATCTAGAAAACAAAAGAACTAATCTTTTTTGGTACCTCACTGACCGACTAGCGCCTAGCGCTTTTTACGACCTTGTTTTTACAATCAAAGTGTAATAATGTCAAGTAACAAAAATTGATGAAATTCTTGTAATTTAACATCGAGGACCAGCTGAAGGATTTTGGACTAGAAAGTAGAAACCTCCCTTGGGGCCCATTGAGACGTATCAACCATATGCAGTGGGCCCACTAACTTTTAATGGAGCAAAAGTTGTGGCCTGTTTAAATTGGAGTCCTTTTTAGCTCTAATTCTTCGATGTGCTCCGTGTTATAGTGAATGAGTCAATAACAAAATATGGTTGAATTAAGGCATGTGTAGTAGTAATAAAGCCCTTTAGTAGGCGTTATGCGACAAGTGACGGAAAAACGCAAGAGAGGGCTTTATAGGGTTTTATATCACAAGAGGTTGTAGGGGTAAGGGGGTTATATAACCCCTTCAATTATACATACATATGTATGTAAATATATGTGTGTGAGTGGGGGAGGTTATGCCACGGCGTGATAATTTTCGCAAGGAATCAAAAATCAAACCCTATAACGCCGGCCGTAATGGTGTTGTTGGACACTATAGGGCGCTATACCCCTCTCTAGCGTGATATGCAGCCCCGCTACGGAGAGCCTAATAGACAATGTAATCCTTATTTAGTGCATTGATGTCCATATCTTAACCATATGGAATTTAGTTAAACCCTAGACCTATTAATCCATCAGAGGTGTTTGAATTATAACATGGTTACTTTAGTTTAGGATTACATATTACAACTATGGGTTTATCGTTTAGATTATCCAATGTTGTTTATTGAGTCTCTTTGTGCTAATACATCAACAACAGTTAAATTCAACAAAGAACATGATAAAGTAACTAATACTTTTCTAGTGTTTCTATTCGTACATAGCGTTCACTAAACCCAAACACACTTGAAATCATGTCACTTGTGACATAAACAACCCATGTAACTTATCTATCTCGTGGAATCAAAGAAGTTAACAGGTTGTAAATGAGTTTTAATCAAACTGCAAATGGGTCATAAATAAATGGGTTGTTGGGTTGAACATGTAAGGCCTAAATATTTGAGATTAATGTATCAAATATAAATGATAGGCTATGGGTTGCAAGCTAAGATTTAATTGAGTTGGTTTGTAATTGTATTAGCATTGGGCTATAAAAGTGCTTTTGGGCCTTGTCTAGGCCATGTGGGCCAGGCTCATGGGAAGCCCATATAGGGAATGGGCTATCTAGAGTATTTAAAGTTGTTTTAAGCTCATTTAGAGTAAATTGCCATTTTAGTCCCTGAGTTTTGTTCAAATTTGCTATTTTAGTCCAAATAGTTTTTTTTTTTGCCTCTGGGTCTCTGACTTTTCCCTTTTGTTGCCATTTTGATCACATACACTAACTCCATCCAAAAACTCCATCTTTAACCAGGGGTATTTTGGGGATTTTCATTTTAAATGTTTTCAATTGCCATTTTGATCCAATTCCAAAAAATCAAAAAAATTCCAAAAAATTCTAAAAAATAATAAAAATTCTAAAAAAAATACAAAAAATCCGTTTCGGCACGAACCGTTTCGAACCCGAATCGTTTCGAGCTGAACCGTTTCGACGCGAACCGTTTCGACCCGAACCGTTTCGAGCTGAGACGTTTCGACGCGAACCGTTTCGACCCGTACCGTTTCGACCCGAACCGTTTCGAGCTGAACCGTTTCGACGCGAACCGTTTCGACCCGTACCGTTTGGAGCTAAACCGTTTCGACGCGAACCGTTTCGAGCTGAACCGTTTCGAGCTTCGAGCCGAACCGTTTCGAGCTGAACCGTTTCTAGCTGAACCGTTTCGAACCGAACCGTTTCGAGCTGAACCGTTTCGACGCGAACTGTTTCGACCCGTACCGTTTCGAGCTGAACCGTTTCGACGCGAACCGTTTCGAGCTGAACCGTTTCGAGCGAAACCGTTTCGAGCCGAACCGTTTCGAGCTGAACCGTTTCTAGCTGAACCGTTTCGAACCGAACCGTTTCGAGCTGAACCGTTTCGACGGTACCGGTTCAGCTCGAAACGGTTCGGGTTCGAAACGGTTCGCGCCGAAACGGATTTTTGGATTTTTTAGAATTTTTTTGATTTTTTAGAATTTTTATTATTTTTTAGAATTTTTTGGAACGGTTCAGCTCGAAACGGGTCGGTTCGAAACGGTTCGGTTCGAGACGGTACGGGTCGAAACGGTTCAGCTCGAAACGGTTCGCGTTGAAACGGTTCAGCTCGAAACGGTTCGGGTTCGAAACGGGTCGGTTCGAAACGGTTCGGTTCGAGACGGTACGGGTCGAAACGGTTCAGCTCGAAACGGTTCGCGTTGAAACGGTTCAGCTCGAAACGGTTCGGGTTCGAAACGGTTCAGCTCGAAACGGTTCGGGTTCGAAACGGTTCAGCTAGAAACGGTTCGGTTCGAAACGGTTCAGCTCGAAACGGCTCGCGTCGAAACGGCTCAGCTCGAAACGGCTCAGCTCGAAACGGTTCAGCTCGAAACGGTTTGGGTTTGAAACGTTTCGCGCCGAAATGGATTTTTTGTATTTTTTTAGAATTTTTTAGAATTTTTATTGTTTTTTAGAATTTTTTGGAATTTCTTTTGATTTTTTGGATTTTTTTTGATTTTTTGGAATTGGATCAAAATGGCAATTGAAAACATTTAAAATGAAAATCCCCAAAATACCCCTGGTTAAAGATAGAGTTTTTGGATGGAGTTAGTGTATGTGATCAAAATGGCAACAAAAGGGAAAAGTCAGGGACCCAGAGGCAAAAAAAAAAACTATTTGGACTAAAATGACAAATTTGGACAAAACTCAGGGACTAAAATGACAATTTAATCGCTCATTTATTAGGTTAGCCGTTCAGAATGGGCTATATAGGGAATGGCCCATTCTAGCCGTTTACAGAAAAAGTCATTCCAAAAAGAGAACTCGAGATGGAGAGAATTCCTTGTATCAGACGATTCATAGTTCATATTATAATCTTATGCAAGGTTGAAGTAATTGTTCTTCGTGTTCTTGATCGTTGTAATTGTTTGATTTCGCCAGCCAGTTGTAGTTTGCTTGATATCTTATTTTTTCAGGACTTACAGAACATATTTAACACTTATTTTTTTCCTAAGTTCAAACTGGTTGAGAGGACAATTTGTTTAACTAAACAAGTTAAAGGCAAAAGATCAAATACAAATAATCTTAACATACTAAACATACAAATTGAAGGAAAACCCAAAAAGACAAGGTGGCATTTTTGTAATTACCACCAACTATCAAAGTTACAACCAAAAATACCTAAAAAAACACAATTTTTTTTTAATATTTTTTATTAAAAAAATCGCTACATTTCGTTAGCAAAAAAAAAAAAAAAAAAAAAAAATTTTTTTGGCTGCTACTAAAAGTAGCGATTTTTTAATAAAAAATGTTAAAAAAATAAAATAAAATAATTTGTGTGTGTTTTTTTTTAATTTTTTTTAGATTTTTTTAGGTTTTTTGGGGGGTTTAGTTTTTAGCATTTTAGCTTGGGTGGGGGGGGGGTTAGGTTTTTTTTAGGGTTTTGGGCGTGGGGGGGGGGGTTATGTTTTTTTAGGTTTTTTTTTGGGGGGGGGGGGGTTAGGTTTTTTTTTAGGTTTTTGGGGGGTGGGGGGGGGGGGGTAGGTTTTTTTTAGGTTTTTGGGGGTGGGGGTGGGGGGTTTAGGTTTTTTTTTGGGGTGGGGGGAGTGGTTAGGTTTTTTTAGGTATATTTGTAGAGTAACTTTGATAGTTATTGATAATTACAAAAATGCCACCTTGTCTTTTTGAGTTTTCCTTCAATTTGTATGTTTAGTATGTTAAGATTATTTGTACAAGAACTTTACCCACAAGTTAAATTGGTCAATTTAAACCATTTATTTAACCAGTTAATTATTGTCTCTCAGATGAACTATATTTGAGGTAATGTAATGTAATGAATGAATTGCTACATCATTAAAATTATTCCACACGTCATTATTATATTTTATTTTATTAATATTAAAACACAATTTAAGTGTTATATGAAAGTTTTTGGTTTTCAGCTTTCACAACTAATTTTTGGTTTTCCACTTTATCACCAAGAAAGTTTTGTCTTTTAGTGGAATCTAAGTTTTTTCTAATATTCATTTTCACCCCGCATACTATATATAATACAAACGTATAACCCGTTTAATTTTCTAATAATTTCATATTTATGCAACAACTTTCGTTTGTTAACTAAAAAAATAGAATGAGCGAGAGTGTGTTTATTTATTTTTTAACGTTATTGTGTAGATTTTTTTAAACAAAATTGTGTTCAAAATCGGGTATTTTTTGTATCATAGGCATTAGGAAGTGACATTACCGTTGCAGTGACGTGACGAACCCAACCACCAATCAGCGAATAACATTGTTGCCAGTACGAGATCTGTGTTCGCTTTTATGTTTTTCAACAAGTCAAACTGATAATGACTTGCGTGGGGAAAAACGACTACACTCTCGCCATGAAGCGCTGAAAAAAAAACTTAGTTAACGTTAACACATGTTGTACATTATTACTTTTTACATCTAATGTTACAAATACATTTTAATATTTTTCGAATGACAAACTAATTTACTCCTCTTAAATATAAATATGCATATACTTTGAAAGATTTGATCTCAACTTTATGAACAAAAGAGAGAAATTACTCACATTGACATAAATGAATTTTAATGATACATATAACTATTTTTTTTTGAACGACAAATTTGGATCACTGACGGACCACTGAAGTATAATCGTGCCATCAGCAGAATCATCTGATCATATCCATCTCCACTAGGCAATAATGCCTATACACCAATTCAGGAGGAAACCCAATAAATCTGGGAAAACCCCCTTTGTGGGAATCGAACCCATGACCTAATGGCCATAAGACTTATCTCACCCCTAAGATACCACTAGGCTATAATGCCATGGGTACATATAACTATTTAGTTACTCAAATTATGCATGACATAATTATACAAAATAAAATATCAGTTAGTATTTTTTTAGTTTAATAATATCATACACGATTGATAACTATGTACTTATTTTCTCATAAAAATCTGAATTTGAAAGTTTGTAATCCATACTTCAAAAAAAAAAAAAAAAAAAAAAAAAATTAACTCGTTTTATGCATCATGATTCCTATGAGTCTAAATTATTTTTTTCGTTTTTCTTAGTTCTATCTCTTTGTATTATATTTCTTAATTAATAAAAATTAATTAAAAATCAATAGTTATATGTATCATTAAAATAGTTGAATCCATATTTGTAAAAAAAAATGGATACTTGCGTCCCTTGGGTTTCCAATTCGTTTAAGTTTGCGTTCTTCTCTGAAGTCCCCGTTAGTTTGACTATTAGGTCAAACGTTATTATGGTAATCTCACAACTTTAACACATTAAACCCTCTTGTTTAAAACTCATAACACTTTGCGTCCTTCTGCACCACTACTACTACCTAACACTTCTAGCATTCACTCTCAAATTCAAAACCAAATAATTTATTAATTCTTTAACACCATGATTAGCCCGCCCTAGATTCCTTCCCACGTTCAAATGAACTAAGAACCCCAACTGTTCAAAGTTACAGGTTATCTTCCAAAGGACGGTGGAACTATTTCTGATATCTATGTTTTAAACCGGATTTGGACGGAGTTTGGGGCTTGACTGGGGTTGCAAAATATATCAAAGTTTGGTGATTTGTGTGTAAAACATAAGAAATTTTGGTATATCAAGTTGTTGCGATTGTACAGTTTTGCTTAAGAAGAAGATTAGGTATAGTAATAATAATAAGGATCAAGGGTAAAATAGACTCTTCACATTAAGGATGAGGGGTAAAATAGACTTTTCACCATTTTTCAAACGATCAAACTGACGGCAACAAATTTTAGGGTCCCAGAGTGTAGCGTTTTTCAAACCGCATGTACGCAAGTTTCTGTTTTTTTGCAAATATGGACTAAAGTTGATTTTTGCTTCATACCATAGGGACGCTCATTGCCCTTTACAAAATAATATCTCATAAAATTAAATCAAGTAAAATCTATTATATATAATAAATGAAAGTGATTAGGGCCACGTGTCACTTAATTAGGGCATCTTCAGTTCTGTTTTCCCGCCCAACAGTACCACACTTCCATCCCTTTTATACTCCCTCCGTCTCCTTTTTTCCTTTTCAAAACCCTAGATCTGAATCTTCTTCTCCTTCTCTTTCTCCTGTGCTCTTCTCCCTTCTTAATCAAAGATTAAACCAAATCATCTCATCATGAATCATTCAGCCTTTGTAATCTTCATGTCTGATTATACCATGAAGAGGTAATATCTGGCTTTTGTAGTTTTCATCCCGAGCTATAGTTGGGAAGATTCTTTCATCTTCTTCGTCGGCAAGGTTCTTCCATTTGAGGTTTGATTTGTATGTTTATAGATCTGTGTTGATTTCTTCTTATTTTCATACAAAGTTTTAATTAAACCCTAATTTCTACTACTAATCTCATCATATGGTTCCAGGGTTATTGTCATCGATGGTCATCAAAGTTGAGATCCGCTTACCTGCGGATAGATTTCCGCCATGAACTGGTATGTTTGAATATGTTCAGAAACTAAGGGTTTTTTTCTTAGCGCTGATGATATGAGTACAACATCTGTTGATTATTGTTCTTTGAATATGTTCACCGATTATTCTTTTTGAAACTAGGGTTTCATTTGCTTGAGATTTGAATCTTCCGATTGTTGAAGCCTTTGAAGCTGATCCTTTTAAATTTCCAGTTCCCGAGGTATTATCTGTTTGTAACAACAGTGGTTCAACATCTACAGTGGATTCAACATCTAGAGTGGATTCAACATCAGGTGTTTGGTTAATTTTTGGTCAGGTTTCCTGTTCAGTTTTGATGTTCACTTATCTAATTTTCATTTTATTTTTAGGCTTCTATATGATTTTGAGGTTGATTGATTGGTCACTTGCTATTGTTGTTTGATGTTGTTTGCTATTATTGTTTGATATTGTTTGCTATTGTTTGATGTTGTTTGCTATTATTGTTTGATGTTGTTTGCTTTTGTTGTTTGATGTTGTTTGCTATTATTGTTTGATGTTGTTTGCTATTGTTGTTTGCTATTATTGTTTGATGTTGTTTGCTATTGTTGTCAAGTAAGGTAAAAATGGCCATTCTAATTACCTGAATATTGCGTATGATATCCTTTTAATTTTAATCGCCCAACAAGTTTTTTGGTTTGTTTCTTTCATATTTCATTATGATTTGTATGCTTTTAGGGTTTGATTTTATATTGGTCATCACATTAATGGTGAGTACTCAAGAATATTGGATGGTTTACTTAGTTTTATTTTGGGTATTTATGGATGATTTCATCCATTTCTTTAGATAGTTCATGATTGAAGATGTAGTTGAAGGGATCATTTGAGTGAAATGAATGTTGATTTATCAGAAGATGCAGTTGAATGTATCTTAAATAAGGTAATAATTGCATTACATCCCTGTTGAAAAATAGAATTGATAAATTTAGGGAAAGTGAGGTTGAAAGATGTTAACCCAATAGTGGAGATCTCATTCTACAGTTTCGATAAATTAAGGGTATTCTCATGTAATTCTTCCTAAATGCTTCCAATGAAGCGGCACTCTGGATATCTGTTGTCTTCAAACATCTATTATCTATTCTATCTATTATATATAATAAATGAAAGTTATTTGGGCCACATGGACCAAATAACTTTCATTTATTATATATAATAGATAGAATAGATAATAGATGTTTGAAGAACAACAGATGTCCAAAGTGCTGATTCTTTGGAAGCATCCAGGAACCCTTATATGAGAATACCCTTAATTTATCGAAGCTGTAGAATGAGATCCTCCACTGTTGGGTTATCATCTTTCAACCTCACTTTCCCTAAATTTATCAATTCTATTTTTCAACAGGGATGTAATGCAATTATTCCTCTCAATCAAATAGACTGACCCTTGCTTCCTCTCAAAGTGTTATGGAATGGTTATAACAGCTGATCATGCTAAGGACTGTTATAACTAACCACTGCTCCTTATAAAGACTGATGGACTTAAAGACTGATGAGGCCTATCCACTGTTGAAGACAAATCCCTGTTAAAGTTCCATGTGCTAAGGACTGTTATATCTAACCACTGCTCCTTATATAATCATTGTTCCAGTATCATTGTTCCAACATCGTCGTTTCAATGAAGCTTCCCATCACACACCAACCTTTCAATATCGATGTTGCAGTATAATTGTTGCAACATCGTGAAAAGTTGCATGTGCTACCTTCTTTGATGGGAAAGTTGCAACTTGAATGGACGATATGTATCTCTCCCTCAAATCTCTTCTTCTCAATACTCGGCATTTGTTCATAAAGGATAAGAGAGCTCTCTCTGACCCATTTTCAGAAAAAATTTTGGTGATATGTGGTTTGCCTTGATAATGGTATGTGTTTTTGTTTTTGATTTTTACTGAAGTTTTGTTATCTGAGTTGTGACTAAATGATGATTGTGAATGATCTGCTGCAGATGATGATGACGATTGTTCTACGGTTGTTTCCAGTATCATTGTTCCAACATCGTTTAAGGTATGTGTTTTTTGCTACTCCAATTTTGAATTTTTGAGTTTTTTATTTTGAAGTGATATACTCTAATTCTCGCTTTATATTTCAGTCTAATCACAGTTGTTTGAAATTCATACAATCTGCTGCGGGTTATTATAGGTTTGTATTAAAAGAAGCATAAAGTTAAATTAAACACAAAGAAAGATTTTTAAATCTACATTTAAAATAATTTTTGCTAGTGACTAAATGATGATTATATATGACTCTGGGCAGATGATGATGATGTAGAAGCCGCGGTAGTTCCTACTAAACGCAAGAAAGCATCTGCTATTGCTGTAAGATAAGATTTTATCTTACTAGAGTAATGGTCTTTCCTGCCTTTTTCGTATTAAAAGAAGCATAAAGTTTAGTTTAAAGCAATTATTTATGAACAAAGTTAAGGATTAAGTATATGAGGATAGGGCTACTCTTCAACAGCTGAAGAAGTATTTTCATGTACTGCATCTTGGTCTGTTCACGAGAGATCAGGTTTCTATAAATCCTGATGTTGATGCATTGAGTACTTCCGTGGAGTTCATGGCGATTGTCGAAGATATACATTGATAGAGTTTAAAGCTAAAAGCACTAAATTTTAAGCTAAAAGCACTAAATTTTTGCTGTTAGGTTCGTAAATTTCTTGGTGTTGTTCTTAGATTTTAAATTTTTGCTATTAGATTCGTAAATTTCTTAGTTTCGTTTTTTTTAATTCTATGTAATTTTGTAAAGAAGTACAATAACAAACAGTGGTTTGAACATTTGTTTGCATTTTGGTCAATAGTTAATGGAAACCCATGTTAGGTTGAACAGTGTTTTTAAGAGGAAAACAGTGTGAGAAGACAGTAGATCTTATTAAGTTAAACATCTGTTCAGGGTTAAACAGATGTTTGGCCTTTTATATCAGAGGTTTGGACTTAAACAATTTTTTGACCTTAAACAGATGTTTGGCCATAAACAGATGTTTGACCTTAAACAGATGTTTGGCTATAAACAGATATTTGGCCTTAAACCAAACATCTGTTTAAGGTCAACATCTATTTGACTATTGGCCAACATTTGATTGACTTTTGGTCAACATCTGTTTGAATTTTGGTCAACATCTTATTTTGTAAAGAAGTACAAAAACAAACATTTTTACAACATCTTATTTTGTAAAGAAGTACAAAAACAAACATTTTTACAAAATCCCAAATCACCCTATCATTTAAGTGAATTGAAGTAAAAGTGGAAATAATATTATTCATGTGGTCCCGTTGTGCTTTTGTTTGACCTCTAATATGGGTTCATGATCTAATCCGGTGATTTGAAGACATTGTGGTTTCATGTTTATACTAATAAATAAAAATCAAGTACACTTGGATGATTATTAAGCTCCTCATTTTGATTGTCCGGGTATAGTATTCTTGAAATTGGTCTTTTTTTTTTCAAACAGATGTTTATGGGCAAACATTTGTTTAAGCTCGAACATTTGTTTAAGGCCAAACATCTGTTTATAGCCAAATTTCTGTTTACGGGCAAACATCTATTTATGGTCAAACTTCTGTTTAAGTCCAGACAACTGATATATAAGGCGAAACATCTGTTTAAGCCCCAACATCTGTTTAAAAGCCTGTTACAACCACTGTGTTGGTTGAAACATTTGATTGTTAAAAGTTATCCACTGCTGAAATACAACCTCTGTTTCTTCAATCTTTGTGTTGACCACTGTCTGACCAAACATCAGTGTTTAAAAAACTGTTAGGTATCCACTGATAGGAAAAAATAGCCACTGCTCACTTTTTTATTGTTGACATCCATTGATATTGACCATCAGCGGTTTTCCTAAAAAACAGCCACTGCTCACATTTTTATTATTGATGGTGTTAATTAGTGATAGATTGAAATTATCAAATAAAAACTAGAATTACAATGAAATTACCATTTTATCTAATCGTTACATTCCAATGAGATATGAATTCCCCCAACATTGTTTTCGTGATAAAATTTAAAAATAAAAAAAAAATCTTGATGACTATTTGTTGCAAATCAAATCAATAGTTAATGCTAATTTCTTGAGCTTTGGACATTTAAAATATGCAAAATGTGAATTTCAAACTGACAGTTATTATTTCTTAATTAAAGTTAAAATAAAAATTAGAAAAGTCATCATGACAATTTCTTTCAAATCAGATCAGTAATTACTGATAATATCAGTAATTTTGAAATTCAAAATATGCAAAATGGTAATTTAAAATTGACGTTCTCTCTTTTTTTTTCCTACTTTGCATTTCATTTCTAATATTTAATTAGTTTAATAAAGCAGGATATAAGGATATACACTACTTACCTTTCAGTTCCCAATAAACATCATGACAATTGCTTTCAAATCAGATCAATAATTACTGATAATATCAGTAATTTTGAATTTCAAAATTCAAACCATATATTCTTATCCTATAAATAAGATATAATTATCTGGTTTCACATTCAAATCTCGCTCGCTCATATATGTGGGCGTATCTCTCTCTCTCAAATGCATCTTTCTCGTGATTCAGCCGCTAATCTCCGATTACACTTCTTTGTTCGAATGTTTGTTGATTATGTTTACATGTTATCATTCCAGTATCATTGTTCCAACATCGTCGTTTCAATGAAGCTTCCCATCACACATCAACCTTTCAATATCGATGTTGTCTTGCATTGGTATTGTATTCGCGAATTGTCGAGTGAAGATTAAATTTGACTTTGCGAAATGTTTATGTGAAATTATGCCTTATCTAGGTTAGAGTTTACATGTTCTTGGTAACGAAGTGCATTGTGGTCCGTCACTCACGACGTTGATAGCTCTTGGCACCTAAGCCTCGTGACACTAAATTTGTTAATCATATTTGCAATTGAATCTAATCTAAAACGTGTAGAAACCCTAGGACTTCAATCATCGAACCGGGTGTGAACCTTGTTTTCTTTATTTTGTTTAAACAATCGATTTCATCTTTTGCAATTGTTAATCATTAGTAGTTATCAACCCAATTACTTTAGTAATTTTAATTCACATCTTTTCAATCAAACAAAAATACACAAAAACAAGATATCAAGCTTTATAATTGTAACACCTTTTGAGAATTCATTCAAATCCATTTGCAAACCACATACTCTTCGTGGTTCGACCCCTTGCTACCACTAGCTAATTGTTAAGGGTAATTAGGGTTATAAATATTATCTTTAACCGGAGCGCGACACTCCGATCAAATTTTGGCGCCGTTGTCGGGGAGTGCGTGCGCTTTGTGTTTGGATTATTGTTTGAATTTTTGTGATTAACTGTTTAATTTGCATAGTTCTTTTCTTGTACTTTGTCTTTTTCCTTGTTACGCGGGGTGTGTTACTTGTGCAGATTACAGGTAGTGCATGCATACGCGGAACTCCGGGAGGACTTCACCGTTAGTCTACGAACCGGAAATCGAAAGAGTTGCAAGAAGGAATTTAGCAAGCCGATTGGAAGCAACACTTGCTTCTAATCAAACCAATCAAACGCCACAGTTCACACCGACCATTGAAACCGATTCAATGGCAAACCAAAACTCAAACCAAAACCTCAACCAAAACCAAAACCCGAACCAATTCCAATACCGAAGCAACTTCAATCCCGCCCAAAATGTTCAACCTATACCACAAGAGAGACCGGGTGGTAATAACAACATCGGACCACCCACACCACCTTTCCAAAACCAAAATCCTAACAACACCCAAAGAACACCCCAACAATAAAACCTTCATCGACAAAACTCCTTATCTATCAATCTAGATGACCGGAATGTCAATTCCGATCGTCGAGGCAATCGAGATCGTGGTAATCCCGCGAATGAAGACCCATTCTTTAACATTGACGATTTGAGGAACGCCATCCCCGATGATGAGCCGCTTAGTGTTCCCGGTTATCAATCGGCGGAGCATGTGAGTGTTCATACGGAAAATTCGGACGATGGGGGATATTATGATGATCGGGCTAATGATGACGAAGATTGTGGGTATGTGAATTATGGCAACGTCTACAATGCAAGAGGCTTTGAAGACGATGAGTTTGGCTACCAAAACGCCAACTTTGTGGGGGAATGATAACTACGGGTATGGGGATAGGAGAAATGACGGTTACGAAAATAACCGCCAACAACGAAACAATTACCAAAGGAACCGGAATGATGGGTTTTACAACAACAACAACAACAATGCTAACCCTAACTGGATTCCTCGTTTCGTGGGAGGGGGTAATCAAAGGGGTAACCAAGGTGGAAACCGAAGAGGTGATAGGGGAGGTGATAGAAGGGATAATCGGAGGCCGATGGATCAAGAAGTTAGCGGTCCGCATCGTCGTTAACAACCTCCACGGGGAGTAAATGACCGTTTTAGGCCAGTGGTCACCGACAATGACTCTCCAATAGTTCGTGAAAGGAGAATGTTCGACTGCAAGCCCCATTATATCAATATACTTCCCCACTTCAATGGGAGGTCTAATGATGAACCGTACAAGCATTTGGTGGAGTTTTCCTCCATTTGTAACACTATCGGGGGGGGGGGGGGCATAACTTTGCATTGCATTGGAGGAGGTCAAGCTTCGATTATTCTAGTTTTCGCTAAAAGACAAAGCGAAGCAATGGTTTCTTACACTTCCGACGAATAGTATTCGGACATGGGGTGAGATGCAACAAGTTTTTCTTGATGAATACTATTCGATGGCGAAGACCGATGATGCTAGAGACGAAATTAGGTCTTTCCGCCAACTATCAAGCGAACCGTTGCACGAAGCATTTACAAGGTACAAAGAGTTGATTCGAAAATGCCCACATCACAAAATAGAGAAGTGGGAATTGGTTAAGTGTTTTGTATGGGGTTTGGATGATATGACATGGAATCGCCTCGAATCGACGAGCAATGGAACCCTATTGAGCAATCATGAAGATGATGATTGGGAATTCCTCGAGCGGATTAGCAAGCGGTCTAAAGAAAAGGAATCGGCCGATAGAGCCAAGAAACATCCCGTCTCCCGGTCACTTCCCGATCTTGATTCTAAGGATCGAATCTCTACTTTAGAGCGGGAGATAACTCGTATGAAAAAGAAGGAGGTGAATGCGGTTCAATTCGCAGTGTGTGAAGAGTGTGGAGATATCGGCCATAGAACCGAGCAATGTCCAACGGGGTTGAGTGATTACACCGAGGAGGTAAATCAAGTGTATGGGGATCGAAATCAATACGACATGAATTCCAACACTTACCATCCGGGTTTGAGAAACCACCCTAACTTCCGGTATGGTAATGCGTCGAATCAAATGAACCCGAATTTTCAATCGGGTAATCAAGGTGGTTCATCGTATAACAATCGTCAAGGTGGTAACCAAGGGGGTTACCAAAGGAATTACAATTAAGGGGGTAACCAAGGGTAGCAAAGCCGAGAAGGCAATTATCAACGGGGTTACAACCAAAGTGGAAATGGGGGTAGTGCTTCAAACTCCCAAGGTGATGACTCGATAAATTCGAAATTTGATGCCATCAGGAATGCTGTGAGTAATGTAACACCCTTGCTTTAATTAATACTATACTTTATATAAATTTCGTTAAAAATACGTGTTTATACGATTGCACGTAGTATGACAATACGAGTTTACTAAAACTTTTACAAATTTAAAAGTTAATAAACAACTTAATGTAATTGAATTCGTCGTTTAAAAGATATGACGAAACGTCGCGTGGAAGCTTTTAACTTTATCGTGTTCGGTTCTTCTTCGAGCTTGATCTTCATCCGGGCACTCTTGGCAATCACCTATGATCAAAACCAACTTAAAAGTTAGTTTTGATAGTTAAATAACAAGTTTAAACAAGTTATATGGGTCAAACAAACAAAATTAAACATTTTTCAAGTTCAGGGGGGGCTAGGCGTCACGCCTAGGGGCTAGACGCCCCAACTAGCCCCCTTTTTGGCAGACTGTTCATATTATGTTGCTGTACATACCCGATTCTTTTCCTACGCGTCCATAATTTAATTCTCCATCTAATGGAGTTAAAATCCAACATCCAACATAATAAAATTTCAGACTTTTAACTCTTCGGCTTATTACCCTTTTTACCAACTTTTTACCCGTTCGTGATTTCATCTAACAAACTTGTTTGTGGCCCTTGTTTCTTTTGTAAACAAAAATTATTATGATTATTTCCTATTGTACAAGGTTCAAATCACGGGTTATTACACATTCTTAACCCGTTTCGCTAATACTTCTATTTTGACCCGTTAATGGTATTTACGCATTTTAGTCTAGAACTTGTGCTTTTCTTTTGATACTACAAAATTTCCATGTCTAATTAACTACAAATATTCTATCACAACTATTTTGTGGTGGATTTAACATATGAACCCCTTTTTCCCAATTTTACCCATCGGTTGGTCATTTTTCGCAATTGACTATTTCTAGGTGTTCGACCCACAAATGTTTTTGCCTAGAACTTTTATACACATCTAAGGGTTACAAACTCATAATATAAGTTTCTAAACAACCTCTAAGGGTCGTTTACACTGTTTACCTATTAAGGGCTCTTTGGTCACATTTAATCCTTCATTTTTGAAATGAAGGATTTCAGCTAGATATTTGACCTTCTTTGCACTTTTAACTATAAGTCCACATATGCGTACCTGGCTCGGGTCATAACATTGACCCGTTTACATACCTCTTGCTTTAAATTTTCTAATTAAAGCAACGCAACACATGTTATTACCTGTAATCACAAAACTCAACAAGTAGTCGTCAATTATTAATGTCAAATGGTATTAACATACCATTTGACCCGTTTAGTCGACATGACCATTTATCAACGTATGATGGTATATTAATTTCATCATGCTCCTTGAACCAATTCCGATTCGCGCCGTGAGTTTTACTACATAAAAGACATTTTCTTAATGTGTCCGACCCGTTATAACTTTTACCAAATGGTGTCTTTATTTTCTTTTGTTTTCACTATTATTTTAGCTAATAGTTTGACCCGTTTGGTTGTCGAGTGAATTCCATCACCTCATTCATATACCAACTCAACCATTTTCGCTATATCACTTTAAACATATTTTAACTAAGCTTGTCTGTATAAATGTAACGAGACGACAAGTCGCGTACCTTTAAAGCGTTCCCTTCAAGCGCTTGTCCACTCCGGTTTGTCCGCTTGAAAACTCGACTCCTTTGTCTATAGAGTTCAATCAACGATGTGTTTAGAGCTCCATTCATGATGTATACCGCATATTTCACAATGTCATTCGAATATGCGTTTTTATTCGAAACTTAACATATTAGCTTTCTCTTAGGCGTTTTAACAAACACCTTATAGGCAGAAATTTACATGATTCATTATCAAGTTCATAACTTGTCATATAGCCAAATTTAACATCAATCGGTCTATTTTATATAAAGGTTAACATCAATAAATCAGAAATCGCTTCATAAATATCAAATTACACTAGAACAACATTTGAAATCCTAGTGTTCATCAAATTCTACATAACCCACTAATCACCTACAATGGTGTTCACGGATTTTTCTAAAATTTCACATGATTTCAACTTGTATTTGTCTAGGGTTTGTCCCTAGACACTATGTTGTTCCTAATTCATCATAAAACAAACATGCAACCATGAATTTCAGATTTTCCCAATTTCATGAGAATTTCAAGTTGAGAGTTTTCATCAAATTTTACATACCTTGTAATCCTCTTGTGATGAGGATCAATAATCCATGCTCGATTTTTGATTTTAACTTGGTTTGAGCCTTCAATTTGTGAGATTAGTGAGTTGTTAGGGTATTGAGAGTGGGGGTCGCCCTCCTCCTCCTGTTGATCGAACCAGCACCTAAATAGTGTGTTTGGTTTTATTTTTTATTTTTTTAAACTTAATAATATAAGTTTAGATTTTAACAACATAGGCCCCTCTACTTTTATTTAGTTTATAACTTGATATTTTGTTCTTTCATGTAATAACAAGACTTGTACTAGGTTATTTATTACCTAGTTACTTTATCTTGTTCTCAACCCGTTTTATTTTAAGTCCCGTTAAATCTCAGGGCCTTTTATATACTTTGCTTTCTCAAAGTATTTCTCATCCTTTTAATAAATATTAGATTTATTTAATTAAATCCTAAATTTTACCGGGTAAGTTTTACCACTAACTTTATTTTACCCGTCCCGTAGTATTAACAGAGTTTGATTACCAAACCCGTTTTCGGGATGTTACAAGTCTACCCCCCTTAAAGAGGTTTTGTCCCAGAATTCGTAGTTCATTATTGTTAGTATTACCCGAAAAAAATACGGTAATATCTTTTTGGTTACGAAACATCTACGTACCTCATTCGACATAATTTAACTTGAAATAACGTGATTCCGTTATTTCTACTAGTTTAGTTAACTTAGCGATATTCATCGCTTTTATATATTATCGAACTCTTTGTGAATTCGTTACCTTGACCCGTTTAAAGGTCTTTTAGTGAAATCTTTCACTTTTAGCAACTATTTCTTTTGTTTTCAAATTTGTTTATTCGGTTCAGTTACACCGAATCCTCCGCTTACGAGCAAACCAAATTTCTCGATTTGAATTTACTGACCTTCAACGGTCTCACTAACTAGACTTATTAGTCCAGTTACTTTTTACCGCTCGCTTGGTTATAATGCGATTGTACTTCACATTACATTTCTTAACCGTGATCGTGTCGCATCATGTTTAATTTATATATCTACCTTTCATTTTTGAAAAGATCACTTTTCGAATATATCGTCTTGCGCCTATCAGCGTCAAGACTCGAATCTTTCATGCTTACTATTCAAATTCCTATCAGAATTTATATTTGTAAAAATGTTATTTCTTACTAAAACTGAATTTTAGTTTAACGTTTTTCTCTTTAACTATGTCAATTACTCATATCAAGGAAATTGACAACCCATAGTTTATTGTTTTCCGTTCCCGTTTACACATACATCTTTCATGTATAAGGTCTCGCGGGCCGTTACTTTCATCTTATATCCTTTATATTTATTGACCGAGTTGTCACATGTCCGCTTAGTCTCATTAGTCTGTTAACAGGTTTATCACGCGCTTGTCTTATATTAACAAGCGTTTTGTATTTGTCATGACATTTTCTTAACTTTAAATAGTTTTGTCAGCTAGACTAATTAGCCACCGTCACTTCATACCCCGTCACACGGGTATACTATTTTGCCATCTCCGGCCTTATGTGTGTTTAAGATTTTCTAAACCATCTCATACTACTTATGTTTGTTAAAACATTGCTTTTGACTAAAAACTAAATTTTTAGTTTACATTTTCTCCTTGTCTTATATCTTTTTCTCATGTCAAGGAATTTCCGTTCTAAGTTTTATTCCTGACCGTTATTATTTTACACGGAGAATTGTAACCAGTTTCCCTTGCTTTACAATATTGACCCGTAGGTTTCTTCACTTAGCCTCATGGGCTATTTCTTTATATGTTTCACCTTTTAAGGTGAGACCCAACAGTTCGTCCCTTTCTATTGAAGTAAGAGATAAATCTCATAAGGCGTTGGAGAAGCAAGTGGGGCAACTTGCTCAAGAGATGGCTCAAATTCGTGGAAGTGGAGGAGGACTTCCAAGTGACACCACGGTGAACCCTAAGCATCAAGGGTCGAACTCGAAAAATACACGTGAGGTACCAATAAATAAAATTTCTTTACGTAGTGGTCGAGTGATAGATAATGGTGTCGAGCCACCACCACCCAAGTTTGTTGAAGGGGTGGTGGAAGATGCGAGTGATGATGAATGTAGAAACGGTCAAACGGGTCAAAATAGAAATGATTTAAAAATTAATAAAAATACCCCCGTTGTGACCGTTCCCGTCCCAAAGGCTAAGGAAAAGGGTGTGGAGGATAATACCGCCCCTTATCTCGAAGCTTTGTTGGGACCATCTTAGAAAGTGGTAAATAAACGAGGCCCACAACAAGAAGAGATGTGGGAAATTTTTAAACAAGTTAAAATCAATTTACCATTCTTAGATGCAATTAAGCAAGTACCTTCATATGCTAAATACTTGAAAGATTTATGCACCCAAAAGCGGACTCACAAGTTTCCTAAGAAACTTGATTTAACTGAAAATGTGAGTTCAATTCTTTCGGGTGCACTTCCACCAAAACATCAAGATCCGGGGGCGCCCATTATTTCAATACAAGTCGGTGAATTTAAAATGACCCGGGCACTTTTGGATCTTGGGGAAAGTGTGAGTATCTTGCCGGGTAGTTTATATGACCAATATGATTTTGGTCCACTTCAAGGGTTGAACACCACCGTGGTGTTAGCCGACTTGACTCCTAAACTACCCCGTGGGATAGTCACGGATGTAATAGTCAAGGTCGAGGACTTTTACTATCCGATGGACTTTCTTGTATTAGATTATATCTCTTTGGACCAAACTAAGCAACCAACAGTGATCCTCGGTCGACCATTTTTGGCAACATCGAATGCCCAAATTAATTGCAAATCGGGCACGGTCGACATGACTTTTGGTAACCGTCGGTTGCGGTTGAATGTCTTTTCAGGATTAACGGATCCTCTAGTCGGCGATGAATGCTATATGGCGGACATTGTTGACGAGTGTATACCTCTATGCGACATTAGTGTCGAAAAGGAAAACACAATAGAGGAATGTTTCATGTTTGACAGGTTACAAGGAGAGATGAATCGAATCATGGATGAAGAAGTGAAAGAGTTAGAGGTCATGGCGGCAAGGGAAGGAAGGCCCACTTGGACATACCAAGTGGAACGTCTTCCGGAAAGCATTGATACAAAGTTGAAGCTGTCATTGGAAAAGCCTCCGGTGCTAGAGTTGAAGGTGCTACCCAAGCATCTTAAGTATGCTTATGTGGGTGAAGGTAGCACGCTCCCGGTAATCATTGCATCTAACTTGACCGGGGAGCAAGAAGAGAAGTTGATGAGAATTTTGGTCACTCATAGAACCGCTATCGGGTGGACCATTGCGGATTTGAAGGGAATTAGTCCCTCGGTAGTGATGCACAAGATCATCACGGAAGATGGCATGAGTCATTCTCGCGACACACAACGGAGACTAAATCCGAACATGCGAGAAGTGGTTAAGAAGGAGGTATTGAAGTGGCTAGATGCGGGTATCATATACCCTATCTCGGATAGCCAATGGGTAAGCCCGACACAGACAGTTCCTAAGAAAGCGGGCATTCAAGTCATCACAAATGATGCAGGTGAAGAGGTCGCCACTCGGCCGGTAACCGGGTGGCGTATTTGTATTGACTATAGGAAGTTAAATGCTGCAACTTCCAAAGATCATTTTGTTGGGATTCAGTGGTGTCAATTTTAATTTTTATCAAAACGGGTTTGACATATTTTATTAACTAAATATATAATTAATAAAACGCAACGGAATGAATATAATAATCGACACCAAAAGTGAACCGAACAGGATCATGGTTACAAACATGCAAATACGTGATGAAACAATGGTTAACCGGGCGGGGTTAACTCACTGGTCTCGTCAAGAAGGGTTAATCCCTTCCTCTCGAGAATCGCTGGCTGGATCACCGGTGGGTAGATCTCCTGCACAAGGAAACAAACCGTGACTCGTAACAAGGAGGATGGGGTGCGGGGTGCTCCTTGTTACCACTCTCCGGCGTGAGAATCAGTAGTCTGCTTGGGAAGCAAAGTATGATAGTAGTAGTAGTGAGAGAGTTGTGAAGAGATACCTCAAACCTGGTTTGGGGTTGGTATTTATAGCCGAGAAGTGAAGGAGGAGGTGGATGGATAGACTGACGGCATGCTGCACCTTTGCAGGTGTGTCAGACATGTCGGCCGGGGAGGCGACGCCACGTCAGTCTGCTGCTTACGTAGCCCTGACAGGCGGCTGCCATTGGTGCTACTTGCTTTCTGGTGTCAGTCCCACTTGATGGGTAGATGGGGTGCGGTGCAAGCTGCATCGCCGTCTGCGGTAACTGTAGATGTTCCCGCGTCCTACTCTTCTGATCAAGAAATACGCGAGATGCGGTGCCATGCCGCATCGTCAGCTGTGGTGACTGTTGTTGTTATCCAGCTTCTCTGTATTGATAGAAGTGTTCACTGGATGCGGTGCCAGGCCGCATCGCTGTGAATGCTTCCGTTTTCATACACCAGATGTGGTGCTAGCCGCATCGCTATACCGTTCTCATATACCAGGTAAGTCCTCCTCCATCACTGGACAGATTGGATTCAACAACTGTCGATGCGTTCCCGCACGGTCATAAGTAGGTTGTTAGCTAGTGGGGGTTTTGATAAGGGTAATGGTCACTCGCGGTTGATGCTGACGCAAGATCTGGGACCATACCCCTTCAAGTCCCCCCAGTCTAGTGTTGCTGCCATATGCAAGTTGCATGTGGGAGGAGTACTGGACTATGGTGTTTAGAAGGTAGCTTGGAATCTGGAGAAGATCCTAGGCCATGTAGATGGTCTTTGCTCGTTGTGAATCATGCTGGAGGTCTGGAAGGGTCATTTGATGCCTCTTCGGTACCGGTGAGAATATTTCGTCTGATGCGAAATTCTCAGCCTCGGGTTGGGTGCCACCTGTTGGTGTGTCGAACCAACCTTGAGACCTTGCTGGGCGTATGCACAAACTTCGAACCAATCTCTGAGATGGTGGTTAAAGGTGTGCACAAACTTCGAACCAACCTTTAAGGTGGTGAATGAAGAAGAGAGTTTTCTGATGTCATGATTGGACATCAAATGATGATCCCCTTTGTGGGGTGTTCATGTTCTTCAAATTAGCTCTCTAGTAACCGCACGTCCTTTGCGGTTACCTCGTTGCTTGACATTGTTGGCCACGGTTGTGGGAACAATGTTGGGTACTTGCGTCATTGTTGGCCATGTTTGGTCGAACAATGTGATTCTGGATAATGGTCAAATAAACATGGTCATAGGCATGGTAATGCCCACCATTGTTTATTCTATCCGTCTTACAAGTAGGGTAACAAAGTTATAAGCAGACTTGTTACCGCTGTTCGATCGCTTGTTGTTCGACGAGATCTCGTATGATTATTGGGGATCTCGTCTGCATCTCTTCCTTAACCACCTTCCTTCACGCTCCAATACCGAGGAGTTTTCCTTGAAGTAGTTTCGTTCATCGATGTGAACTTAGTTGTGGCTCTTCCGTAGCAACCGTTTGCGGAAGCTATGGTTGTGTCCGCAGTGACTCATGAGTGTCTGCGGTTTTGCCACCCCATATTCGCTTGAAACGGGTGTGTTGCTCGGATGTGGCTCTTGAAGGATCAGGAGTCAGGGTTGCTGATGTGCGTGCGCGTACATTCCCTTCCTTCTTCTCGTTGAAGAAGTTGTTTATGCACCCTCTGTGGTTGTGAACCAGACAGGAGGGATTTGAAGCTTGAAGAGAATGAAGGCAATGCAGTTTACCTGTTTCTGAGATGCGGTTCAGTCCAAAGAACAACGCTGGTTCTGAGTATCTGACACACCTGTACGGGCTCGTGTGTATCATCTCCGCATATTCCACGTGTGCTCGTGGGTATGTGCGGATATGTTTATACCCCCTTAACCATGGAAAGATATAATTTTTGGCTATTTTATGGGGTATGTAAAAAAACGACATGCGGTATGGGTTATGGTGCGGTATACCAGAGAAACCGCATGCCGCTTGTGTTTGGATAATGTTGTCGCTTTTTGTTGCACACGTGGCTGGGCGCACGTGTGAGTTGGTGGAAGTTGGTGAGATTTTCTGGCATGTGCTGAAATGAAAGGACAGTTGCACTGCCCGAGGCCATTAAATGCACTGTAGCAGGAGTGTAAACGTCTCCTTTGTCAGGCGCGTGGGCGGCCACGCGCGCGTGATAACCGTCAGCGGTAACGGCGCTTGACACGTGGTGCCGCATAATTCACTCTTTTTGGACGTGATGATTCAGTTTCCATGCTGCATTTATTGCGATGAGTATATAAGGGGAAACCGTTCATGGTTTCCCCTCACTTGTTCAAAATTTCAAAAATTTTCGGTGAGAGAAACGGTTTCCTCTTGTCTTCTCCGATAAGATTTTCTGAAATTCTGGTGAGGTAGTTTGAGTTTTTTCACTCACGTTCTTCCGTTTCTTCTATATTTCTGATGGCTGAACCATCAAGTCCACACAATGTGGAGGGTGAAAACCCTGAACAGCCGGTTGTGGCGGCTGATGAAGATGAAGATGATGATGGTGGTGCCGTCGGTGGTGGTTTACCGGTATTGAAGTGGACAATAGGTGGTTTTAAAAACCTGATGACCACTATTCAGATGGCTGACGATTGGAAAGCCACTTACCCACAAGAGGGTGATACTGGTGCCGATGCTCCGGCCGGCTATATCACATTGTGGGCTGATTTTTTCACCGATGGCAACCTTCGATTGCCGGTGACTGTGTTCGTTGCGGAGGTGCTAGAGTACTATCATCTCCATATCTCCCAACTAAGTCCATTTGGGATGTTCCGAATTAGGAACTTTGAGTACACCTTTCGTGCCCATGGGTTGGGCGTCACTGTTGAGAATTTTCGGCGGTTTTACCAGTTGACGGTGAACACCGGATTTTTTTCTTTTAATCAACGACATGGGAGCTTGAAGTTGATGACACCCCCCAAGGGTGTGACTGGTTGGAAGAAGAAATTCTTTTACGTCAAAGCCTGTGCGGTCTACGCCCATATGACTTTTCGGGACGTAAATGTGGGTGTTACGGATGAGGATATTCCTGTTGCCACCGCAAAGACTGTGTATTGGTTCTCTAGGCTGCGACCTATTGAACTCAAGAAGCTAGACAACAACCAGCTGTGGGTGTTGCGGATGATGCTCAGCAGGCCGGATAGGAAGGCAAGGCCCGTTCTTCGGGAAAAGAGTGGTGGTAAGCTTGTTACTCTTGATTATTTTCCTTGCTTCATTATCCTTTTAGTAATGTGCATGCGTTGTAACAGTGGATGCGGTTGGCTTGTGGAGGATGTTTGAGCCCGATTTCAAGGGCAAGGTTGAGCTGATTCCGGTTGATATGCGGGAAGGTTTCAACTTGGAGATTGTTGGTAATTTCCGCGTTCCTACCCGTGATGTGTTGAAGGCACCGGTGCCAGAAGGCGAAGAAGGTATTTTCCAAGTTGCTCTTGTTTTCAAAGTTCACCCTTGTAAGTTGTTTGCTTGATTGTTTCCCTGCACGTATTCTTAGGGATCTGGGGAAGTTTGAAAAGCGTATCCCCAAGAAGCACGTGGAGAAGAAGCAGGTTAAGAAAACCGCGCGGGGCCGCGGTAAGGAGAAAACTGAGGGTTCTACTGCCCCTCCCTTGGTGTCACAGGCCGCAGGTACCTATCGTTCTTGTTACCGCAGATATACCGATTACGTGGTAGTATCTGATACCCTTGAGGGTTTGGGTGTTCCGGGTGGTGGTGCGGCTGTAGGCGGGGCTGCTGCGGGTTCCACCCTTGATGGTGGTAAGAGGAAACCGGAGGAGGCAGCTGTTGCTGGTGGTGAAGTGAAGCGTCGGAAGCTGCAGTCTAAAAGGACTGGTCCGACTCAAAAGAAACCTGCGGTTGCTGTTGGTAAGTATAACTGTTGCAAGTGTTTTGTAAGCACAACTTGTTTATTGATAGTTATTGCCTTGTTTGTATTGCAGAACCCCAAGATGCAGGATACTCTTTCTTTGATGCTCCTTTGTCTCCCTCGCATACCACAGCTGCGGATGCGGGGGTACCAAAGGAGCCTGCAGCACCTTCTGTTAAGGTGGTTCCTGATCCCACCGTGCAGGTGGAGAAAACGGTGGAGAAGACTGCGTCCCAGATTTTTGATACTGTGGATTCCTCCAACAACCTAATCAATCCAAATGATGATGGATTGGACTTGAGGTTTTCTGACGTTGGACCGCAAAAATCTGGGGCTGGACCGCAGAAGTCTCCCAGTGCTGAGAAGGTGTCTGGTTCCGCGTCCGGAGGTGCGGGTTATGAAGGACCTCCAATTCAGCCTGGAGAGTCTGAGTTGGAATGGTACTACCGTACGTACACTCCGGGTCGGAGTACCAGTTATCATCGACCCCCCTGGGCTGTTTTGCAGGGGGATGATATTTCTAATGATCCTTCTGCATGCAAGGAAATTCTGGGTGGTCTGGGCACCCCATTTGAAGTTGAACGTGCCCGTTCTGCACCCCGTGAGCTGCGTATTAACCAACTTTCTACCATGTTAGTGGGAAGTTCCATAGTGGCGAACACCATTCTGGAAGATTACAAGGCGCTAGGCCGCAGGGAGGAGGAAGCTGCTCGTTTGCGGGCCGAAGCAGAAGAGTTGGTGAAGGCTGCTCGTGCGGGTGTGGAGCAGCTTGAAGAGGACCGAGCTGCTTTTGAGAAGCAGAAACAGACCGCAGAATGGGCTGCAACTGCTGAGCTAAAACAGGTTCGTACTCTTGCCAAGTTACTTTCTGATGAACGCAAGAGTTGGAACGAAAAGTTTTCCAATGAGCGCAAGAAGTGGAAAGAATCTTGGGGCTAAGCAGAGTGACAATCTGTTTCGTGCTCGTCAGGAGTTGACGAATGCCAAAGCAGCGAACGCTGTTTTGGGCAAGGAGAAGGCTGCGGCTGAGGCGATTGCCGTTAAAGCTCAACAGGCGGAAGCCCGGGCTGCGAAGGCACTTGAAAAGGCCAAAGAAGCGGGGGCTCGTGCTGCAAAGGCCCTTGAAGAGGCCAAAGAGAGAGAGCCATGCTTCGAAGGCTCTTCAAGAGGCGAATGCTGAGCAGACCCGTTTGAAGCAGGTTGTTAGCAACCTTCAGGTATGATTTGTTTTTCCTGTTTTGTTTTTCCTCCTGTCCTTTGAAAATGTTTACTGATTTCATGTAAACTATTTCTTGCTTTTGAAAGGCTGAGGTTCAGACTCGCGAGGGTAAGCTTGCGGATATCACTGCCCGCGCGACGGCAGCGAAAGAGCGGGCAAATGCAGCTGTCGAGGGTAGGGATGCCTTGACGTCTTCGTTTAACCAGCTTGAGGCTGATCATGAGTGGATGCGGTGTCACGGCATTGCACGTGTAAGTACTCCATGCCTTTGTGTTTACTTGGATTAGCATGTGAGTCTTATCATTCTTTTATTGCAGATTGTTCAGGCTATCATGGATGCACCTGAAACCGCAACTGGTTTAGACTTGGTCAAACAACGTGCCCGCGATGCCGGTTTTAAAGCTGGTTATAGCCGCTGTATCGGTCAAATAAACGTCATGTCCAAAGGCGGTTATAATGAAGAACGGTCCGGGTTTCGTGACGTGGACACCGAAGCGCTCCTTAATGCGACCGTTGCCTCCTTTTACGGTACGCCTCTCTCTTGCGTGGAGAAGTTGGACGAATGTTTAGAGGCCGCGGATTATGTAGACCGGTTGCGGATGCTATATGCCGATGCAGAAGAGGAGAATCCTGCTGGTGGCGGCCAAGATGGCGCGGGCACCAGTGGTTCAAATAGGATTTAGGTTGGCCTGTGTGCCCCTTTTTTGTTTTCCTCTTGTATATGTAGGAAACTTTATGTAAATCCATTTATGCACCGCGTGGGTGCCTGAATTTTTTGAATATAAAGTTTGTTGTTCAATTTGTACAAGTGTTTTACTTCTTGCATGATTGAACGTGTGTATGCGGGACTCTACCCATTGTGACTGGGGTTGAGTATACTCCATACCGTTGTCGTAGGAGTATGCGTCAATTCCATTATTTGCCTTATTAGGGTTAGGAATTGTGTAAGTTTTGTAAAAACTTGTCCGGAGCTCTACCAATTGTGAATGGGGTTGAGTATACTCCATACCATTGTCGTATGAGTATGCGTCAATTCCGTTGTTTACCTTATTAGGGTTTAGGAATTGTGTAAGTTTTGTAAAAACTTGTCTATCCAGCCGGGTAAACACTTAATATTCTGCCTTTTGCTGGACTATTACAATATTTGTGTGTGGTTGGCACTTTGTGTGGGTATCGTGAATAAAGATTTTGCCAATATGTTTTTGTGGATACCGCAAAGTGGAACACGCATTTGTAATAGTAGTAACAAACAATATTGCATTGAATTGCTCGTTTATTTATTTGCAAATGGCCTGCGGCCCGATAGGTTACATGAAAATGTTAAAACATGGCTTACATGTAACAGCGTCTAAGCTGTTGTGCATTCCATGTACGTGCGATAGGTTCGCCTTCTAACGTTTGTAATTTATACGCCCCTTTGCCCAAGACCTCATTGATGAGGTAGGGTCCTTCCCATTCTGGGGCAAGTTTCCCTGGGCGTTCAGCATTAGATGCCTCGTTGTCGCGGAGTACGTAGTCTCCTGGTTTGAAAGTACAAACGCGGACGCGTGAGTTGTAGTACTTTTCAAGTTTGGATTTGTACTTGGCCTCGTTGATGGCCGCGTTTTCACGCCTTTCTTCCAAGAGGTCCAAGTCAATCCTGCGTTCCATACTGTTGTCTATTTTTTCAATAGCCAACATTCTGGGAGAAGGGATGCCTACTTCCGCGGGGATCACTGCTTCTGAGCCATAGACCAGGCTGAAAGGTGTCTCCCCGTTGCTTGTTTTTGGGCTTGTGCGGTGAGCCCATAAGATGCTTGGGAGTTCATCGACCCAGCCACGTCTGGCTGTTCCCAACCTTGCTTTGATGCCTTCAACTAGGCTTTTGTTGATACTCTCAACCTGGCCATTCCCTTACGAATGTGCCACAGATGAGAATATATGTTTAATGTGTAGTTCTTCTAGCCATTTTTGAAATTCATCGGCAGCAAAGTTGGTGCCGTTATCGGTAACGATGCACATTGGTAACCCGAAACGGCAGATGATGTGTTCCCAAATGAATTTCCTTGTTATCATAGCAGTGGTTGAGGCGAGCGGTTTCGCCTCTACCCATTTTGTGAAGTAATCAACCGCTACTATGATAAATTTGACCGCACCTGGTGCGTCTGGGAAGGGTCCGACCACGTCAATTGCCCATTTCTGAAAGGGCCATGCGGTGGTGACCGGGACCAAGTTGTTCTTGGGGCGCAAAGTTTTTGGAGCATGTCGTTGACAGTTAATACATTTGCGCAACTCTTTGACGGCGTCCAGGTGCATGTCGGGCCAGTAATACCCAGCGTTCATGATTTTGGCCACTACCATGCGTGGTCCTGCGTGTATGCCGCACATACCCTCGTGTATCTCTCTGATGAGGTATGTGGCATCCTGGGGGTTGACGCATCATAGGAGTGGCCCTAGGTATGATTTACGGTATAAGATACCGTCTCCCATTTGATAATGGCACGCTTTGTATTGTAGCTTGCGTGCCTCAGACTTGCTTTCGGGAGTCACACCTGATTGCAAATATGCAATAATTGGTGTCATCCAAGATGTTGTGCCGTATTGGATGACATTGACCTGGCGCAGGGGTACTGAAGGATTTTGTAGAATTTCGATGCGTATCTCCTTTGCCAGGTGTTGGAAGCTGGTGGATGCAAGTTTTGAGAGTGCATCCGCGGATTTGTTTTCACTTCTGTTAATATGTCGGATATTGAATGAAGTGAACTTTGATGTTAGTTGCAGGGCTTGCCGAGGTAGAGGATCATGATATCCCCATTTGCGGCATAGTCGCCGCGTATCTGCCCTGCAACCAACAAAGAGTCGACGTGTGCTTCCAAATGTTGCACGCCGAGTTTGACTGCTAAACGTAGTCCTGCCAGTAGGGCCTCATATTCTGCCTCGTTATTCGTGCTTTTGAAATCGAGGCGGATTGCATATGTAAGTTCTTGGCCATCAGGGCTGACGAGTCGCAGACATGCGCCTGCACCTTCCTCGTTGGAGGCACCATCAGTAAAAAGTGCCCAAGTTTCAGAGGAAGATGGTGCTGGCGTGGGATTTTGTGCTTCTTCGCATTCTTGAATGCGATTGGCCGGTACCTCAGCGGCGAAATCAGCTAAGACTTGGCCTTTAATCGCGGGACGCGGTTTATAGTGCAGCGTGTGCGCGCCCAGCTCGATTGCCCATTTTGCTAACCTCCCAGAAATATCAGGTTTGGATAGGATCGGGCCGATCCTGTAATTGGTTAGCACCGTGATGACGTGGTTTGCGAAATATCGTCGCAACCGTCTTGATGCATGTACCAGAGCTAATACCAATTTCTCCATTATTGAATATCTTGTTTTTGGGTCGTTGAGCATCTTGCTGATGTAATAGATGGGCGTTTGAACCCCCTCCCGCTCCACTATCAGTACCGCACCTACCGCGTTGTCTGCGGCAGATAGGTATAATATGAGTGGTTCATCCTTGCGTGGTGCGGTTAGAGTTGGGAGTTGTATCAAACACTCCTTCATTTCCTGGAAGGCATTTTCGGCCTCTGCGGTCCACTGGAATTGTTCTTTCTTTAAACAGTTCCGCAGGGTCTTGATGAAAGGATAGGACTTAGCTACATGGTTGGCTAAGAATCTATTTAGTGCGGCTGCCTGCCGGCCAGCCGTTGCATTTCTTTCATCGTTGAAGGCGATGGCATGCGCTCGATCGCCTGCACCTTTTTCGGGTTTACCTTGAATCCATCTTTGGTTACGATGAATCCAAGGAATTTGCCTTCTTCCATTCCAAACGAGCATTTCCCTGGATTGAGCCTTATGTTAACGCTTCGCAGAGTTTAGAATGTTCGTTCAATATCAGTGAGCATGGTATCTTCCTCCATGCTCATGATGACTAGGTCGTCCATGTAGATTTCGAAACTTTTGCTTATTTGCCCGCGGAAAGTGTCGTTCATCAGTTTTTGATAGGTTGCGCCCGCGTTGCGCAACCCAAACGGCATTTTTGTATAGCAGTAATTCTCGGTGGGGGTGCGGAATGCCGTTTTGTCTTCATCCTCAATTGCCATCTGTACTTGGTGGTAGCCTTTATAGAAATCGAGGAAACACTTCCATCTGAATGGTGCGAGGTTGTCGACTTTTTCGTCGATTTTCGGAAGTGCGTAACAATCCTTGGGACAGGCTTTGTTGAGATCTTTGTAATCGACGCACATGCGCTAGCCCCCGGATGGTTTTTCTACCATGACTGGGTTGGATAACCAAGTCTGGTATTTAACTTCCCGCAGGATGCCTGCGGAGAGCAGTTCTTCCACCTGCTCATGCATCGCCTGGTTTTTAGCGGATCCAAGGTGGCGTTGGCCTTGGATAACCGGCTTAATACCTGGCATGGTATTTAAGCAATGTTGCGCAATTTCACTTGGGACCCCAGTCATGTCTGCGGGTGTCCACGCGAAAATGTCTTGGTTCCTGAAGAGAAGCTACTTCAGGTGCGCTCTGGTGTTTGGGGACAAGGCGTGGCCCAACGTAACCTTTTGTTATGGGTATCTTGCGTTGAGAACCCATTTTTCTGGTTGGTTGTTGGGGGCAGGTCTTGCTATCTTGGTCGAACGTATTTCGTCCGACATCATGACGTCTCTGCGTGCGTAGATTATCGCGACCCCCGTTTCGGTTGGGAAACCGACCGCAGAGTGGGGTACGGACGTAATCATATTGAAATCACCTTGGGATTCTCTCCCAAGGAGCACGTCATATCTGGTGGTATGAGGTAAAACCATGAAGTTTACCTCTTCTGTTCGTGTGTGCCTTCCGCTGGTAAGGCGCACAGGAAACGTAATTTGGCCGAGGGGAAAGACAGTTTCCCTTGCAAACCCGGCCAACGGGTAGTCCACTGCTTGCAACCGATCTTTGTCCTCCTGATCGAACTGGTTGAAGCATTGCTCATAGATGATATCGGAAGTACTGCCCGGGTCGATGAATAGACGCTCGATGCAGTAATGAGCCAGTTGGCCTGTAATAACGACGGCGCGTCTGTCGCGCGGGCCGCCTCGGACTTTTGGAAGACGACTTGCTCGTCTACCCAGTTATTGTCCGGTCTTCTCGCCGCCTTACGCGGCCTACCTTTACCTCCGTTGATCATGTGGGTTGAGGCACATACATGGTCCTCTTCCCTGAGGAGGTGCCTTCGCCATGAGGGGTGATGCGCTTAGTGGGTTTCTGCCCACCTGGCAAATGATGTTGTAGTTTCCCCTCTTTTAAGGCCCGCTCAATCTCCAGCTGGAGACTGATGCAGTTGTTTGTGGTGTGGCCCGAGTCCTTATGATACTCACAATAAAGAGTGAGATCCTGATTTTTCTTGGACTTCATTGGTTGGGCCGGTCGCAAGAGCTGTGCGTCCGTAAGAAGGACTTCACTTGGCGACACAGTGATCTCGGTCCAGTTGCGGTCCCGAGAATCTTTCTTTGGTGCCCGGTTGTCCCGTTGGGAATTATGGTTCCTTGGGTCAAACGGGTTGGTCCGTGGGAAGTATGGTTTGGAAATGCTGTCGCGATTTCCAACATCCCGGTTGCGTTTATTGTTACGCTTGGACCCCTGGTGGGAGGTTTCGGCTTGGGGCTGTGCCTTTGACATATGCGGTTCAAGGGACCGCTGCGTTTGGGCGTATGTCTTGACTGCGGCCATGACATCTTCCCATTTTGTAGGCAAGCCCTCCTTGCCAGAGATGGTCATAACCATCTGCTTGTCCCTGACGGCCTTGATGAAATGGTTCCGTGCCATTTGGTCTGCCACGTCACCTATTTCTAGGCACTCTTTATTATACCGGACGACGAATGCTTCTAGAGATTCGTCGTCCCTTTGCCAGATATTCACGACGTCTAACGAATCACGTTCGTGACGTCGTTGCTGGCTGAAATGGGCGAGGAACTTTGCATGCAAGTCCTCGAATGAGACCAGTGACGCCACTGGCAAAGAATCGAACCAAGCCCTGGCCAGACCTGTTAGGGTCTGGGGAAAAAATTGCACCAAGTGGGTTCATCCCACTGGCCGTTGCATCCCGCGCCCATGAAAACGTTCATATGGTCGTCCGGGTCGGACGAACCGCTGTATTTCCCAATGTTGAATGGGAATTTTGTTGTGGTGACATGGGCGTGGGCAATTCGCGGGGCGAATTTTGAGTTTTCGGCCGCAGCTTTCGGCCTGTAGGGCTGGTTTTCAGGGCGCTTTGCAGCCCTGAGGTATGTGTTGCGTGGATGAGTGGGAGGAATATAGTTGCGTCCTCCCGGTCTGCTGCTGGTGTCATGCGAATCCCCGTAATATGTATGGTCGTCCGGGTCGGTACAGCCATGACCTTCATACTGGGGCAGCGGTCCCAGCCGGCTTTGGATGCCGGAACTGCGGTGGACTGTGGATTGCCGCCTATTACCACCTTGGGGGCCTAGGCGGTTTTGAATTGGTCCCCTGGTGCGGGACCCGTATGAGGAGTCGTCCTCATCTAATGTGCGGACCTCACAGTAAGAGGATCCGCGGTTCTCACGCCTACTTCTGGAGGCTGGACGTGAGTGTGCCCTGCCGTCGTATTGTAAAATACGACCCGCAGATGTGGTTGGTTCTGGGGTAGGCCCAGCCTGTATTTGCACTTCAGCGCAAGCTCGGTTATATGTTGCGGCCAGCAGGGCGGCCTGCTGGTCATACCGGGTGTGAGGGTCCATGTCCGGACGTTAGGGAGGGTCATAGCAGGGCGGCCTACTGGATCACAGATGCGTACTGTGATAGGTCGTGTCCGAACGTTAGGGATGGACCCCTTTGCGTGGAGGTGGCAATGTGGCCCGGATTTGGGTCTGGGGGAGCCGTCCCCGCATTCCCTAGGTTGGTGGGGAGTAGGTTATCCCCGGTAGTGTTGTTTTGGTGATCAGTCATGATTTTTTGAGAGGGAGAAGGATGGTTGAAAAAAGTGCTAAGAGTAGCGGTGGGCGCCAATGAGGAAACAATGGTTAACCGGGCGGGGTTAACTCACTGGTCTCGTCAAGAAGGGTTAATCCCTTCCTCTCGAGAATCGCTGGCTGGATCACTAGTGGGTTGATCTCCTGCACAAGGAAACAAACCGTGACTCGTAACAAGGAGGATGGGGTGGGGGGTGCTCCTTGTTACCACTCTCCGGCGTGAGAATCAGTAGTCTGCTTGGGAAGCAAAGTATGATAGTAGTAGTAGTGAGAGAGTTGTGAAGAGATACCTCAAACCTGGTTTGGGGTTGGTATTTATAGCCGAGGAGTGAAGGAGGAGGTGGATGGATAGACTGACGGCATGCTGCACCTTTGCAGGTGTGTCAGAGATGTCGGCCGGGGAGGCGACGCCACGTCAGTCTGCTGCTTACGTAGCCCTGACAGGCGGCTGCCATTGGTGCTACTTGCTTTGTGGTGTCAGTCCCACTTGATGGGTAGATGGGGTGCGGTGCAAGCCGCATCGCCGTCTGCGGTAACTGTAGATGTTCCCGCGTCCTACTCTTCTGATCAAGAAATACGTGAGATGCGGTGCCATGCCGCATCGTCAGCTGTGGTGACTGTTGTTGTTATCCAGCTTCTCTGTATTGATAGAAGTGTTCACTGGATGTGGTGCCAGGCCGCATCGCTGTGAATGCTTCCGTTTTCATACACCAGATGTGGTGCTAGCCGCATCGCTATACCGTTCTCATATTCCAGGTAAGTCCTCCTCCATCACTGGACAGATTGGATTCAACCACTGTCGATGTGTTCCCGCACGGACATAAGTAGGTTGTTAGCTAGTGGGGGTTTTGATAAGGGTAATGGTCACTCGCGGTTGATGCTGACGCAAGATCTGGTACCATACCCCTTCAATACAGTAAATAAAATTATTAATCTACCGATGAGAAAAATTATACCCTTGTGGTTAATAATTAACCGTGTGAGACACCAAGGTACAACGAACGGATGCTAGACACGAACACGAACCGAGCGGCGTAGCTTGCCGGTCGTAATAACACAAAACATAAAAGGGGCGGCACTTTATTTCTTCTGTGGCGGCACCTTTTTTTCTTCTGTTTAGTTATGATCTCACAAAGAAACAAAAGGGATTCCTTTTGGTTTGTGCTTACGTCAGAAGTTATCAAAAGAGATAATTGAGAACAAATATATATAGTAATATATATATTTAGGTTAACATCCCTAATTATCTCTTAGGCCCCGAAGCCCAATATAATAAGTTCAAACCTAGACGTGATACGAAGCCCGAAAAACAAAATTTAATTAAATAAGTAATTAAACGTTATATTATTTATAGCCCGTATAAATAATAAATCCTGTTTTTCGTGGATATATAATTATTTTAGACAATTATATATTTCGTTCTGTTAATTGTTCGTGATCACCAGTTAATCGAGTTAAGTGGATTTAACGTTCATTGCCCAAGGTGTAACTCTTACGGGTCATAGCTCGGTCAGCAGCGTTGATTTATCGAACCCGTACATATAAATCCAACAATCTCCCACTTGGACGGCCTTCGATAAAATCCTCAACGCAGACAGTCAGCGGCGCTCTAGCTGCACATGGCTGCCCCCAACAAGGTATGACACTTTAAAGTCATTAACCAAAACACCTTGCTATTAGTAACAACTTACTATTGCAAGACAATAGACTTATGGTAATTATTGTCATTCATGTTTTCTGTAAAAGACATAAATTGAATCAATGAGACATGGATTAAGTTCATTCTCATATGGTGTTCAATTATTATTGTTCTCGATCAAGAGTCAAAGTGGTCCGAACAAACACACAGTAAGTTTGGGTAAGGCCTTACCAGTTTGAATCAACGAGGGCGCCACAATGTCTAACTGTTACATATCATGTAAGAGTACAGAATCCCATATCGACTACATACAACTCCCACTAAACTTCAGAACTATTCCCAATTAAAGCCTTTATGACTGGCAGTTATGCGACAGCGGTTGACAGTAATCAAAGAATAATCCTTGGTAAACGGAAGTTCTAATATGTATCTCAGGTTAAAGGATACTAAATGAGTATACCAATATCAAATCATTTTATGACTAAGACCCATGAAGATGATTTGATGCGAGTTACATCCAACGTCATTCTCAATGAGGTCTGTGAATTTGGAAGTCAACTCCTTGGGTCCAAAGTCAGAATAGTCTTAATTCAGAATCGTTCCCACGAGTCTGACCGACTACGGATATTTTAGAATGCAAGATTCATGGATTAAACGTATTAAAACCGAACACAGTTATAAGATTCAAAATTGCATTTAACCAGTGAATCAACAATGAATTCAAAAGGCACAACTGTTAAAAGTTCGTACATCCAAATACTAAATCAAAACATACAGCTAGCTAATCTAAGCCCGATAGCACCCATGTGCTGATCATGCTTGTCCTGAGTCATGGGCTTAGTAAACGGGTCTGCTAGGTTTTGATCTGTGTCCACTTTGCTTATCACGATGTCTCCACGTTCCACAATTTCCCGTATGTAGTAGAACTTTCTTAGAATGTGCTTGGCCTTGTGATGAGACCTGGGCTCTTTCGCTTGAGCAATAGCACCTGTGTTATCACAGAATATCTCGATGGGTTTATTAATGCTTGGAACCATATCGAGATCGGTTATGAATTTCTTCATCCAAGCAGCCTCCTTTGCAGCATCTGATGCGGCTATATATTCAGATTCGGTGGTTGAATCCGCCACCACACTCTGCTTGGAGCTCTTCCATGAGATAGCTCCTCCATTTAGAGTGAATAAAAAACCTGATTATGAGCGAGAATCATCTCGGTCAGTTTGAAAACTGGCATTAGTGTAACATCTTACAGTGAGCTCTTCTTCTACTCCTCCAAACACTAATAACATATCTTTAGTACTTCTCAGATATTTCAGAATGTTCTTGACAGCAGTCCAATGGGCAATGCCAGGAGTTTGCTGATAACGACTAGTCATGCTTAAAGCATGTGAGACGTCAGGTCTAGTACATAACATAGCATACATGATAGAACCAATCGCTGAAGCATATGGAACTGCTTCCAGTCGCTTAATTTCAATGTCCGTTGAAGGAGATTGCGATTTGTTCAACACAGTCCCTTTAGTCATAGGAACACCTCCTTTCTTGGAGTTTTCCATCTTAAAGCATGTCATCATTTTGTCTATGTATGTACTTTGACTTAGCCCTAGAAGCCGCTTAGATCTATCCCTATAGATCTTGATTCCTAGAATATAAGCTGCTTCTCCAAGATCTTTCATTGCAAAACAAGTTCCCAAATAGTGTTTAACTTCGTTAAGCATAGGGACGCTGTTTCCAATAATCAGTATATCATCCACATACAGGATGAGGAATGATATAGTGCTCCCACTATCCTTTCTGTAAACACAAGGCTCATATTCATTTTTAACAAAACCAAACTCTTTGATCTTTTGGTCAAAACGAAGGTTCCAGCTACGAGACGCCTGCTTGAGTCCATAAATGGACTTATTCAGCTTGCACACCCTATTAGGACATTTTGGATCAACAAAACTGTCTGGATGAACCATATAAACATCTTCAGAGAGATGCCCATTAAGAAAAGCAGTTTTGACATCCATTTGCCATATCTCGTAGTCATAGTACGCGGCTATGGCAAGCAATATCCTGATCGATTTGATCATAGCAACGGGCGAGAAGGTTTCATCATAGTCAATACCCTGAGTTTGAGTGAAACCCTTCGCAACTAGCCGTGCTCTAAAGGTGTGTACATTTCCATGCATATCGGTTTTTCTCTTGAAAACCCATTTGCTCCCTACTGCCCGAGATTCGGGGGGTAGCTCAACCAAGTCCCAGACTTGATTATCACGCATAGATTGCATCTCAGCGTTCATGGCTTCCAGCCATTTCGCAGATTCAGGATCTGAGATAGCAGATTTGTAGTTAGTTGGTTCGTCATTAGGCTCGTCTACTACCAAGACTTCAGCACCTTCGAGATGCCAAAGGTATCTGTCAGGTTCTTTACGAGTCCTGCTACTTCTGCGAACGCCTGTGTTCATGTCTGATTCATCAGCAACCATGGTTGCAAAAGTCGCTAGGCGCTCCCTAGTCGGATTCGGGAGTACTCGGGAAGTACTCGGGTTAGGCGTAGACTACTCGGGGAGTAATTGGCCTGGGAGAACAGTACTCGTTCCTCGGTAGCCTACCTTGTAGCGAGCACTCGGGGAGTACTCGGAGCCTAGGCGGGACTTTTACAACCATGTCAACAACAATTTCTTGTTGTTCAGACGTTCCGACTTCATCAGGGGTTGTTGTTGGTTCTCGAATTTCTTCAAGATCAACCACATTATTTCTAGTTCCTCGATTAAGAAGTTCTTCCTCGAGAAAGTGCCCCTTCCTTTTGATGGAAATAACATTACATCAGGATGGTAGAAATAATATCCGCTTCTTTTATAATATCCGACGAAAACAACCTTTTCGCCTCGAGGATCTAGCTTATCATCAGCATCACTTGTGATGTATGCATCACATCCCCATACTTTTAGGTATTCCAAATCGGGTTTACGCCCATGCCATATCTCATATGGGGTTTTGTTTACCTTTTTAGTCGGAGCCAGATTGACAATGCGGGCGGCAGTCATAAGAGCATGACCCCAAAAGGAGTGAGGCAAGTTAGTTCTACACATCATCGATCGAACCATATTAAGTAGGGTTCGATTTCTCCTCTCGCTCACGCCATTAAGTTGGGGTGTGCCAGGTGGAGTGGGTTCTGAAATTATTCCACACTCTTTGAGATGATTGAGGAACTCTAAGCTGAGGTATTCGCCACCTCGATCTGATCGAAGTATTTTTATCTTTCTAGTAAGTTGGTTTTCTACTTCGTTTTGAAACTCTTTGAACTTTTCAAAAGTTTCATGCTTATGCTTCATAAGATGGACATAAGCATACCGACTATAATCGTCGATGAAAGTAACGAAGTATCTTTCATGGTTCCTTGTCATGGTTCTGAAAGGGCCACATACATCAGTGTGAATGAGTCCTAGCAGACGATTGGCCCGTTCACCAACACCAGTGAAGGGACGCTTTGTGAGTTTGCCAGCTAAGCAAGATTCGCAATCATTAAAGGAGTCCTGTCCAGTGGATTCAAGAATCCCCTCGGATTGGAGCCATTTTATGCGTGCCTTACTTATGTGGCCAAGTCTATAATGCCATAGAAAGGTTTCATTAATACCAGCTTTGTTACGCTTAGAAAGATGATATATGTTATTACATGTTTGAACATCAATCTCATAAATACCATTTCGAGGTTTAGCCTCAAAATAAAAAACATCATTCAAGTAGGCAGAAATAGAAATATCATTAAAAACGTACTTGAAACCTTGTTTAAACAAAAGGGAAACCGAAATAATGTTTTTGGTTATACCAGGTGCAAACAAACAATTGTTTAAATTAACTACAAGGCCAGAAGGACATGAAAAATGAAATGTGTCGGTTGCAAGAACGGGCACTCTTTTCCCATCACCAACGATGAGTTCCATGTCGCCTTGTTTCAGCTTCCTCCACTTTTCAGGCTCCTGCAAAACATTAGTGATGTGGTAACCACACCCGGTATCAAATACCCATGTGTTGCTAGAGACAGTAAAAAGCTCAATAACATAAATGAGAATACCTGAAGAAGTGCCAACGTTATTGGCCTTGTTCGCCTTCAGCTTGGCTAGATACTGCGGGCAGTTCCTTTTCAAGTGCCCCATTTGGTTGCATTCAAAGCACTGACGCTCCTGGGGAGGGGGTGGTTTAGCAACCTGCTTGTTGTTGGTGGCAGATTTGGCAGCAACAACAACCATTTTCTTGCCTTTGCTGTTATGAGCCCTTTTCTTGTTGGTGGGCTTCTTAACACCACCAAACTTGACCATCAGAACTTCATTGGTTTTATGTGGAATGTTCATCTCGGTCGTTTTGAGCATACCATGTAGCTCAGGCACAGTGTTCACCTTCCTCGAGAAAGTGCCCCTTCCTTTTGATGGAAATAACATTACATCAGGATGGTAGAAATAATATCCGCTTCTTTTATAATATCCGACGAAAACAACCTTTTCGCCTCGAGGATCTAGCTTATCATCAGCATCACTTGTGATGTATGCATCACATCCCCATACTTTTAGGTATTCCAAATCGGGTTTACGCCCATGCCATATCTCATATGGGGTTTTGTTTACCTTTTTAGTCGGAGCCAGATTGACAATGCGGGCGGCAGTCATAAGAGCATGACCCCAAAAGGAGTGAGGCAAGTTAGTTCTACACATCATCGATCGAACCATATTAAGTAGGGTTCGATTTCTCCTCTCGCTCACGCCATTAAGTTGGGGTGTGCCAGGTGGAGTGGGTTCTGAAATTATTCCACACTCTTTGAGATGATTGAGGAACTCTAAGCTGAGGTATTCGCCACCTCGATCTGATCGAAGTATTTTTATCTTTCTAGTAAGTTGGTTTTCTACTTCGTTTTGAAACTCTTTGAAGTTTTCAAAAGTTTCATGCTTATGCTTCATAAGATAGACATAAGCATACCGACTATAATCGTCGATGAAAGTAACGAAGTATCTTTCATGGTTCCTTGTCATGGTTCTGAAAGGGCCACATACATCAGTGTGAATGAGTCCTAGCAGACGATTGGCCCGTTCACCAACACCAGTGAAGGGACGCTTTGTGAGTTTGCCAGCTAAGCAAGATTCGCAATCATTAAAGGAGTCCTGTCCAGTGGATTCAAGAATCCCCTCGGATTGGAGCCATTTTATGCGTGCCTTACTTATGTGGCCAAGTCTATAATGCCATAGAAAGGTTTCATTAATACCAGCTTTGTTACGCTTAGAAAGATGATATATGTTATTACATGTTTGAACATCAATCTCATAAATACCATTTCGAGGTTTAGCCTCAAAATAAAAAACATCATTCAAGTAGGCAGAAATAGAAATATCATTAAAAACGTACTTGAAACCTTGTTTAAACAAAAGGGAAACCGAAATAATGTTTTTGGTTATACCAGGTGCAAACAAACAATTGTTTAAATTAACTACAAGGCCAGAAGGACATGAAAAATGAAATGTGTCGGTTGCAAGAACGGGCACTCTTTTCCCATCACCAACGATGAGTTCCATGTCGCCTTGTTTCAGCTTCCTCCACTTTTCAGGCTCCTGCAAAACATTAGTGATGTGGTAACCACACCCGGTATCAAATACCCATGTGTTGCTAGAGACAGTAAAAAGCTCAATAACATAAATGAGAATACCTGAAGAAGTGCCAACGTTATTGGCCTTGTTCGCCTTCAGCTTGGCTAGATACTGCGGGCAGTTCCTTTTCAAGTGCCCCATTTGGTTGCATTCAAAGCACTGACGCTCCTGGGGAGGGGGTGGTTTAGCAACCTGCTTGTTGTTGGTGGCAGATTTGGCAGCAACAACAACCATTTTCTTGCCTTTGCTGTTATGAGCCCTTTTCTTGTTGGTGGGCTTCTTAACACCACCAAACTTGACCATCAGAACTTCATTGGTTTTATGTGGAATGTTCATCTCGGCCGTTTTGAGCATACCATGTAGCTCAGGCACAGTGTTCACCCAAGCATTCATATTATAGTTCATAATGAACTGGTCATACGAGCTATGGAGAGAGTTCAAGATGAAGTCCGCTGCCATTTCATCTTGCAGGGGATAACCAAGTTTGTTCATCTGGTCAATGTACCCTTTCATCTTAAGCACATGAGTACTGACACACGATCCTTCTTGCATTTTACAGCTTATGAGCTGCTTCATGGTGTCATATCGCTCCTGTCGGGCTTGTTTCTGAAACATGCCTTTCAGTTGCTGGATCATGTCATAAGCATCTTTATCTTCCATGTTCTTCTAAAGTTCAGGAGACATGGTGGCTTGCATAAGGCAGGCTACCTCAACGACATCCTCGTTATGCTTTTCTAGTGCCTTACGAGCAGCAGTAGTGTTACTTTCAGGCTCGGTAGGGACTGGACCATCTAAGATGTATAGCTTTTTAGCCATCTTGAGAACTATTCTCATATTGCTATGCCATTCGAGAAAGTTGGTGTTATTAAGTTTTTCCTTTTCAAGTATAGACTTGAGAACGAATGAGGTGTTTTCATTAGACATCTGTTACATAAGCAAAGAGGTTTTAGTTAGTATTTTCGATGTATATTTCCTTATTTAATTAGTGACCCATTACAGTAATTAGAACAAGGAATGAGAATCTGGCTGTGTCAGTAGTAAAGGCAGTTGTGGCATGCACTCTAGCAAGTGACTAGGCAGACTGACAACGAGTGTCAATTGTGAGAATTGCACAACTCTCGAGTATGAGGGCGCTAAGACAACTCTTGTCTATGCATTGATACGTTTAGCCTCATCTATGCCGACTTTTACTTTCGAGCCAGCTGGAGCATGTGGTGAGAAAAGAAAAAGTAATAGTCGTCCTAAAAAAGGTACTTGTGGAAGGGCCGGATGTGCCAACGAAACCCTTGCACCTTGGAAGGATATGCTAGACATCAAGTGTGGTGTTGTGGCTCCTGTTGGACCGTTCTATGACCCTAAAAGTCAGTCAAGGTAGTTCATCTTCATGTATGAAGGCGGAATCAACATATATGAAGTTACAACAGCTTATCCTTTCAATTCCTTATCTTTCTATTGCTTTCTGATGAAAATTTGGCAGAGTTTCAGCACCGTAGCACACACATACACTGTTACAACTAATGAACCGCTCACACCTATATATAGAGATCCAGGGTCGCTCTTACGACATGACACATGAGCGATCCAGACCCTTTGTCCTATAAGCGATCCATATAAGTGACATAAAAGCGGTCCACATCAACACAATGACTAATAAGCGATCCTAAGTCTATTTTACACAATATTTACACTTTAACCCCCTATAGACCAATCTTGACTTCAGACTTTTTGTAGACGCAGTCAACAGACATTTCATGTATCAACAGACTCCCCCTTGGATGTTGACGTAGTCTTTTAGCATCTTCAGATCCGTAGTCTTCAGTCTTTGTCTTTTCACCAACTCTGTCTTCTCCTCATAAGCATTCTTCACAGGTTCCAAGACTGTCTCCTAGCTCTACCTACAAACTTCCCATTAGCTGTTGATCCAGACTCCCCCTCTCACTAACTCCCCCTCTCAGTATGCTGGAATCTTGAGATATCTGGTTCAAGCTTTTGCAGTTTGCCTCCGTTGGGAAATATCGTCCAAACCTGTTACTCAACCAATAACATTACAATCTATCTTTTCAAAACAAAGAACACTAATTCAATCAGCTTTAGAAATCCACTCAAGTTTTCAAGTTCAAGTTAATGACCCTGAATACTTGATTAATCTACCAAGTTCAATTTAATGACCCTGGTTGATCTGTTGATGAAACAAACTGATTTAGTAAAACAATTTTCCAATTTTCTTTCTAAAAGAAATAACAAGTATCAACTTAATGAACTTGTTTGTGACTTTGAAAACAAACACATTTTCAATAATGTAAGCTCTCCTCGATCTTCAGCTCAGAATCTCCTGCATCTGCTTCATCTTGCTAGAATCCGACAATCAACTTTCCACTCTGGTTTGTTTAAAATAAAGCAGAAATAAAATCTTTTTGGATTTTAAAATGATCTAAACTAAGAAATGAAATAACAGAAAACTTAAATTGCGGAAAGTAAACTATTTACAAAAATTATTTTTGGTGAGCATGTCAGGGAATCATATCAACTTTTCAGACAGATTACAAGTACCGTTAAGCTATATTACATACTCAGACTTAAACAATTCACCTCGATTGTCGATATACTGATCCATCTTAAATTCTCATACAAACTTCAATCTATTCAGGATACCGTTTAAGTGTTTTAAGAACTTAGATCAATTCATGTGTCCCACCTCTTGGATATACTCCCGTATCCAGAATCCCAATCTTCAGTCTTACAGGCAAAAATACTACAATGATGTTTGTACATAAATTAGGGGTTAAATGCGAGAACTGAGGGATCTCAGGTCAGAACTTCCGTTCAGCAGAGAGATATCAGTTTCGACTTTGCAGTGTGTCCCCTTTAGAGGATCTTTTCAGCTACAACAACTGATTATTAATTTTATTGTCTAATCAGCTGAGGGCTTTATGCTATATTTCAAGCATTTTGGATAAAGTATTAGCCAAGGACTAGGTCAGAACTACCGTTCAGCAGAAGTCCCGGAATAATACCCCAGACATCATAGAGTATAAACACCTAGTATATCAGAATACGAGACCTTTCAAACGAGATTTCAGGGGTTACCTATATATCCAAGTAGTGTTCCCCACGAATTTCACAAGTTTGAAATTTTAGGTTTATATCCCGAATAAATCTACTAAATGTACGAAAACCTATCGACACATCGTTAGTGAGACTGTTTAACTCATTTTGTCTTTCCAAATCTTTAGCATACTGTAATTGTCTAGCTGATGTACTATCATTTTCCCTATATACACAAGCTCTTTTTCAATTTTATCATGTTTTTGTATTTTTGCATTTTTTACTGTTTTTGTATTTTTCTGAAAATAAACTATGTACAACTATCTATCTCCCCCTAAATACCAAAACACGTAAAAAATCGACAAACCATCGCAGATTGTTTCTCATCTTCATCCGCAACAGTACTCTCATCAACGCTCACAACCCCATCCGACACCGAAAGCAATTTCATACCATTAAGTTTTAACAAATATTGAAACCGATTTTTATCAAAAGCTTTGGTATGCAAATCAGCTTTTTGTTCGTCAGTGTGGATTTTCTCAATTCGTATCAACTTTTTCTCGAAGCAATCGCGAATAAAGTGATGACGAATCTCTATATGTTTAGTTTTAGCGTGATGTACTGGATTTTTAGTTATATTAATTGCGGCCTCATTATCAACAAACAGAGGTGTGTTAAGAAACTGCAAACCGTAGTCGCGCATCTGTTGCTGTATCCACAGGATCTGAGAGCAGCAACTGCTAGCAGAAACATACTCCGCTTCACATGTAGATAGCGCCACAGATGTTTGTTTCTTACACTGCCAAGTAACCAATCTCGGACCAAAAAACTGGCATCCTGCAGTTGTTGATTTCGCGTTGATTTTGCAGCATCCGAAATCTGAATCAGAAAACCCTTCGAGTGTAAAATCGCCTTTACGAGGATACCACAACCCCAATGTGGGTGTGCCTTTCAAGTAACGTAAAATCCTCTTGACAATAATCATGTGCGATTCTCTCGGGTTAGACTGAAATCTTGCTGCGAGGCACGTTGGGTACATGATGTCAGGACGTGAAGCAGTTAGGTACATCAAAGAACCTATCATGGATCGATAAAGTGTCTCATCAACCCTGTCTCTGGTGAGATCTGGGTGAATCCCATGATTAGTCGCAAGTGGGGTAGCAGCTGGAGTAGAACTTGACATTCCAAATTTCTCTAGAATATCATGCACGTACTTCGTTTGATGAATGAAAATTCCCTCAGGAAGTTGTTCAACTTGTAATCCCAGAAAGAATTTCATCTCCCCCATTGAAGACATTTCAAATTTCTGCTTCATCACCTGTTCGAAATCTTTGCACAATTTCTCATTCGTCGACCCAAAAATAATATCATCTACATAAATCTGTACTATCAGAAGATGACCATCAACGACTTTAGTGAAGAGAGTGGCATCCACTTTTCCACGTATGAACTGGTTGGCGAGTAGGTGTTGAGACAAAGTCTCGTACCAGGCTCTCGGCGCCTGATGTAGACCATACAACGCTTTGTCCAGCAGATAAACTTTGTTTTTGTGGATTGGGTCAGTAAAGCCCAGCGGCTGACCAATATAAACCTCCTCTTTGACCTTCCCATAAAGAAACGCTGATTTAACATCTAACTGAAATACTTTGAAATTTTTCCAAGACGCAAATGCTAGGAAAATTCTGATAGCCTCTAGTCGTGCGACAGGAGCATAGACTTCGGTAAAATCAGTCCCCTCCTGTTGACTAAAGCCCTGAACAACGAGTCGAGCTTTGTTCCTTACAACCACTCCTCTATCGTCCCTCTTACATTTGAAAACCCATTTTGTATTGATTTTCCTTTGACCATCCGGCAAATCAACTAACTTCCACACCCCCAACTTTTCAAACTGACTTAATTCTTCTTGCATCGCTATGACCCAAGAGTCTTCAGTAAGCGCCTCTTTGTAAGTCCTCGGTTCGACCTGCGAGATAAAACAACTTAATGAAAATTCAGTTTGTAAAGGTGCTACTGTAGAATAAAAACATGTTAAGCCCTGGTCAATTTGACGTCTCGTTCGAACGCCCGATTGCAATTCTCCTATTATCAACTCCTCTGGATGATACGAAAGAGTTCGCGGCATCACTTCGCTTGGAACTTCTACATTTCCTTCCAGATTAGTAACATTCTGCTCTGCATCTTGTTCACCAACTTGGTTTGTTTGACTTGACAACTGGATCTGCTCCCCCTCAAGATCTGAATCACCATGGTCAAAAACTGGCCTATTTTCAGCTTCTTGATCATCATTCACCTCCGACTGATTACCAGGAGCAACTTCATCATCATTTTCACCAGCATTACTAGGACCTGCTTCATCATCATTTGAAGTCTCCCGAGGTCTTCTAGAATACTCCGCTGGAAACCTGAGCGACGATTCATACTCTCGTAAAATATCCAGCTCATCAAAGAAATCTTCCTCTGATTCTTCTCTCATGTCAAACGATTCCCAAAGTTTTTCATAATGATAACGCCATGAATCACCAGGATTCTGTGGCGGCATAGTGTACCCCTGACATTCAACATTCGCTGCTTCAATAATACGCTTTTCACTTGGAACAAAGACACGCCGTGTAGGACCTGAATATCCAACAAATATTCCTTCAAAATTCTTTGAACCAAACTTGCCATTAGGCTCTATCACCGTACAGGGTGACCCAAACGGTTCTAGATACTTCAAATTCGGCTTGCGTTTATTGATTAGCTCAAAACACGTCTTGTTGAACTTCTTCACAGTAAGAACTCTATTGAGAGTATAGCGTGCAGCAGAAACCGCTTCAGCCTAGAAATTAATTGGTAACTTGGAATCTGCAAGCATCGTTCTGGCTGTCTCGATTAGCGTCCGGTTCTTGTGTTCTGCAACTCCATTTTGCTGAGGAGTGTACGGAGCACTAAACTCATGCAGTTACCTCTTTCATCACAGTATTCCTCCATCTTACTGTTTTTGAACTCAGTACCATTATCACTTCGAATTCTACAAATTGATCTCTGGTACAGATTCTCGATTTTCTTAAACAATACCATCAAACTATCAAAGGTTTCGTCTTTTGCTTTCAAAAACATGACCCACGAAAATCTGGGGTAGTCATCAGTCACGACCAGACAATAGGAATCTCCTGTTATACTTTTGACGTTCACTGGACCAAATAAATCCATATGAAGTCTTTCCAAAGGTCTTGAAACTGAATTGACTTGTTTTGTAGGATGTGACTTTTTCTTTTGTTTGCCTTTGACACAACTTATGCACTCCCCTTCCAGATGAAAACCTTTAATATTCACTCCAGTGACCAAGTCGTTATGCACTAAGTGATTCATTTTCCTTAGGTGAATATGCCCCATCTTTCGATGCCATAACCTTGACTCTTTCTCCGTTGCTCTGGACACAAAACAATGAGCCTGACCCGTGGTTGTAGTAGCAACGCTCATGTCCAACACGTACAGATCGTTGACTCTTGGTGCCCTCATGATGATCCACTCTTCAGGTATCACAAATCCCGGTTTCAAGATCAAACATTCTTTGTCGGTGAAATGAGTAGTATACATCCTGTCACAGATCTGGGAGATACTCAGTAGGTTGTTCTCCAACTCAGCGATGTAGTTAACTCTCTCAAACGTTATAACGCCATTTGACAGCGTTCCTTCACCTATGATCCTTCCTCCTTGATTACCCGCAAAACCCACATAACCACCATTAATGTTATTCACATCATACAGCAATGCGGTCTTCCCTGTCATATGCCTTGACGCTCCACTATCCATTATCCACCTGGATACAAGTTTTGGAAGATCCTGCACATAACAAATCATCATTTAAACAATTTCAAGAAAGATGCCGATTCATGCTTCGCAATCCAGGAAGCTCCGGCAATTCAAACTGTTTAGTCAAACATGGTGTCCACCCAGGCCTCATCAGCCTTAGGTGTAACCGTGACTTTAGCAATTTGAATTTTGAAATTCTTAGACTTAAGAGGTGGAAATTGTGCATCATAATCAACCGTAATTGATTCTTCAGCCTTTTTCACCTCAGAAGTTGAAACTTTCTTCTCAACTTTAGGTTCAATTTTAGGTTTCCACACCTGTTGAGCTACTGCAACCCTCTTATAAAATTTATCATTTTGATTTACCAACTTCTTTACGGGTTCAGTTTTTACTGTCAAGTTGTCAATTTGAACATTTTTCTTCCCAACAACTTTCTTCTCAACATACATCGGTGTTTTACCCTTCACATCAACTTTCTTTTGTTGAACCTTCACAGCTTCAGTCTTAGGCTTCACATATGTACACTTTCGTGCAATATGACCAACCTGTTCACATCTAAAACAAGTACGAGTATCAGTTACCCGACTCGTGCCTTCAGACTGAGCCTGTGAAGCTCTCTTCTCAAAAAATTCTTTGTTTGATTTTGTAAAAATTTCCTTTTCTTCATCAGCAAGTGAACTTGAACTGTTCACAAACTTTTTCTTTTCGACAAACCTCTTGTTTGAAACATTTCTTTTCTGATATGGTTTACCCCCTGATAACCACCCGACCAGTTGTTTCTGTTGTTATTGTAAAAACGTGGTGGATAAACAGTTTTCTTGTTGTAAACCCTCTCTTTCTTTCGACTCAGATCGTTCACTGCTGACAACTCGACTTCGATCAGTTTGAAAACATTTGTCAATTTGTTCAAATTAACATTCTCTAATGGAAACTCAGAATCCGAAAACAACTTATCCGATCCCGACATCTTGTACATGACAAGATCAGATTCATCATGTAAGTTGTTTTTGGACTTTTGCTTCGGAATGTATTTATCTAGAAAACACCCATCCTCCTCAGAAGTGTCACAATCCGGTTTAAGCACTTTGTCTACCACACTTTTCACCACATCATTTTGGACACCCTCTTCATTGGAAGACGTGAACGTGACATCAATGTTCTCAGGAAGTGTAACATCACTTTCTTCCTCAATTTCCACCAAACTAGACTGCTTTTTCGTGTAGTTGTCTAAAATTGGCGGTGGAACTTTGTGAAACCCTACACCCGTTCCATCAGAAAACACATCCTCACCAGCTTTGTTTTTTCCTATAGGTTTGGGAACAATATGCTGCAAAACAAAGCTAGCTGAGCTATAGCTGTTTAATTTTAACTGAATTCTTTCATTTTCAATTTCAATTTCTTGAACTTTAAGTTTTAGTTTAGCAATTTAATCCAGTTGTTTGTTAATTGATTCTTTTTTTAATCTCAAAACAGCTCTTAGATGTTCATTTTCTTTAGATGTTTTTCCATTTCGATCATCACTATCTTTGACCACGCTTTTCAATTTTTCAAAATTTTCAGAAATTTGTCGATTCTCAAGAAATACCTTGTCATTTTCAGCTTTAATTTTCTTACATTCAGTCGTTAATTCATTTACTTGTTCAGTTGAAGCTTTTAATTTTGTCTCACGTTCAAGAATCTGATCCTCAAGCTTTCCAACTTTAGTTGTTAGATTCTTGATTTTCTCACCGTTTAGGTACGTGACAGTGCCACAAAAATTGCATTGTCTGGTGCAACTTTTGCAATCAGCATTACCCCCAACTTTGTTACCTGACACATTCGTTGACTTGTTTTGACTGACCTGATTCTTTGACTCAGTAACAGAAACAGGATCTACCTCAAGTGCTTTTGCAGCTAGCACTTTGTCAGCCATATTTCCCAGGTTCTCAGCTGTCAACTCCTGTGTAGTATCGATCAGACCGGTATCAACTTGCTTTACTTTCTCAAGTTCTTCTTTTTCTTTCATCTCTTTCTCTTTTCTCTCTTTCTCTTCTTTCTCCTTTCTCTCTTTCTCTTCTTCAATCATCTTTGATGTTGGTGTTCCCCACCACTTGTGCTGCCAATATTCATCATCTTCTTTGTACTCCTGGATGATGGCTTCGATATCTATCTTTTTGTCATCAACCGCGATGTTGCCATATCTATCAAGATAGCATTCTCTGTCTGGATCCCATCTGTTTGCTCTTCTAGCTTCCAGAAAGACACTAGAAAGTCTGATGATTTTGGCTTCAGCAACCATTTTCCGATACTTATACTTCTGTTCCTCCGTACGATCATCCTTCCATGGAATAGGTTCATCATGACTTGCCATGAATGCGTAACCCACCGCATCATCTTCTGGTAGAACTTCTTTACTCCAATCGTACCCCTCATCATCATAAATCACAGCTAATGCCCTCGATTTGTCTCTATTCTCTTCCTATTGCTTCAATCTGGGCGGCTCGGATTTATTTTGATGGTAGATTTCCTTTTTGTAATAATCGTCACGAAACGGATTCTCTGACTCATCAACGTACGCGTTTCTACATTCACGCTTGAAGTGACCCTTCTGCTTACATTTGAAGCACGTCACTTTGGATTTATCGAACCCCAACTTTGTAGATGGACCACCGATCGTTTTTCTCCCAGTAATCTCCATAAAGCGTTGTGCACGTCGAACTGCACTTGCCATTGCCCAACGGATGTCGATCAGCTCCATTTCTTCAGGGTCTATCTGATCGTAATCTTCTTTCGTCAGATTTGTGTTCCCTATCTTTCCGGCTACCAAACCTTCATAGGACTCCAACACAGATGCCAGAAAAACCATTTGTTGCTTGGCCGACTCTTCATCAAAATTCTGTGCGTTCTTCAGATCTATAGCGATGTTGCACGAAAACTTTGCATCAGAACGTTTGTCAGAAGATGAAGATCCACCGTGATAACCACTGTGGCTTCCAATGTTTGAACTGCTTTGACTTTCTTTGTTTGCTGAAGAAACATTCTCAGCAGAAAATGCAGTTTTCGGAGAAGTATCTTTCGGCATCAAGCTTTTCGGATAATAAAGATCCAAGTTTTGCTGATAGGATGAGTGATTGACTTTGTAAGTTTTCTTCAATTCAAGCTCATGACTTTCGAGTTTCTCAATCACCACATCTGGAGTCAGATTTTTCGGAGAAATAGTGTTCTTCAACATCAATGCGTAATATCTCCAATCAACTTCATCCGGTAATGAATCAAACAATTTATCAACAATTTCTTCATCAGAATACGTGATCTTGTGTCGTGCAAGCTCCAATTTCAGATGACCAAATCGTTCAATCATTTTACAAACCGATTCATTTTTTAGACAACCAAACATGTCAAATTCTTTCCTAAGCAACTTTGTTTTGTTCTTTACAATCTCTGTGCTTCCAACACACTTCTTTTCGAGTTTTTCCCATAAGTCTTTAGCATTGGTATAATCTGTCAATGAGATAATATCCTCCCGAACTGATTGAAACAACAGAGCTACACACTTTTGTTCAGCTACAAAGAGATCAATTTCTTCAGAATTTTTTAAAGCTTCACCATTTTTCTTTCCCTCAGCATAACCGTTTTTCATACTCTTCCAACTGGGGAAAGCGAATGCCATTAGCCAATCTTCGAACTTTGTTGCCCATCTGCTGTAGTCTTCTATAGCCATCAACTTAGGAGGTTTGTTAAACGTTCCAAATGCACTTTCGGACTCCCAAGCTTCTTTCTTTTTCTCTTTTTGTTGATTCTCGTTCGTATTGTTCGATGTCGAATTGTTGTTTCCTGAACTTCCTGTGAATGCGTACATATCGCTAAATGGATTCAAGAACATATCATCCATCGTGAACTTACCTGCAAAATCAGACAACACTTAGTAAAATTTTGATTTTGAAAGATAACAGAACCACAAAAGCGATCCTGTCTTAATCAGCTTGACAGAAAAGCGGACCAATAGATGTCCGAATACACGGTTCAGACAACAAAGTCCTTTAGAGCGAACCACAAAGTGTCAGAAAAGCGAGTCACAAGAATCTGTTCGAGCGGTTCAGACTGTAATCGTTCGGGCGGTCCGAATATGATCGTTCGAGCGGTTCAGTCAATTTTGTATAAGCGGTCCAGAAGATAATCGTTCGAGCGGGCCAAAAAATGTCCGTTCGAGCGATCCTGATGGTAAAATTGTCCAAAAAAACGATCCAAAAGCTAAATTTCGAGCGATTCAACCAGATTATGTCAGATAAGCGGTCCTGAATGTTCGAAAACGCGATCCATTGTTTTTAGCCTGTTTTTACCAATTTTAGTCCGTATTTTCACCTGATTCTTTCTAGGGTTTGTAATTAGTGTATTTTACACGTTATACTCGAATTTCAGACAATTTTGACCGTTGGAACCACTAGAAATTGAAAAAGTATGAAAGAAAGTTAGTAGAAAAGAGAGATTTCTGCAGATCTATGCTGTCGTAGTATGAACTCCTCGTCCTGAGCTCTGATACCACTTGTTGGACCGTTCTATGACCCTAAAAGTCAGTCAAGGTAGTTCATCTTCATGTATGAAGGCGAAATCAACATATATGAAGTTACAACAGCTTATCCTTTCAATTCCTTATATTTCTATTGCTTTCTGATGAAAATTTGGTAGAGTTTCAGCACCGTAGCACACACATACACTGTTACAACTAATGAACAGCTCACACCTATATATAGAGATCCAGGGTCGCTCTTACGACATGACACATGAGCGATCCAGACCCTTTGTCCTATAAGCGATCCATATAAGTGACATAAAAGCGGTCCACATCAACACAATGACTAATAAGCGATCCTAAGCCTATTTTACACAATATTTACACTTTAACCCCCTATAGACCAATCTTGACTTCAGACTTTTTGTAGACGCAGTCAACAGACATTTCATGTATCAACAGCTCCAAACACTGATGGTTCGCTTTTACGTTCCAAGTGTAGCTTGTGATAGGATGGCATAGACTATTGATTTTAATTATGGGTTAATTTAATATTTACCAAATAGGGTCGTAAGAGCCAATTTTAGTATATATTTAGTCGTGACATCTTGATGAACCCTTTCATCTCTCAGGACACTTAATTTTAAATAACCTATTAAAAACTAAGTTTGTCGCGACTTGTATAACCATATAAAAATTAATAGTTTTAAAACTATTAAGTTATGAGTTTTAGAAAGTTAAAATTTGTTAAATTTCAAAAACTCTAATGGTTATTAATTAATTTTAAAATAAACTATTTGTTTTGTAACAAATATTTACAAGTTGTAAAATTAATTTAGAACTTGTTATAATTGATTATGAACATTTTAAAACACCTTTTAAAAGTTTGGTATTAGGTTGGTTGTAATATAACAATTTATATGATAAAAAAGCAACCATAATAGCAAAAATAAATATGTAAATCTTTAGGCCATTTTGTTTGATCTTGCTAGAGCCAAATAGCAAGACCAAACTGGGTCACGGGGTAACAAACAACCACAAGGATGGACCTAGTGCATCTAGTTGTCTTTAGCACCTCCTTGATTCCTGTAAAGTCTTCAGTTTTGTCTTCGGGTCTTCAACATTATAATAAAAATATAATAAAATTGAAACCCTAATCTATTACAACTTTGAGCCACAAAGTGGGCCAAAAAACCATAAAAGAAAACAAGAACAAAATACAAGTACAAGGTCGGCCAGATTTACATATTCAACACAATCATATTAAAGTGGGAAATCTTTTGGTCAAATAAAACTAAATAAAACTTTTGACCAAATAACTTTTTGCCCAAGAAATATTTAGATCTAAAACTTTAAACAAGTTAAAGTTTGAGATCTATAACCGGTTAAAAGGACCGGTTCCGATTTGCATGTTGTAAGCGTGGCTCTGATACCACTGTTGGGATTCAGTAGTGTCAATTTTAATTTTTATCAAAACGGGTTTGACATATTTTATTAACTAAATATATAATTAATAAAACGCAGCGGAATAAATATAATAATCGACACCAAAAGTGAACCGAACAAGATCATGGTTACAAACATGCAAATACTGTAAATAAAATAATTAATCTACCGATGAGAAAAATTATACCCTTGTGGTTAATAATTAACCGTGTGAGACACCAAGGTACAACGAACGGGTGCTAGACACGAACACGAACCGAGCGGCGTAGCTTGCCGGTCGTAATAACACAAAACATAAAAGGGGCAGCACTTTATTTCTTCTGTTTGGTTATGATCTCACAAAGAAACAAAAGGGATTCCTTTTGGTTTGTGCTTACGGCAGAAGTTATCAAAAGAGATAATGGAAAACAAATATATATAGTAATATATATATATATATTTAGGTTAACATCCCTAATTATCTCTTAGGCCCCGAAACCCAATATAATAAGTTCAACCCAGACGTGATACGAAGCCCGAAAAACAAAGTTTAATTAAATAAGTAATTAAACATTATATTATTTATAGCCCGTATAAATAATAAATCTTGTTTTTCGTGGATATATAATTATTTTAGATAATTATATATTTCGTTCCGTCAATTGTTCGTGATCACCAGTTAATCGAGTTAAGTGGATTTAATGTTCATTGCCCATGGTGTAACTCTTACGGGTCATAGCTCGGTCAGCAGCGTTGATTTATCGAACCCGTACATATAAATCCAACACATTTCCCTTTACCATTTATTGACCAAATTATTGAGAAATTGGCCGGACAAAAATTTTATTGTTTTCTGGATGGTTATTCAGGATACAATCAAATTGCTATACCTCCGGAAGACCAAGCAAAAACTACATTTACTTGTCCATACGGTACCTTCGCATTTAGGTGATGCCCTTTGGACTTTGTAATGCCCCCGCCACCTTCCAAAGGTGTATGATGAGTATCTTTTCCGATATGGTAGGGGGAGTCTTTGGAAATCTTCATGGATGATTTCTCAATATTTGGGTCATCATTTGATACATGCCTTGACCAACTTGAAAAAGTTTTAAAATGATGTGTTGAGAAGAATTTAGTTTTGAGTTGGGAGAAGAGCCATTTTATGGTTCAAGAAGGGATTGTGTTGGGGCATGTCGTCTCGAGTCATGGGATTGAGGTGGATAGAGCAAAAGTGCAAGTCATATCCACTTTGCCTTATCCCACAAGTGTTAAGGGTATTCGGTCGTTCTTAGGACACGCGGGGTTTTATAGGCGGTTTATAAAAAGTTTTAGTGATATAACAGAACCCCTATGTAATTTGTTGTTAAAGGATAAAACTTTTGATTTCGATAAAAATTGCCAAAATGCCTTTAACATTTTGAAGAAAAAGTTGGTTGAGGCCCCAATCTTGCAATCACCGAATTGGTCTTTAGCATTCGAAATTATGTGTGATGCAAGTGACTATGCGGTGGGGGCCGTATTGGGTCAAAGGGTGGACAAGAAACTGGTTGCCATTTACTACGCAAGTAAGACTCTCTCGGATGCACAGTTAAATTATACAACTACCGAGAAAGAGCTACTTGCGGTGGTATATGCGTTGGATAAATTTCATGCTTATATATGGGGTACTAAAGTCATTGTATATTCTGACCATTCTGCAGTTAGGTATCTCATGGACAAGAAGGATGCAAAGCCGAGATTAATCCGATGGGTTCTCTTGCTACAGGAGTTTGATTTGGAAATTAGAGACAAGAAAGGGAGTGAAAATGTGGTTGCGGACCACTTGTCTCGATTAGTTGTGGAGGAGGATTCTTCCCGTGAAGAGATTAACGAGAACTTCCCAGATGAGCAAATTTTAAAAGTTGCAATATTACCATGGTATGCTAATATTCTTAATTATTTGGTTACAGGTGATTTGCCGGCTCATTGGGATAGAAGGAAGAGGTTGCACTTCCTTTCTCAAATCAAGTACTACACGTTGGAAGAACCGGACTTATTCAAGATATGTCCGGATCAAGTCGTTCGAAGATGCATACCCGACGAGGAGATTTCTAGCGTCTTGATGCACTTGCATTCATTTTCTTGTGGGGGCCATTTCAGTGGTCACAAAACCGGGCATAAAGCGCTCAATAGCGGCCTTTGTTGGCCGACTATTTTGAAGGATGCTTTTAATTTCGCTAAGAACTGTGTAGAGTGTCAAAAGCTATGGGTATTTCTAAAAGGGATGAAATGCCCATGCAACCGATCCTCATTGTAGATATTTTTGATGTGTGGGGGATCGCTTTCATGGGCCCATTCCCTAATTCGCATGGCAACTTATACATCTTGGTGACGGTCGATTATGTATCCAAATGAGTTGAAGCGATTGCCACCAAGACGAATGACCATACCGTTGTTTGCAATTTTGTACAAACAAACATAATTTCTAGATTTGGGATTCCTCGAGTGATCATTAGTGATGGGGGATCTCACTTTATGAATTTTAACTTTGGCAAACTCTTGAAACGGTATGGTGTTGACCATCGAATCGCTACCCCTTACCACCCATAAACAAGTGGTCAAGTGGAAGTTTCCAATAGGCAAATAAAAGAAATTTTGCAAAAGACTATTCGACCCGACCGAAAGGATTGGTCGACGAAGTTGAATGATGCTTTATGGGCTTATAGAACGGCTCATAAAACACCTATTGGAACTACACCTTATCGCTTAGTTTGTGGGCGAAATTGTCATTTACCGGTTGAGCTTGTGCATCATGCTTGGTGGGCTATAAAAGAGGTTAACATGAACTATGACGATGCAGGAAAAGAGCAAAAATTAAAGCTTTGCGAATTGGAGGAGCTTAGGGAAGAAGCGTGTGAGTGCGCCTCGAAATACAAGGATGATATGAAGAGGGTACATGACGGGAAGTTGAAGCCGAAGGAATTTGAAGTGGGTCAAAAGGTTTGGCTATACAATTCACGGCTTAAATACTTTCCCGGTAAGCTCAAGAGTAAATGGATGGGCCCGTACGTGATTACACAGGTCGGAAAGCTTGGAGATGTTACAATCAAGGACCCGAAGGATGGGTCGAAGCAAACGGTTAATGGCCATCGCCTTAAACCGTTCCTTGATGGTAACAATGATAAAAAGGATGAGAATGTGGAGTTGGTGAACTTCGTGGTAAGTGTGCCAACTTATGAGGTCAACTGAAAGGACCGGTAATGAGTTTTGTAAAGTTATGTACAATTTATTTAACTGTTTGAGTATTTTTGTGGTAATCGTTCTCATTCCGTACTAACCCTTGTGATTGTGTGAAGTCCGGACATTCCGAACGGGTCTTGAAGACAAAAGGTATGTGTTTAGACTTATTTGTGTGTATTAGGGACAATACATGACATTTCGGGGGGTGGTAGGGCCGTTAACGGTTTTCGCGTTTTAAAAATTTAACTTATAAAAAATCACAAAAAGATTTTTAATAATTTTTAGAAATTTTTAATGTATATAGTTGCTTTATAAAAAGTTCATAAAATTCTTCATATTTAAAAAAAATAAAAAAATAATAAAAATTGAAAAATAAAAAAAACTGACTTTCTACATACCGTCGGCGACGGTAAGGTTACCCGTCGCCTACGGTCTCTCAATAATACCGTCGCCCAAAAAGTTCCATAGGAAGCGACTTAGATCGTCGCCTGCCTTGAACAAATGCACACCCCGTCGCCGACGGTCAATACATCCGTCGCCGACGGACTCCCGAAATTCAGCCGACGAAAAATTTCTTTTAACGACCAGGTTCGAACCCAAAGTCCTTAACTCCTTTCAAACACATACGTAATGGGTTTTAGGCCACACAAATCGATTTTTGGGACCCTCATCTGACCAAGACACCTTCTAATCCACTCTTTTTCTGCATTCATCACATCTACTTCTTCCATTCATCTCCATCTTCTTCAACTCACCTCAAGAACCCTAATTCTTCTTTTCTTCATAACTTCTTCAAATCTCCACCAAATCCACTGATTTTTGAGCCTATCTTGTGTATTTTCTCAAGAGGAATAAAACCCCCATAACGGTTTTCACTGATTCTTGCTGGTTTGCAAGATCTCTGAAGTCAAAAATTCAGGTTTTTGAAGGGTGTTCATCAAAGTCCTTTGCTTTGCACTTTTTCTTAGTTTTTCTTGTTCAGCTACACTAAAGTTATGGAATTTCATTTAATTTATGTATGATTATCAAATGAAGTGTTGATTTCTTCCGAATTTTTAAGCTTATTGTTTAAGAGTAGGTTGTTTATCATAATGTATGACGTGTTAGCATGAATTTAAGAATGTTTACTTGATTTGGGTGGGATTTGAACATGCTCTAGTCTTAGTGATGTGATTACACTAGTTAGTTGCATGATTGAACATAGTTGTGATGTTGAATATTGTTAAAACCATGAAACTTTGAAAAAAAAATTTATGAATGATATGTAGATGGTAAAATGTGCGACTTTGGAAGTTTAAAAAGGCGGTTTTACATCTAATTATTGATTGAAATTCAACATTGCATATTATGTTCAAAGTTTGAGATTGTTTGAGGATTTGGGTATGCTAATTGTTGTTTTGTCTTTTGATTGTAGCTATGTTCGGAGGAAGAAAGAAAGCAAAACCTTCCGGGCAAGGTTCATCTTCGGGAGCCGGTTCAGGCTCGGGGCATTATCAAAGACGTTGGGAACAATTAAGCAATGTAGAAGAAGGTGATGGGCAACTTATTCAACAGGATTGGGATTGGGAGGAGGCAAAGAATAGTCGGTCGGCCTCAGTTTGGAAAGAAGAAAAACATAAGGCTCTTTCCCGGTACCGAAACAAGAAATTAGAGGCGAAGATGTTGAAGATGAAGATGGTCACGGGTGTTTCAAAGCCTGTACCCGATAGGGTAGTATGTGAGCGTGCGGTGAATGTCGAAGAATTCCAAAAAATCGGCATAGTTCAAAGGTTTGAAAAGATTGGGTGGGAACGAGTACTTGATTGGTGCGAGGATATTACCACCCAGGTGTATTTGGGCGCGGTTTGTGAATGGTTGTCTACTCTACGGTTTGAACATTCTGATGGGCCGGCTCCAACGTGGCAGTTGATCGGCAATATTGGCAAGAATCAAATGATTATGTCATTTGAGCACATGAATGCCATCGCGAGATTTGATTCGCTTGGGGTTGAAGCGTATGATTATTACGATTATTATCCATTTTTGGATAATAAAAGAAACACAGCTGATCCGGAGCAAATGCTAGCATCAGTATTGCCAGGTTCTGGGGGTGCAGGGGAATCTAGAAACGATTTGTCTTTGAAGGGTAAAATACTACAAAGCATTTCGTTGGAGAATGTTATGGTGCGGTTCGGAGACCGCGGGATAGTGAAGGCACCCGACTGTCGGGTCTTACATTCGTTGTTGTATGGGATGCCAAGGCTATCATGGCGTCAAATCGTGATGATAAACACATGAGATACATGGGAGTCGTATAAACGGAAGATGATCCCTTACGTGAGATTGATCAGCGCGATGATTTTGCAGCAAAATGCATTACCTCAGGAATCACTGTGGGTTTCTAAACCCATCGATCAGTTTAACTTCACCTCCATGAGGCGACATTGGAAGATAACGATTAAGGTCTTTGGTCATCTTCACACAGTTGAGGATGAACAAGGAAACAGTTACAGGTTCAATGAAGAAGGTGATGAGGAAGAGGGTGATGAAGATGAGGAGATGGTTGATATGGAGGATGAGACGGAGCCTCCCGGTCCACGGGGACCAAGGCAAAGATACAGGAGGAAGCATCGGGAAATTTTTGCCGATGTAGCAGATTTTGTGAACCAAAGGCAGGGGCCGACGTACCGGAATTTTAACCGCGGGTAACAAGCGGTTTATGATAATGTGTCGGCATGTATAGGTGAGGGAAGAGAATATGAGGTAAGAAGGAAAGGATGGGAAGAGACGCACGGGGCTTACACGCAAGAACAGTGGGCTTTCCAAGCATCCTTTCGCGAGAGGATGGAGAAGCAAATGGAGGAACAGCAATTGCAACAAGCGCTACAAAGGTCACAAATGGAACGCTTGTTACAGTTGCAAGAGGAAGATAGGGCCTGAAGACGGGCATGGGAGGAAGATGAGGCAAGGCGTCAAAATAAACAAAGAGAATTGGAACAACGCCGATGGAGAGCTTTATGTGTTTCTAACCAAATGGCTATTAATAATGCCAAGATGCTCCACGATCAGGAGCGACATCAAAGAGACTATGAAGCCGGCTCCCTTATGCCGAACACTCGGGGTGGACCGATTACCCCAACCTCCCCCATCCACGAGGCCCATTCGATCCAACCCCTCACTGGCCTGAGGCAATAGGCTCCAACTTCATCCCGCTTCCTTACCAACCACCACCTCAAGGAGAGCCGGGCCCACTTGATAACTACAGGGAGATGTTAGAGGCCCTCACTGGTTATCCATACCAGCCAAACCCGTCAGTTAACCCTAACGAGAGATATCAGCGGTAAAGGCAAGGTATGTTTTGTGTTGTTGTTGTATATTTTGTTTGCTTTATTTCTATTTCGTTACTATTTATTTTTGCCTAGTTAAATGAACCTTGTGGGTGTGTTCCCTATATAACCCTCACGAGACCTACTCGTCCTCCCAAGCTATTGGGGGGTTTAAAAGGGCTTGTTGCATAAGCTAAATGCAACCGTGATTCCTATGAAAGTGAGTTAGGTTTGTTATTGTTGTAAATTATTTTCCACATAAATCAAAGTGAAATAACATATGGCTTGGTAATATTTTCATAAAAGTGGTAGAACTGGGTAACTAACAAATTTTGATGGTTGTGAGAAGCATGCTTCTACACAAGGGTTAAGATTTGTAGGTACATTGTGTTCGTGGGACAACCGCTTTCTTGAAGAGAAGAAGATGTCACACCCCGATTTCCACGTGTATCACCGGTGGGCCCGGTGGGGGATTATCGTGACGTAGTTGGCAACAATATAGTCAAACCACAATATATAAATGCACAGCGGAAGCATAAAGATAAATATTATCCAACCATTTATTGTAATATCGATTGTATCACATATAGTTGAATAGTATCCACAGGAGGGATCAAAATAAATAAAAATGTTGTTCAACAGATAAGACATCAAGCTTGCGAGACTTCTTAAGATGCTAAGGAGCTATTGCCAGCCGATTTCGTGTAGTACCTGCACTTAATCTTTTTGGGGAAAATACGTCAGTTTACACTGGTAAATACATTCAACCGACACTTTTGTAAAATGTTTAATAAAATTGATTTGAATGCACGAGGCACAAATTCTTTTATAACTTGGGAGAATTATTTAAAATTATAATCTTGTGAACGAATTACATGTTCCTTCTTTGCGTTCAGTAGCCCGGATCTAGTCCGGGTTAAAGATCAATAGACACACCACATTGCGTAAAACCGAGGTGGGTAAACCATCGGCTACGTCCTTTAATAATATAGACATAATACCGGGTGTACGCCTACACCCGACTGTCAAGGTCGTGGCCATTTCTTCGGATGATGCCAAGGATATCCGGGACATGGTCATTAACCCCCCAAAGGCTTTTAAGTAACAAGACTGTTTAAATGAGCCGATCAAATTATTCAATTAACCACCTAAGCGATGGAAGATTTGATGCTCAATCAAGCGGTATTTTATATACCGTAACCCAAGCCCGTATAAGGGAAAATAAGTTAAAAGTATTTACCTTTGCAAGTATTGTCCTTAATCGGTTAAATCACAGATATCTTTTACTGGGGCTCCTATTCTGGAACGAAGGTTTTAAAAGAACCTATTAGAATCCTAACGGGTCTTTATATTAGCCGTAGCCTAGACCGGTTAGTTTCAAGGGATAGATACGATTTAATCGCGTGAAAGGCGAAAACCGAGAATGGAATGTGATTCTGACCCCAACAAGTTCGGAGACTTGTTTTATACGGGTTTAATATTCACACTCTGAATCTTGGGGTCAAAAAGATATGGTTTGACCCGTATCGGCTAATTTATGTAAACTAGTTACATAAGCCGAACCGTGCGCGCAATAGGCGCAATGGGTATCCGTAGGAGTCCTACACTGTTTTCCTAAGTCAATATACTTTAAAGAGGTTGTGGTATCAGTAGGATACCTTCCATAATGCTCGTAACGAGTTTTAGTTCATTATACGCCCCGTAGGGGTTTTCCGGTCATTTTAAAGACTTTTAAAGGGCTTTCTGAGTTCCACAGGAAACCTGAGTTTCACGATCAGTTTAATAAGTCTAAAATATCTTATTTATTATTTAAAATCAGTAGCAACTGGAATCGGGTCAAAAGACCTTGTAGAACTCAAGTTTTGGCCGAAAAGGGCATATTCGGTATTTACCGAACCGTAGCCATAACCGCAGGTTATGAGTAGGTTAAAATTAATTAAAAATCTTTAAAAATCCCAAAATATTATTTTACTACAGTGGGTAAAAGTTTTGGTGATGAAATCTTGGTTTAGGTAGGCGTTATGCTAATTGCGCCGTTTATTACAAAAGTTTCTTTTAAATGCGCTATTTAGCATAACTCCTATTCTAGACCTCGGATTGGCGTGAAACTTTAGGGACATGCTTAGAATTTAGTAAGCAAGGTTATGGTCCCTGCACGTGTCCGAAATACTCGTTTTATTTTAAAAAGGGCGTTACGGTCAACTTTTAAGTAATTAACGGAAATGCGTAAAAGACTCGGACAAACAACGAACCGGTCACAGAGGGTGATACCATCACGTGACCTGATCCTAAGAGAGTCCTAAAGCATATCTACATTGTACTAAAACGGATCAGGACTGAAGTCAAAGCAAAAGTCAAACTTTTGCGACATTCGGCTCCGAACCGGGTCAATATATCAAATGGCCGAATCAAACGAGCTTAGACAAGTTAATATACTTAATATCATGTTTTATGAGTGTTCAAACAGGTTTCATACCATCTATATTACAGATTATGCAAGAATCGCAAAAATGGCTTTCTGTTGACTTTTTAGGCATACGTTTGACTCGATATTTGAACTAGTTAGAGTGGTGATCAGGGGGAACCCTTTTAGAGGTTTATTACCCACATAAATACCAACACATAACTACTTTTGATTCGAGATATGACTGAGCCATTGTAGACTAATCTCGAAGTCAAACCGAAATTACGACGGTTTGATTTTTAGCTAAATACTAAGCAAAACTAAACCACAAAAGGGTTAGACAACTTACAGAAGGTTAGTGCACGACTTAGAATGATAGAGTAAAGCTTGAGAGCTCCAAGAATGATCAGAAGGTGAGTTTTTGAGGTGTGTTCTAATAGTGAACTATGAATGGCCTTTTATAGTGCAAGATGGGCCTTTAGATCATTACAACACATCCTATAAATGAGTATGGATCAATGGCAGGTGTCCTAAGGTGCTATGGGTCGAGTAGGGGATGCCCATACCTCTGGGAAACCCATTCATATATGTTTTACCGCTTTAAACAGCCAACAGCCAACTTTCTGTCGCTGGGCATCGCTTACGGACCGTATGGCTTGGGCCTTGCGGTCCGTAAGCCTGTGGCGGAGACAAGCTTAATCATTCATCCCTTTACGGTCCGTAAGGCAGGACCCTTGCGGTCCGTAAAGGTTGTTTTTAAATCTTTTTCAATCTTTTTGTAATGATTAACAAATCCTGGTATTTAGTAACGAAATCTTTGGTAATTAATAACCTGACCTTTCGGGTTTGAAGGGGTAACTTTGCGATTTGGCCCCTGATTATTTACAACTAAGGGCCTCGTGTTATTTACCCGCATTGTTAAGTCCCCGGTTATCTTGTTAATTATTCGGAAAGCCTTAACTTTCATTGTTGACGCTTTTAACCCTTCTCGTACGAATTTGATCATAACTTTCTCGTTTTTAAACGGAACTTCGCGGAATTTATACAGTATATTCTAGTGAGCGTATTTTACTGTTACAAAGCCTCGGGTACATCAAAGGGTCACTCAGAGGTATAATTAAACATGTTGACACAGTTAACCCCCGCAACTTGTAATCTCTCACTTTCTTCCGCGTTTCGCTTCCGTACGATCCATGATTTATTCGTTTGAAGGTACGAGCATCGTTTAGGGTTACTACATAGTATACTTACCCTTGTTTGACATTTATAACCCTCGAATTTACATACTTTCAAGGTTTGTCAACTTTAGTCCTTTATTTAATATTAAATGCCACGTGTAAACTCAAGACACGTGTCAATACATTATTGGACACAAAATTTCGAGGTGTTACAGAAGAGCACACAAAGAATGAGCTCAAAAATCAGGTGCATACGTTTCTTTTTACTTTTGATTTTTAGTTAGCAAATAAGTGGATTGTAAATTGTATATTATTTTTCCGGGGTGAAATTTTGGGGAAGTTAGTCGTGTCACATCCCTTGTGTGCTTTAAAAACTCTAGTTCTTACACATTGAGGACAATGTTTACCTCAAGTGTAGGGATGGGGGAGTAGTAAAAGTTTTCGATTTTGACCCATTCATTTAAACACTACATATTGAGGACAATGTTTACCTCAAGTGTGGGGATGGGGGAAAATTTCAAAAATTTTTCAAAAATATCTTGTTTCAAAAGCGATCTTAAAGCACAAGTAACTAAGTCAACGAGGGATGTCACAACCCATTTGGTCTTTTGTCATGGTCAAGTTCAACTTAATAACATGACAGGTATTTAGCGGGTGGTTATTTGGGAATAATCCGCCTAAGAAACTAGCGTTTTATGCATATCACATATCATACCCTTATACGTGAGGTCTTGAGCCACTTTATATCATAGATTTACATATACATGTTTCTTTGTTTGAGTGGACCATTAGTCGCGTATTGTAGAACTTGCAACTTTTGATACGTTTGAGACCATAGATCGAATACAAGCACGAGAATGATTAAGGCATTAGGTAAACCTTTTCCATTTTACACCATTTTTATATCCTTACCCAAAAATTATCCCCTAGTAGCCAATTTTGAGCCTAATCCCTTCGTTTGATCACCCTATAGCCCATAACCTTAAACCTTTTCTTTTAAACCCGTGTGATGGAAATTCGATTATAGGAATTGAGTTGTATAGTTGTATTTGTTTATTTTGCAATAAAAAAGAGAAAAATCAGGAAATGTTCTGAAAAAGAAGTGAAAATTATTAAGAAAAGAACAAAACTTTGAAGTTAGTAATTGTTGAATAAAGGCTAAGTTGTTGCCTTTGTTGGTGCAGTCATCTGTCGTCTTCGTCTTATGTCGAGTCTCGGTCTCATTGCGGATACGATCGGGCATGACATCATGAGTGACATCACATAGGTGACATCACAAGTGACATCACCTAGGTGACATCACAAGTGATGTCATGAAACAAAGAATTGAATGGTAGCCGACAAAAGACAAAACGACAACAAATATTGGATTTGAAAGATAAATGTGCCGTTTGTTTTGATTGGGCCAATTAAAGGTCAAATGATATGTGGCCATTTAAATACCCAATAGAAAGTTAGTATTTGAAGGTCCAATGAGGTGATGATGTTTGAAGGCCAAAACACATGGAGGTTCGCTTGAACGGCAATCTTGGGAGGTTCGCTTATAAGGAATTGAGCGGTTCGCTTTTACGGCAATCATGGTGGTTCGCTTTTAGTGCACTGTCAGGTCCGCTTTTTGGTTCTGTCATTGGAGCGGACCAGAAATAGTATATCTAGGTTCATTGTCATTTCATTTGTAACGTTGTTCAGATCTGATACCGAGGTATTGCCGGTGTTCCTTGTCAATGTAAACGCTGTAAAATCAATATACAAGAGGTTTAAAGTGTGATTCTAGCTGTGTACACGTCCGTTTCTTTGTTTCCGCCTCTGAAACGGAGTTGAGCTCTTCCGAACGACTCGTTTAGGTCGAATTCGATCCTACAATTGGTATCAGAGCCAAGGAGGAGGAGATCTCACATATACAGCTCGTTTTCATCACTTTTTCTGCTTCTACACCTTTTTTTTTCGAAAAAACAGAACTTTTTACGGTCAAAATCGCTTTAGATTCACACAGTGTGTGCGTAATCATGTATTAACAAAACCTGGAAGATTTCAGAACTAAAATCGGCTTAAAATTGATTCAAATTGAACTTTCGCTTGAAAGTTGTTCGTGTTTTGCTGACATCATCGAGGTCCGCTCCAAATAAGTACTCTGTGGTTCGCTTTTTTGGTCAAATTTCAGGTTCGCTCAAATGGTTTATTAGTTTTTGGTCCGCTCATTGGAACAATAATTGGTCCGCTTTAAGTGACAGTTGAGGTTCGCTTTTTGTAACATCACATAGGTCCGCTCAAACGGTTTCATCATTCTTGGCCGCTCATTGTGATAATAGTGGGTTCGCTTTTTGAGACAATTGTAGTTCGTTCTTAGTGACAGTTAAAAGTTCATCAGGTTATGTTGGCTTTGGTTTGAAACCGACATCCTATCGTTTGAAAAAGCACTCACCGTTTGAAATCATTCACACCGTTTGAAAAACAGACTTCGATTAGCGTGAACCGTTTGAAATCATATGTGCATGTGAAAACATCATTTCGAGACTTGTCAGTGCATGTGAATTAAATAAGCCCAGCCTTCACGGCCCTATCAGAACAAAGCTTGCACCGCCCATTATTTCTGTAAAAAAAATCATGTTGGCCATTTTGATTGGATAATATTGAGGCCCAATCACCGATCCACTAACACATCAGCGGCCAAATGAGTTTTTTTTTGTTTGTTGTAAACTTACCGCCATTTTAAAAGGGCCCATGTTTGTGAGTTTGGGTGGAGTAAGCGGTCCAATCCAGTGGTAAAGACATAAAAACGGCCCACTAAAAAGCTTTTGATATATTTAGTGGAACATTAATTCAGTATTGCATATCGAGGTTGTTTGTCGGCACAATTATAATATTCCATTTGACTATTAAATAGCCGCCCATAATAAATAATATCAATCAAGTGGACTTGTCGGCCCGTGTGGTTACTTCATTTAATAGGTTCTATAAAATTTTTTGCCGCCCAATAGGCCCTATCACATTTCGACAAAACTTTTACCATGTTGGTTAGTGGATGTTAAGGTCCTATCATTTTTAGTCAGCATAATCATTTTTTTTAGGGATGAGTTCAAGATAAATTGTGCGGCCCAATTAATAGTTGCCCACTATAAAGTCAAACAGTAACTATAGTGCAAATAAAAAATCCTATTGATAACTTTTGTCGGTAAGTCTGTCACTTTGATTAGTCAAATTGAGTGTTATAGTATCAGTCCACTATAGCTAATCGACCCAAATTGTTTTTATTAAGCCCATGTCATATTCAATTGATTGTGTCAAAGTCAATACATCAACTTGTCAAAACTTCTGATCTCACGGTTTGAAATTCAAAGTGTTCCCCATTTGAAAGTCCATCAGTTTGTTCGTAGTGAATCTGGTTGGTTGAGTCTAATAGGAGTCACAGTTGTTCGCGTGTATTGACGGCAAACTCTATTCACATCAAATTCAGTCCGCACAAGTTTGTCAAACCTCAATCTGCACAGAATATTCATCAGTTCGAGTACCAGTTTGTTTTTATTAATTGATAAATCTTTAAACTGAGTGTGTTTTTTGTTTGTGTATTTTCAGGTATTTCCCGAAGTATCATCTGAATTTAGAAACATGGCTGAAGAGTTCTACAATGCGTTCGCGACACCCGTTGCCCCTGTAACCCCTGCTGAAGCTTTGTATAATGAGAATGAGACGGGCACTCATCAAAAACCGCCGAAACTCATGTACATTGAAGATTTTCAGGGTTGGAGAAATCGATTTGAGAATTGGGTTCAAGCCTACAGATTCGATGCTTGGTGTTCACTGCTAAAAGACTATGAGAAACCAAAGAATGAGCGTGGATTAGTAAAGGGTTTCGATGATTTTACTGAAGCTGATAAGTTGAAGTACACTAGTGAGAAGATGATGATCAGCATCCTTCAGCAAGCAGTTAAAGAAGATATCTTCGTCTTACTTCAACATAACGGAACGGCTAAACCCATTTGGGAGGCTTTGATTCAAAAATTCAGAGGAAGTGCTGATATGATCAAAAACAAAAAGGCATTATTGAAAAAATCATTTGATATGTTTACAGCTTTCGATCATGAAACTACAAAACAGACCATTGATAGGTATTGTCATCTGGTATTGGAAATGGGTAGGTTGAATATAGTGAAAGATGATGATGAGTGGGTTGATAAATTAGCAGAGGCGTTACCACAGCATAAGTGGGGAACGTATTTGATGGTTGTGAAACTTATGAGAAAGTCCGAGAACATGAATTTGGCTCAGTTTATTCAGAAAATCGAAGAGCAGGAGCTGGATAATCAAAAGACAGCTATGTTGATGCAGATTTTGTGTCCGATGCTTGTCGAATAGATTAGTTTTATTTTATGCTGAATTTGTAATAGTTAGTGAAACGGTCAAACGAACGTGTATAGACCCGCTCGTTTGAAGTGGTCAAACGAGAGGGTTGTTGGTTTGACTGTGTGTGTGTGTTGCTAGACAAAGTTGCTGTGTTGTTATTGGTGTCGAAGGATAAGGCATCGAAGGATTATGAATATCCTTCGATGAGCTCGAAAGATACCCATCGAAGGATGGACCTCGAAGGATATCGTTCGAGGTATGTGTGTATCTTTCGAAGACTGTCTGATCGAAGGATGATGTTTCGACCAGTCAGTCTGATCCTTCGACCTGCAGCCTGTGTTTTGGTATAAATACCAACACTTTGTCATTTGCAACACAAGAGTGAGAGCACAAGTGTGTGCTAGAGAGTGTGAGGAGGTCTGGGACCTCACCGGGAGAAATCACCACTTGGTTTCTCCCCGGATGTATACTTCTTTGGTATTAGTTCGGTTGTCATGTAACCGGGCCGACTTGTAATGTTTACTACCGGATTAATACAAAGTTTGTTTGTTATCATCTCTCTTATCTCTTCCATCTTTGAACATAAACATAAAATCACAGTTTCGGTCCCGAAACCTGGACCTACAATTGGTATCAGAGCCATGGTGCCCGATTTAGTAAAACTAACCGTTTACTAAGTCACATGTGCTCTAGATCTGTGATTTTTGTGGGTTTTTGTTCAAGATGTAAAAAGGTGAAAATGAGAAAAACCCAGATCTGGACCCGGATATCCAGATCTGTGCTAAACCAGGTGTTGGGTTTTATGTTTTTCTCCTAAATCTTCAAGTTTCCATCATCAAAAACTGTATACAAAGTGTTTTCGTCAGATCTGCAGATGAACAGTCCTCCGTGTTCTTGATGTTCTTGACAGCTTCAAATTTCGAAAGATGCTGTTTGTCCATCGAAAGATTGAACAGTTTTTCGAAGGATGAAACAAAATTCAAATTTCAAATTTTCATGCTTCGAAATTTGCGAAAGTTGGTCACCTACCACATCAACTTTTCACCAACCTGTCATACTTTCTGTCCTTGTGTCAGAACCATCGAAAGATATCTTTCGATCTCGAAAGATCATCCTTCGAACAAGGAGATTCGAAAGATGAACAGGAGTGCTCGAAAGATCATCAGTTCTTCGAAGGATCAAAAAGACTTCGAAGGATCAACTCTGAAGTGTACGAAGGATCAGCCATGTCCAACTTCGAAAGGTGTTCGAAAGATCTGTGACATGTGCTCGAAAGATGCTCGAAAGATATGTGACATGCGCTCGAAAGACTTACGAAAGATCATCTTTCGAAGCTGTCTTGGTGTTTATCTTTCGTTTGATGCAGATGTTTCGAAGGATCCAGATGTTGTGGAATTTTATGAGCTCAGACAGTGTGTTGGGGTTATTCATTTAATTCACTTGGAGTCGGGTCGGGTGTTCGCAAGGATTATTCAAACCGGGCTTCAAAGTTTCAACATCAAAATTCGTACGGGCTTTGGGAACACGCGGGGTGATGCAGCATGATGAACACAAGAGATGATGAAAACTTGATGTTTGAAAAATTGTGGGGTAGTCACGGTTACCAATGCAATGGCAAAAATGGTAACGTGACTATTATGGGCCAAACACAACAGTTCCGCTTGGTGGAGGGAATTGGTGAATATTTGACGACAGTTTCTTTGAAGTGGAAAGAATCTGTTAAGGTTTAGAGATTTTACCAAAGAAACGGGGGGATAAAAATTTTCAAATGTTGAATTTCTTCGGTAAATCTCTAAACGCAATCTCAGGTGGTAGAGTTTATGATCTTCTGGTGATTCAAATGGTTCAGCGTGGAATGTTTTGCACAGACACTTGAAGATCAAGACTTGATGCAGTTGTTTAAGAATGGAACCTTTATCATATGCCGGTTGGAGTATTGGAAGATCAGCGGAAGATCGGTCAATTGATCCTTTTGAGGAAATTGCACAACACTCAACACGGATACGCGTACTTTGAGGGGGAAATCTTATACAATGAGCATCAGGATACTACTTACCTGGATCATCGGTCAAGGGGGAATTTGTTTACACAGAAGATGATTACTTGACTGAAGATCGATGATTGCAATTGCATTTTCAGCATTCGACAGCAACGGACAAGGGGGAATTTGTTGATGCAGATTTTGTGTCCGATGCTTGTCGAATAGATTAGTTTTATTTTATGCTGAATTTGTAATAGTTAGTGAAACGGTCAAACGAACGTGTATAGACCCGCTCGTTTGAAGTGGTCAAACGAGAGGGTTGTTGGTTTGACTGTGTGTGTGTGTTGCTAGACAAAGTTGCTGTGTTGTTATTGGTGTCGAAGGATAAGGCATCGAAGGATTATGAATATCCTTCGATGAGCTCGAAAGATACCCATCGAAGGATGGACCTCGAAGGATATCGTTCGAGGTATGTGTGTATCTTTCGAAGACTGTCTGATCGAAGGATGATGTTTCGACCAGTCAGTCTAATCCTTCGACCTGCAGCCTGTGTTTTGGTATAAATACCAACACTTTGTCATTTGCAACACAAGAGTGAGAGCACAAGTGTGTGCTAGAGAGTGTGAGGAGGTCTGGGACCTCACCGGGAGAAATCACCACTTGGTTTCTCCCCGGATGTATACTTCTTTGGTATTAGTTCGGTTGTCATGTAACCGGGCCGACTTGTAATGTTTACTACCGGATTAATACAAAGTTTGTTTGTTATCATCTCTCTTATCTCTTCCATCTTTGAACATAAACATAAAATCACAGTTTCGGTCCCGAAACCTGGACCTACAAGCTATCATGACAAATCCAAATGCAAAGCAAGATGTCAGTCTGTACTATCGAGGGAACAAGTTTGAGACCACTCCCAATCTTAGTCCAAAGATTAGTACTGCATTCAGTGCTGATGATTCTGCCAGTCCTCATGCAAGTACTACAACTCAGAGTGGTGGATCTACTTCATCATTCTCAAGCTTTGATCCTAACATCAACACACCTAGTCCTCAAAAGCAAAATTCTAAAAATTTGCAATGCAATGTGACACTGAACATCCAGAATGGTCAAAGTCTTTCTCCTGAAGTGGCAAAGCAACACATGGCATGTCTTGTCGCTATGTTAGAATCGTATGAATGTTTGATTGCAGGTAAAATTGGCAATCCAATGCTCACAAAAGAAGACTACGACCAAATCGATGCAGAAGAGCTTGAGTTGATGGATGTGAAGTGGTGCTTGGCCAATGCATGTAGGAGAGCTGAAAAATTTCAACAGATTACGGGCAGAGACGAGTTTCGAGGAATGGCTAGTTCTCTACTTGGTTTTGACAAGTCAAAGGTTACTTGTTTCCGATGTAAAGGAAAGGGTCACTTTAAACGCGAATGTAAAAATCAAGAATCAACTGGAAACCAAGAAAAGAGCAATTATTATCAGAGATCAATCTTTCATCAAATTGATCAAAAACCTCAACAAAAAGAACCGCAAACTGCTCATGGGAGAATGATTGAAGAAGCCAATAGGAAAGCTTATTATGGAATAATAGATCAAAGTGATGAGTTTGTTGCACAGGGATTTAGCTGGAACAAGTATATACCTAGTGGAACTAAATCTGATGTTGCACTTTGTAGGTCCAGGTTTCGGGACCGAAACTGTGATTTTATGTTTATGTTCAAAGATGGAAGAGATAAGAGAGATGATAACAAACAAACTTTGTATTAATCCGGTAGTAAACATTACAAGTCGGCCCGGTTACATGACAACCGAACTAATACCAAAGAAGTATACATCCGGGGAGAAACCAAGTGGTGATTTCTCCCGGTGAGGTCCCAGACCTCCTCACACTCTCTAGCACACACTTGTGCTCTCACTCTTGTGTTGCAAATGACAAAGTGTTGGTATTTATACCAAAACACAGGCTGCAGGTCGAAGGATCAGACTGACTGGTCGAAACATCATCCTTCGATCAGACAGTCTTCGAAAGATACACACATACCTCGAACGATATCCTTCGAGGTCCATCCTTCGATGGGTATCTTTCGAGCTCATCGAAGGATATTCATAATCCTTCGATGCCTTATCCTTCGACACCAATAACAACACAGCAACTTTGTCTAGCAACACACACACACAGTCAAACCAACAACCCTCTCGTTTGACCACTTCAAACGAGCGGGTCTATACACGTTCGTTTGACCGTTTCACTAACTATTACAAATTCAGCATAAAATAAAACTAATCTATTCGACAAGCATCGGACACAAAATCTGCATCAACAAATTCCCCCTTGTCCGTTGCTGTCGAATGCTGAAAATGCAATTGCAATCATCGATCTTCAGTCAAGTAATCATCTTCTGTGTAAACAAATTCCCCCTTGACCGATGATCCAGGTAAGTAGTATCCTGATGCTCATTGTATAAGATTTCCCCCTCAAAGTACGCGTATCCGTGTTGAGTGTTGTGCAATTTCCTCAAAAGGATCAATTGACCGATCTTCCGCTGATCTTCCAATACTCCAACCGGCATATGATAAAGGTTCCATTCTTAAACAACTGCATCAAGTCTTGATCTTCAAGTGTCTGTGCAAAACATTCCACGCTGAACCGTTTGAATCACCAGAAGATCATAAACTCTACCACCTGAGATTGCGTTTAGAGATTTACCGAAGAAATTCAACATTTGAAAATTTTTATCCCCCCGTTTCTTTGGTAAAATCTCTAAACCTTAACAGATTCTTTCCACTTCAAAGAAACTGTCGTCAAATATTCACCAATTCCCTCCACCAAGCGGAACTGTTGTGTTTGGCCCATAATAGTCACGTTACCATTTTTGCCATTGCATTGGTAACCGTGACTACCCCACAATTTTTCAAACATCAAGTTTTCATCATCTCTTGTGTTCATCATGCTGCATCACCCCGCGTGTTCCCAAAGCCCGTACGAATTTTGATGTTGAAACTTTGAAGCCCGGTTTGAATAATCCTTGCGAACACCCGACCCGACTCCAAGTGAATTAAATGAATAACCCCAACACACTGTCTGAGCTCATAAAATTCCACAACATCTGGATCCTTCGAAACATCTGCATCAAACGAAAGATAAACACCAAGACAGCTTCGAAAGATGATCTTTCGTAAGTCTTTCGAGCGCATGTCACATATCTTTCGAGCATCTTTCGAGCACATGTCACAGATCTTTCGAACACCTTTCGAAGTTGGACATGGCTGATCCTTCGTACACTTCAGAGTTGATCCTTCGAAGTCTTTTTGATCCTTCGAAGAACTGATGATCTTTCGAGCACTCCTGTTCATCTTTCGAATCTCCTTGTTCGAAGGATGATCTTTCGAGATCGAAAGATATCTTTCGATGGTTCTGACACAAGGACAGAAAGTATGACAGGTTGGTGAAAAGTTGATGTGGTAGGTGACCAACTTTCGCAAATTTCGAAGCATGAAAATTTGAAATTTGAATTTTGTTTCATCCTTCGAAAAACTGTTCAATCTTTCGATGGACAAACAGCATCTTTCGAAATTTGAAGCTGTCAAGAACATCAAGAACACGGAGGACTGTTCATCTGCAGATCTGACGAAAACACTTTGTATACAGTTTTTGATGATGGAAACTTGAAGATTTAGGAGAAAAACATAAAACCCAACACCTGGTTTAGCACAGATCTGGATATCCGGGTCCAGATCTGGGTTTTTCTCATTTTCACCTTTTTACATCTTGAACAAAAACCCACAAAAATCACAGATCTAGAGCACATGTGACTTAGTAAACGGTTAGTTTTACTAAATCGGGCACCATGGCTCTGATACCAATTGTAGGTCCAGGTTTCGGGACCGAAACTGTGATTTTATGTTTATGTTCAAAGATGGAAGAGATAAGAGAGATGATAACAAACAAACTTTGTATTAATCCGGTAGTAAACATTACAAGTCGGCCCGGTTACATGACAACCGAACTAATACCAAAGAAGTATACATCCGGGGAGAAACCAAGTGGTGATTTCTCCCGGTGAGGTCCCAGACCTCCTCACACTCTCTAGCACACACTTGTGCTCTCACTCTTGTGTTGCAAATGACAAAGTGTTGGTATTTATACCAAAACACAGGCTGCAGGTCGAAGGATCAGACTGACTGGTCGAAACATCATCCTTCGATCAGACAGTCTTCGAAAGATACACACATACCTCGAACGATATCCTTCGAGGTCCATCCTTCGATGGGTATCTTTTGAGCTCATCGAAGGATATTCATAATCCTTCGATGCCTTATCCTTCGACACCAATAACAACACAGCAACTTTGTCTAGCAACACACACACACAGTCAAACCAACAACCCTCTCGTTTGACCACTTCAAACGAGCGGGTCTATACACGTTCGTTTGACCGTTTCACTAACTATTACAAATTCAGCATAAAATAAAACTAATCTATTCGACAAGCATCGGACACAAAATCTGCATCAACACACTTGTTACCAGGATTCTGGATCAAAATGAGGATTGTCAGAAAAGGATTCCGATATTTCCAGATCTTGGAAGTGATGTTGATACGGATGATGAGGAAGAGTATCTTAACAAATGTAGAAAAAGCATTGATCCTGACAGTTTTAATTTTTTCTATGCAGATAAAGTTGAGATGCTGAATCAGAAAAAGATTGCTCGATTGCAGAGAGAGCTAGAAGCAGCAAAGCTACTCGCTGATGAAAAGGCGAAGACTGAAGCTGTAGAAACAAAAGATGAAGCAACTGCTGAGATTGCAATAGAGAAGATTGTTGAAGTAGAGAAAGTAGTGGAGAAAATTGTCGAAGTCGAGAAACTCGTGGAAGTTGAGAAAATTGTTGAAGTAGAAAAGATTGTCGAAAAGATTGTTGAGGTCGAGAAACTTGTAGAAGTCGAAAAGACTGTCGAAGTCGAAAAGATAGTTGAAAAGGTGGTTGAAGTTACTAAGCCTTGTGAGAAATGTTCAGAATCTTGCAAAGACTGTGATGAGAAAGACAAAAAGATTGCTGAGTTGGAGAAAATGAAGGAAGATTTACTGTTTGATGTGAAGTATGTGAAAGAGTCATATGACGTATTGAACAGGACAGTTGACAGTTTGAAAAGAGCAAATGCAGAATTTAAAAAAACAAATGACAAGATGAGTGCAACTTTGATGACAAAGAAAAGTGTCATAAATGATTACATTGAAGATTGTGCAAATTTGAAGAAGGAGTTGGAACTTGAGAGAATCGAGAGTGAAAGGATCAATCGATTGTTGTTGAGTTATACTACTTGTGATTATCTGATTGATCGTGTTTATCCTACTGTCGCAGGTCTTGAAGCTTTCAAGAAGAAAGAAAAAGAAGAGGATACTGGTAAGAAACCAAGGGTCAAGTACAACAGATGTCCACCTCCTATCTTTGAGAGTTATTCCCCCAGGAAACCAAATGAGGAACAAGTAGACAAGGCTCTAAACATCAAAATAAAGTCTGAAATCACTGATGAATTACCAGACAATATTGATGTTACATTCACAGCGTCTGACACTGATCATGAGTCTGAGTTAGTTAAGAAAGTTGTCGATCAGGTGTTGGATATGGATGAAGAGTCAAAGTCGGAGTCTAAGTCTGATACTTCGAGTTCGTCTGAGAAAAGTCCGAGTTCACCGGTTAAGAGAGTTTACAATAAAGAATTCCTGTTATCAAAATCTAATTTGAATGACGAATCAATCAAAGTAGCATATACATTGAATGATTCAGACAAATTATATTCTGATGAGGAATTCCCAATAAGAAGTGTCAAAACTGAAATGATCAAACAGGTTTTCAAATTAACAGAAATTAATATTTCTGAAATAAAAGATGAAAATCTTAGTGAAAAACCTAAAAAGTACACTTCAAGAGTTCAACAGAGATTGAACAAGAAAAAGGGTTATGATTATGGTTCAGGTTATCGAAAGAATCCAAACCATAATGGTAATCTCAAAAAGAAAGGTCTTGGTTTCAATTCTTCAGAAAATTATAAAAATCTGAAAACTTATAAACCAAAAACAAAATTTGTTTCAGGAGGAAGTTCAGAGGATGAACAGAAGAAACCGTTCTGGAAACAGTCGAATCAAGAGTTTCTTGCTGAAGTAAGGAAGAATGTGAGAAAATCTACTCAAAGAGTTGACAGAAGAACCTGTTTCAAATGTCAAGAAGTTGGACACATAGCTTGGAATTGCTCCAAGACCAACTACCAAAAACAGGGAGTTTCTTCTAACTCTGTTTTGAGAAAAACTTGTATTGATAATAAAGAACAATCTGAAAAAATTGTTAAAAAGTTTGAAAATTCTACTTCTGAGGAAGGAGAAAGTTCAAAAAGGTTTTACAAAAGAAGAGGTGATTTAAGTAAACAAAAATGGGTTGTTAAATCTGAGGGTAATTCTGACAATGAATCTGATTCCATAAAATCAGAGGAGTCATTGGTTGATAAAAAGATTGTGAATTCCGTTCCAGTGGTGAACGATGAGAATTTTCCGAAATTGTCAAAAGAAAATTTGATGAAGAAAGTTGGAAAGGTTGAGATCTCAAATCAATTCTTCGCTGATAAAGGAGAATTTGATGTTGAGAAGGCTTTCAACGGGAAAGTCAAACATATTTTTGGGAAGATGGTTGATAAGAAAGTAAAGGGTGCTAAAGAGTTTTATAAATCAAAATGTTGGTGGGACAGATGTGTTCCAAAGTCACCCAAGGCTGGTGAGGCTTGGGTGGACATTATGTTTGAGTAAAACACCGGACTTGCCGGAGATCCCAAGTTGGTAATCGTGGATCAGGAATCGGCATCTTTCATGTTAATTAGGATGATTTGAAAGTGTTTGAAAGTGTTAAAATTTTACAGGTTTAAGGACTATGCCGGAGCTTCCAGGTTGGTAAGCGAGGAGCAGGTATCGGCATTTTTCTTGAGGAATTTACTACGGTAATGTCAATCATGCAAACGGTAAAAAAGGTTTGTTTGTGCTTGTTTACAAGTGATTAGAAGATTTAATTGTTCATAACTTGTGCATATGGTAAATCAAGGACATTAATTTGTACTTGCATTTTCCTACAAGCAATTGAGAGACAAGATGATGAACCACATCCCCGAACTTAGTATTGATATACTTACAAGTGGTAAAATCAACCAAACTTATTTTCCGGAAAAATCATTTTGATTAAAACAAACTTAAGTGTTTTGAAATCTAAATGAGAAAATAGTTTGTTGATAGGGGGAGTTCTGATTGTTTATGCCAAAGTGAATGGCGAATTGAGGCGATTTAATATCGGTTGTCATGTTTCTGTACAGTTTGTTTTCAATTTTCGTTAATGTGTTTGCATTTTAGGGGGAGTAGAAATTGTCAGAAAATCCAAAAACATTAGAAAATTTGAAAAAGACAAAAACATGATAAAATCCAAAAATGAGTTTGTTGTGAATAAGAGGAAATGATAGTACATCAGCGGACTATCACAACATGCTAAAGAATTGGAAAGTTTAATAGTGTTAAACAATCTTACTGTGGATATGTCAGTAGGTTTTCACACATTTAGTAGATTGTGACGAGATATAAACCTAAATTTCAAACTTGCTTGTTCTGTGGGTTAACACAAACTTGGATATATAGGTAACCCCTGAAATCTTGTTTGAAAGGTCCCTTATTTTGAGATACTAGGTCTTTATGCTCAGTGATATCTGGGGTATTATCCCGGGACTTCTGCTGTATGGAAGTACTGACCTAGTCCCCGGATAATACTTTCTGCAAATGCTTGAAAAAGCGTCGCCCTCAGCAAATAGATGAAACAATAAAATTGATAGTCATTGCTGTTGTAAAAAAGATCCTCTAAAGGGGACCCACCAAAAGTCGAGCCGTCATCTCTCTGCTGAACGGAAGTTCTGACCTGAGCTCTCACGGTTTCGCACCTAACCCCTTACAGATATCATCTGTGGTATACTCACCTATAAGACTGAATATTGGGATCTGGATACGGGAGTATATTCAAGTAGTGGGACACACGGATAAGTTTAAATGCTTAAAACATTAATATCGTATCTCGGATCAGTTGAACTTTGTGTGAAAATTTAAGTGGACCAGTATACTGACAATCTAGGTAAATTGTTTAGAACTTAAAATGAAATGAAGCTTAACGGTGTTGGTGATTTGTCTCATCAGCTGATATGATCCTCTTACACAAACTCACAAAAATAATGTTTGTAAACATTTCTTTACTGCATTTTATTTCTCTTATGTCAAAAAATCCAAAAAGATTTCCAGTGTGTTTTAGCATAAGTTTTTTTGATAAATACAAAAAGATTTTCGACAACTGGTATTGAAAAGTTGATTTTCAAAATTCTGAGTGCTAAACATGATGAACAAATGGTTTGGGAGAGTGTGTTGATTTTTAAAAACAAAAATGATATATATCTTCAAGTGGTTCTTCAAATTGTAAAATCATTTTTTGTTTGTGTAATGTCTGCAAGTGACTCATCAGATCTTTACATGTTATCATCGGAAGTTTTATTTTTGGGTAGAGGATGTGCAGGTTTCAAAGAGATAGAGAACCAGGTTCCGATACCTGAAGACTTTGTGATTTCAACAGCATATCGAAAGGGGGAGTCTGAAGACATCCGAGTAGAGATTGGTCGTGAAGAGTCTATTGATGATGATGAAAAGACTGATAAAGACTGAAGTCATTGAAGACTCGACACATAAGACTCGTCAACATCTGAGGGGGAGTCTGTTGGTGCAGTCATCTGTCGTCTTCGTCTTATGTCGAGTCTCGGTCTCATTGCGGATACGATCGGGCATGACATCACCTAGGTGACATCACAAGTGATGTCATGAAACAAAGAATTGAATGGTAGTCGACAAAATACAAAACGACAACAAATATTGGATTTGAAAGATAAATGTGCCATTTGTTTTGATTGGGCCAATTAAAGGTCAAATGATATGTGGCCATTTAAATACCCAATAGAAAGTTAGTATTTGAAGGTCCAATGAGGTGATGATGTTTGAAGGCCAAAACACATGGAGGTTCGCTTGAACGGCAATCTTGGGAGGTTCGCTTATAAGGAATTGAGCGGTTCGCTTTTACGGCAATCATGGTGGTTCGCTTTTAGTGCACTGTCAGGTCCGCTTTTTGGTTCTGTCATTGGAGCGGACCAGAAATAGTATATATAGGTTCATTGTCATTTCATTTGTAACGTTGTTCAGATCTGATACCGAGGTATTGCCGGTGTTCCTTGTCAATGTAAACGCTGTAAAATCAATATACAAGAGGTTTAAAGTGTGATTCTAGCTGTGTACACGTTCGTTTCTTTGTTTCCGCCTCTGAAACGGAGTTGAGCTCTTCCGAACGACTCGTTTAGGTCGAATTCGATCCTACAGCCTTGTATGGTGTTTATAGTTTAGTTTTACTTAGGGTAGTTAATTGTAATAAAAATCGAATTTTCATCACCTTAGCCACTTTAAAAATATCCTATTTCCTACCCTCAGCCTAGCCCCGTTACAACCCTTACAAAGACCTTATGACTTGTGCTGAGTATTCGTGTTCGGTGGTGGAGAATGATTGAGTTGCAAGCCTATGCGGATACATGTTCTAATCGGTTTTGAGTGATTACGTTTGAAAGTGCTAATACATTATAAAAATTCGCCAATTTATAAACCGAGTGGAGAGAACATTGTGAGGGATGTGCATGATTTGTTGGTTTCGCGGGCGGGTTAATCTTGGATAACCATTGTTATATGCGATTATTCACTTAACCGTTAAATATGTTGAAAATTATAAAGAGTTTGAATTTTAGTATGACAATAGACCTTAACTTTCGTCTCGGGAATAGGAAGTGTATTCTTTGTTCGACCCACGTGAAAGTGAAAAACAGATTTGCTTTAAGGCAAGCAAAAGACAAGTGTGGGGATGTGATACGTGGTTGAAAACCGGTGATTGTAATTGCTTAATTTGATGTTTTTACACAAGTTTTAATTTTGAATAGCCTACTTTTGATTAGATGTGTATTTTGCAGGTCTAGCGAAGTTTAAGGAGCTTTTCGAAAGCTTTACAGGTCATCGGGATGAAAAACGAGCCATTGGGAAGCGAAACGGGTCAACCGGACTCAAGATAGTGGAAAAACGGAGAAATAGTATTCTAGGCACCGTCGGCGATGCCCATATGGACCGTCGCCGATGGTATGTGTAAAGATCCATCGCCCACATTGTTCGTAGACAGCGAGATAACCCGTCGGACGGAATTGAACCATGCATGAACCGCCGCCGACGGGCCATCAAGTCGTCGGCGACGGCTTCCAAATGTTGACTACGCGAACTGTTGATTCTTTTGGGGTTTGGAACGATAAAAAAGACATGGTTGGCCATTATGACGGGGATTACACATCCCTAAAGTTTTGAATCACATCTTGGAGCCAATTATCATCAATCTTTTATACCCAATCCACCAACCATCATCACTGCCATCCGAATCAACCAAATCGAAACCCTAACTCATCACTATTCCATTCATCTTTCAAACCTCTCATCACCATCACTCACCATAACCCTAATCATCATCACTCACTATCTTCAAGCTTCAAGATGACTTAATTCAAGTCTCAAGCATCCGTTGATCGTGCTTTTTCTACCATGAGCGGCTAAATTCTTGGAGGTTTCACCTCGGTGTAGGTTTTTGTAAGTTCTTAGGGTTTAAACATTGTACTTGAGATTTGGTTTGTGACAAGTTGTGATTTGATTTTGAAACTTACGATAATTGTCTTGCATTGGTATTGTATTCGCGAATTGTCGAGTGAAGATTAAATTTGACTTTGCGAAATTTTATGTGCAATTATGGCTTATCTAGGTTAGAGTTTACATGTTCTTGGTAACGAAGTGCATTGTGGTCCGTCACTCACGACGTTGATAGCTCTTGGCACCTAAGCCTCATGACACTAAATTTGTTAATCATATTTGCAATTGAATCGAATCTAAAACGTGTAGAAACCCTAGGACTTCAATCACCGAACCGGGTGTGAACCTTGTTTTCTTTATTTTGTTTAAACAATCAATTTCATCTCTTGCAATTGTTAATCATTAGTAGTTATCAACCCAATTACTTTAGTAATTTTAATTCACATCTTTTCAATCAAACAAAAATACACAAAAACAAGATAGCAAGCTTCATAATTGTGACACCTTTTGAGAATTCATTCAAATCCATTCGCAAACCACATACTCTTCGTGGTTCGACCCCTTGCTACCACTAGCTAATTGTTAAGGGTAATTAGGCTTGTAAATATTATCTTTGACCGGAGCGCGACACTCCGATCAAATTTAATATTGTTCAGTATGTGATGTAATTATTGGACTTTTAGTTTTAAGGTCATGAATAAATGAATAAATTTAATTTTATGAATCTATGTTGTGTTTTATTTTCACTTATTATTTAGTGTTTGAGTAAGATTTAGATTGTGTTGATGTTGAATTTTGTCTGAACATCTGTTTGGTAAGTCAACAGAGGTTTAATAGTGTCAAGGATTGGTTTGATGGTAAACCTCTGTTTCTTCATTTTTCATGTTGAACTTTAATATTGTTTAGTATGTGATGTAATTATTGGACTTTTAGTTTAAGGTCATGAATAAATGAACAAATTTTATGGATTCTGTTTTTCAACAGGGATGTAATGTAATGAGTCCTCAATTGAATAGACGGACACTTGCTTCCTCTCAAATGGTTATGGTGTGGTTATAACAGCTAATCATGCTAAGGACTGTTATAATTAACTACTGCTCCTTATAAAGACTGATGGAATTAAAGACTGATGAGGCCTATCCACTATTGAAGACAAAGCCCTGTTAAAGACAAGCACTTATGTACCTAAAGCCTGATCAACGAAAGGAAAACCACTGCTCAGTAGCAGCAGTGGTTCAACATCTACAGCGGATTCAACTTTAGTATTTATGTATCAGTGTTTCTTATGTAACAGTGTTTAGTGTAGCAATGGTTCCCTATAGTTTATCTCTCGAGACTAACCTTTATACAAACTTAAAGACGAACCACTGCCCAAACATCTGTTTATGGGCAATCATCTGTTTAAGGTCAAACATTTGTTTAAGGCCAAACATCTGTTTATGGCCAAACATCTATTTAAGGGAAAACATCTGTTTAAGTCCAAATAACGGATATAGAACGCCAAACATCTGTTTAAGCCCCAACATCTATTTAAGTCTAAGCAGATGTTTAAACATTTGTTCAAAACACTGTTCAATCTAACATGGGTTTCCATCCAATTGTTGACTAAAACTCAAACAGATTTTCAAACCACTGATTGAGTTATTCAAACTTCCGTTGAATACTAAATGAGATGTTGACCAAAACTCAAACTGGTGTTGACCAAAAGTCAAACAAGGTTGAAGAAAAACTAAATGGGATGATCCGACCCGGTTACATGGGATATTTATAAACCTTCTAACTTTTTAAAGATCCTCACAAAATCTCGGTTCCTTTCTGTTGGGATTGAACCCTACAGAGGAACAGATGATAAAAGACAAAACTGGTTCAGATCAGTAGATTCACAATAAGCAGTGTTTGCACTAAGCTTTCCCCTTGACAGTGGCTCTAACATCTCATATAATCTAAGTACTGCCCTTCTCAACAAATGTTGATCCTGTAAACAACTGTTAAGTCAAAGCATAAAGATTGAAGCTCAAACTACTGATGTAATCTTTTGATTGTAATCTTTTGACTAATGAAAAACATGTGTTTACGAAAAACTATTTGCCCTTTGATTGTGTTTACAAAGTTTGCTTCCATTTCCGCTGCATCTAATCTCATTTTACTTTCATTCATTTTTTATAAACCTTAAAAAGTCAGCCATAACCACTGTTTTTGGTTCAAACATCTGTTCTGTTAAATAATGTCCACTGCTGAAAGTCAACCCCTGTTTTCTCATTTGAGTAGTAATCATTGTTGCTCAAAATCAGTGTTTTTCAACCACTGATAGGCTATCCACTGATAGTAAAAGTCACCCACTGTTCTCATTTTACCGTTGCAACCACTGATATTACTCCATCAGTGGTTTTATAAAACAACTGTCTTCCATTATTCATCAGGGGTTGGCACGTGGACAGTACATAGCGGTAAGATCTTTTGTAACCGCTGCCACGTCAGCGTTCACTTTTTCCCCTATAAAACCCTGATCAAAACCCCCAAACAGGGTTTTCACTATCGAATCGAATTCAAAATTCCTTTCTCAAAGCAGTTATCATCCATTTATCTTAAATCATTCATTGTCTTCTTCCTCTCGCACACATACTCAAATCCCTATTTTCATCTTCTTGCAATTTCACTCAAATGGCCACTGAAATCCCATTAAAAGCTTCTCACAATTACTTGGGTCTACTCACAAAACCAAGTCACACCGAAACCTTCAATTCCATCATCGATACTATGTCGTCTTCAAAGTACAAAAGTTTGTTGACTTCTGATGCACTGGTTTACCTGGCAACCCAGAGAGAATTTTGGAAGAATGCGAAACTTGAATCTCAAGATAAAACGCCCATAGGCATCAATTCCTCGATAAAGGGTGTACCAGTTAAAATCACACCACAAACTCTATCAGAAGTTTTTGAACTGAATGATCTTCAAGGTAAAACTTCCTTTCCTAAAATAGAGTATTGAACGGATTTTTTAAAAAGAGGGTATGATGAGGAAATGAAAAAAGACACTTTGCAAAAAGGCAGTTTTCCTCCTGCCACAAGGTTTTTGTTTCATACCCTCTTGATGTGTGTTTCCAATAAGACCGCTGCTTTCAATGAAATTCCATTAAAGATCCAATACCTGGGTTATGCTATCTTGCATGGGGAAAACTTTAACTACTCCCAGGAGATCTTTGATGACTTGGTCACAAATGTTTCTAAAAAATCATTTTTACTATTTCCAATGTTCTTAAGCTTTTATTTTCAAAAGAAATTTGGAAAGCATAATGCTAATGTGCTTATCCAAGGTGAACCTTTACAAATAAATGGCCTTACTGCTGAAACTTTTACAAGGCTATCAAAACCATCTTCAAAAACACAAGCAGAGGCTCCTGAGCAGACTTTAGCAACTACCACTGCTCCTCAGGCACCTGCTGCTGAGCCCACTGCTCAAGGTGATCACAGCAGCAAAACAACTGCTGTGAAACCCACACCTAAATCCAGCAAAAGACCAAAACAAAAGAAAATACAAAAGCCCCCCAAACCTACAAAAAAGGCAACTCTGGAAGATGAGACCCCAGAGCAACTGCCAGTGACAACACAAAAGTCACCAGAAACCACTGCTGCTACTTCCTCACAGCAGTTGGTAGAAAGATCTCAACCTGAACCTCAAACTCCTCCTGTTTCTTCTCAAGAAGAACAGGTTGTAAGAATAGGGACACCAAATTATGATGCTCTGGACGCACTTGAATCCATCATCCACAGCCCATTGCCCGGGGCAAATTCTCTTTCCACTCCTATACTCACACTGCCACAATTCCACTACAAACAAAACTTTTGTTGGATGCACTTGATATAGCTCAGACAGCAATCAGTTCCTCTCAAACCACCTATCACTGAGAGCATGCCATAGAAAGTGACTGAGTCTGAGCTCCCTATCATTGCTAATCCACCAACAACACCTAAGGAGGTTACACTGCAGGATGTACAAGTACGTCCTGTCAGTAGTTCAAGTGAAGCAGCTACTACAAGTGTTGAACCCACTGGCTTACACTTGGATAGTAGTTTCATCAATCAGACTTCCTTGAAGGCAATTTCTTCTATGGGAACCTTTCTAAACACTGGTGTGTATCCTATATTCACTGGTGAGCTTAGATTGGTAACCTTTGCTGAGGAAAGAAGTCCCCAGTACCAAGAAAAAGGGGCCACAGGGGATGAATTTTGGGGAACTCTCCCTCAGTCAACCACTGTTACAACCACCTCTGGTGGGAAATCAGATGATCCCATTAAATTAGGTGATGGTTTAATGTACTAAGAATTGACGGAGAGGGTTAACAAACTGGATACATCTATTGCAGAAATCAAACCATGCTGCAACAGTTGTTACAAGCACAACAGGCACCACCTGCTCCCACTGACCTTTGGGCATTATTTCAACCTCTGCTTCACCAAAAAAGAGCAAATGCTGATCAGCAAGATGAAATTCAGGTTCAAAAGATCAGAAATATTATGGAAGCTAGGTTCAAAGACACCCAGGCAGATATAAAAGCCATCAAGGCTCACTTGCTGAACACCACTGGCACTGCTCCTCCCTCTATCATCTTTGTGGACAACCCACCACCAAATGATGCCAAAAAGGGTGAGAAAATGAGGCAGTTGAAGAAAAAGGGATATGAAGATGGTCTGTACATTGCACCAGATAATTCAAGTATGCTTGCAGACATCCCTTTGCCAGATGATTCCAAAAAGGTTGATGTAACCTTAAATGCCATTGTTGATGCAAAAGAAAGGCTGAAAAAGGATATGGAGGCAAAGGATAAAGCAAGGTTTGAACAGGAGAAGAGAGTTTTTATAGAGATGAATGAGCAGGGTACTTCTGAGCCAAAGGATCAAGAAAATCCTCAGCCCACAAGAAAGTCTACTATAAAGGTCAGACAACCCAAAACCACACCTCCCAAATCCACAAAACAAACTCCCAAACCTTCCAAAAGCTCCACACATCAATCTTCCAAACCAACAGATGTTAAAACACCTGTTGTGTAGGACCGTTATTGACAGTCGTTTGAGTCAATCAGAGCTAGATACTATCGAAAATGCAGCGGAAATACAAAATCGGCATGAATCAAAGCAGAAATGGAGTAGAAACAGAAGTAGATCACTTTAAAATAGTTTTCTCATTAATCTTTCACAAAATACACGAGCAGCAGTTCGGCTACACTGGAGACATGAACGTACATAATGAGAAAACAACTACACTATATATAGGGGCAGTGATTTCGCTTATATGACCATGTCACTATGAGCGAAATCATCTTGTTGGGATTTCGCTCATATGGCACAATGTCACTATAAGCGAAATCTGAACATTACCAACCCAAATTTACACATTAACCCCCTATATATTCATAATTAACACATCTAGACCCTATACATTGAACAACTAAGACTAAGACGCAGGCTTTAGACATTCGTGCACCAACAAACTCCCCCTTGGATACAGCCGCAGTCTTCAGTCTTGGTCTTCGGGTCTTCACAGGGACTTAAACTTTTCTTCGTGCTGCTTAGGCTTCTTCCTAAGCAAATTCCGTATCCTGTCGTTCTCTTTCTTTCTTTTCTTATCCTCTTCAGCTTGAATGTGCATCCATTTGCCTCTGTTCTCTTCAAGCTTTGTTTCTCCAGTGCTGATGATCAACTGGATCTGGATCAACGTAATTTGCATCTTTTATTAAACCAAAGAATTCTGCACCATCTTTCGGTTCTGGGTGATTCGGGTGATATCTTGCAAGTTGTTTGAGCGAATCATTGCTCATGTGAGATTGCACCAAAAGATCATTCTTTATGTTTCTGTCAATCTCTGGATACACGTGATCAATCAACATCTGCACAAACCTCGGATACATCCAACTCTTGCTGTCTGTGTTGATATTCTCAGCCATATAGTGGAATACAATGTGTGAGAAATTGTATTTCTTGTTCAGCACTAACGCAGTAACCATATTCATTTGATAATCACGCATCGAATCATAACTTCCTTTTGTGTGGCTTAATGACATCAATACACAGTGAATCAGGAACTTGTAGGGTTTCTGAAATTTCGACTTCAAATAATTCCCAGCATTCAAAGCTCCCTGATAACCCATTCTTAGCATGCAGCCTTTCACCATACGTTCCTGAAATCTTATCGGCGATTCTGCTTCATCCGGAAAGTTAACTACTTCACGAATAAGCGCTTCAGTGACAAGTATTTTCTCATTTTTACCATGCACCTCGACAATTGACGAAATTACTTTGTTCTGATCATCGTAACTTGCATTTTTCCAGAAACGTTCTATGTGAGATCTGTATAGTGGTCGTTGATCAGTAAGCGCTTTCTGGATTGGAACTCGTCCCATAAACTCCCAAAATACCACTAAACTTGGCTAACTCTGGGTTTTTCTGCATATCTAAATCACAACAGCTGTTGTGAAGAGGATCGAAGATAACACTGGAACCTTGCACATCAACATCACATACACTGAGAATTAGACACTTAGAAAAATTTCAAACAATTACACATGATCACACATAGTACACTAAAGGCGAAATCAGTATAGTGCACTACAAGCGAAATCACAATGACACTAAGAGCGAAAACACATTGACACTAAGGACGAAATCACAAGTGCACTAAGGGCGAAATCACTTAACATTTTTGTGACATTTATGAGCGAAATCATATGTATGCACCATAAGCGGAATCACAAACAACCCTAAGAGCGAAATCATTGAACATGACAGTTTGGGGCGAAATCATCATCAGACATTCAAAATTCATCAAATCCCAAAATTGAACCCATTATCTTGTTAATCTGATGATTCTAAGACTAATGATATTTTTTAATTTCATTTTTTACTTTAAATGAACCCCAGATCTAAGTTTCTAATACTCGGACATTGACAAACATCATCAAACATCAGATTTTTAACAATCAACCCACAAATATGGAACCTATACACAAAAACGACTACACATGATTGTATTCAAGTCCTGATTTAACATGTTAAGTCCTAGATCTATGTATCGATCAACAAAAGATGCCGACAGTTCAAGAAAGCATGATATCTGTCAAATCAAAGTTCAAACAACCTTGCCCATGATTGTACACTATGATAACAACAAGATCTGATGAAATTTGGGCAGCAATTCGTCTGTAAACAGAGGTTTCTAGGGTTTCGCTTATGATCGCCGGAGAGAGAAGTTGTATGAGCGAAATGTGGAAAATGACTTATGAGCGGAATCGGCCTACTCATATAGTTGGCCTGATTTCGCTCCTAAGACCCATGACATATGAGCGAAATCTCATGGGAGCCATAAGCGAAATCACATTGAAGCATCTATGAGCGAAATACCCTTTTAAGTGACATATGAGCGAAATCAGATCATGATTTTCAAAAATTTAACATTTTAACACTTTTCTGATTAAACACCGTCACACCCAGTTAACCAAGTCCAAGTCAATGACCTTGGTCAACTGCTTAGCCTACCAAGTCCAAGTTAATGACCTTGGTTGACCGAATTATGAAGTACGCAGTCATTTCATTCTGAAAATAGTTCAAATGAATGAACTTTTGAACGTTTTGAACTTTCAAACACATTTCAGTTTGTCAAACACTGTACCAATCATTGTTTAGCATCTCCTGCTTACCCAGCCCTCATCAAACACAGACATGATCTGCACTAAGCTTTGATCGTCCGATTCCCAACGTCGGTCGTCGAAAATAAAATGAGAACTAAAATCTTTTTGGATTTTTAACTGGATAAACTGAAAACTGTACACACAATCTTTTTGTGAGTGTGTTAGGGGATCATATCAGCTGCCGACTAGACACAAGCACCGTTAAGCTTAATTTCATACCAAGCATTAAACAATTCGCGTAGATTGCCGATATACTGATCCTCTTAAATTCTCACAAAACTTTCAATCTGTTTGGGATACAGAATTAGTGTTTTAGAACTTAAACATCTACATGTGTCCCACCTCAGCATATACTCCCATATCCTGATCCCAGTATTCAGTCTCACAGGTGAGTATACCTAGATGATATCTGTAATGGGGTGAAATGCGAGGGCCGTGAGAGCTCAGGTCGATACTTCCGTATACGCAGAGAGATGACGGCTTCGACTTTAAGGTGGGTTCCCTTTAGGGAATCTTTTTTACAACAGCAAATGATTAACATTTTTCAATGTGTCATCATTTTTATGCTGAGGGGAGGCTTTACGAGTAAAGCAATGCGTAAAGCAATGCGTAAAGCATTATCCGGGGACTAGGTCAGTATTTCCATACAGCAGAAGTCCCGGGATAATACCCCAGATATCACTAAGCATAAAGACCTAGTATCTCAGAATACGGGACCCTTCAAACAGGATTTCAGGGGTTACCTATATATCCTGGAGGTGTTCCCCACACAGACGCAAGTGAATTTTATGTTTATATCCCAAACTGATCTACTAATTTTGTAAAAACCTACCGGAACATCTTTAGCAAGACTGCTTAATTGCATTTTATACATTACAATTCTTTAGCGTACCGCGTCTATCTAGCTAATGTACTATCATTTCCCCTATTCTACACAAACTCTTTTTGAAGTTTTCTAATGTTTTTGGATTTTTGAATTTTATCATGTTTTTGTATTTTTCTGCGAATTTCTCCCTCGAAAACTAAAACATATTTTTGTGTTTTTGTTTTTTAACGAAAAGCAGAAAAGAAACTGTACAAACAAAATTGACAACACGACAAAGGTTCACGTCAGATCGCCGCCCAACTCGGCTTCACATTCTATAACCCTCCCAAATTGCAGATTTTTCATCCCGTTTAACCTCAAAAGATAGTAAAATCTCTTTTTATCAAAAGGTTTTGTGTAAAAATCGGCTTTCTGATCATCGGTGCGCAAGTGTTCAATCCGAATTAACTTTTTCTCGTGACAATCACGGATAAAGTGGTGACGGATTTCAATATGCTTCGTTTTAAAATGGTGAACCGGATTTTTAGTAATGTTAATAGCTGCTTCATTGTCCACATAGATCGGAGTATCTAAGAACTGCAAACCGAAGTCTCGCATCTGCTGTTGGATCCAAAGGATCTGCGAGCAACAGCTGGAGGCTGAAACGTATTCAGCCTCGCATGTAGAGAGCGCTACTGCGGTTTGTTTCTTGCACTGCCAGGTGACAAGCCGAGTTCCGAAGAACTGGCACCCAGCAGTGGTGGACTTTGCGTTTTGCTTGCAGCTCTTAAAGTCAGAATCAGCAAAACCAGATAAAGTAAAGTCACCCGATCGAGGATACCACAAGCCGATGCTTGGGCAGCCTTTCAAATACCGTAAAATACGTTTCACTATGGTCAGGTGTGACTGCTTTGGATTTGACAGATATCTAGCGCAGAGGCATGTAGGGTACATGATGTCTGGACGGGAAGCCGTGAGATACATAAGCGATCCAATGATTGATCGGTACAATGTCTCGTCCATTTTCACTCCATTCTCGTCTGGACATATCCCATGATTCTGCGCAAGGGGAGTTGATGTAGGACTGCAATCTGTCATGTCGAACTTGTCGAGCACGTCCTTCACATACTTTGTTTGATGAATGAAGATTCCATCGGGCATTTGTTCCACCTGCAGCCCTAGGAAGAACTTCATCTCCCCCATCGAACTCATTTCAAACTTTTTCTTCATCACCTTTTCAAATTCCTTACACAGGTCGTCGTTGGTGGAACCGAAGATGATATCGTCAACATATATCTGCACGATCAACAAGTGGCCTGCCTCTTCCTTGGTGAACAAAGTGCTGTCTACCGTCCCTCTTGTCAACCCGTTGTCCAACAAGTATTGGGAAAGCGTCTCGTACCAGGCTCTCGGGGCCTGGTGAAGTCCGTAAAGCGCTTTGTCCAGTAGATACACCTTGTTTTTGTGCAGTGGGTCTGTGAACCCCGGCGGTTGTCCCACATACACTTCTTCTCTGATTTGTCCATAAAGGAAGGCAGATTTGACGTCTAGCTGGTACACTTTAAAATATTTCCAAGATGCGAAGGCTAGAAAGATCCGAATTGCCTCGAGTCTGGCAACCGGCGTGTAGACTTCATCGTAGTCGATGCCTTTTTGTTGAGTAAAGCCTTGTACCACTAGTCGCGCTTTGTTTCTCACCACGACACTTCTGTCATCACGTTTGCACTTAAAACCCCACTTTGTTTTGATTAACTTCTGGTTCTGTGGTAGATCGACGAGTCTCCAAACACCCAGCTTTTCGAATTGTTGCAGCTCCTCCTGCATCGCATTCACCCAGCTATCCTCGGTTAACGCCTCTTTGTAGGTTCTGGGCTCGATCTGCGAAATAAAACATTTTAATGAGACTTCTTTTTGCATATCAGCAATCGAAGAATAGAAACATGTAAGAGCTCAGTCTATTTGATGTCGGGTTTTGACACCACTTTGCAGGTCGCCAATAATTTGTTCTGAAGGATGGTAAGACAACGTCCGTGGCATAACATTGTCAGGCACATTCACCTCTGATTCCAAGCTCGATATGTCAAGATCAACGGTTTGATCCTCAGCTTCCGTTGGATCCTCGTCAAAAGTCAGAGCGGGTTCCGCTTCTGAGTCATCAGATTCGTCAAAAGATGGAGCTGGTTCCTCTGGTGGTTCGTGAGTTGTTCCACTCGGTCCTGCTTCATTGTCGTGAGTACCCCCGGTGGGTTGAGGATCTTCTAGCGGTCTAGATACAGGCTCTTGTGACATATATTGCTGGTACTGGTACAGAAGAGCTAGTTCCTCATCACTCGGCTCGACCGGCAATTGAAACGACTCCCAGAGTTTATCGTAGTCGAATAGGAATCTTTGTCCGGGAAGTTGTGGCGATGGAGTGTGCTTCTGACAATCCACGTGTTGGACTTGAATCACCTTCCCCATGCATGGTACGAACACCCTCTTCAGCGGGCTTGCGTAACCTACAAAGAAACCCTCATTAGATTTAGCGTCAAATTTACCGTTTTCATCAATAAACGTGCAAGGAGACCCAAACGGCTCCAAAAACTCAAGATTTGGCTTATAACGATGCAGCAGCTCAAAGCATGTCTTTTTGTACTTCTTGACAGTAAGAACTCTATTCAATGTATAACAGGCTGCTGATACTGCTTCACTCCAGAAAAAGATTGGTAGCTTGGAATCGGCTAACATTGTACGGGCTGTCTCAATCAGGGTCCGATTCTTTCGTTCAGCTACGCCATTCTGCTGTGGTGTGTACGGCGCACTGAATTCATGAAGAATTCCCTTCTCGTTGCAGAACTCGTACATCTTGTTGTTTTTGAATTCCATTCCGTTGTCGCTCCGAATCCTCTGGATTGGCAGTTTATACACCGTTTCCATCTTCTTGAAAAGCACCATCAATGACTCAAAAGTTTGATCTTTTCGTTCCAAGCACACAACCCATGAGAATCTCGTAAAGTCACAGTAACCACAAGGCAATACAAGTCTCCGCTGATGCTCTTTACGTTGACAGGCCCGAAGAGATCCATGTGCAATCTCTCAAGAGGTAACCTGATTGTGTTCATGATCTTCAATGGGTGTGACTCCCGAGTCTGCTTTCCCTTCTTACACGCTAGACAATCATCATTTAAGTGAAAATTCTTCAGATTAACACCATCAACCAAATCATTGTGTACTAAAAAGTTCATTTTGCGCACATGAATGTGGCCCATCTTTCGATGCCACATTATCGACTCTTTTTCTGTCGCTTTAGTTTTAGACACAAAACACTGTTTCTGATGAGATGTTGGCGTTGCGACGCTCATATCAAGTATATAAAGATCATTTTCCCGCGGAGCTCGTCTCATCAGGGATTTTAAACCCTGGTTTCAACACAACACATTCAGTTTTAGTAAAGTGTACACTAAACGCTTTATCACAGATTTGTGAAATACTGAGTAAATTGTTTGTTAACTCTACTATGTAGTTCACTTTGTTGAACGAAATCACTCCATTTGACAACGTTCCTTGACCAACGATCCTTCCACCTTGATTCCCGGCAAATCCAATATAGCTTCCGTTTATGGATTTGACATCATAGAGCAGAGCAAGCGTCCCAGTCATATGCCTTGAAGCACCACTATCCATAATCCACTTTGACAGAATCGACTTGGGGAGCCCCTGCAAACATCAAATCAAATTTATTCAAACAATGAAGCCCAGGATTTCTTAACTTCCGACACACTTCCGAACACAACATCACACTTCTCATTTGTTTTCGGAAAATCAAATGTGACATTTGGAACCTCTTCTTTTACAATCGTTTTAACTTTGTTAGTTATCGGTGGAAATTCAACAAGAAATTTATCAATTTCATTTTCAAACTCAACAACGTCATCTTTAAAAATGTTTGAATCAATTTTCAAAGCGTTCTCCATATTTTTGACCTCAATAGATGGTTTCGACTTCGCGATCCAAGATTGGTTTTCAAACATTTTCGTCTTAGGGTAAATTTTTGAAGTCTTTCGAGTCTTAGAGGATTCGCCAATCTCGAAAGTCGATTTCGGCTTGTCCTCCGACTTCAAAGATTCACCTCTTTTCAAAATGCGGATCGGAGAAACCATCGGCTTTTTGCCCTTTGTGTCAGTCGGAGATTTAGGTCGAGGTTTTTGAACGTTTGACTTTTGAACAGTTGGTTTAGAAACAGTTTGTTTTTGAACACTTGGTTTTTGAACAGTTTGTTTTTGAACCGGTTTTACAACAACAGGTTTCTCAATCACTTTCTGACACTGTTTCGCCATGTGGCCGATCTCATTGCAGCGGTAACACACCCTTTTGTCATATTCGACAAAAGTAGATTTGACTGACTCTTCTTTCAATTTCTTCGCTGCATTGAAATCGTCCACAGCCTTTTGACTGAAAATATAATCCTTCTCATCGTCAACACTTGGACCAACGATAAAAATTTCATTCATCTTCTCTTTTGGCTTAAACACTTGTTTAGTCGTTTTATTTTCAAACCCAATTCCTTTGTTTTTAAGATTGTTTTTCTTGTTTTGACCTTTACCAACCCCTTCTTTCTTTCCCAAACTTGTGGGACGTGAAGTAACAAACGACTCTTTAGGTTTTGAAAAGAATTCATTGTTATGAACCTCGTTAATGTTCATTTCAACCAGTTTAAACACTTTTTCAACATTCTCGATCTTTACATTCTGAAGTGGATACTCGAAATCGGAATAAATTTTGTCTGTTCCAACCATAGTGTATACCACCATGATTGGATCGTCATTCGCACTCTTTTCCGACTTCGGTACATATCGATCTAAGAAATTCCCTTCATCTTCAGAATCACTAACAACCTTCTCAGATTGAGCCTTTTCAGATTTCTCACTCTCCTCATCCAACACCTGATCGACAACTGTTTTGATAACCTGTGATTCGTTGTTGGTATCAGATGGGGAGAATGTGACATCTATGCTATCAGGCGAATCGTCCTCAATCGATCTCAATTTGAGATTCAGAGCCGCTTCCACCCCATCTGGATATTTCTGTGTGTAGTGATTCCACATTGGGGGTGGAACGCTCTTAAAGACTGGTGCCGTATGTGGCTGTTGGGGGACAATCTGTTCAAGAACGTACGATGAGGCCACATAACTCATTAACTTTTTATCAATCCGATCGTTTTCAATTTTAGCCAATTCGAGTTCCTTTTTAAGCGATGCGATCGTGTCTAAATGAAAATTGACCTCTTTTTGTTTATCAAATAATGTTGCTTTAGCCAATTTTGTAGCTTTATCGTTTTCGACACTTTCCTTTTGGATCATCTTGATTGACCTTTTAAGAGTATCGTACTCCTCTTTAACTTGGCCAAGGTCAAACTTAATCATATCAGCGTGGTGTTTCAATTCTTGATACTTGGTGTCTTTTTCAAGACACTCCGTGCATGGTTCTAAACACTGTTTGCACGGTGTTTCAAGGATTGAAACAACTTTTTCAACAACCTGCTCTACACAATCAGTTTTACCGACATTGTTTAACTCAGACTCAGACAGCTTGACTGATTTGATCTCCTGAACTTCAGATTCCTCTCGTTTGATAGACACACTACTGACAGACTTTGACTCCTCGGATTCTGAGTCTACCTCTTTGGGTTTTCCCATTAGAGCTTTGTCAGCTATGTCTTTCAAAGCTTCTCCAGTTATCTCTTTAGACACATCGATCAACTCTTCAACGACTTCTTTCTTTTCTTCAAACCTTGGACATGATCCGGTCCTCGGTTCTTCAAAGTAACCTGCAAAAGATTCAGAAATTTTAGGAGGTAATACAGATTTCATTAAACTTCCCAATACCTCCTGCTCAGACTGGTAGTAATACATTCCAACAGCTATTTCTTCCATATCAACCGCATTATCAGCAGAAACCTCTTCAACAACCACAGAAACATCTTCAGTAACTGTTTCTGGTTCAGACACCATCTCAGAAATCTCAACAACTTCAGCCATCATGGCCTGTCCATCGCTACCGGGGATATATTTATCCCAGCTGAAACCTGCAGCTACCTTTTCATCGTATTGATTCACGATCAGTGCTTTTTCCGGTTTATTCTCAATCTGTGGCCTCTGCACAGTTGGCTGTTGGTTTGGTCGGTGATAGATCGCTTGCCTGTAGTAGTCGTTGGTGAACGGGTTTTGATGATTGTTTACTACACGGTTAGGACATTCTCGTTTGAAGTGACCACGTTCTTTACATTTAAAGCATGTAACTTTCGACTTATCAAACCCTAACTTTTGATCGGGGCCTGATAGACTGTTCCGGCCTGTAATTTCCATGAAACGTTGAGCCCTACGCACCAAACTCGCCATGCACCATTTGATGTCGATCAATTCAAGCTCTTCGAGATCGATTTGGTCGTAATCCTCCTTCGTCATGTCAGGATTACCGATCCTCCCTGCTACTAAGCCCTCATAAGCCTCAAGAACGGAAGCAAGCAGTGCTATGTGCTGTTTTGCGGCTGTTTCCGTGATCTCGTTTCCATTCATTATGTTTATCGCAACATTGCACTGTACCCCAGAAACATACGCCTGTTGGTTGGATCCTGTTGAGCTTTGAGATGAAGGCTGTTCGTGAGCTTTGACATTCGGTTCAAAGTTCGCGAATGGTGAAGAATTGCCAGATTGCGGAGTGTTTGAAGAAACACTTGAGGTGTTATCAGCAATGAACCCTGTATGTATTGTTTGGCTTTGATTGGTTGAAACTGGAGGGTTGCCTTTATAATACATAGACACATCTTGCTGCATACTCGCTGAGTTCATCTTCTTGATTTTCAGTAATTCCAGCTCGTGGGCTTCGATCTTCTCGATGAATGAGCTAAGATTAAGATTCACAAAATCAGAATTATTCTTCAGCATCATTAGATACGTGCCCCACTCATCATACGGAAGTGCATCACACAGTTTATCAATCCATTCTTCATTTGTCTTGGTAATCTCCAAACGCTTCATCTCAACCACAAGATGACAGTATCGTTCGATTAACTGCTTTGTTGTCTCGCCTTTAATCCCAGTAAAAATATCAAATTCCTTCTTGATTAAACCCTTCTTGCTTTTAATCATTGAAACACTGCCTTGGAATTTCAGCTTCAAAGCTTGCCACATTGACTGAGAATTGTCTTCATGTTGCAGTAAAAAAAGAATATCTTCTTTGATGGCCTGTTGCAGAATGCTCACCATCTTCTTTTCAGCCTTGAAGTCAATCTGTTTAGTTTCCATCAAACTCCCGATGCCCTTTTCCAATCCCATACCGTTAACTGGTGGTACATACTTCGCCTCTATTTTCATCCAACATTCGAAGTGATTGGCTTGCACCCAGTTTTTGAAACGGCCTGACCATCCGGCGTATTCGTCCAAACTCATCAGCTTTGGAGGCTTTTGCATCGTCCCCAATTCATTCTCCATGTTAATGTTCTGTACTATACTTGTCGGACTTTGCGTAACCGACATGCCGCTCCCCGCAAACAAGTTATAAAAATCTTGATGTTCCATTTTTAGTGACAAATTTCCAAAAATGTTTAACTTTTTGATTAACAGGTTGTTTTATCGAAAAACTTTTAACACAGACTGAGTTTCCAACACTCGATCACGTACGAAACGGACTAAACGATCAAACCATGATTTTTACACAACAACAGACCTTATAAGCGAAATCAGATTCTAAGTATGATAAAGAGCGAAATCAGTATATGCTCTTATGAGCGAAATCTGAAAGTGGACTTATGAGCGAAATCAATTTGTGACCTTATAAGTGAAACTAGAGTGTAACAATGAGCGAAATCTGATCTTGAAACCACAAGAGCGAAATCAGTGGTACACTAAGAGCGAAACCTCAACCATATGAACAAAACCTCTGATTTCCCTTGAACCTATGAGCGAAATTAGAACTTTATGTGACAACACACTTGATTTCGCTTGAACGTACGAGTGAAATCACTTCAAGTACTTTCGAGCGAAACCTGTTCACGAGCCATTTTAGTTCACTTTTAAGCTGTTTTTAGGTCTGAATTTCTCAAGGATTTATTATTAGAAAATTTTACACTATGTGACCAATTTTCAGTCCATTTTGTCCGTCGGAAAGTTTAGGAACTCAAAATGTGCTAGAAAAAGGCTTTGATTCGGGTAAACTAGCTAACAACTGGCTCTGATACCAATTGTAGGACCGTTATTGACAGTCGTTTGAGTCAATTAGAGCTAGATACTACCGAAAATGCAGCGGAAATACAAAATCGGCATGAAGTAGATCACTTTAAAACAGTTTTCTCATTAATCTTTCACAAAATACACGAGCAGCAGTTCGGCTACACTGGAGACATGAACGTACATAATGAGAAAACAACTACACTATATATAGGGGCAGTGATTTCGCTTATATGACCATGTCACTATGAGCGAAATCATCTTGTTGGGATTTTGCTCATATGGCACAATGTCACTATAAGCGAAATCTGAACATTACAAACCCAAATTTACACATTAACCCCCTATATATTCATAATTAACACATCTAGACCCTATACATTGAACAACTAAGACTAAGACGCAGGCTTTAGACATTCGTACACCAACATGTTGTATCAACAGCTGTTGCTACTTTAGTGGTTTCAACATCTGTTACCCAACCAACTGCCACCACTACCACTTCAACAAACACTACATCCACTGCCTTATCACCATTACCAAAAATCACTTCACCACCACCAATACCACCTGCCAAAAGGCAGAAGACAACAGTTGACACATCATCTGGGGTAATTGCAATAGTGGATGAAACACCAGTTGTTTCAACAGCTGTTAGTCAGACACACACCATCACTACTCAAACACCACAAACAAAACCATCATCACAAAAATCACCACCTGCCTTAAAGCAAAAGACAATTGTTGATACATCAACAGTTGTAGTGACAACAGTGGTTGAGACACCAGTTGTTTCAACAACTGTTAGTCAGTTACCTACCACTTCAAACAATCCTTCCCAAGTCATAATTCCTTTTGCTCCAAAACCTCAAACAGAAACACCTCCTCCTGAAAATGTGTATACTAGAAGAAAAAAGTTTCAAGTGCATGATGATGACATACTAGCACCTGATCCTGCTTCATTTGTACCTTACAAAATCACCAAACCTCAATCTTTCATTCCTCCAAAGTTGGTCAATCCAATCAAAGATACAATAGCTCTTCAAGGATATGACCCTGCAGATACTACACCAGTAGCTGCCAGTTATCCACTGGAACTCCATGCAGTAAAGAATGAAATGAGGCAGTTCTACACAGTGGATAATCCTTCAAAAAGGAAATTCCCTTCTCTGGTTGGTTTTAGAGATCCAAAAAATATGGATGGATATCTAAAACTAAAAGCTAAACAAGCTGAAATAAGAGCTAGACTTGAATGCGAAGGCGAAAATGACAATGTGTTTTAAGTCATTATCAGATTTTACCATGGTTGCAAAAATCGCGACTAGCCGGCGATTAATCGCCGACTAGTCGCTAGTCGCCCATCAACTGAGTAATTTTTAGCTAATCAGTAAAAAAATCGCTAGTCGGCCTAGTCGGCCCTAATCGGCCCTAATCGCGACTAGTCGGTGGGGAAAAATCGGAAAAAATCGGGAAAATACAAAAAAAAATCGGAAAAAATCAGAAAAAAATAAAAAAAATCGGAAAAAAACACATATTCCGGCCAAAACCTCCCAGATTCCGGTCAAAACTTGTCCACTTAAAAAAATTACCTATAAAAATATATGTGTATATGTATAAAAACTTAAAATTATACATAAAAAGTCCGATCCGATTAATCCCGAGTAATCCCGAGTAGTCGCTAGTCCTACCTCACCGACCCGCTAGCGACTAGCGAGTTCTCCAACCTTGGATTTTACTCACCAAAGTCAAGCTCCTCGAAGACTATGCTAGAGATTTGAGTAAAGAAATGTCAAATTTACCACCAGAAGTTGGCTTGCAAAAGGATCTGAGAAAAGACATTCTGGCACTAATCATGAGTGAGAAGTTCTACCCTGCGAAGGAAGAACAATTCCAAGATTGGCCACTTGTTGCTCTCAAGACAGAACTCAATAGAATTGAAAGAACAAAAAGAGATCCAAGCATGAAAAGGTCAGCACCAAACTGGCGTAAATACAAAAAGGCTATTGATGATCTTACCTTAGAGTATAAAAGAAAGAAACAAGAGTTGGTTGATGCAAAGGTTGGAACTACCAAGGTCATAGCAAAATGGACAAAGCAGTACACTGATGAAGCTTATGAAAGGCTGAGAAAAAGGAGAGAAATAGATCCTAGCCTTCCAAAGAAGCCTGATTACAAAACCATTGACAAGTCAAAGAAGCAGGTCACACTTCTGAACCACTGTTCACATCATCAGATACCTCTATCATTATGTTAAACCAAAGAAAGAGGAAAAAGCTGACTGATGCAGAAGAGAAAAAGCAAGAAGTTGTGTATTTTAAAGAGGCCATCAAGAGAATGGCACTTGAAGATGACAGCTTAGCAAAAGCTGACTGATGCAGAAGATTTTCAATAATGAATGGTTTTGGCATCATCTGTTCCAGGGGGAGATTGTTAGGGTTGAACCCTACAGAGGAACAGATGATAAAAGCCAAAATTGGTTCAGTACAACAAGATCCACAATAAGCAGTGTTTACACTAAGCTTTCCCCTTGACAGTGGCTCCAACATCTGATATACTCTAAGTAATGGTATTGTAAACAACTGTTAAGTCAAAGCACTGATGAAGCATAAAGATTAAAGCTCAAACTACTAATGGGATCCAAGCACTGTTGAAGATCAAAGCACTGTCCATTCAAGGTCTGATCACCCTTTGAAGAAAGCACTGATGCTCAATATCAGTGCTTAGATTACAACAGTGGAATGAAGAATCAGTGTTTATGTATCAGTAGTTTGAATATAATCAGTGTCTGTAGTGTCAGTTGTTATAGAATCAGTGTTTATGCTCAACATCTGATTGACTTTTGGTCAACATATGTTCGAATTTTGGTCAACATCTTATTTTGTAAAGAAGTACAAAAACAAACATTTTTACAAAATCCCAAATCACCCTATCATGTAAGTGCATTGAAGTAAAAGTGGAAATGATATTATTCATGTGGTCCTGTTGTGCTTTTGTTTGACCTCTAATATGGGTTCATGATCTAATCCGGTGATTTGAAGACATTGTTTTTGAATCGAATGAGAATGTTGATGTAATGTGGTCGTATTAATAACAAATAGTAATTAACATAACTAATGTTTCCTGAGCCCGAGAAGCAATCCCGGTAAAAACCTAGTCTGTACTATATAATAAAAGAAACCATTTTTGGGACACATATCACTCATTTGAGCCATTTATTTTTTAGTTTTCCCACTTGTCTATTCTATCTAATTATCAATAATTAATTTAATTAAAAGATAATCATACAATTGAATTTAATATAAGTTTAATTATTAATTTTACACTCATATCTTAACTTCATAAAAACAATTCGTATAGGAGATAATATAATATTTTGATATTTTCATCAGATTTAATTATTTATCCTTGAAATCTAATATTATGTTATTCAATTAATATAAATATAATATAATCACAAATTTCAAATCACCGTTTAGCAATCCTTCGATATTATTATTATTATTATTATTATTATTATTATTATTATTATTATTATTATTATTATTATTATTATTATTATTATTACTACTACTACTACTACTATTACTACTACTACTACTACTACTACTACTACTACTACTACCACTACTACCACTACTACCACTACTACCACTACTACCACTACTACCACTACTACTACTACTATTATTATTACTATAAAAAAATATATCGTATAATTGGTCGTAATGTACATTACCTACACTTTTTGAAATCGCACATTATAAAAAAAGGCATGCATAAAATATGCAAAATCGCATGTTGGTGTAGATGAGGAAATCACATTTTTCGGATGAAAATATTACATTAGTAGCATTTAATCACATGTTTTTTTAGTATAAAGGAAATCACATGTTCTTTTAATGTAAAGGAAATCGCAGGTCGAATTTTTTTTTTTCCAAATTCGCATGTTTGTGTATATAACATTTTCGCATGTTGAAGAATTAAATCGCACGTTAAAAATACAATCACGTACGCAATGTATGTTAAGGCAGTTTGTACAATAACCGGCCTCTTATTATTATTAGTATTATTATTATTATTATTATCTAATCTAACATTTTGTTAAAATAATGTAAACTAGTATTAAGCACCCCCGCGTTGCGGCGGGGGCGTAAAACCATGCCAAATAGTATCAATGTCATACCACCGCGAGCGACCATCAACACTGAATTTGCGTCGTGTTAATACAGAGCAATTAGACCGAAACGTAAAACATAGAAAATATTAACTAAGTGGATTGAGGACCCGCACGTTATAACAAACTTGTCAAACGGGAAAAAATAGACGACGTAAAAACGTTGAACCACACACGCACGTTGCGTCGTGTTAACTCGGAAAACTTAGAACAAAACGTAAAAACGTTGAACCACAGACGCACTTTACCCGTGTTGACTAGCGAAATTTAGAATGAAGCATAAAACGAAAAATTTGCGAAACATGAAAAATATAAAAGATGAAAAATATAGGGGACCAAAGTTGAATGTAAAAAGGTTGTAAGGTTAAATTATAAAAGATGAAAAGTTTTTGGTTAAAAATAAAAATTCAATTAGGTTTTGGTTAAAAGTAATTAATCAAAAACTTTAGGACTAAAGGTAAAATACTTAAATAATTTTGAAAAACTCCCAAAACTCTAGATATAACCCTTATATGCACATACGTGTTAGTAATTTATAGAATTGAAATATAAATATAAATATAATCTTCAAACATAGAACATTATGTAATTTTATCATCACACACGTGAATATTAGCCATAAACTATAAAAAAAAAAAAATTAATACCATAGTCCCATGTTAACATAAACATTGTGTATCCTCATTATTATTAATTAGTATTGAGAAAGTGTAATGACATATAAATATAAAAAATATCAAGAAGTATCCTCGCAATCACTCTATCTATCATGTATCGAGTATATCCGTTAGTTTTTTTTAAAGATATAACTTCTTTCAATATCTTATCTGGTATATAAAATTAAATTTATTCAACACGTGTAATGCACAAGGTTTTTTTAAAGATATAACGTCTTTTATTATTTACTATACAAAATTACATATATTCAACCCGTGTAATACATGGGGTTTTAAAAATAAAATGTTTTATAATTATTATTTGGTGTATAAAGTTAGTTTTATTCAACTTGTGAAATATACGGGATTTTTAATTATTTAATATATAAAATTATATTTATTCAACCTGTGTAATATACGGGGTTCTAACCTAGTTTTCTTGTAAATCAAAATCTCAAATCAGCCTAGGAAGATTGCAAAATCCCAAATCAGACTAGGACGATTGCAAAATCCCAAATCAGCCTAGGAAGATTGCAATTTTATGTTTTATTGATGTGTCGCTATCTATTTCCATTAATGTAAGTGTTCCCTACCAATACCAACTCATTTGAAGGTAAAAGAGTGAAAAAAAAACATGAAAAATGTTTGTAATTTTATATTTTACATGAAGAGAAAAGTGATCGGATAGTCTCTATGGTTTGCTCAGATTTCACCTATAATCCATACATTTTAGAGTTACAGCTATAGTCCGCAAGTTTTGCAAATTCGTTCTCGGATGGTCCCTGACATGGATAGGGGTTAGTTTTTTCAGTCAAGTAGATGTGAAATGACAAAAATACCCTTACTAAAAAACTAAAAATTAAACACTAAAAGATAATTTTAATTAAACATTTAAAATCTAATGGGCCCCACCATTAACTAAAACAAGTTAGTTAAAATAAAGCTTTGTGGGCCCCTCCCCACCCTCACCTCTTCTTCCACCACCTGCAACCACCATATGACCACCCACCTCCACCGTAACCACCACCTGCACTAAATCCCTTTCGAATCTTCAACTTTTCTCCTCCTCACCCCGCCTTACACTAATTACACAAAAGTATATACAAATCGCATCACAACACAAATAACTTTAAGTTCAAAATGCTAATAAGTAATAACATCAAATTCACACTAAATCATTAGATAATTATAATATTTTTTAAGAGTAAATTACAAAACTCGTCCTTTAGGTTGACACCAGATTGCAAAGTGTGTCCTTTATCTTGAAAAACTACAAAAAACATACTTGATGTTTGCAAACCTTGCATGTTATGTCCTTTAGCCCTAACTCAGTTATTTTTCATGGTTAAATCTAACCAAGTGGACCACACATAAGGATATTTTGGTCATTTTACCTGGTGGACCTCACATAAGAATAGGTTAAATCTATTTACCCACCATTTAAACTTGACTTTTCACTTTCTACTTCATCAGCAAATCTATTTTCACTGTTCCAAGCAAATCCAAAACTCTTATCCATCTACAAATTCCCATGTGTTTTTGTTCAAAGCTGTAACACCTCGAAATTTTGTGTCCAATAATGTATTGACACGTGTCTTAAGTTTACACGTGGCGTACTATATTTAATAAAGGACTAATGTTGACAAACCTTGAAAGTATATAAATTCGAGGGTTATAAATGTCAAACAAGGGTAAGTATACTGTATAGTAACCCTAAATGGTACTCGTACCTTCAAACGAATAAATCATGGATCGTACGGAAGCGAAACGCGGAAGAAAGTGAGAGATTACAAGCTGCAGGGGTTAACTGTGTCAACATGTTTAATTATACCTCTGAGTGACCCTTTGACGTACCCGAGGCTTTGTAACAGTAAAATACGCTCACTAGAATATACTGTATAAATTCCGCGAAGTTCCGTTTTAAAACGAGAAAGTAATGATCAAATTCGTACGAGAAGGGTTAAAAGCGTCAACAATGAAAGTCAAGGCTTTCCGAATAATTAACAAGATAACCGGGGACTTAACAATGCGGGTAAATAACACGAGGCCCTTAGTTGTAAATAATATAGGGCCAAATCGCAAAGTTACCCCTTCAAACCCGAAAGGTCAGGTTAATAATTACAGAAGATTTCGTTATTAATTACCAGATTCTAGTCATGATTACAAAAGATTTAAAATTGCTGAAAAACCAACCTCTCGCGGGCCGCTTAAAGGTTTGGGTTAAGTTGAGGCGGGCCGCGAGCCTCCTGGTTGAACGCGTCTGATTTTAAACTTCAGGCGGCCCGCGTAAAAAGTGCATGGTTCTTCCATGCGGGCCGCGTGAGACGCCCAGATGCAGAATGTTTGGACAGACTTGCCTTTTGAGCTAGTGAACGACCAAATGAGCAATAAGTGAAGCATGGGTGCCCTCTACTTGCCTCCTAGCATCAAGGGCCACCTGCCCGTCATCCATACTCACTTGTAGACTGATGTGTGATGATCTAGAGGCCTTTCTTGCACTATAAATAGGCATGCTTGGTTCACAACTAAATCACACCTCAAAACACCCCTTCTGCTCATTTCTCAAGCTCCTAAGCTTTCTTCTAACATTCCTAAGTCGTGCACAAGTCTCTGTAAGTATGCCAAACCTTCTATGGCCTTGTTTTTGCTTAGTTTAGCCTAAAAGTCAATCCGTCGTAACTAACGATTGACTTTGCGATAAATCACGAATGGTTCAGTGAATTGTCGAATCAAAAGTAGTTATGTGTTGGTAATTATGTGGGTAATAAACCTCTAAAAGGGTTCCCCCTGATCACCACCCTAACTAGTTCAAATGTCGAGTCAAACGCATGCTTAAAAAGTCAACAGAAAGCCGTTTTTGCGAATCTTACATAATATGTAATATAGATGCTATGCAACCTGTTTAGACACTCATAAAACATGATATTAAATATATAAACTTGTCCAAACTCGTTTGATTCGGCCATTTGCTATATGGACCCGGTTCGGAGCCGAATGTCGCAAACGTTTGACTTTTGCTTTGACTTCAGTTCTGACCCGTTTTAGTGCAATGTAGGTATGCCTTAGGACTCTCTTAGGACCAGGTCACGTGATGGTTTCACCTTATGTGACCGGTTCGTTGTTTGTCCGAGTCTTTTACGTATTTCCGTTAATTACTTAAAAAGTTGACCGTAACGCCCTTTTTAAAATAAAACGAGTATTTCGGACACGTGAAGGGACCATAACCTTGCTTACTAAATTCTAAGCATGTCCCTAAAGTTTCACGCCAATCCGAGGTCTAGAATGGGAGTTATGCTAAATAGCGCATTTATAAGAAACTTTTGTAATAAACGGCGCAATTAGCATAACGCCTACCTAAACCAAGATTTCGTCACCAAAACTTTTACCCACTGTAGTAAAATAATACTTTGGGATTTTTAAAGATTTTTAATTAATTTTAACCTGCTCATAACCTGCGGTTATGGCTACGGTTCGGTAAATACCGAATATGCCCTTTTCGGCCAAAACTTGAGTTCTACAAGGTCTTTTGACCCGATTCCAGTTGCTACTGATTTTAATTAATAAATAAAGTATTTTACACTTATTAAACTGATCGGGAAACTCAGGTTTCCTGTAGAACTCAGAAATCCCTTTAAAAGTCTTTAAAATGACCGGAAAACCCCTACGGGGCGTATAATGAACTAAAACTCGTTACGGGCATTATGGAAGGTATCCTACTGATACCACAACCTCTTTAAAGTATATTGACTTAGGAAAACAGTGTAGGACTCCTACGGTTACCCGTTGCGCCTATTGCGCGCACGGTTCGGCTTATGTAACTAGTTTACATAAATTAGCCGATACGGGTCAAACCATATCATTTTGACCCCAAGATTCAGAGTGTGAATATTAAACCCGTATAAAACAAGTCTCCGAACTTGTTGGGTCAGAATCACATTCCATTCTCGGTTTTCGCCTTTCACGCGATTAAACCGTATCTATCCCTTGAAACTGACCGGTCTAGGCTACGGCTAATATAAAGACCCGTTAGGATTCTAATAGGTTATTTTAAAACCTTCGTTCCAGAATAGGAGCCCCAGTAAAAGATATCTGTGATTTAACCGATTAAGGACAATACTTGCAAAGGTAAATACTTTTAACTTATTTTCCCTTATACGGGCTTGGGTTACGGTATATAATATACCGCTTGATTGAGCATCAAATCTTCCATCGCTTAGGTGGTTAATTGAGTAATTTGATCGGCTCATTTAAACAGTCTTGTTACTTAAAAGCCTTTGGGGGGTTAATGACCATGTCCCGGATATCCTTGGCATCATTCGAAGAAATGGCCACGACCTTGACAGTCGGGTGTAGGCGTACACCCGGTATTATGTCTATACTATTAAAAGACGTAGCCGATGGTTTACCCACCTGGGTTTTACGCAATGTGGTGTGTCTATTGATCTTTAACCCGGACTAGATCCGGGCTACTGAACGCATAGAAGGAACATGTAATTCGTTCACAAGATTATAATTTTAAATAATTCTCCCAAGTTATAAAAGAATTTGTGCCTCGTGCATTCAAACCAATTTTTATAAACATTTTCAAAAGTGTCGGTTGAATGTATTTACCAGTGTAAACTGACGTATTTTCCCAAAAAGATTAAGTGCAGGTACTACACGTAATCGGCTGGCATTAGCTCCTTAGCATCTTAAGAAGTCTCGCAAGCTTGATGTCTTATCTGTTGAACAACATTTTTATTTATTTTGATCCCTCCTGTGGATACTATTCAACTACTTGTGATACATTTGATATTACAGTAAATGGTTGAATCATGTTTATCTTTATGCTTCCGCTGTGCATTTATATATTGTGGTTTGACTATATTGTTGCCAACTACGTCACGGTAATCCCCCACCGGGCCCACCGGTGATACACGTGGAAATCGGGGTGTGACAAAAGCCATTTGAGTCGGTTCTTCCAAAAGAACCCATTTAAGGCTTCGATTGGTTTTATCAAGAGTCAAAACAGGTCTGGAGACCACAGATCCGTTCATCCAATGCATGTCGGCTACACTTTTTCCTGTTATTTTTGTTTCAAACAAATCAGATATGATTTTCCCCTCCTTGCTAACAAACTTAGAACCATAATCGATCTCATTTCTCTCTCTGAACGCCGTTACGTTGTGAGCCCACATCTTCTCTGTCGGATCTCCACTGCTTCACTCTTCATCGTCAGAATGGATACTCTTCGCCAGAAAAGAAGTGGTGAACGGAGTGATGGAGTTTGGATTTAGTGGTGAACAGAGTGATGAAGTTCAAATCTGGATATGTTTGAATCTGGATGGGGTTTGTTTGGCAGTGACAAAATTAAGTGGGTGGAGGTGGTGATAGTGGCAAGTGGTGGTGGTGGTCTTCGAGTGGTGATGGCAGGTGAGGGTGGGTGGTGCTAGTCCTGATGTTAGAGAGAGAGAGAGAGAGGAGATTTGAGATAGAGAGGGAGATTATGTGTGTTTTTTTATTTTTTATAATTATTTAAATTAGTATTTAGGGTAAAATGACTAAAATACCCTTATGTGGGGTACATTTGTCCAGAATTAACCATGAAAAATAACTGAGTTAGGGCTAAAGGACATAACATGCAAGGGTTTGCAAACATCCAGTATGTTTTTTGTAGTTTTTTAAGACAAAGGACACACTTTGCAATCTGGTGTCAACGTAAAAGACGAGTTTTGTAATATACTCATTTTTTAATTTGCAAATCATATAGTTTGTTAATTGTAATAGAGAAAAATGCAATTTGCGTCCCTGTGGTATGTGCCAAACATCAACTGGAGCCCCTAAATTTATTTTTTGTTTTTTTTGAGCCCCTGACCTTATAAAGTCATAACACTCTGAGTCCTTCCGTCTGAGTTCCGTCTGTTTGACTGTTTGACTATTGTTAAATGTCCAATATACCCTTAATGACCTTATACATATAATCCCTTATCCCCTAAATTGATCAAACTGATTCATAAGACCACTGATCTGATACGAACCCTAACCCCAATTCCCAAATCGATCGATCCAGTCTTAAAGTATTGTGAAGATGTCTCAAAAATCAGCTTCAAGCTCCAACAAGAAATCCGCTGGCGGGGAAGCTTCTCAATTCCTGTGTTCTTGTGGTGCACCTACTTGGTACAAGGTATCAAAGACGGAAGCTAACCCAAATCAACGATTCTTATGCTATGTAAGTTAAAATTATAGAAGAAAGATTGAAGTTAATTATATGGCTATTTCCTGATTGATGTGTTTTTACAGAAGAAATATTGTGGATTTATAAGGTGGGCTGATACACCTTCATCTCCACCTTCAAATTCATGCTCAGCTTGTGAGAAGGTAATACCCTCATTGTTAAGGAGCATGGAAAAGAAAGATGATTTGGCAATTAAGAAAGCTAACGAAGTGATGTTTTTGAAGATGTGTTTATTGTTTAGTTGGTCAATGATTGTGGTGGTTTATGTGTATTTTTAGTTTAATGTAAAGAATGTTGGTTATGTGTCTTGTTTTGGTTAATGTATGAATGAACATTGAACAAGTTTAGTATCACTTTAATGCTATGAATGTTGCCGTTGATGTGTAGAATAACGAATTGGTTGAGGAAGTGGTTGACAATGAGTTGGACTTAGTGCCGTCTGTGCTGAAGGAGGAGTGGTTTGATGACTATGATGCTGTGATAGAAGTGTTGAAAGCAGAGTATGAAGCCTCTCTTCCAGATCCAGCAGCGGACTACGACTCAGAAGAGTTGGAATGGGCTAGGTGGGAATGTGCAGTTCAACCACCGGAGGATGATTGGTACCATGATCCGTACCCGGGGGAGCATTCTTCTGACTCCGAATGGTTAAATGATGATGCTCATTGGAAGTAGATTGTTAGGGTTTTAAATGTTTGTATTGATACATTAACTGCATGTTTTTTATACATTAACTGCATGTGTTTGATACGTTTAATGAAATTTAGTTGTGGTTGAGACTCAATGTGTAGGATACATTAACTGCATAAACTGCAGTTGAACTGCATTACCAAGATCAGCATATAATAAACTGCATTACCCATAAACTGCAGTTACAAAACATAAACTGCATTACAAACATAAAGTCTTAAACTGCATTACAAACAAGTCTTGAAGTGGGCGACTACATAAACAGGTCTTAAACCATACATAAACAAGTCTTAAACCATACATAAACAAGTCTTAAACCATTGAAATCAACCTAACTAAGCTTCACTCAAAGTTGGTGCACCTTGTGTTGCAGTTTGAGATTCTTGAACATTCTCCCCTCCCTAGCCCTTGCATGTCCTACTGTTGTGACCCAAGGTTCCACACTTGCTACACTTGCCCTTCCTGGTTTTGTTTTCTCCACCTGCAACTTGATCCTCACTTGGTGCATGTACAACATTCTCCCCACCCTGCCCCTTGCATGTCCTACTGTTGTGTCCCAGATTTCCGCACTTGCTGCACTTGGTGGTATTGCCCTTCCTGGTCATTTTTCCCTCACTATCAAAATGAGCTTCAACTTCAGCCTCACCAATTGATTTCTTTCTCTTCTTTTGTGGCCTCCCAACCTGCTTATGGTGTTTGGGAGGCAGAAGTTTGGTGGGACATTGTGAGGGTATCCAATTCTCAGGCCCGAGAATTGGATTAATCACATTCTCATAAACATTCTTCCATGTGGATAACCAATACACTTCATCAACCAATTCTTCTGGCACCCCTATCCTAATATCATTCCTGGCCATATCATTGATAGCAGCCACTGCATGTTTACATGGCATGCTAGTTAAATCCCACTTTCTGCAGGTGCATGTTCTGTTCTTCATATTAACAACACACTGGGATCTTGAGCTATTCACCTACACAAAATCAGTATCCAACATTGAAACATTGAGTTACTCACCTAGTAAAGGGTCTTATTTGGTCAAACTGCAATACACATACCTGGTACTGTACTGCATCCACCATTAAAACATTGAGTTGTGAGGCTTCTTCTTTGATCTTATTAAACACTTCTTGAGCATAAGGAGTTAATGGACCATGAGCTTTAGCTTGAATCTTCTTTACATTCACAATTCTTTTGGTCATGTACACGAACCGATTTACAACTGTGAATAGTAGGAAGTAACAATGCGATAAAGATAACTAATCAGTAATCAAACCGATCTAACCATCATCGAACTCGAATCTTGAATTTCACGAACTTTGGTTGTTGTTATACGTGTGTGTGCCTTATGTGTTACTTGTGCGTGTTTACTTTGTGTTTTGTGTGGTGATCAATCGAATCAATCGAAACTCGAAACTCGAAACTCAATCAAATACAATCGGAATCGAATCATGATAATAGTGGAAAAGAGGTTACGCGAGATATAGATGCTTGTATGTAGATATAGTGATTGGGACTGAAAGTAATTTGAATAGGAAACTTCATCGTACTCGTATCGTCTTCAATCGAAATCGAAATATCAGTTATCGTCATACCGAACACTCGAACCAGGCTGTTGATCGATCAGGCTGTCAGCCGATCGAACAGCCCAGCCGATGACTGTCCGATCGGGCAGGCTGTCCGGTCGGGATGCCTGGCTGTCACACCCCGATTTCCACGTGTTTCACCGGTGGGCCCGGTGGGGGATTACCGTGACGTAGTTGGCAACAATATAGTCAAACCACAATATTTAAATGCACAGCGGAAGCATAAAGATAAACTATATTTCAACCATTGATTGTAATATCCAAGTATCACGAATAGTCGAAACAAATCCACAGGGGATCAAAATAAAAATATAAATATTGTTCAACAGATATAGCATCCCAAGCTTGCGAGACTCTAACGATGCTTAAGTAGTGGCCAGCCTATTTCGTACAGAACCTGCATTTAATCTTTTTGAGGAAAATACGTCAGTTTACACTGGTAAATACATTCAACCGACACTTTTGTAAAAATGTTTAATAAAATTGATTTCAATGCACAAGGCACAAACTCTTTATAACTTGGGGTAATTTATTGATTAAATCTTGTAAAAGAATTACATGTTCACTATGCGTTCGGTCGCCCGGGTCGTGCCGGGTTTAAGGTTAATAGACACGCCACAAAGCATAAAGCCGTGGCGGGAAAACCAACGGTTATACCTTTAATTAATATAGACACATTGTCGGGTGTACGCCTACACCCGCATGTCGGGGTCGTGGCCATTTCGTAAAATGATGCCAAGGATATCCGGGACATGGTCATTAAGCTCCCAAAGGCGTAAAGCCAACAAAACCAATTTTTAAACGGGTCACATTGATAATACCCAACTACTAATGAGTTAGGGTCAATTGCCTGACCAAGCGGTATTTTAAATACCGTAACCCAAGCCCGTATAACGGAAAATAAGTTAAAAGTATTTACCTGAGCAAGTAATAACCTCAATCAAACAATTGCAAGTATCTTTTACTGGTCTCCTATTCTGGAACGAAGGTTTATAATAACCTATTAGAATCCTAACGGGTCTTTAAATTAGCCTTAGCTTAGACCGGTCAGTTTTAAAGGATAATTACGGTTTAATCGCGTGAAAGGCGAAAACCGGGAATGGAATGTGGTTTGGGCCCCAACAAGTTTGAAGACTTGTTTTATATGGGCATAATAACCACACTCTGGAGTTTGAAGTATAAACGATAAGGTTTGACCCGTTTCGGCTAGTTTATGTAAACTAGTTACATAAACAGAACCGTGCGCGCAAAAGGCGTAACGGGGAACCGTAAGAGTCCTACACAGGTTTCCTAAGTTAACATGCTCTAAAGAGGTTGTGGTATCAGTAGGATACCTTCCATAATGCACGTAATGAGTTTAAATCCAATATACGCCCCGTAGGGGTATTTTGGTCATTTTAAAGATCATAAAAGAGGTTTCTGAGTTCTGCAGGAAACCTAAGTTTTTCCGAACAGTTTATAAAGTCCAAAAAACTCTATTTATTATTTAATATCAGTAGCAACTGGATTCGGGTCAAAATACCATGTAGAACTCAAGTTATGTCCGAAAAGGGTATATTCGGTATTTACCGAATCGATGCCATAACCGCAGGTTATGTGCAGGTTAAAAATAATTAAAAACCTTTAAAAATCTCAAAATAGTATCTTACATCAGTGTGTAAAAGGTTTGGTGTCGAAATTTGGGTTTAGATAGGCTTTATGCTAATTGCGCCGTTAAATTACTAAAGTTTACGTAATTGCGCTATTTAGCATAACTCCCCTTCTAGACTCGGATTGACGTGAAATTTTAGGGACATGCTTAGAAATCAGTAACTAAGGTTATTGTCCTTTCACATGTCCAAAATTCTCGTTTTAAAGTGAAAAGGGCGTTATGGTCAACTTTTAGGCGTTTAACGGAAATGTGTAAAAGACTTGGACAAACAACGAACCGGTCACAGAGGGTTGCACCATCATGTAACCTGGTCCTAAGAGAGTCCTAAGGTATATTTAAATCATACCATAACGGGTCAGAACTGAAGTCAAAGCAAAAGTCAAAGTTTTGCGACTTTCGGTTCCGAACCGGATCAAAATAGTAAATGGTCGGATCAAACAAGCTTAGACTAGTGAATATACTTATTATCATGTTGTACGAGTGTTAAAACAGGTTACATGCCATCTACATTACTGATTATGCATAAAATCGCAATTTAGCATTCTGTTGACTTTTTCTAAGCAAGTTTGACTCGACATTCGGACTAGTTAGAGTGGGGATCAGAGGGTGCCCTTTTAGGGGTTTAATGCCCACATAATTACCAACATATAACTACCTTTGATTCGACAAACCACTGGACCATTTGTGATTTATCGTTAAGTCAATCGTTAATTACGACGGATTGACTTTTAGGCTATATCTAAGCAAAACTTAACTAAGAAAGGGTGGAGCATACTTACAAGAGTCCTATGCATGACTAGGGATGAGAAATGAAGGCACTTGAGCTCCAGGAATGATCAGAAGAGTTGTTTGAAGGTGTGAAGAACAATGGTGCACTAGATGGCCTTTTATAGTAAATTTCACACCTTAGATCATTGATAACTAAGGCTACAAGTGTTCTTGGATGATCACCAAGTGTCCCTGAGTGCTAGGGGTCATTTAGGGGGCGCCCATGCTCTCATAATTGCTTCATAAGTCGGTTAAAACAGCAAACAGTGCTCCTGTCCACGTTTTCTGTAACTGGGGGCTGACGCGGCCCGCGTAAGAGATCACTTAACTCTTACGCGGGTCGCCTGAATCCTTCTGACAAGCCCATATCTTCTACTGACCATGCGGCCCGCATAAGATCGCTTGGTTCGCTAACGCGGCCCGCCTGAGACCAATTTTTCAAGATTTTCAAATCTTTTGTAATTATTGCCCTGGCCTTTCGGTTTCGAAGGGGTAACTTTGCGTTTTCGGCCTCGTTTATTTACGAATAAGGGCCTTGGAACTTTTACCCAACTTATTAACCCATGGTTAATTTATTATTACCCGAGAAGTCCTAACTTTCAAAGTTTGACGCTTTTAACCCTTTTTAACGAATTCGATCATAGCTTTCTCGTTTTAAAACGGAACTTCGTGAAATTTAAATCACGCATTCTAGTGAGTATAAATTACCATTACAAAGCCTCGGGTATGCCCAAAGGTCACTCCGAGGTATAACTTAAACATGTTGACATATTTGGCCCCTGTAGTTTGTAATTCCTCACTTTCTTCCACAATTCATTCCGTACGATCCATGATTCATTCGTTTGAAGTTACGAGCATCATTTAGGGTTACTGTATAGTATATTTATCCCTCGTTGACATTTTTAACCCTCGAATTTACATACTTCCAATGTTTGTCAACTTTAGTCCTTTAATTAGTATTTAATACCACGTGTAAACTTATGACACGTGTCAATACATCATTGGACGCGAGATTTCGAGGTGTTACATCCTCACCCCCTTAAAAGAAATCTCGACCTCGAGATTTATTGAAATAAATGGGGGTATTTCTCCTTCATCGTGGACTCTACCTCCCACGTGTACTCGGGACCTCTACGGGCATCCCATTTTACCTTCACTATTGGTATATACTTCCTGCGAAGCTTCTTAACCTGTCAATCCTCGATCGACACAGGTTTTTCAACGAACTTTAAGCTCTCGTCGATGTGTACATCTGTATGCGGTATAACCAGTGATTCGTCAGCGAAACACTTCTTCAGGTTACAGATGTGGAACACATTGTGGATACCACTGAGCTCTTCCGGTAAGTTTAATTTGTAGGCAACCGATCCGACACGTTCGATTACCTCGAAAGGTCCAATATATCTCGGGCTTAACTTGCCTTTCTTACCGAATCGCATCACCCCCTTCCAGGGTGATACCTTAAGCAAAACCTTGTCGCCTACTTCGAAATTGAAAGGCTTACGCTTCAAATCTGCGTAGCTTTTCTGCCTGTCTCGGGCAGCTTTCAATCGATCGCGAATTTGGACAATCTTGTTCGTTGTTTCGAATATTATGTCAGGTCCTGTCATCTGGACATCTCCAACTTCTGCCCAACAAACGGGCGTTCTACATTTTCTACCATATAGGGCTTCAAAAGGTGCAGCCTTAATGCTCGTATGGTAGCTGTTGTTATAGGAGAATTCGACCAAGGGTAGGTGGTTATCCCAACTACCACCTAAGTCGATCGCACATGCACGAAGCATGTCTTCCAACGTTTGGATTGTACGCTCACTCTGCCCATCTGTCTGAGGGTGGTAAGCCGTACTGAAGTTCAAACGTGTGCCCAAAGATTGTTGGAAACTCTTCCAAAAGTGCGACGTGTATCTGGTATCTCTATCGGAGATGATAGACACAGGCACGCCATGAAGGGCTACAATCTTATCTACAAACAACTGGGCTAGTATATTGGAGCTGTGAGTCTCCTTTATGGGTAGGAAATGTGCTGACTTAGTCAGTCTATCAACTATTACCCATATTGTATCGTTTCCCTTCTTTGTCTTTGGCAACTTGGTGATGAAATCCATCGTCACCATTTCCCATTTCCACTCGGGAAGCTCAGGCTGTTGTAGCAAGCTTGACGGCTTTTGGTGTCAGCTTTCACTTGCGCACAAGTCAAACACTTTGCTACATAGGTGGCTATAGACTTCTTCAAGCCTATCCACCAAAAGTTTGCCTTTAAGTCCTGGTACATTTTATCAGCTCCAGGGTGAACGGAATATCGGGAACTGTTGGCTTCCTGAAGGATAACGTCACGAAGACCTCCATAAACAGGAACCCATATCCTTCCATTCAATCTCAGAATTCCGTCTTTGCCATAGGATAACTGCTCTTCAGTTACCCCTAGCTTTTCGTTTGGATAGTTAGCTTCTGACACAGCTTCCTTCTGTGCAGCTAACAATCTCTCATTTAGACTGTTCTTGATTTCAATGCACTTGGCATTAATCCTTATTGGTTTCACTATTTCTTTCCTGCTCAATGTAACATTCGTGCTTGTAATCATTATGAACAGTTCTATTATCAATAAAACAATGTTATTTGATCCCAATGTTTGTTTGGTTGTGTTTTACATTTTTCATGTTTTGACTTTTGTTCAATTTCAAACTCTACATCGCTTTCTGGAGAATTATACGCAAACTGGTGTGTAAACGTACTTAGTTTAATGCGACAAATACTCCGGAACATCAACATATACTCAACATACCTTAAATAACCTTTACATAACTTAGAAATAAGTTTTGAAGGCTTTGGTATGGCAAAAACAAGCTAATTCGCTTACAGGGACTAAACTTGACAAACTGCGAAAGTATGCCAATTTGAACTGTAACAAACATTCCGGAACATGTCCATAAGTTAAACATACCATAAAAATCCTTTACATAGCTTAGAAATAGGCTTTGAGAGGTTTGGTATGCTAAAACAAACTTTTGGGTCATTCACGGACTGAAAGTGTCAAAAAGTGCACAAGTTTGCACTTTCGCGCATAACTTACGTTCTGAATACATCCGGACATCCAAAAATTTATGTAAGCATCCTAATATTATGCCTTAGTGTTTGGCATGAGAAAAATCCATTCGTCGCGTCATTTGGATCGTCTTTCGCGCTTATGCGCATTCCGTCGTAATTAAGCGAACATCGCGATCGTACAGCCAAACGAACTGACATCCGGAATATTTTTGAGCATATTTCAAGTCCCCTACACTTTAACTTCATCTTAGAGCCTTGAAATGAGGTTAACGGGGCTTAAACGTGCCAAAAATAGGCCAAATTGCATGTTTCTGAAGTGCAGGGACTAAAACTGAAAATTCTGATCTGTGACCCTCAGGCGGGGCGCGTAAGAGTTGTCCAAATCCTTACGCGGGGCGCGTCAGACATACAGATCAGATAAGATCAGCTAGTCAGCAAATTTCAGCTGGTTTAACCACAACCACATGATTTTGGCTTGCCCTTTCAGTTCACTAAGGGGCATTTTCAGTAACCACAAGTTTTCGACAAGTGTACGATCGAGATTCGATCACGTTTTTCAAGAAACGATCCTAAAGGTTCGGGAAATACTATTAATACCCCACCCCCATTCTTGCAAAAACCCACACAATCTGATCAAGAGCTCAAAGTTGGAACCTTTGTTTCATACCTGAGCCATTTTGATCTAGATTAGCATTCGGGGACCCTCCGTAAGTATTCTTTCGCTCTTTTATTCGCTTTTCGAGTCCGAAAGTCAACGTTTTGTTGACTTTCTGCATTGACCAGCCTATGGTCAACCCGAAGTTCATGGAACTTCATAACGTGAGTGTGATCACGATGGTTATAGTCCGTAGTGACTATACCTACTGATTACCACGTTATCTAGGCTCAGTGACGAGTCGTAGTTTCGGCCAAAATGTGCATTCTTGCATATTTTGTAACCAAACTACTCGTGAGCATCAAAGCCGTTTGTTTTGATGCCAAACCTGTTTTCTAATCTTAGTTAAGCATGTTCTAACATGCTTAGCTCGTCACTTTTAGTTTAGTGCTTATATAGGGTCGTAAGTTAAGCGATCTAAACCATCGCTTATACTTTCGAACCCGACCCATTTGGTCGATCATTAGGATCCGACCAAACACATTAGGTGACCATAGCTATAACCTTCCGAGGTTATGCCTTGTGGTCACGATGTTAGGCGTTCCAAATGCGTTCTACGCGAACGACGCGTTAAGGTAGCATAAGCTACCTAAACGGGTCGTGATGGGTCGCAAGCACTTTGGTTAGGTTTCATTTTAGTATGTAGGCTTTGATAAACCATATTACACGAGTCTCCATACTCGTTTGGTTTACGAACCCGCATACTATCCGATCCTTCCGATTTGGTCCGGTATATTAACATAGCTACCTATTAGGTGCCGTTTGATATCCCGTGATCTTTAGCATTATCTGGTTATTATACAAGGAATTCAAAGCAATCTCAGGTGAGTACATAGCGTTACTTGCTGAGCCGGAGTTCTAGTAGGAGCTGGATACCCATGAGTTGCGTATCCTAATCCCCAAGGATCCCCATAAGGTCTGTCGGGATGGAGGGCGTTGTAATTGGCCGCTACCACGTATGGGTCGGCATCCGCATAATTATAGTTGTAGTGCGTGTGAGTCGGCTGCTCAAACAGGTTGTACGCGGTGGAACCGACATACGCAGGTATAGGGTTATCATACCCAAATGGTGGCGGAGGTGGTGCAACTGGTGCAGAATTCACCTCTGCAGGGTGGCTCGAAGGTTCACCCAATTGTGGTTCTTCAGGCAACGGCGGAAAGTGACTTGAACTCGAGTGGCGAGGGGTGCTAAAGTGGAATTCCCCTCCTCGGGTAGACATCCGCGCGCCTGATCTCCTACGCCTGGGCGGATCAGGAGGTGATGGTTGAACTGGTGGCGGTGGAGGCGGTGGCGTAACTGCCACGAAACGCGAATCCTCGGAGGGATCCTGCTGCTGCTGCTGCTGCTCATGAGGCAAGAAGTGGTGAGAAGGTGTGAAGTACCAATCACACTGGTTAAACCTCACCTGGTAACTATCGGGACTTTGATAGGGCGTCCCATGAAAGGATGACCCATCAGAGATCTCGATAGGGTGGTTGGGAGTACCTCGTGCAGGTTCTAGGGGATCCGTGTCTTCATCCATATCTACCGCATTATCCTCGGAGAAATGGTCTTCGGGTCCTAAAGGGTTATAACCTATTGGTTCTTGGACATAATCAGCCGGGTTGAATTGGCCTTGGAAGAAAGGAGTAGGATCGCCATAGGAACTGTGCGAAACGGAACGCTGGAGAGGTATGAAAGAAGGTTAAGGGTTACTGGGCTCGTTCTCCGAATTTGGTCCAAAAGAGTGATGGTATGAAGGTGTCGAACTGTGTGAGGTAGACCGTCTTGCTGGCTCAAAGAGGTTTCTTCTACGTCTCTGAGGCTCTTCACTCCTCGTGCTGGAAGGAGCTCGCATGTTTGACGGTCCGGCCTCGTGATCATTATGAGTGGTGATCGGCCCTTTGCCTCTTCCTCCTCTTCTAATTGCTGGTGGCATATTTCCTGCTTCACAACTTTTAAATCACAATAAACAATAAAAGACAAACTGGAATAACAATTCGAATTTGTCCTATGTTCTTGTCTAGACTCAAGTATGTGCAATTTTGTCATTGAGATTAAACATATAAGGATAGTGTTTAATGCACTCAACGTTGGCTCTGATACCAATCTGTCACACCCCGATTTCCACGTTTTCACCGGTGGGCCCGGTGGGGGATTACCGTGACGTAGTTGGCAACAATATAGTCAAACCACAATATTTAAATGCACAGCAGAAGCATAAAGATAAAGTATATTTCAACCATTGATTGTAATATCCAAGTATCACGAATAGTCGAAACAAATCCACAGGGGATCAAAATAAAAATATAAATATTGTTCAACAGATATAGGATCCCAAGCTTGCGAGACTCTAACGATGCTTAAGGAGTGGCCAGCCTATTTCGTACAGAACCTGCATTTAATCTTTTTGAGGAAAATACGTAAGTTTACACTGGTAAATACATTCAACCGACACTTTTGTAAAAATGTTTAATAAAATTGATTTGAATGCACAAGGCACAAACTCTTTATAACTTGGGGTAATTTATTGATTAAATCTTGTAAAAGAATTACATGTTCACTATGCGTTCGGTCGCCCGGGTCGTGCCGGGTTTAAGGTTAATAGACACGCCACAAAGCATAAAGCCGCGGCGGGAAAACCAACGGTTATACCTTTAATTAATATAGACACATTGCCGGGTGTACGCCTACACCCACGTGTCGGGGTCGTGGCCATTTCGTAAAATGATGCCAAGGATATCCGGGACATGGCCATTAAGCTCCCAAAGGCGTAAAGCCAACAAAACCAATTTTTAAACGGGTCACATTAATAATACCCAACTACTAATGAGTTAGGGTCAATTGCCCGACCAAGCGGTATTTTAAATACCGTAACCCAAGCCCGTATAACGGAAAATAAGTTAAAAGTATTTACCTGAGCAAGTAATAACCTCAATCAAACAATTGCAAGTATCTTTTACTGGTCTCCTATTCTGGAACGAAGGTTTATAATAACCTATTAGAATCCTAACGGGTCTTTAAATTAGCCTTAGCTTAGACCGGTCAGTTTCAAAGGATAATTACGGTTTAATCGCGTGAAAGGCGAAAACCCGGGAATGGAATGTGGTTTGGGCCCCAACAAGTTTGAAGACTTGTTTTATATGGGCATAATAACCACACTCTGGAGTTTGAAGTATAAACGATAAGGTTTGACCCGTTTTGGCTAGTTTATGTAAACTAGTTACATAAACCTAACCGTGCGCGCAAAAGGCGTAACGGGGAACCGTAAGAGTCCAACACAGGTTTCCTAAGTTAACATGCTCTAAAGAGGTTGTGGTATCAGTAGGTTACCTTCCATAATGCCCGTAACGAGTTTAAATCCAATATACGCCCCGTAGGGGTATTTTGGTCATTTTAAAGATCATAAAAGAGGTTTCTGAGTTCTGCAGGAAATCTAAGTTTTTCCGAACAGTTTATAAAGTCCAAAATACTCTATTTATTATTTAATATCAGTAGCAACTAGATTCGGGTCAAAATACCATGTAGAACTCAAGTTATGTCCGAAAAGGGTATATTCGATATTTACCGAATCGATGCCATAACCGCAGGTTATGTGCAGGTTAAAAATAATTAAAAATCTTTAAAAATATCAAAATACTATCTTACATCAGTGTGTAAAAGGTTTGGTGTCGAAATTTGGGTTTAGATAGGCTTTATGCTAATTGCGCCGTTAAATTACTAAAGTTTACGTAATTGCGCTATTTAGCATAACTCCCCTTCTAGACTCGGATTGACGTGAAATTTTAGGGACATGCTTAGAAATCAGTAACTAAGGTTATTGTCCTTTCACATGTCCAAAATTCTCGTTTTAAAGTGAAAAGGGCGTTATGGTCAACTTTTAGGCGTTTAACGGAAATGTGTAAAAGACTTGGACAAACAACGAACCGGTCACAGAGGGTTGCACCATCATGTAACCTGGTCCTAAGAGAGTCCTAAGGTATATCTAAATCATACCATAACGGGTCAGAACTGAAGTCAAAGCAAAAGTCAAAGTTTTGCGACTTTCGGTTCCGAACCGGGTCAAAATAGTAAATGGTCGGATCAAACAAGCTTACACTAGTGAATATACTTATTATCATGTTGTACGAGTGTTAAAACAGGTTACAAACCATCTACATTACTGATTATGCATAAAATCGCAATTTAGCATTCTGTTGACTTTTTCTAAGCAAGTTTGACTCGACATTCGGACTAGTTAGATTGGGAATCAAAGGGTGCCCTTTTAGGGGTTTAATGCCCACATAACTACCTTTGATTCGATAAACCACTGGACCATTTGTGATTTATCGTTAAGTCAATCGTTAATTACGACGGATTGACTTTTAGGCTATATCTAAGCAAAACTTAACTAAGAAAGGGTGGAGCATACTTACAAGAGTCCTATGCACGTCTAGGGATGAGAAATGAAGGCACTTGAGCTCCAGGAATGATCAGAAGAGTTGTTTGAAGGTGTGAAGAACAATGGTGCACTAGATGGCCTTTTATAGTAAATTTCACACCTTAGATCATTGACAACTAAGGCTACAAGTGTTCTTGGATGATCACCAAGTGTCCCTGAGTGCTAGGAGTCGTTTAGGGGGCGCCCATGCTCTCATAATTGCTTCATAAGTCGGTTAAAACAGCAAACAGTGCTCATGTCCACGTTTTCTGTAACTGGGGGGCTGACGCGGCCCACGTAAGAGATCACTTGACTCTTACGCGGGTCGCCTGAATCCTTCTGAAAAGCCCATATCTTCTACTGACCATGCGGCCCGCGTAAGATCGCTTGGTTCGCTAACGCGACCCGCCTGAGACCAATTTTTCAAGATTTTCAAATCTTTTGTAATTATCTTCGGTTTTGAAGGGGTAACTTTGCGTTTTGGGCCTCGTTTATTTACGAATAAGGGCCTCGGAACTTTTACCCAACTTATTAACCCTTGGTTAATTTATTATTACCCGAAAAGTCCTAACTTTCAAAGTTTGATGCTTTTAACCCTTTTTAACGAATTCGATCATAACTTTCTCGTTTTAAAATGGAACTTCGTGAAATTTAAATCGCACATTCTGGTAAGTATAAATTACCATTACAAAGCCTCAGGTATGCCCAAAGGTCACTCAGAGGTATAACTTAAACATGTTGACATATTTGGCCCCTGTAGTTTGTAATTCCTCACTTTCTTCCACAATTCGTTCCGTACGATCCATGATTCATTCGTTTGAAGGTTCAAGCATCATTTAGGGTTACTGTACAGTATATTTATCCCTCGTTGACATTTTTAACCCTCGAATTTACATACTTCCAATGTTTGTCAACTTTAGTCCTTTAATTAGTATTTAATACCACATGTAAACTTATGACACGTGTCAATACATCATTGGACGCGAAATTTCGAGGTGTTACACTGGCCGATCGGCCAGCCCTTTCCTCTTTTGGAGCCTATAAATAGGGTTGTCATTGTGATTCTTTCCACTTTTGGAAACTCTCTGACCGACCAGCTCGTGCTCCTCATCTTTTCTCAGATTTCTTCCGATTTCGGTAAGTTTTTATCCTAAATCTTGTACTTTCTTGATCAATACACACTCCTACACCTTTCTATCTTTCAAATCTTGATTTCTAACCGTGAAATCATCAAGATCTAAGCATTCTAGGACGATGTCATCATGAGGTTCTTCAAGAACATCATGTTTTGGCCTCAATCCACCATGAATAGCTCGGATCTAACCGATTTCCACATAAAGAAGCTAAGATCCATCACAGATCTGAACAATTACATGGTGTGAAGGATTGAAAGAAGGATTTCCAACTTTCTTTCAACTCTTTTACACTCAATGCCTTCAAACCGATAGGAACGGAGCTTGAGTCAACTCACCAATCATTCTAGTGGATGAGTGGTTCAAGATTCGGATTCTATCTACGAGGTTCACCGACTTCGGGTTAAACATCAAACTACCGTTCCGAACAGTTTACCGGCCGGACTTGGGTGATTCCTGTCTGAGCAGGGGAAACAAGTAAGAACGAAAGTTCCATGGTTCAGCTCGTTGTCAAACTACCTCGATATAACGTCAAATAATCAGAACAACCAAGTGTTAGACGAACAGGCCAACCAGGTCAGGATGCTGACCGAACGGTTAGGCTGTCCGAACGGACAGCCCAACCGATCGGACATGTCAGCCGATTGACCAGGCCAGCCAATCGGCTAGCAAGTGGCCCCACACTTTGACAATTTTATGAAGTATAGTATTGAACGAGGTGATGTCCGATCGAACGAACCGTTTGGTAAACATTACTCTTCGGATCATGAGATACTATGCTTCAACCCTTAATCGATTTACAACTCGTAGTAGTACGGAGTGCCACCCGATCGAACATGTTGTTCGATCGATCCGGTGACATCCAGCTGAGGACTCACTTTTGAAGTCCCTAACCGATCGGTTAAGCCGGCCGATCGAACAGGTTGTTCGATCGATAGACCTGAAAGGTAAGGACACTTCAGTGTTCTCAAATACTACAACGAAAACTTCAAAAGGTCAAACCATCATACACAAACACACCCTACTCAAAGGAAGAAACAATCCACTCGAACAGTCCAGCCGATCGAGCCTACCGGCCGATCGAACAGACTGTCCGAACGGACCTTCTAACCGAACGAACAACCCGTTCGATCGAACCTGCTGTTCGATCGACCAGGCTGTTCGACCCACTTACACTTGTCTCCATTTTACGTGTATTCGTCGTTATGCTATCAAACTGTTCAGGCTAACCCTACTCTCAAGCGCTCCCTTCAATCCATCAATCAATCGCTGTGAGTATACTCGATCCCTTTTTGCTTTTAGCACTTTTGGGTGTTACATACGTTACTTATATCAAAACACAATCGACCACACTACTCAATTATTTGAACGCTAACCAATTACGCATGTATTACATGACTAAATGAATGCTTGTTGATTGTGTTTACACGTGGAATGTTGTCTACCTGCCTTAATGACGTAGTACTATAGTTTGGACTCAGCACCCGTTCTCACGGGGGTTGTTAAGGACAATTACTTGCATGGATTACGGTGGTAATCATGTATTGCGAACTGTCTCGGACAGTCAACCCGCAGTCATTGGTATCGATAGATCCATGTCGATAATTAACAGGCTTCGTTTTCCTCTGTGTACGTGCTGGTTATGCGTAAACTATTTCGAACTCTATATGCTATTATCAAACTTGTATGCTCACCTTTACATTATATGTATTGACTGTATTTTAACGTATGTGACAGGTGTTTAAGATGTTTGCTTGCTAGGAAAGCGAGGCTAGAATAAAGCTCTAGAGCCCCCCAACAAATAGTTATCTGTCAGGAACAAGCGTCTAGAGCATAGTTGTCTGTAGATCTTGTCCGACTGGGTCTTTAGGAGCATTTGAACAATATTTATTTGTTTTTATTTAAATCTGAGTTGTCGGAACATAATATTTGACTAGATGATATTTGTAATAATTTGTTTTGCCATTTGAGGCACGGTATGGGACGTGTTACATAAAATGAATGGTAATGATAGTTATTATGGAAACTTCTGGACAATCTGTTTCGCTCAGTGCCATGCCCCGATGATTCCGCCATCGGTTGGGGTGTGACAGATTGGTATCAGAGCCATAACTATAGGGAATTAGACTGGACACGACCTAGTCCGGGTCGTTGTCTTAGAGACGTAGACTATAGTTAGGAACCAACAGACCAAGCGTATACGGTAAATCCTGCTATCCTACACTATCACTACACTTGAATTTTCATTGATGAGAAGGCGATTTGGTCAGGACCAGGTGTGAAAACCGTAAACTCCCGACTAAATAACTGGATCAATGCTGTTTTATCCAACTACCGAAGGATTCTTCATTACTTTTCAATAACGAACGAGGAGAATTATACCAAATCAGGAGTGAAATCCATATTCTGATGAATAATCTCCTCAAATTTTACTAAAACAAGGAAGAAATTGCTAAGCCAGGGGTGAAACCCGAACCTTGGCAACTTATTCCGACTGTTACTCATCTCACCAAAGCTTCGACGGACTCCAACGACCTGAACTCACAAGTATGACCTTGGGAATACGTGTTGAATGCCCAAAAATCGAGGCAGCAACGCGAGCCCGAAAGTTAAAAAGTGACGACAAGTCCGTTGTGAATAGTCGAATCGCTTTGGGTAGTCAATGTCTAGTAGCCGCAGACAATCCATCTCTCGATTTTTATGTGTTTTTGATTCTGAGCCCGCAGCCGCTGACTCTGATGACTCGAGGATTTTATGTGTTTAACTGTTTATGTGTTTAAAATTTTGAGGTTTATTCGATTTTGCTATCACTTCGATCAACACACACGACTCGCATTGCTCTTCTATCTCAAAACGCTAACAAGTCGCTGCAATTCTAGACGATACTATGCTACGATATACGCTATACTATACTCGACATGCTATACGATTTCGCGAACGCTATATACGAACGACACACGAGCTTTGAATGATAGGTTTCTGTATTCTGACTGCCTCTGTGATTAGATGCGTGTGTGCTTCTGTGTCTCTGTGCTCTATGTGCCTACGTGCTTAGGTGCTTCTGTGATTACGTGAATCTATGGTTATATGTTTATGTGTTATGCAATACATGTTTCGACGTGTTCCTAAGCTTTATAAGTAGTAGACGTGTGAGGTGAGATTCAATCATGATGTGTTCAGTCCTGTGACGATGTCTATTGTAGACAATGTCATCTTACTCACCAAGAGAAGAGAGACAAGCGTCTCGCTGCTATCATTGCCAAGAGTGTGGCAAAAGCCGTAAGCGAGGTATATGAGAACGTTAGCAAGTCGTCCGAGGAGTTGCGAACTGAAGCTCCTAAGGATGCCAACAAGACTGGTTTCAGCTTCAAACAGTTTAAAGCATGCGGACCCAAAGAATTCACCGGAGAAGATGGCCCTACCGCCATGTTTCAATGGTTCGATTCAGTTGAAGTCACTCTGCGCCAAAGCGGCTGTCCTGAAAATATCTGCACCCTCAATGCTACAGGCGTCTTCCAGTCCCGAGCACTAGACTGGTGGACGGCCGAATGAAACAAGCGCGGAAATGATGCAGCTTATGAGCTGACTTGGGAGGAGTTGAAGGCAATCATGATGGACGAATTATGCCCTCCCCATGAACGCCAAAAGCTGGAGGACGAGTTTTGGAACATCAAGCAGAAGGATGGAGATAACGCTGCTTTAACTGCTCGCTTCAAGCAACTTAGCATCATCTGTCCCGACCAAGTCAAGACGCCAGACATGGCCATCAAGAAGTAAATTCGAGCTCTACCCGATTGTGTTGCCAATTTCGTTCATGCCGCCTAGACATCATCGATCGAAGAGACCTACCTGCTTGCCGCTGAGATCAATGACAAGCGAGTGAAGTCTGGTTTTTGGGATAAGCATACCAAGTCTCTGCACCAAGCCACCACCGCATTGACCGTCGACACCACCACTGCTCAACCCTCCAAGTCATCAAGAAGAAAGAAGAAGCACAACAACAACAGCTCCAGCAACAAGAACTGTGCTGTGACAATGACTGCTGCTCCTCTGTAAGCCGTACAGGCTCAGCAGCAGTCTCACTATCGACAAGCTCCAGTGATCAATGCGCCGCCAGCCAAGCGCGCTTACACAGGTCCCCACCCGCTCTGCCCGACATGCTCATACCATCATCCGGTGGGAATCGCCTGTCGTTTCTGCGCCTACTGCAACCTCTATGGGCATTTCACTGCGAATTGTCGCTATGGTCCCCGTCAAGCCCCAGTTCAAGCCGACGCTCATCAAGCTCTACTTCCAGCCCCTCAAGGCCAACCTGCAGCTCAAGCACCCGCGGTCAGTGCTTGAGTCTGTTTTGCATGTGGTGATCCTAACCACTTTGCAAACATATGTCCGAACCGGGTTGTGAAACAAGAACCCCAACAGTAGCAGCCACAGCAGCAGCCTCAGCAGCAACAGCAAGCAGCCCGTGCCAGAACCTTTAACATCAACGCCCGTCAAGCTCAGGCTGACAACAACGTAGTTAATGGTACGTTCCTTGTGAATGGTATTTATGCATCATGTTTTTTTGATACTGGAGCCGATAACTGTTTTGTGTCGTTTGAATTCGAGAAGTTCCTTAGTCGAAAGCGTTCTTGTCTCCCCTTGTCGTTCGAAGTTGAAGTTGCTACTGGAAGAACCGTCGCCGTTAACTCTGTTCTTCATGATTGTACCCTCGAGCTCAACAATCACCTCTTCCCAATTGATCTCATTCCGATGCAGCTCGGAAGTTTTGACGTCATAGTAGGCATGGACTTTCTTCGCGAAAACCATGCTGAAGTTGTGTTTTGAAAAGATGATTCGATTCTCGCTCGCAAATGGTGATCTCTTATGTGTATACGGTGAAACAGCTTCGAAAGGTCTCAAGCTTATGTCATGCGTCCAAGCTAGCAAGTATCTCCGCAAGGAATACAGTGCTTTCTTCGCCAACATTGTAGTAGCGGAGAAGGAAAAGAAGAAGAAGGCCGAAGTCAAGGACGTCCCAGTGGTTCGTGAATTTCCTCAGGTGTTCCCTGATGATCTTCCTAGACTACCGCCAAGTCGTTATATCGACTTTCGTATCGACCTTATTCCTGGAGCTAACCCTATTGCCAAAGCCCCTTATCGACTCGCGCCATCCGAAATGAGGGAACTCTCAAACCAACTCCAGGAGCTACTTGAAGAGGTTTTATTCGCCCGAGCACCTCTCCTTGGGGTGCACCAGTCCTTTTCGTCAAAAAGAAGGATGGGTCGTTCAGGATGTGCATCGACTATCGGGAATTGAATAAGCTGACCATCAAGAACCGTTATCCCCTACCCCGAATCGACGATTTGTTTGATCATCTACAAGGTGCATCGTGTTTCTCGAAGATCGATCTACGCTCAGGTTATCATCAGTTATGCATACAAGAGGAGGATATACCCAAAACCGCCTTTCGCACTCGTTACGGCCACTATGAGTTCGTTGTCATGCCTTTTGGTCTAACCAACGCGCCCATGGTTTTTATGGATCTGATGAATCGCGTGTGTAAACCTTATCTTGACCGTTTCGTCATCGTGTTCATCGACGATGTCTTGATTTATTCCAAGTCGAAAGCCGAACATGCGCAACATCTACGTTTGGTTCTCGAGTTGCTCCAGGGGAACCAACTCTACGCCAAGTTCTCCAAGTGCGAATTCTGGTTAGAGGAGGTTCAGTTTCTGGGTCACATCGTTAATAGTCAAGGTATTCATGTCGATCCCGCGAAGATTGAAGCAGTTAAGAGCTGGATTACGCCTAAGAACCTGTCTGAAGTCCGTTCTTTTCTTGGATTAGCGGGCTATTACCGACGATTTATCGAAGGATTCTCTAAGATCGCTGTGCCGCTTACCGCTCTTACTCATAGAGACAGGTCTTTTGTTTGGGGAACTGAAGAAGAATCTGCTTTTCAAACCCTTAAGTGCAAGCTCTGCAATGCTCCTGTTCTCACATTGCCAGACGGAAACAACGATTTCATTGTCTATTGTGATGCTTCCAACCTTGGTCTTGGCTGTGTTCTCATGCAACGGGACAAGGTTATAGCTTACGCATCTCGTCAGCTCAAAATCCACGAGAAGAACTATACAACCCACGATCTCGAGCTAGGCGCAGTTGTTTTTGCATTGAAGATTTGGCGATACTACCTGTATGGTACCAAGTGTACGATCTTCACCGATCACAGGAGTTTACAACACATCTTTAATCAGAAAGAACTTAACATGCGTCAACGCCGATGGGTAGAACTTCTTAGCGATTACGACTGTGAGATTCGTTATCACCCGGGCAAGGCAAATGTTGTAGCCGACGCACTCAGCAGACGGAGTTATTTGCTCAGTATTCGCAATACCCAAGCCCAGCACAACCTCAAAACTCTCATCCGCGAAGCCCAACATGCTTGCTTTAACGAGCGCACTTTGAAGAAAGAAATGATTTATCACGATGGAGCTCAGCTTGTAAGCAAAGCAGATGGGATTTTCTTTTATCTGAACCGAATTTGGATCCCTAAGTGGACCGATTTACGAAAGATTATAATGAACGAAGCCCACAAATCCCGGTATTCTATTCATCCCGGTGCCGATAAAATGTACCAGGATCTTCGTTACAAGTACTGCTGGCCGGGTATGAAACGGGATATCGCCCTCTATGTTGGAAGTTGCCTGACTTGCGCAAGAGTTAAGGCTGAACATCAACGACCTTCTGGCTTACTCGAACAACCTCCAATCCCTATATGGAAGTGGGAGAGTATAGCTATGGATTTCATAACCAAACTTCCGCCCACGCCATCAGGTCACGACAGCATTTGGGTTATAGTTGATCGTCTAACCAAATCAGCCCACTTTTTTGCCAATACGGGAAGACTACAAGGTAGAACGACTAGCCCGAATCTACACCGATGAGATCATTTGTAATCATGGTACGCCTCGTGACATCATTTCAGACCGTGATGCTCGGTTTACTTCGCGATTGTGGGAAACGTTTCAAGCGGCCCTTGGTACGTCGCTTAACCTGAGTACTGCATTCCATCCTCAAACTGACGGACAGACTGAAAGAACGATCCGTACTCTTGAGGACATGCTCCGAGCGTGTGTTATAGACTTCGGTGGTAGTTGGAACAAATACCTGCCGTTAGTCGAATTCTCGTACAACAACAGCTATCATGCCAGCATACAAATGGCACCATTCGAGGCTTTATATGAAAGAAGATGTCGTTCGCCTATTATGTGGCACGAGATCGGTCATTCGCAATTAACCGGTCCCGAGTTACTACAAGAAACGACTGACAAAATCCTCCAAATTCGAGACAACTTGTCGAAAGCCATGGATAGACAGAAAAGTTACACCGATAGAAGACGCAAGCCCCTTGAATTTGACGTTGGCGACTACGTACTCCTAAAGGTATCACCTTGGAAGGGTGTGGTCAGATTCGGCAAGAAAGGGAAACTAGCGCCTCGATATGTTGGACCTTTTAAGATTCTGGAAAGAATCGGAAAAGTCGCCTACAGACTCGAGCTACCGGAGGAACTTAGTAACGTCCACCCAACTTTCCATGTGTCGAACCTCCGAAAGTATCTAGCTGATCATGATCTGATTGTACCGCTCGACGACCTTCAAGTAAACGAAACGCTACACTTCGTGGAAAAGCCTGTCGAAATCATGGATCGCCAAACCAAGCAACTCAGGCGCTCACGCATCCCTATCGTGAAAGTCCGATGGGAGGGCAAACGAGGCGCAGAGTTTACTTGGGAACTCGAAAGCGACATGAAGGCTAAGTACCCGCAGTTGTTTGAATGAAGATCTGAAGCGAGAAATTGGTAAAATCATTCACGGTGATGTACAGCTTCGAGCCTAATTTCGGGACGAAATTCCCTAAACAAGGGGAGGCTGTAACACCCCGTGTTTTCGAATGTCAAAGTCAAAGTCAAAGTCCAAGTAAACTTTGACTTCTTTGACTATAATTAGTCTATTTTAAGTTCTATTTGTATTATGTGGAGTAAGTGTTGTTAATTAGAATAAATCAAAGTAATCGAATGTTTTATCAACGCGAACCGATTTATGACTGTGAATAGTAGGAAGTAACAATGCGATAAAGATAACTAATCAGTAATCAAACCGATCTAACCATCATCGAACTCGAATCTCGAATTTCGCGAACTTTGGTTGTTGTTATACGTGTGTGTGTGCCTTATGTGTTACTTGTGCGTGTTTACTTTGTGTTTTGTGTGGTGATCAATCGAAACTCGAATCGAAACTCGAAACTCAATCAAATACAATCAGAATCGAATCATGATAATAGTGGAAAAGAGGTTACGCGAGATATAGATGCTTGTATATAGATATAGTGAGTGGGACTGAAAGTAATTTGAATAGGAAACTCTATCGTACTCGTATCGTCTTCAATCGAAATCGAAATATCAGAAATCATCGAACCGAACACTCGAACCAGGCTGTTTCGATCAGGCTGTCAGCCGATCGAACAGCCTAGCCGATCGGACGGACTGTCCGATCTGGCAGGCTGTCCGGTCGGGATGCCTGGCCGATCGGCCAGCCCTTTCCTCTTTTGGAGACTATAAATAGGGCTGTCATTGTCATTCTTTTCACTTTTGGAAACTCTCTGACCGACCAGCTCGTGCTCCTCATCTTTTCTCAGATTTCTTCCGATTTCGGTAAGTTTTTATCCTAAATCTTGTACTTTCTTGATCAATACACACTCCTACACCTTTCTATCTTTCAAATCTTGATTTCTAACCGTGAAATCATCAAGATCTAAGCATTCTAGGACGATGTCATCATGAGGTTCTTCAAGAACATCATGTTTTGGCCTCAATCCACCATGAATAGCTCGGATCTAACCGATTTCCACATAAACAAGCTAAGATCCATCACAGATCTGAACAATTACATGGTGTGAAGGATTGAAAGAAGGATTTCCAACTTTCTTTCAACTCTTTTACACTCAATGCCTTCAAACCGATAGGAACAGAGCTTAAGTCAACTCACCAATCATTCTAGTGGATGAGTGGTTCAAGATTCGGATTCTATCTATGAGGTTCACCGACTTCGGGTTAAACATCAAACTACCGTTCCGAACAGTTTACCGGCCGGACTTGGGTGATTCTTGTCTGAGCAGGGGAAACAAGTAAGAACGAAAGTTCCATGGTTCAGCTCGTTGTCAAACTACCTCGATATAACGTCAATAATCAGAACAACCAAGTGTTAGAAGAACAGGCCAACCAGGTCAGGATGCTGACCGAACGGTTAGGCTGTCCGAACGGACAGCCCAACCGATCGGACATGTCAGCCGATCGACCAGGCCAGCCGATCGGCTAGCAAGTGGCCCCACACTTTGACAATTTTATGAAGTATAGTATTGAATAAGGTGATGTCCGATCGAACGAACTGTTTGGTAAACATTACTCTTCGGATCATGAGATACTATGCTTCAACCCTTAATCGATTTACAACTCGTAGTAGTACGGAGTGCCACCCGATCGAACATGCTGTTCGATCGATCAGGTCACATCCAGCTGAGGACTCACTTTTGAAGTCCCTAACCGATCGGTTAAGCCGGCCGATCGAACAGGTCGTTCGATCGATCGACCTGAAAGGTAAGGACACTTCAGTGTTCTCAAATACTACAACGAAAACTTCAAAAGGTCAAACCATCATACACAAACACACCCTACTCAAAGGAAGAAACAATCCACTCGAACAGTCCAGCCGATCGAGCCTACCGGCCGATCGAACAGACTGTCCGAACGGACCTTCCAACCGAACGAACAACCCGTTCGATCGAACCTGTTGTTCGATCGACCAGGCTGTTCGACCCACTTACACTTGTCTCCATTTTACGTGTATTCATCGTTATGCTATCAAACTGTTCAGGCTAACCCTACTCTCAAGTGCTCCCTTCAATCCATCAATCAATCGCTGTGAGTATACTCGATCCCTTTTTGCTTTTAGCACTTTTGGGTGTTACATACGTTACTTATATCAAAACACAATCGACCACACTACTCAATTATTTGAACGCTAACCAATTACGCATGTATTACATGACTAAATGAATGCTTGTTGATTGTGTTTACACGTGGAATGTTGTCTACCTGCCTTAACGACGTAGTACTATAGTTTGGACTCAGCACCCGTTCTCACGGGGGTTGTTAAGGACAATTACTTGCATGGATTACGGTGGTAATCATGTATTGCGAACTGTCTCGGACAGTCAACCCGCAGTCATTGGTATCGATAGATCCATGTCGATAATTAACAGGCTTCGTTTTCCTCTGTGTACGTGCTGGTTATGCGTAAACTATTTCGAACTCTATATGCTATTATCAAACTTGTATGCTCACCTTTACATTATATGTATTGACTGTATTTTAACGTATGTGACAGGTGTTTAAGATGTTTGCTTGCTAGGAAAGCGAGGCTAGAATAAAGCTCTAGAGCCCCCCAACAAATAGTTATCTGTCAGGAACAAGCGTCTAGAGCATAGTTGTCTGTAGATCTTGTCCGACTGGGTCTTTAGGAGCATTTGAACAATATTTATTTGTTTTTATTTAAATCTGAGTTGTCGGAACATAATATTTGACTAGATGATATTTGTAATAATTTGTTTTGCCATTTGAGGCACGGTATGGGACGTGTTACATAAAATGAATGGTAATGATAGTTATTATGGAAACTTCTGGACAATCTGTTTCGCTCAGTGCCATGCCCCGATGATTCCGCCATCGGTTAGGGTGTGACAGTCCAGAGTCTAGAAACACTTGGGATAATGCAGGCAGTAGTCCCTGCCTCAGACAATGTAAGTTAGATATGATAAAATGGCATAAACATTTAAATGATAAAATGCCATACTTTTGCCTATCTGAGATGAAAGTGAAGTTGGTATTGTCTGCTAAGCCAAGATCATCTTTGAGTAATTCCAAAAACCATTCCCAAGATTTAAAAGTTTCAGCCATCACTAAAGCATATGCTACATGATATATACCGTTGTTGCCGTCTACACCAACTGTAGTAAGAATCTGTCCAGGAAATGGACCTTTCATAAAACATCCATCTAGTCCCAATATTTCTCTACCACACATCTTGAACCCTCTCATAATAGAAGCAAAACAAACATAACATCTCTTGAATTGCCTAGTAGGAAGACAAGGGTAAGCACAGGGTTCACAATCTATTTTAATTGTGCTACCTGGATTTGCCCTCAACAGTGCTTCACAATAAGACCTTAGGATACCATACTGCTCTCTATAATCTCCAATGATCCTTGTTGTTGCAATTCTTTTAGCCCTAAACCCTTTCTGGATTGAAACATTCACCTGATGGTTCTCCACAAGCATATCCTGTATAGCTGGCAAAGGCATGTCAGGGTTTGACTCGATCATGGGTTGGATCTCATTGCTATCTGAAACATGGTGTACAGGCCCACTTCTCTTGTTTGGAGGCAATGATGTTGTGAGGTAATGGTTTTCACACACTAAGATTCCTTTTCAGTTCTCCTGGAGATCTGAACCGCCCAAGGACAAGTGGGCTTCAAGTGCCTTTTATCTTGTTTTAACCCTAGCCCTCTAAGTTTACTATTCTGCCCCTCACCAGAACCCAAAGTAGGATTAGTCCCAAGACAAATAACTCTGAACCTCAACTTATCAGTTTTTAATATATAAATCTGCCTTCTACTCTTAACAGCATATGTCTTAACCATGCCATTCAATTGTTTTTTATCTGCTATTAATTGACCAATTGAAAATGGGAGGTATGAGTCACTAACATTACCTGTATTTTTTCTCTTCTTCCTTACCTTCTTCGCAAACTTGTCCAGCAGTGTACAGTTATCATCTTTATCACTAAAATCCTCATGATCACAAGTTATATCTTCCTGCCTAAGTTCTTCTTCAGTATTCTCATTTCTAGCATCCTTAATTGTCTCATTGACTTCATCAGGATCAAAGTTAACACATGCCTTGAACTGACTCATATCTACTTCATAATCAAACACTGGATTATCTGGTTCCTGATCAAATGTGTAATCTGGATCATCTTCATCACTGTTCTCTTTATCACTACTTTGTGACTCACCCTCAGAAACTGCCTCGCTACTTTCTGACTCACCCTCAACCACATTATCTTCACCCACATTATCTAGTAAAGCGAGGCTCATTGCAGTTGAATCCTTGATTCTAGAGTCTCCTATTTCAACATACAAATCTACTAACTTGCATCTTCTTCTAAGTTGGTCATACACATAATCTAACTCATCATCATCAGTAAAGTGTCTAAGACCAAAATCCAAACACTCATTAGGATCTTTAACAAAATAATTGAACACATCATCTATAGAGTAACCTATATCTTTCTGCATTTCACGAAGAACAGCAACACTTAAGTTTTCAAACTCAACCTAGTCAATGTAACTAACCTTACCGTTGACATACTCCCTTCATGGATAATCAGTAAACTCACCTCCATGGTTAATCTTTATCGAAAATAGTCTAGGTTCATTCCCTATTAACACAAATGATCAGAACATCAAACTCATTCTCAACAAACGGAAAATGGCACATACCCCTGAGGAAGAAGACACAATCAACTTACCATATATATCTTCAGGATCGTAGTATTGACCTTGAGGACGAAGTCGCCATGTGAACACCATCGATTTGGGGTTTCTCTCTTGCACAATCAACTGTCTTTGTTTTTGGCGGGACTAAATTAGGGCTTAATAGTGAATTTTATGGTTTTTAGAAGGGAAATAAATCAAAAAGACGGTCTTACCCCTGGCTCAAACAGTCAAACAAACGGCAGTGTAACAGAAGGACTCAAACTGTTATGAATTTATAAGGTCAGGGGCTCAAAAAACCAAAAAATGAATTTAGGGGCTCAGGTTGATGTTTGGCACATACCATAGGGACGCAAATTGCATTTTTCTCATTGTAATATTTTAAAGATGGTATATACCTTTATGCAAAGTAATAAGTAATTTGATTTCTGGAACATAAAACAGAGATTAAAACCAAAACCCATCGAGTGCAGATCTGAGGCTAGCTTCGGTGTGCAGACCGGAGAGAATGGATTCGAGATACTTAAGGCCAGCTTCGTTGTGCAGTCGGAGAAAGTAACGGCCATTTCTGCAAACTTTGAAGCTTGAAGTTTGAGGTGATGAGATATGTCGTTACTGATGGCGGAGGAAGGGATTGGTGGGTTTTTGCCGTCGTCTGCTGCTAGGGCGTAGAAAGGAGAAGGAAGGGATTGTTGTTGATGACCGATTTGAATATGAAACGTTATGGATTTTGGGTGTTAAGTGTGCAGGGGGTGTGGGTTTTAGTGTTTGGTAGAATGGAGAAGATGAAGATCTGAGAAGAAAGGTAGGTTTGGGTAGAGATGGGGTTGGGCTTAAGATTTTTTGTATTTTCAGTTAATAAATTAAATTTTTGTATTGTTTTATTTGATTTGATTTTTTAATAGTATGGGCAATTTAGTCATTTTACATCCACTTAACTGAGAAAACTAACTCCCATCTAAGGGACCATACGAGAACGAATTTGCAAAACTTGAGGATTTAGCTGTAATTTAAAAAATGTAGGGACTATAGATGAAATATGGGCAAACCACAGGGACAATCCGGACACTTTTCTGTTATATGAAAGTTATAAACCTATTAAAGAGAATGGAAAGAATGAATAAAAAAACATGAAAAAAGTTTGTAATTTTATATTTTATATGAAAATTGTAAACTTATTGTTAAAATCTTGTAAAATTCCAGTATTCAACAAAGAATGAGTTCATATTTAACGTTTGATCGAATATAATGATACAAACAGCCGAAAAATGTAAGACATAAAAACAAGTGGATCAAGAATATCATGTTGTCGTCACTCACGACAAGTTTTATCTCATGTGTCGGTCATGTTATTATAGTTAAAATGAGGAGGAAATCAGATTTTAGCCATTGACCAGTTAAAATATCCAATTGTAGACTTGTAGTGGCTCAACGAGTTTTTTCAATTTCGTATAACGGCTTAAAGAATCATTTCAAGTCAATCAACCCATGATTGCCACGTGTCCGACAGCCGTCATTCGGTTGAACGTTCTTAGCCGGTTGAAGGTTCTTAATCGAGTACTTTCAACACGACTCAAGCCTTTTCAGATCAGTCTTTCTTTGGCTTGGCTTGAGAACTTTCCTTGGCTTAAGATCTTTCAGTGTAGCGGTTTGGCTTAAGATCTTTCCTTGGCTAAGATCTTTCGTTGACTTGGCTTAAGGATCTTAGATTTAAGATATAACTATTTTTATAATTTTATATATAAAATTAGATTTATTCAACCCGTGTAATACATATTGTTTTCTAAAGATATAACCTTTTATTATTACGATACAAAATTACATTTATTCAACCAGTGTAATACACTGGGTTATTAAAGATATAATTTTTTTATTATATGGTATATAAATTTCGATTTATTCAACTCGTACAATCCACGAGTTTTTTAAAGATATTATTTTTTTATATTATTTAGTATACAAAATTACATTTATTTAACTCGTGTAATACACAAAGTTTTTAAAGGTACTACTTTTTTTAATTATTTGGTATATAAAATTACATTTATTCAACTCGTACGATACACGGGATTTTTAAATATATAACTTTTTTATTACTTAATATATAAAATTACATTTATTCAAATTGTGTAATAAACGAGGTTTTAAAGTTATTTTTTATTATTTAGTATAAAATTACATTTATTTAACTTATATAATACACGAGGTTCTAACCTAGTAATTTATATAACATTGTTAATCCCTTTTCAAAACAATGGAAATTATAAATGAATTATTATTATTATACTTATTATAATATAAATAAAATATTAAAATTATACATAAATAATGTTATTATACCTACTTATTATAATATAAATAAAATATTAAAATTATACATAAATAATTTTACTGTACCTTGTTCTAATTATAAGTGAATTATTATTATAATACTTGGCCAACAAAAGATCTTAACCAAGGAAATATTTTAAGCCAAACCAAGCCGCTATACTGAAAGATCTTAAGTCAAGCCAAACCGCTACACTGAAAGATCTTAAGCTAAGGAAAGTTCTCAAGCCAAGCCAAAGAAAGACTAATCTGAAAAGGTTTGAGCCGTGTTGAAAGTACTCGTCTAAGAACGTTCAACCGGCTAAAAACTTTCAACCGAATGACGGTTGTCGGACATTTGACAATCATGAGTTGATTGACTTGAAATGATTTTTTTAAACCGTTAGACGAGATTGAAAAGCCTCGTTGAACCGCCACTATTTTGGATATTTTGACGCTAAAATGAGTGTTTGATAATAGAGGAATATAGAAATAGTCTATAATTAATATGACCGTGTAACAATCCCAATATAGTGGTCAAAGTTGTACGATATCACTGCAAATAAACCTCATTGCTGGGCCCGATTCTCTCTGGGGAAAATTGACCACACTCACATGAGAAAATTGGACTACTCTAAATGCAAGAAAAGTTATAATGTACAAAATTAATTTCCACAGTTTTGGTATTATATTAAAATGGCTAAACTGAATATCATTATTCCACACGTGATCCACTTTGGCACAACCTAAAAACTTTCTTCAACTACGATTACGACCCGCCGCATTCTTTATTTATAACTAAATCGATCTACGACCCATACGTTATGTTAAACCTATCAAACGGGGTAAAAATAGACGACGTAAAAACGTTCACCCACACACGCACGTTGCGTCGTGTTAACTCGCAAAATTAGAACGAAACGTAAAAACGTTAAGCCAAAGACGAACGCTGTGATGTGTTAAGTCACAAAATTTAGAACCAAGCATAGAACGCAAAATTTGTGGAAAATGAAAACTATAAAGGACCAAAGTTGAAAGTAAAAAAAGTTATGAGGATAGATTGTAAAAGATAAAAAGTTTTGGGTTAAAAGTAAAAAACAAATAGTTTTGGGTTAAAAGTAATTTATGAAACTTTTGGGTGAAAAGTAAAAAAAAATCAATTTTTTTTGGAAAACCCACAAAGCCAACGTTACGACAACCATATGCATAATAATTTTTTCTTTGAAAAATCCTCAAAGCATACCCCGCGTTGCGGCGGGGCGTAAAACGGTGTCAAATAGTACTAATGTCACACAACCGTCATCGACAACCAACACTGACTCGACCTATAATATGCGTATTGCGACGAACCTGTCAAACATGGAAAAATAGAGGTAAAAACGTTAAACCATACATGCACGTTGTGTCGTATTAACTCGAAAATTTTAGAACTATACGTAAAACGAAAATTTGCGAAAGATGAAAAGTATAAGTGATAAAAGTTGTAAAGTTAAATTACAAATAATGAAAAGTTTTGGGTTAAAGTTAAAAAAACAAATTATGTAGGGTTAAAATTGGAAAATGTACAAACCTTTGGGTTAAAACAAAAAAATCAAGGTTTTTCTCGAAAATTTTAGAACTATACGTAAAACGAAGATTTGCGAAAGATGAAAAGTATAAGTGATAGTTGTGAAGTTAAATTGCAAATAATGAAAAGTTTTGGGTTAAAGTTAAAAAAAAAAAAAAACAAATTATGTAGGGTTAAAATTGGAAAATATACAAACCTTTGGGTTAAAACAAAAAAATCAAGGTTTTTTTTTGGAAAACACCCAAAGCACAACTTACAAGTCCTTATGCACAAAAAGTTTGCTAATTTATATAGGTTTTAATAAAGCATTTGAGTTAAGGCGGGAGAATATGGAGCGCCATCATCTATTCACCTTAGCAACTATTCGATCAATAGCGTTCTCACATCATACGATGCTAGCTATTGTGGGGCGCTATTCAATGCTAGCCAAAGCAATAGCGGATGAAAAGTGGGACCCACATCAATTTTAAACCTTTAAAAATATATAAGGGGGCGCAAGATTAGAACCGTAAATTGAAGTTGAGTAGCTTTAGAAAAACAAAAAAGTTAGTCTTTGATAGAACAAAAGTGAAACTTGGTTAGACCATGTGTAGTGGGGAAGTGACATAATGTCTCTCCTTTGAGCATGAAGTGACATGTGGCATATGAGACATTATGGGTGTTAGGGCATAGGTTTTTATAATTATGGATCATACATTCTGAAGTGTTGTCTGAATCAGTTATCCTTAGCGGGTAGTGCAAATCAGTTATCCTTAGCGGGTAGTGCAGGGACTCATAGGATCAAGGATCCTTATTATTACTTGTTGTTTCTAACAATTTTTCTCGATATTTTCTAATATTCATGTGCAAGTTATTAACGAAGTGGACTGAGTCTTAGCTGTAATCTCGGGAATAATTCATTCAAGATGTTGCACGTGCTATTTCCACAAACGGTCATGGGGCTTGAACGTGGTCTAGCAAGATTATCGGACTTAGTTGTTAGGCTTATTCAAAAAAGGGTTGATCAAGTGTTATTAGGGACAATTCTCACTCTCACATACACATTACGAACCAGAACTCTCAGAGCACTCATAACTTTCAGTTGTAAAACACTTGATCAATATCCGTAAACACTTTCCAATTGTGCAATATAGTTGATAATGATAGTGATCATTGGCTTTTCCTCGTATAAATCTCTGTGTTTGATTACCTTATTCGTCTAACATTCATTTCATCATTGTTCATCACCTAAGCACTCTACCTCACTTTACAAATTTAGTTACATTCAGATTTTTGACCAAAATAACAGGGTGAAGTTAAAAAAGGGTGTAATGGAGATTTGTGAAAATGTGAGAGAATCTAATTTTTTTTTTTTTTTAATTTAAAAAGGGTGCAATGAAGATTTGTGAGGATGTGAAGGAATCCGATTGGTCCTTCAAATTCATTGAGAGAGTGTTTGAGTTAACGCCATTAAAAAGTCAAAAACGCTTCAGAGACAGTGTATTGGGCTTTATGGGGAGTTTTGGAGGCAATCCACACCCAATTCTACTCCACTACGTATGGTATTTATATGTATAGATTATATAAAGTTTTCCTCTTGTTTTAAGGAGAAAAAACATATCTACAGCAGCAAAGTTAGTTTTGGAGCCTAGGGTAGATGTCTGGCCCACCCTTCTCTTGTGAATTTCTTGGATATTTTGTACGCCATCTTTCTACCCTCTATGCCTAATGTGACACTTCATGACATTTAGGGTCTTTTTTTTTTTTTTCGTAATTTCACCTACTTATCAGCATAACTCAAAAAGTCCAATCCAAATGGTTAAAAAGTATGTCGGTGTCGTAGAATTCTTCTAAAGATTTTCTTGATATATTTTTCCCGTTTATGTTTTATAAACCTCGGCAAACCAAAGTACAAATTTAAACAATTAGCAGAGTTAGACACCAACTTTGACCAAATTATATGTGTTATTAAAATTTTTATCAAAGGCGCTTGTAGTAGGGCTTGTAGTAAGGGTTGTTTGAGAACTTCTAAATGAGTAAGTACTGAACTAATAACAGATCTTAATCATTAAGTGCTAAACTAGTAAGATATTTGAATCATTAACAGGTCTTAATCATTAAGTGCTAAACTACTAAGATATTTGAATCATTAAGACCCAATATAATGCTTAACCGTTCAGAGACAAATATCTGACCAATTCAGATAAGAGGTCTTAACCATTCAGACTCGGTGTAATGCTTAACCATTCCGAGGCAAATGTTTTAATCATTCAGACAACTGCTCGCGAAACAAATGGTCTGAACCATTAAGTGCGGAACCAGTAAAAGGTAAGTCTTAACCATTAAGAGCAGAGCCGTCCCCGAGAACTCTCAAAAAAATTTAGGCCTCGGGCGACAAAAAAAAAGGGCCCAAAATTGTGGTTGGGGAAATGAAATTAAAAAAAATAAAGCCTTTATTGTGGAGTTAAGACTTGGACTTGAGACCTTTACATTATCTTGAGATAATTTTTTCCACTTCACCACCAACACTTTATGGAATAATAAATAGATGCATATATTAAATATATAATTAAGTATATATATAAAAGCTCATAGAAACCTTTCGAGCCCTTTAAAAATTTGGGTCTCGAGCGACGGCACCGGTTGACCGGCCCAAAAGCCGGCCCTGATTAAGCGTTTCATTAAAAGTTAAACAAATAGCTTCTAAGTGATATCAAGGTGTTAAAAAGTGTTTTTCACGAGAGTGTAGAGTTAGGTGTACGACTTATAAAGTGTGCGTAACTTGTTTAAATATGATTTGAAGCTTAGAAAATATAATTAATGTTTAGAAAATATAATTAATGTTTACGCGCTAATATTAGAATATTTAAGTCGAGCTTTTAGTGGCTTCGAGCTTAACCTTTATAGCATAAAAGACTAAAAGAGCGTCCTTGAAATTGTTGGCATGCATACTTTGGATGTAACACCTCGAAAAATTTCGTCCAATAATGTCTTGACACGTGTCATAAAGTTCCGTTATGTGAAAACATACTTTAGAGGGACTAAAAGTGACAGACAGTGAAAACTATGGAACGTAAGGGTCCAAAGTGTCAACAATGGATAAATAGGCTCTATGATAACCCCACATAATGTTTATAACCTCTAACGGATGGTTCATGGATCATACGACGCGGAAATTGCCCAAAAGTGAAGTATCGTAAACTATAGGGGCCAAAAGTGTCAACATGTTAAATTTATACCTCTGAGTGAACTTTTGGCAGACCCGAAGCTTTGTATAGCTAAAATATACTCACTAGAATATGTGGTAAAAATTTCATAAAGTTTCGTCAACGTATGAGAAAGTTATGGCCAAAACCGTACTTAAGGGACTAAAAGCGTCAACGTCGAATTTCAGGGCTTTTCGGTTGAGCGCAAAGTTATCCGAGGGCATTACCATGTTGGTAAAAGTCCTAAGGTTCTTAAAAACCAAGTTTGGGGGTTTACGGGTCGAGAAAAGTAGCCGAAACATCGCGTACAAGTTCAGGGGTCAAAGCTGTCAAGTTTGAAACTTGTTTTGGCTGAACCAGGGTCAGGCGACCCGCCTGGGAAAGCCCAAGCGGGCCGCGTGGGTTGCCCAGCGTGCAGAAATTCGAAAATGGGTTATTTGAGTCCGATTTTGGGTGCCTAACAGCTGGTTTCGCCTCCAAATGCACCAATGACATGTCTTGCATGGCTACTACTACAGTGGCCTCGAAATTTTGGCTTTAAATCAGGTCTTGATCACATTTCTTGATCATTTTTCATAGTAACCAAGTGCTCTCTCTATCAAGAACTTCAAGCAAGCTTTCTGGAGGAAATCTGATCAACAAGGCCGACTTCTAGTGTCCACTAAACATCTTTAGGACCTTTGTAAGCTTTCAATTCGTTCTCTAATCCGTTCTTGTTGTGATAATTGCTAAAAGTCAAACTGGGTGTTCATAACCTTTGACTTTCTGATTAAACGGATTTCTTTCAGTCATTTCTCGAATTGAAACTTGTTATAGATTGGTATTTATGTGGGAAACAAACCCTCTAAAGGGTACTATCTGATTTCCACTACATGCATGCTAAATGTCGAGTCAAACCTATTTCTAAAAAGTCAACAGAAGCGATTCTTGTGAAAAATGACATGATTAATGATATAGATGACATGCAACCTGATTGATCATTAAAAATAACTTGTAATACATATAAGAATGTGTTTTAATCATCATCAACTCGACAATATATAGTATAGCCACGAATCGGAACCGAAAGTCTCATAAAACGATTATTTCGTAGGCTATCGATTCGGATTCGTACATGCATGTTCGAGATCTGTATTGGAAAGTATTTTTGACTATTTTTATTTTAGTTAAACTTTCTGGAATTTTCTTTGATTGAGTCTATGCTTAGCCTATTCGAATGCATGTTTCCGGTTTATGCATAAAGTTGACTATTTTGCCCTTTTTGATTTAAAACGGGATTTTTGGAAAAGTAAAAGAGTAGAGATCTTTATTTTTATTATATAAACTTGCACCGAAAATTTCGGATCAGTTGGTGGTCCAGATTGTGAGTTATGGCCATTAGCGCAAAACTATATTATAAATTTACATAAACGGTCCTTTTTGCGTAGAACCCGTTTCTGGCCACGTTTTGGTACAAAACTTTTTACCAACTGATATATTATAATATTCTGGGAATTTTGATGATTTTTAATTAATTTTTGGCCGAACGGATCCTAGATCACCTAGTCATTTCGGCTTATGTCGGTTTTGACCGTTTTAGCCATAAAATGAGTTTTACACATCCGTTTGACCCGAAACCTTTTTCTACTGATTTTATATGATGAATAAATTATTTTAAGTATTCTGGAAATATAAAAATCTCAGATTTATTGTGAAAACCCGAAAACGCCCTTAAATCGTATTTTTAGCGTTTTAAGCGCATAGTGAGCGTTATACTTGTTCTAAACATATAAGACCTATACCTACTGATGTGTTTAGCATATTTTCATATAAAAACAGTAAGTATAAGTATATGAACTCAGATTTCCAGTTTTGGCATTTTTAGCCCTTGTGAAATTACTAAATTACCCCTACGGTGCATAGTTTAGTTTTAAATGATAAATTTGATATATGGGTCATACCCTACTGATATAATATGTTATATTAAGTATATTTACTGTATGAACCAGACCCGAAACTCAGATTTCTGATTTTACCCTTTTATCATCTTTTAAATGACCAAAATGCCCTTCTAAGGCATAAATTGGGTTTAAAACTATTCCGGGCAATATAGAACATAACTTACTGATATGATATCATATTCTAAGCATATTAATTCAGGGAACTTGCATTTGAATCTTTTGGCTACCCGTATCGCCCTTTTCGCGTTCGGTTCGGTTTACGTAACTAGTTTGCGTAAATTGACCGAAACGGGTCAAACGATATCATTTTTATTTCAAAATCCAGAATGTATTTAATATACCCATATTATACAAGTATTCAAACTTGTCGGGTCTAAATCACATTCTATCCGGTCTTTCGCTTAATCGTGCGTAAACCGTATCATTCCTAAAACTAACCGGTCAAAGCTTAGGCTTAAATAAAAGACCCGTTAGGAATCTAATAGGTTAATTATAAACCTTTGTTCCAGATTAGGAGGCCCGGTAAAAGCTACCAACACTTATCGTTTGTGACTTATACTTGCTCAGGTAAATACATTTTGACTTATTTTCCCTATACGGGCTTGGGGTACGGTATTTAAAATACCGCTTGATCGGGCGCACAAGTCCTGCGCCCTATGGGTGTACAGTCTTGAATAGCTTGTGTGATTTCGTTTAAACAGTCTTGTCTTACTTAAAGGCTTTGGGGGGTTATTGACCATGTCCCGGATATCCTTGGCATTATCTTACGAGATGGCCACGACCAGAGCACGGGGTGTAGGCGTACACCCGTCGTGTATAACTCTTTGATGTGGTGTGTCAATTAAATCTCTAGCCCGGACAGTAGATCCCGGGCCACCAGAGATATAAGTGCATGTAATTCGTTCACAAGTTTATATGATATAATTATCCCAAGTTAATAAAAATATTTATGCCTTGTGCATTTAAATAAATTTTCAATCATTTTCAAAATGAGTCAGTCGATTTGTATTTACCAGTGTAAACTGACGTATTTTTCCCAAAAGATTAAGTGCAGGTACTATACGGAAATAGGCTGGCTGTTTCCTAGAGAGCGTCCACAATAGTCTCGCAAACTCGGACGACATTTATCTGTTGAACTATTTATTTCTATTTTTAATTGATCCGCCTGTGGATCCATTTCAACTACTGTGATATTTATTATTACACTTTATTTAAAAGTTGAAATGTTTCTATTCTGCTTCCGCTGTGCATTAATATATTGTGTTGATTGTCTATGACGATGCCAACTACGTCACTGTACCCCACACCGGGCCCACCGGTGACACGTGGAAATCGGGGTGTGACATTGGATTGGATCCAAGGAACAAAAAGAAAAGAAGATAAAAGATGAGGAGATTAAAGAGATAAAACTAAATTTTAAAGTCAAATTGTTTGGTTTATACAAATTTCTTTTTGTTTATCAAGCTTGATTTCCGGAGTGAGTCCCATGGGTGACTGCTCATCCGGGGTTGCTAAGTTCTTTGTCAGCAACCTGCCTGATAGGTGCAGTTCTAAGGAGGTTGGGGACCGTTTCAGTGAGTATGGGGTTGTGGTGGGTGTATATGTGGCCAGAAAAAGGGACAAAAAGGGTGAAAGATTCGGGTTCGTCACCTTTTCTGGGGTAAAAGACAAAAAGGAACTGGAAGCAAGATTAAAGGACGTTAAGATGGGGAAGTTTAATCTTAAATCAAATGTGGCTAGGTTTGCGGTGTAAAACAAGGAAGATACAAGATTGCCGGAGAAGTTTAAGGGTCAGGTCCATGGGGAGTCCGGTGGGGGAAGGAGTAGTGGGAACCAGTTTCCTTTTAACAGGAGTTTCATCTGAAACCCTCTGGGAACTAGTTACAGAGACTCGCTGTTAGGGAAGTCGCAGGATAGGAGTCAGGAAGAGAAGGTGGTGGAGGTGTCAAGGTATGTTAAATCGTTTCAGGAGTGGCATGACAGAAGTCTTATAGTTCGTACCCTGGATCTCTCAACTTTGGTCAAATTGGACGTTCTAATGAAAGCTCATGCCATCTCTGATTTCAAACTTAAGTATGTTGGTGGTTTGTACATGCTTATTATTTTTGAGAATCCGAAGGAGATGGTTAGGTTTAAAGAGGATAAGTCGTTAATGGATGAATGGTTCTCGTGGATAGAGATTTGGAAAGGACAGTCGCTTCCTTTCGCAGGAATTGCCTGGTTGAAAATTATGGGTGTTCCTCTTCACTTGGTAGATATCGAGATCTTTGATTCTGTTGGCAGATTATTCGGGAAGGTGGTACATGCGGCATCGATGTCAAGCGAGACTAAAGATTTAACCTTTGATTTGGTTGGTGTTTTAGTCGGGGATGGAGATAGAATCAATAGCACTGTTACGCTGAAATGGAATGATAGGAAGTTTAAGGTTTGGGTCTCAGAAGAACAAGAGGAGTGGATCCCGGATAGTATCATGGAGGGTGAAGGTTTGGCTGAAAGTGGTGAGAGGTTCGAAGAGGAGGTAACGAAGCAGGGTAAGGAAGCGACAGATCCTCCTACTCCAGGTTATCAGTTACCGGAGTTCCCTTCGGGTGCTGGAAGTTCAAAGGTTGTCGCTGACAACACGGAAGAGGAAGTTGTAGAGGCAAACACGTGCATGGGGGTGGACGGGGGAATTAATGAACCGGTGCAAGTTTCCAAGATAAATGGGGGGTCTTTCGATAACTTAGAGGAGTGGGAAATTCAAAATATTTTTAATATTAGCAGTTTCGTATATGAGGGTAATTTGGATGGTGGGCCAAAGGACCAGACTAAACCCCACAATAGATTGTCTAAGAGGTTGCCTAAGGCCCATTCACATGTTTATGTTAGCAAATCCAGGAAGCCTTCTTGCAAAAAGAAAAGGAGGAGGATTGAGGACCCACTGGATTCTTTTGAGGTCCTAGATAATGCTGGTCAGGCGACGAAGAATGATAACCTGGGAACCAGCTCGGAAGACGAGGATTTTTCGCTTGATCTTAACGTCAGGGCAGAGGATGGCTCGGGGTTTTCCCAGTATAAGGGGGTTTCCTCAGACAAAGAATCGGTGCAAGAAGAAATTGAGAATGAACCGGATGCCAGGGGAGAAGAAGTTCAACCTCTTGAGGATTGGGTTCTTCGTGAAGCGGATTGCACGGTTAACCTGGGAAAAGAAATTGGAGCTGATCTTGATAACCATCAACATTTGGTGAAGAAGATAATCAGGGAAGAAGGCATCCAGCTGGGTACGTCATGAATTTTCTTTCGATTAATATTTGTGGGTTGGGGTCTGATGTTAAATCAGCATGGATCAAAGGTTTAAAATTAGAAAATAAGATTAGTTTTCTGGCGATTCAAGAAATTCAAATTGGGGATTTTAGTTTTGATGCGGCTTCCAAACTTTGGGGTAATAACTATTTAGAGATGGACTTTATGGGAGTGACGGGCAGATCGGGGGGATTGGTTAGCATTTGGGATCCTAATTTGTTTCGAGCACAAGGGGTTTCTAAGGATAGATATTTTCTCCATATTTGGGGTCATTTGGTGGGTTCCAATCAGTTCATCAACATAATCAATGTCTACGCTCCTCGGCGGGTGTCGGAAAAAAAGGATTATGGGATGCTTTATCGGGGGTGGTCAGCTCGGGGAACGGTTTGTGGGTTCTATTGGGAGATTTTAATGCGGTTAGAAGTCGGGAGGAAAAAATTCTAGCTTTAATAGTGTGTGTGCCAGAGATTTTAATGAATTTATTAACAGGTGCTATCTAATTGAATATGGCATGAAAGGTAGGAGCTTTACCTTCATGGCCCCTAATTCAAACAAACTGAGTAAGATCGACAGGATGTTGGTTTGTAAATATTTTTTTGACAAATGGCCTGATGCATGTTTGAGAGCTCTTCCGAGATTACATTCGGATCATAGCCCGGTTATTCTGGTGTCCAGCAGTGAAAATTTTGGAGTTAAACCTTTCAGGTTCTTTAACTCTTGGCTTGAGAGGGATGACATAGAAGAGGTGGTGGAAAACGCGTCCCAACGTTAGGTTGATTTTGAAGCTAAGATTCATCAGAGATAGGATAAAAGATTGGAGAAAAGAATTGGTGAAAAAAGAGAGAGAAGACATGGAAAGAGATAAGGAAGAATTGGATGCTTTGGACATTTTGTGTGAGGAAATGGAATTAAGCGAAGAGGAATTATGGATTAAGGAGGAATGTGTTAAGAATATTAGGGAACGGGAGCGGTGGGCGATTATGGATTAAAGCAAAAGTCTCGTTGTAAATGGGCGGTAGATGGTGACGAAAACTCTAGTTTTTTCCACAGACTTCGTAATAATAGGAAAAAGAAAAATGGTATTCCTGGGCTCATGATTGTTGGTTCGTGGGTTTCATAGCCGAAGTTGGTTAAAAAAGAGATCTTAGGTTTTTTTAGGAACCACTTTACGGAGTCGGTGGGTATTAGGCCTGGTCTGGTTTGTCACAACATCAAGCGGCTTTCGGAAGTGGAAGCTACGGTGTCACACCCCAACCGATGGCGGAATCATCGGGGCGCGGCACTGAGCGAAACAGATTGTCCAGAAGTTTCCACAACAACTATTATTACAAATTTAGTTAAATGATACGTCCCATACCGTATCCCAAATAAATAAACAAGTTATTATAGAAAGCAACTAGGCAAATAATTCCGTTCCGACCACTCAGATTCAATTATTATTACAGACAATTGTTTATTATTACTAGACTCCCTAGCCTCGATTTCATCACCACGCGCCTAAGCATCCTAGCAACTTAAGCACCTGTCACATACGTTAAGATAAAGTCAATACATAAAATGTAAAGGTGAGCACACAAGTTTGATAATAGCATATAGAGTTTGAATAGTTTACGCATAACCAGGCACGTACACAGAGGAAAACGATGCATGTTAATTATCGACATGGGACCGTCGATACCAACGACTGCGGGTTGACCGTCCGAGACGGTTCGCAATACATGATTACCACCGTAATCCATGCAAGTAATTGTCCTTAACAACCCCCGTGTGAACGGGTGCTGAGTCCAAACTATAGTACTATGTTGCTAAGGCAGGTAGACAACATTCCACGTGTAAACATAATAAACATCATTCATTTAGTCAAGTAGCACATGCAAATGGTTAGCGTTCAAATAGTTTGTGTTTGATTGTGATTTGATATGTAACGTATGTAACACCCAAAAGTGCTAAAAGCAAAAAGGGATCGAGTATACTCACAGTGATTGATTATGGATTGAAGGGAGCGCTGAGAGTAAGATTAGCCTGAATAGTTCGATAGCATAACGATAAGTAACGCGGAAAAGTAAACAAGTGTGAACGGATCGAATGGGCTGGTCGATCGAACGGCAGGTTCGATCGAACGGGCTGTTCGGTCGGCTGGTATGTCCGGTTGGACAGTCCTGTTCGATCGGCCGGTAGGCTCGATCGGCTGGGTCATTCGAGTGGATTGTTTCTTCCTCTGGTGTGTTTGTGTATGAGGATTTGAACTTTTGAAGTTTTCGTTGCAGCATTTGAGAACACTGAAGTATTCCTACCTTTCAAGTCGATCGATCGAACGGTTCGTTCGATCGGCTAGCTCACTCGATCGGCTAGGAACTTCAAAATTAGTCCTCAACTGAATGTCATTCGATCGAACAGTCTGTTCGATCGGCTGGCATTCCCTACTACGAACGAGTTGTGAAAACGATTAAGTGTTGAAGTATAGTATTTCATGATCCGAAGAGTAATGTTCACCAAACGTAGTTCGATCGAACATCTCTTCCTCAATACTATGCTTCCTGAAATTTTAAAGTGTGGGACCATGTGCTAGCCGATCGGCTGGCCCGGTCGATCGGCTCGTATGTCCGATCGGCTGGGCTGTTTGAACAGCCTAGCCGGTCGGCCAGCATCTCTGACCTGGTCGGCCTTTCGTCTAACACTTGGCTGTTTAATTGTTTGTCATTCTTTTATGGTAACTTGACAATGAGTTGAACTATGATGCCCTCCATTCCTACTCGCTTCTTTGGCTTGGACAGGAATCACCCAAGTCCGGCCGGTGAACGGTTCGGAACGTTGGTTTAGAGTTTAACCCAAAATCGGTGAACCTTGTATATAGAATCCGAATCTTGAACCTTTTAACTTGTTAGAATGATTAGTTAGCCGGTTCAAGCTCCGTTTCTAGCGGTTTGAAGGCATTGAGTGTAAAAGAGTTGAAAGAAAGTTGGGATTCCTTCTTTCAATCCTTCACAACTGGTGGATGTTTAGATCTTTGATAGATCTTAACTTGTTTATGTGGAAATCGGTTAGATCTAAGCTATTCATGGTTGGATGAGGCCAAAGTTTGATGTTCTTCAAGAACACCATGATGACATCATCCAAGAACACTTAGATCTTGGTGATTTCACGGTTAGAATCCAAGTTTTGAAAGATAGAAAGGTGTAGAATCAAGTAATGATCAAAAACGTACAAGAGTTAGAGTGAAAACTTACGGGGATTGAGAGAAATCTTAGAAAAGATGAAGAATAGGAGCTGGCCGGCCAGAACTTTCCAAAAGTGGAAATGAAGACAAGGACAACCCTATTTATAGGCTTCCAAAAGAGGAAAGTGGCAGCCGATCGGCCAGGAGCTCCGATCGAGTAGGCTGCTCGATCGGCTGGCAAGATGCTAGCCGATCGGCTGGCCTGTTCGATCAGGGTGCTTCCTGTTCGATCCGCGACCCACTTCGAGTATTTCGCGATGATTTTCGATATTTCGATTTCGATGGACGATGGTACGAATACGATAGAGTTCCTAGTCAAATTACTTTCAGTCCCAACTACTATATCTAACATACAATCTTCTATAAGTTACGTTTCGATGTCGGTTTCGATTGAGTTCGATTGCCCTTTCGAGTTTCGATTCGATTTTCGATTGATTCGCTTGAATACCACACCAAACATATAAGTAAACACGCACAAGTAACACATAAGGCACACACACACGTATAGCAATACCACAATTCGCATAATTCGAGTCTCGAGTTCGATGATTGTTAGATTGGTTTGATTACTGATTAGTTAACTTTATCGCATTGTTACTTTCTACTATTCACAGTCGTAGATCGCTTCGCGTTAACACATTCGATTACTTCGATTCTTGCTGATTACAACACTTACTCTACATAATACAATTAAAACATAAAATAGACTATCTACAGTCAAAGAAAGTCAAAGTTGACTTGGACTTTGACTTTGACTTTGACATTCGAAAACACGGGGTGTTACAGCCTCCCCTTGTTAGGGAATTTCGTCCCGAAATTAGGTCGAAGTCTACACAACACCGTGATTTACCAATTTGATGCTTCAGATCTATTTATTTAAATAACTGCGGGTACTTGGTCTTCATGTCGCTTTCGAGTTCCCAAGTGAACTCCGCGCCTCGTTTGCCTTCCCATCGGACTTTCACGATCGGGATGCGAGAGCGCCTGAGTTGCTTGGTTTGGCGATCCATGATTTCGACAGGCTTTTCCACGAAGTGTAACGTTTCGTTGATCTGAAGATCGTCGAGTGGTACGATTAGATCATGATCAGCAAGGCAATTTCGGAGGTTAGAGACGTGGAAAGTCGGGTGGACGTTACTGAGTTCCTCCGGTAATTCGAGTCTGTAGGAGACCTTTACGATCCTTTCCAGAATCCTAAAAGGTCCAACATATCGAGGCGCTAGTTTCCCTTTCTTGCCGAATCGGACTACACCCTTCCAAGGTGATACCTTTAGGAGTACGTAGTCACCAACTTCGAATTCAAGGGGCTTGCGTCTTTTATCGGCGTAACTTTTCTGTCTGTTCCGAGCTTTTACCAAGTTATCTCTAATCTGGTGGATTTTGTCAGTCGTTTCTTGTAGAATCTCGGGACCGGTTAGTTGCGAGTGACCGATCTCGTGCCACACAATAGGCGATCGACATCTTCTACCATACAAAGCCTCGAAAGGTGCCATTTGAATGCTGGCATGATAGCTATTATTGTACGAGAATTCGACCAACGGCAGGTGTTTGTTCCAACTACCACCAAAATCTATGACACACGCTCGGAGCATGTCTTCAAGAGTACGGATCGTTCTTTCAGTCTGTCCGTCGGTTTGAGGATGGAATGCAGTACTCAGATTAAGCGACGTACCAAGGGCCGCTTGAAACGTTTCCCACAATCGCGAAGTGAACCGAGCGTCACGGTCTGAAATGATGTCACGAGGCGTACCATGATTACGAATGATCTCGTCGGTGTAGATTTGGGCTAGTCGCTCCACCTTGTAGTCTTCTCGTATCGGCAAGAAGTGAGCTGATTTCGTTAGACGATCAACTATAACCCAAATACTATCGTGGCCTGATGGCGTGGGCGGGAGTTTCGTTATGAAATCCATAGCTATACTCTCCCACTTCCATATAGGTATCGGCGGTTGTTCGAGTAAGCCAGAAGGTCTTTGATGTTCAGCCTTGACTCTTGCGCAAGTTAAACAGCTTCCAACGTATAGAGCGATATCCCGTTTCATACCCGGCCACCAGTACTTATAACGCAGGTCCTGGTACATCTTGTCTGCACCGGGATGAATAGAATATCGGGACTTGTGGGCTTCATTCATAATAATCTTTCGCAAGTCGGTCCGCTTAGGGATCCAAATTCGATCCAGATAGTAGAATATCCCATCTGATTTGCTTACTAACTGAGCTCCATTGTGGTAGATCCTCTATTTCTTCAATGTACGCTCGTTAAAGCAAGCATGTTGGGCTTCGCGAATAAGGGTTTCGAGGTTGTACTGGGCTTGGATGTTTCGGGTATTGAGCACGTAACTCTTCCTGCTGAGCGCGTCAGCAACCACATTCGCCTTGCCTGGGTGATAACGTATCTCACAGTCGTAATTGTTGAGAAGTTCTACCCATCGGCGTTGACGCATATTAAGCTCTCTCTAATTAAAGATGTGTTGCAAACTCCTGTGATCAGTGTAGATCGTACACCTAGTGCCATACAGGTAGTGTCGCCAGATCTTCAACGCAAAGACAACCGCGCCTAGCTTGAGGTCATGGGTTGTATAGTTCTTCTCGTGGATCTTGAGCTGACGAGATGCGTAGGCTATAACCTTGTCTCGCTGCATGAGAACACAGCCGAGACCAAGGTTAGAAGCATCACAGTAGACAATGAAGTTGTCGCTTCCGTCGGGCAGCGTAAGAGTCGGTGCGTTGCACAGCATATGCTTGAGGGTTTGAAAGGCAGTCTCTTGTGCGTTTCCCCACACAAAAGGCTTGTCCTTATGCGTAAGAGCAGTAAGTGGCACAGCGATCTTGGAGAATCCTTCAATGAATCGTCGATAATAGCCCGCTAGTCCGAGAAAAGAACGAACTTCTGACGGGTTCTTAGGCGTAATCCAGCTTTTGACAGCTTCAATCTTCGCAGGATCGACATGGATACCCCGACTATTCACTATGTGACCCAGAAATTGAACCTCCTCCAACTAGAATTCACACTTGGAGAACTTGGCATAGAGTTGGTTCCCCTAGAGCAACTCGAGAACCAAACGTAGATGTTGCGCGTGTTCGGCTTTCGATTTGGAATAAATCAAGACATCGTCGATGAACACGATGACGAAACGGTCAAGATAAGGCTTACACACGCGATTCATCAGGTCCATAAAAACCGCGGGTGCATTGGTTAGACCAAAGGGCATAACTACAAATTCGTAATGGCCATAACGGGTTCGGAAAGCGGTTTTAGGAATGTCTTCCTCTTGAATCCGTAGCTGATGATATCCTGAACGTAGATCGATCTTAGAGAAGCATGCTGCACCTTGTAGCTGATCAAACAAATCGTCAATTTGGGGTAAGGGGTATCGGTTCTTGATGGTTAGCTTATTCAATTCCCGATAGTCGATGCATATCCGGAACGATCCATCCTTCTTTTTGACAAAAAGGACTGGCGCGCCCCAAGGAGAGGTGCTTGGGCGAATAAAGCCTTTTACGAGTAATTCCTGGAGTTGGTTCGAGAGTTCCCGCATTTCGGATGGAGCGAGTCGATAAGGGGCTTTGGCAACGGGGTTAGCTCCAGGAATGAGGTCGATGCGGAAGTCGATATCACGACTTGGTGGTAGTCCGGGAAGATCGTCAGGGAACACCTGAGGAAATTCTCGAACCACTGGAACGTCTTTAACTTCAACTTTCTTTTTCTTTCCCTTCTCCGCTACTACGATGTTGGCCAAGAAAGCTCGGTATTCCTTGCGGAGATACTTGCTGGCTTGAATACACGACATAAGCTTGAGACCTTTCGACGCTGTTTCACCGTACACACACAAGTAATCACCATTCACGAGTGAGAATCGAATCATCTTCTCGAAGCATACAACTTCGGCATAGTTTTCGCGAAGAAAGTCCATGCCTATTATGACGTCAAAGCTTCCGAGTTGCATCGGGATAATGTCGATTGGGAAGATGTGATTGTTGAGCTCGAGAGTGCAATCACGGAGTACAGAGTTAACGGCAATAGTTCTTCCCGTAGCGACTTCGACTTCGAATGACGAGGATAGATAAGAGCGCTTACGACTAAGGAGCTTCTCGAATTCAAATGACAAAGCAGTTATCGGCTCCAGTATCAAACAAACAAGATGCATAAATACCATTCACAAGGAACGTACCATTAACCACATTGTTATCCGCCTAAGCCTGACGGGCATTGATGTTGAAGGTTCGGGCATGGGCTGCTTGCTGCTGTTGCTGAGGCTGCTGTTGTTGCTGTTGCTGCTGGGGCTCTTGCTTAACCACCCTGTTCGGGCACCTGTTTTCAAAGTGGTTAGGGTCACCACATGCAAAGCAGACTCGAGCATTGACTGCAGGTGCTGGAGCTGCTTGTTGGCCTTGAGGGGCGGGGAGTAGAGCTTGGTTGACAGTAGCTTGAACTGGGGCTTGACGGGGACCATAGCGACAGTTCGCAGTGAAATGACCGTACAGGTTGCAGTGAGCGCAAAAACGACAAGCTAGACCCACTGGATGATGATAAGAGCATGTCGGGCAGAGTGGGTGAGGGCCTGTGTATGCACGCTTTCCTGGCGGTGCATTGATCACTGGAGTTGGGCGAGGGTGCTGCTGCTGTTGAGCTGGTACAGCTTGTAGAGGAGTGGCGTTTGTCGCGACAGCACAGCTCTTGTTGCTGGAGCTGTTGTTGTTCTTCTTCTTCCTTCTTGATGACTTGGAGGATTGAGCAGGTGAGTCGGTGGGTGTTGCAGTGGCTTGGTGCAGAGACTTGGTTTGCTTATTCCAGAACCCAGACTTTACCCGCTTGTCATTAATCTCAGCGGCTAGCAGGTAGGTTTCTTCGATCGTTGCTGGCTTGGCGGCGTGAACAAAGTCGGCTACACAGTCGAGCAGGGCTCGAATGTACTTCTTGATGGCTTGATCTGAGGTCTTGACTTGATCAGGACAGATGATGCTAAGCTGCTTGAAGCGAGCAGTGAGAGCAGCGTTGTCTCCATCCTTCTGCTTGATTCCCCAGAACTCGTCCTCCAGCTTTTGGAGTTCATGAGGAAGGCATAATTCGTCGGTCATAACTGCCTTCAACTCCTCCCATGTTAGCTCGTAAGCTGCATCATTTCCGCGCTTGTTTCGTTCGGCCGTCCACCAGTCTAGAGCACGGGACTGGAAGACGCCTGTAGCATTGAGAGTGCGGAGATGTTTAGGACATCCGCTCTGGCGCAGAGTGACTTCGACCGAGTCGAACCAGTGAAACATGGCTGTAGGACCATCTTCGCCAGTGAACTCTTTTGGTCTGCATGCTTTGAACTGCTTGAAGCTGAAAGCAGTCTTGCTTGAATCCTTAGGGTTTTCAGCTCGGGATTCTTCTGACGTTTTGCTGGCATTTTCATACACCTCACTCACGGCTTTCGCCACTTGCTTGGAGATGATAGCAGCGAGACGTCTGTCCCTCTTTTCCTGGCGGGTAAGTGGGGTTCGGTGTCCAGATGACGACATGGTCTGCAACAGACATCGTCACGAGACTCAACACAACAGAATCGAATCTCACCTCACACGTCTACTATTATCTAAAGCTTAGAATCACGTCGAAACACATATCACGTAAACACATGTGCACAAAACCACAGATGCACGCAAGCACAGAAGCACATAAGCACATAGTCACATAAAAACGAAAGCACGTAACCATTTAATCACAGAAGCAGTCAGAAAACATAAACCTATCCTTCAAAGCTCGCGTTTCGTTTGTATAGCGATCGCGTATGGCATATCGGGTAGCACAGTATAGTGTATCCTAACTTAGTTATATAACACATCATATCGTAATATCGTCTAGGCTGCAGCAACTGGAGATCAAATGGGGATAGAATAATAGTACGAGTCGTGTGTGTCGATTGAAATGGTGGCAGAATCGAATAACATCCTAAAATATAAACACAAAATAGAGAAAACACACATAAACATATAAAATCAACGAGTCATCAGAGTACGCGGTTGCGGTTCTCAGAATCGAATCACATAAAATCGAGAGATAGATTGTCTGCGGCTACTAGACATCGACTACCCAAGGCAACTCGACTATTCGCAGTAGACTTGTCATCACTTTCGACTCTAGAGGTCGTGTTTCTGCCTCGATTCTGGGGCATTTCGCATGCGCTTCCTAGGTCATACTTGCGAGTTCAGGTCGTTGGAGTCCATCGAGGCCTTGGTGAGATAAATAAAATCCAGAACAAACTGCCAAGGTCAGGGTTTCACCCCTTGGCTTAGCAATTTCTTCCTTGTTTTTAATAAAATAAAGAAGATTATTCATCAAAATATGGATTTCACTCCTGATTTGGTATAATCTCCCTTGTTTGTTTGTGGAAAATAATGAGATAAGCATGAGTAAACGAATAAAATCAGCATAAGTCAGGCAGTTTGGTCAGGAGTTTGCGGCTTTCACACCTATTCCTAACTAAATCTCCCGACTTTATTTGAAAACTCGGGTGCAGTGATAGTGGAGGATTGCAGAATAGGCACATAAATTGGGTCTATTGGTTCCTAACTATAGTCTAGGTCTCTAAGACAGCGACCCGGACTAGGTCGTGTCTAACCTAATTCCCTATAGTTATGGCTCTGATACCAATCTGTCACACCCCAACCGATGGCGGAATCATCGGGGCGCGGCACTGAGCGAAACAGATTGTCCAGAAGTTTCCACAACAACTATTATTACAAATTTAGTTAAATGATACGTCCCATACCGTATCCCTAATAAATAAACAAGTTATCATAGAAAGCAACTAGGCAAATAATTCCGTTCCGACAACTCAGATTCAATTATTATTACAGACAATTGTTTATTATTACTAGACTCCCTAGCCTCGATTTCATCACCACGCGCCTAAGCATCCTAGCAACTTAAGCACCTGTCACATACGTTAAGATAAAGTCAATACATAAAATGTAAAGGTGAGCACACAAGTTTGATAATAGCATATAGAGTACGAATAGTTTACGCATAACCAGGCACGTACACAGAGGAAAACGATGCATGTTAATTATCGACATGGGACCGTCGATACCAACGACTGCGGGTTGACCGTCCGAGACGGTTCGCAATACATGATTACCACCGTAATCCATGCAAGTAATTGTCCTTAACAACCCCCGTGTGAACGGGTGCTGAGTCCAAACTATAGTACTATGTTGCTAAGGCAGGTAGATAGCACTCCACGTGTAAACATAATAAACAGCATTCATTTAGTCAAGTAGCACATGCAAATGGTTAGCGTTCAAATAGTTTGTGTTTGATTGTGATTTGATAGGTAACGTATGTAACACCCAAAAGTGCTAAAAGCAAAAAGGGATCGAGTATACTCACAGTGATTGATTATGGATTGAAGGGAGCACTGAGAGTAAGATTAGCCTGAATAGTTCGATAGCATAACGATAAGTAACGCGGAAAAGTAAACAAGTGTGAACGGATCGAATGGGCCGGTCGATCGAACGGCAGGTTCGATCGAACGGGCTGTTCGGTCGGCTGGTATGTCCGGTTGGACAGTGCTGTTCGATCGGCCGGTAGGCTCGATCGGCTGGGCCATTCGAGTGGATTGTTTCTTCCTCTGGTGTGTTTGTGTCTGAGGATTTGAACTTTTGAAGTTTTCGTTGCAGCATTTGAGAACACTGAAGTGTTCCTACCTTTCAAGTCGATCGATCGAACGGTTCGTTCGATCGGCTAGCTCACTCGATAGATCTTAACTTGTTTATGTGGAAATCTGTTAGATCTAAGCTATTCATGGTTGGATGAGGCCAAAGTTTGATATTCTTCAAGAACACCATGATGACATCATCCAAGAACACTTAGATCTTGGTGATTTCACGGTTAGAATCCAAGTTTTGAAAGATAGAAAGGTGTAGAATCAAGTAATGATAAAAAAACGTACAAGAGTTAGAGTGAAAACTTACCGGGATTGAGAGAAATCTGAGAAAAGATGAAGAATAGGAGCTGGCCGGTCAGAACTTTCCAAAAGTGGAAATGAAGACAAGGACAACCCTATTTATAGGCTTCCAAAAGAGGAAAGTGGCAGCCGATCGGCCAGGAGCTCCGATCGAGTAGGCTGCTCGATCGGCTGGCAAGATGCTAGCCGATCGGCTGGCCTGTTCGATCAGGGTGCTTCCTGTTCGATCCGCGACCCACTTCGAGTATTTCGTGACGATTTTCGATATTTCGATTTCGATGGACGATGGTACGAATACGATAGAGTTCCTAGTCAAATTACTTTCAGTCCCAACTACTATATCTAACATACAATCTTCTATAAGTCACGTTTCGATGTCGGTTTCGATTGAGTTCGATTGCCCTTTCGAGTTTCGATTCAATTTTCGATTGATTCGCTTGAATACCACACCAAACATATAAGTAAACACGCACAAGTAACACATAAGGCACACACACACGTATAGCAATACCACAATTCGCATAATTCGAGTCTCGAGTTCGATGATTTTTAGATTGGTTTGATTACTGATTAGTTAACTTTATCGCATTGTTACTTTCTACTATTCACAGTCGTAGATCGGTTCGCGTTAACACATTCGATTACTTCGATTCTTGCTGATTACAACACTTACTCCACATAATACAATTAAAACATAAAATAGACTATCTACAGTCAAAGAAAGTCAAAGTTGACTTGGACTTTGACTTTGACATTCGAAAACACGGGGTGTTACATACGGGTATCTCGGGCGTATTCACTAGTAAAGAGATTAAGGACGCGGTTTTTGAGTGCGGGTCGGATAAAGCTCCTGATCCGGATGGTTTTAACTTTAAATTCCTGAAGCACTTTTGGAAATTTTTCGAAGATGACTTTAGAGATATTATGGCTTCCTTTTATGATTCCGGCTCCATTGATAGGTGTTGTAGTTCTTCTTATATCGCTCTTGTTCCTAAAATTGTCGACCCGATCGGCTTAAAAGACTATAGGCCGATTAACTTAATAGGGCTGGTTAGTAAAGTTATCTCTAAGATCTTAGCCAATCGGTTAAAGGGTGTTATCGGGGGTATTGTCTCGGAGTCTCAGTCCGCTTTCATTAGAGATAGATGCATTTTGGACAGCCCTTTGATCTTGAGCGAGGTGTGGTCGTGACTTAAGAAAGCGGGTAGGAAAGCGTTTATTTTTAAAATTGATTTTGAGAAAGCTTACGACAATGTTAACTGAAGCTTTCTTTTAGAGGTTATGAGCCAAATGGGTTTCTCTGCCTTGTGGTGTAAATGGGTTAAAGGGGTTCTTAGCTCGGCTCGTTCCGCGGTGTTGGTTAATGGTTCTCCTACATTCAAGTTTCAGTTGTCACACACTGACTTTTGCGGAAGCGTGATGATAGTGTGACTTTCTTGTTATCATTGCATTCAACCATATCAAACAACTATATGATAAAACCAAAGATTTTTCATCCATAAAATGAGTTTAAAACATAACAACATTGTCTAAAACATAGACTTCAAATTTAAGTTTTACAAACCATATGAATTGTGTAAAAGTTTGCTAAGGACTCGTCAAAAGATATTAGTTGTAATCCAAGTTTGAAAGACGTGTCTCGTCCAGGAATGAGACACACTGACAAAACCCAAAGACCATGGATGACATCTTTATACTTAACATGTCTTGAAACTCCAACGCCCGCCAGATCCATACTTAATTTCCAGAAATACATGTAGTTTGAAAAACATCAACAAAAGTTGAGCGAGTTCATGTGTATGTGTATGAATAAGCCTTGAAAGTGTGTCTGTATATATGTATGTCCCTGGTATGTAGCAATAAGGAAAAACAGATCAATTAATGTGTAGCTAATACATTAATAAGTGACATGGCCTAGGAAGCACTCAAACCTGTATGCGTATTTCGTACCGGCCCCTCCGGCGGAACGACATAGTCACCACATGCAGCCACTCGCAGGCCCATGGGTGGGGCTCGCAACACCCAATAGATCTATCACTCATGCCCCTCGGTCCTTATACAAGGATTAATGGTCTTAAGACAATAGCCTACTCATTCACGTGATCTAGCAGTACATTCCTTAGCTAATCATACCATGTATAAAACGTTTGTAATCAGTATGTAACATGTATTTCACCCCCGAAGTATAAAACTGAAAACAGTTAAAAGAAAAGGGGGACATGAACTCACAGTATTGCGTCTTCAGTATGTGTAACCCAAGTCTGCTCAGCAAACACGACTACCTACAGTGTACTAACGTCTATTAGACGAACGGGTCGTGCCCTTGCTTAGTATGAAGGTTTTTGAGTTACGTTTCTTGTGTTCCCAATATTATTCCAAGTTATAATTATTTGTTAAAATAATTATTTTAACTCTAAATTATATTTCATTTTGGAATAATTGTTAAACAATATTTCTGTATTAGTACTTCTCAAGTATTTTAACTTTGTATTTCTTTCCCAAGGGTGGGGGTATCTCATACATGTGTATTCGTATTTTTGTATGTGTGTCTTTAGCCCTGTATTAGCGTCGTATTCCGGTGTATTATTCCAATTAAAAATATACCAATATATTCCCAATATATATTTCCAAAACAATATATTTTCAAGTCTCACTTAAAAAATATATACAACTCATTTGTCAAAAATAATGTATTCCAATATATATATATTTTTCCCAAAAATATTATATTTTCACTTCTTGTATCCAAAACAATATTTACCCAAAAATATATTCGAAAGGTATTTTCCGGAATATTTTGTAAGTTACGTTTTTGCGTTCGATTTCACAATACCAAGTGTGTAACTTAAATATTTTATTCCTTGTGATTTTTGGTATTATTTTGGAGTTGTAATTTCCACGGTATTTGTTAAGATATATTATTTTACCCTAAAATAATATAACTATTTCACAAACCAACAAATATCCACACAAGTGTCTTAATACAAAATATATATTCTAAATATATATTTACCTATTTTTACTTACGAAAACCATCCTCCAATACTTGTATTTTTGTTACAAAAATTTTGGCGAGGTTTATATTTGAACCACATGGTTTAAAATACACTAGTAAACACTTGTCTAGAAAATATTTTCTAGTGTTTGGATTTTTAGAAAATTTTGCCATAATTTCCTTTGTAAATGGAGGTGTCCATGCTATATAGCATATCATTTTCTTTTCAAAATTCATTCAATCAATCAACAACAAATCACTAAACAATGTTACACTTACCAAGTGCAACAACTATTCCATTTACAATACAACATGAACTTGATCCCTTACGAAAACGCGTAGTAACTTGGTAAAGCGTTTAGTAGCCTTAGTTATCTCTTAAAGTGTGTTTATTTCTTAATCAACTTCCTTCTTGAAAATTTTAGATGTTTATAACTTGTAAATATATTCTGCAAAAATTATTCTTTTGAACTCTTCTTGTAAATAAAGTATTTCTACACTTGTATTGTCACTAAAAATAGTGTAGGTTTAATAAGAATCATGATCCTTCAAAAATCATCTTTTTAAACTTGGTTTTCTTGGAAAATTATTCACAAGTCTTGGATCTACAAGATTATTAACCCCCTTTGTTTATTACTTTTCAAGAAAACCATTTTACTTTCAAGTTCATGTTTAATCTAGAAGATGATTATTTCATGTTGTTACATAATCATCCCTTATCTTGCTAAATCATGTTTTTAATCATAATCTAACAAGTTCCATGTAATAATCAACATCAACATTACTAGCAATCATCAACCAAACATCATATATTTACTAAACAACATCATACTTAACAATATTTCATCATATTTCATCTTTATGTAAACTTTATGTTCAAGCTTTTAGTTTATGTTCTCTAGTGTTCTTGTGATTCATAACAATATATATCTTTTTAACCAACAAAATAAGAGATAAAAGCTAGTAATAAGAAGCTTACAACTAGCTCAAAGGCTAGGGAAGATCACTAGAGAAAAAGATGATGAAAATGGAAGATAAAAGCAATGGATGAAGGTTCTTCAAGCACCAAGCTCCACAAGATACCTTCTAACACCTGAAATGAGCTTGAAAATGGATCAATGGTGGTGGTAAGTGGTGGTGGTGGTGGTGGCGGCACTCCTAGGCCGAGAGGAAGAGAGAGAGTAAGTAAGAGAGTGGAGTGGTGAAGTGAAGATATGAAATGATCTAGTGTAATCCATGGCCATATTTATAAAGATATTCCTTCAATATTTTGGTCACCATATCAAGCAATATCCAAATAAAATATAGAATTAAAATCTAGTGGGATATGGTGTGGGGTCCTTGTGACCGTAAATGGTGTGGGGGGAGGGGGTCCATGTGTAAATTTGATGATAAGTAGGTAACTTATAGTATCCAAGGAAATCTTAGAGTATCTTGCAAAATCAAGTAATATATCTAATAAAATCAAATAATATCATGTAAGATCATATGGGATTTTAGTGAAATATTGCAAAGATTGAGGTGGGGCCATCCCCAAAACCGTAAATCCAAAAGGGGGGGGGGGGTTATGTGTAATTTTGAATGGTAAAGTGAATAATAGTTGAAGGTTAAGTGAAAAAGTCTAGCGTTTTGAGTGTATGACACATTATATAGTGTGTTAGGGTGTTCGGGGATCATAACTAGTTCAAAAATAATTAAACAATGTTTCTAGTAAAATTCTGGTGTTCCGGGTAATGTCTGGTTATTCGGTTAGATACCGGTTCGTTAAAGTGTCAAACTATTCCGTTTAATGTTCTTTAAGTACCCTTTTGTGATACTTTTAATTCCCGACACTTAGGAAAGCATACAGGACCATTTTGCCATATTTTTGCATGTTACTAGCATGTTAAAATGCTGATTTTTGTTAATAAATGCAGAATTCTGCATATTGAGTGAGTTTTAGGCACTTTCCGGCACTTAAACTATCACATAGTGACGTAGTCTTATGGTCCTTACTTCCCTACACTCCATACTAGTGTAGTACCTTGTCTTTGGCTCATATTGGGCCTCAAAACAATGTCTGTCTATGTACTAGCACTGTCAGTATATTTCCGAGTTATCCGCTTGTTGTGCTAACTGTGCTTTGTGCATCATGTATGTCACTAAAATTTGTATATAGTAAATGGTTGTGACAGTATGAAAGGTGATGCACATGTATGTATGATATAGAAATCAGAAAGCAGTCTAAGTCATCAGTTGAAATTAAGCACAGTCATTAAGCACTAATCAACATTAATTAATTGTACGGATATATGCAAATTTGACGGTTGTCGCATCAGTGCCAGAAAGGTATTAGGCAAGGTGATCCTTTATCTCCTTGCCAGAAAGGTATTAGGCAAGGTGATCCTTTATCTCCTTTCCTTTTCCTTATTTTCATGGAAGCGCTCTCTTGTTTGATTGCTAAGGCTAGTGTGTCGGGGTGTTTTAAAGGTATTGTTTTGCCTAATGGGGGCCCTTTAGTTTCCCACTTATTTTATGCCTATGATGCGTTGATTTTGGGAGAATGGGAGGAGGATAATTTCAAAGCGGTCGCTAGGATCCTTAGGGTTTTTTTTCCGTGTTCGGGACTTAAAATTAATTTTAACAAGTCTAATCTTTATGGAGTTGGAACCGAAGATGCGGATGTCGTTCAAATGGCGTCGATAGTGGGGTGTGAAAGGGGTTCTTCTCCATTTACGTATTTGGGAATCCAGTTGGGAGCTAATATGAATAGGGTGAGGAATTGGGATCCTATTTTTGGGATCTTCAAAAATCGGTTGGCTTCGTGGAAAGCTCATTCGTTGTCCATCGTCGGTCGTGTAGTTCTTATTAAAGCGGTTTTAGAGAGCCCCCCAATTTATTATTTTTCTATTTTTAAGGCGCCAGTTAAAGTGGTAGATAAGTTAGAATCCCTTATGAAAAACTTCCTTTGGGGTGGATCGGAAGAGGTGAGAAAAACTCACTGGGTGGCGTGGGAGAAGGTCTCGCGTTCTAAAAAAGATGGAGAGCTCGGTTTGTGTAAACTCAAGCTAGTTAACGAGGCGCTCTTGGCTAAATGGGTGTGGAGGTTCAAACTGGAAGATAATAGTTTGTGGAAAAGAGTGATTATGGTTTGTCATGGTAGGAAAAGAAGGTGGTCGTTTTTGCCATCTAATCCGTCGGTTCCTGGAGTTTGGAATAATATTAGGAAGATGGAGGAAAAGCTGATTGTGAATGGTAAGAGAATTCACAGTTTAGTTAAAGGAGTGGTGGGAAATGGAAATAATATTAGATTCTGATTAGACGTTTGGTTCGGCGATTCGGCTCTCATGTTTAAATGGCCTTGCCTGTTTGCCCTTGAAAAATCCAAATCTTGTTGGGTGAGTGACTGTTTGGAGGTTTCGGGTGCCGATTTGCGTTTTCATTTCAGTTGGGTGAGAGAGCCGGTTGCACTTAGTGAAGTTCAGGAGTTGGGCGAACTTGTGTCTTCTTTCAGCGGGGTGAAGCTTACAGCTGGAAGGGATAAATGGATTTGGTCTCCGGAGGCTTCGGGGGTCTTTTCGACAAGGTCTTTCAAGGCGTTAGCGTTTGGAGTTAGGGTCGAGGAGGTTCCTTTTTCCGTCAAGGGTTGTGGATGGGTGCCAGCCAAGTGCAGGATTTTTATGTGGAGAACCGCTCTTGATCGGATCCCAACTAAGCAAGCGTTAGAAAGAAGGAACATTCAGGTTGATTCGTCGTTTTGTGCTCTTTGCGGGGAAGGAGTGGAAACAGTGGATCACATATTTACGGCTTGTGACGTTGCTATGAGGGTTTGGAATCGCTTTTGCGGGTGGGTGAACCTCCCTCCGTTCTTTGCGTTCTCGTTCTCGGACGTCCTAAATTTTCACAAAGGGGTTGATCGGAACAAAAAAGCAAAGGAGATAATTCGTGGTTTGGTTGTAGTAGTGTGTTGGGCGATATGGAAAGCTAGGAACGAAAAGATTTTTGCCAATGGTAGAGTAGATTGTGTAGACATTTTTGGTGAAGTGAGATCCTACGGGTTTTTTTTTTGGCTTAAAAATAGATCGAAGTATAGGGAGATAGTGTGGAGAGAATGGTGTAACAATCCGTTGTATATGTTGTAGTTGGTTGGTGACGCGGTTCTGTTTTTTTGTCGGGTCGTCTGTTTTTTAATAAAGTTCTCTTTAAAAAAAAAAGATTAAATTTGTTTATGTAAATAGATCTTGTATTGCGGTAGAATTAGTATATGGTTGGTATAAATATAGGGTTGATGTAAAGGTTTTTTTCTTGGAACTACAAGTTTTATTAAACAAACTTGCAAGAAGCTAGCAAAATCAGACAACCAAAAATACAACGAGAATTTTATCCAATCTTTCAACAACATGCTTTTAATCGAGGACCTATGGTTAGTATAAATATAGGGTTGATGTAAGCTTTCATTTATGTCGGGTATTATGGATTATAGTAACAAAAGAGTCACACGACGTGTTAAGTCCTCAAACCGGCTTTGTTTTGTTCTTCGGTAAATTGACGGAAAGGGAGCCCACATCAAGCTTATAATAAGTGGTTCCTTTCAAAGAGATAAGAGAGAGGAGATAAGGAGATTCATGTATGTGGAAAAAAATTGGGTGAAAAATGTTGGATCCCCTCATCTTATATGTGTGCATACAAATCAGCCAGGTTTCATATTGAATGAAACTTGATGAATTATGACCAAAATGAGTATGTATGTGCATGAATCATGTAAATCTGACCTTTAGCTAATAAAGAACGTAAGATGAGTAAAGTGTGAAAACGAGTTCATTAAAGGATAATACAAAAACATGGGGTTTAAAATTGAAACTTGCAAGTAAATACTCTTCCGCAAGAAAATTATAACAAAGGAAAAAAAAAAAGAAAAAGAAATAGAAAAACGAAGATATTTGTAAAAAAGTATCAACCTAACAATAATCATATGAAGAACAACAAAACATAGGAAATAGCGACAAAACGGTGATCAATAATAATAATAATAATAATCCGAGCATATGAATGATTATAAAGTGTCACAATAAAGAACGTAACATGAGTAAACTTGAAGTTTGTACAAGGTGCTAAGGTCATGGGGTATGGGGCTTGGGTTGGGACGTGGGTTGGGGGAAAACACCCAAGGCACCATCTCGGTTGGGCTTGGATTGGAGCGTGGCCCTTGGGGCTTGGGTTTCAAGCCGGGCGTGGGGCGGGGGAAGCGAGCTGACATGGCGGGCTGTCTATGGCCAAAAGAAAAGAGCCGTTGGGCTAGCCGTTGGTCAACGGCTATATTAAAAAAAAAAAAAAATACTTTTTTCTTCCATTTTTTCACTATAACCCCACATTTTTCTTCCGTTTTTTACCACATTCAACCACATCTTCTATACATCTTCAATTCTCCTTCTACAAAACGAAAAAATGCATCCTTACCGTCCTTTTGACCTGAGCAACCCGTATGCATTCCAATAAAATAATCCTAGCCCACCACCCACTCGTCCAATGGCTCGTCCATTTTTCATACACTCTCCTATGCCCGACATGGCGGGTTATGCATCGTATATCGGGAATCGTGTGTTTACTAACTTCCCACACACCGACGATTCGATAGCTACCCCGTTTTCACAATCGCCCATCGACCTTTCACCAACCTCCATCGACCTTTCACAAAACGAATCCGTTCCCGAAACTCAACCACCCAATGATGGTCCTTCCGCATCGAAACCCATCAAAAAGAGAAGTCATAAGAAAAAAACCGAGGCAAATAAAGTAGTTGAAACCGCAAACGAAAACAACAAAAATGGGTCGTTGCTGAAGAAGTTGCATTGGCGAGGGCTTGGTGTGAGCAATCTCAACATTCAACTTTAGGTATTCTTGACCTTTGTTTTTATTAATGGTTATTTTTTATATAAGTTTGTAATATATTAATTTTTTTATTAAAATAGGAAATTCGCAACATCGAACCGCCCTGTGGGAATCGATTAGTAGACTATTCCATGAAGAAATGGGAAGGGAGAGTTATCGTGAAAACGATAGCTTATCCTTAAAGTGGAGCGAGATAAGCACCCAACTTACAAAATTTAGTGGTTTTTTAAATAAAGCAAAGCAAAACCCTAAAAGTGGTGAAACCGAAGCCGACATTTTTACAAATGCAGTGGTCACATTCAAATCAAATGTGAAGACCGACTTCCGTTTCATGCATTGTTGGGAGATTTGTAAGTTCCATCCAAAGTGGGCGACTGTCCCCATTGGTAGCGAAACTAACTCGTCTTCCAAAAGGTCAAGGGCCTCGTCCCAAGCCCAATCTGATGCACGAGATCAAGAGTTTGAGGACCTTTTGAATGATTCGCCAAGCCCAAACCGGCCTGAGTATGGAAGAAATGCCTCAAGAAGGCGTGCTCAAAAATCTGGATCTGGTACGGCATCGCCTTCAGCTGGGAGTTCTGGCCCGCGTAGGGGAATATACAACGAGCAGTTGGATGACATTTCATGCAAGTTGGATACATTCAACGTATTCCAACAACAAAGGGCCGAAATACAAAGGAGCAAAGAAGCTAGAGATGCCGCTAGAGATGCCCAGAAACAAAAACGGGATGATTTGAAATTTTTATCCCAGCCCATTGATCACCTACAGGGTGACGAGTTACAACTAGTCTTGGCGTTGAGAGAAGAGATAAAAAAACAAATATAAAAGTTAGGATTTTTTTTTGTAATTTTCTTTATTTAAAAGTATTAAAAAAATTAAATTTGTTGTTTTAAATAATATTGAAATAGCCCAGCGGTCAGCCCAGCGGGTCAGCCCAGCGAAGCCCACCAAACCCCCGCCCCAAACCCCCGCCTCACCATACCGTGTTGAATGTGGGTTTAGCCCATGTCCGCCACCCATTCCACGTGTCAACCAATGTCCAACCCAAGCCCCAACCCAAGCCCCACCATACCCCATGGTCTAAGCAGTGGCGGACCCAGGAATTTTTTCATGGGGGTGCGGAACATTTTTAAAAATTTTAGGCCCCAAGGTATATAAGTAAAAAAATTGGTTCGTATCGGGTCGGTTCGAGTCGGGTCGGGTCATGTAAAACAAAAAAACATCAAACTAAATGGTTGATATGGTCCTCTTAGTAGATATGCCCTTCTAATCTCATCTCGTTGATTCATGTTATATGATTCAATCGGCTTGCGATTATAAGCATCCGAAGGAAGAGTATCCACATCAACGAATTCGGAAGATGTATCAACTTTCCTCTTGAGAAATCGCGCCATAACGTCCCTACTCATGGTTCCTATCGGCTATCACAAATAAATTGATCTATAAGTTCATGACTCCATAACATATTACATAATGTATCAAATATTTAAACACTAGAAATCATAATGTAAATCACACTAAAAATCATCTAAAAATTATATACACCATTAAAAAAAACCCCAAACATCAGGTCTGATCGTATATAACCCACCACAAAAAAGACAAAATATCATCGTCATCACTAACAAAATATAAATATATAACCCACCACAAAATAAAATATTGTTGATTTGTTGGGTTTGTTTATTGGGCTAAGACTTAGTAGTGGGCTAGTTAAAGGTATTGGGTATTTGAGTTTAGTCATTTAGGTATTAAAAGTTATATAATTTAGGTAGTGTTTTTAAAAAAATAAGAGTTTACTAAAAAAATTTAAAATATAAATTGATAACACTTTTTACCTAAGGGGTGTGGACAAAAAAATCCAAGGGGTACGGACGGAAAATTCCAAGGGGTGCGGATGAGATTTTCGACGGAACTTAGCACTAAATTTTTTTCCCCGGGGGTGCGCCCGCCCACCTTGGGCAACCCTTAAGTCCGCCCCTGGTGCTAAGTGAAATGTTATAAAATATCAGGAGGGGCCTTGATGTTTATTGTTCAATCCTGAAGGTTGTGGTTGCAATTTTAACTGGAGCTGGTGTATAACCCTTTAGGGTTTGGTGAACACCACCTCATTCTCATCGTTGTACACACTCTCTCTCTAGTGTATTCTGTTAGGGTTTGTTCATTGTTTGTTAGATCCTGTGAGATCTTGTATTGGGGTTGATGATCAACTGATACTTCATCAGTTGATCTGTTGTATTGATTCACAGATCTTACTATTTGTAAGATCTTGGGTATTTGGGGGGTGGTTTTTGGATTGGGTAACGCATGTTACGATTATGTGAATCCAAACTTTACTTTTCCTATTGCTCTTATTCTATTGAGTAAACTGCAATTTTACCCCCTGGGGTTTAAGCCAATTGGCACTATGACCCCCTCCCTGGAAATAATTGCAATCCCCCCCCAACGTTGATGTTCTGTCGCAATATTACCCCATGCCGTCAAATAAGTTAACAGATCTGTTAAATGGAATGTGAAATGACTATTTTACCCTTTCATATTACCCCTCCTCTCTGCACCACCACCTCATTTGTCACACCCAACCGATGGCGGAATCATCGGGGCATGGCACTGAGCGAAACAGATTTGTCTAGAAGTTTCCATAACGACTATCATTACCATTCAATTTATATAATACGTCCCATACCGTACCTCAAATGGCAAACAAATTATTACAAATAACATCTAGTCAAATATTCTGTTCCGACAACTCAGATTTAAATATAAAAATTGTTCAAATGCTTCTAGAGATTCGATCTGCAAGATCTACAGACAACTATGCTCTAGACGCTTATTCTAAGCTCGCCTTCCTAGCAGATAAGCATCCTAATTGTCTGTCACACACGTTAAAATAAAGTCAATACATATAATGTAAAGGTGAGCATACAAGTTTGATAATAGCATAGTAGAGTTCGAAATAGTTTACGCATAACCAGCACGTACACGGAGGAAAACGAAGCAACACGTAAAACGTAAACAAGTGTTAGAGGGTCGGACAGCCTGGTCATTCGGACGGTAGGTCCGATCGGACGGCTTGATCGTTCGGTTAACCAGTCCGTTCGGACAGTCTGTCCGGTCGGTCGGTAGGCCGATCGGATGGACTGTTCAAGTGGATCGTTTCTTCCTTTGAGAAGGATGTGTTTGTGTTTGATGGTTTGAATTTTGAAGTTTTCGTTGAAGCATTTGAAAACATTGAAGTATCCTTACCTTTCGGGTTGATCGATCGAATTGACCCCGTTCGATCGATCGAATTGACCCCGTTCGATCGGTCGGCTTAACCGATCGGTTAGGTACTTCGGCAACAAGTTCTTATCATGGTGTCACCTCGTCGGACGGCTTGACCGATCGGGTGGCACTCCAACGCGTTGAACATGTTGAAAATCGGTTAAGTGTTGAAGCATAGTATCTCATGATCCGAAGAGTAATTCAAATCAGACCGTAGTCCGATTGAACAGCATTTCGTTCAATACTAGGCTTCATGAAATTGTCAATGTGTGGGACCATGTGCTAGCCGATCGGCTGGCCTGGTCGATCGGCTGGTTTGTCCGATCGGCTGGGTTGTCCGTTCGGACAGTCAGCCCGATCGGTCAGCTTCCTGACCTGGTCGGCCTGTTCGTCTACCACTTGGCTGTTTTGATTGTTTGACGTTATATCGAGGTACTTTGACAACGAGTTGAACCATAGAACCCTCGTTCTTACTGATTTCTCCTGCTCGGACAGGAATCACCCAAATCCGGCTGGTGAACTGTTCGGAACAGAGTTTAACGTTTAACCCGAAATCGGTGGACCTCGTAGATAGAACCCGAATCTTGAGTCGTGCAACCACCGAAATGACTAGCAAGTCGGCACAAGCTCCGTTTCTATCGGTTTGAAGGGTTTGAGTGTAAAAGAGTTGAAAGAAAGTTGCAAAAACCATCTTTCAATCCTTTTCACCGAGAAATGTTCAGATCTATGAAAGATATTTGCTTGTTTATGTGGAAATTGGCTAGATCCAAGTGATTCTTGGTGGATTGAAGCCAAAACATGAAGTTCTTCAAGAACACCATGATGACATCATCCTAGAACACTCGAATCTTGATGATTTCACGGTTAAAAAGTAAGATTTGAAAGATAGAAAGGTGTAGGAGTGTGCATAGATCAAGAAAGTACAAGATTTAGGATGAAATCTTACCGGAATCGAGAGAAATCTAAGAAAAAGGACGAGAGCACGAGCTGGTCGGTCAGAGCTTTCCAAAAGTGGTAAAGATAACAATGACAGGGGTATTTATAGGCTTCCAAAAGAGGAAAGGGTTGGCCGATCGGTCAGGCATCCCGATCGGACAGCAGTCCGATCGACTGGGCCGTTCGATCGGCTGAGAGCCTGATCATTCAGCTGCCTGATTCGAGCGTTCGGTGCGACGATTTTTTGATATTTCGATTTCGATTGCGATTGATGAGAATACGATAGAGTTTCCTATTCAAATTACTTTTAATCCCAACCACTATATCTAACATACAATCATCTATGTCTCGCGCTGTCTTTTCGCCACAAATTATCATAATTCGATTTCGATTGAGTTCGACTGAGTTTCGAGTTTCGATTGATTACCACACATAACATAAAGTAAACATGCACAGGTAACACACAAGGCACACACACACGTATAATAACACCAACGTTGCATAATTCGCGTTTCGAGTTCGATGATGATTTGATTAGCTTAATTGACTTTATCGCATTGTTACTTCTTACTATTCACAGTCGTTTATCGTTTCGCATCGATTTGAACATTCGATTACTTTGATTAATAACACTTACTCCACATAATACACTAACGAAAAACATAAAAAAATAGACTAGCCACAGTCAAAGAAGTCAATATTGACTTTGACTTTGACTTTTGAAAACACGGGGTGTTACAGCCTCCCCTTGTTTAGGGAATTTCGTCCCGAAATTAGGCTGAAAGTTGTACATCACCGTGAATTATGCTTGAGAACTTTCTGTCTCTAGACTTTCACTTGAACAACTGCGGGTACTTCGCCTTCATGTCACTTTCGAGTTCCCAAGTGAACTCTGCGCCTCGTTTGCCTTTCCATCGGACTTTCACGATTGGAATGCGTGAGCGCCTGAGTTGCTTGGTTTGGCGATCCATGATTTCAACAGGCTTCTCCACGAAGTGTAGCGTTTCGTTTATTTGAAGGTCGTCGAGAGGTACAATTAGATCATGCTCAGCCAGGCATTTTTGGAGGTTTGACACATGGAAAGTCGGGTGGACATTACTGAGTTCCTTCGGTAGTTCGAGTCTGTAGGCGACTTTTCCGATCCTTTCCAGAATCTTAAAAGGTCCAACATATCGAGGCGCTAGTTTCCCTTTCTTACCGAATCTCACCACACCCTTCCAAGGTGATACCTTTAGGAGTACGTAGTCGCCAACGTCAAATTCCAGGGGCTTGCGTCTTTTATCGGCGTAACTTTTCTGTCTATCCCGGGCTTTCAACAAGTTGTCTCGAATCTGGAGGACTTTGTCAGTCGTTTCTTGCAATAGCTCAAGACCGGTTAATTGCGAGTGACCGATCTCGTGCCACACAATAGGCGATCAACATCTTCTTCCATATAGGGCCTCGAATGGTGCCATTTGGATGCTGGCATGATAACTGTTATTGTACGAGAATTCGACTAACGGCAGGTACTTGTTCCAATTACCACCGAAGTCTATGACACACGCACGGAGCATGTCTTCAAGAGTACGGATCGTTCTTTCAGTCTGTCCGTCAGTCTGCGGATGGAATGCGGTACTCAGGTTAAGCGACGTACCGAGTGCTGCTTGAAACGTTTCCCACAATCGCAACATAAACCGAGCATCACGGTCAGAGATGATGTCACGAGGCGTACCATGATTACAAATGATCTCGTCGGTGTAGATTCGGGCTAATCGTTCTACCTTGTAGTCTTCCCGTATTGGCAAAAAGTGGGCCGATTTGGTCAAACGATCAACAACAACCCAAATGCTGTCGTGACCTGATGACGTGGGTGGAAGCTTGTTTATGAAATCCATAGCTATACTCTCCCACTTCCATATAGGGATTGGCAGTTGTTCGAGTAAGCCAGAAGGTCTTTGATGTTTAGCCTTGACCCTTGCACAAGTCAGGCATCTTCCGACATAGAGAGCGATATCCCTTTTCATACCCGGCCACCAGTACTTGTAGCTAAGGTCCTGGTACATTTTATCAGCACCGGGATGAATGGAATATCGGGATTTGTGAGCTTCGTCCATTAAAATCCTTCGCAATTCGGTCCTCTTAGGAATCCAAATTCGGTCCAGAAAATAGAAGATCCCATTCGATTTGCTTACAAGCTGAGCTCCATCGTGATAGATTCTCTCTTTCTTCAAGGTGCGTTCATTGAAGCAAGCATGTTGGGCTTCGCGGATGAGGGTTTCGAGATCGTGTTGGGCTTGGGTATGACGAGTACTAAGCAAATAACTCCGTCTGCTGAGCGTGTCGGCAACGACATTTGCGTTGCCTGGGTGATAACGAATCTCACAGTCGTAATCGTTGAGGAGTTCTACCCATCGGCGTTGACGCATATTGAGTTCTCTCTGATTAAAGATGTGTTGTAAACTCCTATGATCGGTGAAGATTGTACACTTGGTACCGTACAAGTAGTGTCGCCAAATCTTTAATGCAAAAACAACCGCGCCTAGCTCGAGACCATGGGTTGTGTAGTTCTTCTCGTGGATTTTGAGCTGTCAAGAAGCGTAAGCTATAACCTTGTCTCGTTGCATGAGGACACAACCAAGGCCAAGGTTGGAAGCATCACAGTAGACAATGAAATCGTCGTTCCCATCGGGCAATGAGAGAACATGAGCATTGCAAAGCTTATGCTTGGGTTTGGAAAGCAGACTCTTGTTCGATTCCCCAAACAAAAGACCTGTCTTTATGCGTAAGAGCGGTAAGCGGCACAGCGATCTTAGAGAATCCTTCGATAAATCGTCGATAATAACCTGCTAATCCGAGAAAAGAACGGACTTCAGACGGGTTCTTTGGTGTAATCCAACTCTTAACTGCTTCAATATTCGCAGGGTCGACATGGATACCTTGACTATTCACGATGTGACCCAGAAACTGAACCTCTTCTAACCAGAATTCGCACTTGGAGAACTTGGCATAGAGTTGGTTCCCCTGGAGTAACTCGAGAACCAAACGTAGATGTTGTGCATGTTTGGCTTTCGATTTGGATTAAATCAAGACATCGTCGATGAACACGATGATGAAACGGTCAAGGTAAGGCTTACACACGCGATTCATCAGATCCATAAAAACCGCGGGTGCGTTGGTTAAACCAAAAGGCATAACAACGAACTCATAGTGGCCGTAACGAGTGCGAAAAGCGGTTTTGTGTATATCTTCCTCCTGAATACGTAACTGATGATAGCCTGAGCGTAGATCGATCTTTGAGAAACACGTAGCACCTTGTAGCTGATCAAACAAATCGTCGATGCGAGGTAGAGGGTAATGGTTCTTGATGGTTATCTTATTCAATTCCCAGTAATCGATACACATCATGAACGACCCATCCTTCTTTTTGACGAAAAGGACTGGTGCGCCCCAAGGAGAGGTGCTCGGGCGAATAAAGCCTTTTTCAAGTAATTCCGGGAGTTGGTTCGAGAGTTCCCGCATTTCGGATGTCGCGAGTCGGTAAGGGGCTTCGGCTACGGGTTTAGCTCCAGGAATGAGGTCGATACGAAAGTCGACATCACGACTTGGCGGTAGTCCAGGAAGATCGTCAGGGAACACCTAAGGAAATTCACGGACCACTGGAACGTCTTTAAATTCGGCCTTCTTTTTCGTTTCCTTCTCCGCTACTACAATGTTGGCCAAGAAAGCTCTATATTCCTTGCGGAGATACTTGCTAGCTTGGACACATGACATGAGCTTGAGACCCTTTGAAGCAGTTTCACCGTGCACACATAACAAATCGCCATTCGCGAGCGAGAATCAAATCATCTTATTGACGTGTGCGACTACACATATTTTTACAATGAAATTACACACGAATTGGTTTTAAATTTATAAAAGTGATTATTACTTTTACATCAAAACACACACGAAAGGGCAAGTGTACCCCGTCATATATGTAGTAAAGTATCGGTAAGAACCAAGTATCGATCCACGGAAATGGTGTAACACCTCGAATTTTTGTGTCCAATGATGTGTTAACACGTGTCATTTGTTTACACGTGGCATCTATAATAAATAAAGGACTAATTTTGACAAACCTTGAAAGTATATAAATTCGAGGGTTATAAATGTCAACAAGGGTAATATACTGTATAGTAACCCTAAATAAATGCTTGTACCTTCAAACGAATAAATCATAAATCGTACGGAAGCGAAACGCGAAAGAAAGTGAGAGATTACGAACTACAGGGGTTAACTGTGTCAACATGTTTAATATTACCTCTGAGTGACCCTTTAACGTTCCCAAGGCTTCGTAACAGTATTATACGCTCACTAGAATATACTGTAAAAATTCCGCGAAGTTCCGTCTTAAAACGAAAGAGTTATACTCAAATTCGTATGAGAAGGGTTAAAAGCGTCAATAATGAAAGTTAAGGCTTTCTGAACAATTAATAAAATAAACCGGGGACTTAATAGCGCGGGTAAATAACACGAGGCCCCTATCGGTAAATAACCGAGGGCCAAACCGCAAAGTTACCCCTTCAAACCCGAAAGGTCAGGTAAATCATTACGAAAGATTTCGTTATTAATTACCAGATTCTGTAATCATGACAAAAGATTTAAAATTTCTGAAATCTTAACCCCACGCGGCCCGCATTGTATATTGGGTTAAGTTGAGGCGGGCCGCGAGCCTCCTCAATTACGTGTCTGGTACTTAGATCCCAGGCGGCCCGCATTATAAACGCATGGAACTTCCATGCGGGCCGCATTAGACGCCCAGATGCAGAATTGTTGTAACTACTTGGCCTTTGGACCATTTGAACGACCAAACACCAATCAATGAGGCATGGGTGCCCCCTACTCGACCCATAACCCTCTAATACACCTGCCATTCATCCAAGGGCACTTGTAGAGTTGTGTGTAATGATCTTGAGCCATGACATTTGCTATAAATAGCACTAGTAAGTTCATAACATTCATCACACTCAAAAACACATTCTCTGGTCATCTCAAGAGCTGATAAGCATCCTTCTCTGCTCCATATTCAAGTTCTAACTTCTGTAAGTTACCTTGATCATCCGTAGTTCAGTTTATGCTTAGTATTTAGCTAAAAACCAAACCGTCGTAAAAACGGTTTGACTTTAAATTTTGTTCATGATGGTTCTGTCTTATGACGAATCAAAGGTGGTTATAAGTTGGTATCAATGGAGGTAATAAACCCCTAAAAGGGTTCCCTCTGATCACCACTCTAACTATGTCAAATATCGAGTCAAACGTGCGGTTAAAAAGTCAACAGAAAGCTATTTTAGCGATTTATGCATAATCTGTAATGTATATGTTATGGAACCTGTTTTGATAATCATAAAACATGATAATAAGTAAATAAACTTGTTTGCGCTCGTTTGAATCGATCATTTGCTATATGGAACCGGTTCGGAGCCGAATGTCGCAAAAGTTTGACTTTTGCTTTGACTTCAGTTCTGACCCGTTTTAGTGAGGTATAAATATACCTTAGGACTCTCTTAGGACCAGGTCACATGTTGGTATAAACCTCTGTGGTCGGTTCATGAGTTATCCGAGTCTTTTACGTATTTCCGTCATTCGCCTAAAAGTTGACCGTAACGGCCTTTTAAAATTAAAACGAGTATTTCGGACACGTGAACGGACCAAAACCTTGCTTATTAAATTATAAGCATGTCCTTAAAGTTTCACGTCAATCCGAGGTCTAGAATGAGAATTATGCTAAAAAGCGCAACTAAAGTAAACTTTAGTAATTAACGGCGCAATTAGCATAACACCTATCTAAACCAAGATTTCGTCACCAAAACTTTTACCCACTGTATTAAAATAATATTTTGGGAATTTTAAAGATTTTTAATAATTTTTACCTTGCTCATAACCTGCGGTTATGGCTACGGTTCGGTAAATACCGAATATGCCCTTTTCGGCCAAAATATGAGTTCTACAAGGTCTTTTGACCCGATTCCAATTGCTACTGGTTTTAAATAATAAATAAAGTATTTTAAGCTTTATAAGCTGTTCGGGAAACTCAGATTTCCTGTAGAACTCGAAAAGCCCTTTTAAAGTCTTTAAAATGACCGAAAAGCCCCTACGGGGCATAATATAAACTTAAACTCGTTACGGGCATCACGGAAGGTATCCTACTGACACCACAACCCTTTTAAGGCATATTGACTTAGGAAATAAGCGTACGACTCTCATAGTTAACCGTTTCGCCTATTGCGCGCACGGTTCGGCTTATGAAACTAGTTTTCATAATTTAGCCGATACGGGTCAAATAATATCATTTGAACCCCAAAATCCAGAGTGTGAACCATTAACCCATATAAAACAAGTCTCTGAACTTGTTGGGTCAGAATCACACTCCATTCTCGGTTTTCGCATTTTCGCGCGATTAAACCATATCTATATATATCGGAACCAACCGGTCTAGGCTACGGCCATTATAACGACCCGTTAGGATTCTAAGAGGTTAATTAAAACCTTCGTTCCAGATTAGGAGCCCCAGTAAAAGCTATCGATGATTTAATCCAATTAAGGAAATATACTTGCAAAGGTAAATACTTTAACTTATTTCCCCTATATGGGCTTGGGTTACGGTATATTAATACCGCTTGATTGAGCATTATATAATTCCATCGCTTAGGTGGTTAATTGATTTAAATATGATCGGCTCATTTAAACAGTTTTGTTGCTTATAAGCCTTTGGGGGGTTTAATGACCGTTGTCCCGGATATCCTTGGCATCATTTTACGAAATGGCCACGACTATCGACATCCCGGTGTAGGCGTACACCCGGTATAAAGTGTCGACATTAAATTTAAAAGACGTAGCCATTGGTTTTTATACTACGGTTTTACGCAAACGTGGTGTGTCTATAAATCTTTAACCCGGCACGACCCGGGCTACTGAACGCATAAAAGAACATGTAAAACGTTCACAAGATTTTATTATAATTTACCCAAGTTATAAAAGAGTTTGTGCCTTGTGCATTCAAATCAATTTTAATAAACATTTTCAAATGTGTCAGTTGAATGTATTTACCAGTGTAAATTGACGTATTTTCCCCAAAAGATTAAGTGCAGGTACCTAAACGTAATTTGGCTGGTATTAGCTCCCTAGCGTCGTAATAAGTCTCGCAAGCTTGATTGCAGTATCTGATGGAACAATACTTTATGTTATTTACGATCCACTGTGGATATTCAACTTCTGTAATACATTGATATTATCACCAGAGGTTGAAATATATATTTATCTTATGCTTCCGCTATGCATTATATAATTGTGTGGTTTGACTATATTGTTGCCAACATCGTCACGGTAATCCCCCACCGGGCCCACCGGTGAGACACGTGGAAATCGGGGTGTGACAAATGGGCGGAGAAATAATACTAGACCTTTGTCACTATGTTACCGGTAAAAACATAAGTTGTCTTTGGTTTTAAATTAAACTAAAGTAAGCATAAATAAAAACTTATAAAACATAGTAGATTATATATAAATAGCCTTGCTTAATACACAACCACAGCATGTCAACTAAGTCAGTTTTGGCACTAGAAGTATTCGGTCAATTTTCCATTTCGAGACAATTAGTATCCCTTTCGGGAATCCTAACATGACAATCATTCGGAAAGTTAAAACGATAAACACACTTTAACCACCTAAAATTGTTCTTTAACGTGCAATTGATAAATGTCTACAAAAATCTCCTAAAAATAAGTTAGTCATCCGTTAGGAGTTTTCTAACCTCACTTAATCAAGGAAAGCAACACCGATAAACACAATGCAACCACCGAGACAAGCATAAACTAGATTAAATCACAACCGAGTTCATTTTACAAATCTTGCACATAAATTCACCAAGATAGCAATTTTGGCCGAAACTACTAACTAAGCTAACAAATCATGGCAAGAATTCGTAACAACACCATCTAACCCGTTAGAGTCCTTCCGTGAGGGCAAGCTTTCTTGATTAATAATAATTACATTTTATTAAACCACTAACCCGTTAGAGTATCATGGTGCCCACATTTTAACCAAGTTAAGCTAGTTAACTAAATTAAAAGTTTACTAATACATGATTAAATAAGCTTCATTTTTCAACTATCTTACCTAACCAAGCACCAATCATCCAGCACAATTACTTATAATCAAGAAATCAATATCAATAACAAGGTTGCAAACTAATCATCAAAGATAATCATAGAAAACACTTCCAAATTTCATTACAAACATAGATTAACATACTAATGGTTATAATCAAGCAAGGGATTGTTGTGTTTTTGCCCAAAGGCTACAATAATACATAAATATTAATCTAAATGCTTGAAAGATTAACAAAAACATGGAAAGATTAGAAAACCCAACCATAAACAAGCACAAGATTAAGAATCCGGATAGTAAATGAGCAAAACCGGGCAATGTGGCTTGAATCCGAGTGAAAGCAGAAGCCTTCGGAGCCTCAAAATCGCCTGCAAAGCTCTCCAAAATTCCAGAGTTACTAACAGAATGGTTCTGTTCTGTTTTTATGCTTTTTCGCAGTCGCACGGTCGTTCTCCGATCGCACGACCGTGCACTTTAAGCAATTATTGGTGGTGGTCCACCATACTGCGTGACGTCACAGATCGTTGACTGGTCTTCGGACACGCACGGCCGTTCTTCAATTGGAACGGCCGTTCCTTTCCGAGGTCTAGTTGCACGCCTGGTCCTTTGGTCGTTCAGATCCGAGGTCTTGTTGGATCGTCGGATCCGCACGGGGTGCAAGATATGGAACGACCGTGCGTTCCCGGTTTGGCCTTCAATGCCTTGCACGCGGAGTTGCACCATCGTTCACTGCCGGGCCTTTCTTAGTTTGTCGGATATGCACGGTCGTGCATCAGGTCGCACGACCGTTCCAGACGCCCAGGTCAGTTTTGTGACAGAAGTTGCGCAGCTTCGTCGTTTTATCCGGAAAGTCCTCGTTTTCGCTATCATCTTGTCTGGTATGCTGTTTTAGGCCTGTAAACAAAAATGTAGATAATTAAGTATCCGAATGACGGTTTTACGGTCGAAAACGCATAAAATAGGGGTAAAACGGGGGACTAAAATATGTGTAAATTAGCGAATATCAAATCTCCCCACACTTGAACCTTGCTTGTCCTCAAGCAAGCTAAACTAAAAAGTAATAAAAGACAGAAACAAACAAGAACGATAATTTACACGCTATTTTATTGAAAACTACTATAAACAGTTAGCCGGTTTGTCGAAAGACAACATCAAAAGACTCAAACCCAACAAGCATATGCAATTATAATAGCGACAACCAAAAAGCCGTGACTTCACATTTAATTGACTCAACATGTTAATCTTCACACGACTCACAATATTCACACACACTCGGTTTTATTTATGAAAAATACATAAAATGTGTATGTGCAAACACTCAATGCCTCGTCAATGAAAAATGCAATATCATAAGCTTGTCATAAGATCTCGTCTCCACCAAATAACATGAAAATAAGTGTAAATCAAGAGGTCTTTACGGGTTGTAACGTTAGGCTTGGGCGAAGGGTATGGAAGTAGACATATAAAGTGGCGAAAATGGTTAAAACTCGGTAGTAGCGTTTAACTAGCAACAAAGTATACAACTATACATACAAATGTCTTAAAAAGGCGACTATTGCGCAATCGAGCTTATCAACGAAATTTTAACATTTAAGCATTCAAAATTGCTCGATTTTTATCAACTTTGCCCTATTTTAGGTTTTTTTTTTCAGAAAACATACTAATTAAACAATAAACTGAAACAAACGCTAGTTAAACGATTATTTTGCCCGAGTTTCAACACTAAAAAGGGTTTAAAACATAAAAAGGCTAAATTTGGCTAAGTGGGCGATAATGTGGGTAAACAAAGGTAAACGGGAAGGCTCGACAGGGTTAATCCTAAAGGGTAATATAAGGTGAACGGGGAGCACAACTGTAACAACTGCCACTAAAATCAATAATTAGGACAATAATGAGTCAATAAAAAAACCCTAATTGAGACACCCAAGTAATTTTGCACTAACCCTAATATTTTCAGAATAATCAGAATCAGGATTAGGGCCCCTAAAACTCAAAGGGGTTAAACCCTAAATGATAGTTATCTTCGAAAATTCGTTGTCTAAATATAATTTTCGTTGAACGTCGACTCAGCAGACCTATACCCACAGCAAGGCTACCCTAGGCTATGTGGGTTTCCCAGGCGAGTCGCGACAGGGGTCACGACTTCTTCCGCGACACGCGGGGGAGTCCAATTTCACCTATAAATACTAGGCCTTGGAACTTGAAATCTGTCTTTGGAACGACGGAAATTCGAGTTACGTAGACTGAGTTATTACAGAAACAGTCCAACACACACACACTAATCACGAGGTGCTGCCACAATCAGGGTAATAACTCGATCGCTATTACGATTCAACGTCCAATCGATTATAACTATCCAACGATTGTCCGAGTGCTGCTCAAATTGAGCTTGTACTTTGATTATTCGTCGTGATTTCGACTTGAATATTTGAGTGCTGTTCGAATTCGGACTATGCTCTGTTATTCGTTGTGAATCCGATTGAATTATCGAGTATCGCACTGATTAATCGTTGTGAGGGTTTAATCTCGTGAATTGACGTAACTGCTGTATTAGTTACTAACCTGCCTGTGTGTGCATTGTGATTAATTTAGGTTAATCGAGGCTAATCAGTAGGCTTATCTATTGCTCGTTAATCTGCAAAGTGAGTCATTCTTCTTTTAAACTGTTTTCTCACAGTTTGTGAGTAAGTTTACAAAACTCCAAGTTATTTTCAAAGGTTATAATTACAGGGATTAAGTCTATGTAATCACCATATTACAGCCGGTATGTGGGGTTTTGTATACATTACTTATTTCCCGTCACACTTGGACAAACGAGTGGCCAAGGGGTGATCTGACCACAGTCACAGACACCATTGGACAAATGGGCTAGCCAATGGTTGGTCGAGTGACAAATACTGTGGGTAGTTGGTTTGATATCAGAAATATTGTAATTCCCCTTAATACTGTAATTTATAACTAACGGGTCGTTTTAGAAAACAGAATGATTCACTCAGTATTTCCCCGCTGACAAAACCTTTTTCAAACATGTTTCAGGTGATCTGTGTGATCCAGGAAAAGTGCAGTAATGCACTACAAGCTCAGAGAAGTGGCTCAGTGTGAATAAATAAATAAAACATGTTTTGAAAAATAATGATTTCTGGGTGAAATCAACTTATTGTAAATCATGGGAATGTATCCCTAAAACTTTGTATAATATATTAAACGAGCAAATTTTTACGGTGAAAAGATCCTGTAATAAAAGACTTCCGCTGCCGCATAAATCAGATACCACGGGTACCACTGGACTGCTCGCGGCTCCCGATTCCGTCCAGGGTGGGTCGGGGGTCGCGACAGAAGGTGGTATCAGAGCTAATAATTAATAACTACTGAGCCACTGATCGAGCCACTGATTTAAGCCTATTACGGAATTAAGTATTTGACAAAATACTTAATCCTACTAGTTATCATTCTGTGATTATTTGTTGTATTAACTGATTATTTGTTAGTTACAGTATGGGTAAACAAAAGCTGTCTGCTATCTACCACAAATTAGATATTGCATCTTCTTCTAGAAACCCAGTAAACCTAGAAGAAGGAATCTTTGTCCGCAAGGCAAACTATGAGAATCCTCTCTCCCCAGAGAAAAGGGATTCGATACTTAAAAAGAGTCAGGAGAAAAAGAAACCCTGAACCAAGAGAGTTAGGTTTAACCCAGAAGTCCAAGAGTTGGGTAATAGCACACCTTGGGAAGATAAAATAGACAAGGAATGGGCAAATCTCTATATGCTAGCTACTATAGCAGAAAATGCTAACCTCTAAATATCCGATAAGTTGGGTCTAGTAAGAGAAATCACAATCCAGTAAATAAAATAAAATCCTAGTGTGTTTATTTCTGTTGTCCTTTGTATAAATTGGTATGCAATAAAACTTCAGTGTTTGTTTGTTAAACTTTGTTCCAAAGTTTTAACATTGCATTCTTGTATTTTGCATATATGCTATGCAGCATGAATGAGATATCGGAAGCATTTCAGAATCTCAACTTATATCCAGTGCCTATCGAAGTCTCTCACGACTTTACTGGTTACATTGCTGACATAGAAGAACCTGTGGAATTCAAAGCTCCACCGCTGGAAAAAGCCAAACCTAAAAAGAAAAGAAGATACGTAGGGTGGAGGAAAGTACGCCGTAGGAAACCAGCCACTAGGAGACTTCCTAAAATAGAAAATCCTGTGAGCATGAACAAGGGAAAGGAAATAGAAACTGGAGAAAGTTCGAAACCACCAGAAAAGGAAATAGGAATAGATCTTAAGAAAAAGGGAATAGAGATCGGAGAAAGCTCTAAACAGTCTGAGGAAATCACGTTCCAGGACGAAATAGACCGCCTACTAGATAATTGTGATGTTCTAGAGCCTATCAACGATAATCTCTTCTCTTATCCTGCTACAGCCCAATTCCCACTAAACCTAGGACCAGCTATTCCAGACCCACTAGTCCACACCAGACCATTAGGCCAAATGGAGGAATGGTGGACTAATGACTGGCAATTCCAAAATATAGTTAATAGTCCCTATAGTTTTCTCCCACAGTTTGATCCAGAACCTATCCCTAATCCGCCAATGAGCTATGAAAATTTAGCTGAGTTACGTCAGTTTGGTGAAGAACTGATAGGCACCGGGAATAGGATCCGGGAAATGGGGGAGCAGATCTCTTGGAAGTACGACGAGAGGGAGCGTCGTTACTAAAACTGCCAGTGGACCAAAAGATAGGAAGGGCTGGAAAAAGTTTGTCTATATTATAACTAATATAGTAAAACTGATTCTGTAAAATGGGCAATAAAACCTTGTAAAATATGGTGTGTACGGAGGCATATACAATATACAATAACAAAATGAAAGTCGAGAAATCAACAATTTTGGTTATGTTTGTATGTTGTAGTAATTTATGTCTTCATCTGTGCTAAATTGTTATTAATAAGTTAGACACTAATAAATTCCTACTAATTAGCAGATGGAAAACGCTAACAATGAACCAATTAATGAAGTAAATCAATCTGAGCAAGAACCAGAAGATCAATATATCACCCGATAAGATATCGAGCACTTTATCGCCCAAGGAATAGCCCATGCTATTCCAGAAATTGTGGCTGCTGTTCAAAAACCTGCCGAACCACAATTAATTCCTAGTAAACGTATTCCAGAAGATAACGGCAGTAACAGCATAAATGGAGGTGGCAATCATGACAATCATGATCCGCAACAGGCCCCACTTTCTAAGAGAATAAAAGCTGCAACATCCGGTTGCACTTACAAAGAGTTTCTTGCTTGCAAACCCACTGAATTTGCAGGTAACGAAGGGGCAACTGCAACACTACGTAGGTTAGAGAAAACCGAGGCAGTAATTGCAATAAGCAAATGTGACAAAGAGGATCAAGTGATGTATGCATCAAATCTGTTCAAAGAATGAGCACTAGAATGGTGGAACACGGTCCTCCAGGCAAAAGGAAGAAGGATAGCCTATGCCATGAGTTGGGAAGAATTTAAGAATCTTGTAGAAAGAAAATTCTGTCCCGAATATGAAAAAGATCAAATGGCAAACAAATTCCTAAGTCACCGTATGACAGGGGTAGATTGCTGGGGCTATACTTCGACATTCTTTGAATACGCAAGGGTGGTGCCAACACTGGCTTCGCCAGAACCGGTACTCATTTCCCGTTACATCTGGGGGTTAATTAGTGAAATCCGAAACATCGTTAAAGCTGCGAGACCTCGTACCATTGACGATGCGGTAGAATTAGCTAACACCCTAACGGATGAATTGGTACGCACAAGAGAGGAAGATCGTAAGAAGGAAATAGCTCAGAAGATTACCCAAGGATTTCGTATGGGTAATATCAAGAAAAGAGGAACAGAGCAATCCTCATCACCTCCTTTCTGCAGAAATTGCAAAAAGAAGCATTATGGACAATGCAATATAGTTTGCAATTTTTGCAAGGCAAAAGGACATCGTGAGGAAGACTGCAGGAAGAAAACAAGGATTTGTTATAACTGCAGAGAAAGGGGACATTTTCAATCCGAATGTCCTAAGCTAGCTAAACCAATAGATAACAAATCTAAACCCGCTGAAGGAGCAACCAAGAGAAATGCACGTGCATTCCAGCTAACCACTCAAGAGGCCGAACTCATTCCAGATGTGATAGCTGGTACGTTCCTAGTACATGACGTATTTGCAAAAGTATTATTTGACTCTGGTGCGAACCAAAGTTTTATTAATACTTCATTTTGTCAAGCTCTTAAGTTACCGTTAACCACTCTTAGGCAAATTTTCACAGTTGAAACCGCAGAAGGAAATTCTGTGAATATAGATAAAATCTGGCAAGAAGGAAAAATAGAACTATTAGGCCATAAGTTTTCTGCAAATCTGTTACCAATGAATTTAGCCGGATTCGATGTAGTATTAGGAATGGATTGGTTAATAGCCAACCATGCACGAATCTTGTGTGACAAAAATGCAGTAGAAATTCAAACCCCTTCAGGAGAGGTAATTGTAATTACTGGAAATAAACCTCGAAAGCCACTGAAATTTATCTCAGTAATGAAATTGGCAAGCTATTCGAGAAAGCAGGAAATGGTGTATATGATTTCAGTAATCATTAACACTAAAGATAAGGAACTTCAGGATATTCCAATAGTCTCAGAATACCCAGACGTTTTTCCAGAAGAATTACCTGGATTACCACCTGATAGAGAAGTAGAATTTAGAATTCATTTAATTCCAGGTACTGCACCAATAGCCAAAGCACCATATAGATTAGCACCTACCGAAATGCTAGAATTGAAAAAGCAATTAGATGAATTATTAAGCAAAGGATTCATACAACCGAGTTCATCCCCTTGGGGTGCACCAGTACTGTTTATGAAAAAGAAAGATGGATCGATGAGAATATGTATCGATTATAGAGAATTGAATAAGGTTACGATTAAGAATCGATACCCACTACCTAGGATTGATGATCTTTTTGATCAATTGCAAGGAGCTAGGTATTTCTCTAAGATAGATTTAAGATCTGGATATCATCAGTTGAAGATACAAGAAGAAGACATACCTAAAACTGCCTTCAGAACTAGGTATGGTCATTATGAGTTTACAGTCATGCCCTTTGGATTAACGAATGCCCCAGCAGCATTCATGGACATGATGAATCGAATCTGTAAACCATACTTGGATAAATTTGTGATCGTTTTCATCGACGATATACTTATTTACTCCAAAAGCCAAAAAGAACATTGTGAACACTTACACGTTCTCTTAACTTTGTTAAGAAAAGAAAGGCTTTATGCCAAATTTTCGAAGTGTGAATTTTGGCTACAAGAAGTACAATTCTTAGGTCATGTGGTAAATCATGAAGGTATCCATGTAGATCCTGCTAAGATAGAAGTAATCACGAAATGGAAAGTCCCACAAACAGCTATGGAGATAAGAAGTTTTCTAGGCTTAGCTGGATACTATAGACGATTTATCAAAGATTTTTCTAAGATAGCCATACCATTAACTAAGTTAACTTGTAAAGCTGCTAAGTTTGAATGGGGACCTAGACAAGAAGAAGCCTTTAAGATTTTAAAGCATAGATTGACGAATGCACCAATCTTAGCTTTACCCGAAGGAACAGAAGACTTTGAAGTATATTGTGATGCTTCAAAATTAGGCTATGGATGTGTGTTAATGCAACGCAAGAAGGTAATTGCGTATGCTTCTAGACAATTGAAAAAGCACGAAGAAAATTATACGACTCATGATCTAGAACTAGGAGCCATAATTTTTGCCCTTAAGATATGGAGACATGATCTGTATGGAAGTAAGTTTACTGTTTATACAGATCATAAGAGTTTAAGATATATATTCGGGCAAAAAGAATTAAACATGAGGCAAAGAAGATGGATGGAGATGCTAAGCGATTACGACTGTGATATCCAATATCACGAAGGAAAGGCAAATGTAGTTGCAGATGCCTTAAGTCGTAAGTACCATGAGAAACAGAAACGAGTCCGTGCTCTGAGGTTAAATCTACAAGTAGATTTAATGGCACAAATCAAAGAAGTTCAGAAAACAGCAATCAAAGATGATGCTGAAGGAATGAAAGGTTACCTAAAAGAACTAGAACAAAGAAATGATGGAATTTGGAAATTCCATAAGAAACGAATTTGGGTACCTAAGCAAGGAGAGTTAAGAAATAAGATTTTAGAAGAAGCTCGTAAATCTAGGTATACCATGCACCCAGGAAACAATAAAATGTACCAAGATTTAAGGAATAATTTCTGGTGGATAGGAATGAAAAAGGATATAGCCGAATACGTATCCAAGTGTTTAACTTGTTCACAAGTTAAGGCTGAACACCAGAAACCCTCAAGATTACTACAACAGCTAGAAATGCCTGTATGGAAATGGGAACTTATAACAATGGACTTTGTTACAAAGTTACCCAAAACCAAAAGAGGTAATGATGCGATTTGGGTAATCGTAGACCGATTAACCAAGTCAGCTCATTTCCTACCAATGAAAGAAACCTTTAGCATGGAAAGGTTAGCACAATTGTATGTAGATGAAGTAGTATCCCTACATGGAGTCCCGCTCTCCATTGTATCGGATAGAGATAGTCGTTTTACTTCTCATTTCTGGACAAGTTTTCAGAAAGCAATGGGAACTCGACTAAATCTAAGTACTGCTTATCATCCACAAACAGACGGACAGAGTGAAAGAACGATACAAACTTTGGAAGACATGCTCCGAGCATGTGTAATTGACTTTGGTGGTAATTGGGATAGCCATTTGCCATTAATTGAATTCTCCTATAACAATAGTTATCATTCAAGCATCAAAGCTGCACCATTCGAAGCATTGTACGGACGTAAGTGCAGAACTCCAGTATGTTGGGCAGAAATCGGAGAAAGTCAATTATCAGGTCCTGAAATTGTACAAGAAACTACTGACAAGATAACTCAGATTAAGGAAAGATTGAAAACGGCTCGAGATCGTCAGAAGAGCTATGCAGACAATCGTCGTAAGCCTTTAGAATTCCAAGTAGGAGATAAAGTACTTTTAAAAGTATCTCCTTGGAAAGGAGTAGTACGATTCGGTAAGAAAGGAAAGCTGAGTCCTAGATACGTAGGACCATTTCCAATAAGTCAACGAATAGGACCAGTTGCTTATCGTTTACAACTACCAGAAGAATTAGCTGGAGTACATGATGTATTTCATGTATCTAATCTCAAGAAATGTCTATCAGATGAGTCCCTGGTAGTACCTCTTCAAGATGTAGAGGTGAACGAAAAGTTGAAGTTTATAGAGAAACCACTACAGATCGAAGATAGAAAAATCAAGTTTCTCAAACACAAACGACTGGTATTGGTCAAAGTCAAATGGAATTCAAGGAGAGGACCAGAATACACTTGGGAGCTAGAATCAGAAATGAAGCGCAAATATCCTCATTTATTCCAATAAATCTCGAGGACAAGATTTTTCTCAAGGTGGGGAGGATGTAACAACTGCCACTAAAATCAATAATTAGGACAATAATGAGTCAATAAGAAAACCCTAATTGAGACACCCAAGTAATTTTGCACTAACCCTAATATTTTCAGAATAATCAGAATCAGGATTAGGACCCCTAAAACTCAAAGGGGTTAAACCCTAAATGATAGTTATCTTCGAAAATTCGTTGTCTAAATATATTTTTCGTTGAACGTCGACTCAGCAGACCTATACCCACAGCAAGGCTACCCTAGGCTATGTGGGTTTCCCAGGCGAGTCGCGACAGGGGTCACGACTTCTTCCGCGACACGCGGGGGAGTCCAATTTCACCTATAAATACTAGGCCTTGGAACTTGAAATCTGTCTTTGGAACGACGGAAATTCGAGTTACGTAGACTGAGTTATTACAGAAACAGTCCAACACACACACACTAATCACGAGGTGCTGCCACAATCAGGGTAATAACTCGATCGCTATTACGATTCAACGTCCGATCGATTATAACTATCCAACGATTGTCCGAGTGCTGCTCAAATTGGGCTTGTACTTTGATTATTCGTCGTGATTTCGACTTGAATATTTGAGTGCTGTTCGAATTCGAACTATGCTCTGTTATTCGTTGTGAATCCGATTGAATTATCGAGTATCGCACTGATTAATCGTTGTGAGGGTTTAATCTCGTGAATTGACGTAACTGCTGTATTAGTTACTAACCTGCTTGTGTGTGCATTGTGATTAATTTAGGTTAATCGAGGCTAATCAGTAGGCTTATCTATTGCTCGTTAATCTGCAAAGTGAGTCATTCTTCTTTTAAACTGTTTTCTCACAGTTTGTGAGTAAGTTTACAAAACTCCAAGTTATTTTCAAAGGTTATAATTAAAGGGATTAAGTCTATGTAATCACCATATTACAGCCGGTATGTGGGGTTTTGTATACATTACTTATTTCCCGTCACACTTGGACAAACGGGTGGCCAAGGGGTGATCTGACCACAGTCACAGACACCATTGGACAAATGGGCTAGCCAATGGTTGGTCGAGTGACAAATACTGTGGGTAGTTGGTTTGATATCAGAAACATTGTAATTCCCCTTAATACTGTAATTTATAACTAACGGGTCGTTTTAGAAAACAGAATGATTCACTCAGTATTTCCCCGCTGACAAAACCTTTTTCAAACATGTTTCAGGTGATCTGTGTGATCCAGGAAAAGTGCAGTAAAGCACTACAAGCTCAGAGAAGTGGCTCAGTGTGAATAAATAAATAAAACATGTTTTGAAAAATAATGATTTCTGGGTGAAATCAACTTATTGTAAATCATGGGAATTTATCCCTAAAACTTTGTATAATATATTAAACGAGCAAATTTTTACGGTGAAAAGATCCTGTAATAAAAGACTTCCGCTGCCGCATAAATCAGATACCACGGGTACCACTGGACTGCTCGCGGCTCCCGATTCCGTCCAGGGTGGGTCGGGGGTCGCGACAACAACACAAAGAACAAGGTTTACAACAAAGGGGGTAATCTAAGTGCCTCTATCACTTTTACACAAATCCACAAGTTCATGGTCTTAACAAGCATACTACTGACAAATTCTAAATTACAAATAACATCCGGCTCACTCCTATATCGGAAATGAACAAATATATAACAATAGGCTCAAATATGCTCACGTAAAGGATGGAATGGGTAAAAGTGTGAAAACTATCATGTAAGTCTTTCTTTGTTTGTCACGCTTTCCGGTTTCCTTTTTCAAATATATTTTGCTTGTCGAGTTTTTATCAAGTCCGATGCTTTCTAAAACACAATCAACAGATTTATTTACTAAAATATATACAAAATATAGGTATTTTTGAATGATTTTTCTGATTTTCTGATTTTTTATTTTATATTGAGGACAAACAAAGTAAACAAAGTTAACCCCCTCCCCACACTTGAACTTCGCATTGTCCCCAATGCGAAACCAATATATAGAGAAAAAGGATAATAGTACTCCCCTTAAGATGATATCTGATGAAACGAGACTTCCAAAGCTGTGTCTGCCATATGCTCCGGTCCAAGATATGTCGGATCTGCAAGTATGTCACATGTACACCAAAACAGAACAATAACAGAATAACATAAAAACCATAATGTACATAAATACTACCAATCCAAACAAAGACATAACATAAAGTAAAGTGTTTTTTAAAAATAAAATACAATCCGAGGGTGTTTGAAATACTAGGCAAAAAGAACACCCGAAATAACAAGTACTGAAATAATAATAAAAACCACCAACGAACTACACCACCAACTCCTACTCGTCATCACCATCATCGTTTCTCGTGAAGGATGGGCCCGCATCACCATAACCAGGCGGGTTCCACGGTGGGAACTGTGGAGGGTGCTGAAAGTAATCGGGATATGCATGGTGCATCTCTCCGAATAGGTATGAAAATCCGGCACTCACCCCCTGGTATAAGCTCTCCTGGCTATGCCTAAGCTGATCCTGAGTGGCCCTGAGCTGATCCTGACTAGCCCGGATCTGGTCCTGGCTAGTCCTAATCTGGTCGATGTACGTACCATGTTGTTCCTGCGTAACACGCATCTGCTGGAACTGCTGATAAAACTCAGGCCAATCCTGATGCTGGTGGTACTCATGGTGTTGCGGCTCATGTGGCGGTGTCTGGTGTGGTGGTGTGTGCTGCTGAACTGCGTGCTGCTCCTGCATTTCTACATCCTCTTCGTCTGATGGAAGTGGGGGTAACGGGTCCCAGACCTCGTTATTCAGCCCCCTCAACCTATCCCCCCTATCTAACTCTACAATCACCCCCATGGCCTTGAGTGACCTGATGTCGACATGAACCCCCCCGGTTATCAGAGTGAGACCCTGAAGCACCTCCTCAGTCATAACGTGTTCGTTGTACGCTATTTCGGTCACATACTGACCGCCATGTATCTGACTGCTAGGAGTCCTCCCTGAGCACTTGACAAAGTATTCAGCCATTCGCGCAGCAAGGTTGATAGGTACTTGCTCTACCAACGCATATAGAAAGATCAAATCTGGTGTTGGACAGTTACCAAGACTGTCCATGCGACCGCATATTGTATGGCTAAACACATGGTGCATCGCTCGCACCAGAGGGTCTCTAAGTCGCGAGGCCTTTGACATCCTCGGGTTGTAGGGGTCCCCAACAGCATTTGCAGCGCAAAATGCATCCTGTGCTGCATCAGAAGGGAAGGTGAACTGCTTTGTGAAGATATTGGGATCATCCATATCTTCCCTAGTATAAATCCCGAGCCTTCTACCCAAACGACCAACCGACCACCTATGCCATCGACCACATAACCTGAAAGCTATCCGCTCCTTGTGGCGGAATTTGGGTCGTCGAGCAGCAACCGGCTTTTTGTATGCATAAGATGCGAAGAACTCTATGGTCAGTTCCAGGTAAACGGGTCGGTTGCAACCGACCAGATTTGTAAGTGGGCGACTCATCATGTTTTCTAGTCGGTCATACTGATTGAGTTCCTGCATGACCTCCCAATCTAACCATCGGGGGACTCCGAACTACCCCTGTCGTGCCCATAATGCGTCACGTTTCGGAATGCACAAAGCCTCACGCTCATCGTTGGGATCGAATTGAAGGAAAGGATGGTTCATCTGTATGAGAAATGTCATTAGAGAGATAGAAACATAAACATTTTGAATCAAAAACAGCTGAGCAGCCACTTATGAAGAAGCTGTAAATTTGATCTGGACATATGGCACGGTCGTGCGACGAGATGCACGGTCGTGCGTCGCCGATGACATGCACCATCTGCCCAGAGATGTCGGAACTGCACGGCGTGCGACCAACGGCACAACCGTGCAATACCGGACAACAAGCTGACATCGTGAATCATCCGAAATGGCACGACCGTTCCATCCAAGGAACGACCGTGCAACAAGCGACCTGCAGATTTCAAACCCCTGAACTTTGAATAGCCTGATTTTCCCAAAATCAACAACTTTTTTGTACAAACAGGGGTCGGAAACTCAACCGGGTGTTCACGATAAGCAAGATTCAAACAAGGGTTAGGGTTTCGATTTGTTTTTGAAGAGAACCCTAATGAATCCCTTGAAGAATCGGAGGAAATCTACCCTAGAAAGCAAGGAAACAAGAAATCTACAACTAGGAACGTACCGTGCGAAGAAGGGTGTGAGATCGTGCGAAAAATCGTGCGATTTGACGAAGTATCGCTCTGGAACGGCCTGGTGCTGGTAGGGTTTCGCGAATTGTGAATGGGGGCTGCAGATGAGGGTATTTATAGTGCCAAATGACAAAACTGCCCTCAGCTTGACGCACGGTCGTTCGACCTTTGGCACGGTCGTGCGTCATCGACATCATTCAAGCCCATTCATTTGTCTCGGTGATGCACCGAGGGTGCGATCCACCGTGCCAGCAGCTCGGGAACGCACGGTCGTGCGAATCCTGGCACGGTCGTGCATCAGCTGCAGATCAGAATTTTCTGCAGAAGCCATTTCCAGCAACTGTTTTGGCCGTTTTTCGCCATTTTTTCAACACGCCAACTGTTATAACATTATTGCAGCACAGAACCTTCGCTCGGCACGAATAGAAACTGTACAAACTAACGAAAACTACCTAACTAACCTAAATTACGCTAAAACTACGAAAACACAAAAAAGGACAATTTTACCCTTATAGCGCCAAAGACGCTCCTGCTACATTTTTATCGGCGAGTCAGTAGCGTAGACTCATGCTAAATTTTTTTCGACGAGTCGATAGCAAGACTCCAAGCTAAAACTAGAAAAATAAATCCTAAAATGACGATAGTACCCCTAAAGCGCAAAATACGTTCTTGCTGCATTTTTGGTCCACGAGTCAGCAGCGTAGACTCTCTTCTCCCCACACTTATGATGTGTGCGGGGTTTGGAGTTCAATGACCTCCATCACCGACTCTGTCGACCCGGCAACGTATAACTTCAAGCGATGCCCATTTACTTTGAAAATAACGCCGTCCGCGTTCTCTATTGCAACAGTCCCATACGGAAATACCTCTTTAACCGTGTATGGGCCTGTCCAACGTGAATGAAGCTTCCCGGGAAATAAGCGCAACCGTGAGTTGTAAAGAAGAACAAGATCGCCCGCTTGGAATTCTTTGTGGTCCTTCAAGCGTTGTCGCAACTCTTCATAAGCGCGTTGTCGCAACTCTTCCAATTCATGAATCTGGAGAAACCGGGCTTCACCTCCGGCTTTTAGATCCAGATTTGCGGTTTTTAGAGCCCACATCGCTTTATGCTCCAACTCAACCGGTAAATGGCATGCCTTTCCGTACACAAGCCTAAAGGGAGTAGTCCTAATAGGCATCTTGTAAGCCGTATGGAAAGCCCACAACGCTTCATCAAGCTTATGCGACCAATCCTTGCGGTTTGCACCTACCGACCGCTCAAGGATTCTTTTCAGCCCCCGGTTCGTGACTTCCACCTGCCCGCTTGTCTGTGGATGATACGGCGTGGATAGACGGTGATGCACACCGTAACGGGACAAAGCTCTCTCGAGCTGAGTATTGCAAAAATGCGTCCCTCTGTCACTGATAAGCGCTTTCGGAGCGCCGAACCGGGCAAATAAGCTTTTCAAAAATCTCACGACCACCCTGGCATCATTGGTGGGTAAGGCTTTTGCCTCCGCCCACTTCGATACATAGTCAACCGCGACCAGGATGTACTTACTACCTCGTGAGGGGGGAAATGGTCCCATGAAGTCTATCCCCCAGATATCAAAGACTTCACAAACCTGAATCCAGTTCTGAGGCATTTCATCACGTGCCGATATATTTGTCGCCCTCTGGCAAGCATCGCACGCTCTAACCCAACTCTGCGCATCACGAAATATAGTCGGCCAATAAAACCCGGAATCCAACACCTTCTTGGCGGTAAAGTTGGCTCCATGGTGGCCTCCGGTAGGTCCCTCGTGACAATGGCGCAGAATATCGGTCGCCTCCTTCCCTGAAACACATCTCCTAATCACCTGATCAGCACCTACCCGAAACAAGTAAGGGTCATCCCAAATGTAGTGCTTGACATCCGAAAAGAATTTCCTCTTTTGCTGGTGAGTCAACCCTTTAATCAGAATCCCGCAAGCAAGGTAGTTCACAAGGTCAGCGAACCATGGCGACTCATCGCATATCTCAACACTCATCAAAGACTCGTGTGGGAAGTTGTCATTTATGGAATCCCAACGCGCGTCCACGATGTCTCCATGCTCTAACCGAGATAGATGGTCAGCCGCTACATTCAACGCACCCTTTTTATCTTAAATTTCAATATCAAACTCCTGCAGCAAAAAGATCCACCTGATCAGACGCGGTTTGGCGTCCTGTTTGCTGAAGAGATATCGGATGGCAGCGTGATCAGTATATACAACGGTTTTCGAAAGCACCAAGTACGATCTAAATTTGTCAAATGCGAAAACGACCGCCAAGAGCTCTTTTTCTGTCGTGGTATAATGCTCCTGAGCGTCGTGAAGAGGTTTGCTCGCATAATAGATCGGGTGAAAGTGCTTTTCTCTCTTTTAACCAAGAACGGCCCCTATAGCGTAATCACTCGCGTCGCACATAATCTCAAACGGCAGACTCCAGTCGAGTGCAACTAAAATAGGGCCCTCAATTAACTTTTGCTTGAGAAGGTCAAAGGCTCTCAAGCAATCATCTCCAAATATGAACGGAGCGTCTTTCTCCAACAAACGGGTCATGGGTCTGGCGATTTTTGAAAAATCTTTGATGAATCGCCGATAGAACCCGGCATAACCGAGAAAGCTCCGTATAGCTCTAACAGAGGTGGGGGCGGAAGTCGTGAAATAATGTCGACTTTAGCTGGATCGACTTCCATGCCCGCGTGAGAAATTTTGTGTCCCAGAACTATGCCCTCCTTCACCATGAAGTGGCATTTTTCCCAGTTCAGGACCAGATTCGTCTCCTCACACCTCTTCAACATCTTTCTTAAATTCTCCAAGCAGTGATCGAAGGAATCCCCAAATACTGAAAAATCATCCATGAAAACCTCCATGGAATCCTCGATCATGTCATGGAAAATTGCAACCATGCATCTCTATCACACCCCGACCACGTAAAACAACAAAACGTGGCGGAAACGTCGGGGAGTGTTGTAACAGAATCATTGTTTCACAACCATGGATTAAACAAATTTCGTTTTATTGAATTAAATGAGTTACAATGTCTTAACAATAAAGAAACATAACAAAAATTAACTAGTCTTGCATCTTTTAATGTCGGTAAGGTCTCGTCCAATCCTATGTGAGCATGCATCAATATCATCATCAAATATCATCAACTATTGTACCTGAAACACATGTGAAAATACGTCAGCATAAAAATGCCGGCGAGTACATAGGTTTTATGAAAAATAGGATCCATGACTTAGGCTTAAGAAAATGTTTAACCAAAAACTTGTCATGAATCCAGTTTAAGTGTTTGCTTTTATAAAACGTTTGAAAATCGATGATAGATATGTATAGTTAAAAGAATGATGTAAGGTTAAATGAATAACCAAGTAAAAATGAGTTTGTATAAAACAAACTGTTTTGTAAAACAATGTCTTGTGAAAAATATGTTATTTGTGTAAAAATGTATAAATCCAAATGAATGATTTAAATAACGCTACGCCATGTAATATAATACAAGCACTTAATATAGGAAGTACCAGCGGCGTATCCACCATGCTTGTATCACATTACACACGTCTCGTTACTCAAATCACTTACCCACCTAAACCACCAATGTGAATTGCCCATGTCTAAACCGCTGTCAAATGTCAATCAAGTATTGTGTAAACAAAATGTCATGTATGGCAAGTGAAATATGTAACAACCAAACCATAGGTAAGAATGCACAAACAATGTACTAAGTATGCGACGGATGGACATACATAGCATGATACCAAGTATAAGATGTCTTGTAAAACGATGTACTAAGTATGATGAACATACATAGCATGAAATGTTATGTAAAACGATGTACTAAGTATGCACACAATGGGCATACATAGCATGTGATGTAAAATGTACTAAGTATGATGAACATACATAGCATGAAATGTTATGTAAAACGATGTACTAAGTATGCACACAATGGGCATACATAGCAAAAACATAATGAAATCATGTACTAATAGTGTACTAATGAATATAGCAAGTATATGATATAAAAGCATGAAATCATGAAAGTAACAAGTAGGCACATGTGTTTCACCCCAAAATGTTTGAAAAACAGTAAAAGAGGGGTCTATGTACTCACTTGAGGGTGCTTAGAAGTCTTAGGATAACCACCAAGCAAAGCTAGAAGATCACGGAATCAAACGGCACCTATATAGGTATCTACATTAATAAACGGACCTATCGGAGGATCGGGTAGTACAAGGGTTCGTAAACCAAATAAGTATGGGAACTTATGTAATATGGTTTAACAAAGCCTACGTACTAAAACGAAACCTATCCTAAGTGCTTTTGACCCATTACGACCCGTTTAGGTAGCTTACGCCACTTTAACGCGTCGTTTGCGTAAAACGCGTTTGGAATGCCTAATTGTCCTATGACAAGCAAGATATGCCTTAACATGTTTAATATTGTTGTTAAATCAGTTTAGATGTCAGAAATTTCGTTACATAGACTTAAAATGAATTTATGCGTAAAAAGGGCATTTTGGTAATTTACCTAAGGCATATAAACTACCTATCATATAACTAACTAAACGTCGTGACCATAAGGTATAACCTCGGAAGGTTATTCTCTATACAACTATGGTCACCTAATGTGTTTGGTCGGATCCTAAAGATCGACCAATGGGTCGGGTTCATAAGCATAACCGATTGATTAGATCGCTTACCTTTACGACCCTAAACAAGCACAAATCTAAAAGCGACGAGCTAAACATGCTAGAACATGTTTAGTAAAGTTAGAAAACAGGTTTGGTATTAAAACAAACGGTTTTAATACCCTAGAGTAGTTTGGTTACAAAATACGCGAGAAAACGCATTTTGGCCGAAACTACGACTCGTCACTGAGCCTAGATAACGTGGTAATCAGTAGGTATTGTTACTAGGGACTATAACCATCGTGATTACGCTCACGTTATGAAGTTCAAACGAACTTCGCATTGACCATAAACTGGTTAGTGTAGAAAGTCAAACGCAGTTTGACTTTAACGCTAAAACGAATGAAAAACGCGAAAGAATACTTACAGAAGGTCCCCGCAAGATTCGAACCCGATTCACTCTCATGTAGGAAGCATATACTTCCACTTAGAGAGTGTAGAATCAGATTCAAATGTGAGGAAGAATGAAATGGGTGAGGGGTATTTTGTAGATTTCCTTGAACCGTTAAGATCGTTCGTCGAAAAACGTGATTTGATCTAGACCTTACATGTGGGCACATGGTTTTCAAAAACCATGGGAGCCCCTAATGTGAACTATGTTCATTGAATACCATCCCATGGTTTTGCAAAACCATGGGTGAAAACCATTAACACTTCAAAATGGACTAGGTTCATTGAATCTGCAAGAAATTTCAAAAATGGTCCCCACACTTGTAAAACTTGATTTTTTTGGCACTTTTAAACCCCTTTAACCTCATTTCAAGGCTCTAAAATGATACTAAAGTATAGGGAACTTAAAATATGCTCAAAGACATCACGGATGTCGGTTCGTTTGGTCGTACGGTTGCGTTATTCGCTTAATTACGACGGGAGTCGTAACGAACGCAAAAACGACCCAAATTAAGCGACGAATGGAATTTATCATACCAAACACTAAAATAAAATATTTTAATCCTTACATAAACTTTTGGATGTCCAGAAGTATTCAGAACGTAAAATATGCGCGAAAATGCAAACGTATGCACTTTTTGACGCTTTTAGTCCCTAAATGAGCATAAAGTTTATTTTTGCGCACCAAACACCTCAAAGCCTATTTCTAAGCTATGTGAAGGATATTTAGGGCATATTTAACTTATGATCAAGTTCCGGAAGGTTTGTTACAGTACAAATTGACATACTTTCGCAGTTTGTCGAATTTAGTTCCTGTAAGCGAATAAACTAGATTTCGGCATACCAAACCATTCAAAACTTATTTCTAAGTAATGTAAGGGTTATTTTAGGTATGTTAAGCCTATTTCACTGTTCCAGAGTGTTTGTTGCATTAAACTGGCTATATTTACGCATCAGATCGCGTATAACCTTCCAGAAAGCGATTTAAAGCCCGAAATCGAACAAGAATTGATATGTGCAAAAGATACATAGGTTTATACAAATCCCAACTATGAAATATAATATTTCATTGGTTTGGTATTTGTTTGATGGTCGTGTGACACAGGTGTCACAGTCTCCCCTACTTTAGGAAATTTCGTGCCGAAATTTATTCGTAGGAGTCTATTTTGTGACTTTGTGTCAAATAGCCACCAAAGATATGCAAGGCAATATCCTGTCATTTCCTTAACGGAGACTCTTCAGAAATGGAAATGAAGGAAAAATCAGGGATATTCATTTCCCTTCGATGGAAAATTTTCAGAAACGAAAAATGCACAGAATGAGTCATTTTCCTTAATGGGTATCCTTTAGAAACGAAAATGCACGGAATGAGTCATTTTCCTCAATTTCTTCAGAAACGAAAATGAACGGAATGAGTCATTTTCCACAATTTCTTCAGATACGAAAATGAACGGAATGAGTCATTTTCCACAAACGAAAATGAACGGAATGAGTCATTTTCCACAAACGAAAATGAACGGAATGAGTCATTTTCCACTATTTCTCCAGATACGAAAATGAACGGAATGAGTCATTTTCCACAATTTCTCCAGATACGAAAATGAACGGAATGAGTCATTTTCCACAAACGAAAATGAACGGAATAAGTCATTTTCCACAATTTCTTCAGATACGAAAATGAACGGAATGAGTCATTTTCCACAATTTCTTCAGAAACGAAAATGAACGGAATAAGTCATTTTCCACAATTTCTTCAGATACGAAAATGAACGGAATGAGTCATTTTCCACAAACGAAAATGAACAGAATGAGTCATTTTCCACAAACGAAAATGAACGGAATGAGTCATTTTCCACAATTTCTCCATATACGAAAATGAACAGGGTTAACTCTAGATACACGACAAAACTTGCTGTGGTTTCTGTGCACTAAATTCCATAATTATGTATGCATCCATAATTACATAATTCCTTGCACAGTCCGCACAGTTTTTTTTGTAATGTTTTGGGGAAAAATATCAAACTTGTGATGAGGGTGACTAGACTACCATAGGGTCCTTTTAATTAGATCAATAAATGATCTCTTTAATTAGACCACCTATGGAGTCCTTTCAGCTATATCATCACATGATATTCCTAACTAGATTTTTGGATCAATTTGTTTAACTAGACCACTCAAGGGGTCTAATTATGGAATAGTACAATATAATTCAAGGGTCCTTACTATCACGTAAAAGCCCATTGAGGATTTAATATAGTACCTTTGGATATCCTACTATGAATCCCTTATACGAAGATATAGAAGATTCTACGAGGATTTGGATAAAAATTGAATCACAAAAACATAAAAGGGAACACATAAGCACATAATCACATAGTTGTTTAACTTGGTTATTAATTTGTTATCTTTGGACGCGGATACTTAAAGCACACCAGGAATCCAATCCGTGGATTTCATTTGGCACTTTAATCACTTTCAAGAATCTATCTATAAAGATAGAATGATCTACCAAATATTCGATTTCGTTTTCAAGAAAACGCAATAGATCATAAGATGGAAGGATTTTGGGGGTAGTATGTTTTTCAAGGAATACGGCTCCTTGATTGTCGGTATTGAAGGGGATACATTGTTTATACATGCCATCACATTTGCACATTGCAATGTAAAATAAAAAGATTTATTTATAAATAATGATAACAACTGTTTCATGGACCTTGACAACAAAAGAAAATAATACACAAGACATGATTATTTCTAAAGGGTGTTGTCTTCTAGTCGGTCAGATGCTCATCACTGTGTTGGATTAGCATTAGCAAGCTTTGGGCAATTTCTTCTGAAATGACCCACCTCGCCACAATTGTAGCAAGGACCTGGTGGAAAGCGAGCTTGAGCAGGATTGTTGCTAGCTTGATTTGGTGCAACTGCAGCTCGGCAAACCTTTGCGGTGTGACCTTTAAGTCCACAAATTTGGCATTCGCGGCACTTCACCCTAGCATGATGACGAAGGTTACATTGGTTGCACAAGGGTGAATTTCCATTGTATGGCTTCCTAGCAGGGGGTTGAGCTGGTTGGTTGGGGACGACTTGATCATTGTGAGTAACCATGGCGAAGTTCTGAGAAGCCTTTTGCTTCTTTGACTTCTTAGGGGATCCAGTCTGTTCATCTATGGTCTTTGATTCCTCGATTGGTTTCGATTCCTCGACCGGTTTCTTGTCACCCTTTCGGAAAAGCTTACGTTTCCTGATCTGAGATTCGGTTAGGGTAGCAGATAATTCAATGGCCTGTCTAACTGTGGTAGGATTACTACCAGTAACAATGTCCTGAACTGAGTCAGGGAGACCATCAATGTATTTCTCGATCGCCTTATCCAAAGGCGTAACCATGGAAGGACACAACAGGCTCAGCTCCTCATATCGATCGGTGTAGGCTCGATGTTCACCGCTGTCTTGCTTAAGATCGTCGAATTCTCTTTCCAAGGCCCTGATCTCATGACGAGGACAGAATTCCTTCATCATCAGGGCTCGAAGCTCTTCCCACGTTTGAGCCAGTGCCACTTCGGCACCCCTATCTCTCATCACACCGTTCCACCATGTCAAAGCCCTTTTCTCAAAGACACTGGATGCGAAATCTACCTTTCGCTCGTTTGGGCATTGAACATGTCTGAAGGTGCTCTCTAGACTTTCGAACCATTGCAGAAGTGCAGTCGCTCCTTGAGTTCCAGAAAACTTTGATGGCTTAGCTGAGTTGAACGTCTTGAAGTTGCAAGGGGCATTATTGTTGTTGAGAGCTTGGTTGCATTGAGCAACGATGTTCGGGATTGCAGCAGTCATTTGCTGCGTAATGATAGCTGCCAGTTCTTCATTAGGTATCTGATTGTCGCGTCATGGAGGCATTCTAAAAGGGAAACAAGAGAGAGAAACAAGTGAAATGGCTTTGGGTAAGAATAGGAAATTACCGACCAAAAGCATGGGTGATGGTCATTTGTTTGAACCACGAAGCAAACAAACGACACACAAAGGCTGAATCAAAGTAAATAGGTCCCCATAATGTATCGCGAAGACATGCTCGCCTATAAGTGGACACTCACCCCAAGAGTTCCCAGGTAAGAGTGACTGGTCCGATACTGCGGATTTGTACGAACACTCTAGCCTTAGACAGAAAACTCAGGGTACAGGCACCCACTCTTCCAGTTTGCACGTGTTCACATTATTTAGACCCAAACTTTGACGAGTTTGAAAACTCAAAAGGCACTAAGCCAAATATGAGTCAAACTGGAAGGGTTCAAAACCTTATAATAAATCATCCTAGAACAGATGATTAGTTTTCAAGGCAGATCAAATTTATGTTCTTATTGTGGTTGCCACTTAAGGATAAGTGATGGTATTGTTTTATGACTAAACGCAAGTAAACTCGCGTTAGGGTCCTAGGAAGGTTATAGTCTAGGTCGAAGCATTACTAATAACCTAATTCTCTATAACCATTGGCTCTGATACCAACTTTTCTGTCACACCCCGACCACGTAAAACAACAAAACGTGGCGGAAACGTCGGGGAGTGTTGTAACAGAATCATTGTTTCACAACCATGGATTAAACAAATTTCGTTTTATTGAATTAAATGAGTTACAATGTCTTAACAATAAAGAAACATAACAAAAATTAACTAGTCTTGCATCTTTTAATGTCACTAAGGTCTCGTCCAATCCTATGTGAGCATGCATCAATATCATCATCAAATATCATCAACTATTGTACCTGAAACACATGTGATAATACGTCAGCATAAAAATGCCAGCGAGTACATAGGTTTTATGAAAAATAGGATCCATGACTTAGGTTTAAGAAAATGTTTAACCAAAAACTTGTCATGAATCCAGTTTAAGTGTTTGCTTTTATAAAACGTTTGAAAATCGATGATAGATATGCATAGTTAAAAGAATGATGTAAGGTTAAATGAATAACCAAGTAAAAATGAGTTTGTATAAAACAAACTGTTTTGTAAAACAATGTCTTGTGAAAAATATGTTATTTGTGTAAAAATGTATAAATCCAAATGAATAATTTAAATAACGCTACGCCATGTAATATAATACAAGCACTTATATATAGGAAGTACCAGCGGCGTATCCACCATGCTTGTATCACATTACACACGTCTCGTTAATCAAATCACTTACCCACATAAACCACCAATGTAAATTGCCCATGTCTAAACCGCTGTCAAATGTCAATCAAGTATTGTATAAACAAAATGTCATGTATGGCAAGTGAAATATGTAACAACCAAACCATAGGTAAGAATGCACAAACAATGTACTAAGTATGCGACGGATGGACATACATAGCATGATACCAAGTATAAGATGTCTTGTAAAACGATGTACTAAGTATGATGAACATACATAGCATGAAATGTTATGTAAAACGATGTACTAAGTATGCACACAATGGGCATACATAGCATGTGATGTAAAATGTACTAAGTATGATGAACATACATAGCATGAAATGTTATGTAAAACGATGTACTAAGTATGCACACAATGGGCATACATAGCAAAAACATAATGAAATCATGTACTAATAGTGTACTAATGAATATAGCAAGTATATGATATAAAAGCATGAAATCATGAAAGTAACAAGTAGGCACATGTGTTTCACCCCAAAATGTTTGAAAAACAGTAAAAGAGGGGTCTATGTACTCACTTGAGGGTGCTTAGAAGTCTTAGGATAACCACCAAGCAAAGCTAGAAGATCACGGAATCAAACGGCACCTATATAGGTATCTACATTAATAAACGGACCTATCGGAGGATCGGGTAGTACAAGGGTTCGTAAACCAAATAAGTATGGGAACTTATGTAATATGGTTTAACAAAGCCTACGTACTAAAACGAAACCTATCCTAAGTGCTTTTGACCCATTACGACCCGTTTAGGTAGCTTACGCCACTTTAACGCGTCGTTTGCGTAAAACGCGTTTGGAATGCCTAATTGTCCTATGACAAGCAAGATATGCCTTAACATGTTTAATATTGTTGTTAAATCAGTTTAGATGTCAAAAATTTCGTTACATAGACTTAAAATGAATTTATGCGTAAAAAGGGCATTTTGGTAATTTACCTAAGGCATATAAACTACCTATCATATAACTAACTAAACGTCGTGACCATAAGGTATAACCTCGGAAGGTTATTCTCTATACAACTATGGTCACCTAATGTGTTTGGTCGGATCCTAAAGATCGACCAATGGGTCGGGTTCGTAAGCATAAGCGATTGATTAGATCGCTTACCTTTACGACCCTAAACAAGCACAAATCTAAAAGCGACGAGCTAAACATGCTAGAACATGTTTAGTAAAGTTAGAAAACAGGTTTGGTATTAAAACAAACGGTTTTAATACCCTAGAGTAGTTTGGTTACAAAATACGCGAGAAAACGCATTTTGGCCGAAACTACGACTCGTCACTGAGCCTAGATAACGTGGTAATCAGTAGGTATAGTTACTAGGGACTATAACCATCGTGATTACGCTCACGTTATGAAGTTCAAACGAACTTCGCATTGACCATAAACTGGTTAGTGTAGAAAGTCAAACGCAGTTTGACTTTAACGCTAAAACGAATGAAAAACGCGAAAGAATACTTACAGGAGGTCCCCGCAAGATTCGAACCCGATTCACTCTCAGGTAGGAAGCATATACTTCCACTTAGAGAGTGTAGAATCAGATTCAAATGTGAGGAAGAATGAAATGGGTGAGGGGTATTTATAGATTTCCTTGAACCGTTAAGATCGTTCGTCGAAAAACGTGATTTGATCTAGACCTTACATGTGGGCACATGGTTTTCAAAAACCATGGGAGCCCCTAATGTGGACTATGTTCATTGAATACCATCCCATGGTTTTGCAAAACCAGGGGTGAAAACCATTAACACTTCAAAATGGACTAGGTTCATTGAATCTGCCAGAAATTTCAAAAATGGTCCCCACACTTGTAAAACTTGATTTTTTTTGGCACTTTTAAACCCCTTTAACCTCATTTCAAGGCTCTAAAATGATACTAAAGTATAGGGAACTTAAAATATGCTCAAAGACATCACGGATGTCGGTTCGTTTGGTCGTACGGTTGCGTTATTCGCTTAATTACGACGGGAGTCGTAACGAACGCAAAAACGATCCAAATTAAGCGACGAATGGAATTTATCATACCAAACACTAAAATAAAATATTTTAATGCTTACATAAATTTTTGGATGTCCGGAAGTATTCAGAACGTAAAATATGCGCGAAAATGCAAACTTATGCACTTTTTGACGCATTTAGTCCCTGAATGAGCATAAAGTTTATTTTTGCGCACCAAACACCTCAAAGCCTATTTCTAAGCTATGTGAAGGATATTTAGGGCATATTTAACTTATGATCAAGTTCCGGAAGGTCTGTTACAGTACAAATTGACATACTTTCGCAGTTTGTCGAATTTAGTTCCTGTAAGCGAATAAACTTGATTTCGGCATGCCAAACCATTCAAAACTTATTTCTAAGTTATGTAAGGGTTATTTAAGGTATGTTAAGCCTATTTCACTGTTCCGGAGTGTTTGTTGCATTAAACTGGTTATATTTACGCATCAGATCGCGTATAACCTTCCAGAAAGCGATTTAAAGCCCGAAATCGAACAAGAATTGATATGTGCAAAAGATACACATGTTTATACAAATCCCAACTATGAAATAAAATATTTCATTGGTTTGGTATTTGTTTGATGGTCGTGGTGACACAGGTGTCACAATCTCTGGAAGGTCGCTGGTGCATTACACAACCCGAAAGGCATCCGCCGGTAGGCGAACGTGCCGAAGGGGCAGGTAAAGGTAGTCTTCTCCTGATCCTCAGGAGCGATAGGGATCTGAAAGTACCCAGAGAACCCGTCCAGGAAACAGTAATACAACTTCCCCGACAGACGTTCCAACATCTGGTCGATGAATGGAAGCGGGAAGTGATCCTTGCGAGTAGCATCGTTGAGTTTGCGGTAGTGAATGCAAACTCGCCACCCAGTGACTGTACGGGTAGGAATTAGTTCATTCCTATCATTCGAGACTACAGTCATACCACCTTCCTTAGGTACGACCTGCACTGGACTCACCCACACAGAGTCCGAAATAGGATAAATCATGCCGGCATCCAACAAGTTAATCACCTCCTTCTTCACCACGTCCTGCATATTTGGATTTAAACGCCTCTGATGCTGTGCACATGGTTTGTACTCGTCTTCCATCAGAATCTTGTGAGTACAAAAAGAAGGATTGATGCCCTTGATATCCATGATTTTCCATGCAATGGCTCTCTTATGAAGTCTCAGAACCTCGAGAAGCTGATTTTTCTCATCCTTTTCCAATGATGCCGAAATTATGACCGGTAAGCGACGCTCCTCGTCAAGAAATGCATACTCGAGATGTGGCGGGAGTTCTTTCAACTCCAAAGGCGTCGGATCTTCAACCGAAGGCTTTGCTTCCTCCTCTTTTACATGGCCAATTTCTAGAAACCTCTCCGGACTCTGGGAACCATCGTCACCAATCTGATAGACTGGCTGCTCGAAATCGTGGCCCTCCTGCGTAATGCCAATCAGGTCCCCACACGACAAACGTGTGTCCGAATCAATCTCGTCAATAGTGCCTTGAAAATGAGAGCACACACATGCGTCGACAATGTCGACATAGTAAAGCATGTCATCGTGACTTTGCGGATGCTGCATTGATCTTTTAATATCAAATGTCACGTGCTCGTCATTTACTCGGAGCGTGATTTGGCCAGCTGCCACATCAACAATCGTCCTCGCTGTGTTGAGGAACGGGCGTCCAAGTATTAAAGGCACTCTTGAATCTTCGTCCATGTCAAGGATAACAAAATCCACTGGGAAAACAAATTTATCGATTTTTACTAGCATGTTTTCCACAAATCCACGCGGATACTTTATTGAGCGATCTGCCAACCAAATGCTCATCCTAGTGGGTGACGGCTCACCCAGATCCAGCTTTGTAAAAACCTTATACGGCATAAGGTTGATACTCGCTCCCAAGTCAGCCAATGCGTGGCTAACAGACATGTTTCTAATCAAACACGGGAGCGTAAAGCTACCAGGATCTCCCATTTTCGTGGGCAGACGGTTTTGCAGAACGGCGGAACACGTTTCATTCATCACCACACATGATATATCCTCGAGCTTTTGTTTATTCGAGAGGATATCCTTTAGGAATTTCGCATACTTTGGCATCTGGGCCAAGGCTTCAACAAACGGTATATTGATGTGTAGTTGCTTAAACAACTCAAGGAACTTACCGTATTGCTCTTCGTTCTTCTGTTTCTTCAGCCTGCCTGGATAAGGTACTGGTGGAGTGTAATCTTTGACCGGCTCCTGGACTTGTGTTGTACTTGCTGGGCGTAGCCTGGCTTGCACCTCGTCCGGTGTGTCAGTCGGGACCGCTTCAGTGATCAGTGCTGAGTCCGATATGACGGGTCCGGTAGTTTTTCCACTCCTGGTCATGATTGCATTCACATGCCCGCCCGGGTTTGGTTCTGTATTACCCGGAAGACCGCCTGGGGGCCTTTTGGACATCATCTGTGCCAGCTGACCAACCTGATTCTCGATATTCTGAATCGAGGCTTTCTGACTCCTCATTTCTCCCTCGTTAGCTAGAAAACGATCTTCGCTTTGTTGGTACCGTTTTTCAGAGCTAGAGAGAAGCTGAGCCATCATATCCTCCAGCTTGGAACTAGACTGAGGGGCCTGCTGCTGGGAGCTACTCCCAGTGCCCTGATTCTGGTACGAATATAGACGCTGCTGGTAGGGTTGGTTGTACTGCTGGTACTGCTGACCCTGCTGAGGCGCTGGAGCACACTGAGTGAACCCCAATGTGTTCTGATTTCCTGTGTTCGCTCGCCACCCAAAATTTGGGTGATTTCTCCAACCGGGATTATAGGTGTTGTTGTACGGGTTGTTCTGCGGCCTTACCTGATTACTCATGAAATCTACTTCTTCGTGGCCCTCATATACGACTCCCTGAAAACATGCCCCAGGCTCGTGTGACACTCCGCACTGGTCACATCCCGAGCCAGCATGCGCAATCATATGGGACCTGTCGAATCTCGATGCAAGAGCCGAGATTTGTGCAGTAATGGCCGTGTAGTCGTCTACAGCATGAACTCCTGAGCGAGATGATGATGATGATGCCCGACCTCTATCTCCATCCCGACGCGAGCTGGATTTCAACGCAGCTTTTTCTATAATATCATACGCTTCAGTCGGCGTCTTAGTTCCAAGATCGCCTCCCGCGTTCACGTCTAATCGCTCCTGCGTATTATAGCTCAGCCCCTGATAGAACGTCAAAACCAGTTGTCACTTGGAGAAGCCATGATGTGGCACATCAATCAACAAATCCTTGAATCTCTCCCAAGCCGCATGCAAAGACTCGCCCTCGTCCTGGCGAAAGGAAACAATCCGGTTCCGTAGCTTGTTCGTTTTCTCAGGTGGGAAATATTTCTGCATAAACTGCTCCGCCAACTGATTCCAGGTCCTGATGGACCCGGCAGGAAGTGACATAAGCCAAGCTCTAGCTTTGTCACGTAATGAAAACGGAAACAACCTCAACCGAATCGCATCCTCCGAAACACCTGTAATCCTAAATGTCGAACAAATAGCAAGAAAAGCAGCGATATGCCTCCCGGGATCTCATGCCACGTCCGTCAAACTGTACTGAATTCTGCACCATGTTAATAATACTAGATCTAATTTCAAAAGTAGGTGCATCTACAGTGGGCTGAAGGATACTCGGCTCCAGGCCTGCCCTTCCGGGCTGATTTGTTTCATTCAGCGGTCGGTCGTCATCCGCCATGACGACTCTCTCCTCGTCCCCTGAGCTTTCGTCTTCAGAGATAATCACCGGCTCGTCGATTGCATTTTCTATGTGTTGTGCAATGATAAGTGACCTTTCGCGCAGCCTCTTACTTCTTCTAAGATTATGCGCTGGTTCGTCAGTAGGCTCAGCAATAGCGGGCGCGGGAGTTGAGGACATCAACCTGCAAACGAAAAACTGACACAATGAATAGTTTATTAATATAATATGGTTTTTTTTTTTTTTTTTTTTGCTGAATAGAAACAGAATATGTATAAAAATGGGCTGAAAATTTTATAAAAATCCGAAAATGGGCCGAAATTTTTATAAAAATTAAAGCAATGAAAACAATCGATTCGGCTAGTTTAAAAACGATTTTTTAAGAGCCGAAAATTCAACGAATAAATGAATAAATAAATCCGGATTAGAACAAATAAATAGAATAAAAATTTACAAGTGTACAAAAGAATCACAAAAATGAATAAATTGAATTAAAAGCAAGAATTATTAACAAATAAATCAACAAATAAACAATCACGAAAATATACACAAATATTAACAAGTATATACACCGATAACACAATGACTCGGGTCGTTCCTAAAACTCGCCATTCCCCGGCAACGGCGCCAAAAACTTGACGTGTGCGACTACACATATTTTTACAATGAAATTACACACGAATTGGTTTTAAATTTATAAAAGTGATTATTACTTTTACATCAAAACACACACGAAAGGGCAAGTGTACCCCGTCATATATGTAGTAAAGTATCTGTAAGAACCAAGTATCGATCCACGGAAATGGGCGGAGAAATAATACTAGACCTTTGTCACTAAGTTACCGGTAAAAACATAAGTTGTCTTTGGTTTTAAATTAAACTAAAGTAAGCATAAATAAAAACTTATAAAACATAGTAGATTATATATAAATAGCCTTGCTTAATACACAACCACAGCATGTCAATTAAGTCAGTTTTGGCACTAGAAGTATTCGGTCAATTTTCCATTTCGAGACAATTAGTATCCCTTTCGGGAATCCTAACATGACAATCATTCGGAAAGTTAAAACGATAAACACACTTTAACCACCTAAAATTGTTCTTTAACGTGCAATTGATAAATGTCTACAAAAATCTCCTAAAAATAAGTTAGTCATCCGTTAGGAGTTTTCTAACCTCACTTAATCAAGGAAAGCAACACCGATAAACACAATGCAACCACCGAGACAAGCATAAACTAGATTAAATCACAACCGAGTTCATTTTACAAATCTTGCACATAAATTCACCAAGATAGCAATTTTGGCCGAAACTACTAACTAAGCTAACAAATCATGGCAAGAATTCGTAACAACACCATCTAACCCGTTAGAGTCCTTCCGTGAGGGCAAGCTTTCTTGATTAATAATAATTACATTTTATTAAACCACTAACCCGTTAGAGTATCATGGTGCCCACATTTTAACCAAGTTAAGCTAGTTAACTAAATTAAAAGTTTACTAATACATGATTAAATAAGCTTCATTTTTCAACTATCTTACCTAACCAAGCACCAATCATCCAGCACAATTACTTATAATCAAGAAATCAATATCAATAACAAGGTTGCAAACTAATCATCAAAGATAATCATAGAAAACACTTCCAAATTTCATTACAAACATAGATTAACATACTAATGGTTATAATCAAGCAAGGGATTGTTGTGTTTTTGCCCAAAGGCTACAATAATACATAAATATTAATCTAAATGCTTGAAAGATTAACAAAAACATGGAAAGATTAGAAAACCCAACCATAAACAAGCACAAGATTAAGAATCCGGATAGTAAATGAGCAAAACCGGGCAATGTGGCTTGAATCCGAGTGAAAGCAGAAGCCTTCGGAGCCTCAAAATCGCCTGCAAAGCTCTCCAAAATTCCAGAGTTACTAACAGAATGGTTCTGTTCTGTTTTTATGCTTTTTCGCAGTCGCACGGTCGTTCTCCGATCGCACGACCGTGCACTTTAAGCAATTATTGGTGGTGGTCCACCATACTGCGTGACGTCACAGATCGTTGACTGGTCTTCGGACACGCACGGCCGTTCTTCAATTGGCACGGCCGTTCCTTTCCGAGGTCTAGTTGCACGCCTGGTCCTTTGGTCGTTCAGTTCCGAGGTCTTGTTGGATCGTCGGATCCGCACGGGGTGCAAGATATGGAACGACCGTGCGTTCCCGGGTTGGCCTTCAATGCCTTGCACGCGAAGTTGCACCATCGTTCACTGCCGGGCCTTTCTTAGTTTGTCGGATATGCACGGTCGTGCATCAGGTCGCACGACCGTTCCAGACGCCCTGGTCAGTTTTGTGACAGAAGTTGCGCAGCTTCGTCGTTTTATCCGGAAAGTCCTCGTTTTCGCTATCATCTTGTCTGGTATGTTGTTTTAGGCCTGTAAACAAAAATGTAGATAATTAAGTATCCGAATGATGGTTTTACGGCCGAAAATGCATAAAATAGGGGTAAAACGGGGCACTAAAATATGTGTAAATTAGCGAATATCACTTATCGAAGCACACAACTTCAGCATGGTTTTCGTGAAGAAAGTCCATGCCTACTATGATGTCAAAACTTTTGAGCTGCATCGGAATGAGGTCGATTGGGAAGATGTGATTCTTGAGCTCGAGAGTACAATCATGAAGAACAGAATTAACGGCGATAGTTCTTCCAGTAGCGACTTCAACTTCGAATGACGAAGGGAGATAAGAACGCTTACGACTAAGGAGCTTCTCGAATTCAAACGACACAAAGCAGTTATCGGCTCCAGTATCAAACAAACACGATGCATAAATACCATTCACAAGGAACGTACCATTAACCACGTTGTTGTCAGCCTGGGCTTGGCGAGCATTGATGTTGAAGGTTCTGGCGCGTGCTGCTTATTGCTGCTGCTGGGGCTGCTGCTGCTGGGGTTCTTGCTTCACAACCTTGTTCGGGCACATGTTTGCAAAGTGGTTAGGGTCACCACATGCAAAGCAGACTCGAGCATTGATCGCGGGTGCCTGAGCTGCGTGTTGGCCTTGCGGGGCTGGGAGTAGAGCTTGATGAGCGGCGGCAGGAGCTGCAGTGTTACGGGGACCATAGAGACAATTTGCAGTGAAATGGCCGTACAAATTGCAATTAGCGCAGAAACGACAGGCGAGACCCACCGGATGATGAAATGAGCATGTCGGGCAGAGCGGGTGGGGACCTGTGTAAGCACGCTTTGCTGGCGGCGCTTGAGTAGCTGGTGCAGGTCGATGATGAGACTGCTGCTGAGCCGGTACGGCTTGCAGAGGAGCAACAGTGGTAGTGACAGCACAGTTCTTGTTGCTGGAGCTGTTGTTGTTGTGCTTCTTCTTGCGGCGTGACGACTTAGAAGGTTGAGAAGTGGCGGTTTCGGCGGTCGATGCAGTGGTGGCTTGATGTAGAGACTTGGAGGGCTTATCCCAGAAACCAGCTTTTACTCGTTTGTTGTTGTAAGTAGGTCTCTTCAATTGATGACGTCTTCGCGGCGTGAACAAAATCGGCAACACAATCGGGTAGGGTTCGAATGTACTTCTTGATGGCCATGTCTGACGTCTTGACTTGATCGGGACAGATGATGCTGAGCTGTTTAAAGCGTGCAGTCAAGGCAGCGTTATCTCCATCCTTCTGCTTAATGTTCCAAAACTCGTCCTCCAGCTTTTGGCGTTCATGGGGAGGGCAGAATTCGTCCATCATGATGGCTTTCAGCTCTTTCCATGTCAGCTCATAAGCTGCATCATTCCCGCGTTTGTTTCGTTCGGCCATCCACCAGTCTAGAGCTCGGGACTGGAAGACGCCGGTTGCGTTTAGGGTACGGAGATTTTCTGGACAGCCGCTTTGGCGCAGAGTGACTTCGATGGAATCAAACCATTGAAACATAGCTGTTGGGCCATCTTCTCCGGTGAATTCCTTTGGTCCGCATGCCTTGAACTATTTAAAGCTGAAAACAGTCTTGGTAGCGTCTTTGGGAGCTTCAGTTCTCGACTCCTCGGAAGATTTGCTGACGTTTTCATAGACATCGCTCACAACTTTTGCTAATTGCTTGGCGATGATAGCAGCAAGACATTTGTCTCTCTCTTTTTGGCTGGTAAGTGGGGTTCGGTGTCCGGATGACGACATGGTCTGCAACAGACATCGTCGTAGGTCTCAGACACATCAAAATCGAATCTCACCTCACACGTCTACTACTTACTAAAGCTCAGGAACACTTTGAAACACGTATCGCATAAACACATAAGCACATAATCACAGATTCACATAGTCACAGAGGCACATAAGCACATAGGGCACAGAAGCACAGAAACACAGAAAACACATACGTATTTAATCACAGAGGCAGTCAGAATACAGAAACCTATCATTCAAGTTCGCGTGTCGTTCGTATATATATATCAGTTGTGTATAGCATATCGAGTAGCATAATCGTGTGAGTATAGTATAAGCGTATATCGTAGCGTAATATCGTCTAGATTTGCAGCGACTTGTTATCGTTTTGAGGAAGAAGAGCAATGCGAGTCATGTGTGTCGATCGAAATGATAGCAAAATCGAATAATTCTTCAAAAATTTAAACACATAAACAGATAAATATACGCAAAACACATAAAATCGACGAATTATCAGAGTCGGCAGTTGCGGGCTCAGAATCGAAACACATAAAAATCGAGAAGTAGACTGTTTGCGGCTATTAGACATCGACTACCCACGGTGATTCGACTATTCTCAATAGACTTGTCGTCACATTTCGACTTTCGAGATCGTGTTTCTGCCTCGATTCTTGGGCATTCAGCACATATTCCCTAGGTCATACTCGTGAGTTCAGGTCGTTGGAGTCCGTCGAGGCTTTGGTAAGATAGATAAAAGTCGGAACAAGTTGTCAAGGTTAGGGTTTCACCCCTGGCTTAGCAACTTCTTCCTTGTTTTAGTGAATTTGAGGAGATTATTCATCAAAATATGGATTTCACTCCTGATTTGGTATAATTCTCCTCGTTAAACAAGCATTCGTTATTGAAAATAGGGAAGAAATCATTGATAAAACAACATTGACCTAGCAACTTAGTCGAGAGTTTGCGGTTTTCACACCTAATCCCCACTGTGTCACTTGTCGTTGTCTGAAAATTCGAGTGCGGTGACGATGAGAATTAGCAGGATATATAGCACACAAGCTTGGTCTGTTGGTTCCTAACTATAGTCTAGGTCTCTAAGACTTCGACCCGGACTAGGTCGAGTCTAGCCTAATTCCCTATAGTTATGGCTCTAATACCAATCTGTCACACCCCAACCGATGGCGGAATCATCGGGGCATGGCACTGAGCGAAACAGATTTGTCCAGAAGTTTCCATAACGACTATCATTACCATTCAATTTATATAATACGTCCCATACCGTACCTCAAATGGCAAACAAATTATTACAAATAACATCTAGTCAAATATTCTGTTCCGACAACTCAGATTTAAATATAAAAATTGTTCAAATGCTTCTAGAGACTCGATCTGCAAGATCTACAGACAACTATGCTCTAGACGCTTATTCTAAGCTCGCCTTCCTAGCAGATAAGCATCCTAATTGCCTGTCACATACGTTAAAATAAAGTCAATACATATAATGTAAAGGTGAGCATACAAGTTTGATAATAGCATAGTAGAATTCGAAATAGTTTACACATAACCAGCACATACACAGAGGAAAACGAAGCATGTTAATTATCGACATGGATCTATCGATACCAATGACTGCGGGTTGACTGCCCAAGGCAGTTCTCAATACATGATTACCACCATAATCCATGCAAGTAATTGTCCTTAACAACCCCCGTGTGAACGGGTGCTGAGTCCAAACTATAGTACTATCGTCGTTAAGGCAGGTAGACAGCATTCCACGTGTAAACATAACAACAAGCATTCATTTAGTCATGTAATACATGCGGTAACGGTTAGCGTTTGAAATAATTGAGTAGTGTGTTCGATTGTGATTTAGAATAAGTAACGTATGTAACACCCAAAAGTGCTAAAGTAAAAAGGGTTCGAGTATACTCACAGTGATTGATGGATTGAAGGGAGCACTTGAGAGTAGGGTTAGCCTGAATAGTTCGATAGCATAACGATAAGCAACACGTAAAACGTAAACAAGTGTTAGAGGGTCGGACAGTCTGGTCGATCGGACGGTAGGTCCGATCGGACGGATTGATCGTTCGGTTAACCAGTCTGTTCGGACAGTCTGTCCGGTCGGTCGGTAGGCCGATCGGATGGACTGTTCGAGTGGATTGTTTCTTCCTTTGAGAAGGATGTGTTTGTGTTTGATGGTTTGACTTTTGAAGTTTTCGTTGTAGCATTTGAAAACATTGAAGTATCCTTACCTTTCGGGTCGATCGATCGAACAGACCATTCGATCGGTCGGCTTAACCGATCGGTTAGGTACTTCGGCAACAAGTTCTTATCAGGCTGTCACCTGGTCGGACGGCTTGACCGATCGGGTGGCACTCCAATGCGTTGAACATGTTGAAAATCGGTTAAGTGTTGAAGCATAGTATCTCATGATCCGAAGAGTAATTCAAATCAGACCGTAGTCCGATCGAACAGCATTTCGTTCAATACTAGGCTTCATGAAATTGTCAATGTGTGGGACCATGTGCTAGCCGATCGGCTAGCCTGGTCGAACGGCTGGTTTGTCCGATCGGCTGGGCTGTCCGTTCGGACAGTCAGCCCGATCGGTCAGCTTCCTGACCTGGTCGGCCTGTTCGTCTACCACTTGGCTGTTTTGATTGTTTGACGTTATATCGAGGTACTTTGACAACGAGTTGAACCATAGAACCCTCGTTCTTACTAATTTCTCCTGCTCGGACAGGAATCACCCAAATCCGGCCGGTGAACTGTTCGGAACATAGTTTAACATTTAACCCAAAATCGGTGGACCTCGTAGATAGAACCCGAATCTTGAGTCGTGCAACCACCGAAATGACTAGCAAGTCGGCACAAGCTCCGTTTCTATCGGTTTGAAGGCTTTGAGTGTAAAAGAGTTGAAAGAAAGTTGGAAAAACCATCTTTCAATCCTTTTCACCAAGAAATGTTCAGATCTATGAAAGATCTTTGCTTGTTTATGTGGAAATCGGCTAGATCCAAGTGATTCTTGGTGGATTGAAGCCAAAACATGAAGTTCTTCAAGAACACCATGATGACATCATCCTAGAACACTCGAATCTTGATGATTTCACGGTTAAAAAGTAAGATTTGAAAGATAGAAAGGTGTAGGAGTGTGCATAGATCAAGAAAGTACAAGATTTAGGATGAAATCTTACCGGAATCGAGAGAAATCTGAGAAAAAGGACGAGAGCACGAGCTGGTCGGTCAGAGCTTTCCAAAAGTGGTAAACATGACAATGACAGGGGTATTTATAGGCTTCCAAAAGAGGAAAGGGCTGGTCGATCGGTCAGGCGTCCCGATCGGACAGCAGTCCGATCGGCTGGGCCGTTCGATCGGCTGAGAGCCTGATCGTTCAGCTGCCTGATTCGAGCGTTCGGTGCGACGATTTTTGATATTTCGATTTCGGTTGTGATTGATGAGAACACGATAGAGTTTCCTATTCAAATTACTTTTAATCCCAACCACTATATCTAACATACAATCATCTATGTCTCGCGCTGTCTTTTCGCCACCAATTATCATAATTCGATTTCGATTGAGTTCGACTGAGTTTCGAGTTTCGATTCGAGTTTCGATTGATTACCACACATAACATAAAGTAACCATGCACAGGTAATAGGGTTGTGCAACGGTTCAAAACCGGACCGAACCGAACCGAACCGGGACCGAACCAGAACCGTTTAATTCTAAATATAAGAACCAGAACCGAACCGTATTCTAGCGATTCTGGTTCGGTTCGGAACCGGGTTAAACGGTTCTTGCGTAAACGGTTCTTGCCAGAACCGGTTGTCAATTAAATCCTAAAAATAACAACAAAATAAAAAAATTAAAACAATAAACTGTGTATATCATATAACTAAGAGTTGTAACATCCAAAAGTCAAATCGATGAGAGTAAAACTAGCAACAATCAAATGTTTTAAACCGAAAGTATACAATGTACAAAGACAAAAGTTAACTAAAAAAACTTTTAGTTAACCATCATAAAAACTTCATTCAAACATTGTATCAAAACTATTTTTATATCTTTAATACTAGATACATTTTTTTAAATATAATATTTAAAGTCTAAATGAATTAATAGGGTTTTTAAATATATTATTTAAAGTTTAAAACCAAACTGGTACTAGCGGTTCTTTAAACGGAACCGCCGGTTATAACCGGAACCGAACCGGGAACCGTTTTCTCCCAAACTTAAGAACCGGAACCGGAACCGGACCCGAAATCCAACAATACGGTTCGGATCTGGCGGATCCGGTTCGGTTCCCCGGTTCTGGCGGTTCAGAACCGTAAATTGCTCAGCCCTAATAGGTAACACACAAGGCACACACACACGTATAATAACACCAAGGTTGCATAATTCGCGTTTCGAGTTCGATGATGATTTGATTAGCTTAATTGACTTTATCGCATTGTTACTTCCTACTATTCACAATCGTTTATCGTTTCGCATCGATTTGAACATTCGATTACTTTGATTAATAACACTTACTCCACATAATACACTAACGAAAAACATAAAAAAAATAGACTAGCCACAGTCAAAGAAGTCAATCTTGACTTTGACTTTGACTTTTGAAAACACGGGGTGTTACATCACTTTCCCCCTTTCTCAAACCTAACTCCGATTTCTTTAATCCAGCCATGAATCCATCTTAAAATCCTGTAAAATCCGCTCGAGTTCGTCCGAATTTTGACCTCAATTCATGCTCCACCCATTTCTCTTACTCTGACTCTTTAACACTCAAAACCCATCGAAGAACAACAGAGATATTCAGGCAAACTCAGCGTCCTACGGCGGAGATGGTAGCCTCTTTGACATTCGGTATGCCCGTGAATCGTTGCAGACTCACGTTTGAGGCGAATTTGGGTGTGGCGGCTGAAGCTCATGAGCCCTATTCGGCCTTTTTTGCAGATCAATTTCAGCATTAGATGGCCTTTTTTGCAGATCGATAACCACCGCTGAACCCACCACACCAAACCTCATTCACACCACCCAAAAATTAAAGTGTTGCTGCTATTGTAAATCAAAAGAGAATGAATGAGTTGAAGCAGAGTTTGTTGTCTTGTGACTGTGGTGGTGGGTGGTTAATGATGATGGTGCCAGTTGGTGGCGGTGATGGTGGCGAGAGTGAGTTGTGGGGTGTCGAAGAAGAGGTTTTGTTGGAGGTGGGTTTTGGTGTGGTAGGGTGAGAGGATGTCGGAGAGTTTCTGGTGGGCGGTGGAGTCCGGTAGCCGGAGCTTTACTTCAACTTCCATTGGGGTTTGGTGATAGGGCGATTCAAATCTAACACAGATGGAGTCGGCGATTCTGATCTGAAACAGATGATGATGTTGGTGGTGGTTTTGAGATGGTTTGTGGTGAATTTTGAAGATCCAGATGATGGGGTTTGTGGTGAATTTGTGATGTTGTGTGTAGATGATGAAGATGGCTTATGTTGAATATGGTTTATCTTGAATATGATTCTGGACTTATGATTCTCTGAACATGATAAGATGGTTTGTGGTGAATTTTTAAGATCCAGATGATGTTCATATTCTGCAATTACTGGGTGTTTGAAGGTTAAACATGATTTTAATAATAATAATAATAATAATAATAATAATAATAATAATAATAATAATAATAAATATGGGGTAAGATTACCAAAATACCCTTACCTTTAACAGTCAAACAACTGTTGACTGACGGCAGGGGGTAATATTGTGACAGAACATCAACGTTGGGGGGGGGGATTGCAATTATTTATAGGGAGGGGGTCAGAGTGCCAATTGGCTTAAACCCCAGGGGGTAAAATTGCAGTTTACTCTATTCTGTTTCTTAGGGGTTGTTTGTTTACCTCTTAATGAGGCTCTTAATGGTTCAGACCTCTTACTTGTTCAACACTTAATGGTTCAGACTGGTTCAGATTGTTTGTTTCACGAGCAGATGTCTGAATGGTTTAGACATTTGCCTCTGAATGGTTAAGCATTATACAGAGTATGAATGGTTAAGACCTTTAATCTGAATTGATCAGACATTTTCCTCTAAACAGTTAAGCATTATACAGACTGTTAATGGTTCAGACCTCTTACTGGTTCAGCACCTAATGATTCAGACCTTTTATTGATTCAGCACCTAACCATTCAGATGTTGTCAAACAGCCCCTTAGTTTAAAATTTTTACTAGTTTAATTTAAAAGCAATAGTAATAACTAATAAACATAACACATTTAGTCAATCTGATCTTACAATATCGTCTTGTAATTTTTAAATTTTTATAAGTAACTATTTGATATTTTCTTTATTCGGTTCATGTAATATATAGGAGTTTTCAACGTAATATTGTAATATATATGAATAACTTATAACTTAATCTTGTTAATGAAAATATTAAAAGAACAAACTGAAACTTCGAAACAAATATCAATTGTTCTTTTTTCAAGATAACGTTTATGTTGTGAAACAACGGCCTACTAGCGACTAGTATATGAACTAAAGCGCAAATATCAAAGGAACATAGAGAGAAAGATAGAATAGAGAATTGTTATTCATTGAGATGTATACACCATATACAAATGCCACTATATATAGGCATATACATTAATACAAAAGAACTTAAAGAGATGGGAGTTATAGGAGTTGTGTATGTGGAAAGTCACCGTATAAATGATGCATTCATAACACTCCCCCTTGACTATCCACATACCTTTAATACGCTTGGTGATGCTGTCTCGTTAAAAACCTTGCTAGGAAAACCCAGTGGGACAAAACCTCAGCTAAGGGAAAAAGAGTGCAGCGCGTATTTTCTCCTCCTGATACTTTTGGATCAGGTATGTTGCCTCATTAAAAACCTTACTAAGAAAACTCAATGGGACAAAACTTAGTCAAGGGAAAAAGAGTGCAACTTGAATAAGTCTCCCCCTCATTTTAACATGTTTCCTTTAAGTGACGTATGTCCATCTTCCTTGAAAGTCAAATAAAGCCTTTGTAGCGAATGATTTGCTGCTTGATCCCTTAATGTGCAATCATTTATGTTGAGCAATGTTGTATAATCTTCTAACGAGACTTTAGGTGCCTCTTTCCAAAAAATATCATACGTCCACGACTGTGTTTCGTTACATTCCTGCATCTACAAGACTAACCAAACTTGTTTTGATGGGTTAGTAAAATATAATCAAATATTGTTTATACCTACAATGTTCCTTTGAACTCATTCCAATGTCTCTTCGCTTGACACAGGTTATATCATGAGAATAATCTCAAGTAAAAGATATTATAACCATACAAAGCTAGCAAAACATATTAATGCACTTATGCATTTAACGATGGTACTTCTAGAATGAGAATATCTACTTTGATAGAAGATGATAATAGGCATTTCTTATAATAAATGACTTAACAACTTTAACATACTTTAAGGTTCAACTATGTCCATACTAAATATCCAAACATCATCTTCTAGATGTACTTGGGGGATTGGTAAAATATAATTACATATATATGCGAACTGCAGTTCGAGTAATAATTAGACCGTGCCAAGGTCATTAAAAAAATTCTCCCTCTAAAAGCTCGACGATTTCTCTCGATGATGGCTAGACATCATCACTGTAAACTGCGATTATAGTGAACTTTTAAAAGTAGAACGTCGATAAAACATGGTTAATCAAACTTATATCCCTCTTTATGCAAATATCACGAGTTGTATAACACTCGATCTAACTATTTTAGTCCATACATATTCTATAAACTTGATATAGTACGTTCTTGAGGTTTTGACATCATTAATGCTTCTAGCATTATCAATCCATGAGGGAATTCTTTCCATCTTATCCAAATATGCATGTGCTTTCATTCTTAGAAGTTTTGCTATATAAACTTGCCTTTTTAACACATAGATATATCTATATCATATGCAAAAATATCAAGAACACTTTCTTTTATCTCCAAAATTCATATTGTACCATGTTTGTACACAGTGTACATTGAGATGCCATAATAACCAGGTACACATTTTCTATGTATGTTTATTGGAGTATTGGTGCACTATAATTACATCCATAAGGTGTTTCAATTAACCTCTTAAACACTCAAATGCTTTAGTATACTCATGGGAGTTCCAATTATATTCAATTCAATAACATATACAACATGTATATGTATTCAGATCTGAATTTATATAATAATCATAATATTCTCGAGAACTTATTTTATATGACTTAGTATCAAGTGATACATAACTTTCATAAGACGCGTGTCAATTCTCTTTTTATATATTACCAGACTAATAAGATATTGGAAAGTTAATGCATCCACCAATGAAGAATACGTTTTCTCATAATCCATCATAGGTATTTGTGAAAATTCTTGTGCCACCAATTTTGACTTATATCACTTAATTTGATTTTCACATGATTCGCGTAAAGACACTTTTGTATCCAGCACATTTTACAACTTCAGTTGTATGGACTGTTGGTCCAGAAACTTTCCATTTCATTAAAGAACTAAACTCTACCTTATTTGCGTCTTTCTATTTTGGCCAATCATTTCTTAATATTCATTCATAGGCAAATCTTAAATCTTGATCCTCATCATTTAATCATTTTAAGCGCTACAACATATACAAAAGTATAACGACGTCGATTTTTATTTCGATTCCATACATATCTTGGACATGATACAACTTATCGAGATCTCTTTATTTTCAGATACCTGAGGTTCTTCTTGAACCATCATGTCTATTGTCCCTTCAGGGGATCTTATTACTATAACCTCGACTTGATCATCTTAATTACTTGCTCCAATTTTCGAGGAATTTTATTGTTGGAATCAACTAGTCTACCACGCTACAGGCGTGCAATAGACTCATTACAAAAATATGTGGTTGTCCTCTTGGGACACAAAGATAACTGGAGCATAAGCAGTTGATTATGTGACTTACTTGGTCACTCTATTTAGGTCAGTGAACTTGTCTGGTAATTTGTTCTTTAATATTGGTAAATGAATTATACTTTAAACTTCTAGTTCATAGTTTATAGTCTGAGGATCAAGATGACATGATAATTCATTTTACTTTTCACTTTCCAACTGCTTGTTATATCCCCCTAATGTTGAGAACATTCATTCACTAAAGTGAAAACCAATGAGCCATAAACGAATTTCTCACTAATGGCTTTAAGTATTTAATCATAGACGATTATTTATACCCAACATATTCTCAAACTTTTTAGAAGTCCCATCTTTGTGCGGTGTGATAGATGAGTTTCAATATATGTCGCACAACCAAAATCGCTGATGAGACATATTTGGTTCCTGACCAAAAACCAACTGTATGGGGAGAACCATAACGTATTGGCTTGATGTGAATTGATAGTACTATATATAAAATTACATGTACCTAAATAAACTTTTTGCTCCTCTCATGATCATTGGATTTGTTATCAATAGTAAATGTTTAGTGATCATCTCAACAGTAATACGTATTCCAATGATCGTTAATAACTTGGGAATCAAATTCATTATTACTAAATAAATATATTAATCTGGATTAATATGCTTGCTATCACATTAGCTAAGCCACACTCACACAAACTTCAGGTTGTGGATTTGATAACCATTTAGACGATGCATCGATTTAAAACACTAAATGGTATCATGTTGGCATATGCATATCCTTTAATCACTTCCAGAATATTTAGGGATTCTTACCCTACTTTGGTTGGTAAATAATGAATTTCCCTTGAGAGCAAATATTGCATGCTAATTACCAAGTTGAAGAATCTTCTAGTTCTTCAATACGTTTCACATCATCATTGACTTGGTGTGGTCTAACCGGTCATGCCAATTAATTAAATAATTATGATCCATAAACTTTTGGATTATGATCGCATATGTATTACTTGCACGTATTTAATACAAAATGTAATATATGAGAGAATGTATTATAACTTCAAAGTTCAAACCATCACGTTATGCAATCACTTCTTAGTTTGCCACTTTTGTGGTCCATTATCATTATTAAAATGACCATCATTACAATTATTATAGTCATTCTCATCATTACAAGTTTCTCAATCAGGTCCATCATTACATATACAATGATTAGTATATAATCAAATTCATTTTTGGGAATGGAGTAGAACCAAAACAAGCTTTATAGTTTTTCATTATTTACTCGGTCACATGAGTATAAAAGCATTTCATTTTTTCATGACTCTTATAATGATATTGCTACTTTAGGAGCATATGTCTAAAGTGTGACAAATGAAAAGAAATTAATCAATTTTTCCTTGTAAATAATGTTCTCTTTGTTTACCATCAATTCAAAAGTAGTTGAGTCGTATAAGATTTATCAATCTTATATCTTACGACCTTTATAACAATCATTGTATAGTCATCACATTATTAACATGGTTGATCTCATTACATGAGCATCATAACAATTTCCTCAATTACCATGATTACGAACTTTACACCAATTATTATATCATCACACTCACTTCAAGGAATGAATTATAACCAAACAACTATCATGGTGACATCATTACAATTTTCTTAGTTGTGTACATGATCTTCACCTTTACACTGGTCATTATATCATCACGTTCACTTCATGGATTAGATTCACACAACTTTCACATGTGGTTATTTAAAACTTATATATTCTTTAATGCTTTTGCTACTCCAGAATGTAAAAAAATTTATTCAAACTTTTCTTGTAAATAATCTTCTCATCACATGATATAAATTGAGAAGTGGTTATATGACCGAGTCATCTAAATTGATCGGTTTTAAAATCTTACAAGCTCTATAACTTTATAATAAACTTTATGGAGTCTCACACTTTGTGACAAAGTATGCTCATAAGCTTTCAAGAAAATGATAACAAACCACAATTTTAATGCAATTGCTCTATTCGAAATTAAAAAAAAACATATATCAAAATAACAACTCCATGATGGCCTATTATGGAGCTACGATGCTTTTGAATATAATAGAAAAAAAAATCTAACACATAGTGTAAAGAGTTTGTATAAGACAAGATAAGAATAAAAATTTGTACATTTACGAGCATCTTGAACTATCAATAATTATAAATTGCAACGTATGCTATTATTGATAGTATAAACCATAATAAAAATTATGCTTGTTATTAGCCAAATTATAAATGAAGTTTTATGACATATATTAGATGTAATAATTAAGAGGTAATGAACCAAAACTTAAAAGGTAATAACAAAATAAATTTAATAACCATGTAACGATTTTAGAAACAAACAAACAAGACATTGGATAACCTAAACAACTCATTATTTACTAGGAAAAACTATTTAAAGAGTTCACATAGAAAATAAGAGCATTCACATCCATTCCATCATATTTTCACCCTAAATTACACTAAAAAACACTATATTTTCTCTCTCTTCTTCAATTAAATAATATGTTTTTATACCTTTATCATTACCTTTTCTCTCTCCTTCACTCACAACCACTTTCAAAATATATTAAAAAATTATAGGGGGTGAACAGTGTCCCCCCAAATATACAGATGAACAGTAACATTTTCTCTCTCCTCCACTCACAACCACTTTTTATACTTTTTATATTTTAAAAACACCACACACCCGACAGATAAGTGTCTTGCCTTAAATTGCAATGGTCTATCAGTCAAAACTCTTCACATGATGGCTACTTAAAAGGATTAAGAAAAAATAGCATGGTCCACATTATTCTTCGTTAACAAATAAGAATTTAAGGATCTCTGCTTTAATATAACAGATAATTAAAAGGTATTGATTATACTAAACAATTGGTCGACGTGAGCTTAAAACGAGATTAAAATATGACTGTAATTTTGTTAGGTCAAGGAAGTCAACTTAAATGGCATACTCCTTCTAACTAACATAAAAGCTTCAAATGCAATCATTATCTTGAATAACAACCTTACTTAACATTTCAAAATCATTATAGAAGTTACAGAAGAGTCTGCCTACATTATGTATATTGAAATATGTGCCTCAGAATATTGCGAAACCAATTAAAAGAATTAGAAAGTTGATAGTGGCTAAACTATGAGGGCAACAAAATAACACCAAAAAATGTGTAGATATATATTATCATCTATTATCATTATCTGATCACTAATAACAAATTCTTATTTCAGTCTCCTCATTAAAGTTCATAGTGACTGGAACATACAACTACAAAAAAAAAATTATACCACTGCTACTTAACAAATTGTTAAAAATTAAAAGCACACTTCAACCATAGATCAAACTTCCATGAATCATAACACACAATGGATATCAATTAGTTTCTCCATCAATTCAATATGATAAGCTAATAACCGAAAAGTTACTAATAACTCAAATTAAGAGATTTGATCCGTGGGACACCGCACCACATGAATTATAACTCAAATTAAAATATGATTTTTTTAGCTTCTAGAGTAGACAAATCAAATGAGTTTTAATTTCTATACACTACATTCTTTCTTTTATTAGTTACATGTTTAAATGTCGTTGGATATATACATATAAAAATCTAATGCAAAATTTCATATGGTGGCATGCACTTGATTAATATATCATAATCTAAGGGGATTTTATAAGGTTACCTTTTTCTCAAATGAAGATCCTTTTGCAAGGTGTAGATGACACATCATCTAGAAAAAGTGACCATTGTGCGTACAATCCTTAAAGGTGATTCGGGTGCGTGTGATGTCGGTGGTGGCTACAAAAACAAGGCTTTTGGAAAGAGCCTCGTTGTGCTGATAACGTGTTGTGAAACAACGGCATACTAGCGACTAGTATATGAACTAAAGCGCAAATATCAAAGGAACATAGAGAGAAAGATAGAATAGAGAATTGTTATTCATTGAGATGTATACACCATATACAAATGCCACTATATATAGGCATATACATTTATACAAAAGAACTTAAAGAGATAGGAGTTGTGTATGTGGAAAGTCACCTTATAAATGATGCATTCATAACAGTTTACACTTATTTTCATTATAGTTTTCTTCTATTTTCACTTAGTTTTTAACCAAACCATGAATTCTATTTAATTTCTCAATAAGTCATTTGTTTTTTTTTTCAAATTATATACTATCAATTTGTAACAATTTTGGCATTGTTATTTGTACTCTATGTATTGAAATTTGTATGAAACTTTTAAGAAACCTTATTAAATCATAATTGGCGTTATTGTTTGTACTCTATGTATTGAAGTTTGTATGATGGTTTTAAGGAACCTTATTAAATCACAAATAAGCAACAATTATGTTTTTTATAGAGTTGTGCCCTTACCATGAAGTGTTTTTTAAATGAGCTTTCACTTTGATGCCCCATATTTTTCATCTTTTTGTAAGTTTTTCGTTTTACATTTCGTTCTATGTTTTGCAAGTTAACACGCTGCAAAGTACGTGTGAGGTTCAATTTTTCCCATTTGACAGACCCGTAACAACACGTCTATTTTTCCCTGTTTGGCAAGTTCGTCGCAACGCGCGGGTCCTAGACCATCTTAGTTATTTTTCTATGTTTTACGTTTCAATTTAATTTCTTCATATTAACACGCCGCAACGGGTGTACGTGGTTCAAAGATTTTACTTTGCTTTTCGTTCGGTGTTATTTATTTTCTTTTTAATTTATTCTGTTTTTACGAGTTTTTCTGGTGTTGGTGGTCACCGACAGTGGTGTAGCATTGGTGTAACTTGGCATGTTTATACGCCCCGCCGTGACGCGGGGATGATTTAATACTAGTTATTTTCCAAAACAAAACTATTAGCTCCATACTTCATTGACAAAAAAGATTTACAATCTAAAAAAAACATATCAATTAAGTTATAACAATTTGTATAATATAAAAGAACAAAAATAGACATTGTTAATAAAAAAACTTTTCAATACGTCATCTCTATTTAGACTTCACTAGAACATTCACACCGGAGACTTTATCTCTATCTATATATTTAAATCAAAAAGTACACTTTTCTCTAAACTTTTGTTAATTTCTCAAAATCTTTTACATCTAACCTTCTATCTCTATCTTACTTACATTAACTTATTTTATTATTATTTTCTTTTTCCTACACACTCACAAAAAGATATGGAGAGTTAAATATAACCTTCTAAATATAGAGGTGTATTTGGGTCTCTTTAATTTTTTTTTCTACTATAGAGGTTGAGTGTAGTAGCATTTTTGTTGTTTTTATTCTACTTTTTCCTCCTCTATATTATATAGAATGTCCACATATAAATGCATTAATGTAATTGCTCTAAAGTAATTAGTCTCATTTTTATCAATGAGAAGTTGACACATTAGTTTCGCGGGCTGAGACGGTTAGAATTTAAAATACACTTTTAGCGAGACAGCTAGAACGGCTAGGATTTAGCTTAAACTTTTTGTGAAGTGGCTGGTTGAACGCTAAATAAGCTAACTAGCCTATACTTTTGTGCGAGCCAACTGAATAGCTGAGACGACTAAACCTACACTCTTTTCAACGCGGCTTGGCAAAACAGTAACGTGTTTAAAACCTGTTAAATAATGACTCATGAGTTGCAATTTTCATGGTCAAATCAACTTGAAAGAATCAAAAGTGAGAGAAACAACCAACCCTAATTTTCAACCTGTGTCACCACCCTCTCATCCTACCACCTGCACCAGCTGCATATATAGCCAAATGTTGTAGTACACTGAGCTAAGAAAAGCCTGTTACCTTTTTTGTTTTCTTCACTTTTAACCTTCCTCTATCCAGCCATCGTATCAATACTTCTGCCATTGTGTATGTATCAATTCAAAAGCCCCCCCGTTCCGTCTTGCAACCAAACTACTGCAGCCAGACCTGTTTTTAGTTCCAACTTTTAAGCCACAAAAACTCACAACCCACAAAGGAAACAAGGGGTGTTCTTTGTGGAGCCCTAATCTATCTATTCTAGAGAGAGAAAGACACACATCCACATATATATATATATATATATATAAGTGATCAGAGAGTGGAAGATTGATATATATATATAATGCAGCAGCAGCACCTGATGCAGATGCAGCCCATGATGGCAGCCTACTATCCCACCAACAATGTCACTACTGATCATATCCAACAGGTTTTACACTTTAGATTGCTTCTTCCCTGAGATGTTTTCAGTTTTGATCAGTTTTGGCCTTTGACTTTTTGTTGCATAGATTACTGATCATATCTACTGTGTTTGTGATTGTGATTGTGTCTGTGTCCTGTTTGTTGTTTGGTGGATTTGTTCAGCTTTGTTGATCTTTTTTTATGATGATTTGTTTTGGCTTTTGCCTGCTTGTTTCTTCATCTGCAACAAACACGTTTCATATATTTGTTTCTCATTATTGTATGTACAATTTTGTGTTGTACACTTGTACTATACATGGCTAAAGTCTTCACTCTTGATCTTGCATGATCTACTTATTAATGAAAATAATAACTCTTGTAAGAACTTGCATGATCTATTTATTAATTAAAATAACAACTCTTGTAAGAACTTGCATGATCTACTTATTAATGAAAATAATAACTCTTGTAAGAATGTTAGGTATTTTTTTTTTTTTTTATGTTTTCTTCATCTTCTATAGATTATTTAGCATACTTTTGTATTTCTTGGTTAACCGGCACAAAAAACAAGATTTTGAACCCAACCCAAAGGTAATGTGACATGACCAAAAAACAGTATATTATCTTGAAAATAAGCAGTTCCAAAACTGTTTATTTTAGTTTTGATTAATTTTTATATATAAATAACCAGATAAACAGTTGATCACAAATATACCAAAAAGTGGGTTTGTGATATTTTTCAGGGACGATCTTGTTAATATGTTTTTTTTTTAGTTTTTTTTTAGGGTTTTTGGTGAAAAAAAACAAAATTCTTTAATATTTTAGTGCTTTGTTTAAAAAAATAAATAAATCTTTGAGGAGGTCGAAATACAACAGACCTGCTAGCAATCATTGAGATGCAGGTTGCTAGATTTCTTGTTCAATAGAAGAAAAAAAAACTTTCATTTTTTATTTATATTATTGGATGAAGGGTCGTTTTTAATGATTAAAACTGTCCAATTTTTAATGAATGGTCTTTTTCGTGATTGTATGATGAAGTATATAACTTATTTTTATTTTTAATGTAAAAGTTATATATTTTGCAATATCTTTGGGAATTCAATCTGCATGTGCTGGGGAATTTAATACGGTTTTACCGAAGATTCTTTATTTGCATCAATATTTGTGCTTGTGTATTTGTTTTGCCCCATTAATACTTTCTTATTTTTTTTTTTTGCACTTGTTTTAGTAGTTTTAATAATACCAATGGGGTGGTGGTTCATTGGCAAAGGCAAAACCTTTAAAACATTTAAGTTAGAAAAGGGAAGGTCTTGGGTTCAAGTCCCACAGACGACAGGGGATTAAAGAAATTAGCCGTTAAAAAAAAAGTAGTTTTAATAATAATACTTGGATTTTGGTAAAAGGCTTTATAGTTTCTTTAGTAGTTTTAAGAATAATATTTGGATTTTGGTTAAAGGCTTTATTGTTTCCTTCGTTTACAAGTGCAGTACTTGGATGAAAACAAGTCTCTGATCTTGAAGATCGTTGAGAGCCAAAACTCAGGCAAAATGGCAGAATGTGCTGAGTGAGTATTTCCATTTCTACCCTCTTGAGTTCCTTTTTTTTTTTTTTACCGATTCAACCCAAGTGTTATAGAATAATGAAAGCGAAAATTACCAAAGGTCTAGTTGACAATTTTTTTTAAAATAGTCATTGAATTTTATCAGTGCGGATTAAGCGGCGAAAACCACGGGCTAAGCTTTAGCTTGCGGCCAAAAGTGTAGACTAAATCCTAGTTGTCTCAGCCAACGGAGCTGACGTGTCTGCTTTTGATTGACCGAAATGACGGCTGCCTTTTTCGGTGAAGGCTAAATTCCCATGACTATTTTGGAAAACTGTTTGGTTAACATGACTATTTGTATAATTTTTCTATAGTGAAAACCCGGTGTATTACTAATCAACTATTGATAGAGTACAATAACCATAATTTATAATTACAAAGTAAACATAATCAAATCATATTCTGAAAATGATATAACAATAAACCCTAACTAGTATATTCTCTTTAATAAATTTTTTTTATGAAAATATGTTACATGTTTGACACCGCGTTGGCGCGTTGTTGCGTCTTGAAAGTGATTATCTTGTCAACATTTTTGATTTACATATTATTTAAGAGTTTAAAATGTTTTAAAAATTGGTTGACAAAAATTTTGTGCTTAGAATTTACCAAAACATTTCAAACTATGGTTATCACATCTTCAAACAAACACCTCTTGTTATAGTCTCTCATCAAACAAACAAACACATGGTCCCCAAAATTTTGTGTCTTGAAATGGTTTGATAATGGCAGACATCAAGCCAAGCTTCAGAGGAACCTTATGTACCTTGCTGCCATTGCTGATTCTCAGCCTCAAGTACCTACTCTTCACTCTCAGGTAAATATTTCTTAGCCTTTTCAAATCAAACTCTATACACCATGCATTTATAACAGTTGTGTACTCTTACTATTCAGTATCCTCAAGGTGGGATGATGCAGCAACCAGGAGGTCACTACATGCAACAACAACAACAAGCACAACAAATGTCTCCACAAGCACTAATGGCTGCGCGTTCATCTATGATGTACGGCCAACAGCAGTACTCGTTACTACAACAGCAGCAAGCGATGCATAGCCAGCTGCTAGGCATGAATTCCGGGGTTGGAACCAGTATGCTACAAAATGATAACAGCAACGCGGTTGCTAGTGGGACACACCTAGGTGGAGGGTTCCCGGACTTTGGTCGCAAGCAAGATATTGGGGTTTCTGGTGGGTCGAGTAGTGGAGATGGTGGCGAAACGCTGTACTTGAAATCTCCCGATAAAGGTAACTGATGATATGTAATAGTCTTTTGTGTTAGGAGATGGTTTAGTTTGCATGTTATGATGAACCTTGTGGTAGATTGTAGTTTTAAACATTCCAAGTTGATGTTTTATATGTTTGAAGATTTATTGTCCGGTTGACTTGAAACTCTCGATGTTCTTTTTTTTTTTTTTTTGTCAATGTTGTGGGGCTGTTTCGGATCATATAAGGAGAAAATACTGAACTAACATGTTCTAGTCTAAGCTATGCTAATCTTTATGGAGAAAGTAGAGCTGTGAAAATATTGTAATATGCATCACTAGGTGCCAAACTCCGTTTATAGAGATTGATCATGAGTTACAAATAAGTGGGCTACCACATATCACACTAACATAAGTGCTTGAAATGTAACTGCTCAACCTAGTGCTCTAATATCATCAATATGATTAACATAGATCTTTCAAGCTAAACGTCTGTCAAAGTGGTAGTCGACGGTATGGTTTCCCGAGGGAATGTCCAAGCCAAACTCTGAAGCCAGCGTGAGTCTGGTTAAGACAATGTAGTTTGGCCGGAGTGGGGCAACGAGGCTCTCCAATTTGAGGAGTGCGGTGGCCTAACACAAGAAAGTCACCGTTCCCAAAAAAAAGATCTTCATGCTAAACATTAGTATCGATATTTAGCTTGAAAAATTGTTGTTTTATAAGTTGCTTAATGATGAGTGTCGTCAAGTGATGCAAAAATCTATTAAGGTAGCTATCCAAGTTAAGTAAAGTATCGTACCCACGAATAAGATATCGTTAGCATACACATCTTGTTGATTATTAATATATGAATAAAGAAATTAACTTTAAAGATTGGTTGAACGTTGATTTGCCATGCTAAGAAAATCGCGATGAAATAACGAAGCAAGAACAAGAAACATACAGGTATCAAGAACAACGAACGCAGAATACCCAAACCTAATTTTATTACCCAAAAAAAGATATCCTGGAACAAGATTGACGATACACCAGAAACTAATCTACTACACTCAACTCACAGAGATTATCAAAGAGATAATCTCACACGAACTAAACAGATTTAAACTATAAGCCTCTGATTCAACAAGAATCAAGACCTTTACAGTGAAACTCTAGATCGCAGATGAGAGAGAGAGAAACTGGTTGAAAGAGAAACTTCTAGATACCCAAAAAATATCACAATGTGTTGTGTATTTAGCGACTGATATGAAGCCTCTTTTTTATACATCCGGATGCTCGAAGATATCCGGGTTGTTATAACAACCCGGCTTCAGCCCAGCTTCGCTTCTCAAGCCCATCAACAAGTCCAACAGTAATAGTCCAATAAGCCCAAAAACATGTGAGAATAAACATCCAGTTTAGTTTTAAATTTAACACAGAACACTAAAGGTATTAAATTGTTAAAGATATTAAATTGAAACACTAACCTTGATATTTAACACCCCACCTCAATTTAATATCCAAACGGATTAAACATACCTATTTTAGAGCATAACTCATTATGTTGACCAATTAAGAGCCCCTTTGTCATTAAATCAGCTAACTGTTTCTCAGATTGGATCCCAACAGCTTTTGTAACACCTTTCGAAATCAAATCTTTTAGAAAAAACAAATCAATTTCAAAATGTTTAGTTCGGTCATGAAACACTGGATTTACGGCTATGGATAAAGTCGTATTATTATCACAGTGTAAACACACAGGTAACTTAGCCGAAACATCTAATTCATGCAAAAGATTTTTCAACCAAACAATCTCACAGGCTGCTGCACACATAGACCTATATTCAGCTTCTGCTGAAGACCTAGATAGTAGCCCGTTTTTTGCTTTTCCAGGAAACTAATGAGTTTCCTAGAAATATACAAAAACCAGTAACAGACCTTCGAGACTCAAGGCATTTTGCCCAGTCTGAGTTTGCATATGCTAACAATTTAAAGTTGGACCCTTTACTAAATAAAACCCCTTTTCCAAGAGACTGTTTCAGATATCTTAATAGTCTAAAAGCAATCTTTAAATGACCTTGAGTTGGACTATGCATGTATTGACTCAAGTAGTGAACAGTGTATGATATGTCCGGCCTAGTATGAGCAAGATAGATTAACTTGCCAACTAACTTTTGATACCCAGTTACACTATCAACAACATCACTATTCATTTTGCACAAACTGGTAACAACATTATTCTGTTCAATAGGATTATTGACTGGTTTCCACGCACTCATGCCATACTCAGCCAATAATTCTAAACAGTATTTCCGTTGTGACAAACACACACTTTTATTAGATCTAACCACTTCTATTCCAAAGAAATATTTCAATTCTCCTAGATCCTTAATTAAAAATTTTGATTTAAGTTTTTGTTTGACCAACTCTATTTCTTGAATAGAATTTCCCGTGACAACAATATCATCAACATATACGAGCAAGTAAACTAAACACCTTGACTAACTTTGGAAAACAAAGAATAATCACATTTGCTTTGAACAAAGCCTAACTCACATAACACATTCACCAATTTTTCATTCCACATTCTAGGCGCTTGTTTTAAGCCATATACTGATTTTTAAGTTTACATACTCTTTTTTCATCCTTAGAAAAGTAGCCATCAGGTAATGCCATATAAACATCTTCATGCAATTGACCATAAAGAAATGCATTATTCACATCTAGCTGAAACAGTTTCTGATCATGTTCAACAGCTATAGAAATTATATATCTAACAGTGACCAATTTCACCACTTGTGAAAAGGTTTCATCAAAATCAATTCCTTGCTTTTAACTATAGCCTTTGGCCACAAGTCGAGCCTTACATCTCTCTATCTCGCCACTCGACTTATACTTTATTTTATATATCCATTTACACCCTACAACAGATCTACCAGGAGGTAATTCCACAAGATCCCAAGTATCATTCCTATGAAGAGCCTCAATTTCTTCATTCATAGCTGATATCCAATTTGGATCATCACAAGCTTCATTAAAGTTCTTTGGCTCATGACACTTATCTAGAACAGCAATAAAACATTTATGTTCTACTGACAAATTAGAGTAATTCGCTACTCTTTCTAAACCATACTTGACTTTCCCCTCAACTATATAGTCACTAAGACTCTTAGGTAAAGAGGTGGTTCGACTAGACCTTCTGAGTGGAGTTTGGTCACTTATATATGTATTACACAAACCCTCAGAACTGGATTGTTCTTCACAAGCAGGTGTCACATGCTCAACCTCATCAGACCTATGTTCACTAACATCGGGCTGCTGTTTCTCAGCCATGCCTACAGTGTCAGAAGAACTTTGCTCTGATTGTTGAGACCCACATGTCCCTGCTTCTTGAAGTTCCTTGTCACACCCCGATATTTCCACGTTTCACTGATGGGCCCGGTGGGAGATTATCGTGACGTAGTTGGTAACATTACAGTCAAACAACACAATATTTAAATGCACAGCGGAAGCAAAAGATAGATATATTTCAACCGAATATAATTGTAATATCAAGTATCACAAATAGTTGAAATAATCCACAAGTGGATCAAAAATAAATAGGAAACATTGTTCAACAGTTTTGACATCCAAGCTTGCGAAACTTATTGTGGACGCTAGGAGAAAGCCAGCCTAGTTCGCGTAGTACCTGCACTTAACCTTTTTGAGAAAATACGTCAGTTTACACTGGTAAATACATTCAACCGACTCATTTTGAAAAGTTTAATAAAATTGATTTGAATGCACGAGGCACAAACTTTTTATAACTTGGGATAATTATTTGAATATAATCTTGTAAAATAATTATATGTTCCTTATGCGTTCAGTAGCCCGATCCGCAGACCGGGTTAAAGATCAATAGACGCACCACATTGATTATTTTTGGCACTGACGGGTGTACGCCTACACCCCGTGCTTAGGTCGTGGCCATTTCATAAAATGATGCCAGGGATATCCGGGACATGGTCATTAACCCCCCAAAGGCTTTAAGCAAACAAAACATTTCAAAACGGAGCATATCAATGATTTAACCTCTAATCGATTAAAGATTCAATGTCCAACCAAGCGGTATTTTATATACCATACCCCAAGCCCGTATAGGGAAGATAAGTTAAAAGTATTTACCTTTGCAAGTATCAATCACAAATAGCAAGTGCGTGTAGCTTTTACCAGGTCTCCTATTCTGGAACGAAGGTTGATAATAACCTATTAGAATCCTAACGGGTCTTTAATTAAGCCTAAACTTAGACCGGTTAGTTTTAACAAAAGATATGGTTCGAACGCACGATTAAGCGAAGACCGGAATAGAATGTGATTTAGACCCGACAAGTTACTTGTATAATATGGGTAATCTAACCACATTCTGGATTTTGAGATAAAAATGACAAGGTTTGACCCGTTTCGGCTAATTTATGCAAACTAGTTACATAAACCGAACCGAACGCGTAATTAGCGTAACGGTAACCGTAAGAGTCCTATACAGGTTTCCTAAGTCAATGTGCTTTAGATATGTTGTGATATCAATAGGATATCTTCCATTACGCCCAAAACGAGTTTAATCACATATTAAGCCCCGTAGGGGTATTTTGGTCATTTTAAAGATTATAAAAGAGATTATTTATCATTCTGATGTTCGGGTCTGAAGTAATCAGTAAAACCACTTACTTTAACAACTTATATCAGTAGGTAATAAGCTTTACATGACAAAATGGTTTTAAACCCAAATTATGTGTTTAATTACACTTAAAAGGCTATTTTAAGCGATTTCCGGGTTATAAAGGAAATCTGAGTTTTCTGATCAGGTTATATAGTTCAAAATACTTTATTTATTATATAAAATCAGTAGCAATTGGATTTGTGTCAAAATTTTATGTAGAACTCGTTTTATGCCCGAAAAGGGTATAATCGGTATTTACCGAGTCAAGGCCATAACCTTAGGTTATGAGCAGGTTAAAAATAATTAAAAATCTTTAAAAATCTCAGATTATTATATTACATCAATGGGTAAAAGGTTTGGTGCCAAAATTTGGGTTTGGATAGGCTTTATGCTAAGTGCGCCGTTTAATTAACAAAAGCTTCTTAATTGCGCTATTTGGCATAACTCCTATTATGGACCTCAAACTGTTATGAAACTTTAGGGACATGTTTATAAACCAGTAACAAAGATTTTTGCTCTCTCACATTTCCAAAATTCTCGTTTTATGGTCAAAAGGACATTATGGTCAATATTTAAGCATTTAACGGAAACGTGCAAATGAATTGGACAATCAACGAACCAATCACAGAGGGTTAAACCATTATGTATCTTGGTCCTAAGGAAGCTCTAAGGCATATCTAAATCATACTAAATCGGGTCAGAACTGAAGTCAAAGCAAAAGTCAAAGTTTTGCGACTTTCAGTTCCGAACCGGGTCTAAACAGAAAATTGCCGGGTCGAACATGTTTAGACATGTTCTTACATTTCTAACTAAGTTATATGAGTGGTAAAATAGGTTACACACCTTCAGCATTGCTAATTATGCGTTAATCCAAAAATTATGTTTCTGTTGACTTTTTATAAACATCTTTGACCCGATATTTGATCTAGTTAGAGCGGGAATCAGAGGGTGCCCTTTTAAGGGTTTAATGCCCACATAATTACCAACTTATAACTACCTTTGATTCGACCAAACACTGAACCATTAATGATTAATCGCTAAGCCAAACGTTAATTACGACGGTTTGACTTTCAAGCTAAAACTAAGTAAAAACTCAAATAAGGAAGGTTAAGGGTACTTACCAAAGACCTATGCACGACCAGGGATCCTTAGAGAAAGCCCTTGAGCTCCAGAGATGATCAGAAGTTGAGTTGGGAGTGAATGATCAAAGTTGCAACACAAGGCCTTTATATAGTGCCTTTAACCCATTATGATCATGACAAACAAGTCTAGCATTGATCCCAGATCATTACAAGTGTTCTCTAGTGCCTAGGAACTGTTAGGGGTCGCCCATGCTGGTGAAAAGACCTTTTAAAGTCGGTTACAAGGCTGAACAGGCTGCTGCCTGTGTTTTCTGCATCTGGGCATCTGACGCGGCCCGCGTAAGGTTCTGCTAAGCCTTACGCGGCCCGCCTGAGATCTGCTGTCAGATTTCAAATCTTTCAATTATTACAACTTGGCTCTTGGCTCTTCGAAAGGTTATTACTTTCATTATGAGCCCTTCATATTTACTTATAAGGGCCTCAAGACTTATTCCCACTTTGTTAAGTCCTTGGTCACTTTGTTATTACCCGAAAAGTCATAATTTCCAACATTTACGCTTTAACCCCTCAAATACGAATTTGATCATAACTTTCTCATATTATAACGAAACTTTATGAAATTTTTATCGTGCATTCTAGTGAGCATAATTTACCGTTACAAAGCTTCGGGTTTGCTGAAAGGTCACTCAGAGGTATAACTTAAACATGTTGACACATTTAACCCCTGTAGTTTGTAATCTCTCACTTTCATTCATATTTAGCTCCGTATGATCCATGATTTATTCGTTTGAAGGTATGAGCATCATGTAGGGTTACTGTAAAGTATATTTATCCCTTGTTGACATTTTGAACCCTTGAATTTGCATACTTTCCATGTTTGTCAACTTTAGTCCCTCTAGAGTATTCTTTATCACGTTCAAGCTTGTGACACGTGTCAATACATTATAGGGCGTGAATTTTCGAGGTGTTACATCCTCACCCCCTTAAAAGAAATCTCGACCTCGAGATTTACTGAAACAAATGAGGGTACTTTTCTTTCATTGTGGACTCTACCTCCCACGTATACTCGGGACCTCTACGGGCATCCCATTTTGTAACGCCCTAACACGCTTTAACGGAAAAGACGCAGCGGAAAATACGTACCATAAAATTTCTTTCATTATGAATGTCTTAACCTACTTGGAGTTCATTTTTAAGGTGACCCATTTACAATGAATACAACAATCGAACTCCTTTACAAAATAAAAACATAAACTATGTTAACTAAATTAGTTATCCAAGCATTCCCGTACAATCTAACTTGTGACTCGGTCTTCGATCTCCACGCCTCGGTGATCCTCCGTGACTCGTACAACCTACATTTACCATACAATTTCAAACATTAGTACACATTATGAATGTAACAATATTCATAAACTTTCACTTTCCATTCGTAAGTCCTTTGCATTTAAGCATTTCTCTCTGAGTATCTACTCCCTGGTGAGACTTCAACATTGTACCTGCATTTTCTACGTTCTCAAGGTACACCTTCATTAGTGTCATTACTCAATCGTGTTGAAAACATACGAGCATACGAACTTACCTACTGGCATACAGATATACAAACATACTTGCATGCATACATAGAACGAATCATAACTACTCATATGTATACCTTCACTCACACGTACATATACTTACATAAATCCGTAATTACATTCATTCATACCTACTAGCTCGTACATACCACTTATCTAATTCTGTCGTATCTTAATTACAAACCTTCGTGTAACATGTATGAACAAACCTACATTCATACTTACTCTTATTCCTGATTACTTATTAATTTAAGCGTATTAGAATAAAGTTAAATCTTTACATACATATCTAATGCTTAGTTCATTACCCCGTTTACTTGCTCCCACGTCCCGATCTTACTTTCCCATTACAAACACTTTTTAAGTGTCATTTGGGTACATTTCAGGTCTTAAGAATGAGTTCCATGCTCACCCGTAACTCACCTAGCCATTTAGTAGGGTTGAGGAACATTATAAATGCTTAACGAGGCTTGGAATGGGTTCACGGGGTCCGAAATCGAAGGAAAGACAAGGAACTTCATAAACTACACATTTGCATCAGACCTCCACCGTAAGCTACGGTGGCTACCGTAGCTTACGGTGGCCCCCAAAAGCCTACGGCAGCTTCAAACTGCCTTACGGCAGAAATAGAATTCCCAGCACCCACCGTAGCTTACGGTGGGCACCGTAAGCTACGGTGATGCCCAGTTCAGCCCCCATTTAAAATACTAAAATTTGCATAACTGGCTCGTTTTGCATCTGTTTCACTTGAAACTTGTTCCTAAACATTCGTAAAACAATTCCTTACATATTAGACTAAGAATCCTTATCCCGGGTCCTTATTCATTAACAATTTTATTACCGTTACCTCACTATTTCTTAATTATTCGACCCGTTTGATCCCACAACGTACCTTCGACCATCTAGATCAATACTTATCCCAATACCAACAATCATTTCATACCTTACATGACTTCACCTCATTTATAAACAAGAAAGTTCTTATGCATACTAAGAAGTGAGTTGGATGTCACATACCTTGAGCGTCCAAGTTCGAGCATAGGTTCCATGCTTTCTTTTGACCGCTAGCCTCCGTACTTGAGCCCGTAGACATGCTATCTATCCTTACATGACCATACATTGATACCCTTGTTAGTAAACAAGGCCACACATAGCATCAATCACGATAAATCTATGCTCAACAATTGACTTTCATTAGTGGATTTCTTGCAACTCATAGCGTAGATTAACAATGAGATCCTTTTTACTCGCATAATATAAACACGCCATTACATATCTCGCTATGAATATACCATGTATCACTTTGACTTCCGAAATCATACATTTATGATAAGAGATCCACCTTACAACATTCCTACCATTGTTGGCTTTCCATAAAGTCAACCATCAAGCATTTCAATTTCCAACTTAAGTACACATTCATTCACAAATTAACATGTTAGAACATAGTCATTTATGCCATCTATGCTTCATACTCATTTTGTAGGACATATTTGGTCGCATAATCAAATAGTTACATATACATACCATTCCATTCATAACAACATCTTCATAGTTAATGCCAATATCATTTAAATTTACTCTTTTCTAGGATTCTCATTCGTTCCATAACTATTCTTAAGTCGAAACTAATAAAATCAAACAATCCATATATATTCATCACATCATTCAAGCGTATGATACGAATTTCACATATTATTGTCGTTTAGGCATTTCATCAAACACCTTGTGTGTGTACTACCATCTAAGCTTAATGTACAACTAATTCATGCATATCCTTCTAACCTCATACATAATTCACCAAAATTCCTCTTTCTAATCATCATGAATCATTTCTACATAATCATTAAACATACTAGTATCACATTTCTTTCAATTCCTCTAACAAGAATCTATCATGCATGCCAAAATACATCAATATTAAGCAAGAATTGGACATGGGTGATCATTCAAGTTGTCATCATCACCATAACCAAATGGGTTTCACATATAAACATCAAATTAACCCAAACCATGCCTAATTCATGTTCCAAATGAGGATTCTAACACATACTCATACTCAATTTCATACAATTTTGAAATTTTACAACATAACCCACTTCGGGCATAATCATAAATCTAACTTTTAAGACATACCTTGCGATCCCCTTGTGAAGGTGATCAATAATCCATGCTCGGTTATGAGTTTAAGCTTCATTTAACCTTTCAATTTGATGATTTCTTGATTACGGTTCTTGAGCTCTCATGGAGCTTCCTGGCTTCTTCCAGAACACACGTACGTGTGTGTGTTTGTGTGTATATTTCATACATATAACCTCAACTTTCATTTTACCTCACTTTAGTCCCTCATGTTTGATAGTTAAACATAATTGGCACCATTTTCATATTTCCTTAGCTTTTTACCTTTCCCTTAACTAGGTTAATTAGCCTAGTTACTTATTTCATAATTTATCCTAAAGGAACATACAAAAATATAAACATTCGGTTTTTGGGGTGTTACAAGTCTACCCCCCTTAAATGAGGTTTCGTCCCTGAAACTTTTCTCATTTTCATCATACACTTATTATCCTTTCTCCCTGCAGCATCAACACGACCACTAGCCCACCTCAATGACAGTCTTCTATTTTCCAGAACTCGTCCCGGAGTTCTTATTAGTGTTGCTTTTACTAAAAGTGCTAGCTTCTAACGTACTTCTTAGTTAGTGGTTTATTCATCATTCCAATACTAATACATCATGTGTATTATATATCTTTTTGTTCATCTCAATATTCTTATTATTTTCGTCAACTATACACCCTTATTTCGTAATTTATACACACACATATATGTCTAACTTTGACTGGTACCTCATCATGATAGGTAACGATCTATCCTTGATTCATAAATCATTCATATAACTGACTTATTCCTAATAAGCTCTTACTATCCATACCATACTTTCACATAATTTCCTTGACCCGTTTGTAACAGGTCAATATTCATACTTATTCGAACTTGTAATAACACTTATATTCATATGATCCGTTTATAACGGGTCTAATACCTTCATCTCATCTCTTAAAATTACATTCTATATGTATATCATATAACATTTAGTTCTTGTTTTGTTATCACAACAAAACTATTAGTTCATAGTCACCTATACATGCTTTAACTACAAAGTTAACATCATTCTATGTTTCTATATTTACTTGTATCATGCGTACCTTTACATCACCTTCAAATTATCCCATTCATCTTATGTTACAACTACTCTTAATTCCTGCATTACTTAATCTACTTAAGTAAACATGCCGTACAAATTCATCATACAAAAGTGTGATAAATACTCAAAATTTCCCACTCAAACTTTTGAAATTTACTTTTTATTGACATACTTTCTTCTTATGTCAATTTTTAAAAATTAAACTTTACATACCATAACATACATACCCTATCAGTCATTTCGTAGGTCTTTCTCAACCTACCAATTCATACCTATCCAACATGAATTACACCTTTTACTAACCTCGATTTCGTTGCATAATTCGATAGTCCGCAAACCAGATCTATCCGCTTCTTCACGAGTACTCGCCATACCCGGCCAGATTTCCTTCATTCGTGTAGTGTGCTTCCGCTCGTGCTCGTGCTCGTGCACACCTTCACCCAATTCAATTGGTTTCATCACCCTATGAATTCTAACATCACCACCTACAAAATTGGCGGTTAGCATATCTCATTCAAATACAGAGTCTACTAGGTGATTAGTCACCTATAATTCTTTTACATAATTCCTGTGTACATGCTATAACATATCTTACATTCCATTTCTTACACGCAATTCTTTCTTTTTAGTTACTTATTTCGTCAACCTTTGCAGTTTGACCTTTTAAGGTTAAATTGAATTTTCTTACTTATCATAGATGCATTAAGGTACACATACGTGCTTCCTTCCATTCATGCTTACTTACAAAGACATTCATTACATCATTTTGGTATTGTTAACAAACTTACTCTTCTTGTTCATACTTAAACCATTGTCTGGGTCATAGCCTGTCATTCATTCTGACTCCTAAGAGTTGATTCCTAACACATTTAACACATAACTTGTTCAAAACTTCCTTCTTTCGTTTTACAACTTAGGTCTGCATGCCCATTACAATCATTCTTTTGTTTATTTACTTTACATTTACCCATATGACTCATTCGACACAATCACTGTCAAACTATCGACACATTCTGATGTGGACCAATTTCATCATTTTTATATCTTAAATCTGTTTCGCGGATTCAAACACATTATTCATACTTTGCGTACCTTCTACGTTTTGAATCCGTCCCGCGGATTCAAACATTGCATTCACATCTTTCATTCTTTGGATCCGTCTCACGGATCCAAACATTTCATTCAGCCTTTCATTTCTTGAATCCGTCTCGCGGATTCAAGCATTGCATTCATATCTTTCATTCTTTGAATCCGTCTCGCGGATTCAAACATTTCCTTCACGCCTTTCTTTCCTTGAATCCGTCTCGCGGATTCAAGTGTTGCATTTATACTTCATTACTTTCATGCTTTGAATCCGTCTCACGGATTCTAACATATCATTCATACTCTCATTCCTGAAAGTCTTTCGTTCCTCCTTACCCACACGTCCACCTACTACCTAATTCCAACAGACATATCTGTAACAATTATCACGATCTCACAAACGTCATATGTTTCTTGAGTACTGGCCAGGTACACAATCCACATACTAGTTTCGTGTTCTCGTGTAATCGCCACCTTATGTCCGAAGAATTAAGTTTCGGCACGTGTATCATTTTTAAAACTTCCTTACTATTTCATTATTAAATTTCATTTAAAATTTTCTTTCACTTGCTTAATTATACCATTTCATGCACCCATAAGCTAAATCTACGTACCTCGGTCAATATGTCATATTACATATCTTGGTGCTAGCGTTAGGCCGCATTTACAGATTATCCTTTCCAAGCAATCATGCTGACCTTACACATGACATACTGTTAGTTATCTTCAAATACATACTTAAGCACATACTTACCTTGGCTTCTACCCTTAGATCTTGAACGAGTCTTAGATTGTACGGGTCCTTGTCACAAGAGCACACAGGCTTGAGTTCAAGTATTTACCTCCTCATACTTGATTTCTCTCAAACCAGGGCTCTGATACCAACTTGTAACGCCCTAACACGCTTTAACGGAAAAGACGCAACGGAAAATACGTACCATAAAATTTCTTTCATTATGAATGTCTTAACCTACTTGGAGTTCATTTTTAAGGTGACCCATTTACAATGAATACAATAATCGAACTCCTTTACAAAATAAAAACATAAACTATGTTCACTAAATTAGTTATCCAAGCATTCCTGTACAATCTAACTTGTGACTCGGTCTTCGATCTCCACGCCTCGGTGATCCTCCGTGACTCGTACAACCTACATTTACCATACAATTTCAAACATTAGTACACATTATGAATGTAAGAATATTCATAAACTTTCACTTTCCATTCGTAAGTCCTTTGCATTTAAGCATTTCTGTCTGAGTATCTACTCCCTGGTGAGACTTCAACATTGTCCCTGCATTATTCTACGTTCTCAAGGTACACTGTCATTAGTGTCATTACTCAATCGTGTTGAAAACATACGAGCATACGAACTTACCTACTGGCATACAGATATACAAACATACTTGCATGCATACATAGAACGAATCATAACTACTCATATGTATACCTTCACTCACACGTACATATACTTACATAAATCCGTAATTACATTCATTCATACCTACTAACTCGTACATACCACTTATCTAATTCTGCCGTATCTTAATTACAAACCTTCGTGTAACATGTATGAACAAACCTACATTCATACTTACTCTTATTCCTGATTACTTATTAATTTAAGCGTATTAGAATAAAGTTAAATCTTTACATACATATCTAATGCTTAGTTCATTACCCCGTTTACTTGCTCCCACGTCCCGATCTTACTTTCCCATTACAAACACTTTTTAAGTGTCATTTGGGTACGTTTCAGGTCTTAAGAATGAGTTCCATGCTCACCCGTAACTCACCTAGCCATTTAGTAGGGTTGAGGAACATTATAAATGCTTAACGAGGCTTGGAATGGGTTCACGGGGTCCGAAATCGAAGGAAAGACAAGGAACTTCATAAACTACACATTTGCATCAGACCTCCACCGTAAGCTACGGTGGCTACCGTAGCTTACGGTGGCCCCCAAAAGCCTACGGCAGCTTCAAACTGCCTTACGGCAGAAATAGAATTCCCAGCACCCACCTAGCTTACGGTGGGCACCGTAAGCTACGGTGATGCCCAGTTCAGCCCCCATTTTAAATACTAAAATTTGCATAACTGGCTCGTTTTGCATCCGTTTCACTTGAAACTTGTTCCTAAACATTCGTAAAACAATTCCTTACATATTAGACTAAGAATCCTTATCCCGGGTCCTTATTCATTAACAATTTTATTACCGTTACCTCACTATTTCTTAATTATTCGACCCATTTGATCCCACAACGTACCTTCGACCATCTAGATCAATACTTATCCCAATACCAACAATCATTTCATACCTTACATGACTTCACCTCATTTATAAAAAAGAAAGTTCTTATGCATACTAAGAAGTGAGTTGGATGTCACATACCTTGAGCGTCCAAGTTCGAGCATAGGTTCCATGCTTTCTTTTGATCGCTAGCCTTCGTACTTGAGCCCGTAGACATGCTATCTATCCTTACATGACCATACATTGATACCCTTGTTAGTAAACAAGGCCACACATTGCATCAATCACGATAAATCTATGCTCAACAATTGACTTTCATTAGTGGATTTCTTGCAACTCATAGCGTAGATTAACAATGAGATCCTTTTTACTCGCATAATATAAACACGCCATTACATATCTCGCTATGAATATACCATGTATCACTTTGACTTCCTAAATCGTACATTTATGATAAGAGATCCACCTTACAACATTCCTACCATTGTTGACTTTCCATAAAGTCAACCATCAAGCATTTCAATTTCCAACTTAAGCACACATTCATTCACAAATTAACATGTTAGAACATAGTCATTATGCCATCTATGCTTCATACTCATTTTGTAGGACATATTTGGTCGCATAATCAAATAGTTACATATACACATATACATACCATTCCGTTCATAACAACATCTTCATAGTTAATGCCAATATCATTTAAATTTACTCTTTTCTAGGATTCTCATTCGTTCCATAACTATTCTTAAGTCGAAACTAATAAAATCAAACAATCCATATATATTCATCACATCATTCAAGCGTATGATACGGATTTCACATATTATTGTCGTTTAGGCATTTCATCAAACACCTTGTGTGCGTACTACCATCTAAGCTTAATGTACAACTAATTCATGCATATCCTTCTAACCTCATACATAATTCACCAAAATTCCTCTTTCTAATCATCATGAATCATTTCTACATAATCATTAAACATACTAGTATCACATTTCTTTCAATTCCTCTAACAAGAATCTATCATGCATGCCAAAATACATCAATATTAAGCAAGAATTGGACATGGGTGATCATTCAAGTTGTCATCATCACCATAACAACCCAAACCATGCCTAATTCATGTTCCAAATGAGGATTCTAACACATACTCATACTCAATTTCATACAATTTCGAAATTTTACAACATAGCCCACTTCGGGCATAATCATAAATCTAACTTTTAAGACATACCTTGCGATCCCCTTATGAAGGTGATCAATAATCCGTGCTCGGTTATGAGTTTAAGCTTCATTTAACCTTTCAATTTGATGATTTCTTGATTAGGGTTCTTGAGCTCTCATGGAGCTTCCTGGCTTCTTCCAGAACACACGTACGTGTGTGTGTTTGTGTGTATATTTCATACATATAACCTCAACTTTCATTTTACCTCACTTTAGTCCCTCATGTTTGATAGTTAAACATAATTGGCACCATTTTCATATTTCCTTAGCTTTTTACCTCTCCCTTAACTAGGTTAATTAGCCTAGTTACTTATTTCATAATTTATCCTAAAGGAACATACAAAAATATAAACATTCGGTTTTTGGGGTGTTACACATTTTACCTTTATGATAGGCACATGCTTCCTCCGAAGCTTCTTAACCTGTCGATCCTCGATCGACACAGGTTTTTCAACAAACTTCAAGCTCTCTTTTATGTGCACATTTGTGTGTGGTATGACTAGTGAATCATCAGCGACACACTTCTTCAGATTACAGATGTGGAATACATTGTGAATATCACTGAGCTCTTCAGGTAGGTTTAACTTATAAGCAACTGATCCGACACATTCGATGACCTCGAATGGTCCTATGTATCTCGGGCTTAACTTACCAAATCGCATCACTCCCTTCCAGGGTGATACTTTAAGCAACCCTTTATCACCTACCTCGAATTTCAGAGGTTTACGCTTTAGATCTGCGTAGCTTTTCTGCCTATCCCTGGCAGCTTTCAGGCGTTCACGAATCTGGACAATCTTGTCCATCGTTTCAAAGACTATTTCCGGTCCTGTCAGTTGGACATCTCCAACTTCCGCCCAACAAACGGGCGTTCTGCACTTCCTACCGTACAAGGCCTCGAAAGGCGCAGCCTTAACGCTCGTATGGTAGCTATTGTTATATGAGAACTCGATTAATGGCAGGTGGTTATCCCAACTACCACCTAAGTCAATCACACATGCACGAAGCATGTCTTCCAAGGTTTGGATTGTACGCTCACTCTGCCCGTCCGTCGGAGGATGGTAAGCCGTACTGAAATTTAAGCGCGTTCCCAAAGATTGTTGGAAACTTTTCCAAAAATGAGATGTGTATCTAGTATCTCTGTCAGAGATAATTGACACATGTACGCCATGTAGAGATACAATCTTATCTACGTACAATTGGGCTAACATGTCGGAGCTATAGGTTTCCTTAATGGGTAGGAAATGTGCTGACTTAGTCAGTCTGTCTACGATCACCCATATAGTATCATTTCCTTTCCTTGTCTTTGGCAACTTGGTGATGAAATCCATCGTCACCATTTCCCACTTCCAGGTGGGAAGTTCAGGCGTTAATACACATTCAGACCAAAACCTAACAGGTAAATAACAATGAAAAAACAATGCCCTAGCAACATTCAATAAATGCCTATGCTTCCTTTCAACTATCCCATTCTGTTGAGGTGAGTGTGTACAAGATGCCTGTCACATCCTGACTTTTGCGGAAGCGTGAATATGGTGTGACTTTCTTATTATCATTACATTCAACCATATCAAACAACCATATGATAAAACCAAAGATTTGTCATCCATTAAATAAGTTTAAAACTTAACAACATTGTTTAAAATGTAGACTTCGAATTCAAGTTTTACAAACCGTACAAATTGTTTATGAGTTCATTAAGGACTCGTCAAAAGATATTGAATAACACCAAGGTTTTGAAGACGTGTCTCGTCCAGGAATGAGACACACTGACCAAACTCAAAGACTGTCACACCCCGATCTCCACGTGTCACCGGTGGGCCCGGTGTGGGGTACAGTGACGTGGTTGGCATCGTCATAGACAAACAACACAATATAATAATGCACAGCGGAAGCAGAAATAGATTCATTTCAACTTTAATTAAAATGTACTAATAAACATCATAAGTAGTTGAAACGGATCCACAGGCGGATCAAATAAAAAATAAGATATATTGTTCAACAGTTTATTTGTCGTCCGAGCTTGCGAGACTATAGTGGACGCTCTTAGGAAACAGCCAGCCTAGTTCGTTTAGTACCTGCACTTAACCTTTTGGGAAAATACGTCAGTTTACACTGGTAAATACAAATCAACCGACTCATTTTGAAAATGATTGAAAATTGATTTAAATGCACAAGGCATAAATATTTTTATTAACCTGGGATAATTATGCAATATAAACTTGTGAACGAATTACATGCTACTCGTACATTTGGTGGCCCGGGATCTGCTGTCCGGGCTAAAGATTAAATGACACACCACATTAAAGAGTTATACACGTCGGGTGTACGCCTACACCCCGTGCTCTGGTCGTGGCCATCTCGTAAGATAATGCCAAGGATATCCGGGACACGGTCAATAACCCCCCAAACCCTTAAAGTAAAACAAGACTGTTTAAACGAGTCGAACAAACTATTCAAGACTGGACACCCAAGGGTGCAGGATTTGTGCGCTCGATCAAGCGGTATTTTAAATACCGTACCCCAAGCCCGTATAGGGAAAATAAGTCAAAATGTATTTACCTGAGCAAGTATGAATCACAACCGGTAACGCTGTGTTCCCGAGTTTAATAAAAGAAAGAAAAGAAAAGAAACAGAGTTTAGTAGAGAAAAGAAAAGAACAAATAAAAATTATTGTGTGTTCCAGAGTTTCAAGTAAAGTAAAGGAAAGAAAGGAAAATAAACATTTTTTTGCATTCTCGAGTGGAGAGGAAAAGAAAGGAAAGTGACAGTTTTACTATTATACCCTTTTAAGTAATACTAAAATAAAAATAACCCGCACATTCTCGTCTTCTTTAAAAAATTCTGTTATCTTCAATAACAAATTAAACTCCACTTCAACCAACCTAAACTTGTGTCCAATCATGCAGGAAAAGTGCTAGGGGTGCAAACGATCCGAGCCCGGGCTCAACCAAGCTCGAGCTCGTTTAACATATGTAAGCTCGAGCTTAGCTCGATTCATGCTTTGACTTTAAAACCTCGAGCTCGGCTCGGAAGTAATTTTTCAAGCTCGCCGTCGGCTCGGGCTCGACTCGTTTAGTTTTTGTTACTTAATTTTATATTAATTATAATTATTTGATTTTGACTTCAAGTTAATTCAGATTTATTGTACTCGATATTAGTTTCAGTAGCAGATCTTGCTACTTTTCTTTGCAGAACTTTACTGCCATTTGCTTCATCTAAAGCACTGGTGGATTCATCCAAGAGAACCAGGTCTGGTCTAGAAAGCAACAAACGTGCAAACGCAAGTCGTTGCTGCTCGCCAAGAGAAAGAACACTGGACCATTCATTTGTTGTATCAAGACCACTGAAGCGTGACAACAAGTAGCCAAGATGCACATCTTCTAAAGCTTTTATTAATTCTTCTGTATTAGGCTGCAACGGTTGTGCACTACCGACTTCAGACCCTAGTTTATCTTCAAGAAAAGGAAACGAACCTGCAAAATCATGTCAGTTTGCAATCACAGTGAAAGCTCGAGCCCGAGCTCAACCAAGCTCGAGCTTGTTTAACATATGAAAGCTCGAGCTTAGCTCGATTCGAGCTTTGACTTTAAAACCTCGAGCTCGGCTCGTAAGTAATTTTTCAAGCTCAACCTCGGCTCGTTTAGTATTTATTATTTAATTTTATATTAATTATAATTATTTTTATACATATCATTTTTTATATTTTTATAAATGGTAATTATTATTATTTATATATATATTTAATATTTTAATAAAAAATATATAAAAAGATAGCTCGTTTAGGCTCGCGAGCCGGCTTGAGCTCGATAAGCGAAGCTCGGGCTCGTTTAGGCTTTATATAGATAAACAAACGGAACCACAAAACGACCGGCTCAACAAGAAGCTGCAGGCGGCCACACAACACAACAAAGAGACAGAGAAACAACAATTAGATTGCTACATTAAAATTATAGTAACTAATTAAACTGGGCCAAGACCAACAACATCATGTGTTAACCTAAATCATTAATATATGTTGATATATCAAATATCAATGCAACATTGCAGCAGTTGGTTAAATATGTAATTTGAAGGTGAAAAATGCTCCTGGTAGTTAGACCTGAAGTGGAACTGTAATTCAGAATATGGAATGAAAGTTTATTTGTTTGTTTGAAAATACAGATCAAAGAAAGTAGTAGAATAGCGAACGAAAGACTCATGACAACAAGGAACAACTGAGATCTATTTACTGAAAGAATCTCACACCTAAATGAAAGTATGAAACAACCAAATGGAAGTTTTATATACGGTTCGGTTTATTACCCGAGAACCAACGGACCGATTTACATAAGAACCGGAACCGACGTGTTCTTTTGGGTATTATTTAGGGTAGATAATTATCAGTCCAAATGTTTCCTCATAGTGTCTTTGCAATAATTGCTACACACGTGCACATGTTGCAGTTGACTGCACCAATGAGAAAGCTTGCAAGTTGCAATAACTGCCAAAAGCAGGTCACATTGCTCGTGAGTCGTGACTGCCAAAGCGATACAAGTATGTCACGTATGCAGCATATCTGCGTCTAGGCACTCAGTACTAACTTTGGCGGGCAATTTGGCTAGTGCAGCATTCTGGTTCTGGTTTGCTCTTTATCAAGACATAATAGGCCAGAATTCCGTGACTATGCCTATGCCTATGCCTAACAGTGTACATTAACCAAAATAACATCATTGTTTCTAATGACGCACCCTAGACTCCATCCGGCAGCGCGTAACGATTAGCGACAGCTGCCTTTTTGTTCATCTTTAAACCAAACAGCAGCAGGAATTTGTAGGCCTATGGCGTCTCAGATTTTGTTCCAGTAGCACTCTTGATACTGTGCTACAGGCGTTCAGGCGTCAAATACACTTGTGGCGTCTATTACACATTTTTGCTCTAGTTACGCGTTTCCGGTCTGGGACACGCGCGTAACCCAGCCTGGTAAGCACTGAACACAGCACTCGACACGAAACCGGATTTGCACGAGTAACCAGTGCCAGTTACACGTGTTTAATGCCTGTTACGCGCATTCCGGTGTTTAATCAAACTTAAATAATTCAAGAACCCAAATTGGACACATTAATTTAATGACAATTTCAGATAAGGGGGACCCTCTTCACATTCTTTCCTCAATTCTTCAGTTTTCATATCTTTTTTAACTGATGATATGATATTGGGTGTAGGTGCTCTTCGTTTGTTGTGAATAGTTTGAGAGGTAAACATATGGGTTTTGTTGTTAAAATTCACATGAGCCAGTAAACGAAAATCATCATAAACAATAAGCACACCTAAAAAATTCATCTTATAAGAAGCTATATCCTCATAAAATCCATCTAAGAAACACAGTTAAAACACCTATATTCGATAAATTGGATGTTGGTGTGTTACCTCAAAGATGGATTGCTGATCACTGATGGAGAGTAGGTTGCAGCATCGAAGATGAACAACAGCCCTTATCAAGTTGAATCTGAAGATACGGGAGAGATCATGATGATAACCAGATATGCGATTACTGGAGAGATGATGGAAGGTGGGTTGAAGATATGGCGGGATGTGGGAGATATACCCGTCATTTTTTTGACGAGGGTAAAACTGGAACCCTAAATAAGAACGTGGCTTTCATTATTCTTTTCTCTCACAATCTTCCCGATTTGGGAGGAAACAACTGAACACTAAAAAGACCTCCCATATCTCTTCTCTTCTCTGCCTTTCTTCTCATAAAAAATCTCTGGAATACTATTAGCCTCTTCTTTCTTTCCAATTCTTTTCTCTTCTTTAATTAAGTGAATCTCTGGAACATAGTGTAAGTGTAGATAGCTTTTACTGGGCCTCCTAATCTGGAACAAAGGTTTATAATAACCTATTAGATTTCTAACGGGTCTTTTATTTAAGCCTAAGCTTTGACCGGCTAGTTTTAAGGACGATACGGTACAAGCGCACGATTAAGCGAAAGACCGGATAGAATGTGATTTAGACCCGACAAGTTTGAATACTTGTATAATATGGGTATACTAAATACATTCTGGATTTTGAGATAAAAATGATAACGGTTGACCCGTTTCGGTCAATTTACGCAAACTAGTTACGTAAACCGAACCGAACGCAAAAAGGGCGTTACGGGTAGCCAAAAGAGTCAAATGCAAGTTCCCTGAGATAATATGCTTTAAATATGATATAATATCAGTAAGTTATGTTCTATTATGCCCCGAATAATTTTAAACTCAATTTATGCCTTAGAAGGGCATTTTGGTCATTTAAAAGATTATAAAAGAGTTAATTTGGAAATTTGAGTAACGGGTCTGAATTATACAGTAAATATACTTCATTAATCATATTATAACAGTAGGGTATGACCCGTATACAAAACTTATCATTTAAAATCAAACTATGCACCGTAGGGGTATTTTAGTAATTTCACAAGGGCTAAAAATGCCAAAACTGGAAATCTGAGTTCAAACATTTATACTTACTGTTATTATATGAAAATATACTAATTACATCAGTAGGTATGAGTCTTATGTGTTTAAAAAGAGTATAACGCTTACTATGCGCTAAAAACGCTAAAAATGCGATTTAGAGCCGTTTCCGGGTCTTCAAAAGAAAGCTGAGATTTTTATATTTCCAGAATGCTCAAAATAATTTATTTAACATATAAAATCAGTAGAAAAAGGTTTGGAGTCAAAAGAATGTATAAAACTCATTTTATGGCTTAAACGGTCAAAACCGGCATTAACCGAATCGACTTAGCGACGTATGATCCGATCAGCCAAAAATTAAATAAAAATCATCAAAAATCCCAAAATATTATTTAACATCAGTGGGTACAAAGTTTTATATCAAAACGTGGCCTGAAATGGGTTATACGCGAAATGCGCCGTTTATTAAACATAAAGCTTTAGTTTTACGCTATTGGCCATAACTCAAAATCTGGACCACCAACTGACCTCAAATTTTCGGTGCAAGTTTATAAATTAGTAATAAATATTTCTACTCTTTCACTTTTCCAAAAATCACGTTTTATATAAAAAGGGCAAAATAGTCAACTTTTAAGCATAATCGGAAACATGCATATGAATCGGTTAAGCATAGACTCAAGATGCAAAAATTCCAGAGAGTTAAACTAAAATAAAAATGGTTCAAAATATGCTCTAATACAGATCTCAAACATGCATGTACGGATCCGAATCGATAGTCTACGAAAAAGTCGTTTTACAAGACTTTCGGTTCCGATTCGTATTTATACTAAAGATTGTCGAGTTGATTATGGTAAAACACATTCTTACATATATTATAAGTTATTTTTGATGATCAAACTGATTGCATGTCATCTACATTACCATTTAAGCTATATTTCGCAAAAACGATTTCTGTTGACTTTTTAGAAACAACTTTGACTCGACAAATAGCATGCTTAGAGTGGGAATCAGAGAATACCCTTTTGAGGGTTTGTTTCCCACATAAATACCAACATATCAGTGGTTTCAATTTGAGAAATGACAGAGCCAAACTCGTTTAATCGAAAAGTCAAACTATATGAACAACGGTTTGACTTGTAACTAATAATCAAAGCAAAAACGAATTATAGACTGATATGAAAGCTTACAAAGGTCCTAATGAAGCTTAGTTAACACTAGGAGGCTGCCTTGTCGTTCAGAAATGCTCCAGAAGTGCCTTGAGAGTTCTTGCAAGTTGTGTGTTCTTGTTTACAAGCACAAGTGCTCAATAAAATGAAGTATGATCTGATTTATGGGGGAAATTCAGATGTTATAGAGAGCTCCCAGTAGCCTAGGCATGCAAGACCATCCATTGGTGCATTTAGGAGGTGGTATTAGCTGTTTCCCATTCAAAATTCGGACCCAAATAGCAATATTCGCGAAACTCTGCATCTGATAGGGGGTCGCGGCCCGCTTAGGCTTGTCCAGGCGGGTCGCCTGGCCTGCTGATCAGCCAAACAATTTCCATACTTGGCAGCTTTGGTCCCTGTCCTTGCACGCGATGTTTCGGCTACTTATTTTGACTCGTAAACCCCCAAACTTGGTTTCTAAGAACCTTGGGACATTTACCAACATGGTAATGTCCTCGGATAACTTTGCGCTCAACCGAAAAGCCATGAAATTCGACGTTGACGCTTTTAACCCCTCAAGTACGGTTTTGGCCATAACTTTCTCATACGTTAACGAAACTTCACGAAATTTTTACCACATATTCTAGTGAGTATATTTTAGCATTACAAAGCTTCGGGTCTGCCAAAAGTTCACTCAGAGGTATAAATTCAACATGTTGACACTTTTGGCCCCTATAGTTTGTAATTCCTCACTTTTGTGCATTTTCCGCTTCGTATGATCCATGATCCATCCGTTTAAGGTTATAAACATTATGTAGGGTTATCATAGAGTCTATTTATCCATTGTTGACACTTTGGACCCTTACGTTCCATAGTTTTCACTGTTTGTCAACTTTAGTCCCTCTAAAGTATATTTTCACATACCGGAACCTTATGACACGTGTCAATACATTATTGGACGGAAATTTTCGAGGTGTTACATCCTCACCCCCTTAAAAGAAATCTCGTCCTCGAGATTTACTGAAACAAATGAGGATATTTCTCTTTCATCGTGGATTCCACTTCCCACGTATATTCGGGACCTCTACGGGCATCCCATTTGACCTTAACAATAGGCACATGCTTCCTTCGAAGCTTCTTCACCTGTCGATCCTCAATCGACAAAGGTTTTTCCACGAACTTCAAACTCTCATCTATGTGTATGTCTGTATGCGGCATAACCAGTGATTCGTCAGCGAAACACTTCTTCAAATTACAGATGTGGAACACATTATGAATAGCGCTAAGCTCTTCAGGCAAGTTTAACTTATACGCAACTGACCCGACACGTTCGATGATCTCGAAAGGTCCTATGTATCTTGGGCTTAGCTTGCCTTTCTTACCAAATCGCATCACCCCCTTCCAGGGCGATACTTTAAGCAATACCTTATCACCCACATCGAAGTGAAAATCCTTGCGCTTAGGATCCGCATAACTTTTCTGCCTATCCCTGGAAGCTTTCAAACGATCGCGAATCTGAACGATCTTGTCTGTCGTCTCAAAGACGATATCTGGTCCTGACAGTTGGACTTCTCCAACTTCTGCCCAACAGATGGGCGATCTACACTTTCTACCGTATAAAGCCTCAAAAGGCGCAACTTTTATGCTGGAATGGTAGCTATTGTTGTAGGAGAATTCAATCAGTGGTAGGTTCTTATCCCAACTACCACCCAAGTCGATCGCACATGCACGAAGCATGTCTTCCAAAGTTTGAATAGTACGCTCACTCTGACCATCAGTCTGAGGATGATAAGCCGTACTAAAATTCAAACGAGTGCCCAACGATTGTTGGAAACTCTTCCAAAAATGCGACGTATATCTAGTATCTCTATCGGAGATAATAGATACAGGTATACCATGCAATGCTACAATCTTATCGACGTATAATTGAGCTAACATATCGGAGCTATACGTCTCCTTGATGGGTAGAAAATGAGCTGACTTAGTCAGTCTATCTACTATGACCCATATGGTATCATTTCCTTTTCTCGTCTTTGGTAACTTGGTGATGAAATCCATTGTCACCATTTCCCATTTCCACTTGGGAATTTCAGGTTGCTGAAGCAAACCTGACGGCTTCTGATGTTCCGCTTTGACTTGCGCACAAGTCAAACATTTAGCTACATGCTCTGCTACTGACTTTTTCAAACCAATCCACCAATAGTTTGCTTTTAGGTCCTGGTACATTTTATCAGCTCCAGGATGAACGGAATATTTAGAACTGTGGGCTTCCTGGAGGATAACATCCCGAAGTCCTCCATAAACTGGAACCCATATTCGTCCGTTTAGTCGTAGCATTCCATCTTTGTCGTAGGATAACTGCTCCTCAGTTACTCCTAACTTTTCTTCAGGATAGTTAGCTTCCATCACAGCTTCCTTCTGTGCAGCTAACACCCTTTCGTTCAAATTATTCCTTATCTCAATGTGCTTGGCATTGATTCTGATCGGTTTCACCCTTTCTTTTCTGCTTAAGGCGTTGGCAACTACATTTGCCTTGCCTGGATGGTATCTTATCTCACAGTCATAATCATTTAGAGTTTCCATCCATCGCCTTTGTCGCATGTTCAATTCCTTCTGATTGAACAAGTGTTGAAGACTCTTGTGATCCGAATAAATTATACACTTGGTTCCGTACAAGTAATGTCTCCATAGCTTCAAAGCAAACACAACAGCACCCAATTCCAAATCGTGGGTGGTGCAGTTCTTCTCATGCACCTTGAGCTGGCGAGAAGCGTAGGCAATGACTTTGCCTCTCTGCATGAGCACACAGCCCATACCAGTGTGCGATGCATCGCAATACACTATGAAATCTTCTATGCCATCGGGCAATGTCAACACTGGCGCGTTGCTCAACTTCTTCTTCAGGATGTCGAAGGATTCCTGCTGCTTAGGGCCCCAATCAAACTTAATCTTCTTACGAGTCAACGAAGTTAGGGGCGCAGCAATCCTTGAAAAGTTTTCAATGAATCGTCTATAGTATCCTGCCAATCCAAGGAAACTGCGAATCTCGGTAGGAGTCTTCGGCTCCTGCCAATTCATGACTGCTTCTACTTTAGCGGGATCTACTTGGATACCACGCTCGCTTACTACAGGTCCAAGGAACTGGACTTCTCGAAGCCAAAATTCACACTTCGAAAATTTGGCATAAAGTTTCTCCTGATGCAGAAGTTTGAGAATACAACGAAGGTGTTTCTCATGGTCGGTTTGGCTCTTCGAGTAGATAAGGATGTCGTCAATAAAGACGATGACGAATTTATCTAGATAAGGCTTGCAGACACGGTTCATGAGATCCATGAACGCGGCTGGTGCGTTAGTGAGTCCAAAAGGCATCACTAGGAACTCGTAATGTCCATATCGAGTCCTAAACGCTGTCTTGTGCACATCTTCATCCTTGACCTTTAATTGATGATAACCTGACCTCAGGTCAATCTTGGAGAAATAGCTTGCTCCTTGCAACTGATCGAACAGATCGTCCATCCTGGGTAACGGATACCTATTCTTGATAGTGACCTTGTTAAGCTCACGGTAATCGATGCACAGACGCATCGACCCATCCTTCTTTTTAACGAACAAGATTGGCGCTCCCCAAGGAGACGAGCTAGGTCTAATAAAACCTTTAGCTAATAAATCATCCAACTGCGTCCTCAACTCCTTCATCTCCGTTGGTGCCAATCTGTATGGTGCTCTTGCTACTGGCGCTGCACCTGGAATGATATCTATCCGAAACTCCACTTGCCTATCCGGTGGCAAACCGGGTAGTTCTTCAGGGAATACCTCAGGATATTCTGAGATCACAGGGATATCCTCAATCTTCGGCTTCGGCTCATCAATAGTGACTTGTGCCATATAGATGACACAACCCTTCTGCATGCATCTGGATGCCTTGAGCATGGACACTTGCTCAGGCAATCCATGCTGGGTATCTCCTTGAATAGTAAGTGACTCACCAGACGGAGTCTTCACTACTACTTGCTTTCTGTTGCACAGAATCTGGGCTTGGTTACTCGATAACCAATCCATGCCTATCACTATATCAAATCCAGCTAGCTTAAAGGGAAGCAAGGATAACGGGAAGGAATGATTCCTAATGGATATAACACATCCATCTAGAACTGTCGAGGCGGTTTCTATGGTTCCATCGGCTAGTTCCACCTCATACTTCACACTTAAGGTTTTAACAGGTAAGTTCAACAATTTACAAAACTTATTATCTACAAACGACTTATCAGCTCCTGAATCGAACAAGACTCTAGCAAAAACATCATTTACAAGATACGTACCTGTAATGACGTTGTCGTCTAGGACTGCTTCCTTGGCGTCCATTCTGAAGACTCTCGCATTAGTCTTCTTTCCGTCGTCAGCTTTCTTCGCATTCTTTGGGCAATTTGGCCGGATGTGCCCTTTCTCGTTGCAACCAAAACAAGTTGCATCCTTAATTCTCTTGCAATCCAAGGCTTTATGGTCCGTGGACTTGCAGATTCCACACCGTTTTTCATGAGACTGGGATTTCACTTCCAAACGACATTTCCCAAAATGGTGTCTCTTGCAGGTCTTGCATCTGGGTTTCTCACCCGATTGATGATCTCCCTTCTTGAATCCCGACCCTTTCCTATGGTCGTTGTTCCCTCTGTGTAGTTTCTCAGATCTTCGTGAGGTGTCGTCCTCACGTTTCCTTTTGTTTTCCTCCGAGCTCTTAATAGCTCTCAATCTGACCACATCTTGAGTGAGGGAGAGGGATAGATCAGCTACTGATCTAAACGTCGTAGGCCTTGATGCCTTAACGCTCGCTTTGATCTCTGGTGCCAGACCCCCAATAAAACGAGCGATCCTCCGCGGCTCCGGGGTCACCAAATACGGCACTAATCGAGATAAGGTGTTGAAGGTAGTGAGATATGCCTGACAATCGAGGTTCTTCATTACCAGAGATACGAAATCCGACTCAATCCTCTCGACTTCATGCTGCGGGCAGAAATTCTCTTTGATCAGGGCCACAAACTGTTCCCATGACATACCGTACAGAGTGGCCTTACCGGCAGCTTGTAGGAGTGACTTCCACCATGCTAGAGCATCTCCTTTAAATGACTGGGACACGTACTTCACAACGTCCCTATCAGCACACCCGCTGATATCAACCACTGTATCCATCTCATCAATCCACGTCATGCAATCAACTGCTCCTTTTTCCCCAGTAAAATCTCTGGGTTTGCAAGAAACGAAATACTTGTACGTACAGGACTTGCTGTGCATATCATGCTTCAGCTTAACTTCTTGCTTTGGGATGCTGCTGTGGTTGGAGGAGTGATTATCCTCCTCATCCTTCTTCGGCTCATTCTTTTTAGAAGGCGGCTTACTATGAGCCTCTGAATGAGTCTTGGGCTTGACGTGCGATACAGTCCGGGTCCTACTCCGAGTCCCGCTAGATTCCCTGAATTGCCTATCGATAGCTTTGGCAACAGCGTTTTCTACCAGTGCTTGCAGTTCCGCACCAGTGACATGAATCTTGACGTTATCTGGGTGTTCCCCAGAACGACTGTTGGTTTCCTCCGATTTTGCCATGTAGCTTTAAGCTACATAAAAGTAAGGACAAGGTCTATTTAGAAACCTAACAGTATTATCGTTCTAGACGATTTATTAACCATGGTATTAATAACCATAATAGCTAATTTAATTAATTTCATTCAGGGCTTTTATTAGCAACTATATTATGGAATGAAATATATATATTGGCACAATAGGCCTAGTCACTTCGGACAACTTCTAAATTTTAAATTTAGATTTTTATAGGATTAGAAACTGTATAATTAAACAAATAATCCTTTACTTGGCAGGGAGTTATAAACCACAACTGCCTTTTTGTTTTATATGACATAGTCATAACCCGTAGGTATCAAGTCACAATCAGACTTGTATACAGATATAATCTGTAGATAATTTATTAAAAAGGGTGGCTTGTGTGATTTTACAGATCACACTTAGCCAGGAATGTTAACATGTTTACAGATGTTAACAGAGATTTGAATCTTTTCAACCAGGGTTTACCATATTGGCCAGGCCTGTTAATAAGACATTCAAGCTAGGTTCTACCTTACTAAGATTCTTATTAAATGGCAAATCAAATAAAAATTGATATTTTCCATTTATTTGAATATTAAATTCATGCACATAGATAAAATGAAGAAAAATTTTAAATTAACCATTTTAATTAAAGTAAACTAGTACAACTTTTGCCCTAAACGGGACTTTTCAACTTAAATAGCATGCCCACGCAGGGGCTAAACCAAATAACAACAAACAAAACAAACAACAGACAAAACCCACGCAGGGGTTAACAGAAACAACATACCCACGCAGGGGTAGAACAAGAGAAATATACCCACGCAGGGGTAGAATACAGGAATAAATGTCCTCGCAGGGACATGAGTAAATGAGCTAACAACCAAAGGATTTAATAATCCTTCTTACTCTTACCCTTAATCAAGTCAACCATCTTCTTGAACATACCGCGGTTGTGTCGGCGATCGTGTCGCATTTCCTGTCGCAATTCCCGTCGCACGTCGTGTATCCCTTGCAGGATTTCTTGGACTTGCGGTGGCGACATCATTGGCGCCGGCGGCGGTGGCTGGTACTGATGTGGCTGTGGAGGCTGCGGCTGCTGGTATCCCTGCGGTGGGAATCCAAAAGTTGATTGTCCCGTAACCCAGGGACCTCCAAAAGTACTCTCCTGATTGAGAGGGTTGTAGCCTGAAGCTATCCAGTAGGGATCTCCCGTATAATCATAACCGGGAGGAAAAGTCGGCTCGAAAGGGTTGAACTGTGCTGCGCTAGCATACGCAGGGATGGGCTCTCCAAAGTTCTGCGGCGGCAGTGGCGCAATAGGCGCAGAAGTAACCTCTGAGATGGGATGCTGAGATTCTCCCATCTCTGACTCCTCGTGAAGCGGCGAGTAGCGGCTGCTACCTGAATGTCGAGGGGTGCCAATGCGTATCCCTCCTCGCGTAGACATACGGGCGTTCCTCCTTGGCCTCTGAGGCGGAGGAGGCAAAACCGGTGGTGGTGGTGGCGACGGAGTGACCACGTCGCGTCAGAAGGCCTCAGATGGGTCCTGCTGCTGGGGCTGCTGCTGATGCTGCTGCTGCTGGGAGTGGTGCTGAGAGTGCACGGGAGAACCGTGGTAAGACTGGTGCATGGGGGAGTTATGGTAGCTGGGGGTATAGACCCAGTCGTGCTGCTTAAACCTCTCCTCGTAGCTGTCAACACCATTGAAAGGTGATCCCCTGTATGGTAACCCATCCGATATCTCAATGGGATGGTTGGGAGTGCCGGACGGTGGCATGGAGGGATCGGTGTCCTCGTCGACCTCCATCTCGTTGCCACCAGAGAAGTGGTCTTCAGGTCCTAGTGGGTTATGACCCACTGGTTCATCCAGGTAGGCATCAGGGTTGTACAAGCCCTGATAAACGGGTGCTGGGTAGTTGTGAGGTGACTGGTGAAGAGGTATGAAAGATCCATGGGAGTCGTGGGGCCCATTTTCAGAATGTGGCCCAAAGGAGTGAGGTAGGGATGGTGAGGTACTCAGTGATACCGAGTGCCTGGCTGGTTCAGCAAATGATCTCCAAAGATCATGGGCAGCAGTGTTGTGGGATGCTGATGGGGTCCGCCTATGCGAAGGCCCTGCCTCGTGGTCATGTGAGGTGGCGAATCCTCCTCGTCCCCTTCCTCGAACTCGTGGCGGCATGTTGAACCTGTCAAAAATCAAACAAGTTGCACAACAAAAATATATATATGAGACAAAGTTAGAAAATGAAAATAAAAATAAACGAAATTTTGAACATTTCCTAAGTTCTTTGTCTAGACTCGAAAATCGAGGAATATGCAATTGTGTAACTGAGATTAAACACAAAAGACTAGTGTTTAATTCACTCAGCGTTGGCTCTGATACCAACCTGTCACACCCCGATCTCCACGTGTCACCGGTGGGCCCGGTGTGGGGTACAGTGACGTGGTTGGCATCGTCATAGACAAACAACACAATATAATAATGCACAGCGGAAGCAGAAATAGATTCATTTCAACTTTAATTAAAATGTAGTAATAAACATCATAAGTAGTTGAAACGGATCCACAGGCGGATCAAATAAAAAATAAGATATATTGTTCAACAGTTTATTTGTCGTCCGAGCTTGCGAGACTATAGTGGACGCTCTTAGGAAACAGCCAGCCTAGTTCGTTTAGTACCTGCACTTAACCTTTTGGGAAAATACATCAATTTACCTGCACTTAACCTTTTGCAGAACTTTACTGCCATTTGCTTCATCTAAAGCACTGGTGGATTCATCCAAGAGAACCAGGTCTGGTCTAGAAAGCAACAAACGTGCAAACGCAAGTCGTTGCTGCTCGCCAAGAGAAAGAACACTGGACCATTCATTTGTTGTATCAAGACCACTGAAGCGTGACAACAAGTAGCCAAGATGCACATCTTCTAAAGCTTTTATTAATTCTTCTGTATTAGGCTGCAACGGTTGTGCACTACCGACTTCAGACCCTAGTTTATCTTCAAGAAAAGGAAACGAACCTGCAAAATCATGTCAGTTTGCAATCACAGTGAAAGCTCGAGCCCGAGCTCAACCAAGCTCGAGCTTGTTTAACATATGAAAGCTCGAGCTTAGCTCGATTCGAGCTTTGACTTTAAAACCTCGAGCTCGGCTCGTAAGTAATTTTTCAAGCTCAACCTCGGCTCGTTTAGTATTTATTATTTAATTTTATATTAATTATAATTATTTTTATACATATCATTTTTTATATTTTTATAAATGGTAATTATTATTATTTATATATATATTTAATATTTTAATAAAAAAATATATAAAAAGATAGCTCGTTTAGGCTCGCGAGCCGGCTTGAGCTCGATAAGCGAAGCTCGGGCTCGTTTAGGCTTTATATAGATAAACAAACGGAACCACAAAACGACCGGCTCAACAAGAAGCTGCAGGCGGCCACACAACACAACAAAGAGACAGAGAAACAACAATTAGATTGCTACATTAAAATTATAGTAACTAATTAAACTGGGCCAAGACCAACAGCATCATGTGTTAACCTAAATCATTAATATATGTTGATATATCAAATATCAATGCAACATTGCAGCAGTTGGTTAAATATGTAATTTGAAGGTGAAAAATGCTCCTGGTAGTTAGACCTGAAGTGGAACTGTAATTCAGAATATGGAATGAAAGTTTATTTGTTTGTTTGAAAATACAGATCAAAGAAAGTAGTAGAATAGCGAACGAAAGACTCATGACAACAAGGAACAACTGAGATCTATTTACTGAAAGAATCTCACACCTAAATGAAAGTATGAAACAACCAAATGGAAGTTTTATATACGGTTCGGTTTATTACCCGAGAACCAACGGACCGATTTACATAAGAATCGGAACCGACGTGTTCTTTTGGGTATTATTTAGGGTAGATAATTATCAGTCCAAATGTTTCCTCATAGTGTCTTTGCAATAATTGCTACACACGTGCACATGTTGCAGTTGACTGCACCAATGAGAAAGCTTGCAAGTTGCAATAACTGCCAAAAGCAGGTCACATTGCTCGTGAGTCGTGACTGCCAAAGCGATACAAGTATGTCACGTATGCAGCATATCTGCGTCTAGGCACTCAGTACTAACTTTGGCGGGCAATTTGGCTAGTGCAGCATTCTGGTTCTGGTTTGCTCTTTATCAAGACATAATAGGCCAGAATTCCGTGACTATGCCTATGCCTATGCCTAACAGTGTACATTAACCAAAATAACATCATTGTTTCTAATGACGCACCCTAGACTCCATCCGGCAGCGCGTAACGATTAGCGACAGCTGCCTTTTTGTTCATCTTTAAACCAAACAGCAGCAGGAATTTGTAGGCCTATGGCGTCTCAGATTTTGTTCCAGTAGCACTCTTGATACTGTGCTACAGGCGTTCAGGCGTCAAATACACTTGTGGCGTCTATTACACATTTTTGCTCTAGTTACGCGTTTCCGGTCTGGGACACGCGCGTAACCCAGCCTGGTAAGCACTGAACACAGCACTCGACACGAAACCGGATTTGCACGAGTAACCAGTGCCAGTTACACGTGTTTAATGCCTGTTACGCGCATTCCGGTGTTTAATCAAACTTAAATAATTCAAGAACCCAAATTGGACACATTAATTTAATGACAATTTCAGATAAGGGGGACCCTCTTCACATTCTTTCCTCAATTCTTCAGTTTTCATATCTTTTTTAACTGATGATATGATATTGGGTGTAGGTGCTCTTCGTTTGTTGTGAATAGTTTGAGAGGTAAACATATGGGTTTTGTTGTTAAAATTCACATGAGCCAGTAAACGAAAATCATCATAAACAATAAGCACACCTAAAAAATTCATCTTATAAGAAGCTATATCCTCATAAAATCCATCTAAGAAACACAGTTAAAACACCTATATTCGATAAATTGGATGTTGGTGTGTTACCTCAAAGATGGATTGCTGATCACTGATGGAGAGTAGGTTGCAGCATCGAAGATGAACAACAGCCCTTATCAAGTTGAATCTGAAGATACGGGAGAGATCATGATGATAACCAGATATGCGATTACTGGAGAGATGATGGAAGGTGGGTTGAAGATATGGCGGGATGTGGGAGATATACCCGTCATTTTTTTGACGAGGGTAAAACTGGAACCCTAAATAAGAACGTGGCTTTCATTATTCTTTTCTCTCACAATCTTCCCGATTTGGGAGGAAACAACTGAACACTAAAAAGACCTCCCATATCTCTTCTCTTCTCTGCCTTTCTTCTCATAAAAAATCTCTGGAATACTATTAGCCTCTTCTTTCTTTCCAATTCTTTTCTCTTCTTTAATTAAGTGAATCTCTGGAACATAGTGTAAGTGTAGATAGCTTTTACTGGGCCTCCTAATCTGGAACAAAGGTTTATAATAACCTATTAGATTTCTAACGGGTCTTTTATTTAAGCCTAAGCTTTGACCGGCTAGTTTTAAGGACGATACGGTACAAGCGCACGATTAAGCGAAAGACCGGATAGAATGTGATTTAGACCCGACAAGTTTGAATACTTGTATAATATGGGTATACTAAATACATTCTGGATTTTGAGATAAAAATGATAACGGTTGACCCGTTTCGGTCAATTTACGCAAACTAGTTACGTAAACCGAACCGAACGCAAAAAGGGCGTTACGGGTAGCCAAAAGAGTCAAATGCAAGTTCCCTGAGATAATATGCTTTAAATATGATATAATATCAGTAAGTTATGTTCTATTATGCCCCGAATAATTTTAAACTCAATTTATGCCTTAGAAGGGCATTTTGGTCATTTAAAAGATTATAAAAGAGTTAATTTGGAAATTTGAGTAACGGGTCTGAATTATACAGTAAATATACTTCATTAATCATATTATAACAGTAGGGTATGACCCGTATACAAAACTTATCATTTAAAATCAAACTATGCACCGTAGGGGTATTTTAGTAATTTCACAAGGGCTAAAAATGCCAAAACTGGAAATCTGAGTTCAAACATTTATACTTACTGTTATTATATGAAAATATACTAATTACATCAGTAGGTATGAGTCTTATGTGTTTAAAAAGAGTATAACGCTTACTATGCGCTAAAAACGCTAAAAATGCGATTTAGAGCCGTTTCCGGGTCTTCAAAAGAAAGCTGAGATTTTTATATTTCCAGAATGCTCAAAATAATTTATTTAACATATAAAATCAGTAGAAAAAGGTTTGGAGTCAAAAGAATGTATAAAACTCATTTTATGGCTTAAACGGTCAAAACCGGCATTAACCGAATCGACTTAGCGACGTATGATCCGATCAGCCAAAAATTAAATAAAAATCATCAAAAATCCCAAAATATTATTTAACATCAGTGGGTACAAAGTTTTATATCAAAACGTGGCCTGAAATGGGTTATACGCGAAATGCGCCGTTTATTAAACATAAAGCTTTAGTTTTACGCTATTGGCCATAACTCAAAATCTGGACCACCAACTGACCTCAAATTTTCGGTGCAAGTTTATAAATTAGTAATAAATATTTCTACTCTTTCACTTTTCCAAAAATCACGTTTTATATAAAAAGGGCAAAATAGTCAACTTTTAAGCATAATCGGAAACATGCATATGAATCGGTTAAGCATAGACTCAAGATGCAAAAATTCCAGAGAGTTAAACTAAAATAAAAATGGTTCAAAATATGCTCTAATACAGATCTCAAACATGCATGTACGGATCCGAATCGATAGTCTACGAAAAAGTCGTTTTACAAGACTTTCGGTTCCGATTCGTATTTATACTAAAGATTGTCGAGTTGATTATGGTAAAACACATTCTTACATATATTATAAGTTATTTTTGATGATCAAACTGATTGCATGTCATCTACATTACCATTTAAGCTATATTTCGCAAAAACGATTTCTGTTGACTTTTTAGAAACAACTTTGACTCGACAAATAGCATGCTTAGAGTGGGAATCAGAGAATACCCTTTTGAGGGTTTGTTTCCCACATAAATACCAACATATCAGTGGTTTCAATTTGAGAAATGACAGAGCCAAACTCGTTTAATCGAAAAGTCAAACTATATGAACAACGGTTTGACTTGTAACTAATAATCAAAGCAAAAACGAATTATAGACTGATATGAAAGCTTACAAAGGTCCTAATGAAGCTTAGTTAACACTAGGAGGCTGCCTTGTCGTTCAGAAATGCTCCAGAAGTGCCTTGAGAGTTCTTGCAAGTTGTGTGTTCTTGTTTACAAGCACAAGTGCTCAATAAAATGAAGTATGATCTGATTTATGGGGGAAATTCAGATGTTATAGAGAGCTCCCAGTAGCCTAGGCATGCAAGACCATCCATTGGTGCATTTAGGAGGTGGTATTAGCTGTTTCCCATTCAAAATTCGGACCCAAATAGCAATATTCGCGAAACTCTGCATCTGATAGGGGGTCGCGGCCCGCTTAGGCTTGTCCAGGCGGGTCGCCTGGCCTGCTGATCAGCCAAACAATTTCCATACTTGGCAGCTTTGGTCCCTGTCCTTGCACGCGATGTTTCGGCTACTTATTTTGACTCGTAAACCCCCAAACTTGGTTTCTAAGAACCTTGGGACATTTACCAACATGGTAATGTCCTCGGATAACTTTGCGCTCAACCGAAAAGCCATGAAATTCGACGTTGACGCTTTTAACCCCTCAAGTACGGTTTTGGCCATAACTTTCTCATACGTTAACGAAACTTCACGAAATTTTTACCACATATTCTAGTGAGTATATTTTAGCATTACAAAGCTTCGGGTCTGCCAAAAGTTCACTCAGAGGTATAAATTCAACATGTTGACACTTTTGGCCCCTATAGTTTGTAATTCCTCACTTTTGTGCATTTTCCGCTTCGTATGATCCATGATCCATCCGTTTAAGGTTATAAACATTATGTAGGGTTATCATAGAGTCTATTTATCCATTGTTGACACTTTGGATCCTTACGTTCCATAGTTTTCACTGTTTGTCAACTTTAGTCCCTCTAAAGTATATTTTCACATACCGGAACCTTATGACACGTGTCAATACATTATTGGACGGAAATTTTCAAGGTGTTACAAAGACCATGGATGACATCTTTATTTCTAACGTAGCATAAAAACTTCTAACGCCCGCCAGATCCACTTACAAATTCCCTGAAATACATGTAGTTTGAAAACATTAACAAAAGTTGAGCGAGTTCATGTGTATGTGTATGAATAAGACTTTAAAGTATGTCTGTATGTATGTAAGTCCCTGGTATGTAGCAATAAGGAAAAACAGATCAATTAATGTGTAGTTAATACATTAATAAGTGATATGTCCTAGGAAGCACTCAAACCTGTATGCGTATTTCGTACCGGCCCCTCCGGCGGAACGACATAGTCACCACATGCAGCCAACTCGCAGGCCCATGGGTGGGGCTCGCAACACCCAATAGATCTATAACTCATGCCCCTCGGTCCTTATACAAGGATTAATGGTCTTAAGATAATAGCCTACCCATTCACGTGATCTAGTAGTACATTCCTTAGCTAATCATACCATGTATACAATGTTTGTAATAATCGTAACATGTATTTCACCCCCGAGGTATAAAACTGAAAACAGTTAAAAGAAAAGGGGGGACATGAACTCACTGTTTTGCGTTCTTCGAATCTGCCCGTAACTCAAAGTGTCCTCTGGTGTACACGACTACCTACAATGTACTAAGGTCTCATTAGACGAGCGGGTCGTGCCTTGATTTAGTATCAATTAGTGCTTTTCAGTTACGTTTCCAAGTGTCTCCATCATTATTCCAAGTTATATAACTCCAAATAATATATTTTCAAGTCTCACTTAGAAAATATATAGGTATCTCATTTGTCAAAAAAATAATGTATTCCAAGAAAATATATATTTTTCCCCAAAAATCATACATCCTCTAAATATTCAAGAAAATATATATTTTTTACTTTCCAAAAATAATATATTTTCTCCTTGTTGAAAATATGTTGTAACTTGGTAATATTTACAAAAATCATATTTTCACCTCCTTTGTATCTAAAATAATATTTACCAAAAATATATTTGTATCGGTATTTCCTGGAATATTTCGTAAGTTACGTTTTATCGTTCGGCTTCACAATATTAAGTGTGTAACTTATATTTTATTCCTTGTGATTTTTGGTATTATTTTGGATGGTAAGTTTTTGGTATTAAGTTAAGTTATATTATTTTACCCTAAAATAATATAACTACTTCACAAAGTATGCAAATATTCACACAAGTGTCTTAATATAAAATATATATTCTAAATATATATGTATCCATTTTTATTTACAAAACCAACCTCCAAGACTATGTATTTTTGTTACAAAAATTATGGCAAAGTTTATATTGAAAGACATGGTTTAAAACATACTTGTAACACTTGTTTAGAAAATATTTTCTAAGTGTTGGAATTTTTAGAAAATTTCGCCATAGTTTCCTTTGTAAATGGAGGTGTCCATGCTATTTAGCATATCATTTTCTTTTCAAAAATCATCCAAACAACAAATCACTAATCATCTTACACTTACCAAGTGCGAAACTATATACTTTTCATAATAACATGAACTTGATCTTTTATTAAATACTTGTAGTGACTTGGTAAAATGCTTAGTGGGTTTAGTTACCCTTTAAAGTGTGTTCATCCCTTTAGAAATCTCATTTTTAAAGAAACTAAGTGTTTACAACTTGTAAACACATTTTACAAAAATGTTGATTCACTAATTCCCTTGTTTCACAAATGTTTATATGCTTGTTTTTCCACTAAACATAATGTAGGTTTATGTAAAAATCATGATCCATTAGGAATCACATTTTGGTCTTGGTTCTCTTGGAAAATCATTCACAAATCTTGGATTTACAAGATTATTAGCTTACTTTGTTTATTACTTTTTCAAGAAATCATCTTGTTTTCAAGTTCATGTTTAATCAAGAAGATGATCATCCTGTATAAACACATAATCATCTCATAACTTGCTAAATCATGTTTTTAATCATAATCTAGCAAGTTCCATGTAATGATCAACATCAATATCTCTAGTAATCAACGAGCAAACATCATCCATATGCTAAACAACATCATTCTATCCATATTTCATCTTATGTAAACTTTATGTTCAAGCTTTAAGTTTATGTTCTTTAGTGTTCTTATGATTTTCATCACAATATATCTTTTCACCACTAAAAACATGAAGTAACAAGAGTTAATAAAGATCTTACTACTAGCTTCAAGCTAGGGAAGAACAATGGTGAAGATGAAGTGGATAAAAGCAAACAAAGGAGGTCCTTGATGATCCAAGAGTTCCAAGCTTCGTTAATCACCTTGTTACACCTTTGAGAGCACTTGGAATGGATGAATGAAAATCGAAAATTGTGGTGGTGCTTGGAGGGTGTTCGGCCGAGAGTTTAAGGGGAGGAGGAAGAGAGGTGATTGTGAAGAAGATGGTGAGATGCTTATGTCTTCATATAGTCCCAAAACTCTTTTAACCAATGGTCCTAATGTTCCTCATAGTACACACATGATCACATCAAATCCAAGAGAAGATATGGAAGGATTTAGAAGATTATGTAGTATCTTGTGGTGGGACCACCATTTGGGCCGATTACATCAAATGGGGGAGGGGGTAATTTGTAACTTGGTGGTAAAAATAGGTAATTAGTGGAGGTTAAGTGTAATATCTAGTGTTTTATGTGTAGGATGCTTTTTGTAGTATGTTAAAGTGTTCGGGAACCAATATTAGCTCAGAAAAAGTAAAACAATGCTTTTAGCAATATTTTGGTGTTCCGGGTAATGTCCGGTTGTTCGGTTAAATACCGATTCGTTAAAGTGTCAAGTGATACCGTATAGTGTCCTTTATGTAACTTTTTGTGACACTTTTAATTCCCGACACTTAGGAAAGCATACAGGACCATTTTGCCATATTTTTGCATGTTACTAGCATGTTAAAATGCTGATTTTTGATGATTAATGCAGAATTCTGTACTTTGAGTGGGTTTTAGGCACTTCCCGGCACTTAAACTATCACCTAGTGACGCAGTTTTATGGTCCTTACTTCCCTACACTCCATACTAGTGTAGTACCTTGTCTCTGGCTCATACTAGGCCTCATAACATTGTCTGTCTATGTACTGGCACTGTCAATATATTTCTGAGTTATCCGCTAACTGTGCTAACTGTGCTTTGCGCATCATGTATGTCACTAAAGTTTGTATGTAATAAATGGTGTGACAGTATGAAATGTGATGCACATGTATATATGATGCAGAAATCATTAAGCAGTTTATATCATCAGTTGTAATCAAGCACAAATCAGTATTAATTAATTGTACGGATACATGCAAATTTGACGGTTGTCACAATGTCTGATGAACAATACCTTTTTTGTTTACAAAACATATTCATTTGGTTATTAATAAACTTAGTCCCATTATCATATCTGAAACATTTTGATATCCTTTTTAAACTGGGTTTTAACCACATTTACAAAATCAACTGTAGGATTGCGATCTGACCCGAATGAGTCGTTCAGAGAAGCTCTACTCTGTTTCAGGTGCGGAATAACAAGAAACAAAGCTAGAAACAACTGATTCTTCACTTTTAACACTGATTGTATTGATTGGAATACAATTACAGTCAGTCTTCACACTGGCAGCACTTTGGTATGGAATTCATACAACCCTATTCCTGATTTCGCTCATAAACACTATATATAGTGTTGATGATTTCGCTCCAAGGACCACATGTCCACATGAGCGAAATCACCATGTTCACATAAGCGAAATCACAACCTAATACCCTATGAGCGAAATCATGACCTAAGACACATACATTCTCCTATTTTCTCGTAAAATGTGCCCTAACCTATACAATGCAATCTAAGACTCGATCCAAGACGAAGTCGACAGATGTAGTGCACCAACATCAACAATATTTTCAAATACTTCATGTTTAGACTTCATTAAACATACCCACACTGCCCTTGAGTAATCATCAATTATTGTTAAGAAATATTTATATCCTTCTCTGCTAGAAATCTTATAAGGACCCATACATCCAAATGTACAAGATCCCGTAAGTTTCTAGACTTGTGATTACTCAAAGGGAATGGCTCCTTATGTTGTTTGGCTCTTTGACAAACTTCACAATGGATACTAGAACCGGGAATTCCTAAATTCAGTTTATCCTTAGATATTTTAATCGCTTGATCAGATGGATGACCTAGCCTAGCATGCCAAAGACTACTAGAACTACTATAACTATAACACACCTTATTAGAAATGCAAGAACTGCCACAAAAGTACAACCCATCCAATTGACTACAGTCACCAGGGCTCTCCAGGTTAACAAATCCTGGATATAATACTTGTGTTCATAAAAAAACAATCAACAACTTCTTATCTCTAGCTAATTTGTGAACAGAGATAAGATTTATGTTGTATTCAGGAACTACAAACACATATTTAAGAATCACATTATTAACCAGTTTTACAAAACCAATCTTTGTTACTAAAGCATTTGTACCATTGGGATGTTTAACAGTAATCTTAAACTCAGAAACATCTATAAAATCAGTTAAACACTTCTCATCTTTAATCATGTGTTGATTTGCTCCTGAATCAACAATCCAACCAACCCTTTGTTCACAGCTAGACTCACTACCAAAACAAAACACAGGTTTAGAAAAGAGACTAGCACAAAACGTACCATTACCTGAAACATTACAGCTTTGTGGAGGCCCACTAGGTTTATCCCTAATAGACTAATAAGCCTTGCAATTTGTTCACTAGTCAAAGTATTAACAGAGTTATCAGAAGACTCAACAGTACTACTATTACTTGCAACTGCTTTCTTTCCTTGATTGCTTCTTGGAGGTTTCATCCAGGACAGATAGCCAATAATCTCAAAGCATTTATCTATAGTGTGACCTATCTTATTACACTTAGAAGACTTTAAGTTTTGATTTGAAACTCTATTTTTCTTAAACTAAATAGGTTTAGTTATTTTTGAAACAAATGACATAGTTTGTCCTTTTTTACTACTATTACTGGAGTTTCTATGGGATTCTTCCCTAGAAACAACATCAAATGCTTCCTTAACAGTATGTAACATTTCTTTTGTTAACAAGTTAGTCCTAACACTTTAGTACACCCCATCTAAACCCATTAGAAATTGCATTAGTTTAATCATGTGTTTAAATTATTGAAATCCTTAGCAGCATCACAAGTGCAAGCAGGAAGTTGCAAGATTTGATCTAATTGTCTCCACATTACATTCAATTTGTGATAATAATCTAAGACACTCATACCATTCTGAGTAAAAGTATTAATTTTCTAATACAAATGAAAAAACAACATACCCATCTATCTTGTTATAAGTTTCTTTTAGGTCTGTCCAAACATCACTAGCAAGTTTAGAAAACACTGGAACCATGTACATTCTTCACTTATAGAATTTAAAAACCAAGTAAGCACTATAGAATTGCATCTGTCCCATTGTCTGGCTAATATATCATTATTCTCAGATTTTATACACGTTTTATCAATAAAACCCCATTTATTTTTAACCTGTAGAGCTAATTGCATTGCATTAGACCAAACAGTGTAGTTTTCAGATCCTTTCAGTTTCACATACATAATTATCAAATTACTAGAATCAGAAGGATGCAAGTACAAAGGATCACTAGTGTCCATCTTACTTACCAAAGTCTTAGGAGGTGGATCACTAGGACCAGGTCCACCTCCAGATGTAACCACACCATCAACCATATTTGATCAGTAACAATCCAACTCACAAACAATACTACCAAAAAGAAACAAACAATACAAACCAAGCTAACACAAGACAGAGGGTTAAATCAGTGGTTCATTACTAAAGGTGCCACCACAAACCGTGTCAAGGAAGCCTCTTAGACCTAACAAGCAACATAGAAACACAGGAACACAAACCAAACAACAACATAGATAATGCAATACAATTATACAAACAATATTAGCAACACAGATAATGCAATATAACTACACAAACAATATCACATAAAGTGCAACAGGGGATAGCCCACCCTGTGTCCCAACAACAACAACCGGCCCAACAAGTCTGACACCAACAATAATGACAAATGCAGATGAACAGAAAGAAAGTAGAAAAATCAGGAAAGGAAAGATATGACCTGAAACGTATAAGTCCAAGCAAAATCAGGCTTGTAGCCTTCACTTAGGGCTACAAGACTCTGATAGAAGACCAGCAACGGTAAGATCTATTGGTTTGCCCTGTAATCTTCTTGGATGACCAACTAGATCACCACAATGCCTCTTTCGATTATCCCAAGAACACAAACCCTAGGATTAGGGTTTTCTTCTTTCACCGTGCACGCAAACCAAGGTGTAACGCTCTGCATTTTCTGTACTTTTCATATTTAGAAAGTTGTATTCACATTTTTATTTTTAGAAACTTGTATTCTTACTTCATTTCAATCATTGTAATCTCGAGACTTTGATCATAATGGAAATCGTATTTTTATATCAACCTTGTTTAATCATACATGCATAATATGTAATTAATCACGAAATACACGTTTTAATTTAAAACCGAGACATACATTGAGATTATATTTTCTTAGAATCACATTCATACATGTATCATACTTATAATATACATGCATACACCTTTATAGCATAAAATAACCAACAATACATGTGCAAGGACTAAAAGTGAATATTTTCATCTTCCCAACCACTTTCTTTAATGTTCTAATCTCCAACCAACTCATTTAATACCCAAACCCACCTTCTAACCTCCAACCAACTAATTTAATTCCCATCCTAACTCCCAACCACCTTCATTTAAACCACAACCACTTAACCTTCTTATAAGGGTGTAAGGGGTGCTCACCTCTTAGGTGAATCCCCCCTCTTACACGTAACCAACCAGAATAAGCCACGTCAACTCCCCTCTAACACTCCCCTAATACCCCTTTTTGATGGCGGCACTCCCCTATTAGGGGAGTTGGTTTCGAAAGTTGTGCCATCTTTGAAAGATGGTTTCGAAAGTTGGTTTCGAAAGTTTGTCAACGGTCTCCCTCGAAAGTTGTGCCATCTTCACGCGGTGAACCCACACCCAATTCACACCCCGAATCGGGACCCCGCTTTGATGGCGGCGGTGTTCCCGATCGGGGAAACCTATCACCGAACCACCTCACCGAAGACGCCCCGTACACCCTAAATACCAACTCTAACACCTTCCAAACATTTGCACCATCTCCAAATTACTTCCAAACTCTCTCAAATCTCCAAGATTTTCAACTTTGGGCAAAAAGTTCAAGAACCAAAATTGGTAACTTCGATGTTCCAACAACTCAAGACTCGTCAAACTCACTAAGTGGAAATTTCTTCGCAAACCGTGAGTATACTCAAACACCCTTTTTCATTTTATAATTTTGGGTGTAATATGTTTACATATACAAAACACACTCAACATACATGCTTTTATGCAATTACACAAATAATCCAACACATGCATACTAATACATTATACTTGATTCGTGTTCTGGGTGATTCTTATGTGATAAACTTGTCATTAACTTTGTATGAGCCTCCCCTTAACATGTATAACACAATAGGAGTAATGCACAGCGCGTGAACGTGAGGTCATGTTAAATTATTCATTCATTTATACTTACGGTAATCAGAGGGTTGACTTGTTATTCGCATGCCAGTTTTATGTTAATCTTGATAACTTGGTGTGCCATGTGGATTTGTTTCAACCATTTCTTATACTTATGCTATGTATCAAACTTGTATACTCGCCAATACTTTGTATTGAACTATGCTTTTAAACATGTTGCAGGTTGTTGATGTTGATGCTTATGGAATCTAGTAGGATATGCTTAGATACACACTTAGACTATTAATGATGTCATTGTATTTTGATCCTTTAAATTTGTTGTATTTCGTTCATCGAATGTTGTACTTTAAATTTTCCATGTATTGTACTAAACAACTATTATCAATGAAATGAAACTTGTTTATTAAACACTTGTCACAATTAGTGTTATGAAGTCTCGAGCAATCTCGTTAGTCTCACTCCGATGTTTCTGCCATCGGTTGGGGTGTGACACAAGGAAGCCAAGATAATAAGATCTGAACACAATCAGACCTAACTGAACACTGGAGCACCTTAGATCTTCACCGATCAACCCAGATCTACTCAGATCTGATCTGACCAATCCCCAAACAACCTCGTAACGGAAGAACAGAAAACACTAAGAGCCACTATGGCTCTGATACCATGTAAAATCAACAGGTATCAAGAACAACGAACGCAGAATACCCAAACCTAATTTTATTACCCAAGAAAGATATTCTGGAACAAGATTGACGATACACCAGAAACTAATCTCCTACACTCAACTCACAGAGATTATCAAAGAGATAATCTCACACGAACTAAATCTAAACTATAAGCCTCTGATTCAACAAGAATCAAAACCTTTACAGTGAAACCCTAGATCACAGATGAGAGAGAGAGAAACTGGTTGAAAGAGAAAGTTCTAGACACCTAAAAAATATCTCAATATGTTGTGTATTTAGCGACTGATATGAAGCCACTTTTTTATACATCCGGATGCTCCAAGATATCCAGGTTGTTATAACAACCCGGCTTCAGCCCAACTTCGCTTCTCAAGCCCATCAACAAGAGCAGTGATAATCCAATAAGTCCAAAAACACGTGAGAATAAACATCCAGTTTAGTTTTAAATTTAACAGAGAACACTAAAGATATTAAATTGTTATTGTTAAAGATATTAAATTGAAACACTAACCTTGATATCCAACATTAATAGGTGATAACAATGTTTCATCGGTTACATAAACATAACTTATCTAGTTATCTTGATCCTATCATTAACCTAGAGCATACTTCATGTACTTACACACTAACCATCTGATCCTAGCTAGGGTGTACTGGGCACGCTCAGATGACGTACCATAAAAAATCTGTTGAATCAACACAAAAAAAAATCACACCAAAACCAACACAAATCACATGCATGTGATTAAAATCCATTCAAATGCCTAAACATAATTATCTTTCAAGTAAGTAAGATTTCAACTTGTTAACATGATGTTTGCTATAGATATTTGATTGGTTACAAAGACGGAACATATATTGTTTGATTAACCAGCTTTAGACACGGATCAATATCAAACCACACCAACGAACATCTACAGTCTCTATAGGGTGTGATGACACCATCAGGAAATTCAACAATAATTCGCCTGATAATTAACAAAAAACAAACAATACCATAATGATAAACACTAACTCAAATGTCAAAATTCCTAAACATTCAAGTGCTAAATACAAATACGATGCATCGTTAACAAAATCAGCAAAACCGTAATCTTGGTTGTGATCACATAAGAACTACTCAATCATAAAAACAAACATACTATGTAAAGGTTTAAATATATTTAAAATAAATCAAAGTAAATTCACATATGGCAACCAAGAAACTTCTTGCCATCGATTAAATGCCAATTAAGCAGCCCAATAAGAATTTCTTTGCAGTCAACTGCTTAAAAAATCAATTATGTTCTTCCTAATATCTTGTTTTCCTTTCCTGTTAATTTTCCAAGGCTTTAAATTAGTACACACTTAGTGGCCTTGGGGGGCGATTATCGGTGAAGGTAACAATGTGGTATTTAAATGAATTTCATGAGTCTGAATGTGAGAGGCCTTGGGGGGGGGGTCAAAAAGAGGGGTGGATAAAGGGGTTAAAGATCAGAAATAAGGTTGATTTTATGGCTTTTCAAGAAACGAAACAGGAGGATTTATCCGGGTTCAGGTTAGAAAGTTTCTGGGGTAATAAAAATTATGGTATGGAGTTTGTTGGGTCGGTGGGAAAATCTTGGGGTCTCCTTAGTATCTGGAACTTGGGGTTATTTGAGTTGGTTAGTTCTATCAAACGGAGAAACCTGCTGGTTACTAGGGGAAAGCTCAAAGGAAGTGGGGAAGTTTTAAACATAATTAACGTGTATGCTCCACAAAACACGTCGGCAAAATTGGCTCTGTGGAACGAAATCTAGGCTATTATGGAAGGGTTGGATGGTAAATGGGTGGTGGTTGGGGATTTCAACGCGGTCAGGATCTTGGCCGAGAGAAAGAATTCCGGTTTCAAAGCTTCATGTGCTAACAATTTTAACGCTTTCATAAACCAAGCTAACCTATTGGAATATGATATGAAAGGTTTTAATTTTACTTGTGCGAGAGACAATGGGAAGAAGTTAAGTAAGCTTGATAGATTCTTAGTGTGCCCAGAGTTCTTCAACAAATGGCCGAGTGCATCTCTGAGGGCGTTACCGTTTTTATATTCGGATCATTGTCCGCTGATTTTGGAGGTGGGTGATAAAAATTTCGGTCTGAAACCCTTCAGGTTGTTTGATGTTTGGATGGATAAAGAGGGTTTTAGCGATGCGGTTGAGAAAGCGGCCAACTCCGGTGGTCTCTTTGGTCCCCCTGACAGTTGCCTTTCGGCTAAATTCGCTAGAATCAGGAAGGCGGTTAAAGAGTGGAGGGATAATTATTTAAAGAAAGAGGGGGAAGTGTATTCTTGCGCTTTGGAGGAGTTGGAAGTGTTAGAGAAAAGCATGGAAGACAGAGTTCTGAGCGAAGAGGAAGAGTGGGCCTTCATGGAAAATAAAAAAGTGATTATGGAAATGGATTTGAAAAAGTGTTCGGAAGCTAAGCAAAGAGCTAGAGTCAGGTGGGCTTCCGATGGCGACGCTAACACAAAGTTTTTCCACTCTCTGGTTAACCTTAGGAAGGTCTCTAACCTTATCCCGGGGCTGAATGTATCGGGGAACTGGGTTTCGAAGCCGTCGAAGGTTAAAAAAGAAATTATGACGTTTTTTTGCAGCCATTTTAAGGAGGATTGGACGATAAGGCCGCAGGTGTGCTGTGATAATTCGAAGATTCTGGAAGAGTCGGATAGGTTGTTTTTAGTTCAGCAGTTTTCGGAGGAGGAAATAAAAGCCGCAGTGGCGGATTGTGGCAGTGACAAGTCTCCTGGTCCTGATGGCATTAATATGAGTTTTATTAAAAAGTTTTGGCATTTATTCGAAAAGGATTTTAAGGAGGTGCTAGATTATTTCTTTGTCAACGGGGAGTTCAGCATAGGTAGCGGTTCCTCCTTTATCACGCTAGTTCCGAAGATTAAAGATCCGGTGGAGTTAAAAAACTATAGGCCTATCAATCTCATTGGAATCATTAGCAAGGTTGTTTCTAAGGTTCTCGCGAATCGGTTGAAGAAGGTCATTGGGTCCGTAGTGTCGGACTCGCAATCCGCATTCTTGGAAGGGAACTTTATCCTGGATGGTCCCCTTATGGTTAATGAATTGTATGCGTGGGGTAAAAAGTTAAAAAAAAAAGGTTTTTTCTTTAAGATTGATTTTGAAAAAGCCTACAATAATGTTAATTGGAATTTTCTTTTGGATACCATGGCTAGAAAAGGTTTCCCGGAGCGTTGGTGTCATTGGATTAAGGGTATTCTTAAATCCGCAAGATCTTCGGTGCTTGTGAACGGGTCGCCGACGTTCGAGTTTCAGTGTTATAAGGGTCTTAGACAAGGAGACCCTATTTCGCCGTTCCTCTTTATTTTGGTCATGGATGTTCTTTCGTGTTTGCTTGATAAGGCTAAGTCGGAAGGGCTTATAAACGGGATGAAAACTCCTAACAATGGGCCCATTATATCTCACCTATTTTATGCGAATGGTTGGAGGACAGTATCCTAAATGTAGTTCGGATTTTGAGAATATTCCACGTGTGCTCGGGTTTGAAGATAAATTTAGATAAATCTAATATTTTTGGCATGGGGGTGGGAGCAGAGGATCTTGATTCGATGGCTTCGATTATTGGTTGTAAGGTCGGCTCCTTTCCTTTTTGTTACCTGGGGGTGAAAGTTGGTGCTAATATGAACCGGGTCGCCAATTGGAGCCCGATTTATGATATTTTTGATGCCCGGCTGTCTAGTTGGAAGGCCTCTTTGCTTTCGATTGGGGGCAGAGTTGTGCTTATCAAATCCGTGCTTGAGAGTCTTCCAAGCTATTATTTCTCCCTCTTCAAAGCCCCTAGTAAAGTGATTGCGGATTTGGAAGCGAAAATCAGGAAGTTTTTGTGGGGAGGAATCGAGGGTATAAAGAAGCTTCATTGGGTGTCTTGGGAAGCGGTTACTCTTTCTAAAAATCAAGGGGGTCTCGGTTTGAGTAAGCTTAAAAACATCAATGTGTCGCTTCTCTCCAAATGGGGGTGGAGGTTGAAAACTGAAGGGAACAAGTTGTGGGCTAGAGTTGTTGATGAAACAATGGTTAACCGGGCAGGGTTAACACACTGGTCTCGTCAAGAAGGGTTAATCCCTTCCTCTCGGAGATCGCTGGCTGGGTCACCGGTGGATGATCTCCTGCACAAGGAAACAAGCCGTGACTCGTAACAAGGAGGATGGGGTGGGGGGTGCTCCTTGTTACCACTCTCCGGCGTGAGAATCAGTAGTTTGCTTGGGAAGCAAAGCAAGATTATAGTAGTAGTTAGAGAGTTGTGAAGAGATCATACCTCAAACCTGGTTTGGGGTCGGTATTTATAGCCGAGGAGTGAAGGAGGAGATTGATGGATGGGCTGACGACGAGCTGCACCGTTGCAGGTGTGTCAGTCTCGCTGGCCGTGGGGGTTACGCCACGTCAGCCCATTGCTTTAATAGCTCTGACAGGGGACTGTCGCCGGCGCCACTTGCCTCGTGGTGTCAGCCACTTGCCTGGCGTGTCAGTCCACTTGCTGGATATGCAGGGTGCGGTGCGAGCCGCATCGCTGCATGCGGTAACGTCTGAAGTTACCGCGTCTCCTACTTGTGATCAAGAAATACGCGAGATGCGGTGTTGGCCGCATCATCGTATGTGGAGACTATTTGCTCGCTTCCCTTGTCGTGACGAAAATGGCCATATGATGCGGTGCCAGCCGCATCGATATGTTCATCTTCTTTCGTATTTGGGTCAAGCTATTCATCTTCGAACCGAATGGGTTCGAAGGATGTGACCGCATGGGTGCGGTTTGCTTACTGGTAGGGGTTTGTTTGATGCGGGTAATGGTCGTTTTGGGACCATACCCCTTCAAGTCCCCCCAGTCTAGTGTTGCTCCCTTGTGCAAGTTGCACGTGGGAGGAGTACTGGACTTATGGTGTAGGAAGGTAGTGTGGCAGTCTGGAGAAAATTTTAGGCCAGATCAACCTGGTGATCTGGTAAAAAATCCGGCTATGCCTCTTCCGTACCGGTGAAGGGGTTTCGCTTGATGCGAAATTCTCAGCCGTTGCATGTCGTCAGGTGGGTTGCCACCTGTTGTTGTGTTGAAGGCCTGTTAGGGACCTTCATAGTAATGCTGCACAAACTTCGAACCAACCTCTTGGATGGTGGTTCGAAGGTTTGCACATGTTTCGAACCTCTTGGAGGTGGTTTCTTCTTCGAACCATTTGCCAGAATGGTGCACGAAGAAGAAAAGAAAAACTTGTAAACCAACCTTTGCGGTCAGGTTTGAAGGTTTTGGATGTTGTGTTAGAACTTTGCTCAAGTTCTATGTTCAGCATCCTATGATGAGATGACCATCCCTTTTTTGTTGGGTGTTCGTGTTCATCTTGATAGCTCTCAAGTAACCGTACGTTCTTTGCGGTTACTTCGTTGCGTCATTGTTGGCCGTGTTTGGTCGAACAATGTGGATCTAGACTATGGGTAAATAAACATGGTCATAGGCAAGGGGATGCCCATCGTTGTTTATTCCATGCGATCCATTGGTAGGTAAACAAAGTCCTAAGCAGACTTGTTACCGCGGTCCGTTGGCAGGTAAACATAGTCATAGGCAGACTTGTTACCGCTGTTCGGACACTTGCTGCTTGATAAGTGCTTGTTTAGAGCACGTATCTGCGTTCTTTCTGGAGCCACTTACCTTCACGCTCCAATACCGAGTTTACAACGAGGTAGCCTCGTTCGGTGATGTGGAGTGAGTTTTGCTTTTCCGTAGCAACCACTCTGCGGAAGCTATGGTTATGTCTGTAGCTCTTTATGGGTGTCTGCGATGTTGCAGTCCCATATTCGCTCAAAGTGTGCTTGTTGCACGGATGTAACTCTTAAAGGTTCAGGAGTCAGGGCTGCTGATGTGCGGGCGCGTAGATTCCGTTCCTTCTTTCTTCTGGAGAAGTTGTTCATGCACCCTCTGTGGTTGTGAACCGGACAGGAGGGATTTGAAGCTTGAAGAAAAGGAAGGCAATGCGCTTTGCCTGTTCCTGAGATGCGGTTCAGTCCAAAGAACAACACTGGTTCTGAGCATCTGACACATCTGAATGGGTTCATGTGTGTCAGTTCCGCATATTTCACGTGTGCTCGTGAGTGATGCGGAAAAGGTAATATATCCCTTTATAGCATAGATAGATATATTTCTACCTATTTTTTAGGGTATATAAAAAAACGACATGCGGTATGGGTTATGGTGCGGTAAACCAGAAAAACCGCATGCCGCTTATGTTTTTTGGATAATGTTGTCGCTTTTTCTTGCCTACGTGGCTTGATCGCACGTGTGAGTTGGTAGAAGTTGGTGAGACGTTTCTGCATGTGCTGAAATGAAAGGACATTTGCACTGCCCGAGGCATTAAATGCACTGTAGCAGGGAGTGTAAACGTCTTCTTTGTCAGGCGCGTGGGCGGCCACGCGCGCGTGATAACCGTCAGCTAAAACGGCGCTCGACACGTGTTGTTGCAAGATACGTTCTTTTTGAACGTGATGATTTGCTTTCTCCCTCCGCATTAATTGCGATGGGTATATAAGGGGATAACCGTTTGTGGTTTCCTCTCACTTTGTCGAAAATTCAAAAAATTTGCCGTTTGAGAGAAAGTTGTCATCTGTCTTCTCCGACGATTTTTTCTGAATTTCTGGTGAGGTTTCTAGTGTTTCTGTTCATCATCTTCCGTTTCTTTGACATTTTTGATGGCTGAACCATCGAATCCACACAATGTGGAGGGTGAAAACCCTGAACAGCCGATAGTGGCTGAGGAAGAAGACGAGGATGATGATGTTAATGTTCCCGGTGGTGGGTTACCGGTGTTAAAGTGGACCAGAAAAAGCTTTGATCGCCTTATGCTGGAGGTCCAAATGCCCTCGGAATATGGGGCTCGGTACCCATCAGAGGGTGATACTGGTGCCGACGCTCCGGCCGGTTATGTGACCATGTGGTCCGACTTCTTCGGAGATTGTAACCTCCGATTACCGTTGACGGTGTTTGTTGTGGATATCTTGGAGTGGTTCAAGGTCCACATTTCTCAAGTGAGTCCGTTTGGGATGATTCGGATTCGTAATTTTGAGTTTACCTTTCGTGCTCTTGGGATAGAGCCTACCGTTGGGGACTTCCGACGGTTTTATCAGATGACAGTGTCTATGGGGTTCTTTTCTTTCCGTCTACGAGACGGTACCCCAAAGCTGATGACTCCCCCTAAGGGGATGACGATGTGGAAGAAGAAGTTCTTCTATATCAAGTCTGCTGCCCTTGCTGTGAATATGACGTTTCGGAATGTGACCGAGACGATCATAGCAGAGACCATTGCGATGCCCAGTTTGAAATCAGTGCAATGGTTCCCGCAACTGCAGACTATTGAGTCTGTGAAGTTGACCAACACGCAACTATGGTTGTTGCGTATGATGTTGAGGAGGGGCAAGAACTCGAAACCCGTGGTGCGGGAAAAGAGCGGTGGTACGTACTTTTTGTTGTTTCACGTTCTTTATCCTTACGTGTGTTACTGACCTTTGTGTCTACTATCAGAAGATGCCCCCGCATGGAGGATGTTTGCTCCGGATTTCGAGGGTACGGTTGAGACCGTAGTTTGTGCGGATGGTGAACAGGATCACAACACTATCATCCGTAGTAACTTCCGGGTGCCTACTGCGGCTGCACTGGCAGTTGAGTTGCCAGTAGGCAAAGGTATATTATCGAAGCTTTGCTACTTGTGTTGATCATGTTGTGTTATTGACGTATTGATTCCATGCAGGTGATCTTGGGGCCTTGGGGGACCCTGAAGCGAAAGGTGTGCCAAAGAGGCAAACTGTGAAGGGCGTGCGCTTCCGCCAAAAGAAGATAAAGGAGGTCACTACTGTGCCTCATCTGGTGCCGCAGGCAGCAGGTATCTCTCATTCCTCTTTTCGTCGACACAAGGATTGTGTGATAGTATCTGATACCCTTGAGGGTTTGAGTACAGCCGCGGAGTCACGTTCTGGTGCTGCGAAGAAGCAGGCAGAAGAGGTGGCTGCGGGAGGGACAGCTGCGGGTCCCCCTGTGATTGGTGAGAAGAGGAGGCCAGAGCAGAAAGCTGCTGGAGGTGTTGAAACCAAACGTCGGAGGCTAGTAACCAAAAGGTCTGCTCCGGCGCAGAAGAAACCTGCGGTTGTCGTTGGTAAGTGTAGGCTATCTAGTGTTAACTGTTGTGTAACTGGTTCTGATAGCTATTTCACTTTTTTGCAGAGCGTCAAGATGAAGATTTTTCTATCTTCGATGCTCCGGAGTCCCCTCCGCGTGCCATGGATGCGGGTGGAGCGGAGGTGCCATCGACACCTCCCGTCAAGGTGGTACCTGAGTCAACCGTGCAGAAGGAGGGTACCGCAGAGAATGCTGCGGCCCAGATATTTGATACTGTCGACTCGTCCAACAACCTGATCTCTCCCAATGAGGGAGACGATTTGAGTTTGCGGTTCACTGCTACAGGGAAGCAACATTCTGATGCTGAGCCGCAAAAAACTGGCGATGAAGCGCGGCAGCATGATGCTGGGCCGCAGAAGTCTGCGGTTGATAAGGGTACCAGTTCGTCAGCCGATGGTGCGGGGTATGACGGGCCTCCAATTCAGCCTGGGGAGTCTGAATTGGAGTATTACTACCGCACCTACTCCCAGGATCGCAGTACGCTGTACCATCGACCCCCCTGGACTGTATTGCAGGGGGATGATATTGCTAATGACCCTGCGGCCTGCAGGGAGATCCTGGGCGGTCTTGGGACCCCCTTTGAAGTTGAGCGGGCTCGTTCCGCGCCGCGGGAGCTGCGTGTAAACCAGCTTTCATCGATGCTGGTGGGGACTTCCATTGTGGCTAATGCTATTTTGGAAGATTATAAGGTGCTGGGCCGCCGCGAGGAGGATGCTGCTCGCATGCGGGCAGAAGCGGAAAAGTTAATCGAGGCTGCTCGTGTGGGTGCGGAGCGGCTCGAGAAAGACAAGGCTGCTTTTGAAAAGCAGCAACAGACTTCTGAGTGGGCTGCCACTGCCCAGCTGAAACAGGTGCGTACCCTTGCTAAACTCCTTGCTGATGAGCGCAAGAGTTGGAATGAAAAGTTGTCCAATGAGCGCAAGAAATGGAATGAATCTTGGGCTAAGCAGAATAACGTTCTGTTTCATACTCGGCAGGAGTTGGCGAATGCCAAGGCAGCGAATGCTACCTTGAGCCAAGAGAAGGTTGCGGCTGAGGCCATTTCTGTGAAGGCGCTGCAGGCGAAGGCCGATGCCTTGAAGGCCCTTGAAGAGGCCAAAGAAGCCGGGGCTCGTGCCTCAAAGGCCTATGAAGAGGCCGCAGAGAAGGAGAGCCGTGCTTCTAAGGCTCTTGAAGAGGCGAATGCGGAGCGCATTCGTTTAGGCAAAGTTGTTGAAAGCCTGCAGGTACGTTTCGTTACCTTCGTTTTATATTTCCTTTATTGTTTTGAAAATATTTATCGGGTGAACCGTTTGCTGTTCTTGTAACAGGCTGAGGTGCAGGCGCGGGAGGTCGCGGTTACGGATCTTACTGCCCGCGTGTCTGCTGCGGAGCAGCGGGCCGCCGCTGCTACTGAGGCCAAGGATGCCTTGGTGTCCTCTTTTAACCAACTGGAAGCTGACCGTGAGTGGTTGCGGACTCACGGCATCGCGCGTGTAAGTATCCTTTGTCTTTACATTTGCTTGGATTAGCACGCAAGACTTATGATCTTTTTACTGCAGATTGTCGAGGCCATAATGAATGCCCCTGAGACCTCATCAGGTTTGGACCTGGTTAAGGAACGTGCGCGTGATGCGGGTTTCAAGGCTGGTTTTAACCGCTGCATTGGGCACATCAATGTACTATCCGCAGGCGGTTATACCGATCAGGCATCCGGGTTCCGTGATGTGGATACCGAGGGTCGTCTGAAAGCGGCCGTAGCCTCCTTTTATGACACGCCCCTTGCCTGTGTAGGGGAGCTGGACGAGTGTTTGGAGGTTGCGGACTATGTTGACCGCTTGCGGATGCTTTACCCTGATGTGGAAGAGGAAGAACCCGCTGGTGACGTCGGAGGCGACGCGGGGACCAGTGGTTCAAAATAGGGTTTAGGTTGGCTAGTGTGCCTCCTTTTTTGTATTCCTCTTGTGTAGAATAGGAACTTTATGTAAATTCTGTAAGCATCATGTAGATACTTGAATTTTTTGAATATAAAGTTTCTTTGTTCAGTTTGTACAAGTGTTTTTAATTCTTGCATGTCTGAACGTGTGTATGCGTAATCTTTACCCATTTATGAACGGGGTCAAGTACTCCATACTTTTGTTGTATGGGTATGCATCAATTCTGTTATTTACCGTGCGAGGGTTTTTAGAATTGCTTAAGCTTTGTAAAAGCTTGTATTACCGGAACTCTACCCATTTGTGAATGGGGTCGAGTGTACTCCATACCTTTGTCGTATGAGTCCGCGTCAATTCCATTGTTTGCCTTTTTGGGGCTCAGGAATTGTGTTTAACAAAAACTTGTGTATCCGGCCGGATAAAACATGCAAGTCTGTTTGTCTTTTGCTGGCCTATTACAATAGTTGTGTGTGGTTACCACTTTGTATGGGTATCATGAATGAAGATTTTGCCAATCTGTTTTCGGGATACCGCAAAGTGGAACACGCATTTGTAATAGTAATAACAAACAATAATGTAGAAAATTGCTTATTTATTTATTTGCAAATGGCCTGCGGCCCAATAGGTTACATAGAGAGTGTAGGAACATAGCTTACATATAGCAGCGTCTAAGCTGTTGTGCGTTCCATGTTCTGGCGATAGGTTCGCCCTCTAGTGTTTGTAACCTGTATGCGCCCTTCCCTAAGACCTCGCTGATGAGGTAGGGTCCTTCCCACTTGGGGGCAAGTTTTCCTGGGCGCTCGGCGTTAGATGCCTCGTTGTCACGTAGGACGTAGTCCCCTGGAGTGAAAGTACAAACGCGGACTCGCGCGTTGTAATACTTTTCCAGTTTGGATTTGTATTTGGCCTCGTTGATGGCGGCGTTCTCGCGCCTTTCTTCTAGGAGGTCCAAATCGATCCTACGTTCCCTGTTGTTGTCTAGTTTTTCGATAGCCAACATTCTAGGAGATGGGAGGCCCATTTCCGCGGGTATCACCGCTTCAGACCCGTAGACGAGGCTGAAAGGTGTTTCCCCATTGCTTGTTTTTGGGCTAGTGCGGTGAGCCCATAAGATGCTTGGGAGTTCATCGACCCAGCCACGTCTGGCTGTTCCCAATCGTGCTTTGATTCCGTCGACTAGGCCTTTATTTATACTCTCGACTTGGCCGTTCCCTTGCGGGTGTGCGACTGACGAGAATATGTGTTTGATGTTCAGCTCTTCTAGCCATTTTTGGAATTCGTCGGCAGCGAAGTTGGTGCCGTTGTCGGTAACAATGTACATTGGTAAACCGAAACGGCAGATGATGTGCTCCCAAATGAACTTTCTTGTTATCATAGCAGTGGTTGAAGCGAGTGGTTTCGCCTCTACCCATTTTGTGAAGTAATCAACCGCCACTATGATAAATTTAACTGCACCTGGTGCGTCCGGGAATGGTCCCACTACGTCGATCGCCCATTTTTGAAAAGGCCATGCAGTAGTGACGGGGACCAGATTGTTTTTTGGCCGCAAAGTTTTTGGTGCATGGCGCTGGCAGTCCATGCATTTGCGTAATTCTTTGACGGCGTCCAGGTGCATGCCGGGCCAGTAATACCCGGCATTCATGATTTTTGCCACGACCATGCGTGGTCCGGCATGTATGCCGCATATGCCCTCATGTATCTCTCGGATAAGGTATGTGGCATCTTGTGGATTAACGCATCGGAGGAGCGGTCCGAGGTATGACTTTCGGTATAAGATACCGTCTCCCATTTGATAGTGGCACGCTTTGTATTGCAACTTACGTGCCTCTGTTTTGCTCTCGGGAGTCACACCTGACTGAAGGTATGCGATAATTGGTGTCATCCATGACGTTGTGCCGAATTGGATGACACTGACCTGGCGTAGAGGAACCGAAGGATTTTGCAAAATCTCGATACGTACCTCCTTTGCCAAGTGTTGGAAGCTGGTGGATGCAAGTTTTGATAGTGCATCCGCAGATTTGTTTTCGCTTCGATTAATGTGTCGAATATTGAATGAAGCGAATTTGGATTTTAGCTGCAGGGCTTGCTCGAGGTAGAGGATCATGATATCCCCTTTGGCGGCATAGTCGCCGCGTACCTGGCCCGCAACTAACAAGGAATCGACGTGCGCTTCCAGATGTTGCACGCCGATTTTGACTGCTAAACGTAGCCCGGCTAATAGTGCTTCATATTCTGCCTCGTTGTTGGTGCTTTTAAAATCGAGGCGGATGGCATATGTAAGCTCTTGGCCGTCAGGGCTGACGAGTCGCAGACCTGCGCCCGCGCCGTCCTCGTTGGATGCACCATCGATAAATAGTGCCCATACTTCTGAGGAGGGTGGTGGGGGCGCAGGATTTTGGGATTCTTCGCATTCTTGGATGCGATCTGCTGGTACTTCAGCGGCGAAATCAGCTAAGATTTGGCCTTTGATGGCAGGGCGCGGTTTGTAATGTATTGTATGTGCGCCCAGCTCAATTGCCCATTTTGCTAATCTCCCAGAGATGTCGGGTTTGGACAGGATCGGGCCGATCCTGTAATTGGTTAGCACTGTGATGATGTGGTTTACGAAGTAGCGTCGTAACCGTCTTGAAGCATGTACCAGTGCTAGTACCAATTTTTCCATTATTGAGTATCTCGTCTCTGGGTCGTTGAGCATTTTGCTGATATAATAGATGGGTGTTTGAACCCCTGCTCGTTCCACTATTAATACCGCGCCCACTGCGTTGTCTGCAGCGGATAGGTATAAGATGAGTGGCTCATCTTTGCATGGTGCGGTTAGTGTTGGGAGTTGTATCAAACACTCCTTCATTTCCTGGAAGGCCTTTTCGGCCTCTGTGGTCCACTGGAATTGTTCTTTCTTTGAACAGCTTCGCAGGGTCTTGATGAAAGGGTATGACTTGGCTGCGTGGTTAGCCAAGAACCTGTTGAGTGCCGCCAGCCTTCCGGCCAGGCGTTGCATATCTTTCATCGATGCAGGCGATGGCATGCGCTCGATCGCCTGCACTTTTTCCGGGTTTACCTTGAATCCATCTTTGGTGACGATGAACCCAAGGAATTTGCCTTCTTCCATTCCAAACGAGCATTTCCCTGGATTGAGCTTCATGTTGACGCTTCGCAGAGTTTGGAATGTTCTTTCTATATCAGTGAGCATGGTATCTTCCTCCATGCTCATGACGACCAGGTCGTCCATATAGATTTCGACACTTTTGCTTATTTGACCGCGGAAAGTGTCGTTCATCAGTTTCTGGTAGGTTGAGCCCGCGTTGCGCGACCCAAACGGCATTTTTGTATAGCAGTAATTTCCGGTTGGGGTCCGGAATGCCGTTTTGTCTTCATCCTCAAGTGCCATTTGTACCTGGTGGTACCCTTTGTAGCAATCGAGGAAACACTTCCACCTAAATGGTGCGAGGTTATCGACCTTTTCGTCGATTTCCGGAAGCGCGTAACAATCCTTGGGGCAGGCCTTGTTAAGGTCCTTGTAATCGACGCACATGCGCCAGCCCCCGGATGGTTTTTCTACCATGACAGGGTTGGATAACCAAGTCTGGTACTTGACTTCCCGCAGTATACCTGCGGAGAGCAGTTCTTCGATCTGCTCTTGCATCGCCTGATTTTTAGCTGACCCAAGGTGGCGTTGGCCTTGGATCACTGGTTTGATACCTGGTTTGGTATTCAAATAGTGCTGCGCTATTTCACGTGGGACCCCTGTCATGTCTGCGGGAGTCCACGCGAAGATGTCTTGGTTCCTGAAGAGGAGCTCCTTCAGGTGCGCTCTGGTGGTCGAGGATAAGGCGTGACCCAATGTGACCTTCTGTTCCGGATGTGTTGGGTTGAGAACCCATTTTTCCGGTTGGTCGACGGGGGTGGGCCTTGCGACCTTTGTCGGACGTGCTTCGTCCGTCATCATGACGTCCTTGCGGGTGTAGATGATTGCAACCCCCGATGCGGTTGGGAAACCAACCGCGGAGTGGGGGACGGATGTGATCATATTGAAATCTCCTTGGGATTCTCTTCCAAGGAGGACATCATAATTGGAGGTGTGGGGTAAAACCATGAAGTTTACCTCCTCCGTCCGCGTGTGTTTACCATTGGTAAGACGCACGGGAAATGTAATTTGACCTAGGGGAAAGACTGTTTCCCCTGCGAATCCGGCCAGCGGGTAATCTACGGCCTGCAACCGGTCTTTGTCCTCTTGGTCAAATTGATTGAAGCATTGCTCGTAGATTATATCAGATGTACTGCCCGGGTCTATGAACAGACGCTCGGTGCAGTAATGGGCCAGCTGGCCTGAAATGACGACGGCGCGTCTGTCACGCGGTCCGCCTCGGACTTTTGGGAAGACGACTTGCTCGTCTTTCCAATCATTGTCCGGTCTTCGTGCCGCTTTTCGCGGCCTACCCTTGCCTCCGTAGATCATGTGGGTGGAAGCCACGTACATGGCTTTCTTTCCGGAGGAGGTACCTTCGTTGTGAGGGGTGATATGCTTGGTGGGCTTTTGTCCGCCTGGTAAAAGGTGTTGCAGTTTCCCCTCTTTCAACGCCCGCTCAATCTCCAGCCGGAGACTGATGCAGTTGTTGGTGGTGTGGCCCGAGTCCTTGTGGTACTCACAGTATAGTGCGAGGTCCTGACTTTTCTTGGACTTCATTGGTTGGGCCGGTCGCAAGAATTGTGGGTCCGCGAGGAGGACCTCTCTTGGCGACTGGTTGATCTCGGTCCATTTGCGGTCCCGAGATTCTTTTCTTGGTGCCCGAGTGTCTCGGGCCGGGTTGTAGCATTGTGGGTCAAACGTGTTGGGTTGCGGGAAATAGGGTTTAGTAATATCCCGATTGCCCGCATCCCGGTTGCGTTTGTTATTACGTTTGGACCCTTGGTGGGATGTTTCGGCTTGGGGTTTTGCCTTTTTGACGTGCGGTTCGAGCGACCGCTGTGTCTGGGCATATGTCTTGACTGCGGTCATGACATCCTCCCATTTTTTAGGCAACCCCTCCTTGCCAGAGATGGTCATGATCATCTCTCTGTCCTTGACGGCCCGAATAAAATGGTTTCGTGCCATTTGGTCCGCCACGTCGCCTATCTCTAGGCATTCTTTATTGTAACGGATGACGAATGCTTCGAGCGATTCGTCATCCTTTCGCCAGATGTTCATGACGTCCAGCGAATCGCGTTCGTGGCGTCGCTGCTGGCTGAAATGGGCGAGGAACTTGGTGCGCAAGTCCTCGAAAGAATCCAGTGATCCCACCGGCAAAGAATCAAACCATGCCCTCGCCAGACCGATAAGGGTCTGGGGGAAAAAATTGCACCAGGTGGGTTCGTCCCACCTGCCATTGACGCCTGCGCCTGTGAAGATGTTCATGTGGTCGTCCGGGTCGGTCGAGCCACTGTATTTCCCAATGTTGACTGGGAATTTTGTCGTTGTGATATCGGCGTTGGCGATGTGCGGGACGAATTTTGAATTTTCGGCCGCGGCCCTTGGCCTGTATGGTTCGTGCACAGGGCGTTTTGCCGCCCTGAGGTATGTAGTGCGGGGGTGACTGGGAGGAACATAGTTGCGTCCCCCTGGTCTGCTGTTGGTGTCGTGAGACTCCCCGCGGTAGGTTTGATCGTCAGGGTCGGTGTGACCGTACCCTTCCGTGTGAGGTTGCGGGCCCAGTCGGCTCTGGATGCCTGGGCCGCGCCTGGAGGCTGACCGCCTCCTATCTTCCCCATAGGGGCCCAGGCGGGTATGCACTGGCCCTCTGGAGCGGGACTCATATGAGGAAGTATCCTCATTGAGTGTATGGACCGAACAGTAAGATGATCCACGGTCGTCATGTCGGCTTCTGGAAGCCGGACGTGAGTGTAACCTGCCATCGTATTGGAGTATACGGTTGGCAGGTGTGTGTTGTATTGGAGTAGGCCCAGCTTGTACGTTTGCTTCCGTACAAGCGCGGTTGTAAGCCGCTATCAGCAGGTCAGTCTGCTGTTGGTACCAGGAGTGTAAGTCCACGCCTGGTGGAAGCACAGTTGGGGCCTGTGATAAGTCGTGTCCGAACGCAAAGGATGGGATCCTTTGGGTGGACGTGCCAATGTGCCCGGGTTGGGGGGTCGAAGGGTGGACCCCTGTTGGGACCGGGGGATTTGGGTTATCCGCATTGGTGTTTTGGTTATCAGTCATGATCTTGAGAGGGAGAGGGATGGATTAAAAAGTGCTAAGAGTAGCGGTGGGCGCCAATGATGAAACAATGGTTAACCGGGCAGGGTTAACACACTGGTCTCGTCAAGAAGGGTTAATCCCTTCCTCTCGGAGATCGCTGGCTGGGTCACCGGTGGATGATCTCCTGCACAAGGAAACAAGCCGTGACTCGTAACAAGGAGGATGGGGTGGGGGGTGCTCCTTGTTACCACTCTCCGGCGTGAGAATCAGTAGTTTGCTTGGGAAGCAAAGCAAGATTATAGTAGTAGTTAGAGAGTTGTGAAGAGATCATACCTCAAACCTGGTTTGGGGTCGGTATTTATAGCCGAGGAGTGAAGGAGGAGATTGATGGATGGGCTGACGACGAGCTGCACCGTTGCAGGTGTGTCAGTCTCGCCGGCCGTGGGGGTTACGCCACGTCAGCCCATTGCTTTAATAGCTCTGACAGGGGACTGTCGCCGGCGCCACTTGCCTCGTGGTGTCAGCCACTTGCCTGGCGTGTCAGTCCACTTGCTGGATATGCAGGGTGCGGTGCGAGCCGCATCGCTGCATGCGGTAACGTCTGAAGTTACCGCGTCTCCTACTTGTGATCAAGAAATACGCGAGATGCGGTGTTGGCCGCATCATCGTATGTGGAGACTATTTGCTCGCTTCCCTTGTCGTGACGAAAATGGCCATATGATGCGGTGCCAGCCGCATCGATATGTTCATCTTCTTTCGTATTTGGGTCAAGCTATTCATCTTCGAACCGAATGGGTTCGAAGGATGTGACCGCATGGGTGCGGTTTGCTTACTGGTAGGGGTTTGTTTGATGCGGGTAATGGTCGTTTTGGGACCATACCCCTTCAGTTGTGGAAGCTATCCATAATACGAGGCTCAACTGGGATTTTCTTCCGTTCAGAAGATCTATGGGTGGGTTTAGTGCAATATAGTGAAAGTTCTCTCGAAATCCACGGTGGAAGGGCGTCCGTTGAGGAATTTTTTTAGAAGCAAAGTTGGTAACGGGGCAAACACATCCTTTTGGCTGGACCCTTGGTTATGTAACGAACCGTTAAAAGACGTCTTTCCAGAATTATTTAAGATCGAAAAGGAGAAGCGATGCTTGGTGGCGGACCGGCTGATTGGTGGGTCGGCGGCGAGTAGTTTTTTCCCCAGGTACGTTTGGGACTGGGCGAGGCCTGTCTCGGCTGAGGTAGAGGTTAATGAGTTGGCTGATTTATGTGGGCAGTTGCATCAAGTGTCCCTATCTGATTGTGAGGACGTTTGGGAATGGATAGGGGCGGCTGACAAAGAATATAGTGTGAAAGCGGTGAAAAAACTTCTGAATAATGAAGATCGGTATCCCCATCACTTACAAGAGCCGATAGAAGAGTGTAGGTGGATTCCCGACAAGTGTAATATCTTCATCTGGAGAGCGGCCATGAACAAAATTGCGACGGTGGAAGCTCTAAAGCATAGAAACTTTAATGTCCAGGATGAGTCGTGTGCCTTATGCGGGGATGGCGAGGACTCGGTCTCTCATATTTTTTCGGCTTGCTACACGGCGTCGGTCGTTTGGAATCACATTAGCAGGTGGGCTAAGGTGCAGAATTTGTTTTTCTTTGGCTTCAAAGACATTGTGGAGATTCACGAGCATGTTGGCCTTTCTGGAGAGAAAAAGGAAGCTTTCAAGGGTATCGTCAGGATTGCTGTTTGGCTTATATGGAAAGCTAGGAACAAAGCGAGGTTCGAGAATAAGGAGGTTAGAGCGGATGTCATTATTAGTGAGTTAAAGGCTTCCGGTTTTTTGTGGTTTAAAAGTAGGTCGAGGTTCAAAAATTTGTCGTGGCAAAATTGGTGTAAATTTGTAATTATGTAACTTTGGTTGTTTTTCTTTTTGGGGGGCCCCTCGGTTTGAGGTGGTTCGTTTTGGTTTTTAATGAAGTTTACCTTTCAAAAAAAAGTACACACTTAGTGGCCGTTTGGCATATATTTGGGACTTTTGTGTTGAGAACCGGTTCCAACCCTAATCGATTTGTGCCAGATCTAAAAAATAGCCAGTTTTAACGCTCCAAATCTTTGGGTTGGGTTTTTCAACCCTAAAATCGGTTTTTAACTAGAAGAGGTTTGGCCCGTTTAAAAAACACAGTTTGGTTTAGGCCTGATCCAAAAAAAAACACCAGGTTTTAATGCTCCATATCGGTTTGAGTGGGTTGGGTCTTTCAACCTAAAATCAGTTTTATAACTTGAACCGGTTTAGCCCATTACAAAACGGTTTAGTTAGGGCCCAAACCGATTTTTGTACACCTCTACTCTAACCTAGATGTTCAACATAAACACCTAATTTTTTTTCTTTGTTTACAAAAATACCCCCTGACTAACTGAGAAGTACGGATGGGGTTAAGTCAGTTGGGCCAAAATGGCAACGCTGAAACCTTTTTTGGATCCAGATGCGAAAAATGAAACATTTGGACTAAACTGGCAAAATGGTCCAAACCACAAGAACTAAAATGACATTTAACTCTATTTTTTAAGTAGTTTGTAATCTTTAGTTTATTTTATTGAAATTATGTTTTTTTTATAAATAAAAAAATAGAAAATATAATAAAAATTAATAATTAGGTAATGATGATGGGGCTTTAAACCGTTGCATACAAGTTAAAGGGAGAACTTTTAAAGCCCCCATGTGATGTGGCGCTTATGTGGCGTGATAAACCCCCTATGGGATTTATACCACATCCTCTAGCCTTAATATCAAATACCTAACTGCCTAAAACTAAGAGTAAATTGCCAAAATCGTCTTTGAGGTTTGACCATCTTTGTCAATTTCATACAAAACAATTTTTTTTGTACCATATTGCCCTTCACTTTTGAGACTTTTTGTCATTTTCATCCAAACGTCTAACTTTTTTTTGCCAAAATCATCCTTGAGTTTTGTGATTTTTTTTTTTGCCATTTTCATCCAAATTTCTGATAGAAAAACAAAGCAAATTAGATGCTTGGATGAAATTGGCAAAAAATCTCAAAAGTGAAGAACAATATGATACAAAAAGTTATTTTGAATGAAACTGACAAACATGCCTAAACCTTAGGGACGCTTTTGACAATTTACTCTAAAACTAATTTCCTGTTTTTTGACAATTTCAATATACTATTTTTTTAAGATTACATTACATAATATATAAATGTATACTAATTAACAAGGTCAGGTAATCAAACTAGTATTACCTAATCCTGTAGAACTACGCACATCCCAAACTAGCAAATATTAAAGATTTTTTAATCAAATTTAAGCTTAGTTTTTTTCAATGTTTTAAAAAACCGATTTTGTAAATCGTACTGGGTTAGACTCATAAGTAGTTCAACCGGTTGAATCGGATTATACCTGGCGATTCAACTGGGTTGATTTATTAACCCTATAAACCAATAAAATACAATTTCAACTCAAAATCAACTCAAATAATAATCCAAAATTAGATAATTCCATAATAAAAACATACCAAAAGTTAATCATAGTCAACAAAATAATCCAAAAATTCACTGTTGGTACTTTCTGGATGCTAGGTTTTACTAAAAAGGTAAATCGTCACATTTTTTAGTGCATAAAATATTAAAAGTCCAAATTTTAACCTTTGGACTAATACCAATTTAAACCAGTATTATTCGTGCCGGATAAGCTCTTCGCATCCGGTTTAAACCGTTTTTCTAGAAAACTTTGTTTTTTAAATTATTCCTTGTTATTTTAGGAAGGATAGACTAGGGGTGTTCAGAATTCGTTTCGAATTCAAAAAATTCGAAATTCGTTTAAATTCGATTCGATTTTCAAGAATTCGTTTCGATTAAAAGAATTCGAATTCGAATTCGATTCAATTCGAGTCAAGTAAATCGAATACGAATCGAATACGAATTTATAATTTCAAATTCGATTCGATTCGAAATTCGAATAAAAATTATACATTTTTATTTATTACTTTTATATATAATGCATATATAACTTTTATTAAGCTCTACTATAATTATTTTCTATTTTTTTTCAAATATTAAAATTACCCATTATCAAACCCACTACATGGCCCATAACTAAACATAAGTAACAAATCTATCAATAGATTTATAACCCTAAATATATTAACTTGTAATATGGAGTGGTTACTCCCGACTTCTCGTTTTGAATTTTAGACTTATGGTACTTTATTTGGAACTTTTTAATGTGCTATCGTGTTTTATGGCTGCTTTAAAATTTATGTTTCATTTTGATAGTTTTTTACATGTTTTTAAAGAATCTGAATTAAATCGAATTTATTTGAATTCGATTCGAATTCGAATTTTTAATCGAATACGAATTGGGTTTTTTTATTCGAATACGAATTCGAATCGAATTCGGTAAGTTTTAATCGAATTCGAATCGAATACGAATTCAAGGAAAAATAAAAATTATTCGAATAATTCGATTCGAATAATTCGAAAATTCGATATTCGATTCGATGAACACCCCTAGGATAGACAAACGTTTCGGGTAACGGAGAGGTTAACACCGCCTAAAATATCCTTCAACAATTAAAAAACCGAAAAATGGGATCTGAAAAATATCACCACAAAACCCAAAACCCTACTCCTGTAAACCCCTTCACTCCCTTCATTTCCAGTAACATAATGATATGTGATAAATAGTCCAGGGTCTAGTGTGTCAGTAATTCAAAGTATAGGGACTGATCTTGTAAATTGTAAAAGGATCTGTTAAATACTGTTGGAAAGAGATGAGTATGACAGCTATTGATTTGAGATTAATCTCCTTCTTCTCTGGATTCTTTCTTCTTCTCCAATTCTTAGCTCTTAACTCTTGATTACCATTTCTACACGTAACAGTGGTATCAGAGCTGTTCGATCTTCGGACAATTCGTGATTCAAACTTCAATTCGTTAAAATTCAATCTAATCGATCGTTTCAAACACCGTTTCATTTCGATTCACTGGAATTGATCATTTGTTCGATCAATTCTGCTTCAATTCGATTCAATTTTTCCCTAATATTGAATCAGTTCAACAAATCAACAACCAAGAATGGTGTTCTTGTGCTCATGTGGGGGTTTGATATGGGTGAACAGAGTTCACGTTTGTGGAACTATTAGGTGTTCTTGTGGTGGGATGAAATATGAAGGCAGGGGTCATTGTTGTGGCTACATACCGGATTATTCAAAACCACCAACTAATTGGGAACTTTACACGGGTTACAGAAGTTGGGATGAATGGATAGGATCTCCAACATGGGGAAAACGAAGCCCTAGCTTATTCGGAACCAAGAATCAAGAAACAAAAATTCTAAATACTGCATCAGCTATGGAAGAAATTCAGAACTTACAACAAACAGGTTCATTTCAAGACTATTGTGATTCATTTGATTTACTTCTTACTAAAGTAATTCTAAGTGAAGAATATGCTACAAGTCTATTTGTGAGAGGTCTCAAATCTGAAATTAAATTGTGGGTTAAGTTCTTGAATCCAAAAACACTTAATGAGGCTTATGAAAAGGCAAAAAACCAAGTTAATCTTCTTGGCATTTTAGATGGCAATAAAGAATATAAGAAGGTAGGGAAACAATCTTCTGGTGCGAATTCTAGTAAGGAATATAGTGAAACTGAGATTCAAACTAGTGTTGAGGTTGAATCTGAAATTGAGGTTGAGATTCAAGAATTAATTGGTCAAGATTCAGGTGATAGTGAGTATGCCCTCAAGGTGCTCGACGAAATGCCTAAAGAAAAGGTCAATGCATTGAAGGGTGATTTTAAAGAACAATTTATTGCACTTAACGCACTGAAAGGTGATTTTAAAGAACCATTAAATAAAAAAGATAATAATGTTAGAGGATCAGAAAACGAAATGAAAGATGACATTAAGCAGATTCTTGGCTTAGATATGCCAGAGGAACATCATCATGTTCAATTGGAACACCATCAAGTTGATGACGTTTGTGATGATGTACCCACAGAAAGGGTTGATGACCCATTAAACTTTCTGGTAGGCGAGTGTCAACTTCAGGTTGGCCAAGAAGACGGACAAAAGTTGTTTGATATTCTTGTACAGAAGTTGAAACCCACATCTGTAAAGCATGAGTATATTAGTGAAACAAGCAATATCGAGGATTTTGATGTGGATTATATGCTTGATGAACCAGTTTTTGATGCTACTAATAGTCACCTTAAACCTAATGGAAATTCATTTCTTGAAGTAGATGACCTTCACAATGATGTCAAGACAGAAACTAGCCTTGATATTCTTAACGAATATCCATCATTTCTCATGCTACCAATCAGGTTGGAACTGGGTCAAAATGTGGGAATTTTGGGTTCAACAAAAACAGTCAATCTAGTTTCAGAGGTTCAAATGAGTGGCCTGATTGATGCTACATCTACACTGGTTCCTTATCCAGAACAAGTTGCTCTCGAGAGGTTGTTTAGAGTTGATGATATTAGGGTTGGTGCTACTTCTAGGAAGGCAATACCAGCTCTTGTTGATTTACTCAAGCCCATTCCCGATCGACCTGGTGCACCATTTCTAGCACTCGGGTTTTTAATACAGCTCGGAAACGACTCCTCGTCAAATAAGATTGTTATGGTTGAATCTGGTGCTTTGGAAGCTTTAACAAAGTATCTTTCACTGGGCCCACAAGAAGCCACCGAAGAAGCTGCTACTGATTTACTAGGGATTTTATTCAGCACTGCTGAAATACGGAGACATGAGTCAGCATATGGTGCTGTGAGTCAGCTTATAGCCGTTTTAAGAATGGGGGGAAGGGGTGCAAGGTATAGTGTGGCCAAAGCACTAGAGAATCTATTTTGTGCTGATCACATTAGAAATGCAGATTCTGCTAGGCATGCTGTTCAACCATTGGTGGAACTTTTAAATAGTGGGTTGGAGAAAGACCAGCATGCTGCTATTGCTGCACTAGTTGGACTATTGAGTGATAATCCATTAGGAGCTCTTGCTGTTGCGGATGTTGAAATGAATGCAGTCGATGTTCTTTGCAGAATTCTTTCATCTAATTGTTCAATGGACTTGAAAGGCGATGCTACTGAGTTGTGCTGTGTACTTTTTGGAAATGCAAGAATCAGATCCACAATTGCTGCTGCTCGCTGTGTTGAGCCTTTGATCTCACTCCTTGTATCTGAGTTAAGTCCAGCTCAGCATTCTGTTGTTCTTGCACTAGCAATTGCTTTGGCGCAACCTATTGTTCTAAAGTTTGGCAAAAAATCATTAAAACGGGATGTGCACTATAGAACACTGCAGGGTGAGTTTGCATCAGTGATTGTTAGATATGATTCGGTTGTTGGTCTGTCAATTATCACAGCCATGTGGACGAAGAAAAGAATGAAATATAGTTCATCTAATGGGGCTGCAAATTGTCATGACATCTGCTCTTATGAAGTAGGCTTTTGTGAGAAGAAAATAATTCTTGTTGGATCATTGGAGCTGCAAAGTAAAGCACAAAAATTTTCACAATTTCCTTTTGATACTTTTGATTAGAAACTTTTTTTTTTTTACCATTTCTGATTTTTGAGGACAAAAATCTTTTAAGGGGGGAGTATTGATATGTGATAAATAGTCCAGGGTCTAGTGTGTCAGTAATTCAAAGTATAGGGACTGATCTTGTAAATTGTAAAAGGATCTGTTAAATACTGTTGGAAAGAGATGAGTATGACAGCTATTGATTTGAGATTAATCTCCTTCTTCTCTGGATTCTTTCTTCTTCTCCAATTCTTAGCTCTTAACTCTTGATTACCATTTCTACACGTAACACATAATCTCAACTCTAATCACCATGAATTTCAATCCGCCATTAACGAATTCATCTTCTTCTACTTGCCGTTAACTCCAATTCGTAAACATGTCGAACAAGCGAGCTCGCGGTAAGCATCAAATTCTCTCAAACCAATGCAATCAAAAAGCATATACAGGTTGCCGCCAATTCGAATGTTTATTACACGAAGTTGAATTTGAAATCAGGTGTACGTAAACAGAATAATTTCTTACATCATGATTATTTATTGACCAAAGTGTTTAGGAAGGACGGACCTCCGCTCGGTGTGGAGTTTGATGATCTTCCGTCTCGTTCGAACCGGTTTTGTAATGTTGAAGGTGATTATTATTATCATTATTACTATTTATAATCGTTCTGTTTGTTTTTGGTTGGTGATTTTGGTGAATTGAAGTGATGTTTGAAGGCTTTATTTGATTCTACAGATACCGTTTTTTTTAATCTGTTTCGGCATCTTGTATCGTTTGTGTTAATTAATTTTCACTTGGAGATATTATTGATGTTGTAACATGTTAATCACTCTTGCTTGATTGAGTATTCTGAAGTGGGCAATATGATAGAAAGATGAGTTCATATTTCATATTTCTGTTTTCGGTCTGTGTCTCGATGTTCTTAGTTAGGCTTCTTAGACTATGTGTTGGTGAGAGCCCCACTCCTACGTGGCATTGACGTGTCAGTTATTTTTTTCACTAACTAACTAAACCACTACTCATGGTCTTGTAGTATGGTTCATATATTGGTATTTCTTCTGATCTTGCCCTTGTTTTTGTCTAATGGTTAAATGACAGCTAGAGCGGGTTATATGTTGATGTAGCTAGTAGGTTGAAACACCTTTATAGCTGAAGTCCTTAATATAGTTGAACTCTTGCAACTTGTAAGTTATAGTTTTGTAGGAATCATTTTATGAATGATATATCTTTTAAGGATCTTGTCAAGGTGGTAATGTGGTATGGGATACTGAGTATGATGACTGGATGTGAATTGTGATTTAAATTTTGATTCATCTTGAAGAGAATCGGTTTTTTGGAGTTGTTCTGATAAAAAAGGGAGAGTTGTGTGTGAAATGAAGAAAACTTGAAGGAAATGACTATAGGAAAAGGTTTCTATGTTTATAACAAACATTTGAATGATGTCCCATTAGATATGACATCCACTATACTTCACCTTCTTGCCTCCTGAGTTGTTCGTATGTCTGATATATGATTTGTTTTTATGATGTTATGTTTTGTCCTTGGCTTTGTGCACATGCACCAAGCCACCAAGTGCATACTGCACTGCAATGAGGTCAAGAAAGTGGCAAAAAGATAGAAAAAACAGTGAACTATCGAAAAATTGACAGCTCAAAGCATATCGAGTCCCCTCTGTAAAAAATAGGAGTCATAACGATGACTTTAACACTTTATTCTTTTCTCTCTTGTGTCCCTTCATTTTGCCGTAGCCTAGGTAAACATTGTAACAAAGCTTTGTAATTAAGCAGGAAATGGCGAAGCTTATGCTATCTGTGATCTGTTGAACCTCGCATTTTCCATTTACTTTCTACCTTGTCAAGCAGGAACTTGTGTTATTTATTTCACATTTTCACTTTATTATTGCGTGTGCTAAGTTTTCCGTATATTTAACTGTGAAATTTTCTATTTGCTCTCACCAGATTCAGAAACATCTCATCATGCTTGCCAACAAAAACAACAAGTGTATAAAAAGCAAAAGGTCATAGACTATGTCTCTTTTGTTCAGTTGGTATAATTTTATTCAAACCATCTGCTTTTTTTGTAGTCGTGACCCATTGATGCTATATTGCTTATTTTATTATACAGACTTCCAAGCCTACGAATATCGAGGACCAAATTACACGTCCAGGTAGTGCTTCATTTAAACACGGTATGGGAAAAGGGTTGATGTCAGTATTGAGACTTACAAACCAAGAGGGTAATTCCGTCAAAAAACATGGTATTGGAAAAGGGTTGATGACAATTCAGCGATTAACTCAGTTTCCACCTTCGACATCACAAAAAACACCTACTCAATGGAAAAAGAAGTCCAAAAAACAACAAACTGTGACGGTTCATCTCTATCCCGTTGATCTTTTCATACAAAAGTGATTTTTGATCAAATATGCAAATGTACGGTTGCTTTTAGTGTGACTACTCACAGTGATTTATTTGCAGAGGAGGTTAGTAAAGAAAGTGCAAGAAAAGAAGTCTTCAATTAGAAGTAAAAAGGTATTATTAATGTTTGTGAAACAGTGAAAAGCATCTGCTATATGGTTTGCGTTTATTATTGATTTATTGTTTTTATGTTAAAAAGGTGAGATGTGAACAAGTCGATTTGAAAATGCAAACACGTAGGGAAATATGTGAAATTGCTCTGGTGGGAGGTAGAAGTGAAGAAGAGGAAAGTCAATATGCTATGCTTGTAGATGACGAGGAGCTGGAACTAAGAGAACTGCGGGGAACATCGAATCCACTGACATCTTGTGCTCATTGTGCAGTTAATCGGTTGCATGGTTGTTCCCTTTGCAAAGGTCTGTTTCATGTAGATGTTCATTTTTTTTTTTGTTTTTGAAATAGTGGATTAGTGACTGATGAAACATTCCTAAGTTAATAACTGGTGTAAATTTGGTTGTAGATTTGCTGGCAAAGTTCCCTCCAAACTCGGTCCGAATGAAGCAACCCTTTCATATGCAACCATGGGATTCTTCCCCACAACTTGTCAAGAAACTCTTTAAGGTACACCGTACATGTCAGGTCATTTAGTTATGATCTTCACTGTTGCTTTGTCATACACTAGATGCTTAAGATATGCAGATGTTGCCAGTAGTAGCATACTAGCATCTATTGATACTTGTTTATCCTTTCTAGTATTCTGGAACGTGTTGAATTCAATATTTCAACCATTTAATTTTTTTATTAGATCATTATGGTCAAGTGATCTTAGTAGTTATGGTCTTCTCCTTAACGGGTGTGCAAATTTGATATTTCAACTATACTCCTATGGATCTGAATAAATGATATCTGTTGTGGGAGGCCAGTGAAAGATATTTGAAGATTCTGATACCCTGTAGCATTGTCTATGCCTATTTAACCATTCCTATGTCTATAAGCAATAGATAAACTAGAAGTGAGTGAATCCAGTAATCAGTTACTAGCAAACCTTGCATATCTCATACAATTTGTTCAAATTTACTCATACTCCTAACTCCTTATTCTATGTCTATAGTTCAGATGGGGGGTTGGAACCCACAGTGACATGTTGGCCATGTCTAGCTTGGTAAAATGTTGGTTTTGTAATCATGTCTCTTCATTATGTGTTTATGAGTTCCTAAGTTTATTTTAGGTAGACTTTCTATGTAATATAGTTAGATATCCTTTTATAATGGCAAACTCACACACTCCTACAACTACTTCTAAATTACGCCATTTGCCACAGTGGGACTTGAACCGTCACCACTTTCGGAGAGGGGCACCATTTCAAGTTTCAACACCTTGGTACCGTTAGGCTAAATTACGCCATCAGTTAACAACTATAGATCTTGACTTGAGTTATCCGCAAGTCCTAATATAGGCTTAGCTCTTCATGAATCTTTCATAGGATCAGCTTTGAATGTAATATCATCTCTGGTTTTACGTTAACTATTATTCCCAGCATATTAATGTATTTTCAGTGTTCCAACTGAGGGACACTTCAGTTGGTAAAATTAACAAGCAAAAGGAGGTGGTTTTCATTATTCTGGCACACCCCTTCCATGTGTCATTTATATTATCAGACACAAGACACAAGGGTGGCGTTATAATGTATATATGTGTGGGCCCTCGGGGGACAAAAGTGAAATCGCACTAATTTTAATGTTATTTTACTAACTTCGTAGTGGAAATAACGTTAAAAGCGGCGGACGGTTAATCATGCATCATATGGTGGTGTTGATAGCTGAAAGACATGGGGATACATGCACTAATCAGTCTCTGTTTCGATTGCTGAGTGTCATGTGCCTTATATCCAAGGCTTGATGCAAAGCTATTATCGAGCCGGGGGTCTCACTGGAAGCAGCCTCTCTATTCCTACAGGGTAGAGGTAAGGCTGTCTACATCTTACCCTCCTCAGACCCTACCTTGGCTTTGCTTTTGTTGTGATTTACTTAGTATGAGTATGATGATGATGATGATGAAGACACACGGGCTGTTATAGTCTATACAATAAAAAAGAGACTCAAACTCAAAAGCAAGATACCCATAAGTCCTTACATATTACTTTGGGGGAAGTTTGAATTTATATAGTAAACAAATTTATGGATATTAAATAGTTTTCCGACTCTTGTTGGCAGATATTTCACTTTGTTAGCACTTATGCTGTAATAATCGGTATCCAGTCCTTCACACTTGATGAGCTTGCACAAGCATTTATTGACAAGGTTAGTGATAATTATCAATTCAATTGTATGTGTTAGTTCAGTTAATCACCATTTCAACTAAATGACCTTTTCTTTCTAGTAAATCTTTTTTAATATGTTGTTTTTTGCTTTAATTATTTTTCAGGATTCTCTATTGCTTGGGAAACTTAATATAGCCCTTCTGAAACTGCTTCTCACTGATATCGAGATGGAACTGGATAGTGGATTTGCATCTCATATCTGCAAAAACTTAAAGTATCGATGGTTGCTTCAATCAGTAAGTATCATTGATTCGGCCTTTGAATTCTTTAAAGGGTAATCTAGTAATTTCTAAAATCTGCTTTAAAACTGTCGGCAGGTTGAACGGGACGAGACGGTTCTGAAATTATGGACGAAATCCTTGAATTCGTTAACATGGATAGAGATATTATGCCAGGTGTCAGTTGCAGCTGGCTTCGGTTCACAGCATGACAAATCACCTAAGGAACCACTCAACAAGGTGATCAGATTCAGAAAATTGCCATTTAAAGTACACGGATGGTCCCTGTGGTTAACCAAAATTTTGGATTTGGTCCCTAGCTTTTCAAAAGTACACGGATGGTCCCTGTGGTTCACCAAAATTTTGGATTTGGTCCCTAGTTTTTCAAAAGTACTCAGGGACCATGGTCCATGTGGTTTGCACTTTGTAACGCATTTAGTCCCCGATATTTTTTCAAAAGTACATGGATGGTCTCTGTGGTTTGCACTTTGTAACGCATTTAGTCCCTAACTTGGATGTGCTAAATGCGTTACAAAGTGCAAACCACAGGGACCATCGGTGTACTTTTGGAAAGCTAGGGACCAAATCCAAATTTTTTGATAAACTATAGGGACCATCTGTGTACTTTACTCCTCTTTTTATGAAGGTCTAAAAGTTCAGAAAATTACCATGCTTCATTACTCAAATACCAAACTTCTTGATTTGATTCACAGGATACTGCTCTGATGGCTAGTTATGGCTTAAGCCCGGGTACTCTAAAGGGTGAGTTATTTGGTATATTATCATTGCACGGGAATATTGGCATGAAAATATCCGAATTGGCTACATATTCATCAGTAAGTAACTTACGACAGCTATCCAAGGAATATGGTTACCTGTTAGCACTGAATATATTATCAAATAATATTATGATTTGTAATGAAGATTGTCGGATTAAAGCTTGCAACTACAACCGATGAAGTAGAGCAACTGATAAGCTCAATGCTGTCAAGCGATATAACTTTGTTCGAAAAAATATCCTCTTCTGCGTATCGTCTTCGTAACTCCGTTAAGAACGATGAAGATGATGAATCTGATCTTGAGGATTACGGTAGTGTTGATGATGATCCTAACGATATTAGTAAAAGCAAGGATAATACTTCACCTGTAAGCTCTGAAATTGACGAGAGTCACCCTGGAGAAATGTGGTTATTGGGACTGATGGAAGGTGAATATTCAGATCTGAATGTTGAAGAGAAGTTGAATGCTCTGTTGGCTTTGATTGATCTACTTAGAGCCGGTTCAAGTATAAGAACGGAGGTAATCCGTAATTCGACTAATACAATTCTTTTAAGCTGTATGTATAATTGATATAATTATCCATCTCGTGTTGACAAACGTGAAAATCTCTCAGGAACCTGCATCACACGCACTTCCTAATGTTTATCATATCGGTTCTGGAGCAAAAATAAAAAGATCAACAGCAAAACAACATAACTTCAGCCAGATGATTAATACCGGTGAGTCAGATGCAATACACGATATGCAGCCTGTTGATTCTTCAGTGATCCAAGAGAAAAGTTACTCCAATTGTGATGATTTACATCCTATGCAATCGATATTTCTGGGATCTGATCGTAGGTATAATAGATACTGGCTTTTCGTGGGCCCGTGTAACATGTGTGATCCGGGCCACAAGAGGATTTATTTTGAATCATCTGACGATGGTCATTGGGAGGTGATTGAAACAGAAGAGGTATATTGTTTTTTTTTTTTTTTTTTGGTTCTAGGAGAATACATACAGATTTTCAATTTTTTTTTTTGTTTTTCTAATTACAGGCTTTAATCAGCTTAATATCTGCTTTGGACGATAGGGGAAGACGCGAGTGTCATCTTCTTTCATCGTTAAAAAGACGAGAGGCTGTTCTTTTCGAAGCTATGTCCAGAACTGATAGTGAAGTTTCCGATGGATCTGAAAGGAGTATTTCTAGAGATGACAGCTCGTCAGCTGTGTCTGACGTGGACAACCAACTGGGCCTAAATAATCAACACGATAATCTGGCTTCTACTAGTACTGTCGATACTCCAATTAGCTATAGAGAGCAGTCTAAGCAGAAATGGTGTCGTCTTCAACAATACGATGCTTGGTTATGGCACTCGTTTCGTTCTGCCCTAAATTCGGTTAAATACGGGAAAAAGTCGTTTCTTGATTCGCTTGCTAGGTGTGAAAGATGTCATGATTTATACTGGAGAGACGAGAAACATTGCCGGATTTGTCATACAACGTTTGAGCTTGATTTTGATCTAGCGGAACGATACACCATCCATGTTGCCACGTGTAGAGATGACTCGGTCCCCAATACGTGTCCGAAGCATAAAGTTTTCTCATCACAGTTACAGACGCTCAAGGCTGCAGCCTACACGCTTGAGGTGAGTCATAGCTAATATTTTTGTTAGGGATGCAAACAAACTAAACGTTCGGCGAACAATTCGTGAACCATTCGGTGGGAAGTTCGTTCGTGTTCGTTTAATAAATGACCGAACACGAACATGATTTTTTTTGTTTCGTTAAATGAACGAACATGAACAGATGGCGCGTTCGTTCATTTATGTTTGGTAACGTGTTCGTGTATGTTTGTGTTTGATAGCTCATTAGTGTTTTAAATTTTTATATTTTATTTAAATACTTCAAAATTCCGACAAATAAAATATTTATCACGTATCAGTGTATTATATATTCTGTTCATGAACGCTTGTTTGTTTTCATTTGTGTTCGTTTGTGTTCATGAACGTTCGTTTGCGTTTGTTACCTAACGAACACGTTCATTTCCCTAACGAACAAAAACGAATAGAAAAATTCGTTCGGTAAGTGTTTATGAATAGTTCGTGAACACATGTATTTCCTTAACAAACACGAACGTGTTCATTTGGTTCGTTTGCAGCCCTAATAGTTAATATATATTTTATCTCTGTTTACGTTTTTTATTTATTTCTGTATATATAGTCATCTATGCCTGAGGGTGCAATGGTGGGTGCTTGGACAAAATCTGCGCATAACATATGGGTCAAACGGTTACGACGCGCCTCCACTATAGTGCAGTTGTTACAGGTACTTTGTCTATTATGTCAACACGCACACAAAGAAATGTTTTAAACCAAAGTAGCCAACCGATAACTGATACTTTCATCTTCTTATCAGATTCTTGGTGATTTTGTTGGTTCCATCAATAAAAGATGGGTGCATGAAAGTGTGACAGCTCTTGAATTCGACTATGATTTTGACGATATTATTTCGAGCTTTGCATCTGTTTCGCCAACATCATCTGCAGTTGCACTATGGTTGGTTAAACTAGATTTCTTAATCGCTCCTCACTTAAAAAAGGTTGAACTTGGAAAGGCAACCCGTGTGTCTACAAGAGCTAGATTAAACGGTACATCTTCTTGTTGATTTATGCATCATTCTTAACCCAGTGTTTGATTGTCATTGCGTTAATGAGTTGTTTTTTTTGTGTTTCAGGTAAAGACATTTTGCACCACGGTTTAACCACTATGGAGATTCGCTGAACATCGGCGTTGCAGAGCAAACAACTTTTGGTTAATTTTGTCTGGGGCTGCGGTTACATTTTTGGTCGTTAAGTGGGAGTTAGTTGAGATGATATAAACATTTTTGTACAGGCAAATAGATGGCTAATTTTGAAGAATTTTACAGCTTTACATATGATAGCTTTACACGAGCCTCGACTTTTTTTTTTTTTTTGGGAATTGGCCTGTAATAATCCCACCTAGACCTTATTGCCCATTAATAATCCCACCTCAGAATATTCCCCCCCACCAGTCCCACCTTTCACTAATTTTTCCTACAATGGTCCCTCGTTAAAAAAACTTGACGGAGTTAAGCTTTTTTCCAAATTACAAACAGAGTTTTTAGGGCTTTTGATCAGAACGATGATACGAGTCCATTGATGTAAAACTTATTTCGAAATGGTGCTCCAAGTGACTTGATTTTGGTTAATTGGAAATTTAAACACCCGAATTGAAGCACTGTTTTCATCGTTTGGAGCACGTTTCGAGGCAAAGTTTACATTAATGGACTCGTATCGTCGTTCTAATCAAAAGCCCTAAAAAATCTGTTTGTAATTTGGAAAAAAGCATAACCCTGTTAAGTTTTTTTAATGGGGGACCATTGTAGGAAAAATAGGTGAAAGATAGGACTGGTGGGAGAAATATTCTGAGGTGGGATTATTACAGGTCAATTTCTCTTTTTTTTTTTTTTTTTTTTTTTTTTTTTGCCAGAACCATCTATACATCTCATAAACTGAATAAAATATCGTCGAATGTTCAAGTGTTTTGTATAAATAAATGTAGAGATTTATAAGCGTTCTCTACTTTAAACAGAAAAGTATTATTCTAGAATCTAGTCTGAACATGTTAATATACTTTTTACTAGAAAGCTTGTTAACTTGTAACAGAAAATTGTATATTTAAGATAAATGTATAGGTTGATAAGTGTTCTCTACTTCAAACAAAAAAGGTGTAATTCAAGTCTGAATATGAATATACCTTTTACCAGAAAGCTTGTGCACTTGTAAAAGAAAATTGTATAATCAACTGTGTACAGTCAGCACCAGTGCATACAACCTAATACTTATAGATACAAACAAAATACTAGAAAAAAAATGGTGAAACTTTTACATGTCAAGCAAACATGGGATATTTTAGTGCAAAGCCAGACAACTCCCTGATTATAAAACCAAAACCAGCAACACTTAAGCATGTTTTTTCACCTCATATTTTTATAAATATAGAAATCCCTGAGAAGAACAAGTTAAGACCATTTACACTATCTGCAGTCATTCCGAGTCTTCAGATTCAGAACTTGAAATTGAAATTTGACTGTGACTTTGACTTTGACGAAAACGGGGCAAGAATCTGGAAGAATAAGAATTTCGTTTTCTGTTTGGATTGATTGACCTCCTCTTCTTCTTGGTAAAACCTTCGCCACAGGTCAAATCATAAAGCATTCCCATGTTCTTTTCCTCTTTATTGCCACTAATGTCATTCGCATGCCTACACATTTTTTTAAGTAACAAGTATATAAAGAACAATGTTATGGAGTTCCAAAAAATTAATTTAAAAAAGGATAAAACGTTACTTTTCACGAATAATCTTAAAAGCCTCTTTTGTTGCATATGGCAAGCCCGTCTTAGGATCAAGGTATCTGTCATACACAAATGAAAAAAAAAATATTGACCGACGTATAATTTTATTACGGGGAGAGTAAAGGGCAGAACGCCTACTTTGCAGGTAATCCTGTAACTACGCAAACGGACTTCTCCGGATCTGTAGAAAATAATATAAAAATCAAAACAAGCGTAAAAAAAGCTACAATCAGCAGATAATCATTTCACCACTACTCACATGGACCAGAGGATGTACGAATCTGAGATTTAAATGACGCCCCGTTAGTAAATTCAAGGTATGAGTAACCTGAAATGAATGTAATTATCAGCTTAAGACATTCAAAAACCATTGCATCAAAACAAAAAAAAAAATCAAATAATTTAGAAATAAAACTTAAAAGAAAACTTGCCTTCTTTAGAAAGGTATCGTATTGTAGGGCCAGTGTAAACATCTTTATGCACAATAGCTCTTTTCTTAACTTCTTCCTCCCTTGCTAACACGCGTTCTAAGTTCCTTAAGTTCATAATTTCTGCAAAATTTATTCACAGTTTTATAAACGATAAACGTCAAGAACACATTATTCTGTTATTCTGATTTATAATATACCTGTTTGAGCAGCTTCTAGAAGCATCTCTTCTTGTGTCATCCTCTTCTCCTCGCCTTCTTTTTTTCTTTTTATAGGCTACGAAGTACGAACTCACATCAAAAAAATGATAAAATGCGAAAGGCATAGTACAACCTTCAACAAGAAATAATAATAAACGATGTTGATAAAAGATAATGATGGTCAACCTTCATTGTTGCTTGCAATGCTGCGCGTATCGCATCTCTTTCAGCTTGCCTAACAACAACCGCAGTTCGTGTTGACTTTCTAGTCGTTTTCTCTACTTCCGTGTCATCATGCATGTCAGTATCTTCTTGCGGTGTTGACTTTGACTGCTCGGGATTTGTTCCTTCTTCGTTAGAACTTTCGGGTTCTGATTCAACCTTCCTTTTCTTCTTTTTCGGCAACTCTTTTCCTGGAAACGACAATCTATGTTTTCCGGGAAATGGCATTTTTTGTTTTCCCGGAACTATCAGTTTCTTCTTCGGCCGCTTCCTGTAAAGAACTTTCATCTTACATAAATATGTTCGGAATTTTTTGGTTAATATTTAATGGAGGTTTTTAACCTGTCATCTGGCTCGTTTTCTGCCTCCTCTTCTGGCTCGGGTTCCTGTAGCAAAAGCAAGTAACTTGGTTATGAAATGAGATAATATTCATAAAGATATATTTAGAATCGTGGTAATCCACATACATCTTCATCAAAGTCGCTGTCAAAAACATCTCCAGCATCCGCTTCTTCTACATAGTTTGTATCATCTTCTTCCTGAAAAGAAAGCGACACATTTAACATTCCATCAAAGGTTAGGGAAATACGTATTATAATTAACAAGATAGAATAACTTGTGCAAGTGTTTTTTGAGTTCTTTCCATCATCTACGATGGATGTTTCAGATATGCGCTGATGAGATCGCATTAACTGCAGCGACGCGATTCCATGATGCGCATGTGATACGATCTGATGCAACGCATTATGCATTTGACCATAATTTGAACAAACTAGGCCATCAATTGCAATGAGTCTTAGTTATTCAAATCTGATTACGGAATAGGTTTAAGTATTTGAACAAATTAGACCATTGATTGAACAACCCCGACCAGAGATGATGAAAAATCTTAAATTTTATTTTAGTATTTTTTTTAATAACAAACACCACTCATGCGTAATGCGCGCACATCGCACATGAACGCATAAGCTTTTGGGATCAACACGCATCGGAGCACCACGCGCTTTTTAAAACCAAGCTCGTACAACTTTGACCATTTCGTTTTGTATAGTTCACAAGAATTTCACAACCCCTACTAAAAAAATTCCAGACAATTCAATACTTTCGTATGTTTTAAGATCAAACAAACCATCACTATTACTAAAATGCAAAAGAAAAAAAAAAGAAGAAAACAGTAAACTTTGCAAGAATGAATGATGATAAACAAAAACTACTACATTGCAGAGGTTTAATATTTATATAATGCATGAAAGAAAATGAGTTTAGTATAATTAGCTAATAATAATAATAACCTCTTTCAAAGCATCTTGATTCCAGAACTCATCATCCTCTTCAATCTCATCATCAACCAGCTTTGTCATCCTAAAAAAAACCAAAATTTTAAATATAACCAAACCCATTATCCAGTGATCCTCTAAGATCACAATGTATGCACATGACAATATAAGTAGCAGAAATTAGATGCTTACCGTTTCCCTCTTGTTGCCCGAGAAGATCGATCAAGAAAAACAACATCTTCTTTATCAGAATCCATTAATTCAATCAATAAACTTTGTTATCAACAAGCACAGAGAATCCAAGTCACCGAATTCCTTCGGTTTGATTGGAAATTTTATCGTTTGTTCGCGAAATCTGAACCCTTTACTGTGTAAACCCTAGTAATTTGCAATTGGGGACTTTATCGGGTCGGGTTGGCAAGGTAATTGGGTGGGTGGAATTTTAACCCCTTTGGAATCTATTATTTACAAAGAAAGTCCTAAACTTTTAAGATATATGATTTTAGGATGTGAATAAAGGTTGGATCTCGCACCGGTTATTTCTTCTTCTATTTTTAGCGTGGTTGTAAAAATCTCGACAAGTCTTTGATTAGTCTCTCTTTAATCGCTAGTCCCATGTTCACCGAGTAATTTTTATCCAATCGGCTAATTAATCAGTAGACGGTCAACGGTGGTCAAATCTAGTCCTAATTGGTCAAAAATTGGTGGCAGTCTAGCAATTTCGGCCAGATTCTTGACCAAAACCTGTCAATTCCGACAATTGATCATATCTACTTAAAAATATAGTCGAAGAAGGTGTTAAAATATGTCTCCTTAAAAAATGCATATAAAAAGTCGTGTATATACACATAAATTGAATATCATATATAAATCACAGTCCGATTAATCTCGATTAATTCTTATTAATCCGGATTAATCACTAGTCGGTACCCCACCGGCTGACTAGCGCCCAACGATTCTTACATTTAGTTTGGAGGAATAATTGATACTGCCTGTCAATATTTTAGTTGAGATCAACAATCATCTATCGAGATTTATGATGAGTCATTAACCTATATCCGAACACATAACAAAATGGGATCACTAGTTGTGGCGGCGTTAGCGTTTGAGGGTGGTATGACCATCACGAAATCAAGGTAAGGAAAACTCTAGGCTCTATCTTGAAAATGTTCATAGAATCACTTTATAAAATCTATCGTTATTAACATATTTTGATGTCTGGATTAGATTTTGTTTTCATGACATTTCACTATTTTACAAAGATAAATGTACGTTGATTTGGTTGTACTACTAATTGTATATAGAGGAAGTCAATATGTAAACGCCTACCAGAACCAATCAAGAAAGGAACTATACCAAGAACCATGATTGAGTTCTCGCCATAAGTTAACTTCAACACACATTTTAGCACTTGAATTCGGATTGCTTATGAAAACTTCTTATGACTTTTTCAAAAGGTTAATAAGTCATAATGGAGTGACTTTTCAAAACTTCTTATAACTTTTCTTCTCACATACACTCATAATACCAAACACTATTTAACTTTTTAAAAAGTCAATAAATTATAATTTGGCTAAAACAAGCAATCCCAAAGACCCGTGAATATGAATGTGAGTCGACTTTAAGATATTTTAGATTTATTTATTTGTTAGTCGCGATATCTATTATCTTTCATACATATTAGATCCCTCCCTTGTTATTCGTTATACCCGTTCAATGAACATTTAACACCACATTTTGCTTTCCTACACCATGTTATCAAGGAGATATTGAGGAAACAATGAAGATGGGTTTGTAGAAAATAACTTATGCTAGAAAATGGACTAGATATTTAGTATCTTTTTTTGTTATGTAATTGCTTGAAGAAACTGTTGCTACTATTTGTTTTTTTTTAATTTAAAAAATTGTTGAGTGAATAATGGTGATTAGTAGTTCCATGATTGATCTTTAACAATATTTTAGCATTTTATGATTTTCTTTTCTCCATTTATGTATGTTTACGTGTAAATACGTAGAACAACTTTTGTCTAATAAAGTAACATGCATGTTTCTCCCTAAAAGAACCTTCTAGCAGTCAATGATGACATGGTAACATGGTTGAGACATTCTGGTTTTTCTCCATTACTCGGGGTTCGAGTCTCATCTATTGCATTTTGTGTTAGGGCACTCAACTGGCTTGGGGTTTTACAACAGTGAATGTCGTGTCACTCTCTGAGCCAGCGTGAGCCCTATTGCAATGAACGACCGTCTGCCCTTAATTAGACCGAGCTTCCAATAGTGAAGTGCGATGAGTTGATGTAGATAATTTACCGTAAAAAAACCTTCTAGCTATACACAAAACTGATGTTACAAAATCCAAATTGTTTGTTATGTTTGTTTTTTAATCATCTAATCAATAGATTAATAGTATAAACAATATTATCCATGAACCAACCTAACGCTATTTATTTATTTTGATACCTGAAGTTAATAAAATAAAATTATCCAGAAATCGAACGCTTTGTCAACTATTCAACGAAAGTTCGTTTATTTTTTTAACTAGTTGATGCCCCGCTCGTGTTATGAGGTGTATGCCAAATATTTATCAACCAACTAAAAAAACACTATCATAGCTTTGCTAAAAAAAAAAACCGCCTGACATGCATAAAAATTAAATCGAGTCAACCAATTAAAACAAAACATTTCCATAGTTTTGCTAAAAAAAAAAAAAAACTAAAATGATGGATTGACAAGACAGTAAATTCGAACTAGAGCAAAATTGTAATTTTAAACTGGGGTAAAATCGTAATTTGTCAAAAGTTAAAGTGATGATAATACTGTAATTTTGAGTTGGAGACAAAATCATAATTTTGTGCAGGGGCGAATTCGTAATTTTAAACTGAAAATAAAAGCGTAATTTATCTGGGCCAACGGTGGAACGTCATGCAGCAGCCTGATTCTATTCCCCCACACCCCTTTTGTAGTATATATAACTAGGTTATAACCCCGTATATTACACGGGTCAAATAAATGAATTATATATACTAAATAATAAAATAATATATCTTTAAAAACCTCCTTTATTGCACGGGTTAAATAAATATAATTTTATATATTAAATAATAAAAAAATATATTTATAAGAACCATATTTTACGGGTTGAATAAATGTAATATTGTTTACCAAATAACAAAATAATACATCTTTAAAAAACCTCATTTATTCCACGGGTTGATAAATATAATTTTATATAACAAATAATAAAAAAGTTACATCTATAAAATAATGTGTATTACACAGGTTGAATAAATGTAATTTTCTATACTAAATAATAAAAAATATATATCCTTAAAAATCCCGTGTATTGTACGAATTGAATAAATCTAATTTTATATATCAAATAATAAAAAGTTATATCTTAAAAAACCTCATGTATTACACGGGTCGAATAAATGTAATTTTGTATGGTAAATAATAAAAAGGTATATCTTTAAAAAACTACGTGTATTACACGGGTTTAATAAATCTAATTTTATATACCAATAATAAAAAAGTCATATCTTTCAATATACTAATGGATAATACTCGATACGCGATGGATATGGTGATTGTGATGATGGTTCTTGAAACGAAGATATGTTATTCAAGAAGCAAATCAGCATCTATTTGAGTGATAAAATGGTGGTACCAATTCCGACAAATTGATTTATAAAGTATGTAATACAATTGATATAATAATTTTTTTAGTAATGAAAATAAAAATATTTCAATATTAATACAAAGTTTGGTTTTCGTGATAAATAATTTGTTTTATTTAAAAATATCTTAAATTAACAATTTAAATTTTAGAATAATATTTTATTAGAAAAATAGAAGAATGGTATTCAAAATTTAAAGTAAGATGAAATTTAATATTAGCTCATTAATCATTTATTTATTTAATTAATATAAGATAAGTTTGGAAGTGAACCGAGAAAATCATAAAATAAATGCTTACAATGAATGATAAGTGTCACACATTAATGCTTTGTTATATAGTATAGTATAGATATTTATTTAGATTGATATAAATAGATTAGAGTAAATTACGTTTTTGGCCCCTGTGGTTATGTCAGTTTTACTATATTAGCCCAAAATAAGAATTTTTAACGTATCTGCCCCCATGGTCCCTATATCTAACCATTTTGGCCCCTAATTCTAACCAAACCTCAACTCTGGTTAACTTCTTGGTCACATGGGTTTGCACATGATGGGTAAAATTGTAATTTCCCCTCCCCCTTTACTTTTACTGATTTATAAAAAATAAAAGAAACACGAAATCTTAGATCTTCAACAAAACATCATCATCTTCATCTCTTTCCTTCCCCTCCACTTTCTCAAAACCCTAACCCCAACTTCCTATTTTTTTTCTACAACACTCTCACCTTATCTCCATTTTCACCTCACATAACACACACTTGCGTGTGTAGTTACCAGAGAGATCGAGAGAGAGAGATGAAACCAGTGGATTTCTAGCCACCCATGGCAGCCGCAGGTGGCGGCGCACGGTGCTGCACAGCGGTGGCCCCACCCTTCATCTTTCCCTTCGTATCTCCGGTGGCAGTCCAAGGTGGATTTGGGTGGTTGTCACGAAAGTAAAGGGCAGCAGCACATCAAAATCGAAATCGAAAATCGAATCTTTGTTATTTACCTCCTTCCATGATTTCAAGCTGCATTTGCTCATCGATTTGGTCAATCTGCATGTTTGACTTCTCACCACCTCTGAAATGTGGGTTTTGGTTTGTTCTTCCTTAATCTTTTTGTTGGAATCCCTTCTTATTTTTAATTTTTGGTTGGATTTTAGTAAAGATTCAATTAGGGTTAGATCAGATCAGATCTAAAGAGGGGTTTCTGTGTTTTGAGCAGAGAAAATGCAGAGAAAGTTTATGGAGAAAAGGGGATTAGATCCCAGTAGTAGTGAAGAGAAAGTTTAATATTTTTTGTGGTTTTTTTTTTTTTTTTTTTTGAAGTGCTTGTTAATGTCATTAGTGGGTATTGCTAGTTTTAGTTATTCTGGGAATTATTTATTTATATCGTGGCAATCTTTCAGTTATTTTGCTATTTTTAGTCAAATTCAAGGAATGACGATGATTGTTATGTTTTTGAAGATCTGGGTTTGATGATGATATGTTCTTGAAGATCTGGGTAAGAAGACGAAGATGTTCTTGAAGATCTGGGTTTGAAAGTGGTTTGAAGATCTCATGTGAAGATGATAATTATTGTTTCTTTTATTTTTTATAAATCAGTAAAAGTAAAGGGGGAGGGGAAATTACAATTTTACCCATCATATGCAACCCATGTGACCAAGAAGTTAACCAGAGTTGGGGTTTGGTTAGAATTAGGGGCCAAAATGGTTAGATATAGGGACCATGGGGGCAGATACGTTAAAAATTCTTATTTTGGGCTAATACAGTAAAACTGACATAACCACAAGGGCCAAAAACGTAATTTACTCAATAGATTATTATATTGTAGTAAAATTTGTTAACGAAGTCTCAATAAATTTAACCCTTTATTTAAAACTTGTAAATGTAACGAAGTCTCAATAAATTTAACCATTTATCTAAAACGTGTAAATGTAGAAATGATAAATAATATTAGTTAATTTTATTTTAAGTTTCGTAAAATCTATTTGATACCAAACTAAACAAAACGTTCAAATATATAGTTATATCAAGTGTAAATTACGATTTTGTCTTCTGTGGTTATATCACTTATACCCTTTTACCCAAAAAATGTATCTTTTAACATTTGAGCCTCCAACGTCTTTTTTTCTAATCCTTTTGGCCCCAAACACTAAACCCATCCATTTACTTTTAGGGGCCAAAAGGGTTAGAAAAAATGACATTGAGGTCCAAAAGGGTTAGAAAAAAAGACGTTGAGTGCTCAGATGTTAAAAAATTCCTTTTTGGGCTAAAAGGGTAAAAGTGATATAACCAAAGAGGCCAAAATGGTAATTTACTCTAATATCAAATTAGATAACTAAGTTTGAATTTGAAGTAAATAGATAAATATAATAGTAATAATTAAACTAAATAATATTATGAATTAATATTTATTTATTGTGTGACTATCCATTTATGTTTATCATTATATCAAGACTCTTCATGTACTTAACTCCCATCTTTTCATGTACTTAACTCCCATCTTGTAGGCCTATAAATAGAGGCATATGTGATCCATATTTTACATCAATAAGAATAAGTTTCTTACATTCTCCATTTCCTCTTTGTCTCCATAATCTCTATAATCCTACTTCATATGTTTATACTTTATACATTGTTGCTATTAGGTCGATGTTTCACAACACGTTATCAGCACGACGCAACATGTCCCCTAAGGCGTTGTAGCCCTTGGTCTCACCCTCGTTCGAAAGCCTCCATATAAAACGTCATCGTTAATGAACCATTGATGGTGAAGGCCTCACGAGAAGTTATGGGTCTCTTTACTAAACCAGGTAAAAAAAAATATTCCTATAAACTTTTTGAATCATATGTTACTATATAGTTGTTTGTTTTGTTAAAATAATTTCAACTGAAGTAAGCCAAATATTTAATTGATGTCTTCGTATTGTTTTAGTGAGTTGTGTTTTGTTTTGTTTAAATAATATTTCATTGTGTTTCATTTGTGTAAGAATTATTTTATTATGTGTTTGTAAATCTGTTTGTTGTTTTTGTTTTAATAAATCTACTACTATTTCTTTATACTAACATTTGTTTGTTGTAAACTCACTTTTAAGTTGGTACTTGTTTAAAACAAACTGTTAGTTGTGCATAGGTATGTATTGCTGCTCTAGGTTGTATTAACTAAATATTTATACAATTTGTTTTTAGATTGAATTGTTTTTAGAATACTGCATGAGCTTAATATTGCTATCTTATTGTTTCTTCATCCATCAAATTAGCAATAAACTTTGAAGTCTAAGTTCATCTGTTCATTTAGTCAAAAAAAAAAAAAAATCATGTAGTTAATAGTGTTACTGTAAATATTGTCTTTTACCTTGTCCTGCATATAATACAATATGGTTATTTAGGTATGCTATATTCCTGAATGAATAACAAAAGGTTTATGTCGATGTACATCTTTTAGATCATAGATTTTTGATATCACAAGTTTGATAACATATTTAAATAAAACCAATTTTGCATGGTATTGATATGTAATATTATATTGTTATTAATTGAAAGTAATTTTATTGAAATTTGTATCGATCAACTATATTTATAATTAAATTCAATGTTGACTGTTGAGTTTTTTTTTTTTTTAATCTTTTTCCTAATAATATGGTTTTGTTGAAAAATAAGTTTATGGTATTGATTGATATTAAATGTATATTCAAATACTATTAACATGGAAGGTAATGTCATGTTATAAGGATATGTATTTGGTTAAATACTTACATGTAAATAAGGTTTATGGTTAAACTAAATTAGAGGGATTCATTCAAATATAAACGAGTAGACTTGAGAATATTATTTGTTATAATGTTGGGGTTATATAATTTTTGGTATATACGTTCCTTATATGATATTATAATCTCCAATTTAAAAAAAATGATGCAAGACTTGGTTAGCTATGTTGAATTGTGATAAATATAATATTGGCAAAAGTGAATGAAATATAGTTATTCTTTGGAGCTTTACACATATGCTACATTTTACATAATTCAGTCATGTATTAGAATTTGTAAACTACTTGATTATTATTGTGTTTGTTCTATAATTTATTAAAAAAGTCATATGCATGTCAAAAATGAACTTAATGTGTACAAATTGGAGATGTAATTATATGCAAGTGATATAAGTTGTGTTATATGTAGAGAGAATGATGTCTAATGGTATTTTATTGGATAAACATATTATTGCAATTACGGACATTATAATAAATATGACTTGTTTTATATGATGATATGTTATAGCATTAAGAATTACCCAATTTAACCTTGTAGTATACATCTTCTATATGCTATAGATTCTTTGTACGCAGAGATTATTGGATAAAGCAAATGAAACCAAAATTTGTGGTGTATTATCACTTTCTTGAAATAGTATAAATGTGTATATATTAAACTTGAAGTGTTATACTCCTTGGATCTCATTATCAGTTTGAAAAAAGGTTATAAAATTTTGAACCGATAAATCTTAAATGACTCGATCATTGTTGTTTTCTCATTTTATATCATGTGAAGATATATATTTTATAAGGAAAATTTGGATAAAATTGTTTTTCCATTTGTCACATGTGAGATATGCTTCTAAAGTAGCAATATAATAGAAAGAGTATGAAAGGTTTGAAGTGATTTCATACCCATGTGGCTGAACAAATAATGAGAATCCATGAACGTTTTCGGATTCTACCCCATTGCTTAAAGTGAATACGATGATGATTAGTGTAAAGATCACAATCACAACTAAGAAAATTGTAATGATGTCACCATGATAGTTGTTTGGTTATAATCTCCATTCATTGAAGTGAATGTGATGATATAGTAATTCGTGTAAAGTTCGTAATCATGGTAATTGAGAAAATTGTTATGATGCTCATATAATGAAATCAACCATGTTAATAATGAGATGACTATACAAGGATCGTTATAAAGGTCATAAGATATAAGATTGATAAATTTTATACGACTCATCTAGTTCTCAATTGATGGTAAGCAAAGAGAATATTATTTACAAGGAAAAATCGATTAAATTCTTTTCATTTGTCACACATGAGACATATGCTCCTAAAGTAGCAATATCATTATAAGAGTTATGAAAAAATGAAATGATTTTATACTCATGTGACCGAGTAAATAATGAAAAGATATGAAGCTTGTTTTGGTTCTACTCCAATCCCAAAAGTGAATGTGACTGTATATTAATCATTGTAAATGTAATGATGGACCTAATTGAGACACTTGTAATGATGAGATTGACTATAAGAATTGTAATGATTGTCATTTTAATAATGAGATGAACCACCAAAAGTGGCAAACTAAGGAGTGATTTCATAAAGTGATGGTTTTAACTTTAAAGTTATAATATATTCTCTCGTATCATACTTTTTTTTATTACATACGAGCAAGTAATACACATACGAGCATAAACCAGAAGTTTTTGGATCATATTAATAAGATTTCCTGAAGAGACAATAGACATGATGGTTTAAGAAGAACCTCAGGTACCTGAAAATAAAGAGATCTCGATAAGTTGTATCATGTCTAAGATATGTGTGGAATCGAAATAAAAATCGACGTCGTTATACTTTTGTATATAATGTAGAGCTTAAATTGATTGAATGATGAGGATCAAGATTTAAGATCTGCCTATGAATGAATATTAAGAAATGATTGGCCAAAATAGAAAGACGCAAATAAGGCAAAATTTAGTTCTCTAATGAAATGGAAAGTTTCTGGACCAACGGTATAAATGATATTTTATTATATTTTACTAACCCATAAAAACAAGTTTGGTTAGTCTTGTAGATGCAGGAATATAACGAAACACAGTCGTGGACATATGATATTTTTTGGAAAAGACACCTAAAGTCTCGTTAGAATATTATACAACATTGCTCAACATAAAGGATTGCACATTAAGGGATCAAGCGACAAATCATTCGCTACAAAGGCTTTATTCGACTTTCAAGGAAGATGGACACACGTCACTTAAATGATACATGTTAAAATGAGGGGGAGACTTATTCAAGTTGCACTCTTTTTCCCTTCACTAAGTTTTTTCCCATTGGGTTTTCTTAGTAAGGTTTTTAATGAGACAACATACCTGATCCAGAAGTATTGGGGGGAGACAATACGCGCTGCACTCTTTTTCCATTAGCTGAGGTTTTGTCCCACTGGGTTTTCCTAGCAAGGTTTTTAACGAAACAGCATCACCAAGCGTATTAAAGAATGATATATCATCATGTGGATAGTTTTGTCAAGTGGATAGTCAAGGGGGAGTATTATGAATTAATATTTATTTATTGTGTGACTATCCATTTATGTTTATCATTATATCAAGACTCTTCATGTACTTAACTCCCATCTTTTCATGTACTTAACTCCCATCTTGTAAGCCTATAAATAGAGGCATATAAGATCCATATTTTACATCAATAAGAATAAGTTTCTTACATTCTCCATTTCCTCTTTGTCTCCATAATCTCTATAATCATACTTCATATGTTTATACTTTATACATTGTTGCTATTAGGTCGTTGTTTCACAACAAATAATATTTAGTAGGAGGATTATCTATAATTAATTAGAAAAGATTAAACTAAAATAATAGTTATCCATAAGACATGGCCTAATATGATGACAAATGTCCCAAAAATGATTTCTTTTATACTATATAGTATAGATATAAATATAAATAACGAACGAAAGAGACCCCAAGGATTTTTTTTCATTTATTTAAACTAACAAGAGACCCCAAGGATTTTTTTTTCATTTATTTAAACTAACAAATATAATTAAATATTTCGTATAATTAAATATTTCGTTTATAGATTTACGTTTGTTTATCTTCATTCATATCCGTTCATTAAAGTTTGTTCATATTTGTTTGTTAATGTTCGTTGGTTTACGTTTTGTTTGTGTTCGCTCATTTAAGTTCATTTACTTATTTTGTTTAAATTTACTTATTAGTAATACTATTGGTTGACCAGTCATTTATATATTCGTTCATTAATGTTTGTTCCTTCGTTTGTTTTCCTTTATGTTCGTTTGTATTTCTTTATGTTATATTAAAATATGGACGAACCAAGATAAGCAAACACAAACAAAAGAATCCGTTTATTTAGGTGTTTGATTATGTTCATTTGTTCGATTAAGTACGAACACGTACAAGCATCGCTGTTGTTCCCGTCAATTTTCATACTTTTACACTTTATTTATTTGGGTTGTTTATGAAAGACCTAAAAATAGAATGACAATTAGTAAGTCATTTGATACCTTTTTTTTCTCTTAAACTGACTCGTTTGATCCGAATCTATATTGGATAGAATCCATTTTCACCTGAACCTATATTTAACATGTTTTAAACTAAGATTGTACAGACTTGAGCCCACGGGGTGGAACCATAGTGTTAGGAGCTGTAGCACGGGCTACGGCTCAACCCCGTATTCGTAGTGGTTTTTTTTTTTTTTTTTCCAGTTTTATACATGGAATACCCCTAAAAAATACGAGGGTACCCCTAATAAAAGAAAATACTTGATATTACTAAAATCCTTTTTTATAAGCTCAAACATTTGACAACCCAAAAATTTGTAGAATAATTAAGCCCGAGTGATAAAATAAGCCCAAATTAACAATATTAGAATTGAAAGGATGCCCGAAATATATTTGATAAAGTTAGCCAAGACCCAAAACAATATTATAATTGAATAAGTGATCTTGCTCGTCTTATGGTGGAAACCAGACACATAGTTCTTGTCCTTTGGTTTATCAGGTAGTGAAACTAGCTTTGGTTTTACCGGTTGCAACCGCAACGTGAAAAATATTTTTCTAAATTGAAGTTTGTCAAGACAGGTTTACGCAATAGAATGAGCCCGGAATATTTGAACAATGCTTTGGTTCGTGCGGTCGAAAAAGAGACTTTTGATAAAGTAAAAGACGACGATGTGATGGAACGATTTCAAGCTATGAAAAAAAGAGGAGGACAAATCTATTAGGTATTTGTTTTACCATATTGATTATCTTTTTTTATTGTATGATTGCACGATAAATTTTTTTTTCTGAATGCCCCTAAATCATTGAGTTATCCGGCCACTGCTTGAGGCAATTCAGACTTGCTACCTGATCCAACCCACACATTTTGTCAGCACTCAAGCTTACATAAACATATTATTTAAACCAACCCAAAACTTATTTAGTTTCGTGTCATGTTAATAATTTACATCCACAGCTCTAGAACCAACCCGGCAACAAGGTAACTTATATAGATAATCCAAATAATATCATTGAGAGTGTTGTTAGTATGAAGCAAGGTTGCATTAATATTTTCAACGACATTTGATTATTAGCATGTTCTCAAGGTCACAAAAGTCTATTGTTTTTGAGATTTCAACTTATAACCCCATCAATTGGATTGGATGGTGTTGATTGAACAAATAATAGAATAGTGGTAGTAGTTGTGCTACTTAGGCAAAAGAGTTGAAGGGTTCAACTTTGCCTAACGCAGGTCGTGGGATCCCCCTACGTTTGCAAGACGTGGAGAGAGGTTCACTAGTTTATTTTTGTTGTTTGCTAAAGATCCTCCTCTGAAGTGTGTTCAGATTCGGATGAATGAGCAAAAGGAATGTGTGTGTTGAATGTGAAAGAGAGTAACTCGCATGAAACAAGTACTCGAAGTGAATAACCAGAGATCTTAGGAATCAGGGCTGGCCAGGAATGTCCTGCTTAGTAAATGAAGTGTCTAATATATAGGAGAAGACATCACTCAAAGAGGAATGCATTTGACTAGTGACCATGCTTGTAGTGGGGGACTTACCCTATAGGGGGTTGAAGCCTTTTGACCCGCGGATAAAAGAGTGTGCTCTGTGGACCTGTATTGCTTTTGCGGCTGGTGAGTTGGTGAAGTAATCCAGGGACATGACTTTTTACTATTCCGTGTTACTTTATCTCAATTCCCCAGGTTTTGAAGCTTTGAACCTTTTTACCTTTTAAGCATTCATGTATTAATGTCATTTTATTTGGTCTTGGGCTACCCCCGTCATCAGCCCCCCAAGTAAGAGGTTTTTGTGGGATGAGCTCAAAGACTTCTGACTTTTATACATGTATTTTACTGCTTAAAGGCTTCAAGGATTCGAAGCTTGAAGGGTTGGAAACGGTTTTGGGGTTTTTTGAATTTGACAAGACAGTTGACATGACTCGTGGCAGTTTGTCAGGCGGCAGTTTTTAATTCCATCGCCTAATTCATATTAATTCTTATCTCATTAATTTACATATACTTTAACACAAGAAACATCATTCGCTTTCTTTTTCTCAAGTTTTCCTCTTTTCGAAAACAGGTTAGTTTCCTCTGTTTATTTTCTGTTTAATTTCTCATATCATGAGTGCTCGTAAGGATTTGGCAAAGTCATTTTCTCGAATGACGGAGGAAGTCGATTTGTTTTGTATGGAGTAGGGGATAAGGACGAAATTTAAACCGGTTGCACCGGCTTGTGATAAATCTATCAATGAATGTCCTCCTGGTTCGATTGCTTTATATTGTCGGCATTTTGAGTTTTCCAATCTTCGTCACCCGTTTTCGAACTTCGTTTTGAATATTCTGGAATATTATCGAGTGTCTTTTGGTCAGATTCACCCCCTTGGCAGGGCTAGGGTTTTACATTTTGAAATTTTGTGTCGGGCCTCCGGGTATGACCCATCTCTGTTATCATTCCGTCGTTTCTTCCAGCTTGCTAAGAATGGTGATTGGTTTACCTTCGAGACCACTCAAGTTGATACCTGTTTGATTTCGTCCATGGTTTCTACACTTGGGGTCTGGAAGGATCGGTTTTTCTGGGTGTCAGAAGAGATTGTTCCCTTTAAACTTGTTTGGAGACACCCAGATGCCGTTTTGAACGAACCTGAGCCTTCTGCTTCTGATATAAATACCCATTTTTTAGAAACTCTTAGGGAGTGCCCTTCGAGGCTTCATCCCTTCCCTGAGCATTTGTTTGTGTTATTGGGTCTTAGTAAAGTGTGGGAAAAGGCCAATCGGGATCCGGTGCTCATTAGAGATGGGAAGGGTATGCATTTATTCTTCTCGTGTTCTTTTGTTCCTATTTCTTTGTTTGCTTATGTGTTGTTATGTTTGTTTTGCAGTTATATCTGCACTTGACTTTATCAAAAATGATGATACCTCCGACGTTGGCTTTGATGATGTTGCTGCTACCCCTGGTGAGGATACGGTTGTTAGGGGTTCTGATTATAAGTTCGAGGGTTCTGGGTATGTAAATGTCCCTAATGTCAGAGGTTTTACCAAGGCTACTGCTTCCAAGGGTTCCACTCATCGTTCACAACGCCATCTGAAAGGTGTTGATCAGCCCTCTGGTTCGGAGCCTATCAATGTTAGTGATGATATTGAAGCGTCAGCGGATCAAGCTATGGATGTCAGCAAGGGTAAGGAGAAGGATTTAATTGTTTCAAGCAAAAATAAGAAGTTAATTAAGAAAGGTAGCACTCCTGTTATTCGAGGTTCATCAGTCAAGAGCGTTGAGAGCTTCGAAGTTTCAAAGGGCCAGGAGGTTTATGTGCCTAACTGGGGGGTTAAGGTTGGTGATAGTTTCAAAGACCCGGCTGTTTGTGCTGTGGCTTTAGCTCATTTCCCTCCTCCCGGTGTTCGAAGCGCTATATTTGAGATGGAGGCTGATCATCTTATTTCTAGGATGATGCTGAGTTCCTGCAACCTTTCGGCCCTGTTGACTGAAGGTGTTACTCGTCTTGCTAAAGGCATGCAGGAGTATGAGGAGGCCTCTAAAAAGAAGGAAAAGATGAAAGCTTCGATTGCCTCTATGAAGAAGGAGATTGATAGTTATTCTGAAAAAGAGCTGGCTTGGGTCAAAAAGGAGGGTGAGCTGACAAAAAGACATGAAATTGAGATGAGTGATCTCAAAAAGAGTTTTGAAGCCGATCGATTGAAGCTAAAATCTGACATGGAGGCCTTAATTGTTCAACAAAAGGCCTTTGATGAGGAAAAAGATGGCTTGAAGGATTTGGTTGCTCAGGCCACTGGGGATAACCGGTGGCTTATTGAGCAGGGTTTTAATCAAGTTGTTTCCTATCTTCTTCACTTTAAAGAGTTCAATTCTGCTCTTGGTGAAGTTTACACTAAGTTGCTCAATCTGGGTAAACATCAAGGTCTCATTGCAGGTTATAAGCTTTATAAGTCTGGCCATCCTTTGGAAAATCTCCTTTGTACCGTCCAGAGGCTTCCGATATCTTTAAGGGTTCCGTTCAGCAAATGGAGAGGTTAACATACCCGTATGTGAGCCAGGTTGCTTCCTGCTATGGTAAGCCTCTCTCTGTCTTACAGGAACTAAAGCCAGATGGTCTTAATGAGAAGGTATGTGTCGAAGTGCTTAGCTCTCTTTCAAGGAAACGTTCCTACTCCGGAGATAGCGAAGATACATTTTCTGGAGAACTTGATGCTCCTAAGGATGCCAGCTTGGAGGGTTCAGCTGTTGGTGGTGAGGGCTCGAAGGCTAAGAAGATCAAGAAAACTAAGAAGGCCAAAGGTAACAGCTCTGGTGCTTCTAAGCCTTCTACTGATGCATGATATTCGTAGCTTTCTTAGCGCTTTTTTAAAACAATCTGTGGTTTGTAATATTAACTTTAAACAATATTAGGTTTGGCAGTAACCCTTAAGGTTCCTGTTATGTGGTTGTGTTTTAGGCCTGTATGGCCATTTGAACAATTGCTGAACTGACAAGTCACTAGGACTTGTTTTAACTTGTGTTTGGACAGTTGAAAGTCTTTCAAGGCTTTCTTTGGTATGTTACTATGTTTAACTATTTGTTTTGTGTTGTGTTTTTTTATACTTGTACCTATTTTGTTAAGGTAGCTTGGTTGGCTTTAAGCCTTTAAGCTTTTTGGCGATCCCGTATGTAGGTTGAAGCCTTTAAGGTTTTCAGTTGCCATGTATGTAGCTTGAAGCCTTCAAGGCTTCTTGGGTTGTGACTTTGCTTGGTTTGTGTCTTTAGGTTTTTATAACTTTGTTCAAGTTGTTGCATTGTTCCTTAAGCTATTTCTGCTTTTCTTCTAGCTTTGTCTTTGTCAAGTTTGCGTTGTCTTTATGTTTTTTATACCTTAAAGGGTTCAGTGCTGCAGTCACTTAGCCTTGGTATTTTTAACAAGAAGACATAGCACCTATCCTATTCATCATTTTCCTGTTTTCATTTGATTTTGTAAGCCTGTTTGTTGGTTGTTTTTCTAAGGCTTAAGGAACATTTGGTGTAGGCTGTTCGAACCTGTCTATGAGACCATTTTGTTTTTGATAATAAGTCTCATGGAGTTGTATTGATTTAGGAACTCACCCATTATATAGGTCCATTCAACCCTTGAACCTATTGAGCGATGTGGCCTGGGAGCTCATCCCCTTACATGGCGCTTGCCATGGAGTTTTTTGCTAGGTTCTCAACCTGTTCTTAGGATAGAAAAACAAATTTTTTAAAACAACTTCATTCATTCAAGAGACATTGTTTTTACAAAAGATTTTCATGGTGTAACTCTTGAAATACAACTTGTGAAACACAAACCAATCTTTCCCATTTAAACATGAAACCTTTTCAAGGTTTTTACATTCCAGTGCCTTGGAAGCCTTTTACCCTCTGAGTCTGCTAGCTTGTAAGATCCACCCTTATGTGCTTCAAGGATGGTATACGGGCCTTCCCATTTTGGGCCAAGCTTTCCTTGGTTTTCTTTTTTGCTAGCTTCATTGTTTCTGAGTACCAGGTCTCCTGGCTTGAAACATTCATTTTTGACCCTCTTGTTGTAGTAGGCTTCCATTCGTTGTTTGTACTTGGCCTCTTGAATTGCATCTTGGTCTCGTGCTTCCTCTAGGAGTTGTAAGTTCAACATGGTCTCTTTTTGGTTCAATTCGGGATCCATGTTGACAATTCGTTATGTTACAACTCCTATTTCAGTTGGAATTACGGCTTCAGATCCAAATACCAGGCTATAGTGTGTTCTTTTGTGGCTTGTTTTTTAGGTTGTTCTTATGGCCCATAGAACACTTGGCAATTCTTCAAGCCAGTTGCTTTCATATCTTCCCAATCTGGTTTTGATACCTTCCACTATGCTTCGATTCGTTCTCTCAACTTGACCATTTGATTGCGGGTATGCTACTGAGCTGAAAACCTGATTGATCCTGTATTCTTTGCACCAAACACTTAAAGGCTTCTTAGCAAATTGCTTTCCATTGTCGGTGACAAGAACTCCCGACAATCCATAACGGCAAATAATGTTTTCCCAAACAAATTCGATGATTTGCTTGCCCGTGATTTTTGCAAGCGGTTTAACCTCAGGCCACTTGGTGAAATAATCTATGGCTACCAACAAAAATTTTACTCCACCCTTGCTTAGGGGGAATGGGCCTACAATATCCATCCCCCATTTATAAAATGGCCATGCTAAGGTTATTGGGACCAGATCATGTTTGGGACTTTTTGGGACTGGTGCATTAATTTGGCAAGCATCACAATTCCTTAGCAGCTCAGTGGTGTCTCGGTGCATTGAGGGCCAAAAGTACCCGAGGTTTATAAGTTTGTCAACCACCGATCTAGCTCCAAAATGAGCTCCACATACACCTTCATGAACCTCTTTGACCAAATACTGACTTTGCTCGGGACCAACACATCTTAGCAAGGGTGCGAGGTAACCCTTTTTGTATAGGGTTTCACCTTGTAGAACATATTGCCTTGCCTTGATCTTAACCCTTTCAGCCTCTGTTTGGTCATTAGGTAATTCACCATTTTTGAGTAATTTCTTGATTGGAGTCATCCAATTTGGATCTTCTTCGGCGATTACATCTTGAACTTCTAACTCATCAATTGATAGAGCCTTTAACACTTCTACCAATACCTTTTTTGTAAGGTGGGCAAAAGTGAGAGATGCAAGTTTACTCAAGGCATCCGCCTTTTTGTTTTGTGACCTGGGAATTTGCTTGATGGTACATGTTTGGAAGGTGTTCATCAACTCTTTTGATTTTTCTTTGTATCTTTTCATGTTGGGCTCCTTTGCAATATAGCTATCATTCACTTAGCTTGATACCAGCAACGAGTCTGTGAACACTTTAAGCTTTTGGACCTTCATTTCTTTAGCTAGTCTTAAACCAGCTATCAGTGCTTCGTATTTAGCTTCGTTGTTGGTTGTCTGAAAATCAAAGCGAAGAGCGTATGTGAATTCTAACCCTTCCAGGTTGATCAGAATAAGCCCAGCCCCTGACCCTTCAACGCTTGAAGCCCTATCGGTAAAAAGCTTCCAGGCTTCAAGGTTTGAGTGTTCAGTGGCAGCTGTGTTCACTTCAGTGACAGTTTGCTTTGGGACTTCTACAATGAAATCAGCCAAGACTTGGGCTTTGATGGCTTTTCTTGGGACATAGGTGATGTTATGTTCACCTAGTTTCACTGCCCATTTGGCTAATCGTCCCGAGTTTTCTGGTTTTTCAAGCACACTCCTAATACGTTAGTCAGTGACTACTTGTATAGGGTGCACTTGGAAATACCTTCGAAGCCTTCTAGCTGTTTGAACTAGGGTTAGGGCAAGTTTTTCCAGAGGAGAATATTTGATTTCAGCCAATTTTAGAGTTTTGCTGAAGAAATTAACGGGTATCTGGATTTTATCTCGTTCAATGGTGAGGACCGCACTTATTGCTTCTTCAGCAACTGAGAGGTATACTGAGATTAGTTCTCTCGTTTCTGGGGCTGCCATGTCAGGTATGGAAGCTAGGTGTTGCTTCATCTGGTTAAAGGCTTCTTCAGTCCATTTGAAGTCTTTCTTATTGGTGCAACCCTTGAGCGTTTTGAAAAAGGGGAGAGACCTTTCCGCCAACTTTGAGGTAAAACGCTTCAAGGCTACAAGCTTCCCGTTTAAGCTTTCAACCTCCTTTTTGATTCTTGGTGGTTTGGTTTCTAGAACAGCCTTTACCTTGTTTGGATTGGCTTTAATGCTTTGCATTCCCACAATGTGCCCCAGGAACTTTCCTTCTTCGAACCCAAATGAGCATTTCTCAGGGTTGAGTTTCATGTTGACCTTTCTTAGGTTCTTGAAGGTTTCTTCGATGTTATCGAGCATTTGATATTCCATCTTGCTTTTGATCACCAAGTCGACATATGCCTCCATGTTTCTACCAATTTGAGTTGTAAAGGCCTTGTCAATAAGACGTTGGTAGGTTGCTCCAACGTTTTTGAGACCAAAAGGCATCTTTTGATAACAAAAGATCCCTTTGTCGGTGTGGAATGCAGTCTTTTCTTCATCTTCTTCCTTCATGAGGATTTGATGGTAACCCTTGTAAGCATCAAGAAAACACTTGAAAGGGTAACCGGACAGGGATTCAACCTTGAGACCAATTTCTGGTAACGGGTAGCAGTCTTTGGGACAAGCCTTGTTAAGATACTTGAAGTCTATACACATTCTCCAAGAATTATCCGGCTTTCGAACCATGACCGGGTTTGCAACCCAGGATTGATACTTGACTTCTCGGAGAATGCCAGCTGACACGAGCTTTTCAACCTCTTGACATGCAGCCAAGCTTCTTTCAGGGGCTAGATTTCGGTTATTTTGGACAACAGGCTTGACATCAGGTGGTATTCTTAACTCATGTTCAGTAATGTTTCGAGGGGTCCCTGTCATATCTTCTGGACACCAAGCGAAGACATCGCTGTAATGTGTTAGCAACTTTTCAAGATACGAGAGGGTTTCTTGTGAAAGGCTTGGATTGACCCTTATCCTCTGTTCAGGGTACTTAGGATTTATGATTAGCCTTTGTTTGTCTTCTTCACTTTTGGAACTTTCACCTTCAACCAGGTAGGCCTCCTGAGAAGGTTGAAGGGTTGCTATTCCCCTCTCGGTGGAAAATTTGACAGTGCCATGGCCAACAGACACGGCCATATAGAATGCACACTGCCCCGGCCTTCCAATGATCACATCATAGTTTGAAGGTATGTTGATAACTATAAAGGTGAGTGGTTGGATTCTTTCCTTCTGACCTTCATTGAAACGAACATTAAGCGTCAGTTGCCCTAAAGGCTTAAGGGGTATATCGGCAATACCTTTTATGGAGGTCCCAGAGGGTTGAAGCCTTGAACGTTCTTCATTGCTCAAACGGTTGAAGAACTTTTCGAACATGATTTTAGTGGCAGCACCGGTGTCTATGTATGCTCTGCTTGTTTGTAATGTTCCCACAGTTGCTTCTACCACAAGAGGGTTTGAAAGAGGGTCTTTCTCTGTCGGGGGAAAGCAAACACACTGAAGCTCCCAAACTTCCAACCATTGCCTCTTGTGTGGAACCCTTTCATCAAAATCCACCATATTGACTTTCTTGCCCTTTCCTTCAGCCATTTTTTCCCTTACTCCTTTCACCAAGTGAGCAAGTTCTCCGGACTTAACAGCTTCTTCAATCCTTTTCTTAAGCTGGAAGCAATCATTGGTGTGGTGACCTTTTTCTTCATGGAATTCACAGTATTGTGTGGAGTTCTCGTTCTTTCTACTTTTGGGGAGAGGCCTAGGAGGCCGAAAGTTTTGCTTGACTTCTTCCGTTGCAAGGATTTCTTGAGGAGTATTTGTGAGGGGTGTGAAGCTCATGCCTTTTTCCCAGGTGGAAGGGTTTCGACCTTCATGCCTTCGATGGTCTGAACCCTTTTGACGTCTGTCATAGGAGTTAAAGTTCCCTTTTTTCCTGGCTGGGCTGTTGCTTCGCCAACTGGATTCTCTTTTCCTTTGCTCCTTAATATCTACTTCCTTCTCTTCCCGAATATGAGCTTCAGCTCTTTCGAGGGCTTCTTCCAAGGTATTGGGCAGGGATTTGTTGAAATCCCTGGTGAGATACTTTGAGGTAATGGCATTCATGAAACCGGCCACCCTCATCTTTTCGTCTGCCCCCACGTAAGTTAGACCTTCCTTCTTATATCTTTCTATGAACTCTCGAAGGTTTTCATCATCTCTTTGCTTGATCTGAAAGATCACTGTAGCATCTTTGACATACCGCCTCTGTTGGGAGAAATTGGCCAGGAACCCTTTGCTGAGGTCATCGAAGCTTCGAACGCTTCGAGCAGGTAAGTCATTGAACCAGATTCTGGCCGATCCGACAAGGGTTTGCATGAACATCAAACAACATTCAGCATTTGACCATTTCTCGATTCTTGCGGCACCAGTAAAGATCTGAAGGTGGTCTTCAGGATCTTCAGTCCCATTATACGTTTTGATGTGGGCTGGCATTTTGATCTTCGTTTGGCAATCATAATCGGCTATCTGCTGTGAAAAGCATGAGAGGTTACTTGGCTTATAAGGCTTGGCCAAATCTTCTTCAACCCTCGCACCCGCGTTGTTGCTATTATTGTTGTTCCCTTGAGTGGCTAACACTTGATTGATAAAGTGCTGCCATGGGAAGCTAGCCATCATCTGAGTCATCATCTGGGGCATAAGGTTGAAACCTTGAATGCTTCCGGATGCAACTAAGCAGTTAACTCACAAGGGAGTGCTCATAACAGCGCTTTGTGCCAAGGGGAGCATGGATAAGGCCTGTTCCCATGAAGTTGTTGTTGGTGGAATACTCGTCATCGAGGACTGTAAGAGCTGGTCAAGGGTCAGCTCATGGCCCAAAGGAGCACCATTTGTGGCTGGTTGGGATGAAAAGAGAGGATATGTTGTAGGATTTGGCGTTGCGGATAAATATGGGTTAGGGTTTGGAGGAGGATTACTGGGACCCGCCTCGTCTCTTGATGCAAAAGGAGGGAGAGGAGGTCCAGGAGATAGTGTTGCTTCTGGCTCATCATAGTCTAAACGAATCCTCACTCCCTTGTCTCTTTCCCTACTCACATATTGATTGAGGAGAGACCTCAACTTAAGGAAATTGTTAGCGACCCCTTCAGGGGTAAGTTCAACATGTGAGGGGGCATCGGAGACACCAACACTAGGGGAAGGGACCCTGGATCTGGATGGGTGTAACACCTCGAAAAATTTCGTCCAATAATGTCTTGACACGTGTTATAAGGTTCCGTTATGTGAAAACATACTTTAGAGGGACTAAAAGTGACAAACAGTGAAAACTATGGAACGTAAGGGTCCAAAGTGTCAACAATGGATAAATAGGCTCTATGATAACCCCACATAATGTTTATAACCTTTAACGGATGGTTCATGGATCATACGACGCGGAAATTGCACAAAAGTGAAGTATTGTAAACTATAGGGGCCAAAAGTGTCAACATGTTGAATTTATACCTCTGAGTGAACTTTTGGCAGACCCGAAGCTTTGTATAGCTAAAATATACTCACTAGAATATGTGGTAAAAATTTCATGAAGTTTCGTCAACGTATGAGAAAGTTATGGCCAAAACCGTACTTAAGGGACTAAAAGCGTCAACGTCGAATTTCATGGCTTTTCGGTTGAGCGCAAAGTTATACGAGGGCATTACCATGTTGGTAAAAGTCCTAAGGTTCTTAGAAACCAAATTTGGGGGTTTACGGGTCGAGAAAAGAAGCCGAAACATCGCGTACAAGTTCGGGGGTCAAAGCTGTCAATATATGAAAGTTGTTGGCTGATCAGGAGGGTCAGGCGACCCGCCTGGGAAAGCCCAAGCGGGCCGCGTGGGTTGCCCAGCGACAGAAACTTCGGTTTTGGTTGATTTGGGTCCGATTTCAAGTGCCATACAGCTCATTTGCACCTCCAATTAACCCAATAACATGCCATGCATGCCTACTACTACAGTAGCCTCGAATTTATGGCCATAAATCAGATTATTGAGCTCATTCTTGGACATTTGCATTAGTAACCAAGTGCTCTCAACATTCAAGAACTTCAAGGCAGCTTTCTGGAGAAAATCTGATCAACAAGGCCGACTCCTAGTGTTCACTAAACACCTATAGGACTCTTGTAAGCTTTCAATTCGTTCTTTAATCCGTTTTGTAGTGATTATTGCTAAAAGTCAAACTGGGTGTTCATAACCTTTGACTTTCCGATTAAACGGATTTCTTTCAGTCATTTCTCGGATTGAAACTTGTTATAGATTGGTATTTATGTGGGAAACAAACCCTCTAAAGGGTACTCTCTGATTCCCACTACATGCATGCTAAATGTCGAGTCAAACCTATTTCTAAAAAGTCAACAGAAGCGATTTTTGTGAAAAATGACATGAATAATGATATAGATGACATGCAATCTGATTGATCATCATAAATAACTTGTATTACATATAAGAATGTGTTTTAATCATCATCAACTCGACAATCTATAGTATAGCCACGAATCGGAACCGAAAGTCTTGTAAAACGATTATTTCATAGACTATCGATTCGGATTCGTACATGCATGTTCGAGATCTGTATTGGAAAGTATTTTTGACTATTTTTATTTTAGTTAAACTTTCTGGAATTTTCTTTGTTTGAGTCTATGCTTAGCCTATTCGAATGCATGTTTCCGATTTATGCATAAAGTTGACTATTTTGCCCTTTTTGATTTAAAACGGGATTTTTGGAAAAGTGAAAGGATAGAAATCTTTATTCCTAATATATGAACTTGCACCGAAAGTTTCGGATCAGTTGGTGGTCCAGATTGTGAGTTATGGCCATTAGCGTAAAACTATATTATAAATTTACATAAACGGTCCTTTTCGCATAGAACCCGTTTCTGGCCACGTTTTGGTACAAAACTTTTTACCAACTGAAGTATTATAATATTCTGGGAATTTTGATGATTTTTAATTAATTTTTGGCTGAACGGATCCTAGATCGCCTAGTCATTTCGGCTTATGTCGGTTTTGACCGTTTTAGCCATAAAATGAGTTTTACACATCCTTTTGACCCGAAACCTTTTTCTACTGATTTTATATGATGAATAAATTATTATAAGTATTCTGGAAATATAAAAATCTCAGATTTTATTTGAAAACCCGAAAACGCCCTTGAATCGCATATTTAGCGTTTTAAGCGCATAGTAAGCGTTATACTTGTTTTAAACATATAAGACCTATACCTACTGATGTGTTTAGCATATTTTCATATAAAAACAGTAAGTATAAGTATATAAACTCAGATTTCCAGTTTTGGCATTTTTAGCCCTTGTGAAATTACTAAATTGCCCCTACGGTGCATAGTTTGGTTTTAAATGATAAATTTGATATATGGGTCATACCCTACTGATATAATATGTTATATTAAGTATAATTACTGTATGAACCAGACCCGAAACTCAGATTTCTAATTTTACCCTCTTATTAACTTTTAAATGACCAAAATGCCCTTCTAAGGCATAAATTGAGTTTAAAATTATCCCGGGCAATATAGGACATAACTTACTGATATAATATCATATTTTAAGCATATTATCTCAGGGAACTTGCATTTGAATCATTGGTCTACCCGTATCGCCCTTTTCGCGTTCGGTTCGGTTTACGTAACTAGTTTGCGTAAATTGACCGAAACGGGTCAAACGATATCATTTTTATCTCAAAATCCAGAATGTATTTAGTATACCCGTATTATACAAGTATTCAAACTTGTCGGGTCTAAATCACATCCTATCCGGTCTTTCGCTTAATCGTGCGTAAACCGTATCATTCCTAAAACTAACCGGTCAAAGCTTAAGCTTAAATAAAAGGCCGTTAGGAATCTAATAGGTTAATTATAAACCTTTGTTCCAGATTAGGAGGCCCGGTAAAAGCTACCAACACTTATCATTTGTGACTTGTACTTGCTCAGGTAAATACATCTTGACTTATTTTCCCTATACGGGCTTGGGGTACGGTATTTAAAATACCGCTTGATCGGGCGCACAAGTCCTGCGCCTTATAGGTGTACAGTCTTGAATAGCTTGTGCGACTTCGTTTAAACAGTTTTGTCTTACTTAAAGGCTTTGGGGGGTTATTGACCGTGTCCCGGATATCCTTGGCATTATCTTACGAGATGGCCACGACCAGAGCACGGGGTGTAGGCGTACACCCGACGTGTATAACTCTTTAATGTGGTGTGTCATTTAATCTCTAGCCCGGACAGTAGATCCCGGGCCACCAGAGATATAAGTGCATGTAATTCGTTCACAAGTTTATATTATATAATTATCCCAAGTTAATAAAAATATTTATGCCTTGTGCATTTAAATCAATTTTAAATCATTTTCAAAATGAGTCAGTCGATTTGTATTTACCAGTGTAAACTGACGTATTTTTCCCAAAAGGTTAAGTGCAGGTACTATACGGAAATAGGCTGGTTGTTTCCTAAGAGCGTCCGCTATAGTCTCGCAAGCTCGGACGACAATATATCTGTTGAACTATTTTTATCTTATTTTATTTGATCCGCCTGTGGATCCATTTCAACTACTGTGATATTTATTATTACACTTTATTTAAAAGTTGAAATGTTTCTATTCTGCTTCCGCTGTGCATTATTATATTGTGTTGAATGTCTATGACGATGCCAACTACGTCACTGTACCCCACACCGGGCCCACCGGTGACACGTGGAGATCGGGGTGTGACAGGTTGGTATCAGAGCCAACGCTGAGTGAATTAAACACTATCCTAATGTGTTTAATCTCAGTTACACAATTGCACATTCCTCGATTTTCGAGTCTAGACAAAGAACTTAGGAAATGTTCAACATTTCGTTTAATTTATTTTTATTATTTAGCTTTGTCTTATATATTGTTGTGCAACTTGTTTGATTTTTGACAGGATCACTATGCCGCCAAGAATGAGAGGTCGAGGAGGATTTGCTACGTCTCACGACCATGAGGCAGGGCCCTCACATAGGCGAGCACCATCCGCCACGCACAACACAGCCGCCAACGACCTTTGGAGGTCTTTCGCCGAGCCTGCTAGACACTCGGTATCCGCCAGCACTTCACCGTCATTACCCCACTCGTTTGGGCCCCACTCGGAGAATGGGCCCCATGGTTCGCATGGATCCTACATACCTTTGCAGCAGTCACCGCACCAGTATCCAGCGCCAGTCTACCAGGGTTTGTATAACCCTAATGCTTTTGTGGATGAGCCAGTGGGTCATAACCCACTTGGACCGGAGGACCACTTTTCTGGTGGTCACGAGATGGACGTCGACGAGGATACGGACCCCTCGCTACCGCCATCAGGTACGCCTAACCATCCGATTGAGATATCGGATGGGTCGCCATTTAGGGGATCACCCTACAATGGTGGGGACAGCTTTCAGGAGAGATTTAAGCAGCATGATTGGTATTTCACCCCCAGCCACAACTCTCCAATGCTCCAGTCTCACCAGGTTTCACCGGTGCACTCGCAGCACCACTCGCAGCAGCTTCAGCAGCAGCCGCCTCTACCGCAGGACCTATCTGAGGCCCTATGGCGTGACGTGATCACTCCGTCACCACCGCCGCCACCAGTTTTACCTCCTCCGCCTCAGAGGCTTAGGAGGAATGCGCGCATGTCTACGCGCGGAGGGATTCGCATAGGCACCCCTCCACATGTTAGTAGCAGCCGCTACACGTCTCTACCCGGGGAGTCCGAGACAGGGGAGTCTCAGCATCCCGTATCGGAGGTTACTTCTGTACCGATCCCGCCTCTGCCGCCGCAGAACTATGGAGAGCCGATTCCGGCTTATGCTAGTGCCGCTCAGTTTAACCCGTTCGAGCATGTTTTCCCTCAGGGTTATGATTACACGGGAGACCCTTACTGGCAAGCTGTGAACTACAGCTCACTCCCACCCAGTGGTCCATTGGGAGACACTTGGACTGCTGGGCAGTCTACTTTTGGTTACCCTCCGGGTTACCAGCAGCCACCGCAGCCGCAGCCGTACCAGCCGCCGCAGCCGCAGCACTACCAGCCACCGCCACCGGCGCCTATGATGTCGCCGCCGCAGGTTCAGGAGATCCTGCATGGGATTGATAGCATGCGACGGGAGTTGCAAAGTGATCGCCGTCACAACCGTGGCATGTTCAAGAAGGTGTTTGACCTGCTCAAGGGTAAGAGCAAGAGGGATCATTGAATCCTTCGATTTTGTCTCATGTACTCATGTCCCTGCGTGGACATCTATCCTTGTACTCTACCCCTGTGTGGGTATATCTATCTTATTCTACCCCTGCGTGGGTATGCTGTTCTGTTGACCCCTGCGAGGGTTTGCTTTATTTTATTTTGTTATTGTTGTTACTGGTTTAGCCCCTGCGCGGGCATGTTATTCATGCTATTCATGTTATTCATGTTATTGCAAAGTCCCGTTTAGGGCAAATATGTACTGGTACCTTATTTGAAATTGAAATGATTAATTTGAATTTCTCATTTTATTTATATGCATGAATATAGTATTAAAATAATGGAAAATATCAATTTTTATTTGATTTGCCATTTTATAAGAATCTTAGTAAGGTATAACCTAGCTTGAATGCCTTATTAACAGGCCTGGCCCTGATGGTAAAACCTGGTTGAAAGGATTCAACTCCCTGTTAACATCTGAGAACATGTTAACATTCTGGCTAAGCGTGATCTGTAGAATCACACAAGCCACCTTTTTTTTTAAATTATCTACAGATTTTATCTGTATACAAGCCTATTAATGACTTGATACCTACGGGTTATGACTATGTCATACAGTGGCAGTTGTGGTTTATAACTCCCTGCCTAGAAAAGAATTATCTACAGATTATATCTGTACACGAGTCTGTTTATGACTTGATACCTACGGGTTATAACTATGTTATATAATGACAGTTGTGGTTTATGACTCTCTGTCTAATAAAGGATTATTTGTTTAATTATACAATTTATAATCCTATAAAAATCTAAATTTATGATTTAGTAATTGTCCGTTGTGACTAGGCCTATGGTGCCGATATATATATTTTCATTCCTTGATTGCTAATAAGAGCCTGAATGAAATTTATTAAATTAACTGCTAAGGTTCTTGATACCATGGTTAATAAATCGTCTAGAACGATAATACTGTTAGGTTCTAAATTAGACCTTGTCCTTTATTGTAGCTTAAAGCTACGATGGCCAAATCGGAGGAAACCAACAGTCATTCTGGGGAACACTCAGATAATGCAAAGATTCACGTTACCGGTGCAGAATTGCAAGCACTGATAGATAATGCTGTCGCCAAGGCTATGGATCGGCAGTTCAAGGAATCTAGTGGTACTCAGAGTAGAACCCGCACAGTGACGCATGTCAAGTCTAAGACTCATTCAGGGGCTCATAGTAAGCCGCCGTCTAAAAAGAGTGAGCCAAAGAAAGCTGAGGATGATAATCACTCCTCCAACCACAGCAACGTCCCAAAGCAGGAGATTAAGCTGAAACATGACACGTACAGCAGGTCCTGTACGTACAAGTATTTTGTATCTTGCAAGCCCAGAGATTTCACTGGGGAAAAGGGAGCCGTCGACTGCATGACGTGGATTGACGAGATGGACACTGTAGTTGATATCAGCGGGTGTGCTGATAGGGACGTCGTGAAGTACGTGTCCCAGTCATTCAAGGGAGATGCGTTAGCATGGTGGAAGTCACTCCTACAAGCTGCCGGTAAGGCCACACTGTACGGTTTGTCATGGGAACAGTTTGTGGCCCTGATTAAAGAGAACTTCTGTCCGCAGCACGAGGTCGAGCGAATTGAATCGGATTTTGTATCCTTAGTTATGAAGAACCTCGATTGTCAAGCGTATCTTACTACGTTCAACACGTTGTCTCGTTTAGTGCCTTACTTGGTGACCCCGGAGCCGCGTAGGATTGCTCGATTTATCGGGGGTCTGGCACCGGAAATAAAAGCAAGTGTCAAAGCTTCAAGGCCTACAACATTTCGATCCGTAGCGGATCTATCCCTCTCCCTCACTCAAGACGTGGTAAGATTGAGAGCTATGAAGAGCTCTGAGGAGAACAAACGGAAACGTGAGGATGACACCTCACGAAGATCTGAAAAGCGACATAGAGGGAACATCGACCACAGGAAAGGGTCGGGGTCTAGAAAAGGTGATCATCAGTCGGGTGAGAAACCCAGATGCAAAATCTGCAGGAGACATCACTTTGGGAGATGTCGTTTGGAGACGAAATCCCAGTCTTCGGAGAAACGATGCGGAATCTGCAAGTCCACAGATCATAAAGCTGTGGATTGCAAGAAAATGAAGGATGCAACTTGTTTCGGTTGCAACGAGAAGGGGCACATTCGGCCCAACTGCCCAAAGTTTGCAAAGAAGGCCGAGGAAGGGAAGAAGACTAATGCGAGAGTCTTCAGAATGGACGCAAAGGAAGCAGTCCTTGACGATAACGTCATTACAGGTACGTTTCTTGTAAATGATGTTTTTGCTAGAGTCTTGTTTGATTCAGGAGCCGATAAGTCGTTTGTAGATGATAAGTTTTGTAAACTGTTGAACCTTCCTGTTAAAACCTTAAGTGTGAAATATGAGGTGGAATTAGCCGATGGAACCTTAGAAACCGCCTCGACTGTTCTAGATGGATGTGTTATATCCATTAGGAATCATTCTTTCCCGTTATCCTTGCTTCCCTTTAAGCTAGCTGGATTCGACATAGTGATAGGCATGGATTGGTTGTCGAGTAACCAAGCCTAGATTCTGTGCAATAGAAAGCAAGTAATAGTGAAGACTCCGTCTGGTGAGTCACTTACTATTCAAGGAGATACCCAGCATGGATTGCCTGAGCAAGTGTCCATGCTCAAAGCATCCAGATGCATGCAGAAGGGATGTGTCATTTATATGGCACAAGTCACCATTGATGAGCCGAAGCCGAAGATTGAGGATATCCCTGTTATATCAGAATATCCTGAAGTATTTCCTGAAGAGCTACCCGGGGTGCCACCGGATAGACAAGTAGAGTTTCGGATAGATATCATACCAGGTGCAGCACCTGTAGCAAGAGCACCATACAGATTGGCACCAACGGAGATGAAGGAGTTGAGGACGCAGTTGGATGAGCTTTTAGCCAAAGGTTTTATAAGACCTAGCTCGTCTCCTTGGGGAGCGCCAATCTTGTTCGTTAAGAAGAAGGATGGGTCGATGCGTCTATGCATCGATTACCGTGAGCTTAACAAGGTCACTATCAAGAATAGATATCCGTTACCCAGGATCGACGATCTGTTCGATCAGTTGCAAGGAGCAAGTTATTTCTCCAAGATTGACCTGAGGTCAGGTTATCATCAGTTGAAGGTCAAGGAGGAAGACGTACACAAGACAGCGTTTAGGACTCGTTATGGACATTACGAGTTCCTAGTGATGCCGTTTGGGCTCACTAACGCACCAGCCGCGTTCATGGATCTCATGAATCGCGTCTGCAAACCTTATTTAGATAAGTTCGTCATCGTCTTCATTGATGACATTCTTATCTACTCGAAGAGCCAAGCTGATCATGAGAAACACCTTCGTTGTATTCTCAAACTTCTGTATCAAGAGAAGCTTTATGCCAAATTCTCAAAGTGTGAATTTTGGCTTCGAGAAGTCCAATTCCTTGGACATGTTGTAAGCGAGCGTGGTATCCAAGTAGATCCCGCTAAAGTCGAAGCAGTCATGAACTGGCAGGAGCCAAAGACTCCTACCGAGATTCGCAGTTTCCTCGGATTGGCAGGATATTATAGGCGATTCATCGAGAACTTCTCAAGGATTGCTGCGCCCCTAACCTCATTAACCCGTAAGAAGATTAAGTTTGATTGGGGCCCTAAGCAGCAGGAATCCTTTGACATTCTGAAGCAGAAGCTGAGCAATGCGCCAGTGTTGACATTGCCTGATGGAATAGAGGAATTTGTGGTGTATTGTGACGCATCACATACGGGCATGGGTTGCGTACTCATGCAGAAAGGCAAAGTCATTGCCTACGCTTCTCGACAGCTCAAGGTGCATGAGAAGAACTACACCACCCACGATTTGGAATTGGGTGCGGTTGTATTTGCTTTGAAGTTATGGAGACATTACTTGTATGGAACCAAGTGCATAATCTATTCGGATCACAAGAGTCTTCAGCACTTGTTCAATCAGAAGGAATTGAACATGCGTCAAAGGCGATGGATGGAAACTCTCAATGACTATGACTGTGAGATAAGATACCATCCAGGCAAGGCAAATGTGGTTGCCGACGCCTTAAGTAGAAAGGAAAGGGTTAAACCGATCAGAATCAATGCCAAGCGCATTGAGATAAGAAATAATTTGAATGAAAGGGTGTTAGCTGCACAGAAGGAAGCTGTGCTGGAAGCTAACTATCCTGCAGAAAAGTTGGGAGTAACTGAGGAGCAGTTATCCCACGACAAAGATGGAATGCTACGACTAAACGGACGAATATGGGTTCCAGTATATGGAGGACTTCGGGATGTTATCCTCCAGGAAGCCCACAGCTCTAAATATTCCGTTCATCCTGGAGCTGATAAGATGTACCAGGATTTGAAATCAAACTGCTGGTGGATTGGTTTGAAAAAGTCAGTAGCTGAGTATGTGGCCAAATGTTTGACTTGTGCGCAAGTCAAGGCTGAGCATCAGAAGCCGTCAGGTTTGCTTCAACAACCTGAAATTCCCAAGTGGAAATGGGAAATGGTGACAATGGATTTTATCACCAAGTTGCCGAAGACGAAAAAGGGAAATGATACCATATGGGTCATAGTAGACAGACTGACTAAGTCAGCTCATTTTCTACCCATCAAAGAGACGTATAGCTCAGATATGTTAGCTCAATTATACGTCGATAAGATAGTAGTGCTACATGGTATACCTATATCTATTATCTCCGATAGGGATACTAGATATACGTCGCATTTTTGGAAAAGTTTCCAACAATCGTTGGGCACTCGTTTGAATTTTAGTACGGCTTATCATCCTCAGACTGATGGTCAGAGTGAGCGTACTATTCAAACTCTGGAAGACATGCTTCGAGCATGTGCGATCGACTTAGGTGGTAGTTGGGATAAGAACTTACCACTGATTGAATTCTCCTACAACAATAGCTACCATTCCAGCATAAAGGCTGCGCCTTTTGAGGCCCTATACGGTAGAAAGTGTAGATCGCCCATTTGTTGGGCGGAAGTTGGAGATGTCCAGTTGTCTGGACCAGATATCGTCTTCGAGACGACAGACAAGATCGTTCAGATTCGCGATCGTTTGAAAGCTGCCAGGGATAGGCAGAAAAGTTATGCGGATCCTAAGCGCAAGGATTTTCACTTCGATGTGGGTGAAAAAGTGTTGCTTAAGGTATCACCTTGGAAAGGTGTAATGAGATTTGGAAAGAAAGGCAAGCTAAGCCCGAGATACATAGGACCTTTCGAGATAATCGAACGTGTCGGGGCAGTCGCTTATAAGTTAAACTTGCCTGAGGAACTTAGCGCTATTCATAATGTGTTTCACATCTGAAATTTGAAGAAGTGTTTCGCTGACGATTCACTGGTTATACCGCATACAGATATACACATAGACGAAAGTCTAAAATTTGTGGAAAAACCTTTGTCGATTGAGGATCGACAGGTAAAGAAGCTTCGAAGGAAGCACGTGCCTATTGTTAAGGTCAAGTGGGATGCCCGTAGAGGTCCCGAATACACGTGGGAAGTGGAATCCACGATGAAAGAAAAATATCCCCATTTGTTTGAATAAATCTCGGGGTCGAGATTTCTTTTAAGGGGGTGAGGATGTAACACCTCGAAAAATTTCGTCCAATAATGTCTTGACACGTGTTATAAGGTTCCGTTATGTGAAAACATACTTTAGAGGGACTAAAAGTGACAAACAGTGAAAACTATGGAACGTAAGGGTCCAAAGTGTCAACAATGGATAAATAGGCTCTATGATAACCCCACATAATGTTTATAACCTTTAACGGATGGTTCATGGATCATACGACGCGGAAATTGCACAAAAGTGAAGTATTGTAAACTATAGGGGCCAAAAGTGTCAACATGTTGAATTTATACCTCTGAGTGAACTTTTGGCAGACCCGAAGCTTTGTATAGCTAAAATATACTCACTAGAATATGTGGTAAAAATTTCATGAAGTTTCGTCAACGTATGAGAAAGTTATGGCCAAAACCGTACTTAAGGGACTAAAAGCGTCAACGTCGAATTTCATGGCTTTTCGGTTGAGCGCAAAGTTATACGAGGGCATTACCATGTTGGTAAAAGTCCTAAGGTTCTTAGAAACCAAATTTGGGGGTTTACGGGTCGAGAAAAGAAGCCGAAACATCGCGTACAAGTTCGGGGGTCAAAGCTGTCAATATATGAAAGTTGTTGGCTGATCAGGAGGGTCAGGCGACCCGCCTGGGAAAGCCCAAGCGGGCCGCGTGGGTTGCCCAGCGACAGAAACTTCGGTTTTGGTTGATTTGGGTCCGATTTCAAGTGCCATACAGCTCATTTGCACCTCCAATTAACCCAATAACATGCCATGCATGCCTACTACTACAGTAGCCTCGAATTTATGGCCATAAATCAGATTATTGAGCTCATTCTTGGACATTTGCATTAGTAACCAAGTGCTCTCAACATTCAAGAACTTCAAGGCAGCTTTCTGGAGAAAATCTGATCAACAAGGCCGACTCCTAGTGTTCACTAAACACCTATAGGACTCTTGTAAGCTTTCAATTCGTTCTTTAATCCGTTTTTGTAGTGATTATTGCTAAAAGTCAAACTGGGTGTTCATAACCTTTGACTTTCCGATTAAACGGATTTCTTTCAGTCATTTCTCGGATTGAAACTTGTTATAGATTGGTATTTATGTGGGAAACAAACCCTCTAAAGGGTACTCTCTGATTCCCACTACATGCATGCTAAATGTCGAGTCAAACCTATTTCTAAAAAGTCAACAGAAGCGATTTTTGTGAAAAATGACATGAATAATGATATAGATGACATGCAATCTGATTGATCATCATAAATAACTTGTATTACATATAAGAATGTGTTTTAATCATCATCAACTCGACAATCTATAGTATAGCCACGAATCGGAACCGAAAGTCTTGTAAAACGATTATTTCATAGACTATCGATTCGGATTCGTACATGCATGTTCGAGATCTGTATTGGAAAGTATTTTTGACTATTTTTATTTTAGTTAAACTTTCTGGAATTTTCTTTGTTTGAGTCTATGCTTAGCCTATTCGAATGCATGTTTCCGATTTATGCATAAAGTTGACTATTTTGCCCTTTTTGATTTAAAACGGGATTTTTGGAAAAGTGAAAGGATAGAAATCTTTATTCCTAATATATGAACTTGCACCGAAAGTTTCGGATCAGTTGGTGGTCCAGATTGTGAGTTATGGCCATTAGCGTAAAACTATATTATAAATTTACATAAACGGTCCTTTTCGCATAGAACCCGTTTCTGGCCACGTTTTGGTACAAAACTTTTTACCAACTGAAGTATTATAATATTCTGGGAATTTTGATGATTTTTAATTAATTTTTGGCTGAACGGATCCTAGATCGCCTAGTCATTTCGGCTTATGTCGGTTTTGACCGTTTTAGCCATAAAATGAGTTTTACACATCCTTTTGACCCGAAACCTTTTTCTACTGATTTTATATGATGAATAAATTATTATAAGTATTCTGGAAATATAAAAATCTCAGATTTTATTTGAAAACCCGAAAACGCCCTTGAATCGCATATTTAGCGTTTTAAGCGCATAGTAAGCGTTATACTTGTTTTAAACATATAAGACCTATACCTACTGATGTGTTTAGCATATTTTCATATAAAAACAGTAAGTATAAGTATATAAACTCAGATTTCCAGTTTTGGCATTTTTAGCCCTTGTGAAATTACTAAATTGCCCCTACGGTGCATAGTTTGGTTTTAAATGATAAATTTGATATATGGGTCATACCCTACTGATATAATATGTTATATTAAGTATAATTACTGTATGAACCAGACCCGAAACTCAGATTTCTAATTTTACCCTCTTATTAACTTTTAAATGACCAAAATGCCCTTCTAAGGCATAAATTGAGTTTAAAATTATCCCGGGCAATATAGGACATAACTTACTGATATAATATCATATTTTAAGCATATTATCTCAGGGAACTTGCATTTGAATCATTGGTCTACCCGTATCGCCCTTTTCGCGTTCGGTTCGGTTTACGTAACTAGTTTGCGTAAATTGACCGAAACGGGTCAAACGATATCATTTTTATCTCAAAATCCAGAATGTATTTAGTATACCCGTATTATACAAGTATTCAAACTTGTCGGGTCTAAATCACATCCTATCCGGTCTTTCGCTTAATCGTGCGTAAACCGTATCATTCCTAAAACTAACCGGTCAAAGCTTAAGCTTAAATAAAAGGCCGTTAGGAATCTAATAGGTTAATTATAAACCTTTGTTCCAGATTAGGAGGCCCGGTAAAAGCTACCAACACTTATCATTTGTGACTTGTACTTGCTCAGGTAAATACATCTTGACTTATTTTCCCTATACGGGCTTGGGGTACGGTATTTAAAATACCGCTTGATCGGGCGCACAAGTCCTGCGCCTTATAGGTGTACAGTCTTGAATAGCTTGTGCGACTTCGTTTAAACAGTTTTGTCTTACTTAAAGGCTTTGGGGGGTTATTGACCGTGTCCCGGATATCCTTGGCATTATCTTACGAGATGGCCACGACCAGAGCACGGGGTGTAGGCGTACACCCGACGTGTATAACTCTTTAATGTGGTGTGTCATTTAATCTCTAGCCCGGACAGTAGATCCCGGGCCACCAGAGATATAAGTGCATGTAATTCGTTCACAAGTTTATATTATATAATTATCCCAAGTTAATAAAAATATTTATGCCTTGTGCATTTAAATCAATTTTAAATCATTTTCAAAATGAGTCAGTCGATTTGTATTTACCAGTGTAAACTGACGTATTTTTCCCAAAAGGTTAAGTGCAGGTACTATACGGAAATAGGCTGGTTGTTTCCTAAGAGCGTCCGCTATAGTCTCGCAAGCTCGGACGACAATATATCTGTTGAACTATTTTTATCTTATTTTATTTGATCCGCCTGTGGATCCATTTCAACTACTGTGATATTTATTATTACACTTTATTTAAAAGTTGAAATGTTTCTATTCTGCTTCCGCTGTGCATTATTATATTGTGTTGAATGTCTATGACGATGCCAATTACGTCACTGTACCCCACACCGGGCCCACCGGTGACACGTGGAGATCGGGGTGTGACAATGGGGTTGGAGTGTTGAAAGTGAGAAACTCGGGAGTGCTCTCCGGAGTCGAAAAAGAAGTTGGTATAGCCACCTGAGGTTGGCTAGTACCTGGGGGCAGAAGTGTTTGGAACCTGGTTCACTTCTCCCGGGGATCCACTTTCCGACATGGTAATTTCAAGGCAAAGGAGCTACACTACTAGGTATTTTGAAGAAAAATAGTAGCATGGCCCCACGGTGGGTGCCAACTTGTTGATGCAACAAATAATAGACCAAGGGTAGTAGCTGGGCTGCTTAGGCAAAAGGGTTGAAGGGTTCAACTTTGTCTAACACAGGTCGTGGGGTCCCCCCACGTTTGCAAGACGTGGAGAGAGGTTCACTAGTTTATTTTTGTTGTTTGCTAAAGATCCTCCTCTGAAGTGTGTTCAGATTCGGATGAATGAGCAAAAGGAATGTGTGTGTTGAATGTGAATGAGAGTAACTCGCATGAAGCAAGTACTCGAAGTGAATGACCAGAGATCTTAGGAATCAGGGCTGGCCAGGAATGTCCTGCTTAGTAAATGGAGTGTCTAATATATAGGAGAAGACATCACTCAAATAGGAATGCATTTGACTAGTGACCATGCTTGCAGTGGGGGGCTTACCCTTTCGAGGGTTGAAGCCTTTTGACCCGCGGATAAAAGAGTGTGCTCTGTGGACCTGTATTGCTTTTGCGGCTGGTGAGTTGATGAAGTAATCCAGGGACATGACTTTTTATTGTTCCGTGTTACTTTATCTCAATTCCTCAGGTTTTGAAGCTTTAAACCTTTTTACCTTTTAAACATTCATGTATTAATGTCATTTTATTTGGTTTGGGCTACCCAATCATCAGATAACATTTAAATGTGTGTATACTCAAACCAACCTAGCTTAAACGAAAACAAAATACAACATTAAAATGGAGACTTTTAAATGAAGTCAACTAGTCTAGACAAACTTAAATTACATATTTTCGTCTTCACCAACCCCTGAGGCCCCATATACATTTTATAGTGATTTGTTTCAAAAGATTGACCTTGACCCTTAATATTTGTAGTGACTTTAGATTTATAAAAATGCCACTTCGACTTAAATACACAATAAAGAAAGTTAAACGTAAGCAGTAAGTCTGATTTAACTTTCCTAAAACATCAAATAGTCATATATGAGACAGTGGCGTGGGACCCGAAATGGGAAGCGAATTTTTTAGGATAGTATGTTTATCGCTATATAATATTTTTTTTTTTGACATGAGCGGGTTAGATCATATTTGTCTAATCAAATAAACTAAAACAGTTAAACAAACCATAACATCAATAAAACATTAATTTAACATTCACAAACAAAAGAACAAACATTTAAAGTTCAAACTACATTGAGCATCTGTTGATTAGCTTTAATTTTTATATTCTTTGTGCTACAAACAAGAAAAGAGTTGTGTGCTTCTTTAAAACCCCTTTAATTGATAATCAAAGATGTGATAAAAACTATAACGATATTTTGTTCTTTAATTTATTAACTGGGTTGTGCTTCACCGAAAATATAAACACTTGGTATAAATTGGAATGTGCTTCAAAAGGCTTAATTGTATATTCGGTTAGTGATTTTCTTTCACTTTCCTCTGTTCAAGACTTTATCCTTACATTGCATAAGAGAAGTTTCAGGTTTTCTACTTTTCTCAATTTCACTACTTTCTTTGCATCTAGTTCCGCCAGTGGTTTTGAAAGTTCATGTGGGCGTACTGGGAACTAAACTGAACTTTTAAGAGGACGATCAGAAATTTTTTAATGGTATGTTTGGTTGCACCTTAAAAAGAATTACTCCTACTCTTTACCCAAAAAAAAAGAATTACTCCTACTAAATATATTTTTACTTCATTAAAAGTTATTAAATCTAGTTGATTAGTTTTGTTATTTCTTCAAATAGTTCTATTCAGTGACGGATCTAGAAAAAAACCTCAAAGGTATCCTAAATTTTTTTACAGTACATTATATAATAATAAAAAACACGATAATAAATAAAATTAAACAAATACATAATGGAGTTCTCTTTTTAATTTTCTTAAAGCTTGAAATCGAGCCATTACATCGAGTAACGAAACCATAAATTTATACCCTGGGGTCACACTATAATTTTTTACTGCGCATATAACTAGTTGATAAAAGGTCAACAGCCATGAACCCCCCCCCCCCCCCCCTTTTTTTTTGAAAAGAAAACATCATTAAGCACAACCCCAAGCCCGAAAACCGAGCAGGGAACAAACCAAAAACTTACATCAAAGAAAATTTACACCAATCCAACCATGAGATATGATTGTTTCTAGATCTATGCCTGAACCATAAAAAACCCATAGATTTAACTTCGCTAAAAACCTTTTCCACTTTGGCCTCAATCTCCGAAAAAATGACCTTGTTCCAAGCCTGCCATAAGCACCAACCGGAGACAATAATAATTCCTTGAATGGCCAGCCTATTCGCCGCTTTAATGAATCCCGCTTTGTGAATCTCCAACAAATCTCTAAAAGAAAAAGCAAAGATCGGGGGAATACGGCACCACTGACTAATCTTCTGCCACAAAACCACGGAGAAGTAGCAGGAAGTAAAAAGGTGCTCCAGCGACCCGGCCTCGTCCTTGCAAAACGGGCATAACCTATCCCCGACCACAACCCCCCTTTTAGCTAGATCATCAGAAGTTGGGATTTTATCCATCAGGGGCGGACTTAGAGTATTAACAGGGGTAGCACGGGCTACCCCTCAACCCCGTCTCCATAGTGTAAAAATACCCCTTAACTTCATTTCCATAGTGTAAAAATATCTCTCAACTCCGTTTCCGTTATGAAGAAACACTGACCTGAACGGTATTAGAACCACCTCGGTCAAAACAGAATTTCCCACCAAAGAAAATTGAATTTCAAAATTAATTAATTGTTGTAACTTACTATGTAATTAGTTCATAGTCTTTAGCACTCTTTAATTCCTAGTCTTTAGCACCCTTTAATTCCTAGTCTTTAGCAATCTTTAGTTCATAGTCTTTAGCACTCCTTTTGTATAAATGTAAATCTTATATCAATGAGAAACAACAAGTTTTGATACTTTTATATGGTATCAGCCAGGTTTTGCAAAACCTAAACACAACCACCCTCTCTTCCATGGCCACATAATCGGTCACCATGATCAACTTCCCTTCATCTCTAAAACTCACTTCTACCAACGCCCCTGGCCTACTTCCCACACCCACTTCCGCCCCTAGCCAACGACCCTTCCTTGGTAAATGCCAATGGTGTTTTACCAAAGGACATTCATTAACCTCATGCCCATTATTTAAGAAATCTCATCCCTCAATCACACCTCCAACTTACAACCGATCCAATAACCAACCAAAACCCCAAGCACACATGATGGCAACACACCCCACCGTGGACTCCGATTTATCTTGGTTGAAGGATAGTGGTGCTTCTCATCACATTACCAATGATCTTAGTGCACTCTCTATGCATAGCCTATACGATGGTACCGAGGAACTTATCATCGGTGATGATTCGTCTCTTAAAATTACTTACATTGGCACCATGACTCTTTATTTCTAATGTTCCTATTGTTCTTAAAAATGTTCTTTGTGGTCCTTCTATCTCCCGTAACATCATATCTATCTCTCGCTTATGCCTTGATAACAACATACTAATCTTATTTTTCTCTTCTTATTTTGTCATCAAAGACTTTCCCACTCGCCGAACCATTCTTCGGGGAATCACTAGTCATGGTCTCTACGAGTTCTCATCAACCAAGTCTCCTCAAGCTTTTCACTTGCAAACCACCAAGAAGTCTTCATGGCATCACTGCCTAGGACATCCACATTTGCGTGTTTTACAACATTTAGCTTCCTTTGTTCCCTTTATTTCTAGCAAGCATGAATCATGCAATTCTTGTTGCATTAATAAAAGTCACAAACTCCCCTTTTATTCATCTTCTTTAACTTCTAATACACCTCTAGAATTAATATTTTCCGATGTTTGGTCATCTCCAATTACATCTTTTGATGGTTACAAATATTACATAATTTTTGTTGACCATTTCACAAAATACATTTGGATTTATCCATTAAAACATAAATCGGACTCTCCTAATACTTTCATTCGATTTCAAAAACTTGTTGAGAATTTTTTCAAAACCAAAATTAAGCAATCATTTTCAGACAATGGTGGAGAATACATCAAACTATCCTCTCACCTACTTTCTTGTGGCATTTCTCATCTCACCTCTCCTCCTCACACACCTGAACATAATGGCTACGCTGAACGGCGCCATCGTCACATTGTCGAAACCGGTCTATCCCTACTTTCTCATGCCAAGATGCCCCTAAAATTTTGGCCATTTGCCTTCACTACCGCTACTTATCTCATAAATAGACTACCTACCGCCACCCTAAACAATGATTCTCCTTACTTTCGTCTCTTTCGCATCCATCCAAACTATGAAAAACTTCATGGTTTTGGTTGCCTATCTTATCCTTGGTTACGCCCATACTCGAAACATAAACTCGAGTCTCGGTCAAAACCGTGTATCTTCATCGGCTACTCCTCCTCTCAAAGTGCTTTCCATCTTCTTGACCCTCTCACTAATCGAATCTACACATCTCGTCATGTTCATTTTCTTGATCACATTTTTCTTTATGAATCTCTTTCTCAAACCTCTACCCCCTCCACACCCTCACCTGACACATGGTTACCTCTCACTACCCTATCTATTCCTCTTTCAACATCCTATTCCCCTACTTCTCAATCGCCATCCCCCCTTCCCCAACTGTCGATGCCACTACACCATCCCCTTTTAACCCACCTACACAAACCCCTACCAACGACCCTCCACCTCCACCTACCACCTCCACCCTCCAATACTGCCAACCCTACACCTTCATTGCCCTCCCCCACAAATATCTCATCCGACTCCTCCACCTCTTCTACTTCACTACCCACTGACCATATTTCTTCTCAACAACCCGAACCCACTACTACTGCCTCATATCAAACTAGACCTTCTCGCAAACCAAACCCAAAATACCACAACTCCGACTACGTCTTATATCACTCTACACCTCACTCTCTCCCCGAGCCCACTAGTATTACCCAAGCCCTCAAACAACCGTTATGGCGAGAGGCCATGCAATCCGAGTTTGACGCCCTCAAACGAAACCAAACTTGGACACTTGTTCCTCCCGATAATGCTCCTAACCTTGTTGGCTGTAAATGGGTCTACCGAACTAAATTCAAACCTGATGGTTTGGTTGATCGCCTTAAATCGAGACTTGTCGCTAAAGGTTTTCACCAACGTCCTGGCTTAGACTATGTTGAAACCTTTAGTCCCGTGGTTAAACCCGCTACCTTACGTCTCATTCTTGCCATTGCCACTTCCTTCAATTGGCCTCTACGCCAACTCGACAATGCCTTCCTACAAGGCACTTTAACTGAATCGGTTTACATGTCTCAACCACCCGGGTTCGTGGATCCTTCCTACCCTACACATGTTTGCAAACTTAACAAAGCTATCTATGGTCTTCGTCAAGCCTCCCGTGCTTGGTATAACGAACTCAAACACCATCTTCTGTCGGTTCACTTTAAACCCTCTATCTCCGATCCCTCTCTCTTCATCAACACAGTCACATCTTCTCCTATCTTCATTCTAGTTTACGTTGATGATATAATCATCACCGGCGCAAATCCATCTCTCATTAATTCTTTCATCCAAACACTTGCCACTAGATTTTCTCTAAAAGATCTTGGCGACCTCTCCTACTTCCTTGGTATCGAGGTCATTCCTCACAACCATTATCTATTCCTATCTCAATCAAAATACATCCTTGACATTCTCACAAAAGCCAACATGAGTAATTGCAAATCTTCGCCCACACCGATGTCTAGTTCCCCTACTATCAATGTATTGGATGGTGACCCCTTACCATCCCCGACCGAAAACCGTGCCTTTGTTGGAGCATTACAATATTTATCTTTAACCCGTCCTGATATCTCTTTTACAGTTAATAAGCTTTCACAGTTCATGCATTAGCCAACTACTACTGATGTGTGTAAAATGCAACATATAAAACACATAAATTAAGGCATAAAACTAACCCTTTTTAAGTACTAATGTTGGAAAAAGAGTGTTTTTGTCTTCCTTTTGTATTTTCAGGATGAAATGAGCTCAAAATCACAAAAGAAGCAAAAAGACCACTAATTCTACCATAAATACAAGAAAAGGAACAAAAGTAGACTGCCCGGACCCTCAACGGCACCTCCCAAAGCAAAAAGGAAGAAACAGAGTCTGAACACGCCCCGTGTCCAGCGAACACGGGGGCGTGCCCAGGAAGCAGCAGAAAAGACAAACCAGTAGAAGCTTCCATTGCCCACCACGGGGCCGTGTCCAGCGAGCACGGGGGCGTGGTGAAAGTACAGCAGGCGCATTAATTGTAATTCGCAATTACAATTAATGAGGAGAGAGAGTGTCAGGCGGGCACGGGGCCGTGTCCAGCGGACACGGGGCCGTGTCCAGCGGACACGGGGCCGTGTCCAGCCTTCTGTTCAGCCTATAAATAGAGGAGCTTGGCTTCATTCTCTCTCATCCCTTGGCACACCACCTCTCTCACACCTCATCCACCACCCACCACCACCATCACACCATCATCCACCACCATCATCCATTGTCCATCGTAGAGTGTGTGAGTCGTCTCGGGATCCAAGATTGATCGTAAGAGTTCTTGACAATCAAGGCCATGTTTGCCTAAGTCTCTTACATCACTTGGTGAAGACAAGTGTTTAGTATAATACTTTTTATTTTTAATCTTTTGCACTTTTTATTTGGTTTTGTATTAATGACTTTAATAACTAGTTACTTATGTTGAAGGTGATCTTTCCTTATCGTTTGTCCGTGGTGTCTTGGCGTTATTTTACTGTCTATATAAAATAAAAGATTTTCACCATTCATATCTCCACGGTCTATATGGAGGTATGTTGGCTACCTGGTCGGGGGTTAAGGGAACGGTTTGGTAAGGGTCTTGCCCTTGTTCAGCGTTTAGAGGTCCTGCTTGGGACCTGGGTCAAATTTAGTAGGATCTCCTTCAATGCCCATAGGTATTGGATGGCGGGGATCCAAACTCTTTGACCCCCTCATAAGTTAACTACTATTAATACTATAACCCGGCTATTGAGGACTGTATCCCTACTGACTCAGACTACTTAGCCGAGGGTAACGTCACCGCCAGAAGCGGGGCCTACCACAATTTGCATTAATAACTTAATTCATTATCTTTCAATAATCCGACCCTTTAGGATTGTATCCTTGCTGACTCAAACTACTGGGTTGAGGGTAACGTCGCCTTCAAAAGAGGGGCCTACTACAATAACTAAGATAATCTCTTAAACAAGTGCAAAAGTGCGAAAATAATCAAAGGTTATACTAATACACGTGTCGGATCCAAGTGATTCATCTTGTCTATCTGTTTTTATTTTATTTTTATTTTTCAGCATTTAGTTAGTTTTTATTTTTCTTAGTTTAAAATCATTTTTCTAACTTTTTGATTTGATTAGACGTTGAGGATAAACCGGTATTAAAAGCTCTTGTGTCCTTGGACGACCTCGGTATCTTACCAACACTATACTACGTCCACGATGGGTGCACTTGCCCATATGTGTGTTTAGTGTTAGTAAATATCGTGTTTTATAAATTTAAAACTAGGCTAAAAGTGTAAAAAGGGCTTAAATATATATCTAAAAACATATACACACTCACGCACATCAAGTTTTTGGCGCCGTTGCCGGGGACACAAGGATTTTAAGAAAGTTAGGAATCAACGGCCTAATCATATTTTTATTTTTCTTTAATTTTTTAAGATTTTTTCTTAGATTTTTAGCTTCTGCAGAGCTCAACACGGGGCCGTGCCCGCTGAACACGCCCCGTGCTCAATCATTGGAACTGGCAATCCTGTTTTAAGTCAGACAGTAGGCTGAACACGGGGCCGTGTCCACTCAACACGCCCCCGTGCCCAAGATTCAGTTACTGAAAACAGAACCGTTAGATCCCGGCGATTGGTAATTTCTGACACAAACACGAGTGATAGTAATTCTTTTTACTTTCGGCACTCTTATGGTTTGTGGTGTCGAATATGTGGAGGCGAACATGAGGAATTAAAATGTTTTTTCCTCACTTATAGGCCCCACTATATAGACCCACCGATTCCTTGTAACCTTAAGAGGGGCGAAAGAAAAAATAAGCACTATTTCTCCCTCGAATGCGCCCAGCCAGATATTCTAGGAGAAATGCTCCTTGACGAGCTATTTCAACTAGAAGAACTACTTCTTAATTGGTCAAAAGAACTTAGGAAGGATTTTTTAGATCCATCCCAAGATGATGACCATGAGGAAATGTTGGAACCGCATTCCGACAACCTCGTTGCTCCCGAAAATACCTTCTTACCTAGAAAAGACGCGGACGATAGTCGTCCCTGTGTCGATTGTGCCGTGAAGGACTCCCCATCGACTTCGTTCGATGCATACATAGACCTGAGCGATTCGGCATACACCTTCTTTAACGAGAGCCCGGGAAAGGGTTGGACTTGTCCACCTAGAATGAAAATAGGAATTACCCTCACCGACAACCTGTTGCGTTCTCGCCTTAGTATAGGACAATTAAGGTATCTTAGGCACTTTGGGGTTGTTCCAACAAGTCAAGAACCACCCGATATAGATTAGCTCCTTAGTAAAGACAAAACTTCATAAGACAGCTTTCCGACACGGGGCCGTGCCCGGCCAACACGCCCCCGTGTCCACTAAAAGATTCCCCTCTGAACAGAACGTCAGAATACGGACAAACTGTGTCAGAATTTCATCTGCACACGGGGCCGTGTTCAGCGGACACGGGGCCGTGTCCAGCAGGCTGTCGTTTTCTATAAATGCAGCCAAAAATCCTGCACATTTGGACCAACTTGGGGACAGAGATTTGAAGGAATCTTCTCTCAAACAATCCTAGGTAAGTCTAAAAGAAGTTTCCAACAACCCATCTTGTCCTTTCCTCTTCTAGACATTTCCTTCTTCTTCATCTTTCTTCAAGAACTACCATGAAAAGTTTGAATTTTCAATCTTTGTGGTAGGAAACAATGAGTTTTGATCATAGAATCTTGGTAAAAACATGTTATGTAACATTGTTTAAAGTTATTTACTGTCAAAAAGCTTGCATAAACTCAGAAAATAACTTAAAAACCCAAGATTCCTTGCTCCAAAATTCTGCAGAAAGATGAACACGGGGCCGTGCTCAATGAGCAGGGGGCCGTGTCCAGAAACTATTTCGTCATATAAACTGCTTTTGGTTTATTTTTCGTAGAATGGCGAGTGAAAACAGTGAAACATCATCCGTTCATTCCTCAAACAGCCGAAGGGGAAGGAGGCCTTCCGTTGAAGCTACACTTGTGCACTACGTGATAGCGCTAAGGGAAGCTCTCGATGAAATGACGTCAGTAGAGGAGGTCCTCATTGACCGTATTAACGATCTTACCATGGGACTTGAAAGCAGCTTCCAAGAGATTAACCTTTTGCACCAAAGGTTAAACATTTTGGTAGCACCCCCTATGGAACCAGTCCTTCCACAACAAGACTGGAACTTGGCACTCGGTGTTAACAACCCTACCGGGTGGGGAGACTTTCCCGCAGAACCTCCTATGGAAAACCCACAAGAGGTTCCAGCGGAAGTTGAAACTCCTCAAACCAATGCAAACGAGCCCTCTTTTCTCCTTCCAAGGGAGGTAGAGGAGTGGCTTGCCGACATATGAGGAGAACCGTACCCGAAAGGAGGAGTTCTACAAAGCCTTATCTAACCAAGACTAGTATCTTCTTGGAAATTTTGCTAAATTAAAATAAAACATAGGGCTAGAACTCCATAAGTTTAATATCTATGTAATTTTTATCTTTATGTAATGTCTCTCTATGATTTGCAATGTTATGATGGTTTTTATGATTGATGGTTGTTTTGAGAATAAAACACACTCATGGTGGTAATGGATGAAAAAGGGAACGAGAAAAATGGAACCATGCACGAAGAACAGAGCAACCCGACAAAAATCTCCATCACAGAAGGCTCAACACGGGCCGTGCCCAACCAACACGGCCCCGTGCTGAGCCCCTGCAGAAAATCACCCAGTTCAGGTAACTGGACACGGGCCGTGTTCAGCGGACACGCCCCCGTGTCCAGGCTTCTGTTTCAATTCTGTAATTTTTGTTACTGGCACTTGACCACGGGGCCGTGCCCGGTGAACACGGGGCCGTGTCCAGGATGCCAGTAACACAAAACTTTGCTTTTAAACCCACTTTTATACATTCTAATCAACCAAAAACATTATTTTTGGACACATTGAGGACAATGTGTAATTTAAGTGTGGGGGGGGATGCTAAAACCTTGAAATTTTGCAAAATCCTAAACACAAGCCTTACACAAAACTCTATTGGAACCGCTAAACACCCCAAATTTTTTCAAAAACTTTTTCATTTTTTTTATTTACTTGTCTTAGTTTAAGTTGGGAAGAACAAGTTCTAAAAAGGTTATATTTTTACAAGTTTACAACCGATAGCGTCGTGATAAAAAAGGAACCAACATAAGAAAATTATGAAACGGCATAACAAGTCTAGTTTAAAAGTCGATTATATATGCTTGGTCACATTAAAAACCCATTCCCACAAAAGTGAGTTTTGAGCCTTTATTGAGCATAAAAATACACATATTTAGATCAAATGCTCATTTTTCGTTTCTTGTGTGAATAGCCGCTCGGTCCTTACGAATCTAGAACTTGCCACGACGATACATTCCCGGTCCTTACCAACTTAAACCCAAGTAAGTAAATGATGGAGGCATTAGGACTAACCATTTTTCTTTCAAAACCATTATTTTTCATTTTTTTTACCTACCCAAAATCCCCCTAGATAGCCCCTTTGAGCCTAAACCTTTCATTTCATTACCCCAAAACCCTTTTTACCCACCAAAAACCTTTTTATTTATTTTTTTTTTAGTAACAAGTTCGCTTTTTTGTAAACTCACCTTTTTATGTGACGATTAAAAATATATATATATATATATATATATATATATATATATATATGATGAAGTCAAAAACAAACAAAAGCTATAAAAGCTTGTTTGGAGAAATACTTCAAAATAAAAAGTCACTAAAAAAAAAGGTACTTCACGAAAACCGACGCTTGTTACGATTTTCGCCCTTTTTACTAACCACTAACCAACCACCCACCTTTAAACCCAAGCCTTCACCCAAAAAGTCCTCTTGATATTTACAAAGGTAAAAAGTTAAAAAGGAGGAGGATTGATTGCTTGGCAAGCCTATGGAAGACATAAGTTCCGTGCCGCTCTCGAGTGATTCACTAAAACATACACCTTCGGCCGAGTGTTGAGTGATCTCCCGTGAGGTATGTGAACTTGTATATAAATGGAATTTTAATAAGGCATGCTATGCCCAAATAAGTAATTCATCTTATGAAAAGTTCAAAAATAAATCATAACGAATAGGATTGTAAATAAATAAAAATAAAACCTATAAAAACCTTGGATTCCCGACACTCTAGGACAAGCTAAAAAAAATAAAAAAATAAAAACTTCTCTTCTACCGATTCCATTTGGGAGTGTAAGCCACATTTAAAGAGTTTTGCTCGAGGACAAGCAAAAGTTCAAGTGTGGGGGTATTTGATGTGTGTAAAATGCAACATATAAAACACATAAATTAAGGCATAAAACTAACCCTTTTTAAGTACTAATGTTGGAAAAAGAGTGTTTTTGTCTTCCTTTTGTATTTTCAGGATGAAATGAGCTCAAAATCACAAAAGAAGCAAAAAGACCACTAATTCTACCATAAATACAAGAAAAGGAACAAAAGTAGACTGCCCGGACCCTCAACGGCACCTCCCAAAGCAAAAAGGAAGAAACAGAGTCTGAACACGCCCCGTGTCCAGCGAACACGGGGGCGTGCCCAGGAAGCAGCAGAAAAGACAAACCAGTAGAAGCTTCCATTGCCCACCACGGGGCCGTGTCCAGCGAGCACGGGGGCGTGGTGAAAGTACAGCAGGCGCATTAATTGTAATTCGCAATTACAATTAATGAGGAGAGAGAGTGTCATGCGGGCACGGGGCCGTGTCCAGCGGACACGGAGCCGTGTCCAGCCTTCTGTTCAGCCTATAAATAGAGGAGCTTGGCTTCATTCTCTCTCATCCCTTGGCACACCACCTCTCTCACACCTCATCCACCACCCACCACCACCATAACACCATCATCCACCACCATCATCCATTGTCCATCGTAGAGTGTGTGAGTCGTCTCGGGATCCAAGATTGATCGTAAGAGTTCTTGACAATCAAGGCCATGTTTGCCTAAGTCTCTTACATCACTTGGTGAAGACAAGTGTTTAGTATAATACTTTTTATTTTTAATCTTTTGCACTTTTTATTTGGTTTTGTATTAATGACTTTAATAACTAGTTACTTATGTTGAAGGTGATCTTTCCTTATCGTTTGTCCGTGGTGTCTTGGCGTTATTTTACTGTCTATATAAAATAAAAGATTTTCACCATTCATATCTCCACGGTCTATATGGAGGTATGTTGGCTACCTGGTCGGGGGTTAAGGGAACGGTTTGGTAAGGGTCTTGCCCTTGTTCAGCGTTTAGAGGTCCTGCTTGGGACCTGGGTCAAATTTAGTAGGATCTCCTTCAATGCCCATAGGTATTGGATGGCGGGGATCCAAACTCTTTGACCCCCTCATAAGTTAACTACTATTAATACTATAACCCGGCTATTTAGGACTGTATCCCTGCTGACTCAGACTACTTAGCCGAGGGTAACGTCACCGCCAGAAGCGGGGCCTACCACAATTTGCATTAATAACTTAATTCATTATCTTTCAATAATCCGACCCTTTAGGATTGTATCCTTGCTGACTCAAACTACTGGGTTGAGGGTAACGTTGCCTTCAAAAGAGGGGCCTACTACAATAACTAAGATAATCTCTTAAACAAGTGCAAAAGTGCGAAAATAATCAAAGGTTATACTAATACACGTGTCGGATCCAAGTGATTCATCTTGTCTATCTGTTTTTATTTTATTTTTATTTTTCAGCATTTAGTTAGTTTTTATTTTTCTTAGTTTAAAATCATTTTTCTAACTTTTTGATTTGATTAGACGTTGAGGATAAACCGGTATTAAAAGCTCTTGTGTCCTTGGACGACCTCGGTATCTTACCAACACTATACTACATCCACGATGGGTGCACTTGCCCATATGTGTGTTTAGTGTTAGTAAATATCATGTTTTATAAATTTAAAACTTGGCTAAAAGTGTAAAAAGGGCTTAAATATATATCTAAAAACATATACACACTCACGCACATCAACTACACATTGGGAAGCTTTGAAGAGATTGTTCCGTTATTTACATGGCACTCTAAATCATGGAATATTTTTCAGACGTCACTCGCCTCTACAACTCCACGCCTTCACTGATGCGGATTGGGCCGGTGATCGACCATCTTACCGAAGCACAACCGGCTATATTGTTTACCTGGGTCAAAACCCAATCTCATGGAGTTCTAAACGCCAACCGACACTGGCCCGTTCATCAACCGAAGCTGAATTTCGAGCTGTAGCTTCCACAACAACCTAAGTGCAATGGCTCATCTCCTTGATGGTTGAACTCGGCTTCAAATCCACGGTTACCCCTACCATTTATTGTGACACTCTAAGTGCAACACACTATTCAGCAAATCCGGTTTTCCACTCACGTATGAAGCATCTTGCCTTAGATTTTCATTTCGTTCGTGAAAAGGTTCAAGACGGCACTATCCGCGTCACTCACATGTCTGGAGACGATCAACTTGCGGATGCTTTAACTAAGCCCTTACTACGACAACGGTTCCAGCTTCTCACTACCAAGATTGGTCTCCTCTCACGATCGTCCATCTTGCGGGGGCATATTAGAATCACCTCGGTCAAAACAGAATTTCCCACCAAAGAAAATTGAATTTCAAAATTAATTAATTGTTGTAACTTACTATGTAATTAGTTCCTAGTCTTTAGCACTCTTCAATTCCTAGTCTTTAGTACCCTTTAATTCCTAGTCTTTAGCACCATTTAATTCATAGTCTTTAGCAATCTTTAGTTCCTAGTCTTTAGCACTACTTTTGTATAAATGTAAATCTTCTATCAATGAGAAACAAGTTTAGATACTTTTATAAACGGTAGGCTCCGACTAGGACTTCAACTCTTGGTGATCCAGACCACTAACTGCAAAACAGAACACCGTTAGGACTCGTTACATGGATGGGGTTATTCCTGTAACCACCCTCCGGCATGAGAATAAGTCTCGGTTTGGGAGTAAGAAAATATGTGTAGAGAGAGAGAGAGAGAGTAAACGAGAGCAGAAGATCCATACCTTTGATATTTACCTCTATTTATAGTTTACCATTAGGGTTTTCTCTAACTTAGGATGGGCTCCGATAAGTTAGGGATTTGCATGATCTTCCCAAAAGATTGGGGATTCGGTTACTTGGTTTATCCATGCAGAATAGAAGATTCTAGAATAAACATGTGTAATTATATATTTATAATAAAATAATAGGTAATGACCGGGTCGGGTTAGCCGTTCCGGTTCATACCTCGTCACGTTATATAAAGGATACCATCCTAAAATAAAAATTAGGATACCCCTAACCTTTTGGGCTAGTTCCGTCACTGTTATCCATTTCAGCTCTCCACACAAATAAATTACACTTGCCTAGGGTCGATTTACACCAATCCAAAATAAATCTGCCATTGCCCACCACCGATCCCAACAAAACTTTCTTAAACGAACCCACTGAGAACGACCCCGATTGGTCCTCTAACCACTTCCAACCATCAACCGTACCACCTAAAGAAACAGAGGATAACGCCAAGGAAAGAGAGCATAGCTCCGACGACTCAATACCCGGCTCCGGATCATGCTTCCATAGCCACTCTCCATGCACCCGATCCTTCACCACACAAGTTTTCACCACCTCTAGCGAGAACAGATTCGGATAAAGCTCACAAAGAGAAGGTTAATTATCTCAGTTAAGTGGGTGTGACGTCTTAAGATGCGTTAAAGAAAGTTGAAGGGTATTCTAGACAACCTCTGACCAAAGAATAGATCCGCACATGGTTTTGTTTATCTACTGTTATACTACTTACATAAAAAGAATCAGTGTCGTGTTTACCTAGGGTGATTTGAGTATGGCCTAGGGGATGTGATGAAGTTGATTTATAGGTCTCCTTAGCTAAAGTTAATTTTAAATAAAAGTTTCTTTGATTTAGTCGGAATTTTGTGGCTGCTTTAAGTTATAAATATATTACACAGTTATCATTTTGAATACATGTTGCATTTAGTCACCATTTTTCCTTCTTTAGAATTTATGAACATTATAGATTGTTGAAACTATGCATTCCCTTTGCAAATCTCCTTAGTTGCATAATTACCTAACCCAAGTCAAAATTGCGTATATCCTTTTCTTTAATGAAAAAAATTTACAATTCTACCCATTTTGATTTATATGCTAAAATATAAATTATAAAATAACTATTTTACTGTAACGCCCATAATTCTTATTCCAAATAAGTATTATTATTTACAAAATTCGGGCATGACCCGTTCGTATAATGAACAATTCCCTGTAAGAACTTAAACATGACGCAACGGAAAATATGAGCCCAAAAATTTTCTTTCTTATTTAGACCCATTACTTATTTAAAAGCTCAAATACAAATGATAAACATTTACAAAAAAGGGATTAATAATAACCACATTAAGGTAACGCTTCAAGACAATACATAAATCAGACTATGTGGCCGTTCTTCCCGTACAATCTTTAATTTTGGGCTCGATCAATGCATGCTTATCTTCGATAGTAGTGGTAGAGATACGTGCAATACCTGTGAACATCACATACAACTTAACCATTAGTCATTGACAACGTTATACAACATGATTCTCATATAATCTAATAGTGAATAACATTTAACAATGAAACTTTGATTTATTTAACTATCCTTTCGTATTTTCTTATTCACAGTTCGACTTCGATACTTCAAGAACCCGGTGTTCATATACCTGCAATGCATTTCAATCTCAAAAACACCATTAGCAATCATTAATGCTCGAACATAATGAAACCATTCCATACCATTTCTTCATACATTTATAATATTTCGCATTCACAAACGTATACATTCCTAATTTTTACGTGCATTCATAGCAACCACTTCCTACTTACATATATATATATATATATATTTTTTATTTTCAGCCCCTCCACCCGGCCGGGTCGGGTTAACCACCCGGCCGTGTCAACTAACCATATATTTTTCACAGAACCTTCACCCGGCCGTGTCAGCTCACCACCCGGCCGTGTCAGCTCTGCACTTTTCCCAGCCATTAATTCTTACCGAAACGGACATAACTCTCTCATTTTTGATCCGTTTTACCCGATTCTTTTTCCTACGCGCCCGTAATTTAATTGCGGATCTGTTTATCACTTCGGGTCGCATCAAAATCTGATTTATAAGCAAACGGCTTATAAACCCCTTTATACATTATTTGACCCGTCTAATCCTACAAGTTTACTTTCATTATAAACAACTCCTTTGTTATACTAAAATAATACTTACCTCAATACTTCTCATTCATTACATGATTCTTGCATATTTTTCTACACATAAATAATAAATACTACGTACATACTAAGAAGTGAATTGGAATCACTTACATCGTGCGTCCGAGTTGTGCATAGCTTCTTTATTTACCCTTGATCCGTTAGCCTTCTATTCTTGAGTCCATGTCCATTGGGATTCCTATCATTTCAAGTCATTACGTCCATATCATAGTTAGCATGCATGTTCGTTCATATCACATCCATTCCTAGCTCTTAGCTACATAGACTTTCATTAGTCAAGCTTATCATGCATATGACATGAACCGACAACCATAATATTCAACATTCACTCACTCAAATTTATTATCGTACGTACGTACACATAATTGTTCTAACACATATACATGATTCTTTAAAATCCCATAAGCATATTCATAAGTCTAATCATGCCACTCGCATATTCGTTGACTTTTTAGAAAGTCAACGGTTATGCCTACTTATTCCCAACTTATGAACACACACACAATTATCTTGATATGATAGACTACTTGTAGTATCGTCATACACATTTCATATTCATGTTATGTGGTACATACAACTACATGATTACTTGATTTTATATCCGATGTTCACAAGATCAATTTTACACATAGTAACGCTTTAAACACACCTTAACAACTGTAAACATTCAGCCGAAGCAATATTTCGTGTTTAGTAAATTGGTGAGTAGAAAATCATATGTTTTAAGTCCATAAAACACATTATTTTCATTGCTGCATTTTTCACGCAGCAGCTGTTCGGGGTCACTTCCCCCTTTTTAATCACATAATCTGACTTCGACTTTCAAATAAGAATTGTAATATGCGAAACAAGCTTTTCAACGATATAAGGCTCGTTGTCTAACTCCTAATAACGAATGAGATACGGCCTTTACAAGATGACTATCTAGGGCTGTCAAAAGTGACGAATTTACTAACTTTTTATGCTGTTTTGACCCACTAAATCTCATAACCAGCCTCTTGTGACCAAATATGAAATGTAATATGCGAAACAAGCTTTTCAACGACATATGGCTCGTTGTCTAACTCCTAATAACGAATGAGATACGGCCTTTACAAGATGACTATCTAGGGCTGTCAAAAGTGACGAATTTACTAACTTTTTAACACAAACTTGAATCAATTCAAGTTTCATGTAGGCATTTTATCAAACACTTGATGGGTTTCACATTAATAGAATATATTGTACAAGTATCTTATGTTCATCTTCCTATTCTTGCCTTTAAAAATTCAAATACTATTGAAATCGACCTAAAATCACACCATACTCAAACTATCAAACAAACATTCATCGCATACAACATGCTACATCAATTTTTGAACAAGAATTCGACATAGGTGTTATACCCATGTCGCCACTTTAGTTAGCCCAAGTGGGTTTCATCTTCAAACCTCAATTAACACTAAAATCTTGATAAATTCATAGTCCATATGATAATTCTAACATATATTCGTGCTCGATTTCATAAAATTTCATGAATTGATCATAACCTAATTCATACAAAAATCATCAAATCCAAAATTACCACTTACCATGTGTTTTACAGAGTTGAACAATCAAGAATCTTGTTCATGCAAGTTCGATTTCAGCCAAAATCCATCCAATTTGGTCGATTAGGGTTTGAGAAGGGGTTTCCCCCTTCTTTCTCTTCTCTGGTCGAACACCCACATACGCCCAGGTGTGGGTGTGGGGTTTTTAATTTTATTTTTTATATTTTATCTTTTCACTCATTCAAAACTAACCCCTCATGTTTGTCACTTAATCATAATTGACCCAATTTCATTTCCTTTCTTGTTTTGCTAGGCATTTAACTAGGTTTAATAACCTAGTTATTACATTTCCTTCTTTTAAACGCGTTAACATACTGGCAACTAAGTAATTCGAATTTTGGGGGTTACAAATCTACCCCCCTTCAAGAAGGTTTCGTCCCCGAAACCTCTTTCTTTTCTGCCATAACCCGTCTAGTTTTATTCTCGTTTGTTCATTCATTCGAGTTACATTGGAAGACTTACATAAGCATGTTGTGAGAATTTACACTAGTCACACATCCCATAGTCATCATTATTTCATTCATTTCCGCATACAATCTCGTTCACTCGTACGCATTCAACACATCGTACTCATTCATGCACATAATCATCTAACAATAGACTTACTTATAAACGAGTTTCGTCCCTTCGTACAAATAACATATTTTAACATATTTGTAGGTTCAAGTTCTATTCACATATGGGTTTTAGCGTCTAAGGCGAGCTTTCATTTTAAACCTGCCGCAATTTACGGCTATCATCCGTGTCTTACGGTTACTACTTGCTGGTTAAACTCGTTTCATGGTTTACTTATTAGGCACTAGCATTCATACAACTCGATGACATTAAGTCGAGTTGAAATTCATTCCTTGGTCGACCTATAAGAGTCAAACCTTCCTTTTCATGTCACATTTTGTGCTATCAATAATTCATACAGAAGTTCAATCATAGCGTAAAATTTTATATTCATATATTAAATAATTTGCTAACCTTACTTCCTTGACGCAGTACTTGGACATGCAGAAACGAGCCGGTCCTCTTCGTCACCATCCATACCATGTTTCGGATTGACCTCATTCATCCGTGTGACGAGCTTTCGCTTATGAACATTCTCTCACTGACCTTACTAGGATTATCACATCCTGGTTCCTTATTTATATATTAATACTTTCTCAACTCCTTCGTAGAACATTGATGCGTTCCACCTGTACAAAACAGGTCTATACATGACCATTTCTTAACATATCATTTTAGTTGTTTGACCCATTCACGATGGTTCAATACATAACTGTTATTCCGCAATTTTTTTTAACTTATTTATCAACTTCTGCAGTTTGACTTTTCAAAGTCAACCTGCCACTTCTTTCTCTTTTATGAATACACATAACGAAGTACATGTTTGTACTTCTTGTCAATTCAAGCATATATTTAATTTCATCACTTTATGCTTTAGTGCTCCTCACGTACACTTGTCCTTTCCATTAAAGCTTAGGTCTTTCGCCCGGGTCGTAACCCGTCATTCACTTTGACTCTCTAGAGTCAAGTATCAACATATTTCACGCTTGTAATTTATCCAATGTTTATTTCTTACGGCTACAACTTCTTGCCACATCAACCGTTTTCGATGTTTCATACCTACTTAATGGACCGAACTAATCTATCCATTCTCTATTACTTCTTTTATTATTAACAATTCATCTTCATTCGTCTTCTCAAGAGTCAAACTACAATCACCTTTTTACCCGCATTTTATTACTTGCTTTATTACTTATCATTATATTTCGTTTGACCTTCGGGAGTCTACTTTGTAAATACAATCTTACATATGCCTATCGATTATTCTATCCTGACGCATCCATCTCTAGTCGAGTCATAAACTCCTATTAAATGCATACCTTTTATACATACCTGACACAAGTCGAAATCCATTGACTTGTTATCCATATTTTGCTTGACTATTTCCTTCCAGTTTGTGACATTACATTTCCGTATATCATGCTCACCTACAATTAAATAACTTAACCATTTCAAACATTAATACCTGGTTCAAATGGTACTCACCATTTGACCCGCGTAACTCATTTATCCTTTCAGCCATCCTTTCATACAATACTTGAGCGTAATTATATTCATATATTTACATATATATAAGTTCAAAACATAGCAATAATAGTATCCGCTTCACAAGGAATATTTACTCGTTCTATCTATAATTATTAAAAATTTTGAGCCCTTCACTATTGTCATCCATTCTTACTTATCTGATTCGTGCCTATTTACAATTTCGAACTTTTTCATCCCATCATTCGTTCCCTTCTATGTTTCGAATCCGTCTCGCGGTTTCTAACATATCATTCATATCTTTCATCCCTTTCATGTTTCGAATCCGTCTCGCGGATTCTAACATATCATTCATATCTTTCATTCTTTGAATCTGTCTTGCGGATTCTAACATATCATTCATATCTTTCATTCTTTGAATCCGTCTCGCGGATTCTAACATATCATTCATATCTTTCATTCTTTGAATCCGTCTCGCGGATTCAAACTTTGCATTCATATCTTGTTGATCCGTACTTTCTTACGGATTCAACATTCTTCATTCTTATCACTTATACTTTTTACTCTTACGTAGTATCCTCAATTTCCCGAAAGTCTTATTACCCATTTCACCTGCACGCCCACCTGCTACCCAGTTCTACCAGACATACCTGCGATAATTACCACGGTCTCACGAACGTCATATGCTTCTTGCGTACTGGCCAAGTGCGCAATCCACATACTAGTTTCGTGCCTTCGTGTAATCATCGCCTTATGTCCAAGAAGTGGGTTTCAGTTTCGTACATATTTCTAAAACTTCCCCAAGACCACGTCATTGTCTTTCGTTTAATAATTACCCTCCCAAGGAGATCTCTTCCTTTTTCTTTTAACATCGGTACCCATACATATTAATGGCGTGTACCTGGGGTTAATTTGCCTATTTGCATCTTTGCCTGCCTTAGTATTCATCTTATTCTGCATCCACGGACCATCCTCTTCAAACACTTATGCTTACCTTGCACATACAAAACCGTTAGTTTCTTTATTCACATGCATAAATACATACTTACATTCGCTTTTACCTTTAGATCTTGATCGAGTCCTGGATTGTACAGGTTCCTGGTTACAAGAGCACGTAGGTTTGAGTTCAAGTATTTACCTCCTCATACTTGATTTCCCTCAAACCAGGGCTCTGATACCAACTTGTAACGCCCATAATTCTTATTCCAAATAAGTATTATTATTTACAAAATTCGGGCATGACCCGTTCGTATAATGAACAATTCCCTGTAAGAACTTAAACATGACGCAACGGAAAATATGAGCCCAAAAATTTTCTTTCTTATTTAGACCCATTACTTATTTAAAAGCTCAAATACAAATGGTAAACATTTACAAAAAAGGGGTTAACAATAACCACATTAAGGTAACGCTTCAAGACAATACATAAATCAGACTATGTGGCCGTTCTTCCCGTACAATCTTTAATTTTGGGCTCGATCAATGTATGCTTATCTTCGATAGTAGTGGTAGAGATACGTGCAATACCTGTGAACATCACATACAACTTAACCATTAGTCATTGACAACGTTATACAACATGATTCTCATATAATCTAATAGTGAATAACATTTAACAATGAAACTTTGATTTATTTAACTATCCTTTCGTATTTTCTTATTCAGAGTTCGACTTCGATACTTCAAGAACCCGGTGTTCATATACCTGCAATGCATTTCAATCTCAAAAACACCATTAGCAATCATTAATGCTCGAACATAATGAAACCATTCCATACCATTTCTTCATACATTTATAATATTTCGCATTCACAAACGTATACATTCCTAATTTTTACGTGCATTCATAGCAACCACTTCCTACTTACATATATATATATATATATTTTTTTTTATTTTCAGCCCCTTCACCCGGCCGGGTCGGGTTAACCACCCGGCCGTGTCAACTAACCATATATTTTTCACAGAACCTTCACCCGGCCGTGTCAGCTCACCACCCGGCCGTGTCAGCTCTGCACTTTTCCCAGCCATTAATTCTTACCGAAACGGACATAACTCTCTCATTTTTGATCCGTTTTACCCGATTCTTTTTCCTACGCGCCCGTAATTTAATTGCGGATCTGTTTATCACTTCGGGTCGCATCAAAATCTGATTTATAAGCAAACGGCTTATAAACCCCTTTATACATTATTTGACCCGTCTAATCCTACAAGTTTACTTTCATTATAAACAACTCCTTTGTTATACTAAAATAGTACTTACCTCAATACTTCTCATTCATTACATGATTCTTGCATATTTTTCTACACATAAATAATAAATACTACGTACATACTAAGAAGTGAATTGGAATCACTTACATCGTGCGTCCGAGTTGTGCATAGCTTCTTTATTTACCCTTGATCCGTTAGCCTTCTATTCTTGAGTCCATGTCCATTGGGATTCCTATCATTTCAAGTCATTACGTCCATATCATAGTTAGCATGCATGTTCGTTCATATCACATCCATTCCTAGCTCTTAGCTACATAGACTTTCATTAGTCAAGCTTATCATGCATATGACATGAACCGACAACCATAATATTCAACATTCACTCACTCAAATTTATTATCATACGTACGTACACATAATTGTTCTAACACATATACATGATTCTTTAAAATCCCATAAGCATATTCATAAGTCTAATCATGCCACTCGCATATTCGTTGACTTTTTAGAAAGTCAACGGTTATGCCTACTTATTCCCAACTTATGAACACACACACAATTATCTTGATATGATAGACTACTTGTAGTATCGTCATACACATTTCATATTCATGCTATGTGGTACATACAACTACATGATTACTTGATTTTATATCCGATGTTCACAAGATCAATTTTACACATAGTAACGCTTTAAACACACCTTAACAACTGTAAACATTCACCCGAAGCAATATTTAGTGTTTAGTAAATTGGTGAGTAGAAAATCATATGTTTTAAGTCCATAAAACACATTATTTTCATTGCTGCATTTTTCACGCAGCAGCTGTTCGGGGTCACTTTCCCCCTTTTTAATCACATAATCTGACTTCGACTTTCAAATAAGAATTGTAATATGCGAAACAAGCTTTTCAACGATATAAGGCTCGTTGTCTAACTCCTAATAACGAATGAGATACGGCCTTTACAAGATGACTATCTAGGGCTGTCAAAAGTGACGAATTTACTAACTTTTCATGCTGTTTTGACCCACTAAATCTCATAACCAGCCTCTTGTGACCAAATATGAAATGTAATATGCGAAACAAGCTTTTCAACGATATAAGGCTCGTTGTCTAACTCCTAATAACGAATGAGATACGGCCTTTACAAGATGACTATCTAGGGCTGTCAAAAGTGACGAATTTACTAACTTTTCATGCTGTTTTGACCCACTAAATCTCATAACCAGCCTCTTGTGACCAAATATGAAATGTAATATGCGAAACAAGCTTTTCAACGACATATGGCTCGTTGTCTAACTCCTAATAACGAATGAGATACGGCCTTTACAAGATGACTATCTAGGGCTGTCAAAAGTGACGAATTTACTAACTTTTTAACACAAACTTGAATCAATTCAAGTTTCATGTAGGCATTTTATCAAACACTTGATGGGTTTCACATTAATAGAATATATTGTACAAGTATCTTATGTTCATCTTCCTATTCTTGCCTTTAAAAATTCAAATACTATTGAAATCGACCTAAAATCACACCATACTCAAACTATCAAACAAACATTCATCGCATACAACATGCTACATCAATTTTTGAACAAGAATTCGACATAGGTGTTATACCCATGTCGCCACTTTAGTTAGCCCAAGTGGGTTTCATCTTCAAACCTCAATTAACACTAAAATCTTGATAAATTCATAGTCCATATGATAATTCTAACATATATTCGTGCTCGATTTCATAAAATTTCATGAATTGATCATAACCTAATTCATACAAAAAACATCAAATCCAAAATTACCACTTACCATGTGTTTTACAGAGTTGAACAATCAAGAATCTTGTTCATGCAAGTTCGATTTCAGCCAAAATCCATCCAAGTTGGTCGATTAGGGTTTGAGAAGGGGTTTCCCCCTTCTTTCTCTTCTCTGGTCGAACACCCACATACGCCCAGGTGTGGGTGTGGGGTTTTTAATTTTATTTTTTATATTTTATCTTTTCACTCATTCAAAACTAACCCCTCATGTTTGTCACTTAATCATAATTGACCCAATTTCATTTCCTTTCTTGTTTTGCTAGGCATTTAACTAGGTTTAATAACCTAGTTATTACATTTCCTTCTTTTAAACGCGTTAACATACTGGCAACTAAGTAATTCGAATTTTGGGGCGTTACATTTACTCTTATTTTTACTAAAACTTCAAAATTTCCTTAATTTCATATGATCCCTTTTTTAATTAGTTTTTTTTTCTTTTTTACATTTTTCTTTTGGTTTTTTGAGTGTTGTTAATTAGTTTTTTTTTTGCCTTTATTGTGTTTATATTAACTTTATTCTTCGTTTTTTCAATTTTTATTCTTAATTTAAAAGTTTTAGAGTAATAAGAAAAAAAAAATACGAGTGACAATCATCAAAATGAGAAACGAATACCAAAGTTTTCCATTGAAGTAACAAAAAAAAAAAAAAAAAAAAAAGAAGAAAACCCCACAAATTGACATTAGTTATCTCCAAAATGCAAAAAAACAAATGTGAGAGTATCAAAAACTCATTTGCCTTCACGATGTTTTGACTTTTCATCACCATTTTCGGTATTGATCTATATATAGTTTTGATATATTTAGTTTACGATCTATGTAACTTATTATTTTGTCAACTCTTTGATGTATATGTTGTGCATCCAACTTGCTGGAACCTTCCCCATTTTGTCTAATAAAAGTTATCACCACCGTTATATAAAAAATATATTTGAAAACGATGTTAATAAAAAAGAGTAAATTGTTATTTTAGTCTTTGAGGTTTGTCCAAATTTGCTATTTTAGTCAAAATAGTTTTTTTTCGCCTCTGGGTTCCTGACTTTTCCATTTTGTTGTCGTTTTGATCATATTGACTAACTCCGTCTAAAAGCCCCAGCTAGTCAGGGGTATCTTTGGCATTTTTGTTTTAAACTATACAACTTACCATTTTGATCCAATACTTATTTTATATTAAAAAATAAAAGAAAACAATTTAATGTTATAAAAAAACATATAACAATATATATACAAACACATTTACTGTGTCTCCATTCTTCCCCCTTTCTCTCTCTCTCTACACCAACCCACCACCGTCAACATCTACCACCGCCGACACCCATCACCGCCACCACCATCACATGCCACCACCCACTCCATCACTTGCCACCACCCGTCTCTCTCTTTCTCTCTCTTTACAGCCCCATCAAACTACCACCGGTTACCGCCCACTTCCGCCACCCGTCATGGAACCACCTCCATCTTCATAATCGGTCACCATCTTCACAAAATCACATCATCATCGACATCAATGCTAAGAGAAATGACACAGTTGGAAAGTGATTTACCGGAGAACCCGTCGGGAAACATAAAACACCGCCACTGCCGCCGTACATGGCGGTGCCGTCGCCAGAAAGCTCAGCCGCCGCCGCCGCTGCAGATCCTTTTTCTTTCTCCGATCTCGCTCTTTCGCGTCTACCTCTCTTTCCCTCTCTGTGAACCTGCTGATAAACCACGTCTCCGTCGACGCCGTGTGCGGCGACTGTAGGGTTTCACTAGCAGATTTAAAGGTCGATTTTAGGGTTTCCACTAGCAGATTTAAAGGTCGATTTTAGGGTCTCCACTAGCAGATTTAAAGGTCGATTTTAGGGTTTCATGTGAAGAGAGTGAAAGGGGTGGGGTTATGGTGGTGAGTGGCTGTGGTTGTAGTGGTGAATGGCGGTGGTTGTGGTGGTGCACGGTGGTGGTCGTGGCGGTGCATGGTGGTCGGGAATGGTGGGGCGGTGGTGGTGTCTGAGAGAGATGCGAGAGAAGAGAGAGAGAGAGAGATAGAATTTGGTTTTGATTAGTTTTTTCTTAAAAAGAAATGATATGTATTTATATGTGTGTGTGTTTTTCATATATATATTTAAAATATAACGTAATTTTTTAATATATTTTTATGACATTTATTTTTTTTATTTTATTTATTTATATATAAAATTAGTTTTGGATCAAAATGACAACAAAACAAAACATATATGTAATCTGATCAACATACCCTTGAGACAACTGACATTTTTTAACAAAGTTAGATGATGTGATTAAAATGGCAACAAAATGGAAAACTCAAGGACCTAGAGGAAAAAAAAACTATTTAAACTAAAATGGTAATTTGAGACAAAACTCAAGGACTAAAATAGCACTTTACTCCAATAAAAAACATTAGGATATAAAATTCCAAAAGAAAATTGTCATCAAGTCAATTCCTATGTTTATAAAATTGTAATGACATACGTAGGCAACGACGTGGCAAGTTAATGGGTCTCATCGATAAACCCTTCTAACCTGTATATTTATTCATATTAAAGAAATCAACTCTACTCCGGACAAACCTATAATCGTATAAACTCAAGACTCAGTCGTTTAATTCATTCATCTATACAAGTAAATAAATTATCAGGTTTTAAATGCCCGTATTCAAGCTGTAGGCATGTTAAATATATTAGTATTTATGCTGTTCATATGCTGATATGATGATGATGATATGCTGATATGCATGGAACAAACATCACACTTTTGTTTTATTTTATTTTTTATGTATTTTAAAAGACAAGAGTGAACACAATTAAAGCTATATTGAAAGTAGAAGTTTTCAACCATGGGCCATAACAGAACATTTAAAACCAATACATTTAACATCTTGGGAAACCAGAATGCAATTTCGTAGATGATAGAAGAATATGCCACACACGTCACAATCAGGAAGTTTTGATCTAGTCAGGTGTCGCGTTGCGTTGCGTTTATATGATCATATGCACCTGCAAAAGATTTGAAGTATACCGCACTTGATTCAACTACTCACTACCAAAAATGGGTGCAAACAGGTTCTGTTTTGCGCCATCATTTCTCCTCGCGGTTCTGGTGCACTTTGCAGCGTTTTCCGTACTCATCCACACCACGACAGCACAGAATAGCAGCGCCGCCATAAGCAATCGCCTGGCGTTGCTCGCCATCAAATCCATGATTAAAGATGGCCCGCAAGGTGTCATGACCTCATGGAACGACTCCAACACTAACTTCTGCCAATGGGAAGGTGTTACTTGCAACCCCCGCCGCCAAAGAGTCACCCTCTTGGACCTCTCATCCGGAGGCTTAACCGGTACGTTGTCTCCTTCCATCGGAAATCTAAGCTTTCTCAGTGAGATTAATCTCTTTAACAACTCACTTTCTGGTGAGATACCACCTGAAATTGGCCGTCTCTTTAGACTACAAAAACTACGCCTTCATAACAACTCTTTCACGGGAAACATTCCGGCTGCCATAACGAATTGTTCCAACCTCCAAGTCCTTCATTTGGGTAACAATCTTCTGGTCGGCAAGATCCCAGATGAAATTGGTTCATTGTCCATGCTATACTTCCTTTTTCTTAACACGAATAGCACAAACATCCTAGAAGGCGGGATTCCACCGTCCATTGCAAATCTTACATTGCTCGAGACACTTTCTCTCGGCGAGTGTCAATTCGGTGGACGCATTCCCGACATATTCCACCGGCTGACTAACTTGAGAAGACTTGCATTGCCCGGAAACAACCTTGTCGGTACCCTCCCGCCTTCTTTTTATAATCTTTCATCCCTAGAACAAGTATTTCTAGATAATAATCAACTCACTGGTAGACTACCCGCAAACTTAGGCTCGATTATGCCTAATCTTGCGGTACTTTCTTTGCCAGATAACCGATTCACAGGCCCCCTTCCACCATCCATTCTCAGTTCCCAACAACTACAAGTCCTAGATGTAGCTCGAAACAATTTTTCAGGAAAACTAGCAATCGCTTCTCGGAATTTTTGTAATTTTGTAATCTTGTCACTAAGTTCTAATAGTTTTGGAAGTGGGGAAGATGATGAAATGAAGTTTATAGATGATTTGTCAATTTGCAGAATACTAGGAGTGTTAGATCTTGGTAACAACCAGTTACAAGGTTTCCTACCGGAATCTTTAGGAAATTTGTCGACTACGCTTTATATTTTAAGTGTTGCTTCAAATCATTTCTCCGGTGGCCTTCCTTCGTCGGTGGGTAATCTTTCCGGTCTAACGCTACTAGATTTGTCAAGTAATCGATTCACAGGCACACTTCCGGTGACCATTGGCAATCTTGAAAATCTACAGAGGTTAAATCTTACGAGTAATTCTTTCTCAGGGAACATTCCTGTTTCTTTAGGAAATCTGGCATCAATTACTGAACTCTACCTGACTTTAAACGAATTTAACGGTAATATACCATCAAGTTTAGGTAACTGTAAAAAGTTACTAAGATTAAACCTCGATCGAAATAACCTTACCGGAAACATACCTAGGCAACTATTCGAATTGTCGTCACTATCTAGTATCCTGAATTTGGGTAATAACCAATTATCGGGACAACTTCCCGTGGAGGTCGGCAATCTTAAGAACTTAAACGAAATTATTCTGGCCAATAATCGATTGTCAGGCAACATTCCAAGCAGCATAGGCAGTTGCAGCAGCCTCCAGAAACTTAACATCAGCAACAACTTCTTTTCGGGATCTTTTCCAGCATCATTGGGATCTTTACGAGCCCTTGAAAACCTTGATGCCTCACATAACAACTTCACTGGGGAAATCCCGGCTTATTTTGAAGTAATGCCTTTAAGAAATCTCAACATGTCTTTCAACGATTTAGAAGGCGAAGTGTCGAGAAAAGGAGTGTTTGCCAATGCAAGTTCGGTGTCTCTTCTTGGCAACAGTGGGCTTTGTGGCGGCGAACCTGAACTTCAGTTACCCAAGTGCCGATCTAATAAGACGAAAAATAAGTTGAGTCTTGCAGTTATATTAGTGATTGCTTTTGGTTCCGCTCTGATTTTTGTGGCAATGGTGTTGTTATTTTTGTGCTGTCCACGGAAAAAGGAAGTAGAAGATGATCCAGAAGAGACTACTTCTGGGGAGCCCCTAATTCAAGTTTCTTATGAAACTCTCTACAAAACAACCGACGGGTTTTCCACTAAACACTTAATCGGTGAAGGAAGCTTTTCATCTGTATATCAAGGGTACCTTGATACAGACGTTGTGAATGTGAATAATGTTGCTATCAAAGTACTAAATCTCCATCGTCGGGGAGGTTCCAAGAGCTTCATTTCCGAGTGCGAGGCACTGAGAAATACCCGACACAGAAACCTAACAAAAGTCATAACTTGTTGCAGTGGCATTGACTTCCAAGGCCGTGAATTCAAAGCCATAGTTTATGAATTCATGCCAAATGGAAGTTTAGACAAATGGTTACATAACCCCCAAAGTGAGCTCCATCAACTCAGCCTGATTCAGAGAGTGTGTATCGCGCTGGATGTGGCTTATGCACTTAATTATCTCCATCATCATGCTGGAAAGACTATTGTGCACTGTGATTTGAAGCCAAGCAACATTCTTCTTGATGAAGATATGGTTGCACATGTCGGAGACTTCGGGCTTTCAAAGATTCTTCATTCTGAGTACCAACAGAGATATAATAGCAGCTCGGCTGGAGTTAGAGGAACCATTGGGTATGCAGCTCCAGGTATGTTGTGCTGGTAAAATTATTTGAAAATTTACATAACTTTTGGATATTCATCTCCTGTTTGATTGCAGAATATGGGGTTGGGAGCAAAGTGTCAAGAAATGCAGACATGTACAGTTATGGGATCATGTTGCTGGAGATGATGACATGTAAGAAGCCTACTGACGTCATGTTTGGAGAAGAGCTCAGCCTACACAACTATGCTAAGAAAGCCATGGGTGATGGTGCACTGGAGATCGTTGATCCGGTGCTTCTGAAAGATGAGAAGAAGACAAGCAACAAGGAAGAAGCAACAGGTTATACGAATCAAGAAAGGTGTTTGCGTTTGTTGCTGGAAATAGGCGTGTCATGTTCCATGGAATCACCACAGTATAGAATGGACACGGCTAGTGTTATCCAAGAGTTACAATTGATAAAGGATGCCATTTTAGGGACTTCAACTGTTTTCTTATCTTCTGTTTGAACCTGTGAACTAAACTCAAGTGTGAGAGTTGATAATGCGAGTTATGTTGGGTTTTGGGCCAATGAGGAAGCCCAACAATACTTTCTATGGCCCAATCTTATTTTTTGAAGATGGATAAAAGAGAAGAAGCAGGGTTCATTTGGTTAACACTGTTATGTGCTCATTTCCTTGGGTGACAATGATATGCATCAGAAGCTTTACTTTACGGCAGATGGGATTTGTATTATTTAATTTTGTATGATATTTATTTTACTAGTTATTTTATTTCCTTTGTTAAGAAAGAGTCAAGTCAAAGTGGTTAGTAATTTCTGCACTATTTTAGGAGAACATGGGTTAAGGAGTAGTGGGTAGTTTGAGTCTTGTTACTATTTATAATTTTCGTTTGTAGTTTGGTTGTTTTTATGAATGAATAAAATGAATTAAGTCTGAGTTTCTCTCTAAATATTCTTCTAGTTTCCACCTATTTTCTGTGGAGTTTGACCCACTTTAACGGGTTATCTATCAAACCAAGTGGTACACATCAATTGGTATCAGAGCGGTCTTGATCCACTCTTATGGACGCTCAAAAATGGAACGAGTCGTTGGCTCGAATCGAGTCAATGCTTGTTGAGATTATTGATTTTCTCAAGAACCGAACTCGGTTACCACCACCAGTTTCCGCCACCGCACTGCCATCCCCATCACCCGCTGCTGCCTCACCACCACCGCCAACCAGTGCACTCACACTACCATCTCCACCAATTCTATAACTTTCAACACCCTCAAAACCCACATCACCATTTGCAAAGACTCATTCCCTGAAACTGGCACCCTCACCCAAACCACCTCCAACAAAAGCAGCCCTTATAGTTGCACCCAAACAAGTACCAACGGCTGGTGTACTCAGCCCTTCCCCATCTCCGAATCCAGCAGCAATACCATTGAAGAAAGCTTGCCAATCATCAACAATGAAGACGAGAGTGAAAACGATTATCGATGTGGCCAAGAAGCGCGAGTGGTGTCCATCATGGCGCTTCACGAAAACTACTCTGAATGTTACCGGTAGCGTCGAGTGGCGGCCTCCGTGGTATTTCACCAAGCCTCGCCCGAAGGACACGGGAAGGATCATCGATTGGCGTCCCCCTTGGCGGAACTCCAAGTCTCTTTCAATTTTTATCCTTGAGGACAAGGATTTTTCATGTGGGAGGGATTGTTATGTGCTCATTTCCTTGGGTGACAATGATATGCATCAGAAGCTTTACTTTACGGCAGATGGGATTTGTATTATTTAATTTTGTATGATATTTATTTTACTAGTTATTTTATTTCCTTTGTTAAGAAAGAGTCAAGTCAAAGTGGTTAGTAATTTCTGCACTATTTTAGGAGAACATGGGTTAAGGAGTAGTGGGTAGTTTGAGTCTTGTTACTATTTATAATTTTCGTTTGTAGTTTGGTTGTTTTTATGAATGAATGAAATGAATTAAGTCTGAGTTTCTCTCTAAATATTCTTCTAGTTTCCACCTATTTTCTGTGGAGTTTGACCCACTTTAACGGGTTATCTATCAAACCAAGTGGTACACATCAAACACCCTCACAAAAACAACACACAAAGAAGAAGAAAATTTTCGCTCATTTCCGTCACTCCAAAACCTAGCTGCAGAGGTCGTCCGTTTCCCGGAGTTTGAACCGTTGGATCGCTCTGATTTTTGGGCACAGTCATCTGCACACCAGGGCGACCTTATCCAACGGTGGGTTTGTCGAAATCAGGTCTGGAAGTTCGTCTGCACGGCCTCTGTTCGTAGCTGCAGAATTTCTGCAGAATTTTGGTGATTTCCTTCTTTTGTCTTCGTATTTGATTCCATATGCTTGATGTTGTTGATTCCAAGTGTATGATGATTATTGTATGCCTCTATTAGACCTAGGGAAGACTTTGTATTGCTCTAAATTGGTGATAGTGGATTTGAAGCGGCTCTAGTAGTCCCGTGGTTTTTACTCTCCTTTCTTGAGAGGTTTTCCACGCTAAAATTTGGTGTTCTTGTTATTATTGTTTTCGGGTTGTTTAGATTGTAGTTGGTATACCCTATTTGTTTGCATCCTCAAAGGTTCATTCAAGTTTGGGAAAATTGTTGGTCAAACGAAGTTTGCTTCCGCGTTTGTGTTTACCGTTTGTGACCGGGTTTCGTGTTTTTCCCATCAAGTTAAACGTAGTAAGTTGTTGTATTATTGTGTATCAATTGTTAAGATACATTATCTATATATATATAGACTAATTACACTTTGTATCCTTGTATTTCTAAACATATATAACATTTGTCTAATATTCCCCCGCAAGCGAGCTAAGGCCGGGTAACAACTCGTAGCTTGACCGTAAATCAGCAAATCGTTGTGACGACAATGGCTTGGTAAATATGTCCACAATCATGTGTAAAAATGGATTGCACAAAGAGTTTTCCATCTGCCACCATCTCTCCTACAAAGAGAAAATAAATCTCAAAATGTTTCGTACGAGCACGGAACACAGGATTTGCAGATAAATATGTGGCACCCAAATTGTCACACCACAAAACCGTAACAGGTGAGCTCGACAACCGTGTCAACTAAAGCTTTGTATTCCATTCAGCTGATGACCGAGAGATAGTTCATTGTTTTCTGGCTAACCAAGAGATAAGATTATACCCAACATATATTGAATATCCCTCGATGGATCGACGATCATCAGGACAACTAGCCCAGTCTGCATCTGAGAAAGCATGCAAAGACGAATTATGAACATCAGTGTAAGAATGAAGTGTTGAACCAAAACCCTGTTTGATCAAGAGATCATAATCTGATGTACCATAAAGATTGCGAAGTATCCGTTTATAGTAGACCAATGATTCTTAGTAGGAGAATTCATACATTGACAGACTTTATTAACAATAAATGTAATGTTTGGATGAGAAATGGTGATATACTATAGAGCACCAGTAATCTGACGATACTGGATCGGATTTTCAAATAAAGGACTCTCACCAAGAGCCAAATTCGCATTAGTAGTAATCGGTGATGTGACCAATTTAGTCTGAGACAAACCAACCCGATGAAGTAACTCCAAAATGTATTTCCGCTAAGAAAGAACCATATTGATCAGACCCCCTCTTAACAACTTCAACACCCAGAAAATATGAAAGAGAACCCAAATCCTGAATAGCAAAAGTGTGACCCAAATTTTGAATAACCCGATCAATCACGGTTGGACAGTTGCATTTAAGAATAATGTCATCCACTTAAACTATCATATATAGAAGAGTGCCCCGAGCACACTAAATAAAAAGCGAAGGAACCGCTTTAGATCCAATAAACCCAAGAGAGTGTAACACCCGAGTAAGTCGAGTAAACCGTGCACGGGGAGCTTGCTTTAGTCCATATAAGGAATTATGAAGCAAACAAACTTGATCCGGTCTCTGAGGATCAACAAAGCCCTATGGTTGGCGCAAACAAACTTTCTTAGTCAGGTCACCATGTAAAAACACATACTGAACATCTAATTGTCTAAGTGTCCAACGTTGTCTCACAGCAAGAGACAAAACTTTACAGATACTAGTAGATTTCACAACTGGACTAAAGGTATCATGATAATCCACCCCTTTGGTTGTTTAAACCCTTTCACCACTAAACGTGCTTTGTGACATGTAATAGAACATGTTTGATCCCTTTTAAGTTTGTATACCCATTTACAATCTACCACATTAACATTAGAAACCAGGAACAAGAGTCCACGTACCATAACGAATCAAGGTTGCATATTCTTTAGCCATGACACTACGAAACTGAGGATATTTGTTAGAAACAACAAAGGTAACAGGTTAAATATCAGGGGAAGTGACAGAGAGATATTGTAGGGAACCCGTTCTTTTGGGTTTGGGCAATGGTTAGCAGGTCTGGGATGATAGTGTCCAATGTTCGAGTTTGTAGGAATAGGTACAGTTTGGGTTTGGGGTGGCGGGGTAAGATCGGTATAGGTTTGGGTATGGGTATGGGTTTTGGGAGTCAGTTCGGTTTGGGTTTGGATTTGGATTGCGGGCTCGGTTTGGGTTTGAGTTAGGGTATGTTCAGTTTGTGACGAGGTTGGTTGGGTAGGTAAGGTTTGGGTTTGGTTGGGTAGTTAAGGTTTGGGTTTGGTTAAGGCTGGTTTGAGTGATATCAGGTTGAGTGAATGGATTCGTGTGAGTGGAAGTGGCCAACTGTTTAGAGCGGCGAGCATAAGTGCGGATATCGGGTGACGAGTCATGGTTAACAAGGTCAGGTGAAGTAGGTGTAGGATAGCTGGTGACATATAGATCAGGCACATGCGGGGAAGGATGGGAAGAGGGAAGTAAGAAAGGAAAATAGAGTTCGTTAAAACAAACATGGTGAGCAATATAAAGGCAATCGGTAGTCATGTCGAGACACTGATAGTGCCGATGAACAGTATGCAATGAACAATGCCGGTGAACAATGCCGATGAACAGTACACAATGAATAGTGTTGGCAACAATTAAGTTTTTAGAAAACCCGGCTATGTACCAAGTTAAAACGGAGGAAGTTGTTGCATTATTGTATATCAATTGTTAAGATACATCATCTATATATAGATCTACTAGTTACACTTTGTATCCTTGTATTTCTAAAAATATATAATATCTGTCTAATTTTGCAATATATATTCAATGAAGGTAATATATGTGACGAGAAAATGATAGGATAAACAAAAGATAAGTTGGCTAGAGATAGAAAGTGTGAACTAAAACACGTTTTGTAATAAAGAGCATGTATGTAGTTAGCATAAAGATCAGAAAATTGTAATGAAATAAACTAGATAAGAAACAAACATGAGAATATCATCAAATTAAGGAAATGTGTATTAGTTTTTGGTATGTAGAGTTTTTCTTTATATATTACCAAGATTTCTTCATAGATTGTCTTTTGGGAGCACCACTTCAACATTTTCTTTGGAAGATAACACTATGTTTTTTTAACTACTCAAGCTACCAAAAGAAAAAAAGGACAACTTCTGCATTAATATGCTTAAATTATCAAAAACATGAAAGTACATGTAACACCCCAAAAATATCAAACTATATGATTACGTGTATTTGTATGTTTACTTATACATATAAAATAATACCTGTTTTGGTCAAAAATTACCTAAGCAATTTAGTGATCAAATTAGTTAAGTGAGGTAGTGTGCTAGAAAGTGTTGTTGAAAATGTGTTCGTTAAGTTGTTTAGAAAAACAGTATTCAGAATACGGCTCAGGATATCGAGCTGTATTAATGATCAAACAATGAGCAAAAAGTAAAGGGGTTGACACGAGATGTACGAGGAAAGCCCTTGATCAATCTAGATCACCGGCATAAAACCTTGGGAGCTGACAATCGCAGCTGCCTTGTTCTTCTATTGCTTCAAATATCAGGATACAGTGCAGGATGTGGTGCGGATCAACTAAGTGTTACAATGAGATTTGAGTACAAGTGTTTGTGTGTAGTGGTTGCTAGTAGATAGAGAGCAAAAGTGTACGAAAGTGATGGTGAAAGAGTGTGTGCCTTAAACTGATCCGCCACATCTATTTATAGTAAAGATAAACCAACAAACTATCCTAAACTTGCGGGATCCACCGGATATTCCCTCATTGAACGTTGTAGACCTGGTCTTTCGGGCTCAACGTCTCTTCTTCAACAAATTAGTCCGAGTCTTGAGGAGAAGAAGTCCTTTCGACCGTTGGTAAGTCTTAGTCTTCAACCTGCACATGGTTAATTAACAAATCTCAGGATATTACCCAAGATGTCAGTAATATCCTCTTCCAGCATCCTGGTCACAAGCGAACAAACAAAGGCAGGATATTGGTTAGGATATGTATGCTTAGAAAATGACCCATAACAATTGTCCCCAAATATATCTGTTGGTATACCAATCCAACGGATATATTTCGAAAATCTTATCTCGCAAACCGAGGCACTTATAATGAAATGAAGTTTGAGGTGACCTTGTGCAACTTCCCACACTTCTTTTACACTTCACCCCCTATATCCAGCCTATAATTAGCTGAGATATCCCTTATTATTATCATTCTTCTCCAAGCAATTTTCAGGTATCCGTCCTCTCTCTCACCTTCTACTTTCTTTGAATTCCTTATTATTTGCTTGACATTCCTCATGGCATCGCGAACAAGATCTCGCCCGAACGATCTGATCCCAACCCTCGTGAGCCAAAATCTCATCCGAGAACCAGAAAAAGAGATCTGCTCTTTTAACAATGCCGATATCGTCGCTTTGAAGGACTCCGGCGCTTTTCCCACCGGAACTGTCATTCGCCCTTCGATCGGGAAGTCCGATTAGACGCGTCATCAAACGAATGGGTTTGCTTCTTTGCCTACCCCTTTTCTTTAGGACTCCGATATCCATTTCCACCCTTTATTTCTCGTTTCTTCGAGCTCACCGGTCTCAGTTACGCCCAAACCATGCCAATGGTCTGGCGGGTTTTGATGGTGCTTGACCAAATCAAATCTCGTCATTGCCCTAACTTGTGCATTGAAGACCTTCCCATAGCATACCGATTGAGATCTCATGGAAATAGTCATTTTCTCTTGTTTTCCACTTCCAAAAATCCCTTAATACTTAAAGCCACCAAGAACGAAGATCAGTGGCAACGAAAGTTCTTTTTCGTAAAGAGGGACTCCATCGACGGGGGTCTTGACCTGCCAGTTAGTTGGCTAACCAAGGGTAGGATCTAGGGTTTTAGGAGCACCCACAAATATATTCTTAACTTTATTCTGACTGATATCCTGATTTTCATGCAGCGAATTTCAGAGACCTAGCACCCCCAAGTGCAGAATCACAATCCAGGATCAAAGAGATTTACCGTCTTCCTGCCTCCGAAAGAACCTTCTCCCTGTCTCTCACAAGCTCAAGTCAGAAATCCAGTTCAGAAATGTCCGGTAAGTATAGATGAGCAATTTGACTATAAGATATAAATGACATAAATTAAACATTTCTCCCTTGACACAGTGCCGGTCATCAACCTCGAAGGCTTCCAGCTTGATGAGTTGGACAGTTATTCCAGCCTTGCACCCATCAAACAAGAAATTAACCCAAAGCCAACCAACACTCCTAAGCCCAGCAGTTCAAAGACCACCACCGCTCCCAAAGCTCCTCCAGCGTTCAGGACCCGGGCCTCCAGCTCCCGAAAGAGGAAGGAAGCAGATCATCCTCCTACTCCCCATGTATTCCCATATGAGGATCACGGGTTCGTGGATTCCAGCAAATTCATGACAGGTTTCCTCAATCAGGTTAGTATCCCGGCTTATATCCTGCATCATATGCTAATTATAAATGTTAGTTTAGGCTGATACCTGTTTACCTACCTTACAGGGCCTCGAACGCCTGGTATTCCTTTACGAGGACGCATGTGGCTCGAACGTCATGTTGGAGAGCCAACTGAAGAAGGCTGAGGCTACTATCGCTGACCAAGTAGCAATCGCCACCGCCAAATCGGAGCATTATGAAGCCAAATACAAGGCCATGACTCAAGACCATCAGTCCACCGTCCAGAAGATCACCCAAGAAGCTCAAGCCAAGTACGACACAGCGCAGGTTCAACATGAGCAGGATATGGCCTCATACCGGGAGAGCCTTAAGAATTCAGTTGTCATCTCCCTCCTCCAGGCCAGGCTAAAAATGGCATATGAGGCCAAGGCTCTGGGCTTTGAATGCCCTTCCTGGAACATCAAGGTCTGGGAGATGAAACTGAAGGATCTTGGTGGCAACCCCGTGGAGCCCTCCTCAAAACCTGCTGCAGAGGAACCCACTAAGGTGACCGAGAAGGTAGGTGACGCTGGTGCTACAAAGGATGCTGGTAGGGATGCTGCTGATAAGGCTGGGATGAATGCTGGAGGAGATGCTGCCGGAGAGGACATGATGGAAGAGGGAGCTGCCCCTTGAAAGCAGCGAAGTGGGCGATGATGGATGTTTATGCCTAGGCCGGAGCCCACTTTTTAAATTTGATGGTTGTGATTGTCTGAACAATTTACTTTTCCTGCTTTTGAACAATTTACATTTCCTGCATTAGAACAATGTGATGATGTAACACCATAGTTACTAATTAACGATTTTGCATGTAATTACCAACAAATAAATGTGTACTTAAGGCTACACATGCTATAGAAATACGGGTTTATTAAAACTTTTACAAATCATAAGTTATTCTACATAACGTGATCGAATTCGTTGTTTAAAATTTACAACGTGGCAAAATGCGGAAGCGTGTATCTTTATCGTGTTCGGTTCTTCACTGAGCTTGATCGTCTTCCGGCATCCAAAAGTACCTACATTTCATAAACATGAAATGCTTTAGTTATACGGGGTTTAAAACGTGTCTAAACAAATCCGGGAATTTAAAATAAATAAAATATATTTTGTTACTGGGTCCACCGTAACTTACGGTGGCACTGTAAGTTACGGTAGCCCCTGAAAGTCTGTCCTTCCACCATAACTCAGTATGTAACCATCGTAAACATATCAGCTCCACCGTAACTTACGGTGGCACCGTAAGTTACGGTGGTCCCTGCATCCAGCTTTTCCATTTTGCCGTTTAACGACACGAAAACTTTCGTATCTTTCAAACCGCTTGTCCGTTTAACCTACCGTTTCTTCCTACGTGATTGTAATTTGATTCTCCACCTTATGGAGTTAAAATCTAACCTCCGGTTTTACAAAATTTTAGACTTTTAAGTCTTCGGCTATTTCCCTTTTTACCAACTTTCGACCCGTTCTATTTTTATCGAACAAACGAGTTTGTTTGACCTTTATTTCCCATAAACCTATCAAGTTCAAAAATGTTTAACATAATAGGTTTCAAATTACAGGTTTATATACCTCCTTAAACTCATTCTCACCCATATGCTCATTTTGACCCGTTAAGGGTATTTATGCATATTTTAAACACCAATCTCTTTCATTCGCTTCCAAATACATATGCCCACATTTCTTATCAAATGACCTCCCACCACAACTATATTTGTGGTGGATTCAATGTAGTGATTTATATATTCCAAATTACACACTTCAAATCATTATTTTACGGCAAAGACTCTTTATAGAGACTTTTGACCAATATTTTACGTCTTTTGCTTTTCATACTTATTCAAAGTATTTATTTCATCCTATCGCTTATTTCCAAACAACCTTTATGGTTTGTTTGCTCAATTTCACTTACAAGGGCGTTTTAGTCAATTTTAGTCCTTCATTTACGACGAAGGACTATTAGTACATGTTTGATTCCAATTTACGACCTTTTAACTATATTCTTGTTTAGAAATCGATATGTTTCTAAAATACCTTAATCATAACTCAATTTATTCGGTTTACCTAAGAGGTAACCAAATATCTATATTTTAACCTTGTTTAATTCTTGTAGAACTCCAAATTCTACATGATGAGTTGTATCATTATACATACCTGGCTCGGGTCAATATATTGCTCGGGTCAATATATTGACCCGTTTCAATACCTTTCCTTAGTGGCCGTTAAATGATAGCGATGTAAGTATCCATGTGCTATTTATTTCCTAAAATCATACAACTTGACAACCCATTAGTCAATATTGTCAAAGGGTGATAATTTCACCCTTTTGACTCGTTTGGTCTAAATGACCAATTACCATCGCCAATTTGTCAAATATTGTCAATTTACCAATTTGCCCTTATCGGTTATTATAATTTACCTTATTTGATAACCATTAAAAGTACATGTTTCATTCATCATAAAATGATCGAATAACCAATTTTAACTCATTTCTAACCATCACTTTGGTTTCTTATCATATTTGATTATTTTGTTCCGTACGACTACACGCCGGAACACCATATCTCAATTAGATATTTGTCCTTTACGTACTCTAAAATATATATATATATATATATATATATATATATATATATATATATATATATATATGACTAGTGTAAGATATACTTACTTTGCATCCGAATTATGCTTTTCCTTCGTTCTTGATTCGTTTGACCCGCTTCCTTCCCCAAGCTTTCACCTAGCTTGCTATGCGTCAAACTATCATTGTAATTCGTAAGACGGTTGGGTTAGTCATAATCATTTACGACTATTCCATCCTACGCTTCTTATATCGAGTTTTATCATTTGATCATATACTTGGTCGGTTTGACTTTTTAAAGTCAATCGACTTATCAACTTATTCATTGCACATTTGGTTTATTGAATTTCACTTAGGCATTTCATCCGAATGCTTAACGAAATCAAATTTTTACACACTAACTACTAGGTAACATGATTTCAAGCATCTATATCACGATCTTAACATCAATTCTTTTATATCATATAAAAACCCATCTCAAGTCATGTATGTTCAACACTCAAACTTGCAAATTGTTCAAGTATCTTGTTTCTACTAGCAACTATGATGATTTTTAAACATGTGTAAACCATCATCTTCACTACATAATCAAAACCCACTTAGCACATAATAGGTTAATTATCAAATCCCTAGTTTTAACACTAATTCTCCAAGTTTTTAACTAGGGTTTGTTTCTAAACAAAGATTTCAACACAATAGCACTCATAGATACAATATTCATTCCAGAATTTCGAATATAATTGTTCATCATAATCTCAAAGTATCACCAAATCTTAAAATTCGACATACCTTGTGATCCCCACGACTAGGTGATCATTTATATGTGTTCATGCATCGATTTGGGTCTTGATTTGAGCTTCAATTTGTTGATTTGTTGGAGTTAGGGTTTTGGCTCTCCTTGGAACCTTCTCCTGGTCGTTCACGAACACACTAGGTGTGTGTGTGTTTTGTTTTTGATTTTAGTAAATAATCTTTTAGATTATTCCACCTTTGGCCCCTCAAGTTTTGTTAACTAGTAAGTAGGCTACAACCTACTTATTTTCAACAATACTTTGTTTTGTTAACTAGGTTAAACTTTGCTAGTTTAACTTAGTGAGTTCGGGGTAGTCGTAGCCCGTTATATTTTAAGTCCCGTTAGCTCGGGCCTTCTCTATATACTTTGTTTTCCTCAATGTATTTATCCTCTTTTAATTCATATCAAATTTATTCATTTAAGTCCTAATATTAACTGGGTTAATTTTTACCACTAACGGTATTTTACCCGTCATCACTAGTAACGTGGTTTAATTACCAAATCCATTTTTTTGGGGTGTTACAAGTCTACCCCCCTTAAAGAGGTTTCGTCCTCGAAACCTTTTCTTACATAATTTATTTGAGTTTCAACCCAATGTACATAAACTGAGTAACCTTCTAAGCATTACTCACACTTTGACCATTTGTTAGTGTCATTAGACAATATGGTAACATCTTTTAATTACACAACATATGTATCTTTTATGCGAATTTACGCAACTCAAAATAACGCCATCTTGTCATTTCGACTTGTTTGAGTAACTTAGCGAAATCCATCGCCTTTATACTTTCGGATTCCTTGTGAATCCGTTATTTTCACCCAATTGGATATTTCTGGTGAGATCTTCACTGTTTACAAACAGACCCCTTTTCTTTACGAACTTATTTATTTGGTTCATTCGTACAGCATTCGCCACTAAAATGAATTTCCTGATTTTATCTTATTTATTTAGCACTATTTAAATGTGCTATTAACGGAATTCTACAAGGCATATTACCACATACCTTCCGGCTTTATCCTTTTTCTCGTGCCTTTACTCGATCTGACTTCCCAACACTTTGCTTGTGTTGCCTTGTGACCGCTCAGTATAGGCGATCAATACTTTTCATTATTATGACCTCATGGACCATAACTGTCGTTTTGTATTCACTTACCTTTATTATTTGGCTTGACTGAGTAGCCATTTGGCCACTAGGTCATACACGCTTATCAACTATGATTATTTCACGCTAATCTTAATATAGATAGCGTGTTGAACACTTTCTTAATTTAAATATTGATCTTAACCGGCCTCATTGACTAGTCTTATTAGTCCAGTTACTTTATACCCATCTCTCGGGCTAATATGTGATTTTATTTCACATAACTTTCCTGTCACACCCCTAATTTCCACGTGTCACCGGTGGGCCCGGTGGGGAGTATAGTGACGTAGTTGGCATCATCATAGACAACAACACAATATATAAATGCACAGCGGAAGCAAAGATAGATTCATTTCAACTTTAATAGAGTGTAATATCAAATATCACTAATTAGTTGAAACGGATCCACAGGCGGATCAAAATAAAAATAAGATATTGTTCAACAGATTTATTGTCATCCAAGCTTGCGAGACTTATTGTGGACGCTCTAGAAGACAGCCAGCCTATTACGTGTAGTACCTACACTTAACCTTTTGGGAAAATACGTCAGTTTACACTGGTAAATACAATTTAACTGACTCATTTTGAAAAGGTTGAAAATTAATTTAAATGCACATGGCATAAAACATTTTATAACTTGGAATAATTATGCAATATAATCTTGTAAGGGATTTACATGTTACTTATGCGTTCAGTAGCCCGATCCGTAGACCGGGTTAAAGATTAATAGACACACCACAATATAGAGTTATACACTAACGGGTGTACGCCTACACCCCGTGCTCAGGTCGTGGCCATCTCGTAAGATGATGCCAAGGATATCCGGGACATGGTCATTAACCCCCCAAAGGCTTTAAGCAATAAAACACATTCAAAACAAGGCATCTCAATAAATTTAACCTCTATTCGATTAAAGAATTCGATGCCGGACCAAGCGGTATTTTATATACCGTATTCCAAGCCCGTATAGGGAAAATAAGTTAAAAGTATTTACCTTGGTAAGTATAAATCACAACTAGCAAGTGAAGGTAGCTTTTACTGGTTCTTCTATTCTGGAACAAAGGTTTATAATAACCTATTAGACTCCTAACGGATCTTTATTTAAGCCTAAGCTTAGACCGGTTAGTTTTAAGGACGATACGGTTCAAACGCACGATTAAGCGAAGACCGGATAGAACGTGATTTAGACCCGACAAGTTTGAATACTTGTATAATATGGGTATGCTAAATACATTCTGGATTTTGAGACAAAACTGATAATGTTTGACCCGTTTCGGTCAATTTATGCAAACTAGTTACATAAACCGAACCGAACGCTAAAAGTGCGTTACGGGTCTCCATAAGAGTCATATGCAAGTTCCCTGAGATAATATGCTCTAAATATGTCATAATATCAGTAAGTTATGTTCTATTATGCCCCGAATGAATTTAAACTCAACTTATGCCTTATAAGGGCATTTTGGTCATTTAAAGATTATAAAAGAGTTAAATTTGTGATCTGAGTTGTAGGTCTGATTCTTACAGTAAAAATACTTAATTTAACATATTATAACAGTAGGGTATGACCCATATATGAAACTTATCATTTAAAATCAAACTATGCACCTTAGGGGTATTTTGGTAATTTCACAAGGGCTAAAAGTGTCAAAACTGGAAACCTGAGTTCAAAAACTTATACTTACTGTTATTTTATAAAAATATACTAAGAATATCAGTAGGTATCAACCTTATATGTTTAATATGGTTATAGCGCATACTAGGCGTTAAAAACGCTTAAATAGGCGATTTAGAGCCGTTTCCGGATTTTCAAAAGAAAGCTGATATTTTTATATTTCCAGAATGCTCAAAATAATTTATTTAACAAATGAAATCAGTGGAAAAATGTTTGGGGTCAAAAAGATTTAGAAAACTCATTTTATGGCTTAAAAGGGTAAATTCGGTATTAACCGAATTAAACTTAGAGACCTATGATACGATCAGCCAAAAATTAAATAAAAATCTACAAAAATCCTAAAATATTATATAACATCAGTGGGTAAAAAGTTTTATAACAAAAAGTGGGTTTAAATAGGCTATCCGTTAATTACGCCGTTTACTTAACATAAAGCTTTCAAATTACGATATTGAGCATAACTCTAAATCTGGACCTCAAACTGATATCAAATTTTTGGTGCGAGTTTATAAATCAGTAACAAACATTTCTACTCTCTCACATTTTCAAAATCGCGTTTTATAGCAAAAAGGGCAAAATAGTCATATTTAAGCATAAACCGGTAACATGCATATGAATCGGACAAGTGTTGAACCAAGTTTGTAAAATCTCAGAGAGTTGTACATATATAAAAATGGTCCAAAATAAGCTCTAAGGCAGATCTCAAACATGCATGCACTCCTAATCGAGAGTCAAAGAAAAAGTCATTTTATGAGACTTTCGGTTCCGATCCGGGTTTAACTGAAAATTGTCGAGTTGATCATGATGAAACATGTTCTTACATTAATTATAAAGTTATTTTGATGATCAAACAGGTTGCATGTGACCTACATTGCTATTTATGCTAGATTTTGCAAAAACACATTCTGTTGACTTTTTAAGAAAAGCTTTGACTCGACAATCATCATGCTTAGAGTGAGAATCTGAAAATACCCTTTTGAGGGTTTGTTACCTACATAAATACCAACTTGTAGGTACTTTCAATTCGAGAAATGACTGAGCCATTTTCGTTTAATCGAAAAGTCAAACTAAATTTACGACGGATTGACTTTCGGTTGATTAACTAAGCTAGAACGAATTTGAAAGAGTTATGAATACTTACAAGAGTCCTAATAACAAGTAGAAAGCCCTATGAACCCTTGTCGATGACCAGAGAGCTCCAGAATTTCTCTTGTGAATTTTTGAGAATGCAAGTCTTCAATGTTTACAACTACAAGTCCCCTTTTATGGAACTTTGATCTCATTAAGAGCTGCCACAATAGTCTAGGGAGGTTGCAAGATGGTTACAAGTGCCCCTAAATGCATGTAAGGTGATTGGTGAGGCTTTGGAGTGGGTAACAGCTGGTTACAACTCGGAATCAGGCCCTTAACTGCAATAATCCGTTTTCTGTCGCTGGGCAGGCCTCGCGTCACGCCTAGGGCCCTAGGTGTGACACCTAGCCACATCTGATCCTCAAATCTCTTTTAATGTTGAAGTTTTGGTCCTTGGTCCTTTATTACGTGGTTTTGGCTATCAATCTTGCTCATTAGACCCTCAAACTTGATTTTTATGGACCTTGGGACATTTGCAAACATGGTAAAGTCCTCGGTTAACTTTGCGCTCACCCGAAAAGTCATGAAATTCGACGTTGACACATTTAGCCCTTCGTGCACGGTTTTGATCATAACTTTCTCATACGATCACGAAACTTCATGAAATTTTTACCACATATTCTAGTGAGTATATTTTAGCATTACAAAGCTTCGGGTTTGCCAAAAGATCACTCAGAGGTATAAATTCAACATGTTGACACGTTTAGCCCCTGAAGTTTGCAATTTCTCACTTTCTTTTATTTTCCGCTTTGTATGATCCATGATTTAACTGTTTGAGACTATAAACATTATGTAGGGTTATTTTAGAGCCTATCTTTCCATTGTTGACACTTTGGACCCTTATAATTCCATAGTTTCACTGTTTGTCAACTTTAGTCCCTCTAAAGTACGTTTTCACATATTCAAAACCTATGTCACGTGTCAATGCATTATTTGACGTAAATTTCCGAGGTGTTACATCCTCACCCCCTTAAAAGAAATCTCGACCTCAAGATTTACTGAAACAAATGAGGGTATTTTTCTTTCATCGTGGATTCTACCTCCCATGTGTATTCGGGACCTCTACGGGCATCCCACTTGACCTTAACTATAGGTATATACTTCTTTCGAAGCTTCTTCACCTGTCGATCCTCAATCGACAATGGTTTTTCCACAAACTTCAAGATTTCATCAATGTGTATATCTGTATGCGGTATGACCAGTGATTCGTCAGCGAAACACTTCTTCAGATTACAGATGTGGAACACATTATGTATACTACTAAGTTCTTCCGGTAAGTTTAGCTTATAGGCAACTGATCCGACGCGTTCGATAACCTCAAAAGGTCCTATGTATCTCGGGCTTAGCTTGCCTTTCTTACCAAATCGCATCACTCCCTTCCAGGGTGATACTTTAAGCAATACTTTGTCACCTACTTCGAAGTGAAAAGGCTTACGCTTTGGATCAGCGTAGCTTTTCTGCCTATCTTGGGCAGCTTTCAAGCGATCGCGAATCTGGACAATTTTGTCCGTCGTTTCAAAAACCAAATCTGGTCCTGATAACTGAACTTCTCCTACTTCTGCCCAACAGATGGGTGTTCTGCATTTTCTACCATATAATGCCTCGAAAGGCGCAGCCTTAATACTATTTGGTAGCTATTGTTATAGGAGAACTCTATCAAGGGTAGGTGGTTATCCCAACTGCCACCTAAATCAATCACACATGCTCGAAGCATGTCTTCCAATGTTTGGATGGTATGCTCACTCTGTCCGTCTGTCTGCCAACCGTTATGTGATAGTGCTTCTTGACTTATTGGCGAAACATATCCTTTAATCCTTAGGGTGTAATACATTGCGAGCTCCACCAAGCTCCTTAAATAGGTTTTAGCTCATAAGTTATTTGATCTTTGATACATTCGATTCCTTCGAATGATTTTATATATTCAGAGCTTAACTAGTCTGGTAATTAACAAATTGGCACACTCTTCCAGAGTGATATCTTTGTTGAACCTTATTCCTTAACAAGGACTTAGGAGGGTTGCTATTTTCATTAATCTTTGATTTTTCTGCCAAAACTGGCAATCTTACAGATGATCATGGATTTGTATGATCCTATTCGTTGTTTCCAAGGAAATTTTCAGATCCCGATGATTGGATGTACCAATCTTCTATTTAACAATAGGTATTCAACATTCCATCTAAGCAAGGTCTCCAAAGGAGCAGCCTTGATACTTATACATCAACTATTATAGAAAAGCTTATCTTAATGTGAAATGGTTATTCCAACCATTACTTAAAACTAATCTTAAGGGATAGTTAATTGATGTGTGTAAAATGCAACATATAAATCACATCAATTAAGGCATAAAACTAACCCTTTTTGAGTACTAATGTTGGAAAAAGAGTGTTTTTGTCTTCCTTTTGTATTTTCAGGATGAAATGAGCTCAAAATCACAAAAGAAGCAAAAAGACAACTAATTCTACCATAAATACAAGAAAAGGAACAAAAGTAGACTGCCCGGACCCTCAACGGCACCTCCCAAGGCAAAGGAGAAGAAACAGAGTCTGAACACGCCCCGTGTCCAGCGAACACGGGGGCGTGCCCAGGAAGCAGCAGAAAAGACAAACCAGTAGAAGCTTCCATTGCCCACCACGGGGCCGTGTCCAGCGGGCACGGGGGCGTGGTGAAAGTACAGCAGGCGCATTAATTGTAATTCGCAATTACAATTAATGAAGAGAGAGAATGTCAGACAGGCACGGGGCCGTGTCCAGCGGACACGGGGCCGTGTCCAGCCTTCTGTTCAGCCTATAAATAGAGGAGCTTGGCTTCATTCTCTCTCATCCCTTGGCACACCACCTCTCTCACACCTCATCCACCACCCACCACCACCATAACACCATCATCCACCACCATCATCCATTGTCCATCGTAGAGTGTGTGAGTCGTCTCGGGATCCAAGATTGATCGTAAGAGTTCTTGACAATCAAGGCCATGTTTGCCTAAGTCTCTTACATCACTTGGTGAAGACAAGTGTTTAGTATAATACTTTTTATTTTTAATCTTTTGCACTTTTTATTTGGTTTTGTATTAATGACTTTAATAACTAGTTACTTATGTTGAAGGTGATCTTTCCTTATCGTTTGTCCGTGGTGTCTTGGCATTATTTTACTGTCTATATAAAATAAAAGATTTTCACCATTCATATCTCCACGGTCTATATGGAGGTATGTTGGCTACCTGGTCGGGGGTTAAGGGAACGGTTTGGTAAGGGTCTTGCCCTTGTTCAGCGTTTAGAGGTCCTGCTTGGGACCTGGGTCAAATTTAGTAGGGTCTCCTTCAATGCCCATAGGTATTGGATGGCGGGGATCCAAACTCTTTGACCCTCTCATAAGTTAACTACTATTAATACTATAACCCGGCTATTTAGGACTGTATCCCTGCTGACTCAGACTACTTAGCCGAGGGTAACGTCACCGCCAAAAGCGGGGCCTACCACAATTCGCATTAATAACTTAATTCATTATCTTTCAATAATCCGACCCTTTAGGATTGTATCCTTGTTGACTCAAACTACTGGGTTGAGGGTAACGTCGCCTTCAAAAGAGGGGCCTACTACAATAACTAAGATAATCTCTTAAACAAGTGCAAAAGTGCGAAAATAATCAAAGGTTATACTAATACACGTGTCGGATCCAAGTGATTCATCTTGTCTATCTGTTTTTATTTTATTTTTATTTTCAGCATTTAGTTAGTTTTTACTTTTCTTAGTTTAAAACATTTTTCTAACCTTTTTGATTTGATTAGACGTTGAGGATAAACCGGTACTAAAAGCTCTTGTGTCCTTGGACGACCTCGGTATCTTACCAACACTATACTACGTCCACGATGGGTGCACTTGCCCATATGTGTGTTTAGTGTTAGTGAATATCGTGTTTTATAAATTTAAAACTTGGCTAAAAGTGTAAAAAGGGCTTAAATATATATCTAAAAATATAACACACTTCACGCACATCAAGTTTTTTTGGCGCCGTTGCCGGGGACACAGGGATTTTAAGAAAGTTAGGAATCAACGGCCTAATCATATTTTTATTTTTCTTTAATTTTCTAGGATTTTTTCTTAGTTTTTTAGCTTCTGCAGAGCTCAACACGGGGCCGTGCCCGCTGAACACGCCCCGTGCTCAATCATTGGAACTGGCAATCCTGTTTTAAGTTAGACAGTAGGCTGAACACGGGGCCGCGTCCACTCAACACGCCCCCGTGCCCAAGAATCAGTTGCTGAAAACAGAACCGTTAGATTCCGGCGGTTGGTAATTTCTGATACAAACATGAGTGATAGTAATTCTTTTTACTTTCGGCACTCTTATGGTTTGTGGTGTCGAATATGTGGAGGCGAACACGAGGAATTAAAATGTTTTTTCCTCACTTATAGGCCCCACTATATAGACCCACCGATTCCTTGTAACCTTAAGAGGGGCGAAAGTAAAAATAAGCACTATTTCTCCCTCGAATGCGCCCAGCCAGATATTCTAGGAGAAATGCTCCTTGACGAGTTATTTCAACTAGAAGAACTACTTCTCAATTGGTCAAAAGAACTTAGGAAGGATTTTTTAGATCCATCCCAAGATGATGACCATGAGGAAATGTTGGAACCGCATTCCGACAACCTCGTTGCTCCCGAAAATACCTTCTTACCTAGAAAAGACTTGGACGATAGTCGTCCCTGTGCCGATTGTGCCGTGAAGGACTCCCCATCGACTTCGTTCGGTGCATACATAGACCTGAGCGATTCGGCATACACCTTCTTTAACGAGAGCCCGGGAAAGGGTTGGACTTGTCCACCTAGAATGAAAATAGGAATTACCCTCACCGACAACCTCTTGCGTTCTCGCCTTAGTATAGGACAATTAAGGTATCTTAGGCACTTTGGGGTTGTTTCAACAAGTCAAGAGCCACCCGATATAGATTAACTCCTTAGTAAAGACAAAACTTCATAAAACAGCTTTCCGACACGGGGCCGTGCCCGGCCAACACGCCCCCGTGTCCACCAAAAGATTCCCTTCTGATCAGAACGTCAGAATACGGACAAACTGTGTCAGAATTTTATCTGCACACGGGGCCTTGTCCAGCGGACACGGGGCCGTGTCCAGCAGGCTGTCGTTTTCTATAAATGCAGCCAAAAATCCTGCACATTTGGACCAACTTGGGGACAGAGATTTGAAGGAATCTTCTCTCAAACAATCCTAGGTAAGTCTAAAAGAAGTTTCCAACAACCCATCTTGTCCTTTCCTCTTCTAGACATTTCCTTCTTCTTCATCTTTCTTCAAGAACTACCATGAAAAGTTTGAATTTTCAATCTTTGTGGTAGGGAACAATGAGTTTTGATCATGGAATCTTGGTAAAAACATGTTATGTAACATTGTTTAGAGTTATTTACTGTCAAAAAGCTTGCATAAACTCAGGAAATAACTTAAAAACCCAAGATTCCTTGCTCCAAAATTCTGCAGAAAGATGAACACGGGGCCGTGCTCAATGAGCACGGGGCCGTGTCCAGAAACTGTTTCGTCATATAAACAGCTTTTGGTTTATTTTTCGTAGAATGGCGAGTGAAAACAGCGAAACATCATCCGTTCATTCCTCAAACAGCCGAAGGGGAAGGAGGCCCTCCGTTGAAGCTACACTTGTGCACTACGTGATAGCACTAAGGGAAGCTCTCGACGAAATGACGTCAGTAGAGGAGGTCCTTATTGACCGTATTAACGATCTTACAATGGGACTTGAAAGTAGCTTCCAAGAGATTAACCTTTTGCACCAAAGGTTAAACATTTTGGTAGCACCTCCTATGGAACCAGTCCTTCCACAACAAGACTGGAACTTGGCACTCGGTGTTAACAACCCTACCGGGTGGGGAGACTTTCCCGCAGAACCTCCCATGGAAAATCCACAAGAAGTTCTAGCGGAAGTTGAAACTCCTCAAACTAATGCGAACGAGCCCTCTTTTCTCCTTCCAAGGGAGGTAGAGGAGTGGCTTGCCGACATATGAGGAGAACCACACCCGGAAGTAGGAGTTCTAAAAAGCCTTATCTAACCAAGATTAGTAGCTTCTTGGAAATTTTGCTAAATTAAAATAAAACATAGGGCTAGAACTCCATAAGTTTAATAGTTATGTAATTTTTATCGTTATCTTTATGTAATGTCTCTCTATGATTAGTAATGTTATGATGGTTTTTAAGATTGATGGTTGTTTTAATAAATAAAACACACTCATGGTGGTAATGGATGAAAAAGGGAACGAGAAAAATGGAACCATGCACGAAGAACAGGGCAACCCGACAAAAATCTCCATCACAGAAGGCTCAACACGGGCCGTGCCCAACCAACACGGCCCCGTGCTAAGCCCCCTGCAGAAAATCACCCAGTTCAGGTAACTGGACACGGGCCGTGTTCAGCGGACACGCCCCCGTGTCCAGACTTCTGTCTCAATTCTCTAATTTTTGTTACTGGCAATTGACCACGGGGCCGTGCCCGGTCAACACGGGGCTGTGTCCAGGATGTCAGTAACACAAAAATTTGTTTTTAAACCCACTTTTACACATTCTAATCAACCAAAAACTTTATTTTTGGACACATTGAGGACAATGTGTAATTTAAGTGTGGGGGGGGATGCTAAAACCTTGAAATTTTGCAAAATCCTAAACACAAGCCTTACACAAAACTCTATTGGAACCGCTAAACACCCCAAATTTTTTTCAAAAAACTTTTTCATTTTTTTTTATTTACTTGTCCTAGTTTAAGTTGGGAATAACAAGTTCTAAAAAGGTTATATTTTTACAAGTTTACAACCGATAGCGTCGTGATAAAAAGAACCAACACAAGAAAATTATGAAACGGCATGACAAGCTTAGTTAAAAATTCGATTATATATACTTGATCACATAAAAACCCATTCCCACAAAAGTGAGTTTTGAGCCTTTATTGAGCATAAAAATATACATATTTAGATTAAATGCTCATTTTTCGTTTCTTGTGTGAATAGCCGCTCGGTTCTTACAAATCTAGAACTTGCCACGACGATACATTCCCGGTCCTTACCAACTTAAACCCAAGTAAGTAAATGATGGAGGCATTAGGACTAACCATTTTTCTTTCAAAACCATTATTTTTCATTTTTTTATCACCTACCCAAAAATCCCCCTAGATAGCCCCTTTGAGCCTAAACCTTTCATTTCATTACCCCAAAACCCTTTTTACCCACCAAAAACCTTTTTATTTTTCACCCTTTATTTTAGTAACAAGCTCGCTTTTTCGTAAACTCACCTTTTTATGTGACGATCAAAAAAAAAAAAATAATTTTATGATGAAGTCAAAAACAAACAAAAGCTATATAAAAGCTTGTTTGGAGAAATACTTCAAAAATAAAAAGTCACTAAAAACAAGGTATTTCACGAAAACCGACGCTTGTTACGATTTTCGCCCTTTTTACTAACCACTAACCAACCACCCACCTTTAACCCAAGCCTAACCCTTCACCCCAAAAGTCCTCTTGATATTTACAAAGGTAAAAAGTTAAAAAGGAGGAGGATTGATTGCTTGGCAAGCCTATGGAAGGCGTAAGTTCCATGCCGCTCTCGAGTGATTCACTAAAAATATACACCTTCGGCCGAGTGTTGAGTGATCTCCCGTGAGGTATGTGAACTTGTATATAAATGGAATTTTAATAAGGCATGCTATGCCCAAATAAGTAATTTATCTTATGAAACGTTCAAAATAAATCATAACGAATAGGATTGTAAATAAATAAAAATAAAACCTATAAAAACCTTGGATCCCCGACACTCTAGGACAAGCTAAAAACTTCTCTTCTACCTATTCCATTTGGGAGTGTAAGCCACATTTAAAGAGTTTTGCTTGAGGACAAGCAAAAGTTCAAGTGTGGGGGTATTTGATGTGTGTAAAATGCAACATATAAATCACATCAATTAAGGCATAAAACTAACCCTTTTTGAGTACTAATGTTGGAAAAAGAGTGTTTTTGTCTTCCTTTTGTATTTTCAGGATGAAATGAGCTCAAAATCACAAAAGAAGCAAAAAGACAACTAATTCTACCATAAATACAAGAAAAGGAACAAAAGTAGACTGCCCGGACCCTCAACGGCACCTCCCAAGGCAAAGGAGAAGAAACAGAGTCTGAACACGCCCCGTGTCCAGCGAACACGGGGGCGTGCCCAGGAAGCAGCAGAAAAGACAAACCAGTAGAAGCTTCCATTGCCCACCACGGGGCCGTGTCCAGCAGGCGCATTAATTGTAATTCGCAATTACAATTAATGAGGAGAGATAATGTCAGACAGGCACGGGGCCGTGTCCAGCGGACACGGGGCCGTGTCCAGCCTTCTGTTCAGCCTATAAATAGAGGAGCTTGGCTTCATTCTCTCTCATCCCTTGGCACACCACCTCTCTCACACCTCATCCACCACCCACCACCACCATAACACCATCATCCACCACCATCATCCATTGTCCATCGTAGAGTGTGTGAGTCGTCTCGGGATCCAAGATTGATCGTAAGAGTTCTTGACAATCAAGGCCATGTTTGCCTAAGTCTCTTACATCACTTGGTGAAGACAAGTGTTTAGTATAATACTTTTTATTTTTAATCTTTTGCACTTTTTATTTGGTTTTGTATTAATGACTTTAATAACTAGTTACTTATGTTGAAGGTGATCTTTCCTTATCGTTTGTCCGTGGTGTCTTGGCATTATTTTACTGTCTATATAAAATAAAAGATTTTCACCATTCATATCTCCACGGTCTATATGGAGGTATGTTGGCTACCTGGTCGGGGGTTAAGGGAACGGTATGGTAATGGTCTTGCCCTTGTTCAGCGTTTAGAGGTCCTGCTTGGGACCTGGGTCAAATTTAGTAGGGTCTCCTTCAATGCCCATAGGTATTGGATGGCGGGGATCCAAACTCTTTGACCCCCTCATAAGTTAACTACTATTAATACTATAACCCGGCTATTTAGGACTGTATCCCTGCTGACTCAGACTACTTAGCCGAGGGTAACGTCACCGCCAAAAGCGGGGCCTACCACAATTCGCATTAATAACTTAATTCATTATCTTTCAATAATCCGACCCTTTAGGATTGTATCCTTGCTGACTCAAACTACTGGGTTGAGGGTAACGTCGCCTTCAAAAGAGGGGCCTACTACAATAACTAAGATAATCTCTTAAACAAGTGCAAAAGTGCGAAAATAATCAAAGGTTATACTAATACACGTGTCGGATCCAAGTGATTCATCTTGTCTATCTGTTTTTATTTTATTTTTATTTTCAGCATTTAGTTAGTTTTTACTTTTCTTAGTTTAAAACATTTTTCTAACCTTTTTGATTTGATTAGACGTTGAGGATAAACCGGTACTAAAAGCTCTTGTGTCCTTGGACGACCTCGGTATCTTACCAACACTATACTACGTCCACGATGGGTGCACTTGCCCATATGTGTGTTTAGTGTTAGTGAATATCGTGTTTTATAAATTTAAAACTTGGCTAAAAGTGTAAAAAGGGCTTAAATATATATCTAAAAATATAACACACTTCACGCACATCATTAATCCTCACAGTTAGTCGAACAAATCGACGATCCTGGGCAGCTGATGGAAATTCTTAATTGTTGCCTAATTTGGGTTGCGGTATTCAATGCATAAGCAAAATGAACCGTCTTTCTTAATTTTCTTAGAATATAGGGTTAGGCTATATGAATTCTTTATTCTCAAAACTTATTTAATTGGGGTTTGGATTCTTCCAATAATGGCACTAGCCGTCTTGGAGATTTCGTAAAAATGCAACCCTAAATGGGATACAAATCTTAATTCTACCTGCCTCTCAGGAGGTAAACAGGGTAATCAAGATACAATGAGGTTACAGAGATTTTCCAAATCTCAGGCTCCAGTTCATCTGTCATATTCTGTGTCAGATAAGTGACACATTTATGTCACAAGTCCATGAATTCCTTAATCGGGAACATTTACTTTGGCAAATCCATCCTGGATATCTTCCTTGAATACCATTAGTTGACTTTAGTACCATATGACTATTAGAATATCCTTGCGGTTCCATGCATTAAACCTCCATACTGATCAGGCATGGAAGCAATCTATGGAACATATTAAGATACACCAATCCTCATGTGGCGCTTTTATCATACCATCTAGTATTCGCAATCGATAGAGATCAAAGAGATATCAACTATATATGCTGACGCACTTCTTCTAGAGAGAGGATACTTCTAGAATTCCATAATTAGAGATTTCTAACAGAAACAGAAGAAATGGTTCTTATAATTTCGCCTGTAAGTTTTACCTTACACTTAATATCTGGGGTTCTTACGGTAAAATTTCTAAAAGTTTGCTAAGCTTAAAATCTTATGAGAGACTTAGCAGTACCTGAATCCAAACGTAACCCTTAGCCAAAAGAATCACAATAAGGGTTTATCTGGCGTCATTATTAATGTGAACCGCCTCTAATTATTGATCAGGAAGGTTAAACGCCTCCATTCTTAATCCTTTTAAACCTAGCTATAAGATCTTTGACAATTTGTAGGGCAGTTTCGACCTTGACTGGTTATTCCTTAATCTATAAAACGTGAGTAGCTAAGGTGGATCCATAATGGATTCATAGTAAGCAGGCTTTGAAACCTTAATGTGCCCTCTTATTGCTGATGCTAAATCATAATATATATATATATATATATATATATATATATATATATATATATATATATATATATAGTGCATTATGCTTAAATTCTAGGTTAACCGAATAAGAGCACTATTTCAACCAATGAATCAATGTTTGCAACCTACTGCCGATAGTTTATAGCTCTTATGGGGGTCGGAAAAATTCTTATTCCATCTTTTCCACTTCGCAAAGCGGATACCAAGTTTTTCTAATAAGGTCCTTAAAATTTGGACCATCCCATACTGTATAAGGGGACTCCATTAGTGTCCTCACAAATCAAGGGTATTACCACCGAATGATTGGGACGCACACCTTACCGCGTGCTTTCCAGCATAACCACTGTTATACCTAATGGTTTCTACTTCTTTTAACAATTCCTTGCAATCAATGGCCCCTTTTAACTATTGAAGTCTCTTGACTTCCAAGAGACGAAGTACTTTTTTTTTAAGTACATCCTAAAAAGAATGGGCTCCTTGCCACATATGATTTTATTTGGGTCATTCTTCGCATATGGAGTATGAATAAAACTCTTATTTTGAGTAGCGACATGTGTTTTAGAGTAAACAACATTTGGCTTCTTGAACCATTTCATGTGTTTTCTTATAACCTTTCTAACAACTGCGTTAACTTTGGTTTTGGAGATTAACTCCTTTAACATTGAGGTTCACTCTTGATGCACCGTTAACATTTGTCGCATCTCTAGCATTGCGACTGTTGTTTGTCTTATATGAGTTTTCCATACTCGAATCTTTTGGTATTAAATACCAAATGTAACAATTTATTGTGTGCATTTCAACAGCTAGTCATCGTTCTGATGACTTATCATACATTAACCATGGTATTATTAAACCATATAAACATTCCTAAGGAGTGTTATTTGATTGTACATCAATCATATTCAGCCTAAGACACAAAAGGATCATTAATGGCCTTTAGGGTTTTGACCGAGTCCGTTACCCTTTTAACAGGGGATCAAAATGTCCCAGCTGTCTTTGGCATATAGATGATTTTAGATAGCTCGAAGGCTTGCCATAATGGCTTTCTAAAATATGAAACATTAGTCTGTCAGGAAGGACATAAATAATCATATGGCACGGAGGCCTTGTTGCATAGGACGTTATAAGATATGGAAACGAATGCCTGTCATAGAGGACATTAATTTATAATCCGTAATCTTATTAGATTAGGGGTTTTAAGATTTGAATCTAGTTCTTCACCATTGGACAGGGAGTCATAGGCTACCATTGTCATCGTCTTGAAAGGCAATTTATTTTGGCACATAGGCAAATCCTAGGACATCATTAATGGATGTTTACATATATACATATATGTATATATATGATTATCATCATTGAGTATATTAGTCATGATCTTATCGATCTCATAGACTTTAAGGCTTGGGCATTGCCCATCACCTTCGACGATGTACCACAATGGTCATATCTGACAAAGTCTCTAATGGACAATATAATATATAACCCGTGGGTGATATAGATCTTATCGATGATTCAGGATAACACCACGAAGGGTAGTACAATAAACACACTTATATATAGGAAGTACCAGCAGCGTATCCACCATGTGTTTATTGTATTACTCTAATTTCGTTATCTAAATCACCGTCAAGATGCATATAATCATAACCATTGAGTCGGAAAGTACTTCTTGAAATCTCCTTATGAAGATAGGAAGGCCCAAGACTGTACTTCCAATATCCTATAAAATAATATGATCATCGTATCAGATGATATTAGTCAAGATCGCACTGATCATATAGACTGTTAGGGTTGGGTATAACCCACCACTTTGAACAGGGGATCATAAGACCACCACTAGCTTTGTCCTATCTCAAATAGAACAAAATATAGCCCGTAGGCTTTTCATCACTAGGGATGTTAATATTATGGTGACCATACTGATGATACTTGTCAGGATCGCATTGATCATATAGACTGTTAGGGTTTGAGCATAGCTCACCCCCTTGGGCAAAGAATTATAAAAGATTACAATTGCCTTGTCACTATTGGACAATATATTATATCCCGTAGGCAAAATATCACTAAGGGATGTTAAATAACATGATCATCATATTAGATGATATTAGTCATGATCGCATTGATTTTATAGACTATTATGTTTGGACCTAGTCCAATATATTTTTTTTTAGACAGGGAGTCGTAGACCACAACCGTCGTGTTGTCTTATTGGACAACAAGTTTAGCCCGTAGGCACTTCATCACTAACGGATGTTTATAATATGATCATCTTATAGAATGACATAAGCCATGATTCCTAATTGCTAGGCTAGACAAGAGAATTGGAAGAATCCAATATAAGGATGACTGTTGTGATTTTTCGAATCACATTTGTCAAGAGTGCTAACACGTTCTTAGGTGTTAACAAGGATCTGAATCCCTTGAGTAGATTTCACCATCTTGGCCACGTAGGCTAGGTCTCACCTTTAAGATTCTTTTTAAAATGCATACTGACAGGGAAGGAAGGATATTTATTTTATTCAGGATTTTTGTCATAAACCCTAATTTATAAGTTAATAATAGCACAAATGGCCTAGTCGCGTAGACAAGTTAGATTTTTAAGCCATGATTTCAGAGAATCGTGGCATTAAGGTTTGAATCAAAGTTCATTACCTTTTCCTGACAGGGAGCTGTAGGCTACCACTGCCTTTAGTCTTATAGGACATTAACTATAGCCCGTAGGCACTTCCCTTATAAGGGATGTTTATTACGGGATTGCCCCTTAGGGAAATTCATTAATCATGGTAAGCAGAGACCATATTTGATTAATTTATCAATCATTTTTAAGATTTCTATAATAATTTATCCTAATTATAAAACAATAACAGTTTTATTTGTGGCACAAAAGGCCTACTCTCTCACATTTTCAAAATCGCGTTTTATAGCAAAAAGGGCAAAATAGTCATATTTAAGCATAAACCGGTAACATGCATATGAATCGGACAAGTGTTGAACCAAGTTTGTAAAATCTCAGAGAGTTGTACATATATAAAAATCGTCCAAAATAAGCTCTAAGGCAGATCTCAAACATGCATGCACGGATCCTAATCGAGAGTCAAAGAAAAAGTCATTTTATGAGACTTTCGGTTCCGATCCGGGTTTAACTGAAAATTGTCGAGTTGATCATGATGAAACATGTTCTTACATTACTTATAAAGTTATTTTGATGATCAAACAGGTTGCATGTGACCTACATTGCTATTTATGCTAGATTTTGCAAAAACACATTCTGTTGACTTTTTAAGAAAAGCTTTGACTCGACAATCATCATGCTTAGAGTGAGAATCTGAAAATACCCTTTTGAGGGTTTGTTACCTACATAAATACCAACTTGTAGGTACTTTCAATTCGAGAAATGACTGAGCCATTTTCGTTTAATCGAAAAGTCAAACTAAATTTACGACGGATTGACTTTCGGTTGATTAACTAAGCTAGAACGAATTTGAAAGAGTTATGAATACTTACAAGAGTCCTAATAACAAGTAGAAAGCCCTATGAACCCTTGTCGATGACCAGAGAGCTCCAGAATTTCTCTTGTGAATTTTTGAGAATGCAAGTCTTCAATGTTTACAACTACAAGTCCCCTTTTATGGAACTTTGATTTCATTAAGAGCTGCCACAATAGTCTAGGGAGGTTGCAAGATGGTTACAAGTGCCCCTAAATGCATGTAAGGTGATTGGTGAGGCTTTGGAGTGGGTAACAGCTGGTTACAACTCGGAATCAGGCCCTTAACTGCAATAATCCGTTTTCTGTCGCTGGGCAGGCCTCGCGTCACGCCTAGGGCCCTAGGTGTGACACCTAGCCACATCTGATCCTCAAATCTCTTTTAATGTTGAAGTTTTGGTCCTTGGTCCTTTATTACGTGGTTTTGGCTATCAATCTTGCTCATTAGACCCTCAAACTTGATTTTTATGGACCTTGGGACATTTACAAACATGGTAAAGTCCTCGGTTAACTTTGCGCTCACCCGAAAAGTCATGAAATTCGACGTTGACGCATTTAGCCCTTCGTGCACGGTTTTGATCATAACTTTCTCATACGATCACGAAACTTCATGCAATTTTTACCACATATTCTAGTGAGTATATTTTAGCATTACAAAGCTTCGGGTTTGCCAAAAGATCACTCAGAGGTATAAATTCAACATGTTGACACGTTTAGCCCCTGAAGTTTGCAATTTCTCACTTTCTTTTATTTTCCGCTTTGTATGATCCATGATTTAACCGTTTGAGACTATAAACATTATGTAGGGTTATTTTAGAGCCTATCTTTCCATTGTTGACACTTTGGACCCTTATAATTCCATAGTTTCACTGTTTGTCAACTTTAGTCCCTCTAAAGTATGTTTTCACATATTCAAAGCCTATGCCACGTGTCAATGCATTATTGGACGTAAATTTCCGAGGTGTTACATTTCCTGACCGTGATCGCGTCACGTTGTGTTTTAGGTTTATTTCCCAATCATCTCATACTATATATGTTTGATAAAACGTTGTTTTTGACTAAAACGGAATTTCAGTTTAATGTTTTATCTTTAAGTTATATCAAGCAATTTTGACGACTTGGCATTTACTCTTTTACAGTCTTTGTTTTACGCGAAGATTCTCACTGGTTCCCTCGCTTTGTTTAAGTAATTCGTAGGTTCTCTCACGTGGCCTCGTAGGCTATTTCCTTAGGTCTTCACCCTCTTTTAATGGGAACCCTAAGGTTTATTCCCCTTTCTTGTCGTGACCCGAGGGTCATTCTGATCCCATAGACCTAAACACTAATCGCATTCCCGTAGGTTACAATGATCCCACAGATTCATCTTTTATTTGTAACTACATTCAAATGCATATATCTATATATGCATATATAGCTTCAAAACATGTCTTGTTATGTTTGGAATCGTATATTTCCGCTTTTGAACTTTAGTTGACCTTGACCGTAGTCCAAGGCTTTATTTGTTTATTTTCGGACGAAATTTTCCGACTTTATGACTTCTCATATCATTTATGCGTAGGTTCATCTTATGCTCACCATCCTCCAGTTTTCATATATCCGTACTCGATTATGTCCCATTACCGGGCTCATTATTCTTTTGCTTTTAACGGTACCAGTATCCCGTTTGTATTTATTCATGCCGTCCGGCGTGATATTGTAATCGACCCGTTCAACTTTAAAATAGTTGAACATAATTTATTCACAATTTTTATTTACACTATTTTGTCATCTTTTAGTTATGACCCAAAACCCGAGTCCTTTAACTTTCTATCCGAGTTTCCGTTTCTCGGTCTGTGCATGCGTTCAATTCTTACCCATCAACCGGGTGTTTTACCGAAGTCGTTATTATTACGACCCTCCCGGTATGCATTAAGACCTCGCTTCATTTCTATTTTCCGACTTTGTCCTCGAGTTTGACGTTTTACAAAAACGACTCGTTTAAAGGCATATTTTCATTTTTTCCGGGTTCGAGTGTAAGTACACTCCCTCCCAATGCATATCTTGATTATTCTACATGTTTATATTCTTCGGGTTCGAGTGTAAGTACACCCCCTCCCAATACATGCCTACATCATTTTACATGTTTGCATTTTCTGGGTTCGAGTGTAAGTACACCCCTCCCAATACATGCCTACATCATTTTACATGTTTGCATTTTCTGGGTTCGAGTGTAAGTACACCCCCTCCCAATACATGTCTAAATCATTTTACATGCTTCTTTGTCCCTTCACTCGGGCTCATTATCCTGTTGTAATACGCTTCCGTCACTCGGTTGTGCGTTTACATTATTATCAAATATTTTGCTTATCTGATTCATTTGGGTACTTTTTAGTTAGTCCCATTCACTCCGCCCTTACTACATCGGATGTAAATGTGTCCACTATAAGAAACTCGTGGTATCATATGCCACTACTTACTTGGCCAGAGTAAGTGATTTAACACATGACATACACGACCTTTTATAGTTTTCACATCACGCCCTATGTAAGTAACGCCCCTATTCAGTTTTCTTGGAAATTACATCCTGGATATGTATTTCTGTTCAGGTTTTCCAGTTTCTAATTTACCTATGCAACGATCATTCTCTACATGTTTGTTGCATATTGCTAATTGTGCGATTATATTTAAAAACACGCACCTGGTAATGCTTGCCCCGACGGGCGTTTCTTGCCATTAACCTTGTTCGCGGTCGTTACGCGATTTAGTCCTTAGTGAGCATGCTCCTATCGTCATACTTCGGACCGTTCCTCTATCATATCCTTAATTTGTTCAGCTCTTGTCATCTTTAAATGCAAGTGTCCTTCAATCAAGATATTCACAAAAGTTAGTAATATCAACTTCAATAATCACCTGTATTATAATACAAGGCTTTTTCTACTATACGCGTCAACGCGCGTATTTTTGTCAACTATATCCATCATTTAATTGGGGTAACGTGTATTACACGGTAACCCTATGTGTTGTCTACAACACTTTAATGCGCTAGACCATTAGCATACATGCACTTACCGGATTTGCGATCAAGCCTCGAACCGAACACTATTCTTTGTCAAGATCATAAGGTTTAAGTCCAAGCATGGTTCCTCCCCACCATACTCGAATCTCTTAAACCAAGGCTCTGATACCAACTTGTAACACCCTAGTTACTAATTAACGATTTTGCATGTAATTACCAACAAATAAATGTGTACTTAAGGCTACACATGCTATAGAAATACGGGTTTATTAAAACTTTTACAAATCATAAGTTATTCTACATAACGTGATCGAATTCGTTGTTTAAAATTTACAACGTGGCAAAATGCGGAAGCGTGTATCTTTATCGTGTTCGGTTCTTCACTGAGCTTGATCATCTTCCGGCATCCAAAAGTACCTACATGTCATAAACATGAAATGCTTTAGTTATACGGGGTTTAAAACGTGTCTAAACAAATCCGGGAATTTAAAATAAATAAAATATATTTTGTTACTGGGTCCACCGTAACTTACGGTGGCACCGTAAGTTACGGTAGCCCCTGAAAGTCTGTCCTTCCACCGTAACTCAGTATGTAACCATCGTAAACATATCAGCTCCACCGTAACTTACGGTGGCACCGTAAGTTACGGTGGTCCCTGCATCCAGCTTTTCCATTTTGCCGTTTAACGACACGAAAACTTTCGTATCTTTCAAACCGCTTGTCCGTTTAACCTACCGTTTCTTCCTACGTGATTGTAATTTGATTCTCCACCTTATGGAGTTAAAATCTAACCTCCGGTTTTACAAAATTTTAGACTTTTAAGTCTTCGGCTATTTCCCTTTTTACCAACTTTCGACCCGTTCTATTTTTATCGAACAAACGAGTTTGTTTGACCTTTATTTCCCATAAACCTATCAAGTTCAAAAATGTTTAACATAATAGGTTTCAAATTACAGGTTTATATACCTCCTTAAACCCATTTTCACCCATATGCTCATTTTGACCCGTTAAGGGTATTTATGCATATTTTAAGCACCAATCTCTTTCATTCGCTTCCAAATACATATGCCCACATTTCTTATCAAATGACCTCCCACCACAACTATATTTGTGGTGGATTCAATGTAGTGATTTATATATTCCAAATTACACACTTCAAATCATTATTTTACGGCAAAGACTCTTTATAGAGACTTTTGACCTTTATTACGTGGTTTTGGCTATCAATCTTGCTCATTAGACCCTCAAACTTGATTTTTATGGACCTTGGGACATTTACAAACATGGTAAAGTCCTCGGTTAACTTTGCGCTCACCCGAAAAGTCATGAAATTCGACGTTGACGCATTTAGCCCTTCGTGCACGGTTTTGATCATAACTTTCTCATACGATCACGAAACTTCATGCAATTTTTACCACATATTCTAGTGAGTATATTTTAGCATTACAAAGCTTCGGGTTTGCCAAAAGATCACTCAGAGGTATAAATTCAACATGTTGACACGTTTAGCCCCTGAAGTTTGCAATTTCTCACTTTCTTTTATTTTCCGCTTTGTATGATCCATGATTTAACCGTTTGAGACTATAAACATTATGTAGGGTTATTTTAGAGCCTATCTTTCCATTGTTGACACTTTGGACCCTTATAATTCCATAGTTTCACTGTTTGTCAACTTTAGTCCCTCTAAAGTATGTTTTCACATATTCAAAGCCTATGCCACGTGTCAATGCATTATTGGACGTAAATTTCCGAGGTGTTACATTTCCTGACCGTGATCGCGTCACGTTGTGTTTTAGGTTTATTTCCCAATCATCTCATACTATATATGTTTGATAAAACGTTGTTTTTGACTAAAACGGAATTTCAGTTTAATGTTTTATCTTTAAGTTATATCAAGCAATTTTGACGACTTGGCATTTACTCTTTTACAGTCTTTGTTTTACGCGAAGATTCTCACTGGTTCCCTCGCTTTGTTTAAGTAATTCGTAGGTTCTCTCACGTGGCCTCGTAGGCTATTTCCTTAGGTCTTCACCCTCTTTTAATGGGAACCCTAAGGTTTATTCCCCTTTCTTGTCGTGACCCGAGGGTCATTCTGATCCCATAGACCTAAACACTAATCGCATTCCCGTAGGTTACAATGATCCCACAGATTCATCTTTTATTTGTAACTACATTCAAATGCATATATCTATATATGCATATATAGCTTCAAAACATGTCTTGTTATGTTTGGAATCGTATATTTCCGCTTTTGAACTTTAGTTGACCTTGACCGTAGTCCAAGGCTTTATTTGTTTATTTTCGGACGAAATTTTCCGACTTTATGACTTCTCATATCATTTATGCGTAGGTTCATCTTATGCTCACCATCCTCCAGTTTTCATATATCCGTACTCGATTATGTCCCATTACCGGGCTCATTATTCTTTTGCTTTTAACGGTACCAGTATCCCGTTTGTATTTATTCATGCCGTCCGGCGTGATATTGTAATCGACCCGTTCAACTTTAAAATAGTTGAACATAATTTATTCACAATTTTTATTTACACTATTTTGTCATCTTTTAGTTATGACCCAAAACCCGAGTCCTTTAACTTTCTATCCGAGTTTCCGTTTCTCGGTCTGTGCATGCGTTCAATTCTTACCCATCAACCGGGTGTTTTACCGAAGTCGTTATTATTACGACCCTCCCGGTATGCATTAAGACCTCGCTTCATTTCTATTTTCCGACTTTGTCCTCGAGTTTGACGTTTTACAAAAACGACTCGTTTAAAGGCATATTTTCATTTTTTCCGGGTTCGAGTGTAAGTACACTCCCTCCCAATGCATATCTTGATTATTCTACATGTTTATATTCTTCGGGTTCGAGTGTAAGTACACCCCCTCCCAATACATGCCTACATCATTTTACATGTTTGCATTTTCTGGGTTCGAGTGTAAGTACACCCCCTCCCAATACATGCCTACATCATTTTACATGTTTGCATTTTCTGGGTTCGAGTGTAAGTACACCCCCTCCCAATACATGTCTAAATCATTTTACATGCTTCTTTGTCCCTTCACTCGGGCTCATTATCCTGTTGTAATACGCTTCCGTCACTCGGTTGTGCGTTTACATTATTATCAAATATTTTGCTTATCTGATTCATTTGGGTACTTTTTAGTTAGTCCCATTCACTCCGCCCTTACTACATCGGATGTAAATGTGTCCACTATAAGAAACTCGTGGTATCATATGCCACTACTTACTTGGCCAGAGTAAGTGATTTAACACATGACATACACGACCTTTTTATAGTTTTCACATCACGCCCTATGTAAGTAACGCCCCTATTCAGTTTTCTTGGAAATTACATCCTGGATATGTATTTCTGTTCAGGTTTTCCAGTTTCTAATTTACCTATGCAACGATCATTCTCTACATGTTTGTTGCATATTGCTAATTGTGCGATTATATTTAAAAACACGCACCTGGTAATGCTTGCCCCGACGGGCGTTTCTTGCCATTAACCTTGTTCGCGGTCGTTACGCGATTTAGTCCTTAGTGAGCATGCTCCTATCGTCATACTTCGGACCGTTCCTCTATCATATCCTTAATTTGTTCAGCTCTTGTCATCTTTAAATGCAAGTGTCCTTCAATCAAGATATTCACAAAAGTTAGTAATATCAACTTCAATAATCACCTGTATTATAATACAAGGCTTTTTCTACTATACGCGTCAACGCGCGTATTTTTGTCAACTATATCCATCATTTAATTGGGGTAACGTGTATTACACGGTAACCCTATGTGTTGTCTACAACACTTTAATGCGCTAGACCATTAGCATACATGCACTTACCGGATTTGCGATCAAGCCTCGAACCGAACACTATTCTTTGTCAAGATCATAAGGTTTAAGTCCAAGCATGGTTCCTCCCCACCATACTCGAATCTCTTAAACCAAGGCTCTGATACCAACTTGTAACACCCTAGTTACTAATTAACGATTTTGCATGTAATTACCAACAAATAAATGTGTACTTAAGGCTACACATGCTATAGAAATACGGGTTTATTAAAACTTTTACAAATCATAAGTTATTCTACATAACGTGATCGAATTCGTTGTTTAAAATTTACAACGTGGCAAAATGCGGAAGCGTGTATCTTTATCGTGTTCGGTTCTTCACTGAGCTTGATCATCTTCCGGCATCCAAAAGTACCTACATGTCATAAACATGAAATGCTTTAGTTATACGGGGTTTAAAACGTGTCTAAACAAATCCGGGAATTTAAAATAAATAAAATATATTTTGTTACTGGGTCCACCGTAACTTACGGTGGCACCGTAAGTTACGGTAGCCCCTGAAAGTCTGTCCTTCCACCGTAACTCAGTATGTAACCATCGTAAACATATCAGCTCCACCGTAACTTACGGTGGCACCGTAAGTTACGGTGGTCCCTGCATCCAGCTTTTCCATTTTGCCGTTTAACGACACGAAAACTTTCGTATCTTTCAAACCGCTTGTCCGTTTAACCTACCGTTTCTTCCTACGTGATTGTAATTTGATTCTCCACCTTATGGAGTTAAAATCTAACCTCCGGTTTTACAAAATTTTAGACTTTTAAGTCTTCGGCTATTTCCCTTTTTACCAACTTTCGACCCGTTCTATTTTTATCGAACAAACGAGTTTGTTTGACCTTTATTTCCCATAAACCTATCAAGTTCAAAAATGTTTAACATAATAGGTTTCAAATTACAGGTTTATATACCTCCTTAAACCCATTTTCACCCATATGCTCATTTTGACCCGTTAAGGGTATTTATGCATATTTTAAGCACCAATCTCTTTCATTCGCTTCCAAATACATATGCCCACATTTCTTATCAAATGACCTCCCACCACAACTATATTTGTGGTGGATTCAATGTAGTGATTTATATATTCCAAATTACACACTTCAAATCATTATTTTACGGCAAAGACTCTTTATAGAGACTTTTGACCAATATTTTACGTCTTTTGCTTTTCATACTTATTCAAAGTATTTATTTCATCCTATCGCTTATTTCCAAACAACCTTTATGGTTTGTTTGCTCAATTTCACTTACAAGGGCGTTTTAGTCAATTTTAGTCCTTCATTTACGACGAAGGACTATTAGTACATGTTTGATTCCAATTTACGACCTTTTAACTATATTCTTGTTAAGAAATCGATATGTTTCTAAAATACCTTAATCATAACTCAATTTATTCGGTTTACCTAAGAGGTAACCAAATATCTATATTTTAACCTTGTCTAATTCTTGTAGAACTCCAAATTGTACATGATGAGTTGTATCATTATACATACCTGGCTCGGGTCAATATATTGACCCGTTTTAATACCTTTCCTTAGTGGCCGTTAAATGATAGCGATGTAAGTATCCATGTGCTATTTATTTCCTAAAATCATACAACTTGACAACCCATTAGTCAATATTGTCAAAGGGTGATAATTTCACCCTTTTGACTCGTTTGGTCTAAATGACCAATTACCATCGCCAATTTGTCAAATATTGTCAATTTACCAATTTGCCCTTATCGGTTATTATAATTTACCTTATTTGATAACCATTAAAAGTACATGTTTCATTCGTCATAAAATGATCGAATAACCAATTTTAACTCATTTCTAACCATCACTATGGTTTCTTATCATATTTGATTATTTTGTTCCGTACGACTACACGCCGGAACACCATATCTCAATTAGATATTTGTCCTTTACGTACTCTAAAAATATATATATATATATATATATATATATATATATATATATATATATATATATATATGACTAGTGTAAGATATACTTACTTTGCATCCGAATTATGCTTTTCCTTCGTTCTTGATTCGTTTGACCCGCTTCCTTCCCCAAGCTTTCACCTAGCTTGCCATGCGTCAAACTATCATTGTAATTCGTAAGACGGTTGGGTTAGTCATAATCATTTACGACTATTCCATCCTATGCTTCTTATATCGAGTTTTATCCTTTGATCATATACTTGGTCGGTTTGACTTTTTAAAGTCAATCGACTTATCAACTTATTCATTGCACATTTGGTTTATTGAATTTCACTTAGGCATTTCATCCGAATGCTTAACGAAATCAAATTTTTACACACTAACTACTAGGTAACATGATTTCAAGCATCTATATCACGATCTTAACATCAATTCTTTTATATCATATAAAAACCCATCTCAAGTCATGTATGTTCAACACTCAAACTTGCAAATTGTTCAAGTATCTTGTTTCTACTAGCAACTATGATGATTTTTAAACATGTGTAAACCATCATCTTCACTACATAATCAAAACCCACTTAGCACATAATAGGTTAATTATCAAATCCCTAGTTTTAACACTAATTCTCCAAGTTTTTAACTAGGGTTTGTTTCTAAACAAAGATTTCAACACAATAGCACTCATAGATACAATATTCATTCCAGAATTTCGATTATAATTGTTCATCATAATCTCAAAGTATCACCAAATCTTAAAATTCGACATACCTTGTGATCCCCACGACTAGGTGATCATTTATATGTGTTCATGCATCGATTTGGGTCTTGATTTGAGCTTCAATTTGTTGATTTGTTGGAGTTAGGGTTTTGGCTCTCCTTGGAGCCTTCTCCTGGTCGTTCACGAACACACTAGGTGTGTGTGTGTTTTGTTTTTGATTTTAGTAAATAATCTTTCAGATTATTCCACCTTTGGCCCCTCAAGTTTTGTTAACTAGTAAGTAGGCTACAACCTACTTATTTTCAACAATACTTTGTTTTGTTAACTAGGTTAAACTTTGCTAGTTTAACTTAGTGAGTTCGGGGTAGTCGTAGCCCGTTATATTTTAAGTCCCGTTAGCTCGGGCCTTCTCTATATACTTTGTTTTCCTCAATGTATTTATCCTCTTTTAATTCATATCAAATTTATTCATTTAAGTCCTAATATTAACCGGGTTAATTTTTACCACTAACGGTATTTTACCCGTCGTCACTAGTAACGTGGTTTAATTACCAAATCCATTTTTTTGGGGTGTTACAGATGACCAAAGGTGGATGGGTCCTTGGTTTTAGGACGAAGCCCTTGGTCATCGATTAGTATAACTTGTTTTGAACGTGATAACGGTTGTAGGTGGTCAGGTCCTGTTTTGAAATATATCCTGCAACCGTTACACAGATATGATAAAAACTAATCGTGCTTTTGGCGGATGGGCCTCGGTTTGAGGTGAAACCAAAAGCACAACTTTTGACTGGTTAATAATATAACTATCTTTTGACTTATTTTTTGTTACCTTGCATTACTTAGCGTAACTCTTAGTTTTGCAAAAAATTCCATATTGTTATCTTATAATATATCCTGATTAGTATCCTCAGCAATATACTGTAAACTTTTTATTAGATTGAACTTACAAACATCACTTCAGCTTCGTAGAAAGTTTTTGATTAATAACCACTTTTAAATGATCAAAATCCCAAACTATTACTAGTTTCAAACATCCTAATCAAATATTCTGAAAAATACTTTGAGAATATATCAGGATATTTGTCCTTTTTATAAAACATAATGTCACTAAAAACTTAAACGATGTTTACAAAGGAAAGATCATACCAGAGATAGGATATAAACCTATTACCAAACTTCCATCCCTTTGCCATTCTTCCTATAAAGATGTCCCCTGTGCAAGGTACTTAGTGCGTTAGTTCCAAATCCTATCTTTTTATCTTTTGCACCACCACCTTAATGGGAATGTCCCCTGTGTACAATGCCTTCAAATACATTGTTTAGGCAATTTTTTATGTCCAAGGGCAAAACCCAAAGGTGTACTGGAGATAAATCCCTTATATCCTGGGGAAAATCCCAAATTTTCATGCGCTACAGATGGGAGTGTATAAACTCCAAGACTTAGAAAGGTGAAAACCTTTAAACCTTAGAGAGTATGAAAATACCCTTTCGTGAGAGAGGGTGATCAATCCTCATATACCTTTAGGATTCAAGATATAGCCAACAGTGACGAAATTGTCAGCCACTTTTACATGGACTGGTCCCGCCACCTTGAACTATCCCTGAATAACTTGCGCTCCAGGCGGGGTGTTTAAACCCAATTCGGAAGAAAGGTGAATACCTTTAAACCTGTGAAGGGATCAGTATCCCTTAAACGTGAGAGAGGGGGCCAATCCTCTAATCTTTCGAGTTATCCTGAGCACATATCCTGGAGCTACATCCTGAAACATATCTTGCAAAACAATTGTAAACTAAGATGGGTGTTAGCTTGGCTAACACCCCTCTGATGCTTAAGTCAGTATTGGGTAACAAAGAATAAATTAAACCAAACATATTAAAAAAGGTAGAATTCATACCATCCTGAGTTAGAAATTAAATTCTAAACTCACTTGAAATAGAGCTTGAGGTGTATAGCATTCCAGGACCTTGGTAGCATATCCCCCTCCATATTCTTGAGTCTGTATGCTCCTTTTCCTGCTTCTGATTCAACCTCGTATGGTCCTTCCCATTTTGGGGCTAGCTTGCCATCGGCAGGATTAGTAGTATTCTGAAAAGCCTTTCTTAGCACCCAATCTCCAACCTTAAACCTTCTGGTCCTAATGTTCTTGTTATATGCCCTGGATATTCTCTGTTGATATGCTGCCATCCTTAGCCTTGCCGCATCTCTTTTTTCATCTATAGTGTCTAAATCTTGACACAAGGCTTCAGGATTCTGCTCAGGATCACTTAGGGTAGATCTTACAGTGGGCATTGTCATTTCTGTCGGGATTACTGCCTCTGCTCCAAATACTAAGGAAAATGGAGTTTGCCCAGTAGCATTCTTCATAGTTGTCCTGTCAGCCCATAGGACAAATGGTAATTCTTCTGCCCATCTTCCCTTCTTAGCCCCAAGTCTCTTTTTCAAATTGTTGACAATTATCTTGTTTGAGGATTCTGCCTGCCCATTCGCTTGAGGGTGTACTGGAGTGGACGTTATCATTTTGATCCCCCAACTCTTGCAGAAATCAGTGGTCCTCTTGCTTATAAACTGGGACCCATTATCACAGATGATTTCAGCTGGTACCCCAAACCTGGTCAGGATATTCCTTTTTATGAAGGATACTACTTCTTGGTCTCTAACTTGGACAAACGCTTCAGCTTCAACCCATTTAGAGAAATAATCCGTCATAGCTAGCATAAAGACTTTTCCTCCCGGGGCCTTTGGTAATTTTCCTACTATATCCATCCCCCATTTCATAAATGGCCAAGGGGAAACAATAGGATATAACGGTTCAGCAGGCTGATGCAATATGTTACTATGTCTTTGACATGCATCACATCTTCGAGCATACTCTGCGGCATCTTTTCTCATTGTTGGCCAATAATATCCTGTCCTTAATACTTTCGAAAATAATGACCTGCCCCCAGTATGGTTACCACAATCCCCTTCATGTATATCCCGAAGTACTTCTTTGGCTTCAGTATCCTCCAAGCATCTCAAGTATGGTCCTGCAAGAGATTTCTTATATAAAATATTATTTATAATAGTGAATCGTGATACCTTCATCCTAAATGCCTTAGGATTTTCATCTTCGGGGATATGTCCTTCCTTGAGATATCTCATAATTAGAGTTGTCCAGGATTTAGGATCCTCTTCAGGATACACCACTCCGGGATTTTGAATACTTGCTACTTCCTTATGCTGAGGATCCGTTGCAGGATACAGGATATGTAATATCGGTATCGGGGTCCCTTCTGGTATGCTGATTGATGATCCCAAGTTTGCCAATGCGTCTGCTTCGGCGTTATCCTCTCTTGGTACCTGTTCAAGTGTAAAAATATCGAAATATCCTGCTAATTTTTTAAGAATACCGAGGTATTCATTTAGTTTCTCACCCTTGACTGCATAGGATCCATTAAAATGATTAGTAATTAACAAGGAATCAACATATACTTGCAAATTCTTGATATTCATATTCTTAGCCAATTCTAATCCTGCAATTAAAGCTTCATATTCTGCCTCATTGTTAGTAGCAGGGAATTCACATCTAACAGCCTGGGGTATTATGTCCCCCTGTGGCGATTTTAGTAGTATACCTAAACCTACACCCCTTACATTGGATGCACCATCAGTATATAATGTCCAGGATTCTAAGTTCTCTCCTAGTTGTTGCACTTCTAGGTCTACTTCATTTTGAATATCACTACTGAAATCAGCCACAAAGTCTGCTAGAGCCTGAGACTTTATTGCATTTCTAGGTTCATATATTAAATCATAGGCACTTAATTTTACCGACCACTTAGCCATTCTACCCGACATCTCTGGTTTCCTAAGCACATTCTTAACAGGATAATTAGTTTTAACATGAATCCTATGTGTTTCAAAATAATGTCTAAGCTTTGTTGATGCCATTACTAGAGCCAATATTAGCTTTTCTAGGTGCGAATATCTAGTTTCAGCATTTAACAAACTTTTGCTAACATAATAAACAGGATACTGCTGACCTTCATGATCCTTTACGAGTACTGCACTTACTGCATTCCCTGATACTGCAAGATACAGGGATAATGGTTCACCATCTTCAGGCTTCATCAATAAAGGCGCGGTTGAGAGATACTGCTTCAAATCCTGTAGGGCTGCTTCATGCTTCTCGCCCCATTCAAATTTCTTATTCTTTTTCAAAATATCATAGAATTCTTTACACTTTTCCGAGGATCTTGAAAACCTATTCAAGGCTGCCACTCGTCCTGTTAGCCGCTGAACATCCTTCATATGCGAGGGTGACTTTATATTCAAGATAGCTTTAATCTGCTCCGGGCTCGCCTCTATCCCTCTTTTTGTCACCATGTATCCAAGAAACTTTCCTGCCCCCACTCCGAAATGGCATTTAGCAGGATTCAGCTTCATGTTGTATTGATCCAGGATATCAAACGCTCCCTTGATATCCTGGAGGTGATCCTCGGCCTTTTTAGATTTCACCACCATATCATCGATATACACTTCCATGGTGTCCCCTAGTTTGTCTTTGAACATCATGTTCACCAATCTCTGGTACGTGGCACCTGCATTTTTTAAACCAAAGGGCATAGCAGTATAACAGTAAATACCTGTTGGTGTCATGAAAGCAGTATCCTCCTGGTCTGAAGGTTCCATTTGAATCTGCTGGAATCCTGAGGATGCATCCATGAAGGTTAACATTTCATGGCCGGCAGTGGCATCCACCATCGAGTCTATATGAGGCAGAGGGAATGGGTCTTTTGGACAAGCTTTGTTCAGGTCTGTGTAGTCTACACAAGCTCTCCACTTCCCATTCTTCTTTTGAACCACTACCACATTCGCTAGCCATCTAGGGAATTTGACTTCTCTAATCATTCTAGACTTCAATAATCTTTCAACTTCCTCTTGGATAATTGCATTCCGTTCAGGGGCGAATTTCCTTCTCTTTTGTTGTATAGGCTTGTATGACCTGTCAATTCCAAGCTTGTGAGTAATAATGTCTTTTGATATACCTGTCATATTCTCATGCTTCCATGCGAACGTAGACATCCTGCGTTTCAGAAAGTTAGTTAATTGTTCTTCAATATCCTGAGGGATATTGGTTCCTACGAGCACCGAGATATCAGGATTATCCTGGTCCAGGATAACTTTTTTCACATCCTGCTCCGAAGTCTCCACGATATCCTGGGCCCGCATCTTTAATTGCTATGCTGGATTTGGTTTGGCCGAGGATTTCATTGAGGATGAGTAACATTCTTTTGCTTCTTGCTGATCACTATCGATTTTGACAACTCCCCAAGGGGTAGGGATCTTAATGCATTGGTGGTATGTTGATGGAACGGCCTTCATATCATGAATCCACGGTCTTCCGAGGATGATGTTATAGCAGGATAGAGAATCCATCACACAGAAACGTTGCATCTTGTTGACTCCTTCGACATATACGGGCAGCTTTATCTCTCCCACTGTGTTCCTAGCTTCTCCACTGAAACCAACGAGCATAGTAGATTTCGAAGTGATATCCATCGGAGACACATTCATTCTCTTCAGAGTCTCCAGTTGGATTATGTTGACGGAACTGCCATTGTCAACCAGTATCCTGCGTACAAAATGGTTAGCCACATATAACGTTATTACCAGAGCATCATGGTGAGGATCCTGGACAGTATCCCTGTCATCAGCGTCAAACGTGATCATTCTGTCGGTTGTGAGGGTAGTCATCTTGACAGGTTTGTCTCCCCTCTCAGCCTTAGCTTCTTTTGCATGTCTCTTCGCTGCCGAATACGAAGTCCCACAAATATCTGATCCTCCCGAAATAAAGTTGATTATCTTGGCATCCGGGGGAGGTGAGGCTGCTCGTTCAGGATCCTTTTCAGTATCCTGTCCCTTATTCATTTTTCTTCCCAAGAGATCTTTTAGATATCCTTTGCTCAGAAGATAACTTATTTCCTTCCTCAAAGCAATGCAATCCTCCGTAATATGTCCGAAATCCTCATGGAAGGCACACCATTTGGATTTATCCTTCCAATCAGCTTTTTGTTGATTCTTCCAAGGCCACCTGGCTTTATCTCCCAGACCCTGCATAGCATACATCAGTTCAAGTATATTAACAGAAAAACAATATTCAGATAATTCAGGATATTCTTCAGGATCCTCGTCTTCAACAGCATTCACTCTCTTGTTATCATTTCCGCCATATGGCTTGGAGCGATATGGCTTATATGAGGATTCTGATTTCCTGTTAGTCGATTCGTATGTTGAGGATGCATTCATCCTTTCTTGCATTTTCTTGTCATCCTCCAATCGAATATATCTCAGAGCCCTGTTACGAGCCTCGTCAAGATTCCTGCAGGGATTCATTACAAGATCCTGATAAAACTATGAGTCCTTTTGCAACCCCATCTTAAAGGCTTGCACAGCCGTTGCAACATCAAGATGTGGGATATCCAAGGATTCTCGACTGAATTTGTTCACATAATCCCTCAAGGATTCCTGAGGTCCTTGAGTTATCCTGTAAAGATCACTGGTTAGTTTTTCAAAACTCCGACTGCAAGAAAATTGCCTATTAAATAAATTGACTAAGTGAGCAAATGATGTAATCGAATGCGGAGGAACATTTAACAGCCATTTTAAGGCTGATCCTATCAGAGTAGAACCGAAACCCTTGCACAGGCAAGCTTCCTTGAGATCTGGAGGGATAGGGTTGATCTCCATCCTTTCCCTATTGTAACACCTCGAATTTTTGTGTCCAATGATGTGTTAACACGTGTCATTTGATTACACGTGGCATTGATATTAAATAAAGGACTAATTTTGACAAACCTTGAATGTATGTAAATTCGAGGGTTATAGATGTCAAACAAGGGTAAATATACTGTATGGTAACCCTAGATGGTGCTTGTACCTTCAAACGAATAAATCATGGATCGTACGGAAGCGAAACGCGGAAGAAAGTGAGAGATTACAAGCTACAGGGGTTAACTGTGTCAACATGTTTAATTATACCTCTGAGTGACCCTTTAACGTTCCCAAGGCTTTGTAACAGTATAATACGCTCACTAGAATGCAATATATAAATTTCGCGAAGTTCCGTTTTAAAACGAGAAAGTTATGATCGAATTCGTATGAGAAGGGTTAAAAACGTCAACAATGAAAGTTAAGGCTTTCAGAATAATTAAATAAACTAACCAGAGACTTAACTAAGCGGGTAAATAACACGAGGTCCTTAGTTGTAATTAACCGAGGGCCAAACCGCAAAGTTACCCCTTCAAACCCGAAAGGTCAGGTTAATAATTACGAAAGATTTCGTTATTAATTACCAGATTCTCGTCATCATTACAAAAGATTTTAAAAACTTGAAATTCTAACCTCTCGCGACCCGCATTAAGTTTCGGGTTAAGTGAAAGCGGGCCGCGAGCCTTCTAATTGTACGCGCCTGAATTTAAACTTCAGGCGGCCCGCGTTAAAACATGCATGGATCCTCCATGCGGGCCGCATGAGACGCCCAGATGCAGAAAGTTTGTAATTGCATGCCTTTTGAGCTTGTGAACGATCAAACATCAATAAATGAGGCATGGGCACCCTATACTCGACCCATAGCTCTATGGGACACCTGCCCATCATCCATGATCAGTATAGACCAATGTGGAATGATCTTGGAGCTCATTTTTCACTATAAATAACCATGTTGTGTTCATAACAATCACACAACTCAAAACACACTTCACTGATCATTCTAAGAGCTTTCAAGCATTCTTCTCTGCTCCCTAAGCAAGACACAACTTCTGTAAGTCATTCACATCCATTGTGGTCTTGTATTTCCATAGATTTAGCTTATAAACCCAACCGTCGTAACTAACGGTTGTCATAGCGATAATTCACAAATGGTGCAGTGAATTGTCGGATCAAAAGTAGTTATGAGTTGGTATTTATGTGGGTGATAAACCCCTAAAAGGATTCCCTCTGATGACCACTCTAACTATGTCAAATGTCGAGTCAAACGTACACTTAAAAAGTCAACAGAAAGCTATTTTGTCGTTTTATACATAATCTGTAATATATATGCTATGAAATCTGTTTTGACACTCATAAAACATGATATTAAGTATATAAACTTGTTTACGCTCATTTGAATCGACCATTTGCTATATTGACCCGGTTCGGAGCCGAATGTCGCAAAAGTTTGACTTTTGCTTTGACTTCAGTTCTGACCCGTTTTAGTAAGGTATAGATATGCCTTAGGACTCTCTTAGGACCAGGTTTCATGATGGTATAACCCTCTGTGACCGGTTCATGATTTGTCCGAGTCTTTTACGCATTTCCGTTAATCGCCTAAAAGTTGACCGTAACGGCCTTTTAAAAATAAAACGAGTATTTCGGACACGTGAACGGACCATAACCTTGCTTATTAAATTATAAGCATGTCCTTAAAGTTTCACGTCAATCCGAGGTCTAGAATGAGAGTTATGCTAAATAGCGCATTTATAAGAAACTTTTGTAATAAACGGCGCAATTAGCATAACCCCTATCTAAACCAAGTTTCCGTCACCAAAACTTTTACCCACTGTTATAAAATAATATTTTTGGAATTTTAAAGATTTTTAACAATTTTTACCTTGCTCATAACCTGCGGTTATGGCTACGGTTCGGTAAATACCGAATATGCCCTTTTCGGCCAAAACTTGAGTTCTACAAGGTCTTTTGACCCGATTCCAGTTACTACTGATTTTAGATAATAAATAAGGTACTTTAGACTTTATAAACTGTTCGGGAAACTCAGATTTCCTGTAGAACTCGAAAAGCTCTTTAAAAGTCTTTAAAATGACCGGAAAACCCCTACGGGGCGTAATGTTAACTTAAACTCGTTACGGGCATCACGGTAGGTATCCTACTGATACCACAACCTCTTTAAGGCATATTGACTTAGGAAATAAGCGTAAGACTCTCATGGTTAACCGTTTCGCCTATTGCGCGCACGGTTCGGCTTATGAAACTAGTTTTCGTAAATTAGCCGATACGGGTCAAACTATATTATTTTGACCCCAAAATACAGAGTGTGAACATTGAACCCATATAAAACAAGTCTCTGAACTTGTTTGGGGCAGAATCACATTCCATTCTCGGTTTTCGCCTTTCACGCGATTAAACCATATCTATATATCGGAACCAACCGGTCTAGGCTACGGCTAATATAAAGACCCGTTAGGATTCTAAGAGGTTAATTAAAACCTTCGTTCCAGATTTGGAGCCCCAGTAAAAGCTATCGGTGATTTAATCAAATTAAGGAATATACTTGCAAAGGTAAATACTTTTAACTTATTTCCCCTATATGGGCTTGGGATACGGTATAATATTTACCGCTTGATTGAGCATCATATCTTCCATCGCTTAGGTGGTTAATTAAATATTATGATCGGCTCATTTAAACAGTTTTGTTTCTTAAAAGCCTTTGGGGGGGTTAATGACCGTTGTCCCGGATATCCTTGGCATCATTTTACGAAATGGCCACGACCTCGACATCCTGGTGTAGGCGTACACCCGGTATATATTGTCGACACTTAATTAAAAGACGTAGCCGTTGGTTTCTATACTACGGTTTTACGCAATGTGGTGTGTCTATTAATCTTTAACCCGGCACGATCCGGGCTACTGAACGCATAAAAGAACATGTAATACGTTCACAAGATTTTAATAATTTTCCCAAGTTATAAAAGAGTCTGTGCCTTGTGCATTCAAATCAATTTTAATAAACATTTTCAAATGTGTCAGTTGAACGTATTTACCAGTGTAAACTGACGTATTTTTCCCCAAAAGATTAAGTGCAGGTACTATACGAAATGGGCTGGTAATAGCTTCCTAGGCATCACGAATAGTCTCGCAAACTCGATGCCGTATCTGAATGAACAATATTTTATTATTATTTTGATCCGTTGTGGATACATTCGACTTCTGTAATACATTTGATATTACCACCAGAGGTTGAAGTATATATTTATCTTTAAAGCTTCCGCTGTGCATTTATATAATTGTGTGGTTTGACTATATTGTTGCCAACTACGTCACGGTAATCCCCCACCGGGCCCACCGGTGATACACGTGGAAAATCTGGGTGTGACAGGTTGGTATCAGAGCCAACATTGAGTGAATTAAACACTATCCTATTGTGTTTAATCTCAATGACACAGTTGCACATACTTGAGTCTAGACAAGAACTTAGGACAAATTCGAATTGTTATTCCAATTTTGTCTTTTTCTTTTATTATTGGTATTTGAAATTTTATAAAGCAGGAAACATGCCGCCAGTGATATTCCGAGGAAGAGGAAGGGGAAGAAGAGGCAGAGGAGAGATCGTTACTCATCACGATCACGAAGCCGGACCTTCTGGTACGCGAGCTCCTTCGACTACAAGGAGTGAAGAACCACAGAGGCGAAGAGACCTTTACGAACCTGCGAGGCATTCCACCTCGCACAGCTCGACGCCATCATACCGGCACTCCTTTGGGCCAAACTCAGAGAATGATCCCAACAACCCACAACCTTCCTTCATACCTCTACAACGTTCGGTATCACACCGAAATTACGACGACCCTACTCCATACTTCATAGGTCAGTTTAATCCAGCTGACTACATACAGGAACCTTCAGGCTTTGTTCCACTAGGGCCACAAGATCACTTCTCCGAAGACCATATGGATGAAGATACTGATCCAACAGAACCTGCTCGTGGTACGCCCACGCATCCGATAGAAGTCTCTGATGGGTCATCCTTCCATGGCACACCCTATCAGGGACCAGATAGTTTCCAAGCGTTGTTCGACCGACATGAGTGGTACTACACACCACCTCAACAGACATCACAACAACCGCGACATCCGCAGGATCCCTCTGAGGATTCACGCTTTGTGGCAGTTACGCCACCACCTCCGCCACCGGCACAACCAGTAATGCCTGATCCGCCAAGGCGTAGGAGGACGAATGCTCGTATGTCCACACGAGGAGGAGGGGGTATCCACTTCAGCACCCCTCGACACTCTAGTAGTAGCCACTATCCGCCACTACAAGAAGAAGGACCTTCAAGTCCTATACAGGAGGCGAACTCCGCATCAGCTGCACCAAATTCGCCACCATTTGGGTACGACCAACCCATACCTGCTTACACGGGTCCAATGGCTTACAACCCGTTTGAACCGTCGCAAGCACATTACAACTACAATTATGAGCGCGACCCATATGTGGTGTCGGCTTGATATAATGCACGCTACCCTGACGGAGCTCATGGGAACATGGGAGCACCGGACTACTCCGCTCATGGGTATCCAATACCTCCCAGACCTCCAGTTCCGCAACAAGCGCCACAGCCACGTTTCTCTCCTCCTGAACAGGAAGAGATACTCCATCGACTAGATCGTGTGGAGAGAGAGTTCGAGGAAGAGAAAAAGAGCTACCGAGGATTTCTCAAAGGCTTGGCGAACCTACTAAAGGGCAAAAAGAAGAAACGTGACCACTAGCCCTTAATAGTTGTACTAATGTAATTTCTACTTTGAAATAAGTCCCTGCATGGACACTTATCGTATTTCAGTCCCTACGTGGGCTTATCTTTTAGTCCTTGCATGGACACTTATTTTATGTTAGTCCCTGCGTGGACTTGTCACTTATTTTAAACCTCTAAGGAGGTATGTACTATTTGAAAGACCCATTTAGGGCAATATGTGATTGTATTTGAGATTATGGAATGTATGTTATGAGTTTTGTTTTAATATGTATGAAATAAATCAAAACCATTCCTTTTAAATTGATCTGCCTAAATAAAGAATCTTACGAGTGAAACCTAGCCTGGTGTCTTTTAAGATCCGGCCAAGATGGTAGGACTTAATTAAAAGATTCAGATTCCCTGTTAACCGCTGCAAGCATGTTAACAATCATGGCAGATGTGATTCATTAAAATCACGCACGTCATTCTTATACAATAATCCTTTAAGGATTTCAAAACCCAACTAAATGATTTATAAATCGTGGGTTAAATCACCAATGAAGGTGATCAATCATATTAAACATCCATTTGTGATGTAGTGCCTACGGGCCAACCTTATTAAAAACATCCATTAGTGATGTAGTGCTTACGGGCCAACCTTATTTAAACATCCATTAGTGATGTAGTGCCTACGGGCCAATCATATTAAACATCCATTTGTGATGTAGTGCCTACGGGCCAACCTTATTAAAACATCCATTAGTGATGTAGTGCCTACGGGCCAACCTTATTAAAACATCCATTAGTGGTGTAGTGCCTATGGGCCGTAATAATGGTCTTATAAGGACAAAAGGCAGTGGTGGTCTATGACTCCCTGTCAGAAAGAGATAAAGGAACTACGGTTCAAACCTCTATGCCTTTGATTCTCTGAAATCTCGGCTAATATTATAAAACATCCTCGTGATTAGGCTTTATGCTGCCAATATTATTGTTATAGCTAAAAATAGGATGTATTCAAATCCAAAAACTAAGTGAGTAATAAGTTAACCAAATATGGTCTCTGTTACCATGGTTAACGAATTGTCATAAAAGACAATTCCATAATAAGCTTCTAAATAAAATTTTGTTATCTTCTGTAACAGATTCAAGTTACAATGGCGGATCCCAATGGAGAGAATAGCCATACAGATGAAGATGACTACGACAATGCGCCAGTGCATTTGACAGGCGCACAGTTAAAGGCTCTAATTGACAATGTTGTTCAGGCAGCTCTGGATCGTCAATATACTGAGTCCCAAGGCAGAACTGTATCAAAACCACCCTCCAAACCAAAGTCACAATCCAAACCACTCTCCAAACCCAAGAAAGATGATGATAACCACTCGTCCGCTGAGAATAGTATTCGTTGTGAACGAGAATATACTGATGCATCCGGTGCCAAGGGTTGCACCTACAAGTACTTCGTGTCTTGTAAGCCCCGGGAATTCACAGGGGAGAAGGGTGCTGTTGACTGCATCACCTGGCTGGATGAGATGGACACTATTGTGGACATCAGTGGGTGCGCAGAGAAGGATGTGGTGAAGTTTGTGTCCCAGTTATTTAAGGGCGAGGCCCTGGCATGGTGGAGAGCGTTGGTGTAGGCATCAGGTAAGTCTGCTTTATACAAGATGACATAGGAGGAATTTATTGCTCTCATTAAGGAAAACTACTGCCCTCAGCATAAGGTTGAGAAGATCGAGGCTGACTTTGTGTCACTGGTGATGACGAACCTGGACTGCCAGGCTTATTTGATAAGCTTCAATACAATGTCTCGCCTGGTTCCGTACCTTGTGACACCAGAGTCTAGAAGAATCGCCCGTTTCATTGGGGGCTTGGAGCCTGCGATAAAGGCTAGCGTGAAGGCCTCTCGGCCGACGACCTTCAGGTCAGTTACTGACCTCTCCTTGTCTCTCACTTTAGATGCTGTCCGTCTGAGGACGCTAAGGAGCAAGGAGGCTGAGAAGAGGAAACGTGAGGATGATACCTCACGAAGGTCAGGAAAGAAGCACCGTGGAAACGGTGATGGCAAAAGAGGGTCGGAGACGAAGAAAGATGGGCAAACTGGTGAAAGACCCAATTGCAAAATCTGCAAGAAACCCCACTCTGGGAAATGTAGGTTTGGGTCGAATTCACAGTCTCAGCCAAAGACTTTTTCCTGTGGACTATGCAAGTCCAAGGATCATAAGACTGTAGATTGTAAGAAAATCAAGGACGCAACCTGCTACGGTTGCAATGAAAAGGGGCATATCAAGAGTAACTGCCCTAAGAACGCCAGGAAGGCGGAGGAGACCAAGAAGACAAACGCGAGAGTCTTCCGCATGGATGCAAAGGAAGCAGTACAGAACGACAATGTGCTTACAGGTACTTTTCTCGTAAATAATATATTTGCAAGAGTACTTTCCGATTCTGGCGCTGATAAATCCTTTGTAGACCAAAAATTTTGCAAACTATTGAATATGCCGATCAAAACCCTAGACGTAAAATACGAGGTAGAGTTAGCAGACGGCACGATAGAAACCGTCTCCACTATTCTAGAGGGATGTGAAATGTCCATTAAGAACCATTCTTTTCCTCTATCTTTACTTCCTTTCAAACTAGCGGGTTTCGACATCATTCTAGGCATGGACTGGTTATCCCGTAATCAGGCCCAAATCGTTTGCAATAAAAGGCTAATAGTGCTAAAGACTCCGGGTGGTGACTCGCTCACCATTCGAGGAGACACGCAGTATGGATTACCCAAGGACGTATCTATGCTCAAAGCTTCTAGATGTTTGAACAGAGGCTGTGTCATTTACATGGCTCAGGTGATAATTGAAGAACCCAAGCCGAAGATAGAGGATCTTCCTGTCATTTCTGAATATCCCGAGGTCTTCCCCGAAGAACTACCTGGTTTACCACCAGATAGACAAGTGGAATTCAGAATAGATATCATTCCTGGAGCAGCTCCGATAGCAAGAGCACCTTACAGGCTAGCTCCTACTGAAATGAAGGAACTAAGAACCCAGTTGGATGAACTGTTGGCAAAAGGTTTTATCAGACCTAGTTCGTCTCCCTGGGGAGCACCTGTCCTATTTGTAAAGAAGAAGGACGGATCGATGCGATTGTGCATCGATTACCGTGAGCTGAACAAAGTTACCATAAAGAATAGATATCCTTTGCCAAGGATCGACGATCTGTTCGATCAGCTGCAAGGAGCGAGCTACTTCTCAAAAATCGACTTGAGGTCGGGCTATCATCAGCTAAGGGTCAGAGATGAAGATGTACATAAGACAGCATTTAGGACTCGCTATGGTCATTACGAGTTCCTAGTGATGCCTTTTGGGCTCACAAATGCACCGGCTGCGTTCATGGATCTCATGAATCGCGTCTGCAAGCCGTATTTGGACAAATTTGTCATCGTCTTCATCGACGATATTCTTATATATTCCAAAAGCCAAGCTGACCACGAGAAGCACCTCCGTTGCATTCTCGAATTACTACAGCGTGAGAAACTCTACGCCAAATTCTCGAAATGTGAATTCTGGCTACGTGAGGTTCAGTTTTTAGGTCACTTTGTAAGTGAGCGTGGTATCCAAGTGGATCCCGCTAAGGTAGAGGCAGTCATGAACTGGTAAGAGCCAAAGACGCCTACCGAAATTCGTAGTTTCCTGGGATTAGCAAGATACTACAGGAGATTTATTGAGAATTTTTCAAGGATTGCTGCGCCCCTGACTTCCTTAACCAAGAAGAAAGAAAAATTTATTTGGGGCCCAAAGCAGCAAGAGTCCTTCGAAGTTCTGAAGCAGAAGCTAAGCAACGCACCTGTGTTGACACTACCTGAAGGTACAGATGAATTCGTAGTTTACTGCGATGCATCACACACAGGCATGGGGTGTGTGCTTATGCAGAAGGGAAAGGTGATTGCCTATGCTTCAAGACAACTAAAGGTGCACGAAAAGAACTACACCACCCATGACTTGGAGTTGGGTGCCGTCGTATTTGCACTAAAATTGTGGAGGCATTACCTTTATGGTACTAAATTTGTGATTTATTCTGATCACAAAAGCCTCCAGCACCTGTTCAACCAGAAGGAGTTGAACATGAGGCAGCGCCGTTGGATGGAAACCTTGAATGACTATGATTGCGAGATCAGGTACCATCCCGGCAAGGCGAATGTAGTCGCTGATGCCCTGAGCAGAAAAGAAAGGGTAAAACCTATTCGAATCAATGCCAAGAGCATTGAGGTCAAGAACAATTTAATTGAAAGGATATTAGCTGCATAGCGAGAGGCTGTGTTGGAAGCTAATTATCCTAATGAAAAGTTAGGAGTAACTGAGAAGCAGTTGACTCTTAGCAAGGATGGAATCCTTAGACTGAACGGACGTATATGGGTTCCGATTTATGGAGGACTACGAGATGTTATCCTCCAGGAAGCCCATAGTTCCAAATATTCTGTCCATCCTGGTGCAGACAAGATGTATCAAGATTTAAAGGCAAACTATTGGTGGATAGGCTTGAAAAAGTCTGTGGCCGCCCATGTAGCAAAGTGCTTGTCTTGTGCTCAAGTCAAAGCCGAGCACCAAAAGCCGTCTGGCTTGCTACAACAGCCTGAGCTTCCCGAGTGGAAGTGGGAATGTGTAACTATGGATTTTATTACCAAGTTACCGAAAACCAGGAAGGGAAACGACACGATATGGGTCATAGTCGATAGGCTGACTAAATCAGCTCATTTCTTACCCATCAAGGAGACGTATAGCTCCGATATGTTAGCCCAACTGTATGTTGATAAGATTGTAGCCTTACACGGCATACCTGTGTCTATTATCTCCGACAGGGATACTAGATACACGTCACATTTCTGGAAGAGTTTCTAGCAATCTTTGGGTACGCGTTTGAACTTCAGTACGGCTTACCATCCACAGACGGACGGTCAAAGTGAGCGTACTATCCAGACGTTAGAAGACATGTTTCGTGCATGTGCGATCGATTTAGGTGGTAACTGGGATAAGAATCTACCCCTAATCGAATTCTCCTATAATAATAGCTACCATACCAGCATAAAGGCTGCGCCTTTCGAGGCATTATACGGTAGGAAATGTAGATCGCCTGTTTGTTGGGCGGAAGTAGGAGAGGTCCAATTATCAGGACCAAAGATAGTTTTCCAGACAACGGACAAGATTGTCCAGATACGGGAACGTCTCAAGGCTGCCCGTGATAGGCAGAAAAGCTACGCTGATCCGAAGCGTAAGGACCTTCACTTTGATGTAGGTGAAAAGGTGTTGCTTAAAGTGTCGCCCTAGAAAGGGGTGATGCGTTTCGGCAAGAAGGGCAAGCTGAGTCCGAGGTACATAGGACCTTTTGAGGTCATTGAACGTGTCGGGTCAGTCGCCTATAAGTTGAACTTGCCTGAAGAGCTCAATGGAATTCACAATGTGTTCCACATCTGCAATCTCAAAAAGTGCTTCGCCGATGAATCATTGGTGATTCCACACACAGATGTGCATATAGATGAGAGCTTAAAGTTTGTAGAAAAACCTTTGTCGATTGAAGATCGACAGGTGAAGAAGCTTCGAAGAAAGCACGTACCGATTGTAAAGGTCAAATGGGATGCTCGTAGAGGTCCCGAATATACGTGGGAAGTCGAAGCCACAATGAAAGAAAAGTACCCCTATTTATTTGAGTAAATCTCGGGTCGAGATTTATTTTAAGGGGGTGAGGATGTAACACCTCGAATTTTTGTGTCCAATGATGTGTTAACACGTGTCATTTGATTACACGTGGCATTGATATTAAATAAAGGACTAATTTTGACAAACCTTGAATGTATGTAAATTCGAGGGTTATAGATGTCAAACAAGGGTAAATATACTGTATGGTAACCCTAGATGGTGCTTGTACCTTCAAACGAATAAATCATGGATCGTACGGAAGCGAAACGCGGAAGAAAGTGAGAGATTACAAGCTACAGGGGTTAACTGTGTCAACATGTTTAATTATACCTCTGAGTGACCCTTTAACGTTCCCAAGGCTTTGTAAAAGTATAATACGCTCACTAGAATGCAATATATAAATTTCGCGAAGTTCCGTTTTAAAACGAGAAAGTTATGATCGAATTCGTATGAGAAGGGTTAAAAGCGTCAACAATGAAAGTTAAGGCTTTCAGAATAATTAAATAAACTAACCAGGGACTTAACTAAGCGGGTAAATAACACGAGGTCCTTAGTTGTAATTAACCGAGGGCCAAACCGCAAAGTTACCCCTTCAAACCCGAAAGGTCAGGTTAATAATTACGAAAGATTTCGTTATTAATTACCAGATTCTCGTCATCATTACAAAAGATTTTAAAAACTTGAAATTCTAACCTCTCGCGACCCGCATTAAGTTTCGGGTTAAGTGAAAGCGGGCCGCGAGCCTTCTAATTGTACGCGCCTGAATTTAAACTTCAGGCGGCCCGCGTTAAAACATGCATGGATCCTCCATGCGGGCCGCATGAGACGCCCAGATGCAGAAAGTTTGTAATTGCATGCGTTTTGAGCTTGTGAATGATCAAACATCAATAAATGAGGCATGGGCACCCTATACTCGACCCATAGCTCTATGGGACACCTGCCCATCATCCATGATCAGTATAGACCAATGTGGAATGATCTTGGAGCTCATTTTTCACTATAAATAACCATGTTGTGTTCATAACAATCACACAACTCAAAACACACTTCACTGATCATTCTAAGAGCTTTCAAGCATTCTTCTCTGCTCCCTAAGCAAGACACAACTTCTGTAAGTCGTTCACATCCATTGTGGTCTTGTATTTCCATAGATTTAGCTTATAAACCCAACCGTCGTAACTAACGGTTGTCATAGCGATAATTCACAAATGGTCCAGTGAATTGTCGGATCAAAAGTAGTTATGAGTTGGTATTTATGTGGGTGATAAACCCCTAAAAGGATTCCCTCTGATCACCACTCTAACTATGTCAAATGTCGAGTCAAACGTACACTTAAAAAGTCAACAGAAAGCTATTTTGCCGTTTTATACATAATCTGTAATATATATGCTATGAAATCTGTTTTGACACTCATAAAACATGATATTAAGTATATAAACTTGTTTACGCTCATTTGAATCGACCATTTGCTATATTGACCCGGTTCGGAGCCGAATGTCGCAAAAGTTTGACTTTTGCTTTGACTTCAGTTCTGACCCGTTTTAGTAAGGTATAGATATGCCTTAGGACTCTCTTAGGACCAGGTTTCATGATGGTATAACCCTCCGTGACCGGTTCATGATTTGTCCGAGTCTTTTACGCATTTCCGTTAATCGCCTAAAAGTTGACCGTAACGGCCTTTTAAAAATAAAACGAGTATTTCGGACACGTGAACGGACAATAACCTTGCTTATTAAATTATAAGCATGTCCTTAAAGTTTCACGTCAATCCGAGGTCTAGAATGAGAGTTATGCTAAATAGCGCATTTATAAGAAACTTTTGTAATAAACGGCGCAATTAGCATAACCCCTATCTAAACCAAGTTCCCATCACCAAAACTTTTACCCACTGTTATAAAATAATATTTTTGGAATTTTAAAGATTTTTAACAATTTTTACCTTGCTCATAACCTGCGGTTATGGCTACGGTTCGGTAAATACCGAATATGCCCTTTTCGGCCAAAACTTGAGTTCTACAAGGTCTTTTGACCCGATTCCAGTTACTACTGATTTTAAATAATAAATAAGGTATTTTAGACTTTATAAACTGTTCGGGAAACTCAGATTTCCTGTAGAACTCGAAAAGCTCTTTAAAAGTCTTTAAAATGACCGGAAAACCCCTACGGGGCGTAATGTTAACTTAAACTCGTTACGGGCATCACGGTAGGTATCCTACTGATACCACAACCTCTTTAAGGCATATTGACTTAGGAAATAAGCGTAAGACTCTCATGGTTAACCGTTTCGCCTATTGCGCGCACGGTTCGGCTTATGAAACTAGTTTTCGTAAATTAGCCGATACGGGTCAAACTATATTATTTTGACCCCAAAATACAGAGTGTGAACATTGAACCCATATAAAACAAGTCTCTGAACTTGTTTGGGGCAGAATCACATTCCATTCTCGGTTTTCGCCTTTCACGCGATTAAACCATATCTATATATCGGAACCAACCGGTCTAGGCTACGGCTAATATAAAGACCCGTTAGGATTCTAAGAGGTTAATTAAAACCTTCGTTCCAGATTTGGAGCCCCAGTAAAAGCTATCGGTGATTTAATCAAATTAAGGAATATACTTGCAAAGGTAAATACTTTTAACTTATTTCCCCTATATGGGCTTGGGATACGGTATAATATTTACCGCTTGATTGAGCATCATATCTTCCATCGCTTAGGTGGTTAATTAAATATTATGATCGGCTCATTTAAACAGTTTTGTTTCTTAAAAGCCTTTGGGGGTTAATGACCGTTGTCCCGGATATCCTTGGCATCATTTTACGAAATGGCCACGACCTCGACATCCCGGTGTAGGCGTACACCCGGTATATATTGTCGACACTTAATTAAAAGACGTAGCCGTTGGTTTCTATACTACGGTTTTACGCAATGTGGTGTGTCTATTAATCTTTAACCCGGCACGATCCGGGCTACTGAACGCATAAAAGAACATGTAATACGTTCACAAGATTTTAATAATTTTCCCAAGTTATAAAAGAGTTTGTGCCTTGTGCATTCAAATCAATTTTAATAAACATTTTCAAATGTGTCAGTTGAACGTATTTACCAGTGTAAACTGACGTATTTTTCCCCAAAAGATTAAGTGCAGGTACTATACGAAATGGGTGGTAATAGCTTCCTAGGCATCACGAATAGTCTCGCAAACTCGATGCCGTATCTGAATGAACAATATTTTATTATTATTTTGATCCGCTGTGGATACATTCGACTTCTGTAATACATTTGATATTACCACCAGAGGTTGAAGTATATATTTATCTTTAAAGCTTCCGCTATGCATTTATATAATTGTGTGGTTTGACTATATTGTTGCCAACTACGTCACGGTAATCCCCCACCGGGCCCACCGGTGATACACATGGAAAATCTGGGTGTGACACCTATACTGGGCAATATGCTCTTCAGGATCCGTGGTTCCGTCGTAAAGCTTCATGTTCGGAGTCTGAAATCTTTTTGGGATTTCAGTGTTACATATAGGATGCACGAACCGAGATATCCTGTGGCTATCCTGGGATACTTCAGGAATTGGCTGCACCACCCCAGGTACACTGGATATCATATCCTTTAACTTCTGAAGCTCCCTAGATAATTCTGACGTTACAGCTGTATCCTGCAAAGATCCAACACTGTTAGTGGCAATAGCATTATTATTATTAGATACGTTACCAGTCGGAGGATTCTGCCCATATCCCGAAGCATATCCTACGCTCCTCACGGTTGACATCCTGACCGAGGAGGGTATTTCAGGAGTAGGATTCCGAGGAAGGCTGGGCACAATATTCCCCCTATTATCCTCAGTATACACGGCTGAACTAAAGTTCAAAGCTCTGGGCTGTAATGGAGTGACGATATCCTCAGCAGGTCTGTTCGAGCCGGACTTCAGGAGTTGTATCTCCCTCAACAGCATCTGGTTTGTTTCTTGTTGCTGCCTCATTTGTTCCTGCACACTCCCAAATAAGGTTAGGATTTCATCATTAGAAGCCAAAATCAGAGCAGATCCCTGAACAGTCCGGGTAGGGATAACGTCCTGAGGTTGCGAAGAAGATTGCATCCTTGGAGGAGGTGGTGGAAGCACTGGACCAGTAGTAGCAGAAGTCATAGTAGACACAGTAGAGGAACTCATGTTTGATCTTGAGGCCATTATGGACAATGTGGCAAAAAGTTTTGAAAACAGAAAACTGATTAGCGATTTGATAAAGATTTTTAATAAAGAGAGCACCACTTGCCCCATGGTGGGCGCCAAATTGTTTTGGTCAAAAATTACCTAAGCAATTTAGTGATCAAATTAGTTAAGTGAGGTAGTGTGCTAGAAAGTGTTGTTGAAAATGTGTTCGTTAAGTTGTTTAGAAAAACAGTATTCAGAATACGGCTCAGGATATCGAGCTGTATTAATGATCAAACAATGAGCAAAAAGTAAAGGGGTTGACACGAGATGTACGAGGAAAGCCCTTGATCAATCTAGATCGCCGGCATAAAACCTCGGGAGCTGACAATCGCAGCTGCCTTGTTCTTCTATTGCTTCAAATATCAGGATACAGTGCAGGATGTGGTGCGGATCAACTAAGTGTTATAATGAGATTTGAGTACAAGTGTTTGTGTGTAGTGGTTGCTAGTAGATAGAGAGCAAAAGTGTACGAAAGTGATGGTGAAAGAGTGTGTGCCTTAAACCGATCCGCCACATCTATTTATAGTAAAGATAAACCAACAAACTATCCTAAACTTGCGGGATCCACCGGATATTCCCTCATTGAACGTTGTAAACCTGGTCTTTCGGGCTCAACGTCTCTTCTTCAACAAATTAGTCCGAGTCTTGAGGAGAAGAAGTCCTTTCAACCGTTGGTAAGTCTTAGTCTTCAACCTGCACGTGGTTAATTAACAAATCTCAGGATATTACCCAAGATGTCAGTAATATCCTCTTCCAGCATCCTGGTCACAAGCGAACAAACAAAGGCAGGATATTGGTTAGGATATGTATGCTTAGAAAATGACCCATAACAATACCTTTGAATAAACAATAAAGTACAATAACTAGGAACAATTAACCTAGTTAGAAATACTCTACTTGGTTAGTTGAACAAAGAATGGTGACATTTATGAATGAAACTAAGTTTAGGGACTAAATTGGTCAACTAGGGATTTAAAGTATTAAAAAGAAAACTTTAAAACAAAAACACACATTAGTGTGTGTTCTGGAGATCGAACAGAGAGAGAGGGAAAGGGGTGAAACCCTTCTTCAACTAAAAGTCAACAATTGAATGCTAAACTGAAACTATAATTCGTGCATGATTAGGGATTTTCGATCATCTAATCATAATTAACACAAGGTATGTTGCAATTTTCATTTTAAGTAATGATGATGCATGTGGATGAACTTGATTGATTGAGTTATTGAGAATTGTTGACAGAATGACCTTAGTGTAATATAGACCTAAGGCTTTAATTCTAATTGAAATTACAAATGCCTTAGCAAGAATTAAGTGTTAGGGTTTTTGGTATATGAGAAATTGGGGTTTTGATGAGATTGTGTAATACATGGAATATGATAGTAAAATTTCAAGTTTGATAGAAACTATATTGAAGCCCAATTAATAATTGAGTATTTGATCATGTTCAAGATATAATAATGCAAATACATGGCCTAACATTGATTAGTAGAAATCATGTAACTAATATATGAATTCATGCCCACAAGGTGTTTGACAATTTGCCTACAAGAAGATTTAATTGATAAAAAGGCTGAATTACTTAATAAAGAACTTGTGAACGAATGAATGACAAGTTTATATATCATAGAAAGAGCTATGAGTTCTAAAAGATAATTGGATTGCACTTTTTAGGCAACTCGAGTGGAGCTCCAGATGGTCAAACCGGGACGGACACACGTTTGAAGGGAAAGCTCTAAGATACACAGCTTAACGCTTTGTTAATATTGTAGTTTAAATTTCTTGTTGTTGAAATATGTTGATATCTAAAAATAGGAAATTTGTGTGTTTGGTTACTCTAAATAATGAAATTCATGAAAGTAACTCAAACGGGTCAATTATGGATAAGTGCGAACCGAGTAACGGTAGCACTTTATACTTGTATGACAAACCCGGGTGATGGAGAGTCATTGATTAAAACTCGCGAACCGGTTACGGTAGCGCGAGAGTTGTAAATATTGAATCTCGGATCGAGTATAAGCGAATGTGAAATCTTAAGAAGTAATTTTATTAGTATAAGTTCATATACTTAGATTACAAATGGGTCAATTGTTTAAAAAGTGCAAACCGTGATTTGGAGCGTGAAATAATGAGATACGGAACCCAAGAATGAGTTGGTATTTTACAAACAAAATTCCATCCGCAAGGATAGGAGTCAATTGAACAAAAAGTTTATAGAAATTTTCATAAAAGAATATAAAAGCATAAATAGGATTCCGAGGGTGAGTATTTGATAAAAATCCTCATCACGGAAGTGACGTAAGCTTGAAAACAGGAAAGATGCTTTTATAAAGGTGTCTATGAGAGTTCCGAGTCGTATTTTAACATAAGGGGCTTGAAACGGGTCAATGATACATACCAAACAACACAACAGGAAAACTGGTGCAGCACAAGGCGTCGCCGACGCCCCTTAGGGCCGTCACCGACACGACCTTTGGTGCCGACGCCTTATTTTTCTGCCTACGTTGTTCTGGTGCCGACGCGACATAGCAAGAGGTGTCGCCGACGCCCCTCAGGGCCGTCATCGACGCCGCACAGTGTCAAAATTGTTTTGTTTTTGTTGTTTGGCAAAGCTCATCTAGTAAATTGATTTTATTTGAGTTATAACACTAATGAGTTGTAAAATTTTCAATTTTTAGGTTCGCAAACACTTTTGGATGATGATCAAGCTGTCAATGAAGAATCGAACACAATCAAGAAACAAGCTTCCACTTATAATGATTTTATGTAAACCAAACATCATGTATGTTTAGTTAATGTCTTAAAACTCATGAACACTTTGATGACTTTATATTCTAACAAGGAAATCTTGTATAAACTTTATGAATCAAGCAAATTTTGTATAAATTCGCAACTTATCTGTTAGGGTGTTATAAGTTAGTAATCAGAGCTCAAGGTTAGAGACAAAGTGTGTTCGGTTCGAGGCTTGATCAGGACATCCGGTAAGAATTAACTATATAATGAATTCTAAATAGAATACTAGAAAAGAAGATAACTTAAAGTGCAAGGGAGGGGGAGTTAATACGCCCGAACCCGGAAAACGCACTAAGTATAAACAATTTAGGCAACTCATAGACTTGGCCAAATCGAAGTAGAAAAGATACATTGAGTATAGAAACAAATAAAGAGAACAAATTCTCATAGAAGAATGTGAGAATAATGAAATGAAATGTTTAACGATTTATTGCAAACATTTCAGATAAACGATGTCGGGTGGAAACGGTGATGACACGATACCTTTAATCACCGAGCAGATAAAGGACAAGATTTCCGAAGAAGTCGGAAAAGCATTTGAAGCCAGCCTACTGGGATTCATGGAAAGGCGACAAACCGTGATACTCACAACCGTTGAGGAAAGAATAAAAGAACTAAAGGAGGACCTTATCAACGAAAGAGGTAAGGCCAAGGAAAAGAAGGGCTGTTCATATAACAAGTTCGTAGCTTGTAAACCTCCAATCTACAACGGAGAAGTAGATCCGATTGCTTGCCAAAGATGGATAAGTGATATCGATGGAGTGTTTGAACGAACTCATTGTGATATAAACGATTACGTGATTTACAGAACGGTCCAACTTAGAGGGTAAGCAAAGGATTGGTGGGATAATCACAAAAAGGAGCTAGGAGTTGAGGCTACTCGAGCCATGACCTAGGAAGGATTTAAAGAACTATTCCTCAAGCATCACAGCCCAAGGGCCGTGATTAACAAAATAAAGGAGGAGTTCATGCACTTAAGGCAAAAGGGAGAATCAATCAATAAGATCACGAAGATATTCCTTGACAAGCTGAAATTCAGCGATGAACTAGTAAAAACCGAAGAACAAAAGGTATATCACTACCATAACGTCTTGAGTACGGAATACCGGGAGTTCATGACTCCCTCAAATTACAAATATCTCACGGAGATTATCAACGCTGCACGAGAACGTGAGATTGAATTGAAGAAACAAGTTGAAAGAGGCGAGAGGAGAGAGCTTGACACGAATCCAAGCCCAACAAAGAAGTCAAAGACGACCAAGTCCTCAAAGAAAACTAATACTAAAGGGGGATCACCTAGTTGTAAGATTTGTGGCCGTGCCCATCGGGGTGACTGCCATTTCAAAACAGACCGTGTGCTATATGCGGGAAGATGGGACACGCAGCTTCAATCTGTCCGGGGAAAGTGTCGGTATGTTACAAATGTTACCAACCGGGTCACAAGAAATTCGAGGGCCCAGAGTTGGTTGGAAGAAAGGAGACTACTGACACGAAGTCGGAAATCCCGAAGTCGAAGGCAAGATCCTTTAACATAACCGCAACTGAAGCGAAGGTTGAACCCGATGTGGTCACAGGTACTTTTACCAAAAATTTAATTCCCATTCATATTTTGTTTAACACAGGTGTAAATAGATCCTTTATTTCACATGAAATTTTTCGACCCCCATCGTCTATGTTAACGAAATTACCTGTGCCCTTAGAGGTAGAAGTAGGTAATATCAAAACTTTTATTGTTTGTGATATATGTCGGAATTGCAAATTGAGCATCGATGATAAAGACTACTTAGTCGACTTAATACCCATGGCTATGGGAGAATTCCAAGTGGTGATTGGAATGGATTGGCTGTCCCGTTACCACGCCAATGTGATTTGTTTCCGCAAGGAGATACAGTTAATATCTCCAAGTGGAAAACGTGTCACCATTTATGGGGAGAAAAGCGACAACCTCATAATATGCTCGATGATGGAGGCTCGAAAACATACTCAACATGGGTGTAAAGTATCTTACCAACGTACTGGATACAGAAAAAGAACCCCCGAAGATTAAAGTACTTGTTGTGCGAGAGTTTGAAGATGTATTCCTGGAGGATTTACCCGGGATACCACCTGAACGTGAAGTAGAGTTCGGGATTGAATTAGTCCCTGGGGCGAAGCCGGTGGCCAAGCCACCCTATCGGTTAGCACCATCCGAACTTCAAGAGTTGTTATCTCAATTGCAAGAATTGCTTGACAAGGGATTCATTCAACCTAGGGTCTCCCCTTGGGGAGCGCCGGTATTGTTTGTGAAGAAAAAGGATGGAAGAATGCGTATGTGTATCGATTATCGGAAGTTAAACAAACTCACGGTAAAGAATCGATACCCGCTTCCGAGAATAGATGATTTATTCGACCAACTACAAGGTGCGAGTTGGTTTTCAAAAATTGACTTGAGGTCAGGATATCACCAGTTGAAGGTAAAAGAAGAAGACGTGCCAAAAACAGCGTTCCGTATGCGATACAAACATTACGAATTTCTCGTGATGTCCTTCGGGCTAACAAAAGCACCCGAGGCTTTCATGGACCTTATGAACCGGGTTTGCAAGCCAATGCTTGATAAATCGGTGATAGTATTCATCGACGACATCCTGGTTTATTCAAAAAGCAAAGCAAATCACGCTTGTCATTTACGAGAAGTGTTAAAGACATTGAGACAAGAAAAACTTTATGCTAAGTTCTCGAAGTGCGCTTTTTGGCTTCGAGAAGTGCAGTTCCTAGGGCACATCATTAGTGCGATGGGATTCTATATGTAAAGTTTACATATAGAATCTCATTCTATAGCCATGAATGAGATCCTATATGTAAAGTTCCTATATATGCAATTGTATATCATACTACAAACCATCAACTCCATAACAAAAATGTAACTAAACAAAAATAAAAAGTAGACGAAATATTTAATGAAGTTAACACAATGTTACGGATAGTGCAAACATTAACAATAAACAAAGACACCACAAACATTAACACATTGTTACTTACTTATAATGTAAACAATAAAAGCACATCCTTTCTATTCTATCCAGCCATTGGTTGTGACCAATGCTTCAACAAGCTTTGGAAGCATGGAGGAACGAGAAGATGAACATAAAGATCAGGTTGATGAACAAGCTCTGGAAGCATGGAGTAATTTGAAAAACCATCTGAAAAGAAGACATAAAGAACTTGCATAAACCAATTGTTGATTAATCGGATCAGGTTGATGAACATGTTGTTGATACCCAGATGTGTCTTGGTTCTCTCATTCAGCAAATTCGAAACCCGTGTTGCACCTCTCAACATTCCCCGCATTCATCACTTGTCTATTAACCTGATTCCCCACATAACTATCATATTCGTCATACCCATCTCCAAATTCACCCGAACCATCCATTTGATCAAAAATTGAAGCTCTGAAAGAGAAGGGTGGTGGTTGAGATGATTGGTACTTTGGCTGTTGATTTGGTATGAGAGGTGTGGCTGAGGAGTTATCGAGTCGATTTTGGTCCGGTAGACTAGGGTTCTCATCTTGAATTATTCTCACGTATGGTGAGGAGTGTTGAGTGGTAGTTGGTTGGGTGAATGGTTGAGTAAAGGTTGTTTGTTAAGAAGATGAGGATTGATATGGCAATGGTGGTGGAAGGTTATCCAAATTAGGAAACGGTGGCGGTGGAATTGGTGGAATTTGGGTAGTAGTGGTTTGGGTGGATTGATGTAGCGGTTCAGATGGTATGGTGGTGTTAGATGATGGTTGTGTAGGAGTTGGTGAGAATTGAGTTTGTGAAGTAGTTTGCTTATCTGGATTCACTGAGTTCTCCATTGGCCTGAATGTAGGTGTTGGAGATTGTAGAATTTTGTTCTCTCTATGAATGACCCGGGTTTTCCGAACTGTCCTCTCAATTTCTGGATCGAATACTAGCGGTGAAGACTTCTCAGATTTCCGAGTATGATGCATGCACGCACAAACTCACTTGCACAAGCACAAACACAAAACCACGTGTAATTCTGAACAAAAAGAAATAACTCTATTTTTGGATTTTTAACTATTTTTTAAAAAAAAAATTAAAACAAAACACTTTGCGCACGACTCCCCGGCAACGACACCATTTTGATGACTGTCGAAAGCGTCATGCAAAAGCCTAAATAACCTAGGTAGCTAGGGTAATTAGGGTATCGAATCCAGAGAAGTATGGTGGAAAGTGTTATGAATTAAGCACTAAGAACTAATTGCAAAAATATACACTTTGATTGTTTGAGAGTTTGATAAACTAAAATAATTGCTAAATTATGTTGTAAACAGTTGGAGAAAACAATGGTTCCTCAGGATTTTAGATTCAAAGCAATGTCAATTATGTGTTTAATTGTGACAATCACATAGACATGACTATGCAGTTCAATTACCAAGTTGTGATTACCTAAAGACTACTTACTTCAATTGTAAAACAACGGAAGGTTATCGTATAAGCAATTAACTAAAATTACCAACCCTAATCCCTATCAAATATATCGAAATTACTAGCAATCTCGGGAATTGAATGAATCAGAACCAAAGTTTAAATAAAATCAATCATTACAACCAGTTAATCAAATCAATAGGTAAAAAGCATCGAATGCTTAGATTACCGAGTTCAACATAATAAAAAGCACATCACTTAGTCTACTTACAAGAATCCTCCACCCGGAAGAAACCATTAGATGATTAGCCGCTCATCTTGTTCGATTGATCGTCAAAAGCTTGAGAAACGGATGAATTCATCTTCCGAACGATTGATTTTGTGATGAGAATGATAATGATTGTTAAAGAATGCTCCCAAAAGTGTGTCTTGTGCACCAATTTTCGTCCCCAGGGTGCTGATCCCGAGTAGGGTTTTGATACCCTTTAAATCCCCTTGAAAACATCACATTCGCGCTGCCCTTGTATTCTCGCCGTAGGCTACGCTTACGGACAGTAGCATACGGTCTGTATCCTCTGTTTCTTGTTCTTGCTGGTCCGTATGCTATGCTAATCAACCATAGGTTACGTCCAAGACTTGCTGTACACTTTTTTTGGCTGATGTAAATGAACCGTAGGCTACGATTATAGAACCGTAGCTTACATCGTGAACATTGGCTCAATATTTGCTACTTTTCAACTTTCCATTATTGAAATATAGGCCCTTGGACTTCATTGTTTCGTGTTTCTCGTACATTCAAGCTATCTCTTCGATCCGAAACATCTACTGAATGATGTAATATGTCTTGATTTCCATCCACGGTCGTTCCGCTTCATCACCAAGCATCCTAACTTCGCCGAATTATGCGATTAACCTGTAAAACCACAAACTTTCGTAGTTAACATATTCAAAGCATATAATCATTTAAGCGGCAATAAAACACGTAACATAACACACTTTAACACCCGGGTTTCACCCTCTCCATCAGCTTCATTGGGGGAATCGCGTAGTTTGTTACTTTAGCTCAAAAAGGATAAGCTCCCTTGGAATCAAGCTCCTCCTTCAAGATCAAGCCCCTCCATTGGCGTTTTCACAATCACGCCAACACCAATTTTGATCGAATCACGCCCCGGGGGCGGTGTACGGGGCATTATGGGGCATGATCTTCGCCACTTCACGCGCAATCACATTACCACTATGTGTGGTCTAAGTGAGAAAAATGGGTTGTCAAGCTATAAGCTATGTGTAATAAATGAGTTAAACAGGTTGTAGTAAATAAGTTAAACTATTATTAAACAATCGACCATATAAATCTATTGTTATAGTTATATTTTAAAAGGGTTGATGAGTATCAAGCACGGAAATGTTTATTGAACGAGTCCGACATAACAGTTACAACCCCCACACAACCATACCTAGTAGAATCCCACCAATAGAAAAACTATTGGTACGGCTTGAGGTGGATAAAATGTAGGCAAACCGTACCTCTCACCTAGGATAAAGAGGTTGCTTTCAAAAAAAAATCCCAGCTCTAAGGCTCCCTTTCTCAACATAAAAAAAGTATATCTTGGTTATTTTATACGGCTGGCCTGCTTAATTGTTTTTATGTCCTGGCATATATTGTTTTAAAGGTGGTGGTCATTTGCATCTTGGTTATTTATATTACCTTCCCTTTCTTTATTGACGACTATATGTCAAACATCTTGGTTTTTAGTTCTTGTTCATATGCATCGAACAAACATGGGGTAATGATAGAAATGTTTTTATAGTTATTAATAACGCTATATCAAATATAAAAAAAAATTTGGGAGGCTGGATGACAACATCCAACAAATCCAAACCACTTCAAATAACAAGAATCACAAAAGGTTCAAAAATTAAATCAACTATCAACTAATAGGTATAAAACAAACTTATATGGTGGGAAACCAGAATGCAATTTAGTGGAAGAAAAAATAAGTCACTCACTCCACAATCAGGAAGTCCGATGAACAGAAAGTTTTGACATGTGTAGAGCAGTAGAGGTGTACAAAACCCGGTTTGGGTCCAAACTGGTTTGGCCTAAACCGGTTCAGGTTAAGAACTAGTTTTAAGGTTGGGAGCCCCAACCCATCCAAACCAATTTGGATCGGGTTCAAAACCGGGTTTTTTTAATCAATTTTTTTACGAGGGCTCAAAATGGTTGGGGTTGGAACCGATTCTCAACACAAAACGGGTCAGTTCCGGATCGCCGGGCACAAACCGTTTTTTTGTACGTCTATAATATACCTTAAAAGACGACTCTGTGACACTGAGGCAAACAAGATCACACATTCTCTTTATCTTTGATTGGGGACCGCTCAGACCATAAGTTGTAAGTTGATCTCGAGAGTGACCTTGGTAGAACTTTTCAACCACGTCACAATCAAGAAGCCCAATGACCACAGTTTTGAACTGGTCAAGTGCTGCGTCGCGTTTATATAATCATATGTACCCGCAAAAGAATAGAAATATACTGCATTTGATTCAACTACTCACTACTAAAAAATGAGTGCCAGATGGTTCCGTATTGCGCCATCATTTCTCCTAGTCGTTGTGGTGCACTTTACAGCGTTTTTCATACTCACCAACACGGAGACAGCACAGAACAGCAGTGGCGCTGTTAGCGATCGTCTGGCATTGCTCGCCATCAAATCCATGATTAGAGATAACCCGCAAGGTCTCATGACCTCATGGAACGACTCCAACACTAACTTCTGCCAATGGGAGGGTGTTGCTTGCGGCCGCCGCCACCAAAGAGTCACCTTCTTGGACCTCTCATCCGGAGGCTTAACCGGTATGCTGTCTCCTTCCATCGGAAATCTAAGCTTTCTCAAGATGCTTCTGCTCTATAACAACTCGTTTTCTGGTGATATACCGCCTGAAATTGGCCGTCTCTTTAGATTACAACAACTAGGTCTTTACAACAACTTTTTCACGGGGAACATTCCAATCACCATAGGGAATTGCTCCAACCTCCAAGTTTTAGTCTTGAGTAACAATAATCTGGTAGGCAAGATCCCAGATGCGGTTGGTTCATTGTCCATGCTAGAGGTACTCATCCTTCACAGAAACAATCTAGAAGGTGGGATTCCTATGTTCATTGCGAATCTTACATTACTCGATACACTTTCTCTCAGTAATTGTACACTTGGTGGACGTTTTCCCGACGTGTTCCACCAGCTGACTAACTTGAAAAGGCTTACTTTTGCTGGAAACAACCTTGTTGGTACCATCCCACCTTCTTTTTATAATTGTTCATCTTTAGAACAAGTATTTCTAGATAATAATCAACTCACTGGTAGACTGCCCACTAACTTAGGCTCCATAATGCCTCGCCTTGCGGTACTTTATTTGTCTAATAACCGTTTAACAGGGCCCCTTCCACCATCCCTTCTTGGTTCTCCACAACTATATGACCTTGATGTAGAAGACAACTATTTATCAGGAAAACTAGTAACCACTTTTAATAATTCCTGTAATTTGGAATTCTTGTATCTAGATGGAAATAGTTTTGGAAGTGAGGAAGACGATGAAATGAAGTTTATAGATGATTTATCTAGTTGCAGAAAGTTACAAAAACTATATCTCCATTACAATCAATTCAAAGGTTTCCTGCCGGAGTCTTTAGGAAATTTGCCGACTACACTAGATAGTCTGAGTGTTGCTTTTAATTATTTTTCTGGTGATCTTCCGTCATCGATTGGTAATCTTACTGGTCTAACTCTACTGGACTTGTCAAGTAATCAATTCACAGGCACACTTCCAGTGACCATTGGCAATCTTACAAATCTACAGAAGCTGGATCTTACGAATAATACTTTCTCAGGGAATATTCCGGGTTCTTTAGGGAATCTATCATTGATGATTGAACTCCACCTGACTTCAAATGATTTTACCGGTACCATACCATCAAGTTTAGGTTACTGTAAAAAGTTGATAAGGTTAAACCTTGATCAAAATAACCTTACCGGAGAGATACCTGGGCAACTATTTGAAATATCGTCACTGTCGATTAGCCTGAATTTGGGTGATAACCAATTATCAGGACAACTTCCCGTAGAGGTAGGCAATCTTAAGAACTTAAATGAAATTATTCTGGCAAATAATCGACTAACCGGCAGCATTCCAAGCAGTCTCGGCAGCTGCAGCAGCCTTCAGTATCTTGACTGTTGGAATTCCTTGCAGTATGCGATATTGAATAAGGGTTCTGCAGATCTCTTTTGTTCATAAAAATGAATTGATAAAACACTTGAAAAGATACATCCGAGTATATATATGTATTCGGGGCATACATGAGATAACCGCCCCAAATGATAATGAATAAAACATACTAACCTAACATAAGTTTAATCTAATATGTGACATAAATATATAATGAATCTAGCTTATATATATATTAATTATACTTGTCTAACACCCTCCCGTAAGCTAGATCATTTGAGCATCATGCGCAGTAGAGTCTTTAAACGTAAGAAGTCCTTTGGCTGTAATGCTTTAGTCATAATATCAGCCAATTGATCTTTAGTTGCACAGAACAAAATTGTTACATCTTCTCTTCGGATTAGATCTCTTATGAAGTGATATTTGACCCGAATGTGCTTGCTCTTACCATGATATACCGGATCTTTGGCTAGACATATAGTGGACTTATTGTCACAGTAAATAGGTATTGAATAATTGTCCTTCCCTTGTAATTCATCTAAGATTCCCTTTAACCATATTGCTTGACATCCAGCTAAGGTGAGTGCCATGTATTCTGCCTCTGTTGAAGAGAGAGCAACTACCTTTTGCTTCTTTGATTGCCATGATATAGGTCCCGATCCCAGGTGAAAGATGTATCCTGATGTACTCTTACTATCATCCACATTTCCTGCATAGTCACTATCACTAAAACCTACAAGTTTCTGTTTTCCACCCTTGGAGTATGTAATTCCTTGATCAAGAGTTCCTTTAACATACTTGAGTATACGTTTGGCTGCCTCCCAATGACTTCGTTTGGGAGATTCCATAAACCTGCTTACTTTACTCACTGCGAACATTATATCTGGTCTAGTATTTGTCAAGTACATTAGACTTCCTACTAGGCTTCTATACATGCTTTCATCTTTGAACTCTTCTGGATCATCCTTTGATAACTTTATCCCATATTCCATCGGTGTTGAAACTGTGTTACATTGATTCATTCTGTATTTTTCCAGTAAATTTCTCATGTATTTCTTTTGTGATAAGATTATATTGCCATCTTCATAGGAAACTTCCATGCCGAGAAAGTAATGCAGTTTTCCCATGTCTGTCATCTCAAATTCCTTTTTCATCTCATCTTTGAATTCAGAAATTAACTTCATAGAGTTACTGGCTATGATTAGATCATCCACATATAAGCATATTACCAATTTTCCTTCTTTGGTACTTTTGATGTACAATGTATGTTCATATGTACACTTCCTAAAGTTGTGGTGTATAAAATATGTATCTATTCTGCTGTACCAGGCCCTTGGTGCCTGTTTTAAACCATACAGGGCTCGTTTTAGATGACATACCTTGGTTTCTTCTCCAGGTTTGATATATCCTTGTGGTTGATCTATAAAGACTTGTTCTTTCAGTTTTCCATTTAAGAATGCGGTTTTTACGTCCATTTGGTGTAAATACCAGTCATTTTGAGCCGCGAGTGCCAGTACTAAACGAACTGTCTCGAACCTAATTACTGGTGCAAATACTTCTTGGTAATCTATTCCGAATTTTTGTTTATACCCCTTTACCACCAATCTTGCTTTGTATTTATCTACATTTCCTTTCTCATCATACTTTGTCTTGTAAATCCACTTAACCCCTATTGGTTTTTGATTCTTCGGGGGATCAACTAGATCCCATGTTTCATTCTTGTAGATTGACTCCATTTCCTTGTTCATTGCATCAATCCATTTCCCATCTTTACTAGCTTCTTCATAAGTGGTGGGATCCATGCTAGTATAGAGCACAAAATTGATCACTTGATTCTCATTATATTTCTGTAATATTTCTTCATTGGTCAGTGCCCTTGTGTTTCTATAAACACTCTTAACGCTTCTTGTACGAATTGTTTCGTTCTCAGAGTCTGAGGAGGAGACTTCCTCATTATGTTGACTTTGACTTGATGTGGGGTCTAACTCGCTGTCATCATGATTCTGTTGTATATGTTCAGGTCCCGTTAGATTGGAGTTTACTTCCATATTGTCAGGCATGTTTTCTTGTCGAATGGGATTTGGTTCATGATGCTCTTCAGTAGGATTCCGGTCCTCTATGCTTTGATCAATCGGCACTGCACCATCTTCTAATATCATGTATGGAGTTTCATTTAATTCATTATTGACGACCCACCTTTTACTTTCGTCAAAAATCACATCTCTGCTTATAGTGATCTTGTTAGTCAAAGGATTAAATAACTTATATCCTTTACTATTTTCACTGTACCCAACGAATATCATCTTTTCCGTTTTATCATCCAATTTATTCCACTTCTGTTTGGGTATGTGGACATAGGCTACACTACCGAAAACCTTTAAGTGTTCCACATTTGGTTTTCTTCCATTCCATGCTTCGAATGGAGTTACATTTGGTCTAGTCTTTGTAACCGTACGATTCAGTATGTATGTGGTGCATGCTATTGCTTCTGCCCAGAACTTGTTTGGCAATTTTTTCATGCTCAACATACTTCTACTTAACTCCATTAGTGTCCTATTCTTCCTTTCCGCTACCCCGTTTTGTTGGGGTGAGTAACTATTTGTAAGTTGATGATGAATCCCATTTGCATTTAAGTACTCTTGAAATGATTTTCCACAATATTCCCCTCCGCGATCTGTTCTTAACGTTTTAATCGTGTGATCGGATTGATTTTCGGATAATGCTTTAAATAGCTTGAAGTAACTTAATGCCTCGGACTTGAGTTTAAGAAAATACACCCAAGTTTTCCTAGAATAATCGTCAATAAAGGTAATGAAGTACCTGCATCCACCAATGGACTCCGTTCTCATCGGACCGCATATATCAGAATGAATAAGTTGGAGTGGTTTAGTTGCTTGCCACTTTGTTTTATTTGGAAAAACTTTTCTTGCTTGCTTGCCCGATACACACCCCTCACATATACTTGTGTCTCTTGAAATCTTTGGTAAACCATACACTATATCTTTGTTTCCCATATCTGCTAGTGTATCAAGATTTACATGTCCATACCTCTTATGCCATAGGATGGAGGTTTCCTTGGTAGTCATGGTTAATGCTAATGTTAAATCCTTTTCAGGGTGGAGAGGAAACATTTTGTTGTTTGTCATTTTTATTTCACCCAATGTTCCGTTTCTAACATCCTTTATAATGCATTTATTCTCTTGAAATGTAATCGTATAACCCCTTTTTATGAGTTGACCAACGCTTAACAGATTGTGCCTTAAACCTTTGACATAGAACACGTCTTTTACCCTTTTGTTTTGCCCTTGTATTGCGATTTTGATCTCCCCACTGCCTAGAACTTCTAGTTTTTTAACATCACCGGTTCTTACCTCTTTTCTTATTGACTCATCCAACGATGTGAACAAGTTTCGATTTCCTGTCATGTGGTTGCTGCAACCACTGTCTAAATACCAGTGATCGTTGTTATCAGTTTCTTCCATATTCAGAATCATAAACATTGAATCATCCGTCTCCTTTTCCTCCGGTTCATCATCTTGATGAATTAACATGTTGTCTGTTCCGTTTTCAACTTTCTGTTTGCAAAACTTGGCGGTGTGACCCAGTTTTTGACAATTATAACATCTAATAGAACTTAGGTAACGATCCCTAATTCTACCACGTCCTCTTCCTATTCCACCGTTTCGATTCTGTCTAAATCTGTCCTGATTGGCGTTCTGAACTTGGAACGCATGTTCGATTGGTGGATCTTCGTATCTTTTCATCCGTAACTCATGGGATTGTAGGATTCCCATTAACTCTTCGGTGGAAACATCCTCTAAATTCTTTGTTTCCTCTATAGTGATCACAACCGACTCAAAGTTTCGAGTCATACTGCGTAGAATTTTTTCTACAATTCGTTGTTCACTAATTTTCTCTTCGTTCATTCTTAATTGGTTCACTATTAGGGTTATTCTATTGAAATAATCTTCAACAGATTTCCCATCGTTCATTTTTAACGCATCAAATTCACATCTAAGGGTTTGAAGTCTTACAGTTTTTACCCGATTTTCTCCCTTGTACGATTTGTGTAAAATGTTCCAGGCCTCCTTTGATGAATTCGTCATGGCAATCCTCTCGAATACAGTATCGTTCACTGATTGAAATATTATGTGTAGAGCACGTTTGTCCCTTTTTATTGACTCTCGGTATGCAGTATTGGCTTCATTTGTTGGATTGTTTCCCAACTCTTGATATCCATCTTCAACAATGCTCCATAATTCTTGTGATTCAAGCAACACTTTCATTTGAATGTGCCAGTGATAATAATTTTGCCCTGTGAGTTTTGGAATTTGGGTTTGAATTCCCTGCGATTGATTCATCTTCGTCTGATCCTTCCTGAATACGGTTGATTTGATTTGAATGATGTTCGGATCGTTATGGCTCTGATACCACTATGTTGGAATTCCTTGCAGTATGCGATATTGAATAAGGGTTCTGCAGATCTCTTTTGTTCATAAAAATGAATTGATAAAACACTTGAAAAGATACATCCGAGTATATATATGTATTCGGGGCATACATGAGATAACCGCCCCAAATGATAATGAATAAAACATACTAACCTAACATAAGTTTAATCTAATATGTGACATAAATATATAATGAATCTAGCTTATATATATATTAATTATACTTGTCTAACATTGACATAAGCTTCAACTTATTTTCGGGATCCTTTCCTTCATCGTTGGGATCTTTACAAGCCCTCGAATTCCTTGATGCCTCACATAACAACATCACCGGCGAAATCCCGACTTTTTTAGAAGTAATTCCTTTGAAGAATCTCAACATATCTTTCAACAATTTAGAGGGCCAGGTGTCGAGAAAAGGAGTGTTTGCCAACGCAAGTTCGGTATCTATTCTTGGCAATAGTCGGCTTTGTGGCGGCGTGCCTGAACTTCAGTTACCCAAGTGCCGGTCTAATAAGAAGAAAAATAAGTTGAGCCTTGCAGTTATATTAGTGATTTCTTTTGGTTCGGTTCTGCTTTTTGTAGTCATGGTGTTGTTTTTTGCATGTTATCCGTGGAAAAAGAAAGTTGAAGACGGTCCACAAAAGACTGCCTCATGGGAGTACCTAAGTCAGGTTTCTTATTATACGCTCAACAATGCAACCAATGGGTTTTCCACTGAAAACTTAATCGGTGAGGGGAGCTTTTCATCTGTATATAAAGGGAACCTTGATACGGACGGTGCGAATATTGTTGCTATCAAAGTACTAAACCTCCATCATCGAGGTGGTTCCAAGAGCTTCGTTTCCGAATGTGAGGCACTGAGAAATACTCAACATAGAAACCTAGCAAAAGTCATAACTTGTTGCAGTGGCATTGACTTCCAAGCCAACGATTTCAAAGCCATAGTTTATGAATTCATGCCAAACGGAAGTGTAGACAGATGGTTACATAACCCCCAAAGTGAACTCCATCAACTCAGTCTGATTCAGAGGGTGTGTATCGTGCTGGACGTAGCATATGCGCTTGATTATCTTCATCATCATGCTGGAACGACTATTGTGCACTGTGATTTGAAGCCAAGCAACATTCTTCTCGATGAAGATATGGTTGCACATGTTGGAGACTTCGGGCTTTCAAAGATTCTTCAATCTGAGTACCAACATAGATATAATAGCAGCTCAACTGGAGTTAGAGGAACCATTGGGTACGCAGCTCCAGGTAAGCTGTGCTGGTAACTCATGAATTTATCCGATTTACGTAACTTTTGGATATTCATTTCCTGATGAAAATTGTGTGGTTCGATTGCAGAATATGGGGTTGGGAGCATAGTGTCAAGAAATGCAGATATGTACAGTTTTGGGATAATGTTGCTGGAGATGATGACATGTAAGAAGCCTACGGACATCATGTTTGGAGAAGAGCTCAGCCTACACAGCTATGCTGAGAAAGCCATGGGTGATGGTGCACTGGAGATCGTTGATCCAGTGCTTCTGAAAGATGACAAGACGATTGGACCGACGACCAACAAGGAAGAAATAACAGGTTACATGAATCATGAAAGGTGTTTGCGTTTGTTACTGGAAGTTGGTGTGTCATGTTCCATGGAATCGCCACAAAACAGAATGGACACGGCTAGTGTTATCCAAAAGCTCCAATTGATAAAGAATGCCATTTTAGGGAATTCTACCCTTTAGATTATCTTCTGTTTAAACTATTAAAATATGATTCAACACTCCCATGCACGTGAGAAAATCGTTGGTTCATTATGCACATGGGTTTATCTGCTTCCAATATATTCGAATAAGTTTAGGTTGTTATGGAGTCCGAGTCATATGGTTTACGTTAGCTGATCGTTGGAGAGTCTGCCTATTTATATATCCTTTTTGCGTCTGTTTATGTATTCACTTTCAAAGCAAGAAACAAGTTGAGTTAATCGTGCAATTGATCTTATTGTGTGTTTCCGTGAGATTATTATAAGTACTAATACCAATAGTGGTATCAGAGCTTGACAGAGATCCTTTATTTGTAGAATTGTCGTCGTCCAGTGGGTTTCATTGTGATATTGTGAAACACGAACAATCAAGTATGATCGAATGTAACAGTGAATTGTGAATTAGAAGTGTTTGTGAAAGAGAGATTAAAACAGAAAACAAGTTGATCAAATTGATCAGTGGTTTCAACGACACAATACAAACCATAAAAATGTTCCTCGACCGTTCACATTGCCAACCGATGCAACGTTTCAGGAACGACACGGCTGTTAAACCAAGACCTGACGATTACTTCCTACATGGGCTTGTTAAAAGAATTTAGCCCAAACACAATAACATACTTGATGTTTTGACCCATAAGTATAATATATAACATGGGATGGTTCAAATGAAAACCACTTTTATTGTGAAAACTCGAAAACTAACTAAAAAAGCCTAAAAAACCTAAAAAACATACAAATTTTTTTTTTTTTTACAATTTTTTTTAGAAAAATCGCTACTTTTTATATATAGAAAAAAATTTTCAAAAAAAAAAAAAAAAAAAAAATTCGGTTGTACTGCACATGTGCACTAATACGGAAAGCCTAAACCACTTAACCCACCCCCCACCGACACCCCCCAAAAACCTAAACCCCCCACCCCCACCCCCACCCCCCCAAAAACCTAAATTCACCCTCCCACCAAAAGCCTAACCCCCCCTCCCCCCAAAAACCTAAACCCCCCCACCCCCCACCCTCCCAAAAACCTAAAACTAAACCCTAAACATAAACCCGAAAAAAACCTAACCCCCCCCCACCCCCACCTCCCAAAAACCTAAACCCCCCTTCCCCCCACACCCAAAAACCTAATACTAATCCTAAACCTCCAAAAAAACTAACCCTAAAAGCTAAACTAGAATCAAAAAGCTAATTTTAAGCATGTAATGCACATTGTAGTACATGTTATATTGCACATGTGCACTACTATAATAATAGTATTGAAAACAAGACGAAACCATAAATCTTTTTTTATGTCATAAAAAATATGCTCGAATATACTTGAATGAAAGATAAGAAAATTTGTGATCTTATGGTGCCATTTTTGTTTTAAAATGATAACGTATGGAGAAATGAGAAATGTTTGAAAAGTTATATATTTTTTGTTCCAATTTTACCCCTCCTTCATTAAAAGTCTTCCCCCCTCCTTTTTAGTGGGTTTTAGTTAGTTTTCTAGTTTTCACAATAACTAGTGGTTTTCATTTGAACCTTCCCCTATATAACATAACATAAGTTTAATTTCAAATGCAGCCCATAACGATATAAGAATGATCAAAGGATTAGGATTAATCCAATATTTAATATCCAACATTTTTCAATTCAATTCCAATGTCGTTTTCTGTCAATAACCAATTTTCAATGGTTGATCAAGGCAAACTCAAGAACTCTAGAATGAGGGATGCTCATGCCATGGCTTTAATTCAACAAGCTTAGCATTATCAACTTTTTTCTAGGATTGCAGCGGCTGAATCATCTAAAGAAAGTTGGGAGACCCTAAAAATGGAGTACCAAGGTGACACACAATTAGTAAAGGCAATCAAGCTTCAAGGAAGGGCTGAGAAGGGATTTTGAGAACCTAACTATGATAGAAGGAGAATTTTTGGGTGAGCATTATTCAAGAGTTAGGGCTATAGTTAGGCAAAAGAGATCATATGGAGAGGTAGTGTCTGATCATGTGATCGTGGAGAAGATCCTGCGTAGCCTCACTCCTAAGTTCGATTACATTGTTTCCTCAACTGAAGTATCTTTTGATCTAGCTAAGCTCACACCAATGAAGTGAGTTAATGGGTTCACTACAATCTCAAGAAGAAGGGATGGATACTAGTGTAATTGATAAGCCAGAAAAAGTGGAAGAACATGCATTGCAGGTTGTTCAAGAACACTTTCAGGTGGTGGGTGGATTTCTCCGGCGGTGGCAAGTTGTGATGATACGGGAAGTGATGGTGCAAGATGAAGATGATTGTTTGTGTGTGGGACGGTTATAAGAAGGGCTTGGGATGCTTAAATAACGAAATGACTACAATACTCTCATGTGATTTGCACGTGAGAGAAGTTAACAACAAAATTTAACGAAGTTATAAGGCAAGGACACCGCCTGATGGAAGATGGCAACTTAAAGGACATCCAATGTAATTTTCATAGTTAAATGACACCGCCTGCAACTTCGTTCAAACATAAAGGACGTAAAATGCAACTTAGTCGTGAGAATATTATAAGCACTAATACCATCATAAACTTGTGACCTAAACTTAAATGGGAGAGTTGATATTAAGTCACATGCTGACTAGAGCTAATAAGGATGAACTAAAACACATTATATAATAAGGAGCGTGTATGAAGTTAGCATAAAGGTCATAAATATCGCAATGAAATAAACCAGATAAAAAAAATGAACATGAGAATAGCATAAAATTAGGGAAATATGTATTGATTTTTGGTATGTAGAGTTCTTCATATAATACCAAGATTCCTTCATAGATTTTCTTTAGGTGGTTCCACTTCAACATCCTCTTTGGAAGATGCCACTGTTTGTGTGTTTTTTAATTCCTCAAGCTGCAAAAAAGACAACTTCTGCATTATTATGCTAGTAATATGTTATTTTGCACTAGAAAGTACACCTTTTTAACCCTTTATCCTTATCTTTGACTTCTGAAGTCAAACGGACCAAAATACAAGTTAATTCGAAACTGATATATTCTTTACATGTTATTCTTTTTAGAAATTTGGTAAATAACCAAAATCTGGGTTACCAACAAAATTTGCAAGAGATACCATATAAATTCTGTATTTGTAAAATAAGAAGTTTGATTTGAGATAGGGGTGCTAAACGGGTCGTGTTCACGGGTTGGTGGATTCAACCTGACCCGAACCCGAAAATTTTAGATGAACCCAAACACGGCCCGAACATGAAAATCATGTCATACACATGAACCCGAACACGCCCCAATATTCACAGGTTGACTTAAACACGACCCGTTCAACCCGAATTTTTCTTCTTAGTAATTTTTTTTTTGAACGGTGAGAATCTTTAACTTGTTGAGAGAGAGATCTCACACCCTCCTAAAGAGAGGGCTCTAACCCCACTCCGGCCAGATTATGTTGTCTTAACCGGGCATATTAAAATAAAAATTTAAGAAAAAATACAAATGTGTATAATACATTTACATTTAAATTACAAAATCTTATGTAAATTCTCTTTTTAACTTAAAATTATGGCATAAATTACACACCCAATAAAATTTATGACATAAAACATATTGTAAAAAATATAATATAAATTAGTTAAACAGGTCAACCCGCCAACCCAACCGGGTTGACCCAAACCCAACACGTTTAGCTAAATGGGTTCGCGGGTTTAATCTTAAACTAACCCGAACCCGTTTACACTAAACCCAAACCTGCGAATTTCGTGTTATGTTTGTGTCGTGTCAGAAATTCACACCCCTGATCTAAGAGTAAGAAGATATACCTGGCTACATTTTTCTTGATGAACTGCCAAAAGCTCATTGTATCTAATTTGCAAATCAGACATCTCAGCTTGTAGCTTTTCATACTCGGATAAGCTAGGCCCGCCTAGTTTTTGCTGGACAAACCTGTTAACCAATTCATAAGTTTTTCGATGTGTAACATTTGACAGAAAATGGAGTATGAATCCGCAGATCATCATCTGGCAAAATATGCATACTTCAAATAAACGATAAGTTATTTAAATGTGTGTTAACTTACTCAACAGCTGAGGAAGGCTTGTCATTCTGTTCATATAGTGCCACAAGAACTACAAGTAATAAAAAAGAAATTTGAATTGAGCATCTGAGGGCAAAAAGGACAGATGATATGTTTATGTTTATGTTTATGTTTATGTTTATGTTTATTTGACTGTGTTAAAAGAATTATATAACCTTTAGTCAAAGCATCGAGAACTCCACTAGACTCTAAATACTTCCTAAAAGCTTCCTTCTTTGCTTCTTTCTCCTGTAAACAAACAAAATGTATAAAAGAATGTGGTTAGCAAACCAAATAACATAGCATGTTGCCATGATCAACTAAAGAAATGACTAAGATTCGCAAAAAAAAAAAAAAAAAAAAAAAAAAAAAAAAAAAAAAAATTGCTAGTTGCTAGTAAACTAACATCTTTTCCAGCATCAAACATGTCATTGAAATAACCGGCAACTTAACTCCACCCCATTATAAATCACAAAATTCAAAATATGGATCATAGATCTCTTCTGTCAGAGACGACGGGCAGTCGAATGTTAATTCGTTTCAACTACTTTTATTAGAAACCTACAGATCTATACATAAAAAAGAACCTGCATTGCTGATTCTCATTTGATATCACAGAAAACATTTAAACAAATCACTTGTGCAGGCTTGATTAAACCTGTAGACACTCAAATCATGAATAATATCAAACCTATACTATTAATTTCATGACTGATAGAACATCTGTTACAGATATGAACTCAATTCCAAAAAAAATTCTCAGAATTTACAAAACCATGTCAATTTTGAAACTAAAATGCAACCCTTTTGACATCCAAACTCAAATTGTACCCTTTATCCTAAATCGAAGACACTAATCACTCCTACCGACACAAACAAGAAGAATCGGAAAGAAAAAAGAAAACCCACATCAATTATTGGGACTAATTGCAATAAGAACACACAGATCGACAAAAAGTTGATAACTTTTACAAAGTGTAATGGTTAAATCAGAAGTAAACAAGGGTAGGAATGAAATCTAGTAAGAACTGACCATTATTCTTTTACTGCACCATATATTTGAAGGGCTGGAAGGGGAAGACAGATTTGGTGTTTACTGGCGAATTAAATGTTTCAGGCAAAGATCACTCCCCCTGTTTTATGCAAATATAAAAAGTTTCTTTCAACGATAGATACCATTGTAATCCAACAATTTCTTTTCTTTTCTTTTTTTTTTCATTTTACCAAATTTATTTTTATTGTTGTAGGATAAGACTTAGTAACCATTAGATTGTGGGTTCGATTTCCATAAGAGGGTTTTTCCCAGATTTATTGGGTTTATTCATGAATTGTTGTATAAGCATTATTGCCTAGTTGAGATGAATATGATCGGGTGGTTCCGCTGGTGGCACGATGATACTCTAGTGGTCAGCCGGTGATCCAAATTTGCCGATAAAAAAAAGACTATTAAAGCGTCTCCGATACTATGGATGATTCTGGTTTCAGACCTGTCAACTTAGCACGTTATATCATTTCAAACTTCTACCTTAAAAAGCTACATTTTTCCTTCAACACTAAACTAATACAGAACTCCACATCAGCATCGACCTCATCACCACATTTTCCTCAGATTTAATCTATATCTAATTTATTTCTTTCACAATATGTTCATTATAATAATAAAATGATTAAAAAAAGATATCATGTGTTAAACACTCTGATGAAACACCGATTAACACAGGGTTTATCGACGGTGTTATTTCGTCTGTGGGGTTCAACCTCTTTTCTTGCTCGTAACAATGGCTGGAGATCTGCAAAACAGTAAACACCGTTAGTCTCGTTAAGAGGGGGAGAAGGGGGATTTCCCTCTTAACCAGGCTCCGGCGTGAGAATAAGTACTGTTCTGAGAGAAATAAACAGTGTGTGTATAGAGTGAGTATGGAGAGAAAAGATCCTGAACCTGAATGATGAAGGGTCCTATTTATAACCGGAGGGTGAAGAAGGAAGGAGCAGCTGTGCCAGCTGTGGGCGCGTGCCAGTTGTCCGACCAAGGGGAATATCCTCTTGGTCTGCTCTGTCACGGCAGGTGTAGTGGTACACGTGGCGTCGTTACATTTGTCCACGCTGGATACCTCGTACTGGCGTCGTCAGCCTTGCTCCCTGATTTGTCGCAGGCCTATGTGGCGTTCTGCGTGTGGTGACACGTGTTGTCCTTTATGTCGGATAGAGCATCTTTGGTGCCAGCTGCGAGTCTTCGAGAAGTTTCTAGAAGCTTCTGGATTGCTTCGCTGATGTGGACGCCTTGTATGCTCAAAAGTGGTGTGGTCTCTGCCATGTAGGCAGGGAATTGGGACCATACCTCATCAAGTCCCCCCAGTCCAGTGTGCCTTCTAGTTGAGTTGATCGTTTAGGAGGGATTCTGGACTTATGAAAGTAGTGAGCTTTTGCGGCGTGTGGAGTTTTTTGGCCTTCTATATATATAAAAATGAGCCAAGTGGACGCACGGCGCATGGGTTTTGGCCTTTTGTAAAAAGGTGAGCCAAATGGACGCATGGCGCATGGGTCTTGGCACTTTGTAAAACATGAGCCAGATGGGCGCGTGGCGCATGGGTCGTGGCCCTTTGTGAAAAGTGAGCCAAATGGACGCATGGCGCATGGGTTTTGGCCTTTTGTAAAAAGGTGAGCCAAATGGACGCATGGCGCATGGGTTTTGGCTCCTTCGTTGTTTCCTTCTGATGGAAGCTTGGTGGTCGTGGGGGAGTGTTTGGTGTGACTGTCTGATATCCCTGTCTTATCGGAGGTGAACAGTTGCTTTTGCAGTTACTTTCTGTCACGTCAGTCGGTTCAGTCGCCCATGCTTCCCGTAAAAAGAGCTGACGTCTTCTCTCTCTTCTGACGTGTCACTCCTTTATTGGTTACTTTTTGAAAGTTCTGACGGTCCACTACCCATGGCATTAAATGCGATGGGTATAAATAGGAGGCGGTTACTCCTTTTCCTTTACATTTTCAAATTTCAAGTGTGTTTTCCATCTATCTTCTTCCCTTATTCCCCGTTCTTCAATAATTTTCTTGAGTTCTTATCTTCTATTTCTTAGTACTTACACCATGTCTGAGAAGAATCCTACCCAACGAAAAAGAAAGTACAAGGGGAGGGCCCCTCCTGGTCCGGATCAGGCTGTTATCGGGTGGAAGGAGGAGGAGTTTCTTAATCTTGTCAGGGGTATGAACTTCCGTTCTGAGTGGGGAGCTCAGTATCCTCCCGCCGGATCTACTGCTTTAGACGCCCCTCCGGGTTATATTACTTTGTATGCGGCGTTTTTCCGGGAGGGTAGTTTCAGGTTGCCGATAACAAAGTTTACTGCTGCTGTGTTAAGGGGTTATGGGCTTCATATTTCCCAAGTTAATGCGATTGGGCTTCCACGCATTACCCATTTTGAATATGTCTGTAGGGCTTACCGTATTGAGCCTACCTTTGAGATGTTTAACGTTTTTTATAGTGTTACCTATGCCAATGGCTTCTATTCGTTTCAAGCACGAACGGGGGTTGCTCCGGTTTGTTCTGTGCCGTTAAAGAGCATTCATGACTGGAAACAGAAATTCTTTTACATCCGCTGTGGCGTAATTCCAATAGATATGCCGTATAGGCATGTGAGTCAAGGGATTCCGAAGGTGGAGGTTATGGAAAATTATGCTGCTCAGGATTGGTATAGGAGGGTAACCTACAAGGCGACTGCCATTTCCCAACTGGATGAGATGGCTTTGGTTGGTGCAGGGATGAGTTTGCTGTGGGTGCCTAAGCATCCCTTGGGTCAACCTGTGTACAGCCATCAGGGCAAATGTATGTTTCTTTTATGGCTTATTGTTGATTTATTCTCCCTTATGTGTAATATGTTTTTCGTGTGTTCCCTTATCCTCTTGCTCCTTTGCAGTTGGTTACAGCTTGATAAATGTCTTGGACCCGAAGGCAGTGGGTGCCATGGTTGAGGCTATTCAGGCGGATGGGAACCCAACCTGGTTAGACCAGATTCGTGGTCGTTTTTGCATCCCACTGATGAAAGCTTGGGGAGATATGCTAACGAAGTTTTAGGTGAAGATGTTTGGGATGACTCTGTCGACTCGGGTCGAGAGGAAGTTATTGTTCTTTCCAGTGGAAGTTCTGACCAGATTCTTGAGGGTCTAACTTCTCGTTGCGCGCGTGCAGGTACCGCGCGGGGTGAGGTTGCTGAACCTGTGCTTGGTGTTGATGATGATGATGATGAAGAAACGGCTGTTGATCCTTCTGCCCAATTGGAGGCAAGGAAGAGGGCTAGGACGAGTAGTCTGGGAAGAAGGAGGGAAGAACTGAGGGTAAAGCTGCTGGTTCCTCTCGTAAGCAACCTTCTACTCTTCCTTGTCTAGATTATGTTGTGGTTTCTGATACATTCTCTGGCCTAGGGGTTGGTGAGAGGAATTGAGAGTCAGATCCTAATGATGGTGCTACATTGTCCGAGCACATGAAGAAAAAAGCCCTTGCGGATCACAAACGCCAACTTGATGAGCAAGTTGCTGCTCTTCTTGCTGCTAAGAAAGCGAAGCTTCAAAAGGAGGCCCCCCCAGCACCCTCGGAGTCTGAGGTTGATTTGGGTGTGTTCAGTGGGGGTCGTGGAAATCTTTTGGAGGAGATATATGCTGCATCTGCTCCTCCCCCTGGTAATTCACTTTTCTTTTTACGTTTGTCATATCTTTCATCAAGTTGTTTTTTAATTGTTGTCTTATGACAGTGGTCAAGACTGGCAAGAAACCTCGTGTGGTGGATATTTCTCAAATTACGCCACCTGCTTCTCCCCCATCGAGGACAGTTGGTTTGACCCCTCCTCGTGATGATGTTGATGTGGGCACAAGGGGTGGGGAAGGGTTTACTGAGGGTGTGGTTGAAGGAGGTGTTGATGCTGGAGGTGATGGTGGAGGTGATGGCGGAGGTGATGGTGGAGTTGATAAAGGTAAGGGTGTTGAAATGGAGATGGAGTCTAGTGAGACTACTCCACAACAAACCATTTATACCAAACGTCCTCCTGGTGGAGGTGGGGCTACTTCTGGCGTGGTGCGCAGCCCGCATCTTGAACATGACCCTGCTGATTCTTGGGGTAATCCAGCTTGTGATGACTTGCCTCATGCCCCGCGCTGGAACCTTAACCAGGGCTCTAGGATGAATGATGTCTCATGAGTTTTTTGCTATGTCCCTTCCTCCTGCTGAGAGGATGTTTCAGAAGAACCGCAATCGTTTTGCCCTGTTGGACGATCACGTTCGTGCCAGGGTTAATTTCTTTGCTACCTCTCAGGAAATTCTTCGCGAGTGGCGGTTGATGGGGGAGGAGACCCTCGAGTTTGAGGAGTCCAAGAAGTTGTTTGTTGAGGAGAAAGAAAAATTTAATGCAGAGAAGAAGGGTTTGCAATGGAGGGTATCGGATGCTGAGCAGAAGCTTGAAGAGCAAAAACAGCTGAATGCTCAGAAGCAGAAGGATTGGGAAGCTGCGTGCGAGCGCACAAATGCTGAGATGCAGTCTCAGCGCCATGCGATCGTTCGCTTGTCTGGTGAGAAGACGAAACTTGCTGAGGAAGCAAATCAAGCGCGCCTTGCTGCTGAGAAGAAAGAAAAAGAATATGTTGATCGAATCGACAAACTGGAGGTTCTTGCACAGCAAAAGGCGACTGAGTGTGAAACTGCCCAGCGTCTTCTTGCTGAGAAAACGGCTGAGTGTCAAGCTTCCGAAGTTCTTGCTGAGGAGGCCTCAGCTGACAGCAAGTGGTTGCTTTCTCGTGGTGTGCCTTTGGTAGTGCTCTTTGCTTGCCTTATTTTCTCTTTTTCTTTTGCTTTTGCTTCGTTTTATATTTGAGTTCTCTTTCTTATTCGATCTTCCTTTTTATGTAGCTTGCTGATCGTATTTTGCATTCGACTGAGCTTGCAACATATATGTTTGAGTTGGGTAGGGCGGCTTACAACAACGGTCGGAAGTTTGGGTATGCTGAGGGCAAAACCGCGGTCATTAATAAGTAAAAAGATTATCATTTTGATCTGTATAAGGAAGACTGTGAAGGTGCTTTTACTGCCAAGCGCAAGGAATTTTCAACCCTTGAATTCGCTGTTGTTCGAGCTGCAGAGAAGTTGGCTCGCAAAGCGGATGGGGTTGCCTTGTTAAAGAAAGCTTTGGGAGAAGACGGTGATGCAGCAGGAGGTGCTGGCACCAGTCAAACTTGATTGATGAATTCCGGCCTGTGCGCCGTGTATGGCCATGAATAGGCCTGTAATGTTGGCTGTTTAAGACAATTTTAATTTTGTTTACCTGTGGGTGTATGTACATGATCTTCTGGTGAATGTTTTTATCGCTTGCTTATGTTTATGCGAATTTTGTTATCGTCATAATATGTGCATGTTTGATTGCTTTGATCAGGTGTCACGAATGAATGATGGCGCTGACAGGTGGTGTTGTGTTACTACAACGTTTTATTCTGTCGTTTGAACGTGTGCGCTTATAGGTGACATACGAAGTGATCGAGTTGCAGGCTATTGTGTGAGCTCAGCTGTGATCAGCCTTGGGAGCATTACAATGTTTTAGTTACCTTGCTATCGATATTTTCGTGTTTATGTGGGCACGAAGTTATATTTTGGCGTTTTGTAGGCTTTGGTTGTGTTTCTGACCCGGCTGTTCACTTGGTTGTGACGAGCCTTGGAGGTCTACAACGTTTCCTATGGTCGAGCCATTGATGTTTTCGTGTACGCCCAAAGTAATAAATGCAGTTGTGACAAGAAATTTGCATGAAATAAAAGTAGCCAAACACTTCTTGTATTAAAGTAAATGTGTTGGCAATACGCCCTTTACGATTACATAGCTGTTTTACATGTAGCACTTTCGGAGTTGTTGGGCATTCCAGGTTCGTGGAACCTCTTTGTTGTTGATGGTGCGCAATTTGTAAGCTCCCTTGCCGAGTACTGCATCGATTACGTATGGGCCTTCCCATTTGGGAGCCAGTTTTCCGGGCTTTTCTGCATTGGAAGCTTCGTTGTCCATTAGGACGTAGTCTCCCGGGTTAAAAGTGCAGACTCGGACTCTGGAGTTGTAATATTTTTCCAGCTTTGTTTTGTATTTGGCCTCGTTGATTGCTGCCATCTCTCTTCGTTCTTCTAGGAGGTCTAAGTCGATCCTCCTTTCTTCTTCATTGTTGATTAAATTCATGGAGAGCATCCTTGGAGATGGCAGCCCGATTTCTGCTGGGATAACAGCTTCAGACCCATAGACCAAACTGAACGGCGTTTCACCGTTGCTTGTTTTTGGCATTGTTCTATGGGCCCACAGTATGCTGGGTAGTTCGTCGACCCAGCCTCTTCGTTTCTCGCCAAGTCTTGCCTTTATGCCATCGACGATGCTTTTGTTGACTGCCTCTACTTGACCATTCCCTTGTGGGTGCGCAACCAAAGAGAAGGTATGTTCGATGTGTAACTCTTTGAACCATCGTTCGAGGTCGTCTGTTGCGAAGTTAGTTCCGTTATCGGTGATTATTCGGAGAGGTAGGCTAAAGCGGCATATGATTTGTTCCCATATGAATCTCTTGACGACTGCCGAGGTGGTTGATGCGAGTGCTTTTGCCTCTACCCATTTGGTGAAATAGTCGACTGCGACTATTGTGAACTTGACTGCCCCTGGTGCTTCCGGGAAAGGACCTACCATGTCTATGCCCCATTGTTGAAAAGGCCATGCAGTTGTGACTGGTACGAGTTCATTTTTGGGGCGCATGGTTTTGGGTGCATGTCTCTGGCAGCCACTGCACTTCCTTAACTCTTTCACAGCATCGAGGTGCATTCCGGGCCAGTAATACCCGACATTCATTACTTTTGCCACCACCATTCGAGGCCCGGCATGAATACCACAAATTCCTTCATGCACTTCCCGGATTAGGTAACTTGCGTCGTCGGCGTCTACACATCTCAGCAGTGGGCCGAGATATGACTTTCGGTACAGTATCCCGTCTGCCATCTGATAATGTTCTGATTTGTATTGGATCTTTCGCGCCTCGGCTTTGTTTTCGGGAAGTATCCCTGGCTGTAAGTACATGATTATCGGCGTCATCCAGGACGTTGTTCCTGTCTGGATGACACTTACTTCTCTGAGTGGAACGGATGGGTTGCTCAAAACCTCTATGCGCACATCCTTTGCTAGGTGCTGGAAGCTTGTTGATGCGAGCTTGCTTAGTGCATCTGCTGGCTTGTTTTCGCTTCGGTTTATGTGGTGCACCTTGTAGGAATAGAAGGTTTGCAGCAACGTTTTCGCTTGGTTGAGATAGAGTGCCATTATATCGCCCTTGGCTTCGTATTGGCCGTTGATTTGGCCTGCTACTAACATGGAGTCCACATGCACTTCGACGTGTCGGACCCCCATTTTGATCGCCAATCGTAAGCCAGCCAGGGAAGCTTCGTACTCTGCTTCGTTGTTTGTGCTCTTGAAATCCAGGCGTATGGCGTATGTGAATTCGTGTTTGTCAGGGCTTACCAGCCTCAGCCCTGCGTCTGCTCCATCTTCGTTAGATGCACCATCTGTGTACAACAGCCATGGTTCTTCTGTTTGTTTTTTCTCAGCTTTCTCCATCGCTTTACATTCCCTTTCTTTGTCATCTGGAACTTCTGTCATAAAATCTGCCAAGACTTGGCCTTTGATCGATGGTCGTGGTCTGAAAACCACGTTGTGACCTCCCAGCTCTATTGCCCATTTGGCTAGTCTTCCTGATATCTCTAGCCTTGCAAGGATATTTCCAATGTTGTAGTTTGTTAGCACGTGGATGGTGTGATTGGCAAAATATTAGCACGTGGATGGTGTGATTGGCAAAATATCTGCGCAGCCGTCTTGAAGCGTGAATCAGTGCAAGGACTAGCTTCTCCATGATTGCATATCGAGTTTCTGGATCGGTCAAGGTTCGCGACACATAGTAAACTGGTGTTTGGGCACCTTGACGATCGACGAGCAGTACAGCCCCGACTGCCCTATCGGAAGCTGAGAGATAAAGTACCAAGGGTTCTACTTTGTTTGGTGCGGTTAGAGTTGGCAGTTTGATGAGGCAATCTTTCATCTCGCGGAACGCGTTTTCTGCTTCCGGAGTCCATTGGAACTGGATTTTTTTCATGCAATTGCGCAAGGTCTTGATGAATGGGAAGGATTTTGTAGCGTGATTAGCTAGGAAACGATTGAGTGCGGCTAATCGTCCTGCTTTTTGCATGTCTTTGATGTTTGACGGTGAAGGCATCCTTTCTATGGCTTGGACCTTTTCTGGATTTACCTTAAAACCATCTTTTGTGACGATGAAGCCTAAGAACTTTCCTTCTTCCATTCCGAACGAGCACTTTGCTGGGTTCAGCTTGATACTTACGCTGCATAGCGTGTTGAAGGTCTTTTGGATGTTGACCAGCATCGTGCCTTCTTCTTTGCTCATAATCACCAGGTCATCCATGTAAACTTCTATGCACTTGCCAATGGCGTCACTGAATGTTTCGTTCATTAACCTTTGGTATGTTGAACCCGCATTCTTCAAGCCGAAAGGCATTTTGGTGTAGCAATATAGCCCTGTTGGCGTGCGGAATGCGGTTTTATCTTCATCTTGAATGGCCATTTGAACTTGGTGGTACCCTTTGTAGCAATCCAGAAAGCACTTCCACCGAAATGTTGCCAAAGAATCGATTTTCTCGTCTGTGTCTGGTAAGGCGTAGCAGTCGCGGGGACATGCCTTGTTTAGATCTTTGTAGTCGACACACATTCTCCAGCTGCCATTTGGTTTCTTTACCATTACTGGACTTGCTACCCACGTTTGGTTTCTGACTTCTCTGATGATTCCTGTGTTTAGCAACTCTAACACTTGTTCTTTCATGGCGTCGTGTTTGACATCGCCTAAGTGGCGTTTGGCATGCACCACCGGCTTTGCGTCTTCCGAGACATTCAGACGGTGTTCTGCTATGTGCCGTGGAACACCAACCATATCGGCAGGTGTCTAGGCGAACACGTCCATGTTTTCGTGCAGCAATTTTTTGAGCGCCACGCGCGTTAAGTCAGACATGGCGGGCCCCAGGGTGACTGTTTGTCCTAGTATGCGCTGTTCAATACCCATTTTTCTGCCTCTATGCGCGGTGCTGGCTTGCTTGCTTTGGCTGGTCTGATTTCATCTGTTGCTAGAACTTCTTTACTTGCATATATCAGCGCAATGCCTGTTTCAGTGGGGAATCCAACAGCGGAATGTGGTGCAGAGCAGATCATACTGAAGTCTCCTTGGGATTCTCTCCCTAGGAGGATGTCGTGTCTTGAGTGTGCCGGCAGGACCATGAATGTGACTTCTTCAGTTCTTGAATTTCTTCCGTCCGAAAGTAACACCGGGAATGATATTTGCCCTAGGGGAAAGACGGCTTCGTTACAGAATTTTGAATTAAATTTATTTTTAATTTCTACATCTAACTTATAATAAAAGACTCTAAATAATGACATGGCATTCTCTCCTTTAACCTCATAATTTTATTTATAATTATTTAATAAATTTCTTTTAATATTAATAACTAATATATAGATATCATTTATTTTTATCCTTATCTTTATCTAAGATTATTAAATAACTTCAATTTTGCAATTTAGACCCTTTGTTTTTTTACTTTTAACCTAAAGTTTTTCATCTTTTGCAATTTAATTCCAACTCTTTTTTATTTTCAATTTTGGTCCACCATACTTATCATCTTTCCCAAGTTTTTCGTTTCGTTCAAAATTTTGTGAATTAATGCACCGCAACGTGCGTGTGGGGTTCAACATTTTTTCGTATATTTTTCCGGTTTTTCTAGCCCGTCGCAGTACATCTATTTTTCTCCGTTTAACAAGTTCGACCAACGCGCGGGTCCTGGATTGATTTAGTTATTTTTTCTATGTTTTACGCTTCGGTTTAATTTCTCTGCAATGAGCGTTCGTGATTCAAAGATTTTACATATGTTTTTCGCTCGGGTTTTTTTTTATTTAATTTGTTTTTACGATCTTTTCCGGTGTTGGTGGTCGCTGACAGTTGTATAGCATTGATACTACTTGACACATTTTTACAATAACCGCTGCAACGCAGGGGCTTAATATATATGTAAATATTACGGTTTGATCCAGATTTTATTAACCCCCCATATGAGCAATTTATATCCATTTTATATTTGATTAATTTATTACTTAAAATCATAATTATAAGACTAGCATTTAAGAAAAATATATGTTTTAAATAAACATACTTTCTGAACTATTATTATTATTATTATTATTATTATTATTATTATTATTATTATTATTATAATTGTTATTATTATTATTATTATTATTATTATTAGGGTTCTAGATTCAGAAAGTTACACCACCCTTAAAAAAACAATATTTATCTAAACTACTTACTACCAAATAAATAACATGTTATAGTATTAAGAGTTTTGATAATTCGGAAATAAACTCTAGCTCAAATCATCATTATTAAAAATTGCTTCAAATCTCAAATCACAATTACTATCAAAACAATCCGTAATCAAAACCTCGAACACGTGCCGACAAAAATCAAAAACGAAAAGAGTTAGCTAAGCTATATGTAGACGAAATAAGTCAGCGCATTTTCTACCATTGAAGTAAACCTTTAGTATGGAAATATTAGCTAAGCTATATGTAGACGAAATAGTTTCATTACATGGAGTTCCGTTATCCATTCAGATAGAGATAGTTGTTTTACTTCTCATTTTTGGAAAAGTTTCCAAAAAGTCATGGGAACACGACTAAATTTAAGTACAGCTTATCACCCTCAAACAGATGGACAGAGTGAAAGGACAATTCAAACATTGGAAGATATGCTAAGAGCATGTGTAATAGATTTTGGATGAAGTTGGGACGATCATTTGCCATTAATGGAATTCTCTTATAATAATAGTTATCATACAAGCATTAATGTTGCCCCATTTGTAGTACTTTATGGATGAAAGTGCCTAAACGCAGTATGTTGGGCAGAAATAGGAGAAAAAAATTATCAGGTCTTGAGATAGTGCAAGAAACAACCAAAAAAATCATTTAAGTCAAAGAAAGATTGAAGACAGCACGAGGTCGTCAAAAGAGTTATGTAGATAATCGAAGTATTGTTAAAAGTTTCTCCATGGAAAAGAATAGTTTGATTCGGTAAAAAAGGAAAATTAAGTCCAAGATTTGTTGGACCATTTAAGATTATCAAGCGAATTGGACCAATAGCTTATTAGCTACAGTTACTAGAGGAAATGGTCGGTATACATGATGCAATTCATGTATGTAACTTAAAGATATGCTTAACTGGTGAATCTTTAATGGTACCTCTTCAAAATATCGAGGTAAATGAAAGATTAAAGTTTGTTGAGGAACCCCTACAGATCGAAGATAGGACGATCAAGAATCTCAAGCATAAGAAATTAGTTCTGGTCAAAGTAAAATGGAATTCAAAACGAGGACCATAATATACTTGGGAATTGGAATAAGAGATGAAACGGAAATATCCATACTTATTTCAGTGAATCCGAGGATGAGATTTAAAACAAGGTGGGGAGGTTTTAATAACTCTCAAAAAGATCCCACAACCCCGAACACGTGCCAACGAAAATGAAAATGGAAAGAGTTTAAAAAAAGTCATTGTCGCGTGGTGCGACAAGACAATCTTGGACTATTACATGGCGTGAGGATGCCACCTGGCAAGCCTACGTGGCTGACTAGGCTGACCTAGCTCTAGGCCACTCCATCGCGTGACACGACAAGACCACTTTTGTCCGACGTGTGGCACGACAAGGTCAGATTCCTTCAGGATGAACATAGCCCCTCGCGTGTCGCGACAGGGAAACTTTGCCCCGTCGCATGGCGCGACGGAGCCATTTTCCATCTATAAATAGAGCAGTTTAAAGGCAGTTCCAGTGTACCATTCGCTTTCAAAAACTTACTCTCTCGAATCTCGTATCTTGAATCCCAAATCACTGTCACAATTTCCGTGTACGAAACCCTAATCGCTGAAACAATACTCTGTCCAATTGATCTGAAACCTAGCAACGAAAAGCTAAAGTTCCGCCTGAATAAGGTGAGACTTTATACATTGCGGTTTTGATCTTGTGATTATCGTTGATGTTTGATTTGGTTTCTTAAACTAATACGTGTTACATTGTGTGTTTATTTAAGAACCAGGACGAAAACCCAGGAGGCTTAAAAACCCTAAATTCTGCAATGTGAGTCATTTTGTTTTCTCAAATGCTTTAAAAACCCTAATGTTTTCCAATTGTTACTTATATTACAGTGATTAAGTCTTTGTATTCTTAAATGGAAAACTACGGTTAGTTTGTGGGGTTTTGTATACACTACTTGATAAACTTCACTAGTTGAGAGAATGATCAACAGTTATATGACCACAATCACAGGAATTGCCGAGTGATAAATACCTTTGGGTAATAGTAAGATATAAATAAATGTAAAAACTTTTAATATTGTAATTATAAGAAAGTGTCTTTTTACACAAACAAATGAACTCACTAGTATATTCCGTTGATCAAATGTTTTTAAACGCGTTTCAGGTGATTTACTGTGAAGGGAAGGAAGAGTGCTACGAGGCACTCAAGCTTAAATAAGTGATTATGCCACCTGAATAAATCGTGTTTGTTAATCTAGGGTTTATCCCTATGAAAACCTTTTATGTAAATATGGGTTTTATCCCACAGTTTATGAAATGAAAACTACGGTGTTTGGAAACTCTGATATTTTTCCTGACACCCGGTCCTGATAAAATTTCCGCCACAATAATTTTCATAAACATCGATACCACTTTTGTTGTTCACGGCTCCTGTCCAGGGTAGGGTCGGGGGTTGTGACACACAATTACAAATAACAATTTTACTCTTGTTGCATACATGAACAAACGTGCTCCACCAAATTGTGTCGAAGCATATGATGAGCTTCCTAGTTACGTAAATCCCAAACTTGTTACAAACATTAGGTAAAATTGTATGATGGTCCACGATTCAGTTGTGGCAATTTCTCATCCTTATCATTCGACCACTCGGATACGATGTACCATTTCTCTTCTACGATCATGTTGTGCAGTATTATGCACGCATACATTATATAGGTTATAACTCTTGGGCTCCAAATCCTTGTTGGGCCTTGTATAACGTGCCATCGCAACTAGGGGACACTGAACGCATATCCATATCCTTTATTGCTGACTCATGCCTTTTTTTGAATTCTTTCATCTTATCGCCTTGTGGATACGAGAAACTTTTTATAATAGTGGTCCATTCCGGATAGTTTCCATTTGAAATATAGTATCCTTGGTTGTATTCCATTTCGTTCACTATAAACTTGCATGGCGACGCACACCTGTATAAGACGTAATATAAATATCGGTGACTGTTTTATGGCGTTGATGTCATTGTTCGACCCGATAACTCCAAAGAAAAGCATGCCAAATCTAAAGGTCACATGATGCAACTAACTCTAGCTTTATAGTTCGACATCCGTGATCACCTCAAGTATACAGCCCTTACTATGCAACATCGCAGTTTTTCCATGTCCAACGCATACAATTGATACTACCAAGCATTTCAGGAAAATCGTGCCGAGTTTTATGAGCCTCTAATAACCGTTGGATGTCGGTTTCAGTAGGCTTCCTTAGATAATCTGTTGAATATAGTTGGATAACATATTTGCAAAAAAATTCTTAGGCAATCCATTGTCATACTTTCACCAAACCGACACTTGAGTTCTTCGATGTGATCAACAATGTCATCTTTAACTGTGGTCTTAATGATGATCATGGCATGATCCACGTTTACCAATGACTTTCTGATAGCTATGTTGGCATCGATGGTGGGTTATCTTGTGTCGTTTCCATTCACAACATTCCATAAGTCTTGGTCTTGAAAATACGACTTGATGCAAGTAGTCCAATCCTTGTAGTTTGTGTGGTTTAGTTTCTTGGTTCCTCTGATGACTTGAAAATTAGCCATGGTATCCCTTTTATCGTTCCGGCTCCTGTTCTTCTTCAATTCACAACCCCTAGTCTAAAACCTGCTTCCTTTGATCTCAGGCTGATCGATATTAGGTCCCAAGGATCTATGTGACGCATTGATACCAATTGTCAACTTGGTATGGTAATCAAAGATGAACACAATCCAAGAACTAAAAACGTTCGACTCATTTTTATTAATTGAACTAAAGAACTTACAATAATCAAGGCTTGATCAAGTGTTTATACTATTCTAACTTGCGGACTAAGGAACATAGACCTATTCTAATTTGAATTGATAAGTAAATAAACATAATTCAAATTATAACATAAACTTAATTAACACGTTAAACTTGACTTGACACTATTAGTCCCTTTACTTTATATCTCCTCTATAACGTCACCTTAAGATCAACCGAACCTTCTTCTCGATCTTTTAACTGTCCACGTCACTTAAGTTGGTATTGGTCATTTTTCACATGAACTAAGGAAATCAGAGACAATTGGAAAATTTTCAAAAAAAAAAGTATATTTTTTAAAATTATTATTTTGCTATCCAAAGGGGGTTGCAACTACCTACCACTTTATTATAATTGATAGTTTTTGTTGGAACTTAATTAATGGATATTCTAAAAAATCTCATTTATATTGTTTTGATTACCATTGCCTCCCTATCTTGTTTATTCAAAGCCTCATATTTTGTTAACCAGTAAATCCAATTAAAAAAGTAGTTCAAGATGATTTAGAATTTTAGACTAGTTATACATATTCTTATAAAATTTTAATTATAATGTGATTTTTCACCTTACAAGTGAAAGTAAAATGCGTATATCTATCTAACTTATAATAGTGGACTCTAATTAATATCATGTGTTATTCTCTTCTTCAGTCTCAAAATTTTTATTTGTATATATATTTTTTTTTAAATTAATACATAGATATCACTTGTGCTTATTTTAATAAATGATTCCAAATAATGTTCTAACATCGAATATCTTCTCCCAATTTTATTATTTTATAGGATGAGGATCAAATAGGAAGTTTATTTTCGCTAGAAAGTATAGGAAGTCATCTTAGCCGTCCATCTGTAATTTTTAAAATTTAGGATGTGGGGGCTTTTTTGTCATTTTACATTATCATATACTCGTTCTAATATTATACCAGATTTTGTTACCTCTACTCTCAGTTCATCAATTGCATAACAGAATTGAGATTGTATAACCCTAAATCGCAATCGATCGCAAATTCACCTTTTTTTCAAGCAATAATCTTGTTTCGTTCGTCAATTCGACAATTTCAATGTCTTCTGCGGACTCTGTTGGTAAGTTTAGCTTCAATTTTGAGTATTTTTTTTGTTATTTTGCCGAAATTTAATCTTTTACATTTTATAATTCCTCTTTCTGTTATTATTAATTGATTTTTGATAAGTTTAACTGTTATTGTTGTATAATTTAACATAATTTGATCGTTTTATTAATTGTTTTGTTTGTTCATCAGTTACTGTGTTTTAGTGAACTTATTGCGTTTTATGCTTTTATTCACATTATATGTATACAAACTTTAAATTGTAATTGTTCTAATACAAAGCACATAACTGTCATTGTTGTATAATTTAACAGTAATTTGTTCGTTTTATTCCTTGTTTTGTTTGTCTATCAGTTGTTGCGTTTTAGCCGAAATTCAATCTTTTACGTTTTATAATTCCTCTTTCTGTTATTATTAATTGATTTTTGATAAGTTTAACTGTTATTGTTGTATAATTTAACACAATTTGATCGTTTTATTAATTGTTTTGTTAGTTCATCAGTTATTGCGTTTTAGTGAACTTATTGCGTTTTATGCTTTTATTCACATTATATATATACAAACTTTAAATTGTAATTGTTCTAATATAAAGCACATAAATGTAATTGTTGTATAATTTAACAGTAATTTGTTCGTTTTATTCATTGTTTTGTTTGTTTATCATTTGTTGCTTTTTAGCCGAAATTCAATCTTTTATGTTTTATAATTCCTCTTTCTGTTATTATTAATTGATTTTTGATAAGTTTAACTGTGATGTTGTATAATTTAACATAATTTGATCGTTTTATTAATTGTTTTGTTTGTTCATCAGTTATTGTGTTTTAGTGAACTTATTGTGTTTTATGCTTTTATTCACATTATATGTATACAAACTTTAAATAGTAATTGTTCTAATATAAAGCACATAACTGGCATTGTTGTATAATTTAACAGTAGTTTGTTCGTTTTATTCATTGTTTGGTTTGTTTATCAGTTGTTGCGTTTTAGCCGAAATTCAATCTTTTACGTTTTATAATTCCTCTTTCTGTTATTATCAATTGATTTTTGATAAGTTTAACTGTTATTGTTGTATAATTTAACATAATTTGATCGTTTTATTAATTGTTTTGTTTGTTCATCAGTTATTGCGTTTTAGTGAACTTATTGCGTTTTATGCTTTTATTCACATTATATGTATACAAACTTTAAATTGCAATTGTTCTAATATAAAGCACATGACTGTCATTGTTGTATAATTTAACAGTAATTTGTTCATTTTATTCATTGTTTTGTTTGTTTATCAGTTGTTGCGTTTTAGTAAACTTATTGCGTTTTATGCTTTTAACCACATTATATGATATACAAACTTTAAATTGTAATTTTTTCAATTATGAAGCACATAATTTTAGATTTAACACTCTAAACATGATTATATAAGAAGTATTGCGTTTTATAATTATTTGTTAAATGTTTCAGATCTCAATTCCAAATGGGAGGAACGTGTATGCTTAAACAGTGGAAGAAAGTTTTACAAACCTAAAGTCAGTGGATCTATTAGACCTGCTGTTGGAATGTTTATTAAATCATTTGATGAGGCTTTTGCGTTTTATCAGAGATATACACTTGCTGCAGGTTTTTCTGCAAGAAAAAATACCTCTTGGAAAAATGGTGGTTTAGTGAAAATAAGATATATTGTCTGCTCAAAAGAAGGATTTCATGTTAGCAAAGCAATAGACTCTGGTTCCGTTGATGAAAATAGTAAAAAGATTGTTAGACGTAATAGTGGTTCAAAAAGAGTTGGATACAATGCTCATGTGAAATTAATATTAGAGAACAATAATATGTTGAAAATCTACTATTTTGAAGAAGAACATAATCATATCTTTGTTGAAGATGAAGATATTCATTTCTTGTCTGCTGCCAGACGTATTGATTATGTTAAAGAAAGTTTTATATCTGGATTATCTGCAATCAATGTTGGACTTGTTAAAGCATTCAATATTATGAAAACAATGTATGGTGGTTTTGGTGAAGTTTGTGCTAGTAAAGTTGATTGTAAGAACTAGAAGGGATTTGAATCTTTACATAGGTGAGTATGATGCAGAAATGGTGGTTAGGCGTCTTATTAGGAAGAAAGAATTTTCTCCTGGTTTTACATGTGATTATGTTGTTGGTGAAGATAGAAGATTGAAAGGACTTTTCTAGACTGATGAGCCATTTGGTGATATAGTAGGTTTTGATGCTACTTACAAATCAAACAAGTAAGTTTTTTACTTTTATGCGTTATATGTTCATGTGTTCTTTTTTTTCTAATGCATTATCTGTTTGTTTTATGTAGATATGATTTGGTTTTTGTACCATTTACTGGGATTGATAATCATTTTAGGAATGTCACATTTGGTGGTGCATTACTTGGTTCTAAGACTGCAGATTCTTATTGATGGCTTTTAAGGTCTTTTGTTAATGCTTTTGGAAATGAGCCTAAAGTTGTTGTTACTGATCAAGATGCTGCAATGAAGAGAGCTATTAAAGATGTTCTTTCAAGAACTAGCATGGCATATATAGGAGAAATTGAAGAGAAAGGTATTAAACTGCGTTTTATGAATACATGTTATGATATAATAAACTGCAATTATATAGTTTTATTATTGCGTTTTATTTATTATACAATACAATCCCCAAACATTTTTATCAATATAATTACGTTTTATTATAACAACACAATTACGTTTTATGAATAATCCATTAGTTATTATCAATTTCAAATTATTGCGTTTTATTATAAGTATAATTTGAATACATGTTATGATCTAAAAAACTGCAATTTTTATATAGTATTTATTATTGCGCTTTTTTAGTCATACAATACAGTTCCCAAACAATTTTATCTATATAATTGCGTTTTATTATAACAACATAATTGCGTTTTACCAATATTGTATTAGTTTTTATCATTTTTCATTTTATTGCGTTTTAATAGAATAATAAATGAAAACATGTTATGATCTAATAAACTGCATTTAATTTATATAGTTTAAATTATTGCTTTTTATACAGGTTGGTCCTCTTTTGTCATCCAAGATTGAGTTTAATACAAAAATGACTCGTGTTGTTTGGAATGATACTATTATTCCAGAAGATTTTGAAACTGAGTGGCATTCAATAATGTCTACTTTTGGATTAGAAAATCATAAATGGTTAAAAGATATGTACGATCTTCGATTTGATTGGATACCCTCTTATTACAATGGAGAGAATTTGGCTGGTCTTATGCGTACTACGTCTAGATGTGAAAGCGAGAATTACTTCTTTGGACAGTTTTGTAATCCAAGATGTACACTTGTTGAATTTTTCACTCATTTTGAGACTGCAATGGATCCTCCTAGGCATGAGCATAGGAGGAATGATCATGATACAAGGTATACTCAGTCTAAGATGTGGAGTGACTTTGTACTGGAGAAACAAGCATCAGAAATATATACCAAAACAATTTTTCAAGATATTCAGATTAAAATTGATGCTGCCATTACGAAGTGTATGTCAAAGACTCATGATACTGGGGTGATGTTGAATATTTCGAAATAAAGGATTTCAAACAGCCATGCACATCATTATTCAAGGTAATTTTTTAAATTAATATTGTTTTTAAACATCTACTGCGTTTTAAACTAATATTGCATTTTATGTTTTTCATCAGCCATTGCGTTTTATCATTATGTTTATTGTGTTTTAATATTATTTGATCATATGCTTATTTTTGTTTAATTATATTTGTAAATATTCATTGCGTTTTATATTACATCTCACTAATCTTATATAGTATTTTAATTTTTATTACAGGTTCAATACAACAAACAAGAAGATGGTTTAAGTATATGTTGTACTTGCAAACGGTTTGAACAATTTGGTATATTGTGCCGCCATATATTTTATGTTCTACGGTATGATGATATAATTGAGTTTCCTAGAAGATATGTTCTCAGAAGATGGATGAGAGATGTTGTTTCAAATGGCACAATTCATTGTAATATTCGGTTTGATGAGATTGGTAGGAGTAATGAAATTGATAAAGTTTTTAGAGAAATCACTGTAGCAAATAAATGTGTGGTTAATATTGATAAAGCTGATGAGGTTATGGTCGTTGTGCCGCCGCCTAGTTGCAAAGATAGGTTTGCTGATATGGGAGGAAACCTAGAAAAGTCTGATTCTATGATTCGTGTCACGATCAAAATAAGGACAAAAGGATGCAGTGTACAAAAAAGGATAAAGTCTAATCGTGAGATTGCAATTCAGAAATCTTCAAAGATCCAGAAATCGTGTCGTGTATGTGGTGGAAAAGGACATAACAGTCGTACATGTAAAGAGAAGGTTTCTTCTACTGCTATTGGGTCTATCAATACAATGTAAGTTTGTATAAAAATTCTAATATTAATAATAAAGATAGTTTTTTGTTATTGCGTTTTATGATGCATAATTATCAGCTATTTTTGTTATTGTGTTTTATGATATCCTACATGAATATCAGCTATTTTTTGTTTATTGCGTTTTATGATAACAACAATGAATTGTTATTGCGTTTTATACATAGAACAAATTAAACATGAACAACAAGTAGATATCTTCAATATTGCATTATATAGATGATAAAAGTTATAAACAAAGATGATGAATAAAACAATTATCATCACTTGTTCACAATCATTAAAATAACAAAATTACTTCTATCATCTTCATTCTAGTACGACCATTAGAGTTCAACATGAAAAAAAAACATCATATAAAAATTACTAGCATAACAAACCACAACCACTAGAAAGCAATAATTAGCATCATGGATCAAAGTTGGTTTCTTCTTCTGATGAGTACCCTAAGCTTCCATTTGGGATTTCCTCATCACTTTCAGATAGAGTCCAAAGTTCAACCTGTGATTTTACTGCATTCTGGAGCCTCTCTGCAAATTTGCTTCCAGAGTTGTTGATGATTGGAATTTCAGATAACTGCTTTAAAAGTCTTAAATCCTCACTGGAAGATATGTCTTTGGGGTCGTATAGCTCCACATCGCCATTGTCCTAAGTCACTGAAACTTTGAAATTGTCCTCAATGAACTCCCAAGATGTAACCTGTGTGTCTTCAATCGCCATTTCATTTGGTTTTCCATACCTTTTGTTCATAATTTTGAATAGTTGGGTTGTCTATTCTGTGTAACATGCTGGTGGTATTCCTATTTCATTCATCTTTCTCAAAACATTTTCATTGCAGTTTTCTAGAATAGAGGATGTGGAATGGTATCTTATTTTGTGCCCATCAAGAAATTGAAGAATGAAATTTTCTCTTTGAACCCACCAAACTGGTAATTCTTGATTAGCCATTTGTATGTGTTTGTGGTTGGGTATTGGGTATGAGGGATATGAATATAATTTAGGGTTTTTGTTCTTATATAATTGGTCAGGGGATTGGTATTAAGTGTGGTATTAATGATCATATTTCAGTTTTTTCATTGAATTGATTGTCTAACCATACAGATATTTATCAAGAATCCAAAAAGCTTTTTAAGTTTTCTCTGATAATAATGATTATTATTTTTTTGTCTTATCAATCTCTTTTGTCTTTAAGGTGTCAGTTTTTTTGTCTTATCATTTCCTTTATTATTATTATTATTTTTATTGTATAACATTGCGTTTTAGAAAGAGTATAAAATAATAGTTTTATGAATGTCATCAATCCTTATATATTTTTTGCGTTATAGAAAGAGTAAAAAAAGAATTTATTGCGTTTTATAGAGATGTATTGCGTTATATGATTCGACATGAAAAATTAGGAAACATATTGTATTGCGTTTTATAATAAATAACATAAGACAAACAACAATGAAATACACAATGTTGCGTTTTAGCATACTAGTATTTCAATTTCTATGTAATTTTTTAAATATAATATTATATAATAAATATTTCATAAAAAATAACATATTTTATAAAAAACAACCCTATATAGATGCATTGCGTTATATGATAGCACATGAAAAAAAATAAGAAATAGATTGTATTGCGTTTTATAATATTACAAAAAGACAAACAAGTATATAAGATAAAATGTTGTGTTTTAGCATAATAGCATTTTAATTTCTATGTATTTTTTAAACATATTATATAATAAATATTTTGATTAAAAAGTACCATATTTTTATAAATTAATAATCTTGAAGAGAAGCATTGCGTTATATGATAAGACATGAACAATTAACAAAGACATTGTATTGCGTTTTATAATAACAAACAATAAGATAAATTAGAATAAAAGATAAAATATTGCGTTTTATAATAACTAGCATTTCTAAATATAAGTAATTGTTTTAAACAAGATATACCAACAAGATAAACTCATAAACCAGCAAGATTAAGCCTATCTTGAATCCTTTGTAAACTAGTATCATAAGAAACTTTTTTAAGTTTTGTATTGAGGTTGCGATACTTCTTTGAATCCTCAATAACATAATCTTTGTGTTCGTTGATATCATGCAATAATATCTTTATGATAAACTTTCGTCTTAAATCCTCAACTTGTGTTGTCTACTTGTTCACTGGTTTTTTGTTTTTACCCTTCTTGATAATTGCAGGTTCTTCATATTCCTCGTGAAACCCACAATTCCATTTTTCCACTGTTTCACCGTCATAACGTTCCATATGACGCATACAGAATATACCACAGTTGATGCCGTTACCTTTTGTCCTCTATTTCATCTCCATTCTAACAGGTTCTATGTGCTTTATCTCATCTGCATTTGGATGATCAACAGATTTAAGGTAACCTGCCAAAGCATTCCTCTACAGAAAAATAAAACAAAACGATTAGGTGGTTTATATTGTGTTTTAAAAGGATAAGTCGGCATAACTTACTATTTTTTCAGGCACATCACAATATTTCTCTTTATTTGTAACATCTTTTGCACTGTTGTCAATGATATATATTTGTTGCTCTTCAATATTGAATGAGATCACATAGAAATGCTCTACATAGAGAATAGGGATAAGGATAATTTTAAAATCATTTATGCTTTTTAACTTTGCAACTCGAAGAATTTTTTCTATGTTCCGTGTGAACTCTTCTATCATTTTTTCTTCCTTGTCTTCCAATGTGAAAGCCTGCATAACAATAAATAAACTAAAATACTCATTGCGTTTTATGAAGGTAATAAAACATACAATTGCGTTTTATATAACTTCATTCAAACAAACTATTCATTGCGTTTTATGAAGGTATAATAAAACATACAATTGCATTTTATATAACTTCATTCAAACAAATTTCAAATAACTTCATTAAACATATGTCATTTGTATAAAACAGACTAATTGCGTTTTATAGATCTTACCAGCATTTGAATTGTACATAAAAATCTTGGAGTTTTGTTGTCTTTTAATCTTCTTTTTTCTTCTTCGTTCAAAATATATGCCCAACAATTGATTACTTCTCCTGTTACGTACAATTCTGGCCTCATTGTTTCTACAACATATCTTGCCAAAAAAACATGATCACTAATTAAAAAGAGAGTGTCCCTGCAATATATATATATATATATATATATATATATATATATATATATATATATATAATACATGATTTTTGCATATGTTTGTTGTGTGTTAGTGTATATAAATGCTTTTGTACATTATGTCTCCTTCTCCATGGAAAGCATATCCCGAAAAGTTGTTTTCATTCATCGTTCTAACTTCGTTCATTGCTATTTATCTTTGATAGTATGGTGAACATAATGCTTCTCCTGCATTTTTCTGTCGATCTGGTCGTACAATCTTTATAATTATTTCTTCTGTTTTGTTGATATCACTTGTTGGTTGTTCTTCCTGAACAGATTTTGCAGGTGTTTTATACGGATCTTCTTGTGGGTTGAGGAATGATGTGTTTTGAATCAGATCATTGATTTCTTTTTCGGTATCATTTTCATCAATTCTATCTAACATTGTTTGTATTCCAGTAATTTGAATACATGTTTCAACTCCTTTTTCGCTTGTTGGATTTTCAGATTTTGTTTGATTTCCGGATTGTGCAACGTTGCGAGTAGTATCATCTTCCACTTCATTTTCATTCTCATTTGGAGACAATTGAGAAATTTTCAAATCAAAGGATGGTACCTCATCATTTTGATTTTTTTTTATTTGATTTTTTTCTGTTTCATCTGTCTTTTTGATCATCTCCAACATTACTGATGGAGTTTCTTCGCTAAATAATGATTGTACCAATAAAGAATTTTCATTGTGTGTTTGCAGACTTGATGGAGTTTCTTTCTCAATGGTTTTTTCAGGATTTGAGGATTGGACTACAATTGTAGTATCTTCATTGCGTTTTGTAGTATCCTCATTGCGTTTTACAATCAATGGAGATGAAATGATTTGATTTTATGTGTCTTCATTTTGGCTCAAATTTAAGAATCTTGATGGTGTTTCGATCATAGTTGAATCAATGCTAACTTTCTTGTGCATTTTAGCTTGATCGTTGAATTTCTCCATCAATGAAGCCCATTCGTTTACTTTATTATGAACAATTTCACTATTTGGATATTCTTCAATAACCTCATCTATGCGTGATTGGATTTTTTGTAAAATTTCCTCAAAGCCTTTAAAATGATGATCTAAGGCTTTCACAACGTATTCTTCATTGGATTTTTCACCTTCATTGCTTATCATGTTTTCATCGCCACTTTTTGTTGAATGAATGTCAGAAAGACCTTCACTTTGATTTTGTGATGGCATGAAATTACGCAGTCGGCATTGACTGTCTACTCACAATTTTTCTTTATTTCATTCTGATGGTTTTATGAAGTATTGCCCCCATGATCCTCCATTTTCTGTTGGGGTTTTTTCAGTTTCATTGGTTTTACGTTGGCTGTTTTGAGCATCCTCTTGTTCAATCCAGTTTATTACAGCTCAAGTAAGGTGTTTCCTTCTTCTATTTGAACAGAGTTTATTTGGCTGTTTGGTTGTTCTTCAACATCGTCATTATCTTTTTCTTCAGATTCATCTTGACAAATTTCTTCATTTTCGTTGTCAGATTCAAATTGATAAACATAATATTCAGCCATCTCATCTTTCTTTTTTTTTTCTTTCCCACATTTTCTCTTTTTTCTTTGTTTCTTTTACAAGAACTCTCCCCTCATTTTGCGCAGCAATTTTCAATTCATCTTCAAATTCTTGTAAAGTTGTAGAGTCAATTTTATCTAGAGAGAACTCTTTAGTGTGTTCATCATCTTCAAATCCTTGTTTTTTGTAAGCATATAGAATCTGTATGAATCATTGCATTTTAAAAAAATAATCAATACTATTTTTTTTGCGTTTTATAATATAGATCATTGTAAACAACTTACATAACTCATTTTTAAACAAGCATTGCGTTTTAATCAAGCATATTTTAAACAAAGCATATAAACAAGTCATTGTGTTTTGTAACTTTATATACATTGCGTTTTAAACAAGCATATTTTAAACAAAGCATATAAAATACATTGCGTTTTTAAAAAAAAAGCATATTTTAAACAAAGCATATAAACAAGCAGCCTAAACAAGCATTCAACATAATATATAGCTAATTTTGTTGCGTTTTATAATATAAATCATCTTAAACAACTTATATAACTCATTTTTAAACAAGCATTGCATTTTAATCAGGCATATTTTAAACAAAGCATATAAATAAGTCATTGCATTTTGTAACTTTATATACATTGCGTTTTAAACAAGCATATTTTAAACAAGGCATATAAATAAGTCATTGCGTTTTGTAACTTTATATACATTGCGTTTTAAACAAGCATATAAACAAGCAGCATAAACAAGCATTCAGCATAATATATAGCAAAAATGCAAGCATATAAAAAAGTAAGCATAACTGCGTTTTATGATAAAAATAATATAAAGATCAGATTTCATACCGCTAGCAATCCAATAGGTCCATTGAAGTTTTTTTCATTTCTAGGCTATTGTCTTCTTGTACGCCTTAAAACACTCAGAATATATTCACACCAACTAAAATCTTGGGTATTTATGTCACTTTTCATCGATGGCAAAAATCTTTAGTTAAAGTTGCTACTTTGCATTGCCTCTACCATGACCGTAAAAAATGTAACCAAGAAGTTTAGTTTGAACATTCTTCCAAGCTCATTTCTTGTTTTTAAATATCTAATCACGTTGGCAGTATACATTCTCTTCAAAAGGTCTTTGTTGAATTGACCGCGCCATAATTTAATTATAATATCTGATTCTTTGGGCCTCAATTTTTCCTCAATCTTTATTTTTCCATTTGGTATTTGAAATACCTTTTGGATCAAACCAGCTGTGATCTTAACCTTTTCATCTCCAGTATTTATCACATCATTTTCAGCATCAAAGTTTTTTACCAGCCAATATCCGAATTTGCGTGCAACTGAATGCAAGTTGATTGATAGTATGCTGCCAAACCCTATTTCTCTAACAACTTTCTTTTGCTCTTTTGACAAATTTTCAATATAATCTGTGAGATTATTGACTGCACATCTTATGTTGATTTTTTTCCGTCATAATCATAATATGGTTGTTCTTCTGGTCGTTCTTCTGTTTTATCCTTCCTCAATGATCTCTTTGGTTTTGCTCCTAACTTTTCCTTCTTTTTCTTTGATTGGTTTTTTGTTTGTTTCACTCTTGGTGGGGGATCAACAAAATCATCATCTGATATATTCAAGTGTTTTAGAAACGTATATTTTTTCATAAAATTATGTTCAATGCATTTTATGTTACCTGAATTTATTTGTTGTTGTTCAGAACTTTGCAGAACTATAGCTCTCCTAGTCTTTTCCTCTTGTGAAACAGAATCTTTATCTTCTGAAGTTTCAATCACCACTTTCTTTCTTCTCCTTTTCTGTTTTTCCTGTTGTTTTTTTATCTTTAAACAGAATAATGAAAGAATGTCAATTAACAAATTTAAGGTAAAACACATTAGTTAACAATTTTAAGATAAAACGCAGTAGTTCACTGTTTTAAGATAAAACGCAATACTTAACAACATATCAAACTAAGCAAATAAACGCATTTTTTGTAATTAACATTACCATTATCTCATTTTGTTTTCTATAATATTTTAAGATAAAACGCATTAGTCAGCAATTTTAAGAAAAAAAGCATATGACACAGTATTATGATAAAACGCAATAGTTAACAACACATCTAACTCGGCAAATACAAAGATAAGATATAACGCAATGTTTTAAATTTCGATTACAATTATCATAATAATAATCTCTTTGTTTCTACTGTTTTTTAAGATAAAACACATTAGTTCACAATATATAAAGCCCATAAAAAGCATTAGGTCACAGTTTTAACATAAAACGCAACGCAGTCTCTAATAATAAACCTAACTAAGCACATACAATGATAAGCTAACACTCATTAACAGTTTTTGGGAAGGGATATGGTATATTAGGTCTATTGCACTTCATAAAACGTAATTTGAATACAGTTTAAAAAGCAAAAATATATCAAATTACCATTATCAGAAATCTCTTTGCGTTTTCTACTAGTTTGTTGTTTCATTGTTGATTTTCCGCTAATTTTTCCTTGTTGATTGATGTTTTCTTCATCTGATGTTGTTTTTTGCTTCTTTGATGATTTAGGGTTTTGAGATACGGATTTCTTTTTAGTAACTCGAAGGTAAAGCTTCAAATTATCTCTCGATGAGAGTTTTTTATTTGATTTTAATCTAAACCTTCTGTGTATATTCAATAGCGGTTATTGTTGGAAATTGACGATAATACCCTTGAAAGCCCGGAGAGCGTGTTTAAATGAGAGTTTTTTTATTTGATTTTAATCTAGACCGTTAATTGTACAACTGGACGCTCCTGATTGCTTCTTATCCTTCCTAGTGAAATAAACTTCCTATTATACCCTAATCCTTATTTTATATATATTAATAAACTTTCACCCTAAAAAGTTGGTCAAACTTCGTTCCATTATCACTTCTAAAAATCTTCACACTTTTCTCAAACTGAGTTTTAACAAGACTCACAAATTGTTTAATATTTTCTAACACTTCATCTTTATGCCTCATAAGATAAACCCAAACAGACCTAGTGTAATCATCCACAACAGTTAGAAAAAACCTAAAACCTTCTTTACTCTTTACCCTATAAGGACCCCATACATCTAAATGTACAATTTCTCCCAACTGTTTGGTTTTATGGTCACTAAGAGGGAACGGATCTCTATGTTGTTTAGATTTATGACATATTTCACATGGTAAACTTTTTCCAGAAATTTTTATTAATATGTATTTTATTCATAATAATAGTGTTTACTACTTTTATTTATTAAATTATTTATTTTATTTTTATACGAAAATAGCAATCTTATTATTTTCTAAAAGTAACAAAACTATTATTGGTTTAATATATTTTAAATTACGGAAAAGAGTAATTAAAGTTATTAATCTAATACAGACATACATAAGTTGATTATCTTTTGTTTATTATTATTATCATTATTATTATTATTTACATATATTTTTGTTAAATTTGGATGAATTTACATATATTTTTGTTAAGTTTGGATGAAATCTCATACTAGAATCAGAACCCATGTGGTGCTAGAGTTAAAAAAAATATTTTTTTAGTGTGTGTAACCTAAACAACTTTTCGATTTTTTATCATCTAAACTTTAACACTATTTTCATTTATTATTTATCTTCCTTAATAGTATATCTAAACTTTAACATTATTTTCATTTATTATTTATCCTCCTTAATGGTATAATAATAAACTAAGATTTTTTTAACGATCGTGTAATACACGAGCTTTTTAAAAAATATAACTTTTTTATTATGTAGTATATAAAATTAGATTAATTCAATCTATGTAATACATAGAGTTTATAAAGATATAACTTTTTATTGTTTTGTATATAAAATTACATGTACTCAACCGGTATAATACATGAAGTTCTTAAAAATGTAACTTTTTTCATTATTTAATATATAAAATTAAATTTACCCAACCAGTACAATACACGGGGTTCTTAAAAATACAATTTTTTATTATTTAATATATAAAATTACATTTATTGAACCCATGTAATAAACAAGATTTCTAAATATATATTGTTTCATTATTTGGTATATAAAATTATATTTATTGAACGCGTATAATAAACAACATTTTTAAAGATAATTTTTTTTATTATTTGATATATAAAATTACATTTATTAAACTCGTGTAATACACGGGGTTCTAAAGCAAATCATGTCTCATAAGTTGAAAATCTCGAATGGTTTGACTTGTTGTATACTTGACCATCCCAAGCATCAAGAGTCAAAATTAAGAAAGTCAAACAAAACCAACTGTGGCACGAATCATGCGGCAGAGGATCAAAACCTGATCCAAAAAAACTGTTAAAAAACACCAACAGGAACCAAACTCCCAATCCAACAGTACCTCAAAAATAACAAAACAATATCCACAAAAAATAATAAAACATAAAATAAAAACTTAAAACCTTTATTCCTCAATGGAACAGGATGACCTTAATCTAACCTCTTACTATCACCACCACCACCACCAACAGCCACCACAACCACCCTCAACCATCACCAATGGCATGCTACCAACCACCACTAATGACCCCAGATCATCTCAACTGCTTTACCCGCATAATTCAGCTCCCTCGGCTGTCTCTTCGCCGTTAGAGACCACGGTCCGCAGGAAAAGAGGCAGACCAAGAAAGTATGGTACACCCGAACAAGCGGCGGCTGCGAAAAGACTGTCATCATCTTCTCCGTCGACATCTGTCCCGCCTTTATCTCCGGCTAGTAAAAAGGAGTTGTGTTTGGGAGTTAGTGGGACTTCTGCTGCTTCATTTAAAAAGTCTTCTGTTGGTGTGTTTTTTTTGTTAGTTTTGAAATATTTGTTTGTAACAGAATTTGTTTAATGAAAACTTTGTGTTTTGTTTGTTTATTTTTTTTTGTTTAGGGAACAGTGGGCAAGGTTTCACACCTCATATTATTTCTGTGGCTGCTGGAGAGGTATGAAAATGAAATATGGACATATGTTCAGTGGCGAAGCTTGAAAATTTTCACCGGGGGGTCGGAAGTCACCGAACCTAAAATTTCTATATAAGTAATTTTTTTTTATAAAACCGGGTGGTCGAAAACGTATATACCTAAAAAATTCTACACGAAACGTACATACATAACACTACTGAACGAAAAGTCCGGGGGGTCGGGCGCCCCTCCCGGCCCCTTAAATGCTACGCCCTTGCATATGTTGTGATTTATGGTTTTTGTTTGAGAAAGATTTAGAGAAATTAGCTAAATTAGGAAACAGTTTTAGGGAAGCTACAGTGATTTACTAAATATAGGGATTCACTGTTCATTCCTATATTTTTTTTGGAACGGCGAAGATACTACTAAAACAAAGTTAATTTCTATATAAATATTTTTTGGAATGGCGAAGATACTATTAAAAACAAGGGTAGCAAGAAACTAGGGTTAGAAATTACCATAAAAAACAAACAAGAGTTAATTACTGGTTTCGTCCCTATGGTTTGTCAAAAACCATTATTTCAGTCCATTAGTTTAAAAATTGCGATTTCAGTCCCTATGGTTTCACTTTCGTAACCATTTCAGTCCACCTCATAACCATTTCAGTCCCTGTACTAAGGGCATGTTTGGGTAAGCTTATTGAAACAACTTATTGACTTATTGGCTTCTTGAAAAAGTCAGGATTTTGTGACTTATTGGCTTTTCCCCCTCACATACACCCTCTTTGCCAAACATCATTTTAGAGCTTATGACTTTTCAAAAAGCCAATAAGTCAATAAGTTGTTTCAAAAAGCTTACCCAAACATGCCCTAACAGAATAAATGGATTGGAATGGTTATGAAAGTGAAACCACAAGGACTGAAATGGTTACGAAAGTGAAACCACATGGACTGAAATCGCAAATTTTAAACTAATGGACTGAAATAGTGATTTTTGACAAACTACAGGGACGAAAACAGTAATTAACTCAAACAAACATTAAAAATACACCGAATGCTCCAGTTTAGTAGATGGAGGTTCGCCCTATTTTTATACAAACATATGTAGTTGTTTTTAGCTAAATTACAGGGATGGGGATGGAGAACTTGATGTGAATGGTTTTAGTAATCTTTTATATTTTTTGTTGGGGATGCATAGTTTGAATAACAACCACTTTTTGGTTTTGTGATATGTGGAGATTATGATAGGATATTGGCCAGAAAATAGTGTCATTTATGCAACTAAGGAAGCAAGAGATGTGTGTGCTGTCAGCATCTGGTTCTATCTCTAATGCATGTCTAAGCCAGCCAGTTTCATCTGGGGGCAATATCACTTATGAGGTAGGCAAATCTTTTTTTAAAACAATCGATAATTAAGCGTATAAAACTAATGATTCATGGTTTATGTGGTATCAGGGCCGCTTTAACATCCTATCACTTTGTGGATCGTATGTACGTAATGATGTTGGTGGTAACACGGGTGGATTAAGCGTCTGCTTGTCTAGTAACGATGGCCAAATCATAGGAGGCGGCATTCACGGGCCTCTGATAGCTGCGGGCCCTGTCCAGGTAGTATTCCTTTAGTTTGTGTCGGAGTAGAGGTGGCCAAATGGGAGGGTTGAGCAAGCTGGATAACGGGTCAAAATGGGTTCGGGTTAAAATAGTAATTTCATGTTTTTATGCTCAATATTTGAATGGTTCTTCAGGTAATTGTTGGCACATTTGCTATTGAGGGTAAGAAAGAGAGTGCTGCAGTTATAAAAGAGGATGCTTCTACCAACAAGTTGCCATCGCCGAATGTGGGGCCATCGGTTCCAAACCTGAGTTTCCTATCGGGACCAGATTCTTCCGCAAGAAACGTAGTCAGTGGCAACGATCAGCAACAAAATATGGATGGGTACCAATTCATGATCCAGAATCGGAATTTGCCTGTTAGCGATTGGAGGAATAGCAATGAGTCTAGGAACACTGCTGGTTTTGACTTTTCAGGTATGCTTTCAGGATGTTTTGACTCGCTCCTGAAGAAACTGACCGAATACTGATGGATTACTACTTGTTGGTTTTGCAGGAAGAGTGAACCATGGTGCCCAGCAGTCACCAAAGAACGCGGATTATGACCGTTTTCAAGATTGAACGAACCTTTGGAGTTTGGACCATGGTTAGTGAAGTATGATTCGGGTTAAACCGGTTGGATATAATAGCTTCTTCTGTGCAGGATTTGGTGGGAATTGAAGTTGTAACACATTGCATCATCAATGTACAGTTAACCCAAAAACATACTTTTCTTCAAAGGTGTTAATGTGTACTTTTAACAGTTAGCAACTGCTTTTCTTGAACTTGTTTTTGGATTAACTAATGTATCTAGAATCTTGCTTAATTAAGTATGCAAATTTCATTTGTTTCCCTTTTTATTATGTAGGTTATACATAAAATGTTACATAACATGCTTTAAATAGAAACTTCTGTAATTCATTCTACATACGATCCGGATGTTCCTGGGTTATCTCCACTTATGGGTCCCTATTTAGTTTCGGTTGTAGAATCATATTTTAGTGTTCTTTTAATAAATAAAATAATGTAAATAAATTCCATCTTAATAGGTAAAACAAACATAGTTTATTTCACACATGACTCACTTTGATTAACAAATTTTATTCATTTCTAAAATGTATTTATTATCTTATTAAAATATAATAAAAAATGTGACTAGGAATCCAAGACACCGAGATAACTAGTAAAACATTAAGGTGAGCTGACTATATAAAGCGTGTTTTTCCTACAAAGTGTAGGGAGTGATCTTGACTATTGGATGGATGTGTCTGATGGTTGAGATCATCTTAGTGACATTTTGGTAATATATGTGTCTTAAAAATAGGATGATTTAATTAATTAGGGTAAATGTGTCATTTACCTTGTTTTAAATAAGAAAATAACTGTTATACCATAAACATCCCACATATCTCTCGATTTTCTCTTTCTCTTTCTCTTTCTCTCTCTCTATCTCTCTCTCTCTCTACCTCTCCTTTGTGAAGAAACACAATGTCAAGAAAACACATTGCGAATCATACAATATAACACATCGTGAAGAAACCCAAAAATCATAAAACATGTCAAGAAACCACAAAAGACATGTCATTCGTGAATCACAACTGGTATAACACATGATGAATTAACCTGTAACGGGTAAAACACATTGTCAAGAAATTACAAATACATCTCCTTCCTAGAAATACAACGTCAATAATTACAAATACGTCTCCTTCTTAAAACATAAATTCTATAACACATTGTGAATTAACTTGTAACTCGTAAAACACATAGTCAAGAAATTGTTGATGAAGGATTGCAGCTGGTAAAACACATCGTCAAGAAAATTGTTTATGAAGGATTGTAGCATGTAAAACACATTTACAAACACATCTCCTTCCTAAAACATAAACCGCAATCAACCATGGCATTTGACATCGTGATTTTTTATTAGTAATAGGATTGATCAAAAGAGATAAAATCTAATGGATTGTGTTTGTGAATTAGGATGATCTTACTATAAAAATATAACTGCCGAATTTGCCGAATTTGAATTCAAAGAAGATATTGAGTTACATAAAAATTTCAAATCTTGGTTTAGGAGATAAAATCTTTCATAAATAAAATAATTATCCAATTCCAGTTTTGCCATTTTGTATAAAAATATCAAATGCCGCATGTTATATGAAGAATGTTTCCTACACTTTATAGGAAAAGTTGGCTTTGTAGCCAGCTCATACCTTGCACTAGTATATCATTCATATAGCTTTATAAAAATTCATACAAACTATCAACTTCAAAAAATAAATTTGAAAAATGATTCAAACGTGTCAAAACGATCAATAAACCCAACCCAATTACTACATGGGATAGGATATATGTTGTAACAACCCGCACTTTCGTGCGTTGTTACTACTCAATACACTCGTTACGCCTAGCACCCGAGATTCGGATCATAATGTAACTATATCAGATCTATCGCCAAATCAGAGTATAATCGAATGATTACGCATATTCTATCGCTATTACAAACCTATTTTCAATAAATTATAACACTCACGATGATGTTGAGTGAGGGCTTAATCTACCCTCCTCGATAACCGTGAGGTGTCAAAACGTAAACAAGCAACGCTAACAAAGACTATCGGGTGAGTACCATGTCTCCAGCCATCATGACGATGACGGCAACACGAGCAAGTAGTGCCCCGATAATCATTGTGGCACATCACATCGAAGAACACACTCGAAGGCACGCGTAACTCGATCATCGCACCGAATATTGGATATATAGATGCGTATATACGACCCTTTTGTGATTAGTTATAATAAATAATTAAATAATTATATAAATATATGAAAATACGGCCCAAACAGTCGAAATCGTGCCAAAAACGAGGACCCAGGGCTTCCGTACGGACGGGCCAGCCAAACGGCTGGGCCAGCCGATCGGCTGGGCCGCCCGATCGAACGGGTCAGCCGATCGGCTGGGCCGGCCGATCGGACAGACAACCAATCGGCTGGGCCCATCTGATCGAACGGACCGGCCGATCGGCTGGGCCGTCCGATCGGACAGGCCAGCCGATCCGGCCCACCTCTCCTCCTTTTTCCTCCTCCCTTGCCTATAAATACCCCTCTATCACCCTCAAACACTTGTTATTGCTGCTGTTACTCGACCAAGACGTTCCAGCCCCTTAATCTTCCGATTTCTCGCGATTCTTGTAAGTTTTCAACTCAAATCTTGTACTACTTCGATCTAAGTGCAATCCTTCATCTTTCTATCTTTCAAAATCCGACTTTTAACCGTGAAATCAACGGATTCGGAGTGTTCTAGGGTGATGTCACCATGGAGTTCTTCAAAGGTGATGTCATCCCATGAAGAACAACTCAGATCCGAATGGTTTCCATGCGATTCTTCATGAATCTCGTCCAAATCCATGTTTTCTAATCAAGAAGTTACGGATTTGAGATGTTCTAGGGTGATGTCATCATGAAGTTCTTATGAACTTCAAATGTTGGCCTCATTCCACCAAGAACAACTCAGATCTGAGAAATCCCACAAAGATAATCAAGGTTTTCTTATCAAATCTATACACAAAAATGGTAGAAACAGAGCTTAGACCGACCTTCTACTCATTCTTAGTGTCGTGTTGGTCGGGAATCTGATTCCTACCGAAGAGACGACCAATTTCGGGTTAAACACGGAAAAACCGCCAAGAACGGCCAGTTCTGATGGAACGGGGTGATTCCCGGCCGATAGAACAAGTCGGAATTGATGGAGTTTCAGTTGTTCAACGCGTCACAACAACGTCTCGACCAAAAACACCGAAGAACACTCGAAAATCATCGAAAACAGCTGGACAGGCCAGTCGATCGAGCGGCCCAGCCGATCGGCTGGACCAGCCGATCGAATGGCCCACTCGATCGAACGGCCCACTCGATCGAGCAGCCCGGCCAATCGAGCGGTCCATCCGAATGGGCCAGCTCAATCCAACTTTTCGTCCAATTTCACGTAATTCGATACCGTTAAACGCGTAATCCAATACTTATGCAATTAGTCTGAAATCAGGACATTCCCAGGCACCATCCCGTCAATCCAACCGAATACGCACTGTGAGTATACTTGACCCCTTTTATCAAATTTTGGGTGTAACATACGTTCCTTATAAATCGAACTTATCAAACGAATGATTCAAATTGTTAATCTATCACTTGCGAATAACTGTTTGCATAGATATACGTGATGCTAGTTGCATGTATGCTAGGACTTATACTCGTGACGTCCCACCCAGACTAGTATAGTACTATTGCGCCCGACGGGGTCTAGTTATGCCATCGAAGAGTCGAGCATTGAGGACTTAGCTGGTAGTATCAGTTTTGTGAGTATATATGTCGTGTATTACGCTTATGCATATGGAAATTCGCAGCACTTTTATTCTATTATACTATTACATATCAAACCTGTATACTCGTCAATACTTTTGTATTGACAATATTTTAACGTATGTTGCAGGTTTAGTCGAAGTCTACATCAAAATCGAGCTAGGAAGTCTAGAAACTCACCTAAATTCTAAGTTGACGGATTTGAATTGTTCGAGAGAACAAGAAATTTGTAATAACTTATGTGATTGTATTGTTGTTAGTATGGGATAACAAATGTAACGAATATTATCGCAATATAGTTGTTATGGATTCTCTTGAGCAATCTAATTCGCCTAGTGTCGCGCCCCGATGATTCCGCCATCGGTTGGGGTGTGACAGATTGGTATCAGAGCCATAACTATAGGGAATTGGGCAAGACTCGACCTAGTCCGGGTCGACGTCTTAGAGAATGACCTAGTCTATAGTCTAAGCACCCACAGGCTGCCTCGTACGAACCAAGTAGGGTTTGTATTGCGCCTACCTGCTGCTTCTGATCGAAATTGCAAAAACTATGACTTTGTGTGAACCCCGCATTACTACAACTTCACACGAAGAAGCCTTTCCTAAGGCTGGAATACTACTAGCCTTTCCTAAGGCAGACATAATACACATGTTTTCGAAATTACCGAGCGATCCAGTCGAGACCAGGTGTGAAAATCAGTAACTCTCGATAGGATTACTCACTCAGCGCATTTTTCTAGCACGAGAATCTTTCGTTGAGTCAGGAGTGACATCCATACCTCGACGAAAGCCTCCCTTTCGAAATTCTAGTGAAGCTCTCGGATTTATTCGATGAGCGTAATCACAAATTAGGGACGTAACTATTAAGTCAGGGGTGAAACCCGTACCTTAATGAACCGTTCCACTCCCTAAAATGTTTTTTTTTTTGTCAAAAAGCTCTCACCAGGGACTCGACCATCACAACGACTCGAGCCACGCGATGACTTGGAGGATGAATGCCATGAGCCGCAACCCAGTGGAAGCATAAACCTCCAGAGTCAACGCGTGTGCACGAACTTGTTGGGTGTGATTGAGTTACCTTGGGTAGTCGACGCCTAAACACCCGAGGCACTCCGAGTATCTTACTAAGCCTACAACTCGCCGGATTTTACGATTTGATGAACTCAGTTACGTTTTATGTATTTAATTGCGATTATCAATTTTCGCTCCCTGTTTTACAAAACGCACAACTCGCACAGCCATCGCAATCCAAAACAAAGACCGAAGGATCGCAACAAAACTAATGTCCAATTGTTCGATTTCTCTCGCAACCCCCCTCTCAACGCGTCCTCGCGCATTATAAACTATATATATGTGTGTATAAGAAAGAACTATGACTATCTATATCTAAGTACAATCAAGACATTGTGTGAAATCTAGGAAGTTCGTGTCTCCTATGTGAAGTCTATTTATATTGCACATTACAAGTTTCGACCGCGCTCAATCGCATCGTAAACTCGAAATCATTATGATCGAATCTCATTCCAAATCTCTCTCTGTCTAGATGCCTTCCAACAACTCTATCTCGAGACGAATAGCTAAGAGAAGAGCCAAACGAAGCGCCGATAAGAGGATTGCCTCGATTGTGACCAAGGAAGTGGTCAAGCTCATTCCTCAAATTGTTGCTCAAGTGCACTCTCTCAGTAACTCTCGAGCCACGAAGGACTCTAAGACGGAATCGCCGCAATCTACCTTCCTCTACAAACACTTCAAAGCCTGTGACCCGATGGAATTCACAGGTGAAGGGGGTGCGACCCGACTGCTCCAGTGGTTCGATTCTAACGAAGTCACCCTTCAACAAAGTGGGTGTCCCGATAATTTCCGTACTACTTGTGCTACCGAGGTATTTCAATCGCGAGCACTCGACTGGTGGACCGCCGAACGCAACAAACGTGGGATCTCCGCAGCTTACGCCCTCTCTTGGGACGAGCTGAAGGAACTCATGAAGGAAGAATATTGTCCCCCTCAGGAAGTCCAGAAGCTAGAAAACGAATTTTGGGAAATCAAGCAAACCGGAGGTGACAATGCTGACTACACAGCAAGGTTCAAGCAGCTTAGTGCAATCTGCCCAAGTCAAGTTGACACTCCAAGGAAAGCCATCGCGAAGTACCTCCGCGGCTTACCTGAGAGTGTGGGTGATTTTGTAGAAACTGCAAGACCTGCTACCATCGAAGAAGCCTACCGTTTAGCCGCAGAGATCAACAGCAAACGAGTCTTGGACGGGTTTTTCTCCAAGAAGCCTGTCAAACAAGCTCGTCAAGCAATCATCATCAACTCATCCGACGATTCCTCTGGCGAATCGATCGAGGAATCATCTGACAGCTCCTCTGAAAGCTTTTCTAAGGATTGCTCCGAAAATGTTTCCACCAAATCATCAGGCGAATCCGACAACGATACTGCATCATCTCAGGAAACGCAACCTAGCCGCAAACGAAAGACCGTGAGCCCAGACTCTTCAACAACTGGACTGCCGCAACCCGAACCTCTCCAATCAGTCCCAGTTCAACTGAAACGTGCTTACAATGGGCCCCATCCCCTGTGCTTCACGTGCACGTATCATCACCCGCCAGAAGCAAATTGTCGCTATTGCACAAATTGCAACTGGTCTGGTCATCGTACACAGCAGTGCCGCGCAGGACCGCAACTTTGAAGGAAGTCAGCAACAACCGCAGTCTCCGCAGGTGCCCTCCACAGCAACGTTAATTTGCTTCTAATGTTGTTGTAATAATACGAGTTATCGCTATCGTTTTCTTTTATGTGTGGAACTTATTTCATCAATCGTCGCATGTGGACTCTATTTCTCTTATACTCGAGCACCACCTAAACGCTAGCACTATGTACTATATAATGTATTTTACCCTTACAACACTCTTAGAATGAGGTACGATATACGTGCAAGGAACAACTAATCGCGGGTGCACACGGGATTATTTTGGTCAGTGCACGGGGATCGTAGTGAAGTTCTAATGGTGCCATAACGTTTAAAAGCATTATCAAGGGTCTTGGCCATGTCAACGAAGCGTGACACCAAAGCACGAGGCATAAGTAGTAGGGGTAACGCAAGGTGTGCTTTACCATACTACCGAAGCTTTGTGAAGAAAGTGCCATGTAGAGTTGGACGTTATTAGACCTATTATATTATAATGGTTACTTTCGACACGATACAAATCAATCACAAGGCGTAACTAACTAACATCGCATCACTGCGAGACTTCTCGAAAGTCTGCGTACGCAACACAATTGCCACATCGATGGACTTAGGTAAGTTCACCCCGAAGAGCAATTGGAGCAACGCAAGACTGGTCGTAAGTCTAGAATGCAACACAATCGCAGTTTTGCTGGATCCATCTCGCAATCTAAATCACTCGATATACGGCTCGAAATCGCAATCGTATCTGGTGTGCTCATCTCGCAAACTCTAACGCTGGTTATTGACTATTGTGTGAACTTCTACCGCCTGGTGTGGACCGCTTACTGTGGATCGCTAGACGAGTATCGAAAATCACTCGTCACTTTTCGCCTTAACGCATTTCGCGCCTATTTCACCGACTCGATACTCTCATCGCGTGTTGCTATCACTCATCGATACTCGTGTTATCTGTGCTACCTTAGCAGGCACGACCTCGCTTCACGAGACAAAACTAATAGGGTCGAAACATGGTGGTGTTTTGACCATATTAGCAGACTTTCGTGGAAAAAGGCCATGCGGGCTAGCAATGGTTACTGTTAGTGGTGTATTCAACTCAATCGAATCGCGTATCGTTCACAACGCAACGAACGTCGCTTATCATCTATCAGGGTCTATTGCCTATCGATATTCGGTTATCGCTTGAAATTCATCGCAGTTGTGTCGAATTAGGGTACATGACATCGCTTCACGGGACAAAACTAACATGGGAAACGTGGAGTTTTCTATATTAGCAACTCTCGTGGAAACATGCCATGTAGGTTCTATGCGGAACGAATCAAAATCGCGTCATTCGCTATCACTTATCAACCGTCGTCTAACCCAGTGTGCCATATCAATGTCTCGCACGATCGAACTACTCGCATTCGCTATCAACGCTTTGTCTACATCCAAGTCGCTTCAGTACTCGGTCTAGCGTCCTATCGCTTGGACCGAGGGGTCGAAATTCTATCTGTGTTGTATCAGCACGCGTGACACCGCCTCACGAAACAGAGATAATATGGGTAAAACATGGTGGATACGCCGCTGGTACTTCCTATATATTAGTGTTCTAATCATATTAACAACCTTTCGTGGGAAGGTGCCACGTGGGGCCCGATGTAAATTATTTTCCGTAGTATTAAAGAAAACCAATTTTTATAAAATTTTATTAAAACCGATTGAACAAGTGAAATTTCCTTACAACATGGAGAAGACATCGAAACAGTTTAGCTCCATGCCCAAGGGAAGTTTCATAAGTTCAGTTTTTCCTTAAAAACTTTTGCAATGACAAAAAGAAATCTTCCCGAAAACGATGGTTCGACAATCGAGTTTCAGCTCGAACTCACGTTGTAGGAAAATTTTCTTAAAACTTATTTTGCCGCCAAATTCTTTTAAAATGTATAACTCGAAAAATCTGTTACCAAACTAACAAAAAAACCCTCCCCATAGCGCTGGTATGGACATCGACGCAGTTAGCGCCGCGCCATGAGGGAATTTTCCTAAATATCTTTGAAGATTAATTGATTACCGGTAAGTTTGAAACGTTATGGAATCGCTTTTGTGTGTGTTATCGCTTTTGGTTATTCGAATCGTATCCTCTCACCGCACTCGCTCGTCGAATCTTTAATCGATCGCTCGCTTATCTAGACGCTTTTAATCGTTACTCTCATTCGCGTCAACTCTTACGACCCTACTAATGGATTAATTTCGGGACGAAATTTCCTAAAGGAAGGGAGACTGTAACAACCCGCACTTTCGTGCGTTGTTACTACTCAATACACTCGTTACGCCTAGCACCAGAGATTCGGATCATAATGTAACTATATCAGATCTATTGCCAAATCAGAGTATAATCGAATAATTACGCATATTCTATCGCTATTACAAACCAATTTTCAATAAATTATAACACTCACGATGATGTTGAGTGAGGGCTTAATCTACCCTCCTCGATAACCGTGAGGTGTCAAAACGTAAACAAGCAACGCTAACAAAGACTATCGGGTGAGTACCATGTCTCCAGCCATCATGACGATGACGGCAACACGAGCAAGTAGTGCCCCGATAATCATTGTGGCACATCACATCGAAGAACGCACTCGAAGGCACGCGTAACTCGATCATCGCACCGAATATTGGATATATAGATGCGTATATACGACCCTTTTGTGATTAATTATAATAAATAATTAAATAATTATATAAATTTATGAAAATACGGCCCAAACAGTCGAAATCGTGCCAAAAACAAGGACCCAGGGCTTCTGTACGGACGGGCCAGCCAAACGGCTGGGCCAGTCGATCGGACGGGCCAGCCGATCGGCTGGGCCGCCCGATCGAACGGGCCAGCCGATCGGCTGGGCCGGCCGATCGGACAGACAGCCAATCGGCTGGGCCCATCTGATCGAACGGACCGGCCGATCGGCTGGGCCGTCCGATCGGACAGGCAAGCCGATCGGCTGGGCCGGCCGACTGAACGGGCCAGCCGATCCGGCCCACCTTTCCTCCTTTTTCCTCCTCCCTTGCCTATAAATACCCCTCTATCACCCTCAAACACTTGTTATTGCTGCTGTTACTCGACCAAGACGTTCCAGCCCCTTAATCTTCCGATTTCTCGCGATTCTTGTAAGTTTTCAACTCAAATCTTGTACTACTTCGATCTAAGTGCAATCCTTCATCTTTCTATCTTTCAAAATCCGACTTTTAACCGTGAAATCAATGGATTCGGAGTGTTCTAGGGTGATGTCACCATGGAGTTCTTCAAAAGTGATGTCATCCCATGAAGAACAACTCAGATCCGAATGGTTTCCATGCGATTCTTCATGAATCTCGTCCAAATCCATGTTTTCTAATCAAGAAGTTACGGATTTGAGATGTTCTAGGGTGATGTCATCATGAAGTTCTTATGAACTTCAAATGTTGGCCTCATTCCACCAAGAACAACTCAGATCTGAGAAATCCCACAAAGATAATCAAGGTTTTCATATCAAATCTATACACAAAAATGGTAGAAACAGAGCTTAGACCGACCTTCTACTCATTCTTAGTGTCGTGTTGGTCGGGAATCTGATTCCTACCGAAGAGACGACCAATTTCGGGTTAAACACGGAAAAACCGCCAAGAACGGCCAGTTCTGATGGAACGGGGTGATTCCCGACCGATAGAACAAGTCGGAATTGATGGAGTTTCAGTTGTTCAACGCGTCACAACAACGTCTCGACCAAAAACACCGAAGAACACTCGAAAATCATCGAAAACAGCTGGACAGGCCAGTCGATCGAGCGGCCCAGCCGATCGGCTGGACCAGCCGACCGAATGGCCCACTCGATCGAACGGACCACTCGATCGAGCAGCCCGGCCGATCGAGCGGTCCATCCGAATGGGCCAGCTCAATCCAACTTTTCGTCTAATTTCACGTAATTCGATACCGTTAAACGCGTAATCCAATACTTATGCAATTAGTCTGAAATCAGGACATTCCCAGGCACCATCCCGTCAATCCAACCGAATACGCACTGTGAGTATACTTGACCCCTTTTATCGAATTTTGGGTGTAACATACGTTCCTCATAAATCGAACTTATCAAACGAATGATTCAAATTGTTAATCTATCACTTGCGAATAACTGTTTGCATAGATATACGTGATGCTAGTTGCATGTATGTTAGGACTTATACTCGTGACGTCCCACCCAGACTAGTATAGTACTATTGCGCCCGACGGGGTCTAGTTATGCCATCGAAGAGTCGAGCATCGAGGACTTAGCTGGTAGTATCAGTTTTGTGAGTATATATGTCGTGTATTACGCTTATGCATATGGAAATTCGCAGCACTTTTATTCTATTATACTATTACATATCAAACCTGTATACTCGCCAATACTTTTGTATTGACAATATTTTAACGTATGTTGCAGGTTTAGTCGAAGTCTACATCAAAATCGAGCTAGGAAGTCTAGAAACTCACCTAAATTCTAAGTTGACGGATTTGAATTGTTCGAGAGAACAAGAAATCTGTAATAACTTATGTGATTGTATTGTTGTTAGTATGGGATAACAAATGTAACGAATATTATCGCAATATAGTTGTTATGGATTCTCTTGAGCAATCTGATTCGCCTAGTGGCGCGCCCCGATGATTCCGCCATCGGTTAGGGTGTGACATATGTAGATGCGCTTAGGGGAGTTTACGGTCAGTTTCGCTAGTTTAGACAATAATTCTACCCCAAATTGTTGATTTTGGTATTGCAAAACTACAAACCAAGTTGGTTGATTTACCGGTTTGGCAACTTTATTTTGCTTTTTTTTCTTTCCAAAATTGCCCATTTGTGTAAAAAAAAAATATATAGTGGTTCATTATTATAAAACATAAGTAACTACATTATTTTAGGTGTGGTCCACAATCAAAGATTGTGAGTTTAAATCCTCTATAATATAGATCTCATGTATTTATCCTAAAAAAATCTTAGAGTTGTTGTGAAAAAAAAAACAACAAATATAAATATACAAATAATAAAGATAAATGATTGGTTTCAAGTTTCAAGCGAGACCAAACTCTTAAACCATTAGACTATAAACTATATAACCATTTGGATCTCAAGCTAATTATACGACTTATTTTGAACATCAAATAAATAGGACAAATGCACCACACCTAAGCTCTTGAACTCACAACGCGATTCGGGATGATTTTTATAACTTACTCAATAAATTATAAACGAACCGAGCTCGAGCTTTCGAATTAGATATCCAAACAACCAAGCCTCTTTAAGTGAAAACAAGCCATTGCTCGGCCCCTAATTCGAAGGTTCTGAAACCAAGTTTGAAGACGTTAGATTAGGTTTTGTGCGGGATAGTATCACTGTATCAGGCCTTTGTTTGGTGCAATAACTGCAAGCAGTCGTTTCAGGCTGGCCATAGAACATCGATGAGTAGCGAAGAAACGGAGTACCACTCTAATGATTTCGAGTGGGATGAACTGAGGGAACGCATTGAGAACGATCCTACATTAAACTATCATTTTCTCCCTTTCACCCCTCAATCTTCATCTCCATCTTCATTAGACACCCAATCTTGGAACCACTTTCATGCCCGTCACTCTACCGGAAAGTTCTTCAAGGTACGTCCGTCCTATGATTGTTTCTAGATCTATTAATGCTTCTTACCCATACAGACAATGATGAACAAATTGGTGATAGTATAGTATTGTAAGGAATTTAAGATAGTTGAATTCTTTCTGTTACCTCTTTAGTTCATCATTTGGTACAAAAAAAAGGTGTTAGGAAATTGACCACAAGGTGCTTTCCTTTCCTTGCAACTTGCCTCGCCTGAGGGCCTAGGCGCACGCCTGAAGGCTTTTGTCAACAGAGTAAAATTTCACTCATAGCTAACATATTGGTAGAGTCTTGCGAGGGTGGGATGAAGGAAAATTTTTTCTCTATCCCAGAAGATAGAGCGGTCCTTACTACAGAAACCCTTATTTTCACGTATATAGTATAGCAATCCTATGTTGTCAAAAGTGCAGAAGCGCAGCCCAACGCAGGGGTTAGCGTTGCGATCTGATAGGCGCTATTTCAGGCGACCATACGCTAGTTAAGGCCAAATTCTGACCAAAAATTTTCTACAACCCCAAAAGAAGCCTATAATCAAGCTAAACAAGCCTAAAACATGTCTAAAACCCCAAACGCTCTGCTAAAAAAGTATATACCCCAAGACATAGTTGTTAATGGCGAATAGCGACAAATAGCGATGAGGTACCTGTATGCTACATAGCAAATAGCGATAAATAGCGGGCGGCTATTTTTAAATAGTGATACACTAGAAAAAACATTTAAAAATATTTTATACGTATATTATATCAAACTACCTTGGTATATATGTTATCATGCATCATGTGGTGGCGTTGATAGCTGAAAGACAAAAGGGTATATGCACTAATCGGTCTTTGTCCCGATTGCTGAGTGTTATGTGCCTTATGTCCAAGGCTTGATGCAAAACTACTATTGAGCCGGGGGTCTCACTGAAAGCAGCCTCTCTATTCCTACGGGGTAGAGGTAAGGCTGTCTACGTCTTACCCTTCTCAGACCCTACCTTTGCTTTGCTATTGGTGGGATTTACTGAGTATGATGATGACATGTATATTTAACAAAAACCTAAAATCCAACTATTTTATAGCTATGTTTAATTGCTATTTATATAAACCGTCGCTGTTATCGCTATCTATCGCTACAACCTTAATAGCGAGCCTAGACCTATATGCTACGTAGCGCGCTATAGCGATCGCTACACTCACTATTGATAACTATGTGGCCCAAGACAACGCTCAGGCAAAGGTTTAAAATAACGGAATGAATCGAGCCTCGGCGCGTTTTCCCTTCGCCTCACGAGGCGTACGCCTCGAGGCAAACCGAGGCGTAAGCCTGAGACGGAATTAAAAATAAATATAAAAGTTATATATCATTTAAAAATAATAATAATTACTAATTTCATCATCAAAATCACCAAAAACACACATAAAAAGACATAAATTGCTTGAAATTGACACAAAAAGTCAAAAACATCAAAAACAAATATCAAAAACCCATGGGGTGCACCTGAGGCGCAGCCTTTTTAGCACCTCAGCCCCCCTGAGGCGCACATACAGTATAATTCCCCTGAGGCACGCCTCTGAATCGTTTTTGGACGTTTTGCCTGGCTTAGGCTAAGGAGACCCAACGACAGATCTATGTATACATGCCAAGTTGTTCAAAGATTACTTGTTTGTGCAGGAGAGACGGTATTTGTTCAAGGAGTTTCCTGAGCTAGCTTCTTGTGAAAAAAATTCCAAGCTTTTAGAGGTGGGATGTGGTAACGGAAGTACTGCTCTACCAATCTTACGGTAATTCCAAACACGTGTTTTATTGTGAACAAGCATTGAAATTAGGCTGAATTTGGTGCACAGTATTCCATGTAATGTGTATTAGTTATGAAACTAACAACAAAACATTAAAAACTAAGTTTGTTTATCCTCTGCTGCGTAGTTGCAAAGAAAACATCCTTGTATTTGCTTGCGATTGTAGCACAGAGGCGCTTGATAGAGCAACAGAAGTCATACATGCTTCCACTGTGGTGTCAGCCAGAAGCCGTTTTCGTCCATTCTGTTGGGATTTTTCTACATGTCGGTTTCCTAAGTGGCTAATGTGTGATTCTTGCTACGAAACATCTCTACATAAGCAGAATGCATCTTTGTCAGACATTGACAATTGTGAGAGAGATTCTACTGGTATTACTTCATTAAAGAAAAGTGAATGCTGCATTGGCGGGATGGACTTTGTTACATTGGTGTGTCCCATCATCTCCAATATTACCCCTAGGGGTGTTCATCGAATCGAATATCGAATTTTCGAATTATTCGAATCGAATTGTTCGAATAATTTTTATTTTTCCTTGAATTCGTATTCGATTCGAATTCGATTAAAACCTACCGAATTCGATTCGAATTCGTATTCGAATAAAAATCCCAATTCGTATTCGATTCGTATTCAATTAAAAATTCGAATTCGAATCGAATTCGAATAAATTCGATTTAATTCGGATTCTTTAAAAATATGTAAAAAACTTTCAAAATGAAACATAAATTTTAAAGCAGCCATAAAGCACGATATCACATTAAAAAGTTCCAAATAAAATACCACAAGTCTAAAATTCAAAACGAAAAGTCGGGAATAACGACTCCACATTACAAGTTAATATTTTTACGCTTAGAAATCTCTTCGTAGATTTGCTACTTAGGTTTTAGTTATGGGCCATGTAGTGGGCTTGGTAATGTGTAATTTTAATACTTGGAAAAAATTGAAAATAATTTATAGTATAGCCTAATAAAAGTTATATATGTATTATATATAAAAATAATAAATAAAAATGTATAATTTTTATTCGAATTTCGAATCGAATCGAATTTGAAATTATAAATTCGTATTCGATTCGTATTCGATTTACTTGACTCGAATTCGAATTCTTATAATCGAAACGAATGCTTGATAATCGAATCGAATTTAAACGAATTTCGAATTTTTGGAATTCGAAACGAATTCTGCACACCCCTAATTACCCCTTTCTGAAATTATGAAACTTTAACTTAATAAAAAGGTTGATATGTAAAAAAAATGAGAGATGCAACTTCTGGCTGTAAATAAAGCTTATTTGGTTGTGCATAGAGCAACGCCTCGTTCACGTGCCGCGTGCTCCTCGGCTTTTGGAGCCTTAACGCAATAACGCCTCGGAGTGTCTCGCGCGTTTTTAAACCAAACCGTTGACTGCTGATATTTTGCTTTCGTAAATTTAATTTGACTATTTAAAATCTGGCAGATTTTTACACTCTCAGCTGTACCACTTCATAGGATGTCTGCAGCTGTTGCTGAGTGCTTCTCTGTTCTTAAACCTGGTGGATTACTTTTCTTCAGGGATTACGGTACTACTTAATAAACATAAAAATCCACTTAATCATGTATAATATTGGTTCATCTTTTCATAAGAATGTGTGTGTTACACAAGATGTAACTTTTAACGACTTGTTTTTGTGGCGTGTGCTCAAATATGCTTGCCGATTGATCCAGGTCTTTATGACATGACTATGCTTCGATTTGAAGCTGATCAAAAAGTGGGATTTCGGGAATACAAGCGTTCTGATGGCACCCGATCATACTTTTTTTCTTTAGATATTGCACGCGATCTCTTTATAGGCGCTGGCTTCATTGAGGTAATCATCATTTTTTTCCAAAAAAAAAATTATTATTTATTTCCATCGTATGACAAACAACTAACTTGTATGCTGGTTTCAATTAATTTATCTCCTTTGAGGAAATTTATGTTTTCATTATTTTAACTTAATTGAGTCCGTTAAGCAGTAGTCACATGTGTTAAAATATGTTTTGCAGGTTGAGCTTGAATATTGTTGTGTGAAATCAGTAAACCGTCGTAAACAGAAGACTATGCACCGGGTTTGGGTTCATGGGAAGTTCCAAAAACCCATGTAAGTTCGTTTTGTACTAAATTCTAGATGATAGAAACGCATCAAAAACATCATTAAAAAAACTCAAAAAGAGAACACATCTCTGTTTATTAGCTTTATTTTGGCTTTGCCTTCGCAAATCTTATTCTTACGACAAACGTATCATAACACATAACACAATCTGCAGTTAACTGGTCATGTACTCTAAACTCCTTATCGTGGGGTAAGAACGTACATTTTACAAGCGTGAGATTCTACAGTTGCCGAGATCTGTCCCTTCACTGATCTTTGAGTCTTGTACTGCAAAAAAAAAAAAAAAAAAAAAAAAATTCCAAGTGAGACATTTAAGTTACTGCAAGTAGACATGTACAAAAAACCGGTTCGAAAAAAAAAAAACGATCCCGTTTGGAAAAAAAACCCGGTTTCAACCCGACTCGGCCCGAGGGTTTGGATACCAGTTCGTATTATAATCCGAACCGGTAAAAAAAACGATTTAAACCGGTTTTTTTGTCCCAGACCGGTTTACAACCCGGACCGAACCGGTTTAATAGGTTTGGGGTTTGATCCTCGGAAACCGGTTTTAAACCCGAACTGGTTTGAAAAAAAAACCTGGTTTGTTTACCACTTGAAAAACCGGTTCGGTTGGTAAAAAAAAACCTATTTGTACACCTCTAACTGCAAGTGCATGCTAGAAAAAAAAATTAATTCAAAATAATAAAATATTTTTTGATAGTCTTACCGCCCACAAGTCACGAGCATTAACGACTGTGGTCGAGTTTAGTCCTATGTCGGACCAATATGCTGTAATTTGGGCTCTTGAGCTTCCTCTGTTCCACAGAATCACAGCAACTTTGTTATGTGCAAGTGGGCCAGCCCAGACCTCCAAATCACCATTTTTCTTAACCTTCTTTCCTTGGACTCCAAGGCTATCTGTATCAACACGAGGCTGGTGAGTAAATATCCAAAAAATTATAACAAGAAAATAATTATAAATTTTCTTAACCGACCTTGATTCACTGCTATAACTTCTCTATTACTGAGTATGTCGTGTGTTTCTTTGCTCATTGATCGCACATCGCAACCGACCAATAAAGGCGCCTAAAATGTCTTGTCAGTCTCTTGGTTTTCTATGAGATTATGATAAAAGTAACTATTTTGAAACAAGTGATATACCTTTGCTAACGCCCAAATGCTAAAATGCGAACGGTATTCTTCTGTGGTCATGCCTCCATTCCCAACTTCTAACATATCGGGATCTAAGAGCAAATTACGAGATAACATGAGCTTAAGAACCGTTAAACTGCAATATGGGTTGTGTTTCTAGGTTCGCAAAACGGACACAAAAATCATGCCGGACAAACAAACCCAAGCACTACATGAGTTTTTTGGGTTGACACAAGTCATTTAACCATAAATTATTATTTTATTTTTTGTATATTAATACTCTGATACTACAAATTGCAACACAAATACACATATATAAAACACTTATGTTTTCATCTTTTATTTCTATTTAAATCTTAGCATAAATCATCAGTTAAGGTTAAGACAAAAAAAAAACATTTTTTTAATAAAAATAAAAAGGGTAAATGGGTCAACTCGTGAACCCGCCAAGTCAACCTGAACACAACTTGTTTAGCTAAACATGTTTGCGAGTGTGACCGGCCCACATATGTTTGGACTGAATTCAAACCTACGAATCTCGTGTTAGATTTATGTCGTGTTTTTGTTTTCTTATCGTGTCATATAAAAAAAAAAAAAAAAAAAAAAAAAAAAAAAAAAAAAAAAAAACAGAATTACCGTTCCATCCACCAGGTTTCGCATAGGCCGCCCATTTATCATTTTCATCAGCCCGTGAAGTCATGCTAGCAGGAGGCGAAATATAAATTATTTTGATAATGAAACATATATAATTTTTAAATAAAATTTCTTAGATGATTTATAAATGTGGGTAGTGATAGGGGTGCAAACGAGCCGAGCCGAGCCCGAGCTCGACCAGGCTCGAGCTCGAGCTCGTTTAACATATGAAAGCTCGAGCTCGAGCTCGGCTCGATTCGAGCTTTATTTCTGAAGCTCGAGCTTAGCTCGAAGGTAATTTTTCAAGCTCGAGCTCGGCTCGGGCTCGACTCGTTTAGTATTTTCTAATTAATTTATATTAATTATAATTATTATTATACATATAATTTAGTTATTTTTTTATATTTATATAAATGGTAATTATTATTATATAAATATATGTTCAATATATTAATAAAAAATATATAAATAGAAAGCTCGATTAGGCTCGCGAGCCGGCTCGAGCTCGATAAGCGAAGCTCGGGCTCGGGCTTGTTTACTAAACGAGCTTGTTTTTAGGCTCGGGCTCGAACTCGTTTAAGCTCGGCTCGTTCGACCTTTTTTTCGAGCCGAGCTCGAGTAGCTCGCGAGTAGCTCGGCTCGTTTGCACCCCTAGGTAGTGATTTAATTTTAAAGTATACCTATCCCAATTATCAGAAATATCTCCTGTGGTTCTCCAGCTATTGCCAACTTCATTTGCCCAAGTTGCAGGATCATCTCGGCCCCTGAACATGAATTAATACGGTCATTTTGGCCCATTATTTTTAACTTTTGTGTTTAATAAAAAGAAGATCAAGACTGACCATTCACATAAAGAAAAGAAAATGGGCCTTCCTGCCTTCTGCAATGCTTTTGTCATTATTGGATACCTTTGTCACAAAAGCAAAATCCTTTATAAGCTGTATTACAATTTGGGTTAGCTAAAGAAACACCACTAACATACTATCTAGACGTCACTTTTGTGTTTTACGGGTTGTATGACTAGTGAAAAGTGGTCACGTGGGGAGTCGCATGAGAAGGTGTTCACCAAATCATACGGGTCTGTATGATGTGTTTGAGTGACATATTAATAATGTGACCATTGACAAAGTCATATGACATGCACGACCATTTTTTTCCCTATCATATGGCCCATATCTTTTCACATGCATGACCAATATGATGTGACAGCAGGCCTGATGTACACTTTTAGAGTGATGTTAACATCACCCTTGCAATATACAACTGAATATGAATACGTACACTTTCATATAACCTTGGTTGTATGATAATATTAATATCCTAAAAATTTATGGTACCTTTCCTTAGGGCTTCTACCCTGATCGTTGCAATTATCATATTTCAAGTAATCGATTCCCTGTACGATAAGGTAACCGATTTAGTTTGATTATATACCTGAAGGAAAGAACACGAAAACAAAACGAAGCTGAAAATGTACCCATGACGCGAAGGTTTTGGCGTCCTGCTCTTCGTGGCCTAATGATCCGGGCATTTTCAGACTACATGTTTGAGTTCTGCCAGAAACAAAAATACGAGAAAATGAGACGAGTTTATTATAATTACGATATATAATTTTATTGTGTTTTAAATACCCTGCATCAGAGTAAATTCCAAGCTTCAGTCCTTTGTTATGAACGTAATCGGCTAATGCTTTGATTCCAGAAGGAAATGTATCTGCTTTCGGGACAAAATTCCCCTACAAAATCAAAATGATTTCTTTCATGATGGTGATTTTTTACTTGAAAAAAAATGTTTGTGATGATTGATGAAATACATAGTTCACATGTGACATGTTTGTGTACATAAAGAACTGAATTTTCAACTAGTTTGTTGTCCTTCTATAATAGATCACTACATGTGCTTGTGTGTATGCACATTTTTCTTAAAACATACATATATTTTAGGTAAGTTTGTGTTATTTTTTCTCTAATGAGTTAAATATCAATTATTAAGTAATTCTTGCATAAAAATAAAAAAATATGGAATTCTTCTAATGGAGGAAAATATAAACATGTAGTGATAGAAATTAAGAATTACCTGTGAATCTCTATTTAGTTCTGCCCAACAATCATCTAAAACACAAAAAAGTAAATAAAGCCATTATTGAGATTTATCCATATTGACAGAATAAACAAATAAACAATTACCTTTATATACACAAAAATGTTTTGTTTTACTATGTATTATCCTATATTATTTTGTAAGATCTTATAAGATATTATACGGCCCACCACATGAATACAGGGATTTGTCTTATTCAAAACAGACACTATAATAAACATTATTAAATACAAAGCTTTACCTATATTAACATATTGGTACCCAGCAGCAGCAAGTCCAGTTGATACCATAGCATCCGCTATTATAAAATGAAGAAAATATTTTAAAAATTTATAATCATTAAAATATCTAACAAAAGACGGGTAAAAAGGTTAAAATATATTTACCAGTTTCCCTGATTAATTTTTCTTCGATATTACAAGCAAAGTGGTTCCAACTATTCCACCTGAGCATACATGTGCAAATAAGTAATTTGTTTAATTTATTGAAATTAAAAAAAAAAAGACAAACTAATTAAAGAAAAGTAGGAGAACAAACGTTTAGTCAAATGTGTTTACTACTTTATCAAAAAAAATTTTTGACCATTATACATCACAAATTTGAATATTATACTTTGGTTATAAAGAAAACCAATCACAACCATACAATACAAAGACATGTGGTAACATTTGCGTCAAGTAACGCAAAAATGATAATATTTTTGCACAGTGGCGGAGCTTGATCAAAAGTTTCGGGGGCGGAAAGTCATAGGACTCAATTTATATATTGTATAAATATTTAGGCAAAATAGTTGGGGAGACAATCTTATATAATTTTAAAATTTTCGGACGAAAAATAGAAAATTTTACATTTTTAACCGAAACATTCGGGGGGCGGGTGCATCCCCCACTTTACACTAAGCTCCGCCATTGTTTTTGCACCAAGATGCCTGATAGTACTTTTGCGTCAATATCTAACTAACGCAAAAACGATCGTACTTTTTTTTTGTTGTTATTTTTTAAATAAAAATGACAACATTACTATTATTAATCAACATAGACTGATTAACTTTTGAAAAAGAAATATCAATGGCTAGTGTGATAATATACGTCATAAACACGATTATCTTTATCATACACACTAGCAGTATCAAAGTGTCTAGAAAAGATATTGTTTTCATGTTGGAACATAATTTACTCATTTAAAGAAAACCTGATTATTGTTGTCAATTTGCTACTTGATGATATTGTACTGACAATGATGATGAATATATACTAAAAAAAGCATTCGCCAGATGTATTTCAATTAGAAAACAATGAAGTCTGAAACAAGTTAATAATGCAAAGAGTACAAGTTTTTATTTTCCCGTCGGCAACCATATTCATGGTCTAGCTCTGAGTTCATTGTACATTTAATAAAGCCAAGAGTACAAGTTTTTTTTATCAGCAAATTTGGATCACTGACGACCACCGAAATGCAAGTGATAAAGCTAGTAAATGCATGGTTAACAAGTTAACAAACAACCACAAATGCAAACATACTTACCCCATCTGCGGTGTACGGCCAAGCCCGTTGTCCAAAAGGGTCCTCCGGTCATGTGTGCTGCTAAAACTTGTACGTGCTGCTTTGGTGGTTGTACATCCGATACATAGAAGCAAGGATGAGAAGCAAAGTACAAGGTTTAGATGCATGTTTGCTCTCTCAGAGAATATCAGTGAGGTAGCAAATGGGAAGTGCATCTCTTATTTATATGTACATAATTTTGTACATTTATTTATTTATATGTATATGTATATGTATCATATGAAGTTGATGAATAAATTATTTTATTATTAGTATGATGCGTATGTGTATGTGTCTTTCTCATTTGCCGTTTAGGATGGGTGGGAAGTCATCATCGACATTTATCCCAACGACACGTTGTTGACCTTTTGGGATGATTGTATTTGGTGTGTAGTGTTCACGTTAAGAACTAGACTTAAATTTACACTAAATGTCGGTCACATACGAGTGAAAGTCAATTGTCTACACCGATAATGTTTGTTAGGATGACCAATATATAATATTTTTTAGGGTGTTGATTGTCGGTTTTTATGTCGAGTTGTACTTGAGTTAAACAGATAATGTTCATTAGGGTTTTTCTCTTTGTATATTAATATCAAACAATGAAAAACAAAATCGAACCCAATCAAACCAAAACAAATCACGATTGAAACATATAATTTCTGGTAGAGGTTTTGATTTAGCCTAAAATTTTAAAAATTATGTAGCCTAAAGTTTTAAGAATTATGTAATATCATAACGTTTTAAGTTTACATGTATTGACTTTTGGAGAAAAAAATGACTATTTTAAGTAGAAAGGAAAATAATTAGATAAAATGAAAACTTTTTAATAGGAAGAGTTAATTACTGTTTTCGTCCCTGTGGTTTGTCAAAAATCACTATTTCAGTCCATTAGTTTAAAAATTGCGATTTCAGTCCTTATGGTTTCACTTTCGTTACCATTTCAGTCCACCTCGTAACCATTTCAGTCCCTATACTAACAGAATAAATGGATTGAAATGATTACGAAAGTAAAACCATAGGGACTGAAATGGTTACAAAAGTGAAACCACAGGGACTGAAATCGTAATTTTTAAACTAATGGACCGAAATAGTGATTTTTAACAAACCATAGGGACGAAAACAGTAATTAACTCTAACAGGAAATAATTTGCTTTTGATAATTTTTTGGTTTTTTTTTTTTTTTTTTTTGCGTTAGAGGCTGTGGACCTATTTAGCTGAGTTCAAAGAGTAAGGCACAGTAATATTATGACCCCGAGATCTATTGATGTAGTTTTTAAAAGACTCAGATTTTCTATTTAAAAAGGGGTAGCGGCACAGCTTGTTGCGTTTACCTTCTATCTCGATGTAATTGCATTAATTTGATACGAATTAGATCTTGTATTTCTTTTAGAATATTTAAATTACAAATCTAATTCCAATATGTAACAACTTAACACATTATAGGTTTATTATGATTAAATGAACGGTATGGTCTATGACATAACTTTGAACTTATTATAAACACTCTTAATATATTCATAACGTATTGCTAAACAGGTTAAATTCAAAGATGATATCAAGACTCACTCAAGTAGCACGAATTAGAAAAAGATATACCCAAAAAAAAAAAAATTAGAAAAAGATATTTAAGGACTTCCTCTCATCATGTGATGGGGTTTAATCGATATGTTGCTTGCATGCGTGAACTTTGATAACCACGCGTCTATGGGCCATTTACCTTGGAAATAATTGATATCGATATCTTGTTATTAAGGAGTATTTTCCCATAATAGTGTTGTGGAAAAAACTATTTATCAAAATGGTGTTGTTAGAAAACTATGGAAAAAGATCAAATAGGAAGTTTATTTTGGCTAGAAAATGTAGGAAGCAATAGGATTATGACATGTGGCAAAATATAAAGGAAGTGTATTTTAGTCAATCATATCCTTTTCTTCTTCCTTCTTCCCAGTAACATCAAACCCACCATCTTCAACCATTTCTTCACTTTCTATCTCAATAATCACTACATTATAGTGCGATTTTCGTTACCAATCAATGATTCAAACACCCGATCAACGTGTTCTTCAGTTTTTTTGAAGAAAACCCAGTTTAATTTCATACAAAATCTCGTTTTTTCTGGTGATTTTGAAGATAATCACTCGATTTGTTCGATTCGATCTCTGATAAATGTTTCAATCATTCAAATTTCGTCAATCGTTGAAGAAACCGACTTCGATACATGTAAGAAATTCTTTAATTTCATTTTTATTATTTGGGTTTTTGATTTATTCATTGCGTTTTACGATCTTGGCGTGGGTCGGGGGCGGCAGCCTCTGGCGGGGTCCAAGGAGCAGAGCCCCTGGCTGGGGTTGAGCTGCCAGGTCAGCTCGGAAAATTTTTTTTTTATTTAATTGCTTTAATAAAAATGCATCAGAAATTTAATTTTCCAGAAATTGCTTCATTTCGAAGATAGTAATTCATAGACAGTTTTTTGATTTGCTACTCTCTGGTTCAGACAAATTCACAGACAGGTCAGCTTGTGTCCATTGCGTTTTAGAAATAAGAGAGTTTTATGTGTTTTCTGGCCATTGCGTTTTAGAAAAAAACACATTTTTGAAGTGTTTTTAGTTCATTGCGTTTTAGGTAAACACATTTTTATTTGTTTTCAGTCCATTGCATTTTAGAAAATACACTTTCTTTTGTGTTTTTAGGCCATTGCGTTTTAGAAATAAGACATTTTTATGTGTTTTTTGGCTATTGCATTTTAGATAAACACATTTTTGAAGTGTTTTTAGTTATTGCGTTTTAGGTAAAACACATTTTGAAGTGTTTTTAGTTATTGTGTTTTAGGTAAAACACATTTTTATGCTTTTTCAGTCTATTGCGTTTTAGAAAACAGTCATTTTAAGTGTTTTCTGGCCATTGCGTTTTAGAAATAAGACATTTCTTTGTGTTTTTGGTGCATTGCGTTTTAGGTAAAACACATTTTTATGTGTTTTCAGTCCATTGCGTTTTAGAAAGCACACTTTCTTTTATGTTTTTAGGCTATTGCGTTTTACAAATAAGACATTTATTTGTGTTTTCTGGCCATTGCGTTTTACAAATAAGTCATTTTTTTGTGTTTTTGGTGCATTGCGTTTTAGAAAAATGTCATTTTTTAGGTTTTTGTTTTCATTGCGTTTTACGTAACTGGGGGTTTTTCTATTACGTTTTACGCAACTGGGTTTTAAATTTTTTTTAAATATAACAATAGTATACTCGTTTTAAAGATAAAAAACACTCGTTTTTTGTGCAATTTTTATAAAAAAATAATGTCGTATGAAAGAGTTATTAACGTTTAAAAAATGAGGGGGGGATTAGAGGAGAGAGAAACTATTGGCTTAGATTGACTAGAATGCCCCTAAACAAACTCACGCGCCTTTTTTTTTCCTTTCAATTTCCCTGATTTAATCTTAGCCCTTGATTAACTAAATGGATGGTCAAGATCACTTCCTAGCCTTCCTAGCCAAATAAACTTACTATTGTATCTCCACCCAGAAAACTATTTATCAAATTAGTGTTTTTGAAGTTTTTTTTTTGTTTTTCACTCCTATTCTAATTGGATAAATCCAATTCATTAAATAGCTATTGATCTAATCATGTTTTTTTAGAATCTAAAAAGAAATCACTTTTTTTTTCTTATACCTACTTTGAAACAAAAACATATTTTATAGGTCGAAAAATCTGTATTTGATTAAAAAAAGAAAAGAAGCTCCATTGTAATTCTTATAACTTTCCTCATATTCATGTTTGTTATTCATTAAAGTTACCCCCTCATATTCAAGTTTAAGTTATTCAACGGAAAAAAAGTGAAAATTCACTCAATTTTGTCATTGATATATTTCTCTTGACTAATATTTTATTTCCGTTGACTAATTATTTTATATATCTATCTACTATAATAAAATAAAAGAAACCAAGTTTTCAACACGTGGTCATTCATAAAATGTATCCTCAAATTTATATTAATCTTATATTAAATAAATAATAAATTAATATTAAATCTTATCATATTTTAATAAAATATTATCCTCAAATCTAAATTGTTAATTTAATATATTTTTAAAACAAATACCTCTTTCTTCTACTTATCTTATATTAAATATATAAATAATAAATTAATATTAAATGTTATCCTAATTTATTAAAAATATAACTTTTTTATTAATTGGTATACAAAATTATATTTATTCAACACGTGTAAAACGCGGGGTTTTTAAAAATATAACATTTTTTTATTATTTATCATACAAAGTTACATTTATATAACACGTGTAATACACGAAGTTTTTAAAGATATAAATTTTTATCATTTGCTATGTAAAATTAGATCTATTCAACACGTGTAATACATGAGGTTTTTTTGGAGACAAATTTTTTATTATTTGGTAGATTTTTCAACCCGACTATATACAGGTTTTTTAAAGATACGACATTTTTAGTATTTAATATACAAAAATACATTTATTTAATATGTGTAATACACATGGTTTTTAAAAATATAACTCTTTTTTTAGATCTATTCAACACGTGTAACATACATGGTTTTTAAGGGTGTAATATTTTTATTATTTGGTAGATTTATTCAACCCGATTATACATGGGCTTTTTAAAGATACGATGTTTTTAGTATTCAGTATACAAAATTACATTTATTTAATCTGTGTAATACACATAGTTTTTAAAGATATAACTATTTTTATTATTTAATATATAAAATTACATTTATTTAACCCGTACAATATACCCGGCTCATAAAGATATAACTTTTTATTCTTTAATATATAAAATTACATTTATTCAACCCGTGTAATACACGGGGTTCTAATCTAGTTGTTATATATAATAAAACATAATATATTAAATAAACTTTTTAAAAATCTAAATTTTGTTTAAGTAAAGTATTCTCTAAGAAAAACCCACACAGAAATTATGTACTTCATGTTCGAACACACGAAAGAGATAGTAGGTTCGAACCTACTAACTCTTTATAACATGTATTAATTAATGAAGAAAGTAAGGACGGATCCAAACCTAGTTAATGGATTGAATAAAAATGGTCAAACTCAGAGCTTGAAAACTAGATTTTTGAAAAAAATAAATAAGGTATCAACGGAATAGGTGACTAAAAATCCTTTTTTTAATCAAATACAATTTTTTTTAAATATGTTTTTGTTTCAAAGTATCAACACCACAAATTAAGTCACCATTAATTGCAAATTATTCTTAGTCAACAAGATTTGTAACCATTGCATAATTCTCTCCTTAGAAGATTTGTAACCATCCTAGAAGATTTGTAACCATTGCATAATTCTCTCCCTATAATCAAGCTCTTGTAATTATTGTATTCATTCTTGTACCATTATATATTGATTTGTAAATAATGAGAATAACATCTTGATTCAATACAAACTTCTATTGTTTATATGGTATCAGAGCCTAAAAGCTCCCTTGAGCCATCTCCGATCCAAAACTCGGCAGACACCTTCTGTCCGCTTCCCTTTTCTTTTCTTTCGATTCACCATGGCCAAAACAATCATCCACAACCGTCAACCCACTACTTATGACAATCGCCCAACACGCAACCCAAATCCACCCACAACCCGAAACCAATGGCCATCTAGAACTACCAATACCAACACTCGCCCGACTCGCAACAACAACACCTATTGCTACTATTGTAACATTCCCGGACATGACACCAAAGATTGTCGCAAACTTAGTCGCTTCCTACGAAAACACAATGTCTCACATCAAAATAACAACACCCCGGTGGTTAACTACACCACCCCTCACCCAACGGCAACAACCCCATCTTGGATGTGGGACACCGGTGCGTCCAACAACACCGCGAACAACAACCAACAATTTCCCGCTCTTTCCGAATACGGAGGACCCAATGAGATCGTGCTAGGTGATGGTAAAACTCTCCCTATAACTCATATTGCTCAAACAACTATTCCAACAAAATCTCGCCCACTTCTTTTAAATAACATTTTAATTGCTCCTAATCTTCGAAATAATCTTATTTCCGTTGCCAAAGTTTGTCGTACTAATCATGTTTCTGTTGAATTTTTTCCCTATCCTTTTTTTGTCAAGGATCTACGCATGGGGGCGCGTCTCATGCGGGGAGTGAACATCAATGATATCTACTATGGACCAATCTCCTTGTCTCCTCAAGTCAACAATACCCAAACAAACTATCTTCTCATGTGGCACCACATACTTGGACATCCATCGCTTCAAGTGTTTAAGTCTTTAATTCTTGATTGGGACTTCATAGTAATAAGGTGACCCATGAGTCTTTTCATTGTGCTTCATGTTCACTAAATAAAAGCCACAAACTACCTTTTGGCAAAAATTCTTTTGTTGCTAATCAACCACTACAACTTCTCTACTCCGACGTATGGGGTCCCGTAAAAACGTCAACGGATGGCTTTAAATACTATGTCATTTTTGTTGACTATTTTTCCAAATACATTTGGTTATACCCAATCAAACGAAAATCTGATGTCAAAATTCTTTTTCCACAATTTAAATCTTTTGTTGAAATTTTTTAAAAACCAACATTGTTGCGTTATTCACTGATAATGGGGGTGAATATGTGGGTCTCTCACCATATCTTGCCTCTCAAGGTATCTCCCATTACACGACACCACCTCACACACCGGAACAAAATGTTATTGTCGAACGACGTCACCGACACGTTGTTGAAACCGGCCTTGCATTACTCCACTACTCCCACTTACCACAACATTTTTGGTCTCATGCTTTTCAAACCGCTACTCACCTCATAAATTGTTTACCTACACCCATTCTCCACAACAAATCACCCTATGATGTGTTGTTCAAAACCGACCCTACCTATTCCAAACTTAGACCTTTTGGTTGCCTTTGTTACTCGTGGCTAAAACCATATGCTACTTCAAAACTACAATCACGTTCCACGGCATGCATCTTTCTTGGATACTCCTCCTCTAAGGCGGCATTCAAATGCTATGACCCTCTTAATCAAAAAATTTATCACTCTCGACATGTTCAATTCATCCCCACATCTTTCCATCCCAAACCACCAACTCCAACCCTCTACATATGTCCTTCGACATCTTTTTAAACCAGACACCCTCAATTCCCATTCCCTCCCCACCGCCTACATCTCCTGCCCAAAACTCTCCACCCACTGTTCACACTTCCCACTCTACCCAACCCACTCCATCACCCGAAGCCCAACAATACACACCAACCGAAGTCCAACCAACCACCCCATCTCACCAAACCTCCCACGGTCCAGTATCATCTCCCTTACAACTCCACGACCCATCTCCAACCTCCCCGGCCCATACACCACCTTCCACTTCCACCGTCTCCCCTCTCGGCCCAATGCCCGAGCCCACTAACCAGCCCACTCCACCCACCGGTTCCACCACCTCTACACCAATCAACTCACCCAACTCACAATATCATCAACCCGACCCTCCAAACACCCAAACTCCACCGCCTCGTCGATAACCCAACCCCAACCCCAAATACTACAACTCTAACTTTGTCAACTCCACCACCATTCATCCATTACCCGTGTCCCTTGAACCGTCCACCTATACTCAAGCCTTGAATGATCCGGATTGGCGTCACGCCATGGATCTTGAATATAATGCCCTCATCCAAAACAACACATGGGAACTTGTACCTCACACCACCCAAACTCTCATTGGTTGCAAATGGGTGTTCCGCATTAAACGCAAACCCGATGGCACTATCGACAAATACAAAGCACGTCTAGTGGCGAAAGGGTTTCACCAAAAATTTGGAAAAGACTACCATGAAACTTTTAGCCCGGTTACTAAACCCGTTACCATTCGCACCGTCCTCTCCATTGCTCTTTCAAAAGGGTGGCCTTTACGCCAACTTGATGTTAACAATGCGTTTCTTCATGGGACCCTCCATGAAGATGTTTTTATGATACAACCTCCCGGGTTCACAAACATGGAATTCCCGCTTCACATTTGCAAACTAAAAAAATCCCTTTACGGTCTTAAACAAGCACCGCGTGCTTGGTACATAGAACTAACCAACTTTCTCGTTAGTTTTGGTTTTAAAAAATATCTCTCTGATTCCTCCCTCTTTGTCTACAACTCCAATGATATCACTTGCTACCTCCTTGTGTATGTTGATAACATTGTCCTTACAGGAAGTCACAATTCCTTCATGGATTCATTTGTTCAAGCCCTAAGCAAACAATTCTCCATCAAAGACTTAGGCCCTCTCCGTCACTTCCTAGGAATCGAAGTCATTCCTATGCCTCATGGTTTATTTCTTTCTCAACATCGCCACATTCAAGATGTTCTCACCACCTTTAAAATGGATGGTGCAAAAGAGGTTCTCACTCCTTTGAGCACGTCTGATCCGCTCTCTCCTAATGACTCCTCTCCTCCCGTTGACCCCACCCCTTACCGAAAACTAGTTGGTACTCTACAGTACTTTGCCTTCACCCGTCCAGACATCTCATTTGCCATCAATAAATTATCTCAATTCATGCACTCACCCAAACAATCACACTGGCAAGCTCTCAAACGGGTACTCCGATACTTGAAAGGAACAGTACATCATGGGTTGTTCTTGAAATGCAACACCAACCTTAACTTGCAAGCCTTCTCGGACTCGGACTGGGGCGGCATTAATGATGGAGATTGGTCAACCACAACATATCTTTTATACCTTGGGTCCAATATCATCTCTTGGAAATCTGCAAAACAAAAAACCGTCTCTAGATCCTCAACAGAAGCTGAGTACAAAGCCCTTGCTAATGTCGCTGCTGAACTGTTATGGGTTAAAAATTTACTCCATGAACTGGGTTTACCACCTGTGAGCACTCCCTTATTATACTGTGACAACACCGGGGCTACCTATGTATGTGCCAATCCAGTTTACCACTCACGCATGAAACATATTGCCTTAGACTATCACTTTGTACGGGAACAAGTCAACTCCAGGCAACTTAAAGTCCTTCACGTCAGCTCAAAGGATCAACTTGCGGATGTCCTCACCAAACCGCTTGCACGGGCACCTTTCCTGTCTTTTCGGTCCAAGATTGGAGTCTCCATCTTGCGGGGGCGTATCAACACCACAAATTAAGTCACCATTAATTGCAAATTATTCTTAGTCAACAAGATTTGTAACCATTGCATAATTCTCTCCCTAGAATCAAGCTCTTGTAATTATTGTATTCATTCTTGTACCACTATATATTGATTTGTAAATAATTAGAATAGCATCTTGATTCAATACAAACTTCTATTGTTTATACAAAGTAGGTTTTATAAAAAAAGTTGTTTTTTATATTCTTTAAAAATATGATCAGATCAATAGTTATTTAATGAATTGGATTTATCCAATTAGAATAAGAGTGAGAAACAAAAAGAAAAAATCTTCAAAAACACTATTTTGGTAAATATTTTTCTAACAACACTATTTTGGTAAATAGTGTTAAAAATTTGGTGAATGGATATTTAATATGTTTATAGTTTATTAATTTAATGAAATTATAAATATTAATTAGAATCTTCATGTGGTAAATAAAAGAGAAACTCTTGAGTAGAGCTTCTTAATGACATTTAATTAGTTTTATTAGAGTTTTATGTCTCTAATTAAGTGACTAATTAAGTGAAACCTTTCACCAATCCTTAAGTCTTGTACAAATAGTAGGCTATATGCTTCTTTTGTTAGAACAAGAATATGGTATTGCTTGATACATGAAGAATACTAGAAGGAGGATGAATACTTGAAGACCAACTAGAGAGATGAGTAATCTCTACTTGTTTTCCACCCCATGAGTTCAAACACTAAAATTACCGGATGTAACCTTGAGCCCGTTAGCCATCTCCGGCAGTACAGACTGCTTCGGTTGTTGTACCCTGGGAGACAAACGCGTTGTCTTTAGTAGAGGCGCGAAATCTGTTTTAAGGGAAGCGTGTTGAACACGTGCCTTAACCAAAATCGTCAACGTTTTACTGTGCTCTTTGTTGCAGTCAAGGAGTATATTTTCAAGACTCAAGATGATGAATACTCGAGTCTAGGATGCTATCTAGTGCGCGTGAAGGACCCACCAGAGATGCTGCTTGAATCAAGATTGGTATATATAATTATATTTATATTCTTTTTATTTAGTTATTGCAACCGGTATTGTACTATGATATTTCCTACGAATAACGAGAGTCTCGTTATTATATATTTTGTAATTATTTTTTACAAAAGATGAACCTAATTCCTACAAACTTAAAACAGATTTCGTGACATTGTTGGTACAATCTTAAAAACCTTATTTATAAGGATTTTGGGTTTACGAAAGGATTTTTAATAGAATAAAAAAATATTTTTAGAAGTTATAATCTTATAAATATTTTTTTTTGGGAAATATGTATGTAGTACAACTTGTTGTGTTTGGATTTTTTGAGATTGAGATACAATCTTAAATCCTATACCGTGGTACAAAACGAATAGTTTTGGTTCCAACGTTTGGTTTTGAAACGATTTTGGGAACCGTTAATTTTTCTAACTTTTGTGTTAGATTGGGTTTGTTAGTGTAAACCATACGTTTTTTTGTAAACGTTAAATTCTCTAACATGTGTGTTAGACCGGAATTATTGGTGTAAAATGTGTGTTAGACCGGAATTATTGGTGTAAACCATACGTTTTTTGTAAACATTAAATTCTCTTAAGTAGAGTTTTTTATGTCTTTAAATAAGAGTTTTATGTTACTTGATTAGAGTTTTATGTTTCTAATTAAGTCTCTATTTAAAGTAGACTCATCATCCACCCATGGATTGATATGAACAAATAAGTCTTAATGATTTTGTAGTCATTTGTCTTCTAACATGTGTGTTAGAAACGTTCATGAAAAGCGTTAGTTTGGAAGCAATTTTTTAATTGTTTAGTTTCTAACGTGTGTATTAGAAATGACTTATTTATTTGAACCATATATGTGTTTTTAGCAAGTCGAATTAACATTTTGTGGAAATGTTAATATTTCTAACGTGCGCGTTAGAATTTCTTTCATTTTAACATGATTATTAAAAATGGTTAAAATACAAATGCTTTGAAATGTTTTATGTAGACATTTTATATAAGCAATTTGTTGTAGCATTGTTTTTAATGCTTTGTATGATTTAGAAATAAAATGTCATACATTGAAGTTGATTTTTGATTGCCTTCAAGGAACTAAATCACCATAAAGTGATGGTGTGATATTTATATGAATTTAATAAAATTAAAATCATTTACTAGACTCTTCATATGGAAGATAAACTTTTAAGGAGAGTTTCATGTCAATTTATTAGTTTTTATTAGAGTTTATGTCTCTAATAAAATATTTAATTAAGTGAGACTTATCTCCACCCCATGTCTCTTGTATTAAAAGTAGGCTATGTGCCTAACTTGATGAGATTGAAAAAAAAAATACAAGAGTAAGAATACAAGAATTAATCACCATAAAGTGATGGTGTAGTTGTGTGGGATTTATCACCAACTTTAATTTGTGATTTCTAAATCCATTTGAGTGAAATTTTAATTACTAATTAAACTCTTCATATGGTGAAACTCTTGAGTATAGTTTTAATGATGACATTTGATGACTTTTATTAGAGTTTAAGTATATAAAAATTGAGACTCTTAACTCTTCATATGGTGAAACTCCTGAGTAGAGTTTTAATGATGACATTTGATGAGTTTTATTAGAGTTTAAGTCTATAATTATTGAGACTTAACTCTTCATATGGCGAAACTCTTGAGTAGAGTTTTATTGATGACATTTGATGAGTTTTAATGATGACATTTGTCACACCCCAACCGATGGCGGAATTATCGGGGCATGGCACTGAGCGAAACAGATTGTCCAAAAGTTTCCATAACAACTATTTATATAATCCAGTTAATGATACGTCCCATACCGTATCCCGAATAAACAAATACATCATTACAAATAACATCCAAACAAGAAATTCTGTTCCGACAACTCAGATTTAAGTAAAATGAATATTGTTCAAATGCTCCTAAAGACCCAGCCTGACAAGACCTACAGACAACTATGCTCTAGTTGGGGGCCTCTAGAGCTTTATTCTAGCCTCGCTTTCCTAGCTAGCAAACATCTTAAACACCTGTCACATACGTTAAAATAAAGTCAATACACATAATGTAAAGGTGAGCATACAAGTTTAATAGTAGCATATAGAGTTCGAAATAGTTTACGCATAACCAGCACGTACACAGAGGAAAACGAAGCATGTTAATTATCGACATGGACCTATCGATACCCATGACTGCGGGTTGACCGTCCGAGACGGTTCGCAATACATGATTACCATCGTAATTGTAACACCCCAAAAACGGGTTTGGTGATCAAACCACGCTAATACTAACAGACGGCTAAGGAACCGTTAGTGGTAAAAATTAAGCCAGAAAATATTAGGATTATTATATAATTATATCCAATATTTAATAAAAAGAGAAAAGAATGCGTTTGGGAAATAAAGTTTATAGAAGGCCCGAGTTAACGGGACTTAAACTAAACTTAGTCATAGATTCCCAAAACCCACTAATTCAATTAGGAATGTTTAACCTAGTTAATAAGTGGGGAATAGTGTTAGAAATAATGTAGGCTGTGCCCTACTTAATTAACTAACCAAATTAGAGGGGCCGATAATGTTAAAATCGAAACTTGATTTTTATTAAACAAATAAAAACTAAACCAAACACCCCATTTCGGGGGTCTGGTCGATCAGAGCAAGCAGGGGGCGACCCCCACTCCTTCAAAACCCTAGAACTTCAGAAATCTTGCAAATTGAAGGTTCAATACGAGTTCAAATCGAATTCTAAACATAGATTCCTGATCCTCATCACAAGGGGATTACAAGGTATGTAAAACTTTGAGAAATCTTTCAACTTGAAATTCTCATGAATTGGGAATAATCTGAGATTCTAGTTGCATGTGTATGTTATGATGATTTAGGAACTACTATAGAGTTTAGGGACAAACCCTTGACAAACACAAGCTGAAATCATGTGAATTTTTAGTGAAAACTATGATCACCATTGTAGGTGATTAGTGAATTATGTGAAACTTGATGAACACTAGGAAATAGATTGTTGATCTAGTGTAAATTGACAATTTTGAAGTGATTTCAGAAATTATAGAAGTTAACCACTTTGTAAGATGGTTGATTTATGTGAAATTTTGGCTAAGAGATAAGCTAGAGATTTGAAAATACACATGTAAAATTCTGCCCTTAAAATGTTTGTTGAAATGCCTCAAAGAAGGCACGAAACTAGAATTTTTGTAGTTAAAACACCTAATTGTGATGTTTTGGCTATTATGCAAAATATGATTAAAAAGAGTTCTACATGTGATAATTGTGGTTAGAACTTTGGTTAAAACGGTGGTCTAAAGATAACGCCTACCGGGTAATTAAAGAATGCTAGAACTAGTTGATGAACTCGAATATGCAAATTAGTATACTAATGGGCATTTGACTTTTAAAAAGTCAAACTGACCTATACTACGATAAATGCTAAATTTTTAATGTGAAATGTGTAAGGTGGAATAATCGTATTAAATTATGATTAAACTAACCACCTTGAAAACGATGATGATAGTTTGACGCGTAACAAGCTAGGTGGAAGCTTGATGAGGGAGCGGGTCAAACGAATCAAGAAGGAAAGGAAAAGCGTAGTTCGGATGCGAGGTAAGTATAACTTACGCCCCTTTTACATTATTTGCGAAGTTACCAATTTCAGGTATTAATATGAATGCTACTAAATGGTTGGTATATGATATTTCGACATGATTCAATGAGAGTCGGAATGATGGAAAATGGTATGAAATCATGACTATAGTAAAAGGAATAAAATGGTAAATTAGTCATGTAATGACAAATAAATAAAAACGGTTTGAGTGAAACAAGTTCAAAGGAAAACCTGAAAAGGGTTTAAGGGGATGAAATGGTAATTAAATACCATCTCATACGGACAAATAGTCGGTTAGACTAAATGGGTCAAATCGTGTTGTTAACACCATTTGACAATAACATTTGACAATTATTTGTTGAGTTTTGTAATCACAGGAAATAACATGAGCTTGCATCGCTTTAACTAAAAAGATTTAAAGCAAAAGTTATGTAAATGGGTCAATACTTTGATCCGAGCCAGGTATGTACAATTAAGCTTTTAGTTAAACATACAATTTGGTCAAATATTTAGCGAAAGTCCTTCGTCGTATAGTAAGGGACCAAAGTTGACCAAATTACCTTGAAGGGTATATTGGGCAAACGACCCATAGGGGTTGTTTAGAAACTTACATTAAGATTACGGGATCATTAGACATGAATAAAGGACATAGGAATGCACATCTGCGGGTCAAATGCTCAAAAGTGGTCAATTGCGTAAAATGATCAACCGATGGGTAAGATAAGGGAAAAGGGGTTCGTTATGATATATCCACCACAAAATAGTTGTGGTGGAATAATTGTAGTTAATTCAATATGGAATTTTGTAGCGACAAAAGAAAAGGTACAAGTTCTAGACAAAAATGAGTAAATACCCTTAATGGGTCAAAATGGAAGTTTTAGCGAAACGGGTTAAGAATGTGTAATGACCCGTGAATTGAACCTTGTATAATAGGAAATAATTATAATAATATGTTTTATAGAAGAAACAAGGGCCATAACCATGTTTGATGATGAAACCACGAACGGGTCAAAAGTTGGTAAAAAGAGTAATAAGCCGAAGAGTTAAAGTATGAAATTTTTGTTAATCCGGATGTTGGATTTTAACTCCATAGGATGGGGAATCAAATTACAAACACGTAGGAAGAAACGGTAGGTCAAACGGACAAGCGGTTTGAAAGATACGAAAGTTTTCGTGTCAAAAACGGCAAAATGGAAGAATCTGTCACAGAGGCCACCGTAACTTACGGTGGGCACCGTAAGTTACGGTGGAGCCTGAAAGTGTTACGTCAGTTCTCTACTGATTTACGGTGGAAACATAGTAAAACAGGGGCTACCGTAAATTACGGTATCCACCGTAATTTACGGTGGACCCTGTACAAAAATGCATTTTAATTAATTTTGTTTTCCGGACTCATTTAGATATGTTTTAAATGCCGTTCGACTAAAGCATTTCATGTTTATGAAATGTAGGTACTTTTTGGACGCCGGAAGACGATCAAGCTCAACGAAGAACCGAACACGATAAAGACACATGCTTCCGCACATCGCCTCGTTGTAAATTTTTAACGACGAACCCGATCACGTTATGTAGAATAACTTATGATTTGTAAAAGTTTTAATAAACCCGTATTTCCGATGTATATGTAATCTTAATCACATGATTGTTTTCGTAAAATATACGTTAAACCATGGATTATAAGAACGGGTGTTACAAGTTGGTATCAGAGCCTTGGTTTAAGGGATTCAAGTATGGTGGGGAAAAACCATGCTTGGACTTAAACCTTATGCTCTTGACAAAGAATAGTGTTCGGTTCGAAGCTTGATCGCAAACCCGGTAAGTACAAGTATGTTAATAGTTTAGCATGCTAAAGTATTGTAAACAACACATAGGGCTATCGTGTGATACACGTTATGTAACAACTGTCACTAAAATCCCTAATTAGGATAGTAATTAGCTATTAAGAAAACCCTAATTGAGACACCCAAGTGATTCTACGCAAACCCTAAAATTTCCAGAACAATCAGAATCAGGATCAGGGCCCCTAAAACTCAGAGGGGGATAAACCCTAGCCAACGATTATCTTCATAATTATCTGTAAAAATCGAATTTTAGGAAACTGACAACACAGCAAGCCTACATGCACGAAGGGCTACTCTATGAAAGTAGGGTGGTCACTCGCGTAGCGCGACGCCTATAGGGGTACCCCCTCGCGCTACGCGACGGTGTCAAATTTCCAGTATAAATAGAGGAGTTTGGCACTTGATTTCCTGCGTTGGTTCGACGGTAAAATTCAATTTGTACACCCAGATATCGTCAAAATACTACAAAAACCCACATAATCTCGAAATTCTGCCGCAATAACAGGGTAATTACTCGATCGCTATTACGATTCAGTTTCCGGAATCAATACATTCAAAGAATGTCTAAGTGCCGCCCACATTGGGCTATGCTTTGTCGTTTGTCGGTAATCCGATAAATGAGTTGAAGCATTGTACTTTGTCGTTGTCGATAATTCGATAATGAGTTGAAGTACTATACTTTGTCGTTTGTCATTTTGATAAATGAGTTGAAGTATTGCACTTGGTCATTCATTGCGAGTACTTGATCTCGGGAAATTATCGTAACTGCTGTATTGATCACTAATCCTGTTTTGTGTGCATTATTGTTAAATTAGAAATAATCAAGGCTAATCAGTAGGCTTATACACTGCTCGTTAAATCTGCAATGTGAGTCATTCTTCTTTTTATCAACTGTTTTACAATACTCCAAATTATTTTCAAAGTGTTATAATTACAGGGACTAAGTCATGGATATCTTGATTTATTGGTTAGTGGGGTATTGTGCACATTACTATTTCTCTCAGTTAGGTTCATTGACCTACTAGGGAGAAACGTCACTATTAGAGTTCATTGACCTAATAGTGGTATGACCATCGTCACCATTGTGACTTGTCACCATTGTGGCAGAAAGCCAGATAAAGATAAGATGTGAACCATTGTAATCGCTCTTATGCTGTAATTTATAACTATGGGTCATTTCCTAAAAACTGAATGAACTCACTCAGTATTTCCCCGCTGACAAAACCTTTTTCAAACATGTTTCAGGTAATCTGTTGTGAGCAAAGAAAAGTGCCAGGAAGCACTACCAGCTTAGAAAAGTGGCTCAGTGTAAATAAATAAAGGAACATGTTTTAAAAATAAAGATTTCCATGGAAATCACATTATTGTAAATTACTGGGTTTTATCCCTAAATTATGTAATGAGCAGTTTTAAATACTAAAGATCCTGTTTTAAAAGACTTCCGCTGTCGCCTAAATTAAAATACCGCAGGATTTCTGTCCCGCGGCTCCTGAAACGGGTCAAACCGGGTCGGGGGCCGTGACACGTTACCCCAATTAAAATGATTGATATAGTTGACGAAAATACGCGCGTTGACGCGTATAGTAGAAAAAGCCTTGTATTATAATACGGGCGATTATTGAAGTTGACGTTGCTAACTTTGTGAATGTTTTAATTGAAGGACACTCGCGTTTGAAGACGACGAGAGTTAAACGAATTGTGGATATAATGATGGACGAATGGTTAATTAATGACCATCTCAGGAAGAGTTAGATTCTATAATGGCAAGCCATAATACTATTAAGTCTGTTAATGAAAATATTTTTAATCGCTATCTCGAAACACAACTACCAATGAACTTAGAACCATCTATTCCAAACCCTTCAATCCACTCGCAAATAGACGAATGGTTAATTAATGAAATACAGTTACAAAACTATCCCTATAAGCTTTTTCCTCAAGTTCCATCTAGAACCTTTACCAAATCCACCAATGAGTAACAAGAATAAGACTGAACTTCGCTTTGGTGAAGAACTAATGGATACTGGGAATAGGATCCAAGAGATTGGGGGACAGATCTCCTGGAACTACGATAAGAGGGAACACAGTTACTAGAATATCGTTGACAAAAAGGATAGGGGATTTATGATACTGTTATTGTGTAATAATAATAGTAAAATCAGTATGTGTAAGATAAATAATAAAACGGTTGTATATAGAAGCATGAAATTTTAGAAAATTTATAAATTTTGTTCGTATACGTGATTATGTACAATTAAGTATGATATTGAGATTATTTTTTTGTATACTAATTATTTATCTATAAATTAGTTATCAAATGGAAAACGCTAATAATGAACCAGTTAATGATTCTGAGCAACAACCGCGGGATCAATATATGACTAGGCAGGATATAGAAAATATTGTTGCTCAAGGGATAGCCAACACTATTCCAACAATGATAGCTCAAGGGATAGCCAACGCTATTCCAGCCATCGTTGCTGCTGTTAAAAATCCAATAGAACCACAACAACTCGTTCCTAGCAAACGTATTTCTGAAGATAACTTCAGTAATAGCGTAAACAGAGGCAATGATCATGTTAATCATGACAATGAACCACAACCAGCGCCGCTCCCTAAGAAAATGAAAGTTGCAACGCCTGGTTGCACTTACAAGGAATTTCTTGCTTGTAAACCATCTGAGTTTGCAGGCAATGAAGGAGCAACTGCGGCACTACGTTGGTTAGAGAAAACTGAGGCAGTAATTGCCATAAGTAAATGTGCTCAGGATGATCAGGTCATGTACGCGTCAAACCTTTTCAAAGAAGGAGCGCTAGAATGGTGGAATACGGTGTTACAATCAAAAGGAAGAATGATGGCGTATGCTATGAACTGGGAAGAATTTAAAAGCTTGGTAGAAAGCAAATTCTGTCCCGAATATGAAAAGGAACAAATGACAAACAAGTTTTTAACCCACCGAATGGTTGATGTAGATTGTCGAAAGTATACTACGACATTCTTCGAATATGCTCGAGTAGTACCAACCCTGGCTTCGCCAGAGCCAGTACTTATTTCTCGATATATTTGGGGATTGATTTCTGAAATCCGTAACATCGTCAAGGCTGCGAAACCTCGCACGATTGATGATGCGGTGGATTTAGCCAATACTCTGACTGACGAACTAGTACGGACAAGAGAAGAAAATAGAAGGAAGGAAGTAGCCCAAAAGATTACCCAGGTAATCCGTTCGGATAACCATAACGATTTTAAGAAAGGAGGGAATGGGCAATCTTCTACTAGTTCATTTTGCAATTTTTGCAAAAGGAAGCATTTTGGAAGATGCAAAGGATACTGCAATTTTTGCAAAATTCCGGGGCATCAGGAAGAAGACTGCAGGAGGAAGAAATTTTCAGTTTGTTACAACTGTGGAGAAACTGGACATCTTAGGCCAAATTGTCCAAAACTAAACAAACCATCTGACACTAAAGCCAAACCTGCAGAAGAAGCAAAAAGGAATGCAAGAGCCTTTCAATTGACTGCTCAGGAAACAGAGCTCATTCCAGATGTAATAGCCAATACGTCCTAGGTTACAACGTTTACACAAAAAGTATTAACTGAATCTGATGCACACCAAAGTTCTATAAATACTTCATTCTGTCAAACTCTTAACTTAAGACAAATCTTTACAGTCAAAACATGCAAAAAGGAAAATATAACTCTCAGGTCATATAATTCTTCGCTAACCTAATTCCTATGAAATTAGCCGAGTTTGATGTTGTGTTAGAAATAGATTGGTTAGTAGCCAACCCTACTCAAATTCTTGGTGATAAGAACTTTATAGAAAATCCAGGTACCTGCCGGAGAAGTATTTATGATTATAGAAAATAAACCACGTAAGGTCACATGATAAATTATGAAGATATTCACTTAGATCCTGCTAAGATAGCAATGGAAGAGTTCGCAATCTTTAAATGGAAAGTAAGTATTTTGTAAATTTAGCCGGATACTATAGGCAGTTTATTAAGGATTCTTTTAGATAGATACATCCTTAACTAAGTTAACACAGTTAATTCTAAATAAGAACCTAAACAAAAAGAAGCCTCTAGCTAGCCTTACCAGAAGGAACAGAAGATTTTAAAGTATACGGTAATGCTTCAAAGTTAAAATTTGGATAAATGGTAATGCGACACAAAAAGGTAATTGTGTATGCATCAAGGCAATTGCAAAAGCACGAAGAAAGCCTTACCACTTGTAAGCCTAAAAATTAGAAACCACAAGTTATCCTTAAGATTAGGAAACATTATCTAAGCAAGCTTACTATCCATATGGGTCATAAGAATTTAAGATACATATTTGAGCAACAAGAATTAAACATGAGAAAAAAAAGGGGGGAAATCCTCGATGATTACGACTGTGATATTCAGTATCACGAAGGAAAGGCTGAAGACGGTTAGAAGAACTATACAAATAATAAACAAAAAGCCGTCGAAGTCCGAGTTGGAGACAAAATGCTATTGAAAGTATTTCATTGGAAAGGAATTTATAAATTCGGTAAGAGAAGAAGCTAAGTCTCTTATACGTAGGACCATTTCCAGTAATCCAACGCATAGGATCAGTAGCTTATCATTTACAACTACCAGAAGAATTAGCTAAAGTACATGATGTGTTTCATGTATCCAATCTCAAGAAACGTCTATCAGGCGAATCCTTGGTAATACCTCTTCAAGATATAGAGATAAATGATAGAGAAACCCCTACAAATAGAAGATCGGAAAATTAAGTTTCTCAAACACAAACGACTAGTGTTAGTGAAAGTCCAATGGGAATCCAGAAGAGAACAAGAGTATTCTTGGGAACTGGAATAGAAATGAAGTGAAAATACCCTCATCTATTTCAGTGAATCTCGAGGACGAGATTTTCTTAAGATGGGGAGGATGTAACAACTGTCACTAAAATCCCTAATTAGGATAGTAATTAGCTATTAAGAAAACCCTAATTGAGACACCCAAGTGATTCTACGCAAACCCTAAAATTTCCAGAACAATCAGAATCAGGATCATGGCCCCTAAAACTCAGAGGGGGATAAACCCTAGCCAACGATTATCTTCATAATTATCTGTAAAAATCGAATTTTAGGAAACTGACAACACAGCAAGCCTACATGCACGAAGGGCTACTCTATGAAAGTAGGGTGGTCACTCGCGTAGCGTGACGCCTATAGGGGTACCCCCTCGCGCTACGCGACGGTGTCAAATTTCCAGTATAAATAGAGGAGTTTGGCACTTGATTTCCTGCGTTGGTTCGACGGTAAAATTCAATTTGTACACCCAGATATCGTCAAAATACTACAAAAACCCACATAATCTCGAAATTCTGCCGCAATAACAGGGTAATTACTCGATCGCTATTACGATTCAGTTTCCGGAATCAATACATTCAAAGAATGTCTAAGTGCCGCCCACATTGGGCTATGCTTTGTCGTTTGTCGGTAATCCGATAAATGAGTTGAAGCATTGTACTTTGTCGTTGTCGATAATTCGATAATGAGTTGAAGTACTATACTTTGTCGTTTGTCATTTTGATAAATGAGTTGAAGTATTGCACTTGGTCATTCATTGCGAGTACTTGATCTCGGGAAATTATCGTAACTGCTGTATTGATCACTAATCCTGTTTTGTGTGCATTATTGTTAAATTAGAAATAATCAAGGCTAATCAGTAGGCTTATACACTGCTCGTTAAATCTGCAATGTGAGTCATTCTTCTTTTTATCAACTGTTTTACAATACTCCAAATTATTTTCAAAGTGTTATAATTACAGGGACTAAGTCATGGATATCTTGATTTATTGGTTAGTGGGGTATTGTGCACATTACTATTTCTCTCAGTTAGGTTCATTGACCTACTAGGGAGAAACGTCACTATTAGAGTTCATTGACCTAATAGTGGTATGACCATCGTCACCATTGTGACTTGTCACCATTGTGGCAGAAAGCCAGATAAAGATAAGATGTGAACCATTGTAATCGCTCTTATGCTGTAATTTATAACTATGGGTCATTTCCTAAAAACTGAATGAACTCACTCAGTATTTCCCCGCTGACAAAACCTTTTTCAAACATGTTTCAGGTAATCTGTTGTGAGCAAAGAAAAGTGCCAGGAAGCACTACCAGCTTAGAAAAGTGGCTCAGTGTAAATAAATAAAGGAACATGTTTTAAAAATAAAGATTTCCATGGAAATCACATTATTGTAAATTACTGGGTTTTATCCCTAAATTATGTAATGAGCAGTTTTAAATACTAAAGATCCTGTTTTAAAAGACTTCCGCTGTCGCCTAAATTAAAATACCGCAGGATTTCTGTCCCGCGGCTCCTGAAACGGGTCAAACCGGGTCGGGGGCCGTGACACGTTACCCCAATTAAAATGATTGATATAGTTGACGAAAATACGCGCGTTGACGCGTATAGTAGAAAAAGCCTTGTATTATAATACGGGCGATTATTGAAGTTGACGTTGCTAACTTTGTGAATGTTTTAATTGAAGGACACTCGCGTTTGAAGACGACGAGAGTTAAACGAATTGTGGATATAATGATGGAACGGTCTGAAGTATGACGAGAGTAGCATGCTCACCAAGGACTAAATCGCGTAACGACCGCGAACAAAGTTAAAGGCAAGAAACGCCCGTCGGGGCAAGCATTACCAGGTGCACACTTTTAAATTTATTGCACAAGTAGTAATATGCAACAAACACGTAAGTAATGACGGTTGCATACACATATGATAAACTTAGAAAACCTGATTTCCAAGAGAAATTTGATAGAAAATGTGTTATTCACGATGATGAATAACAAATGAGTAACAAGATTAGTTCATATGGAAACTTGGATTGGGGTAATTATCCAAGTGGAAAACTCTCAATTTAATGCTATTGAGAAAAGTAGCAATCACATTAACAAATGTGATTATATATTAGTTTAATAAAAAAAAAAAAACATTGTATATGTTCATGAATGAAACATGTAAATCAATAATTGTTAAATGGTAACTAAATAAATGGTTGCCAATGAAAGTCAAGAATATAGAAAGATTAGAGGCGTCACGTACATGGGGTGTAGTGTGGAAATTATGAAAAGGTCATGTGTGTCATGTGTTGATCGCTTACTCTGGCCAAGTAAGTAGTGAACACATGATGTCATGAACTTTTTATGATAAACATATTTACATTCGATGTAGTAGGGACGGTGTGAATGGGACAAACTACAAAGACCCAAATGAAACAAATGAACAAAATAGTTGATAATAAGGTAAACGCACAGCCGGGTGACGGAAGCGTATTACATTAGAATAATGAGCCCGAGAGAAGGGACAAGGATAAATGTAAATGAGGTTATCAAACCACGCTAATACTAACAGACGGCTAAGGAACCGTTAGTGGTAAAAATTAAGCCAGAAAATATTAGGATTATTATATAATTATATCCAATATTTAATAAAAAGAGAAAAGAATGCGTTTGGGAAATAAAGTTTATAGAAGGCCCGAGTTAACGGGACTTAAACTAAACTTAGTCATAGATTCCCAAAACCCACTAATTCAATTAGGAATGTTTAACCTAGTTAATAAGTGGGGAATAGTGTTAGAAATAATGTAGGTTGTGCCCTACTTAATTAACTAACCAAATTAGAGGGGCCAATAATGTTAAAATCGAAACTTGATTTTTATTAAACAAATAAAAACTAAACCAAACACCCCATTTTGGGGGTGTGGTCGATCAGAGCAAGCAGGGGGCGTCCCCCACTCCTTCAAAACCCTAGAACTTCAGAAATCTTGCAAATTGAAGGTTCAATACGAGTTCAAATCGAATTCTAAACATAGATTCCTGATCCTCATCACAAGGGGATTACAAGGTATGTAAAATTTTGAGAAATCTTTCAACTTGAAATTCTCATGAATTGGGAATAATCTGAGATTCTAGTTGCATGTGTATGTTATGATGATTTAGGAACTACTATAGAGTTTAGGGACAAACCCTAGACAAACACAAGCTGAAATCATGTGAATTTTTAGTGAAAACTATGATCACCATTGTAGGTGATTAGTGAATTATGTGAAACTTGATGAACACTAGGAAATAGATTGTTGATCTAGTGTAAATTGACAATTTTGAAGTGATTTCAGAAATTATAGAAGTTAACCACTTTGTAAGATGGTTGATTTATGTGAAATTTTGGCTAAGAGATAAGCTAGAGATTTGATAAATACACATGTAAAATTCTGCCCTTAAAATGTTTGTTGAAATGCCTCAAAGAAGGCACGAAACTAGATTTTTTGTAGTTAAAACACCTAATTGTGATGTTTTGGCTATTATGCAAAATATGATTAAAAAGAGTTCTACATGTGATAATTGTGGTTAGAACTTTGGTTAAAACGGTGGTCTAAAGATAACGCCTACCGGGTAATTAAAGAATGCTAGAACTAGTTGATGAACTCGAATATGCAAATTAGTATACTAATGGGCATTTGACTTTTAAAAAGTCAAACTGACCTATACTACGATAAATGCTAAATTTTTAATGTGAAATGTGTAAGGTGGAATAATCGTATTAAATTATGATTAAACTAACCACCTTGAAAACGATGATGATAGTTTGACGCGTAACAAGCTAGGTGGAAGCTTGATGAGGGAGCGGGTCAAACGAATCAAGAAGGAAAGGAAAAGCGTAGTTCGGATGCGAGGTAAGTATAACTTACGCCCCTTTTACATTATTTGCGAAGTTACCAATTTCAGGTATTAATATGAATGCTACTAAATGGTTGGTATATGATATTTCGACATGATTCAATGAGAGTCGGAATGATGGAAAATGGTATGAAATCATGACTATAGTAAAAGGAATAAAATGGTAAATTAGTCATGTAATGACAAATAAATAAAAACGGTTTGAGTGAAACAAGTTCAAAGGAAAACCTGAAAAGGGTTTAAGGGGATGAAATGGTAATTAAATATCATCTCATACGGACAAATAGTCGGTTAGACTAAATGGGTCAAATCGTGTTGTTAACACCATTTGACAATTATTTGTTGAGTTTTGTAATCACAGGAAATAACATGAGCTTGCATCGCTTTAACTAAAAAGATTTAAAGCAAAAGTTATGTAAATGGGTCAATACTTTGATCCGAGCCAGGTATGTACAATTAAGCTTTTAGTTAAACATACAATTTGGTCAAATATTTAGCGAAAGTCCTTCGTCGTATAGTAAGGGACTAAAGTTGACCAAATTACCTTGAAGGGTATATTGGGCAAACGACCCATAGGGGTTGTTTAGAAACTTACATTAAGATTACGGGATCATTAGACATGAATAAAGGACATAGGAATGCACATCTGCGGGTCAAATGCTCAAAAGTGGTCAATTGCGTAAAATGATCAACCGATGGGTAAGATAAGGGAAAAGGGGTTCGTTATGATATATCCACCACAAAATAGTTGTGGTGGAATAATTGTAGTTAATTCAATATGGAATTTTGTAGCGACAAAAGAAAAGGTACAAGTTCTAGACAAAAATGAGTAAATACCCTTAATGGGTCAAAATGGAAGTTTTAGCGAAACGGGTTAAGAACGTGTAATGACCCGTGAATTGAACCTTGTATAATAGGAAATAATTATAATAATATGTTTTATAGAAGAAACAAGGGCCATAACCATGTTTGATGATGAAACCACGAACGGGTCAAAAGTTGGTAAAAAGAGTAATAAGCCGAAGAGTTAAAGTATGAAATTTTTGTTAATCCAAATGTTGGATTTTAACTCCATAGGATGGGGAATCAAATTACAAACACGTAGGAAGAAACGGTAGGTCAAACGGACAAGCGGTTTGAAAGATACGAAAGTTTTCGTGTCAAAACAGCAAAATGGAAGAATCTGTCACAGAGGCCACCGTAACTTACGGTGGGCACCGTAAGTTACGGTGGAGCCTGAAAGTGTTACGCCAGTTCTCTACTGATTTACGGTGGAAACATAGTAAAACAGGGGCTACCGTAAATTACGGTATCCACCGTAATTTACGGTGGACCCTGTACAAAAATGCATTTTAATTAATTTTGTTTTCCAGACTCATTTAGATATGTTTTAAACGCCGTTCGACTAAAGCATTTCATGTTTATGAAATGTAGGTACTTTTTGGACGCCGGAAGACGATCAAGCTCAACGAAGAACCGAACACGATAAAGACACATGCTTCCGCACATCGCCTCGTTGTAAATTTTTAACGACGAACCCGATCACGTTATGTAGAATAACTTATGATTTGTAAAAGTTTTAATAAACCCGTATTTCCGATGTATATGTAATCTTAATCACATGATTGTTTTCGTAAAATATACGTTAAACCATGGATTATAAGAACGGGTGTTACAGTAATCCATGCAAGTAATTGTCCTTAACAACCCCCGTGTGAACGGGTGCTGAGTCCAAACTATAGTACTACGTCGTTAAGGCAGGTAGATAGCATTCCACGTGTAAACACAATCAACAAGCATTCATTTAGTCACGTAATACATGCATTTTGGTTAGCGTTCAAATAATTGAGTAGTGTGATCGATTTATGATTTTGATAAGTAACGTATGTAACACCCAAAAGTGCTAAAGCAAAAAGGGATCGAGTATACTCACAGCGGTTGATCGATGGATTGAAGGGAGCGCTTGAGAGTAGGGTTAGCCTGAACAGTTCGATAGCATAACGATGAATACACGTAGAATGGAAACAAGTGTAAGTGGGTCGAACAGCCTGGTCGATCGAACGGCGGGTTCGATCGAGCGGGTTGTTCGTTCGGCTGGACAATCCGTTCGGATAGCCTGCTCGATCGGCCGGTAGGCTCGATCGGTTGGACTGTTTGAGTGGATTGTTTCTTCCCTTGAGTATGATGTGTTTGTGTATGATGGTTTGAACTTTTGAAGTTTTTGTTGTAGCATTTGAGAACACTGAAGTGTACTTACCTTTAAGGTCGATCGATCAAACGGTCTGTTCGATCGGTCGGCTTAACCGATCGGTTAGGAACTTCAGCAGTAGTGTTCAGCAGGGTGTCACTCGATCGAGCAACATATTCGATCGAACAGCCTGTTCGTTCTGATAGGATGTTCGATCGGGTGACACTCCAATGCGTCGAACGAGTTGAAAATCGATTCGGTGTTGAAGCATAGTATCTCATGATCCGAAGAGTAATGTTTACCAATCGAATAACATGTTCGATCGGGCATCACTTCGTTCAATACCATACTTCATAAAGTTGTGAAATGTGGGACCCTGTGCTAGCCGATCGGCTGGCCCGGTCGATCGACTGGCATGTTCGATCGGCTGGGCTGTTTGTTCGAACAGCCTAGCCGTTCGGCCAGCATTCTGACCTGGTCAGCCTTTCGTCTAACACTTGGCTGTTTTGATTATTTGACGTTATATCGAGGTAGTTTGACAACGAGCTGTACCATGGAACTTCCATTCTTACTTGTTTCACCTGTTCGGACATGAATCACCCAAATCCGGCCAGTGAATGGTTCGGAATGGTAGTTTAATGTTTAACCCGAAATCGGTGAACCTCGTAAATGGAATCCGAATCTTGAACCACTCATCTACTAGAATATTTGGTGAGTTGGCTCAAGCTCCGTTTCTACCGGTTTGAAGGCATTGAGCGTAAAAGAGTTGAAAGAAAGTTGGAATTCCTTCTTTCAATCCTTCACATCATGGAAATGTTTAGATCTTCGGTAGATCTTAGCTTGTTTATGTGGAAATCGGTTAGATCCAAGCTATTCATGGTGGATTGAAGTCAGGACATGGTGTTCTTGAGGAACACCATGATGACATCACCCAAGAATGCCTAGATCTTAGTGATTTCATGGTTAGAAATCAAAAATCGAAAGATAGAAAGGTGTAGGAGCATGTTTTGATTAAGAAAGTACAAGATTTAGGTTGGAAACTTACCGAAATCGGAAGAAATCTGAGGAAAGAAGAGGAGCACGAGCCGGTCGGTCAGAACTTTCCAAAAGTGATAAAGAGTGACAATGACAGCCCTATTTATAGGCTCCAAAAGAGGAGAGGGCTGGCCGATCGGCCAGGCTTCCCCGATCGGACAGCCTGCTCGATCGTATAGCCTGTTCGATCGGCTGGGCTGTTCGATCGGCTGTTAGCCTGATCGATCAACAGCCTGGTTCGAGGGTTCGGGCGACGATTTTCGATATTTCGGTTTCGAGCGAAGGCGCTATGAGTACGATAGAGTTTCCTATTCAAATTACTTTCAGTCCCAACTACTATATCTAACATACAATCATCTATAATTCACCTTATCCTAACGTTACCATTTGTCGTAGTTCGATTTCGATTGTATTCAATTTTGAGTTTCGAGGTTTCGATTCGAGTTTCGATTGATCACCATAAAAAGCACAAAGCATAAGGTAAACACGCACATATAACACTTAAGGCACACACACGTATAACAACACCCAAAGTTCGCGTAATTCGAGATTCGAGTTCGATGATAGTTAGATCGGTTTGATTATAGATTAGTTGACTTTATCGCATTGTTACTTCCTACCAGTCACAGTTGTAAATCGGCTCGCGTTAAAACATTCGATTACCTCGATTCTTTCTGATTACAACACTTACTCCACATAATACAAATAGAACTGAAAATAGACCATCTACAGTCAAAGAAAGTCAAAGTTGACTTGGACTTTGACTTTGACTTTGACATTCGAAAACACGGGGTGTTACCGCCTCCCCTTGTTTAGGGAATTTCGTCCCGAAATTAGGCTCGAAGCTGCACAACACCGTGAAATACCAATTTGACGCTTCAGATCTTCATGTGAACAACTGTGGGTACTTGGCCTTCATGTCGCTTTCGAGTTCCCAAGTGAACTCCGCGCCTCGTTTGCCTTCCCATCGACTTTCACGATAGGGATGCGTGAGCGTCTGAGTTGCTTGGTTTGGCGATCCATGATTTCGACAGGCTTTTCCATGAAGTGTAGCGTTTCGTTGACCTGAAGATCGTCGAGAGGTACAATCAAATCATGGTCAGCTAGGCATTTTCTAAGGTTTGACACATGGAAAGTCGGGTGGACATTACTAAGTTCCTCTGGTAGTTCGAGTTTGTAGGCGACTTTTCCGATCCTTTCTAGAATCTTAAAAGGTCCAACATATCGAGGCGCTAGTTTCCCTTTCTTGCCGAATCTGACTATCCCCTTCCAAGGTGATACCTTTAGGAGTACGTAGTCGCCAACGTCAAATTCAAGGAGCTTGCGTCTTCTATTGGCGCAACTTTTCTGTCTATCCCTGGCCTTTGCCAAGTTGTCGCGAATCTGGAGGATTTTGTCAGTCGTTTCTTGTAGTAACTCGGGACCGGTTAACTACGAATGACCGATCTCGTGCCATACAATAGGCGATCGACATCTTCTTCCATATAAAGCCTCGAACGGTGCCATTTGTATGCTGGCATGATAGCTGTTGTTGTACGAGAATTCGACTAGCGGCAGATGTTTGTTCCAACTACCACCAAAATCTATAACACACGCACGGAGCATGTCTTCAAGAGTACGGATCGTTCTTTCAGTCTGTCCGTCAGTTTGAGGATGGAATGCAGTACTCAGATTAAGCGACGTACCAAGGGCCGCTTGAAACGTTTCCCACAGTCGCAAAGTAAACCGAGCGTCACGGTCTGAAATGATGTCACGAGGCGTACCATGATTACGAATGATCTCGTCGGTGTAGATTCGGGCTAGTCGTTCTACCTTGTAGTCTTCCCGTATTGGAAGAAAGTGGGCTGATTTGGTCAGACGATCTACTATAACCCAAATGCTGTCGTGACCTAATGGCGTGGGTGGAAGTTTGGTTATGAAACACATAGCTATACTCTCCCACTTCCAGATGGGAATTGGAGGTTGTTCGAGTAAGCCGGAAGGTCGTTGATGTTCAGCCTTGACTCTTGCACAAGTCAGGCAACCTCCAACATAGAGAGCGATATCCCGTTTCATACCCGGCCACCAGTACTTATAACGAAGGTCCTGGTACATTTTGTCAGCACCGGGATGAATAGAGTATCGGGACTTGTGGGCTTCGTTCATTATAATCTTTCGCAAATCGGTCCGCTTAGGGATCCAAATTCGGTCCAGATAATAGAAAATCCCATCTGCTTTGCTTACTAGCTGAGCTCCATCATGGTAGATTCTTTCCTTCTTCAAAGTGCGTTCGTTGAAGCAAGCATGTTGGGCTTCGCGGATGAGAGCTTCGAGGTTGTGTTGGGCTTGGGTATTGCGAATACTGAGCAAATAACTCCGTCTGCTGAGTGCGTTGGCAACAACATTTGCCTTGCCTGGGTGATAACGAATCTCACAGTCGTAATCGTTAAGAAGTTCTACCCATCGGCGTTGACGCATGTTAAGTTCTTTCTGATTAAAGATGTGTTGTAAACTCCTGTGATCGGTGAAGATTGTACACTTGGTGCCATACAGGTAGTGTCGCCAAATCTTCAATGCAAAAACAACTGCGCCTAGCTCGAGATCGTGGGTTGTATAGTTCTTCTCGTGGATTTTGAGCTGACGAGATGCGTAAGCTATAACCTTGTCTCGTTGCATGAGGACACAACCAAGACCAAGGTTAGAAGCATCACAGTAGACAATGAAATCGTCGTTTCTGTCCGGCAACGTGAGAACGGGAGCATTGTAGAGCTTGCGCTTAAGGGTTTGAAAAGCAGACTCTTGTTCAGTTCCCCAAACAAAAGACCTGTCTTTATGGGTAAGAGCGGTAAGCGGCACAACGATCTTAGAGAATCCTTCGATAAATCGTCGGTAGTAACCCGCTAATCGAAGAAATGATCGGACTTCAGACGGGTTCTTTGGCGTAATCCAGCTTTTAACTGCTTCAATCTTCAAGGGATCGACATGAATACCCTGACTATTCACGATGTGACCCAGAAATTGAACCTCCTCCATCCAGAATTCACACTTGGAGAACTTGGCGTAGAGTTGGTTCCCCTAAAGTAACTCGAGAACCAAACATAGATGTTGCGCGTGTTCGGCTTTCGACTTGGAATAAATCAGGACATCGTCGATAAACACGATGACGAAACGGTCGAGATAAGGCTTACACACGCGATTCATCAGATCCATAAAAACCGCGGGTGTGTTGGTTAGACCAAAAGGCATAACAACGAACTCATAGTGGTCGTATCGAGTGCGAAAGGCTGTTTTGGGTACATCTTCCTCTTGTATGCGCAACTGATGATAGCCTGAACGTAGATCGATCTTCGAGAAACACTTGGCACCTTGCAGCTGATCAAATAAATCGTCGATTCGAGGCAAAGGGTAACGGTTCTTGATGGTCAGCTTATTCAATTCCCGATAATCGATGCACATCCTGAACGTCCCATTCTTCTTTTTGACGAAAAGGACTGGTGCGCCCCAAGGAGAGGTGCTCGGGCGAATAAAGCCTTTTTCAAGTAACTCCTGGAGTTGGTTTGAGAGTTCCCTCATTTCGGATGGCGCGAGTCGATAAGGGGCTTTGGCAACGGGGTTAGCTCCAGGAATGAGGTCGATACGAAAGTCGATATCACAACTTGGCGGTAGTCCAGGAAGATCATCAGGGAACACCTGAGGAAATTCGCGAACCACTGGAACGTCTTTGACTTCAACCTTCTTTTTCTTTTCCTTCTCCGGTACTACAATGTTGGCCAAGAAAGCGCTGTATTCGTTACGGAGATACTTGCCAGCTTGGATACATGACATAAGTTTAAGACCTTTCGAAGCTGTCTCACCGTACACACACAATAAATCTCCATTCGCGAGCGAGAATCGAATCATCTTCTCGAAGCACACAACTTCAGCATAGTTTTTGCGAAGAAAGTCCGTGCCTACTATGACGTCAAAACTTCCGAGTTGTATCGGAATAAGGTCGATTGGAAAGAGGTGATTATTGAGCTCGAGGGTACAATCACGGAGAACAGAGTTAACAGCGACGGTTCTTCCAGTAGCAACTTCGACTTCGAATGACGAGGGAAGATAAGAACGCTTACGACTAAGGAGCTTCTCGAATTCAAACGACACAAAGCAGTTATCGGCTCCAGTATCAAACAAACACGATGCATAAATACCATTCACAAGGAACGTACCATTAACCACGTTGTTGTCAGCCTGGGCTTGACGAGCATTGATGTTAAAGGTTCAGGCACGGGCTGTTGGTTGTTGCTGCTGAGACTGCTACTGTTGCTGGGGTTCTTGTTTCACAACCCGGTTCAGGCACATGTTTGCAAAGTGGTTAGGGTCACCACATGCAAAGCAGACTCGAGCATTGACCGCAGGCGCTTGAGCTGCTGGTAGGCCTTGAGGGGCTGGAAGTAGAGCTTGATGAGCGGCGGCTTGGGCTGGAGCTTGACGGGGACCATAGCGGCAGTTTGCAGTGAAATGCCCGTAAAGATTGCAGTGAGCGCAGAAACGACAGGCGATTCCCACCGGATGATGGTTTGAGCATGTCGGGCAGAGCGGGTGAGGACCTGTGTAAGCGCTCTTAGCTGGCGGCGCATTGATCACTGGAGCTTGTCGATGGTGAGACTGCTGCTGAGCCGGTACGGCCTGCAGAGGGGCAGCAGTCGTTGTCACAGCACAGTTCTTGTTGCTGGAGCTGTTGTTGTTGTGCTTCTTCTTTCTTCTTGATGACTTGGAGGGTTGAGCAGTCGTGGTGTCGACGGTTGACGTGGTGGTGGCTTGGTGCAGAGACTTGGTATGCTTATCCCAGAAACCAGACTTTACCCGCTTGTCATTGATCTCAGCGGCAAGTAGGTAGGTCTCTTCAATCGATGATGGCTTGGCAGCATGAACGAAGTCGGCAACACAATCGGGTAGAGCTCGAATGTACTTCTTGATGGCCATGTCTAACGTCTTGACCTGATCGGGACAGATGATGCAGAGCTGTTTAAAGCGTGCAGTTAAAGCAGCATTATCTCCATCCTTCTGCTTGATGTTCCAAAACTCGTCCTCCAGCTTTTGGCGTTCATGGGGAGGGCAAAATTCGTCCATCATAATTGCCTTTAACTCCTCTCAAGTCAGCTCATAAGCTGCATCATTTCCGCGCTTGTTTCGTTCGGCCGTCCACCAGTCTAGAGCTCGGGACTGGAAGACGCCTGTAGCATTGAGGGTGCGGAGATTCTCAGTACAACTGCTTTGGCGCAGAGTGACTTCAACTGAATCGAACCATTGAAACATGGCGGTAGGGCCATCTTCTCCGGTGAATTCCTTGGGTCCGCATGCTTTAAACTGTTTGAAGCTGAAACCAGTCTTGCTGGCATCCTTAGGAGCGTCGATTCGCGACTCTTCAGATGACTTGCTGGCATTTTCAAAGACATCACTCACAGCTTTTGCCACGCTCTTGGCGATGATAGTAGCGAGACGTCTGTCTCTCTTCTCTTGGCGAGTGAGTGGGGTTCGGTGTCCAGATGACGACATGGTCGGCAACAGACATCGCCGTATGTCTCAGACACAACAAATCGAATCTCACCTCACACGTCTACTACTTACTAAAGCTTAGAAACACGTCGAATCACGCATCACATAAACACGTAGGCACACAACCACAGATTCACATAATCACAGAAGCACATAGGCACATAGAGCACAGAGACACCTAATCACAGAAGCACATAAGCATGTAGGCACTTAATCACGGATGCAGTCAGAATACAGAAACCTATTACTCACAGCTCGTGTGTCGTTCGTATATAGCGATCGTGTATAGTATATCGAATAGTAGCACATATTTGTATAGTATGTCGAGTACAGTATAGTATAGTGTATATCCTAGCATAGTATCGTCTAGAATTGCGGCGACTTGTTACCGTTTTGAGATAGCAGGGCAATGCGAGTCGTGTGTGTCGATCGAGGTGATAGCAAAATTCGAACGAATCATCAAAATTAAACACATAAACAGGCAAATACGCATAAAACACATAAAAATATCGACAAAGCATCAGAGTCGGCAGTTGCGGGCTCAGAATCGAAACACATAAAATCGAGGAAATGGACTGTCTGCGGCTACTAGACATTGACTACCCAAAGCGGTTCGACTATTCACGATAGACTTGTCGTCACTTTCCGACTTTCGGGATCGCGTTTCTGCCTCGACTCTTGGGCATTCAACACGTATTCCCTTGGTCATACTTGTGAGTTCAGGTCGTTGGAGTCCGTTGAGGCTTTGGTGAGATGAGTAAAAGTTGGAATAAGTTGCCAAGATTCGGGTTTCACCCCTGGCTTAGCAATTTCTTCCTTGTTTTAGTAAGATTTGAGGAGATTATTTATCAAAACATGGATTTCACTCCTGATTTGGTAAAATTTTCCTCGTCTGTTATCGAAAATAATGAAGAAGTCATCGGTCAGACGATTTAGTCGAGAGTTTGCGGCTTTCACACCTAATCTTGACCAAATCGCTTGACTCTATTTGAAAATTCGAGTGCAGTGATGGCGTAGGATAGCAGGATATAGCACCTAAACTTGGTCTGTTGGTTCCTAACTATAGTCTAGGTCTCCAAGACAGCGACCCGGACTAAGTCGTGTCCTGCCTAATTCCCTATAGTTATGGCTCTGATACCAATCTGTCACACCCCAACCGATGGCGGAATCATCGGGGCATGGCACTGAGCGAAACAGATTGTCCAGAAGTTTCCATAACAACTATTTATATAATCCAGTTAATGATACGTCCCATACCGTATCCCGAATAAACAAATACATTATTACAGATAACATCCAAACAAGAAATTCTGTTCCAACAACTCAGATTTAAGTAAAATGAATATTGTTCAAATGCTCCTAAAGACCCAGCCTGACAAGACCTACAGACAACTATACTCTAGTTGGGGGCCTCTAGAGCTTTATTCTAGCCTCGCTTTCCTAGCTAGCAAACATCTTAAACACCTGTCACATACGTTAAAATAAAGTCAATACACATAATGTAAAGGTGAGCATACAAGTTTAATAATAGAATATAGAGTTCGAAATAGTTTACGCATAACCAGCACGTACACAGAGGAAAACGAAGCATGTTAATTATCGACATGGACCTATCGATACCCATGACTGCGGGTTGACCGTCCGAGACGGTTCGTAATACATGATTACCACCGTAATCCATGCAAGTAATTGTCCTTAACAACCCCCGTGTGAACGGGTGCTGAGTCCAAACTATAGTACTACGTCGTTAAGGCAGGTAGACAGCATTCCACGTGTAAACACAATCAACAAGCATTCATTTAGTCACGTAATACATGCATTTTGGTTAGCGTTCAAATAATTGAGTAGTGTGATTGATTTGTGATTTTGATAAGTAACGTATGTAACACCCAAAAGTGCTAAAGCAAAAAGGGATCGAGTATACTCACAGCGGTTGATTGATGGATTGAAGGGAGCGCTTGAGAGTAGGGTTAGCCTGAACAGTTCGATAGCAAAACGATGAATACACGTAGAATGGAACAAGTGTAAGTGGGTCGAACAGCCTGGTCGATCGAACGGCGGGTTCGATCGAGCGGGTTGTTCGTTCGGCTGGACAATCTGTTCGGACAGCCTGCTCGATCGGCCGGTAGGCTCGATCGGTTGGACTGTTCGAGTGGATTGTTTCTTCCCTTGAGTAGGATGTGTTTGTGTATGATGGTTTGAACTTTTGAAGTTTTTGTTGTAGCATTTGAGAACATTGAAGTGTACTTACCTTTAAGGTCGATCGATCGAACGGTCTGTTCAATCGGTCGGCTTAACCGATCGATTAGGAACTTCAGCAGTAGTGTTCAGCAGGGTGTCACTCGATCGAGCAGCATATTCGATTGAACAACCTGTTTGTTCTGATAGCATGTTCGATCGGGTGGCACTCCAATGCATCGAACGAGTTGAAAATCGATTCGGTGTTGAAGCATAGTATCTCATGATCCGAAGAATAATGTTTACCAATCGAATAACATGTTCGATCGGGCATCACTTCGTTCAATACCATACTTCATGAAGTTGTGAAATGTGGGACCCTGTGCTAGCCGATCGGCTGGACCGGTCGATCGACTGGCATGTCCGATCGGCTGGGCTGTTTGTTCGAACAGCCTAGCCGTTCGGCCAGCATTCTGACCTGGTCGGCCTTTCGTCTAACACTTGGCTGTTTTGATTATTTGACGTTATATCGACGTAGTTTGACAACGAGCTGAACCATGGAACTTCCATTCTTACTTGTTTCACCTGTTCGGACAGGAATCACCCAAATCCGGCCAGTGAACGGTTCGGAACGGTAGTTTAATGTTTAACCCGAAATCGGTGAACCTCATAAATGGAATCCGAATCTTGAACCACTCATCCACTAGAATATTTGGTGAGTTAGCTCAAGCTCCGTTTCTACCGGTTTGAAGGCATTGAGCGTAAAAGAGTTGAAAGAAAGTTGGAATTCCTTCTTTCAATCCTTCACATCATGGAAATGTTTAGATCTTCGGTAGATCTTAGCTTGTTTATGTGGAAATCGGTTAGATCCAAGCTATTCATGGTGGATTGAAGTCAGGACATGGTTTTCTTGAGGAACACCATGATGACATCACCCAAGAATGCCTAGATCTCGGTGATTTCGTGGTTAGAAATCAAAAATCGAAAGATAGAAATGTGTAGGAGCATGTTTTGATTAAGAAAGTACAAGATTTAGGTTGGAAACTTACCGAAATCGGAAGAAATCTGAGGAAAGAAGAGGAGCACGAGCTGGTCGGTCAGAACTTTCTAAAAGTGGTAAAGAGTGACAATGACAGCCCTATTTATAGGCTCCAAAAGAGGAAAGGGTTGGCCGATCGGCCAGGCTTCCCCGATCGGACAGCCTGCTCGATCGAACAGCCTGTTCGATCGGCTGGGCTGTTCGATCGGCTGTTAGCCTGATCGATCAACAGCCTGGTTCGAGGGTTCGGGCGACGATTTTTGATATTTCGGTTTCGAGCGAAGGCGCTACGAGTACGATAGAGTTTCCTATTCGAATTACTTTCAGTCCCAACTACTATATCTAACATACAATCATCTATAATTCACCTTATCCTAACGTTACCATTTGTCGTAGTTCGATTTCGATTGTATTCGATTTTGAGTTTCGAGGTTTCGATTCGAGTTTCGATTGATCACCATAAAAAGCACAAAGCATAAGGTAAACACGCACAGATAACACTTAAGGCACACACACACACACATATAACAACACCCAAAGTTCGCGTAATTCGAGATTCGAGTTCGATGATAGTTAGATCGGTTTGATTATAGATTAGTTGACTTTATCGCATTGTTACTTCCTACCAGTCACAGTTGTAAATCGGCTCGCGTTAAAACATTCGATTACCTCGATTCTTTCTGATTACAACACTTACTCCACATAATACAAAGAGAACTGAAAATAGACCATCTACAGTTAAAGAAAGTCAAAGTTGACTTGGACTTTGACTTTGACTTTGACATTCGAAAACACGGGGTGTTACAACATTAATGCTTTAATTTGGTCATGTTTTGTATATATAAAATGACTTAAATTTTCTAACATGTGTGTTAGAAAATGTGTATCACGAATACGAGGTTAGAGATTGTTCATAATGAACAGAAATGTTTTATGTAAACATTTAATTGCCTATGTGTGCATTAAAAATGATGAGAAATGGTTTATTTTATAAACTATATCTTTGGAAAACGTTTTATGTAAACGTTCGATTCTATAATGTGCTTGTTATAACATTTTTTTTTCTAACATGCGTGTTAGAAAATGTTATTTGGTGAAAAACAAATTGGTGTTGTTGTGAACAAATTTAATTGTTCAATTTTACTACTTAAATGTAGTATTTGTAACAACTTGGTGTTGTTTTGAGCATAATTGTCCAAGTTTAAAGTTTCAATGGGGAACTTGTACTTACAAGTGCATGGAGTCTTATTGAGGGATTACCTCAAGACATGCCATAGGACGATATTGTTGAGAAGATTTCGGTCAGATTATAAAGTGTTGAAGATAAAAACACTTTGCTATTTGATGTCTACATATTGTCTATACTTTCGTTTAAATTTCAAAAGTGATTGGCACTTATGATTTAGTTTCCAATGTATTTTATTGTTTTGTGTTCAATATCTTCGGATAACACATGCAATTTTTTACAAAGAAATAAATCACTAATGGTTGTGACGTATAAATTATTTTTGTGCAAAATAATTATAACGTCGGTTATACATTGTTTAAAAGAATATGGTTTTAAACGTATAGTACATGAAAATACTTGGACATAAACAACTTGAGAGTTGTTACATTGACTAAAAGTCAAAGACGAAATATCAAATGTATAACCACATCATGGGTGAGTAATGAAAGAATGTAGTGAGTGTATTGAGATGAAATACACTAACGACATTCATGTCGACATGCTTCATTAGAAGTCATTGGAAAATCCACAAGTGTGAATTCTAACATATGAAAGTAAAAGTACTATATGTTATTGTATACCTTTAATAAATCTTGCGAGATTTATAAGTAGATGCGTCTACCACTTGATTATTGTTAGATCTATATGGAGATTTTACCTTCATTTGGGAGAGCATCCTAAATATACATATCTCCTAATGAATAACAATAGATGTGTGCAAATCACTTATGGCAAAATTATGAATGCCATGTTGTTGAGTGTCGATCTAGTTGACTTTATCTCACACATAATAGTGATTGTAGACAAGAAACATTCATCTTGTTGGTGATGAATGTGTTCACCATGTGACCTGGATTAAGAATTATGTTTAAGTACTTATGAGTCAATGGTAGATTGTTGGAGATCAAAGGTAATCAAGTTATGTTCCTTAAATGAATGATGAAATTTAACTATGTGCTATATACAATAATTTGTGAGACCTTCCTAAATATTGATGTTTTAGGATTATGAATAAGTCTCATTATTTTGTCTTAACAAGGGATGAATGTTGCAAAGTGATATTATGATATCCTTAGGGCTGTGAAGACTCAGAACGATGCATCTTTTGTTCACATGCTAAAGTATTGTAGTCTAAAGGATGCTAGACTTGTACTTGGTTAATTATGGGTCTTGACGGAGACTAATTAACTCTAAACATTCAAATGTGTATGAACACAAAAAGAATTTGTGTATAGACAAAGTTGAGGGAAAATTTTCTTTCATTATAAGGAAAAGACATGTAACTTTTTAAGAGTTTGTTCGAAAAGCTAATGAGAACTCATTGTCTAAGCTTATTCTAGATGTTAAATTAGAATTATTCTAAGTTGGTGACAAACTTATGACAATGAGGTTGATCTTGTTCAATCATATGTGTATAAATGTCATCATAAGTGAAATTACGGAAATGTTGATCAAATGGCAAGAAATGTGGGGGATGATCCATTTAGAAACAACCCTATAAGGGTATGTAGAAATGGTTTTCATTACCCCATCTGGATGATATCCTATAACCCTTAAATATGGGGGTGCCTTGCATTTATATCTTAAAAGTTTGGCAATAAGGATTTTGTAATCCAATCTAACATTGCAAACAGACGACTATGTGGAGGACACAAAGGTCGCAGTGCATAATGGAGATGTGTTTGCCTTAAATGATAAGCGTATCTTACAAAGACATATATTATAACCAGATTCAGATTGCCACTGAGGTTATAGTCGTAGAAGTTGACAATAGGCAAAATTAACTTACGAGTTAAGAACACATCATGACAACTGATCTCAAATACGCAAAGTTATTTGTTAATGTTATGGATCCAACAACCTGAGTGTTTATTAGAGATCAAGTTGTGGAATGAGACTGAAGCTCATGGAAAAGGGGTATGTGAAGTACACCTAACTTAGTTGACTGGAGATCCCAAAATCCAAGTTCAATAGGAGAACCAACTCATATGCCTAAAGGTGGTCACTGTGGGGGCAAAAATGATATGCATAAGCTAGTATATATGGTTATACATACCCCCAAAGTATAAAAGGATGTTTAAATACGTCCTAGTCTATTCCTATGATATTCAGTGACAAAGAGTGAGGCTAAGCATAATATGTGGTAAATGATTTGGATAAATCACGATAACCACAATACTTTTAATGATCTAAGGAGAATCACCTATGTTAGAGAGAAGCGGGGTCGCTTCGAATGGAATTGGGGGCACAATTCCTAGAGCTCTCGCAGAACCAGGAAAGTGTTCCACGACCATTATTGGACACGACTATGAGGAGATGACCCGGCTAGGGAGAGTCTTGTGTGAAGTGTATTGTCGTCTACACAAACAGCAGACGAGTTCAAAGACATCGAGATCTACTCAGAGCTAGTGGGCTAAGTGCATTTCATGAGCAAAGGTTCAAAGAGTAACACCTACGTATCGTATGCAAAACTCAACTGTCGAGGTTACATTGGAAATTTTAAGTGTTTTGAACGATCTCCATTCATGTGGGGGATTGTTGGAAATTTGGTGAATGGATATTTAATATATTTATAATTTAATGAAATTATAAATATTAATTAGAATCTTCATGTGGTAAATAAAAGAGAAACTCTTGAGTAGAGCTTCTTAATGACATTTAATTAGTTTTATTGGAGTTTTTATGTCTCTAATTAAGTGACTAATTAAGTGAAACATTTCACCAATCCTTAAGTCTTGTACAAATAGTAGGCTATATGCTTCTTTTGTTAGAACAAGAATATGGTATTGCTTGATACATGAAAAATACTAGAAGGAGGATGAACACTTGAAAACCAACTAGAGAGATGAGTAATCTCTACTTGTTTTTCACCACATGAGTTCAAACACTACAATTACCGGATGTAACCTTGGGCCCGTGAGCCATCTCCAGCAGTACAGACTGCTTCGGCTGTTGTACCATGAGAGACAGACGCGTTGTCTTTAGTAGAGGCGCGAAATCTGTTTTAAGGGAAGCGTGTTGAACACGTGCCTCAACAAAAATCGTCAACGTTTTAGTGTGTTCTTTGTTGCAGTTAAGGAGTATATTTTCAAGACTCAAGATGATGAATACTCGAGTCTAGGATGCTATCAAGTGCGCGTGAAGGACCCACCAGAGATGCGGCTTGAATAAGGAGAGTCGTTATTGCAACCAGTATTGTACTATGATATTTTCTACGAATAAGGAGAGTCGTTATTATATATTTTGTAATTATTTTTTACAAAAGATAAACCTAATTCCTACAAATAATTTTTCCACCAACACTATTATTAAGTTGATTATTATATATAGTTGTAAAATACAACAACCAAAAGTTATATTTAAAAAGACAGATCATAAACCATGGCCAGTTGGCCACCACCTAAAGAAAGATAAGCGTTGCATATGGGAATACCAAAATAGTCAAATACATTTTCGATTTGTTCTCTCTATTTTTATGCTTGTGTGATGTAATATTTGCATGTCTATATCGATTCATATACGGGACACGACTATGGTGTAAAGGAGTGTTTAAAGTGAAGTTGTTTCGAAAGCTTCACGAAATTACATGTATCCACCGCTTCCTTTGTCACGCTTGGCTGTTTAATTTATTTTCTTTGTATACTATGACGTTATGCCTTCTTTCTAGTTTTTTCTTTTTCTTTTTCGTTTTCTTTTTAATAATAAATCAATGCAAAACATTTCATCTAACAAATTTATAGTAACTGCGTTCCTCTAGCGACTTGTATAAAAAACCAAAGTTTGTATTTTCTTAATTAATTGTGTAAAAGAAGTAGGTTTAAAGGCTTAAGAAAAACCACACCGATGTTATAGTTGTTAGTGTGAAGTAGGTTTAAAGGCTTAAGAAAAATCACACCCATGTTATAGTTGTTAGTGTGGTGGAAGCCACACAAGGATAAATTGACATCTCACTGTCATTTTTTTGAACGGTAACTTTCTTTTTCAGTGAACTAATGTTACTTCACCTAAACGGCGGTCCTAGCCAAAATCTGTCCAGACTACATTGTCTTAACCGGGCCCGTGCTGGGTTTGTCAGATTTGGTTACGGCATTCCCCCGGAAACGTACTGCCTCCACACGAGTTGCCTCGCTGAAGTAACAGCCGGATGAAAATCGGGGTGCGGCTCAGGATCGAACCCCCCTCGGTGGGTTTGTTATCATCATTGCCCAACCACTGAGCATAAGCCCATAGATATATCCATCCCAATATGACACAAGTGAGAATTAAACTTGAGTCTCCATTGGAAAACTCGAGTCTCCTACCACTAGGTCACAAATGGAGGATACACATCTCCCATCCATGTCTATACTAATACCAATACTAATAAGTAATAAATAAAAATAGAGTACACTTGGCTTATTCTTATAATATTCACCTAGGATTTTGTCACTTATCAACTTCATATTATATTGTTTCCAACTCTAACTAAGTCACATGCTCTAACTAAGTGTTTCTATATCAGTGGCGGCTATGATGGTGTGCGGGGAGCACCTCCGCACAAGGCCCGTAATTTCGAGGGGCACGCGAATTTTTTTAAAAAAATATGATATATATATATATATGTTATTTATTTATTTTTAAAAACTAAACACATACCGATTCCAATATAGGTCCATTTATAAATCCTTTTTATGATTTAGAATTTAGCCCACTTGGCATTAGGTTTATTAGCCCAATACTAATTTGATTTTTTTTAAATACTAATAAAACATTACGGAAGGACACATTTTTTCAAGCTCGGACAAAATATATGAATTCTTAGAGACGCCTCTCTTCTGTATATTCTATTAAAGGCTCATGTAAAGTAATTTAAGTGGGTGTTAACAAATTTATGTTATTCAATTCATCAATCTTCAAACAAATAGTTTACCATAAAGAAACACTTTAAGCCAAACATCACATATTCTAACTAATTATAAGTTCTGAGCATTGAATTAGATTTATTATGTTAAGATTGCTTCGCACGTTAAGGGTGTTTTGTATGTTATCCATTTATATAATAACTTAACCCTACATATATAATGGGTTTATAAATATAATATTGATTGCAAAATTCAGGAAACGTACAATTTTATGTCATGATGAAATGATACATGTGTAAATTGATTGCAAAAATTGATTCTTTTTAAAATTCGATGATTTATGTTCCTATTCCTATCATCTGTGGGAAAACATTCAATTTGATGATGTTGGGTACTTGGGTTAAAACATTCATCTGTGGGGATCATTTCCTGAAGCCCACATCAATGATAATGAATTGGATCATGTTGGCCACTCTTTACAGGAAAACCCGAAAAAACCTCTAAATGACGACCCAACAATATTGATAGCCCAAATTTGCAAATGGTGAGCTGGGCTGGTGTGGTGTTGTTTGATAAAAATATAAGAGAGGATTAAGAAAAAAAGTAGGTTTTATGTTTAATCCACCCATAAGGTTGGGCTGGGCTCGTAATTATGTTGTTTGTGTTGGAGGTGAACATACCTGTTAGCCTTTTTTTTTTTTTTTTTTCATACCTGGTTTTTTCATAACGGTTATTGGTTGACGTGGTCAAAACTGGTTAGGCAAATATTCGGTTCGGTCAAGAGCTGATTATTATAACCGATAAAATAAACTGAAAAATTCAGTTATATACTAAATTTATAAAATAATTTAACAGAGTTCATTACTTTATTTAATTTGGAGATTTTAAAACTAACAAAACATATATATATTTTTTTTTCAAAAACATATAAAATCATGAATACATTTTATTTTTTAATGTGTGTGTGCGCGCCTGCCCGCGTGTGTACGTGCGTATGTATGCGTGTATGTATGCATGTTTTGTGAGAGCTAAAGAAGTGTTGTGATCAAACCGGTACATCCAATACTTATTTATATTAAGATAAGGGGGCAAATTGGTCCAAAAACAAAAAGAAACGGTAATAACCGGTTAACCCGTTATTTTGGGGTCAAAAAACCTTTTCCTAACCAGTTCTCACTCTGAACCTCACAGCCGATTTCTAACCTATATATATTTCAATATGGACTTTTTTTCTAATCTAGATCGGTTTCTCATGTATCTATTACGGGCAGATTTTGGTTTCAATGAACAACAGCAAGCTACATTTAGGTTAGGCAATTAAACTACATATAGGTTTATTAAAACCGAACTGATCACTTAGAAGGTCTTCTACAATTAAGAGGTAAGGACATGAAGATCAAGACACATGCCAATTTACTCAAGATATAGAAAGTTAAATCAAATGTGTTACTTAAGTTAAATTAAAGATGTTACTCATTGAAAAGTGAGAGCCATTGTTTATTCGTTAGAAAATACCGCGTTGGTATATAATTTACTGATGGGTTACTGACAAATTTTACCAAGGGATTGTATGATTACTGAAAAATTGTCGCGACGCCAAATAAACTAGGATTTTTACCTATCGATTACTAACAAGTGACGATGTCATACAGATTTATGTTTACTGACATATTGCCAACACCTGACGTGGAATAAAGTGCCAATTTTATTTCCGGGACCACTAATTCTAACAATTGTAGCATTAGTGCCATGCATTACGTGGAAACCGTGTAACTACATACGCATTTCTCTATCCCCCTCCCCCATTAATCGACCATGAGTGCGAAGATGACATCAAACTATAAGCTATACATACACATCATGAAATATAGGGATAATTTGTACCAACAATGAAGAATCAGGAAACCGAGAACAAAGAATCTAAAAGGTTAATTAATCGGAGTTAAAGTGGGTTCTAGATAATTCAAAATGATTGAAGATAAAGTTGTTTATTTATTGTTATCTAGTTATTGGGTCTAGATAAGTATTAGTATTTTATTTAAAGGAGTATATCTATCTAGTTTAAGTTCATAATTATTATTTTGGTGTTTAAACCATAATAGGTTTAGGTTTAGTCTAGTATAAATAGATGGTTAAGATTATTGTAATTGGAAAGGGCGGACCTACCCACTTGGGTGGGTGGGCGGCCGCACCACTTGAAAAAAAGGTATTAGGGTTAAATTTCGTGCAAAAAATCTCGACCGCACCCCTTAAAAACTTTCAACCGCACCTCTTGAATTTTTTCAACCGTCCCCTTAAAAAAATCTTATGAATTTTGAAAAAAATTGTAAACACTCATTTTTATTAAAATATAACATAGTGTATATAATTATTCTTTAACCACTTTACTTAACATTTTTTTTGAAAGGTGACTTTACTTAACAATTTAACCCAATAACTTTCACTTAACAATTTAGCTATTAACTCACTAAACATTCCATTGTGACCCAAGTCCAATTAACCCACCCAATTAAATTTGAAGTTAAATAAAATAACCCAACCCAACCACCCCTTCCAATTCTTTCTCCCACTCTCCCTCTTCTGATCGCGCAACGACCGACGCACGAAAGCAGTCAACAGGCATGACGGCAGCGGTTGCATTCTTAACAGAAAAGCTTGATTCCGGCCACCCTACCACCTAGAATACAAAATTTAACGAGGTACCTTCGGTTTTTTTATGTGGTTTTTAGGAGAGAAGAGTTATACAGATGTTAAAAGGGTTTGAAATTTTATGTGTTTTGATGATTTTTTTTGTTCTAGACTTTAGTAGCATGATTTTCTTGTTTTGGTGTTTTTTTCTTGTTCTCGACTTTACTAGGGCTTGAAAATTAAATTGAAAATTATGGATTAAATTGAAAATTATGGATCGATTTATATGTGATAGAAACAATAAGTAGGGATGTCACACCCCAACCGATGGCGGAATCATCGGGGCATGGCACTGAGCGAAACAGTCCACAACAATTATCATTACTATTCAATTTATATAATACGTCCCATACCGTACCTCAAATAGCAATCAAATTATTACAGATAACATCTAGTCAAATATTCTGTTCCGACAACTCAGATTTAAATATAAATATTGTTTATCTATGCCTAGAGACTCAAGCTGCAAGATCTACAGACAAATATGCTCTAGACTCTTATTCTAGCTTCGCCTTCCTAGCAGATAAGCATCTTAAACACCTGTCACATACGTTAAAATAAAGTCAATACATAAAATGTAAAGGTGAGCATACAAGTTTGATAATAGCATATAGAGTTCGAAATAGTTTACGCATAACCAGCACGTACACAGAGGAAAACGAAGCATGTTAATTATCGACATGGATCTATCGATACCAATGACTGCGGGTTGACTGCCCGAGGCAGTTCGCAATACATGATTACCACTATAATCCATGCAAGTAATTGTCCTTAACAACCCCCGTGTGAACGGGTGCTGAGTCCAAACTATAGTACTATCGTCGTTAAGGCAGGTAGACAGCATTCCACGTGTAAACATAACAACAAGCATTCATTTAGTCACGTAATACATGCGGTAACGGTTAGCGTTGAAAGTAATTGAGTCGTGTGTTCGATGTGATTTCGTATAAGTAATGTATGTAACACCCAAAAGTGCTGAAAGCAAAAAGGGATCAAGTATACTCACAGTGTTTGATGGATTGAAGGGAGCACTTGAGAGTAGGGTTAGCCTGAATAGTCGATAGCATAATGATAAGCAACGCGTAAAACGGAAAATAAGTGGTGGAGGGTCGGACAGCTGGTCGATCGGACGGTTGTCCGGTCGGACGGCTGACCATTTGGCTTAACAGTCCGTTCGGACAGCTGTCCGGTCGGTCGTTAGGCCGATCGAATGGCTGTTCAAGTGGATTGTTCCTTCCTTTGAGAAAGATGTGTTTGTGTATGATGGTTTGACTTTTGAAGTTTTCGTTGTAGCATTAGAAAACATTGAAGTATCTTTACCTTTCAGGTCGGTCGATCGAACGACTGTTCGATCGGCCGGCTAACCGATCGGTTAGGTACTTCAGTAGACAAGTCCGTAGCAGGGTGTCATCTGATCGGACGGCTGTTCGATCGGTGGCACTCCCAGCGCGTAGAACATGTTGAAAATCGATTAAGTGTCGAAGCATAGTATCTCATGATCCAAAGAGTAATCCAATCGGATGGTAGTCCGATCGAACGGCAGTTCGTTCAATACTAGACTTCAATGAATTGTTCAAGTGTGGGACCATGTGCAAGCCGATCGGCTGGCCTGGTCGATCGACTGACTGTCCGGTCGGCTGGCTGTCCGTTCGGACTGCAGTCCGATCGGTCAGCATCCTGACCTGATCAGCCTGCTCGTCTAACACTTGGCTGTTCTGATTGTTTGTCGTTATATCGAGGTATTTTGACAACGAGTCGAACCATAGAACCCTCGTTCTTACTGGTTTCTCCTGCTCGGACAGGAATCACCCAAATCCGGCCGGTGAACGGTTCAGAACGGAGTTTAACGTTTAACCCGAAATCGGTAAACCTCGTGGATAGAGTCCGGATCTTGAGTCATGCAACCACCGGAGTGATTAGCAAATCGACACAAGCTCCGTTTCTATCGGTTTGAAGGCACTAAGTGTAAAAGAGTTGATAGAAAGTTGGAAAAACCATCTTTCAATCATTTTCACCGTGTAAATGTTCAGATCTATGAAAGATCCTTGCTTGTTTATGTGGAAATCGGCTAGATCCAAGTGATTCTTGGTGGATTGAAGCCAAAACATGAAGTTATTCAAGAACACCATGATGACATCATCCTAGAACACTTGAATCTTGATGATTTCACGGTTAGAAATCAAGATCTGAAAGATAGAAAGGTGTAGGAGTGCATGTAGATCTAGAAAGTATAAGATTTAGGATGAAATCTTGCCGGAATCGAGAGAAATCTGAGAAAAGGAGGGGAGCACGAGCTGGTCGGTCAGAGGTTTCCAAAAGTAGAAAGTTTGAGAGTGACAAGGGGTATTTATAAGATGCCATAAGAGGAAAGGGCTGGCCGATCGGCCAGGCAGCTCGATCGGACAGCCTGTCCGATCGGACAGCAGTCCGATCGGCTGGCTGTTCGATCGACTGGAAGCCTGATCGTTCAGCTGCCTGATTCGAGTGTTCGGCGCGACGATTTTTGACATTTCGATTTCGATTGAGGACGATGCGAGTACGATAGAGTTTCCTATTCAAATTACTTTTAATCCCAACCACTATATCTAACATACAATCATCTATATCTCGCGCTATCTCTTCTCCACCAATTATCATGATTCGATTTCGATTGAGTTCGATTGAGTTTCGATTTTCGAGTCGAGTTTCGATTGATTACCACACATAACATAAAGTAGACACGCACAAGTAACACATAAGGCACACACACACGTATATTAACACCAAAATTCGCGTAATTCGAGTCTCGAGTTCGATGATGATTAGATTATTCGATTACTGATTAATTGACTTTATCGCACTGTTACTTCCTATTATTCACAGTCGTAAAGCGGTTCACATCGATAAATAAACTTCGATTAATTCGATTGTAATTAATTACTCCACATAATACAACTAACGTAAACATAAACATAAAATAGACTAACTACGGTCAAAGGAGTCAATCTTGACTTTGACTTTGACTTTGACTTTCGAAAACACGGGGTGTTACAGCCTCCCCTTGTTTAGGGAATTTCGTCCCGAAATTAGGGTGAAAGCTGTACAACACCGTGAATCACCTTTTGCAACTTTCTCTCTCTAGCCTTTCACTCAAACAACTGCGGGTACTTCGCCTTCATGTCGCTTTCGAGTTCCCAAGTGAACTCTGCGCCTCGTTTGCCTTCCCATCGGACTTTCACAATAGGAATGCCCGAGCGTCTGAGTTGCTTGGTTTGGCGATCCATGATTTTGACAGGCTTCTCCACGAAGTGTAGTGCTTCGTTTATTTGAAGGTCGTCGAGAGGTACAATTAAGTCATGCTCAGCCAGGCACTTTCGAAGGTTTGACACATGGAAAGTCGGGTGGACGTTACTAAGTTCCTCTGGTAGTTCGAGTCTGTAGGCGGCTTTTCCGATCCTTTCCAGAATCTTAAAAGGTGCAACATATCGAGGCGCCAGTTTCCCTTTCTTGCCGAATCTGACCACACCCTTCCAAGGGGATACCTTTAGGAGTACGTAGTCGCCAACGTCAAATTCAAGGGGCTTGCGTCTTCTATCGGCGTAACTTTTCTGTCTACTTCGAGCTTTCAACAAGTTGTCTCGAATTTGGAGGACTTTGTCAGTCGTTTCTTGCAATAGCTCAGGACCGGTTAACTGCGAGTGACCGATCTTGTGCCACACAATAGGCGATCGACATCTCCTTCCGTATAGGGCCTCGAATGGTGCCATCTGGATGCTGGTATGATAATTGTTGTTGTACGAGAATTCGACTAGCGGCATGTATTTATTCCAATTGCCACCGAAGTCTATGACACACGCACGGAGCATGTCTTCAAGAGTACGGATCGTTCTTTCAGTCTGTCCGTCGGTTTGAGGATGGAATGCGGTACTTAAGTTAAGCGACGTACCGAGCGCTGCTTGAAACGTTTCCCACAATCGCGAGGTAAATCGAGCATCACGGTCAGAAATAATGTCACGAGGCGTACCATGATTACAAATGATCTCGTCGGTGTAGATTCGGGCTAATTGTTCTACGTTGTAGTATTCCCGTATTGGCAAAAAGTGGGCTGATTTGGTCAAACGATCAACGACAACCCAAATGCTGTCGTGACCTGATGATGTGGGCGGAAGCTTTGTTATGAAATCCATAGCTATACTCTCCCATTTCCATATAGGGATTGGCGATTGTTCGAGTAAGCCAAAGGGCCTTTGATGTTCAGCCTTGACCCTTGCACAAGTCAGGCATCTTCCGACATAGAGAGCGATATCCCTTTTCATGCCCGGCCACCAGTACTTGTAGCAAAGATCCTGGTACATTTTATCGGCACCGGGATTTGTGGGCTTCGTCCATTAAAATCTTTCGCAATTCGGTCCGCTTAGGAATCCAAATTCGGTCCAGAAAATAGAAGATCCCATTTGATTTGCTTACAAGCTGAGCTCCATCATGATAGATTTTCTCCTTCTTCAAGGTGCGTTCATTAAAGCAAGCATGTTGGGCTTCGCGGATTAAGGTTTTGAGATCGTGTTGGGCTTGGGTATTACGAATGCTAAGCAAATAACTCCATCTGCTGAGCGCGTCGGCAATGACATTTGCTTTTCCTGGGTGATAACGGATCTCACAGTCGTAATCGTTGAGGAGTTCTACCCATCGGCGTTGACGCATATTGAGTTCTTTCTGATCAAAGATGTGTTGTAAACTCCTGTGATAGGTGAAGATCGTACACTTGGTACCATACAGGTAGTGTCGCCAAATCTTTAATGCAAAAACAACCGCGCCTAGCTCGAGATCATGGGTTGTATAGTTCTTCTCGTGGATTTTGAGCTGTCGAGAAGCGTAAGCTATAACCTTGTCTCGTTGCATGAGAACACAGCCAAGACCAAGGTTGGAAGCATCACAGTAGACAATGAAGTCGTTGTTCCCGTCGGGCAACGTGAGAACAGGAGCATTGCAAAGCTTGTGCTTGAGGGTTTGGAAAGCAGACTCTTGTTCAGTTCCCTAAACAAAAGATCTGTCTTTATGAGTAAGGGCGGTAAGCGCCACAGCGATCTTTAAGAATCCTTCGATAAATCGTCGATAATAGCCCGCTAATCCGAGAAAGGAACGGACTTCAGACGGGTTCTTTGGCATAACCCAGCTCTTAACTGCTTCAATCTTCGCAGGATCGACATGGATACCTTGACTATTCACGATGTGACCCAGAAACTGAACCTCTTCTAACCAAAATTCGCACTTGGAGAACTTGGCATAGAGTTGATTTCCCTGGAGTAACTCGAGAACCAAACGTAGATGTTGCGTGTGTTCGGCTTTCGATTTGGAATAGATCAAGACATCGTCGATGAACACAATGATGAAACGGTCAAGATATGGCTTACACATGCGATTCATCAGATCCATGAAAACCGCGGGTGCGTTAGTTAAACCAAAAGGCATAACAACGAACTTATAGTGGCCGTAACGAGTGCGAAAAACGGTTTTGGGTATATCTTCTTCTTGGATGCGTAGCTGGTGATAACCTGAGCGTAGATCGATCTTCGAGAAACACGTAGCACCTTGCAGCTGGTCAAATAAATCGTCGATGCGAGGTAGGGGATAGCGGTTCTTGATGGTTAACTTATTCAATTCCCGGTAGTCGATACACATCCTGAACGACCCATCCTTCTTTTTAACGAAGAGGACTGGTGCGCCCCAAGGAGAGGTGCTCGGGCGAATAAAGCCTTTTTCAAGTAATTCCTGGAGTTTGTTCAAGAGTTCCCGCATTTCGGATGGCGCGAGTCGATAAGGGGCTTTGGCTACGGGGTTAGCTCCAGGAATGAGGTCGATACGGAAGTCGATATCACGACTTGGCGGTAATCTGGGAAGATCATGAGGGAACACCTGAGGAAATTCGCGGACCACTGGAACGTCTTTAACTTCGGTCTTCCTTTTCTTTTCCTTCTCCGCTACTACAATGTTGGCCAAGAAAGCCCTGTATTCCTTGCGGAGATACTTGCTAGCTTGGACACACGACATGAGCTTGAGACCTTTCGAAGGAGTTTCACCGTACACACATAATAAATCACCATTCGCGAGCGAGAATCGAATCATCTTGACGAAGCACACAACTTCAGCATGGTTTTCGTGAAGAAAGTCCATGCCTACTATGATGTCGAAACTTCCGAGCTGCATCAGAATAAGGTCGATTGGGAAGATGTGATTGTTGAGCTCGAGAGTACAATCACGAAGAACAGAATTAACGGCGATAGTTCTTCCAGTAGCGACTTCAACTTCGAATGACGAGGGGAGATAAGAGCGTTTACGACTAAGGAGCTTCTCGAATTCAAACGACACAAAGCAGTTATCGGCTCCAGTATCAAACAAACATGATGCATAAATACCATTCACAAGGAACGTACCATTAACCACGTTGTTGTCAGCCTGGGCTTGACGAGCATTGATGTTGAAGGTTCTGGCGCGTGCTGCTTGTTGCTGCTGCTGCTGCTGCTGCTGGGGCTCTTGCTTCACAACCCTGTTCGGGCACATGTTTGCAAAATGGTTAGGATCACCACACGTAAAGCATACTCGAGCATTGATCGCGGGTGCTTGAGCCGCTTGTTGGCCTTGCGGGGCGGGGAGTAGAGCTTGATCAGCAGTGGCAGGAGCTGCGGTGTTACGGGGACCATAGCGACAGTTGGCAGTGAAATGACCGTATAAGTTGCAATGAGCGTAGAAACGACTGGCAAGTCCCACCGGATGATAATATGAGCATGTCAGGCAGAGCGGGTGGGGACCTGTGTAAGCACGCTTTGCTGGCGGTGCTTGAGTAACTGGTGCTGGTCGATGGTGAGACTGCTGCTGAGCCGGTACGGCTTGCAGGGGAGCAGCAGTGGTGGTGACAACACAGTTCTTGTTGCTGGAGCTGTTATTGTTGTTGTTGTTGTTGTGCTTCTTCTTGCGGTGTGACGACCTGGATGGCTGAGCAGTGGCGGTCTCGGCGGTTGGTGCAGTGGTGGCTTGATGCAGAGACTTGGAGGGCTTATCCCAGAAACCAGCTTTTACTCGCTTGTCGTTGATCTCGGCAGCAAGCAAGTAAGTCTCTTCAATTGATGAGGTCTTCGCGGCGTGAACAAAATCGGCAACACAATCGGGTAGAGCTCGAATGTACTTCTTGATGGCCATGTCTTACGTCTTGACTTGATCGGGACAAATGATGCTGAGCTGTTTAAAGTGAGCAGTTAGGGCTGCGTTATCTCCATCCTTCTGCTTAATGTTCCAAAACTCGTCCTCCAGCTTTTGGCGTTCATGGGGAGGGCGGATTCGTCCATCATAATGGCTTTCAGCTCTTTCCATGTCAGCTGATAAGCTGCATCATTTCCGCGTTTGTTTCGCTCGGCTGTCCACCAGTCTAGAGCTCCGGACTGGAAGACGCCGGTTGCATTTAGGGTACGGAGATTTTCTGGACAGCCGCTTTGGCGCAGAGTGACTTCGATGGAATCAAACCATTGAAACCTAGCTGTTGGCCCATCTTCTCCGGTGAATTCCTTTGGTCCGCATGCCTTGAACTGTTTAATGCTAAAAACGGTCTTGGTAGCATCTTTGGGAGCTTCAGTTCTTGACTCCTCAGATGATTTGCTGACATTTTCATAGACATCGCTCACAGCTTTCGCTACTTGTTTAGCGATGATAGCAGCAAGACGCCTGTCTCTCTTTTCTTGGCGAGTAAGTGGGGTTCGGTGTCCGGATGACGACATGGTCTGCAACAGACATCGTCGTAGGTCTCAGACACATCAAAATTGAATCTCACCTCACACGTCTACTACTTACTAAAGCTCAGGAACATGTTGAAGCACGTATCACATAAACACATAGGCACATAATCACAGATTCTCGTAGTCACAGAAACACATAAGCACGTAAGCCCGTAGAGCACAGTGACACATGAACACAGAAGCACATACACATTTAATCACAGATGCAGTCAGAATACAGAAACCTATCATTCAAAGCTCGCGTGTCGTTCATATATATCGGTCGTGTATAGCATATCGAGTATAGTATAAGCGTATATCATAGCATAATGTAGTCTAGATTTGCGGCGACTTGTTAGCGTATTGAGATAGAAGAGCAATGCGAATCGTGTGTGTCGTTCGGAGTGATAGCAAAATCGAGTAATCCTCCAAAAATTTAAACATGTAAACAGATAAATACACATAACACACATAAAATTGACGAATTATCAGAGTCAGCAGTTGCGGGCTCAGAATCGAAACACATAAAAATCGGGAAATAGATTGTCTGCGGCTATTAGACATCGACTACCCAAAGCGATTCAACTACTCTCAATAGACTTGTCGTCACATTTCGACTTTCGGGATCGTGTTTCTGCCTCGATTCTTGGGCATTTAGCACGCATTCCCTAGGTCATACTCGTGTGTTCAGGTCGTTGGAGTCCGTCGATGCTTTGGTGAGAGTTTTGGTAAAATCACGGGCAAGCCGGCAAGGTTAGGGTTTCACCCCTGGCTTGACAACTTTCCCTTGATTTTGGTAAAATAGAGGAGATTATTCATCAAAATATAGATTTCACTCCTGATTTGGTATAATCTCCCGTTGAACAAGCGTTCGTTATTGAAAAAGCATAATGAAGAGATCATTGATAAGTTGATAAAAATAGCATTGATCCAGCAATTTAGTTGAGAGTTTGCGGTTCCCACACCTAATCTGACTAAATCGCCTTCTCATGATTGAAAATTCGAGTGCGCTGATAGTGTAGGGTAGGAGAGTTCTGCTATTTCTCGCTTGGTCTGTTGGTTCCTAACTATAGTCTAGGTCTCTAAGACATCGACCTGGACTAGGTCGAGTCTTGCCTAATTCCCTATAGTTATGGCTCTGATACCAATCTGTCACACCCCAACCGATGGCGGAATCATCGGAGCATGGCACTGAGCGAAACAGATTGTCCAGAAGTTTCCACAACAATTATCATTACTATTCATTTTATATAATACGTCCCATACCGTACCTCAAATAGCAAACAAATTATTACTGATAACATCTAGTCAAATATTTTGTTCCGACAACTCAGATTTAAATATAAATATTGTTTATCTATGCCTAGAGACTCAAGCTGCAAGATCTACAGACAACTATGCTCTAGACTCTTATTCTAGCTTCGCCTTCCTAGCAGATAAGCATCTTAAACACCTGTCACATACGTTAAAATAAAGTCAATACATAAAATGTAAAGGTGAGCATACAAGTTTCATAATAGCATATAGAGTTCAAAATAGTTTACGCATAACCAGCACGTACACAGAGGAAAACGAAGCATGTTAATTATCGACATGGATCTATCGATACCAATGACTGCGGGTTGAATGCCCGAGGCAGTTCACAATACATGATTACCACCATAATCCATGCAAGTAATTGTCCTTAACAACCCCCGTGTGAACGGGTGCTAAGTCCAAACTATAGTACTATCGTCGTTAAGGCAGGTAGACAACATTCCACGTGTAAACATAACAACAAGCATTCATTTAGTCACGTAATACATGCGCCATGCGGTAACGGTTAGCGTTGAAAGTAATTGAGTAGTGTGTTCGATGTGATTTCGTATAAGTAACGTACATAACACCCAAAAGTGCTGAAAGCAAAAAGGGATCGAGTATACTCACAGTGTTTGATGGATTGAAGGGAGCACTTGAGAGTAGGGTTAGCCTGAATAGTCGATAGCATAACGATAAGCAACGCGTAAAACGGAAAATAAGTGTTGGAGGGTCGGACAGCTGGTCAATCGGACGGTTGTCCGGTCGTACGACTGACCGTTCGGCTTGACAGTGCGTTCGGACAGCTGTCCGGTCGGTCGGTAGGCCGATCGGATGGCTGTTCGAGTGGATTGTTCCTTCCTTTGAGAAAGATGTGTTTGTGTATGATGGTTTGACTTTTGAAGTTTTCGTTGTAGCATTAGAAAACATTGAAGTATCTTTACCTTTCAGGTCGGTCGATCGAACGACTGTTCGATCGGCCGGCTAACCGGTCGGTTAGGTACTTCAGTAGACAAGTCCTTAGCAGGGTGTCATCTGATCACTGTTCGATCGGGTGGCACTCCCAGCACGTAGAACATGTTGAAAATCGATTAAGTGTCGAAGCATTGTATCTCATGATCCGAAGAGTAATCCAATCGGACGGTAGTCCGATCGAACAACAGTTCGTTCAATACTAGACTTCAATGAATTGTTCAAGTGTGGGACCATGTGCTAGCCGATTGGCTGGCCTGGTCGATCGGCTGGCTGTCCGTTCCGATAGCAGTCTGATCGGTCAGCATCCTGACCTGATCATCCTGCTCGTCTAACACTTGGCTGTTCTGATTGTTTGTCGTTATATCGAGGTATTTTGACAACGAGTCGAACCATAGAACCCTCGTTCTTTCTGGTTTCTCCTGCTCGGACAGGAATCACCCAAATCCGGCCGGTGAACGGTTCGGAACGGAGTTTAACGTTTAACCCGAAATCGGTGAACCTCGTGGATAGAGTCCGGATCTTGAGTCATGCAACCACCGGAGTGATTAGCAAATTGGCACAAGCTTCGTTTCTATCGGTTTGAAGGCACTAAGTGTAAAAGAGTTGAAAGAAAGTTGGAAAAACCATCTTTCAATCCTTTTCACCGTGTAAATGTTCAGATCTATGAAAGATCTTTGTTTGTTTATGTGGAAATCGGCTAGATCCAAGTGATTCTTGGTGGATTGAAGCCAAAATATGAAGTTCTTCAAGAACATCATGATGACATCATCCTAGAACACTTGAATCTTGATGATTTCACGGTTAGAAATCAAGATTTGAAAGATAGAAAGGTGTAGGAGTGCGTGTAGATCAAGAAAGTACAAGATTTAGGATGAAATCTTACCGAATCGAGAGAAATCTGAGAAAAGGAGGGGAGCACGAGCTGGTCGGTCAGAGGTTTCCAAAAGTAGAAAGATTGAGAGTGACAAAGGGTATTTATAGGATGCCATAAGAGGAAAGGGCTGGCCGATCGGCCAGGCAGCTCGATCGGACAGCCTGCCCGATCGGACAGCCTGTCCGATCGGACAGCAGTCCGATCGGCTGGCTGTTCGATCGACTGGAAGCCTGATCGTTCAGCTGCCTGATTCGAGTGTTCGGCGCGACAATTTTTGACATTTCGATTTCGGTTGAGGACGATGGGAGTACGATAAAGTTTCCTATTCAAATTACTTTTAATCCCAACCACTATATCTAACATACAATCATCTATATCTCGCGCTATCTCTTCTCCACCAATTATCATGATTCGATTTCGATTGAGTTCGATTGAGTTTCGATTTTCGAGTCGAGTTTCGATTGATTACCACACATAACATAAAGTAGACACGCACAAGTAACACATAAGACACACACACACGTATATTAACACCAAAATTCACGTAATTCGAGTCTCGAGTTCGATGATGATTAGATTAGTTCGATTACTGATTAATTGACTTTATCGCATTGTTACTTCCTATTATTCACAGTCGTAAAGTGGTTCGCATCGATAAATAAACTTCGATTAATTCGATTGTAATTAATTACTCCACATAATACAACTAACGTAAACATAAACATAAAATAGACTAACTACGGTCAAAGGAGTCAATCTTGACTTTGACTTTCGAAAACACGGGGTGTTACAAGGGAAATTTTGGCGAGATTTCTCATGAGAAACCATTAGAAAAGTAACTCTAGATGATGTTTTGCATAGATTTCAAAAAATGAAAACATGTATGGTACAATTTTAAACATGTTTATAATGAAGTTTGACGTGTTTCTGATGGTTATATAAATTTTAGTTTGATGTTCTTTTGTTATACATGACCCGACCCGATATGAACCGATTTTTTTAATATATACCCAGGAGCCTAAAATCATTAAAAATATTCTGCACCCCCATAGAAAAATTCCTGGGTCCGCCACTGGTAATTGGTGTGTGCTTTGGTTGATAATAAAAAGAGTCGAACAAGTTGTTCAATCCCGTCTTTATATGTTCCATTAAGGGCTTGATTTTCCAACAATTGATATTAAAGCTGGCGGTTTTGAGAGTCGTTTTCAAGAAGGGGGAGCACCCCTAACGAAGTGCAATGGCGTTACGGGGGCAAAACCATGGTATCTGAAGACGAAGAAAAAGAAAAGAAAAAAGTTCGGTTTTGACAGAATTTTGAGTTTCATTAGTTATGGGTTGTCGTATGTGGGCCTGTAAATGAACCGAACGAACACGAACATAGACATGTTCGTGTTCGTTCATTTAACTTTAACCGAACACGAAAATGAACATATAAATTCCTTAAGATAATGTAAGACCGCCTGTTGTGAGGCACGACCAAACGCCAACTCAGTCAGCGGGTGCACAGGCGGGCTTAGAACAGAGGCGCAGGGGTGGGGCGTGGTTGGCTTCACGGGCTCTAGGGGAAGATGATGCAATTTCATGTTTTATTATTATATTATTACTAATTAAAATTCAAACCAATCATTTACCTTCCCCTCTTTGTTTCCTTTTTCATTTTTTTACTCACCCCATCACATTTCACACTCCCACAACGTACCTTAAGTGAAACCCCCATGGTACACTTATTTTCACATTTCAAATTAACGGCAACACATAGTTTAAGGGGCGGTTTGACAACTTCTGAATGGTTAAGTGTTGAATCACTAAGAGGTCTGAATCATTAAGTGCTGAACCAGTAAGATGTCTAAACCATTAAGAGCCAGTATAATGTTTAACCATTTAGAGACAAATGTTTGACCAATTCAGATTATAGGTCTTAACCATTCAGACTAAGTATAATGCTTAACCATTCAGAGGCAAATGTCTGAACCATTCAGACATCTGTTCGTGAAACAAACAATCTGAATCATTAAGTGCTGAACCAGTAAGATGTCTGAACCACTAAAAGCTTCCTAAAATGCAACTTAATATAAACTTTTGATGATTCTATTGCTAGCCTCTTAACGAAACTTGACTCACAAAAAGAACAATATTGGTCATCATTGATGTTCAAGAAGTATAATTCTTCTTGTTTGAATAAGATGAGATCACGAGATCTACCTAGCTATACATTATTTTTGATGTTTTAAGACAAATCTGGTCCAATTAAGGTGATGTCACCTTTAGTCGTGTGACCAGCCGCCATACCAAAACAAAATCATTTGACTACCGTGTCCCCGTGCATTAACTCCTCCACGACTAGCTCATCCACCGCCCCTTCTATATATACCATACACCGTATTATATAACAGTATAACACCTATATTCAAAACCCTAATAGTAAAATACAATTGTCACACACAAAAAAAAATAAAAAAAAAAAAAACCCTCTCCTTTTGATCTGAAATTCAATAATGAACTCCTCCACTGACCACCACTTCCTTCCCTTTAACGAAAACGACTCCGAAGAGATGCTTCTTTTCGGAGTCATCTCCGACGCCAAACCACTGTTCCACATTAAACATGAACAGTGTTTGGAGCTGGAGAACAAAGAGTGCAGCTACAGAGGCGTTAGGAGGCGTCCGTGGGGGAAGTACGCAGCCGAGATACGCGACTCAACGCGTAACGGGGTAAGGGTATGGCTGGGAACGTTTGACACCGCGGATGAGGCGGCCCTGGCGTACGACCAGGCTGCCTTTGCTGTCCGCGGTTCGCAAGCGACGCTTAACTTCTCGGCGGAGATAGCGTATGAGTCTTTAGTGAAGATGGGTTATAAGTATGAGGAAGGGAGTTCGCCGATTTTGGCGCTAAAGAGGAGACATGCCATGAAGAGGAAATTGATGAAGAAGAAGAAGCTAGAGAAGAAGGTGAAGGTGAAGGTGGAAAACGTTGTCGTTTTGGAGGATTTAGGTGGGGATTACTTGGAAGAGCTATTAGGGTTATCTGAGAGTAGTGGTTCTAGCTGGTAGCATTTAAAGCATGCAATGTTTTATAAGATTCTGAATATATCATGGTTAGATTCTTAATTTTGTCTACACAATGTACACAAGAATATAAAGTGATCGTTGCAAAAACGTACAGGTTTAGTTTTGTAATAGGTAATATACACAACTAATTGATGAAAAACACACGTACTTTTGTAATACATGAATAAGTGATGTTTATTATTTTCTTTATTTGAGTAATATAATGTGATCTATTATTATAAGTCGTTTACCTTTTTTGTTATATCCGTAATATAATATGAAGTTTTACAAAATTTCAAATATACCATTGATCATGTATTTATATTCTATAATTCTATAAATAATTTATTCGAACGGCTCCAGGTTCAGTTGATTTTTTTTGTTATTAATACGACGAATCAAACCAATCAGGGCCGACCCTGGGGGTGGGCGGGAGGACCACCGGCCAGGGCCCGAGATTCCGAAGGGCACGTTTTTAAAAAAATCTTATACATATATATGTTATAATTTTTTTTAAGAGTATACCAATAGAATTTGATGAATGGCTTATTGGTTAACTTCCCTGCTTTTGAACTTGAAAACCTGGGTTCGAGTTCCCCTTGCTGTTTTATTTTTTGAAGAGTTATTTATTTATTTTTTTTAATCTAAAACAGATTCTTAGGGTTTTAACTTTCAATAACCCCAGTTACCCAATTGAAATGTATTTGTTAGTTTAATTTTTTTTCTTATTGTATAGGCCCAATCATTTTATCCAAGTTAATGTGAACATAACAGTTGAATCTAATTGAAATTTGGGTGAATAAGTGTATACTTGAAGTTGTATTGTGTCACTAATACTCATTTCCATATGAGAGCAGTAAATGAAAAGTTTCATTATTATATCGTATTTTTGTTATGAGATGAACCGTACCCCATTTTAACCGTCGAACCGACCCAATTTTTTTTTATGTTTGAACATATGAAATTAGAACATTAAAAAAGTGAACCCCTTGGAAAAAAATCCTGGATCCGCCACTGGTTTTACCGATCCGAAAACACATGGCCTTAGTATCTTTGTTTGCACTTAACCAATACTATGATTTCTTGAACAGTTATATAAAAAACTAGTTTACATTTATATATTTCGCTAAGGCCGAAGGGTACATTTTTTCGAGCTCGAACAGGGCATACGAATTCTCAGGGCCGGCCCCTGAAACCAATACTGTCCGATGAACATCAATGTCGGTGTTGTATTCGATTTTATGGTTTTCTCGACATGTCGATACAAAATTCGTTGAGTTTTTTTAATATAAAGTTATGTCATTTACCCCTTTTTGTTTATTTTACCTACAATTTAATTAATAAAAGTTTTCTTTGAACGGGTTAAATATAGTTGATTTTTTTTTTTTTTACCGTAACGAATTGAACCGTTACTGTTCGAACTACATCGGTACCGGTACCATGTTTGTTTTTATGGTTTTTTCAACATGACGGTATGATATTGATTGAAAATAAAGTTTTTTTCCTAATAGAGTATTTTTTATCGTAAGTTATAACAAGTGCCAATTACCAAACTGAGAACACTCGAACAACACTGGTACAGGTACTTGTTACTATACTTTCGATCGATATAAAACACATGTTGGTATCTTTTGGACGTATCTCTTTTGGTTGCTGTACTAAGTGCGGGTATCATAACGATACTTTAATGAACCAAGATATTGACCGAAACCTCACTGCGAAGCGCTAAAAAATGTTGCTAATTTTAGTACAAATCTTACTTCATACCATATTATATTATATCATATGATAATGTCTAAGAAGTTATGCTTTTGACATCCTAACATCATCATTAATTTCTTAGGATAGAAATTGACATAGATAACTAACTATATATAATGTCTCTTATAAGACTGATTGGCGTGGTAACCTTGTTTTCACTACAATCAGGGACCCTTGGTGACAGATTAAATGGATTACTGAATGACATTACTAGATGATCACCGACAATAGTAGCAACGACAAAAGTCATGGCCAGATAAACATATATCAAACAAGAGAACCCAACCTAAAAGACTAGTCCGGTAAGTGAGAGAGAGCTCATTTGGTATATAAACCCTACATTGGTCGAGTCTCATACCTTGCAATGGTTTCAGTCCATAACAATCGACCCTCCTTAAGGGCCAACGTCCTCGTCGGTCACGGCCAAGTTGGTCATGGTTGGCTAGTCTTTTGGGTTGAGTTCTCTTGTATTTGCTATGTAACAAGTTAGCGACACTTTTTCCACCGATGGATTAAAGACAGAGCGTTCACCAACGATTCCTCTTGTAAATACAAACTCATAGATAACAACAGAAAAGCATGTTACAAGTTCCTCTTTTGTAACTTGGCAAGTATGAATAAAATGAAAATGAAAGTTTTTTCAAACAAAAATACTTCTCTTACACGTCGGATATCCATAGGTGATTATGACTTATTAGCGATTGGAAAAATTTCCGTCCTTATTATCAACAAAATCTCCATAAGGGAATTCGTCGCATGAAACCAACTTTTTTTTAGTAATGTTTACAATGACAAATACTCACATAAACTTGTTCATGTTGATACCCACAATGCGCCTTGCAATTATAGTTTTCCGATATGTATGCCAATTTGGCGATTTGTGTACCAACATCCTTTCTGATTAGGGCGGGGTTCTTATCTATTTGTTAAGCTACAAAAAGTGGATTTAAGACATCTTTATAATTTTATTTTGGGTTCCTAGCTATTTGTTTTCTTTATTGTTAGTTACGCATTAAATAATTTGGGTAAAGGGGCTTTGATGAATCTTTTTCGTGATTTGTTTTCTAATTATATTTTTATATGTCTTCCAGAGGGTCTCTGAGAATTCACATACCCTATTCGAGCTTGAAAAAATGTGTCATTCCGTTATGTTTTGTTATTATTTAAAAAAAATCAAATTAGTATTGGGTTCAATAAACCTAATTCCAAGTGAGCTAAATTCTAAACCATAAAAAAATATTTGTAAATGGGACTATATTGGAAGTGGTATGTGTTTATTATTTAGAAAAAAAATAACATATACGTATCGGATTTTTTTTTTAAATCGCATGCCCCTCGAAATCGCGGGTCTTGTGCGAAGGTCCTCCCCGCACACTATAAGAACCTCACCTTTGTTGTAACTTATATCTAGAAAAATCGATCCAATCGTTGAATTCATTATGTACGTACGTTTGAAAATAGAGAACTTCTTGAAGATTAATGTTTTAATTCAAAATTAAGGTTCTATGTTTTTTTTTTTTTTTTTTTTTTGTCCAAGATAACTTGTTGATTTATATATCAAAAAGAGAATATGGTTCTAGAAATCAAAACTATTTCAAGGTTATTAAGATAAGGTTTGAAAAAAAAAACACTTTGTCATAAACTATTTTAAGGTCAAAGCTACCTTGTACTGTAACCCACCTAAGTTTACAGATTTAATTACATGGTTAGTGATATGATTTTACAAAAGTAAGAGGTTGAGTTGGTTTCAAGTAAAAGGTTAGGGTTTTATGTTTTCTTTTTTTAATAACTAGAAGATTGATCCGCGCGCGTTGCGTTGCGGCCAACGAAATTGACATGTTGATCAGATTCACATTTACAATGTGTTAAATATGTTTTTGTCGGTTAAGTCTGTATTACTATCTTATACAAATAAGTAATTCACCAAATAATCTCAATACAATTAATGGTATCATAATTACTACGTTACATGACTTGTATCCATATAAATAATCTATCATATTAAGCTCCCCTTGCGGCGGGGGTGTAAAACCGTGACAAATAGCGCCAATGCCACACTATAGCCAACGACCACCAACATTGAAGTTGCAACGTCTTAACGTGAAAAATTAGACCGACATATAAAAATAGAAAATAATAACTAACTCGATTTAGGACTCGCACGTTGTGACGAACTTATTAAATGGGAAAAAAATAGACGATGTAAACACACTGAACCACACACGTACGTTGCCCCATGTTAACTCGCAAAATTTAGAACGAAGCGTATAACAAAACGTAAAATCGTTGAACCACACACACACATTGTGCCGTGTTAAGTCGCAAAATTTATATCTAAATGTAAAACGAAAAATTTTGCAAAATATGAAAAACATAGAGGATCAAAGTTGAAAGTAAAAAGGTTGTGAGGTTAAATCGGAAAAACTAAAAACTTTTGGGTTAAAACTACAAAATCAAGTAGTTTTGGGTTTAAAGTGAAACATCAAATTTTTTATTGAAAAACCCCCCAAAACATGGGGTACAACATCACTAAGCATCATGTACAACACAACTATGCACAAAAAACTCATTAAGCATCATGTACAAACTCCTATGCACAAACATCTTTCAAATTAATAGTATATAAGTGTTGGGTATTAAGTCAAACCTTAATTAAAAACTAATTTCTGTCTCACGGTTCTTATAAGAGTGAAGGGAGTGGTTACCTATTTGGAATAGGTAAACTCCTCATTCACCCAATCAGACATTGCCACTTCAATTCACCTAAATTGTTTACCTAATGCTCAAAAACGTTGGCGATGGTTTACCTAATGGGGTTTCGGTAAACTATTTAAAAAGAAAAAGAAAAATGTGTGATCGGTTGATAAGGAATGGACCCCACCACACACCCATCTCTCTCCCCCTTCCCTCCCTCTCACCGACCCGGTAAACCTTCACCGAAATTCCCCCCATTTCGGTAACATTGATCGGTAAACTATGTTGGCGGTGGACGTGGGTGCGGTACCGAGTGCGTTTACCGCCCCACTCCGCTCACCCTAACTCAAGTAAATTCTCATTTGAACCTAACCTTACGTCCCTACATATAGGGATTGATATTTGTGTTGAATTTTTAGAGTTTATGGATTAGTTTGTAGGGTTTAGCTTTAGAATTTAGTTTTTAGCTTTTAAGCATAATTTTTAAGGTTAGTTTTTTTGGATTTATTAATGGTTATATTGATTTTTTTTTTCTTGAGTTTTCTCACGAAGAGGAGTTTTTTCATGATCTCCCCCTATATATATATATTAAAAAACAAAATCACACACTCTCGCCTCTCACTAAAATAGATCATAGACGATATCAATTTGATGGGTTCCTTCTTACGAAGGTTATGTGGGTGCCGATTGGTGATGTCACTTTAGTAGTCGACAGGGCAAAATCAGATCCACTATTAAAATCAAAGGAATTGACAATATCATATCGACGTCCTTTTTTAAACACAAAAGCGCCGTCAAATACTCATCCAAACCCCAATCCTTATTGGCAACCTTCCTTGATACCAAAATCACCTTGTGGTATAGGAGATGAAGAAGTTAAAGATGTTTGGGGGGGGGGGGGTGTAATGTGTGAGGAGAGAATGGCAGTGCCTCGGTGATGTTTAGCTTGGTAGTTTTTCAGTGAAGGCATTTTTCGTATGTTTCAAATCCACAATGAATGATTCTTATTAATTCACTCGTTTAGATGACAAACTCAAGCCATCATAACTGTCGTGGTTTGACCGTTTATTGTGTGGTCGGAGAACACAAAGAAAGTTTGGGTTGGCGTTGTAGCATCAATGGTTGTGTGACTTTCGATGGCACATGAACAACCACTGAAAAATGTGAAAATCGAAGAAGATGATGCAAGTGGGATATGGTGGACGACTAGTGACGCAAAATAAAAAAAAGGCTTTCCGATGAGGATCAGAGATGGAGATGGTGATTGTCGATGGTTGTGGTGGTAGATGGCCAATGAATAGGTGGTGTTGCTAAGTTTGTGGCGTCGACAATGAAAGAGGGGAGGGGGAATGAAGATCCAAAAAGTGGTAGGACACTGAAAGACCATGTTTAGACCTTGGTAAAGCTTGAAGATCTGAACCTGCACACTGAACAAACCGTTAGGTTCGTCGCAAAGGTGGGAGGGCCACTCTGCGACCACATTCCGGCGTGAGTATAAGTATTAGTTAGAGAGAGAAAGTAGAGAGAGTTGGAACGAAGGTTCAGAAAATCGTACTTGTGGTGTACTTGGTGGAGGTATTTATACCAGTTGACTTTGATGACGTCATTCGGTCGGGACGCACCTTTAGATGTGTGTCTGTTATAATGGCTGAGGGACGGAGCTAAAAGATATGCGTTCCTTTTGTTGCGGCCCGGCCCTTTAGAGAAGGTCCGGTCCCGGCTATGCATCTACAGAAGAAATGGAGTGGGGTTAGGATGAAGAAATAGTGTGGGGTGGAAATGGGGCCACATCTGACTTTTCGTTTTTAGTGTAATGACGAGAATATCCATGCTTTTTTTTTTTTGTTAGTTTTTAATTGGTGTTTGCCTTAATTAATACCCAACATTGTTACCAGAACATATGAAAGCACATGGCGGAGCTTTTAAGGGGCGGGAGGGGACGGTCGACCCCCCGAAATTTTCGCTCAGTAGTGGAGAATATGTAGTTTTCGTATAAAAACTTTTGGGTATATACGTTTTCGACCCCCCGATTTTATATAAATTTTTAGGTCAGGTGACTCCCCCCCTTCCGGGTCAGAAATCTCAAGCTTTGCCATTGTGAAAGCATAAAACCTCACCCTATTATTTGAAACTCTTATAATACCCAAAAATGTTGCTTTTGAAAAAGCATATAAACTAACCGTGTAATTAACTCTTAAGGTTGGTTACCTTGTAACCTCCTTGTCTAGCAACTTGCCAATGAACACTAATTTTTTGTATAAAAAATTAGTAAAATGGGTATAAATTTTAATTTAAAAACTGCTTTAATCTTTTACGACGAGGTGCATGAGAAGGCTTTACTAGGACAATACGATTTAGTTGCTTATATTATACGATTTGAGACTTTGCATCCACAACAAATCTGCGATGACTTTGTTGAATTTATGTAGTTTGAATTATTTGCAAATTAAATCGTTAGGATCTAAGCCGCATAATATTTCATTTTAGTCTACAAAAACATTATATACATGAAATTTAGGTGCCATAGTACGAAATGGTTCACATTCACAAAGACAAAAGTAATGTTTTGTCAATTCATTTGACACGTTCGGCTTCAATTGGCGTCGGAGGCAGTTCGGTTCTTGGCTAGAGTTCAGCATGTGGTCCACAACAACTTTTCGACCCCTCAGGGGGCGAGACTTTGTTTTTAGTAGATTAGAATTTTCTATTCAGAAGGGGATGGCGGCGCAGTATGTTGCTCGTCTACCTGCTATCCTTATGTAATTTGCCCTGATGATTGGAATGAAACTAACTTTTCAATCTAAAAAAAAAGGGCTAAACAGAAACAAAGGAACTTTACATATTTTGGTGGTAGTGAGACATATTAGTACTTCATCATAAAAAAATCTAACAAATGCGTTGTCTAATGATCAAGATTTTTTTTGGTAAATATTAACTAAGATTTTAACGATGGTTGATACTTAATCAAGACTAGCCCTATGCAAATGCTTTATGTTGATTTACAAGCCAAAATCCTTTGCGTCAAAGACCTAGGAGTTGTGTGGCTCATAATGCTTTCGATTGTCAACTAATACACAATAGTCACCATCACATGCGTATGTCTTTTAAGGTTTGCAGTGGACACTTAATAATTGTTGAAATTTGATCTCTATTGATGGTCGGATAACAATTCATAATCAGTTTTCTACTTTTAATTATTACTAGCGGGATTTGTCCACGCGATACAGCTGGAAGTCGTCCGTATCGGTTCGATTTGTTACGCTGAGGATTCGGGGTGGTAACGATTCGGTATCGGTATATGACCTGCACTCGGTTTAAAGTCATGATACGCCCATACGTTTTTTAGATTAAAAACGAATACCAGTAGTTCATCACGGTATTATTTTGAATAATTTTTTTTTCAAGAAAGTTTATACAACAACGATGGAAAAAAATATATTAAACACTCGTGTATTCAACTTTATAAGAAGACAATGAACGCGAGTTATTGAAGGAAAATCAAATTAAATAAAACCTAATTGGGTTAAAGCTGGTGTAGTTTTAACGTATATACCGATAGCGGTTCCTATAATACCGATATCGATATCGACTTTGTCAGTGTTTGTTTTATTCGTAAAGGTACCATTATGACACCGGCACTTGATCAACCCTTTGATACCAAAAACGACTCGATTTTGAACACAACTCGTTTTCAACATAATTTTTAAAATCAAACACATCTACATTTTCAATAGAATTTATAAAATCAAACACAACTACGTATTTAGTTTTTTTAAGCCAACGAAGACAAGTCATCGAATAAAAGACAAATAAATAAAAAAAAATTAAATAGGTTGAAAAAGAATATCATACATAATAAATGAAAAAAAAACTATGATATAACAATTCAAATTATTATCAGGAAGAAAAGAATTAAATATTATTTTAAAAATTAAATATGGTTATAAAATAAGTTTACTATTCATCCGAAGTTGAAATTCATATGTGTGTATATATAAAATATAATATAATTCAATAAAATTTATAGAATCAAACAAAACTACGTATTTGGTTTTTTTATTAACGAAGGCAAGTCATCAAATAAAAGACAAATTAGTAAAAAATTAAATGGGTTAAAAACGTATATCTACATGATACAGTAGTAAAATAGAATGACAAAAAAACTATGATATAACAATTCAAATATTATTACAAAGAAAAAGAATTAAATATTATTTAAAAAAATCAAATATCATTAATAAATAAATTTACTATTCATCCCAAGTTGAAATTGAAATTCACTAGTGATATTCTCCCGCGCTTCGCAGCGGGATTAAGTCGGTATCAATTTGGTTCGTGACAGTACCTGCATTCGATATAGTAATCGAAAGAGAAAGCATTACATCGATCGAAAACTAAAAAACACATATTGATATGGTACCTATATATGTTGTTCAGTTGATATCGGTTCAATTCGCTTGCATTTTATGTTTATTTTATTTCAACATTACGATTTTTAGTAACGGATATTCTGCCGCTATCATAAGCCCAATCGAAACCAATTGAACAACATTTGTATCGATACCAATATTTTTTGCTTTCAATAAATTGATACTGTATCGCTACCATATTGTACCGAACATGATCGGTACCGGTATACATTCCGTTTTATTGTTTCCTGTTTGATAACAGATACTTTGATCGTATCTTAAAAGTTATATGAGAGAACAAAATATACTTAAATCAATTAAAGTAATAAACAAATAGAATAGTAAAACCTTAGAAAACAATATTGAAAAAAAAAATAATCTAAAACAGTTGTTCCCTTCTTTGTATTTCAACATTACGATATATATATTTTTAAACGGATATTGTGTCGCTATCGTATCAAATTCAATCAAAACCGATTGAATAACATCTGTATCCGTATCAATATTTATTTTTAGTGTTTTTGCTTTCGATGAATTAATATCGTATCGCTACCATACCGTACTGAACAACATCGGTACCAGTATATATTCATTTTTATGATTTCTTGTTTGATAATTGGTACTTTAATCGTATCTTAAAAGTTATATAAAAATATATGTTTAAATCAGTTAAACTAATAAAACAATATAATAATAAAAACCTAGAAAAAAATTATTAAAAAAAATCAAAAACACTGTTCATGGCCTCTTTCTATTAATATGTATAATTATACTTATTATGTTTTGAATCTTACATAATTTTGTTCCAAAAACCGAAATAACCGAAAACCCGAACCGAACTGACGTAAAAACCGAAAAACAGAAACCGAAAAACCGAAACCGAAAAACCAAAACCGAAAAAACCGAAACGGAACGGTTTTTAAAAACCAAAAACCGACATATCGGTTTTGGTTTTGATTTTGCCCAAAACCGAATCGAACCAAACCGTGCACACCCCGCGTAGCCTTCTAAAAGTTGGCCCAATAGAATAGTGACACCACTGGCAGCCACTATTCATTTAGTTAGTTACTGTTCAAAAGACAAAGAAATTAATATAAGGATAATATGTATAATTTGTCAACATGTACAAGGTTTTAAAAATACTGAAATACAAATACTATAAAGGTAAAACTTTGTAGAGAACACAAAAAATATTGAAATGCAAAAACTGTATCTCAAACCTCGACTCGTAGAGAAATGGTACGGGGCATGATAATTGCCCATAGCTTATGACATTATTATAAGTTCAGATATTTGAAGTCACCAAATTAAATTTCTCACACATAATGATAGAAAAACAATTGACATAATTCATACAATATTCAGAAGATAAACAAATATGATTAAAGGTCAAATTTATTACTAAGGTATGTTCTACGTGTCTTTGCCTTCAACTCTATCTTCTATTAGTGTACCTACATCATGCGTAAAAAGGTTTTGGGTCTACAAAACTGTCACGGCCCCCGTCCCGGTTTAACCCGGTCCCGGAGCCGCATGACAGAAACCCGTGGTATTTATTATTTTATTTGACAGCGGAAGTTTAATAGGATCTTTAAAACTTGAAAATACTTCATTTATTTCATTTCACAATTTGGGACATATCCCCATAATTTACAGTAAAGGGAATTTCACGAGGAAATCTCTTATTTTACAAAACATGTTTATTTATTTTACTGAGCCACTACTTCAAGCGTGTTAGTGCTCCGTAGCACTTTTCCTTGAATTCACAGTAAGTCACCTGAAACATGTTTAAAAAGATTTTATCAGCGGGGAAATACTGGCGAATCACTCAGGTTACGTAAAACGACACCTTAGTTATAAATTACAGCATAAGAGCGATTACAGTGGCTTCTATCTTATTTTTATCTGGCGCCGTGTCACACCCTGGTGACGATGGTCATACCACTATTGGGTCCTGTCACCCAAGTAGTGATGATTATCACTGTTAGGTTGGTGAACCTAACCGTGAGAGAGCCTAACCGTGAGAGATTAGTAATGTGCACAATACCCCACTTGCCAGTGATTCAAGATAACCAGGACTTAATTCTTGTAATTATAACTTTTGAAAATAATTTGAGTATTGTAAAACATTGTTGATAAAAAGAGAATGACTCACATTGCAAGTTTAACGGGACAGAACCTTGCCTACTAATTTAGCCTTGTAACCTAGTTTAAATAGCAATGTACACAAAACTAGGTAAGTAACTTAATACAACATTTACGATAAGCTCACGAAATCAAAACCCTCACGACGAATGACAAAGTATAGCCCAAGTACGGGCAGCACTTAAACATCCATCGGATCGGTTTCAATCGATCGGACATTGTATCGTAGCAGTGATCGAGTTAATACCTTGTATCCGCGGCAGCACCTTGACACTTTAAAGCTCGTTTTTAGCAGAATTTGGACGTTTGAAACTAAAATTTCAAACACAGAAGCAAGTCCCATGCACAGGCAATTTATAGCAACATTTTAGGTTTTACGCGACCCGCGTAAACCTTAACAAGAGCTTACGCGGCCCGCGAGGGCCCCCTATTCTACATGTAGGGCTAGCGTGTCATCGGTAGGTCCGCCACGTGGTTGACACGTGGCCTGGAACGCTTATCCGGTGAATTTCAATCTGTCGTGGCCCGCGTAGACTACCCTTATGTCTTACGCGGCCCGCGTGAAAACCAAAAATTCAATTTTCTTGATTTTTCATGAACATTAGGGTTTCAGGAGTCCGGGTTTTCACTTACGGGTTGTTTTGGGACATTTTTGCAGGTCCTTACATCCTCCCCACCTTATTTCAAATCTCGTCCTCGAGATTTATTGGAACAAGTGAGGATACTTTCGTTTCATTTTTGATTCCAGCTCCCAGGTGTATTCAGGTCCTCTTTTTGAATCCCACTTGACCTTGACCAGTACTAGTCTTTTGTGCTTGAGAAACTTGACTTTCCTGTCTTCTATTTGAAGTGGTTTCTCAACAAATTTTAGCTTTTCATTTACCTTTTTGTCTTGAAGAGGTACTACCAGAGATTCGTCAGATAAACATTTCTTGAGGTTGGATACATGAAACACGTCATGTACTCCAGCTAGCTCTTCCGGTAGTTGTAGGCGATAGGCAACTAGTCCTATGCGCTGAATTACCGGGAATGGTCCTATGTATCTTGGACTTAGCTTCCCTTTCTTACCAAAGCGGACTACCCCTTTCCAAGGAGAAACTTTTAAGAGTACCTTGTCTCCAACTTGAAATTCTAATGGCTTACGTCGATTGTCTGCATAACTCTTCTGACGATCTCGAGCCGTCTTTAGTCTTTCCTTGATTTGAGTTATCTTGTCAGTGGTCTCTTGTACGATTTCAGGACCTGACAATTGGCTTTCTCCTATTTCTGCCCAGCAAACTGGAGTTCTACACTTTCGTCCATACAGTGCTTCAAACGGGGCAGCTTCAATGCTTGCATGATAACTATTGTTATAGGAGAATTCAATTAAGGGTAGGTGGTCGTCCCAGTTTCCACCAATCTATTACACATGCTCTGAGCATGTCTTCTAGGGTTTGGATCGTCCTTTCACTCTGTTCGTCCGTTTGGGGATGGTATGCAGTACTTAATTTGAGTCGGGTCCCCATTGCTTCTTGGAAACTTGTCCAAAAATGTGATGTGAAGTGACTATCCCTATCCGATACAGTGGAGAGTGGGACTCCATGTAAGGATACTACTTCGTCTACATATAACTTGGCTAATCTTTCCATGCTAAAGGTTTCCTTCATGGGTAAGAAATGAGCGCACAATTACCCAAATCGCGTCGTTACCTCTTCTGGTTTTGGGCAACTTAGTCACGAAATCCATGGTTATTAGTTCCCATTTCTAAACAGGCATTTCTAACTGTTGGAGTAATCCTGAAGGTTTCCGGTGTTCTGTCTTTACTTGCGAATAAGTTAGACATTTAGACACATATCTAGCTATGTCCTTTTTCATTCCTATCCACCAGAAATTATTTCTTAAATCTTGGTATATCTTATTATTTCCAGGATGCATGGTATACCTAGATTTATGGGCTTCTTCTAAAATTTTATTCCTTAAATTTCCTTGCTTAGGTACCCAAATCCTTTTCTTGTGGAATCTCCAAATTCCATCTGTTCCCTGTTCTAATTCCTTTATCCTTCCTTTCATTCCTTCAGCATCATCCTTGATTGCTGTTTCCTGAATGTTTTTCAGTTGTTCCATTAAATCTAATTGTAGATTTAACCTAAGAGCACGAACTCGCTTTTGCTTTTCATGATACTTACGACTTAGAGCATCAGCGACTACGTTTACTTTTCCTTCGTGATATTGAATATCACAGTCGTAGTCACTTAGAATTCCCATCCATCTCCTTTGCCTCATTTTTGATTCTTTTTGCCCAAATATGTACTTTAAGCTTTTATGGTCTGTATAAACGGTAAACTTACTTCCATACAGATAGTGCCTCCAAATCTTAAGGGCAAAAATTATCGATCCTAATTCTAAGTCATGTGTCGTATAGTTTTCCTCGTGCTTCTTCAATTGCCTTGAGGCGTACGCAATTACCTTCTTGCGTTGCATTAGCACACATCCTAATCCTAGCTTAGAAGCATCACGGTAAACTTCAAAATCTTCTGTCCCTTCTGGTAAGGCAAGAATTGGGGCATTGTTGGTGCATATGTCTGTCGACTTCGTCTTGTATCGAGTCTTGTAACTAGAGATGATAGATCAGGGCACGAAGTACGAGGAAAATAGAAAAAGGTATGAAACAGTCATTTCGCACGAAATGAGTATCAGCCATTTCGCATGAAATGGGTTTGCCATTTCGTACGAAATGGACCAGTTCATTTCGCTTGAGCTGTTTCGTGCGAAATGCATTGCCTATAAATAGTTGCCTTGCCAATTCATTTGTAACGTTTTCTGATTCCGGTACCGAAGTGCTGCCGACGTGTCATTTGATCTGTATTAGTGTTAAATCAATAAACAAGACAATTAAAGAGTGAATCAAGCTGTTTCCAAGTCTATATCATTGAATTCCGCCTTTGATACGGATTAGAACTCTTCTGATTGACTCATTTAGATCGATTCTCAATCCTACAAGTGGTACCAGAGCTCAGGAGGAAGAGTTCTTGCCAAATCAGCTTGATTTCATCATAATTTCTGACTTCTACACCTTATTTTCAAAATTAAACAAAATTTCTCGGTTAAAATGGATTGAATTTCTCATAAAACGTGCGAAACACAGTTTTAATGAATCCTTGAAAGAATTGGACTTAAAATCGATCTAAAAATTGTTAAATTTGTTCATTTCATTTGAAAACATACTCGAATGCATGACATCAGCAGCATTTCGTACGAAATGATTCATTTCGTTTGAATCAGAGAATTCATTTCGCACGGAATCATCTTTGTAAAATCCATTTCGCACGAAATCAACATCTGGGATTTCATTTCGCACGAGATCGACCGTTTGGACTTCATTTCGCACGAAATAGACACTAAGTATTTCATTTCGTACGAAATAGACTTTCATTTCGTACCAGAGAATCATTTCGTTTGAAATCTGTATTTCGTGTGAAAGTGTTATTTCGTTTGAAAAGCCATTTCGTACCAAAGTTTCATTTTGCATTAAAGGGATCCATTTTGTTTGAGACCTCATTTCATGTGAACTTACTTTTTGCTTAAATTTTGTGAATTTGTGAAACAGGTCACCGAAACATGGAAGAAGAGTTTTATAACGCGTTTGCGACTACTCCAGCTGCTCCAATTACTGCTGTTGAGACCATTAAAATCGAAAATGAAACAGGAACGTCTCAAAAGCCTCCAAAGCTTATGTACATCAAGGATTTTAAAGGGTGGCAAAATCGGTTTGAAAACTGGGTGCAAGCCTATAAGTTTGATGCATGGTGCTCATTGGATGTAGACTATGTTAAACCGAAAAATGAATGTGGGATTGAAAAAGCTTTTAGTGATTATTCAGCGGATGAGAAGTTAAAATACACTAGTGAGAAAATGATGATTAGTCTTCTCCAACAATCTGTAAAAGAAAATATTTTCGCGTTACTTCAACATGAAGAAACTGCTAGATCAATTTGGTTGGCGTTGATTAACAAGTTTAAAGGAAGCGCTGATATGATAAAAAACAAACGTGCATTACTAAAGAAATCATTTGATGTGTTTGTATCATTTGAAGGTGAATCAACAAAAACGACAATTGATAGATATTGTCATCTTGTTCGGGAAATGGGAAGATTGGAAATCAAGAAAGACGACGATGAATGGGTTAATAAACTTGCTGATGCACTACCTCAGAATAAATGGGGAACATATTTGTTGATTTTGAAACACATGAGAAAATCTGAGAGTATGAATTTGGCGAAGTTCATTCAGAAGATTGAAGAACATGAATTGGATATTCAGAAAACTGCTATCATGAATAATCCAAATGCTCAACAAGATGTTAGTTTATACTACAGAGGAAGCAAATTTGAGACTACTCCAAATCCAAAGATTAAGACTGCTTTCAGTGCTGATAGTTCTTCTGGAACAAGTGGTAGCACAATTACTCAGAGTGGTGGATATTCGTCATCGTATTCAAGTTTTGATCCGAATTTCACAACACCAAGTCCTCAACGATAGAATTCAACAAATCTGCAATGCAATGTTACATTGAATTTACAAAATGGTCAAAATCTTTCTCAAGAAATGGCTAAGCAACACATGGCATCACTTGTTACCATGTTAGAATCGTATGAAAGCCTAGTTGCTGGAAGAATTGGAAATCCGATGCTCACCAAAGAGGATTATCAGATTGATTCTGAGGAACTTGAGTTGATGGACATCAAGTGGTGTTTAGCCAGTGCTGTAAGAAGAGCAGAAAAATTCACACAAATCACCGGAAGAGATGATTTTCGTGAAATTGCTGCATCTCCGATAGGATTTGACAAATCAAAAGTTACTTGTTTTCGTTGCAAAGAAAAGGGGCATTTTAAACGAGAATGTAAAAATAAAGAAGCAACCGGAAGACAAGATCCGTTTGGAAAGAACGATTATTATCAAAAATCAATTTTTCGTCAAATTACTCAACAACCGTCATCATCCCGTGCTATTGAAGACGGAAAGAAGAAAGCTTTTCTTGTTAATCAAGACGATGAAAAGGTGGCAGAGGGATTTAACTGGGACAAATACATTCCGGCTGATTCAGGATTAGTTGCTCGAATTTTGGAAGAAGAGTCAATCAAATCTAGTCCGAAAAGAATACCGACTTTTAAGGAATTAGGATGTGATGCAGACACCGATGACGAAGAAGAGTATATCAATAAAGCTAGAAAAGGTCTGGATACTTATAGTTTTAATTTGTTTTTTTGCAGATAAGATCGAGATGTTGAATGAGAAAAAGGCTGCTAGATTGAAGAAAGAGTTGGAAGCAAGAATAATTGCTGAAGAAAAGGAAAAATTGGAATCTGAAAAAACAAAAACTGAAGAAAGTACAACAGAGAAGGTCAAAGATGATGAGTGTGAAGTAAAAGTAGAATTTGATGATGAACCAATGATTGAAAGGGTAGTAGAGAAAATTGTTGAAGTGGAGAAAATAGTTGAGAAAATCCTCGAAGTTGAAAAGATAGTTGAAGTTAAAAAAATTGTCGAAGTTGAAAAAATCGTTGAAATCACGAAACCTTGTCTGAGATGTTTGGAGTCTTGCAAAGATTGTGAGGAGAAAGACAAGAAGTGTTGTGAACTAGAAGAACTGAAAGAAAAACTGTTGTTTGATATAAAGTATGTAAAAGAGTCATATGATGTGCTGAATAAGACAGTTGATAGTCGGAACAAGACAAATCTAGAAATGGGAGCTGCGCAGACAATGATGAGTTCAACATTAATGACAAAGCAGAAGGTCATCAACGAGTATATTGAAGATTGTGCAAAGCTGAAGCAGGATTTGGAACTCAAAAAGATTGAAAGTGAAAGAATCAAAAGATTGTTGTTGAGTTATACAACTTGTGATTATTTGATTGATTGAGTTTATCCTACTGTTGCAGGTCTTGAAGCTTTTCAAGATAAAAATACGGAAGAGGATACTAGTAAGAAACAAAGTATCAAGTATAACAAGTGTCCGCCTCCAATCTATGAAAGTTATTCTCCCAGAAAACCAAATGAGGAACGATTGAAAAAGGCAGTCAATATAAAATTAAAGTCTGAAACCATTGATGAGTTACCAGACAACATTGATGTCACATTCACAGCGTCTGGCACTGATCATGAGTCTGAGTTATTAAAGAAAGTGGTCGATCAGGTGTTGGATATGGATGAAGAGTCAAAGTCGGAGTCTAAATCTGAAAGTTCGAGTTCATCAGACAAGAATCCGAATTCACCAGTCAAAAGGGTTTACAATAAAGAATTTATGTTATCAAAAAATAATTTGAATGATGAGTCAATCAAAGTGGCATATACTTTAAAAGATTCGGACAAGTTATTTTCTGATGAAGAATTTCCAATAAGAAGTGTCAAAACTGAAAAGATCAAACAGGTTTTCAAATTAACAGAAATTAATATTTCTGAAATAAAAGATGTAAATCTTCATGAAAAACCAAAAAAGTACACTTCAAGAGTTCAACAAAGATTGAACAAGAAAAAGGGTTACAGTTCTGGTTATGGTTTTCAAAAGAAACCAAACCATAACGGTAATTTCAAAAATAATGGATTAGGGTTCATTCCCCTAGAAAATCATAAAAATGAGAAAATTTATAAACCAAAAACTAAATTTGTTTCAGGAACTAGTTCAGAAGAAGAAGAGAAGAAACCATTCTGGAGACAGTCAAACAAAGAGTTTCTTGCTGAGAAGAAAAAGAACATGGTGAAGGAATCTGATCGTAGAGTTGAAATAAGAACCTGTTACAGATGCCAAAAGGTTGGACACATCGCTTGGAATTCTCCGAAATCCACTTATGCAAAACAGGGAGTTACTTCTAACTCAAATTTGATAAAGAAATGTGCTGATAAAACAAAACAACCAACAGAAAAATTCAAAGTGTTGAAAGATTCGATTTTCGAAGATGGTGAAAGTTCGAAACGTTTTTACAAAAGAAAAATTGATTTGAGCAAACAAAGATGGGTCATTAAATCAGAAGATAGTTCTAACAATGAATCTGACTCGTCAAAGTCAAAGGAATCATTTGTTGAGAAAAGTGATGAGAATTCCGTTCCGGAAATGAACGATGAAAATTTTCCACTGTTATCAAAAGAAAACTTGAAGTTAAAAGTTGGTAAGGTTGAGATTCAGATCAATTCTTTGCTGGTAAGAAAGAATTTGATGCTGAAAAAGTTTTCAATGGAAAAGTTAAACATATCTTTAGAAAGATGATTGACGAGAAGGTTAAGGGTGTGAAAGATTTTTATAAATAAAAAAGATGGTGGGAAAGAGTTGAATCACAATCACCCAAAGCTGGTCAGGCTTGGGTGACAACATTTTCTACTTAAAATCCTTACTTGCCGGAACTCCCAGGTTGGTAATTGGGGAGTGGGAATCGACATCTTTCTTGAGAAATTCACGAAAGTGGTTTTGACATACAAGTGGTTAATCAATGTCATTAAATTGAACTTGATTTAATTATTCATTTAAGAAATTGGAAAACAAAGTGATGATCTTAACCCGAACTTTGCAAGTGGTAAAATCAACAAAACTTATTTTCCGGAAAAACCATTTTGATTAAAACAGACTTAAGTGTTTTGAAATCATTATGGGAAAATAGTTTGTTGACAAGGGGAGTTCTGATTGTTTAAGCCAAATGAATGGCGAATTGAAGCATTTCTCATCATTTTGTCAAAATTTTTTTAAAAAAAATGTTTTTGAATTTTAGGGGGAGTAAGAATTTTCAGAAAATCCAAAAACATTAGAAAATTTGAAAAATATCAAAAACATGATAAAATTAAAAAAAATCGAGTTTTGTTATAAAAAGAGGAAATGATAGTATATCGGTGGACTATCATAACACGCTAAAGAAATGAAAAGTCAAATGTGATAAACGATCTCACTGAGGATGTGCCAGTAGGTTTTTGTACATTCAGTAGATTGTCTTCGAGATATAAATCTAAAATATCAAACTTACTTATTTCGTGGGGAACATCTCTCGGATATATAGGTAACCCTGAAATCTTGTTTGAAGGGCTTTCTATTTCTGACATACTAGGTCTTTGTGCGTGATGATATTTGGGGTATTATACCAGGACTTCTGATTTTGCGGGAGCAATAGCCTAGTCCTCGTATAATACTTTGCATTGCTTAAATCTTTAAGCTCATCCTCAGTATAAAAATGATGAAACATTGAAAAATGCTAATCATGGGATGTTGAAGAAAAGATCCCTAAACGGGACACACTGAAAGACGAGCCATCATCTCTTTGTCTGAACAGAAGTTCTAACCTGAGCTCTCATGGTCTCGCACTACCCATTTAACAGATATCATTAGTGTACACTCACCTGTAAGACTGAATATAGAAGTCTGGATACGAGAGTATATTCTGAGGTGGGACACTCGAATAAGTTCAAGTCAATTAAAACATTAATCTCGTATCTCGAAACAGTTGAACTTTGTGTGAAAATTTAAGTGGATCAGTATACTGACAATCTACGTGAATTGTTTAGAACTTAAAATGTTTAAAGCTTATCGGTGTTGATGATTTGTCTTATAAACTGATATGATCCTCTTACACAAACTCACAAAAATATTGTCTGTAAATATTTCTTTTTTGCATTTCATTAAAAACAAAATTCAAAAAGACTTTCGGAGTGTTTTAGCATAAATTTTTGAAAAAATTCAAAAAGATTTTCGACATCTGATGATGAAAAGCTGATTTTCAAAATTCCAAGTGCTAAACCTGATGAACAGGTTTGGGAGAAGTTTTTTCGAGATAAAAAGTGATGTTAAAAGGTTGAAATAATTTGTGAAATGTCATATTATAACAAATGATGTTTTGAGTTTGTTTCTGCAAGTAGTAAGCAGAGAATAAATTTGTGAAATTTATTGTGAGATAGAATCTGTGCAGGTTACAACTATGTGAGAGCCAGGTTTCAATTCTGAACTTGTGAAAATTAGACTACGATCCTAGCACATCTTATAGGGGTGTCTGTTAGAAAAAAAGAGTTTGAAGCTGTTTAGAGCCAGATTTGTATCCTGATGATCATGCCAGCTGCTAATGCCGATGAGTAAGAGAAAGGGGAGATTAGTTGATAAAGAGAAAAGTTAGAGATTGATGATGCTTACACTGTCAGATATTTTGGAGAGCAAGAGAAGTCTGATAAAGACTGAAGAATGTGAAGACTCGACACCGAAGACTTCGTCAACATCCAAGGGGGAGTCTGTTGGTGCATATGTCTGTCGACTTCGTCTTGTATCGAGTCTCGTAACTAGAGATGAAAGATCAGGGCACAAAGTACGAGGAAAATAGAAAAAGGCATGAAACAGTCATTTCGCACGAAATGAGTATCAGCCATTTCGCACGAAATGGGTTTGCCATTTCGTACGAAATGGACCGGTTCATTTCGCTTGAGCTGTTTCGTGCGAAATGCATTGCCTATAAATAGTTGCCTTGCCAATTCATTTGTAACGTTTTCTGATTCCGGTACCGAAGTGCTGCCGACGTGTCATTTGATCTGTATTAGTGTTAAATCAATAAACAAGACAATTAAAGAGTGAATCAAGCTGTTTCCAAGTCTATATCATTCAATTCCGCCTTTGATATGGATTAGAACTCTTCTGATAGACTCGTTTAGATCGATTCTCGATCCTACAGGCATTTGTTAACTTTTGCCTTAAAACCTTAAAAGCCTCTTCTTGCCTAGGTCCCTACTCAAACTTCGTTGCTTTACAGGTTAGCTTAGTCAATGGCACAGCTATCTTAGAAAAATCCTTAATGAATCGCCTATAGTATCCAGCTAATCCTAGAAAAGTTCTAACTTCCATAGCTGATTGCGGGACCTTCCATTTAGTGATTGCTTCTATTTTTGAGGGATCTACGTGAATACCTTCGTGATTCACCATGTGCCCTAAAAATTGCACTTCCTGTAGCCAAAATTCACACTTTGAGAATTTGGCGTAAAGCTTCTCTTTTCTTAACAAAGTTAAGAGTGCATGTAAATGTTCACAATGCTCATCCTGGCTTTTGGAATAAATAAGTATGTCGTCGATGAAGACAATTACAAATTTATCCAAGTACGGTTTACAGATTCTGTTCATCATGTCCATAAAAGCTGCAGGAGCATTTGTTAGTCCAAATGGCATGACTGTAAACTCATAATGACCATACATAGTTCTAAAAGCAGTTTTAGGTATGTCTTTCTCTTGTAACTTCAACTGATGGTAACCGGAGCGCAAATCTATCTTAGAAAAGTATCTAGCTCCCTGAAGTTGATCAAAAAGATCATCAATCCTAGGTAATGGGTATCGATTCTTAATTGTAACTTTATTCAATTCCCTGTAATCAATACACATTCGCATTGAAACATCTTTCTTCTTTACAAACAACACTGGTGATCCCCAAGGGGATGAACTAGGTTGTATAAATCCTTTGCTTAATAATTTATCTAACTACTTTTTCAATTCTAACATTTCGGTGGGTGCTAACCGATAAGGTGCCTTGGCTATCGGTGTAGTTCCAGGAATTAGATGAATCCTAAATTCTACTTCCCTATCGGGTGGTAATCCAGGTAGTTCTTCTGGGAATATATCCGGATATTTTGATACTACTGGAATGTCCTTAAGTTCTTTATTTTTGGTATTGCTAACTACCGAAACCATATATGTTATTCCTTGTTTTCTTGAATAACTGGCCACTTTTCATTACTGAAATGAATTTCATTGGCTTTCATGGCTTATCTCCTGTAACCATAATTATTCCTCTTGTGGGTGTATGAATTTCTATGGAATTCTTATCACAGAGGATTCGAGCATGGTTGGCTACTAACCAATCCATTCCTAACACAACATCGAATCCAGCTAACTTCATAGGTAACAGGTTTGCAGAAAATTTATGACCTGAAAGTTCTATCTTAAACTTCCTGCAAAACTTGATCTATACTAACAGAGTTACCGTCTGCTGTTTCTACTATATAAATCTGCCTAAGTTTGGTTAAAGGTAGCTTAAGAGCTTGGCATAACGAAATATTTATAAAACTTTGGTTTGCACCAGAGTCAAATAATACTTTCGCATAAATGTTGTGAACTAGGAACGTACCCGCTATCACATCCGGAATCGGATCTGCTTCCTGTGTAGTCAACTGGAAGGCTCTTGCATTCTTCTTGATAGTTCCTTCTGCAGGTTTAGCCTTGTTGTCAGCTGGTTTGACCAGTTTAGGGCAGTCTGGTCTAAAATGTCCAGCCTCTCCACAATTGAAGCAGATTGTTGATTTCTTTCTTCTGCAATCTTCTTCTTGGTGCCCCGGGATTTTGCAGAAGTTACAGTACCCCTTACATTTTCCAAAGTGCTTCCTTTTACAGGTGCTGCAAAATGGAACAGTGGAGGATTGCCTAGTTCCTCTTTTCTTGAAGTTGTTACTAGCACTACCCCCTCGGAATCCTTGGGTAATCTTCTGAGCCAATTCCTTCTTTCTATTTTCTTCTCGCGTGCGTACCAATCCGTCGATCAAGGTGTTGGCTAACTCCACCGCATCGTCAATCGTGCGGGGTCTTGCAGCTTTGACGATATCACGGATTTCGCTAATCAAACCCCAAATGTAGCGAGAAATAAGTACTGGTTCTGGCGAAGCCAGAGTTGGCACAATTCTGGCATACTCGAAGAATTTCGAAGTATACCCTCGACAGTCAACATCCACCATTCGGTGGCTCAGGAACTTGTTTGCCATTTGTTCCTTCTCATATTCGGGACAAAATTTTCTTTCCACCAATTGTCTAAATTCTTCCCAATTCATGGCATAAGCCATGTCACTTCCCTTGGCTTGTAATACCGTATTCCACCATTCTAATGCCTCTTCCTTGAAAAGGTGAGAAGCATACATAACTTTGTCTTCCTCGGTGCATTTACTTATTTTAATTACTGCTTCAGTTTTCTCTAACCAACGTAGTGCATCAGTCGCCCCTTCATTGCCTGCAAATTCGACTGGTTTACAGGCAAGAAATTCCTTATAAGTGCAACCAGGTGTTGTAGCTTTCTTTCTCTTGAGTATTGGGGCCTGAATTAAGTTGTCGTTATTGCCGCCTCCGTTAACACTATTACTGAAATTATCGTCACGCATGCGTTTACTGGGGTGAGCTTGTGAAGGCCCGACAGGACTTTTAACAGCAGCGACGATTGCCGGGATAGCATTGGCTATTCCCTGAGCAACTATATTTTCTATATCCTGCCGATTTAGAATGTGATCCTCATTATTGTGTTCCGATTGATTAACTTCATTAACTGGTTCATTAACAACGTGTTCCGTCTGATAATTAACAATATATATAAGTTATTGGCACAAATAAATACAACCAAACGCAATAAAATATTCGCACAAAATCATGCCAACACGTATAGCGAAAATTGTCGACTTTGCGTCTTTTATATTTAATATATTTTAGTATGCATCCGTACACACTAGTTATCTTACAAAGGTTTTATTTTAAGTTATTTCACATGATTATATTTTTATTATTTATTATTTTATTATTATTAAACACATAACCACACCACACACAACCACAGTTAACCGGCAATTCAGAAACGACGCTCCCTCTCGTCGTATTTTCATGAAATCAGTTCTCCCACTTCCCGGATTCGATTTCCTGCGTCCACCAGTTCCTCGCCATAACACCGGAGTTCAGCCAAGTTCTCAGTGCTCATAGGTGGGTTTGGTGTAGGCTCGGGATCAAACTGGGGGAAATAGGTGTTAGGGTTATTCAAGAGATTCTGAAATTTCCAGTCAGTGGTCCACCATTCTTCCAGCTCTCCTTGTAGAGGTCGGGGGTTGACAATGGGATCTGGGATAGCAGGCTCTAGATTAACTGGAAGTTGTGATTCAACTGGGTAACTGAAGAGGTTTTCATTGGCATGTCAGATGAGGTCGCTAAGTGCTAGTTTACGATTCAGTTCCTCCCATGATGGCATTTCCTGGGCTTGCTCGGAACTTTCCCCAATCTCTTTTCCTTTCCCCTTATCCTTCGGATCCTCAGTCTTTATAACTTTCTGTACTGCTGGTTTCTTCCTACGCATACGCCTCCAGCCTACAAGTCTTCTTCTCTTTTTCGCCTTTGGTTTCTCCTGCGGTTGGGCCTGGAACACCATTGGCTCTTCTGTATCAGCTTGGCAGCCAGATGGGTTTCCTGTGATATCCATATTGGTGGTATGGATAGTGAAATTTTGGAGTGCCTCTGATAGTTCGTATATTTTGTTAGCACACATGAAGACACACACAATTTTAAGTTAAAATTTTGGTTATTATAAATTAAGTTTCCACAAAATCAGAGAATGGTAATCAGAAAATTAAGTATTTCTAAATATTTAATTGGCTATCTCAGTGGCTCTGATACCACCTTTTTTCTGTCACGGCCCCCGTCCCGGTTTAACCCAGTCCTGGAGCCGCGGGACAGAAACCCGTGGTATTTATTATTTGATTTGACAGTGGAAGTTTAACAAGATCTTTAAAACTTGAAAATACTTCATTTATTTTATTTCACAATTTGGGACATATCCCCATAATTTACAGTAAAGGGAATTTCACGAGGAAATCCCTTATTTTACAAAACATGTTTATTTATTTTACTGAGCCACTACTTCAAGCTTGTTAGTGCTCCGTAGCACTTTTCCTTGAATTCACAGTAAGTCACCTGAAACATGTTTAAAAAGATTTTATCAGCGGGGAAATACCGGCGAGTCACTAAGGTTACATAAAACGACACCTTAGTTATAAACTACAGTATAAGAGCGATTACAGTGGCTTCTATCTTATTTTTATCTGGCGCCGTGTCACACCCTGGTGACGATGGTCATACCACTATTGGGTCCTTTCACCCAAGTAGTGATGGTTATCCCTGTTAGGTTGGTGAACCTAACCGTGAGAGATTAGTAATGTGCACAATACCCCACTTGCCAGTGATTCAAGATAACCAAGACTTAATTCCTGTAATTATAACTTTTGAAAATAATTTGAGTATTGTAAAACATTGTTGATAAAAAGAGAATGACTCACGTTGCAAGTTTAACCGGACAGAACCTTGCCTACTAATTTAGCCTTGTAACCTAGTTTAAATAACAATGCACACAAAACTAGGTAAGTAACTTAATACAACATTTACGATAAGCTCACGAAATCAAAACCCTCACGACGAATGACAAAGTATAGCCCAAGTACGGGCAGCACTTAAACATCCATCGGATCGGTTTCAATCGATCGGACATTGTATAGTAGCAGTGATCGAGTTAATACCCTGTATCCGCGGCAGCACCTTGACACTTTAAAACTCGTTTTTTAGCAGAATTTGGACGTTTGAAACTAAAATTTCGAACACAGAAGCAAGTCCCATGCACAAGAAATTTATAGCAACATTTTAGGTTTTACGCAGCCCGCGTAAACCTTAACAAGAGCTTACGCGGCCCGCGAGGGCCCCCTAGTCTACATGTAGGGCTGGCGTGTCATCGGTAGGTCCGCCACGTGGTTGACACGTGGCCTGGAACGCTTATCCGGTGAATTTCAATCTGTCGCGGCCCGCGTAGACTACCCTTATGTCTTACGCGGCCCGCGTGAAGACCAAAAATTCAATTTTCTTGATTTTTCATGAACATTAGGGTTTCAGGAGTCCGGGTTTTCACTTACAGGTTGTTTTGGGACATTTTTGAAGGTCCTTACAAAAACGTTGGTGAATAGATCTAAATTTTAAATAAAACATTTTGCTTATTAATTAGTGAGTTAAATGTCATTCTAGTCCCTGTGGTTTGAGCCATTTTAACAGTTTAGTCCAGAGGTTACATTTTTCGCCTGTGGGTCCAAAAAGGTTTCATCGTTGTCATTTTAGTCCACTGGGTTAACTTCATCCATTTTTCTGTTAACGAGAAGGGCAATTCGATCATTTTATATGGCTGAATCGCCCTTCTAGTTAACAAAATTACATATAAAATGACCAAATTGTCTTTCTCGTTAACAGAAGAAATGGATGAAGTTAACCCACTGGACTAAAATAGCAATAGTGAAACCTTTTTGGACCCACAGACGAAAAATAAAACTTTTGGACTAAACTGACAAAATGGCTCAAACCATAAGGACTAAAATAGCATTTAACTCTTAATTAATTTATTTTACTTAAAAATCCTTTTTTTAAAACATATTTAACATGTAATTTCCATGTGTTGTAAGTTGTAGAAACATCTGATTTCACCATAACCACAATAACAATCAACAAAACACCACAATCACAATTTAGATACAATAGAAACCATAAGACTCGAAGACTATAGCATGCATTAGACTAAAGCCCGGAAAAGCGAGTATAATACTGGTGGTGATACTAGGCTACAACCCATGGCCGTGGGGAACCTAGTCAGCCAGGTGGATCTAGCGAAACTTGTGACATAAAGCGAGTAAACACATAGACACACATATATGGAACAATGGATACGAGAAACTATATAAACTAGAAATAGGAAACAATAGATTCTAGAAATAGGAAACACAACACATAAGTACACATTGATATGCATGTTGAAGGTTTAACTTGAAACATTTAAAACATGACACATGATACACCTCAAAAATATTTGATGATAAAAAAAGGGGAGAGTAATAGATCTACTCACTGGTTGCGAAGAAATGTTCCACAAGAATTACTCCACGAACTGGAATATGTGGAATCTAAGATAATAACCGTATTGTAAATTACCGACATACTAAACGAAAGGATAACCTAATGATTTTAGGAAATTGGGTTCTTGAAGGGGTATGGTCTCAGATCTCGCGTCAGCATGGCCGCGAGTGACCATTACCCTTATCAAAAACCCCCATCGGCAAGAACTTATCTGTGTCCGTGCGGGCACGCGCGAACACAGCGGTCGAATCCAATTGGTTAGGTGATGAGAAGACCTACCTTGTGTATGAAAATAGGTGTACACATAGCGATGCGGCCTGGCACCGCATCCTATGGACATTTTCGTCACGACAAGGGATCTGGATAACAACAACAGTCACCACAAGTGGCGATGCGGCCTGGCACCGCATCCCGCAGTCTTCGCCAGAGTGAGAACGCGGAAACAACAGCAGTTACCATAGGCAGCGATGCGGCGCGGCACCGCATCCTGCCCACGAGGCAAGTGGTACTGATACCACAGTGCAAGTGGCACCAATGACAGTCGCCTGTCAGCCCATATGTAAGCAACAGACTGACACCGCAGTAGGACGTGTCTTTACCTCCACAACCGACAAGCCTGACACACCTGCATAAGGGCTGTAACATCTGTAAAAAAATGGGACCTAGAAACCCGACTCGTTTATTAAACCGGATCTTAAACAAATAAATGAAAATGTGAATTTTTTATCACTATTTATAGTATCAATTTATTTAATACAATGATTTTTGGGTTTTGAAGAAGTATACTACTTGTAATAAGTTAAGTAAATTGAAAAAAATTAACATCAATATTATTTGACGTTGTTATAAACGTAAATACTATTAAAAGGGATTTCATTCAACTAATTTACTATGATTAATGAAATAATAGTTTTATGGATTTAATTGTTTGAAGTTAATTGGTTTTAAAATATATAACTCATAATCAATACTTGGAACCTTCTTGAAACTCAATAATAGCTTAAACAAAATTAATTATGGGAGGTAAGAACCTATACGTTGAACTTCAAAGCATATGAAAGCAATATAAATATAAGTTACAAAATTTAATGAAATTTAAATTAACATTAAAGTTCATGATTTATTTTGTTATTAAAGTCTAAATAATTCACTATTCTTGTTTGTTGGTTTTCCTCCTATTGCATAACCCCATCATTATCATGGCCATTAATTCGAAATATGAATCGCATGCAAGACAAACCGATTGTTGTTTCATAAATTAACTATTTATCTATATTACTTCATCATTTGATAATCCATACGACTTTGAATTCCGTAGCACACCATCACCATTTCTAAACGGTTGTTGGTTGTTAGCCATCACCTATTTCGCCTCACCAATCTACCGTCAGTGCTCTTCCAATCGCGCACCGCAGCGAACAACATGTCACAACCGTCGCACGCTAGAGCGGCGCCACTGTCCATCATCTGAAACATCAATGGGAGGTGTTTGGCCCTCATCCTCGCTCTCTACTTTTCGATTGTACCAACTAAAATTGTTTTGTCATTTCAGGTAAGCTTTGAAGCCTTTTAGATCATAATAGTTAATATCTTATATAATAGCCTAAAATGATTAGTGTTTTAAAAAAATGAAAATACAAAAATGATGTAATCAAAGTAATATTTTATTTACACTATTTATTTAAGCAAGTGATATGCATTTTAGATTAATTTACCTTGTAAAATTTTTGTTAGTCAATGATCTCATAAAAATTAGTTTCATATTTATAAAACAATTTTTTCGAGAAAAAAATTGATTCCACCAATTCTAGACTATTTGATATTCTCTTTAGTATAAAAACCATTATACACTTTTATACACATCCTAGTAATTATTGACATTTTTAATAAATGTATTTGTTCTTTAAAAAAAAGGTAGAACCTAAATAGATATTTTCAAGGTTTATAAAATTATGAGATTAATTTTTAAAGATTTGACTAAAACTAATATTTTTAATATATATATGAATATAAATAGATGTGATATTTGAGTACTGGGTCATTGATCAAAATTTAGATTTAATAATTTATAAGCTCAATAATAGCTCTAAAAATATAAATTTTGGTTAGACATAAAATATATAAGTTTGACCTAACCTACCCTTGATTATTTAAATTTTAGACCATATAAATATATACATATATTTTAATCTCGTCGTAATAAAAAAAATGATTTATTCTCGACTATTAATATACCTCTATTTTCTTAGAATTATGATTTATAAATTAGGCAATACAAAAAGTTCCCAAACCGGGAACTCGAATCACAAGGCCCATTGTTATCGTTCCGTTTATTTAAAACCTTTGTGTATTTATTCTAGGGTGATTTAATCATTTGTTATATCTCGTGTACTCATGTGGTAATTCTCGTGAATTGACTCTTCGCAACCTGTGAGTAATTTCTTCCATTTCCCCTTTTTAATCTTTTACAAATTTTGGGGTGCATCATGTTACACTTTTCGATTTACTTAACATGCTATGATCAAGTGTTATTATGTGAACGCCATATGTGTATTCTATTATTCTAGATGCTATTTGATGTCAAGTTTATTGCATGCTATTGTGTCTAGTGGATCCACACGGCTGACTAGGTTCCCCACGGCCATAGGTTGTAGCCTAGTATCGCCAACAGTATTAGACTCGCTCCTCGGGGCTTGAGCCTAATGCACGCTATTATCAGGAGTCTATTTATTTTGGTTGTTTGTGTTGTTATTGATGGTGTATTCTTGTTTGGTAAATTTGGATTTATGGATATGTTCACTATGTTGATGATATGAAACCATTTATACACTAACCTTGAGGTGCATGTTAAAAACTTTTTTTTAAAGAAATAAATATAAAACTGTTTTCTATAAAACAGAGGAAATTATTCACCAATATATTTGTTGACCCAAAAATATATTTTTCTAACGTGGTGCAGGTTTTCAAAGTTGATGATCAAGTGATGTGGACACGTAGCATGGGCCTTAGTAAAATAAATTGAAATCTTGATATGTTTGTTTTAAACAATGTATGAACAATTTTGATTATTATATGTTATGTGACTATTTAAATGGATATGCTTTAAATATTGAAACAACAACTAGTTGTCATGAGCTATGGGCAATCATCATGCCCCGTACCTTTCCGCTGCGGGTCGGTGTGTGACAGATCAGTATCAGAGCCAATAACTATAGGGAATTAAGATAGGTTATTAGACCCTTAGACTTAGTCTATAGTCGATTAGGTACCTTAGGTACCTTATGTGCTTAATTGTTTGATTGTCTTAGCTAAATTTTTTTTTTAAGTGCCCATGATTTTAATTTTATAATGTCACACACATATGCATCTGAGCACATCAAATTGTTATATGCTAAGTATTATATGCCATAAATTTCAGCATGTACCTTGCTATTAAACTCTAATTGATTATTTATTTTACCATGTCACGTCGCACACACCTTAAACTATATGCGAATATTCAACATTCTAATTCTTATTCCTGTATATCTAAAGTCATGAATCAATTCATTTTCTTTAATGCATTTCAATTATTCATGAGTTTGGTTTCATTTCGTTTTTGGAGTTTCAAATTTCAATTGATATTTCACTCTCGTCAAAGTGAATTCTTGTGACGGACATGTAGTAACTGGAAGGGTTACGTACCGGTAGTCGGGACGTCCTGTCTAGGCCGGCATTCGTATAAATCCAATTAATGGACCAGTTTGCCTACCTGGGGACTATCGATCAGAGTACCGATACCTATTAGGCCAAAGCATGTCACACCAAACGTCACGTGAACTAACGACACTTTGATATCTCAAACATGTCCGTGTTAATTCATGGATGTTATCCTAAACATCGTTTTACAACACCCCAAAATTTATTTCATTTATTGATTTACGATTTTCTTCGGGTTAAGTTGTACGTCAATGGGTAGACATATGAGGACTATGCGGAAGCTCGGTAATTGCGGGTGCACACGTAATTACGAAAGTGACGCACGGAAGTCAGATAAACCCTATAATGTGCCAAACCTATGATTTTCAATATGTTATCATAAGTTTTATTATCTTATCTTATTCCACGTGGTTATTATATTGTTTCATATATAAACCACCAGAATAAATCCTTAAATATTCCACGAGATTCTAATGAACTTTCTTTAAACAAATCACCCTAATCTTATTGTAATTTGTCAAAGGGTTAGTCTTTTGATACCCTTTGATACTCCATAGTATTTTTATGAGATTTGTATTCTTGAATCATGGGATTTTCCCTAAGTTCCACGATTTCACAAATCTATGAATCCTAACCATCTGACCATCAATTCTCGTTATGGACTATACATCTTACTTAAGTTGTCCCTCACAGTGCCGCCTTATCATCATCGTCATCGTCAACCGAGGATTTCCAAGCGCTGAATGGCAGCTTTGATAGCTGAACAAATGGCCGCAATTATTCCTAATATAGTCGTTCAAGTTCAACAGGCACTCAACGCCCACGTCTCCAAGAATCAAATTGAAGAGGCTGAAGCTGAACCGTCTTCACCCGATAACAACTATCAAAGGAGTGAAACCAACCACGATTATGCCATACCAGCTATTCCGCTAAACCAGGTTGCTCTTAATTCTGTACCTGACAGAAAACCTTACCGCGGACATTTTCCACAATGCCCCATTTGTCAAATTCATCACCCAGCCAACACTTTGTGCCGCCTTTGCACTTATTGTGGACTTTATGGTCACTTAATCGACACCTGTCGGCACTATAACCATAAAAAAGAACCACCTATGGCACCATTTAATGTACAACACGTGACACATCCATTTGACCAACCAAACACTCACCTTATGATCCAACCGTATGTCCAACCCGACGCTCCACTAATGGATCAATCGACCGTACTTTATGGCACCCAACTCGTTCCTTACGGTCGAGCCAGTCAAACCGAACTAGAGGACTAGGGTAACTAGAAGGCATGCGGACGAACACTCATCTAGATCCAAGACAACCATGGTGCGGTCAGCAACACGACGAAATCTTACGCGATGAGTTATTGCGAATAAAATATTTTAAGTTAAAATTTTGTATGAACTAGATGGAAATAAAAAGGTTTGTTCCAAATTTCCGAGCACAAGTGTAATAATGTGAATTTTGGTTATATGTTTTGAACCTTAGCGAGTCGTCTAATATGAGTTGAACGTCATAACCCTAACCAATATCGTAACCTATGCCCAGAGCTTAGAAAATTCGAGTCGAGGGCACATGGTGACGATAATTTTTTTTTTCTGATCTTAAAATTTGGTTTTATAAAATAATAATAAAATGTAATATTGTAAATGTTCTACCTTAGGCCAAAAAAAATGTTTTCCCTGAAGTTTAACGAAATATTTTTCTAAATAAACTAAGTTGCTTTTGTACATGAACAATTTATAATACCAATGTGCTACACTTCGTAAAGTGTAAAAATAGTTAACAAAATGAAATGCACGTGAGTTAAGTTAACAAAGTTTTAGTTTCTTTAATTTATCGTAGGACCCTTCTACTTTTGTCCGAATCGTAATTATCACCCGACTGGTGGGAGTGTAAATCAATGCTGCTACTTCATCTCCTCCGCCATTCGACTTCACGTTTAGTTTTCCCTCATTAACGACTTTACCTGCTACTCTCACTTTGTATCCTTGGCGTTCGCACTGATGCCAATCGATATAAATATCAACTCTTAATCGGTACCGTTGATAGCTTGTGCCGTTGTCACGCTTTCAACGTTACTATTTGTCGTCGTTTTCATCCTTTACTCAGACGTTTTTATATATCACTATGTTATGCATTTATGATTTGTTTTATTGCTAGTTCATGTTGTTGCAGTTTCACATCATCACTCATCATGGCTTACCTTTTCCAATAATTTGTGTGATATGGGTATCATCTCATTATTCATAGATTGACCCTTTTCCCAATAACTATGGATGTAGGTACTGCCACCATTTAGTCGCACCCTTTTTGGGTTCGAGACTCATACTATGGTTGTTTGTGGTTTGGTTGTGGTTATTTAATTAGTGAGTTGAGTTGAGTCGTCGCATAGAACCAATCAAAACCGCTAACGAAGCCAATGAAATTTGATAAGGACATGGTGGATACGCCGCTGGTACTTCCTATATATAAGTGTTCTTATCAAACCATCAAAAGCCTCGTTAGATTGGTCGAGAGAGGTTCTATGTAATTTGTGTTTGGGTCGTCAGTCATGATCCGAATAACGAAGCCAATGAAACTTGATAAGGACATGGTGGATACGCCGCTGGTACTTCCTATATATAAGTGTTCTTATCGAGGTATCAAAAGCCTCGTTAGACTGGTCATGAGAAGTTGGTTTGAGTCGTCAATCATGATTTGAATAACGATGTGGATGAAAATTTGATAGGGCTATAGTGGATACGCTGCTGATACTTTCTATATATAAGTGTGTCTGTCAAATTTTTCAAAAGCAGCGTTAGACTAATCATGAGTGTTTTAGTTAGTTTGTTTTGGTTTTGTGATTGGGGAATTCAAATTCTATGATTTCGCTAATCTAACGCAAATTGTCGCACTTTATGAGAAATACATCAAGATCCTAGGTCGTGACACAGATTGTAGTTTTGGCATCATGAGTATCCTTTGCGACTCGGTTACAAACTCTCTAGTGTCACAAGCCATCTTTCGAACGTGTTTTTCTCTTTAACTACAATACATCCTTGATACGCCAAATTTGGGCTTCGTGATTGTAATGATCATAGAGCCTATAACCGGCTATCTTGTACATAACAATTAACACCCTTCATTTTCTACATCCTTGGCATTTGAAAGCGATTCCTATAATTGGGTATGTAACCATTGTCAGGAACGCTACCGCCTCAGTAATTCTATACCTCTTGATATGTCCTAGTTCGAGCGCATTCTCAGCAACGTTAAGGCTTGTGTTTAACACTTGTTACCTGACACTCCTAAGGCACAATCCGATCTTAAGATTCGAGTTCCTAACGCTATTACCAAATCAAATCGTTATCGTTTAAGTTTATGGAAGACCCTACACTTCAACCTATACGAGCAGTCCTCTTTTAATTTCGGGACGAAATTCCCAAAAGTTGGGGAGACTGTAACATCCGTAAAAAAATGGGACCTAGAAACCCGACTCGTTTATTAAACCGGATCTTAAACAAATAAATGAAAATGTGAATTTTTTTTATTACTATTTATAATATCAATTTATTTAATACAATGATTTTTGGGTTTTGAAGAAGTATACTACTTGTAATAAGTTAAGTAAATTGAAAAAAAATAACATCAATATTATTTGACGTTGTTATAAACGTAAATACTATTAAAAGGGATTTCATTCAACTAATTTACTATGATTAATGAAATAATAGTTTTATGGATTTAATTGTTTGAAGTTAATTGGTTTTAACATATATAACTCATAATCAATACTTGGAACCTCCTTGAAACTCAATAATAGCTTAAACAAAATTAATTATGGGAGGTAAGAACCTGTACGTTGAACTTCAAAGCATATGAAAGCAATATAAATATAAGTTACAAAATTTAAATTAACATTAAAGTTCATGATTTATTTTGTTATTAAAGTCTAAATAATTCACTATTCTTGTTTGTTGGTTTTCCTCCTATTGCATAACCCCCACCATTATCATGGCCATCAATTTGGAATATGAATCGCATGCAAGACAAACCGATTGTTGTTTGATAAATTAACTATTTATCTATATTGCTTCATCATTTGATAATCCATACGACTTTGAATTCCGTAGCACACCATCACCATTTCTAAACGGTTGTTGGTTGTTGACCATCGCCTATTTCGCCTCACCAATCTACCGTCAGTGCTCTTCCAATCGTGCACCGCAGCGAACAACATGTCACAAAGAGCGACGCCACTGTCCATCATCTGAAACATCAATGGGAGTTGTTTGGCCCTCATCCTCGCTCTCTGCTTTTCGATTGTACCAACTAAAATTGTTTCGTCATTTTAGGTAAGCTTCGAAGCCTTTTAGATCATAATAGTTAATATCTTATATAATAGCCTGAAAGGATTAGTGTTTTAAAAAAAATGAAAATACAAAAATGATCTAATCAAAGTAATATTTTATTTACACTATTTATTTAAGCAAGTGATATGCATTTTAGATTAATTTACCTTGTAAAATTTTTGTTAGTCAATGATCTCATAAAAGTTAGTTTCATATTTATAAAACAAATTATTCGAGAAAAAAAATTGATTCCACGAATTCTAGACTATTTGATATTCTCTTTAGTATAAAAACCATTATACACTTTTATACACATCCTAGTAATTGTTGACATTTTTAATAAATGTATATGTTCTTAAAAAAAAGGTAGAACCTAAATAGATATTTTCAAGGTTTATAAAATTATGAGATTAATTTTTAAGGATTTGACTAAAACTAATATTTTTAATATATATATGAATATAAATAGATGTGATATTTGAGTACTGGGTCATTGATCAAAATTTAGATTTAATAATTTATAAGCTCAATAATAGCTCTAAAAATATAAATTTTGGTTAGACATAAAATATACAAGTTTGACCTAACCTACCCTTGATTATTTAAATTTTAGACCATATAAATATATACATATATTTTAATCTCGTCGTAATAAAAAAAATGATTTATTCTCGACTATTAATATACCTCTATTTTCTTAGAATTATGATTTATAAATTAGGCAATAAAAAAAGTCCCCAAACCGGGAACTTGAATCACAAGGCCCATTGTTATCGTTCCGTTTATTTAAAACCTTTGTGTATTTATTCTAGGGTGATTTAATCATTTGTTATATCTCGTGTACTCATGCGGTAATTCTCGTGGATTAACTCTTCGCAACCTGTGAGTAATTTCTTCCATTTCCCCTTTTTAATCTTTTACAAATTTTGGGGTGCATCATGTTACACTTTTCGATTTACTTAACATTCTATGATGAAGTGTTATTATGTGAACGTCTTATGTGTATTCTATTATTCTAGATGCTATTTGATGTCAAGTCTATTGCATGCTATTGTGTCTAGTGGATCCACACGGCTGACTAGGTTCCCCACGGCCATGGGTTGTAGCCTAGTATTGCCAACAGTATTAGACTCGCTCCTCTGGGCTTGAGCCTAATGCACGCTATTATCAGGAGTCTATTTATTTTGGTTGTTTGTGTTGTTATTGATGGTGTATTCTTGTTTGGTAAATTTGGATTTATGGATATGTTGACTATGTTGATGATATGAGACCATTTATACACTAACCTTGAGGTGCATGTTAAAAACATTTTTTTAAAAGAAATAAATATAAAACTGTTTTCTATAAAACGGAGGAAATTATTCACCAACATATTTGTTGACCCAAAAATATATTTTTCTAACGTGGTGTAGGTTTTCAAAGTTGATGATCAAGTGATGTGGACACGTAGCATGGGCCTTAGGAAAATAAATTGAAATCTTGATATGTTTGTTTTAAACAATGTATGAACAATTTTGATTATTATAGGTTATGTGACTATTTAAATGGATATGCTTTAAATATTGAAACAACAACTAGTTGTCATGAGCTATGGGCAATCATCATGCCCCGTACCTTTCCGCTGCGGGTCGGGGTGTGACAAGGGCGGCACGTCGTCAGTCTAGCCACTTAATTACCCTCCTTCACTCCTCGGCTATAAATACCCATCCCAAACTAGGTTTGAGGCATCTCTTCTCAACTCTCTCACAACTACTACCATCACACACTTTGCTTCTCAAGCAAATTGCTGATTCTCATGCCGGAGAGTGATAACAAGGAGTACCCCCACCCCTTCCTCCTTGTTACGAGTCACGGTGTGTTTTCCTTATGCAGGAGACAGACCAGCGGACGATCCAGCCACCGATCCTCGGAATGAAGGGATTAACCCTACTTGACGAGACCAGTGAATTAACCTCTCTTGGTTAACCACTGTTTCATCAGTTCTCCTATTTGGGGACTTAGAATTATATCAAATTTATTTATTCAACCAAAATAACCAAATTAATAATTATATGATTCTAGAATTTATTAAAATGGCGAAATCATAAAATTATCATTTTTAATGGTTTTCAAATATTTGATAAAACCAATAATTAATTAAGTTCATCAAACTCATCTAATTATCATATGTAATAGATTTAATAATTATTACATATTTTAATTTAAAAGTAATATATATATATATATATATATAGAGTAGGGTTCGCACGGAAAGTGTGTTTTTCCTAGAAAGTCTAGGAAGCGATCTTGTCCATTGGATTGGTGTGTTTAATGGTTGAGATCAAATCAATGGCAAGATTGTAATATTCAACTAAATTTAATAGAATGTTTTAAATGATGAGGGGCAAAATCGTCTTAACAGTGTTTTAAAACAATCAAGTATAACCGTCAACACATCACATCTCCTTAATCCACGCGAAGTTCCCTCTCTCTCATTTTCTCTCTCTAAACCATCGAGGAAATCAGAAAAAATTCATACCAAAAATACCGAGAATCATGGATGAAGATAAGAGATTTTCAACCTTTTATATACGTAAGATCAATTGGACATTGGTTGCTGTGTTTTAGAAGGCGATTAGGGTTCGATAGTTGTCTACATTGAGGTGTTTTATGTTTGCAGGTAAGAAATTCAAAAAAAAGACGATTTAAACAAGATGGATTCCAGCAAAATCAAAGTCGGTGAAAGTGAAAACCCAGTATCCGGGAGCAAAGTTGTAGTAGCAGAATGGAAAGGACAATTCGAAAGTGATCCTGCACGCTTGACGCCTGTTCAATTCAAAACATACATGAAGGGGCAACAAGCTAGCGGACGGATCTTTGTGTTGAACTTTTTGTTGTTCTACAACACACTTCTGGGAGAGACAACTACGAATTCATCAATTAATATGAAGTTTTTACCAGCCTTGCGTCGAGGGAAGGATATCAAAAGTTTTAACTGGTGTGAGTACATGATCAGATATCTGGATCGAACGGTGGAAGCATGGACACCAAAGGAGCCCTTCCTTGGACCAATGCCATTGCTAGTGGTATGTTCTAAATACATATGTAATTTCCTAAGTCAAAACAAAAATTAATGTGCTTTAAAACACATCTGTTTTTGGTAAAACACATTAATGTTGTATTCGAAAAAATGGTAACACACCAACAATACTCACAAACATATTTTGAAGACCATTATTTATATAAAAACCATCAACACACATTCTAAGAAAAGTTAAACAGTATTATAGGTGATATAACACAACCTGAAGTATACCAAAACTTTAAAACACATCTGACGTCAGTTTCGTTATTTGGTTTTTTACAGGCTGCGTTGATACGTGACCAGAAGATATACAAAGAAGGTGAACAAAGAGCAACGCATCTCATCGAAGATATCAATGATGACGATATCGAGGCAGCAAGCATAAAGTTGGACTCGGTCAGATTAGATCAAATCTTAGTGGAAGAGTATGAGTTGCAACCGGAACAAAGGTATCCATTTGCAAAAAAGAGTGATGATGACATCGAAGCAGAAGTAGTGAAAACAAAGCAAAAAGATGAACCCAAGGCTGAAAAACACATTACCAAATGTGTTCCGGAAAAAAGGAAAAAATCTGTTGTGAAGCCGGCCGGTAAAACACATGGTAAACCTCCGGTCTCACCGGTACCGAAAAAAAAAACAGACTGAAAAGCAACTGCCGAAAGCCAGAGAAGCTGGGAAGAAGAAAATTTGTAATGAAAGTGGCCCGGAAAATGCGCGTGTTGTAGATGAAATCCCGGTTAATGCGGGTTTCCATACCGATTTCGCAGATTGCATGAATGAAGAAGCTGGCCAGGAACGAGTGCCTTTTATAGATACATCTGATATAGAAAGATACTACCGAGAAACCGGCGAGTGGGGACAAACACAACAAAGTCAGCCGGGAATTAGCTCATCTATGGCATCTCAATATGGATCGACACCAGCGACACAAAGCGACGAGGTAATCTTTTAATTTTCCAAGTATTTATACTTAACATCTTAAAACACAATCATAATACCTAAAAACCATATTTGGTATTATTAAACACACTGCTAAATGTTAAAACAGAATAATGATGGAAAAAATATAAAAACCAAATAATGATTTATAAATATCATTTTTCAATATGGTAAAACACTTTAGGAATGGTAAAACACATTACAGGTTTAACATCCTGATCATTTAAAACACACATTCTGTTTGCTAAAAAACACATTCAGAATACCAAAAAACACATTCAGAATACCTGTAATGTAAAACACATTCAGAATACCTGTGTGTTTTAAATGATCAGGCTGTTATACCTGTAATGTGTTTTAAATGATCAGGCTGGAATTATTAAAACACACTATTTACTGGTAAAACAGAATACTGATGAGCATAATAAAAAAACAAACTAATGATTGGTAAATATCATTTTCCAAAATGGTAAAACACTTTAATAATGGTAAAAACCATTATAATACCTAAAAACCATATTTGGTATTAGTAAAACACACTGCTAAATGTTAAAACAGAATAATAATGGAAAAAATATAAAAACCAAATAATGATTTATAAATATCATTTTTCAATATGGTAAAAAACTTTAAGAATGGTAAAACACATTACAGGTTTAACAGCCTGATCATTTAAAACACACATTCTGTTTGCTAAAAAACACATTCAGAATACCAAAAAACTGAATCTGGAATTATTAAAACACACTATTTATTGGTAAAACAGAATACTGATGAGCATAATAAAAAAACAAACTAATGATTGGTAAATATCATTTTCCAAAATGGTAAAACACTTTAATAATGGTAAAAACATATTGCAGGATTAGGAACTAGCACAAATGCTGATTTAATACACCTTCTGATTGCTAAAACACACTGCTGGTAGGTAAAACACAAATAACAAAAAAAATTAAAAAAGAACCACAAATATTGATAGGAAAAAACACATTATAACTCTGGTAAAAACACGTTGCATAATTGGAGAAATAAGAATATGATAAAGTGTGTATGATGTAATTCAGGTACATGCGGGAATGTTGGAGGTGTTCTTGAATCAATTCGACGAATGTGTAAAAAGGATAACCGACACTTTTACAGAAGGTTTCCAATTGTACCCCCAAAGTGAAAAAATCAAAGAAGTACACAAATTGTGGACAGATAAGTTGAAAAAGGTCGGATCACCGTGTACGACAACCAAACAGCCACAGACTCCTGATGATAAAACACCGGAAAAAGAGGCAAATAAGGAGAATTTGGATATGTCACAGTTGTCGCAGTGGACACCTTCATTGGCAGAAGAGGTATGCAAGACGGTTGACAAGACAACCACACAGACGACTCAGCTTGCAGTAATTGAGCCGCCCGCACAGAAGACTCAGGTTGAAGAAATGGAGAAGACCGCACTCGCCGTCACACCAATCTCCCAGAAAACACAGGAGGAGTACGAATATGCGATTAGACGTGGGCAGCTTATACACGATCTGGATCTTGGAAAGCCGAAAATAAGACCGGAAAGACAAACAGAGTTGACCGATGCTCTAAGGTCTCCTTACGTGAAGCGGGCAGTGTCGATTAAGGCAAAGCTTGAAAACGCTGAGCTCTCCGTCAGCTCATACATGTTCTCAGCCTGGGGATCAATGTGGTATGTTATCAACATGCACTTTAATTTAAGAATGTTTCTACAAATAATATTTTCACACAATAGTTTGAAACAGATTCTGATGAATAAATTGTAACACATTTAATAAAACACATTTGTATACATTAGGGATGTTGTCTTTAGAACTAAGAAAGGAGTGCCGGTGATGAGATCTCCGCTCGAATCATTATTGCCGGGAATCGAGGTGCACATATTGGTAATAAGCGCGTGGGCGGATTTGTTGAATTACGAAGAAAAATTCAAGCAAAAGGGGAGCATCGCACGCCTGTTCTGTTCAGTAAATATGTTGGTAAGGCTGATCATATTGGAATTGCAATTTAAGTTGTCAACATTAGTAATATTGTTTAACACGATTAATTTGAAATGCAGAATGAAGACGACTACATTAAAAATGCAAAATCAAGAGCAAAAACGTTCGGAGACAACATGGAACCGGTTTTAGTTTCAGCTGATGTCAAAAAGATACCTGAACATGCCCTCATCTTTGTACCAGTCTTACACGAAGCTCATTTCTATTGTGTATGCTTTAATTTAAGGGACATGAAGGTAGAAGTTTTGGACAACAGCGCTAAGGAAGTCTCAATGCAAGCGAAATACAAAAAAAGGCCGGAAAAATTGGTACGCCCGTCTATATATAAAATACAAAAGTCCTGTGTTATATAAATGCATGCCATTCGATTACAAAAAATTAAAAACTGCAAAAAAAAATGTTTACAAAAGGTGTTCGGATAGATGAATAAGGTTTGATGTTAAAACACATGTGATAATAAAATGACTCTAAATGATGATATTATAAGTTTAATGTGTTAAAACACATTAAACTGTTACTTAAACTGTTACTTAATGTGTTAAAACCCACTTCATGAGAATTAAAAGTTTAATGTGCTAAAACACAGTTGATAAAATGAATGATACGTTATCAGCACTAGTGAATGTTTAAAACACAGTGTAAAACATAATAACATATAATATTAAATTAAAACACACTGTTACTTAATTCTACGTTGTATTGTGCCTCTACATGTGTATTACTTTATTACTTTACTACAGTATTGTGCCTATACATAATAACGGTATTAAGAGCTTAAAACACACTAAGTCAGAAATTTAAATTTATCTCTTTGTTAATTACGTTGATCATTTTAAGGCATTCAGTTTAAAACACAAGCGCTGATTTAAAGTGTTTATCGTGCAGCGTGATGCTTTATCGGTGTACTTGGAAAAAAATGGGCATCCGGCGGGCGGGGTGATCGATAAAGTTGAGCCGGTACGATTGGAAATGCCATGGCGTACAAAAAATAATGTAATCGATTGTGGCGTCTTCCTGATGCGCCATATGGAAACATACAAGGGCGTATCTGGAAAAGGTTGGGAATGCGGATTCTCAAATGAGTGCACTGATGCGGGTGAGATTTCATACAAGCAGAGCAAAGAGATTGATGATCTGCGGCGTAAGTACATTACGAAGATGCTCCTAAGTGAAGGAAACGAGTACAGAGGTTTTGTTAAAGCTGAGGTTGCTAAATATAACAAGTTGTCGGCGGATGAAAAAAAGAGGCTAGAAGCAAAAGCCTATGACACAATCCTTGCAAGATTGGATAACTAGCTTAAAATGACATGTTCTCGAAAAAAAAACTTTGTTAGCGGTAGTTTGTTGACGTATTGTGCACTGATTTTCTTAAAACCCAGTTTAACCGTTTTGTTCAGTTATCTCAGTGACTTTAACAAGTACGAATATGTTAACTTTGAACCTCTTCAACCTTGTGAATTTATGGCTATATTATTACTTTGTTTCAATCTACAAAGGACATAGAGTTCTATGACCTATTAAAACACAGTCTAGATACTTAAAACACAGTGCCAATAATGTGATCTGGGAACCAACCTATCTATGTCATCAAGCATCTATACCTTAAAACAAACTTAAAACACATTAATATCAATACAGAAACTAAAGAGTTTACAAAAACCTTCAAGTATTAAAAAGATTGACTTCAACTTCGAATATTAAAACAATAAAAGAAACTAAATAGTTTACAAAAACCTTCAAGTATAAAAAAGAATGACTTCAGGTTCGAATATCTGTGAAAACACATTACGTATAACAGGCGGATGGATTCTAAGGAACATAATCCAAATTAAAAATGTTAAAACACATTAACATTTAAAAGGCTTGTGTTTTGTCTGGAACAAAGTTAATACTTAAAACACAGTTGAAAGACTGCACTTTATAGTTAAAACCACATGTAAAACACTTTGTTGCACAGTAACCAGTATACCCAAAACCACGAACAAATCAGAAATCGTATAAAACACATATGGCTAGTAAAACACATTAACATTTATGGATTAAAACACGTTTAAAACACATTTTTAACGAAGTAAACAATATGCCAAAGCCACTAACAAATCAAGAATCTCGTAAAACACAGATGGCTACTAAATAAAGAGCTTAAAACTAAAACACAAAAGCAACGATTTTCATAAAATGTCGAATACAAATCAGTCTTAAATTCACCAAAACCAAATCCCAAAACAAACATACGATAAAAAAATAAAACTGAAAAACGGATAGTTCAGCAAAATACTTAGAATATTGATAAAAAAAGATCCTACTATGCCATCTCCTCATCGTCCATATCTGCATCGTTTCCAGATGTGTAAAACACATCATCATCATCGTTCAATCCAGTACCATCACCTTGAACAACCATAGCTGCATCTCCTTCAGGAATTGTGTCTTCATTACCTCCAGCATTCCGGGAAGAACCTGCCTCAGCCCCAGCCACGGTGTATTTCCAGCACGTTACTCTGTTATGACCGTATTTTTTACATAATGAACATTGACGACGTTTACTTCCAGACTGACTTATGGCTCGCTCCTTTTGAGATTTAAGGCGTTTATGAGAACCACAGCCCTTGAACCTGGTACCAACTGGAACACGGATAGTGGCCGTGCTCTCTGGAGCAACTCCTAGCAGTTCAGCAAATCGATTACGTCGTGTCTTGGGAGGTGCATTTATTTGAGCTTCATCCGCGACTGACATAAACTGCTTGATATGGTCTCGAAAATCAGACAACTTATCAAATTTTGAAATCAACTTGTTCACGACATACTCCGTTGCGTGACTAATCTCCCGAACACACCGGTTAACCTCGTCACTACGATCTGGATCTCCACCATCCGTAAGAATGGACCCGGGGGAACTATTTGGAACAGCTTCACGCGTCCAACGCCTCAATATATATTGTTTAGGAAACTCCCTTATATCAAGAATCCGTAACACGCAAAAAATGTGACTACACAACAGCCCAAACTGCTCAAACCTGTTGCAGATACACTTAACAGTAACATCCTCCTCGCGTATCATAACCTGTAACATTTAATATCAATAAAACACAGTTCATAAACAAATAAATAATAAACAAAAAATAATAACACATAAAGAAAAATAAACAATCACCTCGAAGAACGAAGAACATGGCTGATCGAGATCCTTTATAAAAAACTTAATGAAATCACCGACGTGATCTAATCTGACACTCGTACAACGATGAATAGCATGTTGAATCTCGAGTTGAACATCCAAAAATAAAGTTCTAGTATATATTTGAGCTGCTTGCTTCTCGAGAACAAAATCACTCCACTCTCCAGGGTTGGTGTATCGAGTGTCATGATCGTTTTTTCGGTGCTCATGCCTTTGCGCTTCAATAGCTGTGTCAAAGTGGCTAAGAAATTCAACTAACGTGCACTTTGGATTGCTAATTTTTCCAAAAAAGTGATTCTCGCTTTCGGACCTAGATGATGTCCGCATAAGACCAGACATTTCTTCTTCACGATAGTAAGCTGGAATCCATGATTCACGTAGCCCATATATATACGTCAGCCATTCATGGTCGGTTAAACCGAAATCATGAATAATAGCGGCCCATTCAGCCTCAAAAGCTTCGGGCAATAGAGAATCAGTCCAAACAACTGCAGACAATCTTTTCCTGAAATCTGTATTTGAACATAGGGCAGCCCCGACCTAAAATGGCACATTGTATCGTGAATGACAAAAAAAAAAGAAAAATTTTTAAAACACAGAACAAATCACACAAAAATAAAAAAAATAAAACCCTGCCATATAAAACCCAGACCTTTGTAGTGAGTTTATCCATGATATGCCACATACATAACCGATGCCTCGACTCATGCCAAACATCAGCTATAGCCCTTTTCATCGCAGGGTCTTGGTCAGTAACGATTACAGGAGGCGCGTACCCGTATGCGTTCTTGATCGCCCTAAGTAACCAGCTATACGTCTCTGCCGTTTCCGAACCGAGAATTGCAGCACCAAGTGTCACGTTCCTATTATGATTATCAATCCCAGTGAAAGGGACAAACATCATGTTATACCTTTAAAAAAACACACAATCAGCGATGAAAAAAAATCATGATGTATTTATAACACAGTAAGATTTAAAACACAATGAATATGTAAAAAAATAAACTCATCGTTACTTGTTACGCTTGTATGTAGCATCAAATGATATAACGTCCCCAAACATATAATAATTTCTCTTCATATCCTCGTCGGCCCAAAAAATGCACTTCAACACACCTTCGTCTGTGGTTTCATATTCACAAGAGAAGTTCGGTAAAAACTCCTTTTTCCTCATCAGACGCTTGACAAACATTTCCGCATCAAACTCTCCGATAAAAAGATTTAACTCTTTCTTGAAATTCTTAAAATCGACTTTGGTAGCACCGACTTTGTCGAACCCACCATACACTTCCTTCATAATGTTAAATGCACGAACAGGCCCGATGTTGAGATGTGACATCTTGTTTATCATCTCTTCGTGTGCACGATTAATACCCCTGTTTTCCTTGAGAAGATGTAAATCTTCTTCATGCACAAAATCGTGGTTGTGCGCCTCTATAAAATGATAAAGCAAATACTTCTTAGCATCGGTAAGTTTTATTCTGATCGCAGCCTGGCATCCGGTCCTTTTGGATGGTACCCTACGTACCCACCTATCGGACGGCTGTTCAACTAAAGTATCAACTGGTCGAAAGTCTTTTTGACCCTCCTTTGAACAGAAAAAGTACTTGTTTATAACAATACCACGGTTCTCGTGCTGTATGCCCTTCCTTACAGTCCAACCTCCCGCTTCTGCGTAAGTTTTATAAAAGTTATATACGTCATCACCTGTGTCGAATAACATTCCCTCTGCTGGCGTCAACGAAGAGGGTGAATCCGGAATATATCTCTTCGTTCCAGTGTTTGGAGAAACTTGTTCAACACCACGTAATTGGTAATTAGGTGCATCTACAACACATGACAAAAAAAGGGTATAAAACACATTACTAACCAAACATAATGCAATTTAAAAAACAGCGAATCAATGATAAAAGGTGAACCTATAAAAAAACATTCACATCAAACTCAACAACTGTTGAAAACACATCACATATAACAAACTGATGTTTACACATAAAGAGTTTAAATAAACATGAACAAAAAACTGCAACTATGGAATTTAGAACACACCATTCAACTATGTAAAAAAGGGGTGACCTTCGGACTACAAACCATCATCCAACTCATTTGAAACAATGAACAAAAACACCCTGAACATGTATGACTGTTAAAACACAACACCAATAACATGATGATGGTTTGCCACAACCTCAGCAACTGTTGAAACACCTAATTGGTAAAACACATTACAGTTAAAAAACATCGTTTAATAAGAAACTACAAAAAAGAACTCATAACTAGTAAAACACATTACTTTTAAAACACAACATCCAATAAGAACACGTAACTAGTAGAACACAGTACATTTAGAACACATCATTCAATAAGAAACTACATTAGAACACATAACTAGTAAAACACAGTACATTTAGAACACATTCATTCAATGAGAAACTAAATTAGAACACATAACTAGTAAAACACATTACTTTAAAAAACACAACATCCAATTTGTAACATTAAAAAAAAAATTGTCTTCAGACTCAATAACTGTTAAAACACAACACTATTTAAAAGACAACATTCAGATGATTTATATAAAACGTTGACTACAACCTCAATATCTGTTACAACAGGAAACTTGTTAAACACAATACGGTTAAAACACATGCAATAAGAATCTGTATGACTGTTAAAACACATCACCAATAACAAAGCTTGATGGTTTTGCTCGTAAAAAACAACTGTGGATTTTAACAAGGTGACCTCTGCTGTTAAAACACAGCATCAAGATTAGGAAAAACCATGTGTAATCTTATGTACTTACTAAAGCTCAATAACTCTGTTGTTAAAACACAGCATGAAGAACAATCTGAATATTTTGACTAAAGGTTATAGTAAAACAAGACAAACTGCTAAAAAAGTAACTGCAATTACCATCTCCACCATCAGCGAGGGTGTTCGAAGCCATGATCTTTCAGACTTAAAAAATATAGAATAAGAACTTTGCTAGTGAAAAATATAATGATCGGATTATAATATATAGATGTGTGTTTCGTGTTCGTGGAATTTGGAATAGATTTGGATTGAAAAGAAACTACAATCCCGAATTTGATGCATAGAAATCAGTTACAAAAACGAAACATGCAAAAATATATAAATTGAGATAATTACCAAAAATAAAAAAAAATATATGCAATTACATGTTTGCCCTTCTAGTTAAAATACATCCCTGCCACATGTCACTATACTATTGCTTCCTAGACTTTCTAGGAAAATATGACTTTCCACACAACTCCTATGTCACACCCTGCTAATTGCGGAAGCGTGTTGCGTGTGACGTAAGAAAGGTAATCATTGCATCCAATCATGTATCACCGGCTCAAGACTTGTTTCCTGAAATACATGTAGTTTTAAAAAGTCAACAAAAGTTGAGCGAGTTCATGAAGTTTTTGTTATCATATGTAATCATAGTATTCATGAAAATGAAATCTTGTAATCATAGTATTCATGAAATTGAGATCTTGTAATCGTAGTATTCATGAAAATGAAATCTTGTAATCGTAGTATTCATGAAAATGAAATCCTGTAATCGTAGTATTCATGAAAATGAAATCTTGGTATCGTAGTATTCATGAAAATGAAATCTTGTAATCATAGTATTCATGAAAATGAAATCTTGTAATCATGGTATGTTCTGATTCATTCATGGAGTCTGTTAAGGATCTATCAGTGGGTAGCGAGCCCCTGACGTAATGTACCATAAGTAAATAACCAAACCGAGAACACTTTGTTATCATTTGGGATCACAAAAGCACTCCACGGTTAACAACTAGGAGTGGGGCGTGCCTCAAGCCCAATAGATCTACACCTTTTGCACCTTGGTCACTATGTGATTAATGGTTACTAATGTTATCATCCTACTTATGCACATTGATCATGTTATCTTCTACTCCATAACTAACATACCAATAGTTTAGCATGTATTTCCCCTCGATGTTTTTGAAAACAAAACATTGAAATCAGTGAAAGGAGGGACATGAACTCACAAGTTTGCGTTCCGTGTATTATGATATCGAAGTGAGCGTCCGTACGTGTCAATAACCTACATGTGTGCTAATCTCGTTAGACACTAGGTCTTTCAGACCTCGTACAAGTTGTTCATCTTGAATTATTTGTTATGTTCTCGTTTGTCATCTTTGGACAAACTTTGTATTTTAGAGCGTTGATAGTTTACTCGCTCGATTGTTGTGTATATACATATATTCTATACGTATTGAATTCATAAGCGTATTCATGTATTTTATATGTGAACGGGCTTCGTTCTTCACATGTCCTCGTGCAGTGCACGCATGTCATTGAGCCTTTGCTCATGTCATTGGGCCGAGCCCATGTCATTGGGCCGAGCCCATGTCATCTATGTTATCGTATTTAAACCATGTTTTAATGTTATTGGGCCGAGCCCATGTCATTGGGCCGAGCCCATGTTATCTATGTTATTGGGCCTAACCCATGTTTTATTGTTATTGGGCCTAACCCATGTTTTATTGTTATTGGGCCGAGCCCATGTTATATTGTTATTGTGCCCTAGCCCAAGTATTAAGGAATTTGGGCCTAGCCCATTACTAGCTTTGATAGGCCCAATTCTAACTTTAGGAGTCCATTAACATAATCTTGCAATTTTTACCAAAATGTTACCAAGGAGTAAACTTTAAATAAGTTGATTTTTCCTATGAAAAATACTTGGTAATTTTTATAGTTTTCTACTTTCCGGATTCTTGTTATCGATCATTTAGATTTGTGCTTGTTTTAACGTCAAAAATATGATATTTTAGACTCGACTTTGTAGTAACTTGTTCACGATTTCGATACGCCCAATCTATTGCCTTCAAGTGTTATGTATTTCCATTTTGGCCATTTTATTTAATTATCCGATTTACTAGCATTTCTTGGACCATGTAGGAACATGTATGTGTATTTATTTTGATCACCCTATAGGTATCTAGTACATACACATATAGCACATATTACATGCACTTGACAAGTTTCCAAAAATATATAATTTTTACCAAAAATTATATATACATATATGGTTACATTTTTAACCATTTATTTTTGTAAAAGAATAAGTTTAAGTACATAAGACTTATTGAATATTTAAGACTTAAATATTCTCATTAGGGTTTCCAAAATGACGTTTATGACCACTAATCGCGTTTAACATTGTTAATCACCTTTTAATCCCTCTTTAATCGTGATTAGATTTTTAGAAAAATTCGCCATAGTTTCCCCTAAACTACGACGTTTCCCACGTTTTCAAAACGCGTTTAAATCACCAAATCAATTTCCAAATCACCATTAATTCATCAAGTTTCTCCAAAAATCATTTTACAAGCAAAAATCACATACTTTCACCTTCAAATTCTCATGAGCATATTATTTGTATATATTTTTCCAAGACTTTAATAGTAACAATTTTTCAAGTTCATCTTTTATGTAAACTTGATTCTATTAGTTTTTTCCACTCTTAAAAATTCCCATATTTTTGTAAAAATTCTCTAGACCTTTTTATACTACACTTTCTAAAATAAAATACCATAAACTTGCTTTATGTTAAAAATCGAGTTCATTAGTGTTTTTAAAAGCCTTGTCACATGATTATTCTTGGTTTAATCTTTCAAGAATCACTTAATCAAGTTTACATACAAATGCTCGTAATCTTTGAAGTTGATGATCTTGTGTGATTTAAACATTCATATGTTTAAATCAAATTTTTAAGTTTAACGTGACTAGATTGACACTAATCTAAAATACTACACAAAGTTAATCACAAGATCATCATAAATGTAAACTTTAAACCACTAATCTCCACAAAATTAACATAATCATCAAGATTACATCAACTAACTACACTAATCTACACAAATAATCATGATTAGTAGATTATTAAGTTTGAGATTAGGGTTTTTGATTTGATTTTTATTAATTTTTAAGATGATCAACTTGTACTTTTGTAATCTACTAGTAACAAGAAGCTTAAATATGGTTAGAAAAAGCTTACAACTTTGCACAAGGTGATTAAGAAGTGATTAAGGCTCCAAAGAACTCCTCCATGCTTAATCCATGCATTAATGGCATTAAAGTGCCTTGAAAGTGAGTAATTTATAGTGATTAATGGTGATTTATGGTGAGTTTAGTGGGTGTCTTCTATGGCCGTGAGTTTAGAGGTAAGGGAATGAGGGTTTTGAAGTTTGAATGATATGGTTAAATGATGAAGAATGGTGGTATAAATTTGTTATAAATTTTCAAGATCTTGTAACTTTATGAACCATACTTCTATCACTCATCCATACATGAAATCTTCAACATTTCAACAAAAAATCTTGTGAGTGGGACCCACTTTGACCAATTTCTTGAATGGTGGTTGGGGGGGGGGGGTAAAATGTAACTTTTTTTTTATAAAAAGTCTTAAAAATCTAGATATTTTGGTGATTAATCAAAGTATGGTGATTAGGGGTTTAATTGCACCATTAAGGGGTAATTAGGGATTCGGAATGTTAATCGTCATTAACTAGTTCATTAAACTAGTAAAAATAGTATTTTTGATACTTTAGATGCTTTCCGTTTGGTCGTCGGCTAGTTTACGCCGCTTTTGCATCGTACCGACAGAGCTTTGTCGCAAGTTGTTATTCCACCGTCAAGCGATGCATGAAGTGATTCCGAGTCCTGAAATAGGCTTAACTAGTTCACTAGAGTTTTCACTTGGTTGTACGATGACGAAAATATCGCTTACTAGTTCGTCGGTTCGCTAACGAACTAGTTTGACGCATAGCGATATAATATCGGAAGCTTATGATTTTGGTCATCCCATTGATATCCCTAAAATGTTTTGGTGTGTTTTTCATCAAAGTGACATAATTACGAAGTCCCGGAAATGCTATATTACGGATTCGGACACGTTAAAAGTGTTATATTTTTAGTCGAAACGAACATTTTTGAGATTAGGGCGTTATACCGGAAAGTCTTGTTTCTTTGCAAGATATGTTTTCATAATAATGTTTTCTTATATAAATGGACTCAGTTATGTTATCCGAGTGTCGTTTTTCAGTGTTTCAGTCTGATTTCACGGTTTGCTGGCATGAATAGTGTAACCGTGAATAGTGCACGTGGCACTTTCTACCAACACTTTTAGGACATTGTTTGCCTGATTTCGCAATGTGGCGAAAACCAACATATGTTTTAGCATTGTTTCCTTGTCCTAACCTTGTTATCCAATTAATGACACTGTTACGTAATTAAATTACGCTAAATGCATGAGATTATGTAAATAAATTAGTGATTGTTTTGTACGGAATTGCCGGTTTATTGCCATTTGTCACATTCTCCCCCTGTTAAAAAGAATTTCGTCCCGAAATTCACGTTGAGTTATCCTTTAAAGGACTCTTCTCAACCAGGTGGAGGGGTACTTTGTACTTGATCTGAATTCCACGTCCCCATGTATTCTCGGGTTCGTGACGTGAGTTCCAACGGACCTTTATTAGTTTAACACGACTTCTCCTTGTCTTGTGGACTTTCCAGTCCGCAACCTAAACAGGTTCTTCGGTAAACTGGAGTTTGTCGTCTACGTGAATTCCATTCGCTAGGATGATAACTGTTTTCATTTGTTGGACTTTTCTTAAGATTCGACACATGAAATGTGTCGTGTACGTTACTGAGTTCTTCTGGCAGTTTCAACTTGTACGCGACGGTACTGATCTTTTCTAGAATTTCAAATGGCCCAATGTATCTCGGGTTTATTTTCCGCGTTTCTCGAATCTAGCTACGCCTTTCCAAGGCGAGACTTTCAGTAAGACTTTGTCTCCGACCTCGAAGACTAATGGTTTACGTCTTCTGTCCGCGTAGCTCTTTTATCTGTCATGAGCCGCTTTGATACGGTCTCGTATCTTTGCTATATTGTTAGTAGTCTCTTGGACTAGTTCAGGGCCAATGAGTTGTTTATCTCCGACTTCCGCCCAACACAGCGGTGATCGGCACTTCCGTCCATATAGTGCTTCGTATGGGGTGGCTTTGATGCTTGTGTGATAACTGTTATTATAGGAAAACTCCACCAGCGGTAAATGAGTATCCCAGTTTCCGCCTAAATCCATCACACAGGCGCGAAGCATGTCCTCCAACGTTTGGATGGTTCGTTCGCTTTGTCCATCGGTTTATGGATGAAATGATGTCCTTAGATCCAACGAGATCCAAGCGATTCCTGAAATGATTGCCATATTCTTGACACAAAGAGACCATCGCGATCCGAGATTATTGAAATAGGTACTCCTTGACGCGCTATTATTTCTTTGAGATAAAGCTCATCTAACTTCTCTGTACTGTCTTTCTCGCATATTGGCAAGAAGTGAGCTGACTTGGTTAATCAATCGATGATAACCCAAATCATGTCATGACCTCGAGTGGTCCGTGGGAGTCCTGTAATGAAATCCATTGATATATGTTTCCATTTCCAAACGGGAATCTCGGGTTGTTGTAATAGTCCAGATGGCTTTTGATACTCGGCCTTGACCTTTGCACAAGTTAGGCATTTCCCAACGTAGGTCGCAATATCTCCTTTTAGATCAAGCCACTAGTAATATTCCTTTACATCCTGATACATCTTATCAGATCCGGGATGAATTGAATATTTTGACTTATGTGCTTCATCCAACACTAAGTCTCGCAATCCGCCAAAGTAAGGAATCCAGATTCTTCCCATGAAGTACCTTGTGCCATCTTTGATCTCTTCCAGTTGTTTCTCTAATCCTCGCAAGGATTCTGCTTGAATATTCTCCGGCTTTAGAGCTTCTAGTTGTGCATCGTGCACACGAGTAGTGAAGTTCATCTGAATGGTTAACTCTAAAGCTCGTACTCGTAAAGTTTTGACTCGCTCTTTCCGGCTCAAAGCATCCGCCACAACATTTGCTTTGCCCGGATGGTACTTGATTTCACAGTCATAGTCATTCAACAATTCAACCCATCGCCGCTGGCGCATGTTTAATTCTTTTTGATTGAATATATGTTGAAGACTCTTGTGATCAGTGAATATGGTACACTTAGTACCATAAAGATAATGACGCTAAATCTTTAAAGCAAATACCACTGCACCCAACTCTAGGTCGTGAGTGATATAATTCTTTTCATTAACTTTCAACTGCCGTGACGCGTACGCGATGACTTTTTCACGTTGCATTAATACACAACCCAAGCCTTGGTGCGATGCATCACAATACACCATAAAGTCCTCAGTGCCGTTGGGGGGGTGATAAGATTGGCGCTTGGCATAGTTTATCTTTGAGCGTTTGGAATGCCATTTCTTGTTTTTCACCCCAATTGAACTTTTTATCCTTTTATGTGAGAGAGGTTAGCGATTGAGAAATTTTAGAAAAAAAAAATTCTCAGTGTCTACGATAGTATCCCGCTAAGCCCAGAAATTGTCTTACTTCCTTTGAGGTTTTTGGGGTGTTCCAGTTCTTTATGGCTTCTATCTTAGCTGGGTCAACATGTATTCCGTTCTCGTTTACCACATGACCAATAAATTGTACCTCACGAATCCAAAATTCGTATTTCGAGAATTTGACATACAATTGTTCTTTCTTAAGCAGCTTCGGAATAGTTCTCAAATGTTGTTCATGTTCTACCTCGGTTCGTAAATATATATCAATATATCCTTAATGAATACGATCACAAACCTGTCGAGGTATGGCTTACATACCCGGTACATCAAATCCATGAACACGATGGGGGCGTTTGTTAAGCCGAAAGGCATAACAAGGAATTCGTAATGCCCATAGCGAGTCCTAAACGTTGTCTTAGTAATTCTTTCCTCTTGAATCCTCAGCTGATGATATCCGGATCTTAGATCAATCTGGGAATAAAATCTGGAACCTTGTAATTGATCGAACAAGTCGTCGATCCTCGGTAAAGGATACCGATTCTTGATCGTTAGCTTGTTTAGTTCTTTGTAATCGATGTACATCCGAAAGGTTCCATCCTTCTTTTTGACAAATAGCACCGGAGCTCCCCAAGTCGAGAAACTCGGTCTAATAAATCCTTTGTCAAAAGTTCCTGAAGCCAAGTAGATAATTCTTGCATCTCCGAGGGCGCGAGTCTATATGGTGCTTTCGCCACCTGTGCCGCTCCCGGCACAAGATCGATACGAAATTCCACTTGTCGTTGTGGTGGTAGTCCCGGCAAATCTTCTGGAAAGACTTCGGGATATTCCCTTACCACAGAGATGTCTTCCACCTTGCGCTCCTCGGCCTTCTTGTCAACGACATGAGCAAGAAAGGCGATGCATCCTTTTCTCAAACATTTTTGAGCCGTCATGCAACTGATGATTCGTAAAGGCGTGTCTTGATTCTCCCCGAGCACTAAAAGATGTTCTCTCGTCAGACAGGGGGATGCGAATGGTATTCTCGTGACATATGATTTCGGCTTGATTATCGGATAACCAGTCTATGTCAAAAACTACGTCGTAACAACCCAGTTGAATGAGTGAAATGTCGATATTAAATTTTCATGCTCGAAGTTCGAGTGTGCATCCATTAATGTCTTCTCCCAACTCAACTAATTTACCATTGGTCATCACTATGGAATGAGAGGACGTCTAGCTTACCTGACTCTAGACCAAGTATATTTTGAGTCCTAGGGGGATGAAACTAATACCGACACCGGTATCAAACAAGATGGATGCAACTGGTCAGTTGATAGGAAGCGTATCGGTGACCCTTAATGACTTCACATGACTCCACTAATTCCCCATTAGCTAACTTGATAGAATAAGAAATGTCTAACCTTCATGACTCTAACTCATGTATATGCTTAGTCTCTAAAGACACTAAGTTAAGCCGACGTTGGTACCCAAAGAAATGATACATGTTGGTTGTAGAGTAGAACGTACCCATGGCAACAATGGGATTTTGGGGAGTATTCATAGTTCTATCCATACACTTACTTATTCGCTTGCTTGATTTTTCATTAAACATGCATGCTTGTAGTGATCTCTTTGCCACCGTTAAAATCTCCTGATTCTTTCTTGAGTATACCTAACTCATTAGTTTCCGTTTGTGCTCAGTCTCACCACACTGTTACTCTTGGCACTTTTGCAAGTGCCCTCATTGTGAGAGTTTCACTTATTTCACTCATAATTTTTTTTTGGCAAGTTATTAGTGTACTCCTTGATGCTAACTTCATATCACAGGGCTAAACCCCAAGCGTAGCACTCAGCGCGTTTTGGATTCGGGTGTTATCTAATATGCAACAATCTTTTAGAGATCGTAGAGGCGTCGGGGGTAACCAATAACATTGGCTCAAATCATGATAGAGTTCTAGAGTTCAGTTCCCAACCTTGGAATTTACTACTAGCGAGCAATACTATTCTCGCGTAAGATCCTTTAGTTCTTCCCACAACAACCTCTTTGTTGTATTACTCCCTATAGTTTGCACTTGGAGATTCCACCAAGTTATCATCTCCCTTAACAAATGACTATTCGTTTACCCGTTTACTTAGGAGTACATTTACTAGCACGATTAACTGAGTTCATTGTCTTTATTTGGCGGACATAACTTACCGCACCTCTCATATCAATGAGGCCTCACGGCTTATAATCCGTGAAAGCCTTAGAATTAAAACCTGGTGTGATTGCATCTCCAAGTGTGGCATTGCCACTCGTTCTCGTCCCATTGGGATTTGAACCACTTGAACTACCGGTACCATCAGTACCATCACTAGTGTCGACTCAACAACCTAATGTTGTGCAATTCCCGCAACCTCGCGTTGTTCCATAAAGACTCTAGTTCGACTTTAATAGTAGTGTGCTGATTAACTGATCGTTTTTTGCGCGTAGATTCTCTTTTCGTCGCCATGTAATTTTTTTATACATCGTATCAAAAGGTCTAGACTTATATTCAGACAGATATAGCCTATCATGCGCCTAAGAATCAACAATATAATTGGTCATGGAAACCTCAAGACAGCGTTGCTCTGGTATGTTTGAACAATGATATACATGAATAAATGCATTCCAAAATGCATAGTACCTCTTGAGTGTATTAGCCATGTGCCTAAATGGGAAAAGAAGTAATTCGTTGAGTAGGAGAAACCAAACGGTCGTCTCCAATTTTTACAACGTGTATCCCATACTTCATGGATCTAGATCGCCCAAAGTAGGAAAAATCCTTCGCCGCACTAGCCCGTGTGACGAATACGTTGATACTCCTTGAGCTCCTTGAGCTTCGACAAGATTGTTATAATTTCCATAGATGTCAAATAATAAAATGAAGGGGTTGTAGCTTGGCTCATGCCATAGTATCACTGGGAATAAGACAAATATCAAACGACGAAGTTTAATGTAATCATCTCCGATAATAAGATAAGGTAACGTGTCATAGACACCAAAGAACCAACCCATGTACAAGAATTCCGAGAATGTTGAGGAAAAATCCTCCATGAGTGGCTAATGAGTTTTGTTTGCTTTCGATGATTAGTCTCAGATGACTCGTGTTATAGATCGAATGTTAAGTGCAAACAATACGTGCAGTCTTCCTGTATCGTAGAATGTTATAGTAACCATTCCGGTTAGTGTTCTACTAGATAGAAATTTGAACTACTTAAGAACTTCGAATGTATAGTGATCTCTTGGTTTGACCCGCAGATCCCACCAGGATTCCCATGCACTACAAGTTGTTATTACGTGGGCCCCCGTAATAATAAATTGTCTTGCATGGTCACCCCAGTGTCTCTCATTCAAAGCAGGCGATCAGTCAGAGAGAGGAGTCTATTGTCTACATACCTTCAACATAGGAGGGACCTTCGTGCTGGTCCACGTGCCAACGCCCATTGTCATTATTCGTGAAAGGGCACAACGTAAGACAGAATAGAAATATAGAGAATCCGTAACAATAGCAACCGGAGGGGTAACTTTAAGATGAGTACTTCATCTTCCTTTTCTGGATGAGAGTGTCATCAATCATGATTAGTATGAGCCTCAGGGACCTCGTCCCACTAGTAGAGTTGTTGTCCAAGGCCGCCACCTCCGTCTCGTAGTCACTACCGAAGCCGGACATATACCATCCGAGGGAAAACAACCATCTTCCACGGATCAATGCTTTAGGTCTCGCTTAGGGACCACGACCGCCATAAGCTTCGTAATAGACGCGAGGTCATCATTCTCATCACATGAGTCAAGTGTAAAAATAGAATTCATAGTCGAAGGTGTTTTCATTCTTGGAAAATATTCCGTACAACACATATATAAATACGTTATATATATAATCACTAGATCTCATGTTATTTTTGTTCTTATGTTTCACATGTAAGCCTTAGTATTTTCAAGTCTATTCCTTATAGACTAAACATGTATTGAACCATATCAGTTACTTATGATTGAGCCCGCGTGATAGATCCTCATGTTATAGTGACACAATGAAAACCTTTTGTCATTTTGTCATACTTTTTGAAATCATCTTTGTAATGTTATCAACTTTGTTTTCATGTGAGAGCCCTTGGTGATTGTAGACCAAACTTTATAAAAGTTTGTCCCCGGTTCACTACAATCGGAGCTCTGATACCAATCTGTCACACCCTGCTAATTGCGGAAGCGTGTTGCGTGTGACGTAAGAAAGGTAATCATTGCATCCAATCATGTATCACCGGCTCAAGACTTGTTTCCTGAAATACATGTAGTTTTAAAAAGTCAACAAAAGTTGAGCGAGTTCATGAAGTTTTTGTTATCATATGTAATCATAGTATTCATGAAAATGAAATCTTGTAATCATAGTATTCATGAAATTGAGATCTTGTAATCGTAGTATTCATGAAAATGAAATCTTGTAATCGTAGTATTCATGAAAATGAAATCCTGTAATCGTAGTATTCATGAAAATGAAATCTTGGTATCGTAGTATTCATGAAAATGAAATCTTGTAATCATAGTATTCATGAAAATGAAATCTTGTAATCATGGTATGTTCTGATTCATTCATGGAGTCTGTTAAGGATCTATCAGTGGGTAGCGAGCCCCTGACGTAATGTACCATAAGTAAATAACCAAACCGAGAACACTTTGTTATCATTTGGGATCACAAAAGCACTCCACGGTTAACAACTAGGAGTGGGGCGTGCCTCAAGCCCAATAGATCTACACCTTTTGCACCTTGGTCACTATGTGATTAATGGTTACTAATGTTATCATCCTACTTATGCACATTGATCATGTTATCTTCTACTCCATAACTAACATACCAATAGTTTAGCATGTATTTCCCCTCGATGTTTTTGAAAACAAAACATTGAAATCAGTGAAAGGAGGGACATGAACTCACAAGTTTGCGTTCCGTGTATTATGATATCGAAGTGAGCGTCCGTACGTGTCAATAACCTACATGTGTGCTAATCTCGTTAGACACTAGGTCTTTCAGACCTCGTACAAGTTGTTCATCTTGAATTATTTGTTATGTTCTCGTTTGTCATCTTTGGACAAACTTTGTATTTTAGAGCGTTGATAGTTTACTCGCTCGATTGTTGTGTATATACATATATTCTATACGTATTGAATTCATAAGCGTATTCATGTATTTTATATGTGAACGGGCTTCGTTCTTCACATGTCCTCGTGCAGTGCACGCATGTCATTGAGCCTTTGCTCATGTCATTGGGCCGAGCCCATGTCATTGGGCCGAGCCCATGTCATCTATGTTATCGTATTTAAACCATGTTTTAATGTTATTGGGCCGAGCCCATGTCATTGGGCCGAGCCCATGTTATCTATGTTATTGGGCCTAACCCATGTTTTATTGTTATTGGGCCTAACCCATGTTTTATTGTTATTGGGCCGAGCCCATGTTATATTGTTATTGGGCCCTAGCCCAAGTATTAAGGAATTTGGGCCTAGCCCATTACTAGCTTTGATAGGCCCAATTCTAACTTTAGGAGTCCATTAACATAATCTTGCAATTTTTACCAAAATGTTACCAAGGAGTAAACTTTAAATAAGTTGATTTTTCCTATGAAAAATACTTGGTAATTTTTATAGTTTTCTACTTTCCGGATTCTTGTTATCGATCATTTAGATTTGTGCTTGTTTTAACGTCAAAAATATGATATTTTAGACTCGACTTTGTAGTAACTTGTTCACGATTTCGATACGCCCAATCTATTGCCTTCAAGTGTTATGTATTTCCATTTTGGCCATTTTATTTAATTATCCGATTTACTAGCATTTCTTGGACCATGTAGGAACATGTATGTGTATTTATTTTGATCACCCTATAGGTATCTAGTACATACACATATAGCACATATTACATGCACTTGACAAGTTTCCAAAAATATATAATTTTTACCAAAAATTATATATACATATATGGTTACATTTTTAACCATTTATTTTTGTAAAAGAATAAGTTTAAGTACATAAGACTTATTGAATATTTAAGACTTAAATATTCTCATTAGGGTTTCCAAAATGACGTTTATGACCACTAATCGCGTTTAACATTGTTAATCACCTTTTAATCCCTCTTTAATCGTGATTAGATTTTTAGAAAAATTCGCCATAGTTTCCCCTAAACTACGACGTTTCCCACGTTTTCAAAACGCGTTTAAATCACCAAATCAATTTCCAAATCACCATTAATTCATCAAGTTTCTCCAAAAATCATTTTACAAGCAAAAATCACATACTTTCACCTTCAAATTCTCATGAGCATATTATTTGTATATATTTTTCCAAGACTTTAATAGTAACAATTTTTCAAGTTCATCTTTTATGTAAACTTGATTCTATTAGTTTTTTCCACTCTTAAAAATTCCCATATTTTTGTAAAAATTCTCTAGACCTTTTTATACTACACTTTCTAAAATAAAATACCATAAACTTGCTTTATGTTAAAAATCGAGTTCATTAGTGTTTTTAAAAGCCTTGTCACATGATTATTCTTGGTTTAATCTTTCAAGAATCACTTAATCAAGTTTACATACAAATGCTCGTAATCTTTGAAGTTGATGATCTTGTGTGATTTAAACATTCATATGTTTAAATCAAATTTTTAAGTTTAACGTGACTAGATTGACACTAATCTAAAATACTACACAAAGTTAATCACAAGATCATCATAAATGTAAACTTTAAACCACTAATCTCCACAAAATTAACATAATCATCAAGATTACATCAACTAACTACACTAATCTACACAAATAATCATGATTAGTAGATTATTAAGTTTGAGATTAGGGTTTTTGATTTGATTTTTATTAATTTTTAAGATGATCAACTTGTACTTTTGTAATCTACTAGTAACAAGAAGCTTAAATATGGTTAGAAAAAGCTTACAACTTTGCACAAGGTGATTAAGAAGTGATTAAGGCTCCAAAGAACTCCTCCATGCTTAATCCATGCATTAATGGCATTAAAGTGCCTTGAAAGTGAGTAATTTATAGTGATTAATGGTGATTTATGGTGAGTTTAGTGGGTGTCTTCTATGGCCGTGAGTTTAGAGGTAAGGGAATGAGGGTTTTGAAGTTTGAATGATATGGTTAAATGATGAAGAATGGTGGTATAAATTTGTTATAAATTTTCAAGATCTTGTAACTTTATGAACCATACTTCTATCACTCATCCATACATGAAATCTTCAACATTTCAACAAAAAATCTTGTGAGTGGGACCCACTTTGACCAATTTCTTGAATGGTGGTTGGGGGGGGGGTAAAATGTAACTTTTTTTTTTATAAAAAGTCTTAAAAATCTAGATATTTTGGTGATTAATCAAAGTATGGTGATTAGGGGTTTAATTGCACCATTAAGGGGTAATTAGGGATTCGGAATGTTAATCGTCATTAACTAGTTCATTAAACTAGTAAAAATAGTATTTTTGATACTTTAGATGCTTTCCGTTTGGTCGTCGGCTAGTTTACGCCGCTTTTGCATCGTACCGACAGAGCTTTGTCGCAAGTTGTTATTCCACCGTCAAGCGATGCATGAAGTGATTCCGAGTCCTGAAATAGGCTTAACTAGTTCACTAGAGTTTTCACTTGGTTGTACGATGACGAAAATATCGCTTACTAGTTCGTCGGTTCGCTAACGAACTAGTTTGACGCATAGCGATATAATATCGGAAGCTTATGATTTTGGTCATCCCATTGATATCCCTAAAATGTTTTGGTGTGTTTTTCATCAAAGTGACATAATTACGAAGTCCCGGAAATGCTATATTACGGATTCGGACACGTTAAAAGTGTTATATTTTTAGTCGAAACGAACATTTTTGAGATTAGGGCGTTATACCGGAAAGTCTTGTTTCTTTGCAAGATATGTTTTCATAATAATGTTTTCTTATATAAATGGACTCAGTTATGTTATCCGAGTGTCGTTTTTCAGTGTTTCAGTCTGATTTCACGGTTTGCTGGCATGAATAGTGTAACCGTGAATAGTGCACGTGGCACTTTCTACCAACACTTTTAGGACATTGTTTGCCTGATTTCGCAATGTGGCGAAAACCAACATATGTTTTAGCATTGTTTCCTTGTCCTAACCTTGTTATCCAATTAATGACACTGTTACGTAATTAAATTACGCTAAATGCATGAGATTATGTAAATAAATTAGTGATTATTTTGTACGGAATTGCCGGTTTATTGCCATTTGTCACATCCTACTCTCTATATATATATATATATATATATATATATATATATATATATATATATATATATATATATATATATATATATATATATATATATATATATAAATGAGATGGATTTGGGCCATGTGGCATGTGATTTTGGAGCTTTTTGATGATGTGGCATCTTATGGTGGATGTGTATTGTGAGTTTGGGAGGGAATCCACTATATACACAATTCCACACGGGATCCGATTCTAAATCGGGTTGGAATTTGGATTTGGGTCAATAATCTAGATCGTATATATTAGCCTTGCTAACCAACATTACTTTTCTAAACCCTAGTCTCTGTTGGTGCAGTAATGTCTATCGCCTACATCAATATAAAACCGTAGCTGAAACTGAAGAAATCTAGGCTTATATTGTAATATTTTAATAGAAAAGGCAAGGTGACATTTCTGTAAATAAGGAAACCTTCCTTATCACCTTGGCCTATGAATAGAACCATTAGGGTTCTCATTTAGAACTTTTGGAGACTTTTGCACATTTGCTACTTTGGAGAGCTTGGATCCTAGAGAGAGAAAGTGCAAGAGGTGATTCACGGTTCATTTGTACTTTTCATATTATCAATGGAATCACAGATTTAGTACGTTCTCGTGTGTTCGGTCACGCACATTCACGGATTCCGCATGTCTCGTACGCAATCGTTTCGGAGTCGAAAACCGGTCCTTACAAGTGGTATCAGAGCAGGAGCTCGATTGCACGGATCAATCACATGAATTCGCACGAAAATTCATCAGAATCAGATCCAAATTTCATTCAGATTTGTCAAATTTCTACATTTTTCATCTTCTTCACGTTCTTATCTGAAAATTGCCAAATTAAACGGGATTTAACGGTTCAAAATTGCTGATTTTTGAATATGTTGTGCGAACATACCTGATCTAAAAGCCTACAAAGTTTCAAATCTTAATTCCTAACGGTTTGGGAGAAATCTAAGATTTTTTGATCGAAAAAGTTGATAATATGCTTATTGTTATTGTTGATATTCTTAGAGTCACCCGATCGATCAACTAGTAACCCGATCGATCAGCCTTTGTCCCACTCGATCGAACAGCATTAGTGTTACTTGATCGAACAGCTGTTCGATTGATCAGTAGTTCGATTCATTGACACATCACTGCAATTCATTAAAGTCTTTGACTTTGTTGACCCAACTCATCGGGCAGTAAATTGATTCAAAGATTCCACTCGATCCAACCACACTAGTCAAAAGTGTTTAATTGTTTGTGTATCAGCCTTATCAATAATCAAGTCACGTGCTTCTTTCAATGACATTTCTCTGATCTATAACATTGGTCCACTAAAATTCATTCTACAAAATTAATTGTCGGCCATTTGCTTAAAAGTTGTATGAGTATTGCATGTGACATTTAAGTGTAAATTCAGTTTGCATGAAAAGTGATAATAGTGTTGGCGGCTCATTAATTGTTTCATAAAGATTGCATGTGTAGCATTGTATGACAGACCCATTAAAAATCTTCGGCCCAATGAAATTGATTTGTGAATTAGAATTGTGGGCATTGATTATTGTGTACATGTGATACTGACAGTTTGCATGTGAGATAATAATTGAAGTTCAAAGTTCATTGTAGAGGTCAAAGAGTCATCAAGCTAAACCGATCGGCCAACATATTACTTTGTTATATAGTGTCACTCGATCGAACAGTGGATCGATCGGACAACATAAGTTTTTGTCGTCTTGTGAAATTGATTGAAGTGCAGGTCGATCGGACAACATAAGTGTTTTGTCTTTTTGTGTCATCAAACGAACAGTGGGTCATACGGGTTGTCAACTGATTCAAAGTTACTTGATTCAAAGTTAATAGGCTACTCGTTCGGACAGCATAGATTAATTCCTTGCATTTTGTTCCAAGTATTGCAAAGTCACTCGTTCGGACAACAGATCGGACGAACAACAACTCGATTCATTACATTACATTAAAGTTGACTTTTTTGACTTGTCATCCGTTCGGACAAGCAAAGTTCATTCGTTCGAACAGCATAAAGTCCATCCGATCGGACAGCAACCCCACACGAACGGACAGCGTTGTCACCCGATTATCGTAACTGTTGACTTTTGTTGACTCACTCGATCGGATACTCATCTGATCAAGTTGTTTGATAAGTGTTTGAACTGATCGTTTTTGTTTGTTCGTTTCAGGTGATTCGAGCTGGTAAACGAGGCAAAAATTCAAGGAACGAAAATTCAAGAAGCATTTCAAAGATGTCGGAAATCGGCGAAGAGTTTTATAACACGTTTTATAACGCGTTTACATCAGAAGAAACTCCAGTGACACCAAAGAATGCTACAACCGTTATATCTGAGAGTTTGAATTATGATAACGTGTACGGAAATCATCTGAGACCACCAAAGCTCATGAATATCGAATATTATCACTGGTGGTATGAAAGATTTGAAAACTGGGTACAAGCCTATGCATATGATAGTTGGATCATGTTGACCATAGGATATGAAAAACCAAGAAATGAAAAACATGAATTAATCACACTTAAAGATTTCACAACTGATGATAAAAAGGAACATTCAAGTGAATTAAGAATGAAAACTCTACTTCAACAATCTATCAGAGAGGATATTTTCTCACTACTTCAGCATGGTGAAACGTCTAAGTCAATTTGGGAAGCGTTAAAGTTAAAAGCTGAAGGTGGAAATGATATCAAGAAAAACAAGATATCACTGTTGAAGAAAGAGTTTGACTTGTTTAGTTGCATGAAGAATGAAACAGTTCGTCAAATGATAGAATGATTTTGCCATCTGAAGATTGAAATGGAAAGGTTTGGAATCCACAAAGAGAGAGAAGAGATGGTGGATAAACTCATCGAGGCATTACCACATGAGGAAGATTGGAAAACCTATGTGATCGTTTTGAAAAATGATGATATGTTCGACGAGATGACGTTAGAAAGCTTGATTGAAAAGATAGAGGGACATGATCTGTTGTTACAAAAACAAAACAAGGTGTCCAGCTCTAGTTATCAACAGAATGTCGGTTTGTACTATCGTAGAGGAATGCTACAAAACAATGAATATCCAAAGATCAAAACTGGTTATAGTGTAGAAAAGACTGGTGACTCATCAAAGAACAAATCTTTGAGCTATGATCTAGGATATCATTCTTCATCTGCATCTCCATCGTCAAAATCTAATCCAAACCAAGATTGGAAAAATTCTCCACTTTTGAACAATGAGTTTGCTCAACAACACATGAGCTTCTTAGCCTCTATTCTGGTATCTTACGAAGGTTTAATTGCAAGTAAGATCGGAAATCCAAACATGACGAATGAGGATTATGATCAAGTCGATCCAGAAGAGATGGAACTCATGGACATTCGCTGGTGCATGGCAAGCGTCATCCGAAGAGCTCAAAGGTTCATGGAGATAACTGGAAAAAAGTGCTTGGAAAGTCCGAAAATGAATATAGGTTTCGATAAGAACAAAGTCACTTGTTTCAAGTGCAAACAAAAAAGGCACTTCAAGAGAGAATGCACGAACAACAAAGCCGATGATAGCGTGAATCCTTTTTATGAGGATTACTACAAAAAGGTCATTTATCATCAGAACAACGAGCAGCCAACCAGAAAGCAGATTGAAGAAGGATCTTCAAAAGAGAAGAGACAAGCTGTCTTGTCACTTCGTGATCGTAGTGAATCCAGTGTACAAAATATTGATTGGGATAAATATTTCGATGAGCAAGAAGGACCCAAAATTGTAATTCATGATGATGAAAGGTATGATTGGAGTCAACATGACAAATTAGCTGGAAAAGCCAAGGCCATGGTTGCTGAAATCAAACAAAGCCGTGAAGAAAGGCATGCTCGTCTTAGACTGGATGATGTATATGATGCCTACAAAGAAGCAACACTAGCAGGCAGGTGGAGTAAAGAAAAGGAATGCTTTGTTGATCCTCAAGGAAACCCGACGGTTGATCCTAAGAAGGTTGACTTTGATACATTAGTTGCTGCTATACCTACTGTAAGTGTTTGGTGCAAAGGCCTTGAGGAGATTCCAAGGTACAAAGAAAAGGTTGAAGAAGGCATTAGGAAGGTGATTTATGTCAGTCTGGAGAAGAAGAAGAAAACGGTTGAGGAGATTATGGATGAAAGTGAGAAGTTGGTGAATGAGGTGAAGAAAGCTGATGAAAAGGTTGAGGAAGCTGTTGAAGAGAAACAGCAGGTGTTTGAGGAAGTTCAGATTCCACAAGCAAACGAAACCACAGTGCCAATCACTAAGGTAACTACTCAAACTGATACTTCTGATTAAATTGATAATAAAGCTGAACAACAGTGCAAGAAATGCATGGAAACGTGCAGTGCTTGTACTAAAAAAGATAAAAAGTTTAAAATAAGAGACATAGAATTCACTAAAATAGAAAACATGTTCAAAGATAAATGTCATGAAATGAATGAAAATGAAAAGTTTTTGATACAAGAAAATGAAAAACTGAAACAAAAATGTGGTGAACTTGAAAAAGAAAACAAATTATTGAAAGAAAAGTGTTCAACTGTTTGCAACGAATGTGTTCCAAAAGATAAAACAATTCAAGAGTTGCAAAAAGAATATGATGGAATGAAATTGTCATATCATACTGTAAAAGAAGTTTATGATACTTTGAAAAGTAAAGTCAAAAGTTTAGATGATAGATTGTGTGCATGCCAGAAAAACACTAAATTTCTTGAAGCCAGATTTGAAGGAAAACAAATGGTTTTAAATCAATATATTGATGATGTCGCTAAGCTTAAACAAGAATTGGCAGAAAAAGAAAAGTTGGTCAATAAACTGCAAAGTTATCATGCTTCTTCATACATTCTGGAAAGTATTTTCAACATCACACCCTATGGGAAAGAGTCAGAAAAGAACAAAAAGGGAATTGGGTCTGAATACCATCAGGTTCCACCACCGTTGGAGAATAATTATACATTCCGTGATGGCGAGAAGGTGGAAAAAGCAATAAACAGGGTTGACCAGTTACCCGACAACATCGATGTGACTTACACCAAATCTGATGACATCAGTGATTCAGAGGTGGTCGGTAAGGTTGTTGAAAGTGTTTTAGCAGAGGAGTCTACCAAAACAGATAAGTCTGGATCACAAGATGAAAATGAGGGAAGTTTTCATGATAGTTATCTTAAACACTCAAAATCTGAAAAAGTTGTGAATGATGATTCAAAAGGATTGGTCTATACCATGACTGGATCAGACAAACTATTTTCGGATAATGAATTCCCAATTCAAAATGTGAATTCATATAAAATCAACAAAGTTTTCAAACTGGTAGAGATTCAAAAGTCTGAAATTTCAAAATTTGCTGGAAAAGATCAGAAAACTTTTTATAACAAACCTGGTTACAAAAAGAAAAACATGAAGGCTGGGTTGGGTTATAAAAAGAAACAGAATTGGAAAAGAATTGTAACACCAAATTATCAAGAAAAGATGAATTTTGTTCACGGAACAAGTTCTGAAGAAGAGAAAGAACTCCAATTTAGACGACAGTCTAATGAAGAGTTCTATGCTCAAAAGAAAAAGCAACAACAACAGGTTAAAGATGTGTCCAAGAGAACATGCTTTAAGTGTGATCAAATTGGATATCTCAGTCGAATTATCCAAATCTTAAACTTGTTGGTGTTGAAAAGAAAAATAAGTCTGATGTTGTGAACCAAAAGTCAACAAAGTTTGATTCAAAGCAAACTTGGAAGCCGAAAATGGCAAATGCTGACTCACAACAATCTTGGAAACCAGTGATACCCAAATTAAGAACAACACAAAGTTGGAAAACAACTGTCGATGCAACAAAACCAAACGCGTTTTGGAAACCAAAAGTTGTTGTTCAAAGTCAAAATGTTAAAAATGATCCACACTTTTACAAGAGAAATGCGTCTAAAGGACAAACTTGGGTGGAAAAGAAACAAACGGTTTCTGTGAGTGATAATCGGAATGAAACTTCATTTTTGAAGAATGATAAAAATTTTCCGAAGTTGAATGAAACCTATTGTGTTGAAATGCCTAAGGTCAAACAGACCTGGGCTAACCTATTCAAGTAATTGAGTAAGTGTGAATGTGCAGGTGCTCAAGAAAATAGATGTTTATCAAATTGGAAATGAGAGCAGCCTGGCACGAGAGGAGAAGGCTACTGAACCCTGCAACTGAATCAGGGAGTTTGTTCATTTCTGTACATAAATAAACAATATGTCAAAAACCCTAAAAACTGAAAAATTTAAAAACCAAAAATATGTTTTTAGTTTGTCAAAAATTTGAAAAATAAAAAATGTGTTTGTTTTTAAATTTGTCAAAAATTCAAAAATTTTCAAAAATTTGTTACTTGAATATGCCGAAACCCTCACGGCGGAACAAACATGATTAATTTCACAAGATTGAAAAACGGTTTTCAAACTGTAAAATATCATTGTGTTGTAAATCATGGGGGTACATTATATTTTCTGCAAATCAGTGCATGAGATGCAGAAAATGGATGGTGAGACAAAGCTATCAGTGTCGGTTTGTCAAATTTTCTTTAAATGTTCTGAATTTTAGGGAAAGTAAAAATTTCAGAAAATACAAAAACATTAGAAAATTTGAAAAAGCCAAAAACATGATAAAATTCAAAAATGAGTTTTTGTGTAAAAAGAGGAGATGATAGTACATCAGTAGACAATCACAGTACGCTAAAGAGATGGAAAGTTAAAATGTAATAAACAGTCTCAATGATGATATGCCAGTAGGTTTTTACACGCTTAGTAGATTGTTTTCGAGATATAAACCTAAATATCAATACTTACTTATCTCGTGGGGAACATCTCTCGGATATATGGGTAACCCCCAAAATCTTGTTTGAAGGGCTTTCTATTTCTGACATACTAGGTCTTTGTACGTGAAGATATCTGGGGTATTATACCAGGACTTCTAATTTTGCGGGAGCAATAGCCTAGTCCTCGTATAATACTCTGCACTGCTTTAATCATAAAGCCCACCCTCAGCATAAAAAATGATGAAACATTGAAAAATGCTAATCATTTGCTGTTGAAGAAAAGATCCCCAAACGGGACACACCTAAAGTCGAGCCATCATCTCTTTGTGTGAACGGAAGTTCTAACCTAAGCTCTCATGGCCTCGCATTACCCGTTTACAGATATATTAGTGTACATTTACTTGTAAGACTGAATATAGGAATCTGGATACGGGAGTATATTCTGAGGTGGGACACGTGGATAAGTTTAAGTCCTTAAAACACTATCTCGTATCTCGAATCAATTGAACTTTGTGTGAAAATTTAAGTGGATCAGTATACTGACAATCTAAGTGAATCGTTTAGAACTTAAAGTGTTAAAAAGCTCAACGGTACTAGTGATTTGTCATAAACTGATATGATCCTCTGACGCAAACTCAAACAAAAATATTGTCTATAAATATGTTTGTAAATATTTCTTTACTGCTTTATGTTTCAGAAAAATACAAAAGGATTTTGATTTCTGCTTTATTTTCAACAACCGATGTCTGAGTGCTGAGTTTCAAAATCTAAGTATGCTGATCGTGTTTCTGAAAAAAAAAACAAGTTCATTAATTTGAAACTTGAATTTCTAAAATAAAAAAAAATCAAAAACAGTTTGTGATATCTCCAAGGTCATTAACTTGGACTTGGATGATTAACCGTGAAGGATTTGGATGCTTATATTGTTAAAATCTATGTAAAAGAGCCAGTTTCCGATTGTGTTCACTAAAACTGCCAAATCTTTTAAGTTTGTTGATAGAGATAGAGAGAATCAAGTAATCCTGGATATATTCATATTATATCTTAGAGCCAGGATCTTGATTTAGAAAGTTTAAAAGAGCAAGTCACGATTCCTGGACAATCGAAAAAGCTTTCACTATCGTATATTTGAAATATTTCAGGTTATGCCGAGAATGCCAGGTTTTCAATCCTGGATGTTCAAAATGTTTTACTTATAAATGTTTGAGAATTGTAGATGTTATTCCAGATTACGATCCCGACAGCCAAGTCTAAGGGGGAGTCTGAAGACAAGCTCAACGCAAGGGGGAGCGTGCATTCAAGGAACCAGGTAACTATCCTGAAGGAGCTTGTATCCAGAAAGCCAGGTGTCGATCCCAAAAGCACGAAAGCTTGACGAAAGGGGGAGCCTGAAGAAAGAGTCTATTGAAAGGAGGAGCAGCTGAAGCTGAAGACAGATCCACGGGGATTCTGTTCAAGAAAGAGGGAGTCTATGTTGCTGAAGACGTGTTAAAGTTTCAAGAAGACTCAGAGAGAGAGAGAAAGACAAGTCGCTACGTGTTTGACTACGGATTGACTGCGACAATATCCAAGGGGGAGTCTGTTGGTGCAGTAATGTCTATCGCCTATGTCAATCTAAAACCATAGCTGAAATAGAAGAAATCTAGGCTTATATTGTAATATTTTAATAGAAAAGGCAAGGTGGAATTTCTGTAAATAAGGAAACCTTCCTTATCACCTTGGCCTATAAATAGAACCATTAGGGTTCTCATTTAGAACTTTTGGAGACTTTTGCACATTTGCTACTTTGGAGAGCTTGGATCCTAGAGAGAGAAAGTGCAAGAGGTGATTCACGGTTCATTTGTACTTTTCATATTATCAATGGAATCACAGATTTAGTACGTTCTCGTGTGTTCGGTCACGCACGTTCACGGATTCCGCACGTCGAACGTGTCATACGCAATCGTTTCGGAGTCGAAAACCGGTCCTTACAGCCTCCTCTCATTCCTCGATGTACTCGATCCATCACCGTCTTCTCCAAACGATTCAACAAACAGGTAACAATTCTTCAACTATCGATTCATGTTTGATAATGCCGCTTCCTGTTTGATGTCTCTTTTCCTTTCCCAATCCTAACCCGAATTTCATCCTCCAACAATTAACGCCGCTGCTCTGCCGACATCATCCCCTATTTCAAACCCTAAACTACATACTATGTTTACTGCTTTCAGGTTTTTATACGATCTAGGGCTTGCAATTTGTGTTAGGGTTTACTTTTATGTTAACTCTGTTTGGATGCTATGATATGAGAAATCGTTTGGATTTATTTGTTTTTTTATGCTTTTTATCTGATTTTTCAAAATGAAACTGAATTTATTTTGAAATTACGATGTTCGTGTGATACAAATAGTCCCACGGTTACACAATTTGCGTACGAAAAAGGTTGTGTTTGATAAAAGCTGTATGTATGCATTTAAAATTTGTCTGAAATTTTCAATCGAATGAGTTTGGGCTTTGGATTTCATATGAAAGCTTATATGGTTGTCCAGTCTATGACATATTAATGGTGTTTTCAGATGCAGTTACGAGGTCTCGGATAGTAGATCAGCAAACAAAAATTTGGATAAAGATTTGGTTTTTCGTCTAGAAACGCCGAAAATGACGGTGAGAGAGTCTGTCGTTGTTCTACGATTTTAGAGGTGTTTGGTATTGTGTTTTTTAAAAGTAATTATCTGATAAGTGTGAATAGTTTTTGGGCATAGTACAATTGATCTTCAATTATATAATAGTAAATAGAGGTCAAATTATCAGTTTTAGACCTGTGTCAAATCTTCTAATAACGCAAAAGTACCAAACGCTATAAGGCACACTAAAAAACTAATGCCAGACACCTCCCTTTCTGTAAAATTTTAATCATCTATACCCCAAGGTTTCTTTGTAGCACTCTCTAATCTACATCAACCATAGTTACTTTACATGCTTATATATATATATATATATATATATATATATATATATATATAGGGGGAGGTTCATTTGAGAAGAAAATTAAATTGAGAAGAAAAAGAACAAAGGGTACATTTGTAAAACATTAAATAGTTTTTATCTCATCTCATTTATTATTATCTTTGACTAATTAATTAGTCATAAAGACTATCATCCTCCATACTAAAATTTTTGCCTAGACACATCAAAATTTCTCCTACACGTTTTTGAAATTTATCCTGCACATGTTAAAATTTATCCTACACAACTCGTAATTCATCCTACACACATCATAATTTATCCTACACTTTAAATTAATTTTTTTCTTCTTTGAAAAGGTATATATATTTTTTTGAAAATAAGTTATAAATTTAATTTAATTAGCTATTAAAAAGGAAGACTAACAATTAATGATCTATCTAAGTTTACCAATATACCCTTGCACTCACATTAAACACAAAAATTAAATGAAGTAAATGAAGCATTCTTATTGGTTGAAGTTTGTTCTTTTTTATTCTTACAAAAAGTTTCTTCTCATTCGAACCCTCCACTATATATATATATATATATATATATATATATATATATATATATATATATATATATATATATATATATATATATATATTTGTATTCCAACTAAGTTTAGGTGCTTGTCTGCGTCCAACCTCAAGCATAATCTGATACATATTTTACAACCATTTTTACTATGACAAGGGTGTTTGAAGCTACAATAGAGTATTTGAGAGCTATGGGTTATGAATTCACTATAAAAGATTCGGTAATATTCATTTTTTGTGAGAGTTTTTTTAACTTTTTAAAATTCGAGGTTTGATTTGTTAGAAATCTCGTGCTTCATTGTTCTGTTTGAATCTTTAATTTTTTCGTAGGTATTTATAAATCGAACACCATGAATTCATCTTTTTATGTATTGTTTAATGACTCATCATCGACTGGTCTGGTACGTTTATTTTATTGTACAACATTTTTAGTTTGTTTGGTTACCTTTTAATGAAACCTTACACATGATATTTAGATCATACCACCTAATTTTAGCCGATTTTATATTGCATTGGCATATCCAAATTCTAATGTTGTTATCAAGGCTGTTGATGGTTATAAGTTTGATATTTATTGTCAAAACATGATGGTCTATTGTCATTTACTATTGGTTAGTCCAGTGTTGTTCGAGATCTTTCAATAACTATTGGGTCTGTTCTTACATTCCAACATATTAAACAGTATTCCTTTAAATTAATTGTTTTTCCAAATTTTAGGCTGATCCACTTAGTCATAGTATAATGATTTTGATTACTTCACATCCAACCAACTGATAGGCAAGGTCTGAATGTTGAGTCCGTCTGCCATCAATGCACCGATTATTCCATTAACAAATTAGTATTGTTCTTTTATTTTATTTTTGTCCACTTGTGTTTCAGTTTTATATAATAATCTTAGTATTTATTATATTATTTTTGTTTTAGTTCTTGCCTGCTACATATGTTGAAAGAACCATTGCCAATAATTTGTCAGAGAATCCTTTTAAATGTTATTTTATTCAAAACCAGTATATGGAAGTCATGATCAAAGAGGATCCCTCTGCTCACAAGATTTATTATATTGACGGATGGGAAGACATTTCAGATTATATTCCAATTGAATCTGGATACCTTATCGTGCTCAGATATATATTTGCACTCAGTTTGAAGCAATCTGTTTTTATCTCGATCGATGTGAAATGATCATCACTCGATGGAATCCTGGTATTCTTCGTGGACGAAAGAGTCCTTTTATAGAAATTTCAGAGGACTCCAACATTGTTGAAGACAACAAACTATTTCAATGACCTTTCATATGATCCCTAAGGGTATGCACAAGTCGGTCTGTTGGTACTTAACTATAGACTAGGTCGTTCTAAGACATCGACCCAGACAAGGTCAAGTCTTGCCTAATTCCCTATAGTTATGGCTCTGATACCAATCTCTCACACCCCAACCGATGGCGGAATCATCGGGGCACGACACTGAGCGAAACAGATTGTTCAAAGAAATTCCATAACGACTAAATTACCAAATAGTTTAAATATTACGTCCCATACCATAACCCATAAGATAATCTAGTTATTACAGACATAGATATTCTTCAAACAAAAACATGTTCCGACAACTCAAATTTCAAATAAAATAAATTGTTCGTTTGTTTCTAGACCCTTCCTAACTTGATTCCACAAAGCAAGCATCCTAGCAGATAGCATCCTAAACACCTGTCACATACGTTAAAATAAAGGTCAATACACATAGTGTAAAGGTGAGCATACAAGTTTGGTAATAGAATAATAGAGTTCGAAATCGTTTACGCATAACCAGCATGAAACATATATAAAGTGAAGGCAAGTAGGTTATCGACAAAGAAATATACACAGACGTGACTGCGAGTTGTACAATGCGCAACACATATCCCCACTGGGACACGTGAAGTAAAGCCCTTAACAACCCCTGTCCACGACAGGTGCTGAGTCCAAACTATAGTACTATCGGTGCTAAGGTGTCAGGCAACAATCACTGTGTTAACATAACATACAAGCATTCATCGAATAACACGTAGCATGCAATAACGGTTAGCGTATAAATAGTGTTTGCGTTGTGTGTCGATTGTGATTTGAATATAGATAACACATGTAACACCCAAAAGTGCGTAAAGCAAAAAGGGATCGAGTATACTCACAGACTGTGCTTAACAAGTAAACACTATCTTAGATTGAAGGGAGCGCTGGAAGAGATTAGCCTGAACAGTTAACGAGTGCATAAACGATAAGCGGCGCGTAAAACGGTGCAAAGTACCAAGTGTCGGATGGTAATCCGATTGGATGGCAACCCGATCAGATAGCCAGTCGATCGGATGTCAATCCGTTCAGATGGTCATCCGATCGGATGGCAATTCGATTGGATTGTCATCTCGTTTGGTGCATATGTGTTTGTGTATGATGGTTTGTTCTTTGAAGTTTTCGTTGTAGCATTTTGAAAATAGAGAAGTATCTCTACCTTTCAGGTCGGTCGATCGAACGGCGGCTCGATCGGATGGTGATCCGTTCGGCGAGACATTTCACAGAGAACAAGTTCATAGTAGTGTTGTCACTCGATCAGATAGTCTGCCGATCGGGTGGCAATCCGTTGGAACTGGTAATGCATTGAACATGTTGTAAATTGTTAAGTGTGGAAGTCCCAAACGTCACATGGTCGGATGGTAGTTCGATCGGATGGTAATCCGTCCGGCGTTTAGAACCTCAAAGGTTGAATTAAAAGTTTAAGTGTGGGACCAAGGTGCAAGCCGATCGGATGGCTGTCCGATCGGATGGCAGTCCGATCGGATGGCAATCTGATCGGACGGCGATCCATCCACCACCTGATCGTCTTGTCACTTGGTCGTTTCGATAGTTCGTAGTTCTGATTCGAGACGATTTGATAACGTGCCAAACAACAGAACCTCATCAAGACCCTAGTGGCCCGATCGAACAGGAATCACCCAGATCCGACTCGTTCACAGGTTCATGACGGTTGTTCATGTTTAAACCGGAATCGGTTGTATCTTTGATAGAACTCAGATCTTGAACCAACACATCACCAAGAAGGAGTAGAAGATCAGAACAAGCTCCGATTCTATCGGTTTTGAGTGCATTGAGTGTAAAAGAGTTGAAAGAATGTTAGATAACCATCTTTCAATCCTTTTCACCATGAATATGTTCAGATCTATGTAAGATCTTTGTGTATTCATGTGGAAATCTTACAGATCTAAGTTATTCTTGGTGGATTGAAGCCAAAACATGAAGTTCATATGAACACCATGACACCTTGAATCTAGTGATTTCACGGTTAAAAGTTAAGATTCAAACGATAGAAAAGTGAAGGAGTGCGTATAGATCAAGAAAGTACAAGATTTAGGTTGGAAACTTACAAGAATCGCGAGAAATCGAGAGAAAGAAGCTTGAAAGCGGCTGGGTCGAGTGAGAGGAGCTGTCACATCAAATGATGTGACAAGTAAGGTATTTATAGGGTTTCCCAAAAAGGAATGTGTGCATGGATCGGATGGTTGTCCGATAAGGTGGCAATCCGATCGGATGACAATCCGATCGGATGGTCACTCGATCGGGTGGCCACTCGATCCGGTGTCCGGCGTGTTGAGTTATGTCGTTTCGATTCGCGTGTTGAGCGTTGCTGCAATAGAGTTTCCCATTAATCCCAACTACTATATCTAACATACAATCATCCTAAATAACTTGCGATTCGATTGCGATAGCGTTGCGATTGTGCTTTGATTAATCACCACAACATAAACATAAATAAACATGCACAAGTAACACATAAATAGCACACACACCTAAAACAATATCCAGAACGCATAATTCGAGTTGCGAATGCGATTGCGATGCGATAAAGCGATAAACATGCGATAAATAGTGATTAAACCTCGATTATTAACAAGTACTCCACATAATACAACTAATGCGATAAAATAAATAGATTAACTAAAAGTTAAAGAAGTCAAAACAGTAGTTGAGCAAGGAGTGGCAGATCGCAATTAGCAATCTTTTCTTCCTTTGACTTCAATCTTGACTTTGACTTTGACTTTCGAAACACAGGGTGTTACAGCCACCCCCTCTTAAGGGAATTTCATCCCAAAATTAGGTTTTAGCCGTAACAAACAAATGCGGGTACTTCGCTTTCGAGTTCCCAAGTGAACTCCGCACCTCGTTTGCCTTCCCATCGGACCTTCACAATGGGAATGCGCGAGCGTCTGAGCTGCTTGGTTTGGCGGTCCATGATCTCGACAGGCTTCTCCACGAAGTGTAATGTTTCGTTCACTTGAAGATCCTTAAGTGGTACGTACAAATCATGCTCAGCCAGGCACTTTTTGAGTTTCGAAACATGAAAAGTCGGGTGGACGTTGCTAAGTTCCTCCGGTAGTTCGAGTCTGTAGGGCACTTTTCCGATCCTTTCCAGAATCTTAAAGGGTCCAACGTATCGAGGCGCGAGTTTCCCTTTCTTTCCGAATCTGACCACACCCTTCCAGGGTGATACCTTTAGGAGTACATGGTCGCCAACGTTAAATTCAAGGGGCTTGCGTCGTCTATCGGCGTAACTTTTCTGACAACTCCGAGCTTTCAGCAGATTGTCTCGAATTTGGAGGATTTTGTCAGTCGTTTCTTGCAATAGCTCAGGACCGGTTAATTGCGAGTGTCCGATCTCGTGCCACACAATAGGCGATCGACATCTTCTTCCATATAATGCCTCAAATGGTGCCGTTTGAATGCTGGAATAATAACTGTTATTGTACGAGAATTCGACTAAAGGTAAGTACGCGTCCCAATTACCACCGAAATCTATGACACACGAACAGAGCATGTCTTCAAGGGTATGAATCGTTCTCTCAGTCTGACCGTCGGTTTGGGGATGAAAAGCGGTACTTAGATTATGCATAGTACCAAGAGCAGTTTGAAACATTTCCCAAAGACGCGAGGTAAACCGAGCATCGCGGTCAGTGATGATGTCGCGAGGCGTCCCATGTCGACATATGATTTCATTGGTGTAGATTCGGGCTAATTTTTCTACCTTGTAGTCTTCTCGTATCGGCAGAAAATGGGCAGATTTGATCAAGCGGTCGACGACAACCCAGATGCTGTCGTGACCTGATGGCGTGCGTGGAAGTTTCGTTATGAAGTCCATAGCTATACTCTCCCACTTCCGCATGGGAATCTCGGGCTGGACGAGCAAGCCAGAGGGTCATTGATGTTCGGCCTTGACTTTCGAGCAAGTCAGGCACTTCGAAACATAGAGAGCGATATCCTTCTTCATACCCGGCCACCAGTACTTGTAGCGAAGGTCCTGGTACATTTTATCGGCACCGGGATGAACAAAATATCGAGACTTATGGGCTTCGTCCATCAGGATCTGTCGTAAAATGGTCCGCTTAGGGATCCAGATTCGGTCCAGATAATGGAATATCCCATTCGACTTATTCACTAGTTGGGCTCCATCATTGAGAATCCTTTCCTTCTTCCAAGTGCGTTTGGTGAAACAAGCATGTTGGGCTTCGCGGATGAGGGTTTCGAGATGATGTTGGGCTTGAACATTACGAACACTATGCAAATAGCTTCGTCTGCTGAGGGCGTCGGCAACGACATTTGCTTTGCCAGGATGATAACGAATCTCACAGTCATAATAGTTGAGAAGTTCTACCCATCGGCGTTGACGCATATTAAGCTCCTCCTGGCTGAAGATGTGTTGTAGGCTCCTATGGTCGGTGAAGACCGTACACTTTGTACCATAAAGGTAGTGTCGCCAAATCTTTAAAGCAAAAACAACTGCGCCTAGCTCGAGATCGTGGGTTGTATAGTTCTTCTCGTAGACTTTGAGCTGACGAGATGCGTAAGCGATAACCTTGTCTTGTTGCATGAGCACGCAACCAAGACCATGGTTCGAGGCATCACAGTAGACAACGAAATCATCGTTTCCATCGGGTAAAGCAAGGACGGGAGCATTGCAGAGCATATGCTTGAGGGTTTGAAAGGTAGTCTCTTGTCCAGTTACCCAAACAAAAGGCTTGTCTTTGTGCGTGAGAGAAGTAAGCGGCACGACGATTTTAGAGAATCCTTCAATAAATCGACGATAAAAGCCCGCTAGTCCGAGAAAAGAATGGACTTCAGACGGGTTCTTCGGTGTAACCCAACTCTTAACTGCTTTGATCTTTGCGGGGTCGACGTGAATACCTTGACTATTGACAATATGACCGAGGAATTGAACCTCCTCCAGCCAAAATTCACACTTGGAGAACTTGGCACAGAATCGATTCCCCTGGAGTAGCTCGAGAACCAAACGTAGATGCTGCGCGTGTTCGGCTTTCGACTTGGAATAGATCAGGATATCATCGATGAACACTATGACGAAGCGGTCAAGGAATGGTTTACACACGCGATTCATCAGATCCATGAAAACCACGGGTGCGTTGGTTAAACCAAAAGGCATAACAACGAACTCATAGTGGCCGTAACGAGTGCGAAAAGCGGTTTTGGGTATATCATCCTCTTGGACGCGTAGCTGGTGATAGCTTGAGCGTAGATCGATCTTCGAGAAACAGGTAGCGTCTTGTAACTGGTCAAACAAATCATCAATTCGAGGCAGGGGATAGCGATTCTTGATTGTCAACTTATTCAATTCCCGATAGTCGATGCACATCCGGAACGACCCATCCTTCTTTTTGACGAAAAGGACTGGAGCGCCCCAAGGAGAGGTGCTAGGGCGAATGAAGCCTTTATGAAGCAATTCCTGAAGTTGTCTCGAGAGTTCACGCATTTCGGACGGAGCGAGTCGATAAGGAGCTTTAGCAACAGGATTGGCTCCAGGAATGTGGTCGATTCGAAAGTCGATATCACGACTTGGCGGAAGACCGGGGAGATCGTCAGGAAATACATTTGGGAATTCATAAACTACGTGGACGTCGTTCATTCCAGGGCTTCCTTTCTTTTCCTTCTCCGCTACTACAATGTAAGCCAAGAAAGCTTTGTATTCCTTGCGGAGATACTTGCTAGCTTGGACACATGACATAAGCTTGAGACCCTTTGAAGGAGTTTCTCCATAAACACAAAGTTGATCACCATTCGCGAGCGAGAATCGAATCATATTTTCAAAGCAAACAACTTCAGCATGGTTCTCACGAAGAAAGTCCATGCCTACTATGATGTCAAAACTACTGAGCTGCATCGGGATAAGATTGATAGGGAAGATGTGATTGTTGAGTTCAAGAATACAATCATGAAGAACAGAATTAAGGGCGACGGTTCTTCCGGTGGCAACTTTAACATCGAACGTCGAGGGGAGATGGGAGCGCTTACGATAAAGGAGCTTTTCGAATTCAAACGACACAAAACAGTTATCGGCTCCGATATCAAACAAACACGAAGCATATATACCATTCATAAGGAACGTACCATTGACCACGTTGTTGTCAGCCTGAGCCTGGCGCACATTGATGTTGAAAGTTCGGGCGCAAGCTGCTTGCTGTTGCTGCTGCTGCTGCTGGGGCTGTTGCTGCTGTGGCTCTTGCTTCACAACTCGGTTTGGGGACATGTTTATGAAGTGGTTGGGATCACCACACTCAAAGCAAACCCTTGCATTGATCACGGGTGCAGGGGCCGCTTGCTGGCCTTGCGGAGCAAGAAGTAGAGCTTGTTGAGCAGTAGCCAGAGTTGAAGCTTGACGTGGACCCGTACGGCAGTTGGCGGTGAAGTGGTCGTACATGTTGCAATGCACACAAAATCTGCAGGCGATTCCCACTGTGTGGTGATAAGTACAAGTCGGGCAGGCTGGGTGAGGACCAGTGTAAGCACGCTTTGCCGGCGGTGCTTGGGTAGCCGGTGCCGCGACTTGGCGGTGTTGAGTCTGCTGCTGAGCTGGTACAGCTTGGAGCGAGGCAGCAGTGGTGACAACACAGTTCTTGTTGCTGGAGTTGCTGTTGTTCTTCCTCTTGCGACGAGAGGACTTTGAAGACTGAGGAGCGGCGGCGGTTTCAGCGGTTGCAGCGATGGTAGCTTGATGCAGATTCTTGGTGGCTTTATCCCAGTAGCCAGACTTGACTCGCTTGTCGTTGATCTCAGCGGCGAGTAGATAAGTTTCCTCGATTGTTGCTGGTTTTGAAGCTTGCACAAAATCTGCAACACAATCCGACAGAGCTCGGATATAATTCTTGATTGTCACATCGGGAGTCTTAACTTGATCAGGACAGATTATGCTAAGCTGCTTGAAGCGAGCAGTTAAAGTAGCATTGTCACCATCCTTCTGCTTGATGTGCCAGAATTCGTCCTCCAACTTTTGGCGCTCGTGGGGAGGGCAGAACTCTTCCAACTTGACATCCTTCAACTCATCCCACGCCAAACCGTAAGCTGCATCATTTCCGCGTTTGTTTCTCTCGGCCGTCCACCAATCTAGAGCTCGGGATTGGAAGACGCCGGTAGCGTTCAGAGTGCGGAGATCATCAGGACAGCCACTGTGGTGCAGGGTAACCTCGATTGAATCAAACCACTGAAACAACGTCGTAGGGCCATCTTCGCCAGTAAATTCTTTCGGGCCGCAAGCTTTGAACTGCTTAAAGCTAAAAACAGACTTTGGCGAATCAGTCCTGGACTCTTCAGAAGACTTGCTGGTATTCTCTTGCAGGTCGCTGACAATTTGAGGAATCACCTTCGCTATCTGTTTAGCGACGAGAGCAGCAAGGCGTTTGTCTTTCTGATTTCGGCGAGCAGTTCGGGAGTGAAGGTATCCAGATGACGACATTGTCTGCAACAGACATCGCCGTAGGACTCAAACACAGTATAATCGAATCTCACCTCACACTCACTTAATACTACTAAAGCTCAGGAACACAATCACGTAACACATAAACACGTACGCACATAACACAGATTCACATAAGCACGTAGGGGCACGTTAGCACAGAAACACAGAAGCACAGAAGCACAAGAGGCAGTCAGAATACATAAACCTATCATTCAAAGTTCACGCGCGTTCGAGAATAGCGATTGCGAGTAGCGAGCACACATCGAGTAGCATAGCATGCGATCATCCGTCAATAACGATTTGTTAGCGATTTGAGGTAGGTGTGCAGTGCGAGTCGTGTGTGTCGATCAAAGCGAGAGCGAAAAGCGAATAAATCACCAAAAATCGAAACACATAAACAGATAAAATCACATAAATCCACATAAAAGTGACGAATATCAGAGTCGGCAGTTGCGAGCTCAGAATCGAAACACATAGGTGCTGTTTGTTTTTTCTGCGGGAAAAGATCTGCAGTCTGCGGACCACATCTGCAGGCATCTGCAGGAGAAGAGGTGGACCAAATGTCTGCAGTCTGCAAGGAGAAGAGGGTTTGTTTTTTTTCCTTCTACAAAACCACTTTTCCCACACAATCTCTGCCTCAACTCTCTCTCTCTACAATCTGCAGACCACCACCGCCGCACCACCACCACCGCACCACTTCCGCCTTCACACCACCGCCATCATCTCCGATCTGGGTTCAACCACCACCACCACCGATCTCCGCCATCTCACCAGCTTGTTTGGTTCGATTTGGGGGTTTTCGGGGTTTAACCGCCACCTCCACCACCACCACCGATCTCCGCCATCTCACCAGCTTGTTTGGTTCGATTTGGTGGTTTCGGTTCAAGCACCACCACTGATCTCCGATCTGGTAGCACCACCACCGCCGATCTCTCTCTCACTCTCTCTACGGTATCTCTCTCACTCTCTCTCTCTACGGTATCTCTCTCACCGATATTGATTTGGGGGTTTTGGTTCGATTTGGGGTTTTTGGGCAGGGATGTGGTGGTGGAGGTTTGGGCAGGGATGTGGTGCGGAGGTGGTGGTGGAGGTGGTGGCAGGGATGTGGTGGTGGAGGTGGTGGCAGGGATGTGGTGGTGGAGGTGGTGGCAGGGATGTGGTGGTGGAGGTGGTGGAAGAAGAGGTCTGCCAAGAAGAGGTTCCAAGAAGACATGGAATCATGTCTGTGTGGTGAAGAGGTCTCGCAGACCTTTTTTAATGAAAGGTCTGCGAGAAAACAAACAAGCTGCGGACTCCAAACCTCTGTGCGCGTCTGCGCGGCGCAGACATAAGTGGCCAGAAGTGCTTCTGGCCAAAAAACAAACACCACCATAAAAATCAAGGATAGATTGTCTGCGGCTGATAGACGTCGACTACCCAAAGTGGTTTGACTATTCACAAGGACTTTTGGTACACACTTTGGCCTTCGGGACTGTGCTCTCGCTTCGAATTTGGGCGAATGGCACGCATCCTTCCAGTTACGGTGTGACTTCAAGTCATTGGAGTCCGTCGAGACTTTGGTGAGAGTTTTGTAAAAACAAAACTAGAGATCGGAACCAGTCGTCAAGGTTCGGGTTTCACCCCTGACTTAACAACTTCGTTCCTGTTTTGATAAAATAGAGAAGAAAATTTGCGTTAAAGTATGGATTTCACTCCTGATTCAACGCAATTTCTCGTGTTTATAGATGAAAATGCGGGTCGAACAAGCGATTTGGCCGAGTGTTTGTGGTTTTCCCACCTAATCTCGATCTAATCACTCGTTCATTTTGAAAATTAGAGTGCAGTGATAGTGTAGCGTAAGCGAGAATAGTGACAAATAGCAAGTAAGCTCGTATGACACCCCTAAGGGTATGCACAAGTCGGTCTATTGGTACTTAACTATAGACTAGGTCATTCTAAGACATCGACCCAGACTAGGTCGAATCTTGCCTAATTCCCTATAGTTATGGCTCTGATACCAATTTGTCACACCCCAACCGATGGCGGAATCATCGGGGCGCAGCACTGAGCGAAATAGATTGTTCAAAGAAATTCCATAACGACTAAATTACCAAATAGTTTAAATATTACGTCCCATACCATAACCCATAAGATAATCTAGTTATTACAGACATAGATATTCTTCAAACAAAAACATGTTCCAACAACTCAGATTTCAAATAAAATAAATTGTTCGTTTGTTTCTAGACCCTTCCTAACTTGATTCCACATAGCAAGCATCCTAGTAGATAGCATCTTAAACACCTGTCACATACGTTAAAATAAAGGTGTAACACCCCAAAAATGTAAATCTTTTATTTAAAATAAAAGGTTGGTAATTAAACAAGTGAACTAACTAGGATTTAAAATAACCTAATTAGATAAAAATCTTGTAGTAACTTATGAGAGGGTTAAATGCACTAAACATGAACTAAATGAAAGTTGGGGGACCAAAAGTGATTAAATTGAAAATAATTTTTATAAAACATAAAATTAAAATCCAAACACACACAAGTGTGTGTGTCTGGATTGATACAAGCACAGGGCGACCAGGAGAAAACCCCCACAACCCTAGTTCACACTTAGTCTCTCAAATTGAAGATCAAAATCCGTTCTAAATCAAAATCCGAGCACGGAATAGTGATCCCCACTGAAAAAGGAGTCATAAGGTATGAGAATTTTATGAGAAATCTCTAGTGGAATTTCTAAGTGAACCTAGAGAATTCGAATTAGATGATTGCATGCTTGTTATATGATGAAACAGGAACATTGTAGTGTCTAGGAGTAAACCCTAGACAAGTATATGTTGAAATCATGCTTAATTCTAGTAAAATCTATGAACACCATTGAAGGTGATTAGTGGGTTATGTAGAACTTGATAAACACTAGGATTTTTGGTGGTTGTTCTAGTGTAAATTGATAATTGTGAAGTGATTTCAGAATTATAGAGGCTAACATTTATGTAAGATAGTTTGATTGATGTAAATTTGGGCTATATGACAAGTTATGAACTTGCTAATAAATCATGTAAAATTCTGCCCTTAAAGTGTTTGTATAAATGCCTCAAAGAAGGCTTAAAATTGAAATTTCAAGTTAAAACTATGCGATATATGATTTGAAAAGAGTTCTAAACATGCCATGGTTGAACTCTATAGGAAAGGAAGCCGGAGCGTCTAGTGGACAAGCCAGTGGTGAAGCACGATTGAAGGGTTTGCTTTGAAGGTCTGTAACTTGATTCGTTACATTAAGTAAATTTGATATTAGAATACGTATAGTTGTGTTTTAGAATAAAAGTTGTGTTGATTGAAGTGACAATGTTCACTACTTAAATTAATAGGTTAAGAATCTATTAGGAATCGTTTGGTAGTCATTATAATGGAGGATTCCATAGATGAGCCAAACGGGTCGAATAATTGTGTAATTAGTAGTGTTTGCATTTGATAATTAGTATTGGCGATGAAAATCACAAGGGCATGAAGCCATAAAATTGGTAATAAAATGCCGGTGATAAGAAGCCCCGAATGTTGGGTAGAAGCGCCTTATAGTTACTCTTGAAATGGTAGCAAAGTGGGGGTAGATATAATGGGTTGAACAATTATATTGTAATTCTTAGTCGTTCGGTCTGTAAACCAAATTTTCGGCAAGATAATTGTAATAAGACACGTCGGTAGTTAAATTATAGTCGTGTAGGAAAAAGTATCACCTAAAACGGACCTACGGATCAAAAGTTATGACCATTTGAAGTTGAAACTTAGAATTTTCGGAGTTGGCAGGAAATGCAGGTCAAAAACCTACACCTGCTGGAAAATGGTGTCCCCCCCGCCACGCGACAGGATCACCTAGATCCGGTGCGACACGCAAGAGCCGTCACGACACGCGACAGAATGAACGATACCTGGCGCGACACCCGACAGGACTAATTCTGAAATTTTATTTTATTTTTAATGATTCGATGCTAGAACTTGTTTATACACACTATATCAATGTCAAAACTAACATTTTAAGTGGTTTTGACTTTAGGTGACAATGGGGACTTTCCGGATGGCGATAAAGCATGTTGAAAAACCGAACACAAACTTTTGAAGCTTCCGCGTTAATTTAACCTTGTTTGGACAATGTTTTTGTTGTAAACGATTTGCTAATCATGTTGTGAATATTAAAACTAGTTGGTAGTTGACTAGTATGTAATTCACTTTAAACCTTTGATTTTGTAATTGTTGGGATTGAACCCTACCAGAGGAACAGATAATATAAAGCCAAAACCTGATCACAACAGTGGATTCACAATAAGCAGAGGTTTACACTAAGCTCTCCCCTTGACAGTGGTTACCTATCTGCTGATACACCCTAAACACTGCTCAGAAGAACAACTGATGAACCAAACACTGATGAAACAACTAAAGACTGCTAAAAGGCAAACGCTGAGCTCTATCTACTGCTGTCCCTTAAGTACTGCTGAAGATCCAAGCACTGCTCATTCAAAGACTGATCACCTTTTGAAGAAAGCACTGATGTTCATGTAATCAGTGCTTAGGCTACAACAGTGGAACGTGAACAGTGTTAGACTTGTTTTGTATTGTATTATCAATCAGTTGTTAGACATCAGTAGTTTTGTATAGATCAGTGTTTGTAGGTTGTTAGGCTGTTAGAAGTCACTATCATGGTGATGTCAGCTAAGATACATCAGTGGTTTGGTTTGCCTATAAATGTAACAGTACCCTGTACTGTTACATTTGATTGACTGAGTGGATTCTTCTTCTTCAGTCCAATCCTTTCATCTTGTGCAACCAACCTTGCAGTATCAGGCTGAGGGGGAGTTTAGTCTGTAAGCTTGCATTGTAACCTTTTGCTTTTAATGTAATCTTTCGACTCTATGAAAAAGCAATTGTTTATCAAACTATATTCTCCTTTGATTGTGTTTAACAAAGTTTGTATTCATTTCCGCTGCACTTTACATCATTTCATATACTCTGAATGTTCAATTCATAGAAACAAGCACAATCATGAGAGCCTCGGATCCTAACAATTGGTATCAGAGCATGGACAGTCAAATTCGATCTAACAATCAATTTGACATAACAGTTCGGCTCAAAATTCATTGATACTAAGGATGGTTGCATTCAGTTGAAAAACAGAGTAACGAGTGAATCATGATCAAAATGGTTATTCAAAACTCTGTAAATCAACCAAGATGTCATATGACACACAAATTTCACGCAACAAGTGATATCATGCACAAGTCACTCATAGTTCTCAGATCTGTAAAATATCTGATAGATTACGGGATTGTTCGATATTTTCAAAATTGATTGTTGTTTTGAAATTTGTGATGTTTTCACTAAATGCTAAAGTATGAACCTCAGATTAACAAAAACCTATGTTCTTAAAACATTAGTGTTTTTGATAACATAAAAGAGGGAAATTAAAACTTTAGTGATTCAGATCTTATGTGTTGAAAACAGGTTGAGCTCCTCAAAAGGACAAAATCAACTATGTTAAAATACATTAAGAAAATCAGGAGTAAAAAATGTCCAGATCATAGGTAATGAGAAGGTTGGCATAAGCATGTGCAGAAATGACCAAATCTCTCAAAACATTACTGCAAAATGATTCTGGAACAAGTATTCCTTCAATAAATACCCCTCAGTAAGTATTTCAATACTTATGATTGGGAAGGGTAAAAAGGGAAGAAGAAAATGAACTAATCTCAAAGTGTGGTTATCTCAAAACTTTTGAAATCAAATGAAAAGAGTATAAGCATAAAACACTTATGAGGTCGAAATTGGGTAAACAGTGGTCAATCATGCAACTGTGTGCTTTCATCAAATACAGGAATCGTTCAGGTATCTATGGCATCTCCAGTGATTGTTCTTAAAAGAAGAATTTACAATCAATTGTCAAAGAAAATGACCCCAAACAATGGTCAAAACAACTTGAGAATGATATGATCATGAACTTATTTGAGAAGCTGTCAGATCCTTTTTGATAATCTTCAAAGCATCCTTTAATTTTTTTTAAAAGGTGTTTTTCTCTAAATAAAACCAGATATATACTACTTTTTATAAAATATATTTTGTACTTTTACTCGTTTTTGATAGTAAGAGTTCTTCTCTGGTCAGGATGCAATTTCCTTATTTTTGTGTGAAATTACTATCCTTAATCTGATCAAAAGGAAATGGCACACATATCAGGGTCATGTTAAGCTCAAGTTTGGTTATCATAAATTGATTGCAAATTGATTTTGAACTACTGAGATACTCATGTTCTAGTTCAAGTAATTAGACACAAAATGAGTAGCTCTAGTAGAAATATCTTCATCATCTGGGATGCTAAACCACTGTCTGGAATAATGGACATTTGGAAAAACCTTGAACAGAATTTCTGTAGATAACTGCTGGCAATTTAATCTTGATAATATACATCTAAAATGTATTTTGTTAAGAATAGCATCTCTGGTGCTCAACAGATGTTAGATAAGATATTGTGCTTTCACAAGACAAATCAATTTCTACATCTGAACAAGCAGATGCTAACATTATTTGTCAAAAGTTAAAACACTGCTGCACTATCAGTTGTTGCAATAAAAGTCTTCATTTATTTTCTACCACTGTTGTACCTTAAATGCTGTTGTGCCTCAACATCTGTTCTCTAAAGTCTGTCCACTGCTGATAGTCAACCTCTGTTCTTGCAAAAACACTGATGTTTAAAATCTTTGTTCCATCCACTGATACACCCACTGCTTCAGTTCATTACCGTTGTAACTACTGATGATTGATCCATCAGCGGTTGTCAAAACAACTGTCCTCCATTATTTACCATTTCATCAGGGGTTGGCACGTGGTCAGTTTTTAGCCGTCAGATTATTATAACCGCTGCCACATCAGCATTCATTTTTTTCCCTGAATAAAACCCTGATTAAACCCAAACAGGGGCTCACACTGTCGAATTGAATTCCAAACATTCTCTTCACAAAGCAGTTTCCCTCTCATAACTCCAAAACCTTCTTTGATCTTCTTCATAAAAAATGACGAAACCAAAATCGAAATCAAAATCAAAACCATCTTCTTCCTCCACCCCATCAGACGCCACTCAAATGGCCGCTGAAACTACGGAGATTCGCTACAAATCTCCTCACAACTATGTGGGTATACTCATAAAACCCACAACTGACAACACCTTCGACTCCATCCTGGATACCCTATCTGCATCAAAGTACAAAACTTTGATAACGGCAGATGCTCCCATTTATCTTCAAACCCAGAGAGAGTTCTGGAAGAATGCCACCCTTGAAAAACAAGGAGACACCATCACAGCCATTAACTCCTCGATACAGGGTAAGAAGGTACAAATCTCTCCACAATCCATTTCTGAAATCTTTAAACTCGATGATTTGAAAGGAAAAACCTCATTTTCTAAAGACGAGTTGAAAAAGGATTTCATAAACAGGGGCTATGCAGAGCAACCTAAAAAGGATACCTTACAAAAAGGTTACTTTCCTTCTGCACCCAGATTTTTATTTCACACACTGTTAATGTGTGTTTCAAATAAAACAACGTCTTTTAATGAAATACCAACAAAAATTCAATGCCTGGGGTATGCAATTTTAAACAATAAAAACTTTAATTACTCCCAGGAAATATTTGATGATTTGGTAAAAAAACATTGATAATAAGGCATTTCTGCTCTTTCCACGATTTCTAAGTTACTATTTTTAACAAAAATTTGTAAAGGAAGATGCGGAATTGCCCAAACAAGGTGTCTCTTTTAAAATAAACTGCTTAACACCTGAAACATTCTCTAGAATGTTGGCACCAATAAAAACAAAAGCAGAGGTGCCTGAGCAGAATTTAGCAGATGAAACTGCTCCTCAGGTATCTGCTGCTGAGCCCACTGCTCCAGGTGATCAGAGCAGCACAACCACTGCTCTGAAACCCACACCTGACATTACCAAAAAGACCAAAAGAAAACCATCCAGAAAACCCACCAAACCCAAACCAGCATCTCTGGAAGATGAGATCCCAGAGACAATGCCAGTGACAGCACAAAAGTCACCAATAACCACTGCTGCTACTTCCTCACAGCAGGTGGAAGAAAGATCTCAACCCCAGCCTCAAACTCCTCCTGCATCCTCACAAAAGGATCAGGTTGTAACCACAGGGACACCAAATTATGAAGCTCTGGATCCACTCGGATCTATCTTCCACAGTCCTGATCCCAAGGACATGTCTCTTTCAACACCCATACCCTCACCAATCATAATGCCACAATCAATAATACCCATGTTGCATGCAGTTGATATTGCACAGACACAAACCAGTTCCTCTCTATCACCCATTACTGAGAGTATACCTCCACAAGTGACTGGGTCTGATGCTTATACCTCTGCTATCCCAGCAACAACTGAGGAGGTTACACCCCCTGAGTTACAAGTAACTCTCGGAGGTAGTTCAAGTGGAGCAGCAACTACAACTGATGGATCAACAGATCTTCAGTTGGACAGTTGTTACATAAATAAGACTCCCTTGAAGGCAATTTCTTCCATGGCAACATCGGTAACCACCAGTGAGTTGATTTTAACCACCGGTACCATCAAAGGTTTATCGAGTGCTGAAGAGAGAAGTCCCCAGTACCAAGAACAAGGGGCATCAATGGATGATTTTTGGGACTCAGTTCCTAAGTCACACATTGGTACAACCACTGCTGGTGGGGATTTAGATGATCCTACTAATGTAGGTGATGATTCAAAATATCAGGAATTGATGAAAAGAGTTGAAAAACTTGAAGATTCAGTTGCTGGAATTAAAGACATGGTGCAAGAGATTTTAAAAGCTCAAAAAGCACAAGCTACTGCTGTTCCTGCTCAAGCACCTGCACAACATGCATTTGCTGCAAATGAGCTTTGGAATATTTTTCAACCCATGCTTGAAAAACAGCAACACATGGCTGATCAAAAGCATGCTATTCAAGTACAAATGCTGACCAACATGGTGGAATCAAGGTTTAAAGACACTCAAGCAGATATCAAGGCTATAAAGGCTAGCATACAAAAGACTGCCCATAGTGGAAAAGTTCCATCTTCCATCCTCTTCATGGAAACACCCCTTGAAGATATGCCAAAAAGGGGGAGAAAATCAAGTTGAGAGAGAAAGGAATAGAAGATGGGCTGTATATTGAACCAGAAGAAGAAAAACAGTTATCTAAATCATCTCAAACCACAAAATCCAAAACTTCAAATCAAACAGCTGATACATCAGTGGTTACAAAAACTGCTGTCAGTAGCCAAACAGCTGCCATGTTATCAACACACACACCTCCAACACACACCACTCTATCACATACCATCACAACCACTGTTCCACCACCATCTGTGTCTACAGCACAAAAACCACCATTACCATCACAAACAGCCAAACCATTATCACCCCCTGCCAAAAAGCAGAAGACAACAGATGTTACAACATCTGTTGTAATGGCAACAGTGGTTGAAACACCAGTTGTTTCAACTACTGGTAGTCAACCACTGATCACCACTCAAACAACTGCCATCATAACCCCTGCTCAAAAGCAGAAGACATCTGCTGACATATCAGCAGTTGTAATGACAACAGCGGTTGTAACACCAGTTGTTTCAACCACTGTTAGTCAAACATCCACCACTGATCTCATCATTCCGACATCACAACCTCCAAAGCCTCACAAAAGAAAAAGAGAAACAACACAGGCTACTGATGAAAAGTATGATCCTGTTGCTGCTAAATATCCATTGGAATTAGAAGCTGTGAAAAATGAGATGAAGCAGTTTTACACTGAAGATGATCCTACAAAAAGGAAATTTCCTTCTCTCATAGGTTTTCATAATTCCAGAAAACATGGATGAATATCTCGAAATGAAAGCAAGACAAGCAAGGATAAGAGCCAAAGTTGAATATAAGGATCAAGGTGATGAAGCCATTTTGGAAAGAAGGAAATTCCTGCTCAACAAAGTCAAACAGATGGAAGAATATGCAAGTAATCTAAACAAAGAAATGTCAAGTTTATTCCCTGAAGAACAACGAAATGAATTGAGAAAAGATTATCTTGCATACATAATGAAAGAAAAGTTCTATCCTGCTGAAGAAACATAATTCAAAGACTGGCCAATCGTTGCACTAAAGCATGAGGCTAACAGAATTGAAAAGATTAAACTTGATCCACGAAAGAAAAAGACAGCTCCAAATTGGAACAAATACAAAAAATTCATAGCTGATCTTATTTCCGAGCATAAAAGAAAGAAGCAGGAGTTGGTGGATGGAAAGGTAGATACTGCAGATGCCATAGCAAAATGGTCAAAGCAGCAAACTGATGAAGCTTTTGAGAGACTTGAGAAGCAGAGGTTGAAAGTCTCTGACATTCCTAAAAAGTCTAACTACAAAAAGCTACAGGAGCAGGTCAAGACCTTTAAAACACAGATCAGCACAGCAGAAGCCTTTGTCACAAAATTGAGAGAAGAAAGGAAGGAAATGCTGTCTGCTGGAGTAGAAAAGAATAAAGAAGCTGATCAGATTGAAGAAGCTATCAAGAAAATAGCTTCAGATAAAGAAAGATTAGCAAAACTACAAGACCTTGCCAAAAGGGTCAAAGTAGTAAGCCAAAAGTCATCAGCAGATGTCACAAACAGTGAGCTGTATGACAAAGAAGTTGAAGCAGACATAGCTGCAGCTAATGTGATAATTGAAAAGGCATTCACACGAGTGTCTGAAGCTCATGATACTGCTCTACACTTCTTCTCTAGGCCAAACACTTTAAGTTCATCAGTAAATAAACCTCTCCCAAGAAACCCATTTGGTTTAAAAATACTAAAGTGGCTCTCTGATCAAAAGACCCACGTATTGACTCTGATCAGAACCAATGGAGAAGTGAGGCATATATCAAGGAATCAAGCACTAGGCCTAAGTGTTGAAGATCTACAAGATCTCCTTGAGCTTACACTGTGCAGGGATGAGGTTGATTTAAGTTCCAAAGAATTTGAAGAAGAATTTAAAAGAAAAGCAAAGGAACTTCTGATGAAGAATAAAAATCCAGAATAAAGACAGGTTTTGGCATTATCTGTTCCAGGGGGAGATTGTTGGGATTGAACCCTACCAGAGGAACAAATAATATAAAGCCAAAACCTGATCACAACAGTGGATTCACAATAAGCAGACGTTTACACTAAGCTCTCCCCTTGACAGTGGTTACCTATCTGCTGATACACCCTAAACACTGCCCAGAAGAACAACTGATGAACCAAACACTTATGAAACAATTAAAGACTGCTAAAAGGCAGACGCTGAGCTCTATCTACTGCTGTCTCTTAAGTACTACTGAAGATCCAAGCACTGCTCATTCAAAGACTGATCACCTTTTGAAGAAAGCACTGATGTTCATGTAATTAGTGCTTAGGCTACAACAGTGGAACGTGAACAGTGTTAGACTTGTTTTGTATTGTATTATCAATCAGTTGTTAGACATCAGTAGTTTTGTATAGATCAGTGTTTGTAGGTTGTTAGGCTGTTAGAAGTCACTATCATGGTGATGTCAGCTAAGATACATCAGTGGTTTGGTTTGCCTATAAATGTAACAGTACCCTGTACTGTTACATTTGATTGACTGAGTGGATTCTTCTTCTTCAGTCCAATCCTTTCATCTTGTGCAACCAACCCTGGAGTATCAGGCTGAGGGGGAGTTTAGTCTGTAAGCTTGCATTGTAACCTTTTGCTTTTAATGTAATCTTTCGACTCTATGAAAAAGCAATTGTTTATCAAACTATATTCTCCTTTGATTGTGTTTAACAAAGTTTGTATTCATTTCCGCTGCACTTTACATCATTTCATATACTCTGAATGTTCAATTCATAGAAACAAGCACAATCATGAGAGCCTCGGATCCTAACAGTAATTCTGTTAAAGTGAAGTACTTTTTATTATAAAATCATGCATATTTTCATTAAAAATCAAATAGTAATTTGACGGATGTTACAAGTTGGTATTCAGAGCTCAAGGTTGTCAACAAAGTTTTCGGTTCAAGCTTGATCGATCTCCGGTAAGGACTAATTATTCATTTTAGTAGATCTTATCCTATATAAGTAAAAGAGATGGGAATTGGGAATTAAGGTGCACGGGAAGAGTGTGTTAACACACTCAAACCCGGAAGGTGCACTAAAAGAGAACGGTCAAAGCAAGTTACGAACTTGGCTAAACCATAGTAAATAAAGCTATGTTATAAAGGAAATGTTTAATAATTGATGTAAACATTTCAGTTTCAAGATGACGGAAATGAATAACGATAATCCGGTGCCGACAAGCACCGAACAAATGAAAGAAATAATTGCCGAAGAAGTGGGAAAGGCAATTGAGGGTAGTCTATCCGGGTTTGTAGGACCGTTTTTGACAGTCAAGTGAGTCAATCAGAGCTAGATACTACTGTTTATGCAGCGGAAATACCCAAACAACATGAATCAAAGTAGAAATTGAGTAGAAACAGAAGCAGATCACTTTAAACTGGTTTTCTCATTAATCTTTCAAAGAAAATTTGAGCAGCAGTTCGGCTACACAGTAGACATGAAGTTGCAAATGAGAAAACACAAAACACTATTTATAGGGGTCTGATTTCGCTCCAAATGACATCGTGTCATTTCGGGCGAAATCAGAAGGATGTGATTTCGCTCCAAATGACATAATGTCACTTGTGGCGAAATTAGAACATTTCAACACAACTTTTACATAACAGCCCCTACACTTTACATAATTAACATTATAGACCCCTAGACCCTATACAAGCTAGACCAAGACTAAGACATAGGCTTTAGACATTCGTGCACTAACAAACTCCCCCTTGGATACAGCCGCAGTCTTCAGTCTTGTCTCCGGGTCTTCAAACAGCTCTGAACGTTTCTTCCCTTGACTTAGGCTTCCTCCTAAGCAAGTTCCTTACTCGGTCATTCTCTTTGTTTCTTTTCTTCTCTTCTTCAGCTTGAATGTTCATCCACTTTCCTCTCTTTTCTTCAAGCTTTCGACTTTCACGTTCAGCTTTCCTTTTCATTTTCTCATCGAGTGACCACCAAGATGACTTCCATTTACTTTCAGAGTTTATACCTTTCTGAAAGCAAAGAGTAGCAACACGTTGAAACTGCATGGCCTGCTCTTTATCTTCAACCTGATAGTGAATCTTGTTTATGAATAGACATTCAATATCCTTCGCAGAACAATTCACGAGCCAAATTGGGTCATACACATGCATTTCTCTTAACTCACTTCCTGCTCGATAAGTAATGACATCCTCAGTCGAAATGTAACTATATACCCAGCCCAAGAAGCCTTTATAGAAATCCTGCTCCATTGGTGGCACTGGGATAGTCTTCATTGTCTTCGGCTTTTTCACATTAAGTATTGTTTCTTCAATCCCTGTTTCCGGATTTACCCTCCGCACTCTTTTAGGGTAATGCGGCTTCCAGTGTCGAAACTCTTTCAACGATTCAAACTTTATATACCCCCACATCGGAATATCATTCTTTCGAACTGGATATCCTAAAGTTCTTACTTTTGACAGCTCCTCCACATCCCACCATGGTAATGACATCACGTCATATAAACGTTTAAAGTACTGCACCCCACATTCTCTCCTGATTGCGTAAGCATTCACATGAGGTAAGAAACCCCAGCTAATAATGTCACCAAGAGACACACTTCGATCTCATTGATAGTACTTCAATGGTCTTTTGAACTTCCTTTCGTGACTATCTTTAAACCACTTTTTCCATTCTTCCTTTTCCATGTCTTTGGGAGTACCATCAAAGTTTTTGTTTTTCAAGATCTCCGCTACTTTCCTTCTCAATTCATCTCGATTCTCTTCTGTAAAGAACTCCATCAGCGTAGGCAACTGAGAAGTATCTTCATTTACATCCTCATCATCAGTCCAATCCTCAACCTCAACCTTGTCATACATGTCAGCATCCTCAACATATTTATACTCGTATTCTGGTTGATGGTTAATGTCAAACGCATTTAACTCTTTTTCAAAATCAAACTTAAAATCAGGATTCACCATACGCGTCATTTCTTTGATTGTTTCCAATGTGTATGTATGAAAATGTTCACCTTCTTCTCGATAAGTATCCAATCTCAGAACTAACTTCTCAACATGTTCAACGTTCTGATCATCACCTGACTCCCCCTTTCCTTCAGCTCTCCCTGACTCTTCATTCACAGAATCATTTAGAAAATCATCAACGGTTCTTTCATTAGAAGCTTCAGTCACTTTTATACCCATACTACCTTGAGCATCGTCATCATCGTTATTAGAACCATGACTACTTGCCGAAAAGACTTTCTCATCCTCGTCATCTTCCTCATCATCACCCTCTTCTTCATCATCGTCATCATCCTCATCATCATCACCAGCTAGCTCTTCAAGATGTGTTTCTTCCTCAAAAAGGCCATATATAGCAGTTAAAGGTTTAGGATTTTCAACAACCAAGGAAGGAACAATTGATCTCTCTGACACAGCAGAACTTCCTTCAACGCATTTACCTTTATCTTTCATTTGTTCATCTATCTCAGCTTGGCGTTTAGCCCTGAGTTCTTCAACTTGGATCTCTTCAAACTGTTGCTCAATTGATTTTCCAAGCATCTTTTCAACAACTTTGTTTAGCATATAGAACTCATGCTCTTTAAATGCTTTTTCAGCTTCAAGCTCTTTGTTTTTCAACTCGAAGTATTTGTTCTGTTCATCTCTTCAAGCTTTTTCTTCTTCAAGTTCAGCAACTCGCACTTTCAAGATATCAATTTCTGATTGATCAGTAACAATCTTCTTCAACAATTCTTTGTTATCAGTCTCCAGTCTCTTCATACGCATTTCAAGAATTTTCTCATGATCAGAGACTTTCTTGCACTCAACAGCTAACTTTTTGTTTTCATCCAACACATCATCCATCTTCTTTTCCAACTTCTTAACTTGTTCATCATTAGCAAAGCCAAAATCTCCAATATCTTCAAGAGTATCATGAGGAATATGAAGACCTTTGTGCCTAGAAGAACCAGGTGTTAGTTGAATTTGAGTGATTGGTGGTGTTTTAAAGATCTCTTGCGATGTAAGAAAGGTTTGTTGTTGTGGTGGTGAAAGATGTAGTGGTGAAAGATGTATTGGTGATGGTTGTCTGGGTGGTGTTGGTTGTCTTGGTGGTGAAGGTTGTTGTGGAGGTGTTGGTTGACGTGGAGGTGATTGTATTGGTGATTGGTGTGGTGTTGGCTCATGTGGTGGTGTTGATGGTTTCCTAGATTCTTTGGAAAGTTTCTTCTTTAAGATGATCTTTGGCTTTGAAATCTTTGGAGTAACTTTTCGGATCTTTGGAGACACAATTTTCTTTCTTGCCCCGACCTTCTTTCTACCACCTGAAGGAGGTGTTTGAGATTCAGAAACGTGTTGTGGAGATGGCACATATGGAGCATCTTCCTTCTCTTGCCTCTTTCTCTTTCTCAACAACTTCTCTTTCTCTGTCTCCGCTTGAATTCTTTTCAACCTTTCAGTTTCGTCAATCTCATCATCTGAAGAGCTCGAAGATCTTGTAGTGCTCTTATTAACATCATCACTTTCAATATCATCAATCACTTTCTCTTTCGGAGCTTCTACATTAACTGCTTGCTCAGCTTCTAAATCACCAAGATCCAACATCACTTCTTCAATACCAGCATAAGGATTTTCCTCAACATTCACAGTCGGTTCTTCAACTTCAGGCTCATCAACCAATAACGTCTTTGTCACTTTCTTTTGTTTCTTCGTTGGTTGTGATGATGACCCCTCACCCTCTTGAACTTTAGGAGTAACCTTTCTACTTCGCCTCCTCGGTTCTTTAACAAACCAATCATTACGAGTAGGTTTGAACTCTTCAAGAGTCTTCAGCTCCTCAGCATAAGCTGCTTCCTTCTTTTCTTCTTCGTTTCTCCAGTTTAGATGATCAACTAGATCAGGATCTACATAATTAGCATCTTTGATAAATCCGAAGAGTTCAACAACTATCTTTGGTTCTGGATGATTTGGATGGTATCTTGCAAGTTGCTTCAATGATTCGTTGCTCATGTGAGATTGCACTAATAAATCATCTTTCAAATCTCGTTCAATTTCAGGATAAGCATGATCGATCACTGTGACAACTCGACCTTTTGACTCGTATTTAATGCACGTTGACTTTGACCATTGACCTTGACTGTTTGACTTGCTTGACTTGTAATATGGATAATGTGCACTTGATGTAATATGAATGATATTGGTATGAACTTGTTTAGAAAACTTAGACTTAAACTGTAGAACCCATTAAGGATCCATATGTGTTTTGCCGTACAACACCCCGACGAATCAGATTATGATTCGCCAAGAACCATTCGACGAAACAGGTAACCTGTTTCGCCAAACCTGTTTCGCCGGCCCAATCAGTTTCGCCAAGGCCCAGTTCGGCCCAGTAGGGTGAAACGCGTATACACACGCACAGACCTATGTTCGATACTTTTTGGCAAAACAGAAACCCTAGAACTCCTGTGCGCAGACGGCAATTGTGTGTGTGTTCCCGAAACCCGCTAGCGGTTTACTCATCGTTCCCGCTACTCGGTTAGTTATCTATGTGTTCATGATTCCTTGATTCATGTTACATCTATGCTTGATTCCCTGGATTTCTCTATGCATATTGGGTATGCTTGATTTACAATCGGATGTGAGTACATGTACTAGATAATCTTTCTTCGTATGCATGACTAGTCGGTTACGTATTTCTATGCGAATTATGATGTTGATTTAGGAATACTATTAACTGATCGGATTGATATGATTACGTGATGGGTAGATCTAGAACTAACGATGTTCATGCCGGTTTAATGTCGTTAAACTTTGTTGATTATGATTTCTGGGTTACGATAATTGTACGTTTATCTGATGATAGTATGATGATTGTTCTTGAAGGTGTTCTAGGCGGCTGCTAGAATGATTAGGGTTTCCATGATTGATTGCATGATTTTCCGTAACTGACATGTTGACGTAACTGATACCTTAACGAATCTGAATGTTTGTCGAATCAGAATGTTGACGTAACTGAATGCTTGACGAATGTGAATGATTGACGAATGTGATTGTTTGGCGAATTAGAAGTCTTGGCGAAACAGAATTAGTTTCGCCAAGGATGATTGACGAATTTGAAAATGTGTTTCGCCAAAGGAGGTTTGACGAAACAGAATGTGTTTCGCCAACCCTGTGTTTCGCCAATTGATGTGTTTCGCCGAACTGGATAACCTGCACAGTAACCTGATGTAATTCTGATGAAATTCTGTTAAGTGTTCACTGAGTTAACTAACTGATGTTAAACGCTATGCATGACTGGTGTAATGTTGAATAGTGATGTGTACTACTTGATGATCATTGTTGATGCTTATACGTGAACTATATGAAATCAAACTGATTTGAATACGTGCATACTCTAGGACGTGATTGACTTTCTTTGAGCACATACTTAGCATACCGAGCAAACCCCAGGTGAGTTCACACAGCCAAGGCATGGGTTCCCGGGTGGGGAATGGGATTTGATAGATTGTTGTGCATACTCAGATGGTAGAACTTAACGAATACGAACCTACTAGACTAGTAACACTTATTGAACTGATCTTCGCACACCTGCCACGGGTTGGCCGCGATACTATGACATCTTCGCACACCTGCCTTTGGAAGGCCGCGAACTAAACTTACTAACCTTCGCACACCTGCCTGGGAGGCCGCGATACAAATAAACCTAGTCTAGAATAATTGGGATGAACATCCCCTAATATCTTCGCACACCTGCCTGGGAGGCCGCGATGGAAATATGATACATGATATAAACGAACGAACTTGCTATCACTCATACCATACTATTACTGAACTGTTATATGTGAACTCGCTCAACTAGTTGTTGACTCTCTGCTGCATGCCTTGCAGGACCTTAGGTACTTATGGAGCTTGCACTGGAGAAGCGGGTCGTTGTGGACAAGGATCGTGATTGTTACGATGAACTATTATGACATTTAAACTTATGGTTTACTTTGGGTTTCACATTATTATGCTTCCGCTATTGATACTATGTTTGGTTTGGAACATCAATTGTATTGAATGGGGTTTACGAACTATTTACTTATATTATGCTATGTTCAACATGATTGATGGCTTGATCCTGGTCAGTCACGCTCCCAAGCGGTGGTACTCCGCGTGTGGATTTTTGGGGGTGTGACAATCACCATCTGCACAAATCTTGGATAAGACCAAGTCCGACTCTGTGTTTTAATATTCTCAGCCATGTAGTGGAAAACAATGTGTGAAAAGTTATACTTCTTGTTCAGAACTAACGCAGTAACCATGTTCATCTGATAATCGCGCATCGTATCGTAACTTCCCTTCGTATGGCTAAGTGACATCAAAATACAATGAATAATGAACTTGTAGTGCTTCTGGAATTTTGACTTTATATAATTTCCAACATTCAATGCACCCTGGTAACCCATTCTGAGCATGCACCCTTTAATCATTCGTTCTGGAAATCTTGTTGGTGAATCTGCTTCGTCCGGAAAATTCACAACTTCACGAATAAGCGCCTCAGAAACAATAATCTCTTTCTTTTCATTATGCACTTTCACTTTTGACTTAATTACTTTGTTTGCCTCATCATACGTTGAATGCTTCCAAAATCGTTTGATATGAGACTTGTACACTGGACGTTGATCAGTTAAGGCCTTTTAAATAGGTTAACGACCCATGAACTCCAAGATACTGCTGAACTTTGACAGCTCTGTGTTTTTCTTCACATCCAAGTCACAACAGCTGTTGTTAAGAGGATCAAAAATCACACTTGAACCCTGCACATCAAAAACAACATACAATAATCAATCACTTAGAAATTTCAACAACAAACACTTTCAAATGAAATTACAAGCGAAATCACACTAAGCATGTTAGGAGCGAAATCACATAACATGCATCAGGAGCGAAATCAGATGAGATACATTGAGCGAAATCAGGTTAACTTTAATTTGGGGCGGAATCAGGTTTAACATTATGAGCGGAATCACTAATACATTCTAAAGCGAAATCAGAAATCATTCAGAAGCGAAATCAGAACATCCGCTTTGGAGCGGAATCACTCAAACATTATGAGCGAAATCATACAAACATCACTTTTGAGCGGAATCATGTCCAAACTTTCAAAACTCATCAAATCGTTAAATTGAACCCATTAACATGTTAATCTGAGAATTCCGACACTAGGGTATGTTTTTAATTTCACTTTTAACCCTGAACAAACACTAGATCTAAACTTAAACATCCTGTGACTCGACAAACATCAACTGTCATCAGATTTGTTACAATTAACACACACCAACATGATCAACACATCACAACTACAACCTATGATTGATTTCAGGTTCCAATTTAACAGATAAAACCCTAAAACTATGTTTCAGTTCATCGCATACGCCGATAGTTCAAGATAAGCATGATATCGGTCAAATTAGAACTCAAACTACCTTGCCCATGATTACACACTGAGAAAATAACAAGATCTGGTGAGAAACGGGCAGCAATTCGTTTAGAACACAAGGTTTTGGGGGTTTCGCTCGAATTCGCTGAGAGAAAATCTGTTTGAAGCGGAATAAGACAAGTGGTGTAGGAGCGAAATCAGCCACCCTTTTATATGTGGACTGATTTCGCTCTAAATGGTCAATATGACCTCTCGAGCGAAATCAACAATGAAAGCTACGAGCGAAATCAACATGAAGGCAGCCAGGAGCGAAATCTCTTTTAATATGCATTTATGAGCGAAATCAGAATTATTATTTTCAAAATTTCAACTTTTTAACAATTTCCAATTGTTCACCTACACACCCAGTTAACCAAGTCCAAGTTAATGACCTTGGTCAACTGTTTGGTCTACCAAGTCCAAATTAATGACCTTGGTTGACCGAATTATGAAGTATGCTGACGTTTTTATCTGAAAACAGTTCAAATGAATGAACTTTCGAACATTTTGAGCCTTCAAACACTTTTCAATCTGTCACACATGTACCAATCACAGTTTAGGTATCTCATGCTTTCCCAACCCTTCATCAAACAGACATGATCTGCACAAAGCTTTGATCGTCTGATTCCCAATGTCGGTTGTCGAAAATAAGATGAAAAATTTAAAATCTTTTTGGATTTTTTAACAGGATAAACTGAAATCTGTACACACAATCTTTTTGTGTGTGTTAGGGCGAGCAGACACAAGCACCGTTAAGCTTAATTTCATACTAACCCTTAAACAATTCACGTAGATTGCCGATATACTGATCCTCTTAAATTTTCACAAAACATTCAATCTGTCTGGGACACAGAATTAATGTTTTAAGACTTAAACCTCTACATGTGTCCCACCTCAGTATATACTCCCGAATCCAGATCCCAGTATTCAGTCTTACAGGTGAGTATACCTAGATGATATCTGTAATGGGGTGAAATGCGAGAGCTGTGAGAGCTCAGGTCGATACTACCGTATACGCAGAGAGATGACGGCTTAGACTTTACGGTGGGTTCCCTTTAAGGAATCTTTTTTACAACAGCACATGATTTGACATTTTGCAATGTTTAATCATTTTTTATGCTGAGGGGAGGCTTTACGAGTAAAGCATATGCGTAAAGTGTTATACGGGGACTAGGTCAGTATTTCCATACAGCAGAAGTCCCGGGATAATACCCTAGATATCACTAAGCATAAAGACCTAGTATCTCAGAATACGAAACCTTTCAAACAAGATTTCGGGGGTTACCCATATATCCTGGAGGTGTTCCCCACGTAAACGCAAGTAAATTTTAGGTTTATATCCCAAACTGATCTACTGATTTTGCAAAAACCTATCGACACATCTTTAGCGAGACTGTTTAATGCATTTTAGACGTTACATTTCTTTAGCGTACTGTGTCCGTCTAGCTGATGTACTATCATTTCCCCTATTCTACACAAACTCTTTTTGAAATTTTTCTAATGTTTTTAGATTTTCGTATTTTATCATGTTTTTGTATTTTTCTGCGAATTTCTCCCCCTAAAAAGAAAAACATATTTTTGTGTTCTCGTTTTTATCGAAAAGCAGAAAACAAACTATACAAACAAAATTGACAACACAACATGGTTCACGTCAGATCGCCGCCCAACTCGGCTTCACATTCTACTACCCTCCCAGATTGCAGATTTTTCATCCCGTTTAATTTCAAAAGATAATAAAATCTCTTTTTGTCAAAGGGTTTCATATAAAAATCAGCTTTCTGATCATCGGTGTGCAAGTGCTCAATCCGGATTAACTTTTTCTCGTGACAATCAAGGATAAAGTGGTGACGGATTTCAATATGTTTCGTTTTAGAATGGTGAACGGGTTTTTAGTAATGTTTTTGGCTGCTTCGTTGTCCACATAGATCGGAGTATCCAAGAACTGCAAACCGAAGTCGCGCATCTGCTGTTGGATCCTGCGAACAACAGCTGGAGGCTGAAACGTATTCAGCCTCGCACGTAGAGAGCGCTACTGCGGTTTGTTTCTTGCACTGCCAGGTGACGAGTCGAGTTCCGAAGAACTGACACCCAGCAGTGGTGGACTTTGCATTCTACTTGCAGCTTCCAAAGTCAGAATCAGCGAAACCTGATAAAGAAAAGTCACCCGATCGAGGATACCACAAGCCGATGCTTGGACAGCCTTTCAAATACCGTAAGATACGTTTTACAATGGTCAGGTGTGACTGCTTCGGATTCGACTGATATCTGGCACAGAGACATGTCGGGTACATGATGTCTGGACGGGAAGCCGTGAGATACATCAGAGATCCAATGATTGATTGGTACAATGTCTCGTCCATTTTCACTCCATTTTCATCTGGACAAATCCCGTGATTCTGTGAAAGGGGGGTTGATGCAGGACTGCATTCAGTCATGTCGAACTTGTCAAGCACGTCCTTCACGTATTTCGTTTAGTGAATGAAGATTCCATCGGGCATTTGCTCCACCTGCAGCCCGAGGAAGAACTTCATCTCCCCCACAGAACTCTTCTCAAACTTTTTCTTCATCACTTTCTCAAACTCTTTACACAGGTCGTCGTTGGTGGAACCGAAAATGATATCGTCAACATAAATTTGCACGATCAACAAATGTCCTGCCACTTCCTTTGTGAACAAAGTAATGTCTACTGTCCCTCTGATATTGGGAAAGCGTCTCGTACCAGGCTCTCGGGGCCTGGTGTAGTCCGTAAAGCGCTTTGTCCAGCAGATAGACTTTGTTTTTGTGCAGTGGATCCGTGAACCCCGGCGGTTGTCCCACATACACCTCTTCTTTGATTTTTCCGTAAAGGAAGGCAGATTTGACGTCCAGCTGGTACACTTTAAAGTCTTTCCATGACGCAAATGCCAGGAAGATCCGAATTGCCTCGAGTCGAGCAACAGGCGCGTAAACTTCATCGTAGTCAATGCCTTCTTGCTGACTAAAACCTTGTACCACCAGTCGTGCCTTGTTTCTCACCACGACACCTCTGTCATCCTGTTTGCACTTAAAACCCACTTTGTCTTTATCAATTTCTGATTCTGTGGCAGATCGACCAGTCTCCAGACACCCAGCTTTTCAAATTGTAACAACTCTTCTTGCATAGCATTTACCCAGCTATCCTCCGTCAACGCCTCTTTGTACGTCCTGGGCTCGATCTGCGAAATAAAACACTTTAATGAGAATTCTTCTTGAAAATGAGCAACAGAAGAATAGAAACATGTAAGAGCTCGGTTTATTTGGTCTCGGGTTTTGACACCACTTTGTAGGTCACCAATTATTTGCTCTGACGGATGGTAAGACAAAGTCCGAGGCATGAGAGTGTCAGGCACATTCACTTCCGATTGCAAGTTCGATATATCAACGATTTGATCAACGGTTTGATCCTCAGCTTCCATTGAAGTATCATTTGGTTCCTTGTCAAAGGTTGGAGCGGGTTCCACCTCTGAGTCGTCAGAATCGTCAAATGTTGGAGCTGGTTCCTCTGGTGGTTCGTGAGTTGTTCCACTCGGTCCTGCTTCATCATTGTGAGTACCCTCGGTGGGTGAAGGAACCACTAGCGGTCTAGGCACTTGCTCCTGTGACATATATTGCTGGTACTGGTACAGAACTGCTAGTTCCTCGTCACTCGGCTGAACCGGTAGTTGAAACGACTCCCAGAGCTTGTCGTAATCGAACATGAATCTTTGTCCGGGAAGTTGCGGTGATGGAGTGTGCTTCTGATAATCCACGTGCTGAACTTGAATCACTTTCCCCAGGCATGGTACGAACACCCTCTTCAGCGGGCTTGTGTAACCTACAAAGAAACCCTCGTTTGATTTAGCACCAAATTTTCCATTCTCATCAATAAACGTACACGGAGACCCAAATGGCTCCAGAAATTCAAGATTCGGCTTATATCGGTGCAGCAGCTCAAAGCATGTCTTTTTGTACTTTTTGACAGTGAGAACACGATTCAATGTGTAGCAGGCTGCAGATACTTCTTTGCTCCAGAAGAAGATTGGTAGTTTGGAATCGACCAACATTGGGTGAGCTGTCTCAATTAGGGTCTGGTTCTTTCGTTCAGCAACGCCATTCTGTTGTGGTGTGTACGGCACACTGAATTCATGAAGAATTCCCTTCTCATTGCAAAACTCATAGATTTTGTTGTTTTTGAATTCCGTTCCGTTATCACTACGAATTCTCCGGATTGGCAGCTTATACACCGTTTCCATCTTCTTGAACAACACCATCAATGACTCAAAAGTTTGATCTTTTCTTTCTAAGCACACAACCCACGAGAATCTTGTAAAGTCATCAGTCACCACCAAGCAGTACAGATCTCCGCTGATGCTCTTTACATTGACAGGCCCGAAGAGATCCATGTGTAATCTCTCAAGAGGTAACCTGATCGTATTAAGTATCTTCGGTGGGTGTGACTCCCAAGTCTACTTCCCCTTCTTACACGCTACACAATCATCATTCAAGTGAAGATTCTTTAGATTTACACCTTCTACCAAATCATTGTGTACTAAAAATTCATTTTACGGACATGAATGTGGCCCATCTTTCGATGCCACATAATTATTTCCTTTTCGGTTGCTTTTGATTTTGACACAAAACATTGTTTTTGATGAGTTGTTGGTGTTGCAACGCTCATGTCAAGAATATAAAGGTTGTAAACCCGCGGAGCGCGCAACAACACCATCTCATTAGGGATTTTAAACCCCGGTTTTAAAACCACACACTCATTCTTTGTGAAATGTACACTGAACGACTTATCACATATTTGCGAAATGCTAAGTAAATTATTTTCCATCTCCACGATATAGTTCACTTTGACAAATGAGATGACACCATTTGTCAACGTTCCCTGTCCAACAATTCTCCCGCCTTGATTTCCAGCGAAGCCCACATAACTTCCATTTATTGATTTGACATCGTAAAGAAGAGCTAGCGTCCCTGTCATATGTCTCGATGCACCACTATCCATGATCTACTTTGACAGAATAGACTTGGGCAGCCCCTGCAAACATCAAATCAACTTATTCAAACAATGATGCCCATGATTTCTTAACCTCAGAAACAGTACCAAACACTACATCGCACTTCTCATCTGTTTTAGGAAAGTTAAATGTGACATTTGGAACATCATTTTTCACAACTGGTTTGACTTTGTTGTTAATCGGGGGAAACTCAGCAAGAAATTTATCAATTTCAGTTTCAAACTCGACAACATCATCTTTTAAAACCTTTGTTTCATTTTTCAAAGCATTTTCCATCTTTTTGACCTCGGCAGATGGTTTCGACTTTGCAACCCATGATTGGTTCTCAAAAATTTTTTTTTTAGGATAAATTTTTGAAGTCTTGCGAGACTTGGAAGATTTGCCAACCTCGAAGGTCGATTTTGGCTTATCCTCAGACTTCAAAGATTCTCCTCTTTTTAGAATATGAATCGGAGAAACCATTGGTTTTTTACCTTTTGTATCAACCGATGATTTTGGTCGAGGTTTTTGAACAGTTGGTTTTTTTACAGTTTGCTTTTGAACAATTGGTTTTACAAAAACAGGTTTCTCAAACACTTTCTTGCACTGTTTAGCCATGTGCCCGATTTCATTCCAGCGATAACAGACTCTTTTGTCATACTCGACAAAAGTTGATGTGACTGTCTCCTCTTTCAACTTTTTCGCTGTATTGAAATCGTCCACGGCCTTTTGACTAAAGATATAGTCCTTTTCATCATCTACAGTTGGACCAGCGATAAAAATATCATTCATTTTCTCTTTCGGCTTAAACACCTGCTTAGCCGTCTTCTTCTCAAACCCGATCCCTTTGTTTTTAAAGTTGTTCTTCTTGTTATTACCCTTACCTTCCCATTCTTTCTTTCCCGAACTGGTAAGACGTGATGTAACAAAATATTTTTTTCGATTTTAAGAAAAATTCTTTGTTGTTAACCTCTTCAATGTTCATTTCTACCAACCTGAACGCTTTCTCAACATTCTCAATCTTCACGTTCTGAAGAGGATACTCGAAATCGGAGTAAAGTTTGTCTGTTCCAATCATAGTGTATGCCACCATAATCAGATCATCATTCGCACTCTTGTCCGATTTCGGTATGAACCGATCCAAGAAATTACCCTCATCTTCAGACTCAGAAACAGCTTTCTCAGATTGAGACTTCTTAGAGTTATCACTCTCCTCATCTAACACCTGATCGACAACGGTTTTGATAACCTGTGATTCGTTGTCGGTGTCGGATGCAGAGAATGTAACATCAATGCTTTCAGGCAAATCATCCTCAATCGATCTCAACTTGAGATTCAAAGCACCTTCCTCCCCATCTGGATATTTCTGGGTATAATGACTCCACATTGGGGGTGGAACGCTCTTAAAGACTGGTGCAGCATGTGGCTGTTGTGGGACAATTTGTTCCAGAACATAAGATGAAGCCACATAACTCATCAATTTTTTATCAATTCTCTCGTTTTCAATTTTAGCTAATTCAAGCTCTTTCTTTAGTAAAGCAATCGTGTCTAGATGAAAATTGACTTCAACTTGTTTATCAAAAAGTGTTGCTTTAGCCAATTTTGTTGCTTTGTCATTTTCAACACTTTCTTGTCGGATCATTTTAATTGACCTTGCAAGAGTATCATAAGCCTCTTTGACTTGTCCAAGGTCAAACTTAAGCATATCAACATGATGTTTCAATTCCTGATACTTAGTGTCTTTTTCAAGACACTCCATGCACGGTTGTAAACGCTTCTGGCATGGGGTCTCAGGGATTGAAACAACTTTCTCAACAACAACCTGTTCATCACACACAATGTTCATATCTTGTTTACCGACATTTTTCAAATCAGACTCAGACACTTTGACCTCCTGAATTCCAGATTCCTGATCTGACTCCTGTTTGACTGACACGGTACTGACAGACTCTGACTTCTCGAGTTCTGTGTCTACCTCTTTTAGCTTTCCCATGAGAGCTTTGTTAGCGATGTCTTTCAACTTCTCTCCAGTTATCTCTTGTGTCACGTCTATCATTTCCTCGCCAACTTCTTTCTTTTCTTCGTATCTTGGACGCGATCCAGTCGTCGGTGCTTCGAAATAACCTGCAAAAGATTCACACACATTAGGAGGCACTATTGATTTCATAGATCTCGCCAATATCTCCTGTTCTGACCGGAAATAGTAAACTTCTGCAATGAGTTCTTCAATGTCATCCACATTCTCAATATGAGCATCCTCAACAACCATTTCTGGCTCATTCACCATCTCCGGTACCTCAAAAATTTCTGCCATCATAGCTTGCCCATCGTTTCCCAGAATGTATTTATCCCAGGTAAAACCTTCGGCTACTTTTTCGTCATCTTGATTCACGATAAGAGCCTTCTCCGGTTTGTTTTCGATCTGCGGTCTCTGAACAGCAGGTTGTTGGTTAGGTCGATGATAGATCGCCTGCCTGTAATAATTGTTGGTGAACAGGTTTTGATGGTTGTTCACTTCACGGTTAGGGCATTCTCTCTTGAAATGACCACGTTCCTTACACTTGAAACAGGTAACTTTAGATTTGTCGAACCCTAGTTTCTGATCAGGGCCTGAGAGACTGTTTCTACCTGTGATCTCCATAAAACGTTGTGCCCTTCTAACCAAACTTGCCATACACCATTTTATATCAATCAATTCAAGCTCCTCAGGGTCGATTTGGTCGTAATCTTCTTTTGTCATATCCGGATTACCAATCTTCCCCGCCACTAAACCTTCATACGCCTCTAAAACGGAAGCCAGTAAAGCAATGTGTTGCTTCGCGGCTGTTTCAGTAATCTCATTTCCATTCTTAATATTCACCGCGATGTTACACTGCACCCTAGAAACGTAAGCCTGATTGTTGGAACTTGTAGAACTTTGAGGTGAAGGCTGCTCTTGAGCTTTGAAGTTTGGATCATAGTTCGCAAACGGTGAGGACTTGCTTGATTGTGGAGTGTTAGTAGAAGCACTTGAATTTGTATCAGCACTAAAACCCGTCTGTATCTTTGGACTTTGATTTTTTGCAACAGGAGTGCTTCCTTTGTAGTAAAGAGATACGTCTTGCTGTATATTTGTTGAATTCATCTTCCTGATCTTCAACAATTCCAATTCATGAGCTTCTATCTTTTCAATGAATGCACTGAGATTCAAATTCACAAAATCCGAGTTGTTTTTCAGCATCATTAAGTACGTGCCCCATTCATCATAAGGTAATGCGTCGGACAACTTGTCGATCCATTCCTCATCAGTCTTTTTAATCTCCAACCTTCTCATTTCTACCACAAGATGACAATAACATTCAATCAACTGCTTTGTCATTTCACCCTTCATCCCAGTAAAGATGTCGAACTCTTTCTTGATTAGGGCTTTCTTGCTTTTGATCATAGAAACACTGCCTTGGAACTTCAACTTTAATGCTTGCCACATCGATTGTGAGTCGTCATCATGTTGTAGCAACACAAGAATATCTTCTTTTATGGCCTGTTGGAGAATACTAACCATCTTCTTCTCCGCCATAAAATCATTATGTTCAGTCTCAGTCAAACTTCCAATGCTTTTCGGTAATCCCACTCCATCAACAGGTGGAACATATTTTCTCTTTATCTTCATCCAACACTCAAAATGGTTGGCTTGAACCCAATTCTTGAAACGACCTGACCATCCGGCATACTCATCCAAGTTCATAAGCTTTGGCGGTTTCTGCATTGTTCCTAGTTCATTCTCCATGTTGACATTTTGAACTATGCTTGCCGGATTTTGTGTTGCCGTCATGCCGCTACCCGCAAAAAGATTGTAAAAATCTTGATTTACCATTTTAGGTGACAAATTCCGAATAAATTTTTTAACTTTTTGATCAAACAGGTTACTTTATACTGAAAACTTTCTACACTGACTGAATTCCCAACACGATATCACGAACGAAACGGACTAAAACTCTCAAACCATGATATTTCACTTAAACAATATTATGAGCGAAATCAGATTGTTGTCCCTTGAGCGAAATCAGATGGTAACCACTCGAGCGAAATCAGAAAGTATTTTCGAGCGAAATCAGGATGTGATTTTGAGCGAAATCAGAATCTGAACTCTTTGGAGCGAAATCAACAGGTGATTTCGAGCGAAATCACCTTTGGAGCGAAATCAGGGAGATCACTTTGGAGCGAAACCTCAAAACAAGAGCGAAATCTATGATTTTTGGAGCGAAATCAACCTAATACACCCTCGAGCGAAATCAGGTCTTGAGCCATTTTTGGTCACTTTTAATCTGATTTTTGTGCTAAAACTCTCAAGGGTTTGTTAATTGTCAATTTTACACAATATGTCAAAAGTTCAGTCCATTTTGTCTGTGGCAATGTCCAGAAATTCAAAAAATGTAGTAAAATAGCTTTGATTCTGGTATTCTAGCTCATAACTGGCTCTGATACCAATTGTAGGACCGTTATTGACAGTCAAGTGAGTCAATCAGAGCTAGATACTACTGTTTATGCAGCAGAAATACACAAAAAACATGAATCAAAGTAGAAATTGAGTAGAAACAGAAGCAGATCACTTTAAACTGGTTTTCTCATTAATCTTTCAAAGAAAATTTGAGCAGCAGTTCGGCTACACAGTAGACATGAAGTTACAAATGAGAAAACACAAAACACTATTTATAGGGGCCTGATTTCGCTCCAAATGACATCGTGTCATTTCGGGCGAAATCAGAAGGATGTGATTTCGCTCCAAATGACACAATGTCATTTGGGGCGAAATTAGAACATTTCAACACAACTTTTACATAACAGCCCCTACACTTTACATAATTAACATTACAGACCCCTAGACCCTATGCAAGGTAGACCAAGACTAAGACATAGGCTTTAGACATTCGTGCACTAAAAGGGTTTATAGACAAAATTCAAAACATGGTGTTATCATTAGTTGAAGAACGAGTTAAAAGGTTGGAAGATAATGTCAACTTTATGAGAGAGAAATCTGGAGAACGTAAGGGATGTTCGTATAAGGAGTTCATGGCGTGTAAACCGCCGATTTACAACGGGGAGGTTAACCCGATAATATGCGAAAGATGGCTAAGTGACGTCGAAGGGGTGTTTGAAAGGACCCACTGTGACATAAGTGATTTTGTTGCTTACGAAACGGGTCAGTTGAGGGGTCAAGCCAAGGATTGGTGGGACAATAAAAAGAAAGAGATAGGAGCCGAAGCGGCAAGGGTCATGACATGGGACGAGTTTAAGGTGTCATTCCTTAAACATCATAGTCCCAAGGCAGTCATCAACAGGATTAAGGAGGAGTTCATCCAGTTAAGACAAAGGGGTGAAACAATTGATAAAATCACGGGCATTTTTATGGATAAGCTGAGATTCTGAGATGATTAGTGACTACCGAAGAGCAGAAGATATACTACTATTACAACATGTTGAGTGCTGAATACCGGGAGTTTATGACTCCCTCAAAGTATAAAAACCTCACGGAAATTATCAACACCGCCCGGAAGCGGGAAATCGAGTTGAAGAAACAAATCAGTTTGTTACAAATGCTATCAGCCCGGTCACAAAAGGTCCGAATGCCCGAACTTAGTTGGAAAGAAAGTGTCACGGCCCTAGCCCCAGTTTGACCCGGTCAAGAGCCGCGGACCAGGAACCCCGTGGTATTTAATTTAGGCGACAGCGGAAGTCTTTAATACAGGATCTTTTAAAAAAAATTCCCGTTTATTTTATTACATAATTTAGGGATAAAACCCTGTAATTTACAATAAAGTGATTTCACTGGGAAATCTTTATTTTACAAAACATGTTCATTTATTTATTTATATTGAGCCACTTCCTTAAGCTTGTAGTGCTTCATGGCACTTTTCCTGGATCACAATAGATCACCTGAAACATGTTTGAAAAAGGTTTTGTCAGCGGGGAAATACTGAGTGAATCATTCTCTTTATCTAAAACGATACTTTTCGTTATAATTGTGACACCCCGGAAATATAAAACTTTATATTAAAATTATAAAGTTTAAATAAACAAGAATATTATTTAACTAGGAAATTATAACCTAGCTAACTACAAGTCTAGAACTAACTTGAAATAGGGTTAAAATGACCAAACTACATGTTGAACAAAAGTGGAGGGGCCTATGTTGTTAAAATTGAAACTACATTACTATTTTTAATAAAAACAGAACCAAACACCCCATTTTGGGAGGTCTGGTCGTACAGAAGCAAGGCAGGGGCGATTCCCCACTCCAAAAACCCTAACATCCACAAAACAACCAAATTGAAGGTCCAAATCTGATCAAAAACAGAAATCGAGCATAGATTATTAATCCTCATCACAAGGGGATTACAAGGTATGTAAAATTTGATGAAAACTCTCAACTTGAAATTCTCACAAATTCGGGAAATATGAAATTTAGGGTTTGCATGTTTGTTTTATGATGGATTAAGAACAATATAGTGTCTAGGGACAAACCCTAGACAAATATGAGTTTAAATCATGTGTAATTTAGCAAAATCCATGAACACCCTTGTTGGTGATTAGTGGGTTATGTAGAAATTGATAAACACTAGGAAATTGGGTATTGTTCTAGTGTAACTTGACAATTATGAAGTGATTTCAGAATTATAGAAGCTAACAATTATGTAAAATGATTGATTGATGTGAAATTAGGGCTAAGTGATGAACTAGAGACTTGATATTTAATCATGTAAAATCTGCCCATAAAGTGTTTGTGAAAACGCCTCAAAGAAGGCTTAAAACTGAAATTTGAAGTTTAAACGCATAATTATGATGTTTCGGTGTATTATGCGACAAATGGTTTAAAAAGAGTTCTAAACATGTTTATGATTGAACTCTATAGGGAAGGACGCCAGAGCATCAAGTGGGCAGACAAAAACAAGTGGCGATTTGCGTTTGAAGGGCTTACTTTGAAGGTATGTAACTTGACCCGTTACATTAAGCGAATTGTTGTTAGATTCATGTATAGTCACATTGTAGGATAGATATTGTGTTGATTGTGGCAACCATGATCATTACTTGAATTAATAGTCTTAGAGTGACAAGGAACCGTTTGGTAGTCATCATATTGGAGGATTCCACAAGATGAGCCAACGGGTCGATTTGTAGAGTAAATTGTTGTGTTAGTGTTTTAATGAGCTAGTAATGGCGATAACAATCATAAGAGCATTAAGCCATGAGATTGGTAAAGAAATGCGAGTGATGATAAGCCCCGGATGTTGGGTATAAGATGCCATAGGCTCACTAGTTAAACGGTGACAAATTGAGTGAAATTAGAACGAGTCAAGTAATTGCATAAGTGACTTTTAGTTGTTCAGCCCGTAAGTTAAATTTTCGGTATGATAATTGTACTAGTCATGTTGGTAATGAATTTACAGACGTATAGGAAAAAGAATCACTTAAAACGGACAACCGAGCGGAAAGTTATGGTCATTTTAGTCCAAAATCTGAATTTTCCAGAACTGGCAGCAAATGCAGGTCATAGAACTGAACCTGCTGGAAAATCGTTCCTCCCGCGCCACGCGGCAAGATTTTTCAGTTGTTCCGCGACACGCGACAACTGCCGCGATACGTGACAGATGGAATGGAACCTGCCGCGACACGCGGCAGGATACTTTTCTAAAATTTTATTTTATTTTCATATTTCGATGTCGGAACTTGATTGTATGTACTAGATAAATGTCAAGACTAATGTTTTTCAATGGTTTTGACCCTAGGTGACAATGGGATATTACGGATGGCGGTCAAGCTAGATGATGAAGAACCGAACACTCACTTTTGAGCTTCCGCGTTATATTAACTTTGATAACCAACGTTTTGGAATGTAAACTCTTGTTAAACTACTTATGAACAATCTGAATTAGTCAGTAATGGACAAATGTTTAGTTTGCTTTTGAACTTATTATGGAAATTATGTTTTAATTAGACACCTTTTGTTCAAATCGTATCAATTTTTATTGAATTCAAGTAATAATTAGACGGGTGTTACAATAATTTACAGTATTAAGAGCGATTACAATGTTTCTACATGTCAACCATATACCCACAGTATTTGTCACTCGACCACCCATTGGCTATCTCGTTGTCCAATGGTGTCTGTGACTATGGTCATATGACCCCTTGGCTATCTCGTTGTCCAATGGTGATGGATTAACAAGTAATGTATACAAAACCTGAAACATGTTTGAAAAAAGTTTTGTCAGCGGGGAAATACTGAGTGAATCATTCTTTTTATCTAAAATGATACTTTTCGTTATAATTTACAGTATTAAGAGCGATTACAATGTTTCTACATGTCAACCATATACCCACGGTATTTGTCACTCGACCACCCATTGGCTATCTCGTTGTCCAACGGTGTCTGTGACTATGGTCATATCACCCCTTGGCTATCTCGTTGTCCAATGGTGATGGATTAACAAGTAATGGTGATGGTATAGGTTCTGGGTCGAACTGAGGAAAGAAAGTATACGGGTTATTAAGAAGGTTTTGAAACTGCCAGTCGTTAGTCCACCACTCGTCCATTTCTCCTAGAGGCTGGGTGTGGATTAGAGGGTCTGGAATAGCTGGTTCCAAATTCATTGGAAGTTGGGTTTCAGCAGGATAAGGGTAGAGATTGTTGGTGATAGGTCTAATGATATCACAGCTTGCCAGTAGATGATCTAATTCCTCCTGAAATGGAAATTCTTCAGTTTGCTTAGAACTTTCCCCGATTTATATTCCCGGTTGCCTAGAATTTTCCCCGATTTCTATTTCTGCTGGCCTAGAACTTTCTCCGATCTTGATCCTTTTTCCTTTATCCATCGGATTTTCTATTTTGGGAATTTTCCTAGTTGCTGGTTTCCTCCTGCGTACTTTCCTCCATCCTATATATCTTCTTCTTTTCTTACGCTTTGATTTCTCCGGAGGTGGAGCTTGAAATTCCATAGGTTCCTCCACATCAGCAATGTAACCAGTAAAGTCGTTGGAAACTTCTATTGGTACAGGATAAAGATTGAGATTCTGAAGGGCTTCAGATAACTCATTCATGCTGTTTAGCATATATGCAAAAGGCACACAAAATGCTAAGTTAAAATTTTATAACAAAATTTTACAAATAAACATTTAAGTTTTATTGCATACCGTGTGATTAATTTAATACAAAGGACAACTGAAAATCAAAACATACTAGGGTTTATTGTAACTTATTTATTTACTGGGTAACTTTTCTTTAGAACTTCTGGCTTGCAGGTAATATAGGTGCTAATACTGGTTCAGCGTACTGATAGTTTTTTTTAAAGGTTAGTATTTACTGCTACCGTGGCTAACATATAAAGATCTGCCCATTTTTCATCTAATTTGTCTTCCCATGGTGGATTTTTTCCTATTTTCTGGGTTTCCTGATTAAATCTCACTTCCTTTGGTTGTGTTTTCTTTCCTTTCTCCTGACTTTTCCTAATAATCAAACTTCTTTTACTGGGAGAAAGTGGCTTCAACTTTTGTCATTTCACCCTTCATCCCAGTAAAGATGTCGAACTCTTTCTTGATTAGGGCTTTCTTGCTTTTGATCATAGAAACACTGCCTTGGAACTTCAACTTTAATGCTTGCCACATCGATTGTGAGTCGTCATCATGTTGTAGCAACACAAGAATATCTTCTTTTATGGCCTGTTGGAGAATACTAACCATCTTCTTCTCCGCCTTAAAATCATTATGTTCAGTCTCAGTCAAACTTCCAATGCTTTTCGGTAATCCCACTCCATCAACAGGTGGAACATATTCTCTCTATCTTCATCCAACACTCAAAATGGTTGGCTTGAACCCAATTCTTGAAACGACCTGACCATCCGGCATACTCATCCAAGTTCATAAGCTTTGGCGGTTTCTGCATTTGTAGGACCGGTTTTGACGCTGTTCGATTGCGAAACGAACGTTTCACGTGCGGAATCCGTGAACGTGCGTGACCGAACTACTAACGTGATTCCATTGAGAAATATGACAATTCCGGTACACGAATCACGATTACAACGACTTTCTCTCTCTAGACTTTCTCTCTCTAAACTTGGATCTCCAAAAGTACAAATGTGGAAGAAAGTCTTTCAAGAGTTCTTCACTTCACTAACTTCTAAACTTATGTCATCAACAACCTATTTATAGGCCTTGGAATTAATGAGACTTCTCATTAATTACCAAAACGCCACCTTGATATTTCTAACTAATTGTGACATTATGCGCTTGATTTCTTCCGGCTTTTCACTACGACTCGAATTGACGAAGGCGATAGACAATAAATGCATCAACAAACTCCCCCTTGGATATTGCCGTAGTCAATCCATAGTGAAACTCGTAGTGGCTTGTCTTTCTCTCTCTCTTAAGTCTTCTTGCTTGAACAGAATCCCGGTGGATCTGTCTTCAGCTTCCGTTGATTTCTTCAGACTCTTCATGCTCCCCCTTTCGTCAAGCTTCCGTGCTTTTGGGATCGACGCCTGGCTTTCCGTATCAACAAATCAGAAACCTGCATATCTCAACCTCTCTATTACAAATCAATAAAGTTGTGATTCAACTTAATGAATCAACTAAACATTTGAGACTTTTCATATTTAAAAACTTTTCAAAATTTGAAACATTCCAATTTCTAATTCAAATTAATGAATTATCTTAAACATTTCAAACCATTAACCAACCTGTCTGTTCATCATGTTTATCCTTTGAGATTTTGAAAATCAGCTCTCCAACATTAGTTGTCGAAAATCTTTTTGAATTTTTGAAAATAAGAAACATAAATGCAAAGACAGAAATTAAATGCAGAAATGAAATATGTACAAACATATTTTTGTGAGTTTGTGTAAGAGGATCATATCAAATTTTGAGACACATCACAAGCACCGTTAAGCTTTTAGACATTTTAAGTTCTAAACGATTCACGTTGATTGACGATATAGTTGTCCTCTTAAATTTTCATACAACTTTCAATCTATTCAGGATACTATTTAAGTGTTTTATGAACTTAGATCGATTCATGTGTCCCACCTCTTGAATATACTCCCGTATCCAGAATCCCAATATTCAGTCTTACAGGCAAGAATACTACAATGATATCTGTACATAAATTAGGGGTTAAATGCGAGAACTGAGGGATCTCAGGTCAGAACTTCCGTTCAGCAGAGAGATATCAGCTTCGACTTAGCAGTGTGTCCCCTTTAGAGGATCTTTTCAGCTACAACAGATGATTATCAATTTTATTGTCTAATCAGCTGAGGGCTTTATGCTATGTTTCAAGCATTTTGCGGAAAGTATTAGCCAAGGACTAGGTCAGAACTACCGTTCAGCAGAAATCCCGGAATAATACCCTAGACATCATAGAGTATAAACACCTAGTATATCAGAATACGAGACCTTTCAAACGAGATTTCAGGGGTTACCTATATATCCAAGTAGTGTTCCCCACGAATTTCACAAGTTTGAAATTTTAGGTTTATATCCCAAATAAATCTACTAAATGTACAAAAACCTATCGTCACATCATCAGTGAGACCGTTTATTACATTTGACATTACATTTCTTTAGCGTGCTGTGATAGTCCACTGATTTACAATCATTTCCTCTTTTTCACAACAAAAATCATTTTTAAATTTTTCAATGTTTTTGACTTTTTCAAATTTTCTAATTTTTAAAAATTTTTCTCCCCCTAAAATCAAAATATGTTTCAATTTTGATTTTCTGGGAAAATTTGACGCCGTTCGATTGCGAAACGAACGTTTCACGTGCGGAATCCGTGAACGTACGTGACCGAACACACAATAACGTACTACTAACGAGAATCTATTGAAAGATGTGACAGTTTCGGCACAAGATTCACGTTTACAACACTTTCTCTCTCTAGACTTTCTCTCTCTAGAAGTCTTCCTCCAAATCTTCTAAAAGTTATGACATAATCTCCTATTTATAGGCCTTGGAATTAATGAGACTTCTCATTAATTACCAAAACGCCACCTTGTTATTTCTAACTAATTGTGACATTATGTGCTTGATTTCTTCCGGCTTTTCACTACGACTCGAATTGACGAAGGCGATAGACAATAAATGCATCAACAAACTCCCCCTTGGATATTGCCGCAGTCAATCCATAGTGAAACTCGTAGCAACTTGTATTTCTCTCTCTCTTGAGTTCCTCTTGCTTGAACAGAATCCCGGTGGATCTGTCTTCAGCTTCCGTTGCTCTCTTTCTTCAGAATCTTCAGGCTCCCCCTTTAGTCAAGCTTCCGTGCTTTTGGGATCGACACCTGGCTTTCCGTATCAACAGATCAGAAACCTGCACATCTCAACCTCTCTATTACAAACCAATAAAGTTGTGATTCAACTTAATGAATCAACTAAACATTTGAGACTTTTCACATTTAAACTGTTCAAAATTTGAAATATTCCAAATTCTGATTCAAATTAATGAATCATCTTAAACATTTCAAACCATTTAACCAACCTGTCTGTTCATCATGTTTAGCCTTTGAGATTTTGAATGTCAGCTTTTCAACATCAGTTGTCGAAAATCTTTTTGGATTTTTGAAAATAAGAAACATAAATGCAATAACAGAAATTAAATGCAGAAATGAAATATGTACAAACATATTTTTGTGAGTTTGTGTAAGAGGATCATATCAGTTTTTTTAGACACATCACACGCACCGTTAAGCTTTTAGACATTTTAAGTTCTAAACGATTCACGTTGATTGATGATATAGTTGACCTCTTAAATTTTCATACAATTTTCAATCTATTCAGGATACTATTTAAGTGTTTTATGAACTTAGCTCGATTCATGTGTCCCACCTCTTGAATATACTCCCGTATCCAGATTCATCGCCGACATGTGGCTCCTATGTTTCCGAAGAAACAGATTCATCGCCACCAAATGTTACCTTCTTCTTTATCTCCTCTTTTGTCCTCAGATTTGCATCTGACGAATTCGGTTTACTTGACTTTGTTGTCGAGTGAATCGATTCATCAGCACTCTTATTCGATCTGTCGGGTGAACCCGAGGACAAAATCTTCTCCAGATATTCTCTGGCTTTCTTCCTCTTCTTCCTCAGTCTGTCTTTCTGCCCTTGTGAAAGCTTCACTTTCTGTTTTTGAACTTTCTGTTCTTTGACTTTTTGTTCTGAAACTTTCAGTTCCTTGGGCTTTTCTTTGACTTTGACTGACTTTATCACCCTTTTCTGAGATATAGCCCTCGATCTTTCATTTGATCTCATTGGGCACTCTCTGGCAATGTGACCTTTGATTTGACAATTATAGCATCTTCTCGTCTCATAATTGCAGCTTTGGCAGTTAACAGCAATGTGTCCTTGATAACCACATCGGTAACACACTCTGTTATCGTACCATGTACCACTTTCACACCAAATGCTCAGATCATAACATTGTTTGGCTTGGTGATACTCCTTCATCCTCTTGATTGCTGGATTTGACTTTTGAGCACTGTGGTCTGACCTGCACCACTTATTACCAACAATTTTTGAGTTTTCGTTATTAAATTTTTGTGATTTTTGATTGCGATTGGATGATTGATCTCATGAGCTTTTATTTTTGTTTTGAACATTTTTCGACTTTTTAACAATTTGTTTTTGTTCAACAATCTTCTTAACAGGTTTTTGCTTTGAGCATTCACCTATTTCAGTAGATTGCAAAACAGTATTTTTGAATTTTTCTTTTAATTCTAAAAACAATTTTTGTTTTTCAATTTTTTCATTTTCATCATCAGATTTCTCATCACAATCTTCAACTTTGACATTGTCAAAGTTTGTGACATCGTCACTTATTGGAATTTCATTGATCGGGTTCTGGACACACATAAGGTGCAGAAGTCACAAAACCTTTCAATTTATTTTCTAACTCAGCAATTTTATGCCGATCTTTTTCAACTTCTTTTTCAAGCTGAATGATTTTAGCAAGATAAGAATTTATTGCAATCTGTTTTTCAAGATTATTTTTACCAAAGATATCTTTCTCATCTTCTAAAATCTTTATTTGACTTTGAAAATCTTTCTCAATTTTTAATTTTTCAATTTCTGAATTTTTTATTTGAATTTTCAAAACATTTTCTGAATTTTTAAGATTTTTGTTTTCTAATGTCAAACTCTCTAAATCCCTCAAGAGTTTGGCATTTTTGAACTTCAGATTTTCACAGTCTAAGCACTTCTCTGTCATATTTACAGTTTCAGCTTTCTTCTCCACCTTGATAGCTGAAATTTCTTTAACCTGCTCCTCTACCTCTTGAACATTTTCCTCAGATTTGAATTTTGATTCATCAGCTGCTTCTGCATTACTAATCTTTTGTAATTCAAGTTCTCGCTCTTTAATTTTCTCGATAAACAAACTCAAATTCAAGTTTAAGTATATCTTCTTCAAATCTGACAAATACGTTCTCCACCCATCACCCGGTAAAACATTTCCTAACTTGTTAACCCCTTCCTCATTGGTCTTGGTTATCTTCAATCTCGCCATCTCCCAATACAACTCGACATATCTTTTGATCAACTCTTCAATTGATTCTCCATTGATACCTGAAAAATTGTTGAACTTATTCAGTGCAATATACATTTCAGAATCCATCTTCGGTATCAAAAGATTCACAATGACGAATTCTCGATCAATAAAGAAATTCGGACAAACAAAAGACTATTCGATTGAAGATTAAAGATTAGGCAACAACAAATCGAGTGAGAATTCTCTCGAGCGAGAATCCTATTCTTGACAAACACCTTGGATTTCCTGCAAACAAACAAGTAAACGATTAAATCAAAACTGATTGAATTCGTAACAGTGTGTTGATGAACTCAATCTAAGACTCGTTGTCGAAGATTCGTGAAAACGTTCCAATGAATGCACACTTTTAATTCAAATGCCCCCCAATTCTTTATAAACTAATAATGTTTTTTTTTTATTTTTGTTTTGTTTGTTTGTTTTTTTTTAAAAAAACGTAATGATGTGACTAACAAACAAAACACACAAATCATTATAGAATTGGTTTTATAAAAACAACTTGGGCCTTGTTTATAATTTTCTGATTGGACAGAATACACACTTTTAATGGGCGGTGATGTTGGGCCGATTTTAATGCAAATGGGCGGTGCAATTAATTGGATCTCCTGTTTTGTGGCTGGTGCACTAAATCAACAACATGGGCTTGTGGGCTGTGCAAGGGGCTGGGATTGGACCGATTTGAACTAATGGGCGGCACAAAACAACAAATCAACAACAACAAATGGGCGATGATTTAAAGGGTAGTGATTGGCCGTTAAAATTTGTTGTGGGCGGTGAATAAAAATAACTGGGACTGGGCCTTCAATTTAATGTGGGACGGTGCAATCAAATGGCTGCGATTGGGCCACAAAAAGCAGTGGGTCGGTGTACCTTGGGCGGTGTAACAAAAAATTGTTTAATTTGGGCGGTGCAAGTAATCAACAAACATGCATTGGGCCTCGCATGTTTAATGGGGGCGGCAATTATCAATGGACGGCATGAATCGATGATTGGGCCTAACTTGATATGTAATAATCAGACAATCAACTTGAACTTTTTATGTTGCCGACAACCTGTCTTGTAAGTTCAGAGAATCACATGTAGAAGATGACAAAAGAGTGAACCTTATTTGATCAACATTTGGAGCGGACCACAATATGTCACATAAGCGGACCAATTAAGCACATGGAGCGAACCTTATATATTGAACTATGAGCGGACCAAGTGTGATAATTTTTGAGCGAACCTGTTTGATTTGGAGCGGATCTACTTGATACACAATAAGCGGACCTGAATTGTGACCAAATGAGCGAACCTGTCTGATCGTATGACGCGAATTCGACCCGAAAAACCCCGATTTCTCCTAAACGACTTGGAGTTTCAATCTGAAACTTGGTAGGGTTGTAATTCAAAGTTGTTCGCACAATATATCAAAAATTCAGACGAATCGGACCGTGAAATCACGTTCAATTTGACGAATTTCTGTAAAAACCATGAGAAATAGGTAGAAGATGAAGAAATTGATGAAATCGGATCTGAATCGGCTCTGAAATCGCTGAAATCTGGTACGAAAACGATGTGTTTGATCTTGCAATCGAGCTCCTAGCTCTGATACCAATTGTAGGACCGGTTTTGATGCCGTTCGATTGCGTAACGAACGTTTCACGTGCGGAATCCGTGAACGTACGTGACCGAACACACAATAACGTACTACTAACGAGAATCTATTGAAAGATGTGACAATTCTGGCACAAGATTCACGTTTACAACACTTTCTCTCTCTAGACTTTCTCTCTCTAGAAGTCTTCCTCCAAATCTTCTAAAAGTTATGACATAATCTCCTATTTATAGGCCTTGGAATTAATGAGACTTCTCATTAATTACCAAAACGCCACCTTGTTATTTCTAAGTAATTGTGACATTATGTGCTTGATTTCTTCCGGCTTTTCACTACGACTCGAATTGACGAAGGCGATAGACAATAAATGCATCAACAGCATTGTTCCTAGTTCATTCTCCATGTTGACATTTTGAACTATGCTTGCCGGATTTTGTGTTGCCGTCATGCCGCTACCCGCAAAAAGATTGTAAAAATCTTGATTTTCCATTTTAGGTGACAAATTCCGAAATTTTTTTTTTAACTTTTTGATCAAACAGGTTACTTTATACTGAAAACTTTCTACACTGACTGAATTCCCAACACGATATCACGAACGAGACGGACTAAAACTCTCAAACCATGATATTTCACTTAAACAGTATTATGAGCGAAATCAGATTGTTGTCCCTTGAGCGAAATCAGATGGTAACCACTCGAGCGAAATCAGAAAGTATTTTCAAGCGAAATCAGGATGTGATTTTGAGCGAAATCAGAATCTGAACTCTTTGGAGCGAAATCAGGGAGATCACTTTGGAGCAAAACCTCAAAACAAGAGCGAAATCTCTGATTTCTCTTCTACTGCTTGAGCGAAATAAGGACTTTTGGAGCGAAATCAACCTGATACACCCTCGAGCGAAATCAGGTCTTGAGCCATTTTTGGTCACTTTTAATATGATTTTTGTGCTAAAACTCTCAAGGGTTTGTTAATTGTCAATTTTACACAATATGTCAAAAGTTCAGTCCATTTTGTCCGTGGCAATGTCCAGAAATTCAAAAAATGTAGTAAAATAGCTTTGATTCTGGTATTCTAGCTTATAACTGGCTCTGATACCAATTGTAGGACCGTTATTGACAGTCAAGTGAGTCAATCAGAGCTAGATACTACTGTTTATGCAGCGGAAATACACAAACAACATGAATCAAAGTAGAAATTGAGTAGAAACAGAAGCAGATCACTTTAAACTGGTTTTCTCATTAATCTTTCAAAGAAAATTTGAGCAGCAGTTCGGCTACACAGTAGACATGAAGTTACAAATGAGAAAACACAAAACACTATTTATAGGGGCCTGATTTCGCTCCAAATGACATCGTGTCATTTCGGGCGAAATCAGAAGGATGTGATTTCGCTCCAAATGACACAATGTCATTTGGGGCGAAATTAGAACATTTCAACACAACTTTTACATAACAGCCACTACACTTTACATAATTAACATTACAGACCCCTAGACCCTATACAAGCTAGACCAAGACTAAGACATAGGCTTTAGACATTCGTGCACTAACAGGGTTTATAGACAAAATTCAAAACACGGTGTTATCATTAGTTGAAGAACGAGTTAAAAGGTTGGAAGATAATGTCAACCTTGTGAGAGAGAAAGCTGGAGAACGTAAGGGATGTTCGTATAAGGAGTTCATGGCGTGTAAACCGCCGATTTACAACGGGGAGGTTGACCCGATAATATGCGAAAGATGGCTAAGTGACGTCGAATGGGTGTTTGAAAGGACCCATTGTGACGTAAGTGATTTTGTTGCTTACGAAACGGGTCAGTTGAGGGGTCAAGCCAAGGATTGGTGGGACAATAAAAAGAAAGAGATAGGAGCCGAAGCGACAAGGGTCATGACATGGGACGAGTTTAAGGTGTCATTCCTTAAACATCATAGTCCCAAGGCAGTCATCAACAGGATCAAGGAGGAGTTCATCCAGTTAAGACAAAGGGGTGAAACAATTGATAAAATCACGGGCATTTTTATGGATAAGCTGAGATTCTGAGATGAGTTAGTGACTACCGAAGAGCAGAAGATATACTACTATTACAACATGTTAAGTGCTGAATACCGGGAGTTTATGACTCCCTCAAAGTATAAAACCCTCACGGAAATTATCAACACCGCCCGGAAACGGGAAATCGAGTTGAAGAAACAAATCGAGAGGGGCGAGTGAAGGGCACAGGATGTGAATCCAAGCCCTACAAAGAAGGCTCGAACGGCTTAGTCGGCAAAGAAAATGGATGCGAAGGGTGGGTCGCCAAGTTGCAAAGTTTGTGGAAAAGGGCACAAGGGCGAGTGCCGTTTCAAAGATAAACCGTGTCCCATATGCGGGAAAATGGGGCACACGACATCTCTATGTCCAGGTAAAGTCTCAGTTTGTTACAAATGCTATCAGCTCGGTCACAAAAGGTCCGAATGCCCGAACTTAGTTGGAAAGAAAGTGTCACGGCCCTAGCCCCGGTTTGACCCGGTCAAGAGCCGCGGACCAGGAACCCCATGGTATTTAATTTAGGCGACAGCGGAAGTCTTTAATACAGGATCTTTTTAAAAAAAATTTCCCGTTTATTTTATTACATAATTTAGGGATAAAACCCTGTAATTTACAATAAAGTGATTTCACTGGGAAATCTTTATTTTACAAAACATGTTCATTTATTTATTTATATTGAGCCACTTCCTTAAGCTTGTAGTGCTTCATGGCACTTTTCCTGGATCACAATAGATCACCTGAAACATGTTTGAAAAAGGTTTTGTCAGCGGGGAAATACTGAGTGAATCATTCTCTTTATCTAAAACGATACTTTTCGTTATAATTGTAACACCCCGGAAATATAAAACTTTATATTAAAATTATAAAGTTTAAATAAACAAGAATATTATTTAACTAGGAAATTATAACCAAGTTAACTACAAGTCTAGAACTAACTTGAAATAGGGTTAAAATGACCAAACTACATGTTGAACAAAAGTGGAGGGGCCTATGTTGTTAAAATTGAAACTACATTACTATTTTTAATAAAAACAGAACCAAACACCCCTTTTTGGGAGGTCTGGTCGTACAGAAGCAAGGCAGGGGCGATTCCCCACTCCAAAAACCCTAACATCCACAAAACAACCAAATTGAAGGTCCAAATCTGATCAAAAACAGAAATCGAGCATAGATTATTGATCCTCGTCACAAGGGGATTACAAGGTATGTAAAATTTGATGAAAACTCTCAACTTGAAATACTCACAAATTCGGGAAATCTGAAATTTAGGGTTTGCATGTTTGTTTTTATGATGGATTAAGAACAATATAGTGTCTAGGGACAAACCCTAGACAAATATGAGTTTAAATCATGTGTAATTTAGCAAAATCCATGAACACCCTTGTAGGTGATTAGTGGGTTATGTAGAAATTGATAAACACTAGGAAATTGGGTATTGTTCTAGTGTAACTTGACAATTATGAAGTGATTTCAGAATTATAGAAGCTAACAATTATGTAAAATGATTGATTGATGTGAAACTAGGGCTAAGTGATGAACTAGAGACTTGATATTTAATCATGTAAAAATCTGCCCATAAAGTGTTTGTGAAAACGCCTCAAAGAAGGCTTAAAACTGAAATTTGAAGTTTAAACGCATAATTATGATGTTTCGGTATATTATGCGACAAATGCTTTAAAACGAGTTCTAAACATGTTTATGATTGAACTTTATAGGGAAGGACGCCGGAGCATCAAGTGGGCAGACAAAAACAAGTGGCGATTTGCGTTTGAAGGGCTTACTTTGAAGGTATTAACTTTGATAAACAACGTTTTGGAATGTAAACTCTTGTTAAACTACTTATGAACAATCTGAATTAGTCAGTAATGGACAAATGTTTAGTTTGCTTTTGAACTTATTATGGAAATTATGTTTTAATTAGACACCTTTTGTTCAAATCGTAACAATTTTTATTGAATTCAAGTAATAATTAGACGGGTGTTACAATAATTTACAGTATTAAGAACTATTACAATGTTTCTACATGTCAACCATATACCCACGGTATTTGTCACTCGACCACCCATTGGCTATCTCGTTGTCCAATGGTGTCTGTGACTATGGTCATATCACCCCTTGGCTATCTCGTTGTCCAATGGTGATGGATTAACAAGTAATGTATACAAAACCTGAAACATGTTTGAAAAAAGTTTTGTCAGCGGGGAAATACTGAGTGAATCATTCTTTTTATCTAAAACGATACTTTTCGTTATAATTTACAGTATTAAGAGCGATTACAATGTTTCTACATGTCAACCATATACCCACGGTATTTGTCACTCGACCACCCATTGGCTATCTCGTTGTCCAATGGTGTCTGTGACTATGGTCATATCACCCCTTGGCTATCTCGTTGTCCAATAGTGATGGATTAACAAGTAATGGTGATGGTATAGGTTCTGGGTCGAACTGAGGAAAGAAAGTATACGGGTTATTAAGAAGGTTTTGAAACTGCCAGTCGTTAGTCCACCACTCGTCCATTTCTCCTAGAGGCTGGGTGTGGATTAGAGGGTCTGGAATAGCTGGTTCCAAATTCATTGGAAGTTGGGTTTCAGCAGGATAAGGGTAGAGATTGTTGGTGATAGGTCTAATGATATCACAACTTGCCAGTAGATGATCTAATTCCTCCTGAAATGGAAATTCTTCAGTTTGCTTATAACTTTCCCCGATTTCTATTCCCGGTTGCCTAGAATTTTCCCCGATTTCTATTTCTGCTGGCCTAGAACTTTCTCCGATCTTGATCCTTTTTCCTTTATCCATAGGATTTTCTATTTTGGGAATTTTCCTAGTTGCTGGTTTCCTCCTGTGTACTTTCCTCCATCCTACATATCTTCTTCTTTTCTTACGCTTTGATTTTTCCGGAGGTGGAGTTTGAAATTCCATAGGTTCCTCCACATCAGCAATGTAACCAGTAAAGTCGTTGGAAACTTCTATTGGTACAGGATAGAGATTGAGATTTTGAAGGGCTTCAGATAACTCATTCATGCTGTTTAGCATATATGCAAAAGGCACACAAAATGCTAAGTTAAAATTTTATAACAAAATTTTACAAATAAACATTTAAGTTTTATTGCATACCGTGTGATTAATTTAATACAAAGGACAACTGAAAATCAAAACATACTAGGGTTTATTGTAACTTATTTATTTACTGGGTAACTTTTCTTTAGAACTTCTGGCTTGCAGGTAATATAGGTGCTAATACTGGTTCAGCGTACTGATAGTTTTTTTTAAAGGTTAGTATTTACTGCTACCGTGGCTAACATATAAAGATCTGCCCATTTTTCATCTAATTTGTCTTCCCATGGTGGATTTTTGCCTATTTTCTGGGTTTCCTGATTAAATCTCACTTCCTTTGGTTGTGTTTTCTTTCCTTTCTCCTGACTTTTCCTAATAATCAAAATTCTTTTACTAGGAGAAAGTGGCTTCTCAAACTGTGCTTTACGGACAAATATTCCTTCTCCAGTATCTATAGAGTGTTTTGAGGATGATGATCCTTTATCTTTTGGTGTACTATCTAATTGACGATAAATGTCCGAAAGTCTTTGTTTACCCATACTGTACACAAATATTCAAATAATAATAAAACATATAATCACAAAATGGCAATCAGTAAAATTAAGTATTTTGCTGAATACTTAATTGGCTTAAATTAATGGCTCTGATACCACATTTTCCTGTCACGGCCCTAGCCCCGGTTTGACCCGGTCAAGAGCCGCGGACCAGGAACCCCGTGGTATTTAATTTAGGCGACAGCGGAAGTCTTTAATACATGATCTTTTAATAAAAATTTCCCGTTTATTTTATTACATATTTTAGGGATAAAACCCTGTAATTTACAATAAAGTGATTTCACTGGGAAATCTTTATTTTACAAAACATGTTCATTTATTTATTTATATTGAGCCACTTCCTTAAGCTTGTAGTACTTCACGGCACTTTTCCTGGGTCACAATAGATCATCTGAAACATGTTTGAAAAAGGTTTTGTCAGCAGGGAAATACTGAGTGAATCATTCCTTTTATCTAAAATGATACTTTTCGTTATAGTTTACAGTATTAAGAGCGATTACAATGTTTCTACATATCAACCATATACCCACAGTATTTGTCACTCGACCACCCATTGGCTATCTCGTTGTCCAATGGTGTCTGTGACTATGGTCATATCACCCCTTGGCTATCTCGTTGTCCAATGGTGATGGATTAACAAGTAATGTATACAAAACCCCACATACCGGCTGTAATGAAGACTACAAAGACTTAATCCCTTTAATTATAACTTTGAAAACAAACATGATTTTGAAAGCAAGTTTGGTAAAAAGAGAATGACTCACATTGCAGATTTATGCGGGCGGAGTTTAATCTACTGATTAGCCTGTTTAACCTAATTTAAATAACAATGCACACGAACTGGGTTAGTAACTAATACAACATTTATGATACGACAATTCACGAGATTAAACCCTCACAACAAATGACAAAGTGCGATACTTAAACATCCATCGAATTAACGACGAATGACAAATTGCGATACTCTAGCGGCTTGCGGCCAATGTCTGCAAAGCTTTTCTGACGATCTCGAGCCGTTTTCAGTCTTACTTTGATTTGCGTGATCTTGTCAGTGGTTTCTCGTACAATTTCAGGACCTGATAACTGACTTTCTCCTATTTTTGCCCAACAAACTGGAGTTCTAGACTTACGTCCATACAGTGCTTCAAATGGGGCAGCTTCAATGCTTGAATGATAACTATTGTTATAGAAGAATTCAATTAAGGGTAAGTGGTTATCCCAATTACCACCAAAATTAATTACACATGCTCGGAGCATGTCTTCCAGAGTTTGTATTGTCCTTTCACTTTGTCCGTCTGTTTGTGGATGATAGGCAGTACTTAAATTTAGTCGAGTTCCCATTGCTTCCTGAAAACTAGTCCAGAAATGGGAAGTGAAATGACTATCCCTATCCGATACAATGGAGAGTGGGACTCCATGTAAGGATACTACTTCGTCTACACACAACTTGGCTAACCTTTCCATGCAAAAGGTTTCTTTCATGGGTAGAAAATGAGCTGATTTGGTTAATCGATCTACAATTACCCAAATTGCATCATTACCTTTTCTGGTTTTGGGTAATGATGGAGGGTGTGAAACCCGGGTGTTAAAGTGCTTATATTACGCGTGTTATTGTGTTTTAAGCGATTATGTACGTTGAATATAGTAACTGCGAAAGTTTGTGGTTTTGCAGGTCAATCGCGTAATTTGGTGATGTTAGAGAGTTTAGCGATGAAACAAGACAATCAAGGAGATTCGTCATGATATATTATATCAATCGGGAGTTGTTCGAGTTAGAAAACGGCTTGGAAACACAAGAAACGCGGAACAATATAGTAGAGGGGCCTTTGGGTACTTTACTCAAAGTTGAAAGAGATGCAAAATAAAGAAACAGAGTCTTTGTACCGTAACCTACGGTATTAAACCGTAGGCTACGGTGGATGATACATGTTAACAGCGCAAGAGTTTTGGTGAGATGGATTTATTATTTTTAATAGTCATCACATCATGACTATATAAACATGAATCAATCACGTGAATGGAAGGAACAAAAGTCATCATCACAAAACTCATCCTCAACATCACGTGAAAATGGGACTTTTTGGAGGTTTTGTTTGAAAAACATTACATCATCAAGCATCATAAATATATAGATGCATACATTGAGAAATGGGGGACTGTTTGGACGGCACGTGCAAGGTACAAGTCACACACAACATTATCATAGGGTTTTGACTTCTGATCCTGGTCATCATCAATATACGAAAGATAACATGGGCCGCCAACATTAAGATACCTCATTTGACTGATGGGACATCATCACGTGAAGATAAAAAAGAAAAGGATTTAGTGGGCCGAAAAAAACATAAGGGACTTTTGGATTGTGCCGCCACACAAAAGGCAAGCATAACGTGGACTTTTGGCATTGCACATGTGCCGGCTTGAGGCGGTTTGACTTTGGATTCTTGGACGGCATCAGAAAGATACATCATCATCGAGATATATCATCTATCATCTTCGACGGCAGTAGAAGAAAAGGGGGCTTAATCAGTTCGGGATGACAACCGAAGCCGGTGAAGATCAACCAATCCAGATGAGCGGCTAGTTTTTGTGGTTTCCTCCGGATGGAGGGTTTTGTAAGTTGGATAATTTTATGTGTTTGTGACAATCGTATAACTCGGTGATCTAAGCATTCGATGTTTTTCACCTTGATTTGATTTATTGATTGTAGACAATTGCATTTATTTAAACCTTAATTTCTAAGCATTCAGTTCCCGAGAGTTCTAGTAATTGGGATATATTTGACATGGGGTTAGGGTTTGTAATTGTAATTGATAATCATTCGATAACCTCCCGTTATGTATTGACCGGAGTACTTAGTTGTTGATTATCACAATTGGTGAATTAAGTTAAACACTTATGTCTATGTGAGTGTTTCGATTAAACACATAATTGAATCTAGCTACAAACCTGAAATTCGGAGGAACCATTGTTTCTCCTTCCGTTTACAACTTCGTATTTTCGTAATTGTAGTTTAATCAATCAAACCATCAATTGAGTTTTACTTTTTCTATAGTAGTTAATTAAAACTGAGCATTACACACTTTCCACAACCTCCTCTGGTTCGATATCCGACTTACTCTAGCTACTAGTTTATTTCGGTTTTTGCATGTCACTAACGACAGACATCAAAATGGCGCCGTTGCCGGGGAGGCGTGCGCAAAGTGTTTAGTGTTAAGTTTTTAGTAAAATAGATAAAAAAAATCCAAAAATAGTATTTTATTCGTCACATATTCCACTGTTTGCTTTTACCTTGGGTATACCAGTTTTGTCTGTGCAGATTTATTGCAGATCTTATTATGGAAAGTGCTTACTGGTCATGCCGAGGTTGTGGTAGTCCATGTCACACGCGTGACGAATGTCCTGTGTTCCGGAAAATATGTGAGGACGAACAAAGGAGAGCAGATGAGTTGGATTTTTATTCTGATGATGATGTCCACCCATACTATTCTTATTCTGATTCGCAGCGAGTTGCATATGATTACCAATCGGATACGAATTATTATTATGATGAGCAGACATGGTATGAGAGTAGCTATGATCCATGGATGGTACAAAGCGTGAGTTACCAAGAGGAGCATGACAATTGTTATGATGAATACTCTCAATTTTCTTATGAAGACCATCCGGTACACTATCAAGATGCTTATCATACCCAGTATACAGTTGATCAGGGTGAGTCTGAATGTGCACCCAGTCACATAGTTACTATCAATCACCCCAATTTAGAAGTCTTATGGAATACAGGAGACAAAAAGAGCTGGCATACATTGAAGAGCAATTGGCGAAACCTGACCTGTCAAGGGAGGACCAGTTGGAGATGTGGATTACGAAGTATAACCTTTTGATGGCTGAAGTGAAGGATGATGGGCCAAGAATGACTCCAATGGAAAAACGCCAAGCCAGGGATAGATGGGTGTCTCTACAGATGTCTCCTTCTCAAGTAAGGGATGAGGTTGTGGAGGTTAATACCACACCGATGATTCTCTCAATTGTTGAACAGCCAGATGTGGAGAAAATTGTTGAAGGTGATGAGGTGAAAGAAGACATTCCAAAAAATAAGTGTGGGGATGCACATATAGAGATGAGGAAGGTGACGGTGAAGGACATTGGACAGATCATCATAAAGTGGTTGTGCAATAATCCAACTTATCTGCTGATATGGAGTAAAAAGAAACACTTGTGGAGAATTAACTATCGAGTGTATGTTGGGAACTCGATAGGAAAGTGTGGACTGAGGCCGGACTGCAGTGCTTCAGTGGACATCTTGATAAAAATTAGACCCCGCTGGATCAGTGATATCAGGTACTGTGCATTCATGGGAAATACAAGGGGTAAGTGTGCACTAAGACCACCGTAGCGGATATCAGGTACGGTCTGGCTGAAGACCTTTAAACTTAGCGCTCTCGGGAGGCAGCCCGAGGATGTAGAGTTTGTACTTTGTTTTGGTTTCGTTTTGGTGTGTTTGTGTTTTGACAGGTTTCTACGTTCCATCTCCACGGATGCAATGAATCAAGTGTGGGGATGTTTGGCAACATCCCCGATGAGATCTCAAAGAATCTAGGAGGGCGTATGTTCCGGTTAGATCGCAGCAGCTACACCAATACAAACACTCACTTGTTTTCTGATCAGGTGCATGTGTTTATCTATCTTGTGTTTTATTTGTTTTTGTGTATTTGGTGGTGTGAACGTTTGTGTTGGGAATGGTGTTACGTGTCGCGTCGAGTAGGTTGTTAGCCGTTCATGGTTTGCGGGTGGTATCTCTCGAGTTTAGACTATAAATTGCACCATACATTGGGGACAATGTATCCCAAGTGTGGGGATGCGGTAACTCGAGAGAGGGTTGGTAGGATTGTTGATTTTAAATGCGAAAAGGGTTGAAATTGTGCTAAAATTGAAAAATTTTGAAAATTTTTATGTCTCAAGTATGCTTGAACTACATGAAAACCAACATTTTCAATCGCTAAAGGGTTCCTTGCTGATATTAAACTAACTTAGATCCCTAGTCATGGTTGTCCCTTTAAGTTTCATGAGAGTATTTCTGACAAGTTTAGAAAATAGTTGAGAAGAGATGCCTAACTAGGGGTAACATGCTTTAGGAATTACACATGCTACGTGTCGGTAACCTATATTCCTTTTATTCGGTGAGATATTTGAGCCTACTAGAATGATAGTTGAATTACAATAAATGTTCATTTGTTGAGTGTAGGCCATATGTTGCTTTGTGTTAGAACTTGTCTGGTTTGATACATGCTGAGACTGTGGTTTAGCGTATGCATAGATGATAAAGGCATTAGGATCCCTTCATTGTTTCATATGTTGATTGTTTATCCACCCACCTTAGTTAACCATGTTGAGCCTTTTACCCTTCGTTTGTTACACCTTGTTTGACTTTTGCTTACCAACCATGAATGACAACTGTGTTAGTATGTTATTAAAAAAAAAGAAAAAAAAAGAGAAGAAAGAAAAACAAAAACAAAAAGTATTATTATGTTCGTGTTGAATAAATGGGTCGAAAATAACCCATGTGTTAGTAGTATTGTGAATAAGTTGTCATGGTTTGGTATTCTTTTGTGTTCGCCAAATAAATAAACATAAAAATCCAAAAAAATACTTCCTTACCTTTACCCTTAACCCAAAACCCAAAAGTCCTTTTGATATGTGTTACGTTATTTGATACAGTGGAGGTATGATTGCTATACAAGCTTATGATTGCAAGGTAGCATATTTGGTTTTGAGCGAAATATATACTAGCACATTACACGGTAGTCTTGATAAGACCGAGAGGAGAGATTATTGTGAGGGGCGTGTGGCATGTGTATAGTATCATAAGCATGTTAGTTTTAGTTTGGCAAGTCTTAAATTGTTTTAAATGCGTATCACTTAGTTGTCAGATTGTCAATCTCGGTTGTGTCAGTCTATGGGACGGGTATGACTTGGGACCTTAAATTGTTAATTTGGTAAGGGATTTGGCAGTGATTTGTTAATAAGGTGAGTAATGTTTGTAATGGTTGCTTGAGGACAATCAAGGATAAGTGTGGGGATGTGATGGAGGGTGTGAAACCCGGGTGTTAAAGTGCTTATATTACGCGTGTTATTGTGTTTTAAGCGATTATGTACGTTGAATATAGTAATTGCGAAAGTTTGTGGTTTTGCAGGTCAATCGCATAATTTGGTGATGTTAGAGAGTTTAGCGATGAAACAAGACAATCAAGGAGATTCATCATGATATATTATATCAATCGGGAGTTGTTCGAGTTAGAAAACGGCTTGGAAACACAAGAAACGCGGAACAATATAGTAGAGGGGCCTTTGGGTACTTTACTCAAAGTTGAAAGAGATGCAAAATAAAGAAACAGAGTCTTTGTACCGTAACCTATGATATTAAACCGTAGGCTACGGTGGATGATACATGTTAACAGCGCAAGAGTTTTGGTGAGATGGATTTATTATTTTTAATAGTCATCACATCATGACTATATAAACATGAATCAATCACGTGAAAGGAAGGAACAAAAGTCATCATCACAAAACTCATCCTCAACAGCACGTGAAAATGGGACTTTTTGGAGGTTTTGTTTGAAAAACATTACATCATCAAGCATCATAAATATATAGATGCATACATTGAGAAATGGGGGACTGTTTGGACGGCACGTGCAAGGTACAAGTCACACACAACATTATCATAGGGTTTTGACTTCTGATCCTGGTCATCGTCAATATACGAAAGATAACATGGGCCGCCAACATTAAGATAGCTCATTTGACTGATGGGACATCATCACGTGAAGATCAAAAAGAAAAGGATTTAGTGGGCCGAAAAAAACATAAGGGACTTTTGGATTGTGCCGCCACACAAAAGGCAAGCATAACGTGGACTTTTGGCATTGCACATGGGCCGGCTTGAGGCGGCTTGACTTTGGATTCTTGGACGGCATCAGAAAGATACATCATCATCGAGATATATCATCTATCATCTTCGACGGCAGTAGAAGAAAAGGGGGCTTAATCAGTTCGGGATGACAACCGAAGCCGGTGAAGATCAACCAATGCAGATGAGCGGCTAGTTTTTGTGGTTTCCTCCGGATGGAGGGTTTTGTAAGTTGGATAATTTTATGTGTTTGTGACAATCGTATAACTCGGTGATCTAAGCATTCGATGTTTTTCACCTTGATTTGATTTATTGATTGTAGACAATTGCATTTATTTAAACCTTAATTTCTAAGCATTCAGTTCCCAAGAGTTCTAGTAATTGGGATATATTTGACATGGGGTTAGGGTTTGTAATTGTAATTGATAATCATTCGATAACCTCCCGTTATGTATTGACCGGAGTACTTAGTCGTTGATTATCACAATTGGTGAATTAAGTTAAACACTTATGTCTATGTGAGTGTTTCGATTAAACACATAATTGAATCTAGCTACAAACCTGAAATTCGGAGGAACCATTGTTTCTCCTACCGTTTACAACTTCGTATTTTCGTAATTGTAGTTTAATCAATCAAACCATCAATTGAGTTTTACTTTTTCTATAGTAGTTAATTAAAACTGAGCATTACACACTTTCCACAACCTCCTCTGGTTCGATATCCGACTTACTCTAGCTACTAGTTTATTTCGGTTTTTGCATGTCACTAACGACAGACATCAGGTAACTTAGTAACAAAGTCCATTGTTATGAGTTCCCATTTCCATACAGGCATTTCTAATTGTTGTAGTAGTCCCGAAGGTTTCTGGTGTTCTGCTTTTACTTGCGAACAAGTAAGACATTTAGATACATATTTAGCTATGTCCTTTTTCATACCTATCCACCAGAAATTATTTCTTAAATGTTGGTACATCTTATTGTTACCGGGATGCATGGTATACCTAGATTTATGAGCTTCTTCTAAAATCTTATATCTTAATTCTCCCTGCTTAGGTATCCCGATTCTTTTCTGGTGGAATCTCCAAATTCCATCATTTCCTTGTTCTAACTCTTTTATTCGTCCTTTCATTCCTTCAGCATCGTCTTCGATTGCTGTTTCTTGAACTTTCTTTAGTTGTTCCATTAAATCTAATTGCATATTTAATCTAAGAGCACGGACTTGCTTTTGCTTTTCATGATACTTATGACTTAGAGCATCATCGACTATGTTTGCTTTTCCTTCGTAATATTGAATATCACAGTCGTAATCACTTAGGATTGCCATCCATCTTCTTTGCCTCATGTTCAATTCTTTTTGCCCAAATATATACCTTAGACTTTTATGATCCGTATAGACAATAAACTTACTTCCATACAGATAATGTCTCCAGATTTTAAGGGCAAAAATTATTGATCCTAATTCTAAGTCATGAGTCGTATAATTTTCCTCGTGCTTCTTCAATTGTCTTGAGGCATATGCAATTACCTTTTTGCGTTGCATTAATACACATCCTAATCCTAGCTTAGAAGCATCGCAGTAGACTTCAAAATCTTTCGTTCCTTCTGGAAGGGCTAGAATTGGAGCGTTTGTTAGTTTTTGCTTCAGAATCTTAAAAGCCTCTTCTTGCCGAGGTCCCCATTCAAACTTAACTGCTTTACAGGTTAGCTTAGTCAAAGGTACATCTATCTTAGAAAAATCCTTAATAAATCGTCTATAGTATCCAGCTAAGCCTAAAAAGCTTCTAATTTCCAGAGCTGTTTGCGGAACCTTCCATTTGGTGATTGCTTCTATCTTAAAAGGATCTACATGAATACCTTCGTGATTCACTACCTTCGTGATTCACCATATGCCCTAAAAAATGCACTTCTTGTAGCCAGAATTCACACTTCGAGAATTTGGCGTAAAACTTTTCCTTTCTTAACAAAGTTAAGAGTACATGCAGGTGCTCACAATGATCTTTCTGACTTTTGGAATAAATAAGTATATCATCGATAAAGACAATTACGAATTTATCCAAGTATGTTTTACAAATCCGATTCATCATGTCCATGAATGCTGCAGGAGCATTTGTTAGTCCGAAGGGCATGACTGTAAACTCATAATGACCATACCTAGTTCTGAAAGCAGTTTTAGGTATGTCTTCTTCTTGTACTTTCAACTGATGATATCCGGAGCGTAAGTCTATCTTAGAAAAATACCTAGCTCCCTGGAGTTGATCAAAAAGATCGTCAATTCTAGGTAAAGGGTATCGATTCTTAATTGTAACCTTATTTAATTCCCTATAATCAATACACATTCTCATCGATCCATCTTTCTTTTTCACAAACAACACTGGTGCTCCCCAAGGGGATGAACTAGGTTGTATAAATCCTTTTCTTAGTAATTCATCAAATTGCTTTTTCAATTCTAGCATTTCAGTGGGTGCTAGCCGGTAAGGTGCTTTAGCTATTGGGGTAGTTCCAGGAATTAGATGAATCCTAAACTCTACTTCCCTATCGGGTGGTAATCCAGGTAATTCTTCTGGGAATACGTCAGAGTATTCTGAGACTACTGGTATTTCCTTAAGTTCCTTACTTTTTGTGTTAATGATTACTGAAATCATATACACTACTTCTTGTTTTCTTGAATAACTAGCCAACTTCATTACTGAAATGAATTTCAGTGGCTTTCGAGGTTTATATCCTATGATTGAAATTACTTCTCCTATAGGTGCATGGATTTCTACTGAATTTTTATCACAAAGAATTCTAACATGGTTGGCTACTAACCAGTCTATTCCTAATACAAAATCGAATCCGGCTAATTTCATAGGTAACAGATTTGCGGAAAACTTATGGCCTAAGAGTTCTATCTTTCCTTCTCGCAAAACCTTATTTATGCTAACATAATTTCCATCTGCCGTTTCGACTGTAAAAATTTGCCTAAGATTGGTCAATGGTAAATTAAGAGCTTGGCAGAATGAAGTATTAGTAAAACTTTGGTTTACACCAGAGTCAGATAATACTTTTGCAAACACGTCGTGAACTAAGAACGTACCAGTTATCACATCGGGAATGAGTTCTGCTTCTTGAGTGGTCAACTGGAATGCTCTAGCATTCTTCTTAGTAGTTCCGTCGGTCGTCTTAGCTTTGTTGTCTGTTGGTTTGACCAGTTTGGGACATTCGGTTCTGAAATGCCCGGTTTCCCCACAGTTATAACAGATCCTGGTCTTTTTCCTACAATCTTCCTCATGATGTCCTATAGCTTTACAAAAGTTACAGGTTTCATTGCATTTTCCAAAATGTTTCTTTCTGCAATTCCTGCAGAAAGGCGGAGTGGAAGATTGTCCAATTCCCCTCTCCTTGAACCTGTTATTATTACCCATACGAAATCCTTGGGTAATTTTCTGAGCCAATTCCTTCTTTCGGTTTTCTTCTCTTGTACGTACCAGTTCGTCAGTTAGGGTGTTAGCTAGTTCCACCACATCGTCTATAGTGCGAGGTCTCGCAGCTTTAACGATATTACGGATTTCGCCTATCAATCCCCAAATATAATGGGAAATGAGCACCGGTTCTGGCGATGCCAGGGTTGGTACCACTCTCGCATATTCGAAGAATGTTGAAGTATATCCTCGACAGTCTACACCCACCATACGATGGCTCAGGAACTTATTTGCCATTTGTTCCTTTTCATACTCGGGACATAATTTTCTTTCCATTAGCTGCTTAAATTCTTCCCAATTCATGGCATAGGCCATATTTCTTCCTTTGGCTTGAAGTACCGTATTCCACCATTCTAGCGCCCCTTCTTTAAAAAGATGTGAAGCATACATGACCTTATCTTCTTCAGCACATTTACTTATCATAATTACTGCTTCGGTTTTCTCTATCCAACGTAGTGTTGTAGTCGCCCCTTCATTGCCTGCAAATTCAGCTGGTTTACAAGCAAGAAATTCTTTGTAAGTGCAACCAGGCATTGCAGCTTTTATTTTCTTAGGAAGTGGGGCTTGTCGTGGATCGTTATCGTGATTAGTGTCGTTGCCGCCTCCGTTTATGCTATTACTGCAGTTATCTTCTTGAGTACGTTTACTAGGAATAATTTGTTGAGGTTCAGCAGGTTTCTGAGCAGCAGCCAGGATTGCTGGAATAGCATTGGCTATCCCTTGAGCAACGATATTCTCGATATCTTGCCTGGTCATGAATTGATTTTCCTGATTTTGCTCAGATTGATATACTTCATTAACTGGTTCATTACCAGCATTTTCCATCTGGTAATTATTATAGGTATAAATTATTAGTGTCAAAATAAAAATATAACAAACAATTGCACATAAGCACACAAATTTTTACAACACACGTATATCCAAAATTGTCGATTTCTCGACTTCCATTTTTATAGATTATATTAGGCATCCGTACACACTGTTATTTTACAGAAGTTTTATTTTTAAACTATTTTACAGAGGTTATAATTCTTTATTACTATTGTTATTATACAAACACAACCTCCCAACCCCACTATTCCTTTGTCAGCTGGCATTCTTAGTAGCGACGTTCCCTCTCGTCGTATTTCCAGGAGATTTGCTCTCCCACCTCCCGGATCCTATTCCCTGCACCTATCAGCTCCTCGCCAAAATGGCGGAGTTCGGCTAAGTTTTCATTACTCATCGGTGGGTTTGGTATAGGTTCTAGGTCGAACTGATGAAAGAAAGTATATGGGTTATTAAAAAGGTTTTGAAACTGCCAGTCGTTAGTCCACCACTCGTCCATTTCTCCTAAAGGTTGGGTGTGGATTAGAGGGTCTGGAATAGCTGGTTCCAAATTCATTGGAAGTTGGGTTTCAGCAGGATAAGGGTAGAGATTGTTGGTGATAAGTCTAATGATATCACAGCTTGCCAGTAGATGATCTAATTCCTCCTGAAATGGAAATTCTTCAGTTTGCTTAGAACTTTCCCCGATTTCTATTCCCGGTTGCCTAGAATTTTCCCCGATTTCTATTTCTGCTGGCCTAGAACTTTCTCCAATCTCGATCCTTTTTCCTTTATCCATAGGATTTTCTATTTTGGGAATTTTCCTAGTTGCTGGTTTCCTCCTGCGTACTTTCCTCCATCCTACATATCTTCTTCTTTTCTTACGCTTTGATTTCTCCGGAGGTGGAGCTTGAAATTCCATAGGTTCCTCCACATCAGCAATGTAACCAGTAAAGTCATTGGAAACTTCTATTGGTACAGGATAGAGATTGAGATTCTGAAGGGCTTCAGATAACTCATTCATGCTGTTTAGCATATATGCAAAAGGCACACAAAATGCTAGGTTAAAATTTTATAACAAAATTTTACAAATAAACATTTAACTTTTATTGCATACCGTGTGATTAATTTAATACAAAGGACAACTGAAAATCAAAACATACTAGGGTTTATTGTAACTTATTTATTTACTGGGTAACTTTTCTTTAGAACTTCTGGCTTGCAGGTAATATAGGTGCTAATACTGGTTCAGCGTACAGATAGTTTTTTTTAAAGGTTAGTATTTACTGCTACTGTAACACCCCGTGTTTTCGAATGTCAAAGTCCAAGTCAACTTTGACTTTCTTTGAATGTAGATAGTCGAGTTTATGTTTTAGTTGTATTATGTGGAGTAAGTGTTGTAATCAGCAAGAACCGAAGTAATCGAATGTGTTTTAACGCGAACCGATCTACGACTGTGAATGATAGGAAGTAACAATGCGATAAAGATAACCAATCAGTAATCAAACCGATCTAACAATCAATCGAACTCGAGACTCGAATTATGCGAATTGTGGTATTATTATACGTGTGTGTGTGCCTTATGTGTTATTTGTGCATGCGTACTTTATGTTTGGTATGGTATTCAAGCAAATCAATCGAAAATCGAAAAGCAATCAAACTCAATCGAAACCGACATCGAAACGTGACTTATAGAAGATTGTATGTTAGATATAGTGTTTGGGATTAAAAGTAATTTGACTAGGAACTCTATCGTATCCGTATCATCGTCCATCGAAATCGAAACGTCGAAAATCGTCACAAAATACTCGAAGTGCGTGGCGGATCGAACAGGAAGCATCCTGATCGAACAGGCCAGCCGATCGGCTAGCACCTTGCCAGCCGATCGAGCAGCCCACTCGATCGGAGCTCCCAGCCGATCGGCTGCCACTTTCCTCTTTTGGAGGCCTATAAATAGGGTTGTCATTGTCATACTTTCCATTTTTGGAAAGCTCTGACCGAACCAGCTATCTTCTTCACCTTTTCTCAGATTTCTCTCAATCCCGGTAAGTTTTCACTCTAATTCTTGTACGTTCTAGATCATTACTTGATTCTACACCTTTCTATCTTTCAAAACTTGGATTTTAACCGTGAAATCATCAAGATCTAAGTGTTCTTGGGTGATGTCATCATGGTGTTCTTGAAGAACGCCATGTTTTGCCCTCATTCCACCATGATTAGCTTAGATCTAACCGTTTTCCACATAAACAAGTTAAGATCCAACATAGATCTAAACATTCTCATGATGTGAAGGATTGAAAGAAAGATTTCCAACCTTCTTTCAACTCTTTTACACTCAATGCTTTCAAACCGATAGAAACGGAGCTTGCACCGGCTAACTAATCATTCGAATAGTTAAAAGGTTCAAGACTCAGATTCTATGAACAAGGTTCACCGATTTCGGGTTAAACTCTAAACCGACATTCCGAACCGTTCACCGGCCGGACTTGGGTGATTCCTGTTCGAGCCAAGGAAACAAGTAGGAACGGAGGTTATCATAGTTCAACACGTTGTCAAGTTACCTTGAAAGAATGACAAATAAACAGACAGCCAAGTGTTAGACGAAAGGCCGACCAGGTCAGAAATGCTGGCCGAACGGCTAGGCTGTTCGAACAGCCCAGCCGATCGGACACACCAGCCGATTGACCGGGCCAGCCGATCGGCTAGCACATGGCGTCCCACCCTTCCAAACTTTTGAAGTATAGTGTTGACGAAGTAATGTTCGATCGAATGGGTCACTCGATTAGTAAACATTACTGTTCGGATCATGAGATACTATGCTTCAACACTTAATCGTTTTCACAACTTGTTGTAGTAGGGAATGTCAGCCGATCGAACAGACTGTTCGATCGAGTGACATTCAGTGGAGGACCACTCCTGAAGTTCCTAGCCGATCGAGTGAGCTAGCCGATCAAGCGAGCTAGCCGATCGAGCGAACTGCTTGATCGACCGACTTGAAAGGTAGGAACACTTCAGTGTTCTCAAATGCTGCAACGAAAACTTCAAAAGTTCAAATCCTCAAACACAAACACACCAGAGGAAGAAACAATCCACTCGAATGGTCCAGCCGAACGAGCCTACCGGCCGATCGAACGGGACTGTCCGATCGGATATACCAGCCGATCGAACGGGCCGTTCGTTCGAACCTGCCGTTCGATCGACCAGCCCATTCGATCCATCCATACTTGTTTACTTTTCTGCGTTACTTATCGTTATGCTATCGAACTATTCAGGCTAATCTTACTCTCAGCGCTCCCTTCAATCCACAATCAATCACTGTGAGTATACTCGATCCCTTTTTGCTTTTAGCACTTTTGGGTGTTACATACGTTACCTATCAAATCACAATCAAACACAAACTATTTGAACGCTAACCGAATGCATGTGCTATTTGACTAAATGAATGTTGTTTATTATGTTTACACGTGGAGTGCTATCTACCTGCCTTAGCAACATAGTACTATAGTTTGGACTCAGCACCCGTTCACACGGGGGTTGTTAAGGACAAATACTTGCATGGATTACAGTGGTAATCATGTATTGCGAACCGTCCCAGACGGTCAACCCGCAGTCGTTGGTATCGATGGTCCCATGTCGATAATTGACATGCATCATTTTCCTCTGTGTACGTGCCTGGTTATGCGTAAACTATTCGAACTCTATATGCTATTACTAAAGTTGTGTGCTCACCTTTACATTTTATGTATTGACAATATTTTAACATATGTGACAGGTAACTAGGATGCTTATCTGCTAGGGAAGCGAGGCTAGAATAAAGCTCTAGAGGCCAATGAATAGTTGTAGGTCATGGTCTACCTAGGGGTCTCTAGAAGCAAATAAACAATTGCCATGGAGCCGTTGGAGTTGTCCGATCCGGGGTCTATGGCATTAGCTGTCTGTAGATCTTGTCCGGATACGTCTTAATGACTTCAAGCGATACTTTTATTTGGTTTGTAATAATTAAATCTGAGTTGTCGGAACGGAATTTATTTGCCTAGTTACTTCTATGATAACTTGTTTATTTATTTGGGATACGGTATGGGACGTATCATAAAACTGAATTTGTAATAATAGTTGTTGTGGAAACTTCTGGACAATCTGTTTCGCTCAGTGCCGCGCCCCGATGATTCCGCCATCGGTTGGGGTGTGACAGATTGGTATCAGAGCCATAACTATAGGGAATTAGGCCGACACGACCTAGTCTGGGTCGCTGTCTTAGAGACCTAGACTATAGTTAGGAACCACCAGACCCAGTTTATGTGCCTTGTTCTGCCATCCTCCACTATCACTGCACTCGAATTTTCAAATAAAGTCGGTAGATTTAGTTCGGAATAGGTGTGAAAGCCGCAAAATCCTGACCAAACTGCCTGACTTATGCTGATTTCATTCGTTGATTCATGCTTATCTCCATATTTTCACCAACAAAGAAAGGAGAATTATACCAAATCAGGTGTGAAACCCCCATTTTGATGAAAATTCTTCTTGATTTTACTAAAAACAAGGAAGAAATTGCTAAGCCAAGGGGTGAAACCCTAACCTTAGCAGTTTGTTCTGGATTTTATTCATCTCACCAAGGCTTCAATGGACTCCAACGACCTGAACTCACAGGTATGGCCTAGGGAATGCGTGTGGAATGCCCAAGAATCGAGGCAGAAACACGACCCCTAGAGTCGAAAGTGATGACAAGTCTACTGTGAATAGTCGAGTTGTCTTGGGTAGTCGATGTCTAGTAGCCACAAACAATCTATCTCTCGATTTTATGTGATTCGATTCTGAGAACCGCAACCGCGTACTCTGATGACTCGTTGGTTTTATGTGTTTATGTGTGCTTTCTCTGTTTTGTGTTATATTTGCTTTCTTTGTCTTATTTTGAGGTGATATTCGATTTTACTACTACTGCGATCAACAACACACGACTCGTACTGTTATTCTATCCCTAATCGACACCCAGCTATCGCAAATCTAGACGGTATCATACTATGATATGCTATACGACTAAGTTAGACTATACCCTACGGTGCTATCAGATACAATATCCGAACGACACGCGAACTTTGAAGGATAGGTTTCTGTTTTCTGACTACCTCAGTGATTAAATGCCTAGGTAATTTACGTGTGTCTGTGCTTTGCGCTTCTGTGCTTCCGTGTTCTATGTGCTTATGTGCTTAGGTGTATCTGTGATTATGTGATTATGTGATATGTGATTCGACGTGATTCTAAGCTTTAGATAGTAGTAGACGTGTGAGGTGAGATTCGATTACGTTGTGTTGAGTCCTGTGACGATGTCTCTTGCAGACCATGTCGTCGTCTGGATCACGTCACCGACTGACTCGCCAAGAAAAGAGAGACCGACGTCTCACTGCTATCATCTCCAAACAAGTGGCGAAAGCCGTGAGTGAGGTGTATGAGAATGCCAGCAAAACGTCTGAGGAATCCCGAGCTGAGAACCCTAAGGATTCGAGCAAGATCGCTTTTAGCTTCAAGCAGTTTAAGGCATGCGGACCGAAGGAGTTCACCGGTGAGGATGGCCCTACCGCCATGTTTCATTGGTTCGACTCAGTTGAAGTCACCCTGCGACAAAGCGAATGCCCCGAAAATCTCCGCACTCTCAATGCTACTGGCGTCTTCCAGTCCCGTGCTCTAGACTAGTGGACTGCTGAACGAAACAAGCGTGGGAATGATGCAGCTTACGAGCTGACATGGGAGGAACTGAAATGCAATTATGATCGATGAATTCTGCCCTCCTCATGAACGCCAAAAGCTGGAGGATGAATTCTGGGTCATCAAGCAGAAAGACGGAGACAACGCTGCCCTCACTGCTCGCTTCAAGCAGCTCAGTATCATATGTCCCGATTAGGTCAAGACTCCAGAGATGACCATCAAGAAGTATATCCGAGCTCTGCCAGACTGTGTAGCAGATTTTGTTCACGCCTCTAAACCAGCAACGATCGAAGAAACCTACCTACTCGCCGCTGAGATCAACGATAAGCGAGTCAAGTCTGGTTTCTAGGATAAGCAAACCAAGTCTTTGCATCAAGCCACTGCGACACCAACCGACTCATCTGCTCAATCCTCCAAGTCCTCAAGAAGGAAGAAGAAGAACAACAACAACAACAGCTCCAGCAACAAGAGCTGTGCTGCCGCGACAAACGCCACTCCCCTGCAAGCGGTACCAGCTCAACAGCAGCACCACCAGCGCTCAGCTCCAGTGATCAATGCACCGCCAGCGAAGCGTGCATACACAGGCCCTCACCCACTCTGCCCGACATGTTCGTATCATCATCCAGTGGGTCTAGCTTGTCGTTTTTGCGCTCACTGCAATCTGTACGGTCATTTCACTGCGAACTGTCGCTATGGTCCTCGTCCAGCCCCAGTTCAAGCTACTGTCAACCAAGCTCTACTCCCTGCCCCTCAAGGCCAGCAAGCAGCTCAAGCGCCAGCAGTCAATGCTCGAGTCTGCTTTGCATGTGGTGACCCTAACCACTTTGCCAACAGATGCCCGAACAGGGTGGTCAAGCAAGAGCCCCAGCAGCAACAGCAACAACAGCAGCCTCAGCACCAGCAGCAAGCAGCCCATGCCCGAACCTTTAACATCAATGCCCGCCAGGCTCAGGCGGATAACAACATGGTTAATGGTACGTTCCTTGTGAATGGTATTTATGCATCATTTTTGTTTGATACTGGAGCCGATAACTGCTTTGTGTCATTTGAATTCGAGAAGCTCCTTAGTCGTAAGCGCTCTTATCTGTCCTCGTCATTCGAAGTCGAAGTCGCTACAGGAAGAACTATTGCCGTTAATTCAATACTCCGTGATTGTACTCTCGAACTCAACAATCACATCTTCCCAATCGACCTCATTCCGATGCAACTCGGAAGCTTTGACGTCATAATAGGCATGGACTTTCTTCGTGAAAACCATGCCGAAGTTGTGTGCTTTGAAAAGATGATTCGATTCTCGCTCGCGAATGGTGATCTTCTATGTGTATATGGTGAAACAGCATCGAAGGGTCTCAAGCTTATGTCATGTATTCAAGCCAGCAAGTATCTTCGCAAGGAATACAGAGCCTTCTTGGCCAACATTGTAGTAGCGGAGAAGGGAAAGAAAAAGAAAGTTAAAGTCAAAGATGTTTCAGTGGTTCGCGAATTTCCTCAGGTGTTCCCTGATGATCTCCCCGGACTACCACCAAGTCGTGGTATTGACTTTCGTATCGACCTCATTCCTGGAGCTAACCCCGTTGCCAAAGCCCCTTATCGACTCGCTCCATCCGAAATGCGGGGACTCTTGAATCAACTCCAGGAATTACTCGAAAAAGGCTTTATTCGCCCAAGCACCTCTCCTTGGGGCGCGCCAGTCCTTTTTGTCAAAAAGAAGGATGGATCGTTCCGGATGTGCATCGACTATCGGGAATTGAATAAGCTAACCATCAAGAACCGATACCCCTTGCCACGAATCGACGATTTGTTTGATCAGCTACAAGGTGCAGCATGCTTCTCTAAGATCGATCTGCGTTCAGGATACCATCAGCTACGAATTCAAGAGGAAGACATTCCTAAAACTGCTTTTCGGACCCGTTATGGCCACCACGAATTTGTTGTTATGCCCATTGGTCTAACCAATGCACCCGCGGTTTTTATGGACCTCATGAATCGTGTGTGTAAGCCTTATCTTGACCGTTTCGTCATCGTGTTCATCGACGATGTCTTGATCTATTCCAAATCGAAAGCCGAACACGCGCAACATCTACGTTTGGTTCTCGAGTTACTTCAGGGAAACCAACTCTACGCCAAGTTTTCCAAGTGCGAATTCTGGTTGGAGGAGGTTCAATTTCTGGGTCACATAGTGAATAGTCGAGGTATCCATGTCGATCCTGCGAAGATTGAAGTTGCCAAAAGCTGGATTACGCCTAAGAACCCGTCAGAAGTTTGTTCTTTTCTCGGACTAGCGGGCTATTATCGACGATTCATTGAAGGATTCTCCAAGATTGCTGTGCCGCTCACCGCTCTTACCCATAAGGACAAGCCTTTTGTGTGGGGAAACGCACAAGAGACCGCCTTTCAAACCCTTAAGCATATGCTCTGCAACGCACCGATTCTTACACTGCCCGACGGAAGCGACAACTTCATTGTCTACTGTGATGCTTCTAACCTTGGTCTCGGCTGTGTTCCCATGCAGCGAGACAAGGTTATAGCCTACGCATCTCGTCAGCTCAAGATCCACGAGAGGAACTATACAACCCATGACCTCGAGCTAGGCACGGTTGTCTTTGCATTGAAGATTTGGCGACACTACCTGTATAGCACTAAGTGTACGATCTACACTGATCACAGGAGTTTACAACACATCTTTAATCAGAGAGAGCTTAATATGCGTCAACGCCGATGGGTAGAACTTCTCAACGATTACGACTGTGAGATTCGATATCACCCAGGCAAGGCGAATGTGGTTGCTGACGCGCTCAGCAGAAAGAGTTACGTGCTCAGTACCCGAAACATCCAAGCCCAGCACAACCTCGAAACCCTCATCCGAGAAGCTCAACACGCTTGCTTTAACGAGCGTACATTGAAAAGAGAGAGAATCTATCACGACGGAGCTCAGTTAGTAAGCAAATCAGATGGGATGTTCTATTTTCTGGACCGAATTTGGATCCCTAAGCGGACCGATTTGCGGAAGATTATCATGAATGAAGCCCACAAGTCCCGATATTCTATTCATCTCGGTGCAGACAAGATGTACCAGGACCTGCGTTATAAGTACTGGTGGCCGGGTATGAAAAGGGATATCGCTCTGTATGTTGGAAGCTGTTTAACTTGTGCAAGAGTCAAGGCCGAACATCAAAGACCTTCTGGCTTACTCGAACAACCGTTGATACCTATATGGAAGTGGGAGAGTATAGCTATGGATTTCATAACGAAGCTCCCGCCCACGCCATCAGGTCACGACAGTATTTGGGTCATAGTTGATCGTCTAACGAAGTCAGCCCACTTTTTGCCGATACGAGAATACTACAAGGTGGAACAACATCATTTCAGATCGTGACGCTCGGTTCACTTCGCGATTTTGGGAAACGTTTCAAGCGGCCCTTGGTACGTCGCTTAATCTGAGTACTGCATTCCACCCTCAAACCGACGGACAGACTGAAAGAACGATCCGTACTTTTGAAGACATGCTCCGAGCGTGTGTTATAGATTTTGGTGGTAGTTGGAACAAACACCTGCCATTGGTGGAGTTCTCGTACAATAACAGCTATCATGCCAGCATCCAAATGGCACCTTTCGAGGCTTTGTATGGTAGAAGATGTCGATCGCCTATTGTGTGGCACGAGATCGGTCACTCGCAATTAACCGGTCCCGAGATTCTACAAGAAACGACTGACAAAATCCACCAGATAAGAGACAACTTGGTAAAAGCTCAGAACAGACAGAAAAGTTACGCCGATAAAAGACGCAAGCCCCTTGAATTCGAAGTTGGTGACTACGTACTCCTAAAGGTATCACCTTGGAAGGGTGTAGTCCGATTCGGCAAGAAAGGGAAACTCGCGCCTCGATATGTTGGACCTTTTAGGATTCTAGAAAGAATCGGAAAAGTCGCCTACAGACTCGAATTACCGGAGGAACTCAGTAACGTCCACCCGACTTTCCACGTCTCTAACCTCCGAAAATGCCTCGCTGATCATGATCTAATCGTACCACTCGACGATCTTCAGGTCAACGAAACGTTACACTTCGTGGAAAAGCCTGTCGAAATCATGGATCGCCAAACCAAGCAGCTCAGGCGCTCTCGCATCCCGATCGTAAAGGTCCGATGGGAAGGCAAACGAGGCGCGGAACTTTCTCCGATCTCGATCCTTTTTCCTTTATCCATAGGATTTTCTATTTTGGGAATTTTCCTAGTTGCTGGTTTCCTCCTGCGTACTTTCCTCCATCCTACATATCTTCTTCTTTTCTTACGCTTTGATTTCTCCCCGATTTCTATTTCTGCTGGCCTAGAACTTTCTCCGATCTCGATCCTTTTTCCTTTATCCATAGGATTTTCTATTTTGGGAATTTTCCTAGTTGCTGGTTTCCTCCTGCGTACTTTCCTCCATTCTACATATCTTCTTCTTTTCTTACGCTTTGATTTCTCCGGAGGTGGAGCTTGAAATTCCATAGGTTCCTCCACATCAGCAATGTAACCAGTAAAGTCGTTGGAAACTTCTATTGGTACAGGATAGAGATTGAGATTCTGAAGGGCTTCAGATAACTCATTCATGCTGTTTAGCATATATGCAAAAGGCACACAAAATGCTAGGTTAAAATTTTATAACAAAATTTTACAAATAAACATTTAACTTTTATTGCATACCGTGTGATTAATTTAATACAAAGGACAACTGAAAATCAAAACATACTAGGGTTTATTGTAACTTATTTATTTACTGGGTAACTTTTCTTTAGAACTTCTGGCTTGCAGGTAATATAGGTGCTAATACTGGTTCAGCGTACAGATAGTTTTTTTTAAAGGTTAGTATTTACTGCTACTGTAACACCCCGTGTTTTCGAATGTCAAAGTCCAATTCCAAGTCAACTTTGACTTTCTTTGACTGTAGATAGTCGATTTTATGTTTTAGTTGTATTATGTGGAGTAAGTGTTGTAATCAGCAAGAACCGAAGTAATCGAATATGTTTTAACGCGAACCGATCTACGACTGTGAATGATAGGAAGTAACAATGAGATAAAGATAACCAATCAGTAATCAAACCGATCTAACAATTAATCGAACTCGAGACTCGAATTATGCGAATTGTGGTATTATTATACGTGTGTGTGTGCCTTATGTGTTACTTGTGCGTGCGTACTTTATGTTTGGTGTGGTATTCAAGCAAATCAATCGAAAATCGAAAAGCAATCGAACTTAATCGAAACCGACATCGAAACGTGACTTATAGAAGATTGTATGTTAGATATAGTGTTTGGGATTAAAAGTAATTTGACTAGGAACTCTATCGTATCCGTATCATCGTCCATAAAAATCGAAACGTCGAAAATCGTCACAAAATACTTGAAGTGCGTGGCGGATCGAACAGGAAGCATCCTGATCGAACAGGCCAGCCGATCGGCTAGCACCTTGCCAGCCGATCGAGCAGCCCACTCGATCGGAGCTCCCAGCCGATCGGCTGCCACTTTCCTCTTTTGGAGGCCTATAAATAGGGTTGTCATTGTCATACTTTCCATTTTTGGAAAGCTCTGACCGAACCAACTATCTTCTTCACCTTTTCTCAGATTTCTCTCAATCCCGGTAAGTTTTCACTCTAATTCTTGTACGTTCTTGATCATTACTTGATTCTACACCTTTCTATCTTTCAAAACTTGGATTTTAACCGTGAAATCATCAAGATCTAAGTGTTCTTGGGTGATGTCATCATGGTGTTCTTGAAGAACACCATGTTTTGGCCTCATTCCACCATGATTAGCTTAGATCTAACCGTTTTCCACATAAACAAGTTAAGATCCATCATAGATCTAAACATTCTCATGATGTGAAGGATTGAAAGAAAGATTTCCAACCTTCTTTCAACTCTTTTACACTCAATGCTTTCAAACCGATAGAAACGGAGCTTGCACCGGCTAACTAATCATTCGAATAGTTAAAAGGTTCAAGACTCAGATTCTATGAACAAGGTTCACCGATTTCGGGTTAAACTCTAAACCGACATTCTGAACCGTTCACCGGCCGGACTTGGGTGATTCCTGTTCGAGCCAAGGAAACAAGTAGGAACGGAGGTTATCATAGTTCAACACGTTGTCAAGTTACCTTGAAAGAATGACAAATAAACAGATAGCCAAGTGTTAGACGAAAGGCCGACCAGGTCAGAAATGCTGGCCGAACGGCTAGGCTGTTCGAACAGCCCAGCCGATCGGACACACCAGCCGATCGACCGGGCCAGCCGATCGGCTAGCACATGGCGTCCCACCCTTCCAAACTTTTGAAGTATAGTGTTGACGAAGTAATGTTCGATCGAATGGGTCACTCGATTAGTAAACATTACTGTTCGGATCATGAGATACTATGCTTCAACACTTAATCGTTTTCACAACTTGTTGTAGTAGGGAATGTCAGCCGATCGAACAGACTGTTCGATTGAGTGACATTCAGTGGAGGACCACTCCTGAAGTTCCTAGCCGATCGAGTGAGCTAGCCGATCAAGCGAGCTAGCCGATCGAGCGAACCGCTCGATCGACCGACTTGAAAGGTAGGAACACTTCAGTGTTCTCAAATGCTGCAACGAAAACTTCAAAAGTTCAAATCCTCAAACACAAACACACCAGAGGAAGAAACAATCCACTCGAATGGTCCAGCCGAACGAGCCTACCGGCCGATCGAACGGGACTGTCCGATCGGATATACCAGCCTATCGAACCGGCCGTTCGATCGAACCTGCCGTTCGATCGACCAGCCCATTCGATCCATCCATACTTGTTTACTTTTCCGCGTTACTTATCGTTATGCTATCGAACTATTCAGGCTAATCTTACTCTCAGCGCTCCCTTTAATCCACAATCAATCACTGTGAGTATACTCGATCCCTTTTTGCTTTTAGCACTTTTGGGTGTTACATACGTTACCTATCAAATCACAATGAAACACAAACTATTTGAACGCTAACCGAATGCATGTGCTATTTGACTAAATGAATGTTGTTTATTATGTTTACACGTGGAGTGCTATCTACCTGCCTTAGCAACATAGTACTATAGTTTGGACTCAGCACTCGTTCACACGGGGGTTGTTAAGGACAAATACTTGCATGGATTACAGTGGTAATCATGTATTGCGAACCGTCTCGGACGGTCAACCCGCAGTCGTTGGTATCGATGGTCCCATGTCGATAATTAACATGCATCGTTTTCCTCTGTGTACGTGCCTGGTTATGCGTAAACTATTCGAACTCTATATGCTATTACTAAACTTGTGTGCTCACCATTACATTTTATGTATTGACAATATTTTAACGTATGTGATAGGTAATTAGGATGCTTATCTGCTAGGGAAGCGAGGCTAGAATAAAGCTCTAGAGGCCAATGAATAGTTGTAGGTCGTGGTCTACCTAGGGGTCTCTAGAAGCAAATAAACAATTGCCATGGAGCCGTTGGAGTTGTCCGATCCGGGGTCTATGGCATTAGTTGTCTGAAGATCATGTCCGGATAAGTCTTAATGACTTCAAGCGATACTTTTATTTGGTTTGTAATAATTAAATCTGAGTTTTCGGAACGGAATTTATTTGCCTAGTTGCTTCTATGATAACTTGTTTATTTATTTGGGATACGATATGGGACGTATCATAAAACTGAATTTGTAATAATAGTTGTTGTGGAAACTTCTGGACAATCTGTTTCGCTCAGTGCCGCGCCCCGATGATTCCGCCATCGGTTGGGGTGTGACAGCTACCATGGCTAACATATAAAGATCTGCTCATTTTTCATCTAATTTGTCTTCCCATGATGGATTTTTGCCTATTTTCTGGGTTTCCTGATTAAATCTCACTTCCTTTGGTTGTGTTTTCTTTCCTTTCTCCTGACTTTTCCTAATAATCAAACTTCTTTTACTGGGAGAAAGTGGCTTCTCAAACTGTGCTTTACGGACAAATATTCCTTCTCCAGTATCTATAGAGTGTTTTGAGGATGATGATCCTTTATCTTTTGGTGTACTATCTAATTGACGATAAATGTCCGAAAGTCTTTGTTACCCATACTGTACACAAATATTCAAATAATAATAAAACATATAATCACAAAATGGCAATCAGTAAAATTAAGTATTTTGCTGAATACTTAATTGGCTTAAATCAGTGGCTCTGATACCACCTTATCCTGTCACGGCCCTAGACTCGGTTTGACCCGGTCAAGAGCCGCGGACCAGGAACCCCGTGGTATTTAATTTAGGCAACAGCGTCTTTAATACAGGATCTTTTAATAAAAATTTCCCGTTTATTTTATTACATATTTTAGGGATAAAACCCTGTAATTTACAATAAAGTGATTTCACTGGGAAATCTTTATTTTACAAAACATGTTCATTTATTTATTTATATTGAGCCACTTCCTTAAGCTTGTAGTGCTTCATGGCACTTTTCCTGGATCACAATAGATCACCTGAAACATGTTTGAAAAAGGTTTTGTCAGCGGGGAAATACTGAGTGAATCATTCTTTTTATCTAAAACGATACTTTTCGTTATAATTTACAGTATTAAGAGCGATTACAATGTTTCTACATGTCAACCATATACCCACGGTATTTGTCACTCGACCACCCATTGGCTATCTCGTTGTCCAATGGTGTCTGTGACTATGGTCATATCACCCCATGGCTATCTCGTTGTCCAATGGTGATGGATTAACAAGTAATGTATACAAAACCCCACATACCGGCTGTAATGAAGACTACAAAGACTTAATCCCTTTAATTATAACTTTGAAAACAAACATGATTTTTAAAGCAAGTTTGGTAAAAAGAGAATGACTCACATTGCAGATTTATGCGGGCGGAGTTTAATCTACTGATTAGCCTGTTTAACCTAATTTAAATAACAATGCACACGAACTGGGTTAGTAACTAATACAGCATTTACGACAATTCACGAGATTAAACCCTCACAACAAATGACAAAGTATGATACTTAAACATCCATCGAATTAACAACGAATGACAAAGTATAAACCCAATTTGAGCAGCACTTAAACATTCGTTGGATAGTTTCAATCGATCGGACCTTGAATCGTAATAGCGATCGAGTTATTACCCTGTTTATCGCGACAGCGTTTAGTGATTCGTGTGTGTTTGTAGTAATTAAACGATATCTCAACGTCTAATTGGAATTTGAACGTCGTACAAACATCAGAATTCAAGTGCCACACCCCTCTATATATACTGAAAAATGGGTTCCCCCGCGTGACGCGACAGGGACACTTGATCCTGTCGCCTATCGCGACGGGTTCACTTCTAGCATAGGGTGGCCACGTTCATGGGTAGCTCAGCTGAGTTGGTCGTTCGACTAAATTCCTTTCCTACAGCAAACTATTTAGATAATCGTTAGCTAGGGTTTACCCCCCCCCCCCCCCCCGAGTTTTAGGGGCCCTAATCCTGATTCTGATTGTTCTGAAATTTTTAGGGTTTATGCAGAATTACTTGGGTTTCCCAATTAGGGTTTCCTTATTGGACAATTAACATAATAAGTAATAATTTTAGTGAGGGTTGTTACATCCTCCCCACCTTAATAAAAATCTCCTCCTCGAGATTTACTGGAATAGATGAGGATATTTTCGCTTCATTTCTGATTCTAGCTCCCAAGTGTATTCTGATCCTCTTTTTGAATCCCACTTGACTTTGACTTTGACTAATACTAGTCATTTATGCTTAAGAAACTTGATCTTTCTATCTTCTATCTGCAGTGGTTTCTCCATAAATTTCAACTTTTCATTTACCTCTATATCTTGAAGAGGTACTACCAGGGATTCGTCAGATAGACATTTCTTGAGGTTGGATACATGAAATACGTCATGTACTCCAGCTAATTCTTCTGGTAGTTGTAAACGATAGGCAACTGGTCCTATTCGTTAGATTACTGGGAATGGTCCTACGTATCTTGGACTCAGCTTTCCTTTCTTACCGAACCATACTACTCCTTTCCAAGGAGAAACTTTCAAAAGTACTTTGTCTCCGACTTGAAACTCTAGCGGCTTGCGGCGAGTGTCTGCATAGCTTTTCTGACGATCTCGATCCGTTTTCAGTCTTTCTTTGATTTGTGTGATCTTGTCAGTGGTTTCTTGTACAATTTCAGGACCTGATAACTGACTTTCTCCTATTTCTGCCCAACAAACTGGAGTTCTACACTTACGTCCATACTGTGCTTCAAATGGGGCAGCTATGATAACTATTGTTATAGGAGAATTCAATTAAGGGTAAGTGGTTATCCCAGTTACCACCAAAATTAATTACACATGCTCGGAGCATGTCTTCCAGAGTTTGTATTGTCCTTTCACTTTGTCCGTCTGTTTGTGGATGATAGGCAGTACTTAGATTTAGTCGAGTTCCCATTGCTTCCTGAAAACTAGTCCAGAAATGGGAAGTGAAACGACTATCCCTATCCGATATAATGGAGAGTGGGACTCCATGTAAGGATACTACTTCGTCTACATACAACTTGGCTAACCTTTCCATGCTAAAGGTTTCTTTCATGGGTAGAAAATGAGCTGATTTGGTTAATCGATCTACAATTACCCAAATTGCATCATTACCTTTTCTGGTTTTGGGTAACTTAGTAACAAAGTCCATTGTTATGAGTTCCCATTTCCATACAGGCATTTCTAATTGTTGTAGTAGTCCCGAAGGTTTCTGGTGTTCTGCTTTTACTTGCGAACAAGTAAGACATTTAGATACATATTTAGCTATGTCCTTTTTCATACCTATCCACCAGAAATTATTTCTTAAATGTTGGTACATCTTATTGTTACCGGGATGCATGGTATACCTAGATTTATGAGCTTCTTCTAAAATCTTATATCTTAATTCTCCCTGCTTAGGTATCCCGATTCTTTTCTGGTGGAATCTCCAAATTCCATCATTTCCTTGTTCTAACTCTTTTATTCGTCCTTTCATTCCTTCAGCATCGTCTTCGATTGCTGTTTCTTGAACTTTCTTTAGTTGTTCCATTAAATCTAATTGCAAATTTAATCTAAGAGCACGGACTTGCTTTTGCTTTTCATGATACTTATGACTTAGAGCATCATCGACTATGTTTGCTTTTCCTTCGTGATATTGAATATCACAGTCGTAATCACTTAGGATTGCCATCCATCTTCTTTGCCTCATGTTCAATTCTTTTTGCCCAAATATATACCTTAGACTTTTATGATCCGTATAGACAATAAACTTACTTCCATACAGATAATGTCTCCAGATTTTAAGGGCAAAAATTATTGATCATAATTCTAAGTCATGAGTCGTATAATTTTCCTCGTGCTTCTTCAATTGTCTTGAGGCATATGCAATTACCTTTTTGCGTTGCATTAATACACATCCTAATCCTAGCTTAGAAGCATCGCAGTAGACTTCAAAATCTTTCGTTCCTTCTGGAAGGGCTAGAATTGGAGCGTTTGTTAGTTTTTGCTTCAGAATCTTAAAAGCCTCTTCTTGCCGAGGTCCCCATTCAAACTTAACTGCTTTACAGGTTAGCTTAGTCAAAGGTACATCTATCTTAAAAATCCTTAATAAATCGTCTATAGTATCCAGCTAAGCCTAAAAAGCTTCTAATTTCCAGAGCTGTTTGCGGAACCTTCCATTTGGTGATTGCTTCTATCTTAAAAGGATCTACATGAATACCTTCGTGATTCACTACCTTCGTGATTCACCATATGCCCTAAAAAATGCACTTCTTGTAGCCAGAATTCACACTTCGAGAATTTGGCGTAAAACTTTTCCTTTCTTAACAAAGTTAAGAGTACATGCAGGTGCTCACAATGATCTTTCTGACTTTTGGAATAAATAAGTATATCATCGATAAAGACAATTACGAATTTATCCAAGTATGGTTTACAAATCCGATTCATCATGTCCATGAATGCTGTAGGAGCATTTGTTAGTCCGAAGGGCATGACTGTAAACTCATAATGACCATACCTAGTTCTGAAAGCAGTTTTAGGTATGTCTTCTTCTTGTACTTTCAACTGATGATATCCGGAGCGTAAGTCTATCTTAGAAAAATACCTAGCTCCCTGGAGTTGATCAAAAAGATCGTCAATTCTAGGTAAAGGGTATCGATTCTTAATTGTAACCTTATTTAATTCCCTATAATCAATACACATTCTCATCGATCCATCTTTCTTTTTCACAAACAACATTGGTGCTCCCCAAGGGGATGAACTAGGTTGTATAAATCCTTTGCTTAGTAATTCATCAAATTGCTTTTTCAATTCTAGCATTTCAGTGGGTGCTAGCCGGTAAGGTGCTTTAGCTATTGGGGTAGTTCCAGGAATTAGATGAATCCTAAACTCTACTTCCCTATCGGGTGGTAATCCAGGTAATTCTTCTGGGAATACGTCAGAGTATTCTGAGACTACTGGTATTTCCTTAAGTTCCTTACTTTTTGTGTTAATGATTACTGAAATCATATACACTACTTCTTGTTTTCTTGAATAACTAGCCAACTTCATTACTGAAATGAATTTCAGTGGCTTTCGAGGTTTATTTCCTATGATTGAAATTACTTCTCCTGTAGGTGTATGGATTTCTACTGAATTTTTATCACAGAGAATTCTAGCATGGTTGGCTACTAACCAGTCCATTCCTAATACCACATCGAATCCGGCTAATTTCATAGGTAACAGGTTTGCGGAAAACTTATGGCCTAAGAGTTCTATCTTCCCTTCTCGCAAAACCTTATTTATGCTAACAGAATTTCCATCTGCCGTTTCGACTGTAAAAATCTGCCTAAGACACCAAGCAATCTCCAACAGAAGCTCCAAAGGCAAAGTGCAAGTCCTTCCAACTTGCAGCGGCTGAAGCGAAAACAGAACCCGATGTGGTCTCAGGTATATTCGCAATAAACTCAATTCCTGCACGTGTATTATTTGATACGGGTGCGAATAAATTCTTTATTTCACATGGATTTATTTGGCATCCTTTGTATTGACAAAATTATCTGTGCCCTTAGAAGTTGAAATAGGGGACAACAAAAGTTTCATAGTTTGTGATGTTTGTCAAGGCTTCAAATTAAGTATCGATGATGAGGAGTACTTGATAGATCTAATCCCGATGTCGATGGGAGAGTTTCAAGTAGTTGTTGGGATGGATTGGCTATCTCGACACCACACAAAGGTCGTGTGTTTCCGTAAGGAAATAAAGCTAACATCTCCGAGCGGAAAACACGTCACCATCTATGGCGAGAAAGGAGGTAATCCTATAATATGCTCGATGTTGAAAGCTCACAAGCTCATGAAGCATGGATGTAGGGCGTTTATGATATACGCTAATGAGCCCGGGAAAGAATCACTAAAGATTGGAGACGTACCGTGTCACACCCTGGCTTTGCGGAAGCGTGGTTAATTTGGTGTGACTTCTTAATACCATAGCTTAACCATAACAAAGCTATATGAATAAAAACCATGCAAGATCATCCATTTAATTTAGTTTTAAAAACCAAGTACAATAACATTGTATCAACGGGAACACACCCTAACGACATAAACATTGTTCAACAAACATAAACATCAACATATCACAAACACGGTTTAAGGACTGTGACTTGTCCAGGAAAGAGTCACATTCCCTAAACCCGGATGACCTCGTACTAGTGCAGCGGGAAAACGTGCCATACCGTGCCAGATCCTTTAATTCCCTGAAATACATGTAAGTTGAAAAATCAACAATAATGTTGAGCGAGTTCATGTGTAAGTGAGCAAATAAACCTTTGTTTGTATAAAAATCCTGGTATGTAGCAAATAAGGAAAAAGAGATCACCAATGGTTTGCAAGGCCATTGATATGTGTGAAATGCAAGTAGGAAGGCTCAAACCTAGCAGACTTATGCGTTGCTGGGCCTGGGGTTGGGCTCGCTACACCCAAGTAGATCTACCGCTCCTGCCCCTCGGTCCTACCCTGAGGATTAATGACCTCAAGTTTCCGCCTACCCATTCACATGAACTAAGTAATAACCCTCCTTACGCTAACCATACCATGTAAGAAATATTCATAATCATAGTAACATGTATTTCACCCCCGCAGTTTAGAAAACTGAAAACAGTTAAGAGAAAAGGGGGACATGAACTCACAGCGGTGTGTCTCTACCAAGTAATACTCCAAGTCAAGCAGTTGTGCAACGACCTACATGTGCTAACTCTATTAGACTTACGGCCGTGCCTTAAATTTATGGTTTAAGTTTTGGGAAATAGTTAGACAACTATTTCATGTTTACATTTGATAAATACTTGGTAGTCATTCTCCTTCCCAAGGATGGGGGATTTAATACATGTGCGTTCGAAATGCATTATTAAGTCTCACTTAATATATATTTTATTTCTAACTTCAAAATATAAATATTTTTCTCAAAAATATTATATTTTTACTTCACAAAATTCTCCCAAAATAGTACTTTCTCCAAAAATACGCGTTCATAAATATTTCCGTAAAATGCGTAAGTTACGTTTTAACGATCGAGTGGTAATAGTAATTACCGGTGTAACTTATATGATTATCGTGAAAGCGTTCGTATTATTTTGGATTCGTTACGTTTGATAATATTATTTTTACCCTAAAAATAATATTTATACACTTCACAAAATAATTGACAAGTGACGTTGTGAAAAATATATTTACTAAATATATATTTATCACGTTTAATTTTGTGAAAATCCCACCTCCGATATTTGTAAATAGAGTCGTGGCGAAACTTATATTTTGAAAACGTGTCGAAAAGTATTTCTAACACTTATAGTGAAAATAATTCTAAGTGTTAGGTTTTTGGAAAAATTTCGCCAGAGTTTCCTCTGTAACTGGAGGTGGCCACGCTTTCAAGCGTATCATTTTCTTTTACAAATCAATTCAACAATTTTCTTATTCAATCAAAATAATGTTCAACACATCAAACTAGTTAATAAATATGTAAATCGCATAAATCACATGAACTTGTGATTTACTCAAAAATACGAAGAAAATCTTATTGCTTTTAGCGGATCTTTATATAAATTAGTCCGGTTTCGTATAACCTTGCTTTTAAAGAAATCCCGTCTTTACATCTTCTTGTAAATTTTACAAAAATTGTTATTTTGTCGAAACTTTTGTGCTACACAAGTGCTTACACACTTGTGTGTTCTAAAAATCATTCTAGTCAACGTAGGATCCGTCTTTAGAAAACATAATTTCTTGACACTCGGTCCTTTGAAAATACCACTTGTAGATCCGTAGATCTACTAGTTTTTGTTGGTGCACTACGTCTATTGACTTCGTCTTGTATCATGTAATAGGATAGGATAGGTTAGAATAATCAGTGCACGAAGTTCGAGAAACGAGAACTGGTGAATTATCATGTTGGACCGCTTATATGAACAATGGTCATAAAAGCGATCCAAGCTATCTTGTCTGGACCGCTTTTGTGGCATGTTCGTATAAGCGGTTCAAGATCACTATAAATAGGGCACTGGTTGATTCATTTGTAACGGCTCGGAACTTGTACGAAGTGCTGCTGAATTGCTTCCAGGTTGTAAACATTATCAGAATCAATAAAGTGAAGCATTATATTTAGTTTGAGCATCTAATTCACTGATTCCGCCTTTGAATTGGAATACGACTCTTCTGATCGACTCATTCAGGGTCAACGACGATCCAACAAGTGGTATCAGAGCTCAGGAAGAAGAGTTCAGCTCAAATTTGATCCGTTTTCTGTCTTCTACACCTTCTTTTTCGATTTAAACAAGTTTCCACGGTTAAAATCGGACGAATTTTTCACAGGACGTGTATTATTGGACAATAACAAACCCTAGAAAGTTTTAGATTGAAATTCGGACTAAAAATGGGTAAAACAGGCTAAAAACCTAGGATCGTGTTTTCGGACATTCAGGACCGCTCGAAAGGATTTGTTTGAACCGCTCGAAATTCATGATTGGATTACCTGGATCGCTCGATCGATCATCGCCTGGACCGCTTATTTGTACAATTTTGCTTTTGGACCGCTCCAAAAACTGCTTTGGACCGCTCGAACGAACAATACTTGAATCGCTCGAACGAACGATATCTGAACCGCTCATAAGACAATCATGAACCGCTCTAGTGACAGTTTCTGAACCGCTCGTATGACAAGTCTTAGTTCGCTCATTTGAACTTATTTGGACCGCTTATAGATACTTTGTCCTGGTTCGCTTATTTGGTCCAATCCAGATTCGCTTATTTGTCAAAGTTTCTGATCCGCTTATTTGACCATTCTGTTTTTGCTCATACGATCAATCTGATTTCATTCAAGTGTAAAGATTATTTCACGACAATCGAGTGATAGTGTATTTCAATTTACTTGATATTGTTTGAACTGATTAAGTTTGTTTGTTTGCTTCCAGGTTATTGATTTTCAGGAGATCAAAAATGTCGAACAATGGTGAAGAATTCTACAATACATTCTACAATGCGTTCACTTCTGAATCGTCAGATAGAAGAGCTGAGTTGAAAGAGTATTCAAAAGAGATTTCGGATAATCTGAAATTCGAAAACATGTACGGAAGTCAACAGAAGCCACCAAAATTGATGAAAGTCGAAGATTATAATTGGTGGAAAAACAGGTTTGAAGGATGGGTGAAAGCTTTCGCTCCTGAAAGCTGGTTAAAGTTAGTAACTGAATATCAAGCACCAGAAAAAGCAGGAGGAGAGTTAATAGAGGAGAAAGATTATACATAAAAAGATGTAAAGAATGTTGTTGCTGAATACAGAATGATAACTTTGATTAAACAATCAGTTAGAGATGATATTATTTCATTGCTTGAACAAGAAAAAACGTCAAAGAAATTGTGGGAAGCATTGGAGAGAAAGTGTGTTGGGAGTAACGAGATTGTAAAGAATAAGAAGAAATTGTTGCGTAAAGAGTTTGAAGTGTTCAATTGCATGAAAAATGAATCTGTTTGTAAGATGTTAGAAAGATTTGGACATCTGAAAATGGAGTTGGTGAGATATAACATAGATTATTCTGAAGAATTGATGGTGGATAAATTGTTTGATGCATTGCCCAATGATCAAGATTGGAAATATTTTGCTCTTATGCTGAAGAATACAATCAAGCCAGATGAGTTAAAGATTGATTTGCTGATTGAAAGGCTTGAAAGTCATGAATTGGAGTTAAAGAGATCTAAAGTCAACAGTCCAGGGTATCAGCAGAATGTGGAGCTTTATTATAGAGGAAATATACCAAATGTTGGTTCTCCAAAAACAGCATTTTCTACAGAAAGTTCGAACTCAGTCAACAATGAAAGTTTTCACAGTGGTTCTTCTTCAAACACTTCAGATCAAACTGCTTCAAAGAATGTATTTCAGTGTAATATCGCAATCGATTTAAAGAATGGGCAGAACTTCAGTGAAGAATCAGCAAAACAACAGATGGTTTTCTTAGCATCTGTATTGGAATCGTATGAAGGCCTCGTCGCAGGGAAGATTGGAAATACCAATTTGACAAAAGAAGAGTATGATCAAATAGACCCCGAAGAAATGGAACTGATGGATATCAGATGGTGCATGGCCAGTGCAGTTCGTCGAGCACAACGGTTCATGGAAATTACGGGGAGGAAGTCAATCGGAGGGCCATCTACTAAACTGGGTTTTGACAAATCCAAAGTGACATGTTTTAAATGCAAACAAAAAGGTCACTTCAAGCGCGAGTGCAGAAATTCGTATGTTGCTGAAGATTCTGAAAATCCGTTCAACGAAGACTATTACAAGAAAGCGATTTATCATCAAAATAAGTCTGAACCACCAAGGTTGAAACAGCAGGAAGAAAAATCAAGGGCTCTAGCAGTCATTTATGATGATGAAGGCTATGACTGGAGCAAAGAAGTTCTTCCAGAACAGGATGCTGTTGGTTATGCATTCGTGGCAAAAGATGATCATGATACATGGTGGAGAAGAGACAGTGCAAGATGGGAGATTGGCAAGTTGTATGAACCATTTCAAGAAGCACAGAGAGCCAAGAGATGGAATGAAGAATTGGAGTGTTACTTGGATCCACAGGGGAATCCAGTGGTAGATCCGTCAAAAGTTGATTTTGATGCTGTAACTAATGTGTTTCCAAGTGAGCGTATTTTCAACACAAAAAGACTTTCTGATAGCAGCTATCTGCCAGAGTTGATGAACAAGTTGAGAGAAGTCTTTGAAATGAGTCTACCAAAGGTGGTAGAGATGAAGAAGAGAAAAGAAGAAGAGTTGAAGAAGATGATTGAAGAAGTAAAGACTGTTGCAAAGTTTGCTGGTGAAGAGAATCAAAAAGCTGAGGAAGAACAAAAGCCGAAAGAGATAGAAGAAAAAGTTGAGAAGATACAGGAGACAAAGGAAACTGAGCACGCCGAAGTTTCAATCACTGAGGTAATCAAATCTTCTGGATTATCAAATGTTGAATTGGTTGTAGAAAAGGAAAACAAGTGCAGGAATTGCATTGAAAAGTGCAAAGCCTGTAATGAAAAAGAAGAAATAATCAAAACAAAAGATAATGAAATAAGCAAACTTGAAAATGCGTTAAAACTGAAATGTAAAGAAAGGATTGACACAGAGCATAGTCTAAAATTAAAAGTTGAGAAATTAACACAGAAGTGTCATGATTTTGAAAAAGAAAATAAGGTTTTGAAAGAAAAATGTGATACAAAATGTGTTGATTGTATTGAAAAAGAATCTAAGTTTCTAGAGTTACAAAAACAGTATGATTCTTTAAAATGGTCAAGTCAGAAAGTACAAGAAGCTTATGATACTTTGAAGAGCCAAGTAAAAAGTTTTGATCAGAGATTGTCTGAAACTTTAACAACCAAAGAATTGTATGAAAGACAGTTTAAAGAAAAGAAAATTGAATTGAACAAACGTGTTGATGAAATTGCTAATCTTAAACAAGTCTTGGCTGAAAAAGAAAAGATTGTTACAAAACTTCAAAGTTATCATACTCTTCGTACATTCTTGAACGTATTTTCAATATCACACCAGATGACAAAGATACTAATGATTGTAAAAAGGGTATTGGTTCAGAATTTCATCAGGTACCACCACCATTGAGAGACAATTATACTTTTTATGATGAGGAAAAGGTGGCAAAGGGTTTGAACATAGCTGACCAATTACCTGACAGTATCGATGTGACTTACACCAAATCTGATGATGCTGATGATTCAGAGGTGGTATGTAAGGTGGGTGATAGTGTTTTGAAAGGTAAGTCTGAATCACAGGATGAAGATGAAGGAAATCTTTATGATGGATATCTGAAAGATACAAAATCCGAGAAGAATTTGAATGATAATTCAAAAGGATTGGTTTATACCATGATTGGATCGGACAAACTATTCTTAGATGTGGTTTTCCCGATTCAGAATGTGATTTCAGAGAAAATTGACAAAGTTTTCAAGATGGTTGAAATTGAGAAGTCTGAAATGTCGAAGTTTGCTGGTAAAGGTTTCAAAGGGTCTTATAACAAACCTGGTTCTAAGAAGAAAAACATGAAGTCTGGTTTGGGGTATAAGAAGAAACATAATCAAAACAGAACTGAAAGGTCCAATTTTCAGACAAAAATGAATTTTGTTCAAGGAAAAAGTTTCATCGAAGAAGAAAAATTCAAAATTGGAAAACAATCTAATGCAGAGTTTGAGGCTATGAAAAAGAAACAACAACAAGCAAAGGATGTTTCAAAGAAAGTGTGTTTTAAATGTGATCAAATTGGACATGTTGCACGAAAGTGTCCAAATTCAAAGTCTGTTGATGTTAAGACACAGAAATCTGAAAGTGTGAAACCGAGGTCAACCAGATTTGATTTGAGACAAACTTGGAGGTATACAACAAACAAGTTTGCCTCAAATCAAAATTGGAAATCAAATCCGAACAGGTTTAATTCTAGACAGACCTGGAATTCTCACACATCCAGAATGAGAACGTCATGGAGTCGGAAAACATCAGTTGGTGTGACAAAACCTCAAAAGATTTGGAAACCTAAAAATGTTGTTCAAACTCAAAAGGTTCAGAAAGAAACAAATTTTTACAAAAGAGGTACTCCGGAAGGTCAAGTGTGGTCTGTTAAGAGAAGTATTGATTTGATGAAAGATGAGAATGTTGGCATGAAAACTGAGAAACAAAAACAAATTTGGAAACCAAAAACTGAAACAATAAGTTCAACTTCTGAGGTGAAAACGTCTGAGGATTCAGTTTTGGTTGCCTATGATGCAAATTTTCCACCACTCAAGGCTGAAAACTTTAAAATTCAGGTTGCTAGAATCAAGGTTACACCTAAGGCTACTGAGGCCTGGGTGGACACCATGTTTGATTAAGTGGTTGGAATTGCCGGAGCTTCCTGGATCGCGAAGCATGAATCGGCATCTATCTTTATTGTTTGAAATTTTTATGACAAATTGTTTGTGTTTTTGATAAAGTTTGAATGTGCAGGTGCTAAAGGCTGATGAAGATTGTGAGACTGTTGCACGGGAAGAGGTTGAAGATCCCTGGTTTTGGTCAGACAGGGAGTTTGTGTGTTGTTTTGTATAAGTTTGTGTTGTGGTTGATGATTGTTGTTTGTTTGTTGGTTGTTTGTTTGTTTGGTTGATGATTGTGATGTTTGATATTAGTTTACATTGAATAAGTGGTGATGGACTATGCCAAAACCCTCACGGCGGAACAAACATGATTACTCACAGGTTGAAGAACGGTTTTCTAACTGTCAAAATCAATGGGTTGTAAATCATGGGGGTACTTGATGTTATATTTTCTGCAAAACAGAGCATGAGATGCAGAAAATGGATGGCGAGACAAAGCTATCAGTATCGGTTTGTCAAATTTTTTTAATGATTTTGCATTTTAGGGGGAGAAATTGTGTCAGAAAATACAAAAACATTAGAAAATTTGAAAAAGCCAAAAACATGATAAAATCAAAAATTTGAGTTTTGCGTAAAAAGAGGAAATGATTGTACATCAGTAGACAGTTACAGTATGCTAAAGAAATGTAATGATTAAATAGCATTAAGCAGTCTCACAAATGATATGTCGATAGATTTTTATACATTTAGTAAGCTTTTTCGGGATATAAACCTAAATTCAAACTTGCTTATTTCGTGGGGAACACTACTTGGATATATAGGTAACCCCTGAAATCTCGTTTGAAAGGTCTCGTATTCTGATATACTAGGTGTTTATACTCTATGATGTCTGGGGTATTATTCCGGGACTTCTGCTGAACGGTAGTTCTGACCTAGTCCTTGGCTAATACTTTATCCAAAATGCTTGAAACATAGCATTATAGCCCTCAGCTGATTAGACAATAAAATTGATAATCAGTTGTTGTAGCTGAAAAGATTCTCTAAAGGGAACACACTGCAAAGTCGAAGCTGATATCTCTCTGCTGAACGGAAGTTCTGACCTGAGATCCCTCAGTTCTCGCATTTAACCCCTAATTTATGTACAGACATCATTGTAGTATTCTTACCTGTAAGACTGAATATTGGGATTCTGGATACGAGAGTATATTCAAGAGGTGGGACACATGAATGAGTTTAAGTCTTAAAACATCTAAATCGTATCCTGAATCAGTTGAAATTTGTATGAAAATTTAAATGGATCAGTATATCGACAATCTAAGTGAATTGTTTAATTCTGAATATGATTTAAAGCTTAACGGTACTTGTGACTAGTCAAAAACTGATATGATCCTCTGGTGCATTCTCAAAACAAAAAATATTGTTTGTAAATATGATTGTATATATTTCTTTACTGCTTTATATTTTCAGAAAATACAAAAAGATTTTGATTTCTGCGTTATTTTCGATAAACCGATGTCTGAGTTGCTGAGTTTCAAAATCTAAGTATGCTGATTGTGTTTCTGAAAACAAAAAGAGTTCATTAATTTGAAACTTGAAATTTCTAGAAATTTTCAAAAACATGTGTGATATCTTCAAGGTCATTAACTTGAACTTGAATGATAATTTGTGAGGGAATTGGATTCTTTATATTGCCATATCTGTTAAGTTTGTTGACAGGGGAAGTATATTAGAGAACATGTTTAATGATTTTGAAAATAGTGTTACTTATGAATGATTGAGAATTACAGGAAAGATTCAGATTACGATCCCGAAGAGCCGAGTCTAAGGGGGAGTCTGAAGATAAGTTGTAAGTGAGGAAGAGCTTGTAGCTGAAAAAGCAAGGTGATGATCTCTAAAAGCACAGAAGCTTGACGAGAGGGGGAGCCTTCTGATGATGAAGTTGTAAAGATGATCAAAGAGAAAGATTGAAGGATACTTATATAGTTACAATCTAAACAAGTTGGTAAAGATGATCAGGACTAAAGATGTGGCATAACAGAGAATGTTCACTGAAGACTTCGTCAATATCCGAGGGGGAGTCTGTTGGTGCACTACGTCTATTGACTTCGTCTTGTATCATGTAATAGGATAGGATAGGTTAGAATAATCAGTGCACGAGGTTCGAGAAACGAGAACTGGTGAATTATCATGTTGGACCGCTTATATGAACAATGGTCATAAAAGCGATCCAAGCTATCTTGTCTGGACCGCTTTTGTGGCATGTTCGTATAAGCAGTTCAAGATCACTATAAATAGGGCACTGGTTGATTCATTTGTAACGGCTCGGAACTTGTAACGAAGTGCTGCTGAATTGCTTCCAGGTTGTAAACATTATCAGAATCAATAAAGTGAAGCATTATATTTAGTTTGAGCATCTAATTCACTGATTCCGCCTTTGAATTGGAATACGACTCTTCTGATCGACTCATTCAGGGTCAACGACGATCCAACAGTTTTAAACACTATTTTACAAGTAAAAACGCTTTTACACAAGTTCATGATTCGTGTGTGGTAGAGTTTCACCCTTTAACCCTTGTTTCATTCAAAACAACCTTATGTCATGATCTATGGTCATGACCAAACCGGGTTAAATGATGATCCGAGCTACCACAACACAGATCGGGTCCAAATAACCACACAATTCAATTACTACATCATTTACACAAAATATGAGCTTTTAACCATCTCTTTAAGTGTTTTTAGTAAACTTTAATGCATCATCATGTAAATTTACAAGTTTTAACCGTTACAAATCCTTTTAACCACTTTAAATTAGTTCGAGAAGGTGTTTTAAGTAACTTACCACTAGCTCGAGGCTAGGGAAGAATCTAGACGCAAATAGGGTGGATAAAAGCAAGAGAATGAGGTCCTTCGCCTTCCGTTTGCACCAAGACTCCTTATACGCGATCCTTAATGCTTGTGTGATGCTGGAATATGATGGGTGAAACCGAAAAATGGATGGATGTATATAGGGGATCTCGGCCGAAGCTTATAGAGGGCAAGAGAGAGTGTTTTGTTGAGATGTTGGATGGTGAATAATCATATGTGCAACCTCTAGTACTTATAGACAAATGCGAGATTTTAACCCATTGGATTTAATGTCATAAAGATACTAAACATCTTTGATTAAAATAATCAAAGAGGACAAAGTATGTCCCCTCTTGTTGGGGACGGTTTAATGAGGGGGGGGGGTCTAGTTCCATTCTAACCATTAGTTAGTTTAAAGTTAGGTTAATTAGGTTAGTTAAGTGCTTAACTCGGTTAGTGGTGTGTTGTGCTTTAAAGCGGGTGTTAGGGTATTCAGGGACCCTAACTGGCTCAGGAAAAGACAAATGGCAATATTTTCATGTTCCGGGTATAGTCCGGTTGTTCGGTTGGATAGTAATCCGTTAAAGCGCTTAACAAAGCTTTAGAGTGTCGTTAATACCATTTTTAGTGACACAACTTATTCCCGACACTTTGGAAAGTGTCTAGTAATATTTTTCCCATGTTTTGGCACTTATTAGTTAACCAAATGCTGAATTTTTGGTTAATGTGCTGAATTTTGTGCTTAGTGTACGTTTTAGGCACATCCAGTCATTGTAACTTATTCCTAGAGACGCAGTTCTACAACCCTTGTATCCCTACACTCACTATGGGTGTAGTGAAATATTTCTGGCTCATACAGGCCTTAGAGGCAATATCTGCCTGATGCTGGTTTATCAGCATGTTTAATAGGTTATCCGTTCATAGTGCTACTGTGCTTTTGTGCATCATGTTTGTCACTAAGGTTCAGCATGTAAATAATGTAGTGACGGTAATTAAAGTATGATGCAGATATGTACAAGTATCAGAGATCAAGTAGCAGTTCATCAGCAATTTCAAGCAAGCACAGTAATAAGCAGTAATTAATTATTAATTAAACCGTACGGATACCTGATTTAGTGAGGGTTGTCACATTCTCCCCCCGTTTGAAAAATTTCGTCCCGAAATTTTAAGTTCTGCTTGTAGAAGCAGGGTTCTTAGGAAATAGGTGGGGGTATTTCTCTTTTATCTGGTCCTCACGTTCCCAGGTGTATTCAGGACCATGTCTGGCATTCCAACGAACCTTGACGAGCTTGACACTGCTCCGGCGGGTCTTGTTCACTTTCCAATCCGTAACCTCAACAGGTTCTTCAACGAAGTGGAGCGTGTCGTCAACATGAATTTCGTCGGTAGGAATGACAACGGTATCTTGCGTTGGACTCTTCCTCAAATTTGATACGTGGAACGTATCGTGAACACCATTCAGTTCAGCAGGTAAGTCCAGCTTGTATGCTACGAGTCCAATTCTTTCCAAGATTTTGAACGGGCTAATATACCGCAGATTCAACTTCCCACGCTTCCCGAAGCGTGCCACACCCTTCCAGGGTGATACCTTCAACAAAACCATATCTCCTACCTCAAACTCCAGAGGTTTCCTTTTTCGATCCGCGTAGGCTTTCTGACGGTCACGAGCCACACTGATGCGATCTCGAATCTGTGCAATCTTGTCTGTGGTTTCCTGGACCACATCAGGACCAACCAACTGTCTATCACCTGCGTCAGACCAACAAATCGGTGATCTGCACTTGCGACCATATAGAGCTTCGAATGGTGCAGCACCAATACTGGTGTGGTAGCTGTTGTTGTATGAAAATTCGACCAAAGGCAAATGCTTATCCCAGCTACCGCCCAAATCCATAACACACGCTCTCAGCATGTCTTCCAAAGTCTGTATTGTCCGTTCGCTTTGCCCGTCGGTCTGCGGGTGAAACGCGGTGCTCATATTCAATTGCGAGCCAAAAGCTTCCTGGAAGGATTGCCAAATCCTTGAGACGAACCTTTCGTCTCTATCAGAGATGATTGAGAGAGGTACTCCATGGCGTGTAACAATCTCTTTCATGTAAATTTCGGCCAACTTGCTCGTATTATCCTTCTCTCTGATAGGTAAAAAGTGTGCTGACTTCGTCAATCGATCCACTATTACCCAAATAGTGTCATGGCCTTTTGGCGTTCTTGGCAGCTTTGTAACAAAATCCATGGAGATTTGTTCCCACTTCCACTTGGGAATTTCCGGTTGTTGCAGAAGTCCCGAGGGCTTCTGGTATTCCGCTTTCACCTTAGCGCATGTTAAACACTTGCTCACATAGACAGCAACATCGCCTTTCATCCTAGGCCACCAATAATAATCTTTAAGGTTTTGGTACATCTTATCCGCTCCAGGGTGGATAGAGTACCGCGATTTGTGAGCTTCATCGAAAATAACTTTCCTTAAACCACCAAACAGAGGAACCCAAATCCTTTTCTCAAAACATAACGTTCCTTCCTCGTTTGGTACCAATAGCTTCTCCATCCCGCGGAGATATTCTTCTTCATGGTTCCCTTCCTTGAGAGCTTCTTTCTGCGCGGCACGAATGCGCAAGGAAAGATCGGTCTGAATTATCATTTCTAAAGCCCTAACCCTTATGGGCTTGATTCTTTCTTTTCGACTTAGGGCATCGGCGACCACATTCGCCTTCCTGGGTGATACTTTATCTCGCAGTCGTAGTCATTCAACAGCTCTACCCATCGTCTTTGTGTCATATTCAACTCCTTCTGGTTGAATATGTGCTGTAGGCTCTTGTGATCTGTGAAGATTGTGCACTTTGTACCATAAAGGTAGTGTCTCCAGATCTTTAATGCAAAAATTACTGCGCCGAGTTCCAAATCGTTGACTGGTATAGTTCTTTTCATGTACCTTCAGCTGGCGTGACGCGTAAGCAATAACCTTTTGGCGTTGCATCAGCACGCAACCCAATCCTTAACGTGAGGCGTCACAGTATACCACGAGATCATCAGTACCTTCCGGTAGTGCTAAGATTGGCGCATTGCAGAGCTTATCTTTCAATATCTGGAACGCTTCTTCCTGTTTGATTCCCCAATCAAACTTCTTATCTTTTTGCGTGAGGAGCGTCAATGGTTGAGCGATTTTTGAAAAATCCTCAATGAATCTTCGGTAATAACCAGCCAAACCTAAGAATTCCCTTCTGTAAACATTTTCGCGCGTTGAGGCAGCTGATAATCCTCAATGGTGTATCACGCTTTTCTCCGTGAACCACAATTGTCTCACCATCATCAGTTGGGATGCGAACTACCTTTTCGTGACAAGCTATCTCAGCCTTGTTGCCTGATAACCAATCCATTCCTACCACCACGTCGAAGCTTCCCAACTGGACTGGTAGTAGATCCAGAGCAAACTCACGCTCTCCCAATTCGATCACACAACCTCTGATAACTTCATTGGCTTCTACCAACTTTCCATTAGCCAATTCAATCGAGTACGGAATATATAATTTATTAGCGGCTAAACCAAGCATATTCTTAAACTCTAACGACACGAAGCATAATCGGCGACAGTGTCAAATAAAACGGATGCATAGCGTTGGTTTACAGGGAACGTACCAGTAACAACATTAGGATCCTGGCACGCCTCCCTTGCTTCAATATTAAACACTCTTCCACGGGCTTGGTTCAACTCTGGGCAGTTCCTCTTGTAGTGCCCAAGATCACCACAGTTGAAGCATCCGGATCTTTGCCCATTTCCACCAGCTTGGTTATTCCTCTGATTACGATTCACAGCGCCCACTTGATTAGCATTGTTAACTCGATTTCCATCACCTCCATTGTTCCCTTGTGGGCGATTTCCATTTCCGCCCCGGTTGGTGTTTCTGTTTCCGAATCCTCCCTGGCCTCTCTGGCCAGCTATGGCCCAACAAGAATCCTTCAAGTGGCCAGTCTTTCCACAAGCTTCATAAACTTTCAAACCACAGCGGCCAGAATGGTGGCGCTGGCAGGTATTACACTTAGGCTGGGCGCCCATGTATCCTTTTCCTTTCTTCCCACTACCAGCTGTAACCTGAGCTGGCGTGCTTGCTTCTCCTTTCTTGACAACACCACTGGTGCCCTGCTTGAAGTTTGAAAACTTCCGCTTGTTACCTCCTGATGACTCCACATGAGTCTCTTTCTTCTTAGGCTCAGCTTCATCAAACTTGTTCAGGCGAATAGCTTCCTCCGTGAGAGCCACGCTCAAATCAGTCGCCTCAATAATAGTCGCAGGCTTGGAGGAGGTCACCATGCTTATGATTTGAGGAGCTAATCCCCAAATAAAACGTTCAATCCTTTTGAACTCTGGAGTGACCATGTAGGGTACCACATGCGATAAGTCATGAAACCTCTGAACGTATTCTGCGATCTTTGGACCTTCCATCTTTAAATGCCAGAACTCTGTTTCCAATCTTTGGATTTCAGCGCGGGAACAGTACTTTTTGCGCATAAGTTCCTTCAGTTCGGTCCAGGTCAGCGCGTAGGTAGCAGCTTCACCAAGTGTCTGTACTTGCAAATTCCACCAAGATAGGGCTCCATCCAAGAATAGCCCAGAGATATAGGTGACTTGCTGATCTAGTGCGCATTTGCTCATGCGAAGAACAGATTCAGTTTTCTCAGCCCAACGAACAAAGGCGACAGCACCTCCTGTGCCATCAAAGTTGACTGGCTTGCAGTCTAGAAACTGCTTATAGGTGCACCCTGCACGTACAGTATAACATGTGAACGGCATTAGCATCTTTGCTAAAGTTATCCAATTGGGTCATGGTATGTCTAAATGACTTAGTATTACCATGAGGTGGGTTGTTGTTATTACCAGTGTTGCCAGAGTTGCTTCCACTAGTCCCTCCTTGAGAGGCGGCGTATTGTGCGATGGCAGCAGCAATGATTTGCTGGAGTTCTGCCTGATTGGTAGGCATCTGCGGTTGTTGACGTCTCGGCGGCATCTTCTAAAGATGTGTTTACGTCGGTTAGGCCATAGTAAAGCGCACGTATATAATAATAGTAATAGTACATAACATCTCATGTTATCAATATATCATTCACATATCATCTCTTGTCACAAATATCATTCACACAACATCCCATGTCATAAAAACATAAATAGTCAATCAAGCATCAAATATGATGAGAATACTGCGATTGCCATATATCGAGACTACATAGTAAGTGTACAAGTACATCACAGTGTCATACAATCATCAATCGACTAAGGGCTACATCACCCCTGTCCAAAAACTATATCAAATCAGTGTCACTACATCCCATGTACAAAATCAACAAAAGTCATAATCAGAAAGTAGTCTCCAAAAATGTTGTGCAGTCAAAAGCAATCGCCGTCTTCTCACCAACGTCTACCCTAACGGTACTGATGAGCTCTATACGGATGGCGGTGGAGGAGGGGGAAAGTGAGTGTAAAACAAATGACGCAACTGGAGCCAGTCCTCCTCCATAGCTCTCTGAGTACGAAGGAAAGAAGCAACCTGCTGCTCTAGAGCGAGAAGGCGTGCAGCATAGTCTGGTGGTAAAGGTCGAGAGTGCTGCAAAGGAGAGTGGGTCTGACCCTGGCACTGACACGGCGGCGGCTGAGCTCTCTCGAGCTCCTGAATGCGCTGTGTGTGTGCCTCGTGCTGGGCGACAAAAGACATCAAGACGTCCTCAATAGAGTGCCCCATATGGAAGGGATGGTAGGGGTCGGTCGGTGGCATGACAGGTGGTGACGACCAAAGGAATGGCTCCCTGGCTGGATCAAAAGGTGCCACATGAAATGGAGAAACAGGGGGTAAAACAGGTGGAAACTGTGGCATAAAGGGAACAGACGTCGGCACATGCCCAAAGGGATGGGCCGAAGAACCCTCTCCAGGTCTAGCTGGAGGTGTAAACTGAGGGAATGAAAATGAGGTATCAACATGACGGGTATCAGTGGTATGAGGGGGAATAGGTGGAACCTCATCATCAGCAGGAATCCACCCGTGCTGGGCGTGCTCATCTCGTGGGTCCATGTGGGTCGCGAACAGTGCATGCTCAGGCTCTAGTGGAACGGGATCAGGTGGGGGAGCAACAAGAGGGTGAACGGGTGCATCAGCAATAAGTGGGTGATCAACATGATCAGCAGCAATGACATGATCGCCCTCCAATAACGGAGCATCCACAGGGTGATCATCAACAGGTGGGTCAGCAATCACAGGCTCAATAGGCATGCCAACATGAACGGGGTCATGCTCAAGCACAGGGTCTAGAGCGGCTGCCTGCTCAGGGGCGATGGCAGGCTCGGGATCATCAAAAGCCATCTCAAAGTCAAACTCAGGGTCGATGGGATCCACTGGGTCAGCTGGGTCGACTGGATCCTCCATAGGCTGATCCATAGGTATAAACTCTATATCATGATCCGGGTCGAACCCTGGGGGAAAGATAGGATCGGAATCCTCCACATCATCATGGTCGAAAGCAAAGCTAGGTATAGGGGCAACAGAGGATGCCTGGTCAGGATCTGAACCATGTGAAAAATGCTGTGCGCTCAGAGTGTGGGAAGGTGCGGAGGCCACAGACTCGAAGGAGTCTGGAGCAGGTGAGTGTGCAGGTGACTCCGCAGCTGGAGCATCTGCGAGCAGTAAAAGTCCTCCGTCGGCTATGAGCGCCTCGCCCTCCTCATCGTCCTCTAGGAGATCATCGTCAAACAGATCAATATCGCCGTCAGCCTCGGCGTCAAGAAGTAAATCGTAGGCAGGGTAAACAGCTAAGGGTATGGGAGCATGGATCTCCACTAACGGTAGGTACTCAACAAGAGGGCCATCGGCGAGCTCACAGCCTCGTCAGGTAGCGCGAAGGGCTGGAAGTCGTCCTCGTCCGTGCTAGAAACGTCCGACGTGTGCACCTCGTGCTCTGAAGATGCTAGGTCATCAGATACTATAGGTCTAGGTCCTGTGGTGTCTGAGTCGCCAGTACCGGGCGAGTCCATATGTCTGTAACATAAACACAAATATGCACAAATAATCAGTCATACAATTAGTCACCAAATAAGAAATCACATAATTTTCCTAGTCCCACTAGCCTCCCAGTCTCCTAGACTGACATTCCTAGTCCCACTAGCCAAATTCTCCCAGTCTCTAAGACTGCTCTATCATCTTCCTCGACCCCTTAGATCGAGCCTCGGCCTCCAAGACCGAGCCTCAGCCTCCAAGACTGAGCCTATTCTCCCTAGTCTCACTAGCCATCTACCTCGATCTCTTAGATCGAGCCTCGGCCTCCAAGACCGAGCCTCAGCCTCCAAGACTGAGCCTACTCTTCCTAGTCTTACTAGCCATCTACCTCGATCTCTTAGATCAAGCCTCGGTCTCCAAGATCGAGCCTCAGCCTCCAAGACTGAGCCTAATAATAATAAATAAAATGTGCTCAACATTTGTTTGTAAAAACGTTTTGGATCTGGACTTAAGTGGTATGTAGTAAAAATGTTTTCGTGAGAGCCCTAGTGATCATAGTCTAGACTCGAGAAGGAATCCTAGTTCGCTATGAACCTGGCTCTGATACCAAGCTGTCACACCCTGGCTTTGCGGAAGCGTGGTTAATTTGGTGTGACTTCTTAATACCATAGCTTAACCATAACAAAGCTATATGAATAAAAACCATGCAAGATCATCCATTTAATTTAGTTTTAAAAACCAAGTACAATAACATTGTATCAACGGCAACACACCCTAACGACATAAACATTGTTCAACAAACACAAACATCAACATATCACAAACACGGTTTAAGGACTGTGACTTGTCCAGGAAAGAGTCACATTCCCTAAACCCGGATGACCTCGTACTAGTGCAGCGGGAAAACGTGCCATACCGTGCCAGATCCTTTAATTCCCTGAAATACATGTAAGTTGAAAAATCAACAATAATGTTGAGCGAGTTCATGTGTAAGTGAGCAAATAAACCTTTGTTTGTATAAAAATCCTGGTATGTAGCAAATAAGGAAAAAGAGATCACCAATGGTTTGCAAAGCCATTGATATGTGTGAAATGCAAGTAGGAAGGTTCAAACCTAGCAGACTTATGCGTTGGGTACAAAGTCACCCCGAGGTCCGTTATGCTGGGCCTGGGGTTGGGCTCGCTACACCCAAGTAGATCTACCGCTCCTGCCCCTCGGTCCTACCCTGAGGATTAATGACCTCAAGTTTCCGCCTACCCATTCACATGATCTAAGTAATAACCCTCCTTACGCTAACCATACCATGTAAGAAATATTCATAATCATAGTAACATGTATTTCACTCCCGCAGTTTAGAAAACTGAAAACAGTTAAGAGAAAAGGGGGACATGAACTCACAGCGGTGCGTCTCTACCAAGTAATACTCCAAGTCAAGCAGCTGTGCAACGACCTACATGTGCTAACTCTATTAGACGGATGGCCATGCCTTAACTTTATGGTTTAAGTTTTGGGAAATAGTTAGACAACTATTTCATGTTTACATTTGATAAATACTTGGTAGTCATTCTCCTTCCCAAGGATGGGGGACTTAATACATGTGCGTTCGAAATGCATTATTAAGTCTCACTTAATATATATTTTATTTCTAACTTCAAAATATAAATATTTTTCTCAAAAATATTATATTTTTACTTCACAAAATTCTCCCAAAATAGTACTTTGTCCAAAAATACGCGTTCATAAATATTTCCGTAAAATGCGTAAGTTACGTTTTAACGATCGAGTGGTAATAGTAATTACCGGTGTAAGTTATATGATTATCGTGAAAGCGTTCGTATTATTTTGGATTCGTTACGTTTGATAATATTATTTTTACCCTAAAAATAATATTTATACACTTCACAAAATAATTGACAAGTGACGTTGTGAAAAATATATTTACTAAATATATATTTATCACGTTTAATTTTGTGAAAATCCCACCTCCGATATTTGTAAATAGAGTCGTGGCGAAACTTATATTTTGAAAACGTGTCGAAAAGTATTTCTAACACTTATAGTGAAAATAATTCTAAGTGTTAGGTTTTTGGAAAAATTTCGCCAGAGTTTCCTCTGTAACCGGAGGTGGCCACGCTTTCAAGCGTATCATTTTCTTTTACAAATCAATTCAACAATTTTCTTATTCAATCAAAATAATGTTCAACACATCAAACTAGTTAATAAATATGTAAATCGCATAAATCACATGAACTTGTGATTTACTCAAAAATACGAAGTAAATCTTATTACTTTTAGCAGATCTTTATATAAATTAGTCCGGTTTCGTATAAACCTTGCTTTTAAAGAAATCCCGTCTTTACATCTTCTTGTAAATTTTAAAAAAATTGTTATTTTGTCGAAACTTTTGTGCTACACAAGTGCTTACACACTTGTGTGTTCTAAAAATCATTCTAGTCAACGTAGAATCCGTCTTTAGAAAACATAATTTCCTTGACACTCGGTCCTTTGAAAATACCACTTGTAGATCCGTAGATCTACTAGTTTTAAACACTATTTTACAAGTAAAAACGCTTTTACACAAGTTCATGATTCGTGTGTGGTAGAGTTTCACCCTTTAACCCTTGTTTCATTCAAAACAACCTTATGTCATGATCTATGGTCATCACCAAACCGGGTTAAATGATGATCCGAGCTACCACAACACAGATCAGGTCCAAATAACCACACAATTCAATTACTACATCATTTACACAACATATGAGCTTTTAACCATCTCTTTAAGTGTTTTTAGTAAACTTTAATGCATCATCATGTAAGTTTACAAGTTTTAACCGTTACAAATCCTTTTAACCACTTTAAATTAGTTCGAGAAGGTGTTTTAAGTAACTTACCACTAGCTCGAGGCTAGGGAAGAATGTAGACGCAAATAGGGTGGATAAAAGCAAGAGAATGAGGTCCTTCGCCTTCCGTTTGCACCAAGACTCCTTATACGCGATCTTTAATGCTTGTGTGATGTTGGAATATGATGGGTGAAACCGAAAAATGGATGGATGTATATAGGGGATCTCGGCCGAAGCTTACAGAGGGCAAGAGACAGTGTTTTGTTGAGATGTTGGATGGTGAATAATCATATGTGCAACCTCTAGTACTTATAGACAAATGTGAGATTTTAACCCATTGGATTTAATGTTATAAAGATACTAAACATCTTGGATTAAAATAATCAAAGAGGACAAAGTATGTCCCCTCTTGTTGGGGACGGTTTAATGAGGGGGGGGGGGTCCAGTTCCATTCTAACCATTAGTTAGTTTAAAGTTAGGTTAATTAGGTTAGTTATGTGCTTAACCCGGTTAGTGGTGTGTTGTGCTTTAAAGCGGGTGTTAGGGTATTCAGGGACCCTAACTGGCTCAGGAAAAGACAAATGGCAATATTTTCATGTTCCGGGTATAGTCCGGTTGTTCGGTTGGATAGTAATCCGTTAAAGCGCTTAACAAAGCTTTAGAGTGTCGTTAATACCATTTTTAGTGACACAACTTATTCCCGACACTTTGGAAAGTGTCTAGTAATATTTTTCCCATGTTTTGGCACTTATTAGTTAACCAAATGCTGAATTTTTGGTTAATGTGCTGAATTTTGTGCTTTGTGTACGTTTTAGGCACATCCAGTCATTGTAACTTATTCCTAGAGACGCAGTTCTACAACCCTTGTATCCCTACACTCACTATGGGTGTAGTGAAATATTTCTGGCTCATACAGGCCTTAGAGGCAATATCTGCCTGATGCTGGCTTATCAGCATGTTTAATAGGTTATCCGTTCATAGTGCTACTGTGCTTTTGTGCATCATGTTTGTCACTAAGGTTCAGCATGTAAATAATGTAGTGACGGTAATTAAAGTATGATGCAGATATGTACAAGTATCAGAGATCAAGTAGCAGTTCATCAGCAATTTCAAGCAAGCACAGTAATTAAGCAGTAATTAATTATTAATTAAACCGTACGGATACCTGATTTAGTGAGGGTTGTCACATACCGGTGGTACGTGACTTCGAAGATGATTTGAAAACTATGCGATATATGATTTGAAAAGAGTTCTAAACATGCCATGGTTGAACTCTATAGGAAAGGAAGCCGGAGCGTCTAGTGGACAAGCCGGTGGTGAAGCACGATTGAAGGGTTTGCTTTGAAGGTATGTAACTTGATTCGTTACATTAAGTTAATTTGATATTAGAATACATATAGTTGTGTTGATTGAAGTGACAATGTTCACTACTTAAATTAATAGGTTAAGAATCGACTAGGAATCGTTTGGTAGTCATTATAATGGAGGATTCCATAGATGAGCCAAACGGGTCGAATAATTGTGTAATTAGCAGTGTTTGCATTTGATAGTTAGTATTGGCGATGAAAATCACAAGGGCATGAAGCCATAAGATTGGTAATAAAATGCCGGTGATAAGAAGCCCCGGATGTTGGGTAGAAGCGCCTTATAGTTACTCTTGAAATGGTAGCAAAGTGGGGGTAGATATAATGGGTTGAACAATTGTATTGTGACTTTTAGTCGTTCAGTCTATAAACCAAATTTTCGGCAAGATAATTGTAATAAGACACGTCGGTAATTAAATTACAGTCATGTAGGAAAAAGAATCACCTAAAACGGACGTACAGATCAAAAGTTATGACCATTTGAAGTTGAAACTTAGAATTTTCAAAGCCGGCAGGAAATGCAAGTAAAAAACCTGCACCTACTGGAAAATGTTATCCCCTGTGCCACGCGACAGGATCACCTAGATCCGGCACGACACGCGAGAGCCGTCGCGACACGTGACAGAATGAACGATACCTGGCGCAACACGCGACAGGACTAATTCTGAAATTTTATTTTATTTTATTTTTAATGATTCGGTGCTAGAACTTCTTTATACGCACTATATCAATGTCAAAACTAACATTTTAAGTGGTTTTGACTTTAGGTGACAATGGGGACTTTCCGGACGGCGATCAAGCATGTTGAAGAACCGAACACGAACTTTTGAAGCTTCCGCGTTAATTTAACCTTGTTTGGACAATGTTTTTGTTGTAAACGATTTGCTAATCATGTTGTGAATATTAAAACTAGTTGGTAGTTGACTAGTATGTAATTCACTTTAAACCTTTGATTTTGTACTTATGTTAAAGTGAAGTACTTTTTATTATAAAATCCTGCATATTTTCATTAAAAATCGAATAGTAATTTGACAGATGTTACAAAAGGTCAATACACATAGTGTAAAGGTGAGCATACAAGTATGGTAATAGCATAATAGAGTTCGAAATCGTTTACACATAACCAGCAAGAAACATGTAAAAAGTGAAGGCAAGTAGGTTATCGACAGAGAAATATGCACAGACGTGACTGCGAGTTGTAGAATGCGCAACACATATCCCCACTAGGACACGTGAAGTAAAGCCCTTAACAACCCCTGTCCATGACAGGTGCTGAGTCCAAACTATAGTACTATCGTTGCTAAGATGTCAGGAAACAATCACTGTGTTAACATAACATACAAGCATTCATCGAATAACACGTAGCATGCAATAACGGTTAGCGTATAAATAGTGTTTGCATTATGTGTCGATTGTGATTTGAATATAGATAACGCATGTAACACCCAAAAGTGCGTAAAGCAAAAACGGATCGAATATACTCACAGACTGTGCTTAACAAGTAAACACTATCTTGGATTGAAGGGAGCGCTGGAAGAGATTAGCCTGAACAGTTAACGAGAGCATAAACGATAAGCGGCGCGTAAAACGGTGCAAAGTACCAGGTGTCGGATGGTAATCCGATCGGATGGCAATCTGATCGGATGGCAATCCGGTCGGATAGCCAGTCGATCGGATGTCAATCCGTTCGGATGGTCATCCAATCGGATGGCCATTCGATTGGATTGCCATCTCGTTTGGTGCAGATGTGTTTGTGTATGATGGTTTGTACTTTGAAGTTTTCGTTGTAGCATTTTGAAAACAGAGAAGTATCTCTACCTTTCAGGTCGGTCGATCGGACGGCGATCCGTTCAACGAGACATTTCACGGAGAACAAGTTCACAGTAGTGTTGTCACTCAATCGGATAGTCTGCCGATCGGGTGGCAATCCGTTGGAACTGGTAATGCATTGAACATGTTGTAAATTGTTAAGTGTGGAGTCCCAAACGTCACATGGTCGGATGGTAGTTCGATCGGATGGCAATCCGATCGGACGGTAATCCGCCTGGCGTTCAGATCCTCAAAGGTTGAATCAAAAGTTTAAGTGTGGGACCAAGGTGCAAGGCGATCGGATGGCAGTCCGATCGGATGGCAGTCCGATCGGATGATGATCCGTCCACCACCTGATCGTCTTGTCACTTGGTCGTTTCGATAGTTTGTAGTTCTGATTCTAGACGATTTGATAACTTGCCAAACAACAGAACCTCGTAAAGACCCTAGTGGCCCGATCGAACAGGAATCACCCAGATCTGACCCGTTCACAGGTTCATGACGGTTGTTCATGTTTAACCCGGAATCAGTTGTCTCTTTGATAGAACTCAGATCTTGAACCAACACATCACCAAGAAGGAGTAGAAGATCAGAACAAGCTCTGATTCTATCGGTTTTGAGTGCATTGAGTGTAAAAGAGTTGAAAGAAAGTTAGATTACCATCTTTCAATCCTTTTCACCATGAATATGTTCAGATCTATGTAAGATCTTTGTGTATTCATGTGGAAATCGTACAGATCTAAGTTATTCTTGGTGGATTGAAGCCAAAACATGAAGTTCATATGAACACCATGAGAACATTATCCTAGAACACCTTGAATCTATTGATTTCACGGTTAAAAGTTAAGATTCAAAAGATAGAAAGGTGAAGGAGTGCGTGTAGATCAAGAAAGTACAAGATTTAGGTTGGAAACTTACAAGAATCGCGAGAAATCGAGAGAAAGAAGCTTGAAAGCGGCTGGGGTCGAGTGAGAGGAGCTGTCACATCAAATGATGTGACAAGTGAGGTATTTATAGGGTTTCCCAAAAAGGAAAGTGTGCACGGATCGGATGGGCCACTAATCGGATAGCTGTCCGATCGGAGGACAATCCGATCGGATGGTCACTCGATCGGGTGGCCACTCGATCTGGTGTCCGGCGTGTTGAGTTGTGTCGTTTCGATTCACGTGTTGAGCGTTGCGATGCAATAGAGTTTCCCATTAATCCCAACTACTATATCTAACATACAATCATCCTAAATAACTTGCGTTTAGCGTTTGCGATTCGATTGCGATAGCGTTGCGATTGCGTTTTAATTAATCACCACAACATAAACATAAATAAACATGCACAAGTAACACATAAATATCACACACACGTAAAACAATATCCAGAATGCATAATTCGAGTTATGAATGCGATTGCGATTGCGATGCGATAAGCGATAAACATGCGATAAACAACTATTAAACCTCGATTATTAACAAGTACTCCACATAATACAACTAATGCGATTAAATAAATAGATTAACTACAAGTCAAAGAAGTCAAAACAGTAGTTGAGCAAGGAGTGGCAGATCGTAATTAGCAATCTTTTCTTCCTTTGACTTCAATCTTGACTTTTGTAACACCCTAGTTACTAATTAACGATTTTGTATGTAATTACCAACAAATAAATGTGTAGTTAAGGCTACACATGCTATAGAAATACGGGTTTATTAAAACTTTTACAAATCATAAGTTATTCTACATAACGTGATCGAATTCGTTGTTTAAAATTTACAACGTGGCAAAGTGCGGAAGCGTATATCTTTATCGTGTTCGGTTCTTCGCTGAGCTTGATCGTCTTCCGGCATCCAAAAGTACCTACATTTCATAAACATGAAATGCTTTAGTCATACAGGGTTTAAAACGTGTCTAAACAAATCCGGGAATTTAAAATAAATAAAATATATTTTGTTAATGGGTCCACCGTAACTTACGGTGGCACCGTAAGTTACGGTAGCCCCTGAAAGTCTATCCTTCCACCGTAACTCAGTATGTAACCATCGTAAACATATCAGCTCCACCGTAACTTACGGTGGCACCGTAAGTTACGGTGGTCCCTGCATCCAGCTTTTCCATTTTGTCGTTTAACGACACGAAAACTTTCGTATCTTTCAAACCGCTTGTCCGTTTAACCTACCGTTTCTTCCTACGTGATTGTAATTTGATTCTCCACCTTATGGAGTTAAAATCTAACCTCCGGTTTTACAAAATTTTAGACTTTTAAGTCTTCGGCTATTTCCCTTTTTACCAACTTTCGACCCGTTCTATTTTTATCGAACAAACGAGTTTGTTTGACCTTTATTTCCCATAAACCTATCAAGTTCAAAAATGGTTAACATAATAGGTTTCAAATTACAGGTTTATATACCTCCTTAAACCCATTTTCACCCATATGCTCATTTTGACCCGTTAAGGGTATTTATGCATATTTTAAGCACCAATCTCTTTCATTCGCTTCTAAATACATATGCCCACATTTCTTATCAAATGACCTCCCACCACAACTATATTTGTGGTGGATTCAATGTAGTGATTTATATATTCCAAATTACACACTTCAAATCATTATTTTACGGCAAAGACTCTTTATAGAGACTTTTGACCAATATTTTACGTCTTTTGCTTTTCATACTTATTCAAAGTATTTATTTCATCCTATCGCTTATTTCCAAACAACCTTTATGGTTCGTTTGCTCAATTTCACTTACAAGGGCGTTTTAGTCAATTTTAGTCCTTCATTTACGACGAAGGACTATTAGTACATGTTTGATTCCAATTTACGACCTTTTAACTATATTCTTGTTTAGAAATCGATATGTTTCTAAAATACCTTAATCATAACTCAATTTATTCGGTTTACCTAAGAGGTAACCAAATATCTATATTTTAACCTTGTCTAATTCTTGTAGAACTCCAAATTCTACATGATGAGTTGTATCATTATACATACCTGGCTCGGGTCAATATATTGACCCGTTTCAATACCTCTCCTTAGTGGTCGTTAAATGATAGCGATGTAAGTATCCATGTGCTATTTATTTCCTAAAATCATACAACTTGACAACCCATTAGTCAATATTGTCAAAGGGTGATAATTTCACCCTTTTAACTCGTTTGGTCTAAATGACCAATTACCATCGCCAATTTGTCAAATATTGTCAATTTACCAATTTGCCCTTATCGGTTATTATAATTTACCTTATTTGATAACCATTAAAAGTACATGTTTCATTCGTCATAAAATGATCGAATAACCAATTTTAACTCATTTCTAACCATCACTATGGTTTCTTATCGTATTTGATTATTTTGTTCCGTACGACTACACGCTGGAACACCATATCTCAATTAGATATTTGTCCTTTACGTACTCTAAAAAAATATATATGACTAGTGTAAGATATACTTACTTTGCATCCGAATTATGTTTTTCCTTCGTTCTTGATTCGTTTGACCCGCTTCCTTCCCCAAGCTTTCACCTAGCTTGCCATGCGTCAAACTATCATTGTAATTCGTAAGACGGTTGGGTTAGTCATAATCATTTACGACTATTCCATCCTACGCTTCTTATATCGAGTTTTATCATTTGATCATATACTTGGTCGGTTTGACTTTTTAAAGTCAATTGACTTATCAACTTATTCATTGCACATTTGGTTTATTGAATTTCACTTAGGCATTTCATCCGAATGCTTAACGAAATCAAATTTTTACACACTAACTACTAGGTAACATGATTTCAAGCATCTATATCACGATCTTAACATCAATTCTTTTATATCATATAAAAACCCATCTCAAGTCATGTATGTTCAACACTCAAACTTGCAAATTGTTCAAGTATCTTGTTTCTACTAGCAACTATGATGATTTTAAACATGTGTAAACCATCATCTTCACTATATAATCAAAACCCACTTAGCACATAATAGGTTAATTATCAAATCCCTAGTTTTAACACTAATTCTCCAAGTTTTCAACTAGGGTTTGTTTCTAAACAAAGATTTCAACACAATAGCACTCATAGATTCAATATTCATTCCAGAATTTCGATTATAATTGTTCATCATAATCTCAAAGTATCACCAATTCTTAAAATTCGACATACCTTGTGATCCCCACGACTAGGTGATCATTTATATGTGTTCATGCATCGATTTGGGTCTTGATTTGAGCTTCAATTTGTTGATTTGTTGGAGTTAGGGTTTTGGCTCTCCTTGGAGCCTTCTCCTGGACGTTCACGAACACACTAGGTGTGTGTGTGTTTTGTTTTTGATTTTAGTAAATAATCTTTTAGATTATTCCACCTTTGGCCCCTCAAGTTTTGTTAACTAGTAAGTAGGCTACAACCTACTTATTTTCAACAATACTTTGTTTTGTTAACTAGGTTAAACTTTGCTAGTTTAACTTAGTGAGTTCGGGGTAGTCGTAGCCCGTTATATTTTAAGTCTCGTTAGCTCGGGCCTTCTCTATATACTTTGTTTTCCTCAAAGTATTTATCCTCATTTAATTCATATCAAATTTATTCATTTAAGTCCTAATATTAACCGGGTTAATTTTTACCACTAACGGTATTTTACCCGTCGTCACTAGTAACTTGGTTTAATTACCAAATCCATTTTTGGGGTGTTACAAGTCTACCCCCCTTAAAGAGGTTTCGTCCTCGAAACCTTTTCTTACATAATTTATTTGAGTTTCAACCCAATGTACATAAACTGAGTAACCTTCTAAGCATTACTCACACTTTGACCATTTGTTAGTGTCATTAGACAATATGGTAACATCTTTTAATTACACAACATATGTATCTTTTATGCGGATTTACGCAACTCAAAATAACGCCATCTTGTCATTTCGACTTGTTTGAGTAACTTAGCGAAATCCATCGCCTTTATACTTTCGGATTCCTTGTGAATCCGTCATTTTTACCCATTTGGATGTTTCTAGTGAGATCTTTCACTGTTTACAAACAGACCCCTTTTCTTTACGAACTTATTTATTTGGTTCATTCGTACAGCATTTGCCACTAAAATGAATTTCCTGATTTTATCTTATTTATTTAGCACTATTTAAATGTGCTATTAATGGAATTCTACAAGGCATATTACCACATACCTTCCGGCTTTATCCTTTTTCTCGTGCCTTTACTCGATCTGACTTCCCAACACTTTGCTTGTGTTGCCTTGTGATCGCTTAGTATAGGCGATCAATACTTTTCATTATTATGACCTCATGGACCATCACTGTCGTTTTGTATTCACTTACCTTTATTATTTGGCTTGACTGAGTAGCCATTTGGCCACTAGGTCATACACGCTTATCAACTATGATTATTTCACGCTAATCTTAATATAGATAGCGTGTTGAACACTTTCTTAATTTAAATATTGATCTTAACCGGCCTCATTGACTAGTCTTATTAGTCCAGTTACTTTATACCCATCTCTCGGGCTAATATGTGATTTTATTTCACATAACTTTCCTGACCGTGATCGCGTCACGTCGTGTTTTAGGTTTATTTCCCAATCATCTCATACTATATATGTTTGATAAAACGTTGTTTTTTACTAAAACGGAATTTTAGTTTAGTGTTTTATCTTTAAGTTATGTCAAGCAATTTTGACGACTTGGCATTTACTCTTTTACAGTCTTTGTTTTACACGAAGATTCTCACTGGTTCCCTCGCTTTGTTTAAGTAATTCGTAGGTTCTCTCACGTGGCCTCGTAGTCTATTTCCTTAGGTCTTCACCCCCTTTCAATGGGAACCCTAAGGTTTATTCCCCTTTCTTTTCGTGACCCGAGGGTCATTCTGATCCCATAGACCTTAACACTAATCGCATTCCCGTAGGTTACGATGATCCCACTGATTTTCATCTTTTATTTGTATCTACATTCAAATGCATATATGTATATATGCATATATAGCTTCAAAACATGTCTTGTTATGTTTGGAATCGTATATTTCCGCTTTTGAACTTTAGTTGACCTTGACCGTAGTCTAAGGCTTCATTTGTTTATTTCCGGACGAAATTTTCCGACTTTATGACTTCTCATATCATTTATGCGTAGGTTCATCTTATGCTCACCATTCTCCAGTTTTCATATATCCGTACTCGATTATGTCCCATTACCGGGCTCATTATTCTTTTGCTTTTAACGGTACCACTATCCCGTTTGTATTTATTCATGCCGTCCGGCGTGATATTGTAATCGACCCATTCAACTTTAAAATAGTTGAACATAATTTATTCACCAATTTTTTTTTATTTACATTATTTTGTCATCTTTTAGTTATGACCCAAAACCCGAGTCCTTTAACTTTCTATCCGAGTTTCCGTTTCTCGGTCTGTGCATGCGTTCAATTCTTACCTATCAACCGGGTGTTTTACCGAAGTCGTTATTATTACGACCCTCCCGGTATGCATTAAGACCTCGCTTCATTTCTATTTTCCGACTTTGTCCTCGAGTTTGACGTTTTACAAAAACGACTCGTTTAAAGACATATTTTCATTTTTTTTTTCCGGGTTCGAGTGTAAGTACACTCCCTCCCAATGCATATCTTGATTATTCTACATGTTTATATTCTTCGGGTTCGAGTGTAAGTACACCCCCTCCCAATACATGCCTACATCACTTTACATGTTTGCATTTTCTGGGTTCGAGTGTAAGTACACCCCCTCCCAATACATGCCTACATCATTTTACATGTTTGCATTTTCTGGGTTCGAGTGTAAGTACACCCCCTCCCAATACTTGTCTAAATCATTTTACATGCTTGCGTTTTTTGGGTTCGAGTGTAAGTACACTCCCTCCCAATGCATATCTAAATCATTTTACATGCTTCTTTGTCCCTTCACTCGGGCTCATTATCCTGTTGTAATACGCTTCCGTCACTCGGTTGTGCGTTTACATTATTATCAAATATTTTGCTTATCTGATTCATTTGGGTACTTTTTAGTTAGTCCCATTCACTCCGCCCTTACTACATCGGATGTAAATGTGTCCGCTATAAGAAACTCGTGGTATCATATGCCACTACTTACTTGGCCAGAGTAAGTGATTTAACACATGACATACACGACCTTTTTATAGTTTTCACATCACGCCCTATGTAAGTAACGCCCCTATTATCCTGGATATGTATTTCTGTTCAGGTTTTCCAAGTTTCTAATTTACCTATGCAACGATCATTCTCTACGTGTTTGTTGCATATTGCTAATTGTGCGATTATATTTAAAAACACGCACCTGGTAATGCTTGCCCCGACAGGCGTTTCTTGCCATTAACCTTGTTCGCGGTCGTTACGCGATTTAGTCCTTAGTGAGCATGCTCCTATCGTCATACTTCGGACCGTTCCTCTATCATATCCTTAATTTGTTCAGCTCTTGTCATCTTTAAATGCAAGTGTCCTTCAATCAAGATATTCACAAAAGTTAGTAATATCAACTTCAATAATCACCTGTATTATAATACAAGGCTTTTTCTACTATACGCGTCAACGCGCGTATTTTTGTCAACTATATCCATCATTTAATTGGGGTAACGTGTATTACACGGTAACCCTATGTGTTGTCTACAACACTTTGATGCGCTAGACCATTAGCGTACATGCACTTACCGGATTTGCGATCAAGCCTCGAACCGAACACTATTCTTTGTCAAGAGCATAAGGTTTAAGTCCAAGCATGGTTCCTCCCCACCATACTCGAATCTCTTAAACCAAGGCTCTGATACCAACTTGTAACACCCTAGTTACTAATTAACGATTTTGTATGTAATTACCAACAAATAAATGTGTAGTTAAGGCTACACATGCTATAGAAATACGGGTTTATTAAAACTTTTACAAATCATAAGTTATTCTACATAACGTGATCGAATTCGTTGTTTAAAATTTACAACGTGGCAAAGTGCGGAAGCGTGTATCTTTATCGTGTTCGGTTCTTCGCTGAGCTTGATCGTCTTCCGGCATCCAAAAGTACCTACATTTCATGAACATGAAATGCTTTAGTCATACGGGGTTTAAAACGTGTCTAAACAAATCCGGGAATTTAAAATAAATAAAATATATTTTGTTACTGGGTCCACCGTAACTTACGGTGGCACCGTAAGTTACGGTAGCCCCTGAAAGTCTATCCTTCCACCGTAACTCAGTATGTAACCATCGTAAACATATCAGCTCCACCGTAACTTACGGTGGCACCGTAAGTTACGGTGGTCCCTGCATCCAGCTTTTCCATTTTGCCGTTTAACGACAAGAAAACTTTCGTATCTTTCAAACCGCTTGTCCGTTTAACCTACCGTTTCTTCCTACGTGATTGTAATTTGATTCTCCACCTTATGGAGTTAAAATCTAACCTCCGGTTTTACAAAATTTTAGAATTTTAAGTCTTCGGCTATTTCCCTTTTTACCAACTTTCGACCCGTTCTATTTTTATCGAACAAACGAGTTTGTTTGACCTTTATTTCCCATAAACCTATCAAGTTCAAAAATGGTTAACATAATAGGTTTCAAATTACAGGTTTATATACCTCCTTAAACCCATTTTCACCCATATGCTCATTTTGACCCGTTAAGGGTATTTATGCATATTTTAAGCACCAATCTCTTTCATTCGCTAAATACATATGCTCACATTTCTTATCAAATGACCTCCCACCACAACTATATTTGTGGTGGATTCAATGTAGTGATTTATATATTCCAAATTACACACTTCAAATCATTATTTTACGGCAAAGACTCTTTATAGAGACTTTTGACCAATATTTTACGTCTTTTGCGTTTCATACTTATTCAAAGTATTTATTTCATCCTATCGCTTATTTCCAAACAACCTTTATGATTCGTTTGCTCAATTTCACTTACAAGGGCGTTTTAATCAATTTTAGTCCTTCATTTACGACGAAGGACTATTAGTACATGTTTGATTCCAATTTACGACCTTTTAACTATATTCTTGTTTAGAAATCGATATGTTTCTAAAATACCTTAATCATAACTCAATTTATTCGGTTTACCTAAGAGGTAACCAAATATCTATATTTTAACCTTGTCTAATTCTTGTAGAACTCCAAATTCTACATGATGAGTTGTATCATTATACATACCTGGCTCGGGTCAATATATTGACCCGTTTCAATACCTCTCCTTAGTGGTCGTTAAATGATAGCGATGTAAGTATCCATGTGCTATTTATTTCCTAAAATCATACAACTTGACAACCCATTAGTCAATATTGTCAAAGGGTGATAATTTCACCCTTTTGACTCGTTTGGTCTAAATGACCAATTACCATCGCCAATTTGTCAAATATTGTCAATTTACCAATTTGCCCTTATCGGTTATTATAATTTACCTTATTTGATAACCATTAAAAGTACATGTTTCATTCGTCATAAAATGATCGAATAACCAATTTTAACTCATTTCTAACCATCACTATGGTTTCTTATCATGTTTGAGTATTTTGTTCCGTACGACTACACGCCGGAACACCATATCTCAATTAGATATTTGTCCTTTACGTAATCTAAAAAAATATATATGACTAGTGTAAGATATACTTACTTTGCATCCGAATTATGCTTTTCCTTCGTTCTTGATTCGTTTGACCCGCTTCCTTCCCCAAGCTTTCACCTAGCTTGCCATGCGTCAAACTATCATTGTAATTCGTAAGACGGTTGGGTTAGTCATAATCATTTACGACTATTCCATCCTACGCTTCTTATATCGAGTTTTATCATTTGATCATATACTTGGTCGGTTTGACTTTTTAAAGTCAATCGACTTATCAACTTATTCATTGCACATTTGGTTTACTTAATTTCACTTAGGCATTTCATCCGAATGCTTAACGAAATCAAATTTTTACACACTAACTACTAGGTAACATGATTTCAAGCATCTATATCACGATCTTAACATCAATTCTTTTATATCATATAAAAACCCATCTCAAGTCATGTATGTTCAACACTCAAACTTGCAAATTGTTCAAGTATCTTGTTTCTACTAGCAACTATGATGATTTTAAACATGTGTAAACCATCGTCTTCACTACATAATCAAAACCCGCTTAGCACATAATAGGTTAATTATCAAATCCCTAGTTTTAACACTAATTCTCCAAGTTTTCAACTAGGGTTTGTTTCTAAACAAAGATTTCAACACAATAGCACTCATAGATTCAATATTCATTCCAGAATTTCGATTATGATTGTTCATCATAATCTCAAAGTATCACCAATTCTTAAAATTCGACATACCTTGTGATCCCCACAACTAGGTGATCATTTATATGTGTTCATGCATCGATTTGGGTCTTGATTTGAGCTTCAATTTGTTGATTTGTTGGAGTTAGGGTTTTGGCTCTCCTTGGAGCCTTCTCCTGGTCGTTCATGAACACACTAGGTGTGTGTGTGTTTTGTTTTTGATTTTAGTAAATAATCTTTTAGATTATTCCACCTTTGGCCCCTCAAGTTTTGTTAACTAGTAAGTAGGCTACAACCTACTTATTTTCAACAATACTTTGTTTTGTTAACTAGGTTAAACTTTGCTAGTTTAACTTAGTGAGTTCGGGGTAGTCGTAGCCCGTTATATTTTAAGTCCCGTTAGCTCGGGCCTTCTCTAAATACTTTGTTTTCCTCAAAGTATTTATCCTCTTTTAATTCATATCAAATTTATTCATTTAAGTCCTAATATTAACCGGGTTAATTTTTACCACTAACGGTATTTTACCCGTCGTCACTAGTAACGTGGTTTAATTACCAAATCCATTTTTGGGGTGTTACAACTTTGACTTTGACTTTTGAAACACGGGGTGTTACACTTTGGTTATGTTTCATCACCAATGGGCCGGATTAAGAAAACTTAGCAAACAATGAAATGTGTTAAACGGGTCGAAAGTCACCCAAAAATGTATTTAAATGCTTAGAGTTGTGGTTGAAAGATCTAGACGTAGTGCAGTTATTTAAATATTTAGGGAATTTTGATATTATTGTGATTAATTGGTTCTAGATTCTTGTGATTAATTGGTTGTTATAGGGTTACTAATTGTGTAGCATGCATTATCATGTAATAGACTGTAGAAAAGTTAAAATTTTTCAGGTTTGAAGGTGGTATTAGGGCATTCAATGTTGAAAATATTTAGGGAATTTTCATATTTTTGTGGTGGATTCCATGTGTGGTTGATACAATGCAATTTCTCTTTTTTCCATTCTAATTCATATGCCAGCCAAATTAGTAAACGATTTTGATTTTGTCTAACTTTTTGTGGTCTAAGAATTAGTTATGTTGACCTGGTTGGGTGTCAAATGCCTAATGTGATTGGTTGTATACATTTTTTTTGTAAATTGATGTTTTATGCTGAAATTTTCTGCCAACTATTTGCATAATATTGACTGATATGTTTTTTATCTTATGTAGAATAGATGCCTTGAAGAGGCATCTTCTGCTCTGTGGACAACAGGAACTTAAGAGAAGAACTGACAGGGTTTAAGAGGAGGTTTATGTTGCTGCCATAGGCCAGGTTTGTTACTTTCTTTGATATCGTATTAATAGCTTTTTAGTTTTTTCTTTTTTTTTTCTTTTATGGATTGATGATTTTGCTAGTTATCTCATGTTCGTTGATTGCAAGTTATATCATGTTCGTTGATTGCAAGTTATGTTCTTTGGTATCATGTTAATTGTTTGATGCTATATTTTTCACTTTCAGTTTCCACTTCTATCAGTTGCAGAAAGACTATTTTGAAGACTGAATCCTCATAACTTCGAACGATCAAACTCGCGGATTTTCATGGAGTCAATGATTGTTTGTATGGTTGTGGCGGAGATGGTTGATGGTGGCTACGCTGGTGGCGGATTAGCAATGGTTTGACGGTGGCTGCGGTGGTTGCGATGGCTGTGGTGGTGGCAATGTGGTTGACGGTGGCTGCGGTGGTGGCGATGGTTGAAGGTGGTGGCTTTGGTTGACGGTGGCTGTGGTGGTGGCATTAGTTGACGATGGTGGCGTTGGTTGACGGTAGCTAAGGTGGTGGCTTCGGTTGATGGTGGTTGTCGCAGAGGCGATGGTTGGTGCTAGGTACGTTGTTGGGGATGGCTCTGGTGGTGACGAGTGTGGGCAGTCATAAGCAATTGGCAGTACGACCCATAAGTTGTTTTCCCACAACCCATCCTAGCCCGTGGGAGTCTTCTATCCTACGAAATTTGATCCATGACAACCCATTCATACTTTTTTTGATGCCCAACATAACCCAACATGCTAAAATAATAGTCCTTCTTAACCCAAAACTAGGTATGTGACTAACTTTGCTAGGCCTAGGCCTAGTCCTGACATGTAATTTGAACAATCAACCAAATAGTTTGAATGGGTCAAACCAATTTGAAATAGCACAATATCCATTGTTAAAGCACATGCACTGATTCTTATAATTTTTTAATACATTGCAAATCGCAAACTTGATTCTCATAACTTTTTTACATTACAGGTTGCCTTTTTACGCCTTTGGTTTAAGTTGTTCATATTCTTCCTTGCATTTGCAGATTAATGTAGCAGTTTTGCCATTTAAATTGTACACGGTACCTGCAACCACGTATATACCACATATTTACATAGTGTTAAATTTTGACTTTATAAACGACATTTATTTGGCCATTTTCTCTTGTGATATTAGAGTCTATTTCCAATTAAAGTTAGGATTTAAAATGCAGATGTTGATGAGATTCGTGAGCGTATGGCGTTCGAGCCTTTAGCCATCTGTTCAGTTGATTTCAATTGTTTATGGAGTATGACACCCCTGCTTTACAATGTGATTTCTCCTTTTTCCATTCTAATTCATATGCCAGCTAAATTAGTAAACAATTTTGATTTTTTCTAACTTTTTATGGTCTAAGAATTAGTTATGTTGACCTGGTTGGGTGTCAAATGCCTAATGTGATTGGTTGTATACAATTTTTTTTTTGTAAATTCATGTTTTCTGCCGAAATTTTCTTCTAACTATTTGCATAATATTGACTGATATGTTTTTTATCTTATGTAGAATAGATGCCTTGAAGAGGCATCTTCTGCTCTGTGACAACAAGAAGTTAAGAGAAGAAGTGACAGGGTTGAAGAGGAGGTTTATGCTGCTGCCATAGGCCAGGTTTGTTATGTTCTTTGATATCGTATTAATAGCTTTTTAGTTTTTTCTTTTTTTCTTTGATGGATTGATGATTTGCAAGTTATCTCACGTTCATTTATTGCAAGTTATATCATGTTCGTTGATTGCAAGTTGTGTTCTTTGGTTGCTTGAATGGGCCAGATAAGTATTAAGTTATAACGGGTCAGATGGCCCAGTTTTGGTCTACATTTGACCTGGTATTGGATGACCGAATTAGCTGGAATATGGACGTTAAGAAGCTGTGAATGTTGAAGTTTGTTGCTGGAAAAAAGGATAGGTGGTTAATTAATTTGCATGTGCTTTTTTCTATGTTTATTTATTATAAATAGAGTAGTGAGTAGGTTTGTTTGTTTACCACATATTAATTCGATGATATATTTCAAGCAGTCTTCATCTTTATTTTTCTACATGTTATACTTCATATGGATTCTTACGTGAGTTTTGAGTGTGTGTTCGTTTTGAGTGTGTGTTCTTGGGCCTGAACCAACAGTTGTGCACCGATTGCTGGTGGTGATTGGAGAGGGTAGACCGAATATGAAATCTAAGTGGGATAAGGTATCACTTCTGCTTCTGGAAAACTAACTAAGTATTACCTATAATAAAGTTAATTCGTATGCATATTTTTATATCAGGTCGACAAGGACAGAAGACATCCCAGTGGACAGGTCCTTGTATCAAGTGTTGGGTCAACATTCTTATCTGCTGGCACCGAGTAAACAGTCTTCGCGTGAGTCTTTTGAACTAGATATTATCTTCCCATCCATTCACAAATGTTTGATCTTTTCCTTATTATAATATCCTATGGAAATAAGCAAGGCCACTGCCCCAACACAAACTGATTCAAGTGCATTAACTTATTTATGAACATATTTTTTTAAGTTTTGACCCCTAGGTGATGGCATTGATCCTAGAAAATAGACATTTTGTTTAGGTAAATTATGAACTCTTTTTACTACACTTTAGGATGTGTTGAGACCTTCACAAGGAGTGTGAGTTTAATATTGCCTAGATTCTATTATCCCTAGATGTATTATCATTTCAACCCAGGTTAGTTCAACTTGTAATTAGATACTTATTAAGCTGGACTCGGATAATGTTTTATCAACGGTCAAGTGGGTTCCATGGGTTAGTCGACTGACGTGTATTGTGAACAATTTAACTTTTGTAATTACACTTAACAAACTATTTATTTAAAAAATGAAAAGTTTAAAGTCTTTGGCAAAAAAGTGTTTGACCTGAATGAAAAGTTTAAAGTCTTTAAACGGAACATCACCCTTCAAGTCACATAATAATATATTATTTTACAAAAGGTTTTGTGACCCGTTATCAACCCGAATCCATATTGGCCTGAATGATCCACAGTTTTTATCGCATATTCTCGAGCTAAGTTGACCTTTAAACGTGTACGGGGTTTTCGTCAGCCAAAAAACTTTAGCATTTAGTTGAATTTGACTTTAGGATTCTGCAACTGATCGATAAGAGGGGCAAGAAGAACTAGGGTTGGTATTGGGCCTTTGCCAATTGGGTTATTATTTTGGGGTTCATTAAAATAAAAGAATATCCTAACCTAATTTGGTTCTTCTCCTAAGACTACTCGGTGTGGGGAGCGGCCTAGGACCGACGAGGGTACTTGATATGGAGTAGGTTACTTAGAATAACCAATTATTCCACATTTTCATTTGATTTAGTAAATAGGTTGGTATTTGTGATTTCGTTTGATTTAGTCTTTTTTTGTGATGTATGGTACTTGATATGGAGCTATAAGGCACTATATTTATCCAGCGCACATGATGAGAGTGGCGTAGGTAATATGTTCCAGTTTTCATTCTACTTTTATTCTATAAAAATCTATCCTAATGAAGACATCATGTTATTTACAATATAAAACCTTCCAATTTATGGGAGAAATTGTAAGTACGCAACCTCAATAGACGGTTATGTGTATTTTAGTTTGAATACATTGTTGAGTTGTATAAACTCTACTATATTTTATTTACCCAAAATTCTATAAACTGTGAGGGGTATAGGTAATATGTTCCAATCTTCCTTCTACTTTTACTTCCGCAATTTCTCACCTATTTTTGTTAATGCACATTTGTCTTTGATTAGGGTTGGGAATCAGACCAACAACAAGAACAAAAAATGGCTCTAAGGTTGCACGCCGGGTGTTCGAGATATTGCCTGAATGAGTAGACTTCAATTGATTCTATGTTCATTTGGCCGCTGACCCAGGTTGAAGGATGCCATATGTTTCAGACTATACGAAGATTCCCACCTGGTTATCATTAGGTTAAATTTTAAATTTATATCATCTCATTTGTTGATAAGCTTGTAATTATACTTTAGCAAGTTTGGTGAGGAAGTGTATTGTTTTGAACATGTAGGATGTCTAGTTGGATATGTTGATAAGGTAGCTATATGCCAACTTCTTTCTAATTTGTTTGTGCTTAAGACTTTGTGAACTTATTTATTTGTTCGTGTGTGATCAGTTTGTATTTTATAACATTACAATACCCGATCAGGTTAAATGTAGTTTATTAATAAATAAGTAGTTTGTTATGTCATGTCTCAATTTAGTAAGTTTGAGATTTGTTTGCTTCTCTTATTTCAATTTCATTAATTTGTATTCTATTTATGTCAAATGTTATCTCAAAATATTGTTTTATACTTTCTAGATCATTGTTAGTAACTATTTTATATTTTCTTCGATCAACTCGTGTAATACATAAGCTTCTAATTTAAACCTTGTGCTCACATGGGATTCTTGAATTATTTGTGCAAATGAACCAAAGTTCTCGAAAGGTAAGCTTTACACAAAATATTATTTATTATATTTTTTCGTATATAATAATAATAATAATAAAACCTTTCAATATTAATAATAAAAATAGTAACATAAAACTTTAAATGATTCTTATTTCTTTAATCAATTAATATACTTATTTCATCTCATATTATAAAATTTAAATAAATTTTTACATTCATTGTTTACATCAGTTAAATGGTCCAACCCGTGAGTATTCACGGGTGATAACCTAGTAATTTTATAAAGGGAATTATTTGTATAACAATTTCACCGATTCTTTAATTTCATAATAGTTTCCAAAAATTATAAAAATAATCTATAAAAATTCTATAACAATTATATAACCAGTAAGAATTAGTAAAAATATTTATAAAATCTATTTGTGATAATCTTGTGTTTTTAAGTGATTAGAATATGTATAAACCATAACAAATCCAATTTAAATTTATAGATTCCCAAAAATTATAGAAAAGTTTTATAAAGGTTCCATAACATTTGTGTAATCTATAAAATCAGTGGCAATATTTATGGAATTTGTATAAAAATTATAGAAAAATTTTACAAAGGTTCCATACCATTGAATTTGTATAATTAAAATTGATACCTAAATTGTCTCTAAACTAAATTTGGTAGTTAGCTATAACTGTAATCTTATGATTTAAAATCCGCCTACATAATCATCCTATAATAACAAGCCTACTATTAGATTTAATAATATATTTACTAAAGTATAATTTAAGAAAGGGGATGATTAAATGCACCTCTTTTTTACTAAATATACCCCATTTCCATAAAAAAAAACATTTTAGAACTTTTTAATTTTCACCCTTTAAAAATCCATTACTCACATTTTTTATACTAAATATTCACCACCAATATTCAATTTTTTATTCACCCAAAATTCGCAAACAGATAATGTACAGCAGAAGGAATTTAGGAATCTCTTATAGGTTGAATTTTATTTTAAAAGTCTGAATTGAATAGCAAGAATTAATGTTTGATTTAAATGTTCAAGAACAATTGAAAAGTTAATACTTTTTTCGTAGAATCCATAAGCCGCAAAACAACGACAAATATTATAAAATAATTGTTCCTTTGTAAATCCACTACAAGCATCTGGTAATCGATTTGTGGTAAATATATGTGATCCGCAAATTCTATTATTCATATAACTACTCAATAAAAAAAAGAAATTATGAATACATACCAAGAACGCTCAATCAATTAGATTTTTGATGAAAATCAAAGTTGAACTAAATCGTTAGGTCTCTCCTAATCTCCTTCTTTCAATCAGTAGGATTTTTTTATGGAGTCGTTCTAATGTAAAAGCAAAACACGTATATGTGAGTATTCAAATTATGGGAAATAGATAAACCCCTATAAAAATAGGGATGTGAGTATTCAAATTATGGGAAGTAGATAAACCCCTGTAAAAATAGGGGTATTTCCTTATGCAATTTAAAAAAAAAAATAGAAAACTAAAGGGTTCATTGTTTTTATTTACAAACTTCAGGGAGGAGGTGTAGCCAGTAAAAATTTGAAAAAGGGGGTACATTTAGCAATACCCTTTAAGAAAAATCAATTTGAAAAATTCAATAAATATGTTTACCTTTTCATTTCGTATTTTATTATTTACTTAGCTTACGGGTATGTTTGGTATGGAGTTTTTAGGAGCTTTTATGAGCTTCTAGCTTTAAGCTTTTAAGAAAAAGCTTCTACTCAATAAAAAGTCTTGTTTGGTTGAATGAGCTTTAAGCTTTTAGGTTAGGAGCTTGAAGCTTTTGGTTGAAAGCTACTAGTAGTAGCGTTTAGAAGAAGCTACAAGCTTTTAGGGAAAAATTGACTAATTTAACCTCTAAAAATAAGGAACTTTTTAATGCACCAACTTTCTAAATTTTTAGTTATCTCTATTTTGGTAATTTTATACATTTTATTAAAAGCTCCAGCTACTTTACCAAACACCAAATATATCTAAAATGCTACAGCTACTAGCTACCAGCTTCCAGCCACCAGCTACCAGCTTCCAGCTTTCAGCCACCAGCTACTTTTGCCAAACATAACCTACGTGTACAACATAAGATCAAAGAAGGTAGTTTTCTCTTGTTGTATGTTCGCGATTACAATAAAAAAATCGAAGACAGTCCCTTTGCAGAGTTGGTTTGTGTTTTAAATAACCAATGTTTTCACATGTTTATACATGGATTTTTCCATAGTTAAAAATAAAGATTGACTTAAGTTATTAACTGTTGATAAAGATGGTAATCTTTCGAGTAGGACATCCAATGCTATCTAGAAAGAAGTTTTTACATATTTGTAATTTGTATTAATAGATTTGTAAATTGTAAACGTAACATTAATTTGTAATTTTTCATTATTAGATGTCATATAATATGAAATTATTTATTATTATAATTTTTTATTGCATTTAAAGATTGACTTAAGTTATTAACTGTTGATAAAGATGGTAATCTTTCGAGTAGGACATCCAATGCTATCTAGAAATAAGTTTTTACATATTTGTAATTTGTATTAATAGATTTGTAAATTGTAAACGTAACATTAATTTGTAATTTTTCATTATTACATGTCATATAATATGAAATTATTTATTATTATAAATTTTTATTGCATCATTTTTTGCTACCCAAACTCGTGTTGTACACGAGTTTATAATCTAGTTTAATAATACGAATTTGCAAAAGAAAATCAGTCAAAATTTCATACTCTAGTCTCAACCATGCCCTATATATGCCAAAAGTTATTGTTTTATGTAAACCAAACAAGACTCTATGGAATTATGCAAAGTAGTACTGATTGTCGGCGCTTGTCATTTACCTAGAGCATCTAGTCTTCGACCATGGGCAACGAACCACACTATTTTGGCTTGTGTCAAGGGTACCATGTGCTGGTACACTAAGCAAATCGTGGTCCCAAACACTATTTGCCCGCAAGTCCTGTGGCTTCACATGATTGACAAATATTCATTCTATTCAAGTAAACATAATTTAGCAATTTTAAAAATACAATAGCATTGTTGTTTTCGAATAATATATAAAATATGATGATAAATTATATAAGCCTGATAATGAAGTGGTGGGGTATTATGGAAAAAGGATCCAAAGGTGTTCAATGCCTCCAAAAGATTAAGCAAAACATGACATCTTTCAGTCAAATAATATAAATTTGTTTTGCTTTTTTAAGTAAACTGTATGTTTATCAATCCATTGTAAAGAAACATTGATCGTGTGTTTGATCTATCATGTTATCACGTTTTTTATATGTTAAAAATCTTCTACACTCGTTTTAACTCTAAAAAATTTTGGAAACAGTAATTAAAAATACAAATGTCTTAAAAGTCCTGTTAACGTTACTCAATTCACACTTTAAGTCAATTCAAATCTTTTTACCTAAGAAATTTTTAGAAAATTATATCTTGGATATTTATTTTTGCAAATAGGTTTTCCATTCTATGTTGTTATGTTTATTTTTATACTAAATGATCATAATTAACTTTTTGAAAAGAAATTTTTAGAAAATTATCTTGGATATTCATTTTAACAAATAGGTTTTTCATTTTATGTTGTTATGTTTATTTTTATACTTATATGATCATAATTTAACTTTTTGAAAGGTTCGTTTTTTGTTAACAACATTGTTTTGGTCAAAAATTACCGAAGCAATTAAGTGATCAAATTAGTTAAGTGAGGTAGTGTGCTAAAAAATGTGTTGAAAATATGTTGGTTAAGTTGTTTAGAAAAACAGTATTCAGAATACGGCTCAGGATATTGAGCTGTATTTACGATCAAACAATGAGCAAAAAGTAAAGGGGTTGACACGAGATGTACGAGGAAAGCCCTTGATCAATCTAGATCGCCGGCATAAAACCTCGGGAGCTGACAATTGCAGCTGCCTTGTTCTTCTATTGCTTCAAATATCAGGATACAGTGCAGGATGTGGTGCGGATCAACTAAGTGTTACAATGAGATTTGAGTACAAGTGTTTGTGTGCAGTGGTTGCTAGTAGCTAGAGAGCAAAAGTATACGAAAGTGTTGGTGAAAAGTGTGTGCCTTAAACTGATCCACCACATCTATTTATAGTAAAGATAAACCAACAAACTATCCTAAACTTGCGGGATCCATCGGATATTCCCTCATTGAACGTTGTAGACCTGGTCTTTCGGGCTCAACGTCTCTTCTTCAACAAATTCGTCCGAGTCTTGAGGAGAAGAAGTCCTTTCGACCGTTGGTAAGTCTTAGTCTTCAACCTGCACGTGGTTAATTAACAAATCTCAGGATATTACCCAAGATGTCAGTAATATCCTCTTCCAGCATCCTGGTCACAAGCGAACAAACAAAGGCAGGATATTGGTCAGGATATCTATGCTTAGAAAATGACCCATAACAATTGTCCCCAAATATATCTGTTGGTGTACCAATCCAACGGATATATTTCGAAAATCTTATCCCATAACTCATGGCATTTAAAATAAAGCGACGGTCAAGATCACATCGTAACTTCCAACGCGTTTTTTACTCACTGGAGGTTTACGATGCCCCTATATCTTCTCTCCTCTTGTTTGAAAAGCAGATATCTCCAACAGAACCTTCAGGTAATTTCTTCATTTCAAATTTTCTTCTTGTCAATCTACTTCATTTCACTTGCAATGGATAACGAGACCTTCATTCAGCAGAATCTCCTTAAAACCCCGAAAAGGAGATCTGCGCTTTTGACAATGCGGACATCGCAGCTTTAAGAGCTTCCGGCGCTTTCCCCGACAGCACAGTCTTCAGGTCATTCGATCGGTCAATCCGATCGGATGTTTCTTCTACCGAATGGATTTGTTTTCCGGCATATCCCTTTTCACTAGGTCTTCGGTACCCTTTTCCTGAACTCATGATGCAATTCTTTCGAACCACCAGCATTTCCTTTGCTCAAACCATGACCATGGTTTGGAGAGTACTGATTGTACTCAACCAAGTCAAAAATCTCCACTGTCCCTACCTTTGCATCGAGGATTTGCCTATCGCTTATCGTCTCCGATCCCACGGCTCTAGCCGATTCTTGCTTTTTTCGACATCCAGCAAACCCTTGATTCTCAAAGCCACCAAAAACGAAGACGGATGGCAACGCAAATTTTTCTTTTTCAAACGAGATTTTTTGATCTTTATGCAGTGAACTTTAAGGAAGTTGCTCCCCCTAGCGCTGATTCAGAAGAAAGAATCAATACCATTTACCGGTTACCTGCAATAGATAGAACTTTCACCACACACGTCCCGAGTTCCAGCCAATACTCATCATCTGAGATGTCCGGTAAGAATTTCTTTCAGAATAATTTGTCACAATAGTATAGTGATAAGAATAAAAATTAAAACTTTTCCCTTTTATGCAGCACCAGCTAAGATCCCTGAAGTCTTTGACCTTGACGAATTGGACAGCTATTCTGATCAGATCCAGGTCAAGAAAGAGCCTAACCCCAAAACTACAGCTACATCCAAACCCAGCAGCTCCAAAGCCATCGTCATACCTAAACCGGAGTTCAAGCTCCCGCAAAAGGAAAGAACCTGATTCCCCTGTCATTTCTGACACATTTCCTTACGAGAAGCATGGGTTCATTGAAGCTAGCGGGTTTATGACTTCTTTTCTCAATCAAGTCAGTATTCTCATACCATATCCTGCAATTTATACTACTATCAAAAGTTTATCAACATTAATATCTATCTTTTTACTTTCGTAGGGTCTCGAGCGTTTGGTTAACTTATATCAAGAATCCTGCAAGCTCAACAAGACACTCGAATCTAAATTAAAGGAAGCAGAAGTCACGATCTCCGACCAAGGTATGATTGCGGCCACCAAATCTCGTCATTACGAGGAGAAATACAAAGCTATGACCCAAGAACACCAAGCTGCTCTCTACCAAGCCACTCTTCAGGCCCAGGCCGATCTAGAAGCCGCCCATGTGCAATACGAACGGGATATGGTCAGCCACCGGGAGAGCCTCAAAAGTTCCGTTGTAATTTCTCTCCTTCAAGCCAGGTTGAAGATGGCTCACGAAGCCAAAACACTAGGCTTTGATTGTCCTTCCTGGGATGTTGCTGCTTGGGAGACCAAGCTAAAGAACCTCGGCGGCACCTTTTCCAAATCAAATGCCGATGAACCTTCCAAGGCGGCCGAAAAAACAACCGATGCTGAGAAGGATGCTGGGGCGGATTCCAAGACGGATGCCGCTGAAACCACTATGGACCAAGAAGGCGCTACCCCCTAGAACTTATTTCCTTTGAATTTTTCGAACAATTTTATGTTTCTAAGAACAATTTGCATTTCCGTATCTAAACAATTCGATAGCCGAAGGTGGATGGGTCCTGGGTTTCAGGATGAAACCTTCGGTTATCAAAGAATAATTTCATCTCTTTATATTTCTAAGTATAAATTTTAGCTTTGCAAAAATTCCATATTGTTATCTTATAAAATATCCTGATCAGTATCCTCAGCAATATATTGTAAACTTTTTATTAGATAGAACTTACAAACATCACTTCAGCTTCGTAGAAAGTTTTTGATTAATAACCACTTTTAAATGATCAAAATCCCAAACTATTATTAGTTTCAAACATCCTAATCAAATATTCTGAAAAAGACTTTGAGAATATATCAGGATATTTGTCCTTTTTATAAAACATAATGTCACTAAAAACTTAAACGATGTTTACAAAGGAAAGATCATACCAGAGATAGGATATAAACCTATTATCAAACTTCAATCCCTTTGCCATTCTTTCCATAAAGATGTCCCCTGTGCAAGGTACTTAGTGCATTAGCTCCAAATCCCATCTTTTTAGCTTTTGCACCACCACCTTAATGGGAATGTCCCCTGTGTACAATGCCTTCAAATACATTGTTTAAGCAATTTTTTATGTCCAAGGGCAAAACCCAAAGGTGTACTGGAGATAAATCCCTCATATCTGGGGAAAATCCCAAATTTTCATGCGCTACAGGCGGGAGTGTATAAACTCCAAGACTTAGAAAGGTGAAAACCTTTAAACCTTAGAGAGTATGAAAATACCCTATCGTGAGAGAGGGTGATCAATCCTCATATACCTTTAGGATTCAGGATATAGCCAACACTGACGAAATTGTCAGCCACTTTTACATGGACTGGTCCCGCCACCTTGAACTATCCCCGAATAACTTGCGCTCCAGGCGGGGTGTTTAAACCCAATTCGGAAGAAAGGTGAATACCTTTAAACCTGTGAAGGGATCAGTATCCCTTAAACGTGAGAGAGGGAGCCAATCCTCTAATCTTTCGAGTTATCCTGAGCACATATCCTGGAGCTACATCCTGAAACATATCTTGCAAAACAATTGTAAACTAAGGTGGGTGTTAGCTTGGCTAACACCCCTCCGATGCTTAAGTCAGTATTGGGTTACAAAGAATAAACTAAACCAAACATATTTAAAAAAGGTAGAATTCATACCATCCTGAGTTAGAAATTAAATTCTCAACTCACTTGAAATAGAGCTTGAGGTGTATAGCATTCCAGGACCTTGGTAGCATATCCCCCTCCATATTCTTGAGTCTGTACGCTCCTTTTCCTGCTTCTGATTCAACCTCGTATGGTCCTTCCCATTTTGGGGCTAGCTTGCCATCGGCAGGATTAGTAGTATTCTGAAAAGCCATTCTTAGCACCCAATCTCCAACCTTAAACCTTCTGGTCCTAATGTTCTTGTTATATGCCCTGGATATTCTCTGTTGATATGTTGCCATCCTTAGCCTTGCCGCATCTCTTTTTTCATCTATAGTGTCTAAATCTTGACAAAAGGCTTCAGGATTCTGCTCAGGATCACTTAGGGTAGATCTTACAGTGGGCATTGTCATTTCTGTCGGGATTACTGCCTCTGCTCCAAATACTAAGGAAAATGGAGTTTGCCCAGTAGCATTCTTCACAGTTGTCCTGTCAGCCCATAGGACAAATGGTAATTCTTCTGCCCATCTTCCCTTCTTAGCCCCAAGTCTCTTTTTCAAATTGTTGACAATTATCTTGTTTGAGGATTCTGCCTTCCCATTCGCTTGAGGGTGTACTGGAGCGGACGTTATCATTTTGATCCCCCCAACTCTTGCAGAAATCAGTGGTCCTCTTACTTATAAACTGGGACCCATTATCACAGATGATTTCAGCTGGTACCCCAAACCTGGTCAGGATATTCCTTTTTATGAAGGATACTACTTCTTGGTCTCTAACTTGAACAAACGCTTCAGCTTCAACCCATTTAGAGAAATAATCCGTCATGGCTAGCATAAAGACTTTTCCTCCCGAGGCCTTTGGTAATTTTCCTACTATATCCATGCCCCATTTCATAAATGGCCAAGGGGAAACAATAGGATATAACGGTTCAGCGGGCTGATGCATTATGTTACTATGTCTTTGACATGCATCACATCTTCGAGCATACTCTGCGGCATCTTTTCTCATTGTTGGCCAATAATATCCTGTCCTTAATACTTTCGAAAATAATGACCTGCCCCCATTATGGTTACCACAATCCCCTTCATGTATATCCCGAAGTACTTCTTTGGCTTCAGTATCCTCCAAGCATCTCAAGTATGGTCCTGCAAGAGATTTCTTATATAAAATATTATTTATAATAGTGAATCGTGATACCTTCATCCTAAATGCCTTAGGATTTTCATCTTCGGGGATATGTCCTTCCTTAAGATATCTCATAATTGGAGTTGTCCAGGATTTAGGATCCTCTTCAGGATACACCACTCCAGGATTTTGAATACTTGCTACTTCCTTATGCTGAGGATCCGTTGCAGGATACAGGATATGTAATATGTAATATCGGTATCCTGATTGATGATCCCAAGTTTGCCAATGCGTCTGCTTCGGCGTTATCCTCTCTTGGTACCTGTTCAAGTGTAAAAATATCGAAATATCCTGCTAATTTTTTAAGAATACCGAGGTATTCAATTAGTTTCTCACCCTTGACTGCATAGGATCCATTAAAATGATTAGTAATTAACAAGGAATCAACATATACTTGCAAATTCTTGATATTCATATTCTTAGACAATTCTAATCCTGCAATTAAAGCTTCATATTCTGCCTCATTGTTAGTAGCAGAGAATTCACATCTAACAGCCTGGGGTATTATGTCCCCCTGTGGCGATTTTAGTAGTATTCCTAAACCTACACCCCTTACATTAGATGCACCATCAGTGTATAATGTCCAGGATTCTAAGTTCTCTCCTAGTTGTTGCACTTCTAGGTCTACTTCATTTTGAATATCACTACTGAAATCAGCCACAAAGTCTGCTAGAGCCTGAGACTTTATTGCATTTCTAGGTTCATATATTAAATCATAGGCACTTAATTTTACCGACCACTTAGCCATTCTACCCGACATCTCCGGTTTCCTAAGCACATTCTTAACAGGATAATTAGTTTTAACATGAATCCTATGTGTTTCAAAATAATGTCTAAGCTTTGTTGATGCCATTACTAGAGCCAATATTAGCTTTTCCAGGTCAGAATATCTAGTTTCAGCATTTAACAAACTTTTGCTAACATAATAAATAGGATACTGCTGACCTTCATGATCTTTTACGAGTACTGCACTTACTGCATTCCCTGATACCGCAAGATACAGGGATAATAGTTCACCATCTTCAGGCTTCATCAATAGAGGCGCGGTTGAGAGATACTGCTTCAAATCCTGTAGGGCTGCTTCATGCTTCTCGCCCCATTCAAATTTCTTATTCTTTTTCAGGATATCATAGAATTCTTTACACTTTTCCGAGGATCTTGAAATAAACCTATTCAAGGCTGCCACTCATCCTGTTAGCCGCTGAACATCCTTCACATTCGAGGGTGACTTTATATTCAAGATAGCTTTAATCTGCTCCGGGCTCGCCTCTATCCCTCTTTTTGTCACCATGTATCCAAGAAACTTTCCTGCCCCCACTCCGAAATGGCATTTAGCAGGGTTCAGCTTCATGTTGTATTGATCCAGGATATCAAATGCTCCCTTGATATCCCGGAGGTGATCCTCGGCCTTTTTAGATTTCACCACCATATCATCGATATACACTTCCATGGTGTCCCCCAGTTTGTCTTTGAACATCATGTTCACCAATCTCTGGTACGTGGCACCTGCATTTTTTAAACCAAAGGGCATAGCAGTATAATAGTAAATACCTGTTGGTGTCATGAAAGCAGTATCCTCCTGGTCTGAAGGTTCCATTTGAATCTGCTGGAATCCTGAGGATGCATCCATGAAGGTTAACATTTCATGGCCGGCAGTGGCATCCACCATCGAGTCTATATGACGCAGAGGGAATGGGTCTTTTGGACAAGCTTTGTTCAGGTCTGTGTAGTCTACACAAACTCTCCACTTCCCATTCTTCTTTTGAACCACTACCACATTCGCTAGCCATCTAGGGAATTTGACTTCTCTAATCATTCTAGACTTCAATAATCTTTCAACTTCCTCTTGGATAATTGCATTCCGTTCAGGGGCGAATTTCCTTCTCTTTTGTTGTATAGGCTTGTATGACTTGTCAATTCCAAGCTTGTGAGTAATAATGTCTTTTGATATACCTGTTGTTTTGGTCAAAAATCACACAAGGATAATGTAACCAAACTTTATGTAAACGGGGTATGATGCTTGGTTAGCTATGAAAGTAAAGGATCACTTCTGTGATAAAGATACAAAGACACAATGATTTATACGAGGAAAAAGCCCTTGATCAATGTATGATCTCCGGCATAAAAAACCTCGGGTGATGGCAACTACCGATCACCAACTTCACTATAACAAAAATGTGGTTACAACTTTGGATGATAATGAGCTGAATACAAGGATCACTATTGTCTGAGTGTGTGAGAGTTGCCGTATATGTTGTGTGTGTTCTTCCGAATGAGGAAGAGTGGTATTTATACATGTGTAGGTAACTTATTTTAGGTAGATAGACCACTAATCAGCTCATTACCCCTTTAGAAATAAAGATAATCTAGCCTAAATTGCTGCCCATTAATCAAGCTAAGTTTCCATATCCGGTACAACGTCTATCTCTAATTTAGCTCTTGCCATATTTGTGAAAACGCGTCCCTGGATCATGATGTGTAGGGCATATCCTGCTAGGTGTTCCTGCAAAACAATTTTGTAACAAGTGGAAGTGACCGTTAGTGTAAGGATCACCATATCGTCCCATGATCCTGATCCTGAAGTCTGGCTGAGGATCACTATCTGCCAAAGAAACAAGGATCACTGGTCAGGATCACGTATAAGGATCATTTATAGTAAAATCCAGCCCCAACAATTGCCCCCAAAATATAAGGAGTTAATTGTAAATAGATGAGTTATATTTTGTTTTGAGCTTATCTCTAACGGGCGACTCCGGGTTACTAGCCGTTACATATGGACTAGCCGTTGTGATATTTACGTCACTGATGTGACGATCCCTGCAAATCATCATTATAAATAGGAGATAGGGTTAGGATCATTTTGTATTTAAATTCGAAGTATCTCCCTTTATAACCATCATTGAAGACTCTTGATCAGGTATCATCTTCTTCTTTCTCTTCTTTGCTCTGTTCTTTCGTGCTTTTACTCTGTTTTTTGTTCAAAATATGCTGCTCCGTAATTCTCCGCACAAGAGTCCCAAGAAGGAGAGTCCCTTAAAGAGCCAGGGAATTATCAAGGATTCTCCCGTGGAGAGATGCTGCTTTACTGATGTCCACATAGACAAGATTCGCCATTGTTTCCCAGCGAATGTTGTTTTCAAACCCTTTGATCCTACTGCTTTGAGCGATCTTGTCTCAGATGTCTGGGTGGCTTTTCCTGCTACTCCCTTCCTCATTGGGTATTCATATCCTTTTCCGATGTTCACCCAATCTTTCTTTTCTCTTACCGGCATCTCATATATCCAAGCTATGCCGATGATCTGGAGGGTTCTATATACCTTCGAGAGGATCATCGAGCAAGAAGGGATTGATCTGGGGATGGCAGAGCTGGCCGAGCTCTATGATCTTACTACGTTTGGTTCCCACCGGTATCTGCTGAAACGGAAAGCTGGGGAGGATCACCCTATTTTCAAAGTGACCAAGAATGATACCAACTGGAAACGTCGATTTTTCTTTGTTAAGAGGGATTCCATCCCGGATGGGAAGGATCTGCCCAAGGAATGGGCCACTCATGGTAGGGTAGAGGATCCTTGAAGGATCACTATCAGTCCTGTCTCATCTGATGAGGATCACTGATGTCTTTTCTTTTTTGTTTTTCTATGCAGCTATCTCCGTTGCTCACTTAAAGTTGACCCCTGCTGCCAGAGAAAGAGTGTTAGCTTTTAAAAAGCTTGATCCTGAAGTTAGAAGCTTCCAAATCATTATCCAAGATTCTCAAGAGATATCCTCTGCATCTGCCACGATGTCAAGTAAGTATCCTCATAGAAAGTTAGTTTTATGTAAGAATATTTAATTTGAGAAGGGAACTTATCTTGTTTTTGAATTGTGTAGGTGCTGGAAAATCTGCCAGGTCTGTTAAATCTGCCTCCATGTTTGGGATAAGTGACCTTGCCAATGTCACGTCTTCTAAGAAGAAGAAGGCTCCTGCTGTCAGTCCTTCAGCATCCGCTCCCAAAGCGTCTATCCGGGGCAAGGGAAAAAAGAGGAAAACCTCTGAAGATCTCCAAGGATTTCCCCTCCTCCGTCAGCAATTCCTTGATTACGTGAATGAGGTAAGGATCACTGCCCCTGTTGGTCATCCGTTTTGAATATCCTGTTTGTATGTCCTGTTTCTTTCGAGGATCATCCGGTTCTGTACTTACCTTATTCCCTTCTTTGCAGAAACTTGCCGAGATCGAGACCTATCTAGGCCATGTTGAGGATCAAGAGAGCCAGATTGCCGACCTTCAACAAATGGGCGTGCTCAAGGATCTCAAGATAGCAGATCTTGAGAAGGAACTCCGGGCCATGAAGACTGAGGCTGCTCAAAGGTTGATTGATATGGATAACGAGAAGCAGGAGATCACCCAAGATGCTAAGGTCTCTGCCGCGATAACCATGTACAGGATACAACTGCAGATGGCTACGGAGGCTCAGGATCCTTCCTTTGACAGGAGCACATGGGATGTTGAAGGCTGGAAGGCAAGGTTAGCAGAGTTGGAAGATGATGATGATGCTGAGGACATCCCAATGTTGGAGGGAGGTGATGCTGACAAGGATCAGGGTGGAGAAGCTGGTGGTGATGGAGCAGCGAAGAAGTAAGCTGCATGATTGGGCGATGATGGATATTTCGAGACTAGGCCGGAGCCCAATTTTTTAGGATTGGTAGTGGTTTTTTGTGGTTGTTGATGTTTGAAACAATTATGGTCTGTAATCTCTGAACAATAGTTTCTTAGGGTTAAGGATCCTGGATCCTTTGAACGATAGGTAGGATTACACATGGTGGAGGGATCCTCTGTTTGGGGGATGAAGCCGTTGTGATCCTGCCGCCTTTTAATTTCCCTGCAATACTTTTGAACCTATTATCATGGACACCCTTTACCTACCCCAGCGGACGGGCCACGTATTGCTGGTAGATGCTTTGGGTAGGTAATTTTGACAACTTTTTGAAAGGGTTAAAGATCCTTTTGTTTAATAAAATCTTAAACTTTTGTCGCTTATCTTGTGTTATTATCCTTTTTGATTTTCAATTGTTTTGACACATGTTTGTTTGAAAAGTTGAGCAAATTATGTTTAAGAAATTTAGGATATGATCCTGGATCAAATATCCTATAATCGAAAGTTTTCAAGATAGTTTATTTTAAGGATCATAGGTTCAGTTGTCAAGGTCTAAAGGTTATTCAAATGAATAATGAAATTAAAAGTAGTTAAGGATCATACCTGAGGATCCAAGTTAGGATCCTAACCTTTAATCAGGATAACCATAAGTAAAAATCTTAATGAACAATAAGGATTAAGGATCCTTAATTGTTTAACTTCGAAAACCTGAAAAATGGAGTATAACTTGGGACTAAGCCAATATAAAAGATAAGTTAGTAACTAGGGACAAGCCCAAAGGATAACTGGGGACAAGCCCAAAGGGTAACTGGGGACAATCCCAAAGGATCACTGGGGACAAGCCCATAGGATAACTGAGAATGATCCCGGAGGATCACTGGGGACAAGCCCATAGGATAACTGGGGACAAGCCCAAAGGATCGTATGTAAACTGGAGTATGGCCCTTTCTGGCAACTATCCAAACTTAGTGACATGAAAATGTCAAAACCTTAGCTAACGTGAAAACGTTAGAAACCTTAGGAACGGATGTATGGTGCGTCCACCATTATACGTAGGATCCCAAGTATAGCCAGTACGATGAGGTCGCCAGCCCCGAAAATGGGTACTGATCCCAAAGACATGAACTATATCAGGATCATCGTGCGCTGCTGGCGGAAACTGGGGATAATCCCAAGGATAACTGGGGTTGGACCCAAGGATCTGTGGTGCTCTTGGAGATCTTTGACGATTTGCTGGAGATACCTGAACTATCATAACTCAAATGGTTTGTGAGTAGAGGATGAAGGATACATGATCCTTATCCTTAGGCAAAAAGTAAGAAAATGCAATAGTTTTAGGATAAGCATATTACCAGAGTAAAGATCACCGATATCTCCAGGATCCTTCAAGGATACTTCACATGCAGGAAGGATCATGTTCACATGAAATATTTCTTTAAGTGAACAGCATTCCAGGCTCTTGGTAACAAGTTTCCTTCCATGGTTAGCAACCTGTATGCCCCCTTTCCTGCTTCAGCTTCAATCAAGTAGGGACCTTCCCATTTTGGTGCTAGCTTCCCGTCAGCAGGATTGATAGTATTTTGAAATGCTTTTCTCAACACCATATCTCCAACTTGGAACTTCCTTATCCTGACATTCTTGTTGTAGGCACCAGCCATCCTTTGTTGGTAGCTTGCCATCCTTATTCTGGCTAGATCCCTGATTTCCTCAATAGTATCCAAATCCTGAGCTAGAATTGCAGCATTTTCTTCAGGATCACGAGCACTTGTTCTAGCAGTTGGGATCACCATTTCTGTTGGGATCACTGCTTCTGCCCCAAATACTAAAGAGAAAGGTGTTTGACCAGTGGCGTTTTTGGGAGTTGTCCTATCAGCCCATAGCACATAAGGCAATTCTTCTGCCCATTTCCCTTTCTTGGATCCTAGCTTTTTCTTCAGATTGTTGATGATGATCTTATTGGATGATTCTGCTTGACCATTGGCTTGTGGATGAACTGGTGTTGATGTTATCATCTTGATTCCCCAACTGTCACAAAAGTTAGTGGTTCTCCTTCCAATGAATTGAGAACCATTATCACATATAATTTCAGAGGGAACGCCAAATCTGGTTATAATGTTTCTTTTGATAAAGGATATAACTTCCTTCTCTCTGACTTGAGCAAAGGCTTCAGCTTCTATCCACTTGGAAAAATAGTCAGTCATGGCAAGCATAAATACTTTTCCACCAGGTGCTTTAGGAAGCTTGCCAACTATATCCATTCCCCATCTCATGAACGGCCAAGAGGATGGTATTGGGTGTAAGAATTCAGCTGGTTGATGGAGGATATTGCTATGTCTTTGGCAAGGATCACACTTTTTAGCATATTCTACAGCATCCCTTCTCATGGTTGGCCAGTAGTATCCTGTTCTAAGGATCCTTGAGAACAAAGCTCTGCCCCCAGTATGGTTTCCACAATCTCCTTCATGGAAATCCTTCAACACCTCTTCAATTTCAGGATCCTCGATACATCTCAAATATGGTCCTGCAAGAGATCGCTTATATAATACATTATTCAGAATTGTGAATTGAGATACCTTAATCCTGAAAGCTCTAGGATTTTCTCCCATCGGGATCTCCCCATGTTGCAAGTATCCCATGATCGGTGAGATCCATGATCCTGAATGAGATTGGGCTTCTTCACTAGGGATCATTGCAGTATCCTCTTCTATTTCCATGGCCACCTGTTTTTCAATGGCAGGAGCCAGGATATGGATGATAGGGATACTTATATCTTCTGGAATCTTCAAGGATGATCCTAGGTTGGCCAATGCATCAGCTTCTGTGTTCTCCTCCCTTGGTACCTGTGTCAAGCTGAAAGAGACAAAAGAGAGTGCCAATTCTTTGACTATCTCTAAATATTTGGTTAGCTTCTCGCCTTTAACAGCGTAGGATCCATTAAAGTGATTAGTGATCAATAATGAATCTACATATACTTTAAGATACTTTACCCCCATATCCTTAGCAATTTGTAAGCCAGCAATTAAGGCTTCATACTCAGCCTCATTGTTAGTTGCCTGGAACTCACAAGCTATGGAGTGGGGTATTATGTCCCCCTGTGGCGATTTTAGTAGGATCCCTAGCCCTGTGCCTTTGATATTTGAGGATCCGTCAGTGTGCAGGATCCAAGGATCCTTGGTCTCATCCAGCTGCTGGACCTCCAATTCTGCTTCCTTTTGTAGATCACTACTGAAATCAGCCACAAAATCTGCTAGTGCTTGAGATTTAATGGCTGTTCTCGGTTCGTATCTTATATCATGGGCACTAAGCTTCACTGCCCACTTAGCCATTCTCCCTGACATATCCGGTTTCCTGAGGACATTCTTAATTGGAAAATTAGTTTTAACAACAATAGTATGGGTTTCAAAATAATGCCTTAACTTAGTGGATGCCATGATTAATGCAAGGATAAGTTTTTCGAGGTGTGAGTACCTGGATTCGGCATCAAGTAAACTTTTACTTACATAGTAGATAGGATATTGTGTACCTTCATGATCCTTGACAAGGACAGCACTTACAGCGGTTGAGGATACCGCCAGGTATAAGGATAATACATCTCCTTTTTCCGGTTTTGCTAATGCTGGTGCTGAGGACATATATCCTTTAAGGGCTTGTAAAGCGTTCTCATGTTTCTCAGTCCATTCGAACTTCTTATTCTTCCTTAGGATATCGTAGAATTCTTTGCATTTTTCTGAGGATTTCGATATGAACCTGTTCAGAGCTGCTATCCTGCCTGTCAATCTTTGAACATCCTTGGCATTGGCAGGAGATTTGATATTTATTAATGCTTTGATTTGTTCTGGGCTTGCTTCAATTCCTCTTTGAGTTACCATATATCCTAAGAATTTTCCTGCTTTGACACCAAAATGGCACTTGGAAGGATTAAGTTTCATATTGTAATTATCAAGGATATCGAACGCTTCCTCCAAGTTCCTTAGGTGATCCTCAGCTTTCTTTGATTTGACGACCATATCATCTATGTACACCTCCATAGTCTTTCCAATCTGTTCTTTGAACATCATATTCACCAGCCTTTGGTATGTAGCACCTGCATTTCTTAGTCCAAAGGGCATGGCAATATAACAATATAAACCGGTTGGGGTCATAAAGGCTGTATCCTCTTGGTCAGATGGTTCCATCTGAATTTGCTGGAATCCAGATGATGCATCCATAAAGGTTAACAGTTCATGCCCCGCTGTTGCATCCACCATGGAGTCAATGTGGGGTAATGGGAAAGGATCCTTGGGACATGCCTTATTTAGATCAGTGAAATCAACACATACCCTCCACTTTCCATTTTTCTTTTGTACAACAACCACATTGGCTAGCCATTTTGGATACTTTACCTCTCTTATCATACCTGCTTGAAGTAGCCTTTCTACTTCTTCTTGGATGATGGCATTCCTTTCTGGTGCAAACTTCCTCCTTTTTTGATGGATTGGTTTGATAGACCTGTCAATGCCAAGTTTGTGAGTAATAATATCCTTAGATATACCTGTCATGTCTTCATGTTTCCAAGCAAAGGTGGATTTTCGTCTTTTGAGGAAGGATATTAGATCTTCTTTCATCTTGCCAAGGATCCCTGACCCGACATAGATCTTTGACTCAGGATCACTAGGATCCAGAAGGATTTCGTCCACATCCTGCTCTCTTGCCTCCAAGACGTTCCTCGGAGGATACTGTAATTGCTATTGCTCCCTTGGCTTTGATGTTGGCTTCATGGATGAGGTATAACAATCCTTAGCCTCTTGCTGATCACTTTCGATCTTGATTATTCCCCATGGGCTAGGGAGCTTCACACATTGGTGGTAGGTGGATGGGACTGCTTTCATATCATGTATCCAAGGCCTGCCAAGGATAACATTGCAACAAGATAAACAGTCAATAACACAAAATTTCTGATAATTATGTAATCCTTCCACATAGATTGGGAGTTTGATGTCCCCCAGAGTTTTCTTCGTTTCTCCACTAAATCCTACAAGCACGGAGGATCTTGGTGTGATGTCTGATTCTGGGATACCCATTTTCTTCAGTACATCAAGCTGGATAATGTTGACTGAACTTCCTCCATCGATAAGGATCCTGCGGACAAAATGGTTAGAAATAAAGAGAGTAATAACTAAACTATCATGATGAGGATCCTGGATGTTAATGCGGTCATCCTCATCAAAGGTTATCGTTTTCCCTTCTGAAACACTTGATGTTCTAACAGGCCTTTCTCCATTGTCCATTTTTGATTCTTTTGCATATCTTTTGGCCGCTGAGAAGGATGTACCACAGATGTCTGATCCTCCGGATATAAAGTTGATCACTTGTGCATTTGCCGGAGGTGCTGGGGCTTTTTCGGGGATCCTTTCAGGATCCTGGGTCCTTTGCTTTTTTCTCCCCAGCAATTCTTTTAGATGCCCCTTGCTTAGCAGGTATCCAATTTCCTTTCTTAAGGCTATGCAATCTTCAGTCAGATGGCCGAAATCCTCATGGTATGCACACCATTTGGACTTGTCTTTAGTCCCGGATGGTTTATCATTCTTCCTGGGCCACCTAGCCTTTTCACCTAGATTCTGCATTGCAAGGATTAGTTCATGATTATCAACGGAAAAACAATATTCTGAGATTGGAGGATATTCTTCATCATCCTCTTCTTGGTCGACAGCATGCACATTCTTGTTCTCGTTTCTATGGTAGGATTTGAACTTGTTGTTTTTGAAGGAGGATCCTTGCTTATCTTGTTTTGAGGATCCTACTTGTCTCTCCTGGATCCTCTTGTCATCCTCTAGCCGGATAAACCTGAGTGCTCGAGTTCTTACTTCATCTAAATTCCTGCAAGGTGTCATAACAAGATCATCATAGAATAATGAATCCTTAAGAAGTCCCATTTTGAAGGCTTCAACAGCCGTAGCCATATCCAAGTTGGGAATATCCAAGGATTCTTTACTAAATTTAGTTATATAATCCCTTAATGATTCATTATTATTTTGAGTTATCCTGTACAAATCACTAGTTAATTTTTCAAATTTTCTACTACAAGAGAATTGGTTATTGAATAAATTAACTAAATTAGCAAATGAAGTAATAGAGTAAGGGGGAAGACTTAGCAGCCACTTAAGAGCTGATCCAGTTAGAGTGGATCCAAATCCTTTACATAGGCATGCTTCCTTCAACTTTTCTGGGATAGGATTGATTTCCATCCTTTCCCTGTATTGTGCTATATGCTCCTCTGGATCCGTTGTGCCATCATACAGCTTCATGGTAGGGATATGGAACCTTTTGGGCACCTCTGCATCACAAATTGGTGGTGCAAAGCGAGATACCTTGTGGCTTCCATCTGCAATCTCTGGGATAGGCTTGACTACCCCTGGAACACTTGAGATCATGTCCTTTAGTTTCTGTAATTCCCTGGCCATAGCGTGATTGGTACCTGTATCCTGCATGAATCCATGGTTAGTGGTAGGATAATTATTTAAAGTGTTACCTCCCATTGGGTTCAAGTTAGGGAATCCATATTGCTGGGATTCTGGAACAACGGAGGGACCAGTGGAAGCAATGGTCTGCATTGGAATGAAGTCCCCTTGATGGACATCTAGACTCCCTGTTTGCAAACTTTTTAGGGATCCTGGCATCTGTAAGGATCCTGGTATCTGGGATGATCCTGGAACGAAGGAGGATCCTTGAACCTGGGATGATCCTGGAACAAAGGAGGATCCTTGACCCTGGAATGATCCTGGAATAAAGTAGGATCCTTGAAACTGCTGTGCCTCCGGATAGGCTCCCGGATTCATGAAGGATCCCATGTACTGAGGATAGGATCCTATTGGCTGAAAATGTGAATCTGATGTCTGAGTCATTGCTGCCGAGTTGAGACGTGATCCTCTTGACTCCCCTGTGATCTGTACGTCTGGGATCCCTGATGGCTGAGAGGTGACCATTGGAGTCTCAAAACTCAAGGATTTTGGCATCAGTGGGGAATGATCCTCTGCCGCTTTCTTTTGTCTTTTGAGATCTCCAATCTCCCTGAGGATCCTGTCATTAGTTTCATCCTGCCGCTGCATACGATCCTTCATCTGCAAAATTAAAGCAAACACATCACTAGTACTGGGAATAGAAGAATTCATAGCAGAAGAAGATGGAGGTTTAGAGAAGGAAGGGGTTGGTCTCTTCTCAGCATTTCTCTGGGATCCTGCCGGTGGAGGAGGTAGAGTGGTTTGTGCTGAGGTGACTGCAGACATCGCCGTGGAGGTGTTTTTCAATGATGAAGCCATGTAGTTCTTTGAAAATATTTCGAACAAAAGAATTTCTTATGAATGAAGCACCAATTGCCCCACGGTGGGCGCCAAACTGTTTTGGTCAAAAATCACACAAGGATAATGTAACCAAACTTTATGTAAACGGGGTATGATGCTTGGTTAGCTATGAAAGTAAAGGATCACTTCTGTGATAAAGATACAAAGACACAATGATTTATACGAGGAAAAAGCCCTTGATCAATGTATGATCTCCGGCATAAAAAACCTCGGGTGATGGCAACTACCGATCACCAACTTCACTATAACAAAAATGTGGTTACAACTTTGGATGATAATGAGCTGAATACAAGGATCACTATTGTCTGAGTGTGTGAGAGTTGCCGTATATGTTGTGTGTGTTCTTCCGAATGAGGAAGAGTGGTATTTATACATGTGTAGGTAACTTATTTTAGGTAGATAGACCACTAATCAGCTCATTACCCCTTTAGAAATAAAGATAATCTAGCCTAAATTGCTGCCCATTAATCAAGCTAAGTTTCCATATCCGGTACAACGTCTATCTCTAATTTAGCTCTTGCCATATTTGTGAAAACGCGTCCCTGGATCATGATGTGTAGGGCATATCCTGCTAGGTGTTCCTGCAAAACAATTTTGTAACAAGTGGAAGTGACCGTTAGTGTAAGGATCACCATATCGTCCCATGATCCTGATCCTGAAGTCTGGCTGAGGATCACTATCTGTCAAAGAAACAAGGATCACTGGTCAGGATCACGTATAAGGATCATTTATAGTAAAATCCAGCCCCAACACCTGTCATATCCTCATGCTTCCATGCGAATGTAGACATCCTGCATTTCAGAAAGTTAGTTAATTGTTCTTCAATATCCTGAGGGATATTGGTTCCTGCGAGCACCGAGATATCAGGATTATCCTGGTCCAGGATAACTTTTTTCACATCCTGCTCCGAAGTCTCCACGATATCCTGGGCCCGCATCTTCAATTGCTATGCTGGACTTGGTTTGGCCGAGGATTTCATTGAGGATGAGTAACATTCTTTCGCTTCTTGCTGATCACTATCGATTTTGACAACTCCCCAAGGGGTAGGAATCTTAATGCATTGGTGGTATGTTGATGGAACGGCCTTCATATCATGAATCCACGGTCTTCCGAGGATGATGTTATAGCAGGATAGAGAATCCATCACACAGAACCGTTGCATCTTGTTGACTCCTTCAACATATACGGGCAGCTTTATCTCTCCCACTGTGTTCCTAGCTTCTCCACTGAAACCAACGAGCACCGTAGACTTCGAAGTGATATCCATCGGAGACACATTCATTCTCTTCAGAGTCTCCAGTTGGATTATGTTGAAGGAACTGCCATTGTCAACCAGTATCCTGCGTACAAAATGGTTAGCCACATATAACGTTATTACCAGAGCATCATGGTGAGGATCCTGGACAGTATCCCTGTCATCAGCGTCAAACGTGATCATTTTGTCAGTTGTGAGGGTAGTCATCTTGATAGGCTTGTCTCCCCTCTCAGCCTTAGCTTCTTTTGCATGTCTCTTTGCCGCCGAATACGAAGTCCCACAAATATCTGATCCTCCCGAAATAAAGTTGATTATCTTGGCATCCGGGGGAGGTGAGGCTGCTCGTTCAGGATCCTTTTCAGTATCCTGTCCTTTATTCTTTTTTCTTCCCAAGAGATCTTTTAGATATCCTTTGCTCAGAAGATAACTTATTTCCTTCCTCAAAGCAATGCAATCCTCCATAATATGTCTGAAATCCTCATGGAAGGCACACCATTTGGATTTATCCTTCAAATCAGCTTTTTGTTGATTCTTCCGGGGCCACCTGGCTTTATCTCCCAGACCCTGCATAGCATACATTAGTTCAGGTATATTAACAGAAAAACAATATTCAGATAATTCAGGATATTCTTCAGGATCCTCGTCTTCAACAGCATTCACTCTCTTGTTATCATTTCTGCCATATGGCTTGAAGCGATATGGCTTATATGAGGATTCTGATTTCCTGTTAGTCGATTCGTATGTTCAGGATGCATTCATCCTTTCTTGCATTTTCTTGTCATCCTCCAATCGAATATATCTCAGAGCCCTGTTACGAGCTTCGTCAAGATTCCTGCAGGGATTCATTACAAGATCCTGGTAAAACTGAGAGTCCTTTTGCAACCCCATCTTAAAGGCTTGCACAGCTGTTGCAACATCAAGATGTGGGATATCCAAGGATTCTCGACTGAATTTGTTCACATAATCCCTCAAGGATTCCTGAGGTCCTTGAGTTATCCTGTAAATATCACTGGTTAGTTTTTCAAAACTCCGACTGCAAGAAAATTGACTATTAAATAAATTGACTAAATGGGCAAATGATGTAATCGAATGCGGAGGAACATTTAACAGCCACTTTAAGGCTGATCCTGTCAGAGTAGAACCGAAACCCTTGCACAGGCAAGCTTCCTTGAGATCTGGAGGGATAGGGTTGATCTCCATCCTTTCCCTATACTGGGCAATATGCTCTTCAGGGTCCGTGGTTCCGTCATAAAGCTTCATGTTCGGAGTCTGAAATCTTTTTGGGATTTCAGCGTCACATATAGGATGCACGAACCGAGATATCCTGTGGCTATCCTGGGATACTTCAGGAATTGGTTGCACCACCCCAGGTACATTGGATATCATATCCTTTAACTTCTGAAGTTCCGTGGATAATTCTGACGTTACAGTTGTATCCTGCAAAGATCCAACACTGTTAGTGGCAATAGCATTATTATTATTAGATACGTTACCAGTCGGAGGATTCTGCCCATATCCCGAAGCATATCCTACGCTCCTCACGGTTGACATCCTGACCGAGGAGGGTATTTCAGGAGTAGGATTCCGAGGAAGGCTGGGCACAATATTCCCCCTATTATCCTCAGTATACACGGCTGAACTAAAGTTCAAAGCTCTGGGCTGTAATGGAGTGAAGATATCCTCAGCAGGTCTGTTCGAGCCGGACTTCAGGAGTTGTATCTCCCTCAACAGCATCTGGTTTGTTTCTTGTTGCTGCCTCATTTGTTCCTGCACACTCCCAAATAAGGTTAGGATTTCATCATTAGAAGCCAAAACCGGAGCAGATCCTTGAACAGTTCGGGTAGGGATAACGTCCTGAGGTTGCGAAGAAGATTGCATCCTTGGAGGAGGTGGTGGAAGCACTGGACCAGTAGTAGCAGAAGTCATAGCAGACACAGTAGAGGAACTCATGTTTGATCTTGAGGCCATTATGGACAATGTGGCAAAAAGTTTTGAAAACAGAAAACTGATTAGCGATTTGATAAAGATTTTTAGTAAAGAGAGCACCACTTGCCCCACGGTGGGCGCCAAATTGTTTTGGTCAAAAATTACCGAAGCAATTAAGTGATCAAATTAGTTAAGTGAGGTAGTGTGCTAAAAAATGTGTTGAAAATATGTTGGTTAAGTTGTTTAGAAAAACAGTATTGAAAATACGGCTCAGGATATTGAGCTGTATTTACGATCAAACAATGAGCAAAAAGTAAAGGGGTTGACACGAGATGTACGAGGAAAGCCCTTGATCAATCTAGATCGCCGGCATAAAACCTCGGGAGCTGACAATCGCAGCTGCCTTGTTCTTCTATTGCTTCAAATATCAGGATACAGTGCAGGATGTGGTGCGGATCAACTAAGTGTTACAATGAGATTTGAGTACAAGTGTTTGTGTGCAGTGGTTGCTAGTAGCTAGAGAGCAAAAGTATACGAAAGTGTTGGTGAAAAGTGTGTGCCTTAAACTGATCCGCCACATCTATTTATAGTAAAGATAAACCAACAAACTATCCTAAACTTGCGGGATCCACCAGATATTCCCTCATTGAACGTTGTAGACCTGGTCTTTCGGGCTCAACGTCTCTTCTTCAACAAATTCGTCCGAGTCTTGAGGAGAAGAAGTCCTTTTGACCGTTGGTAAGTCTTAGTCTTCAACCTGCACGTGGTTAATTAACAAATCTCAGGATATTACCCAAGATGTCAGTAATATCCTCTTCCAGCATCCTGGTCACAAGCGAACAAACAAAGGCAGGATATTGGTCAGGATATGTATGCTTAGAAAATGACCCATAACAAACCTAATAGAGTTTCTTTAGACTAGATGTAACACCCCGAAAACAGATCTGGAAATTTAACTACGTTAGGACTAAAAGACGGGTAAATTGCCGTTAGGGGTAAAGTAACCCGGTGAATATTATGATTTTTAAATAAATAAGCCTAATATTAAATAAAAGCTGAACGAAAGCTTGTGGGAAAGTAAAGTTTATCAAAGCCTGAGTCAACGGGACTCAAAATAAACTAAGTCGTAGATTTCCCGAACCCACTAATTTAACTAGGAATGTTTAACCTAGTTAAAAAGTGGGAATATTGTTAGAAATAAGTAGGTTGTGTCCTACTTAATAACTAACCAAACAAGAGGGGCCAGATTCGGATTAATGGAAAGTTTAATTATAAAATAAAATTAAAATACAAAACACACACAAGGTGTGTTCTGTACGTCGACCAGAAGGTTCTCCAAGAACCAAAACCCTAGTTTCACAAAATCAACCAAATTGAAGGCCAAATCGGGCTCGAATCAAAGGCATGAATACATACAAATGATCACCAAGTCAAGGGGATCAAGAGGTATGTAAAATTGTGTTGTTACATGAAGTTGTAAAAATTGAATGAACATCACTATATGCGATTTTGGTATAAATCGTAGAAATTAGGACTGAATTAGTGATGTATACATGTTTAGTAACAAAACCCTAAGTGAAATCATGCATAACATGATAGGAATTGAATGATTGAATGAATTCTCACACTAGGCTAAGTGGGTATTAGTCATAAGATGGATTTGATGATATGATTATGATTAGAATCATCATGCATGTTAAGTAATCATGAAATACTTAAACAATTTGCAAGTTTGAGTATTTGATTATAAGTGATAGTGGTTGAATTTTGATGTTAATCATGGTAAGAATGACTAGTTATGAACTAGTTAGCAAATGTGTAGAATTATGCCCATTAGGTGTTTGTTAAAATGCCTAAATGAGAAGTAAAATGTTGAAATTACGAATGAAACGCGTAATTGCCTTGTTTGGCTAATTACGCGAAATATGGGTTGAAACGGGTTCTAATCATAGTATTGATTTACCTTAATTGTGCCTATTGTATGATTCAAAGTAATTGATTGTTTTTATTAAAAGTCAAAACAACCGACGATAAAGTCGAATAGCAGTTTCGACATAGAAAATATGTAAGGTGGAAAAAGTCGTGAATTGGAATGACTAATCTAACCACCTTGTGAATGATAATAGTTTGTCGCTCAACGAGCTAGGTGGAGGCTTGGGATAGAAGCGGTCAAACGAATCAAGCACGAGAAGAAAAGCGTATTCGGATGGAAGGTAAGTCAAAACTTACACCTTTTATTAATACCCATTCGGTTTATAGATTGTGAATCATAGAAAGTCATGTTTGAATTGTGATGTACCGACACGACATGTGCGCTTTGGAATAAAAGACAATGGTAATAAACCATGTTTGATGATTAAAAAGAGTTAAAACGATTATATGGTCATGCAATGACTAAATGGTAATTTTATTCGAGTGGTTACCTTATAGGGTAAACCCATATAACTAATAAGGGCAAAATGGTAAAATTGGTCACGCATTGATAGTAACTGTTAGTTTTGAAAGCCACTTATGGCGAAAATCATAATGGGTCAAAAGCGTTTAGAAATGGTTTATAAGTAATATGACCATACGGTTTTAACCGGAGCGAATCATGTCGACGAGATGATAATAAATATCATCTCATAAAGATAAACGGTCAATTCGGCCAAACGGGTCAAAAGGCATAGACATCACCTTTTGACAATGTCGACTAATGATTTTGTCGAGTTATACCCTTACAGGAATAGATATCAAATGGATATTCGCATCGCTCTTAAGTAGCGATTATAAAGAAAGGTATTGATACGGTCAATATAATGATCCGAGCCAGGTATGTATAATGATACAACCCATTATGTAGATTTTGGAGTTCTATAAGAGTTAGGCAAGGTTAAAATAAGATATTCGGATATCTTTTAGGTAAACCGAATAAATTGAGTTATGATTATGATGTTTTAGAAACATATTGATTCCTAAATAAGATTGTAGTTAAAAGGTCGGATTTTGGGTCAAACAGGTATTTAAAAGTCCTTCATCGTAAAAGAAGGGTGAAAATTGACCAAAAAGCCCTTATAAGCTAAATTGAACAAACGACCTATAAGGGTTGTTTGAAAACGAGCTTTATGAATAAATAAATACTTTGAATAAGTATAGAAATTGAAAGATGTAAATACTTGGGTTAAATGACTATTTAGGAGTCTTTGCCGTAAAACAATGATCCGAGGGGTAAAACTCGGAACATATGGATTTCCACATTTAATCCACCACACATATATTTGTGGTGGAAGATTACTTGATAAGAAATGTAGTAGTATGATGCTAGAAATGAACGAAAGCGATTTTAAGCTTTAAAGTGCTTAAATACCCTTAACGGGTCAAAATAAGCACTTGACCATAAATGGGTTTAAATTAAGTAAGAAACCCGTGATTTATGATTAAAATGATAGGAGATATTGAAATTATGAATTTCATGAGTTTATAGATCAAATAAACATGTTTATTTGATAAAAATCATGAACGGGTCAAAATTTGGTAAAAAGGGTAATAAGTCGAAGACTAAAAGTCTGAAATTTATTATGTTGGATGTTGGATTTTAACTCCATATGATGGAGAATTAAATTACGGACGCATAGGAAAAAGAATCGCGTAAAACGGATCAATAACGAAGAAGTTATGGCCGTTTCCGTGAAATCGGGTTGAGCTGGGAATGTACAGCAACAGCTGAAGCAACAGTCTGTGAAAAAGGGGGCCTAGCGTGACGCGACGCCCCTTGGCGTCACGCGATGCCCCTAACTCCGGAAAATTGTTAATTTTTGTCATTTTTAACCCCTGTACTTGTTTGAACTTAATATTTGACTATCAAAACTAACTTTTAAGTTGGTTTTGATCATAGGTGATCGCCAAGAGTACCCGGATGAAGATCAAGCTCGATGAGGAACCGAACACGATAAGATACAAGCTTCCGCGCGGCGTTTTGTCGTATCTTTAAAACGACGAATCCCATTTCATTAAGTTGCAAATTTTTGAAATGTTGTTAACATGTGGAAATGTTAGTATGAAAAGTTTTTGTAAAGTCACATTTTAGCATTTAAATGTGTATTTTATTAATAAAATCTTGATATATATATATATATATATATATATAAGACGGGCGTTACACTACACGGTGTGGAGGGAATTGAAGGAAGAGTGTGGAGCAATATGTGGCAACCACGTCAGCATGGTAGCGTGGAGAAAAAAGAACGGGGTGGGAAAGTGGCGTGGAAGAAAATAAAAAAAATAAAAAGAAAATAGACATCAACCAATCAAAACAAACCTACACTATACCCACCAATCAAGAGCCTCCATCTCACACACATATTTGCCCACACGCCGGTGGAAATCCTCAAGCTCTAAGCACAACGCTGTTCACAACGCGGGGCACGGGGTTGTGGGCGTGTACTGACAACAACGTCGTGTTTCCACGCCCATATCATGTGGTCTTAACGCCAACATAACTCAACAGATTCCACTTCTTTCGTATGTGAAGTAATTTTAGGGGATGTAATTTGTTACTACAAGGGTCTTGATCGATACAGCTACTAAGAACTTGGTTATAATGTTGTTGAGCGTCAGATTAGGATCTTCACTTTAAGGGTTGCACATGTAGTAAAAAGGAATTTTTCCTATGGCCTAACCCGAGGTGAGAGTAAGTATTGTGATAATAAAGATATAGGAATAGTATATAAAGTAGAGACTAGAGAATGATGAGAATTGTTACGACACTTTTTTTATGTTTAGTAGAAGCGTATTTGTAGTGGATATTGTTTTTGACTATTCTACCACATGTGACATGTGGTACAATAAAAAGAACTATGTTGTATCATACGATATGTCTTACAATTGATGATTCAAGATTGCAAACTGTTTTGTCAAGCCTATTAGTGGTCTAAGGTGTTAGTTTGTTGAAAGTGCCACTCGCATTAAAACTATAGTTGACATTTGTCAAGGTTTTAAAGTCGGCCGTGCCATTTCCTTTGTTTGATTATGAAGGCATGGACATCCGAAGCTTCTTGTTTTATATGAAACATCTGATCCAGAGCTTGTGACCTTGGCGTACAATCTCTCTAATCAAGAACTCCAGTCATATCCATGTGATTTGGAGCTTTACCTCTGGATGTGTGATTTTTCTTATTCAGAGCTTGTTAGTATGGGGGTCACCTTTGTATCGGTCTTGAAGCGATACTGACATACCCCTAGATTTCCTCGGTACATTGTGTTGAAAATCTTGTTGTTTCGAGATCGTCAAGAATACTGTTTTAGATTGTTTTCTTCCTAAAAGCCAAGACATTTAAATGGTTATAAGGAATGTCAAGTATCTACATCACCTAAAACTTTATTAACGTTAAATTGAGCCATACACAAATACACGTCCATATCAACTCCTATGCTTAGTGGTTATAATGTCATTATGCTTTTTTGGTTGTTTGAGATTTACTCAAGGACCAAATGAAAAAATACAATAAATATTGGTGCAAGTAAGGAGGTGTGGAGTATATGCGTGTCCAAAAATATTGTAATTTTAGAAACCAATTAACCGGAGTGTTCAAGGGGTAGCGCCCACTTGGTAGAAGTCACTACTACAAAATAGAGCATAAGACGCTGTTCAATATTTGGTTTAGACGGTGTTATTTTAATAACCCCGTCTTAAAATCAATTCCTCACATGACCGTTGTGCAAATCCAATTAAAATATTCAACAAAATTCCATAAAACACCGTCTTATGCTTCAACCCTGTCTTATGGTTACATACGCACCGTTTAGACGGTGTTCCCTTTGAACACCGTCTTATATGCTCATGCTTTAGACGGTGTTATTTTAATAACCCCGTCTTAAAATCAAATCCTCACATGACCGTTACACCAACCCAATTAAAATAATCAACAAAATTCCATACAACACCGTCTTATGCTTAAACCCCGTCTTATGTGTACATACGCACTCTTTAGACGGTGGTACCTTTGAACACCGTCTTATATACTCATCAAATTCAAATCGCAGAAGCTCCAACAACCCACCAAATCTTCATCTTTCTTCCAACTTTCTCACCTTCTTCATTCTCTCATCTTCTTCATCCAACTTTCTCACCTTCTTCACTTAATTTCATCATTAAGAAGCTTTTAAAGCTTTAAGGTTAGTTTCTTTTTTCTTTACATATGTTACTTAATGTTTTTTAGTTTTATAAATAGTTTTAAATGTGTTTAGTTATATGTTTTTTTTGTTAGAAATTGAAGTTGTCTTTTGTTTTTCTAAGGCATTAATGTATTGTATATGTGTTTAACATTGTTATAATTTATTTTCAGTGATATATGAAAATTTTCTATCTTAATTTACATATAGATGTTATATATTTACATTTACATATAGGTATATAAATATATATTTAGGTAACCCTTTAGAATTACCCGTCCAAAATTTATCTAATAGAGATAAATTTTGGATTGTCCCGTTCGGGACTGCTTTTTGAATATTCTATCTCATTTAGGATATGTATACATTTTAACGAACTGTCATTTAAGAAAAGATCGGTTGGTATTTCCTCTACTCTCACGGGTTTGCGGTTTTTCGCATACTTGGGGAGTTAAGGGGAAATGCTGCCGATTTTTTCTTAAATGTCGTCTCGTTAAAATGTGTACTTCTAAGATAGAATATTCAAAAAGTGGGTTAGGATTCACCTCCTTAGAAAACCGGTTTACATCATACGTATACGCTCATATCATTTTTTTGTTTATTTGAATTTTCAGATGGATCGCGATTGGATGTACTACCGAAATCGTAGAGATGAAATATATATAATGGGTGTTCAAAGTTTTCTTAAGGCCGCCGAAGCTCATCGCGTGAATATGGGAGATCGATTAATATTTTGTCCATGTGCGTCGTGTATATCCTAGTTCTGATCGATACTTGGATGACGACCTTCGCATGCATGAGCATTGCGTGAAGGTACAAGTCGATCATGTTCTTCCGGCATTTATGGGTATTCCGGTCCCTGACGAGACTTGTATAGAAGGTAAAATGCTATTGATGAACCAAACTTTAAGAAAGTTTATTCAGTTGCCGAGAAAGGCAATTAAGGTATATTTAGTTGATAAATAAATTATATATTACTTTATTTTTTATTATATTACCATTTACTATATAATATTTATATTAATTGTAGATTTTGGATGCACAAACTCACCATACATCTAAAGAACTTCAAACCCCACCCCAAACACGCACGTGTAATTTGACATCGACTGTTGATCCATATATACCAAAGGTAGTTTATATCACTTTAGTTATTATTTGTTTTATATTATAACAATGGTTTATTATTATAGATGCAGCTTTCCTCGGATGTTCCTATTCAGTTAGCAATTAATGATTTTTTGACTGATGATATTTTACTACCCGATGGATTTTTGGACACATTGAATGCGTCTGAATGCCCTCAAAATCAAGATGTTGAACAACAAATGCTAATCAATTATTTAATCTTAGTTGTGTGCTATATAGGATGGAGATCATTTCAGAACTCATAAAGTTTTTCAGAATTTTAAGAACTGATCAAATTGATCAATGGTTTAAGTTAATAATGGCATTATTGTAATTAAAGGAATTGTGAGTGACATTTTAATAGCTGAAAAGGGTGTTTTAGGAAAAGTAAAACAAATCAGTTGCTAATTTATCTCCATCTTTCTCTAACTTAAAATTCGATAGTATCTTTAATTTAATGTTTTAGTAGCTGAAAAGCGTATTATTGTAATTAAAGGAATTGTGGGTGTCATTTTAATAGTTGAAACGGATTGTTTGATATTTTAGGTTATGAAGCCTGTTGTTCAAAAGTCCCAAACGGAACAACCAAAGCCGAAAAAAGCTATGGCAACAAAAAACAAGTCCAAAGGCAAACGAAAACAGGTTCAAGCTAAATTGACATATCAAGAAAAACAAGCCGAAAAAGTGAAGTTACATTTGCAATTGATCGAACTAAGACCCGAATGGCATAAGAAGATGGTTGGTCGACTAGGTGGATACATCGGGAACGACTGGGCTACTACACTTCCATATTCAGCTCCTGAGAATATGTTTCCTAGCAAAAGTGATACCTATATTGAGGTCGAATCAATGTTAGCATTATTTGTCAAAGACTGGGTTGATCTCACCATTGTGTTTTGGTTTACATTGTAAGTTGTTATCACTATAATATTGTATAGATATAACTGAATTTATTAAGTTTTATCATATATTTTATTCTTGTTTTAAGGTACTTTTATAAGGAGTCAGAGGCTAAAAAAGGCAACCGATGCGCCTTTTTAAATGTGAACGCAATCACAGGTGATATGTGCAAAAGAAATCCTAGAGAGGTTGAAGATCACATTTTCAGTTTAGCGACTCATCATGTCGATAAAGATTTCATTCTTGCACCGTATTTGGCTGAGTAAGTTATTTTTAGTTAACTTGCTTTTATTTTATTACTATGATTCACCTAACTATTCTACAACACTAATTTTGTAGCGACCATTGGTCTTTGTTCATCATTGCCCAACACATAGGACATGTATATATTTTGGATTCAACAAAGATGAGAGGCGAAAAGAATGCTTCTAATTATCGTCTTTCAAGCCTAATTCCTACCGCCTTAGGATCCGAGTTCAACTACACAATGGTCGATGTATGTGCGTTTGCTATTTCTAAATTGTTTGAATTTCGCTACTTTTAAATAATAATTTGTTAATTTGTTAGAGTGTAAGCAACAAAAGGGTGGATGGGAATGCGGCTACATGGTTCTCCAACATATGTTTGACTTTGTCAATTTGTATCAAAACCAATTTCCCGATGAAGTAAGTAACATATACTTGTTTATTGTTATAAAATCAGATATACTCATATACATAACTCCCACCATAACCGTTTTGTAAGTTACACATAAGTATACATTATTGTATTGAATGATGAGACCGTTTGGCAGTTATCATCTATATGTATTAATACATTTGTATCATATGTGGGAATAGGAGATTGAAGATTCAATATACAATTTCCATTGTTTTATATCACGTTATCAGCACCTCTGCTCTATAATTCTTTGATTGTTGAAGATCCCTCATTCTCTAAGTTGGTGGTTTACTAGTTGCTGTCCTTGACTCCAATATTTCCATACATTCAGTTTTTTTTTTTTCAGATTCATCCATTCAGGTACGTAACAGCCTTAAATCTCTGATTTATTTTATTTGGATGATATACTTGTTTTTATTAGATAGACACGTACCATGTGCATAGATAGAATATATATTCTTTTTTAAAAAAAAAAAAAAAGAAAAAAAAGAACAACATTGTTTGATTTGAGTTGACAGCGCACACATCAAACCTACTGACCTACATCTTCTGATTGGAAATTGATAAGTTTTTTTTTAATTGTTTCAAACAAAAACCGGTTGTCATCTTCTTTATAGTTGAACATTAGTTTAGTTTTGATTGTTTATCTCATTCTAAAGGATAATACAAAATCATTTTTAGTTAACAAAAAAAAAAAAAAAAAAAAAAAAAAAAAAAAAAAACATCAACAACCGTTTCTTTTCATTCAGAACAAAAGAAATAAGCTTTTAGATCTGGATTTTAGGACCAACATCAACAAGCTTTTAGATCAAGTTTTTTTAAGAAAAAGGGGGTCTTGCTTTAGATCTCGTAACCAGGCTACAAGATGGAGATCCCGTTTTTGACGTACCTACTGTGCCGGAACCCTAAGTTTTGGGTTGCTGATGAAAACCTCTTACCGGAGAGTTTCCATTGTTTGGTCGCCGATGTCTTCTATTCTAAATCTTTGGTTTTTTTTGTACCCCATCGATCTTTGTTTTTTTTCTTTTCGTTTTCGAGTTCTCTGGTTTGTTTCCGGGAAACCCCTTTGTGACGAGCCTCGTCGCCACCTATGATGGCGAGTTTTACGCGACAGTTACGGCCTACAACCGTTCATATCGGAACCAGAAGATAAAACCATCAGAGCGATTTTTCTGGAAGAAGTAATGTGATAGCATTTTTCAAGGAGAAACGTTTTCTTAGTTTTGGCGATTTTTCTGGAAGAAGTAATGTGATAGCATTTTTTTTCAAGGAGGCAGTTTTGTTTTGTTGAAAGCCTTTACCCTATCATATATTATTTTATTTTTCCCAGTCTATGACTAAGCCCACATTTTCCAAATTGATCCAGTGACGGACACGTTTTTTTTCCCATACCATTATTTTTATTTTATTTTTTTGAAACTGAAACTTTATAAAATATCTTGTACAACACTATCACATCTGTCCCCCACCAACGATTACTATAATTCATATTATTATTAATTAATATTTGATTTTGATCGGAAAGTATTATACATATATTATGATATAAGTTTTTTTTTTCAATTAAATAAAATACTTTAATAGATGTTGTGCATAACACGAGTATTCCATCACAAGATTCTATACACTAAAAAGTTTCATATATATATATATATATATATTCGTATATACCTTTGAATTCAAATTATGGAGTTTTTAATTCATTCAATTCAAGTATTAATAATTTACCACACTAATTTTTAACATGCATAATTATAATGTTACAACATAATTACACCATACAAAATTAATAAACAAGTTTATTTTCCTTCTCTATTTATAAACATACTTAAAAGTTTAGAACCTGCAGTTCTAGCAAAAGAGAACCCGAAGTTCTCATGCAATATTTATTTTATACACATGCTCGTTTTTTTTAAAATATATGAATCTTTCCTTTGTAGCTAAAAATGTCAAACTTGTCAAATCTCAAATTCACTGCACTTGAAATCTCGGGCAACAACTATCCCTCTTGGGCTTTTGATGTTAAAACTCATCTGGAAGCAATGAGTTTGGGGGAGACAATCATTGATGGGAATAAAACGTCCCTTCAAGAAAAAGCTAAAGCTATGGCATTCCTTCGCCTTCATCTTCATGAAGACCTAAAGAGGGAAAACCGTACTGTCGAGGATCCTCTCGAGTTATGGAAAAACATTCAAGAAAGATTTGACCACCTGAAGTTGGTCTTTCTATCAAAAACTCGTTACAAGTGGGTTTATTTAAGGCTACGAGATCATAAGACTGTTAGTGAGTACAACTCTGCCTTTCTTCGCATCACCTCTGAGCTTAAATTATGTGGTGAACAAATCACCGACAAAGACATGATTGAGCAAACTATCTCAACGTTCCATTTATCAAACATGCTCCTGGCGCAGCAGTACAGGGAACGTAATTTTACAAAATATTCTGAGCTAATGTCATGTTTGTTGGTCGCGGAACAAAACAACAAGCTCATACTACAAAATCATTAAATGCGTGTTATGTGATGATTTTTTTTAGACTATATTTTTTTTTTCTTTCTTTGTTTGGTTTTTATTTCAACTCTAGTGGTATTTTATGTTTTTGAACTATTGTTATGGTTTCACTAAAAATCTTTGTGATGTTTGATTCATATTTGTGTGATGTGAGTTTTTTTTTACTCAACCAATTAGTTCGTTATATTAATTTATTTTATTATTTCCAGAGGAAATATGTTTACAAGCTCCAATAAAGCTATTATTGGTAATGAATGTCTCGTAGATAGTGGTACTACCAACACTATTCTCAAACATAAGAAATTTTTCTCTGAGTTGTCTCCTGCAGAGACACTTGTTGGTACTATTTCTGGTGTATGTGATCTTATAGAAGGCTCTGGAAGAGCAAGCATCATATTACCATCGGGTACTAAACTAATTATAAATGATGCATTATACTCTAGTAAATCAAGACGAAATTTACTTAGTTTTAAAAGTATTCGACAAAATGGTTACCACCTCAAAACAACATCCGAAAATAATATTGAATACTTACAAATTACTTCAAATGAAAATGGTAAAGATACCATTGTAGAAAAGCTAAAAGCTTTATCCTCTGGATTATATTGTACCAATATTACTCCTATTGAATCATACATGATGGTGAGTAACCATAAGGTACTAGATAAAGACACATTCACAATATGGCATGACCGACTAGGTCACCCTGGTAACATAATGATGAGGCGAATAATTAAAAGTGCAAATGGGCACCCTCTTAAGAATTTAAAAGTCTTGTTATCACAAGATTTATCATGTGTGGCATGCTCTCTAGGCAAACTCATTACTCGGCCCTCACCGACTAAGTTGACACAAGAAAACCCCTCATTTTTGGAAAGAATCCAAGGGGACATCTGTGGGCCTATACATCCTCCTTGTGGTCCATTTCGCTATTTCTTAGTCTTAATTGATGCCTCATCGCGATGGTCACATGTGAGTCTCTTAGCTACCCGAAATGTAGCGTTTGCCCGACTTTTAGCACAAATCATACAGTTGAGAGCTCATTTCCCTGAAAATCCAATTAAAACCATACGAGTGGATAATGCAGGAGAATTCACATCCCAAGCTTTTAACGATTATTGTATATCGATTGGGATAAAGGTTGAACATCCAGTAGCTCATGTTCATACACAAAATGGTTTAGCTGAATCATTAATTAAACGATTACGAATAATCGCTAGACCTCTCCTGATGAGATGCAAATTGCCATCTTCTGCGTGGGGACATGCTATTTTACATGCTGCTGCACTAATTCGATTAAGACCAACTGCCGATCATGAATACTCCCCATTACAACTGGTCTCCGGAAGAGAACCAAATCTGTCCCACCTCAAAATATTTGGTTGTGCGGTATATGTACCCATATCGCCACCACAACGTACCATTATGGGACCACAAAGAAGATTGGGCATTTACATCGGTTTTAACTCACCGTCTATTATTAAATATCTAGAACCATTAACGGGTGACATGTTTACAGCACGCTTTGCTGACTGTCAGTTTAATGAGACAGTATTCCCAGTCTTAGGGGGAGATAAGACTAAAGAAAGACTGGTAACACAAGAGTTAACATGGAATGCATCATCATTATCGAATCTCGACCCCCGAAGTGGTCAATGTGAATCTGAAGTCCAAAAGATTATACATTTGCAAAGAATCGCAAATGAATTACCAGATGCATTCACAGACACAAATAGGGTGACAAAGTCACATATACCAGCATCAAATGCACCTGCTCGAATTGAAGTAATCCCAGAAGCGATTACCATACAAAGAAAACGTGGGAGACCAATAGGTTCCAAAGATAAAAACCCACGTAAGCGAAAAGAGCAGAATAAATCAGTTGGTGAAAATTTAGTAAATGAAACCCTAGAAGAGGTAAATGTCCCAGAAGAGACAAATATAATTCCAGAGGAAAATGAAAATCCAGAAGACGCACTGGTACCAAACGAAAACGAGATCTCTATCAATTATGTACAAAATAGTACAATATGGAACCGAAATGAAACACGTGTTAATGATATATTTGCATATGCTATAGCAACAGATGTAATCAATGAAAATGATTACATACCTAAAACTCTAGAAGAGTGCATGCACAGAACTGATTGGCCAAAATGGCAAGAGGCCGTAAAGGCCGAGTTAGATTCGCTCGAAAAGCGAAATGTTTTCGGACCTGTAGTCCGAACACCCATAGACGTCAAACCAGTAGGTTATAAATGGGTGTTTGCTATAAAAAGAAATGAAAAGAATGAGATTGTACGATACAAGGCACGTCTTGTAGCACAAGGGTTTTCCCAAATCCCAGGAGTTGATTATGAGGAAACGTATTCCCCTGTAGTGGATGCGATAACCCTTAGATTTCTAATTGGCCTTGCAATCTCAGAAGGACTTCAAATGAGACTTATGGATGTCGTCACTGCATACTTGTACGGGACACTAGAAAATGACATCTACATGAAAATCCCTAAAGGATTAAAAATGCCCGAAGCATTAAAATCAATACCTCGAGACATGTGTGCTATAAAGCTAAAAAGATCTTTATATGGTCTTAAACAATCTGGTCGTATGTGGTACAATCGGCTCAGTGAATATCTTGAAAAAGAAGGATACAAGTCTGATGTAATCAGTCCATGTGTTTTTATAAAAAGATCACTCTCAAAATTCACTATAATAGCTGTCTACGTGGATGATATAAACATCATTGGAGCTCCTGAAGAGATAGAAAAAACTGCTAATATATTAAAGAGGGAATTTGAGATGAAAGACCTTGGCACAACAAAATTATGTCTCGGCCTGCAGTTCGAGCATTTGCGCAACGGTATATTCATACATCAGTCAAACTACATCCAGAAGATGTTAGTACGTTTTAATATGGAAAAGGCTCATCCGTTTAGCATACCCATGGTTGTCCGACCGCTAGATCCTCAAAAGGATCCTTACCGCCCTCAAGAAGAAGGTGAAGAAGTACTTGGTCCAGAAGTACCGTACTTAAGTGCGATCGGTGCCCTTATGTATCTTGCAAATAACACGAGACCCGATATTGCATTCTCGGTACATGTACTAGCAAGATATAGTTCCAACCCAACACGTAGACACTGGAATGGAATAAAACACATATTCAGGTATATTTGCGGGACACAAGACTTAGGTCTCTTCTACCAGAAAGATCAAAAGTCCCAACTTGTTGGGTATGCTGATGCTGGATATCTATCAGATCCACATAAAGCAAAATCTCAAACAGGTTATGTATTCACATATGGTGGCACAGCAATTTCTTGGAAGTCAACTAAGCAAACACTTACAGCAACGTCATCAAATCATGCCGAACTAATTGCACTATATGAAGCTGGTAGAGAATGCGTGTGGTTGAGATCAATGATTACTCACATTCAAGAATCATGTGGATTAGAACAGATCAAGAAGGAGCCGACAATTATTTATGAAGACAATGCTGCTTGCATAGCTCAGATCAAAGAAGGTTACATCAAGGGTGATCGAACAAAGCACATTTCACCAAAATTCTTCTCAACGTATGACTTGCAGAAAGAAGGAGAAATTGATGTTTGCCAAATCAAGTCAAGTGAAAATTTAGCTGACCTATTCACAAAATCTTTACCAAGAAACAGTTTCGAGCAACTATCACACAAGATCGGTCTCCGTAGATTGAAAGATGTTTGTTAAATTCAGGGGGAGAATTATACACGCTGTACTCTTTTCCTTGACTAAGTTTTGTCCCATTGGGTTTTCTTAGTAAGGTTTTTAACGAGGCAGCATAACTGGTCCAGCAGTATCAGTTCATCTCATAGGTCCTGAAGTACCGATTTAACATCATCCTGACGCATGTTGTTAATTTGTGTATAATGAATAGTAATGTATATCTGAGGGGGAGTGTTATAAAATCAGATATACTCATATACATAACTCCCACCATAACCGTTTTGTAAGTTACACATAAGTATACATTATTGTATTGAATGATGAGACCGTTTGGCAGTTATCATCTATATGTATTAATACATTTGTATCATATGTGGGAATAGGAGATTGAAGATTCAATATACAATTTCCATTGTTTTATATCATTTATCAATTTGTTACTTAATTGTTTATTTATTTTTTTAAAACTTAGAAGGTTTAGATGTATATAACATGTAAATATATACATAGCTTTATTGCCGATGTTGTTATCTGTTTTTCTCTTTGCCTTTAGATTTATTCTATAATATTTATAACAACTCTTTCTATCTACTTTTATTTTAGATGTGGCACGACATGAGAGAGGCTACGGATAATGAAATAGATGTTTTGTTGATGACGTTGATGCCGAAGTTTTTTAGCGAGTTAGGTATTCCGTTAGTTTAGCTTATGTGTAGTTTGTTATGTATTCACAAATGATTGTAATTTGACGGGTTTATTTCCGAATTGGATGTCTACGGGTTTATTTTGGATTTGAATGTGTATTGTTTTGGTTTGATTTGAAAATGTTCCATTGGTGTATATAAGGTTGATGTATTTTTTTTTCCAGCAAATGTATTTTTGGGAAATACGTATTCAGTAAATGTATTTTTTCAGCACATTATAAGACCGTGTTAAAATGGTATTAAAAGACGGGGTTCACCTATAAATGTTTTGCTATTAAAAGACGGGGTTCACAAAGTTTAAGTCGGTGTTCAAATAGAACACCGTCTAATAAGAGTTGATTTTAAGCCGGTGTTTAAATAGAACACCGTCTAATACGAGTTGATTTTAAGCCGGTGTTTAAATAGAACACCGTCTAATACGAGTTGATTTTAAGCTGGTGTTTAAATAGAACACCGTCTAATAAGAGCTGATTTTAAGCCGGTGTTTAAATAGAACACCGTCTAATAAGAGCTGATTTTAAACCAGTGGGGCTTAAGACGGTGTTGAAAACACCGTCTTAAAACCCATTTCACCCCGTCTAACAATCAGTTTTGTAGTAGTGAGTTCCAAGGTGGTTACGCCCGCTTGGCTAGGGTTCAGGGGAAACGGCCAAATCGGGTCCAAGGGCAACGTTGCGGGTGGGAAACGTATTAGATTTGCATGGACCAAAGAGAAGTTGCATAAAGCATGATCTTCAATGTTGTTGCAAATAAGTAGCATTCTACTAGTGCTTAGTAGAAACTTGGTAATTGAAAATTGGTAGCATGTTGCTACTACTCGGGAGCATCTTGTACTTCGATAGCAACTTTGAACATCGGCAGTAACTCTGAACTCCGGTAACAAATATCTAGGGGCAATAATCCTAGTGGATTCCCCATATTAATACAATTCCTATAATTTGATCAAAGTTTTAGGGTTTTCATCTATTTTTTCACTCCATCTCATTTCTCAAAATAGGAATGAAATATATAGACTCAATTATCATTCCTAAAATTTAATATAGATTCGCTATTAATTCCTCATCTTTCAAACCACGTAATTTAGAGTTAATTACACAGATAGACCATGTGGTTTATAGCTAGTTTTACCTTTGTGTACTAACACCTAATTTATTTAAGTTTAAAACAATTTTACAAAATCTATTTTTTATTTTCATTTTTTATTATATCTCCTAATTAATATAAAATCTATTTATTTTTTATTTATAAATATAAATTAAAAAGTCAGAAAACGTCCGCTCCATTTTTTATTTATTAATAATATTAAAAAATAATACTAGATAAATATCTTACTAATATTATGAATATATAAAAACTCTTTAAAATATAAATTAAATAATGAAACAAATGATATAATAAGTATCTATTAAAATCCATAGCAATCTTGAAAACACACGAATATAATATCTGAAAATTAGTTAAATTAATATATCAAGATATGTAGCATAATCGAGAAAAAACTATTTAAAAATAACTACAACTAATTTAACATATTTTGTAGTAAAATCGTAAAAATGTATAATATAATCTGATTTGTTTGTTACGATCAGTTATTTGGCACATTTTGAGACGGTGTGATTAAACCATGACATCTCTATTTTATTTGTGTATCTATGTGCTTAGGAAACACTTTAGTTCCGATGGGATACAGTCTTTTATTATTATTGTTATTGGTTTTATATTTTTTTAATCTCATATATTTAAAATTATAAAAATTAAAACTAAGTTTTATACATTAAACATGTGTAATACACGGAGTTTTAACCTAATATCTTAATAGTAATTTATTTGCACATTACCAACTATTATTATAGCTATTGAATTTTTAATTATTTAAGATTTTGAGCAACTTCTATCGTGCTAAATTATTTATCATTTCTTAAAAAAATTATATATTAATATTTACTTATAAAAAGAAAAAAATAAATAGATTTTATGTTGATTAAGAGATATAATAAAAAGATGAAAATAAAAAAAAATAGATTTTGTAAGATTGATTTAAACTTAAATAAAATTAGGTGTTAGTACCCAAAGGTGTTACATTGATAAAACTAAAAAAATGGAAGGGTATTTTAGTTATTATATTGATAATTTTAGTGTTAGTATTCAAAGGTGTTACAAAATTGAAACCATAAAACTTAAATCTATTAAAAAAAAGTTAGTACCCAAAAGTAAAACTGACTATAAACCACAAGCTCCATTTGTGATCTGTGTAATTAACTCTATAATTTATAAACCGAAGAAAAAGGAAAGCGAATAAGAAATAATAAAGTAATATTTTTAATTGAATTTAGATAAATACAGGGTATGATATAGAAGATTTTTAAATGATGAACGAAATTTAGAAAGTAATATAGATTGCACTTAGACCGCCCGTAGTGGGGCGTTTTTTTTAAAAAAAATTGCCCGAAAACGCCCGAAAACGCCCAACCCCCCATTACAGGGGGCGTTTTACGGCGTTATATTTTGAAAAAATCGTTGTGCGCGTTATAATGAAAACGCCGAATGTATGTTGGAACAAATGATAACCACCAATCAGGTATATCCACATGGTCTGACACAATGCTGAATGCCCCCCATGTGTGCTTGTTTTTTTTTTTCTTTTCATTAAAAATAATATGGGGGTTATTGGTATAATGCCCCACTACACCACTTTTGCTATAATGCCCCCTTGCTGACTAGGACGCCACGTGTCGTATAATGCCCCATGATGGGGGCATTATAACCTTCTACCACTACACATGGTCTTAAAATATAAAGATCGAGATAAGAAATCCATTGTCAATTGCTCTAACAAATTTGACTTCGAATTTTTTAGAAGTTTTTGCACTTGTTTTTTTGTATAAATTAGCTTTCATTGACCAACAAATTCCATTGGATTATGTAGCTTTGTGTAAAAAAAGGGGTAGACAAACTTTAAAAAAATGTAACTTACTTTGAAATATTTTAAAAAAAAAATGTAACAACCTTTAATAAGTTAACGTCACCATCACCCTTTCTAATAATTGCGTTTACGTGTTTTTTTTTTTTTTTTTTTTTTTTTTTTATCATTTGATTTTAAACATTTTTACGAGTAAAAAAAAAGTCATTTTTTTATCCACACGTGCATCTTCTTCTTTGAAAATCCCCCTAATCCATTTTCAACTTTCCTTGTATATATAATCCGATAATCCCACTAACACCAACTTATCATTGACTCATTGCATCTTATAATGGACTCTTCATTCTTTTACAACACTACTTTAAACCAAAATGATTCTCCCGAGATACCATTCTACGGAATGTTGCTTGGGTCATCTGATGGTGACCTCACGCAACATTCCATAAGCAGCATTCTCTACGGAATGCTGCCAGAGTCATCTAATCATGATCGCTCCTCACACAAAGCCATGTATGTTTCAGCCATAAAGACTAACTACAAAGGAGTACGAGCACGTAGTTGGGGAAAGTATGCAGCCTGAAGAGGTATGGTTCAAATTCCTCGCCTACATGGCAGGGACCACACCACTTTTTTATCCTACATGGCACCTACATCAGCAAGGTAATCCAGAAGCTTCTAGAAGCTTCTGGAAGACATCAAGGTGGCACCAAAGATGCTCCGTCCGACAAGAAGGACGAAACGTGTCACCAGTCATCGACTGCCATGTAGGCCTGCAACAAATCAAGGAGCAGACCGACAACGCCAGTACGAGGTCTCCAAAATGAGCAATTGTAAGCACGCCACGTGTACCACTACACTGACCATGACAAAGGAGACCAAAGGGATATTCCCCTTGGTCGGACAGCTGGCGCACAACCACAGCTGGCACAGCTGCTCCTCCCTCCTTCACCCTCGGTTATAAATAGGACCCTTCATCAATCAGGTTGATCATCTTGCTCTCTATACTCACACACTCAACAAACACTGTTTATCCCTCCTCGGAACAGTACTTATTCTCACGCCGGAGCCTGGTTAAGAGGGAAACTCCCATATTCCCCTCTTAACGAGACTAACGGTGTTGGTGTTTTGAAGGATCCAAGTCATTTTTACGAGTAAGAAAGGAGACTGAACCCACAGGAGAAACAACCCCACAGATTAACCTCAGAGTTATTCTGTGTTTCATCATTGGCGCCATCCGCTTTTTGCAAAACCACTCTCATCTCTTTTCTTTTTGAAAAACACTCGTAAAAAATGGCTGAACAAAACCCTTCACACCAAGTGGACGGAGAAGTTTCTTCCTTTGAACTCGTTTCGGACACAGCACACGTCCAAAGGGGCCAAAGGAACGAAATCATCCAAAAAGGGCAGACAAACAATGATTTTCCCAGTATTTTTGGAAGTACCTCCAGGGTTGTTAGCCAAACTACAACTGGGCCTACTTTCCAGCATCCGACTAGGATCATCACCCAAACCACAAACGGAGCCACTTTCCAATCTCCACCCGGGGTAGTCCAACAAACACCCCCACCAGTGCAAACACTAAGCCATGGAGCTGGCCCCTCAGCTCCATCGGAACAAGCACAGTTGAATTTCTCTGCACTTTTAGGGCTACCTGAAGGAAAAACTCTGGCTTCATGGTATGCCGAACAGATGGCATCTATAAACCTCGTTTATACACAACTTAGCGTACAGCAAGCTTTGCTAAGCACAAGCTAACCAATCAGCATTCGTTACCCCACCGCAACGGTCCCTGAGTACACACACGACTCAGCAGATCAATGCGTGGAATTTACGTCCGGAGAAAGGACCTGTGCCAAACATCAGAAAGCCAAGCGCGCACGACACGCGCGACACTTATGGCGAAACAGAAAGCAATTACGTCCAAAATCCACAAAGAAGGCCAATTCAGAGCCGTTTGGGCGCACGCAACATGAACACCGAATGGGATGATGAAGAAGACGACCCAACATACAAAGGGGAGAGCACAATATTCAGCAGATTACACCCAGAACATGAATCGTACAAACCAGCCAAGCGCGCAGGGTACAACCCAAAAGCAGAGCATGACTACACTCTGAGCTATCGTCCAGACGACATGGCTGAAAATTCAAAATTCATTAAGGAAATTGCCACGGCCGCTATAGACAAAACAAAATTGCCACACAACGTAGGCAAATACAACGGCTTGACAGACCCGGATGATCATCTCCAAGTTTTTAATGGCGCGGGAGCAACAGGAGGATGGAATTTACCAACTTGGTGCCATCTCTTCGCTCAAACATTTGTCGGCGCAGCACGCATTTGGTTCGACAGCGTGCCAGCAGGAAGAATCAAATCATGGATCGACTTTCGAGAGAAGTTCCTCGCGCACTTCTCTCAGCAGCGCAGACATACTAGAGATCCAGCTGATTGTTTAAACATATGGCGCAAGGACCACGAAAGTGTGGAAGATTTCATCACTAGATACAACAAAGAGTGTCTGGAAATTGGTTATGTAGGCGAGAAGATGATGCGCGCGCACTTCATGAGAGCAGTCAAATGCGACGACCTAATCAAGCGAGTAAAGGGAAGAGATGGAGGACCCAAAGATTGGGAAACCTTCATTGAAGCAGCTAAGACCATTGTGCAAACAGACAAACAGCTGACCGGTGATGATCCCCGTCAGTGCAGATATAACCACAATGACCGGCACAACAAAAAGGGCAGAAGCCAACCATGGAAAGCGTCCGGTCATAGAGAAAGAAGCCCAGCAAGGGCTGATGCGCGCCACACAATCAATCAGATAGCCCACCGGAAAGAGGTAAAAAGAGAAAACATGGAGAAACAGTGGACACCACTAACAAGACCCCTTCGGAAGTTTTGGCCACTGAGAATCATCAGTTCAAACCACCCCTACAAATGCGAAACAAGAGGGGTCAAAATCCCAATCTTTTCTGTGAATTTCACAAAGACACGGGTCACTTAACCGACGACTGCTTCAGTCTAAAACAAGAAATAGAAAGGGCCTTGAGAGATGGAAAGCTCACTCACTGGTAAAAGGTGGAAAGCGCGATTACCGCCAAATTCAAAGAAGAGAAGAAGGGCCAGATAACAAAAAACTCCAGAAACTAGAAACCCACATGGTTCAAGGAGGTCCACGAAAGCCGAGAAAGAATTACAACAAGCGCACACAAGACGACTCGTGGCGCGAGAGACAAGTTGTTTTTCCTATTGTAAGAGGAGGACCAAGAGAAAGAAGGCCCATAGTAATCTCGGGAGTAATCGGTCACTACCAAACCGACTACATTTTCATTGATCCAGGGAGCACCGCGGACATCATATACGAACAATGTTTCAATCAATTCGACCAAGAGGACAAGGCGCGCTTAGAACCAGCCGATTACCCACTCACTGGTTTCTACAATGAAGCCGTCTTTCCTCTCGGAAAAATATCGTTCCCGGTGTTACTCTCGGATGGAAGAAATTCAAGAACCGAAGAAGTCACGTTTATGGTGTTACCCGCGCACTCAAGACATGATATCCTCCTAGGAAGAGAGTCTCAAGGAGATTTCAGCATGATTTGTTCTGGTCCGCATTCAGCTGTGGGATTCCCAACAGAAACGGGGTAAGCAATAATATACGCAAGCAAGGAAGTCTTAGCAACAGATGATGTCAGACCTGCAAAGGCAAGTAAACCTGCACCACACGCAGAAGCAGAAAAATGGGTGTTGAACAGCGCATACCCAGAACAAACAGTTACCTTAGGACCTGCAATGTCCGATCTAACGCGCGCAGTGCTAAAAAAGCTGTTGTTCCAAAACATGGATGTGTTCGCCTGGACACCAGCTGACATGGTGGATGTGTTCGACTAAACGTCTCAAAAGAAGCAAAACTAGTGGTGCACGCCAAACGCCACTTGGGAGATATAAAACACGATGCTATGAAAGAACAGGTGTTGGAGCTGCTGAATGCAGGAATCATCAGAGAAGTCAGATACCAAACATGGGTGGCGAGCCCAGTAATGGTACAGAAGCCAAATGGCAGCTAGAGAATGTGTGTAGATTACAAGGACCTAAACAAGGCATGTCCACGCGACTGTTATGCCTTACCAGATATCGACGAAAAAATTGACTCGCTGGCAACGTTCAGATGGAAGTGCTTCCTTGACTGCTACAAGGGAAACCACCAAGTCCAAATGGCCGTCCAAGATGAAGATAAAACCGCATTCCGTACACCGACAGGGCTATACTGCTAAACCAAAATGCCTTTCGGCCTAAAGAATGCAGGGGCGACCTACCAGACATTGATGAATGAAACATTCAAAGATGCCATCGGCAAGTATATCGAAGTGTATATGGACGACTTGGTGATTATGAGTAACGAAGAAAGTATGATGCTGGTGAATATCCAAAAGACATTCGACACCTTGCGCGGTATAGGTATCAAGCTAAACCCAGTGAAATGCTCTTTCGACATGGAAGAAGTGAAATTCCTGGGTTTCATTGTTACAAAAGATGGTTTCAAGGTAAATCCTGAGAAAGTACAAGCAATCGAGAGAATGCCTTTGCCATCGACCATCAAAGAAATGCACAAGTTGGCAGGACGTTTAGCAGCACTGAACCGCTTCCTGGCCAATCACGCGGCTAAGTCTTTCCCGTTTATCAAAACACTTCGTAACTGCATGAAGAAAAGCCAATTTCAATGGACTCCGGAAGCTGAAAGCGCATTCCGCGAGATGAAAGATTGCCTCATCAAACTGCCAACATTAACTGCACCAGTCAAGGGAGAACCCTTGGTGCTATACTTGTCAGCCTCCGACAGAGCAGTAGGAGCAGTATTACTCGTTGATCGACAAGGCGTCCAAACACCAGTTTACTATGTGTCACGAACCTTGACCGACCCAGAAACCCGGTATGCCATCATGGAGAAACTAGTACTCGCATTAGTCCATGCATCAAGATGGCTGCGCAGCTACTTTGCCAACCACGTCATTCACGTGCTAACAAACTACAATATTGGCAACATCCTCACAAGGCCAGAGATTTCAGGAAGACTAGCAAAGTGGGCGATAGAACTCGGGGGCCATAATGTGGTTTTCAGGCCAAGACCAGCAATCAAGGGCCAAGTGCTAGCAGACTTCATGACAGAAGTACCCGACGACAAGGATCGGGAGTATAAAGCAATGGAAAAAGCCGAAAAACAGCAAGTAGAAGAACCATGGCTGTTATACACAGACGGCGCGTCTAACGAAGACGGCGCAGGCGCAGGTCTTCGACTGGTGAGCCCTGACAAACATGAATTCACATACGCCATACGTTTGGATTTCAAGAGCATGAACAATGAAGCCGAATATGAAGCTTTCCTGGCTGGCTTAAGATTGGCAATCAAAATGGGAGTTAGACACATCGAAGCGCATGTAGACTCCAAGTTAGTGGCCGGGAAAATCAACAAGCAATACGAAGCAAAAGGAGATGTAATGGCACTCTACCTGAGTCAAGCAAAGACATTGCTACAAACCTTTTATTCCTACAAAGTGCACCATATTAACAGAAGCGAGAACAAACCGGCAGACGCGCTAAGTAAGCTCGCATCAACAAGTTTTCAGCACCTAGCAAAGGACGTGCGCATAGAAGTTTTGAGCAACCCATCAGTGCCACTAAGGGAAGTAAGCGTCATTCAAGTAGGAACAACGTCATGGATGACTCCGATAATGGCATACCTTCAATCCGGGATACTCCGGGAGAACAAAGTTGAAGCGAGGAAAGTCCAGTACAAGGCTGAACATTATCAGATGGCTGATGGAATTTTATACCGAAAGTCATACCTTGGGCCGTTGTTGAGATGCGTTGACCCCGAAGACGCAAACTACTTGATCAGAGAAATACATGAAGGAATCTGTGGTATACATGTCGGGCCGAGAATGGTGGTGGCAAAAGTGATGAACGCTGGGTACTACTGGCCTGGGATGCATTTAGACGCAGTAAAAGAGTTGAGGAAATGCAGTGGATGCCAAAGACATGCTCCCAAGACGATGCGCCCCAAAAATGAATTGGTACCAGTCACAACTGCATGGCCTTTTCAACAATGGGGAATAGATATGGTTGGCCCCTTCCCAGAAGCCCAGGCGCTGTCAAATTTATAATAGTCGCAGTCGACTATTTTACAAAATGGGTAGAGGCAAAGGCACTTGCATCGACCACTTCCACTGTCGTTAAAAGATTCATATGGGAACAAATCATATGTTGTTTCGGGTTACCACTCAGAATCATCACCGACAACGGAACAAACTTTGCCACAGACGATCTTCAACGATGGTTCAAAGAATTACACATTGAGCACACCTTCTCCTCGGTCGCGCACCCGCAGGGGAATGGTCAAGTGGAAGCAGTTAACAAGAGCATTGTTGATGGTATCAAGGCAAGATTGGGAGAAAAAAGAAGAGGCTGGGTTGACGAACTGCCCAGCATATTATGGGCCCACAGAACAATGTCGAAGACAAGCAACGGAGAAACACCGTTTAGCTTAGTATATGGGTCTGAGGCAGTGATACCGGCAGAGATAGGATTGCCGTCACCACGAATGCTCTCCATGAACCTGATCAACAATGAAGAAGAAATGAGGATCGACCTAGACCTCCTAGAAGAAAGGAGAGAGATGGCGGCAATCAACGAAGCAAAGTACAAAACGAAGCTGGAGAAGTATTATAACTCCAAAGTCCGAGTCTGCACCTTCAACCCAGGAGATTACGTCCTGAGAGACAACAAGGCTTCCAATGCCGAAAAGCCAGGGAAACTGGCTCCCAAGTGGGAAGGTCCATATGTTATAGACACAGTACTCGGAAAGGGAGCCTACAAGCTGCGCACCATTGACAACAAGGAGGTTCCACGAACTTGGAACGCTCAACAGCTGAGAAAGTGTTATATGTAAAAAGGTTATGTAATCGCAACGGCTGAACCGCCAACACAATTATAGTAATACAAGAAGTGTTTGGCTATCTGTATTTAACGCAAATTTCTTGTCACAGCTGCATATATTACTTTGGGCATACACGGGAACATCGACGGCTCGACCATAGGAAACGTTGTAGACCTCCAAGGCTCGTCACAACCAAGTGCACAGCCGGGTCAAAACACACAACCAAAGCCTACAAAAAACGCCAAAACAAGACTTCGTGCCCACATAAACACGAAAATATCGATAGCATGGTAAACAAACATTGTAAGGCCCCCAAAGCTAAACACAGCTGGGTCCACACAATAACCTGTAACTCGATCACTTCGTATTCACGAACCAACCTGCGCACGTAAACGACAGAACAAATTTTGTAGCTAACATAACACAACCTGTCAGCGCCATCACTCATTCGTGATACCTAATCAAAGTAATTACACATGCACATATTATGACGATAACAAAATTCACATAAAACAAAGGTGAATATTAACATAACAAACGTCAAGCATAGCCAAATGTTCACAAACATAACAGGTACACAAAAATTAAAATTGTTCATAAGGTTGTCAGGTGATTATAGAGCCGTCTAAGGCCATATGCGGCACACATGCCGGAATTCTTCACTCGGGATGAGTGGTCCCAGCACCTCCAGCCGCGTTACCTTCATCACCAAGAGCCTTCTTCAATAAGGCGACACCATCTGGCTTCCGGGATAGCTTCTGAGCAGCCTTAACAACGGCAAACTCCAGAGACGCGAACTCCTTGCGCTTGGCAGCATATTTACCGCCACAATCTTCCTTATACAATTCAAAATGATATTCTTTCTCGTTGTTGACAACGGCAGCCCTACCTTCGCTATAGCCATCTTTTCGCCCCCTATTGTATCCCGACTGACCCAACTCAAACATATAGCTAGCAAGCTCTCGAGATTTAACTATGCGATCAGCGATATGAAAAGACACACATAACAGCATAAGAAGGGAGGTGGAAAGAGGCCAAAAACAAAATAAACAAAAGAAATTACCAAAGGCATGGCGCGAGACAGCAGCCATTTGCAGTCAGTAGACACCTCCTCAACCAGGAGCTCAGAAGCTTGGCGTTCAGAAGTTTTCTCTTCAAGAAGGCGTTCAGCAGCCTCACACTCAGAAACCTTCTGCTTAACAAGGAGCTCCAACTTGTCGATACGATCAACATATTCCTTCTCCTTCTTCTCAAACGCAATGCGCGCTTGATGGGCTTCATCAGCAAGTTCCTTCTTTTCACCGGACACTAGCTTCACACTGAGATTGCATTTCAGTATTGGTACCTTCACAAGCAGACTCCCAGTCCTTTTGCTTCTGAATGTTGACCTGTTTCTCTTGCTCCAACTTTCGCTCAGCATCTGAAACCCTCCATTGCAAACCCTTCTTCTCAGCATTGAACTTCTCTTTCTCCTCAGCAAACACCCTCCTAGCATCCTCAAACTCAACTGTCTCCTCCCCCATCGATCTCTGTTCGCGAACAATTTCTTGAGAAGTAGCAAAGAAATTAACTCCAGCACGAACATGATCATCCAACAACTCAAAACGATTGCGTCTTTTCCAGAACATCCTTTCAGCGGGAGGAAGAGACAAAGAGAAGAAATCGTGACAGTTGCCCAGATCATTCATCCGGGAACCCTGAGTCAGATTCCAGCAAGGAGCGTGCGGCAAGTCATCACAAGCAGGGTTTTGAGTATCCCAGGAATCAGCATGAACATTCTCAAATTGTGGACTATGAACCACACTAGAAGTAGCACCACCACCACCGCCTGGGGGGCGTTTGGTATAAATAGTTTGACGTGGGGCGGTCTCACTAGATTCCACCTCGGTGTCAACACACTTACCTTTACCATCCCCACCAGCACCACCTGCGCTACCACCGGCACCATCACCACCTGCAACATTGCCACCACCTTCACCCACATTCTCAGCAGTCACTTCATCTTCCTTCTTCTTCTTGCCAGAAGCATCACGGGGAGGGGACAAATCAATCGTCCTCGATGGAGGAGAAGAAGGAGGAGTGATTTGTGAAATATCAAACCTACGAGTCCCTTTGCCTGACTTGACTCCTGCCATAAAGCAACCACAACAATCAGAAGTAACTCGAGAAGCATATAACAAAATATACAACTGTAAAACCTTTACCGGTAGGGGCAGAAGCAGCAAATATCTCCTTCAAGAGATTCCCACGATCTCCACTAAAAATACCCATATCAATTTCAGATTCTGAAGGTGCAGGGGGAGCTTCCTCCCGGAGTCTAGCCTTCTTCGAGGCAAGAAGAGCAGCAGCCTGCTCGTCAAGTTTATGTTTTTTGTCCTCAAGAGCTTTCTTCCTCATCATCTCCGTCAAAGTGGACTGGTCATCTGGATCAGACCCACGAGGTTTCTCTCCAGCCCCTAAACCAGACAAGGTATCAGAAACGACAACGTAATCAAGGACAGGAAGAGTAGAGGGTCGCTTACGAGAAGTGTCAGCAGCTTTGTCCTCAACCCCCTTCTCCTTCCTCCCCGATGCACCAACTTTTGTCTTCTTCCTGGATTCCAATTGAGAAGCAATTTCAACTGGAATCTCTTCATCATCACCAACGACTTCATGAACAGGCTCATTAATAGCCACCTGCGCGGAACCTGCACGCGCGCAACGAAAAGTTAGACCTTCAGAAGATCTGCCAGAGCTTCCACTCGAGAGAACAACAACTTCCTCTCGAGTAGGATCAATGGGGTCATCTTCATCGTCTTCACCTAAAACAACATTTGCATATTTAGCAAAACTATCATCAGACGGGTGCAAGAAACGGCCTTGAATCTGGTTTAACCACGTCGGCTTCCCATCCTGTTGGATCGCCTCAACCATGGCACCCGCAGCCTTCGGGTCCAAGAGATTTAACAAGCTATATCCAACTGCAAAAGATAAGGGAATAAGGAAGAACACACAAAAAACAAAATAATTCGAATATACTTTTGGAAAATTACATCCATTTGCCTTGGTAACCATAAACAGGAACACCCAAGGGGTTCTTTGGAAACCATAACAGACTCATTCCAGCACCAACCAAAGCCATCTCCTCCAACTGCGAAATGGCAGTAGCCTTATGTGTTAATTTCTTGTACCAGTCCTGTTCAGCAAAACCCACCAAAACATCTATCTTGGGGATCCCTTCACCCACCGACCGGTAATGCATATCCACAGGAATAACACTGCGACGAATGTAGAAAAACTTCTGTTTCCAATCGTGCAAGCTCTTCAGAGGAACGGAACAAACAGGAATAACACCCGTCCGGGAGTTGAAAGAATAGAAACCATTGGTGTAAGTAACACTGTAGAAGACATTGAACATTTCAAGCGTCGGATCAACACGGTTGGCTCTACAAACAAATTCAAAGTGAGTAATACGGGGAAGCCCAATCGCGTTAATCTGAGAAATATGGAGCCCATAGTTCCTCAACACCGAAGCAGTAAACTTGGTAATCGGAAGCATGAAGTTGCCCTCCCGGAAAAACGCAACATATAAAGTCAAGTAGCCTGGAGGTGCATCCATGGCAGTAGAACCAGCAGTCAGATACTGGGCTCCCCATTCAGGACGAAAACCCATCCCCCTCACCAAATTGTGGAACTCTTCTTCTTTCCACCCTATTACCGCCTGGTCAGGGCCAGGGGGAGCCTTCCCTTTATTTTTTCTCTTCTTCTGGGAAGGATTCGCCCCAGACATAATGAAGAAAATCAGAAGTTAGACAAAAAAAAGAAGGATAAAAGATGAAGGAGTGGGAGAGAACCAAACTTCAAAATTTGAAAAGTGAGGAAGAAGGAGAAACCGCCTTATATTTATACCCATCGCATTTAATGCGATGGGTAGTGGGCCGTCAGAATCCAGAAAGACACCCAATGGGGAAGAAACACGTCAGAAGAGAGAGAAACCGTCACCTCTATTTCCGGGTACGTGGACGGCACACGCCTGACAACGTGGAGAAAAGCAACTGACACACTGAAAAAGGCGTCTGTTCACCTCCGATAAGACAGGGACACTAGACAGTCACATCAGTTGTCTCCCCCAAGACAACAAAGCTTCATGCAGAAGAAAACAACAAGTGCCATGCGCCATGCGTCCACTTGGCTCAACTTTTACAGGTTGCCAAAACCCATGCGCCGTGCGTCCATTTGGCTCAACTTTTACAAGTTGCCAAAACCCATGCGCCATGCGTCCATTTGGCTCAACTTTTACAAGTTGCCAAAGCCCATGCGCCGTGCGTCCATTTGGCTCAACTTTTACAAGTTGCCAAAACCCATGCGTCGTACGTCCATTTGGCTCAACTTTTGCAAATTCCTAACACGCCGCGCGCCATGCAACCAGTACCATAAAAATGCGCATAACAAACATCAACCTTAACAACCATTACCCTTATAAGTCCAGAATCCCTTCTAGACGATCAACTCAACTAGAAGGCACACTGGACTGGGGGGACTTGAAGAGGTATGGTCCCAATTCCTCGCCTACATGGCAGGGACCACACCACTTTTTTATCCTACATGGCACCTACATCAGCAAGGTAATCCAGAAGCTTCTAGAAGCTTCTGGAAAACATCATGGTGGCACCAAAGATGCTCCGTCCGACAAGAAGGATGAAACGTGTCACCGGTCATCGACCGCTATGTAGGCCTGCAACAAATCAAGGAGCAGATCGACAACGCCAGTACGAGGTCTCCAAAATGAGCAAATGTAAGCGCGCCACGTGTACCACTACACTGACCATGATAGAGGAGACCAAAGGTGTAACACCTCGAAAACTTGCGTCCTATAAAGTAATGACACGTGTCAAAAGTTTGCACGTGGTAATAAATACTAAAGAGGGACTAAAGTTGACAAACATAGAAAGTATGTGAATTCAAGGGTTCAAAATGTCAACAAGTGATAAATATACTTTACAGTAACCCTACATGATGCTCGTACCTTCAAACGAATGAATCATGGATCATACGGAACAAAATGTGGAAGAAAGTGAGAGATTACAAGCTACAGGGGTTAAATATGTCAACATGTTTAAGTTGTACCTCTGAGTGACCCTTTAACAAACCCGAGGCTTTATAACGGTAAAATATGCTCACTAGAATGCACGATATAAATTTCATCAAGTTCTGTTATAAAATGAGAAAGTTATGATCGAATTCGTACATGAGGGGTTAAAAGCGTCAACATTGAAAGTTATGACTTTTTAGGTAATAATAAACTAACCGAGGATTAATAAGTTGGCTAAAAGTCACGAGGCCCTTATACGTAAATAAGAAAGGCCCAAAGTGCAAAGTTACCCCTTCGAAACGCCAAGAGCCAGCTACAATAATGTAAAAAGATTTGAGAAATCTTACAGCAGGTCTCAGGCGGGCCGCGTAAGAGTTACATTGAACTTATGCGGGCCGCGTGGACAGTAGAAAGATTTAGTTCTGTCAGAGAGATTCAGGCAGGCCGCGTAAAGGTTGAGGGACCTTTGACGCGGGCCGCGTGAGATGGCCAGATACAGAAAATGCGGACAGAAGCACTGTTTGGTGTTTTAACCGACTTAGAGCCATTATTAAACAGCATGGGCGCCCCCTAAACGACCCCTAGGCCTCACAGACACTTGTTGATGATCTGGTTACACTTGTAGACTTGTGTGGCAATGATCTAAGGTGTCTAAGTTACTATAAAAGGCCATGAGATGCAACCATTGTAACCACACCTTCATTCAACACTTCTGATCATTTCTGGAGCTCAAGTGTCTTCACTAAGCATCTCTGGTCGTGCATAGGACTTCAGTAAGTGTGCTTAACCCTTCTTAGTAAGTTTTTGCTTAGTTTTAGCTTAAAAGTCAATCCGTCGTAATTAACGATTGACTTAACGATTAATCACAAATGGTCCAGTGATTAGTCAAATCAAAGTGATTAGTCAAATCAAAGGTAGTTATATGTTGGTAATTATGTGGGCATTAAACCCTTAAAAGGGCACCCTCTGATTCCCACTCTAACTAGTCCAAATGTCGGGTCAAAGTTGCTTAGAAAAAGTCAACAGAATGCTAATTTTCGATTTAACGCATAATTAACAATGTAGATGGCATGTAACCTGTTTTATCACTCATATAACTTGATAATAAGTATTATAACTGGTCTAAGCTTGTTTGATCCGACCATTTACTGTTTTGACCCGGTTCGGAACCGAAAGTCGCAAAACTTTGACTGTTGCTTTGACTTTAGTTCTGACCCAATTTGGTATGACTTAGATATGCCTTAGGACTCTCTTAGGACCAGGTTACATGATGGTATAACCCTCTGTGGCTGGTTCGTTGTTTGTCCGAGTCGTTTGCACATTTTCCGTTATATGCTTAAAGTTGACCATAATGCCCTTTTGACCTTAAAACGAGAATTTTGGATATGTGAAAGGATAATAACCTTAGTTACTGATTTCTAAACATGTCCCTAAAATTTCATGTCAATCCGAGGTCCAGAATAGGAGTTATGCTAAAAAGCGCAATTAAGGAAACTTTAGTAATTAAACAGCGCAATTAGTATAAAGCCTATCTAGACCCAAATTTCGACACCAAACCTTTTACACACTGATGTAAAATAATATTTTGGGATTTTTAAAGATTTTTAATTATTTTTAACCTGCTCATAACCTGCGGTTATGGCATTGATTCGGTAAATACCGAATATACCCTTTTCGGACCTAAAATGAGCTCGACATGGTATTTTGACCCGAATCCAATTGCTACTGATTTCATATAATAAATAAAGTATTTTGAACTTTATAACCTGGTCAGAAAACTCAGATTTCCTGTATAACCCGGAAATCTCTTTTATAATCTTTAAAATGACCAAAATACCCCTACGGGGCGTATATTGGGATTAAACTCGTTATGGGCATAATGGAAGGTATCCTACTGATATCACAACCTCTTTAGAGCATATTAACTTAGGAAACCTGTGTAGGACTCTTACGGTTACCCGTTACGCCATTTACGCGTTCAGTTCGGTTTATGTAACTAGTTTACATAAACTAGCCGAAACGGGTCAAACCTTGTCGTTTTTATCTCAAAATCCAGAATGTGATTGGATTACCTATATTAAACAAGTCTTCAAACTTGTCAGGTCTAAATCACATTTTATTCCGGTCTTCGCTTAATCGTGCGTTCGAACCGTATCTTTCGTTAAAACTAACCGGTCTAAGTTTAAGCTTAATCAAAGACCCGTTAGGATTCTAATAGGTTATTGTAAACCTTCGTTCCAGAATAGGAGACCCGGTAAAAGATACTTGCATTAGCTGTTTGTGAATTATACTTGCAAAGGTAAATACTTTTAACTTAATTCCCTATACGGGCTTGGGGTACGGTATATAAAATACCGCTTGGTCGGGCGTTTGATCTTAATCGATTAGTGGTTAAGTATTATCAAGATGACCCGTTGAAAATTTGATTTGTTTGCTTAAAGCCTTTGGGGGGTTAATGACCATGTCCCGGATATCCCTGGCATCATCTTACGAGATGGCCACGACCTAAGCACGGGGTGTAGGCGTACACCCGACAGCTGCATATGAAAAATGGTATCTCACTTAAGGATTAACCTTGTGGGTATTATACCTGTGGTGTGTCTATTAGTCTTCAACCCGGTCTACGAACGGGCTACTGAACTCAAAGAAACATGTAATTCGTTTACAAGTATTATATAAAAATAATTATCCCAAGTTATAAAAGTTTGTGCCACGTGCATTCAAATCAATTTTATTAAACCTTTTTAAAAGTATCAGTTGAATGTATTTACCAGTGTAAACTAACGTATTTTCCCAAAAAGGTTAAGTGCAGGTACTAAGCGAAATAGGCTGGCTTCCTCCTAGAGTCCACAATAAGTCTCGCAAGCTTGGACGTTAAACTGTTGAACAATGTTCCTATTTATTTTTGATCCCCTGTGGATTACTTCAACTATTTGTGATACATGATATTACATTAACATTCAGTTGAAATATATCTATCTTTTGCTTCCGCTGTGCATTTATATATTGTGTTGTTTGACTGGATTGTTGCCAACTACGTCACGGTAATCCCCCACCGGGCCCACCGGTGAAACGTGTGGAAATCGGGGTGTGACAAAAGGGATATTCCCCTTGGTCGGACAGTTGGCACACAACCACAGCTGGCACAGCTGCTCCTCCCTCCTTCACCCTCCGGCTATAAATAGGACCCTTCATCAATCAGGTTGATCATCTTGCTCTCTATACTCATACACTCAACACACACTGTTTATCCCTCCTCGGAACAATACTTATTCTCACGCCGGAGCCTGGTTAAGAGGGAAACCCCCATATTCCCCTCTTAACGAGACTAACGATGTTGCTGTTTTGCAGGATCCAAGTCATTTTTACGAGTAAGAAAGGAGACTGAACCCACAGGAGAAACAACCACACAGATTAACCTCAGAGTTATTCTGTGTTTCATCACAGCCGAAATAAGAGATTCCACAAGGAATGGTGCTAGGGTTTGGTTGGGTACATTTGATACACCACAAGAAGCTGCTTTAGCTTATGACCAAGTCGCGTATGCCACCAGGGGTGCAATGGTGGTTCTTAACTTTCCAGTAGAGACGGTTTATGAGTCTCTTCGAGCAATGGGTTTCCGGCTTGAAGGGGCATGGTCCCAAAAAGTCGCGCAGACCTTCATTCAGGTCGCGCGTAGGACTATACTCCTTATTCATCAAACCGCTTACTGCCAACCTCGCGCGGTTTATGTCATCATGAATGGATCTCGCGCGAGGTCTAAACAAGAGAAAACACCACATTCAACACTTAGCATTCTGAATAAAAACCTCCAACCACCCATACCCTACGCGGGCTAGTTCCGTGTTCAGCAAGGGCCGCGCAGAGATATGGCGCAGGGCTACTTCAGAAGGCACACAAGGTACAAGTCGCAGAAGAAAAGGGCCAATCCGCGTCCTCCAGGCTCTGCTCAATCGTGCTCCATGATCGCCTGATGTGAAGGAGACAGAAAGTACTTAAGGACGCTTACGTGGCACCAATCACAGGGCAGAGACACCTGCCCCACGATCTCCACTTACCTACTGATGGTAGAGGGACAACAAGGCCGACAACAGTGACACGTGGCTCCAATCACAGTGCGCCAGCACCGGAAAACTTCTAGAAGCCACTAACGGTCGACACCAGTGAGACAAGGAGCATATCCGCTATGTTGTCGCCTTCCGGCCCAAGGCCCATCAGCCTACATCCTCTTACACCTCTCCGGCTATAGATAGAGACCTTAGTTCACATGTTAAACATTCCATTCCCTATACTCTCACTCTTTACACACTTATTCCCTCTAATCTCCTCAAAGCAGATACTTATTCTCACGCCGCAGTCTGGTTAAGAGGGAAACCCCCATATTCCCCTCTTAACGAGCTAACGGTGTTCTGTTTTACAGGATTAGCGGACCATTAAGGAGCTCAGAAAGTTATAAGAAGATTAACCCTTATGGCAGAAACATAAACTAAACTAATCTACCCTAGAATTAGTTCCGTGTTTCTTCATTGGCGCCCACCGGTTTTCTACAAATCACTTTCATCTTCTTTTTCTGAGTTTTCTGAGTTGTTTTTCCTTCGATCATGGCTGGTCAAGGAATCATTCCTGAGTTTGTCTTTGGAGCAAACTCTAATGCAGTGTTGGGGGAGGACAATCAAAACGTCCAAGTCCAGCATGCAGAAGAAATTGGTGAAATCGAAGTAACCAACACTGGGGGACCCCGCGCGAGCATCACTCGCATCACTCAGACGGTAACCCCAGGAAACAATGGTGCCGGACCTTCAAATCCGACTCCACCTCAAAACATTTCGGCGCTATTAGGGCTACCTGAAGGCGAAACTCCAGCCTCTTGGTACGCCAAGAAAATTGCCACCATTAATGTTGCGTATCAATCTCTGAGCGCACAGCAAGCAGTTTTACAAGCAGAACCTTCCTTGGTTACACCTCAGGGCCAGAGTCAGGGGGCGCGCCAGATACCCCCACAACAAAACCTCCAAGGAAGAAGCAACAGACCTCCCCCCACAAGAAGGCCAAGCGTGCACGAGACGCGCGACACGCGGGGAGAGATAGAAAGCTATTATGGCTATCCGTCAAATATCCAAAGTGGCCCAGTTCAGACCCGGCTTGGGCAGCGTAACTTGAACAATGAATGGGATGACACAGACCCAAACGACCCAACTTGGCAAGATGACGAAGGGTCTTCAGTCTTCAACCGTTTACAAAGGAACCATGAATATTACAAACCAAGGCAGCACATCAGATACAACGAAGAGGCAGAGCGAGATTTCCGCCTCGCCTATCGACCAGCTGAAGCTGCAGAACATTCAAAGTTCATCCCAAAGATTGCTCTAGCGCCGCTATCAAGAGAAAAATTGCCTCCGACAGTTGGAAAGTTTAATGGGTTGACTAATCCTGATGATCATGTTAGAGTATTTACAAGTGTTGGTTGCATGGGAGGATGGAATATGCCAATGTCGTGCCATCTGTTTATCCAAACTTTCACAGGGGTTGCTCGTGCCTGGTTTGACAGCCTCCCACCAGGAAAGATCAAGTCATGGGTTGATTTTTGAACACAGTTTGTAAACCACTTTAGTCAGCAAAGACGTTACCAGCGCGACACAGCTGAGGTAACAGACATTTGGCGAAGGGAGAACGAAGGTTTAGAAGATTTCATCACTCGCTTAAATAAGGAGTGTTTGGAGATCGGTGGTGTAAGCGAACAGCTCATGCGCGCTCACTTCAAGAAAGCCATTCGCTGTGATAGCCTCATCAGGACTATCACGGGAAAAGATGGAATGCCCAAGGAATGGGATAAGCTCATGGAAGCCGCGAAGATAGTCGCGCAAACTGAAGAGTCATTAGCCAGTCACAAGAACTCTTACACTGAATATAGATTTTCCAAAGGAACCTCGCGCGATAACAACAGGCGCAACAAAGGCAAAAACCCTGGATGGAAAGCCAGCCATTCTAGCGGTTATGACGAACGACCTTGATACAGAGAAGACGCGCGAGACACTATTGATCGCATTGGTTATCGGAAGGCAGTCAGGAACGAGAATCGAGAAAAACACTGGACTCCGCTCATAAAGACACCAAAAGAGGTGCTCATGACGGAGAACCATGATTTTAAGGCTCCCAGGCCTATGGCGAACAAGAAGGGGCAGGACCCCAACCTGTACTGTGAATTCCACAAAGATACAGGTCATCTGACGGATGACTGTATCAGCTTAAGGCAAGAAATCGAAAAAGCATTGAAAAGTGGAAAGCTAAGCCATCTGGTAAAGAACGTGCTCAAAGAGACACGTCAGATTCAGCGCAACAATGATGGAAGAGAGAAAAAGGTTAGATGCTTGGAAAGACACATGGTCAACGGACCAAGATATAGCGCAAGAGATAAAGGCAAGCGACCTTTCGAACCGGCATGGCAAGAGCAACAGGTCATATTCCCGGTAGTACACGGGGGTCCACGCGCCACGCGCCCCGTCGTCATTACCAGCATTATTGGGCATTACGAAACAGAATACGTATTCATTAATCCAGGAAGTACAGCGGATATCATCTATGAGCAATGCTTTAATCAGTTTGACGGTGAAGATAAAGCGAGACTTGAGCCAGTCGACTACCCTCTGTCAGGATTCTGCAACGAAATGGTCTTCCCACTAGGCCAAATCAGTTTCCCCGTCACGTTGTCTGATGGGAAGCATTCAAGAACAACAATTGTCAACTTCATGGTGATGCCTATCAAATCAAGGCATGATGTTTTGATTGGGAGAGAAACCCAAGGAGAGCTGAACATGGTAACCTCCACACCCCACTCAGCCATCGGGTTTCCGACTGAGACGGGTGTGGCGATCATATATGCAAAGAAGGAGGTAATGTCGACAGAGGATGCGCGCCCAACCAAAGCGTCGAAAGTTTCAACAACCAAACCGGAAAAGTGGGTCTTAAATCGCAAATACCCAGAGCAAACGGTGACGATAGGCCACGCGATCTCACCAAACATCAGAACGCACCTCAAACAACTTTTGTTCAGGAATATGGACATTTTCGCCTGGACTCCGGCAGATATGACTGGTGTCCCGCGCAACGTTACCGAGCATTGTCTGAACACTTATCCCTCCGTTGAACCAAAAGTACAAAGAAGGCGCAGCTTGGGGGCGGATAACACCAAGGCAATGAATGAGCAAGTCTGTGAGCTGTTAAAAGTAGGAATCTTAAGAGGGGTGCGCTATTAGAGTTGGGTTGCAAATCCCGTGATGGTGGAGAAGTCGAACGGAGGATGGAGAATGTGCGTCGATTATACCAATCTCAACAAGGCATGCCCTAAAGACTGCTACTCTTTGCCTGAGATCGACAAAAAGATAGACTCTCTCGCACCATACAGATGGAAGTGTTTTCTGGACTGCTACAAAGGTTATCGTCAAGTCCAGATGAAGCTGGAGGATGAAGACATGACAGCTTTTCGAACCGACCTCAGAATCTTCTGTTACACAAAGATGCCATTCGGTCTCAAAAACGCCGGCGTAACATACCAGCGCCTGATGGACAAAATCTTTGCAGAAGATATCGGGAAACACATCGAGGTTTACATTGATAATCTCGTAATCAAAAGTCCTGAGGAAGACTAGATGTTAAAAGATATTGAGAAAACGTTCAACTCGTTGAGAAACGTGAATATGAAACTGAATCCAGCCAAATGTTCCTTTGGTATGGAAGAAGGCAAATTCTTGGGCTTCGTGGTCACAAATGGCGGCTTTAAAGTTAACCCAGAAAAAGTTCAAGCCATAGAGCGAATGCCGTCACCTCGAACAATCAAAGAAATGCAAAGGTTGGCCGGCCGTCTAGCAGCGCTTAATCGATTTCTATCAAACCATGCGGCAAAGTCATACCATTTTATCAGCACTCTGCGCAACTACGTCAAAAAGCAAGAATTCAAATGGACGCCAGAGGCAGAGACCGCATTTCAGCAGATGAAAGAATGTTTGATAAAGCTCCCTACTCTGACCGCGCCGTTTGAAAAGGAACCACTCATCCTGTACTTGTCCTCTTCGGACAAGGCAGTTGGGTCAGTATTATTGGTGGAGAGAGATGGAGTGCAAACTCCAATATATTACATGAGTAGGGTGCTTACCGATCCAGAAACAAGATATTCAACAATGGAAAAGTTGGTACTTGCGCTGCTACATGCCTCTAGAAGGCTGCGCAGATACTTTACAGGGCACGTGATCACAGTACTCACCAACTTTCACATCGGCACAATATTGCAAAAACCAGAGACGTCTGGGCGGTTAGCAAAGTGGGCGATCCAGCAGGGGGGCCACAACGTCTTGTACAGGCCTCGCCCAGCCATCAAGGGTCAAGTTCTGGCGGACTTTGTCACAGAAGTCCCAATGGATAAAATCAAGGAGTGTGAAATTGTTGAGACTCCTGTGAAAGACACGTCCAATGAGTTATGGTTGCTGGACACGGATGGGGCCTCAAACAAAGATGGCGCAGTAGCTGGATTGCGCCTTGTGAGCCCTGAGAAACATGAATTTACATACGCCATCAAGTTGGATTTCAAGAATACCAACAACAAGGCGGAATACGAGGCATTATTGGCAGGCTTGCGCCTCGCCAAAAAAATGGGAGCTCAAAATCTGCGAGCGCATGTTGATTCACTCTTGATCGCCAGCCAAATCAACGGACTATACGATGCGAAGGGCGAAGTTATGGCTTTGTACTTAGATCAAGCAAAAGAGTTGCTTCAACAATTCAAGTCCTACAAGGTAGTGCATATTAATCGCTCAGAGAACAAACCAGCAGACGCCTTGAGCAAGCTCGCGTCAACTTCTTTTCAGCATCTCGCCAAAGATGTAAGAATCGAAGTACTAAAAAACCCGTCGGTTCTACTGCGTCAAGTAAATGTGATCGAGATAGGGCAGCCATCTTGGATGACCCCTATAATCCAGTACTTGCAAGAAGGAATACTCCCTGAGAGCAAAGCAGAGGCAAGGAAGATTCAGAACAAGGCCTTGCATTATGAGATGAATGGCGGTATCCTGTACCGAAAATCCTTCTTGGGGCCATTATTGCGCTGCGTGGACCCCCAAGATGCGAATTACTTGATTAGGGAGATTCACGAAGGAATTTGCGGCATCCATGCAGGCCCGCGCATGTTGTCGCGAAGATTATGAACACTGGATACTACTGGCTAGGGATGCACGCTGACGCTCTAAAGGAATTGCGCAAATGCGACTGCTGTCAAAGGCACGCCCCGAAAACCCTGCGCACGAAGAATGATCTCATTCCTGTGTCCACCGCTTGGCCTTTCTAGCAGTGGGGAATTGATATAGTGGGACCTTTCCCTGAAGCTTCGGGAGGTGTGAAGTTCATAATCATTGTCGTGGATTATTTCACCAAGTGGGTGGAGGCTAAAGCACTTGCCTCAACAACTGCAATGATGGTGCGCAAGTTTATCTGGGAACACATCATTTGCAGGTTTGGCCTCCCACTCAAAATTGTAACTGACAACGACACCAACTTTGCTTCCGAAGACCTTCAAAAGTGGATGAAAGAGATGAATGTCGAACACACTTTCTCATCTGTTGCGCATCCTCAGGGCAACGGACAAGTCGAAAGTGTGAACAAGAGTATCGTTGAAGGGATAGAACCCCGACTGGGCACTAAGAGAAGAGGGTGGCTAGATGAGCTCCCAAGCATCTTGTGGGCCTATCGAACCATGCCGAAAACGAGCACCGTCGAAACCCCTTTCAGCCCAGTCTATGGCTCAGAGGTGGTTATCCCAGCTGAAATTGGCCTGCCCTCGCCGTGCTTGACGGCAGTCAACACAATCGATAATGAGGCGGAGCGTCGTCTTGACTTGGATTTGCTAGAAGAAAGGCGCGAAATTGCGCGAATTAAAGAAGCCAAGTACAAGACACAACTGGAAAGGTATTACAATGCAAGAGTGCACATTTGTACCTTCACTCCAGGAGAGTATGTCTTCAGAGACAATGAAGCTTCAAACGCTGAACGCCCAGGAAAGCTAGCACCCAAATGGGAAGGCCCATACTTAATACACGATGTGCTAGGGAAAGGGGCATACAAGTTGCGCACTCTGGATGGATACATCATCCCTCGCACGTGAACCGCGCAACAACTGCGCAAGTGCTATATGTAACTACTCTCGGCCTTGCGCCTTTACTCACTCATGTTGGCCACGCGCCTTTTTAATTTCTTATGTTGGCTAAACGCCCTTTATGTTACTTAAATGCGTTGTATATTGGCCTAAGCGTCTGTTTCTTAATCAATGAAAGCATAGGCCTTATGTTTTCTTTTATCGTGATGACTTCTACGTTACAAATGCATCTTAAACTTTTGATTAGCACGAAAACACTTCAGTAAATTACGAGCTCTTGAGTTATGCCTCCAAGGTCCTCCGCGAACACAGCACAAGACCGGGCAGTTACACTCGCACAAGAGTCACACTTACATTTATTCGCGCTAACTTAACCAAAGTTTCTAACAACAGTGCAATAATTGTAACTGGACAAAGGAAAAGCAAACATAAAGATTATATTAAATTAGCGCAACCGCGCAATGATTACATGACAAAATAACAAAGCATCATCAGTTCAGAACAAAAAAAGCGAAACCGCGCAATGGGTTACATTTGACACCTAAAACTAAAATTACAAGGCGAAAAGCCTGTCAACGCTATCTACTCATAGCCGTCACCACCATCATCATCGTCGTCATGCTTATCACCATCACCATCGCCATCACCATCATCATCGTTGCCCGCTGGTTCCTCCTCATCAGATAATAAGATAGTTTCTGGTGGGTCGAGGATGGCTTTTAGCCGTTGGCACCAATCATCATGCTCCGGTGCTTCTGTAACCAAATCCATCACAAGCAATGATAGATGATCATAAGCCTTTTCAGCGCGAGCCAACTCCGCATCCGCCTGATTGGTCACTGAGCAATGACTAGTATCAAACTCTTGTCCTATTGCTTCTTCAACATGCTGTGCACACTCTAGATAACCTCCACGGTGTCCTACCGCGCGTGAGGCATCTATAAGAGCAGCAACAGCTCCATCCAGTTCTCCAGCATTCAGGATAGAGTTGGCCATCTACAGCAAAAGCAACGAATAAGGAATAGGCCTCAATAAATAAAAGCCTAAGTTAAGAAGAGAACCATACCCGAACTACTCCCCTACCACGCATCCATTCAGCCTCAGCAACCAATGTGTCAACAATGCCTTGAGTCTCGGAGTAATTGTTCTGCGCTATGTTGAGGGTAGAAGTGCTCATGTCCCGCGCCTCCTGTGCCTTTTGCTTGGCCTCCTCAGCAGAAGCAGCTTTTCCCTTCTCGGCTTCAAGATCAATCTCCAAGGACTCACTTTTGTCAACCTGCTCTTGCAGGCGACGTTTTAACTCTCCAATATCGACGTCCTTGGCCGCCAGGTCCTTATCCTTACTGGATACCTGCGCCTTCAACTCAGCCTGCAGAAAGACAGACTTAGATAATTTCATAAGTATAAGTTAAAGGGAAGAAGGGTAACAATTGTCAGACCTCAACATGTTCCCTATCAGCTTGAACATCTTCAACCTTCCCTTTCAACTCCGCAACTTGACCCTCAAGTTCGGTAATCTTAGCTCGGGCTGCATACATGCGCTGATTATCTTTCTCACAAATTTTCTTCCATTCAGCCTTCTCCTTCGCCAGAAGATCTTCAGCAGCGTGAAGCTTGCCCTGAAGGCCTTCACGGCCCCACTCCTCCGATTTCCTATCGGATTCAAACTTAGCTTTCTCCTCATCAAAAGCAGCTTTTGACTTTTCAAAGTCCTTGACATGCTTTAACAATCGCTCGCGATATTTCTCCCACTCCTCCCGCTCCCTAACCATGGTACGCCACTCGCATACAATTTGATGGTTAGCAACAAGGGTGTTGGCCTCACCAACAACATAGGCGTGATATAACCCATTGTGGGTTCGCGCCCTTTGCCGGTTAACCTCACCGGGAGGAAGGGAGTTCAGGAACCAATCGCGACAAGGAGCGAACTCCAAGAAAGTGTCTTTTTGCTTTAAACCCCATGGCGGTTGGTGCGGAGCATTACCACGGGCTTCCTCCGTATAAGACTTGTAATAAATATCTCCCAAGGTATCCCTGGGGCCTATCGGAGAGTGTGGCATTGAACTTTGCCTCCGGCGCCAACTTGACCAGCAGCGAAACCAGCACTCGCGCCCCCTGTAGCAGCAGATTTTTCCTTATGAATATCCGAGCCCGATCCCCCCAATAGAAGTTATTTTAACAGTCTGAAGGGGGGATCAGGTTGCGCAGGCTTGGTCAGCTTCTCAACCTCTGGATCTTTCCTTTTCTCATGAAAGGGTTGGTCAAGCCCCGTGATTTGAACAACCTCCGGACCCTGCGCTTCGTCATGTGCAGTTGTTGCAGCAGTCCCGGTTTCCTTAGGATCATCATCAGCAGGCTTGCCGGAAGCTTTCCCTTTCTCCTCTTTTCTTTTCTCCTTCTCAAACTCTACCCTAGCAGTCTTGAGAGGTTTGATGGTAACCTTGGGCCTCTTCTGTGCTGGTTCCAGAGGTTCCTTAATAACAACACCCTTCTTTTCAGGGGTCTTCTTTTTGGCCTCTGCAACAAATCAAGTATTAAGAAGAAGTAACAAAATAAAGCAAGGTAGTCAAGAAACTAACCGGGAGGGAATTTATAAAGAGAGCGCAGGTTGCTCTGTTTCCCAATAAAAGGGAGTCCACCAGGCTTTTGCGCCACAGAAGCACCAGCCGTGGTCTCCCTGCTCCTTTTCCTGCTAACCAGCTTCGCAGCAGGATCCTCCTCTTCTTCTTCTTCCTCCTCTTCATCTAGCGCGATAGAAGACGGAGTGGCTCCAGCATCTGGGTTTCGAGAACCCGCACTCCCCAAACTCTTTGAACCAGCAGCTCCTGTTTTCTTCTCGCCTACGCGCGACAAACCTTCAAGTGAATCCCTGGTAATCACATAATCATCCAAGTTACTCTGGCGAAAGCGTAGAGTATCTTTATCAGAAGCACCGGTCGTTGCGCGGCTACTCCCACCCTTTTTGCTGGTAACATCAGCATCAATGGTGATAACCTTCTTTTTCTTTGTCTTCTTCTTCTTCTCCTCTGGTTCAATCCCGAGGTCGCGCAACACACCTGCAAAGATGTTAGACCAGGAACTTAACTCTCTATTTGAAGATCCCACAGACTCCTCGCTGGAAAGATAGACAATCTCTTTCCCAGCAGAGGTCATGGCACGCAAAGGCCGAGGGTTAGGTATATGCGCACCTTCGGCAGAAGTGGGTGGATTGGCGAAAGCTCCAGCAACCGGATACATAAAATGACCTTTGATTTCTTCGTACAAATACTGCTCCCCTGCCGCCAGCGGGCGCACCCCCATTGATCCACCAAAGGTGGGGAAGGCAGCTTGCCACAAATGTGCTTCTACACTCAATATCATCAAGTTAAAGCACAGAGATTACAAAAAAAAAAGAAATCAAAGAAATTGAAGAAGTAACTAACCTTTATCTTCGAACTTCAAGACTGGAACGTCCTTACTATCTGCTGGCCACTGATCACTCATCCGCGCCGCAACCAGAATGTTTTCACCAAAAATCCGGTTAGGTGTAGGATTGAGCTTCAAATACCAACCCTCCTTCTTAGGAATCGCCAGGTCCTCCTTATCAATCACATCAGTCTAAGAGCGTAAGGTCATGGCAATCGGCACCACCTCCTTGCGAATAAAGAAGAACTTCTGTTTCCAATCATGGAAACTCTTGGGTGGATTCAACAGGATCTTCTTCGCTGCTCCGCGATTACCGAAGGAATAGAACCCCATATTTCTGATAAGCTGATAGAAGACCCGGAACTTTTCCACAGTGGGTTCTATATCATGAGCACGGCATAAAAACTCGAAATGTCGAACTCTCACCATTCTAGGTGGACTCATCTGCGAAATGTGAAACCCATAATACTGAAGTATATGGGCCATGAAGTTCGTCACCGACAACCGGAAGTTGCCCTGTAAAAAGAAGTCTTCAAAAAGTGTAATATATCCCGGCGGTGCATCAGCGGCAGTCTGGTTTTAACCGGGATACCTGGCATCCCATTCCGATGGAAATCGGAAGCCTCTTGTGATATGCTCAAACAAACCCAGATCCCACTTCAGAACACGAAGAGGACCTTCTTCACCGGGATTTTCTTTCGGATGATGTTCTTTAGCCATGGGTATTCAGAGAAGACTTCGAAAATATTGATAAAACTTGAAGATCTGCTAAAGATCTTGAAGATCTGATACTACCACTTTGAAGATTTGAAGATACAAGGAAGAAAAGGGGAGAGAAAAGGTAGCAACAGTAGAAGAAGTAAGGATCCTCTCCCCTTCGTCAGATATATATACCCATCGCATTTAATGCGATGGGTAAACGTGCCGATATCACCGCGCACTTGACGAATCAGAAAACGCCACGTAAGGCGGGATTCTCGGAGTGACGGTTACCACGCGCGCGTGGGCCTCACTCGCCTAACGGAAAGCCGAACCGTCAGGGACAACTTGATGACAGTCGTGTCAGCAGTCAACTCAAACGTCGCCATCAACGACATTTGCACCAACCCGTCAGAATTCAAAATTCGAGGGTTTTCGCGCCCGGAATTACTACAAACTTCATGCAGAAGTTACTCAGGCCATGCAATGTTAATGTTACACAACAAGCCTGCGCGCCTACAATTAGAAGCAAAGAATCACCAACAGCCAGGCATAGTAGTCGCGCCTTAGCAACTGTCAAACATTTACACCCCCACGTCTACCCAACACAAAGCAAGCATTTTTAGCACTTTCTAAGTCCATAGCTCCAACCACTTGCCTTGCGTACGGTGCAGCATTGGACTGGGGGGACTTGAAGGGGTATGGTCCCAAAAAGTCACGCAGACCTTCATTCAGGTCGCGCGCAGGACCATACTCCTTATTCATCAAACCGCTTACTGCCAACCTCGCGCGGTTTATGTCATCATGAATGGATCTCGCACGAGGTCTAAACAAGAGAAAACACCATATTCAACACTTAGCATTCTGAATAAAAACCTCCAACCACCCATACCCTGCGCGGGCTAGTTCCGTGTTCAGCAAGGGCCGTGCAGAGATATGGCGCGGGGCTACTTCAGAAGGCACACAAGGTACAAGTGGCAGAAGAAAAGGGCCAATCCGCATCCTACAGGCTCTGCTCAATCATGCTCCATGATCGTCTGACGTGCAGGAGACAGAAAGTACTTAAGGACGCTTATGTGGCACCAATCACAGGGCAGAGATACCTGCCCCACGATCTACACTTACCTGCTGATGGCAGAGGGACAACAAGGCGTACAACAGTGACACGTGGCTCCAATCACAGTGCGCCAGCACCGGAAAACTTCTAGAAGCCACTAACGGTTGACACCAGTGAGACAAGGAGCATATCCGCTATGTTGTCGCCTTCCGGCCCAAGGCCCATCAGCCCACATCCTCTTACACCTCTCCGGCTATAGATAGAGACCTTAGTTCACAGGTTAAACATTCCATTCCATTCCCTCTACTCTCACTCTTTACACACTTATTCCCTCTAATCTCCTCAAAGAAGATACTTATTCTCACGCCGGAGTCTGGTTAAGATGGAAACCACCATATTCCCCTCTTAACAAGCTAACAGTGTTCTGTTTTGCAGGATTAGCGGATCATTAAGGAGCTCAGAAAGTTATAAGAAGATTAACCCTTATAGCAGAAACATAAACCAAAATAATCCACCCTACAATTAGTTTCGTGTTTCTTCACGGCTTGAGGAAGGGGATTCTCTTGTCTTGGCATTGAAAAGGAGTTACTCCATCCATGCAAAAGAAAGGTGTGATTAGAGAAAATTAAAGGGAGGAAGAAGATAGTAAGAATCATGTGGTGGTTTTTGAAGACTTGGGTGCTGATTACTTGGAGGAGATTTTGGGTCTGTCTCAGAGTGATGGTTCTTAGTGAGAATGAACAAGAGTTAAGCAATGTGTGTTGATCAGTTTTGTTTAAGCATAATGGAAAACATGAAAACATACCTTTGATTGCAGACAAGCCAGTAAAGAATCTAGATGGAGACGTAGCAATAAGGTTTGACATGATTGTCAGCTTGATCAGGTTCCTCCTTAGGGTGCAATCTAATGATGGTGATGATTAAAACCGATAAAGGGAAATCGGCTATAGAGAGAGGGGGCGATTACATGATGATGTTATTGTGATTAGTGTCTAACTCTTTAACCCTCTAATTATCTCCTTATATATGCACCCAAGAGGAAACCTAATTAGTTAATAAGGGTAATATTGTCCATCAACAATTACCAACTAATTATTTAATAGTTTGTTATATATTTTGATCTACATAATGTAAACGATTATAATGGCTACTAGATTAAATACAACACCATAATATATTTAATCTTAAAATGTGTGTTTTGAATTTTTAGGTTAAATCCATGTTATTGTCTTACAACTTTATGTATGTTTTTGTTTTATTTGACATATTCATTGTTAGAGTTGGATGAGGAAAAGTAAATAATGTAATGCCAAATGTTTATGATTGCGTGTTATACTTAGAACGTTCGTAGTGGGGCGTTTTTTTTTTAATTTTTGAAAAATAACACCGTATAACACCCTGGTGGCCGTTACACCCGGCGTTACCGGGCGTTATTTACGAAAAAAAAAATCGTTCCAGCGTTTTAATTAAAACGCTTCAAATGTATTGGGGATCGAGATTGTTACCGTTGACAAACGGTAATATTCTTTATTCTTTTTTTAATTTAAAATATTACCCACTATATATATATCAACCTACTTTCTCACATTTTTTATAAAAAAACTCCCTTTCTCTCCTACTTTCTCTCCCACTTTCTTTGTCACACCCCAACCGATGGCGGAAACATCGGGATGAGACGAAGTGTGTATAGATTGCTAGAGACTTCATAACACTATGTGACAATATTTAATTAAATTCAAACTTCATTGCAAGTGCTAAATTGTCATATAATATTCAGAATAAAATACAACATTGTTTCAACAAATAACATAACATTAAAGATAAATAGATTAAAGGTGTGTATCTAGTCCACCCTAAACTTGTTTCATCAATCATCCATACTTCAATAATCAACCTGCAACATGTATTAAAATAGAGTTTCAATGCAAAAGCAAAGAGCGAGTATACAAGTTTGTTTACATAGCATAATAGAATAAAAACTCATATCCAACATGAACATAATAAAATAGTTTCAGCCATGCTAGTTTACGCAGTCCAAGTGATAGCCCAAGTTTCCAATGCGTTAAAGTACCTAACCCAAAGTTTCACGGGAGGTTAATATGTCTCCTCCTAACAATACCCCTCGACTACAAATGGGGGAGGTGCATTACCCCTATAGCGCTACTATTGTTAAGGCGGAACTACACACAGGGATTAAACGTTCACATAGCACAAAATAGTCTCAAGTATCACAAGTTTCATGTTTCATGTTTAAAAGGATAGAAGATAATAAAGCGTATATCTGATAAAAAGAAACTTGGATGGTCCCAAAACGGAACGTTGACTAACCAAAGTGGTCGAAAGGTCCTTTGAATCTGAGAGCATGCTTTGGCCTAATAGGTGGTATACTCTCGCCGACAAGTCGGTTAACGGTATTCACCCTTCCGGTTACTACATGCCCCAATTCAATCGAAAATTCGAGACTTGGCGAGATTTATGTAAAATCAAGGAGTGGGACTAGTCGACTAGATGCGGGTTTCACCCCTAGCTTGACGAGTTCGTACCCTAAGTGTGGTTGGTACTCGTTGGGCCGAAATTTAATTTCGACACGTTAACGAGGGTCCACTAGAAATTGGATTTGAAATTTGGAATTCGAAATTTCCATTAAGATGTGGATTTCACTCCTAACTTAATGGTGTAATTTCGTGCAAAAAAAATAGAGTCAAACAGAATGAAAGTCGTTTACCAAATTGTGGGTTTCACGCCTATTTTGGTAAACTCGTCTCGTTTGTACGATACGAGTGTTTTCGAGTTTAAGAAAAACCGAGTAAAATGCTTTAGAAAAGGGGAGTATGTTAAAGGAATACGCAAACAAGTATAAACACATAAGAGTGCACATCAAGAACGGTACATAAAGAATAGGACAATAAAACAAGTACCAACACATAGAGGAATATGCCAAGAAATCAAGAATACACATAAAGAATCGAACAATGGAACAAGTATTAACACATAATAAAACAAGTATAGCATGTCAAGTGTTAACGCATAAGTGACATATATGTTTGAAAGATGACAAGAGAATAAATAAAGGCAAATAAGATAACATGCAAGTAGTTTCAAGCAAAACATGAGAATAAAGCTCTAAAACTATAGACTAGGTTAAAGCATTCCTACTTTTCCTAATTCCCTATAGTTATGGCTCTGATACCAATCTGTCACACCCCAACCGATGGCGGAAACATCGGGATGAGACGAAGTGTGTATAGATTGCTAGAGACTTCATAACACTATGTGACAATATTTAATTAAATTCAAACTTCATTGCAAGTGCTAAATTGTCATATAATATTCAGAACAAAATACAACATTGTTTCAACAAATAACATAACATTAAAGATAAATAGATTAAAGGTGTGTATCTAGTCCACCCTAAACTTGTTTCATCAATCATCCATACTTCAATAATCAACCTGCAACATGTATTAAAATAGAGTTTCAATGCAAAAGCAAAGAGCGAGTATACAAGTTTGTATACATAGCATAATAGAATAAAAACTCATATCCAACATGAACATAATAAAATAGTTTCAGCCATGCTAGTTTACGCAGTCCAAGTGATAGCCCAAGTTTCCAATGCGTTAAAGTACCTAACCCAAAGTTTCACGGGAGGTTAATATGTCTCCTCCTAACAATACCCCTCGACTACAAATGGGGGAGGTGCATTACCCCTATAGCGCTACTATTGTTAAGGCGGAACTACACACAGGGATTAAACGTTCACATAGCACAAAATAGTCTCAAGTATCACAAGTTTCATGTTTCATGTTTAAAAGGATAGAGCATGTTTCAAATAAGTTTCAAGTGTCAAGTGTGTTTAATATAGAATACATGTTGCACCCAAAGTGTTTAAAAGTAAAAATGGGTTCGAGTATACTCACATAATTGCTAAGTCATCCGATTATCCAAGTGTCAACGAATGTATGAGGTTAGAAGGATGGAACACCGAGGTAACCCTATATGGGCAAATGAGGGCGTAAAAGTAAGCAAAAATTAAGACGGAGGATTCGAAGTGAAAATTTAGAGTATAACCTGATGATATAAAAGTATGTATTCATTATACATAGTTTATGTAAAAATTCTGAACTAAATCTATCAAGAGTATTGTAGAAGTGTTGTCAAAAATAAATATGCCTTTATATCTATGGTTATAAAAATTATTCGAAACCGATACGATTTTATTAGTGGTTTGACTATAAAGTGTGTGTGTGTGTGTATATACATATATACATATATTTTTTTAACGAAAATCGGGCAGAGTTTCCTCTGTTTTTGGACGATCCCGACAAGGCATGTTGTCGATTTATATGTTCAAAATTCAATATTCAATCAACGGTATAAACTATATACGTAAAAAGTGCTGAAAGTGAATAAATAGATAAATGTATCGGTTCGACGTTAAAGTAACATATACATATATAAAACAATAATAAAAATTAGTGTTGTTTAAATTGTACCGAATCTCGAATGAGCCGCTGGCCCGTTAATCGCCGAGGGTTTGACCGGTTGACTACTGTTGACCGAAACGAAACTGAGTTGACCCGAACAATGGGTTGACCTGAAAACGTAACAAAGCTTGATCCACTCATTTACTTGTCGCCTGAAATCAAACCCGAGACTGAACATAAACCGAGCCAAACAAACACTGAAAAATAATAAAAAAAAAAGACTTGAACCAACTTGAACACGAACCGGAATCGGAATCGAATCGTCTTTCATCAGATTTAAAGAAAATAATGGGATCCAGAATGAACAAAAGAAGTGAGGGATTACCGATTGAAGTTCGTCGAACCAAACCAGTGCCATCACCGCCTCCATCACCGGCGACGTTGCCGTCGTCAGCCTCCTTATTTCTCCTCTCTCTCTCCTTACTTCTCCTATCTCTCTCTCGGTTCTGTCACCGCCGTGTGCCACCACCACCATAGTGGTGCCGGTCGTTTTAGTTGAGCAGTGATGGGGGAGGAGGGTCTTGGAGGTATCGGCTGGAGATAAACAGTCGGAGGAAGAGGAGTAGCCGCCAGAAGGACCGAGATGCCGGAGCTCGCCGGAGTGCGACTCCGGTCGCCGGAAATTCGCGAGGGAGAAGGAGGGGAACCAGGGTGTCGGCTGTGGATGCCTTAGAAAGTGTGTCAACTCACCTCGGCTTGCTCGGTTAGATTCTCAAATATAGCTAACAGTCAAGGTCGGTCAATCACATCCTAATATAATTTACCAGTTAGTCATTTAGTGGCTTTCAAATAGAACACAAAGTTCCTACACGTATCTATCACACAACATGCATCGTTTTAACGGTTTATGCCCATCTAAGTTTCCCATCCATTCCCCACTCAAAATCAAACATACGATAATGCACATAACATATATAACATGTTAGATCATTCACGGATAGCATACTCGACATTTAGACACGCAAGTCACAACTTATCTCAATTCAGCATTTATATTCAAAACGGCTGTTTTTGGACATTTTAATAAAATAGTTAAATTATTCCAAAAATTCCCAAATTTTTACAGGATGTCTTAAACGTTCCATATTTTATTGTGTAAAAATATCGGGGTCCGGTTTGCTACCAATATTTTATAAAAAAATCATATTCCGGACTGAACTCAGATTTATGCATTTCTGACCACAGTCCACGGAACAATTTATTAAAAATTCATCGAGTGTCCGATTTACGAAATTCCAGTGGGGTAATTACAAATGCATCGGTTGTCATCTACTGTACAAATCTCATGGTTTGATTCTACACGAAATACAAGTTACAACAGAAAATACAACACTCATTTTTATTGCTGTAAAAACTCAGCCTAAGCTGCTGTTACGAATCGGTTCTTTAAAAATAGTAAACGAAGTCCAAAAATTACGATTCCAGTGCCATTAGAACCGCATTTTATAACACCTAAATCTAGTCTTCAGAAAATACATTTTTCGTTAAGTTATGGTCCTGTTACAGCCTGATGAAGTCGGCTGAAATCATTACTCAGCTTGTTGTTTTGTGGTTTAAATGTTACTAAAACGTATTAACAAGTGTCCGAACAACGGGCTTATCAAAAGTTTGACGATCAAACATCATATATACATTAACCACCCTTAAACCAACAAGTTTTCATCTTTATGTATCAATCATAAGTAAACTTTTATATTTATCTATTTGTTCTTGACACTTTAGTGATTTTAAACATACTACACCCTTTGATCATATAAACAAGATTAACAAGAGTGTAACAAGAGACTTACTACTAGCTTATAGCTAGGGTAGAATCTAGTGCAAAGTTGGTAAGGAGAAGATGGTTAAAAGACTTGAAACAAGCTCCTTTGAAAAGTCCTTCAAGATGTAACCTCCATGGCTCACTTTGAAGCTTAGTATGCAATATGTAAATGAATAAGATGAAGGTGTAAGGGTGATGGTGGTGGATTCAGTTGTAGTAAACCGAATGGAGAGAGAGAGAGAGAAGTGGAGTGAGAATGATTTCTATGGAATGATGAACAATCTATGATCCATGCTTTTTAAAGATTCATTCACATATCTTGGTTACTATCACAAGTAATAATCTAATAAAATATGGCAATATAATCAAAGCAAATATTTGAAGTATGGATGTTTGATATGGTGGGGTCCATGAGGGACTAGAATCGTTTGGGGGGGGGGTCATAATGTAACATTGTGACCAAAGTGGTAAATAATAGTTAGATTATAAGTGACTAGATTTTATATGTTAGTGAATTGATTTCTAGCGGGTGTTTGGCATACGGGGACCATGACTAGCCAAAAATAATTACACAATGTATTTGACAAATATTTGGTGTCCCGGGTAATGTCCGGTTGCTCGGTCGGATACTGTTCCGTTAAACTGCTTAATTAATCCGTAAAGCGTCCTACATATATATTTTTGCAACGTTTTTAATTTTTAACACTCAGGAAGGCATACCGGACTATTTAGTAACTTTTCTGTATCCTACTAGTATGTTAACAAATACATGTAAGTATAACACAGATATCAGAAAGCAGTTAAGTAATTCCACACAGTCGTCAAACACTTTAATTATCATTAATGAATTGTACGGAATACATGGGATTTTGAGGGTTGTCACATTCTCCCCCTGTTAAGAGAATTTCGTCCCGAAATTTAGCGCGTGGTTACTGAGGAAGCTAGTTAAGTTGCGTTGTTTTTCTGATTTTCCTGGGGTGTCACATCATTCCCCTGTTGATTTGGAATTTCGTCCCAAAATTCTGCAGTAGCTTCAGTCTCAGTAGTGTTTGCTCTTTTCTTAAACAGCTTGGGATACTTGAGTTTCATTTGGTCTTCTCGTTCCCAGGTATACTCTGGGCCACGACGGGAATTCCAACGAACTTGAACGAGAGGTATTCTGGTGTGCTTGAGAATCTTAACGTCTTGATCCGTAATCTCTACTGGTTCCTCAACGAATCGCAGCTGGTCGTCGATTGTGAGCTCTTTGAGAGGAACTATGAGGGTCTCATCTGACAAATAAATGGTGTGTGGTGGCGGAGAGATTGGGGATGGATGGTCATCAAAATGCTATCTCATGGAGTTGGAAAGCTTATCCAAGGTCCACTGATGAAATTCAAGAGCTAGTGGAATTGCATAGGAAGCTCACGACTTATGTGTTGAATGGAGACAAGGATATGTAGCATTGGAACAGTGACTCGGACAATGTTTTTTCCGTCAAAGAGGTTCGAAAGTGGTTAATGTCCCGTGAGCAAGTCGTATTAAACTTTCTAATTTCAGTCAGTATACTCTCACTTTACCCTATTTTGTATTTTGAGACTTAGATCATAATGAAAAATACATCGTTTTGATCATATGCTTGTTTTAATACTATGTTATGTTATTACACGTTAAACTATGTCAAACACGTAAAAACGATTGAAAGATATTCCAAATCCCAACTCTTAAATCAAGTATTATCAAGAGATTACCCTAGACTAGACAAAAATCGGGAATTCGTACGTTAATTCGGTAAATTTCCAGAAATCTGGGCTAAATCAAATAATTATAATTATATATATTAGTTAAATAACTAAATATAGTATTTATAATAATTAAATAAATTAATTAATTAAATAAATTAGTATTGTAAATAAATAAAAAGGGATTTTAATGAATTTTAGTTAGTTTAAACTAACTTGGTTAGCTAATCCTTTGTAACAATGGACTTAACCTGGTTAAGTCTAACCAGGTCAATAATTACCAAAGGAAACCACTAACTGAGTTAGAAAACTCAGTTAGTTTGGTTAAGTCAAAAAAAGAACAAAAAGGGGGGGTCTCCTGGGTGAGAACCGGCCCCCCTTGGAATCGAACTCGCGACCTCGTGCATAACAAAGGATCTCTCAACCATCCGGCCGGGCATGCCACATCCAACCATATAAGGGAACTAATTAATATTATGCGGTATTTCAGACTTTCTTTTTTTTCCTTCAAACCTTGCCTAAAACGATTTACAGAAATCCTTTCCTTTTATGATCCGGACTATGTGCGGTAGTAAAATCTCTCCAAATACCGGTTTATCAATTATTTCCAAACACACGTCCATTACCATTCATACATGATTTCGTTTCCGCAAATACGAGACATCCGAACGGCTATAAATACCGAAACCCTTCGTCACTGCTCGACACCCTCATATCATTCTCGAAAATATCTCACACCTTCACAGCTCGAAACTCTTGCCGGAGAAAGCTACTCGTTGCCGGAGACATCCGAAGCACGACAAGGATTCATGTCCAATGATTCGGTATTCGTTCCTGTCTATCTTTCTTTCTTTTTATTTCGGTTTCGAGTAATGGTATTCGTGATTAGTACAGACGATACTAACAGCGACCGGATCCTTGTTCTTGTTCGGTCTTAAGAGAAGAACTTACCGGAGCTTTCGACGGACTCGACTTGACTCGATTCGGTATAATACTTGCTATCCAATTACCCTTGTTAATGTCCCGTGAGCATTGTTATTAACCTTTTTATCTTAATAATCCTCTAAACACAAGTTTGAAAAAAAAAAAAAGAAAGAAAGAAAGAAACATATACAGTCGATTAGAGGGGAAGGTGATGAACCCCATTCATTTCTTTTATTCTTATTTTATTATTATTATTATTATTATCATTAAATAAATATCAAAATTATAATACTATTAATTATCTGAATTATTATTATTATTAATATATATATTAATCAGAATTTTTATTATCATTATTATTAATGTATAAATTCAACTACTATTTTTACTATTATTATAGCTATTATTATTAATATTCTTGTTGATATATAATCAGTATTATTGTTAATATTATTATTAATATAAATCAGTATTGTTATTATTAATATTAATGTTAATACAAAATCAGTTGTTATTTATATAATTAATAAAAAATTCAGTAAATACTATTTAATTAGTTAAAAATTCAGCATCTATTAGTATTATAAAAAAAATAGATTATATAAAGCTAATTGATATAAATTCAGTAATTATATAATTATAATCCGATATTTAATCAAAATTCGGTAATTATTATATTAAATTGTTATCTGTATTTAATATATTTAATATGAATTCAGTTATTTATAATATAAATTATTATCATTATTAAGATAAAAACCATTTACTATTATTAATAACAAAATAAATTCAAGTATTATAAAATTAGTTATATTATTATTGTTATTTCTAATATTATATTTATTGTTCTTAATATCAGTAAATATTAACATTAAGAATATCATTTTATTATCATTATTATTATTATTACATTTTTATTATTATTCATACTATTATTACCATATTTGCATCGAGTACTATTAAAATACTATTATTTAACAAATTAATAATCTGCACATTATTATTAATCCCCATCATCATTTTAAGCATTGTTCTTAACATATACTTAAAATCAAATAGGGTGATCTCTTGCGCTCGTTACAAATCTCTTGGACAACTCTTTCTCTTAATCTCTTACCAAGAAACGCAACGCAAACTAAGGTGAGTATACATGACCCATTTTCTATTTTCTACTTTTGGGTGCAATATGTATTCTATATCAAACATCACAATCACATCAAACATTTTACGCACACTCTATCTTTACCCTATGTGATACATATTAATCATGTTAGACATGTTATGCTAATGTAAACATTCATGACTATGTGTTCATTAACTTCGTACAAGCCTCCCCTAACAATGGTAGCGCTATAGGTTGAGAAACGTCCCTCTCGTTATATTAACGAGTATTGTTAGGTTAAACTATGTTAAAACCACCCGTACACTTTTGGGTTGGACACTTTAATTGCGTTAAACTTTGGTTTGGACACATAGAGTAACATCGTTTCGAGTATATACTGTCAATATGATATTGTATTTCACATTTGGATATGAGCAACATTTTAAACACGTATTATGCTATGTATGAAAACTTGTATAGTCGCCAACATGCTTTTGTTGACTTTATTTTAATACATATTGCAGGTTGAATGTTCAAGAATCAAGAAACAAGCTAGGATGGCTTTAGAAACCCATTTTAGCATTTTAGTTAATGATTGAATTTATGTTTGTTTATTTGAGACAATGTACCCTACTTTAGAATTTAATAAAATGATTTAATTTATATTGTCACATTTAGTGTTATGTTGTTTTGAGCAATTTGTTCGTCTCATCCCGATGTTTCCGCCATCGGTTGGGGTGTGACAGATTGGTATCAGAGCCATAACTATAGGGAATTAGGTAGGATTGCCATACTTTTCCCTAGTCTATAGTAGGAGTACTCTGATACCAGATTGGTATCAGAGCCATAACTATAGGGAATTAGGAATGCCTTGCCTAGTCTATAGTTTAGGAGCTTTTTCACTATGTGTTGCTTAAAACAACTTCCCTTCTATCTTCTTTGCTTCCCTCTACTTTCTTTTGGACTCTTAATATGCATGCTTCCCTAAGGCTAACACAATACACACTTGGAGGCTTTGAAGACACTCTTACAACACAATCGAAATGATTCATCAAGATAGGGGTGATTCCCACACTTGGTGATGATTTTCACTCAGCTATACTTTGATTTTTTCACGAAATCTACCCTCAAGTTAGGAGTGATATCCAAACCTTGATGGGAGTTTTCCATTTCATATTCCAGTGGACCCTTATCTTAGGATAAGTACCAACCACGTTAGGGTACGATGTTATCAAGTTAGAGGTGATACTCGCATCTTGTTTAACTAGTCCCACTCTTTGATTTTCAATCTCGCCAAAGTTTCGATTTTCCCAATTGATTAAGGACGTGTAGTAACTGGAAGGACAAATACCGTTAGTCGCTTCTCGACGAGAGTATCTGTCTAATAGGCCAAAGCACGTTTCCTTAATTCGAAAAGGACTTTGATTCACTTTGGAATTGTCGTATGTTACGTTCCGTGACAATCCATATTTTACGTTAAATCTCTTTTTATGTTATCTCAATTATTATGTGTTTTACGTTTGAGCGTTTCATTCATTTCTAGCTAGGAGACACATTTCGCACTATTGTCGCAATCTAAAACAATTAATGATACTCTTTCGTAAACAAATTAAATTTATTATGCCTTCACCATAGGTTACCCTATGTGAAAATTCATGTCACTTTATTCATGTTATACTATGTGAAATTCTATGTGAAACAAGGTGCTATGTGGTGCATTCATGAAAACAAGTTTTTCCTAAACAAACATTATGATCAAGGTCTTATCTATTCTCGTTTTTTTTTTTTTTAAATTATTCATCTTTTCTAAAGTCTTTCCTCTAAGATTTCGAGGACGAAATCTCCTAAAGTAGGGGAGACTGTAACATTTCGTATTTTTTTGTACTTTCTATTTTTAGCAAGTCGTATTAAACTTTCTAATTTCAGTCAGTATACTCTCACTTTACCCTATTTTGTATTTTGAGACTTGGATCATAATGAAAAATACATCGTTTTCATCATATGCTTGTTTTAATACTATGTTATGTTATTACACGTTAAACTATGTCAAACACGTAAAAACGATTGAAAGATATTCCAAATCCCAACTCTTAAATCAAGTATTATCAAGAGATTACCCTAGACTAGACAAAAATCGGGAATTCGTACGTTAATTCGGTAAATTTCCAGAAATCTGGGCTAAATCAAATAATTATAATTATATATATTAGTTAAATAACTAAATATAGTATTTATAATAATTAAATAAATTAATTAATTAAATAAATTAGTATTGTAAATAAATAAAAAGGGATTTTAATGAATTTTAGTTAGTTTAAACTAACTTGGTTAGCTAATCCTTTGTAACAATGGACTTAACCTGGTTAAGTCTAACCAGGTCAATAATTACCAAAGGAAACCACTAACTGAGTTAGAAAACTCAGTTAGTTTGGTTAAGTAAAAAAAAGAACAAAAAGGGGGGGTCTCCTGGGTGAGAACCGGGCCCCCTTGGAATCGAACTCGCGACCTCGTGCATAACAAAGGATCTCTCAACCATCCGGCCGGGCATGCCACATCCAACCATATAAGGGAACTAATTAATATTATGCGGTATTTCAGACTTTCTTTTTTTTCCTTCAAACCTTGCCGCCTAAAACGATTTACAAAAATCCTTTCCTTTTATGATCCGGACTATGTGCGGTAGTAAGAGACTGATATGTAAGAACAACCATCCGGCCTGGCATCACATTGCTCAGTTTTTGTTTCATATATGTAATATGTATATTTCACTTTGCAGTATAAATGATGATTGTATGGTTCTAGTTTGTGTCTCTTATGGTCTTTTTTCGCAAGATTTCTTTAGACATAAAATTGACAGACTGGCAAATGAAGTAGTTGCTAACACAGGTTTTTGATAAGTCGGGTCACTGAAAAGACGACTAGGAAAGCGCTTCAGGGTCTTGAGGCTATGCCTCATGTACTTCTGTGTCAAGACTGGTTAAAGTTAGGGTTTGTAAGAGACTGATATGTAAGAACAACCAAAGGGATGAAGAAATTATGAAATGTCAAAGGTTTGCCTGATAAGACGGTTGATCTGTAAAACAGTTGAGAGACTTAGCTTCTAGATGTAAATAAAGCTTATTTGGTTCAATATAGAGCAATGCTTCGCATACATGATGCACACCATCTCAGTGTTTGGGTCTTATACGCCTTGGAGCGCGTCATGCTTTTCTAAAACAAGATGACTAGCATCGCAACAATATTTTTATGCCAGTTTTGTTAGAGTGACACAAGTAAATATATAGTTTACACTTTACAGGCACATACGAGTGTGGTGGTCATGTCTTGAAATAATAATTTATAATTAAATGTACAATTAAAATATTGTATGTATAGTTGCCACCGAATCAGTAATTGCTAAACAAATATGGTTAGACCATGTGTAGTGGTTTAGCTCAATAATGCCCCCACCATGGGGCGTTTTGTGACACGTGGCAGTCCAGTCAGCATAGGGCATTATTGGGCGTTATTGTAAAAGTGGCGTAGTGGGAATAATGCCCAATAACGCCCATTCCAATTATTAAACAATTATTTTTTTATAGAGAGGAGGTTAAAAAAAAGAAACTACTAGTGGACCACTCCCATTGGCCAGTCAACATGTTCTCTTCCAATTTGAGCGTTGTTTTAAAAACGCCAATCCATTTTTTTTTTCAAAAATAATGCCCAAAAACGCCCTATGTAATTGGGGGGGGGGGGGTTTGAAAATAATGCCCCACTACGGGTGGTCTTATAAGACCATGTGTAGTGGTTTAGCTCAATATTGCCCCCACCATGGGGCGTTTTGCGACACGTGGCAGTCCAGTCAGCATGGGGCATTATTGGGGGTTATTGCAAAAGTGCCGTAGTGGGAATAATGCCCAATAACGCCCCTTCCAATCATTAAACAAATATTTTTTTATAGAGAAAAGGATAAAAAAAATAAGAAAATGAAGCTTACACTTGGACCACTCCCATTGGCCACATGCAATTTTGAGTTGACCACTTCAGCGTTTTTTTTTTATAACGCCGGAATCAATTTTTGTCAAATAAAACGCCGGATGTAATGGCTCCGGGGCGTTAGTTGGCGTTTTTTTTTTAAACCGCCCCACTACGGGTGGTCTAAGACATGAGTATGTGATTTGCTATGTGTTGTATTTTTAACCCATCGTCTTTTTTATTTTAAGCTTCATTAGTACTTTTTTCTTAGAGTTAAATGCCATTTTAGTCCCTGTGGTTTGGGTCATTTTGCCAGTTTAGTCCAAAGGTTTCATTTTTCACCTGTGGGTCCAAAAAGGTTTCACCGTTGCCATTTTAGTCCACTGGGTTAACTTCATCCATTTATTTTGTTAACGAGAAGGCCAATTCGGTCATTTTATTTGTAATTCTGTTAACTAGAAGAGTAATTTAGCCATATAAAATGACCGAATTGGCCTTCTCATTAACAGAAAAAATGGATGAAGTTAACCCAGTGGACGAAAATGGCAACAGTGAAACTTTTTGGACCCACAGGTGAAAATGAAACCTTTGGACTAAACTGGCAAAATGACCCAAACTACAGGGACTAAAATCGCATTTAACTCTTTTTCTTAAATACAAAGTTATGTGAATCAGTTGTGGTCTACTCCTTTTTTTACATGTTTTATTTATGTAAAAATTTGTTATAATTTCTTCCACATTCCTCACTAAAGCTTCTTTACTAGGGACTGTTGAAGAACCAAGGAATGTGTCTCAGGAAGCAGTTCCAAATGTAAGTTTATTACTGTTTGTTTGTATTACCCTTTTTTAATTAAAAATTTTGCATCATCACAAACAAACATGATTCACTTAATTTTGACAGTCTGCATCAAAGAATCTCACTGGAGTAGTTGAACCGAACACCAATGAAGGTGGGAATGATATCAGATCTCGAGAATATGCTTAAACAAAAGACTTTTACTAGGTTCGTTTTTTCGGCCACTTGTCAAACATTGCTATGATATGTTTTCTATTACTGATATAGTACACCACTTACAGATCCGAAATTGAGCGTTTGATAGCATTGTTGCATTCGAGAACGACAGAGTCAAATGTTGTTGAAGGGGATAAAGCAAAGCTTCCTAGTACATCGTATCAAGTTGTAAAACCTGATGCATTTGCAAGTGGCACATTGAACAAACATGTGGAAGAGAGGGAAATCAGGAACTTAGATGCTGCCATTTTAACACCTGTTGTCAATTCTAGAGTAAGTTGTATGCTTTTGTTCAAGTTTTTGTGGTTTCTTCTGTTTTAATCTTAAAAATCTTGTCTGTAGTTAGATTTTGAGTAAAATGCCATTTTCGTCTCTGAGGTTTGGCCAGTTTTGCGATCTTCGTTCGAAGGTTTGTGTTTTCGCATCTGGACACAAAACGATTGAAATCTTGTCATTTTCATTCGGCTCGTTAACTCCATCCATTTTTCTCTGTTAAGTCATGGGCATTTCTGTCTTTTTTGTTAACTTAAAGGGCAATCCGGTCTTTTCACTTATTTAGCATAATATACAAGTATTAAAAAAACGAATTTCCCATAAAGTTAACAAAAAGACGAAAATACCCCTGATTGAACAGAGAAAACTGGATGAAGTAAATGAGCCGCATGAAAATGGCAAGATTATAAACCTTTTAAGCGGAAGGCGCAAAACTCGCCAAACCTCATGGATTTACTCTAGAATTTTTTTATCAAAAGGGTTTATGTTTTCAACAAACAGCGTTATCATGTTGTCTACTTGTCTCTAGGCCTTTGAAGATGATGTTGCTTCACCTGCTGAGCTGGCAAAGGCCTATATGGGGAGTAGGCCTACCAAACTATCACTATTACCCCTGAGACCACTCACTCAAACACCAAGACAGGATTTAGCGTTGCTTAATAACACAGCCACCTTCCCGAAAACACCTGCCACATCACATACACTAAAGACCACAGCTGCTAATAAGACCTGCGAAAATGGTTCAACCACCTTTAGATCTCGAGGCAGATCTGCTTTATACGATATTCCACGCACACCGTATTACAGAGGTCCTTCAACTTTAAGTCAAAAGGTTAGATAAACCTTACTTCGTATCTAGGCCTGTAAACAAACCGAACATTCATGAACTTGTTTGGCGGGAGGTTCGTTTATGTTCGTTTGTTTAATAAACTAAAGAACATGAGCCCAATTTTTTGTTCATTTAATTAAATGAACGAACATGAACACATATTTTGTTCGTTCATTTATGTTCGTGAACGTTCGTTCATGTTCATTCATTTATGTATGTTTATTTACATTTGTTTATGTTTGTTCATTTATGCTTGTTTCAATTTAAATATATAAATATAAATAATAAACATAATAGGAACTTTCTAATTACTCGATAAATACAACTAATCGGTAATTGGGCTTTCTAGTAATATAAATGGTTTTTCAATGGAGTTTATCGTAATTAATCACTAATTTATATAAAATATTACTTTATGTTGGTTTGTGTTTCGTAAATTATGTTCATTTACGTTTCTTTAATCATGTTCATTTGTGTTTCTTTAATCATGTTCATTTTGTAAGATTATTAAAGACTGAATGATTATTATTGAATGAATAAGTTACAATATATAGGGATTACGAGTAACCCTAGAAACCTAACCGAGCCCGTGGGCCCATAGTCTAATACTCCCCCGCAGTCGTAGCGGATGGAACTAGAAGCTTAGACTGAAAACAAAAAAACAATAATAAACCCTAAAAATCTGTCTTCGACTTCGGTCAAAATTCCATAATCTTGCAATCTTCAATCCATAATCTTCGATACACGGTTTTGAATGATCTCGTATTCCAATAAGAGACAACTAATACAGCAGTGCAGCGGCGGCTGGAAGCGGCGCGGCGACGGATCGTAATCCTGAAGGCGGCATGGCGAAGACCGTAGTCTAATGAGCGGCGGCGGCATAGCGGCAAGGGGCGACTTGACGGAGATGCGAAATCAACAGGATGAGCCGTAGCATCATCTGTGTGGTAAGAGACTTTAAGAAGACCGGTGAATCTAGAACCGAAGACGAAGCTTTATTTGAACACAAAACTGAAAAAAATGGAAACGCAAAACGAACAAAGACCGGACAGGGCGGCAGTGGCGGCACGCCGCCCTGTCTAGGGTTTTTCTCAAGTGGTGACGGCTAGGGTTTGTATATTTGTGTGTGGCGCGGCGGAAATGGTATATAGCCTAGGCTGGCTCTGATACCATGTAAGATTATTAAAGACTGAATGATTATTATTGAATGAGTAAGTTGGAATATATAGGGATTACGAGTAACCCTAGAAACCTAATTGAGCCCGTGGGCCCATAGTCTAATACATTTAAGTTTTTTTATGTTCGTTTACGTTTGTGAACTGTTTGTTTAGGTTTTAAATGAACGAACATAAACGAATATGAACATGGCCCTTTTCTTTAATAAACGAACATGAACAAAAAAGTATGTTGTATTATCTGTTCGTGTTCGGTTAAAGTTAAATGATATGTTTGTGTTCGTTTGGTTCATTTGCAGGCCTATTTGTATCTCTTTTGACCTAGTGATGACCGTTTACTAATACGTGCTTGATTTCAGGGTGTGGCTTCACCATCTGTCTGGGAGCATGAAGGGTCAGTCGGGTCAAGCAGAATGGTATAGTCTATATTTGATTGAGTATTGTTTTGTAATATGCTTATCTGTAACTGGTGAATTTACTTGGACTGTTTAACTTTTGACTTCAGGCTGCAAAACGTAGGAGTTCTGCACTCGATGATATTGGGTCTGGTGGTCCCATGCGTAGAATTAGACAGAAGGCCAATCTACAATCACAGCAAAGCTCGCTCTCTCGGGATAAAAGTCAACTTGGTTCAACTCAAAAGCTGCTTTTACGTAACGAACCCGAGCCGAATGCTTTTAAGGCAGTAGAGGAAACTGGGGAGATCAGTAAGCGTAACCAAAGTTACGGTTCGGTTCCTACAGAGTCTAGTAAAATGGCGTTAAAAATATTCGAACAACTCAAAAGAATGAGTCCGAAGGAACAACCTTCAGGATCCAAGCTAGCTGGGACTGGAACTACTGAGAACGTAGACTCGCTAATAGGTTTATCAAGCTCTCAAGATAAGCAGAAATCAGAGGGTAAAGGTAAACATCGCGTGTTGTTTTCGGATGCTCGTGAGCCAACCTTTCAAAGCAAAGACACTGTTGAAGAAAATGGTTCAAAAAATATTGTTTCCGTTGATGGAAATGTTAAAGTGCCAGTTGAAACAAAAGCTGGGTCTGCAACGAAACGAGCTTTTTCAATGAGTGCTCATGAGGTAGGTTGAACTTGTGATCCTTCTATATGATTCTTATTCTTATATATCTTAAAACATAATGTCGGTGGTACTTACCACCAACACTCTCTTTTTTGAAATCTTTCACTTTTAACCCGTGTATTATTACTTTGTATTTACACTGTTCAACTTTTAAAAATTACAATTTTATTCCCTAGATACAACTCCATTTTACACTTCCTAAAACTTTTAAATTTGCATTCTTAATTTATCTACTATTACTTCATTTTACACCCCTCAACTTTTGAAGTTTGCCTTGTTAACCCTCAAGTTTGAATTTCGCCACCACCCCACAGGTTTTAAACTTTGTGTTCACCGTTTTTAGCCCTTGCACTGTTACTCCATTTATATCACCACCACCCCCTCAAGTTTTAAACTTTGCGTTTTTACCCCTTTCACTATTACCCCCCTCAAGTTTTAAACTTTATGCTTTTACCCCCTTTGCACTATTACTCCGTTACCACCCTCAAGTTTTAAACCTTGCGTTTTTTTACTCCTTGCACTGTTACCCCCTCAAGTTTTAAACTTTTCATTTTTACTTTTTGCACTATTACTCCATATTTACCGCCACCACCCGTCAAGTTTTAAACTTTGCGTTTTTTACTTATTACTTCATTTTTACACCTCTTCAACTTAGAAAATTTCATATGGTTAATGCATCACATAATGCTTGGAATAATTCACTCGATGTTGTGATTACTTGCGCCGCAACACGCGCAGGTTTGAGTAATTGCTAGTTTCGATTATAGTTGATGTTTCTTTCTATAACTTACAAGTTAGATTTTTTTTTTTTTTTTGGTCTTGTGAAGGATACTCTGGATCTAGATGATGAAAACCATTCTAACGGGCATGCAAATATCTCAGTCGGTGTAAATAAGAAGCTGGGGGCATCTGTGTTAGCAAACAAGGGCGTTTCTACTAAGTTTGCACTACCTGAGTCCAAAAAAGGTGCCATATCTCCTGGTAGTTCTGTTGTTAATAACCAGAAGATCGGTTTTTACGTACCTGCTTTGACTTCGTCGAGCAGTACTCAGTCAACAGTGCTTTCTCAACCAACCTCCGTAGTTGATACAGTTAAAGTTACTCCTCCGAATAAACCTACAGTTTTCCCAACTTTTGGAATGGTTAAAGCAAATGTTAGTCCTGACGCGAAACCACTTGGCGCAACCAGGTAAATAAGTTTTTTGTTGTAAATGAAGTTATTTGTGGTGAATCTTACGCTTGTTTCTTTCTGGTGTTATGCAGCTTTATTAATTCAACCATGAATAATGATAATGGCAACAGTCAGAAGCCGGAAAATTTGTTTGGTAGTTCAGGATCTTCGTCCTCTGCTATCCCGACAACTGCATCAGCAAATGGTGTATTTTCATTTGGTGTCTCAACGAATAATTCCGCTATTATTAACGGGACTTCTTCAAGTCCATCAATTTTTGCTTCTTCGTTTTCTTTTCAATCTTTCGGAACCAACACAAACAATGTTTCCAGTAGTAGCTCATCCACTGTTCTTTCTTCTACCACCACTACTACAGCTGTTAGCAGTACTTTTGCGACATCTGTGTCTGCATCCGCATTTAGTTTTGGGTCTGCAACTGCTTCATCAACTACATTGAGCAACGGTGGTAGCATATTTGGATTCAGTTCTCCATCAACTACATTAACCGCCAACGGATCTCAGGCTGCATTTACTGCCGTTACACAGGCGGTCCCATTCAAGTTTGGCTCAGGGACTAGCGAGACACCATCATCCGCTTCAGCGGGGTCTCTTTTTAGTTCTTCAGCTCCTAGTTTTGGTCTTACTTCTGTCGCCACCTCATCTGGCGGCTCGACCAGTAGTTCCACCACCATGTTCAGTTCTGGCTCCAGTGCAACACCAAGTTTTGGACTTAGCTCTACTGTCGCCTCATCGGAGACCAAATCTAGTGGCTCTGGTTTCGGTTCAACACTGAGTTTTGGAGTTAACTCTACTGTTGCTTCGTCAGAGACCAAATCTGGTAGTTCTGCCAGTAACGTCTTTGGTTCTACACTGTTTTTCTTTGGGGCGTCTACTATGTCTATGCCTTCTGCCAGCAGTTCGCTTTTCATGTTTGGATCATCTAACGCAGGTGCTTCAACGGGATCATCCTTGTTCTCATTTTCTTCAAAACTGTCTTCTCCTGCTCCAGTTTTCGGAAACTCGACTCCTGTTTTCGGAACTTCGCCCCCTAGTAACACTGATCAAATGAGCATGGAAGACAGTATGGCCGATGACTCCAACCAAACACCAAGTCCAGCGCCTGCTTTCGGTCAAGCTTCCAGCGGCACACCACCGGGTTTCATGTTTGGTTCCGTCACGCCGACAACGGGTCAGCCACCTGGTTTCTTGTTCGGTGCGCAGATAAACCAACCGCAAGCACCGTCTCAGAGTCCTTTTCCGGCAACACAGTTTAGTGCGGGAGGAAGGTTCTCGTTAGGTAGCGGTGGAGGGGACAAGTCTAATAGAAGGGTTGTTAGAGTTAAAAGACAGACCAGGAGGAAATGATAAAACATGGGAAGGGGTCGCTTGTTATGGCTTGGTTTGACATTCTACAACTTGTGTCAGGTATTGTGGTAGTTAGATTGTTCTTGTGTCTCATTTTTGGAGGAAGTGTAACCAAATGGTGTTTGCATATCCGTCTTGGCATTTTTGATTGATTGAATGTAACCAAATGGCTTTTATAACAACAATAAAGTTAACTTTTGTCGCCGAATAATTTCTCTATCAGTTTCTTAAAATCTCATCATATAAATGAAACAGGTCAAAAGTTATTGTGAAGGTTACCTTTATATATAGAGTTAATTATATAGTTAATGTGGTTTACATAAAGTAACAATCTAAGGTATTAATAGTTTAAAATTACATTCTTGGGTACTAACTTTCTATTTTTTAACATGTGAGTGTATTAATTACATAGTTAGTCCTTGTGGTGTATACAAACTAACAATCTAAGGTACTAATAGTTAACAGGGAATTAACGTTAATAACCTCACATGTTAAAATACCTCAGGATGTGATTTTAAACTATTAGTACCTTTTATTGTTATTTTGTGTAAAGCACGACTAACTATGTAATTAACTCTTACATCTATATCTATATCTATATCTATCTATGAGGACCGCTAAAATGAAAACCACCTCTAGTTGTAAGAACCATGAGAACTTTTTGATCCGGGGCGAGTTGGACCAAATTTTTTTTTCATAAACGTAGATGCGTGTATTATAAACACATTTGTAAAAAAAAATTCAAAAAAATATGTCGTGAGTGTAGTTTTGAGCACCACAAGTTTGTTTTTACGGGTACGGTACCCGTAAAAACAAACTTGTGGTGCTCAAAACTACACTCATGACATTTTTTTTTGAATTTTTTTTAATGCTTATGGTACAATAAGTTAGTAAAGGGCCAAGATGGTCTTTTCACATGAATATTAAATCTTAAAGCTTTCTAAGTAATGAGTATTAATTTACAAAACTATTATTACAATCATTTATATAAATTTTAATCTTTTAGTAAAAGAAAAATTATGATAGAAAGAAAAAGGAATTGAAGAGTCCTATGATAGAAAGAGAAAGGAATTGAAGAGTCCTCTTTTAAAAAATTAAATTTCACCTATTTAATGACTTAATATAGACATGATACAATAGCATGATGTAACAGGTACCATAATGTTGGAATCCAACTGTTTCTAGACTGTACGTGTCCATAGGAAAGTTCAAATGTGTTATTCAATTCATTAGTGAAAAAATAAACCAGTAGCTTATCATAGCATCACTCGAACCATAACTTACGACTCGATATCCTCCAAATATCATGTGGTAATCGAGACCATTCTAAGCACCAAAGCCATTTGTCAACGACGATGACATCCTCTCAGCTTATGCCAATGACCCGATGGTGGATATTCGAGCGGCTGCGATGAAGAAGTGGCTCGGAAGGTTTTGTAGGCCGGGGGGGGGGGGGGGGGTTGGAGGATCTTGCAATGGAGATTTTGGGGATTTACATGAAGAAGCTCAAACTTTTGTGTATGAGCAACTGAGCAACTAGGAGGCTAGAGAGCTAAATGAAAGTCAAGTGGACATGTGTCGATCCTTATGCTTCGTACATCGATCAAAGGGTTGTTTTACTTCAAAATTAAATAAGTTCATGCTAGTTTTTTTGTTTCTTTTGGATTAATTTAACTATGTAAGCCTTCGTTGCGATTTCTATTTCAACCTATGATAATAAAAAGCTTGTTCAACATTGTTTGTTTTTTTATCCAAAGAGACTTACAACATAGAAGATGAGTTAAAAATAACTTGTTTATGCATTCTCAAAGTGGTAAGAGAATATGAGTAGTGATGCAATTAGAATTTTTTTAGCTGGCTTGAGCTAATCTGTTATTATAAAACAATCATAGATTAACTTGTTTCTCTCTCTATATTATAATGATATGTTATGTGGAATTTCCTTGCAACAATTTTTTTACACGTTAAATTTTCTTCAAATGTAAATTTCAATAAAATTGTGACATTTTTTGCACGTTTTAATAGTATGTTTATTACTTAAGTAACACATAAAATATAGTATTTTAACATGAACAATTTTTATGTCAAATATCTTGATACACTTTTTAAGTTAGTGGTCAAATTAGAAAAAGTGAAATTTAACACTTTTGCATTATATTCATACTAGGTTATATACCCGTGAATTTCACGGGTAATGGGTTGTGTTAAAAAAAATCTGTCTATAAAATAATAACTTCACATAGTAAGACACATGTTTGACAGCCTTACCGAGACAAAAAAAAAACATAAATTGAATAAATTAGGGCATTTACTTCACAGAAAAATATCTTATTTAACGGTGTTGTCGGGTTGATTTTTATGCAAAAACGGCAGCAAATCAAGATTATTATGCAATTGAAATATTTTTGTAAGAATGTTTATATACCAATGAGCTTGACGGGTTATCGGTTGATTTTTAAAAAATTTATATTTGCAAAAGAAATAAAAAAGCATGGATGATGCTTTTGGAATCAAAGATTGATTGATGTCCTATTTTACTATTTTGAAAAAAAGAGAGAGAGAGAGAGAGAGAAAAGGTTATCTCCCCTTTTATTTGTAGCGACTCTTTCAACTTATAAATATCTAATGCGGTGGGAAAGTTAAGTATTTTTTACCCAAAACATATTTTCTGTGTTTCGAGCTCCATATTGTATAAACACCGAAATTCCTCACAAAACATAAGATAGTTTCGTATTATATTTTAATTAGTTGTGTGTATGTATATTCGTGTATATCTTAATCATTTAATTTGGCATCTAGTAATTGGACTTGATCATTCTCAACACCGAAGTAAAAAGACTTAGTCAGACCTCCCTTCTCCTAACACCTATACCGAATGAAATTGTTGAACAAAAAATGGCTACATCAGTCCAAAGATGCATCCATAAGTTAATAATTAAGTTAGACATTACTCATGTATTCTCACTTGAATATTAATACATACAGAACGTTGTTATATTCTTAATGTACCACTAAAAAAGATCCTATGGTAAAGAAATAAAAACAACAAAAAAACTATATGATAATTAAGCTTAATACCTGACATATATATGTGTATTTTTTTTTTACCTAAGTTGCACAACAAATATCATTGGTGAGGCGAGAGGCCGGGGGAGGAGGGTGCCAGTACGCGATGGGCCAAGCCGACCAAGGAACGCGCCCCACACCCACAAGCCTAATCGAACCAACCGCTTTTGTAATGAGATTGACGTAATAAAACTTAATAACTAAGAATATAAAAAAGTTATGCTATAATTAAATCAGTTGATCGACAAAAGAAAGTTTAAAAGTATAAAAATGTGAATAGGATCATGTTAATGTTATAACTTATAAAGCCAATTATAAATTATAAAAGTTATCAAGAATATAAATATTTACACATATATCATATCATTTTAATTTGTATAACCCAGGACTCAGATTGTCAAATTTATAGTTTTTTAAACTTACTTTTAACAATAACATATATCTTGTGTCACGTTACTTAATTAAAAGTTTCATTTCATTTATAATGTTTTCTTATCTCTCATTGCCCAAGGTAAGAAGTTTATATATTATTAAGGTGTAATAAATTTATTGAACCAAGTTTGTTCGGCCAGACTCAATCCATAAGATCCATTTAACTGGGTCTACAATTTGCCAGTTCAATCACAAAGTAAAAAAAGAAAAAACCAGGGGCAGTCCAATCCACTCGATACGACTTGTGGAAGGTCCGATTCTTGACCCAACCGGGCTTAACATCATAAGCTATGTGAGGCACTTCTTCCTATTTTTTCACCTTTCAACACGTATGTTTCGTAGTTTTCAAAATATATTTTCTCAATCATTTAATCTTTTTTTTGAATTACAACGATTGCTTTATTCAATTACACCAAAATATTCCTAACTAATCTCCTACGCCCAGGTTTGAACCTGGAATCTCACCTCTAAGATCACACGGAGTTTTGAATGGCACTTGTTTTTTTTTTATTATTAAAACTCCACTTTTACGTCCCTCCCACTCCGTTTTTTACCACATATCCATAATTTATATATTTAAAAATATTTACAGATAAATTAAGCCTTTAAATCGTTCATGCATATTGAGGTGACAAAAGTTTGCATATAGATGGTAACTTTTCTTCGAATCAAAGAAGACCAATTATGATGTATAATACCCAGTTTATTTTATAACAACATTGCTATAATTGAAATCGAAAACTTCATAAATATTAGAACACAATATATAAAATAATAAAATACACAATTGGGAAACAGCAAAAGCACACTCAAAAAACATTCCCTTTATGTTTATGCGTGTGTTTTTGTTTGAGTTTTTTTTGTAATCAAAATTGTGAGGAATTGACATCTAGGATTAAATTAGAATGGAGGCTTAATATGAGGACACGTGGCCTATCAACTTTTCCTTTATTATATAGGAGGATAATGATCAATGAAATTACCGTACACAATATTATAATGAAAATACCGTACACAATATTATATATTGTATATATAGATTCTCCTATCAGCATCATCTTTAATCAAAATACCACGACCACTGCGGTTCATCATATATCATTTCCGGTGGTGAGTCTAACAAAAGTGGTGACGTTGGTTTTGCTCCACTGATGTCATTGTTGTCTAAGACTCCACCAACTATATCTTGCAGCAGTCCGCCACCGTTGCCGCCACCACCAACTATATCTTGGAGCAGTCCGCCACCGTTGCCGCCACCACCACCACCGCCGTCAATATTGTTGTCTAACACTCCACCAACTATATCTTGGAGCAGTTCGCCACCGTTGCCGCCACCACCACTACCACCGGCGTTCATTGGAAGTGAAGCCTCTCTTGAGTTTTCTTCCATCCTGTTTCACATACACAAAGATGCAAACCATAAATAATAAACAAACAAAGCTCTATGTTGTGAAAACCCTATCGCGACTAAATGTAGTGTCGTACTCTCTATTACTGCAAATCTTGATATGAGCTTTCCAATCCGATTGAACCGCATACTTCCTTGGACACGTTTCACGGTTCCATATCTTTTCTCCATGTTTCCGACTATAATGCTTCTTAATTGCGTGCAGATTTGCGAGAGCTCGAGAAGGGTCATGATTAGCACAGCTTTTCTCTGGACATATGTACACTTTATTCTTCACCACTTCATTCTTGTTTCTTTGCTTAAGAGTCGATGGCAAGTTGTGTCCTCTTTAATGAAGCTGCAAATTCTGGTCTCTTAGAAAACCCTTATTGCAGATCTCACATACGAAGTGATTCGTAGCGGTTAATGATGTTGGCGATAACTCGATAACCTCAGCTTCTGGATCTGTACATATTTGTCCGGTGTAAGTAAAAAAAAAACCCTAAATTGTTTATGAAAGTATTTAAATTGAGCAAAGAAGAAGATGGATATTGTTTTACCTGGATTACACTTTCGTTTGCCCTAGGGGTGTTCAAAACCGGATATCCGAAAATTCGGATATCCGAATTTCGGATATCCGATAAGTTCGGATAGTTCATTTCGCTATCCGAATCCGTATCCGAAATTTCGGATACCCGAATTTCGGATATCTGAAAATTCGGATACGGATTCGGATAGTGAAACGGATATCCGAAAATCTAAAAAAATCAAACATTATCTCTACTTTCAAGATAAAATATTCAAAAAATCAAACATTATTTCCACTTTCAAGATAAAAATTCAAACTTGAAGAGCATTCTACTTTTATCATCGGCAGAAGCTCAAGCTACCCAAATACAAAATCAAAAAATGAAAGCTACCTAAATACAAAATCAAAGAAATTAAAAGTACACATGAAAAAAAACTACTCATTATAATCAAAATATACTAAAGAAAAAGCACAAGAATCCACGAGCATCTTGTATTTTGAGTATTTAATTTGGCATCTCCAAAAATTAATTAGTGGTGGAATGAAGCACTGTCAAACAGTTCAAACCTCAAGCAGATTGAACGATGATGAAGTCACGAAGAACAGATCAAAGGGTGGAAAAGATAAGATGAAGAAGAGGTTGAAGGTATCAGATCTAGATCTCTAGAGAAAAAGGGTGGAAAAGATAAGATGGAAAGAGGCTAGGGTTTTCACTTGTTGGTATATATATTTATTATCTAATAAATAAAAAATAATATTATTTAATATTTCGGATATCGGATATCCGAATTATCCGAAAATTTTCAATATTGCTATCCGAATCCGAATCCGAATTTTTTGATATCCGAAATTCTGATATCCGAAATTTCGGATATCCGAATTTTCGGATAATTCGGATTCGGAATTTCGGATAGTTCGGATTCGGTTTCGGATCCGGATTTTTTTGAACACCCCTAGTTTGCCCGAACGGGAAGAATTAGGGTTAGGGTTGGAAGAAGGTGGTGATGAAAACCCAGACATCCTTGAATCTTTAATAAAGGAAAAACAAGTTTAAGCGTTAAGCAAGTGATGAATCAAGTTGTGAGATAGAATGTCCGTATTTGTTTAAGCAAGTGATCAATCAAGTTGTGAGATAGTTGTGAGATAGAATGCTCGTATTTGTTTGAATCATATATATACACACAGCCACGGTTTGCTTGTACAATTTGACATCTTTTTTTGCTAAAAATAAGGGAATTTGGAAATTTGCAATATTAGTAGTTTGCTCAACATGGCGGACACTGGAATCGTAATACTATTTTTTTGGTAAAATAACGGAATTTGGAACTTTGTAATATGTTTTATTTCGAATGCGAGTTTGTTAACAAAATCCATACTGGTTAGAAGGTGAACCGTTAAAAGTTTTGTATCCTACTTTATTCCGGCTCGAGAAAAATAAATGGTGTGTGGTGGCGAAGAGATTGGGGATGGATGGTCATCATAATGCTATCTCATGGAGTTGGAAAGCTTATCCAAGGTCCACTGATGAAATTCAAGAGCTAGTGGAATTGCATAAGAAGCTCACGACTTATGTGTTGAATGGAGACAAGGATTTGTAGCATTGGAACAGTGACTCGGACAATGTTTTTTCCGTCAAAGAGGTTCGAAAGTGGTTAATGTCCCGTGAGCAAGTCGTATTAAACTTTCTAATTTCAGTCAGTATACTCTCACTTTGCCCTATTTTGTATTTTGAGACTTGGATCATAATGAAAAATACATCGTTTTGATCATATGCTTGTTTTAATACTATGTTATGTTATTACACGTTAAACTATGTCAAACACGTAAAAACGATTGAAAGATATTCCAAATCCCAACTCTTAAATCAAGTATTATCAAGAGATTACCCTGGACTAGACAAAAATCGGGAATTCGTACGTTAATTCGGTAAATTTCCAGAAATCTGGGCTAAATCAAATAATTATAATTATATATATTAGTTAAATAACTAAATATAGTATTTATAATAATTAAATAAATTAATTAATTAAATAAATTAGTATTGTAAATAAATAAAAAGGGATTTTAATGAATTTTAGTTAGTTTAAACTAACTTGGTTAGCTAATCCTTTGTAACAATGGACTTAACCTGGTTAAGTCTAACCAGGTCAATAATTACCAAAGGAAACCACTAACTGAGTTAGAAAACTCAGTTAGTTTGGTTAAGTCAAAAAAAGAACAAAAAGGGGGGGTCTCCTGGGTGAGAACCGGGCCCCCTTGGAATCGAACTCGCGACCTCGTGCATAACAAAGGATCTCTCAACCATCCGGCCGGGCATGCCACATCCAACCATATAAGGGAACTAATTAATATTATGCGGTATTTCAGACTTTCTTTTTTTTCCTTCAAACCTTGCCGCCTAAAACGATTTACATAAATCCTTTCCTTTTATGATCCGGACTATGTGCGGTAGTAAAATCATTCCAAATACCGGTTTATCAATTATTTCCAAACACACGTCCATTACCATTCATACATGATTTCGTTTCCGCAAATACGAGACATCCGAACGGCTATAAATACCGAAACCCTTCGTCACTGCTCGACACCCTCATATCATTCTCGAAAATATCTCACACCTTCACAGCTCGAAACTCTTGCCGGAGAAAGCTACTCGTTGCCGGAGACATCCGAAGCATGACAAGGATTCATGTCCAACGATTCGGTATTCGTTCCTGTCTATCTTTCTTTCTTTTTATTTCGGTTTCGAGTAATGGTATTCGTGATTAATACAGACGATACTAACAGCGACCGGATCCTTGTTCTTGTTCGGTCTTAAGAGAAGAACTTACCGGAGCTTTCGACGGACTCGACTTGACTCGATTCGGTATAATACTTGCTATCCAATTACCCTTTTTAATGTCCCGTGAGCATTGTTATTAACCTTTTTATCTTAATAATCCTCTAAACACAAGTTTGAAAAAATAAATAAATAAATAAATAAAGAAACATATACAGTCGATTAGAGGGGAAGGTGATGAACCCCATTCATTTCTTTTATTCTTATTTTTTTATTATTATTATTATCATTAAATAAATATCAAAATTATAATACTATTAATTATCAGAATTATTATTATTATTAATATATATATATTAATCAGAATTTTTATTATCATTATTATTAATGTATAAATTCAACTATTATTTTTACTATTATTATAACTATTATTATTAATATTCTTGTTGATATATAATCAGTATTATTGTTAATATTATTATTAATATAAATCAGTATTGTTATTATTAATATTAATGTTAATACAAAATCAGTTATTATTTATATAATTAATAAAAAATTCAGTAAATACTATTTAATTAGTTAAAAATTCAGCATCTATTAGTATTATAAAAAAAATAGATTATATAAAGCTAATTGATATAAATTCAGTAATTATATAATTATAATCCGATATTTAATCAAAATTCGGTAATTATTATATTAAATTGTTATCTGTATTTAATATATTTAATATGAATTCAATTATTTATAATATAAATTATTATCATTATTAAGATAAAAACCATTTACTATTGTTAATAACAAAATAAATTCAAGTATTATAAAATTAGTTATATTATTATTGTTATTTCTAATATTATATTTATTGTTCTTAATATCAGTAAATATTAACATTAAGAATATCATTTTATTATCATTATTATTATTATTACATTTTTATTATTATTCATACTATTATTACCATATTTGCATCGAGTACTATTAAAATACTATTATTTAACAAATTAATAATCTTCACATTATTATTAATCCCCATCATCATTTTAAGCATTGTTCTTAACATATACTTAAAATCAAATAGGGTAATCTCTTGCGCTCATTACAAATCTCTTGGACAACTCTTTCTCTTAATCTCTTACCAAGAAACGCAACGCAAACTAAGGTGAGTATACATGACCCATTTTCTATTTTCCACTTTTGGGTGCAATATGTATTCTATATCAAACATCACAATCACATCAAACATTTTACGCACACTCTATCTTTACCCTATGTGATACATATTAATCATGTTAGACATGTTATGCTAATGTAAACATTCATGACTATGTGTTCATTAACTTCGTACAAGCCTCCCCTAACAATGGTAGCGCTATAGGTTGAGAAACGCCCCTCTCGTTATATTAACGAGTATTGTTAGGTTAAACTATGTTAAAACCACCCGTACACTTTTGGGTTGGACACTTTAATTGCGTTAAACTTTGGTTTGGACACATAGAGTAACATCGTTTCGAGTATATACTGTCAATATGATATTGTATTTCACATTTGGATATGAGCAACATTTTAAACACGTATTATGCTATGTATGAAAACTTGTATACTCGCCAACATGCTTTTGTTGACTTTATTTTAATACATATTGCAGGTTGAATGTTCAAGAATCAAGAAACAAGCTAGGATGGCTTTAGAAACCCATTTTAGCATTTTAGTTAATGATTGAATTTATGTTTGTTTATTTGAGACAATGTACCCTACTTTAGAATTTAATAAAATGATTATTGTCACATTTAGTGTTATGTTGTTTTGAGCAATTTGTTCGTCTCATCCCGATGTTTCCGCCATCGGTTGGGGTGTGACAGATTGGTATCAGAGCCATAACTATAGGGAATTAGGTAGGATTGCTATACTTTTCCCTAGTCTATAGTAGGAGTACTCTGATACCAGATTGGTATCAGAGCCATAACTATAGGGAATTAGGAATGCCTTGCCTAGTCTATAGTTTAGGAGCTTTTTCACTATGTGTTGCTTAAAACAACTTCCCTTCTATCTTCTTTGCTTCCCTCTACTTTCTTTTGGACTCTTAATATGCATGCCTTCCCTAAGGCTAACACAATACACACTTGGAGGCTTTGAAGACACTCTTACAACACAATCGAAATGATTCATCAAGATAGGGGTGATTCCCACACTTGGTGATGATTTTCACTCAGCTATACTTTGATTTTTTCACGAAATCTACCCTCAAGTTAGGAGTGATATCCAAACCTTGATGGGAGTTTTCCATTTCATATTCCAGTGGACCCTTATCTTAGGATAAGTACCAACCACGTTAGGGTACGATGTTATCAAGTTAGAGGTGATACTCGCATCTTGTTTAACTAGTCCCACTCTTTGATTTTCAATCTCGCCAAAGTTTCGATTTTCCCAATCGATTAAGGACGTGTAGTAACTGGAAGGACAAATACCGTTAGTCGCTTCTCGATGAGAGTATCTGTCTAATAGGCCAAAGCACGTTTCCTTAATTCGAAAAGGACTTTGATTCACTTTGGAATTGTCGTATGTTACGTTCCGTGACAATCCATATTTTACGTTAAATCTCTTTTTATGTTATCTCAATTATTATGTGTTTTACGTTTGAGCATTTCATTCATTTCTAGCTAGGAGACACATTTCGCACTATTGTCGCAATCTAAAACAATTAATGATACTCTTTCGTAAACAAATTAAATTTATTATGCCTTCACCATATAGGTTACCCTATGTGAAAATTCATGTCACTTTATTCATGTTATACTATGTGAAATTCTATGTGAAACAAGGTGCTATTTGGTGCATTCATGAAAACAAGTTTTTCCTAAACAAACATTATGATCAAGGTCTTATCTATTCTCGTTTTTTTTTTTAAATATTCATCTTTTCTAAAGTCTTTCCTCTAAGATTTCGAGGACGAAATCTCCTAAAGTAGGGGAGACTGTAACGTTTCGTATTTTTTTGTACTTTCTATTTTTAACAAGTCGTATTAAACTTTCTAATTTCAGTCAGTATACTCTCACTTTACCCTATTTTGTATTTTGAGACTTGGATCATAATGAAAAATACATCGTTTTGATCATATGCTTGTTTTAATACTATGTTATGTTATTACACGTTAAACTATGTCAAACACGTAAAAACGATTGAAAGATATTCCAAATCCCAACTCTTAAATCAAGTATTATCAAGAGATTACCCTAGACTAGACAAAAATCGGGAATTCGTACGTTAATTCGGTAAATTTCCAGAAATCTGGGCTAAATCAAATAATTATAATTATATATATTAGTTAAATAACTAAATATAGTATTTATAATAATTAAATAAATTAATTAATAAAATAAATTAGTATTGTAAATAAATAAAAAGGGATTTTAATGAATTTTAGTTAGTTTAAACTAACTTGGTTAGCTAATCCTTTGTAACAATGGACTTAACCTGGTTAAGTCTAACCAGGTCAATAATTACCAAAGGAAACCACTAACTGAGTTAGAAAACTCAGTTAGTTTGGTTAAGTCAAAAAAAGAACAAAAGGGGGGGGGGTCTTCTGGGTGAGAACCGGGCCCCCTTGGAATCGAACTCGCGACCTCGTGCATAACAAAGGATCTCTCAACCATCCGGCCGGGCATGCCACATCCAACCATATAAGGGAACTAATTAATATTATGCGGTATTTCAGACTTTCTTTTTTTTCCTTCAAACCTTGCCGCCTAAAAGGATTTACAGAAATCCTTTCCTTTTATGATCCGGACTATGTGCGGTAGTAAAATCATTCCAAATACCGGTTTATCAATTATTTCCAAACACACGTCCATTACCATTCATACATGATTTCGTTTCCGCAAATACGAGACATCCGAACGGCTATAAATACCGAAACCCTTCGTCACTGCTCGACACCCTCATATCATTCTCGAAAATATCTCACACCTTCACAGCTCGAAACTCTTGCCGGAGAAAGCTACTCGTTGCCGGAGACATCCGAAGCACGACAAGGATTCATGTCCAACGATTCGGTATTCGTTCATGTCTATCTTTCTTTCTTTTTATTTCGGTTTCGAGTAATGGTATTCGTGATTAATACAGACGATACTAACAGCGACCGGATCCTTGTTCTTGTTCGGTCTTAAGAGAAGAACTTACCGGAGCTTTCGACGGACTCGACTTGACTCGATTCGGTATAATACTTGCTATCCAATTACCCTTGTTAATGTCCCGTGAGCATTGTTATTAACCTTTTTATCTTAATAATCCTCTAAACACAAGTTTGAAAAAAAAAATGAAAGAAACATATACAGTCGATTAGAGGGGAAGGTGATGAACCCCATTCATTTCTTTTATTCTTATTTTATTATTATTATTATTATTATTATTATTATTATTATTATTATTATTATTATTATTATTATCATTAAATAAATATCAAAATTATAATACTATTAATTATCAGAATTATTATTATTATTAATATATATATTAATCAGAATTTTTATTATCATTATTATTAATGTATAAATTCAACTATTATTATTACTATTATTATTAATATTCTTGTTGATATATAATCAGTATTATTTTTTAATATTATTATTAATATAAATCAGTATTGTTATTATTAATATTAATGTTAATACAAAATCAGTTATTATTTATATAATTAATAAAAAATTCAGAAAATACAATTTAATTAGTTAAAAATTCAGCATCTATTAGTATTATAAAAAAAAATAGATTATATAAAGCTAAATGATATAAATTCAGTAATTATATAATTATAATTCGATATTTAATCAAAATTCGGTAATTATTATATTAAATTGTTATCTGTATTTAATATATTTAATATGAATGCAATTATTTATAATATAAATTATTATCATTATTAAGATAAAAACCATTTACTATTATTAATAACAAAATAAATTCAAGTATTATAAAATTAGTTATATTATTATTGTTATTTCTAATATTATATTTATTGTTCTTAATATCAGTAAATATTAACATTAAGAATATCATTTTATTATCACTATTATTATTATTACATTTTTATTATTATTCATACTATTATTACCATATTTGCATCAAGTACTATTAAAATACTATTATTTAACAAATTAATAATCTGCACATTATTATTAATCCCCATGATCATTTTAAGCATTGTTCTTAACATATACTTAAAATCAAATAGGGTGATCTCTTGCGCTCGTTACAAATCTCTTGGACAACTCTTTCTCTTAATCTCTTACCAAGAAACGCAACGCAAATTAAGGTGAGTATACATGACCCATTTTCTATCTTCGAATCAAAGAAGACCAATTATGATGTATAATACCCAGTTTATTTTATAACAACATTGCTATAATTGAAATCGAAAACTTCATAAATATTAGAACACAATATATAAAATAATAAAATACACAATTGGGAAACAGCAAAAGCACACTCAAAAAACATTCCCTTTATGTTTATGCGTGTGTTTTTGTTTGAGTTTTTTTTTTTTTAATCAAAATTGTGAGGAATTGACACCTAGGATTAAATTAGAATGGAGGCTTAATATGAAGACACGTGGCCTAACAACTTTTCCTTTATTATATAGGAGGATAATGATCAATGAAATTACCGTACACAATATTATAATGAAAATACCGTACACAATATTATATATTGTATATATAGATTCTCCTATCAGCATCATCTTTAATCAAAATACCACGACCACCGCGGTTCATCATATATCATTTCCGGTGGTGAGTCTAACAAAAGTGGTGACGTTGGTTTTGCTCCACTGATGTCATTGTTGTCTAAGACTCCACCAACTATATCTTGGAGCAGTCCGCCACCGTTGCTGCCACCACCACCACTGCCGTCAATATTGTTGTCTAACACTCCACCAACTATATCTTGGAGCAGTTCGCCACCGTTGCCGCCACCACCACTACCACCGGCGTTCATTGGAAGTGAAGCCTCTCTTGAGTTTTCTTCCATCCTGTTTCACATACACAAAGATGCAAACCATAAATAATAAACAAACAAAGCTCTATGTTGTGAAAACCCTATCGCGACTAAATGTAGTGTCGTACTCTCTATTACTGCAAATCTTGATATGAGCTTTCCAATCCGATTGAACCGCATACTTCCTTGGACACGTTTCACAGTTCCATATCTTTTCTCCATGTTTCCGACTATAATGCTTCTTAATTGCGTGCAGATTTGCGAGAGCTCGAGAAGGGTCATGATTAGCACAGCTTTTCTCTGGACATATGTACACTTTATTCTTCACCACTTCATTCTTGTTTCTTTGCTTAAGAGTCGATGGCAAGTTGTGTCCTCTTCTATGAAGCTGCAAATTCTGGTCTCTTAGAAAACCCTTATTGCAGATCTCACATACGAAGTGATTCGTAGCGGTTAATGATGTTGGCGATAACTCGATAACCTCAGCTTCTGGATCTGTACATATTTGTCCGGTGTAAGTAAAAAAAAAACCCTAAATTGTTTATGAAAGTATTTAAATTGAGCAAAGAAGAAGATGGATATTGTTTTACCTGGATTACATTTTCGTTTGCCCTAGGGGTGTTCAAAACCGGATATCCAAAAATTCGGATATCCGAATTTCGGATATCCGATAAGTTCGGATAGTTCATTTCGCTATCCGAATCCGTATCCGAAATTTCGGATACCCGAATTTCGGATATCCGAAAATTCGGATACGGATTCGGATAGTGAAACGGATATCCGAAAATCTAAAATAATCAAACATTATCTCTACTTTCAAGATAAAATATTCAAAAAATCAAACATTATTTCCACTTTCAAGATAAAAATTCAAACTTGAAGAGCATTCTATTTTTATCATCGGCAGAAGCTCAAGCTACCCAAATACAAAATCGAAAAATGAAAGCTACCTAAATACAAAATCAAAGAAATTAAAAGTACACATGAAAAAAAAACTACTCATTATAATCAAAATATACTAAAGAAAAAGCACAAGAATCCACGAGCATCTTGTATTTTGAGTATTTAGTTTAGCATCTCCAAAAATTAATTATTGGTGGAATGAAGCACTGTCAAACAGTTCAAACCTCAAGCAGATTGAACGATGATGAAGTCACGAAGAACAGATCAAAGGGTGGAAAAGATAAGATGAAGAAGAGGTTGAAGGTATCAGATCTAGATCTCTAGAGAAAAAGGGTGGAAAAGATAAGATGGAAAGAGGCTAGGGTTTTCACTTGTTGGTATATATATTTATTATCTAATAAATAAAAAATAATATTGTTTAATATTTCGGATATCGGATATCCGAATTATCCGAAAATTTTCAATATTGCTATCCGAATCCGAATCCGAATTTTTGGATATCCGAAATTCTGATATCCGAAATTTCGGATATCCGAATTTTCGGATAATTCGGATTCGGAATTTCGGATAGTTCGGATTCGGTTTCGGATCCGGATTTTTTAGAACACCCCTAGTTTGCCCGAACGGGAAGAATTAGGGTTAGGGTTGGAAGAAGGTGGTGATGAAAACCCAGACATCCTTGAATCTTTAATAAAGGAAAAACAAGTTTAAGCGTTAAGCAAGTGATGAATCAAGTTGTGAGATAGTTGTGAGATAGAATGTTCGTATTTGTTTAAGCAAGTGATCAATCAAGTTGTGAGATAGTTGTGAGATAGAATGCTTTTATTTGTTTGAATCATATATATACACACAGCCACGGTTTGCTTGTACAATTTGACATCTTTTTTTGCTAAAAATAAGGGAATTTGGAAATTTGCAATATTAGTGGTTTGCTCAACATGGCGGACACTGGAATCGTAATACTATTTTTTTGGTAAAATAACGGAATTTGGAACTTTGTAATATGTTTTATTTCGAATGCGAGTTTGTTAACAAAATCCATACTGGTTAGAAGGTGAACCGTTAAAAGTTTTGTATCCTACTTTATTCCGGCTCGAGAAAAATAAATGGTGTGTGGTGGCGGAGAGATTGGGGATGGATGGTCATCATAATGCTATCTCATGGAGTTGGAAAGCTTATCCAAGGTCCACTGATGAAATTCAAGAGCTAGTGGAATTGCATAGGAAGCTCACGACTTATGTGTTGAATGGAGACAAGGATATGTAGCATTGGAACAGTGACTCGAACAATGTTTTTTCCGTTAAAGAGGTTCGAAAGTGGTTAATGTCCTGTGAGCAAGTCGTATTAAACTTTCTAATTTCAGTCAGTATACTCTCACTTTACCCTATTTTGTATTTTGAGACTTGGATAATGAAAAATACATCGTTTTGATCATATGCTTGTTTTAATACTATGTTATGTTATTACACGTTAAACTATGTCAAACACGTAAAAACGATTGAAAGATATTCCAAATCCCAACTCTTAAATCAAGTATTATCAAGAGATTACCTTAGACTAGACAAAAATCGGGAATTCGTACGTTAATTCGGTAAATTTCCAGAAATCTGGGCTAAATCAAATAATTATAATTATATATATTAGTTAAATAACGTTTAACCTAACAATACTCGTTAATATAACGAGAGGGGCGTTTCTCAACCTATAGCGCTACCATTGTTAGGGGAGGCTTGTACGAAGTTAATGAACACATAGTCATGAATGTTTACATTAGCATAACATGTCTAACATGATTAATATGTATCACATAGGGTAAAGATAGAGTGTGCGTAAAATGTTTGATGTGATTGTGATGTTTGATATAGAATACATATTGCACCCAAAAGTGGAAAATAGAAAATGGGCTCTTTTTAGAACAAGGGTTTCACAATGTTGAAGTTGTAATCTACAGAGCAAGGAGTTTGAGAGGGAAAAAGTGTGGGGAACGGCTGATGTTAAATAAAGATTAGGGTTTTGCTAGTGTTTTAAACCTAGGGTTTAATTAGTGGGTTTGGTTTAGATTGAATGAAGGTATAAATGATATTTGAGCCAAGTTATCATCGATCACAAGGCCTAGCTCAGTTGGTTTGTGTGCGCGTGTGTGAGGCGGGTGACCCGGGTTCGAGTCCCGCGGTTAGCAGCCTTTTTATGATTTAATCCTCTTTTTTTTTGGGAGTTTTAAAAACATCCAATTTAAGGAAATCACATAAACAGTCCCTGTAATTTAAAATTTTAGTAATTTATTCAAACACCCTTTGACATTAATTAAAACTTATGTTACCCTTTTAAAACAAGAAACTAACTTTACAATTTAACTAACTAAGTTAGTTTATAATAATAGCTTTAAAATTTAACGAGACTAACCAGATTATTATAAAAATAAACTTGTAACTAGTAAAATCAATTAATTTTATTAATTAAACCATGAATAAAATACCCATTTATATAACAAATTAAATTTAAGATAAAGATTTTTCGACGATTATAACGAAACGACGAATACAAGGATACAAAGTTTCCAAAAATAGGAATATGAACAACAGTTTCTAAATATGGAAGGTTACGAAAACGCTGGGCGTTACAGTCTCCCCTCGTTTAGGATATTTCGTCCCGAAATTTATTCAAAAGGAAGACCTTGGAGAAAAGCAATTTGGCTAAAAGAATCGAGATATTTAGCATTAGTAAGAGCGTGCACATGTGTGAGTTTACACAGTTTTGAATCAACTTGGAGAGGTATAAATATAAAAATGTGCCGCCTTTAAAAGGGAAAATTTAGTATACAAAAATGGTTTTCGAGGTAACGACCAACTACGGGTGTTTGCAGAAGAATAAAGAATAGAGAGGTAGTTTCAAAAGCAAGGACGTAGATTAGGATTTGAACGTTTAAATAGACTTGATTACGAACGGGGTTCATATAAAAGACGGAGAATAATGGGAGTATAACAGTAAATGGTTGATTTAATAAACGAATGCGATTATGAGAATAGCGTAAGTATCGGATAGACAAGGTAGTGTGTCAAGAATGAAGTCTCGTCATGGATAATCGGATATAATGCGTTTGTGAGTTGTTTAAAGTTTGTATTAGGTCCAAAAGGTCTACAAAACACTGAATTTCTCACGCCACGTTTTACGAAAGTTTGGTAACATAGTGAAAACACTTATATATAGGAGTACCAACGGCGCATCCACCATGTTTTGACCACGTTACGTCCGTTTCGTATTCGGTGTCATGTTACATCCCGTGTCTTACCATACACAGTAGTACACTCTATGGTTTCTCATACGCCCATCACTATAATCCCGTGTGCACCCGCGATTATATTGACCGTCGCATGATCTGCATAGCTTGTACTAGTTACGTATGACTCAAGGTATACATAAATTTTGAAAACAAAAATGCGTGAGTATAGAAATGTAGCATATAAGCATGTTTACATTCCAAATAGTATAAGACCAACGCAAGCAAATCCTTCGGGTTTCGCCCGTGTACATGTGCGAATGTATAAATTTTTTTTTTTTTTGAGTAAAAAGCATGAGCATAGTATAAGTTTAAATTTGAACACGCACGTGAGCATCAACACAAAACGCATGCCAGGAGTATGAGTAAAAGTATAAGCATAACGTGTATTAAAAATGAGCATAAATGTCAGCACAATTTGAGCACAAACGAATGACGTGAGTATAGACACAATTCGTATAAATGAGAGTACAAACAAAAGTACGAGTATAACAGAAATCTTATAAACGTGAGTATAAATGCGAGTACGAATATAACGTAAATCGTATAAATGAGAGTATAAACACGAGTACAAGTGTGATTACGAGTATAAATATGAGTGTAAACATGAGATGCATGAGTATGGATGTAAATGTGAAAATTAAGTGTAAAACATGAATGTTTAAATACGAATGGAATGTATGAGTATATATATATATATATATATATATGAGTGTAAACGTGTTTGTATAAGTACAAGTACAAGTATGTCGTTGTGAGTATGAGTATAAATATGAGTACAAGTGTAAGCATACGAACGTATTGTGGGGAGTACGTGTGTAAATATGAGTCAAAGTATAGACACGAAACGTGTCATGGTAGTTATGAGTGTATAAATACGAGGATCATAAAAGACGTGAGAATGTGTCTGAATATAAATACAAGTATAAACATAGCGGTATAAGCGTATACGCAAATTGCATACGTATGAATATGTATATGATTATAAGTAAAACGTAGGTGTATGAATATGAATTTAAGTATCACGTAAATTGCGTGAGTATAAAGGTGAGTGTGAATGTATACGGGTAAATATACGTGTATGAGTACAGCTATAAATGAAAGTGTAGGCTGTACAAGTATAAACATGAATATGAGTATAAGAGTAAACACAAGTGTATGAGCATGATTAAAATGTGGGAGCATAAATTTAAGTGTAAAAAAGAATATTTATATAAGTATGAATAAGATGTAGGTGTATGAATATAAGTGTATACGTTCATGCATCTTTGACGAATATAAGTATGAGCGTGTATCGTATGAATATGCTAAGCGTAACGTAAATGCATATATGCGAATATAAGTGTAGACGTATAATTGTATGAATAAGAATAATAATTGGAACATAAGTGTAACATAATGCATTGTTGTGAGCGAACCGTGGAGTTTTTTTTTTTTTTTTTTTTTTTTTTTTTTGAATCAAAACAGGTTGAGTTGTTATGAAATGTAGAATCTAGTTTATGAATGTAAAGAGAGTATAAATCATCCACTATTTATGCAAATAGTACTTTGTAAAAGTATGGGAATGCTACTATGGTTTTAAAAGAATTTACACAGTTGAAAATGTGTCGGTTCTTATGAAGTTTCCTTGCCCACGTGTTTTGAATTTAATTGGCGTATCGTGCCAGGTTTTGAAAAGTTCTTGAGATCAACAAGCTTGCATCGTTTTAGGTAACTTTTATATTAGAAAGTTTTGAAGTTTATAGATTCTTGAGAAAAAGTTGATCCTTAGAAAAAGGAATTTGGTATACGAACTTAGCGATTGTTGAAAAATGTTTCATTGGTTTTGAAAAGGGATTTTAGTAGATGATTAAATAATATTGGTAATATTTTATAGGTGTGTGCGAAAAAGTTGATTTGATTCTCAATTGAGAATAACAATCTCTAGTTTAATGGCGTGAGAGGAGCGTGTTTCAATGTTTACGTTGATTGGTAAATTTGTGGGCAACGGATTTATTAAACCGATTGGTTGATAAGTAGTATTTCGTGAAATTTTTGAAATCGAGGAACACGCGTTTATGGTAACGTTTAAAATTTTTGTGTATGCGAGTGATGTGAAAATAGATTATAGAATAAGAGGTACGTTTAAATAAATGAAGCATTTTGAAATACATGATAAATGATTTAGGTATAAACATGATCGTGTTTACGTAATATAGTTTATTAAAGAAAGTACTGGTAACGATCACCTAGGTAAGGGAATCACCCCAAATCCGTTGGTGAGGTCGTTGTAAGATGAGAAAAGAAGCGAAGTTAATCGTCAAGGTAAGGAAATCACTCCTATCTCGATGATATGTCTTCACTCGTTGTTACGAAAGTGTAATTAAAACTAAGTGGAATTATGCATGCTAATGATGTATAATCGTATGATGTATGCGCAAAAGTGAAATCTTAAAAACGGTTCAAAATTGACAAGAAAGAGTTTCATCATAAAAGATCAAAGATAATAAAGCGTACATCTGATAAAAAGAAACTTGGATGGTCCCAAAACGGAACGTTGACTAGCCAAAGTGGTCGAAAGGTCCTTTGAATCTGAGAGCATGCTTTGGCCTAATAGGTGGTATACTCTCGCCGACAAGTCGGTTAACGGTATTCACCCTTCCGGTTACTACATGCCCCAATTCAATCGAAAATTCGAGACTTGGCGAGATTTATGTAAAATCAAGGAGTGGGACTAGTCGACTAGGTGCGGGTTTCACCCCTAGCTTGACGAGTTCGTACCCTAAGTGTGGTTGGTACTCGTTGGGCCGAAATTTAATTTCGACACGTTAACGAGGGTCCACTAGAAATTGGATTTGAAATTTCCATTAAGATGTGGATTTCACTCCTAACTTAATGGTGTAATTTCGTGCAAAAAAAATAGAATCAAACAGAATGAAAGTCGTTTACCAAATTGTGGGTTTCACGCCTATTTTGGTAAACTCGTCTCGTTTGTACGATACGAGTGTTTTCGAGTTTAAGAAAAACCGAGTAAAATGCTTTAGAAAAGGGGAGTATGTTAAAGGAATACGCAAACAAGTATAAACACATAAGAATGCACATCAAGAACGGTACATAAAGAATAGGACAATAAAACAAGTACCAACACATAGAGGAATATGCCAAGAAATCAAGAATACACACAAAGAATCGAACAATGGAACAAGTATTAACACATAATAAAACAAGTATAGCATGTCAAGTGTTAACGCATAAGTGACATATATGTTTGAAAGATGACAAGAGAATAAATAAAGGCAAATAAGATAACATGCAAGTAGTTTCAAGCAAAACATGAGAATAAAGCTCTAAAACTATAGACTAGGTTAAAGCATTCCTACTTTTCCTAATTCTCTATAGTTATGACTCTGATACCAATCTGTCACACCCCAACCGATGGCGGAAACATCGGGATGAGACGAAGTGTGTATAGATTGCTAGAGACTTCATAACACTATGTGACAATATTTAATTAAATTCAAACTTCATTGCAAGTGCTAAATTGTCATATAATATTCAGAACAAAATACAACATTGTTTCAACAAATAACATAACATTAAAGATAAATAGATTAAAGGTGTGTATCTAGTCCACCCTAAACTTGTTTCATCAATCATCCATACTTCAATAATCAACCTGCAACATGTATTAAAATAGAGTTTCAATGCAAAAGCAAAGAGCGAGTATACAAGTTTGTTTACATAGCATAATAGAATAAAAACTCATATCCAACATGAACATAATAAAATAGTTTCAGCCATGCTAGTTTACGCAGTCCAAGTGATAGCCCAAGTTTCCAATGCGTTAAAGTACCTAACCCAAAGTTTCACGGGAGGTTAATATGTCTCCTCCTAACAATATCCCTCGACTACAAATGGGGGAGGTGCATTACCCCTATAGCGCTACTATTGTTAAGGCGGAACTACACACAGGGATTAAACGTTCACATAGCACAAAATAGTCTCAAGTATCACAAGTTTCATGTTTCATGTTTAAAAAGATAGAGCATGTTTCAAATAAGTTTCAAGTGTCAAGTGTGTTTAATATAGAATACATGTTGCACCCAAAGTGTTTAAAAGTAAAAATGGGTTCGAGTATACTCACATAATTGCTAAGTCATCCGATTATCCAAGTGTCAACGAATGTATGAGGTTAAAAGGATGGAACACCGAGGTAACCCTATATGGGCAAATGAGGGCGTAAAAGTAAGCAAAAATTAAGACGGAGGATTCGAAGTGAAAATTTAGAGTATAACCTGATGATATAAAAGTATGTATTCATTATACATAGTTTATGTAAAAATTCTGAATTAAATCTATCAAGAGTATTGTAGAAGTGTTGTCAAAAATAAATATGCCTTTATATCTATGGTTATAAAAATTATTCGAAACCGATACGATTTTATTAGTGGTTTGACTATAAAGTGTGTGTGTGTGTATATACATATATACATATATTTTTTTAACGAAAATCGGGCAGAGTTTCCTCTGTTTTTGGACGATCCCGACAAGGCATGTTGTCGATTTATATGTTCAAAATTCAATATTCAATCAACGGTATAAACTATATACGTAAAAAGTGCCGAAAGTGAATAAATAGATAAATGTATCGGTTCGACGTTAAAGTAACATATACATATATAAAACAATAATAAAAATTAGTGTTGTTTAAATTGTACCGAATCTCGAATGAGCCGTTGGCCCGTTAATCGCCGAGGGTTTGACCGGTTGACTACTGTTGACCGAAACGAAACTGAGTTGACCTGAACAATGGGTTGACCTGAAAATGTAACAAAGCTTGATCCACTCATTTACTTGTCGCCTGAAATCAAACCCGAGACTGAACATAAATCGAGCCAAACAAACACTGAAAAGTAATTAAAAAAAAAAGACTTGAACCAACTTGAACACGAACCTGAATCGGAATCGAATCGTCTTTCATCAGATTTAAAGAAAATAATGGGATCCAGAATGAAGAAAAGAAGTGAGGGATTACCGATTGAAGTTCGTCGAACCAAACCAGTGCCATCGCCGCCTCCATCACCGGCGACGTTGCCGTTGCCGTCGTCAGCCTCCTTATTTCTCCTCTCTCTCTCCTTACTTCTCCTATCTCTCTCTCGGTTCTGTCACCGCCGTGTGCCACCACCACCATAGTGGTGCCGGTCGTTTTAGTTGAGCAGTGATGGGGGAGGAGGGTCTTGGAGGTATCGGCCGGAGATAAACAGTCGGAGGAAGAGGAGTAGCCGCCAGAAGGACCGAGATGCCGGAGCTCGCTGGAGTGCGGCTCCGGTCGCCGGAAATTCGCGAGGGAAAAGGAGGGGAACTAGGGTGTCGGCTGTGGAGTCTCTTTTTGGAACAAGGGTTTCACAATGTTGAAGTTGTAATCTACAGAGCAAGGAGTTTGAGAGGGAAAAAGTGTGGGGAGCGGCTGATGTTAAATAAAGATTAGGGTTTTACTAGTGTTTTAAACCTAGGGTTTAATTAGTGGGTTTGGTTTAGATTGAATGAAGGTATAAATGATATTTGAGCCAAGTTATCATCGATGACAAGGCCCAGCTTAGTTGGTTTGTGTGCGCGTGTGTGAGGCGGGTGACCCGGGTTCGAGTCCCGCGGTTAGCAGCCTTTTTATGATTTAATCCTCTTTTTTTTGGGAGTTATAAAAACATCCAACTTTAAGGAAATCACATAAACAGTCCCTATAATTTAAAATTTTAGTAATTTATTCAAACACCCTTTGACATTAATTAAAACTTATGTTACCCTTTTAAAACAAGAAACTAACTTTACAATTTAACTAACTAAGTTAGTTTATAATAATAGCTTTAAAATTTAACGAGACTAACCAGATTATTATAAAAATAAACTTGTAACTAGTAAAATCAATTAATTTTATTAATTAAACCATGAATAAAATACCCATTTATATAACAAATTAAATTTAAGATAAAGATTTTTCGACGATTATAACGAAACGACGAATACAAGGATACAAAGTTTCCAAAAATAGGAATATGAACAACGGTTTCTAAATATGGAAGGTTACGAAAACGCTGGGCGTTACATTCTTCTATTTTTTATAAAAAAACCCACTTTCTCCTATTTTTTATACAATCATGCATCCATACCGACCCTCTTTTGGTGTCCCCGCAAGACCCACGAACCCGAACACAACCCAACCGCAAAACCCGTATAACCTTCAAGACATGGACCCGAGCTTTTTAACGTACGCGGCTTACTTGAGTGGCGCCACTCCGTTTGTGCCTCCCCCTTTCGGCTATGGTCAAGCCGGCGGGTCGCAACCGTCACAACCACAACCCGAATCCGAATCCGAACCCGATGTCGATGCCGTGCCAGAGACGCAATCTGAACCAGTGCAAGATAAATCGAAACGCGGCAAAAGGTCGCATAAGAAGAAGGAAAAAGACGAACCTCGGCGTACAAAAAATACCATTAAATGGACGAAGGAAGAGGAATTCACGTTGACTCGGGCGTGGCTCGACATTTCTGAGGATGAAGAAACCGGTAACTATTTTATATATATATATATTATTTTACTTATTTTGTTATTTTAATTTTTAACATACAAATTATAATTTTTTTTAATTCGTAGCAAACTTTCAAACGGGCCCCGTTTTTCGGGATAGGGTTCGTGCACTCTTTTTTAGCACGTGGGGTCAAGGCGAACATCGGGACAAAAATTCCATTTCTAGCAAATGGACCAACATCAACAACAAGTTTCACGCGTTCCAAGAAGTTTACCAACGTAACTACGATACTCGCCCGAGCAGTGAAAGTGACGTCGGGGTTTTAACGAGGACTTTGGAGGAGTTCGAGAGGACGAAATGCCCTTTCACGTACTATAAGTGTTGGGAGCTACTACGAAAAAGTCCAAAGTGGGCGCTAGTTAATCCAATGACGTCTAATAGTAGACGTCGAGCTAAAAGGTCAAAAACATCATCCTCCGTTGACCCGTCAACTCCGACATCGGATGCCCGCAATGTTGATTTAAATGAGGCGGTGGACGTTGACGAGGGAATTCAAGAAGAGTTGGTCCGACCCACCGGTAGAAGAAAGGGAACCGGGAAAAAAACGGTCGAGTCGTCTTCCGATCTCGAGTTAAAGGAAGATTTCGAGGAGATGAACCGTCGTCTCCAAGACATTCGCGACCTCGGCCACCAACGTTATGAGATTATGAAAGAACGAGTGGCCGAAACCAAAAAGTTTAACGAGATGCAAGAGGCGAGGCAAATGGAAAAGGACATTGAGTTTTTGTCCAAACCTATCGACCACCTACAAGACGATGCGTTGATCCTTGCGCAAATGCGTCGCCAAAAAATTAGAGAAAAATATGGACTCTAGATGATGTTCTTTTTTTTAACTTTATTTTATTTTTTCGGTTTTTTTTATGTTTTTTTATTTTCTGTTTTTTTTTTAATTTCAAGTAGTGTAATTTTTTTTAAATTAATGAAGTTTTTTATGTTTTAAATTAAAAAAAATAATTGTGAAATGATTGAATGGGGGTTATTGGCATAATGCCCCACTACGCCACTTTTGCTATAATGCCCAAGTATGACTAAGATGCCACGTGTCGGATAATGCCCCATAGCGGGGGCATTATAACAACTTACCACTACACATGGTCTTGTACTTCATGTCTCAAAAATCCCCAATAGCCAAACACCTACGTAGAAGGTCAATAGGTCATCAGTACATTCATATCGTCTGCATGTATGTGCGTATACACTATACACACGTATATATGTGTACAAACTTGAGCATGGCTTCGTTCAGTTCGCTTATAGCCCTAGTGGTGGTCGATTCCTATGGAGACTCAGCTCCACCAATATTGTTTGTTTTACCCATAATGAATTCACAGATTTGTTTTTTTGTTGTCTAAGTTGAGACTTCCTAGCTAGCATGTCACGTACACATCCCGATACTACTCCCACCTAAGCACGCTTAACCATGTACACATCCCGATACTACTCCCACCTAAGCACGCTTAACCATGTCTCATCCACAATCAATGCGCTCAAAACGCATTTATGATATTTGAGATCCGGTATTCATAATGGACCAAGCATCTCTTATGTCCACAGCCGATGTGGAATTTATCTAAGGTGTCACATCCAACATCCAATGACTAGAACACGATTGATTTAACTCGGTATGTGTCTATGCATTTTGGTTGTCATGAACGTTTATCGTTCAATTATTTATTTATTTATTTATTTGTTCTAGGTAAAGTAACGGATTAGACTCGTTATATACTCGTACATGAATTTGATTGCAACAACAAATAAAAAACCTATGTGCGTATTATATCAAAACTCATTAGATCATTACTTTGTTAAATATGATAATGGATAACAAGGGTCTACCATCGGCCTATATTTCTTTTTTTTTTTTTCTAAAGTAAAATAGAAGAAATGTAAAAAAATAATAAATAAAAAAATATTGGTTAATACTTTAGAGAATTAATTACATGATTAGTACCCATGGTTTACCTAGTTTTTGAAAATTACATCGTTAGTATCAACTTTTACAAATTGTTTCACTTTTAGTACATGTGGTTATAAAATTATTTACATGGTTAGTACCTGTGATGTACTAATGGTGAAATCATTTTGTAAAAGTTAGTACCAGTTGTGTAATTTTCAATAAATAGGTATCAAACTATAGCTACTAACCATGTAATCAATTCTACTTTAGAAACAACATAAAGGGGTAATTATATAAATACTAGATGGTTAAAGGGCTAAAATGTTATAGTTTTGGATTTTAGTTTATTTTATTTATCGGTAATCCTTTGATGATCATTGGCAAATAGTGATTTTTCGTCGGTAGTAGTCTATTTGTTGGTACTATCTTTGTATCGATTGCATGTTAATATGTATATCTCAACAAATTCATCTCATAGTTATACTTTAAATAATAATCATTCTGAAAGAGATAGTAGCATTCAAAGTTTCTACATGGATTACTATTTACAAAGGATAAAACATTAAACATAATTGGAATTGGAATGCTCTTGCCTACGTTAGAGATTTATAAAAAAACAAAGTACATACTTGTCCCACAAAAGCATCAAATTATCTTTTTTGACTACTTTGAAAATTCCACTAACTCTCATTTTCAAATTTGTCTTCCAATTCATGTAATAATGTTATAACTTCTAGAAATATAATTTTGCACATAAAAACAAGATTGAATAAAGAAAGTCAATGATTCAAATTAGTAACACACTATAAATTATCTCAATACTAGTTTAAACCTCCAACTTTTTAAATTGGTTCTTTAATCCGACCCGGTAAATTATCATCTTTCTATACAATCATTAATTTTTCTTCTTTTTAGATGGTCCTTAAAACACATATTACACGTTAAAACATTTATACCAAACAACATTTGAAACTTATATTAATATAAGGTTATGTGTTATGATCTTTAGCTCGAATCATAGAACCTTTTATCTTCTTCAAGCCTAACTAATTCAAATATTAATGTTTTCTAAACATCATTCAGAAATTAATGATACCAATGATCTTTGTATTAATAAAATTAATGATACCAATGATAATTATAAGGTTAGAGGATATGGAGAGCTCCATCCCCATGAGGATGTGCCGTCACGTAGGCGTCACATCACCATCCCATGAAGGATGGGCCTCCTTGCATTTTGAGTGGGGTGGAGGATGAGCCTACCCCACATTATTTTTAATTTTTAATTTATATTATTTGTTTAACTTTTATTGTTTAATATTTATTATTTAACTTTTTTATTTGTTTAACTTTATAAAAAAATTAAAAATTTAAACTTAAAATAAGACATAAAAAGGATAATAAAATCCATTACATAACATAAATAAAAATTAATAACCAAAAAAAAATTACACTACTCGCTATTGTCTTCGTCTTCGTCTTCGTCACCATCCCCGTCGTTTGCGTTGTTCCATATATGTTCTACCAAATCCTGTTGAATGTTTGCATGCGTGAAGTCGTTGGTTAGCGCGAATGAGTTTAAATCCTATTGCGTCGAATACACCGGGACAGTATTCCCGTAAGATGCATTCTCATCATACTCACAAATCGCCCAACCTTCGTCTTCAATAATCATGTTATGGAGCAAAATGCAAGCGTACATACAAAGCCGCAACCTCTTCGGTGTGAACGCACGTGCCGGTTGTTCAATGATGGCCCATTTTTTTTTTTGTAAAACACCAAAACAACGTTCGATGTCTTTTCTTGCAGCTTCTTGACGCTTGGCGAATTTTTTTCCTTTTTTCATCCTCGGGAAATGGAATAGTCTTGACAATTGTAGACCAAGACGGATATATTCCGTCAGCAAGATAATACCTGTGTCTATACTCAACCCCCAGAAACTGTAAAACGGGTGTCCGGACCGGTTCCATTAACGATATCGCTAAAGATCGCCGATTGGTATAGCACGTTGAGGTCGTTGAGTGAATCAGGGAGACCAAAGAAAGAATGCCAGAGCCATAAATCTTGTGAGGCCACGGCCTCAAGTATTAAGGTTGGATGGCCGTGATCACCTCGCGTATATTGGCCTCGCCACGCATTCGGGCAGTTATGCCACTCCCAATGCATACAATCAATGCTACCGAGCATTTCCGAAACCCGTGCCGTGCTTCATGAGCTTGGTACAACTGTTAAACATCATACGCGTTTGGTTTCCGCAAATATTTTTTGCTACATAGTTTCACCACATTATGGCAAAACCGATACAAACATTCTCGCGAAGTTTTTGCCGACATCTGTAAGTAATTGTCCAAAGCGTCGGCCACTGTCCCGTACGCCAGTTGGCAAATGGCCACAGTACACTTTTGTAACGTCCTGAACCCTTCATAATTCCGAGCATCGGGTCGTTGCGTGAAAAACGGGTCTAGCCCGCCAAATCATCAGCAATCCGTGTAAAAGGGTGCATCCGAAAAATAATCGTTCACCAATTTCTCGTGCGCTCCTGTCGTAAAAAATATATAAATACGAGGAAATAAGGAATAAGGATAAAAAATTTATTAATGATAAACCTTGGCGGTCTCTGTTAATCCGTATTCATCTGGTAATAACGCTTTCAGACGAGACGTCTTCCTCTTCCTCTTCCTCCTCCATAAGAATCTACGCCGCCCTTAGCACAGCGTTTGCGTAAAACATCTCCCCTTCGTCCTCCGAAGACGATGACCACCAAGAATTAGATGACAATGTAGATGAAAAGATAATTTTTTTATAAAAGTGGGGAGAAAATGGTATAAAAATGAGAGTGTTCTGGGTTGAAAGTGGGGAGAAAATGGTGAAAATGGTATAAAATAGGTGTGTTTTAAAGAAAAGTGGGAATTTTTTTTTATTAAATAACATAGCCGTTCAACGGCTAGTTTTTGAATTTCAAGGCCCGTCAACATCGTCGAGTGGGAGTCGAATGGGATGCGTCGGGCCGAGGGGGGTGGTGTGGGGGACCGGCGTCGGGCCAGGCCAGGCCTAAGCCGGCCCCCATACCGTCTGGTCTAATGAGCTTGTCCTAGGTTTGTGCATGGGGCGGTTCGGTTACCGAAACCGAAAATGTCGGTTAAGAGTTTTAAAATGATTGGTTTTGGTTAATTGGTTACTAGATATAATAATGGGTCCGTTCATATTTGGTTACGTCTGACACCAAAACCGAAACTGAACCGTAACTTTCGGTGAATCAGTTGTGGATTAACCAAAGCATGGGTTACTTGTTCGATTCGGTTAACTCGGTTATAGTGCGCTTAATTCGGTTATTTCCTCACTTCTAACGACACTAAACCTTTGATGTTCCTAGTTCCTACAGGTTCTTCATTCATGTGTGGATGAAGTTAGCTACCAGTTCTTCATCGTTATTCAGTTATTTGCTCACCTCTAATTCGTTTTGAGCCCCTCAATTTCACAAAAAATATGAATAAAGTTAATGAGCTAGATGCAAGTGACAACAAAAGGCAAACCACAATGCGCCTATCGCAAAAAAAAATGTGGATGTAAAAAAAATGTGGATGTAGCTGGCAATTTGAGGTAAACCACATGGACAAAACAGTAAAATTTACTCGAAATGATTTGATATCAACGATGTATTTAGTAAGAAACAATACATAACTTAAAACTCAAAACGCCATTACCATCAATTTGAACTGAATTCAACATTGAATCTTAAAATAATCTGAATGATTTGGAGTTGAACTTGGATCAATGAAATAGCTCAATAATTCGGAAGAACAAACTTATTCTAGTTGCTAGTAGCCTATCAGCCTAATGACATTATGTGTTTGTCCCCATCAAAGCGGGCAATAGGTGAATTTCAGAAATAAATTATAGAGGCTTGTTATCGTTATTCAAAATAAATGTATTTAACTAATTTATTGTAAGAAATTTGTTTTAAACATAAAAAATTTAAACTCGTCTAACCGTTAAAACCTCTCAAACTGTGTGGTATTCGATTCTCGGTCCAACCGGCCCGTTGAGTCCGGTTATAAAAACAATGACTACAATAATAATAACTTGAAACAAACTACCAAATTATTACATACAAATTAATAACTCCAAATCCTATAAGTTATTTAATTTTCAAAAAAAAAAGTCCTATAAGTTATATTTGATGTTACATTATAAACTATGGTTAAAAAATAAAAAAAAAATGGTCAAAGACATCCTCTAATTCAGCTATCCGGTCCATCATTCGCCCACCGTTATTCTTGAGCGTTGACTTCCCAGTTTTTCCACAAATATTAGTTTTCTTTGCTTCTCTTCAATCCACCCTTCAAAACCCATTATCAGAATCAATTACATATGAACCACAATGGACCAATCTGTTGTAGATAGCATCATTCACAGGCTTCTTGAAGTTGGGCCTAAACCCAGTAAGCATTTTGAGCTCACTGAATCAGAAATCAAGCAGCTTTGTGTTGTTTCCAGAGAGATTTTCTTGCAGCAGCCTAATCTGTTGGAGCTTCAAGCCCCCATCAAGATTTGTGGTATCTGTTTATCAATTTCTTTGCTTTTCTGTTTCCCCTTTTGAAATCTTGAATCTTGCTTGCTTGTTTCTTATTGGTTGAATATTCTTCCCCTCTTTTGATTGTTGATAGAATATCTTTTAAAGAAGTAAATAACCCACTAAAAAAGTTGCAAAATTTAAGTAATCTGTGCTTTGGTTTAACTGAAATTATGATGAAAAGTTAAAAGATTGTATTTTTTGGGTTGTGGGCGGCATTCATTTATTTGGTTTTTTACACTTGACATGTTAAAAAAGTCAAAAAGGTGGTTTTTTTTTTTAATTTGTTGTGTCGCTAGAAGCAGTCTCTTTGTCTCTTATATGGTAAAAAAGTTTAAAAATAAAAAGTGATTTTTTAATATATATGGGTCTTGATGAAAGTAGCCTCTCTATTCTATTCCGTGATCGGCGATACATTTGTTGGTTTTACTGCTTTGGGTTTTGTTTACCCGGTTCTTTACACTTCACATGTTAAAAGGGTCAAAAAAGGGGATTTTTTTATCAGGGGTTCTCTATAGAGCAGCCTCTCTATCCCCAGGATTAGGATGTAAACGAACACAAACATATAATCGAACACATTTTTTGTTCATGTTCGTTCATTAAGAAAATGAATATGTTCATGTTTGTTCGTTTAAAACCTAAACAAACAGTTCACGAACGTAAACGAACACAATTGAACAAACATAAACCAACACAAATGAACATAATTGAACAGACATAAACGAACATTATTTAACATTGATGAACACAAACGGATAAGCCTAATACATCACAATTCATCCAAAACACATCTTAATTAGTTGTTTAAATGTACATGATTCGATTACGTAGTTTTTTTTTTTATATATAAATTGGTGATCAATTGCGATCATATTGGAAAGACCGTTTTTTATTACTAGAAAGCCCAATTACTAATTAGTTATATTTAGGGAATTTGGCCTGTAATAATCCCACCTAAACCTTATTGGCCATTAATAATCCCACCTCAGAATATTCCCCCTACCAGTCCCACCTTTCACCTATTTTTCCTACAATGGTCCCCCGTTAAAAAAACTTAATGGAGTTAAGCTTTTTTTCCAAATTACAAACAGATTTTTTAGGGCTTTTGATTAGAACGACGATACGAGTCCATTGGTGTAAACCTTGCCTCGAAACGGTGCTCCAAACGATGAAAACGGCGCTTCAATTCGGGTGTTTAAATTTCCAATTAACCAAAATCAAGTAACTTGGAACACCATTTCGAAGTAAGTTTTACATCAATGGATTCGTATCATTGTTCTGATCAAAAGCACTAAAAAATCTGTTTGTAATTTGGAAAAAAAAACTTAACTCCGTTAAGTTTTTTTAACGGGGGACCATTGTAGGAAAAATAGGTGAAAGGTGGGACTGGTGGGGGGAATATTCCGAGGTGGGATTATTAATGACCAATAAGTTCTAGATGGGATTATTACAGGCCAATTCCCCTTATATAAATATAACCATAAAGGGGGTTTCTAACTACTTGTATTATATAAATATAACTACTTATGTGTTCATTTAAAATTTAAACGAACAAACATAAAGAAACGAACATAAACATATGTGATAAACGGACGTTCAAGAACATAAATGAACAAACAAAACATGTTTCATGTTCGTTCGTTTAATTAAATGAACAAAATATTTTGTTTACGTTTGTTCATTCATTCAAATAAACGAACTTCCCGCCAAACAATTCGTAAACGTTCGATTCGTTTACAGGCCTACCTAGGATGGTGGTATGTTTGTTTGTTTAGTTGTTTTGGGTTGTATGTTGTAATATACTTTGAATATTAAGATATATGTTGTTTTGGAAGCTTCAACAGATCTATGATTATCAGGTGACATCCATGGTCAATACCCTGATCTTCTTCGTCTTTTCGAGCACGACGGATTGCCTCCAAAAGCCGACTACTTGTTTCTTGGCGATTACGTTGATCGCGGCAAACAAAGCCTTGAAACTATATGCCTTCTTCTCGCCTACAAGATTAAGTACCCGGATAACATCTTCCTTCTGCGAGGAAACCACGAGTGTTCTTCTATAAACCGCGTGTACGGGTTCTATGACGAATGTAAAAAAAGATTCAATGTTAAGTTATGGAAGATCTTCGGAGATTGCTTCAATTGCTTGCCTGTTGCAGCTTTAGTTAGTGAAAAGATTTTGTGTATGCATGGTGGCCTTTCGCCTGACCTTCATGACTTGGATCAGATTAGAGAGTTGGAACGTCCTGCTGATGTGCCCGATAATGGTTTGCTTTGTGATCTTTTGTGGTCTGACCCGCATAAAGAAGTCAAAGGGTGGGCAATGAATGATCGTGGAGTTTCGTACACGTTTGGTGCTGATGTTGTCACGGAGTTTTTACTCAAACATGATCTTGATCTTATTTGTCGCGCTCACCAGGTTTGTCTTTTGTGTATGTTCTGATACAGTTGACTTTTGAGGTCAAACAGGCTAAAATTTATATTCAAATTTCCTACAAAATTTTCAACTTTTTTTTTAAATTTCCTGACTGTGCTTTTCTTTGTAATAAATGTCACTAATAATGAAATGTTGGTGTTCGATCGATAGCTTGTTCTTTGTTTATTTCGAATTTAGAAACATACTGTGTTGACCTTAGAAGTCAAAATGGACTTTAATTCTGTTTGGTGTTACTTTGTTGTTGCAGGTTGTAGAGGATGGGTACGAGTTCTTTGCATACAAACAACTAGTAACGGTGTTTTCGGCTCCTAATTATTGCGGTGAATTTGACAACGCGGGTGCTTTTATAAGTGTTGACGAGACTCTATTGTGTTCATTCCGAATATTAAAACCTGCAGAAAAGAAGCCAAGGTCAAAATCTATGATCAATCTTTTTGGGATGTCCAGCAGCAGCAGCTAAATGTTGTTATGAGTAAAATTTGTACTGTCAATCAACAAAATAGTTTTTAAAGATTAAGAAAATGTTAATAGTCCAATTTCGAATATAAAGTGATACCATGAAATTGATTTGTAAGAATGTAAGGCATTTAGGGTTTCTTTAATAAAGTTTGAAGTACATATTTGTAAGTTTTTTACTTTTGGTGTTTGTTTTGGATTGATATATTTTACTTTGTTTATGATTTTATTTATTGGTATATCAATAAAGATGTTAGGATGTGAGTTTTCCTATGGACGGAGGCTGGGTCGGTCCTGAGAATTCGTGTACCCTATTCGAGCTCCAAAAAACGTGCCCTTAGGCCTTAACGAAATTGGGTATTGCGCTCAATAAAGGTCTAAACCTAATGTCAATGTGCTAGCATAAAAATAACCAAAAAACGTGTCCTTAGGCCTTAACGAAATTGGGTATTGGGCTCAATAAAGGTCTAAACCTAATGTCAATGTGCTAGCATAAAAATAATTTTGTAAGTGAGCCTATGTTAGTATTTGTATAGGTATACTCTATAAAAAAGAAATTTTTACGTATACATATCGAGTTTTTTCTAAAAATAGTGTGCCATCCGAGATATCGGGCCCTGGCCGGTGGTCTTCTCCGCCCACCCCTAGGGCCGGCCCTGGACGAAGGGATCAATTAAGAACACAAAATATCATATCTATGTTGTTATATTAGAAAAAAAAAAACTATATATATATATTATATATACACACATACAAATTAAGGGGAGGGTTATCTTGAGAACGCTAATATTGCGAGAACCGTGCAAACGAATGAAAAAACAATCAAAACAACTTTTTTAATACAAACCTCGTTGTAATTAAAATACAAATAAAAAAAAAGAATTCTCAAAATTAAATAATTCATTTCTCCAATCAAATCACTCTTATTAGATTTTTTACACACGTGTAAATTTTCTCGATTACGAATTCATGTAAATTTAAACGTGTAAAATAAATTTCTAGCACTGTATTCGAATAATAATGATAAGTAAAAAAATTGAATTTGAATTGTTTTTGACCAAGTTTACAGAGTTTTTTTTTTTCATTCATTCTCACAATATTTAGAGTTTTTTTTTTTTTTTTAAACCTTCCTCTATAAATTAATTTGATTGCTTATGTTTTAATATATAATCCACTCATATGCAAGAAATCAGTACGTAACTAGAAGAAATTAGTTTGACTTTTCGCTTATGTATATAACACATGTGTAAATAGATAAGTTTGATAGTTTTGTATTTACATAACCTACACATATCATGTCACAGGTATAAACAATATATATTTAAATGTATATAAACCATTGATTAAAGAGTTAAATAACTCATATTTATTTTGTGTTTTTCATAAAAAATTGCCGTTCTAAAAAGATCATCAATATACAGAAAAATAAAATTGTATTTACATCACCCACATGGGCCCTCAGATCCACAAGCATGAACCAAAAACTTTATTTTTGGGCCAAAGTCTTTGGAGGAACAGAATAATAGATAACAACACTCAACACATGAAAAAATGGTGGTGGGCTTTTATGTGAACATATAGTCATGGATGATGGATGGTTTAGTCGTTTTGTAGAAAACAAAAGGGGAAAGGGGAAAACATTATTTGAGTCGACATTTTAAAGAAGAATAGATATTGATTAAACCCATTCATGATAAGACTATGTGTTGTGGCTGAAGCCACAACCCGGTTTCATCCACTAATACTGTGACACATGGCACTGACCACAACCTTGTCCACTTGCATCCCCCTCACTTGAGCTTGCTGTGGTAACTTCACCAATAGTACCTCAAAAGACCCATTTTTGCCCAATAGCGCCAACCACCACCTCACGACTCCGCTCGCGCCCTCGCTGAAGCTTGGCCATTGTGGCGTTTGCGAGCCACCGTGGCAGCCACGTGGCTAGCGCCCCACGCTCATGGCTTCACAACACATGGTGTAAGTTTAAGGATGATTTCTGGGTATGCTTACTTATTTTTAATAGGAATTCCTAATTTTTTCTAGAATAATTACATTAACATATATGCACAATGCATGAATTGAACTGTGGACCTTTTAGTTTTCGATGATGTACCTTGAAAATAATTTCTGATTATGCTTACTAAATATGTTAAGTTCATTTAGGTTTTTTACACGTAGTTTACCTTTTCTGATTATGCTTACTAAATATGTTAAGTTCATTTAGTTTTTTCACTCCTAGTTTAGGTATTCTCTCTCATCATTATCTTTTATTTGTTTTTGGCTATGTTCCCCTATCTTCTTGTTAACCGTAACATCATCTTATTAATATCATTATTTATTTATTTACTAGGTTAAAACCCCGTGTATTACACGGGTTGCAAAAATATAATTATATATAATTAATAATAAAAAATAATGTCATATGTTAATAAAAACAGTAATCAAGATTTATCTTTTAAAAATGAACATTGATATGATTTAGTATTTACTTATTATAATTTTTTGTTTGTTTTTTATTTTGCATAAATGTAATTTTATATAATAAATTATAAAAAAAATATCACTTTAAAAAAACTCATATATTACACGTGTTTAATAATATATAATGTCATATGTTAACACATACAGTTATCAAGATTTATCTTTTAAAAATAAACTTTAATGTACTATTTACTTATTATAACATTTTACTTTGTTAAATATGCATTTTTAACTATTTTTTGTTTAAAATTATTATTATTTTTATTTAATATGATCATAATAAAAATAAACGTATATATTCTTATCTAATATTTTGTGTATTATTATTATTATTATTATTATTATTATTATTATTTAATATGATCATAATAAAAACAAATGTTTATCCTTATCTAAATATTTATTCTTATCAAATATTTTGTTTAAAATTATTATTATTATTATTATTATTATTATTATTATTATCGTTATTATTATTATTATTTAATATGAGAGATAAATAAGAAAATAAGGTGAGAAAGCACCAGGAAGTGACATATGTCCATAAAAGATTTTTGTTTATTAGTATAGGAAGATTGGTAATGAAAAACTCACAAGCCCATATGTCTATTGGTGAGCTAGAGTTAGGTTGGTCACTAATAAGACAAAAGTTTAAGTAATTAAAAAAATTAAAAAAGAAACTCACATCAACTTAAGTTACATCAAAAAGGTGATGGACACTTTAATTTCCGATGTGCAATCGGGCTTTTTATCAAACCAGAACATATTGGATGGCCCTTTAATGCTAAATGAAATCATATCTTGGGTGAAGAAAACGAAAGCAAGATCTTTTATTTTTAAAATAGATATTGAAAAGGCGTACGACTCAATAAGTTGGGAATTCATTGACAAAGTAATGACTCAAATGGAATTCCGGGGACGATGGAGGAAATGGGATTGGGGTATCTTGGAATCTTCTAGGGCGTCGGTGCTAACTAACACTAGAGTTTCAATTCTATAGGGGGTTCGCCAAGGGGATCCGCTATCACCTTTTATCTTCATATTAGCGATGGAGGCTTTGTCATACTTCATGTTTGAGGCGATTTCGGGGGGTCTCATCAAGGGTATAGAACTCCCAAACGGGGGTCCTGTCATGTCTCACCTAATGTATGCGGACGACGTGGTATTCATGGGGGAATGGAGCGAAAACACAATTATGAACCTTGTGAGGATTATGCGGGGTTTTAACTTAATTTCGGGGCTGAAAATAAGCCATAAAAAATCACATCTATTTGGCATCGACGTCGATCCCTCAACGGTACAAGTGATGGCGAATAATATCCACTGCAAAGTCGGCTCGTTTCCATGTAAGTACCTTGGCCTTTTGGTGGGTGCCAACATGAATCAAGCTCGACATTGGAGTGGAGTGATTGAAATACTCAAGTCTAGACTCTCTAATTGGAAGGCGTCCACACTCTCAATCGGAGGTAGAATAACTTTATTAAAATTCGTCTTGGATAGTTTACCACTTTATTTCTTTTCATTGTATAAAGCTCCAATCGGAGTTTTGGATAAATTGGAAGTAATAAGAAGGCGATTCTTTTTAGGGTGGGGATGAAAGTAAAAATAAAGCCAATTGGGTATGTTGGGAGCGTGTGATCGGGCCACGTGAAAAGGATGGAACTGGTATCGGGTCTCTTCGGGACATGAACCTAAGCCTCCTTGTCAACTGGTGGTGGAGGTTTAAAATGGAAGACGGAAGTCTATGGAAAAGGGTGATCTCGGCTATACATTATCAATCTAGCACTTGGTCGTTTCTTCGGGTCAAGGCTGGAATTTCAGGTCCTTGGAATGCAATTTTCAAAATTGGGAATGAATTAAGTAACAGGAACATGCTGGTCAAAAGGCATATTAAAGGTATCATCGGAGACGGGAATTTTGTTCGCTTTTGGGTCGATAATTGGTTAGCCGATGGGCCACTAATGGACCGTTTCCCAGTTCTGTTTGCTTTAGAAGCCAAAAAAGGTGTCATTGTGGCTAATAGATTCACATCCTTAGGCTGGTTAGGTGAATGGAGAAGGAATCCGGCTAATGGATCGGAAATCAGCGAGTTACTAGCTCTTAGTGATGAGCTAATGGGTATGACGCTGAACGGAGGCCCAGATAAATGGTGTGGGAGGCTGATCCGTCAGGTTTATTCACGGTTCAGTCGTGCAAAAGAATACTAAATGCCTACACTGTACCGTATTTTCCGTTTAATTGGTGCAATTGGGTTCCAAAGAAAATAAATGTGTTTGGTTGGCGAGCTGAACAAGAGCGGTTGCCAACCTTGGTGGCTTTACACAAAAGAAAGATTCTCCACGGCTCAACAACATGTCGTTTGTGTGGGGAGTGCGATGAAACGACAGCTCACCTTTTCACTTCCTACTATATTGCTGCCTTGATATGGTGCAAAATAGGGGAGTGGTGTAATATCCCACCGATCTTCGCATTCACTTTTAAAGATCTCTTAATCATACACAAAAACTCGAGCACGAGCAGGGCGAAACAAAAGGCGATCTATGCAGTAATTTTGATAACATGTTGGGTGATTTGGAGAAGCCGAAATGCATTAATCTTCTCAGGTAAACGGGTCGAACCGGATCGGCTGTTGGGAGAGATTAAATCCACGGCTTACTTGTGGATAAAACACCGAGCGAAGAATTTGAAGGTGGAAAGGGAACAATGGTGCACTTTTAATTTTTAAAATGTAATTTTTAATAATTAGCTGGGCTTGACAGTTTTGGTGATGTATGTTTATATGTTGCCAGTAGCCTGCTGGAACATATACTGTTGGGGTGTTTGTTTTGAATAAAATAGCCTTAAAAAAAACCTAAGTTGGCAAACGGGTTGGTGGACAAACCTAGGTTGCAACCCAAACTAATACCCTTATATTTAATTACTCAAATAACTTATAATATTTAATCTTTAAGAAAACTAAATACATGGTATTTCTTAACTTTTTTTAATATCCCGCTATAATTTTTTTTAAAACCGAGTTCGTTCAAAAACATATATTTTTAGGTTAAACAACAAAGAAATTAAGTTCTCATTGTGATTAAAAAGTTCCAAAATTTTACAATTTTGCAAATCTGTGTCATATAAGCTAAAGAGCGGAGTATAAATAAATATACACAATATATAGTTCGTTAGAGCATTCAGATCCCCTCTTTTATGTCGCAGAGTATAAATAAATATACACAACATATAGTTCGTTAGAGCACTTACATAGTTACATCTCTTCATTTATCTCTATTTCTATAACTATACTAAAAATTACTATTTTTTCTCTCTATTTTTTAATTAAATTTTTATACCTTTATCATTACTTTGTATCTCTCCTTCACTCAAGCAATTTTTAAAAAATATTAAAAAAATTAATGGAGGTGAATAGTGTCCCCAAATATACAGATGAAAGTAGCATTTTCTCTCTGCTCTACTTAAAACCCCTCATAACAACTTTTTTTATAATATGCAGAACCCATACACATAAAAATAGGGGAAGGGAAGTGGATGTTCTTAGGGTTGAGTTCAATGGCAAACATTTAAAAAGTAAGGAACTGAGAACCATGCATTTAACATATTAATTTTTTTTCAAAGAAAAAACTCGAGGCTTTTACATATATATACGTGTATTTTTTAATAAGAAAAAAATTTAAAAATGCTTAGAAATAGTAAAAGGGTTAAAAAAATTAACAAATATATTTTTTATTGAAATAGCTTCTACATATCTTTATATGGAAAAACTCTGAAAAGTTTTTTAAAAAACATATTTTTTAGCAATTTATATTTGATTTTTATAATATATTTAACATGTTAGATATATATTGTTATCTCATTCCCACTTTTTTAGTGTTATCCATTAAACCTCACACTAGTTTGTTATAATGTTATATATAGTCTAGATTAATTTAATAGTTATAATTATAACATTTACAATACATAATCTATCTATATATATATATATGTATATTTTTTTTGAACGGCAAATTAAATGACTGACCATTGTAGTATCATCGTGTCATCAACAAAACCACCCGATCATAGTTATCTTCATTAAACTATAATGTGATACACCAAAATAGAAGGAAATCTAATAAATCTTAGAAAAACTCCTTTGTGAAAATCAAATAAGACTCAAAATCTTATCTCACCCCAAGACGTTACCTTTACTTAAAAATTAAAATTATAACATTTTAACTTATAAGATTAAAAAAAAAAAAAAAAACTTATAAGATTAAAAAAAAAAAAAAAAAAAAAAAAAAAGACATCATGTGCGGAGACCTGGCAGGAGTTGCCGTGTCATGCTCTTTTGGTGCCACCAATATGGGACCAATTCACGTGATGAGAACACACCCATGTGATCAAACTTTAATGTTGTCAGTATCTGATGCATGACCGATTAGATAAGTAGGCGTGCTTCTTTATCATAGGAACATTTTCTTTTCTTTTCTTTTTTTGCAAAATACTCCCTCAATTTTCATCCACGAAATTTTAGTTACATAACTTTAGATTGCAGGGAGTGGAGGGGCTTGGGTTGATGTGGCCAGGCATGTGAATTTTTTTTAATTAAAGTAGCCAACCAGCCAAATTACCTTGCCCCCGCCCCACGCCAGGCAAAATTCCTAAGCCAAAGGGTCAACGTCATACCCAAGCCCAACCCGGAGTGGAGCAGCTGGCGCTGGAGGGTCCATTCCCAACCCTCGCGCCCACTCCCCGCTAGGGATGGGATTGGTACAGTACCCGTACTCATACTCGTACCGGTACCGAAAATACCGGTACCAAATTTGAACAAAACTGGGTACCAAATATCGTACCAAATATATAGGTACGGTACGGGTATGAGTATGGGTATTTTCAGTACGGTACCCGCTTTGGTACCATTTTGCTTTTATTTAGTTTTTGAGCACTTGTACGAGTACTAAATAGGTAAAATTGACATGAGTACTAATATCGTACGAGTACCAAATAGGTAAAATTGGTACGAGTACCAATACGATACGGGTACCATATAGGTAAAATTAATACGAGTACTATAAATACCATAAAACAAAATAAAACATAATACAAAAAAAAAAGAAAAACTTTTAAAGGTCTACATAAAATTCGGTACCAGTACTCGTTTTTACCTGTACCCGTAATCATACCAATACCGAAAGTACCGAATACCCCGGGTACCGATACATGTACCAATTACCTAAAATCGGTACGGGTATAGGTACGGGTATGAGTACTGTACGGGTACGGGTATTTGGGAAAAAAAATCATCCCTACTCTCCGCAGTCTTATGTAAGGTAGGAATATGATTGCCAATGATCTCTAGATCAAGTGGTAGAACACTTGCATTTCTCTTGAAAGATGCAGGTTCAACTCCCACTTGATGCAGAGTGAGGCACTGGTGGGCAATGATAGGAGACCCAGGGAAACCTGTGTTGTATCTTTGAGCCAAACGAGTTTTACCGTTAACTTCACCGTCATGTCTACGGGCGGGTGGGTTACCGGGTTTTCCCCAGAATTGAGGGTGGACTCGGGTTACTCTCAGAGTACTCTGTTTGTCCAGTAATTGCCCCGAGAGTACTTGAAATTGATTCTATTGGCCGTTAAAAAAGGGTAAGAATATGATTGTTACCTTTTACTCTTTTAGTTTTATCACTTTATATTACTAAGAATGAGAATAGTTGTGTAAAAAAAGTTACTGAAACGTGTCGGGTTATGTTCAACGGCCATGTTTGACGAAACACGTTTAACATTATTGAAGAAACACTGGTTCAACAGATCGGAATCAGTTGGACCAGGGGGTTTGAATCCGCATAAAAGGTTAGTTCTCTCTCAGCTGGTTCAGTGGTGATCGAGCTTCTTCTCCGGCTATACTGCAAAACAGAGCACCGTTAGCCTCGTCAAGGGGAGAAAGGGGTTCTCTCCTTGACCCGACTCCGGTGTGAGAATAAGTATTTGTATGGAGAAGATAAAGGTATTGAATAGTGAGATTGGATCTGAATTTTTACCTGAAGTATTCTCCTATTTATAACCGAGAGTTTGGGAGGGAAAATCTGTTATTGAAAATATAACGGAAAATGCTAACACCGTAGCGGTTATCTTTCCTTCTGTTAAGTCTTTTTACTCTTCGTTAAGTTGCTTTGATCCGACGTGGGTGCACACGGATCACGACTTGATCTACGGTTGGGGAATTGCCACGTGGAAAGTGGTTTGAGTGGAGATCATTCTCCAATTACATGCTATCGTGGTGATTCCAGGAATGTTTGTGATGATGACACGTGTCCAGACGGTTATAACCGTCCGGGTGGTGCACGATTGTATTTCTTCTAGAAGGTTACTGTTGCAATCTAGTGTGACACCTTACGGTGTGCACACAGCTGAATAGATCCCAAGTCTGGGTAAAATAATATCCAAGTTTGGATATTTGGGCGGACATATTGATCTCGGGGTTTTAGCCCTTTGTTAAAAGGATAGTGGCGCAAGGGTTTAAGCTTCCCTTTGGGCGCGTGACTATCGCTTGTTAGTTTCTTTCTTCCTTCTGTAAGACCAATGCGCGGCCGCGCAAGGTTAGAAGGGTTGAAAGACCGGTTGGTGGTATGGTCCTGTATCTCTTTTGTGAGGTTTTTTGGGACCTTACCCCTTCAAGTCCCCCAGTCTAGTGTTGTACTTATGCAAATAAGTGGAGCACTGGACTTAGGAGAGAGATGGCTCTTTTGGGTGCTAGAAAATGAGAAAACTTCTATGAGAAGGTTTTGAATTTGTAATGATGATGATTTTTGTTTTTTTTTTTTTTTTTTTTTGAGAGGAAAAAATGTGATTTGTAATCATGCTCTGTTAGGTAATGACGTCACCTGTCAGTAAGAACGGGTATTTTTCCTCATTGGTCTCGAGATTTGTAATGGCGCTTTGTCAGGTTTCATAAAGGAAGAAGTGACCCAGGTTCCTGTAGCGCCGTTTGGATGTGACAGTTCTGACAGTTAATGATGGATTTCTCTTTTCTCGAGGTGTTGAGTTCTTTTTATATGTGTATGTTTGAAACACTTGATCTTAATTGAGTTTCGTCAAAGAAGATGAAGCGTTCTTACCACACTCGTCTTCTGCTAGATGTTCTTAGGGTGTATGATGCTGCCAAAAGCCTCGTTCTGCTGTCTCGTTCTCCCCCTCTCATTATTGCACCGGTGAAGAAACTGATCGATCTTGTTCCCCCTGTAGTTGCTGATTCTGAGTATAAAATCTCTCATCATACTAACGTTTCTGCTGGTGCTGGTATTGCTTTGGATGTTGACGGATTGATGATTCAGTTTCCGATGCTTCAGAGAGGAGAATGTCGGTTGGTGTACCGACGTCGGAGGTTTCGCCGGAGTAGGCAGGTGTCTTCTGTCGACGACGGTTCTGGTGCTGATTAGATGTTGAAGCCTATGGTCTGTCTTTGTCTTTGTTAATGCTTTTGTAAGCTTTTGGGCTGCTGGAACAGGATTTTTTTTTTTTTTTGAAGATCATTGTGATGATCTTGTTAAGTGTTTGTGTTCACACTTTTTGATAATGTATATGATGATATACTTTTTTGAAGATTGTTTACTATGATCCGTATATGTACGTGTTACAATATGTCGCATGTGTGTAATTACTTTTGAATAGGTGAGGCGAATGAGGAATGGTATTGTGCTCATGTGTGAACGTTTTTCAACAGTTTGCCTGTTTTGAGACTGTTCATGAGGTATACAATGTTTGCCCATGTCGTTTTCGCGCGAACCAAAGAAATTTCATGCAATTTGTAATAGACAGTGATGTTACTAAGAATAATACGTGTATTGATAAAAGCGCAAGGCCTGTAATACAAGATAAGATGGGGAAATACAGTGCATGTATGTTCTTTTTAAATGATTGGCTTACATGTAACACCTGCGCAACTGTTGTGCGTTCCAGGTGCTGGGAACTAGAGTCCTATCAACCCTTTTTAGGGTATATGCTCCTTTACCCAAGACTTCGTTGATGACATAGGGTCCTTCCCACCTCGGCGCTAATTTGCCGGGTTTTTCAGCGTTTGAAGCCTCGTTGTCGCGTAAGACAAAATCTCCGGGAACAAAAGTGCAGATGCGCACACGCGCGTTGTAATATCTCTCTAACTTGGACTTGTACCTTGCTTCTGCTATGGCCGCGTTCTCGCGTCTTTCTTCCAGAGGGTCTAAATCCATCCTCCGTTCTTGCTCATTGTCCTGCTTTTCCATTGCTAACATGCGCGGCGAGGGTAGGCCTATTTCGGCTGGAATGACGGCTTCTGACCCATAGACTAAACTGAACGGAGTTTCTCCGGTGCTAGTCTTTGGCATTGTTCGATGCACCCAGAGGATGTTGGGAAGCTCGTCAACCCACCCTCTGCGCGCTGTCCCCAGTCGCGCTTTTATACCGTCGACGATCTGTTTGTTTATGCTTTCGACCTGACCATTCGCTTGAGGATGTGCGACGGAGGTGAAGCTGTGCTCAATATTCATTTCTTTGAACCATTTTTGAAGGTCTTCTGCAGCAAAGTTTGTGCCATTATCGGAAATAATGCGCAATGGTAACCCAAATCTGCAAATAATATGTTCCCATATAAATTTGCGGATTACCATTGCTGTTGTTGAGGCCAAAGCTTTAGCTTCTACCCATTTTGTGAAATAATCCACTGCAACGATGATGAATTTTACTGCTCCCGGCGCGTCAGGAAATGGGCCGACAAGATCGATGCCCCACTGTTGGAATGGCCAGGCGGAAGTAACAGGAATTAGCGGATTTTTGGGACGGAGCGTCTTTGGTGCGTGGCGTTGACACGCCTCACACCTTCGTAATAGGTCAACTGCATCCATGTGCATGCCTGGCCAATAATATCCGGCGCTCATTATTTTTGCCACGACCATGCGCGGTCCTGCGTGTATCCCGCATAATCCCTCGTGGATTTCTCTGACCAGATATTGAGCATCTGTTTTATCAACACAACGTAGTAATGGACCCATAAATGATTTTCGATAAAGGACGCCATCTGCCATTTCGTAATTTATTGCTTTGTGTTGTATTTTCCGGGCTTCTGTCTTTCCTTCTGGGAGTTTCCCATGTTGAAGGTACAAAATAATTGGAGACATCCAGGATGGATTTCCCATTTCTATAACATTTACTTGCTAGATGAATGGAAGGATTGGATAGTACCTCTATGCGCACTTCTTTTGCTAAGTGTTTAAAACTGGTAGCGGCTAACTTGCTTAGCGCGTCAGCATGTTTGTTCTCGCTTCTGTTTATGTGATTGACTTTGAATGTCTGAAATTGATTAATTAACATCCGCGCTTGTTCGAGGTACAACGCCATAGCCTCACCCTTCGCGTCGTAGCGACCGTTAACTTGTTCAGCTACTAGCTTTGAGTCAACGTTAGCTTCAAGGTTTTTTGCTCCCATTTTGAGTGCTAGACGAAGACCTGCTAGAAATGCTTCATATTCCGCTTCGTTGTTAGTACTTTGGAAATCCAAGCGGATAGCATATGTGAGTTCGTGATTATCCGGGCTGACTAATCGGAGACCTGCTCCTGCTCCGTCGTCATTGGACGCCCCATCAGTGTGTAAGGTCCAGACTCTGTCGTCAAAAACAGGCGTTGGATTTTGGATTGCCTCACATTCTTGCACTTTATCAACGGGAACTTCGGTGGCGAAATCTGCCAGAACTTGCCCTTTGATTGCTGGTCTTGGTCTGTAAAAAATGTTATAACTCATAGCTCGATGGCCCATTTGGCTAATCTCCCCGCTATGTCGGGTTTTGACAAGATTTGACCCAGATGATAATTTGTCAGTACTGTGATGACATGGCCTGAAAAATACCTGCGCAAGCGTCTGGATGCGTGTACTAGCGCTAAAACCAGCTTTTCTATCATTGAATAACGAGTTTCAGGTCCGGTAAGCATTTTGCTGATGTAGTAGATTGGAGTCTGAATGTTTTCCCGCTCTACCATTAATACTACGCCTACTGCCACCTCCGCGGCTGACAGATACAAGATTAATGGTTCTTTTTCTTTTGGCGCGGTCAGTGTTGGTAATTGGATTAAATATTCTTTCATTTGCTTGAAAGCTGCTTCTGCTTCGGGTGTCCATTGAAAGGGAGTTTTCTTACCGCAGTTTCGCAGCGTACTGATAAATGGGTAAGATTTTGCTGCATGATTGGCCAAAAATCTATTTAGAGCTGCTAATCGTCCGGCAAGCCTTTGCATTTCTTTGACTGTTGCTGGTGATGGCATTTGCTGAATGGTCTGTACCTTCTCTGGATTGACTTTAAAACCGTCTTTGGTAACTATGAAACCCAAAAACTTTCCTTCTTCCATTCCGAAGGAGCATTTTGTCGGGTTCAATTTTAAATTTACGCTTCGTAAGGAATCGAATGTGCGCTGGATATTGTGGAGCATCGTCTCCTCTTCATGACTCATGATGACGAGGTCATCCATATATACTTCGACAGTTTTGCCAATATCCTCGCTAAAGATTGTGTCCATTAGGCGTTGATATGTGGCGCCTGCGTTGCGCAACCCAAACGGCATTTTAGTGTAACAGTAGATGCCTTTGTCTGTGCGAAATGCGGTTTTTTCTTCATCTTCTTCTTTCATCTGGACCTGGTGATAACCCTTATAGCAGTCGAGAAAGCATTTCCACCTGAATGATGCTAAAGAATCGACTTTCTTGTCTATTTCCGGGAGCGCATAGCAGTCTCTAGGGCATGCTTTGTTGAGGTCTTTGAAGTCGACACACATTCTCCATCCGCCGTTATGTTTTTGCACCATGACTGGATTGGCAACCCATGTATGGTATTTCACTTTGCGCAAGATTCCCGCGTTGAGCAATTCTGTTACTTGCTCGTCCATCGCTTTTGCTTTTTCTTCGCTGAAGCTGCGCCTTCCCTGAATGACCGGATCTACTGATGGTTTGATGTTTAAACAATGTTGCGCGATATCGCGTGGTACCCCCGTCATGTCCGCTGGGCACCAGGCAAATATATCTTTGTTATTAGATAACAAGCTTTTCAGCTGTATCCGTATTGTTAGTGACATGGCATGTCCTAGCAAAATGGTTTGCTCTGGGTATTCGCCGTTCAGAACCCATTTTCTGGTTCATTTGGTGCTGAAGTTTTGACTGCCTTTGCTGGAGGTTCATCATCTACGGATATGACTTCCTTGCTTGAATAGAGAATTGCAACTCCGGTTTCTGTTGGAAATCCACAAGCCGCATGCGGAATGGAAGTGATCATGCTGAATTCTCTTTGCGACCTTCTCCCGAGCAAAATGTCATGTCGTGATGTTGCTGGCATGACCATGAAATTTACTGTAACTGTTCGTGAATGTTTGCCGTCTGACAAAGTTACCGGGAACGCGATTTTTCCCAACGGGAAAACAGCTTCATTACAGAATCCGGTGAGAGGAAAATCGACCGGTTCCAATCGTGCTTTATCTTCCGGATCCAGTTGCTTAAAACACTGCTCATATATGATATCCATTGAACTTCCTGGATCTACGAACATATAGTCCGTCCGGTAATGACCAAAAATACCGGTGATAATTACTGGTCGTTCTTCCTGGGGGCCCCCCAGGAACAACAGGGAACACGCCTTGTTGTTCTCTCCAGTGTTGATCATAATTTCGTTTGCTTGCTCTCCGTGATGGTCCCCCTTGAATCATGTGTATTTGTTCCTGATGACCGCCATCTTTGTTGTGGCTAAATTGGATGTTTCTCCAAGGTGGGTTTACCAAATTCAATTCTGTATTGTTGACTCCTTCTCCAGATTTGATGTTTGAGGAATCAGATCTGGTGATTGTGTTTACAGCAGTTTGGTATTTACTAATCCCATGCTTTGGGAATCGTTTTTTCTGGTAATTGTTTCCGACGTTTGGTCGAGGACCAGATCGTCGGTGAGAAGATGAATGTTCTGCCATATGGAAAAACATAAAAATGAGATGAACTGAACCGAAACGAGATAGGAACTAGAAAAACTGAGAAAACGGTGGGCGCCAATGAAGAAACACTGGTTCAACAGATCGAAATCAGTTGGACCAGGGGGTTTGAATCCGCATAAAAGGTTAGTTCTCTCTCAGCTGGTTCAGTGGTGATCGAGCTTCTTCTCCGGCTATACTGCAAAACAGAGCACCGTTAGCCTCGTCAAGGGGAGAAAGGGGTTCTCTCCTTGACCCGACTCCGGTGTGAGAATAAGTATTTGTATGGAGAAGATAAAGGTATTGAATAGTGAGATTGGATCTGAATTTTTACCTGAAGTATTCTCCTATTTATAACCGAGAGTTTGGGAGGGAAAATCTGTTATTGAAAAGATAACGGAAAATGCTAACACCGTAGCGGTTATCTTTCCTTCTGTTAAGTCTTTTTACTCTTCGTTAAGTTGCTTTGATCCGACGTGGGTGCACACGGATCACGACTTGATCTACGGTTGGGGAATTGCCACGTGGAAAGTGGTTTGAGTGGAGATCATTCTCCAATTACATGCTATCGTGGTGATTCCAGGAATGTTTGTGATGATGACACGTGTCCAGACGGTTATAACCGTCCGGGTGGTGCACGATTGTATTTCTTCTAGAAGGTTACTGTTGCAATCTAGTGTGACACCTTACGGTGTGCACACAGCTGAATAGATCCCAAGTCTGGGTAAAATAATATCCAAGTTTGGATATTTGGGCGGACATATTGATCTCGGGGTTTTAGCCCTTTGTTAAAAGGATAGTGGCGCAAGGGTTTAAGCTTCCCTTTGGGCGCGTGACTATCGCTTGTTAGTTTCTTTCTTCCTTCTATAAGACCAATGCGCGACCGCGCAAGGTTAGAAGGGTTGAAAGACCGGTTGGTGGTATGGTCCCGTATCTCTTTTGTGAGGTTTTTTGGGACCTTACCCCTTCAATTATTATTCAATGTGAACAAGATACATTTAACAGGATAAAATATAGACGATTCAATAACAAATGACATCACATGTTTAATTCAACTACATATTAATGGTTGAAAAACACATATGACATGGGACTTTTAGGACGATTAAATATAAGAAGTTAAATAACACAAATGATATGACACTTTTGACACGATTATTGACACAACTCGCTTAACTTGATTAACACGACAAGATAAAAGTTAGCATAAATTACAATTCATAAAATCTTCGACGAACTATGCTAGCCAATTAAAGGAGGGAATTTAGTTAAGATATATTTTTTACATGGCCGGGTGGGGTGGAGGATGGTTGGCGAACGGCTAGGACCCGTCTCCCCAGAGGCCGAAACTAAAAGAAAACTTAATATATACTTTTGATTTTTATACATTGTTTTTTAAATATATATGTTTTAGGGGCCCATTTTCTCTCTTGCTCGAGCCTTTGGATTTTTGGAATTCTTGGTTGCCTTATAAAAAAATAAAAACCAAAGATAAGTCCAGTATGATTGGTTCTATTTTTTATCTTGTACACCCATTTGCTTAAAAGTTTTAAACTTAAGCTGAAGTTAGTTTTAGTTAATGTTTTTGGCTAATAAACGAAATAACTGTAACCGAATTCATAACCCCGATTAACCGTAACCAAAGTTAGGTTATGACTACCGTTATGGAAATCCCACAACCGAAACTAGCAGTTATGGTTAATGGTAAAAACCGAACTAAACCGACCTATGTACACCCTAATATCTACGATCATTATATAGATTGTGAGGTTAAGAAAACTCGTGTAAGACTAGAGTAACTTCGGGGAAAGTTGTGAGTACCTTCAGGGAAAGTTACATGAGTTTTCATCGCTGGTACTTATTTTCCTTTTTTGTGGAAATTAATTATTAGCAATTATTTATATCCATGAGTAAACTGTTAAAATGGTCTCTGAGATTTAGTCACTTTTGCCACTTTAGTCCAAAACTCAAATCTTTTGAATCTAGGTCCATGTGGTTTCAATTTTGTTGTCATTTTCATTCAAAATCAAAATCTGGTCATTTTTCAATTAACACCCTGGTTGTTTGTATTTTTCCTCCCTTTTAATGAAGAGCAAAATGGTCTTTTAAGGTTTATTGTAAGAAATTAAAAAAAATTGACTATTTTGCCATTCATTAAAAAGGAGGAAAAAGACAAAAAAAAAAAAAAAAAAAAAACTGAATGTTAGTTGAAAAATCTGACCAGATTTTGCTTTTAGATGAAAATGCCAACAAAATTGAAATCACAAGAATCCAGATTAAAAAGTTTTGAGTTTTATACTAAAGTGGCAAAAGTGACGAAACCTCGTATACCCTGTATCTACTTATGTTTCGATGTCTAAACAGGAAACTTAATCTAGAAGACCGAAATTTGGTCAACCTTTAGAAGGTATATAGTCAACAAATTACTACGGGATGGCACGTCCACACCTTCTAGATCTTTACAAAGAAAATAATATTATTTTAATTATAAACATTTAATATATAGTTTTTTGATATTTATTATAAACATATAATAATATAAGTTCGAGAGAACACATGAAAGGAGACCATGTGGTTCCATGTGTTATGGGAGTTGAACAGGAAAAAATATACGTTACTTGACTGATCCTTCTCAAATTCAAAACTTCTCCAACGACCATGCCTTATTATTATTTTATTAATATCTAACCTTTTCTTGTTTTTTTATTAAACTAATATATATTTAAATGAATAAATCCGGCATGATTTTTAATTATTAATCACATAAGAAAAGGAATCTATTAGTTAACAGTTTGAACAAAGATTAATTAGACTGATATACAGATATACAAGTTAACTATTTTATTCTTATTATTTAATCGGGTATAGACAAATTGTCTTAATTTTTATATCTTCCACATCAATCATATAACATGAGTACAAATAATCTTAATTTTTTTTTATCTTCCACATCAATCATTTAGCATAAATAATAATCTTCTATCTTTCACATTGATAATGTATACACAATTACATATTATGTGTGTGTTTTGAAATTTTTAAATGTTTTAAGTTTTCATTTTTTGTATTTATCTTTTAATGATAAATTGAACAATGGTGCTTGTCTATTCATACTTTTAAAAGTATTGCTTTACCGTACCATAAAAGTTGATATTCCTTCCTGATAGTAAGGACCAGCCACATGATTAAATAACTTGAAATTCTGCACAAAAATGTGAAGAAACAAATAAAAACCCTTACAATGAATCTATAATGCTATCAAATTATATCATGGATTATATACCAATTTCTTTTAGAAAGATTACATGAATCAAATATATGGTGCTTTATACATAAACTTAATTAAAAGTAAGTGTGTGGTTAATGGGTATTTAAACCAGTCAATTTTTTTTTTTTTTTTATCAATACTGATAATCAATTTTTTCGATTTAATTTTCTTGACTCTAAATTGTTGTTGAAAATTTATAACTTGAGGGGTAAGCTTTCATGATTCCAAAAAAGCATAAACGAAGGTACAATGAAAAGATCCCCCACTACTTATTTTTAAAGTCTTCAAAGTCAAAAAGAAAGAAGAGAAAAAGTATATAATGTGAGTGAATGATAATAATATGCCCAAGATATCCTAGATACCCAGAAATCTTAGTAGAGAATATTACGATGACTAGTGGTTAATTATAGTGTTGTTCTATGAATGATATAATACACAATATTGTTTTATTCTTGAATTACATATTTACGCTATGGGATGTGACATAGCGTTACGCATCACCTCATCTCTTTAACGATGAAAACACCGGCGGGGGCACCAAAGTAGGGCGTCAGCTCTGGTTTCATTATATCCCTTTTTGCGGCATGAGAAAGGGAGAAAAATGGGGGCCACCAACAAGCAACCAATCAGATTTCCTTTTAGCTTTTCTTTTTTACTTTTTCTTTATTTTTTTTAATCTTTAGTTAAACCGACTCGGGCTAGTTAAAGAGTGGATCAGTTAAAGGTCATTGTCTATGTAGCGCTAACATTGGGTGTTACGTTAAACCACACCATCCAACCTTCCGGACTAATTACAATTGTCATTTTATAACATTTAGCTATGGTGTAACAATGTTACCAAACTTTTGTATATAAAAACACGTTATAGCTTCACTTCCTCCAACTTTGTTAAACATTATAATATAATTGTCATTTCTTTAAAAAGTAAAATACCTAATCAAGTTGGGGTGTAAAATATTACTAAAAAAATAGCTATTGAATATTCTTACAATAGGTGGAAGCAAGAGGAATCATCTACAAAAATGAAAAGAATAAAAGATAAGAATATAAAGTAATATCCAATTTTTATTACTATACAATATTCTCTAGACATATTAGTGTTTTCTAACATTATCACCTAATCACCTTTGGTGACTTCTAGCCTAATGCATTAACGTGTGATTGAAAACGTTTCTTTATATGAAGTTTAGAGTTCTGTTTCCGTAATGGAAAGTGGTATATCTAAGAGTATGATCAGTAGGTAATAGGTATCGAGTTATTCTAAAAAAGAAAAAGAAAAACGTAATCATCTTTCACAGCTAAACATGAACGATTTTATATGATTTTATACAAGGTTGTGGGGTGTGGGTTGACACCACTCCTTCAAATAGAGGCTTTTGATTGTTGATCAACCCTATCAACACAAACCACCCTTAGCGTTAGCGCTCGTTTAGCCACTCACAAACCCACCTTTGACGTCCTTGAGGTGGTGTGCCAGGCTTTAACAAACTGATGTAGAAGGAGACATCAACCTACACCATCCAGTCTAACCGTGAAAACCGCCATAAGGTTTTCTTTATAGTTTTAGTTAGATATATTTTTTTGCCAGCAAACACAAGAAACTATATTAAACAAATAGGCCTAGCAAGAGGCAACAACATCCTGCGATAGATACAAGAAAAACGTGTAACTCAGCACAAAACATAACGAACAGCCCAAACCACCTACAGAAAATACTAAAGTACTTATGTGACCTTTACATAAATAAAGTTAGTTTTGTGTTAACATCTCTAAAGAAAAATATAATGTGGTTTAGCAATTAATTGTATTCATTAGAAAGATATCAGGTATTCAACACTTTGTATTATTAAGATAAATCCAATAACACACAACATTAGTATAAATTATATCCTCATAACTCTTGAATATTGTATCTTTAAAATAAAATAAACATTTAATTAATTTTTAGTAGTGCTGGCAGTTTGAGACATGAACACGAAACGACACAACCTCAACAGGTTTATGTTTGACCCTTAACAGGTTTCGTGTCTTAAACAAATCGACACAATAAGACCTGTTAGCTTTCGTGCTGTGTTCGTATTTACATATTTCGTGTCTTATCAGGTTATGTTCGTGCCTTAACAGGTTGTGTCTGTGTCTGACACGGTATGCTAGCCCTAGACTCCACACACCACACCACCCCTTCTAGGGCGAGTTCGTGTCTTAACAGGTCATGCTCGTGTATTAACATGTTGTATGATACACTTGTAAATTAATTCATGTCTTAACAGGTCGTGTTCTTGGAAAAACTGACACAATAAGATTTTGTGCCGTATTCGTGTTTGCATGTTTCGTGTTCATGTTTACATGTTCCGTGTCCGTGTCTGTTTAGAATATTATAGAATATTATTTCAACTTCAAGCATCGGAAAACAAGTAAAACTAAACAAAATAACTGCAACATCAACACAGAAAGAAGATACAGAAACTGAAAACTCTTATTCAGATTCGAAGGCAAGAAAAACAAGGATGATGACATCTTACAGCCATGAACATACACACCATCACTTTATCCATCTTCCTATTTACTCTTCCCTATTTACAAAATCTTCTACATAGATCACTCACTCACTCATTCATTCATCCATTCTCCATATACTACTAGTGGTAAAAGATAAACAAAAAAAAAACAGAGTAATGTAAATGCAGAGATTGCAGACCTCCTCAACTTCAGAAGATTCATTGAACTTTCATTCTCTCTCTTTCTGTTGATTCATCAAGGATTCAAAATCAACAGATCAAAAAACCAGTGTTGATTTCAGAATATCATTACAATTTCACAGAAGCTTTCTTTCTCAAGTCAAATCAGCCATAGATCTGGTTTCACCTCCACTTACAACCCATGGATGTCCTGTAAAAAACATTCACAAATCAATATTAATAACCTATACAGTATACACATCTGAATCTGAATAATATCTATATAGAAATATAAGATTAAAATTTAACAACTTACTGAGGACTTGTTCAGCAGATAATCTTCTAGAAACATCTTTACACAGCATTTTCCTCAACAGATCTTTAACTTCCGGTGAAACAGATTTGAAAATTCTCGTCGGAAACCGCAAATTTCCACGCAAAACCGCCTCAAAAGTCTCCGCCGGAGAGTCACCGTAAAACGGAGGAACTCCGGCCAACATTATGTACAAAATCACGCCGGCACTCCACACATCAACCTTCTCGTTGTACTCTCTACCGGACAAAACCTCCGGCGCCACATAATACGGTGTACCTACGATTCCGGTCATCATTCCGGCATCACTCATCGCAAACCACTCCGCAGATCCGAAATCCGCAAGCTTCAATTCGCCTCTAGAATCAAACAAAACGTTATCCGGCTTAATATCACGATGCGCTATACCTAACCGATGACAATAACTGATCGCTAACATCAACGGCGAGAAGATCGAGGCCGCTTCGGTTTCGGAAAACACTCCGGAGCGGTTCGAGATCCGGTCGAAGAGGTCCGGCGAGTCACAGAGGTCAATAATCATATGCAAATAGTTATCGTCTTCGTATAACCGGTGGATCTGGACAATGTTAGGGTTTCCGCCGAGGATGTGGAGGATTTTAGGCTCTTTTTGGAGGCACTCGCGGTCGGTATGATCGGAGAGGAGGCGTTTGTCGATGGATTTGCAGGCGAATGAGTCGCCCGAGACGGTGGAGTAGCAGCGGTAGACGACGCCGAAGCGGCCTCTGCCGATCTCGCCGGTGAGTTGATATTCGTTGTTCAGAAGCTCCTTCATTGTTAGGGTTAGTTGTAACCGCTTGTTGAAGGTTGTTACGGAGTGATGGGGGTGCAGGTGGGTTTTATAACAGAAATATGTGGGTTTAGAAATATGCGAATATTCGTATTCGAGAAGTTGAAAAGGATATTTGGTGTGTGATGGAATCGGTTACTTGTACATGTTGCAGTGGGTGTTGTACGTTGAAATTGAATGTTGTTGCTTTGGTTTTTAGCTTTTTTCCAGCTAATATGTTTCTGGGAATTTTTTTTTGTTTTTTTGCAAAAATAATCGGAATTTTTCTTTGAACAATTTTGTGGTTTTTATTTTCGCGTACGTACATTTTTTCGCTGAACATTCAGTTCGTTTACAGCCCACTATATATTACACAGATTGAATAAATATTTTCTAAAAATATTAATTTCAAATTAAATGACATACAGTTCTTAAAATTTATAGTTCATCAGAAGTTGAAACGTGACGTCGAATATTTAATATGAGAAAGAAACGAAATGTATAAATAAACTGACTAAATCCTAAGAGTTCTGAAAGTTTTGCGATTATTTAAAGTTCTGAAATGGAATCAACGCTTTATTAAAAAATATTATATATTATAGATTGTTAGAGTATTAACATATATTTTTGTTATAGGTTAGTATTTATGTATTTTATTATTATTTGTATTTTCATTTATATTTTTATATTAAAAGTCTAAAACGTTAGTAAATCCGTGTTATTTCTGCTTATTTTATTATAATTCAATTTTATTAATCCTTATTATAAAGTAAAGACATGATAATTTTAAATGAAAAAAGACGAAATTCATGGATTAAAATAATATAATTTTTATTTGAGTCTTATTAACAAATACTATCTATATCTATTTATATAGGGTAAAAGATAAAAAGTTAAAATTCATAGATTAAAATAAGATATTTTTTATTTGAATCTTATTAACAAATATTATCTATATCTATTTATTTACACTAAAAGATAAATAAGATAAAATTCATGAATTAAAATAATATATTTTTATTTGAATCTTATTAACAAATATTATCTATATCTATTTATTTTGACTATTTATTTTGACGAGAAAGAACAATTGAAATCACCCAATAGAGTTCTATGTGTCCCCATATGATTTATTTTATTATATAGTATAGATATAGATATAGATTGCATATTTATGTGATGAGAATGATAATTTTAAATTGTGTTATCATTAATTCAAAATTATAATTCAAAACTTAATACGAATTTGGGATTTTAGAGCTGATTTGATCAGACTATTCGAATTCGAATTATGTAGATATTTTTTACTTCTTTTTCTGTAATTTGTCGAATTATGTATATAATTTTTACTTCTTTTTCTATAATTTGGATTATTTTAATAGAATTCAAATCATGAGAACAAAAATGTGGTTCTAGTCGCAGGCGTTGTGGCACATTTGTATTATTTTTTTTTGTTTTTTAGTAAATGTTAAATAAATATTAGTCAATCATGTAAACGCGGCATGAGGAGCAACAATGTGGTTCTAGTCGCATGCGTTGTGGCACATTTGCTATAATTTTTTTTTAAATGTTAAATAATATTACTTAATCATGTAAACTCACCTTGATCCACAACACTTATCACATTTCACCTCTACAAAACATAAATCATGAATGTGAAACCTGAAACTCTTCACCACCTGTCTATATGTCATGTTATTTATTTATTTTCGTCCCTGAGATTTGATATTTTTTTGACTTCTATCCTTGAGATGTCATTTCCATACAAAAAGTTTGAAATACTGCCATTTTCATCCTTGATGACCAAATTTCAAAGGACGAAAGTCGCAATAATTTGCAAAACTCAAATATAAGCTTGGCAATAAAATGCAGACCAAAAGGAGTTAAATGCACAAAAAGTCATTTTAGATAAAAAAAAAAAAAGCAAAAATGACTAAACCTCATGATGATTTTGGCATTTTACTAGTTTCTTTATCATATTTCATTTTCACTATAAGACTATACGGTGTGGAGGTCTTGAAGATGGGGCGTTAAGCGTCATGTGGCAGCCACGTATGCAAGTGGGCGTGGTAAAAAAAACACATGATGGTGTTGGGCGTGGAAAGGGTCCCACCTAGTGTTTAAAAAAAATACAAACCTCCTACCACAAACCACTCATCAATTCGCGCCCATCACCAACCAAATTACCCCCTACACCGGTAAAGAATCCCCCGCCCCACACACAATGCCGTGGAAAATGCCAGGCACAGAGTGGTTTGATGGGTGTGGACTTGCCTTCACGCCCGATTTTCACGCCCCCGCCTTGTGGTTAAAACTGAAAAAATAAACACTTATATATCTTCCTATATACTAATAAATGAAAATCTTTTCTGGACACGTGTCACTTTCTGGTGCTTTCCCATCTTATTTTTCTGTTTATCTTTCATATTAAATAATAATAATAATAATAATAATAATAATTTCAAACAAAAATTAGATAAGAATAAATATTTGTTTTCTATAAATAATTTTAAACAAAAATTTAGATAATGATCATATTAAATAATAATAATAATAATAATAATAATAATATCAAACAAAAATTAGATAAAAATGAATATTTGTTTTTTCTATAAATAATTTTAAACAAAAATTTAGATAATGATAAATGTTTGTTTTAATATCATTGAATATTTTTATTTCCATATCTTTTTAATGTTTCATTATTCATTTTGCTACATACAAAGTAACTTTTTAACTTCTAAATTTAAGCCGGATTTAAAAAATATTTTTTTAATGTATTATTCAATGTAAGTATAACCAAAGTTTCGAATACAATTATTCATTCAAAATTTATAGATTAGCATCTTATTAAAAAAATTATTCAGTTAAACATTAAAGTCAAATATTCGAAATAGGAATATGTATATGTTATTTAAATATTGCTTATAATATGTCTATATATGATAACGATATTCATTTTTATGATTGATGAAATATATAAAACCGTGGGGATCAATCATCACGTTTTGTACCGTGAACTCTCTTGAATACAAATTTGAGATGAGTGTTTTATGACTAAAATAAACAAATAAACATGAAGGTGCATAAAACTAACTAAGGGACTGTTTAGCAACTTCTGAATGAGTAAGTGTTGAACCAGTAAGAGTTATGTACCATTTAGTGATGAACAAATAATAGGTCTGAACCATTAAGAGCCAGTATAATGCTTAACCGTTCATTGGCAAATGTCTGACCAATTCGAATAAGAGGCCTTAACCATTCAGACTTGGTATATTGCTTACTTATTCAGAAGCAAATGTCTGAATCATTCAGACGTCTGCTCGCAAAACAAACGCTCTGAACCATTAAGTGTTGAACCAGTAAGAGGTCTGAACCATTAAGAGCCTCTTTAAGAGCTAAACAAACAACCCTAAAATCATTGTATCTCTTAAATGTATCATAAAAACAAGATTCAACCCCATGTAATACATATTTTTTTTACCTAATAATAAATAAAAAAACGAACTAAAATATTATAATAAGTAAATAGTACATCAAAGTTTATTTTTAAAAGATAAATTTTGACCGTTGTATATGTTAACATATGACATTATATTTTATTCAACACGTGCAATATACGAGTATTTTTAAAGATATATTTTTTTATTATTTATTATTATATATTATATAAAATTAAACTAGATTAGAACCCCGTGTATTACACGGGTTTAATAAATATAATTTTATGTACTAAATAAAAACAATATATTTTTAAAAACCTCATTTATTACATGTATTGAGCAAATATAATTTTATATATTAAATAATAAAAAATTATATCTTTAAGAACCTAATGTATTGTGCGGGTTGAATAACAGTATTTTTATATACCAAACAATAAAAAAAGTTATGTTTTAAAAAACCCACGTGTATTCACGGGTGGAATAAATATAATTTTATATACTAAATAATAGAAAAGTTATACTTAAAAAAACTTCGTATATTGTACGGGTTTAATAAATTTAATTTTATATAGCAAATAATAAAAAAATGTTAAACCCTGTGTATTACACAGGTTTATCTATTGTTAAAAAAAAATCTAAGTCAAAATGAATTTTTTTATTATTTTTTAAATTAGGTTAATACTATTTTCGTACCATTCATAAAACCTTATATTCACAGTAGCATCATATATAAGCACATCACATAACATACACATCACAGTTTCTATACCAAGTAGCATGTGTTCGTACATATAAGCATAGTTTCTGTACCAAGTCAAAGTCACAGTTTCATACCAAGTCAAGTTCATGTCACGAATGCACCTAAAACTAAAGTCGAGATCGAATCGAAACCGAAACAACAAAAACTTAATTAAAAACTGCGGAGTGAGTTGTACTAACCGATTGCAGGGTGATCTTGAGACCGATTCCGCAGCGAGGGAGATAGAGAGAGATTTTTTATACTCGCAGATTAGTATACTTGCAGGTAGGGTTTGATGAGAGTTTTGGATGGTTATTAAGAAGACAACATGCTCTCACGTAATTTATAAACTAATTTGGCAGTTGGGGCGGTTTGAGGATTAGGGCCTTAAGTTCGGAAGTTTATTTTGAGGAATCAGATCAAATAACATGCATGCGCCAACAGTTGAACACAAGAGAGTTGAGACGACTTGGTCCTCAAAAGGAGTTGGACCGATAATCGTTAAGTGGCAATTGGGCTAGGAAATTAAGGGTTTTTTTTCTAACTCAATATACATGCACATGCATACGCACATGATGAGATGAAAGGAATTATTATCATAAATATTATTATTATTTTGGAATTCGTATGAATTCTTATTAGATTTGATTAAATATTATTGATAATAAAAATTTGTATTAGATTTGATTTTAGATTTGATTAAATATTATTAATAATAAAAATTTGTATTAATTTAGATTAAATATTATTATTATTATTAGTATTATTAATAATTTTAATCAATTAAATGAGAGAATGACAAGTGTCTCAAAACAGGTTTCTTTTATTATATAGTATAGAATAGATTTATGCAGCCCGTGTAATACACGGTGTTCAAACCTAGTATCTATACTATATAATAAAAGAAACCTATTTTGGGACACTTGTCATTCTCTCATTTAATTGATTAAAATTATTAATAATACTAATAATTATAATATTTAATCTAAATTAATACAAATTCTTATCATTAATAATATTTAATCAAATCTAAAATCTAATCTAATACAAATTTTTATTATCAATAACATTTAATCTATCTACTATAATAAAAGAAACCTTATCTTGTATTAACTAAATAAATAATAAATTAATATTAAATCTATCATACTTTAATAAAATATTATTATACTTTAAGTCACTCAGAATATCGAATCAACTTTCTTACATCCTCCAAACCAAATGGTGAATTAGCTATTTACAAGAATTGTCAGGTTCCCATGTAAATCCAAAAATAGAAAAACTATTCATAAAAAAAGAACTCTTAGAAAAACTATCAATAATTAAAATAATCTTCAAAATATTGTTGAAATCCAATACCAATGATAATATAACGAATTTAAATATCATTTTTGTGAGTTTAAACATGTGAAGAGAAGTTTATTTAATTAATTGATATAATGTAGAGTAGGAATAAGTTTTGCCATTAAAAAAAGGTTAGACAACTTGATTATCGTTTTTAATAATTTATTAATAATATAACTTTTTTTATTATTTGGTATACAAAATTATATTTATTCAACTCGTGTAAAACACGGGGTTTTTAAAAATATGAATTTTTTTTATTATTTACTATACAATGTTACATTTATATAACCCGTGTAGTACACGAAGTTTTTAAAGATATAACTTTTTATCATTTGCTATGTAAAATTAGATTTATTCAACACGTGTAATACACACGGTTTTTTAAGGATATAATTTTTTTATTATTTGGTAGATTTTTCAACTCGACGATACACGGAGTTTTTTAAAGATACGATGTTTTTAGTAATTAATATACAAAATTATATTTATTTAATATGTGTAATACACATGATTTTTAAAGATATAACTCTTTTTTAGATCTATTCAACACGTGTAATATACAGGGTTTTTAAGGATGTAATTTTTTTATTATTTGGTAGATTAATTCAACGTGATTATACACGAGTTTTTTTTAAAGATACGACATTTTTAATATTTAGTATACAAAATTACATTTATTTAATCTGCGTAATACACATGGTTTTTAAAGATATAACTTTTTTATTATTTGATATATAAAATTACATTTATTTAGCCCGTACAATATACGGGGTTTATAAAGATATAACTTTTTATTATTTAATATATAAAATTACATTTTTTTAACCCGTATAATATACGGGGTTCTAACCTAGTATATATCTATAAAAAAGTAATTATAATGAGCTCTTTTATTTCTAAAAGTAATCGTTATTCCTTTGAGAAATAGTTGATGTGGATGGGCTAAAAGTTTTGGTGATGGAAAGCAGCGTGTACGAAGCCGTATATGGCCGGTGGATTGCAGCATAACTTTTTTGGTCGAGTTCTAGATACGAGTCCGCACCGTAACTGATTACGTCATCCGCCCCTTGTACTTTCCTTTAATTCAACGTTTGCCCCTTTAGGTTTACCTTTTTCATGTGTTTGATAATAGTTTTTTTACCTATTTACCCTCCATCTCCATAACCATAAATAGGGATTAGGATCAAATACAAAGGATCCTAATTGTAAGAAGTGTAAGAAGGATTTATAGAGTGACAAGTGTCCAATAACCTAAAAAATCTCACTACACAAAAAAACCCCACTACAAAAAAAAAAAAAAAACCTTAAACATTCACCACCACCAAAAACCTAACCCCCCCCCACATCACCCACCCTAAAAAAAAAAAAAATTTTTTTTTTTTAGCCGAGGGGGTGGGGATTTAGGTTTTTGGGTGGGGGTGGGTGTTTAGTTTCTTTTAGATTTTTTTAAGTTTTTTTTTTTTTTTTTTTTTGGGGGGGGGGGGTTAGTTTTTTTTTAGGTTTTTGGGGGGTGGGGGTGGGGGGTGGGAGGGGGGGGGGGGTTTAGGTTTTTTGGGGTTTTTTTTGTGAGGTATAGTTTTTTTTTTTTGTTTTTTTTTTTTGCCGGGGGTGGGGGGGTGGGGGGGTTTAGGTTTTTTGGTTGGGGGGGGGGGGGGGGGTTAGGTTTTTGGGTGGTGGTGGGGTGGGGTGGGGGTGGGTGTTTAGGTTTTTGGTGGTGATGTAGTGGGTTTAGTTTTAAGTTATTAGACACTTGTCACTTTATAAATCCTTCTTACACTTCTTACAATTAAAAGCCTTTGTATAATAACTTGACCCAATAAATAGATTGTTCCATGTTACGACATCATCTAATTGTCCAATGAAACAATTTAGATCATATATTTTGCTTAGGTTTGTAGTTTTTATATTGGATTGTAACATCAAAACTTTTTTTAGTGTCTGGATTAATCTCAATTACTAGTAACTAGGGGTGCAAACAAGCCGAGCGGCTCGCGAGCTACTCGAGATTGGCTCGAGAAGAACTCAAGCCTGACATGTGAAGCTCGTCAGGTTTGTCGAACCTTAGTGTAAATGAGCTGAGTTTATTTAAACTTGTTTATGAGCTGAGCCCAAACCTAAAAATAAGCTTATTTATTAACGAGCCCGAGTCAAAGCTTCACTTATCGAGCTCGCAAGCTTTAAAAAGTCTATTTTTATATCGTTTTTCTTAATAAAAAATAATTAATTGATAATAAATGAGCAAAGCCCGAGCCGAGCTCGGGTTTGAGAAACTACCAACGAGCCGAGCGGAGCCGACCTTGAGCTCTCATAACTTATCGAGCTCGGGCTCGGCTCATTTGCACCCTTGTAACTCATTGTTTTTATTAAGTTTAGTTATGGTTCCTTTAATCATTTCGTTATTATCAAGTGTTGTACTCATTAATCATCTTTGGTAATTGGTATGTTACTATGTTTGTTTACATTAAACATGTGAAGTGTTATTGAAAGTTTGACATGTAAAAGGAGCATGGTATAATTTATGATAAGAGTTAAAGTGTCATTTATGTCCTTGCCGTTTGTCCATTTTTACCATTTCAGACCAAATTTTAAAATTGTATCATTTTTCTTCCTGACATTTTCAAAACGTGTAATTTCAGTCCAAAAAACTAAGCCCGGTTAAAAAAAAACTTTGTTAGCTCATGGACAAAAATGACATTTTATTCTAGTTTTTTTGGATTGAAATGACACATTTCGAGAATATCAAAGAGAAAAATTGTACAACTTTGAAATTTGGTCTAAAACAGGAAAGTGAACAAACAACAGACAACAAACGTAAATAGCACTCAACTCTTTGTGATATTTTGGGGGGTTATTGTTGCCACGTGGTCAATGCATGTGTTGTGGTGGGACTTGTTAGCTAGTGATTTTGGCCTCTTGGTTGCTGCTAGTGAAGTGGGGCTGGTGTGTTCATTGGCTAACCTGTAGGGGCAATTTTCATCCGGACGCGGCGAGGTTATTTGGTCGGACCCACCCGGCAAGTTTTGGAAAATACTTCAAACACCACAAATAAAGATCGTTTATAAATAGTTTTTATATAAGTGTAAGTGTCCAGTAGTCCACCACTCAAATTATAAAATCTTTTGTACGGTGTAAATGGTGACCCATATCTTATTGTACGGTGTAAATGGTGACCCATCTGTTACTCATTACATGTTATATGTTATGTATGTTGGTGCACCTTATCAGTATATTATGAGTTAGTGCATATTCGTTTATGGTAAGAGAAGCCGAGAAGGTTTTAAATATCATATTCAACTGCTTAATAAAACCTTAATTCCAACAAAAAAAATTTAACGAGTGGCACATGTTAACATCATGTCATTAATAAAAAAAATATAGATTTTTTTAATTATTTCTTAAATTTGGTTAATGTAATAAAATGACAGCATTGTTTATTTTAAAATTTTATCTTAAGATGTTGGGTATTGATTACTATAGGTAAGAGATTGCAAGCTTATGAGATTATTATTAAGAACACCTATTTGTCGTATTGTGATATGCAAACAACCAGTTGTCATCATTCCATTCAGTAGTGTAATATACAAGACTACAACCTAGTAACTATATATTTAATTAATGTTTGAAATTTACTGAAATAAAATTAACATCTTTAAGTTTAAACAACATTTAGTTATATGATAATAAATTAATAAAACGGTAATCTATCTACTATAATAAAAGAAATCAACTTTTGGACACGTGCCATTCATTGAAGGTATTCTCAAATCTATATTTATCTTATATTAACTAAATAAATAATAAATAATAAATAATAAATAATAAATTAATATTAAATCTTATCATACTTTAATAAAATATATAAATAATAAATTAATATTAAATATTATCTCAATTTATTAAAAATATAACTTTTTATATTATTTGGGATACAAAATTATATTTATTCAACTCGTGTAAAACACGGAGTTTTTAAAAATGTATTTTTTTATTATTTACTATACAAAGTTACATTTATATAACACGTGTAATACACGAAGTTTTTAAAGATATAACTTTTTTTATCACTTGCTTTGTAAAATTAGATTTATTCAACACGTGTAATAAACGGAGTTTTTTAAGGATATAATTTTTTTATTATTTGTTAGATTTTTCAACCCGACTATACACGGGTTTTGTAAAGATACGACGTTTTTAGTATTTAATATACAAAATTATATTTATTTAATCTGTGTAATACACATGGTTTTTAAAGATATAACTCTTTTTAGATCTATTCAACACGTGTAATATACGGATGTAATTTTTTATTATTTGGTAGATTTATTCAACCCGATTATACCTGATTTTTTTAAAGATTCGACGTTTTCAGTATTTAGTATACAAAATTACATTTATTTAATCTGTGTAATACACATGGTTTTTAAAGATATAATTTTTTTTATTATTTGATATACAAAATTATATTTATTTAACTCGTACAATATACATGGTTCATAAAGATATAACTTTTTATTATTTAATATATAAAATTACATTTATTCAGCCCGTGTAATACACGGGGTTCTAACCTAGAATAAATATATTTGACCGATGAAATAAAATAAACACTAATAAGTGGAAAGAAGTATATAAGCAAATAGTGGATTCCAAGCGTATAAGTGGTGCTGGATATTAAAATCAAAAGTTGATGTGATAGGTACAATAATTTCTATATTTTATTGTGAAATTTTGTTTGACGATAACATGTCATTGTTTGCAAAGAATTTGATAACTTAAAATATCTAAAATAAACCTATATTTTAATATACGAAAAGCATTTTTTTCTCTCTTATTTAATACACGAATTAATTGTACTACATACGTGTTTTCTCATTTACTTTCATTACAATTCAAACGTTCATAAATTCCATATTTCGCGTTACATTTATTTTCGTTCTGGTTCTTCTCCTACACAAAAACTTATTGATTGTTCAGGCATTTATTATTTTATACACATTATCTATTTGTGTAAGGTTCTATATGTATTTGATCGATTGTATGATAGCAATGACCGTGTAATCAAGTTTGTTTGTTTGTTTGTTTGAGTTGATGAATAGTTATAAGTTATAGGGTTATTTTATTTCATTTAAATTGAGTTATCGGTTAATGTGATTGCTTATATTTTTGGAGGGGTGTGTTATTGTCAAGGTGGGGTTGTTTAAATATTTGTATGTCTTTACATTTTGTCATTGTATTGGTAAGATTTTGTCATATAGGTTAATGGTGGTGTGACGCCGTGAACGGGTTATGGGAGCCAACTTTTTAACGATTGTGTAGGATGAGTAGTGATTCATATAATGGTGTGGTTGGAGCTATAAGTTTGATAATTGCATTGTTGACGATGAGATATGACCGGTTATAAATAAATTGTCAAGGTTTCAATAAACTTTAAAGTAGTACTAATTATATAATGATAATAACAAACTATCAAATTTTACATATGAAAATAATTAAAATATCACACACCTTTAAGTAATTTAACGTTACAGCTTATATAACTCATGAAATATATATATATATATATATATATATATATATATATATATATATATATATATATATATATATATATATATATATATATATATATAGGGCCATGATCATTTCAGAACCATAAATATTTACATAACTCGCAGAACTCCTAATAAACAATCTTTTTATTTATATATTTTTATGTTTAGGATAATTTTATCATTTATTATGTGTATTTTTACGATTACATACATGTTAAGAGTAATTTTATCATTTTTTATATGTACTTTTATAATTACACATATGTAAACTAGTTTTTTTTACATATATGTAATTAGTTATGACACATATATATAATTTTAGCAATTAAACATATGTAAACTACTTTTAACATGTATGTAATCAAAGAAATACATATAATAGATGATAAAAAGATCATAAATACAAAACTTATATATAAAATGATTGTTTATTAGGAGTTCTGAAAGTTCTGTGGTTATTTAGAGTTCTGAAATGAACTCAACCATATATATATATATATATATAGGATAAAGATCCGTTAGGAACCACCCTTTATTGCGAGAACCAGTGTGAACACATGGCAAAATTGTAAATATATTGAATTCTAACAAAAAACCACACGGTGTCATAATTGTAAATATATGGTCTGCAACATAAACACGCGTGTCCCCTGTTTTAGGGTTTCTTCATCACATTTGTTCCCAATCCACAATCTGCAACATCATCATCTACACTTTGATTGAGGTTCACGGCGGCTTACCGGCGGCACACATGAGTTTACAGTGGTTCTTGCGACATTAGACAACAGTGTATCCCACAAATTTTATCCCATAAATTTCATTGTTGGGGCATTCAGGATTATTGCTACATATGGCGTCCTCTGATTCATCCCGTGTTGAAATATCTCGTGTTGAACCTACCGCATCTGATGATACTAACCCACCAATCTCTGAATATCATCCTCATACATCTGATACTACCTATCTTGGTGGTCCATCTGCTGCCAAACCCGTATATGCTGTCAATCCAATTGAAAGTTGCAAAATTGTGTACACAACAGTTGATAGTCGACATATTATCTTCATGGATTTGAAATACCTACTCTTGATTGGATGCCAATACCAGCTAATGTTACGGTATCATCTAGGAATGCATCTGGGAATGTCAATATATCTGACCAATCGTTGTCGAGTGACACTACTTCGACTGGTACAGCACCCACAAATACAGAACAACCTCAATTGCAGTTCATTCGGTTTGAGAATAAAGGTATCCCATGTCTATTTTTTTTTATTTTGTATATTATTCAATGTTATACATGTTTAAAATATGTTCACATTCATATTATGTTGTCACTAATTAATAATCAACAATATATGCACATGTGTACTGTGTTAACTGAACCATATTATAAATTATGATACATTACAAATATATGCACATGTGCATGATGATGACAATTAATTTGTTATATTGTATATTAAATTACATTGCACATGTAATTTGTTAAATTTTCTTATTAAATTCACAGGAACGGTTACGGGTGTTATGCATTTTACACCCAATGGCACCCCATATTGGATACCTGAAGTTGATGTTGAATACATACCTGAAGTTGCAGTCCATTTGATTTGTGACTAAAGGTATTATGTTGACTGTAATTGATGTATATACTTTGTAAATGATATTATATTAAATGATATGCACATGTGCATTATATTTACTGTAAATGATGTTGTATTAAATTATATGCACATGTGAATTATGTTGATTGTAAATGATATTGTATTAAATTATATGCAAATGTGCATTATGTTGAAAATTAGACTATGTCATTGATGTATGGATTCTGAACAAGTGCCTTATGGATGACTATCCAATTATGTACAGGATGGCAGCAAACAAAGGGGCTTGGGTGGCGGACAACTACAAAAAAATAGGGGAGGTGACTGTGTGGGATTGGCAATGGAAGAACAATCCGATAACAGAGGAGGCATTGGTGGAGTTAATGTAGCTTTTGGCGTTGCTGAGAGACACCAGAATGAAGACGGTCAATATGGGTTGGGTTGGCACTCGGAAAAATAAGTCGACTTTCAATGTTAAACCCGTTAGATAGGATTTGTGTGTCACAAGCGGGGGCCCGTCGAGTGGCTTTGTAATGACCTAGAACGGTTGGGCTACACCTAAAGCCAATATGTTAGCATGGAAAGGCGTCGAAGGCAGGTTACCGGCAAAGATATAGCTGTAAAAAAGAGGGATTCATATCAGCAACACATTGTGCCCGGTTTGCGGATACGAGCAACAAACTATTGAACGCATCCTCATTCCGTCTTTGATGTCGAAAACGCTATGGTGGATGGTCAGAGCATGGCTGGGAGTAAAAAATTTACATTCTTACTCAACAGTGGCATATATTATCTCTTTTTTCCTGGAAGCTGGATATTTCTAAGAAGAAGAAAAAGGCAGTCAACTGCATAGTGATGGTTACATTATGGATCATATGGTCGAGCAGAAATGAGAAGGTATTCAAAGTCGTGCAGTGTTCAAATGCTAGAAGACTGGAATAAGTCAATGAGTGTACTCTGTTGTGGATGAAAGTCATAGCCAAAATGGAGAATTTAGTGATTGAATAGTGGTACACCAGTGGTGTGAATGTAATAGAAAAATAGGAGTTTATATGTTTACTGTAAGTGTACTTCTCTAGTTCATGTCTAAAGTTATGCTTTGAATATATGGCATCTTGTTATGTTAAAAAAAAATGTCGTTATATATAAATTGATAATGCTCGTGTGCATTATGTTGATAATTACATTATGCACACATGCATTATATTGACAATTACATTATGTATACATTTGAAAAAATATAGGATGATAAGGGTGATGCAGACGAGAGAAAAATTCAAAAACTGTTCTAGAGACATACGAGAGACGTACGTCTATTTATCGGTTAACGTGATTCATACATTATACTACATACAATGAAACCCCAATTTACCAACCTCAAAGACTTTTATTTTGATTATGTTATAGTTGATAACGAGCTACAATTGTTCTTAGATGTTCAACCAGACGTCATAAATTGGCCAAACCCAAATTTATGATTCTTGAATTAACTATTTATGATGATAAACAGATTCCAACCAGTATTCACTTTGATTCTGTATTTTTTAGTTGTCATGATGTGGATTATCAAATTTACATATTGATTATGCTTTTTAGTTGTTTTCATGTGCATTACCAAACTTAATGTATTGCCAGAAAGATGCACATGTGCATACATGTTTTTCTGCTTAACTTAACATGGTTATTTGATACGGAATAAAAATATGCACACGCGCAATATACGTGTTCTAATAATGCTCATGTGCACCCATACATATTTTTTAACAACATACCAGCACGCTTTGATACGTATATACATTGCTTTAATATACATAATACATCCTTTGATAATACATCGACATATGATTACTAATTTTGAATAATGCACATGTGCATCCATACATAATTTATCCTATACAACTACTGTCAACCAAATATACCCACACCACATCAGTTAGCCACTTACTACTGCCCAAACAAAAAAAAAAGAAAAAAAAAAAAAAAACACTACGTGTTTCATGTCCTTGAATCATCCACATATAACATCCATAACATCATATTGTCTGTTCCTTTTTCCAGTTGTTGAGCACACCCCATCATTCCTATTGCTTCAACGCCTCTTCGTCTAACATCTGCTTAACACTTTCATCTGTTAGTCCATGTACTTTTTTCCATCGATGATCTACAATCAGCATGTGTATCAACATTAATTTATGATCAACATATAAGATATGCACACATGCATCATTATATACATGTGAATAAACATTAAATACCTTAATAACCTATGTTGACAAACTATGCACATGTGCATAACTATATATCACACAATTATACTTTATTAACATATTCCAAGATGAAATACACGTTCTCACAACTGTATAACACACCAAAAATGTCACGGCCCCCGACCCGGTTTGACCCGTTTCAGGAGCCGTGGGACAGAAATCCTGCGGTATTTAAATTTAAGGCGACAGCGGAAGTTTTTTTAAATCAGGATCTTTTAATAATTAAAACTGCCCGTTTTATAACTGAGGGATAAAATCCCCTAATTTACAATAATGTGATTTCTCCGGGAAATCTTTATTTTCAAAACATGTTTCTTTTATTTATTTACAATGAGCCACTTTTCTAAGCTGGGAGTGCTTCACGGCACTTCTCTTTCTTTGCTCACAAAATATCACCTGAAACATGTTTGAAAAAGGTTTAGTCAGCGGGGAAATACTGAGTGAGTTCATTCAGGTTTTAGGAAATGACCCATAGTTATAAATTACAGCATAAGAGCGATTACAATGGTTCCTATCTTATCTTTATCTGGCTTTCTGTCACAATGGTGACAAGTCACAATGGTGACGATGGTCATACCACTATTAGGTCAATGAACTCTAATAATGACGTTCCTCCCTAGTAGGTCAATGAACCTAACTGGGAGAAATAGTAATGTGCACAATACCCCACTAACCAATAAATCAAGATATCCACGACTTAGTCCGTGTAATTATAACTTTTTGAAAATAAATTTGGAGTATTGTAAAACAGTTGATAAAAAGAGAATGACTCACATTGCAGATTTAACGAGTAAGATATAAGCCTTACTGATTTGCCTGTGATTAACCTAATTTAAATAATAATGCACACAAAACCGGGTTAGTGATCAATACAGCATTTACGATAACTCACGAGATCAAATTCTCACAACGAACGACAAAGTGCGATACTTAAACATCCATCGATTTAACGACGAACGACAAAGTATAACCCTATGTGGGCGGCACTTAAACATCCATTGGATATATTGATCAGTCGGAAAATGAATCGTAATAGCGATCGAGTGATTACCCTGTTTTGCGGCAGCACTTCGTGATCAGTGTGTGTTTAATTGTAATATAACGATTCTAATTCGACGTACACAGAGAATATGGGCGTCGTTTTCAGTGTTCTGTTCATGTCCCAATGTCTGCTATTTATACTAATTTTTGGGACTCCCTTACGGACCGTATGCCTGATCCCTTACGGTCCGTAAGCTAAGCAGTCTAATTATAGGCTGCCTAGGCTCGGGACTAGGCTTGCTGAATCAATAAATTGGACAAATCAGATTGTCCCAACATTTTATTTAGATAACTATTCGACTAGGGTTTGCCCCCCTCGAGTTTTAGGGGCCCTGATCCCGATTCCAATTGTTCTGAAAATTTTAGGGCTAATGCAGAATTACTTGGGTGTCTCAATTAGGGTTTTCTTATTGTCTAATTATCATTCTAATTATTTATTTTAATGAGAGTTATTACATCCTCCCCACCTTAAGAAAATCTCGTCCTCGAGATTCACTAAAATAGATGAGGGTATTTCCGCTTCATTTCTGATTCCAGTTCCCAAGTATACTCTGGTCCTTTCTTTGAATCTCATTTGACCTTCACTAGCACTAGTCGTTTGTGTTTGAGAAACTTAATCTTCCGGTCTTCTATTTGTAAGAGTTTCTCTACGAATTTCAGTTTTTTCATTTATCTCTATATCTTGAAGAGGTACTACCAGGGATTCGTCTGTGAGACATTTCTTGTGATTGGATACATGAAACACATCATGTACTCCTGCTTACTCTTCTGGTAATTGTAAACGATAAGCTACTGGTCCTATTCGTTAGATTACTGGGAATGGTCCTACGTATCTTGGACTTAGCTTCTTTTCTTACCGAATTTATAAATTCCTTTCCAAGGAAATACTTTCAATAGCATTTTGTCTCCAACTCGAACTCCTACGGCTCTTGTTTATTATTTGTATAACTCTTCTAACCGTCTTCAGCCTTTCCTTCGTGATACTAAATATCACAGTCGTAGTCACCGAGGATTTCCTTTTCCTCATGTTTAATTCTTGTTGCTCAAATATGTATATTAAATTCTTATGCCCCATATGGATAGTAAACTTGCTTAGATAATGTTTCCTAATCTTAAGGGTAACTTGTGGCTTCTAATTTTTAAGTTTACAAGTGGTATGGCTTTCTTCGTGCTTTTGCAATTACCTTGATGCATACACAATTATCTTTTTGTGTTGCATTACCATACATCCAAATTCTAGCTTTGAAGCATCCCCGTATACTTTAAAATCTTCTGTTCCTTCTGGTAAGGCTAGGATTGGAATATTTGTTAATTTATGCTAGAGGCTTCTTTAGGTTCTTATTTAGAATTAACTGTTTTAGCTTAGTTAAGGATATATCTATCTAAGAGAATCCTTAATAAACTGCCTATAGTATCTGACTAAATTTACAAAATTCCTAATTTCCATTTGGAGATTGTGAAATCTTCCATTTTAGTAATTTGCTGTTATCTTAGCAGGATCTAAGTGAATATCTTCATGATTCATCATGTGACCTTACGTGGTTTATTTCCTGTAATCATAAATACTTCTTCGGCGGGTGCCTGGATTTTCTATAAAGTTCTTATCACAGAGAATTCGAGCAGGGTTGGCTACTAACGAATCTATTCCTAACACAACATCAAACTCGGCTAATTTCATAGGAATTAGATTGGCGAAGAATTATATGACCTGAGAGTTCTATATTTTCCTTTTTGCCTGTTTCGACTGTAAAGATTTTCCTAAGTTCGATTAATGATAAGTTAAGAGTTTGACAGAATGAAGTATTTATAAAACTTTGGTTTGTACCAGAGTCAGATAATACTTTTTGTGTAAACGTTGTAACCTAGGACGTACCGGCCATTACATCTGGAATGAGCTCTGCTTCCTGAGTAGTCAATTGAAAGGCTCTTGCATTCCTTTTTGCTTCTTCTGCAGGTTTGGCTTTAGTGTCAGATGGTTTGTTTAGTTTTGGACAATTTGGCCTAAGATGTCCAGTTTCTCCACAGTTGTAACAAACTGAAAATTTCTTCCTCCTGCAGTCTTCTTCCTGATGCCCCGGAATTTTGCAAAAATTGCAGTATCCTTTGCATTTTCCAAAATGCTTTCTTTTGCAAAAAATTGCAAAATGGACTAGTGGAAGATTGCCCATTCCCTCCTTTCTGGAAATCGTTATGGTTACCCGAACGGATTACCTGGGTAATCTTTTGGGCTACTTCCTTCCTTCTATTTTCTTCTCTTGTCCGTACTAGTTCGTCAGTCAGAGTATTGGCTAAATCCACCGCATCATCAATCGTGCGAGGTTTCGCAGCTTTGACGAGGTTACGGATTTCAGAAATCAATCCCCAAATATATCGAGAAATAAGTACCGGCTCTGGCGAAGCAAGGGTTGGTACTACTCGAGCATACTCGAAGAATGTCGTAGTATACTTTCGACAATCTACATCCACCATCCGGTGGGTTAGAAACTTGTTTGTCATTTGTTCCTTTTCATATTCGGGACAGAATTTTCTTTCTACCAAGCTCTTAAATTCTTCCCAGTTCATAGCATACGCCATCCTTCTTCCTTTTGATTGTAACACTGTATTCCACCATTCTAGCGCCCCTTCTTTGAAAAGATTTGACGCGTACATGACCTGATCATCCTGAGCACATTTACTTATGGCAATTACTGCCTCAGTTTTCTCTAACCAACGTAGTGCCGTAGTCGCTCCTTCATTTCCTGCAAACTCAGATGGTTTACAAGCAAGAAATTCCTTGTAAGTGCAACCAGGCGTTGCAACTTTCATTTTCTTAGGGAGCGGCGCTTGTTGTGGTTCATTGTCATGATTAACATGATCATTGCCTCCGTTTACGCTATTACTGAAGTTATCTTCAGAAATACGTTTGCTAGGAACGATTTGCTGTGGTTCTACCGGATTCTTAACAGCAGCAATGATTGCTGGAATAGCGTTGGTTATCCCTTGAGCTATCATTGTTGGAATAGTGTTGGCTATCCCTTGAGCAACGATATTTTCTATATCCTGCCTAGTCATATATTAATCCCCCGGTTGTTGCTCAGAATTATTAACTGGTTCATTATTCGCGTTTTCCACCTGATAATTAATGTATATATATATAAATATATAATTTATTAGTATCAACAATTATACCTAAAATTATCATATAAATTTCACAATATACATATAACCAAATTATCGATTTCTTGATTCCTATTTTTATATTTTATAGGAGACATTAATACACATTTTTACCTTGTAATGATTTTACAGATTGATTTTTGCTATTACTATTTTACAAGCACAGTTCCATAGATCCCCTATCCTGTGGTCAGATGATATTCTAGTAATGGTGTTCCCTCTCATCGTATTTCCAGGAGATCTGTCCCCCAATCTCTTGGATCCTATTTCCATTGTCCATTAGTTCTTCACCAAGGCGAAGTTCAGCTGTATTCTCGGTACTTATTGATGGATTTGGTAAAGCTTTTGAATTGAACTGAGGAAAAAGCTTATAGGGATGGTTTTGTAACTGTATTTCGTTAATCAACCATTCGTCTATTTGCGAGTGGATTGAAGGGTTTGGAATAGCTGGTTCTAAGTTCATTGGTAGTTGTGTTTCAAGAGAGCGATTAAAAATATTTTCATTAACAGGCTTAATAGTATTATAGCTTGCCATTATAAGATCTAACTCTTCCTGAGATGGTAACTTTTCAATTTGCCTAGAACTTTCCCCAATTTCTATTTCCTTGGGCTTGGGTTTCTCGAAAGGTACAGCGTTGAATTCTATTGGTTCCTCTATGTCTGGTATATATCTATTGAAATCTCTGGAAACTTCTATTCTTACTGGACAGAGATTTAAATTCTGAAGGGCCTCAGACAAGTTACTCATGCTGTTTAGCAAAATAGACATAGTCAGAATTCATAAAATTTATAGAAAACTTTTTAAACATTAGTTCCTACTGGGTACTATTAAAATAACTGAAATTTACATCACACGAGGTTTTATTTGTAAATTTTATGATTTTCTTGATAAGACTTCTAGACTGTAGATAATAAAGGTACTAATACTTGAGTCAAATTATTTAAGAATTTGCATTACTTGCTACATTGACTAGCATATAAAGATCTGCTCATACTGTACACAATTAGTCAGATAAATAAACAAATAATCACAAAAAAGCAATTAATGGAAATTAAGTATTTTCTAAATACTTAATTGGCTTAAATCAGTGGCTTGAGAAGTGGCTCTGATACCACCTTTTTCTGTCACGGCCCCCGACCCGGTTTGACCCGTTTCAGGAGCCGCGGGACAGAAATCCTGCGGTATTTAAATTTTAGGCGACAGCGGAAGTCTTTTTAAAACATGATCTTTTAATAATTAAAACTGCCCGTTTTATAACTGAGGGATAAAATCCCCTAATTTACAATAATGTGATTTCTTCGGGAAATCCTTATTTTCAAAACATGTTTCTTTTATTTATTTACAATGAGCCACTTTTCTAAGCTGGGAGTGCTTCACGGCACTTCTCTTTCTTTGCTCACAACATATCACCTGAAACATGTTTGAAAAAGGTTTAGTCAGCGGGGAAATACTGAGTGAGTTCATTCAGGTTTTAGGAAATGACCCATAGTTATAAATTACAGCATAAGAGCGATTACAATGGTTCCTATCTTATCTTTATCTGGCTTTTTGTCACAATGGTGACAAGTCACAATGGTGACGATGGTCATACCACTATTAGGTCAATGAACTCTAATAGTGACGTTCCTCCCTAGTAGGTCAATGGACCTAACTGGGAGAAATAGTAATGTGCACAATACCCCACTAACCAATAAATCAAGATATCCACGACTTAGTCCCTGTAATTATAACTTTTTGAAAATAAATTTGGAGTATTTTAAAACAGTTGATAAAAAGAGAATGACTCACATTGCAGATTTAACGAGCAAGATATAAGCCTTACTGATTTGCCTGTGATTAACCTAATTTAAATAATAATGCACACAAAACCGGGTTAGTGATCAATACAGCATTTACGATAACTCACGAGATCAAATTCTCACAACGAACGACAAAGTGCGATACTTAAACATCCATCGATTTAACGACGAACGACAAAGTATAACCCTATGTGGGCGGCACTTAAACATCCATTGGATATATTGATCAGTCGGAAAATGAATCGTAATAGCGATCGAGTGATTACCCTGTTTTGCGGCAGCACTTCGTGATCAGTGTGTGTTTAATTGTAATATAACGATTCTAATTCGACGTACACATAGAATCTGGGCGTCGTTTTCAGTGTTCTGTTCATGTCCCAATGTCTGCTATTTATACTAATTTTTGGGACTCCCTTACGGACCGTATGCCTGATCCCTTACGGTCCGTAAGCTAAGCAGTCTAATTATAGGCTGCCTAGGCTCGGGACTAGGCTTGCTGAATCAAAAAATTGGACAAATCAGATTATCCCAACGTTTTATTTAGATAACTATTCGACTAGGGTTTGCCCCCCTCGAGTTTTAGGGGCCCTGATCCTGATTCCGATTGTTCTGAAAATTTTAGGGCTAATGCAGAATTACTTGGGTGTCTCAATTAGGGTTTTCTTATTGTCTAATTATCATTCTAATTATTGATTTTAATGAGAGTTATTACAAAAAAAACACCTAGATAAAACTAAATACCGATTACAGATCATTGATGCATATGTGAGACTCCTATTCAAAGTCATATACATCACCATTATCTACCTTGTTAAACTATTATTGCAAACTATGCACACGTGCATATTAACCTATTATAACAATTTATGCACATGTGCATAACTATATAGATCACAAATTTAGTTTATTTTCCTGTTATGTGTAATCATATTCTGTCAAGCTATGCACATGTGCATAACTGTGTATCACACAATTATACCTAATCAACATGTTCTGTGTAAGCCTGTTCTGTCAGAAAATATGCACATGTGCATATCTATATAGATCACAACATTACCTTATTATCCTATTCCATGTAAGCATATTCTATCAAAATATGCACATGTGCATAACTATAGCTATGCACATGTGCATTAACATGACATAACTTATCAACAGTTATAATTCAGTAAAAAATCCCTAACACTTACCAAATCAAATTTCGTGTTGCCCATCATATTCTGCATTATTCACATAACATTATTCAGCAAGAAAAACTATGTGAACAAACACATAACTACCTCATTACATATAGTTATATAACAACATTCGCCCCTGTTCACTCAAAAAATCATATATATAACACAATTTTCAATAATGCAGATATGTAACAGATATGAAATGACTGCTTAAGTGTCATAATCACAAAATAACATATCTGAATCGACGATTAAGAGTTGTATTGTCATATACGACTACAAAACAAAATGTATGAACTTACAAATTCACAGAACGGTGCAACAGAGAATCGTGATTCCGTTAGACAACATATGTTCTTCAAATTATCCTTATTTGTACAACAAACCTTGATGATTATGATCGTTTTGCCCTAATTTCGAATCGAAGACGAATGTGCGATCGATGATTATGTTCATATTGCACTAATATCGAACATACGACGAATTTTGATGACGAATTGCTGATATTGTGGAGTGACGAACTTGATTTTTTAAGAATCGCTATGATGAATTGAAGATTGATGATGCTTGGGGGATTGTCGGACATGAATACTTGATAGATTGTGATTTATTTTTTGTTTGAAGTCCAGTAGTATAGGATGCAGGGAGAGGAGTGACTAATTTACAAGTTGTATGTATTTACAAAATTGCCCCCTGTTCACATTGGTTCTCGCGGTTCTCGCAATAAGGGTGGTTCTCGCATGAACCCTACCCTATATATATATATATATATATATATATATATATAGTGGCGAAGCTTGAAATTTTTTACGGGGGGTCGAAAACGTATATACCCAAAAAATTCTATAGAACCGGGGGTTGAAAACATATATACCCAAAAATTTCTATACCAAAACTACATATATAACACTAGTGGCCGAAAAGTTCGGGGGGTCGGGCGCCCCTCCCGGCCCCTTCAAAGCATCGCCCCTGTATATAGATATATATATATATATATATATATATATATATATATATATATATATATATATATATATATATATATATATATATATATATAGGATAAGGATCATGTGAGAAGTAGTAGGCTATTTGAGAAACTTGAGAAGCATTCTGGACCACACATTTTCCTTAAGCAAAAAAAATGAAAAAAAATGTAAAAAAAAATGCAACTTTTTTTTTGAAAAATCGCAGGTTTTCCTTAAGAATTTAATTTTTTATTATTTTTTTTAATTTTTTTTTTGGGATTTATACACATGTGTATATTGTTAATCTTTTTATTGTCACTTATACATATATGTATATACATGTTTAAAATTGAAAAATAAGTGTTATTTAGGGTTTAGCATTAGTATTTAGGGTTTAGCATTAGGGTTTAGGGTTTAGCTTTATGGTTTAGGGTTTAGCTTTAGGGTTTAGCATTAGGGTTTAGCATTAGGGTTTAATAATAGTATTTAGGGTTTAGCATTAGGGTTTAACTTTTGGGTTTAGCATTAGGGTTTAGCTTTAACTTTTGGGTTTAGCTTTATCTTTAGGGTTTGCATCAGGGTTTAGCATTAAGGGTTTAGCTTTAGGGTTTAGTTTTAGCTTTAGGGTTTAGCATTAGGGTTTAGCTTTAGGGTTTAGAATTAGGGTTTAGCTTTAGGGTTTAGCATTAGGGTTTAGAATTAGGGTTTAGCTTAGGGTTTAGGGTTTAGCATTAAGGTTTATCTTTAGTCTTTATGGTATAAGGTTTAGGATTTATAACACATATTTTTTCAATTTTAAACATGTATATACATATATGTATTATTGTCAATATACATATATGTATAGTTATAAGATTAAAAATATACACATGTGTATAAATCCCAAAAAAAAAAAAATTTAAAAATAAATAAATAAATAAAAAATTTAATCCTTAAAGAAAAAGTTGCGATTATTCCAAAAAAAAAAAAAAAATTTGCATTTTTTCACCTTTTTTTTTTTTTTTTTTTTTGCATTTTTTGCTTAAGGAAAATGTGTGGTCCAGATTGCTTCTCAAGTTTCTCAAATATGGTGGACTTCTCTTAGGATCCCTACCCTATATATATATATATATATATAGGGAGGGTCTCATGCGAGAACTCCATTTATTGCGAGAACCGTGAGAAAACAATGTGAACACAACCTAAAATAGCTAAAAAAACCTAACCCCCCCCCAAGCTAAATGCTAAAAACTAAAACCCCCAAAAAACCTAAAAAAAACCTAACCCCCCCCCCCCAAGCTAAAATGCTAAAAACTAAACCCCAAAAAAATCTAAAAAAAATCTAAAAAATAATCTAAAAAATAATTTTTTTTTAATATTTTTTATGCTCAAATCGCTACTTTATTGGCCAAATTTTTTTTTTAAAAATTTTTTTTTTGGCTTCGAAAAGTAGCGATTTTTATATAAAAAATATAAAAAAAATTGTGTGATTTTTAGCTATTTTTAGGCATTTTTTGTTGTGTTCACATTGGTTCTCGCGGTTCTCGCAATAAGAGGTGGTTCTCGCATGATCTTCTCCCTATATATATATATATATATATATATATATATATATATATATATATATATATATATATATATATATATATAGAGGCCGGTTAACGTACAATAGGGCTTATCGTACATTACGTAAGCGATAACCCTAGCCGTCAGATCTTCATCTCCCATGCGATTTAATACCTCCATGCGAACTGTACGAGCTGTGCGAATTCAATCTTCCACATGCGATTTTCTCCATCTACACACACCATGCCATTTTTCACATTACCCCATGCTAACCATTTTTTCACATGCGATATTCAATTTTCCACATGCGATTCTACACACCCCATGCCAGTTTTCACATTACCCCATGCTAGCCATTTTTTCACATGCGATATTCAATTATCCACATGCGATTCTACACACCCCATGCCATTTTTCACATTATGTAACACCCCGTGTTTTCGAATGTCAAAGTCAAAGTCAAAGTCCAAGTCAACTTTGACTTCTTTGACTATTAATGTTTCTTTTGCTTTTGTTTTATGTGGAGTAAGTGTTGTCTAAATGAAATGATCGAATGTTTAACCAAAGCGGCCGATTTACGACTGTGATTAGTAGGAAGTAACAATGCGATAAAGTTAACTAATCAGTAATCAAACCGATCTAACTATCATCGAACTCGAAACTCGAATTACGCAAATTTTGGTATGGTTATACGTGTGTGTGTGCCTTATGTGTTACCTGTGCGTGTCTACTTTATGATTTGTGTGGTGATCAATCGAAAGTCGAATTGAAACTCGAAAAGCAATCAAACTCAATCGAAACCGACATCGAAACGCGAATTACAGATGATTGTATGTTAGTTATAGTAGTGGGACTGAAAGTAATTTGACTAGGAACTCTATCGTATTCGTATTATTGTCCATCGAAATCGAAATATCGAAAACCGTCGCGAAACACTCGAAAAGGGTTGCTGATCGAACAGGAAGCACCTTGATCGAACAAGCCAGCCGATCGAACAGGTTGTTCGATCGAGCAGGCCATTCGATCGGAGGTCCTGGCCGATCGGTTGACACTTTCCTCTTTTGGAGCCTATAAATAGCCCTGTCATTGTCACTCTTTCTACTTTTGGAAAGCTCTGACCGAACCAGCCCTTGTTCTTCACCTTTTCTCAGATTTCTCTCAACTCCGGTAAGTTTTCACTCTAATTCTTGTACGTTTTTGATCATTACATAATTCTACACCTTTCTATCTTTCAAAACTTGAATTCTAACCGTGAAATCACCAAGATCTAAATGTTCTTGGATGATGTCATCATGGTGTTCTTGAAGAACATCATACCTTGGCCTCATTCAACCATGAATAGCTTATATCTAACCAATTTCCACATAAACAAACTAAGATTTGCAAGAATCTTAACATTTTCGGGTTAAACATCAAACTACCGTTCCGAACAGTTCACCGGCCGGACTTGGGTGATTCCTGTCCGAACCGGTAAAGCAAGTAAAAACCCACGTTCTATGGTTTAACTCGCTGTCAAAATACCTTGAAATCATATCAAAACAATCAAAACAGCCAAGTGGTAGACGAAAGGCCGACCAGGTCAGAATTGCTGGCCGAACGGCTAGGCTGTCCGAACGAACAGCCCAGCCGATCGGACATACCAGCCGATCGACCGGGCCAGTCGATCGGCTAGCACATGGTCCCACACTTTCAAACTTCATGAAGTATGCTGATGTGTGTAAAATGCAACATATAAATTACATCAAATGAGGCATAAAACTAACCCTTTTTAAGTACTAATGTTGGAAAAAGAGTGTTTTTGTCTTCCTTTTGTATTTTCAGGATTAAATGAGCTTAAATTCACAAAAGAAGCAAAAAGACAGCTAAATCTAACACAAATACAAGAAAAGGAACATAAGTGGATTGTCCGACCCCTCAACACCATCCTCCCAAGCAAAATAGAGAAGGCAGAAGACTGGACACGCCCCGTGCTCAGCCAGCACGGGGCCGTGCCCAAGAAGCAGCAGAAAAGACAAACCTATAGAAGCTTCTATTGCCCACCACGGGGCCGTGCCCAGTGAACACGGGTGTCACACCCCGACCACGTAGAACATACAAAACGTGGCGGAAACGTCGGGGAGTGCTGTAACAGAATCAATTGTTTCAAATCCATGGCAAATGAAGTTTCGTTTTATAAATCAAACATGAAAGTTTACATTGTCTAAACAAGAATCAAAGTGTACATAACATAAATTAACTAGTTCTTGTCTCGTTTTAAGTCACTAAGGCATAGGTCCGCCTAAGTATGTCTTGATAAGTCCTATGCATCATCTCCTGAAAACACATGTGAAAATAGGTACGTCAGCATAAAAATGCCTGTGAGATACATTGGTTTTGTGAAAACGGAATTCATGACTTGAGTTTGAGAAAATGTTTAGTCATGAACCTCATATTTTGCTTTGTCTTGTAAATCATTTGAAAAACGGTAAGATCAAATGATATGTATAAATAAGAGAACAATGCATGGTTAACTGAATAACCATGTAAAAAAAGAGTTTGTATAAGATTTGTTGTTTGTAAATCAATGTCTTGTGAAAAGCGTGTTATTTGTATAAAATGTTCTATGTTTCAAATTGAAATGATTCAAATAACGCTACGATATGTAATACCATGCAAACACTTATATATAGGAAGTACCAGCGGCGTATCCACCATGCTTGTATCATATTACACATGCCTCGTTACTTAAATCACTTACTCAAACCAAACCATCAAGATGAAATGTTTAACAACGGTAGAAATGTTCATGTATAGTCAAATGTCTATTGTCAAATGTAATCCATGTCAACGAATACAACTGGTTTACACGGTTCAATGGTTACAGACGGTTCATGAAATCAAAGGGGTAAGACGGTTCACATAGTCAAATGGTTACAACGGTTCAAAATGTGGTGTAATGTGTTCATATGCTGGGTGAGCATATGCAACAGAAATGCAATGTGAAACAATGTACTACGTATGCACACAATGGGCGTACGTAGCATGAAATGTATTGTAGAGTACAACGGTTCAAAATGTAGTATACTGTGTTCATATGCTGGATGAGCATATGCAACAGATATGCAATGTGAAACAATGTACTACGTATGCACACAATGGGCGTACGTAGCATGAAATGTATTGTAGAGTACAACGGTTCAAAATGTAGAATAATGTGTTCATATGCTGGATGAGCATATGCAACAGATATGAAGTGTGAAACAATGTACTACGCATGCACACAATGGGCGTACGTAGCATGAAATGTGATGTAAAGCAATGTACTAAGTACGCACACAATGGGCGTACATAGCATAAACACAATGAGATCATGTACTATATATGTACTATCGAACATAGCAGTATATGATGTGAAAACCGGAAAGCATGAAAGTAGCAAGTAGGCACATGTGTTTCACCCCAAAATAGTTTGGAAAACAGTAAAAGAGGGGTTCAATGTACTCACCTGAGATTGCTTTGAATTCCTTGTATAATAACCAGATAATGCTAGAGGTCACGGGATATCAAACGGCACCTAATAGGTAGCTATATTAATATACCGGACCAAAATCGGAGGGTCGGATAGTATGCGGGTTCGTAAACCAAACGAGTATGGAGACTCGTGTAATATGGTTTAACAAAGCCTACATACTAAAATGAAACCTAACCTAAGTGCTTACGCCCCATCATGACCCGTTTAGGTAGCTTAGGCTACCTTAACGCGTCGTTCGCGTAGAACGCGTCTGGAACGCCTAACATCGTGACCACAAGGTATAACCTCGGAAGGTTATAGCTATGGTCACCTAATGTGTTTGGTCGGATCCTAAAGATCGACCAAATGGGTCGGGTTCGAAAGTATAAGCGATGGTTTAGATCGCTTACCTTACGACCCTATATAAGCACTAAACTAAAAGTGACGAGCTAAGCATGTTAGAACATGCTTAACTAAGTTTAGAAAACAGGTTTGACATCAAAACAAACGGCTTTGATGCTCACGAGTAGTTTGGTTACAAAATATGCAAGAATGCACATTTTGGCCGAAACTACGACCTGTCACTGAGCCTAGTTAACGTGGTGATCAGTAGGTATAGTCACTACGGACTATAACCATCGTGATCACGCTCACGTTATGAAGTTCCATGAACTTTGCATCGACCATAAGCTGGTCAATGCAGAAAGTCAACAAAACGTTGACTTTCGGACTCGAAAAGCGATAAAAGAGCGAAAGAAGACTTACGGAAGGTCCCCGAGTGCTAATCTAGATCAAATAGCTCAGGTATGGAACAATGGTTCCAACTTAGAGCCTTAAGATCAGATTTTGTGGGTTTTTGGAACAAAGGGGGGGGGGTATTTATAGGAAAAGTGGAACCGTTAGGATCGTTTATCGAATATCGTGCCGCGATCTCGAGCGTACACTTGTCAAATTCTTGTGGTAAGTCAGAACTTGGCCCTTGGCTCCTGATTGGGTGAAAGGGCATTGCCCCTTGATCGAACGAAAGGCCAAACTGCATTAAATGCAAAGATTTTTCTGTCTGACAGTCTCACGCGCCCCGCGTAAGGATTTGGTAAATCCTTACGCGCCCCGCCTAAGGTTCCCAGATCAGAATTTACAATTTTGGTCCCTGCACTTCAGAAACACGTATTTTGGCCCATTTTTGGCACGTTTAAGCCCCGTTAACCTCATTTCAAGGCTCTAAGATGAAGTTAAAGTGTAGGGGACATGAAATATGCTCAAAAATATTCCGGATGTCGGTTCGTTTGGCCGTACGATTGCGATGTTCGCTTAATTACGACGGAATGCGCATAAGCGCGAAAAACGATCCAAATGACGTGACGAACGGATTTTTCTCATGCCAAACACTAAGGCATAATATAAGGATGCTTACATAAATTTTTGGATGTCCGGATGTATTCAGAACGTAAGTTATGCGCGAAAGTGCAAACTCGTGCACTTTTTGACACTTTTAGTCCCTGAATGATCCAAAAGTTTGTTTTAGCATGCCAAACACCTCAAAGCCTATTTCTAAGCTATGTAAAGGATATTTAAGGTATGTTTAACTTATGGACATGTTCCGGAATGTTCGTTACAGTTCAAATTGGCATACTTTTGCAGTTTGTCAAGTTTAGTCCCTGTAAGCGAATTAACTTGTTTTTGCTATACCAAAGCCTTCAAAACTTATTTCTAAGTTATGTAAAGGTTATTTAAGGTATGTTGAGTATATATTGATGTTCTGGAGTATTTGTCGCATTAAACTGAGTACGTTTACGCACCAGTTTGCGTATAATGCTCTAGAAAGCAATGTAGAGTTTGAAATTGAACAATAATTGATATGTGCAAAACATACACATATTTATACAAGATCCCTAGTATGAAATACAATATTTCATCGGCTTGGTATTTGTTTGATGGTCGCGGTGATACAGGTGTCACAGTCTCCCCTACTTTAGGAAATTTCGTCCCGAAATTTATTCGTAGGAGTCTATTTGTGAATTTGCCAAATAACCACCAATGATATGTAAGGCAATATCTTGTCATTTCCTTAACGGTCATTCTTCCGAAACGAAAATGAACAGACGGGTCATTTTCAATGGTTGCTTCATCAGAATTGGAAATGAAGGATTACACAACGGATATTCATTTCCTCAACGGATAATCTTCAGAAACGAAAATGAACAAACGGGGTCATCTTCAACGGTTGCTTCCTCAGAGTTGGAAATGAAGTATTACACAACGGATATTCATTTCCTCAACGGATAATCTTCAGAAACGAAAATGAACTAACGGAGTCATCTTCAACGGCTGTTTCCTCAGAGTTGGAAATGAAGGATTACACAATGGATATTCATTTCCTCAACGGATAATCTTCAGAAACGAAAATGAACAAACGGGGTCATCTTCAACGGGTATTCTTCAGATTTGGAAATGAAGGATAAACGGATATTCATTTCCTCAACGGATAAATCTTCAGAAACGAAAATGAGCAAACGGGGTCATCTTCAACGGGTATTCTTCAGATTTGGAAATGAAGGATAAACGGATATTCATTTCCTCAACGGATAAATCTTCAGAACGAAAATGAACAACGGAGTCATTTTCCTCGACGGGTATTCTTCAGATTTGGAAATGAAGGATAAGCGGATATTCATTTCCTCAACGGATATTCTTCAGAAGTGAAAAATGAATAGCTAGTTCATTTTTCCTCAACAGATGCTTCATCAGAATTGGAAATGAATAGGGTTAACTCTAGACACATGACAGAACTTGCTGTGATTTCTGTGCACTAAATTCCGTAATTATGTATGCATCCATAATTACGTAATCCCTTGCACAGTCCGCACAGTTTGTTTTGTAATGTTTTGGGGAAGGATATCAAACTTGTGACGAGGGTGACTAGACTTCCATCGGTTCCTTTTAATTAGATCGACAGGGGATCCTCTTGGTTAGGCCACCAAGGAGTCCTTTCAGCTATATCATCACATGATATCCCTAACCAGATTTTTGGATGAATCTGTTTAGCTAGACCACTCAAGGGGTCTAATTATGAAGTAGTACTTTATAATCCGAGGGACTTAACTATAACATAGAAGTCCATTGAGGATTTTAAGTAATACCTTTGGGCATCCTACTATGAATCTCTTGTACACGGATATGTAAGATTCTATGAAGATTTGGATAACATAATTTGGATCACACAACAATACATAAGGAAACACATAAGCACATAGCCACATAATTGTTTAATTTGATCATAATTTGTTATTAACTTGTTATCGATTGAATACGGATATGGAAACCTGTCGACGGATCTCAATGTTCACTGGAATCTATCTGAGAAGATAGAAAGATCTCCCAAAATTCGATTTTTGATTACAAGGAATCACCACATTCGAATGAAGGTATACAACAATTAAAGACTTACGGGAAATTCCTAGGTACCCTATTAAGGATTTATAGTGGTACCTTGGGTATTCGTCTTGTGCTGTAACCTGCGCCTTGTACTTCGTTTCCTTAGAATAAACGGGTACTTAGGAATTCCGTGGAAGACGCAAGCGATTATAGAATGGGAGAATTTTGGGGGTAGTTTGTTCTTCAAGGAATACGGTTCCTTGATTGTCGGTATTGCAAGGGATATGTCGTTTATACATGCAACCATCGAAATACATTGCAATGTAAATGAAAGATTTATTTATAAACAACGATATCAACTGTTCCTTGGATCTTGACAACAAAAGAAACTTAATACATAAGACATGATTATTTCTAAACGATGTTGTCTTCTAGTCAGTCGGGTGATCATCCTTGTGCTGGATTTGCATTAGCAAGCTTTGGGAAATTTCTTCGGAAATGACCCATCTCGCCACAGTTGAAACAAGAACCTGGTAGGAAACGACCTTGAGCGGGATTGTTGCCAGCTTGGCTTGGTGCAGCTGCAGCTGGGCAGATTCTTGTTGTATGAATCCACAAGTTTGGCATTTGCGGCACTGTACATTGGCGTGATGATGGAGGCTACATTGGTTGCACAAGGGTGCAGTTCCATTGTATGGTTTTCTAGCAGGGGGTTGAGCCGGTTGGTTGGGGACGGCTTGACCATTGTGAGCGACCATGGCGAAGTTCTGAGAAGCCTTTCGCTTCTTTGACTTCTTAGGAGATTCGGTCTGTTCATCCATGGTCTTTGATTCCTCGATTGGCTTCTTGTCACCCTTTCGAAAAAGTTTATGCTTTCTGATCTGCGATTCAGTCAAGGTTGCAGATAGCTCAATGGCCTGACGGAGTGTGGTAGGGTTGCTACCAGTGACAATGTCTTGTACCGAGTCAGGCAGGCCGTCGATGTACCTTTCGATAGCCTTGTCGAGTGGGGCGACCATAGTCGGGCAAAGTAGACTCAACTCCTCAAACCTATCAGTATATGCCCTGTGTTCGCCACTTTCTTGTTTTAAATCATCAAACTCCTTTTCCAACGCTCGTTGTTCATGACGAGGACAAAACTCTCTCATCATAAGAGCTCTCAGTTCAGCCCATGTTTGTGCTAGAGCAACATCTGCACCACGGTCTCTCATTACCCATTCCACCATGTAAGAGCCCTCTTCTGAAACACACTCGAAGAAAACTCGACCTTGCGATTTTCCGGACACTGCACGTGGCGAAAGGTATTCTCGATGCTCTCAAACCATTGGAGAAGCCCAGTTGCTCCCTCAGAACCACTAAACTTGAGTGGTTTAGCCGAGTTAAAGCTCTTGAAATTGCATGTACCATTGTTGTTGTTGTTGGCTTGGTTCCATTGAGCAAAGAGATTTGGGAATTGAGCAGCCATCTGCTGCGCAATAATTTCTGCCAGCTCGGCAGTTGCTATCTGGTGTTCGCGTCGAGGAGGCATTCTAAAAGAGGAAAACATGAAAGGAAACAAATAAAATGGTATTGGGTAAGAATAGGATGTTACAATCACTGACCATAATCACGGTTGATGGTCACTTGTTTAAATCATGAAGCAAACAAACAACACCAAGGCTGAATCAAAGCAAATAGATCCTCATAGTGTATCGCGAAGACATGCTCGCCTATAAGTGGACACTCACCCCAAGAGTTCCCAGGTAAGAGTGACTGGTCCGATTATGTGGATTTGTACGAACACTCTAACCTTAGACAGAAAACCCAGGGTACAGGCATTCACTCTTCCAGTTCGCACGTGTTCACACTAGTTAGGACCCAAAACTTTGACGGGCGTTTTGAAAATTCAAAGGGGTTCAAAACCTTATAACAGAGGGTTCAAAACCTAGTAATCAATCATCCTAGAACAGATGATTGGTTTTCAAAGCGGTTTTGAAATTTATGTTCTTGTTGTGGTCGTCGCCTAAGGATAGGTGACGGTATTGTTTTATGACTAAACGCAAGTGAACTCGCGTTAGGGTCCTAGGAAGGTTATAGACTAGGTCAAAGCATTACTAATAACCTAATTCCCTATAACCATTGGCTCTGATACCATCTTTTCTGTCACACCCCGACCACGTAGAACATACAAAACGTGGCGGAAACGTCGGGGAGTGCTGTAACAGAATCAATTGTTTCAAATCCATGGCAAATGAAGTTTCGTTTTATAAATCAAACATGAAAGTTTACATTGTCTAAACAAGAATCAAAGTGTACATAACATAAATTAACTAGTTCTTGTCTCGTTTTAAGTCACTAAGGCATAGGTCCGCCTAAGTATGTCTTGATAAGTCCTATGCATCATCTCCTGAAAACACATGTGAAAATAGGTACGTCAGCATAAAAATGCCTGTGAGATACATTGGTTTTGTGAAAACGGAATTCATGACTTGAGTTTGAGAAAATGTTTAGTCATGAACCTCATATTTTGCTTTGTCTTGTAAATCATTTGAAAAACGGTAAGATCAAATGATATGTATAAATAAGAGAACAATGCATGGTTAACTGAATAACCATGTAAAAAAAGAGTTTGTATAAGATTTGTTGTTTGTAAATCAATGTCTTGTGAAAAGCGTGTTATTTGTATAAAATGTTCTATGTTTCAAATTGAAATGATTCAAATAACGCTACGATATGTAATACCATGCAAACACTTATATATAGGAAGTACCAGCGGCGTATCCACCATGCTTGTATCATATTACACATGCCTCGTTACTTAAATCACTTACTCAAACCAAACCATCAAGATGAAATGTTTAACAACGGTAGAAATGTTCATGTATAGTCAAATGTCTATTGTCAAATGTAATCCATGTCAACGAATACAACTGGTTTACACGGTTCAATGGTTACAGACGGTTCATGAAATCAAAGGGGTAAGACGGTTCACATAGTCAAATGGTTACAACGGTTCAAAATGTGGTGTAATGTGTTCATATGCTGGGTGAGCATATGCAACAGAAATGCAATGTGAAACAATGTACTACGTATGCACACAATGGGCGTACGTAGCATGAAATGTATTGTAGAGTACAACGGTTCAAAATGTAGTATACTGTGTTCATATGCTGGATGAGCATATGCAACAGATATGCAATGTGAAACAATGTACTACGTATGCACACAATGGGCGTACGTAGCATGAAATGTATTGTAGAGTACAACGGTTCAAAATGTAGAATAATGTGTTCATATGCTGGATGAGCATATGCAACAGATATGAAGTGTGAAACAATGTACTACGCATGCACACAATGGGCGTACGTAGCATGAAATGTGATGTAAAGCAATGTACTAAGTACGCACACAATGGGCGTACATAGCATAAACACAATGAGATCATGTACTATATATGTACTATCGAACATAGCAGTATATGATGTGAAAACCGGAAAGCATGAAAGTAGCAAGTAGGCACATGTGTTTCACCCCAAAATAGTTTGGAAAACAGTAAAAGAGGGGTTCAATGTACTCACCTGAGATTGCTTTGAATTCCTTGTATAATAATCAGATAATGCTAGAGGTCACGGGATATCAAACGGCACCTAATAGGTAGCTATATTAATATACCGGACCAAAATCGGAGGGTCGGATAGTATGCGGGTTCGTAAACCAAACGAGTATGGAGACTCGTGTAATATGGTTTAACAAAGCCTACATACTAAAATGAAACCTAACCTAAGTGCTTACGCCCCATCATGACCCGTTTAGGTAGCTTAGGCTACCTTAACGCGTCGTTCGCGTAGAACGCGTCTGGAACGCCTAACATCGTGACCACAAGGTATAACCTCGGAAGGTTATAGCTATGGTCACCTAATGTGTTTGGTCGGATCCTAAAGATCGACCAAATGGGTCGGGTTCGAAAGTATAAGCGATGGTTTAGATCGCTTACCTTACGACCCTATATAAGCACTAAACTAAAAGTGACGAGCTAAGCATGTTAGAACATGCTTAACTAAGTTTAGAAAACAGGTTTGACATCAAAACAAACGGCTTTGATGCTCACGAGTAGTTTGGTTACAAAATATGCAAGAATGCACATTTTGGCCGAAACTACGACCTGTCACTGAGCCTAGTTAACGTGGTGATCAGTAGGTATAGTCACTACGGACTATAACCATCGTGATCACGCTCACGTTATGAAGTTCCATGAACTTTGCATCGACCATAAGCTGGTCAATGCAGAAAGTCAACAAAACGTTGACTTTCGGACTCGAAAAGCGATAAAAGAGCGAAAGAAGACTTACGGAAGGTCCCCGAGTGCTAATCTAGATCAAATAGCTCAGGTATGGAACAATGGTTCCAACTTAGAGCCTTAAGATCAGATTTTGTGGGTTTTTGGAACAAAGGGGGGGGGGTATTTATAGGAAAAGTGGAACCGTTAGGATCGTTTATCGAATATCGTGCCGCGATCTCGAGCGTACACTTGTCAAATTCTTGTGGTAAGTCAGAACTTGGCCCTTGGCTCCTGATTGGGTGAAAGGGCATTGCCCCTTGATCGAACGAAAGGCCAAACTGCATTAAATGCAAAGATTTTTCTGTCTGACAGTCTCACGCGCCCCGCGTAAGGATTTGGTAAATCCTTACGCGCCCCGCCTAAGGTTCCCAGATCAGAATTTACAATTTTGGTCCCTGCACTTCAGAAACACGTATTTTGGCCCATTTTTGGCACGTTTAAGCCCCGTTAACCTCATTTCAAGGCTCTAAGATGAAGTTAAAGTGTAGGGGACATGAAATATGCTCAAAAATATTCCGGATGTCGGTTCGTTTGGCCGTACGATTGCGATGTTCGCTTAATTACGACGGAATGCGCATAAGCGCGAAAAACGATCCAAATGACGTGACGAACGGATTTTTCTCATGCCAAACACTAAGGCATAATATAAGGATGCTTACATAAATTTTTGGATGTCCGGATGTATTCAGAACGTAAGTTATGCGCGAAAGTGCAAACTCGTGCACTTTTTGACACTTTTAGTCCCTGAATGATCCAAAAGTTTGTTTTAGCATGCCAAACACCTCAAAGCCTATTTCTAAGCTATGTAAAGGATATTTAAGGTATGTTTAACTTATGGACATGTTCCGGAATGTTCGTTACAGTTCAAATTGGCATACTTTTGCAGTTTGTCAAGTTTAGTCCCTATAAGCGAATTAACTTGTTTTTGCTATACCAAAGCCTTCAAAACTTATTTCTAAGTTATGTAAAGGTTATTTAAGGTATGTTGAGTATATATTGATGTTCTGGAGTATTTGTCGCATTAAACTGAGTACGTTTACGCACCAGTTTGCGTATAATGCTCTAGAAAGCAATGTAGAGTTTGAAATTGAACAATAATTGATATGTGCAAAACATACACATATTTATACAAGATCCCTAGTATGAAATACAATATTTCATCGGCTTGGTATTTGTTTGATGGTCGCGGTGACACAGGTGTCACAACGGGGGCGTGGCGAAAGTACAGCAGGCGCATTAATTGTAATTGCGAATTACAATTAATGAAGAGAGAGAGTGTCAGACAGGCACGGGGCCGTGTCCAGCGGACACGGGGCCGTGCCCAGCCTTCTGTTCAGCCTATAAATAGGAGTGCTTGGTTTCATTGCAACTCATCCCTTGGCACACCACCTCTCTCACACTTCATCCACCACCCACCACCATCACAACACCATCATCCATTGTCCATCATAGAGTGTGTGAGTCGTCTCGGGATCCAAGATTGATCGTAAGAGTTCTTGACAATCAAGGCCATGTTTGCCTAAGTCTCTTACATCACTTGGTGAAGACAAGTGTTTAGTATAATACTTTTTATTTTCAATCTTTTGCACTTTTTATTTGGTTTTGTATTAATGACTTTAATAACTAGTTGCTTATGTTGAAGGTGATCTTTCCTTATCGTTTGTCGTGGTGTCTTGGCATTATTTTACTGTCTATATAAAATAAAATATTTTCACCATTCATATCTCCACGGTCTATATGGAGGTATGTTGGCTACCTGGTCGGGGGTTAAGGGAACGGTTTGGTAAGGGTCTTGCCCTTGTTCAGCGTTTAGAGGTCCTGCAAGGGACCTGGGTCAAATTTAGTAGGATCTCCTTCAATGCCCATAGGTATTGGATGGCGGGGATCCAAACTCTTTGACCCCCTCATAAGTTAACTACTATTAATACTATAACCCGACTATTTAGGACTGTATCCCTGCTGACTCAGACTACTTAGTCGAGGGTAACGTCACCTCCAAAAGAGGGGCCTACCATAATTTGCATTAATAACTTAATTCATTATCTTTCAATAATCCGACCCTTTAGGATTGTATCCTTGCTGACTCAAACTACTGGGTTGAGGGTAACGTCGCCTTCAAAAGAGGGGCCTACTACAATAACTAAGATAATCTCTTAAACAAGTGCAAAAGTGCGAAAATAATCAAAGGTTATACTAATACACGAGTCGGATCCAAGTGATTCATCTTGTCTATCTGTTTTTATTTTTATTTTATTTTTCAGCATTTAGTTAGTTTTTATTTTCTTAGTTTAAAAATCTTTTCTAACATTTTTGATTTGATTAGACGTTGAGGATAAACCGGTACTAAAAGCTCTTGTGTCCTTGGACGACCTCGGTATCTTACCAACACTATACTGTGTCCACGATGGGTGCACTTGCCCATATGTGTGTTTAGTGTTAGTAAATATCGTGTTTTATAAATTTAAAACGTGGCTAAAAGTGTAAAAAGGGCTTAAATATACATAAAAAATATAACACACTTCACGCACATCAAGTTTTTGGCGCTGTTGCCGGGGACACAAGGATTTTAAGAAAGCTTAAAATCAACGGCCTAATCAGTTTTTCAAAACCTTTTTAAAACGCGCGCACATTTTTCTGCATTTTAGTTTAGTTTGCATTTACAATAGCCTGAACACGGGGCCGTGCTCACTGACCACGCCCCCGTGCTGCATATTTTTAGTTAGATACCCAGATACAGAGACTGAACACGGGGCCGTGCTCACTGAACACGCCCCCGTGCTCAACGAGACCAGTAACTTTAATTAAAATGCCCAGATACAGATTCTGTACACGGGTCCGTGTCCACTGAACACGGGGCCGTGTCCAGCTTCTGTTTCCATTTTTATTTTTTGTTTTCTGGTCCCGAGACTCAGTTGTGGTCTGTTGAGTGATCCCTATGGATCAATACTCAGGAGGTTACAACTACACCTATGAGGAGGATGATTATATGAGAGACTATTGCACTAATTGTGGTAACCCGCACTCGGTACAATATCGTAACTTGTTTCAACCATCCACTTCATACAACCATTATGAGGAGCCCATGTACGAGCCATCAACTTCATACACATCCTATGAAGACCAAAGGTATGAACCTCCTCCCTCATACTCATATTTTGATGAACCAAGGTATGAGCCTTCATACTCATACTTTGAAGAGTCGAGATATGAGCCACCACCTTCATACACTTATTATGAGGAACCATGGCGTGAACAACCCACCTCATATGAGTACTATGAAGAACAAAATTTCGACCCTTATCCATCATATACTTACGATGAAGAACAATGGTGTGAACCATCTACTTCATATGGGTACTATGAGGAACCAAGGATCGAACAACCGACTTCAAGCTTTGAGGATCCCAATCCTTTTTCTATCACCGAAGTGACCAATAGGATATTAGAACATATTAAAACTATCGAACGTTGCATAAAAGAATCTCGCGCAAGGGAAGAGGAGTCCCGCGCAAGAGAAGAATTAAATTGTAATAATAACGTGGAGATAGTTGAAAATGTAAAAATGGAAGAACAAATAAGTGAAAAACCGACACATGAGTTAAACAACGAAAGAGGTGAGGACGATAACGTTAAATTACAAGAAGAGTCCAATTTTGAAGAAATTAGTCTCTTGTCGCCTTCTTTTGAAAATCATTGTTTAGTAACCCCTCATGCTAAGTTTTTAAAAGAGCTAAACACTAATACTAAGATTGAGGAAATGATAAGTGTTAAGTTAACTAATGATCAAACCTCGCTAATAAAAGAAGATCCTTTTGAAATTAACATTACACCGGTTCCGTGTTTCTTTCAAAATTCCTTTATTAGTAATATCACCATTGATAAAGATCTTTGTGTTAACATAATGCCTAACTATATTTTTGAAAAATTAAGTATTAGTGATTTTTCTCCACTTCAAATACCCATTTTTCTATCCGATCGGAAGGTAATAAAATCAATCGGTGTAGTTGAGGATGTCTTGGTTCAAATAAATCAAATGGTTATTCCAACCGACTTTGTCATCCTCGATGACGCTCCTCTAGTCTTAGGAAAACCTTTTGTGAAAACTCATGAAGCTTTGAAAAACCGGAAATTTAACAATCTACCTCTTCAATTAGGGGCATTCAAAAGGAGCATAGATCTTGAGCGTTCAATGAAATATCCTTTTGGTAATAATGACCCCCTAATTGAAGATGAAGATGAGCCACCCGATACAACTGAAGAAGATGACCACTTTGTTGAAGAAGAGGTCGACATAGAACAAACTTTTAAGGTTCTTGATCTAGATGAGCCACAAAATAAGGTGTCTTCTAAAGACCCACCCATTGAGCTCAAAGAACTTCCTAAAGGTTTGGAATATGCTTTTCTAGACAAAGATGGTAATTTACCTGTAATTATTTCATCTAAATTAAGTAGCGTAGAAAAAGAAAAATTAGTTAATCTTCTTAAAAAACACAAAAATGCGTTTGCTTGGAAGCTTGTAGATATTAAAGGAATAAGTCCTTCCATGTGCACGCACAAAATTTTAATGAATGATGACTACAAAACAGTAATTCAACCACAACGAAGAGTAAATCCCAATGTGCAAGAAGTGGTTAAAAATGAAGTCATCAAGCTACTTGACGCCGGACTAATCTATCCTATCTCCGATAGTCCATGGGTAAGTCCCGTCCAAGTAGTCCCAAAGAAAGGAGGTATGACGGTAATAACTAATGAAAAAAATGAATTAATACCAACAAGAACCGTCACATGATGGAGAGTTTGTATAGACTATAGACGATTAAATGAAGCAACAAGGAAAGACGACTTTCCTTTGCCCTTCATTGATCAAATGTTAGAACGACTATCCGGTCATAAATTTTACTGTTTCTTGGATGGTTTTTCAGGTTACTTTCAAATCCCAATAGCACCTGAAGACCAAGAAAAGACAACTTTCACATGCCCCTACGGAACTTTCGCCTATCGACGCATGCCATTCGGTCTATGTAATGCACCTGCAACATTCCAACGTTGTATGGTAGCCATTTTCCATGACATGATAGAAAAGACAATGGAAGTCTTCATGGACGACTTTTCTATCTTTGGAGACTCATATGACCAATGCCTCGACAACCTTGAACGAATGCTATCCCGATGTGAGGAAACTAACCTCGCCCTTAACTGGGAAAAATGCCATTTCATGGTAACAGAGGGAATAGTACTCGGTCATAAAATCTCAAGCGAAGGTATGGAAGTTGATCGAGCAAAAATAGAAACTATTTCTCGATTACCTCCACCATCCTCCGTTAGAGCAATCAGAAGTTTCTTAGGGCATGCCGGATTTTATAGAAGGTTTATCAAGGACTTTTCAAAAATTTCAAGACCTCTAACAAAATTACTTGAAAAAAGATGCACCTTTCATCTTTGACAAGGAATGCAATCAAGCATTTCTAACCCTCAAGGAAATGCTAGTCAATGCACCTATCATGATAGCGCTTGATTGGAAATTTCCTTTCGAAATCATGTGTGATGCAAGTGACTTTGCTGTTGGAGCAGTCTTGGGACAACGAAAAGAGAAGCATTTCCACCCAATTTATTATGCTAGTAAAACGCTTAACGATGCACAAGAAAATTACACAACTACAGAAAAGGAGTTACTAGCTGTGGTATTTGCTTTTGATAAATTCCGTTCTTACCTTGTCCTTTCTAAAACTGTAGTCTATACAGATCATGCAGCTATCCGATACCTCTTCAAGAAACAAGACGCGAAACCCCGTTTGATCAGATGGATTCTACTCATCCAAGAGTTCGACATTGAAATCAAAGACAAACGAGGAGCAGAAAACACTGCTGCAGATCATCTTTCACGCCTAGAAGACCCAGCTTTGGAGGCAACCAGGGACGAGCAGATCAACGAAAAATTTCCCACAAAATCCTTGGAAATGATGGAGAGCAGACAAGAACCATGGTATGCCGACTATGCTAATTATTTAGCTAGCGGTATAGTCACTAAAGGATGGCCGCATCATCAAAGAAAGAAATTCTTTGCTGATGCAAAGCATTACTTTTGGGAAGACCCTTATCTTTTCAAAATGTGTGCCGACCAACTCATCCGAAGGTGTGTCCATGGTAATGAAGCACGAAGAATTCTCCGTCATTGCCATGAAGGTCCATACGGAGGGCATCATGGCGCCGCTAGTACCGCACGAAAGGTATTTGATTCAGGATTTTATTGGCCAACCATTTACAAAGATGCACAAGATCTTGTAAAGACATGTGATACTTGTCAAAGGTCAGGTAATATTTCTTCCAAAAACGAAATGCCTCAAAATGGCATTCTCGTTTGTGAAATTTTTGATGTGTGAGGACTCGATTTCATGGGACCCTTCCCACCGTCAAAAGGAAACAAATATATACTTGTGGCAGTCGATTACTTGTCTAAATGGGCAGAGGCCGAAGCTCTTCAAACAAACGATGGAAGAGTAGTGGTAAAATTTCTGAAAAAATTATTCTCTCGTTTTGGAACACCAAAAGCTTTGATAAGTGATAGGGGTACCCATTTTTGCAATCATCAACTCGAAAAAATCTTAACAAGGTATGGGGTCTATCACCGGGTCTCAACAGCATATCACCCTCAAACAAATGGACAAGCCGAAGTGACTAACCGAGGTTTAAAATGAATACTTGAAAAAACCGTAGGGTTAAATAAAAAGGAATGGGCTGATAAGTTAGATGATGCTTTATGGGCTTTTCGAACTGCTTATAAAACCACTATAGGCACAACCCCATATAAGCTTATCTATGGAAAAAGTTGTCATTTGCCAGTAGAAATAGCTCACAGGGCCTACTGGGCAATAAAAAGCGTAAACTTAGACTTAGAAACTGTAGGTAAAAATCGATTCTGTCAAATGAATGAATTAGATGAATTAAGGAATTATGCATACTCTAACTCCGAAATTTATAAGGAAAGAATGAAAAATTTACACGATAAATATATTAAGCCTAATGAATTTCGAGTAGGAGACCAAGTTCTGTTGTTTAATTCACGACTTCGATTATTTCCTGGTAAACTAAAATCTAGGTGGTCAGGACCTTTTTCCGTCACCCATATTTTTCCTCACGGTGCAGTAGAAATTAAAGCTCGAAATGGTATTCCATTTAAAGTCAATGGCCAACGGCTAAAACTCTACCGAGGATCCATTGAGGATGAAGAGGAGGAGATCTCGCTTCAAACGGTTAACGAATGAAAAGCACCCACATCATACCCGATATGTTACAAGCAAGAGAGTATACATCGAAAACCGGTAAGTCTTCTAACCATGTTTTCGGAAAAAAAAAATGGGCACTCACACGAGCACCTTAAAAAAAATTCAAAACTTTTGCTCGGCACGAGGCCGTGTCCGCTAGACACGTGGCCGTGTCGACGCAACTGTCGGGATAAAACCCTCATTTCATAACAGTTACCTCATTCCACACGCCCCGTTTTGCCGAAAACGCTTTGGTTCAAGGCGATTTTCCGCAGGTTTCCGACGTTACCTCCACGTTTAACAATATCAAGGTATGATTCTATCATCAGTAGTAGTTAGATTAGTTACTTGCATGTAGTTAAAACATCAAAAAATTTGGGAAAAATCTAGGGTTCTTCAAGTTCATCCGGATCAAACTCAAAATTTTTGATGTAATCTGTTAGTAGTAGTTTAGATTAGTATAATGGGAAGTAAGTGCACTTGAATTGTTGATAGATTTGCCCGATTTCTCACTAAAACCTCAAACCCTTGTTTTTGAACCGAAAAAAGATAAAATTGAAGGGGTAAACGGGGTGTTTTGGGAAAAACGGCACTTGGGGTTTCATTTTCGAGGGAAACCGCTCTTACTTGGCCAAAAATTTTCAGATTTCCGGGACCGGGACGAAAAATGAAGTTTTTGGGTTACAGACGTCTGGACACGAGGTCGTGCCCGCTGAACACGGGGTCGTGTCAAGCCCACTGTTTGCAGTTTCTTTCAGAATCTCACTATTTCATGCTAACTTTTGGTGTATTCTTTCAGATGGCAAAGTTCACAAGGTTCAATGCAAGTGAGCTCGATGCTAGGGCAAGGTACGAGTTACTTCAAACAAGGCCCGAGGAGTACCCCAGACGAGCATGCACGGACCTGTTAACCTTGGTAAACCAGCTGGACCGATTCAACAACATCGTTACGGGACCACTAGCAGTTGCATTGAACACTCGGCTTCGGTCGGTGCATCAATGCACCATGGAGTTCTACAGTACTTTCACCTTCACTTCGAGGTGTGACCCGTTCGACAATGAAGGGGTTGCATTTCGGTGTGGCGGGACGAGGTACTCGATCTCTATGGCACAGTTTGGAGTTATAGTGGGACTGTACGGGGAAGAGGAATCGGGAAATGAGGAAAATACCGGGGGATTAAGAGATTTGGATGAAAATGAACATCAAGCCGCATGGGCCCAAATCGGAGAAGGAATCTACAACCCTAGCAGCACCAAGAGTACCAAGCTGAGGGACCCACTGTATCGCTACATTCACAGGCTCCTCGCCTACTCTCTTAACCAACGTCACGACAGTAGTGGCGTTGTAGGGTTGAAAGATTTGGTTGTCCTTCACTGCATCCACAACCGGAAGCCTCTCGATGTTCCATATCTCCTGTTACGAAACATGCATCTTAACCGCCTTGCTCGTGCTCCAACACCTATCTTCTTTGGAGGATGGGTGTATCGCCTCTTTAAGCACTTCACGCGAATCCCTAGGTCCTTCGAGAGGAGCCCATGGTCGGGACGATTTGCCGAGCCATGAACTTACTTTATGAGGCGGAAGACGGGTCAGTGAGCTTCCAAAGGACACAAGGCTATGCATGGAACCCGTAGGGGGCCCTAGTTCTTCACGCACCACCTCCTCACTACCAGTACCAACCCCATGGTGATCCGGGTCAATCCTCCTCACAAGGAGGCGGTTTTCCTAATTTTCAAAGCTTACATGATCTTTTGCAGGAAAACCTCATGTGCACAAGGAACGCCTACAACCTTGCCAACAATACATACCACCGGGTCGGAGCTATCGAACGAAACATCAACGATATACAAGACAATATCGGCAGCATCCGGGGGTATATGGCGGGTCATGGGGATGGAGGCGATGACAGCGATGAGCACATGGACTAGGGGGTTGACGGAGCAGGAGCGGGTTGATGGCAAGCCCACAGGTTAAAGTCCCTTTATCTATCGAACAGTTTGTGGCCTGCGTGCTAAGTGTTGAACAATTTACTTTCCTTGACTACTTTTATTTTCCGCTTTATTTTTCTTTATGCTTGGAACAATTAACTATGGAAATGTAGGATGTTTGTGTTGCTTGGTGTGGAATTTAGTGATGAAACAGGTACAAACCGAGGCTTAGAGTGCTAAGCCTTAGCACTCATCAAGCCAGGATTGAAAAAACCGGAGGAAGGAACCTATTTTTCAGGCTTACAGACTGTCCACACGGGGACGTGTCCAGCCGACACACCCCCGTGCTCACCTCCCAGACCTGCTGTTTGGTTACTTTCCTGCAGATTTTTGCCAGACACGGGGCCGTGTCTAGCCAACACGCCCCCGTGGCCACCTTCTGTAAGTTTTCATTACTGGCAGTTCACCACGGGGTTGTGTCCAATGAACACGGGGCTGTGTCCAGACTGCCAGTAACATAAATTTTTGCTTTTAAACACTATGTTACACATTCAATCAACCTAAAAATTTATTTTTGGGACACATTGAGGACAATGTGTAATTTAAGTGTGGGGGGGATGCTAAAACCTTGAAATTTTGCAAGTCCTAATAACAAGCCTTACACAAAACTCTATTGGAACCGCTAATCACCCCAAATTTTTTTTTTTAATTTTTTTTACTTATCTAAAGTTTAAGTTGGGAATTCTAAGATTAATAAGGTTATATTTTTGCAAAGTTTACAACCGATAGCGTCGTGATAAAAATAACTAACATAAGAAAATTATGAAACGGCATGACAAGCTTAGTTAAAATTCGATTATATATACTTGATCACATAGAAAAACCCATTCCCACAAAAAGTGAGTTTTGAGCCTTTATTGAGCATACAAATACACATCTTTAGACTAAATGCTCATTTTTCGTTTCTTGTGTGAATAGCCGCTTGGTTCTTACGACTCTAGAACTTGCCACGACGATTCATTCCCGGTCCTTACCAACTTAAACCCAAGTAAGTAAATGATGGAGGCATTAGGACTAACCCTTTTTCTTTCAAAACCATTATTTTCATTTTTCTTTTCACCTACCCAAAAACTCCCCCTAGTTAACCCCTTTGAGCCTAAACCTTTCATTTCTTTACCTTAAAACCCTTTTACCCACCAAAACCCTTTTTATTTTTACCCTTTAATTTAGTAACAAGCTCGGTTTTCGTGTGACTCAAAAAAAAATGATGAAGTTAGAAATAAACAAACAAAGCTCTTAAAACAAAAGCTTGTTTGAAGAAATACTTCATTAAGAATAAAAGTCACTAAAACAAAAAATGTTTTACGAAAACAGACGCTTTTTACGCTTTTCGCCCTTTTCTACTAACCACTAACCCAACTACACACCTTCAGCCCAAGCCTTTACCCAAAAAAGTCCTCTTGATATTTACAAAGGTAACAAGTTAAAAGGGAGGAGGATTGATTGCTTGGCAAGCCTATGGTAGGGATAAGTTCCACGCCGCTCTCGAGTGATTCACTAAAAATACACCTTCGGCCGAGTGTGAGTGATTTCTCCCGTGAGGTATGTGAACTTGTATATAAATGGAATTTTAAAAGGGCATGCTATGCCCTAGGTAATTTATCCTATGAAACGTTCTAAATAAATCATAACGAATAGGATTGTAAATAAATAAAAATAAAACCAAAAAGATCTTGGATTCCCGACACTCTATGACAAGCCAAAACCTTCTCTTCTACCCATTCCATTTGGGAGTGTAAGCCACATATTAAAGAGTTTGCTTGAGGACAAGCAAAAATTCAAGTGTGGGGGTATTTGATGTGTGTAAAATGCAACATATAAATTACATCAAATGAGGTATAAAACTAACCCTTTTTAAGTACTAATGTTGGAAAAAGAGTGTTTTTGTCTTCCTTTTGTATTTTCAGGATTAAATGAGCTCAAATTCACAAAAGAAACAAAAAGACAGCTAAATCTAACATAAATACAAGAAAAGGAATATAAGTAGTTTGCCCGACCCCTCAACAGCATGCTCCCAAGCAAAATAGAGAAGGCAGAAGACTGGACACGCCCCGTGCTCAGCTAGCACGGGGCCGTGCCCAAGAAGCAGCAGAAAAGACAAACCTATAGAAGCTTCTATTGCCCACCACGGGGCCGTGCCCAGTGAACACGGGGGCGTGGCGAAAGTACAGCAGGCGCATTAATTGTAATTGCGAATTACAATTAATGAAGAGAGAGAGTGTCAGACAGGCACGGGGCCGTGTCCAACGGACACGGGGCCGTGCCCATCCTTCTGTTCAGCCTATAAATAGGAGTGCTTGGTTTCATTGCAACTCATCCCTTGGCACACCACCTCTCTCACACTTCATCCACCACCCACCACCATCACAACACCATCATCCATTGTCCATCATAGAGTGTGTGAGTCGTCTCGGGATCCAAGATTGATCGTAAGAGTTCTTGACAATCAAGGCCATGTTTTCCTAAGTCTCTTACATCACTTGGTGAAGACAAGTGTTTAGTATAATACTTTTTATTTTCAATCTTTTGCACTTTTTATTTGGTTTTGTATTAATGACTTTAATAACTAGTTGCTTATGTTGAAGGTGATCTTTCCTTATCGTTTGTCTGTGGTGTCTTGGCATTATTTTACTGTCTATATAAAATAAAAGATTTTCACCATTCATATCCCCACGGTCTATATGGAGGTATGTTGGCTACCTGGTCGGGGATTAAGGGAACGGTTTGGTAAGGGTCTTGCCCTTGTTCAGCGTTTAGAGGTCCTGCAAGGGACCCGGGTCAAATTTAGTAGGATCTCCTTCAATGCCCATAGGTATTGGATGGCGGGGATCCAAACTCTTTAACCCCCTCATAAGTTAACTACTATTAATACTATAACCCGACTATTTAGGACTGTATCCCCGCTGACTCAGACTACTTAGTCGAGGGTAACGTCACCTCCAAAAGAGGGGCCTACCATAATTTGCATTAATAACTTAATTCATTATCTTTCAATAATCCGAACCTTTAGGATTGTATCCTTGCTGACTCAAACTACTGGGTTGAGGGTAACGTCGCCTTCAAAAGAGGGGCCTACTACAATAACTAAGATAATCTCTTAAACAAGTGCAAAAGTGCGAAAATAATCAAAGGTTATACTAATACACGAGTCGGATCCAAGTAATTCATCTTGTCTATCTGTTTTTATTTTTATTTTATTTTTCAGCATTTAGTTAGTTTTTATTTTCTTAGTTTAAAAATCTTTTCTAACATTTTTTATTTGATTAGACGTTGAGGATAAACCGGTACTAAAAGCTCTTGTGTCCTTGGACGACCTCGGTATCTTACCAACACTATACTATGTCCACGATGGGTGCACTTGCCCATATGTGTGTTTAGTGTTAGTAAATATCGTGTTTTATAAATTTAAAACTTGGCTAAAAGTGTAAAAAAGGCTTAAATATACATAAAAAAATATTACACACTTCACGCACATCAATGCTATTGACGAGGTGATGTTCGATCGAATATGCTACTCGATTGGTAAACATTACTCTTCGGATCATGAGATACTATGCTTCAACTCTTAATCGATTTTACAACTAGTTCGTAGTATGGAGTGCCGCCCGATCGAGCATGCTGTTCGATCGAGTGACATCCTGCTGAGGATCACTTCTTAAGTTCCTAACCGATCGGTTAAGCCGGCCGATCGAACAGACCGTTCGATCGATTGACCTGAAAGGTAAGAACACTTCAGTGTTCTCAAATGCTACAACAAAAACTTCAAAAGTTCAAACCATCATACACAAACACATCCTTCTCAGAGGAAGAAACAATCCACTCGAATGGTCCAGCCGATCGATCCTACCGGCCGATCGAACAGGACTGTTCAAACGGACTTTCAAACCGAACGAACAGCCCGTTCGATCGAACCTGCTGTTCGATCGACCAGGCTATTCGATCCATTTACACTTGTTTGCATTTCCGCGTTACTCATCGTTATGCTATCGAACTATTCAGGCTAACCCTACTCTCAGCGCTCCCTTCAATCCATAATCAATCACTGTGAGTATACTCGAATCCCTTTTTGCTTTAGCACTTTTGGGTGTTACATACGTTACTTATCAAAATCACAATCGAACACACTATTCGAACTATTTGAACGCTAACCGATTGCATGTATTACGTGACTAAATGAATGCTTATTGTTATGTTTACACGTGGAATGCTGTCTACCTGCCTTAACAACATAGTACTATAGTTTGGACTCAGCACCCGTTCTCACGGGGGTTGTTAAGGACAATTACTTGCATGGATTACGGTGGTAATCATGTATTGCGAACTGTCTTGGACAGTCAACCCGCAGTCGTTGGTATCGATAGATCCATGTCGATAATTAACATGCATCATTTCCCCCTGTGTACGTGCTGGTTATGCGTAAACTATTCGAACTCTATATGCTATTATTAAACTTGTATGCTCACCTTTACATTTTATGTATTAACTTTATTTTAACGTATGTGACAGGTGTTTAATATATTTGCTTGCTAGGGAAGTGAAGCTAGAATAGAGCTTTAGAGGCCCCCAACAAATAGTTGTCTCTCAGGAACAAGCAACTAGGGCATAGTTGTCTGTAGATCTTGTCAGGCTGGGTCTTAGAAGCATTGAACAATATTTATTTATGTTAAATCTGAGTTGTCGGAACAGAATTACTTGTTTGGATGTTATCTGTAATAATGTATTTGTTTATTCGGGATACGGTATGAGACGTATCTATAACTGGATTTTATGAATAGTTGTTGTGGAAACTTCTGAACAATCTGTTTCGCTCAGTGCCATGCCCCGATGATTCCGCCATCGGTTGGGGTGTGACACATTACCCCATGCCATTTTTCACATTACCCCATGCCATTTTTTCACATGCGATATTCAATTTTCCACATGCGATTCTACACACCCCATGCCATTTTTCACATTACCCCATGCTAGCCATTTTTTCACATGCGATATTCAATCTTCCACATGCGATTCTACACACCCCATGCCATTTTTCACATTACCCCATGCCATTTTTTCACATGCGATATTCAAATCTTCCACATGCGATTTTGACCCTCTACACACCCCATGCCATTTTTCACACTACCCCATGCTAAACCATTTTTCACATGCGATATGTATTGAATTCGCACCAGATCTGCACCTGATCGAACGGCTGGGATGATCGCGTAGGTATCGTACGATAAGTGCATTTGTATTTTACTCTTTACCTATCTATATATATATATATATATATATATATATATATGAGTAGGGTTCCTACGGAAAGTGTGTTTTCCTAGAAAGTCTATGAAGCGATCTTGTCCATCCGATTGGTGTGTTTAAGGGTTGAGATTAAATCAATGGCAATCTTGTAATAATTAACTATATTTAATAGATCGTTTTAAATGAGTAAGGGCAATTTCGTCCTTATGTGTGTTTTAAACCAATAAAAAATAACCGTCAGAGATATCACATCTCTTTAATACACGCCAATTTCCCTCTCTCTCTCTTTCTCTCTCTAAACCCAAATTCGGAAACCTCCAAAATCATACCAAAAATACCTAAAATCATGGATGAAGATAAGAGATTTTCCTTTCCATATACGTAAGATTAAGCTTTCATTGTACTGCGTGTTTTACAAAGCGATTACGGGTGATTCTTGTTTGTAATTGACGGTATTTTGCTGGTTGCAGGGAAGAGATTCAAAAAGCAGGAAACTTTGGAAAGGATAGATAGCAGCGGAACAGTTACCGGAAGCCGATCGAAAGCTGGGGTGAAATCTGCTGATGTAAAACACATTTGTATGAATCTGCTTGCTGTTAAAACACAGCTGTATGAATCTGAATTGCTGTTAAAACACAGCTGTATGAATCTGAATGATAAAACACATTTGTATGAATCTGCTTGCTGTTAAAACACAGCTGTATGAATCTGAATCATAAAACACATTTGTAAGAATCTGCTTGCTGTTAAAACACAGTTGTATGAATCTGAATGCCAAAACACAACTGTATGAATTTGCTTGCTGTTAAAACACATTTGTATGAATCTGCTTGCTGTTAAAACACACCTGTATGAATCTGAATGCTAAAACACAACTGTATGAATCTGCTTACTGTTAAAACACAACTGTATGAATCTGAATGCTAAAACACAACTGTATGCATCTGCTTGCTGTTAAAACACAACTGTTTGAATCTGAATGCTAAAACACAACTGTATGAATCTGCTTGCTGTTAAAACACAGCTGTATGAATCCGAATGCTAAAACACAACTGTATGAATCTGCTTGATGTTAAAACACAACTGTATGAATCTGAATATAAAACACAGCTGTATGAATCTGCTTGCTGTTAAAACACATCACCAAGAACAAGCTGTTAAAACACAATACCAAGAACATGCTGATAGATTCCAGCAAGAAAACGAAGGAATGATTGATATTACATGAGATCAGAAATCGAAAACAAAAAATTCCGAAATTTATGTATAGTTAGTTATTGAAGATAATTTCCTAAAATAAAAATAGATTGTGAAAGTACATAAATGCCCTTTTAGATAAAATCCTTCAATGCCACATGTCGCGTTCTTATTGCTTCCTAGACTTTCTAGGAAAAACACACTTTCCACCCAACTCCCACTCATATATATATATATATATATATATATATATATATATATATATATATATACTATAACAATTCAAACGTGATTTGTTACATGTTAAATATGTAACCTCGTATATAGAAGATTTACTATAGTCAACGATCAGGTAGAATTCATAATCATTGCGAGAACACGCAAGAACAAAATGAATTATCCATTTTTTCATTCCTAAAAACCTAAAAAGTAAATGAAAATGCTACAAATATAAGATTTATTGTTTCTCACACCAGAATTCAAAACAAAATATGGAAAATTTTTAGTTTTTATATAACCTACACATATGTAGGTTATGTGTATGTTAAATTACCTACATGTATGTAATTTATGTGTAGATAAAAATATATGGTCTTTTTATGTACATATAATACACATATGAATGTAAGAAACATAAAATTCAAAAAATATGGAACGTAAATCCCAAAATTTAGTGATTTAAAGTTGTTCTTTTTGTTATCACAGATTTAGTGACTTAGAGTTATTTTATTTTTATCCGCACTTTAAGTATTCGGGGTCGTTTGTACAAAGATATGGTGACATAGATAGTGATGTAACCCATCGCACACAGGCTGGATGATGTAGCTGGATGGCAGCCAGTGGGGTATTGTGAGATAGGAGTTTCCCAAGTAAACTAAAGAGGAAATTTTACAGGGTAGCAGTTAGGCCCACTATGCTATATGGAACAAACTGTTGGGCTATCAAGAAGACACAAGCGTGTAAGATGGAGGTAGCAGAGATGAGGATGCTGAGGTGGATGTGTGGACACACGGGATTAGATCGGATAAGAAATGAGGTTTTTAGGGAAAAATTAGGAATGGCTAGTATATCGGATAAGATTAAGGAGGGGGGATTGAGATGGTTTGGGCATGTGAAGCGGAGTCAAACGACGGCGCCAGTTAGGGTAGTGGAAACTCTTACTGTGGTGGGGAGGAGAGAAAGAGGCAGACCCAAACTGACATGGGATGAGCATATTAGGTATGATTTACTAGAGTTGCATCTTTATGAGGACATGGTCTAAGATAGGACTTCGTGGAGGCGTAGGATTAGGGTTAAGGACTTCTGGATGTTATTGCAGTAAGGTCTTAGGTGTATTTTAGGGATGTAAGTTTTTCTTATTCTTTAAGTGACTTTACCGGTGATTACCTTCTTGTGTTTATGCCTAAATGATGTTATATGCTATTATACATGATTTACATTATATTGTGTCACTCTGATCACTTTCTTTGTATTGATGACTTCCTATTTCTATATTCTTTGACTTGGTGTGTTGGTATGTTGTTCGTTTGGAGCCGAGGGTCTCTCTGGAAGCAATCTCTCTATCCCTAGGGATAGAGGCAAGGTCTGTCTACATCCTACCCTCCCCAGACCCTATAAGTAACTTTGCTATTTGTGGGATTTACTGAGTATGGTTTTTATTTATTTTTATCCGCACATGGTGAGTGAATAATTATGTAACATATGTACAATAATCACTCGCAATTATGTATATAAATTACCCAATCTTATGTATACGATTATGTAACAACTTATATATACATATATGCACACACAGAGAGAACATTTCCGTACAATACGATAAACATAATGAAAGTCGTTATTTATAAAACAAAAGTATAGTAATATCATCCTCAGATTAAAGTGAATAGTCTACTCGGTTTTTTGGTATAGAATATCTTTTTATATGAGACATATAAAAGTTTTAAGCATTTAAAAAGGTGAAATAATAAAAAAAAGCCAGAAATTGCCAAAAAAGTTTCAATTTTTTCATCTAATTTCTAAGATTTGTATTTACTTCAAACAATTGTAAATATTTGTAAATAAGGTGTATTGGTGTCCATCTCCCAAGGGTGCAAGTCTTACTAAATATGAGTGATATAGATTTTATTATTTTAAGAGTGGGTGTAATTTTCCGCTTTACAAAAAATTCTAAACGGTGTTTGGTGAATCTGGTGATATGTTATTTTTTAACGACTAACTCACATGTTCTAACGTTGCTAAATCTACCGTTTATTTATTATAAAACTTAGGACCCTTAACCACCAAAACATAAACACTTTTCTTACACTTACACACTTTGATACAATTAAACCAAAATGTGACATGTCTACTATCAGTCGCAGACAAGCAAATCGGACTGCCCCCACCCCCACCCCATGTACGCTATTGTTAACATTATTACATTTGATTAAGAATAAGAAAACTAGTTTTTGAGAAATTCAAGATGTGTCTTGATCCATTGTACTGTCCTTGTTTTGGTGGATTCTGAGGTGGCCCTTTTGTTTCTATTAGTCATAATATTGTCTCTTACGTCTTTGTTTTCACCGTATACACACATCTATGTATATATTAAGCAAAGTAGTAATTTTGTTAACCTTTATATATATTTAAATTAAATCCGTCTAAAATGTACCAACTTGTAAAATCAATCATAAATTATAAATTTTAGTTCCTAGCTCAATTATCACTTATGTTAAAAAATATGAGTATTTTTTCTTATCGTAAAGGTTATGTAAACCCTATATGAAATGATCTCTCATAAAAATCAATCACTTTAAACTAAAATTAGAATCATCCTATTTAATTAATGTTTTACAAATTTACAACGTAAATTAATCCAATTTTGATCCGGTTAAGCTCACAAGTCATTTTTTTGAACTTTTCACAAGCATTTGTGTTTTAAACGATCTCAATGTATTTTAAACAATCTCAATAAAGGTTAAGTGGTTAACTCCCTTTTTTTAATTAAAGGAATTAACGAGGACAAATATTATATAATTGTTTTCAAAGATACAAAATGCTACTTGGACAGTTGATATGTAACTGCCATTTTGTTTTTATTAACGTTAAATTACAGAAAGGATATTCTTATCTAATAATGGTGCAACTGCAAACTTTTAATTTAATATTATGTTCTCATAAGAACGAAGACTCAATAATTCAGAAAAGTCAAAATCATGATTTCTTAGTAGGCTAATGTCAAATAAGGCTATTTGTTCATCAACTTCAAGCATCATAGTTTCATCTCTAGTTCCCCATTTTTTTTCATGGCATTATAGCCTCGTGATATCTTGTGAGTGACATAAGACTTTGAGACCATTAGGTGCTGGGTTTGATTCCCAAAACAGGTTTTTTCCCAGATTTATTGGTTTTCCTCATGATTTGGTATATAGAGATTATATTTATAGCTTAGTGGAGGTGGATATGATCCAGTGGTTCTGCTGGCTGATGGTACGATGATACTCATGTGGTCCACAGGGATCAAAATTTGTCGTTAAAAAGAAAGTTCTCCAAATTTTTTATTCTTGATTTTCAAAATCCAAACCCTTTAATGAGATATAAAATTACTTTATCAATGAAAAAATTATAAATATAAATAAAATAAGAAATAAAATTATTTTATCAGTGAACAAATTATAATTATTATAAATAAATAAATAGAAAACCACGGGGATGCGTGATCATGATTTAAGGAGATTTGGTTCATGAATAACTTCTTTTAGGAAGTGCTATGAATCTTAGGCCACAACTTAAAAGGAGGAGAGTCATCAAACCACATGGAAATTTATCTCCTCGATAACCCATTGCTATTAGATTTGGTTGTCGAAAGATTCAACAGATCCTAAAAAGATTATGAAAATTTATTAACACAAACTAGCAAGGTGCTAGAACAAAAACAGTACCAGAGATTATAACAAGAAATTGCATCAATCTTTCCCTGACAAAGCCTTATACGGGGATCTACTTTTATCCACAAATACCCAAGCGATTTAATGTCCTCCATGATCTTTGAAATTAAAGCTGTCTTGTTGGAAAACTCTTTGTTCTTTCACCGTCCCAAATTACCATGCTTATGCAGCAAGATGCCATGAACCTAAAACACCAATATCGGATTAACAACCCGCCAATTACTCACAAGGTACCAAAACAACTGACACAAAAAGCACAATGTGAGCATGTGGTCCGTGGTTTCGTGGCGTTCAACACAAAGCCTACAAGCAATCTAGACATACATTTATAGTATAAAACTTGAATAAACTCCAAGAAAATAATCTTATACCATATCGAGTGCATATGCACATTCGTTCCATGATTATATATAGTACTTCTCACCCGATGTTAAAACACCACTAGGCAAAACCCACAGAGACAAGAACTTAGGAAAAAGAATAAATAGTTCTTTCAATATGCTCAAGGATGCTGCCCCCATTATACACTTTTTGGAAAAATCAATGTCATATATATACGCACAATTCCATGATTATATGTAGTACTTCTCATCCGATGTTAAAACATCCCTAGGCAAAACCACATTGACGAGAACTTAATAACATAAAAAAAGACATGTGTCAAATTTATATTTGTCAAACACAGGCAATTCCGTACCTGTGAGGGCTCATTTAATTTTGGTAGATATAGCAGCTACAATATCTAAGTTACTAGAATTTGTGATATTTTTTTATATCATTGAATCCAAGTTGCTAGAATTTGTGGCAGCCGGGCCCATTAACCTTTCTTTTGGGTTTCTGATTTAATTATTTGTATAGCCCACTTTTCTTTGAAGGGCCTTCTGTATTAAATTAAACAATTATAAATTATAAAATATAAAATATAACCTAATAATTGCCATTATATGGTCCAATTATGTCCTAATAAAGGACGAATGCGACGCTTTAGTTGATTATTATAATGTTTAGTGCCTCTTTTGGACTTTCCAAATGTTGTTTTCTTAAAATATTATCTTTAACTTTTTGTATGTTTTTCATCTCTTAAACAACTATAAGCATCCGTATTATGTGACACAACTATAAGCATCCATGTTACGTGGCATTGTTGGTGGGGGGTCATAAACAAACAATCCATGTAACGCCAAGGAATGTTAAAGAAAGATAAAATCATAAATATCTTGTGTATTTATATTTTAGCGTCTATATTAGATAAACTATTATCCTTACAAGTTAAAAATTTTCAAATATAGACAACTTACAAGTCAAACCATTTAGATGAAACACAAATGAAGAACTTCAGCTTTGAGATCAAATCACAGCCCATGGATGGTTAGCCGTAAATTTAAGCACTAAAATGCTCTATTATTGGATAACAAAAAGCATACATCTTTTCGTCCTAAAATTATGGAAAATAATGGATAAGATCAGACCAAACTATTGCATGACGTCATTTACCTAAAATTTTGGAACACTAGTGAGATATGAGCACTCTAATTAGAGGATAATGAATTCTAATAAATCGAATTTTGATAAAATAGAATCAAGAATATGAGCACTCAAATGATAAGGATAGGTGGTTTAAACCTCTTTTCTTGATTTAACTTCGTCGTTTCATTAAAGTAGAAGTGATTTTAGACCGAACCGAACTGGACCAAACCAACTATTTAAAAAAAAAAATAATAATAAACAGAACCAAGAAGTTGACTAATTCTTTATAGTTTTATCATATGTTGCTCTATAAGAGCATCTCCAATAGGAGGATTTGTTGGTGTTTTTAGGGAGAGAGAAAGTGATGTGGAGGAGAGAGAGAGTGATGTGGAGGAGAGAGGGTGTAGAGATGTTTGTGGTGAAGAATGAGAAAAAATGGAGAGAGAAAAGTTATGTGAGTGTAGAGAGGAGAGAGGAGAGAGGAGAGAGAAGAGAGGAGAGAGAGAAGAAATGTGTTTGTGAGAGGGGCAAGTGAGAGAAAGATGGGGATTGGTTGGGCAAGTGCCATCTTGGCATTGGAAAAAATATGAAAAAACATCTCTGATTGGAGATGCTCTAAAGTAAACACCTAATCATTTAGCTTGTGAAACTATTCAAAGACTTGCATTTCAAATTAACTTTTTAAAATGATATTATTTGAGAAAAAGTTTGGTTGTGCCCTTGTTTGCTTGTTGCACCCCTATGCGTATGGGAATATAAGGATGGTATACATGCGTATAAATGCTTTTAAAAAGATGAAATGACTGATGCGATAGGATAAAGGGGTACATTGTGTTAAAAATAGAGTGGGTGTACGTTCAACACAATTCTTTGACGTATTAAGATGGACAAAAAGACCAAGAGAAGCAGTCCTTAGAGCGCTATCCTACTCATGTTTCTCTCGCATAGTGGCGCAAATAACACCACCTTTATATGATATATAGTTCATGTAAAGAAGTCCTGATGGACAACTAAACTTGGTATTGCTTTTCATTGCTCTCTTGATTGCAACAACCATTTTTCATGTCCATTTGATAGTCAAAAGTCAAACGTTGACCGTAACAATTACTACTTATCAATGAGATCTACAAGTAAACAACTCACATTTTCAATTTGAATATCTAATTAGCAGCATAAGACACAAGCGTTCCGTGTTCTTGAAGTATCCCTATCTTCAAGGCCTCGCATGAACGACCTGATGGCTAGATGTTCCGAGGCATATGTCATAAAAGACGCCAAAACTAAACCACCCGCAACCATCAAACTAAGCCTATCAATGAAAAAATGACAGTAAGCACATATTTCAAAACATAAAACTCAAACCTATGGCATAGTTTAATACATACCTCAATATTAAAGCGGTAATCCCAAATATACCAGGCGTTAGAGGTGCGGCAACCGCCAGAAACGCCATCCCTAACCCATAATACCATGGTGCAACATCACAAGACACCCTTTGATGACCTGCATAACCAAACACACATGTTTAAGACAAGTTGAAGATAGTTTATGGACAATAAAGTTAAAATATTTTTTCCGAATTATAAATAGATGAATAAACCTTTTTCAGAATCGTAATCTGAAGCTCCAGGACCGCGATTTCCAGTTTGATTTGCCACCATTTTCCCCCATTTATATATCATGTGCAAGTAACATCCAAATAATAGAAAGAATATCGTAAAAATCCATTCATACATCAGAATCAAGCCGGTCCATGGCTTCACTTGTCTAGGCACAACCGAAAAACCAAATCCAAGAGACACAACAGCCGCAACGAAACAAACTAATACGGAAATTCCACCAAGGTAGTCAGGCACCATGGAGTGTGCACCATTAGCAAACTACAAAATTATACAAAAATCAGAACTTCTGTATATATAAAGTTTTAAACATATATATCGTGAAAATAATTTATAATTATTAGAGAACTAAACCTGTTGATTAGAACTAATGGTGGATGAAGATACTGTAGAATAAGCAAGTGCACCTCCTGATCTAAACTTGTAGTATATATGTCTAGCGTGATCACATAAAGAACGCGTCTACACAAACATGGAAATCGATCAACATTCATGTAACGAAATAAAAAGTTCAAGGAAAAAAGAAAGAGAAATGGCAACGCTAACCTGTATAAAAGATCGGTAATAACAAAAAAGTAAAATGAAAACCGGGAGCAAAAATAGGAAATTGACTAAAAGATGATCATGAGGGTTTCGTCCTCCACCAGTTCCCGGGAGAGATTCTTCTAAATGCTCTCTAACTTCCTGTTCATTAAGGTGGCATCGTTAGAAAATTATCGAACGAATTAAAAAAAAAACTAAATACGAAGAATACCTGCCATATATCAACAGGTTTCAATAGCCATGATGTCCACCAATCCCATGGTTTAAGAGGGCCAAGTGTATAGTGTATAACACATAGTTCTTTCTCATCTACCATCCACTGTTATGATGCACAATATCATATAAAAGTTTAACAAAGATACTATGTTTGCCACGAAAGAAAGAATTAAACACTGCCTAGTTCCACCTTGTTAGCGAGCATGTAAAGTCCAACGTCTGCGTTATATAGAGTAGAAAGTCTCTCCATTTCTGCAGCCGGTTTAGAATTCACTTCTTCGGTAGAAATATTAGGGTCAAAAACACGCGCACTGGGAAATCCAGCGTAATAGGCATTGAGAAAACCTTGATCACCTATCAAAACAACAAGAAAATGAACAAAAAAGAACCCACACATGACATGACATGACACACCAACATATGAGTCAGTGGCGGACATATAGTCTTAATAGGGGTAGCATGGGCTACCCCTCAACCTCGTCTCCAAAGTGTAAAAATACCCCTTAACTCCGTTTCTGTTATATAAAGGATACCCCTGATCCTAAAAGAAAAATATGATACCCCTAACTTTTTGGGCTAGTTCCGCCACTGATAAGAGTGATAAAGGGAACACTATACCTCCTGTATAAGATTTCAACGTTGTCACTTTGCTCACCATGTCGTTAAAAAGTTCTTCAGATGGTTCAACTACCATTACACCTGAGTTTAGTCTCTCTGAATGTTTCAAGTTGGCACAGAATTTCCCACATTTGAATAAAACGTCAATGTTCTTGACAACGATTGTATCAGCATCAAGATACACCACTGCAGCAATGTCAGTAGATATCATTCAGAGGCCTCGATGATTCTTAAGCAACGACATAAACAAATTAAAAATGTAATCAGTAAATACGTAACACTTTAAGCAAATCCCACATCTGTCATGGGCAGAACAGATGATGGGTACCACTAACGCGTTTTGGCTGCTGTTGGAAAATAATCATTGGCATCAAAAGTGTTATTAGTATTTAAATTATATTATTCTTACTTATTATGTAAATATATGTATTTAAACTCTTTAATTTTAGTTATGGGTCACGGGTAACAGAAGAGCTGATCTTTTGTATATGGGTTGGCGCCATCAAGCGCTAACCGACTGTCATTCAACTACTGTTAACTGTCAAAACGCTTGGCATGTAACCGTTCTAGGATAGGTATAAATAGGCCCCAAATGTCAATCATTCAGATGTTGCTATCCAACTGTTGTTATTTACTCTCAACTGTTCACATGTATTTCAGTGAGTGCAAGTTCTATTTGAATTCAATAGTTGCATTGGCTGTGGATGAGAGAAGAACTGTGCATAGTTAAGCATACTTGGGTGAGAGCAATTTAGATAACCAACAACAAATCCGTGAGCCCCTAGTGGGCGAATAACATGATGACACAGCTGAAAGTTACGGTTTTTTAATCATATTTGAATATCCAATCATTTTCCTTCATAACTATCCTAAAAAAGTAGGGCTACAAAGGAACCAAATGTTTGGCGAACAGTTCGTGAACCGTTCGGCGGGGAGTTCGTTTGTGTTCGTTCGTTTATTAAACAAATGAACACGAACAAAAAATTTTGTTTGTTTAGTTAAATGAACGAACATGAACAGAGGCCGTGTTCGTTCATTTATGTTCGTGAACGTTCGATAACGTGTTCGTTTGTGTTCAATAGTTCATTAGTGTTTTTAATTTTTAATTTTTTATTTAAATACTTCATAATCCCGACAAATCAAATATTTAATTAGTGTTAGTGTATCATATACTCTATTCATGATGCTTGTTTGTGTTCGTTTGTTTCCATTTGTGTTCATGAACATTAGTTTGTGCTCATTTGTATTCATCTATGTTCGTTGCCTAAAATCAACAAACAAACACGAACATAAAATCTCGTTCGGTAAGTGTTCATTAACATATATATTTCTTAAGAAACGAAAAGAAACAAGGTCGTGTTCCTATAAAAAAGATTAGGAAATCACCTTTTTCATAATCAGTCATGTTGAAGATCCTTAACTTTGTGTATACACCCCAAAACCTTGTGGGTCGCACTTGATTCGGATTCTCCAAAAGACTAATTGGCGTCACAATCCAACCATCAGCCTGCAAACACAATCAACAACATACATTGTCATAAATAAATGCTTTATTATAAATTGAAAACCTTATATAAATGTAGAATCATTAATTTAAAGCGAAACCTGGAGAAGAGTCTTGGCGTAATCCGAAACGCCATCAGAGACCAAAACAACCATGTCTTTGGTAGATCTGGTGTCCCGAATCGACTTACCAAGAACGCGTGCTCCCAACAAAAATTCATCTCCATATAAAAGAGTTGCGTACGCTTCCTTCGGTTCTGAAGCCGAAACACCATTGTGATCCAAAGCTGATAAAACGATCAAACCAAAAAGAATTCTCGAAATGGACCTCAGTTTCATCATGCCAGAATCTAATCTAACAGAAACATCAGGGGATTCAAAATGAAGTTTGTCAGTTTTTTTTTTTTCAATGTGTAACTGCATGAAACATCATGTGCCTGCCAATTGATGGATTTTGAAACGGGTTTTATGAAGATATCAAGATGAATATGAAGGAACAAATTTGGTTGGGAATTTTTAGAATCTTGTTCGTTTGTTTGTTTTTGGTTTTTCTTTCTGGTGGGTGATCTTCCTAAACGAAATCCTAGGTATCTGAAACCTAAAAACATTCCATTTTCCCGTCTTATTTACTACCCACGTTTTTCAGTTATATTCATATTTTGGTAAATAAATAAATAATGGCTATGTTAAAGGGCAACTTTGTAAAATAACATTTTTACTCGTTAGAGTTTTACGTGTTTTTTCATATATGTGTGGGTATAAATACAATTGGTTTACGTTTCAACGTAGATTTTTTTTGAAGTGTGTCGGGTTAAATATAATACGCTTTCGTTCTTATTTTTATGTACGTTTTCAGTTGGTAACTTGGTGTTATAAATTCGTGTATTTGTTTTACATTTTTTCCCGGTTTTAATCATCGTTCGGCTAGCACGGTTTTACGCCCCCTCGACCCCACACTGCTAGCACGGTTTTATGCCTCCGACCCGCAACACAGGGACTTAACACTAGCTTAAATTAATTTTGTGTCATTCGTGTCATTATAATCCTAGGTGTTCGGTTTATAACCAAATTTTTTATTTACAAAAAAAGACCCCAGTTTTTAAACATGTTTTGTATCCCCAAATGGGTTAAGTTAACCCTGCCCTAAAAACAAGTATAAAGCATGTATACATGCATACACAGCCTGAACCTGAAGACACTCACATCACCTCAAGTCACCATAGTGCGAGTATTGAAGAAAAAAAAAATGTTCGCTTTATAAAAGAAAACCACAAGTGATGGTGATCGCATGGGCCAGATTAATCCGCATTTCCATCACAAATCTATCACCCCATCTGCACCTTTACACCAGATCTTATTCAAAAACATCACCTGAAACCGCCTCCAATATCCGCACACTGAACAACAAACTCACCCACTTGATCCGAAACAGCAAGTTGGATGAAGCAAGATCGTTATTTAACAGCTCAAAACAAAGAAATACGATAACTTGGAACTCGATGTTAAGTGGGTACGTAAGACGGGGAGATATAACTAAAGCACGCCAACTGTTCGATGAAATGCCTGAACGAGATACAGTGTCGTGGAACACTATGATTTCGGGGTATGTTGGTTGTGGATGTATAGAGGAAGGGAAGGTGTTGTTTGAGGTAATGCGGTGTCGAGATATTGTGTCGTGGAACACGGTTATTAGTGGGTACGCGAAGAATGGACGGATGGATGACGCGTTGAGGCTTTTTGATCAGGCGCCTGTTAAGAATGTTGTTACTTGGAATGCTATGGTTACAGGGTTTTTGCAGAATGGTGAGTTGGGGAAAGCGGTTTGGTTTTTTAAGAAAATGCCGGAGCGGGATGCTGCGTCTGTTAGTGCACTTGTGTCGGGTCTTATTCGCAATGGTGAATTGGATAAAGCTGGAAAGATTTTGCTTGAAGTTTCGTGTGAGAATGATGATAGATTAGATATGGTTCATGCTTATAATACTTTGATTGCTGGGTATGGCCAAAGAGGAAGGGTTGAAGATGCTAGACGCCTTTTTGATCAAATACCGTATCAGCAAGATCGGAACAGATCCGTGAGGTTTAAAAGAAACGTGGTATCGTGGAATTCTATGATTATGTGCTATGTGAAAGCCAAAGATATTCTCTCTGCCAGAATTTTATTCGAAGAGATGATGGAGCGGGACACATGTTCATGGAATACCATGATAAGTGGCTACATTGATGTATCTGACATGGAAGAAGCGTCTAAGTTGTTCAGAGAAATGCCAAACCCGGATGTATATTCATGGAACTCAATGATTTCGGGGTATGCCCAGATGGGTAAAGTGGAAAAAGCTCATGAATTTTTTGAAAAAATGCCTGAAAGAAACCGGGTTTCTTGGAATTCCATGATAGCTGCTTGTGAGAAAAATAAACGATATAAAACAGCGGTAGAGCTTTTCATCAAAATGCAGTTAGACGGAGAGAAACCCGATAGACACACATTGTCATCACTTCTGAGTGCTTGTGCTGAAATTGTCGATATTAAACTCGGTACACAAATACACCAGCAGGTCATAAAGATTGTTGTTCCGGATGTCCCGTTAAATAACTCCCTTATTACCATGTATGCCCGATGTGGAGCTATAACCGAAGCTAGGGCTATCTTTGAGGAGATGGAATCTCGTAAAGATGTTATCTCATGGAACGCTATGATCAGTGGGTATGCATCTCATGGATATGCAAATAAGGCGTTGGAACTTTTTGGTGTGATGAAGGAGCTATCGATCAAACCGACGTATATAACATTTATATCTGTTTTAAATGCGTGTGCAAACACTGGCTTGGCCGATCAAGGGCGTATGCACTTTAAATCTATGGTTAATGATTATGGTATTGAACCTAGGGTTGAACATTATGCCACACTTGTGGATATCGTGGGTCGGTCTGGACAACTTGACGAGGCTATGGATGTGATTAAAGGAATGCCGATTGAACCCGACAAGGCAGTGTGGGGTGCGTTACTGGGTGCGTGTAAAGTGCATAATAATATTAAGTTAGCGCGTGTTGCAGCTGAAGCGTTGATACGTCTTGAACCTGAAAGCTCAACTGCGTATGTGTTGCTACATAATATGTATGTTGATATTGGACAATGGGATGATGCAACAGAAATCAGAATGTTGATGGAGAAACATAATATACGAAAGGCGGCAGGGTATAGTTTGGTGGATTCAAGTTCAAGATGATTTTGACTCCTTTAATATGATTTCTAGTTTATATGATTGAACTGATTGGTCAAATACATATAGATACACATTATCCCGATCGTGTCCAGAAAGAGGCCTGCGATCTCGGTTCAACCCAATTATAGCCGTTTAAAGTTCAAACCATACAGATACTTTTCACGACTACTACCAACGTTTGATGGGCTTTCGGTATGTTATGATAACCCACCGGATTCTCTAATATTGTTGTTTTCATGTTGTTTGACTCTAAACCATAAATACTCGAATTATCTCGGGTAGAGACGTAGAGTACTCAGAACAATTGTAGAAGGTTACTATTGTGACCCTTTAAGTTCTAATATAGGGGGTTAGAAGGCTTAGCCCGCAATCTTTTTTTTGTTTGGCCGGCGGCTAGCTTGACTATTTTGGAAACGGCTAGAAACTGGTGTCAAGATTGGAACTTTCTGGTAAACTTGTCTATATATATATATAGTTTTCCTCTAATAAAACTTGCATTGTTATTTAGAGGATATAGATATTACTAAAACATTTCTTCATATACAATATTATTACTCCTGCCATTAAGTCGAATCATAACTGATAACACAACGACAGATAACCGAAAAGATTATAAGCCAAAAAACTTCAGGTGAATAAATTTCAATTTCAAGATTCGTCCATGAAAACGGCACCATGTCCACTAGCTTTCATGTACTTCTTCAGCAGAAGCACCATAATAGCAACGGTAAGTCCGACAGCCGCCCATGTGAACAGGCGGTCATCAGCGGGTTTCTGAACCCCCAGCACCTGTTGCTGCTGCGGTTCCACCGCGTGTACAGATGATGAAGCAGAAGGTACAGCGTTAGCTACCTGCCTTGATACATTTGGTATACAGGTTCTGTGATTTGTTCAGCAGCAACTTCGTTGTTTTCTTCACGCTGTTGTTCTTCGTGTTCGGTAATCCCAGTGCTGGTATCTTGAGGACTCTCGGAAGCTTGTTCACCTGCTGCCGCATCAGGGTGGTGATTTGATATGCTTAAGCATATCTTTGTTTGAGTTTCATAACGTCCATTCGGCTGAAACAATGACCATTAGTTTGAGTTGGTATGTAGAGTAGCAAGATGATATTTTTAAAGATATAGAAATACAAATTCAATAGTTTAAGAACAAAATAATACCGTTAACAACATAAATGATGGTGGTTTAAACGGGTACTCTGAAGGCAACTGAATTCGACCATGATAAATTCCTCCTTCAATTTGGGCTTCAGCTTTCTCCGAGTCAGTTGAGGCTGAACTCAGTTTCTGAGTGAACTCAGTTAGGCCTTTTTGAACCTGGGCTGGGTCAATTTGGTCAAGGGGAACAGCTTCAACAGCCAATATGTCTGCAATAGAGTTTGGGTGGTTAAAAGCAAAGCCACTGCTAATAAAGTACTTCTTGATTTCATTCCCTTCATTGACCGAAAGTAGACCGGGCTTTAGTTCTGCGATTGTGGGTACGTGTCCTGGTAAACAATCCCATCTGGCCGGTTGTTGCAGGAACGATCACCATATCAAACCTGTAACATTTTACAACATCAAATCGTGAACAACACACGCGCGCACAAGAAGTACAGTAGCTGATGGGACGGCAGGGGTTTTCTACAGAGACTAGAAGCTTGCCCTCTTCTTTGTCAATGCGATTTAATGTATTAAACACCCGGCTTCGCATAAATATGAATGTAATTAGCGTCGCATCACGGCGGGTAGTATATCTAGTTCAAATTAAGAACCACCACATCTGCTACACATTTCCAAACTGATGACCCTTTTGAGAATACAAAATATGCGTCATGTACAACTCTCAGTATATAAAGTGCGACCTATATATATGTGGCCTCATGAATCCATGATCTTTACAAAATATTACATTTTCCCATCAATATTTGTGGTTTAAGTAAGCCTCTTCTTAAATGTTTGTAACTAGTATTAAGCCCCCAATGTTACGGTGGGGGGCCTAAAACTGTATAAAGTAGCATCAATGCCACGCTACAGTCAACAACCATCAACATCGGAAAAGCTCTTATAAAAAAGAAATAAATAACGAAAAGAGTAAATTACGTTTTTGGCTGAATGTTAAAAAATTCTTTTTTGGACTGATAGGGTTAAAGTGATATAACCAGAGGGGCCAAAAACGTAATTTACTCTAACGAAAAAATAAAAACGAACGAAAAGAAAAGTAGACGTAAAACGTTAAACCACACGTGAAACATACAACATAGAAAACAATAACTAAGTCGATGTAGGACTTGCGCGTTGCAACGGGGCCGCTAAATCGGAAAAAAAAATTTGAACAATACACGTACGTTGCGGCGTGTTAACTCGCAAAATTTAGACCAAAATGTAAAACAAAAAATTTGTAAAAGATGAAAAGTATACGAAACAAAGTTGAAAGTGAAAAAAGTGTGGGGTTAAATTTTAAAAGATCTAAATATTTTGGAATTAAACGTGAAACAAAAATTAAAGATTTAAAAAAAGAAAAAAGAAAACCAAGTGGTTAGGTCGGAGGGTGTGGAGGGCGCCACCCCTGCCACCTCACCTCCGATAGCGCCGGTGGGGCGCCACCGCCTATGCCCAGCCATTTAAACGGGGGCGCCATTGAAGTGTTGCTAGCATGGTAACGAGCCAAAATTGGCCTTTTCGAGGAGAGTTGATCAATGTTACCGTTGAACGAGTTTTGTCCTTTATCTTTACACCATTTTGCAGGCGGTGTCCTTTAGCGCAAAAGTTGACGAGTTTTGTCCTTAATGTATCAAAATCTTGCACGTTATGCCCCTTGAGCCTAACCCAGTTAATTTTTTTTTGGTTAACTATGGTCATGTGCAATGCACATGAGGGTGTTCTTTTCTTTTTACCTCCTCAAAGACTAGAGTAAAGTGCCAAAATGGTCCCAGAGGTTTGGTCACTTTTGTCACTTTAGTCCAAAACTCAACCCTTTTGAATCTGGGTCCCTATGGTTTCAATTTTGTTGCCATTTTCATCCAAAATCAAAATCTGGTTAGATTTTTCAGTTAACATCCAGTTTTTTGGTCTTTTCTCTCTCTTTAATGAAGGACAAAATGGTCTTTTAACGTTTTATTTTAACAAATTAAAAAATGTGACCATTTTGCCCTTCATTTAAAAGGCAAAAAAACAAAAAAAAAACTGGATGTTAACTGAAAAATCTGATCAGATTTTGTTTTTGGATGAAAATGGCAACAAAATTGAAACCACAGGGACTCAGATTCAAAAGGTTTAAGTTTTGGACTAAAGTGGCAAAAGTGACAAAACCTCAGGGACCATTTTGTCACTTAACTCCAAAGACTATTATGTAACATAACTTATATCAAGGGACTATTGTGTAAAAAATAAAAAATATTTAAATAAAAAGCAAAACTCAGCATTCTCTCACTCTTATCTCTCTCTTTCACGTTTCAACTGCCGCGATCTCCCACCCTCGCCTGCCCGTCGACCACCACCCCCATCATCCCCTCATACCTTCAAATCAATAGATTTACTTCAAATTCAACGCCAATAGACGCTCAATTTGAATCGTCTTTCATCTATTCACGTTTCTTCGAAGCTTTTCGCGAACTTAGGGTTTTTGTGCGCTTAATCGTTGTGGAAATTTGATGGATTTGTGCTGCTATCTTGCAAGTTGGCTATGGATTACGAACCTTACAATAGCAGCGGTGAGTTCTTTGACTTAAAGTCGATTGATAATTTTGTTAATCTATGTTGGTGAGTTTGTTTTCGATAATTGTGCGATAATTCAACTTGATTTGTTGATAATTTTGTATTTTGTTGATCTTTTTTGGTTAAATTTGTATTTTTTTGTGTTGTTTTGAATACTTTAGTTAATAGGGTATGTGTGTGTGCATTAATGTTGCAGAGAGTGGGATATGAATGTGTTGGTATTTTGAATATTGTAGTATATGAAGCCTCTAACTTTTGCAGTATGAAGTTTATAGACTTTCAGATTGTTTTGTAAGATTAAATATATTTATTTTATATTTAATCTAGTAGCCATTATAATCATTTACATTATATGGACCAAAATATATAACAATCCTATTAAATAATTAGTTGGTAATTGTTGATGGGCCTAATTACCCTTATTAACTAATTAGGGTTTCCTCCTGGGTGCATATATAAGGAGAATAACGTGGAGGTTAGAGGGTTAGACAATTACACAAACCCTAATAACACATAACATCAATCTAGCCTCCCTCTCCTAACCGATTCCCTTGTCGGTTTCTCATCATCGCCATCATTAGATTGCACCCTAAGGAGGAACCAGATCAAGCTGACAATTATGTCAAACCTTATTGCTGCGTCTCCATCTAGATTCTTTGCTGGCCTGTATTGATGTAACACCTCAAAATTTTTGCGTCCTATAATGTATTGACACGTGTCATAAGTTTACACGTGGTAATAAATACTAAAGAGGGACTAAAGTTGACAAACATAGAAAGTATGTGAATTCGAGGGTTCAAAACGTCAACAAGGGATAAATATGCTTTATAGTAACCCTAAATGTTGCTCGTACCTTCAAACGAATAAATCATGGATCGTACGGAACGAAATGTGGAAGAAAGTGGGAGATTACAAACTACAGGGGTTAAATGTGTCAACATATTTAAGTTATACCTCTGAGTGACCTTTAGCAAACAAGAGGCTTTGTAACGGTAAATTACGCTCATTAGGATATACGATATAAATTTCGCAAGGTTCCGTTTTAAAACGAGAAAGTTATGATCGAATTCGTAAGCGAGGGATTAAAAGCGTCAACATTGAAAGTTAGGACTTTTTCGGGTAGTAATAATTTGACCAAGGACTTAACGGCGTGGGTAAAAGTCACTGGCCCTTATACGTAAATTAACGAGGCCCAAAACGCAAAGTTACCCATCCGTAAATCCAAAGGCCAAGTGCAATAATTAAAAAGATTTGAAAATCTTACTTTTTGGTCTCAGGCGGGCCGTGTAAAAGTATTAAGGGATTTAACGCGGGCCGCGAGGATAGGGAAGATATGGGCTCTGACATATGGATTCAGGCGGGCCGCGTAAAAGTAAGGTGATCTTTTACGCGGGCCGCGTCAGCCCCCCAGATGCAGAAAAGTCAGACAGAAGCACTGTTGAGTGTTTTAACCGACCTTAGAGCCAATAATGAGAGTATGGGCGCCCCCTAGCACTCAGGGACACATGTTGATGATCAGGGAACCCTTGTAGCCTTAGTTGTAATTATCTAATGCAACCAAGTTTGCTATAAAAGGCCATGAAGTGCACCAATGTTCTTCACACCTTCAAACAACAATTCTGATCATTTCTGGAGCTCAAGTGTCTTCACTACTCATCCCTGGTCGTGCATAGGACTTCAGTAAGTGTGCCTAACCCTTTCCTAGTTAAGTTTTGCTTAGTTATAGCTTAGTAGTCAAACCGTCGTAATTAACGGATGACTTAACGGTTAGTCACTAATGGTCCAGTGATTAGTCGAGTCAAAGGTAGTTATATGTTGGTAATCATGTGGGCATTAAACCCTTAAAAGGGCACCCTCTGATTCCCACTCTAACTAGTCCAAATATAGGGTCAAAGTTGCTTAGAAAAAGTCAACAGAATGCTAATTTTCGATTTAACACATAATTAACAATGTAGATGGCATGAAACCTGTTTTATCACTCATATAACTTGATAATAAGTATTATAACTTGTCTAAGCTTGTTTGATCCGACCATTTTCTATATTAACCCGGTTCGAAACCGAAAGTCGCAAAACTTTGACTTTTGCTTTGACTCCAGTTCTGACCCGGTTTGGTATGTTTTAGATATGCCTTAGGACTCTCTTAGGACCGGGTTACATGGTGGTATAACCCTCTGTGACCGGTTCGTTGTTTGTCTGAGTCGTTTACACATTTCCGTTATATGCTTAAATGTTGACCATAACGCCCTTTCAACTTTAAAACAGGAATTTAGGACATGTGAAAGGACAATAACCTTAGTTACTGATTTCTAAGCATGTCCCTAAAATTTCAAGTCAATCCGAGGTCTAGAATAGGAGTTATGCTAAATAGCGCAATTACGGAAACTTTAGTAATTAATCGGCGCAATTAGCATAAAGCCTATCTAAACCCAAATTTCGACACCAAACCTTTTATACACTAATGTAATATAATATTTTGGGATTTTTAAAGATTTTTAATTATTTTTAACCTGCTCATAACCTGCGGTTATGGCATCAGTTCGGTAAATACCGAATATACCCTTTTCGGACATAACTTGAGTTCTACGTGGTATTTTGACCCGATTCCAGTTGCTACTGATTTTAAATAATAAATAAAGTATTTTGAACTTTATAACCTGTTCGGAAAACTCAGACTTCCTGTAGAACTCGGAAACCTCTTTTATAATCTTTAAAAAGGACCGAAGTACCCCTACGGGGCGTATATTGGGATTAAACTCGTTACGGGCGCAATGGAAGGTATCCTACTGATATCACAACCTCTTATGAGCATGTTGTCTTAGGAAACCAGTGTAGGACTCTTTCGGTTACCCGTTACGCCATTTGCACGCACGGTTTGGGTTATGTAACTAGTTTACATGAACTAGCCGAAACGGGTCAAACCCTATCGTTTTTACTTCAAAATCCAGAGTGTGGTTATATCACCCATATAAAACAAGTCTTCAAACTTGTTGGGTCCAAACCACATTCCATTCCCGGTTTTCGCCTCTCACGCGATTAAACCGTAATTATCCTTTGAAACTGACCGGTCTAAGCTAAGGCTAAATTAAAAGACCCGTTAGGATTCTAATAGGTTGTTATAAACCTTCGTTCCAGAATAGGAGACCAGTAAAAGTTTGACAACTCGAACTTTCGACTTTCATTTTCGCATTTATTGCACGTTGACTTTGACTGTTAGCTGTTGACTTGTTTGACTTGTAACAATACACGTTGTGTTATAATGAAACGTATTATGATTGTTGAATATGTTATGTGCTATATGATAAAACGTATGTGTTAATGATGTGGTGTGAACCGGTTAGTAAACACTTGAACTAGTTAAGTCCTGGATAACCTTCACAACGAAACAAGTGTGTCTCGCCAATGACAACTTGACGAAACAGAATGTTGATTCGTCAACACATAGCTCGACGAAACAGAAAGTGTTTCGCCGAGCCCAGTTTCGCCGAAAGCCAAGTAAGGGCCTATTATGTTATGTAGTTATATACCGGATTGCTTGTTCAATCCTTCACCTTTCTGAAAACGCGAAACCCTAGAACTCTCTTGCGTGTGACGGCAGCACTGTGTTCCTCCAGTTCTCTCTCTAGCGAATCAAAACCATTATCTTTGATACTTCGGTTAGTTGATTTCTGATTACATACTTGCATGATTACTTGGTCGATGAAACAGCTGTGAATGTATGTCTTTGCATCTGTTTTGATTGATAGGTTCATTCTGGAAAATCACGATCATATGGTGAATACTTAGGGTTCATGGATCTCTCTAGGATTATGCATGATTAGCGATTGTTAGTATAGGGTTGATTATGTATTTATTGGATATTCCTTGTGAGCCAACATAACCGAATGATTATCGATTGTGCATATGTATTGATGTCGTGAACTGTATGATTTTCTAACAAACGGTTATACAAAGGGTATGGATTACATGATATTGTTTTGTGATGGTTACATGATTTTACTGTATGATGATTCTGTGATTGATGATGATGATTGTATGATTTTATGATTTTGACAGCTGATATCATGACTAGGGTTTCTTTATGATACTGTAACTGATTGGCATGATTGACGTAACTGATGCTCGACGTAACTGATGCTCGACGTAACTGACTTATTTGGCGAAACAGAACTCTCGGCGAAACAGAATGTGTTTCGCCAAGGGTAATCGACGAAACAGAATCTTGTTTCGCCAAAGGGTAGTTGACGAAACAGAACCGTGTTTCGTCAACGGGATGAACGACGAAACAAAACGTGTTTCGCCAATTCTGTGTTTCGCCGATTTGGGTAATTTGCATAGTAACCACTTCTGTTGAAACTTAACTGAGATATTTAACTGCTTTTAAGTATAAAACAGTACTTGTATGATTACGAATACGTGCAATGTGGTACTTGGTGTTTACTGATGCGATGTCTACTATGAATATACTTACGTGCCAACTTCATGAATACAAACTGATTATTGTATACATGCATACCCTAGGACGTGATTGATTTACTTGAGCGCATACTTAGCATACCGAGCAAACCAAGGTGAGTTCACACAACCAAGGCATGGGATTCCCGGGTGGGAATTGGGTTGGAAGAATTGAATTGGATAATTACTCGTACTTACACTATTGCTAGACTATAGACCATCGTCCTCAGGTTAGTCAGGACACTTACGTAAATCCTACGTAAACTAGTATCTACCATTATCTCCCGGGTCGGGAGGACACTTACGTAAAACCTACGTAAACTTATACCTACTACTGTCTTCCGGGTCGGAAGGACACTTACGTAAATCCTACGTAAACCCCACGCGTACCACTGTCCTCGGGGAAGGGTACTCACATAAATCCTACGTGACCTTGTACGTATTCCTGTTCTCGGATTAAGAAGAACACATGGTTGCAAATAGTCTAGTAAGTATAAACATGGGAAGGCCCCATTAGTGAGGTTAAACGTGGGAATCCCCCATTGGAAATAAATGTAAACGTGGGAAGCCCCCACCAATTGAACATACGTTTTATTGCTACGAACTTACCTTCTGTGAACTCGCTCAACTAGTTGTTGACTCTTTGCTGCATGCCTTGCAGGTCGTTAGATATATGGAGCTTGCACATGGAGGAGCAGGTGGTTATGGAGCATGGATCGTGGATGCCATGTTAAAACATTTAAACATTTGAACTATGATATACATTGGATTTTCATACTTATGCTTCCGCTACGCTTGATACTATATTTATGTTTTGAACACCTATCGTATTGAATGGTTGGTTTGCAATTATTTTACTTGATATTAATTACATGTTCAATATGATTGGTGGCTTGATCCTGGTCATGTCACGCCTCCAAGCGGTGGTACTCCGCGTGTGGATTTTGGGGGTGTGACAGATTGGTATCAGAGCCATTGGTTATAGAGAACTTGGTTTTAATATGGGAAAAACGTTTTTATTAAAACCAGACTATAACCAGAACAGTGCTATCAACGATCCACAACGACGCTTCGCTCCACGTGCAAGACTCGACATCCTAGGTAATAAGGTTTATGATTATTACCTGCTTGCTAGAACTACATAGAACTTTGCTCGTAGTATGCTAGATTACATTGCTTACTATACGTCGTTAATACTTGAGAACACCTACGTGCTTACACTCTTCTGTCATCACACTATTCGCGAACCTGTTCTCACTTATATTGCCTTTGATGTGAAGATCAATGGCCGGACGCGTTAACCTAACACAAGCCCAGTTGGCGGCTCTCATTCAAGAACAAGTTGCTGCGGCACTTGCAGCTGCACAAGCAGGAGGTATATCCTGTAGTTACAACTCACACTAGGATCTTTAGATCCTACACTCTTAAACCAACTCTCGTATTTAACTTTGCCCTATTCGTACACAATAGGTCAACACGCCCAGCAGCCTGTCTGCACATTCAAGAACTTCATGGACTGTCGTCCAAGTACTTTCAGTGGCACCGAGGGGGCAGTGGGACTCCTCCATTGGTTTGAGAAGCTAGAGTCAGTGTTTGAAATGTGCGAATGCCCGGAGGCTCGCAGGGTGAAGTATGCCACCGACACTCTTGAAGGAATTGCGCTAACTTGGTGGAACGCGCAAGTACAGATCCTAGGGTTGGCAGCTGCTAACGCCACCCCTTGGAATGATTTCAAGGAACTGATTAAAAGGGAATACTGCACTCGAGAGGACATCCACAAGTTGGAGGATGAGTTGTACCATTTGAAAATGTCTGGGTCAGAAATAGAAGCTTATACTAAAAGGTCTAACGAGTTGGCTGTGTTGTGCCCAACTATGGTGGACCCTCCGATTAAGCGCATTGAGATGTATCTCAAGGGATTAGCGCCAGAGATTCAGAGCCACGTAACATCGGCCAATCTTGACAACATCCAGGCTATCCAACGCCTCGCTCATCGTCTCACAGATCAGGCAGTGGATCAGAACAGGCTGCCCAAACGTATCAACGCTACTACTGCTACCGCATCAGCTGCTACTCCTACTACCCCCAGTGACAATAAGAGGAAGTGGGAAGGGGATTCTAGCAAAGGTTCAGCAACAGTTCAGTCTCAAGCTCAGCAGCAGAAGACTGACCACTACCAGAGTCCTGGCCAGCAATCCTCTGGTGGTCATAGACAGAGAAGATATCAAGGGTTTCACCCCAAGTGCCACAACTGCAACATGCATCACAGCGGCCAGTGCAACAAGGGTCGTTGTCAGAGGTGCCTCAAGATGGGTCACGAGGCCAAAGACTGTAGGAGTCCACGACCTGCAAATCAGAACCAGCAACTGCAACTACCAGCTCCACAGAACCAGCAGCAGCAGCCACAGCGTGGAAACCGGGGGTGTTTCCAGTGTGGGACTGAAGGTCATTTCAAGCGTGATTGCCCGCAATTGAATCAGAACCAGAACCGCAACAACAACAATCAGGGCAACGGGAACAACAACGGGGGAAACAACAACGACAACGAAGCTCGGGGTCGTGCTTTTGTGCTGGGTCGAGGAGATGCAATGAATGATCCCAATGTTGTTATGGGTAAGTTTCTTCTCGACGATATTTATGTTACTGTCTTATTTGATTCGGGTGCTGACACAAGTTATATGTCCTTGAAAATGAGTAAATTGTTAAAACGTACACCAACACCCCTAAACACCAAACATGTCGTAGAGTTAGCAAATGGTAGAAGTGTAGAAGCCGCACATGTAGTTAAGGGTTGTAACATCGTCTTAGCCGGTCAAACCTTCTCGATTGATCTCATTCCCATAGTTTTGGGTAGGTTCGACATCGTTATTGGCATGGATTGGTTATCCCAACATCATGCGGAGATTTTATGCAAGGAAAAGATCATTCGTATTCCTCGTTCTAGTCAAGAACCTCTCGAAGTACAAGGCGACAAGAGTGGTGCTGTGGTTGGCATCATCTCTTTCTTGAAGGCGCATAAATGTTTACGAAAGGGGCACACTGCAATTCTGGCACTTGTCATTGATGCATCAGCAAAGGAAAAGAAGCTGGAGGATATTCCAGTTGTACGTGACTTTCCTCAGGTGTTTCCTGAAGATTTACCCGGTTTACCGCCTCACCGCCAAGTCGAATTCCAGATTGAGTTAGCTCCTGGAGCAGCACCAATAGCCCGTGCACCGTATCGTTTAGCTCCAACTGAGCTGGAAGAACTATCAAAGCAACTACAAGAGCTCTTGGAAAAGGGCTTTATTCGTCCAAGCTCATCGCCTTGGGGAGCTCCAGTACTTTTCGTGAAAAAGAAGGATGGCACTTTCAGGATGTGCATCGACTACCGTGAACTGAACAAGGTGACGGTGAAGAACCGTTATCCTCTTCCGCGTATAGACGACCTATTCGACCAGTTGCAGGGGTCAAGTTACTACTCCAAGATAGACTTGAGGTCAGGGTATCATCAGCTGAGAGTCCGGGATGAGGATGTCTCCAAAACCGCATTCAGAACTCGCTACGGTCACTACGAGTTTCTTGTCATGCCATTTGGGTTAACGAATGCGCCTGCCGTATTTATGGATCTGATGAACAGGGTGTGCAAGCCATACTTAGACAAGTTTGTGATTGTCTTCATCGATGACATTCTGATTTACTCCAAGAGTCAAGAGGAGCACGAGCAGCACTTACGATTGATTTTGGAACTTCTTCGAAAAGAACAACTGTACGCCAAGTTTTCTAAATGCGACTTCTGGCTTCGTGAAGTCCACTTCTTAGGCCATGTGGTGAACAGGGATGGGATTCATGACGATCCATCCAAGGTAGATTCGATCAGAAACTGGCCTGCACCGCGTACACCAACGGAAATACGCCAATTCTTGGGTTTGGCAGAGTATTACAGACGATTCATCAAAGACTTCTCCAAGATCGCGCAACCACTCACACTACTGACATAGAAAGGTGTCACCTACCGTTGGGGAGATTCCCAGGAAACCGCTTTTCAGCGCACCTATTCTCTCATTGCCCGAGGGCACGGATGATTTTGTGGTTTATTGTGACGCATCGATACAGGGTCTTGGTTGCGTATTGATGCAGCGGGAGAAAGTTATAGCCTACGCTTCTCGTCAACTCAAGGTTCATGAACGGAACTAAACGACGCACGATTTAGAGCTGGGAGGTGTTGTTTTCGCGCTTAAGATATGGCGACACTACCTGTACGGTACCAAGTGCACAATTTACATCGATCATAGGAGTCTCGAGCATATCCTTAAGCAAAAGGATTTGAACATGCGTCAACGAAGATGGGTCGAACTTCTAAACGATTACGAATGCGCCATCAAGTACCATCCAGGCAAGGCCAATGTTGTGGCTGATGCCCTCAGTCGGAAAGACACTTTACCTAGACGCGTGCGAGCTTTGCAGCTCACTATTCAGTCCAGTCTTCCTACACAGATACGAACTGCTCAGATAGAAGCATTAAAACCCGAAAACATCAAGGCTGAAGCCTTACGCGGCTCAAGGCAACGAATGGAACAAAAGGAAGACGGCGCCTACTATGTAACAGGGCGAATTTGGGTCCCACTCTATGGCGGTTTACGAGAGCTTGTAATGGATGAAGCACACAAGTCTCGCTACTTGGTACATCCAGGGTCGGATAAAATGTACCACGATCTCAAAACAACATACTGGTGGCCTGCCATGAAAGCCCACATCGCGACTTACGTTGGCAAGTGTTTGACATGTGCAAAAGTCAAAGTGGAGTATCAGAAACCAGCGGGCCTACTTCAGCAACCCATGATACCGCAATGGAAATGGGAAGAAATTTCCATGGATTTTGTTACAGGCTTACCCAGATCCCAGCGTGGGAATGATACCATATGGGTGATCGTGGATCGACTCACCAAGTCTGCACACTTCCTGGCTATAAAGGAAACGGATAAGTTCTCCACTCTCGCAGACGTTTATCTTAAAGAAGTTGTTTCGAGGCACGGGGTGCCCACCTCCATCATTTCGGATAGGGATGCACGATTCACATCAGAGCTATGGCAAGCGATGCACAAATCTTTCGGCTCACGGTTAGACATGAGCACAACGTATCATCCTCAGACGGATGGGCAGTCTGAGCGAACGATCCAAACTCTAGAAGACATGCTTCGGGCGTGTGTTATCGATTTCGGAAACAACTGGGAAAAACATCTCCCTTTGGTGGAGTTCTCATACAATAACAGTTATCACACCAGCATACAAGCCGCTCCATTCGAGGCATTATACGGGCGTAAATGCCGGTCACCTCTCTGTTGGGCAGAGGTGGGGGATATTCAGATCACGGGTCCAGAGATTGTAGTGGACGCCACGGAAAAGATTGCACAAATACGACAACGCATGGCGGCAGCACGCGACCGTCAGAAAGCCTACGCAGATAAGCGTAGGAAACCGTTGGAATTTCAGGTCGGGGACCGGGTTTTACTAAAAGTCTCACCCTGGAAGGGTGTGGTTCGTTTTGGCAAACGGGGCAAACTCAATCCGCGGTATGTCGGACCATTCGAAATCGCAGAAAGAATAGGCACGGTAGCCTACAGACTAAACTTACCAGCTGAACTCGGGGCAGTTCACAATGTCTTTCACGTGTCGAATCTGAAAAAGTGCCTCTCAGATGAGACCCTCATAGTTCCTTTTAAAGAACTCACTATCGATGAGCGGTTGCAGTTCGTCGAGGAGCCAGTTGAAATCACGGACCGGGATGTTAAGGTCCTCAAAAACAAGAGAACCCCTCTTGTTCGAGTTCGTTGGAACTCCCGTCGTGGCCCAGAGTACACCTGGGAACGCGAAGATCAGATGACAGAAAAGTATCCCCAGTTATTCGAAACCAATACAACCACTGCTGAGGCTGAAGCTATTACCACGGAATTTCGGGACGAAATTCCAGATCAACGGGGGGAGGATGTGACACCCCAGGAAAACCAGTGAACGATACAACCTATCTAGCTCCCTCAGTGGGTACGTACCAAATTTCGGGACGAAATTTCTTTCAAGTTGGGGATAATGTGACAACTCGAACTTTCGACTTTCATTTTCGCATTTATTGCACGTTGACTTTGACTGTTAGCTGTTGACTTGTTTGACTTGTAACAATACACGTTGTGTTATAATGAAACGTATTATGATTGTTGAATATGTTATGTGCTATATGATAAAACGTATGTGTTAATGATGTGGTGTGAACCGGTTAGTAAACACTTGAACTAGTTAAGTCCTGGATAACCTTCACAACGAAACAAGTGTGTCTCGCCAATGACAACTTGACGAAACAGAATGTTGATTCGTCAACACATAGCTCGACGAAACAGAAAGTGTTTCGCCGAGCCCAGTTTCGCCGAAAGCCCAGTAAGGGCCCATTATGTTACGTAGTTATATACCGGATTGCCTGTTCAATCCTTCACCTTTCTGAAAACGCGAAACCCTAGAACTCTCTTGCGTGTGACGGCAGCACTGTGTTCCTCCAGTTCTCTCTCTAGCGAATCAAAACCATTATCTTTGATACTTCGGTTAGTTGATTTCTGATTACATACTTGCATGATTACTTGGTCGATGAAACGACTGTGAATGTATGTCTTTGCATCTGTTTTGATTGATAGGTTCATTCTGGAAAATCACGATCATATGGTGAATACTTAGGGTTCATGGATCTCTCTAGGATTATGCATGATTAGCGATTGTTAGTATAGGGTTGATTATGTATTTATTGGATATTCCTTGTGAGCCAACATAACCGAATGATTATCGATTGTGCATATGTATTGATGTCGTGAACTGTATGATTTTCTAACAAACGGTTATGCAAAGGGTATGGATTACATGATATTGTTTTGTGATGGTTACATGATTTTACTGTATGATGATTCTGTGATTGATGATGATGATTGTATGATTTTATGATTTTATGATTTTGACGGTTGATATCATGACTAGGGTTTCTGTATGATACTGTAACTGATTGGCATGATTGACGTAACTGATGCTCGACGTAACTGACTTGTTTGGCGAAACAGAACTCTCGGCGAAACAGAATGTGTTTCGCCAAGGGTAATCGACGAAACAGAATCTTGTTTCACCAAAGGGTAGTTGACGAAACAGAACCGTGTTTCGTCAACGGGATGAACGACGAAACAAAATGTGTTTCGCCAATTCTGTGTTTCGCCGATTTGGGTAATTTGCATAGTAACTACTTCTGTTGAAACTTAACTGAGATATTTAACTGCTGTTAAGTATAAAACAGTACTTGTATGATTACGAATACGTGCAATGTGGTACTTGGTGTTTACTGATGCGATGTCTACTATGAATATACTTACGTGCCAACTTCATGAATACAAACTGATTATCGTATACATGCATACCCTAGGACGTGATTGATTTACTTGAGCGCATACTTAGCATACCGAGCAAACCAAGGTGAGTTCACACAACCAAGGCATGGGATTCCCGGGTGGGAATTGGGTTGGAAGAATTGAATTGGATAATTACTCGTACTTACACTATTGCTAGACTATAGACCATCGTCCTCAGGTTAGTCAGGACACTTACGTAAATCCTACGTAAACTAGTATCTACCATTGTCTCCCGGGTCGGGAGGACACTTACGTAAAACCTACGTAAACTTATACCTACTATTGTCTTCCGGGTCGGAAGGACACTTACGTAAATCCTACGTAAACCCCACGCGTACCACTGTCCTCGGGGAAGGGCACTCACATAAATCCTACGTGACCTTGTACGTATTCCTGTTCTCGGATTAAGAAGAACACATGGTTGCAAATAGTCTAGTAAGTATAAACATGGGAAGCCCCCATTAGTAAGGTTAAACGTGGGAATCCCCCACTGGAAATAAATGTAAACGTGGGAAGCCCCCACCAATTGAACATACGTTTTATTGCTACGAACTTACCTTCTGTGAACTCGCTCAACTAGTTGTTGACTCTTTGCTGCATGCCTTGCAGGTCGTTAGATATATGGAGCTTGCACATGGAGGAGCAGGTCGTTGTGGAGCATGGATCGTGGATGCCATGTTAAAACATTTAAACATTTGAACTATGATATACATTGGATTTTCATACTTATGCTTCCGCTACGCTTGATACTATATTTATGTTTTGAACACCTATCGTATTGAATGGTTGGTTTGCAATTATTTTACTTGATATTAATTACATGTTCAATATGATTGGTGGCTTGATCCTGGTCATGTCACGCCTCCAAGCGGTGGTACTCCGCGTGTGGATTTTGGGGGTGTGACAAAAAGATACTTGCATTTGTTTGTTGAGGTTATTACTTGCTCAGGTAAATACTTTTAACTTATTTTCCGTTATACGGGCTTGGGTTACGGTATATATAATACCGCTTGGTCGGACAATTGACCCTAACTCATTAGTAGTTGGGTATTATCAATGTGACCCGTTTAAAAATTGGTTTTGTTGGCTTTACGCCTTTGGGAGCTTAATGACCATGTCCCGGATATCCTTGGCAGCATTTTACGAAATGGCCACGACCTTGACACGCGGGTGTAGGCGTACACCCGACAATGTGTCTATATTTAAAAAGTATAACCGTTGGTTTTCCCGCCACGACTTTATGCTATGTGGCGTGTCTATTAACCTTAAACCCGGTACGACCCGGGCGACTGAACGCATAGTGAACATGTAATTCTTTTACAAGATTAAATTTGATTAATTATCCCAAGTTATAAAGAGTTTGTGCCTTGTGCATTCAAATCAATTTTATTAAACCTAATACAAAAGTGTTGGTTGAATGTATTTACCAGTGTAAACTGACGTATTTTCCTCAAAAAGATTAAATGCAGGTTCTACTCGAAATAGGCTGGCCACTCCTTAGCATCGTTAGAGTCTCGCAAGCTTGGGATGCCACTATCTGTTGAACATTATTTTTCCTATTTTATTTTGATCCCCTGTGGATTATTTTCCACTACTTGTGATACTTGGATATTACACTTGGTGGTTGAAATATATCTATCTTTATGCTTCCGCTGTGCATTTAAATATTGTTGCCAACTACGTCACGGTAATCCTCTACCAGGCCCACCGGTGAAACGTGTGGAAATCGGGGTGTGACAATTGATGCAATCAAAGGTATGTTTTCATGTTTTCCATTATGTTTAAACAGAACCGATCAACATGTGGTATCAGAGCATATGTTGATTAGTCGGTTCTGTTTTGTATCCGAAAATCTGGTATAAAACAGGAAAACAGTTTTGAAAACCTTAATAAAATTCCGTTTTTGCCATCCGAAATCATCATTACGGATGATTACGGATCTGGGTTTTGTCATCTCGAATGGCGGATCATTACGGATCTGGGGTTTCATCATTACGGATGCATTACGGATGAAAGTTCATTAAATTTTTACTGTTCCGAAATCGATATGCTTTAAATGTGTAAAAATTTCCAGATTTCGGATGAATGTTTGAATGTTTATTTTTAGGGTTCATCACTTGTTCATCAGAAAATTTGAAAATTCCTTTAGTTTTGGAATGAATTCGGATTATAGGGTGTTTGTTTTTGTTTTGATCTATTTTATCTACTTAAGTTTTTTCGAAATCTGTTATCATTATTAATGGATATAATTTTCGAAATAAACAAGATAAATATAATTAATATATAAACATAAAATTAATCCCATAATCCCTAAGATTTCGGATTTAAATCTTATCAATAATTAACTGCTTAAATTAAGGATTTTTTGTGGCTTGAAGAACACATCTCGGATGAATCCGAAATCATCAAGGACTGATCATTACGGATGAACTTATGCTCGTCCATCACGGATCAATGACTGCTTGAACATTTCGGACTTAGCATCACGGATCATTTCGGACTAAGCATCACTATTTCGGATGAATCTCGGACTAAGCATCATCATCCGAAATCATCCAAAATGTATCCGAAATCATCCGAATGACTCGACTTAGGCGTCTTGGACACATCTGAAATCAGTCGAAATGGTCCATTTCGGATGGTCCGAAATGATTCGAAATCATCATCTCGGATGAATCCAAGACATTCATGATTCATCCGAAATCATGAGTGTTCATGAAATTTCAAGACTTATTCGAAATCCTATTACTTTATTGAGCAGTTAATGTGAACTAAATTTTAGCGCTAACAGGTGGTTTGCTATTAGACAATTGGTTTTGTAATTACTTAGTTAATTAATAAGGATCAAATAATGTTTTACAAAACCAAAATGGCTTAACTTGAATGAGCTTTTGATGTATCACTTCTGGCCAAAGCTGATTTGATGCATCTACTTATCGTTTAAGTATTACGAAAGCTATGTTAAGTGTGCATCATAAACATGAATGTCTTAATATCTGGCCAAAGCTTATTTAATTCCTTCATAGATGGCATGCTTAACAAGTGCATAACTAAAGTGATTGTCTCAATTTCTGGCCAAAGCTGATTTGTTACAACCATTTTGCACACATGCTTAAATGATTACAGTTCTGGCCAAAGCTGATTTGTCTTCGTTTAAGTAGAACTTTAAATAAGTCTATTATTTTGATGTTAGTAATAGACATATCACAACCTCTTCACATAATGGTCCTTACATTAATGATCCTTAATTAGTTTTTATGTTCATTTCGTCTGCTTTATTTTTAGTACCCATGATGTTACTCAGTGTAATTTTCTTCTATAAATCTATATCTCATCCACTCTAATTTCTAAACCTAAAATGTTTTTCTTTATTTAAAGTTTCTATAAGAATTAGCTATTAAATTAAATCCTTGATTATCTCTTAAGACACGATAATCCTATTGCTCTCTTCTTATAAAGCACTACAGAAGAAAAGTAGAGCATGACGATTGGGATAAATCAAACATAATGTATCTTATGATAATCAAGAACTCTCTAACATAAATGCTATCACTAAAGTTATTCCAGATTAAGTCTTTCCTAAGACTAATCTATAATTGTGGAATAATCACTAGAACTCCTAAGATGCATGTGTTCATTTAAATTTTTTTAACTATAAAGCTAAGTGGTATATATGAATACATAATAATGTGCAATACCATGACCCATAAAGTTATGGGCTTATGCATGGAAATAAGTACATTTTCCAGTACATTACATACTAAGATTTTCACTTGTACAATTTGATGCCCTATAGATCAACTATAACACTCAAAAGTACCAAAGTATAACGAGTCTGTTGATAAGCAACATATGTACAAAGAAATAAATATTTGAAACTGGAAAATAAGATGTTATTCACCTTACAACCACTAATACTTTAAAAGAGGATTGTTCTAAGGTCCATAGACAAATTACAAGTGCTAATTCCAACTTTAAGGTTCTTCAAGGGAAAATCTCACTGCATAATTATGTCATTAGACTAGACATAAGCAACGAGACTATCCATTATTCTAAAGAACAGTTGGATAAATTAATTAGATAGTCACTTACTAATGATATTTAAGTCTGATAATTCTTTAATATTCCTATTAACACATGATTAGTTGACTCTAGTTATAAATGTTTCCTTACTAGAAGTCAACAAATAACTAACATAAGAGTTAGTGACAAAATTAAATGTTAAGACTATAAGAACCATAATAGGCAATCTTCTAACAACGCCTTTCGATACCTTATATATTCTGAAGATTAGTCAGAATATGGAATCATAATTAAGCAATGTTATGAAGATTGTGAGGTTTGCACAGTCAACACAAAGTCACACTTATCTTAAACTCTCATCTTATTTGTTCTAAATACCTGGATTGGAACATTACTAAGATGAAACTAGATGATACCTTACATTTTCACAAGTTTTGTCATCATGCAAATGAGAATTTGACAAAAGGAAAATGAGACTTATAAATTTCATCCATTATAACCAAAACTCATGAGAAATCATGACATGGTTAATGAGGATGATTTTTCCATCTAATCTCATTCTAAGTGATTTTAAATCATGACGTTACAACCCTAAATATTACTTGGCTTAAGGAATAAGCATGGGTCCATCATAAGTCATTCAATGACATTCGTGGAACTTATTCCAAATGGAATATTCAGACATAATTCATTTATCATTTAAAAGACTATCAACTTGTATCTAAATTCTGTCGCATATGGCTCACGGTCTTAGAAGAAATCTATTCACATATATACTTAATAAGATTTCTATTAAATATGCCCCTAAAGTTTCTTATGATATCTGGACATTAAAGAAATCAAATAAAGTCTAACGTATATGTGATAGGTTCCCACGTCATGTAGTTCATTGAAACTTCTCTTGTAGCATTCTAGAGATATTAAAGATCAGTGGGAGCATTAAGTGTCTTAATAATAACTTGCAATAGCTGCAAGAGGTGGGGGAGTGAAAATTTTGCATTACCTAAACTTACACCTCTTGTACAAGACACCGCTCCATCACGACACTGTTCCATCAATACTTGTCTCCTTAAAATCTAATGCTACTCTTACAAAAGTTTCATTGTTGCTTAATTGTGGGCACACTTAGATTTCTTATCTAAACTAACATAATCCTCAACAAGAGAAATCACAACGACTAACGTCATTAATTTGTTTTCTCTATTAGAATTTGTTGGTCGTTAAACATTAACCCTAAGCATGCTAAGTTCTTAAAGATTTCTAAGGTCAGTGGGAGCAGTCAAAGTCCTTATTATGACTTGTAAGGAATACAAGAGGCGAGAGGAAGAGTGTCATTAAATTTCACTCCGAATTTAACTCCGATTACACCTCTTGTACACCATACTGCACCAACTCTTACAAACTTAGAATCCTGAAAATGATAGCAACCTAACCAAGAGCTAATCCATAAAACTGAAACTTCTAATGAACCCAACAATCAACTCAGGAGGTCATCTAGGTTTAAAAATCCTACTAACTTTGATGGTTACATAACCTCCCTAACTGAAATTGAAATGGATTATGGAAAAGTTTACTGATCCAATCTCTTCAAATTAAGCCATTAGTGTCAATCAATCTTCTAAATGGAATAAAACAGTTTTCTAGTAAAACTGATTTTATGTGTTCGTATAACATTTGGGTTTTGATTGAATTACCTAAGAGTGTTCATAACTAAACCAAATCCTGAAATAAGCGTTAAGACACGAAGATGCATGATTGATTGTCAAAGGTTATACTAAGGAAGAGATAAATTATCAAAAGATTTCTTTGAGGATCATCACTGTTCTAGTAGCTTATAATAGTTTAAAGCAACATTAGATGAACATTAAAACAATTTTCTTAACAAATGGCTGACATATTTACATGTTCATAAAAAAACCTGAAAGTTCCAAACTGAAGGTTAAAGAACACTTTATTTGTAAGCCAATAAAATCCATGTATGGGTTAATGCAAACATCATAATGTGCTGAAATCTTAACGTATTATTTTCATCAACAATCAAGTGGATTAATGTACCTACCTCAAGATGAGTGGGAGCAACTAAATTAAACTTGTCTATATAGATGATATTCTTTTGACAAGTATATGTTACATAAGTCAAAGCATTGTTAACACAAACTTTGATATAATAGATCTCAGAGATATCTCTTACGTGATTGATATCATAACATACTGAGATAGACCCAATGGGACATTAGTTCCGTTCCATAAGTTTAACATTAAATGGGTCCTTACATATGTAACAAACAATATTGCTCTCCTTCAGAGGATAATATGGTAAATGAGATTATTTATTTATGCTTCATTAATCAGAAGCCTTATGTAAGTTTAAGTCTATACTCGTTTAGATATTACTCACATTGCAACACACTAGATATGTCTAGATTAGTGTGAAGTGTCTAATGGAGTATTACAATATCTTTAAAGAAACGAGAGGCTAAAATTTGAAGAAAAAGTGAGAACTAAAAACCGGTTGATTACTTTAACTTTGTAATATTCAAAGATGACAACAAATGTAATTTTGGGTATATCTTTATGTCAGCAGACAAAACCTATCTCATGGAGAGTCATAATGCACTGATAATAACAACCTAAGTTATAACGACATAATATAGTCACTAAATGTTGTTGGAAATTTATCAGTGGACTCATAAGTTCATTAACTCCATATAATTAATGTTTTGAAGACTTAGTGTGATAAAGTCAGCTACCATGACTCCTTGAACAGTAACAGTTCAAGAGGTGCTGCATTAAGTTTCGATACACAATTAATTATTCGTTTATGAACAAATTGAGGAAACTAAGTTTTGTATCGAATTCATTCATGATATGCTTAAGGATCCTATAACTGAAGGACTATTACCCATAAGTCTTATTAAGAGAGCTCATAGACGGGTATTAATTAATGGTCGTGCGCAAATTGCATATCGCACTATGAATGACTAAGTATTAGTTAATTTTCCTCATCAGTTTGATTTTGTATGTCTCTAAGAATATGTCAAGTCGACATAATGGCATATAGACAAATAAAGTTACAAATCAAACAAAGGGATTGTGCATATTTTGATCATGACGATTAGGTTTTAAATTAAGGCTATAGTATGACTAATGGGGGTCCTGAGTCGCATAATGATTCAACGGCTGTATTTCTCTGCTATAGTACTTGTTTACGGCTAAAATGAGTGTTAACTCCTGATCAGGCTTATCTAATACTCATAGTAAATGATTACTCGACTAAGTGGGAGAATGTAAGATTATATATATATTTATTTTATATTTAGTCTATTAGCCATTATAATCATTTACATTATATGGATCAAAATATATAACAATCCTATTAAATAATTAGTTAGTAATTGTTGATGGGCCTAATTACCCTTATTAACTAATTAGGGTTTCCTCCTGGGTGCATATATAAGGAGAATAATGTGGAGGTTAGAGGGTTAGACAATTACACAAACCCTAATAACACATAACATCAATCTCGCCTCCCTCTCCTAACCGATTCCCTTGTCGGTTTCTCATCATCGCCATCATTAGATTGCACCCTAAGGAGGAATCAGATCAAGCTGACAATCATGTCAAACCTTATTGCTGCGTCTCCATCTGGATTCTTTGCTGGCCTGTATTGATGCAATCAAAGGTATGTTATTTTCCATTATGTTTAAACAGAACCGATCAACATGTTTGATATATGATTTATTAATGACTTTAGTTAATAGGGTATGTGTGTGTGCATTAATGTTGCAGATAGTGAGTATGAAGCCTTATAGTATGAATTTTATGGACTTTCATATTGTTTTCAAATAAAGTAATTATATGGATTAACTGCAGGAACTGATGAAACACCAGAATCATTCCCAAAAAAGTGCCTCACAAACGAAATAGCCTCACGTTTCCGGAAGCACAGTATGCTCGGAAATGGAATCTACTTTCGTAGTGTCATGAAATCCTCAGCCGTATCTTTACTATTAATCAAGTCATCAGGCGAGTGGGTGGTTGCGGCGTTAGGGGCGTGTTTGTGGTGTTAGGGCCGTCGTGGGGCGTTTGCAGGTGGCCTGGTTTTAGGGTGGTTGCAGGTGAGTGGTGGTGGTGGTCGGTGAAAGGTGGGGGTGTGAGGCAGCAGCAGGTGTGGGAGAGATTAGAGTGAGACAGTGCTGGATTTTGTTTTTTTAAATATTTTTTTTTTATTTTTTACACGATAGTCACTTGATATAAGTTGTGTTACACAATAGTCCCTTGATATAAGTTGTGTTACACAATAGTCCTTGGGGAGGTGAAAAGACAAGAACGCCCTCATGTGTATTACACATGACCATACTTAACCAAAAAAATTAACTGGGTTAGGCTCAAAGGGCATAACGTGCAAGATTTTGATACATTAAGGACAAAACTTGTCAACTTTTGCGCTAAAGGACACCGCCTACAAAATGGTATAAAGATAAAGGACAAAACTTGTAATTTACTCTAAAATTTAAAAGAAAAAAATATTTTCCAATTTTATAAATTTATATCCTATAAATACCCCCACATTCTCTACACTTTTTAATACACTTCTACCTCAATATTTATACACATTCTCTACATTTTTTATACACTTCTACCACAATGTTTTCCAACAACCAAAACCCGTGGGATCCGACCAATCCGTTTTGGCAAAGTGCGCCAAACAACGAGCAAGAAGACTGTTATCGAAGAGACCCACATACGGGTGAGCTTGGATATTATCCGATGCCACCTAGCACCCTAACTTCTTCTCATCCGACCACTCCACCGTTTCCCGCTTTTTACAGGTATTATTCCCAACCTCCATTTTTTTCACAATACATACCCCAAACCCAAAACACAACCCAAACCGAATCCGTACCCGAAACCCAAGCCGAACCCACTTCCTCAAAAAGGAGAAGTCATCGAAAGAAGGATAAGACCAAAAAATGTGCTACTAAGAAGATCGAATTTTGGTCGCCTAAGGAAGAATTTGAGTTGGCAAAAGCATGGCTCGACGTATCGGAAGATGAGATTGTTGGTAAATTTTATCTCCATATACTTTTTTTACATACTTTTATAAACATATACTTTTGTAAATATATTTTTTTTTAAATTAAACATATACTTTTGTAAATATATTTTTTATAGGAAACGACCAAGATATAAAGGTATTTTGGGGTCGTATACGTGAGAAATTTTTTGCCACAATGGGTCGTGGCGAATATCGAACGGCTGACTCTTTTTCGGGAAAGTGGAGCGCTATGAGGACGAAGGTTAGCAATTTCAACAATATACATAGTAATCTCGTCAACAATAATCGAAGAAAAAGTGATTGAGCGACGTGGACGTTATGACCCAAGCCCACCCCGACTATAGATTGTATCATGGGAATCACTTTACAATGGTAAATTCGTGGGAGCTTCTTTGCAAATCTCCTAAGTGGCATCTTGTACCACCGTTCGACCCAACCCGCCCTGGGTCAAAACGGTCCAAATCAACATCCACTACCGAATCATCCGAGTCTGATGCTCGTACAATAATTAATCTAAACGATGATGTTGACGAATTTGAAGATGTAACAACCCTCCTAAAATATTTAGAACACCCCTACACGCTCTAAAATGCATCCCGTATACGAAAAATAGGCCCAAAATACCTCTATATAATTAAAAATCAAATAAAAACAATAAATTAAGTATGTTGCGGGGCGCGACAGACTCTCCTTCAGCCGTCGCGGGGCGCGCCCGAGCAACAAGTGGCGGAGCCACAGCCCGCCACGTGGTATGACACGCGTCGACACCCTTGGTGACTCAGCAACAACTGTTGCCGCCTTTATGGCCCTCGCGGGGCGCGAAGGCTGAGCCTTCATCTGTCGCGAGGCGCGAGAGCCCTCTATTTCAGCTATAAAAGGGCCGAGAAGCAGCATTTCCAAATCGTTCATTTTCTTTATTTCTCTCTCAAACTTCTGTGGGCTAAAATTATAGCCAAATACCCCCTAACAAGCGAAGCTCTGCCTCGTTGTAAGTACTATTACCCTACACGATCGATTTAGGATTTCCGTAATGCATGTCGGCTTTGCCCGACTCAGTCATTGGAAATTATGTCTCGTGTGTACACCCGATTGATATAGGACTCCATAATGCATGTCAAGGCCTTGCCCGACTCAGTCATTGGAGTTCTGTCTCGAGCTGTACGGTTAATGCACTTTGGATTATTTTACTAACACATGTGCACTGATTAAATAAATATTATCAAGAAGCTATAATATTATCAGGAAGCTATAATATTACCAGGAAGCGTGTAGAAATACCTAAATCTACAAATGTGAGTAATCTCCTTTTTGTAAACCTTTTTGTAAACCGTTTTTACAAAACCTTAATTAATTTAAATTATAAATAGCAGTGATTGAGTCTTTGTAATTCTTCAATTACTGCCGGTATGTTGGGGTTTTGTATACAAAATGTGGAACACGTTACCATTGGACAACGAGATAGCCAATGAGTAATATGACCCACCAGTCAGGATTGACAGTACTGAATGAGTAATTGTGTAGATATAAACATTGTAATTGCTCTCAATACTGTGAAATGATAAAAATCTTCTGGATTAAATTGGGATTTACTCACCATTATTTTTCACTGACAAAAATGTTTTTAAATGGGTTTCAGGTAACTTAGTGTGAGGCCAATAAAAGTCAGTTGGAGAGCACTAAAGCCTTAGAAAAGTGGCTATAAAAGTTACCTAATTAAAAAGGAGAATTGTTTTCAATAACTAGGGTTATTCCCTATAAACATATTACAAATGAAAATCGGGTTTTATCCCCTTGTTTATTATAACTATATTATCTGAAAAACTTGGGTCTTATCCCATTTAATTACTTTAAACATTTTGGCGTTTAACTATGATAAAAATATTTCCTAACTACGGTCCTGATAAAAATTTCCGCTTCCGAATTAATAAACACCGATACCATCTGACTGGCTTGCGGCTCCTGCTCCCGGGGAGGGGTCGGGGGTTGTGACAGAAGAACCGCAAGAGCTGCCACGACTAAAGGGTAGGGATAAAAGTAAGGCAGCAGCACGAGGAAAGTCTTCTTCAACGCCATCAGGTGGCCCGTCAAAGTTGAACGAGTTCGAGACAAGTCTCAACAAAATAATCTCGATTAAGGAAAAAGAGCAAGAAATGAAAATGGAGAAACAAATCCGAAAAGACATGGAATTTCCCGCAAAAGACTTTTCGAATCTAGCGGAGGAGGACCGAGTCATTTTGGAGGATCGTAAAGCACACATTCGGGCGAAATATATGTAGTTTATATTTTCTAGTACCTTATGTTTTTTTAATGAATTTGTAATGTTTTTCTTTTTTTTAATGATAATCTTCTAGTTATTAAAATTGGCATTTAATTTAAAAAAATAAAAAAGTATAAATAAAAAATTAATTAGGTAATGATAACGGAGGCTTTATCCTACGCCTTGCAAGTTAAGGGAAGACGTAATAAAACCCCTTTGCTGACGTGGCTTATCACACCTTATAGCCTTACAACCACAACCATGAATGCCAAAGTTACAAAAGCCAATGAAACACAATGTTGCAAATTTTTTTATTTATAGGAGGTGTTTTGGGATTGCTTATTTTAGTGGCTTATTAGCTTATTAACTTTTTGAAAAATTAAAAGATGTTTGACATGAAATTGTTATGTGAGGGAAGAAGTCAATAAGCCACTCCATTGTGACTTATTAACTTTTCCAAAAAGTCATAAGTTGTTTTAAGAATGTAAGCCAAACATGGCTCTAAATTTCACTCATCTCATCTCTGAGGTCGTAGTTCCGTTTTTCAATTTCACCTTTTTCTTCTACATTTGATGTGGGTCTTGCGTTATGGTTGCAGAAGGCTTCAGTATTCAATTGGTGAGTTGCGAGTACTCGGCCTAGGCGGAGAATACTCAGACACGTTAAATTATAAAGAAATCAACTGAGAATGAAAAATAAGACTTGCAATTTTTACAGCCATGAGTAACATTGTCGTTGCCAAGGATAAGAATCAGGTATAACTTCTTAAAAGTTATGGAGTAACTAAGAAACAAAACATTAAATTTTGAAGACAGTATGTTGACTTCCTTTTTCCAAATCTTATTCAGGCACCATGGAGAGATTGTGTCTTCAATTACAAATTTGAAAGTCTCATGGTTGTCGGGTGATAAATTTAAATCATGGATTTTTAGAACCTAGAACTATTGCCAAAAAAGATACCAATGTTAGCTGATTAAGATCAATATTGTCAATCATGAATAACCTGTGTCCATGTTATCATAAGTGCACGGCTAATGTACTTTTTGTTTTTCTAAAAAAGATGTGTGCAGCCACACAGACCACACACAGACATTGTCATCTGCAGACTGTTTGTCTTTCCGAAGACGTTTCATTAAAAAACGTCTGTGCGCAGTGGCGGACCCAGGATTTTTGGACAATGGGGTCCCAAAAAAAAAAAACACAAAAAAAACAAAGAAACATGTATCGAACCCATGACCTTTTGTGTGTTAACAAGAGGTTTTACCACTGCACTAGGCTCACTTTCATTGTTATGGGGTCCAACTAAATTGTTTTATAGGGTCCATAGACAATTTTATATACCGTTTCTACTACTTTTTTAAAAAAGATTGGGGTCCGGGGACCCCGTTCCTCGTAACGTAGGTCCGCCCCTGTCTGTGCGAGCTCTTCTTGGTGTAGACTTGGCCCGACCACTTTTAAGATCTTCTAAGGTCTACAGAGCAGAGGCGTCTCTGAGAATTTACGTACTCTATTTGAGCTCGAAAAAATGTGCCATTTCGTAATATTTTATTATTATTTAAAAAAATCAAATTAGTATTGTACTCAAAAACCTAATACCAAGTGGGCTAAATTCTAAACCATAAAAAATGATTTGTAAATGGGCATATAATGGAATTGGTATGTGTTTTACTATTTAAAAATAATAACACACACATATATATATATATATATATATATATATATAGGGGATCGCTAAAATGAAAACGTAAGAACCATGAGAACCACTTTTTAACCTTTAGATCAACTAGATGGATGGATTAGATTAAAAGTAGTTAATATTAATATTAAAAGATTTTTGTCTTATTATGTCTTTAATATTTTAATCAAAAAGGGTATTTAAGTAATTTTGTTTTTTTGTCTTATTAGTTTTATTGGTTTTTAATAGACTTTTGTCCTATTTGCATTAAATGTTTCTTTTTTTTTTTTTCCTAAATTCAGTTTTTTTTATTAAAACAAACATATTGAAAATCAGATTTTTTGATAAAAAAAATTTATGTGCGTTTTTTTATGACCCGTTTTTTACACGCGTTTTTTACGCGCGTTTTTTACGACCCCTTTTCGCCGTTTTTACGGCCCGTTTTTTACGACCCGTTTTTTACGACCCGTTTTTTAGACCCGTTTTTACGACCCGTCTTTTAACGCCGTTTTTACTGCCCGTTTTTTACGACCCGTTTTACGCCCCGTTTTTTACGACCCGTTTTTACGACCTGTTTTTTACGACCCGTCTTTTAACGCCGTTTTTACGGCCCGTTTTAACGACCCGTTTTACGCCCGAATTTTCACGCGTCGTTTTTTCAACGCGCTGTTTTTTCAACGCACCGTTTTTACGTTGACGTTTTTTACGTTTTACACGCCGGTTTCTTACGTTAACGTTTTTCTACGTTTTACGCGTCGTTTTTTTACGTTTTACGTTAAAATTTTTACGTTTTACGTTTTTATGTTTTACATAAAACTTTTTACGTTTTACGTAAAATTTTACGTTTTACGTAAAACATTTTACGTTTTACGTAAAACATTTTACGTTTTACGTAAAACATTTTACGTTTTACGTTAAAATTTTTACATTTTACGTTTTTACGTAAAAAGTTTTACGTTTTACGTAAAAAGTTTTACGTTTTACGTAAAAAGTTTTACGTTTTACGTAAAAAGTTTTTACAATTGTGCTAGTAGTTCAAATAAATGTGTAGATTAACCATTTGTGCTCATTCATCACTAATTTCATAAGTTTTTACAATTGTCTTTTTGTGCTAACTTCAAACCATTGTTTAACAAAATTCGATTAAAAGCATACGCACATGTTTATTGGTGTGTGTTCTTTTCCATTTACATATTATAAATTATTCAACTTTAAATTGCCTCACAATTTTCCTTATAATTGCGTGTTTGTGCTAACATTATTTGTCTCATAGTTTTCTTTATTGTTCATCATAACATATTAATACAAGTAAATGCAAATAATGTGTTGGTTTATATAATTGATGTGTTGATTTTGCAAACCAGGTTGCCTGGTTTATATACTTGTCCAAATTGATGTGCAGATTAAAAGTATGTGTACAACCATCACTAATATCATGATTCGTTCATCCTTTTTTAGAAGGATTAATTGCACAATGTTTCTTCCTTTTTAAGCTTTTCCTCTTTGATCAATGGAAATATCTAAAAAGCTTAGATTGATGATTAAAACAAAATCCCACTACTAGAATGCATCTATGACAATTGATTTGCAACTTTTATCAATGGGGATCGTACCTCGTGGATAATTTTCTCCTTCATAGACAATTGAGGGAGCCGGTTATGGGATAACGAAAATAAGGAGATATTCAAGGATTTGTGGTTTAAAATGAATTTTAATTTTATTATTTATTAAATATAATTAGTACAATTACTAAAATACCCTTATAACTACTAATTTGTAAAACTAATACTAATGGGCTTATGTGTAATTAATATCAATCCTTTATTAAAATTTTAGAAGGCCTAGATCTGTTCTTACTATTCTTACAATTAACACAGTTTGTATCGGATCTCAACTCGGTATCTATGTTACCCACATATGTAATATTTTCCACTCTAATAGAAGTTTTCACATGTGTTACCCAAATAATGATACATTTACTTAAATTGTTAACATTCATATCACATTTAAACATCTACTTAGTTTATGATTCTTATTGTTAGATTCATACGCCACTAGCAAATGTTATTATAAGTTCACCGGTTACACATAAATCCAATAGAACGACCTAAGTTAAGTCGGTTATGCTTGTGATGACAAATACCTCAAACCCCATTAGTGACGACCCACCCATGCCTAACTTTGACGTTTTAAGAAAATATATTGAGATTACGAAGTAAAACTGAATACATGTTTATCATATAACTACATTGTTTTAAAACTTTGGTTGATGTCAGTTTGTTATTGAAACTCGCTATAGCTTACGATGCTAAAAATATGTTTTATTTTGAATACTAGTTTGTTAACAAAATACATACTGATATATCGGAAAAGAAAACACAATTGCCTATAGAGTTTTTATAAAAAAGTTAATGAACGAAACTTATAATCAAATTTGTTGAAAATTAAATAAGTTAAAAGACATATGTTATATATATATAGTATATAACACCATGTGAAATTAAAGCTTAAGAAAATTATTATTTATGGAACTATGATTTGTAAATGACGACTTTCTAATTTGTATTATAATAACACGTAGGGCTGCAAATGAACCAAACGTTCGGCGAACAGTTCGTGAACCGTTTGGTGGGAAGTTCGTTTGTGTTCGTTCATTTATTAAACAAACGAACACGAACAAGAAATTTCGTTCGTTTAGTTAAATGAACAAACATGAACAGAGGTCATGTTCGTTCGTTTATGTTCGTGAACGTTCGGTAACATTTTCGTTTGTGTTCGATAGTTCATTAGTGTTTTTAGTTTTTATATCTATTTAAATACTTCAAAATTCCGACAAATTAAATATCTAATAAGTGTCAGTATATTATATATTCTGTTCATGAACGATTGTTTGTGTTCGTTTGTGTTCATGAACATTAGTTTGTGCTCATTTGTGTTCGTCAACGTTCGTTTTTGTTCGTTGCCTAAAATTAACAAACAAACACAAACGAACACGAAAAAGTTCATTTACTTAACAAACGAATACAAACATAAAATCTCGTTCGATAAGTGTTCGTGAACGGTTCGCGAACACATATATTTCTTAACAAACGAACACGAACTACGTCTTGTTCGTGTTCGTTCGGTTCGTTTGCAGCCCTAATAACACGTTATAACAAAATTTAATTAGATGCATTGTTGCGTATTTTAATTGTTATATAACGAGAAACAAATTGAAATTTAAAAAATAAATAAATGAAGGAGACATGTACAATGTGAATCTTAAAATTTTAACCTCCGATCTTGTTACTTCGTTGTAGGTTATGCCTTGTTTTGATACTGTTTCAAAGTTGTTTGAATGATTGTTATTGGATTTATAGCATAAATTCATTATTTTGTGTTACGAGTTTTGGAACTAAATTAAGTAAGTGTGATGGTATCTAGATATCCTTCAAAATTTGTGTACATCTTTCAATACGAAACGTATAGCCCAATACGTTAGGGATAAGCATATTGGACCCGGTACCGGTATCGGTATCGAACCGATATCGATACTGAATTTTTCGAACCGGGTACATTTTCGGTACCGATTCGGTACCGGTCCGGTACGGTACCGGTATTTACCGGTTTTTACCCTCAAATACCGGTACCGTACCGGTACTGATGTGTGTAAAATGCAACATATAAATTACAACAAATGAGGCATAAAACTAACCCTTTTTAAGTACTAATGTTGGAAAAAGAGTGTTTTTGTCTTCCTTTTGTATTTTCAGGATTAAATGAGCTCAAATTAACAAAAGAAGCAAAAAGGCAGCTAAATCTAACATAAATACAAGAAAGTGAACATAAGTGGATTGCCCGACCCCTCGACAGCATCCTCCCAAGCAAAACAGAGAAGGCGGAAGACTGAACACGCCCTGTGCTCAACGAGCACGGGGCCGTGCCCAAGAAGCAGCAGATAAGACAAACCTATAGAAGCTTCTATTGCCCACCACGGGGGCGTGGCGAAAGTACTGCAAGCGCATTAATTGTAATTGCGAATTACAATTAATGAGGAGAGAGATTGTCAGACAGGCACGGGGCCGTGCCCAGCGGACACGAGGCCGTGCCCAGGCTTCTGTTCAGCCTATAAATAGGAGTGCTTGGTTTCATTGCAACTCATCCCTTGGCACACCACCTCTCTCACACTTCATCCACCATCCACCACCATCATAACACCATCATCCACCACCATCATCCATTGTCCATCATAGAGTGTGTGAGTCGTCTCGGGATCCAAGATTGATCGTAAGAGTTCTTGACAATCAAGGCCATGTTTGCCTAAGTCTCTTACATCACTTGGTGAAGACAAGTGTTTAGTATAATACTTTTTATTTTTAATCTTTTGCACTTTTTATTTGGTTTTGTATTAATGACTTTAATAACTAGTTGCTTATGTTGAAGGTGATTCTTCCTTATCGTTTGTCCGTGGTGTCTTGGCATTATTTTACTGTCTATATAAAATAAAAGATTTTCACCATTCATATCTCCACGGTCTATATGGAGGTATGTTGGCTACCTGGTCGGGGGTTAAGGGAACGGTTTGGTAAGGGTCTTGCCCTTGTTCAGCGTTTAGAGGTCCTGCAAGGGACCTGGGTCAAATTTAGTAGGATCTCCTTCAATACCCAAAGGTATTGGATGGCGGGGATCCAAACTCTTTGACCCCCTCATAAGTTAACTACTATTAATACTATAACCCGGCTATTTAGGACTGTATCCCTGCTGACTCAGACTACTTAGTCGAGGGTAACGTCACCTCCAAAAGAGGGGCCTACCATAATTTGCATTAATAACTTAATTCATTATCTTTCAATAATCCGACCCTTTAGGATTGTATCCTTGCTGACTCAAACTACTGGGTTGAGGGTAACGTCGCCTTCAAAAGAGGGGCCTACTACAATAACTAAGATAATCTCTTAAACAAGTGCAAAAGTGCGAAAATAATCAAAGGTTATACTAATACACGAGTCGGATCCAAGTGATTCATCTTGTCTATCTGTTTTTATTTTTATTTTATTTTTCAGCATTTAGTTTTATTTTCTTAGTTTAAAATCTTTTCTAACATTTTGATTTGATTAGACGTTTAGGATAAACCGGTACTAAAAGCTCTTGTGTCCTTGGACGACCTCGGTATCTTACCAACACTATACTACGTCCACGATGGGTGCACTTGCCCATATGTGTGTTTAGTGTTAAGTAAATATCGTGTTTTATAAATTTAAAACTTGGCTAAAAGTGTAAAAAGGGCTTAATGATATATTACACTACACGCACATCAGGTACTGGTACCGAACCATACCGGGTATATTCGGTACCTGTACCGGTACCCACTTTTGGGGATTTTCGGTACCGGTACTTTCGGTTCCGGTACCGGTTCGGTACCGAGCTCATCCCTACAATACGTTTCTTATAGGGTTCAAACGCATTATGTCACACCCCCAAAAATCCACCCGCGGAGTACTACCGCTTGGGAGTGTGACATGACCAGGATCAAGCCACCAATCATATTGAACATATAAGTATGTAGTAAAAGTTAACCATCAATATGATAGGTGTTTAATAAAACCAACATAAGTAACTGTAGCGGAAGCATTTAAAATCAAAAGCCCAAACATAAGTTTTAAATGTATGAAATGTTGTAAGTGTTTATCAAGCATTCACTATTCCCTGTCCACAACGATCCGCTCCACCCATGTGCAAGCTCCATAATGTACCTAAGGTCCTGCAAGGCGTGCAGCAGATAATCAACAACTAGTTGAGCGAGTTCACAGTTAACAGTTCGATAATAGTATAGTGTAAGTAGCGTTTTGTTCGTTCGTTAAGTCATGCATCTTATCATTAACCATCGCGGCCTCCCAGGCAGGTATGCGAAGATATTAGGGGATGTTCCTCCCGAGTTTTCTAGACTAGGTTTGTTTGTATCGCGGCCTACCAGGCAGGTGTGCGAAGGTTAGTTGAATACAGTTCGCGGCCTTCCAAAGGCAGGTGTGCGAAGACAGTCATAATATCGCGGCCAACCCTTGGCAGGTGTGCGAAGATCGTTCAATAAGTGTTACTAGTCTAGCAGTAGGTTCTATCATCTATGCATGCACCGTAAATCATTAACTTTCCCATTCCCACCCTGGGAACCCCATGCCTTGGCTGTGTGAACTCACCTTGGGTTGCTCGGTAGATACACAAAAGGGTTTCTTGGGCTAAGCGTGATCAGTCACGTCCTAACATGGTTACCATACAAGTCAGGTTGGGGGTTCAAGTAAAGCACGTAGGAAATCATAGCAAACATGTGACACCTCGGGTTTTCCCCGGGCAATCTTTCGATGTAACGTGTGTGTACGTATATTTTATTAAATGAAAAATTCATGAAACTATTCGTTGTTACATGCTATGTGTATTTATGTATATGTGTATATAGATATATATGTGTGTGTTATATATTAGAGCCGAAACCTCAACCCGACTCGAGACATGCTCGGTCTCGAGTGAACAGTAGTGATGGGCCGTTTGGGCCTTGACACCCCTTAGCCCACCCGGAAACAACCCTTGACCCATTCAATATAACCGGCCAACCTTTGCATTTTACCATTTTTGCAAACACTCTCATACTCTCCTCTCATCTCTCTCACCAAAACCCTAAAACTCTAAAGAACCACCTTCCTCTCCTCTCCTCCTCCCTCTCGGAACAACCGACAACAAGACCACATTCGGATCACCTCGGAACCACCACTCGGGGACTCCACCTAATTGCCTTCTTTTGAGCTACACACAACCGGTTAGTGAGATAAATATGGTTGCTAGATGATAAATGTTGGTTGTTGTTATTGTATGCAAGTTGATGTTACATTATGTGAATTCAATATGTGTAAAGTAAGTAATCGGCTAACATGTGTACATTTCGGATAGATATCATTGTTGTGTGACATATAATGATGGTTGTTGATTCTTGTTTCGGTTTGTAATAAGGGTTGGTTAGAGAAAATTGCATGATTCTTAGGTTTGTAGGTATAATGGAAATGATTTATGTTAGATTCGGTATTATAACCTTTGTTAATAAGGATGCACTGTTTTATATGTTGCCTAATTTGATTCGGATCTATTTCGAGGGTTCATATGTATGATGAATGTGTTTGAATGTGGTTGATGATAAATGAAGAACACCTTTAAGGTTGCTTAAATATTTCAAATATGCTTTGCTTGATCTGTTTTGTGCACATTTTAGACAAGAAAACATGTTTAGTGGGCATAGTACACTGTTACATGAAAATGCAATTCTATTGGTCAGTACATTGCAGGTTCTAGAAGATTTGCTGCACGTAATCACGGTTGCGAGTCGTAACCTTTGGTTGCGACTCGAGACCACATCAAGTCTTGTCGAGATCTCCCGGTTGCGAGTCGCAATCAACGCGTATCGAATCCGGTTGCGAGTCGTAACCACTGCTGCTAAGTCGGAACCGCTAGTTGCGAGTCGTAACCTCTGGTTGCGACTCGTAACCAAAACGTGATAAACCGAGACCTCGGTTGCGAGTCGTAACCTCGGTTGCGAGTCGCAACCACCCTTGTCTCGACTGGGCTATTTTGGTGTTATTGGGCTTTGACTGTTGGGCTTTCTGTTGACTGGGCTACGTGTTGTTGCTGTTGATTGTATGTTTAGGGCTGACCCAATGACCCAACTGTTTGTTGTTACGCATGTTATACGTGTTTACTATATGTGTTTGCCGTACGTGTTCGCTATGTGTTTATTTGTACCCAACTTGACCCATACTTGGTAACCATGCTAGGACGTGGTGACCAACATACTTGACCGGGTAAAATAATCTACCGAGCAACCCAAGGTGAGTTCACAACTTAAAAGCATGCATCCCGGTGGTTGGGACACGAGACTAAAACAACCCTATCCCCTTGTAAAGGGGATACCATTCACTTTCCTTCCCTAGTTACTGGGAACAAACTTACTTTCTCTTCCCTTGTATTGGGAAACCTTTTAGTTAATTACTGTTTATACGGAATGCAACCAAACGGCACTAAACGCAACTCTATCACTCAAGTCCCTACTACATAATACCGATTAGTCGCCGGGGCCAGGCGAACGGGTTATTAGTTGATAGCGCTATTTAGGTTTTACCAACCTCACACCGTGCCATGGTATGGGATCGGTCGTGAACTAATGTACTCAGGCATCCGTCAATGATGATAGAACATTGACATCGGGGCATCCTGCGGAAACGCAAACGGTTACCTAGTGTTCGGTATTGGAAAAACAGTTTAGTCGCTAACCTTTGGGGTAGCTCCCCATGGCATGTATAAACGGATAAATTAACTGGTGAAACAAGTTTTTGGTAATTAAAACTGGACAACCCGTGGACTCACTCAGCATTATTGTTGACCCCTTACTGCATGCTTTGCAGGTAACCATTGACGAAGGAGCTTGCTGTTTGGGAACGAGTAGTGTCTGTCCACCCTTGTGTTGGGTGTTACCTTATTTTGAACTATGAACTTTGTTTAAACTACCTTACCTATGCTTCCGCTACTTATTACTGTTTGAACTTGAAACCTTAAACTCTGAACTTGATATTTGCTAATCTTATGGTTAGTAAGTATTACCTTTTGTTATCAATTTAATTATTCAGTATAATTGGTGGCTGGATCCTGGTCAGTCACGCCCTCGAAGCGGGTGTTATCCGCAGGTGGAATTTGGGGGTGTGACAGATTGGTATCAGAGCCATTGGTTATAGTGAACTTGGTTTTAAAAAGGGGAAAAATCTTTTTGAGAAAAACCAGACTATAACCCGTGACTCGTGACGACACTACACTCCAAGTGCAAGGCTCGACTTATCTGACCCCCTAGCTCGGACCCATATTTACTTGCTTATTTGTCTTATGCTTTCTGCTTTACTATACGTACTAGTTTGCCTGATTAGATAGATACGCCTCCCTTCTTCTATCTCATTCTCGCTATGTTACGACACCACACTCATACTATGTTTTCTGGTTATGAAGACAATGAGTGGACGCGGACGAGGAAACGTCAACATGACCCAGGCTCAGTTCACTAACCTGCTCAACACAGTGGCTGCAGCTTTCGCAGCTCACCCTATAGGTAAGCTCGTTGTTTTAGGATGTTTAGATCCTACCGCCTCATCGTCTTTTCGCCTCTAAACCTATTTCGCTTCACTCCTCACAACAGGTCAGCCTGCGCCTGTGCAACCACGTGTCTGTACCTTCAAGACCTTCATGGATTGCAAGCCTCTTCCATTCAGTGGCACAGAGGGTGCCATAGGCCTCCTGCACTGGATCGAGAAGGTCGAAGCTGTCTTCGCTGTCTGCGAGTGTCCCCCTGCTAATTGGGTGAAGTTTGCTACTGGTACTCTTGAGGGAAGCGCACTTTCATGGTGGAAGGCGCAAATTCAAATGCTTGGTTTGGAGACTGCTAACGCTACTGCATGGGAAGATTTCAAGGATATGATCAAGGAAGAGTACTGTCACAGGGATGACATCCACAAACTCGAGGACGAGTACTATGAACTCAAGATGGTTGGGTCAGAGATTGAGACCTACACCAAGCTGTCCAACGACTATGCTGCTCTTTGCCCAAACATGTCCCGACCCATGTACCGAAGGATCGAATTGTACATCAAAGGCTTAGTCCCAGAAATCAGGAGCCATGTAACCTCGGCCAACCTCACTACCATACAGCCTGTGGTCCGTCTTGCCCACAAACTCACTAACCAGGCTGTGGAAGAGGGCAGGTTGCCCAAAAGGATCAGTGCTGCGGAAGGAACTTCCAGTGATGGTAAACGAAAGTGGGATGGAAATCAGGGCAAAGATGCTAACTCTACTCAGGCCCCAGCTCAGCAAAGGAAAACTGACAACAACAAGGGCACTCAGCAACAGGGTGGCTACCGGGGAAGCTACCCTAAGTGCAACAAGTGTAACAGGCACCACAATGGGGCATGTAACAAGGGTCAGTGTCAGCGATGCCACAAGATGGGGCACGAAGCCAAGGATTGTAGGAGTCAGTTCCCAGCAAGGCAGAATCAGCAACAACCCCAACAGCAACAGCAGCAGGGAAACAACCGAGCATGTTTTAAATGTGGGGCAACAGGGCACATGCGAAAGGATTGCCCTGAACTGAATCAGAATCGCAACAACAATCAGGGGGCTGGGAACAATGAGCAAAACAACAATGCTGGGAATGGTGCAAGGGGAAGAGCTTTCGTGATTGGGGCTGGAGAAGCAAGGAACGATCCCAACGTCGTGGCGGGTAAGTTCCTACTTGATGATCGTTATGTTTCTGTGTTATTTGATTCCGGTGCCGATGCCAGTTATGTATCCCTTCGCATTAGTAAGAAACTTAAGCACCCGCCTGCATTATTAAGTTCTAAGCACGTCGTTGAGATAGCTAATGGTAGGAACATCGAGGCCACGCATGTGATCCACGACTGCACACTAGAATTGTCTGGCCACACGTTTAGTATCGATCTTTTCCCTGTCAGACATGGAAGCTTCGACGTCGTCATTGGTATGGATTGGTTATCCAAACATCGCGCTGAGATCCTCTGTCAAGAGAAAGCAGTTCGTATACCTCGTCGTTCTGGCCAACCCCCATCGTTCAAGGCAACAAAGGTGGAGAAGTCACAGGCATTATCTCGCTCCTAAAAGCCCAGAAGTGTTTGCAGAAAGGGCACACCGCTATCCTAGCACTTGTCACCGACACCCACGAAAAGGAAAAGAGGATTGAAGATTTCCCTGTAGTACGCGACTATCCCGAGGTATTTCCTGAGGAACTACCTGGACTCCCTCCCCACCGTCAGGTCGAATTCCAAATCGAGCTAGCTCCCGGAGCAGCACCCATAGCTCGTGCACCGTACCGTCTAGCCCCTGTGGAACTGAAGGAACTCTCTACGCAATTACAGGAACTATTGGATAAAGGATTTATCCGTCCTAGCTCATCACCCTGGGGAGCGCCGGTACTCTTTGTTAAGAAGAAGGATGGCACGTTCCGAATGTGCATCGACTATCGTGAGCTGAACAAGGTTACCATCAAGAATCGCTACCCTCTCCCGCGCATCGACGATCTATTCGATCAGTTGCAAGGATCGAGCTACTATTCTAAGATTGACCTGCGATCAGGCTACCATCAGCTGAGAGTTCGAAATGAAGACATCTCCAAGACTGCGTTCAGGACTCGTTATGGTCATTACGAGTTCCTCGTTATGCCTTTTGGAATGACTAACGCACCTGCGGTTTTCATGGACCTCATGAACCGAGTGTGCAAGCCGTACCTCGACAGATTCGTGATTGTGTTTATCGACGACATCCTGATTTATTCGAAAAGTCAAGAAGAGCATGAACGACACCTACGCCTTATCCTCGAACTCTTACGCAATGAGCAGTTGTACGCCAAGTTCTCGAAGTGCGACTTTTGGCTACGAGAGGTCCATTTCCTTGGGCATGTGGTCAACAAGGACGGAATTCACGTCGACCCCGCTAAGATCGACTCGATAAAGAATTGGCCTACACCCAAGACTCCAACTGAAGTTCGCCAATTCTTGGGTTTGGCAGGCTACTACCGCAGATTCATTCAGGGATTCTCAAAGATTGCGCAACCCCTCACTATACTCACTCAGAAAGGCATCGCCTACAAGTGGAATGAAGCACAGGAATCTGCCTTTCAGAGGCTTAAGGATAACCTCTGTAGCGCTCCTATTCTCTCGTTGCCTGAAGGCACTGACGACTTTGTGGTTTACTGCGATGCGTCCATCCATGGGCTCGGTTGCGTGTTAATGCAACGCGAGAAGGTTATTGCCTACGCCTCTCGACAACTCAAGACGCATGAAAGGAACTACACAACGCATGATTTGGAACTGGGAGCAGTGATCTTTGCTCTTAAGATATGGAGACATTACCTGTACGGTACCAAGTGCACTATTTACACCGATCACAGGAGTCTCGAGCATATCTTTAGGCAAAAGGAATTAAACATGCGACAACGTCGATGGGTCGAACTCTTGAATGACTACGAATGCGCCATCAAGTACCATCCGGGCAAAGCCAATGTTGTGGCAGACGCCCTCAGCCGAAAGGACACTATACCAAAGCGCGTGCGAGCATTGCAACTTACCATCCAGTCTAACCTCCCTACCCAGATCCGAAATGCTCAAGCTGAAGCATTGAAACCAGAAAACATCAGGGCTGAATCTCTGCGAGGATCGAGACAGCGATTAGAACAGAAGGAAGATGGCGCTTACTACGTAACAGGGCGCATTTGGGTCCCTCTCTATGGGGATTTACGTGAACTCGTGATGGACGAAGCCCACAAGTCCCGCTACTCAGTACATCCTGGTTCGGACAAGATGTACCACGATTTGAAGACTACATATTGGTGGCCTGGCATGAAGGCCCACATAGCAACATACGTCAGCAAATGTTTGACTTGCGCGAGAGTCAAGACAGAATACCAGAAGCCAGCTGGCCTACTCCAACAACCAGAAATCCCGAAATGGAAATGGGAGCAAATTTCCATGGATTTTGTTACAGGGCTACCTAGGTCTCAACGCGGAAATGATACTATTTGGGTAATAGTAGATCGATTGACCAAGTCCGCACACTTTCTGGCTATTAAGGAAACAGACAAGTTTTCTACCTTGGCGGAGATTTACTTAAAGGAAGTAGTTTCGAGGCACGGAGTGCCAACCTCAATTATTTTCGACCGAGACGCTCGTTTTACTTCGGAATTGTGGCAAGCTATGCACAAATCCTTTGGCTCACGTTTGGACATGAGCACCGCTTATCACCCGCAAACGGATGGACAGTCCGAACGCACCATCCAGACTCTAGAAGACATGCTTAGAGCGTGTGTGATCGACTTTGGCAAGAATTGGGAGAAACATCTACCGCTGGTAGAGTTCTCTTATAACAACAGCTACCACACTAGTATTCAGGCAGCACCTTTTGAGGCATTGTACGGTCGTAAATGCCGGTCACCTCTCTGCTGGGCGGAAGTCGGTGATAGTCAAATCACGGGCCCAGAGATGGTGGTAGATACAACGGAAAAGATTGCCCAGATCAGACAACGCATGGCGGCAGCTCGTGACCGTCAGAAGAGTTACGCTGATAAGCGTAGGAAACCATTGGAATTCCAGGTCGGTGACCGGGTTCTACTTAAAGTCTCACCCTGGAAGGGTGTGGTTCGCTTTGGTAAACGGGGCAAGCTTAATCCGCGATATATCGGACCATTCGAAATTACCGAGAAAGTCGGTAAAGTTGCTTATAGATTGAACTTGCCTGAAGAACTGAGTGCGGTACACAACGTATTTCACGTATCTAATCTGAAGAAGTGTCTATCAGATGAAACGCTCGTGATTCCTTTCAAGGAACTAACTATTGATGAACAGCTACACTTTACTGAGGAACCGATTGAGATCACGGATCGAGAGATCAAAATCCTCAAACGTAGCCAGATACCTCTTGTACGAGTCCGTTGGAACTCGCGACGTGGCCCAGAGTATACCTGGGAGCGGGAAGACCAGATGAAGCACAAGTATCCCCAGTTGTTCCCAAACGAAAACCCCAGCACTGAAGCTACAACCGAATTTCGGGACGAAATTCCAAACTAACGGGGGGATGATGTGACACCCCGTTGAAACGCTTTCACTTACGCTAGCTTGACAGTGGCTGCCTTAACTTTCGGGACGAAAGTTCCTAAAACTTGGGGATAATGTGACACCTCGGGTTTTCCCCGGGCAATCTTTCGATGTAACGTGTGTGTACGTATATTTTATTAAATGAAAAATTCATGAAACTATTCGTTGTTACATGCTATGTGTATTTATGTATATGTGTATATAGATATATATGTGTGTGTTATATATTAGAGCCGAAACCTCAACCCGACTCGAGACATGCTCGGTCTCGAGTGAACAGTAGTGATGGGCCGTTTGGGCCTTGACACCCCTTAGCCCACCCGGAAACAACCCTTGACCCATTCAATATAACCGGCCAACCTTTGCATTTTACCATTTTTGCAAACACTCTCATACTCTCCTCTCATCTCTCTCACCAAAACCCTAAAACTCTAAAGAACCACCTTCCTCTCCTCTCCTCCTCCCTCTCGGAACAACCGACAACAAGACCACATTCGGATCACCTCGGAACCACCACTCGGGGACTCCACCTAGTTGCCTTCTTTTGAGCTACACACAACCGGTTAGTGAGATAAATATGGTTGCTAGATGATAAATGTTGGTTGTTGTTATTGTATGCAAGTTGATGTTACATTATGTGAATTCAATATGTGTAAAGTAAGTAATCGGCTAACATGTGTACATTTCGGATAGATATCATTGTTGTGTGACATATAATGATGGTTGTTGATTCTTGTTTCGGTTTGTAATAAGGGTTGGTTAGAGAAAATTGCATGATTCTTAGGTTTGTAGGTATAATGGAAATGATTTATGTTAGATTCGGTATTATAACCTTTGTTAATAAGGATGCACTGTTTTATATGTTGCCTAATTTGATTCGGATCTATTTCGAGGGTTCATATGTATGATGAATGTGTTTGAATGTGGTTGATGATAAATGAAGAACACCTTGAAGGTTGCTTAAATATTTCAAATATGCTTTGCTTGATCTGTTTTGTGCACATTTTAGACAAGAAAACATGTTTAGTGGGCATAGTACACTGTTACATGAAAATGCAATTCTATTGGTCAGTACATTGCAGGTTCTAGAAGATTTGCTGCACGTAATCACGGTTGCGAGTCGTAACCTTTGGTTGCGACTCGAGACCACATCAAGTCTTGTCGAGATCTCCCGGTTGCGAGTCGCAATCAACGCGTATCGAATCCGGTTGCGAGTCGTAACCACTGCTGCTAAGTCGGAACCGCTAGTTGCGAGTCGTAACCTCTGGTTGCGACTCGTAACCAAAACGTGATAAACCGAGACCTCGGTTGCGAGTCGTAACCTCGGTTGCGAGTCGCAACCACCCTTGTCTCGACTGGGCTATTTTGGTGTTATTGGGCTTTGACTGTTGGGCTTTCTGTTGACTGGGCTACGTGTTGTTGCTGTTGATTGTATGTTTAGGGCTGACCCAATGACCCAACTGTTTGTTGTTACGCATGTTATATGTGTTTACTATATGTGTTTGCCGTACGTGTTCGCTATGTGTTTATTTGTACCCAACTTGACCCATACTTGGTAACCATGCTAGGACGTGGTGACCAACATACTTGACCAGGTAAAATAATCTACCGAGCAACCCAAGGTGAGTTCACAACTTAAAAGCATGCGTCCCGGTGGTTGGGACACGAGACTAAAACAACCCTATCCCCTTGTAAAGGGGATACCATTCACTTTCCTTCCCTAGTTACTGGGAACAAACTTACTTTCTCTTCCCTTGTATTGGGAAACCTTTTAGTTAATTACTGTTTATACGGAATGCAACCAAACGGCACTAAACGCAACTCTATCACTCAAGTCCCTACTACATAATACCGATTAGTCGCCGGGGCCAGGCGAACGGGTTATTAGTTGATAGCGCTATTTAGGTTTTACCAACCTCACACCGTGCCATGGTATGGGATCGGTCGTGAACTAATGTACTCAGGCATCCGTCAATGATGATAGAACATTGACATCGGGGCATCCTGCGGAAATGCAAACGGTTACCTAGTGTTCGGTATTGGAAAAACAGTTTAGTCGCTAACCTTTGGGGTAGCTCCCCATGGCATGTATAAACGGATAAATTAACTGGTGAAACAAGTTTTTGGTAATTAAAACTGGACAACCCGTGGACTCACTCAGCATTATTGTTGACCCCTTACTGCATGCTTTGCAGGTAACCATTGACGAAGGAGCTTGCTGTTTGGGAACGAGTAGTGTCTGTCCACCCTTGTGTTGGGTGTTACCTTATTTTGAACTATGAACTTTGTTTAAACTACCTTACCTATGCTTCCGCTACTTATTACTGTTTGAACTTGAAACCTTAAACTCTGAACTTGATATTTGCTAATCTTATGGTTAGTAAGTATTACCTTTTGTTATCAATTTAATTATTCAGTATAATTGGTGGCTGGATCCTGGTCAGTCACGCCCTCGAAGCGGGTGTTATCCCCAGGTGGAATTTGGGGGTGTGACAAAACACGTATGTATCATGGCAATCTCGTAATCAGTTAAGTACACTTGTGCGATTCGGATGGTTGGGCCGTTGGACTTGTGCGAGCCCAACCACCTTGTGCGATGTACAAGTCTAAGCCCAATCTATACCCGGCCCATCAAACAAACCAACAGTTTAAACATTCACGGCCCAAATAAGTAACATACGAATAACATTGTGCGATCCAGCTGGTCTTGTACGATCCAGCTGGGTTGTGCGATTGGAATGTGGGCTTGTGTGACTGAACATTTGGGCTGTTCAGCCCAACAGTCTTAACAATATCCAACATATGTGTGTGGCCCAACACCTTGTGCGATCCACACTAGCTTGTGCGATCCACCAGGTGTTGTGCGATCAGGCAGGACTACTAGTATTGTGCGTTTGGTCTTGTGCGATCAGATCAGGTCTTGTATGACCTGATCTTGTGCGATAGAGGGAACCCTTGTGCGAATGGGCTTCCTTGTGCGACCAGGAGACCTTGTGCGATTTGTTTAAACATTCCGGAAATCATGCACTTCGGTTACAAGCATTTATGCAAATCAATTAACATTATCAGTTTCCATGTTTAACCATATTCCATTAACACAATATCAACAAATCAATTAGTAACATATAGATCAAACAGGCAAATCTATCATGAACTCATGTGAACCCTAATCTACACCCTCATGAACAAGAACAACTTATCCAAAAACACTTAATCATAACCGATCCTAACCATCATGAAGCCGATTAATGAACATCAACAAGTCAACAATCCGAGACAGAACATAGCAACGGATTAACATTATCATACAATTCCGATTTCGTGACTATGTAACCGATTAACAAGAACATTATCAACAACTATGTATCTTATTATCATGCAACTCTAAAACATGTGAAAATCACATAACGTCAACCAATCAAATAACCAAACACTAACCGAATTAGAGAAGGAGAAGAGGGTGATCCGAACCAAAAGAGTGATCTTGTGCCGTCCGGTTTCCAAGCAAAACGAGAGAGAGGGAGTCGCCTAGGGTTTCTTGTGTGTTTTGTGATTTTGTTTTGTGTGTTGTGAAAGTTATGAGAGGTAACCCCTTTTCCCTAAGTGTTTTGTGTATAAGAAGAGTGGGCCGAACCCAACATAAGCTGCCCTATAGTCCGTTACCAACTTTACGGCCCAAATGGCTTGTGCGATTCCATACATACATACATACATACATACATATAATATACACAATGCACATGACACAATATTCACAAGGTTCACATAATATTCACTTTCATAAACAGTCACATATCATACACATACGTTACATTGAGGTACAAGGGTCGGTTTGGAAATACGAGTTGTCACACATTAAATGCGACACCAATAGGAATCGTATAGGGCAATACGCTTCCTATTGGTACGATGTAAATAATTGGCTTATCTCAAAGCTTTATCATACTAAGTCATCATCCTCACGGGATACCAATAACCATCACACTGTATCTACGCAAATAATTGGCTTATCTCAAAGCTTTATACTAAGGCATTTTCCTTAGGTTCAAGTTTAAATACTCTCTTGGGGGTTTACCAGTAATTATCAAAATTCTAGCTCTTTTATTTGTGTATATATATATAACCTTGAATTCCGTTGCAATGAATATTTTATTGAGACATATGGTATTAAAACATAGTAGGTTTCATGGTTTATACTTATAATAACTTCATGTTTTCATATGCATTACTAATGTTATTTTCTCTTATTTTTTTATCTTAGAGAAGATATTATATTATGTATACCATTAAGAAACTCTATCAGGTGTATGCATATATGTGTATAGAATTTTCAAATCTCTAGTTAATATTAAACTATATATAATACTAAATTATTTTATAACAATAATACTATACATCCGATGGTACTCATCATCAAGCTTATTTCCATGATTTTATTTTATCCTTTGATAAAAGTAGTATATTGAAATAAACTTCTGTTTAAATTTATTGAACATAATATTTTGGAATTTAAGGATGGATAAATAAAAGATTTAAAGAAATGAATTACTCAAAATATGAACTTTCTGGACTCATGGGAATAAATTTATTTATTTATTTTTTAAATAAATATATACTTTAGTAAATGTAGAACATATTTTTCTTGATTTAATCATTTCCATTATCCATGAACTTTTATTGAGTATCTTAAAATACGGGCTTTATCTGTGCATATTATAATATATTAATCATTACATAAATATATATATACATAAAGTTACATATTTATATAAGTTATTAGTAAATGACTCATAAAACAAATTTGCATGAGGCTTTGGTGTATGTAGTTATTTGAAAAATACATGATTGTACGAACTTGTTATGATCTTCTTTTCTTCACAACTTATAATTAAATATATTTCCTTATACCAAAATAATCTATTTACATCTTATCCATTTATATAACAAAAATTTATGAACATCAAATTTTCATAACTAATCATTTTTATGACATCGTTAAACATAGTCTATCCAACATATATATATATATATATATATATATATATATATAATTTTTTTTCGTTTTAATATTATAATAATAATGACGCTTATTAGTAGTAGTATCATTATTATTATAACTATATTTTCTCTTTCTTCGATTTACACAACCCAACTCTCTAAAAAATTTTAAATGATTTTATTTAATCATGAATACTCATCATATTCATTTAACCATCTATTTTATTACTAAGTATTTTAATAGAAATATTTAAAAGTAATCCCAACATTAGTTATTTCATAAAACTATGAAAGTATGAAGTATTATGGTCAACTAGTTATAAACCATAAGGGATAAAATAAAGTGAGAAACTGGTACACCTGGGTTTCAAAAACTTGCTTTGGCTTGATCTACTAAAGCAATCTTTCTAAATTTTATTTATTCTTAAAATCCCTTTAGATACTTTAATAGCTTTGGTTTTATTAAATATAAATTATTTTGAAATGATATTATTAAAACCACAAAGTTTTAAAGCTTTATATCATATATTTCAATATGTATTTTAAACCAAAGTAATTGATTGGTTCCCAAAAGAGAATCATAAACATGACTGCTTTGTTAATAACTAACTTAGTTTGATTTATATTATGATATTATTTGAGTGGGTGGTATTAATTATCACAGACAAATTTCTAGTACAAATATTTGGGTACACTCATAAAAATAGATTGATTAAAAACGACGAGCATTGCAACTTATATATATATATATATATATATATTACAAACTACAACTGGAATTCAAAATATACTAGTGATTATGCATCCGTAACTTATTTTAGTCTATCTAAGTTATAGGAGTATTAGACTCAACATGCTTTTATATAAGGTTTATTCTATCTCTTGTCTCTACTAAGTTGTTATCTAATGGGCAAAGTTCCTTTAAAGTTTCTAGCTCATAGGTGGCATGGGTGTTGGTACTGGTTTGGTCGTTCGACTATTTAATATAAGTTAGCATTTACTGCTGTAGTGGCTAACATATGGAGATTTACCCATTGTCCATCTAATTCATCTTCCCCTAGTAAGTTATTGCCTGTTTCCTGAGTTTGTGCATTTATTTCCTTATTAATTTTTGTTCCCTTTGGTTGTGACTTTTTTATTTTCTCTCGACTTTTTCTAATAATCCTACTTCTCTTCTTGGTGGTAAATGGTTTCTCAGACTGTGCCTTACGAATAAATATTCTTTCCTCAGTATATGCTGAGTATCCTGAGGGATTTGGTTGAAATGAGGTTCCCTTATCTTTTGGTGAACTATCTAGTTGACGATAGATGTCCAAAATTCTTTGCTTACCCATACTGTAGACTAACAAATAGTCAAATAATATAAAACACATAATCACATAAGTTATTTCCTAACATAGAATTTAAAATTTAAGTGTCAGCAGAACACTTCTTTGGCTTGAACCAGTGGCTAGGCTCTGATACCACCTTCTGTCACAACCCCCGATCCCTAGTTCTCAGGAACGGGCGGCTGTGAGCCAGTTTTGGTGGTATCGGTGTTTATTAATTTGGCAGCGGAAATTTCATCAGGACCGTAGTTAGGAAATATTTTATCAGAGTAAAACCACCATATTTTTAAATTTATAATCACATGGGTAAAACCCAAGTTTCTTATTACAACATGTTTATAAGGATAAATCTTATTTTATTGAATTTAAAACATCGTCTTTTAGGTAACTTTTATAGCCACATTTTTTCCAAGCCGTCAGTGCTCTCCAGCTGTGTCACACCCCGATTTCCACGTGTCACCGGTGGGCCCGGTGTGGGGTACAGTGACGTAGTTGGCATCGTCATAGACAAACAACACAATATAATAATGCACAGCGGAAGCAGAATAGATACATTTCAACTTTAATTAAAATGACATAATAAACATCATAAGTAGTTGAAACGGATCCACAGGCGGATCAAATAAAAATAAGAATAAATTGTTCAACAGTTATTTGTCGTCCGAGCTTGCGAGACTATAGTGGACGCTCTTAGGAAACAGCCAGCCTATTTCGTATAGTACCTGCACTTAACCTTTTGGGAAAAATACGTCAGTTTACACTGGTAAATACAAATCGACTGACTCATTTTGAAAATGATTGAAAATTGATTTAAATGCACAAGGCATAAATATTTTTATTAACTTGGGATATTTATGCAATATAAACTTGTGAACGATTTACATGTACCCGTACTTATGGTGGCCCGGGATCTGCTGTCCGGGCTAAAGGTTAAATGACACACCACATTAAAGAGTTATACACGCCGGGTGTACGCCTACACCCCGTGCTCTGGTCGTGGCCATCTCGTAAGATAATGCCAAGGATATCCGGGACACGGTCAATAACCCCCCAAAGCCTAAAGTAAGACAAGACTGTTTAAACGAGTCGCACAAACTATTCAAGACTGTACACCCATAGGGCGCAGGATTTGTGCGCTCGATCAAGCGGTATTTTAAATACCGTACCCCAAGCCCGTATAGGGAAAATAAGTCAAAATGTATTTACCTGAGCAAGTATGTAACACAAACGGTAAGTGTCGGTAGCTTTTACTGGGCCTCCTAATCAGGAACAAAGGTTTATAATAACCTATTAGATTTCTAACGGGTCTTTTATTTAAGCCTAAGCTTTGACCGGTTAGTTTTAAGGACGATACGGTACAAGCGCACGATAAAGCGAAAGACCGGATAGAATGTGATTTAGACCCGACAAGTTTGAATACTTGTATAATATGGGTATACTAAATACATTCTGGATTTTGAGTTAAAAATGATAACGTTTGACCCGTTTCGGTCAATTTACGCAAACTAGTTACGTAAACCGAACTGAACGCTAAAAGGGCGTTACGGGTAGCCAAAAGAGTCAAATGCAAGTTCCCTGAGATAATATGCTTTAGATATGATATAACATCAGTAAGTTATGTTCTATATTGCCCGGAATAATTTTAAACTCAATTTATGCCTTAGAAGGGCATTTTGGTCATTTAAAAGATTATAAAAGAGTCAAATTAGAAATCTGAGTTTCGAGTCTGGTTTATACAGTAAATATACTTCATTTAACATATTATAACAGTAGGGTATGACCCATATACCAAACTTAACATTTAAACCAAACTATGCACCGTAGGGGTATTTTAGTAAATTCACAAGGGCTAAAAATGCCAAAACTGGAAATCTGGTTCATATACTTATACTTACTGTTATTATATGAAAATATACTAAATACATCAGTAGGTATGAGTCTTATGTGTTTAAAATGAGTATAACGCTTACTATGCGTTAAAAACGCTTAAAATACGATTTAGAGGCGTTTCCGGGTTTTCAAAAGAAAACTGAGATTTTTATATTTCCAGAATACTTAAAATAATTTATTTAACATATAAAATCAGTAGACAAAGGTTTCGGGTCAAAAGAATGTATAAAACTCATTTTATGGCTTAAACGGTCAAAACCGGCATAAACCGAGATAACTTAGCGATCTAAGATATGATCAGCCAAAAATTAAATAAAAATCATCAAAAATCCCAAAATAATATATAACATCAGTGGGTAAAAAGTTTTGTATCAAAACGTGGCCTGAAATAGGTTATATGCGAAATGCGCCGTTTATTAAACATAAAGCTTTATTTTTACGCTATTGGCCATAAGTAAAAATCTGGACCACCAACTGATCCGAAATTTTCGGTGCAAGTTTATATATTAGTAATAAAGATTTCTATTCTTTCACTTTTCCAAAAATCATGTTTTATATCAAAAAGGGCAAAATAGTCAACTTTTAAGCATAATCTATGAATCGGCTAAGTATAGACTCAAGCAACCAAAATTCCAGAGAGTTTTACCAAAATAAAAATGGTCAAAAATACTCTCTAATACAGATCTCAAACATGCATGTACGGATCCGAATCGATAGTCTACGAAAAAGTCGTTTTACAAGACTTTCGGTTCCGATTCGTATTTATACTATAGATTGTCGAGTTGATTATGATAAAACACATTCTTACATATATTATAAGTTATTTATGATGATCAAACAGATTGCATGTCCCCTACATTACCATTTAAGCTTATTTTTGCAAAAACAACTTCTGTTGACTTTTTAAGAACGCCTTTGACTCGACAATTAGCATGCAATAAGTGGGAATCAGAGAATACCCTTTTGAGGGTTTGTTTCCCACATAAATACCAACATACATGTGGTTTCAATTTGAGAAATGACTGAGTAAAACTCGTTTAATCAAAAAGTCAAAGTATAAGAACAACAGTTTGATTTTCAGCAATTAATCAAAGCTAGAACGAAATATAGATTGATGTAAAGGATTACCAAGGTCCTAATGAAGCTTAGTTAACCCTTAGAGGCTGCCTTGACGTTCAGAAATGCTCCAGAAGTCTTGAGAGTGTTTTGTAAGATGTGTGTTCTTGTTTACAAGCACAAGTGCCTCTAGAATTGAACAATTGATCTGTTATGGTGTAATCAGAGGTTGAAGGGAGGTTACTGTTGTTCTAGGCATGCATGGACTATTATTGGAGCATTTTGGAGGTGCTACCAGCTGTTACACACTCAAATTCGGACCCAAATCACAACAGTTCGCGAATTCTGTTACTGGGCTTGGGTCGCGGCCCGCTTAGGCCTGTCCAGGCGGGCCGCCTGGCTTCTGCTGCTGTCAAACTTTGCCACTTGTTGGCAGTTTTGGTCCCAGTCTTCGCAATTGATGTTTCGGCTAATTATCATGACGCGTAAACCCCCAAACTTGGTTTCTAAGAACCTTGGGACATTTACCAACATGGTAATGTCCTCGGATAACTTTGCGCTCAACCGAAAAGCCATGAAATTCGACGTTGACGCTTTTAGTCCCTCAAGTACGGTTTTGGCCATAACTTTCTCATACGTTATCGAAACTTCACGAAATTTTTACCACATATTCTAGTGAGTATATTTTAGCATTATAAAGCTTCGGGTTTGCCAAAAGTTCACTCAGAGGTATAAATTCAACATGTTGACACTTTTGGCCCCTATAGTTTGTAATTCCTCACTTTTGGGCAATTTCCGCGTCGTATGATCCATGAACCATCCGTTTAAGGTTATAAACATTATGTAGGGTTATCATAGAGTCTATTTATCCATTGTTGACACTTTGGACCCTTACGTTGTGACAACTCGAAATTCCAAGATTCTATTTCGCATTTATTGCACGTTCATGTAGTGACTAGTCGTTTATTTGTGCAATTGATTGACATGGAATTATATATGTTTTAATTGTGTGAATGTGCATGATTGTTTGTAAATTGTGAAATTAGTAAATATATGAACATGGTGGTGGAATTGTGAAATAATTAGGGGATGGTGTACTTGTGTAGAATATGGAAATTCAGGGTGTATAGTGTAATTAGTGAAAATAAACCATACTTAACCCTAATCTCTTTTACTAATCATTCACTAATCATCACAAGAATCAAAACACGTACCCACATTCCCTAATCTCCTCTACAACCATCTTCTTATCATTCTTGGAATCACAAGTCTTTTGCATCAAGGTTGATTGCAAATCCATCTAGAATCGAATCAAGGTAATTGTTTAATCATTGTGTGATGTTAATTGTTGATTGATTGATTGGTGTCAAAACCCTAGTTTCTCATATGATAATCTCTGCATGTTTGATTGTTTCTGATTCATGAAAATGATTTGAGTTGTTGTGGAATCATTGCTTGATGATTTAGAAGCAAGATAGGTTGAATGATAGATTGATGATTGATTATTGCACTGTACAAACGTATAAAGTTAGGGTTTTGAGATTGCTTGATTATAAGAACGTAACTGCAGAATGATATACGTAACTGCTTGAATCACAAAGATCGTAGGATTTAAGTTGTTGTCTGACTTTCTGTGCATAGTTGAACGTCTGAGTTTAATGATTAACATATGTCTGAGTTTACAATGAAAACGTCTGAGTTTATAATGAAAACATCAAGTGCCCGAGTTTATTTATAAAATGTTATCATGCCCGAGTTTAATGTGATGTCCGAGTTTGATTGATTATTGAAGGACCGAGTTTATTGAATGATTAAAGAGTCCGAGTATAAGAAACACACATGATCCGACTTTAATGAGTTCACATGGTCCGACTTTGTTCAAGAGTGAAGATAACCGAGTTTATTATAGTGTATTGTGGACTGAGTTTATTATAATGAACTTGGGTCCGAGTTTAATGAAATGAAGCATGTCCGAGTTTAATAAGATATCATGACCGAGTTTAATTGATGAACACATGCCCGAGTTTATTTGATGAACACATGGACCGAGTTTAATGGATTATCTATTGGACCGAGTTTAATGGATTACCTTGTGGACCGAGTTTAATGATGGTGTTGTGTCCGAGTTTAATATGATCATACATGTCCGAATTTGTATGTTGATTATATGTCCGAGGTTGTATGATATGTCATGTGTTATCCGAGTTTCAAACAGGGGAAACCCCCCCCCCCACACTTGTCTGATATTGTGTAACTGTATGATGCTGTGTAATTGTCAAATTGAAACAAGTAGCTGCATGATATATTATGTTAGTCCTGTAAAGCCTGTATGACACTTTGATTCCTTGTTTCCGTTAAACATGCGAAGTACTTACACTGTTAAAGGTATAAAGAGTGTTAACAGTGGCCACTAGAATGATGTACACGTAAGATTAAACCATGAAATCAGGGACGCTACGCATGAACTACGTGAATAGAATTGACTGCTTGCATGACGTATGATTCTATGTGAATAATTGTGTGCAACGGTATGATTCTGCATGTGTGAACATTATATGTAATATCGTCGTGTACACAATAAACACACAAAGCACCGTTGTTTGAATATCGAGGAATTGTAAACCCTAATGGAACGAATCATGTGCAGTATATCCTAGGTCGTGTGTAACGGACTTAGAGATTAATAAACCCTAGAAGCAATAACATACCGAGCAAACCAAGGTGAGTTCACACTCTTACCAAGGCATGGCATTCCCGGGGTGTTGGGAATGGGATTGAAAGGATAAGGTTGAATAGATACACTACTGACACTATGACTAGACTACCATAATACTATCCTCGGATGTGAAGGATACTTATACTGATCACTATCCTCGGATGTGAAGGATACTTATACTGATCACTGTCCTCGGTTGTGAAGGATACTTATACTGATCACTATCCTCGGTTGTGAAGGATACTTATACTGATCACTATCCTCGGTTGTGAAGGATACTTATACTGATCACTATCCTCGGATGTGCAGGATACTTATACTGATCACTATCCTCGGTTGTGAAGGATACTTATAGTTACGAATAGTCTAGTGGTTATACAACATGGGAAGCCCCCACCAATAGAACGTACTAACGCCCCAGTGGAGCCACCTGTTACATATGAACTTACTATTACGCATTTACTTTCTGTGAACTCGCTCAACTAGTTGTTGACCCTCTGTTACATGCCTTGCAGGTCGTTAGGTATATGGAGCTTGCACATGGAGGAGCGGGTCGTTGTGGGCTTGGATCGTGATTACCTTATTAAACACTTATGACATTTCGTACTTAATTATGTTGGGTTTTGATTATACGCTTCCGCTAAGCAATGATAACTTACTTATGTTTTGGAAACACCTTTCATATGGATTTGGTTTGGAATATATTGCAATTACTTTTACTTTATACAATGTTCTATATGATTGGTGGCTTGATCCTGGTCAGTCACGCTCCCAAGCGGTGATACTCCGCGTGTGGATTTTTGGGGGTGTGACAGATTGGTATCAGAGCCATTGGTTATAGAGAACTTGGTTTTAATATGGGGAAAATGTTTTTATTAAAACTAGACTATAACCAGAACAGTGCTCTCAACGATCCACAACGACGCTTCGCTCCACGTGCAAGACTCGACATCCTAGGTAATAAGGTTTATGTTTATTGCCTACATGCTAGAATTGCATAGAACTTTGCTCGTAGTATGCTCACATTACTTTGCTCACTACTTGTTATTGCTTGAGAACACCTATGTGCCTACACTTTTCTGTCATCGCACTACTCGCGGACCATTCATACTTATGCTACCTTTACTGTTCGATCATGTCTGGACGTGTTGACATGACTCAAGCCCGGTTGACGGCTCTCATTAACGAACAAGTTGCTGCGGCACTTACAGCCGCACAAGCAGGAGGTATAACCTGCTATTCCAGACCTATCCTAGGATGTTAGATCCTACTCTCGTGACCCAACTCTCGCGCTTAACCTTGACCTATCTTTCTCGCGCAACGTGTCAGAACGCACAGCAACCTGTCTGCACATTCAAGAAGTTCATGGACTGTCGTCCAAGCACATTCAGTGGCATGGAAGGAGCAGTGGGACTACTCCATTGGTTTGAGAAGCTCGAGTCAGTGTTCGAGATGTGTGAATGCCCTGAGGCTCGCAGGGTTAAGTACGCCACTGGCACGTTGGAAGAAATCGCGTTAACTTGGTGGAACGCGCAAGTACAAATCCTAGGGCTGGCAACTGCTAACGCCACCCTTGGAACGAATTCAAAGAACGCATTAAAAGAGGATACTGCACGCGTGATGACATCCACAAGTTGGAAGTGGAGCTTTGCCATTTGAAAATGACGGGGTCAGAAATTGATGCATATACGAAACGGTCGAACGAACTGGCCATCTTGTGTCCAACCATGGTGGACCCTCCAAGCAAGCATATCAAATTGTACCTCAAGGGTCTAGCCTCAGAAATTCAGAGCCATGCTACATCGGCTAACCTCGACAATATCCAAGACATTCAGCGTCTTGCTCATCGCCTCACGGATCAGGCAGTGGAACAGAACATGCTGCCTAGTTGTATCAGCACTATTACTACCGCTATCACTTCTGCTACTTCCGCTACTCCTAGTGACAACAAGCGGAAATGGGATGGGTATTCCAGCAAGGGTTCAGCTACCGTTCGGTCTCAAGCACAACAGCAGCACAAGAATAGTGATCGCCAGCAGCAACAGCAAGCAGAAATCCTATGCCAAGAAAAGATTGTTCGCATTCCTCGTTCTGGTCAAGAACCTCTCGAAGTTCGAGGCGACAAGAGTGGTGCCGTGGTTGGCATCACCTCTTTCTTGTAGGCTCAGAAATGTTTGCGGAAGGGCCACACCGCAATTTTGGTTCTCGTTACTGACACATCAGCGAAAGAAAAGAAGTTGGAAGACCATTCAGATGTACGCGACTTTCCTCAGGTGTCTCGCAAAGATTTACCTGGACGAATTTCAAATCGAGCTCGCTCCAGGAGCAGCACCCATAGCTCGAGCACCGTATCGCTTAGCTCCACCAGAATCGGAAGGACTATCGACGCAGCTACCAGGAATTTTGGATAAGGGATTTATCCGACCTATCTCTTTGCCTTGGGGAGCTACAAGAACTATTAGATACCAATTATCGGTGAAAAAGAAGGATGGCACCTTCAGGATGTGAAATTGATTACCGTGAACTGAACAAGGTCAAAGTGAAGAACCGTTATCCTCTTTCACGCATTGACGACTTATTCGACCAGTTGCAAAGGTCGAGTTACTACTCCAAGGTTGATCTAAGGTCTGGTTATCATCAGCTGAGAGTCCAGGATGAGGACGTCTCCAAGACAGCATTCAGAGCTCGCTGCGGCCATTACGAGTTTCTTGCCATACCATTCGGGCTTACGAACGCACCTGCAGTTTTCATGGATTTTATGAACAGGGTGTGCAAACCCTATCTAGACAAGTTCGATCAGGAACTGGCCTGCACCGCGTACACCAACGGAAATACGCCAATTCTTGGGTTTGGCGGGTTACTACAGGCGGTTTATCAAAGACTTCTCTAAGACCGCGCAGCCGCTTATTATGCTGACACAGAAAGGTGTCATTTACAGATGGGGTAGTACGTAGGAAACTGCTTTTCAGTACCTGAAGGATAGACTATGCAGCGCACCTATCCTCTCACTGCCCGAGGGCACGGATGACTTCGTGGTTTATTGTGACGCATCGATACAGGGGCTTGGTGGTGTATTGATGCAGCGGGATAAAGTTATTGCCTACGCCTCTCGTCAACTCAAGGTTCATGAACGGAACTACACGACGCACGATTTAGAGCTGGGAGCTGTTGTTTTGCGCTTAAGATATGGCGACACTACCTGTACGGTACCGAGTGCACTATTTACACCGATCACAGGAGTCTCGAGCATATCTTCAAGCAGAAGGAATTGAACATGCGTCAACGACGATGGGTCGAGCTACTTAATGATTATGAATGCGCTATCAAGTATCATCCAGGCAAGGCCAATGTTGTGGCTGACGCCCTCAGTCGAAAGGACACTTTACCGAAGCGCGTGCGAGCGCTCCAGCTTACGATTCAGTCTAGCCTTCCTGCTCAGATACGAACTGCTCAGATAGAAGCTTTAAAACCCTGAAAATGTCATGGCTGAAGCCTTACGCGGTTCAAGGCAACGAATGGAACAAAAGGAAGACGGCGCCTACTATGTAACGGGGCGTATCTGGGTCCCAATTTATGGCGGTTTACGAGAGCTTGTGATGGACGAAGCACACAAGTCTCACTACTCGGTACATCCAGGGTCAGATAAAATGTACCACGACATCAGAACTACTTATTGGTGGCCTGGCATGAAGGCCCACATCGCCACCTATGTTGGCAAGTGCTTGACTTGTGCGAGAGTCAAGGTTGAATATCAGAAACCCGCAGGTCTACTTCAGCAACCCAGGATACCACAGTGGAAATGGGAAGAAATTTCCATGGATTTTGTTACGGGCTTACCTAGATACCAGCGTGGGAATGATACAATATGGGGAAATCGTGGATCGACTCACCAAGTCTGCACACTTCCTGGCTATAAAGGAAACGGATAAGTTCTCCACTCTCGCAGACATCTATCTTAAAGAAGTTGTTTCAAGGCACGGGGTGCCCACCTCCATCATTTCAGATCGGGATGCACGATTCACGTCAGAATTATGGCAAGCGATGCACAAATCTTTCGGCTCACGATTAGACATGAGCACAGCGTACCATCCTCAGACCTATGGGCAATCTGAGCGAACAATCCAAACCCTAGAAGACATGCTTCGAGCGTGTGTTATCGATTTCGGCAACGGCTGGGAAAAGCACCTCCCCTTAGTGGAGTTTTTATACAATAACAGCTACCACACCAGCATCCAAGCCGCTCCATTCGAGGCATTGTACGGACGTAAATGCCGGTCACCTCTCTGTTGGGCAGAGGTGGGAAATAGTCAGATTACGGGTCCAGAGATTGTAGTGGACGCCACAGAAAAGATTGCACAGATACGACAACGCATGGCGGCAGCACGCGACCGTCAGAAAGCCTACGCGGATAAGCGTAAGAGACCATTGGAATTTCAGGTCGGGGACCGGGTTTTACTTAAAGTCTCACCCTGGAAGGGTGTGGTTCGATTTGGTAAACGAGGCAAACTCAATCCACGGTATGTTGGACCGTTCGAAATCACTGAAAGAATAGGCAAAGTAGCCTACAGATTAAACTTACCAGCTGAACTCGGTGCAGTTCACAATGTATTTCACGTGTCGAATCTGAAGAAATGCCTATCAGATGAGACCCTCATAGTTCCTTTCAAGGAACTCACTATCGACGAGCGGTTGCAGTTCGTCGAGGAGCCAGATGAAATCACGGACCGGGATGTTAAGGTCCTCAAACACAAGACAATCCCTCTTGTCCGAGTTCGTTGGAACTCCAAACGTGGCCCAGAGTACACCTGGGAACGCGAAAACCAGATGACAGAAAAGTACCCCTAATTATTCGAAGCCAATGCAATCACTACTGAGGCTGAAGCTACTACTACTGAATTTCGGGACGAAATTCCAAATCAACGGGGGGATGATGTGACACCCCAGGAAAACCAGTGAACGATATAACTTACCTAGCTTCCTCAGTGAGTGCGTACCAAATTTCGGGACGAAATTTCTTTTAAGTTGGGGATAATGTGACAACTCGAAATTCCAAGATTCTATTTCGCATTTATTGCACGTTCATGTAGTGACTAGTCGTTTATTTGTGCAATTGATTGACATGGAATTATATATGTTTTAATTGTGTGAATGTGCATGATTGTTTGTAAATTGTGAAATTAGTAAATATATGAACATGGTGGTGGAATTGTGAAATAATTAGGGGATGGTGTACTTGTGTAGAATATGGAAATTCAGGGTGTATAGTGTAATTAGTGAAAATAAACCATACTTAACCCTAATCTCTTTTACTAATCATTCACTAATCATCACAAGAATCAAAACACGTACCCACATTCCCTAATCTCCTCTACAACCATCTTCTTATCATTCTTGGAATCACAAGTCTTTTGCATCAAGGTTGATTGCAAATCCATCTAGAATCGAATCAAGGTAATTGTTTAATCATTGTGTGATGTTAATTGTTGATTGATTGATTGGTGTCAAAACCCTAGTTTCTCATATGATAATCTCTGCATGTTTGATTGTTTCTGATTCATGAAAATGATTTGAGTTGTTGTGGAATCATTGCTTGATGATTTAGAAGCAAGATAGGTTGAATGATAGATTGATGATTGATTATTGCACTGTACAAACGTATAAAGTTAGGGTTTTGAGATTGCTTGATTATAAGAACGTAACTGCAGAATGATATACGTAACTGCTTGAATCACAAAGATCGTAGGATTTAAGTTGTTGTCTGACTTTCTGTGCATAGTTGAACGTCTGAGTTTAATGATTAACATATGTCTGAGTTTACAATGAAAATGTCTGAGTTTATAATGAAAACATCAAGTGCCCGAGTTTATTTATAAAATGTTATCATGCCCGAGTTTAATGTGATGTCCGAGTTTGATTGATTATTGAAGGACCGAGTTTATTGAATGATTAAAGAGTCCGAGTATAAGAAACACACATGATCCGACTTTAATGAGTTCACATGGTCCGACTTTGTTCAAGAGTGAAGATAACCGAGTTTATTATAGTGTATTGTGGACTGAGTTTATTATAATGAACTTGGGTCCGAGTTTAATGAAATGAAGCATGTCCGAGTTTAATAAGATATCATGACCGAGTTTAATTGATGAACACATGCCTGAGTTTATTTGATGGACACATGGACCGAGTTTAATGGATTATCTATTGGACCGAGTTTAATGGATTACCTTGTGGACCGAGTTTAATGATGGTGTTGTGTCCGAGTTTAATATGATCATACATGTCCGAATTTGTATGTTGATTATATGTCCGAGGTTGTATGATATGTCATGTGTTATCCGAGTTTCAAACAGGGGAAACCCCCCCCCACACTTGTCTGATATTGTGTAACTGTATGATGCTGTGTAATTGTCAAATTGAAACAAGTAGCTGCATGATATATTATGTTAGTCCTGTAAAGCCTGTATGACACTTTGATTCCTTGTTTCCGTTAAACATGCGAAGTACTTACACTGTTAAAGGTATAAAGAGTGTTAACAGTGGCCACTAGAATGATGTACACGTAAGATTAAACCATGAAATCAGGGACGCTACGCATGAACTACGTGAATAGAATTGACTGCTTGCATGACGTATGATTCTATGTGAATAATTGTGTGCAACGGTATGATTCTGCATGTGTGAACATTATATGTAATATCGTCGTGTACACAATAAACACACAAAGCACCGTTGTTTGAATATCGAGGAATTGTAAACCCTAATGGAACGAATCATGTGCAGTATATCCTAGGTCGTGTGTAACGGACTTAGAGATTAATAAACCCTAGAAGCAATAACATACCGAGCAAACCAAGGTGAGTTCACACTCTTACCAAGGCATGGGATTCCCGGGGTGTTGGGAATGGGATTGAAAGGATAAGGTTGAATAGATACACTACTGACACTATGACTAGACTACCATAATACTATCCTCGGATGTGAAGGATACTTATACTGATCACTATCCTCGGATGTGAAGGATACTTATACTGATCACTGTCCTCAGTTGTGAAGGATACTTATACTGATCACTATCCTCGGTTGTGAAGGATACTTATACTGATCACTATCCTCGGTTGTGAAGGATACTTATACTGATCACTATCCTCGGATGTGCAGGATACTTATACTGATCACTATCCTCGGTTGTGAAGGATACTTATAGTTACGAATAGTCTAGTGGTTATACAACATGGGAAGCCCCCACCAATAGAACGTACTAACGGCCCAGTGGAGCCACCTGTTACATATGAACTTACTATTACGCATTTACTTTCTGTGAACTCGCTCAACTAGTTGTTGACCCTCTGTTACATGCCTTGCAGGTCGTTAGGTATATGGAGCTTGCACATGGAGGAGCGGGTCGTTGTGGGCTTGGATCGTGATTACCTTATTAAACACTTATGACATTTCGTACTTAATTATGTTGGGTTTTGATTATACGCTTCCGCTAAGCAATGATAACTTACTTATGTTTTGGAAACACCTTTCATATGGATTTGGTTTGGAATATATTGCAATTACTTTTACTTTATACAATGTTCTATATGATTGGTGGCTTGATCCTGGTCAGTCACACTCCCAAGCGGTGATACTCCGCGTGTGGATTTTTGGGGGTGTGACATACGTTCCATAGTTTTCACTGTTTGTCACTTTTAGTCCCTCTAAAGTATACTTTCACATACCGGAACCTTATGACACGTGTCAAGACATTATTGGACGAAATTTTTCGAGGTGTTACATCTTCACCCCCTTAAACGAAATCTCGCCCTCGAGATTTATTGAAACAAATGAGGATATTTCTCTCGCATCGTGGATTCCACTTCCCACGTGTATTCGGGACCTCTACGGGCATCCCATTTGACCTTAACAATAGGCACGTGCTTCCTTCGAAGCTTTTTCACCTGTCGATCCTCAATCGACAAAGGTTTTTCCACGAACTTCAAACTCTCATCTATGTGTATATCCGTATGCGGTATAACCAGTGAATCGTCAGCGAAACACTTCTTCAAATTACAGATGTGGAACACATTATGAATAGCACTAAGCTCTTCAGGCAAGTTTAACTTGTAAGCGAATGACCCGACACGTTCGATAATCTCGAAAGGTCCTATATATCTCGGGCTTAGCTTGCCTTTCTTTCCAAATCGCATTACACCCTTCCAGGGCGATACTTTAAGCAATACTTTATCACCCACATCGAAGTGAAAATCTTTGCGCTTAGGATCCGCATAACTTTTCTGCCTATCCCTGGCAGCTTTCAAACGATCGCGTATCTGCACGATCTTGTCCGTCGTCTCAAAAACGATATCTGGTCCTGACAACTGGACATCTCCAACTTCTGCCCAACAGATGGGCGATCTACACTTTCTACCGTATAAGGCCTCAAAAGGCGCAGCCTTTATGCTGGAATGGTAGCTATTGTTGTAGGAGAATTCAATCAGTGGTAGGTTCTTATCCCAACTACCACCCAAGTCGATCGCACATGCACGAAGCATGTCTTCCAAAGTTTGAATAGTACGCTCACTCTGACCATCAGTCTGAGGATGATAAGCCGTACTAAAATTCAAACGAGTGCCCAACGATTGGTGGAAACTCTTCCAAAAATGCGACGTATATCTAGTATCTCTATCGGAGATAATAGATATAGGTATACCATGTAGCGCTACAATCTTATCAACGTATAATTGAGCTAACATATCGGAGCTATACGTCTCCTTGATGGGTAGAAAATGAGCTGACTTAGTCAGTCTATCTACTATGACCCATATGGTATCATTCCCCTTTTTCGTCTTCGGCAACTTGGTGATGAAATCCATTGTCACCATTTCCCATTTCCACTTGGGAATTTCAGGTTGTTGAAGCAAACCTGACGGCTTCTGATGCTCAGCCTTGACTTGCGCACAAGTCAAACATTTAGCTACATGCTCAGCTACTGACTTTTGCAAACCAATCCACCAGTAGTTTGACTTCAAATCCTGGTACATCTTATCAGCTCCAGGATGAATGGAATATTTAGAGCTGTGGGCTTCCTGGAGGATAACATCCCGAAGTCCTCCATAAACTGGAACCCATATTCGTCCGTTTAGTCGTAGCATTCCATCTTTGTCGTAGGATAACTGCTCCTCTGTTACTCCTAACTTCTCTGCAGGATAGTTAGCTTCCAACACAGCTTCCTTCTGTGCAGCTAACACCCTTTCATTCAAATTATTTCTTATTTCAATGCGCTTGGCATTGATTCTGATTGGTTTCACCCTTTCCTTTCTGCTTAAGGCGTCGGCAACTACATTTGCCTTGCCTGGATGGTATCTTATCTCGCAGTTATAATCATTTAAAGTTTCCATCCATCGCCTTTGACGCATGTTCAATTCCTTCTGATTGAACAAGTGTTGAAGACTCTTGTGATCCGAATAAATTATACACTTGGTTCCGTACAAGTAATGTCTCCATAGCTTCAAAGCAAACACTACAGCACCCAGTTCCAAATCGTGGGTGGTGTAGTTCTTCTCGTGCACCTTTAGCTGTCGAGAAGCGTAGGCAATGACTTTGCCTCTCTGCATGAGTACGCAACCCATGCCAGTGTGCGATGCATCGCAATACACTATGAAATCTTCTATGCCATCGGGCAATGTCAACACTGGCGCGTTGCTCAACTTCTTCTTCAGGATGTCGAAGGATTCCTCCTGCTTAGGGCCCCAATCAAACTTAATCTTCTTACGAGTCAACGAAGTTAGGGGCGCAACAATCCTTGAAAAGTTCTCGATAAATCGCCTATAATATCCTGCCAACCCGAGGAAACTGCGAATCTCGGTAGGAGTCTTCGGCTCCTGCCAATTCATGACTGCTTCTACTTTAGCGGGATCTACTTGGATACCACGCTCGCTTACTACATGTCCAAGGAATTGGACTTCTCGAAGCCAAAATTCACACTTCGAAAATTTGGCGTAAAGCTTCTCTTGATGCAGAAGTTTGAGAATACAACGAAGGTGTTTCTCATGGTCCGCTTGGCTCTTCGAGTAGATAAGGATGTCGTCGATAAAGACGATAACGAATTTATCTAGATAGGGCTTGCAGACACGATTCATGAGATCCATGAATGCGGCTGGTGCGTTGGTGAGCCCAAACGGCATCACTAGGAACTCGTAATGTCCATAACGAGTCCTAAACGCTGTCTTGTGCACATCTTCGTCTTTGACCTTCAGCTGATGATAACCTGACCTCAGGTCAATCTTGGAGAAATAGCTTGCTCCTTGCAACTGATCGAACAGATCGTCGATCCTGGGTAACGGATACCTATTCTTGATAGTGACCTTGTTAAGCTCACGGTAATCGATGCACAGACGCATCGATCCATCCTTCTTTTTAACGAACAAGATTGGTGCTCCCCAAGGAGACGAGCCAGGTCTAATAAAACCTTTAGCTAACAAATCATCCAACTGCGTCCTCAACTCCTTCATCTCCGTTGGTGCCAATCTATATGGTGCTCTTGCTACAGGTGCTGCACCTGGAATGATGTCGATCCGAAATTCCACTTGCCTATCCGGTGGCAAACCGGGTAGTTCTTCAGGGAATACTTCAGGATATTCTGAGATAACAGGGATATCTTCAATCTTCGGCTTCGGCTCATCAATGGTAACTTGTGCCATATAAATGACACATCCCTTCTGCATGCATCTGGATGCCTTGAGCATGGACACTTGCTCAGGCAATCCATGCTGGTTATCTCCTTGAATAGTGAGTGACTCACCAGACGGAGTCTTCACTACTACTTGCTTTCTGTTGCACACAATCTGGGCTTGGTTTTGCGCTAACCAATCCATGCCTATCACTATATCGAATCCAGCTAGCTTAAAGGGAAGCAAGGATAACGGGAAAGAATGATTCCTAATGGATATAACACATCCATCTAGAACAGTCGAGGCGGTTTCTATGGTTCCATCGGCTAATTCCACCTCATATTTCACGCTTAAGGTTTTAACAGGAAGGTTCAACAATTTACAAAACTTATCATCTACAAACGACTTATCAGCTCCTGAATCAAACAAGACTCTAGCAAAAACATCATTTACAAGAAACGTACCTGTAATGACGTTGTCGTCTAGAACTGCTTCCTTGGCGTCCATTCTGAAGACTCTCGCATTAGTCTTCTTCCCGTCGTCAGCTTTCTTTGCATTCTTTGGGCAATTTGGCCGAATGTGCCCCTTCTCGTTGCAACCAAAACAAGTTGCATCCTTAATCCTCTTGCAATCCAATGCCTTATGGTCTGTGGACTTGCAGATTCCACATCGCTTTTCTTGAGACTGGGATTTCGTCTCCAAACGACATTTCCCAAAATGGTGTCTCTTGCAGTTCTTGCATCTGGGTTTTTCACCCGACTGATCTCCTTTCTTGAACCCCGACCCTTTCTTATGGTCGTTGTTCCCTCTGTGTCGTTTCTCAGATCTTCGTGAGGTGTCATCCTCACGTTTCCTTTTGTTTTCCTCTGAGCTCTTCATAGCTCTCAATCTGACCACATCTTGAGTAAGGGAGAGGGATAGATCAGCTACGGATCTAAATGTCGTAGGCCTTGAAGCCTTGACGCTTGCCTTTATCTCCGGTGCCAGACCCCCAATAAATCGAGCAATCCTTCGCGGCTCCGGGGTCACCAGATAAGGCACTAACCGAGATAAAGTGTTGAACGTAGTAAGATATGCTTGACAATCGAGGTTCTTCATAACCAGAGATACGAAATCCGATTCAATTCTTTCGACCTCATGCTGCGGGCAGAAATTCTCTTTGATCAGTGCTACAAACTGATCCCAGGTCATGCTATACAGAGCGGCCTTACCGGCAGCTTGCAGAAGTGACTTCCACCATGCTAACGCATCTCCCTTGAACGACTGGGACACGTACTTCACGACGTCCCTATCAGCACACCCGCTGATGTCAACAACTGTATCCATCTCATCAATCCACGTTATGCAATCAACTGCTCCTTTTTCCCTAGTAAAATCTCTGGGTTTGCAAGAAACGAAATACTTGTACGTACAGGACTTGCTGTGCGTATCATGCTTCAGCTTGACTTCTTGCTTAGGAATACTGCTGTGGTTGGAGGAGTGATTATCCTCCTCATCCTTCTTCGGCTCACTCTTTTTAGAAGGTGGCTTACTATGAGCCTCTGATTGAGTCTTGGGCTTTACGTGCGATACTGTTCGGGTCCTACTCCGAGTACCGCTAGATTCCCTGAATTGCCTATCCATAGCTTTGGCAACAGCGTTATCTATCAGTGCTTGCAATTCTTCACCAGTGACGTGAATCCTGGTATTATCTGGGTGTTCTCCAGAATGACTGTTGGTCTCCTCCGATTTGGCCATGTAGCTTTAAGCTACATAAAAGGACAAGGTCTTATTTAGAAACCTAACAGTATTATCGTTCTAGACGATTTATTAACCATGATATTAAGAATCATAATAGTTAATTTATTTAATTTCATTCAAGGCTTTTATTAGCAACTATATTATGGAATGAAATATATATATTGGCACAATAGGCCTAGTCACTTCGGACAACTTACTAAATTATAAATTTAGATTTTTATAGGATTAGCATTGTATAATTAAACAAATAATCCTTTACTAGGCAGGGAGTCATAAACCACAACTGCCACTATATGACATAGTCATAACCCGTAGGTATCAAGTCACAAACAGACTTGTGTACAGATATAATCTGTAGATAATTTATTAAAAAGGGTGGCTTGTGTGATTTTACAGATCACGCTTGGCCAGGAATGTTAACATGTTTTCAGATGTTAACAGAGATTTGAATCTTTTCAACCAGGTTTTACCATATTGGCTAGGCCTGTAAATAAGGCATTCAAGCTAGGTTCTACCTTACTAAGATTCTTATTAAAATGGCAAATCAAATAAAAATTGATATTTTCCATTTATTTTAATATTATTTTCATGCACATAAATAAAATGAGAAATTCAAATTAACCATTTCAAATTTTAAATAAAGTAACTAGTACATCTTTGCCCTAAACGGGACTTTAATTCAAATAACATGAATAACATGCCCGCGCAGGGGCTAAACCAAACAACAGACAAAACAAAAAAAACAAAACAAACCCACGCAGGGGTTAACAGAACAACACACCCACGCAGGGGTAGAATAAGAGAAATATACCCACGCAGGGGTAGAATACAGGAACAAATGTCCACGCAGGGACATGAGTAAAAGAGCTAACAACAAAGGATTTAATAATCCTTCTTACTCTTACCCTTAATCAAGTCAACCATCTTCTTGAACATACCGCGGTTGTGTCGGCGATCATTTTGCAATTCCCGTCGCACGTCGTGTATCCCTTGCAGGATTTCTTGGACTTGCGGTGGCGACATCATCGGCGCTGGCGGCGGTGGCTGATACTGCTGTGGCTGTGGAGGTTGCGGCTGCTGGTATCCCTGCGGTGGGAATCCAAAAGCTGATTGTCCCGTAGCCCAGGGACCTCCAAAAGCACTCTCCTGGTTGAGAGGGTTGTAGCCTGAGGCTAACCAGTAGGGATCTCCCGTATAATCATAACCGGGAGGAAAAGTCGGCTCGAAAGGGTTGAACTGTGCTGCGCTAGCATACGCAGGGATGGGCTCTCCAAAGTTCTGTGGTGGCGGTAGTGGCACAATAGTCGCAGAAGTAACCTCTGAGACGGGATGCTGAGATTCTCCCATCTCTGACTCCTCGTGGAGCGGCGAGTAGCGGCCGCTACCAGAATGTCGAGGGGTGGCAATGCGAATCCCTCCTCGCGTAGACATACGCGCGTTCCTCCTTGGCCTCTGAGGCGGAGGAGGCAAAACCGGTGGTGGTGGTGGCGACGGAGTAATCACGTCGCGCCAGAAGGCCTCAGATGGGTCCTGCTGCAAAGGCGGCTGCTGAAGCTGCTGCTGCTGAGAGTGGTGCTGAGAGTGCACGGGAGAACCGTGGTAAGACTGGTGCATGGGAGAGTTGTGCTGGCTGGGGGTGTAAAACCAATCATGCTGTTTAAACCTCTCCTCGTAGCTGTCAACACCTTTGAAGGGTGATCCCCTGTATGGTGACCCATCCGATATCTCAATGGGATGGTTAGGCGTGCCGGACGGTGGCAGGGAAGGGTCAGTGTCCTCGTCAACCTCCATCTCGTTACCACCAGAGAAGTGGTCTTCCGGTCCTAGTGGGTTATGACCCACTGGTTCATCCAAGTAAGCATCAGGGTTGTATAGGCCCTGATAAGCTGGTACTGGGTATTGGTGAGGTGACTGGTGCAAGGGTATGAAAGATCCATGGGAGCCATGGGGCCCAATTTCAGAATGGGGCCCAAATGAGTGGGGTAGGGATGGCGAGGTGCTCAAAGATACCGAGTGCCTGGCTGGCTCGGCGAATGATCTCCAAAGGTCATGGGCTGCAGTGTTGTGCGAAGCTGATGGGGCTCGCCTGTGTGAGGGTCCTGCCTCGTGGTCATGTGATGTGGCGAATCCTCCTCGTCCTCGCATACGTGGCGGCATGATGAACCTGTCAAAAATTAAACAAGTTGCACAACAAAATATATAAGACAAAGCTAATAATAAAATAAAGATAAAATAAACGAAATGTCGAACATTTCCTAAGTTCTTTGTCTAGACTCGAAAATCGAGGAATGTGCAATTGTGTAACTGAGATCAAACACAAAAGACTAGTGTTTAATTCACTCAGCGTTGGCTCTGATACCAACCTGTCACACCCCGATTTCCACGTGTCACCGGTGGGCCCGGTGTGGGGTACAGTGACGTAGTTGGCATCGTCATAGACAAACAACACAATATAATAATGCACAGCGGAAGCAGAATAGATACATTTCAACTTTAATTAAAATGACATAATAAACATCATAAGTAGTTGAAACGGACCCACAGGCGGATCAAATAAAAATAAGAATAAATTGTTCAACAGTTATTTGTCGTCCGAGCTTGCGAGACTATAGTGGACGCTCTTAGGAAACAGCCAGCCTATTTCGTATAGTACCTGCACTTAACCTTTTGGGAAAAATACGTCAGTTTACACTGGTAAATACAAATCGACTGACTCATTTTGAAAATGATTGAAAATTGATTTAAATGCACAAGGCATAAATATTTTTATTAACTTGGGATATTTATGCAATATAAACTGTTGAACAATTTATTCTTATTTTTTATTTGATCCGCCTGTGGATCCGTTTCAACTACTTATGATGTTTATTATGTCATTTTAATTAAAGTTGAAATGTATCTATTCTGCTTCCGCTGTGCATTATTATATTGTGTTGTTTGTCTATGACGATGCCAACTACGTCACTGTACCCCACACCGGGCCCACCGGTGACACGTGGAAATCGGGGTGTGACAAGCTGGCTTTCTACTAATTGGCTGTCACATTGTGTTACCTGAAACGCGTTTTAAAAACATTTGTCAGTGGGAAATACTAGTGAGTGAATCCCAGTTTAATCAAGAAACATTAATTTAATTTAAACAGTATTGAGGGCGATTACAATGTTTATACCTACCCAATTACTCATTAAGTACTGTCAATCCTGACTGGTGGGTCATATTACACATTGGCTAACTCTTCGTCCAATGGTAACGTTACTCACATTTTGTATACAAAACCCCAACATACCGGCAGTAATCGTAGAACTACAAAGACTCAGTCACTGCTAAATTGCATTGTAAAAAGGTTAAGGTTTTGTAAAAACTATTAACAAAAAGGAGATTACTCACAAAAAGGTTTACACAAAAAGAGGATTACTCACATTGCTGTCTTAGGTTTTCCGTAAGGGTTTCCTGGTGACAATTTATAATTTACACATAAGCACACGTGTTAGTATAATAACCCATTTTAACATTAGTAATACCCTTCTCGAGACGACATTCCAACGACTACGTCGGGTAGAACCTCGACAGCCGTTACGGAACCCTAGATCAATCGGGCAGAGTATCTAATACGTCTCCAGGGGTTATGATACATACATCGTAGCAGAATCTCGCTATTTGGGGGGGGGGTATAATACTCGCTTAATAAAACTTATATTCAGAAATTGAGATTGAGAAACGAATTGTGAACGATTTCTGGTTGAACCTGATGGCCTTCTTATATAGTTGCTGAAATTGGATTTGTTGCGGCCCGCTGATGTGTGTAAAATGCAACATATAAATCACATCAATTAAGGCATAAAACTAACCCTTTTTGAGTACTAATGTTGGAAAAATAGTGTTTTTGTCTTCCTTTTGCATTTTCAGGATTAAATGAGCTCAAAATCACAAAAGAAGCAAAAAGACAACTAATTCTAGCATAAATACAAGAAAAGGAACAAAAGTAGACTGCCCGGACCCTCAACGGCACCTCCCAAGGCAAAGGAGAAGAAACAGAGTCTGAACACGCCCCGTGTCCAGCGAACACGGGGGCGTGCCCAGGAAGCAGCAGAAAAGACAAACCAGTAGAAGCTTCCATTGCCCACCACGGGGCCGTGTCCAGCGGACACGGGGGCGTGGTGAAAGTACAGCAGGCGCATTAATTGTAATTCGCAATTACAATTAATGAAGAGAGAGAGTGTCAGACGGGCACGGGGCCGTGTCCAGCCTTCTGTTCAGCCTATAAATAGAGGAGCTTGGCTTCATTCTCTCTCATCCCTTGGCACACCACTTCTCTCACACTTCATCCACCACCCACCACCACCATAACACCATCATCCACCACCATCATCCATTGTCCATCGTAGAGTGTGTGAGTCGTCTCGGGATCCTAGATTGATCGTAAGAGTTCTTGACAATCAAGGCCATGTTTGCCTAAGTCTCTTACATCACTTGGTGAAGACAAGTGTTTAGTATAATACTTTTTATTTTTAATCTTTTGCACTTTTTATTTGGTTTTGTATTAATGACTTTAATAACTAGTTACTTATGTTGAAGGTGATCTTTCCTTATCGTTTGTCCGTGGTGTCTTGGCATTATTTTACTGTCTATATAAAATAAAAGATTTTCACCATTCATATCTCCACGGTCTATATGGAGGTATGTTGGCTACCTGGTCGGGGGTTAAGGGAACGGTTTGGTAAGGGTCTTGCCCTTGTTCAGCGTTTAGAGGTCCTGCTTGGGACCTGGGTCAAATTTAGTAGGATCTCCTTCAATGCCCATAGGTATTGGATGGCGGGGAACCAAACTCTTTGACCCCCTCATAAGTTAACTACTATTAATACTATAACCCGGCTATTTAGGACTGTATCCCTGCTGACTCAGACTACTTAGCCGAGGGTAACGTCACCGCCAAAAGCGGGGCCTACCACAATTTGCATTAATAACTTAATTCATTATCTTTCAATAATCCGACCCTTTAGGATTGTATCCTTGCTGACTCAAACTACTGGGTTGAGGGTAACGTCGCCTTCAAAAGAGGGGCCTACTACAATAACTAAGATAATCTCTTAAACAAGTGCAAAAGTGCGAAAATAATCAAAGGTTATACTAATACACGTGTCGGATCCAAGTGATTCATCTTGTCTATCTGTTTTTATTTTTATTTTATTTTTCAGCATTTAGTTTTATTTTCTTAGTTTAAAACATTTTTCTAACTTTTTGATTTGGTTAGACGTTGAGGATAAACCGGTATTAAAAGCTCTTGTGTCCTTGGACGACCTCGGTATCTTACCAACACTATACTACGTCCACGATGGGTGCACTTGCCCATATGTGTGTTTAGTGTTAGTGAATATCGTGTTTTATAAATTTAAAACTTGGCTAAAAGTGTAAAAAGGGCTTAAATATACATCTAAATTATATACACACCGACACGCATCAAGTTTTTGGCGCCGCTGCCGGGGACACGAGGATTTTAAGAAAGCTTAAAATCGACAGCCTAATCAGTTTTTCAAAACCTTTTTAAAACGCGCGCACATTTTTCTGCATTTTAGTTTAGTTTGCATTTACAGTAGCCTGAACACGGGGCCGTGCTCGCTGAACACGCCCCTGTGCTGCATATTTTTAGAGTAGATACCCAGATACAGAGTCTGAACACGGGGCCGTGCTCACTGAACACGCCCCCGTGCTCAACGTGACCAGTAACTTTAATTAAAACGCCCAGATACAGACCCTGAACACGGGGCCGTGTCCACTGAACACGGGGCCGTGTCCAGCTTCTGTTTCCGTCATTATTTTTGTTTTCTGGTCCCGAGACTCAGTTGTGATCTGTTGAGTGATTCTTATGGATCAATACTTAAGAGGTTACAACTACACCTATGATGAGGATGATTATAGGGGTAATTATTGCACTAATTGTCGTAACGCACGCTCGGTTCAATATAATACTTCATATCAACCATCCAATTCATACAACCATTATGAGGAGCCCAGGTACGAGCCATCAACTTCATACACATCCTATGAAGACCAAAGGTATGAACCTCCTCCCTCATACTCATATTTTGATGAACCAAGGTATGAGCCTTCATACTCATACTTTGAAGATTCAAGGTATGAGCCACCACCTTCATACTCTTATTATGAGGAACCATGGTGTGAACAACCCACCTCATATGAGTACTATGAAGAACAAAGTTTCGACCCTTATCCATCATATACTTACAATGAAGAACAATGGTGTGAACCATCTACTTCATATGAGTATTATGAGGAACCAAGGATCGAACAACCGGATTCAAGCTTTGAGGATCCAAATTCTTTTTCTCTCACCGAAGTAACTAATAGGATATTGGAAAAACTTAAAACTATCGAACGTTATATAAAAGAATCTCGCGCAAGGGAAGAGGAATCCCGCGCAAGAGAAGAATTAAAAATTGATAATAACGTAGAGGTAGTTGAAAGTGTAAGAATGGAAGAACAAGAAAGTGAAAAACCGACACATGAGTTAAACAACGAAAAAGGTGAGTCCAATAATGTTAAAATTCAAGAAGAGTCTAATTTTGAGGAAATTATTCTCTTATCACCTACTTTCGAAAATCATTGTTTAATAACCCCTCATGCCAAGTTTTTAAAAGAGTTAAACACTAGTGCTAAAATCAAAGACTTAGTAAGTGTTAAGTTAACTAATGATCAAACATCGCTAATAAAAGAAGATCCTTTTGAAATTAACATTATACCGGTTCCATGTTTCTTTCAAAATTCCTTTATTAGTAATATCACCATCGATAAGGATCTTTGTGTTAACATAATGCCTAACTACATTTTTGAAAAATTAAGTGTTAGTGATTTTACTCCACTTCAAATACCCATTTTTCTATCCGATCGGAAAGTAATGAAATCAATCGGTGTAATTGAAGATGTTTTGGTTCAAACAAATCAAATGGTAATCCCAACCGACTTCGTCATCCTAGATGACGCCCCCTTAGTCTTGGGAAAACCTTTTGTACAAACTCATAAAGCTTTGAAAAACCGGAAATTCAACAATCTACCTCTTCAATTAGGGGCATTCAAAAGGAGCATAGATCTTGAGCGTTCAATGAAATATCCTTTTGGCAACAATGACCCCCTAATTGAAGATGAAGCCGAACCACCCGATACAACCAACGAAGAAGACCACTTTGTTGAAGAAGAGATAGCCATAGAACAAACCTTTAAGATTCTTAACCTAGATGAGCCACAAAATAAGGTGTCTTCTAAAGACCCACCCGTTGAGCTCAAAGAACTTCCTAAAGGTTTGGAATATGCTTTTCTAGGCAAAGATGGTAGTTTACCTGTAATCATTTCATCTAAATTAAATAACATAGAAAAAGAAAAATTAATTAGCTTACTTAAAAAACACAAAAACGCGATCGCTTGGAAGCTTGTAGATATTAAAGGAATAAGCCCTTCCATGTGCACGCACAAAATTCTAATGAACGATGACTATAAAACGGTAATTCAACCACAACGAAGAGTGAACCCCAATGTTCAAGAAGTGGTTAAGAATGAAGTCATCAAACTACTCGACGCCGGACTAATCTACCCTATCTCCGATAGCCCGTGGGTAAGTCCCGTTCAAGTAGTCCCAAAGAATGGAGGTATGACGGTGATAACTAACGAAAAAAATGAATTAATACCAACAAGAACCGTCACAGGATGGAGAGTTTGTATAGATTATAGGCGATTAAATGAAGCAACAAGGAAAGACCACTTCCCTTTACCCTTCATTGATCAAATGTTAGAAAGATTATCCGGTCATAAATTTTATTGTTTCTTAGATGGTTTTTCAGGTTACTTTCAAATACCGATAGCACCAGAAGACCAAGAGAAAACAACTTTCACATGTCCCTACGGAACTTTTGCATATCGACGCATGCCATTCGGTCTATGTAATGCGCCTGCAACATTCCAACGTTGTATGGTCGCCATTTTCCATGATATGATCGAAAAGACAATGGAAGTCTTCATGGATGACTTTTCCATCTTTGGAGACTCATATGACCAATTCCTCGATAATCTTGAACGAATGCTATCCCGATATGAGGAAACTAACCTCGCCCTTAATTGGGAAAAATGCCATTTCATGGTGACAGAGGGAATAGTACTCGGTCATAAAATCTCAAGCGAAGGAATGGAAGTTGATCGAGCAAAAATAGAAACTATTTCTCGATTACCTCCTCCATCCTCCGTACGAGCAATCAGAAGTTTCCTAGGACATGTCGGATTCTATAGAAGGTTTATCAAAGACTTTTCAAAAATTTCAAGACCTCTAACAAAATTACTTGAAAAAGATGCACCCTTCATCTTTGACAAGGAATGCAATCAAGCATTTCTAACCCTCAAGGAAATGCTAGTCAATGCACCTATCATGATAGCGCCAGATTGGAAATTTCCTTTCGAAATCATGTGTGATGCAAGTGACTTTGCTGTTGGAGCAGTCATGGGACAAAGAAAAGAAAAGCATTTCCACCCAATCTATTATGCTAGTAAAACTCTTAATGATGCACAAGAAAATTATACAACTACAGAAAAAGAATTACTAGCAGTGGTGTTTGCTTTTGATAAATTTCGTTCTTATCTTGTTCTTTCTAAAACAGTAGTCTATACAGACCATGCAGCCATCAGGTACCTCTTCAAGAAGCAAGACGCAAAACCCCGTTTGATCAGATGGATTCTACTCCTCCAAGAATTCGACATCGAAATCAAGGACAAAAGAGGAGCAGAAAACACTGCTGCAGATCATCTCTCGCGCTTAGAAGACCCAGCTTTGGAGACAACCAGAGACGAGCAAATCAACGAGAAATTCCCCACGGAATCCTTGGAAATGATGGAAAGTAGACAAGAACCATGGTACGCCGACTACGCTAATTTCTTAGCTAGCGGTATAGTCACCAAAGGATGGCCACATCATCAAAGAAAAAAATTCTTTGCTGATGTAAAGCACTACTTTTGGGAAGACCCCTATCTTTTCAAAATGTGTGCCGACCAGCTCATCCGAAGGTGTGTCCATGGTAATGAAGCACGAAGAATTCTCCGTCATTGTCATGAAGGTCCATACGGAGGACATCATGGTGCCGCAAGTACCGCACGAAAGGTATTTGACTCGGGATTTTACTGGCCAACCATTTACAAGGATGCACAAAACCTTGTAAAGACATGTGATGCCTGCCAGAGATCAGGTAATATTTCTTCCAAAAACGAAATGCATCAAAATGGCATTCTCGTCTGTGAAATCTTTGATGTGTGGGGACTCGATTTCATGGGACCTTTCCCACCTTCAAAGGGAAACAAATATATACTTGTGGCAGTCGATTACTTGTCTAAATGGGCAGAGGCCGAGGCTCTTCCAACAAATGATGGGAGAGTAGTGGTAAAATTTCTGAAAAAACTGTTTTCTCGCTTCGGGACACCAAAGGCTTTAATAAGTGATAGAGGTACCCATTTTTGCAATCATCAACTCGAAAAAATATTAACAAGGTATGGGGTCTATCACCGGGTCTCAACAGCATATCACCCTCAAACAAATGGGCAAGCCGAAGTGACTAATCGAGGTTTAAAACGAATACTTGAAAAAACCGTAGGAATAAATAAAAAAGAATGGGCCGACAAATTAGACGACGCTTTATGGGCTTTTCGCACTGCTTATAAAACCACTATAGGCACATATAAACTCGTCTATGGAAAAAGCTGTCACTTGCCAGTAGAAATAGCTCACAAAGCCTACTGGGCAATAAAAAACGTAAACTTAGATTTGGAAAATGCCGGTAAAAATCGATTTTGTCAAATAAACGAATTAGACGAGCTAAGGAATTATGCATATTCTAACTCCGAAATTTATAAGGAAAGAATGAAAAATATACACGATAAATATATTAAATCCAATGAATTTCGGGTAGGAGATCAAGTTCTATTGTTTAATTCACGACTTCGATTATTTCCTGGTAAGTTAAAATCTAGGTGGTCAGGACCTTTTTCCGTCACCCATGTTTTTCCACACGGTGCAGTAGAAATTAAAACTCGAAATGGGACACCATTTAAAGTCAATGGCCAACGGCTGAAACTCTACCGAGGATCCATTGAGGATGAGGAAGAGGAGATCTCACTTCAGACGGTTAACGAATAAACTCATACTCGACATGTTACAGGTAAGTGTACGTTTAAAAACTGGTAAATCTTCTCACCATTTTTCGGAAATAAGGGGCATGCACACGAGCACATAAAAAAAAAATAATTTCAAAAACTTTGCCCGGCACGGGGCCGTGTCGAGGCGACTGTCGGGATAAAACCCTCTTTTCCTATCAGTTACACCATACCACACGCCCCGTTTAGCCGAAAACGCTCTGGTTTGAGGCGATTTTCTGCAGTTTTTCAACGTCACCACCTAATCTAACAACGTCAAGGTATAATTCTATCCTTCTTAGTAGTTAGATTAGTTACTTGCATGTAGTTAAAACATCAAAAATTGGGGAAAAATCTAGGGTTCTTCATGTTCATCCGGATCGAACTCAAAATTTTTGATGAAATTTGTTAGTAGTAGTTTAGATTAGAGTAGTAGAAAGTAAATAAGCAAGTATTGTTGATAGATTTGTCCGATTCCCAACTAAAACCCCAAACCCTTGTTCTTGAACCGAAAAACACGAAATTGAAAGGGTAAACGGTTTGTTTTGGAAAAAATGACACTTAGGGTTTCATTTTCGGGGGTAACCGCTACTATTGGGCTAAAAATTTTCAGGTTTTCGAAACCGGGACGAAAAATGGAATTTTTGGGTTACAGACGCCTGGACACGGGGCCGTGTCCGCTGAACACGGGGCCGTGTCCAGCCCACTGTTTGCAGTTTCACTCCGATTCTCCTTGTTTCGTACTAACTTTTGATGTATTCTTTTCAGATGTCGAAATTCACGAGGTTTAACGCAAATGAACTGGACGCTAGGGCACGATACGAGGTTCTACAAACAAGACCGGAAGAGTACCCAACGCGGGCGTGTACCGATTTGCTAACCATGGTGAATCAACTTGACCGCTTCAACAACATTGTGAGGGGTCCACTGCATGTCGCATTGACCACCCGACTACGGTCGGTACATCAATGCACGATGGAGTTCTACAGCACCTTCATTTTCAACTCGAGATGCGAACCGTTTGACCATGAGGCGGTCGAATTTCGATGTGGAGGGACCACGTTCAGAACCTCCATGGCACAGTTTGGATCTATCATTGGGCTATACAGTGATGAAGAAGCGGGGAATGAAGAGAATACTGGGGGATTACGAGACTTGGATGCAACTGAACGCCAAGCCGCATGGGCTCAAATAGGTGAAGGAATCTACAACCCGAGCAGCACCAAAAGCACCAAACTGAGGGACCCGTTATACCGCTACATCCACAGGCTCCTCACGTACTCGCTGAACCAACGCCATGACAGTAGTGGCGTCGTTGGGTTGAAAGATTTGGTTGTCCTTCACTGCATCCACAACCAGAAGCCTCTCGATGTTCCTTACCTCCTACTGCGAAACATGCACCTGAACCGCCTTGCTCATGCTCCTACACCAATCTTCTTCGGAGGATGGGTGTACCGTCTTTTCAAGCACTTCACGAATATCCCAAGGTCCTTCGAAAGGAGTCCATGGTCAGGACGGGTTGATTACCACATTTGCCGAGCCATGAACTTGCTTTATGAAGCGGAGGACGGGACGGTGAGCTTTCAAAGGACGCAAGGCTATGCATGGAACCCGCAGGAGGCTCTAGTTCTTCATGCACCACCTCCCCATTTTCAGTACCCACCCCAAGGCGATCCGGGTCAATCCGCCTCTCAAGGAGGCGGTTTTCCTAACTTTCAAAGTTTACATGATCTTTTGCAGGAAAACCTTATGTGCACCAGGAACACCTACAATCTCGCCAACAACACATACCACCGGGTTGGAGCTATCGAGCGCAACGTTAACGATATACAAGATGATATCGGTAGCATCCGGGAGTACATGGCGAGGCATGGGGGCGGAGGTGATGGTAGTGATGAAGACATGAAGTAGAAGGCTTGGAGGAACAAGGGGCTGGTTGGTGATGAGCCCACAGGTTTAAGTGCCCTTCTATCTATCAAACAATTCATGGCCTGCGTGCCATTTGTCGAACAATTTACTTTCTCTAACTACTTTTTATCTTTGTTTTATTTTTACTTTATGTTTGGATGATGCTTGACAATGGTAAATTAGGATGGTTTGTGCTTGGTTGGTTGGTATTGAGTGATTAAACAGGTGCAATACAAGGGTTAGAGTGCAAAACATTAGCACTTGCAGCCCCAGGATGGAGAAACCGGGAGAAAAACCTATTTTTCAAGCTAACAGACTGTCCACACGGGGACGTGTCCAGCCGACACGCCCCCGTGTTCATCTCCCAGATCTGCTGTTTGGCTACTGACCTGCAATTTTTTGCCAGACACGAGGCCGTGTCCAGCCGACACGCCCCCGTGTTCACCTTCTGTAAGTTTTCGTTACTGGCAGTTCACCACGGGGCCGTGTCCATTGGACACGGGGCCGTGTCCATTGGACACGGGGCCGTGTCCAGACTGCCAGTAACACAAATCTTTGCTTTTAAACCCACTTTACACATTCTAATCAACCAAAAACATTAATTTTGGACACATTGAGGACAATGTGTAATTTAAGTGTGGGGGGGGGGGATGTTAAAACCTTGAAATTTTGCAAAATCCTAAACACAAGCCTTACACAAAACTCTATTAGAACCGCTAAACACCCCAAATTTTTTTCAAAAAAAAACTTTTTCATTTTTTTTATTATTTACTTGTCTTAGTTTAAGTTGGGAATAACAAGTTCTAAAAAGGTTATATTTTTACAAGTTTACAACCGATAGCGTCATGATAAAAAGAACCAACACAAGAAAATTATGAAACGGCATGACAAGCTTAGTTAAAAATTCGATTATATATACTTGATCACATAAAAACCCATTCCCACAAAAGTGAGTTTTGAGCCTTTATTGAGCATAAAAATATACACATCTTTAGATTAAATGCTCATTTTTCGTTTCTTGTGTGAATAGCCGCTTGGTTCTTACAAATCTAGAACTTGCCACGACGATACATTCCCGGTCCTTACCAACTTAAACCCAAGTAAGTAAATGATGGAGGCATTAGGACTAACCACTTTCTTTCAAAACCATTATTTTTTTTAATTTTTTTTATCACCTACCCAAAATCCCCCTAGATAGCCCCTTTGAGCCTAAACTTTTCATTTCATAACCCCAAAAATCCTTTTTACCCACCAAAAAAAAAAAAAAAACTTTTTTTTTATATTTTTCACCCTTTATTTTAGTAACAAGCTCGGTTTTTCGTAAACTCGCCTTTTTATGTGATGAAGTCAAAAAAAAAAAAAAAATTTATAAGGTGAAGTAAAAAACAAACAAAAGCTATATAAAAGCTTGTTTGGAGAAATACTTCAAAATAAAAAGTCACTAAAAACAAGGTATTTTACGAAAACCGACACTTTTTACGATTTTAGCCCTTTTTACTAACCGCTAACCCAACCACCCACCTTTAACCCAAACCTAACCCTTCACCCAAAAGTCCTCTTGATATTTACAAAGGTAAAAAGTTAAAAAGGAGGAGGATTGATTGCTTGGCAAGCCTATGGAAGGCGTATGTTCCGTGCCGCTCTCGAGTGATTCACTAAAATAAACACCTTCGGCCGAGTGTTGAGTGATCCCCCGTGAGGTATGTGAACTTGTATATAAATGGAATTTTAATAAGGCATGCTATGCCCAAATAAGTAATTTATCTTATGAAACGTTCAAAATCAATCATAACGAATAGGATTGTAAATAAATAAAAATAAAACTTACAAAGACCTTGGATTCCCGACACTCTAGGACAAGCTAAAAACTTCTCTTCTACCTATTCCATTTGGGAGTGTAAGCCACATTTAAAGAGTTTTGCTTGAGGACAAGCAAAAGTTCAAGTGTGGGGGTATTTGATGTGTGTAAAATGCAACATATAAATCACATCAATTAAGGCATAAAACTAACCCTTTTTGAGTACTAATGTTGGAAAAATAGTGTTTTTGTCTTCCTTTTGCATTTTCAGGATTAAATGAGCTCAAAATCACAAAAGAAGCAAAAAGACAACTAATTCTAGCATAAATACAAGAAAAGGAACAAAAGTAGACTGCCCGGACCCTCAACGGCACCTCCCAAGGCAAAGGAGAAGAAACAGAGTCTGAAGACGCCCCGTGTCCAGCGAACACGGGGGCGTGCCCAGGAAGCAGCAGAAAAGACAAACCAGTAGAAGCTTCCATTGCCCACCACGGGGCCGTGGTGAAAGTACAGCAGGCGCATTAATTGTAATTCGCAATTACAATTAATGAAGAGAGAGAGTGTCAGACGGGCACGGGGCCGTGTCCAGCGGACACGGGGCCGTGTCCAGCCTTCTGTTCAGCCTATAAATAGAGGAGCTTGGCTTCATTCTCTCTCATCCCTTGGCACACCACCTCTCTCACACTTCATCCACCACCCACCACCACCATAACACCATCATCCACCACCATCATCCATTGTCCATCGTAGAGTGTGTGAGTCGTCTCGGGATCCTAGATTGATCGTAAGAGTTCTTGACAATCAAGGCCATGTTTGCCTAAGTCTCTTACATCACTTGGTGAAGACAAGTGTTTAGTATAATACTTTTTATTTTTAATCTTTTGCACTTTTTATTTGGTTTTGTATTAATGACTTTAATAACTAGTTACTTATGTTGAAGGTGATCTTTCCTTATCGTTTGTCTGTGGTGTCTTGGCATTATTTTACTGTCTATATAAAATAAAAGATTTTCACCATTCATATCTCCACGGTCTATATGGAGGTATGTTGGCTACCTGGTCGGGGGTTAAGGGAACGGTTTGGTAAGGGTCTTGCCCTTGTTCAGCGTTTAGAGGTCCTGCTTGGGACCTGGGTCAAATTTAGTAGGATCTCCTTCAATGCCCATAGGTATTGGATGGCGGGGAACCAAACTCTTTGACCCCCTCATAAGTTAACTACTATTAATACTATAACCCGACTATTTAGGACTGTATCCCTGCTGACTCAGACTACTTAGCCGAGGGTAACGTCACCGCCAAAAGCGGGGCCTACCACAATTTGCATTAATAACTTAATTCATTATCTTTCAATAATCCGACCCTTTAGGATTGTATCCTTGCTGACTCAAACTACTGGGTTGAGGGTAACGTCGCCTTCAAAAGAGGGGCCTACTACAATAACTAAGATAATCTCTTAAACAAGTGCAAAAGTGCGAAAATAATCAAAGGTTATACTAATACACGTGTCGGATCCAAGTGATTCATCTTGTCTATCTGTTTTTATTTTATTTTATTTTTCAGCATTTAGTTAGTTTTTATTTTTCTTAGTTTAAAACATTTTTCTAAATTTTTGATTTGGTTAGACGTTGAGGATAAACCGGTATTAAAAGCTCTTGTGTCCTTGGACGACCTCGGTATCTTACCAACACTATACTACGTCCACGATGGGTGCACTTGCCCATATGTGTGTTTAGTGTTAGTGAATATCGTGTTTTATAAATTTAAAACTTGGCTAAAAGTGTAAAAAGGGCTTAAATATACATCTAAATTATATACACACCGACACGCATCACCCGCGTAACACACGGGCTGGGCTTACGCGGCCCGCGTTGACTCTAGTTCAACGCATAGCTTGTCCGGATCATCACCTAGACCCGCCACGATGATGACACGTGTCATCACCGGGCTGCGCCACTATCCTGATCTCTCGCAGCCCGCGTTAACTTAATGGGGGTCTTACGCGGCCCGCTTGAACTTAAGAAAATCAATGGAATCAGGTTCAAACCCGATACCGCCCGCGTAAAGGTTGGGGTGGGTCTACGCGGCCCGCCTCAACTTACTAATTCTTGTTTTTATTTATTTTTAATACTATATTATATTTCGGGTTCAGTTTTCATGTATGGGATGTGTTTTAGAAAGTGTAGGGTGTCAGGGGTGTTTTAGGAGGGTTGTTATATTTTGGGTATCACTCCTGGGTTATTTGATAAAATATATAGTACACTCGCATTAAGTATAGTAACCCAATTCCACTTTATCCCTACGTCACGAGACAGAACCCCAACGAATTAAGGCAGAGCCTTGACATACGTTACGGGGCACTACGTTACTTGAACAGGGTATCGGTGATCAGGGGCTACAATACTTAAAATGGGATAGGGCTTTGTAGGATTTAGGGTTGAGTCACTACACAAAAAGAATGAGTCTACAGAAAGGATTTTTGGGATGGTCTTAATGAAATACTCCCATTCATATATATACTTGAAGTAAGGAGTGGAGGATACGAAATTGTTTGGACACGTCTTCATCAATACTTCATTTGTAAGTAAAAGAATTTTATTATTATTATATGTTTTTCTTTGATATTTACGTATACTAACACTTATCTTTAGTTTTGAATTATTTCATTATTTTATATAATATATATTGTTTTGGTCAAAAATTACCGAAGCAATTTAGTGATCAAATTAGTTAAGTGAGGCAGTGTGCTGAAAAGTGTGTTGAAAATATGCTGATTATGTTGTTTGGAAAAACAGTGTTCAGGATACGGCCCAGGATATTGAGCTGTATCTACGATCAAACGATGAGCAAAAAGTAAAGGGATTGACACGAGATGTACGAGGAAAGCCCTTGATCAATCTAGATCGCCGGCATAAAACCTCGGGAGCTGACAATCGCAGCTGCCTAGTTCTTCTTATTACTTCAAACTTCAGGATACAGTGCAGGATATTGACCAGATCGCTAAGTGTTACAATGATTCGTGTGAGAGTGCAAGTTGCGAGAGAACAAGTGTGTAAGTGTAGTGAGTGTAGCTGTGATGTCCTACTCGATCCGGTATACCCACCTATTTATAGTAACTAAATACAAACTGAAATTCCTACAAATATGGGATTCTTCCGAATATTCCATTGTTAACGTTGTAGTCCGAGTAATGCGGCTTCAACGTCTTCATTTGAACGACTTGGACCGAGTCTCCTGGAGAAAGGGTCTTTGTGAACGTTAGGCACCTGCACGCGTACTCCTGCACACAACCCGTTAGTAATCCTGAGGATACTATTCAAGATATTATAGATATCCTGAATGAGCATCTCGGATATAAGCAGATATCATTCAATCAGGATATAACTCAAGATATTTCCCAGGATACGAGGAGCTCAGAATTTTACCCATAACAATTGTCCCCAAAAATGTTGCCGTTATGGATCCTGAGTCCTAACGGTTACATTTTTCACAATAACCGAGGCAATTAAGGGATAGGACTTGATGTGACCGCTTGTAACCGTGCACCCTATATCTTCTCATGTTTACCCCATTTAATCTTTATCAAGAAGAAAAAGGTAAAACCCTTCTCTCTCTTCTTATTTCTTTCCTCTACACTATTCCGGCAAAGATATGGCGAGACAGACAAGATCAAGCTCCGGTGACTCCTCTCCTTCGTTCATTCACCAAAATATTCTCCAAGATCCGGAAAAGGAAATATGCACCTTTGACAGCGCACATCTGTCAGCCCTTAAAACCTCCGGCATCTTCCCGAAAGGGACGGTGTTCCGGCCATTTGATCGGGAAATCCGATCAGATATGGTCTCCGACGAATGGATATGCTTCAATGCTTTTCCTTTCACCTTGGGATTACAGTTTCCATTTCCCGATTTCATCACCGAGTTCTTTGATACCACAAAAATATGTTACAGTCAAACAATGCCAATGCTATGGCGAGTCCTGAACAACCATATTCCTGACCTTTCCATTCATGACCTCCCCTTAGCATATCGGCTTAGATGCCATGGTTCTTGCCGTTTTTTGTTCTATTCTACCTCCGGAGACCCACTGGATATTCAGGGATGCAACCTTCTTCACAACCTCAAGATCATACCATAGATTCCCAAAGAGTCAATTCCAATTTTTCACCATAGGAATGTCCCCAATTCTCACTTATAAACTTGGATCCGACCTTTGAATAGTATAATGTCCCCTGTTATGACAAAAATGCAAAAGTATTCACGGTTTGGCTCGAACAAATTCCAAACACCTTGTTATCCTGAAATGAATCCTCAACATATTGGGGTAAACCCTTAATATTCTGGGGATAAACCCTGAGTTTCATGCGCTGCAGGCGAGAGTGTATAAACTCCAAATCTTAGAAAGGTGAAAACCTTTAAACCTTAGAGAGTATGAAAATACCATTTCGTGAGAGAGGGTGATCAATCCTCATATACCTTCAGGATCCAGGATATAGCCAACAGTAACGAAATTGTCAGCCACTTTTACATGAACTGATCCCGCTACCTTGAACTATACCTAGATAACTTGCGCTTCAGGCGAGGTGTTTAAACCCAATTCGAAAGAAAGGTGGATACCTTTAAACCCTTGAAGGGATCGAGACCCCTTAAACGTGAGAGAGGGGGCCAATCCTCTAGTCTTCTGATTCGTCCCGAGTGCAAATCCTGGAGCTATATCCTGGAACATATGCTGCAAAACAACTACAAACTAAGGTGGGTGTTAGCCTGGCTAACACCCCTCCGATGCTTAAGTCAGTATTGGGTTCAAGATAATGCATAAATATATTTAAAAGAGATAGAGTACATACCATTAGGATAGAAATTAAATTCTACTCTTACTTGAAATAGAGCTTTAAGTGTATTGCATTCCAGGATCTTGGTAGCATATCCCCTTTCATATCCTTGAGTCTATATGCTCCTTTCCCTGCTTCTGATTCAACCTCGTATGGTCCTTCCCATTTCGGAGCTAGCTTGCCATCGACAGGATTAGTAGTATTCTGAAAAGCCTTTCTTAACACCCAATCACCAACTCGAAATCTTCTAGTCCTTATATTCTTGTTATATGCCCTGGATATTCTTTGTTGATACGCTGTCATCCTTAACCTTGCTGCATTCCTTTTTTCATCTATAGTATCCAAATCTTGACACAAATCCTCAGGATTCCGTTCAGGATCCTGTAGGATAGATCTCGCAGTAGGTATCGTCATTTCCGTTGGAATCATTGCTTCTGCTCCAAACACCAAGGAAAATGGGGTCTGGCCTGTGGCATTCTTTACTGTCGTTCTATCAGCCCACAAAACAAAGGGTAATTCTTCTGCCCATCTTCCTTTCTTGGCCCCTAATCTTTTCTTCAAGTTGTTGACGATTATCTTGTTTGAGGATTCTGCTTGTCCATTCGCTTGAGGATGTACTAGGGTGGATGTTATCATTTTGATCCCCCAACTCTTGCAAAAGTCAGTGGTCCTCTTGGTTATAAACTGGGACCCATTATCACAGATGATTTCAGCTGGTACCCCAAACCTGGTCAGGATATTCCTCTTTATGAAGGATACTACTTCTTGGTCTCTAACTTGGACAAATGCTTCAGCTTCAACCCACTTAGAGAAATAATCTGTCATTGCTAGCATAAAGACTTTTCCTCCCGGAGCTTGTGAACAAGCAGGACTCGCCATAGCATTGGCATTGTTTGACTGAAATATTCAGAGAAATATTCCGGGTAGGGATAATATCCTGAGGTTGTGAACAAGCAGGACTCGCCATAGCATTGGCATTGTTTGACTGAAACAGATTTTTGTGGTATCAAAGAACTCGGTGATGAAATAGGGAAATGGAAACTGTAATCTCAAGGTGAAAGGAAAAGCATTGAAGCATATCCATTCGTCGGAGACCATATCTGATCGGATTTCCCGATCAATGGCCGGAACACCGTCCCTTTCGGGAAGATACCAGAGGTTTTAAGGGCTGACAGATGTGTGCTGTCAAAGGTGCATCTTTCCTTTTCCGGATCTTGGAGAATATTTTGGTGAATGAACGAAGGAGCGGAGTCACCGGAGCTTGATCTTGTCTGTCTCGCCATATCTTTGCGGGAATAGTGTAGAGGAAAGAAATAAGAAGAGAGAGAGAGAAGGGTTTTACCTTTTTCTTCTTGATAAAGATTAAATGGGGTAAACATGAGAAGATATAGGGGAGTAATGAGTAGAAATAGGCTGCACGGTTACAAGCGGTCACATCAAGTCCTATCCCTTAATTGCCTCGGTTATTGTGAAAAATGTAACCGTTAGGACTCAGGATCTATAACGGCAACATTTTTGGGGACAATTGTTATGGGTAAAATTCTGAGCTCCTCGTATCCTGGGAAATATCTTGAGTTATATCTTGATTGAATGATATCTGCTTATATCCGAGATGCTCATTCAGGATATCTATAATATCTTGAATAGTATCCTCATGATTACTAACGGGTTGTGTGCAGGAGTACCCGTGCAGGTGCCTAACATTCACAAAGACCCTTTCTCCAGGAGACTCGGTCCAAGTCGTTCAAATGAAGACGTTGAAGCCGCATTACTCGGACTACAACGTTAACAATGGAATATTCGGAAGCATCCCATATTTGTAGGAATTTCAGTTTGTATTTAGATACTATAAATAGGTGGGTATACCGGATCGAATAGGACATCACAGCTACACTCACTACACTTACACACTTGTTCTCTCGCGACCTGCACTCTCATACGAATCATTGTAACACTTAGCGATATGGTCAATATCCTGCACTGTATCCTGAAGTTTGAAGTAATAAGAAGAACTAGGCAGCTGCGATTGTCAGCTCCCGAGGTTTTATGCCGGCGATCTAGATTGATCAAGGGCTTTCCTCGTACATCTCGTGTCAATCCCTTTACTTTTTGCTCATCGTTTGATCGTAGATACAACTCAATATCCTGGGCCGTATCCTGAACACTGTTTTTCCAAACAACATAATCAGCATATTTCCAACACACTTTTCAGCACACTACCTCACTTAACTAATTTGATCACTAAATTGCTTCGGTAATTTTTGACCAAAAAAATTTGGCGCCTACCGTGGGGCAAGTGGTGCTATCTTTACTAAAAATCTTTGTGAAATCATTAATCGGTTTTCTGTTTTCAAAACTTTTTGCCACATTATTTGCAATGGCCTCAAGATCAAGCATGAGCTCTTCTACTGTGTCTGCTATGACTTCTGCTACTACTGGTCCGGTGCTTCCACCACCTCCTCCAAGGATGCAACCTTCTTCACAACCTCAGGATATTATCCCTACCCGGAATATTCAGGGATCTGCTCCGATTTTAGCTTCAAATGATGAAATTCTAACCTTGTTTGGAAGTGTGCAGGAACAAATGAGGCAACAACAGGAAACAAACCAAATGCTGCTAAGAGAGATACAACTCTTAAAAGCTGGTTCAAGCAGATCCACCGAAGATATCGTCACTCCTCTACAACCCAGAGCTTTGAACTTTAGTTCAGCTGTGTATACTGAGGATAATAGGGGGAATATCGTGCCCAACCTTCCTCAGAATCATGCTCCTGAAATACCCTCCTCGGTTAGGATGTCAACCGTGACGAGCTCAGGATATGCTTCAGGATATGGGCAGAATCCTCCGACTGGTAACGTACCTAATAATAATAATACTTTTGCCGCTAACAGTGTTGGATCTTTGCAGGATACAGCTGTAACGTCAGCATTATCCAGGGAGTTTCAGAAGCTAAAGGATATGATATCCAGTGTACCTGGGGTGGTTCAGCAAATTCCTGAAGTATCCCAGGATAGCCACATGATATCTCGGTTTGTACGTCCTATTTGTGATGCTGAAATCCCAAAAAGATTCCAGACTCCAAACATGAAGCTTTATGATGGAACCACGGATCCTGAAGAGCATATTGCCCAGTATAGGGAGAGGATGGAGATCAACCCTATCCCTCCGGAGCTCAAGGAAGCTTGCTTGTGCAAGGGTTTCGGTTCTACTCTGACAGGATCAGCCTTAAAATGGCTGTTAAATGTTCCTCCACATTCGATTACATCATTTGCTCACCTAGTCAATTTATTTAATAGTCAGTTTTCTTGTAGTAGAAGCTTTGAAAAACTAACAAGTGACCTTTACAGGATAACACAGGGGCCTCAAGAGTCCCTAAGGGATTATGTGAACAAGTTCAGTAGGGAATCTTTAGACATCCCGCATCTTGATGTTGCAACAGCTGTGCAAACCTTCAAGATGGGGTTGCAAAAAGATTCTCAATTTTACCAAGACCTTGTAATGAACCCATGCAGGAACTTGGACGGAGCTCGTAACAGGGCTCTAAGATATATTCGATTGGAGGATGACAAAAAGATGCAAGAAAGGATGAATGCATCCTCAACATACGAATCGACTAACAGGAAGTCAGAATCCTCGTACAAACCATACCGCTCTAAGCCATATGGTAGAAGTGTTAACAAAAGAGTGAATGCTGTTGAAGACGAGGATCCTGAAGAATATCCTGAATTATCTGAATATTGCTTCTCTGTTAACATTCCTGAACTAATGTGTGCCATACAGGGTTTAGGAGACAAGGCTAGGTGGCCTCGAAAGAATCAACAAAAAGCTGATTGGAAAGATAAGTCAAAATGGTGTGCCTTCCACGAAGATTTCGGACATGTGACTGAGGATTGCATTGCCTTGAGGAAGGAAATAAGCTATCTTCTGAGCAAGGGATATTGTGACACCCCAAGGAAACCAAGAATCAACGCAACTTAACTAACTTCCTTAGTAACCACGTACTAAATTTCGGGACGAAATTTCTTTCAACTTGGGGATGATGTGACAACCCGAATATCTGAGGTCAGTGTTACTTAGTCACGGGATTCCGTTTTCTGATTTCTTCCCTTTTCATGTCTTTTACGACGATTGAACTGTTAAATACTTGTGTATGTATAATGTGATTGTGTATGTGTTACGTGTGTTTAACAAGTTAACTACAAGAAACCGCATCTAGAGAACTACTCTCACACCGGCCCACACGCATAAATCAGGCCCGAAGCCCAAATGTCCTCACACCGACCCAAAGAGGTGTTAGAATCTATTAAGGAAGTCTTGATAGCCAATTTGGGTGGGCTTAGGTTTAAGCCCAAGTCATCTCGGCCAATGAAGGGATCCTCCCAAACGTGTATTAATTAGGGATACGTATTATGATGAGATAAAACTCTAAACTAAAACAAACCCTACGATTCCAAAAGTACGTGCGACAGGAGACCCCCCTTCACACTCGAAGCCTTTCAATCGTGCCTTCTTGACTTCGGTTAGTATGATAAATTACTATTGATTAATTGCTTATTGTTCATGAAGATGGCATGGGTATTGCTTGTTAGGTTCTTAGCCTTTATTGATATCATAACACTCTAGGATTGCATGTAATTTAATATATGCTTGTCTGATCCATGCCATGTGAATTCTTGTTTTTGGTCCAATTGCATGTAATATAATAGCAGGTTGTCAGCCAGAGAATTTAATGCTAGTTGAATTCAAATATCTAGTTTAAAATAAAAACCCACTACTAAGAGATCGGTCCAATAGAATAAAAGGGTGAATATAGTTGTCGGCTTGGGTTGTAAGGTTTCATCAGGTTGTTTTAAATCAATTGTGGGGTATATGATGATTAACTTGATTTAATAGTAAGGATTGTGTAAAAAAAAAATATTATGATTGTTCTTGAATTTTATAATTGATATTATGTGTTATTTGATGAACTATTATTCTGTTTTGAAACTTTTGTGTTGAATAACATTGGGCCGAGGGTATATGTAGATAATTAAGTTGGACTGATAAAATAAGCTAATTGATTCATGTAATTGGAGTTGGGCCGCAGGGTGAACATAAGTGCGTAGTGGGTACGGGCTAGGATATGGTTGGGTTTCACATGTAATCTGGGCTGCATCTTTGGTAGATCACGTACATGAGTTGAGGATTGGTGCATAAATAGTTTCCTCATGTTCGTTAAAGTGGGTAAATGATTGAGTCTAGTGATAAATGGCTGCTTTCATTTGTAAACTTTTAAAGATCGAGTGACTGATTATTTGTTTAGACTCACAAAAATTGGTTAGTGTCACTTGTTTAATTTAGAGCTTCATATATATATATATAACATCTAGTGATTTAATATTTTATGGTTAAGGTGGACTTTTGCCATATGAAATTGATAAGGATGTTTTTGAACTGCATGAGTAGCATGTGACTAGATAGTCTGATGGTGGTAGGATGGTTTGACTGATTCATGCTTATGAATTCTCTCCTTATTATTATTTTTAATTGCACACATAAATGAAGGGCGCCACCATTTCTTCGCACACATTGTTCTTTTGGTCTCACACTTTGTTTGAAACCGTACACTATTGCATGTACACATACTCCAATTGGGCTGGTAGGTGTTGGGCTATGCACACCTTGTGGGCGTATTATGAGAGTAAACCGTACACTAGTCATCTGACCCACATAATCATTTGGATAATTAAGTATTAACTGTACATGACATTCTGGTCGCGCACTCCCCACTGTTCCATGAAACTGTATATGCATACGTGAATACTTATACTTTTACACTACCTAATGAATACGTGTTAGATACGTGTAGCTTATACGTGATTACTTGTATAACGTCCTAACAAGTGATAACCATAATAGGGTGCGGTTGACCAACTTAGGACAAACGCTTTAGCTGCCGAGCAAACCAAATGTGAGTTCACACAGCCAAGGCATGGGTTCCCAGGGTGGGAATGGGTTGGATTATTTATTTGTGTTTACCTAACACATGGAACTTAGTTATATGGTCCTCGGGTGAGGAAGGGTTATTGATAAGATACAACTAGACTAATGGTACTAAATTGAACTGATCTTCGCACACACGCCAGGGTTGGCCGCGATATTATGACTAATCTTCGCACACATGCCTAGGAAGGCCGCGAACTATACTCTAAACTTCGCATACATGCCAGGGTGGCCGCGATACAAATATACCTAGTCTAGAATATATGGGAAACCCCCACTAATCTTCGCATACATGCCGAGAGGGCCGCGATGGAAACTAATACGATACATGAGTTAGTGAACGAACACAAGGCTTACTTTACTATTATTATTACTGAACTGTTTACTGTGAACTCGCTCAACTAGTTGTTGATTCTCTGCTGCATGCCTTGCAGGATCTTAGGTACTTACGGAGCTTGCACAAGGAGGAGCAGGTCGTTGTGGGACATGGATCGAGTATGCCATGTTAAACATTCATTACATTTTGAACTTATACGTTGGTTTTAAACATTATGCTTCCGCTTACAACTTAAACTATGTTTTGTTTGGACACCAATTATATTGTGTTGGGTTTTATTTTTATTTACATACTATGTTCAATATGATTGGTGGCTGGATCCTGGTCAGTCACGCCTCCATGCGGTGATACTTCGCGTGTGGATTTTGAGGGTGTGACAGATATCTAAAAGATCTCTTGGGAAGAAGGAAGAATAAGGGTCAGGATACTGAGAAGGATCCTGAACGAGCAGCCTCACCTCCCGCGGATGCCAAGATAATTAACTTCATTTCGGGAGGATCCGACATTTGTGGGACTTCGTATTCGGCGGCGAAAAGACATGCAAAAGAAGCTAAGGCTGAGAGGGGAGACAAACCTATCAGGATGACTAACCTCACAACTGACAAAATGATCACGTTTGATGCTGATGACAGGGATACTGTCCAGGATCCTCATCATGATGCTCTGGTAATAACGTTATATGTGGCTAACCATTTTGTACGCAGGATACTGGTTGATAATGGCAGCTTCGTCAATATAATCCAACTAGAGACTCTAAAGAGAATGAATGTGTCTCCGATGGATATCACTTCGAAGTCCACCGTGCTTGTTGGGTTTAGTGGAGAGGCAAGGAACACAGTGGGAGAAATAAAGTTACCAGTATATGTTGAAGGAGTCAACTCAATACAACGTTTCTATGTGATGGATTCTCTGTCCTGCTATAACATCATACTGGGAAGACCATGGATCCATGATATGAAGGCTGTGCCATCAACATATCATCAATGCATCAAGATCCCTACCCCTTGGGGAGTTGTCAAAGTTGATAGTGATCAGCAGGAAGCGAAAGAATGTTACTCATCCTCAATGAAATCCTCGACCAAACCAAGTGCAACATAGCAATTAAAGATGCGGGCCCAGGATATCGTGGAGAATTCGGAGCAGGATGTGAAGAAAGTTATCCTGGATCAGGATAATCCTGATATCTCGATGCTCGTAGGAACTAATATCCCTCAGGATATTGAAGATCAATTGACTAACTTTTTGAAATGCAGGTGTTTTGGTCAAAAATCTGATGAGGATAATGCAACCAAACTCTATGTACGGGGAATGATGCTTAAGATGAAGAACTGTGATGAGGATCACTATGAAATAAATTGCAAGAACAACACTGTTTTGGTCAAAAATCACACAAGGATAATGCAACCAAACTCTATGTAAACGGGGAATGATGCTTGGTTTGATGAAAAAGTAAAGGATCACTTTAGTATGAAATATGCAAGTGACACAAGGATTTATACGAGGAAAAATCCCTTGATCAATGAATGATCTCCGGCATAAAAAAACCTCGGGTGATGGCAACTACCGATCACCAAACTTCAATATAACAAATAATGGTTACAACTTCGGATGGTAATGAGCTGAGTACAAGGATCACTATAGTATCGTGTGTCTAAGCGTGTGAGAAATGTGTTGTGTGTCTTTCGAATGTGGAAAAGTGCTATATATACAAGTGTGAGTGGCCCTATTTTAGGTAAATAGGCTAACTATCAGCTCATTACCCCTTTAGGAATAAAAGTAAATCTAGCCTAAATTATCGCCCTTAAATCATGCTGAGTTTCCATATCCTCTACAACGTTCATCTCTGATTAAGCATATGCCAAAGTTGTAAAGACGCGTCCCTTGTTTACGTTGCTAAGAGCGGATCCTGCTAGACATTCCTGCAAGATAACATTAAATCCAATGAAAACAACTGTTAGCATGAGGATCCCTATGATGGTCCGTGATCCTGATCCTGGAACTCTTCTGAGGGTCACTATCTGCCAAAGAAATAAGGATCACTGGTTAGGATCACATGTAAGGATCATATGTCATAAAAATCCAGCCCTAACAATTGCCCCCAAAATATAAGGAGTAATATTGTAAATAAATGAGTTATATTTTCCTTGATCTTATCTGCAACAAGCTAATCGGATAACTAGCCGTTGAAGTCGGACTAGCCGTTGTGATTCTTACGTCACAGAAGTGACAGCCCTGCAGATCATCATTATAAATAGGAGATAGAGATAGGATCAATTTGCATTTAAATTCAAGAGAAACTCCCTTTATATTCTCGTCCGAAGATCGATCAGGTATCTCTCTTCTTCTTTCTTCCTTCTCTTACTCTGTTTCTCTGTTTCTTTGTTTCCTTCTTTCACTCTGCGAAGATGTTGCTCCGGAACTCTCCACATAAGGATCCTAAGAAGAATAGCCCTTTGAAGGGTCAAGGGATCATCAAAGATTCTCCCAACGAGAGGTGTTGTTTCACCGATGCTCACATTGATAGAATCCGTCACTGTTTTCCGGCGAACGCCATCTTCAAGTCTTTTAATCCCCTTGCTTTAAGTGACTTCATCTCTGACACTTGGGTAGCCTTTCCTGTTACTCCGTTCTTGATAGGGTATTCGTATCCTTTCCCTCAATTCACACAGTCCTTCTTTTCTCTCACCGGCATCTCCTACATCCAGGCCATGCCAATGATCTGGAGGGTTTTATATACCCTTGAAAGGATCATTGAGCAGGAAGGGATTGATTTAGGAATGGCGGAGCTGGCTGAGATGTATGATCTCACAACGTTTGGATCCTGTCGATATCTGCTTAAGCGGAAAACTGGAGAGGATCACCCTGTTCTCAAGGTCACCAAGAACGACACAAACTGGAAGCGTCGGTTCTTTTTTGTTAGGAGTGATACCATCCCTGATGGGAAGGATCTGCCCAAGGAGTGGGCTACTCATGGTAGGATAGAGGATCCTGGAAGGATCATCATAAGACCTGTTCTTTAGGATGAGGATCACTAATATTGTCTTTGTTTTTTGTGCAGCTATATCCGTTGCTTATCTCAAGTTGACTCCTTCTGCAAAAGAGAGAGTTTTAGCCTTCAAGAAGCTTGATCCCGAGATTAGAAGTTTTCAAGTTGCCACCCAAGATTCACAGGAAGTATCCTCCGCATCTGCCACAATGTCAAGTAAGTATCCTTATTTAAAAAATAGTTCTATGTAGGATTTCTAAATTAGTTAGAATACTTATCTTATTTCGGTTGTGTAGGTGCTGGAAAACCTGCTAAGTCTGCTTCCAAGTTTGGCGTCGATGATCTTGCCACTGTCAAATCTGCGAGGAAGAGGACTCCTGCTAGCCCGAGTACTTCGGTCCCCAAGGCACCTATTAGAGGAAAAGGAGGCAAGAAGAGGAAAGCCTCCGATGCCGAGGATCTTCAAGGCCTGCCCTTGCTTCGCCAACAGTTTCTAGATTACTTCAATGAGGTAAGGATCACTGCCCCTGTTTGTTATCCTGACAGTTTTGAGGATCACTTGTTTCTGACGTTTATGCCTTGTTTTCCTTGCAGAAATTTGCTGAAATAGAGACTTATGTTGGCCATGTCGAGGATCAAGACCGCCAAATCGCTGACCTCCAACAAATGGGTGTGCTGAAGGATCTCAAGATTGCTGATCTTGAGAAGGAGCTCCGGGCCACCAAGAATGAGGCTGCCACGATGGTGATCAAATTCGATTATGAGAAATATGAGATCACCCAGGATGCTAAGGTGTCTGCTGCGATAGCCATGTACAAGATCCAGCTGCGGATGGCTGCGGAGGCTCAGGATCCTGCCTTTGACAAAAGCACATGGGACGTGGAGGGCTGGAAGGCAAGGCTGGCAGAGTTGGAGGATGATGATGAAGCTGAGGAGGTCCCAATGCTTGAAGGTGGTGATGCTGGCAAGGATCAAGGAGAAGCAAGTGGAGCTGGTGGTGATGGTGCAGTGAAGGTTTAAGCTGCAGAATTGGGCGATGAAGGAAACTTCTAGACATAGCCGGAGCCCAATTTTTTTTTGTGTTTGTTGATGTTTTTAACGATGATGGTCTGTAACTCTGAACAATAGTTTTAGGATTAAGGATCCTGGATCCTTTAGACAATAGGTAGGATTACAAATGGTGGAGGGATCCTCTGTTTGGGGGATGAAGCCTTTGTGATCCTGCCGCTTTTAATTTCCTGCACCTGCTATGACCGCACAGACAATGGACACCCTTTGCCAACCCATGTGGACGGGCCACGTTTTGCTGGTAGAAACTTGGGTTGGCAATTTTGATAACTTTTGAAAGGGTTTAAAATCCTTTGTTAATAAAAATGACTCTAATCTTTTTGGCTTATCTCGTGTTGTTATCCTTTGTTTATCCTCTTATTTTCCAATTGTTTAAAAACATATTCGTTTGAGTAAGAAAAGTTAAGCAAATCATGTTCAAGAATTCTAGGATATGATCCGGGATCAAATATCCTATGACCGAAATTTTTTTTTAAAGTAGTTTGTTTCAAGGATCATAGGCTCAGTTGTCAGAGTGCAAGGGTTATTCAGAATAATAAGTGTAATCAAAACAGTCGAGGATCATACCTGAGAATCCAAGTTAGGATCCTAACCTTCAATCAAGATAATGAAATTTCCATGGATAATAAAGATTAAGGATCCTTAATTTTTAACTTCACAAACCTGAGAAATACAACATAATCTTGGGACTAAGCCAATATAGAAGATAAGTCAGTAACTGGGGACATGCCCAAAGGATAACTGGGGACGAGCCCAGAGGATCACCGGGGTCAATCCCAAAGGATCACTGGGGACAAGCCCAAAGGATAACTGGGGACAAGCCCAAAGGATAACTGGGGACAAGCCCAAGGATCGTATGTAAACTGGAGTATGGCCCTTACTGGCGACTATCCAAACTTAGTGACATGAAAATGCCAAAACCTTGGCTAACGTGAAAACGTTAGAAACCTTAGGAACGGATGTATGGTACGTCTACCATTATACATAGGATCCTAGGTATAGCCAGTGTTTTGGTCAAAAATCACACAAGGATAATGCAACCAAACTCTATGTAAACGGGGTATGATGCTTGGTTTATTGAAAAAGTAAAGGATCACTTCAGTATGAAATATGCAAAGACACAATGATTTATACGAGGAAAAAGCCCTTGATCAATGTATGATCTCCGGCATAAAAAACCTCGGGTGATGGCAACTACCGATCACCAAACTTCAATATAAGAAAAATGGTTACAACTTCGGATGATAATGAGCTGAGTACAAGGATCACTATAGTTTCGAGTGTCTAAGCGTGTGAGAATTGTGTTGTCCCCCCTTCCGAATGGGGAAGAGTGTTATATATACAAGTGTAGGTGACCTATTTTAGGTAAAAAGACTAATAATCAGCTCATTACCCCTTTAGAAATAAAAGTAAATCTAGCCTAAATTGTCGCCCTTAAATCATGCCAAGTTTCCATATCCTTTGCAACGTCCATCTCCGATTAAGCACATGCTATAATTGTAAAGACGCGTCCCTTGATCGTGATGCTAAGAGCAGATCCTGCTAGATGTTCCTGCAAAATATCATTTAATTCAATGAAGGTAACTGTTAGCATGAGGATCCTATAATGGTCCATGATCCTGATCCTGAAGTCCTGCTGAGGATCACTATCTGCTAAAGGAACAAGGATCACTGGTTAGGATCACATGTAAGGATCATATATCATAAAAATCCAGCCCTAACAATTTCCCCCAAAATATAAGGAGTTTATTGTAAATTAACGAGTTATATTTTGCTTTGATCTTATCTGCAACGGGCGACTTGGATAACTAGCCGTTAATCTCGAACTAGCCGTTGCAACCCTTACGTCATAGATGTGACAATCCTGCAGATCATCATTATAAATAGGAGATATAGTTAGGATCAATTTGCATTTAAATTTAAGAGCTACTCCCTTTATAATCTCGTCCGAAAGATCGATCAGGTATTCTTCTTCTTTTCTTTCCCTCTCTTACTCTGTTTTCCTTTCTCTTTCTATTCTTCCGCGAATATGTTGCTCCGGAACTCTCCTCATAAGGATCACCAGAGGAATAGCCCCTTGAAAGGTCAAGGGCTTATTAAAGACTCTCCTACCGAGATATGCTGCTTCACCGATGCTCATGTTGTTAGGATCCGTCACTGTTTTCCGGCGGATGCTATCTTCAAGTCATTCACTTCCACCGCTTTAAGCGATTTTGTTTCCGACACCTGGGTGGCCTTTCCTGCAACTCCGTTTACCATAGGATATTCGTATCCTTTTCCAGCCTTCACCCAATCCTTCTTTTCCTTGACCGGCATATCTTATATCCAAGCCATGCCGATGATCTGGAGGGTTCTGTATACCTTCGAGAGGATCATCGAGCAGGAGGGGATTGACTTAGGGATGGCAGAGCTGGCTGATCTTTATGATCTTACCACGTTTGGTTCCTATCGATATTTGCTGAAACGGAAAGCTGGAGAGGATCACCCTGTTTTTAAGGTCACCAAAAATGATACCAACTGGAAGCGACGATTCTTCTTTGTTAGGAGGGATACCATCCCTAACGAGGAGGATCTGCCTAAGGAGTGGGCTACTCATGGTAGGATAGAGGATCCTGGAAGGATCACCATCAGACTTGTTTCTTATGATGAAGATCACTAATGTTTCCTTTGTCTTTTGTGTTTTTTCAGCTATATCCGTTGCTCATCTCAAGTTAACCCCTGCTGCAAGAGAGAGAGTTTTAGCTTTCAAAAAGCTTGATCCTGAGACCAGAAGTTTTCAAGTCACCATCCAAGATTCACAAGAAGTATCCTCCGCATCTGCCACAATGTCAAGTAAGTATCCTTACCAAAAAGTAAGTTCTATGCAAGACTGTTAAATTAGTTAGGAAACTTATCTTGTTTTGATTGTGTAGGCGCTGGGAAATCTGCTAAGTCTGCCAAGTCTGCCTCCAAGTTCGGGATTGATGAACTTGCCATTGTCAAGTCTTCAAGAAAGAAGACTTCTGTTGCCAGTCCCTCTGCTTCGGCCCCTAAAGCACCTGTTAGGGGTAAGGGGAAGAAGAGAAAGACTTCTGAGGATCTCCAAGGATTTCCCCTGCTCCGCCAGCAGTTTCTTGATTATGTTAATGAAGTAAGGATCATTGCCCCTGTTTGCTATCCTACCTGAGTATCCTGTCTGTATATTCTGTTTCTTTGAGGATCACCTGGTCCTGATCTTACCTTTTTCCCTTTTTGCAGAAACTTGCTGAAGTAGAGACCTACCTAGGCCATGTCGAGGATCAGGAAAGCCAAATCGCCGACCTTCAACAAATGAGCGTGTTGAAGGATCTCAAGATAGCTGATCTTGAGAAGGAGCTCCGGGCTACAAAGGATGAGGCTGCTCAAATGTTGATCAACATGGATGGCGAAAAGCAGGAGATCACCCAGGATGCCAAGGTCTCTGCCGCAATTGCTATGTATAAGATACAATTGCAGATGGCTGCGGAGGCTCAGGATCCTGCCTTCGACAAGAGCTCATGGGATGTGGAGGGTTGGAAGGCAAGGCTGGCGGAATTGGAGGACGATGATGAAGCTGAGGATATCCCTATGCTTGAAGGTGGTGATGCTGGCATGGATCAGGGTGGAGAAGCTGGTGGTGATGGAGCAGCGAAGGTTTAAGCTGCTGGATTGGGCGATGATGGATATTTCGAGACTAGGCCGGAGCCCAATTTTTTAGGTTTGGTAGTGGTTTTCGTGGTTGTTGATGTTTGAAACAATTGATGGTCTGTACTTAAACAATAGTTTTTAGGGTTAAGGATCCTGGATCCTTTGGACAATAGGTAGGATCGCAAATGGTGGAGGGATCCTCTGTTTGGGGGATGAAGCCATTGTGATCCTGCCGCCTTTAATTTCCTGCACCTGCTAAGACCGCATAGACAATGGACACCCTTTGCCAACCCATGTGGACGGGCCACGTTTTGCTGGTAGAAATGTGGGTTGGCAATTTTGACAACTTTTTGAAAGGGTTTAAGATCCTTTTGTTAATAATATAACTTTAATCTTTCTGGCTTATCTCGTGTTGTTATCCTTTATTTGTCTTCTTATTTTCCAGTTTGTTTTAGAAACATATTTGTTAGAGTAACAAGAGTTGAGCAAACCATGTTTAATAAATTTAGGATATGATCCTAGATCAAATATCCTGACACTGAAAATTTTTGAAGCAATCAATTTCAAGGATCATAGGTTTAGTTGTCAAAGTGTAAGGGTTGTTTAGTATAATCAAAATAGTCAAGGATCATACCTGAGGATCCAAGTTAGGATCCTAACCTTTAATCAAGATAACCATAAGTGAAATTTTAACGGATAATAAGGATTAAGGATCCTTATTTGCTTAACTTCGAGAACCTGAAAAATGGAACATAACTTGGGACTAAGCCAATGTAAAAGATAAATTAATAGCTGGGGACAAGCCCAAAGGATCACTGGGGACAAGCCCAAAGGATAACTGGGGACAAGCCCAAAGGATAACTGGGGACAAGCCCAAGGATAACTGGGGACAAGCCCAAAGGATAACTGGGGACAAGCCCAAGGATCGTATGTAAACTGGAGTATGGCCCTTACTGGCGACTATCCAATCTTAGTGACATGAAAATGCCAAAACCTTAGCTAACGTGAAAACGTAAGAAACCTTATGAACGGATGTATGGTACGTCTACCATTATACGTATGATCCTAGGTATAGCCAGTGCGATGAGGTTGTCAGCCCCGGAAGTGGGTACTGGTCCCAAAGACGTGAACTATATCAGGATCATCGTGCGCTGCTGGCGGAAACTGGGGATAATCCCAAGGATAACTGGGGTTGAACCCAAGGATCTGCGGTGCTTTTGAAGATCTTTAACGATATGCTGAAGATACCTGAACTATCATAACTCAAATGGTTCGTGAGAAGAGGATGAAGGATACATGATCCTTATCCTTAGGTAAAAAGTAAGGAAATGTAATAGTTTTAAGATAAGGACATTACCAGAGTAAGGGTCACTGACATCACCGGGATCCTTCGAGGATACTTCAATGTAAGGATCACAAGCTTGAAGGATCATGTTCACATAAAGTATTTCTTTAAGTGAACAGCATTCCAGGCTCTTGGTAACAAATTTCCTTCCATGGTTAGCAATCTGTATGCCCCCTTTCCTGCTTCAGCTTCAATCAAGTAAGGGCCTTCCCACTTTGGTGCTAACTTCCCGTCAGCAGGATTGATAGTGTTTTGGAATGCTTTTCTCAACACCATATCTCCGACTTGGAACTTCCTTATCCTAACATTTTTGTTGTAAGCACCAGCCATTCTTTGTTGGTAGCTTGCCATCCTTATCCTAGCCAGATCCCTGATTTCCTCAATAGTATCCAAATCCTGAGCCAGGATTTGTAGCATTCTCTTCAGGATCACGAGCACTTGTTCTAGCAGTTGGGATCACCATCTCTGTTGGGATCACTGCTTCTGCCCCAAATACTAAAGAGAAAGGTGTTTGACCAGTGGCATTCTTGGGCGTTGTCCTATCAGCCCATAGCACATAAGGTAACTCCTCTGCCCATTTCCCCTTCTTGGATCCTAGCTTCTTCTTCAGATTGTTGATGATGATCTTGTTGGATGATTCTGCTTGACCATTGGCTTGTGGATGAACTGGTGTTGATGTTATCATCTTAATTCCCCAACTGTCACAAAAGTTAGTGGTTCTGCTTCCAATGAATTGGGAACCATTATCACATACAATTTCAGAGGGAATGCCAAATCTAGTTATAATGTTTCTTTTGATAAAGGATATAACTTCCTTTTCTCTGACTTGAGCAAAAGCTTCAGCTTCTATCCACTTAGAGAAGTAGTCGGTCATGGCGAGCATAAACACTTTTCCACCAGGTGCTTTAGGAAGCTTGCCAACTATATCCATCCCCCATCTCATGAATGGCCAAGAGGATGGTATTGGGTGTAAAAATTCATCTGGCTGATGGAGGATATTGCTGTGTCTTTGGCAAGGATCACACTTCTTAGCATATTCTACAGCATCCCTTTTCATAGTTGGCCAGTAGTATCCTGTTCTAAGGATCCTTGAGAATAATGCTCTGCCCCCAGTGTGGTTTCCACAATCTCCCTCATGGAAGTCTCTCAACACTTCTTCAATTTCAGGATCCTCGATACATCTTAAATATGGTCCTGCAAGAGATCGCTTATATAATACATTTTTCAAAATTGTGAATTGAGATACCTTAATCCTGAAAGCTCTAGGATTTTCTTCCATCGGAGTCTCCCCGTATTGCAAGTATCTCATAATTGGTGAGATCCATGATCCTGAATAAGATTGAGCTTCTTCACTAGGGATCACTGCAGTATCCTCTTCTATTTCCATGGCCACCTGATTTTCAATGGCAGGAGCCAGGATATGGATGATAGGGATACTTATATCTCCTGGAATCTTTAAGGATGATCCTAGGTTGGCCAATGCCTCAGCTTCCGTGTTATCCTCCCTTGGTACCTGTGTTAAGCTGAAAGAGACAAAAGAGAGTGCCAACTCCTTGACTATCTCTAAATATTTGGTTAGTTTTTCTCCTTTAACAGCATAGGATCCATTAAAGTGATTGGTGATCAATAATGAGTCCACATATACTTTAAGATATTTCACTCCCATATCCTTAGCAATTTGCAAGCCAGCAATTAAGGCTTCATATTCAGCCTCATTGTTAGTTGCTTGGAACTCACAAGCTATGGAGTGGGGTATTATGTCCCCCTGTGGCGATTTTAGTAGTATCCCGAGCCCTGTGCCCTTGACATTTGAGGATCCATCAGTGTGTAGTATCCAAGGATCCTTGGTCTCATCCAGCTGTTGGACTTCCAATTCTGCTTCCTTTTGTAGATCACTACTGAAATCAGCCACAAAGTCAGCTAGTGCTTGGGATTTGATGGCTGTTCTTGGCTCATATCTTATATCATGGGCACTAAGCTTTACTGCCCACTTAGCCATTCTTCCTGACATCTCTAGTTTCCTGAGGACATTCTGGATTCGGCATTAAGTAAACTCTTACTTACATAGTAGATAGGATATTGTGTACCTTCGTGATCCTTAACAAGGACAGCACTTACAGCGGTTGAGGATACCGCCAGATATAAGGATAACACATCTCCTTTTTCGGGTTTTGTTAATGCTGGTGCTGAGGACATATATTCTTTAAGGGCTTGTAAAGCATTCTCATGTTTCTCAGTCCATTCAAACTTCTTGTTTTTCCTTAGGATATCGTAAAATTCTTTACATTTTTCTGAGGATTTTGATATGAACCTGTTGAGAGCTGCTATCCTGCCTGTTAGCCTTTGCACATCCTTAGCATTGGCAGGGGACTTGATGTTCACTAGTGCTTTAATTTGCTCCGGACTTGCTTCAATGCCCCTCTGAGTTACCATATATCCTAGGAATTTACCTGCCTTAACACCAAAGTGGCATTTTGAAGGATTAAGCTTCATGTTATAATTATCAAGGATATCAAATGTTTCTTCCAAATCCCTTAGGTGATCCTCAGCTTTCTTTGATTTGACTACCATATCATCTATGTATACTTCCATAGTTTGTCCAATTTGATCCTTGAACATCATATTCACCAGCCTTTGATATGTTGAACCTGCATTTCTTAATCCAAAAGGCATGGCAATATAACAATACAAACCGGTTGGGGTCATAAAGGCTGTATCCTCTTGGTCAGATGGTTCCATCTGAATTTGTTGGAATCTAGATGATGCATCCATAAAGGTCAACAGTTCATGCCCCACTGTTGCATCCACCATGGAGTCAATGTGGGGTAATGGGAAAGGATCCTTGGGACATGCCTTATTCAGATCAGTGAAATCGACACATACCCTCCACTTTCCGTTTTTCTTTTGGACAACGACCACATTGGCTAACCATTTTGGATATTTTACCTCTCTGATTATACCTGCTCGAAGTAGTCTCTCTACTTCTTCTTGGATAATGGCATTCCTTTCTGGTGCAAACTTCCTCCTTTTTTGATGGATTGGTTTGATAGACCTGTCAATGCCAAGTTTATGAGTTATGACATCCTTAGATATACCTGTCATATCTTCGTGATTCCATGCAAAGGTAGACTTTCTTCTTTTGAGGAAGGATATCATGTCTTCTTTCATCTTGCCAAGGATCCCTGATCCGATATAGATTTTTGATTCAGGATCACTAGGATCCAAGAGGATTTCGTCCACATCTTGTTCCCTTGCCTCCAAGACATTCCTCGGAGGATACTGTAATTGCTATTGCTCCCTTAGCTTCGAGGTTGGCTTCATGGATGAGGTATAACAATCCTTAGCCTCCTGCTGATCACTGTCGATCTTGATTATCCCCCATGGGCTAGGGAGTTTCACACATTGATGATAGGTGGATGGGACTGCTTTCATATCATGTATCCAGGGCCTGCCAAGGATAACATTGCAACAAGATAAACAGTCAATAACACAAAATTTTTGATAATTATGTAATCCTTCCACGTAGATTGGGAGTTTGATGTCCCCCAGAGTTTTCTTCGTTTCTCCACTGAATCCTACAAGCACGGAGGATCTTGGTGTGATGTCTGATTCTGGGATACCCATTTTCTTCAGAACATCAAGCTGGATAATGTTCACTGAGCTTCCTCCGTCGATAAGGATCCTGCGGACAAAATGGTTAGAGATAAAGAGAGTAATAACTAAACTATCATGATGAGGATCCTGGATGTTAATGCGATCATTCTCATCAAACGTTATCGTCTTTCCTTCCGAGACACTTGATGTTCGAATAGGTCTCTCTCCATTATCCATTTTTGCTTCCTTTGCATGCCTTTTGGCCGCCGAGAAGGATGTACCACAGATGTCTGATCCTCCGGAAATAAAGTTGATCACTTGTGCATTCGCCGGAGGGGCTGGAGCCTTTTCAGGGATCCTTTCAGGATCCTGAGTCCTTTGCTTTTTTCTTCCCAACAATTCTTTTAGATGCCCCTTGCTTAACAGATATCCAATTTCTTGTCTTAAAGCTATGCATTCTTCAGTTAGATGTCCGAAATCCTCATGGTATGCACACCATTTTGACTTGTCTTTAGTCCCGGATGGTTTATCATTCTTCCTGGGCCACCTAGCTTTTTCTCCTAGATTCTGCATTGCAAGGATTAGTTCATGATTATCAACGGAAAAACCATATTCTGAGATTGGAGGATAATCTTCATCATCCTCTTCTTGGTCAACAGCATGCACATTCTGGTTGTCATTTCTATGGTAGGATTTGAATTTATTGTTCTTGAAGGAGGATCCTTGCTTCTCCTGTTTTGAGGATCCTACTTGTCTCTCCTGGATCCTCTTGTCATCCTCTAGCCGGATGAACCTGAGTGCCCGAGTTCTTACTTCATCTAGATTCCTGCATGGTGTCATAACAAGATCATCATAGAATAATGAATCCTTAAGCAGTCCCATTTTGAAGGCTTCAACAGCCGTAGCCATATCTAAGTTGGGAATGTCCAAGGATTCTTTACTAAATTTAGTTATATAATCCCTTAATGATTCATTATGACTTTGAGTTACCCTATATAAATCACTAGTTAATCTTTCAAATTTTCTACTACAAGAGAATTGGTTATTGAATAAATTAACTAAATTAGCAAATGAAGTAATAGAGTAAGGGGGAAGACTTAGCAGCCATTTAAGAGCTGATCCAGTAAGAGTGGATCCAAATCCTTTACATAGGCATGCTTCCTTTAACTTTTCCGGGATTGGATTGATCTCCATCCTCTCCCTGTATTGTGCTATGTGCTCCTCAGGATCCGTTGTACCATCATACAGCTTCATAGTAGGGATATGGAACCTTTTGGGTACCTCTGCATCACAAATCGGTGGTGCAAAACGAGACACCTTATGGCTTCCATCTGCAATCTCCGGGATAGGCTTGACTACCCCTGGAACACTTGAGATCATATCTTTTAGCTTCTGCAACTCCCTGGCCATAACATGATTGACACCTGTATCCTGCATGAATCCATGGTTAGTGGTAAGATAATTATTTAAAGTGTTACCTCCCATTGAGTTCAAGTTAGGAACATTGGGTGTGAATCCATATTGCTGGGATTCTGGGATAACGGAGGGACCAGTGGAAGCAATGGTCTGCATTGGAATGAAGTCCCCTTGATGGACATCTAGACTTCCTGTTTGCAAACTTTTTAGGGATCCTAGCATCTGGAAGGATCCTGGTATCTGGGATGATCCTGGAACGAAGGAGGATCCTTGAACCTGGGACGATCCTGGAACAAAGAAGGATCCTTGAACCTGGGATGATCCGGGAACAAAGGAGGATCCTTGACCCTGGGATGATCCTGGAACAAAGTAGGATCCTTGAAACTGCTGTGCTCCCGGAGAGGCTCCTGAATTCATGAAGGATCCCATATGCTGGGGATAGGATCCTGCCGGCTGAAAGTGTGAGCCTGATGCCTGAGTCATTGCTGCCGATCCGAGGTGCAATCCTCTTGATTCTCCCATAAGTTGCACGTCTGGGACTCCCGATGGCTGAGAAGTGATCATTGGAGTATCAAAACTCAAGGATTTGGGCATCAGTGGGGAATGATCCTCTGCCGCTTTCTTTTGTCTTTTGAGATCTCCAATTTCCCTGAGGATCCTTTCATTAGTTTCATCCTGCCGCTGCATACGATCCTTCATCTGCAAAATCAAAGTAAATACGTCACTAGTACTGGGAGTATAAGAATTCATAGCAGAAGAAGATGGAGGTTTAGAGTTAGTAGGAGTTGGTCTCTTCTCAGCATTCTTCTGGGATCCTGCCGGTGGAGGGGGCAGAGTGTTCTGAGACGAGGTGATTGCAGACATCGCCGTGGACGTGTTTTTCAATGATGAAGCCATGTAATTCTTTGAAATGATTTCGAACAGAAAGTTTTCTTATAAATGAAGCACCAATTGCCCCACGGTGGGCGCCAAACTGTTTTGGTCAAAAATCACACAAGGATAATGCAACCAAACTCTATGTAAACGGGGTATGATGCTTGGTTTATTGAAAAAGTAAAGGATCACTTCAGTATGAAATATGCAAAGACACAATGATTTATACGAGGAAAAAGCCCTTGATCAATGTATGATCTCCGGCATAAAAACCTCGGGTGATGGCAACTACCGATCACCAAACTTCAATATAAGAAAATGGTTACAACTTCGGATGATAATGAGCTGAGTACAAGGATCACTATAGTTTCGAGTGTCTAAGCGTGTGAGAATTGTGTTGTCCCCCCTTCCGAATGGGAAGAGTGTTATATATACAAGTGTAGGTGACCTATTTTAGGTAAAAAGACTAATAATCAGCTCATTACCCCTTTAGAAATAAAAGTAAATCTAGCCTAAATTGTCGCCCTTAAATCATGTCAAGTTTCCATATCCTTTGCAACGTCCATCTCCGATTAAGCACATGCTATAATTGTAAAGACGCGTCCCTTGATCGTGATGCTAAGAGCAGATCCTGCTAGATGTTCCTGCAAAATATCATTTAATTCAATGAAGGTAACTGTTAGCATGAGGATCCTATAATGGTCCATGATCCTGATCCTGAAGTCCTGCTGAGGATCACTATCTGCTAAAGGAACAAGGATCACTGGTTAGGATCACATGTAAGGATCATATATCATAAAAATCCAGCCCTAACAGCCAGTACGATGAGGTTATCAGCCCCTAAAGTGGGTACTGGTCCCAAAGACGTGAACTATACCAGGATCATCGTGCGCTACAGGCGAAAACTGGGGACAAGCCCAAGGATAACTGGGGTTGAACCCAAGGATCTGAGATGCTTTTGTAGACTATCAATAATATGCTGAGGATACCTGGACTATCAGAACTCAAATTCTCGTGAGAGGAGGATGAAGGATACATGATCCTTATCCTTAGGTAAAAATAAGAAAATGGAAAAGTTTTAAGATAAGGACTTTACCAGAGTAGGGATCATTGGTGTCACTGGGATCCTTCGAGGATGCTTTCAATGTAAGGATCATATGTGCCAGGAGGATCCTGTTCACATGAAATATTTCTTTAAGTGAACAGCATTCCAGGCTCTTGGTAACAAATTTCCTTCCATGGTTAGCAATCTGTATGCCCCCTTTCCTGCTTCGGCTTCAATCAAGTAAGGGCCTTCCCATTTTGGTGCCAATTTCCCATCAGCAGGATTGATGGTATTCTGGAACGCTTTTCTCAACACCATATCCCCGACTTGGAACTTCCTTATCCTGACATTTTTGTTGTAAGCACCAACCATTCTTTGTTGGTAGCTTGCCATCCTTATCCTAGACAGATCCCTGATTTCCTCAATAGTATACAAGTCTTGAGCTAAGTTTGCAGCATTCTCTTCAGGATCACGAGTACTTGTTCTAGCAGTTGGAACCACCATTTCCGTTGGGATCACTGCTTCTGCCCCAAATACCAAAGAGAATGGTGTTTGACCAGTGGCATTCTTGGGAGTTGTCCTATCAGCCCATAGCACATAAGGCAATTCCTCTGCCCATTTCCCCTTCTTGGATCCCAGTTTCTTCTTCAGATTGTTGATGATGATCTTGTTGGATGATTCTGCTTGACCATTAGCTTGTGGATGGACTGGTGTTGATGTTATCATCTTAATTCCCCAACTGTCACAAAAGTTAGTGGTTCTGCTCCCAATAAATTGGGAACCATTATCACATACAATTTCAGAGGGAATGCCAAATCTGGTTATAATGTTTCTCTTAATAAAGGATATAACTTCCTTTTCTCTGACTTGAGCAAAAGCTTCAGCTTCTATCCACTTGGAGAAGTAGTCAGTCATGGCAAGCATAAATACTTTTCCACCAGGTGCTTTAGGGAGCTTGCCAACTATATCCATTCCCCATCTCATGAATGGCCAAGAGGATGGTATAGGATGTAGAAATTCAGCCGGCTGATGAAGGATATTGCTGTGTCTCTGACAAGGATCACACTTCTTAGCATACTTCACAGCATCCATTTTCATAGTTGGCCAGTAGTATCCTGTCCTTAAGATCCTTGAGAACAACTCCCTGCCCCCAGTGTGGTTTCCACAATCTCCTTCATGGAAGTCTTTTAAAACTTCTTGAACTTCAGGATCCTCGATACATCTTAAATATGGTCCTGCAAGAGATCGCTTATACAACATATTATTTAAGATTGTGAATTGAGATACCTTAATTCTGAAAGCCCTAGGGTTTTCTCCCATAGGGATCTCTCCGTGTTGTAAGTATCTCATGATTGGTGAGATCCATGATCCTGAACAAGATTGAGTACCCTCACTAGGGATCATTGCAGAATCTTCTTCTATTTCCATGGCCACTTGATTTTCAATAGTAGGAGCCAGGATATGGATGATGGGGATACTTATATCCTCTGGGATCTTCAAAGATGATCCCAATGCATCAGCTTCTGTATTTTCTTCCCTTGGTACCTGTGTCAAACTAAAGAAAACAAAGGAGAGTGCCAATTCTTTGACTATCTCTAAATATTTAGTTAGTTTTTCACCTTTAACAGCATAGGATCCATTAAAGTGATTAGTGATTAACAATGAATCCACGTATACCTCAAGATACCTGATCCCCATATGCTTAGCAATTTGCAAACCAGCAATCAAGGCTTCATATTCAGCCTCATTGTTACTGGCTTGGAACTCACAAGCTATGGAGTAGGGTATTATGTCCCCCTGTGGCGATTTTAGTAGTATACCAAGCCCCATGCCTTTGACATTTGAGGATCCATCAGTATGTAGTATCCAAGGATCCTTGGTCTCCTCCAACTGCTGGACTTCTAATTCGGCTTCCTTTTGTAAATCACTACTGAAATCAGCCACAAAGTCTGCTAATGCTTGGGATTTGATGGCTGTTCTAGGCTCATATCTTATATCATAGGCACTAAGCTTTACTGCCCACTTAGCCATCCTTCCGGACATCTCTGGTTTCCTGAGGACATTCTTAATTGGAAAATTAGTTCTAACAACAATAACATGGGTTTCAAAATAATGTCTTAACTTAGTAGATGCCATAATTAATGCAAGAATAAGTTTTTCAAGGTGTGAATACCTGGATTCAGCATCAAGTAAACTCTTACTTACATAGTAGACAGGATATTGTGTACCTTCGTGATCCTTAACAAGGACCGCACTTACAGCTGTCGAGGATACCGCCAGGTATAAGGATAACACGTCTCCTTTTCCGGGTTTCATCAATGCTGGAGCTGAGGACATATATTCTTTGAGGGCTTGTAAAGCATTCTCGTGCTTTTCAGCCCACTCAAATTTCGTGTTCTTTCTTAGGATATCATAGAATTCTTTACACCTTTCCGAGGATTTGGATATGAACCTGTTCAGAGCTGCTATCCTGCCTGTTAGCCTTTGCACATCCTTAGCATTGGCAGGGGATTTGATATTCACCAATGCTCTAATTTGTTCCGGGTTTGCTTCAATCCCCCTCTGAGTTACCATATATCCTAGAAATTTACCTGCTTTAACACCAAAGTGACATTTTGAAGGATTAAGCTTCATGTTATAATTATCGAGGATATCAAATGCTTCCTCCAAGTCCCTTAGGTGATCCTCAGCTTTCTTTGACTTTTCTGGGATTGGATTGATCTCCATCCTCTCCCTGTATTGTGCTATGTGCTCCTCAGGATCCGTTGTACCATCATACAGCTTCATAGTAGGGATATGGAACCTCTTGGGTACCTCTGCATCACAGATTGGTGGTGCAAAACGAGATACCTTATGGCTTCCATCTGCAATCTCCGGGATAGGCTTGACTACCCCTGGAACACTCGAGATCATATCCTTCAGCTTCTGCAGTTCTCTGGCCATAGCATGGTTGATACCTGTATCCTGCACGAATCCATGGTTAGTGGTAAGATAATTATTTAAGGCGTTACCTCCCATTGGGTTCAAGTTAGGAACACTGGATGCGAATCCATATTGTTGGGATTCTGGGATGACGGAAGGACCAGCGGAGGCAATGGTCTGCATTGGAATGAAATCTCCTTGATGGACATCTAGACTTCCCGTTTGCAAACTCTTTAGGGATCCTGGCATCTAGAAGGATCCCGGTATCTGAGATGATCCCGGAACAAAGGAGGATCCTTGAACTTGGGACGATCCTGGAACGAAGAAGGATCCTTGAACCTGGGATGATCCTGGAACAAAGGAGGATCCTTGAACCTGGGATGATCCTGGAACAAAGTAGGATCCTTGAAATTGCTATGCTCCTAGATAGGCTCCTGAATTCGCGAAGGATCCCATATGCTGAGGATAGGATCCTGCCGGCTGGAAATGTGAGCCTGATGCCTGAGTCATTATCGCCGATCCGAGATGCAATCCTTTTGATCCTCCCACAATTTGAACGTCTGGGACTCCTGATGGCTGAGAAGTGATCATCGGAGTATCAAAACCCTAAGATTTGGGCATCAGTGGGGAATGATCCTCTGCCGCTTTCTTTTGTCTTTTGAGATCTCTGATTTCCCTGAGGATCCTGTCATTAGTTTCATCCTGCCGCTGCATACGATCCTTCATCTGCAAAATCAAAGTAAATACATCACTAGTACTGGGAGCATGAGAATTTAAAGCAGAAGAAGATGGAGGTTTAGAGAAAGTAGGAGTTGGTCTCTTCTCAGCAATTTTCTGAGATCCTGCCGGTGGTGGAGGCAAAGGCAGAGTGTTCTGAGACGAAGTGACTGCGGACATCGCTGCAGATGTACTCTTCAATGATGAAGCCATGTAGCTCTTCGAAATGATCACCAACAGAAAGTTTTCTTATGAATGAAGCACCAATTGCCCCACGGTGGGCGCCAAACTGTTTTGGTCAAAAATCACACAAGGATAATGCAACCAAACTCTATGTAAACGGGGAATGATGCTTGGTTTGATGAAAAAGTAAAGGATCACTTTAGTATGAAATATGCAAGTGACACAAGGATTTATACGAGGAAAAAGCCCTTGATCAATGAATGATCTCCGGCATAAAAAACCTCGGGTGATGGCAACTACCGATCACCAAACTTCAATATAACAAATAATGGTTACAACTTCGGATGGTAATGAGCTGAGTACAAGGATCACTATAGTATCGTGTGTCTAAGCGTGTGAGAAATGTGTTGTGTGTCTTCCGAATGTGGAAGAGTGCTATATATACAAGTGTGAGTGGCCCTATTTTAGGTAAATAGGCTAACTATCAGCTCATTACCCCTTTAGGAATAAAAGTAAATCTAGCCTAAATTATCGCCCTTAAATCATGCTGAGTTTCCATATCCTCTACAACGTTCATCTCTGATTAAGCATATGCCAAAGTTGTAAAGACGCGTCCCTTGTTTACGTTGCTAAGAGCGGATCCTGCTAGACATTCCTGCAAGATAACATTAAATCCAATGAAAACAACTGTTAGCATGAGGATCCCTATGATGGTCCCTGATCCTGATCCTGGAACTCTTCTGAGGATCACTATCTGCCAAAGAAATAAGGATCACTGGTTAGGATCACATGTAAGGATCATATGTCATAAAAATCCAGCCCTAATGTTTTGGTCAAAAATCACACAAGGATAATGTAACCAAACTTTATGTAAACGGGGTATGATGCTTGGTTAATTATGAAAGTAAAGGATCACTTCTGTGACAAAAGATGCAAAGACACAATGATTTATACGAGGAAAAAGCCCTTGATCAGTATATGATCTCCGGCATAAAAAACCTCGGGTGATGGCAACTACCGATCACCAAACTTCAATATAAGAACAAAATGTTTACAACTTTGGATGATAATGAGCTGAGTACAAGGATCACTATTGTTTCGAGTGTCTAAGTGTGTGAGAGTTGCGTTGTATGTCGTGTGTTTTCTTCCGAATGAGGAAGAGTGGTATTTATACGTGTGTAGGTGACCTATTTTAGGTAGCTAAACTAATATTCAGCTCATTACCCCTTTAGAAATGAGATACAATCTAGCCTAAATAGCCGCCCATAAATCAAGCCAAGTTTCCATATCCTGTGCAACGTCTATCTTCAATTAAGCTCTTGCCATAATTGTGAAGACGCGTCCCTTGATCATGATGCCTAGAGCGTATCCTGCTAGATGTTCCTGCAAAACAATGTTGTATTAAGCGGAAGTGGCCGTTAGTATGAGGATCACTATAATGTCCCATGATCCTGATCCTGAAGTCCTGCTGAGGATCACTGTCTGCCAAAGAAACAAGGATCACTGGTTAGGATCACGTATAAGGATCACCTATAATAAAAATCCAGCCCTAACAATTGCCCCCAAAATATAAGGAGTTAATTGTAAATAGACGAGTTATATTTTGTTTCGATTTTATCTCTAACGGGCAACTCCAAGAAACTAGCTGTTACACCCGGACTTAGCCGTTGTGATCATTACGTCACAGATGTGACAATTCCTGCAGATCATGATTATAAATAGGAGATAGGGTGAGGATCAGTTTGTATTTAAATTCAAGATACACTCCCTTTATATTCTGCACCGAAGATTGATCAGGTATTCTTCTCTTTCTCTCTTTCTTTGCTCTGTTTTCTGCTTCTACTCTGTTTCCACACCGTCACAAACATGTTGCTCCGGAATTCTCCACACAAGGATCCCAAGAAGGATAGTCCCTTAAAAAGCCAGGGGATTATCAAGGATTCTCCTACGGAGAGGTGTTGCTTTACTGATGTTCACATAGACAGAATTCGTCATTGCTTTCCGGCGAATGCTGTTTTCAAGTCCTTCACACCTACCGCTCTGAGTGACTCTGTTTCGGGTACCTGGGTGGCTTTTCCTACTACTCCATTCACCATAGGGCATTCATATCCTTTTCCATCCTTCACCCAATCCTTCTTTTCTTTAACCGGCATCTCTTATATCCAAGCTATGCCGATGATCTGGAGGGTTCTGTATACCTTCGAGAGGATCATTGAGCAGAAAGGGATTGATCTGGGGATGACGGAGTTGGCCGAGCTTTACGATCTTACCACTTTTGGTTCTTACCGGTATCTGCTGAAACGGAAAGCCGGGGAGGATCACCCTGTCTTCAAGGTCACCAAGAATGATGCAAACTGGAAGCGTCGTTTTTTCTTTGTTAGGAGGGATTCCATCCCAGATGGGAAGGATCTGCCCAAGGAATGGGCCACTCATGGTAGGATAGAGGATCCTCGAAGGATCACTATCAGCCTTGTCTCATATAATGAGGATCACTAATATCTCTTTTTATCTCTTATGCAGCTATATCCATTGCTCATCTGAAATTAAGCCCTGCTGCAAAAGAGAGAGTCCTAGCTTTTAAAAAGCTTAATCCTGAAATCAGAAGTTTCCAAGTCACCGTCCAAGATTCTCAAGAAGTATCCTCTGCATCTGCCACTATGTCAAGTAAGTATCCTTATAGAAAATAAATTAAATGTAGGATTGTTTGATTAATAAAGCAACTTATCTTGTTTTTGATTTTGTAGGTGCTGGAAAGTCTGCCAGGTCTGTCAAATCTGCCTCCAAATTTGGGATAAGTGATCTTGCCAATGTCACATCTTCAAAGAAGAAGGCTCCTGCTGCCAGTCCTTCAGTATCAGCTCCCAAAGCACCTATCCAAGGCAAGGGGAAGAAGAGGAAGACTACTGAAGATCTACAAGGATTTCCCCTCCTCCGTCAGCAATTCCTTGACTATGTGAATGAGGTAAGGATCACTGCCCCTGTTGGTTATCCGTTTCGGATATCCTGTTTGTGTATCCTGTTTCTTTGAGGATCATCCGGTTCTGGACTTACCTTGTTTCCCTCTTTGCAGAAACTTGCCGAGATCGAGACCTATCTTGGCCATGTCGAGGATCAAGAGAGCCAGATTGCCGACCTTCAACAAATGGGCGTGCTTAAGGATCTCAAGATAGCAGATCTTGAGAAGGAACTCCGGGTCACGAAGGCTGAGGCTACTCAGAGGTTGATCGATATGGATAACGAGAAGCAGGAGATCACCCAAGATGCTAAGGTCTCCGCGGCAATTGCTATGTACAAGATACAACTTCAGATGGCCGAGGAGGCTCAGGATCCTACCTTTGACAAAAGCTCGTGGGACGTTGAAGGTTGGAAGGCAAGGCTGGCGGACCTGGAGGACGAGGATGAGGCTGAGGAGATCCCCATGCTGGAAGGTGGTGATGCTGAGAAGGATCAAGGTGGAGATGCTGGTGGTGATGGAGCAGCGAAGGAGTAGGCTGCATGATTGGGCGATGATGGATATTTCGAGACTAGGCCGGAGCCCAATTTTTTAGGATTGGTAGTGGTTTTTTGTGGTAGTGGTGTTTGTGAACAATTATGGTCTGTAATCTCTGAACAATAGATTTTAGGGTAAAGGATCCAGGATCCTTTGAACAATAGGTAGGATTACAAAAGGTGGAGGGATCCTCTGTTTGGGGGATGAAGCCTTTGTGATCCTGCCGCTTTTAATTTCCTGCACAATGCTAAGACCGCATAGACAATGGACACCCTTTGCCAACCCATGTGGACGGGCCACGTTTTGCTGGTAGAAATGTGGGTTGGCAATTTTGACAACTTTTTGAAAGGGTTAAAGATCCTTTTGTTTAATAATATAACTTTAACTTTTCTGGCTTATCTCGTGTTGTTATCCTTATCTTAGTTGTTTTTGTAGTATATTTGTTTAAAGTGGCAAGAGTTGAAAATATGTTATCCAAATTTAGGATATGATCCCAGATCAAATATCCTGATATTGAAAATTCTCAAAGTATTTTAGTTCAAGGATCATAGGTTTGGTTGTCAAAGTATAAGGGTCGGTTAGGATAATGAGTATAATCAAAATAGTTAAGGATCATACCTGAGGATCCAAGTTAGGATCCTAACCTTCAATCGGGATAACCACAAGTAAAACTTTAATGGATGATAAGGATTAAGGATCCTTATTTGTTTAACTTCGAGAACCTGAAAGATGGAACACATCTTGGGACTAAGCCAATGTAAGAGATAAATTAGTAGCTGGGGACATGCCCAAAGGATAACTGAGAATGATCCTGGAGGATCACTGGGGACAAGCCCATAGGATAACTGGGGACAAGCCCAAAGGATCGTATGTAAACTGGAGTATGGCCCTTTCTGGCGACTATCCAAACTTAGTGACATGAAAATGTCAAAACCTTAGCTAACGTGAAAACGTTAGAAACCTTAGGAACGGATGTATGGTACGTCTACCATTATACGTAGGATCCTAAATATAGCCAGTACGATGAGGTTGTCAGCCCCGGAAGTGGGTACTGGTCCCAAAGACGTGAACTATATCCGGATCATCGTGCGCTGCTGGCGGAAACTGGGGATAATCCCAAGGATAACTGGGGTTGGACCCAAGGATCTGTGGTGCTTTTGAAGATCTTTGACGATATGCTGAAGATACCTGAACTTATCATAACTCAAATGTTTCGTGAGTAGAGGATGAAGGATACATGATCCTTATCCTTAGGTAAAAAGTAAGAATATGCAATAGTTTCTAGGATAAGCATATTACCAGAGTAAGGATCACTGATATCATCGGGATCCATCAAGGATACTTCAATGTAAGGATCACGTGCATGGAGGATCATGTTCACATGAAATATTTCTTTAAGTGGACAGCATTCCAGGCTCTTGGCAACAAGTTTCCTTCCATGGTTAGCAACCTGTATGCCCCCTTTCCTGCTTCAGCTTCAATTAAGTAAGGGCCTTCCCACTTTGGTGCTAACTTTCCGTCAGCAGGATTAATAGTGTTTTGGAATGTTTTTCTCAACACCATGTCTCCGACTTGGAACTTCCTTATTCTGACATTTTTGTTGTAGGCACCAGCCATTCTTTGTTGGTAGCTTGCCATCCTTATCCTAGCTAGATCCCTGGTTTCCTCAATAGTATCCAAATCCTGAGCTAGGATTGTAGCATTTTCTTCAGGATCACGAGCACTTGTTCTAGCAGTTGGGATCACCATTTCTGTTGGGATCACTGCTTCTGCCCCAAATACTAAAGAGAAAGGTGTTTGACCAGTGGCATTCTTGGGAGTTGTCCTATCAGCCCATAGCACATAAGGTAACTCCTCTGCCCATTTCCCCTTCTTGGATCCTAGCTTCTTCTTCAGATTGTTGATGATGATCTTGTTGGATGATTCTGCTTGACCATTGGCTTGTGGGTGAACTGGTGTTGATGTGATCATCTTGATTCCCCAACTGTCACAAAAGTTAGTAGTTCTGCTTCCAATGAATTGGGAACCATTATCACATACAATTTCAGAGGGAATGCCAAATCTAGTTATAATGTTTCTTTTGATAAAGGATATAACTTCTTTTTCTCTGACTTGAGCAAAAGCTTCAGCTTCTATCCATTTAGAGAAGTAGTCAGTCATAGCAAGCATAAATACTTTTCCACCAGGTGCTTTAGGGAGCTTGCCAACTATATCCATCCCCCATCTCATGAATGGCCAAGAGGATGGTATTGGGTGTAAAAATTCAGCTGGCTGATGGAGGATATTGCTATGTCTTTGGCAAGGATCACACTTCTTAGCATACTCTACAGCATCCCTTTTCATGGTTGGCCAGTAGTATCCTGTTCTAAGGATCCTTGAGAATAATGCCATGCCCCCAGTGTGGTTTCCACAATCTCCTTCATGGAAGTCTCTCAACACTTCTTCAATTTCAGGATCCTCAATACATCTTAAATATGGTTTTGCAAGGGATCGTTTATATAGCACGTTATTTAAGATTGTAAATTGAGATACCTTGATCCTGAAAGCTCTAGGATTTTCTCCCATTGGAATCTCTCCGTTTTGCAAGTATTTCATGATTGGTGGGATCCATGATCCTGAATAAGATTGAGCTTCTTCACTAGGGATTACTGCAGTATCCTCTTCTATTTCCATGGCCACTTGATTTTCAATAGCAGGAGCCAGGATATGGATGATAGGGATACTTATGTCTTCTGGAATTTTTAAGGATGATCCTAAGTTGGCCAATGCATCAGCTTCCGTGTTATCCTCCCTTGGTACCTGTGTTAAGCTAAAAGAAACAAAAGAGAGTGCCAATTCTTTGACTATCTCTAAATATTTGATTAGTTTTTCACCTTTAACAGCATAGGATCCATTAAAGTGATTGGTGATTAATAATGAGTCTACATATACTTTAAGATATTTTACCCCCATATCCTTAGCAATTTGCAAGCCAGCAATCAAGGCTTCATACTCAGCCTCATTGTTAGTTGCTTGGAACTCACAGGCTATGGAGTGGGGTATTATGTCCCCCTGTGGCAATTTTAGTAGGATCCCGAGCCCTGTGCCCTTGACGTTTGAGGATCCGTCAGTGTGTAGTATCCAAGGATCCTTGGTTTCATCTAGCTGCTGGACCTCCAATTCTGCTTCTTTTTGTAGATCACTACTGAAATCAGCCACAAAGTCGGCTAAGGCTTGTGATTTAATGGCTGTTCTTGGTTCGTATCTTATATCATGGGCACTAAGCTTCACTGCCCACTTAGCCATTCTCCCTAACATCTCCGGTTTCCTGAGGACATTCTTAATTGGAAAATTAGTTTTAACAACAATAGTATGGGTTTCAAAATAATGCCTTAACTTAGTGGATGCCATGATTAATGCAAGAATAAGTTTTTCGTGGTGTGAGTACCTGGATTCGGCATCAAGTAGACTTTTACTTACATAGTAGATAGGATATTGTGTACCTTCGTGATCCTTGACAAGGACAGCACTTACAGTGGTTGAGGATACCGCCAGGTATAAGGATAACACATCTCCTTTTTCCGGTTTTGCTAATGCTGGTACTGAGGACATATATTCTTTAAGGGCTTGTAAAGCGTTCTCATGCTTCTCAGTCCATTCAAACTTCTTATTCTTCCTTAGGATATCGTAGAATTCTTTGCATTTTTCTGAGGATTTCGATATGAACCTGTTCAAAGCTGCTATCCTGCCTGTCAGTCTTTGAACATCCTTGGCATTGGCAGGAGATTTGATATTTACTAATGCTTTGATTTGTTCCGGGCTTGCTTCAATGCCCCTCTGAGTTACCATATATCCTAGGAATTTTCCTGCCTTAACACCAAAATGGCATTTTGAAGGATTTATTTTCATGTTGTAACTATCAAGGATATCGAATGCTTCTTCCAAATCCTTTAGGTGATCCTCAGCTTTCTTTGATTTGACCACCATGTCATCTATGTACACCTCCATAGTTTTTCCAATTTGATCTTTGAACATCATATTCACCAGCCTTTGATATGTTGCACCTGCATTTCTTAGTCCAAAAGGCATGGCAATATAACAATATAAACCGGTTGGGGTCATAAAGGCTGTATCCTCTTGGTCAGATGGTTCCATCTGAATTTGTTGGAATCCAGATGATGCATCCATGAAGGTTAACAGTTCATGCCCCGCCGTTGCATCCACCATGGAGTCAATGTGGGGTAATGGGAAAGGATCCTTGGGACATGCCTTATTCAAATCAGTGAAATCGACACATACCCTCCACTTTCCATTTTTCTTTTGGACAACAACCACATTGGCTAACCATTTTGGATATTTTACCTCTCTGATCATACCTGCTCGAAGTAGTCTCTCTACTTCTTCTTGGATAATGGCATTTCTTTCTGGTGCAAACTTCCTCCTTTTTTGATGGATTGGTTTGATAGACCTGTCAATGCCAAGTTTGTGAGTAATAATATCCTTAGATATACCTGTCATGTCTTCATGTTTCCAAGCAAAGGTGGATTTTCGTCTTCTGAGGAAGGATAATAAGTCTTCTTTCATCTTGCCAAGGATCCCTGACCCGATATAGATTTTTGACTCAGGATCACTAGGATCCAAAAGGATTTCGTCTACATCCTGTTCCCTTGCCTCCAAGGTATCCCTTGGAGGATACTGTAATTGCTATTGCTCCCTTGGCTTCGAGGTTGGCTTCATAGATGAGGTATAACAATCCTTAGCCTCCTGCTGATCACTGTCGATCTTGATTATTCCCCATGGGCTAGGGAGCTTCACACATTGATGGTAGGTAGATGGGACTGCTTTCATATCATGTATCCAAGGCCTGCCAAGGATAACGTTGCAACAAGATAAACAGTCAATAACACAAAATTTTTGGTAATTATGTAATCCTTCCACGTAGATTGGGAGTTTGACGTCCCCCAGAGTTTTCTTCGTTTCCCCACTGAATCCTACAAGCACGGAGGATCTTGGTGTGATGTCCGATTCTGGGATTCCCATCTTCTTCAGGACATCAAGCTGGATAACGTTCACTGAGCTCCCTCCATCAATAAGGATCCTGCGGACAAAATGGTTAGAGATAAAGAGAGTGATAACTAAACTATCATGGTGAGGATCCTGAATGTTGATGCGATCATCCTCATCAAATGTTATCATCTTCCCTTCTGAGACACTTGATGTTCTAATAGGCCTTTCTCCATTATCCATTTTTGATTCTTTTGCATGTCTTTTGGCCGCCGAGAAGGATGTACCACAGATGTCTGATCCTCCGGATATAAAGTTGATCACTTGTGCATTTGCCGGAGGTGCTGGAGCTTTTTCGGGGATCCTTTCAGGATCCTGGGTCCTTTGCTTTTTTCTCCCCAATAATTCTTTTAGACGCCCCTTGCTTAGCAGGTATCCAATTTCTTTTCTTAAGGCTATGCAATCTTCAGTTAGATGCCCGAAATCCTCATGGTATGCACACCATTTTGACTTGTCTTTAGTCCCGGATGGTTTATCATTCTTCCTGGGCCATCTAGCTTTTTCACCTAGATTCTGCATTGCAAGGATCAGTTCATGATTATCAACGGAGAAACAATATTCTGAGATTGGAGGATAATCTTCATCATCCTCTTCTTGGTCAACAGCATGCACATTCTTGTTTTCATTTCTATGGTAGGATTTGAATTTGTTGTTCTTGAAGGAGGATCCTTGCTTCTCCTGTTTTGAGGATCCTACTTGTCTCTCCAGGATCCTCTTGTCATCCTCCAGCCGGATGAACCTGAGTGCTCGAGTTCTTACTTCATCTAGATTCCTGCATGGTGTCATAACAAGATCATCATAGAATAATGAATCCTTAAGCAGTCCCATTTTGAAGGCTTCAACAGCCGTAGCCATATCCAAGTTGGGAATGTCCAAGGATTCTTTGCTAAATTTAGTTATATAATCCCTTAATGATTCATTATGATTTTGAGTTATCCTGTACAAATCACTAGTTAATTTTTCAAATTTTCTACTACAAGAGAATTGGTTATTGAATAAATTAACTAAATTGGCAAATGAAGTAATAGAGTAAGGGGGAAGACTTAGCAGCCACTTAAGAGCTGATCCAGTAAGAGTGGATCCAAATCCTTTACATAGGCATGCTTCCTTCAACTTTTCTGGGATAGGATTGATTTCCATCCTCTCCCTGTATTGTGCTATATGCTCCTCTGGATCCGTTGTGCCATCATACAGCTTCATGGTAGGGACATGGAATCTTTTGGGTACCTCTGCATCACAAATTGGTGGTGCAAAGCGAGATACCTTGTGGCTTCCATCTGCAATCTCTGGGATAGGTTTCACTATCCCTGGAACACTTGAGATCATTTCTTTTAGCTTCTGCAACTCCCTGGCCATAGCATGATTGGTACCTGTATCCTGCATGAATCCATGGTTAGTGGTAGGATAATTATTTAAAGTGTTACCTCCCATTGGGTTCAAGTTAGGGAATCCATATTGCTGGGATTCTGGAACAACGGAGGGACCAGTGGAAGCAATGGTCTGCATTGGAATGAAGTCCCCTTGATGGGCATCTAGACTTCCTGTTTGCAAACTTTTTAGGGATCCTGGCATCTGGAAGGATCCTGGTGTCTGGGACGATCCTGGAACAAAGGAGGATCCTTGAACCTGGGATGATCCTGGAACAAAGGAGGATCCTTGAACCTGGGATGATCCTGGAACAAAGGAGAATCCTTGGCCCTGGAATGATCCTGGAACGAAGTAGGATCCTTGAAACTGCTGTGCCCCTGGATAGGCTCCCGGATTCATGAAGGATCCTGAATGCTGGGGGTAGGATCCTGCCGGCTGGAAGTGTGAGTCTAATGCCTGAGTCATTGTTGTCGATCCATGGTGCAATCCTCTTGACTCTCCCATGATTTGCACGTCTGGAATTCCTGATGGCTGAGAAGTAATCATTGGAGTATCAAAGCTCAAGGATTTGGGCATTAATGGAGAATGATCCTCTGCCGTTTTCTTCTGTCTTTTGAGATCTCCAATTTCCCTGAGGATCCTCTCATTAGTTTCATCCTGCCGCTGCATACGATCCTTCATCTGCAAAATCAAAGTAAATACATCACTAGTACTGGGAATATAAGAATTCATAGCAGAAGGAGATGGAGATTTAGAAGTAGTAGGAGTTTGTCTCTTCTCAGCATTCTTCTGGGATCCTGCCGGTAGAGTGCTTTGAGACGAGGTGACTGCAGACATCGCCGTGGACATGTTTTTCAATGATGAAGCCATGTAATTCTTTGAAGTGATTTCGAACAAAAAGGTTTTCTTATGAATGAAGCACCAATTGCCCCACGGTGGGCGCCAAACTGTTTTGGTCAAAAATCACACAAGGATAATGTAACCAAACTTTATGTAATCGGGGTATGATGCTTGGTTAATTATGAAAGTAAAGGATCACTTCTGTGACAAAAGATGCAAAGACACAATGATTTATACGAGGAAAAAGCCCTTGATCAGTATATGATCTCCGGCATAAAAAACCTCGGGTGATGGCAACTACCGATCACCAAACTTCAATATAAGAACAAAATGTTTACAACTTTGGATGATAATGAGCTGAGTACAAGGATCACTATTGTTTCGAGGGTGTCTAAGTGTGTGAGAGTTGCGTTGTATGTCGTGTGTTTTCTTCCGAATGAGGAAGAGTGGTATTTATACGTGTGTAGGTGACCTATTTTAGGTAGCTAAACTAATATTCAGCTCATTACCCCTTTAGAAATGAGATACAATCTAGCCTAAATAGCCGCCCATAAATCAAGCCAAGTTTCCATATCCTGTGCAACGTCTATCTTCAATTAAGCTCTTGCCATAATTGTGAAGACGCGTCCCTTGATCATGATGCCTAGAGCGTATCCTGCTAGATGTTCCTGCAAAACAATGTTGTATTAAGCGGAAGTGGCCGCTAGTATGAGGATCACTATAATGTCCCATGATCCTGATCCTGAAGTCCTGCTGAGGATCACTGTCTGCCAAAGAAACAAGGATCACTGGTTAGGATCACGTATAAGGATCACCTATAATAAAAATCCAGCCCTAACACCTAACAAACACCAGGATTTATACGAGGAAAAATCCCTTGATCTTTAGAAGATCTCCGGCATAAAAAACCTCGGGTGATGGAAACTACCGATCGCCAAGCTCAAATATAAGAAATAATGTTTACAACTTCGGATAGTGACGAGCTAAGTACAAGGATCACTATGTTTAATCGTGTAAAAGTGTAAGAAGTGTGAAGTGTTTGCCGAGAGCTTCTTGACTGCAAGTATGCGAGTGTGTGTGTAAGCAAAAAATAGCTAAGTGTTCTAATTTTAGCTCGTCGCCCCATTTAAATATGAAAGTTAAACTAAGCTAACTAACTGCCTGACTTTTGTGCCATTCCCCCACGTTCTTCCACAACGTCCATCTTCGTTCAAATGGCTGCGAAATGCCCGGGGAATATTCCGTTGCAACGTTACCAGGACCAGGTCAAGCTTAACACTCCTGCAAAATAATACGAAATACGAAATACAAAGAACCAATCGTTAGTACGAGGATCCTTAACGTGATCCATGATCCTTAAGGTGATCCATGATCCTGCTCCCTGAGGCTCCTGTGAGGATCACTGTCTGTCACAGAAATAAGGATCACTATTAGGATAATGAGTACGGATCACTAATTGTTAGAAAATCCTCCCCTAACAATTGCCCCCAAAATATAAGGAGTGAAATGTAAAAGTAGCGGATTATATTTTCTCGATCTTATCTGTAACAAACTCAACGACATTATAGCCATTAAATGCTAACTAGCCGTTGCGCTGTGACGTCATGGAAGTGACATATCTGCAAAATCATGATTATAAATAGAGATAGGGATATGATCAAATGCATTTAAATTCAAAGCAACTCCCTTTATAACCGTATTCAGAAGATCAACCAGGTATTCTCCTTTTCATCTTCTTCTCTCTTACTTGCTCTGTTTTTCTTTTCTTCTACTATTCTGTCAAAAATGTTGCTCCGGAGCTCCCCTGCTAAGGATCACCAGAAGAACAGTCCACCAAAAAGCCAAGAAATCATCGAAGATTCCATCAAGGAACGATGCTGCTTTATCGATCCACAGATTGACAGGATCCGCTGTTGTTTTCCGGCAACCACTGTCTTCAAACCTTTCAACCCCAATGCTCTCAGTGATCACATCTCTGATAACTGGGTTGCTTTCCCTGTCACCCCATTTACCATAGGTTACACATATCCTTTCCCAGCTTTCACACAATCCTTCTTCTCCCTGACCGGCATATCCTACATCCAAGCTATGCCGATGATCTGGAGGGTTCTATACACCCTGGAGAGGATCATCGAACAGGAGGGGATAGATTTAGGCATGGCTGAGTTAGGAGAGTTGTATGATCTGACCACCTTCGGTTCCCATCGCTACTTGTTCAAACGAAAGCCTGGGGAGGAGCATCCAATCTTCAAGGCCACCAAAAATGACACCAACTGGAAGCGACGCTTCTTCTTTGTGAGGAGAGATTCTATCCCTGATGGGAAGGATCTTCCCACGATGTGGGCTATTCATGGTAGGATGAAGGATCCTGGGGAGGATCACTAGAGGACCTTTTCTTTCACATAGGGATCACTGACTTTTTATTGTTCTTTTGTTGTACAGCTATCTCCGTTGCACATCTTAGATTGACTCCTGCTGCAAAGGAAAGACTCCTAGCTTTCAAGAGATTGGACCCTGAAACAAGAACTTTCAAGACCACCACTCAAGACTCTCAGGAAGTATCCTCTGGTTCTGTCACAATGTCGAGTAGGTATCCTTGTTTTAAAGATTTAATTAAATAATGGAATTGCAATAAAATTTAGATACTTATCTTGTTTTGATTGTGTAGGTGCCGGAAAGTCCACCAAGTCAGCTTCGAAGTTCAGCATCACTGATCTCACCAACGTTAAATCCTCAAGGAAGAAGACTCCTGCTAGCCCAAGTGCTTCTATCCCCAAGGCATCTGTCAAAGGAAAAGGAGGAAAGAAGAGAAAGACCTCCGAGGCTGAGGATCTGCAAGGCCTGCCTTTGATCCGCCACCAATTCCTCGAGTACTTCAATGACGTAAGGATCACTGTCCCTGTTTGCATATCCTGCTTGCTTGAGGATCGTTTATTTCTGATATTATCCTTTGTTTTCTTTGCAGAAATTTGCTGAGATTGAGGACTACGTTGGTCACGTTGAGGATCAGGATAAGAGGATTGCCGATCTTCAACAGGTTGCTGTGCTGAAGGATCTCAAGATAGCTGATCTTGAGAAGGATCTCCAGGCCACCAAGAATGATGTTGCCAAGATGCTGATCAACTTTGACTATGAGAAGCATGAGATCACCCAGGATGCCAAGGTTTCTGCCGCAATAGCTATGTACAAGATCCAGCTGCAAATGGCCATGGAAGCTCAGGATCCTACTTTTGACAAGAGCACCTGGGATGTTGAAGGCTGGAAGGCTAGGCTGGCTGAACTGGAGGACGATGAAGAGGCTGAAGAGATCCTGACGCTTGAGGGTGGAGGCACTGGCAAGGACCAAGGTGGTGATGGTGCAGCGAAGGTCTAGGCTGCGGGATTGGGCAATGATGGAAACTTCGAGACTTAGCCGGAGCCCATTTTTTTTTTGTTTAGTTGTTGTTTGTTTGAACAATTTGGTGGTTGGTCTGTACTTTGAAAAATAGTTTTAAGGGTAAGGATCTATGATCCTTTGAACAACAGGTAGGATAATAGGTGGTGGAGGGATCCTCTGTTTGGGGGATGAAGCCACTTGTTATCCTGCCGACTTTTATTTCCTGCACCGCTATGACCGCATGAACAATGGACACCCTTTGCCAACCCATGTGGACGGGCCACGTTTTACTGGTAGAAATGTGGGTTGGCAATTTTGACAACCTTAAAGGGTTAAAGATTTTGTTGAAAAATAAAACTTTTAACTTTTTGGCTATTTCCCGTGTTGTTATCCTTGTATATCCTTTAGTTTTCAATTGTTGTGTTATACATTTGTTTGAATAAGAAAAGTTAAACAAATTAAGTTTAAGAATTTTAGGATATGATCCAGGATCAAATATCCTATAGTCGAAAACTTCCGAAAAGTAGTTTATTTTAAGGATCATAGGTTCAGTTGTCAAAGTATAAGGGTTATTCAAATGAATAAAATCAAAATAGTTGAGGATCATACCTGAGAATCCAAGTTAGGATCCTAACCTTTAACACTATAATCAGGATAACCATAAGAAAAACCTTAGTAGATAATAAGGATTGAGAATCCTTAGTTGTTTAACTTCAAAAACCTGAAATAGAATATAACTTGGGACTAAGCCAATATAAAAGACAAGTTAGTAACTAGGGACAAGCCCAAGGATAACTGGGGACAAGCCCAAGGATCGTGTGTAAACTGGAGTATGGCCCTAACTGGTGACTATCCAAACTTAGTGACATGATAATGCCAAAACCTTGGCTAATGTGAAAACGTTAGAAACCTTAGGAACGGATGTATGGTACGTCTACCATTATACGTAGGATCCTAGATATAGCCAGTACAATTTATCAGCCCCTAAAGCGAGTACCGGTCCCAATGCCTTGAACTACACCAGGATCATCATGCGCTACAGGCGGAACTGGGGTCAAGCCCAAATAACTGGGGTTAAACCCAAGGATTTGGATCATTTCTGTAGATAATCAACATTATGCTAAGAATACCTGAACTTTCAATACTCAAAATCTTGTGAGAGAAGGATAAAGGATACCTGATCCTTATCCTTGTATGGGAAAGTAAATAAATGAAATGGTTCAAGATTAGGATGTTACCAGAGTGAGGATCATTGACGCTTTAAGGATCCTTCAAGGATACCCCTAATGTAAGGATCACATGTGCAAAGAGGATCCTGCTCACATGAAATATTTCTTCAAATGGACAGCATTCCAAGCTCTTGGTAACAAATCACCTTCCATGGTCAGCAATCTATATGCCCCCTTTCCTGCTTCAGCTTCAATCAAATAAGGGCCTTCCCATTTTGGTGCCAACTTTCCATCAGCAGGATTGGTTGTATTCTGAAATGCTTTCCTTAATACCATATCACCAATTTGAAACTTCCTGATCCTAACATTCTTGTTATAAGCACCAGCCATTCTTTGTTGATAACTAGCCATCCTTATTCTAGCTAAATCCCTGATTTCCTCAATAGTATCCAGGTCTTGAGCCAGGTTCTCATCATTTTCCTCAGGATCACGGGTACTTGTTCTAGCAGTTGGAACTACCATTTCTGTTGGGATCACTGATTCTGCCCCAAATACCAAAGAGAATGGTGTTTGACCAGTAGCATTCTTAGGGGTTGTCCTATCAGCCCAAAGCACATAAGGTAGTTCGTCTGCCCATTTCCCTTTCTTGGATCCAAGTTTTTTCTTCAAATTGTTGATAATGATCTTGTTGGATGATTCTGCTTGACCATTAGCTTGTGGGTGGACTGGTGTTGATGTTATCATCTTAATCCCCTAGCTGTCACAAAAGTTAGTAGTTCTGCCCCCAATAAATTGGGAACGATTATCACATATAATTTCAGAAGGAATACCAAATCTAGTTATAATATTTCTTTTAATGAAGGATATAACTTCCTTTTCTCTGACTTGGGCAAAAGCTTCAGCCTCTATCCACTTGGAGAAGTAATCAGTCATAGCAAGCATGAACACTTTCCCACCAGGTGCCTTAGGGAGCTTACCAACTATATCCATCCCCCATCTCATAGATGGCCAAGAGGAGGATATAGGATGTAGAAATTCAGCCGGCTGATGAAGGATATTACTGTGTCTCTGACAAGGATCACATTTCTTGGCATACTCCACAGCATCCCTCTTCATTGTTGGCCAGTAGTACCCTGTCCTTAGTGTTAGGGCTGGATTTTTATGACATATGATCCTTACATGTGATCCTAACCAGTGATCCTTATTTCTTTGACAGATAGTGATCCTCAGAAGAGTTCCAGGATCAGGATCACGGACCATCATAGGGATCCTCATGCTAACAGTTGTTTTCATTGGATTTAATGTTATCTTGCAGGAATGTCTAGCAGGATCCGCCCTTAGCAACGTAAACAAGGGACGTGTCTTTACAACTTTGGCATATGCTTAATCAGAGATGAACGTTGTAGAGGATATGGAAACTCAGCAAGATTTAAGGGCGATAATTTAGGCTAGATTTACTTTTATTCCTAAAGGAGTAATGAGCTGATAGTTAGGCTATTTACCTAAAATATGGCCACTCACACTTGTATATATAGCACTCTTCCACATTCGGAAGGGACGACACATTTCTCACCCTCTTAGACACACGATACTATAGTGATCCTTGTACTCAGCTCATTACCATCCGAAGTTGTAACCATTATTTGTTATATTGAAGTTTGGTGATCGGTAGTTGCCATCACCCGAGGTTTTTTATGCCGGAAATCATTCATTGATCAAGGGCTTTTTCCTCGTATAAATCCTTGTGTCACTTGCATATTTCATACCAAAGTGATCCTTTACTTTTTTATCAAACCAAGCATCATTCCCCGTTTACATAGAGTTTGGTTGTATTATCCTTGTGTGATTTTTGACCAAAACAGTTTGGCGCCCACCGTGGGGCAATTGGTGCTTCATTCGTAAGAAAACTTTCTGTTGGTGATCACTTCGAAGAGCTACATGGCTTCATCATTGAAGAGTACATCCGCAGCGATGTCTGCAGTCACTTCGTCTCAGAACACTCTGCCTTTGCCTCCACTACCGGCAGGATTCCAGAAAAATGCAGAGAAGAGACCAACTCCTACTTTCTCTAAACCTCCATCTTCTTCTGCTTTAAATTCTTCTGCTCCCAGTACTAGTGATGTATTTACTTTGATTTTGCAGATGAAGGATCGTATGCAGCGGCAGGATGAAACTAATGACAGGATCCTCAGGGAAATCGGAGATCTCAAAAGACAAAAGAAATCGGCAGAGGATCATTCCCCACTGATGCCCAAATCTTTGAGTTTTGATACTCCGATGATCACTTCTCAGCCATCAGAAGTCCCAGACGTTCAAATTGTGGGAGGATCCAAAGGACTGCACCTCGGATCGGCAATAATGACTCAGGCATCAGGCTCACATTTCCAGCCGGCAGGATCCTATCCTCAGCATATGGGATCCTTCGCGAATTCAGGAGCCTATCCAGCAGCACAACAATTTCAAGGATCCTACTTTGTTCCAGGATCATCCCAGGTTCAAGGATCCTCCTTTGTTCCAGGATCATCCTAGGTTCAAGGATCCTTCTTTGTTCCAGGATCATCCCAGGTTCAAGGATCCTCCTTTGTTCCGGGATTATCTCAGATACCGGGATCCTTCCAGATGCCAGGATCCCTAAAGAGTTTGCAAACAGGAAGTCTAGATGTCCATCAAGGAGATTTCATTCCAATGCAGACCGTTGCTTCCATTGGTCCCTCCATCATCCCAGAATCCCAGCAATATGGATTCACATCCAGTGTTCCTAACTTGAACCCAATGGGAGGTAACGCCTTAAATAATTATCTTACCACTTTCCATGGATCCGTGCAGGATACAGGTATCAACCATGCTATGGCCAGAGAACTGCAGAAGCTGAAGGATATGATCTCAAGTGTTCCAGGGGTAGTCAAGCCTATCCCGGAGATTGCAGATGGAAGCCATAAGGTATCTCGTTTTGCACCACCAATTTGTGATGCAGAGGTACCCAAAAGATTCCATATCCCTACTATGAAGCTGTATGATGGTACAACGGATCCTGAGGAGCACATTGCACAATACATGGAGAGGATAGAGATCAATCCAATCCCAGAAAAGTTAAAGGAAGCATGCCTATGTAAAGGATTTGGATCCACTCTTACTGGATTAGCTCTTAAATGGCTGCTAAGTCTTCCCCCTTACTCTATCACTTCATTTGCTAATTTAGTTAATTTATTCAATAACCAATTCTCTTGTAGTAGAAAATTTGAAAGATTAACCAGTGATTTATATAGAGTAACTCAAGGTCATAATGAATCATTAAGGGATTATATAACTAAATTCAGTAAAGAATCCTTGTACATTCCCAACTTGGATATGGCCACGGCTGTTGAGGCCTTCAAAATGGGACTGCTTAAGGATTCATTGTTCTATGATGATCTTGTTATGACACCATGCAGGAACCTAGATGAAGTAAGAACTCGGGCACTCAGGTTCATCCGGCTGTTAGGGCTGGATTTTTATCATACGTGATCCTTATACGTGATCCTAACCAGTGATCCTTGTTTCTTTGGCAGACAGTGATCCTCAGCAGGACTTCAGGATCAGGATCATGAACCATCAAAGGATCCTCATGCTAACAGTTACCTTCGTTTGAAACAATGTTATTTTGCAGGAACATCTAGCAGGATACGCTCTTAGCATCATAATCAAGGGACGCGTCTTCACAATTATGGCATGAGCTTAATCGGAGATAGACGTTGCACAGGATATGGAAACTTAGCTTGATTTAAGGGCGGCAATGTAGGCTAGATTGTCTTTTATTTCTAAAGGGGTAATGAGCTGATTATTAGTCTTTTTACCTAAAATAGGTCACCTACACTTGTATAAATACCACTCTTCCTCATTTGGAAGAACACACGACGACATACAACGCAACTCTCACACACTTAGACACTCGAAACAATAGTGATCCTTGTACTCAGCTCATTATCATCCGAAGTTGTAACCATTTTGTTCTTATATTGAAGTTTGGTGATCGGTAGTTGCCATCACCCGAGGTTTTTTTATGCCGGAGATCATATATTGATCAAGGGCTTTTTCCTCGTATAAATCGTTGTGTCTTTGCATCTCTATCACGAAAGTGATCCTTTACCTTTATAATTAACCAAGCATCATACCCTGTTTACATAAAGTTTGGTTACATTATCCTTGTGTGATTTTTGACCAAAACAGTTTGGCGCCCACCGTGGGGCAATTGGTGCTTCATTCATAAGAAAACCTTTTGTTCGAAATCATTTCATAGAATTACATGGCTTCATCATTGAAAAACATGTCCACGGCAATGTCTGCAGTCACCTCGTCCCAGAACATTCTGCCTCCACCACCGGCAGGATCCCAGAAGAATGCTGAGAAGAGACAAACTCCTACTAATTCTAAAACTCCATCTCCTTCTGCTATGAATTCTTATATTCCCAGTACTAGTGATGTATTTACTTTGATTTTGCAGATGAAGGATCGTATGCAGCGGCAGGATGAAACTAATGAAAGGATCCTCAGGGAAATTGGAGATCTCAAAAGACAAAAGAAAGCGGCAGAGGATCATTCTCCACTGATGCCCAAATCCTTGAGCTTTGATACTCCAATGATTACTTCTCAGCCATCAGGAATTCCAGACGTGCAAATCATGGGAGAATCAAGAGGATTGCACCACGAATCGACAGCAATGACTCAGGCATTAGGCTCACACTTCCAGCCGGCAGGATCCTACCCCCAGCATTTGGGATCCTTCATGAATCCGGGAGCCTATCCGGGGGCACAGCAGTTTCAAGGATCCTACTTTGTTCCAGGATCATTCCAGGGCCAAGGATCCTCCTTTGTTCCAGGATCATCCCAGGTTCAAGGATCCTCCTTCGTTCCAGGATCATCCCAGACACCAGGATCCTTCCAGATGCCAGGATCCCTAAAAAGTTTGCAAACAGGAAGTCTAGATGTCCATCAAGGGGACTTCATTCCAATGCAGACCATTGCTTCCACTGGTCCCTCCGTTGTTCCAAAATCCCAGCAATATGGATTCCCTAACCTGAACCCAATGGGAGGTAACACTTTAAATAATTATCCTGCCACTAACCATGGATTCATGCAGGATACAGGTACCAATCATGCTATGGCCAGGGAGTTGCAAAAGCTAAAAGATATGATCTCAAGTGTTCCAGGGGTAGTCAAGCCTATCCTAGAGATTGCAGATGGAAGCCATAAGGTATCTCGCTTTGCACCACCAATTTGTGATGCAGAGGTACCCAAAAGGTTCCATATCCCTACTATGAAGCTGTATGATGGTACAACAGATCCAGAGGAGCACATAGCACAATACAGGGAAAGGATGGAGATCAATCCTATCCCAGAAAAGTTGAAGGAAGCATGCCTATATAAAGGATTTGGATCCACTCTTACTGGATCAGCTCTTAAGTGGCTGCTAAGTCTTCCCCCCTACTCTATTACTTCATTTGGTAATTTAGTTAATTTATTCAATAACCAATTCTCTTGTAGTAGAAAATTTGAAAGATTAACTAGTGATTTGTACAGGATAACTCAAAATCATAATGAATCATTAAGGGATTATATAACTAAATTTAGTAAGGAATCCTTGGACATTCCCAACTTGGATATGGCTACGGCTGTTGAAGCCTTCAAAATGGGACTGCTTAAGGATTCATTATTCTATGATGATCTTGTTATGACACCATGCAGGAATCTAGATGAAGTAAGAACTCGAGCACTCAGGTTCATCCGGCTAGAGGATGACAAGAGGATCCAGGAGAGACAAGTAGGATCCTCAAAACAGGAGAAGCATGGATCCTCCTTCAAGAGCAATAAGTTCAAATCCTACCATAGAAACGATAACCAGAATGTGCATGCTGTTGACCAAGAAGAGGATGATGAAGATTATCCTCCAATCTCAGAATACTGTTTTTCCGTTGATAATCATGAACTGATCCTTGCAATGCAGAATCTAGGTGAAAAGGCTAGATGGCCCAGGAAGAACGATAAACCATCCGGGACTAAAGACAAGTCAAAATGGTGTGCATACCATGAAGATTTCGGGCATCTAACTGAAGAATGCATAGCTTTAAGAAAAGAGATTGGATATCTGTTAAGCAAGGGGCACCTAAAAGAATTGTTGGGAAGAAAAAAGCAAAGGACTCAGGATCCTGAAAGGATCCCTGAAAAGGCTCCAGCACCTCCGGCAAATGCACAAGTGATCAACTTTATTTCCGGAGGATCAGACATCTGTGGTACATCCTTCTCGGCGGCCAAAAGACATGCAAAGGAGTCAAAAATGGATAATGGAGAAAGGCCTATTAGAACATCAAGTGTCTCAGAAGGGAAGATGATAACGTTTGATGAGGATGATCGCATTAACATTCAGGATCCTCATCATGATAGTTTAGTTATCACTCTCTTTATCTCTAACCATTTTGCCCGCAGGATCCTTATTGATGGAGGAAGCTCAGTGAACATTATCCAGCTTGATGTTCAGAAGAAGATGGGAATCCCAGAATCAGACATCACACCAAGATCCTCCGTGCTTGTAGGATTCAGTGGGGAAACGAAGAAAACTCTGGGGGACATCAAACTCCCAATCTACGTGGAAGGATTACATAATTACCAGAAATTTTGCGTTATTGACTGTTTGTCTTGTTGCAATGTTATCCTTGGCAGGCCTTGGATACATGATATGAAAGCAGTCCCATCCACCTACCATCAATGTGTGAAGCTCCCTAGCCCATGGGGAATAATCAAGATCGACAGTGATCAGCAGGAGGCTAAGGATTGTTATACCTCATCCATGAAGCCAACCTCGAAGCCAAGGGAACAATAGCAATTACAGTATCCTCCGAGGAATGTCTTGGAGGCAAGGGAACAAGATGTGGACAAAATCCTCTTGGATCCTAGTGATCCTGAATCAAAAATCTATATCGGATCAGGGATCCTTGGCAAGATGAAAGAAGACATGATATCCTTCCTCAAGAGAAGAAAGTCTACCTTTGCATGGAAGCACGAAGATATGACAGGTATATCTAAGGATATCATAACTCATAAACTCGGCATTGACAGGTCCATCAAACCAATCCATCAAAAAAAGGAGGAAGTTTGCACCAGAAAGGAATGCCATTATCCAAGAAGAAGTAGAGAGACTACTTCGAGCAGGTATGATCAGAGAGGTAAAATATCCAAAATGGTTAGCCAATGTGGTCGTTGTCCAAAAGAAAAATGGAAAGTGGAGGGTATGTGTCGATTTCACTGATTTGAATAAGGCATGTCCCAAGGATCCTTTCCCATTACCCCACATTGACTCCATGGTGGATGCAACGGCGGGGCATGAACTGTTGACCTTTATGGATGCATCATCTGGATTCCAACAAATTCAGATGGAACCATCTGACCAAGAGGATACAGCCTTTATGACCCCAACCGGTTTATATTGTTATATTGCCATGCCTTTTGGACTAAGAAATGCAGGTGCAACATATCAAAGGCTGGTAAATACGATGTTCAAAGATCAAATTGGAAAAACTATGGAGGTGTACATAGATGATATGGTAGTCAAGTCAAAGAAAGCTGAGGATCACCTAAGGGATTTGGAAGAAGCATTTGATATCCTTGATGATTATAACACGAAGCTCAATCCTTCAAAATGCCACTTTGGTGTTAAGGCAGGAAAATTCCTAGGATATATGGTGACTCAAAGGGGAATTGAAGCGAGTCCGGAGCAAATCAAAGCATTAGTGAATATCAAGTCCCCTGCCAATGCTAAGGATGTGCAGAGGCTGACAGGCAGGATAGCAGCCCTGAACAGGTTCATATCGAAATCCTCGGAGAAATGCTAAGAATTTTACGATATCCTAAGGAAGAACAAGAAGTTTGAATGGACTGAGAAGCATGAGAACGCTTTACAAGCCCTTAAAGAATATATGTCCTCAGCACCAGCATTAGCAAAACCGGAAAAAGGAGATGTGTTATCCTTATATCTGGCGGTATCCTCAACCGCTGTAAGTGCTGTCCTTGTCAAGGATCACGAAGGTACACAATATCCTATCTACTATGTAAGTAAAAGTTTACTTGATGCCGAATCCAGGTACTCGCACCTCGAAAAACTTATTCTTGCATTAATCATGGCATCCACTAAGTTAAGGCATTATTTTGAAACCCATACTATTGTTGTTAAAACTAATTTTCCAGTTAAGAATGTCCTCAGGAAACCGGAGATGTCAGGGAGAATGGCTAAGTGGGCAGTGAAGCTTAGTGCCCATGATATAAGATATGAACCAAGAACAGCCATTAAATCACAAGCCTTAGCTGACTTTGTGGCTGATTTCAGTAGTGATCTACAAAAAGAAGCAGAATTGGAGGTCCAGCAGCTGGATGAGACCAAGGATCCTTGGATACTACACACTGATGGATCCTCAAATGTCAAGGGCACAGGGCTTGGGATACTACTAAAATCGCCACAGGGGGACATAATACCCCACTCCATAGCCTGTGAGTTCCAAGCAACTAACAATGAGGCTGAATACGAAGCCTTAATTGCTGGCTTACAAATTGCTAAGGATATGGGGGTGAAGTATCTTAAAGTATATGTAGACTCATTGTTGATCACTAATCACTTTAATGGATCCTATGCTATTAAAGGTGAAAAACTAACCAAATATTTAGAGATAGTCAAGGAATTGGCACTCTCTTTTGTCTCTTTCAGCTTAACACAGGTACCAAGGGAGGATAACACGGAAGCTGATGCATTGGCCAACTTAGGATCATCCTTAAAAATTCCAGAAGACATAAGTATCCCTATCATCCATATCTTGGCTCCTGCTATTGAAAATCAAGTGGCCATGGAAATAGAAGAGGATACTGCAGTAATCCCTAGTGAAGAAGCTCAATCTTATGCAGGATCATGGGTCTCACCAATCATGAAATACTTGCAACATGGAGAGGTCCCGGTGGGAGAAAATCCTAGAGCTTTCAGGATCAAGGTATCTCAATTTACAATCTTAAATAATGTGCTATATAAACGATCCCTTGCAGGACCATATTTAAGATGTATTGAGGATCCTGAAATTGAAGAAGTGTTGAGAGACTTCCATGAAGGAGATTGTGGAAACCACACTAGGGGCAGGGCATTATTCTCAAGGATCCTTAGAACAGGATACTACTGGCCAACCATGAAGAGGGATGCTGTAGAATATGCTAGGAAATGTGATCCTTGTCAAAGACACAGCAATATCCTTCATCAACCAGCTGAATTGCTACACCCCATACCATCCTCTTGGCCTTTCATGAGATGGGGGATGGATATAGTTGGCGAGCTCCCTAAAGCACCTGGTGGAAAAGTGTTTATGCTTGCTATGACTGACTACTTCTCTAAGTGGATAGAAGCTGAAGCTTTTGCTCAAGTCAGAGAAAAAGAAGTTATATCCTTTATCAAAAGAAACATTATAACTAGATTTGGCATTCCCTCTGAAATTGTATGTGATAATGGTTCCCAATTCATTGGAAGCAGAACTACTAACTTTTGTGACAGTTGGGGAATGAAGATGATAACATCAACACCAGTTCATCCACAAGCCAATGGCCAAGCAGAATCATCCAACAAGATTATCATCAACAATCTGAAGAAGAAGCTAGGATCCAAGAAAGGGAAATGGGCAGAGGAGTTACCTTATGTGCTATGGGCTGATAGAACAACTCCCAAGAATGCCACTGGTCAAACACCTTTCTCTTTAGTATTTGGGGCAGAAGCAGTGATCCCAACAGAAATGGTGATCCCAACTGCTAGAACAAGTGCTCGTGATCCTGAAGAAAATGCTGCAATCCTAGCCCAGGATTTGGATACTATTGAGGAAATCAGGGATCTGGCTAGGATCAGGATGGCAAGCTACCAACAAAGAATGGCTGGTGCTTACAACAAAAATGTAAGAATAAGGAAGTTCCAAGTCGGAGATATGGTGTTGAGAAAAGCATTTCAAAATACTATCAATCCTGCTGACGGGAAGTTAGCACCAAAATGGGAAGGCCCCTACTTGATTGAAGCTGAAGCAGGAAAGGGGGCATACAGGTTGTTAACCATGGAAGGAAACTTGTTACCAAGAGCCTGGAATGCTGTTCACTTAAAGAAATATTTCATGTGACCATGATCCTTCAGGCATGTGACCCATATATTGAAGTGTCCTTAAAGGATCCCGGTGATATCAGTGATCCTTACTCTTGTAACGTGCTTATCCTACAACTATTACATTTTCTTACTTTTTACCTAAGGATAAGGATCACGTATCCTTCGTCCTCTACTCACAAACCATTTGAGTTATGATAGTTCAGGTATCTTCAGCATATCGTCAAAGATCTTCAAAAGCACCGCAGATCCTTGGGTCCAACCCCAGTTATCCTTGGGATTATCCCCAGTTTCCACGAGCAGCGCACGATGATCCTGATATAGTTCACGTCTTTGGGACCAGTACCCACTTCCGGGGCTGACAACCTCATCGTACTGGCTATATCTAGGATCCTACGTATAATGGTAGACGTACCATACATCCGTTCCTAAGGTTTCTAACGTTTTCACGTTAGCTAAGGTTTTGACATTTTCATGTCACTAAGTTTGGATAGTCGCCAGTAAGGGCCATACTCCAGTTTACATACGATCCTTTGGGCTTGTCCCCAGTTATCCTTTGGGCTTGTCCCCAGTTATCCTTTGGGCTTGTCCCCAGTGATCCTCCGGGATCATTCTCGTATATTCCTTTGGGCATGTCCCCAGTTACTAATTTATTTTTTACATTGGCTTAGTCCCAAGTTATGTTTCATTTTTCAGGATTGTCAAAGTTAAAACACATAAGGATCCTTAATCCTTATTGTCCATCAAAATCTTATCTACGATTGTCTCGATTGAAGGTTAGGATCCTAACTTGGATCCTCAGGTATGATCCTTGACTATTTTTGATTATACTCGTTATCCTAACCAACCCTTACACTTTGACAACCGAACCTATGATCCATGAACTAAAGTACTTTGAGAATCTTCAATATGAGTATATTTGATCTAGGATCATATCCTAAATTTATTAAGCATATTTTTAACTCTTGTCACTTTAACAAATATACTACAAAAACAATTGAGAAACAAGAAGATAATTAAAGGATAACAACACGAGATAAGCCAGAAAAATTAAGGTTATATTATTAACAAAAGGATCTTTAACCCTTTCAAAAAAGTTGTCAAAATTGCCAACCCACATTTCTACCAGCAAAACGTGGCCCGTCCACATGGGTTGGCAAAGGGTGTCCATTGTCTATGCGGTCTTAGCATTGTGCAGGAAATTAAAAGCGGCAGGATCACAAAGGCTTCATCCCCCAAACAGAGGATCCCTCCACCTTTTGCAATCCTACCTATTGTTCAAAGGATACAGGATCCTTAACCCTAAAAACTATTGTTCGGAGATTACAGACCATAAATTGTTCACAAACCATCAACAACCACAAAAAAAAACCACTACCAATCATAAAAAATTAGGCTCCGGCCTAGTCTCGAAATATCCATCATCGCCCAATCCAGCAGCTCACACCTCTGCTGCTCCATCACCACCAGCTTCTCCACCCTGATCCTTCTCAGCATCACCACCTTCCAGCATGGGGATCTCCTCAGCCTCATCCTCATCCTCCAGCTCCGCCAATCTTGCCTTCCAACCCTCCACGTCCCATGAGCTCTTGTCAAAGGCAGGATCCTGAGCCTCCGCAGCCATTTGTAGTTGTATCTTGTACATAGCAGTTGCGGCAGAGACCTTGGCATCCTGGATGATCTCCTGCTTCTCGCCATCCATGTCAATTAGCCTCTGAGCAGCCTCATCCTTTGTAGCCCGGAGCTCTTTCTCAAGATCGGCTATCTTGAGATCCTTTAACACGCCCATTTGTTGGAGATCGGCGATTTGGCTCTCCTGATCCTCGACGTGGCCAAGGGAGGTCTCAATCTCAGCAAGTTTCTGCAAAAGAGAAAAAAGGTAAGTTCAGGATCAGGTGATCCTCAAAAAAGCAGGATATACAAGCAGGATATTCGAGAAGGATAACCAACAGGGGCAATGATCCTTACCTCATTGACATAATCAAGGAACTGTTGGCGGATCAGGGGAAATCCTTGAAGATCCTCAGGAGCCTTCCTCTTCTTCCCCTTACCTCTAACAGGTGCTTTAGGAGCTGAAGCAGAGGGACTGGCAACAGAAGCCTTCTTTCGTGAAGACTTGACGTTGGCAAGTTCATCAATCCCGAACTTGGAGGCAGACTTGGCAGATTTGGCAGACTTCCCAACACCTACACAATCAAAACAAGATAAGTTCCCTTACTAATTAAACAATCTAGCATATAACTTACTTTTTACAAGGATACTTACTTGACATAGTGGCAGATGCGGAGGATACTTCCTGTGAATCTTGGACGCAGACTTGGAAACTTCTGACCTCAGGATTGAGCTTTTTAAAAGCTAAGACTCTTTCTCTTGCAGCAGGGGTTAACTTAAGATAAGCAATGGATATAGCTGCACAAAAAATAAAAAAGACGTTAGTGATCCTCATCGTATGTGACAAGTCTGATAGTGATCCTTCCAGGATCCTCTACCCTACCATGAGTGGCCCATTCCTTGGCCAGATCCTTCCCATCCGGGATGGTATCCCTTCTAACAAAGAAAAAGCGACGCTTCCAGTTTGTGTCATTCTTGGTAACCTTGAAGACAGGGTGATCCTCCCCAGCTTTCCGTTTTAGCAGATATCGGCAAGAACCGAACGTGGTAAGATCATAAAGTGCGGCCAACTCTGCCATCCCCAAATCAATTCCCTTCTGCTCGATGATCCTCTCGAAGGTATAAAGGACCCTCCAGATCATCGGCATAGCTTGGATATAAGATATGCCGGTTAAAGAAAAGAAGGATTGGGTGAAGGCTGGAAAAGGATACGAATACCCTATGGTGAACGGAGTAGCAGGAAAGGCCACCCAAACGTCTGAAACAAAGTCGCTCAAAGCAGTAGGTGTGAAGGATCTGAAAACAGCATTCGCCGGAAAGCAATGACGAATCCTGTCTACATGAGCATCAGTAAAGCAACATCTCTCCGTAGGAGAGTCCTTGATGATCCCTTGGCTTTTTAGGGGACTGCTCTTCTTGGAATCTTTATGTGGAGAATTTCGAAACAACATATTCGTGGTGGAACAGAAACAGAGTAAAAGCAGAAAAAACAGAGCAAGAGAAGGAAGAAAAGAAAGAGAGAAGAAGAGAATACCTGGTCAATCTTCGGTAGCGATTATAAAGGGAAGATATCTCGAATTTAAATGCAGAGTGATCCTAACCCTATCTCCTATTTATAATCATGATTTGCAGGGATTGTCACATCTATGACGTAAGGGTTGCAACGGCTAGTTCGACATTAACGGCTAGTTATCCGAGTCATTCGTTGCAGATAAGATCAAAGCAAAATATAACTCATTTATTTACAATAAACTCCTTATATTTTGGGGGCAATTGTTAGGGCTGGATTTTTATCATACGTGATCCTTATACGTGATCCTTGTTTTGGTCAAAAATCACACAAGGATAATGTAACCAAACTTTATGAAAACGGGGTATGATGCTTGGTTAATTATGAAAGTAAAGGATCACTTCTGTGATAAAGATGCAAAGACACAATGATTTATACGAGGAAAAAGCCCTTGATCAATGAATGATCTCCGGCATAAAAAACCTCGGGTGATGGCAACTACCGATCACCAACTTCAATATAACAAAAATATGATTACAACTTTGGATGATAATGAGCTGAGTACAAGGATCACTATTGCTTTTGGTGTCTAAGTGTGTGAGAGTTGCGTTGTATGTCGTGTGTCCCCTTCCAAATGATGGAGAAGTGATATTTATACATGTGTAGGTGACCTATTTTAGGTAGCTAAACTAATATTCAGCTCATTACCCCTTTAGAAATGAGATACAATCTAGCCTAAATAGCCGCCCATAAATCAAGCCATGTTTCCATATCCTGTGCAACGTCTATCTCTGATTTAGCTCTTGCCATAATTGTGAAGACGCGTCCCTGGATCATGACGCCTAGAGCGTATTCTGCTAGATGTTCCTGCGAAACAATATTGTATTAAGTCGAAGTGGCCGTTAGTATGAGGATCACCATAATGTTCCATGATCCTGATCCTGAAGTCCTGCTGAGGATCACTGTCTGCCAAAGAAACAAGGATCACTGGTTAGGATCATGTGTAAGGATCACCTATAATAAAAATCCAGCCCTAACAATTGCCCCCAAAATATAAGGAGTTGATTGTAAATTAACGAGTTGTATTTTGTTTTGATCTTATCTCCAACGGGCAACTCCGAGTAACTAGCCGTTAATATTGAACTAGCCGTTACGATCATTACGTCATGGATGTGACAATCCCTGCAAATCATGATTATAAATAGGAGATAGGGTGAGGATCAGTTTGTATTTAAATCCAAGATACACTCCCTTTATATTCTGCACCGAAGATTGATCAGGTATCTTTCTCTCTTTCTTTTCTCTTTGCTCTGTTTTCTGCTTCTATTCTGTTTCCGTCCCGTCACAAACATGTTGCTCCGGAGTTCTCCACACAAGGATCCCAAGAAGGATAGTCCCTTAAAAAGCCAGGGGATTATCAAGGATTCTCCTACGGAGAGGTGTTGTTTCACTGATGTTCACATAGACAGAGTTCGTCATTGTTTCCCGGCGAATGCTGTTTTCAAATCCTTCACACCTACCGCTCTGAGTGACTCTGTTTCGAATACCTGGGTGGCTTTTCCTGCTACTCCATTCACCATAGGGTATTCATATCCTTTCCCATCGTTCACCCAATCTTTCTTTTCCTTAACCGGCATCTCATATATCCAAGCTATGCCGATGATCTGGAGGGTTCTGTATACCTTTGAGAGGATCATCGAGCAGGAAGGGATTGATCTGGGGATGGCGGAGTTAGCTGAGTTTTACGATCTCACCACATTCGGTTCTCACCGGTATTTGTTGAAACGGAAAGCCGGGGAGGATCATCCTGTTTTCAAGGTTACTAAGAACGATTCAAACTGGAAGCGTCGCTTTTTCTTTGTTAGGAGGGATTCCATCCCAGATGGGGAGGATCTGCCCAAGGAATGGGCCATTCATGGTAGGATAGAGGATCCTCGAAGGATCACTATCAGCCTTGTCTCATATAATGAGGATCACTAATATCTCTTTTTATCTTTTGTGCAGCTATATCCATTGCTCATTTGAAATTAAGCTCTGCTGCAAAAGAGAGAGTCCTAGCTTTTAAAAAGCTTGATCCTGAAGTTAGAAGCTTCCAAGTCACTATCCAAGATTCTCAAGAGATATCCTCTGTATCTGCCACAATGTCAAGTAAGTATCCTCATAGAAAGTAAGTTTTATGTAAGAGTATTTAATTTAACAAGGGAACTTATCTTGTTTCTGAATTGTGTAGGTGCTGGAAAATCTGCCAGGTCTGTTAAATCTGCCTCCAAATTTGGGATAAGTGATCTTGCCAATGTCACGTCTTCAAAGAAGAAGGCTCCTGCTGCCAGTCCTTCAGCATCAGCTCCTAAAGCGCCTATCCGAGGCAAAGGGAAGAAGAGGAAGGCTTCAGATGATCTCCAGGGATTTCCCCTCCTCCGTCAGCAATTCCTCGACTACGTGAATGAGGTAGGGATCACTGCCCCTGTTGGTTATCCGTCTCGCATATCCTGTTTGTGTATCCTGCTTTCTTTGAGGATCATCTGATCCTAAGCTTATCTTTTTTCTCCTGTTGCAGAAACTTGCCGAGATTGAGACCTATCTTGGCCATGTTGAGGACCAGGAGAGCCAAATTGCCGACCTCCAGCAAATGGGTGTGTTAAAGGATCTCAAGATAGGAGATCTTGAGAAGGAACTCCGGGTCATGAAGGCTGAGGCTGCTCAGAGGTTGATCGATATGGATAACGAGAAGCAGGAGATCACCCAAGATGCTAAGGTCTCCGCGGCAATTGCTATGTATAAGATACAACTTCAGATGGCCGAGGAGGCTCAGGATCCTACCTTTGACAAAAGCTCGTGGGATGTTGAAGGTTGGAAGGCAAGGCTGGCAGACCTGGAGGACGAGGATGAGGCTGAGGATATCCCAATGCTGGAGGGAGGTGACGTGACAAGGATCAAGGTGGAGCAGCCGGTGGTGATGGAGCAGCAAAGGAGTAGGCTGCATGATTGGGCGATGATGGATATTGTTGACTAGGCCGGAGCCCAATTTTTTTAGGTTTGGTAGTGGTTTTTGTGGTTGTTGATGGTTTGAGACAATTATGGTTTGTAATCTTCGAACAATAGTTTTTAGGGTTAAGGATCCTGGATCCTTTGAACAATGGGTAGGATTGCAAAAGGTGGAGGGATCCTCTGTTTGGGGGATGAAACCTTTGTGATCCTGCCGCTTTTTAATTTCCTGCATAATGCTAAGACCGCATAGACAATGGACACCCTTTGCCAACCCATGTGGACGGGCCACGTTTTGCTGGTAGAAATGTGGGTTGGCAATTTTGACAACTTTCTTGAAAGGGTTAATGATCCTTTTGTTTAATAATATAACTCTAACTTTTCTGGCTTATCTCGTGTTGTTATCCTTATCTTCTTGTTTCTTAGTTGTTTTTGTAGTATATTTGTTAAAGTGGCAAGAGTTGAAAATATATTTAATAAATTTAGGATATGATCCTAGATCAAATATCCTGATATTGAAAATATTCAAAGTATTTTAGTTCAAGGATCATAGATTTGGTTGTCAAAGTATAAGGGTCGGTTAGGATAATGAATATAATTAAAATAGCCAAGGATCATACCTGAGGATCCAAGTCAGGATCCTAACCTTCAATCGAGACAATCGTGGATAAGATTTTGATGGATAATAAGGATTAAGGATCCTTATGTGTTTTACCTTTGACAAACCTGAAAAACGAAGCACAACTTGGGACTAAGCCAATGTAAGAAGTAAATTAGTAACTGGGGTTATGCCCAAAGGATAACTGAGAATGATCCCAGAGGATCACTGGGGACAAGCCCATAGTATAACTGGGGACAAGCCCAAAGGATAACTGGGGACAAGCCCAAAGGATCGTATGTAAACTGGAGTATGGCCCTTTCTGGCGACTATCCAAACTTAGTGACATGAAAATGTCAAAACCTTAGCTAACGTGAAAACGTTAGAAACCTTAGGAACGGATGTATGGTACGTCTACCATTATACGTAGGATCCTAAATATAGCCAGTACGATGAGGTTGTCAGCCCCGAAAGTGGGTACTGGTCCCAAAGACGTGAACTATACCAGGATCATCGTGCGCTGCTGGCGGAAACTGGGGATAATCCCAAGGATAACTGGGGTTGGACCCAAGGATCTGTGGTGCTTTTGGAGATCTTTGACGATTTGCTGAAGATACCTGAACTATCATAACTCAAATGGTTTGTGAGTAGAGGATGAAGGATACATGATCCTTATCCTTAGGTAAAAAGTAAGAAAATGTTTTAGTTTTAGGATAAGCATATTACCAGAGTAAGGATCACTGATATCTCCGGGATCCTTCAAGGATACTTCAATGTAAGGATCACATGCATGAAGGATCATGTTCACATGAAATATTTCTTTAAGTGAACAGCATTCCAGGCTCTTGGTAACAAGTTTCCTTCCATGGTTAGCAACCTGTATGCCCCCTTTCCTGCTTCAGCTTCAATTAAGTAGGGACCTTCCCATTTTGGTGCTAGCTTCCCGTCAGCAGGATTGATAGTATTTTGAAATGCTTTTCTCAACACCATATCTCCGACTTGGAACTTCCTTATCCTGACATTTTTGTTGTAGGTACCAGCCATTCTTTGTTGGTAGCTTGCCATCCTTATTCTAGCTAGATCCCTGATTTCCTCAATAGTATCCAAATCCTGAGCTAGGATTGCAGCATTTTCTTCAGGATCACGAGCAATTGTTCTAGCAGTTGGGATCACCATCTCTGTTGGGATCACTGCTTCTGCCCCAAATACTAAAGAGAAAGGTGTTTGACCAGTGGCATTCTTGGGAGTTGTCCTATCAGCCCATAGCACATAAGGTAACTCCTCTGCCCATTTTCCTTTCTTGGATCCTAGCTTCTTCTTCAGATTGTTGATGATGATCTTGTTGGATGATTCTGCTTGACCATTGGCTTGTGGATGAACTGGTGTTGATGTTATCATCTTGATTCCCCAACTGTCACAAAAGTTAGTGGTTCTGCTTCCAATGAATTGGGAGCCATTATCACATACAATTTCAGAGGGAATGCCAAATCTAGTTATAATGTTTCTTTTAATGAAGGATATGACTTCCTTTTCTCTGACTTGAGCGAAGGCTTCAGCTTCTATCCACTTGGAAAAATAGTCAGTCATGGCAAGCATAAATACTTTTCCACCAGGTGCTTTAGGGAGCTTGCCAACTATATCCATTCCCCATCTCATGAATGGCCAAGAGGATGGTATTGGGTGTAAAAATTCAGCTGGCTGATGGAGGATATTGCTATGCCTTTGGCAAGGATCACATTTCTTAGCATACTCTACAGCATCCCTTTTCATGGTTGGCCAGTAGTATCCTGTTCTAAGGATCCTTGAGAATAATGCCCTGCCCCCAGTGTGGTTTCCACAATCTCCTTCATGGAAGTCCCTCAACACTTCTTCAATTTCAGGATCCTCAATACATCTTAAATATGGTCCTGCAAGGGATCGTTTATATAGCACATTATTCAAGATTGTAAATTGAGATACCTTGATCCTGAAAGCTCTAGGATTTTCTCCCATTGGAATCTCTCCGTTTTGCAAGTATTTCATGATTGGTGGGATCCATGATCCTGAATAAGATTGAGCTTCTTCACTAGGGATTACTGCAGTATCCTCTTCTATTTCCATGGCCACTTGATTTTCAATAGCAGGAGCCAGGATATGGATGATAGGGATACTTATGTCTTCTGGAATTTTTAAGGATGATCCTAGGTTGGCCAATGCATCAGCTTCCGTGTTATCCTCCCTTGGTACCTGTGTTAAGCTAAAAGAAACAAAAGAGAGTGCCAATTCTTTGACTATCTCTAAATATTTGGTTAGTTTTTCACCTTTAACAGCATAGGATCCATTAAAGTGATTGGTGATCAATAATGAGTCTACATATACTTCGAGATATTTTACCCCCATATCCTTAGCAATTTGTAAGCCAGCAATTAAGGCTTCATATTCAGCCTCATTGTTAGTTGCTTGGAACTCACAGGCTATGGAGTGGGGTATTATGTCCCCCTGTGGCGATTTTAGTAGGATCCCTAGCCCTGTGCCTTTGATATTTGAGGATCCGTCAGTGTGTAGTATCCAAGGATCCTTGGTCTCATCCAGCTGCTGGACCTCCAATTCCGCTTCTTTTTGTAGATCACTACTGAAATCAGCCACAAAGTCAGCTAGTGCTTGAGATTTAATGGCTGTTCTTGGTTCATATCTTATATCATGGGCACTAAGCTTCACTGCCCACTTAGCCATCCTCCCTGACATCTCCGGTTTCCTGAGGACATTCTTAATTGGAAAATTAGTTTTAACAACAATAGTATGGGTTTCAAAATAATGCCTTAACTTAGTGGATGCCATGATTAATGTAAGAATAAGTTTTTCGAGGTGTGAGTACCTGGATTCGGCATCAAGCAAACTTTTACTTACATAGTAGATAGGATATTGTGTACCTTCATGATCCTTGACAAGGACTGCACTTACAGCGGTTGAGGATACCGCCAGGTATAAGGATAACACATCTCCTTTTTCCGGTTTTGCTAATGCTGGTGCTGAGGACATATATTCTTTAAGGGCTTGTAAAGCGTTCTCATGTTTCTCAGTCCATTCAAACTTCTTATTCTTCCTTAGGATATCGTAGAATTCTTTGCATTTTTCTGAGGATTTCGATATGAACCTGTTCAAAGCTGCTATCCTGCCTGTCAGTCTTTGAACATCCTTGGCATTGGCAGGAGATTTGATATTTATTAATGCTTTGATTTGTTCCGGGCTTGCTTCAATGCCCCTCTGGGTTACCATGTATCCTAAGAACTTTCCTGCCTTAACACCAAAATGGCATTTTGAAGGATTAAGTTTCATGTTGTAATTATCAAGGATATCGAATGCTTCTTCCAAGTCCCTTAGGTGATCCTCAGCTTTCTTTGACTTGACCACCATATCATCTATGTACACCTCCATAGTTTTTCCGATTTGATCTTTGAACATCATATTTACCAGCCTTTGATATGTTGCACCTGCATTTCTTAGTCCAAAAGGCATGGCAATATAACAATATAAACCGGTTGGGGTCATAAAGGCTGTATCCTCTTGGTCAGATGGTTCCATCTGAATTTGTTGGAATCCAGATGATGCATCCATAAAGGTTAACAGTTCATGCCCCGCTGTTGCATCCACCATGGAGTCAATGTGGGGTAATGGGAAAGGATCCTTGGGACATGCCTTATTCAAATCAGTGAAATCGACACATACCCTCCACTTTCCGTTTTTTTTTTTGGACAACAACCACATTGGCTAACCATTTTGGATACTTTACCTCTCTGATCATACCTGCTCGAAGTAGTCTCTCTACTTCTTCTTGGATAATGGCATTCCTTTCTGGTGCAAACTTCCTCCTTTTTTGATGGATTGGTTTGATAGACCTGTCAATGCCAAGTTTGTGAGTAATAATATCCTTAGATATACCTGTCATATCTTCATGTTTCCAAGCAAAGGTAGATTTTCTTCTTTTGAGGAAGGATATCATGTCTTCTTTCATCTTGCCAAGGATCCCTGATCCAATATAGATTTTTGATTCAGGATCACTAGGATCCAAGAGGATTTCGTCCACATCTTGTTCCCTTGCCTCCAAGACATTCCTCGGAGGATACTGTAATTGCTATTGCTCCCTTGGCTTCGAGGTTGGCTTCATGGATGAGGTATAACAATCCTTAGCCTCCTGCTGATCACTGTCGATCTTGATTATCCCCCATGGGCTAGGGAGCTTCACACATTGATGGTAGGTAGATGGAACTGCTTTCATGTCATGTATCCAAGGCCTGCCAAGGATAACGTTGCAACAAGACAAACAGTCAATAACACAAAATTTTTGGTAATTATGTAATCCTTCCACGTAGATTGGGAGTTTGATGTCCCCCAGAGTTTTCTTCGTTTCCCCACTGAATCCTACAAGCACGGAGGATCTCGGTGTGATGTCTGATTCTGGGATTCCCATCTTCTTCAGGACATCAAGCTGGATAATGTTCACTGAGCTCCCTCCATCAATAAGGATCCTGCGGACAAAATGGTTAGAGATAAAGAGAGTGATAACTAAACTATCATGGTGAGGATCCTGAATGTTAATGCGATCATCCTCATCAAATGTTATCATCTTCCCTTCTGAGACACTTGAGGTTCTAATAGGCCTTTCTCCATTATCCATTTTTGATTCTTTTGCATGTCTTTTGGCCGCTGAAAAGGATGTACCACAGATGTCTGATCCTCCGGATATAAAGTTGATCACTTGTGCGTTTGCCGGAGGTGCTGGAGCCTTTTCAGGGATCCTTTCAGGATCCTGGGTCCTTTGCTTTTTTCTCCCTAACAATTCTTTTAGATGCCCCTTGCTTAGCAGGTATCCAATTTCTCTTCTTAAGGCTATGCAATCTTCAGTTAGATGCCCGAAATCCTCATGGTATGCACACCATTTGGACTTGTCTTTAGTCCCGGATGGTTTATCATTCTTCCTGGGCCACCTAGCTTTTTCACCTAGATTCTGCATTGCAAGGATTAGTTCATGATTATCAACGGAAAAACAATATTCTGAGATTGGAGGATATTCTTCATCATCCTCTTCTTGGTCAACAGCATGCACATTCTTGTTCTCATTTCTATGGTAGGATTTGAACTTGTTGCTCTTGAAGGAGGATCCTTGCTTATCTTGTTTTGAGGATCCTACTTGTCTCTCCTGGATCCTCTTGTCATCCTCTAGCCGGATGAACCTGAGTGCTCGAGTTCTTACTTCATCTAGATTCCTGCACGGTGTCATAACAAGATCATCATGGAATAATGAATCCTTAAGCAGTCCCATTTTGAAGGCTTCAACAGCCGTAGCCATATCCAAGTTGGGAATGTCCAAGGATTCTTTACTAAATTTAGTTATATAATCCCTTAATGATTCATTATGATTTTGAGTTATCCTGTACAAATCACTAGTTAATTTTTCAAATTTTCTGCTACAAGAGAATTGGTTATTGAATAAATTAACTAAATTAGCAAATGAAGTAATAGAGTAGGGGGGAAGACTTAGCAGCCATTTAAGAGCTGATCCTGTAAGAGTGGATCCAAATCCTTTACATAGGCATGCTTCCTTCAATTTTTCTGGGATATGATTGATCTCCATCCTCTCCCTGTATTGTGCTATATGCTCCTCTGGATCCGTTGTACCATCATACAGCTTCATGGTAGGGATATGGAACCTTTTGGGTACCTTTGCATCACAAATTGGTGGTGCAAAGCGAGATACCTTGTGGCTTCCATCTGCAATCTCTGGGATAGGCTTGACTACCCCTGGAACGCTTGAGATCATGTCCTTTAGTTTCTGTAATTCCCTGGCCATAGCATGATTGGTACCTGTATCCTGCATGAATCCATGGTTAGTGGTAGGATAATTATTTAAAGTGTTACCTCCCATTGGGTTCAAGTTAGGGAATCCATATTGCTGGGATTCTGGAACAACGGAGGGACCAGTGGAAGCAATGGTCTGCATTGGAATGAAGTCCCCTTGATGGACATCTAGACTTCCTGTTTGCAAACTTTTTAGGGATCCTGGCATCTGGAAGGATCCTGGTGTCTGGGATGATCCTGGAACAAAGGAGGATCCTTGAACCTGGGATGATCCTGGAACAAAGTAGGATCCTTGAAACTGTTGTGCCCCCGGATAGGCTCCTGAATTCATGAAGGATCCCATGTACTGAGGATAGGATCCTACTGGCTGAAAATGTGAGCCTGATGTCTGAGTCATTGCTGCCGACTTGAGATGTGATCCTCTTGACTCCCCTATGATTTGCACGTCCGGGATCCCTGATGGCTGGGAAGTGATCATTGGAGTATCGAAGTTCAAGGATTTGGGCATCAGTGGGGAATGATCCTCTGCCGTTTTCTTCTGTCTTTTGAGATCTCCAATTTCCCTGAGGATCCTTTCATTAGTTTCATCCTGCCGCTGCATACGATCCTTCATCTGCAAAATTAAAGCAAACACATCACTAGTACTGGGAATAGAAGAATTCATAGCAGAAGAAGATAGAGGTTTAGAGAAAGTGGGAGTTGATCTCTTCTCAGTATTTTTCTGAGATCCCGCCGGTGGAGGAGGCAAAGTGGTCTGTGATGAGGTGACTGCAGACATCGCCGTGGACGTGTTCTTCAATGATGAAGCCATGTAACTCTTTGAAATGATTTTGAACAAAAGATTTTCTTATGAATGAAGCACCAATTGCCCCACGGTGGGCGCCAAACTGTTTTGGTCAAAAATCACACAAGGATAATGTAACCAAACTTTATGAAAACGGGGTATGATGCTTGGTTAATTATGAAAGTAAAGGATCACTTCTGTGATAAAGATGCAAAGACACAATGATTTATACGAGGAAAAAGCCCTTGATCAATGAATGATCTCCGGCATAAAAAACCTCGGGTGATGGCAACTACCGATCACCAACTTCAATATAACAAAAATATGATTACAACTTTGGATGATAATGAGCTGAGTACAAGGATCACTATTGCTTTTGGTGTCTAAGTGTGTGAGAGTTGCGTTGTATGTCGTGTGTCCCCTTCCAAATGATGGAGAAGTGATATTTATACATGTGTAGGTGACCTATTTTAGGTAGCTAAACTAATATTCAGCTCATTACCCCTTTAGAAATGAGATACAATCTAGCCTAAATAGCCGCCCATAAATCAAGCCATGTTTCCATATCCTGTGCAACGTCTATCTCTGATTTAGCTCTTGCCATAATTGTGAAGACGCGTCCCTGGATCATGACGCCTAGAGCGTATTCTGCTAGATGTTCCTGCGAAACAATATTGTATTAAGTCGAAGTGGCCGTTAGTATGAGGATCACCATAATGTTCCATGATCCTGATCCTGAAGTCCTGCTGAGGATCACTGTCTGCCAAAGAAACAAGGATCACTGGTTAGGATCATGTGTAAGGATCACCTATAATAAAAATCCAGCCCTAACAATCCTAACCAGTGATCCTTGTTTCTTTGGCAGACAGTGATCCTCAGCAGGACTTCAGGATCAGGATCATGAACCATCAAAGGATCCTCATGCTAACAGTTACCTTCGTTTGAAACAATGTTATTTTGCAGGAACATCTAGCAGGATACGCTCTTAGCATCATAATCAAGGGACGCGTCTTCACAATTATGGCATGAGCTTAATCGGAGATAGACGTTGCACAGGATATGGAAACTTAGCTTGATTTAAGGGCGGCAATGTAGGCTAGATTGTCTTTTATTTCTAAAGGGGTAATGAGCTGATTATTAGTCTTTTTACCTAAAATAGGTCACCTACACTTGTATAAATACCACTCTTCCTCATTTGGAAGAACACACGACGACATACAACGCAACTCTCACACACTTAGACACTTGAAACAATAGTGATCCTTGTACTCAGCTCATTATCATCCGAAGTTGTAACCATTTTGTTCTTATATTGAAGTTTGGTGATCGGTAGTTGCCATCACCCGAGGTTTTTTATGCCGGAGATCATATATTGATCAAGGGCTTTTTCCTCGTATAAATCGTTGTGTCTTTGCATCTCTATCACGAAAGTGATCCTTTACCTTTATAATTAACCAAGCATCATACCCCGTTTACATAAAGTTTGGTTACATTATCCTTGTGTGATTTTTGACCAAAACACCGGCTAGAGGATGACAAGAGGATCCAGGAGAGACAAGTAGGATCCTCAAAACAGGAAAAGCAAGGATCCTCTTTCAAGAGCAATAAATTCAAATCCTACCATAGAAATGACAACCAGAACGTGCATGCTGTTGACCAAGAAGAGGATGATGAGGATTATCCTCCGATTTCTGAATATTGTTTTTCCGTTGACAATCATGAACTAATCCTTGCAATGCAGAATCTAGGAGAAAAAGCCAGGTGGCCCAGAAAGAATGACAAACCATCCGGGACTAAAGACAAGTCAAAGTGGTGTGCATACCACGAGGATTTCGGGCATCTAACTGAAGAATGCATCGAATTAAGAAAGGAAATTGGATATCTGCTAAGCAAGGGACATTTAAAAGAATTGTTGGGAAGAAAAAAGCAAAGGACTCAGGATCCTGAAAGGATCCCTGAAAAAGCTCCAGCCCCTCCGGCAAACGCACAAGTGATCAACTTTATTTCTGGAGGATCAGACATCTGTGGTACATCCTTCTCAGCAGCTAAAAGGCATGCAAAGGAAGCTAAAATGGATAACGGAGAAAGACCTATTCGAACATCAAGTGTCTCGGAAGGAAAAATTATAACCTTCGATGAGGATGATAGAATTAACATCCAGGATCCTCATCATGATAGTTTAGTTATTACTCTCTTTATTTCTAACCATTTTGTCCGCAGGATCCTTATCGACGGAGGAAGCTCAGTAAACATTATCCAGCTTGATGTTCTGAAGAAGATGGGTATCCCAGAATCAGACATCACACCAAGATCCTCCGTGCTTGTGGGATTCAGTGGAGAAACTAAGAAAACCCTGGGGGACATCAAACTCCCAATTTACGTGGAAGGATTACATAATTATCAAAAATTTTGTGTTATCGATTGTTTGTCTTGTTGTAATGTCATCCTTGGCAGGCCTTGGATACATGATATGAAAGCTGTCCCATCCACTTACCATCAATGTGTAAAGCTCCCTAGCCCATGGGGAATAATCAAGATCGACAGTGATCAGCAAGAGGCTAAGGATTGTTATACCTCATCCATGAAACCAGCCTCGAAGCCAAGGGAGCAATAGCAATTACAGTATCCTCCAAGAAATGTCTTGGAGGCAAGGGAACAGGATGTGGACGAAATCCTTCTGGATCCTAATGATCCTGAATCAAAAATCTATATCGGATCAGGGATCCTCGGCAAGATGAAAGAAGACATAATATCCTTCATCAAAAGAAGAAAATCTACCTTCGCATGGAAACATGAAGATATGACAGGTATATCTAAGGATATTATCACTCATAAACTTGGCATTGACAGGACAATAAAACCAATCCATCAAAAAAGGAGGAAGTTTGCACCAAAAAGGAATGCCATTATCCAGGAAGAAGTAGAAAGACTACTTCGAGCAGGTATGATCAGAGAGGTAAAATATCCAAAATGGTTAGCCAATGTGGTTGTTGTCCAAAAGAAAAACGGAAAGTGGAGGGTATGTGTCGATTTCACTGATTTGAACAAGGCATGTCCCAAGGATCCTTTCCCATTACCCCACATTGACTCCATGGTGGATGCAACGGCGGGGCATGAACTGTTAACCTTTATGGATGCATCATCTGGATTCCAACAAATTCAGATGGAGCCATCCGACCAAGAGGATACGGCTTTTATGACCCCAACCGGTTTATATTGTTATATTGCCATGCCTTTTGGACTAAGAAATGCAGGTGCAACATATCAAAGGTTGGTGAATATGATGTTCAAAGATCAAATTGGATAGACTATGGAAGTATACATAGATGATATGATAGTAAAGTCAAAGAAAGCTGAGGATCACCTAAGGGACTTGGAGGAAGCATTTGATATCCTTGATAATTATAACATGAAGCTTAATCCTTCAAAATGCCACTTTGGTGTTAAAGCAGGAAAATTTCTAGGATATATGGTAACTCAGAGGGGCATTGAAGCAAGCCCGGAACAAATTAAAGCATTAGTGAATATCAAATCCCCTGCTAACGCTAAGCATGTGCAAAGGCTAACAGGCAGGATAGCAGCTCTGAACAGGTTCATATCCAAATCCTCGGAAAGGTGTAAAGAATTTTATGATATCCTAAAAAAGAACAAGAAATTTGAGTGGACTGAAAAGCACGAGAATGCTTTACAAGCCCTCAAAGAATATATGTCCTCAGTTCCAGCATTGATGAAACCCGGAAAAGAAGATGTGTTATCCTTATACCTGGCGGTATCCTCAACAGCTGTAAGTGCAGTCCTTGTTAAGGATCATGAAGGTACACAACATCCTATCTATAATGTAAGTAAGAGTTTTCTCGATGCTGAATCCAGGTACTCACACCTTGAAAAACTTACTCTTGCATTAATTATGGCATCTACTAAGTTAAGACATTATTTTGAAACCCATACTATTGTTGTTAGAACTAATTTTCCGATCAAGAATGTTCTCAGGAAACCAGAGATGTCCGGAAGAATGGCTAAGTGGGCAGTAAAGCTTAGTGCCCATGATATAAGATATGAGCCTAGAACAGCCATTAAATCTCAAGCACTAGCCGACTTTGTGGCTGATTTCAGTAGTGATCTACAAAAGGAAGCAGAACTGGAGGTCCAGCAGCTGGATGAGACCAAGGATCCTTAGATACTACACACTGATGGATCCTCAAATGTCAAGGGCACAGGGCTCGACATACTACTAAAATCGCCACAGGGGGGCATAATACCCCACTCCATAGCTTGTGAGTTCCAAGCAACTAACAATGAGGCTGAATATGAAGCCTTGATTGTTGGTTTGCAAATTGCTAAGCATATGGGGGTCAGGTATCTTGAAGTATACGTAGATTCATTATTGATCACTAATCACTTTAATGGATCCTATGCTGTGAAAGGTGAAAAACTAACTAAATACTTAGAGATAGTCAAAAAATTGGCACTCTCCTTTGTCTCCTTTAGTTTGACGCATGTACCAAGGGAAGAAAATACAGAAGCTGATGCATTGGCCAATTTAGGATCATCTTTGAATATCCCAGAGGATATAAGTATCCCCATCATCCATATCCTGGCTCCTGCTATTGAAAATCAGGTGGCCATGGAAATAGAAGAGGATACTGCAATGATCCCTAGTGAGGAAACTCAATCTTATTCAGGATCATGGATCTCACCAATCTTGAGATACTTACAACACGGGGAGATTCCTATGGGAGAAAATCCTAGGGCTTTCAGGATTAAGGTATCTCAATTCACAATCTTAAATAATGTGTTATATAAGCGATCTCTTGCAGGACCATATTTAAGATGTATCGAGGATCCTGAAATTCAAGAAGTGTTAAGAGACTTCCATGAAGGAGATTGTGGAAACCACACTGGGGGCAGGGCATTGTTCTCAAGGATCCTTAGGACAGGATACTACTGGCCAACTATGAAAAGGGATGCTGTGGAGTATGCTAAGAAATGTGATCCTTGTCAAAGACACAACAATATCCTTCATCAACCGGCGGAATTTCTACATCCTATACCATCCTCTTGGCCATTCATGAGATGGGGGATGGATATAGTTGGCAAGCTCCCTAAAGCACCTGGTGGAAAAGTATTTATGCTTGCCATGACCGACTACTTCTCCAAGTGGATAGAAGCTGAAGCTTTTGCTCAAGTCAGAGAAAAGGAAGTTATATCCTTTATTAAGAGAAACATTATAACCAGATTTGGCATTCCCTCTGAAATTGTATGTGATAATGGTTCCCAATTCATTGGGAGCAGAACCACTAACTTTTATGACAGTTGGGGAATTAAGATGATAACATCAACACCAGTCCATCCACAAGCCAATGGTCAAGCAGAATCATCCAACAAGATCATCATCAACAATCTGAAGCAGAAACTAGGATCCAAGAAGGGGAAATGGGCAGAGGAATTGCCTTATGTGTTATGGGCTGATATGACAACTCCCAAGAATGCCACTGGTCAAACACCCTTCTCTTTAGTATTTGGGGCAGAAGCAGTGATCCCAACAGAAATGGTGGTTCCAACTGCCAGAACAAGTACTCGTGATCCTGAAGAGAATGCTGCAAACTTAGCTCAAGAATTGGATACTATTGAGGAAATCAGGGATCTGGCTAGGATAAGGATGGCAAACTACCAACAAAGAATGGCTGGTGCTTACAACAAAAATGTCAGGATAAGGAAGTTCCAAGTTGGGGATATGGTGTTGAGAAAAGCATTCCAGAATACCATCAATCCTGCTGATGGGAAATTGGCACCAAAATGGGAAGGCCCTTACTTGATTGAAGCCGAAGCAGGAAAGGGGGCATACAGATTGCTAACCATGGAAGGAAATTTGTTACCAAGGGCCTGGAATGTTGTTCACTTAAAGAAATATTTCATGTGAACAGGATCCTCCTGGCACACATGATCCTTACATTGAAAGCATCCTCGAAGGATCCCGGCGATATCAATGATCCTTACTCTGGTAAAGTCCTTCTCTTAAAACTATTCCATCTTCTTATTTTTACCTAAGGATAAGGATCATGTATCCTTCATCCTCCTCTCACGAGAGTTTGAGTTCTGATAGTCCAGGTATCCTCAGCATATTATTGATAGTCTTCAAAAGCATCTCAGATCCTTGGGTTCAACCCCAGTTATCCTTGGGCTTGTCCCCAGTTTTCGCCTGTAGCGCACGATGATCCTGATATAGTTCACGTCTTTGGGACCAGTACCCACTTTTGGGGCTGATAACCTCATCGTACTGGCTATATCTAGGATCCTACGTATAATGGTAGACGTACCATACATCCGTTCCTAAGGTTTCTAACGTTTTCACGTTAGCTAAGGTTTTGACATTTTCATGTCACTAAGTTTGGATAGTCGCCAGTAAGGGCCATACTCCAGTTTACATACGATCCTTGGGCATGTCCCCAGTTATCCTTTGGGCTTGTCCCTAGTTATCCTTTGGGCTTGTCCCCAGTTATCCTTTGGGCTTGTCCCCAGTTACTAACTTATCTTTTATATTGGCTTAATCCCAAGTTATGTTCTATTTTTCAGGTTTTCGAAGATTAAACTTTTAAGGATCCTTAATCCTTATTATCCTTTAAAATTTCACTTACGATTACCCTGATTAAAGGTTAGGATCCTAACTTGGATTCTCAGGTATGATCCTCGACTGTTTTGATTACACTTATTATTCTGAATAACCCTTACACTCTGACAACTGAGCCTATGATCCTTGAAACAAACTACTTTAAAAAAAAAATTCGGTCATAGGATATTTGATCCAGGATCATATCCTAGAATTCTTGAACATAATTTGCTTAACTTTTCTTACTCAAATGAATATGTTTCTAAACAATTGGAGAATAAGAGGATAAACAAAGGATAACAACACGAGATAAGCCAAAAAGATTAGAGTCATTCTTATTAACAAAGGATTTTAAACCCTTTCACAAGTTGTCAAAATTGCCAACCCACGTTTCTACCAGCAAAACGTGGCCCGTCCACATGGGTTGGCAAAGGGTGTCCATTGTCTGTGCGGTCATAGCAGGTGCAGGAAATTAAAAGCGGCAGGATCACAAAGGCTTCATCCCCCAAACAGAGGATCCCTCCACCATTTGTAATCCTACCTATTGTCTAAAGGATCCAGGATCCTTAATCCTAAAACTATTGTTCAGAGTTACAGACCATCATCGTTAAAAACATCAACAATCACAAAAAAATTGGGCTCCGGCTATGTCTAGAAGTTTCCTTCATCGCCCAATTCTGCAGCTTAAACCTTCGCTGCACCATCACCACCAGCTCCACTTGCTTCTCCCTGATCCTTGCCAGCATCACCACCTTCAAGCATTGGGACCTCCCCAGCTTCATCATCATCCTCCAACTCTGCCAGCCTTGCCTTCCAGCCCTCCACGTCCCATGTGCTTTTGTCAAAGGCAGGATCCTGAGCCTCCGCAGCCATCTGCAGCTGGATCTTGTACATGGCTATCGCAGCAGACACCTTAGCATCCTGGGTGATCTCATATTTCTCATAATCGAATTTGATCACCATCGTGGCAGCCTCATTCTTGGTGGCCCGGAGCTCTTTCTCAAGATCAGCAATCTTGAGATCCTTCAGCACACCCATTTGTTGGAGGTCGGCGATTTGGCGGTCCTGATCCTCAACGTGGCCAATATAGGTTTCTATTTCAGCAAGTTTCTGCAAAAAGGGAAAAGGGTGAGTTCAGGACCAGGCGATCCTCGAACAAGCAGGATATTCGAGCAGGATATACAAGCAGGGGCAGTGATCCTTACCTCATTGACGTAATCAAGAAACTGTTGGCGGAGCAGGGGAAATCCTTGGAGACCCTCAGCATCAGAGGTTTTCCTCTTCTTTCCTCCCTTGCCTCTCACAGGCGCCTTGGGGACAGAGGTACTCGGGCTGGCAAGATTCTTCTTCCGTGCAGATTTGACATTAGCAAGATCATCAATACCAAACTTTGAGGCAGACTTAGCAGATTTTCCGGCACCTACACAACCAAAATAAGATAAGTACTCTAACTAATTTAGAAATCCTACATAGAACTACTTTTTGATAAGGATACTTACTTGACATTGTGTCAGATGCGGAGGATACTTCCTGTGAATCTTGGGTGGCAACTTGAAAACTTTTGGTCTCGGGATCAAGCTTCTTGAAGGCTAAAACTCTCTCTCTTGCGGCAGGAGTCAACTTGAGATGAGCAACAGATATGGCTGCACAAAAAACAAAGAAAATATTAGTGATCCTCACCCTAAGGAACAAACCTTATGGTGATCCTTCCAGGATCCCCTATCCTACCATGAGTAGCCCACTCCTTGGGCAGATCCTTCCCATCAGGGATGGTATCCCTCCTAACAAAGAAGAACCGTCGCTTCCAATTCATGTCATTCTTGGTGACCTTGAGAACAGGGTGATCCTCTCCGGTTTTCCGTTTAAACAAATATCGACAGGATCCAAACGTTGTGAGATCATACATCTCAGCCAGCTCCGCCATTCCTAGGTCAATCCCTTCCTGCTCAATGATCCTTTCAAGGGTATATAAAACCCTCCAGATCATTGGCATGGCCTGGATGTAGGAGATGCCGGTGAGGGAAAAGAAGGACTGGGTAAATTGAGGGAAAGGATACGAATACCCTATCAAGAACGGAGTAACAGGAAAAGCTACCCAAGTATCAGAGACAAAGTCACTTAAAGCGGTGGGAGTGAAAGATTTGAAGATGGCGTTCGCCGGAAAACAGTGACGAATTCTACCAATCTGAGCATCGGTGAAACAACATCTCTCATTGGGAGAATCCGTGATGATCCCTTGACCTTTCAAGGGGCTATTCTTCTTAGGATCCTTATGAGGGGAATTCCGGAGCAGCATATTTGCAGAATGTTGAAGAGAAATAGAGAAACAAAGAAACAGAGTAAGAGAAAGAAGAAAGAAGAAGAGAGATACCTGATCGATCTTCGGACGAGATTATAAAGGGAGTTTCTCTTGGATTTAAATGCAAATTGATCCTATCTCTATCTCCTATTTATAATGATGATCTGCAGGGCTGTCACTTCTGTGACGTAAGAATTGCAACGGCTAGTCCGACTTCAACGGCTAGTTATCCGATTAGCTTATTGCAGATAAGATCAAGCAAAATATAACTCGTTTATTTACAATATAACTCCTTATATTTTGGGGGCAATTGTTAGGGCTGGATTTTTATGACATATGATCCTTACATGTGATCCTAACCAGTGATCCTTATTTCTTTGGCAGATAGTGATCCTCAGAAGAGTTCCAGGATCAGGATCACGGACCATCATAGGGATCCTCATGCTAACAGTTGTTTTCATTGGATTTAATGTTATCTTGCAGGAATGTCTAGCAGGATCCGCCCTTAGCAACGTAAACAAGGGACGCGTCTTTACAACTTTGGCATATGCTTAATCAGAGATGAACGTTGTAGAGGATATGGAAACTCAGCAAGATTTAAGGGCGATAATTTAGGCTAGATTTACTTTTATTCCTAAAGGGGTAATGAGCTGATAGTTAGTCTATTTACCTAAAATAGGGCCACTCACACTTGTATATATAGCACTCTTCCACATTCGGAAGGGACGACACATTTCTCACCCTCTTAGACACACGATACTATAGTGATCCTTGTACTCAGCTCATTACCATCCGAAGTTGTAACCATTATTTGTTATATTGAAGTTTGGTGATCGGTAGTTGCCATCACCCGAGGTTTTTTATGCCAGAGATCATTCATTGATCAAGGGCTTTTTCCTCGTATAAATCCTTGTGTCACTTGCATATTTCATACCAAAGTGATCCTTTACTTTTTTATCAAACCAAGCATCATTCCCCGTTTACATAGAGTTTGGTTGTATTATCCTTGTGTGATTTTTGACCAAAACACTTAGGATCCTAGAGAACAATGCCCTGCCCCCAGTGTGGTTTCCACAATCTCCTTCATGGAAGTCTTTTAGAACTTCTTGAACTTCAGGATCCTCAATGCATCTTAAATATGGTCCTGCAAGAGATCGCTTATATAACATATTATTTAATATTGTAAATTGAGATACCTTTTGTTTGAAAGCCCTAGGATTTTCACCCATAGGAATCTCTCCTTATTGTAAGTATCTCATGATCGGTGAAATCCATGATCCTGAATGAGATTGGGTATCCTCACTAGGGATAATTGCAGAATCCTCTCCTATCTCCATAGCTACATGATCCTTAATGGTAGGAGCCAAGATATGGATAATAGGGATACTTATATCCTCTGGGATCTTCAGGGAGGATCCTAAGTTAGCCAATGCATCAGCTTCTGTATTTTCTTCCCTTGGTACCTGTGTCAAACTAAAGGAAACAAAAGAGAGTGCCAACTCTTTGACTATCTCTAAATACTTGGTTAGTTTTTCACCTTTAACAGTATAGGATCCATTAAAGTGATTTGTAATTAGTAAAGAATCCACATGTACCATAAGATACCTGATCCCCATATGCTTAGCAATTTGCAAACCAGCAATCAAGGCTTCATACTCAGCCTCATTGTTAGTGGTTTGGAACTCACAAGCTATAGAGTGGGGTATTATGTCCCCCTGTGGCGATTTTAGTAGTATACCAAGCCCTGTGCCTTTGACATTTGAGGATCCATCAGTATAGAGTATCCAAGGATCCTTGTTCTCCTCTAGCTGCTGGACTTCTAACTCGGCTTCCTCTTGCAAATCACTACTGAAATCAGCCACAAAGTCGGCCAATGCTTGGGATTTAATGGCTGTCCTGGGCTCATATCTTATGTCATAGGCACTAAGCTTCACTGCCCACTTAGCCATCCTTCCTGACATTTCTAGTTTCCTGAGGACATTCTTAATTGGAAAATTAGTTTTAACGACAATAACATGAGTTTCAAAATAATGTCTCAACTTAGTAGATGCCATTATTAATGCAAGAATAAGCTTTTCAAGGTGTGAATACCTGGATTCGGCATCAAGTAAACTTTTGCTTACATAATAGACAGGATGCTGTGTACCTTCGTGATCCTTAACAAGGACCGCACTTACTGCTTTTGAGGATACTGCCAGATATAAGGATAACACATCGCCTTTTTCTGGCTTCATCAAGGTCGGGGCTAAGGATAGGTAATCTTTGAGAGCTCTTAAGGCGTTTTCATGCTTCTCAGTCCACTCGAATTTCTTGTTTTTCCTTAGGATATCATAGAATTCTTTGCACTTCTCCGAGGATTTAGATATAAATCTGTTCAAAGCTGCTATCCTGCCTGTCAATCTTTGGACATCCTTTGCACTGGCAGGAGATTTGATATTCACCAAGGCTTTAATTTGTTCTGGGCTAGCTTCGATGCCTCTCTTGGTTACCATGTATCCTAAGAATTTACCTGCTTTGACACCAAAGTGACATTTTGAAGGATTAAGCTTCATGTTATATTTATCAAGGATATCAAATGCTTCCTCCAAGTCCCTTAGGTGATCCTCAGCTTTTATGGATTTCACCACCATATCATCTATATAAACCTCCATAGTTTGTCCAATCTGGTCCTTGAACATCATATTCACCAACCTTTGATATGTGGCACCTGTATTCCTTAATCCAAACGGCATAACAATATAACAATATATACCGGTTTGAGTCATGAAAGTCGTATCCTCTTGGTCAGATGGTTCCATCTGAATTTGTTGGAATAAAGACGAAGCATCCATAAAAGTCAACAGTTCATGACCCGCCGTTGCATCCACCATGGAGTCAATGTGGGGTAATGGGAAAGGATCCTTGGGACATGCCTTGTTTAAATCTGTAAAATCGACACATACCCTCCACTTTCCATTTTTCTTTTGAACAACAACCACATTGGCCAACCATCTTGGATACTTGACCTCTCTAATCATACATGCCCGGAGCAGTTTCTCTACCTCTTCCTGGATAATGGCATTCCTTTCTAGTGCAAACTTCCTCCTTTTTTGATGAATCGGCTTGAATGACCTGTCAATGCCAAGTTTATGAGTTATAATATCCTTAGATGTACCTGTCATATCCTCATGTTTCCATGCAAAGGTAGTCTTCCTCCTTTTCAGGAAGGATACGAGGTCTTCTTTCATTTTTCCAAGGATCCCTGATCCGATATAGACTTTGGATTCAGGACCATCAGGATCCATGAGGATTTCTACCACATCCTGCTCTCTCACCTCCAAGACATCCCTTGGAGGATACTTTGATTGCTATTGCTCCCTTGACTTCGAAGTTGGTTTCATCGATGAAGCGTAGCAGTTCTTAGCCTCCTGCTGATCACTGTCAATCTTGACTATTCCCCAAGGACTAGGGAGCTTTACACATTGGTGGTAGGTAGATGGGACTGCCTTCATATCGTGTATCTAATGCCCGCCAAGGATAACATTACAACAAGATAAACAGTCAATAACACAAAATTTTTGATAAGAATGTAAGCCTTCTATATATATTGGGAGTTTAATGTCCCCCAGGGTATTCTTCGTTTCACCACTAAATCCCACAAGCACGGAGGATCTTGGTATGATATCCGATTCAGGAATACCCATTTTCTTCAGAACATCTAGCTGGATAATGTTCACTGAATATCAACACGATCATCCTCATCAAAGGTAATAACTAATGGTTAGAAATAAAAAAGTGTAATAACTAATCCATCATGATGAGGATCCTGGATATCAACACGATCATCCTCATCAAAGGTTATAACTTTTCCCTCGGAGACACTTGATGTTCGAACAGGTCTTTCTCCATTATCCATTTTAGTTTCCTTTGCATGCCTCTTGGCTGTCGAGAAGGATGTGCCGCAAATATCCGATCCTCCGGAAATGAAGTTTATCACTTGTGCATCTGCTGGAGGGGCCGGAGCTTTCTCGGGGATCCTTTCAGGATCCTGAGTCCTTGACTTTTTTCTACCCAACAGTTCTTTTAAATGCCCCTTGCTCAACAAGTATCCAATTTCCTTTCTCAATGCAATGCATTCTTCTGTCAGATGCCCAAAATCTTCATGGTAGGCACACCACTTGGATTTATCTTTGGTTGCAGCTGGTCTATCATTTTTTCTTGGCCATCTGGCTTTATCACCTAAATTCTGCATCGCAAGTATCAGTTCATTGTTATCAACAAAAAAACAATATTCAGAAATTGGAGGATAATCTTCATCAGCCTCTTCTTGATCAACAACATGCACGTTCTGGTTATCAGATCTATTATAGGCTCTGAACTTGTTATTTTTAAATGAGGATCCTTGCTTGTCTTGCTTTGAGGATCCTGCAGGTCTCTCCTGGATCCTCTTGTCATCCTCTAATCTGATGAACCTGAGTGCCCGAGTTCTTACCTCATCGAGGTTCCTGCAAGGTGTCATAACAAGATCATCATAAAACAACGAGTCCCTAAGCAATCCCATTTTGAAGGCCTCAACAGCTGTGGCAATATCCAAATTGGGAATGTCTAAGGATTCTTTACTAAATTTGGTTATGTAATCCCTTAATGATTCATTATGACCTTGGGTTATCCTATATAGATCACTAGTTAATCGCTCAAATTTTCTACTACAAGAAAACTGATTATTGAACAAGTTAACTAGATTAGCAAATGAGGTAATAGAGTAAGGGGGAGACTTAGCAGCCATTTGAGAGCTGATCCAGTAAGAGTGGATCCAAATCCCTTGCACAGGCATGCTTCCTTTAACCTTTCTAGGATTGGATTGATCTCCATCCTCTCCCTGTATTGTGCTATGTGCTCTTCAGGATCCGTCGAACCATCATAGAGCTTCATGGTTGGAACATGGAACCTTTTGGGTATCTCAGCATCACAAATTGGTGGTGCAAAACGAGATATCCTGTGACTTCCATCTGCAATCTCCAGGATAGGTTTGACCACTCCTCGAACACTTGATATCATATCCTTCAATTTTTGTAACTCTCTGGCCATGGCATGGTTGATACCTGTATCCTGCATGGATCCATGGTTAGCTGTAAGAGAATTGTTAAAAATATTACCTCCCGTCGGGTTTAAGTTAGGGACACTGGATGTGAATCCAAGTTGCTGGGACTCTGGAATGATGGAGGGGCCAGTAGAAGCAATGGTTTGCATCGGAATAAAATCTCCTTGATGGACGTCGCCTGTTTGCAAACTCCTCAAGGATCCTGGCATCTGGAAGGATCCCTGAAACTGGGATGATCCTGGAACGAAGGAGGATCCTTGAACCTGGGATGATCCTGGGACAAAGGAGGATCCTTGAACCTGGGATGATCCTGGAACAAAGGATGATCCTTGAACCTGGGATGATCCTGGAACAAGGGAGGATCCTTGAACCTGGAATGATCCTGGAACAAAAGAGGATCCTTGAACCTGGGATGATCCTGGAACAAAGGAAGATCCTTGAACCTGGGATGATCCTGGAACGAAGGAAGATCCTTGACTTTGCTGCACTCCTGAGTAAGCCCCCGAATTCATGAAGGATCCCATATGCTGAGGATAGGATCCTGCTGGCTGGAAATATGGGCCTGATGCCTGAGTCATTATTGTTGAGCCGTAGTGCACTCCTTTTGGTCCACCTACATATTGAACATCTGGAACCACCGATGGCTGAGAAGTGATCACTGGAGTGTTAAAATTAAATGATATGGACACCAATGGGGAGTGATCCTCTGCCGCTCTCTTTTGCTTCTTGAGATCTCCGATTTCCTTGAGGATCCTATCGTTGGTCTCATCCTGCCGCTGAATACGATCCCTCATCTGCAAAATCAAAGTAAACATATCACTAGTAGTGGGAGTAGAAGAAGCAGAAGAAGTTGGAGTAGAAGAAGTTGGAGGTTTAGAGAAAATGGGAGTTGGTCTCTTCTCAGCATTTTTCTGAGATCCAGCAGGTGGTGGAGGCAAAGGTGGAATGCCCTGAGATGAATTGACCGCAGACATTGCCGTAGAAGTATTCTTCAATGATGAAGCCATGTATTCGTTTGCAATGAACCGGAATGATCACCAACAGAAAACTTTCTTAGAAATGAAGCACCAATTGCCCCACGGTGGGCGCCAAACTGTTTTGGTCAAAAATCTGATGAGGATAATGCAACCAAACTCTATGTACGGGGAATGATGCTTAAGATGAAGAACTGTGATGAGGATCACTATGAAATAAATTGCAAGAACAACACCAGGATTTATACGAGGAAAAAGCCCTTGATCTTTAGAAGATCTCCGGCATAAAAAACCTCGGGTGATGGAAACTACCGATCACCAAGCTCAAATATAAGAAATAATGTTTACAACTTTGGATAGTGACGTGCTAAGTACAAGGATCACTATGTTTAATCGTGTAAAAGTGTAAGAAGTGTGAAGTGTTTGCCGAGAGCTTCTTGACTGCAAGTATGCGAGTGTGTGTGTAAGCAAAAAATAGCTAAGTGTTCTAATTTTAGCTCGTCACCCCATTTAAATATGAAAGTTAAAGTAAGCTAACTAACTGCCCGACTTTTGTGCCATTCCCCCACGTTCTTCCACAACGTCCATCTTCGTTCAAATGGCTGCGAAATGCCCGGGGAATATTCCGTTGCAACGTTACCAGGACCAGGTCAAGCTTAACACTCCTGCAAAATAATACGAAATACAAAGAACCAATCGTTAGTACGAGGATCCTTAAGGTGATCCATGATCCTTAAGGTGATCCATGATCCTGCTCCCTGAGGCTCCTGTGAGGATCACTGCCTGTCACAGAAATAAGGATCACTATTAGGATAATGAGTAAGGATCACTAATTGTTAGAAAATCCTCCCCTAACAGCAGGATGTCAACATTCGCATGGAAGCATGAGGATATGACAGGTATATCCAAAGACATTATTACTCACAAGCTTGGAATTGACAGGTCATTCAAGCCTATACAACAAAAGAGAAGGAAGTTCGCCCCTGAACGAAACGCAATTATCCAAGAGGAAGTTGAAAGATTATTGAAGTCCAAGATGATTAGAGAAGTCAAATTCCCTAGATGGCTAGCAAATGTGGTAGTGGTTCAAAAGAAGAATGGGAAGTGGAGAATTTGTGTAGACTACACAGACCCGAACAAAGCATGTCCAAAAGACCCGTTCCCTCTTCCACATATCGACTCAATGGTGGATGCTACTGCCGGGCATGAAATGTTGACTTTCATGGATGCATCCTCAGTATTTCAGCAGATTCAAATGGAACCTTCTGACCAGGAGGATACTGCCTTCATGACACCAACAGGTATATATTGTTATACTGCTATGCCATTTGGTTTAAAAAATGCAGGTGCAACATACCAGAGATTGGTAAATATGATGTTTAAAGACAAGCTGGGGGACACCATGGAGGTATACATTGATGATATGGTGGTAAAATCAAAGAGAGCCCAGGATCACCTCCAGGATATTAAGGGAGCATTTGATATCTTGGACCAATATAATATGAAGCTAAATCCTGCTAAGTGCCATTTCGGAGTAGGGGCAGGAAAATTCCTAGGATATATGGTGACCAAAAGAGGAATAGAGGCGAGCTCGGAGCAGATTAAAGCCATCTTGGATATTAAATCACCTTCAAATATGAAAGACGTTCAGCGGTTAACAGGAAGAGTGGCGGCACTAAACCGATTTATTTCAAGATCCTTAGAAAAATGTAAAGAGTTCTATGATATCCTGAAAAAGAATTAAAAAATTAAATGGGGTGAGAAGCATGAAGCAGCCCTTCAGGACTTAAAGTAGTATCTCTCAACCGCGCCTCTATTGATGAAGCCTGAGGATGGTGAACCATTATCCCTGTATCTTGCAGTATCAGGGAATGCAGTAAGTGCAGTCCTCGTAAAGGATCACGAAGGTCAGCAGTATCCTGTTTATTATGTTAGCAAAAGTTTATTAAATGCTGAAACTAGATATTCTCACCTAGAAAAGTTAATATTGGCTCTAGTTATGGCATCAACAAAGCTTAGACATTACTTTGAGACACATAGGATTCATGTTAAAACTAATTATCCTGTTAAAAATGTGCTTAGGAAACCAGAGATGTCCGGTAGGATGGCTAAGTGGTTAGTAAAGTTGAGTGCTTATGACTTAGTATATGAACCTAGAAATGCCATAAAGTCCCAGGCCTTAGCTGACTTTGTGGCTGATTTCAGTAGTGACATTCAGGATGAGGTAGACCTAGAAGTCCAGCAGTTAGGGGAATCCTCAGGATCCTGGACATTATATACTGATGGTGCGTCTAATGTAAGAGGAGTAGGTTTGGGTATACTACTAAATTCGCCACAGGGGGACATATTACCCCAGGCTATTAGGTGTGAATTCCCTGCTACCAATAACAGTTAGGGGAGGATTTTCTAACAATTAGTGATCCTTACTTGTTATCCTAATAGTGATCCTTACTTCTGTGACAGATGGTGATCCTCAGAAGAGCTTCAGGATCAGGATCATGGATCACCCTAAGGATCCTCATACTAACGATTGGCTGTTTGTGTTTCGTATTGTTTTGCAGGAGTAATAAGCTTGACTTGGTCTTGGCAACGTTACTATGGGATATTCCACGGGTATTTCGCACACGTTTGAATAGAAATGGACGTTGTGGAGAACGTGGGAGCATGGCACAAAAGTCGGACAGTTTGTTAGCTTAGTTAGCTTTTATTTTTAAAGGGGTGACGAGCTATTTTTAGAACACTTAGCCATTTTCAGCTACACACACTCTCGTACAACTGCACTCTTGAAGCTTTCAGCAAACACTTAACAGTTTTCACTCACATTTACATAATTAACCATAGTGATCCTTGTACCTAGCTCGTCATTATCCGAAGTTGTAAACATTTATTGATTTATGTGAGCTTGGTGATTGGTAGTTTCCATCACCCGAGGTTTTTTATTCCGGAGATCATTCATTGATCAAGGGCTTTTCCTCGTATAAATCCTTGTGTTGTTTGTGCAATTTACATCGAAGTGATCCTTATTATTGTTCTTCATTCCAAGCATCATTCCCCGTAACTAAGAGTTTGGTTGCATTATCCTCATCAGATTTTTGACCAAAACAGTTTGGCGCCCACCGTGGGGCAATTGGTGCTTCATTCTTAAGAAATTTTTTCTGTTGGTGATCATTCCGGTTCATTGCATACAAGTACATGGCTTCATCATTCAAGAATACCTCTACTGCAATGTCTGCGGTCAATTCGTCTCAGGGCATCCCACCTTTGCCTCCACCACCTGCTGTATCTCAGAAAAATGCTGAGAAGAAACCAACTCCCATTTTCTCCAAACCTCCAACTTCTTCTGCTTCTTACACTCCCACTACTAGTGACATGTTTACTTTGATTGTGCAGATGAAGGAACGCATACAGCAAAAGGATAAGACCAATGAAAGGATTCTCAAAGAGGAGATCTCAAGACACAAAAGAAAGCGGCAGAGGATCATTCTCCACTGGTGCCCAGATCTTTGAATTTTGATACTCCGGTGATTACTTCTTAGTCGTCGGTGGTTCCAGATGTTCAATATGTGGGTGGACCAAAAGGAGTACACTACGGATCAGCAATAGTGACTCAGGCATCAGGTTCATATTTCCAGCCAGCAGGATCCTACCCTCAGCATATGGGATCCTTCATGAATTCAGGAGGATACTCAGGAGCGCAGCGGAATCAAGGATTCTCCTTTGTTCCAGGATCATCCCAGGTTCAAGGATCTTCCTTTGTTCCAGGATCATCCCAGGTACAAGGATCCTCCTTTGTTCCAGGATCATCCCAGGTTCAAGAATCCTCCTTCGTCCTAGGATCATCCCAGGTTCAAGGATCCTCCTTTGTTCCAGGATCGTCCCAGTTTCAGGGATCCTTCCAGATGCCAGGATCCTTGAGGAGTTTGCAAACAGGAAGTTCAGATGTCCATCAGGGAGATTTTAATCCGATGCAGACCATTGCTTTTACTGGTCCTTCGGTCATTCCAGAGTCTCAGCAATATGGATTCACATCCGGTGTTCCTAATTTGAACCCGATGGGAGGTAACACTTTTAATAATTCTCTCACCACTAACCATGGATTCATGCAGGATACAGGTATCAACCATGCCATGGCCAGAGAGTTGCAAAAACTGAAGGATATGATATCAAGTGTTCCAGGAGTGGTCAAACCTATCCCGGAGATTGCAGATGGAAGCCATAAGATATCTCGTTTTGCACCACCAATCTGTGATGCTGAGATACCCAAAAGGTTCCATGTTCCAACCATGAAGCTGTATGATGGTTCGACGGATCCTGAGTGTTTTGGTCAAAAATCACACAAGGATAATGCAACCAAACTCTATGTAAACGGGGAATGATGCTTGGTTTGATGAAAGAGTAAAGGATCACTTTAGTATGAAATATGCAAGTGACACAAGGATTTATACGAGGAAAAAGCCCTTGATCAATGAATGATCTCCGGCATAAAAAACCTCGGGTGATGGCAACTACCGATCACCAGACTTCAATATAACAAATAATGGTTACAACTTCGGATGGTAATGAGCTGAGTACAAGGATCACTATAGTATCGTGTGTCTAAGCGTGTGAGAAATGTGTTGTGTGTCTTCCGAATGTGGAAGAGTGCTATATATACAAGTGTGAGTGGCCCTATTTTAGGTAAATAGGCTAACTATCAGCTCATTACCCCTTTAGGAATAAAAGTAAATCTAGCCTAAATTATCGCCCTTAAATCATGCTGAGTTTCCATATCCTCTACAACGTTCATCTCTGATTAAGCATATGCCAAAGTTGTAAAGACGCGTCTCTTGTTTACGTTGCTAAGAGCGGATCCTGCTAGACATTCCTGCAAGATAACATCAAATCCAATGAAAACAATTGTTAGCATGAGGATCCCTATGATGGTCCGTGATCCTGATTCTGGAACTCTTCTGAGGATCACTATCTGCCAAAGAAATAAGGATCACTGGTTAGGATCACATGTAAGGATCATATGTCATAAAAATCCAGCCCTAACAATTGCCCCCAAAATATAAGGAGTAATATTGTAAATAAACGAGTTATATTTTGCTTGATCTTATCTGCAACAAGCTAATCGGATAACTAGCCGTTGAAGTCGGACTAGCCGTGGTGATTCTTACGTCACAGAAGTGACAGCCCTGCAGATCATCATTATAAATAGGAGATAGAGATAGGATCAATTTGCATTTAAATTCAAGAGAAACTCCCTTTATATTCTCGTCCGAAGATCGATCAGGTATCTCTCTTCTTCTTTCTTCCTTCTCTTACTCTGTTTCTCTGTTTCTTTGTTTCCTTCTTTCACTCTACGAAGATGTTGCTCCGGAACTCTCCACATAAGGATCCTAAGAAGAATAGCCCCTTGAAGGGTCAAGGGATCATCAAAGATTCTCCCAACGAGAGGTGCTGTTTCACCGACGCTCACATTGATAGAATCCGTCACTGTTTTCCAGCGAACGCCATCTTCAAGTCTTTTAATCCCCTTGCTTTAAGTGACTTCATCTCTGACACTTGGGTAGCCTTTCCTGTTACTCCGTTCTTGATAGGGTATTCGTATCCTTTCCCTCAATTCACCCAGTCCTTCTTTTCTCTCACCGGCATCTCCTACATCCAGGCCATGCCAATGATCTGGAGGGTTTTATATACCCTTGAAAGGATCATTGAGCAGGAAGGGATTGATTTAGGGATGGCGGAGCTGGCTGAGATGTATGATCTCACAACGTTTGGATCCTGTCGATATTTGCTTAAGCGGAAAACTGGAGAGGATCACCCTGTTCTCAAGGTCACCAAGAACGACACAAACTGGAAGCGTAGGTTCTTTTTTGTTAGGAGGGATACCATCCCTGATGGGAAGGATCTACCCAAGGAGTGGGCTACTCATGGTAGGATAGAGGATCCTGGAAGGATCATCATAAGACCTGTTCTTTAGGATGAGGATCACTAATATTGTCTTTGTTTTTTGTGCAGCTATATCCGTTGCTCATCTCAAGTTGACTCCTGCCGCAAGAGAGAGAGTTTTAGCCTTCAAGAAGCTTGATCCCGAGATTAGAAGTTTTCAAGTTGCCACCCAAGATTCACAGGAAGTATCCTCCGCATCTGCCACAATGTCGAGTAAGTATCCTTATTTAAAAAATAGTTCTATGTAGGATTTCTAATTTAGTTAGAATACTTATCTTATTTCGGTTGTGTAGGTGCTGGAAAACCTGCTAAGTCTGCTTCCAAGTTTGGCATCGATGATCTTGCCACTGTCAAATCTGCGAGGAAGAGGACTCCTGCTAGCCCGAGTACTTCGGTCCCCAAGGCACCTGTTAGAGGAAAAGGAGGCAAGAAGAGGAAAGCCTCCGATGCCGAGGATCTTCAAGGCCTGCCCCTGCTTCGCCAACAGTTTCTAGATTACTTCAATGAGGTAAGGATCACTGCCCCTGTTTGTTATCCTGACAGTTTTGAGGATCACTTGTTTCTGACGTTTATGCCTCGTTTTCCTTGCAGAAATTTGCTGAAATAGAGACTTATGTTGGCCATGTCGAGGATCAAGACCGCCAAATCGCTGACCTCCAACAAATGGGTGTGCTGAAGGATCTCAAGATTGCTGATCTTGAGAAGGAGCTCCGGGCCACCAAGAATGAGGCTGCCACGATGGTGATCAAATTCGATTATGAGAAATATGAGATCACCCAGGATGCTAAGGTGTCTGCTGCGATAGCCATGTACAAGATCCAGCTGCGGATGGCTGCGGAGGCTCAGGATCCTGCCTTTGACAAAAGCACATGGGACGTGGAGGGCTGGAAGGCAAGGCTGGCAGAGTTGGAGGATGATGATGAAGCTGAGGAGGTCCCAACGCTTGAAGGTGGTGATGCTGGCAAGGATCAGGGAGAAGCAAGTGGAGCTGGTGGTGATGGTGCAGCGAAGGTTTAAGCTGCAGAATTGGGCGATGAAGGAAACTTCTAGACATAGCCGGAGTCCAATTTTTTTTGTGTTTGTTGATGTTTTTAACGATGATGGTCTGTAACTCTGAACAATAGTTTTAGGATTAAGGATCCTGGATCCTTTAGACAATAGGTAGGATTACAAATGGTGGAGGGATCCTCTTTTTGGGGGATGAAGCCTTTGTGATCCTGCCGCTTTTAATTTCCTGCACCTGCTATGACCGCACAGACAATGGACACCCTTTGCCAACCCATGTGGACGGGCCACGTTTTGCTGGTAGAAACGTGGGTTGGCAATTTTGACAACTTTTGAAAGGGTTTAAAATCCTTTGTTAATAAAAATGACTCTAATCTTTTTGGCTTATCTCGTGTTGTTATCCTTTGTTTATCCTCTTATTTTCCAATTGTTTAAAAACATATTCGTTTGGGTAAGAAAAGTTAAGCAAATCATGTTCAAGAATTTTTAGGATATGATCCGGGATCAAATATCCTATGACTGAAAATTTCTAAAGTAGTTTGTTTCATAGGCTCAGTTGTCAGAGTGCAAGGGTTATTCAGAATAATAAGTGTAATCAAAACAGTCGAGGATCATACCTGAGAATCCAAGTTAGGATCCTAACCTTCAATCAAGATAATGAAATTTCCATGGATAATAAAGATTAAGGATCCTTAATTTTTAACTTCACAAACCTGAGAAATACAACATAATCTTGGGACTAAGCCAATATAGAAGATAAGTCAGTAACTGGGGACATGCCCAAAGGATAACTGGGGACGAGCCCAGAGGATCACCGGGGTCAATCCCAAAGGATCACTGGGGACAAGCCCAAAGGATAACTGGGGACAAGCCCAAGGATCGTATGTAAACTGGAGTATGGCCCTTACTGGCGACTATCCAAACTTAGTGACATGAAAATGCCAAAACCTTGGCTAACGTGAAAACGTTAGAAACCTTAGGAACGGATGTATGGTACGTCTACCATTATACGTAGGATCCTAGGTATAGCCAGTACGATGAGGTTATCAGCCCCTAAAGTGGGTACTGGTCCCAAAGACGTGAACTATACCAGGATCATCGTGCGCTACAGGCGAAAACTGGGGACAAGCCCAAGGATAACTGGGGTTGAACCCAAGGACCTGAGATGCTTTTGTAGACTATCAATAATATGCTGAGGATACCTGGACTATCAGAACTCAAATTCTCGTGAGAGGAGGATGAAGGATACATGATCCTTATCCTTAGGTAAAAATAAGAAAATGGAATAGTTTTAAGATAAGGACTTTACCAGAGTAGGGATCATTGGTGTCACTGGGATCCTTCGAGGATGCTTTCAATGTAAGGATCATATGTGCCAGGAGGATCATGTTCACATGAAATATTCCTTTAAGTGAACAGCATTCCAGGCTCTTGGTAACAAATTTCCTTCCATGGTTAGCAATCTGTATGCCCCCTTTCCTGCTTCGGCTTCAATCAAGTAAGGGCCTTCCCATTTTGGTGCCAATTTCCCATCAGCAGGATTGATGGTATTCTGGAACGCTTTTCTCAACACCATATCCCCGACTTGGAACTTCCTTATCCTGACATTTTTGTTGTAAGCACCAGCCATTCTTTGTTGGTAGCTTGCCATCCTTATCCTAGCCAGATCCCTGATTTCCTCAATAGTATCCAAGTCTTGAGCTAAGTTTGCAGCATTCTCTTCAGGATCACGAGTACTTGTTCTAGCAGTTGGAACCACCATTTCCGTTGGGATCACTGCTTCTGCCCCAAATACCAAAGAGAATGGTGTTTGACCAGTGGCATTCTTGGGAGTTGTCCTATCAGCCCATAGCACATAAGGCAATTCCTCTGCCCATTTCCCCTTCTTGGATCCCAGTTTCTTCTTCAGTATATTGATGATGATCTTGTTGGATGATTCTGCTTGACCATTAGCTTGTGGATGGACTGGTGTTGATGTTATCATCTTAATTCCCCAACTGTCACAAAAGTTAGTGGTTCTGCTCCCAATAAATTGGGAACCATTATCACATACAATTTCAGAGGGAATGCCAAATCTGGTTATAATGTTTCTCTTAATAAAGGATATAACTTCCTTTTCTCTGACTTGAGCAAAAGCTTCAGCTTCTATCCACTTGGAGAAGTAGTCAGTCATGGCAAGCATAAATACTTTTCCACCAGGTGCTTTAGGGAGCTTGCCAACTATATCCATTCCCCATCTCATGAATGGCCAAGAGGATGGTATAGGATGTAGAAATTCAGCCGGCTGATGAAGGATATTGCTGTGTCTCTGACAAGGATCACACTTCTTAGCATACTTCACAGCATCCCTTTTCATAGTTGGCCAGTAGTATCCTGTCCTTAAGATCCAGAGAACAACGCCCTGCCCCCAGTGTGGTTTCCACAATCTCCTTCAGGGAAGTCTTTTAAAACTTCTTGAACTTCAGGATCCTCGATACATCTTAAATATGGTCCTGCAAGAGATCGCTTATACAACATATTATTTAAGATTGTGAATTGAGATACCTTAATTCTGAAAGCCCTAGGGTTTTCTCCCATAGGGATCTCTCCGTGTTGTAAGTATCTCATGATTGGTGAGATCCATGATCCTGAACAAGATTGAGTATCCTCACTAGGGATCATTGCAGAATCTTCTTCTATTTCCATGGCCACTTGATTTTCAATAGTAGGAGCCAAGATATGGATGATGGGGATACTTATATCCTCTGGGATCTTCAAAGATGATCCTAGATTAGCCAATGCATCAGCTTCTGTATTTTCTTCCCTTGGTACCTGTGTCAAACTAAAGAAAACAAAGGAGAGTGCCAATTCTTTGACTATCTCTAAATATTTAGTTAGTTTTTCACCTTTAACAGCATAGGATCCATTAAAGTGATTAGTTATTAACAATGAATCCACGTATACCTCAAGATACCTGATCCCAATATGCTTAGCAATTTGCAAACCAGCAATCAAGGCTTCATATTCAGCCTCATTGTTAGTGGCTTGGAACTCACAAGCTATGGAGTAGGGTATTATGTCCCCCTGTGGCGATTTTAGTAGTATACCAAGCCCCGTGCCTTTGACATTTGAGGATCCATCAGTATGTAGTATCCAAGGATCCTTGGTCTCCTCCAACTGCTGGACTTCCAATTCGGCTTCCTTTTGTAAATCACTACTGAAATCAGCCACAAAGTCTGCTAATGCTTGGGATTTGATGGCTGTTCTAGGCTCATATCTTATATCATAGGCACTAAGCTTTACTGCCCACTTAGCCATCCTTCCGGACATCTCTGGTTTCCTGAGGACATTCTTAATTGGAAAATTAGTTCTAACAACAATAACATGGGTTTCAAAATAATGTCTTAACTTAGTAGATGCCATAATTAAGGCAAGAATAAGTTTTTCAAGGTGTGAATACCTGGATTCAGCATCAAGTAAACTCTTACTTACATAGTAGACAGGATATTGTGTACCTTCGTGATCCTTAACAAGGACCGCACTTACAGCTGTCGAGGATACCGCCAGGTATAAGGATAACACGTCTCCTTTTCCGGGTTTCATCAATGCTGGAGCTGAGGACATATATTCTTTGAGGGCTTGTAAAGCATTCTCGTGCTTTTCAGTCCACTCAAATTTCTTGTTCTTTCTTAGGATATCATAGAATTCTTTACACCTTTCCGAGGATTTGGATATGAACCTGTTCAGAGCTGCTATCCTGCCTGTTAGCCTTTGCACATCCTTAGCATTGGCAGGGGATTTGATATTCACCAATGCTCTAATTTGTTCCGGGCTTGCTTCAATCCCCCTCTGAGTTACCATATATCCTAGAAATTTACCTGCTTTAACACCAAAGTGACATTTTGAAGGATTAAGCTTCATGTTATAATTATCGAGGATATCAAATGCTTCCTCCAAGTCCCTTAGGTGATCCTCAGCTTTCTTTGACTTTTCTGGGATTGGATCGATCTCCATCCTCTCCCTGTATTGTGCTATGTGCTCCTCAGGATCCGTTGTACCATCATACAGCTTCATAGTAGGGATATGGAACCTTTTGGGTACCTCTGCATCACAGATTGGTGGTGCAAAACGAGATACCTTATGGCTTCCATCTGCAATCTCCGGGATAGGCTTGACTACCCCTGGAACACTCGAGATCATATCCTTCAGCTTCTGCAGTTCTCTGGCCATAGCATGGTTGATACCTGTATCCTGCACGAATCCATGGTTAGTGGTAAGATAATTATTTAAGGCGTTACCTCCCATTGGGTTCAAGTTAGGAACACTGGATGCGAATCCATATTGCTGGGATTCTGGGATGACGGAAGGACCAGTGGAGGCAATGGTCTGCATTGGAATGAAATCTCCTTGATGGACATCTAGACTTCCCGTTTGCAAACTCTTTAGGGATCCTGGCATCTGGAAGGATCCCGGTATCTGAGATGATCCCGGAACAAAGGAGTATCCTTGAACCTGGGACGATCCTGGAACGAAGAAGGATCCTTGAACCTGGGATGATCCTGGAACAGAGGAGGATCCTTGAACCTGGGACGATCCTGGAACAAAATAGGATCCTTGAAATTGTTGTGCTCCTGGATAGGCTCCTGAATTCGCGAAGGATCCCATATGCTGAGGATAGGATCCTGCCGGCTGGAAATGTGAGCCTGATGCCTAAGTCATTATCGCCGATCCGAGATGCAATCCTTTTGATCCTCCCACAATTTGAACGTCTGGGACTCCTGATGGCTGAGAAGTGATCATCTGAGTATCAAAATTCAAAGATTTGGGCATCAGTGGGGAATGATCCTCTGCCGCTTTCTTTTGTCTTTTGAGATCTCCGATTTCCCTGAGGATCCTGTCATTAGTTTCATCCTGCCGCTGCATACGATCCTTCATCTGCAAAATCAAAGTAAATACATCACTAGTACTGGGAGCAGAAGAATTTAAAGCAGAAGAAGATGGAGGTTTAGAGAAAGTAGGAGTTGGTCTCTTCTCAGCATTTTTCTGAGATCCTGCCGGTGGTGGAGGCAAAGGCAGAGTGTTCTGAGACGAAGTGACTGCGGACATCGCTGCGGATGTACTCTTCAATGATGAAGCCATGTAGCTCTTCGAAATGATCACCAACAGAAAGTTTTCTTATGAATGAAGCACCAATTGCCCCACGGTGGGCGCCAAACTGTTTTGGTCAAAAATCACACAAGGATAATGCAACCAAACTCTATGTAAACGGGGAATGATGCTTGGTTTGATGAAAGAGTAAAGGATCACTTTAGTATGAAATATGCAAGTGACACAAGGATTTATACGAGGAAAAAGCCCTTGATCAATGAATGATCTCCGGCATAAAAAACCTCGGGTGATGGCAACTACCGATCACCAAACTTCAATATAACAAATAATGGTTACAACTTCGGATGGTAATGAGCTGAGTACAAGGATCACTATAGTATCGTGTGTCTAAGCGTGTGAGAAATGTGTTGTGTGTCTTCCGAATGTGGAAGAGTGCTATATATACAAGTGTGAGTGGCCCTATTTTAGGTAAATAGGCTAACTATCAGCTCATTACCCCTTTAGGAATAAAAGTAAATCTAGCCTAAATTATCGCCCTTAAATCATGTTGAGTTTCCATATCCTCTACAACGTTCATCTCTGATTAAGCATATGCCAAAGTTGTAAAGACGCGTCCCTTGTTTACGTTGCTAAGAGCGGATCCTGCTAGACATTCCTGCAAGATAACATCAAATCCAATGAAAACAACTGTTAGCATGAGGATCCCTATGATGGTCCGTGATCCTGATTCTGGAACTCTTCTGAGGATCACTATCTGCCAAAGAAATAAGGATCACTGGTTAGGATCACATGTAAGGATCATATGTCATAAAAATCCAGCCCTAACACTGAGGAACACATAGCACAATACAGGGAGAGGATGGAGATCAATCCAATCCCAGAAAGGTTAAAGGAAGCATGCATGTTCAAGGGATTCGGATCCACTCTTACTGGATCAGCTCTCAAATGGCTGCTAAGTCTTCCCCCTTACTCTATTACCTCATTTGCTAATCTAGTTAACTTATTCAATAATCAGTTTTCTTGTAGTAGAAAATTTGAACGATTAACTAGTGATCTATATAGGATAACCCAGGGTCATAATGAGTCATTAAGGGATTACATAACCAAATTTAGTAAGGAATCCTTAGACATTCCCAACTTGGATATAGCCACGGCTGTTGAGGCCTTCAAAATGGGATTGCTTAGGGATTCATTGTTCTATGATGATCTTGTTATGACACCATGCAGGAACCTAGATGAGGTAAGAACCCGGGCACTCAGGTTCATCCGGCTAGAGGATGACAAGAGGATCCAGGAGAGATTAGCAGGATCCTCAAAGCAAGAGAAGCAAGGATCCTCGTTCAAGAATAACAAGTTCAGATCCTATAACAGATCTGATAACCAGAACGTGCATGCTGTTGATCAGGAAGAGGATGATGAAGATTATCCTCCAATTTCTGAATATTGTTTTTCCATTAATAACAATGAACTAATCCTTGCGATGCAGAATCTAGGTGATAAAGCCAGATGGCCCAGAAAAAACAACAGACCAGCTGCAACCAAAGATAAATCAAAGTGGTGTGCATACCATGAAGATTTTGGGCATCTAACAGAAGAATGCATTGCATTAAGAAAGGAAATTGGATACTTGTTGAGCAAGGGGCATCTAAAAGAATTGTTGGGGAGACAAAAGTCAAGAACTCAGGATCCTGAAAGGATCCCTGAGAAAGCTCCGGCCCCTCCAGCAGATGCACAAGTAATAAACTTTATTTATGGAGGATCAGACATTTGTGGTACATCCTTCTCAGCAGCTAAAATGCATGCAAAGGAAACTAAAATGGATAATGGAGAAAGACCTGTTCGAACATCAAGTGTCTCTGAAAGAAAAGTCATAACCTTTGATGAGGATGATCGTGTTGATATCCAGGATCCTCATCACGATGGTTTAGTTATTACTCTTTTCATTTCCAACCATTTTGTCCGCAGGATCCTTATTGACGGAGGAAGCTCAGTAAACATTATCCAGCTTGATATTCTAAAGAACATGGGTATTCCTGAATCAGATATCATACCAAGATCCTCCGTGCTCGTGGGATTTAGTGGCGAAACCAAGAATACCCTGGGGGACATTAAACTCCCAATATACATAGAAGGCCTACATTCTTATCAAAAATTTTGTGTTATTGACTCTTTATCTTGTTGTAATGTTATCCTTGGCAGGCCTTTGATACACGATATGAAGGCAGTCCCATCTACCTACCATCAATGTGTGAAGCTCCCTAGTCCTTGGGGAATAGTCAAGATTGACAGTGATCAGCAGGAGGCTAAGAACTGCTACACTTCATCGATGAAACCAGCCTCGAAGTCAAGGGAGCAATAGCAATCAAAGTATCCTCCATGGGATGTCTTGGAGGCAAGAGAACAGGATGTGGTAGAAATCCTCATGGATCCCGATGATCCTGAATCCAGAATCTATATCGGATCGGGGATCCTTGGCAAAATGAAAGAAGACCTCGTATCCTTCCTCAAAAGAAGGAAAACTACCTTTGCATGGAAACATGAGGATATGACAGGTATATCTAAAGATATTATAACTCATAAACTTGGCATTGACAGGTCATTCAAACCAATCCATCAAAAAAGGAGGAAGTTTGCACCTGAAAGAAATGCTATTATCCAGGAAGAGGTAGAGGAATTGCTCCGGGCAGGTATGATTAGAGAGGTCAAGTATCCAAGATGGTTGGCCAATGTGGTTGTTGTTCAAAAGAAAAATGGAAAGTGGAGGGTATGTGTCGATTTCACATATTTAAATAAGGCATGTCCCAAGGATCCTTTCCCATTACCCCACATTGACTCCATGGTGGATGCAACGACGGGTCATGAACTGTTGACTTTTATGGATGCTTCATCTGGATTTCAACAAATTCAGATGGAACCATTTGATCAAGAGGATACGACTTTTATGACTCCAACCGGTATATATTGTTATATTGCCATGCCGTTTGGATTAAGGAATGCACGTGCAACATATCAAAGGCTGGTGAATATGATGTTCAAGGATCAGATTGGACAAACTATGGAGGTTTACATAGATGATATGGTGGTAAAGTCCATAAAAGCTGAGGATCACCTAAGGGACTTGGAGGAAGCATTTGATATCCTTGACAGATATAACATGAAACTTAATCCTTCAAAGTGTCACTTTGGTGTTAAAGCAGGTAAATTCTTAGGATACATGGTGACCAAGAGAGGCATCGAAGCTAGCCCGGAACAGATCAAAGCCTTAGTAAATATCAAATCTCATGCCAATGCTAAGGATGTCCAAAGGCTAACAGGCAGGATAGCAGCTTTGAACAGATTTATATCTAAATCCTCAGAGAAGTGCAAAGAATTCTATGATATCCTAAGGAAGAACAAGAAATTTGAGTGGACCAAGAAGCATGAAAATGCCTTAAGAGCTCTCAAAGATTACCTATCCTCAGCCCCGGCCTTGATGAAACCAGAAAAAGGCGATGTGTTATCTGTCACACCCCGACCACGTAGGACCACAAACCGTGGCGGAAACGTCGGGGAGTGTTGCAACAGAATAATTGTTTCACAACCATGGATTCAAAAATAGTTTCGTTTTATTGATAATATCAAACATTACATTGTCTTAATCATAAAACAAACAAGTTTTTTATCAACTATCATAGATTTAAAGTCACTAAGGCCTCGTCCAGGTCCTACGTGACGCATGCATCCTAGAAAATCACATCATTCAACCATACCTGAAACATATGTAAAAACAAAGTCAGCAAAGAAATTGCTGGCGAGTACATAGGTTTTATAAGGGTATTGGAATCATGGCTTGTTTGTATGGTGCAATACTTTATTAGACTACAAGAGTCGAAATACAAACTTCGTTTTAAAAAGTGTATTGCAACATAGTTAACCAACTCAAATCAAGTTGGTTAAGTTTATAAAATCTCGTAGCCATAATTCTTAACCCCAAAACATTTTGTTTTTAGAAAAACATCTTGTAAAACATCATTGTGCGACATCGTTTTATATATCGTTACCCAAGTGAACTAAATAACGCCACGGTATGTAATATGATGAAAACACTTATATATAAGAAGTACCAGCGGCGTATCTACCATGTTTTCACCACATTACCCCCGTCTTGTTATCTAAACACTTAACCAAAAACCAGTCGTTTATCGAAATCGTTTAACATCGTTTCCAAATCGTTTCCTCGTTTCCAAATCGTTTACTCGTTTCCAAATCGTTTACTCATTTCCAAATCGTATTCGTTTTTAATAGTGAAACTACTTTTGGTCGTCTCGTTAACAACATTCAAACCTTCGTGACTCGTCTAACTCGTTTCTCGTTTCGTATTAACAAACCACCAAAGGGTAAGTTAACAATCATCAGATTCAGTCGTTACCCACAACCCCCACACATAACTATGGGTGTAGTGCAATAACGGGATTTGTCAGATCCTATGGTACCATAACCTAATACTGGTCGGCTTGATCAATGCTAATGAATGTCATTCGTTATGTATTTACAACCAACAAGTCGTGTACACCTTATCGAAATCGTTATTAGTTTAGTAAAATCGTCATAATCGTTTTTGAAACCATCGTTTAAGCTTTGAAAACATTTGATACATATGAATCACCCCAAAACGTTTAAAACAGTAAAATAGGGGAACTATGTACTCACATGTAGTGCAAAGTATCCTTGATCAAATAGAACTTCAACAAACTCGAGCAAACCAGAGAAATCAAGTAGCCCCTAGTAATCGAACCACTAGTCAAACAATAGACGCCTAAATCGGGAGATCGGATAGAATGAGGTCTTGTAAACCAAATGAGTGTTGGAACTCTTGTGATATGGTTTAACAAAGCCTACATCCTAAATCGGAACCTAACCTAAGTGCTTTCGACCCATCGCGACCCATTAAGGTGGCTTACGCTACTTTAATGCGTCGTGCGCGCAAAAGCGCGTTCGAGGCGTCTAACTAGTCCTATGACGAGTATTATATGCCCATACATGTTTAATTATGTTACATAATTAGTTACGTGTCAAAAATTTAAGTTACATATGCTTAATTACCAATTATGTATAAAAAGGGTATTTTGGTAATTTACCAAGGGCACATAAACTACCTATCATGCGACTAATCAAACCTAAGTGACCATAAGGTATAACCCCGGAAGGTTATTCCCTATGCTACTATGGTCACAACACATGTTTGGTCGAATCCTAATGATCGACCAAACGGGTCGTGTTCGAAAGTCTAAGCGGGTGTTTAGTCCGCTTGACTTACGACTCTACATAAGCACAAAACTTAACAAGTGACGAGCTAAACATGTCGAAACATGTTTAGTTAAGTTAGAAAATAGGTTTGGCATCAAAACAAACGGTTTTGATACCTACAAGTAGCTTGGTTACAAAATACGCGAGAAAACGCATTCTGGCCGAAGCTACGACTCGTCACTGAGCCTAGATAACGTGGTAATCAGTAGGTATAGTCACTAGAGACTATAACCATCGTGATTACGCTCACGTTATGAAGTTCAAAAGAACTTCGCGTTGACCATAAACTGGTCAAAGCAGAAAGTCAAACACAGTTTGACTTTAACGCTAAAACGAACGATAAACGCGAAAGAATACTTACAGAAGGTCCTCGCAAGATTGAACTTCCGAGTATTCTCAGGTATGAAGTGCTAAAACACCCCAACTTAGAGAACAAACTCAGAATTCAAGTGGGGAGAAATGAAGTTGGGTTGGGTATTTATAGGAAATCCACAATCGTTAGGATCGTTTCTTGTTCCCCAAGCGTTTAATCTCGGCCCTACACTTGTACCCACTGATTTGGAATACTATGGGCATCAAAAACCAGCCCATAGATTGCTCAAACCATGTGCAAAACAATGGGGAACAGCTGGGTTTTAAAAATAAAGTTTGCTGATCTGGGGAGGCTTTACGGACCGTAAGCACATGCCCATACGGTCCGTAAGGGACCTGCAGACCAGCACTTTCATAAAATGACAGTTTAGCCCCTGAACTTGCAAAACTTGCATTTCGGCTCATTTTTGACACGTTTAAGCCCCGTTAACCTCATTTCAAGGCTCTAAAATGAAGTTAAAGTATAGGGAACTCAAAACATGCTCAGAAATATCTCGGATGTCGGTTCGTTTGGTCGTACGGTTGCGTTGTTCGGTTAATTACGACGGGAGTCGTAACGAACGCAAAAATGGTCCAAATTGCGCGACGAATGGATTTTTATTATGCCAAACATTAAAACATAATATTTTAATGATTACATAAATTTTTGGATGTCCGGATGTATTCAGAACGTAAGATATGCGCGAAAATGCAAACTTGTGCACTTTTTGACGCTTTTAGTCCTTATTGATCAATAAAGTTTATTTTAGCATACCGAACCCCTCAAAGCCTATTTCTAAGCTATGTAAAGGTTATTTAGGGTATGTTTAACTTATGATCAAGTTCCGGAGTGTTCGTTACTATACAAATCGGTATAGTTTCGCAATTTGACACAAATAGTCCCTGCGATCGAACAAACTTGTTTTCGACACACCAAACCATCCAAAACTTATTTCTAAGTTATGTGGAGGTTATTTAAGGTATGTTAAGCCTATTTCACTATTCCGGAGTGTTTGTTGCATTAAACTGGTTATATTTACGCATTAGTGCGCGTATAACCTTCCAGAAAGCGATTTAGAGCTTGAAATTGGAATCGAATCGAATTGTAAAATTACCAAACACAAATACACACAAAACACATATAATAACACCAAAGCACATTGTTTTATTAATAATCAACATTGTTTTTCATCGAACAGAGATTACAGAGCACAGTTGTCACATTATCCTTGTATCTAGCAGTATCCTCAAAAGCAGTAAGTGCGGTCCTTGTTAAGGATCACGAAGGTACGCAACATCCTGTCTATTATGTAAGTAAGAGTTTACTTGATGCCGAATCCAGGTATTCACACCTTGAAAAGCTTATTCTTGCATTAATTATGGCATCTACTAAGTTGAGACATTGTTTTGAAACTCATGTTATCATTGTTAAAAACTAATTTTCCAATTAAGAATGTCCTCAGGAAACCAGAGATGTCAGGAAGGATGGCTAAGTGGGCAGTGAAGCTTAGTGCCTATGATATAAGATATGAGCCTAGGACAGCCATCAAATCCCAAGCATTGGCCGACTTTGTGGCTGATTTCAGTAGTGAGTTACAAAAAGAAGCTGAGTTAGAAGTCCAGCAACTAGAGGAGACCAAGGATCCTTGGATACTCTATACTGATGGATCCTCAAACGTTAAAGGCACAGGGCTTGGTATACTACAAAAATCGCCACAGGGGGACATAATACCCCACTTTATAGCTTGTGAGTTCCAAACCACTAATAATGAGGCTGAGTATGAAGCCTTAATTGCTGGTTTGCAAATTGCTAAGCATATGGGGATCAGGTATCTTGAGGTACATGTAGATTCATTATTAATTACAAATCACTTTAATGGATCCTATATTGTTAAAGGTGAAAAGCTAACCAAGTATTTAGAGATAGTCAACGAGTTGGCACTCTCTTTTGTTTCCTTTAGTTTGACACAAGTACCAAGGGAAGAAAATACAGAAGCTGATGCACTGGCTAACTTAGGATCATCCTTGAAGATCCCGGAGGATATAAGTATCCCCATTATCCATGTCTTGGCTCCTGCCATCGAGGATCATATGGCCATGGAAATAGGGGAGGATTCTGCAAGGATCCCTAGTGAGGATACTCAATCCCATTCAGGATCAGGATCATGGATCTCGCCAATCATGAGATACTTACAACACTGAGAGATTCCTACAGGAGAAAATCCTAGGGCTTTCAAAATTAAGGTATCTTAATTCACAATCTTAAATAATATGTTGTATAAGCGATCTCTTGCAGGACCATATTTAAGATGCATTGAGGATCCTAAAGTCCAAGAAGTTTTAAAAGACTTCCATGAAGGAGATTGTGGAAACCACACTGGGGGCAGGGCATTGTTCTCAAGGATCCTAAGGACAGGATACTACTGGCCAACTATGAAAAGGGATGCTGTGGAATATGCTAAGAAGTGTGATCCTTGTCAAAGACACAGCAATATCCTTCATCAGCCGGCTGAATTTCTACATCCTATATCCTCCTCTTGGCCATTTATGAGATGGGGCATGGATATAGTTGGTAAGCTCCCTAAGGCACCTGGTGGAAAAGTGTTCATGCTAGCTATGACTGATTACTTCTCCAAGTGGATAGAAGCTGAAGCTTTTGCCCAAGTCAGAGAAAAGGAAGTTATATCCTTCATTAAAAGAAATATTATAACTAGATTTGGTATTCCTTCTGAAATTATATGTGATAATGGTTCCCAATTTATTGGGGGCAGAACTACTAACTTTTGTGACAGCTGGGGGATTAAGATGATAACATCAACACCAGTCCACCCACAAGCTAATGGTCAAGCAGAATCATCCAACAAGATCATCATCAACAATTTGAAGAAAAAGCTTGGATCCAAGAAAGGGAAATGGGCAGAAGAACTACCTTATGTGCTTTGGGCTGATAGGACAACCCCCAAGAATGCTACAGGCCAAACACCATTCTCTTTGGTATTTGGGGCAGAATCAGTGATCCCAACAGAAATGGTGGTTCCAACTGCTAGAACAAGTGCCCGTGATCCTGAGGAAAATGATAAGAACTTGGCTCAAGACGTGGATACTATTGAGGAAATCAGGGATCTGGCTAGGATAAGGATGGCCAGTTATCAACAAAGAATGGCTGGTGCTTACAACAAAAATGTCAGGATCAGGAAGTTTCAAATTAGTGATATGGTATTAAGGAAAGCATTTCAGAACACCACCAATCCTGCTGATGGAAAATTGGCACCAAAATGGGAAGGCCCTTATTTAATTGAAGCTGAAGCAGGAAAGGGGGCATATAGATTGCTGACCATGGAAGGTGATTTGCTACCAAGAGCTTGGAATGCTGTCCATTTGAAGAAATATTTCATGTGAGCAGGATCCTTATGGCACAGATGATCCTTACATTAGGGGTATCCTTGAAGGATCCTTAAAGCGTCAATGATCCTTACTCTGGTAACGTCCTAATCTTGAACTATTTCATTTTCTTATTTTCTCATATAAGGATAAGGATCATGTGTCCTTTATCCTTATCTCACATGATTTTGAGTTTTGAAAGTTCAGGTATCCTTAGCAAAGCGTTTATTACCTACAGAAGCAATCCAGTTCCTTGGGTTTAACCCCAGTTATTTGGGCTTGACCCCAGTTCCACCTGTAGCGCATGATGATCCTGGTATAGTTCAAGGCAGTGGGACCAGTACTCGCTTTAGGGGCTGATAATTCCATTGTACTGGCTATACCTAGGATCCTACGTATAATGGTAGACATACCATACATCCGTTCCTAAGGTTTCTAACGTTTACACGTTAACTAAGGTTTTGGCATTTTCATGCCACTAAGTTTGGATAGTCGCCAGTTAGGGCCATACTCCAGTTTACAAACGATCCTTGGGCTTGTCCCCAGTTATCCTTGGGCTTGTCCCCAGTTATCCTTGGGCTTTTCCCCAGTTGCTAACTCTTATCTTATGTTGGCTTAGTCCCAAGTTATGCTCTATTTCAGGTCCTTGAAGTTAAACAACTAGGGATCCTTGATCCTTACTTATCTCTAAGGTTTATCTTGTAATTGTCCTGATTATGGTACTAAGGGTTAGGATCCTAACTTGGACCCTCAGGTATGATCCTTAACTATTTTTAATTCTATTCATTGTTTCTTTGAATAACCCTTGAAATTTGACAACTAAACTTATGATCCTTAAAATATATACTACTTTTTGGGATTTTTCAACTATAGGATATTTGATCATGGATCATATCCTAAATGTTTTCAATCTGACTTATTCAAAATTGCTTATTTAATAAGTGTACATCAAAACAGTTGAGAATTAAAGGAACAAAAAGAATAATAACACAAGATAAGCGACAAAAGATTAAGGTGGCTTACGCTACTTTAATGCGTCGTGCGCGCAAAAGCGCGTTCGAGGCGTCTAACTAGTCCTATGACGAGTATTATATGCCCATACATGTTTAATTATGTTACATAATTAGTTACGTGTCAAAAATTTAAGTTACATATGCTTAATTACCAATTATGTATAAAAAGGGTATTTTGGTAATTTACCAAGGGCACATAAACTACCTATCATGCGACTAATCAAACCTAAGTGACCATAAGGTATAACCCCGGAAGGTTATTCCCTATGCTACTATGGTCACAACACATGTTTGGTCGAATCCTAATGATCGACCAAACGGGTCGTGTTCGAAAGTCTAAGCGGGTGTTTAGTCCGCTTGACTTACGACTCTACATAAGCACAAAACTTAACAAGTGACGAGCTAAACATGTCGAAACATGTTTAGTTAAGTTAGAAAATAGGTTTGGCATCAAAACAAACGGTTTTGATACCTACAAGTAGCTTGGTTACAAAATACGCGAGAAAACGCATTCTGGCCGAAGCTACGACTCGTCACTGAGCCTAGATAACGTGGTAATCAGTAGGTATAGTCACTAGAGACTATAACCATCGTGATTACGCTCACGTTATGAAGTTCAAAAGAACTTCGCGTTGACCATAAACTGGTCAAAGCAGAAAGTCAAACACAGTTTGACTTTAACGCTAAAACGAACGATAAACGCGAAAGAATACTTACAGAAGGTCCTCGCAAGATTGAACTTCCGAGTATTCTCAGGTATGAAGTGCTAAAACACCCCAACTTAGAGAACAAACTCAGAATTCAAGTGGGGAGAAATGAAGTTGGGTTGGGTATTTATAGGAAATCCACAATCGTTAGGATCGTTTCTTGTTCCCCAAGCGTTTAATCTCGGCCCTACACTTGTACCCACTGATTTGGAATACTATGGGCATCAAAAACCAGCCCATAGATTGCTCAAACCATGTGCAAAACAATGGGGAACAGCTGGGTTTTAAAAATAAAGTTTGCTGATCTGGGGAGGCTTTACGGACCGTAAGCACATGCCCATACGGTCCGTAAGGGACCTGCAGACCAGCACTTTCATAAAATGACAGTTTAGCCCCTGAACTTGCAAAACTTGCATTTCGGCTCATTTTTGACACGTTTAAGCCCCGTTAACCTCATTTCAAGGCTCTAAAATGAAGTTAAAGTATAGGGAACTCAAAACATGCTCAGAAATATCTCGGATGTCGGTTCGTTTGGTCGTACGGTTGCGTTGTTCGGTTAATTACGACGGGAGTCGTAACGAACGCAAAAATGGTCCAAATTGCGCGACGAATGGATTTTTATTATGCCAAACATTAAAACATAATATTTTAATGATTACATAAATTTTTGGATGTCCGGATGTATTCAGAACGTAAGATATGCGCGAAAATGCAAACTTGTGCACTTTTTGACGCTTTTAGTCCTTATTGATCAATAAAGTTTATTTTAGCATACCGAACCCCTCAAAGCCTATTTCTAAGCTATGTAAAGGTTATTTAGGGTATGTTTAACTTATGATCAAGTTCCGGAGTGTTCGTTACTATACAAATCGGTATAGTTTCGCAATTTGACACAAATAGTCCCTGCGATCGAACAAACTTGTTTTCGACACACCAAACCATCCAAAACTTATTTCTAAGTTATGTGGAGGTTATTTAAGGTATGTTAAGCCTATTTCACTATTCTGGAGTGTTTGTTGCATTAAACTGGTTATATTTACGCATTAGTGCGCGTATAACCTTCCAGAAAGCGATTTAGAGCTTGAAATTGGAATCGAATCGAATTGTAAAATTACCAAACACAAATACACACAAAACACATATAATAACACCAAAGCACATTGTTTTATTAATAATCAACATTGTTTTTCATCGAACAGAGATTACAGAGCACAGTTGTCACAGTCTCCCCTACTTCAGGAAATTTCGTCCCGAAATTTTAACTAGAGGAAGCTTGTGGAAACAAATGTGGATATTTGGTCATCATTTGATCCTTACGTTCCCAAGTAAATTCTGGGCCACGTTTGGACTCCCAACGAACTTTAACCAAATGAATCCGTTTGTTCTTCAACTGCTTGAATGCACGGTCCACTATCTCCACGGGTTTCTCGACAAAGTGCATCGTTTCATCGATTTGGATTTCGTCAAGAGGTATGTGAAGATCAGCGTCAGCTAAGCACTTTCGCAAATTGGACACGTGAAAAGTTGGATGAATATTTCCAAGCTCTGGAGGTAGCTCTAGTCGATAGGCAACTTTCCCGACTCTTTCCACAATCTTAAATGGTCCTACATATCGAGGTGCAAGTTTTCCTTTCTTTCCAAATCTCACGACTCCTTTCCAAGGTGAAACCTTGAGTAGGACACGGTCTCCGACTTGAAATTCCATGGGCTTGCGTCCTAAATCCGCATAACTCTTTTGACGGCTTCTAGCTGTCACAAGATTATCGCGAATTTTCTTGATTTTGTCCGTTGTTTCTAGAACGAGCTCAGGTCCAGTAAGCTGAGCTTCACCGGTCTCGTTCCAACAGACGGGTGAACGACATTTTCGACCGTAGAGAGCTTCGAATGGTGCCATTTTAATGCTAGCATGATAACTATTGTTGTAAGAGAACTCGATCATTGGCAGATGAGAATCCCAATTACCACCAAAGTCTATCACGCATGCTCTAAGCATATCCTCCAAAGTTTGAATCGTCCTTTCAGATTGCCCATCTGTTTGGGGATGATAAGCAGTGCTTAGATTTAGTTGGGTTCCCATAGCAGTTTGCATGGTTTTCCAGAAATGAGATGAAAATCGAGCATCACGATCGGAAATGATATCCAAAGGAACACCATGTCGTGAAATAATCTCATCAACATAAATCTTTGCAAGTTTATCAGCAGATAGGTCCTCGCGAATCGGGAGAAAATGAGCTGACTTCGTTAATCGATCGATAACAACCCAAATAGCATCATGACCTCTAGATGTACGCGGTAGCTTAGTGATGAGATCCATCGCAATGCTCTCCCACTTCCAAACCGGTATCTCTGGTTGTACAAGCAAACCAGAAGGTCGTTGATGTTCAGCCTTGACTTTGAGACAAGTTAGGCATTTTGAGACATACAAGGCGACATCTTTCTTCATACCAGGCCACCAGAACTTAGTACGAAGATCTTTGTACATTTTATCAGCACCAGGATGGATAGAATATCGAGACTTGTGAGATTCGTCCATTACTAGGGTGCGGAGTTCGTCTTGCTTCGGGATCCACAAACGATCCTTGAAATAAAGCAAACCATCGCCTTTTGCTTCGAGTTTAAGCTCAAGCTGATGTGGTAATTCCATACCTATCAAATTCTGTGAAACACAAAATTGCTGAGCTTGAAGAATGCGAGATTGAAGATCGGATAACGTTTGAACGGAATGAAGTTTGACTCGCTCTTTTCGACTAAGCGCATCGGCCACGACATTCGCCTTACCAGGATGGTAGCGAATTTCGCAATCGTAGTCGTTCAAGAGTTCCACCCAACGTCGTTGCCTCATGTTCAGCTCTTTCTGATTAAGAATATACTGGAGACTTTTGTGGTCTGTGAAAACCACACACTTCGTGCCATAAAGATAATGTCTCCAGATTTTAAGCGCAAAAACCACAGCTCCTAACTCGAGATCGTGAGTTGTATAGTTCTTCTCGTGGATTTTCAACTGTCTAGATGCATAAGCAATAACTTTACCTCGTTGCATGAGGACGCAACCAAGGCCTAAGTTGGATGCATCGCAGTAGACAACGAAATCATCGTTTCCCTCGGGCAGAGATAGAACAGGAGCATTACACAATTTCCGCTTCAGCGTTTGAAACGCTTCTTCTTGCTTGGGCCCCCACTCAAAAGGCTTATTCTTCTGAGTCAAAGCAGTGAGTGGAACCGCAATCTTTGAGAAATTGGAAATGAATCGACGATAATATCCAGCAAGACCAAGAAAAGATCGAATCTCTGTAGGTGTCGTTGGCGTACACCAATCCTTAATAGCAACAATCTTGGATGGATCCACATGAATACCTCGCTCATTGACTATATGACCCAGAAATTGAACTTCTTTAAGCCAAAATTCACACTTGGAGAATTTAGCGAAAAGTTGTTCCTTCTTAAGGAGTTCCAACGTTAAGCGAAGGTGTTGCTCGTGATCGGCTCGAGTCTTCGAATAAATGAGAATATCGTCGATGAACACAATAATGAACTTGTCTAAATAAGGTTTACAAACCCTATTCATTAAGTCCATAAAGATAGCTGGAGCATTTGTCAAGCCAAAAGGCATGACTGTGAACTCGTAATGCCCATATCTTGTGCGGAAAGCAGTCTTGGGAATATCTTCTTTGAGAACACGAAGTTGATGATACCCAGAACGCAGATCGATCTTAGAAAAACATGAAGCACCTTGCAGCTGATCGAAGAGATCATCAATTCGAGGTAGGGGATATCGATTCTTGATGGTAAGCTTGTTAAGCTCACGATAATCGATACACATTCGAAAAGACCCATCTTTCTTTTTCACGAAGAGGACAGGAGCTCCCCAAGGTGAATAACTCGGACGGATGAATCCTTTATCAGATAACTCTTGAAGCTGTTTCGATAATTCTTGCATCTCTGATGGTGCAAGACGATAAGGCGCTTTTGCAATCGGGTTGGCATTAGGTACAAGGTCGATATGAAACTCAACTTGACGAACTGGAGGCAAACCAGGCAGTTCATCAGGAAACACCTCTGGATAATCCCGAACAATCGGAATATCCTGAATACTCTTGCGCTTGACTTTCTCCTCGGTGACATGTGCTAGAAAAGCAACATATCCCTTTCTCAAATATCTCTGGGCCTTTGTACACGACATAAGCTTCAATCCACCTGAAGGTTTCTCACCACGAACCTCCAAAACATCGCCAGACGGAAGAGGAATACGAACAATCTTATCAAAACAAACCACCTCAGCGTGGTGTTTGGTTAACCAATCCATTCCAACGATAATGTCGAAGCTTCCAAGTTGCATTGGCGTGAGGTCGATAGGGAAAAGGTGGTTATCAAGGTTCAACTGACAATTACAAATAACAGAATCGAGAACAAGAGGTTTACCAGAAGCAACTTCGACAGACAAGGGTTTCCTCAATTTAGTTCTAGGTATTGCAAGCAAAGGCTCAAAAGATAATGAAACAAAACTTCGATCGGCACCTGAATCAAAAAGAATAGATGCAGGTTGATTGTTAACAAGAAACGTACCATTGACAACCTCGTTGTCAGCCCTCGCTTCATTTGCATTCAAGTTGTAAGCTCGCCCTCGAGCAGGATTCACATTGGTGTTGACGTTCACATTCGGGTTCGCATTAGCATTTGCCAGCCTCGGACAGTTGTTGCGGAAGTGGCCAAACTCTCCACAATTAAAACATGAACCTGGTGGGAATCCAGCAGCATTCCCTTGTGCTGGAGCTTGAACCTGGGCGACCTGATTTTGTCCTGAACAACAAACATTGGCTAAATGCCCAAGTCTACCACACGTAGCACACTGTTTACAGGCCTGTTGGGCAACATGGTGACCATTACATCGAGAGCAGTGAGGTGCGGTACCAGCATATGCTTTCTTCGCAGGAGGTTGAGTCGGTGGGTTCTGAGCAGTTTGATTGGTGACAGCAAAGTTTTGGGCACCCTTTCGCTTTCTTGATTTCTTCGACGACTCACCTTCTTTACCTTTACCCTTCTTCTTGTCTTTAGCAGAATCAGACGATTTCTTCTTGTCACCCTTGCGAGTGAGTTTACTCTTTCTGACTTGGGATTCAGTTAGGGTAGCAGACAATTCGATTGCTTGGCGGAGGGTAGTAGGATTAACAGCAGTCACAATATCCATCATAGAATCGGGTAGACCATCGATGTATCTTTCGATTGCTTTCTCTGGTGGGGTAACCATGGTGGGACACAATAGACTGAGTTCCTCAAAGCGATCCGTGTACGCACGGTGCTCAGCCCCATCTTGTTTCAAATCGTCAAACTCTCGCTCCAAAGCTCGAATCTCGTGACGGGGACAGAACTCTCTCATCATGAGAGCCCGAAGCTTATCCCACGTTTGTGCCAACGCCACTTCGGCACCCCTATCGCGCATAATACCATTCCACCAAGTAAGCGCTCGCTTCTCAAACACGCTGGTAGCAAACTCAACCTTACGTGCATTCGGACACTGCACATGCCTGAATGTGTTCTCAATACTCTCGAACCACTGTAGGAGCGCAATTGCTCCTTGCGACCCAGAAAACTTAAGAGGCTTAGCAGAATTGAAGTTCTTGAAATTACACTGCGCATTGTTGTGGTTATTATTGTTATTGTTGTATATCTCATGAACTTGAGTTACAACACCGGGAAGCACAGCAGCCACTTGCTGAGAGACTAGGGCTGCGATTTCTTCAATGGTGAAGGATTGTGCTTCACGTCGTGGAGGCATTGTCTAACAAGGAAATATGGGAAACGAGTAAGGTTGATAATTAGGAAGAGCAAAAGATGAATCGACAAAATACAAGGAAGGCGATCATTTGTTCGTTACCTTGAACAAACAAACGACACGCAGTGACTAATCAAAGTAAATGAATCAAAATAATGCATTGCGAAGACATGCTCGCCTATAAGTGAACACTCACCCCAAGAGTTCCCAGGTAAGAGTGACTGGTCCGATTATGTGGATTTGTACGAACACTCTAGCCTTAGACAGAAAACTCAGGGTACAGGCATTCACTCTTCCAGTTTGCACGTGTTCACATTATTTTAACCCAAACTTTGACGAGATTTTTTTTTTGAAAATTCAAAAGGCACTAAGCCAAATATGAATCAAACTGGAAGGGTTCAAAACCTAGTAATCAATCATCCTAGAATGGATGATTAATTTTCGAAGCAGATTCGGATTTGTGATCTCGTTGTGGTTATCACCTAAGGATAGGTGACGGTATTGTTTTAAAATCTAAACACAAGTAAACTTGTGTTAGGGTCCTAAAGTTATAGTCTAGGTCAAAGCATTACTAATAACCTAATTCCCTATAACCATTGGCTCTGATACCAACTTTTCTGTCACACCCCGACCACGTAGGACCACAAACCGTGGCGGAAACGTCGGGGAGTGTTGCAACAGAATAATTGTTTCACAACCATGGATTCAAAAATAGTTTCGTTTTATTGATAATATCAAACATTACATTGTCTTAATCATAAAACAAACAAGTTTTTTATCAACTATCATAGATTTAAAGTCACTAAGGCCTCGTCCAGGTCCTACGTGACGCATGCATCCTAGAAAATCACATCATTCAACCATACCTGAAACATATGTAAAAACAAAGTCAGCAAAGAAATTGCTGGCGAGTACATAGGTTTTATAAGGGTATTGGAATCATGGCTTGTTTGTATGGTGCAATACTTTATTAGACTACAAGAGTCGAAATACAAACTTCGTTTTAAAAAGTGTATTGCAACATAGTTAACCAACTCAAATCAAGTTGGTTAAGTTTATAAAATCTCGTAGCCATAATTCTTAACCCCAAAACATTTTGTTTTTAGAAAAACATCTTGTAAAACATCATTGTGCGACATCGTTTTATATATCGTTACCCAAGTGAACTAAATAACGCCACGGTATGTAATATGATGAAAACACTTATATATAAGAAGTACCAGCGGCGTATCTACCATGTTTTCACCACATTACCCCCGTCTTGTTATCTAAACACTTAACCAAAAACCAGTCGTTTATCGAAATCGTTTAACATCGTTTCCAAATCGTTTCCTCGTTTCCAAATCGTTTACTCGTTTCCAAATCGTTTACTCGTTTCCAAATCGTATTCGTTTTTAATAGTGAAACTACTTTTGGTCGTCTCGTTAACAACATTCAAACCTTCGTGACTCGTCTAACTCGTTTCTCGTTTCGTATTAACAAACCACCAAAGGGTAAGTTAACAATCATCAGATTCAGTCGTTACCCACAACCCCCACACATAACTATGGGTGTAGTGCAATAACGGGATTTGTCAGATCCTATGGTACCATAACCTAATACTGGTCGGCTTGATCAATGCTAATGAATGTCATTCGTTATGTATTTACAACCAACAAGTCGTGTACACCTTATCGAAATCGTTATTAGTTTAGTAAAATCGTCATAATCGTTTTTGAAACCATCGTTTAAGCTTTGAAAACATTTGATACATATGAATCACCCCAAAACGTTTAAAACAGTAAAATAGGGGAACTATGTACTCACATGTAGTGCAAAGTATCCTTGATCAAATAGAACTTCAACAAACTCGAGCAAACCAGAGAAATCAAGTAGCCCCTAGTAATCGAACCACTAGTCAAACAATAGACGCCTAAATCGGGAGATCGGATAGAATGAGGTCTTGTAAACCAAATGAGTGTTGGAACTCTTGTGATATGGTTTAACAAAGCCTACATCCTAAATCGGAACCTAACCTAAGTGCTTTCGACCCATCGCGACCCATTAAGGTGGCTTACGCTACTTTAATGCGTCGTGCGCGCAAAAGCGCGTTCGAGGCGTCTAACTAGTCCTATGACGAGTATTATATGCCCATACATGTTTAATTATGTTACATAATTAGTTACGTGTCAAAAATTTAAGTTACATATGCTTAATTACCAATTATGTATAAAAAGGGTATTTTGGTAATTTACCAAGGGCACATAAACTACCTATCATGCGACTAATCAAACCTAAGTGACCATAAGGTATAACCCCGGAAGGTTATTCCCTATGCTACTATGGTCACAACACATGTTTGGTCGAATCCTAATGATCGACCAAACGGGTCGTGTTCGAAAGTCTAAGCGGGTGTTTAGTCCGCTTGACTTACGACTCTACATAAGCACAAAACTTAACAAGTGACGAGCTAAACATGTCGAAACATGTTTAGTTAAGTTAGAAAATAGGTTTGGCATCAAAACAAACGGTTTTGATACCTACAAGTAGCTTGGTTACAAAATACGCGAGAAAACGCATTCTGGCCGAAGCTACGACTCGTCACTGAGCCTAGATAACGTGGTAATCAGTAGGTATAGTCACTAGAGACTATAACCATCGTGATTACGCTCACGTTATGAAGTTCAAAAGAACTTCGCGTTGACCATAAACTGGTCAAAGCAGAAAGTCAAACACAGTTTGACTTTAACGCTAAAACGAACGATAAACGCGAAAGAATACTTACAGAAGGTCCTCGCAAGATTGAACTTCCGAGTATTCTCAGGTATGAAGTGCTAAAACACCCCAACTTAGAGAACAAACTCGGAATTCAAGTGGGGAGAAATGAAGTTGGGTTGGGTATTTATAGGAAATCCACAATCGTTAGGATCGTTTCTTGTTCCCCAAGCGTTTAATCTCGGCCCTACACTTGTACCCACTGATTTGGAATACTATGGGCATCAAAAACCAGCCCATAGATTGCTCAAACCATGTGCAAAACAATGGGGAACAGCTGGGTTTTAAAAATAAAGTTTGCTGATCTGGGGAGGCTTTACGGACCGTAAGCACATGCCCATACGGTCCGTAAGGGACCTGCAGACCAGCACTTTCATAAAATGACAGTTTAGCCCCTGAACTTGCAAAACTTGCATTTCGGCTCATTTTTGACACGTTTAAGCCCCGTTAACCTCATTTCAAGGCTCTAAAATGAAGTTAAAGTATAGGGAACTCAAAACATGCTCAGAAATATCTCGGATGTCGGTTCGTTTGGTCGTACGGTTGCGTTGTTCGGTTAATTACGACGGGAGTCGTAACGAACGCAAAAATGGTCCAAATTGCGCGACGAATGGATTTTTATTATGCCAAACATTAAAACATAATATTTTAATGATTACATAAATTTTTGGATGTCCGGATGTATTCAGAACGTAAGATATGCGCGAAAATGCAAACTTGTGCACTTTTTGACGCTTTTAGTCCTTATTGATCAATAAAGTTTATTTTAGCATACCGAACCCCTCAAAGCCTATTTCTAAGCTATGTAAAGGTTATTTAGGGTATGTTTAACTTATGATCAAGTTCCGGAGTGTTCGTTACTATACAAATCGGTATAGTTTCGCAATTTGACACAAATAGTCCCTGCGATCGAACAAACTTGTTTTCGACACACCAAACCATCCAAAACTTATTTCTAAGTTATGTGGAGGTTATTTAAGGTATGTTAAGCCTATTTCACTATTCCGGAGTGTTTGTTGCATTAAACTGGTTATATTTACGCATTAGTGCGCGTATAACCTTCCAGAAAGCGATTTAGAGCTTGAAATTGGAATCGAATCGAATTGTAAAATTACCAAACACAAATACACACAAAACACATATAATAACACCAAAGCACATTGTTTTATTAATAATCAACATTGTTTTTCATCGAACAGAGATTACAGAGCACAGTTGTCACATTATCCTTGTATCTAGCAGTATCCTCAAAAGCAGTAAGTGCGGTCCTTGTTAAGGATCACGAAGGTACGCAACATCCTGTCTATTATGTAAGTAAGAGTTTACTTGATGCCGAATCCAGGTATTCACACCTTGAAAAGCTTATTCTTGCATTAATTATGGCATCTACTAAGTTGAGACATTGTTTTGAAACTCATGTTATCATTGTTAAAAACTAATTTTCCAATTAAGAATGTCCTCAGGAAACCAGAGATGTCAGGAAGGATGGCTAAGTGGGCAGTGAAGCTTAGTGCCTATGATATAAGATATGAGCCTAGGACAGCCATCAAATCCCAAGCATTGGCCGACTTTGTGGCTGATTTCAGTAGTGAGTTACAAAAAGAAGCTGAGTTAGAAGTCCAGCAACTAGAGGAGACCAAGGATCCTTGGATACTCTATACTGATGGATCCTCAAACGTTAAAGGCACAGGGCTTGGTATACTACAAAAATCGCCACAGGGGGACATAATACCCCACTTTATAGCTTGTGAGTTCCAAACCACTAATAATGAGGCTGAGTATGAAGCCTTAATTGCTGGTTTGCAAATTGCTAAGCATATGGGGATCAGGTATCTTGAGGTACATGTAGATTCATTATTAATTACAAATCACTTTAATGGATCCTATATTGTTAAAGGTGAAAAGCTAACCAAGTATTTAGAGATAGTCAACGAGTTGGCACTCTCTTTTGTTTCCTTTAGTTTGACACAAGTACCAAGGGAAGAAAATACAGAAGCTGATGCACTGGCTAACTTAGGATCATCCTTGAAGATCCCGGAGGATATAAGTATCCCCATTATCCATGTCTTGGCTCCTGCCATCGAGGATCATATGGCCATGGAAATAGGGGAGGATTCTGCAAGGATCCCTAGTGAGGATACTCAATCCCATTCAGGATCAGGATCATGGATCTCGCCAATCATGAGATACTTACAACACTGAGAGATTCCTACAGGAGAAAATCCTAGGGCTTTCAAAATTAAGGTATCTTAATTCACAATCTTAAATAATATGTTGTATAAGCGATCTCTTGCAGGACCATATTTAAGATGCATTGAGGATCCTAAAGTCCAAGAAGTTTTAAAAGACTTCCATGAAGGAGATTGTGGAAACCACACTGGGGGCAGGGCATTGTTCTCAAGGATCCTAAGGACAGGATACTACTGGCCAACTATGAAAAGGGATGCTGTGGAATATGCTAAGAAGTGTGATCCTTGTCAAAGACACAGCAATATCCTTCATCAGCCGGCTGAATTTCTACATCCTATATCCTCCTCTTGGCCATTTATGAGATGGGGCATGGATATAGTTGGTAAGCTCCCTAAGGCACCTGGTGGAAAAGTGTTCATGCTAGCTATGACTGATTACTTCTCCAAGTGGATAGAAGCTGAAGCTTTTGCCCAAGTCAGAGAAAAGGAAGTTATATCCTTCATTAAAAGAAATATTATAACTAGATTTGGTATTCCTTCTGAAATTATATGTGATAATGGTTCCCAATTTATTGGGGGCAGAACTACTAACTTTTGTGACAGCTGGGGGATTAAGATGATAACATCAACACCAGTCCACCCACAAGCTAATGGTCAAGCAGAATCATCCAACAAGATCATCATCAACAATTTGAAGAAAAAGCTTGGATCCAAGAAAGGGAAATGGGCAGAAGAACTACCTTATGTGCTTTGGGCTGATAGGACAACCCCCAAGAATGCTACAGGCCAAACACCATTCTCTTTGGTATTTGGGGCAGAATCAGTGATCCCAACAGAAATGGTGGTTCCAACTGCTAGAACAAGTGCCCGTGATCCTGAGGAAAATGATAAGAACTTGGCTCAAGACGTGGATACTATTGAGGAAATCAGGGATCTGGCTAGGATAAGGATGGCCAGTTATCAACAAAGAATGGCTGGTGCTTACAACAAAAATGTCAGGATCAGGAAGTTTCAAATTAGTGATATGGTATTAAGGAAAGCATTTCAGAACACCACCAATCCTGCTGATGGAAAATTGGCACCAAAATGGGAAGGCCCTTATTTAATTGAAGCTGAAGCAGGAAAGGGGGCATATAGATTGCTGACCATGGAAGGTGATTTGCTACCAAGAGCTTGGAATGCTGTCCATTTGAAGAAATATTTCATGTGAGCAGGATCCTTATGGCACAGATGATCCTTACATTAGGGGTATCCTTGAAGGATCCTTAAAGCGTCAATGATCCTTACTCTGGTAACGTCCTAATCTTGAACTATTTCATTTTCTTATTTTCTCATATAAGGATAAGGATCATGTGTCCTTTATCCTTATCTCACATGATTTTGAGTTTTGAAAGTTCAGGTATCCTTAGCAAAGCGTTTATTACCTACAGAAGCAATCCAGTTCCTTGGGTTTAACCCCAGTTATTTGGGCTTGACCCCAGTTCCACCTGTAGCGCATGATGATCCTGGTATAGTTCAAGGCAGTGGGACCAGTACTCGCTTTAGGGGCTGATAATTCCATTGTACTGGCTATACCTAGGATCCTACGTATAATGGTAGACATACCATACATCCGTTCCTAAGGTTTCTAACGTTTACACGTTAACTAAGGTTTTGGCATTTTCATGCCACTAAGTTTGGATAGTCGCCAGTTAGGGCCATACTCCAGTTTACAAACGATCCTTGGGCTTGTCCCCAGTTATCCTTGGGCTTGTCCCCAGTTATCCTTGGGCTTTTCCCCAGTTGCTAACTCTTATCTTATGTTGGCTTAGTCCCAAGTTATGCTCTATTTCAGGTCCTTGAAGTTAAACAACTAGGGATCCTTGATCCTTACTTATCTCTAAGGTTTATCTTGTAATTGTCCTGATTATGGTACTAAGGGTTAGGATCCTAACTTGGACCCTCAGGTATGATCCTTAACTATTTTTAATTCTATTCATTGTTTCTTTGAATAACCCTTGAAATTTGACAACTAAACTTATGATCCTTAAAATATATACTACTTTTTGGGATTTTTCAACTATAGGATATTTGATCATGGATCATATCCTAAATGTTTTCAATCTGACTTATTCAAAATTGCTTATTTAATAAGTGTACATCAAAACAGTTGAGAATTAAAGGAACAAAAAGAATAATAACACAAGATAAGCGACAAAAGATTAAGATTTTATTTATTAACAAAAAGACTAACCCTTCAAAGGTTGTCAAAATTACCTACCCCGAGCATCTACCAGCAATACGTGGCCCGTCCGCTGGGGTAGGTAAAGGGTGTCCATGATAATAGGTTCAAAGTAGTGCAGGAATTTAAAGGCGACAGGATCACAATGGCTTCATCCCCCAAACAGAGGATCCCTCCACCATTTGCAATCCTGCCTATTGTCTGAAGGATCCTAGATCCTTAAACCTAAAACTATTGTTCGAAATACAAACCATTAAATTGTTCAACAAACCAACCATCAAACAAAAAAATTGGGCTCCGGCTATGTCTAGAAGTTTCCATCATCGCCCAATCCTGCAGCCTAAACCTTCGCTGCATCACCACCTCCGGCTCCACTTGCTTCACCACCTTCACCTTTGCCTCCAGCCTCAATGGTCAGGATCTCTTCAGCCTCCTCATCATCCTCCAGTTCACCCAGCCTCGCTTTCCAGCCTTCCACATCCCAGGTGCTCTTGTCAAAGGTAGGATCCTGAGCTTCCAGGGCCATTTGCAACTTGGTTTTGTACATTGCTATGGCGGCGGAGACCTTGGCATCTTCAGTGATCTCATGCTTCTCATAATCAGCATTAACCAGCACCTTGGCCGTCTCGTGCTTGGCATCCTGGAGTTCCTTCTGAAGATCAGCAATTTTGAGATCCTTCAACAATGCAACCTGCTGGAGATCGGCAATCTTCCTATCTTGATCCTCAACGTGGCCGACATAGTCCTTGATTTCGGCAAATTTCTGCAAAAGAGGATAAGGTCAGGATAAGGTCTGGATAAGGTCAGGACCAGGTGATCCTCATATCAGCGGGATATAGGGGCAAAGACAGTGATCCTTACATTGTTAAAGTATTCGAGGAATTGGTGCCGGATCAAAGGTAGACCTTGCAAATCCTCAGCATCGGAGGCCTTTCTCTTCTTGACTCCTTTCCCTTTAAGGGGTGCCTTGGGGACTGAGGCTGTCGGGCTGGTAGGAGCCTTTCTCTTGGAGGACCTAATGGTGGTGAGATCGGTGACGCTGAACTTTGAAGCAGACTTGGTGGATTTTCCAACACCTATACAACCAAAACAAGATAAGTATCTTAATTTCACTTGTATTTCATTATATATTTGAATTTTTAAGCAAAGATACTTACTTGACATCGTGACAGAGCCTGAAGATACTTCCTGAGAATCTTGGGTGGTTGTCTTGAAAGATCTTGTTTCAGGATCAAGTCTCTTGAACGCGGCGAGTCTCTCTTTAGCAGCAGGAGTTAATCTAAGATGTGAAACGGAGATAGCTGCACAACAAGAAAGCAAGAGAATGTCAGTGATCCTTATATCAAAGGAAAGGTTCTCTGGTGATCCTCCTCGGGATCCTCCATCCTACCATGGGTAGCCCACTTCTTGGGTAGATCCTTCCCGTCAGGGATAGAATCTCTCTTGACAAAAAAGAAACGCCGCTTCCAGTTGGTATCATTTTTGGTAGCTTTAAAGATCGGATGTTCCTCACCAGGTTTACGTTTGAACAGATAATGATGGGAACCAAAGGTAGTGAGATCATACAATTCTCCCAGTTCTGCCATGCCTAAGTCTATCCCCTCCTGCTCGATGATCCTTTCAAGGGTATACAAAACCCTCTAGATCATCGGCATGGCTTGGATATAAGATATGCCGGTCAGGGAAAAGAAAGATTAGGTGAAAGCTGGAAAGGGATATGTGTAGCCTATGGTGAACGGGGTAACAGGAAACGCAACCCAGTTATATGAAATATGATCACTGAGGGCGTTGGGATCAAAAGATTTGAACACAGTGTTCGCCGGGAAGCAGTAGCGGATCCTATCGATTTGCGGGTCGGAGAAGCAACATCGTTCTTTTATGGAATCTTCGATGATTCCCTGGCTTTTTAGCGGGTTGTTCTTCGTGTGATCCTTAGATGGGGAGTTCCGGAGCAACATTTTGACAGAATAATGGAAAGAGGAGGAAAACAGAGCAAAGGAAGGAAGAAGATGAATACCTGTTTGTCTTCAGATGTGGTTATAAAGGGAGTAACTCTGGAATTTAAATGCAAACGATCCTATCTATATCTCCTATTTATAATCATGATTCTGCAGGGGTGTCACTTCTGTGACGTCATAGTGCAACGGATAGTTCTAAATCAACGGCTATATATCCGTTGAGTTAGTTGCGGATAAGATCAAGAAAACATAACTCGTTCATTTTACATATTACTCCTTATATTTTGGGGGCAATTGTTAGGGGAGGATTTTCTAACAATTAGTGATCCTTACTTGTTATCCTAATAGTGATCCTTACTTCTGTGACAGATGGTGATCCTCAGAAGAGCTTCAGGATCAGGATCATGGATCACCCTAAGGATCCTCATACTAACGATTGGCTGTTTGTGTTTCGTATTGTTTTGCAGGAGTAATAAGCTTGACTTGGTCTTGGCAACGTTACTGTGGGATATTCCACGGGTATTTCGCACACGTTTGAACAGAAATGGACGTTGTGGAGAATGTGGGAGCATGGCACAAAAGTCGGACAGTTTGTTAGCTTAGTTAGCTTTTATTTTTAAAGGGATGACGAGCTATTTTTAGAACACGTAGCCATTTTCAGCTACACACACTCTCGTACAACTGCACTCTTGAAGCTTTCAGCAAACACTTAACAGTTTTCACACACATTTACACAATTAACCATAGTGATCCTTGTACCTAGCTCGTCACTATCCGAAGTTGTAAACATTTATTGATTTATGTGAGCTTGGTGATCGGTAGTTTCCATCACCCGAGGTTTTTTTATGCCGGAGATCATTCATTGATCAAGGGCTTTTTCCTCGTATAAATCCTTGTGTTGTTTGTGCAATTTACATCGAAGTGATCCTTATTATTGTTCTTCATTCCAAGCATCATTCCCCGTAACTAAGAGTTTGGTTGCATTATCCTCATCAGATTTTTGACCAAAACAATAACGAAGCAGAATATGAGGCTTTGATTGCAGAATTGGCTAAGAAAATGAGTATTAAGAATTTGCAAGTATATGTTGATTCTTTGTTAATTATTAATCATTTTAACGGATCCTATGCAGTCAAGGTGAAAAGTTAATCGAATACCTTGGTATTCTTAAAAAAATAGCAGGATATTTCGATGTTTTTACACTTGAACAGGTACCAAGGGAGGATAATGCTGAGGCAGATGCCTTGGCAAACCTGGGATCATTAATCAGGATACTAGATGGGACCCAAATACCAATATTACATATCTTGTATCCTGCAACGAATCCTCAGGATAAAGAAGTAGCAGGTATTCAGGATCCTGGAGTGGAGTATCCTGAGAAGAATTCTACATCCTGGATGACTCCAATTGTGAGATATCTCAAAGAAGGACATATCCCCGAAGACGAAAATCCTAAGGCATTTAGGATGAAGGTATCACGATTCACTATTATAAATAATGTTTTGTACAAGAAATCTCTTGCAGGACCGTATTTGAGGTGCTTGGAGGATCCTGAAGCCAAAGAAGTACTTCAGGATATACATGAAGGGGATTGTGGTAACCATACTGGGGGCAGGTCATTGTTCTCCAAAGTATTAAGGACAGGATATTATTGGCCAACGATGAGGAAAGATGCTGCAGAATATGCTCGAAGATGTGATGCATGTCAAAGGCATAGTAACATACTACATCAACCAGCTGAACCACTATATCCTATAGCATCCCTTTTGTCGTTCATGCAATGGGGGATGGATATAGTAGGAAAGTTACCGAAAGCTCCGGGAGGAAAAGTCTTTATGCTAGCAATGACGGATTATTTCTCTAAGTGGGTTGAAGCTGAAGCATTTGTCCAAGTTAGAGACCAAGAAGTAGTATCCTTCATAAAGAGGAATATCCTGACCAGGTTTGGGGTACTAGCTGAAATCATCTGTGAAAATGGGTCCCAATTGTTTTGGTCAAAAATCACACAAGGATAATGCAACCAAACTCTATGTAAACGGGGAATGATGCTTGGTTTGATGAAAAAGTAAAGGATCACTTTAGTATGAAATATGCAAGTGACACAAGGATTTATACGAGGAAAAAGCCCTTGATTAATGAATGATCTCCGGCATAAAAAACCTCGGGTGATGGCAACTACCGATCACCAAACTTCAATATAACAAATAATGGTTACAACTTCGGATGGTAATGAGCTGAGTACAAGGATCACTATAGTATCGTGTGTCTAAGCGTGTGAGAAATGTGTTGTGTGTCTTCCGAATGTGGAAGAGTGCTATATATACAAGTGTGAGTGGCCCTATTTTAGGTAAATAGACTAACTATCAGCTCATTACCCCTTTAGGAATGAAAGTAAATCTAGCCTAAATTATCGCCCTTAAATCATGCTGAGTTTCCATATCTTCTACAACGTTCATCTCTGATTAAGCATATGCCAAAGTTGTAAAGACGAGTCCCTTGTTTACGTTGCTAAGAGCGGATCCTGCTAGACATTCCTGCAAGATAACATTAAATCCAATGAAAACAACTGTTAGCGTGAGGATCCCTATGGTGGTCCGTGATCCTGATCCTGGAACTCTTCTGAGGATCACTGTCTGCCAAAGAAATAAGGATCACTGGTTAGGATCACATGTAAGGATCATATGACATAAAAATCCAGCCCTAACACCAATTTATAAGCAAGAGGACCACTGACTTTTGCAAGAGTTGGGGGATCAAAATGATAACATCCACCCCAGTACATCCTCAAGCGAATGGACAAGCAGAATCCTCAAACAAGATAATCGTCAACAACTTGAAGAAAAGATTAGGGGCCAAGAAAGGAAGATGGGCAGAAGAATTACCCTTTGTTTTGTGGGCTGATAGAACGACAGTAAAGAATGCCACAGGCCAGACCCCATTTTCCTTGGTGTTTGGAGCAGAAGCAATGATTCCAACGGAAATGACGATACCTACTGCGAGATCTATCCTACAGGATCCTGAACGGAATCCTGAGGATTTGTGTCAAGATTTGGATACTAAAGATGAAAAAAGGAATGCAGCAAGGTTAAGGATGGCAGCGTATCAACAAAGAATATCCAGGGCATATAACAAGAATATAAGGACTAGAAGATTTCTAGTTGGTGATTGGGTGTTAAGAAAGGCTTTTCAAAATACTACTAATCCTGCCGATGGCAAGCTAGCTCCGAAATGGGAAGGACCATACGAGGTTCAATCAGAAGCAGGGAAAGGAGCATATAGACTCAAGGATATGAAAGGGGATATGCTACCAAGATCCTGGAATGCAATACACTTAAAGCTCTATTTCAAGTAAGAGTAGAATTTAATTTCTATCCTAATGGTATGTACTCTATCTCTTTTAAATATATTTATGCATTATCTTGAACCCAATACTGACTTAAGCATCGAAGGGGTGTTAGCCAGGCTAACACCCACCTTAGTTTGTAGTTGTTTTGCAGCATATGTTCCAGGATATAGCTCCAGGATTTGCACTCCGAACGAATCGGAAGACTAGAGGATTGCCCCCCCCCCCTCTCACATTTAAGGGGTCTCGATCCCTTCAAAGGTTTAAAGGTATTCACCTTTCTTTCGAATTGGGTTTAAACACCTCGCCTGGAGCGCAAGTTATCTAGGTATAGTTCAAGGTAGCGGGACCAGTTCATGTAAAAGTGGCTGACAATTTCGTTACTGTTGGCTATATCCTGGATCTTGAAGGTATATGAGGATTGATCAACCTCTCTCACGAAAGTGTATTTTCATACTCTCTAAGGTTTAAAGGTTTTCACCTTTCTAAGATTTGGAGTTTATACACTCTCGCCTGCAGCGCATGAAACTCAGGGTTTATCCCCAGAATATTAAGGGTTTACCCCAATATGTTGAGGATTCATTTCAGGATAACAAGGTGTTTGGAATTTGTTCGAGCCAAACCGTGAATACTTTTGCATTTTTGTCATAACAGGGGACATTATACTATTCAAAGGTCGGATCCAAGTTTATAAGTGAGAATTGGGGACATTCCTATGGTGAAAAATTGGAATTGACTCTTTGGGAATCTATGGTATGATCTTTCCTTTTCTCAGAAGTCTTAAATTTCCTAAGTTATATAATGATATCCTGACCAGGATATCTCTTAAGATACTTGTCAGGATATTCCTAGATGACGTTCCCATAATATTTCCAAAAATTCTCAAACAAAACAATTTTCATATATAAATTCACGTAATGAAAGGAGTAAAGCCAAAAAGGGTTATATTATTAACATAGCAAAAGATTATGCTTTTGGCTTCGTCTCAAACCGAGACCCATCCACCAAAAGCATGATTAGTTTTTCAACATATTTACTTAACAAATGAAGGCTTCGTCTTGGAACCCAAGATACCTCCACCTCCACTTGTTAAAAGTATTCAAAATAAACTATACTAACTGATAACCAAGGGCTTCGTCCTGAAACTCAGGATCCCTCCACCTTTGGTCATCATATTGTCTAAATGCAGGAAAGTAATTGTTTTAATGACAAGAAAAGTAAATTGTTCAAGGGACCACAACCATCAATTCTAAAAAAGTGGGCTCCGGCCTAAGCATCAATATCCATCATCGCCCACTCAGATGCCCTCACACAGCGGCATCCTCTCCAACCTTCTCCGGCTTATCAGCACCAGCATCCTCACCAGCATCCTTCTTGTCTCCAGCCTGATCCACCACCTCTGCTGACTTGGAGGACTCACCGGCTTCTGCAGGGAGTGGCACAGCTTTTCCTCCAAGCTCCTTCAGTTTAGCCACCCAAGAGTCCACCGGCCAAGCTGGGCACACGAGGCCTGTCTCCTTGGCCTCGTAGGCCATCTTAATGCGAGCTTGTAGCAAGGAGACGATGGCAGAGGCCTTAATCCCTTCCCGGAAAGAAACCATGGCCTGCTCGTGATCCATTTATGCGGTGGCAATTTTGAGCTCAGCCTCGTGGGTGACTTTCTTCATCAAGCTCTCGTAATGCTGGGACTTTGCTTCAGCGATGGCGCCTTGGTCAGCAACTGTGCTTTCGAGTTGTTTGATCCTGGCTTCGTGGAGTGCAACAGTACCGCAGGCATCATTGTATAGGTGGAGCAGATGCTGAAGGCCCTGCACATCAAATTCAGGTATGGGTCAGAATATATTAATCAGGATATCCTGTTAGGATATGTATGCAGGATATGTAGCAGGATATTACTTTGTTGAGGAAGGATGTCATGGGCTCTAAGGAGTCGGAGAAGCTGAGTTCATCATAGGAGAACCCCTCGGAGCCTGGGGCACTGATTTCAGAGCCCTTCCTCTTTTTTGCTGTGGAAGCACGGGTCCTAGGGTTAGCCTTGGGGGCCGGCAGTGGCTTGGAGCTGGTAGCAGCATGTGTCTCTTTCTTGACTATGACAGGAGTAGGATAACTGTCAAGCTCGTCAAGGTCAAGGAGGATCGGAACTTTGCTGGAGTCTGCACAACAGGGAGTAAAAATTCTTTCCTAAATATTTCAAATAAAAGCATGTATGCAGGATATTGAACAGGATCCTTACCAGACATGTTAACACTGGAAAGAGGGCTTGGAGATGGTGGAGACGGGTTAAAACTTCTTTCAGCTTCAGGAAGGAGTCTGATAGCGTCAATCCTTTTCTGTGAATCTGCAAGAGGAGGTGCTAGCTTCCTAAAATCAGCTGCATACAAAACAGTGAAAAGAAAGTTGATCAGTTCAGGATATGGAACAAGACACAAAACAGGATCATCCTAAAGCCCTAAATCCTACCCTTTCTCAACCACTGCACTGGATATTCCGTTCCACCAGGGATTGAGTCTCTTTTTACAAAGAAGAACTTAGACTTCCATTCCTCCTCATTCCTGGTGGCACGAAGTACCAGTGGGTCGCCGGAGGTAGAATAGAACAAAAAACGGCAAGAACCATGGCATCTAAGCCGATATGCTAAGGGAGGTCATGAATGGAAAGGTCAGGAATATGGTTGTTCTTGATTTGATCAAGAACAAGCAGGACTCGCCATAGCATTGGCATTGTTTGACTGAAACAGATTTTTGTGGTATCAAAGAACTCGGTGATGAAATCGGGAAATGGAAACTGTAATCCCAAGGTGAAAGGAAAAGCATTGAAGCATATCCATTCGTCGGAGACCATATCTGATCGGATTTCCCGATCAAATGGCCGGAACACCGTCCCTTTCGGGAAGATGCTGGAGGTTTTAAGGGCTGACAGATGTGCGCTGTCAAAGGTGCATATTTCCTTTTCCGGATCTTGGAGAATATTTTGGTGAATGAATGAAGGAGCGGAGTCACCGGAGCTTGATCTTGTCTGTCTCGCCATATCTTTGCCGGAATAGTGTAGAGGAAAGAAATAAGAAGAGAGAGAGAAGGGTTTTACCTTTTTCTTCTTGATAAAGATTAAATGGGGTAAACATGAGAAGATATAGGGGAGTAATGAGTAGAAATAGGCTGCACGGTTACAAGCGGTCACATCAAGTCATATCCCTTAATTGCCTCGGTTATTGTGAAAAATGTAACCGTTAGGACTCAGGATCCAGAACGGCAACATTTTTGGGGACAATTGTTATGGGTAAAATTCTGAGTTCCTCGTATCCTAGGAAATATCTTGAGTTATATCTTGATTGAATGATATCTGCTTATATCCGAGATGCTCATTCAGGATATCTATAATATCTTGAATAGTATCCTCAGGATTACTAACGGGTTGTGTGCATGAGTAGGCGTGCAGGCGCCTAACGTTCACAAAGACCCTTTCTCCAGGAGACTCGGTCCAAGTCGTTCAAATGAAGACGTTGAAGCCGCATTACTCGGACTACAACGTTAACAATGGAATATTCGGAAGCATCCCATATTTGTAGGAATTTCAGTTTGTATTTAGTTACTATAAATAGGTGGGTATACCGGATCGAATAGGACATCACAGCTACACTCACTACACTTACACGCTTGTTCTCTCGCAACTTGCACTCTCACACGAATCATTGTAACACTTAGCGATCTGGTCAATATCCTGCACTGTATCCTGGAGTTTGAAGTAATAAGAAGAACTAGGCAGCTGCGATTGTCAGCTCCCGAGGTTTTATGCCGGCGATCTAGATTGATCAAGGGCTTTCCTCGTACATCTCGCGCCAATCCCTTTACTTTTTGCTCATCGTTTGATCATAGATACAGCTCAATATCCTGGGTCGTATCCTGAACACTGTTTTTCCAAACAACATAATCAACATATTTTCAACACACTTTTCAGCACACTACCTCACTTAACTAATTTGATCACTAAATTGCTTCGGTAATTTTTGACCAAAACATATATATATATATATATATATATATTATAATTAATTTAACTGCTTTACTTATTTAGCGTCTATAACTTTTAAAATATGACGTTTTATAAAATAATAAATATGACATTAGAACGAGAATAATTTTATCTACATTTTGAACCAAGTTTCATTAAAAATAGAGTAGGTTTAATATAATGTATTTTTATAATTAGTAAATGGTCCATACGCTTGCCCAAAATACCTCATATTTCCATTGGTCAACTTACCTATAATGCATCCTTTTAATAACATAAGTTTTTATATATATTATATAAATAAAAATTTTGGGAATGTTACAACCAGTAAGAAGTCTGAACCATTAAGTGCTGAACCAATAAGAGATCTGAACCATTAAAAGCCTCATTAAGAGATAAACAAACAACCCCTAAGCCATATAAACATGTTTTGCAAATACAATAAACTAGCCAAAGATCCCTCGAATTTCGCGGGTGGACTAACACACAAATATATAACTTAAACTTGTTGAAATAATCCTTTGAAAGAAATAAACATTCAAGTAACAAAATCCATCCCTCTACCTGCGGGTACGTAATGTATCAAACGAAGTTACAAAACCAACGCAATTAGTTTTTTTACCCGCCAAAGCATGCTTTATTCACTTAAAGACGAAAACAAACATGCAGACGGAGTAGTGGCGATGTAAAAATGGAGTAATAGTACAAAGAGAAAAAACGTAAAGTTTAAAACTTGACGAAGTAGTGGCGGTAAATGGAGTAATAATGCAAGGACTAAAAACGCAACGTTTAAAACATGACGGGTGGTGGCGTTAAAAATGTAGTATTAGTTGAAAGGGAGAAAAACATAAAGTTTAAAACTTGAGGGGGTCATAGTGAAGGAGTACAAACGCAAAGTTTAAAATTAAGAGGGGTGGTGGCGATAAAAATAGAGTAACAGTGCAAGGGATAAAAACGCAAAGTTTAAAAGTTGAAAAGCTGGTGTCGGAATTCAAACTTGAGAGTTAAAAAGGTAAATTTCAAAGGTTGAGAGGGTGTAAAATGAAGTAATAGTGCATGGGTTAAAAATGCAAATTATAACAGTTGTTATAAAATTGTAAAATGAAACAATAGTATAGGATTAAAATTGTAATTTTCAAAATTGGAAATGTGTATGTATAAAGTAATTTAATAAAAGGTTAAAACTAAAAGTGTTTAAATTGCAGGAGGATAGGTGGTAAATATACCACCGACTTTATACTTTAAGAGTTATAAGAATGTTAATGCCAACTTCTATAGAAAGAAAACAAAACACGATATTGTTTATATTTCATAATAAAAGTAAAAGATAGAAATCAAGTAACGAACCCTCATTTAAGCACCAATAGTTGATTCGGAAGCAACCTCTTCAGCTCGCCTTTTGACCAAAGATTCCAACAACGGCACCACATTCGAGCTTAGTTGTCACAATCCACTTCTTGTCTTCAACCAGCCCAAATGGTCTTGATTTCACCAAGTGGTCTTTTAAGAAGCCCAGCATGGTATCTAGAAACATCAAATAGATAAGTAAAGTTTTGTTCATTGGCACTATTAACAAATATCTAAAAATTAAGTTGTTAACTTACAATACTAATAGCAGAAGGAAGACATCTGATTTAACACCATAAGGAAGCTTTTTTATTAGAGGATTAAGATGTGTAAATTGAAGGCAGAATTATATGAAAGTAATTCAAATGGTTTGAAAGACAAAATATATAAAATATATTGCATATTACATGGGATACAAAATAGATTCAATTTTCTAACCAACTTTCATATTTTCAAGTAAAGTCAACGCCTTCCCTTCTTATTGACTTTACTTATCTCAACCACATGTTCTATAGCAAGGAAATCATGTGCAGTTGCATAGGGATTAGCATTTGGTACTGGGTACCGGTCCCTACTGGTACCAAGTTTCCTATACTGATATTTTTTGTACCAATACCGGTACCCACTTTTTGGCATTTTCGATACCGGTACTTTTGGTATCGGTACCGGTAAAATACTGATTTTTACCTTCAAATACTGATACCTACCAAACATGTTCGGTACCGGTACCCAGTTTTGATGATTTTCCATACCAGTATTTTCGGTACGGTACCGGTACCACGTTCATCCCAACATCTGCATTCTCAACCCATTCTTCACCATTTAAACTCTGATTTAACCTTGACCTAACCCGATCCACCCATTTTATGTTGCCAATTTTTCTTAGTTTAATAGCAAATTCACACTGCGTTTATAGATGTGTTGAATTTTAAAACCCAAAAGATCCAAATTCATAGTTGCGTTTATAGTCATTTTAGCACAAACAAAGTGTTCAGTTTTATAAAACCATATTATCCAAATTCACAAATGTGTTAACACTCATTTTAGCACATAAAAGTGCTGAATCATTAGCCCAAATGATCCAAATATTCAGCTGCGTTTATACTCATTTTTGCAAATAAACATGCTGAATTTTTATACCCAAAGGATCCAAAATTCACAGTTATGTTTATACTCATTTTAGCACATAAACATGCAGAAATTTTAAACCCAAATGATCCAAATTCATAATTGCGTTTGTATTCATTGAGCACATAAAAATGCTAATTTTTTAAACCCTATTTTGATGATCTTATTAGTAAAAGAATAATAGAAACAACTATATGATGTAAACAAGGCGTAGTCTTGTACAAATAGATATTCGCCTATGAATAAGCATTAGTACAGCTGCGACATCACGCCAACCTGTCTTGGGAAGGAGAGAGAAGACATTTGAGTGGTTAAGAAGTTCATCACCAAACGCCCAATAAACAGGAGAAGCAGAGGGTCGTGTAACGTGTTAATGTGAAAACATACATAGTGACAATTAGGTAAATATACTTGAATTTTCGCAGTTTCCAAATTGAATGCATGATATACAATCTTTTAATGTTCATAAATAAGTGCCCTGTGCCCGTCAAAAGCTACAAAGAGAAGTTGCGTAAAAGAAGGAAGAAAGGGTATCTTTTTACAAAAGTTCTATAAACCAAAATCATTTTTATAATCGTGCAATTCTCAACCTTTTAATTCATAGCTTTATAGAAAGTGATTAGAAGAAAGCTTACAATGTGACAACACACCCTCCAAATGTGTGTAAAATTTCAGTAGCTCCTGTAAAATAGAGCACCAGCATTTTGGCCCAGAATGTTGAACCCCATAACTTTCGATTATCATGGTCAATTGTAACTTTTATCCAAATGAAGCAAAAACCCAATAGAGATTTGGATTTAAAACACTGAAATTTTAGTTTCCTTTCTAAAGTGTTGTGTTTTTATAATATTCGATAATCCCATTAATCAAGATAATATCCAATTATCGATCTTTATTACCAAAAATACATTTTTTTACTTCAACCCATGTTACATACCAGCACCGGGAAAAGAGGGATGTGCCCACGACCATCTCCTAGCACACCACACACCTGTATAATGATAAACAGGTTCTCGTATTAAAAGAAAAGGAAATGGTTGTACTTTAGTAATGTACATATTGTTAATGGTATAATGATATAAGTACAGGTTAGAACCATATTCTATCAGATGGCTATGGCTGGTAAAGGAAAGAGAAGAATAATCATATATATATGTTAACTAAGAAAAGCAAAACAACACAAAATAAGTTAAGAGCACAAAAATGAATAAGTTTATGTAGTGTTATTCACGTGTAGCCAGTTTGGTTCAAGCAATGGTACTATAAAATTTAAGTTTTTAAAAGCTTCTAGATTTAATATGTCTATACCTTCAAGTTGTTTGTATTTGGTCTACACGATATGAGGAAGTATATGTAGTGTTATTTACCAGGTAATGTCACGGCCCTCGCGCCCGGTTTGACCCGGTCCAGGAGCCGCGGGACAGAAACTTGTGGTACAGCGGAAGTCTAGCAAGATCGTTTAAACTTGAAAATGCCCGAGTATTATTTATTTCATAATTCGGGATAAACCCCTAATTTACAGTGGGGGAATTTCATAGGAATTTCCTTATTTTACAAAACATGTTTATTTATTTATTTATTTATTTGAGCCACTACTTCAAGCTTGGGAGTGCTCCGTAGCACTTGTTCTTGATTCACAGTAAGTCACCTGAAACATGTTTTAAAAAATATTTTTGTCAGCGGGGAAATACTGAGTGAATCATTCATTTTGATAAAATGACACATAGTTATAAAATTACAGCATAAGAGCGATTACAATGTCATTTATCTTATTTTTATCTGGCCTTGCCACCCATGTGACGATGGTCATACCACTATTGGGTCCAGTCACCCAAGTAGTGACGTTTTGTCACTGTTAGGACTTATTAGCCTAACCTGTGTTAGGGCTTATTAGCCTAACTCGTGAGAAATTAGTAATGTGCACAATACCCCACTAGCCAGTGATTAAGATAATCACGACTTAATCCCTGTAATTATAACATTTGAAAATAACTTGAGGTATTGTAAAACAGTTGATAAAAAGAGAATGACTCACATTGCAAGTTTATACAGGCAGGGTTTAGCCTACTGATAAGCCGAATAACCTAGTTTAATGCACACGAACCAGGTTAGTAACTAATACAGCATTTACGATAACTCACGAGATACAACCCTCACAACGAATGACAAAGTGCCATACTAAACATCCATCGGATGAATGACAAAGTATAACCCTAATGCGGACAACACTTAAACATACATTGGATAGTTTCAATCGATCGGATATTTAATCGTAGCAGCGATCGAGTTAATACCCGGTATATAGGGATGGCAATGGGTCGGGTTCGGGTCGGGTATTGGTAATCCCATACCCATACCTGGTTGTAAAATCGTGTCCCATACCTGACCCAATACCCGTCGGGTATATGTCGGGTAATTACCCGTTGGGTACCGGGTATACCCGCGGGTATCAGGTATACCCATTAGTTTGTTAAAAGATATATATTTGTATTTCCAAATAGATTTTTTACTATTATAATTATTATATAATTTTATTTATGCAACAACTATTATAAATTAAAAATGTGTATTACATACATATAAGTTTTATCATAAATTAATAATAACTTTATAATATTTATAAACTTATATGTATATACTTCACAACATACAAAATATAAATACTATCGTCAAATACATATGCTAAAAGAAAATTTATTTTTTCACATTATGAACATACTAAAATAAATCACTAATAGATAAAGGTTAATGGAAAATAAAAATATAAATTAAAAACTTCGGGTATATGATCGGGTATATAGTTCGGGTAAATGGGTATGTGGTTTCGGGTAATCAGGTCGGGTATCACCTAATCCCATACCCGACCCATACCCACGAAAATTTTTAAAACTAAACCCATACCCGGCCCAATACCCGTCGGGTATCGGGTATACCCGTCCCATTTGTGTCGGGGTTCGGGTATACCCGTCGGGCTCGGGTATTTTTGCCATCCCTACCGGTATAGTGACAGCACCTCACTATATGAAATTATACTTTTGAACAGCGAGAATTCGTCTATGAAAGATTTCATCGACACAGAATGAAAGTCCCTGAGCTAGGCTATTTATACCTTGAATTTAGGTTTTACGCAGCCCGCGTAAACCTAAGGGTAACACTTACGCGGCCCGCGTAGCCGCCTAGTCTACGCGTAGGTTTGATGGGTCATGGGCTTAGGGTTGCCAGATGGGTTATACGTGGCCCGGATGCTTATCCGGATGAATTTCAAGTTGACGCGGCCCGCTTAAACATCCCTTAAGTTTTACGCGGCCCGCCTAGAACCCAAAACTTATCCGGTGATTCATTAAGTTGTAGCGGCCCGTGTAAGGTTAAGCTATCCCTTACGCGGCCTGCCTAAAACCAAAATTTTCTTGTTTTTCTTGGTTTTTCATGCACAGTAGGGTTTTAGGGGTCCGGATGTACATCTATAGGTTGGTTAGGGACATTTTTGAAAGTCCTTACATCCTCCCACCTTAATTAAAATCTCGTCCTCAAGATTTATTGAAATAAGTGTGGATATTTGCTCTTCATCTCTGATTCCAGTTCCCAGATGTATTCAGGTCCTCTTTTTGAATCCCACTTGACCTTAACCAACACCAGCCGTTTATGCTTAAGAAACTTGATCTTTCTGTCCTCTATCTGTAGTGGTTTCTCCACGAATTTCAGTTTTTAATTTACCTCTACATCTTGAAAGGTATTACCAGAGATTCGTCAGATAAACATTTCTTAAGGTTGGATACATGAAATACATCATGTACTCCTGCTAGCTCTTCTGGTAGTTGTAAACGATAAGCAACTGGTCCTATTCGTTGGATTACTTGAAATGGTCCTATGTACCTTGGGCTCAGCTTTCCTTTCTTTCCGAATCGCACTACTCCTTTCCAAGGAGAAACTTTCAAGAGTACCTTATCACCGACTTGAAATTCTAGCGGCTTGCGTCGATTGTCTGCAGAACTCTTTTGGCGATCTCGAGCTGTCTTTAGTATTTCTTTGATTTGTGTTATCTTGTCGGTGGTCTCTTGCACAATCTCAGCTCCTGTTAATTGACTTTCTCGTATTTCTGCCCAACAAACTGGAGTTCTACACTTGCGTCCATACAGTGCTTCGAACGGGGCAACTTCAATGCTTGCATGATAACTTTTGTTATAGGAGAATTCAATTAAAGGTAAATGATCATCCTAGTTTTCACCAAAATCTATTACACATGCTCTGAGCATGTCTTCAAGGGTTTGAATCGTTCTTTCACTTTGTCCGTCTGTCTGGGGATGATAAGTTGTACTTAAATTTAATCGTGTACCCATGGCTTCTTGGAAACTTGTCCATAAATGTGAAGTAAAACGACTATGCCTATCTGATACAATGGAGAGTGGAACTCCATGTAGGGATACTACTTCATCTACGTATAATTTGCTAATCTTTCCATGCTGAAAGTTTCTTTCATGGGTAGAAAATGAGCTGGCTTGGTTAATCTATCCACAATTACCCAAATCGCATCATTACCTTTTCTGATTTTGGGTAACTTAGTAACAAAATCCATGGTTATTAATTTTCATTTCCAAACAGGCATTTCTAACTGTTGAAGTAACCCTGAAGGTTTCTGATGTTCTGCCTTAACTTGTGAACAAGTAAGACACTTAGATACATATCTAGCTATGTCCTTTTTCATTCCTATCCACCAGAAATTATTTCTTAAATCTTGGTACATCTTATTATTTCCTGGATGCATGGTATACCTAGATTTATGGGCTTCTTCTAAAATTTTATTTCTTAATTCTCCTTGCTTAGGTACCCAAATCCTTTTCTTGTGGAATCTCCAAATTCCATCAGCTCCTTGTTTCAATTCTTTTATTCGTCCTTTCATTTCTTCAGTATCATGTTTGATTGCTGTTGCTTGAGTATTCTTCAATTGTTCCATTGAATCCAACTGTAGATTTAATCTAAGTGCACGAGCTCGCCTTTGCTTTTCATGGTATTTACGACTTAAGGTATCTGCAACTACATTTGCCTTTCCTTCGTGATATTGAATATCACAGTCGTAGTCGCTTAGAATTTCCATCCATCTTCTTTGCCTCATGTTTAATTCTTTCTGCCCAAATATATATCTTAAGCTTTTATGATCCGTATAGACAGTAAACTTACTTCCATACAGATAATGCCTCCAAATCTTAAGAGCAAAAATTACCGCTCCTAATTCTAAGTCGTGAGTTGTGTAGTTTTCTTCGTGCTTTTTCAATTGCCTTGAGGCATACGCAATTACCTTTTTGCGTTGCATTAACACACATCCTAATCCTAGCATAGAAGCATCGCAGCAGACTTCAAAATCTTCTGTTCCTTCTGGCAATGCTAAGATTGGGGCATTTGTTAACTTTTGCTTTAAAATCCTAAAAGCCTCTTCCTGTCTAGGTCCCCATTCAAATTTTACGGCTTTACAAGTTAGCTTGGTTAATGGCACGGCTATCTTAGAAAAATCTTTAATAAAGCGTCTACAGTATCCAGCTAATCCTAGAAAACTTCTAACTTTCGTAGCCAATTACGGGGCTATCTTGGAGGGATCTACGTGAATACCTTCGCAATTCACCATGTGTCCTAGAAATTGCACTTCTTGGAGCCAAAATTCACACTTTGAGAATTTGGCATAAAGCTTCTCCTTTCTTAACAAAGTTAAGAGTGCATGCAGGTGCTCACAATGTTCCTCCTGACTTTTGGAGTGAATAAGTATATCGTCGATGAAAACGATTACAAATTTATCCAAATACGGTTTACATATTCTGTTCATCATGTCCATGAATGCTGCAGGAGCATTGGTTAATCCAAAGGGCATGACGGTAAACTCGTAATGTCCATACCTAGTTCTGAAAGCAGTTTTAGGTATGTCTTCTTCTTGTACCTTCAATTGATGATATCCAGAGCGCAAGTCTATCTTAGAAAAATATCTAGCTCCTTGCAATTGATCAAAAAGATCATCAATCCTAGATAATGGGTATCGATTCTTAATTGTATCCTTATTTAATTCCCTATAATCGATACACATTCTCATCGATCCGTCCTTCTTCTTTACAAACAACACTGGAGCTCCCCACAAAGAGGAACTTGGTCGTATAAACCCTTTACTTAGTAATTCATCTAACTGTTTCTTTAATTCCAGCATTTCAGTGGGTGCTAACCGATAGGGTGCCTTGGCTATCGGTATAGTTCCTGAAATTAGATGAATTCTAAATTCTACCTCCCTATCGGGTGGTAATCCTGGTAGGTCTTCTGGAAAGACGTCTGGGTATTCTGATACTATCGGGATGTCCTCCAGTTTCTTACTTTTGGTATTAACAACTACCGAAACCATATATGCTATTCCTTGTTTTCTTGAATAACTGGCCAACTTCATTACTGAAATAAATTTCAGTGGCTTTTGTGCTTATCTCCGGTAATCATTACTAATTCTCCTGTGGGTGTATGGATTTCTATGGAATTTTATCACAAAGAATTCGAGCATGGTTGGCTACTAACCAATCCATTCCTAACACAACATCGAATCCGGCTAAATTCATAGGTAACAGGTTTGCAGAAAATTTATGGCCTAAGAGTTCTATCTTTCCTTCTCGCAAAACCTTATCTATTTTAACAGAATTCCCATCTGCCGTTTCGACTGTGAAAATCTGCCTAAGGTTGGTTAAAGGTAAATTAAGAGCTTGGCAGAACAAAGTATTTATAAAAACTTTGGTTTGCACCAGAGTCAAATAATACTTTTGCATACACATTGTGAACTAAGAACGTACCAGTTATGACGTCAGGAGTTAGTTCGGATTCCTGAGTAGTCAATTGAAAGGCTCTTGCGTTCTTTTTGGTAGTTCCTTCTGTAGGTTTAGCCTTGTTATCTGCTGGTTTGACTAATTTCGGGCAATCTAGCTTGAAATGCCCGGCTTCTCCAGAATTGTAGCAGACTGTCGCCTTCTTTTTCCTGCAATCTTCTTCTCGATGTCCTGGAATTTTGCAGTAGTTATAGCACCCTTTGCATTGTCCAAAATGCCTTCCTTTACAGGTACTGCAAAATGGGGCAGTAGAAAATCGCCCTGTTCCTCTTTTCCTAAAGTTACTGCTATTACCCACTCGAAATCCTTGGGTAATCTTTTGGGCAACATCATTCCTTCTACTTTCTTCCCGCGTGCGCACCAGTCCGTCAGTTAAGGTATTGGCTAACTCCACTGCATCGTTAATCGTGCGAGGCCTAGCAGCTTTGACAATGTCACGAATCTCGCTAATCAAACCCCAAATATAGCGAGAGATAAGTATCGGTTCCGGCGAGGCCAGAGTAGGTACAATCCTGGCATACTCAAAGAATTTTGAAGTATACCCTCGGCAGTCAACATCCACCATTCGGTGGCTCAGAAATTTGTTTGCCATTTTTTCTTTTTCATATTCGGGACAAAATTTTCTTTCTATTAATTGCTTAAATTCTTCCCAACTCATGGCATAAGTCAAGTCACTTCCCTTAGCTTGCAATACTGTATTCCACCATTCTAACGCCTCTTCCTTGAAAAGGTGAGAAGCGTACATGACTTTATCCTCCTCGGCGCATTTACTTATTTTGATCACTGCCTCGGTTTTCTCTAACCAACGCAATGCTGCAGTTGCACCTTCATTGCCTGCAAATTCAACTGGTTTACAGGCAAGGAACTCCTTGTAAATGCAACCAGGTGTTGCAGCTTTCCTTCTTTTGTGTATCGGGGCTTGAATTCCGTTATTATTATTACCGCCTCCATTGATACTATTACTGGCAGTATCGTCGTGCGTACGTTTACTAGGGTGAGCTTGCGAAGGCTCAACAGGACTTTTTACCGCAACGATGATAGCTGGAATAGCATTAACTATTCCCTGAGCAACGATGTTTTCTATGTCTTGCCGGTTTAGGAAGTGATCCTCGTTATTGTGTTCCGATTGGTTAACTTCATTAACTGGTTCATTAACAGCGTGTTCCATCTGGATGTGTATCAATCACGAACTATTATTTAGTACAAATACTTTGGTACACTATACAATCAAACTTTATTTAAAACACAACAACCTTATAGATCTTATTACAATTGAAATTCAATGACATGCTATTATTTTAATTTAACTATAACGATTATGCTCCGTATTTATTTTATCGCCTCGTATTTATTTATCTAACTTCCATGGTTGGTCTAGGTTTGGCAGCTTATCTTAATTAAGGATCGAGATTTGATGCTATAGTGGCTAACATATAAAGATCTGACCCTTTTTCATCTAATTCATCTTCCCATGGCGGGTTTTTACCTATTTCCTGAGATTCCTTATTAACTATCACTTCTTTTGAATTGGACGTCCCTATTTTCTCGTGGCTTTTTCTAATAATCCAATCTCTCTTCTTGGGAGTAAGTAGTTTTCATAGTGTGCCTTACGAATAAATATTCCTTCATTAGTATTCACTGAATATCTTGAGGAATTTGATTGGGACGAGGTTCCCTTATTCTTTTGGGCACTATCTAGTTGATGATAAATATCCGAAAGCTTTTGCTTACCCATTCTGTACATTAACAAGTAGTTAAATAACACGAAGAATCAATAAAGAAACACATAATCACACAAACATGTACAGCCAAAACTGTCGACTTTGCGACTATTCGATTTTATATAGTTTTAATAGTATGCGTCCGGACACACTGATTATCTTACAACGTTTTATTTTTATACTATTTTACAAGATTTATATTTTACTATTATTGTTATTATACACTACAACCACACCACCCCATGCAACCCCTGTTAGATGGCATTTTAGAAACGACGTTCCCTCTCGTCGTACTTCCAGGAGATCTGCTCTCCTACCTCCTGAATCCTATTTCCGGCATCCACCAGCTCCTCGCCATAGTGGCGGAGTTCAGCTAAGTTTTCATGGCTCATTGGTGGGTTTGGTACAGGTTCCGGATCAAATTGAGGGAGAAAGGTGTCAGGGCTATTCATAATGTTCTGAAATTGCCAGTCGGCAGTCCACCATTCCTCCACTGCTCCTGGTAGAGGTCTAGGGTGAACAATAGGGTCTGGAATGGCAGGTTCTAGGTTAACAGGCAATAGGGCTTCGGCTGGGTAGTTAAAGAGAGTTTCATCGGCAGGTCCGATGACGTCACCAAATGCCAGTTTACGGTCCAACTCTTTTTCCCAAGATAGTGGTTCCTGGTTTTGCCTGGAACTCTCCCCAGTTTCTATTCCCTTTCCTTTATCCTTTGAATCTTCCTTTTTCATAGTTTTCTGTGTTGCTGGCTTCTTCCTGCGTACACGCCTCCAACCTACCCACCTATGTCTCTTTTTCACTACTTTTGGTTTTTCCTGAGGTTGGGCTTTAAATACCATAGGCTCCTCCACATCTGCCTGGTACCCAGTAGTAATATTGGTGATATCCATATCTGTACTATGGATAGAAATATTCTGTAGGGCTTCTGATAGTTCGTTCATGCTGTTAGCACACACGAAGACGCACACAATTCTAAGTTAAAATTTTTGTAAACTAAAATTTCACAAAATCACAAAATGGCAATCAGATAAATTAAGTATTTCTGAATACTTAATTGGCTTAAACCAGTGGCTCTGATACCACCTTTTTCTGTCACGGCCCCCGTGCCCGGTTTGACCCAGTCCAAGAGCCGCGGGACAGAAACTTGTGGTACAGCGGAAGTCTAGCAGGATCGTTTAAACTTGAAAATGTCCGAGTATTATTTATTTCATAATTCGGGATAAACCCCGTAATTTACAGTGGGGGAATTTCATAGGAATTTCCTTATTTTACAAAACATGTTTATTTATTTATTTGTTTGAGCCACTACTTCAAGCTTGGGAGTGCTCCGTAGCACTTGTTCTTGATTCACAGTAGGTCACCTGAAATATGTTTTAAAAATATTTTTGTCAGCTGGGAAATACTGAGTGAATCATTCATTTTGATAAAATGACACATAGTTATAATATTACAGCATAAGAGCGATTACAATGGCATTTATCTTATTTTTTATCTGGCCTTGCCACCCGTGTGACGATGATCAGACCACTATTGGGTCCAGTCACCCAAGTAGTGACGTTTTGTCACTGTTAGGACTTATTAGCCTAACCTGTGTTAGGGCTTATTAGCCTAACTCATGAGAAATTAGTAATGTGCACAATACCCCACTAGCCAGTGATTAAGATAACCACGACTTAATCCATGTAATTATCACATTTGAAAATAACTTGAGGTATTGTAAAACAGTTGGTAAAAAGAGAATGACTCACATTGCAAGTTTATACGGGCAGGGTTTAGCCTACTGATAAGCCGAATAACCTAGTTTAATGCACACAAACCAGGTTAGTAACTAATACAACATTTACGATAACTCACGAGACACAACCCTCACAACGAATGACAAAGTGCCATACTAAACATCCATCGAATTAACGACAAATGACAAAGTATAACCCTAATGCGGGCAGCACTTAAACATCCATTTGATAGTTTCAATCGATCGGATATTTAATCGTAGCAGCGATCGAGTTAATACCCGGTATTGTGGCAGCACCTCACTATATGAAATTATACTTTTGAACAGCAAGAATTCGTTTATGAAAGATTTCGTCGACACAGAATGAAAGTCTCTGAGCTAGGCTATTTATAACCTGAATTTAGGTTTTACGCGGCCCGCGTAAACCTAAGGGTAACACTTACGCGGCCCGCGTGGCCGCCTAGTTTACGGGTAGGTTTGATGGGTCATGGGCTTAGGGTTGCCAGATGGGTTATACGTGGCCTGGATGCTTATCCGGATGAATTTCAAGTTGACGCGACCCGCGTAAACATCCCTTAAGTTTTACGCGGCCCGCCTAGAACCCTAAAACTTATCCGGTGATTCATTAAGTTGTAGCGGCCCGCGTAAGGTTAAGCTATCCCTTACGCGGCCCGCCTAAAACCCAAATTTTCTTGTTTTTCTTGATTTTTCATGCACAGTAGGGTTTTAGGGGTCCGGGTGTACATCTATAGGTTGGTTAGAGACATTTTTGAAGGTCCTTACAGGTAAGTAGAAGAAAGACGAACTAAAATTGCCAAGAATAATGGTTGCTTAGACAACAGTTCAACCATGATACACAGTTCAACCATGATACAACCCGATGACTGGCGTCAATCGCAATAGAATAAAGTTTGGTTCCCAGCAGAAGCTCCAGTGCCCTAAGAAAGTATTAAACCACCAAATAAGATTATCATTCACTACAATAGCAGGATATCCCAATATCAATCATCTTATCTAATTTAATGGCAATTAAATCAGAAAAGAAAGGCAAATACATCCTGCCAATAAAAGCATAAAAATGAGGTAAAGTGTGCAAGTGATACTTAAATGTGTTCATAATAAACTACAATTCAATGAAGTGTAATTGTTATTTAAACTCTGAAATTTCAGTTGATTTTTTCTTTTACTTATTTTTGTTTTTTTTAGGTTTCTTTTCTCAACATAATACTTTTCTAAATTTTATATGTACCGTCGCAAGAGGTTATTTTATTTCATTCTGAACCCGTCGCACGTGGTTTTTTAGTCATCACATAGAATGTTTCGTCGCCATTTGCGGATTTACATCTCCGTTCGAACCTGTCACCATTTGCTGATTTTTATGTACGTTTCAAACCCGTTGCAGAGCATGAGTGGTAACCCACTAGTTCTAATTTCTTTAATAGCTTTTAAACTATCTATAATAAACAATTAAATATCAATATCTTTAAAAAATCAACAAACCCTTCTTGTCACAATCCCTAATCCAGATTATTAAAGTTACGAAATAAGGCAGCGGAAACTGCAGTCGAATCGTTAAGGTCATAACTTTTAACCTCAAAGAATCAAAATCACAATTCATAAGGGCGTCTACATCAATCGCAGAAATGTGGAGAACTGCTATGGCACGCGCCACCGGCGCTATTCGGTTGCAGTTGACGGAAATCACCACCACACCATTCCACCGTACCTACTCTCCGTCTGCAGTAATTAACTCCATGATTCTACGTTCTCTTAAAGAGCACTACACTGAAGTATCCAAAATGGCCCCTCCCCCTGTACGTTCCCATCTCAATCCCTCTCTCTCTAGGGTTTTAAGAGGGTTGATTTTTAAAATTATAATAAAAAATGACAAATTACTCTCTGCGGCATTTTATCAAACACCTGGTAGGCATTGTAAGATTGTGTTAATTGGGCATAAAAAACTGGATTTTGTTGTTAGGGTTTTAGTGAGGTTTATGTCCATTTGTCTCTCTAGGGTTTTACCAGGGTTTATGTTGAAAATTCAATTAATTTCGATAAGCTACTCTCTACGGCATTTTATTGAACACCTGGCAGGCACTGTAATCTTATGTTTATTGGGAAAAAAACTGGATTTTGTTTATAGGGTTTTAGTGGGGTTTATGTTCCATCCCTTTCTCTAGGGTTTTACCAGGGTTTATGTTGAAAATTTAATCAGATGCGATAATTTACTCTCTGCGGCATTTCATCGAACACCTGGTGGGCACTGTAAGCTTATGTTAATTGGGCATTAAAAAACTGGATTTTGTTGATAGGGTTTTAGTGAGGTTTATGTCCCAACTCCCATCTCTATCTCTAGGGTTTTACGAGGGTTTACCTTGAAAATTTAATCAAGCTCGATACGCTACTTTCTGCGGCATTTTATCGAACAGCTGGCAGGCACTGTAGTTCATGTTAATTGGGAACAAATAAACTGGATTTTGTTTATAGGGTTTTAGTGAGGTTTATGTATGTGTGCTTTTGACGATCTCTGATATGTTATTTGTTCAGAAGGTGAGTCCTCCAGAGCCATTTACAGTGGTGAAAGGGGCACTAGACAGTGGCGGTCCGGTTCTGACACGAGTGTATGGCGAAGAGGAGATCAGGTTATCGGTTATGCGGATGATTAACATTCTTCCCGGAGTGGATCCTTCTGAGATTGATGGGGATGATGAGATTTCTTCATGTTGATGTATCGAAGCCCGGTCAAGACTATGTTTTGCATTTCTTGTGCGGGTTGTACCCGGATGCGGTGGGGATTCATTCGGTTTCGTTAAGGCATAAGCTTGAAACTTCAGGGCTCTTCAAGGTTCCATCTAAATACAACGGTCCAAGTTTTGAGTAAGTCATGTTAATGTTAATCTTTAAATTTCTAATGGTAGAACAACTATAGTTATAATTTATGTGTATGTCATATCATGATTTGAATTTCTATATTGTGCTGTAGTTTACTTTTTATGCTATGATTTATTCGAATTTTTTTTCTGATCCTTAGATACCATAGTTCTTGGGTCAGTTTTATTGTTTTGCTTAGCATCGCCATCAACCATAGACTTGTCAATAGCGGTCACTATAGCGAATAGCGTAGTGTATAGGTTGAAGGTCGCTACAGGGTATGTAGCCATAAATAGCGGGATTTCAGTTATTATTTTTGTATTTTTTTTAAATACAAATAGATTTAAATATAGCTATAAAATAGCTGAATTTTAGGTTTTTGTTAAATATACATGTAAAATAGCATATATACCAGGGTATCTTCATATGATATACATAAGTTTTTTTTTTTTTTTTTTAGTTTTTTCTAGTGTATCACTATTTATAAAATAGTGCCCTCTATTTACGTTATTCGCTATGTAGCATATAGGTACCTTATTGCTATTTGTCGCTATTTGTCATTAACAACTACGGCATCAGCGGTGTTTTTGAAGTGATGTTTGTGTTTCCTGGGTAGTGAACAGTTGTTGCCACACATGAGTGTCTCTGATATAGGATATGAGAATACGACATACATACTTTTTTGTTATATAAGGATTTGTAGTTTTGTACACCTTATGATCAATCCAAGATTATGGTCCCTATTGCTATTTTGCACCTTCTAGTAGGTACAAGTGTACAACTTTAACATGCCATTAAATTTATATCCGGTAGCCTGGAAAGTTTGTTTTTTCAGTTTTTATTTTCTAATTTGTTTTTAGAAGGGTTAAATTACACACCCGCTAATCTTACTACTAAGGCTGGAGGGTGTGGGCGTGTGGCTAGGGGCTTTATCACGCCACCTCACCGCCACGTCACACAAGGCCTTTAAAGCCCCCTCCTTTAACTTGTAGGGTGTGGAGGGTGTGGCTAGGGGCTTTATAGCGACCCCCTTTAAAGCCAATCAAATTCGATGGATCCCCCCCCCCCCCCCCGCGTGCTCGTTAACCTGGTGGCGGAAGGATGATGGCGCCCCCTCCTTAATTGCGGCGGTGGGGACGATGGAGCTCCTTAGGCGCTATGGAGGCTGAGGTGGCGGGGTGGCGCCCCCCACACCCACCAGCCTAAATCTATACCTTTTGGAAAATTTGATTCTCGACTGATTTTGAATCCAGTGAGATGAAATATTCAATTTGACGGATTCCAGTTTTTAAAATGTTCCATTTAAGTAGACATATTCCTATACCGATTTAAATGTCTGATTAATTATTTATGAATTATATTTCAATTTTCGGATACTTATGATTTACTAGTGGGAGACCCGCGCGTTGCGGCGGTGTGAACAATTAGTGTGATATTACCATAGTGCCCGTCTCAAAACATTTATATGGTATAGTACACGTACCTGCACGTTACGGCAGAGGGTTGAACTGTGAAAATAATTAAGATTGAAATCCGTCTTCCGGATACACTACTTTTATGAGATACTTATTCATAAAATAATTACTTCAAACTTTTAATTATAAAGTTCTTGAATACTGAATCAATTTACTTGATAAACCAAACCATGATCATTGATTAAACAAGATTCTTTTTACATTTTTTACAGTCACAATTAAACTAAAAAGTGGCACACCTTCTTAAAGTTCTAAAACACCCTAATTAAATTAATACATAATCACACAACTTACAATTTGCCACACAAAAGCTTTTCCCAAGCTCAAAAAATGGTAGGTAATCAAAGCATATTCTACAAATTACATATACATCTTACTAAATTAAGTTTGTAAACGATGATGTTAAAACATACGTTACGTCAGCGAGGGGCCCACGTTGACCCGCCAAGTCATGAATGTCCCTCACGATGTCAAACACAGCCTCTGGTTGAGCCAACTTCAGGCTGTTTTCGGACATTTTCTTGAGCTCATCTGAGTTGGTGCTGAACCATCCAGCCACTATCTGGGCTGTTTCTTTTGGGCTTCGGGTGAACACACCCGCCCATTGCCCACCACATATGGGACGTTTCCTTTTTCCTGTTGGTCCAAAATGAAGCAAGTCAATTTAGGTTATTCTTTTTACTAACGGGTCAGGTAAAAGGTTAATGTTGGTTAAACTGGAAACTGGTTGAACGGGTTGAGCGAGTCAAACATCTAGGGGTGAGCAAGTTTAGGTCCGGACCGAAAATAACCGAGAACCGAACCGAAAATATACCCAACCCGACCCGAACCCAAGTACCTAGGTACTTAGATCGGTTCCAATTTTTCTTATAAAATAGGGTCGGGTCGGGTCGGTTCTCGGTTCTTTTCATGGTGAAACCCGACTTTTACCTATGAACCGGAACCGACCCTATATTTAGGGTAGTGAATCGGTTCTGTATTTTATGTTTGATCGGTTCTCGGGTCGGGTAATGGTAGGGTCGGGTCGGGTTTTTCCTTTTGCTCACCCCTACAAACATCACCTAAAGTGCATAAAACCTCCTCCTAAGTTTATTTACATTAATCATATTGAAAACATTAATTATATGAGAAACTGTTTTGACCTGTTACCCAACCCACCAGACTCGCTCATAGAAAATTGTAAGAAACACACAGAAGTGGAATTTACATACATGTCCTGGAATATAGTCGTTGAGGATGATCGGAAGCCCCCTGATCAGCGCCTCAGCCATCGGGTACCTGACAGATATGGGACCATGTATGGATACGGTTTTACAATCATAATCCAGACCGGAATTATCAAACCCCTCTCATACTCGCCTTAGTCTGAAATAAATTTGTTTTCACCATAACCAGATAACTTCTTAAAACACCTACAAAATACTAATAACTTGTGACATGACTTTAAGTTGATATGGAGGTTATTATTTGAATACATACCTGATTATTCTCCATCATCTCTTCCTGCAGTGACACAACAGGTCAACAACAAACATTCAAACAGTTCATGAACATGATAATGATGATTAAAGTTACAGTTACATGCCTGTTTTTTAAGCAATTCGTGGTTGATTTCTTTTAGTTTTGCAACTTCAGCTTCCAATTCCAAAGTATATGCCTACGAAATTCAATCAAGTGAACGTTAATCGAATATTTTGTTATCGGTGGGATTTACTGAGTATAATGATGATGATGAATTAATTAATTTCCTTTTTATTTGATGCATTGAAACATCACCCCCACAAGGGATGGAAATCATAACAAGACCTGATACAATGTTTCTGGTAATGGTAACGCACTTTTGTTGAGAAAAATGTTTACTCGCAATATCTACGAGAAAAGATGATGTCACGCACATCCATCTTTAAGTCTTTATATTGCTCCAACAAAGAGTAATAATTTTCTAAGCTATCCTCTTCTTCAATGTGAATTGGGTCCCTTTCCTCCTGAAGAACTTTCATTTGTCTCTGCAAACAGAATAAATACGTAAGCAATATGCGTGAAAATTTTGAATCATTACTTATGAAAAGAAAGATAGACAACCTCAAGATCAGGGATGGCTCGATCAGCTTGAAATTGATAGAATGAATTACGAAGCAAATTTTCTGGATCACCGTCTTTGCATCTCAACTGATTCAAAAGCATGTTGTAGCTTAAATGGAACGCGCTGACAAAGTCAACAACAAAAGTCAACTCAAGATGCAAATCATAATACTCAACACCAAGAACAATGTAACGATGTAATATGGCCACAAATGCAGCATTCAACAAAAGTTGACTTACACTACAAAAGGTATGCCTTTGACCATGATACCTGTTTAAACAGTCGGCGCTCCTTTTGACCATCATTTTAGCGGTGGAAGATATGCAGACCCCACGATCATCAATTCCTCTACGACCCGCTCGACCACTCATTTGAATATATCCACCACTCGATAGCCATCTGAATTTATCGCCGTCAAACTTCCGAACATTTGAAAAAAACAACCGTTTTTGCAGGCATATTGAGACCTATGCTAAATGTCGCTGTGGCAAACAAGCACTGTTGCAAAAAATCTCAGTATAAAAACCTCAAAAACACAAAACATAAGGCAAAACCAATATAAATGAATGCTTAACAGTCTCATCCCAACCTTAATTAGACCTTCTTGGAATAGTATTTCAATGACTTCTTTCAGTATGGGGAGTAACCCAGAATGATGCACGCCTATTCCACGCTTCAAGAGGGGAAGCATATTCGACACCTGGCAAAGCCCAAAATCAGAAACATTAACCGAAGAAAAAATTAAATAATAACTCATGAAAAGTTCCAAAATGATATATACTTCAACAGAAAAATATAGATATTGAATGAGGAGAAAGCAACCTTTGCAACATAAAGGCATTGACGGTCTCCAAAGTAGCAATAGCTACATGCTCATATGAAGTCCATTCTGTGAATTATAAAGATAAAAATAAAAAAATCAATTCATTTTATCATAAGTAATACATAATATTTTTGAGTAGTAAACCATAATATACATTTTTAACAAATAACAAAAAACACCGATTACAAGTTAAACAATTTCCACCCCCAAAAGCTCCCCTCCACCATTGAATAGCAACTTGACTATTAGCAAACCATACAGAACACATACATAGTCACAAAACAATAATAAATAATATGTTCTATCTACAAATATAACCTGTCAAAACATCCTTGATCTGCTTCTTTAAGACAGCGCCTTCAGCTTCAATTCATCCCTTTAAACACCGATTACACATTCTAAACACGGGTATAGATCAGTCTCACTCAATTATCATCATTACCGAACGTAATCAAACCCTGGAAGTCTCAATCGGAATCCTGTGTAGAAGATTTGGGAGGAACATTTATCAAGTCTTTGTTTTTGTGCGTTTGGACGATGAAGGGTTTCACAGTTACTGACATTCAATCGCCGGAACCCTAGCCTTAACCGGAAATGTTGAACCCATTCAGGCGATACACGAGCCGGAGGTTTGGAAGAGAAAGAGAGAGAATATGTTTCATGAGCTTTGGAAGAATGATCGGTCTGTATTTCATGAGGTTTGGAACAGAATTGAATTCCTTTGTGGCTGTAGAGATTCAATCATAAAGCCTAATTGAAGGAGAACGATTCGGCTGAACAAACTGATGTTTATATTCGAAGGATTTCATCATATCTGAAAGGGGATGTAAAGAGAGGAGGATAAAATGGGAAGGAAAATGTAAAAATATAGGGTTTATCTAAGACTTTTAATCTGCCATCTTAAAAAAGAGGTATTAAATTACCTTTGTGTCCATTGGAAATGTATTATATATAGTTATATAGAGTTATAAATTTTATAAAGCACCCACAGTCACACACACACACACACTGAAATAGCACAAGTTGTTAGTAATTAATAGGAGATTGAAGGCGAGGACACTTGATGTGATTTGTATGCATCATGTGGTGGTGGCGTTGATAGCCGAAGGACAAGGGGGTACATGCACTAATTGGCCTTTGCTCAGTGTTATGTGCCTTATGTCCAAGGCTTGATGCAAAACCACTATGGAGCCGGGGGGTCTCACTGGAAGCAGCCTCTCTACTCCTACTCCTACGAGGTAAGGCTGTCTACATCTTACCCTCCTCAGACACTACTTTAGCTTTGCTATTGGTGGGATTTACCGAGTATGGGCTTTTCGTACCCGAGGCGCAAGGAGATGATGATGATGATTGATAGGCGCATAAAAGCGATGAGGTCTAAGAATGAGGCGCAAAGCGCAAAAGCTGTGGGCTTTTCGTACCCGAGACGCAAGGAGATTATATGTATTTTTATATTTATCTCATAGGATTTTGGCATCCCTTATCCAAAATATAGCTATAATTAAGGTTTATATATGATTTTATCAAAAAAAAACTATTGTACAACACTTTGATGATTAAAAACAACATAAAAACACCCAAAGTACGTAAGGCGTGCACCTCAGACCCCCAAAAACCCAAAAAATTGCGCTTTTCTTGCGCTTTGTGGAAAAACACGCTTTTTAAAACCCAGGATTTGTTTATAAGTAGGAAAACGTTTCACTTCTCATTGGTTAAATGTTTTTCATACATTTGAACATTTTTTTTTTTGGTTTGGGATTGAACTTTGAAAGTTACATAATTTTACATTATCGTTTTAGTTGTTATTTGTAAGTTTTCTAACGCTTAAAGTTTATCATCGATTTAGCGGGGTTAGGTTATGACTTATGAGGCTGATTAGAGGTTGTATAGCTGGAGAATGTGTCATAGTAAAAAAAAAAAAAACATGTTGCCGGTTTCCCACTGCGCCTCTTTGAGACTTATTCTTTTATATTTACACAATTTTCATTTGTAGGGAGATGAAGAAGTTGAAATGTTTGTACCACTACTGGTTATTGCCGAGTCAACTCAATGAGCTGTAGAGTGTAGACCTAAATGTAATTTATAAAATGTGAATTAGGAAATATAATAGATAGAGGCAAGTATAATCAAACAACAAACAAGTTGATATGATTAATACAGATGATTTAACTAATTGTTTTTTTTTAAATAATTTGCAGGGCCCTTGATGATAGAATGAGGGATGCATTTCATGGTTACATTGAAGAACGAGGTATAAACGATGGTTTATTTCCCTTTTTACAAGCATGGCTTTATGTGAAGGATCACCGTGGTCTTATGCATTGGTTCAAATCAGTCGGGACATGCGTTAAAAGAGCCAATTAAGCTTTCATTCGACTTCTTATTTTGCCAACGGATCTCAGGCAAACACACAGGCTGCATTTACTGCCGTTACACAGGCGGTCCCATTCAAGTTTGGCTCAGGGACTAGCGAGACACCATCATCCGCTTCAGCGGGGTCTCTTTTTAGTTCTTCAGCTCCTAGTTTTGGTCTTACTTCTGTCGCCACCTCATCTGGCGGTTTGACCAGTAGTTCCACCACCAACATGTTCAGTTCTGGCTTTAGTGCAACACCAAGTTTTGGACTTAGCTCTACTGTCGCCTCATCGGAGACCAAATCCGGCGGCTCTGGTTTCGGTTCAACACCGAGTTTTGGAGTTAACTCTACTGTCGCCTGATAAGAGCCCAAACCTGGTAGTTCCGCTACCAACGTGTTTGGTTCTGGCTTCGGTTCGACACCTAGTTTTGGAGTTAACTCTACCGTCGCCTCATCAGAGCCCAAATCTGGTAGTTCCGCTACCAACATGTTCGGTTCTGGCTTCGGATCAACGCCTACTGTTGCTTCGTCAGAGACCAAATCTGGTAGTTCCGCCAGTAACGTCTTTGGCTCTACACCGTTTTCCTTTGGGGCGTCTACTACATCTATGCCTTCAGCCAGCAGTTCGCCTTTCATGTTTGGATCATCTAACGCAGGTGCTTCAACGGGATCATCCGTGTTCTCATTTTCTTCAAAACCGTCTTCTCCTGCTCCAGTTTTCGGAAACTCGACTCCTGTTTTCGGAACTTCGCCCACTAATAACACCGATCAAATGAGCATGGAAGACAGTATGGCCGATGACTCCAACCAAACACCAAGTCCAGCGCCTGCTTTCGGTCAAGCTTCCAGCGGCACACCACCGGGTTTCATGTTTGGTTCCGCCACACCGACACCACCGACAACGGTTCAGCCACCAGGTTTCATGTTCGGTGCGCAGACAAACCAACCGCAACCACAAGCACAAGCACCGTCTCAGAGTCCTTTTCCGGCAACACAGTTTAGTGCGGGAGGAAGTTTCTCATTAGGTAGTGGTGGAGACGACAAGTCTAATAGAAGGATTGTTAGAGTTAAAAGACAGAGCAGGAGGAAATGATAAAACATGTGAAGGGGTCGCTTGTTTCGACATTCTACAACATGTGTCGGGTATTGTGGTAGTTAGATTGTTCTTGTATCTCATTTTTGGAGGAAGTGTTTTGTATGAGGTCCATCGGTATAACATCTTCTTTATCTTCTTGTGTATCCATGTAAAAACATACAAGGTAAAGACATTGCAACTCTAGAGTCATAATGCTGAATGATATAGCTTGTAGTTCGGTCTTTATAATATATGGATGCTGTCTTTTGCTGGCGGTCGACAAGGTTCTATACATGGACTGTATAGCCATTGGCTAACCGGTTCTTGTGGCCCGTTTGGCGTCAATCTGGTGCCATTTGATGATTATGTAAGCGGGCCTGCGATTGTTTGTCATCTTATTTTGCTGCAATAATTTCTGTATCAATTTCTTAAATTCTCATCATATAAATGAAACTGGTCAAAAGTTAATGTCAAGGTTACCTTTAGATATATGAATAAAGACCTAGAGACATTTTTTTTATTCAAGTGCAATAAAAATAAAGTTCTGTTTCTTTTGTAGAATTTGTTGATATCTGAAAATTAAAACAAAAATAGTTTTTTTGAACATGGGAGGCAGTGTGGTGGTTTGTTTTCCTCTGTTCAAGAGGGTGAATGGTTCAAATTCCGTAATGTGTATATACTAGTTGATTCTCCGTCTGTGTTGCGGGGCGAATTTCCAGCTCAAAAGTCAAAACACAGGTTCGTTTTTTGATGCAGTTTCGCACGTTCACTTTATGTGCACATAGTTTTTTTAACAAGGTTGATCTAGTTATGCAATTTCATCTTTGAATTTCTTGGATATTAGTTATGTTGGTTGGACTTTCTCTGTCAACTGCTAATTTGGGTCGTATGTTTACTGTTTTTTTTTAAGGGGAAGTTGTTTAGGCCAGGCAATGGATTGGATATTGATCCATATCCAATCCAATCCAATCTGATCCATTTAAATCACTTATTAGATCATAAAAAATATCCCCTAATCCATTAATTAATCCAATGGATCAATCCATTTATCCAATTAATTATATGTAGTGATCCATCCTATAGATCCACAGTTCTCAAAGGCCAAACCCTAAATTTTGAAATAATCGAGCCTCCTCTCTCCCTCCAAGAGTCCAAAGTCGTCACGATTCAACGATCATCTTCACAATCATCATCGTTCCTCATCCAATCACAGTAAATATTCTATCCGTCTTTTTTAACAGTATTAATAACCTAGGGTTTTCAATTTTGCAATTTAGGGTTTCACTTTCGTAACCATTTCAGTCCACCTCGTAACCATTTCAGTCCCTGTATTTACAGAATAAATGGATTGAAATGGTTACGAAAGTGAAACTACAGGGACTGAAATTGTTACGAAAGTGAAACAACAGGGACTGAAATCGCAATTTTTAAACTAATGGACTAAAATAGTAATTTTTGACAAACCACAAGGACGAAAACAGTAATTAACTCGTTTGTTTGTGTGGAAACTGTAATGTGTACATCTTCATACCTTCTCGTTTACAGCATTAGTTAATTGTCTGGATTTTGAGGTTTACGAGGTCAGTAAACAACTTGGAACTTGATGCTAAACTGCTGAGGACACTTGTTAAAGTTGCGGTATTTATTTATTTATTTTTTTGATAATCTGGATTCTATGTGCGTACTATAACTCGGCACTCGTGATTTTAAAACTACTGCGATTCATCATTTCAAACTTTGTGCGTATTTGATTACTTTATTGTAATGGTTTATTGACTTTCCGTTTTTGAGTAATTGAACTTGTGATGAACTTATGAGGGCTCGTAGGTATTTTCTCAAGCTCGAGCTCGGCTCGTTTATTTTCTATTAATTAATGTATTAAATAAAAATAATATAAATAATAGACTTTTTACTGATGGCACCTTTAACTTTCATTTTGTTGTCAAAAGGCAATTTCGCTCGTATAATCGCCAACGGTTTACACTTGATTTTGCTTATAATAATCCATGTAAGCGAAGTCAAGTGGAAATCCACATGTAAATGTATGATGATTATGCAAGTGGGATTGCCTTTGGCAACGAAAGTGAAAGTTGGGAGCGTCATTAGTCAGATTGTCAGTATGGATGATTATCGGCCAATGAGTCATAAATTGAATTATAAATTTTTTATTCACTTTAAATTTATTATATTGTTAAATTCAGTTTCAGTTGTGTGTTGCAGGCTGGAGAAAAGGCTGCAAGTTGTGTTAAATTACTATTAAAGTTTATGAACTTTAGTTTACTGATTGCTTGGTTTTAAAAAGCGAGAGGCGCACAAAAGCGACAAGGTCTAAAATTGAGGCGCAAAGCGCAAAAGCGGTGGGCTTTTCGTACCCGAGGCGTGTGTATGTTTTACATCACAACTCATAACATGAACAGGCTAAACCAAATCATTCTTGGTGTGTACTTTTTACATCACAACTCATAACACAATCATGCTAAACCAAATCATTTGTGGTGTAATTACACGATATGTCGCCGCACCCCGCAGCGTCAAAAATACAATAACTAATAATATTATACAACTATCTTAATTACTATTAACACTTGAGTTCTTGAATGCATATTCCATAAACGATCATGTTATTGCTTTCTTGTTAGCAGTTCCTTGAGTGGCAGTTTTTGCACCATTTAATGCTTTTTTTGCTGCTGTTGCAAGTCAAAAGGCCAAGGTACAACCATATGCCTAGGGTACATGAGGCGCGCGCCTCAGGCCAAAAAACCCACGAAAAAACATCAAAAAATGCGCTTTTTGGGCGCTTCTTGGAAAAACACAAGGCGACAAGCAAAAAAGCCCAAGACCCTGCGCCTTGCGCCTAGGGCGCGCTTTTTAAAACCCAGACTGATTGGGTAGTAATTTTACATTCTCAGGACAGTGGACGAGCTTGGATTAGAACGGACACTTGTTACAGGTAAATTTGCAAGAAGATGTTAATGTCATATTCTTTCTTATATAACTATCTAAATCATATGGATGTGTTATGATTCAAACTGCTAACTTAATTACTATTCTGTTAATATTAACTTTTTATCTTACATTGGTCTTTCTTGCAGACCATTTAGAAGAACTAGAGCGGCTTCTTAATGGGATTTCTGTACTAAAGGATTTTTGCTGCATATTTGAATAAAATCGGTGTCAAAGCACGCCAAGTATGTGGTGGTCTCTTTGCGTTATTTTATATTTTAAAACACCTTCTGGAATATCTTTCATATTTTAGGTTCAAGCTCGTTTGCACCCTATTTTTAATGCAATATTTGGTTTGTTGATCTTTTTTGTTTGTGTGTAAACTGTAATGTGTACATCTTTATACCCGTCCATTCTAGAGCATTAGACAACAGTCTATATTTTCATGTTTGTGAAATCTGACAACTGTTTGAACCTTGTATATGCCTAACATTATAACTGAAAACCAGCCATTAAACTGGTCAAAGTAGATTTTTTTTTTATTTTATAGATTTTTTTTTTTTGGGGTTTTTTATTTTTTTAGATTTTATTTATTTATTTTTTTATTATTTTTTTAGCTTTTTTTTTTTTGAATTTTTACCATTTTTTATTTTTTGTGATTTTTAGAGGTTTTTTATTATATTTTTTTATATGGACCGATCCGGATAGTGATCCATCCATTTAAAATTATTTGGATATGGATTGGATCACGATCCATTATGTTGGATCATGGATCGGATCATGATAAATGGATCATTAATGGATCGGATCATGATCCAATCCATATCCATCCATTGACATGCCTAAAGTTGTTTGTTTATATTTATTCAAATTAAAAGTTTACAATACCTGTTGTATATGCCATTGATCTCGTCTTGAGGATCTTTTTCTTGTAGTGTTATATATGTACAGATCCAGAAGCCGAGGTTATCGCATTATCGCCAACATCAATAATGGCTACGAATCAATTCGTATGTGAGATTTGTAATAAGGGTTTTCTAAGAGACCAGAATTTGCAGCTTCACAAAAGAGGACACAACTTGCCATAGACTCTTAAGCAAAGAAACAAGAATGAAGTGGTGAAGAATAAAGTGTACATATGTCCAGAGAAAAGCTGTGCTAATCATGACCCTTCTCGAGCTCTCGCAAATCTGCACGCAATTAAGAAGCATTATAGTCGGAAACATGGAGAAAAGATATGGAACTGTGAAACGTGTCCAAGGAAGTATGCGGTTCAGCATTTGTACTCTCTAGTACCGCAAATCTTGCTAATCCGATTGAACCGCATACTTCTTTGAACACTTTTCACAGTTCCATTTCTTTTCTCCATGTTTCCGACTATAATGCTTCTCAACTACGGTCAGGTCTCCGAGAGCTCGAGAAGGGTCATGATGAACATAGCTTTTCTCTGGACATATGTACACTCTCTTCTTCAACACTTCATTCTTGTTTCTTTGCTCAAGTTTCCATGGCAAGTTGTGTCCTCTTCTATGAAGCTGCAAATTCTGGTCCCTTTGAAAACCCTTATTAGCAAATCTCACATATTAATGATGTTGGAGATAACGCGATAATCTCAGCTTCTAGATCTCACATATTAAGCAAGAAACTCCATGGATTTTTGGTTTGAGTTGTATGACAGATTGTTGGTCTTTTTCTCTCCATGGCTCTGTCCATTAATTCCTTTTGCATCAAGATCTCCTGAAATCATTCAGCAAATAATCAAGAAATGAACAGTAATCATCCGATCAATCGATCGATCAATCAAGTTACATGAAACCGAATAAAAGCTAAATAGTACTTACACAGAATCATAATCTAACCGTGGGTATTCTAAATCATAGGCTACTGAAAATAGAGCAAATAGTTACGAACCTCTTTAACCACTTTGAAATGAAAAACAAACTCAGTTGTGATAATTTCACTAATATTCAGGGTTAAGAAAATAAAAAATGAGGATGGGAAGAAAAAAGAGGACAGAAGAAGATGAAAGAAACCCTAAACCAAAATCACGATAATTATCAAGAATTCATACCTTCCTCATCTTCATCACCATCGCCATAACTTCAATTTTGTGTGTGCGGGAGAGAAGAATCAGCAGAGAATGAGGCAGATTGAATGGTGCACTCCGTCGGGCCACAAAACACCACCATGTCGCTCATTGAACCATGGTCACCTCTTTGCTGCCATCGCCAGTTAGGTGTCTCGAAACTCCATAGCCACCCTCCCTCTAGCTCATCAATATCTTTACTGCAAGAATCAAACAACAAAATATGTCAGTTGGTTTAATATGCTTTCAATCGACAGGGATATGGTGGCATAATTGAATTTCAAAAACCTTAATAGAGAGAGAGAACAGGGATATGGTGGCAGACTTGAATTTCAAAAACTCTAATAGAGCCATAAGAAGAAAAGGGCAGAGGTGAAGAATCATTGGTGGTGATTCAAAACCTCACTTGCGCCCAACTTCGGCTTGTTTGGGAGATTCTTTCAAAGCAGGAAGGAAGGAGATCCAATCAGAGTGAAGGAAGAAGAGGAAAGGGAAAGAAGGGTGGGAGCGTGTTCAGTTTTTGACATTATGTATACCTTTATTTATATTCATGTGTTTGTTTATTGTTCATTTGTTTGTTTTTAGGTTTTACAAAAAAAAAAAAAAGGATTTAAAAAGGGGCCGCTTGTGAAGGTGACATGTTTTTGGAGATATCGTAGAGAATAAATATAAAACTTTAACACACATGATAGCTACTTCAAAACAGAATATTTCTTTTTCTCTCTCTCTCTCAGATACACACACTCGCAGCAAGAGAGACAGAGAGAGAGAGGGGGCACGGTTTCCTTGTACGCTACGTCAACCATGGATTTTGGAGTATTACAATATTAGTAGTTCATGTGCTAGTAGTTCAAATAAATAAATGTGTAGATTAACCATTTGTGCTCATTCATAACCAATTTCATAAGTTTTTACAATTGTCTTTTTGTGCTAACTTCAAACCATTGTTTAACAAAATTCGATTAACACAGTTTGTACCAGATCTCAACTCGGTATCTATGTTACCCACATATGTAATATTTTCCACTCTAATAGAAGTTTTCACATATGTTACCCAAATAATGATGCATTTACTTAAGTTGTTAACATTCAAATCACATTTAAACATCTACTTAGTTTATGATTCTTATTGTTAGATTCATATGCCACTAGCAAATGTTATTATAAGTTCACCGGTTACACATAGATCCAATAGAACAACCTAGGTTAAGTCGGTTATGCTTGTGATGATAAATACCTCAAACCCCATTAGTGACGACCCACCCATGCCTAACTTTGAAGTTTTAAGAAAATATATTGAGATTACAAAGTAAAACTGAATACATGTTTATCATATAGCTACATTGTTTTAAATCTTTGGTCGATGTCAGTTTGTTATTGAAATTTGCTATTGCTTACAATGCCAAAAATATGTTTTATTTCGAATACTAGTTTGTTAACAAAATATATACTTATATATCGGAAAAGAAAACACAAATGCCTATAGAGTTTTTATAAAAAAGTTAATGAACGAAAGTTATCAACAAAGAATCAAATTTGTTGAAAATTAAATAAGTTAAACAGATATATTATATAAAGTATATAACATCATGTGAAATTAAAGCTTAAGAAAATTATTATTTATGGAACATTGAAATTTAAAAAAAATTAAAAAAAAAATTAAATGAAGGAGACATGTACAATGTGAATCTTAAAATTTTAACCTCCGATCTTGTTACTTCGTTGTAGATTATGCCTTGTTTTGAAACTGTTTCAAAGTTGTTTGAATGATTGTTATTGGATTTATAGCATAAATTCATTATTTTGTGTTACGAGTTTTGGACCTAAATTAAGTTTGGGTAATGGTATCGAGATATCCTTTAAAATTTGTGTACATCCTTCAATACAAAACGTATAGCCCAATACGTTTCTTATAGGGTTCAAACGCATTAAATGCGACACCAATAGGAATCGTATAGGGCAATACGCTTCCTATTGCTACGATGTACCTACTCTCTGACATGCAGGTAGCTCAGAACTGAAAATGTCTGAAAATTAACCCCAATAAGATTTGGGAGTCGTATAGGAAGCGTATAGGGCAATACGGTTTCCCTGTCAGTAAAGTATAGAAAGTGTACAGAGCAATACGGTTCCCCTGTCACTAAAGTATAGGAAGCGTATAGGGCAATACGGTTCCCCTAATCCGTTATCGAACTTATCCCGATATACATATACACCTATCCACAAGGATGTATGGACAAAAATACAAGAATATATATATATATATATATATATATTTGATGTGCATAAAGTGTGGTCTAATTAAACTAACTAATTTTAACCCTAAACTAAACACTCTAAGTTTTAAATTTATAACTAAGTCTCTCTAAAATCTAGACCACACAACCGGCAAGTGTACCGATCAATGTAGTACAACCTAAGAAGTCCGAGCATCGAACCCACGAGATTCCTAAGAAGCCGTTGGTACATCACCCGCTTTTGGAGGCTGATGAGGTTCAGATGCCTCAGATGGCTGAGCAGGAGGGCGGACATGATGATGTTGAGGTCCCGCCTCAGCATGAACATGGGGTGGCTGATGACTGGCATAGGTGAAATGTATAAGTATATGGGTATATCGGTTCCACCCCGTCCACCACCACGAGTTTATCCGGACCGGGGCTCGTTCTATACGCAGGAGCCCGACCCGTCCATGCAATCCTTTACCCAGCCCATCCCGTCCTTTCATGTATGTTATCTTATTTTTATTTCATTTATCTACGAGCAATTTAATGATATGTAATGGGTATTTTGTTTAAATTCTTATAGGTTTATGACCCCTATACTCAACCCAACTTTTTCCATGCCGCATTTTCTTCAGTCCGGCCAGACCATGCCGCTCTTTCCTTTGTCCGACCTTTCCATGCAGGTATGTTATTTTGTTTTTATTTCACTTTCTACGAACAATTTTAATGTTATGTAATAAGTATTTTGTTTAATTTTTTTATAGGCTCCAGACACGACCTATACGCGGCACAATCCGTCACCCTCTACTATGCATGGCCCGTACTTTACGAAGGAGGAGCTCGCTGAGTTTGACGAGGATTGATAACGGTAGTGGTTTATGTTCTTTTTATATGATGCAGTACCGTGCGAACAATTGAATTTAATATTCAGTATTTGTAATATTCGTTTAATTTGGATATGTTTGTTTTGATAAGTTATAATGTATGGATATGTTTAGTTTGTTTTAATTGCTTAATTTCACTACGTCTTTTATAAAATTTATATCAAAAAAAACCAACACCATTTTATAACAAAAAAAACCAACTTAATTAATTTAAAAAAAACACAAAGTTCAAAAAGATACGAAAAACAGTATGTTGCTCTTGAAAAAAAATCTCCAGGGAACGTGTGGCCCTTATATGATTCCCCTAGTCTCTCTGTACTTCAAGTACACGTATAGGAATCGTATAGTTCAATACGCTTAGACCCAAAGGAACTGTATTGCCCTATACGATTCCTAGAGAGTTTTAAGGACGTGCAAATAAAATGAGGAGATGTGTGGATAACCAAAGTTTTAATCAATAAGTAGTTAAGAGAATAATAGGCCAAAAGTTAACTCATATTCATTATTTCGGGCATATATACATAGGGGATGGTTCAAATGAAAGCCACTTTTATTGCGAAAACTAACTAAAAAATCCTAAAAAAACAGACAATTTTTATTTCATTTTTTTTATTAAAATCGCTAGTTTTTTTATATATATAAAAACCTTTTTTTCAAAAAAAAAAAAGAATTTTGTTGTGTAGTGCACATGTGTAGTACACATACACATGTGTACTATTACACATGTGCACTACAATTTTTTTTTAAAAAAAAGTTTTTTTATATAATTTAAATAGCGAAAATTGGTATGCAAAAAAATGGGTATGTTTTTTAAGTTTTTTTATTTAGTTTTTGAGTTTTCACGATTACTAGTGGTTTTCAATTGAACCTTCCCCTATATACATAATAATCATATCTATAGAGTTGTGATATAGAGAACACATATTACATTAAATATAAGGATATACAAATTGGGGTGCCACAAAGTGTGGCAAACTTAGTTTGCCAATTGGTAACACCACCGCTAACATAGTTTGCCACTCAAAAGTTTGCCAAATCGGTGTAGGCTTGCCGAAGTGATGAAGGGAGGGTATGAGAGAGAGAGTAGTGTGGGGTGGGGCCCATTCTAATCTCAACCAATCACACCTTTTTCCTTTTAAAAAAAATAGTTTACCACTTCACCAAGTGTCTAACCATTGCCAACACTTTTGAGTATAATTTACCACTTTGACATGATACACTCTCATTGGTTGATTTTTTAGTTTGCCATTTTCAAATGTCTAACCACTTCTTATACCCTAATATTTCTAACTTCTTAAAATTAATAGATAAAAAAGCAGGTCGTTTAACCTACAATTTTATTTTTAATTTTAGTTTTTATTTTGTCCCCAATGCATCTTCACTTGTTTAATCCTCACCCGCCTTTTGGTTTTCTAATCTTAGAGGCTGTTTGTTTACCTCTTAATAAGACTCTTACTGGTTCAGACATCTTACTGGTTCAAAGTGTTTGTTTCATGAGCAGGTGTCTGAATGGTTCAGACATTTGTCTCTGAATGGTTAAGATTTATATAGAGTCTGAATGGTTAAGACCTCTAATCTGAATTGGTCAGACATTTGCCTCTGAACGGTTAAGCATTATACAAGCTCTTAATGGTTCAGACCTCTTACTGGTTCAACACTTAATGGTTCAGACATATTACTGGTTCAACACTTAACATTCATATGTTGCCAAATAGGCCCTTAGTGTTTACTTATATGCTTTTATGATTAAGTAGATAAAAACTAAAATTACTAGTTTCAATAGTGATTATTAATTGCTAAAAATAGAAAAAAAAAATATTATTTAATTTCATGGGAGAAGCTAGGGGTTGTTTGACAACTTCTGAATGGTTAAATGCTGAACTAGTCAGAGGTCTAAAACATTAAGTGCTGAACCAGTACGAGGTCTGAACCATTAAGTGTTGAACCAGTAAGATATATCTGAACCATTAAGGGCCTGTATAATACTTAACCCTTCAAAGGCAAATGTCTGACCAATTCAGATTAGATGTCGTAACGATTCAGACTCTATATAATACTTAACCATTTAGAGGCAAATGTCTGAACCATTCAGACATCTGCTCACGAAACAAACAGTCTGAACCATTAAGTGTTGAACCAGTAAGATGTCTGAACCATTAAGAGCCTCATTAAGAGATAAAAAAACAACCCCTAAATGCTGAACCAATAAGAGGTCTGAACCATTAAGAGCCAGTATAATGTTTAACCGTTCAGAGGCAAAAGTCTTACCAATTCAGATTAGAGGTCTTAACCATTCAGAATCTATATAATGCTTAACCATTCAGAGGCAAATGTCTAAACCATTCAGATATTTGCTCGCGAAACAAACAGTCTGAACCATTAAGTGCTGAACCAGCAAGAGGTCTGAACCATTAAGAGCCCCATTAAGAGATAAACAAACAGCCCCTAAGCCATATAAACATGTTTTGCAAATATAATAAACTAGTCTAAGATCCTGCGAATTTCGCGGGTGGACTAACACACAAATATATAACTTAAAATTGTTGAAATAATCCTTTGAAAGAAATGTATCAAATGGAGCAATAGTACAAAGCATGCTTTTATTCACTTAAAGAAGTTACAAAACCAACGCAGTTAGTTTTTTTTTTACCAGCCAAAGCATGCTTTTATTCACTTAAAGAAGAAAACAAACATGCAGACAGAGTAGTGGCGATGTAAAAATGGAGTAATAGTACAAAGAGAAAAAACGTAAAGTTTAAAACTTGATGGAGTAGTGGCGGTAAATGGAGTAATAATGCAAGGACTAAAAATGCAACGTTTAAAACATGACGGGTGGTGGCATTAAAAAAGTAGTATTAGTTGAAAGGGAGAAAAACATAAAGTTTAAAACTTGAGGGGGTAATAGTGAAGGAGTACAAACACAACGTTCAAAATTGAGAGGGTGGTGGCAATAAAAATAGAGTAACAGTGCAATGGATAAAAACAGAAAGTTTAAAAGTTGAAAAGCTGGTATCGGAATTCAAACTTGAGAGTTAAAAAGGTAAATTTCAAAGGTTGAGAGGGTGTAAAATGAAGTAATAGTACATGCATTAAAATGCAAATTATAATAGTTATAAAATTGTAAAATGAAACAATAGTCTAGAATTAAAATTGTAATTTTCAAAAGAGTAAAATGCACGGATAGTCCCTGTGGTTTGGTGAAATTTCACCTTTAGTGCCCAACTTTTCAATATTACACTCTTAGTCCTGTGGTTTGATAAGTTGTTACTCGGATAGTCCCCAAAGCGGACGGAGGTTAGTTTTTCTGGTTAAGTGGGTGTGAAATGACAAGGACAATCCGAGTAACAACTTGTCAAACCACAGAGACTATCCGAGTAACAATTTGTCAAACCACAGGGACTATCCGAGTAACAACTTGTCAAACCACAGGGACTATCCGAGTAACCTTCATCCGCTTTGGGGGCTATCCGAGTAACAACTTGTCAAACCACAAGGACTAAGAGTGTAATTTTGAAAATTGGGGACTAAAGGTGAAATTTCACCAAACCACAGGGACTATCCGTGTATTTTATACTTTAAGAGTTATAAGAATGTTAATGCCAACTTCTATAGTGTTTAAATTGGAAATGTGTATGTACAAAGCAATAATAAAAAGGTTAAAACTAAAAGTGTTTAAATTGCAGGAGGGTAGGTGGTAAATATATCACCGACTTTATACTTTAAGAGTTATACGAATGTTAATGCCAACTTCTATAGAAAGAAAACAAAACACGATATTGTTTATATTTCATAATAAAAGTAAAAGATAGAAATCAAGTAACGAACCCTCATTTAAGCACCAATAGTTGATTCAGAAGCAACCTCTTCAGCTCGCCTTTTGACCAAAGATTCCAACAACGGCACCACATTCGAGCTTAGTTGTCACAACCCACTTCTTGTCTTCAACCAGCCCAAATGGTCTTGATTTCACCAAGTGGTCTTTTAAGAAGCCCCACATGGTATCTAGAAACATCAAATAGATAAGTAAAGTTTTGTTCATTGGCACTATTAACAAATATCTAAAAATTAAGTTGTTAACTTACGATACTAATAGCAGAAGGAAGACATCTGATTTAACACCATAAGAAAGCTTTTTTATTAGAGGATTAAGATGTGTAAAGTGAAGGCAGAATTATATGAAAGTAATTCAAATGGTTTGAAAGACAATATATAAAATATATTGCATATTACATGGGATACAAAATAGATTCAATTTTCTAACAAACTTTTATATTTTTAAGTAAAGTCAACGTCTTCTCTTCTTATTGAGTTTACTTATCTCAACCACATGTTCTATAGCAAGGGACTCATGTGTAGTTGCATAGGGATTAGCATTTGGTACTGGGTACCGGTCCCGTACTGGTACCAAGTTTCCCGTACTGATTTATTTTAGTGCCATTACCGGTACCCACTTTTTGGCATTTTCGATACCGGTACTTTCGGTATTGGTATCGGTAAAAGACATATTTTTACCTTCAAATATCGATACCTACCGAACATGTTCGGTACCGGTACCCAGTTTTGATGATTTTCCATACCGGTATTTTCGGTACGGTACCGGTACCACGTTCATCCCTACATCTGCATTCTCAACCCATTCTTCACCATTTAAACTATGATTTAACCTTGACCTAACCCGATCCACCCGTTTTATGTTGCTAAATTTTCTTAGTTTAATAGCAAATTCACACTGCGTTTATACTCCTGTTAGCACATAGATGTGTTGAATTTTAAAACCCAAAAGATCCAAATTCATAGTTGCGTTTATAGTCATTTTAGCACAAACAAAGTGTTCAGTTTTATAAAACCATATTATCCAAATTCACAAATGTGTTAACACTCATTTTAGCACATAAAAGTGTTGAATCATTAGCCCAAATGATCCAAATATTCAGCTGCGTTTATACTCATTTTTGCAAATAAACATGCTGAATTTTTATACCCAAATGATCCAAAATTCACAGTTACGTTTATACTCATTTTTGCACATAAACATGCCGAAATTTTAACCCCAAATGATCCAAATTCATAATTGCGTTTGTATTCATTGAGCACATAAAATTGCTAAATTTTTAAACCCTATTTTGAGGAACTTATTAGTAAAAGAATAATAGAAACAATTACATGATGTAAACAAAGCGTAGTCTTGTACAAATAGATATTCGCCTATGAATAAGCATTAGGCTATAGGGAGTGGTTGGAGCCCCATGGGGCTTTATCAAGTCCACCTAGGATCCACCTCACCTATGGAGCCCCCTTTTAATATAAATAGTGTGGATGGAGCCACTATTAAAGAAAATAAAAAAAAAACATTTGATTGGTTTAAAGCTAGTGGGCCCCACCTGAATTCTTCAACTTTGGCGTTACCACCAGTTACCACCATGGAGCCCAAGCCATGGCGCCTCTCTCTTCACTTGGAGGGTGTGGTGATGGAGCCCATACGGGTGCTATACATGGTGAGGTGGCGGTGATGGAGCCCCCACACCCTCCAGCCTTAGAACAACTGCGAAATCACGCCAACCTGTCTTGGGAAGGAGAGAGAAGACATTTGAGTGGTTAAGAAGTTCATCACCAAACGCCCAATAAACAGGAGAAACAGAGGGTCGTGTTAATGTGAAAACATACATAGTGACAATTAGGTAAATTAATAGCTCCAGTCATTATTTGTAAATATTGATATGATAGCAATCGCGTGTATTATGGAAATTTGTTATATCTCTCCCAAAATAGAGGAGATCTGTATCTTTATATTGGAATGAGAATTGAGGGAAAGGATCATCGATCCTATTACTGATTATCGGCCTCTTACATGGTATCAGAGACCTCTCCTAACCTTCCTCCTTCTTCTTCCTGTTCAGTCGATCTCCTCCCCTGTTTTACCCATCTTCCTCGCCGGCTTCATCACTTTCTCAATGGAGCCAAAGATTCATCCCGCCGCCACCGTAACTAACATTAAGAGCATGATTCCAGTCGTTCTCGAGATGGTATCTGGGCAGTATGCCTCCTGGTCCGAACTTTTCAAAATACAGTGACGTGCCTCCCTTGTCATCGATCATCTTTCACCCCGACCCTCCTCCTCTTCTGGTAAAAACAAGGACGCCGACAAAGACAAAACCGATAAAGACTCTCCAGCCGATGATTCCTGGGATCGTTTGGATGCCATTGTACTCCAATGGATTAATGCAACAATATGCAACGATCTCCTTCATACTATTCTAAAGCCGAACAAAAACCGCGTATGACGCGTGGAAGACCCTTGAAGGAATTTTTCAAGATAACAAAAGTTCTCGCTCCATTCATCTTCTGCACAAATTCTCGAACACACGGCTCGACGGGTTCCCCAACATCTCCGCATATTGTCAGCAACTCAAAGTGCTGGCCGATCAACTTGCCAATGTTGGCAGTCCGGTTGATAATGATTGCCTGGTTCCCCAACTTATCACCGGTCTCAACGAATAGTACGAAGGCATCGCTACCATCCTCCATCAACAGGACCCTCTTCCAACCTTCTATGAGGCTCGATCAAAGGTTATGCTAGTCGAATCACGTAAGGCGGAACAAGCACTTATTTTAGCCCAAACTGCGGGCACCGCCTTGAATGCAAACTCCAACAAAGCGCACCCACCAATGATGTCACACCCCAACCGATGGCGGAATCATCGGGGCGCGGCACTGAGCGAAACAGATTGTCCAGAAGTTTCCACAACAACTATTATTACAAATTCAGTTAAGTGATACGTCCCATACCGTATCCCAAATAAATAATCAAGTTATCATAGAATACAACTAAACAAATAGTATTGTTCCGACAACTCAGATTTAATTTATTACAAACCAAATGTTCAAATACTGCCCAGAGTCATTTAGACTCATCCGGACAAGATCTACAGACAACTAATGCCATAGATGCTTGATCGAACAACTCCAACGGCTCCATGGCTATTGTTTATTTGCTTCTAGAGACCCATAGGTAGGCTACGACCTACAACTGCTAGATGGGCTCTAAAGCTTTATTATTGCCTCGCTTTCCTAGCAAGCTAACACCTTAAACACCTGTCACATGCGTTAAAATAAAGTCAATACATAAAATGTAAAGGTGAGCACACAAGTTTGATAATAGCATATAGAGTTCGAATAGTTTACGCATAACCAGGCACGTACACAGAGGAAAACGATGCATGCTAATTATCGACATGGGACCATCGGTACCAACGACTGCGGGTTGGCTGTCCGAGACAGTTCGCAATACATGTTTACCACCGTAATCCATGCAAGTAATTGTCCTTAGCAACCCCCGTGTGAACGGGTGCTGAGTCCAAACTATAGTACTATGTTGCTAAAGCAGGTAGATAGCACTCCACGTGTAAACATAATAAACAGCAATCATTTAGTCATGTAGCACATGCAAGTCGGTTAAGCGTTCAAGTAGTTTGTATTTGAGTGTGATTTGATAGATAACGTATGTAACACCCAAAAGTGCTAAAGGCAAAAAGGGATCGAGTATACTCACAGTGAATCGGTTATGGATTGAAGGGAGCGCTGAGAGTAGGTTAGCCTGAATAGTTCGATAGCATAACGATGAGTAACGCGGAAATGCAAACAATGGATAATGGATCGATTGGGCCGGTCGATCGGACAACAGGTTCGATCGGATGGGCTGTTCGTTCGGCTTGATAGTCCGTTTGAACAGTCCCATTCGATCGGCCGGTAGGCTCGATCGGCTGGTCCTTTCGAGAGGATTGTTTCTTTCCTTAGGAAAAGATGTGTTTGTGTATGATGGTTTGAACTTTTGAAGTTTTAGTTGCAGTATTTGAAAACATTGAAGTATCCTTACCTTTCCAGTCGGTCGATCGAACGGACCGTTCGATCGGTTAACCCAACCGGTCGGTTAGTCACCTCAGTGTGATCATTTGGCAGAGTGTCACTCGATCGGGTGGCATGCTCGATCGGGTGGCACTCCAATGCTTTGAAAATGGTTAAGTGTTGATGTTGAAGCATAGTATCTCATGATCCGAAGAGTAATGTTACAAATCGAGTGGTAGGTTCGATCGAACATCACCTCGTCAATACCATACTTCATGGATGTGTGGATAGTGTGGGCCATGTGCCAGCCGATCGGTTAGCCCGGTCGGTCGGCTGGGAAGTCCGTTCGGTTGGGCTGTTCGTTCGAACAACCTAACCGTTCGGCCAGCCTTTCTGACCTGGTTAGCCTATCATCTAACACTTGACTGTTTTGGTTACCTTGATATGATTTTGAGGTATTTTGACAACGAGTTAAACCATAGAACTTAGGTTCTTACTTGTTTTACTGGTTCGGGTGGGAATCACCCAAGTCCGGCCAGTAAACTGTTCAGAACGGTAGTTTAACGTTTGACCCGAAATCAGTGAATCTCGTGGTTAGAATCCGAACCTTGAACCATGTGGTAGTTTTAGAATGATTTGTGAGTTGGTTCAAGCTTCGTTTCTACCGGTTTTAGTGTGTTGAGTGTAAAAGAGTTGAAAGATGGTTGGAAAATCCGTCTTTCAATCCTTCCCACCGTGAAATGTTAAGATCTTTGATAGATTTTAGTCTGTTTATGTGGAAATCGGCTAGATCTAAGCTAATCATGGTTGAATGATGCCAAAACATGATGTTCTTGAAGAACACCATGATGACATCACCCAAGAACACCTAGATCTTGGTGATTTCACGGTTAGAATCCAAGTTTTGAAAAATAGAAAGGTGTAGAATCATTAAATGAACAAGATCGTACAAGATTTAGAGTGAAAACATACCGAATCCGAGAGAAATCTGAGAAATAGTGAAGAATAGGAGCTGGTCGGTCAGAGCTTTCCAAAAGTGGTAAAGATGACAATGACAGCCCAATTTATAGGCTTCCAAAAGAGGAAAGGTGTAACCGATCGGCCAGGCACACTGATCGAATGGGCTGGCCGATCGAACAGGACTGTTCGATCGGTTGGCCTGTTCGATCAGGTTGCCCTGTTCGATTGGCACAACCTTTTGAGCGTTTCGCGACGATTTTTGGTATTTCGATTTCAATGGACGATGATTTGAGTATGATAGGGTTCCTAATCAAATTACTTTTAAAGATTGGGATTATATTTAACATATAAGCATCCTTGCTTCACAATTCGGGTTCGATTATTGATTCGATTAGCTTGATTATTGATTGATTAGCTTTATTGCATTGTTACTTCCTACCATTCAAAGTCGATTAGCGATTCGCATTCGATTAACATTCGATTTATTTTGATTATACAACACTTACTTCACATAATACAAAAATTAAAATAGATTAATTCCAATAACAGTCAATATCGACTTTGACTTTGACATTTGGAAAACACGGGGTGTTACAAGTGAATACCAACGAATATCGTCAAGACTCTGACCGTTCTCGGGGTCGCTGACGTTCTCGTGGTAGAGGCAGTAGAGGACGGGGCAGCTGGGGTCGGACCCGCAACAACAACTCTCCCAATTTTCACTCCAATTGGCCCACTCAGCAACCTTTCTGGCCCAACTCAGCCCAGCAACATCAGTGGACTGGGCCCGGTTATCCTTAGCCGACCTCCTCCCAGCCGTGGGCCACACCGCACAATCAGTCCTGGGCCCCTCCTCCTTGCCCATCATACCCCACTGCTCCTCGACCCAATTCAGCAAACACACATGGCGGCAATGGACTTCTTGGCCCTAGGCCCACTCAAGCTCACAATGCTTATGCCCCGACCGACATCGAACAAGCGCTTTGCACTATGTCTCTCAATCAGCCGGATCCTAACATGTACATGGACACGGGAGCAACAAGTAATATGTCTAATTCGGCAACTAATTTTCGATCTTATTTTGATAATAGCGTGAATTCAAATATCATTGTTGGAAATGGTTCAACCATGCCAGTTGTTGGACAAGGCACTCAAACCCTCCCCCCACCATTCCCCCCACTCATTCTTAAAGACGTCCTATATGCACCTAAACTGATCAAAAATTTAATTTTTGTTCGTCGGTTCACAACCGACAACTCTGTTTCTGTCGAATTTGACCCCTTTGGTTTTCTTGTGAAGGACTACAAGACCCGGATCGCTATCCTCCGGTGCAACAGCAGCGGTGATCTGAATACTTCCGGACATCCAAAAATTTATGTAATCATTAAAATATTTTATTTTAGTGATTGGCTTTTCAAAACTTCATTCGTTTCACAATTTAGATCGTTTTCGCGTCCGTTACGACTTCCGTCGTTAACCGAACAACGCAACCGTACGGCCAAACGAACCGACATCCGTCATATTTTTTAGCATGTTTCATGTTCCCTATGCTTTAACATTCTTGTGGAGCTTAAAAATGGGTTTGATGGGTGTTAGAAGTGCCAAAACACGACAATACGCGCACAGGGACCAAAACTGACACTTTGTGAAACTGGCTGGTCTGCAAGGTCCTTACGGACCGGATGGGACCCTTTGCGGTCCGTAAGCAGTCCCCAGGTCAGTAGAAGTGTTTTCCAGCTTGATCCAGCTGTTCCACACTCTTGCACATGGTTTTGGGCAATCTATGGGCTGGTTTGGAGGTGCCCATGGTTTTAGAAATCAGGGGGCACACTTGGACGGCCTAGATCGAAGCACGTTTTTCAAGAAACGATCCTAACTGTCTTGGTTTTCCTATAAATACCCCCACCCTCTTGCTTCAAAACCTACACTTGATCTGATTGATCTCTAAGTTGAGGTGCTTTTCACTTCATACCTGAGAATAATCGGATCAAGACTCCATTGCTTGGACCCGTTGTAAGTCCTCTTTCGTTCTTTTATGCGTTTTAAGCTTGAAAGTCAAACTTTGTTTGACTTTCTGCATTGGCCAGTTTATGGTCAACACGAAGTTCATTTGAACTTCGTAACGTGAGCATAATCACGATGGTTATAGTCCATTGTGGCTACACCTACTGATTACCACGTTATCTAGGCATAGTGACGAGTCGTAGTTTCGGCCAAAATGCGTATTCTTGCGTATTTTGTAACCAAACTACTTTTAGGTATCAAGACCCTTTGTTTTGATACCAAACCTGTTTTCAAACTTCGTTAAACATGTTTTAACATGTTTAGCTTGTCACTTTAGGTTTAGGGCTTATATAGGGTCGTAAGGTAAGCGGTCTAAACAACCGCTTATACTTCCGAACCCGACCCGTTTGGTCGATCATTAGGATCCGACCAAACACATTAGGTGACCATAGTTATATAGGGAATAACCTTCCGAGGTTATACCTTATGGTCACATCGTTTAAGTAGTTGTATGATAGGTAGTTTATATGTCTTAGGTAAATTACCAAAATGCCCTTTTTACGCCAAAATTCATTTTAAGCATATGTAACATAACTTTTGACATCTAAACTGATTTGGCAACAATATTAGACATATTAAGGCATATATTACTTGTCATAGGACTAGTTAGGCGTTCCGAACGCGTTTTACGCGAACGACGCGTTAAAGTAGCATAAGCTACCTAAACGGGTCGTAATGGGTCGTAAGCACTTAGGATAGGTTCCATTTTAGAATATAGGCTTTGTTAAACCATATTACATGAGTTCGTACACTCATTTGGTTTATGAAACCTCATTCTATCCGATCCTCCAATTTAGGTCCGTTTATTAACATAGTTACCTATATTAGGTGCCGTTTGATTTTGTGATCTTCTAGCATTGCTTGGTGGTTATCTTAGGACTATTAAGCAATCTCAAGTGAGTACATAGACCCCTCTTTTACTGTTTTTCAAACGTTTTGGGGTGAAACACATGTGCCTACTTGTTACTTTCGTGTTTTCCATGTTTTCATATCATATGCTTGTTATGTTCATTAGTACACTTATAGTACATGATTTCATTGTGTTTTTGCTATGTATGTCCATTTGTTGCATACTTTGTACATCGTTTTACATTATATTTTATGCTATGTATGTCCATTTAGTTTATACTTAGTACATTGTTTTACATTACATTTCACGCTATGTATGTCCATTTAGTGCATACTTAGTGCATTATTTTACATCACATCACATGCTATGTATGTTCATTTGTTGCATACTTAGTACATTTGTTTTTCATCACATGCTTACATTTTGGTATGACATTTGGTTTGTTTAAATGGGACAAAAATACGTTCATTAACATTGGCCATGCCGTTCGTTAGTAGGTAGTGGTACCATAGGAATTGACAACTCCCGTTCCTGATATCCTAGGTATGTTTGGATGGAAGCAATGATTGAATTCGATACACATAACTTAGGTAAACCTTTAATTTGTTTAAGGGTTTATCGCCACAGTCTACAGGGTTGAATGTATGCATTTTCACAACACCGCATAAATGTTTGTATCAGTATAGCATGGATTTCCACAAAACATAAATTTGATTTAAACTATGTTTTACTTCAATACCTTGTTTTGTGCATTTTTACCTATGGTTTAGTTGATATATTTCACTTACCATACGTGATATTTGTTTACACATTACATGATTTATATTTGACATGAACATTTTGACATTGATATACACATTACATGATTTACATTTGACATAAACATTTTGACATTGATATACACATTTGACATAAACATTTAATATTGGTTTAAACAAGACATTTGGTTGGTTTGTTTGGGTAAGTGATTTAAGTAACGAGGCGGGTGTAATATGACATCCCGCTAAACTATTGGGATAGGCAACATTAATTGCGTTGTATTCTTGGGTTTGAGTATATATAGAGTAACTTCGTTTCGGCATAACTGTTAACTTGTATCATCTTATTCATGTTGGATATGAGCACATTTAAACATTTTATTCTACTATGCTATGTATCAAACTTGTATACTCGCCAACATTTTTTTGTTGATTTTATTTTAATACATGTTGCAGGTTGATAGTCAAGATGATGAAGGAATCAAGTTAGGATGGACTAGATACCCAATAATAAACCATGTTTGTTGCAATTTGTCTTTATTTGAAACAATGTATTTGAATTTAGTCATTTATGAAATCTGATTTAATCTATATTGTCACAATTAGTGTTATGATGCTTTTGAGCGATTTGTTCATCTCATCCCGATGTTTCCGCCATCGGTTGGGGTGTGACATTAAGGGTCGAGACGCTGCTACGATTACAGGGTAATAACTCGATCACTGCTACGATACAATGTCCGATCGATTGAAACCGATCCGATGGATGTTTAAGTGCTGCCTGAATTCGGGCTATTATCGTAAATGTTGTGTTAAGTTACTAACCTAGTTTCGTTTGCATTATTTAGCTAGGTTACCAGACTTAATCTGTAGGCAAAATCTGTCCAGTTAAACTTGCAATGTGAGTCATTCTCTTTTTACCAAATTATTTCCAAAACCCTATCTATTTTCAAAGTTATAATTACAGGGATTAAGTCTTTGTAATCTTCATTATTTGATAACCGTCACCATTGGACAACAGGTTAACCAATGGGTGATATGACCATAGTCACAGACACGGTTGAGTGACAAATACCGTTTGGGTAATTTGTTGATATAACAATGTGTAATTTATAACAATGTGTCGTTTTGTGCAAATTGAATGACTCGCCAGTATTTCCCCACTGATAAAATCTTTTTAAACATGTTTCAGGTGATTTACTGTGAACAAGGAAAAGTGTCGCGTAGCACTAACAGCTTGGATAATGTGGCTCAGTAAATAAATAAACATGTTTTTGTAAACAGGGGATTTCTCCAGTGAAATTCCTTTATTGTAAATTACGGGGTTTGTCCCGAAACTTGAAATAAAATAATTGAGTATTTTCAGTTTAATATGATCCTGTTAAAATTTCTGCTGCTAAATTAAATACTAATACCCCGGGTTTCTGTCCCGCGGTGTTCGAACCAGGAAACTAGGAAGGGGGCCGTGACACAACCCCACCGTCGTCGCCCGCCATTCTGGCAATCCACGACCACCATTATCTGCTGAAACTCGATCTTAACCCCACCACTAATTTAATGAATGTAAGTTAATGTTTTAAAACTGTTAAATCACATGTTTTATGTTTGAAATAGATGAATCTGTTATATGTTTAATGAGTTTAAATTACAGCTTGAATAATAAATGACATTGCATCTATGATTCCTTGTGCCACTATGTGTTGGATGGCACTATTATCCACTTGATTTCCATTGTTATTGTTGTTTGGATTCTCATTATTCAGATTATCTTTATTCGGGTGGTTATCACTCTGGTTTTCATTATTCAGTTTTTCCTGGTTCACTTCGTTGTCCATCTGAATTTTAAACATTTACCACACATTAATATCACAAAATAATATTTAACATAGCCAATCACATGACATGCACTTTGGTCAAAAGCGTCGATCATTGCGACTTTACTCTATTGTTACGCCCTAATTCACGTCTGACCAAAAGTCGCAGCGGAAGTGCATGTATAAAAATTTCTTCCATGACAATACCTTGGCTTATTTGAATTTTATTTTCAAAACCACTTTTTTTATATAGAATACAACAACTGACTCAATTATAGAATAAATCATAGCTTATGTACAACAAATTACATCCTTAGACAACCCCGTACAATCCCTCAAGTGACTCGGTCCTCGATCTTTATACCTTGATGATTCTCCGTGTCCCGTACAACCTGCATTCACCACATACATTCAAAACATTAGCACACAATGTATAAACAAGATCATTCACGTACACTTCACATCTCTTTCTTTATCAACTTCAAGAATTACATCTGCGTATCCATTTCCTGGTGAGGCTTCATGAATGTACCTGCATTACTTATCATTCTCGTGGTACACCATCAATAACGTTAATCATCAATGTGTCTAAATCATACACATATACGTATTTACATACCCACATACATATACATCTACATACGTACATACACTCATACATACCCTTATACATACCTACATACACAACTACGTACTTACATATCCTTCCTACAACTAGACATACATTCAAACACTCATGCATATTATTAAGCGTAACTACATAACCCACTACATACGTACACTTGGAGTTATAAACACACATACCTTTCCTTTATCAAAAATGCATCAGAAACTTGATTTCGGTCCATTCGGGAGCTTAACGGAGCGCCGGGACACGAACTGGATCAACCGGGTTCACATATGGAAGAAAACAGAAAACATAAACTCTGGGCACCGTCGCCGACGCCCATATTGGCCGTCGGCGACGCACCTCCGTCGTTCAAAAGCCCCGTAGACAGAAAACTAGGCCGTCGGCCAAAACCCAATTCCCACATGCCGTCGGCGACGGCCCTTCTGGGCGTCGGCGACGGCTCCTCGTTTATTCATTTTCCTGTTGTGTTGTTTCGTCGTTCGCATAAACTAAAATTCGCATAACTTTCAACCCGTTTACCCGTTTAACCTCCCGTTCCTTTCTACATACTTGTAAATTCATCGTTTATCATAAGAACCTAAAACCCGACATCCGGATTAAGGAAATTCTTGTCTTACACGCTCTTGGCTTATTATTCACTTATGAATTATTCGACCCGTTATGGGTATTTATACATTAAAAGGTCTATAACTTACATAACCCCATACCTCGCTTTCAAACTAAACCAAGACATTACTCTAATCGAATAACTCACTTCTAGATGACTTTTAAGGTCGTTTACCCGAAATCCCTACCAAGGGCGTTTTTGTCAACTTGCCCCATTATTAGCAACAAAGCACTACCTGGCATAAGTAACCAATCCTACCACCTAGTTACGATTTTTAATCACGCATACCTTGCTCGGATCAAAGCTGAGATCCGTTTAATACTTCATCGATATCATACCATTTGTTCCTATTCGACTTCAGTTATCATACCTAGTTGAGTTGCATATAACTTTACATAAATAACTAAGAAGTGATTACGGAATCACTTACCTTGAGCGACCAAGTTCAAGCATAGGTTCCATGTTTACTTTCGACCCGTTAGCCTCCGTGCTTGAGTTCGTAGATATGTTATTCATCCTTACATGTCAATACATTAATATCCTTGTTAGCATACAAGACCACACATAACATCAATCACATTAATCCTATGCTCAACCTTTGACCTTTATTAGTCAATTTCTAACAAGCATAAAGCATATACTCAAAATCATATCTTTTCAAGCTTATATAATTTATCATGTCATTACACATTCATACATTGATCTAACTACGTTCCATATGACCTTTATAATCTTGTAATTGTCAACCATATTCAAGTTAACAATTTAACAAAACCTTAACATCCTTTTTTACTAATAAATCACTCTACCTTTAGTGCACGTCCATATCAATTCACCATCAAACCTCTAGACCAACACATGACGTTTACCGCATCATTTAAGTACGAAGTTCAACTTCTAAGCATACCTTTTATCAAAGTTGTTTTATCAATTAAAAACACATATGTATTTCAATCAAAACGCATATTTCATGCTAACCTATCGTTTATCACTTCATTATTACATTCTATACTTTTTCCATCCATCATTATACATAATTCATCTAAAATCGTCACTTAGGCATTTCATCATACACTTGGTGGGCGTACCGTTAATTAAGCATAGTGTACAAGTATCATTTGCATATCATGACCAATCCATATCAATATCATCAAGAACATCAATATTCAATAGAATTTCACATAACTTCTCTTCTCATTCAGCTCTAACTAACAATTTATCATTATAAACAATTATCATACATTCCCTCATCCAATTTTAACACTTTACAACTCATATTCATTCTACTCTAAGTGGGTTTTCATTCCCAACATTGATTTAATCGATTTCAAGCATTCATAATGTTCTAGGTGATGATCTTAGTTCAATATCATACTAATTTCATATAAACACATGGAATTTCTTGAAACCCTACATATTCAAGATCATCAAACTATCAAATTCTTTTTACCTTAAGCTTTAATAGGCCTAGATGATCCAGAAATCATTGACATGCATGAGATTTAGTCACGATTGGGGCTTCAATTGGCTGGATTTTGTGGTTAGAAGGGTTTCCCCTTCTTCTCTGGCCCTGGGCGTCGAACACACACACACACACCTGATGTGTGTGTGTTTTAATTCTTATTTCATTTTTATTCATCTAGCTTTCTTAACCTGCCACTTTTAGTCCCTTGAGTTTAATGTGGTAATTGCTTAGTCACAAACTTTACTACTATTATCTAACTTGTATTGTGACCAAGTTAAATAACATATTTGTCACATTTTATCTCGTATTCCATGAAATCTCATTAGTGAGTTAAACGTTCGGGTTTTGGGGCGTTACAAGTCTACCCTCCTTAAAGGAGGTTTCGTCCCCGAAACCTTCCTCATTCCTACTCTTACCCTTCTATTGTACTCATCCACTAGCACACTACCACATGATTTACTCGGGGCCTTTGCAAAAGTCTTAATCATGAATAAATATAATCGTACGCATTGACCCTATCATCTCAAATTAATAGTTTACTCTCATAATCACACAAGGGTCAGAGTATGATCCAGAGCTCTTATTAGTGTCATTTACTTTATAATGCTAGCTCCTAGCGCATACCATCTATAGCGTTTCATTCATCGAATTTATTCCAGCCGTATACAATTATTAATCGTGCAAACCCAAGCCTAGGGCTTGTTTCTCACTTTCTATTTATGCATATTACATTCATATATTTACTAATCTAAATAAATCGATTTATTTCATACTACTCATACACCACATGCTATCTTTCATTTTGTTCACTATGAGTCATCCTAGACATTCCATTACTATCATTACTTTCGTTTTCCTTTAAGCTCATAGGAGTGGTCGATATATTACCATACGCATACTATAGTCATTCAAGGACTTATTATTACAACCAAAATCACCCTTTTTACACCTACTTATCCGTACTTAACATGAAGACTAAGCATTATTTCCATGGTTACTATTGTTATCTATGTCATGCATATCCTTTCTACAATGCCTTGTTCAAATGAACATGGCCAACAAGCCGAGCATCAAGGTTAGCATTTCTTATCGATACTTGTCGTTTCTTATATTCTATCAGAGTTTCCACAGTTATGATCACTCAATTCAGTATCACCGGTTCGCATAGAAGTATTTTTCAAAATGTAACTTTCTATTTAACATCCACGAGTTAAACCATTTACTAACCTCGCTAATTTGGTACGAGCCAACGTGAAACAACCAGAGTTGACTTGCTCCTTCACGAATCCATAACTTAATAGGCCTGATCTTGTCCATCGGTATCATAAGCCTTCATTCATGGGCATTCTTTCGCCGTCCTAGGTAGTTTTATCGCATCGTGATTCCTGCCAATCTCTTTATAAAATTAGGGGTTTACACATTCCATTCGATTTCATTCAGATATGATGTTTATCACATCGCCTTATTTATATATTAATACTTTCTCAATTCCTTCGTAAGGCATTAGTGTGCTAGTCCTATTCATAACGGGTCAATACATGGCCATTTCTTAATATATCATTCTTATTATTTGACACGTTCTTGACAGGTAGATACATAACCATTATTTCGTAATTCTATAACTTATTTGGTGTACTACTCTACACATTTCCTTTCTTCTCTAGCAGCCCCACGGTTTGAAATTAAATTATTTCTTAGCTTCTGCAGTTTGACTTTTCAAGGTCAAACTGCCACTTATTTCTTATTATACATATATATAAACATGCGTATCGGAGTACATGTTGGTACCCCTTTTTAATTCAGACATGCTTGCGATCTCATCGCTTCACTGTTTCAGTGTTTTCTCGCAAACACTTGCCCTTCCCGTTTAAAAGTTAGTCATAATACTTATTTCGCTTACAATTCCAACATTTTAATTCCATTCACTTATATGCTTTTATTTCTTTTACGCATTCGATTACCCAATTAAATGGGTAATGGCATATACTCTCATAATGAGATTCAAGCATACCACTTACGACCCGGTCACATCGGGTTAATTGCTTTCAACATAAATTTTTCGTTCTATCCGTATAACGGATTGAACCTCATACATTTGTTATTGCATTCACGACCACCCGTTCCAAACGGATGGTACCTTATCCTTACTCGACTTGTTCAGTTTGAACCGGTCGACTTGCATAACTTATCATAGCATTCGCCATCATAACCAAATCCACAAGGGATTTGCATCATTCTTATCTTTCATTCCTTGAATCCGTCTCGCGGATTCAAGCGTTGCATTCGCATATTTCATTCCTTGAATCCGTCTCGCGGATTCAAGCATTGCATTCATACCTTTCTTTCATGTTTTGAATCCGTCTCGCGGATTCTAACATAGCATTTCATGTTTCGAATCCGTCTCGCGGATTCTAACATAGCATTTCATACTCTCATTTCTGAGAGTCTTACATTTCTCTTCACCCTCACGTCCACCTACTACTTAATTCTAACGGACACACCTGTAACAATTATCACGGGCTCACGAAAGTCATGCGTTTCTTGTGTACTGGCCAGGTACACAATCCACACACTAGTTTCGTGTCTTCGTGTAATTGTCACCTTATGTCCGAAGAATTAGGTTTCGGCACGTGTAACATTTCCAAAACTTCATTACCATTCTTATCATTATTTTTCACTTAAAATTTTCCTTTCATTGTTAGGTTTTACCATCACATGTACTTACATATATTAAACACATGTACTTGGGTCAATATGTCAAATTACATACCTTGGCGTCGGTGCTAGACCGCATCCACAAATCATTCTTTTCAAGCAACCATGCTTACCTTACACATAACATATAGTTAGTTATCTTCCAATACATACTTAAGCACATACTTACCTTTGCTTCTACCTTTAGATCTTGGTCGAGTCTCGGATTGTACGGGTTTCTTGTGATAAGAGCACACAGGTTCGAGTTCAAGTGCCTATCCTCTTGTACTTGATTCTCTCAAACCAGGGCTCTGATACCAACTTGTTACGCCCTAATTCACGTCTGACCAAAAGTCGCAGCGGAAGTGCATGTATAAAAATTTCTTCCATGACAATACCTTGGCTTATTTGAATTTTATTTTCAAAACCACTTTTTTTATATAGAATACAACAACTGACTCAATTATAGAATAAATCATAGCTTATGTACAACAAATTACATCCTTAGACAACCCCGTACAATCCCTCAAGTGACTCGGTCCTCGATCTTTATACCTTGATGATTCTCCGTGTCCCGTACAACCTGCATTCACCACATACATTCAAAACATTAGCACACAATGTATAAACAAGATCATTCACGTACACTTCACATCTCTTTCTTTATCAACTTCAAGAATTACATCTGCGTATCCATTTCCTGGTGAGGCTTCATGAATGTACCTGCATTACTTATCATTCTCGTGGTACACCATCAATAACGTTAATCATCAATGTGTCTAAATCATACACATATACGTATTTACATACCCACATACATATACATCTACATACGTACATACACTCATACATACCCTTATACATACCTACATACACAACTACGTACTTACATATCCTTCCTACAACTAGACATACATTCAAACACTCATGCATATTATTAAGCGTAACTACATAACCCACTACATACGTACACTTGGAGTTATAAACACACATACCTTTCCTTTATCAAAAATGCATCAGAAACTTGATTTCGGTCCATTCGGGAGCTTAACGGAGCGCCGGGACACGAACTGGATCAACCGGGTTCACATATGGAAGAAAACAGAAAACATAAACTCTGGGCACCGTCGCCGACGCCCATATTGGCCGTCGGCGACGCACCTCCGTCGTTCAAAAGCCCCGTAGACAGAAAACTAGGCCGTCGGCCAAAACCCAATTCCCACATGCCGTCGGCGACGGCCCTTCTGGGCGTCGGCGACGGCTCCTCGTTTATTCATTTTCCTGCTGTGTTGTTTCGTCGTTCGCATAAACTAAAATTCGCATAACTTTCAACCCGTTTACCCGTTTAACCTCCCGTTCCTTTCTACATACTTGTAAATTCATCGTTTATCATAAGAACCTAAAACCCGACATCCGGATTAAGGAAATTCTTGTCTTACACGCTCTTGGCTTATTATTCACTTATGAATTATTCGACCCGTTATGGGTATTTATACATTAAAAGGTCTATAACTTACATAACCCTATACCTCGCTTTCAAACTAAACCAAGACATTACTCTAATCGAATAACTCACTTCTAGATGACTTTTAAGGTCGTTTACCCGAAATCCCTACCAAGGGCGTTTTTGTCAACTTGCCCCATTGTTAGCAACAAAGCACTACCTGGCATAAGTAACCAATCCTACCACCTAGTTACGATTTTTAATCACGCATACCTTGCTCGGATCAAAGCTGAGATCCGTTTAATACTTCATCGATATCATACCATTTGTTCCTATTCGACTTCAGTTATCATACCTAGTTGAGTTGCATATAACTTTACATAAATAACTAAGAAGTGATTACGGAATCACTTACCTTGAGCGACCAAGTTCAAGCATAGGTTCCATGTTTACTTTCGACCCGTTAGCCTCCGTGCTTGAGTTCGTAGATATGTTATTCATCCTTACATGTCAATACATTAATATCCTTGTTAGCATACAAGACCACACATAACATCAATCACATTAATCCTATGCTCAACCTTTGACCTTTATTAGTCAATTTCTAACAAGCATAAAGCATATACTCAAAATCATATCTTTTCAAGCTTATATAATTTATCATGTCATTACACATTCATACATTGATCTAACTACGTTCCATATGACCTTTATAATCTTGTAATTGTCAACCATATTCAAGTTAACAATTTAACAAAACCTTAACATCCTTTTTTACTAATAAATCACTCTACCTTTAGTGCACGTCCATATCAATTCACCATCAAACCTCTAGACCAACACATGACGTTTACCGCATCATTTAAGTACGAAGTTCAACTTCTAAGCATACCTTTTATCAAAGTTGTTTTATCAATTAAAAACACATATGTATTTCAATCAAAACGCATATTTCATGCTAACCTATCGTTTATCACTTCATTATTACATTCTATACTTTTTCCATCCATCATTATACATAATTCATCTAAAATCGTCACTTAGGCATTTCATCATACACTTGGTGGGCGTACCGTTAATTAAGCATAGTGTACAAGTATCATTTGCATAACATGACCAATCCATATCAATATCATCAAGAACATCAATATTCAATAGAATTTCACATAACTTCTCTTCTCATTCAGCTCTAACTAACAATTTATCATTATAAACAATTATCATACATTCCCTCATCCAATTTTAACACTTTACAACTCATATTCATTCTACTCTAAGTGGGTTTTCATTCCCAACATTGATTTAATCGATTTCAAGCATTCATAATGTTCTAGGTGATGATCTTAGTTCAATATCATACTAATTTCATATAAACACATGGAATTTCTTGAAACCCTACATATTCAAGATCATCAAACTATCAAATTCTTCTTACCTTAAGCTTTAATAGGCCTAGATGATCCAGAAATCATTGACATGCATGAGATTTAGTCACGATTGGGGCTTCAATTGGCTGGATTTTGTGGTTAGAAGGGTTTCCCCTTCTTCTCTGGCCCTGGGCGTCGAACACACACACACACACCTGATGTGTGTGTGTTTTAATTCTTATTTCATTTTTATTCATCTAGCTTTCTTAACCTGCCACTTTTAGTCCCTTGAGTTTAATGTGGTAATTGCTTAGTCACAAACTTTACTACTATTATCTAACTTGTATTGTGACCAAGTTAAATAACATATTTGTCACATTTTATCTCGTATTCCATGAAATCTCATTAGAGAGTTAAACGTTCGGGTTTTGGGGCGTTACATCTATTCATATAATATGCATCTATTACACACCAGTACTGAAATTAAAATTACAATACCGACTGAAATTTAAAGTTACACTACTAGTAATAGGCATCCGTAGTTTTTTTTTATACACATACACACATATTTTATTATTATATTATATTATATTATTATTATTATTATTATTATTATTATTATTATAACCTTCTTCATCATCACTTCTACGGATATGGATTCATCCAGAAATCCATATTGCGCTCGTCGTACTTCCAGACGAGTCGCTCTCCCACCTGTCTCGTCCTTTCACTATTTTCTAAGATTTCCTCACCAAATGTCCTAAGTTCTTGTACGTTTTCTGCACTCATTGGGGGTGCAGGTTCTAGGACTGGGTTCGGAATCTGGGGTGCGGGTTCCTGGTACAGAGGTGTAGGGGCCTGGTATAGGTAAGGATTTTCTAGAATCTCCCTAATGAATACATCATTATCGTAATAGGGATCTAGAGGGTCTAACCCTGGGTAGGCTCCTAGGTTCTGCATGGGCATGTCTTCGTGTATCGGGTAACGTTGCACATAGTCCCTATTGTCGTCCCATCATGGGTCGTAATTTGGGTCTAAGGGATTTGGTGTGGGTACCCTAGGTATTTCCTCTGGATTAAAATCATGCATTTCTACTTGATTTTCAGGGTTTTCTATCTCCATTGGTTGGTCAGGAATTGGTGGTTGTGGTTGGGGTGCTAACATTTGCTCCAGGTTAGGGTCAGCTGCAGTGGTTGCTAAGATGTGAATGTTGGCTATACCCTTATTAAGCATGTCCTGGGCATAGGCATCGGTTTCTCTTTTGGCTGCGGCTAGTGCTCTCTGTTCTTGTAACTTTTTTATACGCTTTCTACGCTCATGTGCCCCCTACTGAACCATCCCCTCTTTTTCTGAGGAAATGGCTCTTCAGATTGAGCCTTAAATACGAATATTCCTTCTTCCGTATCAGCAGAGTACCCCGAAAGGGCAGACTGAGAAGAGGCACCTTCGCTTCTAGGCGAACCAGACAATTGACGGTACGCGTCAGATGGTCCTTGGTCGCTCATACTGTAAACTAACAAATAGTCAAATAACACATAACAATAAAATACAATTATGCACGTATTCCCGTAATTTATTTCCTAACAATTTTGAATTTTGGTATCAGCAGAAAACTTATGTGGCTGAATCAGTGGCTTAGCTCTGATACCACCTTCTGTCGCAACCCCCGTCCCCCTATTTATTTACGGGAACGGGCGGCCGCGGCCAGTTTCGGTGATATCTTGTTTTTGTCTAGTTTGGCAGCGGAATTTACATTAGGACCGTAGTTAGGAAATATTTGATCAGAGTAAAATACCACATTTCCAAAATATTAAACACATGGGATAAAACCCAAGTTTTCAGTACACATATTTTTATAGGAATAAATCCTTTTTTTTATTTAAAAAAACATATATTTCTTTTAGGTAACTTTATTGCCACTTTTCCAAGCCTTCAGTGCTGTCCAGCTGGCTTCTAATTGGCTTTCACATTTTGTTACCTGAAACGCGTTTAAAAATATTTTGTAAGTGGGAAATACTGGTGAGTTAATCCCAGTTCAATCAAGTTTTAATAAAAACAACTGTATAGTATTGAGGGCGGTCTCGCAGTTACATTTGTTTCCAAGTCATATCAATTAACACCCACGATACTGTCAAACCCGACTTGTGGAAAAGTTACTCCTCGCAAGGTAGTAACTAATTTTGTATACAAAACCCCAACATACCGACGACAATTGTATCCTTACAAATACTCAATAACTGCTTAATATATAATTAATTGTGTGAGGTTTTGTAAAAACAGTTTGCAAAAAGGAGATTACTCACAAAAAGGTTTACACAAAAAGAGGATTACTGTAACATTCCCAAAGTTTGTATTTATATAAAATATATCAAAACTTATGTTATTAAAAGGATGCATCATGGGTAAGTTGACCAATGGAAATATAATATACTTTACCATTTAATAATTAGATTTTAAAAAATACATTATATTTGAACCTACTCTATTTTTAATGAAACTTGGTTCAAAATGTAGATAAAAATATTCTCATTCTAATGGCATATTCATTTTTTATACAACGTCATATTTTATAAGTTATAAGCGCCAAATGAGTAAAGCAATTGAATTAATTATAATAATAAAACTAAAACTAATATATGAAAAATGTAAGTGTACGTGTACCTAAAGAATCACAAAAGAATTGAAATTGTGAATTTATGGTTAGGTATACGTGTATGTTCAATTAATAGAAAGGAATCTTTCAACTTGTCCAACAAGTTTTACACCAACTATAAATAAGAGCATATGGCAACTCTTATTTTCTCACATACCTGCTTTCAATCGCCCCTCTCTCTTTCTATACATATATTCAATTTTTATTAGTAAATTTCACCTATAATAATAATAAAGTCCTGCCCCGTTTTAAAGTGTTTTAACCCTTGATCACTGATACCCTGTCCGACTGACGTAGGGCCCCGTAACGTATGTCAAGGCTCTGCCTAAATTCGTTGGGGTTCTGTCTCGTGACGTAGGGATAAGGTAGAATTGGGTTACTATACTTAATGTGAGTACACTATATATTTTATTAGATAACCCAGGAGTTATACCCAAAATATAACAACTCTCCTAAAACACCCCTGACACCCCTACACTTCCTGAAATACATCCCATACGTGAAAACCGAGTCCGAATTATAATATAGTATTAAAAATAAATGGAAAACAAGAAAAAGTAAGTTGAGGCGGGCCGCGTAGACCCACCCCAAACTTAACGCGGGCCGTTTGAGGGGGTAACTGGACTCCGTTGAATTCTTTAGTTCATGCGGGCCGCATAAGGCCACACCGTTAGTTTATGCGGGCCGCGAGTGTCCCAATTGGTGGCGCAGCCCGGTGCGGCCACGTGGCCCAACACCCGGCAAACCTACTCGATGACTCAGCCCAGCTACGCATTGACCGGAGGTCAACGCGGGCCGCGTAAGCCCTACCCATGTATTACGCGGGCCGCGAGAGAGTCAAGTTCAGCAACTATATAAGCAGGCCATCGGGTTTCATTCAGAATTCGTTCACGATCGTTTCTTTCTCTCAAAATCTGAATATTAGGCAATATAAGCGGGCATTATACCCCCTAATTAGCGAAGCTCTGCCTCGTTGTAAGTATCATAACCCCTGGATACGTATTAGATACTCTGCCCGATTGATCAAGGGTTCCGTAACGGCTGTCGTAGTTCTGCCCGACGTAGTCGTTTGAATACCGTCTCGGGGAGGGTATTACTAATGTTAAAATGGGTTATTATACTAACGCGTGTGCATTGTTTATTTAATTAGACTATAACCAGGGAATCACAAAGGAAAGCCCTATAATAGCAATGTGAGTAATCCTCTTTTTGTAAACCTATTTTGTGAACTGTTTTTACAAAACCTTAAATACTTTTCCATGCGAATAGCAGTTATTGAGTATTTGTAAGAATACAATTACAGTCGGTAAATTTGGGGTTTTGTATACAAAATTTGTTACCACCTGGTAAAGGAGTAACATGACCATAAGTCGGAACGACAGTACCGTGTGGTGGTAATTGATATAACTTGGAAACAAATGTAATTGCGGATGCGCCCTCAATACTGTTCACTGTGACTTTTTATTTAAACTTGATTAAACTGGGATTCACTCACCAGTATTTCCTGCTGATAAAATGTTTTAAACACGTGTTTCAGGTAACTTATGTAACAACTGTCACTAAAATCCCTAATTAGGATAGTAATTAGCTATTAAGGAAACTCTAATTGAGACACCCAAGTGATTCTACACAAACCCTAAAATTTTCAGAATTTTCAGAATCAGGATCAGGGCCCCTAAAACTCAGGGGGGGATAAACCCTAGCCAACGATTATCTTCATAACTAATTGTAAAAATCGAATTTTAAGAAACTGACAACACAGCAAGCCTACACGCACGAAGGGCTACTCTATGAAAATAGGGTGGTCACTCGCGTAGCGCGACGCCTAAGGGAGTACCCCCTCGCGCTACGCGACGGTGTCAAAATTTCAGTATAAATAGCAGGGGTTGGGACTTGAATTTTGGCACTTGAACGACGAAAATCGGAGTTACGTAGGTCGAGTTATAAGCAAAACAGTCCAACACACACACACAATTATCGAATCGCTGCCACAGAACAGGGTAATTACTCGATCGCTATTACGATTCAGTTTCCGGAATCAATACATTCAAAGAATGTCTAAGTGCCGCCCACATTGGGCTATGCTTTGTCGTTTGTCGGTAATCCGATAAATGAGCCGAAGCATTGTACTTTGTCGTTGTCGACGATTCGATATACGAGTTGAAGTACTATACTTTATCGTTTGTCATTTTGATAAATGAGCCAAAGTATTGCACTTGGACATTCATTGTCAAAATTGATCTCGGGGAAATTATCGTAACTGCTGTATTGATCACTAATCCTGTTTTGTGTGCATTATTGTTAAATTAGAAATAATCAAGGCTAATCAGTAGGCTTATACACTGCTCGTTAAATCTGCAATGTGAGTCATTCCCCTTTTATAAACTCTTTTCTCACAGTTTGTGAGTCATTCTTCTTTTTATCAACTGTTTTACAATACTCCAAATTATTTTCAAAGTGTTATAATTACAGGGACTAAGTCGTGGATATCTTGATTTATTGGTTAGTGGGGTATTGTGCACATTACTATTTCTCCCAGTAAGGTTCATTGACCTACTAGGGAGAAACGTCACTATTAGAGTTCATTGACCTAATAGTGGTATGACCATCGTCACCATTGTGACTTGTCACCATTGTGACAGAACACCAGATAAAAATAAGATATGAACCATTGTAATCGCTCTTATGCTGTAATTTATAACTATGGGTCATTTCCTAAAAACTGAATGAACTCACTCAGTATTTCCCCGCTGACAAAACCTTTTTCAAACATGTTTCAGGTAATCTGTTATGAGCAAAGAAAAGTGCCAGGAAGCACTACCAGCTTAGAAAAGTGGCTCAGTGTAAATAAATAAAGGAACATGTTTTAAAAATAAAGATTTCCATGGAAATCGCATTATTGTAAATTACTGGGTTTTACCCTAAATTATGTAACGGGCAGTTTCAATACTAAAGATCCTGTTTTAAAAAGACTTCCGCTGTCGCCTAAATTAAATACCGCAGGATTTCTGTCCCGCGGCTCCTGAAACGGGTCAATCCGGGTCGGGGGCCGTGACAGAAATAAGGTGGTATCAGAGCCACTTCTCAAGCCACTGATTTAAGCCAATTAAGTATTTAGAAAATACTTAATTTCCATTAATTGCTATTTTGTGATTATTTGTTTATTTATCTGACTAATTGTGTACAATATGAGCAGATCTTTATATGCTAGTCAATGTAGTAAGTCATACAAATTCTTAAATAATTTGACTCAAGTATTAGTACTTTTATTATCTACAGTCTAGAAGTCTTATCAAGAAAATCATAAAATTTTCAAATAAAACCTCGTATGATGTAAATTTCAATAGTACCCAGTAGGAACTAATATTTAAAAAAGTTTTCTATAAATTTTATGAATTCTGACTATATCTATTTTACTAAACAGCATGAGTAACTTGTCAGAGGCCCTTCAAAATTTAAATCTCTATCCAGTAAGAATAGAAGTTTCCAGAGATTTCAATAGATATATATACCAAACATAGAGGAACCTGTAGAATTCGATGCTTTACCTTTCGAGAAACCCAAGCCCAAGGAAATAGAAATTGGGGAAAGTTCTAGGCAAATTGAAAAGTTACCATCTCAGGAAGAGTTAGATTCTATAATGACAAGCCATAATACTATTAAGCCTGTTAATGAAAATCGCTCTCTTGAAACACAACTACCAATGAACTTAGAACCAGCTATTCCAAACCTTTCAATCCACTCGCAAATAGACGAATGGTTAATCAATGAAATACAGTTACAAAACTATCCCTATAAGCTTTTTCCTCAAGTTCCATCTAGAACCTTTACCAAATCCACCAATGAGTAACAAGAATAAGGCTGAACTTCGCTTTGGTAAAGAACTAATGGATACTGGAATAGGATCCAAGAGATTGGGGGACAGATCTCCTGGAACTACGATAAGAGGGAACACAGTTACTAGTATATCGTTGACAAAAAGAATAGGGGATTTATGAAACTACTATTATGTAATAATAATAGTAAAATCAGTATGTGTAAGATAAATAATAAAACGGTTGTATATAGAAGCATGAAATTTTAGAAAATTTACAAATTTTGTTCGTATACGTGATTATGTGCAATTAAGTGTGATATTGGATTATTTCTTGTATACTAATTATTTATCTATAACTTAGTTGTCAAATGGAAAACGCTAATAATGAACCAGTTAATGAGGTTAATGATTCTGAGCAACAACCGGGAGATCAATATATGACTAGGCAGGATATAGAAAATATCGTTGCTCAAGGGATAGCCAACACTATTCCAACAATGATAGCTCAAGGGATAGCGAACGCTATTCCAGCCATCGTTGCTGCTGTTAAAAATCCAATAGAACCACAACAACCCGTTCCTAGCAAACGTATTTCTGAAGATAACTTCAGTAATAGCGTAAACGGAGGCAATGATCATGTTAATCATGACAATGAACCACAACCAGCGCCGCTCCCCAAGAAAATGAAAGTTGCAACGCCTGGTTGCACTTACAAGGAATTTCTTGCTTGTAAACCATCTGAGTTTGCAGGCAACGAAGGAGCGACTGCGGCACTACGTTGGTTAGAGAAAACTGAGGCAGTAATTGCCATAAGTAAATGTGCTCAGGATGATCAGGTCATGTACGCGTCAAACCTTTTCAAAGAAGGAGCGCTAGAATGGTGGAATACGGTGTTACAATCAAAAGGAAGAAGGATGGCGTATGCTATGAACTGGGAAGAATTTAAAAGCTTGGTAGAAAGAAAATTCTGTCCCGAATATGAAAAAGAACAAATGACAAACAAGTTTTTAACCCACCGAATGGTTGATGTAGATTGTCGAAAGTATACTACGACATTCTTCGAGTATGCTCGAGTAGTACCAACCCTGGCTTCGCCAGAGCCAGTACTTATTTCTCGATATATTTGGGGATTGATTTCTGAAATCCGTAACATCGTCAAGGCTGCGAAACCTCGCACGATTGATGATGCGGTAGATTTAGCCAATACTCTGACTGACGAACTAGTACGGACAAGAGAAGAAAATAGAAGGAAGGAAGTAGCCCAAAAGATTACCCAGGTAATCCGTTCGGATAACCATAACGATTTTAAGAAAGGAGGGAATGGGCAATCTTCTACTAGTTCATTCTGCAATTTTTGCAAAAGAAAGCATTTTGGAAGATGCAAAGGATACTGCAATTTTTGCAAAATTCCGGGGCATCAGGAAGAAGACTGCAGGAGGAAGAAATTTTCAGTTTGTTACAACTGTGGAGAAACTGGACATCTTAGGCCAAATTGTCCAAAACTGAACAAACCATCTGACACTAAAGCCAAACCTGCAGAAGAAGCAAAAAGGAATGCAAGAGCCTTTCAATTGACTGCTCAGGAAACAGAGCTCATTCCAGATGTAATAGCCGGTACGTCCTAGGTTACAACGTTTACACAAAAAGTATACTCTGATACACACCAAAGTTTTATAAATACTTCATTCTGTCAAAATCTTAACTTAGACAAATCTTTACATTCAAAACAAGCAAAAAGGAAAATATAGAACTCTCAGGTCTTATAATTCTTCGCTAACCTAATTCCTATGAAATTAGCCAAGTTTAATGTTGTGTTAGAAATAGATTGGTTAGTAGCCAACCCTACTTGAATTCTCTGTGATAAGAACTTTATAGAAAATCCAGGTAACCGCCGGAGAAGTATTTATGATTATAGGAAATAAACCACGTAAGGTCACATGATAAATCATGAAGATATTCACTTAGATCCTGCTAAGAGTTCGCAATCTTTAAATGGAAAGTAGGTATTTGTAAATTTAGCCGGATACTATAGGCCGTTTATTAAGGATTCTTTTAGATAGATACATCCTTAACTAAGTCAACACAGTTAATTCTAAATAAGAACCTAAACAAAAAGAACCCTCTAGCATAAATTAATAAATATTTCAATCCTAGCCTTACCAGAAGGAACAAAAGATTTTAAAGTATACGGTAATGCTTCAAAGTTAAAATTTGGATATATGGTAATGCGACACAAAAAGGTAATTGTGTATGCATCAAGGCAATTGCAAAAGCACGAAGAAAGCCTTACTACTTGTAAGCCTAAAAATTAGAAACCACAAGTTATCCTTAAGATTAGGAAACATTATCTAAGCAAGCTTACTATCCATATGGGTCATAAGATTTTAAGATACATATTTGAGCAACAAGAATTAAACATGAGGAAAAAGGGAAATCCTCGATGATTACGACTATGATATTTAGTATCACGAAGGAAAGGCTAAAGACGGTTAGAAGAACTATACAAATAATAAACAAAAGTCGTCGAAGTCCGAGTTGGAGACAAAATACTATTAAAAGTATTTCCTTGGAAAGGAATTTATAAATTCGGTAAGAGAAGAAGCTAAGTCTCTTATACGTAGGACCATTACCAGTAATCCAACACATAGGACCAGTAGCTTATCATTTTAGCTGAAGTACATGATGTGTTTCATGTATCCAATCTCAAGAAACATCTATCAGGCGAATCCTTGGTAGTACCTCTTCAAGATATAGAGATAAATGATAGAGAAACCCCTACAAATAGAAGATCGGAAAATTAAGTTTCTCAAACACAAACGACTAGTGTTAGTGAAAGTCCAATGGGAATCCAGAAGAGAACAAGAGTATACTTGGGAACTGGAGTCAGAAATGAAGTGAAAATACCCTCATCTATTTCAGTGAATCTCGAGGACGAGATTTTCTTAAGGTGGGGAGGATGTAACAACTGTCACTAAAATCCCTAATTAGGATAGTAATTAGCTATTAAGGAAACTCTAATTGAGACACCCAAGTGATTCTACACAAACCCTAAAATTTTCAGAATTTTCAGAATCAGGATCAGGGCCCCTAAAACTCAGGGGGGGATAAACCCTAGCCAACGATTATCTTCATAACTAATTGTAAAAATCGAATTTTAAGAAACTGACAACACAGCAAGCCTACACGCACGAAGGGCTACTCTATGAAAATAGGGTGGTCACTCGCGTAGCGCGACGCCTAAGGGAGTACCCCCTCGCGCTACGCGACGGTGTCAAAATTTCAGTATAAATAGCAGGGGTTGGGACTTGAATTTTGGCACTTGAACGACGAAAATCGGAGTTACGTAGGTCGAGTTATAAGCAAAACAGTCCAACACACACACACAATTATCGAATCGCTGCCACAGAACAGGGTAATTACTCGATCGCTATTACGATTCAGTTTCCGGAATCAATACATTCAAAGAATGTCTAAGTGCCGCCCACATTGGGCTATGCTTTGTCGTTTGTCGGTAATCCGATAAATGAGCCGAAGCATTGTACTTTGTCGTTGTCGACGATTCGATATACGAGTTGAAGTACTATACTTTATCGTTTGTCATTTTGATAAATGAGCCAAAGTATTGCACTTGGACATTCATTGTCAAAATTGATCTCGGGGAAATTATCGTAACTGCTGTATTGATCACTAATCCTGTTTTGTGTGCATTATTGTTAAATTAGAAATAATCAAGGCTAATCAGTAGGCTTATACACTGCTCGTTAAATCTGCAATGTGAGTCATTCCCCTTTTATAAACTCTTTTCTCACAGTTTGTGAGTCATTCTTCTTTTTATCAACTGTTTTACAATACTCCAAATTATTTTCAAAGTGTTATAATTACAGGGACTAAGTCGTGGATATCTTGATTTATTGGTTAGTGGGGTATTGTGCACATTACTATTTCTCCCAGTAAGGTTCATTGACCTACTAGGGAGAAACGTCACTATTAGAGTTCATTGACCTAATAGTGGTATGACCATCGTCACCATTGTGACTTGTCACCATTGTGACAGAACACCAGATAAAAATAAGATATGAACCATTGTAATCGCTCTTATGCTGTAATTTATAACTATGGGTCATTTCCTAAAAACTGAATGAACTCACTCAGTATTTCCCCGCTGACAAAACCTTTTTCAAACATGTTTCAGGTAATCTGTTATGAGCAAAGAAAAGTGCCAGGAAGCACTACCAGCTTAGAAAAGTGGCTCAGTGTAAATAAATAAAGGAACATGTTTTAAAAATAAAGATTTCCATGGAAATCGCATTATTGTAAATTACTGGGTTTTACCCTAAATTATGTAACGGGCAGTTTCAATACTAAATATACACGTTGTAGTATAGTTATAATAAACATACGTTATAATACACCAAAAAAAAAAAAATTTGGGTCCGAAGGTTTGTACAATCGGTATAAAAGAGAGTTAATAGTTAATGTTTTTTTTTTGAAGTAAAAAAATAAGGGAGCCTCATTTCAACCAAATTCCTCAGGATACTCAGCAGATACTGAGAAGGGAATTTTTATTCGTAAAGCACAGTCTGAGAAACCATTTACCACTAAGAAGAGAAGTAGAATTATTAGAAAATGTCAAAAAAAAAAAATCAATGTGAGTTAGCAGATAACGTTTGAAGAAAACGATATTCAAGAGTCATTTGGTTGAATTTCTGGGTCAATATCAGGTAATGAATCACCAAATGAAGTGGAATTCATACTAAAATCAATTTTAAATTTAAAAATTCAAAGTAAAAAAAAAAAAAATTATTTCTAGTGAAATCCAAGTAAATGGATTTTTTTTTGTTGTTGTGTTCTTCAATATCTACTCATTTTGTAGAAACTACAATTTGCTATTTAATTATTAGTTTGCAAATGATATTTTAGTTATATATTTGCTACACATTAATAGTGCTCAGGTTTAATTAAAAATTACATAATTGTTTTATAAAACATATTTGATCAGTTGGTGAACTAAATTTTTTTCAATACAAAATGAATACAAAATGATTCAAGGTTAAAGCTTTTATACTCAGCATAAGTGTAAAATATGTTTTTTTTTTCGTTATTTACGTAAGTGTAAATTCTGAAATGGTTTAATAAATTGTGACTAGTGAAAGATTTACATATACATGAATAGATAACTATAAAAAAAAAAATTTGACGTTGGATAGTGGGACTATCACGGGTGAAAGCTAATATAAGAAAGATTAGTAATGGATTATATATCCTAAAGATAAGGGTTAAAGTATTCTCAATAGTCAGATAAATATTAAACCACTACTGATATAGTGATACATATTGTTATAGTAAATATAAGTTGTTAAAAATTTAAGACGTCTATATTGTAGATAAAAGAAAAGGTGTTATTAAAATAACAAAAATTGTTATCTTGAGTAAGTTCAACCCATGCTATTTAAAGTCGCGTTGATATATATAAAAGGAAGTAAGATCATAATAATACATCTAAATTTCTAGTGATAATAGAAGTTATGAAAGGATTTTTTTTTTAAATTAATAAAAATTTAAAAAGATTGCTTTAGTGGATCTAGCCAAAGCAAGTTTTGAAACCCAGGTGTACCAATTTTCCACTCCATTTTATCCCTTCTGGTTTGTACCCAGTTGACCATAAGACTTCATACTTCATAGTTTTATGAAATAACTGATGTTGGGAGTACTTGTAAAAATTTCTATTAAAATACTTAGCGATAAAATAATGGTTAAATGAATATGATGGATATTCATGATTAAATAAAATCATTTAAATCTTTAGAGATTTGGGCTAGTTGGACTACATAGAAAGGCCTAACTAAACGTTGAAAGCATTTTTACAAATCTTTAATATTAAGGTATGTCCAGAATAGGTCTTATGCATGAAATTAGTTAATATAAGATTTTAAGATTTACTACAAGATTAACCAGTCATATTAGTTATAGGATTGTGTATCCTAAATTATAAAGAAAAGTATTCAAGTCAGCTGGTTGATATATAATAATTAATTAGTAAATGAGTTGAGTTGATAAATTGGATGTTAAACTTACCTTAAGTAATTTCAAAATTCTCATACTTTAAAAAGATTATAGCAAAGATAAAAGAGAAGAGATTGAATTGTGATTGGTTAAATAATGGGGATGGAAATTCTCATAAAATAACTGTGGTAATAAAATATCAGTGATGTACCCGTGACACAAATAAATTTTTTAAAGTAAGTTACGTGAATCTATACAAGATCTATTTAGTTAAACACTTGAAAAATAAATCTTGAATATATATTTCTTAACATATTTTGAATATAAAATAGACATACTTTGATAGTATGGGATGAAGTATGCTACATAAGGTTTGAAAAAAAAATATGTTATGTGTTTTAAGTTTATATTATATATTAATATTTAATATATATCTGTTATATTGCTATAACTAAAGTTTTCAATTACAGAAAGTAATTTATGTATAGTATATATATCTCTTGGTAACCCATAAATACAATGTCATGGGTCACATATGCACATATTCTTTTGAATAATGTCTCTCAATCTTAAATGTATATTATAATTGATCAAAAGGGAAAAGGTAGGAATGTGATAATTGGAATAAATATATAGATGGTTACTTGAGGAAAAATTATTAAGATAATATAAATAGTAAGCCTGGTATAGTTTAACCCATTAGTTAAAAAAAAATGAAATTATTCCTATGAGTCCAGAAAGTTTATATTTTGATTAAAGTATCCATCCTTTGATTCCAAAATAAATTTGACAGAAATTTATTTCAATATACTACTTTTATAAAAGGATAAAAATAAGTCATGGAAATAAGCTTGATGATTGATACCATCGGATGTATAGTTAATGTTTTATATATGTGTGTATATATTCCGTAACTTTAATATTAACTAGAGATTTGATATTTTATACACATATATGCATATACCCAATAGAATTTCTTGACGGTATACCCAACATAATATCTTCTGTAAGATAAACATAAGAGAAAATATCATTGGTGATTCTTATGAAAATATGAAGTCATATAAGAATAAATCCGGAAACATATTATGTTTTAAAATACCATCTGTCTCAATAAAATATTCCGTGCATCGGAATTTCATAATATATAAGCATGAATAGAGTTAGCTGTAAGCATACTTATTACATTGAATTTAGCTATAGTATCAATGGAGACAATGATATAATTGAAACTCCATTTTTAAATAAAAGAAAACTACAACCATAATAATATTTATGCTTAAATGAAAGAGTTAAGATTTTGATATTCACTGGTAACAACCAGGATAGTATTTAGACTTGAACCTAAGGAGAATGCCTTAGTATAAAGTTTTGAGATAAGCCAATTACTTGCGTAGATAAAGTGTAATGGTTATTGGTATCCCGTGAGGATGATGACTAGAACAGTGCAAGTATGATAAATAAGCAATAACAACTGGCCACTGTTATTTCTTGTTTATTGATACTACTCGGTTCTAGAATATGATCCATCATGAGAATATTAATTTTCTTGTTCCTTGATACAAGCCATAATAAATGATGTACTTCTGAAGTCATTATTTGAGAAAATTCTATTTACGGGAAATACAATGATAACTACCTCTCCGGCAAATCTGGGTATGATGTGGTATACACTCCAGCTTGTCCGGGTGAGATGAGGGTACCTCTCCGGCGAGACCGGGTGAGATGGGGTATATGTTATGTTAATGGAATTCCCTAAATAGTACAATGATTTGATGTCTGACCTGTTTTTGGAAATATGAATATGATAAATACACTAGCCTAATGAATAGTGTGTATGTTACAATATGTGAGATATATGATTATAGAGATATATATATCTATGAGGAAATCCAAAGACCATATTGATTGACAATTAGGAAAAAAAATTGCGAACAAGTGTGTCAAGGATAATTTTAGACTTAATTATCAGGAATCTCTCGTATACATCTATAATTCCGATATCAAACACTATTTCGTTTGATCGTCAGTCTCGAAACTCGTGCGACAAGATGAACAACGGGAACCCTATAAGTTGGGACGCCATGGAAAGTATAAGATTTCTCTTAGCGATTATTAATGCATTAGGAAGCCTGTAACCAAAAGTTGTGCTAAGACACAAAACATCTAAAAACTTATGAAGAGTCGTTTTACCTCTTGAGAAGATAAAAGTAACCACGACTAGATATACTTACAAGAACTCTTTTTCCCTATGATTCTACTAAGATTTACCATTCGGCACCCTTAAATTTATTTGAAATGACAGGAATACATACCTAACTGATAAATCTTTAGTTGTACCTCTTCAAAGTTATATAGGTAAATGAAGAATTTAAATCCATTAAAAAGAAAAATCATACAAATTAAAGGTAAGAATCTTAAAGCATAGAGAATAGTTCTGGTCAAAGTAAAGTGAAATTCAAAATAAAGACAAGAATATATCTAGAAACTAAACTAACTAAAAATATTCATATATTTTAGGGAATCTCGAGGACGAGATTTAAAACAAGGTGGGAAAGATGTAACATTCCCAAAGTTTGTATTTATATAAAATATATCAAAACTTATGTTATTAAAAGGATGCATCATGGGTAAGTTGACCAATGGAAATATAATATACTTTACCATTTAATAATTAGATTTTAAAAAATACATTATATTTGAACCTACTCTATTTTTAATGAAACTTGGTTCAAAATGTAGATAAAAATATTCTCATTCTAATGGCATATTCATTTTTTATACAACGTCATATTTTATAAGTTATAAGCGCCAAATGAGTAAAGCAATTGAATTAATTATAATAATAAAACTAAAACTAATATATGAAAAATGTAAGTGTACGTGTACCTAAAGAATCACAAAAGAATTGAAATTGTGAATTTATGGTTAGGTATACGTGTATGTTCAATTAATAGAAAGGAATCTTTCAACTTGTCCAACAAGTTTTACACCAACTATAAATAAGAGCATATGGCAACTCTTATTTTCTCACATACCTGCTTTCAATCGCCCCTCTCTCTTTCTATACATATATTCAATTTTTATTAGTAAATTTCACCTATAATAATAATAAAGTCCTGCCCCGTTTTAAAGTGTTTTAACCCTTGATCACTGATACCCTGTCCGACTGACGTAGGGCCCCGTAACGTATGTCAAGGCTCTGCCTAAATTCGTTGGGGTTCTGTCTCGTGACGTAGGGATAAGGTAGAATTGGGTTACTATACTTAATGTGAGTACACTATATATTTTATTAGATAACCCAGGAGTTATACCCAAAATATAACAACTCTCCTAAAACACCCCTGACACCCCTACACTTCCTGAAATACATCCCATACGTGAAAACCGAGTCCGAATTATAATATAGTATTAAAAATAAATGGAAAACAAGAAAAAGTAAGTTGAGGCGGGCCGCGTAGACCCACCCCAAACTTAACGCGGGCCGTTTGAGGGGGTAACTGGACTCCGTTGAATTCTTTAGTTCATGCGGGCCGCATAAGGCCACACCGTTAGTTTATGCGGGCCGCGAGTGTCCCAATTGGTGGCGCAGCCCGGTGCGGCCACGTGGCCCAACACCCGGCAAACCTACTCGATGACTCAGCCCAGCTACGCATTGACCGGAGGTCAACGCGGGCCGCGTAAGCCCTACCCATGTATTACGCGGGCCGCGAGAGAGTCAAGTTCAGCAACTATATAAGCAGGCCATCGGGTTTCATTCAGAATTCGTTCACGATCGTTTCTTTCTCTCAAAATCTGAATATTAGGCAATATAAGCGGGCATTATACCCCCTAATTAGCGAAGCTCTGCCTCGTTGTAAGTATCATAACCCCTGGATACGTATTAGATACTCTGCCCGATTGATCAAGGGTTCCGTAACGGCTGTCGTAGTTCTGCCCGACGTAGTCGTTTGAATACCGTCTCGGGGAGGGTATTACTAATGTTAAAATGGGTTATTATACTAACGCGTGTGCATTGTTTATTTAATTAGACTATAACCAGGGAATCACAAAGGAAAGCCCTATAATAGCAATGTGAGTAATCCTCTTTTTGTAAACCTATTTTGTGAACTGTTTTTACAAAACCTTAAATACTTTTCCATGCGAATAGCAGTTATTGAGTATTTGTAAGAATACAATTACAGTCGGTAAATTTGGGGTTTTGTATACAAAATTTGTTACCACCTGGTAAAGGAGTAACATGACCATAAGTCGGAACGACAGTACCGTGTGGTGGTAATTGATATAACTTGGAAACAAATGTAATTGCGGATGCGCCCTCAATACTGTTCACTGTGACTTTTTATTTAAACTTGATTAAACTGGGATTCACTCACCAGTATTTCCTGCTGATAAAATGTTTTAAACACGTGTTTCAGGTAACTTAGTATGAAGCCAATAAAAGCCAGCTGGAGAGCACTGAAGGCTTGGAAAAGTGGCAATAAAGTTACCTAAAATAAAATAGATGTTTTTATTAAATAAAATAGGATTTATTCCTATGAAAATGCATGTACTGTAAAACTTGGGTTTTACCCATGTGTTTAATATTATGAAAATATGGTGGTTTTACTTTGATAAAAATATTTCCTAACTACGGTCCTGATGAAAAATTCCGCTGCCAAATTAGACAATACACGATACCACCGGAACTGGCTCACGGCCGCCCGTTCCTGAGGGGTCGGGGGTTGTGACAATTACTCACATTGCTGTCTTAGGTAAGGATTTCCTGGAAATAATCTATACATTACACAAATGCACACGTGTTAGTATAATAATCCATTTTAACATTAGTAATACCCTCCCCGAGACGGCATTCCAACGGCTACGTCGGGCAGAACCACGACAGCCGTTATGATACTTACAACGGAGCAGAACCCTAGATCAATCGGGCAGAGTATCTAATATGTATCCAGGGGTTATGATACTTACAACGGAGCAGAACCTCGTTATTTAGTGGGGGTATTATATCCATGTATAATATTAAATCTTCAGAATTGAGAGAAAGAAAACGTTTGTGAGCGAATTTCGACTGAAGGCCCGATGCCTTCTTATATAGGGCCTGATTTGGCTTTTCTCGCGACCCGCGTAGTAGGTGGCCTAGGCTGTAGCTGATCCAGGTCACTTAGTAGGTTCAACACGCGTTTAACACGTGTCAACACTGTGTTTCGCCGCGTTTGACGATCGCTCGCGGCCCGCGTAAGCTAAAGGGGTGGCTTACGCGCCCCGCGACAGCACCAAAAGTTTCATTTTTAATTAATTTTATTAATATTAAAGGTATTCGGGGCCCGTTTTCACGTATGGGAGGGTATTTTAGGACATATTGGGATATTTTAAAATATATTAGGGCGTCGAAAATTTATGAGGGTGTCGGTTTTCTTTAGGGTTGTTATAATTCACCAAAGCACAGCCTTCCTACAATCTTAAACACCTGCCACATACGTTAAAATAGAGGTCAATACAGATAGTGTAAAGGTGAGCATACAAGTTTAATAGTATAATAGATAGCGAAAACGTTTACGTATAACCAGCATGTAACATGTAGCAAAGTGAAGCTAGTAGGTTATCGACAATGAAATATCCACAGACGTGACTGTGAGTTGTATAATGCGCAACACATATCACCACTGTGACATGTGAAGAAAAGCCCTTAACAACCCCTGTCCACGACAGGTGCTGAGTCCAAACTATAGTACTATCATTGCTAAGGTGTCAGGCAACAATCACTGTGTAAACATAACATACAAGCATTCATCGAGTAACACGTATAACATGCAGTAACGGTTAGCGTATAAATGTGTTTGTGTCGTGTGATCGATGTGATTTGAATAAGTAACGTATGTAACACCCAAAAGTGCGTAAAGCAAAAAGGGATCGAGTATACTCACAGATTGTTTAGTAAATAAACACTTTCTTGGATTGAAGGGAGCACTGAGAGATTAGCCTGAATAGTTAACGATAGCATAAGCGAAGAACGACGCGTAAAACGGTGCAAGTGACTAAGTGACGAAGGGTCATCCGAACGGATGGTCATTCGATCGGATGACAATCCGTTCGGATGGCCATTCGGTCGGATTGCCACTCGTTTGGGATGGATGTGTTTGTGTATGATGGCTTTGAAGTTTTCGTTGTAGCATTTTAAAATCAGAGAAGTATCTCTACCTTTCAGGTCGTTCGATCGAACGGTGATTCGATCGGATAGCGATTCGTCCGGCGAGGCATTTCTCAGAGAACAAGTTCACAGCAGGATTGTCATTCAATCGGATGGTCTACTGATCGGATGGTAATCCGTTAGAAACTAATGATCTTTGAATATGTAAAAAGTTGAAGTGTTGAGGACCAAGTGCAATCCGATCGGACGGCAATCCGTCCCACAATCTGATCGTTTTGCAAACTTGAAAATTTGTTAAGATTGAGAGTTTTTGCGGTTTGCTTCATACCCTATGACAACGTTTTAACAATGGAACCTCCATCAGACCCAGGTTATCCGATCGAACGGGAATCACCCCAATCCGGTTAGTTAACTGTTCGCGATGGTTGTTCATGTTCAACCCGAAATCAGTTATCTCATTTATAGGAAATCAGATCTTGGATCGGCACTTCACTAGAAAGCGAGCAGAAGGCCTGAACGAGCTCCGATCCTATCGGTTTTGAGTGCATTGAGTGTAAAAGAGTTGAAAGAAAGTTACAAAACCATCTTTCAATCCTTTTAATCATGAAAAAGTTTAGATCTATGCGAAATCAATATTTAAACATGTTGAAATCCTTTGGATCTGGGTTGTTCTTGGTGGAATGAAGCCAAACCTTCAAGTTCATGAGAACCCCATGATGACATTATCCTAGAACACCTCAATTCCACTGATTTCACGGTTAAAAGTGAAGATTTAAAGGTGAAAATGATGAAGAAGTGGGCTTAGATCATAGAAGTACAAGATTTGGGGTAGAAACTTACAAGAATCGCGAGAAATCGAATGACAAGTGGGCTTGAGCGTGCTCGTCGAATGAGAGAGCTGTCACATCACTGTTGTGATGTGACAGGGGGTATTTATAGGTTGCCAAAAGAGGAAAGTGTGCACATGTAACGGATCGGACGACACATCGATCGGATGGCCACCCGATCGGATGGTCATCTGTACGGATGACCATTCGATCGAATGGTCATTCGATCGAAGTGGTCCGACGAGTTGGTTTTCGGCGTTTCGTTTTGCGTGTTGAGCGTTGCGATGCGTTTAAGCGAGTGCGCGATGCGATAGGTTAAATTAATAGTAACATAAATACTATATCTAACATACAATCATCATAAATAACTTGCGTTTAACGTCTGCGATTAGATTGCGTTGCGATAGAGTTGCAATTGCGTTTTCGAATAATCACCACAAAACATAAATAAACATGCACAAGTAACACATAAATAGCACATACACGTAAAACAATATCCAGAACGCATAATTCGAGTTGCGATGCAATTAGCGATAAACATGCGATTAAACCTCGATTGTTATAGATACTCCACATAATACAACTAAAGCAAACAAATAATAGAATTCGATTACAAATCAAGGTGTACAATCCATAGTTAAGCAAGGAGCGACAGATCGCAATTAGCAATCTTTTCTTCCGTTACTTTTTCTATGTATGAGTTTGGTCACGTATAATACGTTATGATTGTTCGATATGAATTTGATTTACTTTACGTTTGATCCAATCACAATGCTTATACAGGTTACATTGAGTTCAACTGGATACGTCGAAATATCTGTTTTCATATGGTTAATGTATTATATTACGTTTGGATCAATCCATTCAATGCTTACAATGTACCTGCGCCGCAACGCAGGCGGGTCTTAATCCTAGTTATCATATATTTTAAACCATTAGTAACAGTGCTTCTAAATTATTATTTAAAAGAATATGATCCAATGAAAGTTTAAAAAAAATAAAAAAGCTACCATTAAATTAAGTGAAAATCACTAAAAAGACGTATCATCAACCACTAAAATTACTAAAAGAGTTAATTACTATTTTCGTCCCTGTCGATTGTCAAAAATCACTATTTCAGTCCATTAGTTTAAAAATTGCGATTTCAGTCCCTGTGGTTTCATTTTCGTAACCATTTTAGTCCACCTCATAACCATTTCAGTCCCTGTACTTAACAGAATAATGGATTGAAATGGTTACGAAAGTGAAACCACAGGGACTGAAATGGTTACGAAAGTGAAACCACAGGGACTGAATTCACAATTTTTAAACTAATGGACTGAAATACTGATTTTTGACAAACCATAGGGACGAAAACGTTAATTAACTCAAAAATAAATACTGACTAAAGTATTTTTAATCAACCAATAAAAAACGTCGCATTTACTAAGTAAGTAATATACCCCAGTGATGTGGACCAGTTGAATCGTGACACGTGATCAACGTGTGTACTTTACGTAATGTTCACTTAGACGTGACTCTATCAACAAAATATTTTTATGTTTTAATCTTCGTCCATAACAGACTCGTTCGGTGTATTTTCTCCAAATGATAGACGTGTGAGTACATTTTTTCATCGACCCTTTAGCATAGGCCTTGAGGTGTATCCTAACATTTAGGCAGGGTCACATGGCGTGTTAACCGGCGTTGCAAACCACCTTCTCCATATGCTAAGGGGCGTCAAAAGGATTATCTGTTATCATGTTAACGGGATGTTAAGAGATTGAATTGATTTTTTTTTAAACTAAAAACCGCCAAAAAATAAGGTTAACTAGAATTAACGAGATTAAACCATTTTTTTAAAGTGAGATAGAATGAAATGAGAATAACTTAACAATATACCTAAACCCTAGATGGATTATGATTATCCAAAGATAGAACGGTGTAATTATTTTCTTTAGTAAATGTATTAGTGGAGATGTATTAGTGGAGAAAAGGTTAATGAAAAGAAATTACTTTAGTAAAGTTTTGATAATTTGTGTCAACATTTTTTAGTGATCTTTCTTAAATTAAATTAAACATAAAAACATCAATAAACATTTTTTAGGTAGCGTTTGGTATGAAAGAATGGAAGGTGGAATGTAATGGATCATTCTGATGGAATGAACAGAAGCATGTTTGGTTATCATGTGGTAATGGAATGGAGCATTCCAAAGGAATATAACTCTTTCCAAATATAATAATTTTCATTCCTTGGTATGTAGGTGTTTTTTTTCCATTCCTTTAAGGAATGGAAAGAAATATGTTCTTATTATTATTATTATTATTATTATTATTATTATTATTATTATTATTATTATTATTATTATTATTATTATTATTATTGTTATTGTACTTATACTTTTATTTATATTTATATTTATAATTATTAATACTCATACTAATATTAATATATATAAAAAATCTATTATTAATTTTTTATCATTAATATATTATTATTACTAGATTAGAACCCCGTGTATTACACGGGCTGAATAAATATGAATTTATATACTAAATAATAAAATAATATATCTTTAAAAACTTTGTTTATTACATGGATTGAATACATATAATTTTATATACTAAAAAATAAAAAGTTATATCTTTAAAAACCCCTTGTATTGTTGTACAGGTTGAATAAATATAATTTTATACATCAAATAATGAAAAAAATACTAAATAATAAATTAATTATATATTTAAAAAACCCCGTGTATTGTACGGGTTGAATAAATCTAATTTTATATATCAAATAATAAAAAAGTTATATTTTTAAAACTCATGTATTACACAGGTTGTATAAATGTAATTTTGTATAGTAATTTATAAAAAAAGTTATATCTTTAAAAAACCCCGTGTATTACACGGGTTGAATTTATATATCAAATAATAAAAAAATATATTTTTAAATACCTCATGTATTACACGGGTTGGATAAATGTAATTTTGTATAGTAAATGATAAAAAAAAGTTGTATCTTAAAAAACCCCGTGTGTTACACGGGTTGAATAAATGTAATTTTATATAGTAAATAATAAAAACTTATATCTTTAAAAAAACCTCGTGTAAGTTCTGATTAATTTCAGATTTTGATTTCCTATATTTTCTCTTCTTAAGTCATATTCTTATTTTTGTAAAACATATTTAAAAAATATATAATATTTTATTTAAAATAAATATTTTTAAAACATTTACTGATTATAAAGAGTTAAATATATTTAAAACATATTACTGATTATAAAGAGTCATAGACAATTTAAATATGTTACCTCAATTTGGATGTAAAAGTATAAACGTAAATATTAAAATAAAATCTCTCTATGATATAATAAAACTATAATGTAACCTATTCCTATATCTAAGGAAATATATTATAAAAATAATAATTTAATATTAATAGTATATTTTCTAAATAAGTTTTTAATCTATACTATATCTCTACGTATATCTCATAATTATATATATTAAATAGTATATCTCTACGTATATCTTATAAATAATTATCTAATTTTAAATAATTATTTAATTTTAATAGGCTAAAAAATAGATGGCTTCAATGAGTGACATGTGTCCCCAAAGTGGTTTCTTTTATTATATAGTATAGATTATTATTATTATTATTATTATTATTATTGAGGCAATTATATTTTTGCCGTTTTTAATACAGTTGTGTTTCGTTACTTCATCTTTTTTTTTTATTAAATTGTACAAAGTAATGATTCATTCTATTCACATATGAGTAACCAAACATCACAATGGAATGGAATGGAATGATCCATTTTATTCCGTTGTTCATTCCATTACCTCGTTCATTCCATTCTCTCATCTATTTTAATTTTTTATCATTAATATATTATTATTATTATTATTATTATTATTATTATTGAGGCAATTATATTTTTGCCGTTTTTAATACAGTTGTGTTTCGTTACTTCATCTTTTTTTTTATTAAATTGTACAAAGTAATGATTCATTCTATTCACATATGAGTAACCAAACATCACAATGGAATGGAATGGAATGATCCATTTTATTCCGTTGTTCATTCCATTACCTCGTTCATTCCATTCTCTCATCTATTCCATTACCCCATACCAAACAGACTCTTAGTGATCTTTCTTGAACTAAAAAAATATAAGCTAAAGATACCAACTTTTAAAAACAATTGACAATTTTTTATTTTTTGCAACAAAGGTCAAGTGATGGTCACGTGTGAGGGAGGGTTACTATCCATAATTTCATAAACAGCGAGGCTGTATCTTATCTTTAAAGATTCCTTCGATGTTAAGTTTTTTACATTTGGGGAAAACAAAAAACAAAAACAACCCCAATCTCATCTTTATGTGTTTTACACGTCACAAACACCCCCCGCCCCCCCCCCCCCCTCACACACACACTTTTGTACAAAAGTACTTGATGCCCTCTCCGTGTTACGGGACGATGGCCGAATAGTTCTCAATCAATTAAAAAACACTACTATAATTTTGCTAGGAAAAAAAACTAAAACGATGATAAGACCGTAATTTTGGGCTCAGGACAAAACTGTAATTTTTCAGGACTAATCAGTGAGTGTTAGGCAACTCATTCAGACGGAAAAAAATTAAATTGAGTCAACCAGTTAAATCAAAAAACTTTTATAGTTTTTGCTAAAAAAACTAAAATGATGGGGAAAACATAACTTTGAACTGAGAGGGAAATCATAATTTTGTTTCAGGGATAAAATCGGAAATTAAATGGACAATGGGGGAGTGCCAGGCAGCTGCCGGCATGATTATAATTTTACAATGGGGGCAAAATTGTAATTTAACCAGGAAAACAAACAAAAACGATGGAGAAAATGTAAATTTAAGTTGAGGGCAAAATTGTAACTTGGCTGTGAGAGAAAAAACTAATGACAAAACTGTAAATTTAAACGGGGTAAAATCGTAAATTTGAACCGAGGGCAAAATTGAAAGTTTTAGCTGGAAGCAAAAGCGTAAATTTATTTTTAAATGGAGGAAAAAACATAATTTTGAGCAGATGACAAGATCGTTATTATAAGGAAATTGAGGGCAAAATTGTAACTTGGCTGTGAGTGGGAAAAACTAATGGCAAAACTATAATTTCAACTGTGCAAAATCGTAATTTTGAACCAAGGGTAAAATTGAAAATTTTTAGCTGGGAGCAAAAGCGTAAATTTGTTTTTAAGTGGGGGTAAAGGCATAATTTTAAACTGATGGTAAAATCGTAATTTTAAAACGGGATAAAATCGTAAATTTGTTGAGCCAATAGGGGAGTGTAATGCATGATTATAAATATAAACGGGGCAAAATCATAATTTAGAAAAAATAAAAAATAAAAAAATTGTGGGTGACAGTGGCCGCCCAACTCAGCCAGTCCCACAAAAACACTGTTCCCGGCCACCCTTTTTGTATATGTTGAATGCAACACTTGCCTTTTGCCCTCAAAACTACTTTACATCTTCATACGCTTTATGTCAAATATAAAGATAACTAATGGGTGTTTCCCCGCTTGATTCAGCGGGAATCATCCAAAAACCGTTATTGGTATTGATGTTGTTCGAACTTTAATCGGTATTGTTTCAGTTTGATACGGTATTACTTGGTATACTTTATGATGCCAAAAATACATTATTTTAAATAGAACTACATATTTGATAAAACTTATATCAAGGTGTTAAAGGAACTATTTGATACAGGTATCAAAAATGAGTAAAAAGGCAAAATAAACATCATACTCATTTTGTCTTTAGTTGTATTACTAATATCGGAGTAAAGACGTAAATATACGACCTTTACTTAACAATATCAAAGTAAACTGCGTTTAAAAAAAAAGAGAAAAAAACTTTAGTATCAAAAGTATAACTTTAAAGCACTCCAAATCAGTGACGGATTCAAGATTTCTTTCAATGGGGTGTGGAATACTTTTAAAGATTTTAGATCTCTAGGTATAAGAAAAAAATTCGCTTCATGTCGGGCCGTATCGGGTCGGTTCGGGTCGGGTCGATTCATGTAAAACAAAAGAACATCAACCTAAAATTTATATAATTATTATAATCATCAAAAACACGTCAACCGTCGTTAGAAACATATTTAAAATGTCGCTCTACGGGTTTTTATTTTTTAAAATCTATCCAAACATCATCTAGATAACTAATTTTTAACACTAAACACTCAAACAATCATCATCGGACTTCATAATTTTTAACTTTAAAATCAAGCCTTAGTTTTAATTGTTGATTCCTTGTAACTAACCGTTTAAACACACTAAACTTTAACTAAAACAACAAAATCAGCCAACTAAAGTTTCAAAAAACAACTAAAATTTCAATTTTTTAACAATTTTATTTATCCTAAAAATCCAAATAAAACAAGAAAACAACAAAATAATCGAACCATACCCAGAAAAAGTGATGAAGCAGCAGTTTTCGTGAGTTTGATGGCCAGAATTTACTATTCTTCGGCAAAATCCGAAGTTGTTGCTGCTGACTGATGAAGACGTGTTGTGCGTTGTTGTTGGTGTCGTGGGTATGGGATCACAAAAAAAAAAGAGCGGGACGAGAGAAGGGGAAAGAGTGGTGGGTTTGGTTATTATATTTTAGTTCAAATTATATTATTAGATTGGGTTGGGCTTGGGTTATGGAGTGTTTATTAGGCTAAAGGTTAAGAGAAAGTTAATTGGGTTAAGTAAAAGTTAATTAGTTAAGTGGAAAGTTAATTAGGTTGTATTTTAAAAAAAAATTCAGTGTTTACATTTTTTTTTATAAATTCATAGGATTTTTTCCTAAGTGGGTGGACAAAAATTTCCAAGGGGTGTGAACGAAAATTTTCAAACGATGCGGTCGAGATTTTATCAGGAATTTAACGCTTAATTTTTTTTAGGGGTACTCTCACCCACCTTAGAGATAAGGTGGGTACGCATGCCCCTTCTCCAAACAAGATAAAACATGTTTTCAAGGTAACTTTGTTTAGTTAAGTGTTGATATCGATTATGTGACCCTTCAAGTCGTATACGTGACAATCTAGGCTAGCATCAATTTATTATCTATTTATATTGAATTGAAAACAAAGTATTCATCCTTTTACAAAAAAGATGTCATATACAAAATTTAAAAATAGAAAAAAAAACCACATTCTATTCTATTCTATACAATCTTAAAACACAAAGTCGGTGGCCACGCCACCGACCCTCCCCCTTTCATTACAATACAAGACCACTCCTTCCACTTTTAAATAAAATACAAGGCCACCTCAATATTAAGAAATAATATTTTTAGCCCTTACTCTATACAATATAATAAATCAAACCCCCAACTTTGTAAAATAGTATTTTAGCACCTATTTCATTTTACTGGCACCCCTATACTTTCAAAGTTTACATTTCTAACTCTTTTTCTCTTAGTTTTACGTTTTTTTTTCAAAGTTTCACCACATTGCAATTTTAGTCCATTGGCTTTACAAACGTCAATGTTTAATCCCGCATGTTTCTAATATTCTAGCTTTACCCATGTACCATATATAATATGCGTTTTTAACATGAAATTTCTTTAATGATTTTTATGTATGTATCAGTCTAAATTCAAGTTGATCTCTTTTTAAACGAAAACTTATCTTGGGAAATGAGTCGGTGCAAGCATAATACGTCTTTTACACACCATACCTAGTGTCATTAAATATATTATATTTTCATTCGATGGTATAAATTCGAGTTACTCTATGTTTCGTGTGTTTTCTATTTGTTTAAAGCTATAATAAGCCCCTTTCGATCGTTGTGCATCGGTCGCGTTACATAACACTTGCGCAAATCCATTTGATATTTGCAATTTACTAGTATTTATTTAATTTTAATATAAAAATTCTTCTTTGTCTACATTAGGCTTGACGGTGTGGGGGTCGTCCCCAACCCGTCCAGGCCCGTCGCCGCACACAACACCATCCCCCTCCCCCCCCCCCCCGGCATCGTACAAATCGTCGCCCATAAGACGTTGGGGACGCTCGCTACAAGACAAAACCACCACCTCCTTCTTCTCACACACACATATACATACAACTCATATATATATTTCTTTAGTTTCATCCCCTATGCCTCATCCTCACACCCATCCTACGTGTCGCTGACGTGGAAGGTCATCCTCCAAGGAGGAGCCTCTCACATACCGTCTAGCCTTAAGCGATAAGAAACACACAACCCCACCGTCGTCGCCCGTCATTCCGGCAATCCACGGCCACCGTTGTCTGCTGAAACTCGATCTTAACCCCACCACTATTTTAATGATTGTAAGTTAATGTTTTGAAACTGTTAAATCACATGTTTTATGTTTGAAATAGATGAATTTGTTATATGTTTATGAGTTTAAATTACAGAAGAAGCTGAACGCTTGCTGTAATTATGGGCATTGTGTAGGAACTAGGTTCACTTTTTATTAAAATATATTACAAAATAAATAATAAATAATAACGAGACTCGCGTTATTTGTGAGAAATTCGATTAGTACAATACCGGTAACAAAAACTAAATCAACGAATGTAAAATACAACTAAATTGTACCAATCTTGATTCAAAGCCAACGTATTTGAAAACTTCAACCGCATCTACGAGATCGAAACTCCGCTGCAAGACAAGCAAAATTGTTGACGGTTTTTGGTTGAGGCACGTGTTTAACACGCTTCCCTTAAAACAGATCTCGCGCCTCCTCTCAGACGGTTCTGTCTCCCAGGGTACAACAACCGGAACAGTATGTGTACTGCCGGAGATGACTCTCATGCCCGAGATAGCACCGGGTATAATGGTGTTTATACAATTAGGAAAAATATGAAGTTGAGAAAAGAATAATTTAGAGAGTGCTCCTCTCTAAATTTTCATGGAACAAAATTTCATGTATATTTTCTTAGTCCCTTTAGAATGAGTGCTCATTCTAGTAAAAAAAGGGTTTAAATCTATTCATAAATGGACTTTAGTAGTTCGGTTAAAACTGTCATTTCTCTTAATGACTAGAATTAAACGAATTGAAACAATTAGTTTGACCAAGTCTAACCAGCTGTTTTGTTACCGCTGTAAACCTGCGCGCGCTTGAACTGGCCTGCCAGTCCGCGCGCCATGCCATATGGAGTCGCGCACCACACAGATGCCACTGCGCATACCAGGACGCCACCTGGTCATGCGCCTTCTATACTCGCGCACCAAACGGATGCCATTAAGCATACCAGGACACCACTTGGTCATGCGCCATCCAAACTCGTGCGCCACTTGCAGTCTTCGCCATAGCCAATGACGTGCGCCATGCGCGTAAGGAGCTTTGACGGGTGGTCCATTGGACAACCCTTTATGATGTTAAAGGACAAGTTTATCCCTCATTTAAGTGTGTAATTATCTCGAATTAGATAACTACTGTTGCTTATGTCTCAGGTGCGGTTTGGCGGCTTAAAGTGAAGAAAAATGCAGCTTTGGAAGGTTTGAAGTTGAACGGGTCGCGCATGGAACAAAAGATGAAACAAAGAAGAAAAAACTCAGGATGTTACCGTAATTTACGGTATGACCGTAAATTACTGTGGACTTGAATTTGGTCAAGTGCTCACCGTAACTCAGACAAACTTCACCGTAACAACATCATGTCCACCGTAACTTACGGTGGAGCCGTAAGTTACGGTGGAGTCTGCGGGAATTTTGTAACTGCCATCATTTATGCAGTTTTATGAGGTCTTTTCATGTATTCTCATCATTGGTCGATTGGAGAACAACATAGGGGCGATTTTGGGTGATTTTGCTTGGCTTGGAACAATTTCTAACATTCGGTTTGTGATTTCGATTTGTATGAACATTGAACTATTTGTTAAGATGATTCACCAAGCTATGTGTGGCTAAAACTCTCGGTGATCATCTTAGGTGAAGGTTTCTCTTGAACTTTTGTGTGTTTATTTCTGAATTTCTAAAATGATAACTTGCGTTGCTTGAATATCATGGTGTATGCATAATTGTTTGTAGTTTGTTAATCGATATTGCAATTTCTAGTCTCAATCGTACGTTCTTGGTGTCGTTGGCAACCCAGATATCACGGATTGGGTTAGGGTTGGTTATTGGTTAATTGGTCATCGGGAAACAACCTCGCCTTTATAATCCGAGTACTTTGTTCCCTTTTATCACTTCGATTATGCATGTAGGAGTTATGTCTATGTAACTCTTTCTAGTTGAAATTTCACACAATTGTTAAAGGAAACTGAATCCTAAGATGGTCATTGCTCTCCTAATCTGTTAAACAATCAATCTTTATTTGCAATTAGTTATTAATTTAGTTTTCTAAAACCACAATCCAAATCATTGATCTTTATTTTCTGCAAATTAGGTTAATTGTAGTTTAATTGCAAAGCTATATAATCAACACACTTTCCACATACTCCCTGAGTTCGATACCCTTTTGCCACTATCTATAAGCTTGCGCCACATCGACATGAGCCATGCCATGACATCCGCCTACGCCACCCAAGGGTGCGCCATACGCAGACCCGCAATGTATCTGACCACGTGTAACAACTCTCATTAAAATTAATGATTAGAATATTAATTAGCTATTAAGGAAACCCTAATTGAGACACCCAAGTGATTCTACGCAAACCCTAAAATTTCCAGAACAATCAGAATCAGGATCAGGGCCCCTAAAACTCAGGGGGGGATAAACCCTAGCCAACGATTATCTTCATAACTAATTATAAAAATCGAATTTTAAGAAACTGACAACACAGCAAGCCTACATGCACGAAGGGCTACTCTATGAAAGTAGGGTGGTCACTCGCGTAGCGCGACGCCTAAGGGGGTACCCCCTCGCGCTACGCGACGGTGTCAAAATCTCAGTATAAATAGCAGGGGTTGGGACTTGAATTTTGGCACTGGAACGACGAAAATCGGAGTTACGTAGATCGAGTTATAAGCAAAACAGTCCAACACACACACACAATTATCGAATCGCTGCCGCAGAACAGGGTAATTACTCGATCGCTATTACGATTCAGTTTCCGGAATCAATATATTCAAAGAATGTCTAAGTGCCGCCCACATTGGGCTATGCTTTATCGTTTGTCGGTAATCCGATAAATGAGCCGAAGCATTGTACTTTGTCGTTGTCGATAATTCGATATACGAGTTGAAGTACTATACTTTATCGTTTGTCATTTTGATAAATGAGCCAAAGTATTGCACTTGGACATTCATTGTCAAAATTGATCTCGGGGAAATTATCGTAACTGCTGTATTGATCACTAATCCTGTTTTGTGTGCGTTATTGTTAAATTAGAAATAATCAAGGCTAATCAGTAGGCTTATACACTGCTCGTTAAATCTGCAATGTGAGTCATTCTTCTTTTTATCAACTGTTTTACAATACTCCAAATTATTTTCAAAGTGTTATAATTACAGGGACTAAGTCGTGGATATCTTGATTTATTGGTTAGTGGGGTATTGTGCACATTACTATTTCTCCCAGTTAGGTTCATTGACCTACTAGGGAGAAACGTCACTATTAGAGTTCATTGACCTAATAGTGGTATGACCATCGTCACCATTGTGACTTGTCACCATTGTGGCAGAAAGCCAGATAAAGATAAAGATGTAAACCATTGTAATCGCTCTTATGCTGTAATTTATAACTATGGGTCATTTCCTAAAAAACTGAATGAACTCACTCAGTATTTCCCCGCTGACAAAACCTTTTTCAAACATGTTTCAGGTAATCTGTTATGAGCAAAGAAAAGTGCCAGGAAGCACTACCAGCTTAGAAAAGTGGCTCAGTGTAAATAAATAAAGGAACATGTTTTAAAAATAAAGATTTCCATGGAAATCACATTATTGTAAATTACTGGGTTTTATCCCTAAATTATGTAATGAGCAGTTTTAAATACTAAAGATCCTGTTTTAAAAGACTTCCGCTGTCACCTAAATTAAAATACCGCGGGATTTCTGTTCCGCGGCTCCTGAAACGGGTCAAACCGGGTCGGGGGCCGTGACACCACGCGCTCATGGGAAAAAATACAAAGGCGGTATGCGAAGTTCAAAACGCACCACATTGGGCCTAGAATTTTTTGGATTTTTTATTATTTTTATACTTTTTTTAATTTTTTTAGTACGTTTAATAGTTTATAATTTTTTGGAGTTTTTATTATTTTTATGATTTTTAGAATTTTTTGTATTTTTTTATTTTTTATAACTTTTTATAAAATTTTGGATTTTTTAGAATTCTTTGGGTTTATTGATATTAATTTTTTTTGGTTTTTAGAATTTTGTGATTTTTTAGAAGTTTACTTGATTTTTTATTAATTTTCTGATTTTTTTAGAATTTTTTGATTTTTTGATTTTTTTTTTGAATTTTTTCATTTTTTTTTGATTTTTTAGATTTTTTTTACTTTTTAGATTTTTTTTATGTTTTTTATTATTTTTAGATTTTTTATTATTTTTCATTTTTTAAGATTTGTCTTTTTTTATGATTTTTTAGATTTTTTTTGTCATAATTTTTTTGATTTTTTTATTATTTTTTTGGATTTTCTAGAAATTTTTGGATTTTTTTATTTTTTTTATTTCTTATTATTTTTTTTGATTTTTTATTATTTTTTGAATTTTTTAGAATTTTTTGGATTTTTTTTTTGATTTTTTAGAATTTTTTGGATTTTTTAGAATTTTTTGCATTTTTCATTATTTTTTTGATTTTTTAGAATTTTTTGGATTTTTTTATTATTTTTTTCGATTTTTTTAGAATTTATTTGATTGTTTATTATTTTTTTTATTTTTTATTATTTTTTGGATTTTTTTTGATTTTTTTTGATTTTTTAGAATTTCTTTGGATTTTTTATTATTTTTTGATTTTTTAGAATTTTTGGATTTTTTTCTTATTTTTTTGATTTTTTATTATTTTTTTGGTTTTTTTTAGAATTTTTTGGAATTTTATTATTATTTTTTATTTTTTAGAATTTTTTTTATTTTTCTGATTTTTTGGAAAATTTTTATTATTTTTAAATTTTTTATTATCTTTAAAATTTTTATTATTTGTGAAGCCAACATGTACGAACACTCGAATATGATGAAAGATCTGCCTGTGATGCTGTTTTTGAGTTATCCATGTACCCTGCGTAATAACTATCATAACCCACGAATTATTTTAAATAGATATCATATAACTCATCCTGACCCATCCTTAGTTATTTCTTAACCCATTCCCATTTTTAAAATGACCTAAAATAACCAAAAAACCAAAATGGATTTTATTTGCCAGGCCTAAATGGGAGACAAAGTCTGTTGGCTTTAATGACAGACAAAACAAATGGGATTTGACAATTGCTCAAAAAGACTAAAATACCCTTTAAGGTTTAAAATAATAATGCATATATGGCAAGATCTGATTGGTGGAGAGTGGTTCTCACGGTTCTTACAACTGGGGATGGTTTTCATTTTAGCGGCTCCCTATATATATATATAGGACAAAGATCCGTTAGGAACCACCCTTTATTGCGAGAACCGCGAGAACCAGTGTGAACACAAACAGTAATACCTAAAAAAATCTAAAAAACACCCAAAATTTTTTTTTTTTATTTTTTTACTATTTTTTATATAAAAATCGCTACTTTTAGTATCCAAAAAAAAAACTTTTTTTTTAAATTTTTTTTTTTAAAAAAAAAAAATTTTTTTTTTGGCTACTAAAAGTAGCGATTTGAACATAAAAAATAGTAAAAAAATAAAAAAATAAATTTTAGATTTTTTTTTGATTTTTTTAGATTTTTTAGGTTTTTTGGGGGGTTTAGTTTTTAGCATTTTAGCTTGGGGGGGGGGTTAGGTTTTTGGGGGGTGGGGGATGGGGGTTTAGGTTTTTTTTTGGGGGGGGGGGGGTGGGGGGGGGTTAGGTTTTTTTTAGGTTTTTTGAGGGTTTTAGTTTTTAGCATTTAGCTTTGGGGGGGGGGGGGTGGGGGGGTTTAGGTTTTTGGGGGGTGGGGGTTAGGTTTTTTTTAGGGTTTTTTTAGGTTTTTTTTAGCTATTTTAGCTTGTGTTCACATTGGTTCTCGCGGTTCTCGCAATAAAGGTGGTTCTCGCATGAACCTTACCCTATATATATATATAGGGTAGGGATCCTAAGAGAAGTCCACCCTATATGAGAAACTTAAGAAGCATTCTGGACCACACATTTTTCTAAGCCTTTCGTAATATACACATATGTATAGTTTAAAATTGACTATATACATATATGTATATTGAGTTATACACATATGTATATAGTCAATTTTAAACTATACATATGTGTATATTACGAAAGGCTTAGAAAAATGTGTGGTCCAGAATGCTTCTCAAGTTTCTCAACTAGCCTATCACTTCTCACATGATCCTATATATATATATATATATATATATATATATATATATATATATATATATATATATATATATATATATATATAGGAGTTGGCCAGAAAGTCCAATTTTTCTAAAAAGTGTAAAAAGTCATAAAACACAATAATATCAACCATAAAACACACCAAAAACCCACAAATAATATGATGAAGATTACTAAAACATCATGTATGTGGGTTTTGTGTTGTGTTTTAGATGTTAAGGCTCTGATTGTGGAATGACAAATATTATTGTGTTTTATGTTGTTTAGCATTGTGTGTTTTATATTCATAGTTCTACGATGTTGTGTTTGAAGTTTTTATGGATTATTAGAGTTTGAATATGGTGTTTTAGTAATATTCATTCTATTATTTCTGAGTTTTAGGTGTGTTTTATGCCTGAAATTATTGTGTTTTATGACTTTTTACACTTTTTAGGAAAAACACACTTTCCGTAGGATCCCCACTATATATATATATATATATATATATATATATAGAGAGAGAGAGAGAAAGTATAATGTACTTCAAGGCTTAACCTACATTAACATACATGACAAAAAAAAATATAACGTGCGTTATTATCATAGAACGTGCGTGATTATAGTCCCATGCGTGATTATGTGGTCCCATGCGTGATTATACCTCTGATCCAATGGTTACCATTGTCTCCTACGTGATGTATGATAAGGTTTTTTGTATGTTAACCTTACTCTCTCTCTCTCTCTCTCTCTCTCTCTCTCTATATATATATATATATATATATATATATATATATATATATATATATATATATATATCGATTTTAAAATCGTGTGCCTCTCAAATTCACGGGCCTTGTGCGGAGGTCCTCCCCGCACACCATCATAGTCGTCAATACTGCAGAGGGTTAAACACCACCACCCACCACCACCGTCAACCACCACCCACCGTCCACGTACACCACCACTGTCTACCTCCACCCACCGTCCACGTACACCACCACCAGTTTATCTTAGAAGTATACATACATTAAAAAACTAACAACCTTCTTCTTGCAGACTGCAGAGGTTTGGCCCACCTCTTCTTCTACAGGTGTGATCCGCAACTGCAACATTTTACCTCTTAAAAAACAAACTGCACCTAAGTAATTTGTTGATGGCTTGTAATTATGTGAAAAATTGTTTATTTCGTAAACTGGTCGAATTGGATGCTTACATGTTACTACCTTGTACATGCGATTGTGCATAGTTCTGAGAAGAAAAACACCATCTACAAGTTAAGTACATTTCTTAGGAATTTGCCTTGCTTATAGTTTTGCCTATGCAGATACTAGGATCGTTCAGAAAGAGTTATTCAAAACCAAACAGGCCGGTTGAGACAAAACTACAATTCCTTCAAACTTGTAACAAAAGAATTTAAAAAAGTATTTATTTTGTAAATGGTTGATACATCCATGTATTGGTGGGTATGTGGTCATCCTCAACTTACCTATTGTATTGTAGGCAAGGTTTGTTTCATTCATCAACCTTAACCCTCAATACCATTTTCAGTATTATTATTTTTGTGCCAAGATCCAAAAGAATGATGTTTTGGGTATAGTTTCAAAATATGGATGGATTTGTATCCTTGCAAAAAATTGGCATTAATCTTGCGTGTGATTAAAATCACTTTGGTGTTTAGCTTGGAGCAATTGCTAATCTGGCAATGTCACGTTTTGGGTGCTTACATGGGTGATGATGATTGCGACTCAACTATATGAGATAGAAATTTGGGAGACATGTTTTGGGTGCTTACCTTCAAGGGCGTAGCTTTCAAGGGGCCGGGAGGGGCCCCCGACCCCCCGAACTTTTCGCTCATGTATGTACGTTTCGTGTAGAATTTTTTAGGTATATACGTTTTCAACCCCTCGGTTTTAAAAGAAATTTGGCTTGTGTGAACATTGAAGGTGGAGTTGTTCGAGATATTCATTTAAAAGAACTTTGAGTTTATATTGATTATGGCCATTGCAACCATCCACTTTTCATTGTTGAGTAGCAAAAACTTTCCTTTTAATAAAAAAGAAAGACATCCAAAGGTTGTTACAAAAGAAAGACATCCAAAAGTTGTTACAAACGGTGTTACATCGTCTTGAAATTCATAGAATTCTACTTTCACACTTGACTCATCTTTATAGCTAAGACTGCGGGGTATGGGGCGGGAGTTTGGGCGTGGGTAGGGGGAAAACGCCCAAGCCACCGTCCCGGGTGGGCATGGGTTTAGGGCGTGGCCCTTGGGGCATGGGTTTCAAGCCGGGCGTGGGGCGGTTTGGCCATCCTAGATGGCTGAATATCATTGGCTCACCCGCCACGTCATAGCGGGCCATCCCAAAAGTTTTGAATTTTTAAATTCAAACCGTTGGCTTGGCCAAGCGGTCACCCAACCGGTCACCCAAACCCCAACATCCCCTATAAATACCCCCAAACCCCAACCGGGTGGTCCATCCCAACCCCCACCGTGGTCCCAAACATTCGATATCCCCACCCGCTGCCCCAGCCGGTCACCACAAACCCAACATCCCACGAACCCGCTATGGCATCCTGGACCCACAACGAAGAACTTGCCCTAGTCACAAGCGTCGTTGACGCTATGAAGGGGCGGCCACCGGGCCAAACCAAATATTGGACGGAAGCTTTCGCGGCCTACCGACTAAACGTCGGTAACGACCGCCACAACATGAACGCGTGCCAACATAAATGGCGCGAGCTACGTCCCAAGCTCGAGCGTTTCAAGGCTTACTACGAAGCCGTTCTTGGGGGCGAGTTAAGCCACGAGGACCGGGTGGCGGTGGCGAACATAGAGTTTCGCGGCAAGGAAAAAAAGGCGTTCGACAAGATCGACCTTTTTGAAATTTATTTAACGCTTTAGGTTTCTTATTTTGTAATTTTTAGGTTTATGTAATTTTATAAATATTAATGAAGTTGTATGTTTTTTTTATAAATGTTTGTGTGATTTTTTTAAATTTTGTATATTTTTTTTAAACTACCCTGCCACGCGGTGCACCCAACCCAAGCTCAACCCACGCCCCACCATACCCCGCGGACACGTACCAGGCAGTGGGGGGCTCCCATTCCACGTGTCAGCACCCGCCCCAACCCACGCCCAACCCAAGCCCCACCATACCCCGCAGTCTAATAACTTTTTTTTGCGTCTGTCTTTTCATAGGAAACACAGAAGATGGTGGATGGCAAACAAATTCACAATAAATATTGGCTCTTTTTTAAACAAACTAGTGGGAAGGCCCACGCATTGCAGCGGGTGTCCCGACTAATATCAGATTCAACTCAGGGGCGGATCCAGGGGTGTTTTGGGGGTTCCTGGAACCCCCTTAATTTGCAAAAAATGAAAAAAATTAGTGGAAACCTTGTATGATTTAGAAAAAATAGTGAAAATCTATCAAAAGGAACCTGGTGTAAAACATTCCCGGATCCGCCACTGATTCAACTACGTCTATTACGAACCACAACTGATATTCAATACATGAATTTATGTAAGTTTCGTATATTTTCTATTGTGTACCTCAATAACGACATCAAAGAAAGATAAAAGAATTTGAACACAACCCGTTTAACACAGACGGCAAAGCATGTATTTCGAGCTCTACTTAAACAAACAAATTTTTGTGTTCATGTTCATTATTATTAAGAAGATGAACTATTTATGTATTATTGTTCTTCGTTAATTCTAAACAAAGATAAACACAAACAAGTTAACATAAATGAACAAAAGAGAAAAACTAACTCTTGATACAACATCATAACGCCAAAAAATTACTCTATAATTTGACCTTTATAACATAATGACTACTTTCTTAAATAAAGAGAATTTCGACTTCACTTGTAACAATGCATTGATTCTATTTAAGATAAGTAGAAGAAACCCACAGAAGCGTGTATGTTACCAACGATGTTGTCACTTCCAAACTCCTCGGCCCTTTCAGTACTGGTGGAATAACCGACAGCATCAAGAACGTTCCCAACAGCCACGACACGATAAAGGTTCCAACCCTGCAACAAAACTGTCGGACACAATTGCTACACAAAAAACAAAACCGCAAAGTATGAAGCATACCCGTAAAGAAAAGCTTTGAGTTTACTCTTGAGCCGATCATATATAAAATATATAGTGGTAAACAGTGATATGGCAACCTTGGAAAGAGGACGGTAAGAGCTGCAAGTACCACAAACGCAACCGATGTTTTGACGATGAAGTTGGTAGTCGGGGTTCTAAATCTGCTTGTGACGCTTTGTACAACACGAGACTGACTTACTTCCCTCATCTTTTTCTTCAAGTTGATTTTGGGGTTTTTCCTCTTGTACAACTTTTGCATTATTATTTTGTTGTGTGTGGATTCAATTGCTTCGACGCTTGGTTTGTGACCCACGTATTTTTGGACTAAGAAGGTTCTAGCACTTTGGATTTCGTCTTCGGAAGCTTCCTTGCTGATACCGAGGCTTTTGTATGGATCGTTTATGTTGATTCTTGGAAAAATGACTGCGTTCAAAGTAAGCAACAGAATTGTGGAGTTCTGATTTGATTAAAAGTACCAGTAAAGAAACTGAACTGCACGTTATAGATAGAAGCGTGCATTTTATAAGTGACCGATATTAAATTAAATAAACGAACGAACATGAACAAACTTTTTTGTTCATTTAATTAAAAGAAGCGAACGTGAACACACGTTTTGTTTGTTCAATTATGTTCTTGAACGTTCGTTTAAATTTTAATAAATATATAAATAGTTACAGTTATAAAAATATAAACATTAAAGATGATTTCTACCACTTATATAAAAATAAGAGTTAATTGCCCAGACTATCCGAGTAACAAAATGACAAACCATAGGGAGCATACCTGCTATTTCCAAACTAACTGACATCTACTCCGGGGACTATCCGAGTAACAAAATAACATACCATAGGGAGCATATCTGCTATTTTCAAAAGGTGGGGACTAAACGTGAAACCACAGGGACCGTCCCGTCAATTAACTCTAAAAATAACTTATTAGTAATTGGGCTTCCTAGTAATAAAAAGTGGATTTTCGAATTGAACTTATCGTAATTAATCAATAATTTATATGCTCGTTTATGTATGGTCAATTGTGTTCATTTGTGTCCATTATGTTTATTAAGTTATGCTAGTATAATTTTTTTGTCCATGTTGTTTACATTCGTGAACTGTTCGTTTAGGTTTTAAACGAACGAAAATAAACGAACATGAACATGCTCATTTTTTAATGAACGAACATGAACAAAAAATGTGTTCGCTTATACATTTGTGTTCATGTTCGGTTACACGAACATGCCTGCGTTCGTGTTCGTGTAAACCACTCATTTCTCGAGACTCTTAACTTTGACCTCTTTTGACCCACATGTACATGAGGGCCATGAGTTGGCTTTTCAGTCATCTCGTGCCTCAGATGTGCAGTCTTATAATACCAAGGTCTTAAAGATCAAATTAAAAGAAAGAATTATTTAATTAAGGTTTACCCTTACATAATTAGTTTTGTGGTAATTAGTATGAAGCTGATCGTCCAAAATGGTTATTTATATCAAATAATCAGATGCGTAAGTTGTTTACAAACTCGAATGTGGCCTCAAGTCAAAACAATCATATATTCAGTTCCAAAACGTAAAGATTACCGGATGGCATAAACATCTCATAGCATAAAATTACCAGTCAAACACTGTCAAAAATCACATACCATAAAAACATCTCTCCATGCTACGCAATACTCAGTTTATGGCATAAACATCCTCCCCATTGATATGCACACAATTACTGATATTGTATTAAGTTTCACATAATTCGTAAAGTCGTAAATATAACCAAATTTATAATTTAAATGTATATACCTCTAGGAGGACATTAATCTCTGCCCTCAAGTAAGGTACTGCTACGCTGAACCCGCTCAATCTCGTCTATAGTTACTTTTTCAAACAGTGTATCATGTCTATGCCGCTCAAATGCAAGCAACCCTACACATCATCAATAATTCCAATAGAAAAGTAACAATAAATCATACCTTAATCGTTCTTCGTAATGATGAACAGTGTATAAAAACAAAAATGACTTTAGATAGAGTTCCAAAAGAAACACACACCTTTCAGCAGATACAATTGATGTTCAAAAGTCGAGTCCTATTATAGAGCTTGCTCGACGCTTAATTATAAAAATGCTCAGATCAAAAACACGCTTGTTCGATTTTGCCTTGGTTGAAAACGAGACGATTAGCTCAGTTCGGTTTGTAAATGAGCAAAGGAACACTGGCTCGTGTTCGCAGCCCCTAATGTGATGTGGGTTATTTTTAAAATTTAGATTATTAACTTTTAAATTGAAGCTCTAAACTAATAATATATGATAGTATTAAACTTGTTAATATTCTGATTTAAAAGGATGTATGGATAAACAAAAGTTGTTTAATCTATGATCCGATCATACGTCCATCGTGTTAGGAAATAATAACTTTTAAAAAGTCGACAACTAAAGAGGTATTAGGGACTGGTTGCGTGTAAATTGAAAGTGTTATCTATGAGTAGTAAGTTAAACAAGTTAAAACAATATATGAACAAGAACTGAAAGAAGATTGGGAAGAACTCAAATAGGAACAAACCTGCAAATCGGTTTGGGTTTCTCCAAAATCGGTGTTCACCTTCGATTTGTTCTTCATCTCCGGTCCAATTGGAGAGGAAGCTAGAGTTCCAGATGGTGAGAGAAAAGTGATAGGGTTCCAAGTATTTGTACCGTCTGGAGGGGTGAGGGGAAGGGAATGAAAGGGTGGGTTAGGGAAAGATGAAGCGTTCAATTTGCCCTGTTTGTTTCAATTGATGATGGTAGTTACTGTCAGACAGAGGGAAGAAGAAGGGTCAAATTGATGAAAAATGTAAAAATACCTAAAAACAATTTTGGGAATAAGAATGTCTTCGAGTTCGAAAGTGGTAACTTTGATTGAATTTGTTTGGCCCAATAAGAATGTCCACACTATGTTGGTTTTTTAGCCAAGAGATATAGTATGGGTTAGAATTATTATTATACAAATGTATAACTGTTTGGAGTTTCTGTTATTAATTGAAAAAAAGCATGATGTTAACTCTTAATAAATTTAATCAATTAACCTAGACTCTTCATATGTCATATTAATATTATTTAATATTATAGTTACACATGTGCCAAAATCCCTAAAATGCCCCTAAAGTGTCTTAAATTTTTTAAGAATGGACAAGTTTACCCCCTCTAAAATAGCTTGGTTCACTTGTACATGTTGCTTGAAGAGGTGTACACAATGGAAAATTACCAAAAGGATAGAAATCATAGTTCTCTTAATATAGTAGTATAGATATAGATAATGTTCCTGTTTACGACTCAAATAAAAAATAATTATGTCATGATTATCTTGAATATATTGGCTCTCTCTTTTTTCATTCTAATGTTTTGTGATAAATGCAGACAGTTGTGTCTGCTGAAGAGGAGATAAATTTTGATATATCTACACACGAGGTGAATACTAATGATGCCAATATTCCCACCACGTTGGCTGATGCACGTGTCGTAAACTAATCCATGGAGATTAAGGCCTAGGTGATCACATCAAAAGCCAAAACAATATACTTCGTAGAGAACATGTGTGTTTCATGAAACTTTAACACAATATGGGTGTTATCTAGCTTACATGATTGTACATGACATTGTCTGGTCACCTGCCTATTTATGTTCTTGTGTTTAGTAGTCATTGCCTAACTTAATGCATCAAGACTTTAAGTTAGGCAATGACTACTAAACACAAGAACATAAATATGTTCTTGTGTTATGATTTTAGGCAAAATATATATCTACACATGAACGCTTTTAATTAAAAATCTCTGTCACACCCCAACCGATGGCGGAATCATCGGGGCGCGGCACTGAGCGAAACAGATTGTTCAGAAGTTTCCACAACAACTATCATACAATTCAGTTATATAACACGTCCCATACCGTGTCCCAAACAATAACAAGTTATCATAGAAAGCAACTAAACAATATGGGAACTGTTCCGACAACTCGGATTCTTAATTATTACAAACCAAAAGTAAATATTGTTTTAAGACCTCTAGACGACTACTGTGGATCTTACTGACTACAGGTGCCAGTGCAAGATCTACAGATAATTATGGCCCTGGAACAGGTACGTGGACACTGTCCTAAGGTCACAGGCTCCTAGAAGTTTATTATTGCCTCGCTTCCCTAGCACGCTAGTAGCTTAAACACCTGTCACATACGTTAAAATAAAAGTCAATACATATAATGTAAAGGTGAGTACACAAGTTTGATATAACATATAAAGTTTGAATAGTTTACGCATAACCAAGCACGTACACAAGGGCAAGCGATGCATGTAAATTATCAACATGGGACCATCGATACCAATGACTTCGGGTTGACTGTCCGAGACAGTTCGCAATACATGATTACCACCGTAATCCATGCAGGTAATTGTCCTTAGCAACCCCCGTGTGAACGGGTGCTGAGTCCAAACTATAGTACTACGTTGCTAAAGCAGGTAGATAGCACTCCACGTGTAAACATAATAAACAGCAATCATTTAGACAAGTAATACATGCAAGTAGGTTAGCGTTCAAATAGTTTGAGTTGTTTGTGAATTTGGTAGATTACGTATGTAACACCCAAAAGTGCAGAAAGCAAAAAGGGATCGAGTATACTCACAGTGATTGATTGTGGATTGAAGGGAGCACTGAGAATAGGTTAGCCTGAATAGTTTGATAACACAACGATGAGTAACGCGGAAAAAGTAAACAAAGGAAACTGGATCGGATAGACCAATCGATCGGACAACAGTTCGATCGAGTGGGCTGTTCGATTGGTTTGAAAGTCCGTTCGAACATCCATTCGATCGGCTGGCTGGCTCGATCGGCTGGTTCCTTCAAGTGGATTGTTTCTTCCTTTGATGTGAAGGAGGTGTTTGTGTATGATGGTTTGTACTACCTTTCAAGTTGGTCGATCGAACTGCTGTTCGACCGGTTAGCCCAACCGATCGGTTAGCACTTTGTTGTTTTCAAGTATGTCACTCGATCGGTTGGTATGTTCGATCGGGTGACATTCCAATGCTTTGAAAAGTCTAAGTGTTTTTAAAGTATAGTATCTCATGATCCGAGCAGTAATGATTACAATCGAGTGGCGTAGTCGATCGAACAGTACCTCGTCAATACTACACTTTCGTGAGTTGGTGGGTCTAAGTGCTAGTCGATCGGTTAGCCTAACCGATCGGCTGGCATAGTCGTTCGGTTGGGCTGTTCGATCGAACAGCCTAGCCGTTCGGCCAGCTTCTCGATTTGGTTAACTTATCACCTAACACTTGGTTATTCCCGTTACTTGGTGTGATTTGGAGATATTTTGACTACGAGTTGAACCACAAAACTGAAGTTCTTACTTAGTCTACTGACTCGAGCAAGAATCACCCAAACTCGGTCAGAGACGGTTTGGAACCTAAGTTTAACATTCAACCCGAGATCGGTAAATCTCTTGGTAGAACCCGAATCTTGAACTCTGTGTTTGTTTAGATTGATTTATAAATCGGTTCAAGCTCGTTTTCACCGGCTTGAGTGTAAAAGAGTTGAAAGATAGATGAAAACCCATCTCCCAATCCTTTTCCACCGTGAAATGTTAAGATCTTGGGAAGATTTTAAGTTATTGATGTGGAAATCGGTTAGATCTAGCTTATTCATGGTTGAATGAAGTCAAAAACATGAAGTTCTTGATGAACACCAAGAACACCATGATGACATCACTCGAGAACACCTAGATCTTGGTGATTTCATGGGTGAAATTCAGATTTTGAAAGATAGAAAGATGGAGAATCGATTAATGAACAAAAACGTACAAAGATTAGAGTGAAATACTTACAGGTCTGAGAGAAATCTTGGATTTAGTGAGAAAAAGAGGCTGGTCGGTCAGAGCTTTTCCAAAAGTGGAAAGTATGACAAAGACAGCCCTATTTATAGGCTTCCAAAAGAGGAAAGGTCAGCTGATCGAACAGCATTCCTGATCGAATAGCTGTCCGATCGAACAGTCCTGTTCGATCGGCTAGCCTGTTCGATCAGGTTGCCCTGTTCGATCGGCTAGCCTGTTCGATCAGGTTGCCCTGTTCGAACGGCTTGCCTGATTTTGAGTGTTTCGCGACGATTTTCGATATTTCGAGTTCGATGAACGATGATTTGAGGATGATAGAATTCCTAATCAAATTACTTTTAGTCCCAACTACTATATCTAACATACAAGCATCCTTACAACTTGTTTCCAAAGTCGGTTTCGATTGAGTTTGATTCACCTTCGAGTCTTGATTGATTTGATTGATTCACCACACACTTTATCATAAAAGTAAACATGCACAAATAACACATAAGGCACACACACACGTATAAAAAGTACTAAAATCCCCACACTTGCGTTTGATGATTGATTTGATTAGCTTTATTATTGATTGACTAGCTTTATTGCGTTGTTACTTCCTACCATTCACAGTCGGTCGTTGATTCACAGTTCGATTATCGGTCGATTAGTTTAATTATACAACACTTACTCCAAATAATACGAAAATCAAAATGAAACTAAAATGAAATTAATCTTTATTAATCTTTAATTCCAATAACAGTCAACACTTGACTTTGACTTTGACTTTGGAAAACACGGGGTGTTACAATCTCACACATTTTTTTTTTGTTTTATACAAATAATAAAATGTTTTAACGTATGCTGCGTACGGGATTCAATGTCAACATGCGAAATTTGGTTTAGACCGCCCGTAATGGGGCGTGTTTTGTAAAAAAATTTCGAAGAAAACGCCCATCACCACTACACTCCGGCGTTATTGGGCGTTATTTGCGAAAAAATGGTTTGTGGCGTGTTTTGAAACACGCTGAAGGGGCAAATCTTCGACCAATCAGAACGAGATGCAACGGTCATGATTGGATGGCTAGATTTATTTTTTTTTATTTATTTTTTTTACCTCTAACCCATATATATTGTGTAATGATTGGATGGGGCGTTTGGGCATTATTCCCACTACGCCACTTTTGCAAAAACGCCCAATAATGCCCCCATGCTGACTGGGCTGCCACATGGCAGAAAACGCCCCATGGTAGGGGAATTATTCATCAAACCACTATGCATGGTCTTATAACATGCGACTTTCACTTTTTTCTCACATGCGATTTTGAGTTTTTTTGGAACATGCGATTTCCCTTTTTTTATGTACATGCGATTTCCCTTTTTTTGTAACATGCGATTTTCAATTTTTTGTAACATAACGTGCGATTTTGTCATCGCGTACGCAGCATACGTTAAGAAATATTGTAAAATACACTTTTATGGCATGCTATTAATATAACCATCTATACTGCGGGTATAAAGCTAGTTTATAGGTGTCATGGGATATTCATGGTATATATATGGAATAGGGATGATCTTTTAAACAGTCGCTAATTATGATTTTAGAGAAATTTTAAAAATAGTCGCTAATTACATTATTACATCTAAAGAGATATTTAAAATACAGCAGTTACAATTTGAAATTTGAGTAATTAATAATTTGTAACAATTTTTAATCACGTTAATATATGATTTATCCTTTAGTTTTCAAAAAATATATTTGATTGGGTAGAAAGGCAGGAGTATGATTAAAATTCTGTTGTAGTCACCGATTTTACATATATGGAGATATATATATACAGCCCATCATACATTAGATGCGATTCAAGAATGATGGTATTGGTGGCCGGATGGAGACAACAACGTAACATTAACCGGAATACGTTAAATGATTAACGGCCAACCTTGTTTCGCTCTTGAATCACCATAACAGCATCATCACAATCAACATCACTGATCAACAACTAATTCCTGGGCCTCACATTCCACGGCTATAGATGCCGTCTAATGTAGAACGCAAGCCATGGAATCAGTTGTTGATCCATGTTGTTGATGCTGGTGGTGCTGTTATGGTGGTTCTAGTGCAAAATCAGGTTGGATGTTTAGGACTTAGGAGTGTGTGTAGCCGCGTGGGCATCGCGGAGTAGGACACCAAGATGTTCTGGTTGGAGAAGTGGTGAGGTCAATGGCGACCCACATGATACTATTTCGTTCGTATGTTACATTTAAGGTTTAAATGTTTGATTGTCGTCTTACTAGATAGATATATAATTTATTTAGTAGACTTAAAATTGATGGAAGGATAGAGAGAGAACATGTGGTGGATCTTGAATCAGTTATGTTATGTTGTGGCAAATACACAATCACGATTTAAGAGGTAAGTATCTCAACTGCTATATGTTATGATCTCAAACTAGACATGATCTTCTGGTGATATTATTAATTGACATATGGGTTTTAAGGAGATGATAATGAGTTTGGGTCGTTAATTCATTGTGTCGATATGATATTGATATGCTTATGTCAGATAAAATGGGTGGGTCTGGGTCGTTGAGTTAACATGAGTTCAGGTCAGAACGGGTAGTTTTAAAAAGACCACTTTAGTTTGGACCAAAATTAGTTAGACTAAAATTAGTTTGGGTTAAAATGAGACGTTTCAGAGAAAAAAAAACAAAAAAACAAAAAAGAGTATCAAAATAGGTCCTAGCGGGGGGTGGGGTGGTGATGGATTGTAGTGACCAAACTGGCGGTGCCACTGACAACACGTGACACTAGTAGAAACGTTAAATTTCCCACAAAAATATTCTACAAGACACCGTCGAACAAAATTTCACAAGTTGTTGCGACACTTTCTCAGGGCCGGCCCTAGGGGTGGGCGGGGAGGACCACCGGCCAGGGCCCGATATTTCGGATGGCACATTTTTTTTAGAAAAAAGCCGATATGTATACGTAAAAATTTCTTTTTTAATAGGGTATACTTATACAAACACCAACATAGGCCCACCTACAAAACTATTCTTATGCTTTAGATTAGTTATTAGCCCATTAGCATTAGGTTTAGACCTTTATTGAGCCTAATACTCAATTTCGTTAAGGCCTAAGGGCACGTTTTTTGAGCTCGAACAGGGTACACGAATTCTCAGGGCCGGCTCTGCACTTTCTAACAACTTTCCGACACAATAGCTACATTTATCTCTGTGCTGTTTGTGGTGGTTCTGTTATAGTGCTTCTAGTGCAAAATAAACTGATGCAGTTACGGAAGCATTCAAATGGCTCAAGAAACTATTGATAATGAAAGACGATAAATCGAACCAAAGGTTCCAAGAACAAAGTTCTTAATATTAATAATCAACCAAAAACTGAGTCAAACATAAACCTTAGACTTCCTATTTATATTATAGGAATTGTAATTCAAAAGGAAACTAAATAAAATAAAATATTAAATTTAAATAAATTAAGAGATAATTAAAGAGTTGGATCTATCCGTATCATTCTCCCCGTCTTCAAAAAAAAACTCGTACTCGAGTTTTGTCTTGGAACGAAATCCACCTGGGTCAAAGGGAACATCAACTCGGCTCACACTTGTTATTATCACCACGACTTGCCTAAACAGCTTAACTTCACGGGTCATCTTGCCTGACCCTAGACTTGTACCACCTGGGTCGAATGGAGCATTGAACCTTCTCATGTTTACTATCAACTTGAACCACTCAAATATTTCAACTCCAACAAATTGAACTTTGGCATAAAAATCAGTTAGCTTCTTAGAAATATACACATTATGATCGCAGATCCCTTTTGATTTTGCAATAACAATAGTCGACAAAATGCAAGCCTTGCCACTTGTATTAGCCGTATGCATTGAGAAGTTGGGCCAAGACCCACGATTATTTGCGTCACCTTTTAGGCTCGTTTGAGTCATGTAAGGCCCACTCATAAGTGCCACACCCCCACGTACTTTTGGTTCATATTGATTATTCTCTATGGGCCCGCAATTTTGAGCTAACATAATAGTTCCATTTAACTCTACATCAATATAAGAATCACATCCACCGAGCAGGGGCGGACCCAAGTTATGGGGTGGGTGGGCGGCCGCACCCCTTGAAAAAAAAATTTAGTGGTATTTTTCGTGAAAAATCCAGACCGCACCCCTTGAAAATTTTCGTCCGCACCCCTTAGAAAAAAATGTTAGGAATTTATGTAAAAAAATTGTGAGCACAGATTGAAACCCGATCAAATTATGTAAACAAGTTAGCCTACTAACCCTTTTAATAAAACTTTAATTCAATCCATCAAGCCCAATAACTTAATACCCATTCAAGCCCAACCCAACTACTAGTTTTGTTAAACAAACCAGTCCACATAATAAAAAATTAAAAAAAAAAAACCCAAATCGCTGCCACTTGCCAACGACTCCCGCCCTCCCTCTGCCTCACTTCAGCGCCCAGTGACAGCATAATTCCGGCTGGCGACTGCAAAATTTCTGCTGCAGACTGGTTAATTCAGGCCGCCACTGACAGGAACATGTTTTTTACTAGGGCTTATAATAATTACTAGGGCTTGAAATTCAAAATTTTGGTTGGCAAACATGTTTGTTGATTATATGATTGTTGGTTGGCAAATAATAATTACTAGGGCTTGAAATTCAAAATTTTAAATTGGAAATTAAGGAACATGGGCTATGGTTGAACACTTGAAGATCCTTGTTTATTTTGTATGTGATAGAATTATGAATGAACAATAAGTATCGAAGTTATGTCGCGATTTCTTAAGAGGAAAGGGGCTGAACCACTTTTTTTCGCGGGATTATTCTAATTAAAGACCAAGGTATGTTATAGATAAGTTTTTTTGTTCTTTTATTGAATGATTAAGAGAAATAAAAGTAGGGATGGTTTGAACTTTGATGTTTTTTGTTTGTTAATGTAATAGGAAGTTAGGAACTAGGGTTTGATTGTTTGAGAATTAAAATGGACCCGACCCGATCTGATTCGACCCGCAACGAAACTCTGTTTGTTTGTTTTTACTTGTTTTACATGACCCGACCCGATCCGACCCGCTATGAACCGATTTTTTTTATATAGCTAGGGGTCTAAAATCTTTAAAAAAATTCCACACCCCCAGGAGAAAAATCCTGGGTCCGCCACTGCCACCGACCCATGATCATTTACTTTATAAAACTCAATTTTTAGCTCACCATTTTATGTAGAAGCCCACAATGTAATATTTTCATGCATAGGATCGATGCACTCTTCTTTATCTTCTAAGAAATCTTTATCGTTATACATGATATTATCTTTTGTTAGAATATCTATTCCTTTTTGAAAATTCATAATGATATGTGGGTCTGCTAAATTAATATCAATATGTTGGTTAGAATTACCCGCAAGTTTAGCAATCCTGATCTCCTTTTCACCTTGAATTTTCGAACTAAAAACACCTTCCTTTTGAAACCCCGTTTCTTCCGGCATGAAAGAAGAACATACCACAAATTGTGATTGAGATCCATCACTGGCCGTCAGACCATTTGTCACCGCCATAGAACCACCGGAAGCTATCGTGTCACCTCTGTTTTCAACCATAACACCCGGTAAATTCCGATCACCATCGGTAACCCAAGAATACCATTCGTCGTCCCCGTATTCATCATACACGGGAGGGGAATCATAGATAATGTCGCCATTGGTAGCATGCTCCTCATCCCCGGATAACTCATCCCTGACGGGTTTTTCGGGTTCCGTTTCCTTCCACAATGACGAGTCCTCAAGATCCCGGATCCTTTGCTTAAGTCGTATGATCTCGTGTTGTAACTCGAGATCTCTGACTCGTTGCCGAAGTCGCATGATCTTAAGATCCCGTGGGTCGGAATCAACTCTGTCGTTGCCTCGGTCGGCGGTTCTACGAACAGGGTATCGATCTTCTCCACGAGCACGTGAAACAAACATACTTCTGTCGTTGCATCTGTCGGCGAATCTACGATCGAGCAAGTATCTTCCTCCACGCAGAACCATTTGAGAACCAAAGCTCTGATACCACCTGATGCAGTTACGGAAGCATTCAAATGGCTCAAGAAACAATTGATAATCAAAGACGATAAATCGAACCAAAGGTTCCAAGAAGAGAGTTCTTAATATTAATAATCAACCAAAAACTGAGTCAAACATAAACCTTAGACTTCCTATTTATATTATAGGAATTTTAATTCAAAAGAAAACTAGATAAGATAAAATATTAAATTTAAATAAATTAAGAGATAATTAAAGAGGTTGGATCTATCCGCATCATAAACTTAATTAGCTGTTTAATTAATAGTGTAGCCACGACGTTACTGAGGAGGAGAACAAGAAGAAACAGGTAGCATGCTAACAGCTACAAAACCCGTCACTGAAAAGGAACCCCTGAAAAAAATTCTTGGATCCGTCAATGAAGACCATTAGACCAAGATGGTCCGGTGAGTTTAATGGCGATATTATATATGTAGTCTATATACGTTTTCGACCCCCGGGTTCTATAGAAAATTTTGGGTATATACGTTTTCGACCCCCCACCCCCCGGTCATTCGGGTCAAGCTTCACCACTGTTCCGACCACCCGATGGAAATTTTCAAACTTCGCCACTGTATATACTTTGATCTCTAACTAAACATGATTTTGTACTTTGTATGCTGATATTATTTGGTGATATATGGGTTTCAGGGTGGAGGGTATGGTTAATCACTCTAGGGTGATTGAGTGATTCTCACTTTTGACTGGTTGTTCTCTCCTCTCTCCTCTCTCTCTCTCTCTCTCCTCCATCACTCTTCAATCACTTCGGTGATTACACACCGAATTCCCTCACCGATTACCCACTCCCCGATGAAGTCAATCAAGTGGGTATAGTCACCGATCAGTGACTTCCACTACCCGCATAACTCACCGAACATTATACCCCTACCCTCAAGATTAAATTGGTAGTCTGGTGGATTCAAGTACAAATGATTTTGACATCTTTAATTTTGTTTAACTTCGAGTTTCAAGATTGAACTGATATACGTAAATACGTACACATTATCCCACTTGGGTCCCAAAAAAAGGGGCATAAAATTGAGATATTGGTTCAACCTAATTATAACTCTTTTAACTTTTAAGGTTAAAACAATACGTATACAGTTCAAGACTACTACCAAACTTTGGTGGCCTTCAGTGACAAGCGTCATCATGTGGGCCGTGGGGAGCTAGAGGTACGGTTCTTCAAAAAGCTCACGGTTCGGAACTCTCTTGGTTTTAGCTTAGAAAAAGCTTACTCGATATGGCTCAATTTGAGACTGAGCTCGATTCAGTTTAGAAAGTGAGCCTAGCTTGACTCGACTTGTAACGAGCCGGATTGGCTCGGTTTGGCTCGTTAGGGAGCTCAAATCGGCTTAACTCGAATTATTTTACTTGTAATACATTGTATTTTTCTATACATTATAATCAATTACAAAAAAATTGATTATGATTTACATGTATTTAGGAGATATCTATGACATATTTGAAGGTCGATTACCATATTAATGAACTAATATTGTATTTTACTTGTAATACATTGTATTTTTCTATACATTATAATCTATTACAAAAAATTGATTATGATTTACATGTATTTAGGAGATATCTATGACATATTTGAAGGTCGATTACCATGTTAATGAACTAATATTGTATTTTACTTGTAATACATTTTATTTTTCTATACATTATAATCTGAGTTAATTACATAGTTAGTCCCTGTAGTTTGCATAAAGTAACATACTTAGGTACTAATAGTTTAAAATCACATTCTAGGGTATTAACTTTTCATTTTGTAACATTTGGATGTATTAACGTTATTTTAAGGTTTAAAATCACATTCTATTAGTACCTAAGTATGTTATTTTGTGCAAACCACAGGGACTAACTATGTTAATACCCTAGAAGTTAATACCTCCAAACGTTACAAAATGAAAAGTTAATACCCTAGAAGGTGATTTTAAACTATTAGTACCTAAGTATGTTATTTTATGCAAACCACAGGGACTAACTATGTAATTAACTCTTATAATCTATTACAAAAAATTGATTATGATTTACATGTATTTAGGAGATATCTATGTATTTGAAGGTCGATTACCATGTTAATGAACTAATATTGTATTTCGTTAAAATTTAAAACTTATTTTGTGTCGTTAAACTTGATTTTAGTATGTAATGTCTTAGGTTGAACTTATTTTGAATATGTTCTATTGAACCATTGAATAATATTTAAACTATTAAATTTTACAAGCTCTGTATTAATTTTTGTTTTTAAAATCGAGCCAAACAAAGCCGAGCCAGCTATGTATATATAGTGAGGATTTCGTAAAAAGGTCACTTAATTATTAATTTGAGAAAAATGCAATTTGCGTCCCTGTGGTATGTCCCAAACATCAACTTGAGCCCCTAAATTAAATTTTTGGTTTTTTGAGCCCCTGACTTTATAAATTCCTAACACTTTGAGTCCTTCTATCAAGGTTCCGTCTGTTTGACCGTTTGACTATTGTTAAATGTCCAATATACCCTTAATGACCTTATTTAAATAATCCCTTATCCCCTAAATTCATCAAACTGATTCATAAGAACCCTAACCCCAATTCCTTAATCGATCAATCCTAACCCCCAATTCCCTATTGTTAAATGTCCAATATACACTGATCTCATACGAACCCTAACCCCAATTCCCTAATCGATCAATCCAGTCTTAAACTATTGTGAAGATGTCTCAAAAATCAGCTTCAAGCTCCAACAAGAAATCAGCTGGTGGGGAAGCTTCTCAATTCCTGTGTTCTTGTGGTGCAGCTACGTGGTACAAGGTATCAAAGACGGAAGCTAACCCAAATCGACGATTCTTATGCTGTGTGTGTTAAAATTATAGAAGAAAGATTGAAGTTATATGGCGATTTCCTGATTGATTTGTTTTTACAGAAGAAAGATTGTGGATTTATAAGGTGGGCTGATACACCTTCATCTCCACCTTCATCTCCACCTTCATCTCCACCTTCAAATTCATGCTCTGCTTGTGAGAAGGTAATACCCGCATTGTTAAGGAGCATGGAAAAGAAAGATGATTTTGCAATCAAGAAAGCTAACGAAGTGATGTTTTTTAAGATGTGTTTATTGTTTAGTTGGTTAATGATTGTGGTTGTCTATGTGTATTTTTAGTTTAATGTAAGAGTCTCTTAATGTAATGAATGTTGGTTATGTGTCTTGTTTTGCTTAATGTATGAATGAGCATTGAACAAGTTTTGGTTAGTATCACTTTAATGCTATCAATGTTGCCATTGATGTGTAGAATAACGAATTGGTTGAGGAAGTGGCTGACAATGAGTTTGACATAGTGCCCCATGTGCTGAATGAGGAGTGGTTTGATGACTATGATGCTGTGATAGAAGTGTTGAAAGCAGAGTATGAAGCGTCTCTTCCAGATCCAGTAGCGGACTACGACTCAGAAGAGTTGGAAAGGGATAGGTGGGAATGTGCAGTTCAACCACCGGAGGATGATTGGTACCATGATCCGTACCCGGGGGATCATTCTTCTGACTCTGAATGGTCAAATGATGATGCTCATTGGAAGTAGATTGTTAGGGTTTTCCATGTTTGTATTGATACATAACTGCATGTCTTTGTATTGATACGTTTAATGAAATTTAGTTGGTTGAGATTCAATGTGTATGATACATAAACTCCAGCACAAACACAAACTCCAAACACAAACTGCATACACAAACTGCATACACAAACTGCATACACAAACAGAACCTGCACAAACAGAACTGCATACACAAACTGCATAAACACACAAACTACATAAATTGCATACACAAACAGAACTACTTTTGACCAACTGCATACACAAACTGCATAAACTAAGCTTCAGTCTCACTTGGTGCACCTTGTGATACAGTTTGAGATTCTTGAACATTCTCCCCTCCCTGGCCCTTGCATGTCCTACTGTTGTGACCCAAGCTTCCACACTTGCTACACTTCTTCCTGGTTTTGTTTTCTCCACCTGCAACTTGATTCTCACTTGGTGCATGTACAACATTCTCCACATTCTCACTTGGTGCATGTACAACATTCTCCACATTCTCCCCACCCTGGCCCTTGCATGTCCTACTGTTGTGTCCCAAATTTCCACACTTGCTACACTTGGTTGTATAGCCCTTCCTGGTCATTTTTCCCTCACTATCAAAATGAGCTTCAACTTCAACCTTACCAACTGATTTCTTCCTCTTCTTTTGTGGCCTCCCAACCTGCTTATGGTGTTTGGTAGGCAGAAGTTTGGTGGGGCATTGTGAGGGTATCCAATTCTCAGGCTCGGGAATTGGATTAATCACATTTTCATAAACCTTCTTCCATGTGGATAACCAATACACTTCATCAACCAATTCTTCTGGCACCCCTATCCTAATATCATTCCTGGCCATATCATTGATAGCAACCACTGCATGTTTACATGGCATGCCAGTTAAATCCCACTTTCTGCAGGTGCATGTTCTGTTCTTCATATTAACAACACACTGGGATCTTGAGCTATTCACCTACACAAAATCAGTATCCAACATTGAGTTGTGAGGCTTATGAACTCTAAACATAAAGGGTGTTATGAACTCTAAACATACCTGGTACTGTACTGCATCCACCATTAAAACATTGAGTTGTGAGGCTTCTTCTTTGATCTTATTAAACACTTCTTGAGCATGAGGAGTTAATGGACCATGAGATTTAGCTTGAACCTTCTTTACATTCACAATTCTTTTGGTCATATACACTCTTATGAACTCTAAACATGTGATTACAGGTTTGTCTCTGGCTCCTATCAACTGCCTATTGAACACTTCACATATTATTCAACAATATGTCACATTTGGCCCTACCTGAAAAGTGTGCTTTTGACCAACTGCTTGCTGGGATAGTTGATAGCTTTTCATGGAAACCAGGCTCTGCAATCTTCATTTCTTCCATTGCATTTAGAAAATATGGCATTGATGTCTTGCTGGCTACTCCATACAACAAGTTTTTGTACACATCACCAGGCCAATCCTTCTTCAGATTCTGGTGGATATGTCTTAAACAGAACCTGTGTTCAGAGTCTGGGAACACTTTGGATAATGCAGGCAGTAGTCCCTGCCTCATACAATGTAAGTTAGATATGATAAAATGGCACAAACATTTAAATGATAAAATGCCATACCTTTTGCCTATCTGAGATAAAAGTGAAGTTGGTACTGTCTCCTAAGCCAAGATCATCTTTGAGTAATTCCAAAAACCATTCCCAAGATTTAAAAGTTTCAGCCTCCACTAAAGCATATGCTACAGGATATATACCGTTGTTGCCATCAACACCAACTGCAGTAAGAATCTGTCCTGGAAATGGACCTTTCATAAAACATCCATCTAGTCCCAATATTTCTCTACCACACATATTGAACCCTCTCATAATAGAAGCAAAACAAACATAACATCTCTTGAATTGTCTAGTAGGAAGACAAGGGTTAGCACAGGGTTCACAATCTATTTTAATTGTGCTACCTGGATTTGCCCTCAACAGTGCTTCACAATAAGACCTTAGGATACCATACTGCTCTCTATAATCTCCAATGATCCTTGTTGTAGCAATTCTTTTAGCCCTAAACACTTTCTGGATTGAAACATTCAACTGATGGTTCTTCACAAGCATATCCTGTATGGCTGGCAAAGGCATGTTAGGGTTTGACTCGATCATGGGTTGGATCTCCTTAGCTATCTGAGACATGGTGTACAGGCCCACTTCTCTTGTTTGGAGGCAATGATGTTGTGAGGTAATGGTTTTCACACACCAAGATTCCTTTTCAGTTCTCCTGGAGATCTGAACCGCCCAAGGACAAGTGGGCTTCAAGTGCCTTTTATCTTGTTTTAACCCTAGCCCTCTAAATTTACTATTCTTCCCCTCAGTAGAACCCAAAGTAGGATTAGTCCCAAGACAAATAACTCTGAACCTCAACTTATCATTTTTTAATATGTAAATCTGCCTTCTACTCTTAACAGCATATGTCTTAACCATGTCATTCAATTGTTTTTTATCTGGTATTAATTGACCAATTGAAAATGGGAGGTATGAGTCACTAACATTACCTGTAATTTTTCTCTTCTTCCTTACCTTCTTGGCAACCTTGTCCAGCAGTGTACAGTTATCATCTTTATCACTAAAATCCTCATGATCACAAGTTATATCTTCCTGCCTAAGTTCTTCTTCAGTATTCTCATTTCTAGCATCCTTAATTGTCTCATTGACTTCATCAGGATCAAAGTCAACACATGCCTTGAACTGACTCATATCTACTTCATAATCAAACACTGGATTATCTGGTTCCTGATCAAATGTGTAATCTGGATCTTCTTCATCACTGTTCTCTTTATCACTACTTTTTGACTCACCCTCAGAAACTGCCTCGCTACTTTCTGACTCACCCTCAACCACATTATCTTCACACACATTATCTAGTAAAGCCAAGCTCATTACAGTTGAATCCTTGATTCTAGATTCTCCTATTTCAACATACAAATCTACTAACTTGCATCCTTTTCTAAGTTGGTCATACACATAATCTAACTCATCATCATTAGTAAAGTGTCTAAGACCAAAATCCAAACACACATTAGGATCTTTAACAAAATAATTGAACACATCATCTACAGAGTAACCTATATCTTTCAGCATTTCACAAAGAACATCAACACTTAACTTATCAAACTCAACCCAGTCAATGTAACTAACCTTACCGTTGACATACTCCCTTCCTGGATAATCAGTAAACTCACCTCCATGGTTAATCTTTAGAGAAAATACTCTGGGTTCATCCCCTGTTAACACAAATGATCAAACCATCAGATGATATTTAACTTACCGAAAACAAACTATACCCTGAGGAAGAAGACACAATCAACTTACCATATATATGTTCAGGATCGTAGTATTCACCTTGAGGACGAAGACGCCATGTGAAGATCATCGCTTTTGGTTTCTCTGTTGCACAATCAACTGTCTGTGTGTTTTGGCGGGAGTAAATTAGGGCTTAATAGTTAATTTGGGGTTTTTAGAAGGGAAATAAAGCAAAAAGATGGTCTTACCCCTAGCCCAAACGGTCAAACAGACGGAACCTTGACAGAAGGACTCAAAGTGTTAGGAATTTATAAAGTCAGGGGCTCAAAAAACCAAAAAATTAATTTAGGGGCTCAAGTTGATGTTTGGGACATACCACAGGGACGCAAATTGCATTTTTCTCTATTAATTTATATCAAATCTAGGGTGATATTCATCCGGGCTCATAATTGTACCCAGAGGAAACTTAAAAATAATTAGGGGCTGTTTAGTAGCCTCTTAATAACCATTCAGATGCTACCTCTTAATGGTTTAAAACCTCTGAATGAATAAGAGGTAACCTTAAGTCTGAATGGTTAAGAGGTAACCTCTGAATGGTAAATCATCACATGTCACATTCTTTTACCTTCTCATTGGTAAAATTCTTAATGGTTCCATTAAGATGTAGCCTCTTAATGACTATTCAGAGGCTACCAAACAGCCCCTTAGTCACATAGTACGTTCTTTTTAATTTGAATCGAAAACAAATTTTTACAACTTTTTAATCTCGTATATCTATAACACTATCTTTTTTTACAAGGAAAAGCATACCATTACATCTAATCATGTAACACTATCTTTTTTTTAACAGTTAATATCTTGAGTTTTAACGATTTTAACAGATAGTAATCAATTTAAAAGTGAGCATAGGATTACTGAAATAGTAAATTTGTATTTCTAACTATTTTGAATTTTAAATAACATTATAATCTTTCTATACTAATAAACAAAAATCTTTTTTTGGAAAGTGTCATTCTCTGGTAATTTCTCACCTTTATTTTTTTATTTATCTCTTTTATTAAATAATAATAATAATATTAAACATCAATTTAACTAAATCTATTTATCTCTTTTGTTTAATTGATTTCTTTTTTAACTCTAAAGTTTCAATGTTCGGCAATTTAAGTCTAAAGTTTCAATTTTGTTATTTTAACCCCTTTGATTAATTTGATTTTTCACTTCTAATTCAAAAGTTTTCATCTTTTGTAATTTAATCCTTTTAATTTTTTTTTTTACTTTCAACCAAAGCTTTTTATCTTTTGCAATTTAATCTCAACATTTTTTTTTTACTTTCAACTTTAGTCTCTTATATACTTTTCATCTTTCATAAGTTCTCCGTTTAACGTGTCGTTCTAAATTTCCGACTTAACACGCCGCAATGTGCGTGTGGGGTTCAATGCTTTTTCATCTATTTTTTCTTGTTTGACATGTCCGTCACAGCACGTCTATTTTTCCCCGTTTGATAGGTCTGTCGCATGGGCGGCTCTTTAGGTGTGCGGGGAGGACTTCCGTACAAGGCCCGTTTTTCGAGGGGCACGAGATTTTTTTAAAAAAATCGATATATGTATGTTATTTTTAAAAATAAAATTGTGCACACATAACAAATCCAATATAAAGGCCCATTATCAAATGCATTTGTATTCTTTATAATTTAGCCAACTTAACAATAGGTTTATTGGGCTCGTGCGAGTCAGAGATCGACTTAATTATTTTTTTCTCGGTTTTACACACAGGCTCGTGGTCATGTGAGAAACATTTGCCTTTTATCTAACATGATATATAACTAATGAATCCCCGCCGCATTAATTCTAGTATTTAATAATATATAAAATCTAAGAATAAATAGATTAAAAATAAATAAAATAAAATATTGGATACAAAGGGTGATTCAGATTCCATTGTACTGGTCTCCGTCTTTTATGAAAAAGATATCTAGATAATAACTAAATATATATATACAACAACCCATGCATTAGGTGTCATTGGAGATTGACGAATTAAGAGAATGGTGGACAACTTTAAACTGCACTACAACTACCATAACAGCACCACCATAATTAGCAACATCATTCAACAACTAATCCCGTACGTAGCCTCGGCCATATATGCCGTACGTCTAATGGAATTAGTAGTTGTCTGATGTTGTTGATGGTGATGGTGCCATTATAGTGGTTCTAGTGCAAGCAAATATAAAAAAGTATCGGGCCAAAACTTATCAGACTAAAATTAGTTCGGGTTGAATGTCTCTGTTGATGATGGTGCCAAGAGTGGTGTTGGAGAACGGTGATGGTGGTCGTGGCATTGGCGGTTGTTGCGTCGGTGGTGTTGACAGTGGCCAATGTTTGGTGTGGAGGCAACGACCGATAGATGACGACTACAAACAAGGGTCGTGGTGTTGCTTGTCCATTTAATCTATTTTTAAGTTAAGTTATCATGTGTTCAAAGTATGACCTATTAATTATAACCCTTGTTTAATTTGAGTCTACCATTTTGATCTGTTAAGTTTCCGAGTATGAACCTGAATGTATATTCTTTTATGCAAATCAACCCATCTAATACGTAGCGGGTCATGGTTTGCTAACTCACTTGGAAAATAAACAACAAAACATATTATCGAAACATTATATTTATTTTAATGAATGAGAGATGAAATGTGTTATTTAAGTACGTTCGTATAGAATTTTTTGTTCAGTAGTGTTATGTATGTACGTTTCGTATAGAATTTTTTAGGTATATACGTTTTCGACCCCCCGGGTTTTATAAGAAAAAAATTTACTTATATAGAATTTTTAGTTCCGGTGACTTCCAACCCCCCAGTGAAAATTTTCAAGCTTCGCCACTGCTTTGGCCCTTCAACTTTCAACTCATACGACTTTTAGGATTAACTTTTAACCAGAGTTTTAATAATTTTAACAAATACTAATAATAAAAATGACCATGGGATTACTGAAATATCAGATTATATATCTAACTATTTTGAATTTTAAATTACACTAGAATTTGTATTCTATATTATATAATAAAATCTAGGAATAAACAAATTAAAGAAAAAATAAAATAAAATAAAATACTGGATACAAAGTTAGGAGCATGATGATTCAAATTGGATTGCATTCACCTATTTTAACGGAAACGATATCTAGATTCTAGATATATTATATATACAACCAAAACCAATGCATTAGGTGTCTGTCATTGGAGATTAAGGAATTAAGAGAATGATGGTGTTGGTGCAGACTGGCAGGAGGGAGGCAAAAACAACCGGATCCTTTAAATGATTGACGAATAACCTCATCTTGCACCATAATTACCATAATAGAACCATCACAATCAGCAGTATCATCGATCAACAACTAATTCCTTGGCCTCGGCTATGTCGTGGAGACCTTGGAGTTAGTTGTGGTGGTGCTGTTTGTGGTGGTTCTGTTATAGTGCTTCTAGTGCAAAATAAACTTAATTGGCTGTTTAATTAATAGTGTAGCTACAGCGTTACTGAGGAGGAGAACAAGAAGAAACGGGTAGCAGGCTAACGGCTACAAAACCCGTCAAGACCAATAGACCAAGATGGTCCGGTGAGTTTAATGGCGACCTGAAGACCCACACAACACCACTCAACTACTATATATATATACTTTGATCTCTAACTAAACATAGTATGTATGTATGTATGTTGATATTGGACAACCGAAATCAGAATGTTAATTAATAGAGAAACATAATACTGAAAAGGCAGCATGGTAGTGTCTAACTTCGTTGTTTTCTTATATCAGACTCTAAACACTCAAATTATCTTTGGCTGAATACTTAAAAGTTAAAAACATATGTAAATACAAATTTTACGCTATGTAATATGTGCAATTTTTTATTTCATGGTCCCAAATTTCAAGACCAAACTTTCAAACCCATATAATGCACAATTATATCGTTTTGAGTTATTTTTAGCTATGCCTAAATTCATGGTTAACCGACCCACTATAGCAATCAAAACCGAATAACCGGAACCGCCATAACTGATCAATTATGGTCATCCATTAACCGACATCTCAGTTATGGTTTTGGACCAAAACCTAACCAAACCGACCCATGCACACCCCTATTGGCTAGTAGCAACGATGGAGGTGGTTGCAGTGGTGGGATAACTACGAGGTAGTGTCGAGGTTGGTGCCGGTGATGGTGTGCTTGTGGTGGTGATGGTGGTGGCAGCCTTGTGCCTGGCATTGGCGGTTGTGGACTAGGTGCAATGATGGAGACGAAAAATGGTAATGGTAGTGATAGCCTATTTTGATCCTTTTTAAGTTAGTTTGGTAGTTTTATATTGGTTGCTTTCTGACCCGTTGACTAATTTATCTAAACCCCAATAGACTCGTTAACTAATTTGAGGTGACCCAAATGAAACCATATGTAGTTCATATATGCCAAAATAAACCCATTCTTTTGAAGAATGGGTGATGATTGTCACCTATACCTAAAGATGAATGCAATAAGGTGAAAGATAAAGATGAAAAAATTGCTTAAAAGATAGACACTAGCTTAGGATGAGCTACTTCATTTATGTTGACTTGAATCATAACTTGCAATAACATAAAACAAATGGATTGATGAAGTCAAGTTTTTTTGTTTGTGTTATGATTTGATAAAAAAAAAGGAAGTTTTTACTATTCTTACTACAAATCAGCCCATTATTTAAAAATTGGGTAACCATCATTTTCAAATATAAATGTGTATGTGCGCATTAGTTAAGACGATTTTAAACATCTACCTGGTGAGGAATGGCCATAGAGGAATTATGGCAACAATTGACGAACCTAGCTCGTTTGTATCATAATCATGTATACGGTGTGGTGAATTTTATTATTCGTTTATGAGATGATTTTAAACATGTACATGGAGAGGAATTATGGCAACACTTGATGTACCTAGCTAGCTCATTTGTATCTATAATCATGTATACGGTATGGTGGATTTTATTATTCGTTTATGATTTGATTGCAATTTGTGACAAGTAGCACCCAACTTTGTAAATAATTTTAATGGTTTTATAATTTCAAATAAATGATTGGTAACTTTCGTGGTTTGAAACCGACGGTGGTGCTATAAAACATAACATAAAATACGTAACAATGGTACCTTGTAATTCCAGTCACTAAAATGTGTTGTTTTGAGCCAGAATTTTTGTAGTGGATTGTATGGCTTAGATACAGTTCTAATTTCTAAATGTTATAACTGTACTGATCAATATGATCCTTTTCTGATGATTTGTTGAGGGTCGAAATCAGGCAAAGGATGCCGCAATGGTTGGATCGGCGGGTTCATTCATAGCAATGTTTTGAAGCCCAAGGATCTCTTGTTTTTTATTCTCAAATGGTCTCCAAAGTTTGTCGGTGTCGGTATTATCGGTATTTTGCAAAGGATGCTGCAATAGTTTGATCAACTTTTTACCTAATAATCATCTAATTTTACACTTACAAGGATTTAAAAGTATACCACTTATAAGGGGACAATCATTATACCACTCCTTCATTAGGTATATTTGCTTAAAAATACCTTTTTTAAATAAGAAAGGTTACTCTACTCATACTTCTAATTCTAAACTACCAATATATTCTTGATTTTACTTATTTTAGGAATTTAAAAAAAGTAAAAGTGTCTACCATCCGGTCAAACCTGCATTACCCCTCCATTTCAAATACTGATCGGACTAAAATGAAAATTAGGGTGAAGGGAGTGGTTACCTATTTGGAATAGGTAAACTCCCCATTCATCCAATCAGATAGTGCCACGTCAATTCACCTAAATTGTTTATTTAATGCTAAAAAACGTTAGCGGTGGTTTACCTAATGGGGTTTAAGTAAACTATTTAAAAAAAAAAAAAAAAATGTATGATTGATTGAGAAGAAATGGACCCCACCACACACCCATCACTCTCCCCCTTTCCTCCCTCTCACTGAATCGGTGACCACTCACCGAAAATGCCCCCCATTTCGGTAACATTTGCTCGGTAAAAGGGTTGGCGGTGGATGGGGGTTCGGTACCGAGTGGGTTACCGCCCCCACCCCGTTCACCCTAGACATTTGAATTTGAATAAAAGTAAATTTTCAAAACCCCCAAGCATTTATGTCAATTTTTATAAGGAAAATATGATGATCGTATTTGTTGTTCATATCCCAAGTTAGGTCCAAAAGATGATGATCCTATTTGTTGTTCATATCCCAAGTTAGGTCCAAAAGATGAGGTTGGATGATTCAGCCATAGGTGGAAGTTGCCCCACGCATTTTATCACTTTACGGAATTTAATTACAATTAAGACATTTACCAAAATAATAACATATATAGTTTTTGCAACAACCCATTTTTATAAATTTGTTCCTTTTAGAATAGTATTTCATTAATCTTATTTTACCTCTTTAGCTCTTTCATTTAACAATTCATTTTTTCAAAAATGCATATAAAATTATCAGTGTTGTAAAACTAGCATAATAACAAAAACAACATAGAAGAAATGTAGGGGAAAGAGATTGGTATTTTATTAATAGTCGTCTTTTACAATATAATACAATGACTATATATAGGAGAGAAAGTCTCGGAAAACAAGCTAGGTTATTTTAGGAGTTGATAACCATAATCATAATAATATATTTATAACACTCCCCCTTGGTTATCAACTTAATACGCTTTGAGTTGTTGCCTCCTTAAAAGTCTTGCCAGGAAAACCCAGTGGGACAAAACCTCAGCTAAGGGAAAAAGAGTGCAGTGCGTATATTTCTCCTCCTAATAGTTCTGCACAAATATGTTGCCTCATTAAAAACCTTACTAAGAAAACCCAAATGGGACAAAACTTAGTAAGGGAAAAAGAGTGTAATTTGTATAATACTCCCACTCATTTGAATATGTAGCCTTTAAATAACGGGTGTCGATCTTCCTTGAAATTTGCTCAAAGCTTTTGAGCCAATAAATGTCGCTTGATCCCTTGAAGTAAAATCCCTTATGTAGCAATGTTATATGATCTTCATATAAGACTTCTGGTGCCTCGTCTCAAAAACAAATATCATACGATCCATGACTGTGTTGTGTTACATTCTCAACATCTACAAGACCAACCAAACTTGTTTTCATGGGTTAGTAAAATATAATCGAATATCATTCATACCTGAAATTTTTTGGTATTAACTCATTCCAATGTCTCCTCTTTTGACACAGGCTATGACAATAAGTTCAAGTGGAAGAAGCATAGCTAGCAAAACATATTAATGCATATATGCATTTAACTATGATACTTCTAGAATGAGAATATCTATTTTGGTAGGATTAGTTATTCTTCTAACAAGTGACTGAACAACCTTTAACATAATTTAAGTTTGAGCTTTGTCCATACTAAAATATCCCAACATCTTTTGTATGTAGTTTGATCGATGGATAAAAATATAATTACACATACACTCGAACTCCAGGTCGAGTACAATTAGTTTATGCCAAAGTCATTCAAAACTCTTCACTCTAAAAGCTCGATAGTGTCTCTCGATGATGCCTAAACATCATCATTGTAAATTGCGATTATAGTGAACTTTTAAGAGAGAACTTATGATAGAAATATGACTAATTTATCAAACTCATATCCATCTTAGTCAAAATATCTCATGAGTTGTACAACACTTGCTCGACTATTTTAGGTTATGCATATTTTGGTAATTTTATAAGATACATTCCCGAGGTTTTGATATCAATGCTTCAAGCATTTACAATCATGTAGATACTTTTTCCACTTTGACCAACTATGTATGTATGTGCACTCTTCAGGAGTTCGTTTACATAGACGTCATTATTTAACTCATTGATTTCTACATCATATGAAAAGATGTCTAGAACATATTTGTCGCAACCCCCGTCCCCTAATTACCTGGGAACGGGCGGCCGCGACCATTTTAGGTGGTATCGATGTTTATCATTTTAGCAGCGGAATTTACATCAGGACCGTAGTTAGGAAATATTTTATCAGAGTAAAATACCACGCTTTTATAATATTAAACACATGGGAAATTCCCAAGTTTCAAGTACATACATTTTTCATAGGGATAAACCCTATTTTATTTAAATAAAACATCTTTTTATTTTAGGTAATTTTATAGCCACTTTTCCAAGTCTTCAGTGCTGTCCAACTGGCTTCTATTTGGCTTTCACATTTTGTTACCTGAAACGCGTTTAAAAACATTTTGTCAGTGGAATACTGGTGAGTGAATCCCAGTTTAATCAAGACATGTAAAAACCATTGTACAGTATTGAGGGCGGTCACGCAATTACATTTGTTTCCATCTACTTTAATTACCACCCATGGTACTGTCAGCCTGACTTTTGGTCATGTTACTACTCACAATGTAGTAACAAATTTTGTATACAAAACCCCAACATACCGATGATAATTGTAGAATACAAATACTCAATCACTGTTTAGTATAATGTTAATTATGTGAGGTTTTGTAAAAACAGTTTGCAAAAAGGAGATTACTCACATTGCTGTCTTAGGGTTTTCCTTAAGGATTTCCTGGTGATTATCTATAATTTACACAAATGCACCCGCGTTAGTATAATAACCCAATATTTACATAAGTAATACCCTCCCCGAGACGTCATTCCAACGACTACGTCGGGCAGAACCTCGACAGTCGTTACGGAAACGTGGATCAATCGGGCAGCGTATCTAATACGTAACCGGGGTTATGATACTTACAACGAGGCAGAACTTTGTTATTTAGGGGGTATTATACCCGATAATTACTTTAATATGCAGAAATTCGAGAGAGAGAAGAAAGTTGTGAGCGCTTTGGGATTGAAGCCGATGCCCTCAATTTATAGGGCTGCATTTTGTCTTCGTCGCGCCCCGCGAAGGTGGTAGCCAAGGGCTACACGGCCCACGAGGGCAGCTAGGGTAAGCCCTAGCTTGTCCGACTCAACCCTAGCTTCGACACGCCTAGTGCCACGTGGCGGCACCGGGCTTCGCCGTTTGGCCTCTCGCTCACGCCCTGCGTAGGCCGGGGGGTCTTACGCGGCCCGCCAGAGACCATTTATTTTTGTTTTTAATTAATTTTAATAAAAATAAAGATATTCGGGGCCTGTTTTCGTATATGAGGTGTATTTTAAGACATATAGGGACACTTTAAATATTTTAGGGATGTCGAAAATCATTTAGGAGGGTTGTTATATCCTCCCCACCTTGTTTTAGAGCTCATCCTCGAGATCTACTGGAACAAGTGTGGATATTTCCTTTGCATTTCTGATTCAAGCTCCCAAGTGTACTCTGGTACTCTTTTGGAGTCCCGTTTCACTTTAACCAGAACTAATCTCTTGTGCTTGAGGTTCTTAACTTTCCTGTCTTCAATCTGTAGAGGCTTCTCTACAAATTTAAGTTGTTCATTTACCTCTATATCCTTAAGAGGTACTATCAGTGATTCATCATCTAAGCATTTCTTGAGATTAGATACATGAAATACATCATGTATTCCTGCCATTTCCTCTGGTAGTTGTAGCTGATAAGCTACAGGTCCGATTCTTCTAATAGTCTTAAAAGGTCCAACATAACTGGGGCTTAGCTTTCCCCTTTTGATGAATCTTACCACTCCTTTCCAAGGAGAGACTTTCAATAACACTCTGTCTCCTACCTGAAATTCCAATGGCTTTCGTCTGTTATCGGCATAACTCTTTTGTCGGTCACGTGCAGCTTTCAGTCGTTCCTTGACTTGGATAATCTTGTCGGTTGTTTCTTGTACTATTTCTGGTCCAGATAATTGCTTTTCTCCAATTTCTGCCCAACAAACTGGAGTTCGGCACTTCTGTCCATAAAGTGCTTTGAAGGGTGCAACATTGATACTTGTGTGATAACTGTTATTATAAGAAAATTCTATTAATGGCAGATGATCGTCCCAATTACCTCTGAAATCAATTACGTAAGCTCTAATCATGTCCTCCATTGTTTGAATTGTCCTTTCGCTTTGTCCGTCCGTTTGAGGATGATAGGTTGTGCTTAGATTCAACTTGGTTCCCATGGCTTTTTGGAAACTTGTCCAAAAATAAGAGGTAAAACGGCTATCTCTATCAGAAACAATTGATAAAGGAATTCCATGTAATGAAACAATTTCATTTACATACAACTTAGCTAACTGTTCCATACTGTAGGTTTCCTTCATTGGTAGAAAATGAGCTGACTTAGTTAGCCTGTCTACAATTACCCAGATTGTATCATTACCTTTCCTTGTTTTGGGTAATTTGGTAACAAAATCCATTGTTATCAATTCTCATTTCCAAACTGGCATCTCTAACTGCTGCAACAAACCTGAGGGTTTCTGATGTTCAGCTTTAACTTGTGAACAGGTTAAACATTTGGAAACACAGGCTGCTATATCCTTTTTCATTCCTATCCACCAAAAATTCTTTTTTAAATCTTGATACATCTTATCATTTCCAGGATGCATCGTATACTTAGACTTATGGGCTTCTTCTAATATACGGTGGCGTAGGTTTCCTAATTTGGGTATCCACATTCTTTTCTTATGGAATCTCCAAATTCTGTCGGTTACTTGCTCTAATTCCTTAATCATTCCTTTTAACTTTTCAGTATCATCCTTGATTACTGATTCTTGTGTTTCTTTAATCTGTTCATATAGATCTATCTGCATGTTTAATTTAAGAGAACACACTCTTTTTGGCTTTTCATGACACTTTCGACTTAAAGCATCAGCCACTACATTTGCCTTTCCTGCATTATACTGGATATTACAATCATAATCACTAAGTATCTCCATCCAGTGTCTTTATCTCATATTCAATTCCTTTTGCCTAAAAACATACCTTAAACTCTTATGGTCGGTGAAAATGATAAACTTACTACCGTAAAGGTAATGTCTCCAAATTTTAAGGGCAAAAATTATGGCTCCTAGTTCTAAATCATTAGAAAATTCGACTTAAAGCATCAGCCACTACATTTGCATTTTAGGGGGAGTAAGAAATATTCAGAAAATCCAAAAACATTAGAAAATTTGAAAAAGCCAAAAACATGATAAAATTCAAAAATGAGTTTTTGTGTAAAAAGACGAAATGATAGTACATCAGTAGACAATCACAGTACGCTAAAGAAATGGAATGTTTAAATGTGATAAACGGTCTCACTAATGATATGTGTTTTGGTTAAAAATCACACAAGGATTATGCAACCAAACTCTTTGTAAACGGGGAATGATGCTTGGTATGATGAACAAAGATAAGGATCACTTAAATGAAAATTGCACAAGTGACACAAGGATTTATACGAGGAAAAAGCCCTTGATCAATGAATGATCTCCGGCATAAAAAACCTCGGGTGATGGAAACTACCGATCACCAAACTTCAATATAACAAACAATGTTTACAACTTTGGATGGTAACGAGCTAGGTACAAGGATCACTATAGTATCGTATGCTAGAGCGTGTGAGAAATGTGTTCTGTCTTCCGAATGCTGTAGAGTGCCATTTATATAAGCGTGTGTGGTTGAATTTTAGGCAAGTCACCTAACTACTAGCTCGTTACCCCTTTAGAATTAGAAGTAAATTTAGCCTAACTAATTGCCCGTAATTTATGCTAAGTTTCCATATTCTCCACAACGTCTATTTTTGGTTATGCATGTGCGAAATTAGCGTGACAGATTCCTTGATAACGTTGCTAAGACCAGGTCCAACTCGTAATTCCTGCAAAACAACAGTAAATTCAAAGTGAACAGTCGTTAGTATGAGGATCCTTAGGATGATCCATGATCCTGAAGCTCTTCTGAGGATCACTATCTGCCAAAGAAACAAGGATCACTCGTTAGGATATCATGTAAGGATCACAGGTCATTAAAATCCTGCCCTAACAATTGCCCCCAAAATATAAGGAGTAATTATATAATATTAACGAGTTATATTTTGCCGGATCTTATCTATAACTAACTCAACGGATATATAGCCGTTAAGAATGAACTATCCGTTTCGATCTGACGTCATGGAGGTGACAACCCTGCACAAATCATCATTATAAATAGAAATAGGGATAGGATCGTTTGCATTTAAATTCAAGGACTCTTCCCTTTATAACCGCGACCAGAGGATTGAACAGGTATTCCCCTTCACCTTCTCTCTTGCTTGCTCTGTTTTTCTTATTTCTTTCAATATGTTGCTCCGGAACTCTCCCAGCAAGGATCCTAAGAATAACAGCCCCTTGAAGGGTCAAGGGATCATCAAGGACTCCCCCACCGAGAGGTGTTGTTTTACTGATTCCCAAATTGACAAGATCCGTCATTGTTTTCCGGCGAACACCCTCTTTAAATCTTTTAGCCCTACCGCTCTGAGCGATTACATCTCTGAGACTTGGGTTGCTTTCCCGGTCACTCCTTTCATGATAGGATACTCGTATCCTTTCCCTCAGTTCACCGAGTCCTTTTTCTCTCTTACCGGCATCTGCTATATCCAGGCTATGCCGATGACTTGGAGGGTTTTATACACCCTTGAAAGGATCATCGAACAAGAAGGAATTGATCTGGGTATGGCGGAGCTGGCTGAGATGTATGATCTCACAAGTTTTGGATCCCACCGATACTTGTTCAAACGAAAGGCTGGAGAGGAGCACCCTGTTCTCAAAGTTACCAAAAATGACATGAACTGGAAGCGGCGGTTCTTTTTTGTGAGGAGAGATACCATCCCTGATGGGAGGGATCTGCCCAAGAAGTGGGCTACCCATGGTAGGATAGAGGATCCTGGAAGGATCACCGTAGAACTTATCCTTTAGCATAAGGATCACTGACATTCTTTTGTTTCCTTATTGTGCAGCTATATCTATTTCTCATCTTAAGTTGACTCCTGCTGCAAAAGAGAGACTCTTGGCCTTTAGGAAGCTTGATCCTGAAATAAGAACTTTCCAGGTCACCACCCAGGATTCTCAGGAAGTATCCTCTGCTTCTGTCACAATGTCAAGTAAGTATCCTCTTTTAAGGAATATTTATATAATGAGAGTCAAATAAAATTAAGATACTTATCTTGTTTTGGTTGTGCAGGCGCTGGAAAATCCTCTAAGTCTGCTTCGAAGTTCGGCATCGATGATCTTACTAATGTCAAATCCGCAAGGAAGAAGACTCCTGCTGCTAGCCCAACTGCTTCAGCCCCTAAAGCACCTATCAGGGAAAAGGAAGCAAGAAGAGAAAGGCCTCTGAGGATTTGCAAGGTCTGCCCCTGCTCCGCCAACAGTGTCTGGATTACATCAACGAGGTAAGGATCACTGTCCTGCTTGTGTACCCTGCTAGTCTAAGGATTACTTGATTTCTGAGGTCACTCCTTGTCTTCCTTGCAGAAATTTGCTGAGGTAGAGACATATGTTGGCCACGTTGAGGATCAGGATCGCCAGATTGCTGACCTTCAACAGGTTGGGGTGTTGAAGGATCTCAAGATAGCTGATCTTCAGAAGGAGCTCCAGGCCACCAAGGGGGAAGCCGCCAAGATGCTGATCAACTTCGACTATGAGAGGCACGAGATCACCCAGGATGCCAAGGTCTCTGCTGCAATAGCTATGTACAAAATCCAGCTGCAAATGGCTATGGAGGCTCAGGATCCTGCTTTTGACAAGAGCACCTGGGATGTCGAAGGCTGGAAGGCTATGCTGGCTGAACTGGAGGATGATGAGGAGGCTGAGGAGATCCCGATGCTTGAGGGTGGAGGCGCTGGCAAGGATCATGGTGGAGAGGCAAGTGGAGCCGGTGGTGATGGTGCAACGAAGGATTGAGCTGCAGGATTGGGCAATGATGGAAATTTCGAGACTTAGCCGGAGCCCATTTTTTTTGTTTGGTGGTTGTGATGTTTTAAAACAATTATGGTCTGTATTTGAACAATAGGTTTAGGGTTGAGGATCTAGGATCCTGTGAACAATAGGTAGGATTACAAATGGTGGAAGGATCCTCTGTTTGGGGGATGAAGCCATTGTGATCCTGCCACTTTTAATTTCCTGCACTTGCTATAACCGCATAAACAATGGACACCCTTTGCCAACCCATGTGGACGGGCCACGTTTTGCTGGTAGAAATGTGGGTTGGCAATTTTGACAACTTAAAAAGGGGTTATTTAATGAATAAAACTTTTAACTTTTGACTTATCCTGTGATGTTATCCTTGTATATCTTTTGAACTTTCAATTGTTTTGATTTATACTTGTCTAAGTAAGAAAGGTTAAGCAAATTATGTTTAAGAAATTTAGGATATGATCCTGGATCAAATATCCTATAATCGAAAATTTTCAAAGTAGTTTAATTTTAAGGATCATAGGTTCAGTTGTCAAAGTGTAAGGGTTATTCAAAATAATGAATGTAATTAAAACAGTTAAGGATCATACCTGAGAATCCAAGTTAGGATCCTAACCTTTAATCAGGATGACCAGAGGAAGAACTTTAATGGATAATAAGGATTGAGGATCCTTAATTGTTTATCTTTGAAAACCTGAAAATAGAATATAACTTGGGACTAAGCCAATGTTTTGGTCAAAAATCACACAAGGATAATGCAACCAAACTTTATGTAAACGGGGAATGATGCTTGGTTTGATGAACAAAGTGAAGGATCACTTAAATGTAAAATACGCAAGTGACACAAGGATTTATACGAGGAAAAAGCCCTTGATCAATGAATGATCTCCGGCATAAAAAACCTCGGGTGATGGCAACTACCGATCACCAAACTTCAATATAACAAATAATGGTTTACAACTTCGGATGGTAACGAGCTAACTACAAGGATCACTATAGTATCGTGTGTCAAAGCGTGTGAGAAGTGTGTTGTGTCTTCCGAATGTGGAAGAGTGCTATTTATACAAGTGTGAGTGGTCGTATTTTAGGTAAATAACCTAACTATTAGCTCGTTACCCCTTTAGGAATAGAAGTAAATCTAGCCTAAATTATCGCCCTTAAATTATGCTAAGTTTCCATATCGTCCACAACGTCCATCTTTGATTATGCATATGCCAAAGTTGTCGTGACGAGTTCCTTGTTTATGTTGCTAAGAGCGGATCCTACCCGAAATTCCTGCAAGATAACATTAAATCCAAAGAGAACAATCGTTAGTATGAGGATCCCTAGGATACTCCGTGATCCTGATCCTGGAACTCTTCTGAGGATCACTATCTGCCAAAGAAACAAGGATCACTGGTTAGGATCACATGTAAGGATCACATGTAAGGATCATAAGTCATAAAAATCCAGCCCTAACAATTGCCCCCAAAATATAAGGAGTAATATTGTAAATAAACGAGTTGTATTTTGTTTGATCTTATCCGCAACAAGTTAACGGATAACTAGCCGTTGGAGACGGACTAGCCGTTGCAAACCTTACGTCACAGAAGTGGCAGCCCTGCAAATCATCATTATAAATAGGAGTTAGAGATATGATCAATTTGCATTTAAATTCAAGAGAGACTCCCTTTATATTCTCGTCCGAAGATCAATCAGGTATCTCTTTTCCTCTTTCTTCCTTCTCTTACTCTGTTTTTCTATCTCTTTCCATCATTCTGCAAAGATGTTGCTCCGGAACTCCCCGCATAAGGATCCTAAGAAGAACAGCCCCTTGAAGGGTCAAGGGATCATCAAAGATTCTCCCACCGAGAGGTGCTGTTTTACCGATCCTCAGGTTGACAGAATCTGTCATTGTTTTCCGGCGAACACCATCTTCAAGTCTTTTACTCCCACTGCTTTGAGTGATTTTATTTCTGATACTTGGGTAGCTTTTCCTGTTACTCCGTTCTTGATAGGATATTTGTATCCTTTCCCACAGTTCACTCAATCCTTCTTCTCTCTCACCGGCATCTGCTATATCCAAGCCATGCCCATGATCTGGAGGGTGTTATATACCCTTGAGAGGATCATTGAACAAGAGGGGATTGACCTCGGTATGGAGGAGCTGGCTGAGATGTATGATCTTACCACTTTCGGATCCCATCGTTATTTGTTTAAGCGAAAAGCTGGGGAGGATCACCATGTCTTCAAAGTTACCAAGAACGACACGAACTGGAAGCGACGGTTCTTTTTTGTTAGGAGAGATACCATCCCTGATGGGAAGGATCTGCCCAAAGAGTGGGCTACTCATTGTAGGATAGAGGATCCTGGAAGGATCATCATAAGACCTGTTCCTTAGGATGAGGATCACTGATATTTTCTTGTTTATTGTGAAGCTATCTCCATCTCTCGTCTGAAGTTGACACCTGCTGCAAAAGAGAGACTTTTGGCCTTCAAGAAGCTTGATCCGGAGACAAGAACTTTCCAGGTTGCTACCCAGGATTCCCAAGAAGTATCCTCTGCCTCTGTCACAATGTCAAGTAAGTATCCTCATTTAGAAAGTAATTCTATGTAGGATTTTCAAGTTTAATTAGAAAACTTATCTTATTTTGGTTGTGTAGGTGCTGGAAAATCTTCTAAGTCTGCCTCAAAGTTTGGTATTGATGATCTTGCTAATGTCAAATCTGCAAGGAAGAAGACTCCTCCTGCTAGCCCAACTGCTTCAGCCCCTAAAGCACCTATTAGGGGTAAAGGAAAGAAGAGAAAGGCCTCTGAGGATTTACAAGGCCTGCCCCTGCTCCGCCAATAGTTTCTGGACTACTTCAACGAGGTAAGGATCACTGCCCCTGTTTGTTATCCTGACAGTTTTGAGGATCACTTGTTTCTGACGTTATGCGTTGTTTTCCTTGCAGAAATTTGCTGAAATAGAGACTTATGTTGGCCACGTCGAGGATCAAGATCGGCAAATTGCTGACCTCCAACAGATGGGTGTGCTGAAAGATCTCAAGATTGCTGATCTTGAGAAGGAGCTCCGGGCTACCAAGGATGAAGCTGCCAAAATGCTGATCAACTTTGATTATGAGAAGCATGATATCACCCAGGACGCCAAGGTCTCTGCTGCGATAACCATGTATAAGATCCAGTTGCAGATGGCTGCGGAGGCCCAGGATCCTGCCTTCGACAAAAGCACATGGGACGTGGAGGGCTGGAAGGCAAGGCTGGCAGAGTTGGAGGATGATGAGGAGGCTGAGGAGATCCCGTTGCTTGAAGGTGCTGGCAAGGATCATGCTGGGGAGGCAAGTGGAGCTGGTGGTGATGGTGCAGCCAAGGATTGAGCTGCAGGATTGGGCGATGATGGAAATTTCTAGACATAGTCGGAGCCCAATTTTTTTTGTGGTTGTTGATGTTTTTAAACAATTATGGTATGTAACTTTGAACAATAGTTTTAGGATTAAGGATCCAGGATCCTTCAGACAATAGGTAGGATTGCAAATGGTGGAGGGATCCTCTGTTTGGGGGATGAAGCCATTGTGATCCTGCCGCCTTTTTTTTACCTGCATGCTGTGACCGCACAAACAATGGACACCCTTTGCCAACCCATGTGGACGGGCCACGTTTTGCTGGTAGAAACGTGGGTTGGCAATTTTGACAACTTTGAAGGGTTTCAAACCTTTGTTAATAAAATAACTCTAATCTTTTTGGCTTATCTCGTATTGTTATCCTTTTAATCTCCAATTGTTTTCATACATGTTTGTTTGAGTAAGAAAGGTTGAGCAAATTATGTTTAAGAAATTTAGGATATGATCCTGGATCAAATATCCTATAATCGAAAATTTTCAAAGTAGTTTATTTTAAGGATCATAGGTTCAGTTGTCAAGGTCTAAGGGTTATTCAAATGAATAATGAATGAAATTAAAAATAGTTAAGGATCATACCTGAGGATCCAAGTTAGGATTCTAACCTTTAAATCAGGATAACCATAAGTAAAACTTTAATGGATAATAAGGACTAAGGATCCTTAATTGTTTAACTTCGAGAACCTGAAAAAATGGAATATAACTTGGGACTAAGCCAATATAAAAGATAAGTTAGTAACTGGGGACAAGCCCAAAGGATAACTGGGGACAAGCCCGAAGGATAACTGGGGACAAGCCCGAAGGATAACTGGGGACAAGCCCGAAGGATAACTGGGGACAAGCCCGAAGGATAACTGGGGACAAGCCCAAGGATCGTATGTAAACTGGAGTATGGCCCTTACTGGCGACTATCCAAACTTAGTGACATGAAAATGCCAAAACCTTAGTTAACGTGAAAACGTTAGAAACCTTAGGAACGGATGTATGGTACGTCTACCATTATACGTAGGATCCTAGGCATAGCCAGTACGATGAGGTTATCAGCCCCTGGAGTGGGTACTGGTCCCAAAGACATGAACTATACTAGGATCATCGTGCGCTACAGGCGAAAACTGGGGACAAGCCCAAGGATAACTGGGGTTGAACCCAAGGATCTGTGATGCTTTTTGAAGACTATCAACATTGTGCTAAGGACACCTGTACTTATCAGAACTCAAAATCTCGTGAGAGAAGGATGAAGGATACATGATCCTTATCCTCAGGTAAAAATAAGAAAATGGAATAGTTTAGGATTAGGACTTTACCAGAGTAAGGATCATTGGTATTACTGGGATCCTTCGAGGATGCTTTCAATGTAAGGATCATATGTGCCCGGAGGATCCTGTTCACATGAAATATTTCTTTAAGTGAACAACATTCCAGGCTCTTGGTAACAAATTTCCTTCCATGGTTAGCAATCTATATGCCCCCTTTCCTGCTTCAGCTTCAATCAAGTAAGGGCCTTCCCACTTTGGTGCCAATTTCCCATCAGCAGGATTGATGGTGTTTTGGAATGCTTTTCTCAACACCATATCCCCAACTTGAAACTTCCTTATCCTGACATTTTTGTTGTAAGCACCAGCCATTCTTTGTTGGTCGCTCGCCATCCTTATCCTAGCCAGATCCTTGATTTCCTCAATAGTATCCAAGTCCTGAGCCAAGTTTGCAGCATTTCCTTCAGGATCACGAGTACTTGTTCTAGCAGTTGGAACCACCATTTCTGTTGGGATCACTGCTTCTACCCCAAACACTAAAGAGAAGGGTGTTTGACCAGTAGCATTCTTGGGGGTTGTCCTATCAGCCCAAAGCACATAAGGCAATTCCTCTGCCCATTTCCCCTTCTTGGATCCAAGTTTCTTCTTCAGATTATTGATGATGATCTTGTTGGATGATTCTGCTTGACCATTGGCTTGTGGGTGGACTGGTGTTGATGTTATCATCTTAATCCCCCAGCTGTCACAAAAGTTAGTAGTCCTGCTCCCAATAAATTGGGAACCATTATCACATACAATTTCAGAAGGAATGCCAAATCTAGTTATGATATTTCTTTTAATAAAGGATATAACTTCCTTTTCTCTGACTTGGGCAAAAGCTTCAGCCTCTATCCATTTGGAGAAGTAGTCAGTCATAGCAAGCATGAATACTTTTCCACCAGGTGCCTTAGGGAGCTTGCCAACTATATCCATCCCCCATCTCATAAATGGCCAAGAGGATGGGATAGGATGTAGAAATTCAGCCGGCTGATGAAGGATATTGCTGTGTCTTTGACAAGGATCACACTTCTTAGCATACTCCACAACATCCCTTTTCATAGTTGGCAAGTAGTATCCTGTTCTTAAGATCCTTGAGAACAATGCCCTGCCCCCAGTGTGGTTTCCGCAATCTCCTTCATGGAAGTCTTTTAACACTTCTTGAACTTCAGGATCCTCGATACATCTTAAATATGGTCCTGCAAGAGATCGCTTATATAGCACATTATTTAAGATTGTGAATTGAGATACCTTAATCCTGAAAGCCCTAGGATTTTCTCCCATAGGAATCTCCCCGTGTTGTAAGTATCTCATGATTGGTGAGATCCATGATCCTGAACAAGATTGAGTATCCTCACTAGGGATCATCGCAGAATCCTCTTCTATTTCCATGGCCACCTGATTTTCGATAGCAGGAGCCAGGATATGGATGATGGGGATACTTATATCCTCTGGGATCTTCAAAGATGATCCTAGATTGGCCAATGCATCAGCTTCTGTATTTTCCTCCCTTGGTACCTGTGTCAAATTGAAAGAAACAAAGGAGAGTGCCAATTCTTTGACTATCTCTAAATATTTGGTTAGTTTTTCACCTTTCACAGCATAGGATCCATTAAAGTGATTAGTGATTAACAATGAATCCACGTATACCTCAAGATACCTGATCCCCATATGCTTAGCAATTTGTAAGCCAGCGATTAAGGCTTCATATTCAGCCTCATTATTAGTGGCTTGGAACTCACAAGCTATGGAATGGGGTATTATGTCCCCCTGTGGCGATTTTAGTAGTATACCAAGCCCTGTGCCTTTGACATTTGAGGATCCATCAGTATGTAGTATCCAAGGATCCTTGGTCTCATCCAGCTGCTGGACCTCCAATTCGGCTTCATTTTGTAGATCACTACTGAAATCAGCCACAAAGTCTGCTAATGCTTGAGATTTGATGGCTGTTCTGGGCTCATATCTTATATCATGGGCACTAAGCTTTACTGCCCACTTAGCCATTCTTCCAGACATCTCTGGTTTCCTGAGGACATTCTTAATTGGAAAATTAGTTCTAACAACAATAACATGGGTTTCAAAATAATGTCTTAGTTTAGTAGATGCCATAATTAATGCAAGGATAAGTTTTTCAAGGTGTGAATACCTGGATTCAGCATCAAGTAAACTCTTACTTACATAATAGACAGGATATTGTGTACCTTCATGATCCTTAACAAGGACTGCACTTACTGCTTTTGAGGATACCGCCAGATATAGGGATAAGACATCTCCTTTTTCTGGTTTCATCAATGCTGGAGCTGAGGACATGTATTCTTTGAGGGCTTGTAAAGCATTCTCATGCTTTTCAGTCCACTCAAATTTCTTGTTCTTTCTTAGGATATCATAGAATTCTTTACATCTTTCTGAGGATTTGGATATAAATCTGTTTAGAGCTGCTATCCTGCCTGTTAGCCTTTGCACATCCTTAGCGTTGGCAGGGGATTTGATATTCGCCAAAGCTTTGATTTGTTCCGGGCTTGCTTCAATGCCCCTCTGGGTTACCATATATCCTAAGAATTTGCCTTCTTTAACACCAAAGTGACATTTTGAAGGATTAAGCTTCATGTTATAATTATCAAGGATATCAAATGCTTCCTCCAAGTCCCTTAGGTGATCCTCAGCTTTCTTGGATTTTACAACCATATCGTCTATGTATACTTCCATAGTTTGTCCAATTTGATCTTTGAACATCATGTTTACCAGTCTTTGATATGTTGCACCTGCATTTCTTAATCCAAAAGGCATAGCAATATAACAATATAAACCGGTTGGGGTCATAAAAGCTGTATCCTCTTGGTCAGATGACTCCATCTAAATTTGTCGGAATCCAGATGATGCATCCATAAAGGTTAACAGTTCATGCCCCGCCGTTGCATCCACCATGGAGTCAATGTGGGGTAATGGGAAAGGATCATTGGGACATGCCTTATTCAAATCAGTGAAATCGACACATACCCTCCACTTTCCGTTTTTCTTTTGAACAACGACCACATTGGCTAGCCATTTTGGATACTTTACCTCTCTAATCATACCTGCTCGAAGTAATCTTTCTACTTCTTCCTGGATAATGGCATTCCTTTCCGGTGCAAACTTCCTCCTTTTTTGATGGATTGGTTTGATTGACCTGTCAATGCCAAGTTTATGAGTGATAATATCCTTAGATATACCTGTCATATCCTCGTGTTTCCATGCAAAGGTAGACTTTCTTCTTTTGAGGAAGGATACTATGTCTTCTTTCATCTTGCCAAGGATCCTGATCCGACATAGATTTTTGATTCAGGATCATTAGGATCCAAAAGGATTTCGTCCACATCCTGTTCTCTCGCCTCCAAGACATTCCTTGGAGGATACTGTAATTGCTATTGCTCCCTTGGCTTCGAGGCTGGTTTCATTGACGAGGTGTAACAATCCTTAGCCTCCTGCTGATCACTGTCGATCTTGATTATTCCCCATGGGCTAGGGAGCTTCACACATTGATGGTAGGTGGATGGGACTGCCTTCATATCATGTATCCAGGGTCTGCCAAGGATAACATTACAACAAGACAAACAGTCAATAACACAAAATTTTTGATAATTATGTAATCCTTCCACATAAATTGGGAGTTTGATGTCCCCCAGGGTTTTCTTAGTTTCGCCACTGAATCCCACAAGTACGGAGGATCTTGGTGTGATATCTGATTCAGGGATACCCATCTTCTTCAGAACATCAAGCTGGATAATGTTTACTGAGCTTCCTCCGTCAATAAGGATCCTGCGGACAAAATGGTTAGAGATAAAGAAAGTGATGACTAAACTATCGTGATGAGGATCCTGAATGTTAATGCGATCATCTTCATCGAAGGTTATCGCTTTTCCTTCCGAGATACTTGATGTTCGAACGGGCCTTTCTCCGTTATCCATTTTAGCTTCCTTTGCATGCCTTTTAGCTGCTGAAAGGAATGTACCACAGATGTCTGATCCTCCAGAAATAAAGTTGATCACTTGTGCATTTGCCGGAGGGGCTGGAGCTTTTTCAGGGATCCTTTCAGGATCCTGAGTCCTTTGCTTTTTTCTTCCCAGCAACTCTTTTAAATGCCCCTTGCTTAGCAGATATCCAATTTCCCTTCTTAATGCGTTGCATTCTTCAGTTAAATGCCCGAAATCCTCGTGGTATGCACACCACTTTGACTTGTCTTTAGTTCCAGCTGGTTTGTCACTTTTTCTGGGCCATCTGGCTTTTTCTCCTAGATTCTGCATTGCAAGGATTAGTTCATGATTATCAACGGAAAAACAATATTCAAAAATCGGAGGATAATCCTCATCATCCTCTTCTTGGTCAACGGCATTTACGTTCTGGTTGCCATTCCTATTGTAGGATTTGAATCTGTTGCTTTTGAAAGAGGATCCTTGCTTTTCTTGTTTTGAGGATCCTACTTGTCTTTCCTGGATCCTTTTGTCATCCTCTAGCCGGATGAACCTAAGTGCACGAGTTCTTACTTCATCTAGGTTCCTGCATGGTGTCATAACAAGATCATCATAGAACAGTGAATCCCTAAGCAATCCCATTTTGAAGGCCTCAACAGCTGTGGCCATATCCAAGTTGGGAATGTCCAAGGATTCTTTACTGAATTTGGTTATATAATCCCTTAATGATTCATTATGACCCTGAGTTACCCTATATAAATCACTAGTCAATCTTTCAAATTTTCTACTACAAGAGAATTGATTATTGAATAAATTAACTAAATTAGCAAATGAAGTGATAGAGTAAGGGGGAAGACTTAGCAGCCATTTAAGAGCTGATCCAGTAAGAGTGGATCCAAATCCTTTGCATAAGCATGCTTCCTTTAACTTTTCTGGAATAGGATTGATCTCCATCCTCTCCCTGTATTGTGCTATGTGTTCCTCAGGATCCGTTGTACCATCATACAGCTTCATAGTGGGGATATGGAATCTTTAGGGTATCTCAGCATCACAAATTGGTGGTGCAAAACGAGATACCTTATGTCTTCCATCTGCAATCTCCGGGATAGGCTTGACTACCCCTGGAACACTTGATATCATATCCTTCAGTTTTCGTAGCTCTCTGGCCATAGCATGATTGATACCTGTATCCTGTATGAATCCATGGTTAGTGGTATAAGAATTATTAAAAGTGTTACCTCCCATCGGGTTCAAATTAGGAACATTGGATGTGAATCCTTGTTGCAGGGATTCTAGGATGATGGAGGGACCAGTGGAAGCAATGGTTTGCATTGGAATAAAATCTCCTTGATGGACATCTGGACTTCCTGTTTGCAAATTCTTCAAGGATCCTGGTATCTGAGGGGATCCTTGAACCTGGGATGATCCTGGAACAAAGGAGGATCCTTGAACCTGGGATGATCCTGAAACAAAGGAGGATCCTTGAACCTGGGATGATCCTGGAACAAAGGAGGATCCTTGAACCTGGGATGATCCTGGAACAAAGGAGGAACCTAAGCTCATGAAGGATCCCATATGCTGAGTGTAGGGTCCTGCCGGTTGGAAATATGATCCTGATGCCTGAGTCATTGCTGCTGGGCCGAAATGCACTCCTCTTGATCCACACATGTGTTGAACGTCTGGGACCTCTGATGGCTGAGAAGTAATCATCGGAGTATCAAAATTCAAAGATTTGGGCGTCAGTGGGGAATGATCCTCTGCCGTTTTCTTTTGTCTTTTGAGATCTCCGATTTCCTTGAGGATCCTGTCATTAGTTTCATCCTGCTGCTGCATACGATCCCTCATCTGCAAAATCAAAGTAAATATATCACTAGTACTGGGAATAGAAGAAGTTAGGGCAAAAGATGATGGTTTAGAGGAGATAGGAGTTGGTCTCTTCTCAGCATTTTTCTGAGATCCAGCTGGTGGTGGAGGCAAAGGTGGAATGCCATTAGATGAATTGACTGCAGACATCGCTGTGGAAGTATTCTTCAATGATGAAGCCATGCAACACTTCCGGAATGATCACCAACAGAAAAACTTTCTTATGAATGAAGCACCAATTGCCCCACGGTGGGCGCCAAACTGTTTTGGTCAAAAATCACACAAGGATAATGCAACCAAACTTTATGTAAACGGGGAATGATGCTTGGTTTGATGAACAAAGTGAAGGATCACTTAAATGTAAAATACGCAAGTGACACAAGGATTTATACGAGGAAAAAGCCCTTGATCAATGAATGATCTCCGGCATAAAAAACCTCGGGTGATGGCAACTACCGATCACCAAACTTCAATATAACAAATAATGGTTTACAACTTCGGATGGTAACGAGCTAAGTACAAGGGTCACTATAGTATCGTGTGTCAAAGCGTGTGAGAAGTGTGTTGTGTCTTCCGCATGTGGAAGAGTGCTATTTATACAAGTGTGAGTGGTCGTATTTTAGGTAAATAACCTAACTATTAGCTCGTTACCCCTTTAGGAATAGAAGTAAATCTAGCCTAAATTATCGCCCTTAAATTATGCTAAGTTTCCATATCGTCCACAACGTCCATCTTTGATTATGCATATGCCAAAGTTGTCGTGACGAGTTCCTTGTTTATGTTGCTAAGAGCGGATCCTACCCGAAATTCCTGCAAGATAACATTAAATCCAAAGAGAACAATCGTTAGTATGAGGATCCCTAGGATACTCCGTGATCCTGATCCTGGAACTCTTCTGAGGATCACTATCTGCCAAAGAAACAAGGATCACTGGTTAGGATCACATGTAAGGATCACATGTAAGGATCATAAGTCATAAAAATCCAGCCCTAACAGCCAATATCATAGATAAGTTAGTAACTGGGGACATGCCCAAAGGATAACTGGGGACAAGCCCAAAGGATCACTGGGGACATGCCCAAAGGATAACTGGGGACAAGCCCAAAGGATCACTGGGGACAAGCCCGAAGGATAACTGGGGACAAGCCCAAGGATCGTATGTAAACTGGAGTATGGCCCTCACTGGCGACTATCCAAACTTAGTGACATGAAAATGCCAAAACCTTGGCTAACGTGAAAACGTTAGAAACCTTAGGAACGGATGTATGGTACGTCTACCATTATACGGAGGATCCTAGGTATAGCCAGTACGATGGAATTATCAGCCCCTAAAGCGAGTACTGGTCCCAAAGACGTGAACTATACCAGGATCATCGTGCGCTACAGGCGAAAACTGGGGACAAGCCCAAGGATAACTGGGGACAAGCCCAAACAACTGGGGTTGAACCAAAGGATCTGAGTTGCTTCTGGAGATTGTCGACAATATGCTAAGGATACCTGGACTATCAGAACTCAAAACCTCGTGAGAGAAGGATGAAGGATACATGATCCTTATCCTTAAATAAGAAAATATGTAAATAAGAGTTCAAGCTTAGGACATTACCAGAGTAAGGGTCATCGATACTTCAGGGATCCTTGAAGGATACTTCTAATGTAAGGATCATATGTGCCAGAAGGATCCTGCTCACATGAAATATTTCTTCAAGTGGACAGCATTCCAGGCTCTTGGTAACAAATTACCCTCCATGGTCAGCAGTCTATATGCCCCCTTTCCTGCTTCGGCTTTGATCAAATAAGGGCCTTCCCATTTTGGTGCCAATTTCCCATCAGCAGGATTGGTGGTATTCTGGAATGCTTTTCTCTATACCATATCCCTAACTTGGAATTTCCTTATCCTGACATTTTTGTTATAAGCACCAGCCATTCTTTGTTGGTAGCTAGCCATCCTTATCCTAGCCAGATCCCTGATTTCCTCAATAGTATCCAAGTCTTGAGCCAGGTTTGCATCATTCGCCTCAGGATCACGGGTACTTGTTCTAGCAGTTGGAACCACCATTTCTGTTGGGATCACTGATTCTGCCCCAAACACCAAAGAGAAGGGTGTTTGACCGGTAGCATTCTTGGGAGTTGTCCTGTCAGCCCAAAGCATATAAGGCAATTCTTCTGCCCGTTTCCCCTTCTTGGATCCAAGTTTCTTCTTCAGATTGTTGATGATGATCTTGTTGGATGATTCTGCTTGACCATTAGCTTGTGGGTGGACTGGTGTTGATGTTATCATCTTAATCCCCCAGCTGTCACAAAAGTTAGTAGTTCTGCTCCCAATAAATTGGGAACCATTATCACATTCAATTTCAGAAGGAATGCAAATCTAGTTATAATATTTCTCTTAATAAAGGATATAACTTCCTTTTCTCTGACTTGGGCAAAAGCTTCAGCCTCTATCCACTTGGAGAAGTAGTCAGTCATAGCAAGCATGAACACTTTCCCACCAGGTGCCTTAGGGAGCTTGCCAACTATATCCATCCCCCATCTCATAAATGGCCAAGAGGATGGTATAGGATGTAGAAATTCAGCCGGCTGATGAAGGATATTGCTGTGTCTTTGACAAGGATCACACTTCTTAGCATACTCCACAGCATCCCTTTTCATAGTTGGCCAGTAGTATCCTGTCCTTAAGATCCTTGAGAACAATGCCCTGCCCCCAGTGTGGTTTCCACAATCTCCTTCATGGAAATCTTTTAAAACTTCTTGAACTTCAGGATCCTCGATACATCTTAAATATGGTCCTGCAAGAGATCGCTTATACAACATATTATTTAAGATTGTGAATTGAGATACCTTAATTCTGAAAGCCCTAGGGTTTTCTCCCATAGGAATCTCTCCGTGTTGTAAGTATCTCATGATTGGTGAGATCCATGATCCTGAACAAGATTGAGTATCCTCATTAGGGATCATTGCAGAATCCTCTTCTATTTCCATGGCCACCTGATTTTCAATAGCAGGAGCCAGGATATATGGATGATGGGGATACTTATATCCTCTGGGATCTTCAAAGATGATCCTAGATTGGCCAATGCATCAGCTTCTGTATTTTCTTCCCTTGGTACCTGTGTCAAACTGAAGAAAGCAAAGGAGAGTGCCAATTCTTTGACTATCTCTAAATATTTGGTTAGTTTTTCACCTTTAACAGCATAGGATCCATTAAAGTGATTAGTGATTAACAATGAATCCACGTATACCTCAAGATACCTGATCCCCATATGCTTAGCAATTTGCAAACCAGCGATTAAGGCTTCATATTCAGCCTCATTATTAGTGGCTTGGAACTCACAAGCTATGGAGTGGGGTATTATGTCCCCCTGTGGCGATTTTAGTAGTATACCAAGCCCCGTGCCTTTAATATTTGAGGATCCATCAGTATGTAGTATCCAAGGATCCTTGGTTTCATCCAGCTGCTGGACTTCCAATTCGGCTTCCTTTTGTAAATCACTACTGAAATCAGCCACAAAGTCTGCTAATGCTTGAGATTTGATGGCTGTTCTAGGCTCATATCTTATATCATGGGCACTAAGCTTTACTGCCCACTTAGCCATCCTTCCGGACATCTCTGGTTTCCTGAGGACATTCTTAATTGGAAAATTAGTTCTAAAAACAATAACATGGGTTTCAAAATAATGTCTTAGTTTAGTAGATGCCATAATTAGTGCAAGAATAAGTTTTTCAAGGTGTGAGTACCTGGATTCAGCATCAAGTAAACTCTTACTTACATAATAGACAGGATATTGTGTACCTTCATGATCCTTGACAAGGACTGCACTTACTGCTTTTGAGGATACCGCAAGATATAAGGATAACACATCTCCTTTTTCTGGTTTCATTAATGCTGGAGCTGAGGACATGTATTCTTTGAGGGCTTGTAAAGCATTCTCGTGCTTTTCAGTCCATTCGAATTTTTTGTTCTTTCTTAGGATATCATAGAACTCTTTATACCTTTCTGAGGATTTGGATATAAATCTGTTTAGAGCTGCTATCCTGCCTGTTAGCCTTTGCACATCCTTAGCGTTGGCAGGGGATTTGATATTCACCAATGCTTTGATTTGTTCTGGACTTGCTTCAATGCCCCTCTGGGTTACCATATATCCTAAGAATTTGCCTGCTTTAACACCAAAGTGACATTTTGAAGGATTAAGCTTCATGTTATAACTATCAAGGATATCAAATGCTTCCTCCAAGTCCCTTAGGTGATCCTCAGCTTTCTTGGATTTTACTACCATATCGTCTATGTATACTTCCATAGTTTGTCCAATCTGATCTTTGAACATCATGTTCACCAGCCTTTGATATGTTGCACCTGCATTCCTTAATCCAAACGGCATAGCAATATAACAATATAAACCGGTTGGGGTCATAAAAGCCATATCCTCTTGGTCAGATGGTTCCATCTGAATTTGTTGGAATCCAGATGATGCATCCATAAAGGTTAATAGTTCATGACCCGCCGTTGCATCCACCATGGAGTCAATGTGGGGTAATGGGAAAGGATCCTTGGGACATGCCTTATTCAAATAAGTGAAATCAACACATACCCTCCACTTTCCATTTTTCTTTTGAACAACAACCACATTGGCCAGCCATTTTGGATACTTCACTTCTCTAATCATACCTGCTCGTAGTAATCTTTCTACCTCTTCCTGGATAATGGCATTTCTTTCTGGTGCAAATTTCCTCCTTTTTTGATGGATTGGCTTAACTGACCTGTCAATGCCAAGTTTATGAGTGATAATATCTTTAGATATACCTGTCATATCCTCATGTTTCCATGCAAAGGTAGATTTTCTTCTTTTAAGGAAGGATACGATGTCTTCTTTCATTTGTCCAAGGATCCCTGATCCGATATAGACTTTAGATTCAGGATCATCAGGATCCAGGAGGATTTCGTCCACATCCTGCTCTCTTGCCTCCAAGACACCCCTTGGAGGATACTTTAATTGCTATTGCTCCCTTGATTTCGAGGCTGGTTTCATTGATGAGGTGTAACAATCCTTAGCCTCCTGCTGATCACTATCGATCTTGATTATTCCCCAAGGGCTAGGGAGCTTCACACATTGATGGTAGGTGGATGGGACTGCCTTCATATCGTGTATCCAGGGCCTACCAAGGATAACATTACAACAAGACAAACAGTCAATAACACAAAATTTCTGATAATTATGTAATCCTTCCACGTAAATTGGGAGTTTGATGTCCCCCAGGGTTTTCTTAGTTTCACCACTAAATCCCACAAGCACGGAGGATCTTGGTGTGATGTCTGATTCAGGAATACCCATTTTCTTCAGAACATCAAGTTGGATAATGTTTACCGAACTTCCTCCGTCAATAAGGATCCTGCGGACAAAATGGTTAGAAATAAAGAGAGTAATAACTAAACTATCATGATGAGGATCCTGGATGTTAATTCTATCATCCTCATCAAAGGTTATGATTTTTCCTTTCGAGACACTTGATGTTCGAATAGGTCTTTCTCCATTGTCCATTTTAGCTTCCTTTGCATGCCTTTTAGCTGCTGAAAAGGATGTACCACAAATTTCTGATCCTCCGGAAATAAAGTTTATCACTTGTGCATCTGCCGGAGGGGCTGGAGCTTTTTCAGGGATCCTTTCAGGATCCTGAGTTCTTTGCTTTTTTCTTCCCAACAACTCTTTTAAATGCCCCTTGCTCAACAGATATCCAATTTCCTTTCTTAATGCGATGCATTCTTCTGTTAGATGCCTAAAATCCTCGTGGTATGCACACCATTTTGATTTGTCTTTAGCTGCGGCTGGTTTGTCATTTTTTCTGGGCCATCTGGCTTTTTCTCCTAGATTCTGCATTGCAAGGATTAGTTCATGGTTATCAACGGAAAAACAGTATTCAGAAATCGGAGGATAATCCTCATCATCCTCTTCTTGGTCAACAGCATGCACGTTCTGGTTGTCAGTTCTATTGTAGGATTTGAATTTGTTGCTTTTGAAAGAGGATCCTTGCTTTTCTTGTTTTGAGGATCCTACTTGTCTCTCCTGGATCCTCTTGTCATCCTCTAGCCGGATGAATCTGAGTGCCCGAGTCCTTACTTCTTCTAGGTTCCTGCATGGTGTCATAACAAGATCATCATAGAACAATGAATCCTTAAGCAATCCTATTTTGAAAGCCTCAACAGCTGTGGCCACATCCAAGTTGGGAATGTCCAAGGATTCTTTACTAAATTTGGTTATATAATCCCTTAATGATTCATTATGACCCTGAGTTATCCTATATAAATCACTAGTCAATCGTTCAAATTTTCTGCTACAAGAAAACTGATTATTGAATAAGTTAACTAAATTAGCAAACGAAGTAATAGAGTAAGGGGGAAGACTTAGCAGCCATTTAAGAGCTGATCCAGTAAGAGTGGATCCAAATCCCTTGCATAGGCATGCTTCCTTTAACCTTTCCGGAATTGGATTGATCTCCATCCTCTCCCTGTATTGTGCTATGTGTTCCTCAGGATCCGTTGTACTATCATACAGCTTCATAGTTGGAATATGGAATCTTTTGGGTATCTCAGCATCACAAATTGGTGGTGCAAAACGAGATACCTTATGGCTTCCATCTGCAATCTCCGGGATAGGTTTGACTACCCCTGGAACACTTGATATCATATCCTTCAGTTTCTGCAGTTCTCTGGCCATAGCATGGTTGATACCTGTATCCTGCATGAATCCATGGTTAGTGGTAAGAGAATTATTAAAAGTGTTACCTCCCATCGGGTTCAAGTTAGGAACATTGGATGTGAATCCGTATTGCTGGGATTCTGGGATAATGGAGGGACCAGTGGAAGCAATGGTCTGCATCGGAATAAAATCTCCTTGATGGACATCTGAACTTCCTGTTTGCAAATTCTTCGAGGATCCCGGTATCTGGAGGGATCCTTGAAACTGGGATGATCCTGGAATGAGAAAGGATCCTTGACCCTGGGATAATCCTGGAACAAAGGAGGATCCTTGAACCTGGGATGATCCTGGAATAAAGGAGGATCCTTGAAATTGCTGCGCTCCTGAGTAGGCTCCTGAATTCATGAAGGATCCCATATGCTGAGTATAGGATCCTGCCGGCTGGAAATATGATCCTGATGCCTGAGTCACTGTTGATGAGCCGAAATGTACTCCTCTTGATCCACCCACATGTTGAATGTCTGGGATCTCTGATGGCTGAGAAGTTATCATCGGAGTATCAAAATTCAAAGATTTTGGTATCAGTGGGGAATGATCCTCTGCCGTTTTCTTTTGTCTTTTGAGATCTCCGATTTCCTTGAGGATCCTTTCATTAGTTTCATCCTGCTGCTGCATACGATCCCTCATCTGCAAAATCAAAGTAAAAATATCACTAGTACTGGGAACAGAAGAAGTTAGAGCAGAAGAAGATGAAGGTTTAGAGAAAATAGGAGTTGGTCTCTTCTCAGCATTTTTCTGAGATCCAGCTGGTGGTGGCGGCAAAGGTGGAGTGCCCTGAGATGAGTTGACTGCAGACATCGCTGTGGAGGCATTCTTCAACGATGAAGCCATGCAACGCTCCGGAATGATCACTGATGTACTGAAAAGTACATATGTTTATAGTGTATATTTTGGTCAGTTTTCAGTCGTTTTGAGTCTGTTTTAGGTTAGAACTATGATACTGCTGACGTTAAGCTTTGATTTCAGGTCCCGTAGCTTAAAGTATTGAAAAACGAGGAAAAACGAGCAGTTCGGAAGAAAAACGGGATTCGTACGCGCGTCGGAGAAGCTGGAAATCAGAAAATAATAAAAAAATCAAGAAATCGAGCTTTAAGGCGCCGCGTGACGCCACACCATCCTCGCGTCGCGCGAGGGTCTTGATTTTGACCGGGTTGAATTTCAGGATTAGGGTTTGACTTTTATTCCCAAGAAACTGAACAGAAACCCTAGTTACGAATTGGAGAGACTTGGAAGCATTCTTGGAGCATTCTTTGAAGGCAATCGGAGATTTGAAGGCACGGGAATCATTGGTACGAGTCAAGAGTGAAGAATCGAAGATTTAATCGGGTTTTCTAATCCCTTATTTTGACGATTACTTTCTTGAAACTTTGTTACGATGAATTCTTTGTTAGACAATTTCGTTTTGTGTTTGATTACTAAGATGCTTGGCTAAACATTTAAACTACCTAGACTATGATGATTGGATTGATATAAAGATTTTACATTTTTCGTTATTTGCATGGTGTTTATGGATTGATTGTGTCTTGTAAAAGGTTTGATTTAATGATTTGATGTGTATGCGTGCTTTGATTCGGTTTATTATTGTTAATTGCTTCATATGATTCTTAGTGACGGTCTATATCACAACATAGAGTCATATTAGGGTTTAGGGCTTTGGTGAGTGTCTATATCACATAAGAAAACCTTCACTCTTTAGGGAGAATCGCGCGATAACCTCTAGAAGTAACTAATGATAATTTGCTAGGTCTTAGTGTTCTACTAGTCCTAATAACTGGGAAGTGAGGGGCTATTGGTAGGTCTTACCCGGCGAATTGCTTTAGATAGGCCTTGGGAAAGGTTATGTCTTGGTTTACCTGTCGGTCTTATTAGTCCATCAAATCAAATCTATTACTTCAAACTACCCTAGATCTAGGATTGGGAAAGAATAGGTCAACATTAGGGTACTTACACAATAAATTAGATAACTGGGAAGAAGTCTAATAACCGTTAGGATTAACGGCCTAGGTAGTGTCACAGGTTTCTCCTTGAGAAGGGTCGAGGGGCCTCGTTGATTCTTAATAGGTTTAGTATCATACGATCCCGGTTCCATAACTCGTGCATTTAATTTAATTGGTAATTTCTTAAAAACAATCCAGGATTCTTGTCTAGGTGGTCCAGTTCTCATATAAGTAAAGTTCACAGTCTTCGTTCGTCTTTAGTCTAGTTCTAGTTATTTTAGTAGTTTAATATAGATTTCCTTAGTTTTCAGTAACCCCCCCCCCCAAACAAATAAACAAGTAAAGTCGTGTCTGTTAGTGTCTAGTCAGAGTCTAGTTTACGTGATAAATAGAGTCTCGTGGTTCGATATCCGGACTTCCTAGTTTATACTACATTGATCGGTACACTTGCCGATTGTGTGGTTTAGGTCGAGTCTAGAATTTAAAGCTTATTAGTGTCTAGCTTAGAGAGTCTAATTTAGTTAGTTTTTAATAGTCTGTTTAGCACACATCAAGTTTTTGGCGCCGTTGCCGGGGACTCTTGGTAATTGCGTTCATTAGCTTTGATAGATTTACTTGACAAATACGTGCTATGTGTTTTATTTTGTTTTGTGTTTTTTTTTATTTTCATCTTGAGTCGTAGTAACTTCTGTTTGCTTTTCTTGTGTTCAGGTTTCTGCTTGTAGTGGATGCCACATCTGCGCTCGCACGGACCACCACCACCAGTCAAGCAGTCATCATCTCAATTGGGCCAAGGCCCTCAGGTTGCTTCGTCATCCTTTTCTCATTTTCCCAACTTTGATTCCACCCCATTACCCACCCCACCTCCCACACCACCACCTTCGCCAAACCGTTCACCTAAAACTTCACCCAAGGTTTCCCCACCCAATAGTCCTACTTCTAGTACCTCTAGTAATCCAGAAAACTTAGAACCAATGGCCAACCCTAGGCAAACCGTCCATCAGCAAGCCACCCAAAATTTCACCGGCCTCGCTTCACCCATCACCGTCCCACCGATAGTTAATGAAAATTCATGGCAAATTCCATCTTATGCCATGCAGGCCATCATCAATAGTATCCAATTCCATGGCCGAGATGATGAGGACGCCCCGGCCCACATTAACCATTTCTCTAGGATGCTAGCTACCTTTAGCCTTAGCGGTGCACCCAACGATGCCACCTACTTACAGCTTTTCCCGTTTTCATTAGCCGGCCGTGCGGCTACTTGGTTGCAATCTCAACCAACCGGTACCTTTACCACTTGGGCGGGGCTTCGTCAAGCCTTTTTGAATAAGTATTTCCCGCCCTCTAAGGCCTCACGGCTTAGAGACGAAATCCACTCTTTCCGCATGGGGCCCGACGAGCCTTACTACCTTGCCTGGGAGCGTTTCCAAAACCTTTGTGCTCGTTGCTCCCAGCATGGTCTTTCTGATTGGGCTTTATGTGAGAAATTCTATAATGGTCTTACCCAAGAGACTAGAGATAGGTTCGATACCAATGCGGGGGGGCATATGATGGGTATTCTTACAGTTGCAGAGTGTCTAGAGCGTTTTGAGTCGTTTGCTCAGTCTCAATCCCAATCGCGTTCCGATCAGAGGTATCAAAGTGGTAATTCTAATACCACTACTAGTGCACCCACCCGTGGGGTAAACCATGTCACCATGGACCCTAGTTTAGCCTCTGTTTTGGAAAACATGAATAGGCAACTTAACGAAATTAAGGCTAAGGTAGACAAATGTGAGTATTGCCGAGGGGGTCACGATACGAATGCGTGCCCATTGCTTGTAGGAGAGGAGCAGGTAGACTACTTAGGAGGAGGTTTTGGTAGAGGTCAGTCTAGTGGTTTTGGGGGTAATAACAATTTTGGGTCGGGTTGGCGTAATAATAATAATAACATGAATAATAACACTTTTCGCCCAAATGGACCTCCTGGCTTTCAAATGGCTCAAAACCCGAATAGGGGCCAAAATTCACTCTTTGGTGGGGGTTCAACTGGGCAGTTCAACAAAGGGTTCAATGGGCAGGTCAAGGATGGGTGGTCAAACACTCAGGTTCAAACAGGTCAAGGTTCAAGTTATGACCTAGGAGGTAGTCTAGAACGAATGGAGTCCATGATGAGTCAACTAATTGTTAGAGACCAAACTACCCAAAAGACCTTAAGTGAACATGACCTTTTGCTTAAAAACCATCAAGCTTCGTTTCAGGACCTTCAACGAGTTGTAGGGGATATGTCTAGGAAGCTAGAAGAGAGGTTACCCGGTCAGTTCGCAGGTAACACTGTGACAACTCGAAATCTAGAACCTTTCGTTGTGTCTTGATGTAGCTTGCTTGTACGTTATGTGACTAGTTAACCGATTAAACTTAATGATAAACGTGAACTTTTATGTGCTTTGTTATGTGTGCATTTGTATGTATCTATGTATGTGTTATATGCGAGCCGAGAACCCAACACGAAACAACAAGGACCCGACTCGAGACCATGTGGTCTCGAGTGAACCGTAACCATTAGGCCGGTTTGGGCCTTTGGCCGGTTGGGCCATTTGGGCCGTAAACCCTTAACCGAACTCATTAAGGGTGCAACACTTGGAACTAGCATATATATAAACCACCCTTAGTCATTTTTACCATTTGTTGAACAAGAACACACACACACTCTCCTATCTTCTCTCTCACTAGAACTCTAGAACACAAACACACCTCCAAGCTCTCGGATCCAATCGGTTGGCACAAGAACTCTCGGGTTTGGAACTTTGGATCGGCACACACACACACTTCACCAACCGGTTAGTATTTCTTGATATGTTAGTAGTTCATGTTGTGTTTTGGTGCTTGGATTGATGATTATGACAATATGATTTATGCATGAATGTTTCTTATTAATTGTTGTAAAAAAGAATGATATCACATGAATGATGTTTTATGTGTGTTAAAAAGTTTTAATGATTGAATGTGTTGCTAAAGAACCCATGATATCTTGTGTTTAAATGAAGTTCGAACTACTAGTTATTAATGTTCATGAAATCGGGTTGCACTTGTCATGAAATCGGACTTATATGAAAACCGAGTTGTGTGTTATGCTAAGTGTTTTGATGCTTGTTCATAGTTTTGGTTGAATAAGTGTTAAATATGTCATGAACTTGATGAATATGGGTTTGAATATATGAAGAACAATTTGAATGATGGTTAAAGGTGTGAAAACCCTTGTGATTTTGATCCATTTTTACTAATAGCCTGATTAGGAAAACTTGTTAGTGAAATTCTATTGGTTGTTTCCTGATTTGGGCCTGATTACATTGTACCATTAAGCTGACCATATCTGCATCAACACTGAACGTGAAAATGACAGCATACCGACTCGCAATCACCCAGTTGCGACTCGCAACCACAGCGTGATGACTCGAGACCACGCGGTTGCGACTCGCAACCATAACAGGACAAGCCGAGACCACAGGTTACGAGTCCCGTTGCGACTCGAGACCTCAGCATGATCAGCCGAAACCACGGTTGCGACATAGGTTGCGACTCGCAACCACCTGAGATCAGCACAAACAATATGACTCGAGACCATGCTTGCGAGTCCGGTTGCGACTCGAGACCACACTTATGGGCCTAAGTTAGTGGGCCGGACCTATGAACTTCTGTGCTACTGTTGATGTGTTGTTCGGGCCTGTTATCACGAGCCCAACTGTTTGGGCCTCACACTTAGACTTTGGGTTATGTTTGACTGTTAACTGTGAACTGTTACTGTTAAACGTGTTTGCCATACGTGTTGAACATTCGTGCACTGCTTGGCTTGAATCTGATTATAAGTAATATCCGTGTTAGGACATTATTGACTACTTGCGACTTGATTGACTTTCTGTGATTAACTGCCGAGCAAACCAAGGTGAGTTCACACCCTCTACAAAGCATGGGATTCCCTGGGTTGGGAACGGGGTTAAGGAACGTGGATTCCTCGTCCTCCTTGGGTAGGACGTCAGTAGTTCAGGAATGTGATTCCTCGTCCGGACGGACGGATAAACGTACTAGACTAAAACTCTATCACGAAGTCCCTCCTTTTTGTATCGACTAATCGCCGGGCCAATGGCGAGCGGGTCATTAGTTAGATAGCGCTATTTAGGTCTGATAAGCCTCACACCGTGCCGCAGAGGACGGGCGTGAACTAATGGATCTGGGGCACGTCAATGATGATAGACATTGATGTTTTTCAGGGCACATAAACATGACTACAGTCAGCAGTCGATATGGTAACGAGTCTAGTGTACGCATGGGGTAGCCCCCACGGCCGAAATGCCTGATAACTATCATGGGGTAGCCCCCACGGCTGGAATGCCGGAGTAACTGGGAATGAACATGTCACGTTTTTAAACTATGGGGTAACCCCCACGGCAGGATGCCAGTAAAGGAAACCGTTTTCGGAATAACTAAAACAAACACCCAACCGTGAACTCACTCAACTAGTTGTTGACTCGTTACTACATGCTTTGCAGGACCATAGGTACTCAGCTGGAGCTTGCACGGAGGAGGATCGTTGTGGGACACGGATTGCTACGTGCTATGTTAAACTTGAAACTTTTGAACTTATGTTATAACTTTAAACTTATGCTTCCGCTTGCAACTTAACTCGTTAGTTTTTGAATCACCAATCGTATTGGTTAAACTTTTATAACTGCTTATATACTTGTTCAGTATGATTAGTGGCTGGATCCTGGTCAGTCACGCCTCCAAGCGGTAGTACTCCGCAGGTGGGATTTTGGGGGTGTGACAGATTGGTATCAGAGCCATTGGTTATAGTGAACTTGGTTTTAATAAAGGAGAAACGTTTTTGTTAAAACCAGACTATAACCGGTTTAGTGCTCAACGGTCCACAACGACACTTCTCTCCGCATGCAAGGCTCGACATTCTAGGTAATATGATGTGTGTATATTGCCTACTTGTTAGTTAAGTAGTACATTGCCCATGGTATGCTTGATTAGTATAACTACTGTTGTTTGAACACGTGCGTGCTTACTCTGTCCTACTATCGTACTTTCACAAACCTCTCTCACACGTATTACTTTTATTATGAAGAACCATGTCTGGACGCGTTAACATGACACAAGCCCAGTTGACGGCTTTGATCAACGAACGAGTTGCCGCAGCGCTTGCAGCTGCAAACGCAGGAGGTATATCCTGCAGTCCGAAATTGTTCTAGGATCATTTGGATCCTACCCTCGTGAACCAACCTTTGTGTTAAACTCTGTCTTTCTTTCACCTACCTTAGGTCAATATGCTCAGGCACCGGTGTGCACTTTTAAGACCTTTATGGACTGTCGACCCACAACTTTTAGCGGAACTGAAGGAGCAGTAGGTCTCCTACACTGGTTTGAGAAACTAGAATCTGTGTTCGAAATGCGCGAATGCCCTGAAGCGCGCAGGGTGAAGTATGCTACTGGTACTCTCGAGGGTTTGGCCCTCACGTGGTGGAATGCTCAAGTGCAGATGTTAGGGTTGGTTGCTGCCAACGCCACCCCATGGGAAACTTTCAAAGAAATGATCAGGGAGGAATACTGTAGTCGTGACGACATTCATAAGCTGGAAGATGAGTTCTACAATCTCAAGATGACGGGGTCAGAGATTGAAGCATACACTAAGAGATCGCATGAGCTTGCCTTGTTGTGTCCTACTATGGTGGACCCTCCCTATAAGCGAATTGAACTCTACCTCAAGGGCTTGGTGCCAGAAATCCAAAGTCATGTGACTTCAGCAAACTTGACTACTATCCAGCAGGTTGTTCAGTTGGCTCACCGTCTCACTGACCAAGCGGTGGAGCAGAACAAGTTACCGAAGCGTATAGGTGCTGCAACTACTTCTGGTGCTTCTAGTGGGGATAAACGGAAATGGGATGGAACTTCAAGCAAGGGTTCAACTTCTGTGCAATCTCAGTCTCAGCAGAGAAAGACGGACGATCACAAGAGCCCCGGTCAGCAGTCGTCTGGTGGCCAAAGTCATGGTGGGTACAAGGGGAATCACCCCAAATGCAATCGTTGCAACCTACACCACAGTGGGCCATGCACCAGGGGTAACTGTCATCGGTGCAACAAGCCTGGTCATGTTGCAAAGGATTGCAGGAGCGCATACCCCGCCAATCAGAATCGTCAGCAACCTCAGCAGAACCAGCGACAACAGCAGGGTAACAACAAAGGGTGCTTTCATTGTGGAGCTAAAGGCCACTTCAAGAAAGATTGTCCCCAACTGAACCAGAACAACAACAACAACAATCAGGGGAATGGTAACAATGGGAACAACAACAATGGTGCTAGGGGACGAGTGTTCGTGATTGGTCAAGGTGAAGCAAGGAATGATCCCAACGTGGTGACGGGTAAGTTCCTTCTCGACGACTTTTATGTTACAGTCTTATTTGATTCGGGTGCCGATACTAGCTATGTGTCACTAGAAGTTAGTAAGATGCTTAAGCGTATTCCAACACCCCTGAGCGACAAGCACACTGTAGAGCTAGCTAATGGTAAGAGTTTGGAAGCCTCACACGTAGTCAAGGGTTGTCAGCTTATTCTCGCTAACCAGACCTTCTCTATCGATCTTATTCCTATTGTCTTGGGTAGTTTCGACGTTGTCATTGGGATGGATTGGTTATCCCAACACCGAGCAGAGATTCTTTGCAACGAGAAGATCGTTCGTATTCCTGGTTTAGGTAGTGAACCTCTCATGATTCGTGGCGACAAGAGAAGTGCCGTTGAGAACATCATCTCTCTTCTTAAGGCCCAGAAGTGCTTACGAAAGGGCCACACTGCGATTTTGGCTCTAGTTACTGATACCACAGAGAAGGAGAAGAAGCTAGAAGATTTTCCCGTTGTACGCGACTATCCTGAAGTATTCCCTGAGGAATTACCTGGTCTTCCGCCCCATCGCCAAGTCGAGTTTCAGATTGAACTAGCTCCTGGAGCTGCGCCTGTGGCCCGTGCACCTTATCGTTTAGCGCCATCAGAGTTGGAAGAACTCTCCACGCAACTACAAGAACTCCTGGATAAGGGTTTTATTCGTCCTAGCTCATCGCCTTGGGGAGCTCCAGTATTATTTGTGAAGAAGAAAGATGGTACCTTCAGAATGTGTATCGACTATCGTGAACTCAACAAAGTGACTGTGAAGAACCGTTATCCTCTACCGCGTATTGACGACTTGTTCGACCAGTTGCAGGGGTCGAGCTACTATTCAAAGATCGACCTGAGATCGGGATATCATCAGTTGAGAGTTCGAGAAGAGGATGTCTCTAAGACAGCCTTTAGGACTCGATATGGGCACTACGAGTTTTTGGTCATGCCGTTTGGGCTGACAAACGCACCGGCAGTTTTTATGGATTTGATGAACCGAGTTTGCAAGCCGTACCTGGACAAGTTTGTTATAGTCTTCATCGACGACATCCTGATCTATTCTAAGAGCAAAGAAGAGCACGAACAACATCTACGACTTATTTTGGAACTCCTTCGGAAGGAACAGCTTTACGCAAAATTCTCGAAGTGCGACTCCTGGCTTCGTGAAGTCCATTTCCTAGGGCATGTGGTGAACAAGGATGGGATTCACGTTGATCCATCCAAGGTGGACTCTATTAAGAACTGGCCTGCGCCCCGCACACCTAAGGAAATTCGCCAATTTTTGGGATTGGCAGGTTACTACAGGAGATTCATTAAGGATTTTTCTAAGATTGCGCAGCCTCTGACCTTGTTAACACAGAAAGGCGTTGTCTATCATTGGGGAATTGCACAAGAGTTGGCTTTTCAGCATCTAAAGGATAGACTTTGTAGTGCACCTATCCTTTCACTGCCAGAGGGCACAGACGATTTTGTGGTTTACTGTGATGCATCAATTCAAGGTCTTGGTTGTGTATTGATGCAACGGGATAAAGTCATAGTCTACGCCTCACGACAACTCAAAGTTCACGAGAAGAACTACACTACACATGATTTGGAGCTGGGAGCTGTTGTTTTCGCACTAAAATTATGGCGGCATTACCTGTACGGAACAAAGTGCGCCATCTACACTGACCACAGGAGCCTAGAGCACATATTCAAGCAGAAGGAACTGAATATGAGGCAGCGACGATGGGTCGAGCTGCTAAATGACTACGAGTGCTCTATCAGATATCACCCAGGCAAGGCCAATGTCGTGGCAGACGCCCTCAGTCGAAAGGACACTGCACCTAAGCGCGTAAGAGCTTTACAACTCACGATCCACTCTAGTCTACCTTCGCAGATACGAGCTGCTCAGATAGAAGCACTGAAACCAGAGAACGTTAGAGCCGAAGCCCTACGCGGGTCAAGGCAACGCTTAGAACAGAAGGAAGACGGTGCTTATTATGTAACAGGACGCATTTGGGTCCCACTCTATGGCGACTTACGAGAACTTGTGATGGATGAAGCGCACAAATCTCGCTACTCGGTACACCCTGGTTCGGACAAGATGTACCACGATATTAAAACTACGTATTGGTGGCCTAGCATGAAGGCCCACATAGCAACTTACGTCAGCAAGTGTTTGACTTGTGCGCGAGTCAAGACGGAATATCAGAAACCCTCAGGCCTACTCCAACAACCAGAGATACCACAATGGAAATGGGAGCAAATTTCCATGGATTTCGTTACTGGCCTACCTAGATCACAGCGCGGAAACGACACTATCTGGGTGATCGTGGATCGACTCACGAAATCCGCACACTTCTTGGCAATCAAAGAAACAGATAAATTCTCCACTCTAGCGGAGATATACCTCAAGGAAGTTGTTTCGAGGCACGGGGTGCCCACTTCTATCATCTCTGATCGAGATGCACGTTTTACTTCGGAACTGTGGCAGGCAATGCACAAGTCTTTTGGTTCACGTCTTGACATGAGCACAGCGTATCACCCACAGACGGACGGGCAGTCCGTACGCACTATTCAGACATTAGAAGACATGCTTCGCGCTTGTGTAATCGACTTTGGCAACAGCTGGGAAAGGCATCTGCCACTCGTGGAATTCTCGTATAATAACAGCTACCACACCAGCATTAAAGCTGCTCCGTTTGAGGCATTGTACGGACGTAAATGCCGGTCACCCCTCTGTTGGGCAGAGGTAGGGGATAGTCAAATCACTGGTCCAGAACATGTGGTAGACACTACTGAGCGGATTGCTCAAATACGACAACGCATGGCGGCCGCTCGTGACCGTCAGAAGGCATACGCCGATAAGGGCAGGAAACCACTTGAGCTCCAGGTTGGGGAGCGGGTATTACTCAAAGTTTCACCCTGGAAGGGTGTGGTTCGTTTTGGTAAACGAGGCAAACTTAACCCACGATACGTTGGACCTTTCGAAATCCTTGAGAAAATAGGCAAGGTGGCCTACAGACTGAACTTACCAGCAGAACTCGGTGCAGTTCACAACGTTTTCCATGTGTCGAATCTGAAGAAGTGTCTGTCAGATGAGACGCACGTAGTTCCTCTGAAGGAACTCACGATCGACGAACAGTTGAAATTCGTCGAAGAACCTGTCGAAATCACGGACCGGGATGTTAAGGTCCTCAAGAGCACTAGAATACCTCTCGTTCGAGTTCGTTGGAACTCACGTCGCGGCCCAGAGTTTACCTGGGAGCGCGAAGATCGGATGAAACAAAAGTATCCCCAACTGTTTGAGAACAGTACAAACGCTACTGAGGCTGAAGCTGCGGAATTTCGGGACGAAATTCCAGATCAACGGGGGGTGGATGTGACACCCCAGGGAAACCAGGAAAACCATGCAACTTGACTAGCTTCCTCAGTGAGTGCCATCAAATTTCGGGACGAAATTTCTTTCAACTTGGGGATGATGTGACAACTCGAAATCTAGAACCTTTCGTTGTGTCTTGATGTAGCTTGCTTGTACGTTATGTGACTAGTTAACCGATTAAACTTAATGATAAACGTGAACTTTTATGTGCTTTGTTATGTGTGCATTTGTATGTATCTATGTATGTGTTATATGCGAGCCGAGAACCCAACACGAAACAACAAGGACCCGACTCGAGACCATGTGGTCTCGAGTGAACCGTAACCATTAGGCCGGTTTGGGCCTTTGGCCGGTTGGGCCATTTGGGCCGTAAACCCTTAACCGAACTCATTAAGGGTGCAACACTTGGAACTAGCATATATATAAACCACCCTTAGTCATTTTTACCATTTGTTGAACAAGAACACACACACACTCTCCTATCTTCTCTCTCACTAGAACTCTAGAACACAAACACACCTCCAAGCTCTCGGATCCAATCGGTTGGCACAAGAACTCTCGGGTTTGGAACTTTGGATCGGCACACACACACACTTCACCAACCGGTTAGTATTTCTTGATATGTTAGTAGTTCATGTTGTGTTTTGGTGCTTGGATTGATGATTATGACAATATGATTTATGCATGAATGTTTCTTATTAATTGTTGTAAAAAAGAATGATATCACATGAATGATGTTTTATGTGTGTTAAAAAGTTTTAATGATTGAATGTGTTGCTAAAGAACCCATGATATCTTGTGTTTAAATGAAGTTCGAACTACTAGTTATTAATGTTCATGAAATCGGGTTGCACTTGTCATGAAATCGGACTTATATGAAAACCGAGTTGTGTGTTATGCTAAGTGTTTTGATGCTTGTTCATAGTTTTGGTTGAATAAGTGTTAAATATGTCATGAACTTGATGAATATGGGTTTGAATATATGAAGAACAATTTGAATGATGGTTAAAGGTGTGAAAACCCTTGTGATTTTGATCCATTTTTACTAATAGCCTGATTAGGAAAACTTGTTAGTGAAATTCTATTGGTTGTTTCCTGATTTGGGCCTGATTACATTGTACCATTAAGCTGACCATATCTGCATCAACACTGAACGTGAAAATGACAGCATACCGACTCGCAATCACCCAGTTGCGACTCGCAACCACAGCGTGATGACTCGAGACCACGCGGTTGCGACTCGCAACCATAACAGGACAAGCCGAGACCACAGGTTACGAGTCCCGTTGCGACTCGAGACCTCAGCATGATCAGCCGAAACCACGGTTGCGACATAGGTTGCGACTCGCAACCACCTGAGATCAGCACAAACAATATGACTCGAGACCATGCTTGCGAGTCCGGTTGCGACTCGAGACCACACTTATGGGCCTAAGTTAGTGGGCCGGACCTATGAACTTCTGTGCTACTGTTGATGTGTTGTTCGGGCCTGTTATCACGAGCCCAACTGTTTGGGCCTCACACTTAGACTTTGGGTTATGTTTGACTGTTAACTGTGAACTGTTACTGTTAAACGTGTTTGCCATACGTGTTGAACATTCGTGCACTGCTTGGCTTGAATCTGATTATAAGTAATATCCGTGTTAGGACATTATTGACTACTTGCGACTTGATTGACTTTCTGTGATTAACTGCCGAGCAAACCAAGGTGAATTCACACCCTCTACAATGCATGGGATTCCCTGGGTTGGGAACGGGGTTAAGGAACGTGGATTCCTCGTCCTCCTTGGGTAGGACGTCAGTAGTTCAGGAATGTGATTCCTCGTCCGGACGGACGGATAAACGTACTAGACTAAAACTCTATCACGAAGTCCCTCCTTTTTGTATCGACTAATCGCCGGGCCAATGGCGAGCGGGTCATTAGTTAGATAGCGCTATTTAGGTCTGACAAGCCTCACACCGTGCCGCAGAGGACGGGCGTGAACTAATGGATCTGGGGCACGTCAATGATGATAGACATTGATGTTTTTCAGGGCACATAAACATGACTACAGTCAGCAGTCGATATGGTAACGAGTCTAGTGTACGCATGGGGTAGCCCCCACGGCCGAAATGCCTGATAACTATCATGGGGTAGCCCCCACGGCTGGAATGCCGGAGTAACTGGGAATGAACATGTCACGTTTTTAAACTATGGGGTAACCCCCACGGCAGGATGCCAGTAAAGGAAACCGTTTTCGGAATAACTAAAACAAACACCCAACCGTGAACTCACTCAACTAGTTGTTGACTCGTTACTACATGCTTTGCAGGACCATAGGTACTCAGCTGGAGCTTGCACGGAGGAGGATCGTTGTGGGACACGGATTGCTACGTGCTATGTTAAACTTGAAACTTTTGAACTTATGTTATAACTTTAAACTTATGCTTCCGCTTGCAACTTAACTCGTTAGTTTTTGAATCACCAATCGTATTGGTTAAACTTTCATAACTGCTTATATACTTGTTCAGTATGATTAGTGGCTGGATCCTGGTCAGTCACGCCTCCAAGCGGTAGTACTCCGCAGGTGGGATTTTGGGGGTGTGACAAACACAAAACCCATTCCTAATGCCCATGCTAAAGCCATTACCACCCGTAGTGGCAAGACCGTAGGAAACCCTAGAGTCGAGGAGAGAGTAGTTGATGAGGAAGGGGATGTGATAGATGAGGAGATTGAAATGGAGGCTCCCGGCAAAGTGCAAAACAGGCTAAGCCCAGCAAGTACCGCACAGCCCGGTGAGTCTCAAGGTGAGAAGAAAGTCGAAAAAACACCGATAGATGTGAGACCTTCACCCTTAGTGAACCATGCGTATGTCCCGTTTCCCTCCCGCCTTAAGAACCAAAAATACTCTAGGGAATACGGGCAGTTTTTGGATATCTTCAAGCAATTGAAAATAAACCTTCCCTTCATTGAGGCACTCCAATCAATGCCCAAATACGCTAAGTTTTTGAAGGATCTCCTTAGGAACAAAGAAAAATTAGGAGAGTTATCCAACGTCCCGTTGAATGGGGGATGTTCCGCCGTTGTGCTAAATAAGCTTCCCGAAAAGCTTACCGATCCGGGTATTTTCACCATCCCTTGTCTATTCGGTAGTAATACCAACACTCGAGCCTTAGCCGACTTAGGAGCTAGTATCAACTTGATGCCCTTTTCTCTTTATGAGAAACTAGACCTAGGAGAGCTTGCACCTACCCGAATGACATTGTCTTTAGCCGATCGGTCCGTTAAGTACCCTAGGGGTATAGTTGAGAACTTGTTAGTTAAGGTAGACAAATTTGTGTTTCCTGCCGATTTCGTAATTCTAGATATGGAAGCGGATGAGAGGGTTCCCATTATACTAGGTCGTCCTTTCTTACGTACCGCCAAAGCACTCATAGACGTCTACGATGGTAAAATCACCCTTAGGGTCGGTGAGAGAGAGTTACTTTTGAGATAGACCGTTCCATGAACCACCCGAGTGGTTCGGATGACTATAGTGGTCCTTGCCACTCCGTCTACTTTTTGAACTCGTTTATCTCGTGTGTCGACCATTGCTTAGAGTACATTAGTGGAGCGGACCTAGTGGTAGAAGAGAAGGTAGGAGAGACGATAGAAGAGGAGGTGAAGAGTGTAGGTGAAGTTGAAGAAGAGGGGATTCCTTTAATCCCCGATGTGTTAGCGGTTAGTGATGACACCACTCAACCCCCACCCCTAGAGCTTAAAGTACTTCCATCTCATTTAGAGTATGCTTTCTTAGGGGAGGATTCCGAATTACCTGTTATTATTTCATCCAAATTAGGGGAGAGTGAGAAAGTGAGGTTGTTAGAAGTATTGAAGGCCAACAAAGAGGCCATTGCATGGAGATTGTCCGACATTAAGGGCATAAATCCTTCCTATTGCACCCACCGGATACTCATGGAGGATGATTATAAACCGGTGGTGCAACCCCAAAGGAGGCTTAATCCCAACATGCAAGATGTAGTGAAAAAGGAAGTTCTTAAACTTTTAGATGTCGGGATGATATATCCCATTTCCGATTCACCTTGGGTTAGCCCCACACAGGTTGTCCCCAAGAAGGGGGGGATGACCGTTGTCATGAACGAAAAGAACGAGCTTATCCCTTCACGCACGGTCACGGGTTGGCGCGTGTGCATCGACTACCGAAAGTTGAATGATGCCACCCGTAAAGACCACTTCCCACTGCCTTTAATAGATCAAATGTTGGAGCGTTTAGCCGGTCAACAATTCTATTGTTTCTTAGACGGCTTTTCCGGTTACTTCCAGATCCCCATTGCACCGGAAGATCAGGATAAAACCACTTTCACATGCCCTTACGGCACTTATGCGTACCGACGCATGCCATTCGGGTTATGTAACGCTCCGGCTACCTTTCAGCGTTGTATGGTCGCCATATTTCAGGATATGTTAGAGACTTCCATGGAGGTTTTCATGGATGATTTTTCGGTTTATGGTGATTCTTTTGAGGTGTGTTTGAAGAATTTGGAGAGAATGTTGAAGCGATGTGTAGAGACGAAGCTTATGCTAAACTGGGAGAAGTGTCACTTCATGGTGACGGAAGGTATAGTATTAGGGCATAAGATTACAAGAGAGGGTATAGAGGTAGATCGTGCGAAAATAGATACCATTAGTAGGTTGCCTCCACCCACGAGTGTTAAGTCGATTAGGAGTTTTCTAGGGCACGCGGGCTTCTATAGACGCTTCATTAGGGATTTTTTGAAAATCACCCGCCCAGTGACCCGCTTGCTAGAGAAAGATGTTCCATTCATCTTTGACGAGGAGTGTCTTAAGGCCTTCAACTTCTTGAAGGAACAGTTGGTTAGTGCACCTATTCTTATCTCGCCCGACTGGAGCTTGCCCTTTGAGCTCATGTGCGATGCGAGTGACTATGCCGTTGGAGCGGTTTTAGGACAAAGAAAGGATAAGCACTTCCACCCCATCTACTATGCAAGCAAAACACTCAATGATGCTCAAGAAAACTACACTACCACGGAGAAAGAGCTTTTAGCCGTAGTTTTCGCTTTTGATAAATTCCGCTCATACCTTGTTTTGTCCAAGACCATAGTTTTCACCGATCATTCCGCGTTGCGTTTTCTCTTTCAAAAGAAGGACGCTAAACCCCGACTCATTCGGTGGATTTTTTTGCTTAGTGAGTTTGATATTGAGATTAGGGACAAGAAAGGGGCCGAAAATGTAGCGGCCGATCACTTATCGAGGCTAGAGGATCCCAAGAGGGAGGAGATTCGTGAGGAGGAGATTGGAGATACGTTCCCTCACGAGTCTATAGAGTTTATTGAGGCCGAAAAAGAGGGATTGCCATGGTTTTGCGATTTAGCAAATTATCTCTCTAGTGGCAATGTTGTGAAAGGGATGTCGCATCAACAAAGGAAGAGATTGTTTAGTGAGGCGAGGAAATATGTTTGGGATGATCCGTTTCTTTTTAGGATAGGAGGAGATAGAGTCCTTAGACGTTGTGTGTCGAGAGAGGAGGGGTGGAACATTATCAAGCATGTGCATGAAGGCCTTACGGGAGGGCATCATGGTGCCCACGCCACCGCCCAAAAGGTATTTGATTGTGGTTTCTATTGGCCTACCGTTCTTCGAGATGCCGAGCAGTTCGTGAAGATGTGTGATGCATGTCAACGAACCGACAACATTTCCGCCAAAGATGAGATGCCTCAAAATCCAATACAAGTAGTAGAGGTTTTTGATGTTTGGGGCATCGATTTCATGGGACCCTTCCCAAACTCCAAAGGAAACCGTTACATACTTGTGGCCATCGATTACGTTTCCAAATGGGTTGAGGCTCAAGCTCTTCCCACAAACGAAGCCCGAGTTGTTTTGAATTTCCTTAAAAAGCTCTTTTCACGATTCGGTACTCCTAAAGCCTTAATTAGTGACCGTGACACTCACTTTTGCAATGCATTGATGGAGAAGTTGCTTGCACGCTACGGTGTCACTCATCGTTTATCTACCGCATATCATCCATAAATGAGAGGACAAGTGGAAAATGCGAATCGCGGTATTAAACGAATCCTAGAGAAAACCGTTGGTAAGAATAGAAAAGATTGGACCGACAAGCTAGATGATGCTTTGTGGGCGTTTAGAACCGCCTACAAGACCCCGTTAGGAACTACACCTTTCATGATCGTCTACGGGAAAGCTTGTCATCTCCCCGTCGAGTTAGAGCATAGGGCGCTTTGGGCTTTGAAAACCGTTAATTTAGATATGACCGAAGCCGCTAGAAAGTGTTTCTTCCAAATTCATGAGCTTGAGGAGCTTCGAGATACGGCATATTCTCGATCGTTGGGAATTAAAGAGAAAACAAAGTTGTTACATGATAGGAAGCTACGGAAAGTGAAGGAGTTTAGCAAAGGCGACAAAGTGCTTCTTTACAACTCACGGTTGAAGCTTTTTGCGGGTAAGTTGAAATCAAAGTGGTCGGGACCTTTTATGGTTCATTACGTGTTTCCGTATGGAGCGGTGGAGATCATGGATGAAAAGGATGGCCGTAGTTGGAAGGTGAATGGCCATCGTTTGAAGCACTACCTTGGAGGAGCGATAAACAAGGATGATAGGGAGATAACCCCTCTCGAAATCCCACCTAAAGCCGCCAATTAGTGTTTTGGGTGAAAACCCAAGTGTACGTTTTGTATCGTTTGTATAAGAGTCTTCGTTTGAGTCTTTTATGTGTTTTAACGTGTTTTTCCGTAGTTTTTCGGTTTGTGTTTTGTGTCGTTGAGAATTTTGCAGGTTTCATCATCACTACGGAACGGAGACGGCACGAGAAAAGAGGTCCCAGGTAAGTGTTTTAGACACTTCGAAACATTTTTGAGGGTTTTGGATGGGTTGGGAAAATTGTGAAAAAAATTCTAAGGCATGGAACCAAAAACTGGACGAAACATTCTGCCAAAATTGGACCCTCGCGCGACGTCTAGCCCCTTCGCGTCACGCGAGGGGTAAAGGTTCAAAATAAATTCAATTGTGACCCGCCGCGTAACGCGAGGCCCTTAGGGACCCCCACCGCGTCACGCGACGCCCCCTGAACCTTTTGAAATCGATTAAAACTGACCCTGTTCGCTGCAGATTTCCTTTTTCCCCTTTTCAAAACCCTAAACGGCGATTTTCACAAAAACAACCATAACTCACTCGTTTCTTCACCAAATCACTCCATTCTTCTTCCTAAATCACCACAATCACGTTCCCCACAATCTTAGCCATCTATTTCATCCGATTTCTTACCCCATTTTCACGTTTTTGGGCAAATTCGTGTGCAAAAAGTTCAAGACCTCATTTTTCTTGTTCAATCCGATTCCAAGGTATGTTTTCTGTAATTTCTCACTAGTAGGTAGCTTTATTGCTTTGTTTTAGTGTCGGGTCAGTCTTGTCTTGGTGTTAGGGTTTGTGTAGGGTCTTAAAGTTAGAATTTTTGCTTCTTTTTGTCATGTTAGTGGTATGTGGGTGGTAATGTTTGGATGTTTACATACAAATCGGGTCTGCGGATGGTTCGGGTTGGTTTGCTTGAGGTTGTTTGACACTTGTGGGGTATGTTTGGACAACTAGGCATCACGTTTAAGCTTTATGGGTTTGTTTGGGTATAACTATGGAATTTTTGCTAAAAAAATAAGTTTTTGAACTGATTTTTGCAAATGAAATTAGTTTTCTTAACAAATTTTGTGGCCATCAATGTTATGTCAAGGTTTAAATTGTCCAATTCTCACGTGTTTTCGCCTCAAGTGTGGGGATATTTTGGCACTTATGCTTAATTGAGGACAATTAAAGTGCCGGGAGGAGATAGTGTACATTGAGTCGTAGATCGTTCGAGTCGTAAGTCTAGAAGTGTTTTTAGGATAGTAGTTTAAGTCTAGTGTCGGGTTTACTTATATGCATGTACAAGTTCACAACTTTTTGCCCGTACTCAATCTCCATTCGGGTAGAATGATGTGTAACTTACGCCTTTGTAAACGGTAACCCATTTTTTCGAAATTAGCCGCGAACGTAATGCTATACGGCTATTTCTTTATTGTTTTACTTTTTCTTTCATAAAAAAAAATAAATAAAAAATTAAAAATACCAAAAAATAGCTTGTGGTACTAACAATCTGCATTGTTTTCTTGTCAAATATTTCTTGTTTTGCAGATCATGTCAGGTGCAGGTTCTTCATCAAACCCAAAGAAGAGAAGAATTAAGTATCGTGGGAATGATAGGAGAGTTTACGCCCGGCTTGACAAGTTGAGTGATCATCCGATGTTAGATTTTGAAGAAGATACCGAAGAAAAGGTTAAGCTGAAAAAGTATGTGGTAACTCAAACTTTGGAGCATCGGGTTATAGATTGGGAATGGTTGGAGAGTATGGGGGCAAGTGAGCGGGTCGCGGAGGTGTTAGGGCCAAGGTTGCGGATGGCTATGGATGCGTGTGATACCACGCAATATACCGAGCTTACTATCGAGTTTCATTGCACCTTCCGTCACAAAGAGGGTGCATTTTCTGAAGCTAATGCGGTATCATTTTCTTTGGGGCGAAATTTGTATGAGATGTCTATACCTCAATTTGGAGTGGCATTGGGTTTGTATTCGCCGGAAGAGGTGGCGACGGAAGAGTTCGTTAATGGGTTACGGGGTGTGTTTAACCATGCTAGGCCGAAGAGTTTAGGCCCGACAGAATTGGGTGAATTTTGGGATTCGATCTCGACACAGTCGTTCTCGCACACGAACCTTATCACGTCGGTTCGTGATCCGATTTACAGGTTTATTTTAAAGATGTTAGCGACGACTGTTGTGGCGAGGAAGTCGGGGGAAAATAAGGCGAATTGGCTAGATATTTTCGCATTGATGTGTATGGTGGAGAAGCGGAACTGGAACTTGGCTAGCTTCTTTGCGTGGTCATTCAATAGGCCTCGTCGGGGAGGTAAAAGGGCTGCTATGGATATGGGCCCTTACATAGCTAGGTTGGCAAAGAATATTCGGGCCCTCACAAAGTACAAGCTTGATCAGATGAATGAGGGTATGCCTACAGTTCGTTGGGGTGTTGTGGACCTTCAGTTGGCAGGTATTCTTACCCACTCGGATCCGCCAGAGTGGAACCATGAGGTTGGTGCTCCTCCACCACGACAGCCGGTACCTCGAGAGAGGCGGGCGGTCCCACCACCACAACCGGTTAGACCGCCGAGACCCGACCCGTTCACTCCCGAGGCTGCTTTTGACTACACGCAGCAGAGGTTGGATCAGATGGACAGCAGGATGCGGGTTGACCACCAGTGGACCATGCAGAGCCACCACCGACAGGATGATATGCTCAGGTACATGATGTCGGGTATGCAATTAGGTGCACCGATACCACAGCCCTTTGCAGGACTATTACCTCCACCAGTTTATGGAGGCGATCAGCAGACCCCGTATGTTTATGGTCAGTACCCAGGGTATGACCAGTGGGGAGGTCAGAGTGGGTATGCCTACAGTGGTCAGTTCGGTTGGCAGCAGGCTGGCGGTTCAAGTACTCAGCAGATGGAAGAGGATTCTGGGGATGATGAGGAGTGATGTAGCAGATGGACTGAAGCAGCATATATCCTTTGATATTTTTATTTTTATTTATGCTGTTTTGGTAGATTCGATATGGTTGTATTAGCAGACATATTTTTATTTTTCGTTTGAACTTGGATTTGTGGAACGATGAACGCTTGGTAGTAGTTGGTTTGGTATGTTATGTGGTTTTAGGTTGATGATTTGGAGCCGCTTTCCGTTCGTGTGTGAGGGAGTTTGGTATTGTTTGCTGAGCACGTTCGGTATTGGAGGGCTATGTGGAAACGACTGGCGCTTTGACAGTCTCACATATTGAGTTAAGTCGTTTTCCTTCTTTTTGTTGTTGTTGTATTTTTATTTTTTTATTTCGTCGTCGAGTCTAGTTAGTTAGTTCGTTATTTAGTTTTTCTTTTTAGGTAGTGTTGAGTTGTATTTTCGTTCTTGCATTAGGGACAATGCAATCTCTAAGTGTGGGGATGGGATACATGTAAATATTGAGTCTTAACTATGAAAAAAAAATTAAAAAATTGAAAAATCCAAAAAAATTGAAAAACCAGAAAATGTCCTTCGAAATAAAAAGAAGTTTGCAATTAAAACGGAAAATGATAGAAAAATAAATTTTTGCTCGGGTTCAAATAATAATAATATGAGATGATAATAAACTGAGTTTGCGTCTAGTGTGGGATATGTGGATAGGCCGGGTTTTGGTTCTAAGTCCCTTTGAGTTAATATACCTTAATTATCGGTCTGCTAGTGGGTTCTCGCCTGGGAAATATGGGAAACTAAAACCGGCAAAAATAGTATAAGGGGCGCCGTTGTAAGCTAAGATAGTTAGAGTTTTTTATCATATCTCGCTGAAAAAGAAAAAAATAGAATAAAAGTGAGCTAGAAACTAAATGAAAGTAACACAGGCCTATGTAATCCGGGTTGGGGATAGCGACTCTACAGCCGGAATGCCTCTGGGATGTGTGAAATCGACTTGCCGAATAAAAGTACCGAAACCTATGTAATCTGTGATTGGGGATAGTGACTCTACAGTCGGAATACCGCTGGGTTAGGGAAAGCATCGTCTAGTCTCACGAATAAAAAAAAAGCAAGAAAGAAAAGAAAAAAAAAATGAAAAAAAAATAGATTTGATTTCAAACTCTCTTTATCTTGGTATAAAACGGTTAGGAATTGGTCAAATGATCGTTCCTTTAGTCCTATAAGCTTGAGTTGGGAGTAGGTGGACCGTAGATTCTAGCGTGAGACCCTAGGTAGACTGACCGCACTTAAACTAAATTTACATGATAAGGGATTAGGATTGGATTCGGGTTTAAAGGGATAAGTATATTCGCAATCGCGGCTAACGCAAATCTTGGTTTTAATTAATTATACCTATACTTTTGACCCGAGTAATTGTTTGTTTCTGATTCCGTTGCATAATTCTTTTTCGAGGACGAAAAAAGAGTAAGTGTGGGGATGTTTGATGTACTGAAAAGTACATATGTTCATAGTGTATATTTTGGTCAGTTTTCAGTCGTTTTGAGTCTGTTTTAGGTTAGAACTATGATACTGCTGACGTTAAGCTTTGATTTCAGGTCCCGTAGCTTAAAGTGTTGAAAAACGAGGAAAAACGAGCAGTTCGGAAGAAAAACGGGATTCGTACGCGCGTCGGAGAAGCTGGAAATCAGAAAATAATAAAAAAAATCAAGAAATCGAGCTTTAAGGCGCCGCGTGACGCCACACCACCCTCGCGTCGCGCGAGGGTCTTGATTTTGACCGGGTTGAATTTCAGGATTAGGGTTTGACTTTTATTCCCAAGAAACTAAACAGAAACCCTAGTTACGAATTGGAGAGACTTGGAAGCATTCTTGGAGCATTCTTTGAAGGCAATCGGAGATTTGAAGGCACGGGAATCATTGGTACGAGTCAAGAGTGAAGAATCGAAGATTTAATCGGGTTTTCTAATCCCTTATTTTGACGATTACTTTCTTGAAACTTTGTTACGATGAATTCTTTGTTAGACAATTTCGTTTTGTGTTTGATTACTAAGATGCTTGGCTAAACATTTAAACCACCTAGACTATGATGATTGGATTGATATAAAGATTTTACCTTTTTCGTTATTTGCATGGTGTTTATGGATTGATTATGTCTTGTAAAAGGTTTGATTTAATGATTTGATGTGTATGCGTGCTTTGATTCGGTTTATTATTGTTAATTGCTTCATATGATTCTTAGTGACGGTCTATATCACAACATAGAGTCATATTAGGGTTTAGGGCTTCGGTGAGTGTCTATATCACATAAGAAAACCTTCACTCTTTAGGGAGAATCGCGCGATAACCTCTAGAAGTAACTAATGATAATTTGCTAGGTCTTAGTGTTCTACTAGTCCTAATAACTGGGAAGTGAGGGGCTATTGGTAGGTCTTACCCGGCGAATTGCTTTAGATAGGCCTTGGGAAAGGTTATGTCTTGGTTTACCTGTCGGTCTTATTAGTCTATCAAATCAAATCTATTACTTCAAACTACCCTAGATCTAGGATTGGGAAAGAATAGGTCAACATTAGGGTACTTACACAATAAATTAGATAACTGGGAAGAAGTCTAATAACCGGTAGGATTAACGGCCTAGGTAGTGTCACAGGTTTCTCCTTGAGAAGGGTCGAGGGGCCTCGTTGATTCTTAATAGGTTTAGTATCATACGATCCCGGTTCCATAACTCGTGCATTTAATTTAATTGGTAATTTCTTAAAAACAATCCAGGATTCTTGTCTAGGTGGTCCAGTTCTCATATAAGTAAAGTTCACAGTCTTCGTTCGTCTTTAGTCTAGTTCTAGTTATTTTAGTAGTTTAATATAGATTTCCTTAGTTTTCAGTAACCCCCCCCCCCAAACAAATAAACAAGTAAAGTCGTGTCTGTCAGTGTCTAGTCAGAGTCTAGTTTATGTGATAAATAGAGTCTCGTGGTTCGATATCCGGACTTCCTAGTTTATACTACATTGATCGGTACACTTGCCGATTGTGTGGTTTAGGTCGAGTCTAGAATTTAAAGCTTATTAGTGTCTAGCTTAGAGAGTCTAATTTAGTTAGTTTTTAATAGTCTGTTTAGCACACATCAATCACTAACAGAAAAACTTTCTTATGAATGAAGCACCAATTGCCCCACGGTGGGCGCCAAACTGTTTTGGTTAAAAATCACACAAGGATTATGCAACCAAACTCTTTGTAAATGGGGAATGATGCTTGGTATGATGAACAAAGATAAGGATCACTTAAATGAAAATTGCACAAGTGACACAAGGATTTATACGAGGAAAAAGCCCTTGATCAATGAATGATCTCCGGCATAAAAAACCTCGGGTGATGGAAACTACCGATCACCAAACTTCAATATAACAAACAATGTTTACAACTTTGGATGGTAACGAGCTAGGTACAAGGATCACTATAGTATCGTATGCTAGAGCGTGTGAGAAATGTGTTATGTCTTCCGAATGCTGTAGAGTGCCATTTATATAAGCGTGTGTGGTTGAATTTTAGGCAAGTCACCTAACTACTAGCTCGTTACCCCTTTAGAAATAGAAGTAAATTTAGCCTAACTAATTGCCCGTAATTTATGCTAAGTTTCCATATTCTCCACAACGTCTATTTTTGGTTATGCATGTGCGAAATTAGCGTGACAGATTCCTTGATAACGTTGCTAAGACCAGGTCTAACTCGTAATTCCTACAAAACAACAGTAAATTCAAAGTGAACAGTCGTTAGTATGAGGATCCTTAGGATGATCCATGATCCTGATCCTGAAGCTCTTCTGAGGATCACTATCTGCCAAAGAAACAAGGATCACTCGTTAGGATATCATGTAAGGATCACAGGTCATTAAAATCCTGCCCTAACAATATGCCAGTAGGTTTTTACACGCTTAGTAGATTGTATTCGAGATATAAATCTGAATATCAAATACTTGCTTATCTCGTGGGGAACATCTCTCGGATGTATGGGTAACCCCCGAAATCTTGTTTGAGAGATTGCCTGATTCTGAGATACTAGGTCTTTATACTGTTTGATATCTGGGGTATTATACCTGGTCTTCTGATTTTGCGGAAGCAATGGCCTAGACCTCGTATAATACTTTATGCGCTTTAAAAGCTCACCCTCTGCATAAAAATTGAAAAATATTGAAAGATATGAATCAATTGCAGTTGAAGAAAAGATTCCCTAAAGGGAACACACCTAAAGTCGAGCCTTCATCTCTTTGACTGAATAGAAGTTCATACCTGAGCTCTCATGGCCTCGCACAAACCCAGAGAATAGATATCAAATTGGTATACTCACCTGTAAGACTGAATCTAGGGAATTTTGATACAGGAGTATATTCTGAGGTGGGACACACGAATAAGTTTAAGTCCTTAAAACATTAATTTCGTATCTCGAATCAGTTGAACTTCGTGTGAAAATTTAAGTGGATCAGTATACTTACAATCTAAGTGAATCGTTTAGAACTTAAAGTGTTTTAAAGCTCAACGGTACTAGTGATTTGGCATAAACTGATATGATCCTCTGACACGAACTCAAACAAAAATATTGTCTGTAAATATTTCTTTACTGCTTTATATTTCAGAAAATTCCAAAAAAGATTTTGATTCCGCTTCATTTTCGACAACCGATGTCTGAATGTTGAGTTTCAAAATCTAAGTATGTTGATCGTGTTTCTGAAAATAAAACAATTTCATTAATTTGAAACTTGTAGTTTTAAAAAACAAAAATCAAAAACAGTTTGTGATATCTCCAAGGTCATTAATTTGGAATTAGATGACTTACTGTGAGGGATTTGGATTCTTAAAGTGTTAAAATCAATTATAAAGAGCTAGGTTTCGTTGTTGGATTCTTAATATCGTCAAATCTTTATAGTTTGTTGATAGGCGGAGAGAATTAAGTAATCCTAGGTATATTCATATTATTATATTTAGAGCCAGGATCTTGATTTAAAAGTTTTAGAAAGAGCCAGGTTACGATTCCTGGACAACTAAAAATGCTTTTACTGAAAAAATATTTTAGCATATGTTGAGAAAGCCAGGTCACTAATCCTGGATGTTCATAATGTTTTTACTCATAAACGTTTGAGTTTTGCAGACGAAAGTTCCAGATTACGATCCCGATAGCCGAGTCTAAAGGGGAGTCTGAAGACGAACTCGACGCAAGGGGGAGCTTGTATCCGGAAAGCCAGGTGTCGATCCCAAAAGCACGGAAGCTTGACGAAAGGGGGAGCCTGAAGAAAGAGTCTATCGAGAGGGGGAGCAACTGAAGCTGAAGACAGATCCAAGGGGAGTCTGTTCGAGAAAGAGGGAGTCTGTGGTTGCTGATGATATCAAACTTTCAATAAGACTCAGAGAGAGAGAGAGAAAGTCAAGACGCTACGAGATTGACTGCGGCAATATCCAAGGGGGAGTCTGTTAGTGCAGTAATGTCTATCGCCTCCGTCAATCAAGTTCCTAGCAGATTCAGAAGTAAACTAGACTTTATGATGTAATATTTAGAGAAAAAGGCAAGGTGACATTATTGCAAATAAGGAAACCTTCCTTATGCCTTGGCCTATAAATAGGAGCTTTAGGGTTCTCAATTAGGACTTTTGCACTTTTGGCATTTAGGAGCTTTGAAGATCTAGTTCTAGAGAGAGAAATTCTAGAGAGAGAAAGGTGATTCACGGTGCATTGTACTCGTCAGATCTTTCAATAGAATCACATTTATTGTACGTTCTTGTGTTCGGTCACGTTCGTGTACGGATTCCACACGTCACACGTTCGGTTCGCAATCGTTTTGGAGTCGAAAACCGGTCCTACAAGTGGTATCAGAGCAGGAGCTCGGTTGCACTGATCTATTACACAGATTCGTACAGGATTTCATCAGAATCAGATCCAAAAATCATCCAGATTTGTCGAATTTCTTCATCTTTTCATCTCTTCACATTTTTATCCGAAAATCGCCAAATTAAACAAGATTTCACGGTTAAAATGAACTGATTTTCACATATTACACGCGAAACACTTATTTAATCAATCCGTGAACATATTATACCTTAATTCAGCCTAAAAGTTGATTAATTTGTCAAAAAACCGTCTTATCGTTCGTCAATATCATCAGTTCGCTCGAAGTGGACCTCCACTTCGCACCAAAACGACCCACTTCGCGCGGTTTGAGATTTTGTTACATCAGTTCGCTCGAAAATCCATTCAGATCGCATGAAAAGATCCTCAGTTCGCACGACTTGGCTTAATCAGGTCGCACGTAGTGGCAGTTCATATTAGTGGATCCAGGTCGCATGAGATTTGTTTCAGGTCGCGTGGATTGAATAATCCACTTCGTATGAAGTCAGTTTTAGTTCGCTTGATTTTGAACCCCAGTTCATACGGTCTGAACCGAGTTCCCAGTTTGCACCAGTTTAAACTCCAGTTCGTTTGAAGATTGAACTCAGGTGATTTACAAAGTGCGAATAACAAGAATTTGTTTGAAGATGTCAAGCGGTGGTGAAGAATTTTACAACACGTTTTACAATGCTTTTACTTCAGAATCATCCGAAAGAAGATCTGAAACAAGAGATTATTCAAAAGAGATTTCAGATAATTTGAAATATGACAATATATACGGAAACCAACAGAAACCACCGAAATTAATGAATGAAGATTATAACTAGTGGAAAAATCGGTTCGAGGGTTGGGTAAAAGCTTTTGCACCTGAAAGTTGGTTAAAATTAAAACAAGGATATAAAGAACCAACAAAAGAAGGAGGAGAGTTATTAACCGAAGAAGAGTTTACAGAAAAAGAATTAAAACATGTTGTAGCTGAACACAGAATGATTACATTGTTACATCAGTCAGTGAGAGAAGATATAATTTCACTACTTGAACATGAGAGAACATCAAAGGGTTTATGGGAAGCTTTAGAAAGAAAATGTACTGGTGGTGAGCTGATTATTAAAAACAAGCGTTCGTTATTAAAAAAAGAATTTGATTTGTTTGCTTGTATGAAAGGTGAAACTGTTCCACATATGATTGGAAGATTTTGTCACCTTAAACTTGAAATGGAGAGAGTTGGTGTGTCAAAAAATAATGAAGAGATCATTGATAAGTTGATAGAAGTTGTTCCAAATGAAGACGACTGGTTATACTATGTCATGATTCTCAAAAACAACAATGATATGAGCAAGGTGACTCTAGACTGGCTGATTGAGAAACTTGAGGGGCATGATCTAGAAATCAGGAGATAAAACAAAATGGGAAGCCAGCTGTATAATCAAAATGTCGACTTATACTACAGAGGGAACATGTTTGATCAAGAGTAAAAAACGGCATTCAGTGTTGGAAGCTCAAAGGTTTCACCTCAGCAAAGTTCTTCAAGAGATCCGGGTTATCATTCAATTGGTTCAAATTCATCAAATCCAAACATAGTCCATTGCAATATCGCTATAGATCTGAAAAATTCTCAAAGTCTGAATGCAGAAGCTGCCAAGCAACAAATGGTGTTCTTAGCTTCCGTCCTGGAATCGTACGAAAGTCTGATCGTAGGAAAAGTTGGAAATCCAAAAATGACAAAGGAAGATTATGATCAGATCGATCCAGAGGAGATGGAGTTAATGGATATTAAATGGTGCATGGCTAGCGCAATGAGGAGAGCACAACGCTTCATGGAGATCACTGGAAGATCGTCTTTGGGATCTGCTGATTCAAAATTGGGGTTTGATAAGGCAAAAGTTACCTGTTTCAAATGCAAACAGAAAGGACACTTCAAAAGAGAGTGTACAAACAGGGAAACTGACGAACCCATGAATCCATTCAGAGATGATAATTACAAGAAAGCAATTTATCATCGCAACAGTGGATCATCAAATGTGAATTAGAAACAGATCGATGAAGGGTCGTCAAAGGAAAGATCTAGGGCGATGGCAGTTATTCAAGACGATGAGGGTTATGACCGGAGTCAAATTCTTCCTGAAGAAGATTATGTTGGATCTGCATTTGTAGCCGATGTGGATTATGATAATTGGTGGAGAAGAGATAGTGCGAGATATGAAATTAGAAAATTGAATGAACCATTCAAAGAAGCTCGGAGAGCCAATAGATGGAATGCTGAACTGGAATGTTACATGGATCCACATGGTAATCCAGTTGTTGATCCGTCAAAGGTGGATTTTGATGCAGTAACAAATCTGTTTCCAGATCAGGACACTTATCACACAAAGAAGGCTATCTGAAAAAGGGTATGAGGCTGATCTGATGAACAAAATGAAAGAAAATTTTGAAACAAGTCTGCCAAAGGTGGTAGAAATGAAGAAGAGGGAAGAAGAAGAGTTGAAAAGGCTAGTAGAAGAGGTGAAGATTCTGGCAAAGAATAATGTTGAAGAAGAACAGAAGATGGAAGAAGAAGAGAAGAAAGAAGAAGATCAGAAAGTTGAAACAGAAGAATCATCGGTGCTGAAAGAAACCGAGGTAAATGAATCTTCTGATTTATCAAATGCTGAAACTGTTGATAAAAATAAAAACAAGTGCAGGAAATGTACAAAGCCTGTACTGAAAAAGATGAAATGATAAAAATAAAAGATATTAAAACAAATAAACTTGAAAATGTTTTCAAAATAAAATGTAAAGTAATGATTGAAAAAGAAGAAATGTTGAAACAAAAGGTTGAAAAGCTGACACAGAAATGTCATGATTTTGAAAAAGAAAATGAGATTTTGAGATAAATGTGTACAGCAAAATGTGTTGGTTGTGTTGAAAAAGATAATAAGTTTCAAGATTTTCAAAAAGAATATGATAATTTGAAATGGTCAAGTCAGAGAGTACAAGAAGCTTATGATACTTTGAAGAGACAAGTCAAATGTTTTGATGAAAGATTGTCTGAAACTTTAAGAACCAAGGAACTTTATGAGAAAAAGTTTAAAGAAAAGCAACTTGAATTAAACAAGTGTGTTGATGAAGTTGCTAATCTCAAACAAGTTCTAGTTGAAAAAGAAAAGATTGTTACAAAACTTCAAAGTTATCATAATTCTTCATACATTCTCGAACGCATTTTCAACATCTCACCAGATGATAAAGATACTAACAAGAACAAAAAGGGTATTGGTACAGAATATCATCAAGTACCACCACCATTGAGAAACAATTATACTTTTTTATGATGAGGAAAAGGTGGCAAAAGGTCTGAACATAGCTGACCATTTACCTAAAAATATCGATGTGACTTACGCCAAATCTGATGAAGCTGATGATTCAGAGGTGGTAAGTAAGGTTGTTGAAAGCGTTTTGAAAGATGAGTCTACTAAAGGTAAGTCTGTATCACAGGATGAAAATGAAGGAAATTTTCATGATGGCTATATTAAACAGTCAAAATCTGAGAAAGTTGTGAATGATGATCCAAAAGGATTGGCTTACACCATGATTGGATTGGACAAATTATTCTCAGATAACGAGTTCTCGATTCAGAATGTGATTGCAGATAAAATTGACAAAGTGTTTAAACTGGTTGAGAATGAGAAATCAGAAATTTCAAAATTTGTTGGGAAAAACAAGAAAACTTTTTATAACAAGCCTGGTTACAAAAAGAAGAATATGAAGGCTGGTTTGGGTTATAAAAAGAATCAAAATTGGAAACAAAATGAAAAACCAAATTTTCAGCAAAAGACGAACTTTGTTCACGGGAAAAGTTCGGAAGAAGAGAAAGAACTCCAATTTAGACGACAATCTAATGAAGAGTTCTATGCTCAGAAAAAGAAACAACAACAGGCTAAAGATGTTTCAAAGAAAACGTGTTTTAAATGTGATCAAATTGGACATGTTGCACGCAAGTGTCCAAACCCAAAGCCTGTTAATGTTGAAAAACAGAAATCTGAGAGTGTGAAACAAAGAACTACCAGATTTGATTCCAAACAAACTTGGAGGTACAACACAAACAAGTTTGCTTCAAATCAAACCTGGAAATCAAACCAGACTAGGTTTGATTCAAGACAAACCTGAAATTTTCACACTTCCAGATTCAGAACAACCCAAAGTTGGCAAACATTGGTTGATATGACAAAACCAAACCAATTTTGGAAACCAAAAGTTGTTGTTCAAAGTCAAAATAATCAAAACGAGTCACGATTTTACAAGAGAAGTGCTTCAAAAGGACAGAACTGGGTGGTTAAGAAACAAGTGACTTCTGTGAATGAAGAAAAAGTTAAAGTCAAAGATGAAAAAGTTTTTGTACGAGATGACAAAGATTTTCCATCATTGAATGAATATTGTGTTGAAATGCCTAAGGTCAAACAGACCTAGGCTAAATTGTTCAAGTAATTGAGTTTTTGTGAATGTGAAGGTGCTCATGAAGTTTGATTGTCAAGAAAAAGAATTGATGAGCAGCCTGACACTGGAGGAGAAGGCAGCTGAACCCTAGTTTGGTTAAACAGGGAGTTTATCGATTTTTGTACATAAATAAACCATATTTCTAAAAACCTTAAAAATTGAAAATTTTTAAAACCAAAAGTATGTTTTTATTTTGTCAAAAATTTGAAAAATCAAAAATATGTTTGTTTTTAGATTTTGTCAAAAATTCAAAAATTTCAAAAATATGTTGATTGAAAATGCCGAACCCTCACGGCGGAACACACATGATTAATTTCACAAGATTGAAAAACGGTTTTCAAATTGTAAAAATCAATGTGTTGTAATCATGGGGGTATGTTATATTTTCTGCAATTCAGTACATGTGAAGCAGAAAATGGATGGCGAGACAAAGCTGTCTACATCGGTTTGTCAAATTTTCTTTAAGTGGTTTTGCATTTTAGAGGGAGTAAGAAATTTTCAGAAAATCCAAAAAAATTAGAAAATTTGAAAAAGCCAAAAACATGATAAAATTCAAAAATGAGTTTTTGTGTAAAAAGAGGAAATGATAGTACATCAGTAGACAATCACAGTACGCTAAAGAAATGGAATGTTTAAATGTAATAAACGGTCTCACTAATGATATGCCAGTAGGTTTTTAAACGCTTAGTAGATTGTATTCGAGATATAAATCTAAATATCAAATACTTGCTTACCTCGTGGGGAACATCTCTCGGATATATGGGTAACCCCCAAAATCTTGTTTGAGAGATTGCCTGATTCTGAGATACTAGGTCTTTATACTGTTTGATATTTGGGGTATTATACCTGGTCTTCTGATTTTGCGGAAGCAATGGCCTAGACCTCGTATAATACTTTATGCGCTTTAAAAGCTCACCCTCTGCATAAAAATTGAAAAATATCGAAAGATATGAAAATTGCAGTTGAAGAAAAGATTCCCTAAAGGGAACACACCTAAAGTCGAGCCTTCATCTCTTTGACTGAACGGAAGTTCATACCTGAGCTCTCAAGGCCTCGCACGAACCCAGAGAACAGATATCAAATTGGTATACTCACATGTAAGACTGAATCTAGGGAATTTTGATACAGGAGTATATTCTGAGGTGGGACACACGAATAAGTTTAAGTCCTTAAAACATTAATTTCGTATCTCGAATCAGTTGAACTTTGTGTGAAAATTTAAGTGGATCAGTATACTGACAATCTAAGTGAATCGTTTAGAACTTAAAGTGTTTTAAAGCTCAACGGTACTAGTGATTTGTCATAAACTGATATGATCCTCTGACACGAACTCAAACAAAAATATTGTCTGTAAATATTTCTTTACTGCTTTATATTTCAGAAAATTCCAAAAAAGATTTTGATTCCGCTTTATTTTCGACAACCGATGTCTGAATGTTGAGTTTCAAAATCTAAGTATGCTGATCGTGTTTCTGAAAATAAAACAATTTCATTAATTTGAAACTTGTAGTTTTTAAAAACAAAAATCAAAAACAGTTTGTGATATCTCCAAGGTCATTAATTTGGAATTAGATGACTTACTGTGAGGGATTTGGATTCTTAAAGTGTTAAAATCAGTTATAAAGAGCTAGGTTTCGTTGTTGGATTCTTAATATCGTCAAATCTTTATAGTTTGTTTATAGGGGGAGAGAATCAAGTAATCCTATGTATATTCACATTATTATATTTAGGGCCAGGATCTTGATTTAAAAGTTTTAGAAAGAGCCAGGTTACGATTCCTAGACAACTAAAAATGCTTTTACTGAAAAAATATTTTAGCATATGTTGAGAAAGCCAGGTCACTAATCCTGGATGTTCATAATGTTTTTACTCATAAACGTTTGAGTTTTGTAGACGAAAGTTCCAGATTACGATCCCGATAGCCGAGTCTAAGGGGGAGTCTGAAGACGAACTCGACGCAAGGGGGAGCTTGTATCCGGAAAGCTAGGTGTCGATCCCAAAAGCACGGAAGCTTGACGAAAGGGGGAGCCTGAAGAAAGAGTCTATCGAGAGGGGGAGCAACTGAAGCTGAAGACAGATCCAAGGGGAGTCTGTTTGAGAAAGAGGGAGTCGGTGGTTGCTGATGATATCAAACTTTCAATAAGACTCAGAGAGAGAGAGAAAGGCAAGACGCTACGAGATTGACTGCGGCAATATCCAAGGGGGAGTCTGTTAGTGCAGTAATGTCTATTGTCACACCCCGACCACGTAGAACATACAAAACATGGCGGAAACGTCGGGGAGTGTTGTAACATAATCAATTGTTTCAAATCCATGGTAAATGAAGTTTCGTTTTATTAATCAAACATGAAAGTTTACATTGCTTTAAACAAGAACCAAAGAATACATAACATAAATTAACTAGATCTTGTCTCGTTTTAAGTCACTAAGGCACAGGTCCGCCTAAGTATGTCTTGATAAGTCCTATGCATCATCTCCTGAAAACACATGTGAAAATAGGTACGTCAGCATAAAAATGCCTGTGAGATACATAGGTTTTGTGAAAACGGAATTCATGACTTATGTTTGAGAAAATGTTTAGTCATGAACCTTGTAATTTGCTTTGTCTTGTAAATCATTGAAAAACGGTAAGATCAGATGATATGTATAAATAAGAGAATAATGTGTGGTTAAATGGATAACCATGTAAAATGAGTTTGTATAAGATAAGTCCTTTGTAAATCAATGTCTCGTAAAAAGGTGTGTTATTTGCATAAAATGTTATATGTCTCAAATTGAAATGATTCAAATAACGCTACGATATGTAATACCATACAAACACTTATATATAGGAAGTACCAGCGGCGTATCCACCATGCTTGTATCATATTACACACGCCTCGTTACTTAGATCACTTACTCAAACCAAACCATCAAGATGAAATGTTTAACAATTGTAGAAAGGTTTATGTATAGTCAAATGTCTATTGTCAAATGTAAATCATGTCAACAGATACAATTGGTTCACACGGTTCAATAGTTACAAACGGTTCATAAAATCAAAGGGTTAAGACGGTTCACATAGTCAAATGGTTACAACGGTTCAAAATGTAGTATAATGTGTTCATATGCTGGATGAGCATATGCAACAGAAATGTAATGTAAAGCAATGTACTAAGTATGCACACAATGGGCGTACGTAGCATGGAAATGTATTGTAAAGTGATGTACTAAGTATGCACACAATGGGCGTACATAGTATGAAATGTATTGTAGAGTGATGTACTAAGTATGCACACAATGGGCGTACATAGCATGAAATGTATTGTAGAGTGATGTACTAAGTATGCACACAATGGGCGTACATAGCATGAAATGTATTGTAAATCGATTATGCTAGGTATGCACACAATGGGCGTACATAGCCTGAACACAATGAAATCATGTACTATATATGTACTAACAAACATAGCAGGTATATGATGTGAAAACATGGAAAGCATGAAAGTAACAAGTAGGCACATGTGTTTCACCCCAAAACAGTTTGGAAAACAGTAAAAGAGGGGTTCAACGTACTCACCTGAGATTGCTTTGAAGTCCTTGTGTAATAATCACACAATGCTAGAGGTCACGGAATATCAAACGGCACCTAGTAGGGGACTATGTTAATATACCGGACCTAAATCGGAGGATCGGATAGGATGCGGGTTCGTAAACCAAACGAGTATGGAGACTCGTGTAATATGGTTTAACAAAGCCCACATACTAAAGTGAAACTTAACCTAAGTGCTTACGACCCATTACAACCCGTTTAGGTAGCTTATGCTACCTTAACGCATCGTTCGCGTAGAACGCGTTTGGAACGCCTAACATCGTGACCATAAGGTATAACCTCGTGAGGTTACAGCTATGGTCACCTAATGTGTTTTGGTCGGATCCTAATGATCGACCAAATGGGTCGGGTTCGAAAGTGTAAGCGATTGTTTAGATCGCTTACCTTACGACCCTATAAAAGCACTATACTAAAAGTGACGAGCTAAGCATGTTAGAACATGCTTAACTAAGTTTAGAAAACAGGTTTGGTATCAAAACAAACAGTTTTGATACCCACGAGTAGTTTGGTTACAAAATACACAAGAATGCGCATTTTGGCCGAAACTACGACTCGTCACTGAGCCTAGATAACGTGGTAATCAGTAGGTATAGTCACTACGGACTATAACCATCGTGATTATGCTCACGTTATGAAGTTCCAAGAACTTCGTGTTGACCATAGGCTGGTCAATGCAGAAAGTCAAAGAAAACTTTGACTTTCGGACTTGAAAAAGCGAATAAAAGAACGAAAGAACACTTACGAAGGGTCCCCGAAAGCTAATCTCGATCCAGGAGCTCAGGTATGAAGCAAAGGCCTCAACTTATAGCTTTAGATCAGATTTTGTGGGTTTTTAACCAAAAGGGGGGGGGTATTTACAGGAAAATCAAGACCGTTAGGATCGTTTCTTGAATATCGTGCCACGATCCGATCCGTACACTTGTCGAAATGTTGTGGTGGCTTATTTTGCCCCCACCATAGGGTTTTGACACGTGCCGTTGCCCTTTGGGTGTTCGAAAGGTCGCTGCAAGTGGATCAGAAAACATTGAATCTGGTTTGTATGTCTAACGCGGCCCGCGTGAAGGTTGACCCTGGGCTTACGCGGGTCGCCTAACGGTGCAGATCAGACAACAAGTTTCAGAATTTACAGTTTAGGTCCCTGTTGTGGTTTAAGGCCATTTCCTACACGTTCAAGGCCCGTTAAGCCATCTTTAAGGCCCTAAAATGATGCCTAAACATTGAGGACATGAAACATGCTCAAAAATATGTCGGATGTTGGTTCGTTTGGCCGTACGATCGCGATGTTCGGTTAATTACGACGGAATGCGCATAAGCGCGAAAAACGATCCAAATTGCGCGACGAATGGATTTTTCTCATGCCAAACACTAAGGCATAATATAAGGATGGTTACATAAATTTTTGGATGTCCGGATGTATTCAGAACGTAAGTTATGCGCGAAAGTGCAAACTTGTGCACTTTTTGACACTTTTAGTCCCTGAATGACCCAAAAGTTTATTTTAGCACACTGAACACCTCAAAGCCTATTTCTAAGCTATGGAGAGGATATTTATGGCATGTTTAACTTATGGGCATGTTCCGAAATGTCTGTTTTAGTACGAATCGGCATACTTTCGCAGTTTGTCAAGTTTAGTCCCTGTAAGCGAATTAACTTGTTTTTGCCATACCAAAGCCTTCAAAACTTATTTCTAAGTTACGTAAAGGTTATTTAAGGTATGTTAAGTATATGTTGATGTTCCGGAGTATTTGTTGCATTTAAATTGAGTACGTTTACCCACCAGTTTGCGTATAATTCTCCAGAAAGCGATATAAAGTTTGAAATTGAACAAGAATTGATATGTGCAAAAGATACACATATTTATACAAGACCCCAAGTATGAAATACAATATTTCATCGGCTTGGTATTTGTTTGATGGTCGCGGTGACACAGGTGTCACATCTATCGCCTCCGTCAATCAAGTTCGTAGCAGATTCAGAAGTAAACTAGACTTTATGATGTAATATTTAGAGAAAAAGGCAAGGTGGCATTATTGTAAATAAGGAAACCTTCCTTATGCCTTGGCCTATAAATAGGAGCTTTAGGGTTCTCATTTAGGACGTTTGCACTTTTGGCATTTAGGAGCTTTGAAGATCTAGTTCTAGAGAGAGAAAGTCTAGAGAGAGAAAGGTGATTCACGGTGCATTGTACTCGTCAGATCTTTCAATAGAATCACGTTTATTGTACGTTCTTGTGTTCGGTCACGTTCGTGTACGGATTCCGCACGTCACACGTTCGGTTCGCAATCGTTTCGGAGTTGAAAACCGGTCCTACATTGACGTTGCATTAACACACATCCATAACCTAACTTAGAAGCGTCACAATAGGCTACAAAGTCTTAGGTTCCTTCTAGTAACGCTAGTATGGGTGCATTGGTTAGTCTTTGCTTAAGAATTCTAAAGGCTTCTTCTTGTTTTGGTCCCCATTCAAACTTAACAATACATATTAAATTAGTTAAGGGAATGGCTATTCTGGAAAAATCTCAAATAAATCTTCTATAAGGCCAATCCTAAGAAACTTCTAACCTCGGTTGGTGACTCAGGGGTTTTCCATTTAGTAATTGCCTCGATCTTGGTGGGATCCACATGAATTCCTTCATGATTGACTAAGTGTCCAAGAAACTGTACATGTTCTAACCAAAACTCGCACTTTGAAAACTTTGCATAAAGCTTTTCTTTTCTCAATAAACTTAGAAGTGTGTGCAAATGCTTTGCATGTTCCTCTTTACTCCTAGAGTAAATGAGAATATCATCTATAAAGACAATTATGAATTTATCCAAATATGGCTTACATATTCGGTTCATCATGTCCATAAATGCGGCTGGGGCATTGGTTAAACCAAATGGCATGACAGTAAATTCATAAGGCCATACCTTGTTCTAAAAGCGGTCTTAGGAATGTCTTCTTCCTGTACTTTTAATTGATGATATCCTGACCGTAAATCGATTTTAGAGAAAAATCGAGCTCCTTGCAACTGATCAAACAAATCATACATTCTCGGTAATGGGTACCGATTTTTAGTCGTGACCTTGTTCAATTCGCGGTAGTCAATGCACATACGCATTGATCCGTCTTTCTTCTTAACAAATAAAATCAGTGCTCCCCATGGCGATGAGCTTGGCTGTATGAATCCTTTCTCCAACAATTTGTCTAACTGTTTCTTCAGTTCCTGCATTTCTGCGGGTGCCAAACGGTAGGGTGCTTTGGCAATCGGTGTTGTTCCTTGTAGTAGATGAATCCTGAATTCAACTTCTCTGTCCGGTGGTAGTCCTGGTAATTCTTCTGGAAACACATCTGGAAACTGAGATACTACTGGAATATCTTTCAGTTCTTTTCCTTTAGTGTTAGTGATTATAGAAATTAAATACACTAATGATCCCTTTCTTATATAACTTGTTGTTTTCATCACAAAGATGAATTTTGTGGATCTAGAGGGCTTATCTCCTTTAATTGTGATCTTTTCACCCCTTGGTGAATTTACTTGGATTGACTTTTGATCACATAAAATACTGGCTTTATTGGCTATTAACCAATCCATTCCTAATACAACATCAAATCCTGCCAGATTCATTGGATAAAGGTTTGCAATAAACTTTTGATTTAAAAATTCTATTCTTGCTCCCTGCAAGATTTCAGAAATCTTAATGGTTTTTCCATTTGCTGTTTCTACTAGACATTCTTGTGGGAGTTTAGTTAATAGTTGATTGAGAAGTTTGCAAAACGAAGTATTAATAAAACTTTGGTTCGCACCAGAGTCAAATAATACTTTAGTAAAAACATCATTAACTAAAAACGTACCGGCTATCACGTCCGGTATCATCTTTGCTTCTTCTACAGTCAGAACTCAGAACAAATGCTCTAGCATTTTTGGTAGTCTTATTGCCCATGGCTGGAGCTAGTTTCAGACAGTTCGGCTTGATGTGACCTTTTCCCCACAATTGAAACACATTCCATTATTAGGTTTCTTCCTACAATCTTCTTCCTTGTGTCCTGGTATCTTGCAGAAATTGTAGTAAGTGGAGCATTTTCCCGAATGCTTCTTCTTGCAGGCCCTGCAGTAGGGTGCAGAGGTAGCACCTACATTTTTCCCACGGTTGGAATTACCGTAGCGAAATTATTGGGTAAGTCTTTGAGCTAGGTTCCTTCTTTGGTCCTCCTCTCGTGTACGCACTAACTCATTTGTCAAGGTGTTTGCTAGTTCTGCAGTTTCTTCTATAGTTTGAGGTCTAGCTGCCTTGACTACATGCCTAATCTCACTGATTAATCCCCAGATGTGACGAGAGATTAATACTGGTTCTGGTGATGCAAGGGTTGGCACTATTCTAGCATATTCAAAGAATAACGTAGTGTAACCCTTACTATCTACTCCAGTCATTCTAAGGTTTAAGAACTTATTTGCTATCTGTTCTTTTTCATTGGGAGGGCAGAATTTCCTTTCCACCATGTTCTTAAATTCCTCCCATTCCATATTGTAAACCCTGTCACTTCCCCTAGACTGGAGGATAGTGTTCCACCATTTTAAGGTTGAATTCTTAAACAGATTGGAAGCAAACATTATCTTATCCTCTTCCGCACATTTGCTTATTTTTAAGATTGCCTCAGTCTTTTCTATCCAGCGTAGAGCTGCAACGGCCCCTTCATTGCCCGAGAATTCCATTGGTTTACAAGACCAGAATTCCTTGTAAGAACCACCATAAGACATGGTTCTTCTTCTTTTGGGAATGGGCACTTGAAGTATGGGTCCATTGTTTACGATGTGTTCAGGTTCAGTTGGTCGTTTACTGCCATGATCACTTTAGTTTTCTGCTTCCTTAACCGTTTTAATAATATATGGCATCGCATCTATTATTCCTTGTGCCACTATGTGTTGAATGACACTGTTATCCACTGGGTTTCCACTATTATCATTGTTCGGATTATCGTTATTCGGGTTATTGTCATTTTGGTTTTCCTGGTTCACTTCGTTGTCCATCTGAATTTTAAACATTTGCCACATATTAATATCACAAGATAATATTTAATTAATCACACAACACGTGTATTGATCAAAATCGTCGAACATTGTGACTTACTCTTTCTTATATAGCATGCATCCATATATTTTACAATATAACTAAAATTGAAATTACAATACTAGTAGGCATCTGTAGCTATTATCTAGATTTTTTTCAAACATACACACATATTATATATTATTATTATTATTATTATTATTATTATTATTATTATTATTATTATCACCATCACTGATATGGGTTCATCCAGAACTCCATATTACGCTCGTCATACTTCCAGATGAGTCGTTCTCCGATCTGTCTCATCCTGTCACTATCTTCCAAAATCTCCTCACCAAAGGTTCGGAGTTCTTGCACATTCTCTGCACTCATTGGGGGTGCAGGGGCTGGAACTGGGGCATGAGTTCCTGATAAGGGTAAGGATTCTCTAGAATTTCCCTAATGTATTGGTCATTGTCATAGTAGGGATCTAGAGGATCCAAGTCTGGGTAGGCTGCTAGGTTTGGCATGGGTTCGTCTTCTGGTATTGGGTAGCGTTGCTGGTAATCCCTATGGTCGTCAAACCACGGGTCGTAGTTTAGGTCTAAGGGATTGGGTGCTGGTATTCTAAGTATCTCATCTTGGTTGAAATCAGGCATTGGAATTTGATTTTCTGGATTGTTTTCAATTTCCATTGGCTGGGTGGGAAACAGTGGTAAGGGCTGGGGTACTATGAGTTGCTCCAGGTTAAGGTCTGCAGCTGTGGTTGCTAGGATATGGAAATTTGCTAGACTCCTATTGAGCATATCCTGGGTGTGAGCATCTGTTTCTCTCTTGGCGGCTGCTATAGCACGCTGTTGTTGTAACTTTTTCATTCTCTTCCTACGTTTATGTGCTCCCCTACTGAACCATCCTCTCTTTTTAGGAGGGAATGGCTCTTCAGACTGAGCCTTAAACACGAATATCCCATCTTCATTGTCAGCTGAATACCCTGAGAGGGCAGGCTGTGAAGAGGCGCCTTCGCTCCTAGGTGAGCTAGACAACTGACGGTAGGCGTCGGAAGGTCCTTGGTCGCTCATACTGTAAACTAACAAATAGTCAAATAACACACAACAATAAAATACAGATATGCACGTAGTTCCGTAGAAAATTTCCTAACATAATGAATAATATCTTGGTGTTAGCAGAACACTTTTGTGGCTGAATCAATGGCTTACCTCTTACCACCTTCTGTCGCAACCCCCGTCCCCTAATTACCTGGAAACGGGCGGCCGCGGCCATTTTCGGTGGTATCGGTGTTTATCATTTTGGCAGCGGAATTTACATCAGGACCGTAGTTAGGAAATATTTTATCAGAGTAAAATACCACGCTTTTATAATATTAAACACATGGGAAATTCCCAAGTTTCAAGTACACACATTTTTCATAGGGATAAACCCTATTTTATTTAAATAAAACATCTTTTTATTTTAGGTAACTTTATAGCCACTTTTCCAAGCCTTCAGTGCTGTCCAGCTGGCTTCTATTTGGCTTTCACATTTTGTTACCTGAAACGCGTTTAAAAACATTTTGTCAGTGGGAAATACTGGTGAGTGAATCCCAGTTTAATCAAGACATGTAAAACCATTGTACAGTATTGAGGGCGGTCGCGCAATTACATTTGTTTCCATCTACTTTAATTACCACCCACGGTACTGTCAACTCGACTTGTGGTCATGTTACTACTCACAATGTAGTAACAAATTTTGTATACAAAACCCCAACATACCGATGATAATTGTAGAATACAAATACTCAATCATTGTTTAATATAATGTTAATTGTGTGAGCTTTTGTAAAAACAGTTTGCGAAAAGGAGATTACTCACATTGTTGTCTTAGGGTTTTCCTTAAGGATTTCCTGGTGATTATCTATAATTTACACAAATGCACACGTGTTAGTATAATAACCCAATATTTACATTAGTAATACCCTCCCCGAGACGGCATTCCAACGACTACGTCGGGCAGAACCTCGACAGCCGTTACGAAACCCTGGATCAATCGGGCAGCGTATCTAATACGTAACCGGGGTTATGATACTTACAACGAGGCAGAACTTCGCTATTTAGGGGGTATTATACCCGAGAATTACTTTAATTATGCAGAAATTCGAGAGAGAGAAGGAAGTTGTGAGCGGTTTGGGACTGAAGTCGATGCCCTCAATTTATAGGGCTACATTTTGTCTTCGTCGCGCCCCGCGAAGGTGGTAGCCAAGGGCTACGTGGCCCGCGAGGGGAGCTAGGGTAGGCCCTAGCTTGTCCGACTCAACCCTAGCTTCGACACGCCTTGTGCCACGTGGCGTCACCGGGCTTCGCCGTTTGGCCTCTCGCTCGCGCCCCGCGTAGGCCAGGGGGTCTTATGCGGTCCGCTAGAGACCATTTATTTTTGTTTTTAATTAATTTTAATAAAAATAAAGATATTCGGGGTATGTTTTCGTATACGGGGTGTATTTTAAGACATATAGGGACACTTTAAATATTTTAGGGGTGTCGAAAATCATTTAGGAGGATTGTTATAATATTGTACCATGCTTAAAGGTTGATACATCATATTCACCAGGTACAATTTATTCTATGTATGTATATTGGTACACAAGATTTACATCCTTAAGATATTTCAGTTAACTTTTTAAGCACTCAATTGCTTTAAGAAACTCATGAGGAGTTCCAGTTATATTCAACTCGATAAGAAATACAACATATCTAATGTATTCAGATCCAAATATTTAAACAATAATCATGTTATTCTCGAGAATTTACATTACATGATTTTGATAATTTAAATCCTTCATAGACTTACATGTAAATTTTAAGTATCAAGTGATACATAACATTCATAAGAAAAATATTAATTCTCTCTTCATATTACCAGACTAATAAAATATTGGAAAGTCATTGCATCCACCACTAGAGAATGTATCTCTTCATAATCAATCATGGGTTTTTGCAAAAATCCTTGTGCCACCAATTTTGCCTTATCTCACTTAATTTGATTTTCACATGATTCGCATAAAAGACCCATTTGTATCCAGCATACTTTACAAATTCAGTTGTATGGACTGTTGGTTTGAAAACTTTCCATTTCATTAGAGAATTCAACTCTGCCTTATTTGCGTCGTTTCACTCTTTGGACAATCATTTATATGTATTAATTCATAGGCAGATCTTAAATTTTAATCCTCGTCATTTAACCATTTCAAGCGACATTATATACAAAAGTATAACGACATCGATTTTAATTTCGATTCCCTACATTTCTAGACATGATACAAATTATTGAGATCTCTTTATTTTTAGGTACCTATTGTTCTTCTGGAACCTTCATGTCTAATGTCTCTTCAGGAGACCTTTTACTATACCTCGACTCGACCAACTTCATAACTTGCTCCCTTTCCTGAGGAATTTTTGTTCTTGGAATCGACTAGTCTACCATGCTTCAGGCGTGCCATAGACTTATCACCAATAGTGGTTTTCCTTTAGGTACAATAAACTTAATTTGGAGCCTTAGTAGTTGGCATATGTGACTTAGCTAGTCATTCTTTTCAGGTCAGTGAATGCGTCTGGTAATTGATACGCTAATCTTTGTGAATGAATTATCTTTTGAACTTCTGGTTCACAATGTTTAGTACAAGGATCAATGACAATTCATTCTAACTCATTTCTATTTCCAACTACCTTTTATCTATCCCCCTGATGTTGAGAATGTTAATCCACTGAAATAGATATCAATTAATTGACCAATAAATAAATGTCTCGTTAGTGGATCTATTCATCAACATATATTCTCATCCACATTCCAAGTCTCATCTTTGTGCGTCGTGGTGGATCAATTTCAATATATATTGCACAACTAAATTCTTTAATGGGATATTTTTTGGTTCCTGACCAAAACCAACTATACGGGGAGAAAGTATTATAACTTGTTGGCTTGATGTGAATTAATGTTTCATGTAAAATAACATATTCATGACATGTGAACTTCTACTCTCATGATCATTGGTTTTGCAACCAATCATAGACATTCGGTGAACGTCTCAATAGAAACATGTATTCTAATTATCATCAATAACTTGGGAATCAAATTCACCGTCAAAACCAAAATTAATATGCCAGTCTAGAATAATATGTTTGCTATCACATTAGCTAAGCCATAATCACCCAAACTTCAGGCTGTGGATTTGATAATCATTTAGACGATGCATCGATTTAAAACACTAAATGGTATCATTTTGGCATATTAATATCCTTTAATCGTTTTCGGAATGTTAGGGATTCACACCCTAACTTAGTTGGTAATCCACTTCATTTGAGAGTAAACATTCCCTGCACTTATCAGGAAGAATATTCTGGTTCTTCTATAAATTTCACATCATTATTGACTCGGTGTGGTCTAACCGGTCATGCCAATTAATCAAATAATCATGATCCATAAATTTCTGGTTTATGATCAATATCTATTATTACTTATGGTAACTCAAGACATAAGATGTGAGAGAACAATATATTACCATTTCAAACATTCATGTTGTACGGCTTTGTATCTTTTTTCCACATTTTATTCTCATATAATCACTGCCATAATTTACCAAATCTAGTGGTCAATCTCATCATGACCATTATTACAATTATGAACTTGGCTATCATAATCCGATAGTCAATCTCATTATCAACTTGGCTATCATAGCACCTGTAATGATCGATCTCAACATGACCATCATTACAAATTTCTCAATTATGTCTATGATCACTATATTTTCAATAATCGTTATATAATCACAATCACTTTAGAATATGGAATAATCAGAACAAGCTTTATAGCATTCCATTATTTACTTGGTCATATGGATATAAAATCATTTCAATCTTTTTCATAATCATGTGTGATAAATGGAAAATTTGTATCCACTTTTTCCACATAAATAGTATTCTCTTCACATAATATCAACCGAGAAGTAATTACATATATAGGTCACATAATTCTTATCGGTTTAAAATCGTATGACCTTCTCCCAACTGATGATGATATTTAGGGAGTATGACACTTCGGGTGTCTCATCAAAACATGTTTATTCTCTTTCATGATAGTAATAAAAACAATAACTCTGGTTTATGAGTTCTATTTGATACAATCTATATAAATAAATGATAAATTGATACCATATATAATATATTGTACATCATAAAGCTACATTATAAACTACACAATACAAATGACTATAATATATATATATATATATATATATATTTATATATCATATAAACCGACTTATAATAAAAAGTTAATGGTATAAGATGTTCTTTTCATGAGCAAAGAAGATATAAAAAAAAATTAAGTATGTCATGATATAACGAAACACAAGTATATCTTACATACAATTATTTGCCATAAACAAGTATCACTTTCAAGTTTCCATGATGTTTTAAATCTTACATACAATTATTTGCCATAAACAAGTATCACTTTCAAGTTTCCATGATGTTTTAATAAGATACGACTCTTTTATTGCTTGCAAATAGGTGTATTTTTATAGTAACAAATTTTATTAAATTCAAATTTCATTTGCAAATATGTTCATACATTCGAATCTTGTACTATTCTTATATTCTTTAACAAAGTTAATATATAAACATATGGGATATCACCATTCACAATATAATAAAAAAAATCATTAACAACCATGCCGATTAATTTTTTCAGAAAGTAAAGTTATTGGTAGAGATAAAATATGCTAATGAAAAAAAAAAAACTTTTTTTTAAATAACTGTGATAAAAATATATTCTACCATTTATTAACTATCACATCTAAAATTAAATAACTCATAATGAAATTTATTAAAATTTTCTAACCTTAACGAATGAGAACCATGATGATACGTATGTTAGTCTCATAATCAACTTAGCTGAATATCGTATATTGTGTAAAAGTAATATGAGAAGAAATATATATTCAAAGTAAATCTAGAAAACTTAAAAATATAAAATCGAGCAAGTATACTGAAACTTATACTCTATATGCTTATCACAAACACTCAAAATTTAATTCTTAATTTTTGTTGTCCGGTTTTTTAGCCGATTAAATTTAGGTTCTCCTGAAATACTACAAATATCCGGTGAAGTCACACATTACGTTCGGAACAGAGTGAACTAGCAAAAAGAATTATAGTTTTGTGTTATCTAGACATCGTAAATGTTTAACCAGATATGCAAGTTAACATTCGCTTTTTTATCCATGCAAATCTCATCGATTTTTGTTATCATACTTGGACGTAATATTCAGTTAAATGGATGATAAAATTGAAAAGATGAACTGAATAATCAAAAATCAATATGAATTACTAGCACAATATTAATAATTAATAAATCTCATGAATCAAAATTAAAACTTACTTGTAGGAATCGATTTTGGGAACCTTGATTTTTTTACGACTTCGTGGATGAATTGTCAGAACTCCGCGCTTAGAGTCTCGTGCTGATGACGTGTTGTAAAACTCGCCTAATAGCAAAAACAACATAGAAGAGATGTAGGGGAAAGAGATTGGTATTTTATTAATAGCCGTCTTTTACAATATAATACAATGACTATATGTAGGAGAGAAAGTCTTGGAAAACAAGCTAAGTTATTTTAGGAGTTGGTATTCATAATTATAATAATATATTTATAACAATCACAAATATATTCACTTTTTATTTCCACGTCATTTACACAAATATGTGAAATAACCATTTTATCCTTTGTTCAGTTAAACCTAAATAAAAAGTTTTATAAAGAAGTACTAGTCTGCGAATTTAACATCTTTAATAAACAATTAAGAAATTTACCAAAGGGAAATTGGTATTTAATAATCATACCTAGACCTTATTGGCCATTAATAATCCCACCTCAGAATATTCCTCCCACCAGTCCCACCTTTCACCTATTTTTCTTACAATGGTCCCCCGTTCAAAAAAAAAAACTTAATGGAGTTAAGCTTTTTTTCAAATTACAAACAAATTTTTTAGGGCTTTTGATTAGAACGACGATACGAGTCCATTGATGTAAAACTTGCCTCGAAACGGTGCTCCAAACGATGAAAACGACGCTTCAATTCGGGTGTTTAAATTTCCAATTAACCAAAATCAAGTCACTTGGAGCATCATTTCGAAGTAAGTTTTACATCAATGGATTCGTATCATCGTTCTGATAAAAAACCCTAAAAAATCTGTTTGTAATTTGGAAAAAAAGCTTAACTCCGTTAAGTTTTTTTAACAGGGGGCCATTGTAGGAAAAATAGGTGAAAGGTGGTACTCGTGGGGGTAATATTCTGAGGTGCGATTATTAATGACCAATAAGATCTAGGTGAGATTATTACAGACCAATTCCCTTTTACCAAAATAGTAAAAATTTGTTTTTCTAAAATAGTATTTCGTTAATTTCAATTTACCTCTTTAACTTCTTTTACTTATCAATTCATTCTTTTTAAAAAGAGACGTATAAAAATATTATAATTATAATTACCTAAGAGAATTGAATGAATAGTAAAATTAATAAGGGATTAGTAATTGTATCGGGTATCGGTATCGGTATTAAATTTATTAAATCGGGTGTATTTTTTGTACCAGTTTGGCACCGGTATTCACCGGTTTTACCTTCAAATACCGGTGTCGTACCAGTACCGAAACGTACCGTACCAGGTATATTCGGTAACGGTGCCCACTTTTAGGGATTTCGGTAACGGTATTTTCGATACCGATTGGTACCGAGCTCATCAAATCCTGTAGCAACGTAGCCATACAAGTAATTGCACCGTTTAGATTACTTTTCATACACACAGTAAGTAAAGTGTATTTCGTTTGAATGAGGTTTTATATACACAACAACTTATTTTGCTTTCTTTTTTGTCTTTTTCTGTAATGAATGAATTGTAGCATGTAAAATTAACTTGGATATTTAGATTATACCGGTGCCCACTTTTGGGGATTTCGGTAATGGTATTTTCGGTACCGGTTGGTACCGAGCTCATCAAATCCTGTAGCAACGTAGCCATGCAAGTAATTGCACCGTTTATATTACTTTTCATACACATTGTAAGTAAAGTGTATTTCGTTTGAATGAGGTTTTATATACACAACAACTTATTTTGCTTTCTTTTTTGTCTTTTTCTGTAATGAATGAATTGTAGCATGTAAATTAACTTGGATATTTAAATTATTGATGAGCAAATCGTATCAAATCCTCTAATCAAACTGGTATCGTATCGGTACCAAATTTAGTATTACAAATCATTTTCGGTACCAATTTGGTACCCACCTTTTGGTGTTTTCAGAATCGGTACTTTCGGCTCAACACCGGTCTAGCACCATACCTGTATTTATTGATTTTTACCTTCAAATACCATACCATATTGTACCGAGCATTTTCGGTGCTGGTACCTAATTTCAATGATTTTCCAGATTGGTACTTTCAGTGCCGTTACCGGTATCGAGCTCATCCATATTTTAACGTGTTAGCACCGTAATAACTGAACTGAAAACAACAGAATTTCCAACGTGTAGGGCGTGTGGGTCCTATTATTATATATTAGGTTAATAGGTTATTTAAAATCGATTTTTTAGGACAGAGTGATTATCCTTACCACATCATTTTTATTTATGTTTTGATATTTGGTATCTGCTTACTGTTACTGGCACGCGTTTTGCAGTCATTGGGTCCCCGCCGCAACGGGCGAAAAATCAACTAGTTATATTCATTTTCTATTTCCACATCATTTACGTATAATTAATAAGATCCAACGTATTAGTGCCATAATTGTAATCTAAGACGGTTGAAAAGACCATTATACCCCTGCTACAAATTTCAATTACATTTAATAAAAACCTTTTAGAAAAATTGGGGAAATGCAGGTTTGCAATGCATGCATAGGGTGTCCATATATACGCATGATGTGGCCACCCAATTCACGAGCCATCTATTTCCACTTTATATCTTCTGTGACGTAAGTAACTCCACTGTGATCACTTTTTGTATCCTTTCGATCCTGCACTTTCATCTTGTTTAGTTTCAATTCATTGTTCTCTCTAATTAAACATATCATTTCAATGAATAAACTCTAATTCTGATTCTTCCCTTTGTTTCTTTGTTAGATCACGCGTCAAATGGTGACCCGAACGATAGATCTGCGGTCGGATACAGTGACAAAACCGACAGAAACGATGCGGTTAGCGATGGCGAAAGCTGAGGTGGATGATGATGTGTTGGTTTATGATCCAACGGCTCGACAGTTGGAGAAAGAAATGGCGCGAGTTACAGGGAAAGAAGCTGCACTCTTTGTTCCTTCTGGGACAATGGGTAACTTGATAAGTGTTCTTGTTCATTGTGAGATTAGAGGAAGTGAAGTGATTCTTGGTGATAATTCTCATATACATATATATGAGAATGGTGGGATTTCAACACTTGGAGGTGTTCATCCTAGACCTGTTAAGAATAATGATGATGGGACTATTGATATCGGGTTGATTGAAAGTTCGATTCGGAATCCAGACTTTGAGATTTGTTACCCGAAGACTAGACTTATTTGTCTTGAGAATTCACATGCTAAGTATGGAGTTTTGATTGTTTGTTTTGTATTTTTTTTTAGTGTTTACATGGTGTTTGATGAAATGCTTGACTGAGATTTGTTGATGATGTAGTACCGGTGGTCGGTGTCTTTCGGTTGAGTATACTGATCAGGTTGGGGAGCTTGCTAAAAAGCATGGGTTGAAGCTTCATATCGATGGGGCTCGTATCTTTAATGCGTCTGCTGTGAGTTTTTTGCATGATTGTAAAAATCCCGACTATCCTCCGATTAGTCGTGTATTAATCGCTTGTCGGAGGTTCACCTAGTAATTTTTATCTTATCGGCCAATTAATCAGTAGACAGTTAACAGTGGTCAAATCCAGTCCTAATTGGCCAAAAATCAGTAGCAGTCAGCCAAATTCCGGCCAGATTCTTGACCAAACCTGTAAATTCCGGCCGACTAGCGCCTAGCGATATGCGATATCGAAGAAGATGTTAAAACATGTCTACTTAAAAAAATACATATAAAAATGTGTGTGTATATATATAACTGAAAATTACATATAAAATCCCAATCCGATTAATCGCTAGTCGCTACCTCATCGGCCGACTAGCGCCTAGCGATTCTTACAACACTGGTTTTTTGTATCGGTAGGAATTTTTTATTATGCTATTGTTACACTGATAAAACTTATTAGGCTAACATTTTGAATTTTCTTTCAGGCTCTAAAAGTTCCTGTTGATCGGCTTGTACGGGCTGCTGATTCAGTTTCGGTATGTTTGTTATACTGTTTTTTAACTTTCCATAATTCCCATTTAAAAGGTATACAAGGATCATGGTGTAGAGAATGTAGATTCACTTATTAATCGTCTTCAGGTGTGTTTGTCAAAAGGGCTTGGCGCACCAGTAGGAAGTGTTATCGTTGGGACAGAAGCCTTCATAGCCAGGGTATCTTCTTGTAGTTCTTGAAACATTTAATCATGTCTTTATAAGTTGTAGATTTTGAACTCTGTTTCTATAGGCAAGGATTCTGAGGAAAACCTTAGGGGGTGGAATGCGACAGGTTGGCGTCTTATGTGCTGCCGCACTTGTTGCCTTGCAAGAAAATGTCCCAAAGCTTGTAACTGATCACAAGAATGCCAAGACTTTAGCTGGTAACAAATACTACTACTCCTTTACAAGATTTTTATATAGTGATGTCTGCGTGGAAAAAAGATTTACAATTTTTTTTCGTGGTATCAGTTATATATTTAGTGATGTTAATCGTGTCGAGTTGGTGGGTAGAATTGATGACAAAAACCTTAACCTGGACACACTTAAAATCATGGAACTTGAACACGGCTCATTTATCTAAACTGGTAAAACGGGTTGTAAACGTGTTGGCATGTTGTAATCAAGGGGTTGAATGGGTTAGCAGGATGCAAACAGGTTGTAACCATGGTTGTAAAAATCCCAACGAGCATCTGATTAGTCGCCGATTAATTGCTAGTCTGAGGTTCACCAAGTAATTTTCCTCTAATCAGCTAGTTAATTGCTAGACGGTCAACGGCCCTAGGCAGTCCTATTTGACCAAAAATCGGTGGTTCCGAACCAATTACCGACCAAATGCTGGCCATTTTCCGGTCAAACCTTGTAAATTTCGGTGATTAATCTTGCCGACTTAAAAAAAAAAAAGCCTACGAGGGGTTAAAACTTGTCTTGCTAAAAAAAATTACACATAAAAATGTGATATATATAAAACTGAAGATTACATATAAAAATCTCAATCGATTAATCGGTAGTCCATACCCCATCGACCGACTAGCGCCTAATCTTACAACACCGGTTATAATAAATGGGTTATACGGGTCACAAACAGGTTAGTGGGTTGAGCTTATAATTTTCTTCTTTTTTTTTTTTTTTTTGAACGGCAAATTTGGATCACTGACTGACCACTAGAGTATTATCGTGTCACTAGCGGAACCACCCAATCATATCCATCTCCACTAGGCATAATGCCCATACACCAATTCAGGAGGAAACCCAATAAATATGGGAAAACCCCCTTGTGAGAATCGAACCCAAGACCTAGTCCAAAGTCTTATCTCAACCCCAAGTACCACTAGGCTATAAAGGCATGGGTTTTCTTCTAATTTTAAACAGGTTGATGGGTCAACCATCAACCCGTTTTGTTTTTAAAGTTGTTAGAAATGACAACTTAAAACATGATATTATGTTTGCGTCGCGTTTGTGTCTTATCAGGAATCGACACCCCTAGGACTTAAAATCTCAATAAGCAAAACTTCTAACATTTTGAGTATTAATCTTGTTTTTCCAGAAGGGCTAAACAAAATCAAGGGTCTGAGTGTGGATATAGCTTCTGTGGAGACAAATATTGTAAGCAGTCCAATTGCGCATACGATAGTCGTAGCTTCATGATGACATCTTAACAATGTTGTGTCTTGGTCAGGTCTACTTTGAAATACTAAAGGGGTCACATATTACCGCGCTGAAGTTGGGCAAAATCATGGAGGAGCATGGCATACTTTTGATGCCTGATAGCTCATCCAGGTGTGAATCAATCTACTAATCGCAAACTATGGTTAGTTGTTACAGTTGATAAGTTTACTGTAAAATATGGCGCAGGGTTAGAATTGTGATTCACCACCAAGTATCTGCAAGTGATGTGCAGTACACATTGTCGTGCATAAAGGTACAATACGTCACTGCCTAAACTATCTTCTTTTTTAGTTACGTATGTTCACTGGTTGCCGTGTGATTTCAGCAAGCTATGACTGGAGTGACGGATGAAAATGGCGGTAGCTGAGCTGAGGCGAATCCACCTCTTTGAAATATAATTTCACTTTCAGTTGTAAATGTGATTTGAATTTGTGTTGAAGTTAGTTTCCTGTTGACAACTTCTTTTTAAAACCATGCCATCTATTGTTTCACTTTAATACGTTATCAGTCATATATGCAGTTATCAGTCATATATGTCGTTGATGCTAAGCCTCCCATATCAGAATGTCGCTATATTACTCAAAAGATGTCATCAAATATAATCCTTACATTTCAAATAAAATGCAACATTTGACTAAATACATGGTTCAAAAGAAACAAGTTGACCACTCTATCAAATATATAAAACCAATTGAAAACAGTTACTTCATTATCTTTATTGAGCTACCTGGTTGTTCATAAGTCCGATGAGCTCATCAACGAAATTGCTTGTAGCGCACTCTTTCTCAACATTGGCATCCTTGTTTTTCAACCTGACGGTTCCTTTTTTGATTTCTTGTTCACCGACAATCACCATCCAAGGGATTCCGAATTCTTTCGCACGGTCAAAGTGCTTGTTCAACCTTTTATTCACCAGGAACTCCGCTTTCAGTTTTGCATCCCAGCACATGCTCACGAGTTTAGCCGCTAATGACAAGTCATCCCCTAGGATGCTCACTAACACTTGTGTCTCGCTGGCTCGAACAACCTATAAAACCACACAAACAGGTTTTTAAAACAACATCCAAAACAAATGACATTAAGTAACGAGTAAAATGCCATTTTCGTCCCCGAGGTTTAGCCGGTTTTGCGACTTTCGTCCGAAGGTTTGTTTTTTCCGCATTTGGATCCAAAAGATTTGAAATCTTGCCATTTACATCCATTTTTCTCCGTTAAGTCTGGTCTCTTTTGTTAACTTAAAAAACAATTCGGTCTTTTTACATAAGGTGAAATAGACCGAGTTACCCATTAAATTAATAAAACAATGAAAATACCCCTGACTTAACAAAGAAAAATGGATGGAGTTGACAAGCAGGATCAAAATGGCAAGATTTTTTAACCTTTTGGATCCAGATGCGATAAAGCAAACCTCTGAACGAAAGTCGCAAAACTGACTAAACCTCTGGGACGAAAATGGCGTTTTACTTTTAATTAACGTATGACCTATGTTTTAACCTGATTCCCTTCTTTTTGGTTTCCTTCCATTATTGCGAATACACGTTCTATTCCCAGACTGACACCGATTGCAGCAACGTCTTTTTTAGTAAACATGCCTATAAGCTTGTCATAACGTCCACCCGCAGCAATTGAACCAACCTGAGAAGCATAACCATAACGATAAACTTAAAAACAAAGACATATAAAACTCTTATATATAATCAAAAAACAGAAGAAAAAAAACGGATACCTGTGTAGTCCCTTTGAAAACGGCTTCGTATATGACACCAGTGTAATAATCAAGGCCTCTTGCCAAACTCAAATCGAAAACGACTTTGTCAACGCATCTTGCATTGTCCAGCGCTTGGAATAACTTCTCTAACTCATTCAACGCTTGCTTTGATGAATCGTTTTTCAGAAATTCACTTCCGTCTTCTTTAAGTTTTGCTAATAATTTCAAAGGGTGGTCCCTTTGTGTCACGTATGAACCAATTTTCTCCACGGTTTCGGCATCTAACCCCTTCTCTACAATCTAATAGCAAAAAAGTAAGAGACCAAAAGAAAACAGTTAATTCAATTTGCACAATGCACCATATATTCATCCTACACGACATAGAGCGGTTTACCTACCAATTCGTTTCTAATTTGCTCAAATGATTGCTTGTCTAGTTTGTCTATGCTTGAACAGACGGTTCGAAATTTGCCAGCTGGCACGCCACATATATCCAACATTCCATCCAGTAACTTTCGATGGTTCAGCTTTATCTGCAGACAAAAGTAGGGATTTCAAATGGTAAAATTAAGTAAAAAAAGAATCTTATGTGCGAGTTCAAACATGCACATGCACATGCAGAACGAAAATGACATGAAAACTTACCTCATAAGCACCGATGTTTAACTCGTCAAGCAATTCAGTCAAAATTTTAACCACCTCAAAGTCCGCGCCTGTGGTTTCATCACCAGCAATGTCAAAATCACATTGATAAAATTCACGGTATCTTCCTTTAGATGGGTTGTCCCTTCTATACACTTTTGCAATCTGGTACCGTCTGAACGATGTGATACCATTCATAGCAACATATCGAGCAAACGGAACTGTTAAATCATACCGCAGGGAACAAAGCTCGCCACCCTAAAATCAAACAAAGCACGACAAAAACAAAAATATCACAACAAGAAACATAGTACAGAAAAAAAAATAAACAGTTGCATATGTCACCTGATCAGCCAGATCATAAATCAACTTCGAATCTTCCCCATATTTTCCTGTTAACGTTTCTCTCAATTCGAATACAGGGGTGTCGAGTGCCATAGCACCATGCCGCTTAAAAACATTGGCAATGATTGAAAATGCTTTTTCTCGTATAGCCATCTGTTCTTTTGCAAAATCACGAGTCCCCTGTAATACCAAAAGGATACATTAAAATACATATTATATACGTTTATACAATAAAATAAGAATCCAAGATATTACCTTGGGAATCTTGGGAAGCCGTCTGCTCTCGTTGCTTTCAACAACTTCTTTGACTTTCTGTACTAGAGGTTCAAATCCCAAGGATTTCATGTCGAATAAAGAAAGAAACCCCTGTGACACTTTCTGTGTGAGAGACGAACTATCGATTACGATATTGGTCGCAAACGACTGCATCAACACGGTTGTGCCTTTTCCCATAACCTTCTTTTTCTTATCCTTTTTCTTCTCTGGTGTCGCCGCACTTACTCCATCAGTAGTACCATTTTGCACTTGTATCAATTCAATCCCGTCAAGTGAAATGAAAGAAACCGTTGCTTCCCATGAAAGGATCTTTCTCACAGCCTCGGATAAACTATAAACTTCATGCAAGGACTTTACGTAGCTTTTTTCAAGCTTTAATGTTACAAAAGACGTAACGGATGAATTCAACCGATCAATGTTAGGACATCCGGTACTAAAATCCTCAACCAGATTAGGATACTTGTTCTCTTTCGCTAAACCTTCAAGAATATTTTTCGCTCTAAGCCAACTACTTTCGCCAAGATCCTGAAGAGATAACGCAAGTGACGAGAATAACGAGGCTAAGTTTTTGCTGGCGGTTCCCTGTACTAACGGGGTAGAATTCAGTTCGATTTGAGTTGAAGAGTGGACTGATTTGCTAACAGATCTCAAACGACCGTGAATTCTGGGAATGTCGAAAACTTGTTCAGACTGCAGATCGCTTTTCATTTTGGAACCGTTAAGCAAGACCTTGAAATCGTTTGCAACTGAAGCTCTATCTTTGTCAGAAAAACCATCACCAGAGTCCGTAAACAGATTAAATGTGGAAGTGTCGGCTTTTAAAGCTTCACAAGACAACGCTGCAACCGCATCGGAAACTGTGGCCAATGACGTGGCGGTGTAGTCTAAAAGGGCGCATATGGCATGAAGAGTAGTATCCGGCCAGCATTGTTTTAACAGATCAGCGTCCTCTTTCCGGTCAACATCAAGGTCAATCGTTAACGTTTGAGAACCATTGTTCAATATATCCAACAGCTGAGAAGCAGCAGTGGAAGACGAAGATCCACCAAGCAATAGCTTGTACAGAAGCAGAAGAATAGACGCTCTCGCTTCCTCAGCGGTGAGAAAATCCGGCACTGATAGTTGTAGCATGACCGGAGATGATTGTTGGTCCGGTTTACGACCGGACGAAGATGAAGATAGCCTAGCAAGAGCAGAAGGATCAATTTTGAGGAGCGGAGGAGGAGAAGCGGTAGAGAACTCAAACACAGAAGCTGAAGAGAGTGAAAATCCTTTTCCGCCTAGCGTCAACACCCGTCTCTCACCTGCCATTTCTGCACTAAAAGTCTAAAACGGATCAGCAAATTATCACAAAAATAAATATCACCTATACATAGAGGTAGGGCTGCAAACGAACACGACCAAGACCTTGTTCGTGCTCATTTGTTATAAAATATATGTGTTCATGAACACTTACCGAAAGAGATTTTATGTTCTTGTTCATTTGTTAAGGAAATGAACTTGTTCATGTTTGTTTGTGTTTGTTTGTTAATTTTAGGCAACGAACGAAAACGAACGTCGATGAACACAAATGAGCACAAACTAATATTCATGAACACAAATGAAAACAAACGAACACAAACAAGCGTTCATGAACAGAATATATAATACACTGACACTTACTAAATATTTATTTATCAGAATTTTGAAGTATTTAAATAAAATAAAAAACTAACAGCCCTAATGAACTATCAAAACACAAACGAACATGTCACCGAACATTCACGAACATAAATGAACGAACGCGGCATCTGTTCATGTTCGTTCATTTAACTAAACAAACAGAATTTCTTGTTCATGTTCGTTTGTGTAATAAACGAACACAAACAAATTTTAAGCTTCCGCCGAACGGTTCACTAACTGTTCGCCGAAACGTTCGGTTCGTTTGTAACCCTACATAGAGGCATTCATTGGTTCGATTTTTGGGCTATTTAGTTTGGGATTCCATTCAGTCATAACCAAAAACCGAACCAAACCCAATTCAGTGATGTCCAAAGCGAACCAAATTTTTCGGTTTTAACTGCATAAACCAAATTTATAATTAAAAAAGCAATATGGGGGGTTATGGTATAGAACTAAAGACCCATAAAGATTCAAAATGCATATTCTTGAAATCAACTAAAGCTGTAAACCAAACACGAATAGACCTACAGCTAACCGAAAATAAATACAATCTAAGCACTGCAGCCCTAATTCAACTAACTCTCTACCTTAGTTCCAGAAACCATAATCATTAACCAGAAGCCCTGAATCAACTAGATATCTACCTTACTTGTAACTGAGATCATAAAATTTGTCAAATGTTAAGAGATGTGGGCTAAGAACCAAGTATTGTTATTCTTAAAGCTAATATTGCAATGCAAATAGCATGTTGACTAATGTCGTTATTCTTTGCAGATTGTATGTTAACTAATTTGACTGATTCTTACAAGTTACTAATAACGATTCATACTGATTGAAGTTGACTCGAATACTGTATCAAAAACCCTAGAAACAAAATTACCGGTGAAGGTTTGTGGAGAAGCAGGTGGTGGTGGCGTCGGCGGCGGTAGTTGTGGTGGTGGTGGCGGCAGCACGACGGCAGAGTAGAGAGGGTTGGCGTTTCGAGGGAGAAAGGAAGGGGATATATTGTTTTTAGGGTTTTTTTCTCTTTCCTTTTTTAATACGAAAAAATTTAATAATTATAAAAAACTAGAATTACTAGCCGTCGCAATGCGGCGGGGATTCTTTAGTTATAACTAAGTCGATTTAGGATGCGCACGTTATGTTGAACCTTTCAAACGAGAAAAAAATAGACGATGTAAAAACGTTCACCCACACACGTACGTTGCGTCGTGTTAACTCGCAAAATTTAGAACGAAACGTAAAAACGTTAACCAAAGATGCACGTTTCGATGTGTTTAGTCACAAAATTTAGAACGAAGCATAAAGCGAAAAATTTGCGGAAAATGAAAATTATAAAGGGCCAAAGGTGAAAGTAAAAAAGGTTGTGAGCATAGATTGCAAAAGATAAAAAGTTTTATGTTAAAAGTAAAAAAAACAAATAGTTTTGCGTTAAAGGTAATTTATGAAATACATTTGAGTGAAAAGTAAAAAAATCAATTTTTTTTTAAAAACCCTCAAAGCCAAGATTACAACAACCATATGCATAACCATTTTTTCTTTGAAAAACTCCCAAAGCCAAGATTACAACACATCAGTAAAAAAATCAAAGTGGTTAAATCGCAAAAGATGGAAACTTTTGAGTTAGAAGTGAAAAATCAAATTAATCAAAGGGGTTAAATTGTATAAGATGAAAACTTTTGAATTAGAAGTGAAAAATCAAATTAATGAAAGGGGTTAAATTGTACAAGATGAAAACTTTTGAATTAGAAGTGAAAAATCAAATTAATGAAAGGGGTTCAATTAACAAAGATTAAAACTATAAACTTAAATTGTCAAGATTAAAACTTTAAGGTTAAAAATGAAACAAAGATTAAAACTTTAAACTTAAATTGTCAAAGTTTTAAACTTTAGGGTCAAAAAGGAAAATTCCAATTTTTTTTTAAAAGCTCCCAAAGCCAATTATACAACTCTCATATGCATAACTTAGTTGCTTTTTAATAAGGTTATAATTATTATTTAATTGAAAAAGAGAGTGAAAATGTAGTGATTTTTAGTATAGTTATATAGATAGAGATGGATAATCAATTGTGAGTGCCTTCGGCGAGTGTTCACGGGCTTCGGCCCTAGGTGAGGGTTTTCCCTGGTTCGGAGGCGAATATATCCCGATGTGGTGAATTTCGCCAGTAGCCCGTTTGGAGAATTCGTTGGCCGTTCAAAAAAATTTGTGAGTGCTCTAACTTTCTAACTATACTAAAAATCACTAAATTTTTCTCTCTTTTTCAATTAAATAATATTTTTTCTATATTTTTATTATTATTTTTTCTCTCTTCTCCACTCACATAGTCATTTTCAAATATATTAAAAAAAAATATAGATGGTGAATACTCTCCTCCACTCACAACCATTCTTATAATATAGAGGCCCCAGTCACATACATTTAAAGGCTCTAATGTGAATGCTCGCGGAGCATTCGCATCCTATCCATCATTTTATATTCTATAATTACACTAAAAGCAACTATGTTTTCTCTCTCATCCTAATTAAATAATTTTTTTTTATACTTTTATCATTACTTTTAGCTGGTGTTTGTTTTTTGAAGAAAAGCTCTTCTGGCCTCTTGTGTCTGTGCCGCACAAACCACGTGCAGACCTTTGGGTCTGAAGACTGTTTGTTTTTTCGAAGACCTTTCACTAAAAAAAGAGACTGTTTGTTTTTTTCGAAGACCTTTCACTAAAAAAGGTATGCGAGACCTATGTTTTGTACAGACATGGTTCAATGTCTTCTTGGGTCTGTAGACTTCTTCTCCTCCCACCTCTTCACCCCTTCTCCTCCACCACCTCGTCACCCTCCCACCGTCCGTCCGCCACCACCTCTCCTGCCCCAGACCGCCGCAGCCATCACCTCTCCTCCCACACCACCACCGCCACCATCGCCGCCACCACCTCTCTTCCCACACCCCCGTATCGTCGCCGCCTCCACCACCTCTCCTGCCCCATACTGCCGCAACCACCACCTCTCCTCCCACACCCCCGTTGTGCGAAGCTTAAAGGTTGAGGAATCGGAGAGAAGAAAGCGAGAGGAAGATGGTAAGGGGGTTTTACGTTCGGATGATGATTGAGTGACGATGCTGAAAGAAAGTGAAGCACAATGGCCATGATTTAGGTGAAATGTGAGATTGGGATTAAGGTGTAATGGTGGTATGATGGATTTGATTTCATAAGGAAGCCATTGTGAACTAAAGTTGTTGCCTCTGTAACGCCATGGGGTATGGGGCTTGGGTTGGGGCGTGGGTTGGCTGAAAACGCCCAAGCCACCACTCCGGGGGCTTGGGTTGGGGCGTGGGTTTGGGGCGTGGCCCCATTGGCGTGGGTTTGAAGCCGGGCGTGGGGCGGGGTTGTCACACCCTGGCTTTGCGGAAGCGTGGTTAATTTGGTGTGACTTCTTAATACCATAGCTTAACCATAACAAGCTATATGAATTTAAAATCATGCAAAGTCATCCATTGAAAATAAAATTGTCAAACATTGTCTAAATGGGTAAACACCCAACAACCAATACTTGTCTTAAACAGTACAACTACTACCATAATGCAACATAAATAAACATGGTTCAGGGGCTATGGCTTGTCCAGGAAAGAGCCATAAGCCTTGAACCCGGATGACTCTGAGTCTAAATGCAGCGGGAAATCCTGCTAAACCGTGCCAGATCCTTAATTCCCTGAAATACATGTAAGTTGAAAAATCAACAATAATGTTGAGCGAGTTCATGCGAAAATGAGTAAATAAACCTTTATCTTTATCAAAAACCCTGGTATGTAGCAAATAAGGAAATAAAAGAGATCACCAATGGGTTGCAAGTCCACTGATATGTGTGAAGTGCAAGTAGGGATGACTCAAACCTAGCGGATTTATGCGTCGGGCACTAAGTCACCCCGAGGTCCGTTCAGCTGGACCTGGGGCTGGGCTCGCTACACCCAGATAGATCTACCGCTCCTGTCCCTCGGTCCTCAACGAGGATTAATGGCCTCAAGTTTCTGCCTACCCACTCACATGATCTAAGTAATAACCCTCCTTATGCTAATCATACCATGTATAACATATCCATAATCATTGTAACATGTATTTCACCCCCGCAGTTTATAAAACTGAAAACAGTTAAGAGAAAAGGGGGACATGAACTCACAGTGAACGCGTCACAAAATCAAGCAATCCAATATCCAAGTGCTGTGCAACGACCTACATGTGCTAATTCTATTAGACGGATGGCCGTGCTTTAGCTTCATATATTTTTGGGAAACAGTTAGTCAACCGTTCCGTATATATATTTGATACGCATTCTCCTTCCCAAGGATGGGGGATTTAAATACATGTATACTTATATTATTTTATTAAGTCCCACTTAATATATTTTATTTCTTATTTCAAAATATATTTATTTTTCTCAAAAATAATATATTTCCTTTTTCTCATAATATTTTCCCAAAATAATATATTGACAACATACGCGCTTATGTATACTTCCGAATAAAGCGTAAGTTACGTTTTGGTGATTAAGTGGTAATAGAAATTACCGTTGTAACTTATATGTTTGCCGTGAAGGCGTTTGTATTATTTCGGGTTCGTCACAGTTTGTAAATATTATTTTTACTCTAAAAATAATATTTATATATTTTCACAAAATAATCATAAACAGTGTGGTGAAAAATATATTTATTGAATAAATATTTATCACGTTTAGTTTTTGTGAAAATCCCACCTCCGATTATTTAATAAATAACGTCATGGCGAAATATATTTTGAAAACATCTCAAAATAGTTTAACACTTGCAAATAATTCTAAGTGTTAGATTTTAGAAAAATTTCGCCAGAGTTTCCCCTGTAACTGGAGGTGGCCACGCTTTCAAGCGTATCATTTTCTTTTACAAATCATCTCAACAATTTATCAAATCAACCGAATCAATTTTCAACACTTCAAATAGAAGACTAGTATGTAAAACCGCGTCATTTCATGAACTTGTAGTTTTTACAAAAACTACGGTGTAGATCTCGTTATTTTTAGTGGATCTATTTATAACATAACTTAGTCTTGCAAAAACCTCGTTTTTGGAACAAATCACTTCTTACAGCTTCCCGACAATTTTGTAAAAATTGTTATTTTTTCGGTTCTTTTATTCTACAAGTGTTTCTACACTTGTAGTTTATAGAAATCATATTTGTTAACACTTTATCCATTTTTATAAAAACATGATTTTCTCGACACCCGGTCCTACGAATATACCACTTGTACATACGTAGATCGGCTTGTTTTAAATACTATTTTTCACATTAAAACATTTTTACACAAGTTCATGTTTCCCGTGTGGTGGAGTTTCACCTTTTAACCCTTGTACCAAAGAAACCAGTGTATGTCAAGATACGTGATCCTAACAAAGTCGGGTTAAACGATGATGAGAGCCACCACATCATAGATCGGGCCATAAAAACCAACATATTCAAATACTACGACATTTACACGCGTTTTGAGCTTTTATCCAACGATTTACACGTTTTAGTAGACTTTAAAGTTCCATTAAGCGGGTTACCGACATTCAACCGACAAAAATCCTTTTAACCACTTTAGACATGACCAAAAATGAGTTTTAAACGTTATACCTCTAGCTCGGGGCTAGGGAAGAAACTAGTCGAAAACTGCGTGGATAATAGCAAACGGTAGAGGTCCTCCGCGTTCCGTTTGTTCCGAGCTCCGTTGTACGTAACCACCAACACTTGAATAGGCTTGGAATGTCAAGACTTGAACCGAAAAACGGATGTGGGGGTGGTGGTGATCTCGGCCGAGAGGAGGGAGCAAGGGAGAGGGAGTGGTGGTGAGGTGAAGTGTGTGTTCAAGTGTGTGAGAGATGAGAGTATTTATAGAGAAAGTTGTCTCGATCCTCGTGCAATCCAATATAAAATAATAAAGGTGTACTCCCCGGGTCCCACTAGTTGGCCGATTCCTTTAGGATGTAATGGTGCTCGGTTCGTTTCCAATCGTTCAGTTACGGTTTAGTTTGGTTAAGTGCGTTACTTTAAGGTACTAACCTCGTTAGTTGCTTTAGTGCATTAAAAGCGGGTGTTAGGGTAATCAGGGACCCTAACTGGCTCAGAAAAGTACCAATATTAATTTTGGCAATATTTTTATGTTCCGGGTATTGTCCGGTTGTTCGGTTGGATAGTAATCCGTTAAAGTGCTTAAGATATCCGTTAAGCGTCATAAATAATATTTTTAGCGACACAATTTATTCTGCAAAGTGTCGGGAATAATTCCTCATATTTTGGCACTTTATTAATTAGCTAGAAGCTAGTGTGTTGATAAAAGTGCTGTGTTTCGTGCTTAAAGTTCGTTTTAGGCACATCCAAATCTCTATATCTTATCCCTAGAGACGTAATCATACAACCCTTGTATTCCTACACACACTATGGGTGTAGTAAAATATTTCCGGCTCTTACAGGCCTTTAGAGGCAGTGTTTGCCTGATGCTGGCTATATCAGCATGTTCACTGTGCATCCGTTTAGTGCTACTGTGCTTTTGTGCATCATGTTTGTCACTAAGGTTCAGTAAATAAGTAATGTAGTGACAGGAAAATCATAGTATGATGCAGACATGTATAAGTATCAACAATCAAGTAGCAGAAATCTCAGTCAAGCACAGTAATTAGGCAGCAATTAATAATTAATTAAGTCGTACGGATACCTGGTTTTGAGAGGGTTGTCACATTCTCCCCCCGTTAAATAAATTTCGTCCCGAAATTTAGGTTCTGCTTGAAGAAGCAGGGTTCTTAGGAAACAGGTGGGGGTATTTCCCTTTCATTCGGTCTTCACGCTCCCAGGTGAATTCAGGACCATGTCTAGCATTCCAGCGAACTTTGACGAGCTTGACACTGCTCCGGCGGGTCTTGTTAACTTTCCAATCCGTGACCTCAACAGGTTCTTCAACGAAGTGGAGCGTGTCATCAATATGAATCTCGTCGGTAGGAATGGCAACGTTAACTTGAGTTGGACTCTTCTTTAGATTGGATACATGAAATGTATCGTGAACGTTATTCAGCTCGGCAGGTAGATCCAACTTGTATGCTACTGTTCCAATTTTCTTCAAAACCTTGAAAGGACCAATGTAGCGTGGATTCAACTTCCCACGCTTCCCAAAGCGTGCTACACCCTTCCAGGGTGATACTTTCAACAAAACCATATCCCCAACCTCGAACTCTTGAGGTTTCCTCTTCAGATCAGCGTAGGTCTTCTGGCGATCACGAGCCGCGCTGATGCGATCTCGGATTTGCGCGATCTTATCTGTAGTTTCCTGAACTACATCGGGACCTACCAATTGTCTATCACCTGCGTCAGACCAACAGAGCGGCGACCTGCACTTGCGTCCATATAAAGCTTCGAATGGCGCGGCACCAATACTGGTGTGGTAGCTGTTGTTGTATGAAAACTCAACCAGGGGTAAATGCTTATCCCAGCTACCGCCTAAATCCATCACACATGCTCTCAGCATGTCCTCCAACGTCTGAATCGTCCGCTCACTTTGGCCGTCGGTCTGCGGGTGAAATGCGGTGCTCATATTCAGCTTCGAGCCAAAAGCTTCCTGGAAGGATTGCCATATCCTCGATACGAACCTTCCATCTCTATCGGATATAATCGAGAGAGGTACTCCATGGCGAGTGACAATCTCTCTCATGTAAATTTCAGCCAATTTGCTTGTATGATCCTTTTCACGGATAGGCAAGAAATGTGCTGATTTCGTCAAGCGATCCACTATCACCCAGATAGTGTCATGGCCCTTAGGCGTTCTTGGCAGCTTTGTAACAAAATCCATGGATATTTCTTCCCACTTCCATTGGGGAATTTTTGGTTGCTGCAGAAGTCCCGAAGGCTTCTGGTATTCCGCCTTAACCTTAGCGCAAGTCAAACATTGGCTCACATAAATAGCAACATCGCCCTTCAGCCTAGGCCACCAATAATAATCCTTAAGATCTTGGTACATCTTATCCGCTCCCGGGTGGATAGAGTACCGTGACTTGTGAGCTTCATCAAAAATAACCTCTCTTAAATCACCAAACAAAGGAACCCAAATCCTTTTCTCAAAACATAACGTTCCTTCCTTGTTTGGAACCAATATCTTCTCCATCCCACGGAGATATTCTTTCTCAAGGTTTCCCTCCTTGAGAGCTTCTTTTTGCGCTGCACGAATGCGTGAGGAAAGATCGGTTTGGATAATCATTTCCATAGCCCTAACCCTTATGGGCTTGATTCTCTCCTTGCGACTTAGGGCATCGGCGACCACATTCGCCTTCCCCGGATGATACTTGATCTCGCAGTCGTAATCGTTTAGCAACTCAACCCATCGCCTTTGCCTCATATTCAACTCCTTCTGGTTGAATATATGCTGGAGGCTTTTGTGATCTGTAAAGATCGTACACTTTGTCCCGTAAAGGTAGTGTCTCCAAATCTTCAAAGCAAAAACCACTGCGCCTAGCTCCAAATCATGCGTGGTATAGTTCTTTTCATGCACCTTCAGTTGGCGTGATGCGTAAGCGATAACCTTTTGACGTTGCATCAACACACAACCCAATCCTTGACGCGATGCGTCGCAGTATACCACAAAATCGTCGGTACCTTCCGGTAGAGCTAAGATTGGCGCGTTGCAAAGCTTATCCTTCAATAACTGAAATGCTTCATCCTGTTTGATTCCCCAATCAAACTTTTTATCCTTTTGCGTGAGGAGCGTCAATGGCTGAGCGATCTTTGAAAAATCCTCAATAAATCTTCGGTAATAGCCAGCCAAACCCAAGAATTGCCGGATCTCGGTTGGCGTCTTTGGCGCTTCCCAATTCTTGATCGCCTCGATCTTGGTTGGATCCACATGAATTCCACTTTCATTTACCACGTGCCCAAGGAATTGCACGTCTCTCAGCCAAAACTCACACTTAGAAAATTTGGCATACAGCTGCTCCTTCTTCAGTAGCTCTAAGATAGTTCTGAGGTGTTGCTCGTGTTCTGCCTTCGTCTTCGAGTAGATCAAGATGTCGTCGATGAACACAATCACGAACTTATCCAGGTACGGCTTGCAAACTCGGTTCATCAAATCCATGAACACTGCAGGTGCGTTTGTTAAACCAAACGGCATGACAAGGAACTCGTAGTGCCCATATCGAGTTCTGAAGGCTGTTTTCGGGATACTTTCCTCCTGTATCCGGAGCTGATGATATCCAGATCGAAGATCGATCTTGGAGTAGAAACTTGAACCTTGAAGTTGGTCAAACAGATCATCAATCCTTGGCAAAGGATACCTATTCTTGATCGTCAGCTTGTTCAATTCTCTGTAGTCAATGCACATACGGAAACTACCATCCTTCTTCTTGACAAACAAAACTGGAGCTCCCCAAGGCGAGAAGCTTGGTCGAATAAATCCCTTATCCAACAATTCTTGAAGTTGCGTTGATAGCTCTTGCATCTCAGACGGGGCAAGTCTATAAGGTGCCTTAGCCACAGGCGCGGCGCCTGGAACTAAGTCGATGCGAAACTCCACTTGCCTCTGAGGCGGCAAGCCAGGCAAGTCTTCTGGAAAGACTTCCGGATACTCCCTTACGACAGGGATGTCTTCGATCTTCGGCTCAGCAGCCTTTTTATCCACGATGTGTGCTAGGAAAGCAACACATCCTTTCTTCAGACACTTCCTTGCTTTCAGACAGCTGATAATCCGCAACGGCGTCTCACGCTTCTCTCCATGAACAACAATGGTCTCACCATCGTCGGTCGGAATACGGATAATCTTCTCGCGACAAACAATCTCTGCTTTGTTACTTGCTAACCAATCCATCCCTACTACCACGTCGAAGCTTCCCAACTGGACTGGTAGTAGATCGAGAGCAAACTCACGCTCTCCTAACTCGATTACGCAACCTCTAATCACTTCATTGGCTTCTACTAATTTCCCATTAGCTAGCTCGATCGAATAAGGAATATCTAACTTACTAGCGGCTAAACCAAGCATGTTTCTAAACTCTAGCGATACGAAGCTATAATCGGCACCAGTATCAAACAAAACAGACGCATAGCGTTGGTTTACAGGGAACGTACCAGTAACAACATTGGGATCCTGGCGCGCTTCCCTGGCCTCCATGTTGAAAACTCTTCCACGAGCTTGGGTCAATTCCGGGCAGTTCCTTTTGAAGTGCCCTTGATCTCCACAGTTAAAACATCCGGGCCTCTGCCCGTTTCCACCATTGTTCCCAGCTTGGTGGTTTCCCTGGTTTCGGTTCACGGTGCCTGCTTGGTTAGCACGGTTTCCATTCCCTCCTTGATTTCCTTGTGGGCGGTTTCCATTACCACCACGGTTGTTTCTATTTCCATTTCCTCCCTGACCTCCCCGGCCAGCATTTGCCCAACAGAAATCCTTTGTATGACCAGTCTTCCCACAAGACTCACAAACCCTTAGACTGCAGCGACCAGAGTGATGTTTTTGACACGAGTTGCACTTGGGCTGTGCACCCATGTATCCCCTGCTCTTCTTTCCACCACCAACTGAATCTTGAGCTGGTGCATTGGATTCTCCCTTTTTGACCACCGTCCCGGTGCTTTGCTTGAAGCTTGAAAACTTCCGCTTATTACCACTAGATGACTCCACATGAGTCTCCTTTCTCTTGGGTTCAATCTCATCGAACTTGTTTAACCGAATCGCTTCTTCAGTTAAAGCCACACTCAGATCGATGGCTTCTGTGATGGTTGCGGGTTTGGAAGAAGTCACCATACTGATTATCTGAGGAGCCAGTCCCCAGATGAAGCGCTCAACCCTCTTAAACTCTGGTGTGACCATATAAGGTACCACGTGAGACAGATCGTGGAATCTCTGAACATATTCCGCTATCTTCGACCCTTCCATCTCTAAGTGCCAAAACTCGGTTTCAAGCTTTTGAATCTCCGCGCGAGAGCAGTACTTCCTCCGCATAAGCTCCTTCAATTCGGCCCAAGACAGGCGTAGGCGGCAGCTTCGCCTAGAGTTTGCACTTGAAGGTTCCACCAAGATAGGGCTCCATCTAGAAACAGCCCTGAAATGTAAGTGACCTGCTGGTCGATCGCACATTTGCTCATACGGATGGTGGAATCAGTCTTCTCTGCCCAACGAACGAAGGCAACAGCACCACCCGTGCCGTCGAAGTTTGTGGGCTTACAGTCCAGAAACTGCTTGAAGGTGCACCCATGAGTGGGATTCTGGTTGCCATTGCCGTTGGAGCTACTCCAGCTGGGTCCTCCCTGCGATGCAGCATACTGAGCAATCGCGGCAGCAATGATTCCTTGCAGTTCTTCTTGAGTCGTGGGCATCGGCTGCGGTTGACGTCTTGGTGCCATTCTCTAAAGATGCGTACGTCGATTAGGCCATAGAAATCATACGTATATAGTAATAGTAATAGCATATAACATCTCATGTTATCAATATATCACACACAACATCCCATGTCCAACATCCCATGTCCAAATATCAAAATAATCAATCAAGTAAATCAGATATGATGAGAATGCGGCGATTGCATATATATCAAGACCATAAGCAGAGTAAGTGTGTTAGTACATCCATCAATCACATAGGGGTTACATCACCCCTGTACAAAATACATCATATCAGTGTTGCATACAATCAATACATCACATGTATCAACAAAAAAAATCTGTGTAGTCAAATGGTCTTCAAAAGCTGTGCATAACAATCGCGGCTGTCTCACCGGGGTCTACCCTGGTAACGTCGATGATCTCTAGAAGGGTGGTGGTGGTGGAGGATAATGTAGGCGGCGAAAGAGAAGCCAATCCTCCTCCAAGGCCTGCTGGGTGCGGATCACGGATGCAATCTGCTGCTCTAGGATCGAAAGTCGAGCAACAATGTCAGGGGGAAAAGACCGAAATGGCTGAGCAGATGAGGATGACGGACCAAGATATGGACCAAAAGACAACTGAGCTCTCTCGAGCTCCTGCAAACGCTGAGAATGGGAATCATGCTGAAGAACAAATGACATCAACAGGTCCTCTAGGGTATGCCCCATATGAGGTGGATCAACGGGTGGCATAACGGGTAGCGAAGACCGGAAAGAAGGCTCGCTGACAGTGCCAAAAGGCATAACAGGAAAAGATGAAGTGGATGCTGAAACGGGAGATATCTGAGGCATGACAGGTAATGGCATCGGTACATGGCCAAATGGATGGGCGGAAGAGCCCTCTCCAGGCCCCGCTGGAGGTATGACAGAAGGAATCTGAAACGAAAACTCAGGATGGTGAGCATCAGTGCGGTGAGGAGGAAGCGGCGGAACATCCTCGTCAGCCGGTATCCAACCGTGCTGAGCCTCCTCGTCAGGGGGATCCATGTGCTCTGCAAACAGAGCATGCTCGGGCTCAATAGGTAAGGGATCAACAGGAGCTAAAACAGGATCAACGTGAGCAACAACAGGATCAACAAGATCGACATGAGGGTCAACTGGAACGTCAGCGATCGGAGGGTCAACAAGAGGATCAACAACATGGTCAGCATCTAGCAAAGGTATATCATCAACAGGAACATCGTCAAGTGGCTGACCCGCCAAAATAGGATCAACAGGAACATCAGCAGGCGCCAAACCATGCTCATGTGCGGGATCGAAAGCAGCGGCCTGCTCTGGAGCTACTGCAGGCTCGGGATCGTCAAACGCCATATCGAAGTCAAAGTCCGGATCGATAGGATCGAAAGGGTCGGCAGGGTCAACGGGGTCCTCTACAGGCTGGTCCATATGAACGAACTCTATATCACGGTCTGGATCAAATCCAGGGGGAAATACAGGGTCAGAATCCTCGATATCGTCATGCTCAAAAACAAAGCTCGGCATAGGGGCGGCAGATGACGCCTGGTCAGGATCCGAGTCATGAATGAAAAGCTGCGTGCTCGCCACATGTGATGGAGCAGATGCCACAGACTCAAAGGAGTCTGGAGCTGGAGAATGAACAGGCGAGTCTCCGACAGGAGCACCGGCGATCATCAAAAGACCGCCAGCGGGCAAAAGAGCTGGGTCAGGAACCTCGTCCTCGTATAGCTCATCATCGAAAAGATCAATATCGTCACCAGCCTCGGCATCAAGCATAAGCTCATAAGCTGGGTAGGATGCAAGAGGAATCGGGGCGGGAATCACAGCGAGAGGAAGATCCGCTGCAGGACCACCAACGATGGGCTCATCGACGCCGTCAGGTAGTGCGAACGGCTGAAAGTCGTCGTCGTCGGTACTGGTATAATCCGAGGTGTGCACCTCGTGCTCTGATGACATAACCTCGTCTGACTCCATGGGTCGGGGTCCAGTAGTGTCCGAATCTCCTGTATCTGAGGTATCCATGAGTCTGTAATACAATCACAAGTATGTACAAATATCAGTAAATCAGGTAATCACACAAGTTACCACATAATAATCACATATTCCTCCTAGTCCCACTAGCCTCCCAGCCTCCCAGACTGTTCTTCCTAGTCCCACTAGCCAACTTTTCCCAGCCTCCCAGACTGACTCCCTAGTCCCACTAGCAAACATTTCCCAGCCTCCCAGACTGACTCCCTAGTCCCACTAGACAACTACCTCGATCGATTGGATCGAGCCTCGACCTCCCAGACCGAGCCTCAGCCTCCCAGACTGAGCCTAATAAATCATAAAATATGCTCAACATTTGTTTATAAAAAGTTTTGGATCTGGACTTAAGTGGTATGCAGAAAACATTTTCGTGAGAGCCCTAGTGATCATAGTCTAGACTCAAAATGAACCCTAGTTCGCTATGAACCTGGCTCTGATACCAAGCTGTCACACCCTGGCTTTGCGGAAGCGTGGTTAATTTGGTGTGACTTCTTAATACCATAGCTTAACCATAACAAGCTATATGAATTTAAAATCATGCAAAGTCATCCATTGAAAATAAAATTGTCAAACATTGTCTAAATGGGTAAACACCCAACAACCAATACTTGTCTTAAACAGTACAACTACTACCATAATGCAACATAAATAAACATGGTTCAGGGGCTATGGCTTGTCCAGGAAAGAGCCATAAGCCTTGAACCCGGATGACTCTGAGTCTAAATGCAGCGGGAAATCCTGCTAAACCGTGCCAGATCCTTAATTCCCTGAAATACATGTAAGTTGAAAAATCAACAATAATGTTGAGCGAGTTCATGCGAAAATGAGTAAATAAACCTTTATCTTTATCAAAAACCCTGGTATGTAGCAAATAAGGAAATAAAAGAGATCACCAATGGGTTGCAAGTCCACTGATATGTGTGAAGTGCAAGTAGGGATGACTCAAACCTAGCGGATTTATGCGTCGGGCACTAAGTCACCCCGAGGTCCGTTCAGCTGGACCTGGGGCTGGGCTCGCTACACCCAGATAGATCTACCGCTCCTGTCCCTCGGTCCTCAACGAGGATTAATGGCCTCAAGTTTCTGCCTACCCACTCACATGATCTAAGTAATAACCCTCCTTATGCTAATCATACCATGTATAACATATCCATAATCATTGTAACATGTATTTCACCCCCGCAGTTTATAAAACTGAAAACAGTTAAGAGAAAAGGGGGACATGAACTCACAGTGAACGCGTCACAAAATCAAGCAATCCAATATCCAAGTGCTGTGCAACGACCTACATGTGCTAATTCTATTAGACGGATGGCCGTGCTTTAGCTTCATATATTTTTGGGAAACAGTTAGTCAACCGTTCCGTATATATATTTGATACGCATTCTCCTTCCCAAGGATGGGGGATTTAAATACATGTATACTTATATTATTTTATTAAGTCCCACTTAATATATTTTATTTCTTATTTCAAAATATATTTATTTTTCTCAAAAATAATATATTTCCTTTTTCTCATAATATTTTCCCAAAATAATATATTGACAACATACGCGCTTATGTATACTTCCGAATAAAGCGTAAGTTACGTTTTGGTGATTAAGTGGTAATAGAAATTACCGTTGTAACTTATATGTTTGCCGTGAAGGCGTTTGTATTATTTCGGGTTCGTCACAGTTTGTAAATATTATTTTTACTCTAAAAATAATATTTATATATTTTCACAAAATAATCATAAACAGTGTGGTGAAAAATATATTTATTGAATAAATATTTATCACGTTTAGTTTTTGTGAAAATCCCACCTCCGATTATTTAATAAATAACGTCATGGCGAAATATATTTTGAAAACATCTCAAAATAGTTTAACACTTGCAAATAATTCTAAGTGTTAGATTTTAGAAAAATTTCGCCAGAGTTTCCCCTGTAACTGGAGGTGGCCACGCTTTCAAGCGTATCATTTTCTTTTACAAATCATCTCAACAATTTATCAAATCAACCGAATCAATTTTCAACACTTCAAATAGAAGACTAGTATGTAAAACCGCGTCATTTCATGAACTTGTAGTTTTTACAAAAACTACGGTGTAGATCTCGTTATTTTTAGTGGATCTATTTATAACATAACTTAGTCTTGCAAAAACCTCGTTTTTGGAACAAATCACTTCTTACAGCTTCCCGACAATTTTGTAAAAATTGTTATTTTGTCGGTTCTTTTATTCTACAAGTGTTTCTACACTTGTAGTTTATAGAAATCATATTTGTTAACACTTTATCCATTTTTATAAAAACATGATTTTCTCGACACCCGGTCCTACGAATATACCACTTGTACATACGTAGATCGGCTTGTTTTAAATACTATTTTTCACATTAAAACATTTTTACACAAGTTCATGTTTCCCGTGTGGTGGAGTTTCACCTTTTAACCCTTGTACCAAAGAAACCAGTGTATGTCAAGATACGTGATCCTAACAAAGTCGGGTTAAACGATGATGAGAGCCACCACATCATAGATCGGGCCATAAAAACCAACATATTCAAATACTACGACATTTACACGCGTTTTGAGCTTTTATCCAACGATTTACACGTTTTAGTAGACTTTAAAGTTCCATTAAGCGGGTTACCGACATTCAACCGACAAAAATCCTTTTAACCACTTTAGACATGACCAAAAATGAGTTTTAAACGTTATACCTCTAGCTCGGGGCTAGGGAAGAAACTAGTCGAAAACTGCGTGGATAATAGCAAACGGTAGAGGTCCTCCGCGTTCCGTTTGTTCCGAGCTCCGTTGTACGTAACCACCAACACTTGAATAGGCTTGGAATGTCAAGACTTGAACCGAAAAACGGATGTGGGGGTGGTGGTGATCTCGGCCGAGAGGAGGGAGCAAGGGAGAGGGAGTGGTGGTGAGGTGAAGTGTGTGTTCAAGTGTGTGAGAGATGAGAGTATTTATAGAGAAAGTTGTCTCGATCCTCGTGCAATCCAATATAAAATAATAAAGGTGTACTCCCCGGGTCCCACTAGTTGGCCGATTCCTTTAGGATGTAATGGTGCTCGGTTCGTTTCCAATCGTTCAGTTACGGTTTAGTTTGGTTAAGTGCGTTACTTTAAGGTACTAACCTCGTTAGTTGCTTTAGTGCATTAAAAGCGGGTGTTAGGGTAATCAGGGACCCTAACTGGCTCAGAAAAGTACCAATATTAATTTTGGCAATATTTTTATGTTCCGGGTATTGTCCGGTTGTTCGGTTGGATAGTAATCCGTTAAAGTGCTTAAGATATCCGTTAAGCGTCATAAATAATATTTTTAGCGACACAATTTATTCTGCAAAGTGTCGGGAATAATTCCTCATATTTTGGCACTTTATTAATTAGCTAGAAGCTAGTGTGTTGATAAAAGTGCTGTGTTTCGTGCTTAAAGTTCGTTTTAGGCACATCCAAATCTCTATATCTTATCCCTAGAGACGTAATCATACAACCCTTGTATTCCTACACACACTATGGGTGTAGTAAAATATTTCCGGCTCTTACAGGCCTTTAGAGGCAGTGTTTGCCTGATGCTGGCTATATCAGCATGTTCACTGTGCATCCGTTTAGTGCTACTGTGCTTTTGTGCATCATGTTTGTCACTAAGGTTCAGTAAATAAGTAATGTAGTGACAGGAAAATCATAGTATGATGCAGACATGTATAAGTATCAACAATCAAGTAGCAGAAATCTCAGTCAAGCACAGTAATTAGGCAGCAATTAATAATTAATTAAGTCGTACGGATACCTGGTTTTGAGAGGGTTGTCACAGGGGTAGTAAATGACATGGCAGGCTCTCAATGGCCAAACCAAAATCATGCCCCTAACCCAAGCCCTCAACCTAAGCCCCACCATACCCCATGGGCGTGGGTTTGAGTGGTGGGGGGCTCCCATTCCACGTGTCAACAAATACCCCAATCCAAGCCCCACCATACCCCATGCTGTAACTGGTGATGGATCTTAAAACCATAATCAAATTGTGGAAAAGATGCTTTATTGGTTCTTGATATTTGGGAAAGATCTACCACAACTTTCAAAGTTATGTATTTGTTTGTTGATTTTTGTATTTTCTATATGGTATAGCCGTATATGTGGCACTTTGGGTAATTGTTCACATATTGTTGGTGTTTATTTTTGTTTTAAATGGTTTCATTATGCTTAATTGATTTGTGTCTATTATGTTGTCGTTTAAAATGGTTTGATTATGCTTACTTGATTTCAGTTTATTTCTGCAGTCTGGGGAAGATAAAAAATAGTTTTCTTCTTGCAGACTGCAGATGTTTAATTCACCTCTTCTATTACAGATGTTTGCAGATATGGTCAGCAGACTACAGACATTTTACCTCTGAAAAAACAAACAACACCTAAATGACTAATGGAATCATATTCAGTCACTCAAGTGTATATGTATATATTGTGCTATTAATGTAAAAAAGAAGGCCCACTTCATAATTTAATAAGGCCATGCGTAGTGGGCATGATCCCGCCGTTTTCCCCCTCAATCACGCCCGAAACGGCCAAACCCCCATGCCCTGGGCGTGTTTCGGCGTTATTTTCCAAAAAAAAAAAAAAAAAAAACCCTCCGTCGTGTTTTGAGTCACGCTTGGAGCAATTTTGAATGGACTGGACTGCTACATGGCAGAAAACGCCCAAGGGTGGGGGCATTATTCACCCAAATCACTACACATGGTCTAATAACATATTAGGTTAGCTGGTGTTTTGACTTCATCTTCCGAAACACACAATTAGCAGCCATTGGAGCCGCTACATTTTACAGAGACCACCAAAACAAATTTGATCATTCCAACTTAATACTTCAATCTTGGGTCAGTTTGAAAGTTCATGGGTGCGATTACAAAATTTCATAGGGGCGATCGAGATTTGACGACGAATATAACACTACTTTTTCTTTTCTCAAGGGGTGCGGCCGCCCACCTTGGGGCTGCCATAGGTCCGCCCCTGGTCTCGATATGTAAGCTTAAGGCTCAAAACTCTTATAAAATGAGAGAGTTTTTAGGCTCGAATTGGGCTCAGCCTTGTTTAAGCTCGACTTGTTTCAAATAACTCACAAACAACTCGACTCATTTACACCTTTAAGTTGTTTACCCGTACGGCTACGGCTATTGGTACTCAGAGATGAAACAGAAACAGAAATACAAAATAAATTTCAATGGTGTAGGACTGTAGGTTGTAACATGCAAGAAACAATCTAACAACATTCATAGAAATCTAAAAAAAAATTGAATCTTGGTTTCTTTTATAACATATTAAAATGAATGTTAATCTAACAAAACGAACAATTTCCGGTTTCTATCTTCTTTAAACCCCTACCAAAACACCTACAGCTAAGAACAGAATCATCAAATGGATCAAAAAAACTCGAAACTATGGTAGTCCCAGTAACTAAAATGAGATCAAAGGATTTACAGATTGAAAAATTAGAACTTTTTATCAACTGTCATCTGGGTCGTTTAAGAATCTCGTCATTGAGAAGTTTTGTCACTGCTTGTTGATCGCTTGAACCCTCCTTACTCAAAACACTCAAAAACGCGTTTAACTCCTCTAAATTCGCCTTTTTAAACAGGCCTGAAATGACGGTATCAGTTACTGCAGTCAATTCTTTGTTTTGGGTGGCGTTGGGAGTGTTTGGCTCCTGAATCTTTAACGGGCTATGAAAAGGCCGCGGTTCCCAGTAATTTGTGCATATCCGATTCTTGTCTATCGACTGGATACCCTGCCAACCCGACATCAAACAATCTTGTTAAGGTATATAGAGCTAAAAAAATTAGGGTTCAGGGTTTAAGGTTTAGGGTTTACCTGCAAGATGGCAGGTGATGAAAAACCGAACATTTCCATGCCGTCGAGACTCCGGGGAGGCTGCAAAGGAGGAAGATTTGGTTTCTTTAACTTATGTTGCTTTGAGATCTCTTGATTCACTCTCTCTCTAACCATTTCCCAACATCTTACTGCTGACATATGAACAAAAACTTCACTCGGATCCTTCTCCAACGAAACCTAGAAGAAAATAAATGTGTTCAAAAAATTCAAAATCATAAAACTGCATTGTTCAAATAGGAGTGCAAACGAGCCGAGCCTTATCGAGCCTGAGCCAAGCTTGAGCCTAAAATAAAGCTCATTTATTTATCGAGCTCGAGCCTGGCATGTGAAGCTCGTCAGGCTCATCGAGCCGAGCCGACGGTTCGTTTTAATATTTAGTTAATATTTAATAACATTTACCCCTTATTTAAAGTTGTCTAGTAAACGAGCCAATCCGAGCTTATTTAAACTTGTTTACGAGCCGAGTCGGAACCTAAAAATAAGATTGTTTAATTAAACGAGCCCGAGCTTCACTTATCAAGCTCGCGGGCTTAGACGAGTCTATTATTATATTATTTTTATTTAATATATTGATTATTATATAATAAACGAGCCGACTCGGGCTAGGCTCGGCTCGTTCGCACCCCTTATTTCAAAGCTGTTGAGATACAACCTCTGATGTATAGATGACAAGTGAAATAAAATTAGTAGATTAACTAGAAATGTTTTCAATTACCATAAATAGAGGTCTATCCTTTCCCGCGTCAACAATTTCCGAAACGTAGTAGCACGTTTCTGTAGGATCTAACATGTTTATATACTTGACCCGGCTCTTAAAACCTGCAACACCACAAAATATTCAAAATCACATTCTTCATGAGTACAACAATAACTGATGGAACAAGTTTTACTAGGGCTGCAAACGAACTGAACGTTCAGCAAACAGTTCCAAACAGTTCGTGAACCGTTCGGCAGGAAGTTCGTTTGTGTTCGTTCGTTTAGTTAAATGAACGAAGATGAACAGAGGCCGCGTTCGTTCATTTATGTTCATGAACGTGTTCGTTTGTATTATATTTTATTTTATTTAAATACTTCAAAATTCTAAAAAAATAAAATATTTAATAAGTATCAGTGTATTATATATTCTGTTCATGAATGCTTGTTTGCATTTGTTTGTTTTCATTTGTGTTCATGAATGTCAGCTTGCGTTCGTTACCTAAAATTAACAAACGAACATGAACACGTTCATTTCCTTAATGAACGAACATGAACAGAAAATCTAGTTCAGTAAGTGTTCATGAACAGTTCGTGAACACATATATTTCCTTAACAAACCAACACTAACAAGGCCTTGTTCGTGATCGTTCGGTTCGTTTGCAGCCCTAAGTTTTACAGCGTGATGAATTGTACCTTTAGGGTAAATAGCACGAGTGTCACACCATAACTTTCCCGATTGGACCACACCAAACTCCAGCAGCTCAACATTGCAATTTATCCTTCTGACCACTTTAGCGATCCGAGGACCCTTTTGTCTAGTGGGTTTGTCCGCGTTGGTTTGTGTGTTGTTTCCCGATTTGGAATTTGCATATAATCCAATAATTATAACTTTTTCATCGGTTTTCGGTATTTGCTGCAACACCCCCCCTGCATTTTCCTCACTTACGTTATTAGACCCTTTTGTAATCGAGAGATCGTGTAGTTTGTTAGAAGGACCCGTATCTTTTGACTCGGGGGCATCTTTTTTCACTTGATCTTCACTTTTGTTGGCTTGATTAAGTGGTTTTAACGAGCCGTCACCCTCATCGTCACTAAGCATAATAACATCTTTATGTGAAGATTCATGTGCGATTATCGATTCCTTTGATTTCAATAAATCTTGGGCCGTTTCCTGTCCCTTTTGTTCTTTGGTCGGTGATTCAGAAACCGTACACGGTTGTTTACTATCTTTCGATACATAGGAAGATAGCGAAAGTCCAAGATCAAGTTTCGCCCATCGGTAAATCGCACTCAGTTTTCCCTCCAACGCTTCAACCAACATAGCTAAATCTTTGATGTCGTGTCGAAGAAGGAAAAACTTTGAACCCCAAGCGCAAGAACAAAACTGTTTTGCGTGATTTAAGCATGAGTATTTGTCGGGTGAACAATGATGGCAGCCTGCCGCTGATAGGTGCAAATCGAAGTAACAAACGCTGCATTCTCTCTCACTTGTGGCGTCGAAATTTGCCTCCATTCTCAATGCCTGTGTTGTGTTGCAAAGGAAATCCCTCCTCACACGCTCGATTTCCACACGCGACTGCCATATTGCGTGAAATTTTGAATTAGCAAAAAGGAAACATTATTTGGAAAAAAGTAAAATGCCATTTTCGTCTTGAGGTTTGGCCAGTTTTGCGACTTTCGTCCAAAGGTTTGTATTTCCGCATCTGAATCCAAAAGGTTTGAAATCTTGCCATTTTCATTCGACTCGTCAACTCCATCCATTTTTCTCCGTTAAGACAGGGGTATTTCCGTCTTTTTTTGTTAACTTAAAGGGCAATGCGGTCTTTATCACACATCTCCAGCGAGTTTACATAAAGTGAAAAAGACCGAATTGCCCTTTAAGTTAACAAAAAAGACAGAAATACCCCTGACTTAACGGAGAAAAATGGATGTAGTTAACGAGCCGTATGAATATGGCAAAATTTCAAACCTTTTGGATCCAGATGCGGAATAATAAACCTTTGGACGAAAGTCGCAATACTGAACCTCAGGGACGAAAATGACATTTTACTCGTTGAAAAAGATTTAAAATTTTAAAACTTCTTATTTCCAAGAAAATGAGGTATGATTTGACTCATGGTCAATGAACAGTTTAGTAATATCTTTTTTCTATTACCTTAAGTGTTTGCGTTAGGATACCATCTTTCCCACAAACGTCCTTCCATCGTAAGTTATCGGGAGTGTGTTTTCTGAGCAAATTAAGTTCCCAATGAGCTTTTACAGCGTCTCTTGCAGCTCCAAGCAACAACTTATCATGAGAAATCGACGTTTTTCGGGCCTGCTCACGATATAGCTCAATGGCATTATGACCATGCGGTAACCAGTCAACGGGCGCAACGTTCACAGCTTCCGCACAGTTGAACCCACAATTGAACCCCGAATGATACGCTCGAGGAAACGTCACAATGAACTCCCCTGGATTCTGTACGCACCGGAAAACCGGAACCCCTTCGGATTTTAGTATGGATGGTGAAAGTTGTGTCACCTGAATTACAACCAACACGTTAACTTATACATTATTATTATTATTCAATTAAAAGTTAAAACTATAAATAACTTTCAAACAGATATATTTCTCACAAGTTTGTGAAGCAAGTCGGGTTGTTCGGCAAAAAGATCGGGTAAATGCTTTCTCATCGCAGCCTCCAATTTTATGGCGTCTTTTCCAGGTACACCGTACCACATCTTCGAAGCACCGAAATGCATGTAGTTCATTGAATATAGATGATGATCTTCAACGTGCTGTTATTAAAATAAGATACGGGAAAGATACGAAAAGAAAAAAAATTAAATACTATACCATAAGTCCATAACTATTCAATGACTCGTGCAATAGAAGCAAGATCGACTCACCCAACAGAACGATGAAAAACACATTCCGATGTACAACCACGGGACTAGAACACCAGATATATCACTGCTCTCGTAAGAGAGGAGTGACCCTGGAAGCCTCGGTAAGTTATTTAAGTTCCAACCGGATCTAACGTACTTTCCATCTGACCCCGGAACTTGACGTGCCTCTTTTGGAAACCCGCTGCCAAATGTACCGGTTTCCAAGTCAGCACCGTAAAGCACCTACATTGTCACAAGAACCATATTAAACCCTAAGCAGTTAATGCGTAAAATATCGGACATCGGTCAAGGACCGATATTTGAGATATAGGTTATCGCGGTGGGATATTGGTAGTTTTAATATCATGCAGAATTTATATATATAGCAATCTAACACTAACAATTCTGTATACTCTCCGACCATTAACAAATTAACCTTTTGCAACTTGCAAAACACTAACATGAACACTAACCATTAATATTTAAGACTTATAACACTAATAGCCGCAATAAGAAGAAAGGCGAATGGTAGAACTAAGAAGAAAGGTACTGAATATCAGTGATGTATCGGTCAAATATCGCCGATAATATCAGTACCGATATTTGACACTGATATTTTACATGGATACCGATAACCGATATATCGGTGATATATCACCGATATTAACTGCCTAGCCTAGTAGAGTAGTTTTCGCCAACAAAAGATGCCAAATTTATCAATATAGAGGTGGCAAACAAGTGGGGCGGATAGGTAGCGTAAAGGATCAAGCAACTTTAGAGCAATTTTCGGCAACAAACTCTTTTTAAAATTTTGTGTGTGTAATTAATGTAATCCAACTTCTTTTCTTTTGATATAGCTATTAAATAGGTTTTACCTTTAAATACACTTTGGATGACTTTCGACGATTTGAGACATTCACATGTATCTTTTTTAGTTAAACATTTTAGGGTTAAATGGATTGAAACGCCACGTCTACTTAATGGTACTGTTAATTTGATAAATTGTCTTTTTGGTAATTAATCCAAAAACATGTTTTTAGCAATATACCTCGATTTCTTCGGTGGGTCTCTCTATCATACGCCAATATTCACCCTCTATATTTTCTAAAGAGGGTTCCCACTGATCCGTAGTTGTTTCATTTCTTCGAAAATACTTATTCTTGAAATCATCTGCGTACTTTTGAAACTCCTTAAGAGTGAACCGTGGACCAGGTTCAAAACCGAAATCAGGTTCAGGAACCACCACCGTATTAACAGGAGCTCCGGCATCCGACCCATGGGTCTTTTGATCCAACCCTAATTTCATGCATCTTCTCTTTTTCCCTTTCTTCGGGCTATTTGATCTCAACATTTGGCTCAACGAACCCCGCTTTTGAAGTTTGTCAACCCTTTGGACACGAGTCGCAAACGTTGAATTTTCCCATAAATTCTTTTCCTTAAGTGCACAAGCCGGTTTCCATGATGGAGGTGGTACTATACGACAAATGCCATACGCTTCAGCTTTATCGCGAATGCTTGAAATGTACTTTAGAGTATCTTCAAACTCCTGTTAGTCAATTAAAGTCATTTACAAATATAATCAAATATCAGATATTTTGAGTGTTCGATAATTTTTGGTTACCTCTTCGGTCGGGTAAAATACAGGCGCCTCAAGAAGATCGGGCAATCGAGCTTCTTCAGGACGCCATCTTGCTATAACCTGAAAACAAAAGATTTAGATTTGAGCATAAATAATTAGATAAATCGTTAAAACCAAACGTTAAAGAACAAAGTCTAACAAATTGAGTAACCTTTTGGCAGTTATGACACTCTTCACATCCACGAATAACCCCCTTAGCCATCGGAGCGCTTGAAGTTTGTTCCTGAACCGTTACCGTCGAGTCAAGCAATATTTTACAGATAGTCTAGAATACGAATAAATATTTTGAGACCAACCTGTTCAGATTCAGACTCGTCGCCTGAACTGCTATCAAATCGGCCATGATTTACACCGGGTCTGGGCCTAACCAACCGCTTAATCTTTTCAATATCACCGGGCTCGACACTTGGTTCCTGCTTGACCGGTTGCGGTTCAGACGCACTAGCGGAAACCGAATTAGACCCGACTTTGCTGTCGTCGACCCTTTTTAGAGAAAAGGCTGCGAATGGCTCGAACCCGGGTGGAATTGAAGGAATATCTATGTTCTCTTCTTTGACATGATGCCGGATGAACTTGGTCCCCAACATGGATATTCGTCACAAAATCGAGATTCTCCGATGTTTTGAATAAATTGTCTGCATCGTAATCAAGTATAAGAAAGACTAGTATATCCAGCAAGTTTTTAATAATTAAAGATTTTATCTGTTCATCAATTGTATTTTTGGTGTTCAATAACTTTAAGAACACAATTACACTTCATAAACCATGATCCAAAAGCGCAATAAAAATCAAGCGCCGATTGAGTCACCGAAAGGACCAATTAATAACGGAAAAAGAAATCTTTCAAGTCTCACTATGGCGGACCGGGTCGGGTCGGATCAGATCGAAAATATGTATAAAAGTTCCAAAGAGATGAATATTACCCCCAAAAAAAGAGGTAAATGTTCTTTAACCAAATGCAGTTCAATCCCAGATGTTGAACATAATTCCAAACTTCAAGAACCCTAAAAAGGGAAAAAAATAATAATTAAAAACTGATACTCAAAATCATCAATCAGATTACTATTTGCTACAGATCTGATCAAACAAGAGCTAACCCATATCCCCAAACTTACCCAGTAAACATCAATCAATCAATTTAGGGTTACACACCAATAATTGACAAAAAACAAAACAAAAGCAGTACTGACTCAGACCCCAAAGTTGACCAGGTCAAAATCCCTAAACCCACAAAGAAAAAAGTGGATCAAGAAAAGGGTTTCACCCAGAAAAACACAAATCACATGAACACAAGATAAAGATTACAAATTACATAAAAAAGACCAATACCCAGATACCACACAACCTTCAAACACATCTAGATGAACTAAAAAATAAATCTTTATATATAAACATATTATAACATGACCTAAACCTAACCCTAGATAACATCAAACATCACAAGTTCACAACTTTTTTACCTGGGTAGACTTAATTAGACAAAGTTTTTGTGGGATGATATCAAGAACATCATATGGATGAAAATCTGAGGTGGGTTTGTTTGGATTTTAATTCTTGAAAAACCAAAAAAAAAAAGAAAATCTTGAAAATGTTTTTTACAACAAAGGTACTGGTCCAACCAACTTAAAGTTTTTGTAGGGGAAGCATTAATTTAATCAGATCTTTAATTACCTTTTAATTGTGTTAGACCATGGATATGTTCTTTGATTCAAGAAAAGTCACAAATTGGGGGTAGAAATTGGGATTGATATTATGAAAATCGAATTGGGTGGTGTTTTTAATACTTTTTATTATTTATTTTATATTTTTGTTGATTTTATTATTTGGGAAAGTTTTTGGTTTACCTGTGTTACTTGTGATTATGAAGACGCGTGAAGGGAATTGAATCTTTCTTGTGACGGATAAAGGGTTTGGACAATACTCCAAATGTATCCTCTTTTTTGGTGGAATTGGACGGTCAAGATTGAGCCATGGTCCCAATGAGTTTCATTGAATATAAATGTTGTGTAGCCATGTGCAATACCATGGGCAATATATGGTTTAAGAATCCAAGATAAAGAAAGGGGTTATTTATTTTTCTTAAAGGAATAAACAAAGTTTTTATAGAGTAAGTTACAATTTTTTTTGGCTATGTATTTAGGTTGTTATCAAAGATATCATCATCATCCCTTTTAGGAAAACTAGAAAGGTAACATGATAGTGTAACTAATAAACTTTCATTTAGTTTTGATTGTTTTCCGGTGCTAGTGATAAAGTACTGGTGGGCCCATAAGGTTTTCTAAACGTGTCACCATTTATCGGTGGAGTGATCTCAAATACTTGATAAAGATTTTTCGGGTTCAGTTTGATTGTTCGGGTCGCGTATTAAAAATGTAAATACCACTTGGTTCAAAAAAGTATGATTACATAAAAGCATATTTTATTTGCATATATACTCGGTGATTAATACAGACCCGAAAGCTCTTATAAATAATTAACCCTAAGGGAGTTTTTTTTTTAAATCAAATATAAGCCAAAAGAGATTGATTTATACATATTGGTTATTAACCATCCAGAACATAAAAAAGATAAGAGCTTAAGGAAAGATGCTTAGCGTAACAAGCATTGATCCACCTCCTTTTTGGTCAAGACAAAATCACAGTTAATATCTTCGGTTTCTCATAGTTAAACCTTGTTATTTTAGTCAAATTCTATTTTTGGGCACGAAACATTCTTACTTTTGTGGGACAAAAATGAGAACATAAAGACTATGGTAGATTTACAACACGAGTGTGTCATCCTATCTGGCTACTTAACAAACTTTTTTTCTTTCTCCTCTTAGCTATTTAGCAAATCATCCCCACACATATTGATTCACCTACTGCAAACTTAAAAATAAGAGTGTAAGATGTTGGGATTCGTATCTTTGTTTAAAAATTTTATTCAATAATGGAAGATGAAAATATACGATTTGTAATAAGACATATCACAAATCTTCCACATGAGCCGCTTGCAAGTGATCAAGAAACCAAAACAAAACAATATGGTGTTTTAAGAAACCTAACCTTTTAGAGAACTGAAACTTGCTATCGAAGTGGACGATTGAATTTTCAAAGATTCCTCTAACGATGTCCAAAAGCGAGACAATCCAACTCAAGTAGGTACTAGCCAATAACATGAAACTTCAAGATCCAAGCTTGATAAAACCCTGAAACTCGTCCCACTAGCATGGTTAGGGTCAGACACATGCGAATTTTCAAATTCTCTCATAACAATGGCACATGAGGAGTGGTACTCAAACCTTGTAATTATAATGCTCCTTTGTGGAACCCTAATCTAAATCCCATTGGGTTTATTTTAAACCTATGGAAATCTTAAAAAACCAAGATTTCCTAGCATTCTATACATACAATGATTTAATATATACACATACACAAGTTATAGATTTGTATCCTACACAGGATGGATAAAAAAATGATGTAATAAATAAATATTTATAACAAATAATTACATATTATATTACATTTAATAATGGAAAAGTACATATTAATGTTATAATTATAATTTACAAATATATTAACACAAATTACAAATCTCTAAAAACTTTTTTGTAACCAATATTGGATGTTCTTACTCGTAAGATTTTATCAACCATTAACAGTTTAAGTTCATCTCAACTTTTGACCCTACAAAGGCCACGTACAAACTAGGGATGGGGATCAGTATAATACTTGTACCCATACCCGTACCGAAAATATTGGTACCGAATCCGAACAAAACTAGTACCGTATCAAATATTATGGTCCAAGTACGTGTATCGGTACCTGTATTTCGGTATGATACCTGCTTTTGTACCACTTTGTATTTTTTTTATCTTTTGAGCACTCGTTTGTGTATTAAATAGGTAAAATCGGTACGAGTACCAATACAGCACGGTTACCTAATAAAGGTAAAATTGGTACGAATAGTAATACAATACGAGAGTTAAATATGTAAAATCAATATGAGTACCATAGTCCCATAATACCAAATAAAGCATAATATCAAGTTCATTCGTAAATTTAATACCAATACCATTTTTTATCCGTATCGATACCGAAAGTAACGAACACTGAAATCAATAAAACTAAATACCGATACATGTACCAAATAGCCAAAATCAGCACGGGTAACTGTATGGGTACGGGTACGTATATTTGGGAAAAAATCACATCCCTAGTACAAACCATGGTAATTTAAAAAACAAACTAGCTATAGATAACTATTATTTATATCACGAAACATACAACAAGAGAAAATTGTCTTCTTTGATCTCGTATATTACATTGAGGCTGCATAAACGATACAATATGAATATGAAATGAAAATATATATGTCTTTCTTTAAATTTTTTAGAATTGTTTTTGTCTTAAGTTATACGTTTTTTTATATAATCTAAACATATTATTAGATTTAACAGTAATGTTGTTATTAAAAAATATTATCTGCGAAGATTTGAAATCATAAAATTAAACTTAAAGATCATAACAAAAATTAGTTTATAGATAATATAGGTATGTATTTAAATTTGAAACTATATCAATTATCAAAAAATTTGATATTGAAAAATTTGGTATCCATTATTATAAATTAGGAAATAACTATTTATATATTTATAATAAGTGATATTCATGTATTAATTATTAAATAAACATATTAATAAGAATTAAAAAAATTATGAGGTTAAAGAAAAATGTACAACATAACATTAGTTGTAATCTTTATTAAAACTTAAATGTGTGTGTGCCTATTAGAGAGTGAGAAATGGGAGAAAGAATATTAATTAAATCTTTAGATTTAATACCATATATATCACATACCTACTACTATTATTATTATTATTATTATTATTATTATTATTATTATTATTATTATTATTATTATTATCTATAAATTATAATAAATCAAAACCATTTTAGACCACATAACTTTCTCTTAAACATCTAATTGTCACGTGGTAATGTATTGTGAGGCATTTACTGAATTTGAGTGGTAAAGAAAACATGGGTGTTCAAGACTTTTTCTCTCCCTACTATTTAATCATGTATCATCTATTCTCTCAATTAAATTCGAGTTTCCTAATTACTAATCCATTTCCTTTCAATCTTTTTTTTTTTTCTTTTAAACCTTAAATCCAATTAAATATTTGTTAACATTCAAATAATTGTGGTCAACGTTTATTAACATTAAAAAAATGATTAACATTCAAATTTCAAACTCCATTAATTTTGGCTACATTTATTATTTTTTAAAAATTGCCAGTGAATTTTGTTAATATAGTAAATTTATATTTTGTAGATAGTTTTGTTATTTTAAGGTTAACAAAAAATAGTTAATAAAAGAAAAATATTTCAATAATATCTATAAATTATAATAAATCAAAACCATCTCACGTGGCTTTCTCTTAGAAATCTAATTGCTACGTGGCAATGTATTGTGAGTCATTGAGTAAATTTGAGTGGTAAAGAAAAAAAAGATGTTCAGGACTTTTTCTCTCCCCTGCTATTTAATCCCGTATTATCTATTTTCTCAATCAAATTCGAGTTTCCTATATTACTAATCCATTTTCTTTCAATCTTCTTTATTTTAAACCTTAAATCCAATTAAATGTTTGTTAACATTCAAATATTTATGGTCAACGTTTGTTAACATTCAAAAAAAAAATTGTTAACATTCAAATTTCAAATTCCATTAATCATATTTATTATTTTCTAAAAATTGCGAGTATAATTTATTAATATAGTAAATGTATATTTTGTAATAGTTTTTCTATTTAAGGTAAATTAAGGTTCATTAATTGTAACTAAAAAAGTTTTTTCTTGATTTAAAAAATAATAATTCGACGTAACTATATTTTTTTGTTTTATGTAAGTACATACATTATTGTTTTGTTTTACTTAACAAGTTAATATATATTGTTTAAAAACATAAATAAACTATTCCGAGTCTTGATTTCTTAAGGTAGGGTAGATCTTCCAGAAGATCATACTGAAGCCGGAAATATATGTCTTTATCACGTAGCTCCGTAAGGACGTTTTCGTCAAAAACTAACTCGACATGCGCATCTCTTACGTGGACATGTGATATTGCATGGCCCATAACTATCATCCTTCAATTCTAATTATAAGAAGTATTTTCTTTATACAGCCCGTGTAACACACAGAAACTTAAACTAGTAACAAATAAATAAAAATCTTAGGGGATAAATGACATGATAATAAGTGTTTTGAACTTGTGTTTTCTCACATCACTATCCTATTAAATAATAATGTTAAAAAATTAGACTTTTAGATATTTAAAATAAATTTAATTATAGATATTTCAGGGAAGGAGTTGGATACAAAAACCCTTTTTCCTACAGTGTAAAAAGTCATAAAACACCATAATTTCAACCGTAAAACACACTCAAAACCTACAAATAACATAATGAAGATTACTAAAACACCATATTTGTGGGTTTTGTGTTGTGTTTTGGATGATAAGGCTTTGATTATTGAATGACTAACATTAGTGTGTTTTATGTTGATTACCCTGTTGTGTTTTATATTCATAGTTCTAGGATGGTGTGTTTGCAGTTTTTATGGATTGTTAGGGTGTTTTATGCATTGTGCACTTTGTAGGAAAAATGGACTTTGTAGCTAAATTCCACACATTATATCAATAACCATATGAATTTAATATAAAATTAATTATTGATAGTTATAATTTATGATTTTACCTATCAAATTTGAAAAATAGTAATTATATGCAAAATAATAATAAAAATATGTGGTACCAAAATCAAAGTTTTACTTCTTAATATTTTATATGTGCTTATACATTTATAATGGTAATTTAAGTTAGTTTAGTTTTCTTAAAAAAATATTTAAAGAACTCAGTATACTATAATTGAATTAACTAGTTACATAAAAAATACCCACTTAAAGAAAAATATGTTTAAAAATTAAATTAACATAATTTATAAATACGACGTCAATTTGAAACATGTGTCAAAAAATTGAATTATATTTTATTTAACTCAATTAATATATCAATTTATTGAACCCGTACAATACACAACTTTAAAAAGAAATAGCTTTTTATTACTAAATGTATAACAATAGACCTATTCAACCTGTGTTAACACGAGATTTTAACATGTATAAGAATAAGTTAGGGTCACTTTTCGCCAATTTTAGTTTTTCTGTTTCTCTCTCTTATATTAGATAATGATGATGTTAAAAATAATATATTTTTAGATATCTAATATAAACTAGTAACTTCGTCCGCGCACGTTGCGGCATGGATATTACATAAAATTGTAATTGAGGATTCCAAGTAAAACGTAAACCAATTTGAGTTCATAACGTTAATGTTTGAGATCCGTGTAAATATCAAACGGATGAATTATTGCTCGCCTTCTATTTAACGGTTCATGCGTGTTGAATGATATTGCGAATGAAAAGGGTTAGAGAGGTAAAATTAGTATATAGTTTGCCATTGTTGATTTTGTTATAAAATGTCATTCATATGTTATATTAATTATTGTAACAAAAGTGAAGATTGTCGTTAAGTGTGTACAAGATATTAAGTTGGAGGTCTATCTGTGTAAAGGTAGAAAGTTAGAAGGGTTTATGTGGAAGTATGCGAGGATCGCGATGAAAATAAGGAAAGCTGGAGGGTGCTAAGTGTAACTTGTTATTATGCCAGTATATAAAGCTGGCTAGGGTTTCACTATGCTCATATAAAGCTGGCTAGGGTTTCACTAACATATGGACCCGTTAGCATTCTAATAACATATTTTAAGCATAATAACCTTTATGGGCATACATGCTGGAGGGTGCTAAGTGTAACTTGTTATTATGGAACTCGGATATACTGGCATATTCAATATTGGAACTCGGATTGTTCTTAGGATTTGCGCTTGTTCAGGATCTGAAACCCTAACTTAGGGTTTGTTAGATTATTATTATGTGCAGATTATTCTTCTGGTCTGATCTAGTAACCCTTGAAGGTTACGATTCAGATCTGCTTAAAGGAGGGAGTTAAACGCCATTGTAAGATCGTTCTTGCTCTTTGATTCATTGTTTTTATTACTGTTTTGCTTTACATCTGTTGAGTCTAGGCATTTCTGTTGCCGGGGTAGTTTGGACCGGTTATTGATCGAGTCTTGGTGCTATTTATGCATTGTTGTGTTCTTTGTTACTTGTATTTGTTTCTTGTTATTAAGATTTAGAGATTATAGCATCTGTGTAAAGACTTGTCCAGACACCTTTTGAGTGATGAACCTAGAATCTAGCACCTGACACAGTTTTGCTTTAGTGTTGTTACTTCTTGATTATCTTGTTGGGTTTTGATTTTGTGCTTTTTTGCCTGTTATCATGGGAGATGGTGGGGGCAGTACCTCACAAACCTTGATTAGCAAGCTTGACATTGGGGTCCACTGTATTTACACCCCAGTGATTCAAGCAGTCTTACTATTGTTAGTATTAAACTTAAAGGAACATAAAATTATGAAGTGTGGTCTAGCGCTATGAAACTTGCTTTAGAAGCAAAGAATAAATTTGGATTCGTATATGGTAAATGTGAAAAATCTTTAGATGATGTTGTGTTTAGTAATCAATGGGATAGGTGTAACTTTGTTGTGTTAACTTGGTTGTTGAATTCTGTGTCTGAGGAATTATATCTAGGACAGGTCTTTTCAAAACTTGCTTCTGAGGTTTGGTCTGATTTAAAAGAAACTTATGACAAAGTGGATGGTTCTGTTGTTTATGATTTGTATAAGAAAATTCATTGTATATCTCAAAGTGGTAGTTCAGTTTCAGAATATTATCATAAACTAAATACTATGTGGAAACAGTTTGACACTATGCCTCAACTGCCTTCATGTTCTTGTCAAGCAGCAAAGGATTATAATGATTTTACGACTTTGATTACATTGATGCAGTTTCTTATGGGCTTAGATGATGTATATCAACCTGTAAGAACTAACTTGTTAACAAGAGAACCATTTCCTTCTGTCTAAGTTGTTTTTTTCTATTGTATCTAGAGAAGAGTCTCATAGAAATGTTAGTGGTGGGTCAAAGAGTCAAAATATGTCTTTTGTGTCTAAATCAAATCAGTCTTTTGATTCAAAAAAGAATGTGTTAAGAGGGCTGATGAAACAATGGTTAACCAAGAGAGGTTAACTCACTGGTCTCGTTAAGTAGGGTTAATCCCTTCTTTCTGAGGATCGCTGGCTAGATCGTCCGCTGGTTGATCTCCTGCACAAGGAAACAAGTCGTGACTCGTAACAAGGAGGATGGGGTGGGGGTGCTCCTTGTTACCACTCTCCAGCGTGAGAATCAGTAATTTGCTTGTGAAGCAAAGTGAGATAGTAGTAGTAGTGAGAGAGTTGTGAAGAGATACCTCAAACCTGGTTTAGGATGGGTATTTATAGCCGAGGAGTGAAGGAGGGTGGTTGAGGGGACAGGCTGACGACGTGCCGCCCTTATGCAGGTGTGTCAGGCTTGTCGGTTGTGGAGGTGAAGCCATGTCCTACTGCAGTGTCAGTCTGTTGCTTATGTACGGACTAATAGGCGACTGTCATTGGTGCCACTTGCTCTGTGGTGTCAGTCCCACTTACCTTATGGGCAGGATGCGGTGCCGGGCCGCATCACTGTCTGCGGTAACTGCTGATGTTCCCGCGTTCCCGTTCTGATGAAGACATATGCGTGATGCGGTTCCATGCCGCATCGCCACCTATGGTGACTGTTGCTGTTGCCCAGATCCCTTGTCAAGACGAAAATGTTCATAAGATGCGGTGCCAACCGCATCGCTATGTACACCCATTTTCATACACAAGGTAAGTCTTCTTCTTATCCCTTGACCGATTGGATTCGAAGGGTGTGTTCGTGCGTGCCCGCACGGACACAGATAAGTTCTTGCTGGTGAGGGTTTTTGATAAGGGTAATGGTCACTCGTGGTCATGCTGGCGCGAGATCTAGGACCATACCCCTTCAAGTCCCCCCAGTCTAGTGTTGCTGCCTCGTGCAAGTTGCATGTGGGAGGAGCACTGGACTATGGTGTCTAGAAGGTAGTTTGGAGTCTGGAGAAGATTCTAGGCCATGTAGATGGCTCCTTCTTCGCGTAAATCAAGCTGGGGATCTGGTAGAGTCGTGTGGCGTCTCTTCCGTACCGGCGAGCAAGTTTCGTCTGATGCGAAATTCTCAACTTAGGGTTTTGATCCGGTAGCATGGTCTACCTTTTTCTGATGTCATCAGGATTGGGTGCCACCTGTTGGTGTGTCGAACCAACCTCTGAGATCGTGACCGAAGGTATCAGCAGGGTTCGAACCAACCTTTGAAACGGTGACGGAAGATGTCCGCGTCCGCAACTCTAGTTGTAACCTCTGCGGTAGCTGATGCAATGCTGTAAGTGCCTTGCTCTCGCTTTATGTTTATCAACTGGACATGAAACATGGATCCCTATTTTGTAGGGTGTTTGTATTCTCCAGTTTAGCTCTCAAGTAACCGCACGTCCTTTGCGGTTACCTCGTTCCACGACATTTTTGGCCATGTTTGGTCGAACAATGTGGGGGTCCTTGCGTCATTGTTGGCCGTGTTTGGTCGAACAATGTTGTAATACCCTAACACGCCTTAACTGAAAAGACGCAGCGGAAATACGTACCATAAAATTTCTTTCATTATAAACGTTTTTATTTACTTGAAAGTTCATTTTAAAATAACTCTTTTACAATATATGCATCCTTCGTACTCATCTAATAAAATAAAAACATAACTTATGCTTATCAAATTACATTCTCAAGTATTCCCGTACAATCTATCTTGTGACTCGGTCTTTGATCGCTACTCCTCGTGATAATATTCTGTGATTCGCACAACCTGAACCCACCACATACATTCGCAACATTAGCATTCATTATATACAAACAAGATTCTTAGTCATGTAGTCTCATTACGTTCTATCCACATATACTTTCCATCCCGTTATTTTTCTGGATTTAATCATTCCATCCGGGTGTCTAATCCTTGGCGAACTTCAATAATGTACCTGCATTACATTTCATTCTCGAAGCACACTGTTATTAACGTCAATACTTACATGTATTGAAACCACGTATACAATACATACATAACTACGTACATACATACATACCTTTATTTGCATACATACGCATCTACTTACATACATACATGATTACGTCCTCACGTACGTACTTACATACATACATAACTACATACATACGTACCTACTCACATACCTACATTCCTAGACGCGTTTGCCCATGGATTCCCTTTTACTAATCATGTAGGTAAATCCATACTGATACTTACATATGCCTCTATACTTATTCCGTTCCATTTTATGCTTGCGTACACGCTCATCGCATCTCATAAACACTCTACAATGAGTTTAGAATACATTTTGGGACTCCTTATAGGTTCCGGGACTGATTTCGGATGAATTCTGCACATTCGGATGATCTTGCAGCTGACGCATGGTCATGCGTCCCAACCGCACGACCGTGCGGAACCTACGACGTCGGGAGCACTGGCAGTGCACAAGCCAGTGCAATGATTTACTCGGAATCGCACGACCATGCGGCCAAGCGCACGACCGTGCGCTTCCTCGCGTCGTCAACATCGCGTAGACAGTGAATTAGGCCGTCGGAGAAAACCATTTCCTACAATCTCACATCCTAACTTCACTTAGGCATTTCATCATACACTTGGAGTGCATACTACCTCTTATGCACATAGTACAAGTATTTTATGCATAATATTCCAAGTTCATGTCAAGATCATCAAGTTCCACTAGAATCATATAATTCTCATAATATACCCAAATTAACTAATAATTACTCATTACATACAACATCATACATAAATTTTACACAACAATTAAACATGTATGATTATCCATATCATCATCTTCACTACTACAAGTGGGTTTCATCCAAAATCATCAAATTACTTAGAATCTTGGATAGTTCATGTTCTATATGGTGATTCTAACACATGTACATGATCAATTTCATACAAATTCATGAATTGTTCATAACCCACTTCATAGCAAGATCATCAAATCATAAATTACAACTTACCACATGTTTAATAGGGCTAGATCATCAAGAAAACGAGTTCATGCATTAGTTTAGGCTGAAATCCTTCTTTAATTTGATGGTTTCTTGAGGGCTAGGGTTTACACCCCTCACTCCCTTCTCCTGATCGATCTCACGCACATACACACCTTGTGTGTGTGAGATTTTTGTTTTATTAAATTTAGTTTCAAATTTGGCAATCCTAGTCCCTCAAGTTTATCACACCATCATAGTTGCCACAAGTTTCATTCCTTTACTTATTTTGTTAGGCTTTTAACTAAGTTTAATAACCTAGTTATTGTATTTCATTTAATTAACATGGCAACGTACCTACATATTAATAATACGAATTTTGGGGTGTTATAAATGTGAATCTGTACTATAGGCAAATAAACATGATCATAGGCAGGGTTGCGCCCACCATTGTTTATTCTATGCGGCTCATAGGTGGGCAAACAAAGTCATAAGCAGACTTGTTACCACTGTTCCTTGGCTTGTTGCTCAAGGAGATCACCTTAGATGATTGGGAATTTGGGTGAAACTCGTCCGCACTCGTTCTGGAGCCACTTTCCTTCATGCTTCTATGGGAAGCAGTTTTCCTTGAAGTAGCTTCGTTCATCTGTGTGATGACTTAGTCGTGGCTCTTCCGTAGCTACCGATCGCGGAGCTGAAGGTGTAACCACAGTGACTCATGAGTGTCTGCGGCTTTTAACAGAAGACTCGCTTTAAAAGAGTTTTATGCTTGGATGTGGCTCTTGAAGGATCAAGAGTCAGGGTTGCTGATGTGCGGTCGCTCATCATATTTATCCTTTTCCCTAATGAGAAGTTGTTTGCGTCCCCTCTGTGATTGTGAACCGGACACGTGGGATTTGAAGCTTGAAGGGAATGCGGTTGGCTTCATCCCGAGAAGCGGTTTTCGCAGTCCAAAGAACAACGCTGGTTCTGAGTGTCTGACACACCTGTACGGGCTCGTGTGTATCATCTCCGCATATTCCACGTGTGCGCGTGGGTATATGAGGATATTAGTTATACCCCTTTTCATAATGTAGAGATATATATTTTTGCCTTTTTTGAGGGGTATGTAAAAAACGACATGCGGCATGGGTTATGGTGCGGTATACCAGAGAAACCGCATGCCGCTTCATTTCTGATACTATTGTCGCTTTTTTGTTGCATACGTGGCGAAACACACGTGTGAGTTGGTGGAAGTTGGTGGGATTTGCCTGACATGTGCTGAATCGAAAGGACATTTGCACTGCCCGAGGTAATAACTGCACTGTAGCAGGAGTGTAAAAGTCTCTTTTGTCAGGCGCGTGGGCGGCTACTCGCGCGTAGTAACCGTCAGCGGAACCGTCGCTGTACACGTGTCGCCGCATGGTTCGTTCCTTTTATCCACGATATTTCGGTTACTGTTCCGCATTTATTGCGATGAGTATAAAAGGGGAAACCGTTTCGGGTTTCCCCTCACTTGTTTCGAAATTTCAAAAAATTGTCCGGTGAGAGAAGTTCAAAAATCTTCATCTTCTCCGATCAATTCTTTGCTTTTTCTGTGAGGTTTCTCCGAAGTTCTTGGACCCATCTTCCACTCTTGTCTTCTACATTTTGATGGCTGAACCATCTAATCCCCATACTACCGAGGGTGAAAACCCTGACCCTCAGTCGCCGGCGGCGGCTGAGGAGGAGGAAGGTGGTGGAGCCCCCGAAGGGGGCTTACCAGTGCTGAAGTGGACAAAAGCTCAGTTCGAGCATCTGATGACCGACGTTCAGATGCCTTAAGAGTATGGTTTTGTTTATCCACAAGAAGGTGATACCGGTGCCGACGCTCCGGCGGGATATATTACTATGTGGGTAGATTTCTTCGGCGATGGCAATCTCCGATTGCCGTTGACGGTCTTCGTCGCTGAGATTTTGGAGTGGTACAAGATCCACATTTCTCAACTGAGCCCTTTCGGGATGATTCGGATTCGAAATTTTGAGTACACTTTTCGTGCTCTTGGTATGGAGCCTACCGTTGGAGATTTCCGGCGGTTTTACCAGTTGACAGTACACACTGGTTTTTTCTCTTTTGGTCAACGACATGGCAGCCCTAAGCTGATGGTCCCTCCCAAGGGTATTACAAAGTGGAAAACCAAATTCTTCTATGTCAAGGCTGTCGCGGTTGCTGCCAGGATGATCTTTCGGAACGTGACAAAGACTATCATAGCAGAGACCATTGCTGTCCCCAGGGCTGATACGGTGGACTGGTTCCCAAGGTTGCGGACCATTGAGTTTAAGAATGTCACACCCCAACCGATGGCGGAAACATCGGGGCGTGGCACTGAGTGAAACAGATTGTCCAGAAGTTTCCATAACAACTATATTTACCAAATATTTTAAGCAACACGTCCCATACCATGTCATAAATGATAATGCAAATTATTACAGAAAGATCTAGTCAAATTGTTATGTTCCGACAACTTAGATTTTTATTACAGACAATTGTTTATTGTTGACCTAGGTCTTTCCTAGCCCCGATTTCACACCATAGAAAGCAAATAAGCATCCTAAGCACCTGTCACATACGTTAAAGTAAAAGTCAATACACATAGTGTAACGGTGAGCATACAAGTTTGATAATAGCATATAGAGTTCGAAAGCGTTACGCATAACCAGCACGTACACAGTGTAAAATGAGGCATGTTAGTTATCGACATGAACCTATCGATACCAATGACTGCGGGTTGACTGCCCAAGGCAGTTCGCGATACATTCTCACTACCTTGAGCCATGTAGGTAATTGTCCTTAACAACCCCGAGTGTACGGGTGCTGAGTCCAAACAAATAGTACTACCGTTGCTAAGGTACGTAGACAACATTCCATGTGTAAACATAACAAACAAGCATTCATTAAGTCACGTATAACATGCGGTAACGGTTAGCGTTTAAAGTATTGCGTAGTGTGTTCGATGTGATTCAGTATAAGTAACGTATGTAACACCCAAAAGTGCGAAAGCAAAAAGGGATCGAGTATACTCACATCGGTTAATGGATTGAAGGGAACGCTAGAGAGTAGGGTTAGCCTGAATAGTTCGATAGCATAACGATAAGTGACGCGTACAACAAAACAAGTGTTGGTGGGTCGAACAGCTGGTCGATCGGACAGCTGCTCGTGTGAGTGACAGTCCATTCGGACGGCTGTCCGGTCGGATGGCCGTTCGAGTGGATTGTTTCTTTCTTTAGAAAGGATGTGTTTGTGTATGATGGTTTGACTTTTGAAGTTTTTGTTGTAGCATTTTGAAAAACATTGAAGTATCTCTACCTTTCAGGTCGGTCGATCGGACGGTCGTTCGATCGGCCGGCAACCTGATTGGTTGGGCACTTCAGTGAGAACAAGTTCACAGCAGGTTGTCACTCGATCGGACAACAGTTCGATCGGGTGGCATCCCTAGTGCATTGAACATGTTGAAAATTGTTTAAGTGTTGAAGTTTAATGTTCACATGTTCGAGTGGTTAACCCGGTCAGATGGTAGTTCGGTCGGACAACAACTCGTTCAACGATCAGACTTCAAATGTTGGTGAACAGTTTAAGTGTGGGACCCAAGGTGCAAGTCGTTCGGTTTGGCCAGTCGTTCGGATTGGCTGTTCGATCGGACAACAGTCTGATCGGACGGCACTCCATCCTGGTCGACCTGTTCGTCTTACACTTGGTTGTTTTGATTGTTTGTCGTTTTTATCGAGGTGTTGTGATAATGTGCTAAACAACAGAAACCTCGTCAATACTTGGTACTCCTGATCGGATAGGAACCACCCAAATCCGGTCAGTTAACTGTTCGTGACGGTGTTCCATGTTTAACCCGAAATCGGTGAACCTCGTGGATAGAATACGTATCTTGAGCCACACAACCACAAGAATGAGTAGTAGGTCGGCACAAGCTCCGTTTTTATCGGTTATGAAGGCATTGAGTGTAAAAGAGTTGAAAGAAAGTTAGAAAAACCATCTTTCAATCATTTTTATTGTGATTATGTTTAGAAGTATGAAAGATCTTTGTTTATTTATGTGGAAATCGGTTAGATCTAAGTTGTTCTTGGTGGATTGAGGCCAAAACATGAAGTTCTTCAAGAACACATGATGACGGCATCCTAGAACACCTTGAATCTTGGTGATTTCACGGTTAAAAGTTAAGATTTAAAAGATAGAAGGGTGTAGGAGTGCGTGTAGATCAAGGAAGTACAAGATTTAGGTAGAGATCTTACCGGAATCGGGAGAAATCTGAACAAAAGTGAGGAGAGCGAGCTGTTCAGACGTCAGTTGCCAAAAGTTGAAAGAATGATGGTGACAAGGGGTATTTATAGGGTTACCCAAAGAGGAAAGGGGCTGGTCGATCGGTTGGCAGGCCGACCGACTAGCTGGTCGATCGAACTGCAGTTCGATCGGACAGCTGGTCGATCGGTCAGCTGCCTGATCGATTCAGTCAATTGTTTTGACGAGTTTTGCCGTTTCGATTGCGATTGCGAGTGATGCGAATGCGATAGGGTTTCTTATTCAAATTACTTTTAATCCCAACTACTATATCTAACATACAATCATCCTAAACCATTTGCGTTTAGCGTTTGCGATTCGATTGCGATCGAGTTCGATTGTGTTTCCATTTATTACCATACATACATTAAATTAAACATGCACAAGTAACACATAAGGCACACACATACATGTATAACAATAACCAAAATGCGTAATTCGAGTTGCGAGTGCGATTGCGATAACGATACTGCGATAACATATGCGATAAATAGCGATCACCATGCGATTGTTAATAGATACTCCGCATAATACAACTAAAGCGAAAATAAATTAGACTAATCTATGAGTCAAAGAAGTCAAAACAGGAATTGAGCAAGGAGAGACAGATTGCAATTAGCAATCTTTTCTCCTTTGACTTCAATCTTGACTTTGACTTTGACTTCGAAACACGAGGTGTTACAGCCTCCCCTTGTTTAGAGAATTTCGTCCCGAAATTAGGTCAAAGTCGTAACAAACAACTGTGGGTACTTCGCCTTTATGTTGCTTTCGAGTTCCCAAGTGAACTTTGCGCCTCGTTTGCCTTCCCATCGGACTTTCACAATAGGAATGCGCGAACTTCTGAGCTGCTTGGTTTAGCGATCCATGATTTCGACAGGCTTCTCAACGAAGTGTAGTGTTTTGTTTATTTAGAGGTCATCGAGTGGTACAATTAAATCATGCTCAGCCAGGCATTTTCAGAGGTTTGACACATGGAAAGTCGGGTGGACGTTACTAAGTTCCTCCGGTAGTTCGAGTCTGTAGGCAACTTTTCCGTTCCTTTCCAGAATCTTAAAAGGTCCAACATATCGAGGCGTTAGTTTCCCTTTCTTGCCGAATCTAACCACACCCTTCCAAGGTGATACCTTTAGGAGTACGTAGTCGCCAACGTCAAATTCAAGGGGCTTGCATCGTCTATCGGCGTAACTTTTCTGTCGACTTCGAGCTTTCAACAAGTTGTCTCGAATTTGGAGGACTTTGTTAGTCGTTTATTGCAATAGCTCAGGACCGGTTATTTGCGAGAGACCGATCTCGTGCCATACAATAGGCGATCGACATCTTCTTCCATATAAAGCCTCGAATGGTGCCATTTGTATGCTGGAATGATAACTGTTGTTATACGAGAATTCGACCAATGGCAGGTAAGTGTCCCAATTACCACCGAAATCTATGACACACGAACGGAACATGTCTTCAAGGGTACGAATCGTTCTTTCAGTCTGACCGTCGGTTTGAGGATGGAATGCAGTACTTAGATTAAGCGTAGTACCAAGAGCCGCTTGAAACATTTCCCACAGTCGCGAGGTAAACCGAGCGTCACGGTCAGAGATGATGTCGCGAGGCGTCCCATGTTTACAAATGATCTCGTTGGTGTAGATTTGGGCTAATCGTTCCACCTTGTAGTCTTCTCGTATTGGCAAAAAGTGAGCTGATTTGGTCAAACGGTCAACAACAACCCAGATGCTGTCATGACCTGATGACGTGTGCGGAAGCTTTGTTATGAAGTCCATGACTATACTCTCCCACTTCCACATAGGGATCGGCGGTTGTTCGAGTAAGCCAGAGGGTCTTTAGTGTTCAGCCTTGACCTTTGCACAAGTCAGGCACTTCCCAACGTAGAGAGCAATATCCCTTTTCATGCCCGCCACCAGTACTTGTAGCGAAGATCCTGGTACATTTTATCAGCACCGGGATGAATAGAATACCAAGATTTGTGGGCTTCGTCCATCAATATCTGTCGCAAATTGGTCCGTTTAGGGATCCAAATTCGGTCCAGAAAGTGAAATATACCATTCGACTTATTCACAAGCTGGGCTCCATCGTGGTAGATTCTTTCGTTTTTCAGAGTGCGTTCATTAAAACAAGCATTCTGGGCTTCGCGGATGAGGGTTTCGAGATCGTATTGGGCTGGGGTATTACGAATGCTGAGCAAATAACTCCGTCTGCTGAGAGCGTCGGCAACAACATTTGCCTTGCCTGGGTGATAACGAATCTCACAGTCGTAATCGTTGAGAAGTTCTACCCATCGGCATTGACACATATTAAGTTCTTTCTGATCAAAGATATGTTGTAGGCTCCTATGATCGGTGAAGATCGTACACTTGGTACCATACAGGTAGTGTCGCCAAATCTTTAACGCAAAACAACCGCACCTAGCTCGAGATCATGGGTTGTATAGTTCTTCTCGTGGATTTTGAGCTGACGAGATGCGTAAGCTATAACCTTGTCTCGTTGCATAAGAACACAACCAAGACCAAGGTTGGAAGCATCACAATAGACAATGAAGTCGTCGTTTCCGTCGGGCAATGTGAGAACAGGGGCATTGCAAAGCGTGTGCTTGAGGGTTTGGAAGGCAGACTCTTGTTCGGTTCCCCAAACAAAAGGCTTGTCTTTATGCGTAAGAGCGGTAAGCGGTACAACGATCTTTGAGAACCCTTCGATAAATCGTCGATAATAGCCCGCTAATCTGAGAAAAGAGCAGACTTCAGACGGGTTCTTCGGCGTAATCCGACTCTTGACTGCTTCAATCTTAGCGGGGTCGACATGAATACCTTGACTATTGACAATGTGACCCAGAAACTGAACCTTCTCTAGCCAGAATTCACACTTGGAGAACTTGGCATAGAGTTGATTCCCCTGGAGTAGCTCGAGAACCAAACGTAGATGTTGCGCGTGTTCGGCTTTTGATTTGGAATAGATCAAGATATCGTCGATGAACACGATGACGAAACGGTCGAGATATGGTTTACACACTCGATTCATCAGATCCATGAAAACCGCGGGTGCGTTGGTTAATCCGAAAGGCATAACAACGAATTCATAATGGCCATAACGGGTGCGGAACGCGGTTTTGGGTATATCCTCCTCTTGTATGCGTAGCTGGTGATAGCCTGAGCGTAGATTGATCTTCGAGAAACATGTAGCACCTTGTAGCTGATCAAACAAATCATCGATGCGAGGCAGGGGATAGCGGTTCTTGATGGTTAACTTATTTAATTCCCGATAGTCGATGCACATCCTGAATGACCCGTCCTTCTTTTTGACGAAAAGGACTGGCGCGCCCCAAGGAGAGGTGCTCGGGCGAATAAAGCCTTTCTCAAGTAATTCCTGAAGCTGACGCAAGAGTTCACGCATTTCAGACGGTGCGAGTCGGTAAGGAGTTTTGGCAACAGGGTTGGCTCCAGGAATGAGGTCGATACGAAAGTCGATATCACGACTTGGCGGTAGTCCGGGAAGATCCTCAGGAAAGAAGTTAGGAAATTCTCGAACCACTGGAACGTCGTTTACTCCAGATCTGCCTTTCTTTTCCTTCTCCGCTACTACGATGTTAGCCAAGAAAGCTTTGTATTCCTTGCGGAGATATTTGCTAGCTTGGACACATGACACGAGTTTGAGACCTTTCAAAGTAGTTTCACCATAGACACACAACAGATCACCATTCGCGAGCGAGAATCGAATCATCTTATTGAAGCACACAACTTCAGCATGGTTTTCGCGAAGAAAGTCCATGCCTACTATGACGTCAAAACTTCCGAGTTGCATTGGGATAAGGTCGATTGGGAAGATGTGATTGTTGAGCTCAAGAGTACAATCACGAAGAACAAAATTAACGGCGACAGTTCTTCCGGTGGCGAATCGAATGTCGAGCGGAGATGGGAGCGCTTACGACTAAGGAGCTTCTCGAATTCAAACGACACAAAGCAGTTATCGGCTCCAGTATCAAACAAACATGAAGCATAAATACCATTCACAAGGAATGTACCATTGACCACGTTGTTGTCACCCTGGGCTTGGCGCACATTGATGTTGAAAGTTCTGGCGCGGGCGGCTTGTTGCTGCTGCTGAGGCTGTTGTTGCTGGGGCTCTTGTTTCACAACCCTGTTCGGGCACATGTTCGCAAAGTGGTTGGGATCACCACATGCGAAGCAGACTCGGGCGTTGATCGCGGGTGCCTGAGCCGCTTGTTGGCCTTGTGGGGCTGGGAACAGAGCTTGATGAGCAGTGGCTTGAGCTGGTGCTGGATGGGGACCAGTACGACAGTTAGCAGTAAAGTGGCCGTACATATTGCAGTGGCATAGAAACGATAAGCGAGACCCACCGGGTGATGATAAGAGCATGTTGGACAAGCAGGGTAGGGGCCTGTGTATGCACGCTTTGCAGGCGGTGCATAGGTAACTGGTGCTGGTCGGTGATGAGGCTGCTGCTGAGCCGGTATGGCTTGAAGTGGAGCAGCGGTGGTTGTGTCAACACAGTTCTTATTGCTGGAGCTGCTGTTGTTCATCTTCTTCCTGCGGCGTGAAGACTTGGAAGACTGAGGGGTAGCAGTGGTGTCAGCGGTTGATGCGGCGGTAGCTTGATGCAATGACTTTGAGGGCTTATCCCAAAAACCAACTTTTACTAGCTTGTCGTTGATTTCAGCTGCAAGCAAGTAAGTTTCTTCGATCGTTGCAGTCTCCGCGGCATGCAAAAAATCCGCAACACAGTCAGGTAGAGCTCGGATGTACTTCTTGATTGCCATGTCGGGCGTCTTCACTTGATCGGGACAGATGATGCTGAGCTGCTTAAAGCGAGCAGTCAGGGCAGTGTTATCACCTTCCTTCTGCTTAATATTCTAGAACTCGTCCTCCAACTTTTGGCGTTCATGGGGAGGGCAGAATTCATCCATCATGATGGCCTTCAACTTTTCCCATGTCAGCTCATAAGCTGCATCATTCCTGCGTTTGTTTCTCTCGGCCATCCACCAGTCTAATGCGCGGGACTGGAAGACGCCGGTAGCGTTTAGGGTACGGAGATTTCCAGGACATCCGCTCTGGCGCAGAGGGACTTCGATGGAATCGAACCATTGAAACATAGCTGTTGGGCCATCTTCTCCGGTGAATTCCTTTGGACCGCAAGCCTTGAACTGCTTGAAGCTGAAAGCAGTCTTGGTAGCAACTTTAGGAGCTTCAGTTCTGGATTCCTCAGACGATTTGCTAACATTCTTGTAAATTTCACTCACGATCTGAGGCACAACCTTGGCCACTTGTTTAGCGAGGATGGCAGCAAGGCGTTTGTCCCTCTGTTCTTGGTGAGTGAGTCGTGGGTGACGAGGTCCAGATGATGGTCCAGTCGACATTGTCTGCAACAGACATCGTCATGGGTCTCAGACACGTCATAATCGAATCTCACCTCACACGTCTAATACTTACTAAAACTTAGGAACACAGTGAAACATGTATCACATAAACACATAGGCACATAAGCACGTATTCATGTAGAGACACATAAGCACATAAACACATAAGCATGTAGGGCACAGAAGCACAGAAGTACATACTCATGTAATCACAAGATGCAGTCAGAATACATAAACCTATCATTCAAAGTCCGCATTCGTTCGAATATAGCGATTGCATTTAGCATAGCGATTAGCATAGTATAAGCGTATCATAGGGTCGTCCTTAATTTAGCGATTTGTCGGCGTTTTGAGGTGGAAGTGCAGCGCGAGTCGCGCGTATCGATTGAAGGGAAAGCAAAAATCAAATGAATCTCCAAAATTTAAACACATAAACAGGTAAATACATATAAACACATAAAATCGACGAATCATCAGAGTCAGCAATTGCGGGCACAGAATCGAAACACATAAAAATCAAGGAATAGATCGTCTGCGGCTATTAGACTATCTCAAGGACTTGTCACACACATTCTGACTTTCAGGCTCGTGCTTCTGCCTCGATTCTTGGGCGTTCAGTACGCATCCCATTAGTCATACCGTGTCTTCAGGTCGTTGGAGTCCGTCGAGACTTTGGTGAGGGTTTTGGAAAACCAAGTAAAAGTTTGAACAAGTCGTCAAGGTTAGGGTTTCACCCCTAGCTTTACAACTTCTTCCCTATTTTGATGAAATAGAGACGAAAATTCGCGCTAAGGTATGGATTTCACTCTTGGTTCAACGCGAATTCTCGCGTTTTATAGATAAATACAGATCAATTAAGCAATTTAATCAAGAGTTTGCGGTTTTCACACCTAATCTCGACTTAATCGCTTATTCACAATTGAAAATTCAGTGCAGTGATAGTGTAGCGTAGGCGAGAATAGCGAGGAATAGCAATAAACTCATACATAATCCCTACTGGACATGTACGAGTCGGTCTTTTGGGTCCTAACTATAGACCAGGTCTCTAAGACATCGATCAGGACTAGGTCAAGTCTTGCCTAATTCCCTATAGTTATGGCTCTGATACCAATCTGTCACACCCCAACCGATGGCGGAAACATCGGGGCGTGGCACTGAGCGAAACAGATTGTCCAGAAGTTTCCATAACAACTATATTTACCAAATATTTTAAGCAACACGTCCCATACCATGTCATAAATGATAATGCAAATTATTACAGAAAGATCTAGTCAAATTGTTCTGTTTTGACAACTCAGATTTTTATTACAGACAATTGTTTATTGTTGACCTAGGTCTTTCCTAGCCTCGATTTCACACCATAGAAAGCAAATAAGCATCCTAAGCACCTGCCACATACGTTAAAGTAAAAGTCAACACACATAGTGTAAAGGTGAGCATACAAGTTTGATAAGAGCATATAGAGTTCGAAAGCGTTATGCATAACTAGCACGTACACAGTGTAAAATGAGGCATGTTAGTTATCGACATGAACCTATCGATAGCAATGACTGCGAGTTGACTGCCCAAGGCAGTTCACGATACATTCTCACCACCGTGAGCCATGTAGGTAATTGTCCTTAACAACCCTCGAGTGAACGGGTGCTGAGTCCAAACAAATAGTACTACCGTTGCTAAGGCAGGTAGACAGCATTCCATGTGTAAACATAACAAACAAGCATTCATTAAGTCATGTATAACATGCGGTAACGGTTAGCGTTTAAAGTATTGCGAAGTGTGTTTGATGTGATTTAGTATAAGTAATGTATGTAACACCCAAAAGTGTGAAAGCAAAAAGGGATCGAGTATACTCACAGCGGTTGATGGATTGAAGGGAACGCTAGAGAGTAGGGTTAGCCTGAATAGTTCGATAGCATAAGGATAAGTGACGCGTACAACGAAACAAGTGTTGGTGGGTCGAACAACTGGTCGATCGGATGGTAGTCTGATCGGACCGCTGCTCGTGTGAGTGACAGTCCGTTAGGACGGCTATCCGGTCGGATGGCCACTCTAGTGGATTATTTCTTCCTTTAGAAAGGATGTGTTTGTGTATGATGGCTTGACTTTTGAAGTTTTTATTGTAGCATTTTGAAAACAATGAAGTATCTCTACCTTTCAGGTCGGTCGATCGGACGGTCGTTCGATCGGCCGGCAACCTGATTGGTTGGGCACTTTAGTGAGAACAAGTTCACAGTAGGTTGTCACTCGATCGGACATCGGTTCGATCGGGTGGCATCCCTAGTGCATTGAACATGTTGAAAATTGTTTAAGTGTTGAAGTTTAATTGTCACATGTTCGAGTGGTTAACCCGGTCGGATGGTAGTTCGGTCAGACAACAACTCGTTCAACGATCAGACTTCAAATGTTGGTGAACAGTTTAAGTGTGGGACCTAAGGTGCAAGTCGTTCGGTTTGGCCAGTTGTTCGAATTGGCTGTTCGATCGGACAGCAGTCCGATCGGACGTCACTCCGTCCTGGTCGACCTGTTCGTCTTACACTTGGTTGTTTTGATTGTTTGTCATTTTTATCGAGGTGTTGTGATAATGTGCTAAACAACAGAAACCTCGTCAATACTTGGTACTCCTGATCGGACAGGAACCACCCAAATCCGGTTAGTTGACTGTTCGTGACGGTGTTCCATGTTTAACCCGAAATCGGTGAACCTCGTGGATAGAATACGGATCTTGAGCCACACAACCACAAGAATGAGTAGTAGGTCGGCACAAGCTCCGTTTCTATCGGTTTTGAAGGCATTGAGTGTAAAAGAGTTGAAAGAAAGTTAGAAAAACCATCTTTCAATCCTTTTTATTATGATTATGTTTAGATCTATGAAAGATCTTTGTTTATTTATGTGGAAATCGGTTAGATCTATGTTTTTCTTGGTGGATTGAGGCCAAAACATGAAGTTCTTCAAGAACACATGATGACGTCATCCTAGAACACCTTGAATCTTGGTGATTTCACGGTTAAAAGTTAAGATTCAAAAGATAGAAAGGTGTAGGAGTGCGTGTAGATCAAGGAAGTACAAGATTTAGGACGAGATCTTACCGGAATCGAGAGAAATCTGAAGAAAAGTAAGGAAAGCGAGCTGTTCGGACGTCAGTTGCCAAAAGTAGAAAGAATGATGGTGACAAGGGGTATTTATAGGGTTACCCAAAGAGGAAAGGGGCTGGTCGATCGGTTGGCAGGCCGGCCGACTGGCTGGTCGATCGAACTGCAGTTCGATCGGACAGCTGGTCGATCGGTCAGCTGCTTGATCGATTCAGTCAATTGTTTTGATGAGTTTTGCCATTTCGATTGCGATTGCTAGCGATGCGAATGCGATAGGGTTTCTTATTCAAATTACTTTTAATCCCAACTACTATATCTAACATACAATCATCCTAAATCACTTGCATTTAGCGTTTGCGATTCGATTGCGATTGAGTTCGATTGCGTTTCGATTGATTACAATACATACATTAAATTAAACATGCACAAGTAACACATAAGGCGCACACACACACGTATAATAATAACTAAAATGCGTAATTCGAGTTTCGAGTGCGATTGCGATAGCGATACTGCGATAACATATGCGATAATTAGCGATCACCATGTGATTGTTAATAGATACTCCGCATAATACAACTAAAGCGAAAATAAAATAGACTAATCTATGAGTCAAAGAAGTTAAAACAGGTATTGAGCAAGGAGAGACAGGTTGCAATTAGCAATCTTTTCTTCCTTTGACTTCAATCTTGACTTTGACTTTGACTTCGAAACACGGGGTGTTACAAAGAAGCTGAACAACTCGCAGTTGTGGGTGCTGCGGATGATGCTGACCAGGATGAATAGGAAGGTAAGGCCCGTTGTGCGGGAGAAAAGTGGTGGTAAGTACTTTTCTTCTTGCGCCGTATTCTTTTTGCCTTATCTGTGTTATTGATTTGTAAGTGTACTATCAGAGGACGCTGCCCTTTGGAGGATTTTTGCTCCGGATTTCAAGGGTAAGGTTGAGGTGCTTGCGTGCATGGAGGGTGAAGAGGGTTTTAACTTCACCATTCGCAACAACTTCCGGGTGCCCGCGGAGGCCGCACTGGCGGTTGAGTTGCCGCAAGGCAAAGGTATAATGAATATTTTCCCTTTACTTGTTTTGTAAAGAAGATGGCCCTGCTGATTTTCTTTTTTGATTGTTTAAACGCAGGTGATCTTGGTGCTTTGGGAGACACTGAAGCGAAAGGTGTTCCCAAAAGACAGGTGGAGAAAGGCGTGCGGTTTCGCCAGAAGAAAAAGCATGAGCCTGCTGTTATTCCTCCGTTGGTGCCGCAGGTGGCAAGTATCTCTCGTACTAGTTTCCACAGATACACCGATTACGTGGTAGTGTCTGACACCCTTGAGGGTTTGGTTTTTCCAGGTGGTGGTGCGGCTGCAGGTGGATCCACTGCGGGTTCAAAACCCGCTGATGAGAAGAAGAAGCAGAAGATAGAAGAAAAGGCCGCTGGTGCTGGTGAGCGGAAACGTCCGAGGTTGAGAACGACTCGGACAGCTGCTGTCACGCAGTCGAAGCCTGCGGTTGTGACTGGTAAGTAGATCATAAATTTACAAGTGTTTGTCATTCTGAGCTTGTAACTTATAGTTCTTTTTTGCCTGTTTGTAGAACCGCTTGAGGAGACTTTCTCCTTTTTTGACGCTCCCATTTCCCCCGCGCGTGACGCGACTACGGATGCGGGGGTTAACAAAGAGTTTACAAGAAGCTATTCTATCGAAGTGGTTACTGAGCCCTCCATGCGAGTGGAGGATGTTGGGAAGAAAACCGCGGATCAAATCTTTGATACGGTGGATTCTTCTGATAATCTGACCCCCCCCCCCCCGCAGGATATTGAAAATCTGAAGTTTGCTGATGCTGGAAAGCAAAAGTCTCCTGCTGCCGAGAAGGCTTCTGGTTCTGCCGTTGGGGGTGTGGGTTTTGAAGAACCATCCATTCAGCCTGGTGAGTCTGAATTGGAGTTTTATTACCGTACTTATACGGAAGACCGGAGTGTGAACTACCATCGTCCCCCTTGGAGCGTTATGCAAGGGGATGATATTTCGAATGATCCCTCCGCCTATAGGGATATTTTGAGTGGTTTGGGCACCCTGTTTGAGGTTCTTCGGCCCGTAGGTTACCTCGCCAGAATCAGATAAACCAACTCTCCTACATGCTTGTTGGGAGTTCCATAATGGCGAATGCCATTATGGAAGACTACAAGATTCTGAGCTGCAAGGAGGAGGAGACTGCTCGGTTGCGGGCTGAGGCCGAGGTGATGGCTAAGGCTGCTCGGGATGGTGCGGAGCAGCTTGAAAGAGAGAAAACTGCTTTTGAGCAGTACAAACAGACTGAGGCTTGGGCCGCAACCGCTGGCCTTAAACAGGTTCGTACTCTTGCTAAGTTGCTTTCTGATGAGCGCAAAAGTTGGAGGGAAGCTTGCGCTCGAGAAAATGAAAAACTTTACCGTGTTCGCCAGGAGGTTGCTAATCTCAAAGCAGCGAATGCTTCTTTGATGAAGGAGAAGGCCGCAACTGAGGCGGTTGCCGGAGAGGCCAAAGAGGCGGAGGCCCGCGCTGCCAAGGCTCTTGAAGAGGCGAATGTTGACCGCAACCATTTGAACAAGGTTGCTGAGGATCTCAAGGTATGGGTTGCGTTTACTTTTGAATTTGTGTTCTTTGCTTGACAAGTATGATTGATGATCCTTGTATACTTGTGTTTTCTTTGTTGCTGATAGGTTGAAGCGCAGAACCGGGTGACCATTATTGAGGACGTCACAGCCCGCGCAGCTGAGGCTGCAACGCGGGCACGGGAGGCTGCTGAGGCTAGGGATAGCCTGATTTCTTCTCTTGATCAGCTTAAGGCAGACCGCGAGTGGACGCATGATCATGGTATCAGGCATGTAAATAGCCGGTGCCTTTGTTTCCTTTAGGTTTTGCTTTTGTTTACCTTTGCTACCTGCGTGTTTGCAGATTATTGGAACCATTCTTGACGCTCCCGAGAATACAGCTGCTGTAAATGAGCTTAGGGAGCGCGCGCGGGAGGCGGGTTTCAAGGCTGGTTACGCTCGATGCATTAGTCATATGAACCCTTTTGTTAGGGCATGAATTTTATGCTAAGGATCATCTATCCTGAGTCTGGGCATGGATCACGGGTCCTTAATGGATGATGCGGATAGTCTGAGGATTACGAGTCTGAGGATCCAGAGTCTGAGGAGCACGCGTCTGAGGATCACGAGTCTGAGGATCAGGATCCTTTATGTTTTGCACGTTTTTAATGTGTAAATGCAGGTAATGGACGTAGTGGACCACTTCTTTGCTGGAATCTCGTGGAATATGCTTTTAGGCACGTGCATATTGAAGAAATAACCGCTAGTGGTGGTAATGGGTGACTTCCACCTTTTTCGGGAAGTTAGTTAGTTGATTTTTCTTATCATTTTAAGGGGAAAACGAGCTCAATGAAGATATAAGTCGTACACACCACACAAACAACACACAACACTCGAATTCTCTGCAAACACTTAGCAAAAATCACACACTTATGTTAGGGCAGGATTTTTAATGACCTGTGATCTTTACCTAATATCCTAATAATGATCCTTGTTTCCGTGGCAGATAGTGATCCTCAGAAGAACTTCAAGATCAGGACAATGGATCATCCTAAGGATCCTCATACTAACGATTGTTCTCTTTGAATTTAATGTTGTTTTGCAGGAATTACGAGTTGGACCTGGTCTTGGCAACGTTATTAAGGAATCTTTCACGCTAATTTCGCATATGCATAACGAGAAATAGACGTTGTGGAGAATATGGAAACTTAGCACAAATTACGGGCAATTAGTTAGGCTAAATTTACTTCTGTTTCTAAAGGGGTAACGAGCTAGTAGTTAGGTGACTTACCTAAATTCAACCATACACACTTATATAAAGGGCACTCTCGAGCCTTTGGAGGACACAACACATTTCTTACACGCTCTAGCATACTACACCATAGTGATCCTTGTACTTAGCTCGTTACCATCCGAAGTTGTAAACATTGTTTATTATATTGAAGTTTGGTGATCGGTAGTTTCCATCACCCGAGGTTTTTTATGCCGGAGATCATTCATTGATCAAGGGCTTTTTCCTCGTATAAATCTTTGTGTCACTTGTGCAGTTTACATATAAGTGATCCTTTTCTTTATTCATCATTACAAGCATCATTCCCCGTTAACAGAGAGTTTGGTTGCATTATCCTTGTGTGATTTTTGACCAAAACAGTTTGGCGCCCACCGTGGGGCAATTGGTGCTTCATTCATAAGAAAGTTTCCCGTTGGTGATCATTCCGGATCGTTGCATACATGGCTTCATCGTTGAAGAATACCTCTACAGCGATGTCTGCAGTCAATTCATCTCAGGGCATTCCACCTTTGCCTCCACCACCTGCTGGATCTCAGAAAAATGCTGAGAAGAGACCTACTCCCATTTTCTCTAAACCTCCATCTTCTTCTGCTCCAACTTCTTCTGCTCCCAGTACTAGTGATATGTTTACTTTGATTTTGCAGATGAGGGATCGTATTCAGCGGCAGGATGAAACTAATGACAGGATCCTCAAGGAAATCGGAGATCTCAAGAGACAAAAGAAAACGGCAGAGGATCATTCTCCACTGGTGCCCAAATCTTTTAATTTTGATACTCCGATGATTACTTCTCAGCCATCAGAGATCCCAGACATTCAACATGTGGGTGGACCAAGAGGAGGGCACTTCGGCTCAGCAATAGTGACTCAGGCATCAGGTTCATATTTCCAACCAGCAGGATCCTATCCTCAGCATATGGGATCCTTCGTGAATTCAGGAGCCTACTCAGGAGCGCAGCAGGTTCAAGGATCCTCCTTTGTTCCAGGATCATCCCAGTTTCAAGGATCCTCCTTTGTTCTAGGATCATCCCAGGTTCAAGGATCCTCCTTTGTTCCAGGATCATCCTAGGTTCAAGGATCCTCCTTCGTTCCAGGATCATCCCAGTTTCAGGGATCCCTTCAGATGCCAGGATCCTTGAAGAATTTGCAAACAGGAAGTTCAGATGTCCATCAAGGAGATTTTATTCCAATGCAGACCATTGCTTCCACTGGTCCCTCCATCATCCCAGAGTCCCAGCAATATGGATTCACATCCAGTATTCCTAACTTGAACCCAATGGGAGGTAACACTTTTAATAATTCTCTTACCACTAACCATGGATTCATGCAGGATGCAGGTATCAACCATGCTATGGCCAAAGAACTGCAGAAACTGAAGGATATGATATCAAGTGTTCCAGGGGTGGTCAAACCTATCCCGGAGATTGCAGATGGAAGCCATAAGGTATCTCGTTTTGCACCACCAATTTGTGATGTTGAGATACCCAAAAGATTCCATATTCCAACTATGAAGCTGTATGATGGTTCAACGGATCCTGAGGAACACATAGCACAATACAGGGAAAGGATGGAGATCAATCCGATTCCAGAAAGGTTAAAGGAAGCGTGCCTATGCAAGGGATTTGGATCCACTCTTACTGGACCAGCTCTCAAATGGCTGCTAAGTCTTCCCCCTTACTCTATTACTTCATTTGCTAACCTAGTTAACTTATTCAATAATCAATTTTCTTGTAGCAGAAAATTTGAACGTTTGACTAGTGATTTATACAGGATAACTCAGGGTCATAATGAATCATTAAGGGATTACATAACCAAATTTAGCAAAGAATCCTTGGACATTCCCAACTTGGATATAGCCACGGCTGTTGAGGCCTTCAAAATGGGATTGCTTAGGGATTCATTGTTCTATGATGATCTTGTTATGACACCATGCAGGAACCTAGACGAAGTAAGGACTCGGGCACTCAGGTTCATCCGGCTAGAGGATGACAAGAGGATCCAGGAGAGACAAGCAGGATCCTCAAAACAAGAAAAGCAAGGATCCTCTTTCAAAAACAACAAATTCAAATCCTATAACAGAACTGACAACCAGAACGTGCATGCTGTTGACCAAGAAGAGGATGATGAGGATTATCCTCCGATTTCTGAATATTGTTTTTCCGCTGATAACCATGAACTAATCCTTGCAATGCAGAATCTCGGAGAAAAAGCCAGATGGCCCAGAAAAAATGACAAACCAGCCGCAATTAAAGACAAATCAAAGTGGTGTGCATACCATGAGGATTTTGGGCATTTAACAGAGGAATGTATCGCATTGAGAAAGGAAGTTGGATATCTGCTGAGCAAGGGGCATTTAAAAGAGTTGTTGGGAAGAAAAAAGCCAAGGACTCAGGATCCAGAAAGGATCCCTGAAAAAGCTCCAGCTCCTCCGGCAGATGCACAAGTGATAAACTTTATTTCTGGAGGATCAGACATCTGTGGTACATCCTTCTCAGCAGCTAAAAGGCATGCAAAGGAAGCTAAAATGGATAATGGAGAAAGACCTATTCGAACATCAAGTGTCTCGGAAGGAAAAGTGATAACCTTTGATGAGGATGATCGCGTAGACATCCAGGATCCTCATCATGATAGTTTAGTTATTACTCTCTTTATTTCTAACCATTTTGTCCGCAGAATCCTTATTGACGGAGGAAGCTCAGTAAACATTATCCAGCTTGATGTTCTGAAGAAAATGGGTATCCCTGAATCAGATATCACACCAAGATCCTCCGTGCTTGTAGGATTTAGTGGAGAAACTAAGAGAACCCTGGGGGACATCAAACTCCCAATTTATGTGGAAGGATTACATAATTATCAAAAATTTTGTGTTATTGACTGTTTATCTTGTTATAATGTTATCCTTGGCAGGCCCTGGATACACGATATGAAGGCAGTCCCATCCACCTACCATCAATGTGTGAAGCTCCCTAGCCCTTGGGGAATAGTCAAGATCGATAGTGATCAGCAAGAGGCTAAGGATTGTTACACCTCATCAATGAAACCAGCCTCGAAATCAAGGGAGCGATAGCAATTAAAGTATCCTCCAAGGGATGTCTTGGAGGCAAGAGAGCAGGATCAGGGATCCTTGGCAAGAGTTGGAGGGATCCTTGGCAAGATGAAAGAAGACCTCGTATCCTTCCTCAAAAGAAGAAAATCTACCTTTGCATGGAAACATGAGGATATGACAGGTATATCTAAGGATATTATCACTCATAAACTTGGCATTGACAGGTCATTCAAACCAATCCATCAAAAAAGGAGGAAGTTTGCACCAGAAAGAAATGCCATTATCCAGAAAGAGGTAGAGAGATTGCTACGAGCAGGTATGATTAGAGAAGTAAAATATCCAAGATGGCTGGCCAATGTGGTTGTTGTTCAAAAGAAAAATGGAAAGTGGAGGGTATGTGTCGATTTCACTGATTTAAATAAGGCATGTCCCAAGGATCCTTTCCCATTACCCCACATTGACTCCATGGTGGATGCAACGGCGGGTCATGAACTGTTAACCTTTATGGATGCTTCATCTGGATTCCAACAAATTCAGATGGAACCATCTGACCAAGAGGATACGGCTTTTATGACCCCAACCGGTTTATATTGTTATATTGCTATGCCGTTTGGATTAAGGAATGCAGGTGCAACATATCAAAGACTGGTGAATATGATGTTCAAGGATCAGATTGGACAGACTATGGAGGTGTACATAGATGATATGGTGGTAAAATCCATAAAAGCTGAGGATCACCTAAGAGACTTGGAGGAAGCATTTGATATCCTTGACAGATATAACATGAAGCTTAATCCTTCAAAATGTCACTTTGGTGTAAAGGCAGGTAAATTCTTAGGATATATGGTAACCAAGAGGGGCATTGAAGCAAGCCCGGAACAAATCAAAGCATTAGTGAATATTAAATCTCCTGCCAACGCTAAGGATGTGCAAAGGCTAACAGGCAGGATAGCAGCTTTAAACAGATTTATATCCAAATCCTCAGAAAAGTGTAAAGAATTCTATGATATCCTAAGAAAGAACAAGAAATTCGAATGGACTGAGAAGCATGAAAGTGCTTTACAAGCCCTCAAAGAATACCTGTCCTCAGCTCCAGCATTGATGAAACCAGAAAAAGGAGATGTGTTATCCTTATATCTTGCGGTATCCTCAAAAATAGTAAGTGCAGTCCTTGTTAAGGATCATGAAGGTACACAATATCCTGTCTATTATGTAAGTAAGAGTTTACTTGATGCTGAATCCAGGTATTCACACCTTGAAAAACTTATTCTTGCACTAATTATGGCATCTACTAAGCTAAGACATTATTTTGAAACCCATGTTATTGTTGTTAGAACTAATTTTCCAATTAAGAATGTCCTCAGGAAACCAGAGATGTCCGGAAGGATGGCTAAGTGGGCAGTAAAGCTTAGTGCCCATGATATAAGATATGAGCCTAGAACAGCCATCAAATCTCAAGCATTAGCAGACTTTGTGGCTGATTTCAGTAGTGATTTACAAAAGGAAGCCGAATTGGAAGTCCAGCAGCTGGATGAGACCAAGGATCCTTGGATACTACATACTGATGGATCCTCAAATGTTAAAGGCACGGGGCTTGGTATACTACTAAAATCGCCACAGGGGGACATAATACCCCACTCCATAGCTTGTGAGTTCCAAGCCACTAACAATGAGGCTGAATATGAAGCCTTGATTGCTGGTTTGCAAATTGCTAAGCATATGGGGATCAGGTATCTTGAGGTATACGTGGATTCATTGTTAATCACTAATCACTTTAATGGATCCTATGTTGTTAAAGGTGAAAAACTAACCAAATATTTAGAGATAGTCAAAGAATTGGCACTCTCCTTTGTTTTCTTTAGTTTGACACAGGTACCAAGGGAAGAAAATACAGAAGCTGATGCATTGGTTAATCTAGGATCATCCTTGAAGATCCCAGAGGATATAAGTATCCCCATCATCCATATCCTGACCCCTGCTATTGAAAATCAAGTGACCATGGAAATCGAAGAGGATTCTGCAATGATCCCTAGTGAGGATACTCAATCCTGTTCAGGATCATGGATCTCACCAATCATGAGATACTTACAACACGGGGAGATTCCTATGGGAGAAAACCCTAGGGCTTTCAAAATTAAGGTATCTCAATTCACAATCTTAAATAATATGTTGTATAAGCGATCTCTTGCAGGACCATATTTGAGATGTATCAAGGATCGTAAAGTTCAAGAAGTTTTAAAAGACTTCCATGAAGGAGATTGCGGAAACCACACTGGGGGCAGGGCATTGTTCTCAAGGATCTTAAGGACAGGATACTACTGGCCAACTATGAAAAGGGATGCTGTGGAGTATGCTAAGAAGTGTGATCCTTGTCAAAGACACAGCAATATCCTTCACCAGCCGGCTGAATTTCTACATCCTATACCCTCCTCTTGGCCATTTATGAGATGGGGGATGGATATAGTTGGCAAGCTCCCTAAGGCACCTGGTGGAAAAGTGTTCATGCTGGCTATGACTGATTACTTCTCCAAGTGGATAGAGGTTGAAGCCTTTGCCCAAGTCAGAGAAAAGGAAGTTATATCCTTTATTAAAAGAAATATTATAACTAGATTTGGCATTCCTTCTGAAATTATATGTGATAATGGTTCCCAATTTATTGGGAGCAGAACTACTAACTTTTGTGACAGCTGGGGGATTAAGATGATAACATCAACACCAGTCCACCCACAAGCTAATGGTCAAGCAGAATCATCCAACAAGATCATCATCAACAATTTGAAGAAGAAACTTGGATCCAAGAAAGGGAAATGGGCAGAAGAATTACCTTATGTGCTTTGGGCTGATAGGACAACCCCCAAGAATGCTACTGGTCAAACACCATTCTCTTTGGTATTCGGGGCAGAATCAGTGATCCCAACAGAAATGGTGGTTCCAACTGCTAGAACAAGTACCCGTGATCCTGAGGAGAATGATGAAAACCTGGCTCAAGACTTGGATACTATTGAGGAAATCAGGGATCTGGCTAGGATAAGGATGGCTAGCTACCAACAAAGAATGGCTGGTGCTTACAACAAAAATGTCAGGATAAGGAAATTCCAAGTTGGGGATATGGTATTGAGAAAAGCATTCCAGAATACCACCAATCCTGCTGATGGGAAATTGGCACCAAAATGGGAAGGCCCTTATTTGATTGAAGCCGAAGCAGGAAAGGGGGCATATAGATTGCTAACCATGGAAGGTAATTTGTTACCAAGAGCCTGGAATGCTGTCCACTTGAAGAAATATTTCATGTGAGCAGGATCCTCCTGCCACATATGATCCTTACATTAGAAGTATCCTTGAAAGATCCCTGAGGTGTCAATGATCCTTACCCTGGTAATGTCCTAATCTTGAACTATTTCATTTTCTTATTTTCTTATTTAAGGATAAGGATCATGTATCCTTCATCCTTCTCTCACAAGATTTTGAGTTCTGATAGTCCAGGTATCCTTAGCGTATTGTTGATAATCTTCAGAAGCAATTCAGATCCTTGGGTTCAACCCCAGTTGTTTGGGCTTGTCCCCAGTTATCCTTGGGCTTGTCCCCAGTTTCGCCTGTAGCGCACGATGATCCTGGTATAATTCAAGTCTTTGGGACCAGTACTCGCTTTAGGGGCTGATAATTCCATCGTACTGGCTATACCTAGGATCCTACGTATAATGGTAGACGTGCCATACATCCGTTCCTAAGGTTTCTAACGTTTTCACGTTAGCTAAGGTTTTGGCATTATCATGTCACTAAGTTTGGATAGTCGCCAGTAAGGGCCATACTCCAGTTCACCTATGATCTTTGGGCTTGTCCCCAGTTATCCTTTGGGCTTGTCCCCAGTTATCCTTTGGGCTTGTCCCCAGAATTGTTGGGCTTGTCCCCAGTTACTAACTTGTCTTTTATATTGGCTTAGTCCCAAGTTATATTCTATTTTCAGGTTTTCGAAGTTAAACAACCAAGGATCCTCAATCCTTATTATCCACTAAGGTTTTTCTTATAGTTATCCTGATTATAGTGTTAAAGGTTAGGATCCTAACTTGGATTCTCAGGTATGATCCTTAACTGTTTTGATTTTATTCATTATTTTAAATAACCCCTGCACTTTGACAACTGAACCTATGATCCTTAAAATTAACTACTTTTTGGAAGTTTTTGACTATAGGATATTTGATCCTGGATCATATCCTAAATTTCTTAAACATAATTTGCTTAACTTTTCTTACTCAGACAAATATAAATCAAAACAATTGAAAGTTTAAAGGATATACAAGGATAACATCACAAGATAAGTCAAAAGTTAAAGTTTTATTCATTTACAAAATATTTAACCCTTTAAAGTTGTCAAAATTGCCAACCCACGTTTCTACCAGCAAAACGTGGCCCGTCCACATGGGTTGGCAAAGGGTGTCCATTGTTCATGCGGTCATAGCAGTGCAGGAAATAAAGGTCGGCATGATAACAAGTGGCTTCATCCCCCAAACAGAGGATCCCTCCACCACCTATTATCCTACCTATTGTTCAAAGGATCATAGATCCTTACCCTAAAAACTATTGTTCAAAGTACAAACCATCAAACTATTCAAACAAACAACCACCAAACAAAAAAAATTGGGCTCCGGCTAAGTCTCGAAATTTCCATCATCGCCCAATCCTGCAGCTCAATCCTTCGCTGCACCATCACCACCAGCTCCGCTTGCCTCACCACCTTGGTCCTTGCCAGTGCCTCCACCCTCAAGCATCGGGATCTCCTCAGCCTCTTCATCATCCTCCAGTTCAGCCAGCCTAGCCTTCCAGCCTTCGACATCCCAGGTGCTCTTGTCAAAAGCAGGATCCTGAGCTTCCATGGCCATTTGCAGCTGGATCTTGTACATAGCTATCGCGGCAGAGACCTTGGCATCCTGGGTGATCTCGTGCTTCTCATAGTCGAAGTTGATCAGCATCTTGGCGGCTTCCCCCTTGGTGGCCTGAAGCTCCTTCTCAAGATCAGCTATCTTGAGATCCTTCAACACACCAACCTGTTGAAGGTCAGCAATCTGGCGATCCTGATCCTCAACGTGGCCAACATATGTCTCTATCTTAGCAAATTTCTACAAGGAAGACAAGGAATAACATCAGAAACAAGTAATCCTCTAAACTAGCAGGATACACAAGCAGGGACAGTGATCCTTACCTCGTTGAAGTAATCCAGACACTGTTGGCGGAGCAGGGGCAGACCTTGCAAATCCTCAGCTTCAGAGGCCTTTCTCTTCTTGCCTCCCTTTCCCCTGATAGGTGCCTTGGGGATAGAAGCACTTGGGAGCAGGAGTCTTCTTCCTTGAGGATTTGACATTAGTAAGATCGGTGATGCTGAACTTCGAAGCTGACTTGGTGGATTTTCCAGCACCTACACAACCAAAATAAGATAAGTATTTTAACTTAATTTGAATTCCCGTATAGAATTACTCTTTAAATAAGGATACTTACTTGACATTGTGACAGAAGCAGCGGATACTTCCTGAGAATCCTGGGTGGTAATCTGGAAAGTTCTTATTTCAGGATCAAGCTTCTTAAAGGCCAAGAGTCTCTCTTTTGCAGCAGGAGTCAACCTAAGATGTGAAACGGATATAGCTGCACAACAAGAAAACAAAGAGTGTCAGTGACCCTTATGCTAAAGGATAAGCTCTACGGTGATCCTTCCAGGATCCTCTATCCTACCGTGGGTAGCCCACTTCTTGGGTAAATCCTTCCCATCAGGGATGGTATCTCTCCCCACAAAAAAGAACCGCCGCTTCCAGTTAGTATCATTCTTGGTAGCCTTGAAGATCGGATGCTCCTCCCCAGGTTTACGTTTGAACAGATAACGATGGGAACCAAAGGTGGTCAGATCGTACAGCTCACCTAACTCGGCCATACCTAGGTCTATCCCCTCTTGCTCGATGATCCTCTCAAGGGTATACAAAACCCTCCAGATCATCGGCATGGCCTGAATGTAAGATATGCCGGTCAAAGAGAAGAAGGCTTGGGTGAAGGCCGGAAAAGGATACGTGTAACCTATGGCAAACGGGGTCACAGGGAAAGCAACCCACGAATCAGAAGTGTGATCGCTCAGGGCAGAAGGATCATAGGGTTTGAACACAGTATTTGCGGGAAAACAGCACCGAACCCTGTCAATTTGGGGATCAGTGAAGATGCAGCGTTCTTTAGCAGAGTCTGTGATGATCCCTTGGCTCTTGAAGGGGCTTTCCTTCTGAAGATCCTTGGCAGGAGAATTCCAGAGCAACATTTTGAATGAAATAGATACGAAAATAAAAACAGAGCAAGCAAGAGAGAAGATGAAGGGGAATACCTGTTCAATCCTCTGGTTGCGGTTATAAAGGGAGAAGTTCTTGATTTTAAATGCAAACGATCCTATCCCTATCTCTATTTATAATCATGATTTGTGCAGGGCTGTCACCTCCGTGACGTCAGGATTGCAACGGATAGTTCGTTCACAACGGCTATATATCCGTTGAGTTAGTTACAGATAAGATCAGCAAAATATAACTCGTTAATATTATATAATTACTCCTTATATTTTGGGGGCAATTGTTAGGGCAGGATTTTTAATGACCTGTGATCCTTACCTAATATCCTAATAATGATCCTTGTTTCCATGGCAGATAGTGATCCTCAGAAGAACTTTAAGATCAGGACAATGGATCATCCTAAGGATCCTCATACTAACGATTGTTCTCTTTGAATTTAATGTTGTTTTGCAGGAATTACGAGTTGGACCTGGTCTTGGCAACGTTATTAAGGAATCTTTCACGCTAATTTCGCATATGCATAACCAGAAATAGACGTTGTGGAGAATATGGAAACTTAGCACAAATTACGGGCAATTAGTTAGGCTAAATTTACTTCTGTTTCTAAAGGGGTAACGAGCTAGTAGTTAGGTGACTTACCTAAATTCAACCACACACACTTATATAAAGGGCACTCTCGAGCATTTGGAGGACACAACACATTTCTTACACGCTTTAGCATACTACACCATAGTGATCCTTGTACTTAGCTCGTTACCATCCGAAGTTGTAAACATTGTTTATTATATTGAAGTTTGGTGATCGGTAGTTTCCATCACCCGAGGTTTTTTATGCCGGAGATCATTCATTGATCAAGGGCTTTTTCCTCGTATAAATCTTTGTGTCAATTGTGCAGTTTACATATAAGTGATCCTTTTCTTTATTCATCATTACAAGCATCATTCCCCGTTAACAAAGAGTTTAGTTGCATTATCCTTGTGTGATTTTTGACCAAAACAACTTACACTAGAAATTCATTGTATCGAGCTTGTTTTCTTCCGAAGTTGTACAAGGATCACTATTGTTTTTGCAATGCATTTGGTGATCGGTAGTTTCCATCACCCGAGGTTTTTTATTCCGGAGATCTTCTAAAGATCAAAGGCTTTTTCCTCGTATAAATCTCAGTGTTCATCGTTGATTTCATATACTTGTTGTTCATACAATTAACCAAGCATCATACCTCACAAAATCAGATTTGGTTGCATTATCCTTGTGTGATTTTTGACCAAAACAGTTTGGCGCCCACCGTGGGGCAATTGGTGCTTCAATTCTGAGAAATTTTGTTCATTTCGGTCATTTCGGTTCATCACCTTCAACCACATGGCTTCTCAAGGAAAAACATCTTCAAGTTCCATGTCGGCGGTTACCTCATCACAGGGCATTCCGCCTTTGCATCATCTCCCCTTTGCATTCCAGAAGAATGCTGAGAATTCTCCGAAGAAGACAACCCCCGTTTTCACAAAACCAACTGTTGTTTCTTCCTCTACACTTACTAATAGTGATTTTTATGCTTTGATTGTGCAGATGAAGGATCACATGCAGCAGCAGGTCAAAACTAATGGCAGGATCCTTCGCGAAATTGATAAAATCAGCAGAGGATCACTCCCCTTTGATGTCGAGGTCGCTGAATTTCGACACTCCGGTCATAACTTCCCAGCACTTTGCAGCTCCAGATGTCCAATACCAGGGTGCATCAATAGGAATGCGTTCTGGATCATCGGTAATGTCTCAGGCTCGAGGATCCTCTTTCCAGCCTTCAGGATCCTCATTTCAGCATCAGGGATTCTTCACCAGTTTAGGAGGATGCATGGGGACGCAGCCAATTCAGGGATCCTCCTCTCAGGTTCAAGGATCCTCTCAGGTTCAGGGATCCTCTCAGGTTCAGGGATCCTCTCAGGTTCAGGGATCCTCTCAGGTTCAGGGATCCTCTCAGGTTCAGGGATCCTCTCAGGTTCAGGGATCCTCTCAGGTTCAGGGATCCTCTCAGGTTCAAGGATCCTCTCAGGTTCAAGGATCCTCTCAGGTTCAGGGATCCTCCTCCCAGGTTCAAGGATCCTCTCAGGTTCAAGGTTCCTCCTTCCAGGTTCAAGGATCTTCATCTCAGGTTTCCGGATCCATGGATTATCCTCCAAGACCTACATTCACAGCACTTCAAGGATCCAACATCTTCCAGGATCAAGGATACTTAAGGAGTGTGCAACCCGGAAGTTCAGATGTTTATCTAGGAGACTTCATACCAATGCAGACCATTGCTTCCTCTGGTCCCTCGGTTATGCCAGAATCCCGCCAGCATGGATTCACATCTGGAATTCCAAACTTGAATCATTCAGAAGGTAACACTTTGAATAATTCTCATACTACTAACCATGGCTTTATGCAGGATACAGGTATTAACCTGAATCCTCCAGAAGGGAAAGAATGGAAATCAACCCCATTCCTGAAAGCTTGAAGGAAGCCTGCTTATGCAAGGGCTTTCGATCCACACTTACCGGATCAGCGTTAAAATGGCTGCTAAGTCTTCCTCCTTACTCTATTACTTCATTTGCTAATCTAGTTAATTTGTTTAATAGCCAATTTTCATGTAGTAGAAAATTTGAACGATTAACTAGTGATCTATATAGGGTAACACAAGGTCAAAATGAATCACTTAGAGATTACATCACTAAGTTTAGTAAAGAATCCTTAGATATCCCTAACCTGTATATTGCCACGACTGTAGAAGCCTTTAACATGGGTTTCCTTAGGGATTCAATGTTCTATGATGATCTTGTCATGACCCCTTGCAGGAACTTAGATGAGGTAAGGAGCAGGGCCCTTAGGTTCATCCGTTTAGAGGATAACAAAAGGATCCAGGAGAGATTGTCAGGATCCTAAAAGCAAGACAAACAAGGATCCTATTTCGAGAATAACTGATCCAAGCAATACTCCAAGCATGACAACTAGAATATGCATGCTGTGGAACAACAGGAAGATGATGAGGATGATCCCCCTATTTTTGAATATTATTTTTCTGCTGATAATAATGAACTAATCCTTTCTATGCAGAATTTAGGTGACAGGGTTAGGTGGCCAAGGAAGAATGACAAACCGCCTGCCACCAAAGACGAATCGAAATGGTGTGCTTACCATGGGGATTCTGGTCATCTCACAGATGAGTGCATAGCATTAAGGAAGGAGATAGGTTATCTTTTGAGCAAAGGATACTTGAAGGAATTGCTCGAAAGGAAAAAGTCAAGGATCAAGTATCCTGAGAAAGTTCCTGAAAAAGCTCCTCCTCCACCATCCGATGCTTGAATCATCCATTTCATCTCCGGAGGTGTTAGGGCTGGATTTTTATTATACGAGATCCTTATACGTGATCCTAACCAGTGATCCTTGTTTCATTGGCAGACAGTGATCCTCAGCAGGACTTCAGGATCAGGATCATGGACCGTCAAAGGATCCTCATGCTAACAGTTACCTTCGTTTAAAACAATGTTATTTTGCAGGAACATCTAGCAGGATACGCTCTTAGCATCATAATCAAGGGACGCGTCTTCACAATTATAGCATGAGCTTAATCGAAGATAGACGTTGCAAAGGATATGGAAACTTAGCTTGATTTATGGGCGGCAATTTAGGCTAGATTGTCTTTTATTTCTAAAGGGGTAATGAGCTGATTATTAGTCTTTTTACCTAAAATAGGTCACCTACACTTGTATAAATACCACTCTTCCTCATTTGGGAGGACACACGACAACACACAACACAATTCTCACACGCTTAGACACTCGAAACTATAGTGATCCTTGTACTCAGCTCATTATCATCCGAAGTTGTAACTATATTTTTCTTATATTGAAGTTGGTGATCGGTAGTTGCCATCACCCGAGGTTTTTTATGCCGGAGATCATACATTGATCAAGGGCTTTTTCCTCGTATAAATCATTGTGTCTTTGCATATTTCTCACAAAAGTGATCCTTTACTTTTATAATTAACCAAGCATCATACCCCGTTTACATAAAGTTTGGTTACATTATCCTTGTGTGATTTTTGACCAAAACAGTTTGGCGCCCACCGTGGGGCAATTGGTGCTTCATTCATAAGAAAACCTGTTGTTTGAAATCATTTCAGAGAATTACATGGCTTCATCATTGAAAAACATGTCCACGACGATGTCTGCAGTCACCTCATCTCAGAACACTCTGCCTCCCCCACCGGCAGGATCCCAGAAGAATGCTGAGAAGAGACAAACTCCTACTAACCCTAAACCTCCATCTTCTTCTGCTATGAATTCTTATATTCCCAGTACTAGTGATGTATTTACTTTGATTTTGCAGATGAAGGATCGTATGCAGCGGCAGGATGAAACTAATGATAGGATCCTCAGGGAAATCGGAGATCTCAAAAGACAAAAGAGAACGGCAGAGGATCATTCCCCACTGATGCCCAAATCCTTGAGCTTTGATACTCCAATGATCACTTCTCAGCCATCGGGAATTCCAGACGTGCAAATTATGGGAGAATCAAGAGGATTGCACCTCGGATCGACAGCAATGACTCAGGCATCAGGCTCACACTTTCAGCCGGCAGGATCCTATCCCCAGCATATGGGATCCTTCATGAATTCGGGAGCCTATCCGGGAGCACAGCAGTTTCAAGGATCCTACTTCGTTCTAGGATCATCCCAGGGTCAAGGATCCTCCTTCGTCCCAGGATCATCCCAGATACCAGGATCCTTCCAGATACCAGGATCCTTCCAGATGCCAGGATCCCTAAAAAGTTTGCAAACAGGAAATCTAGATGTCCATCAAGGGGACTTCATTCCAATGCAGACCATTGCTTCCACTGGTCCCTCCGTTATTCCAGAATCCCAGCAATATGGATTCACTAACTTGAACCCAATAGGAGGTAACACTTTAAATAATTATCTTACCACTAACCATGGATTCATGCAGGATACAGGTGTCAATCATGCTATGGCCAGGGAATTGCAGAAGCTAAAAGATATGATCTCAAGTGTTCCAGGGGTAGTCAAGCCTATCCCTGAGATTGCAGATGGAAGCCACAAGGTATCTCGCTTTGCACCACCAATTTGTGATGCAGAGGTACCCAAAAGGTTCCATATCCCTACTATGAAGCTGTATGATGGTACAACGGATCCAGAGGAACACATAGCACAATACAGGGAGAGGATGGAGATCAATCCTATCCCAGAAAAGTTGAAGGAAGCATGCCTATGTAAAGGATTTGGATCCACTCTCACTGGATCAGCTCTTAAGTGGCTGCTAAGTCTTCCCCCTTACTCTATTACTTCATTTGCTAATTTAGTTAATTTATTCAATAACCAATTCTCTTGTAGTAGAAAATTTGAAAGATTAACCAGTGATTTATATAGGGTAACTCAAGGTCATAATGAATCATTAAGGGATTATATAACTAAATTTAGTAAAGAATCCTTGGACATTCCCAACATGGATATGGCCACGGCTGTTGAAGCCTTCAAAATGGGACTGCTTAAGGATTCATTATTCTATGATGATCTTGTTATGACACCATGCAGGAATCTAGATGAAGTAAGGACTCGGGCACTCAGGTTCATCCGGCTAGAGGATGACAAGAGGATCCAGGAGAGACAAGTAGGATCCTCAAAACAGGAGAAGCAAGGATCCTCCTTCAAGAACAACAAATTCAAATCCTACCATAGAAATGAGAACCAGAATGTGCATGCTGTTGACCAAGAAGAGGATGATGAAGATTATCCTCCAATCTCAGAATACTGTTTTTCCGTTGATAATCATGAGCTAATCCTTGCAATGCAGAATCTAGGTGAAAAAGCTAGGTGGCCCAGGAAGAATGATAAACCGTCCGGGACTAAAGACAAGTCAAAATGGTGTGCATACCATGAGGATTTCGGGCACCTAACTGAAGAATGCATAGCTTTAAGAAAAGAAATTGGATATCTGTTAAGCAAGGGGCACCTAAAAGAATTGTTGGGAAGAAAAAAGCAAAGGACTCAGGATCCTGAAAGGATCCCTGAAAAGGCTCCAGCACCTCCGGCAAATGCACAAGTGATCAACTTTATTTCCGGAGGATCAGACATCTGTGGTACATCCTTCTCGGCGGCCAAAAGGCATGCAAAGGAGTCAAAAATGGATAATGGAGAAAGACCTATTAGGACATCAAGTGTCTCAGAGGGGAAGAGGATAACGTTTGATGAGGAGGATCGCACTAACATTCAGGATCCTCATCACGATAGTTTGGTTATTACTCTCTTTATCTCTAACCATTTTGTCCGCAGGATCCTTATCGATGGAGGAAGCTCAGTGAACATTATCCAGCTTGATGTTCTGAAGAAAATGGGTATTCCAGAATCAGACATCACACCAAGATCCTCCGTGCTTGTAGGATTCAGTGGAGAAACGAAGAAAACTCTGGGGGACATCAAACTCCCAATCTACGTGGAAGGATTACATAATTATCAAAAATTTTGTGTTATTGACTGTTTATCTTGTTGCAATGTAATCCTTGGCAGGCCCTGGATACATGATATGAAAGCAGTCCCATCCACCTATCATCAATGTGTGAAACTCCCTAGCCCATGGGGAATAATCAAGATCGACAATGATCAGCAGGAGGCTAAGGATTGTTATACATCATCCATGAAGCCAACCTCGAAGCCAAGGGAGCAATAGCAATTACAGTATCCTCCGAGGAATGTCTTGGAGGCAAGGGAACAAGATGTGGACGAAATCCTCTTGGATCCTAGTGATCCTGAATCAAAAATCTATATCGGATCAGGGATCCTTGGCAGGATGAAGGAAGACTTAATATCCTTCCTCAAAAGAAGAAAATCTACCTTTGCCTGGAAACATGAAGATATGACAGGTATATCTAAGGATATTATTACTCACAAACTTGGCATTGACAGGTCTATCAAACCAATCCATCAAAAAAGGAGGAAGTTCGCACCAGAAAGGAATGCCATTATCCAAGAAGAAGTAGAGAGACTACTTCGAGCAGGTATGATCAGAGAGGTAAAGTATCCAAAATGGTTAGCCAATGTGGTCGTTGTCCAAAAGAAAAACGGAAAGTGGAGGGTATGTGTCGATTTCACTGATCTGAATAAGGCATGTCCCAAGGATCCTTTCCCATTACCCCACATTGACTCCATGGTGGATGCAACAGCGGGGCATGAACTGTTGACCTTTATGGATGCATCATCTGGATTCCAACAAATTCAGATGGAACCATCTGACCAAGAGGATACAGCCTTTATGACCCCAACAGGTTTGTATTGTTATATTGCCATGCCTTTTGGATTAAGAAATGCAGGTGCAACATATCAAAGGCTGGTGAATATGATGTTCAAAGATCAAATTGGACAAACTATGGAAGTATACATAGATGATATGGTAGTCAAATCAAAGAAAGCTGAGGATCACCTAAGGGATTTGGAGGAAGCATTTGATATCCTTGATGATTATAACATGAAGCTTAATCCTTCGAAGTGCCACTTTGGTGTTAAGGCAGGTAAATTCCTAGGATATATGGTAACTCAGAGAGGTATTGAAGCAAGTCCGGAGCAAATTAAAGCACTAGTGAACATCAAGTCCCCTGCCAATGCTAAGGATGTGCAAAGGCTAACAGGCAGGATAGCAGCTCTGAACAGGTTCATATCAAAATCCTCAGAAAAATGTAAAGAATTTTACGATATCCTAAGGAAGAACAAGAAGTTTGAATGGACTGAGAAACATGAGAATGCTTTACAAGCCCTTAAAGAATATATGTCCTCAGCACCAGCATTATCAAAGCCCGAAAAAGGAGATGTGTTATCCTTATATCTGGCGGTATCCTCAACCGCTGTAAGTGCTGTCCTTGTTAAGGATCATGAAGGTACACAATATCCTATCTACTACGTAAGTAAGAGTTTACTTGATGCCGAATCCAGGTACTCACACCTCGAAAAGCTTATTCTTGCATTAATCATGGCATCAACTAAGTTAAGGCATTATTTTGAAACCCATACTATTGTTGTTTGAACTAACTTTCCAATTAAGAATGTCCTCAGGAAACCAGAGATGTCAGGAAGAATGGCTAAGTGGGCAGTAAAGCTTAGTGCCCATGATATAAGATACGAGCCAAGAACAGCCATTAAATCCCAAGCATTAGCTGACTTTGTGGCTGATTTCAGTAGTGATCTACAAAAAGAAGCAGAATTGGAAGTCCAGCAACTGGATGAAACCAAGGATCCTTGGATACTACACACCGATGGATCCTCAAATGTCAAGGGCACAGGGCTCGGGATACTACTAAAATCGCCACAGGGGGACATAATACCCCACTCCATAGCCTGTGAGTTCCAAGCAACTAACAATGAGGCTGAATACGAAGCCTTAATCGCTGGCTTGCAAATTGCTAAGGATATGGGGGTGAAATATCTTAAAGTATATGTAGATTCATTATTGATCACCAATCACTTTAATGGATCCTATGCTGTTAAAGGTGAAAAACTAACCAAATATTTAGAAATAGTCAAAAAATTGGCACTCTCTTTTGTTTCTTTCAGCTTAACACAGGTACCAAGGGAGGATAACACGGAAGCTGATGCATTGGCCAACTTAGGATCATCCTTAAAAATTCCAGAAGACATAAGTATCCCTATCATCCATATCCTGGCTCCTGCTATTGAAAATCAAGTGGCCATGGAAATAGAAGAGGATACTGCAGTAATCCCTAGTGAAGAAGCTCAATCTTATGCAGGATCATGGGTCTCACCAATCATGAAATACTTGCAACACGGGGAGATTCCGATGGGAGAAAATCCTAGAGCTTTCAGGATTAAGGTATCCCAATTTACAATCTTAAATAATGTGCTATATAAACGATCCCTTGCAGGACCATATTTAAGATGTATTGAGGATCCTGAAATTGAAGAAGTGTTGAGAGACTTCCATGAAGGAGATTGTGGAAACCACACTGGGGGCAGGGCATTATTCTCAAGGATCCTAAGAACAGGATACTACTGGCCAACCATGAAAAGGGATGCTGTAGAATATGCTAGGAAATGTGATCCTTGCCAAAGACACAGCAATATCCTTCATCAACCAGCTGAATTGCTACACCCTATACCATCCTCTTGGCCATTCATGAGATGGGGAATGGATATAGTTGGCAAGCTCCCTAAAGCACCTGGTGGAAAAGTATTTATGCTTGCCATGACTGACTACTTCTCTAAGTGGATAGAAGCTGAAGCTTTTGCTCAAGTCAGAGAAAAAGAAGTTATATCCTTTATCAAAAGAAACATTATAACTAGATTTGGCATTCCCTCTGAAATTGTATGTGATAATGGTTCCCAATTCATTGGAAGCAGAACTACTAACTTTTGTGACAGTTGGGGAATCAAGATGATAACATCAACACCAGTTCACCCACAAGCCAATGGTCAAGCAGAATCATCCAACAAGATCATCATCAACAATCTGAAAAAGAAGCTAGGATCCAAGAAGGGGAAATGGGCAGAGGAGTTACCTTATGTGCTATGGGCTGATAGGACAAATCCCAAGAATGCCACTGGTCAAACACCTTTCTCTTTAGTATTTGGGGCAGAAGCAGTGATCCCAACCGAGATGGTGGTCCCAACTGCTAGAACAAGTGCTCGTGATCCTGAAGAGAATGCTGCAATCCTAGCTCAGGATTTGGATACTATTGAGGAAATCAGGGATCTGGCTAGGATAAGGATGGCAAGCTACCAACAAAGAATGGCTGGTGCTTACAACAAGAATGTCAGGATAAGGAAGTTCCAAGTCAGAGATATGGTGTTGAGAAAAGCATTTCAAAATACTATCAATCCTGCTGACGGGAAGTTAGCACCAAAATGGGAAGGTCCCTACTTGATTGAAGCTGAAGCAGGAAAGGGGGCATACAGGTTGCTAACCATGGAAGGAAATTTGTTACCAAGAGCCTGGAATGCGGTTCACTTGAAGAAATATTTCATGTGAACATGATCCTTCAAGCATGTGATCCTTACATTGAAGTATCCTTGGAGGATCCCGGCAATATCAGTGATCCTTACTCTGGTAATATGCTTATCCTAAAACTATTACATTCTCTTACTTTTTACCTAAGGATAAGGATCTTGTATCCTTCATCCTCTACTCACAAACCATTCGAGTTATGATAGTTCAGGTATCTTCAGCATATCGTCAAAGATCTTCAAAAGCACCGCAGATCCTTGGGTCCAACCCCAATTATCCTTGGGATTATCCCCAGTTTCCGCCAGCAGCGCACGATGATCCTGATATAGTTCACGTCTTTGGGACCAGTACCCACTTCCGGGGCTGACAACCTCATCGTACTAGCTATATTTAGGATCCTACGTATAATGGTAGACGTACCATACATCCGTTCCTAAGGTTTCTAACGTTTTCACGTTAGCTAAGGTTTTGACATTTTCATGTCACAAAGTTTGGATAGTCGCCAGTAAGGGCCATACTCCAGTTTACATACGATCCTTTGGGCTTGTCCCCAGTTATCCTTTGGGCTTGTCCCCAGTGATCCTCCGGGATCATTCTCAGTTATCCTTTGGGCATGTCCCCAGTTACTAATTTATTTTTTACATTGGCTTAGTCCCAAGTTATGTTTCATTTTTCAGGATTGTCAAAGTTAAAACACATAAGGATCCTTAATCCTTATTATCCATCAAAATCTTATCTACGATTATCTTGATTGAAGGTTAGGATCCTAACTTGGATCCTCAGGTATGATCCTTGACTATTTTTATTATACTCATTATCCTAACCAACCCTTACACTTTGACAACCGAACCTATGATCCTTGAACTAAAGTACTTTGAAAATTTTCAATGCCAGGATATTTGATCTAGGATCATATCCCAAATTTATTAAACATATTTTCAACTCTTGTTACTTTAATAAATATACTACAAAAACAATTGAGAAATAAGAAGATAATTAAAGGATAACAACACGAGATAAGCCAGAAAGATTAAGGTTATATTATTAACAAAAGGATCTTTAAACCCTTTCAAAAAAGTTGTCAAAATTGCCAACCCACATTTCTACCAGCAAAACGTGGCCCGTCCACATGGGTTGGCAAAGGGTGTCCATTGTCTATGCGGTCTTAGCATTGTGCAGGAAATTAAAAGCGGCAGGATCACAAAGGCTTCATCCCCCAAACAGAGGATCCCTCCACCTTTTGTAATCCTACCTATTGTCCAAAGGATCCAGGATCCTTAACCCTAAGAGCTATTGTTCAAATTACAAACCATCAACAACCACAAACCACTACCAAAATTTAAAAATTGGGCTCCGGCTATGTCTAGAAGTTTCCATCATTGCCCAATCTTGCAGCTCAAACCTTCGCTGCACCATCACCACCAGCTCCACTTGCTTCGCCCTGATCCTTACCAGCATCTCCACCTTCAAGCATAGGGATATCCTCAGCATCATCATCATCCTCCAACTCTGCCAGCCTTGCCTTCCAACCTTCCACGTCCCATGTACCTTTGTCAAAAGAAGGATCCTGAGCCTCTGCAGCCATTTGCAGCTGGATCTTATACATGGTTATCGCAGCAGAGACCTTAGCATCCTGGGTGATATCATGCTTCTCGTAGTCAAACTTGATCAATGCTTTGACAGCTTCATCCCTGGTAGCCCGGAGCTCCTTCTCAAGATCGGCTATCTTGAGATCCTTCAGCACACCCATCTGTTGGAGGTCGGCAATTTGGCGATCCTGATCTTCAACGTGGTTAACATAAGTCTCTATTTCAGTAAGTTTCTGCAAAAGCAACAAGATATGACGTCAGACACAGGTGATCCTCAAAAACCATCAGGATAACCAACAGGGGCAGTGATCCTAACCTCGTTGACAGAATCAAGAAACTGCTGACGAATCAGGGGAAATCCTTGGAGATCCTCAGAAGTCTTCCTCTTCTTTCCCTTACCCCTAATGGGTAATTTAGGGGCTGAAGCAGAGGGACTAGCAGCAGGAGTCTTCTTCTTCGAAGACTTGACGTTGGCAAGATCATCAACCCCAAACAAGGAGGCAGACTTGGCGGACTTAGCAGATTTCCCAGCACCTACACAATCAAAACAAGATAAGTCTCCTAACTAATTTAATACTTTTGCATAGAACTTACTTTTTGGTAAGGATACTTACTTGACATTGTGGCAGATGCGGAGGATACTTCTTGTGAATCTTGGATGGTGACTTGAAAACTTCTGGTCTCAGGATCAAGCTTCTTGAAAGCTAAAACTCTCTCTCTTGCAGCAGGAGTTAACTTGAGATGAGTAACGGATATAGCTAAAAAAACACAAAAGACAAAAAAGACATTAGTGATCCTCATCATAAGAGACAAGTCTGATGGTGATCCTTCGAGGATCCTCTATCCTACCATGAGTAGCCCACTCCTTGGGCAGATCCTCCCCGTTAGGGATGGTATCTCTCCTAACAAAGAAGAATCGTCGCTTCCAGTTGGTATCATTTTTTGTGACCTTGAAGACAGGGTGATCCTCCCCAGCTTTCCGTTTTAGCAGATATCGGCAAGAACCGAACGTGGTAAGATCATAAAGTGCGGCCAACTCTGCCATCCCCAAATCAATTCCCTTCTGCTCGATGATCCTCTCGAAGGTATACAGGACCCTCCAGATCATCGGCATAGCTTGGATATAAGATATGCCGGTTAAAGAAAAGAAGGATTGGGTGAAGGCCGGAAAAGGATACGAATACCCTATGGTGAACGGAGTAGCAGGAAAGGCCACCCAGACGTCTGAAACAAAGTCGCTCAAAGCAGTAGGTGTGAAGGATTTGAAAACAGCATTCGCCGGAAAGCAATGACGAATCCTGTCTATATGAGCATCAGTAAAGCAACATCTCTCCGTAGGAGAGTCCTTGATGATCCCTTGGCTTCTTAGGGGACTGCTCTTCTTGGAATCCTTATGTGGAGAATTTCGAAGCAACATACTCGTGGTGGAACAGAAACAGAGTAAAAGCAGAAAAAACAGAGCAAGAGAAGGAAGAAAGGAAAGAGAGAAGAAGAGAATACCTGGTCAATCTTCGGTGGAGATTATAAAGGGAGTATATCCTGAATTTAAATGCAGAGTGATCCCAACCCTATCTCCTATTTATAATCATGATTTGCAGGGATTGTCACATCTATGACATAATGATCACAACGGCTAGTTCGCTGATAACGGCTAGTTATCCAAGTAGTCCGTTGAAGATAAGATCAGAGCAAAATATAACTCATTAATTTACAATAAACTCCTTATATTTTGGGGGCAATTGTTAGGGCTGGATTTTTATTATACGAGATCCTTATACGTGATCCTAACCAGTGATCCTTGTTTCATTGGCAGACAGTGATCCTCAGCAGGACTTCAGGATCAGGATCATGGACCGTCAAAGGATCCTCATGCTAACAGTTACCTTCGTTTAAAACAATGTTATTTTGCAGGAACATCTAGCAGGATACGCTCTTAGCATCATAATCAAGGGACGCGTCTTCACAATTATAGCATGAGCTTAATCGAAGATAGACGTTGCAAAGGATATGGAAACTTAGCTTGATTTATGGGCGGCAATTTAGGCTAGATTGTCTTTTATTTCTAAAGGGGTAATGAGCTGATTATTAGTCTTTTTACCTAAAATAGGTCACCTACACTTGTATAAATACCACTCTTCCTCATTTGGGAGGACACACGACAACACACAACACAATTCTCACACGCTTAGACACTCGAAACTATAGTGATCCTTGTACTCAGCTCATTATCATACGAAGTTGTAACTATATTTTTCTTATATTAAAGTTGGTGATCGGTAGTTGCCATCACCCGAGGTTTTTTATGCCGGAGATCATACATTGATCAAGGGCTTTTTCCTCGTATAAATCATTGTGTCTTTGCATATTTCTCACAAAAGTGATCCTTTACTTTTATAATTAACCAAGCATCATACCCCGTTTACATAAAGTTTGGTTACATTATCCTTGTGTGATTTTTGACCAAAACAGGAGGTTCTCAGCAGCTAAGAGACGTGCAAAGGAAACAAAGATGGAGAATGGGGGCAGACCTGTTCGGACCTCCGTCCTTACCCAGCAGAAAGTGATATCATATGATGAGGATAACTGTGCGGACATTCAGGATCCTCATCACGACAGTGTAGTTATTACATTATTTATATCTAACCATTTTGTTCGCAGGATTCTCATTGATAGGAAAAGCTCAGTGAACATAATCCAGTTGGATGTCCTCAATAGAATGGACATCCTTGAACCCGATATTGTCCAAAGATCATCTGTCCTTGTGGGATTCAGTGGAGAGACAAAGATTACATTGGGGGACACCAAACTTCCTATCTACATAGAGGGAGTAAATTATGATAATTCTATGTTATTGATTGCTTATCTTGCTGTAATGTTATCTTTGGCAGGCCATGGATACACGATATGAAGGCAGTCCCCCTCAACATATCATCAATGTGTCAAGGTCCCAACTCTATGAGATATGGTGAAGATAGAAAGTGATCAGCAGGAGGCAAAGAACTGTTACACTTCTTCAATGAAGCCAGCCTCCAAGGAGCAAGACATCATGGAGGCAAGAGAGCAAGACGTCAAGGATATTATGTTGAACCCAGAGGATCATGAATCCAAAATTTTTAGAGGATCCGGGATCCTAGACAGTATTGAGCAGGATTTAGTATCCTTCTAGGAAAGAAGAAAATCTACCTTCGCTTGGAAACATGAAGATATGACAGGAGAAAGTTTGCACTTGAAAGGAATGCCATTATCCAAGAAGAGGTAGACAAATTGCTCAAGGCAAGTTTGAGTGGACTGATAAGCATGAAGCTGCACTTAAGGTCCTTAAGGATTATCTATCCTCAGCGCCAGCCCTGATGAAACCAGAAAATGGAGAATCTTTATCCTTATACTTAGCTATTTCAGCTAAAGCAGTAAATGTGATCCTAGTTAAGGATCATGAAGGCTCTCAACATCCGGTATACTATGTAAGTAAAATTCTACTTGATGCTGAGGCCAGGTATTCTCATTTAGAGAAATTAATTCTTGATTTAATTATGCCTTCCGCTAAACATAGACATTATTTCAAAACTCACACTATTATTGTGAAAACTAACCTCCCTGTCAAGAATGTTCTCAGGAAACTTTAAATGTCAGGTAGAATGGCAAAGTGGGCAATCAAGCTTATTGCATATGACATTAAGTATGAACCCAGGACTGCCATCAAGTCCCAAGCTTTAGCTGACTTTGTGGCTGATTTCAGTAGTGATCTACAAAGGGAAGCTGAATTAGAAGTTCAACAACTTGAGAAGACCAAGGATCCTTAGACACTCCTCACGGATGGAGCTTCAGATGTTAAAGGAACTAGACAAAGCACACTACTAAAATCGCCACAGGGGGACATTATACCCCAATCCATTGCATGTGAATTCCAAACCACTAATCATAAGACAGAGTATGAGGCCTTGATAGCAGGTTTGCAATTAGCTAATAATATGAGGATCAGGTATCTTCAAGTATATGTAGATTCTCTATCAATTACTAATCATTATAACAGTTCTTACACTGTCAAGTGTGAAAAGCTAATCAAGTACTTAGAAATAGTCAGGAAACTGGCAGATTCTTTTGCTTTTTTCAGTCTACCACAGGTACCCAGGGAAGAAAATGCAGAAGCTGACGCTTTAACTAACCTTGGATCATTCCTAAAGATGCCAAAAGATGTGAAAAATACTCATCACCCATGTTTTAACTCCTGCAATTGAGGATTACGTAGCCATGGAGATAGTGGATGATTCTGCAATCATACCTGGTGATCCTGCACAGTCGAATTCAGGATCCTGGATCCTTCCAATCCTAAGATATATACAACATGCAGAGATCCCTACAGGACAAAATCCTAAAGCTTTCAAAGTCAAAGAGACTGTGGAAACCACACTGGGGGCAGAGCACTATTCTCAAGGATCCTTAGAACAGGATACTATTGGCCTACCATGAAGATGTATGCTGTGGAATACACAAAGAAATGTGATGCTTGTCAAAGAGACAGTAATATTCTACACCAACCAACATAACATCTGCATCCTAAGAAGAAGCTTTTGCTCAAAGTCAGAAAAAAGGAAATGGCCAGTTATCAACAAAGAATGGCTGGAGCATACAACAAGAATGTCAGGATTAGAAGATTTCAAGTTGGTGATTTTGTGCTAAGAAAAACATTCCAGAACACTACAAATCCTTCTGATGGCAAGCTAGCACCAAAGTGGGAAGACCCCTATCTAATTGAAGCTGAATCAGGAAAGGGGGCATATCATTTGTTAACAATGGATGGTGATCTCCTACCAAGAGCTTGGAATGCTGTTCATCTCAAAAAATACTTTAAGTAAGAAGGATCAGGGATCCTCAGCGATACCGGTATTCTGATTAAGGATCCAGGATCCTCAAAGGATATATGATTCTACATTTGGTAACACATTACTTTCATTTTCATTTTCATTCATTTTATACTTATTACTTATCATAAGTTAAAGATGTTAATCAGTTAACATCTATTTTCACAAAGTTTAAGCTTTTGCAGAGTTGTTATCATTTTACACAAGATCAAAGTGGTTGGCCAACTCTCCAAAGTTTATGGGCTTGTCCCCTGTTTGGGCCTGTCCTCAGTTTCGCCAGTAGCGCACGATGATCCTGGTGCAGTTCAAGGCAGTGCGACCAGTACTCGTTTTAGGGGCTGACAATTTCATTGTACTGGCTGTACCCAGGATCCTACGTATAATGGTAGACGTACCATACACCCGTTCCTAAGGTTTCTAACGTTTTCACGTTAGCTAAGGTTTCAGCATTTTCATGTTGCTCAAGTTTGGATAGTCGCCAGTGAGGGCCATACTCCAGTTTACATCCGTTTATATGGGCTTGACCCCAGTTTACATCCGTTTATTTGGGCTTGTCCCCAGTTTATTTGGGCTTGTCCCCAGTTTGTTGGGCTTGTCCCCAGTTACTAACTCTTATCTTATATTGGCTTAGTCCAAAGTTGTATCCTATTTCAGGTTTTTGGAGACAAACGACCAAGGATCCTTGATCCTTACCTTCCATTAAGGTTTGTCTTATGGTTATCCTGTTTATAATGATAAAGGTTAAGATCCTAACTTGGATTCTCAGGTATGATCCTTAACTGTTTTGATTTTATTCATTATTCATTTGAAATAACCCTTATACTTGACAACTGAACTTGTGATTCTTAAACTATATCACTTTTTAGAACTTATCGGTTATGGGATATGTGATCCTTGATCATATCCTAAACTTTTTGGATATCTTTTTTAATTTTTCAAGGCTTGATAAGTATAAACAGAATGAACATTACAATAGTTGGAAAGTAAGATATTAACAAGGATATCAACAAAAAATAAGCCAAAAAGTTCAAGTTATTTTATTCACAAAAGGTTAAACCATTTAAGGTTGTCAAAATTGCCAACCCACGTTTCTACCAGCAAAACGTGGCCCGTCCACATGGGTTGGCAAAGGGTGTCCATTGTTTACGGGTCTTTGTAGTGCAGAAAATAAAAGACGGAAGGATAACGAGTGGCTTCATCCCCCAAACAGAGGATCCATCCACCACCCATTATCCTGCCTATTGTTCAAGGATCCATGATCCTTCACCCTAGAAACTACTGTCTAAAGTTATACAAGTTCTGACGATGAGGATCCTTGATCCTTGAAGCTTTACTTTTCATAGTTTGCTTATTCAGCAATAATTTACAAGGATATAGAATCCTAACTTGGATTCTCTGGTATGTTATATTCTAACTTTTTCGAAGCTGTAACTTGTCTCTTATCCTTTTTGGTTAAGGGTCATTGATCCACATTTGTTCGAACACTTCAAGTTTTCTGTTAAAAGTTTAACATTATCATCAGATTTCCAATAACTTTCCAGTTGTTTGGCGATGATATCTTTGAAAATAGAAAGCATACATGAAAAATAAAAAAGGGAAGAAACAACTATAGATGTAGCTAAAAATGTTTAATGTTATTACCCATTCATTATGTATCAAATCATCTGGCCTGGATTTCACCAGCAAAACCGTGGACCATCCACCCAGGCCGGATAAGGCTATCTAATAGTTAAAACGTCTATGCAGAAATTAAAGTGCAGGAAGGTTAATAGCAAACTGTGTAGAAGGATTCATTCTCCACGAACGGAAGGATCTTCTGATCTGTAAAGGCACTTGAGGAGTTATCTCTAACTCTATATTCTGCAATGATGATTATAGCAGGGCTTATCAGTGACGACAGGCAGTGTAACAACTAGTTACCAGTAGCAACGGCTAGTCCGCTTCTGACGGAAATATGACAACTGTGAATCCTTATCACAACTGCCATATTGGGGGTAATTGTTAGGGCATGAATTTTATGCTAAGGATCATCTATCCTGAGTCTGGGCATGGATCACGGGTCCTTAATGGATGATGTGGATAGTCTGAGGATCACGAGTCTGAGGATCCAGAGTCTGAGGATCACGCGTCTGAGGATCACGAGTCTGAGGATCAGGATCCTTTATGTTTTGCACGTTTTTAATGTGTAAATGCAGGTAATGGACGTAGTGGACCACTTCTTTGCTGGAATCTCGTGGAATATGCTTTTAGGCACGTGCATATTGAAGAAATAACCGTTAGTGGTGGTCATGGGTGACTTCCACCTTTTTCGGGAAGTTAGTTAGTTGATTTTTCTTATCATTTTAAGGGGAAAACGAGCTCAATGAAGATATAAGTCGTACACACCACACAAACAACACACAACACTCGAATTCTCTGCAAACACTTAGCAAAAAACACACACTTACACTAGAAATTCATTGTATCGAGCTTGTTTTCTTCCGAAGTTGTACAAGGATCACTATTGTTTTTGCAATACATTTGGTGATCGGTAGTTTCCATCACCCGAGGTTTTTTATGCCGGAGATCTTCTAAAGATCAAGGGCTTTTTCCTCGTATAAATCTCAGTGTTCATCGTTGATTTCATATACTTGTTGTTCATACAATTAACCAAGCATCATACCTCACAAAATCAGATTTGGTTGCATTATCCTTGTGTGATTTTTGACCAAAACACCTTTGTATCAAAGCAAATTTACTGATGAACGATTCGGGTTCCAAGGTGTAGATACTGAAGCGTGGCTTGCTGCAGCTATTAAGGCGTACAACAACCTGTCCATTTCCGCTATTGATGACATTGATAAATGCTTGGAGGCGGAAGATTATGTGGACTGTTTGTGGTTGTTGTACAGTGATCCGGAAGAGGAAGAAAATGAAGAAATCGCCGAAAGTGGCAAGGGTGATGTGGGTACCAGCGGTACAAAGGAAGATTAGGTTGGCCTGCGTGCCCTTCTTTTTGATTTCCTCTTCAATGTAAATGGTAGAAAAACTTATGTAAATTTCTTGTGCACCGCGTAGGTGTCGAAATTTTTTGGAATACAAGGTTACCCTTTTTATTCAATTTGCACAAGTGTTTTGACTTCTTGCGTTTGAAAATTGGTGAGTTAATGTTAGGGAAAGCCAATGTTTAAGGCCAGTCGTAACATTATCTCTAAATTTGTCGTTTGCATATCTAGGTGATACGCAAGTATATGAATGACTCTGTTGGCTATAACGCGGTTGAGTATTTAGTCAATTTCCATTAGGATCCCGTAAGGGGGTAGGAATTGTAAAGGTTTTGTAATACCCGTATGTGCGTATCCAGCCGGATAGACATTGATATTTCGCCTTTGCTGGCCTATTAGAATGTTTGCGTGTGGTCACCACTTTGTATGGGTATCGCGAATGAAAATTTTGCCAATCTATTTTTGCAAATACCGCAAAGTGGAACACGCATTTGTAATAGAAGTAATAAACAATATTGCATTGAATCGTTCATTTATTTATTTGCAAATGGCCTGCAGCCCGATAGGTTACATGGAAAATGTAAAAACATGGCTTACATGTAACAGCGTCGAAGCTGTTGTGCATTCCATGTGTGTGCGATAGGTTCACCGTCTAATGTTTGTAGTTTATATGCGCCTTTGCCCAGGACCTCTTGGATGAGGTAGGGTCCTTCCCACTTGGGGGGCAAGTTTCCCTGGGCGTTCCGCATTAGACGCTTCGTTATCACGAAGGACGTAGTCTCCCGGGTTGAAGGTACAAACGCGAACGCGTGAATTGTAGTACTTTTCAAGCTTGGTCTCGTACTTGGCCTCGTTGATGGCAGCGTTTTCACGCCTTTCTTCTAGGATGTCAAAGTCAAGCCTGCGTTCATCGCTGTTGTCTATCTTATTGATAGCCAACATTCGGGGTGATGGGAGACCTACTTCAGCGGGGATCACCGCTTCTGAGCCATAGACCAGGCTGAAGGGTGTCTCACCATGGCTTGTCTTTGGGCTAGTCCTGTGAGCCCATAAAATACTAGGGAGTTCATCGACCCAGCCGCGTCTGGCTGTTCCCAGCCGTGCCTTTATGCCTTCGACTAAGCTTTTATTGATACTCTCGACTTGGCCATTTCCTTGCGGGTGAGCCACCAATGAGAATATGTGTTCAATGTTTAGCTCTTCTAGCCATTTTTGAAAGTGTCGGCAGCGAAGTTGGTGCCGTTGTCGGTGACGATGCACATTGGTAGGCCGAAATGGCAGATGATATGTTCCCAAATGAATTTCCTTGTTATCATAGCGGTAGTGGAGGCGAGAGGTTTTGCCTCTACCCATTTCGTGAAATAGTCGACAGCTACTATGATAAACTTCACCGCACCTAGTGCATCTGGAAATGGTCCCACCACATCGATTGCCCATTTTTGGAATGGCCATACAGTGGTGACCGGGATCAGGTTGTTCTTGGGGCGCAAGGTTTTGGGAGCATACCGCTGACAATTATAACACTTGTGCAAGACTTTGACCGCGTCCAGGTGCATACCGGGCCAGTAGTACCCGACTTTCATAATTTTGGCCACTACCATGCGTGGGCCCGCGTGTATGCCACATATCCCTCCGTGTATCTCTCTGATTAGGTATGTGGCATCTTGGGGGTCGACGCATCGTAGGAGTGGCCCCAGGTATGACTTACGGTATAAAATACCGTCTCCCATCTGATAATGGCATGCTTTATACTGCAATTTGTATGCCTCTGCTTTACTTTCGGGAGTAACACCTGATTGCAAGTATGCAATGATTGGTGTCATCCAGGATGTTGTACCGTATTGGATGACGTTGACTTGGCGTAGGGGTACTGAGGGATTCTTCAAAATCTCAATGCGTATCTCCTATACCAGATGTTGGAAGCTAGTGGATGCGAGTTTTGAAAGTGCATCCGCGGGTTTATTTTCACTCCTGTTGATATGGCGAATATTGAAGGACGTGAACTTTGATTTCAGTTGTAGGGCTTGCTCGAGATAGAGGATCATGATATCCCCTTTTGCGACATAGTCCCCGCGTACTTGCCCTGCAACTAATAGTGAGTCGACGTGTTCTTCCAAATGTTGGATGGCGAGTTTGAGTGCTAGACGCAGCCCTGCCAGTAGAGCCTCACACTCTGCCTCGTTATTTGTGCTTTTGAAATCGAGGCGGATTGCATAGGTGAGCAATTGGCCGTCGGGGCTGACGAGTCGTAGACCCGCACCTGCACCATCCTCATTGGACACACCATCGGTATAAAGTGCCCAGGTCTCTGAGGAGGATGGTGGTGGTGTAGGGTTTTGTTCTTCTTCGCATTCTGGATGCGATTCGCCGGTACTTCGGCAACGAAATCAGCGAGAACTTGGCCTTTGATTGCGGGGCGCGGCTTATAGATTAGTGTATGCGCGCCCAGTTCAATGGCCCATTTCGCTAATCTCCCAGAGATGTCAGGTTTTGATAGGATCGGCCCGATCATGTAGTTGGTTAACACAGTGATGACGTGGTTTGCAAAGTAACGCCGTAACCGTCTTGATGCGTGCACTCGTGTGAGTACCAACTTCTCCATGATGGAGTATCTAGTCTCTGGGTCGTTGAGCATTTTGCTGATATAGTAGATGGGTGTTTGAACTCCCTCTCGCTCCACTATGAGTACCGCGCCTACCGCGTTGTCTGCGGCAGATAAGTACAAAATAAGTGGTTCTTTCTTGCGTGGCGCGGTTAGAGTTGGGAGTTGGATCAAACACTCTTTCATCTCCCGGAAAGCATTTTCAGCCTCTGCGGTTCATTGGAATTGTTCCTTATTTAAGTAGTTCCGCAGAAGATTTAGCTGCATGATTGGCTAAGAATCTATTCAGTGCGGCTAGCCTGCCAGCTAGTCGTTGCATTTCTTTCATCGTGGAAGGCGATTGCATGTGCTCGATCGCCTAAACTTTTTCCGGTTTCACCCTGAATCCATCTTTGGTGACGATGAATCCAAGGAACTTGCCTTCCTCCATTCCAAACGAGCATTTCCCTGGATTGAGCTTCATATTGACGCTTCGCAGAGTTTGGAATGTTCTTTCGATATCATGGAGCATGGTATCTTCCTCCATGCTCATGACGACTAGGTCGTCCATGTAGATCTCGACACTTTTGCTGATTTGATCACCAAAAGTGTCGTTCATCAATTTTTGATAGGTTGCGCCCGCGTTGCGCAACCCGAATGGCATTTTTGTATAACAGTAATTCCGGTAGGTGTGCGGAATGCCATTTTATCTTCATCCTCGATTGTAATCTATACCTGGTGATATCCTTTGTAGCAATCGAGGAAGCACTTCCATCGAAATGGGGCGAGGTTATCGACTTTCTCGTCGATCTCTGGAAGCGCGTAACAATCCTTGGGGCAGGCTTTGCTAAGATCTTTATAGTCAACGCACATGCGCCAGCCCCTGGTTGGTTTTTCTACCATGACTGGGTTGGATAACCAAGTCTGGTACTTGACTTCCCGCAGGATGCCTGCGGAGAGTAGTTATTTGACCTGCTCGTACATTGCTTCATTTTTTGCGGATCCAAGGTGGTGTTGGCCTTGGATCACCGGCTTGATACCCGGCAAGGTATTCAAGAAATGTTGCGCAACCTCGCGTGGCACCCCTGTCATGTCTGCGGGTGTCCATGCGAAAATATCTTGGTTCCTGAAGAGGAGCTGCTTCAGGCGCTCTGATGCTGTGAGACAAGGCGTGGCCCAACGTGATCGTTTGTTCTGGGTGTCTTGAGTTAAGAACCCATTTTTCTGGTTGGGTGTTGGGGGTAGGCCTTGCTATCTTTGTCGTACGCAGCTCGTCCGTGGACATAACCTCTCTGCGAGCATAGATTATCGCGACCCCTGTTTCGGTTGGGAAACCGATAGCAGAGTGGGGTACGGACGTAATCATGTTGAAATCGCCTTGGGACTCTCGTCCAAGAAGTACGTCGTATCGGGAGGTGTGGGGTAAAACCATGAAGTTTACCTCCTCTGTTCGTGTGTGCCTTCCGTTGGTGAGGCGCACAGAAAAAGTGATTTGGCCTGGGGGAATACGGTTTCCCACACGAACCCGGCCAAGGGGTAATCTACCGGCTGCAACCGATCTTTGTCTTCTTGATCGAACTGGTTGAAGCATTGCTCATCTATGAGGTCAGATATACTGCCTGGGTCAATGAATAATCGCTCCGTGCAGTAATGAGCCAGGTAGCCTGTGATTACGACGGCGCGCCTGTCGCGCGGTCCGCCTCGGACTTTTGGGAAGACGACTTGTTCGTCTTTCCAGTCATTGTCCGGCCTTCTTGCCGCCTTGCGCGGCTTTCCTCGTCCTCCATTGATCATGTGGGTTGAGGCCACGTACATGGTCCTCTTACCCATGGCGGTGCCCTCGTTTTTTGGGGGGTGATGCGCTTAGTTTGCTTTTGCGCGGCTGACAGTAAATGTTGCAGCTTCCCTTCCTTCAGAGCTCGCTCAATCTCCAATCGGAGACTGATGCAGTTGTTTGTTGTGTGGCCCGAGTCTTTGTGATACTCACAGTAAAGTGTGAGATCCTTGTTCTTTTTGGACTTCATCGGTTGGGCCGGTCGCAGGAATTGCGCGTCCGTGAGAAGGACGTCACTTGGCGACTGGTTAATCTCGGTCCAGTTACGGTCCCGAGATTCTTTCTTTGATGCCCGGTTTTCACGTTGGGCATTGATTGTTGCCCTTGCGTCGGGCTGGTGACTATGCGGGACGTACGGTTTGGGATCGCTGCCGCAATTCCACGTGTCCCAGTTGCGCTTGTTGTTGCGGTTGGAGTCTTGGAGGGAGGACTGGCCTTCCGCTTGGGGTTGTGCCTTTGCAATGTGCGGTTTAAGGGACCGCTGAGTTTGGGCGTACGTCTTGACCGCAGCCATGACGTCATCCCATTTCTTTGGCAAGCCCTCCTTGCCTAAGATGGTCGTAACCATTTCCTCGTCCTTGACGGCTCGAATGAAATGGTTTCGTGCCATTTGGTCTTCGACACCACCTATCTCAAGTCACTCTTTATTGTAGCGGACGACAAACGACTCTAGAGTTTCGTTGTCTCCACGCCAGATGTTCATGAAGTCCATAGAATCACGTTTGTGACGTCGCTGCTGGCTGAAGTGTGCGAGGAACCTTGCTTGCAGGTCCTCAAATGAAGCCAGTGATCCAACTGGCAAAGAATCGAACTAAGCCCTCGCCAGACCAGTGAGGGTCTGGGGGAAAAAATGGCACCAAGTGGCCTCGTCCCACTTGCCATTGCACCCGGCGCTGGTAAAAATGTTCATGTGGTCGTCTGGGTCGGACGAACCATTGTATCTCCCGATCGTTAGTGGGAATTTAGTCGTGGTGACATCGGCATGGGCAATCTTCAGGACGAATTTAGAGTTTTCAGCCGCGGATTTTGGTCGGTAGGGATGGCTTTGGTTGCGCTTTGAAGTGCGGAGGTATGTAGTGCGGTGTTCAGTGGGAGGAATATAAATGTGCCCTCCCGGTCTACTGTTGGTTGTGTGGGACTCCCCGTAGTATGTATAGTCGTCCGGATCGGTACGGCCATACCCCTCGTTATGGGATTGTGGTCCCAACCGGCTATGGATGCCGAAGCCGCGGTGGGCTGTAGATTGCCGCCTGTTTTCGCCATGCGGACCTAGGCGGCTTTGTATTGGGCCCCTATGGCGGGACCCGTATGAGGAATCATCCTCATTGATTGTGCGGACCTCATAATAAGAGGAACCACGGTCTTCACGCCTACTTCGGGAGGCTGGGTGCGTGGGGGCCCTGCCGTCGTATTGCAAGATACGACCCGCAGGTGTGTATGGTGCCGGGGTTGGCCCGATAGGAATTTGCGCTTCTACGCAGGCTCTGTTGTATGTTGCGGCCAGCATAGCTTGTTGTTGGTCATACCAGGCATGGAGGTCCATGTCTGGAGGTATCACAGAAGCATACTATGAAAAATCTGGCGTGAATGTGGGGGGTGCGCCCCCTTGTGTAGATGTACCGATGTGGCCAGTATTCGGGGCTGGAGGGGTGGTCCTCGCAGGCCCTGGGTGTGTGGGGTTTAGGTTATCCCCGGCAGTGTTGTTTAGACGATCAGACATGATCTTCAAGAAAGGAAAAGGGATACGGAAAAAAGTGCTAAGAGTAGCGGTGGGCGCCAATGATGAAACAATGGTTAACCAAGAGAGGTTAACTCATTGGTCTCGTCAAGTAGGGTTAATCCCTTCTTTCCGAGGATCGCTGGCTAGATCGTCCGGTGGTTGATCTCCTGCACAAGGAAACAAGCCGTGACTCGTAACAAGGAGGATGGGGTGGGGGGTGCTCCTTGTTACCACTCTCCGGCGTGAGAATCAGTAATTTGCTTGTGAAGCAAAGTGAGATAGTAGTAGTAGTGAGAGAGTTGTGAAGAGATACCTCAAACCTGGTTTGGAATGGGTATTTATAGCCGAGGAGTGAAGGAGGGTGGTTGAGGGGACAGACTGACGACGTGCTGCCCTTATGCAAGTGTGTCAGGCTTGTCGGTTGTGGAGGTGAAGCCACGTCCTACTGCAGTGTCAGTCTGTTGTTTACGTACGGACTGACAGGCGACTGTAATTGGTGCCACTTGCTCTGTGGTGTCAGTCCCATTTGCCTTATGGGCAGGATGCGGTGCCGGGCCGCATCACTGTCTGCGGTAACTGTTGATGTTCTCGCGTTCCCATTCTGGCGAAGACATATGCGGGATGCGGTGCCATGTCGCATCACCACCTGTGGTGACTGTTGCTGTTGCCCAGATCCCTTATCATGACGAAAATGTTCATAGGATACGGTGCCAACCGCATCGCTATGTACACCCATTTTCATACACAAGGTAAGTCTTCTTCTTATCCCTTGACCGATTGGATTCGAAGGGTGTGTTCATGCGTGCCCGCACAGACACAAATAAGTTCTTGCTGGTGGGGGTTTTTGATAAGGGTAATGGTCACTCGCGATCATGCCGACGCGAGATCTATGTCACGACCCCCGACCCACCCTGAACGGAATCGGGAGCCGCGAGCAGCTAGGTAGTACCGGTGGTTATTTAGAAAAATATTGCAGCGGAAATTTAATCAGCACCGTGAGTTAGGAAAAATATCAGAGTTTAGAAACACCGGATTTTATTTATTTAACCAGATGGGGATAAACCCACATTTTATAAAGGTAGCTTTTAATATGGGATAAACCCGATTACATAAAACAACTTTTCCTAATTTAATTTATTTAATAAATCAAGCCACTTCTGTAAGCCTTTTGGTGCCGTTTCCAACTCTTACTCCAATCTACTGAAATTACCTGAAACGCGTTTTAAAAAGGTTTTGTCAGCAGGAAATACTGAGTGAGTTCATTCAGTTTGCACAAAAACATATTTTTTATAATTTACAGTATTAAGAGCGATTACAATGTTTCTGTTTATCAACCAACTACCCACAGTATTTGTCACTCGACAATCCATCGGTAACCTCTGAGTCCAATGGTGTCTGTGACTATGGTCATATCACCCCTTGGCTAACTCGTTGTCCAATGGTGACGGTTATCAAGTAATGTATACAAAACCCCACATACCTGCTGTAACTTGGTGATTACAAAGACTTAATCCCTGTAATTATAACTTTGAAATAAATAGAGTTTTGGAAATAATTTGATAAAAAGAGAATGACTCACAGCATAAGCATGCAGTATTGATTTAACAAGCTTCTTGATTCTACTCATTCGGATAATTAAGCATATACTTTATTGTTCTGAATCTTCTGATGATTTAACAGCTTGTTTGATTGTAAGTGTATAGTTGGGAGTATTCTGGTAGTTAAACATATAGTTTAACAGAATGGAATACGTATTTGTGTAAAACCCAAATCAAACCTTAACGGTAGTCACGAGATTCGAACCTTAACAAAATTCACAAAGTATAGCACTTTGGATTCCGTTTACCGAAATTCACAAAGTACAACACTTTGGCATTTATTAGATGGTTCCTGAATCGATCGGACAGAACATCGCATCGGTGATTATTGGTTAGAACACTAACGTATAGAGAAAAGAATAGAAGAAATGAACAAAGGAAATGAATTCCTAAGCTTTCTATTTATAGGTAAGAAGTATGAAACTTCTAGGAAGTTTCCTATAGCTTTTCTAGGAAGCTAGCTGTACATTTTCTAGGAAGCTTCCTACCCACATATATCTATCCTCTTACACCTTCCTAGCACTTTCCTTTGGTATTATCTATTTTATATTTATATTTATTTTTCATGTATATCTATTTAGGTGTTTTAATAAAGCTTACTTAACGGCTTAATTAATTTTACTTAACCTTAATTAATTGTACTTAGCTTAATTAATCTAGCTTAGCTTAATTAATCTCACTTAACTAATTAATTAAGCATACTTAACTTGACTAACAGATTAATTAATCTACTCGGCTAACTTAACTGCTAAGTTTATTTAATTATTAAGTTTACTTAGCTATTAAGTATTCTAGCAGTTCCCTGATTACGAGTTCTAATTTCTAAACACAATGGAACTCGTATTAGTGTATTAACTCAATTCAACTTTAACGATAATCACGAGATAGAAACCCTCACAACGAATGACAAAGTGCGATACTTAAACATCCATCGAATTCACGACGAATGACAAAGTATAACCCGAGTTTGAGCAGCACTTAAACATCCATCGGATAGTTTCAATCGATCGGATAAAGTATCGTACTAGTGATTAGAGTTATTACCCTAATAACGGGCAGAGTTTCTGGATTTTAGAAGTTCTGACTTTAGAATGACAGATTAGGAAAATAAGAGAAAGAATTGAGCAGTGATCGAGTTAATGCCCTGTATCGTAGCAGCGCCTCCCTAATGAAAATTATGATTTTATGCAGTATTCTTTCGTTTTTGAGATTTGTTTTCGACACAACTGAACTGCTCATGATCGGATCTATTTATAGCTGAAAAATGGGTTTTACACGGCCCGCGTAAACCCACACTTAACTTTTACGCGGCCCGCAAGGGCCATAAAGGCGGCTAACGTTTGCTGAGTCATCGACACGTGGCGGCACCAGGTTTTCGCTCATCGCTGAGCTGTCGCGGCCCGCGTGAACTCGGAAAAACACCTACGCGGCCCGTGTGAAGCTTTCATACTTATCCGGAATGATTTTAAGTTGACGCGGCCCGCGTAAACTCCTCTTATGGTTTACGCGGCCCGCCTGAAACCCAAATTTCTTGTTTTCTTGGTTTTTATGTACATTAGGGTTCCAGGGCTCTGGGTTTTCACTTACGAAGCGTTTTAGGATATTTTTTGGTGAGTCGTTACAATCTAGGACCATACCCCTTCAAGGGCCTAATCCAAATATTAAGTGTACTCATTGTAATATGCTTGGTCATACTGTTGAGAGATGTTTTGAACTTGTTGGATATCCTCCATGGTTTTAAAAGAGGTCTGGTAATCAGGTTTGGAAACAAATTTCAACAAATACTAAAACAAATTTGTCTTCTTGTTCGTCTATGTCTCCTTTTTATTATGAACAGATTGCTAAGCTTTTATGTCTTGTTGGTGAGAAAACCGGTACTGATCCTCAGAGTTCCAATATGGGAGGTGAGTCAAGTTGTGTGTATAGGTATGTTGATAACTTTGTTAGTTGTTCTTGTGTTATAAACTTTGGTTTTGATTACCACTAGATAAATGATTCAAGTACTAATCAGCACATGGTTAAAACTGATAAGGATTTGTTTTAAAATTATAGATGTATCTGAATATGATCTAAAAGTGTATCACCCTAATGGAAGTAATGCCAAAGTGTCTAAGATTGGTAATATAAAATTGGCAGCATGGGTTATTTTGAGTGATGTTTTTTTGTTCATGATTATGGTGTCAATTTATTATCTGTTTATAAGTTGTCTAAAGATATCCAAATTACTATTGTCTTTAATGAAAATATTTGTTTACTACAGGACTCAAAATCAAAGAAAGTCCTGGTCATTGGTAAACAAGACAATGGATTGTATTTTGTTAGTAAGAGTGGTAATACTATTAATATGCGTTTTAATTGTTTGAATAACAGTAATCTTTGGCACAGTAGGTTAGGACACCCAGCAGACCAAGTCTTAACTGTTTTAAAGGTGATTTAGGTATTAGTGATGTTGTTAGTCATCTTGTGAAATTTGTCATAGGTCTAATCAGGTTAGAGTTCCATTTCCTTTGAGTGATCATAAAAGAAAACATGTAGGAAATATAATTTACTTATATGTTTGGGGTCCTTATAAGGTTACTAGTAGGGATGGTTTTAAATATTTCTTGACAGTGGTTGATGATTATTCAAGAGCTACCTGGGGTTATTTGTTAAGAAATAAAATGGAAGTGTTTGAAAATATAGAAGCGTTTTAGGAACTAATATTAATTCAGTTTAAAAAAAGGAATAATGAATTTTAATAATCCTAACTATTAGTCATTGGCTGGCAATGGTCCCAACTTCAAAAACAATCTGTAGTGGTCTCACATTTCACATATTGTAAACTAGTAGACCTTTACTAATAGAACCTTCATTTCTTTTTGTCACTTTTTCCTTTTCTGTTAGTAAAGGCCCACTGGTATACAATATGTGAAAATGTGAGATCCCTACTGGTTATTTTTGAAGTTGGGACCATTGCCGGCCAACGGCTAATAGTTAGAATTATTAAAATCTATTATTCCTTAAAAAAGAGTAAAAGTTTTTAGAAGTCACAATGGAATTGAGTTTGTTAATAATAAAGTGACTTTGTTTTCTAAAAATAAAGGTATAATACATCAAACATCTTGTTCCCACACACCACAACAAAATGGTGTTGTAGAAAACATAAACATCTTTTAAATATGGCTAAGGCTTTAATGTTTCAGGGTGGCCTTCCTCTTAGGTTTTGGTTTGATTGTGTATTGACTATTGTGTATTTGATTAACAGATTACCTTCTTCTGTTCTAGTAGGAAAAAGTCCCTTTGAGTTGATGTTTGGCTTTAAACCCTCATTATTTCACCTTAGGAACTTTGGGTGTTTATGTTTCAGTACTGTTTTGAATGAGTCTGATAAATTTGCATTTAATGGTGAGAAGTGTGTCTTAATTGGTTATTCTTGTCGCAACCCCCGACCCCTACCCCCGGGAGCGGGAGCCGCGAGCATCCAGATGGGTGGTATCTGTGTTTATTAATTTAGCAGCGGAATACATTAGGATCGTTGTTAGGAAAAATTTTGAATAGAGTAAAACACCAAACTTTTATAATAATAACTTTTTGGGATAAAAACCCAAATTCATTTGACAATACATTTGTAGGGGTAAACCCTAATTATTGGAAACAAAAACTCCTTTTTATTTAGGTAACTTTTATAGCCACTTTTCCAAGCCTTCAGTGCTCTCCAGTTGGATTTTATTGGCTTTCACATTATGTTACCTGAAACGTGTTTTAAAAACATTTTATCAGCAAGAAATACTGGCGAGTGCATCCCAGTTTAATCAAAACAGTATTATCACTTTTACAGAATTGAGGGCATCCTCAATTACATTTGTTTATATCTACTCAATTACTCATTCAGTACCGTCAACACCTGACTTGTGGGTCATATTACCCATTGGCTAACTCTTTGTCCAATGGCAACGTCTTCCACATTTTGTATCAAAACCCCAGCATACCGGCAATAATTGTAGAATCACAAATACTCAATTACTATTAAGTGTAATTTAAAACATTTGAGGTTTTGGTAAAACATTTTGACTCACAAAAATATCTTTACAAAAAGGTGGCAAAAAGCAGATGTACTCACTTTGTTTACTTAGGTAATACTAAAGCTTCCTGTTGTATCTCCTGGTTATTATCTATTAAAATCAAACAATGCACACATGTTAGTAAAATAACCCATTTCACATTAACCGTACAACTCGAGACAGAATTCCAATGACTGAGTCGGGCAGAGCCGACATGCATTACGGAATCCTAGATCAATCGGGTATACACACGAGACAGAATTCCAATGACTGATTCGGGCAGAGCCGACATGCATTACGGAATCCTAAATCGATCGTGTAGGGTAATAGCAGGGTTATAGTACTTACAACGAGGCAAAGCTTCGCTTTTATAGTGGGTATTATGCCCGGGTATAGTAATAGCCTACAGAATATTAGAGAGAATTCAGAATTTTTGAACGAAACTCAAATGAGCTCATCGACCCAATTTATAGGGTTGATCTAGGGCGGCTCGCGGCCCGCGTAACCCATGGCTAACTCTCTCGCGGCCCACGAGAGAGCACGTGTCGAATATTGGCCTGGCCAGTCATGGCCCTAGCCTTGATGAGTCACGTGCCACTTGGCGGTCTGCCTTAACCGGAACTCCAGGCCAGTCGCGGCCCGCGAAGGACGAGGGTAAGGAGGTCGCGCCCCGCGAGCGACTTCCGAGTTTTGTTTTTCTTGTTTTTCACAAGTACAGAGGTATAATGGGCTCGTTTCTCGCGTACGAGGTATATTTTAGGACATTTAGGGGTGTCTAAACATATTTTTAGGAGGGTTGTTATAATTCTAATGTTAAAAAGGGGTATAAATTAGAGTTTGGATAACAAAAGAGATTTTATTATAGGGATGTAAAATTTTATGAAACTGTATTCATTTTTAAGTCCAAACAAGAAGATGTTGTTTTTGAAAATGTAAACCTTTTAAATTTTTTGATAATATTGAAGTGTCGACACCCATTGTCCCTGTCATTCCCAATGATGAGAGGGGAATACTGGATCTCATGAGGTTTCTTGTGATGATCAGCAACCAGTCCCCTCTACATCTGCCACTACTAGTAATGTTGGTAGTCAACATGTTAAGTCTAGAAGTGAAAGTAGTAGTGGAGGTGGATCTGGCAGGGCAAAGGACACATGAACTTCAAGTGTTGAGACCAACCCATATGAGGGAACTAGTTCAACACTTAGAAGGTCTGGTAGGAATGTTGTTTTACCAAAAAGATTTGAAAATTTTGTTATGAGTAGTAAGTTAAATATGGAATATAGAAAGTTGTTAACTATTCTTACTTGTCTGTGGATAATTTGTGTTTTGTTACTGCTTTGAATAAAACTGTTGAACTAAGTAGTTATGAAAAGGTTGTTAGGGATCCTAGGTGGGTTGAAGCTATAAACAAAGAGATGGAAGCTTTGTTTAAATACGACACTTGGGTTTCAACAGACCTTCCATTTGATAGAAAGCCAATAGGCTATAAATGGGTTTATAGAGTTAAATATAAATCAAATGGTGAGGTTGAAAGGTTTAAAGCCAGGTTAGTTTCAAAAGGCTTTAATCAAAGAGAAGGTCTTGACTTTAGGGAGAGCTACTCACCAGTTGTTAAAATGGTTACTGTTAGGTGCATTATAATCTAGTTGTTCAAAATAACTAGCCTTTATTTCAAATTGATGTAGATAATGTTTTCTTATATGGTACTATAAATGAGGAGGTTTATACGAAGTTACCTCAAGGTTATTATTCTAAAGATAGAACTAAGGTGTGCAAGTTAGTGAAATCTTTGTATGGCCTTAAACAGGCTCCTAGGAAGTGGAATGAAAAGTTAAGTGTTGTTTTTATTGGTATTGGTTTTGTTCAAAGTAAATGTGATCATTCGCTGTTTATTTTGTCAAAAGAAGTGTGTTAATTATCTTGTTAGTCTATGTTATTGATATTGTCGTTACTGGAAGTTCTAAAGATGAAGTTGATAGAATAAAAAAGGTTTTAAGTGACAGTTTTAAAATTAAAGATCTGGGTGTGTTGAAATATTTCTTGGGTATTGAGGTCTTATATAACAAAGGGAGTGTTTGTTTAAGTCAAAGAAAGCATTGTCTAGAGTTATTAAATGAGTTTGGATACTTAGGGTGTAACCTGTTAGCACTCCAATTGAACAAAGTTATCTTGTTACCTCAAAAGTTGATAAGAATCAACAAGTGTTAAAAAATGTTACAGGTTTTCAAAAACTGATTGGAAAGTTAATTTATTTGTCTTTAACCAGACCTGACACTGGCTACGTAGTTCAGTTTTAAGTCAATATATGCATAGTCCTAGAGAAATACATTTACAATTAGCATTGAGGGTGCTTAGATACTTGAAACAAAGTCCTGTAAAGGACTGTGTTTCAAGAAAAGTGAGAACTTAAAGTTGTGTGGGTTTGCAGATTCCGATTGGGCAAAGTGTTTGTCTACTCGGAGATCTGTTACAGGCTTCTGCATTTTCTTGGGAAGTTTCCTTGTTTCTTGGAAAAGCAAGAAACAAAGCACTGTTTCAAGATCAACTGCAGAAGCTGAATACAGAGCAATGTGCTCTACATCTTGTGAGTTAATATAGTTGCAAAATTTGTTAAGAAAGTTAAATGTTGAGTGTTTATTACCTGTTGAGTTATATTGTGATAGTCAAGCTACTATATCTATAGCAGTTAATCCTGTTTTTCATGAAAGAACAAAACATTTTGAGTTAGACTTACATTTTTTGAGAGAAAAGTGTTTAGTGGTATTATTGGTCCTCAAAAGGTTGACTCACATAGTCAACTGGCTGATGTTTTTACAAAAGGTCTAAATGTTTTACAGCATAAATATTTTTGTGAAAAACTGGGTCTTGTTGACATGTTCTCACATATGAATGAAAGGGGAATATTATAAAATGTCATTCATATGTTATATTAATTAATGTAACAAAAGTGAAGATTGTGGTTAAGTGTGTGTAGGATATTAATTTGGAGGACTATCTTTGTAAAGGAAGAAAGCTGGAAGGGCTTATGTGGAAGTATGCGAGGATCGCGATGAAAGGAAGGAAAGCTGGAGGTTGCTAAGTGTAACTTGTTATTATGCCAATATATAAAGCTGGCTAGGGTTTTTCTGTGCTCATTCTTGTTCATATCTTAGTGTCTCATTCTCTCTCTAGTTGGTTAGATATTGTTAGAGATATGTTGATCTTGATCTGATTAAGATCAGTGTATTTTGTATAGTTCTTGATTGTGATCAATGGATATTTCATCAATTGATCATTGCATTGATTCCATTATTACAGATCTTACGATTGTAAGATCTAGGGTTTGGTTGGGAGTTTTTCTGGGTTAGTTTAATCAATAAAAGTTTTATATCGTCGTTTTGTCACTATATTTTGTGTTTACTTTTCTACATATTTCTTTAGGTTTCTATATTTTTTTTTTTTGTAAGTGAATAGCTTTTTATACGTTAATATTTAAAAACATTACATCATAAAATGGAGTTCATCTTTAAATTTAAGTATACTATTGCTATATTCTAAAAAAATAAATCATTTTATTTAAAGATGATTTAACTAAGTTTTTCTAAACATGGTGTCTTGATGTTATACACATGGTCTTTTACATCTGGGTGCATTTTACACACAAGCGTCAATCTATACATGGTCTTTTACATCTGGGTGCATTTTACACAAGCGTCAATCTACACATGATGCATCTTAAGAAAACTATACATGGAGTTTTACGTCTGGGTGTTAAATTGTATATGGTATTTTTCACCTTAGTGCCAATTTAAATATGATTTTTATGCGAAAAAGCCTTTCAACCCAATATTGTTATATTGAAGTATATAAACTTGTTTAAAATGCATGTTTATTTTTTCTTTTCTTTAAAAAACTTGATGTTGATATCACATTGACATTTTTTTTTTTTTTTGAAATATTGCCTTGTATATCTTTTATCACTTCATGTACAAGTTTATACAATCTAAGAAGATATTTATTCATGTCATCATTTTTAACATGCAGAATGTGCCTTATAGAAATAACAAAAGAGAGAGAAAATCAAAAGAAAAGTAAAATTCTCAATCGCATGTAACCCTAGACTATAAATTAAAAAAAAAAAAAAAAAAAAAAAAAAAAAAAAAAACTTTTAATTGGACTTAAAGTCCCATTCAATGCAATTTCCTCTTCTCTTCCTCATCTGAAGTCACATCGGCCCAACTCAAGTTCATGTTTTTATTAGTTACAAAACGTACATCAAGTTTCGTGATATTTGTTTGTTCTATAGAAAATGATTTTTTTTTTGTATCTGGGTACTTGAGGTTTGCGTTTTATTATCCTTTCCATCCAATTCGCTAACATTGTTTATTTTTTTGTTAACTCAGGGGACAATTTAGACATTTTACCATTTTTTTTTGTTTGATGTCGAACTCCGGCGAGTGAGATGCACGATTGACACTAGGTATCTTCGACATCACATACAATAGAATTGGAAACTTGGTAGGGATGGATCCATTGCAAATCAATGAAATTGAACAAATGGGGATGGGGTGGTGGTGAACGATGGGGTAATGGTTCTGTGTGTACATTTGGATTGTCATTAAATTAAAGTCTGTGTAACGGTTTCAGTTGGTCTTCAATATGTAATTTTTTTTTTACATTCAATAAATTAAACCCCCCCAAATAACAGTTTCTTTTTTTTATTTAATATATGCATTAACAACTTGTACTAGGCTTTAACATGTTGTACCTTAATGGAAAAAATAAAATGTGTTAACGAATTGGATAATAGTGGCAACAAATTACAAACCTCAAGGACTCTAGGTGAAAAAAAAAGTCATTTTAGATGGAACACACAAATTTGCCTAAAGCCCCAAACCTCACCCTAGGGACGATTTGGCATTTTACTCTTACAAAAGTATAAGTTTAGGTTATATTTTCTATGTTTTTTAACAGCTAATTTCTTGTCACCACTCACCAATGGGATTTGAACCCTAACCAGTCACCATATGAAAAGACAGTTTTATCCAACACCTTGATACCACTAGGTCAAAGTCCCTTTGGTAGTTTTTTCTATGCTCATTTAAACATTGTAAATAAACAACAAGTTTTAGCTTGGTTGTACTCTTAGCTTTGGGTGATTTTCAAAAAAAATAGAATTATGTGGTTTTAAATGTTTATAAATTAGAAAATGAAGTGCATTATTAATAAACTAAAATATATATAATCTATTATTTCTCTAATATTTGTTAGATCCATATATGTAATTGATAATAAATAAAATGTAAAACAAAGAATTATAAAATTCAACATATAACTTTATGTTTTAGAAAATATTTATGTAATTATAATTAAATAAAATATGTCTACTTAATTGTAATTACCCAATAAATATTGCCAATGAGTGGAGTGGTTGGAGAAAGAATTGATTATTTTAAAGGTTTGACAAAATAACGTGTGTACACAATGGATTTGTTATAATCGGCACCACATTGGCACTAGGTTTGACAAAATAGTTGTCGACTTGTCGTTTGGCATGTTTGTTGTAACTGGCACCACATTTTTAGGCCACATTTTTAGGCTTCTAGATGATATGTAGAATATTATGCCACGAATAGTTATTCTTACTAATATGTGTACACAGTGGATTTGTTATAATCCGCGCTAAATAAAAGCTGAGAGACGCAATGACTCGGCTCGATTTAGTGTGACGTCCGCGCATGCTTTAACATGATGTCCGCACGTGTTGTCCGCGGCGCAACGCCCGCGGATATTATCCTAGCTTTGGTTAAAATGAATGGTCACCAGAAACTCCAATTATCTAGAGGGAAGTTACTTTAGCTCCTCAACATCTGAAATCTCAGTTGATTCAAGCTTCCACAGTTTCATCCATTAGTGTGTTTACGTAGTAAGAGGTTGATTACTTCACAACATGGTTGTTTTTTAGTAGACCATTGTGGGAAATTGTTTTATTTTAAAGTCTTGTTCAGCTTCTGTTGCTTTCCTAAAACTTTTTGACAAACCCAAAATTCTAAGGTTCATAAGTTTGATGAAGCTTTTCTTGTAAGAACTAATCATTCAAATGTGCACTATTGTAATATATCGTGATAAGCGTTTGAAAGCACCGTGGCGTCTCTTGTAGCAAACAAACCAAAACAACCTATACACTTCATAAGAATCAGTATTTTGAATCGATTAGGGTTGTGAGTTTATTTATAGGTGTCAGTTTCGACCCATTTACACATAAACATGTGTAAAGTCATCTGAAATTTAATAAATGCATCAAAACCTCCCAAACGGTTTCAATAAAGAAACATACTTTTGTTATTGTAATAATATAGTTTTTGTAACCTTCTTTAAGACATTAATATTTTATATAAACATTAGCTTGCCCAGTATGACTCCAGTAACTGCCAACGGTTCCTATGATCGGCGTGTCATCAGGGTCGTGGCATGGTGACTTTCTTGAAGATGATCTTGCGGATATCCGTTTGACTTCATCAATGCTGCAAGAACCTAAAATGGGTCTATCTTCGCAGCTCTTCCAAGAAGTTTCACTTTCTTCTTTGCTCGCTGTTGACTTCTTCGGGTCAACCAACCAACTTGAAAGGCTTGTAGTCACAACAGTGTCGGTTTTTACTTTCCCCTTTCGATCTGAAACCTTAGAGATCTCTTCTTGTTCTATGTAAACATTTTCTTTTTCTTGGAGGTGATCTAAACCATGCATTGGTCTTGCCTTCATTGTTTTTCGTTGAGCGAGATTCTCAATTGGATACAACAAAGAATCAATGCGTTCATTATGATTATTCTCGATACTACTGACTTCTTTATCATCGGCTGCAACCGAACTAGACTGTGAGTGCCTCGTTGGATCAATTGATAAAGAAAAAAAGGACTCAGGTGAATCTTCATGAACCAATAGATGTTCTTCATCTTCATCGGTTACACAGTTATGGTATCTATGCATTGGTGGATAAGATATATAGCTCGAAACACTACAATCTGAGACCGCTCCACTTTGAATCTCTTTTTTATGCTCTTCGGTTCTTACTTCCTTTTCTACATCACTTTCATCGTCACTTCCATTCTCAATATCCACATGAACACCTAAACTTTTCCGTCGTTCTTCCTTTCTTTCATTTTCAGTTTCAATCCGCACAAGGACTCCCAACTTTCCATTTCCATTTTTCGTTTCGTCATCCCTCTCGTTCGCACTTTCGCGTTGCACAAGAACGCCTAACTTTCCACTCCACTCCACATTTTTCTCCTTACCATCTTCACTTTTCACAAAAAGAATATCTGTAATACCCTCAACATCTTCATTGAGCACCTGATCTTCACTATCAACCCTAAAAATTCAATAACAAGAAATATAAAACTCAATCGCAATGTGTTTGACAAAATGCTTCAAAAACATAAATCACACAAACTATTATAAAAACCCAGTTTCTGACTTTCTGCAACCATGATACCCCCCATTTTCGTAAAATCAATATTCATTGATCACCTGATCTTCACTATTAACCCTAAAAGTTCAATAACAACAAAGATATAACACGAACACAAGGTGTTCGACAAAATGCCTCAAAGACAAAAATCACACAAACTACTGAAAAACCTCACTTTCTTCAACCATGAGACCCCCATTTACGTAAAATCAAGATTCATTAACAATCTGTAAATGTCAGAGTATAGAAATCAACACGTAGAATTACCTCAATTTCAAAACTAGGGGTTTGAGCGATCCGGTATTTATCGATTCTTCTTCGGTGGTTTGGTTAACAGATTTGTTTAGTTTTGGATGTTTGGAAGAAGTGAAACACGGAAAGACTGTAAAGCAGCCCATGAATTCGAGAGCTGCTGCTGCTGATGATGATGATCCAAAATCCAATGAAGCCGCTATCGCTATGTAGGGTTTCAGATTTTGAATTAGCGACCGTTGCTGATTTAGGCTCTAAGAGCATTCACATCCAACCCACTAAAATCTGTGAGTGGAGTTTTTATAATATAAAGAGTATAAAAAGTGGTTGTGAGTGGAGGAGAGAGAAAATGTTACTGTTCATCTGTATATTTGAGGGGACACTGTTCACCCCCTATAATTTTTTAATATATTTTGAAAGCGATTGTGAGTGGAGGAGAGAGAAAATGTAATGATAAAGGTATAAAAGAATATTATTTAATTGAAAAAGAGAAAGAAGATATAGTGTTTTTTAGTGTAATTTAGGGTGAAAAATTGATGGAATGGATGTGAATGCTCTAAATGGGATCTTTAATATTTTATTCATATTATATTTTGGTATACTGTAGCATATTTATTTATTGAATTTCAATTAAAAATTCATATTCATATATGATAAAACCTAAAGGGAATGAATTTTTATTCGATTATGGGGTATGGGGTGTGGTTTGGGTACAAATGGCCAAGTCACCATGCCGGGTGGGCTTTGGTTTCGGTGTGGCTTCTTGGGCGGGAGTTTCAGCCCGGACGTTGGGCATGCCTAGCGGTCCTCCGTGGCCGGCTCTCATTGGCTGGGTTGGCTAGGCCATAGCGGCTAGGTTTAAATTTTAAAAAATAACCGTTTGGCTACAAATGCCCAAGTCACCACCCCGGGTGGGCTTTGGTTTCGGTGTGGCCTCTTGGGCTGGAGTTTCAGCCCGGGCGTTGGGCATGCCTAGCGGTCCTCCGTGGCCGGCTCTCATTGGCTGGGTTGGCTAGGCCATAGCGGCTAGGTTTAAATTTTAAAAAATAACCGTTTGGCCAAGCCAAACGGTTCACCCAAGTAGTTTCAGCCCGTGCGTTGGGCATGCCTAGCGGTCCTCCGTGGCCGGCTCTCATTGGCTGGGTTGGCTAGGCCATAGCGGCTAGGTTTAAATTTTAAAAAATAACCGTTTGGCTACAAATGCCCAAGTCACCACCCCGGGTGGGCTTTAGTTTTGGTGTGGCCTCTTGGGCGGGAGTTTCAGCCCGGGCGTTGGGCATGCCTAGCGGTCCTCCGTGGCCGGCTCTCATTGGCTGAGTTGGCTAGGCCATAGCGGTTATGTTTAAATTTTAAAAAATAACCGTTTGACCAAGCCAAACGGTTCACCCAAGTCATTATAAAACCCTCCAACCCCACCGCCTGCCCACCCCAAACCTTCACTCCACCTACCCGAACCCGCTACCCACACTTGATACCGGCACAACGCGATGAAGGGCCGCCAACCCGGTGAGACCTGTTACTGGCCGAAAGCTTTCGCTAGCTACCGGCACAACGTGGGGACCGTTTTAAAGCCTACTACGATAGCGTCTCGGGCGGTGATATAAGTCATGAAGACCGGGTGGCGGTGGCCAATATCCAGTTCCGGGGCAAGGAGCGGAAGCCGTTTGACAAGCTCGCCCTGTTCGAAATCTACCTAACGCTTTAGGCTTTTTTTTTGTTTTGTAATCCTTTTTTTTTGTAGAATTTTGTAATTTTTAGGAACTTTTAATCATAATTTTAGGTCTTTTTTTTTAATTCTGTGTGTATTTTTTAATTTTAGGTTTTTTTTAAATTTTTATAAAACTGGCCAACCCACGCGGGCTAGCCACGCCCCGCCATACCGACCCAACACGTCACTTACCAGCGGGGGGCTCGAAGTCCACGTGTCAACCCATGCCCCAAACCCCCGCCCCACCATACCCCACGGTCGAAAACACGAATGCCTTTCGCGCAACGCGCGTGATTTACAAACACTAGTTAGCCATAAAAAAGATTCATTTTTGACACTATCTTGATCTTTTAATCCATTAATTTAAGTTTTATATTTTAAATACATAAAACTAGACCAGGGCCGAATCCAGAGGAGATAGAGGTGTTCAAAAAACTCGTGGCTCGCAGCTCGCTCGAAAAAAGCTCGAAGAAAGCTCAGCTTGAAATTGGCTCGGTTGTAAACGAGCCGAGCTCGAGCTTGGCCTGCCTCGGCTCGTGATAATGTTTAAATCCTTATTTTTTTTGTCACACATCGTTTAGAAAACAAAAACTAAGGGAGTATCTCCCCTAGCTGGCTCGATAATGTTTAAATCCTTCATTTTTTTGTTCCACGTCGCTTAGAAAACAAAAACTAAGGGAGTATCTCTCCTATAAAAGAATGTAAAGACAATGTACAAAGTGAATTAATTATTTATACTTGCATATTTAGCCATATGCTTAAATTAAATGGCAATTATGGCCCTTAGTCTATGAAAAAATTTATTTTTAAGGGTTTTTTAAGTAGTAAATTTTACAAAACATGATTTGAACCTTCCGGTTGTAGCCAGTGGAGAAGAGTGTCTGTGTCTTTTGATGACCTCGGTAAAGAAGTTCTGGTTCCGTTACTGAACTTGAACTAGATGACTAGATGCCACAATTGACTGGCTGTATTTAATTGATAAGATGTCAAATAAAAGACCTTATAATTATAAAGGCCTTATAATTATAAAGGATACTTTTCAACAATAAAAGGAAACTGAAGAACAATAATAAATAATTAAAACATTAATACAACATGTTTGAGCTTGTTCCTGAGAGAACTACCAAAACCACTGGAACCAACCAACCAACCAACCGTCATCGGAAACAAAGATCGTATACAACAAGCAATCGAACGAACACGAACCCCTAAAAACCAAACTTTACCACACAAATGTCTTCCATCTCATACCCGAATCCAAGAATGCAAGAACCGATCACTCCAAATCTTCACTCGACTGCCTCGCTCCATTTTCAGCGCTTTTCTCTGCAGATTTCTTCTTGTGTTTCCTGATCTTGGCTTTCTTGGCCTTCATTCTGCGTTTCTTCTCATTGGCATCGACCCATGTGTAGTCTGCTGGTATGTTGAACGGGTCTGTTTCGTCTCTGAAGCTACGACCCTCGCTGTCACTTGATTGGTCACCGCGGTTTCCTTTCATCCACGAGATCCATGAGGTTGATCCTTCTGGTTCTTTAGATTTTGAATCCTGGAAATGAGCTGGGCTCGATAGTGGCGTTGAGAATTCTTCTGACGCCGCTTGTAGCTCCTCGAATTTTGTGAATGTTACAAGTACTCTTATTGTTGGCACAATTGGAATCGCAATCTGCACTCACAAACAGAAGTTAATATCATCTTGACAAAGCTTTGATAAACATTAAAAACAGCAAAACGAACGTATTAAAAGTAGGGTTGCTAAACGGGATGTGTTGGTGGGTTCAACCCGACCCGAACCCGAAAATTTTAGATGAACCCAAACCCGAAAATCATGTCATACATATGAACCCGAACACGACCTGAATATTCGCGAGTTGACCCGAACACGACCCATTCAACCCGAATTTTGTACTTTTTAAATTTTATTCCGCAAATTAGTATATCAAAAATTAAATTTTACTAAAACAAACACAAATGTATATAATACAAACATTTAAATTACAAAATCATATGTCAATTTCTCTTTTAAGTTATAATTATGGCATAAAATACACACCCAATTTAATTTATGACATAAAACATATTGTAAAAAAATATGATATGATATAATATAATATTAAACGGTTAAACGGGTCAACCTGCCAGCCCGACTGGGTTGACCCGAAATCGGTGGCCCATTTAGCTAAACAGGTTTGCGGGTTCAACTTGAAACTGGCCCAAACCCATTTAAACAAAACCCAAACCCGCGAATCTCGTGTTAAATTCGTGTCATGTCAGAAATTCACACTCCTAATTAAAAGCAAAAAGACTGTACCTTTACAGGGAAAGTACCGGCAGGTAGTTTGGTGGTTAAAAGCTCCCGTAATCTCCGAATGGCCTTCACCTTATTCGCCAAGATGTCAAGTAACGGCACGAGCTCATCGGTTTTCAAAGGAAAATCTGGCGTTAACCAAAGAACGGGTCTCAACCCTTTTTTGTACTCGCTTTCATGTTTAGTATCCGTTGCCAATCCCTTTTTCTTCTTCTTCTTAGCACTCTTATCTTTCGCTTTTTTAGACTCACTGTTGTTGTCGTCCGTTGCAGTTATGGTTTCAGACGATGGTTTTTGTATTTCGTTAAGTTTCGAAAACTTTTTTAGAATCTTAGAATCTTCGGGATCGTTGTTGCCTCCTGTTTTCGAACCCTTTTTCCAACCGAACCAGCTTTTCTTATCTTTAGTGTTGGATTCGGAATTTTCGAATGAACCCAAATCGGTATTTCCATTGTGGGTTTGTTGATCTTCATCTTCGCAAACATTTTCGGAATTCCCCATTTTAAGAGCGGAATTCAATTGCATCTTTTCTTCGGGTGTCAGAACGTCATCGTACTCATCATGGTCCGCTCCATTTTCGGCTCCGTGTTCATTGGCAAAAAGCTCCTCATCAGTCATCGCACCCGGGACCCGCCTCGACTTCACGCTAACCATCACATGGAGCATATCATACACCTTACTTTTCCACGGTCCCACAAGTTCGCTCCGCTCTTGTCTCCTCCAATTCAAATGCGGAACAAGCTCGGCTTGAGTAACATCAATCCCGGGCCTGTACATGTTCGTTTGCGACATCAACGCTACTTCATGAGCCACTTCCGCTTCTGACGGTTGTGCACCCGCACCCTCTAACGCGTTTGTTATTTCCTTTTCCTTATGTGAAAGAACGATCAAAGAACCCGGAGGTAAAGACACGTTACCGTCCCCCTGCGAATACCCGTCTCCAAGAAACATGAAAGTTTGATCCGACCGTTGAATTCGAAACCCGTCAAATCCCGCAAGAGTCATATCAGCCCGTAAATTCGACCCACGTTTCCAAATCCTGTAAGTATCCGAAGGAGCAATCCTTCCTATAAACGGAATAACCGAACTTTCAAAATGAAAAGTAATCTCCATATAAAAATCCCGAATACGGTTGGCCGACGCGACAATACGCGGAAGCCTCCGACACCATTTCGCCCACGCAAGAGGCTGGTAATGCCGCGCAATAATCATAGCTATATTCTCCTCTCGATTACAAACCGCTTCTTGAAGCGCACTCCACCCATTCTCGTTCTGCAAACTCCAATCCGCACCAGCAGCCATCAAAATATCCGCCGAGATCGGATCCTTGATCCGAACAGCAAGATGAAGAGGCGTTTCCCGTCCCGGAACATCACGACGGTCAATCACAGCCGAAACCGCATCCGCATCAAGCTCAGCAGCTACCGATTCATCCTCCGTGTTAACCGCACCGGCTTTCGCCAACCGTGGTAGAGCAGCAATAAGTTTCTTAAGCGCGGCATGGTCACGTTGCGCAACCGCTAGATGCGCAGGACTATGTGAAAACTTAGAATAATCTTCCATTGATTATTTGTGTACTTAGCAGTTCAATTATCTAAACACCTTCATAATCCCCAATTTTCACACCTAAATTGAACTATGAACACTATTTATGCCCTAATCTTGCTCCACATTGGGGAAAAACCAAAACTTTAACAACTTTTTGTAATCACAAATCTGAAAACAGAAATTAAACAACTTTTTTAAGTGTAATCAACAACAGATCCATAAAGATTCAAACTTGAACTAACTTAGAACATAAATCATAAAGATAAATGGAAAACAGACAAGATAAACTGATAAAGAACAAAAGCAAGTAAATTTGTGATCTGAAAGGATAAAAGAAGATAATACCTGAAGAGAATGAATGGATGGATCCAAACAGAAAAAGGGTTTAAAAGATGTTGTTGATATGAAACATGATAATCTTGTTTTGGTTGTTAAAAAGCAACTCAACCAGCTCAGATCTTCTTTCTTTCTTTCTCTCTCTGGTATGAGTTTTCTGAGTTTAGATTAATAATAATAATAATAAATTTAGAAGTTACAGGGTGATGATGTATGGAGCTTAAAGGGAGAATATTTTGTTTCAGTTTTTTTGCCTTTATTATTACTGTTTTCTGGAGGTCAGAGGACAGCCATGAGCCATTGCAACCGGATGGGCATTTTTCGTTCTTGTATTCTTTTTTAAATATTCTTAATTCTAATTTTGGATACCTTATTCTATTTTTATTCTATTGTATTGGGTGTGTATGGTTTGATTCGGTTGTGTTATTAGTCTTGATCGAAATCAAAGTCAAAGTCATCGGTTAATCTGTTCTATTAACCAATCGATTTTCAGTTAATAGGTTCAATTTATTTGGTTACATGTATAAAACATGAAATACATAAAAGTTAGAAATATAAGAAAATATGAATGGTTCGTTAACCGAGGGTACAATTTACCCGATAAAGTATATATGTATAAGCCGAATAAACGTTTACATGTATGTAAATGTAAATGGTCTTCATATATGTTAAAGTTTCTTATTATTCTACGTTTTGCTTCAAACACTTCAAAGAAAAATACCTAGGATCAGGGGAGGAGCTTAGAGGAGGCCGGACCGAGCCTCGGCCCGTGCGGTTTTTTCGCCTAGTAGTGTTAAATTTCAGGTTTTCGAGAATTTTTTTTAATGTGTATTGGTTCGGCCCAGGCTGATTTTATCTCCAAAAAATATCGGCCCATGCTGAGTTTTAGGTCAAGATCCGCCACTGCCTAGGGTTGCTAATTTTGAGTTTGATTTTCTTTTCATGGCAGATGTCTTTAAACCAAAAAAAAATATGTTAAATGTTCTATTCTTCTATTCCTAAAAAATAAACTTCTCAAATTTTGGTTAGTTACAAATATATAATTATGTCAGTGACTAATTATAACTAATGATTAACCTTGATTAAAGGTTATTAGGTTTCATTAAGTTAGTTAGAAAAAAAAATGGAGTTTTTAAAAGATCCCTACTTGCTATGGATATGCTCAGAAGAACGTATGTATTGCGAGACAAACATTCAATTATCAATCTTAAGAAATTTAAACTTAAAATTTTAATAAATAAAAGAAATGGAATAAATACAATCTTTTTTGTGTTAAAATAAAATGCACAAATTTGTTTGATTGGTAAACCGTAAACAACCTATACGTAGGTCATATCATATATTCGTACTAGGCTAGAACCCCGTGTATTACACGGGTTTAATAAATGTAATTTTATATAGTAACTAAAAAACAATTTATTTTTATAGACCTCATTTATTACACGTGTGTTGAGTAAATATAATTTTATATATTAAATAATAAAAAAATTATATCTTTTAGAACCTCGTGTATTGTGCAGATTGAATAAATATAATTTTATATACCAAACAATAAAAATTTTATATTTAAAAAAAAAAACTCTGTGTATTGTACGGGTTGAATAAATTTAATTTTATATAGTAAATAATAAATAAATAATGTTATATCTTAAAAAACCCCGTGTATTACAAAGGTTTATCTATTGTTAAAAAAAAAGTTAACCCGTGTAATACACGGGGTTATAATCTAGTATCTAAATATATATGATTTTATAAGATTGTTTCTAATAATTTTTACGGCAAACTATTATTTTATTTGGGTAAAACTTTAATTAATTTTTTAAACGTGGGTATGTGATTATTTTTAATTACAAACTAAAAAATCAATTTAAATTTAGGGTAATAATCAAAATATATTTAAAAGTTTACAATTATTTATTTTTTTAGAAAAGCAAGGCAAATGCATTCAAAACTAAAATATCCAGCAAAAATTATGCGCACCATCCAAACTATTTTTTAATATTTAATTCAATTAATATTTAATAACTTAAATTAAATAAAAATTATCTATAATTAAGGATGGTCTAGAATAATGACAAGTGTCCCTTTATTGGTTTCTTTTATTATATAGTATAGATAGATGTTGAAAAACGGTAAAACAAGATAGATGAACAAATTTGATGATCTTTTATGTGCATAAATAAATATACTTATTATGTATGTAAAAACATAATTAAAAACACGAATCATTGATGAAGAAAAAAATAATAATTTAGATTGTTTATCTTTTGGTTTTCGTAATAATTAGATACATGTGAGAGAATAATATTGTAAACAAGTATTTTAGGCCGGAGGGTGTGGGGGCACTACCCCTGCCATGTCACCATCAATGGCGCCGCGGGGCGCCACCACCCCATACCACCGTAATTAAAGACCAGGCGCCATAGGGTCTTCGCCAAGATGGTAACGGAAGAAAGGGGGGCTCCATGGAATTTGATTGGTTTTAAAGGGAGGCGCTATAAAGCCCCTAGCCACACCCTTCAAGTTAAAGAAGGGCCCTTTATTGCTTTAAAGCCCTTGTCTGACGTGGCGTTGAGGTGGCGGTGATAAAGTCACTAGCCATACCCTTCAGCCTTAGAAAATGCAGAGAAAAAGAGAACCATTTGTTATTTTGCTGACTGAATGTTAAATCATTACAATTTGTGCGTCTAACTTTGCAGGTTTGGTGCAATGTTGCAACGAGCATTTACACATATAATAGGGTTGATTGATGTACTATTATAATGTGTTTTGGCACACAAGTTTTATATTTGTGTACAATCTGAATTCTTGTTTTAATAAGTTTTGTTGGTCAGTGGTTAAGGCCGTATGGGGCTTGGGTTGGGGGAAAACGCCCAAGCCACCACCCCGGGGGCTTGGGTTGGGGCTTGGGTTTGGGCGTGGCCCCTTGGCATGGGTTTGAAGCCGGGCGTGGGGCGGGCTAGCAAGGTGACATGGCGGGCTCTCAATGGCCATGTGTCAACTCATGCCCCCAACCCAAGCCCCACCATACCTCATGGGCGTGGGTTTTTTTTTTTCCCATTTCACGTGTCAACCCAAGCCCCAACCCAAGCCCCACTATACCCAATGGTCTAACCATTCGAGGATGGGTTCAGATTGATACTTTCCAAATTACTTTTTAGCTACATCCCTCACTATTTGTTAACCCAAGTCATTAAATCTAACTCCGCATCTAAGGGGTTTGTAGGGATGCAAACAAGCCGAGCTACTCGAGCTCAGCTTGAAAGAACGCTCGAACGAGCCGAGCTTAAACAAAGCTCGACCTCGAGTCCGAGCCTAAGATCTCATCGTCTAATCAAAACCGACGAGAAATATACTAAAGAACATAGGTATAATTCTACGGAATCTAACTTCGTAGTAATTCTAAGTTCCTAACACAACTAAATGAAAAAGACATTTGATTTCAATGCATTCAAAACGACGTCGGTATCTGTTCCACTGAATTAGGTAGGACTATAGAATATAGATCACCTAATATCATCCAAAAATACAAGAAAAAGTAAGAGTATTATGAAAACAATTAATAAAATAACTAAAATAATTATAGAAAAAAAAACAGTTGTTTTAAAGCTTGAAGCTTATCCAACATGAAATCACAAATACCAAAACCTAAACTATGCTTGAAAAACTAGAAACACAACATTCCAAAATCCTGTCACCAAGTTACAAAAAATTTAAAAGAAAAAAAAAACTTGCAGAATAGTGTCATTCCTGTCACCAAGCTACAAAAAATTTGAAAGAAAAAAAAACTTGCAGAATAGTGTCATTCTATTACATACAAAAATCTAAATCGACATCGAAACAAATATGTCCAGGAGGAATCAAAATCAAAATCAAAATCAAAACTACATCAAAGACACAAAGTTGAATCACAACTAGTAACTTCACCAGCCTATGCCATTTAGAAAATGTTATCAACATAACAAATTTTTCGGGAAGAAGTGAAAGCAGTTTCTCAAGAACACTAACATGCTTTATAACTAAATCACCTGAGAATCTTGATCTTATGCAACTTGGAAACTGAAAACCCCTTTTCACTGCTGAAAAACTCAAACTTTTTGGTGGTTGTTAAAAGCAGAATCATCTTGTGGAGGTTAACCCTTTCGGCTTTGATCATACTCGGTGACTCGTTGAAAAGCTTTGCAAGCCTTCTATTGTGCGCCCCCACAAAGAATGTTTGACCTCGTCTGCAGCAAAACAAGATGTTAAGAAATGTTAATTACTGACGGGCCTGTAAATGAACCGAATGAACACGAACAGAGGCATGTTCGTGTTCGTTTATTTAACTTTAACCGAACACGAACACGGATACAAACATATAATCAAACAAATATTTTTGTTCGTGTTTGTTCATTAGAAAATGGGCATATTCATGTTTGTTCATTCAAGACATAAAAGAAGAGGTCATAAATATAAATGAACATAAACAAACTTAAACGAGCATAATTTAACAAACATAAAACAACACAAATGTACATAAATGACCAAACATAAACGAACATAAATGAGAAAGCCTCTTTTAAGTTTATATGTATTTATTAAGACATAAATGAACAAAACATAAACGGACGTTCACAAACTAACATAAATGAACGAACAACACGTGTTTTCACGTTCGTTCATTTAATTAATTTTGTTCATGTTCTTTCGTTTATTAAAAATTAAAAAAACAAACATAAACGAACTTCCCACCGAACAAGATCATGAACGTTCGGTTCATTTAGAGGCCTTCTCAAGCTTATTTTATCGTAGATAAAGCTTATTTTTGGTTGTACATTGAGCGGTGTCTTGTAATTTTTTTAAATCAAGCCAATGAGATTAACTTAACATGAAATTTTTAAATTATATAAATACCTCAATTAGTAACTAGAAGGGGGCTTCAAGAGATTCATCCCATACATCTGCACTACCATTGGATGCATCTTCAGCATCTTCCTCCATTGAAAGCCTAATGTATTCCCTATGTGCAAACCGGTCCCATTCAGTCAATGTCGGGTTTTCGCGTTCCTGTTTACAAAATAGCGTTTTATTTTTATTTTCTAAATATTAATGTTAGTTAATTGCTATTATAGCATATGATACCTGACGAATAAGGAAGGGGTCACGACTTTCATAGGCCATGAACTTGTTAAGGTTAAACAAGATATTGAAAACACTTCCAGAAAGTTTGCTTCCTTTCAACTCACGGAGAGTGAAATACCCCTCATCCTGCCCAAATTATACAATATCAATAGCTAAAACAAAAGAAAATGATGTAGATAACGATACGAGTACAACAATATACCTTTGGTCCAACCATGTCAACTATCTGACATAATATGTCCTCAAAAATAACAGGCTCTTGAGCCATGCATTCCATGCGATGCAGCTGCTCTTCATAGAAGAATTGCATCTCGTTTTTTGTCAGCACCCCGTTTCCATCCAAATCTATGCACTTAAACCTGAAAGAAATTTGTTTCATTCTTAAGTCGTTGATACAGACCTATAAAATATGATGCTATAAAAGATATATATGCAACTATCATGTTCCTTTTAATGTTTAAAAAGACATATACTCAGGAGTCAATAAGTCATACCAGTACTCGAGGCTTGGCTCAGATGACTTATCCTCTTCAGACAAAATAAAGTAAACAAAATCTTCATATCCCATTTTCCCTTCAACCTTACTAGTGAACTTTCTTGGAACCTGGTGGTTCAAAGTTTAGATTAGAGACAGATTAAAAAAATATATACAATATCACACACACACACATATATATAATTCAGAGCTAGAGATGGCAAACGAACTCATGGCAGGTAATAAGACTGGTATCCGGGTATGTGATTAGTTTTAAATTTTTCGCGAATATGGGATGGGTATGGTATTAGGTGATTCCCGGCCCAATTACGGATTACCCGAAACATACATATCTGTTAACCCGAACCATAACCATAAACAAATTCATTTTTTATTTATTTGTCCATGGGCCGTAATAGAGATCTACTAGACTACTAATCCAAATACTTTCTAATTTTTATATTTCTAATTACCTTAGGCAAAAAAATTATAGAAAAATTTAGGCAATAAAATTATAGAAAAATATATCAGTAAGTAATGAACTTGATAGTTATAAATCCCAGCGGGTAATTTTTAACTAACTAACTAACTAACTGGTATACCCGATACTTGACATGCATTAAGTAAATGGGTGCATGGAAGATCTACACAAACCTGTGAAAATATTCTATCAACAATCCTGTAGGTCAACGCATGGTTTCCATATCGTATAAGGTTCTCTTTATCAATCAAGAAATCGTGATCCGTGTCCAGCTCCCAGAATTTGCAATATATCACATAGAAGTGCTCATACGAGAAATATCTGTGGAACGGATACCCATGGTTACATTCTCACCTGTTTTACAGTAATAACAAAAGATATTACCTCAAAACTTTGTTTATATCCTCTTCTTCGTCTGCATGCATCATTGCAGCAATTAAATTTCCACGTTTTAGCTCCCTGAGGGTTAGACGACCATTACCGGCTCTATTCATGTAGTAAAATATTCTGTATATTACCGTTTCAGCTGACAATTGCAATCAAACTATATGTCAATACTTAATTCAATATGCCTTTGAATAATAAATTAAACTAGTTAATGCAAGCTACAAAATAGTTTGAACTACACATGCCCTACAGATGAAAAACAATCAACATATATTGTGTATCTATACATGAAAGAGCACAATGTGATAATTATAATAGGATATTATAGTTTCAAGCATAAGCACACCAGACTGAAGTACAACAGATATACATTTACGATTTACCATGCCCTTTTCTGTGATTTGGTGATTTTTAACGGTTTTGCCCCAATAGTTTAAAAATAGCCATTTTCCTCCCTGATTTTTCTAACTTATCGTCATTTTGCTCCCCGCCTCTAACTCCATCCAAAAAATCCATTAACTAGAAGGATATTTTGGTAATTTTATAGATAAAAGAAAGGGCATGCAAGTCTTTTCACCTAAATAAACCTATAACTTGTTTATTTACATGTATATAAGTAATTCTTTTCTAATCCCCCATCTTTTCAACCACTCTTTCTACCGGCCACCACCATCCACAACAATCCACCACCACCTACAACTACCACCTGTTAACCACGACTACTGCGACTTTTAACTAAACGTTTTAATTGAGTTAGAGTCAGGGAGTAAACTACCGAAATACCCCTGCTTTTAATTGAACGTTTTAACTGAGTTAGAGCCAGGGAGCAAACTGGTGACAAACTCGAAAGATCAGGGAGGAAAATGACTATTTTTAAACTATTGGAGCAAAACCGTTAAAATGACCAAACCACAAGGAGCAAAACGAAAGTTAACTCTTTCTAATACATAGTTGTCGATAGCGAATAGCGACAAATAGCGACAAGGCATGGCTAGGCTACGTAGCGAATAGCGACAAATAGCGACGGCTATTTTATAAATAGCGATTACACTAGAAAAAGATTTTTGAAAATTTTTATATGTATATTACATCAAAATACCCTTGTATATATGTTATTTTACATGTATATTTAACAAAAACTAATAGTTAGTAGCAAAGGACTTATATGTTGGGTGTGTGAATGAAAGTCTCAAAAGGTGGTAAATACTTTGTCCCACATCGGTGTGTTAACAAAGTTAGTGGTTGTTTATAAGGTAAAGTCTTTACTACTCCATTGTAGCTTTATGACATGTTTTACCACAAGTCCTACCCGCGCGCAGGGGGGGTGCAAAAAATGAGTTTCTGAATTGAAATTTAACTGAACTCGTGCATGCGGACACGAATGCAGCTCCGAAAACCCCAGGCCCGCGTGGGCCAGTTTTTGCACAATTTAACCTTTATTTTTTATTTTTTTTTATTTATTTATTTTTTTTTTTTTTTTGTATTAAAGCCAAGGCCCAAACGAGAGGTGACCGCTAGTCATCGCCATGAACAGCTTAGCGACACTTGGACGCTTCGCCATAAAGCGCGCTATAGCGACCGCTATGGTCGCAATTAACAACTATGTTCTAGTATGTAAAATTAAATAAATGAAAAAATAAGAAAATACCGTATCTCTCTTGAAATTCGGGTGTGCTTTGTAAGAACTCGAGACCTGGATGAGTTGCCAAAAGTTCACGAAGTATGGGTTTGAAGTCCTCCTGTTGCAGTATCATTTAACCAGCACATCAAAGAATAGAAAGTCTATTAAACTTGTATCAAGTACAGGAATCCAGAAAACTCATATCTCATGGTACATTTTTATTATTATACAATGTCACCATGATAACCATGAAATAAATAAACAAAAATAAAGTTTTTGGCATTCAAGAAAAAGCAAAGCGTGTTATATAAATAAATTCACATTTGAAATTTACATTACGCCCTGCTTGCGGTATGCACATATAATGTATATATGTGCGGGCGCTCGGGGGGCAAAAGTGAAAGTGCACTAATTTTAACGTTATTTTACTAATTTCGTGAAAATAACGTTAAAAGAGGGGGACGATTAATCATGCATCATGTGGTGGTATTGATAGCCGAAAGAGAAGGGAGTACATGCACTAATCGGCCTTTGTCTTAATTGCTGAGTGTTATGTGCCTTATGTCCAAGGCTTGATGCAAAACTACCATCGAGCCGGGGGTCTCATTGGAAACAGCCTCTCTATTCCTACGGGGTAGAGGTAAGGCTGTCTACATCTTACCCTCCTCAGACCCTACCTTAGCTGTGCTATTGGTGGGATTTACAGAGTATGATGATGATGATTTGAAATTTACATTGTAACATCAGTTTTGGGAAGGAAGGTTTTTAACTATTTATATTTTCCATTTTAGACAATTATGGGGTTTAAGTAAGAATGAATACATGAGTTAGATATCTCAGATCAGGCTGCTTCAATATTGTAAATATCTGGGTAGCTACGTCTTTCGTAAGCATGTTGTTGTGGACCCAATAGTCAACAAATGCTTCCCTGTGGGCATGTTAAAAAACAAACTTAGAAAAACAAAAGTACATGTGGCAATACCAATCATAAACCAGAAGATTATACGATAAAAACATACCTGGTCACAACGCCAGTGCCATTAACATCGATCCTTTTGAAAAGAGCGGTAGAGAAAAATGATGGCAGCTTGCAAATTTCCTTTGTAACTGGCTTGAATTCTAGTCATTTAATGCAAACTTAGCACAACTGAACTATCCATATAAGGTATACGGTATACCCACTATTTTTTGTTAAAGAATTAAAAACTAGTGATTCATGATATAATGTGTGAAACTAAAGTTAGGTGGATGTCTCACCAAGCAATTGTAGTCCTTCCGGGTGACCATAGAAAAACTGATTAATTCGAAACAAACATCGTTCTTTAATTTCGTTTGGTGGTGGACGACCATTTTGAAAGTAGAACTGCAACCAGTGCATTTACTTCAGTCAAAACTAGAGCATTGAAAAGAGCACTCCGCAAAATATATGCAATGGACCCGTAATCCATTTAAATTAGCAAAAACAAATCATGGCACATACAAACACCTTAAACACTTTTGAATAAGTTGAGTTTTGTTGTCAAACCTGTGGTATTAACTCTTTTGCTGGCTCGCTAACCAATCTCAAAGGAGAAGCTAAAACCGACGGGCCCGCCCTCTGTTTTGAAATACGAGGAGAACCAGATGAACTTCTTGGTGAGAGTGGAGGTGCACTGCCAGCTGGGAACATGGAAGGTATTGCATTGCCAGATGTCGCCTTTGGGCTGTTAGTTGCTCCAGACACATTCAATGGAACGCCCGCTTTAGCATTGTTAATCAAAGATTTAACCTGTATTCAAAGAACAGATACCTTAAAAAATGGTTTCCCGTAATTTAAACAAACTAAAAGTAATCAAACCAAAGCGAAATAACAAAGCAAGACAAAAGCACATACAAGGAAAAAACATCTCACAAGTCGCACCTGACCTAATTTCACTTAGCAAGTAAGCATAAAGCAAATTCCAAATGTACATACACAATTACCACCATAACAACGATCACATACGTAAAATCATAACCAAGAGAAAAGTATCAGACAACCATAACTTGCCCATGATTTGATATGCTACATCAGATTTTTCCAAGGCAAATTGCTAGTTTATACTCTCCTACCAAAAAAACCAAGCGAACGAGTGAGCGAGTAGCAAAACAACGCTTTAAGTATATGTGGCCAGTTAATGATCAGCCCAAACATCAAGTCAAATAAGTTTCTCTACCACATGATGACACGTATAAACTACTCAAATGAAACCAACAGCTGTAGTCAATATCTACCAACTAAACCATCAATAAAACCCTAGTTTAGACCAGATAACCTATAAACTATCATTCTCTCATTCAATCTAGAAACATCTAGCATTAAACAACCTATAGATTTTTCCAAGGTAAGTTGCTAGTTCAAACTATCCCACTAAATAACCAAAAAATCGAGTAGACGAGTAACAATCAGCCCAAAATATCAACTCAAATTGCATATGTATGCTACTACTTTTACAAATAAGTTTCTCTTCCACATGAACAATTAATCAAACAAAACCAACCACTATAGTCAATGTCTACCAACTAAACAATCAATAAAAACCCTAGTTTAGCTGTTTAGGCCAGATAACCTATAAACTAGCATTCTCTCACTTCAATCTAGCAACATCTAGCATCATAACATCATCAACCTAACAACCAACAACTTACAACTTTATATGTATAACTGTATACAAACACATATGTATAACTAATTACCAAAGGAGTAGTTTCCGGAAGCGAAAGCCACTGCTCAAACAGCTTCTCAGCAACATACGGATTCGATTTAATCGCCAACGGAGACACTTCATTCAGCTGCAACAGCTCCGGGTCAAGACAGCCCGCTTCACCGCCATAATCCACATCCATATCTCCTCAAATCAATGCTTTAATCACCTTACAAACTCAAACTATCATCCAGATCTCAAATTCCAACACACGCGATCAACTAAAACCCTAGAAAACCTAATCGTACTGTTCTAATGGTTCCGAATCAATAAAATTGCAATGAATTGTAGGTCTGGATTGAGGATGATGAAATTTGGGGTTAGTGAAGGTAGAGGTTACAGATCGCAACTGGAATTAGGGTTTTTGGTTGGGGGAAATGGATGTGTGAAGTGGAGGATAATAATTAAATGAATATATTAATATAGAGGAGTGAAGTTGGAGATTGTTATTGTTGGTTGCATGAGTGATGTTTTAGGGTAAAGAAGAAAGCACCTGAGGAAGAAGGAAACGCGTCGTTGGAGGGATGACCAGGTGAGCGAATATAGTCACTCACTCAGTCATATGGATATATGCCAAGCGGTCATTCGGTTGGTATCGGTTTACAGGTAACGGTGGTACAATATTGATGTTGCTAGGGCTGCAAACGAACTAAACGAACACGAACAAGGCCTTGTTCGTATTCGTTTGTTAAGAAATATATGTGTTCATGAACTGTTCACGAACACTTATCGAACGAGATTTTATGTTCGTGTTCGTTTGTTAAGGAAATGAACTTGTTCGTGTTTGTTTGTTAATTTTAGACAACGGACAAAAACGAATGTTGACGAACACAAAATAATGCTCATGAACACAAATAGAAACAGATGAACACAAACAATCGTTCATAAACAGAATATATAATACACTGATACTTATTATATATTTAATTTGTCGGAATTTTGAAGTATTTAAATAAATACAAAAATTAAAAATACTAATGAACTATCGAACACAAACGAACACGTTACCGAACGTTCACGAACATAAATGAACGAACACGACATCTGTTCATGTTTGTTCATTTAACTAAACGAACGAAATTTCTTGTTCGTGTTCGTTTGTTTAATAAACGAACGAACACAAACAAACTTCCCGCCGAACAGTTCACGAACTGTTCGCTGAACGTTTGGTTCGTTTGCAGCCCTAGATGTTGCGTATAGCAACTGGAAGAGATATATACAAAAGGTTTTTGCCACGTGTATTATATCGATTGAGGGTCTCTCTGGAAGCAATCTCTTTATCCCCAGGGATAGATGCAATGTCTATCTACATCTCATCCTCCCCAGACCCTATAAGTAGTTATGCTATTTGTGGGATTTACTGGGTATGGTTGTTATTGTTGTTGTATTATACCGATCGAAAAATGAATACAAGTACTGCTATCCAAGTTGTTAGGTATCGTTTTGGTTCCTTTGTTGAAGAAAAGTTATATTTGACTTGCTTGATTTGAATAAACCTTTATTGAAATGTAGACAAAAGTAAGTTTTCTACAATGGTATATTCAGAATTAGAATAATGAAAAGAGTAAACGGCGTTAACTTAGAAAAAGGAAAAAAAACTAAATCTGAGTTGGCTTTGATGATCCGTTCGGTTTTAAATAATGCTTTTATGAAAACGTAAATAAATATAAGCACGCCACAATAACATACCCAAAATTTAATAAAAATTCATATATTAAAAGTTATAAGAGAAAAACAGAATATTTGCAAAACTAATTATAATACAAAAATAATAAGAAAAGGAAAAAATAAATTGACGTGTTTAGAAAAAATAAATAAATAAATATGATCCTACTATGGACATGTTTTAGCAAGATATAACACCAATAGGTATTTGTCCTAGCGGTGGTATTCTGATTTCTATGTGTATATAAGGTGCCCTTTCTAAATAGTCGATGGGTCAAATCTCGTATTGAGACATTGATGTAATGTACATGAGTCTGTGAGTTTGTTGTTCTAGAAATATACATATGTAATGATAATCGTAAACAAGTCGAGTTTTCATGGAGTTATTTGAGTTGAACTTGTTGTGAGATTGTTGGATTTTTCTAGGGAGAAGCTCAAACTCGTATTGCTAAGATTTATTAGTTATAGAGTTTGAACAGGAACTAGATTTTCGTTAGGACTTATTAGGCTGAAGGGTGTGGGGGCATGAGTTGGGTTATCAATCGTCACGTAGGACCATTAATGGATTGCTACACCACTCCCTTGCCTCATCCACCATGGTTTACATGGATTAAACTATGGCAACCATGGGTCTCCTTTCCTTTTTTTTAATATTTCCTTTTCACGAAAATAAATTAAAATAAGAGAATAGTGGTTTGGGTCATGACCACACCCTTATGATAGTGATTTTGAATGGTGGATTAAAAGTGGGTGACATGATGCTGATATAGAGGATCATGATGACCACGAGGATCATAGCCATACCCTATAACCATAGGGTTTGGCTTCCAAGTTTCCATGGTGTATGAGAATCTATATCTAATAATAATAGAAGTGAATGAATAGTGCCAGCACTTTCCTGGCACATATTCATTAGACCTATGTTGCTTGGTGATGGTTAGGGGTGTGTATGGCTCAGTTTAGGTCGGTTTTGGCTTACAACCATAACCATAACTGCTATGTCGGTTAATGGATAACCATAACCATAACCAATTGGTTATCGCAGTTATGGTTAATCGGTTTTGATGGTTATAGCGGGTCGGTTGTGGGTGGTTAATCGTGTATTTAGCCTAGCTTAAAATATGTTAATTTTTTTAACATGGAATAATTGTTGTTACATATTTGTATATGTTAGTATATTACATAGTATTAAAAAAAATGTAATCTATAATATTAACACTGAATATTCAAATAAAGTGATGTGATATATTTCATAAATTCAAATAAACATTCAACCAAAACCGCAAAACAATATAAAATAACTCGGAAATACTAAAAATCTTTAATCAAAAACATCAAATATTAAAAAAAAACCGGTGAAAAGTCTTAAATCCTATAAAAATTTATTACATGTCGGTTCGGTTCGGTTATGGTGGGTATGGAAACATTGATAACCATAACCGACCCACTACATTCGGTTTTCAAAAAAAAACCATTAACCGACCCACTGGTTTTTAATTTGGTTCGGTTTTTTTTGTTCGGTTAATACGGTTATGTTTCTGTTAATTCGGTTTTTTGTACACCCCTAGTGATGGTAATTTGACACATCACCCACACTTCACACGTGTGCTCATGTTATTATGCATGTGACATATATACTGAGAGATGCAGATGTCTACCGATAGAAAAGAGAGTCAAAGAGAGTCTGGGAACAGAATCCGGAGGGAGTGGCGGCTGGCTACCGCCCCTGGTAGCGGAGCCACGGCGGAACACGGCGACGCCACCCAATTCTGCATGTTTGCGACCCCAACCGAAGGAACAACGCCTGAGGGTTTAAGAGAGAGAGGTTATGTAGACGACGGGAGAGTCTGGGAACCAAATCCTAAGGGAGTGGCGGCTGGCCACCGCCCCCGATAGCGGAGCAACGGCGTAACACGGCAACGCCACCTGATTCTGCATGTTTACGACCCCTAAGAAGTCATTAGATTCTTAAATTCGATCTAATCTTTCTGATCGATAACATGTTTTTGAACGAAAAGCTAACTGATTTTATATTTTTGGTTTTCGATTTATGTTGATATATACCGACTTCCGGTATCGTACTGGTATCGTGACGACGATATTGTGAAGAATTGAATAAATACATTCCAAACAACTTCGACACCGGTACATAAATCTTCCTACCGAGAACGATTCGGTTTAGAGTGCCGCAACGCGCGCATGGATTATAAACCTAGTTCATCTAAAATTAGATAGTAACTCATATGATCAAAACTTTATGATACTAATTAATATGAACAAAAAGTTTAATATAAAAAGATGATGTCTATATATATAGTATTAAGAGGTAATTGTGGTTTTAGTCCCTGTGGTTTAGTGCTTATTGTTATATCTTACAAAATTCAAAAGTCTTGCAAATTACATACTAAGGTTTCTATTTTATTACAATTTAAGTCTATTAGACTAACTCCATCCATCTTCATGATAACTCTCATGGATTCACAGTTAACCAAAAGTAGCATCAGTTTCAAAGGAGATGCTTCTTAAAATTTAACAATTTTATACCCAATAAACAACCAGCAACACCAATGACTATGACGTTAACAACACATGAAGCACATTTAACAAAGGCTTTGTAACCAAATACTTTGACGTTGACAACACATGAAGCACATTTAACACCGCCAACAGTAAAATACGAAACAATGTCGTGACTTAAAACACGGAAAAAATACAGCCTGAATTTGGCCATGCAAGGAAGGTGTTCGCAAAAATGTCAGGCGATGAAATCCGAGTTAAAGTCAATCTGTAAGGATGTAAGGAAGGAAAACACAATCACAATCGAATGAGTAGACGTAGGCAAACTTAAACTTTACTACTCGTATAATTACAATACGGATGTACCTTTTTATAAAGGTAATTATTATTCACAAACGAGCCACCCCTATAACACAAGGGGCAGCATTACACAAGACAAAAACCCATTACGAAAAAAACGAAATTACACCATCTATCCCAACTAATCGCTCTATCCTTGGATCTATTTTTATACCAAAAGAAGCCCAAACTTTTAATGTCTTGAAGAATCTTGTCGATCACTACAATGCCGTTAGAGAACCTCCTATTATTCCAAGCACTCCACAGGCACCATATTCCCACCATCATAATGCCCATAACCACGTCCCTTTTTTCTTACCGAAGCTAATATTATCACCGATTTGGATGAGATCTTTCACCGAAAAAGCGAAAATCGGATCCATCTTGCACCATCTACTGATCTGATCCCAAACCACCATCGCTACAAAACATGAGCAGAACAGGTGCTCTGCCGATTCCGGTTCCGAGTTACAAAGAACACATGCCCCGTTCCCTATGTAGCAGTTCCTCATATCTGAATGTTGTAGGTTTGGAGGATTTAACCATCACCTTAATTTCTGGAGCGAGTCCTCCAATAAATCGCGCAATGCGCTTAGACTCAGAGGTAATCAGATAATGTCACACCCCTATTTTCCACGTGTCACCAGTGGGCCCGGTGGGGGATTCCGTGACGTAGTTGATATCGTCATAGACAAACATACAAAAATATAAATGCACAGCGTAAGCAAAGAAAGATTTATTTCAACTTAAAATATTGTAATATTCAAGTATCACAAAATAGTCGAAATAGATCCACAGGCAGATCCAAACAAAAAGGAAACTTCATATCAACAGACTTCATGCATCCTAAGCTTGCGAGACTTCTATGGATGCTTAAGGAGTGACCAGCCTATTACGTGTAGTACCTTCACTTAGCCTTTTTGGAAAATACGTCAGTTTACACTGGTAAATACAATTTAACTGACTCATTTTGAAAATGTTTAAAATTGATTTAAATGCCCGTGGCATAAAACTTTTTATAACTTGGGATAATTATTTGCTTAATAATCTTGTAAAAGAATTACATGTTCGTTATGCGTTCAGTGGCCCGGATCATTCCGGGTTAAAGATTAATAGACACACCACTTAATATAATTCAGCCGCAAGACTTCTCTCGACCGACGATTATACTTTAATGAAATGCACTACGGGTGTACGCCTACACCCGTGTGCTAAGGTCGTGGCCATTCTTTGAATGATGCCAAGGATATCCGGGACATGGTCATTAAACCCCCAAAGGCGTAAAACAAACAAAACAGCATTTTTAAACGGGTTAATTTGACAACACTTAGCCATCAAATGGTTAAGGTCAATTCCCCGACCAAGCGGTATTTTATATACCGTACCCCAAGCCCGTATAGGGAAAATAAGTTAAACGTATTTACCTGAGCAAAGTATAAATCAAATTAGCGAGTGCACGTAGCTTTTACTAGGCTCCTAGATCTGGAAATTAAGGTTTTAATAACCTATTAGAATTCTAACGGGTAATAAGCTTAGACCGGTTAGTTATAAAGGAAGATTACGGTTTTAAACGCACAATAAGGCGAAGACCGTTTTAGAATGTGGTTTTGACCCAACAAGCTTGCATGCTTGTTTAATATGGGCAACATAATCACATTCTGGATTTTGAGACCAAAAGGATATGGTTTGACCCGTTTCGGCTAAAATGGCCAAACTAGTCACATAAGCCGATCCGAACGCGTATAGTGCGTAACGAGTAACCATAAGAGCCAAATACAAGTTTCTGAAGTCAATATGCTTAAAATATGTTGTGATATCAGAATGATACCTTCCATTATGCCCCAAATGATTTTAAACCAAAACTATGCCTCATAAGGGCGTTTTGGTCATTTTATAAGGTGTAAAAGGGTTAAAATGATAACCTGAGTTACAAGTCTGATTAAATTAGTAAATATACTTGATTTACTAAGTTATAACAGTAGGGTATCAAATTTATGTGAAATTTATTACCTTTTACCTTACTATGCACCGTAGGGGCATTTTGGTAATTTCACATGTGCCTAAGAGGTCAATTCTGGAATTCTGAGTTCAAAACATTTGCCTAGTGTTTAAAATATAAAAATTTACTGATTATATCATTAGGTTCAATCCCTTAAGCTTAATAAGGTTCTAGTGCATACTTATGCGTAAAAATGCTTAAAAAGGCGATTTGGAGCCATTTTCGGGTTTTCTGTAAAAAGCTGATATTTTTAACATTCCAGAAGGCTCAAAATAATTTATTTATCATAACAAATCAGTAGAAATTGGTTTGAGGTCAAAAGGATCTGTAAAACTCATTTTATGGCTAAAAAGGGCAAAACCGGCATAAACCGAATTAATCTTAGAACACTAAGTTATGCTCAGCCTAAAAATAAATAAAAATCACCAAAAATCCCAAAATATTATTTTATAACAGTGGGTAAAAAGTTTGGTATAAAAATTTGGGTTTTGATAGGCTATATGCAATTTACGCCATTTAATTAGTAAATAAGCTCTTAATTACGCTATTGAGCATAACTCTTAATCTAGACCTCAAACTGACTTCAAATTTTGGGTGCAAGTTTATAAATCAGTAGGTAAGGTGTCTAATCTTTTACATTTTCAAAAATCACATTTTAAGGTCAAATGGGCATAATGGTCAACATATAAGCGATTAACGGAAACATGCATGTGAATAGGATATCTAATGAACCAAGTTGTATAATCTCAGAGAGTCATACTAACATGCAAATAGGTCCAAAAGAAGCTCTAAGGCAATCCTAAACTTGGCTTAAACAGGTCAGAATTGATAGTCAAAGCAGAAGTCAAACTTTGCGACCTTCGGTTCCAAACCGAGCCTAAACTGAAAATTGTCGAGTTGAATATGTTGGAACATATTCTTACATTAATTACCAAGTTATTTTAATGATCAAACAGGTTGCATGTACCCTACATTGCTAATTATCCATTAATTCGCAAATAACCTTTCTGTTGACTTTTTATAATAAGCTTTGACTCGACAATTAACATGGTTAGAGTGGGAATCTGGAAATACCCTTTTAAGGGTTTGTTACCCACATAATTACCTACTTAAAGGTACTTTTAATTCGTGATTTGACAGAGCACATTTTAATTAATCACGAAGTCAAACCTTAATTACGACGGTTTGACTTTTAGCTAATTAACTAAGCTAAAACGAATTTGGAAGGGTTAAGGACACTTACAAGAGTCCTAATTGGGATTAGGGATGCTAAGGATGAGTGCTTGCTGTCCAGAGAGCTCCAGAGAGTATACTTGTGAACTTTTGAAAGTGGGTGTTCAAATAGTTACAACCTCAAGTCCCTTATATAGTGAAATTGATCTCCCAAGATGGTGCCAAACAAGTCTACACTTGTTGTAAGATCATCCCACATGTCCCTAATGCATGAAAACTGGTTGGGGCAGCCCATGGTATGCAAAACAAGCCCCTTAAGTCGGTTACACAGCTTTTACAGGCATCTGTCCAAGAATTCTGATGCTGGCAGTCTGACACGGCCCGCTTGAGGTTATAGGGGATTCTAACGCGGGCCGCCTGGACCGGCAAAACCTGCCAAACAAGTTTTAAACTTTGCATTTTCAGTCCCTGGTCCTTTGTAACGTGGTTTTAAGTCCCTAATTTGCATTTTCAGCCCTCTAACTTGATTTTTAAGGGCCTTGGGACTTTTGATAACTTGGTTAAGTCCTTGACTAACCTTGTAACCACTCATAAGGCCATATAATTCAATGTTGACGCTTTTAACCCCTCTAACACGAATTTGATCATAACTTTCTCATACGATAACGAAACTTTATGAAATTTTAACCACGTATTCTAGGGAGTATATTTTATCGTTACAAAGTTTCGGGTCTGCCAAAAGGTCACTCAGAGGTATACTTTGCACATGTTGCCACTTTTAGCCCCTGTAGTTTGTAATTCCTCACTTTCTTTCATATTTAGCTTCGTATGATCCATGATTTATTCGTTTGAAGGTATAAACATTATGTAGGGCTACTTTAGAATATATTTATCCATTGTTGACACTTTGGATCCTTATATTCTCATAGTTTCCCCGTTTGTCAACTTTAGTCCCTCCAAAGTATTCTTTCTCACGTTCAGAGCTTATGACACGTGTTTATACATTATTGGACACAAATTTTCAAGGTGTTACATCCTCACCCCCTTAAAAGAAATCTCGTCCTCGAGATTTAAGGAAACAGATGAGGGTATTTCTCTTTCATTGTGGATTCTAGCTCCCACGTGTATTCAGGACCTCTACGGGCATCCCACTTCACCTTGACAATAGGCACAAGCTTTCTTCGAAGCTTCTTTACCTGTCGATCCTCAATCGACACAGGTTTTTCCATAAATTTTAAGCTCTCGTCTATATGCACATCTGTGTGTGGTATGACCAGCGACTCATCAGCTAGACATTTCTTCAGATTGCAGACGTGAAATACATTATGAATACCATCGAGCTCTTCAGGTAAGTTTAACTTATAAGCCACTGATCCTACACATTCGATGATCTCGAATGGTCATATATACCTTGGGCTTAACTTACCTTTCTTACCAAATCGCATCACCCCTTTCCAAGGTGATACTTTGAGCAAAACTTTATCGCCAACCTCAAACTTGAGAGGTTTTCGCCTCTCATCCGCATAGCTCTTCTGCCTGTCTCGAGCAGCTTTCAGGCGGTCGCGAATTTGGACAATCTTGTCCGTTGTCTTGAAGACTAAGTCAGGACCTGATAATTGAGTATCCCCTACTTATGCCCAACAAATGGGCGTTCTGCACTTCCTACCATATAGTGCCTCAAAAGGTGCAGCCTGGATGCTGGTATGGTAGCTATTATTGTAGGAGAACTCGACCAATGGTAGATGCCTGTCCCAACTACCTCCTAGATCAATTACACATGCACGCAGCATGTCTTCCAACGTTTGAATAGTACGCTCACTCTGCCCATCCGTCTGAGGATGGTAAGCTGTACTGAAATTCAATTGAGTGCCCAGAGACTGTTGGAAACTCTTCCAGAAATGAGACGTGTATCTAGTATCCCGATCTGAGATAATAGATATTGGTACGCCATGTAAGGACACAATCTTATCCACGTATAGTTGGGCTAACATGTCAGAGCTGAAGGTCTCTTTAATGGGTAGAAAATGTGCTGACTTAGTCAGTCTATCAACTATGACCCATATAGTATCATTTCCCTTTGGTGTCTTAGGCAATTTGGTGATGAAATCCATCGTCACCATTTCCCATTTCCAAGTGGGAATCTTAGGCTGTTGTAACAAACCTGACGGCTTCTGATGTTCAGCTTTGACTTTAGCACACGTCAAACATTTAGCTACATAAGCAGCTATAGACTTTTTCAATCCTATCCACCAATAATTTGCCTTTAAATCCTGGTACATCTTATCAGCTCCAGGATGAACGGAATACTTGGAACTGTGGGCTTCTTTGAGGATAACATCCCGTAGTCCTCCATATACAGGAACCCATATCCGTCCATTCAATCTCAACATTCCATCCTTATCGTGGGTTGTTCTTCAGTCACTCCTAATTTTTCCTCAGGATAGTTAGCTTCCAACACAGCTTCCTTTTGTGCAGCTAACAACCTTTCATTCAAATTGTTCTTAATTTCAATGCTCTTGGCATTGATCCTTATCGGCTTCACTCTTTCCTTCCTGCTCAAGGCATCTGCGACTACATTGGCCTTGCCTGGATGGTATCTTATTTCACAATCATAATCGTTCAAGGTTTCCATCCATCGTCGCTGCCTCATGTTCAAATCCTTCTGATTGAACAGGTGCTGAAGGCCCTTGTGATCAGAGTAGATCACACATTTAGTCCCATACAGATAATGCCTCCAAAGCTTAAGTGCAAATACAACGGCACCCAATTCCAAGTCATGGGTGGTATGATTCTTCTCATGCACTTTTAGCTGACGTGAAGCGTAGGCAATGACCTTGCCCTTTTGCATTAACACACAACCCATTCCGGTGTGTGATGCATCACAGTACACTACAAATTCTTCAATACCTTCAGGTAGAGTCAGCACTGGAGCGTTACTCAATTTCTGCTTCAAGATATCAAAAGATTCTTGCTGCTTAGGCCCCCAATTAAACTTAATGTTCTTACGTGTTAACGAAGTTAAGGGTGCAGCAATCCTTGAGAAATTTTCAATAAAACGCCTATAGTATCCAGCCAAACTTAGGAAGCTACGAATCTCTGAAGGCGTCTTTGGCTCTTTCCAGTTCATAATAGCTTCTATCTTTGCGGGATCCACTTGAATTCCACATTCGCTCACAACATGTCCAAGGAACTGGACTTCGCGAAGCCAAAATTCACACTTTGAAAACTTGGCATAGAGCTTCTCTTGATGGAGTAGCTTAAGAATGCATCGAAGATGCTTCTCATGGTCAGCTTGGTTCTTCGAGTAGATGAGGATGTCATCGATGAAGACGATGACAAATTTATCCAGATAAGGCTTGCATACGCGATTCATGAGATCCATGAATGCGGCATGTGCGTTGGTGAGCCCAAAAGGCATCACTAGAAACTCGTAATGACCATAACGAGTCCTAAACGCGGTCTTATGTACATCCTCCTCCTTGACCTTCAATTGATGATAGCCTGACCTGAGATCTATCTTGGAAAAGTAACTCGCTCCCTGTAGCTGGTCGAATAGATCATCGATTCTAGGCAAAGGATATCTGTTCTTGATAGTAACCTTGTTTAGCTCACGGTAATCAATGCATAGACGCATTGATCCATCCTTCTTCTTAACGAACAAAATCGGCGCTCCCCATGGAGATGAACTAGGTCTAATGAAACCTTTAGCTAGTAAATCATCTAGCTGCGTCCTTAATTCCTTCATCTCCGTTGGTGCTAATCTATATGGTGCTCTGGCCACTGGTGCAGCTCCAGGAATGATGTCAATTCTAAATTCCACTTGCCTATCTGGTGGCAAACCAGGTAGTTCTTCCGGAAAAACCTTGGGATAATCAGAAATGACTGGTATGTCTTCGATCCTGGGCTTCTTCTCGTCAATGGTTACTTGTGCCATATAAATGATGCAACCTTTACTCAGGCATCTGGATGCCTTGAGCATAGCCACTTGCTCAAGCAATCCATGTTGAGTATCTCCCTGAATAGTGAGTGGCTCACCAGATGGAGTCTTGATTACTACCTGCTTCTTGTTGCATACAATTTGGGCTTGGTTATGCGATAACCAATCCATACCTATTACTACATCAAAGCCTGCTAGCTTAAAGGGTAACAATGATAAAGGAAAAGAGTGGTTCCTAATGGATAAGACACATCCGTCTAATACAGTCGAAACTGTTTCTATTGATCCATCAGCTAATTCCACTTCATATTTCATACTTAGGGTTTTAACAGGTAGTTTCAATAATTCACAGAACTTATTATCTACAAAGGATCTATCCGCCCCAGAATCAAACAATATCCTTGCGTAGACATCATTAATGAGAAAAGTACCTGTTATGACATTGTCATCCTGAATAGCTTCCTTCGCATCCATGCGGAAGACCCTTGCATTAGTCTTCTTTCCCTCCTCTGCTTTCTTTGCAAGTTTCGGGCAGTTGGGTCTAATATGCCCCTTCTCATTACAATTGAAGCATGTGGCATCCTTAAGTTTCATGCAGTCTATTGCCTTGTGATCTGGGGACTTACAGATTCCACACGCCTTTGGCTGGGATTGCGATCTTGACTCAAGCCTGCATTTCCCAAAGTGGTGCTTCTTACAAACCTTGCACCAGGGTTTATCACTCGACTGATGATCACCCTTCTTAGATTCCGACCCTTTCTTCTGGTCGTTGTTTCCCTTACGCTTCTTATCCGAGCCTCGCGAACCATCATCTTCGCGTTTCCGTTTCTCGGCATCTGCAGCTCTCAGGGATCTCTGTCTAACTGCGTCTAGTGTAAGGGACAGAGATATGTCAGCTACTGATCGAAATGTAGTGGGCCGAGAGGCCTTGACGCTTGCTTTAATTTCTGGGGCCAGACCCCCAATAAAACGGGCTATCCTCTTTGGTTCAGGCGTCACAAGGTACGGAACTAGCCTCGACAAGGTATTGAAACTTGTGAGATAGGCCTGGCAGTCCAGGTTCTTCATCACCAAAGACAGGAAATCAGACTCTATTCTTTCGACCTCGTGCTGAGGGCAGTAATTCTCCTTGATCAGGGCAACAAATTGTTCCCAAGACATGTTGTACAGAGGTACCTTTCCGGTGGCTTGAATTAACGACTTCCACCATGATAGGGCTTCACCCTTGAAAGACTGCGACACAAACTTCACAATATATTTTTCAGCACAACCACTTATATCTACCACCGTGTCCATTTCATCTAACCATGTCATGCAATCCACTGCCCCTTTCTCTCCAGTAAAATCTCGAGGCTTGCATGAGACGAAGTACTTATATGTGCACCCTTTGACATGAGGCTTGTCATCCAATACTAACCTTTTGGATGGAACGCTGTTTTCGTTGGAGGAATGTCTGTCATCATCTTTCTTAGACTCATTTTTCTTAGACTTTGGTGGAGTAAGTGGTGGCTTGCTGTGACCTCCCGAATGGGTCTTGGATTATATGCGGTGTAGAGAAGGTCCTACTGTGGGTCCCACTGTACTCACTGTACTGCCTTTCTAAAGCCTTTGTAACCGCATCATCTACAAGCGCTTTCAGCTCTGCGCCAGTTAACTGTATTTTTGCATTATCGTGATTCTCTACCGGACGACTGTTCACTTCGTCCGACCCCGCCATGTAGCTTCAATTGCTACATATAGACAATAATAGGCAAGGTTTTATTCAGAAGCTATTACAGCAGTTTATATTTTATTAACCATGGTTTTATATAGCCATTGCTGGTTAATTTGTTAATCAAGTATTTATTCAGGATCTTTATTAAAATCCTATTATTATATTTAAGAATTAACATGTAACTTAGTCACAAAGACAGTGTTAATCTATAACCTGGATTCTTACAGATCAAGGTATTAGGGTTTGAATCACAGTTCATTACCCTATTCTAGACAGTGAGTTGCAGACTCCAACTGTCTCTTAGTCCCTAGGACATTTTTATATATATATATATATTACCCGTAGGCACTTCATCCCCAAGGGATGGTTATTTACTTACAGGGAATTTTGAATTAACCCAATTTTCAAAGATGGCCAATGTGACTTTTACTGCGTCACAGTTTGCCCAGCATGTCAACATACTTACAGATGTCAACAGAATTTGGAATCTTTTAGACAGGTTCTACCATCTTGGCCATGTCTGCGACGACACGTGGCTAGGTTTTACCCCTAAGATTCTCTTTTTAACATAACGCAGATCAATCCTAAGTTGAGACGTTAATTATGGACCTGAATCTAATTATGGAGATACCATCTTGGCCTTGTCTTAAAATGACACGTGGCTAGGTCTTGTCCCTTTTTAGATTTTGCCATTTTATATTAATGGTAGGTCTTCTTTATTTTAGGAAATGTCATTTTCATTTTACTTTTTATTTTAAGTTTATACATATACTTGTTTTATAATGAACAATCATGAAAATTTAAATGCAACATTCCACTAATAAAGATTTAACAGTACAATCACTTGCCCTAAACGGGACTTCTACAAATAACATGCCCACGCAGGGGCGAAATATAACAAACAACAAACAAACAAACACACGCAGGGGTCAACTGAAAGACATGCCCACGCAGGGGCAGAATACTAAAGGACAAGCTCGCGCAGGAGCTGAATACAGAAACAACAAGTCCACGCAGGGACTGATTACAACTAAACAAATAAATAACAAGGTCTTCAATGACCCCTCCTCTTGGACTTTCCCTTGAGCAAGTCTGACAGGCCCTTGAAGAAGCCTCGGTTGCTTTCGCGGTCTTCACGGACCTCTTGCTCGACTCGGTTCAACCGGTTGAGTACTTCCTGCTGGCGCTCTGGCGGGATAAGCTGTGGCTGCGGCGGCTGGTACAGAGGTTGAGGAGGTGGTGGACGCTGGTACCCATAAGTTGGGTAACCAGTGGTCCAAAGACCACTATAAGGTCCCTCAGGGTGACGTGCGTTGTAGTCCCACGCCTCCTGGTATGGGTCCACAGTAGCATAGTCGAACTGGGTGTGAGCCGACTGCTCAAAAGGGTTGTACGCCGCTGAGCCGGCGTAAGCAGGTATTGGGTTGTCAAAACCCAACAGAGGTGCCATAGGCACTGAGTTGACCTCCGGAATGGGGTTCGATGGACCCCCCATTTGTGGTTCTTCTTCTTCCTCCTGTAGTGGCGGATAATAACTGCCACTCGATGGTTGGGGAGTGCTGATACGGACTCCCCCTCGCACGGACATCCGTGCGTTTGACCTTCTCCGCCTCGGTGGCTCCGGAGGCGGTTGTTGTTCCACTGGTGGTGGTGGTGGCGGAGTGACTGCCACGAAACGAGAATCCTGAGAAGGATCCTGTTGCTGTTGCTGCTGCTGCTGATACAGGGAGGAGTGGTGAGAGGGGGTAAAATACCAGTCAATGTTTCGGAACCTCTCCTCGTAGCTGTCCGGACCACGATAAGGTGATCCGTGAAATGAAGACCCATCTGAGATCTCGATGGGGTGGTTTGGTGTTCCGGATGCTGGTTCCACGGGGTTCGTGTCTTCATCCATATCGTCAGCATGGTTTCCTGAGAAATGATCCTCAGGTCCTAGTGGGTTGAATCCCACGGGTTCTGGAAAGATGTTGGCCGGGTTGAACCGGCTTTGGAAGACTGGGGTTGGGTCGTCAAAGGAATGGTGAGAATTGGACCTTTGCAATGGTATAAAAGAGGGTGGTTGATCATTGGGCACATTCTCTGATTGGGGCCCAAAGGAATGTAAGTATGAAGGTGAAGAGCTGAGGGAGACTGACCGCCTCCCGGGTTCAACATAGAGCCTCCACGGCTCTTGTGGGCTCGTACTCATCGTAATGGAAGGTGTTCGCCGGTGTGAGGGTCCGGCTTCGTGGTCGTGGCTCGTGAAAGGAGCCTTTCCTCGTCCGCGTCTCATACGTGGCGGCATGATTTAGACCTGTCAACAAAATGATACAACAACACATATATATAAAATAAAATAAAGACAAAATGAAATAAAACCAAACAGAGTTTGTCCTATGTTCTTTGTCTAGACTCGGAACTCGAGGAATGTGCATTTATTTAACTGAGATTAAACACAGAAGGCTAGTGTTTAATTCACTCAGCGTTGGCTCTGATACCAACCTGTCACACCCCTATTTTCCACGTGTCACCGGTGGGCCCGGTGGGGGATTCTGTGACGTAGTTGATATCGTCATAGACAAACATACAAAAATATAAATGCATAGCGGAAGCAAAGAAAGATTTATTTCAACTTAAAATATTGTAATATTCAAGTATCACAAAATAGTCGAAATAGATCCACAGGCAGATCCAAACAAAAAGGAAACTTCATATCAACAGACTTCATGCATCCTAAGCTTGCGAGACTTCTATGGATGCTTAAGGAGTGACCAGCCTATTACGCGTAGTACCTGCACTTAGCCTTTTTGGAAAATACGTCAGTTTACACTGGTAAATACAATTTAACTGACTCATTTTGAAAATGTTTAAAATTGATTTAAATGCCCGTGGCATAAAACTTTTTATAACTTGGGATAATTATTTGCTTAATAATCTTGTAAAAGAATTACATGTTCGTTATGCGTTCAGTGGCCCAGATCGTGCCGGGTTAAAGATTAATAGACACACCACTTAATATAATTCCGCCGCAAGACTTCTCTCGACCGACGATTATACTTTAATGAAATGCACTACGGGTGTACGCCTACACCCGTGTGCTAAGGTCGTGGCCATTCTTTGAATGATGCCAAGGATATCCGGGACATGGTCATTAAACCCCCAAAGGCGTAAAACAAACAAAACAACATTTTTAAACGGGTTAATTTGACAACACTTAGCCATCAAATGGTTAAGGTCAATTCCCCGACCAAGCGGTATTTTATATACCGTACCCCAAGCCCATATAGGGAAAATAAGTTAAACGTATTTACCTGAGCAAAGTATAAATCAAATTAGCGAGTGCACGTAGCTTTTACTGGGCTCCTAGATCTGGAAATTAAGGTTTTAATAACCTATTAGAATTCTAACGGGTAATAAGCTTAGACCGGTTAGTTATAAAGGAAGATTACGGTTTTAAACGCACAATAAGGCGAAGACCGTTTTAGAATGTGGTTTTGACCCAACAAGCTTGCATGCTTGTTTAATATGGGCAACATAATCACATTCTGGATTTTGAGACCAAAAGGATATGGTTTGACCCGTTTCGGCTAAAATGGCCAAACTAGTCACATAAGCCGATCCGAACGCGTATAGTGCGTAACGAGTAACCATAAGAGCCAAATACAAGTTTCTGAAGTCAATATGCTTAAAATATGTTGTGATATCAGAATGATACCTTCCATTATGCCCCAAATGATTTTAAACCAAAACTATGCCTCATAAGGGCGTTTTGGTCATTTTATAAGGTGTAAAAGGGTTAAAATGATAACCTGAGTTACAGGTCTGATTAAATTAGTAAATATACTTGATTTACTAAGTAATAACAGTAGGGTATCAAATTTATGTGAAATTTATTACCTTTTACCTTACTATGCACCGTAGGGGCATTTTGGTAATTTCACATGTGCCTAAGAGGTCAATTCTGGAATTCTGAGTTCAAAACATTTGCCTAGTGTTTAAAATATAAAAATTTACTGATTATATCAGTAGGTTCAATCCCTTAAGCTTAATAAGGTTCTAGTGCATACTTATGCGTAAAAATGCTTAAAAAGGCGATTTGGAGCCATTTCCGGGTTTTCTGTAAAAAGCTGATATTTTTAATATTCCAGAAGGATCAAAATAATTTATTTATCATAATAAATCAGTAGAAATTGGTTTGAGGTCAAAAGGATTTGTAAAACTCATTTTTTGGCTAAAAAGGGCAAAACCGGCATAAACCGAATTAATCTTAGAACACTAAGTTATGCTCAGCCTAAAAATAAATAAAAATCACCAAAAATCCCAAAATATTATTTTATAATAATGGTAAAAAGTTTGGTATAAAAATTTGGGTTTTGATAGGCTATATGCAATTTACGCCATTTAATTAGTAAATAAGCTCTTAATTACGCTATTGAGCATAACTCTTAATCTAGACCTTAAACTAACTTCAAATTTTGGGTGCAAGTTTATAAATCAGTAGGTAAGGTGTCTACTCTTTTACATTTTCAAAAATCACATTTTAAGGTCAAATGGGCATAATGGTCAACATATAAGCGATTAACGGAAACATGCATGTGAATAGGATATCTAATGAACCAAGTTGTATAATCTCAGAGAGTCATACTAACATGCAAATAGGTCCAAAAGAAGCTCTAAGGCAATCCTAAACTTGGCTTAAACGAGTCAGAACTGATAGTCAAAGCAGAAGTCAAACTTTGCGACCTTCGGTTCCAAACTGAGCCTAAACTAAAAATTGTCGAGTTGAATATGTTGGAACATATTCTTACATTAATTACCAAGTTATTTTAATGATCAAACAGGTTGCATGTACCCTACATTGCTAATTATCCATTAATTCGCAAATAACCTTTCTGTTGACTTTTTATAATAAGCTTTGACTCGACAATTAACATGGTTAGAGTGGGAATCTGGAAATACCCTTTTAAGAGTTTGTTACCCACATAATTACCTACTTAAAGGTACTTTTAATTCGTGATTTGACAGAGCACATTTTAATTAATCACGAAGTCAAACCTTAATTACGACGGTTTGACTTTTAGCTAATTAACTAAGCTAAAACGAATTTGGAAGGGTTAAGGACACTTACAAGAGTCCTAATTGGGATTAGGGATGCTAAGGATGAGTGCTTGCTGTCCAGAGAGCTCCAGAGAGTATACTTGTGAACTTTTGAAAGTGGGTGTTCAAATGGTTACAACCTCAAGTCCCTTATATAGTGAAATTGATCTCCCAAGATGGTGCCAAACAAGTCTACACTTGTTGTAAGATCATCCCACATGTCCCTAATGCATGAAAACTGGTTGGGGCAGCCCATGGTATGCAAAACAAGCCCCTTAAGTCGGTTACACAGCTTTTACAGGCATCTGTCCAAGAATTCTGATGCTGGCAGTCTGACACGGCCCGCTTGAGGTTATAGGGGATTCTAACGCGGGCCGCCTGGACCGGCAAAACCTGCCAAACAAGTTTTAAACTTTGCATTTTCAGTCCCTGGTCCTTTGTAACGTGGTTTTAAGTCCCTAATTTGCATTTTCAGCCCTCTAACTTGATTTTTAAGGGCCTTGGGACTTTTGCTAACTTGGTTAAGTCCTTGACTAACCTTGTAACCACTCATAAGGCCATATAATTCAATGTTGACGCTTTTAACCCCTCGAACACGAATTTGATCATAACTTTCTCATACGATAACGAAACTTTATGAAATTTTAACCACGTATTCTAGGGAGTATATTTTATCGTTACAAAGTTTCGGGTCTGCAAAAAGGTCACTCAGAGGTATACTTTGCACATGTTGCCACTTTTAGCCACTGTAGTTTGTAATTCCTCACTTTCTTTCATATTTAGCTTCGTATGATTCATGATTTATTCGTTTGAAGGTATAAACATTATGTAGGGCTACTTTAGAATATATTTATCCATTGTTGACACTTTGGATCCTTATATTCTCATAGTTTCCCCGTTTGTCAACTTTAGTCCCTCCAAAGTATTCTTTCTCACGTTCAGAGCTTATCACACGTGTTTATACGTTATTGGACACAAATTTTCAAGGTGTTACAGATAAGGAACGAGTCTTGAAAGAGAGTTGTAATCAGATACATAAGCTCGACAATCAATGCTTTTCATAGTTAGTTTTAGGAAGTCATATTCAACCTTTTCCACCTCGTGAGGTGGGTAGTAGGTCTCACGGATCAGTTCCACGAATTTAGACAAACTTAGGTTGTACAGTGCAACCTTGCCTGTGGATTGGATCCATGCCTTCCACCAGGTTAGAGCATCCTCCTTGAAGGATTGGGACACATATTTAATAGTGTCTATAGTGGCACAACCGCTTATATCAATAACGGTCTCCATTTCATCGAGCCACTTTAGAGCATCAATGGCTCATTTCTCACTCGTAAAGTCCCGGGGTTTACAAGAGATGAAGTACTTATAGGTGCACCCCTTCTTAGAGTTACGGGGCTTAGTTCTAATGATACTCTTGATATTTCGCTCACTCTTAGTTGAGGAGCAGTGAGATTTTTCAGTCTTATGAGTTGTAGAGTGGGGTTTAGAAATAGATTTCTGTTTTAGTACTGGTGGCTTTGGCCCCTTAAGTGTAGCTATAAATCCAACCACGGCTTTACCGACTTCATCGGCAATCAGGGATCAAAGATTATTCTATTCGTCCGTACGGTTTCAGTGCTCTAAGTCGTCACCACCGTTTTTCTTAATCGCCTCACCAACATTTTGGCTTGCCATTAGTTTAGCTGAAAGCTATATGGCCATCAATAAGATTTTGAAGTAGCGAATCAATTTAATTGCGTTAGATCTTGCAGATCCATGCATCTTAGATTTACTAGCCTCACTTACCTCAGCTGGTAATGAGCTTTCATATATAATTAGCTATATAGTTCTAGAGATTTTTAGTCTTTCTCCTTCCACATAGTCGGGATTAGTTGGAGATTTTGGGATACGTTTCAGTCAACTTATTTAATGTAGGTTCCTCTCCTTCCACATAGTTGGGATTAGTTGGAGATTTGGAAAATGTATCACCACATAGTTGGACGAACATTCCCTCTCCTTTCCACATCGTCGGGATTAGTTGGAGATTTGGGATACGTTTAGTAAACGTATTTAATGTAGGTTTCTCTCCTTCCACATAGTTGGGATTGGTTGGAGATTCGGAACATGTATTGCCACATAGTTGGACGAAAATTCCCTCTCATTTCCTCCTAGTTAGGATTAGTTGGAGATTTGGGATACGTTTCAATTAACGTATTTAATGTAGGTTCCTCTCCTTCCACATAGTTGGGATTAGTTGGAGATTTGGGATATGTTTCAGTCAACGTATTTAATGTTGGTTCCTCTCCTTCCATATAGCTGGGACTAGTTGGAGATTTGGGATACATTTTAGTCAACGTATTTAATGTAAGTTCCTCTCCTACCACATGTAACAACCCGACCTTTCGGGTCGTTATAATAAGAAGTGACATATCTACCATTTCTTGCTTAATTATTGCTTAATTGCCTTGTACTCTCGAGATTCTGATTATCGCTAAGGGATTTCGCTACATTTTAAACTATGTTTTACAACGCATTCACAACACTTATTCAAAACGCATTTATCACATTTAACGCGGTTATAACGCATACTATCTGAACGCATTTTATCGCATATCGCATCGCATGTTTATACTAAACGCTATCGCAACGCAATCTTATCGCAGCTCGAATCGCAAATTTACTTTTATGCATCATGTGTGTTAATTGTGTGATTACTTGTTTAAAGTTATGTGGTCATCTCATTGCAACGCTTACTCGCAACTCGCTTAAACACAACGCAACGCACAACCCACGAAATGAAAGTCGGAAAACCAACTCGCACAACTCGTTTGATCGAATGACCATTCGATCGAATGGCCACTAATGTGCACAAAATGCAACATATAAATTACATCAATTGTGGCATAAAACTAACCCCTTTTTAGTACTAATGTTGGAAAAAGTGTGTTTTTGTCTTCCTTTTGTATTTTCAGGATTAAATGAGCTCAAATAAACAAAAGAAGCAAAAAGGCAGCCAAATCTAACATAAATACAAGAAAAGGGACAAACGTGGCATGCCAGGCCTCCCCGACAGCATCTTCCCAAGCAAAACAAGAAAACAGAAGGCTGAACACGCCCCGTGCTCAATGAGCACGGGGGCGTGCCCAAGTGTCAGCAGAAAAGACAAAGTTGTAGAAGCTTCTATCGCCCACCACGGGATCGTGCTCAGCGGACACGGGGTCGTGGTCAACTCTAAGATTCGCAGGATCAGGGAAATCTTGATAGTACAGATACGCTTCTGCACACGGGGTCGTGCTCAGCGGACACGGGGGTGTGGTCAACAAATCCAGACAAACTGTAATTAATGAAGAAAGAGAAGGAGGATGGACACGGGGCCGTGCCCAATGGACACGGGGTCGTGCCCGAGCTGCAGTTCAGGCTATAAGTAGGGGTGCTTGGCTCATTTGCAAACCATCCCTTGGCACACCACCTCTCTCACCCTTCACCCACCACCCACCACCATCGCAACACCATCATCCACCACCATCACAACACCATCATCCACCACCATCATCCATTGTCTATCATAGAGTGTGTGAGTCGTCTCGGGATCCAAGATTGATCGTAAGAGTTATTGACAATCAAAGGCCATGTTTGCCTAAGTCTCTTACATCACTTGGTGAAGACAAGTGTTTAGTGTAATACTTTTTATTTTTAATCTTTTCGCACTTTTTATTTGGTTATGTATTAATGATTTTAATAACTAGTGTCTTATGTTGAAGGTGATTCTTCCTTATCGTTTGTTTGTGGTGTCTTTGCATTATTTTACTGTCTATATAAAATAAAAGATTTTCACCATTCATATCTCCACGGTCTATATGGAGATATGTTGGCTACCTGGTCGGGGGTTAAGGGAACGGTTTGGTAAGAGTCTTGTCATTGTTCAGTGTATAGATCTTGCAAAGGACCTGGGTCAAATTTAGTAGGACCTCCTTCAATACCCAACAGTATTGGATGGCGGGGGTCCAAACTCTTTAATCCCCTCATAAGTTAAACTACTATTAAAACTTTAACCCGGCTACTTAGGACTGTATCCCTGCTGACTCAGACTACTTAGCCGAGGGTAATATCACCTTCAAAAGAGGGGCCTACCACAATACGCATTAATAACTTAATTAATTATCTTTCAATAATCCAACCCTTTAGGATTGTATCCTTGCTGACTCAAACTACTGGGTTGAGGGTAACGTCACCTTCAAAAGAGGGGCCTACTACAATAACTAAGGTAATCTCTTAAAAAGTGCAAAACTACTGGGTTTAAAAACCTTTTTCTAATTTTTGATTTGATTATACGTTGAGGATAAACCGGTACCAAAAGCTCTTGTGTCCTTGGACGACCTCGGTATCTTACCAACACTATACTATGTCCACGATGAGTGCACTTGCCCATGTGTTTAGTGTTAGTAAATTTCGTGTTTTATAAATTTAAAACATGGCAAAAAAGTGTAAAAGGGCTTAAAAATATACATTAAAAACTATACACACTTACGCACATCAAGTTTTTGGCGTCGTTGCCGGGGATACAAGGATTTTAAGGAAGTTAGGAATCAACGGCCTAATCGTTTTTTCTAATTTTTCTGTTTTTTATTAGGATTTTCTTAATTTTTTTCAGTTCCTGCAGAGCTCAGCACGGGTCGTGCCTGGTCAGACACGTGCCGTGCCCAGCAATTGTTACTGGCAGTTTTTGTTTTCCGAGTTACAGAGAGTTGAGCACGGGGCCATGTCGGTGCAACACGGGGCCGTGTCGAACTCCCCAGCAACAGGGATCCGGAAAATAGTCACTGTACCTCTGACCACGGGCCGTGTTCATCTGAGCACGGGGCCATGGTGAAGCTTCTGACCAACGTTCTTTTTTTTATTTTTATTGCAGGACTTGGAACTCAGGCGCCACATTTGCATTCTCCACGTAGTGTATGAGCTCCAGTTCCAGTAGAGACATAAAAGAACCCCTAGACGAACCTGAACGCTTTCTACGAAAGAGACTCAAAGCTAAAATCCAAGAGAAAGTTTCGGGGGACCCACTTCCAATAGCGGACCAACGTACCCTCATGGATTACCTACGACCCACCATAGGTAATCTAGGCGCCGCTATCAATGCACCGAATGTCGAAGCCAACAACTTCGAACTTCGGCCACATTTGATACAAATGCTTCAAAACTCCGCAACCTTCCATGGGCTTGCGGACGAGGATCCTCATCTACATATTACTAACTTCTTAGAAATATGTGATACCTTTAGGATCAATGGAGCATCAAATGACGCCATCCGCCTTCGAATGTTTCCATTTTCACTAAAAGACCGAGCTAAGGCTTGGCTCAACACCCTCCCAGTTGGCTCGGTAAACACCTGGGATGAACTAGCCCAAAAGTTTCTATATAAGTATTTCCCTCCTGCTAAAACGGCTAAATTAATGACTGAAATTAATACATATTCACAAGAGGATGGGGAATTCTTATATGAAACTTGGGAAAGGTTCAAGGAGCTACAAAGAAAGTGTCCTCATCACGGTCTTGCGGTGTGGCAACAAGTATCCACTTTCTACAATGAGTTGTTGCCACACACAAGACAAACACTTGACTCTAGCTCCGGGGGACTTTTAGGTAATCATCGCCCAAATGAAATATGTAATCAAATTGAGGAAATTGCTCAAACCAATTTTCAGTGGCACACTCCCCGAGGCAATAAATCTATTGCCCCGGGCGCCCATAAGGTTGATGAAAGCACTTCTTTACAAGCCCAAATCGAGGCCCTTTCTTCAAAAATTAAAAAACTAGAAATGACAAAAACCGCCTCGGTCATGGCTTGTGAAGGGTGTGGTGGGCCACATGAAAATTGGAGTTGTATGAAAGAACTAGATGATCAAACAGAGTCGGTAAACTACATTGATAATAGACCTAGGCCGTCGGGTCCTCCAATGGGTACCTACAACCAAGGATGGCGTAACCACCCTAACCTTGGTTGGAGAGAACCCGGTAATAGTAGTAACCAACAAAATCTAAACCAACGAACAAACTTTCAACAACCAAGAAACGAGTCACAAAATTTCTCTCAACAACAAGGTGGACGAGAAAGGCTTGAAGATACTATATCTCGCCTCATCTCCGACACCGAAAAGAAAAACTCGGATCGATTTCAACAATTGGAATCGAATTTTAGAAATCAACAAGCTAGTATACAAAACATCGAAAAACAATTAAATCAAATAGCTCAAAATTTCTCTGAGAGACCACAAGGCGCATTACCAAGTAATACCGAAACCAACCTGAAAGCACAAGTCCATCTCATAACATTGAGAAACCGTACCGTGGGTTCCGAAGAGGCTCCATTGCCGCCAACTGAAAGAAGCACAACTCCGCCCCAACAAGAGAAGGATTATCCACCAATCTAAGAGCCTACTAAGACTCCTCCTGTTCCATACCCCGGTCGGTTAATTCGTCAAAAGACAGATGAGCAATTCGCAAAGTTCGAAAATTTATTAAAACAATTGCATGTTAATATTCCATTTATCGAAGTCCTAACTCAAATGCCTAAATATTCAAAATTTATGAGGGACTTCCTCACTCATAAAAGGAAAATTGAATCATTGCAATTAGTTAATTTAGGCGAAGAATGTTCCCCCTTACTACTCAACAAACTCCCGTAAAAGAAGCTTAACCCCGGAAGCTTCACAATTCCTTGTTCGATTGGGGAATCCCCCATTCGTAATGCACTGGCTGATCTCGGGGCAAGCATCAACCTCATGCCCTCATCAATGTTCAACCGACTCGGCTTAGGGAAAACAAGCCCTACAAAAATAAGCATACAACTCGCCGATAGACCCGTCAAATATCCACAAGGTGTTGCTGAAAATCTATTGGTCAAAGTCGGCGAATTTGTCTTTCCAGCTGACTTTGTCATACTAGATATGGAGGAAGATGCCGAAGTACCACTCATCCTAGGGAGGCCATTCCTAGCTACGGCCCAAGCAGTGGTAGACATGAATGATGGAACGCTAACATTGAGGATTGGGGACGAGGAAATGAAGTTTGGAGTTGGAAAAAGAGTAGAAGATGAAGACCCGGTCAACTACATGAAGGTCACTGACTCAAGTTTGGATGATGCTCTCCGACGGTGTAGCATGGGATGCAAAACATCCCACTTGGGTAACATATGATCAGGCTTTGGGTCTAGCCAAGGACCCTTATAAACGTGGCGCACCACGGAGGCATTCCGCGGAACTATCCTTAGTTTAGTTTAGATTAATTTTTATGTTTTCTAGTTTAGATTTAATTTTCAGGAATAAAACACACTCGGGATGGTGAAGGATAACAAGGGAAACTTGCACCAGCACCCCATGCACGAAAATAGGGCCATCCGACAAAATTTTCTTCATTACAGCAAGTTCAGCACGGGCCGTGCCCGCCCAACACGACCCCGTGCTGCACAATCTGCAGAAAATGCCCAGTTCAGGTAACTGGACACAGGGCGTGCTCACTGAACACACCCCCATGCCCAGGCTTCTGTTTCTTTTTACAAACTTTTGTTACTGGCAATCTGAACACGGGGCCGTACCCGGACACCACGGGGCCGTGTCCAGACGCCCAGTAACATAAATTTTGCTTTTACATACCTTTTTACACATTCAATCAACCTAAAAACTTATTTTTGGGATACATTGAGGACAATGTGTAATTTAAGTGGGGGGGGGGATGCTAAAACCTTGAATCTTGCAAGTCCTAAATACAAGCCTTACACAAAACTCTATTGGAACCGCTAATCACCCCAAATTTTTTTCAAAAATTTTCATTTTTTTACTTGTCTAAGTTTAAGTTGGGAAATTCAAGTTCTAAAAAGGTTATATTTTTACAAATTTACAACCGATAGCGTCGTGATAAAAAGAACCAACATAAGAAAATTATGAAATGGCATGACAAGCTTAGTTAAAATTTGATTATATATACTTGATCACATAAAAACCCATTCCCACAAAAGTGAGTTTTGAGCCCTTATTGAGCATACAAATACATATCTTTAAACTAAATGCTCATTTTTCGTTTCTTGTGTGAATAGCCGCTTGGTTCGTACGACTCTAGAACTTGCCACGACGATACATTCCCGGTCATTACCAACTTAAACCCGAGTAAGTAAATGATGGAGGCATTAGGACTAACCCTTTTTATTTCTACACCATTATTTTTCACTTTCTTTTACCACCTACCCAAAATCCCCCTAGTTAACCCCTTTGAGCCTAAATCTTTTCATTTCTTAACCCAAAACAAAAACCCTTTTACCCACCAAAACCCTTTTTCATTTTAAACCCTTTGTTTTAGTAACAAGCTCGGTTTTTATTATGACTCCAATATATATATATATATATATATATATATATATATATATATATATATATAGGGGTGGGCTCTATAAGAAACCCCATCTTTTTTAAGAAACCTTGGAAACCCTAGATTCACCCTTGATTTGATTTCACTTTAATAGATCAATGACTCTCCTTTTTTGGTGTATATATTAGATTTAAATTAATACATTAAGGGCATTTTGGGTAGTAAAAAAGACTTTTTGAGCATTGGAAATCAAAAACCCATCTGCCATGTTGTACTGTCAAATCAAATAAGAGATTTCAAAATCATACCCCTCTTTCTCTCTCCACTCTCTACTCACAATTATCACATCTTTTTCTTCCCCCACCCCACAAACGTGAAGAAGAAGAAGAACAAGAAGAAGATGGTCTAATTTCAGAATTAAAATATCTACCTTCAAGATTTCAAGAAATACTAATTCCAGATTCAGTTGCAGAAGACGATGGTGGTTGCAGATCAAAGCGTGATTCAGTTGCAGAAGACGATGGTGGTTGCAGATCTGGTGGTTGGTGGAAGGTGGTGACTGGTTCATTCTGGGGTGTTGGTGGTTGATAGCGGCGACAGTGGGTGGTTGTAGAAGGTGGTGGAGGGTTGGTGGCGCCGGAGTTCGGAACGTCGTCGGAGTCAAGATCTAGTAATGGTTAATGTTCTCTCTCTCTCTCCTCTCCTCTGTCTTCAATCAAGATCTAGTAATGGTTAATGTTCATGTATTTTAAATAAATCAAAAACTTTAGGATGAGATTTTGAACGGGATTTTTTGTTGGTTTGGTTGCTTGTTTGGGGATTCTGATCTTAATAATAATTGTTTTTTGTTTTGTTGGTTTGGACTTTTGATCTGAACAGTAAGTGTTTTTTTTTGTTGGGTTGTTTGAGTTACAGAAACAGATAAATAACATGTGTTAAGCACCTGTTAGAATGATATATAACGTGTGTTGATTTACAGAAACAGATCCATAAAGATATTCAATTGACAAGCTGGATGGATGTAGGCGACGTTAATGCGGGGACATTGAATAAGTCAACTATTTTGGGAAAGAAGTTTTCGTTCGTTTATAACATGTGTTAGTGGTTCATGCTGTAACAGATCCATAAAGAAGTTTTCATGCTGTAACAAGTTTCCGTTCGTTTCTAACATGTTTTGCACATTTTGGAATGTATAACATGTGTTAAGCCTCTGTTATAATCTTTTTGTAACCTGACATGTATTCATGTATAAGCTAGTGGTTTACAAAACACCATGATGTGTATATACTGATCTAACATGTGTTACAATGTATATGTTCGGAACATGTAATTGATTAACATGTGACAAGGGTGAAAACAGTCAACGGGGGCGATGAGTTTAATGGTGAGCTTAGTTAATATCGCAATCTTGTTGTAACCCCACTTGTATACATATGATAACATGTAAGCATCCATTATAACCCTACTTGTATTCATGTATATCAAAAGTGGTTTGCAAAACACCATGATGTGCATATACTGATCGTAACACGTGTACAATTTAATATGGAACATACAAGTTAATATTGTAACACCGTATACCTGGGATAACATGTGTTAAGCCTCTGTTATAATCTTGGTTTAACCCAACATGGTGTCATGTATAAGCTAGTGGTTTCCAAAAGACTATTAACTTGTATAATCTTGGAACATAAAAGTTAATATTGTAACACCGTACCCCGACTTGTATTCATGTATATGAAAGTCACATCCTTTGGGAAAGAAGTCTTCGTTCATTTATAACATGTGTTGGTGGTTCATGCTGTAACAGAACACCATGATGTAATCTGACATGTGTTCATGTATAACATGTGTTAAGCCCCTGTAATAATGATATATAATGTGGGAAAGAACTCTTCGTTCATTTATAACATGTGTTTGTTTTGTACATTTTGGAATGTATAACATGTGTTAAGCCTCTGTTATAATCTTTTTGTAACCTGACATATATTCATGTATAAGCAAGGGGTTTACAAAACACCATGATGTGTATATACTGATCTAACATGTGTTACAATTTGTCTATTCGGAACATGTAATTGCTTAACATGGGACAAAGGGTGAAAACAGTCGACGGGGGCGATGAGTTTAATGGTGAGCTAAGTTAATATCGTAATCTTGTTGTAACCCCACTTGTATACATATGATAACATGTGAGCATCCATTATAACCCGACTTATATTTATGTATATGAAAGTGGTTTGCAAGTTAATATGTGTACAAGTTAATATGGAACATACAAGTTAATATTGTAACACCGTATATGGAACATACAAGTTAATATGGAACATACAAGTTAATATTGTATAACGTGTGTTAAGCCTCTATTATAACGTGTGTTAAGACTTCCAGAATAGATGCATAAACTCCAATAGCAACTTAATAACATAGTATACCTGATATAACGTGTGTTAAGCCTCTGTTATAACGTGTGTTAAGACTTCAGAATGGATGCATAAACTCCAATAGTAACTTAGTAACAGCAGAAGTACAAATACGGGTGACTCCAACACAAAATGTTTTAAGTCCATACCGTTTTAACATAATGTACTAGACAAAACAATAAGAGTCACACATTACATATTACTAGTAAACGAAAATACATAGCACTAAGAAAATGGTGGAGCTTCCTTTGACAGTCTGCCTTAGCTTTTCAGCGGCTACCTTTGCTACCTTAGCTTTTCAGCAGCTACCCTTGCTTTATTGTTTGGGTCGGTCTTGAAACGGTTTGTAAACATGTGGGTGTGCGTATGCTAGGGAAGTTATAAAAATGTGTTTTCATATCACATGTGACACATGCATGTCCGATAAGTTCAAACTATAACACGTGTTAGTTGTGTTGTGCTGTAACATAAACATGGTCATGATCTTTGAGCATCTGATCCACGTTTGACGAAACCAACGGTCCTGAGAATTGGATCTTATTTCCCATGTATCCATCACCGTCCTAATAACAAAAAGATAAGATAACCGTTAAGTCGTTAACCAAACATAAATATTAATACATTCATAGGCAGAAAATCTTTTTTCTCAAATAACATACAAAACAGTTACTATTCAGATCAAAAGCCCTAAACAAAGCAACTAAACCAACAAAAAATAGTTACTATTCAGATCAAAAGCCCAAACAAGCAACCAAACCAAGCACAACTTTTTAACACAAAAATAAAAACCTGCAAATTACATAAAGATTTACCCCTTTTAAGAACCATTTTAACAAAAAAAAAAATCATGTTTCATCTCTAAAACAACCATTACACAAAAACCTATTAACAACCATTTTAACAAAAACATCAAGTGTGAAATGATTTTTTAAAATAAAATACTCAAGAGATTGTTGTTTCTCTCTCTAAAACAACAACTTTCTCTCTCTAAAACACTTACCGAATCTAGAACCATACGATAAACACGATGAAGATCTTCAAACTTGCTTCTCTCTGTGTGTTCTTGATAAACATGATGAAGATTGTTGTTTCTTACTCTAGAAATCAGCTTTCAACAAGCATGAGCACAGCCGAGATGAAGATGACGACGTGAGATGAAGCTTGAGCATTTAATTCCTCATCAGTATGGAAGTCGCTGCTAAAGAACCTGTTGGGGAAACTATGGACCGGCGACATTAACTCGGAGGTTGGTGGATTTGTCTCCATGGACATTAATGTAGAAATGATAATTTGGAGTAGAAGATGACTATGGTTCTTCTGTTGAAGAAGATATAAAATGAAAAATTGTAAAAGAAATATGGGGGTGGGTGAATTGTACAAATGAGTTGATGTGCATTAAATGATCATGTCAATTCAAAATGGGGAAATATCTTGGGTTGCATAAATTACTAATATAACCTTGGAAGCAAAAAGTAACAGGAAGTGAAAGTCACACGTGGCTAAATGTAGGCCACAAGTAAAGTTTGCTAAGTTTTCTAAGAAAATGAGGTTTCTTGCTAAGCATTATCCTATATATATATATATATATATATATATATATATATATATATATATGATGAAGCCAAAGAAATAAACAAACAAGTTTATCAAAAACAACTTTGTTTGAAAGAAATGCTTCATCAAAATAAAAAGTTTTGAAAAATAACGAGTCATATGAAAACCGATGCTTTTTATGCTTTTCGCCCTTTTACTAACCACTAACCCAACCACCCACCTTTAGCCCAAGCCTAACCCTTCACCCCAGAAGACCTCTTGATATTTACAAAGGTGTATAGTTAAAAAGGAGGAGGATTGATTGCTTGGCAAGCCTGTGGTAGGAGTAAGTTCCATGTCGTTCTCGAGTGATTCACTAAAATACATCTTCAGTCGAGTGTTGAGTGATTCCCCCATGAGGTACGTGAACTTGTATATAAATGGAATTTTAAAAAGGCATGTTATGCCCTAATAAGTAATTTATCTTATGAAATGTTTTTAATAAATCATGACGAATAGGATTGTAAATAAATAAGAATAAAACTTAATAAAGGATCTTGGAAATCCCGACACTCTATGACAAGCCCAAAAACCTTCTCTTCTACCCATTCCATTTGGGAGTGTAAAGCCACATTATAAAGAGTTTTGCTAAAGGACAAGCAAAGATTCAAGTGTGGGGGTATTTGATGTGCACAAAATGCGACATATAAATTACATCAATTGTGGCATAAAACTAACCCTTTTTAGTACTAATGTTGTAAAAAGTGTGTTTTTGTCTTCCTTTTGTATTTTCAGGATTAAATGAGCTAAAATAAACAAACGAAGCAAAAAGGCAGCCAAATCTAACATAAATACAAGAAAAGGGACAAACGTGGCATGCCCGGCCTCCCCGACAACATCTTCCCAAGCAAAACAAGAAAACAGAAGGCTGAACACGCCCCGTGCTCAATGAGCACGGGGGCGTGCCCAAGTGTCAGCAGAAAAGACAAAGTTGTAGAAGCTTCTATCGCCTACCACGGGGTCGTGCTCAGTGGACACGGGGCCGTGCTCAACTCTAAGATTCGCAGGATCTAGGGAAATCTTGATAGTACAGATACGCTTCTGCACACGGAGTAGTGCTCAGCGGGCACGGGGGCGTGGTCAACTAATGCAGACAAACTGCAATTAATGAAGAAAGAGAAGGAGGATGGACACGGGGCCGTGCCCGAGCTGTTGTTCAGGCTATAAATAGGGGGGCTTGGCTCATTTGCAAACCATCCCTTGGCACACCACCTCTCTCACACTTCACCCACCACCCACCACCATCACAACACCATCATCCACCACCATCATCCATTGTCCATCATAGAGTGTGTGAGTCGTCTCGGGATCCAAGATTGATCGTAAGAGTTCTTGACAATCAAAGGCCATGTTTGCCTAAGTCTCTTACGTCACTTGGTGAAGAAAAGTGTTTAGTGTAATACTTTTTATTTTTAATCTTTTCGCACTTTTTATTTGGTTATGTATTAATGACTTTAATAACTAGTTTCTTATGTTGAGGGTGATTCTTCCTTATCGTTTGTCCGTGGTGTCTTGGCATTATTTTACTGTCTATATAAAATAAAAGATTTTCACCATTCATATCTCCACGGTCTATATAGAGATATGTTGGCTACCTGGTCGGGGGTTAACGGAACGGTTTAGTAAGAGTCTTGCCATTGTTCAGTGTATAGATCCTGCAAAGGACTTGGGTCAAATTTAGTAGGACCTCCTTCAATACCCAACGGTAATGGATGGCGGGGGTCCAAACTCTTTGATCCCCTCATAAGTTAAACTACTATTAAAACTTTAACCCGGCTATTTAGGACTGTATCCCTGCTGACTCAGACTCCTTAGCCGAGGGTAACGTCACCTTCAAAAGAGGGGCCTACCACAATATGCATTAATAACTTAATTAATTATCTTTCAATAATCCGACTCTTTAGGATTGTATCGTTGCTGACTCAAACTACTGGGTTGAGGGTAACGTCACCTTCAAAAGAGGGGCCTACTACAATAACTAAGGTAATCTCTTAAAAAGTGCAAAAGTGCGGAAATAATCAAAGGTTACACTACACGCGAGTCGGATCCAAGTGATTCATCTTGTCTATCTGTTTTTACTTTTATTTTATTTTTCTGCATTTTAGTTAGTTTTATTTTTCTAGTTTAAAACCCTTTTTCTAATTTTTGATTTGATTAGACGTTGAGGATAAACCGGTACTAAAAGCTCTTGTGTCCTTGGACAACCTCGGTATCTTACCAACACTATACTACGTCCACGATGGGTGCACTTGCCCATATGTGTGTTTAGTGTTAGTAAATATCGTGTTTTATAAGTTTAAAACTTGGCAAAAAAGTGTAAAAGGGCTTAAAATATACATTAAAAACTATACACACTTACGCACATCAGCCACCCATCCGGATGACCATCCGATCGAATGGCCATCCCATCGACTGGCCATCTGAAACCACTACTCCACCGCCTTATTTCCTCTTACCCTATAAATACCCACCTGTCACATCACTGTTCACTCATGTTACAGCTCTATCCGACCAACTCACTCCCAGCTCGTCTCAAGCACTTTTCTCTCGATTCAAGGCTATTCCGTAAGTATTTCTCCCTAAATCTTGTACTTCCATCATCACTACATAATTCTCCACCATCTTCTCCATCAAAATCATACATTTTCTCCATGAAATCACCTGATTTGGACTCCTTGAAGTTGACATCATCTCGGTTGCATATGCAAACTATGGTGCGACGTCACCCCGTCAAGATTTGTTCAGATCTAAAGGATTTCCACATTATTTTACACAAAAATCAACAAGATTCAACATTTTCCAACTGTTTTCATGTTCTTCTTCAACTTTTCTTCACTTTCTACTCAAAACCAATGGAATCTAGACTCATTCAGGCTCTCTACTCATACTCTAGCTGAGAACCGGTCTGAGAACGGACTTCCACCGAAGAGACGACCGAATCAGGGTTGAACATGAAACCCCGTCAAGAACAGTTGAGTCTAATCGAATGGGGTGATTCCCATCCAATCGACTAAGCTGGACTTGGTACGGTTTCCGTTGTTTGACACGTCGTCACACTGTCTCCGTTAAATTCCAAACTTTTTAACTTAGAAAATTTTACCAGTTTTCAAAACATCAAATCGCCTAACCGAATAGCCATCCGATCGGATGACCATCCGATCGAATGACTATTCGACCAGGTGACTGGTTCTTTATAGCTTTCAACACTTAAAACGATTTGATCAAAATTTCAAACTACTAAATTTTCACTTGAATAGCCATCTGATCGAATGGCCATCCGTCCGGATGACCATCCGATCAAATGACTTGATTTATACTACAACGAAAATTTCAAAAGTTTTGAAACGATTTACAAACACACTAGCTCATTCGAGTGATCAACCGTTCGAATGGTCATCCGTCCGGATAACCATCCGTTCTGTAGGATCGTTAGACGACCTGATGAGTCGATCAGAAAAGTGCTTAGACTGAATCAGAGGTGGAATTCATTGATTCAGTCTTCGTTCAGCTTGATTTCACTATTTAACATCTCTTTTATTAATCTTCTAACAAGTTACAAGAACTGGAGACAAACTGGCAGGGCTTCGCCGTAACACACACACAACTGCTCTCTAGATCCGCTCATCAGTCACCTATTTATAGGCTGATGGGTTCGCTTATATGGACATGACCATAAAAGTGGACCTATCAAGTGACAAATGAGCGAACCTATCAAGGACACATAAGCGAACCTACAATATTGACATATAAGCGAACCTATCTAATCTTATGTGTTTCTTGATTTCCGTTCACTGTACAATCAGCCCTAACCTAAGACTCGAACTAAGATGTAGTCGACAGACAACTGCACCAACAGACTCCCCCTTGAATGTTGACGGAATCTTCAGTGAGAGTCTTCAAACATTAACAGCTCTTCACTCTTAATCGGTCTTCTTCAGGAACTCTTCCTGGAATTAGGTACCCGGATCTTTCTCTGGCTCTAACTTTCATCAGACTCCCCCTATCATCATGCTGGGATCGCCGTCTGGAATTTGTTATCACCATTGAAATCAACTCCTGGCTTTATCAGTTTAAACTTCTTCTCAGGTTCTGAAGTATCTCCTGGCTTTCCGTAGCAACAGGATCAGAAACCTGCACAACTGAAACACTCTATCACAAACCAACACAATTGTGATTCAACTTAATGAATCAACTAAGCATTCGAAAATTTCTCACATTTAAAACTTATAAACCTTTCCATAATTTGGTTAAAAATTTTAAACTAATTCAACCAAACCATCTGTTCATCTTGTTTAGCCTTTGAGATTTTGAATATCAGCTCTTTATTATCAGTTGTCGAAAATCTTTTTGGATTTTCAAATATGAATAACAAGCAGAAATTAAATGCAGAAATGAAATATGAACAAACATATTTTTGTGAGTTCGTGCAAGAGGATCATATCAGCTGCTGACAAGACACTAGCACCGTTAAGCTTGATTACATATTAAGTTCTAAACAATTTACCTAGATTGTCAGTATGTTTGTCCACTGAAGTTTTCACACAGACTTCAATTGATTCGAGATACGTTATTAATGTTTTAGAAACTAAAACTTAATTGTGTATCACTCCACTTGAATATACTCCCGTATCCAGATCCCAATATTCAGTCTTACAGGTGAGTATACCACAACTGATATCTGTAAAGGAGTAATGTGCGAGGGCCGTGAGAGCTCAGGTCGATACTTCCGTATACGCAGAGAGATGACGGCTTCGACTTTTGGTGGGTCCCCTTTAGAGGATCTTTTATTACAACAGCAAAGATTATCAATTTTATTGTTTAATCAGATTGCTGAGGGCGAGCTTATGTTTCAAAGCTTTTTGCAGAAAGTATTATTCGGGGACTAGGTCAGTATTTCCATACAACAGAAGTCCCGGAATAATACCCCAGATATCACTGAGTATAAAGACCTAGTATCTCAGAATACAGGACCTTTCAAACAAGATTTCGGGGGTTACCCATATATTCAAGAATAGTTACCCACGAATTAAGCAAGTTTGAATTTAGGTTTATATCTCGTTTCAGTTTACTAAATGTGCGAAAACCTACTGACACATCCGCAGTAAGATTGTTTATCACATATTGACTTTACAATTCTTTAGCGTGCTGTGATAGTCCACTGAAGTACTATCATTTCCTCTTTTATGCAACAAAAACTCATTTTAGTTTTTCAATGTTTTTGACATTTTCAAATTTTCTGATTTTTTTTTTTAAAATTTTCTCCCCCTAAAATCAAAATATGTTTCAATTTTGATTTTCCGGGAAAACTTGAAAAACAAAACTGTACAAAATTTGACAACTTAATGAGAATCGCATCAATTCTCCATCCACATGGCGTAATCAGAACTCCCCCTCACAACAAACTATTTTCCCATAATGATTTCAAAACACTCAAGTTTGTTTTAATCAGAATGGTTTTTCCGGAAAAATTAGTTTGTTTACCAAACATTTGTAGGTTCGGGGTTACTTCATCACATTGTTCTTTTCAAACATTTGAAAAATTTATCATTTCCAGATTTACCATAAATCATATGTAGAAAATCAAGTACAATTTAATGTCCCTGATTTACCACATTTAAGTCGAAACATCACCAAAGTGAAATTTCTCAAGAAATGTGCCGATTCATGTTCCACTTTTACCAACCTGGGAACTCCGGCAAGTCAGGTTTTTCATTTAAACAGATTCACCCAAGTCTGACGGTTCTTGGGTGATTTCGAATTCTTGTTCAACAATGGTGGAAAATTTGCATCATCCATTGTTAAACCTGAATTCTCCTTTTTTACCTCAACCACTGGCTCTTCTGGCTTTGACGAACCAGAATCATTGCCTGAGTGTGGCTTGTCTGACTTAGATGAGCCAGATTCATCGCCAACACCTTTCATCTTCTTCTTTTCCTCTTTCGTCCTCAGATTTGTATCTGATGAATTCGTCTTGCTTGACTTTGCATTTGCGGAAGTTGATTCATCAGAACTCTTATTCGATCTGTTCGGTGAAACCGAGGACAAGATCTTCTCGAGATATTCTCTCGCCTTCTTCCTCTTTTTCCTCAGTCTGTCTTTCTGCCCCTGTGAAAGTTTAACTTTCTTTTCTTGAATTGTCTGTTCTTGAACTTTAGGTTTTAGAACCTTCTGTTCATAGGGCTTGACTTTGACTGGAGTTTTTGCCACTCTCTGAGAATTAACCCTCAATCTGTCATTCGATTTCCTTGGCCATTCTCTGGCAATGTGACCTTTGATTTGGCAATTGTAGCATCTTCTGGTTTCATAACTCCAACTCTGGCAGTTAACAGTAACGTGTCCTTGATAACCGCATCGGTAACACACTCTGTTATCGTACCATGTACCACCTTCACACCAAACGCTCAGATCATAGCATTGTTTGGCTTGGTGATACTCTTTCCTCTTCTTGATTGTTGGATTTGACTTTTGAGCACTGTGGTCCAACCTGCACCACTTATTACCAACAGTTTTTGAGTTTTTATTTTTTATTTTTTGTAATTTTTGTTTTTGATTGGATGATCGATCTGATGAGCTGTTATTCTCTTTTTGAACATTTTTCTCATTTTTTATTTTTTGTTTCTGTTCCACTTTCTTCTTCAAAGGTTTTTGCTTAGAGCATTCTCCCTTTTCAGTCGATTGTAGAACAGTTTTCTGAAATTTTTCTTTTAATTTCAAAAACAATTTTTGTTTTTCTATTTTTTCATTTACATCATCAGATTTCTCATCGCAATCTTCAACTTTGACATTGTCAAAGTTTGTGACATTGTCACTTATTGGAACTGAATTGATTGGTTTTGGACAGGGAAAATTCACACTATCTGATGCAATCACAAAACCTATCAATTTCTTTTCAAGTTCATCAATCTTGTTTCTTGAATTCTCGGCTTCATTTTCAAGCTGGGATATTCTTTCAAGATGTGACTTGATTTCTTTTTCATTCTCAATTTTCACATTTTCAAGAACAAACTTTTCATTTTCCAAATCTTTTATCTGTTCCTGAAATTTCGTTTCATTTGCTTTCAAGTTTTTGTTCTCAAGCTTTATCCAGAAATCTTCATTTTCTGAGGATTTCTTGTTGCTTTCAAACTCTTTTTCTTTTTCTTTCAAAAACTTGTTTTCAGATTTCAAACTGTTCAAACCATCCAACAGTTTGTCATTTTCAGCTTTTATTTTCTCACAATTTTCTTGCAACATAAGAATCTGTTTAATATCAGCTTGCTTCTCGTCTTCCAACTTCTTGACTTTCGATGTCAAACTTTCCGCATCCTTCAAGAGTTTGTCATTATCAGTCTTGAAGCTGTCACATTTGAAGCACACTGATGCAGAACTTGAAGTTTCATACTTCACAGATTCTTCAACCTTTGGCACTTGTTCTTTCTCTATCTTATATGTACATGCACCAAAGATTGTAACAAAATCAATAGGATTTTCATTATCATCAATGTAACAACCTCTTTTCATATCATATATCAAATTTCTTTTTGCTGCCCAACAAACATTGATTCTTTTGTTTATTTCTTTTATCACATCTAAACTCAAATCTTCCAAATTCATTTTTATGTTGTCCAATATCTCTCTCTTCTTTTGATAATTCTCATAATCGTGATTTTTAAGTTTCCTAATGAATTTATTCAGAGATAATTGTGAAAAAAATATATTTTTCTCTCAAAGTTTTCAAGCAATCATCCCATTCAGCTGATAATCCATTAGCAAACTTTGATATCTTATCAGCTTCTGTTATTACTATTTGATTATCCTTCAAATAGTCAATCAAGCGATCAAAACGTTTCTCCAAATTATCCAAGTTTTCATCTTTCTTACTCAGAAAACATTCAAAACGTTCACACCAAACCTCTTTAGGCAATTTCTGATAAGAACTACTAAGATATCATCGATACCAATCATTCAACCTTTTAAGATCATTGTTTTTCTGGTCATCAAACATCATTGTCATTTTACAAATAATCCCGACAAATCTTTGTTGTTCACAAAAGCGAGACACCAATGTGACAGAAAAGCGGAACTTCAGTTGTTACAAAAAGCGGACCAGATTGTTCAACCAAGCGGACCACCTTATGTCCTTATGAGCGGACCAGTGTTGTACACAAGAGCGAACCAGATGATGTTCACTGAAGCGGATCACTCAAGCGAACCTGACTGTGTCACAATAAGCGAACTACCACTAATTCACAAAGAGCGAACCAGACTTTGTCACTACAAGCGAACCTCAAAAGCGAACCAGACTTGTGAGCGGACCAGCTAATAAGGGCCTTTGGAGCGGACCTTTGATGAAATTTGGAGCGGACCAGATTTTTGAAGCGGACCTATGACAATTTGGAACGAACCTAATGCACTTTGGAGCGAACCTAATGCACTTTGGAGCGAACCTGTGATGTCACAAGAGCGGATCTAAGTTCGAAGATGATTTCACTCATTTTTAGTCCGTATTTCAGTCCAAAATTTTCAAGGGTTTATCAATGTCCATGTCACACCCCTAATTTCCACGTGTCACCGGTGGGCCCGGTGGGGGATTGCCGTGACGTAGTTGATATCATCATAGTCAAACAACACAAATTATAATGCACAGCGGAAGCAGAGATAGATTTATTTCAACTTAAAATTATTGTAATATCCAAGTATCACAAATTGTCAAAATAAAATCCACAGGCAGAATCAAATAAACAGGAATCTTCATTTCAACAGACTTCATGCATCTTAAGCTTGCGAGACTTCTATGGATGCTTAAGGAGTGACCAGCCTATTACGCGTAGTACCTGCACTTAGTCTTTTTGGAAAATACGTCAGTTTACACTGGTAAATACAATTTAACTGACTCATTTTGAAAACGTTTAAAATTGATTTAAATGCACGTGGCATAAAACTTTTTATAACTTGGGATAATTATTTGCTTAATAATCTTGTAAAAGAATTACATGTTCATTCTGCGTTTAGTAGCCCGTGTTCGTTCCGGGTTAAGGATTAATAGACACACCACTTAATATAATTCCGCCGCGAGACTTCTCTCGTACCGACGATTATATATGTTATACAGCGCTACGGGTGTACGCCTACACCCGAGTGCTAAGGTCGTGGCCATTCTTTGAATGATGCCAAGGATATCCGGGACATGGTCATTAAGCCCCCAAAGGCGTTAAACAAACAAAACAGCATTTTCAAACGGGTTCATTTGACTACACATAACCAAGACCGGTTATGGTCAATTTCCCGACCAAGCGGTATTTTATATACCGTACCCCAAGCCCGTATAGGGAAAATAAGTTAAACGTATTTACCTGAGCAAGTATAAACCAAATATAACAAGTGCAAGTAGCTTTTACTGGGCTCCTAGATCTGGAAATTAAGGTTTTAATAACCTATTAGAATCCTAACGAGTCTTAAGCTTAGACCGGTTAGTTTTATATAAAGATTACGGTTTTAAACGCACAATAAGGCGAAAACCGTTTAAGAATGTGGTTTTGACCCAACAAGCTTGCACACTTGTTTTATATGGGTAATATAATCACATTCTGAATTTTGAGACCAAAAAGATATGGTTTGACCCGTTTCGGCTAAAATGGCCAAACTAGTCACTTAAGCCGATCCGAACGCGTATAATGCGTAACGAGTAACCATAAGAGTCAAATACAAGTTTCTGAAGTCAATATGCTTAAAATATGTTGTGATATCAGAATGATACCTTTCATTATGCCCCAAATGATTATAAACCAAAACTATGCCTCATAAGGGCGTTTTGGTCATTTTATAAGGTGTAAAAAGGGTTAAAATGATAACCTGAGTTACAGGTCTGATTAAATTAGTAAATATACTTAATTTACTAAGTTATAACAGTAGGGTATCAAATTTATGTGAAATTTATTATCTTTAACCTTCCTATGCACCGTAGGGGCATTTTGGTAATTTCACATGTGCCTAAAAGGTCAATTCTGGAATTCTGAGTTCAAAACATTTGCCTACTGTTTTAAAATATAAAAATTTACTAAACATATCAGTAGGTATCAACCTTTGTGCTTAATAAGGTTCTAGTGCACACTTATGTGTTAAAAATGCCTAAAAAGGCGATTTGGAGCCATTTCCGGGTTTTCTGTAGAAAGCTGATATTTTTAATATTCCAGAAGGCTCAAAATAATTTATTTATCATAACAAATCAGTAGGAATTGGTTTGAGGTCAAAGGATTTGTAAAACTCATTTTATGGCTAAAAAGGGCAAAACCGGCATAAACCGAATAAATCTTAGATCACTAAGTTATGCTCAGCCTAAAAGTAAATAAAAATCTTCAAAAATCCCAAAATATTATTTTATAACAGTAGGTATAAAGTTCAGTATAAAAATTTGGGTTTTGATGGGCTATACATAATTTACGCTAATTAATTATCAAAGAAGCCCTTAATTACGCTATTGAGCATAACTCTTAATCTAGACCTCAAACTGACCTCAAATTTTCGGTGCAAGTTTATAGATCAGTAGCTAAGGTGCTTACCCTTTTACATTTTCAAAAATCCCGTTTTAAGGTCAAATGGCATAATGGTCAACACATAAGCGATTAACGGAAACATGTATGTGAATAGGATATCTAATGAACCAAGTTGTATAATCTCAGAGAGTTATACTAACATGTAAATAGGTTCAAAAGAAGCTCTAAGGCAATCCTAATCTTGGCTTAAACGGGTCAGAACTGAAAGTCAAAGCAGAAGTCAAACTTTGTGACTTTCGGTTCCAAACCGAGCCTAAACTGAAAATTGTCGAGTTGAACATGTTGGAACATGTTCTTACATTAATTACCAAGTTATTTTAATGATTAAACAGGTTGCATGCATCCTACATTGCTAATTATGTATTAATTCGCAAATAACCTTTCTGTTGACTTTTTATAACAAGCTTTGACTCGACAATTAACATAGTTAGAGTGGGAAACTGGAAATACCCTTTTAAGGGTTTATTACCCATATAATTACCTACTTAAAGGTACTTTTAATTCATGATTTGACAGAGCACATTTTAATTAATCACGAAGTCAAACCTTAATTACGACGGTTTGACTTTTAGTTAATTAACTAAGCTAAAACGAATTAGGAAGGGTTAAGGACACTTACAAGAGTCCTAATTGTGATTAGGGATGCTAAGGATGGGTGCTTGCTGACCAGAGAGCTCCAGAGAAAATATTTGTGAACTTTGCAAATGAATACCCAAATGTTCACAACATTCCTCTCATTATATAGCATTTTTGATCTCCTAAGATGATGCCACAAGAGCCTATGCATGCTCCCTGATCATCCCAACTGTCCCTAGTGCATGAAAACCCATTTGTTCAGCCCCTGGTATCAGTTTACAGGCCACAAAGTCGGTTAACAGACCTGCAATGGCAGTTGTCCACTTTTTCTGTTACTGGGAGTCTGACGCGGCCCGCCTGGAGTTACCAGGGATTCTCACGCGGGCCGCCTGACCTGTCTGATCAGTCAACATGTTTTCAAAGTTTGCAATTTCAGTCCCTGGTCCTTTATAACGTGGTTTTGAGCCCCTAAATTGCATTTTCAGCCTTCCAACTTGATTTTTAAGGGCCTTGGGACTTTTACTAACTTGGTTAAGTCCTTGACTAACCTTGTAACCACTCATAAGGCCATAGAATTCAATGTTGACGCTTTTAACCCCTCGAACACGAATTTGATCATAACTTTCTCATACGATAACGAAACTTTATGAAATTTTAACCACATATTCTAGTGAGTATATTTTATCGTTACAAAGCTTCGGGTCTGCCAAAAGGTCATTCAGAGGTATACTTTGCACATGTTGACACTTTTAGCCCCTGTAGTTTGTAATTCCTCACTTTCCTTTATGTTTCGCTTCGTATGATCCATGATTTATTCGTTGGAAGGTATAAACATTATGTAGGGCTATTTTAGAATATATTTATCCATTGTTGACACTCTGGACCCTTATATTCACATAGTTTCCCCGTTTGTCAACTTTAGTCCCTCCAAAGTATTCTTTCTCACGTTCAGAGCTTATGACACGTGTTTATACTTTATTGGACACAAATTTTCAAGGTGTTACATCCTCCCCCCCTTAAAAGAAATCTCGTCCTCGAGATTTAAGGAAACAGATGAGGGTATTTCTCTTTCATTGAGGATTCTAGCTCCCACGTGTATTCAGGACCTCTGCGGGCGTCCCACTTCACCTTGACAATAGGTACAAGCTTTCTCCGAAGCTTCTTTACCTGTCGATCCTCGATCGACACAGGTTTTTCCACAAACTTTAAGCTCTCGTCTATATGCACATCTGTGTGTGGTATGACTAGCGACTCATCGGCCAGACATTTCTTCAGATTGCAGACGTGGAATACATTATGAATACCATCGAGCTCCTCAGGTAAGTTTAACTTGTAAGCCACTGATCCTACACATTCGATGATCTCGAATGGTCCTATATACCTTGGGCTTAACTTACCTTTCTTGCCAAATCGCATCACCCCTTTCCAAGGTGATACTTTGAGCAGAACTTTATCGCCGACTGACGGGTGGTCCTTTGGACAACCCTTAAGCATGTTAAAAGATGAAATAATCTTCCATTTAGCCGTGTAATTATCTTGAATTAGATAACTACGATGCTTATGTTTCAGGTACGATTTAGGAGCTAAAAGATGGATCAAAAGCAGTTTTTGGAGGCTTTGGTGGAAAACGGGTCGAGAGGAGAACAAAAGAATAACAAAGAAGCTAAAGCAGCCGAATACAGTAAATTACGGTTCTACCGTAATTTACGGTAGACCATTTTCCATTTTATTTCCCACCGTAACACAGACTATTGGTGCCGTAACAAATTGATGTCCACCGTAAATTACGGTGGAGCCGTAATTTACGGTGGAGCCTGCGAGGAAAAAAATGTAACTGCCACTATGTAATCGGTTTTTGAGTGTCTTTTGGTATTATCTCATCATTGGACGGTTCTTGGACACCTTGGGGACGAATTTTGGCTTGTGGCTTGTTTTGTGAACAATTTCAATCATTCGGTTTGTGCTTTTGATTTGTATGAACAATAGTTTGATGTTGACGATGATTCACCGAGCCATGTCCGGCTAAACTCTTCGGTGATCATCCTAGGTGAATGTTTCTGAAACTTTTGTGTGTTTAATTTCTGCATTTCTAGAATGATAGCTTGCGTTGCTTGAATGTCATGGTGTATGTTTGATTGTTTGTAGTTTGTTAATCAATATTGCAATTTCTAGTCTTAATCGTACGTTCTTGGTGCCGTTGGCAACCGAGATATCACGGGAAGGGTTAGGGTTGGTTATTGATTAATAGATCATCGGGAAACAACCTCGCGTTATCTAATCCGAGTACTTTGTTCCCTTTTATCACTTCAATCATATATACACGAGTTATGTCTATGTAACTCTTTCAAGATGAGCAAACGTTGAAACAACAAACGGTGAACGGTCACCGCTTGAAGCCGTATTTGGAAGGAAATGACATCAACAACTTGGAGCTTGACAAAGCGGGCTACATCTTACGCCCGGTCGAGGAGGAACAACCATGAGAGGCCCAGGTTTGGTGGTAGTGTACATAGTAGTTTTGTTTTGTCTTTTTTGTATATTTGCACAATTGCCATAGTTCCTCGAAGTCCGTGTTCGAAACAAGTGTGGGGATGTTCGGGTCACGAATTGCTCTTACATTGTGTTGAGGACAACACGGGATTTTTGAGGGGGTAGGGTAATTTTTACAAGTTTTTGAAAAATTAAAAACATAAAAAAATCGAAAAACTTAAAAAAATCTAAAAAAATTGTCACATAGAACCTCAATTTTTAGCCAAAAAAAGATGCCCAGCGTGTACCGTAATTTATGGTACAGCCGTAAATTACGGTGGTCATTATCATTTTTTGGGACTTTTATGGTGAAAACCTCCTGAGTTACGGCAAGGGATTGACATTCAGTGATTACCGTAATTTACGGTAATACCGTAATTTACGGTGGTCATTGAAAATTGTTGGGTTTTACGGTAGATCTCTACTGTATTACGGTGCAAGAATGGACATTCAGGTCTCACCGTAATTTACGGTGAGACCGTAAATTACGGTACGCAGCTTTCTTGTTTCCGTCGTTTGGGGTCCGCACACACATAAAAAAAAATATAATAAACTCTAATACAATCAAGCCTGGTCATGAGAATAAACCCTATCCACCCATTCACTTTTCACTTTTCCACCATCTTCCTCTTCTCTAAGAACCCACAACCTCCATTGTTCTTCCACCTTCCTTCTCTCATAAAACCTTCAATTCCTGTCCAAATCAAGGGGAATCTTGGTCTAAATTGGCTAATTTTTCACAAGCTTTGTGATTGTGAGGAGAGATTTCAGAGAAAACACAATTTTGGGGTTGAAATTTGAAACCCTAGTTTGAGATAATTTGGGGGTTTTGGGATTTTTGGTTTCACAAGCACTCCTCCATCTTTAAACAAGGTATGAACACTTACTTTGCTATATTATGGTGATACATTGTGAAGAACAAGGTGATTTAGGTTATGTGTTCTTGCCCACTTGCTTGTTGTTAAGATATGAGTATGAAAGTGATTATTGAACATGGTTGATGGTTGTAGATGTAGGATTTGTGGTTAAAGTAGTGAACTTTTGGGATTCTCTACATTGTAGAGACACCATGCCCAATTTTTGAAAAATTCTTGATATATTTTTGGTTCACTAATATCTACAACCATGATAACAAGCAAGTGTGGGGAGGATTGTGAAAATAGGGTTTAATTTGGTGTTTGTTTGTGTTGTTTGATTCATGTGTGTAGGAAATGGCAAGGACCAAGGAAAAAGCGGGTTCAAGTTCATCTTCATCAAAGGGCAAGGGCAAGGAAAAGGAGCAACCATCAAAGAAGAGGCAATATATGGGTAGGGTTAGTGAAAGCGAAAGTGAAGGCGAAGAAGAACAGATGGAGTTAGACCCGAGTGATAAGCCGGTGTGGAATTCGGGGTCGTTGGATGATCAAACCGAAATTTGGCAGCCAACACTTTACAACGATTGTATGAACAAATTGAAAAACAAGGCTGCCGCATTTATTTGTGAAAAAGAGGTTGATGAACCCCAGTTTGGCCAGTTCGGGGTGTTTGCTAAGTTTCGTGCTTTGGGCTGGGAAGGAGCGCTCAAGTGTTTTGACAAAGATAAGAGCAATCTGTTTATGACTGAGATTCAGGAGTGGATGGCAACACTTAAATGTCACAACTTCCACAAGCCATCACAAATGAAGTTGATCGGGATGGTACATGGGGTGCCAGTTGAGATGTCATTCGACACGTTGAAGAAGTTGGGAAAGTATGACAGTCTCCCGGCTAAGGAGTACATGATTCCCACGCTTGATGATTTATTGCTCAAACCAGAGAAGCACGTGAGATGGAACGACATGTTAGCGGATTTGTTTTTGCCCGGTAGGTACAGTGGTGTGTTATACCGGAAGAATTTGAAGATAGAAGCCAAACTGTTGCATACAATCTGCTTGCTTAATGTTATTCCAAGAAGAGGCGATAAAGAACAGGTGAGGTTTCCAGAGATACCTGTTCTGTATTCATTGATGCATGGATCCCCACGCTTTCCAATACGCTACCTGATTATGCACCATTTGTGGATATGCCGGAACAAATACGGGAGAGACATCGTCCCGTACTGTCGCATCATAACGGGTCTAATGAAATAGCAGAAGGCACTCACATCTGAAGACCGAGGTTTAACGAAAAGGCACCAGCCTTTTACTTTGGATAGGTTGGGAAACGTTTGGACGTATACTCAGTCTGAACGTTATCACAAGCTGAAATCGGAGGGTCAACGGTGGAGGGCACTGAAATTGGGTGCAAGGGAGTTGTTACCGGGAGAGCCGGATGAGCCGGAAAGCGATGAAGAGTTGGTTCCTAGTGGGGACGAGGACTATGCGGACGAGCCGCAGGGTGGTGCAAATGTTGGTTTTGGGGTTTTTGGTGGTGGTCATGGTGGTACGTTCTACGACTACGCGCAGCAACCGTATGAGCCGGGGTGGGCTTATAGTGGTTCAATGCAAGAGGTGATCGAGAGCCAACGCCCTCCGGCGTCCATTTTTGATACTTGGTCGGGGCCGGAGAGGACGTTGTATGATCAAAACACGAGGAATAGTGCAAGCATAGAGCGGTCGTTAAAACATAGCTTCGATCGCAATGAGTCATGGAACCGTACCCACGCATACTCTCGAGAGGTGGATGCTAATAACAGATATCATGATGATCAAATGAGGCGGATGCATGCGGATTGGCATGCCGGAAGGCCGGTGGTTGAGGATCCACAACACGTGGACTATGCCTCACTGCCGCCTTATGATGGTAGTATTTCATATCCGACCCCACCACTCCACCATTCTCAGTGGCTTGACCCAAGGCGACAGGAGGGACCACAACAACAAGAGGGAAGCAGTAGCGGCGCATTCGGGTTTGGGGAGTGGAATGATATGATGTCATCCATCTTTGGGCCTCCAGGACCGCGCTACTATTGATCAGGTGGTATTCTCTCTTGTGTATAGTTTGTACATATTTGTTGATTTTATGTTAGTTATGGTTGGGAGGATGGGTGGTGTTTGATCGTATGGTTGATTGTAGGGTTGGTGTTGGTTGGTGGTGTCGTGTTTAAAAAAAAAAAAAGAAAAACATATAAAAAAATATAAAATAAAAAAATACAAAAAGAAATTTGGGGTTGAGAAAAGAAGCTTTTGTGGATGTTGAGTGGGTTAGTGATCAAAGCCTCCCAAAGCCATACATTGGGGTCAATGTATCCCAAGTGTGGGGATGGGGGGAATTTTTTTGAAGATTTTTGAAAAATTTTAGGCCAAGCAAAATAATGTGAAATCTTGACGCCCTAATTTATCCCCAAGTTAATGCACCGGCAACCCTTATTACCCTTTTCATTCTTGGTGAGAGTTGTAGTCACACGTGTACATAAATAATGATTGTCTTTAATGTGAGTGGCTACGGGTGGGGGTGCGTTAGAACTTGTGCTTGAATGCGATTTGAATCCTTAGTTAGACATGAATGTAGAAAGGATAAGGGCATTAGGTAGCCTCGTCGTTGGTGTGAGCGAGTGTGGGATTTGGGGGGTTGGACCTCATAAGTTATATATATGAGCATGGTAGTGAGAGGGGCGGGGGTTTGGTCATTTAGTTGCCCATTTTGTGCCTTTAAAGCTTATCATTTGTTTCCCCTAGCTACTTACTTGAAAATCTACCCAAATTTGACCCGGTCTTATAGTATTAGTGATAGAATTAGTAGTTTTGTGAGTTTGAAGTAGTTTTGGTTAATGTGTTATCGTATGATTGAAAAAAAAAAGAAAGAAAAAAAAGGAAAAGCAATGAAAAAAAAAAAGAGTTTCATTGTCTTGTATATAGTAGTGCATATTTGTTAGTTGGTTTTTGTGTTTGTAATAAAAAGACCGGGTCGAATTTTCGTTACTCATATATATTCCATTTCCTACCCTATACACCTAGCCACGTTACAACCTTGAAGTCCCTTTGATTTACGTTCATGTTTGACCCATTTTAGGAGAATGATCGATTCAGGTACAAGCTTATGATTGTGCATCCACCCGTTTGCCTAGTGTGTGTCTAGCTTATCTTTGCTAGTGTCACTTGTAGCCGAGAAGAGAGAATTTGTGAGGGGTGCATTGCTTGGGTGTTAAAAAGGGGTTGGTAAAGAAATTGCATGTTTTGTTTGGTTTGGTTTGATCGCTTGCTTTGAAATCATGTTGATGAGTTGCTTGGGACAAGCAACGGTTAAGTGTGGGGATGTGACGGGTGGTCCTTTGGACAACCCTTAAGCATGTTAAAAGATGAAATAATCTTCCATTTAGCCGTGTAATTATCTTGAATTAGATAACTACGATGCTTATGTTTCAGGTACGATTTAGGAGCTAAAAGATGGATCAAAAGCAGTTTTTGGAGGCTTTGGTGGAAAACGGGTCGAGAGGAGAACAAAAGAATAACAAAGAAGCTAAAGCAGCCGAGTACCGTAAATTACGGTTCTACCGTAATTTACGGTAGACCATTTTCCATTTTATTTCCCACCGTAACACAGACTATTGGTGCCGTAACAAATTGATGTCCACCGTAAATTACGGTGGAGCCGTAATTTACGGTGGAGCCTGCGAGGAAAAAAATGTAACTGCCACTATGTAATCGGTTTTTGAGTGTCTTTTGGTATTATCTCATCATTGGACGGTTCTTGGACACCTTGGGGACGAATTTTGGCTTGTGGCTTGTTTTGTTAACAATTTCAATCATTCGGTTTGTGCTTTTGATTTGTATGAACAATAGTTTGATGTTGATGATGATTCACCGAGCCATGTCCGGCTAAACTCTTCGGTGATCATCCTAGGTGAATGTTTCTGAAACTTTTGTGTGTTTAATTTCTGCATTTCTAGAATGATAGCTTGCGTTGCTTGAATGTCATGGTGTATGTTTGATTGTTTGTAGTTTGTTAATCAATATTGCAATTTCTAGTCTTAATCGTACGTTCTTGGTGCCGTTGGCAACCGAGATATCACGGGAAGGGTTAGGGTTGGTTATTGATTAATAGATCATCGGGAAACAACCTCACGTTATCTAATCCGAGTACTTTGTTCCCTTTTATCACTTCAATCATATATACACGAGTTATGTCTATGTAACTCTTTCTAGTGAAATTGCACACAACTGTTTAAAGAAACTGAAACCTAGGATGATCATTGTTCTCTCCTAATTGTTTACAACCAACTTTGATTTGATTTAGTTCTTAATTTAGTTTTCTAAAACAACAATCCACGATCTTGAATTTTAATTTTCTGCAATTTAGTTTAATAATTAGTTTAAGTGCAAAGCTATATAATCGACACATCTTCCACATACTCCCTGAGTTCGATACCCTACTACCACTAACTACAGTTGTTTGGGGATTAAATTTGCGTGACCCACGACATCACGTCAAATTTTGGCGCCGTTGCCGGGGAGTAGTGCGCAACGTGTGTTAGTTTAATAGTTTTGTTTGTTATTTTCGGGTTTACGCTGGTTGTGTTTAGTGTGCAGGTACTTCAGGTGTATGCATACTAGAGGCTCTCACAGGTCATCACCGCTATCGTTTGATCCGGAAATTGAAAGAACGCTACGACAAAACCGAGTTTTAGTGCGAGAAAACAAAATCATTGGTTCACCCACTTCACCTATTACACCGAGAAACATCATGGCTGATTCTCAGATTCCACCTACAACCAGTCAAACAACCTCATCCTTTATACCTACTTCCACCCAACCATCACCAAACACTACATTACCTAATACCACCGCTGAATTTACACCATCCAATGTCACCCAACCAATCACCACTCAAACTGAGCCTACCATCACCTACGATCCATCCACCACAATCCCACCATTATCTCACTTCTTTCCCCCAACTACAGGTCAATCATCATCCACCTTCACAATTGCACCCAATTCAACTATCGTGCATACTACTTCATCTTTTAGACCACAACAACAACAGTCGGGCTTTCAGTATTCGACCATCCCATTTGGGCAGACCTCGGGAATTCAAGGAGATGGTTATGATGAGGGATTTGAAGATTATGAAGGTTATGAAGATGATGGGTACGGTTATGGAGGTTATGGTGATCAAGGGGAGTTTGGGTATTTGCAAAGTCAATCTCAAGGGATGGCAAGTGTTGGTGGAATGCCACAACAACAAATTATACCACAACACATTCGGCCAAGACCACAAGGGCCACCGATCCAACAACCCATTCCATTGCAACAAGTTAGGCCACAACATGTACACCCACAATTTCAAAGGCCGAATCAATACCCACCGATGCCCCAACAACCAATTGCACCACAAGGGCCTATACCAAGACCAATGGGTCCTATTCGTCCAAGGGGTCGATTGGGTGTTCCAAGAAGGCATCTTAGGGAACAAGCAAGGGGAATAGAGGCACATTTCAGGCCAATCATTACTCAAAACCCTTCACCGGTGGTTATCCCTCACAACAACCAAGGGAGAACTTTTGAAGTAAGAACAAACTCGTTGCAAAGTTTACCGAAGTACAAAGGGTTAGCAACGGAGGAGCCGTATTTCCATTTAGAGGCCTATGACTCAATTTGCAACACTTTTGGGAGTCAAGGTTTTTCGGCCGATGAAGTCAAGTTAGTCTTATTTCAGTTTTCTTTGGAGGATAAGGCAAAGAAGTGGTTCTACACTTTGCCTTCGGCATCAATATATACATGGGGGGAGATGCAACAAACCTTTTTGGATGAATTCTACACCGCCCAAAAGACCAATGATGCGCGGAAGGGATTGAGAAGCTTTCAACAACAACACGGTGAGATGTTTCATGAGGCGTTTGAGCGTTTTAGCATGATGATTAAAAACTGCCCTCATCATGGAATTGAGTTATGGGAGTTGATGAACGCTTTTCATGAGGGGTTGAGTGCCGAAGACGCACGTGATTTAATGTCTATCACCGGAGGGACGTTTGGGACGAATTATGAGAATGAAGATTGGGAGTTTTTGGAAAGCATGGCAACTACATCAAAAAGGAAGGCCCAAGCTTCAAGAAGAGCCCGACCAACCACTAACCGACCACAAGTGCACGCCATAGATGATGGTAATGTTCAAACCACTAACCAAATATATAATGTTTGTGCTTTGTGTAATGAAATAGGTCATGCGGCTGAAAACTGCCAAGGGATGTTGGAAGGGCAATACGAGGAAGTCCATGCGGTTCAAGGTCAAGGTCAAGGAGGAGGTGGTAGGAACTACAACAACATGAATTCTAATACCTACCACCCCGGATTGAGGAATCACCCGAACTTTAGATATGGGAACCCGTCAAATCAAGCGAACCCAAATTTTCAAGGTAGCCAAGGTAATTTTGGTTCACGGCCATCTTACAATAACCAAGGTGGGTACCGAGGCGGGAATAACCAAGGGTATCAAAAACAATACCAAACGGGTCAAGAACAAGGGGGGCTTTCGGGTGGAAACGAGGTGATGGAGATGCTAAAGAGCATGCAAATGGAGATGCAAAAACGGAACCAACTAGACGAAGTGCGAATGCAAAAAGATGAGGTTCGTGATAAAAGCATCCAATCACTAACAACCCAAATGGGTCAATTAGCAACCGATGTGGCAGAATTGAAGAAAGGTAAGGGTCAACTTCCAAGCGACACTAAGGTAAACCCTTCACATGGTTCGTCACGAGGTAACGTTAATATCAATCATGTTAGTGTTTTACGAAGTGGGAAAGAGTTTAAGGCCAATTTGTCACCCGAATTGGTCGAGGGGGTGGTTAAGGACATCACGGGAATGGAAAGTGATGATGAACTTTCACCGGTTAAATCAAAAGAACCAATTATTAAAAAACCGGGTTTGGGTGAAAGTGAAAAGAATGAAAAAGTTGAGGGTGAACCGAGTCAAGTTCCATTTCCATCGGCCCTACTTGACCCGGGAAAGAAAAAATTTATTGTGTCAAGAGGTCCTCAAAAGGAGGAGATGTGGGATATGTTCAAACAAGTTAAAATAAATCTCCCACTCCTTGATGCAATAAAACAAGTCCCCGCTTATGCAAAATTCTTAAAAGAATTATGTACACAAAAAAGGCAAAACAAGAAAAAAGTGCCTAAGCGGGTGGATTTAACCGGGCAAGTGAGTGCGGTGTTGAATGGGGAGCTTCCTCCTAAGCTCCAAGATCCGGGCACGCCATTGATTAATGTGCAAGTGGGTAATTTTCAAATGGCTAAGGCGTTGCTAGATCTCGGAGCCGGAGTTAGCATTTTACCGGGGGGCTTATACAACCAATATGACTTTGGTCCATTAGCAAGGGTGGAGACGACGGTTGTTTTGGCCGATTTGTCTCATAAGTTGCCTCGGGGTATGGTTCAAAATGTTATTGTAAAAATTGATGAGTTTTATTACCCGGTGGATTTCTTAGTGTTGGATTACTCATCGGCGGACCCTAAACAACAACAAAACATAATTTTGGGTCGGCCATTTTTAAGCACCGCACATGCTATTATCGATTGTAGATTTGGTACAGTTGATATGGCATTTGGAAACAGAAAAATGCGTTTGAATGTTTTTACTAACAATTCTAATGCTAACGGTGTTGATGAGTGTTTCATGGCAGACATAGTAGATGGATGCAACCCGCATGAGTATGAGGAGGATGGTTTGGATATTTGCCTGTGTGACTTTTCTGAACAGGTACATGCTTATGCACTACGGGTTGAAGAGGAAGCACAAGATGTTATTGCGATGAAAGAAGGTAGACCACCATGGACCCACCAATTCGAGGGTCTACCGGTGGAAATCGATTCGGGTACAAAACCATCATTGGAGGAACCACCAAAGTTGGAGCTCAAGGACTTGCCTAGCCACTTGAAGTATGTATTTTTAGGGGATAATGACACTTTACCGGTCATTATTGCCTCTAATTTGGAATTGGCATAAGAGCAAGCATTGATGGAGGTGTTAAAAGCGAACAAGGGTGCTATTGGATGGACGATTGCCGACCTCAAAGGAATTAGTCCATCCATCGTCATGCATAAAATTATCACAACCAAAGATGCCAAACCGACACGAGAAGCTCAAAGGCGGTTGAACCCGAACCTAAGGGAGGTAGTAAAAAAGGAGGTAATTAAATGGTTGGATGCGGGAATCATCTATCCGATTTCGGATAGCGCTTGGGTGAGTCCCACCCAAGTTGTGCCTAAGAAGGCCGGCATTCAAGTAGTCAAGGATGAAAGTGGTGAACAAATTGCCACCCGACCGGTTACCGGGTGGCGGGTGTGTATTGACTACCGGAAATTAAATGCCGCCACTTCTAAGGACCATTTCCCGCTACCTTTTATTGACCAAATTATTGAAAAATTGTCGGGTCAAAAATATTATTGCTTCTTAGATGGGTATTCGGGTTATAATCAAATTGCCATACACCCGGATGACCAACACAAGACCACCTTCACATGTCCATATGGCACCTTTGCCTTTAGGCGAATGCCATTTGGTTTGTGTAATGCTCCGGCAACTTTTCAACGATGTATGATGAGTATTTTCTCGGACATGGTTGGAGAGTCGCTCGAAGTATTCATGGATGACTTCTCCATTTTTGGCACTACTTTTGATGCTTGTCTCAACGAATTGCAAAAGGTTTTGAAAAGGTGCGTTGAGAAAAATTTAGTGCTAAGTTGGGAGAAAAGTCATTTCATGGTGCAAGAGGGCATTGTGTTGGGACATGTGATTTCGGAAAGAGGGATGGAGGTGGATAAGGCAAAGATACGGGTAATATCATCTTTGCCACCTCTTAAAAATGTTAAGGGTGTACGGTCATTCTTGGGACACGCGGGTTTTTATCGACGTTTCATTAAGGGTTTTAGTGTTATCACCAAACCTTTATGCAATTTGTTATTAAAAGATGTCCCGTTTGATTTTACTAACGAGTGTATGCAAGCTTTCACTGTTTTGAAGGAACACTTGGTCAAGGCGCCTATCTTGCAACCACCCGATTGGTCAAAGCCGTTCGAGATAATGTGTGATGCAAGCGATACCACTATTGGTGCAGTTTTGGGTCAACGGGTTGACAAGAAGCCGGTGGTTATTTATTATGCAAGCAAAACTTTATCCGAAGCGCAACTTAACTACACCACAACTGAGAAGGAATTACTAGCGGTGGTGTATGCTTTGGATAAATTTCGCTCGTATATTTGGGGAAGCAAGGTAGTGGTTTACTCGGATCATAGTGCGGTTCGGTATTTAATGGAGAAAAAGGATGCGAAGCCGCGTTTGATTCGGTGGGTCTTATTGTTACAAGAGTTTGATCTAGAGATCCGAGACAAGAAGGGAAGTGAGAATGTAGTTGCGGATCATTTGTCTAGGATTCCGATGGAGGGGACCGATGATGTAAGTGAAATCAATGAAAGTTTCCCCGATGAGCAACTCTTAGCCGTTTCCACTTTCGTTGCACCGTGGTACGCTCATTATGTCAACTATTTAGCCACGGGTGCCATTCTAACTCATTGGACCAAAAAGCGTCGACAACAATTCATGGTCCAAGTGAGGCAATACATTTGGGATGAGCCGGATCTTTTCAAGATCGGACCGGATCAAGTCATACGGAGGTGTGTGCCCGAGACGGAAGTGTTAGAAATCTTAACTCATGCTCATTCGTCCGCTTGCGGGGGTCATTTTAGTGGGCATAAAACCGGCTATCGGGTACTTTCTTGTGGGTTTTATTGGCCCACTATCTTCAAGGATGCAATTGAGTTCGCCCGGAATTGTGTAAATTGCCAAAAGATGGGTAGCATATCGAAGAGGGATGAGATGCCGCTACAACCAATCTTGGTTGTAGAGATATTTGATGTATGGGGAATAGATTTTATGGGTCCGTTTCCGAATTCGAATGGCTTCCTTTATATTCTTGTGGCGGTGGATTATGTCTCGAAGTGGATTGAGGCTATTGCAACACGAACAAACGACCATTCGGTTGTTTGTAAATTTGTTCAATCCAACATCTTCTCTCGCTTTGGAATCCCGCGGGTTATTATAAGCGATGGTGGTTCACATTTCAAGAACTTTAACTTCGGAAAATTATTGAAGAGGTATAGCGTGAACCACCGAGTCGCCACACCTTACCATCCGCAAACGAGTGGACAAGTTGAAGTGTCCAACCGTCAAATCAAGGAGATCCTCATGAAGACGGTAAGAACGGATAGAAAGGATTGGTCAAGCAAGTTGGATGATGCTTTGTGGGCGTACCGTACGGCCTACAAGACTCCGATTGGCACAACACCTTACTGGATGGTGTATGGTAAGGGTTGTCATTTGCCAATGGAGTTGGCGCATCGGGCGCATTGGGCGATCAAGACAGTCAATGCGGATTACGACGAGGCGGGTAAGTTGAGAAAGTTACAATTGAGCGAGATAGAAGAGATTCGAGATGAGGCGTACGAATGGGCATCGGCTTATAAGGATAAGCTAAAGAAAGTGCATGATGCGAAGTTGCGCAAGAAAACGTTCGAAGTAGGGCAGAAGGTGTGGTTGTACAACTCACGACTGAAAATGTTCGCGGGCAAACTTAAAAGCAAATGGATGGGTCCGTATGTTATTCGAAGAGTTGGGCGATTTGGTGACGTGGACATCCAAGATGAGCAAACGTTGAAACAACAAACGGTGAACGGTCACCGCTTGAAGCCGTATTTGGAAGGAAATGACATCAACAACTTGGAGCTTGACAAAGCGGGCTACATCTTACGCCCGGTCGAGGAGGAACAACCATGAGAGGCCCAGGTTTGGTGGTAGTGTACATAGTAGTTTTGTTTTGTCTTTTTTGTATATTTGCACAATTGCCATAGTTCCTCGAAGTCCGTGTTCGAAACAAGTGTGGGGATGTTCGGGTCACGAATTGCTCTTACATTGTGTTGAGGACAACACGGGATTTTTGAGGGGGTAGGGTAAATTTTTACAAGTTTTTGAAAAATTAAAAACATAAAAAAATCGAAAAACTTAAAAAAATCTAAAAAAATTGTCACATAGAACCTCAATTTTTAGCGAAAAAAAGATGCCCAGCGTGTACCGTAATTTACGGTACAGCCGTAAATTACGGTGGTCATTATCATTTTTTGGGACTTTTATGGTGAAAACCTCCTGAGTTACGGCAAGGGATTGACATTCAGTGATTACCGTAATTTACGGTAATACCGTAATTTACGGTGGTCATTGAAAATTGTTGGGTTTTACGGTAGATCTCTACTGTATTACGGTGCAAGAATGGACATTCAGGTCTCACCGTAATTTACGGTGAGACCGTAAATTACGGTACGCAGCTTTCTTGTTTCCGTCGTTTGGGGTCCGCACACACATAAAAAAAAATATAATAAACTCTAATACAATCAAGCCTGGTCATGAGAATAAACCCTATCCACCCATTCACTTTTCACTTTTCCACCATCTTCCTCTTCTCTAAGAACCCACAACCTCCATTGTTCTTCCACCTTCCTTCTCTCATAAAACCTTCAATTCCTGTCCAAATCAAGGGGAATCTTGGTCTAAATTGGCTAATTTTTCACAAGCTTTGTGATTGTGAGGAGAGATTTCAGAGAAAACACAATTTTGGGGTTGAAATTTGAAACCCTAGTTTGAGATAATTTGGGGGTTTTGGGATTTTTGGTTTCACAAGCACTCCTCCATCTTTAAACAAGGTATGAACACTTACTTTGCTATATTATGGTGATACATTGTGAAGAACAAGGTGATTTAGGTTATGTGTTCTTGCCCACTTGCTTGTTGTTAAGATATGAGTATGAAAGTGATTATTGAACATGGTTGATGGTTGTAGATGTAGGATTTGTGGTTAAAGTAGTGAACTTTTGGGATTCTCTACATTGTAGAGACACCATGCCCAATTTTTGAAAAATTCTTGATATATTTTTGGTTCACTAATATCTACAACCATGATAACAAGCAAGTGTGGGGAGGATTGTGAAAATAGGGTTTAATTTGGTGTTTGTTTGTGTTGTTTGATTCATGTGTGTAGGAAATGGCAAGGACCAAGGAAAAAGCGGGTTCAAGTTCATCTTCATCAAAGGGCAAGGGCAAGGAAAAGGAGCAACCATCAAAGAAGAGGCAATATATGGGTAGGGTTAGTGAAAGCGAAAGTGAAGGCGAAGAAGAACAGATGGAGTTAGACCCGAGTGATAAGCCGGTGTGGAATTCGGGGTCGTTGGATGATCAAACCGAAATTTGGCAGCCAACACTTTACAACGATTGTATGAACAAATTGAAAAACAAGGCTGCCGCATTTATTTGTGAAAAAGAGGTTGATGAACCCCAGTTTGGCCAGTTCGGGGTGTTTGCTAAGTTTCGTGCTTTGGGCTGGGAAGGAGCGCTCAAGTGTTTTGACAAAGATAAGAGCAATCTGTTTATGACTGAGATTCAGGAGTGGATGGCAACACTTAAATGTCACAACTTCCACAAGCCATCACAAATGAAGTTGATAGGGATGGTACATGGGGTGCCAGTTGAGATGTCATTCGACACGTTGAAGAAGTTGGGAAAGTATGACAGGCTCCCGGCTAAGGAGTATATGATTCCCACGCTTGATGATTTATTGCTCAAACCAGAGAAGCACGTGAGATGGAACGACATGTTAGCGGATTTGTTTTTGCCCGGTAGGTACAGTGGTGTGTTATACCGGAAGAATTTGAAGATAGAAGCCAAACTGTTGCATACAATCTGCTTGCTTAATGTTATTCCAAGAAGAGGCGATAAAGAACAGGTGAGGTTTCCAGAGATACCTGTTCTGTATTCATTGATGCATGGATCCCCACGCTTTCCAATACGCTACCTGATTATGCACCATTTGTGGATATGCCGGAACAAATACGGGAGAGACATCGTCCCGTACTGTCGCATCATAACGGGTCTAATGAAACAGCAGAAGGCACTCACATCTGAAGACCGAGGTTTAACGAAAAGGCACCAGCCTTTTACTTTGGATAGGTTGGGAAACGTTTGGACGTATACTCAGTCTGAACGTTATCACAAGCTGAAATCGGAGGGTCAACGGTGGAGGGCACTGAAATTGGGTGCAAGGGAGTTGTTACCGGGAGAGCCGGATGAGCCGGAAAGCGATGAAGAGTTGGTTCCTAGTGAGGACGAGGACTATGCGGACGAGCCGCAGGGTGGTGCAAATGTTGGTTTTGGGGTTTTTGGTGGTGGTCATGGTGGTACGTTCTACGACTACGCGCAGCAACCGTATGAGCCGGGGTGGGCTTATAGTGGTTCAATGCAAGAGGTGATCGAGAGCCAACGCCCTCCGACGTCCATTTTTGATACTTGGTCGGGGCCGGAGAGGACGTTGTATGATCAAAACACGAGGAATAGTGCAAGCATAGAGCGGTCGTTAAAACATAGCTTCGATCGCAATGAGTCATGGAACCGTACCCACGCATACTCTCGAGAGGTGGATGCTAATAACAGATATCATGATGATCAAATGAGGCGGATGCATGCGGATTGGCATGCCGGAAGGCCGGTGGTTGAGGATCCACAACACGTGGACTATGCCTCACTGCCGCCTTATGATGGTAGTATTTCATATCCGACCCCACCACTCCACCATTCTCAGTGGCTTGACCCAAGGCGACAGGAGGGACCACAACAACAAGAGGGAAGCAGTAGCGGCGCATTCGGGTTTGGGGAGTGGAATGATATGATGTCATCCATCTTTGGGCCTCCAGGACCGCGCTACTATTGATCAGGTGGTATTCTCTCTTGTGTATAGTTTGTACATATTTGTTGATTTTATGTTAGTTATGGTTGGGAGGATGGGTGGTGTTTGATCGTATGGTTGATTGTAGGGTTGGTGTTGGTTGGTGGTGTCGTGTTTAAAAAAAAAAGAAAAACATATAAAAAAATATAAAATAAAAAAATACAAAAAGAAATTTGGGGTTGAGAAAAGAAGCTTTTGTGGATGTTGAGTGGGTTAGTGATCAAAGCCTCCCAAAGCCATACATTGGGGTCAATGTATCCCAAGTGTGGGGATGGGGGGAATTTTTTTGAAGATTTTTGAAAAATTTTAGGCCAAGCAAAATAATGTGAAATCTTGACGCCCTAATTTATCCCCAAGTTAATGCACCGGCAACCCTTATTACCCTTTTCATTCTTGGTGAGAGTTGTAGTCACACGTGTACATAAATAATGATTGTCTTTAATGAGAGTGGCTACGGGTGGGGGTGCGTTAGAACTTGTGCTTGAATGCGATTTGAATCCTTAGTTAGACATGAATGTAGAAAGGATAAGGGCATTAGGTAGCCTCGTCGTTGGTGTGAGCGAGTGTGGGATTTGGGGGGTTGGACCTCATAAGTTATATATATGAGCATGGTAGTGAGAGGGGCGGGGGTTTGGTCATTTAGTTGCCCATTTTGTGCCTTTAAAGCTTATCATTTGTTTCCCCTAGCTACTTACTTGAAAATCTACCCAAATTTGACCCGGTCTTATAGTATTAGTGATAGAATTAGTAGTTTTGTGAGTTTGAAGTAGTTTCGGTTAATGTGTTATCGTATGATTGAAAAAAAAAAGAAAGAAAAAAAAAGGAAAAGCAATGAAAAAAAAAAGAGTTTCATTGTCTTGTATATAGTAGTGCATATTTGTTAGTTGGTTTTTGTGTTTGTAATAAAAAGACCGGGTCGAATTTTCGTTACTCATATATATTCCATTTCCTACCCTATACACCTAGCCACGTTACAACCTTGAAGTCCCTTTGATTTACGTTCATGTTTGACCCATTTTAGGAGAATGATCGATTCAGGTACAAGCTTATGATTGTGCATCCACCCGTTTGCCTAGTGTGTGTCTAGCTTATCTTTGCTAGTGTCACTTGTAGCCGAGAAGAGAGAATTTGTGAGGGGTGCATTGCTTGGGTGTTAAAAAGGGGTTGGTAAAGAAATTGCATGTTTTGTTTGGTTTGGTTTGATCGCTTGCTTTGAAATCATGTTGATGAGTTGCTTGGGACAAGCAACGGTTAAGTGTGGGGATGTGACGGGTGGTCCTTTGGACAACCCTTAAGCATGTTAAAAGATGAAATAATCTTCCATTTAGCCGTGTAATTATCTTGAATTAGATAACTACGATGCTTATGTTTCAGGTACGATTTAGGAGCTAAAAGATGGATCAAAAGCAGTTTTTGGAGGCTTTGGTGGAAAACGGGTCGAGAGGAGAACAAAAGAATAACAAAGAAGCTAAAGCAGCCGAGTACCGTAAATTACGGTTCTACCGTAATTTACGGTAGACCATTTTCCATTTTATTTCCCACCGTAACACAGACTATTGGTGCCGTAACAAATTGATGTCCACCGTAAATTACGGTGGAGCCGTAATTTACGGTGGAGCCTGCGAGGAAAAAAATGTAACTGCCACTATGTAATCGGTTTTTGAGTGTCTTTTGGTATTATCTCATCATTGGACGGTTCTTGGACACCTTGGGGACGAATTTTGGCTTGTGGCTTGTTTTGTGAACAATTTCAATCATTCGGTTTGTGCTTTTGATTTGTATGAACAATAGTTTGATGTTGATGATGATTCACCGAGCCATGTCCGGCTAAACTCTTCGGTGATCATCCTAGGTGAATGTTTCTGAAACTTTTGTGTGTTTAATTTCTGCATTTCTAGAATGATAGCTTGCGTTGCTTGAATGTCATGGTGTATGTTTGATTGTTTGTAGTTTGTTAATCAATATTGCAATTTCTAGTCTTAATCGTACGTTCTTGGTGCCGTTGGCAACCGAGATATCACGGGAAGGGTTAGGGTTGGTTATTGATTAATAGATCATCGGGAAACAACCTCGCGTTATCTAATCCGAGTACTTTGTTCCCTTTTATCACTTCAATCATATATACACGAGTTATGTCTATGTAACTCTTTCTAGTGAAATTGCACACAACTGTTTAAAGAAACTGAAACCTAGGGTGATCATTGTTCTCTCCTAATTGTTTACAACCAACTTTGATTTGATTTAGTTCTTAATTTAGTTTTCTAAAACAACAATCCACGATCTTGAATTTTAATTTTCTGCAATTTAGTTTAATAATTAGTTTAAGTGCAAAGCTATATAATCGACACATCTTCCACATACTCCCTGAGTTCGATACCCTACTACCACTAACTACAGTTGTTTGGGGATTAAATTTGCGTGACCCACGACATCACGTCACCGACCTCAAACTTGAGAGGTTTTCGCCTTTCATCCGCATAGCTCTTCTGCCTGTCTCGAGCAGCTTTTAGGCGGTCGTGAATTTGGACAATCTTGTCCGTTGTCTCGAAGACTAAGTCAGGACCTGACAATTGCGTATCTCCCACTTCTGCCCAGCAAATGGGCGTTCTGCACTTTCTACCATATAGTGCCTCAAAAGGCGCAGCCTTAATGCTAGTATGGTAGCTATTATTGTAGGAGAACTCAACCAACGGTAAATGCCTGTCCCAACTACCTCCTAGATCAATCACACATGCACGCAGCATGTCTTCCAATGTTTGAATAGTACGCTCACTCTGCCCATCCGTCTGAGGATGGTAAGCCGTATTGAAATTCAATTGAGTGCCCAGAGACTGCTGGAAACTTTTCCAGAAATGAGATGTGTATCTAGCATGCAAAGCCACAATCTTATCCACGTACAGTTGGGCTAGCATGTCAGAGCTGAAGGTCTCTCTGATGGGCAGGAAATGTGCTGACTTAGTCAGTCTATCAACTATGACCCATATAGTATCATTTCCCTTCGGCGTCTTAGGCAATTTGGTGATAAAGTCCATTGTCACCATTTCCCATTTCCAAGTGGGAATTTCAGGCTGTTGCAGCAAACCTGACGGCTTCTAATGTTCAGCTTTGACTTTAGCACATGTCAAGCATTTAGCTACATAAGCAGCTATAGACTTTTTCAAGCCTATCCACCAATAATTTGCCTTTAAATCCTGGTACATCTTGTCAGCTCCAGGATGGACGGAATACTTGGAACTGTGGGCTTCCTTGAGGATAACATCTCGAAGTCCTCCATATACAGGAACCCATATTCGTCCATTTAATCTCAACATTCCGTCTTTATCGTAGGACAACTGTTCTTCAGTTACTCCTAATTTTTCCTCGGGATAGTTAGCTTCCAACACAGCTTCCTTCTGTGCGGCTAACAACCTTTCATTCAAACTGCTTTTAATTTCAATGCTCTTGGCATTGATCCTTATCGGCTTCACTCTTTCCTTCCTGCTCAAAGCATCTGCGACCATGGTTGCAAAAGTCGCTAGGCGCTCCCTAGTCGGTCGACCGGGGAGTTGAGAGTACTCGGCATAGGCGGAGAGTACTCAGGGAGTACTCGGACATGTTAAATTATAAAGAAATTAGTTTTCGGAAATTAAATATAAGTCTAATAGTAAAAATTTACTAATATTTATAACAAAATACGTAAAAATGATATTCATTATTTAATATGATAGTCATATAAATTATGTTTTATTATTTATTTAAGTCAAACACGGCCCAAATTGACCTACTAGATCTGATTTTGGCCGAGGTTAACCGCGTTTGATCGATTCCGAGTAATTAGGCGGAATTAGAGAAAGTCGGCTCGGCAGCCTACCTTGTAGCGAGTACTCGGGCTTGGAAACCTTGTTTTACAACCATGTCTGCGACTACATTGGCCTTGCCTGGATGGTACCTTATTTCACAATCATAATCATTCAAGGTTTCCATCCATCGTCGCTGTCTCATGTTCAGATCCTTCTGATTGAATAGGTGTTGAAGGCTCTTGTGGTCGGAGTAGATCACACACTTCGTCCCATAGAGATAATGCCTCCAAAGCTTTAGTGCAAATACAACGGCACCCAACTCTAAGTCATGGGTGGTGTAATTCTTTTCGTGCACCTTTAATTGACGCGAAGCATAGGCTATGACCTTCCCTTTTTGCATTAACACACAACCCATTCCGGTGTGTGATGCATCACAATACACCACAAATTCTTCAATGCCTTCAGGTAGAGTCAGTACTGGAGCGTTACTCAACTTCTGCTTCAAGATATCAAAGGATTCTTGCTGCTTGGGCCCCCAATTAAACTTAATGTTCTTACGTGTTAACGACGTTAAGGGTGCAGCAATCCTGGAGAAGTTTTCAATAAAACGCCTGTAGTATCCAGCCAAACCTAGGAAGCTACGAATCTCTGAAGGTGTCTTTGGCTCTTGCCAGTTCATGATAGCTTCTATCTTCGCGGGATCCACTTGAATTCCACGTTCACTTACAACGTGTCCAAGGAACTGGACTTCTCGAAGCCAAAATTCACACTTTGAAAACTTGGCATAGAGCTTCTCTTGATGGAGTAGCTTAAGAATACACCGAAGATGCTTCTCATGGTCAGCTTGGTTCTTCGAGTAAATGAGGATGTCGTCGATGAAGATGATGACAAATTTATCTAGATAAGGCTTGCATACGCGATTCATGAGATCCATGAATGCGGCAGGTGCGTTAGTGAGCCCAAAAGGCATCACTAGGAACTCGTAGTGACCATAACGAGTCCTAAACGCGGTCTTATGAACATCCTCCTCCTTAACCTTCAATTGATGATAGCCTGACCTGAGATCTATCTTGGAAAAGTAACTCGCTCCCTGAAGCTGGTCGAATAGATCATCGATCCTAGGCAAAGGATATCTGTTCTTGATAGTAATCTTGTTTAGCTCACGGTAATCAATGCATAGACGCATTGATCCATCCTTCTTTTTAACAAACAGAATTGGCGCTCCCCATGGAGATGAACTAGGTCTAATAAAACCTTTAGCTAGTAGATCATCTAGCTGTGTCCTTAATTCCTTCATCTCCGTTGGTGCTAATCTATACGGTGCTCTGGCCACTGGTGCAGCTCCGGGGATGATGTCAATCCTAAACTCCACCTGTCTATCTGGTGGCAAACCAGGTAGTTCCTCCGGAAAAACCTCGGGATAATCAGAGATAACCGGTATGTCTTTGATCTTGGGCTTCTTCTCGTCAATGGTTACTTGTGCCATATAAATGACACAACCCCTATTCGTAAATCCGGATGCCTTAAGCATGGCCACTTGCTCTGGCAGTCCGTGTTGAGTATCTCCCTGAATAGTGAGTGGCTCACCAGATGGGGTCTTGATTACTACCTGCTTCTTGTTGCACACTATCTGGGCTTGGTTACGCGATAACCAATCCATTCCTATTACTACATCAAAGCTTGCTAGCTTAAAGGGTAACAAGGATAAAGGAAAAGAGTGGTTCCTAATGGATAAGACACATCCATCTAACACAGTCGAAACTGTTTCTATTGTTCCATCAGCTAATTCCACTTCATATTTCATACTTAGAATTTCAACAGGTAATTTCAACAGTTCACAGAACTTATTATCTACAAAGGACCTATCCGCCCCAGAGTCAAATAATACCCTTGCGTAGACATCATTAATGAGAAAGGTACCTGTTATGACATTATCGTCCTGAATAGCTTCCTTTGCATCCATGCGGAAGACCCTTGCATTTGTCTTCTTTCCCTCTTCTGCTTTCTTGGCAAGCTTTGGGCAGTTGGGCCTGATATGTCCCTTCTCATTACAATTGTAGCAGGTGGCATCCTTAAGCTTCTTGCAGTCTAATGCCTTATGATCCAGGGACTTGCAAATCCCACACAGTTTCTGCTGAGATTGGGACCTAGACTCCTGCCTGCATTTCCCAAAATGGTGCTTCCTACAAACTTTGCACCTGGGCTTTTCACCCGTCTGATGATCTCCTTTCTTGGATCCCGACCCTTTCTTGTGGTCGTCGTTGCCCTTACGCTTCTTTTCTGAGCGTCGCGAACCATCATCTTCGCGTTTTCGCTTCTCGGCATCTGCGGCTCTCAGTGGTCTCTGTCTAACTGCGTCCTTTGTAAGGGACAGAGATATGCCAGCCACTGATCGGAAAGTAGTGGGCCGAGAGGCCTTGACGCTCGCTTTAATTTCTGGGGCCAGACCCCCAATGAAACGGGCTATCCTCTTCGGTTCAGGTGTTACCAGGTAGGGAACTAGCCTTGACAAGGAATTGAAGGTTGTGAGGTAAGCCTGGCAGTCCAGGTTCTTCATTACCAGAGACAGAAAATCAGACTCTATTCCTTCGACCTCGTGCTGGGGACAGTAATTCTCCTTGATCAGGGCAACAAATTGTTCCCAAGACATGTTGTATAGCGGTATTTTTCTGGTGGCTTGAATCAGCGACTTCCACCATTGAAGTGCATCACCTTTGAAGGATTGTGTCACAAACTTCACAATATCCCTTTCAGCACAGCCACTTATATCCACTACTGTCTCCATCTCATCAAGCCAAATCATACAGTCCACTGCCCCCTTCTCCCCAGTAAAATCCCGGGGTTTACAAGACACAAAGTATTTATACGTGCAACCCTTGGCACGTGGGGCATCATAAAGCACAATTTTCTTGGAATGATTATCATTTTCATTTGAAGAGTGTATATCATCCTCCTTCTTAGATTCCTCCTTTTTGAACTTGGGTTGGACAGAAGGTGGCTTGCTGTGAGACTCCGAATGAACCTTAGATTTATTATGCGGTGTAGACAGGGTTCTACTATGGGTCCCGCTGTACTCACTGTACTGTCTTTCTAATGCTTTAGTGACCGCATCATCTACCAGTGCTTTCAATTCCGCACCAGTTAACTGTATCTTTGCGTTATCGTGGTTTTCCACCGGACGACTATTTACCTCGTCCGACCTAGCCATGTAGCTTCACTGCTACATATAAACAATAATGGGCAAGGTTTTATTTAACAGCTAATACAGTATTTTATGTATTTTATTAACCATGGTTTTAAATAGCCATTGCAGGTTAATTTATTAATCAAATATTAATTCAGGATCTGTATTATAATCCTACATTATAGTTAAAAATTAACATATAATTTAGTCACAAGGACAGTGTTAGTTTATAACCCGGATTCTTACAGAATCAAGGTATTAGGGTCTGAATCACAGTTCATTACCCTATTCTAGACAGTGAGTCGCAGACTCAAACTGTCTCTTAGTCCCTAGGACATTAATTACTACCCGTAGGTACTTCATTCCCAAGGAATGGTCATTTACTTACAGGGAATTTCAAATTAACCCAATTTTCAATGATGGCCTATGTGACTTTTACTGTGTCACAATTTGCCCATTATGTTAACATACTTACAGATGTTAACAGAATTTGGAATCTTATAGACAGGTTCTACCATTTTGGCCATGTCTGCAACGACACGTGGCTAGGTTTTACCCCTTAGATTCTCTTTATAACGCAGATCAATCCTAAGTTGAGACGTTAATTATGGACCTGAATCTAATCATGGAGATACCATCTTGGCCTTGTCTAAAAATGACATGTGGCTAGGTCTTGTCCCTTTTTAGATTTTTCCATTTTAAATTAATGGTAGGTCTTCTTTATTTTAGGAAATGTTATTTTCATTTTTACATGTTTATTTTAAGTTTATCCATATACTTATTTATAGTAATAATCATGAAAATTTAAATGCAACATTTCACTAAATAAAGGTTCAACAGTACAATACTTGCCCTAAACGGGACTTCTACAAATAACATGCCCACGCAGGGGCGAAATACAACAAACAATAAACTCACTAACAAACAACAAATAAACCCACGCAGGGGTCAACTGAAAGACATGCCCACGCAGGGGCAGAATACTAAAAGACAAGCTCGCGCAGGAGCTGAATACAGAAACAACAAGTCCACGCAGGGACTGACTACAACTAAGGAAACAAACAACAAAGGTCCTTAATGACCCCTCCTCTTGGACTTCCCCTTTAGCAAGTCTGACAGACCCTTGAAGAAGCCTTGCCGCTCTCTGCGGTCTTCTCGAACTTCTCGTTCGACCTGGTTCAACCTATCGAGAACCTCCTGCTAACGCTCTGGCGGGATGAGCTGTGGCTGCGGCGGCTAGTACATATGTGGAGGTGGTGGATGCTGGTACCCATAAGTCGGGTAACCAGTGGTCCATGGTCCTCCATATGGTCCTTCAGGGTGAAGAGCGTTGTAGTCCCGAGCTACTTGATATGGATCGACCTCCGCATAGCCGAAGTTGTAATGAGTATGCGCTGGCTGCTCAAAAGGGGTTATATGCTGCTGAATAAGCAGGAATTGGGTTGTCAAAACCCAACGGAGGCACCTCAGGCACTGAGTTAACATCTGGAATGGGGTTTGATGGAACCCCCATCTGTGGCTCTTCTTCTTCCTCCTGAAGTGGCGGATAATGGCTGCCACTTGATGGTTGGGGTGTGCTGATACGGACACCCCCTCGCACGGACATCCGTGCGTTTGACCTCCTCCGCCTCGGTGGCTCCGGAGGCGGCTGCTGTTCCACTGGTGGTGGTGGTGGCGGAGTAACTACCACGAAACGAGAATCCTGAGAATGATCCTGTTGTTGTTGCTGCTGCTGTTGCTGCTGCTGGTATGGAGAGGAGTGGTGTGAGGGGGTAAAATACCAGTCGATGTTCCGGAACCTCTCCTCGTAGCTGTCTGGACCACGATAAGGCGATCCGTGAAAAGATGACCCGTCAGAAATCTCTATCGGGTGGTTGGGTGTTCCAGACGCGGGCTCCACGGGGTCCGTGTCTTCGTCCATGTCATCAGCGTGGTCACCTGAGAAATGATCCTCAGGTCCTAGTGGGTTAGGACCCACGAGTTCGGGAAAGATATGAGCCGGGTTGAACCGGCTCTGGAAGGTTGGGGTTGGGTCACCAAAGGAATGGTGAGAGTTGGATCTCTGCAGAGGTATGAAAAAGGGTGGTTGCTCGTTGGGCTCGTTTTTCGATTGGGGCCCAAAGGAGTGCTGGTAAGAAGGTGAAGAGCTGAGGGAAACTGACCGTCTCCCGAGTTCAACATAGAGCCTCCACGGCTCTTGTGGACTAGTGCTCATGGTGATGGATGGGGTACGCCAGTGCGAAGGCCCGGCTTCGTGGTCGTGACCCGTGACTGGTCCTTTGCCTCGTCCGCGAAGAAATCTTGGTGGCATTTTGACCTGCATACAAGTTTTAGATAACAACAATATATAATAAAATAAAGACCCAAATAAAACAAAACAGAGTTTGTCCTATGTTCTTCGTCTAGACTCGGAACTCGAAGAATGTGCAATTCGTGCACTGAGACTAAACACAAAAGGCTAGTGTTTAATTCACTCAGTGTTGGCTCTGATACCAACCTGTCACACCCCTAATTTCCACGTGTCACCGGTGGGCCTGGTGGGGGATTGTCGTGACGTAGTTGATATCATCATAGTCAAACAACACAAATTATAATGCACAGCGGAAGCAGAGATAGATTTATTTCAACTTAAAATTATTGTAATATCCAAGTATCATAAATTGTCGAAATAAAATCCACAGGCAGAATCAAATAAACAGGAATCTTCATTTCAACAGACTTCATGCATCTTAAGCTTGCGAGACTTCTATGGATGCTTAAGGAGTGACCAGCCTATTACGCGTAGTACCTGCACTTAGTCTTTTTGGAAAATACGTCAGTTTACACTGGTAAATACAATTTAACTGACTCATTTTGAAAACGTTTAAAATTGATTTAAATGCACGTGGCATAAAACTTTTTATAACTTGGGATAATTATTTGCTTAATAATCTTGTAAAAGAATTACATGTTCATTCTGCGTTCAGTAGCCCGGGTTCATTCCGGGTTAAGGATTAATAGACACACCACTTAATATAATTCCGCCGCGAGACTTCTCTCGTACCGACGATTATATATGTTATACAGCGCTACGGGTGTACGCCTACACCCGAGTGCTAAGGTCGTGGCCATTCTTTGAATGATGCCAAGGATATCCGGGACATGGTCATTAAGCCCCCAAAGGCGTTAAACAAACAAAACAACATTTTCAAACGGGTTCATTTGACTACACATAACCAAGACCGGTTATGGTCAATTTCCCGACCAAGCGGTATTTTATATACCGTACCCCAAGCCCGTATAGGGATAATAAGTTAAACGTATTTACCTGAGCAAGTATAAACCAAATATAACAAGTGCAAGTAGCTTTTACTAGGCTCCTAGATCTGGAAATTAAGGTTTTAATAACCTATTAGAATCCTAACGAGTCTTAAGCTTAGACCGGTTAGTTTTATATAAAGATTACGGTTTTAAACGCACAATAAGGCGAAAACCGTTTAAGAATGTGGTTTTGACCCAACAAGCTTGCACACTTGTTTTATATGGGTAATATAATCACATTCTGAATTTTGAGACCAAAAAGATATGGTTTGACCCGTTTCGGCTAAAATGGCCAAACTAGTCACTTAAGCCGATCCGAACGCGTATAATGCGTAACGAGTAACCATAAGAGTCAAATACAAGTTTCTGAAGTCAATATGCTTAAAATATGTTGTGATATCAGAATGATACCTTCCATTATGCCCCAAATGATTATAAACCAAAACTATGCCTCATAAGGGCGTTTTGGTCATTTTATAAGGTGTAAAAAGGGTTAAAATGATAACCTGAGTTACAGGTCTGATTAAATTAGTAAATACACTTAATTTACTAAGTTATAACAGTAGGGTATCAAATTTATGTGAAATTTATTATCTTTAACCTTCCTATGCACCGTAGGGGCATTTTGGTAATTTCACATGTGCCTAAAAGGTCAATTCTGGAATTCTGAGTTCAAAACATTTGCCTACTGTTTTAAAATATAAAAATTTACTAAACATATCAGTAGGTATCAACCTTTGTGCTTAATAAGGTTCTAGTGCACACTTATGTGTTAAAAATGCCTAAAAAGGCGATTTGGAGCCATTTCCGGGTTTTCTGTAGAAAGCTGATATTTTTAATATTCCAGAAGGCTCAAAATAATTTATTTATCATAACAAATCAGTAGGAATTGGTTTGAGGTCAAAAGGATTTGTAAAACTCATTTTATGGCTAAAAAGGGCAAAACCGGCATAAACCGAATAAATCTTAGATCACTAAGTTATGCTCAGCCTAAAAATAAATAAAAATCTTCAAAAATCCCAAAATATTATTTTATAACAGTAGGTATAAATTTTGGTATAAAAATTTGGGTTTTGATGGGCTATACATAATTTACGCTAATTAATTATCAAAGAAGCCCTTAATTACGCTATTGAGCATAACTCTTAATCTAGACCTCAAACTGACCTCAAATTTTGGGTGCAAGTTTATAGATCAGTAGCTAAGGTGCTTACCCTTTTACATTTTCAAAAATCCCGTTTTAAGGTCAAATGGCATAATGGTCAACACATAAGCGATTAACGGAAACATGTATGTGAATAGGATATCTAATGAACCAAGTTGTATAATCTCAGAGAGTTATACTAACATGTAAATAGGTTCAAAAGAAGCTCTAAGGCAATCCTAATCTTGGCTTAAATGGGTCAGAACTGAAAGTCAAAGCAGAAGTCAAACTTTGCGACTTTCGGTTCCAAACCGAGCCTAAACTGAAAATTGTCGAGTTGAACATGTTGGAACATGTTCTTACATTAATTACCAAGTTATTTTAATGATTAAACAGGTTGCATGCATCCTACATTGCTAATTATGTATTAATTTGCAAATAACCTTTCTGTTGACTTTTTATAACAAGCTTTGACTCGACAATTAACATAGTTAGAGTGGGAAACTGGAAATACCCCTTTAAGGGTTTGTTACCCATATAATTACCTACTTAAAGGTACTTTTAATTCGTGATTTGACAGAGCACATTTTAATTAATCACGAAGTCAAACCTTAATTACGATGGTTTGACTTTTAGTTAATTAACTAAGCTAAAATGAATTAGGAAGGGTTAAGGACACTTACAAGAGTCCTAATTGTGATTAGGGATGCTAAGGATGGGTGCTTGCTGACCAGAGAGCTCCAGAGAAAATATTTGTGAACTTTGCAAATGAATGCCCAAATGTTCACAACATTCCTCTCCTTAGATAGCATTTTTTATCTCCTAAGATGATGCCACAAGAGCCTATGCATGCTCCCTGATCATCCCAACTGTCCCTAGTGCATGAAAACCCATTTGTTCAGCCCCTGGTATCAGTTTACAGGCCACAAAGTCGGTTAACAGACCTGCAATGGCAGCTGTCCACTTTTTCTGTTACTGGGAGTCTGACGCGGCCCGCCTGGAGTTACCAGGGATTCTCACGCTGATCAGTCAACATGTTTTCAAAGTTTGCAATTTCAGTCCCTGGTCCTTTATAACGTGGTTTTGAGCCCCTAAATTGCATTTTCAGCCTTCCAACTTGATTTTTAAGGGCCTTGGGACTTTTACTAACTTGGTTAAGTCCTTGACTAACCTTGTAACCACTCATAAGGCCATAGAATTCAATGTTGACGCTTTTAACCCCTCGAACACGAATTTGATCATAACTTTCTCATACGATAACGAAACTTTATGAAATTTTAACCACATATTCTAGTGAATATATTTTATCGTTACAAAGCTTCGGGTCTGCCAAAAGGTCACTCAGAGGTATACTTTGCACATGTTGACACTTTTAGCCCCTGCAGTTTGTAATTCCTCACTTTCCTTTATGTTTCGCTTCGTATGATCCATGATTTATTCGTTGGAAGGTATAAACATTATGTAGGGCTATTTTAGAATATATTTATCCATTGTTGACACTCTTGACCCTTATATTCACATAGTTTCCCCGTTTGTCAACTTTAGTCCCTCCAAAGTATTCTTTCTCACGTTCAGAGCTTATGACACGTGTTTATACTTTATTGGACACAAATTTTCAAGGTGTTACAGTCCAATATCACACAATCTGTGAAATTCTGATCCAATTTTATCCGGTAAAACTCCCTGAACTGATGAAAGAAGGTATAGAAATCAGAATTTTGAGCCAAAAACAAGCTAAACGGTAAGAACTCTTCCTCCTGAGCTCTGATACCACATGTAGGATCGTTAGACGACCTGATGAGTCGATCAGAAAAGTGCTTAGACTGAATCAGAGGCGGAATTCATTGATTCAGTCTTCGTTCAGCTTGATTTCACTATTTAATGTCTCTTTTATTAATCTTCTAACAAGTTACAAGAACTGGAGACAAACTGGCAGGGCTTCGCCGTAACACACACACAACTGCTCTCTAGATTCGCTCATCAGTCACCTATTTATAGGCTGATGGGTTCGCTTATATGGACATGACCATAAAAGCGGACCTATCAAGTGACAAATGAGCGAACCTATCAAGGACACATAAGCGAACCTACAATATTGACATATAAGCGAACCTATCTAATCTTATGTGTTTCTTGATTTCCGTTCACTGTACAATCAGCCCTAACCTAAGTCTCGAACTAAGATGTAGTCGACAGACAACTGCACCAACACGTTCGACTCACGATTCGACACTTATCTCCTCCAACACGCTGTTTTACGCACCATTCAAAGCTTATGCTACTGTTATATGCTCAGGCTAATCTCCACGCGCTCCCTTCAATCCAAGTACTGTGTTTACTAGCTAAACAGGCACTGTGAGTATACTCGGACCCATTTCTTTTTAAAGCAATTTGGGTGTTACATATGTTCGCTATAACAACATACACCAACACACAACGCAAACACTTTTAACGCTAACCGCTCCCGCATGTTATACGTGAACTTGAATGCTTGTTACTACGCTTAGACAGTGTTACACGGTACCGCCTCTAGCAACGATAGTACTATAGTTTGGACTCAGCACCTGTCGTGGACAGGGGTTGCTAGGGATCACATCTCTTTTCTTCACGCATCCGTTGGACATGTGTCGCGCATACTCTACAACGCAGTCTTGTGGTTAAGTGTGAACATAGTTTTGATAGTTACTTGCTTCGCCTGTTACGTGATACATGCTGGTTATGCGTAAAGCTTTTGCTATACTATATGCTACTAAAACTTGTGTACTCACTTTTACATTTTATGTATTGACTTTATTTTAACGTATGTGACAGGTGTTTAGGATGCCATGATTGTTGTAACGAATCGAGTAGGAGGTCTAGAAACAAACTAAATAAATCTGAGTTGTCGGAACAGCTTATTTGTTTTTGAGATTACATCTGTAATGACTGTTTTGTAACACCTCGAAATTTTGGGTCCAATGATGTGTTGACACGTGTCATGAGTTTACACGTGGTATTAAATACTAAATAAAGGACTAAAGTTGACAAACCTTGAAAGTATGTAAATTCGAGGGTTAGAAATGTCAACGAGGGGTAAATATACTGTATAGTAACCCTAAATGATGCTCGTACCTTCAAACGAATAAATCATGGATCGTACGGAGCGAAACGCGGAAGAAGGTGAGAGATTACAAGCTACAGGGGTTAATTGTGTCAACATGTTTAATTTATACCTCTGAGTGACCCATTGACGAACCCGAGGCTTTGTAACAGTAAAATACGCTCACTAGAATATACGATAGAAATTTCGCGAAGTTCCGTTTAAAAACGAGAAAGTTATGATCAAATTCGTATACAAGGGGTTAAAAGCGTCAACAATAAAAGTTAAGGCTTTTCGGATAGTAATTAAACTAATCGGGGACTTAACAATGCGGGTAAAAGTCACGAGGCCCTTAATTGTAAATAATCGAGGGCCAAATCGCAAAGTTACCCCTTCGAAACCGAAAGGTCAGGTTAATCATTACAAAAGATTTGAAAATCTTGGAAATCAACCCTCAGGCGGGCCGCGTTAAGGTAACATGCAAGCTAATGCGGGCCGCGCGCAAGTTGAGGATTCATTTACTGACTTATGGATTCAGGCGACCCGCGTCCAAGTGGCCTGAATCCTAATGCGGGCCGCGTACGAGTCCCAGATGCAGAATTCTTGGACAGATTCAATGTTTGAGCTTGTGAACGATCTTGTGTGCATTAATTGAAGCATGGGCACCCTCTACATGTCCCCTAGCACTATAGGACACCTGCTGATCATCCATGAACCATTGTAGAGTGAGTTGTAATGATCTTGAGCATGGAAATTCACTATAAAAGCCAATGCATTGCACCAATGTTCAACACACCTCAAACCTGCATTCTAGTTCATCACTGGAGCTCTAAAGCATTCTTCTATCATCCCTAGTCGTGCACCAAGCTTCTGTAAGTATGCCTACCCTTTTGTGGCTTAGTTTATGCATAGTTTAGCTTAAAAGTCAATCCGCCGTAATTAACGATTGACTTTGCGATAAATCACAAATGGTCCAGTGGTTTGTCGAATCAAAGATAGTTATATGTTGGTAATCATGTGGGCTTTAAACCCCTAAAAGGGCACCCTCTGATTCCCACTCTAACTAGTCCGAATGTCGAGTCAAACGTGCTTAGAAAAAGTCAACAGAAATGCTATTTTGCGATTTCATGCATAACCAGTAATGTAGATGGTGTGTAATCTGTTTAAACACTCATAAAACATGATAATAAGTATATTAACTAGTCTAAGCTTGTTTGATCCGACCATTTACTGTTTTGACCCGGTTCGGAGCCGAAAGTCGCAAAGCTTTGACTTTTGCATTGACTTCAGTTCTGACCCGTTAAAGTATGATTTAGATATGCCTTAGGACTCTCTTAGGACCAGGTTACATGATGGTATAACCCTCTGTGACCGGTTCGTTGTTTGTCCGAGTCTTTTACACCTTTCCGTTAAATGCTTAAAAGTTGACCGTAACGCCCTTTTTAAATTAAAACGAGAATTTCGGACATGTGAAAGAACCATAACCTTAGTTACTGATTTCTAAGAATGTCCCTAAAATTTCACGTCAATCCGAGGTCCAGAATAGGAGTTATGCTAAATAGCGCAAATTACGGAAACTTTAGTAATTTAATAGCGCAATTAGCATAACGCCTATCTAAACCCAGATTTCGACACCAAACCTTTTACACACTGATGTAAAATAATATTTTGGGATTTTTAAAGATTTTTAATTATTTTTAACCTGCGGTTATGGCAACGGTTCGGTAAATACCGAATATACCCTTTTCGGCCATAACTTGAGTTCTACAAGGTCTTTTGACCCGATTCCAGTTGCTACTGATTTTAAATAATAAATAAAGTATTTTGGACTTTATAAACTGTTCAGGAAACTCAGATTTCCTGTAGAACTCAGAAACGTCTTTTATAATCTTTAAAAAGACCGAAATACCCCTACGGGGCATAAAATGGATTTAAACTCGTTACGGGCATTATGGAAGGTATCCTACTGATACCACAACCTCTTTAAAGCATATTGACTTAGGAAAACAGTGTAGGACTCTTACGGTTACCCATTGCGCCTTTTGCGCGAACGGTTCGGCTTATGTAACTAGTTTACATAAACTAGCCGAAACGGGTCAAACTATATTGTTTTGACCCCAAAATCCAAAGTGTGGTTATTATACCCATATAAAACAAGTCTTCAAACTTGTTGGGTCCAACTCACATTCCATTCTCGGTTTTCGCCTTTCACGCGATTAAAACGTAACGATCCTTTGAAACTGACCGGTCTAAGCTACGGCTAAATTAAAGACCCGTTAGGATTCTAATAGGTTATTTTAAAACCTTCGTTCCAGAATAGGAGACCAGTAAAAGCTATCTGCAATTTATTCGATTAAGGATTTATACTTGCAAAGGTAAATACTTTTAACTTATTTTCCGTTATACGGGCTTGGGTTACGGTATATAGTATACCGCTTGATCGGGCATCAAATTCTCCACCGTTGAGTGGGTAATTGAATAAATTTGATCGGCTCGTTTAAACAGTCTTGTTACTTAAAAGCCTTTGGGGGGTTAATGACCATGTCCCGGATATCCCCGGCATCATTTTACGAAATGGCCACGACCTAAGCGCGGAGTGTAGGCGTACACTCGTCAGTGCATAAATAGTTGATGTGGTGTGTCTATTGATCTTTAACCCGGACTTGATCCGGGCTGCTGAACGCATAAGGAACATGTAATCGCCTCATGACCAACAGCAACAACAGGATCCTTCTGAGGATTCGCGGTTCGTAGCAGTTACGCCACCACCGCCGCCACCGGTTCAACCAGTAATTCCAGATCCGCCAAGGCGTAGAAGATCAGGCGCATGGATGTCCACCCGAGGAGGGGAATTCCATTTCAGCACCCCTCGCCACTCGAGTGCGAGTCACTTTCCGTCAGTGCCTGAAGAACCACAATTAGGGGAATCTTCGGGTCACCCTGCAGAGGTGAATTCTGCACCAGTTGCACCACCTCCGCCACCATCCGGATATGACAATCCGATACCAGCGTACGGCGGTTCCACCGCGTACAATCCGTTTGAGCAGCCGACTCACACGCACTACAACTATAACTATGATGCCGATCCATATGTGGTAGCGGCTAATTACAATGCTCTTCATGGAACCTCTTGGAGACCAGATTACTCAGCTCATGGGTATCCAATACCTCCTAGACCTCCGGTTCAGCAACCGTCGCAGCAGCCACGTTTTTCTCCACCGGAGCAAGAAGAAATACTCCACCGTCTAAACCGTGTGGAACGAGACTTCGAACAAGAACGTAAGAGTAATCGTGGATTTCTCAAAGGCTTAGCAAACCTACTAAAAGGGAGGAAGAAACGAGATCATCAGTCTCCTTATGTATTGTTGTATTTACAATTTAGTCCCTGCGTGGACATTTATTGCATTTCAGTCCCTACGTGGACTTATCTTTTAGTCCCTGCGCGGACATCTATCTTGTATTGGTCCCTGTGTGGACTTGTTTTTCTATAAACCTCTGCGTAGGTATTTACTTATTAAAAAGTCCCGTTTAGGGCAGCGTGTAATCCTTATTATAAGTAATGGAATGTTATGTTATGAATTTCATTTTGTTATTATATATGAAATAAATCAAAAATCATTCCTTTTAAATTTAAATCTGCCTAAATAAAGAATCTTAAGAGTGAAACCTAGCCAGGTGTCATTATAAGACCCGGCCAAGATGGTAAGACCTGATTAAAAGATTCAGATTCCCTGTTAACCTCTATAAACATGTTAACGTTCATGGCAGATGTGATTCGTTAAAATCGCACGCGTCATTCTTATATAATAATCCTTCTAAGGATTTCAAAGCCCAAATTAATGATTTATAAATCATGGGTTAAATCGTCAATGAAGATGATCACTTATTAAACATCCATTAGTGATGTAGTGCCTACGGGCCAAACTTATTAAACATCCATTAGTGATGTAGTGCCTACGGGCAAACTTATTAAACATCCATTAGTGATGTAGTGCCTACGGGCCATATTTATTGTCATATAAGACAAAAGACAATGGTAGTCTATGACTCCCTGTCATAAAAGGTAAAAGGACTACGGTTCAAACCAGCATGCCTTGATTCTCTGTAATCCCGGCTAATATTATAAAAACGTCCTCGTGACTAGGCTTTTATGCCACTAACAATATTGTTTGTAATTAGGATAGGTTATATTCAAATCCTAAATAACAGTGAGTAACAAATTAACCAGATATGGTCTCTGTTACCATGGTTAATGAATTGCCATAAAAGACAATTCCATAATAAACTCCTAAATAAAACTTTTTTCGTTATCTTCTGTAGCAGATTCAAGTTACAATGGCTGATTCCAATGAAGTGAATAGTCACTCGAAAGAAGATGAAAGTGATAATGCCAAGATTCATTTAACGGGCGCGGAATTGAAAGCCCTTGTCGACGGTGCTGTTAAGGCAGCCGTGGATCGACAATACGAAGAGTACACTGAGTCCCGGAGTAGGACCATATCTAAACCACACTCAAAGCCAAAAACCCACTCAAAATCTCACAACAAACCCCTGTCTAAGCCTAGAAAGGACGATGATAACCACTCATCCAATGAAAACAGTGTCCGTCCTAAGGAAAAAGTGTATACTGATGCATCTCGCGCCAGGGGCTGCACCTACAAGTATTTCGTATCTTGCAAACCCCGAGATTTCACTGGGGAGAAGGGCGCGGTAGATTGCATGACGTGGTTAGACGAGATGGACACCGTGGTGGACATCAGTGGTTGTGCAGAGAAAGATGTGGTGGAGTTTGTTTCACAATCATTCAAGGGCGAGGCCCTGGCTTGGTGGAGGTCATTGGTTCAGGCCTCGGGGAAGGCTGTTTTATACAGCATGACATGGGAGGAATTCATTTCTCTCATCAAGGAAAATTACTGCCCTCAACATGAGGTTGAAAAGATCGAGTCCGACTTCCTATCGTTGGTTATGACGAACCTTGACTGCCAAGCTTACCTCACGAGCTTCAACACAATGTCCCGGTTGGTTCCGTATCTGGTAACCCCGGAGCCAAAGAGAATAGCTCGTTTTGTCGGTGGTTTAGCCCCTGAGATAAAGGCAAGCGTAAAGGCCTCTCGGCCAGCGACCTTTAGATCTGTAGCTGACATTTCTTTGTCCCTCACTCTGGATGCGGTCAGACAAAGATCGCTGAGGAACAAAGAAGCTGAGAAGAGAAAGCGTGAAGATTCACGAAGGTCGAATAAGAAGCACCGTGGAAACAGTGACAACAAGAGAGGGTCTGAGTCAAGGAAGGAAGGGCATCAATCTGGCGAGAAGCCCAAGTGCAAGAATTGCAAGAGACATCACTTTGGAAAGTGTAGACTCGAATCGAACTCGCAGACTCAGTCAAAGTCATTTGCTTGCGGGTTATGCAAGTCCAAGGACCACAAGACCTTGGATTGCAAAAAGATAAAGGATGCAACTTGCTACAGTTGCAACGAGAAGGGGCACATTAGAACCAACTGCCCTAAAAACGCCAAGAAGCCTGAAGAGGCCAAGAAGACCAATGCAAGAGTCTTCAGGATGGATGCGAAAGAAGCAGTGCTAGACGATAACGTGATCACAGGTACTTTTCTTGTAAATGATGTCTTCGCAAGAGTACATTTTTATTCAGGCGCTGATAAGTCTTTCGTAGATCATAAATTTTGCAAATTGCTGAATATGCCTGTCAAAACCTTAAATGTGAATTATGAGGTAGAGCTAGCAGATGGCACCATAGAAACCGTCTCCACTGTGTTAGATGGATGTGTGATATCCATTAAGAACCACTTTTTTCCTCTATCTCTACTTCCCTTTAAATTGGCCGGTTTTGATATAGTGCTGGGTATGGACTGGTTATCTCACAACCAGGCCCAAATCGTCTGCAACAGAAAGCAAGTGGTGATAAAAACTCCGTCTGGTGAATCGCTTACCATTCGGGGAGATACCCAGTATGGATTGCCTGAGCAAGTGACTATGCTCAAGGCTTCAAAATGTTTAAAGAAGGGTTGTGTCATTTACATGGCACAAGTGATTTTTGATGAGCCTAAACCGAAGATATAAGACATTCCCGTCATTTCGGAATACCCAGAAGTTTTCCCTGAAGATCTACCTGGGTTGCCACCAGATAGGCAAGTGGAATTCAGGATCGATATCATCCCTGGAGCAGCACCTGTTGCTCGAGCACCTTACAGGTTAGCACTGACCGAAATGAAGGAGTTGAGGACCCAACTGGATGAACTGCTAGCTAAAGGTTTCATCAAACCTAGTTCGTCTCCTTGGGGAGCGCCAGTCCTATTTGTCAAGAAGAAGGACGGATCGATGCGTCTGTGCATCGATTATCGCGAGCTTAACAAAGTCACGATAAAGAATAGGTATCCCTTGCCGAGGATCGACGATTTGTTCGATCAGTTACAAGGGGCAAGTTATTTCTCGAAGATTGACTTGAGGTCAGGCTACCATTAACTAAAAGTCAGAGATGAAGACGTACATAAAACCGCATTTAGAACTCGTTATGGCACTATGAGTTCCTAGTGATGCCTTTTGGGCTCACTAATGCACCGGCTGCGTTCATGGATCTCATGAATCGCGTTTGCAAGCCGTACCTAGACAAATTCGTCATCGTTTTCATCGACGATATTCTTATCTACTCGAAGAACCGAGCTGACCATGAGAAACACCTTCGTTGTATTCTCAAACTCCTGCATCATGAGAAACTCTATGCCAAACTATCTAAGTGCGAATTCTGGCTTCGAGAAGTCCAATTCCTAGGACATGTTGTCAACGAGCGTGGTATCCAAGTGGATCTCGCTAAAGTAGAAGTTGTCATGAATTGGCAAGAGCCAAAGACGCCTACAGAGATTCGTAGTTTCCTGGGGTTAGCAGGATATTAAAGGCGTTTCATTGAAAATTTTTCAAGGATTGTTGCGCCCTTAACTTCTTTGACCAAGAAGAAAGTAAAGTTCGTTTGGGGCCCTAAGCAGCAAGAGTCCTTTGATATTCTGAAGCAAAAGTTGAGCAACGCTCCTGTGCTGACATTACCTGAAGGTACCGAAGAGTTCGTAGTTTACTGCGACGCATCACACACTGGCATAGGGTGTGTGCTTATGCAGAAAGGCAAGGTTATTGCCTATGCTTCAAGACAATTAAAGGTGCATGAGAAGAATTACACCACCCATGACTTGGAGTTGGGTGCCGTTGTGTTCGCACTAAAACTGTGGAGGCATTATCTGTATGGTATCAAGTTTGTGATTTATTCTGATCATAAGAGCCTTCAACATTTGTTTAATCAGAAGGAATTAAACATGAGGCAACGCCGTTGGATGGAGACTTTAAATGATTATGATTGTGAAATCAGATATCATCCCGGCAAGGCGAATGTAGTCGCTGATGCCTTAAGTCGAAAGGAAAGGGTGAAACCCATCCGAATCAATGCCAAGAGCATTGAAGTGAAGAATAATTTAATTGAAAGGTTGTTAGCTGCATAGAGAGAAGCTGTGTTGGAAGCTAACTATCCTAAAGAAAAGCTAGGAGTAACTGAGGAGCAGTTAACTCTTAGCAAGGACGGAATTTTACGATTAAATGGACGAATATGGGTTCCAATTTATGGAGGACTACGAGATGTTATCCTCCAGGAAGCCCATAGTTCCAAATATTCTGTTCACCCGGGAGCTGATAAGATGTATCAGGATCTAAGGGCAAATTATTGGTGGATAGGCTTGAAAAAGTCTGTAGCCGCTTATGTAGCCAAATGCTTGACTTGTGCGCAAGTCAAAGCTGAGCATCAAAAGCCGTCAGGCTTGCTACAACAGCCTGAACTTCCCGAATGGAAGTGGGAATGTGTAACTATGGATTTTATTACCAAGTTACCCAAGACGAGGAAAGGAAATGATACAATATGGGTTATAGTTGATAGACTAACTAAGTCAGCACATTTCTTACCCATCAAGGAGACTTATAGCTCCGACATGTTAGCCCAGTTATACGTTGATAAGATTGTAGCCTTGCATGCCATACTTGTGTCTATTATCTCTGACAGAGATACTAGATACACGTCACATTTCTGGAAAAGCTTCCAGCAATCTTTGGGCACACGTTTGAACTTTAGTACATCTTACCATCCTCAGACAGACGGTCAGAGTGAGCGTACTATTCAAACATTGGAAGACATGCTACGTGCATGTGCTATCGATTTGGGTGGTAGTTGGGATAAGAACCTACCACTAATCAAATTCTCCTACAACAATAGCTACCATACCAGCATTAAGGCTGCGTCCTTCGAGGCATTATACGGTAGAAAGTGTAGATCGCCCGTTTGTTGGGCAGAAGTTGGAGATGTCCAATTGTCAGGACTAGAGATAGTCTTCGAGACGACGGACAAGATTGTCCAGATTCGAGACCGTCTCAAAGCTGCCCGAGATAGGCAGAAAAGTTACGCAGATCCAAAGCGTAAAGATTTTCACTTCGAAGTAGGTGAAAAAGTGTTACTTAAAGTATCGCCCTGGAAGGGGGTGATGCGTTTCGGTAAGAAAGGCAAACTAAGCCCGAGATACATAGGACCTTTCGAGGTTATCGAACGTGTCGGGTCAGTTGCCTATAAGTTAAACTTACCGGAGGAGCTCAATGGAATTCACAATGTGTTCCACATCTGCAATCTAAAGAAGTGCTTCGCTGATGAATCACTGGTAATACCACATACAGATGTGCATATAGATGAGAGCTTAAAATTTGTGGAAAAACCTTTGTCGATTGAAGATCGACAGGTAAATAAGCTTCGAAGGAAGCATGTACCTATTGTTAAGGTCAAATGGGATGCTCGTAGAGGTCCCGAATTCACGTGGGAGGTTGAAGCCACGATGAAAGAAAAATTCCCTTATTTGTTTCAGTAAATCTCGGGTCGAGATTTATTTTAAGGGGGTGAGGATGTAACACCTCGAAATTTTGGGTCCAATGATGTGTTGACACGTGTCATGAGTTTACACGTGGTATTAAATACTAAATAAAGGACTAAAGTTGACAAACCATGAAAGTATGTAAATTCGAGGGTTAGAAATGCCAACGAGGGGTAAATATACTGTATAGTAACCCTAAATGATGCTCGTACCTTCAAACGAATAAATCATGGATCGTACAGAGCGAAACGCGGAAGAAGGTGAGAGATTACAAGCTACAGGGGTTAATTGTGTCAACATGTTTAATTTATACCTCTGAGTGACCCTTTGACGAACCCGAGGCTTCGTAACAGTAAAATACGCTCACTAGAATATATGATAGAAATTTCGCGAAGTTCCGTTTTAAAACGAGAAAGTTATGATCAAATTCGTATACGAGGGGTTAAAAGCATCAACAATAAAAGTTAAGGCTTTTCGGACAGTAATTAAACAAATCGGGGACTTAACAATGCGGGTAAAAGTCACGAGGCCCTTAATTGTAAATAATCGAGGGCCAAATCGCAAGGTTGCCCCTTCGAAACCGAAAGGTCAGGTTAATCATTACAAAAGATTTGAAAATCTTGGAAATCAACCCTCAGGCGGGCCGCGCTAAGCTAACATGCAAGCTAATGCGGGCCGCGCGCCAGTTGAGGATTCGTTTACTGACTTATGGATTCAGGCAGCCCGCGTCCAAGTGGCCTGAATCCTAATGCGGGCCGCGTACGAGTCCCAGATGCAGAATTCTTGGACAGATTCAATGTTTGAGCTTGTGAACGATCTTGTGTGCATTAATTGAAGCATGGGCGCCCTCTACATGTCCCCTAGCACTATAGGACACCTGCTGATCATCCATGAACCATTGTAGAGTGAGTTGTAATGATCTTGAGCATGGAAATTCACTATAAAAGCCAATGCATTGCACCAATGTTCAACACACCTCAAACCTGCATTCTAGTTCATCTCTGGAGCTCTAAAGCATTCTTCTATCATCCCTAGTCGTGCACCAAGCTTCTGGAAGTATGCCTACCCTTTTGTGGCTTAGTTTATGCATAGTTTAGCTTAAAAGTCAATCCGTCATAATTAACGATTGACTTTGCGATAAATCACAAATGGTCCAGTGGTTTGTCGAATCAAAGATAGTTATATGTTGGTAATCATGTGGGCTTTAAACCCCTAAAAGGGCACCCTCTGATTCCCACTCTAACTAGTCCGAATGTCGAGTCAAACGTGCTTAGAAAAAGTCAACAGAAATGCTATTTTGCGATTTCATGCATAACCAGTAATGTAGATGGTGTGTAATCTGTTTAAACACTCATAAAACATGATAATAAGTATATTAACTAGTCTAAGCTTGTTTGATCCGACCATTTACTGTTTTGACCCGGTTCGGAGCCGAAAGTCGCAAAGCTTTGACTTTTGCATTGACTTCAGTTCTGACCCGTTAAAGTATGATTTAGATATGCCTTAGGACTCTCTTAGGACCAGGTTACATGATGGTATAACCCTCTGTGACTGGTTCGTTGTTTGTCCGAGTCTTTTACACCTTTCCGTTAAATGCTTAAAAGTTGACCGTAACGCCCTTTTTAAATTAAAACGAGAATTTCAGACATGTGAAAGAACCATAACCTTAGTTACTGATTTCTAAGCATGTCCCTAAAATTTCACGTCAATCCGAGGTCCAGAATAGGAGTTATGCTAAATAGCGCAAATTACGGAAACTTTAGTAATTTAATAGCGCAATTAGCATAACGCCTATCTAAACCCAGATTTCGACACCAAACCTTTTACACACTGATGTAAAATAATATTTTGGGATTTTTAAAGATTTTTAATTATTTTTAACCTGCGGTTATGGCAACGGTTCGGTAAATACCGAATATACCCTTTTCGGCCATAACTTGAGTTCTACAAGGTCTTTTGACCCGATTCCAGTTGCTACTGCTTTTAAATAATAAATAAAGTATTTTGGACTTTATAAACTGTTCAGGAAACTCAGATTTCCTGTAGAACTCAGAAACGTCTTTTATAATCTTTAAAAAGACCGAAATACCCCTACGGGGCATAAAATGGATTTAAACTCGTTACGGGCATTATGGAAGGTATCCTACTGATACCACAACCTCTTTAAAGCATATTGACTTAGGAAAACAGTGTAGGACTCTTACGGTTACACGTTGCGCCTTTTGCGCGCACGGTTCGGCTTATGTAACTAGTTTACATAAACTAGCCGAAACGGGTCAAACTATATTGTTTTGACCCCAAAATCCAGAGTGTGGTTATTATACCCATATAAAACAAGTCTTCAAACTTATTGGGTCCAACTCACATTCCATTCTCGGTTTTCGCCTTTCACGCGATTAAACCGTAACTATCCTTTGAAACTGACCGGTCTAAGCTACGGCTAAATTAAAGACCCGTTAGGATTCTAATAGGTTATTTTAAAACCTTCGTTCCAGAATAGGAGACCAGTAAAAGCTATCTGCAATTTATTCGATTAAGGATTTATACTTGCAAAGGTAAATACTTTTAACTTATTTTCCGTTATACGGGCTTGGGTTACGGTATATAGTATACCGCTTGATCGGGCATCAAATTCTCCACCGTTGAGTGGGTAATTGAATAAATTTGATCGGCTCGTTTAAACAGTCTTGTTACTTAAAAGCCTTTGGGGGGTTAATGACCATGTCCCGGATATCCCCGGCATCATTTTACGAAATGGCCACGACCTAAGCGCGGAGTGTAGGCGTACACTCGTCAGTGCATAAATAGTTGATGTGGTGTGTCTATTGATCTTTAACCCGGACTTGATCCGGGCTGCTGAACGCATAAGGAACATGTAATCCTTTCACAAGATTATAAATTTAAATAATTCTCCCAAGTTATAAAAGAGTTTGTGCCTTGTGCATTCAAATCAATTTTTAATAAACATTTTACAAAAGTGTCAGTTGAATGTATTTACCAGTGTAAACTGACGTATTTTCCCAAAAAGACTAAATGCAGGTACTATGCGTAATTGGCTGGATAATTCTCCTTAGCATCAATAAAGAGTCTCGCAAGCTTAAGATGCCTATGTCTGTTGAACAACACTTATATTTTTGTTTGATCCCCTGTGGATACTTTTCGACTATTCGTAATACATTTGATATTACAAACAATGGTTGAAATATAATTATCTTTATGCTTCCGCTGTGCATTCATATATTGTGTGGTTTGACTATATTGTTGCCAACTACGTCACGATAATCCCCCACCGGGCCCACCGGTGAGACACGTGGAAATCGGGGTGTGACAAGTTTGCTTTATATGTTTGATGGTATGGGACATTAAACGTTAAATATAATGACATTAATAGTTGTTATAGATTCTCTTGAACAATCTGTTTCGCTCAGTGCCACGCCCCGATGTTTCCGCCATCGGTTGGGATGTGACACCACATAGTTTGGATCAGTTAGAGATTTGGGGATACGTTTCAGTCAATGTATTTTGTGACAACTCGTATTTCAAGCCTTTCTTTGTCTTTTGATGTAACTCGTCTGTACGCTACTTGAATAGTTGATGTGTTAATTTTAATTGAATGATTATAAGTTGTTTATATGTGATGTGTGAATGTTATAAGATGTGTGTACAATATTTATCCGATCGCACAATTCCCGGGCCGCACACTATCCATAAGCCGCACATTTCCTTATCCTTTGAAGACTTGTTCTCGGACCAAACTCGTGTTCCTAACCCACAGCCCAAATGAAGCTCGAGAGTTGGGCTCGAATCACACTTATCGAATACACACATGATTAGTGTGTAATCCCTATCATTATCAAAACACATAACATAATCACAAAACCCTAAACTTCTCCCTATTCCTTTCCACACTCGGCGGCAACCATCCCCTCCCTTCAAAGCTTTCTTGTTCGAAACAGCCTTGCTCTACCTTCCAACCGGTTAGTGTTTTATACCATCCAAATGTATAATGATCAATATGTGTAGATGTGTTATTGTATTAATACATGATGTTGTATTTAATCGTGTTCTTACATGATGGTTTGTGTTTATGATGATATACTAATAGAGTATTGATGAGTATTTTGTGAAACAAACCAATAGATAGATCCGAAACTGTATGAGACATGATCGATGGCCTAGGGTTGTTTAGGTATACATATTTGATGATTAACAAGTATAAATCAATCCATTGTTATTTGAAGACTAGGGTTGCATAATAATTGTGAAGTTAGTCATGTTATTCGATCTAGTTGGAATGATGATTGTGATGAAAGATTGTGTTATATTTATGCAAAGATTAGGGTTACATGGTAGCTGATACGAGTATGTGTTCGACATGATTAAATGGTTTGATCCGATGTGAATGTTGATCATATGTTAGTTGTAATCAATGTGTTGTTGGTAATTAGGGTTCATGAAAAATTAGTTGATGATTGCTTGTTTTGATCGAGTGGATATTTAACAAACAATATCAGTGCTCCCCATGGTGATGAGCTTGGCTGTATAAATCCTTTCTCTAACAATTCATCTAATTGGTTTTTCAGTTCCTGCATTTCAGCGGGTGCCAAACGGTAAGGTGCTTTGGCAATTGGTGTTGTTCCTGGTAGCAGGTGGATTCTGAATTCAACTTCCCTGTCTGGCGGTAGTCCTGGCAATTCCTCTGGAAAGACATCTGAAAACTGGGACACTACGGGAATATCTTTTAATTCTTTTCCTTTAGTGTTAGTGATTATAGAAATCAAATACACTATAGATCCTTTTCTTATATAGTTTGCAGTTTTCATCACAGAGATGAATTTAGTGGATCTAGATGGTTTATCTCCTTTAATTGTGATCTTTTCACCCTTTGGTGACTTTACTTGAATTGACTTTTGATCACATAAAATACTGGCTTTATTGGCTATTAACCAATCCATTCCTAACACAACATCGAATCCAGCCAGATTCATTGGGTAAAGGTTTGCAATAAATTTTTGATTAAAAATTTCTATTCTTGCTCCCTGCAAGATTTCAGAAATCCTAACGGTTTCTCCATTTGCGGTTTCTACTAGACATTCTTGTGGTAGTTTAGTTAATGATTGATTTAGGAGTTTGCAAAACGAAGTATTAATAAAACTTTGGTTTGCACCAGAGTCAAATAATACTTTAGCAAAAATATCATTAACTAAAAACGTACCAGCTATGACGTCCGGAATCATCCTGGCTTCATCTGCAGTTAGAACGAATGCTCTAGCATTTTTAGGATTCTTGTTGTTTGCAGCTGGAGCTAACTTCGGACAGTTTGGCTTGATATGACCTTTTTCTCCACAGTTAAAGCACATTCCATTACTGGTTTTTCTCCTGCAATCTTCTTCCTTGTGTCCTGGTGCCTTACAGTAATTGCAGTGAGTGGAGCATTTTCCAGAATGCTTCTTCTTGCAGATCTTGCAGTATGGTGTAGAGGTAGAACCTACATTCCTACGGTTGAAATTCCCAGAACGGAATTCTTGAGTAAGCCTTTGGGTCAGGTTTCTCCTCTGGTCTTCTTCTCTAGTACGGATTAACTCATCTGTCAAGGTATTAGCTAGTTCTACAGCTTCTTCTATGGTTTGGGGTCTAGCTGCCTTGACTACATGTCTAATTTCTCCAATTAATCCCCAGATGTAACGGGAGATTAATACCAGCTCAGGTGATGCAAGGGTTGGTACTATCCTAGCATATTCAAAGAATGTGGTAGTATAACCCTTACTATCTACCCCGGTCATTCTAAGATTCAGAAATTTATTTGCTATCTGCTCCTTTTCATTGGGAGGGCAGAACTTCCTTTCTACCATATTTTTGAACTCTTCCCATTCCATGTTATAGATTCTATCACTTCCTCTTGACTGGAGGATAGTGTTCCACCACTCTAGAGCTGCATTCTTAAATAAATTAGAAGCAAACATTATCCTATCTTCTTCGGCACACTTGCTTATTTTTAGAACAGCCTCAGTTTTCTCTATCTAGCGTAGAGCTGCAATGGGTCCTTCATTACCCGAGAATTCTATTGGTTTACAGGACCAGAATTCTTTATAAGAACAACCATATGGCATGGTTCTTCTTCTTTTGGGAATGGGCGCTTGAAGTACGAGTCCATTGTTCACGCTGTGTTCCGGTTCACTTGGTCGCTTACTGCTATGCTTACTTTTATTATTCGCTTCTTGAACTGTTTGAATAATAAATGGCATTGCATCTATAATTCCTTGTGCCACTATGTGTTGAAAGACACTATTATCCATTTGGTTTCCATTGTTATTTGGATTCTCATTAACCATGTTATTGTTACTCTGGTTATCGTTATTCAGGTTATCTTGATTTCCCTCGTCGGCCATTTGAATTTTAAACATTTACCAAATATTAATATCACAAATAATATTTAGATATAGCCAAGCACATGACACGCACTTTTTGATCAAAAGCGTCGAGCATTGCGACTTTTACTCTATTCATATAGTATGCATCATTACACACTAGTACTGAATTTAAAATTACAATACCGACTGAAATGTAAAGCTACAATACTAGTAGTATGCATCCGTAGTGTTTTTTTTTCCTAACACATACACACATATATTATGTTTATGTTATTATTATTATTACTACTACCGTTTCTACCATAGCATTTACTGATATGGATTCATCCAAAAATCCATATTGCGTTCGTCGTATTTCCATACGAGACGCTCTCCCACCTGTCGCATTCTCTCACTGCTTTCTAAAATTTCCTCACCGAAAGTCCTAAGTTCTTGTACGTTTTCTGCATTCATTGGGGGTGCAGGTTCTAGGACTGGGTTTGGAATCTGGGGTGCGGGTTCCTGGTATGGAGGGATAGGGGCCTGGTATGGGTAGGGATTCTCTAAGATCTCCCTAATGTATACATCACTAACGTTATAGGGATCTTGAGGATCTAACCCTGGGTAGGCTCCTAAGTTGGGTATTGGCACATTTTCCTGTATCGGGTTTTGTTGTACATAGTCCCTAACATCGTCCCACCAGGGGTCGTAGTCGTTTGGGTCTAGGGGATTTGGTGCAGGTACCCTAGGTATCTCCTCCGGGTTGTAATCAGGCATTTCTACTTGATTTCCAAAGTTTTCTATTTCCATGGGTTGATCAGGAATTTGTGGTTGTGGTTGAGGTGCTAGCATTTGTTCCAGGTTTGGGTCAGCTGCATTGGTTGCTAAAATGTGGATATTGGCTATACCCCTATTGAGCATATCCTGGGCATGGGCATCAGTTTCTCTTTTAGATGCGACTAACACTCGCTGTTCCTGCAACTTTTTCATACGTTTCCTACGCTCATGTGCTCCCCTACTGAACCATCCCCTCTTTTTCTGAGGAAATGGCTCTTCAGACTGAGCCTTAAACACAAAGATTCCTTCTTCCGTATCAGCAGAGTACCCTGAGAGGGCAGGCTGAGAAGAGGAGGTGCCTTCGCTCCTAGGCGAACCAGACAATTGACGGTACGCGTCAGATGGTCCTTGGTCGCTCATACTGTAAACTAACAGATAGTCAGATAACACATAACAAGAAAATACAATTATGCACGTATTTCCGTAATTTCCTAACACTTTGAATTTTGATGTCAGCAGAACACTTCTGTGGCTGAATCAGTGGCATAGCTCTGATACCACCTTATGTCACAACCCCCAATCCCTAGTTCCCGGGAACGGGCGGTCGTGAGCCAGTTTCGGTGGTATCACATTTATTTATTCAATTTGGCAGCGGAAATTTTCATCAGGACCGTAGCTAGGAAATATTTTATCAGAGTAAACCACCATATTTTATAATATTAAACACATGGGTAAAACCCAAGTTTTCAGTACATACATTTCATAGGAATAAATCCTATTTTATTTAATAAAAACATCTATTTTATTCTTAGGTAACTTTATTGCCACTTTTCCAAGCCTTCAGTGTTGTCCAGCTGGCTTCTATTTGGCTTTCACATTTTTTTACCTGAAACGCGTTTTAAAAACATTTTGTCAGTGGGAAATACTGGTGAGTGAATCCCAGTTTAATCGAGTTTAAATAAGAAGTCACAGTGAACAGTATTGAGGGCGATCCCGCAATTACATTTGTTTCCAAGTTATATCAATTATCACCCGTTGGTACTGTCAGACCTGACTTGTGGAAATGTTACTCCTTGACCACGTGGTAACAAATTTTGTATACAAAACCCCAACATACCCAAGATAATTGTATTCTTACAAATACTCAATAACTGTTATTCGCATGGAAAGGTATTTAAAGTTTTGTAAAAACAATTAACAAAAGGTTTACAAAAAGTGGATCAACTCACATTGCTGTCTTAGGTTATCCTTTAGTAATACCCTCCCCGAGACGGTATTCCAAATGCACAAATGCACGTGTGTTAGTATAATAACCCATTTTAACATTAGTAATACCCTCCCCGAGACGGTATTCCAACGACTACGTCGGGCAGAACCACGACAGCCGTTACGGAACCCTAGATCAATCGGGCAGCGTATCTAATACGTCTCCAGGGGTTATAATACTTACATCGTAGCAGAACCTCGTTACTTAGGGGGGTATAATACCCGGCTATAATAACTTTATACAGAAATTTGAGATTCGAGATTGAAATTGTGAACGTCGAAAACGAAACCCGATGGCCTTCTTATATAGTGCTGAAATCTGGTCTCCACGTGGCCCGCGTAAAGAACAGGCCAAGGTTACGCGGCTCGCGTCAACCTTGGTCAACACAATAGCTTGGCCCGGTCATCTACTAGGTTCGACACGATATCGACACGTGTCAGCTCAGGGCTGCGCCACAACTTAGGTCACTCGCGGCCCGCGTTAACTATCGAGAACTATTACGCGGCCCGCTTCAACTTAAAGAAATCAAAGGAATCCGGTTTACACCTTCATACGGCCCGCGTGAATGGTTGGGGTGGGTCTACGCGGCCCGCCTCAGCTTAAGATTTATTGTTTTTAATTTATTTTATATGTTATAATCTAATTTGGGCTCGGTTTTCACATACGGGGTGTAATATAAGACATGTTGGGACATTTTTAAAATATACTAGGGTGTCAGAACTATTATGAGGGTGTTGGTTTTACCGAGGGTTGTTACACACCTCTCCTTGAAGAATATCTTCAAAAGCTTTGAAATTGAAACCATACTCAACACCTTGCCAATCTCTCATATAACAATTTTGCATCTATAAAAGTTGATTTTATAAGGCTGCACTACTACTTTATATAAATCTTTATTCTCACCAACACTAAATTTCGACAGAATCACAACAACATCTTCTTGAAGCTGTCCATAAAAAATAAGTATCAGATGACTCTTAATACCTGCTTGAATCTTAGCACCCTGAAGAACATTTAAAGAAAGTATCTTCTTAGCATACACCATTACATTCTCTAATAAAACGGAAAAGCAGAGATACAAATTACATTCTCATCAATGAAGATGAGATCCATCTTGTAACCCTAATTCCATTTTCGAATAATTATCGCTTTCATGTTCCACATATCTTTCCCAGGATTCAAATCGTTAACAAAACTAAGATTGTTACTGTCAACTGATATTGACACGCTTCTAATTCGGAATTCAGATTGTGATTAAATTTAAAATTTCAAAATCAGAAAAGATGAAAGCGTGATGAATTATGAAGAAGGAAATGAGAAGAAAAACTTTATATGAGAAGGATGATTGACAGGAGTTTCTGAGTGACATGCATTAATTGCTAATTACTTATTTCCATGCATTTTTTAAATTTGAATTTCCCGGTAATTAGCCTTAAACATCTGCTGATCTAAAAGCATTACAAAAGATAACAACTGCTGCTGGTAGGTATACGTTTGCCAAATGAACCATCTGCTACTTTCTTGTAGATGGGCAGTGGTTTGCCTTTTGGAATGTGGGCCAGACCTTTAACATTTGAATACACAAGGCAGTGGTTTGAAATTAAATTAAATGTATTTTAAAGTGATTTATATATCAGGCTTTATGATGTAATAATGACATAAGAAAAGTCTTGTTAAACAGCCTCTACGGACACATCAGCTTTTCTTTAGGATTTCTTATTTTATAAAAAGTATAGATAGATTATCAATATCATTAATTAATCATATTATACGAATATATTTCCAGTATTTTATTACTTCTTATTTTACATAATCATTTTTCAAAGTAACACATCTGCAACCCATGTCCTTGAAACAACACACCCACTCTTTGACCTTTCTCTCTCTTCAACTTTCTCTCTCTAAAACTACATACGCTTTAACCCTTCCCCAATCTCAACCTCCAAAACACCTTCAACAAACACTCAAAATCACCTTCACATATCCAAAATCCTTCTGGATCTGCTCCCAATTTCTCTCCTAAACCTAGGGTTTCTTACCAATTCGTCAAACACTTCTTCAAATCAGGTCAAAATTGAGCTAACATGGGTTACCAGAATCCAGAATTAGGTCCTGATTGAAGCGAAAGTAACAATTTTCTGCGGAAATTGGGGATTTTTATAAGTTAGTGTAGTTGTTGAGGATTCTAGGGTTTCTGAAGAAGGTGTGTATGAAACTATGAAGGAAGGATGTTTTATTCGCAGTTTATATTAGCGAAAAAGGGTCCGTTAGGGACGATATGGATCGCGGCGCATCTCGAGAGGAAGCTTAGGAAAAATCAGGTTGCTGATACTGATATTGGTGTCTCTGTAGGTAATATGTTGTTTTTTTTTACTGATTTTATTGTTGGAATTTTGGTGCTTGAAGGTTATGTTTTGATTATGTTTCTATATGTGGTTGTTGAGTACTTGAGTTTGGATAGTTTATTGAAAGTTGTGATTGTTTAGAGTTTTTGATAGTTTACAAAATAGAAGTTTTGTTGTTTAGTTTCAATTAGGAAAGTGTTTTATGGCTTTTGGTTTGAAGCTGATTGATTAACTGAAGTTTTCCTTTTGGAACCCTAATCCATAATTCCATATACTTGACTGTATGAACTGTACTTTGTTGGCCTGTTATGTAAGAAAGTTAATCTTTTATCTTTGTAATTTAGATAAAAGAGGCTTAATTAGTTGGGGACTATAGGAGTTCAAGGAGCTTTAAATTTTAAGTTTTTGCTGTTCAGTTTTCTTATTGCCTTATTGGTTTTGAGTCTTTTAGGGAAGATATTGTATTCTTCTATTCTTTTGGATTTTGAAACGTATATAATGAAATAGTCAACGTATTGATACTAGAAGACCCAAGATATGAAGATATTATTCCGGTGTACAGCTTTGGATCCAGTAGAACTTATAGATGTAAGAAGAAACCGAAGATATATATGGGTAGCTACTCTGAATGTATTATACCCTTATGTGAAGTTATGACAACTTTAGCCTTTAGGATTTTGTGAATTGTGTGAAATAGGATATTAAAGTTTTAGACTTGACAATAATTTACTGAGCATCAGCTGTCTGAAGTGTACAGTTTGTAGGCAGGCAGTTAAATGGTAGGTTGAGGACCTTATGTGTGGTTCAAGTTCTTAATGTATGGCGGATGATTTAGTTTCTCGTATTCCAGCAATACAATTTTTATTGGATCCATTATTTATATTAAGAGGGGAATGTATAGAAGAAATTCAGAGGGTACTATTTTCTTTTAGTCTGGAAAATATGTAAGGTACATTTAAATATACTTCCATAATAATTTTATACATTGTTCTCCTAGGGTTCTTCTTGCATCCAAACAACTATTATAATACAAAATTACAAATGCCCTTGAATCATATGAACCGTGTGTATAAATATGTAAACAGGTAGATATGCTGTATTTAATCATTTAAACTGCTTCACTTGTTAATTTACTCTGTTTGACTATGACAGACTCAATCCTATTTCCCGAGATGCCTATTGCACTGCGGTTGTCCAGCCATCTGTTGCTTGGTGTGGTTAGGATTTACTCAAAAAAGGTCAATTACCTTTTTGACGATTGCAGTGAGGCTTTGCTTAAAGTCAAACAAGCTTTCCGGTCAACTGCTGTGGACTTGCCACCTGAAGAATCTACTGCTCCTTATCACTCAATAACCCTGCCAGAGACTTTCGATCTAGATGATTTTGAGCTGCCCGACAATGATCTGCAGGGGTTAATTTTTCAATATCTATCTTTTCAGGGGCCAGTTTGTCACTAATTTGTACTGATGTTTGCTTGTTGATATAACTATTTTGCAGTAATTATGTTGATCAACACATCAGTTCAAAGGACCAGATCACACTTCAAGATACTATGGAGGGCGTTGTTTATACTACATCTAAATTTGGACTTGACGGTTGGTATCTATTTCCATCATTAAAAAATCTTATTAACATTTTTCACGCAGTTCATATCAAATGATTATCCGTTTATTTTGTTTTTTTTTATAGAGAGATTTGGTGATGGTGATGCATCTGGTTTAGATCTTGATGAGGTAACACAGTTACTTAATAATGTCACATGATTTGTTATTTCAATGAACACACGCAATGCCACTTTTGAAACTAACAACAAGCATACTTTACGATCATGTGGCTTAACAATTTGCATAAGTTTATCTAAAGCATTTCATTGAAATTTGGTGCAAGCAGGAACTATTGGCCGAGAAGGCTGCAACGCCTGAACTTGCTACTGGTACATTGAATTCAGAGTATGTTCTCTGTGTCTGTGTGTGTTACTCTACATTATTTTATTTTTAATTTGAGTAAAACCATTTTTCATCCCTGAGGTTTGGCTAGTTTTGCGACTTTCATCCAAAGGTTTGTTTTTCCGCATCTAGATCCAAAGGGTTTGAAATCTTGCCATTTTCATCCGGCTCACTAACTCCTTCCATCTTCTTCGTTAAGTCAGGGGTATTTTCGTCTTTTTGTTAACTTAAAGGGCAATTCGGTCTTTTTGACTTTTTGTACAAGCATTTAGCATAATGTACAAGTATTTAAAATACCAAATTGCCCTTTCAGTTAACAAAAAAGACGAAAATACCCCTGACTTAACAGGAAAAATTGATGGAGTTAACGAGCCGATGAAAATGGCAAGATTTCAAAGCTTTTGGATCCAGATGTGGAAAAACAAACCATTGGACGAAAGTCGCAAAACTGGTCAAACCTCAGGGACGAAAATGGGATATACTCCTTTTCTTTGGTATCATAGTTTCATCTTCTAACATAAATAAATCCTCCAATTTCAGTGATGATCCTCAGGCATCTGTCCATGCTAATGATAGTGGTGGCACTCCAAATTAGGTCCATAAAAGAACTTGAAATTACACACATGATTAGTGTGTAATCCCTATCATTATCAAAACACATAACATAATCACAAAACCCTAAACTTCTCCCTATTCCTTTCCACACTCGGCGGCAACCATCCCCTCCCTTCAAAGCTTTCTTGTTCGAAACAGCCTTGCTCTACCTTCCAACCGGTTAGTGTTTTATACCATCCAAATGTATAATGATCAATATGTGTAGATGTGTTATTGTATTAATACATGATGTTGTATTTAATCGTGTTCTTACATGATGGTTTGTGTTTATGATGATATACTAATAGAGTATTGATGAGTATTTTGTGAAACAAACCAATAGATAGATCCGAAACTGTATGAGACATGATCGATGGCCTAGGGTTGTTTAGGTATACATATTTGATGATTAACAAGTATAAATCAATCCATTGTTATTTGAAGACTAGGGTTGCATAATAATTGTGAAGTTAGTCATGTTATTCGATCTAGTTGGAATGATGATTGTGATGAAAGATTGTGTTATATTTATGCAAAGATTAGGGTTACATGGTAGCTGATACGGGTATGTGTTAGACATGATTAAATGGTTTGATCCGATGTGAATGTTGATCATATGTTAGTTGTAATCAATGTGTTGTTGGTAATTAAGGTTCAAGAAAAATTAGTTGATGATTGCTTGTTTTGATCGAGTGGATATTTAACAAACAATATCGGTGCTCCCCATGGTGATGAGCTTGGCTGTATAAATCCTTTCTCTAACAATTCATCTAATTGGTTTTTCAGTTCCTGCATTTCAGCGGGTGCCAAACGGTAAGGTGCTTTGGCAATTGGTGCTGTTCCTGGTAGCAGGTGGATTCTGAATTCAACTTCCCTGTCTGGCGGTAGTCCTGGCAATTCCTCTGGAAAGACATCTGAAAACTGGGACACTACTGGAATATCTTTTAATTCTTTTCCTTTAGTGTTAGTGATTATAGAAATCAAATACACTATAGATCCTTTTCTTATATAGTTTGCAGTTTTCATCACAGAGATGAATTTAGTGGATCTAGATGGTTTATCTCCTTTAATTGTGATCTTTTCACCCTTTGGTGACTTTACTTGAATTGACTTTTGATCACATAAAATACTGGCTTTATTGGCTATTAACCAATCCATTCCTAACACAACATCGAATCCAGCCAGATTCATTGGGTAAAGGTTTGCAATAAATTTTTGATTAAAAATTTCTATTCTTGCTCCCTGCAAGATTTCAGAAATCCTAACGGTTTCTCCATTTGCGGTTTCTACTAGACATTCTTGTGGTAGTTTAGTTAATGATTGATTTAGGAGTTTGCAAAACGAAGTATTAATAAAACTTTGGTTTGCACCAGAGTCAAATAATACTTTAGCAAAAATATCATTAACTAAAAACGTACCAGCTATGACGTCCGGAATCATCCTGGCTTCATCTGCAGTTAGAACGAATGCTCTAGCATTTTTAGGATTCTTGTTGTTTGCAGCTGGAGCTAACTTCGGACAGTTTGGCTTGATATGACTTTTTTCTCCACAGTTAAAGCACATTCCATTACTGGTTTTTCTCCTGCAATCTTCTTCCTTGTGTCCTGGTGCCTTACAGTAATTGCAGTGAGTGGAGCATTTTCCAGAATGCTTCTTCTTGCAGATCTTGCAGTATGGTGTAGAGGTAGAACCTACATTCCTACGGTTGAAATTCCCAGAACGGAATTCTTGAGTAAGCCTTTGGGTCAGGTTTCTCCTCTGGTCTTCTTCTCTAGTACGGATTAACTCATCTGTCAAGGTATTAGCTAGTTCTACAACTTCTTCTATGGTTTGGGGTCTAGCTGCCTTGACTACGTGTCTAATTTCTCCAATTAATCCCCAGATGTAACGGGAGATTAATACCGGCTCAGGTGATGCAAGGGTTGGTACTATCCTAGCATATTCAAAGAATGTGGTAGTATAACCCTTACTATCTACCCCGATCATTCTAAGACTCAGAAATTTATTTGCTATCTGCTCCTTTTCATTGGGAGGGCAGAACTTCCTTTCTACCATATTTTTGAACTCTTCCCATTCCATGTTATAGATTCTATCACTTCCTCTTGACTGGAGGATAGTGTTCCACCACTCTAGAGCAACATTCTTAAATAAATTAGAAGCAAACATTATCCTATCTTCTTCGGCACACTTGCTTATTTTTAGAACAGCCTCAGTTTTCTCTATCCAGCGTAGAGCTGCAATGGGTCCTTCATTACCCGAGAATTCTATTAGTTTACAGGACCAGAATTCTTTATAAGAACAACCATATGGCATGGTTCTTCTTCTTTTGGGAATGGGCGCTTGAAGTACGAGTCCATTGTTCACGCTGTGTTCCGGTTCACTTGGTCGCTTACTGCTATGCTTACTTTTATTATTCGCTTCTTGAACTGTTTGAATAATAAATGGCATTGCATCTATAATTCCTTGTGCCACTATGTGTTGAACGACACTATTATCCATTTGGTTTCCATTGTTATTTGGATTCTCATTAACCATGTTATTGTTACTCTGGTTATCGTTATTCAGATTATCTTGATTTCCCTCGTCGGCCATTTGAATTTTAAACATTTACCAAATATTAATATCACAAATAATATTTAGATATAGCCAAGCACATGACACGCACTTTTTGATCAAAAGCGTCGAGCATTGCGACTTTTACTCTATTCATATAGTATGCATCATTACACACTAGTACTGAATTTAAAATTACAATACCGACTGAAATGTAAAGCTACAATACTAGTAGTATGCATCCGTAGTGTTTTTTTTCCTAACACATACACACATATATTATTTTTATGTTATTATTATTATTACTACTACCGTTTCTACCATCGCATTTACTGATATGGATTCATCCAAAAATCCATATTGTGTTCGTCGTATTTCCATACGAGACGCTCTCCCACCTGTCGCATTCTCTCACTGCTTTCTAAAATTTCCTCACCGAAAGTCCTAAGTTCTTGTACGTTTTCTGCATTCATTGGGGGTGCAGGTTCTAGGACTGGGTTTGGAATCTGGGGTGCGGGTTCCTGGTATGGAGGGATAGGGGCCTGGTATGGGTAGGGATTCTCTAAGATCTCCCTAATGTATACATCACTAACGTTATAGGGATCTTGAGGATCTAACCCTGGGTAGGCTCCTAAGTTGGGTATTGGCACATTTTCCTGTATCGGGTTTTGTTGTACATAGTCCCTAACATCGTCCCACCAGGGGTCGTAGTCGTTTGGGTCTAGGGGATTTGGTGCAGGTACCCTAGGTATCTCCTCCGGGTTGTAATCAGGCATTTCTACTTGATTTCCAAAGTTTTCTATTTCCATGGGTTGATCAGGAATTTGTGGTTGTGGTTGAGGTGCTAGCATTTGTTCCAGGTTTGGGTCAGCTGCATTGGTTGCTAAAATGTGGATATTGGCTATACCCCTATTGAGCATATTCTGGGCATAGGCATCAGTTTCTCTTTTAGCTGCGACTAACACTCGCTGTTCCTGCAACTTTTTCATATGTTTCCTACGCTCATGTGCTCCCCTACTGAACCATCCCCTCTTTTTCTGAGGAAATGGCTCTTCAGACTGAGCCTTAAACACAAAGATTCCTTCTTCCGTATCAGCAGAGTACCCTGAGAGGGCAGGCTGAGAAGAGGAGGTGCCTTCGCTCCTAGGCGAACCAGACAATTGACGGTACGCGTCAGATGGTCCTTGGTCGCTCATACTGTAAACTAACAGATAGTCAGATAACACATAACAAGAAAATACAATTATGCACGTATTTCCGTAATTTCCTAACACTTTGAATTTTGATGTCAGCAGAACACTTCTGTGGCTGAATCAGTGGCATAGCTCTGATACCACCTTATGTCACAACCCCCAATCCCTAGTTCCCGGGAACGGGCGGTCGTGAGCCAGTTTCGTTGGTATCACATTTATTTATTCAATTTGGCAGCGAAAATTTTCATCAGGACCGTAGCTAGGAAATATTTGATCAGAGTAAACCACCATATTTTATAATATTAAACACATGGGTAAAACCCAAGTTTTCAGTACATACATTTCATAGGAATAAATCCTATTTTATTTAATAAAAACATCTATTTTATTCTTAGGTAACTTTATTGCCACTTTTCCAAGCCTTCAGTGCTGTCCAGCTGGCTTCTATTTGGTTTTCACATTTTGTTACCTGAAACGCGTTTTAAAAACATTTTGTCAGTGGGAAATACTGGTGAGTGAATCCCAGTTTAATCGAGTTTAAATAAGAAGTCACAGTGAACAGTATTGAGGGCGATCCCGCAATTACATTTGTTTCCAAGTTATATCAATTATCACCCGTTGGTACTGTCAGACCTGACTTGTGGAAATGTTACTCCTTGACCAGGTGGTAACAAATTTTGTATACAAAACCCCAACATACCCAAGATAATTGTATTCTTACAAATACTCAATAACTGTTATTCGCATGGAAAGGTATTTAAGGTTTTGTAAAAACAATTAACAAAAGGTTTACAAAAAGTGGATCAACTCACATTGCTGTCTTAGGTTATCCTTTAGGGTTTCCTTGTGAATATCTATAATTTACACAAATGCACGTGTGTTAGTATAATAACCCATTTTAACATTAGTAATACCCTCCCCGAGACGGTATTCCAACGACTACGTCAGGCAGAACCACGACAGCCGTTACGGAACCCTAGATCAATCGGGCAGTGTATCTAATACGTCTCCAGGGGTTATAATACTTACATCGTAGCAGAACCTCGTTACTTAGGGGGTATAATACCCGGCTATAATAACTTTCTACAGAAATTTGAGATTCGAGATTGAAATTGTGAACGTCTAAAACGAAACCCGATGGCCTTCTTATATAGTGCTGAAATCTGGTCTCCACGCGGCCCGTGTAAAGAACAGGCCAAGGTTACGCGGCTCGCGTCAACCTTGGCCAACACAACAGCTTGGCCCGGTCATCTACTAGGTTCGACACGATATCGACACGTGTCAGCTCAGGGCTGCGCCACAACTTAGGTCACTCGCGACCCGCGTTAACTATCGAGAACTATTACGCGGCCCGCTTCAACTTAAAGAAATCAAAGGAATCCGGTTTACACCTTCATACGGCCCGCGTGAATGGTTGGGGTGGGTCTACGCGGCCCGCCTCAGCTTAAGATTTATTGTTTTTAATTTATTTTATATGTTATAATCTAATTTGGGCTCGGTTTTCACATACGGGGTGTAATATAAGACATGTTGGGACATTTTTAAAATATACTAGGGTGTCAGAACTATTATGAGGGTGTTGGTTTTACCGAGGGTTGTTACACACCTCTCCTTGAAGAATATCTTCATAAGCTTTGAAATTGAAACCATACTAAACACCTTGCCAATCTCTCATATGAGTAACAATTTTGCATCTATAAAAGTTGATTTTATAAGGCTGCACTACTACTTTATATAAATCTTTATTCTCACCAACACCAAATTTCGACAGAATCACAACAACATCTTCTTGAAGCTGTCCATAAAAAATAAGTATCGGATGACTCTTAATACCTGCTTGAATCTTAGCACCCTGAAGAACATTTAAAGAAAGTATCTTCTTAGCATACACCATTACATTCTCTAATAAAACGGAAAAGCAGAGATACAAATTACATTCTCATCAATGAAGATGAGATCCATCTTGTAACCCTAATTCCATTTTCGAATAATTATCGCTTTCATGTTCCACATATCTTTCCCAGGATTCAAATCGTTAACAAAACTAAGATTGTTACTGTCAACTGATATTGACACGCTTCTAATTCGGAATTCAGATTGTGATTAAATTTAAAATTTCAAAATCAGAAAAGATGAAAGCGTGATGAATTATGAAGAAGGAAATGAGAAGAAAAACTTTATATGAGAAGGATGATTGACAGGAGTTTCTGAGTGACATGCATTAATTGCTAATTACTTATTTCCATGCATTTTTGAAATTTGAATTTCCCGGTAATTAGCCTTAAACATCTGCTGATCTAAAAGCATTACGGAAGATAACAACTGCTGCTGCTAGGTATACGTTTGCCAAAGGAACCATCTGCTACTTTCTTGTAGATGGGCAGTGGTTTGTCTTTTGGAATGTGGGCCAGACCTTTAACATTTGAATACACAAGGCACTGGTTTGAAATTAAATTAAATGTATTTTAAAGTGATTTATATATCAGGCTTTATGATGTAATAATGACATAAAAAAAGTCTTGTTAAACAGCCTCTACGGACACATCAGCTTTTCTTTAGGATTTCTTATTTTATAAAAAGTATTGATAGATTATCAATATCATTAATTAATCATATTATACGAACATATTTCCAGTATTTTATTACTTCTTATTTTAAATAATCATTTTTCAAAGTAACACATCTGCAACCCATGTCCTTGAAACAACACACCCACTCTTTGACCTTTCTCTCTCTTCAACTTTCTCTCTCTAAAACTACATACGCTTTAACCCTTCCCCAATCTCAACCTCCAAAACACCTTCAACAAACACTCAAAATCACCTTCACATATCCAAAATCCTTCTGGATCTGCTCCCAATTTCTCTCCCAAACCTAGGGTTTCTTACCAATTCGTCAAACAGTTCTTCAAATCAGGTCAAAATTGAGCTAACATGGGTTACCAGAATCCAGAATTAGGTCCTGATTGAAGCGAAAGTAACAATTTTCTGCGGAAATTGGGGATTTTTATAAGTTAGCGTAGTTGTTGAGGATTTTAGGGTTTCTGAAGAAGGTGTGTATGAAACTGTGAAGGAAGGATGTTTTATTCGCAGTTTATATTAGCGAAAAAGGGTCCGTTAGGGACGATATGGATCGCGGCGCATCTCGAGAGGAAGCTTAGGAAAAATCAGGTTGCTGATACTGATATTGGTGTCTCTGTAGGTAATATGTTGTTTTTAACTGATTTTTTTGTTGGAATTTTGGTGGTTGAAGGTTATGTTTTGATTATGTTTCTATATGTGGTTGTTGAGTACTTGAGTTTGGATAGTTTATTGAAAGTTGTGATTGTTTAGAGTTTTTGATAGTTTACAAATAGAAGTTTTGTGGTTTAGTTTCAATTAGGAAAGTGTTTTATGGCTTTTGGTTTGAAGCTGATTGATTAACTGAAGTTTTCCTTTTGGAACCCTAATCCATAATTCCATACATTTAAAGCTACTTGAAAGATATAATGAAGTAGTCAACGTATCGATACTAGAAGACCCAAGATATGAAGATATTATTCCGGTGTACAGTTTTGGATCCAGTAGAACTTATAGATGTAAGAAGAAACCGAAGATATATATGGGTAGCTACTCTGAATGTATTATACCCTTATGTGAAGTTATGACAACTTTAATTGTGTGAAATAGGATATTAAAGTTTTAGACTTGAAAATAATTTACTGAGCATCAGCTGTCTGAAGTGTACAGTTTGTAGGCAGGCAGTTAAATGGTAGGTTGTGGATCTTATGTGTGGTTCAAGGTCTTAATGTATGGCAGATGATTTAGTTTCTCGTATTCCAGCAATACAATTTTTAGTGGATCCATTATTTATATTAAGAGGGGAATGTATAGAAGAAATTCAGAGGGTACTATTTTCTTGTAGTCTGGAGAATATGTAAGGTACATTTAAATATACTTCCATAATAATTTTATACATTGTTCTCCTAGGGTTCTTCTTGCATCCAAACAACTATTATAATACAAAATTACAAATGCCCTTGAATCATATGAACCGTGTTTATAAATATGTAAACAGGTAGATATGCTGTATTTAATCATTTAAACTGCTTCACTTGTTAATTTACTCTGTTTGACTTTGACAGACTCAATCCTATTTCCTGAGATGCCTATTGCACTGCGGTTGTCCAGCCATCTGTTGCTTGGTGTGGTTAGGATTTACTCAAAAAAGGTCAATTACCTTTTTGACGATTGCAGTGAGGCTTTGCTTAAAGTCAAACAAGCTTTCCGGTCAACTGCTGTGGACTTGCCACCTGAAGAATCTACTGCTCCTTATCACTCAATAACCCTGCCAGAGACTTTCGATCTAGATGATTTTGAGCTGCCCGACAATGATCTGCAGGGGTTAGTTTGTCAATATCTATCTTTTCAGGGGCCCCTTTGTCACTAATTTGTACTGATGTTTGCTTGTTGATATAATTATTTTGCAGTAATTATGTTGATCAACACATCAGTTCAAAGGACCAGATCACACTTCAAGATACTATGGAGGGCGTTGTTTATACTACATCTAAATTTGGACTTGACGGTCGGTATCTATTTCCATCATTAAAAAATCTTATTAACATTTTTCACGCAGTTCATATCAAATGATTATCCGTTTATTTTGCTTTTTTTATAGAGAGATTTGGTGACGGTGATGCATCTGGTTTAGATCTTGATGAGGTAACACAGTTACTTAATAATGTCACATGATTTGTTATTTCAATGAACACACGCAATGCCACTTTTGAAACTAACAAGCATACTTTACGATCACGTGGCTTAACAATTTGCATAAGTTTATCTAAAGCATTTCATTGAAATTTGGTGCAAGCAGGAACTATTGGCCGAGAAGGCTGCAACGCCTGAACTTGCTACTGGTACATTGAATTCAGAGTATGTTCTCTGTGTCTGTGTGTGTTACGCTACATTATTTTATTTTTAATTTGAGTAAAACCGTTTTTCGTCTCTGAGGTTTGGCTAGTTTTGCGACTTTTGTCCAAAGGTTTGTTTTTTCGCATCTAGATCCAAAGGGTTTGAAATCTTGCCATTTTCATCCGGCTCAGTAACTCCTTCCATTTTCTTCGTTAAGTCAGGGGTATTTTCGTCTTTTTTGTTAACTTAAAGGGCAATTCGGTCTTTTTGACTTTTTGTACAAGCATTTAGCATAATGTACAAGTATTTAAAATACCAAATTGCCCTTTCAGTTAACAAAAAAGATGAAAATACCCCTGACTTAACAGGAAAAATTGATGGAGTTAACGAGCCGATGAAAATGGCAAGATTTCAAACCTTTTGGATCCAGATGTGGAAAAACAAACCATTGGACGAAAGTCGCAAAACTGGTCAAACCTCAGGGACGAAAATGGGATATACTCCTTTTCTTTGGTATCATAGTTTCATCTTCTAACATAAATAAATCCTCCAATTTCAGTGATGATCCTCAGGCATCTGTCCATGCTAATGATAGTGGTGGCACTCCAAATCAGGTCCATAAAAGAACTTGAAATTATTTCCATTTTTTGTTAATTTTGAAATTCGCAATATCGTATTTAACGTCGTCCCGTGTGTTTCTTTTCCATATCAGGATATAGACGAGTATGACGGAGATAACGAACCGGTTGACTATGCTGAAGCTCCATCTACTCCTGGACTATGGGAAGAACCGAATTTGTCCAACATTCAAGAAACTTCCACATGTGATGATCATCAGGAACCAGAAAATCACACCATTACAGAATTCGGCGTAAAGGAGAATTTAGAAAACGCTCCACATCAACATCATCATAATCAATTAGAGTCGCATGAGAACTCGCTACCACATGTTGCAGCAGCAACAGCAAACGATATCGGTTCAACAATCTTTACAGAATCCCGTTCAGCTGAACCTGTTATCCCCGTGTCTAATGATCCTGTTCAAGTGGAAACTTTACCAAGTAAAAAACTCATTGACGGGCCGCCGCCTGGATTTCAGATTCCCAATGATAACCGTGAAAACTTTGTAGAATATCAAGGCATGTTAATATGTTATGTATAGTTTTATACTTTTGTTCGTTCCGCTAGCTGGTTTCAGAAGGTTATTTTTGTAAATTCGTCAAATTTCTCAAAATTTTGCAGGAAATCAAGAGAATGCATTCCGTATTACCACCGTATTGGAATCAAACGCTGAAAAAGACAGCGTTGTTAGTACTCCGCAACATCATGCTTCTTTGGGACCGAAAGATTCTAATCAAGTTCCGTTTCCTCATGCCAGCATGGCGAATTCTGATTTGCCTGCTATTAGGCCATGTGTCACTTTCCCGAGCCATGAAAGTAATGGTAAGAAATTGAATTTACACATTTATAATCAAGCGTAGGGCTGCAAACGAACCAAACGAGCACGAACAAGGCCTTGTTCGTGTGCGTTCATTAAGGAAATTACGTTCACGGTGTCCGTGTTCGTTCATTAAGGAAATGAACGTGTTCGTTCGTTAAGTTTAGGTAACGAGCGCAAACGAACGTTCATGAACACAAATGAACGTTCATGGGCATAATTGAGCACAAACGAACGTTCATAAACACAAATGAACACAACAGAAATAACATGTATTAAGTTTTGAATAAAATTGGTATCTTTCATCACACGTATTACGTAGATCCACCCACAGTATTTTAGTCTAATATTTATTAAATAATTTATATAAAATACAATACACAAATATTTATTAGTGGGATTTTTTGAAGAATTTAAATATAAAATACAAAAAATTAAAACCCCAATGAATTATCAAACCCAAACGAACACGTTAAGAGCGTTCATGAACATAAACGAACGGAATTTTATGTTCGTGTTCGTTCATTTATTAAACGAACGGACACAAACGACTACCCGCCGAACGGTTCACGACCTGTTTGCTGAACGTTCTGTTCATTTGCAGCACTAATCCAGTGTACTCAATTTTAACATCAAATGTATGGTTATTTTCCATCTGTAGGACCACATGTAACTGAACCATTGATTAAAAACGTTCCGGAAATTCATCATGCGGAAATTCGTCAGAATGATGAAGTTCGGGTGGATAATGCAGTCCAAAGGGAGGTTCAAGTAGAAAACATCAACAGCTACTCAAATGACTTTTCTGCCCCTGTAATTCAAAGGGAGGTTCAAGTAGAGAACATCAATAACTACACAAATGACTTTTCTGCCCCTGTAGTCCAAAGAGAGGTTCAAGTAGAAAACGTCAACCGCTACACGGATGACTTTTCTGCCCCTGTAATTCAACGGGAGGTTCAAGTAGAAAACATCAACAGCTACACTAATGACATCTCTGCCCCTGAGAAACGGCTCCCTATGCCACATTGGCTTTCAGATGTACCCAAGAACTTCGTACCGGAAAGTACACCACTTGAAACCGACATAACATCGGGAAAAAAACGCACTTTCACTGAAAGCTCGATGACTCCCCACAGTCTAAATCTAAACGAATCTTCGGGTTTATATCCCACAAGTATGACTTCTCAGAGCTTCAATTTAAATCAGTCTTCGGGTTTATTCACCACAAATACGCCTGCTCAGAGTCTAAATTTAAACGAGTCTTCAGGGTTTTTCACTACAAATACGACTGCCCAAAGTATAAACTTGAATCAATCTTCAGGTTTTTTCACTACAGATACGATTGCCCAGAATTCAAATTTGAACCAATCTTCTGGTTTTTTCACTACAAATTCGACTGCCCAGAATTCAAATTTGAACCAATCTTCGGGTTTTTTCACTACAAATACGACTGCCCAGAATTCAAATTTGAACCAATCTTCGGGTTTTTTCACTACAAATACGACTGCCCAGAATTCAAATTTGAACCAATCTTCGGGTTTTTTCTCTACAAATACGACTGCCCAGAATCTAAATTTGAATCAATCTTCGGGTTCATTCACCATAAATATGAGTGGACAACATGTTATGAATGATGATGATTTGTTGTCTTCAATATTAGGTGAGCAAAGTATTCAGTTATTATTATTATTTTTTTAGAGTAAAATGCCATTTTCGTCCTTGAGGTTTGGCCAGTTTTGCGACTTTCGTCCAAAGGTTTGTTATATCGCATCTGGATCCAAAAGGTTTGAAATCTTGGCATTTTCATCCTGGCTCGGAAACTCCATCCATTTTTCTCCGTTAAGTCAGGGGTATTTCCGTCTTTTTTGTTAACTTAAAGGGCAATTCGGTGTTTTTCACTTTATGTAAACTCACTGGAGATGTGTGAAAAAGACCGAATTGCTATTAAGTTAACAAAAAAGACGGAAATACCCCTGACTTAACGGAAAAAAATGGATAGAGTTAACGAGCCGTATGAAAATGGCAAGATTTCAAACCCTTTGGATCCAGATACGGAAAAAACAAACCTTTGGACGAAAGTCGCAAAATTGGCCAAACCTCAGGGACGAAAAAGGCATTTTACTCTTTTCTTGGGTAGACTTTCGTTGATTTTTTTATATGAGCATTTCTTTTGGCTGCAGTTGGGAGAAAATCTTCGATGCTAAAATCGAAACCCGCTCCCCCTGTTGTGACACCATCTACAAAACGAAGGCGATCATCTGCACCCAAGACCAGTGTTATGAAAAGGAAGGTGCTCATGGATGATAACATGGTTTTGCATGGCGAGTATGTTCTATTATCTTGTTATAATAATTACTAAATAAGAATTCAGTTTTTATGTTATTGAATTCTGTGATTCTGTTGATGTTCTATTTATTTGCTTTTTTTTTCGAACAGCACAATACGTCAGCAATTGACAAACACCGAAGACATCCGGCGATTAAGAAAGAAAGCCCCTTGCACTCGTTCTGAAATCTCGATGCTTGAGAAACAATTCTGGGAAGATGAACTTTTTAGTGAACCGATATTTACTGGTGAGTTGTTAACTGATATACGTTTTGCACATTATTTTGCATTTAACCATATCTTTCCATTTAGAAACATGACATTTGCACAATTGGAATATCGGATATAATTAGGCCTGTAAATGATAGGCATGTTCGTGCTCGTTCATTTAACTTTAACCAAACACGAACACGGACATATAATCGAACACATTTTTTTGTTCATGTTCTTTTATTAAGAAAATCAGCAATTTCGTGTTTGTTTATGTTCGTTCGTTTAAAACCTAAACGAACAGTTCACGAACATAAACAAGCAAACTTAAACGAATATACTTTAACAAACAATAAACAACTAAATGAACATAATTTAGCATAAACGGAAATAAAGTATTTTTTATATTAATGAGTGATTAATTACGATAAATTCCAATGGAAAACCCATTTTTATTACTAGAAAGCCCAATTACCAATTAGTTATATTTATATAAGTAGTTAGAAAGTTCATTTTATGTGTAATATTTATATAAATATAATTACTTAGGTATTTAAATTGAAACGAACATAAATGAACACAAATGAACGAACATAAACGGACATTCACGAACATAAATGAACAAACAAAACGTGTGTTCATGTTCGTTCGTTTAATTAAACGAACAAAAGATTCTGTTCATGTTCGTTTGTTTATTAAATAAACGAACATAAACAAGTGTCCCGCCGATCAAGTTCACGAACGTTCGGTTCGTTTACAGGCCTAGACTGATTTGTTTGTGGACCAATTCATAATGCCTAGCTTCTAACCTATCAAATGTATTATTTTTCTTAATTTTATAAATACCATTGTTGAGAGATATACATTTTGCACGTTATTGTGCATTTAACCTTATCTTTCAATTTACAAACATGACATTTGCACAATCGGAATATCGGATACAAATTTTTTTTTTTTTAATTTACTAGACTGACAGTGGCTTATTTTCAGGTGTGTCGATCAAATTGGCGTCTTTGCACAAGCAGTTATATAATCTAAGTAAAATTGTCGTCTCTCATAATGATGCTTCTTTAGAAAGCGAAAAAGACCCAAAATCGATATCCCAGAACGTTGAAAAGGAAACACAATTAGAAGTCAGGCCAGAAGTTTCTAAACAAAATGCCAACTTTGAACCTGTTGCAGAGCAGCCAATCGAGTTTCCTATGGTGAGAGACAATCACACACACGACAACAATACGGTCAATTTGGACTATTACGAAAGTCAACCACCACAGATGGTTGCAACCGAACATGTGGCCAAACCCTTCAATTCAGAACATGATCTTTTTAATCAGAGCAGTGCAATGGAGATTGACCCAAAAAGCTTTCCAGATGCTGATATTGGTGTTTCTGTTATGCCTACTGAGGTTGAACCACCGACACACGCTGATGTGGACCATGTGGTTCCAAGTGATGCTTTTGACATGTCAGCAGCAATGGGTGAGGTTCAGGTGGATGCGGATGCTTCTCTGCAAACCGATGTCCCAGTTGTCAGTTCGAGTGAAAAAGTAGACGAGGATGCAGCGTTAACTTCAAATTTTGACTTGGATATAAATGGTACTAAATCTATTGAAAATGCCGTAGCTGCTGAGATAAATATCGATGTTGCTCCGGTTAGAGAAATGTCGGTAGAGAAACAAGATCAAGACAGTGAATTCAGGAAAAACGAAGAGGTTGTAAACGAGGATGCAGCGTTAACTTCGAATTTCGAGTCTGATGCGCAGAAATCGGTTTATAATGGTATATTTGGTGAAGAATACGGAACAATTGGAGCATATGATACTGAAGTAGATCCGAGTTTGCCAAATGTTTCACTGGACGAACGAGAAAATACAGGTCATCAGGTTACTTTTGAGACGACTGAAATGAACGCAGAAGATGTCTCCGCGGACCCCGCCAGTAACAGAGTTGATGATGATGTAAGCGGAAAATCTTTTTTTTTTTTTTCCAATTATACACAAGAATAATCAATGGAAATTTCTCATTTTATCTCTTGGTGTAGGAATCTACTCACCCTGCAGTTGAAAACAATACAGGTTTCCGTTCGACTTTTCGTTCTTTCTAATTTTACTCTCCCTATAGATCTCGTCATTAAACTAAATAAAAAAATTACTTTTGAGTGGGTTGTTGTTTGTTCAGATTTTCTGAACTTCGATGATGGTGATGATGACGGAGCGGATGCCGGTGGTGATTACGGGACTGATGTGGAAGCCACACGGGTGATCGACAACAGTGGATGGTCTTCGCGTACAAAGTATGCGTGTCACGCTATTCTTTATGACACATTGTTAACGAACTTGTGTTTACACTTTCGGCAATTTGAATTTGTGTTTAGGGCTGTTGCAAGATACCTCCAAGTAATGTTCGATAAGGAAGGAGAGCGTGGAAGAAATATGATCGCTGTGAACAATCTACTCGTTGGTAAAACCCGCAAAGAGGCATCAAGAATGTTCTTTGAAACACTGGTATAATTTCAAGCTTAAAACATGTCACTAGATACGTTATCGTTATGTTTATATTAATTAATATGACAAATGCATTTTACAGGTTCTGAAGACTAAGGATTACATTCACGTGGAGCAGGCAGATCCGTTTGGAGACATAAATGTTTTCCCACGGTCGAAGCTTTTGAAATCCGACTTCTAATACTGATTAAAAAAACCGGTGAGCTGCTTGGAGCTGGATGATTGTTGTTGGTTAGATATCTGGTGTATGTTCTTAGTAATTTTAGTTATGTTGGTAATTTTAGGCGTGGAGTTGAGTAGATTATGTAGCATTTGTGATGGTTTAAGCGTCTATGATGCTGTATGGATCATATTTATTTGTATATACCGTATATATCCACATCACATGCTAATTTACTAGTATTATTGTGTGAGTTACTTGTGTTTGCTAATGGTAAAACTAAAGCACGACGACTCAATATTTGCTTACAACTCTCAAAGCGACACTGATGTGTTTGAAATGCTGTTTCATGGATATCAGTCTCTTGCTTTTAAAATCGATTATTATTCTTGTTTAAGCTTACCTCACTTGATGATTATGATTAATCTTCTGGATGGTTATTGTTGTTATTACTGTGCTGATTTCGATTGCTAAGATCTGTATATTCCTTATTATTTCGTTCATCGTCGCACTCATGCTCAAACTCCTTTCTAATGCAACCCGAATTCTAACCATTTCACTGAAAATTCTTCTGTGATCTCTCTGCTGATGATTCCAATCGAAACAATGATTTTTCGTGTTTCTTTAGCGTCTTCTTCATATCTTGGTTTCGTGTGGTGTAACGTCTGTCAAAAACTTTTCAATGGGTTCGGGAAATTTCGATACCACTGTTAGGTTTAGAAGAATTGAATAATGAAGAAAGGATACTTGATCAAATCATAGTTGCTCTAGTGCTGTCTCATTTATGTAATAGTACAACTGATGATAACTAACTAATTGATGATCAGTTAAGTTGTTTTAGACAGTCACAGAATAAGACTATACGGTATGGGGGTCGTCCCCCCACCGTTTTGGTCCGGCGCCGTTCCACACACCGCCCCACCCCCTTCCGTCAGCGTCTTGTCTGTCTCTTTTGAGATGTTGGGGACAATCCACAAGGAGACAAAAAAACAGCCCAACCCTCTCTCACACACCTATACATACAATATATACATAGACATTTTAGGTCCATCCCCCTATTTCCATACCTCCATCCTCTTTGTCCCATCCTCATGCCCATCCTACGTGACGGACCATCCTCAAAGGAAGGACCATCACCATACCGTATATCCTAAGTTCTTTCATTCTTTACAATTGACATTTATTTCTCTCAAACTATTTAATCATAAAGTCATACTTTACTATCTTCACCCCAACAATATTTCACAAAACAATAAATACTACTTCCACCAAATTAAATTTGTGCAGGTAGGGAATAGGCCAATAGACAGAAGTAAAGTAATTAATTGACTTTAACACTCCCCATGCTTCGTGTATATGTTAATTTTTTTTTATTTTATTTTTTTTTTAAAAGTGCATGAATAGAATTTGAGTATCACTTAAATCGGTAAAGTTATTCTACAAGTGCTCAAAGACACAATAGATCGCAAAATATAACACAATGTCGAGTAAAATATAACAAAATGCTGAAAAACATAACACAATGTCGAAGAAAAAAATACACAATGAGTAACAGAAAAGACACAATGACGCAAATAAAGAAAAGATACAATGATAAATAAAAAGACACAATGATGTAAATAAAAAGTCTAAAATCTACGAGCCAAACATCTAAAAACAAAAACCTAAAATATCACATCGTAGAGTTCGATGAGACGATTCCAATGCCGCTTGAATGAGTTCAATCGGAGTCCGTTTGATACCCTACTTACGACTTCTTATTTTCTAGGAGACTTTGTATTTGTTCATAACCCCACTTATTTAAGAAAAAAGAACATTATACGAGTAAATATGCAACCAACATGTCACGTATTATGTAATTATATGACTTTTTTTTTAAAAAAAATCTCCTATATATTAATTCTCCAACGTTTTAAACAGTAACAAATAAAAAATAGCATTATCCTATTATCCTAATAATTGAAGGAAAGAAACCTGAACAGTAGAACCAATGAAATCACATGGTATGGAATAGTATCACTATGCCATTGGTTCAAATGGGCGGCCGCCCCTCTCCCATTGGACCAACCAGTTTATTATTTTATACACACTTTAAAATTACGTTTTCGCCCTGGAATAGTGTTTCTCTGCCATTGGTTCAAATGGGCGGCGAGCAATACCCATTGGACCAACCAATTTATTATTTTATATCCACTTTAAAATTACGTTTTTGACCCCAGTTAAAAATACGGTTTTGTTATCCTAATAATTGAAGGAAAGAAACAGTAGAAGCACCTGAATAGTAGAAGCAATGAAACCACATGGCAGGGAATAGTATTACCCTGCCATTGGTTCAAATGGGCGGCTGCCTCTCCCCCTTTGGACCAACCAGTTTATTCTTTTATACACACTTTAAAATTACGTTTTTGCCCTGGAATAGTGTTTCTCTGCCATTGGTTCAAATGGACGGCAAACAATACCCATTAGACCAACCAGATTATTATTTCATATCCACTTTAAAATTACATTTTTGCCCCCAATTAAAAAATACGGTTTTGGCTCAACTTCAAAATACGTTTACCCTTTTGCCCTAAGCTAAAAAATATGATTTCGCTCTCGATAAAAAGATTACGCTTTTACCCTCAGCCAAAATTACGTTTTCGCCCAAGTTCAAAATAAAATTTTGTTTTTCTCCCGGCTCAAAATTACGATTTTACACCAGTTTATTATTTTATACCTACCTTAAAATTACGGTTTTTGCCCACAGTTTAAAGTTATGTATTTGCCCACAGTTGAAAATAAATTTATGCTTTTGCCCCTAGCTAAAATTTACGAATTTCCCCTCAGTTCAAAATTACGATATCACCCTCAATTCAAAATTACGTTTTTGCCCACAGTGCAAAATAAAAATATGGTTTTCCCCTAACTAATAATTAGGATTTTACCATCGGGAAAAAACTTTTGCTTTTTCCCCCCAGTAAAAATAAAAAAATGACTTTGACCTCAACTAAAAATCATGTCAAAGAGCTGCCTAACACTTTTTTTACTTTTTATTTCTAGCAAAACTATAGTACTGTTTTTTTAATTGGTTGAGAATTATTCGGCTATCGCTCCACAACGCGAGCGGGGCATCACCTAGTTACATTAATAAATGAAAACCTTCCACAAGTGGCTAGAAGGGTTCACAAAGGAGGTTCTTACGATAAAATCCTTTCAAGATCAAAACTCCACCATTGATTCCATTCCAAACTATATAATTTCGATTTATATTTCATCCAAAGCAAAGAAAAAGCTTTGACATCCTCCACCAACTAAAAGATTGAAGTCGATTTGTTGTTTAACACTTTTTAATTCCTTTATTCCCAAATCATTCATAAAGTATACACGGCAACAACAATTGCATCCTTTCTGACTGTGGACCCTAGCGTTGTTCATTTTTATCCAAAACCCGAAACCTGACCTGAATTCAAAGTCATCCGAACCCGAATTAGCGAATATCCAAAAAACCCGAACCCGAAAAACCCGAACTTTAAATGGTTCGGTTACCGGGTCACTTTTTCCCTACCAAAAACCCGAACAACCCGACCCGAAAAACCCGAAACCCAAAGAAAAAACCCGATGAACATCCCTAGTGTACCCATCTACCGTCAAAACAAACTCCAATCTTTTGATCGAAGAGAAACTGCTTTGAACCATAACTTACACCACATCCAAATTTCCCACCAACTAGCTTTTACAACCAAATAACAAATTAAAACATGGTCTGAATCTTCATATTATATCCCACAATTTACACAAACCTAGTTAAAATGCATCATGTCTTTAGGCTATACTTTATACTCTTCCTTGGCTGCCATCTAAGCGTCACATCATCACCTCCTCCATCTCCCAACCTATTCTATCCCACAATTCATACTGATCTAGTTCAAACTCACTATACCTCTTACAGATAAAGCCTTCTTCGGAAAAATCCTTTCAAGATTAAGATCCGCTCCCCAATCAAAATAATTAATCCTCAATGCACCCAATTGTTAAAGCCCTAATTATGTTATATGTATAACATTATTTTAAAAACTATATGTATTACTTGCTATTTTCATGATTTTTCTTGAAATAAAATCATGCCAAAACAAATCAAGGGTTTGACCTAAAAAAGGGGAACTAAAAGAAAAATAAAATAAAATAAAAAATAAAAAAAAAGTGAAATTGGGCATGGGTTTGTACTTCGCAAGTATTGTAACCCTCTTCTCTTAATAAATATCTCCCCCAACCCCTTCCGCCTCTCTCTCCGTTTTCCGATTAATAATAATCACCGGAGACTCGCCTGATCTCCGATTCAACTCAGACTTGGTTTATGAGGTAAAGCTTCAATCTTTTTTTATCTTTTTCATCAACCCCATTATTTTTCTTTTCATTCACTCATCTTTTTTGGATCTTGTTGCATCTTTTTATAATTTTCAGATCTGTTCTTTCGTTCTTGGATTCAAATCTTTAAAAACAAACAAACTTTATTTAAAAAAATCGTGTTTGTTTCTGGGTGTAAAGGGTTTGGTTTGATTGTGTGTGTATATGTTAAAAGTTTAAATCTTTAATAATCTTGAAGATTGGTTAAATTAGACCTTTATGGTTTTGGTAATTTTTTTTTGTTAGATGTTTGGTTGCATACTTGCATATAGGTTTCTTGATTTTTTTTCCAGTAATTTTTTAATACAATTTTGCTGATAGTGTTTTTTTTTGTGTATTTTTTTTTTTGCAGCTCGAAGGAGAAGCCCACTCTAGGGTAAGTGTTTCTGGTATTTACAAATAAATTGTATTTGAAATTTTGATTTATTTATTTTGTTTTGTTTTTATCATGCAATATTTGATATGCTAGTTAGGTTTAGATAATGTGGTTTCAATGATTTTTTGTGTTGTTTATCTTCAAGGGTTGATAATTAGATGACTTTTGTTTAGTGTGTTTAATGTGATTTTGACTTTACCTAATTTTGTTCCTAACATCATCCCTCTTGGTGTGGTCCTATTGTTTGCCTTTCTTTAATTTTTTTTTATTATTCATGTTTTGATTAATGGCTAATTTTGTTGGGTAAATGTTTGGTTTATAAATCATCTGTTCACATGCTAATTTTGTGAATTATTGATTATGTTTACTGTTGTACAAGATGCAATCTTTACCAATGATAATGGTCTTAGCCTATAAACTTTAACATAACCTCACACACTCATGCTGCTGGTTTCAGTTATGTTTTTTTTATAAGTCTTCCATATCAGTTATAACTTGCAGTCTTGCATGAAAATCTGTGGATTTTTTAGTTATTTATTCTGTTCTTTTCTTCATCATATCTTTGTCTACTTTAAGACGTATTTTTGGTGGATGAAGCAAATGTGAAACTAAGAGCTTCTTCTTTTTTTTTTTTTTTTTTTTTTTTTTTTTTTTTGAGAAAGCTAAAAACAAGATTATTGACTAAAATTTGGGGAAGCTAGAGTCGTAATTGTTTTTTCAACTTTTCATCAATTCACTAATTTGGATAGAACTTCAAGATTCTCATAATTATCTTGGTTTATAAAGTTGACTTCGTTGATAATTTTGACCCTCGCTTCAGTTCAAGTTTCCGGCTTTAGTTTTGATCCTAATTAATCAAAGAAACAACGGACGCTCTTTCATGGTGACATTGGAAAGGCAACATTATAATTTCTTTTGTTATTACTGTTTTTGAGATCTAGATGTGTATGAAAATGGAGGAGGAATACAAGGAAGAAGACAGAATACTCAATAAATAAATAAATTATATTAAATTGAAATCACATGTTTTTGCAAGGCAAATTATCCACTTTATCATCTTTTTTGGTCTTAATTTATGTAAGTGCTATAGCGTAAATTCAAAAGTTCATTTGACCAAATAGCATTATTCTTAAATTCTAAAGCTCATTTTAAAGTTTATGCATTTTTTTGTTATCTTGCACATATTATTGTAAATCATGTGAAATGTATTAACTCTTATGTTTTCTGTTGGTTAACCAAATGCATTTGTACTTAAAGTGGTCAGCGGATCAAGACCCGCAAACGGAACATTGCAGCTCCTTTGGACCCTTCAGCATTTGCAGATGCAGTGATCCAAATTTATTTGGATAACGATGGTGATCTGGTATTATTATCATATTAACTTTCGACAATAATTATGTTATTTCAACATCAGCTTCATCAAATCCTTTTTCATTTGCAGGAGCTAATCGCTAAGTGCATCGAATCTTCAGACCTTAACTTCAGCCGATATGGTGACACCTTTTTCGAGGTAAAAATCTTTGTTTCTTTCTTTCTTTCTTTCCAGTCTGCGTGGCTCAAGTTATTCAATGATAAACTTAAAACGTGTATCGTTCTTTTCCAGGTTCTCTTCACCGGAGGGCGTACGCAACCTGGAACAACGAAGCCCGATGAGGGAGAGCGTCACACATACTCTATACTAGACTGTGAAGCCAAACGTGAACTGATTTTACCGTCTGTGATCTACATACAGAAGATACTGAGGCGAAGGCCTTTTCTCATCAAGAATCTCGAAAATGTTATGCGAAGATTCCTTCAGTCCCTTGAGTTTTTCGAGGAAAACGAAAGAATTAAGCTGGCGATTTTCACCGCACTCGCCTTTTCCCAGAAGCTGTCTGGTCTGCCACCAGAGACCGTCTTCCAGCCGCTTCTTAAGGATAACTTAGTCGGAAAAGGGCTCGTTCTTACTTTTATAACTGATTTCTTCAAGGAATATCTCATCGATAACAGCCTTGATGATCTTATCTCCATCTTGAAACGTGGAAAAATGGAAGACAATTTACTTGATTTCTTTCCGTCTGGAAAACGATCCGCTGAAGCTTTCTCTGAGCATTTCACGTAAGTTTAAGTTTGTGTTTAGTTATTCTTGTTGCATAATTTACTAGTAAACATAATAATTTACTAGAATTTTGACCCGTGCCGGCGTGCCGCGCGTCGCGGCGGCAACATTGCGTTTGTTACTTCATTACACGCGTAACGATGATGACATTAATGTGTGGTTACCGCACATGACGTTACACGTTTTTTTTTACTTTGTTACACATGTTACGTTTGTGACACTAACGTCATTAGACATAGATAAAAAATAGTATAAGTCTTAGACGTTGCGACGTAAAGTTGTAAAAGTAATTTAGACAGTGGTGTAAGGTTGTAAAAGTAATATAGACCGTTAACGTGGTTAGGCATAGATAAAAAAAATACAAAATGTGTCGCACGTTACGGTGTAAAGTCGTAAAAGTAATTTAAATAAAATCAGTGAATGTGTAACTTACTTAAAGATGAGGGTTAAACAGTGTTTCATGTTAAAAGTTTGAGGGTAAGAAGTGAAAAAACCAAAACTTTAAAATCAAGTAGTAGTCAAGGGTTAAAATTGTTAATTATGAAAGTTGGGGGGTGAGTTTGTCGTGGGAAACCTCACCAACATTTGATTTTAAGATGGTTATAATGTGTAAATGTTATAACCGCAGCAAAGCAGGGTTGGTGCCGTTGGTTGAATATAACGACAAGAAGATCTTTGAGGTGAAAGTGAAGGAAATGAAATCAGCGTTAACAACTCAGATATCCGAAGAAACTGATATTTCGGAAGTGATAGAGACGGTGAAACAACATGTTAAAGATGCTAAATTGCCTGACATCGAGGTCGTGAGAATCCTTTGGGATGTTTTGATGGATGCTGTTCAATGGTCGGGGAAAAACCAACAACAAAACGCTAATTTGGCTCTTCGTCAGGTATACCAATCACAATACCATCTATTCTAGCTAGGGATGCAAACGCGCCGAGCCAAGCCCGGGCTCGACCAGGCTCGAGCTCGATTAGCTTATGAAAGCTCGAGCTCGGCTCGTTGGTAGTTTCTCAAGCTCGAGCTCGGCTCATTTGTTATCTATTAATTAATATATTAAATAAAAAATATAAATAATAGACTCTTTTAGGTTAGCGAGCTCGATAAGTGAAGCTCGGGCTAGGGCTCGTTTACTAAACAAGCTTATTTATCGGCCCGGCTCGGCTAGTAAACAAGTTTAAATAAGCTTGGCCCGGCTCGTTTACTAGACAACTTTATATTAAGGGTAAATGTTCTTAAGTATTAAAAAAAACTAATATTACACTAAGGCTCGACGAGCCTGATGAGCTTCACATGCCAAGCTCTAGCTCGGGCTCGATAAATAAACAAACTTTATTTTAGGCTCAAGCTCGGCCCGGCTTGTTTCGAGCCGCTCAGCTTGTTTGCACCTCTAATTTTAGCAAGATTTTGCATGAAAAAAGGAGTATTTGTGTTAATAATTTGGGAATTTTTGTTTGTGCAGGTGAAAACATGGGCGAAGCTATTGAACACGTTTTGCACAAGCGGAAAGCTTGAGCTCGAACTGCTTTACAAAGTTCAAGTTCAGTGTTACGAAGATACGAAGCTAATGAAGTTGTTCCCTGAAGTTGTGAGGTCTCTTTATGACCAAGACGTTCTTGCTGAAGACACGATACTTCATTGGTTCGCTAAAGGAACCAACCCGAAAGGAAGGTATGTATTTTTTATAGTCTTTACGCAAAATTCATTTGAACTGGATCATAAGAAACAACAAGTTAGAGATCCTGAGTGCGTATTTTTTTTTTGGGACGGCGCAGGCAAAGCTTTGTGAAGGCGTTGGAGCCGTTTGTGAAGTGGCTGGAAGAGGCAGAAGAGGAGGAATAGATCTTCTCTTTAATTCGAGTGCTTAAACTTTGAAATTTTCTGTTAACTTTTAACCTTGTTTTAACTGCTGTTATTTGTCACAAATTTTATGTTGCTGGATTGAATTTAATAATCTGTGTTTTTAAGTTTGACGACTTCTACGATCGTATCTTGTGAACGGGCTCCAGGGTAGTTTATTTTGGTCGACAAGTTTGAGCGAAAATCGGAATGGTACTAAGGTTCCCGGAGCCCATATGACCGTAGGTGGTTGAGTCGAGCTGGTGCTATATTCGACTCAAACCAATCTGCAGTTCATCTAGCCTGCTGTCCTTTTCTTCCTCTTGATGAGTTTACTATCCATTAACTGAGAGTGTGTGGCCTGTGTATTATTGTAACTAGGATTTTCCCACCGCGCGTTGCAGCGGAGAATATGTGTACGAATCAAACAATAAAGATCAGCTTTTTAAACTACTATATTTTATTACAATATATATTCAAAACCAACTTGTAATAATTAATAATGACTAGTTTAAAACATCAATTTTTGAAAACGTAAAAGTAAATTTATAATTTTTTTTTTCGGTGGATACCGGATTAGTCTGTTTTCTAAAAAATTATGACGCGAATTAGTTGTAAAGGAATAACGAACGAAATTTATAATAGAAAAATGGAACTATTAGGTTAAATTATTTAAGGTCTAAGGGATTAATTTGAAACTTAAAAAAAATATTGTGGCGTTGTATGTAAAACGGTTTTAAAAAGGGTACGGTTACTATTGAAAAAAATTAGAATACATATTGGAATTGGTATGGTTACTATTTAAAAAAAATTAACATATATATCGGATTTTTTTTTATATTTTAAAAAAACACGTGCCCTCAAAATCACGAGTTCTGTGCGGTTGTACCCGCGCACACCCTCATCACCCCCATACGGTTGTAATATCATTTGATATTCATTCCATTCAAGGTAGTATTCTCTTATTCTTGATCCCGTGCTTCAGATTTGATTGCATACAAATCCTATGTAGATTCTTTTTTCTTTTATTCAACAAATAGTTGGTACTCACATTTCTCAAGTTTCTCCAGCATATTCGGATCAAGTGAAGATAAATTGATAATAGTGCTTTATTCTTGTAATTTTTATGTTGGTATATCTTTAAACATTATACTTTTTACTTTTTAGTTTTTTTACATTCAGTTTTATCGTTTCGACTTGGTTATTCTTTTTACGATAATTGTTTTTTATGTTTGGATCTAAATTTTACGAGACATGCAACGTGTGTGGTTCAACGTTGTTACGTTTATTTATTACAGTTTCACGATCCCATCGCAATATGCGGGTCCTAAGTCAGTTTAGTTATTCTTTTATATGTTTTACATTTTGATTTAATTTTTGCGAGTTAACACGCCTCAATGTGCGCACGTGATTCAAGTGTTACGTCTATTTTTTTATTTAATGGTCCCGCCGCAAAGCGCGAGTCTTAAATACTTACAAAAGCATCTTCACATCAATAGTGCTTCACTTATATAAATGATTGCGTTAAAGGGAGAATTTCATATATCATTCTACAAACTTGAAATATTCTATATTCTATATTAAATAAAATATGATAAAGTGGACCAACTAATAACGTTATTATAATAATAATTTACCTCTTTCTATATTTTTATTATTTTGTAGCAATTAATGTATTTTGACTTGTATAGAGTTAAGTGCCATTTTCGTTCCTGTGGTTTGTCCAATTATATCTGTCAGGTTAAATTTCAAATTTGTACCATTTCCCTGGCATTCTTGACATATGCTACTTCAACAAAAAAAGTTAACGTCCATTTATTTTGTCTGTTTAATGAGGGGCAAATAGGTAATTGTACATTTTCATTAGGGTTTCATGGGTGGAAGATGATGGTTGGTAGTGAACAGTGAAGGTTGTCGATGGTTGAGTGTGTAGCGGGGATGGACAATGGTGGTGTAGATTTTGTGGCAGAGATGGTGGTGGTTGAAGGGCTAGGTTGTAAGTGGTAACAAAGGTGGTGGAGAGTGGGTAATCAGTGGTGGGGAGTTGTCACACCCCAACCGATGGCGGAAACATCGGGGTGAGGCACTGAGCGAAACAGATTGTCCAAGAGAATCCATAACACTATTAATGACAATATATTTAACGTTCATGTCCCATGCCATAAACATATAAAGCATAAATAGTTATTACAGACATTGTTCTCAAAGACAAATAGTTGTTTCGACAACTCAAATTTTATTCGTGGGTTTCTAGACCATCTAACTTGATTCATCACAGCAAGCAAAACATCCTAAATACCTGTCACATACGTTAAAATAAAGTCAATATACAGAGTGTAAAGGTGAGCATACAAGTTTAATAGCATATAGTATAGCGAAAGCGATTTACGCATAACCAGCATGTAACACGTAGAAATGTGAAGCAATTAAGCTATCGACAATGAAATATGCAACCGACATGACTGCGAGTTGTAGAATGCGCAACACATTATCACCACTGTGATCCTGTGAAGTAAAAATCTTAACAACCCCTGTCCACGACAGGTGCTGACTCCAAACTATAGTACTATCATTGCTAAGGTGTCAGGCAACAATCACTGTGTAAACATAACATACTAGAGTTCATCGAAAACACGTATATCATGCGAGAGCGGTTAGCATATAAAAGTGTTTGCGTTGTGTGTTAATGTGATTTGATATAGATAGCGTATGTAACACCCAAAAGTGCGTTAAGTAAAAAGGAATCGAGTATACTCACAGTTTGTGTTTAGTAAATAAACACGATCTTGGATTGAAGGGAGCGCGTGGGAGATTAGCCTGATTAGAGAACGATAGTGTAAGCGTTGAACAGCGTGTAAACAGTGCGTCGAGTGAGATGAGGGATCAGATGATAAACCGATCGGATGACCGTCCGGACGGATGCTCATCCAGACGGATGACCATTCGGTCGGTTGGACATTCGATTGAGGAAGTGTATTTGCAAAACGTTGAACTTTTGAAGTTTTCGTTGTAGTACAAATAAAGTCATTCGATCAGATGGTCATCCGGAAGGATGACCGTTCGATCGGATGGCTATTCGATTGAGAACTAGTAATCTTGAAATTTTGCAAAATTGATTAAGTGTTTAACTTATAAAGGGTAGTCACCTGGTCGAATAGTCATTCGATCGGATGGTCGTCCGATCGGATGGCTATTCGATCGAGCAACTGTTTTGTTAGAACAACTTTGTAAAATCAGTTAAGTTGAAAAGTCTTGCGGTTTAGCTGAGACGGTGTGACAACGTGTCAAACAACAGAAACCATACCAAGTCCAGCACAGTCGATCGGATGGGAATCACCCCATTCGATCAGACTCAACTGTTCAAGATGAAGTTTCATGTTCAACCCATGAATCGGTCGTCTTCTCCGATGGAAATCTGTTCTCAGACCGGTTCTCAACTAGAGTACGAGTAGAAACCTGAACGAGTCTGGATTCCATCGATTTTCGAGTAAAAGTGATGAATGTTGAAGAAAAGTTTGAAATAGTTTGAAGATGTTTAGATCTTAGTCGAAATCAGTGTAAAATCGTGTAGAAATCCATTAGATCGGAACCATTCTTGATGAGATGAGGTCATTCAACAATGTTCATCGGAATCCGTGATGACGTCACCTTAGAACAGCTCAAATCAGGTGATTTCATGGTGAAAGTGTAAGATTTGATGGGGAAGATGGTGAGAAAGTGTGTAATGCAGATGGAAGTACAAGATTTAGGAAAAAAACTTACAAGAATCGCGAGGAATCAAGAGAAAAGTGCCTGAGAGTGCGTGGGTCGGACGGAGCTGTCATATCAATGAACAGTTGATGTGACAGGGGGTATTTATAGTGTGAGAGGGTGAAAGGCGGTGCAAGTGTGGGTCTGACGGCCGTTCGATCGGATGGTCATCCGATCGGTTGGTCATCCGATCGGTTGGTCATTCGATCGGTTGGCTCGCGCGAGTTAGTTTTTCGACTTTCGTTTTATGCGTTGAGCGTTGCGTTACGTTGCGTTGCGTTTAAGCGAGTTACGAGTAAGCGATGCGATAGTATTACACAATAGTTACCCAAATAACATAACTAACACATAACAACATAAAAGTAAGTAAATTTGCGTTTAGAGTTTGCGATGAGATTGCGATGCGATTGCGTTTGTGAATAACATCCCAAAACATATCATCAGCACACACAACTAAAGCACATAATAACACATAGAACAAATACCAATAGCTGCGGTTCAAGTTGCGATGCGACAGCGATGTGTTAGCGTTTAGACTAACTTGCAATGCGATAAAATGCGTTAAATAGTATGCGTTGTAAATGCGGTTGAATAAGCATTATAAAATGTGTTGTAGAACTCATAGTTTAAAAATTATTGTTTACCAATATATCGATTATCACAAAGAGCTAAACTAATCATCGAGTTTCGAGAGTACAAGCAATAACTAAGTAAGAAATGACAGATCTGAATGCTGACATGTCTTGACTTGACTTTGACTTTAAAAGTCGGGTTGTTACAGGAGTGGAGGTAGTGGTCATCACCGGTAGGAGATGGTGGCAAAAGGTGGTGGTCTAGCGGTGGAGGTGGGAGAAGGTTGATGGTGTTTGGTGGTCAGGTGGGGATGGAGGGCAATGGTGGAGGTGGATTGCAAGTGATCAAATGGGGATGATGGTGGTGGTTGGTGTCTTTGATGGTGGTGTTATGAAATTAATCCTTGATTGTTCGTCCATTTAATTCATCCCATATGAACATTCCACTGAACTTTATTTTGGCTGACGATAAGATCCCATCCTCTTGTGCAGCTGAAGTCTATTATCAACCAATTGTTATTGATTGATAATCAAGGCATGAAGCTATGTTAAAACTTGATTAAGAAAATCTTGTGATACCTCTTGGTTGGGGTGGTTTCACCAGATGGCCTTAGGGATAGTCTTGGGTTTTCTAAAGATCCTTTTGACCAAACGGGGAGGGGGGTGTAACAACCCGCACATTCGTGCGATGTTACCACTCGCTATACTCGTTACGCCTAGCATCAGAGATTCGGATCATAATGTAGCTATATCGCATACATCGCTATTTCGCAGTATTTCCGCATATTACGCATACTTTATCGCTATAACACATCGCATCACACACACTAACGCTCACGATGATGTTGAGTTAGGACCTATTCTACCCTCCTTAATAGCCATGATGCATCGCAGAAAACGCATATTCGAAACGAAACCCGGTTATTGTATCGCAACGTTGAAATATGGATATGTATACGACCATATGTGACTAATTGTAATAAATATATATACGAAAACGAGGATAAAAAGTGTGTAACCAAACCACCACAGCGCTTAACGAACGAAATGGAACGCCAAAACTCAGCCCCCCAAAACTCAGCCGTCCAGTCGGACAAGCTATCACACCCCAACCGATGGCGGAATCATCGGGGCGCGACACTGAGCGAAACAGATTGTCCAGAAGTTTCCATAACAATTATCATTACTATTCAATTTAAAGTGACATGTCCCATACCATGTCTCAAACAGTAAACAAATTATTACAGACAAAAGCTAGGCAAATAAGTCTGTTCCGACAACTCAGATTTAAATATAGCAATTGTTTATCTGCTTATAGAGACCATTGATTCATTTACTATAGACAATTATTTGTTGGACTCTAGAGCTTTATTCTAGCCTCGCTTTCCTAGCAGATAAGCATCCTAAACACCTGTCACATACGTTAAAATAAAAGTCAATACACATAGTGTAAAGGTGAGTATACAAGTTTGATAATAGCATATACAGTTCGAAATAGTTTACGCATAACCAGCACGTACACAGCGGAAAACGAAGCATGTTAATTATCGACACGGATCTATCGATACCAATGACTGCGAGTTGACTGCCCGAGGCAGTTCGTAATACATGATCACCACTGTAATCCATGCAAATAATTGTCCTTAACAACCCCCGCATGAGCGGGTGCTGAGTCCAAACTATAGTACTATTGTCGTTAAGGCAGGTAGACAACATTCCATGTGTAAACATAACAAACAAGCATTCATTAAGTCATGTATAACATGCGGTAATGATTAGCGTTTAGAAGTATTGCATAGTGTGTTCGATGTGATTTTGTATATGTAACGTATGTAACACCCAAAAGTGCATAAAGCAAAAAGGGATCGAGTATACTCACAGCGGTTGATGGATTGAAGGGAGCGCTTGAGAGTAAAGTTAGCCTGAACAGTTCGATAGTATAACGATAAGCAATGCATAAAACGGAAACAAGTGTCGATGGATCGGATAGCTGGTCGATCGGACGGTAGTCCGGTCGGACGGCTGACCATTCGGTTGACAGTCCATTCGGACAGTTGTCCGGTCGGACGGGAGTCCGATCGGATGGCTGTTCGAGTGGATTGTTTCTTCCTTTGAGTAGGATGTGTTTGTGTATGATGGTTGACTTTTGAAGTTTTTGTTGTAGTATTTGAAAACCTTGAAGTATCTTTGCCTTTCAAGTCGGTCGATCGGACGATCGTTCGATCGGTCGGCAACCCGATCGGCTGTTACTTCAGTGAAGAACATGTCCTCAGCAAGAGGTCACTCGATCGGACAATAGTTCAATTGGGTGGCATTTCCGTGCATCGAACATGTTGAAAATCGATTAAGTATTTAAAGTCAAGTATCTCATGATCCGAAGAGTAATCCGATCGGATGGCAGTCCGATCGGACAGCAGTTCGTTCAATACTCACTTCAATTAGGTTGATTAAGTGTGGGACCCATGTGCTAGCCGATCGGCTGGCCAGTCGTTCGGCTGTCTGTCCGTTCGGCTGTCTGTCCGTTCGGCTGGCTGTCCGTTCAGACAGCAGTCCGATCGGACAGCACCTTGTCCTGGTCGGCCTGTTCGTCTAACACTTGGTTGTTTTGATTTGTCGTTTTAGCGAGGTATTTTGAGAACGAGTCAAACAACTGAACCTCGTCACTACTTGGTCTTCCTGTTCGGACAGGAATCACCCAAATCCGTCTAGCGAACGTTTCGGAACGGTGTTTCATGTTTAACCCGAAATCGGTGAACCTCGTGGATAGAATCTGGATCTTAGGCCACGCAACCACCGGAATGATTAGCAAGTTGGCATAAGCTCCGTTTCTACCGATTTTGAAGACATTAAGTGTAAAAGAGTTGAAAGAAGGTCGGAAATCCATCTTTCAATCTCTTTCACCGTGAATATGTTCAGATCTGTGAAAGATCTTTGTTTGTTTATATGGAAATCGGTTAGATCCAAGTTATTCTTGGTGGATTAAGGCCAAAACATGAAGTTCTTCAAGAACACCATGATGACATCATCCTAGAACACTTGAATCTTGATGATTTCACGGTTAAAAGTTAAGATTTAAAATATAGAGAGGTGTAGGAGTGCGTGTAGATCAAGAAAGTACCTGATTTAGGACGAGATCTTACCAGAATCGCGAGAAATCTGAGAAAAGGTGGAGAGCACGAGCTGGTCGGTCAGAGGGTTTCCAAAAGTGGAAAGGATGACAATGACAGGGGTATTTATAGGCTTCCAAATGAGGAAAATGCTGGCCTATCGGCCAGGCAGCTCGATCGGGCAGCCTGTCCAATCGAACAGCAGTCCGATTGGCTGGCTGTTCGATCGGCTGGTAGCCTGATCGATCAGCTGCCTGATTCGAGTGTTCGGTGCGATGATTTTTGATATTACGATTTCGATTGCGATTGATGCGAATGCGATAGAGTTTCCTATTCAAATTACTTTTAATCCCAACTACTCATATCGAGCACTATCCTTTCTCCACTAATTATCATGATTCGATTTCGGTCGAGTTTGATTGCGATTCGATTGATTACCACATATAACATAAATACATGCACAAGTAACACATAAGGCACACACTCACGTATAACAGTAACCCAAAATGCGTATATTCGAGTTTGTGAGTGCGATGATGATTAGATTAGATCGATTAACGTTTAATTAACTTTATCGCATTGTTACTTCCTATTATTCATAGTCGTAAAGCGGTTCGTATTGAGAAATATACTTCGATTACTTCGATTGCTTCGATTGTAATTAATTACTCCACATAATACAACTAACGTAAAAACATAAAATAGACTAACTACAGTCAAAGAAGTACAGGGATTGAGCAAGGAGAGATAGATTGCTATTAGCGATCTTTTCCTCCTTTGACTTCAATCTTGACTTTGACTTTGACTTTCGAAACACTGGGGTGTTACAGCCTCCCCTTGTTTAGGGAATTTCGTCCCGAAATTAGGCCGAAGCTGTGACAACTCGAGTTTTCGACCTTCAGTTTCACATTAAATGCACGTTGACTTTGACTGTTAGTATTTGATTTATTGACTTGTAACTGCACACGTTATGTTATAATGAAACGAATTGTGTTTGCTTGGTTTTGTGTTTGATTGTATATGTATTACATGTGACTTATCAGAAAACTTAGTCTTAAACTGTTAACTCTTGAACAACAACTCGACGAAACACAAGTGTGTTTCGCCAAGCACATCTCAACGAATCAGGATTGTGATTCGCCAAGAACCATTCGACGAAACAAAGCCTGTTTCGTCGGCCCAGTCTCGTCGAGGCCCAGTAAGGGCCCAACACGTTACGTAATTGCATATGTACCGAACTCTCTGTTCATTCGTCACTTTTATCAAAACTACCGAAACCCTAGAACTCCCTTGCTCTGTGACGGCGATCTCGCATACCCGAAACCCCGAACCGATCTAGTTGCTTCCTTGTTCTTTACGGTTAGTGTTTTTCTATGTGTGAGTGTTTGTTTATATCATCCATTACTGTTCTTGTTTGTAACCATGAAGAATCATGCTAGATTATAACCGTGTTCATGTTTTGGTTGATGATTTTGACTAGACTATGGTCTATAGTGTTGATTTAGTGTTGCAAAACTTATTGATGTATACGGAATGAATACGCGTTACATGTTATGAATCTGTACATAGTTATACCCTGCCGATTTTGTGTTAAATGGATGATGATGTGCGGTATTGATCGATTTCTTTATGATAATGATTCTGTATGTTTCTGGGTAATGATTGCTGTATGAGGATTAGATGATGATTATGTGATCAACGATTGTATGGTTGAACGTTGATAACGGCTGTTAGAATGATTAGGGTTTTCTGTGATGATTGCGTAACTGACATGTTGATGTAACTGCTGCTTGACGAATTAGGATGTTTGGCGAATTAGGATGTTTGGCGAATTAGGATGTTTGGCGAATCAGGATGTTTGGCGTAATAGAATGTTGACGAATGTGAAGGCTTGACGGAATGGAACTCTTGACGAAACAGGAATGTGTTTCGCCAAGGAATAATCAACGCAATAGAATTTTGATTCGCCAAAGGGTCGTTGACGAAACACAAGTGTTTCGTCAAACATGTGTTTCGCTAGTTATGTGATTCGCCAACTTCTGTTTCGCCAACTTGAATACTTGCACAGTAACCTGATTTAACATTGTTAGAAGTCAACTGAGATATTTAAATGCTGTTAAGTGACACGCATGACTTATATGAATTCGAATGCGTACAATGTGCTACTTGGTGATCATCGATGCATTGTCCTTTGTGATTACACATACGTGCCAACTTTGTGAATAACAACTGATCATATACATATACGTACCATAGGACTTGACTGATTGTTTGTGAGCACTTACTGTAACATACCGAGCAAATCAAGGTGAGTTCATTGCATTTTCTCAAGCATGCGTCCCGGTGGTTTGGGACAACTGGTAAACATTTAGAAGGGAAACTTTGGGTAAACAACTTAATCGGTTTTGGTTATTGAACATGGGATCTATCATCGGATTGCCTGGAGGGCAATGGGGGTAATTAGTTGATAGCGCTATTAGGTGGGAAACTCACACCGGGCCGTAAGGACGGGCGTGAACTAATTATCTGGGTATCGCTATGGTTGTTAGAGGCACACTCCTCGGATACATATGGGCACACTCCCTAGGGTATCTAGCGAAGACAACATAGCATCGGTCGTTAAGGGGTACACACTCCCCGGATACATATGGGCACACTCCCTAGGGTATCTAACGTGAACGACATCGTATCACAACACTAAATCACGTTAACATGCATCTGGTAACAAAACACGTTAACAAAACCTTGAACTCACCAGCGTAGTCTGACACACTTGTTTGCATGCTTGTAGGTCGTTAACCTTGGAACATGGACTTGCTATCTGGGAGTGCTGGAGTGGTCATGGATCGAGGCTTTCGGATTATCTTACATTTGATACATTGGTTTTAAGTGTTATTATGAAACATTTGCTAAACGATTTATTACATGCTTCTGCTACACAACATTTTGGAAATTGATAATATGTTGACATTTTATTTCAGTAATTAATGACATGTTTTATTTAAGTATTTACCATTGGTTCAATGTGATTGGTGGCTCGAACTCTGATGCGTAACACGCCTCGCGGGGTTTCCGCAGGTGGAATTTTGTGGGTGTTACAGTTTGGTATCAGAGCCACTGGTTATAGTGAACTAGGTTTTAAAACGTTTTGTAAAACCAGACTATAACCGAACAACCTCGAAAATCGATCATGACACTCAGCTCCAGATTGCAAGGTTCGTTTCTCTCTCACTTTATACATTGCTTGCTTATCAGTCACACACTCACAACGTATATGAACTGAAGCATTTAACACCACAGTGACTTGATAGTGTGACACTACACTTCGACTCATGTGAACTATAGACCTGTGATACCACCTGCTGAACGGGGGAAACTTCGAGCGCAAGCTAAGAGGCACTGAGATAAGCATGCAAATTGCCTTATTATTATGGGTGCACACTTAATAATAACGCGGGGTGCATGCAAGTCCCAGTGAGGCTTATTGAGCGTGAGAAGGGTTCTGCCTTATTATGTGTGAACTTGGCAGTACGTAGATATCGACATGATACTTGATATCCATCTCGTTTCGATTTCCTGAATCGGTTCATCTCTATATATAGAATCATGAGTGGACGAGGACACGGACGTGGCAACATCAACATGACTCAGGCTGAGTTGACTGACCTAATCAACACCTGTGTAGCTGAGGCTTTAGCAGCCTATCAAGCTGGTACGGAATGTACCAAGTACTCTTACTCTTATATCGCATACACGTCCTTTCACTCCTATAACGTGTTTCCTTTCGTCATTTAGGTCAGCAAGCGCAACCTCAACCCAACCAGCCTGCGTGTACGTTCAAAATGTTTATGGACTGTAAGCCACAGACCTTCACCGGGAGAAGGGGCTGTGGGACTTCTGAGGTGGTTCGAGAAAGCAGAGTCTGTGTTTGCTATCTGTAACTGTCCCGCTGGGGACAGGGTGAAATATGCTGCGGGTACCTTGGCGGATGATGCCCTAACGTGGTGGAATGCCCAAGTCCAACTGTTGGGCATCGAGGCAGCGAATGCTACAACTTGGGATGACTTTAAAGAGCTGATTCGGGAAGAGTATTGTCCTCGGGACGAGGTCCAGAAGTTGGAAAACGAGTACTATGACTTGAAGATGGTTGGATCTGAAGTCGAAGCGTATGTGAAGCGATCGTATGAACTGGCCGACATGTGCCCGAACTTGTCCCGGCCTATGTCTCGGAGGATTGAGTTATTCATCAAAGGGTTGCCTCCGCGTGTGAAGAGTTTGGTCACTGCAGCCCATCTCAATGATTTAACACAGATTGTTCGTCTGACTCATAAGATTGTGGACCAAGAGGTCGAGAGCAATTCGTTACCCCCGCGCATTTCAGCCACTGCTGCTACCACCACTGCCACTGTATCCGCTAATGATAACAAGCGGAAGTGGAGTGATTACGATAAAGCCTCTAGTGCTGGTCAGACTCAGAAAAGGCCAGACAACAACAACAACCGCAGCATCAGCCAGTCGTCTTCTGTCAATCAAGGCCAAGGAAGTGGCCACAGTCAGGGTTCGTATGCAGGGAAGAAGCCACGATGTAACAAGTGTGGCTATCATCATTTCGGGTCGTGTAGTCGGATATGTAACAGGTGTGGTAAGGCGGGCCATGAGGCCAGGGATTGTAGGGCCCCACAGCCCAAACACCAGCAGCAACAAAACCAGCAGAATCAGAGACAACAGGGACAACCACCCCAGCAGAACCAGGGTTTCAGGAAGGGGTGCTATCAGTGTGGTGACGAGGGTCACTTTAAGCGGGATTGCCCTCAGTTAAACCAGAACGCTAACGACAACAACCGCCCGAATAACAACAATGCTGGAAACAACAACAACAACAACGGCAACAATGGGGGAAATGGTGCTCGAGGCAGAGTGTTCCAGCTTGGAGCAGGGGATGCCAGGAATGACGGCAACGTTGTAACTGGTACGTTTCCTGTTAACAATCGTATTGCTTCTGTATTATTTGACTCGGGTGCCGATTGGAGTTATGTGTCCCTAGAGTTTAGTCAACGATTAGGGATAACCCCAACACCTTTAGAAGTTAAACAAGTAGTAGAACTAGCAGATGGTAAGACGATAGAAGCCTCGAATGTCCTTTTCGGGTGCAAATTAGATCTCGTGGGTCAGGTGTTTGATATTGACCTCCTTCCCGTTACGCTTGGTAGTTTCGACATAGTGGTAGGCATGGATTGGTTGTCTAAGCACCAAGCAGAAATTTTGTGCAAGGAGAAGATTGTGCGTATTCATCTTCCTGATGGGGAGTCATTATTAGTTCAAGGGCATCGTAGTGGGACGACGGTTGGTATTATCTCGGCCATGCGTGCACAACAATATCTACAAAAGGGGTATCCTGCAATGTTAGCGTTAGTTACCAACACTCAGTCTGAAGAAAGAAAGATCGAGGATCTACCAGTGGTGCGAGAATTCGCTGATGTGTTCCCAGAGGAGTTACCAGGGTTACCTCCTCACCGTCAAGTAGAATTTCAGGTTGATCTGGAGCCAGGGGCGGCCCCAATTGCTCGAGCTCCATACCGGTTGGCCCCTGGTGAGTTACAGGAGCTGTCTAACCAGCTACAAGAATTGTTGGATAGGGGTTTCATTCGACCCAGTTCTTCGCCTTGGGGAGCCCCAGTTCTGTTCGTAAAGAAGAAAGACAGGTCATTCCGTATGTGTATTGATTATCGAGAGCTCAACAAGGTGACCAATAAGAACCGCTATCCGTTACCACGCATCGACGACTTGTTTGACCAGCTGCAAGGGTCAAGTTTCTATTCAAAGATTGACCTAAGATCGGGTTATCACCAGGTGAGGGGTAGAGAAGAAGATGTCCCCAAGACGGCTTTTCAAACGCGCTACGGACACTATGAGTTTTTGGTTATGCCGTTTGGATTGACTAATGCACCAGCGGTTTTCATGGATCTCATGAACCGCGTATGTAAGCCATACCTCGACGAGTTTGTTATAGTGTTTATTGACGACATCCTAGTCTATTCCAAGAACAGGGAGGATCACGAACGTCACCTACGTCTCATCTTGGAACTTTTGAGAAGGGAACAGTTGTATGCAAAGTTTTCCAAGTGCGATTTCTGGATTCGGGAAGTGCATTTCCTTGGCCATGTCGTTAACGAAAAAGGGATACATGTAGATCCTGCGAAGGTGGATGCAGTTAAGAATTGGGCGGCACCAAAGACTCCCTCTAAGGTGCGACAATTTCTCGGCCTCGCTGGATATTATCGGAGGTTTATTAGAGATTTCTCGAAAATCGCGCAACCCCTCACCTCGCTGACACAGAAGAACACGGCGTACTCTTGGGGAATGAAGCAGGAAGAGGCCTTCCAGTTGTTAAAACAGAAACTTTGCAGCGCACCAATCTTGTCATTACCAGAGGGCACTGACGATTTTGTGGTATATTGTGATGCTTCGATTCAGGGTCTCGGTTGCGTGTTGATGCAACGCGAGAAGGTGATAGCTTATGCTTCTCGTCAGTTGAAGATTCACGAGAAAAACTACACGACACACGACCTGGAGTTAGGAGCGGTGGTATTTGCGTTGAAGATCTGGAGGCACTATCTGTACGGTACCAAATGCACCATCTACACCGACCATAGGAGTCTTCAGCATATCTTCGACCAGAAAGAATTGAATATGCGGCAACGGCGATGGGTTGAATTATTGAACGACTATGAATGTGCCATCAAGTATCATCCGGGCAAGGCGAACGTTGTAGCTGACGCCCTCAGCAGGAAGGATAATGCACCTAGGCGTGTGCGAGCATTGCAACTCACGATCCAGTCCAACCTTCCTTCCCAGATACGAAACGCTCAGTTAGAAGCGTTGAAACCAGAGAATGTTCAAGCTGAAGCTTTACGCGGCTCAAGGCAACGACTAGAACAAAAGGGAGACGGTGCTTACTACGTAACTGGACGCATCTGGGTTCCACTCTATGGTGACTTACGACAACTTGTAATGGATGAGGCACATAAGTCACGTTACTCCGTACATCCTGGATCAGATAAGATGTACCACGACTTGAAAACTACATACTGGTGGCCTAGCATGAAAGCCCATATAGCAACATACGTCAGTAAATGTTTGACTTGTGCTAAAGTCAAGGCGGAACATCAAAAGCCCTCAGGTCTACTGCAGCAACCAGAGATACCCACATGGAAGTGGGAACAGATCGCCATGGATTTCGTGACAGGACTACCAAGAACTCAGGCCGGAAACGATACCATTTGGGTGATTGTTGATCGTCTCACGAAGTCAGCACATTTCTTAGCAATCAAGGAGACAGACAAATTTTCGCAACTAGCAGCGGTTTATCTTAAAGAGGTCGTCTCTAGGCATGGGGTACCAACTTCTATCATCTCAGATCGAGATCCGCGTTTCACTTCAGAGTTATGGCAGTCAATGCATAAATCGTTCGGTTCCCAACTCGACATGAGTACCGCTTATCACCCGCAGACGGATGGTCAAAGCGAGCGCACCATCCAGACACTTGAAGACATGCTGCGGGCATGTGTAATTGATTTTGGGAAGGGGTGGGAGAAACACTTGCCATTGATAGAGTTCTCCTACAACAACAGCTACCATACAAGTATTAAGGCAGCTCCGTTCGAAGCACTGTACGGACGGAAATGTCGTTCACCTCTCTGCTGGCTTGAGGTGGGTGATAGTCAGATCACAGGCCCTGAGTTTGTGCTTGAAGCGTCAGAAAGCATTGTGCAGATCCAAAACCGTATGGCCGCAGCTCGTGACCGCCAGAAAAGCTACGCTGACAAGCGTAGTAAACCGTTGGAATTTGAAGTTAATGATCGCGTTATGCTAAAGGTCTCACCCTGGAAGGGTGTGGTGCGTTTTGGGAAACGCGGCAAACTAAACCCCCGTTACGTAGGACCCTTCAAAATTCTGGAACGAATTGGAAAGGTAGCTTACAGGTTGGAATTACCTGCTGAGTTGGGTAATGTTCACGATGTATTTCACGTGTCGCAGTTAAAGAAGTGTTTGGTTGACGAAACACTAGTTGTACCATTTCAAGAGCTGAAAATAGATGATAAGTTACAGTTTGTCGAAGAACCTATTGAGATTATGGATCGGGAAGTTAAAGTGCGTAAGCATAGTCGTATACCCATTGTGAGAGTTCGTTGGAACTCAAGACGTGGTCCGGAGTTCACGTGGGAACGCGAGGACCAGATGGAACGCAAGTATCCACACTTATTTCCCAAAGACAAGACCAAGCCTAGCAATTTTGCATCTCCTGTAACTAGTGAATTTCGGGACGAAATTCCCATTCAAGTTGGGGATGATGTGACACCCGCGGAAAACGCACAGTCATCTTGATTAGCATCGCATTGTGTTGCGGATGGCCTATCAAATTTCGGGACGAAAATTCTTTCATGTTGGGGATGATGTGACAACTCGAGTTTTCGACCGTCACTTTCACATTAAATGCACGTTGACTTTGACTGTTAGTATTTGATTTATTGACTTGTAACTGCACACGTTATGTTATAATGAAACGAATTGTGTTTGCTTGGTTTTGTGTTTGATTGTATATGTATTACATGTGACTTATCAGAAAACTTAGTCTTAAACTGTTAACTCTTGAACAACAACTCGACGAAACACAAGTGTGTTTCGCCAAGCACATCTCAACGAATCAGGATTGTGATTCGCCAAGAACCATTCGACGAAACAAAGCCTGTTTCGTCGGCCCAGTCTCGTCGAGGCCCAGTAAGGGCCCAACACGTTACGTAATTGCGTATGTACCGAACTCTCTGTTCATTCGTCACTTTTATCAAAACTACCGAAACCCTAGAACTCCCTTGCTCTGTGACGGCGATCTCGCATACCCGAAACCCCGAACCGATCTAGTTGCTTCCTTGTTCTTTACGGTTAGTGTTTTTCTATGTGTGAGTGTTTGTTTATATCATCCATTACTGTTCTTGTTTGTAACCATGAAGAATCATGCTAGATTATAACCGTGTTCATGTTTTGGTTGATGATTTTGACTAGACTATGGTCTATAGTGTTGATTTAGTGTTGCAAAACTTATTGATGTATACGGAATGAATACGCGTTACATGTTATGAATCTGTACATAGTTATACCCTGCTGATTTTGTGTTAAATGGATGATGATGTGCGGTATTGATCGATTTCTTTATGATAATGATTCCGTATGTTTCTGGGTAATGATTGCTGTATGAGGATTAGATGATGATTATGTGATCAACGATTGTATGGTTGAACGTTGATAACGGCTGTTAGAATGATTAGGGTTTTCTGTGATGATTGCGTAACTGACATGTTGACGTAACTGCTGCTTGACGAATTAGGATGTTTGGCGAATTAGGATGTTTGGCGAATTAGGATGTTTGGCGTAATAGAATGTTGACGAATGTGAAGGCTTGACGGAATGGAACTCTTGATGAAACAGGAATGTGTTTCGCCAAGGAATAATCAACGCAATAGAATTTTGATTCGCCAAAGGGTCGTTGACGAAACACAAGTGTTTCGTCAAACATGTGTTTCGCCAGTTATGTGATTCGCCAACTTCTGTTTCGCCAACTTGAATACTTGCACAGTAACCTGATTTAACATTGTTAGAAGTCAACTGAGATATTTAACTGCTGTTAAGTGACACGCATGATTTATATGAATTCGAATGCGTACAATGTGCTACTTGGTGATCATCGATGCATTGTCCTTTGTGATTACACATACGTGCCAACTTTGTGAATAACAACTGATCATATACATATACGTACCGTAGGACTTGACTGATTGTTTGTGAGCACTTACTGTAACATACCGAGCAAATCAAGGTGAGTTCATTGCATTTTCTCAAGCATGCGTCCCGGTGGTTTGGGACAACTGGTAAACATTTGGAAGGGAAACTTTGGGTAAACAACTTAATCGGTTTTGGTTATTGAACATGGGATCTATCATCGGATTGCCTGGAGGGCAATGGGGGTAATTAGTTGATAGCGCTATTAGGTGGGAAACCTCACACCGGGCCGTAAGGACGGGCGTGAACTAATTATCTGGGTATCGCTATGGTTGTTAGAGGCACACTCCTCGGATACATATGGGCACACTCCCTAGGGTATCTAGCGAAGACAACATAGCATCGGTCGTTAAGGGGTACACACTCCCCGGATACATATGGGCACACTCCCTAGGGTATCTAACGTGAACGACATCGTATCACAACAGTAAATCACGTTAACATGCATCTGGTAACAAAACACGTTAACAAAACCTTGAACTCACCAGCGTAGTCTGACACACTTGTTTGCATGCTTGTAGGTCGTTAACCTTGGAACATGGACTTGCTATCTGGGAGTGCTGGAGTGGTCATGGATCGAGGCTTTCGGATTATCTTACATTTGATACATTGGTTTTAATTGTTATTATGAAACATTTGCTAAACGATTTATTACATGCTTCCGCTACACAACATTTTGGAAATTGATAATATGTTGACATTTTATTTCAGTAATTAATGACATGTTTTATTTAAGTATTTACCATTGGTTCAATGTGATTGGTGGCTCGAACTCTGATGCGTAACACGCCTCGCGGGGTTTCCGCAGGTGGAATTTTGTGGGTGTTACAGAAGCCGTAACAAACAACTGCGCGTACTTTGCCTTCATGTCACTTTCGAGTTCCCAAGTGAACTCTGCGCCTCGTCTGCCTTCCCATCGGACCTTCACGATAGGAATGCGCGAGCACCTGAGCTGCTTGGTTTGGCGATCCATGATTTCAACAGGCTTTTCCATGAAGTGCAGTGTTTCATTTATTTGGAGGTCATCGAGCGGTACAATTAAATCATGCTCAGCCAGGCACTTTCGGAGGTTTGACACATGGAAAGTCAGGTGGACGTTACTAAGTTCCTCCGGTAGTTCGAGTCTGTAGGCGACTTTTCCGATCCTTTCCAGAATCTTAAAAGGGCCAACATATCGTGGCGCTAGTTTCCCTTTCTTGCCGAATCTGACCACACCCTTCCAAGGTGATACCTTTAGGAGTACGTAGTCGCCAACATCAAATTCAAGGGGCTTGCGTCATCTATCGGCATAACTTTTCTGTCTACTCCGAGCTTTCAACTGGTTAATTGCGAGTGACCGATCTTGTGCCACACAATAGGCGATCGACATCTTCTTCCATATAAAGCCTTAAATGGTGCCATTTGGATGCTGGTATGATGACTGTTGTTATATGAGAATTCGACTAACGGCAGGTATTTGTCCCAATTACCACCAAAGTCTATGACACACGAACGGAGCATGTCTTCAAGAGTATGAATCGTTCTCTCAGTCTGGCCGTCGGTCTGAGGATGGAATGCGGTACTCAGGTTAAGCGTAGTACCAAGAGCAGCTTGAAACGTTTCCCACAATCGCGAGGTAAACCGAGCATCATGGTCAGAGATGATGTCACGAGGCGTCCCATGATTACTGTTGATCTTGTCGGTGTAGATTCGGGCTAATCGTTCTACCTTGTAGTCTTCTCGTATTGGCAGGAAGTGGGCTGATTTGGTTAAACGATCAACAACAACCCAAATGCTGTCGTGACCTGATGACGTGTGTGGAAGCTTTGTTATGAAGTCCATAGCTATACTCTCCCATTTCCACATAGGGATTGGGGGTTGCTCGAGTAAGCCAGAGGGCCTTTGATGTTCAGCCTTGACCCTTGCACAAGTCAGGCACTTCCCAACGTAGAGAGCGATATCCCGTTTCATTCCCGGCCACCAGTACTTGTAATGAAGATCCTGGTACATTTTATCGGCACCGGGATGAATAGAATACCGGGATTTGTGGGCTTCGTCCATCAAAATATTTCGCAATTCAGTCCACTTAGGGATCCAAATTCGGTCCAGAAAATAGAAGATCCCATTCGATTTGCTTACAAGCTGAGCTCCATCGTGATAGATTCTCTCCCTCTTCAAGGTGCGTTCATTAAAACAGGCGTGGGCTTCGCGGATGAGAGTTTCGAGATCGTATTGGGCTTGGGTATTACGAATGCTGAGCAGATAACTCCGTCTGCTGAGCGCATCGGCAACGACATTTGCTTTGCCTGGGTGATAACGAATCTCACAGTCGTAATCGTTGAGAAGTTCCACCAATCGGCGTTGACGCATATTAAGTTCTTTCTGATCAAAGATATGTTGCAGGCTCCTATGATCGGTGAAGATCGTACACTTGGTACCATACAGGTAGTGTCGCCAAATCTTTAACGCAAAAACAACTGCGCCTAGCTCGAGATCATGGGTTGTATAGTTCTTCTCGTGGATTTTGAGCTGTCGAGAAGCGTAGGCTATAACCTTTGTAGGATCGTTGTGTGACCCGAATGAGTCGATCAGAAGAGTTGTTTATCCGAATCAAAGGCGGAATCAATGAAATGGACGCTCGATGTAATTATAATGTCTCTATTATTGATTTAACACTGAGTTACAACCTGGAAACAATTCGGAAGAGCTTCGCTACTCAGATCCGAAAGTTACAAATGAAAAACCAAATGCCCCTATATATAGTAAGGTCATTCCGCTTGAAATGACCAAGCACCCTTTCAAGCGGAATTAGCAAGATAGTGATTCCGCTTGAAATGGTCTTTGTCACTTTCAAGCGGAATTACCATAAATCCCACTAAACTCATTTTCTAGCAACCCGAGCACTGGTTATCCTATCCTATCTCATTATATGACTTGATACATGACGAAGTCAATAGACATAGTGCACTAACAGACTCCCCCTTGGATATTGACGAAGTCTTCAGTATCGAGTCTCTATCATGACACATCTTCCGTCTTGATCAATCTTCATGCTCTTTCCAAATTTTCTAACATTGTAAGCATCTATCAATCTTTTTCTTTTCTTCACAGGATCAGAATCTCATCCTGGCTCTATCTTTATCATGTTTTTTCAGGCTCCCCCTTTCATCAAGCTTCCGTGCTTTTAGGGATCGACACCTTGCTTTCAGGTTATACAAGCTCCCCCTTGCTTTGAGCTCGTCTTCAGACTCCCCCTTAGGCTATGCTATCGGGATCGTAGTCTGGTACAATATCCGCAACACTCATACGTTTATAAGTAGCAACGTTTTAGACTTCCAGAAATCGTAATCTGGCTCTATTAAACTTTCTAAATCACTTCCCCTATCAACAATCTTTATAGATTTGGCAGTGTTAAGTATCCAAAATCCCTCACAGTTAATCATCCAAGTCCAAACTAATGACCTTGGAGATATCACAAACTGTTTTTGATTTTTGTTAAAAACATCAAGTTTCGAATTAATGAACTTGTTTTATTTTCAGACACACAATCATCTTACTCAGATTTTGACACTCAGCATCTCAGACAACGGTTGCGAAAATAAAGTAGAATAAAAAATCTTTTTGTATTTTCTGAAAAATAAAGCAGTAAAGACATATTTACAAACATATTTATAGACAATATTTTTATTTGAGTTTGCGTCAGAGGATCAGGTTCAGTTGTTTGACGCGTTCTCAAAATACCTCGCTAAAACGACAAATCAAAACAACCAAGTGTTAGACGAACAGGCCGACCAGGACAAGGTGCTGTCCGATCGGACTGCTGTCCGAACGGACAGCCAGCCGAACGGACAGACAGCCAAACGACTGGCCAGCCGATCGGCTAGCACTTGGGTCCCACACTTAATCAACCTAATTGAAGTGAGTATTGAACGAACTGCTGTCCGATCGGACTGCCATCCGATCGGATTACTCTTCGGATCATGAGATACTTGACTTTAAATACTTAATCGATTTTCAACATGTTCGATGCACGGAAATGCCACCCGATCGAACTACTGTCCGATCAAGTGACCTCTTGCTGAGGACATGTTCTTCACTGAAGTACCAGCCGATCGGGTTGCCGACCGATCGAACGATCGTCCGATCGACCGACCTGAAAGGCAAAGATACTTCAAGGTTTTCAAGTACTACAACAAAAACTTCAAAAGTCAACCATCATACACAAACACATCCTACTCAAAGGAAGAAACAATCCACTCGAACAACCATCCGATTAGACTCCCGTCTGACCGGACAACTGTTCGAAGGGACTGTCAACCGAACGGTCAGCCGTCCGATCGGACTACCGTCCGATCGACCAGTTGTCCGATCCATCGACACTTGTTTCCGTTTTACGCATTGCTTATCGTTATACTATCGAACTGTTCACGCTAACCTTACTCTCAAGCGCTCCCTTCAATCCATCAACCGCTGTGAGTATACTCGATCCCTTTTTGCTTTATGCACTTTTGGGTGTTACATACGTTACATATACAAAATCACATCGAACACACTACGCAATACTTCTAAACGCTAACCGTTACTGCATGTTATACGTGACTTAATGAATGCTTGTTTGTTATGTTTACACATGGAATGTTGTCTACCTGCCTTAACAACGATAGTACTATAGTTTGGACTCAGCACCCGCTCATGCGGGGGTTGTTAAGGACAATTATTTGCATGGATTACAGTGGTGATCATGTATTACGAACTGCCTCGGGCAGTCAACTCGCAGTCATTGGTATCGATAGATCCGTGTCGATAATTAACATGCTTTGTTTTCCGCTGTGTACGTGCTGGTTATGCGTAAACTATTTCGAACTCTATATGCTATTATCAAACTTGTATACTCGACTTTACACTATGTGTATTGACTGTTATTTTAACGTATGTGACACGTGTTGAAGAAACACTAGATAAATGGTCGGAACCGAAATATCTAGGGGGTTTGAATCCGCATAAAAAGGTTAGTTCTCTCTCAATTGATTCAGTTGCTGCCGAGTTCCTTCTCCGGTGATTCTGCAAAACAGAGCACCGTTAGCCTCGTCAAGGGGAGAAGAGGGTTCTCTCCTTGACCCGACTCCGGTGTGAGAATAAGTATTGGTAACGGAGAAGATAAAGTATTTGAGAAGTGAATGTGATCTGAGTTTATACCTGAATAGTTCTCGTATTTATAACCGGGAGTTTGGGAGGGAAAATCTGTTATTGAAAAGGTAACGGAAGATGCTAACGCCGTAGCGGTTATATTTCCTTCCGTTAAGTCCTTTTAAATCTTCGTTAAGTTGCTTTGATCCGATGTGAATGCACACGGACCATGAATTGATCTATGGCTGGGGAATTGCCACGTGGAAAGTGATTCAAGTGGAGATCATTCTCCAATTACATGCTATCGTTGTGATTTCAGGAACGTTTGTGATAATGACACGTGTCCAGACGGTTATAACCGTCTGGGTGGTGCACGATCATATTCCTTCTAGAAGATTACTGCTGTAATCTGGTGTGACACCTTTCAGTGTGCACACAGCTGAATAAATCCCAAATCTGGGTAAAATGATATCCAAGTTTGGACATTTGGAAGGAATAATTAGCAAAGGGTTTTAACCCTTTGCTAAATGGAAGGCGGCGCAAGGATTTTATGCTTTCCTTTGGGCGGTGCGACTATCGCTTGTTGATTTCTTCCTTCCTTCTGTAAGACCAATGCGCGGTCGCGCAAGGTTAAAAGGTTGAAGGGCCAGTTGGTGGTATGGTCTCAAATCCTTTTTATGAAGTTTTTGGGACCTTACCCCTTCAAGTCCCCCCAGTCTAGTGTTGTACTTATGCAAATAAGTGGAGCACTGGACTTAGGAGAGAGAGATGTGTTTTGGGCGCGAAAAAATGAGAAATCTTCTGTGAGAAGATTTAATTTTGTTTTGAAGATTTTGGAAATCTTTTGACTTTAGGGGATGGTACAGTTAGGACTGTAAGGCAGGCTGACACTCTCAGGTATATGCTGTTATCCGTGTTTTTCACGCGAGTGTGCAGACGCGTGTGTACTTTCTCTGCTGTTTTGGGGGACTGTGATACCTGGAAAAATCGCTGTGACGGTTACCGATGCTATTTATTGCGATAAGTATATAACGTTTGGGTAACCTCTTAGTGCCATCATTGTTTTGTTGAAAACTTTTCCCCTTCCTTTCTTTAATTGAAAATCCCCTATTCCCCTTCTCATGTCAACCGGAGAACATCAAGAAGGTCTTGCTGAAGAGATGTCGACTGAACTTCCACCGTTGAAGTGGTCAAGAGCGTCTTTTGACGGTTTAGTTCAAAATTTCAAGTTTCCAGAAAGTTGGGGCGCTCTGTACCCTGAAGAGGGGCAGACAGCGGCAGATGCCCCGGCCGGGTATATTACCCTCTTTTGGGATTTTTTCTGTGATGGAAACTTTCGTTTGCCTGTAACAACGTTCTTTCTTGAAATTCTGGCGTTTTACAATATTCATCTTTCTCAACTGCATCCTATTGGCATGGTCAGGGTTCGACATTTTGAGTTTGTGTGTCGGACTATGCATATTGAGCCGACCGTTCCCCGATTTAGGGTTTTCCATCAAATGCATTGTACCCATGGGTTCTATTCATTTGTTAAGAGAGCCTCTGCAAAGAAAATTTTGCTTCATCCCCCGAAATCTTTCCATGATTGGAAGCAAAAATTCTTCTTTATTAAGGCCGGAGTGATTCCGGTGAGGATGGTTTTAAGGGGGAAAGAAGATGTTCCCGTTGAAACACTCCGGACCCCTTCTGATGAAACTTGGTACCAAGATTTGAAGGAAATTCCTAACATTATTTTGCCGGAGAGAGCCCTTTTTGGGGCTGGTATGAGCTTGAATTGGAAGATGGATCAGGACGACAAGCCTGTGTATACAGAGGGAGGTCATGGTATGGTTGGGTTCACCCCCTTTCTTCACTTTTTTTTTTTTGAGTATGCTCTCCTTTTGTTTTTTGCAGTTGTTGCTTTGTATGTTGTTGCATATAAGAGAGAAGGAGGAAAGATGGGTACCATTAAGAAAAAGCCTGATGAAGAGCTTTGGTATGATCGTATTGCGAGGAATTTTTCTCTTCCGCGGGACGCGGATTTGTCTGAACAGCCCGCTGCTGGTGTAGGTAAGATTGCGCATACTATTCGTTTTTGCCTTTTATTTGCGCGTTTGGGTGAATTGTTCTTTGCGCTTTATAGGTGAGTTGTCAAATTTGGGCGTAGGCCCTGAGAAGAAAAGACGTGCAACGACTAGTAACGTTGCGCCAAAGAAGAGCGATGCTGAGAAGACTCAATCTTCTAAAGCTAAAAATGTTGGGGAGAAGAAAGGTATGCGCCATTCTTCTGACAAGTGTGATTATGTGGTGGTTTCTGATACTTTGGAGGGTCTTGATCCTGCAGTTACTATTAGGTGACCGAAACCAGAACCGAAAGATGCTGCTGATATTCCTCCATCCAACCCAGAAGATCCAATTGATTTGGAATCCAGCCCTGAGCATTTGGTGCAAAGGGGGGCGAACAAAAGGAAACAAACTGATACTGATGCGGAAGATCAACCTCCTAAAAAGGTTCAGAGAAAGAAAATTACCCGAAGAGGGAATCTTGATGCCTTTGTTACGGAATCTGTTCCCGGTAAGTAACATCTTCCCTTATTTTCTTTTGTGGATTATATCCTTATGGATTTTTTATTTTTACAGCTGTTTGTTGGTGCACTTTGTGTCTGTACTTTGTCTATATTTTGTAATGTATAAAACGATGTCTTTTGTCGTTGTATTTACGTCCTTTATGTGTGTTTATGTATTGTAATGTGTTGTTTGACCAAGTCAACCATCCTCCTGGTTTGACTTGGCCAAACTTGAACACTTAGTAGTTGAAAGATGATATGCCACGAAGGATGTCATCGAAGGATGTTTAGTATCCTTCGATGACTTCGAAAGATGTCCTTCGAAGTATCTCTGTGGACCTCGAAGGATGTACAATCCTTCGAGGTATGCTTAGATCCTTCGAGATCTTTCGAATGGCTTTCTGGTCGACAGATAATCCTTCGATCAGAATGTCTATCCTTCGTGCATGGGAATCTGTTTTGGGTATATATATCCATGAAGGGTTTCACTTTCACCAGAGTTCTGATAAGTTTCTGTCCAAAGTGTGTGAGAGCTTTTGTGTGTGAAACCCAGGTCTTTGTTAGAGTGTATTTTCAGTTTGGTCAAGGTCTGTAACCGTGTCCACTGAAATACAAGAGAAAACTTTGATACTTGCTTGTCTACTCTTTCTCTTGTTCACTTTGCTTACATATAAACTCCGGTTTGCTCGCTAGCTTGGATTCCGCACTTGCTAGTGGGTTAAACATAACAAGGAATAGGTTAAACCTCAACCTCCGAGGGACCTACAAGTGGTATCAGAGCCGTGGCTCTTTTCCTTGTTAAAACCGGGTTTTTGTGCAAGACTTGGTAGTTTTTGGACAAAAAGTTTCTTGGTTTAGCACCCGTTTTCAGTGTGTTTTCTGGATATTTAACCATAAAAACGTGTTCTAAACTAACCGGGCGTGTTACGGGAAGGTTTGGGTAACTTAAAAATCATATTCGATAGTTTTTCTGTTTTCCGACCATTATTCCGGTCAAATTCCGGTTGCCTTGGTGTGGATAAGAAGGTTCTATTTTGGGTATTATTTTTGAAAGTCAAACTGTTTTGTGAAAAGGTGGTGTCAGGACATCCTCTTTTGCCGAAAGCAGGTCACCAACCACATCAACTTTTCACCAACTTTTGTACCTTTCTGTACTTGTGTCAGAACCATCGAAAGATAACTTTCGAACTCGAAAGATATCCTTCGAACTAGGAGATTCGAAAGATAGCCATCCTTCGAACATCCTTCGAAGTCAGCAGATTATCCTTCGAGTCAAGGAATCTTTTTGAAAGATCATCTTTCGAGTCACTGTTCATTTCGAAAGATAAGGATCCTTCGTGAAGGTGAATCTTTCAAGGTTATCCTTCGAGGTCATCGTTCGAATCTCAACAGTAATCTTTCGACACTGTTGATCCTTCGAACTGGTGTGATCTTTCGTGGATCCTTCGAGTCTTAATTGTTTAGACTTAACAGTTGTGAATTTCAGGTCTTTCGATCCTCAATCCTTCGGCTGCTTGCTATCCTTCGAAACTTTTAACATAGTTTGTGAAAATCAACTTTTTATTAAGTTAATTTTCACAGAATATATTAAAATAGAAAATGGGTACAAACAGTCAATGGGATCCATCCGCATGGACGACAACAACCTTGAATCCACAATCATCCTCTACGCAATCTGCGTCAGATTTCGATAAGAATGCATGGATGCGGGCTATCGCTCCACCTCAAACTGCAATGATAACTGCAAGTCAGTGGGCGTTAGTTACAAATCAAAGCAACAGCATTCAAGCCATGATGCAGAACGATAGTGAAACCGGTACAAGTACAAAACCACCAAAATTGAATCATATCAATGACTGGGGATGGTGGAAGGAAAGGCTAAGAACGTATGTACAGGGGCAAGGTCAAGATCTCTGGATGTGTTTCTTCACTCCATTTGAAAATGAATTAGAAGTGGCAGGATCAAATCCAGAAACGTATAGCACCATGTCTGATGACGACAAGAAGAAGTTTGAATTAGAAAAGAAGGCATTCATGATTCTTACGCAAGCTCTTCATAAAGACATATACCACCAATTTGTTTACTGCACAACGACTAAAAGCTTGTGGGATATGTTAACTTTGAGATGTGAAGGAAATGCTCAATCAAGGAAGATTAAACAAGAGCTGCTGAAGAAAGAATTTGAAGGCTTTACATGCATGGAGAATGAGGGTTTAGCTGAGTTATCTACAAGATTTCACCATCTGCTGAGTGAAATGTTTGCTTTCAAAGTCACTGCCTCCCCACAAGAATTAGTGAAGAGATTTGCTGATAGCTTACCAGCAAAGTGGAGCAGTTATCTTGAAATCCTCAAGGAAAATGGTGTTCTGGATACGATTACCGTTTATGAGCTTATTCAGAAGTTAGAAAACAAAGATGTTGAAGAAAAGCTCAAGGCGAAAAGAACAGTCACTCCTCAGAATCCAGAGATGTATTTTGGGATTGCAGGTGGTATTAGTGGAGAAAAGCCAGCTTCTCAACATGCTAAGCTACAAACTGCCTTCATTTCTAATTCCGGACCGTCCACAGCAGATCAGTTTGATCCATTAGCATATACTATGATCTCAAGACCAGATTCTTCTTCTTCTCAACAACAACAGTATATGCAACAGACAGCTCCACAGTTCACTCCACCATCTTTCCTAGATCCAAACAAAGCTCAACAGCAACAGGCACAACAACAAGGATTTTATGGAAGTTCTTCAAGCTTTCAAGCTACTTCCAATCCGAACACTGTCAGATTGGATACTTCAAATTTTTCTAAAGTCAGTGTTGAAATAGCCAAGGAACATATGGAGATGCTAAACACCTTGGTTAGTGCTTATTGTGGGATGGTAGCAGGTCAGATTGGAAACATCAATCTAACCAACGAAGATTACCAGCAAATTGACAAAGAAGAGTTTGAGATGATGGATATAAAGTGGGCCCTTGCTAGTGCCATTCGTAGAGCTAAAGAGTTTATGGAGAGAACAGGAAGAACCAGCTTGGAAAGCAACAACAACACCAAGTATGGTTTTGATAAAAATGCTGTCACCTGCTTCAACTGTGGAGAAAAGGGTCATTTCAAACGGGAATGTCAGAAGCCACCCAAGCAAGGCAATCAGAATCCTTTTAGGAATTCAAGACAGCCTCAGCAACAACAGAACAATTCTGACAGACAATTAGTTCCCGTGGGAGGAAATACTTCTGGATCCGCAAACTCTAATCCCCACAGAGGATTAGTTGTTCAAGCTGATGAGATTTGTAACTGGAGTGTTCAGCTTGGAGAAGGAGGTAATGGAGGTAATGGTGGCACAGCTTGTTATGCCAAGGTAGTTGAAAAGGTTGAAGAACCCGTGTCTGCTGGCGAATCTTCAGAAGATGAAGATAGCTCGGGTTACAGTGGAAGTGTTGATGGTGAATCACTTGATACTGGTGATATGTCAAGTGATGCTTTAGATCTGGAGGTTGATGAATTATTGGCTGATGCTGAAGCATTATGCAAGAGAAAGTCTATTCTTTGCCAGAAAGCTGCTGGAACTTCTGAGAAGCTTTCTCAATTTTTCTCTGAAGACGGATCTTTCTCTTTTCTTACAGCCTTCATGGCTCATGTTGAAGGACAAACCTCACAGGTATGTGATTCTAAACCTGACTCTGTTTCTGCTGTTGTTGAATGTGCTAAATGTCTAGAATATGCAGAAAAGGAAAGTTTGTTTGAAATCACACAAAAACACAATCAAGAACTGATTGTTGATCTTGCCAAAGCATCTGAAGCTAACTTCTTTTTAACCAAAAATGAAAAAGAATTTAAAGAAACAATTAAGTCATTAAAACATGATGTTTCTGAATTACAAAAAGCTGTTTTGAGAAAACAACATGCTAATAATAACTTAATTGACACAATTGAGAAACAAATGGTGGAGTTAGCTACAGCTCGATGCGAGTGTGATGCAATCAAGCAGAAATTGGACAGTTATTCCAATTCCCGCTTTGTTTTGGATCACATCATCAGTGTTCAAAAAGAAAAGGGGGATAAAAAGTGTATTGGATACAAAAAATGTCCTCCCCCAATGAGCCACAATTATTCAAAACAGCCTGATGACGAGGATATGCCCCGTTTTGAACCTACTGTGCCACTTGCGCGAGATGACTTTGCTGCAGGCCTCGGGTTCAAAACTGGTACATCTTCCTCGGAACAATCAGCTTCTGAGAATGTGGAAAATTCATCGTGTGAAAAGGAACAGAGTCCTCCCATCATTGAGGATGCTGACTCTTCAGACGATGAATCTGAAGAAATTGTGAGGCCACAGTCTAACTCGGTTACACCAGACATTCCAGTTGAGAATCACATCTTGTGTGATCCAGCAGTGAAACCGAGTAAGGCTGAAACACCAAAGGCAATGAAACCCAGTGTACCTAGCAGTGAAACGAATAACTTGTTGTATACGCTCAAGGGAGACAGTAAAATTTATTCTGACAAGGATTTTCCAATCAAAAACGTAAATCAAGAGTTAATTGAGAAAATTTTTGAAGGAAGAACTGACAAGTTTTTGGGAAACAAGGGTAACAAAATTACGGTCACCCAATGTGAACCCGTTCCGTGTGAAGTAATTAGAAAACAATACGGAAATCAAAAATTGTCAAATGAGCGAAAACAACAAGTGAATTCTGGAAAAGGTAAAGAGCAGGTACAGGAAAAGAAAGCTCAAAAGGCACAAGCACCAAAGGTACAGCAGCTTAAAACTGCACAACCAAAGGTTCAACAACCTAAGGTTGAACAGTCTAAAGCTCCTCAACCTAAGGCTGCACAACCCAAAATTCTACAATCTAGGGTTGAGCAACCTAAGGTTCCTAGGGTGCAAAACAAGAGAGCTTCTGTCAAGAAAGGAGAACAGAAAATGAACTTTGTCGAGTCAAAGGGTACGGACAAATTGGAAACATTTCAAAATAAATCTAACATTGAATTCATAAAACAAGTTAGAATTTTAAAGAGAAATGATGAAAACAATTATACCCAACACACAAACGGATGTGACTTAGGTCCTAGCACATCTAAACCACAAAGTTCAGTTTCTGGTTCTCAGTCGAGTCATCAACACAGTTCTCCGAGGTTTGTAGAGCGGAGAATGTGTTTTGAATGTGGAACAATTGGGCACATCGTAAGATATTGCCCATATTTGAAGAAGTTGAAAGAAAAAGGAAGTGTTCCCCATGAAAACAATTACCAAAAACAACCAGTTTCCCCTAAACAAGACCCGCGTGTCTTACAAGAAAGGGAAAAGAAAGAAAAACAAAAGAACAAAAAGGTAATTGAGAAGGCCTTGAAATCTGAGGTCAAGGATGCAAAACCTGTACAAGCTAAGTCTGCAAACGTAAAACCAGTAAATACAAAAAAGTTTAATTCAAATACTGGTAAAGTGCCACAAGCTTGGAAACAAAAGCAGGTATTGAATTCAGGGGGAGCACCAGAAGTTTTATTTCCTAATCATCAAGTGATAGAGATCACTTTCCTTGATGATCAAGGACGACCCAAGTCAACAAAGGCTTGGGTCCCCCTCTCAATCTGATGTGTTAACTGTATGTGCAGGCGGCTCCAGGAGGAACTGTTAATAGTCTTTGGATTGTCGACAGTGGAGCTTCCAGGCACATGACTGGAGACTATCGTCTTCTGTTCGATGTGAGAAGTATCAGAGGCGGATATGTCGCATTTGCAGGTGACAAGGGAGGTTACATTTCCGGCGAGGGAAGAATTTCTAATGGGATTGTGAGCTTTGACAAGATCAATTATGTACAACAATTGGATCACAATCTCTTGAGTGTTTCTCAAATCTGCGACAAGAAGTTCACCGTGCATTTTGATGATGCCGGTTGTTATGTGCTGAAGCCGGGTTTCAAGATCCCTCCTGAATGGATTCTCTTATCGGCTCCAAGGGTGAATGATCTATATGTCCTTGATATGAGCCAAGCTATTACTCAGTCCAAACAAGTTACTTGCTTTGTTTCAAAGGCCACTGAAAAGGAGACAATCTCTTGGCACAGGCGAATGGGTCATATTCACCTCAGAAAAATGAATCACCTTGTCAAAAACAACTTGGTGAGAGGTGTCAATGTGAAACACTTTCAGCTTCAAGATGTCTGTGTGCCGTGTCAAAAGGGAAAGCAGACCAAGAAATCTCATCCATTGAAGAAGGTTAACACTGTCAACATGCCACTCGAGCGTTTGCATATGGATCTTTTCGGCCCTGTCAAACACAAGAGTGTGCACGGAGAAGTTTTCTGCTTGGTAGTTACTGATGACTACTCAAGATTTTCATGGGTTGACTTCATGGTCCACAAGAGCGAGACTCCAGAAATTCTGAAGAATTTGATCACCCTGTTGGAAAATCTGTATATTCTAAAGGTGAGGCGAATTCGAAGCGACAACGGTACCGAGTTCAAAAACAGGGTTATGGATGAGTTTTGCACTGCAAAAGGAATCCTTCACGAGTATAGCTCTCGGTATACGCCACAACAAAATGGGGTCGCTGAAAGAAAGAACAGAACCTTGATAGAGACTGCAAGAACCATGTTAGTCGAGTCTCAGCTTCCAGTTCGATTCTGGACTGAAGCTGTTGCCTCGGCTTGTTACACATTGAACAGGGTTCTTACAGTGAAAAGACACGGGAAAACATGCTTCGAACTCCTTCACAAGAAGACTCCAGACTTGGAATATCTCGAACCTTTTGGTGCACCATGTACCATGATTGAACCTGATGGGAAATTTGGTGCCAAAGCTATCGAAGGTTACTTCCTTGGGTATGCTACTCCTAATCTGCGAGTATGGAACCTAACTACCAAAAGGATTGAAGAATGGGGTGAAGTAAGAGTCCAGAGATATTCTAATCCTCCAAAGCCTGCTGGTGATCCTTGGATGTTCGACTATGATGGTCTTTTCGACTCTTTTAATCTGCCGACATTTGACGATGATAATGCAATAGCTCAAATGTTGTCTGAAAGCGAGAACGCGACTGGCTCTCAGCTGGTTCGCCCAATCCTTGTTGACTCACAAGCAACATCTTCTGTCAACAATCTCGTTTCAAATGAGGTGTTTAATGATGCTGTCGACTACAATGTGTCGTCGGAAGATGAGGAGTTTGTTGATGCTAATGATGGTGAAACACGGGCTCCGGTGCAAGGTACTTCAGAAGCAACGGATCCAGTGTCTGCTCCTATTATTCAAGAAGAAAATGCATCATCTTCTACAACTCACCAGCTTCAGAATGATATCGGGAATTTAAATATCACTAACTTGAGGTCAAATGTTGAAGTTCCTCAAGCTACTGAAACCCGAATTCATAACATTCATCCTCAGCAGAATATAATAGGTGATGTTCTCAGTGGTGTAAGGACAAGAAATCAGATAAGAAACAATGAAAATGCTGGATTGTATGCTGAGATAAGAGAATCGGGACAACAGAATCAGTGGTCCTTTGCCTGCTATGTTAGCCAAGAAGAACCTAAATCTTGGAAAGAGGCATTGAAGGATGATTCTTGGGTGGAAGCAATGCAGGAAGAACTTCAGCAGTTTGAGAAACTGGGCGTATGGAAATTGGTTGATAGGCCCGATAACTACAAGAAAATCGGAACTCGCTGGGTGTTCAAGTGCAAAAAGGACGACCGTGGGGTTGTTGTCCGAAACAAGGCAAGGTTAGTTGTGCAAGGTTTTAGTCAGGTTGAAGGAATTGACTACAATGAAGTGTATGCTCCTGTTGCACGTCTGGAGGCTATTAGAATCTTTCTAGCCTACGCATCCTTCAAGAAATTTAAGGTGTACCAGATGGATGTTAAGAGTGCTTTTCTACACGGAGTAGTCGAGGAGGAAGTATATGTCGAGCAACCACCGGGGTTTGAAGATCCATTACATCCTGACAGGGTTTTACTTCTCAACAAGGCGTTATATGGTCTTCATCAAGCACCTCGGGCTTGGTATGAAACGTTGTCTACCTATCTGCTCAACAATGGTTTTCGACGAGGTTTGATCGACTGTACCCTCTTCATTAAAGAAAATGGTGAAGATCTTCTGTTGGTACAAGTATATGTCGACGATATTATCTTTGGTTCTACCGATGATAAGTTGTGTAAAGAATTTGAGAAAGTGATGCAGGATCGATTCGAGATGAGTGCGATGGGTGAAATGACGTTCTTCTTGGGTTTGCAAGTTAATCAATCCGAATCTGGAATTTTTATTCATCAAACCAAGTACGTCGGGGACATCTTGAGCCGGTTCCAGATGTCCGATTCGAAGCCAATTTCTACTCCTCTTCCTCAGAATCATGGAATTACTCCGGATGACGAAGGAGATGCTGTGGATTCTTCACTCTATCGTGCTATGATTGGATCTTTAATGTATCTCACCGCATCAAGACCCGACATCATGTATCCAACTTGTCTTCTCGCTAGGTATCAAGCGAATCCGAAGGTCTCTCACTATGCTGTTGTCAAAAGGATCTTTCGTTATCTGAAGACTTACCCTGACACCGGGTTATGGTATCCTAAGGATGATAACTTCGATCTTATAGCTTTCAGTGATTCTGATTTCGGCGGCTGCAAGAAAGATGGAAAATCAACTACAGCAGGATGTCAGTTCTTAGGCAATCGCCTAGTCACTTGGCAATGCAAGAAGCAGACATGTGTGGCTACGTCTACATGTGAAGCAGAATACATTGCTGCGTCTAGTTGCTGCTCCCAGGTTCTATGGATCCAACAACAGATGCGGGACTACGGTTTTGAATTCCTAACTACTCCTATTTATGTTGATAATGAGGCTGCCTTACAGATCACTAGAAATCCAGTACAGCACTCGAAAACGAAGCACATCGATATTAAATATCACTTCATACGTGATTGCTTTGAAAAGAGACTTATCGATGTGGTTCATATTCATACCGACCACCAACGTGCCGACCTTTTTACCAAAGCATTTGATAAATCAAGATTTGATTTTTTACTTTTGGTAAACGGCATTAAGGTGAAGCAAGAGTAACTAACATCATGAAATCGTTTTTGTAAATATTTTTCTAAAAATCAAAAATCCAAAAATATTTTCATTTCTTTTTATTTTTGAATTTTAGGGGGAGAAAATTTCAAGAAAAATACAAAAACATTGAAAAATCTCAAAAATACAAAAATATGTCTTTAATTTATTTACTCTTTAATTTATTTACTTTCTGCATTTAAGGGGGAGTAAAATCCAGAAAAACACAAAAACAATAGAAAAACAAAAATGAGTTTCTTGGTAATATGAGGGAAAGTGATATTACATCAGAGGTCGGTTGAAACATGTTTCTAAAAATCAAAAGAAACGGAAAATGATATGTAGCTTTACTTATGATGTACCGGTAGACTCACAATCATTTCAAAGTATGCAGGAGATATAAACATAACAGACTGAAAACCGCGTGGGAACCGTTCATTGGCATATGGTCTTGGTACCGAAATTTCGTTTGATAGATTGCCGAGGTTCTGAGATATTCGGGGTTTATGCTTTTTATCATCCGGGTATCATGGTTGCTTCTATAAATAGACTAAGTCTAAGTTCTTCCATGATACCATACATACGTGTACATATCTCATACTGCATTCGACCTCAATAAGTGATAAACAATCACATGTCCCAAAATAAGTGATAAAATATCACATTTATCCGGGTGTCAAGTTCGTCTCTCTGCTGTACGGAAGTACTGACCTGTTCACGGACTTGCACCTGTGCCCTCATGCATTGAAAGTCAAGTTCCTCATCAATAAGTGATTCTATCACATAGGGCTTGTTTTCAAATTCTAATAAGTGACTTGTTCACATTGTAAATATTTATACGTTAAGAAAACGGATGATAAACGGTATACTCCCCAGTATGATGAATTCTCGTGCATACCTTGATACGGGAATGTGTCGTGAATGGATGAACACCGGTCGGTAAGTATAAATCATACCTTAAACGTATCTCATTGTATTATGATTACACTTGATTGTTGAGTTTAAGTGGATAACAATATCGGTAATTGTGGTAAAATATTTATCAATTTCTGTAAAATTATAAAAGGAAATGTGTTTTGACAAAAGACCGCCAGCTGATATGATTCTCTTCACCAGAAACTCGCAAAAATATTGTTGTGTTTGTATATACTTATTTACTGCTTTATTTTTAAACAGTTTTTGTTCGTTTGGTGCATATCAGCACGACATTAGCGGTGATGTCGTTTGATAACATTCAAAGGATTTTAAAATTGTTGCCTTTTTTATTTTTATCAAACTTCAAAATCCAAAAAGATTTTCATTTTAACCTTATTTTTGATTGAATGATGTTGGTGCTCGATCCGATACCTGACAAGCCGAATTACTTCATAAAATTAACCTTGCTGAACTTCATAACGGACAATTTTCAACATGGTCATTTCTGAAAAACCTCAAATGTTGAAGGGTTAAATTGGAAATTCCCTAAAAATCCAAGTGTTGGTGGAAATCTGATCCTTCGAGGAAGCAATGGCCCTCGAAAGATCAGATGGTCAAAGAAAGTCAATGAATGTCAACAGTCTCCATCGAAAGATAGTTGGTCAACGAAAGATTTGACCAAGTGATCCTTCGAGTTGACTAGAACCCTTGAAAGATGGCTTTATATCGAAGGATATCCTTCGAAGAATCCAAAAATATCTGGCATCCTTCGATCCAGATCCTTAAAATATCTGGATCCTTCGAACCTTATATGGATCCTTCGAACAAAAGAGAATCCTTCGTGACAGCTGTCCATCCTTCGAACGGTTTGAGTCCTTCGAGACGGTTCAACTTTCAAGGTGGAATATAAATAGTTGTCTTCTTCATCACTCATCATTATCAGTTTTCAAAAACCTCAAAACCCTCTCGAAACTCTGCCAAAATTTCAAAAACACTTGTTCGATTTTCAGGATTTCATAACATTATCTTGGTAGGATGTTATGCTTTAATCTATTAACGAACATCAAATCAAAACTTCATAAACATATCACTGACTCTGATTCATTCTTTAATGTTCTTATTTTTATTCATGAAATTTTGAATGTTTAGCCTATGATTTAGTGTTTTTGTGTTTATGTAATGTTACTGTATATGTTGTGGATGTTATGAACATTGTTGTTTGAAGGCTGGTTTGAATGATCATAACAGGGGTTTTGAACCTTGATAAAACAGGGGAGGTTAGGGTTTGGGCAAAGTTTAAATGTTTGATTTATGTTCAGGATCCGGTTTTGTTTCAATATTGTTGATGTTTTGAAATGGTCATGAGTTTTGTCTTGTTTTGCTATAAACACTGATTTGAATTTCGATATAACTGTCGCCGGAAAAACAATTCAAATCACCGGAAAACTCACCTGAAAAATCGCCGATGAACAGTAACCGTTTGGGAAGATGATGAGTCATCACCTCGAGAGATGTGCCAAACAGCATCCTTCGAGGTGAAGCTCGAAAGATGGTGGATATCTCGAAAGATCATCTTTCGATGGATCAAGCCTTCGAATGATGAGGATATCTTTCAAAATATTCAATCATTCGAAAGATAATCCTTCGACAAGTTAACATCTTTCAAGATAAATAAAATCCTTCGAGCTGGATCAACATCCTTCGAACCATTCATCATCCTTCGAAATGATTATCATCCTTCGTGCCACATTTCATCCTTCGATGGACAGAATGTATCCTTCAATAGTTTCAACACTTAGGAAATTTTCAAGAAATTGAAAATTTTTCTAAGTGTGAAACTCATGTTGACTGTTTGACCCATGCTTATTACGTGCAATTGTGATGTGCAGAAATGGCACCAAAAATTAAGTTTGAGCGGGCCAAACCCACCAAGAAAGTGAAATCTGAACTGGAAGCTATGTCTGAATCTAGACATAATATGGTGGCGTACTTACAACCAGAAGGAGGCATTAGTCCTGAATTTGCTGGGATTATGGAATATCTTCATCGAGCGCGAATCAACTATGCTATCACCACACAGCATATCGCCTATCAATCACATATCAAGGCATTCTGGAGTACAGCTGGGGTGGAAACAGTGGATAATCAGGAAGTAATCAGGGCAATCGTTGCAGAAAAGCCAGTAGTCATTACTGAGAATTCTATTAGAGAACGTCTTCAACTTGGTGATAATTCTGAAGATCCAACTTCAATAGATTTGCAGTGTCAAAGGGGGTTATTGTTAAGGCTCAAGTACAGCGACAACGTCCTTACAAATCAAATCAACAAGAAATATCTGCCGCTTAAGTACAAGTTCCTTCTGCACATTCTGATTCACTGCCTAAGCAACAAGCGCTCTGGGTACGACTTATCTCCTATAGATCTGACGGGATTGTTTACGGCGTTGATTCTGAACAAGCCGTTCAACATCTCTCGTTATATTTTCAACAATCTGAAGGAGAACTCTCAGAGGCCACTTCCGTCCGATAAGCAGCGAACTAACACCAAGTTTTGGTTATATCCTCGCTTTCTGCAAATGTTGATAGACAATCAGATTCCTGATCTTGCTAAAGCCGAGGCAGATGTATTTCCAGTGAATCCTATGAACGAGCGCACACTTCTAATTGTCAAGTCTATGGGGGTTTACACGGGAACGCATCCAGATAGGAAAATGATTGGTCATCTTGATGCTCCTGAGTATGAGCCTCCACAGAACAACAGATGGCGACGTGAAGGAAGTGTGTCTGACGATGAAGAACCAAGATTGATTGCTATGGCTGATGAGCAACTCACATCTAAGCATGGAATCAAAGCCACTAGAAGATCTGCTGGCAGTTCTGGTGCAGCAGCTAGTGCTAAGGTTGATGTGAATGTGACTGCTGAAGTGGCTCAGGACATGCCTGTTGATCCTGATGTTCCAGTTGTTTCTGGTGGTGATGTTGGTGCTGGTCAGTCGAGTGTTGCTGCGACTGACAAGGGAAAGGGCAAAGTGGATCAGCCGAGAACACTTGTCGATGAAAGCAGTTCATCTTCTGAAGATGAAGCAGGAGGTTCTGATGATGATGGTGGTTCTTCGTCTGATGATGATAATCCTCCTCCTCAAGGGTTGAAGAAAGTCTTTGACAAACGCGGGAATCCCCGGTTTGAAAAGATTAAGAAGACAGGAGATACTGGAGATTCTGATAAAGATGAAGATTATACGCTCACATCTCCAGGCTTTATTAGGAAAAGGAAGGCTCAACGACAGGGTGGTCGTGGATCAAAGAAATCTACTGCTGACACTTCTGTTCCAGTGTCAGTTCAGCCTTCATCTGATCCTGAGCAGCAGCTTCCTCCAATTGGTGATCAGTTAACTGCTTCTGAGACAATAGATCTTATGTCTTCTCCACAGAGGTCTTCGGGAGCTCATCAGGTGTCTGTTGATCAACAGCCACCTGAAACTCCCACCACAGGTACACAACCTCGACCTATTCTTGTTATAACTGGTCCTTCAGGTGGTTCGGGTCAGGCAGGTCAATCTGGTTCATCGAGACCTGAGCCCTCTAGGCCATCTCTGGCAGAAACCTTGTCGGGTTTCTCTGAAGCTGATAAGGTACAGTTCTTGATTGAACAAATCAGTGAACTGGGTGATATAGTTGGCCGTCATACACGAACGATTGAAGAACATCGTGTACAACGAGTGAAGGATACAGAGGCTCACAATCAGCTGTGTTCTATTGTAAATGCTCAAAGTATGAAGATCAAAGAACAAGCTGAAGAAATTGATAGATTAAAGAAGGCTAACTTGGCAAGAGATAGAGAGGTGGAGATCATGAAAAGACACAGCACTAATCTGGAAAATTCAGCAAAAGTGTTAAGGGAAACAGTTAGCGATCGTGATGAAAGACTGAAGAAAGCATTCCAACCTATGCATGAAAACTTTGGTAGGGTTCATAAACAGGTTGGGATATTATGGAGAGAGAGGTGCAATGCTCAAGGGATAGTACTCCCAAGACGTCAAGATGATCAGGATGATGATTCTGCTAATCCAGATCAGACAGCAGCCTCAGGCTCCGGTGCAGCTGCATCCGGTGCTGCAGGCGGATCTAGCACTGCTCAAGATACTCCAGCTCCTCCTACAGTCTCTACTGGTCCAACTGAACAGACTGAAACATTGGAAACGTCTGTAGATCCTTCTCAGATCAGTCTAGATCCAGAAAACTTTACTGAAGATCCTCCTGAATCGTCAAGTGCTCAAAAGTTTCATCCTATCACGGGTGAAGCACTAGAAGAGGGAGAGTTTGTATCTGAGATGACAGATGAACAGTTATCAAGGTTGTTTGAGTTGAATGATGTTGCTGAAGGTGTGATTGATGCGACTCCTCTGGTACAGGATCAGACTGATTTCTCAACAATTGATGAAATCTTCATCAGTTCTGATCCTGAACGTCCTGTCTATGTTCGAGAGGACGATGCTGAGCTGAATGTGCCTGATGATGAATTTATTGCTGCAAAGACTGCTGAGTTCGACAACACTTCTTCTGATTCTCCTACTGCACAAGAAAGCCGTGAGAAAACTATTAAAGAATGGCGAGCGGATTTCCTTGCTAGGAATCCTCCTCCGCTCGCCCCGTTGGAGCAGGCAAACTATATGGTTCTGGAGAAAAATCAGGCGCGGGGTCGAATCATCAGCTGGATGTTTGTGAAAGATCTGCATTGTATGGTTGTGAAGAGAGAATCTGGTCTTCAATACTTCGGGACTCTCCTGAGTATTCTCACACTTCCATATTATGATGTGGCAGTGTTGGCGCAGCTTGATGTGATCAATCGATCTAAAGAGCATATGGTAGATCTCTTTGCGAAGAAAATCAGGCTAGAAAGGCGTTTGGGGTGGAAGGATCCTCTGTACAAACCTCAATTTCCAAGATACGAGCAAATCAAGTTCACTCTTGATCCAGAAACTAACACTGCTCGTTATCGTCTGGTATATGATCCTCCTAGGTTGATGAAGAAGATTCCGCTGTTGAAGATGAAAACTGACTTTCTTGAGAATTTCCGCTGCTGGGTTTATGATGCGGATACCGGTGAAGCTGTGATCTTGTTCAGAGACAATGCAGAGAACTTCAGGATAATCGATCCGATGTGGATTACAAACATGTCCAGATCGGATATCATTGTGTTGAAGGATCATGAAATCAATTACCTAGTTCAAGATCGAGATCAAGCCATGAAGTTTCAAAGGATGGCTCGCTACTGCTTCAACTTGTTGATCAATGCAGGAAGTGCATGGTCGGCGCATCATGTAGCCGTGGAAAGGGCGTTAGAGACTTAAGACTTGAAGACGAAGACAAAGCTACAGCCAAGGGGGAGTTTGTTGGTGCACTTTGTGTCTGTACTTTGTCTATATTTTGTAATGTATAAAACGATGTCTTTTGTCGTTGTATTTACGTCCTTTATGTGTGTTTATGTATTGTAATGTGTTGTTTGACCAAGTCAACCATCCTCCTGGTTTGACTTGGCCAAACTTGAACACTTAGTAGTTGAAAGATGATATGCCACGAAGGATGTCATCGAAGGATGTTTAGTATCCTTCGATGACTTCGAAAGATGTCCTTCGAAGTATCTCTGTGGACCTCGAAGGATGTACAATCCTTCGAGGTATGCTTAGATCCTTCGAGATCTTTCGAATGGCTTTCTGGTCGACAGATAATCCTTCGATCAGAATGTCTATCCTTCGTGCATGGGAATCTGTTTTGGGTATATATATCCATGAAGGGTTTCACTTTCACCAGAGTTCTGATAAGTTTCTGTCCAAAGTGTGTGAGAGCTTTTGTGTGTGAAACCCAGGTCTTTGTTAGAGTGTATTTTCAGTTTGGTCAAGGTCTGTAACCGTGTCCACTGAAATACAAGAGAAAACTTTGATACTTGCTTGTCTACTCTTTCTCTTGTTCACTTTGCTTACATATAAACTCCGGTTTGCTCGCTAGCTTGGATTCCGCACTTGCTAGTGGGTTAAACATAACAAGGAATAGGTTAAACCTCAACCTCCGAGGGACCTACACTGTTCCTGTTGCTCCAACTCCCACGAACGTGCAATCCGTGGTGAATGAAGAACTTCCTCCTACCCCTCCACATGCTTCTGTTGCTGATCAGTTGAACCCTACAGAGGGTGCAGATGATGGTGTGGAGAAGACTGTTGAAACTGGGAGGCCTGCTGATGCTGGCCTAGATGTGGTGAATGATGCTTTAATCCTTCGGCCCCTGAGGTGATTGCTCAAGACCTGGGGGGAGGAGCAACTGAGAAAACTCCTACTTCTTCTCCTACAAATACTATGCCGGAGCATGCTGAGAAGGTGACGGTTGAAGAGCAAGATTCGTCTGCTGGTGTTAGTAAACAATCTCCCATCCGCCCAGAGGAAACTTTGGGAGATTATTACTACCGGAGCTATTCGGAGAAGGATGCTGCTGACCTTCACGCCCCCGTTTGGAATTTGAAGAAGGGAGACACTTTCGCGGACTGGCATGTGTGCCAAGATTGGCTGCAGGGGATACTTCCACCTGGGGAGGTCAAGTTTCAGGAACACCGGTCTTGTGAGCAGGCCTATCAGTCTTATGTTGCTGAGACTGCTTCTCATGTTTCTACCACCCACCGTATTGTTCGTGAGTGGTATAATATGCATAAAGAGCAGAAATCTTTCATGGCGGCTCAGAAGAAATTTTCCAACGATGAGAGACGTCTGGCTCAATTGATGGCTAAATTAAAAGATGATCAAGCCAAGTTTGAGGCTGAGCGCAAGACTGAGGAATGGTCTGTTGCTGGTTGGAAGAGAAAGGCCGAAGCTGACGCTGCTCTCCTTTCTGAAGAACGTAAAAATTGGAGGAAAATTTGCGAAAAAGATAATGCTGAGAAAGCCAACCTTCGCACTATTATTAGTAACCTCAAGGCTGAGGTTGAAAAGCTGAAGAATCAGGATGCGGAGGTAGAAAGATTGAAAAAGGAGAAAGCTGATGCAGAGGCTGCGTTGACGGAGGCGCGTTCTCATAGGGAACGAAGTGAGCAACGGGAGGTACAAGCTTTAACCACTCTTGCCCTTAGAGATAAAGAACTAGAGGAACTTACTGCTTTGGTTTCTGACCAGGAACAACTGAAGAAAGACCTGGAGCTCGCGCGTTCCGATATACTGAAACCTCCCGCCGTTTGACTGAGGTTGAAGAGAAATTGGAGAATTCAGAAACGGCGCGGGTCACAGTGGAAAGTGAGCTTGAGCCTTTAAAGAATGATATGGCCTGGTTGAAGGATCGTGGGATTGCTTGTGTAAGTTCCTTTCCCTTTTTTTTTATTGTGAAATCATATATGCGCTTGCTTTTGCTTCTTTTTTACTAATTTTGCTTGATTTCATAGGTTGCTGAATCTGTATTAAACTCTAGAGAACTGGATAAAACTGTTGCTGAATTGGTGGTTGCTGCACGACGGGATGGGTACGCGCAAGGTTACGCAGAATGTTCCTATCATGTGAATGACGCGCTGAAGGTTAGCTGGGATGATAGCAAGGCCGCTACTTTTGGCGTGAATATTGCCGCTGCGTTTGCTTCCATGAAGACAGAGTTTAATAACTTGCAACTTCCAGTTATGGAGTTGATAAATGTGGCGCTGCAATCGGATGATCACGTGGCGCAACTTAAAGAAATCTTTCCGGATGAGGGTGAAGATTTAGTGTAGAATGTAATTGTTTTGAACAATTTGTTTTTCGTAGGATGTAGATCCTTGTTTTGTTACGCCGTTGCGTAAAAATTCGAAACACTGCTGTGTTTGAATCTTTTCAGGGCGTATTTGTACGCTGAAGGTAATATGTTTCTATTTGTTTGAATGACTTTACAATATTTTGCATGAGTACAATTGCTTTTACTTGAGTAAGGCGAATGAAGTTGGTATGAAGCTCATGTGTGAATCTTATGGTCGTTTGTGATGTGATCACTGACCGCGTATGTTTTTGCGCTTACTAAAAAGAAATTGCATGCATTTTGTAAACAAAAATAATAGAAACTTTGTAATTTTATTCATGGATAAAGCTCAGAGGCGTTACAAAGTCTTTAATAATTAGATGGAACTTAACTTACTCCCTGACAGTTTTCGCCATATTTGATGTTTTTTCCTGCGGGGAGCTCTATAGAGTCCCTTAAGTCTTTGCCCGTTTGCTGGAGGTCTCTTCTCCCCGGGTAATCTGCTTAATCTCCTTGCGCATATTCTGGAGTAGATGCGTAAACTCCCCATTTTTGAGGGCTTTCTCTATTTCTGTGCGCAAGGAAATGCAGTTGTTTGTGGTGTGCCCAGTGTCCTTATGATATTCGCAGTACTGCGCCAGGTCTTGACCACGTTTACTCTTCATTGGAATTGGTGGTTTGAACTGATAATCCTCAGTACTCAAAACCTCTGCTGGGGTCTTTGTTAGGGGGGTCCACTGCCTCTCCCTATTTTCATGCTTGTTTTCTCTTTGAGCAGAGAGTTTGTTAATTGTTGCGCGAGCATCTTCAGAGGAACGACTTCCGGATTACTCGCGCCATGATTTTTTGAACCTTCTCTCGCCCGTTGCACTTAAATCTGTGGGCCTGCTGTGTGGTGGTGGTGGCCTATTTGTAGTAAGGTTTTTCTCCGTCTGCGCATAAACCTTGGCCGCCGCCATTATCTTTTCCCAACTCTTGGGAAGGCCCTCTGTTCCGGATAATACTTTGACCATGTCGTCACATCTAACCGCGTACTTAAACTGAGCACGGATTAGTTGTTCGTGAACACCACCGATCTCCAACACCTCCTTATTATATCTGGTGATAAAATCCTCCAGATTCTCGTCATCTCGACGCCATATGTTCATGACATCGGATGTATCCCGCATGGAACGCGTTTGCTGGCTGAAGTGTGTTAAGAATTTTTGGCGCAGGTCTTTCCATGACTCAATTTGCCCCGTCGGTAGGTTATCAAACCAGATTCGCGCTGGGCCAGTTAATGTTTGAACAAACAAATGACCCCAAAGCGGAAGAGTCCAACCGCCAACCAACCCTGCACTGGTGAAGACTCTCAGATGATCATCGGGGTCAGTTAGCCCATTGAATTTCCCGACGTTAGATGGTAATTTTGCCCTCTCCAATGGAGCCAGAGCTATTTCCAGTATAAACTTCGAGTTTTCCGCTGCTTCTGCAGGGCGGTAAACTAAGTCATAATTATGCTCTGCCTCAGGGTTGTAAACCGCTCGAGGCCTGGATTTGTTAGAGTTTGGGTGTAGTCTGTTGAATACGCTGGTGTTTGCACTCAAACGATATGTCTGATCGGATTCATCGGTGTGAGCATCCCATTGGGAACCCAACCTATCATGAACCGATTGCCTTTGACGAGGCTGTGATTCATGGTGTTGTCTCTGGTAGCTGTTTGTACCATTATAAGTTGATTCTTCTCGCTGGGAAGCATGGGCCCTAGATCCCGGCCTTCGTGATTGTGCTACGGGAGCCGTTTGAGCACACAACTGTGTGTATACTGCATTTAATGCCCCTTGTGACCGGACATACCATGATATCGGAGTTTCTCCCGGTGGTAAAATTGATTGAGCGGGATTTGTGGGAAATATCCCTGGAGTAACAGGGTCATTTGCTCCATTAGATTGAACCTCATTATCGTCTGAGGCCTCTTCTACCATCCCTTCTACTGGTAAATTGTTTCCGACATTTGGTCGAGGACCAGGCTGTCGGTGAGAAGATGAATTTTCTGCCATGTGCAAAAACAGAAATGAACTGAATCGAAACGAGGTAGAAACTAGAAAAACTGAGAAAACGGTGGGCGCCAATGAAGAAACACTAGATAAATGGTCGGAACCGAAATATCTAGGGGGTTTGAATCCGCATAAAAAGGTTAGTTCTCTCTCAATTGATTCAGTTGCTGCCGAGTTCCTTCTCCGGTGATTCTGCAAAACAGAGCACCGTTAGCCTCGTCAAGGGGAGAAGAGGGTTCTCTCCTTGACCCGACTCCGGTGTGAGAATAAGTATTGGTAACAGAGAAGATAAAGTATTTGAGAAGTGAATGTGATCTGAGTTTATACCTGAATAGTTCTCGTATTTATAACCGGGAGTTTGGGAGGGAAAATCTGTTATTGAAAAGGTAACGGAAGATGCTAACGCCGTAGCGGTTATATTTCCTTCCGTTAAGTCCTTTTAAATCTTCGTTAAGTTGCCTTGATCCAATGTGAATGCACATGGATCATGAATTGATCTATGGCTGGGGAATTGCCACGTGGAAAGTGATTCAAGTGGAGATCATTCTCCAATTACATGCTATCGTTGTGATTTCAGGAACGTTTGTGATAATGACACGTGTCCAGACGGTTATAACCGTCTGGGTGGTGCACGATCATATTCCTTCTAGAAGATTACTGCTGTAATCTGGTGTGACACCTTTCAGTGTGCACACAGCTGAATAAATCCCAAGTCTGGGTAAAATGATATCCAAGTTTGGACATTTGGAAGGAATAATTAGCAAAGGGTTTTAACCCTTTGCTAAATGGAAGGCAGCGCAAGGATTTTATGCTTTCCTTTGGGCGCGCGACTATCGCTTGTTGATTTCTTCCTTCCTTCTGTAAGACCAATGCGCGGTCGCGCAAGGTTAAAAGGTTGAAGGGCCAGTTGGTGGTATGGTCTCAAATCCTTTTTATGAAGTTTTTGGGACCTTACCCCTTCAGGTGTTTAGGATGCTTATCTGCTAGGAAAGCGAAGCTAGAATAAAGCTCTAGAGTCCAACATATAGTTGTCTGTAGTAAATGAATCAATGGTCTCTAGGGGCAGATAAACAATTGCTATATTTAAATCTGAGTTGTCGGAACAGACTTATTTGCCTAGATTTTGTCTATAATAATTTGTTTACTATTTGAGACATGGTATGGGACATGTCACTTTAAATTGAATAGTAATGATAATTGTTATGGAAACTTCTGGACAATCTGTTTCGCTCAGTGCCGCGCCCCGATGATTCCGCCATCGGTTGGGGTGTGACAGATTGGTATCAGAGCCATAACTATAGGAAAATTAGGCAAGACTCGACCTAGTGCGGGTCTATGTCTTAGAGACCTAGACTATAGTTAGGACCCAACAGACCAACTCGTGCATGTCCATTAGGGACTATGTATGAGCGTATTACTATTCTTCGCTATTCTCGCCTATGCTACACTATCACCGCACTCGAATTTTCAATAATGAGGAAGTGATTTAGTCAAGATTAGGTGTGAAAGCCGCAAACTCTCGACTAAATTGCTTGATCAACCCGTATTTTCACTATTCACCTTGCGCACATCAATGTTGTTTTTATCAACTTATCAATGACCTCTTCATTATTTTTGACACACCAATTCTCTCCATTTCAAGTTTGAGGTGGCAGAATCTTTCAATCATTTGTGGAACAGTTTCACCTTTCATACAAGCAAGCAAATCAAATTCTTTTTCAATAACGAACGCTTGTTTAATGGGGAGAATTCTACCAAACCAGGAGTGAAATCCATATTTTGATGAATAATCTCCTCTATTTTACTAAAATCAAGGGGAAGTTGTCAAGCCAGGGTGAAACCCTAACCTTGACGGCTTGTCCATGGGTTACCAAAACTCTCACCAAAGTCTCCACGGACTCCAACGACTTGAACTCACAGTAGGACAAGGGGGATGTGCGCCGGATGCCCAAGAATTGAGGCAGAGGCCCAATCCTGAAGGTCAAAATGTGCACGCCAGGTCCTTGAGAATAGTCAAATCACTTTGGATAGTCAATGTCCAAATAGCCGCAGACAATCTATTTCTCGATTTTTATGTGTTTCGATTCTGAGCCCGCAACTGCTGATTCTGATGACTCGTTGATTTTATTTGTTTATGTGTTTAAAATTTTGAGACTTACTCGATTTTTGCTCACACTTTGATCGACACACACAACCCGTGTTGCTTCTGTATCTCAAAACGCTAACAAATCGTTACTGCCATAAGGAAACGCCGTACGCTATGATGCTCGCTATACTATACGCTTAACCCATACTAATCGCGATCGAGAAATCGCAGACTTTGAATGATAGGTTTCTGTATTCTGACTGCCTCTGTGACTAAATGCGTATGTGCTTCTGTGTTTCTGTGATTCTGTGCCCTACGTGCTTACGTGCTTATGTGCTTATGTGTTCTTCTGTGAATCTGGGATTTCGTGCCTACGTGTTTATACAATTATGCGACTGTATTCCTAAGATTTAGTAAGTATTAGACGTGTGAGGTGAGATTCGATTATGATGTGTCTGAGACCTACGACGATGTCTATTGCAGACAATGTCGTCATCAGGACACCGTCGCCCATCACTCTCTCGCCAAGAAAAGAGAGGCAAACGTCTTGCTGCTATCATCGCCAAACAGGTAGCAAAAGTTGTCAGTGATATCTACGAGAATGTCAGCAAATCATCTGAGGAGTCGAGAACCGAAGCTCCTAAAGCTGCCCCCAAACTGCCTTCAGTTTCAAGCAGTTTAAGGCATGTGGGCCAAAGGAATTCACTAGCGAGGGAGGCCCTACAGCGTTGTTCCAGTGGTTGCCCCGACGATCTTCGCACTCTCAACGCTACTGGCGTCTTCCAGTCCCGCGCACTAGACTGGTGGACGGCCGAGAGAAACAAGCGAGGAAAGGATGCAGCTTACGGTCTATCATGGGACGAATTCAAGGAGGTCATGCTGGAAGAATTTTATCCTCCTCATGAACGCCAGAAGTTGGAAGATGAATTCTGGCACATAAAGCAGAAGGATGGTGCTCTAACTGCTCGATTCAAGCAACTCAATATCATTTGCCCTAATCAGGTGAAGACTTCTGACATGGCAATCAAGAAGTATATCCGAGCCCTGCCTGACTGTGTTGCAGATTTCGTGCAAGCGTCTAAGACTAAGACGATCGAGGAGACTTACCTACTGGCCGCTGAAATCAACGACAAGCGGGTCAAGGCTGGTGTCTGGGATAAAACCTCGAAGCACCTTCATCAAGCTACCGCCGCTCCAACTGCCGAAACCGCCGCTGCTCAACCGTTAAAGTCCTCACGCCGAAAGAAGAAGAACAACAACAGCAGCTCCAGCAACAAGAACTGTGCAGTCACTACCAATGCTGCTCCTCTCCAGGCCGTACCGGCCCAGCAGCAGCCCCATCACCGTCCAGCTCTAACTACTTATACACCACCAGCAAAGCGTGCATACACAGGTCCCCACCCGGTTTGCCCAACATGCTCTTATCACCATCCGGTGGATCTTGCCTGTCGTTTTTGTGCTCACTGCAACATGTACGGCCACTTTATTGCCAACTGTCGTACTGGTCCTCGCAACACCCCAGCTCAAGCCACTGCTCATCAAGCTCTGCTCCCGGCTCCGCAAGGCCATCAAGCAACTCAGGCACCCGCGGTCAACGCCCCAGTTTGCTTCGCATGTGGTGACCCCAACCACTTTGCGAACATGTGCCCCAACAGGATCGTGAAGCAGGAGCCCCAGCAACACCAGCAGCAGCAGCAGCCTCAACGAGGAAAGTGCTGGCCGATCGGCCAGGCAGCTCGATCGGACAGCCTGTCCGATCGGACAGAAGTCCAATCGGCTGGCTGTTCGATCGGCTGGTAGCCTGATCGATCAGCTGCCTGATTCGAGTGTTTGGTGCGATGATTTTTGATATTACGATTTCGATTGCAATTGATGCGAATGTAATGGAGTTTTCTATTCAAATTACTGTTAATCCTAACTACTCATATCGAGCACTATCCTTTCTCCACTAATTATCATGATTCAATTTCGGTCGAGTTTGATTGCGATTGAGTTTCGATTGCGATACGATTGATTACCACATATAACATAAATACACGCACAAGTAACACATAAGGCACACACTCACGTATAACAGTAACCTAAAATGCGTATATTCGTGTTTGCGAGTACGATGATGATTAGATTAGATCGATTAACGTTTAATTAACTTTATCGCATTGTTACTTCCTGTTATTCACAATCGTAAAGCGGTTCGTATTGAGAAATATACTTCGATTACTTTGATTGCCTCGATTGTAATTAATTACTCCACATAATACAACTAACGTAAAAACATAAAATAGACTAACTACAGTCAAAGAAGTCAAAACAGGGATTGAGCAAGGAGAGATAGATTGCTATTAGCGATCTTTTCCTCCTTTGACTTCAATCTTGACTTTGACTTTGACTTTCGAAACACTGGGGTGTTACACAGGCTGTCGTCCGAACGGACAGGCCGTCCGAACGGACAGGCCGTCCGAACGGACAGGCCGTCCGAACGGACACACTGCCGTCCAAACGGACAGGCCATCCGAACGGACAGGCTGCACCACCTCCTCTCTTCTCCTCTCTTGCCTTTAAATACCCCCACTCTCACATCAATTGCCTTGATGTGACAGCTCCCACTCGACCAGCACACTTTTGGGCCTTTTCTCTCGATCTCTCGCGATTCTTGTAAGTTTCCAACTGAAATCTTGTACTTCTATGATCTACACGCACTTCTTCATCATTTCCTCTCCAAAATCTTAACTTTTAACCGTGAAATCAACAGATTTGAGGTGTTCTAGGGTGATGTCATCACAAGGTTCTTATGAACTTCAAGTGTTGGCCTCATTCCACCACGAACAACTCAGATCCGAAGGATCTCCACAAGAATAAACATCATTTTCACACAAATCTACACATAATCATGAATAAAAGGATTGAAAGATAGTTTTCCAACTTTCTTTCAACACTTTTACACTCAATGCACACAAGACCGATAGAAACGAAGCTTGTACCGACCTTCTACTCATTCTTAGTGTCGTGTTGGTTCAAGATCTGATTTCAAACAAAGAGATGATCGATTTCGGGTTAACCAAGAACGACCATCACGAATCAGTTAACCGGTCAGATTCGGGTGATTCGTGTCCGATCGGGTCCCTTGGTTCGAGATGGGGTTTCCCTGGTTTAGCACGTCACAACACCGTCTCGACCAGAACCGCCAAAAACCTTCAAAGTTAGTTAAGTGCCAAGGACGACTAGACTGCTTGGACGGATTGCCGTCCGATCGGACAACCATCCGAACGGACAGGCTCCCATCCGAACGGACTGCCATCTGATCCAAGTTCACCTTGGGTCCCACACTTGACTTTAATTTCAACAACTTGGAGTACTATCCGACCAACTGACACCTTGCTCCGTTTAACGCACAATTCGACGCTCACGCCATCGATCTGTAATCAGGGTAATCCCAGCCGCGCTCTCTTCAATCCAACCAAGTTGTGTTGCTTGCCGAACACCGACTGTGAGTATACTCGAACCCCTTTTTATCGCATTTTGGGTGTAACATACGTTTCTATTAAATCAAATTTATCAAAATGAATTATTCAATCAAACTGTTATTGTAACAACTCTCATTAAAAGTATTATTTCTTATTTTATTTTGCCCAATAGGAAACCCTAATTGAGACCCATAAGTAATCCTGCATAACTCCTAAAATTTTCAGAATAATCAGAATCAGGATCAGGGCCCCTAAAACTCAAGGGGGGTAAACCCTAATTGACGATTATCATCACAATTCGTTGTCTAAATTGAAAATTCTCGAACTAGCAACTCAGCAGGCCTACACTAGTGACAAGCCTACCCTAGCCTACATTGGATTGCCCCGCGATACGTGACAGGTGCGGAGGATCCTGTCGCGACACGCGGGAGGCTCCAATTCAGGCTATAAATGCAGGGGCTTGGGACTTGAACTATTTGCCTGTTTCGACGTTAAATTTTGCTTCATACACTGAGTTATACACTGTTTACTTCAAAACACACACGAACACGAAACGCTGCCGCACCAACATGGTAATAACTCGATCGCTATTACGATTTAATGTCCGATCGATTGTAACTATCCAATGGATGTTTAAGTGCTGCCCACATTAGGGTTATGCTTTGTCATTCATCGTAAATTCGATGGATGTTAAGTATCGCACTTTGTCATTGGTTGTGAGGGTTTGTATCTCGTGAGTTATCGTAACTGCTGTATTAGTTACTAACCTAGTTCGTGTGCATTATTGTTTAAATTAGGTTATCAGGCTAATCAGTAGGCTAAACTCTGCCCGCATAAATCTGTAATGTGAGTCATTCTCTTTTTATCAACTGTTTTACAATACCTCAAATTATTTTCAAAAGTTATAATTACAGGGATTAAGTCGTGGTTATCTTAATCACTGGCTAGTGGGGTATTGTGCACATTACTAATTTCTCACGGGTTAGGATAATAAATCCTCACCGTGATAAACGTCACTACTTGGGGAAAGACCCAATAGTGGTATGACCATCGTCAGCAAGTGACAAAGTGCCAGATAAACATAAGACAGAAGCCATTGTAATCGCTCTTATGCTGTAATTTATAACTATGTGTCCTTTTATCAAAATGAATGATTCACTCAGTATTTCCCCGCTGACAAAATATTTCCAAAACATGTTTCAGGCGACCTGCTGTAAATCAAGGAAAACGTGCTACGGAGCACTAACCAGCTTGAAGAGGTGGCTCATTTAAAATAAATAAACATGTTTTACTAAATCAGGGAATTTCCTAGTAAAATTCCTCTCTTGTAAATTACGGGATTTATTCTAAATTATGAAATAAAATAATCGGGCATTTCAAGTTTTAAAAGATCCTGTTTTAAAATCTTCCGCTATCGCATAAATTAAATACCACGGGTTCCTGTCCCGCGGCTCCTGACCGGGTCAAACCGGGGCTGGGGCCATGACAGGAAAAGGTGGTATCAGAGCCACTGATTTAAGCCATTTAAGTATTTAGCAAATATTTAATTTTACTGATTGCCATTTTTGTGATTATATATTTTATTATTTGAATATTTGTTTACAGTATGGGTAAGCAAAGACTTTCAGACATCTATAGTCAATTAGATAGTGCACCAAAAGATAAGGGATCATCATCCTCAAAACAATCCATAGATACTGAGGAAGGAATATTTGTCCGTAAGGCACAGTTTGAGAAGCCACTTTCTCCTAATAAAAGAAGTTTGATTATTAGGAAAAGTCAGGAGAAAGGAAAGAAATCACAACCAAAAGAAGTGAGGGTTAATCAGGACACCCAGGAAATAGGCAATAATCCACCATGGGAAGACGAATTTGATGAAAAATGGGCAGATCTCTATATGTTAGCCACTGTAGCAGTAAATACCAACCTTTAAAACTACCAATACCTTGACCCAGTATTAGCACCCATATCATCTACAATCCAGAAACTCTAAATAAAATTTTACCCAGTAAATAAATAAGTAAACCCTAGTATATTTTAATTTTCAGTTATCCTTTGTATTAAATTAGTCACACGGTATGCAATAATACTTGAATGTTTATCTGTGAATTCTTAAAAAAGTTTAACTTAGCATTTTGTGTGCATTTTTGCATATATGCTAAATCAGCATGAATGAGATATCTGAAGCCCTAGAGAGTCTCAATCTTTATCCTGTGAAAGTAGAAGTTTCCAGCGACTTTACTGGTTACATCGCCGATGTGGAGGAACCTATGGAATTTCAAGCTCCACCTCTGGAAAAACCAAAGCCTAAGAAAAGGAGAAGATTTGTAGGCTGGAGACGGGTACGCAGGAGGAAACCAGCAACTAGGAAAATTCCCAAAATAAAGAATCCTATGGATAAAGGAAAAGGGATCGAGATCGGGGAAAGTTCTAGGCAAGCAGAAATAGAAATTGGGGAAAGTTCTAAGCAAACTGAAGAATTACCCTTACAGGAAGAATTAGATCGCCTACTGGCAAGTTGTGATATCAGTAGGCCTATCAACAATAACCTCTACCCTTACCCTGCTGAAACCCAACTTCCAATAAATTTGGAACTAGCTATTCCAGACCCTCTAATCCACACCCAACCTTTAGGAGAAATGACGAGTGGTGGACTAACGACTAGCAGTTTCAAAACCTCCTTAATAACCCTTATACCTTTTTCCCTCAGTTTGACCCAGAACCTATACCAAACCCACCAATGAGTAATGAAAACTTAGTTGAACTCAGCCATTTTGGCGAGGAGCTGGTGACTGCAAGGAATAGGATCCGGGAGGTGGGAGAACAAATCTCCTGGAAGTACGACGAGAGGGAACGTAGCTTCTAAAATACCAGCTGACAAGGGATAGTGTAGTTGGGAGGCTGTGTTTGTATAATAATAGTAATAAAAATATAACTCTGTAAAATAACTTAGCAATAAAACCTTTGTAAGATAACAGTGTGTACGGATGCATAATATAATATATAAAAAATGGAAGTCGAGAAATTGACAATTTTGGCTATACGTGTGTTGTAAAAATTTGTGTGATTATGTGCAATTGTTTTGTTATATTTAGTTATTAATTACTGTATGCTAATTATTTATATAAATTAATTATCAGATGGCAAATGCTAATAATGAACCAGTTAACGAAGTGAACCAATCTGAGCAAAATCAGGAAAATCAATTTATGACTAGGCAAGATATCGAAAATATCGTTGCTCAGGGGATAGCCAATGCTATTCCAGCAATCCTGGCTGCTGCCCAGAAACCTGTTGAACCTCAACAAACTATTCCTAGTAAACGTACTCAAGAAGATAACTTCAGTAATAGCGTAAACGGAGGCGGCGACCATACTAATCACGATAATGATCCATGGCAGGCCCCACTCCCTAAGAAAATGAAAGCTGCAACACCTGGTTGCACGTACAAAGAATTTCTTGCTTGTAAGCCAGCAGAATTTGCAGGCAATGAAGGGGCGACTGCGACACTGCGTTGGTTGGAGAAAACCGAAGCAGTAATTATGATAAGTAAATGTGCTGAAGAAGACAAGGTTATGTATGCTTCGCATCTTTTTAAAGAAGGAGCGCTAGAATGGTGGAATACGGTACTTCAAGCCAAAGGAAGAAATATGGCCTACGCCATGAATTGGGAGGAATTTAAGCAGCTAATGGAAAGAAAATTCTGTCCCGAATATGAAAAGGAACAAATGGCAAATAAATTTCTGAACCATCGGATGGTGGGTGTAGACTGTCGAGGATATACTTCAACATTCTTCGAATATGCGAGAGTGGTACCAACCCTGGCTTTGCCAGAACCGGTGCTTATTTCTCGCTATATTTGGGGATTGATTGACGAAATCCGTAATATCGTTAAAGCTGCGAGACCTCGCACTATTGACGATGCGGTAGAATTAGCTAACACCCTAACTGACGAACTGGTACGTACAAGTGAAGAAAATCAGAAAAAGGAAGTAGCCCAAAAGATTACCCAAGGATTCCGTGTGGGTAATCGTAATAATTTTCGGAGAAAAGGAACTTGGCAATCTTCCACTGTTCCATTTTGCAATGCCTGTAAAAGGAAGCATTTTGGAAAATGCAAGGGGTATTGCAATTTCTGTAAAATTCCAGGGCATCAAGAAGAAGAAAGCCATGGTCTGCTATAATTGTGGAGAGGCCGGACATCTTAGGCCAGATTGCCCAAAGTTGGTCAAACCAGCAGACAACAAAGCCAAGACGGCCGACAGAGGTACTAAGAAGAATGCCAGAGCATTCCAGCTGACCACCCAAGAAGCAGAACTCATTCCAGATGTGATAGCTGGTACGTTCCTAGTGCACAACGTGTATGCAAAAGTATTATTTGACTCTGGTGCAAACCAAAGTTTTATCAATACTTCATTCTGCCAAGCTCTTAAATTACCCTTAACCAACCTTAGGCAGACTTTTACAATCGAAACGGCAGATGGAAATTCTGTTAACATAGATAAGGTTTTGCGAGAAGGAAAAATAGAACTCTTAGGCCATAAATTTTCTGCAAACTTGTTACCTATGAATTTAGCCGGATTCGATGTCGTGTTAGGAATGGATTGGTTAGTAGCCAACCATGCTCGAATTCTCTGTGATAAAAATTCTATAGAAATCCATACACCGACAGGAGAAGTAATTTCAATTACAGGAGATAAACCACAAAAGCCACTAAAATTCATTTCAGTAATGAAATTGGCCAGTTATTCAAGAAAACAAGAAGTAGTGTATATGATTTCAGTAATCATTAACACGAAAAGTAAGGAACTTAAAGAAATCCCAGTAGTCTCAGAATACCCAGATGTATTCCCAGAAGAACTACCTGGATTACCACCCGACAGGGAAGTAGAATTTAGGGTTCATCTAATTGCTGGAACTACACCGATAGCTAAAGCACCTTATCGGCTAGCACCCACAGAAATGCTAGAACTGAAAAAGCAATTAGATGAATTACTAAGTAAAGGTTTTATACAACCTAGTTCATCCCCATGGGGAGCACCAGTGTTGTTTGTGAAAAAGAAAGATGGGTCAATGAGAATGTGTATTGATTATAGAGAATTGAATAAGGTTACAATTAAGAATCGATACCTATTACCTAGGATTGATGACCTATTTGATCAACTTCAAGGAGCTAGGTATTTTTCTAGGATTGACTTACGCTCCGGATACCATCAGTTAAAAGTACAAGAAGAAGACACACCTGCAACTGCTTTCAGAACTAGGTATGGTCATTACGAGTTTACAGTCATGCCCTTCGGACTAACGAATGCACCTGCGGCATTCATGGACATGATGAATCGGATCTGTAAACCGTATTTGGATAAATTTGTTATTGTCTTCATCGGCGATATACTTATTTATTCCAAAAGTCAGGATGAACACTGTCATCACCTGCATGCACTCTCAACTTTGTTAAGAAGGGAAAAGCTTTACGCCAAATTCTCGAAGTGTGAATTTTGGCTACAGAAGGTGCAATTTTTAGGACACATGGTGAACCACGAAGGTATTCATGTAGATCCCTCCAAAATAGAAGCAATTACCAAATGGAAGGTCCCGCAATCGGCTATGGAAGTTAGAAGTTTTCTAGGATTAGCCGGATATTATAGGCGATTCATTAAGGATTTTTCTACGATAGCCGTGCCATTAACTAAGCTAACCTGTAAAGCCGTTAAGTTTGAATGGGGACCTAAGCAAGAAGAGGCTATTAGGATTTTAAAGCAAAAGTTAACAAATGCTCCAATTCTAGCCTTGCCGGAAGGAATGGAAGATTTTGAAGTATATTACGATGCTTCAAAGCTAGGATTAGGATGTGTGTTAATGCAACGTAAGAAGGTAATTGCGTATGCCTCAAGACAATTGAAAAAGCACGAGGAAAATTATACAACTCATGACTTAGAGTTAGGAGCCATAATTTTTGCCCTTAAAATTTGGAGACATTATCTATATGGAAGTAAGTTTACTGTCTATACGGATCACAAGAGTTTAAGATACATATTTGGGCAAAAAGAATTAAACATGAGGCAAAGAAGATGGATGGAAATCCTAAGTGACTACGATTGTGATATTCAATATCACGAAGGAAAAGCAAACGTAGTCGCAGATGCTTTAAGTCATAAGTATCATGAAAAGCAACGACGAATTCGTGCTCTTAGAATAAATCTGCAATTAGATTTAATGGAACAATTAAAGAAAATTCAAGAAACAGCAATCGAAGACGATGCTGAAGGAATGAAAGGACGAATAAAAGAATTAGAACAAGGAAAAGAATAGAATTTGGAGATTCCATAAGAAAAGAATTTGGGTACCTAAGCAGGGAGATTTAAGAAATAAGATTTTAGAAGAAGCTCATAAATCTAGGTATACCATACATCCCGGAAACAATAAAATGTACCAAGATTTAAGAAATAATTTCTGGTGGATAGGAATGAAAAAGGATATAGCTAGATATGTATCTAAGTGTCTAACTTGTTCACAAGTTAAAGCAGAACACCAGAAACCTTCAGGACTACTACAACAATTAGAAATGCCTGTATGGAAATGGGAACTCATAACAATGGACTGTGTTACTAAGTTACCCAAAACCAGTAAAGGTAATGATGCGATTTGGGTAATTGTAGACCGATTAACCAAATCAGCTCATTTTCTACCCATGAAAGAAACCTTTAGTATGAAAAGGTTAGCTAAGTTGTATGTAGACGAAGTAGTATCCTTGCATGGAGTTCCACTCTCCATTGTATCGGATTGGGATAGTCATTTCACTTCCCATTTCTGGACAAGTTTCTAGGAAGCAATGGGAACCCGACTAAATTTAAGTACTGCATATCATCCACAAACAGACGGACAAAGTGAAAGAACGATACAAACCCTGGAAGACATGCTCCGAGCATGTGTGATAGATTTTGGTGGAAACTGGGACGATCACCTATCTTTAATCGAATTCTCCTATAACAATAGTTATCATTCAAGCATTGAAGCTGCCCCATTTGAAGCACTTTATGGACGCAAGTGTAGAACTCCAGTTTGTTGGGCAGAAATAGGAGAAAGTCAATTATCAGGTCCTGAAATTGTACAAGAAACTACCGACAAGATCACTCAGATCAAGGAAAGACTGAAGACTGCTCGAGATCGCCAAAAGAGCTATGCTGACAATCGACGCAAGCCACTAGAGTTTCAAGTTGGAGATAAGGTACTCTTGAAAGTTTCTCCTTGGAAAGGAGTAGTACGGTTCGGTAAGAAAGGAAAGCTAAGTCCAAGGTACGTAGGACCATTTCCCGTAATCCAATGAATAGCACCAGTTGCTTATCGTTTACAACTACCAAAAGAGTTAGCTGGAGTACATGATGTATTTCATGTATCCAACCTCAAGAAATGTCTATCTGAGGAATCCCTAGTAGTACCTCTTCAAGATATAGAGGTAAATGAAAAATTGAAATTTGTGGAGAAACCACTGCAGATAGAGGATAGGAAGATCAAGTTTCTCAAACACAAACGACTCGTGCTAGTCAAAGTCAAGTGGGATTCGAAAAGAGGACCTGAATACACTTGGGAGCTGGAATCAGAGATGAAGCGAAAATATCCCTACCTGTTCCAGTAAATCTCGAGGATGAGATTTTTATTAAGGTGGGGAGGATGTAACAACTCTCATTAAAAGTATTATTTCTTATTTTATTTTGCCCAATAGGAAACCCTAATTGAGACCCCCAAGTAATCCTGCATAACCCCTAAAATTTTCAGAATAATCAGAAACAGGATCAGGGCCCCTAAAACTCAAGGGGGGTAAACCCTAATTGACGATTATCATCACAATTCGTTGTCTAAATTGAAAATTCTCGAACTAGCAACTCAACAGGCCTACACCAGTGACAAGCCTACCCTAGCCTACATTGGATTGCCCCGCGATACGCGACAGGTGCGGAGGATCCTGTCGCGACATGCGGGAGGCTCCAATTCAGGCTATAAATGCAGGGGCTTGGGACTTGAACTGTTTGCCTGTTTCGACGTTAAATTTCACTTCATACACTGAGTTATACACTGTTTACTTCAAAACACACACGAACACGAAACCCTGCCGCGCTAACAGGGTAATAACTCGATCGCTATTACGATTTAATGTCCGATCGATTGTAACTATCCAATGGATGTTTAAGTGCTGCCCACATTAGGGTTATGCTTTGTCATTCATCGTAAATCCGATGGATGTTAAGTACTGCACTTTGTCATTCGTTGTGAGGGTTTGTATCTCGTGAGTTATCGTAACTGTTGTATTAGTTACTAACCTAGTTCGTGTGCATTATTGTTTAAATTAGGTTATCAGGCTAATCAGTAGGCTAAACTCTGCCCGCATAAATCTGCAATGTGAGTCATTCTCTTTTTATCAACTGTTTTAAAATACCTTAAATTATTTTCAAAAGTTATAATTACAGGGATTAAGTCGTGGTTATCTTAATCACTGGCTAGTGGGGTATTGTGCACATTACTAATTTCTCATGGGTTAGGCTAATAAATCCTCACCGTGATAAACGTCACTACTTGGGGAAAGACCCAATAGTGGTATGACCATCGTCAGCAAGTGACAAAGTGCCAGATAAACATAAGATAGAAGCCATTATAATCGCTCTTATGTTGTAATTCATAACTATGTGTCCTTTTATCAAAATTGCAACGCCCGACTATTTTGTACTTTCCATTGATAGGAAGTTTTGTTCGTAATTCTATTTTTGGAAACCTTGTATTCTTGTAATCATTTCCTTTCTTTGTAATCTTTATTAAATCGGGACTTGGATCATTAATGAAACTGGTATTTTATTTCACATATGTTGTATGCACTCTAATTATGCTCGTATGTTCAACTTCGTGCATCAATCGATGTTAATCATTATACTTGGAATCTATGTGTGAAACTTGTGATCAAACTAAACTTATGCTTCGAACGTGTTTTGAACAAGAACGACACTTGAATTGATACTTATACGCTCGATTATACTTGGTTTATACTCCTCATGCATAATCATATCTTAATCTATGCCATTGTGGCAAATGTGGTCCCTAAAACACTTTAAAACATCAACCATACAACTCTAGCGGCCAAAATTGTAATAAAATGAAACTTATCCAGAACCACAAGTGGCTCGCGGCCCGCGTGGACTTAGCCTGAAACCTCAGGCGGGCCGCGTGAGGTCCCTGGTCGGCAGAAGCTCCAACAGTCGCGACCAGCTCCATTGTTTGAGCGGGATTTCAAGTTTAAACCGAGTTTTGGCTCTAGTAAACATCTCTAATCAACCCTAATCACCTCCCTATAAGTACCCAGGCTTCCCCAAGCACTTGGACACTTTCACCACTCTCAAATTTCACCAAAACACTCCCAAATTCAAGCAAGAACTTGCATTTTCGGACAGATTCATACCTCTACACTAAACTTGGTATAACTTGCTCATTTCTTGATGAAAACACTTGATTCTTCTTCCTATTTGCTTGGTTAATCATGGAGTTTGATTCCTTGACTTCTCCTTGGAGAAATTAGACCTGGAATTGCTCCGAAATTGACCAAAAACTTTCTGTTTTGTTACATCTTATGCAAACTTCATCCAATTTGTGTTTAACACAACTCAAACCAATGTCCTAATGCTTACAACCTCTCTTATGGTTGGTTAAGCTTAAAAACATGGTTGAGACATCTAATTCAGAGGTTAAAACCTCATAAAATTTCTGTTTTAGTTAGGGTTTTACCCACAAGTAGTGTTCAAGTATGAAGCTTGATGAATGTGTGATGGTTGGACAAGCTTGGGCTATCCTTCATAAGAATCCACTCATTACTTGATGTTTTCTATAGATTAGTTGTTGTTATTTCCTTAATACTTGTATGTTCATGACCCTCCTTGTTGTTTATAACAACAAGTGTAGTGGTGAACAATAGAGGTGCCTAAATGGGAGCTTGTTCTTCCTACCTCATGCATGTACTCTATGACACAAAGAGGTGCCTAAATGGAGACATTGATCTCCTACCTCATGCTTGAATCATAAGACTTGTAACCAATATAATATCTAGGCTATTCTATATACATACATATATACCTAAGTAACTAAACTTGATGATAACCTAATAGTTACTTGTCAAGAATATGTTACATCATCTATGACCATGCTCTTGTTACGACTCTAATGGACCTTTGAATCCATTAAATCATACCAACTCTCTTGAGTTCTAATAGTGTCAAGAACAAGGGTTATGTGTACAAGATGATTATTTTTACGTATGTTATTTCTATACATTTTAAACTCCGAATCTATAATCTTCCGTAAGCGCCAAACTCACACACCTTGTTTGCCTCGTGTAGAAGGACAAGATGCTCCAAACTAATCCATCCACCAACTCACTCGCGGGAATTCAAGTAGGAAAAGCTTGCAACCACCATGAGTATACTCGTATTCCCCCTTTTACTTTTATCACTTTTGGGGTGTAACATGTTTTATCTATCAACAAACTTACACATGAACATTTTGCTTAAACACATGAACATTCCTATAACATGCTTGTATACGTGATGGCTTGATGCTTTAAACTTGGGTGAAACTTATGTGTTGAATTTATCATTAACTTCGTACGAGCCAAACCGTGACATATGTAGCGCTATAGGATTAACGACCCGCCCTTTATCATCAGTAATGTCATGAGCATATTGCGTTTCCTTGGTTTGATATGTTAGACACATGCCATATTTAAATGTTTATCTTGAATCACATGCTTGCTATGAGGAATTGTTTAAAACTTATCTTTTGCTATGTATGTATCAAACTTGTATACTCGCCTTTGCTTTTGCATTGAATTATTTTAAACATGTTACAGGTTGATGATGACGATGCTATGAAAAGAAGTAGCGTTGATGCCTAGATACACATATAGACGTTTAGGTTTAATATGTCGTATCAGTTTTGCTTATGTTATCATGTATTTCTTTTGAAGTTGTTGTTACTTGAGTTTATGTAATGTTGACAATTGAAAGTTATGAAATGAAATGGGGATTATTTAATTATCGTCACAAATAGTGTTATGATGTCTCGAGCAATCTTCACACTTCGTCTCATCCCGATGTTTCCGCCATTGGTTGGGGTGTGACAGATTGGTATCAGAGCTATAACTATAGGGAATTAGGAAAATTGCCATGCTTTTGCCCTAATCTATAGTTCTAGGAATTCTGCCTCTTATTTGTTGTTTAAAACTTTTGTACTCTACCATGCATGCTTCCTAGCTATACTTTTGATTAAATTTATGCGCCTTTCCTAAGGCTAACACGAATACACTTATGCTATTTTATACTCTTGTAACATCAACGAGACAACTTTACCAAAATAGGCGTGAAACCCACAATTTGGTAAACGACTCTCACTCTACCTTTAATCTATTTTTGCACGAAATTTCACCATTAAGCTAGGAGTGACATCCACAACTTAATGGTAATTTCCATTTCAACTCTAGTGGACCCTTGTCAAAGTGTCAAAATTTTATTTTTGGCCGACAAGTACCAACCACATTTAGGGTACGAGATCGTCAAGTTAGGGGTGAAACCCGCATCTTGTCGATTAAGTCCCATTCCTTGATTTTTTTTATTCTCGCCAAAGTCCCGAATGTTCCAATCATTTAGAGATGTGTAGTAACCGGAAGGGTAAGATACCGTTAATCGCTTCTCGATGAGAGTATCTTACTTATAGACCAAAGCACAATATCTCTAAATCGAAAGGACTTTCGACCCACTTTGGAATTGTCGACGTTTCTCTACCCGAAACAATCCTATGTTTTATTGAGCCTCTCTTTTATGTATCTCAATTTATATGTGATTTTATACTTGAACGTTCATTCGTTTCGAAATGTCGTTTTAATCATTTCGCACGTTACCGCAATCACAAACAATAATAATTCTTGTGAACAAACTAAATTTACACCCCCTTTACGTAACTTATGTGTTATACTTGTTGAATGTATGTTGGAAACTGATGCTCTATGTGAACTTTACTTGATACATGAACACTTACTTGCTTTTACATACACAAACCTTATTTTCAATTAATGATCAAGTCTCATCCTTTCCTTCTCTTTCAATCTTTTAGATGTCGTCTAGCTCTTCCAAGAAGCAAAAGTCAAAGAAGGGTTCAACTTCCACCGCCATGTCTCAAAAAGATTGCATGAAATTTATGGCCAAGCAATTTGCTAAAGTCCTACCCGACATCTTTAGCAAGATTCAAACCGATTCACCGCATGGCTCTGTTGACTCAAAGGCAGAAAAACACAAATCGACCTTCCAATTTAAGCAATTCATGGCTTCTAAACCCTTAGAATTTACTGGCAAGAATGGCGCTACCGCCATGATGAACTGGTTTGATGCCATCGAGCTTACCTTCTTGCAAAGTGGCTGCCCTGACGAACTAAGAACCTTGAATGCAACTGGGGTGTTTCGTGAAAAGGCACTCGAGTGGTGGACGACTGAACGTAACAAAAAGGGAAATGAGGTTGCACATGCTATGCCTTGGGACGATCTCAAACAGCTTATGAAAGACCACTTCTGTCCTCCTCATGAACTCCAAAAATTGGAGAACGAATTTTGGAACCTTGCTCAGAAGGGGAGTGACACGGATGGCCTGATTACGCGCTTTAAACAACTCAGTGTTCTCTGTCCTGGACAAGTTGAAACCGTTCCCAAAACCGTAGCCAAATTCGTCCGTTGTGTTGCACCTTCCCTGACAAACCACCTTGCTTCTGCCAATCCCCAAACCATTGAAGATGCTTTTCGTATAGCCACCGAACTTAACAACAACTACGTTCTTCATGGAACCTTTGACAAGGTTTCAACAAAGAGTGCACGCCAAGCTACAATTGACTCTTCTGATGAGCCCAAACCCTCCCAACCGTCTAAGAAAAACCAAGGCAAGAAGCGGAAGGCTTCGAGCCAAAATTGTGCGGTCGTCACTCCGCCAAACCCACAACCCCTGCAAACCATGCCTGCTTTTGCCAACAATGAAACTCCACGCAAGGTTTACACTGGAACACAACCGAAGTGTGGCAAATGCCAGTATCATCACCCTCCAAACGCTCATTGCCGAAAGTGCGACAAGTGTGGCCGAAGTGGGCATACTTCTCCATACTGCCGCATCCCACCACAGGCCTACCAAAACCAAGCCCTTTTAGCTCCAAATCAAGTCACCCCTGGGCGAGCATGCTACACTTGTGGTGATACTAACCATATGGCCAACGTGTGCCCTCAACGTTACCAACCGCAGCAGCGTCTACAGCAGCAACCACAGCCTCAGCAACAGCAGCAACAGGCCCAAGAACCCGCTAGAGGTCGAGCTTTCCTTCTCACCACCGCTCAGGCTCAAAACGCGAACGACATCATTACTGGTACGTTTCTCATTAACCATGTCTATGCTTCATGCTTATTTGATACTGGTGCCGATAAAAGTTTTGTGTCGTTAGAATTCGAGTCCTTGCTCAAGTGTAAACGCTCTAAGTTGCCAAAATCTTTCGCTGTCGAAGTCGCTAATGGTAAAACCGTCGTTGTCAATTCTGTTCTCTCCAATTGCTTGTTGGTTCTAAACGATCATACGTTCTCAATCAATCTCATACCCATGCAAATGGGTAGTTTCGACGTCATAGTAGGTATAGACTGGCTTAGGCGAGTCCGTGCTGAAGTCGTTTGTTCTGAGAAATTCATCCGCCTTCCCCTTCCAAATGGTGATTCTCTACATGTGTATGGCGAGAAACCTTCTCAAGGTCTCAAGCTTATGTCGTGTATCCAAGCGAGCAAATGCTTACACAAGGGTACTTTCGCCTTTCTCGCCCACATCGTGGAGAAGAGAGACAAAGGCCCAAGCATAAGTGACGTTCCCGTCGTACGTGATTTTCCCGATGTATTCCCTGAAGACCTTCCTGGTCCGCCTCCTGCTCGTTCTGTCGATTTTCGCATCGATTTAGTGCCTGGTGCTACGCCTGTCGCTAAGTCCCCCTATCGTTTAGCACCCTCTGAGATGCAAGAGCTCTCGAGTCAACTTCAAGAGCTTCTTGACAAAGGCTTTATACGCCCTAGTACTTCTCCTTGGGGCGCTCCCGTTTTGTTTGTCAAAAAGAAAGATGGATCATTTCGTATGTGTATTGACTATCGTGAGCTCAACAAGCTTACTATCAAAAACCGATACCCTCTTCCTCGCATTGATGACCTCTTCGATCAATTGCAAGGCGCAACCTGCTTTTCAAAGATCGATCTTCGCTCTGGGTATCATCAACTTCGAGTACTCGAAGAAGATGTACCTAAAACCGCTTTCCGTACGCGTTATGGTCATTACGAGTTCGTGGTCATGCCCTTTGGTTTGACCAACGCACCTGCTGTTTTCATGGATTTAATGAACCGCGTGTGCAAAGCATACTTGGACCGTTTTGTGATCGTCTTCATCGATGATATTCTCATCTATTCCAAGACGCAAGAAGAGCATAAGCGACACTTGCACCTTATCCTTGAACTCCTTCGTACTGAACGTCTATACGCCAAATTCTCCAAGTGTGAATTTTGGCTAAAAGAGGTTCAATTCCTTGGTCATACTGTCAACGAACTTGGAATTCACGTTGACCCCGCAAAAATCGAAGCTGTGAAAAATTGGATCGCACCTAAATCTCCGTCTGAAATTCGCTCGTTTCTTGGTCTTGCTGGTTATTATCGTCGTTTCATCTCCAACTTTTCAAAAATCGCTGTTCCTTTGACCTCCTTGACTCAAAAAGAGAGACCTTTTGTTTGGGGTCCCGAACAAGAGGAATCTTTTCAAACGCTCAAGGATATGCTTTGCAATGCTCCTATCCTAACGCTTCCTGATGGTAACAATGATTTTGTCGTGTATTGCGACGCTTCAAACCTTGGCCTTGGTTGTGTCCTTATGCAACGTGACAAGGTTATCGCTTACGCATCGAGACAACTCAAAATTCATGAGAAAAACTATACTACTCACGACCTCGAACTTGGTGTAGTCGTTTTTGCATTGAAGATTTGGCGACACTACCTTTATGGTACTAAATGTGTGGTCTTCACCGACCATAAGAGCCTCCAACACATCTTCAACCAAAAGGAACTGAACATGCGTCAACGCCGTTGGGTAGAATTATTAAACGACTACGACTGCGAAATCAAATACCATCCAGGTAAAGCTAATGTAGTAGCCGACGCTCTTAGTCGCAAAACTCATGTCAAAAGTATTCGTTGTTTCCAACTCGTCCACGATCTTCAAAATCGCATACGTAACGCTCAGTATACATCCGTTAATGAGGGTAACCTCTACAACGAGATGCAATGTGGTGCTGAAAATAGTCTCGTGTCCAAATCTGATGGCATTTTATACTATCTCAATCGTATCTGGATTCCCAACCGTGATGATCTTCGCAAATTCCTGATGAAGGAGGCCCATAACACAAAGTATTCTATTCACCCTGGTGCCGACAAGATGTACCACGATATGCGTACATCCTATTGGTGGCCTGGAATGAAGAAGGATATAGCCACTTTCGTCTCAAAATGTCTCACATGTTCCAAAGTGAAAGCTGAACATCAACGTCCCTCTGGCTTACTCGAACAACCAAGAATTCCTATCTGGAAATGGGAGAGCTTTGCCATGGATTTTATCACTAAGCTTCCTTGCACTACTGCTGGTCATGACAGCATTTGGGTAATCGTTGATCGATTGACCAAGTCAGCTCACTTCCTCCGTATTCGTGAAGATTTTAAAGTCGAGAAATTGGCTAAGGTCTACATGAAGGAGATAATCTGTCGTCATGGTATTCCCATTGACATCATTTCTGATCGTGATGCTCGTTTTACGTCTCGTCTCTGGCAAACTTTTCAATCTGCTATGGGTACTAAACTCAACCTTAGCACTGCCTTCCATCCTCAGACTGACGGTCAAACCGAGCGTACTATCCAAACCTTAGAGGATATGCTTCGTTCATGCGTAATAGATTTTGGTGGCAACTGGGATTCACACTTGCCCTTGGTCGAATTCTCGTACAATAACAGTTATCACGCGAGTATTCAAATGGCACCTTTCGAAGCATTGTATGGTCGCAAGTGCCGTTCGCCTATTTGTTGGCACGAGATTGGTCAAGCCCAAATCACCAGTCTCGAGCTTATACAAGAGACAACGGACAAGATTTTACAGGTTCGAGACAACTTATTGAAAGCCAGGAGCCGACAAAAGAGTTACGCTGACAAGGGACGCAAACCTATGGAATTCGAGACAGGTGACTTCGTGCTTCTCAAGGTATCCCCTTGGAAGGGCGTGGTTCGATTTGGCAAGAAAGGGAAACTCGCACCTCGCTACGTTGGTCCTTTCAAAATTCTCGAGAGGATTGGCAAGGTTGCGTATAGACTGGACCTGCCCGAAGAACTCAGCAATGTACACCCTGTCTTCCATGTGTCCAACCTAAAGAAATGTCTAGCTGACGAAGGACTCCACGTTCCTCTCGAAGACTTGCAAGTCAACGAAACGCTTCACTTTGTGGAAAAACCGGTCGAAATCATGGACCAAGGAACCAAGCAATTGAGGTGCAGTCGAATTCCTATTGTCAAAGTTCGATGGGAAGGAAAACGTGGCGCTGAATTTACTTGGGAGCTCGAAAGCGAAATGAAGTTGAAATATCCTCATCTTTTCCCTACGTCTTCCTAAATTTCGGGACGAAATTTCCTAAAGGAGGGGAGACTGTAACGCCCGGCTATTTTGTACTTTCCATTGATAGGAAGTTTTGTTCGTAATTCTATTTTTGGAAACCTTGTATTCTTGTAATCATTTCCTTTCTTTGTAATCTTTATTAAATCGGGACTTGGATCATTAATGAAACTGGTATTTTATTTCATATATGTTGTATGCACTCTAATTATGCTCGTATGTTCAGCTTCGTGCATCAATCGATGTTAATCATTATACTTGGAATCTATGTGTGAAACTTGTGATCAAACTAAACTTATGCTTCGAACGTGTTTTGAACAAGAACGACACTTGAATTGATACTTATACGCTCGATTATACTTGGTTTATACTCCTCATGCATAATCATATCTTAATCTATGCCATTGTGGCAAATGTGGTCCCTAAAACACTTTAAAACATCAACCATACAACTCTAGGGGCCAAAATTGTAATAAAATGAAACTTATCCAGAACCACAAGTGGCTCGCGGCCCGCGTGGACTTAGCCTGAAACCTCAGGCGGGCCGCGTGAGGTCCCTGGTCGGCAGAAGCTCCAACAGTCGCGACCAGCTCCATTGTTTGAGCGGGATTTCAAGTTTAAACCGACTTTTGGCTCTAGTAAACATCTCTAATCAACCCTAATCACCTCCCTATAAGTACCCAAGCTTCCCCAAGCACTTGGACACTTTCACCACTCTCAAATTTCACCAAAACACTCCCAAATTCAAGCAAGAACTTGCATTTTCGGACAGATTCATACCTCTACACTAAACTTGGTATAACTTGCTCACTTCTTGATGAAAACACTTGATTCTTCTTCCTATTTGCTTGGTTAATCATGGAGTTTGATTCCTTGACTTCTCCTTGGAGAAATCAGACATGGAATTGCTCCGAAATTGACCAAAAACTTTCTGTTTTGTTACATCTTATGCAAACTTCATCCAACTTGTGTTTAACACAACTCAAACCAATGTCCTAATGCTTACAACCTCTCTTATGGTTGGTTAAGCTTAAAAACATGGTTGAGACATCTAATTCAGAGGCTAAAACCTCATAAACTTTCTGTTTTAGTTAGGGTTTTACCCACAAGTAGTGTTCAAGTATGAAGCTTGATGAATGTGTGATGGTTGGACAAGCTTGGGCTATCCTTCATAAGAATCCACTCATTACTTGATGTTTTCTATAGATTAGTTGTTGTTATTTCCTTAATACTTGTATGTTCATGACCCTCCTTGTTGTTTGTAGGTCCCCTTGATGTATTATGGATCGTCACAGAATCGTCTTTCCAATCAAGAGTGCGGAATCCTCTTGAAGGTCCCCTTGATGTATTATGGATCGTCACAGAATCGTCTTTCCAATCAAGAGTGCGGAGTCCTCTTGATCAGAATTAGCAGAAAACGTGTAGAAACTGAAATCAGCAATCACTTTCAAACCGGGTTTTCTATTGATTATCAATCTCACGAGTTACAATCAATCCAAAACCCTAACAACCCTAAATTTCGTCCAAGACCTAGTCCCTCACGAAATTGCTCTCTCAAATACTGTTTTTACTGATTAACTGATTAACCTAAACCCTAAAGCCTAACCTTGTTTATATACCACAAGGTTTACAAGTTGGACTAGGGTTTTCTACATGGGCAAGGCCCAATTCGTTTCCCTACATCCAATTGGGTTTAGTTTAGCCCAAACACTATTATCTCACTATTACAAAGCTAAACCCGCTAACTGTTTATCATTAAACTAATTACAAGATATCCAAAGACCAAATCTAAGCTGTTGTCACAAATATGCACCAACAAACTCCCCCTTGACAATAGCTTCATAAAAACTTTTATCTTGAGTCAAAACTTTGTCTTCAGTCTTCTTGCAATCTTCAAGTAATCTTGCACTGTCTTTGGTCTTTGGATAGCTTCAGCTTCAACAGCTTCTGTCAGCAACAGACTGTCAACAACAGACTCCCCCTAAGCTGATGCATCCAATCACCAAATCTTCAACACGTTAGCGTTTGAGTAAACTCCAGTTCAGCATTTGCACAGCAATCTTCAAACTCTTCAATCTTGTCTGCAATATAGAAAGGAGGTTCTACCATGCATCCAATCAAACTCTCATCTTCAAACTTCACAGCAACAAACCGCTTCAATCTGTATACTATAAAAACAAACATCTCGAGAAACCATAAGAATTTTTCAACATAAGTTAAATAAATTATTATTTTTCAAGAGATTAGTTAAACTGTATAACAGATTAAGCATTTTCTACTCATCACCAACACGCAAAACTTTTTGTTCAACACACAAGAACCTGCCTGATTGAAAAATTTTGAACTCACTTTCTAACACCGTCTCCCCCTATCGGTAACAAGTCCTCCAAGAATAACAGTTTTCCGTACGTTAAGAATTTTAAACAGAAAAAGACACTATTTTTGGATTTTTGTATTTTCTGAAAGCAAGTAAATAACAAAAACAATCAAACAAAAACAATAAACACTCTATTTTTGTGAGAATCACTGGTAAGAAGATCATATCAGCACAATCAAACTGTTTCACACAATCATATAATTCTTTATTTAATTTTTCGTGAAAAGTAGTTCAAGACGATTACCAGTATGTTTGTCCACTTAAACAAAATGCATGAACATTTCAAGTACCATTACCGTATGATACGTTAAGGTAATTTTATTTACTGAAATATTAGTGTGTCCCACTTCAGGATATACCCCCACGATCAAGGTATGCACAAAGATTCATCGTAGTAGGTGAGTATACTGATGGCATCTTTTAAGATATCCTGTCTGTGTCTAGTTCTGCATTTAACCTGTTTTATCATGTTTTGATTTCGTAACCATGAACACCCAATTAAATACAAATCAAATCCTGGAAATATAAACAGCACACTCTATCATGCAAGTATCTTCCCTACCACATATTTCACAAGTCCAATCCTGAGTTCTGAAATCTTAACTGGGAATAGGTTGAGAAGAGAACAGAATAGATCTTTAGTAGAGATGGTATAATATACAGATCAAATGAGATTTTCTCAGTTTGATATAGGTTTATTGGGTTTCTTTTGGGCACTTGAGGGCCTCTTTCGGGTGTATTAGATCTATAGCGCGACAACGTACAGCTAGGTCAGCATGTATCTGGATGCAGCAGAAGCTGTCGTTGCCTAGCACCTCCAGGTCAGCATATATCTGGATGCAGCAGAGGAGGTACACGACTTTTTTTCAGAGAAGATTTCAGAATCAGATCAAAATTGTGTGTATCGGGAAATATACAGACATTCAAATAGAAATGAGCTAATTCCAAGTGACTATCTTTCCTGGGGTCATGTACAATTTTAGTTCTAACAGACAGACAGCCAAGATATCCCTAGTTGAAATAACAGTATAAAGACCCAAAACTTCAGATTTTGGCAATCTATCAACGCAAGAATTAAGGTCATTAAACCATACATCACTGATATGTTCCCCACTCATATTCAGTTCATTTAAGTTTATATCACATTGGTAAGTTGATTAGTTCATGCTTTTCGCCTACTGGTACATCATATAATGAAGCTGCTATCACACTTACGCAATTTATGGTTCAACTTCAGTGTGACAGTCTAACTTGCTGATGTACTATCATTTCTTCTTTTTCACACAGTGCAATCTCATTTTTGATTTTCTATTTTTTTTTATGTTTTTGATTTTTATGAAAAGCAGTAAACTATTTACAAAAATTCTTATGAAAAACCAGTTATTCAGGATTCCTCATCCCGTTGAGTTCGACTAAATGTTCAAAGCGATCCCTGTCAAATGCTTTAGTATAAAGATCTGCCAGGTTATCTTCTGTGTCGACTCAACACTTTGAACTTCAGTCTAAATCAAATAATATATATACATATCAACAATCTCACACCCCCCGTCCTGTGCCTGAAGCAGCCACTATCAACATAAGTTGATAATCCTCCTTAGCAGCTCCTGCACACACTGACTTAAAAATTAGTTAGATTGGGGGACCCAAGCCTTAATGGTCTTGGGTCGTCCAAATTCACCAACCACCGGAACATCCATCCAATATCCATTACTCCTAACTGGAGTCTTGAATCTCAGACCTGTTGATGGAAATGGGTTTTGATTTCCACTAGGTCTTTGGTCCTGAGGGTTCCTATATACATTTGGACTATTTGACCTTTGAAAATTTTGATTTTGAAACCTTGAATTTTGATTCCAAGAAGCTTGATTGTTATAATTTCTAAAGCCATTGTTATAAAAAGTTCGACCACCATTATTCTGGTATCGATTTTGATATTGACCTTGACTTCTGAAATTATTTGTATTTCCATTAAAATTGTTCATTCTAGGTGAACTGCTTCTAGGTCTCTGACATCTGCCTGGTGGAGATCTAGGCTGAAATCTTTGTTGATTTCTTTGAAAACGTGGAACTTGTGGAGTTCCTGTTCCAGCCTTATCTACACCAACAGCAACATTTTGTGGTTGCTTAGGAGCAGATTTCTTTGGAGAATTTGAGCCTTTCTCCTCACTATCACCACTCTTCTCTGGTAATTTCCCTCTTTGTTTGTCACTCAATTGTGCTTCACTATTTTTGTTAGGACAGCAGCTAGCTACATGTCCCTTTACGTGACACCTGAAGCACGATCTCCTTTTCAAAGACTTCTTAGCTGGAGTCTCTGAGGTAGATCCCTTATCGGATGGTGATGATGCCTTGGAAGAATTTTGTTCAGTTTGCTTTGATTCAGATTTTTCTTTGTTTTTATTTTTAGCAAACTCTACATTTGATTCTTTTTCAATAACAGCAGTTTCATTTTTCATATCACTACCCTGAACAAAATTAATCTTTTTAACAAAAGTTTGATTTTTGCTCTTAGGAGGTGAATTGTTCTTTTTCAAAGATTCCCTGTTATTGTTCTTCCTAGCATCACCATTCTCAGACCCCTCACCTTGACTTGATGTCGATCCGAAACTACTTGGTGCAGTTGACATATAGGCTGCTAGCTCATTTTCATCCGGGAGGAAAGAATAGTCATGACTAAGAGGAGGTGGGACTTCATTATATCCCACACTAGTCTTGTCATTACTCTTCTTTAACCCACCCATCATGTGTTTCATAACAAAAGACGAATCTCTGAATTGACTTAATTTCTGTTCAAGTTCAATAATTTTGAGTTGTGCATCTGACAACTCTTTGCATTTTTCAGAAATCTCTTTTGTTTTCTCAGCCATCATTTCGTGAGCTAAGTCTATTACTTGAAGTTTTTCATTTAACTTGCATGTTAAAGCTTCAATTTCACTTTCATAGCCCTTTATCTTCTTCAAGTATAGAGATTCATTTCTTTTAGCAAAAAAGTTTGACTCTTTTATGCTGGACATCTCGCTCACCAGACTTTGATTTTGAGTTGACAACCTGTCAACCTCACCCTGTAGTTCACGACACCTCAAACACACAAAATTAGATAGTACCTCTTTCTCATGAACTTCTGTGGTTTGATCAGCAACAACCTGTTCAGCTTCACTCTCTTTCTCTACTTCAGCATCCACAACATCCACTTTAGCTTCAGCATTCTCCACTTGAGATTCAGCATCACTCACACTAGTTTCAGCCTCATCAACTGGAACTATCTGTGCCATGAATGCCTGAGTAGCACTCTCATTTCCCTGATATCGCCTGTGTAATGCATCCCACATATCCTTTGAATTTGTGTACTTTGTGAAGGTATGCTTGATGCTATCAGGTAAGGATGACTTTATTGCAGTTAAAGCTCTCTTTTCAGCTTCATACACTTTCTTATCAGCCTCATTCATGTTCACGTAGTCTGTTCTACGTCGTCTGCCCTCAAAATCATGTACTGGGTTTATGTACCCATCTTCAATACATATCTACATTCGAGCATCCTGAGATTTAATGAAGGATTTGAAGTTGTCCTTCCATGTAAGATAATTCTCCACCTTCATCATCTTTGGAGCATTCAAGTTGGCCATGTTCGACATTTTAAACGTAACAGACTGGTAAAACCGTACAAAATTTTCCGAAAAACTGTGATTTCTAAATTACACCTTTAGAATCGTCTCGGAAAAACGAATCCAATGATATATAATGTCGAAAACCCAATTCGGAAATTGCCAAAGTTTTTTTTTTTTTTTTTTTTTTACTCCACCTTTTAATTCCTCTAGCTAATTTTGCTGGCAAACCAAGTTAATTTCGCCGCGTTACGCTAATTATGCTGGCAAGCCAAGTTAAATATGCTGATAGAGAAATTATAAATTTGCTGGTAGAGTAGATATAATTATGCTGACTTTTTAAATTCGCTGGAACAAATTCGCTGATTAATTCCTCTGATCACTTAAATTCGCTGGGTAATTCCTCTGATCACTTAAATTCGCTGGGTAATTCCTCTGATCAATTAAATTCGCTGGGTAATTACGCTAGCTGATCAAATTCGCTGGTAAATAATTTCGCTAGCACGACGTCTTGTAACTTCGCCGATCACCGTAATAATGTCGCTGAGGACAATTATAACGGTTACCAAAGTCGCCTTTGGATTTTAATTTCGCCGGTCACCGAGATTTAATTTCGCCGGTCACCGAGATTTAATTTCGTCGGTCACCGAGTTACTAGATCACAATTTCGCTGGTCTGTCAGTGTAGATGTTAAATTTGCTGCGAAATTGTTAATTTTGCTAGCAAATTTTGGAAACTCAATCTGATCAAATTTTCTGAAGATTTTCCAGATTCTTCTAACAGTTTCCTGCAAAATTAAACACCAAATCAGCCAAAATTTTGATAAAAATTTGAAGAACACAACGAAGAACACGAAGAACAAATCTTCAAATCTTCAAGTTTTTCTTCAAATCTTCAAGTTTTTCTTCAAAATCTTCAACTTTCCTGCAACCAAAAACACTTAAATAGCAAAATTAAATACGCAAACAGATCAAATTAACCCTAAAAATTTCGAAAATCCCAAGAACAAACACAAAAATTTCGAATTTTTTTTAATCACAATCCAAAACCCTAGTTTTCTGCAGCAGCCAATTCTGAACCGAGCCTTCAAGAGCCTAATGCTCTGATACCAATTGTAGGTCCCCTTGATGTATTATGGATCGTCACAGAATCGTCTTTCCAATCAAGAGTGCGGAATCCTCTTGATCAGAATTAGCAGAAAACGTGTAGAAACTGAAATCAGCAATCACTTTCAAACCGGGTTTTCTATTGATTATCAATCTCACGAATTACAATCAATCCAAAACCCTAACAACCCTAAATTTCGTCCAAGACCTAGTCCCTCACGAAATTGCTCTCTCAAATACTGTTTTTGCTGATTAACTGATTAACCTAAACCCTAAAGCCTAACCTTGTTTATATACCACAAGGTTTACAAGTTGGACTAGGGTTTCCTACATGGGCAAGGCCCAATTCGTTTCCCTACATTCAATTGGGTTTAGTTTAGCCCAAACACTATTATCTCACTATTACAAAGCTAAACCCGCTAACTGTTTATCATTAAACTAATTACAAGATATCCAAAGACCAAATCTAAGCTGTTGTCACAAATATGCACCAACAGTTGTTTATAACAACAAGTGTAGTGGTGAACAATAGAGGTGCCTAAATGGGAGCTTGTTCTTCCTACCTCATGCATGTACTCTATGACACAAAGAGGTGCCTAAATGGAGACATTGATCTCCTACCTCATGCTTGAATCATAAGACTTGTAACCAATATAATATCTAGGCTATTCTATATACATACATATATACCTAAGTAACTAAACTTGATGATAACCTAATAGTTACTTGTCAAGAATATGTTACATCATCTATGACCATGCTCTTGTTACGACTCTAATGGACCTTTGAATCCATATAATCATACCAACTCTCTTGAGTTCTAATAGTGTCAAGAAGGAGGGTTATGTGTACAAGATGATTATTTTTACGTATGTTATTTCTATACATTTTAAACTCCGAATCTATAATCTTCCGTAAATGCCAAACTCACACACCTTGTTTGCCTCGTGTAGAAGGACAAGGTGCTCCAAACTAATCCATCCACCAACTCACTCGCGGGAATTCAAGTAGGAAAAGCTTGCAACCACCGTGAGTATACTCGTATTCCCCCTTTTACTTTTATCACTTTTGGGGTGTAACATGTTTTATCTATCAACAAACTTACACATGAACATTTTGCTTAAACACATGAACATTCCTATAACATGCTTGTATACGTGATGGCTTGATGCTTTAAACTTGGGTGAAACTTATGTGTTGAATTTATCATTAACTTCGTACGAGCCAAACCGTGACATATGTAGCGCTATAGGATTAACGACCCGCCCTTTATCATCGGTAATGTCATGAGCATATTGCGTTTCCTTGGTTTGATATGTTAGACACATGCCATATTTAAATGTTTATCTTGAATCACATGCTTGCTATGAGGAATTGTTTAAAACTTATCTTTTGCTATGTATGTATCAAACTTGTATACTCGCCTTTGCTTTTGCATTGAATTATTTTAAACATGTTACAGGTTGATGATGACGATGCTATGAAAAGAAGTAGCGTTGATGCCTAGATACACATATAGACGTTTAAGTTTAATATGTCGTATCAGTTTTGCTTATGTTATCATGTATTTCTTTTGAAGTTGTTGTTACTTGAGTTTATGTAATGTTGACAATTGAAAGTTATGAAATGAAATGGGGATTATTTAATTATCGTCACAAATAGTGTTATGATGTCTCGAGCAATCTTCACACTTCGTCTCATCCCGATGTTTCCGCCATTGGTTGGAGTGTGACAAAAATGAATGATTCACTCAGTATTTCCCCGCTGACAAAATATTTCCAAAACATGTTTTAGGCGACCTGCTGTAAATCAAGGAAAACATGCTACGGAGCACTAACCAGCTTGAAGAGGTGGCTCAGTTAAAATAAATAAACATGTTTTACTAAATCAGGGAATTTCCTAGTAAAATTCCTCTATTGTAAATTACGGGGTTTATTCCAAATTATGAAATAAAATAATCGGGCGTTTCAAGTTTTAAAAGATCCTGTTTTAAAATCTTCCGTTGTCGCATAAATTAAATACCACGGGTTCCTGTCCCGCGGCTCCTGCCCGGGTCAAACCGGGGCTGGGGCCGTGACAGTTATCACTTGCGAATAATTGTTATGCATATTTATACGTGATGCTCCTTACATACGTGTTAGGACTTATACTCGCGAGGTCCCGCCTTAACTAGTATAGTACTATAGCACCCGACGGGGTCTAGTTAGGATGAATAGAAATCGCAATCGCAGCTCGAGCGACTTAGCTAGTAGTATCAGTCTTGTATGCATGTATGTTGAGGTATCCCGTTTATGTATTTGGTAATTCGCAACACTTTTAACTATTTTCGCTACTCTATCAAAACTTGTATACTCGCCAATACCTTTGTATTGACGTTTTTTTAATGTATGTTATAGGTTTAGTCGCAGTCTACATCGAATCAAGCTAGGAAGTCTAGAAACTCACATAAAATCTAGGTTGTCGGATTTGTATTGTTCGGGAGGACAAGAAATCTGTGATAACTTATGTGATTGTACTGATTGTTAGTATGGGATAACAAATGTAATAAATACTATCGCAATATAGTTGTTATGGATTCTCTTGAGCAATCTGATTCGCCTAGTGTCGCGCCCCGATGATTCCGCCATCGGTTGGGGTGTGACAGATTGGTATCAGAGCCATAAGTATAGGGAATTAGGCAAGACTTGACCTAGTCCGCGTCAATGTCTTAGAAACGACCTAGTCTATAGTCTAGGTACCCACGGGCCGACTCGTGCGAACCCAATAGGATTTGCACGGGCCTACTTGATACTCTCGTTCGAATTCGCTAAAAGCTACTACTTCGCGTGAACACCGCATACTACAACTTCACGCGAAGAGCCTTTCCTAAGGCTAACACAATACACACGTTTTCGAAAATATTCGCGTAACACAACCGAGTGGTCCAGTCGAGATCAGGTGTGAAAACCAAGAACTCTCGATAAGATCGCTCACTCAGCGCATTTTTCTAGCACGAGAACTTTCCGTTGAGCTGGGAGTGACATCCATATCTCAACAAAAGTCTCCATTTCAAAATCTAGTGGAACTCCCGAATTTATGCGAAGAGCACAACCACAGCTAGGAGCGAAGTTATTAAGTCAGGGGTGAAACCCGTATCTTAATAAACCGTTCCACTCTCTATAAAATGGTTTTCAAAAGCTCTCACCAAGGACTCGACCATAAACAATGACTCGAGCCACGCGATGACTAGGAGGACGAATGCCATGAGCTGCATCCCAGTGGAAGCATAGTCTTCTAGGGCAACGCGCGTGCGTGAACTTGTTGGGGATGGTTGGGTTACCTTGGGCAGTCGACGCCTAAACACCCGAGGCACTCTATCTACTTTTCTAGCTTATGACTCGCCGAATCTACGCTTTATGGAACCTATTTACGCTTATGTGTTTACAATTTAAAACTTTACACTTTATCGATTTCTCGATTTATCGGTTTTCGCTCCCTGCTTTTAAAATGCACCACTCGCACAGCCATCGCAATCTAAAACAAAAACCGAATGTTCGCAACAAAACTAATGTCTAATTGCCTGTTTTCGCTCTCGCTCTCTCTCCCTCTTCATCGCGTCCTCGCGCATACTACACCGATATGTATGTGTGTAAGTACAAACTACAACTAATTATATATATATACAAGCAAATCAATTGTGTGAGAACTTAGGAATCTCGTGTCTCCTATGTGAAGTCTAATATATATTACTCGCTACAAGTTTTGATCGCACTCAATCGCATCGCAAAACTCAAAATCACTATGATCGAATCTCACTCCACATCTCTCCCTGTCTAGATGCCTTCCAACGACTCTACCTCGAGACGAACAGCTAGGAGAAAAGCCAAACGAAGCGCCGAGAAGAGGATTGCCTCGCTTATGACCAAGGAAGTGGCCAAGGTCATTCCTCAAATTGTCGCTCAAGTGCGCTCTCTCAGCAACTCTCGAACCCCGGAAGACTCTAAGACAGAAGCGCCGCAATCCGCTTTCCTCTATAAACACTTCAAAGCCTGTGGCCCGATGGAGTTCACGGGTGAAGGAGGTGTGTCCCAACTACTCCAGTGGTTCGATTCTATCGAAGTTACCCTTCATCAGAGTGGGTGTCCCGATGGTTTTCGTACTACATGCGCTACCAGAGTATTTCAATCGCACGCACTCAACTGGTGGACAGCCGAACGTAACAAACGTGGGATCTCCGCAACTTACGCTCTCTCTTGGGATGAGCTGAAAGAGCTTATGAAGAAAGAGTACTGCCCTCCCCACGAAATCCAGAAACTCGAAGATGAATTTTGGGAAATCAAGCAAACCAAAGGTGACAATGCTGGCTACACTGCAAGGTTTAAACAGCTTAGCATAATCTGCCCAAGCCAAGTCAACACTTCAGAAAAAGCCATCACAAAGTACATTCGCGGCTTGCCTGAATGTGTGGGCGATTTTGTCGAAGCTGCAAGACCTGCCACCATCGAAGAAACCTACCGCTTGGCCGCAGAAATCAATAGCAAACGAGCCTTAGACGGATTTTTCTCCAAGAATACTATCAAGCAAGCTCATCAAGCAATTATCATCAATTCTTCTGACGATTCTTCCAACGAATCTACCAACGATTTTTCTGAAGATTCTTCCGACGATATCTCCAGCGAATCATCAGACGAATCCGCCGACGACACTGCATCGTCTCAGGAAGCTCAGCCCAGCCGAAAACGAAAGACCATGAGCCCAGACTCTTCAACAACTGGACTGTCGCAACCAGAACCTCTCCGAGCCGCTCCAGTTCACTTGAAACGTGCCTACAACGAAACTCATCCCCTGTGTTACACGTGTACGTATCATCACCCGCCAGAAGCTAACTGTCGCTATTGCGCGAATTGCAACTGGTATGGTCATCTTACACAGCACTGTCGCACAGGACCATAGCCTTGAGGATTTCCAGTAACAACCGCAGTCTCCGTGGAAGTACTCCACAGCAACGTCATTTTGCTTATTAATGTTGTTGTTGTAATAATACGACTTATCGCCATCATTCTCTTTTATGTGTGGAAGCTTATTCTATCTATCGACGCATGTGGATTCTATTTCTCTCTTATACTCGCGCACGATCTATACACTAGCACTATGTACTATATAATGTATTTTACCCCTACTATGCATTCTTGAGATAAGGTACGATAAACGTGCAAGAATCAAATTAATCACGGGTGCACACGGGATTATTTCGGTTAGTGCACGGAGATCGTAGTGAGTTTCAGTGATGCCTTAACATTCAGGGCATGGTTAAGCGTGGTGGATACGCCGCTGGTACTTCCTATATATAAACGTCTTAACCATGTCTGACGAAGTGTGACACCTATTCACGGAACGAAGGCGTATGGTTGAAACATGATGGTGTTTCGCCATGCTAACCGAAGTTTTGTGAAGAAAGTGCCATGTGGAGTTGGAACGTAGACCTATTATACTATTGTGGTTACTTTCGACACATTACACTACATCGCAAGGTGTAACAATCTCAATCGCAACTCAAAGCGTGTAATCGCAAGACTATTCGCAAGTCTACGCGCTCGCAATCGCATTATCGCTAGAAGCTACCTCGCAATCGCTATCGCTTACTATGGGTATTCGCAATCTCAATCGCTTATTGTGTATTCGCTCAATCGCTTGTTATATGCATCGCGCTATCGCATATCGTGGGTATCACTCTGTCGCTTGTGTACTGCTCCATCACTCCTGGTGTATCGCTTAACGCTTATCGTCATCGCTATCGCTTAACCGTTATTTATGATTATCTGTGTTGTGTTAGCACACATGACCTCGCTTCACGGGACGAAACTCATATGGATTAAAGCATGGTGGATACGCCACTGGTACTTCCTATATATAAGTGTTTTAGCCATATCAGTGGACTTTCGTGGAAAAAGGCCGTGTGGGGTCTAATGTTAGTTAAATTTTGTGGTGTTAATCAAATCCAAACAAACCGCATTCATCGCGCATATTTCCCACCGCTTGCAACGCATCGATCGTCGCCTATCGCTCGATGGTTGTCGCTATCGCTCGTTGCTTATCGCTTATTGTTTTCTCTTATCGCCGTCGCCTTCGCTTATTATAAAATGTTGTGCTATCAGGTCTTTCGCATACCGCTTATCGCTTACCGCACTCGCTCGTGTCACTAAACTAAGTTCGAAAACGACCTCATCACTCAGCTCGCCTTTCAAGCCTTGATCCAACCCTTTCTCATTTGGATCGGGTCATCGCAAATCTGTTCATACTATGTTGACACGTATGACACTGCCTCACGAGACGGAAGCCACATGATTAAAACGTGGAGGATACGCCGCTGGTACTTCCTATATATAAGCGTTTTAACCATATTGTCGAACTTTCGTGGAAAGGTGCCATGCGGGCCAACCTTAAAAAGTAAAATTTTTGGTATAATTAAAAAAAAGCCTTGTTTATACAAAGTTTAAACCGACCCTTTTCTTACAAAAACCATTTTCTAAAGTTTTTCTAAAAATCGACCAAAACCTTTGTGCAAGGCGAGATTATCTTGTAACGATGGTGTGACAATCGACTCAAGTTATTGCCGCGTGACGAGAAAATTTCGAAAAACGAGTTTTAAGCACCCCAAAATCTTTTAGTAACCTGATAAAATTCCACTCATAGCGTCGGTGTGAACATCGAAACAGTCTAACACCACACTGTGGGAAGATTTTTCATAAACCAGTTTCTTCAACCCTTTCCGAATTAATCAACTTTTCAAAAACTAAAACGCTTTGTAACCGCTTTGTGTGTGTATTACCGTCTTCTATGATACAAATCACCCTACTCGCTGCTATCACCAGTAATCACAACATTCTCGCTCGTCGAATTTCGATCGATCGCTTGCTTATTTTGACGTTCTTAATCGCTAATCCCACTCGCATCGATCCTCGCAACCCTTCTTGTGGATTAATTTCGAGACGAAATTTCCTAAAGCAGGGGAAACTGTAACAACCCGCACGTTCGTGCGGTGTTACCACTCGCTATACTCGTTACGCCTAGCACCAGAGATTTGGATCATAATGTAGCTATATCGCATACATCGCTATTTCGCAGTATTTCCGCATATTACGCATACTTTATCGCTATAACACATCGCATCACACACACTAACGCTCACGATGATGTTGAGTGAGGACCTATTCTACCCTCCTCAATAGCCGTGATGCGTCTCAGAGAACACATATTCGAAACGAGACCCGGTTATTGTATCGCAACTTTGAAATATGGATATGTATACGAACCTATGTGACTAATTATAATAAATATATATACGAAAATGAGGATGAAAAGTGTGTAACCAAACCACCGCAGCGCTTAACGAACGAAATGGAACGCCAAAACTCAGTCCGCCAAAACTCAACCGTCCGATTGGACAGGCTGTCGTCCGAACGGACAGGCTGCACCACCTCCTCTCCTCTCCTCTCTTGCCTATAAATACCCCCACTCTCACATCAATTTCCTTGATGTGACAGCTCCCACTCGACCAACATACTTTTGGGCCTTTTCTCTCGATCTCTCGCGATTCTTGTAAGTTTCCAACTGAAATCTTGTACTTCTATGATCTACACGCACTTCTTCATCATTTCCTCTCCAAAATCTTAACTTTTAACCATGAAATCAACGGATTTGAGGTGTTCTAGGGTGATGTCATCACAAGGTTCTTATGAACTTCAAGTGTTGGCCTTATTCCACCACGAACAACTCAGATCCGAAGGATCTCCACAAGAATAAACAACATTTTCACACAAATCTACACATAATCATGAATAAAAGGATTGAAAGATGGTTTTCCAACTTTCTTTCAACCCTTTTACACTCAATGCACACAAGACCGATAGAAACGAAGCTTGTACCGACCTTCTACTCATTCTTACTGTCGTGTTGGTTCAAGATCTGATTTCTAACAAAGAGACGATCGATTTCGGGTTAACCAAGAACGACCATCACGAATTAGTAAACCGGTCAGATTCGGGTGATTCCTGTCCGATCGGGTCCCTTGGTTCGAGATGGGGTTTCCCTTGTTTAGCACGTCACAACACCGTCTCGACCAGAACCGCCAAAAACCTTCAAAGTTAAGTGCCAAAGACGACTAGATTGCTTGGACGGATTGCCGTCCGATCAGACAGCCGTCCGAACGGACAGGCTCCTATCCGAACGGACAGGCTCCTGTCCGAACGGACAGGCTGCCATCCGAACGGACAGGCTCCTATCCGAACGGACTACCATCCGATCCAATTTCACCTTGGGTCCCACACTTGATTTTAATTTCAACAATTTGGAGTACTATCCGACCCACTGACACCTTGCTCCGTTTAACGCACAATTCGATGCTCACGCCATCGATCTGTAATCAGGGTAATCTCAGACACGCTCTCTTCAATCCAACCAAGTTGTGTTGCTTGCCGAACACCGACTGTGAGTATACTCGAACCCCTTTTTATCGCATTTTGGGTGTAACATACGTTCCTATTAAATCAAATTTATCAAAACGAATTATTCAATCAAACTGTTATCACTTGCGAATAATTATTATGCATATTTATACGTGATGCTAGTTACATACGTGTTAGGACTTATACTCGCGTGGTCTCGCCTTAACTAGTATAGTACTATAGCACCCGACGGGGTCTAATTAGGATGAATAGCAATCGCAATCGCAGCTCGAGCGACTTAGCTGGTAGTATCAGTCTTGTATGCATGTATGTTGAGGTATTACGTTTATGTATTTGGTAATTCGCAGCACTTTTAACTATTTTCGCTACTCTATCAAAACTTGTATACTCGTCAATACCTTTGTATTGACGTTGTTTTAACGTATGTTGCAGGTCTAGTCGCAGTCTACATCGAATCAAACTAGGAAGTCTAGAAACTCACCTAAAATCTAGGTTGTCGGATTTGTATTGTTCGGGAGGACAAGAAATCTGTGATAACTTATGTGATTGTAGTGATTGTTAGTATGGGATACCAAATGTAATAAATACTGTAATATAGTTGTTATGGATTCTCTTGAGCAATTTGATTTGCCTAGTGCCGCGCCCCGATGGTTCCGCCATCGGTTGGGGTGTGATAGGGGGATTGGGGGAGGTTACTCAAGATTATCTCCCCACATGGGCCATGTATAGTTGCTCAAAATATATAATGTGTACCATATACCACGGGAATTGATGTGAGAATAAAACCACTACAAGTGCCAATAATAATACCCCCAAAGTAAAAAACAAAAAAAGTAACTAAGGAACAAATGAAACAATTACGTAAAGACTTTTAAGTTCTTCAAAAGTACACTGTTTTGCCAGTGGCAAACAAGTCAGAATCATCAAAAATTACAAACTTAAGGAACAAAAGAAACAATTACCTAAAGACTTTTCGGTTCTTCAAAAGTACATTGTTTTGCAAGTGGCAAACAAGTCAAAATCATCAGAAATCAAAGTCAACGTCAGCAAAATCCAACCAAATTCAAACCCAGTCCTCCTTACATTATTACCTCATCACCTTGTTTCCCGTAGGAAGGATTTGACATCCATGATTAAGACTTATAAGATTCTGTAGTTGTGTGCGCATCATCAACATCTTCGGTGGTGGCATATAGTAGGTGCATCTTACTTTTAGTTTCTTCAACTTTATAGCATTCGGCAATACATATATGAGAAACTTGAACTCTGGCCCATCACACCTACTGAAATATGTCTTTAAACTTACGATCATGCAACTTGGTGGTTTGGGTCTTGCCCAATCAGACTCCTCTAACTGTTATTAAACGAAGACAAGATAACGAAGACAAGATAAAACAATGTTAGAAGTCATAAAATAAAATGTATGGTTCTAAAGTTACAACACGAAACTTCCCAACTGAAAGATGCTTCAATGACGGGCAATTATCTAGCACGTGGAAGATAGTTCTCTAGCCATGAACAATAGTATTAACAAAAGCCAGAGTGTTTACATTTAAGAACTTCGGCATTGGTGCAACTAATGGTAACTGTTTTGGTCAAAAATTACCTAAGCAATTAAGTGATCAAATTAGTTTTATGAGGTAGTGTGCTAACAGTGTTTATAGAAAATATGTTGATTTAGTTGTTTGTAAAAATAGTTTTCAGGATATAGCTCAGGATACCAAGCTATATTAACAATCAAACAATGAGCAAAAATGTAAAGGTTGACACGAGATGTACGAGGAAAGCCCTTGATCAATCTAGATCGCCGGCACAAAACCTCGGGAGCTGACAATCGCAGCTGCCTTGTTCTTCTTATTACTTCAAAATTCAGGATAGAGTGTAGGATATTGTACGGATCAGCTAAGTGTTACAATGAATTTCAAGTGTGAGTGTTTGTGAATGTGATTGCGAGTGATTGCAGCTTATAGAGAGAGTAAAAGAGTGAGTGAAGTTGTGTCTCTATCGATCTGTACAACTCCTATTTATAGTAAACAGAAATAACTAACTATCCTACAAACTAGGGATGCTTCAAATATTCCTTCTTGAACGTTGGAGACCCCTTCTTCCGGCTTCAACGTTCTCCTTTCAACTGAATAGTCCGAGCCTTCAGGAGAACAAGTCCACTCGAACGTTATAAGCTTGCCACCCTAATCTGCACGTGAACAATTAGTAACTACCAGGATACTACATCAGGATGTTACCAATATCCTGATTTGGTATCCTGGTCATAAACAGAAAGAATAAAGTCAGGATATGGGTTCAGAAAAACCACCCATAACAGTAACTAATAGAAATAAGAGTTAAAAGGTCAGTATTTTGGTTAAACATATAAAAAAGCATAAACAAAATTAAGAGGTAATGGAACTTACAAAGCAACAACCGGATAATTTCACGGATTTTAGTGATGGAGAGCCTTGAATAATCCGGATCACATTGGCAGCAACAATCTGATGAGCAAATGTGTCAAAGAATGATAAGCTGGGAAAATTGACAACCAAATCCCTATGCCATGAAACCTGCTCCTCATCCATGACAAACCGAATTAATTGCAACCTAAGTTTGCTAAGTGTCCCACAAGTAAAGAAACTTGCGGGCATGTCAAGATCAGGTACCTCAAGGTCAAGCTCCCTAACATGACAACATATAACATCGTCGATCCATGTAGTGATCAGGACCAGACTTTGGAGGCGAAAATGCAAGCAAAAACGGTCTAAACATTCTCCTTCAAGGGCTCCCATCAATTGATCACGGAACATTAAAAGCCTCTCTACACGATTAAAAGGAGCTTTGTCGTCAAGATAAATTCCCCTCAAATATTTCCAACTGTGCTCCCAATCCACTGAGAGAACACGTCTGCACTGCACACAATGGAGGAAGAAAGGACAAGATTTCCGACCTCATGTCAAGAGGAAGAGAGCTGAGTAGATCGGAGGGCCTTGGGTCTGCCATTCCTGAGACTGAATCATGTTTCAGTCTACATTAACACTTAATTTGCATAAAGTAAAGTAAGATCGAGTGACTCGATAAACATTAAGAAAAAGGTTGAAACTAACTCTAGGGAGAGAGAGGAGAAACCTACCTCCATTTCCGGTTGAGTCATACCTCCTGCAACTCCTGATGGTTTAGAGAATAAATCACTGAACGACTTACCCCCACCTTGATTGACGTATGCATGGTTGTATATCTTGAATTCCTGGGCTTGCTTGACTGGATCCTTGTGCTCTACTCAGCTCTCTTCCTCTTGACATGAGGTCGGAAATCTTGTCCTTCCTTCCTACATTGTGTGTAGTGCAGACATGTGTTCTCTCAGTGGATTGGGAGCACAGTTGGAAATATCTGAGGGGAATTTATCTTGACGACAAAGCTCTTTTTAATCGTGTAGAGAGGCTTTTAATGTTCTGTGATCAATTGATGGGAGCCCTTGAAGGAGAGTGTTTAGACCGTTTTTTGTTTGCATTTCCGCCTCCCAAGTCTGGTCCCGATCACTTCATGGATCGACGATGCCATATGTCGTCATGTTAGGGAGCTTGACCTTGAGGTACCTGATCTTGACATGCCCGCAAGTATCTTTACTTGTGGGACACTTAGCAAACTTAGGTTGCGATTGGTTCGGTTTGTCATGGATGAGGAGCAGGTTTCATGGCATAGGGATTTGGTTGTCAATCTTCCCAGCTTATCATTCTTTGACATATCTGCTGAAACTGATGAAACCGAATTTCCTCCCTTCCTTATCTTTTTTCCTAGCGATGTAGACACCCGCCACTTCCCCAAACACCTTCACGAACTTGGTAACATCCCAAAGATTTTCCTTATCCTTTTTCCTAGCGATGTAGACACCCGCCACTTCCCCAAACACCTTCACGAACTTGGTAACATCCCAAAGATTGCATCCTGCTGGGAGGTTAGTGATGTAGAACTTTGTAATGTTCCCTTTGTTACTCTTCTATCCTTTGTTGTCGCCGGCCGTGCCCTTGCTTTTGTCGGGACATCCACCCAACTTCCCTCGTCCTCTCTCACCATTGGTAAAAAAAAAAAAACTTCTTTGAAAACCCTAAAGAGAACACATACACATATAATATAAATAACTCATTTTAAGTTTGTTGGAATAGGCTTTCTTTAAATTAAAAAAAAAATATCTGAAAAGCTCAATAGTAATAATGTCAATGTTACTGTAGACCCTAATTTAATCTAAGAAGGCAGAAATATACCAGTACTAACAATAACTTGTTCTGATTGTTTGAAAAATCTGAGAGCTAACGATTCAAAGCCTGCAGAATCATCAAAATCAAGCACACTTATGTGAGATATAAATCGAATTGTCAAAACTTACACAGCTCAACTGTCGACACTGAGATTCAAATCGGAAAACTCGGATCGTTAGATGCATTGATTTGGAATGTTCTTCCTATCGTCTTCTTGAATCTTCTAACACTCAGGTTCCAGTTTCATAACCGTAGGGTTTCGGAGGATTGATTGAGTACGATAATTTTGGGGAAGGTTTTCAAATTACGGACATATGATAATATAATACCCGTTCAAAAAATAAAAATAACTGAGTGTGAGATGGTGCAAAAGAAAGGAATCAAGGGCAGGGTTATATAGCGATCCCCATATGTCCAGTCGTTTTCAGGGTGAGGTACAAGAAGATACCAAGTACGATCATGACTTTTATCACCCCTCCTTCCACCGATCAATTCCAACAAACCTCATTTAAATATCTATTTATTTTCATTGATTTTTTTTTGTTTCTTCCAACTTTTTTTATTTTACTTTTGTCATGAATGACCCTAGGAATGTATGTTCGTAGTCCAATACTCAACTAATTGAAGTTGTTATCATTTTACGATCCAAAGAATTACGGTTTGGAAGAGAAACACAAATGATATATTTAATTGTTAAACATTGAACACGATTTGCGATACAATATTATCGAGATTAATTATTTTGTGATAATTAGGTACTGTTTAAAGAGTTAAACAAAAAAAATTAATATTTGATAATAAATGTAGGTCGGGGATTGATTTGGTTCTATGTATTTGATAACACGATTTGCGATACAATATTATCGAGAGTAATTAATAGTTCTAATTATCACTTTATTTGTTCTATGTATTTTTTTTTTTGAACGGCAAATTTGGATCACTGACGGACCACTGGAGTAACATCGTGCCACCAGTAGAACCATCCGATCATATCCATCTCCACTAGACAATAATGCCTATACACCAATTCAGGAGGAAACCTAATAAATCTGGGAAAACCCCCCTTTGTGAGAATCGAACCCATGACCTAATGGTCATAAGCCTTATCTCACCACCAAGATAATGTGTTTGTTATGAAAATATAAGAATTTGGAAATCTCAAAAAAGAAAATATAAATTTATGATTTGGGATATACAGTAAGTCACCATATCATCTTGGTGACCACAATTGAATGTTTGTTGAGCTTTTAATCTGAAATTATGTAAAAGAAAAGTCAGTAGTCAATTGAATAGTCAATATGGGGCTAACTCATTTGTTAGGGATTCATGTTTCTTGGGGAAAAATCCTAGGTTCAAATCTAGGCATGAAGAATTATTTAATTAATTGGTATAACGTAGAGTAGGAGTAAGTTTTGTCGTTCAAATAAAAAAGTAGGTAGTTAAATAGTGCCGAATGATATAAAAAACAAATCACCAATTAAAATAAGAGTAAATTACAAAAATCGTCCTTTATATTAACACCAGATTGTAAACTATATCCTTTATCTTCAATAAGTACAAAATCGTACTCTATGTTTGCAAACTCTTGCACATTACGTCCTTTGTCCCTAACCAAGTTATTTTTTTTATATAAATTGTTATATTAATTTTTTTTATGATTATTTATTTTGTATTTAGGGTGAAATGACTAAAATATCCTTATGTGGTGTCCATTTAGTCAGATTTAATCATGAAATTTAACTGAGTTATTGTCAAAGGACGTAATGTGCAAGAGTTTGCAAACATAGAGTACGATTTTTGTACTTATTGAAGATAAAGGACATAGTTTGCAATTTGGTGTTAACATAAAGGACGATTTTTGTAATTTACTCTTAAAATAAACTACAACAGTGCATAAAGACTCCACTAAAAAAAAACTACTCCATATTACTCCAATGGATGTTCTTCCACCGAGACGTGTGTTTGATCCAATTAAACTATTGAGCTTGCACATCTTCAGTAATCTAGTATCTGGACTTCTTTAGGCGAGAAACGATTTGATGTTCATAAAAGTAAATGAGCCTGGTCATGTAATACTTATATAGGGAGGGTTATACTAAAATATAATACTTATATATAGAGTGGGTTATACTAAAAAGTAAATTTTCCTAAAAAAGTGTGGGAATGTATCAAAAAGTGTCATGTGATTTAAGGAGTAATGAAGTTAGTGGTTGAAAAGGAAGCTAGTCAATAATTTGAAACTAAGATAGTGTTTGGTATATAGGAATGAATGAGCGGCGGAATAAAATGGATCATTACGATAAAAAGAATGAAGAAAAGCGTGTTTGGTTTGTCAGTTGAATGGAATCACAATTTCCATAAGGTATTTCATTCACTCTAAATCATTCCATCCACCCCTATGTTTTTTTTCACTCAATCCCCTCTTGCACCATTCATCAACAACACCACAACCCACAACCCACCACCATCACCACAACCGACGTCATCATCGCCTCCACCCGCAACCCGTAACCGCCTTCACCGCCTCCACCCGCAACCTGTAACCGCCTCCGCCGCCTCCACCCGCAACCGCCTCCGCCGCCACCCCGACAGCCACCACCACTGCCGCCACCACCCACCGCCGCCACCGCCACTTGTCGTCGCCACTCACCACCACCGTCAATGTCACAACCACCACCGCCGCCGCCACCCACCGACACCTCCGCCGCCGCCAACCACCACCGACAGCCGTCGCCGCCACCCCGTCACTTCCACCCGCCGTCTCCGCCTCCACACCCACTCACCGCTGTCGCCACCACCCATCGTCGCCTCCACCACCACCCACCATCGCCACCTATAACCACCCACAATCACTACCAGCAACCACCGACTAGGGCTATAATCGAGCCGAGTCGAGTCGAGCTAGACCCAGCTCGAGCTCGACTCGAACTCGATTCGAGCTGGCTCGGCTCGAGCTCGAATTTCAAATCCAGCTGAGATTTGAGGCTCGAGCTCGACTCGATAAGAATTCGAGCTAGCTCGGCTCGGCTCGATCTAGCTTGAACTAATAAAAAACCGCATAATTTTCTACTTAAAAATGAATTTCTTCGTAGACTAAGGGCCATAATTGCCACTTAATTTAACCATATGACTAAATATGCAAGTATAAATAGTTAATTCACTTTGTATATTGTCTTTACCTTCTTTTATAGGGGAAATACTCCCTTAGTTTTTGTTTTCTAAGCGATGTGGGACAAAAAAAATGAAGGATGTAAACCTTATCGAGCCAGCTCGCGAGCTCACGAGCCGAGCCAGACCAAGCTCGAGCTCGGCTCGTTTACAAACCGAGCCGAGCCGAGCTGGCTCGTTAAAAACCGAGCCAATTTCGAGCCGAGCTTTATTCGAGCTTTTTTCAAGCGAGTTTCGAGCGATTTGCAAGCCACGAGTTTTTTGAACACCCCTACCACCGACTACCATCACTCACCGCTGATTTTATTCCTTCATTTTTCTTGCCTACCAAACAATACATAATAATAATTCGTTCCATTGTTACATGGTAACCAAACAAGACATGGAATGGTAATGATCCATTGCAATCCCTCTTCCCTTCCATTCCATTACCTCGTCCATTCCATTCCCTAGTCCATTCCATTACCCTATTCCATTAAACGCTTATCTGAAGTTTGAATACTTCTCGGTGGTGCTTACCCATATATACAGAATTTGCACTTATTAGAGATAGAACTTGTGACCTCAAACGAAAAAAATCATTTAATGGAAAAGCCCATAAACAACTAGCTTCTACCATATTGGCATCTAGCCAATTTACTAATAATTAATTTGATGTGTTTTAGGTAGACCAATCGTAATTCATGAAGCTGTAAAATTTTTTTATTTTACTTACAAGTTGGAAATAACGAGTGACCGGAAACTAATATGTTTAAATATAACTACAATTTTCAAACATTTGGTCCACCACAGGTTAATTAGGAGATTGGATTAAAGAAGCTGATCCGGCCTATTCTTTTCCAAGTCTGGTTATTTGTGTACCGAGCATCTTCACGTCTAGTGTCATGCAATAAGGGTGAATCCAGAATCAAACCTCAGTTGTTTGCTTGCTACTTCATCGACCTCAAAATTACTTGATGCCATCCGAAAAGCATTAATAGCGGAACGGGGTCCCCGGACCCCAATTTTTTTTTTAAAGTGGTAGAAGCGGTATATAAAATTTGTACACTTCTGTAGTAAAAGTTGATTGCTATTTAGGGGGTGTTTGGCCTAGCTTTTTTATCTAAGCTTATAGATTTTTTAGCTTATTTTTACAAAATAAGCACTAATGGGTGTTTGGTTTAGCTTTTTAAGCTTATGCTTATTAGCTTATATAAGCTAATTCCAAGAAGCTTATAGGAACATGGTTTTTTAGCTTATTTGAATAAGCTTATTTGAAGAAGATGGTTTTTTACTCATTACACACAATGATATTATACTCCTTCCCATAATACAAAATAACTTAACAAACAACTAAAGATTAATTATTAATTATCAACTTGTAGAATATAAGCTAATCCAAACACTTAAAAATAACTTATCAAATGAAAGAAAATAAGCATAAGCTACTTTAAAATATAATCATAAGCCAAAAAAATAAAAGCTCACCCCCTTAACCTTGCCAAGTTGACTGTGTCTTCATAAGATTTGATACATATGCAATTTAGGATCAATTCTTTTGTTATTACAATTCGACCTTGATTTAGGCTACTCTTCATATCGTCTTTTGATAAGCAATCTTGCCAAGCTGACTGTGTCTTCATAAGATTTGATACATATGCAATTCAGGATCAGTTCTTTTGTTATTACAATTCGACCTTGATTTAGGCTACTCTTCATATCGTCTTTTGATAAGCAATCTCTAACCAGAGTTGATTGTGCTATTGAATTGAAAATTTACGTCTTTTTTTCAGGCTTTGGTATTGTTGTTTTATTTGCCATAATGGCCAATGTTTTAAGTCTGTTGTTGAAAAAAATGGTTTTTTTTACATATTTCCCCCTGCTAAGCTGCTTTATTACATATTTCCCAAAAAAAAAAAAAAAAACAATTACATATTTCCCCTCCCTAACCCATAGATATTACATATTTCCCCTTTTCATTAAAACTACTCTTATTAAATGACTATTTTACCCTTAATGAAGAATCTTTACATATTTCCCCTTTCTTTTATTACTTCCTCATAAAATATGATGTATGTTAGTCCCTTCTCCCTCACAAACCTTTCACCAAGCGGATTTGATTATTCGAGTTGAATGGTTGTGTGTGTGTGTGTATATATATATATATTGAAACTAGATATTGAAATAATCAGTTTGAATAAACAAATAAATTCAGCTTCTGGTCATCTATCATCAAACTACCAATTTTTTATCACGAGTTTCGTATCAGTTGCAACGGAACTTGTTATCTGAGAGTAACCTAAAGTTAACTAATGACCTGTTCTTTTAATGTAATACAAGAGACTATCTCATTTCTCAATGTTCTTTTGGTCATTTTATTTTCTTAATTCCTTAAAATAGTCAGAACGTGCTCGACTTGGATAATATTATTATTACAAATTCACACAGCAGAAACACATCAAATACTATTTGGAAGTCTAGTATTGTTCATGGTTATTGTTTTGGTCAAAAATCAAGCAATGATAATGCAACCAAACTCTCTGTTACGGGGAATGATGCTTGAATTATTGAACGATATAAAGGATCACTCTGAAATGCAATGAACAAATGACACAGAGATTTATACGAGGAAAAAGCCCTTGATCAATGAATGATCTCCGGCATAAAAAACCTCGGGTGATGGAAACTACCTATCACCATCTCAAATTGAACAAGAAATGTATTACAACTTTGGATGATAGCGAGCTAGTTACAAGGATCACTATAGTGTAACATGTATAAAAGTGTGTAATCGCCAAGTGAACGGTTACGAGCTGGTGAGAGCAGTTACTAGTGTGTGTTTAGCCAAAATTAGCCAAGTTTTTCTATCTTAGCTCGCTATCCCATTTAAAAATAGAAAATATCTAAGCTAACAAACATTCCGCAAATGGTGCAAGTCCTCCACGATCTCCATAACGTCTATTTCAGTTATGCACGTGCGGAATAAACATGGAATATGCCCCAGGAATATCGCCAAGACCAAGTCCAAGCTCGTACTCCTGCAAAACAACATCATATTCAAAATAGACAATCGTTAGAATAAGGATCCTTACTATGATCCATGATCCTGGTTCTGCAATACTTCTGAGGATCACTAGCTGAACAAAAGCAAGGATCACTAAACCCAACAGTAACTGAGGATCACTGATCATTGGTAAATCCACCCCTAACAATTGCCCCCAAAATATAAGGAGTAATAATGTAAATAACGAGTTATATTTTCTCGTCCTTATCTGCAACGAATTATCCCGAAAACTAGCCGTTACAAGCGGACTAGCCGTTAGGATCCTGACGTCATTGAGGTGACCATCCTGCAAAATCATCATTATAAATTGAAGTTAGAGATAAGGGTTAGAGAGCATTTAAATCCGAGCATTTCTTCTTTAAATCCTCATCCGAAGACTTCAAGCAGGTACTTCTCTTTCCTTTCTCTCTTCATTTTCTTACTCTGTTTCTCCTCCTTCACCATCATCACAATAAAAATGATGCTCCGATCCTCACCGGCTAAGGATCACAAGAAGGACAGCCCCCTGAAAAGCCAAGGAATCATAAAAGATTCCGCAAAAGAACGCTGCTGCTTCTCCGACCCACAGATCGACAGAATTCGCCATTGCTTCCCGGCAAATATCGTTTTCAAACCGTTTGATCCCACCGTTCTAAGCGATTATGCTTCCGAAACCTGGATAGCTTTTCCAGTCACCCCATTCACCATAGGATACACCTACCCTTTTCCAGATTTCACCCAATCCTTCTTTTCTCTAACTGGCATTTCTTTCATCCAAGCGATGCCTATGGTCTGGAGGGTTTTGATCACCCTTGAAAGGATCATAGAGCAGCAGGGTATCGATCTGGGAATGTCGGAGCTTTCCGAGATGTATGACCTTGTTAGCCATGGGTCTCACCGGTATCTACTCAAACACAAGCCTGGTGAAGAACATCCCATCTTCAAAGCCACTAAAAACGACACCAACTGGAAACGGCGATTCTTCTTCGTCAGAAGGGATTCCATCCCTATTGGAAAGGATCTGCCTAGAAAGTGGACCACTCATGGTAGGATAGAGGATCCTTAGAAGGATCACCAGATGAGTTTACTTTTGACCAGGATCACTAACATGTTTTCACTCTTTTGTGCAGCCATTTCTGTCTCACATCTCTTTAAATCACCTGCAACAAGAGAAAGGCTTCTTGCTTTCCGAAGACTTGACCCTGCGATAAGATCATTCAAAGCAAACACCCAGGATTCTCAAGAGGTATCCTCAGGTTCCGTTACCATATCAAGTAAGTATCCGTGTCTATATGTGATTAAATGGTTAAATAAAAATAAAATAAGGATACTTATCTGTTTCGAATGTTTAGGTGCCGGAAAATCTTCAAAATCTACCTCCAAATTCAGTGTCACTGACCTCGACACTGTGCGATCCTCCAAGAAGAAGCCTACTGCTAGCCCAACTGTCTCGATCCCCAAGGCACCCACTAAAGGCAGGGGTGGCAAGAAAAGGAAAACCTCTGAAGCTGAGAATCTACAAGGCCTGCCTCTGCTCCGTCACCAGTTCCTTGAATACTTTAACGAGGTAAGGATCACTAACTTAGCTTAAGTAACCTGCTCACTTGAGGATCACGTGATCCTGATCTTTGCACTATCCTCTTTGCAGAAATTTGCTGAGATTGAAGACTACGTTGGAAACGTTGAAGAAATTGAGCAAAAGTACTCTGACCTCCAACAAGTTGCAGTGCTCAAGGATCATAAGATTGCTGCTCTCGAGAAAGACCTCCAAGATGCCAAGACCCAGACGGCTAAAGTCCTGATCAATGCTGACTATGAGAAACATGAGCTCATGGAAGGTGCTAAGGTCTCTGCTGCCATTGCTATGTACAAGACCAAACTGCAGATGGCCCTGGAAGCTCAGGATCCTGAGTTCGATAGAAGCAACTGGGACGTGGAGGGCTGGAAGGCTAGGCTGGCTGAGCTGGACGATGAAGAGGAGGCTGAGGAGATTCTAACAATCGAGGCTGGAGGCAGTGGCAAGGATCAGGGTGGAGAGGCAAGTGGAGCTGGAGATGGTGATGCAGCGAAGGTGTAGGCTGCAGCAATGGGCAATGATGGACACTTCTAGACATAGCCGGAGCCCATTTTTTAGGTTTGGTAGTGGTTTTTGGTTATGGTGTTTTAATCTCAAACAATCATGGTCTGTAATAACTTTAGACAATAGCTATTAGGGTTGAGGGTCATGGATCCTTTAAACAATAGACAGGATAATGGGTGGTGGATGGATCCTCTGTTTGGGGGATGGAGCCACTCGTTATCCTTCCTGTTAGGGCATGAATTTTATGCTAAGGATCATCTATCCTGAGATTGGGCATGGATCACGGATCCTTAATGGATGATGCAGATAGTCTGAGGATCCAGAGTCTGAGGATCACGAGTATGAGGATCACGAGTCTGAGGATCCAGGATCCTTAACAGAACTTACAATTGTCACGTTTTTAATGTGTAAATGCAGATAATGGACGTAGTGGACCACTTCTTTGCTGGAATCTCGTGGAATATGCTTTTAGGCACGTGCATAGTTGAAGAAATAACCGTTAGTGGTGGTCATGGGTGACTTCCACCTTTTTCGGGAAGTTAGTTAGTTGTTTTTTCTTATCTTTTTTAAGGGGAAACAAGCTCATTTGAGGCATAACTCGTACACATCACACAAACAACACATAACACTCGAATTCTCTGCAAACACTTAGCAAAAAACACACACTTACACTAGAAATTCAATGTATTGAGCTTGTTTTCTTCCGAAGTTGTACAAGGATCACTATTATTTTTGCAATACATTTGGTGATCGGTAGTTTCCATCACCCGAGGTTTTTTATGCCGGAGATCTTCTAAAGATCAAGGGCTTTTTCCTCGTATAAATCTTGGTGTTCATCGTTGATTTCATATACTTGTTGTTCATACAATTAACCAAGCATCATACCCCGTAACAGAGAGTTTGGTTGCATTATCCTTGTCTGATTTTTGACCAAAACAGTTTGGTGCCCACCGTGGGGCAATTGGTGCTTCAATTCTGAGAAATTTTGTTCATTTCATTCATTTCGGTTCATTACCTTCAACCACATGGCTTCTCAGGGAAAATGTCACACCCCAACCGATGGCGGAATCATCGGGGCGCGACACTGAGCGAAACAGATTGTCCAGAAGTTTCCACAACAACTATTATTACAAATTCAGTTAAATGATACGTCCCATACCGTATCCCAAATAAATAAACTAGTTATCATAGAAAGCAACTAGGCAAATAATTTCGTTCCGACAACTCAGATTCAACTATTATTACAGACAATTGTTTATTATTTCTAGACTCCCTAGCCTCGATTTCATCACCACGCGCCTAAGCATCATAGCAACTTAAGCACCTGTCACATACGTTAAAATAAAGTCAATACATAAAATGTAAAGGTGAGCACACAAGTTTGATAATAGCATATAGAGTTCGAATAGTTTACGCATAACCAGGCACGTACACAGAGGAAAACGATGCATGTTAATTATCGACATGGGACCATCGATACCAACGACTGCGGGTTGACCATCCGAGACGGTTCGCAATACATGATTACCACCGTAATCCATGCAAGTAATTGTCCTTAACAACCCCCGTGTGAATGGGTGCTGAGTCCAAACTATAGTACTATGTTGCTAAGGCAGGTAGATAGCATTCCACATGTAAACATAATAAACAGCATTCATTTAGTCAAGTAGCACATGCAAATGGTCAGCGTTCAAATAGTTTGTGTTTGATTGTGATTTGATAGGTAACGTATGTAACACCCAAAAGTGCTAAAAGCAAAAAAGGGATCGAGTATACTCACAGTGAATGATTGTGGATTGAAGGGAGCGCTGAGAGTAAGATTAGCCTGAGTAGTTCGATAGCACAACAATAAGTAACGCGGAAAAGTACACAAGTGTGGATGGATCGAATGGGCTGGTCGATCGAACGGTAGGTTCGATCGAACGGGCTGTTCGGTCGGCTGGTATGTCCGGTTGGACAGTCCTGTTCAATCGGCCGGTAGGCTCGATCGGCTGGGCCATTCGAGTGGATTGTTTCTTCCTCTGGCGTGTTTGTGTTTGAGGATTTGAACTTTTGAAGTTTTCGTTGCAGCATTTGAGAACACTGAAGTGTTCCTACCTTTCAAGTCGATCGATCGAACGGTTCGTTCGATCGGCTAGCTCACTCGATCGGCTAGGAATTTCAGAATTAGTCCTTAACTGAATGTCACTCGATGGAACAGCCCGTTCGATCGGCTGGCATTCCCTACTACGAACGAGTTGTGAAAACGATTAAGTGTTGAAGCATAGTATCTCATGATCCGAACAGTAATGTTCACCAATCGAGTGACATATTCGATCGAACACTACTTCGTCAATACTATACCTCAAAGTTTGGGAAAAGTGAGACGCCATGTGCTAGCCGATCGGCTGGCCCGGTCGATCGGCTGGTGTGTCCGATCGGCTGGGCTGTTCGATCAGCCTAGCCGTTCGGCCAGCAAGTCTGACCTGGTCGGCCTTTCGTCTAACATTTGGTCGTCTGGTTACTTGTTATTCTATCGAGGTAGTTTGATAACGAGTTGAACTATGATACCTTCGTTCTTACCCGTCTCTCCGGCTCGGATAGGAATCACCCAAGTCCGGCCGGTGAACGGTTCGGAACATTGGTTTAGAGTCTAACCCAAAATCGGTGAACCTTGTATATAGAATCCGAATCTTGAACCTTTTAACTTGTTAGAATGATTAGTTAGCCGGTTCAAGCTCCGTTTCTATCGGTTTGAAGGCATTGAGTGTAAAAGAGTTGAAAGAAAGTTGGGATTCCTTCTTTCAATCCTTCACAACTTGTGGATGTTTAGATCTTTGATAGATCTTAGCTTGTTTATGTGGAAATCGGTTAGATCTAAGCCATTCATAGTTGAATGAGGCCAAAACATGATGTTCTTCAAGAACACCATGATGACATCACCCAAGAACACCTAGATCTTGGTTATTTCACGGTTAGAATTCAAGTTTTGAAAGATAGAAAGGTGTAGAATCAAGTAATGATAAAAAACGTACAAGAATTAGAGTGAAAACTTACCGGGATTGAGAGAAATCTGAGAAAAGATGAAGAATAGGAGCTGGCCGGTCAGAACTTTCCAAAAGTGGAAATGAAGACAAGGACAACCCTATTTATAGGCTTCCAAAAGAGGAAAGTGGTAGCCGATCAGCCAGGAGCTCCGATCGAGTGGGCTGCTCGATCGGCTGGCAAGATGTTAGCCGATCGGCTGGCCTGTTCGATCAGGATGCCTCCTGTTCGATCCGCGACACACTTTGAGTATTTTTGCGACAATTTTTCGATGTTTCGATTTCGATAGACGCTAATACGAATACGATAGAGTTCCTAGTCAAATTACTTTTAATCCCAACCACTATATCTAACATACAATCTTCTATAAGTCACGTTTCGATGTCGTTTTCGATTGTGTTTGATTGCTTTCGAGTTTTGATTCGATTTTCGATTTTCGATTGATTCACTTGAATACCACACCAGACATAAAGTAAACATGCACAAGTAACACATAAGGCACACACACACGTATAACAATACCAAAATTCGCATAATTCGAGTCTCGAGTTTGATGATTGTTAGATCGGCTTGATTACTGATTAGTTAACTTTATCGCATTGTTACTTACTATCATTCACAGTCGTAGATCGGTTTGCGTTAAAACACATTCGATTACTTCGATTCTTGCTGATTACAACACTTACTCCACATAATACAACTAAAAACACAAAATAGACTATCTATAGTCAAAGAAAGTCAAAGTTGACTTGGACTTTGACTTTGACTTTGACTTTGACATTCGTAAACACGGGGTGTTACAGCCTCCCCTTGTTTAGGGAATTTCGTCCCGAAATTAGGTCGAAGGCTACACAACGCCGTGATTTACCAATTTGATGCTTCAGATCTATTTATTTAAACAACTGCGGCTACTTGGCCTTCATGTCGCTTTCGAGTTCCCAAGTGAACTCTGCGCCTCGTTTGCCTTCCCATCGGACCTTCACGATCGGGATGCGAGAGCGCTTGAGTTGCTTGGTTTGGTGATCCATGATTTCGATAGGCTTTTCCACGAAGTGTAACGTTTCGTTGACCTGAAGATCGTCGAGCGGCACGATTAGATCATGATCAGCAAGGCATTTTCGGAGGTTATAGACGTGGAAAGTCAGGTGGACGTTACTGAGTTCCTCCGGTAGTTCGAGTCTGTAGGCGACTTTTCCGATTCTTTCCAGAATCCTAAAAGGTCCAACATATCGAGGCGCTAGTTTCCCTTTCTTGCCGAATCGGACTACACCCTTCCAAGGTGATACCTTTAGGAGTACGTAGTCACCAACTTCAAATTCAAGGGGCTTGCGTCTTCTATCGGCGTAACTTTTCTGTCTGTTCCGAGCTTTTACCAAGTTGTCTCGAATCTGGTGGATTTTGTCAGTCGTTTCTTGTAGAATCTCGGGACCGGTTAATTGCAAGTGACCGATCTCGTGCCACACAATAGGCGATCGACATCTTCTACCATACAAAGCCTCGAAAGGTGCCATTTGAATGCTGGCATGATAGCTATTATTGTACGAGAATTCCACCAGTGGCAGGTGTTTGTTCCAACTACCACCAAAATCTATAACACACGCTCGGAGCATGTCTTCAAGAGTACGGATCGTTCTTTCAGTTTGTCCGTCGGTTTGAGGATGGAATGCAGTACTCAGATTAAGCGACGTACCAAGGGCCGCTTGAAACGTTTCCCACAATCGTGAAGTGAACCAAGCGTCACGATCTGAAATGATGTCACGAGGCGTACCATGATTACGAATGATCTCGTCGGTGTAGATTTGGGCTAGTCGTTCCACCTTGTAGTCTTCTCGTATCGGCAAGAAGTGAGCTGATTTCGTTAGACGATCAACTATAACCCAAATACTGTCGTGACCTGATGGCGTGGGCGGGAGTTTCGTTATGAAATCCATAGCTATACTCTCCCACTTCCATATAGGTATCGGCGGTTCTTCGAGTAAGCCAGAAGGTCTTTGATGTTCAGCCTTGACTCTTGCACAAGTTAAACAGCTTCCAACGTAAAGAGCGATATCCCTTTTCATACCCGGCCACCAGTACTTATAACGAAGATCCTGGTACATCTTGTCTGCGCCGGGGTGAATAGAATATCGGGACTTGTTGGCTTCATTCATGATGATCTTTCGCAAATCGATCCGCTTAGGGATCCAAATTCGGTCCAGATAATAGAATATCCCATCGGATTTGCTTACTAACTGAGCTCCATCGTGATAGATCCTTTCTTTCTTCAATGTACGCTCGTTAAAGCAAGCATGTTGAGCTTCGCGAATAAGGGTTTCGAGGTTGTGCTGGGCTTGGATGTTTCGGGTACTGAGCACGTAACTCTTTCTGCTGAGCGCGTCAGCAACCATATTCGCCTTGCCTGGGTGATAACGAATCTCACAGTCGTAATCATTAAGAAGTTCTACCCATCGTAGGGGAGACTGTAACGTTCCGTATTTTTGAATTTTCTATTTATAGCTTTATCAGTTGTACTTTCCAATTTCAGTCGGTTGTACTCTCATTTTACCCTATCTTGTATTTCAAGACTTGGATCATAATGAAAAAAGTGCATCATTTTGATCATATGCTTGTTTTAATACTATGTTATGTTGTTTCATGTTAAAACACGTTAAACTATGTCAAACACGTAAAAACAGTGGAAAGATATTCTAATCTTGGCTCTCGAAACAAGTACTAGCAAGAGATTACTCTAAACCAGACAAAATCGGGAATTCGTACGATAATTCGGTAAAATGCCCAAGTCTTTGGGATAAATCAAATAATTTTGATATACATATTATTATTTAATAAATAAACTAATAATTTAAAATAAATTAATATTTTAAGTAAATAAATTATTTTAAATAAATTGATTAACATTGTAATTAATTAATTAAATAAACACTAAAAATAAAAGGGTTAGTAAACTAACTAGGTTAGTTTGTAAGGAAAAGGACAAATAACCAAGTTGGGTTAACTTGGTTATCCCTTATAAAGGGGAAACAATAACCGGGTCAGAAAAGCCAGTTAGGCCCGTTAAGTACCATCATAAACTACAGGGGCTAAAGTGTAAAATTCGGACAAAAAGGAAGAAAAGGGGGGTTCTCCTGGGTGAGAATCGGCTCCAAGCTGGTTTCGAACTCGAGACCTTGACCTTAACAAACAACACACTAACCACTCGGCCGGGCATGCCACATCCAAACAAATCAGGAAACACATTAACTTTATCCTTTGATTACGGCCTTTCCTTTTCAAATGCTAACCGCCAAAACGAAAACAGCAACAACCTGTTGACTTTTTTTGAATGAACTAATTTCGGAAATCTTAATCAATTCCCAATCACTTCCTTTTTATCGTTAATTGCCAATTAAGTGGTCAAATCGTGATCTCGTTTCCGTTTTTACGTGACCTCGTAACCGCCTATATAAACCGAAGCCTCCTTCATTATTCCGACACCACAAACACCTCCGAAACCCACCACCATTCTACCCTTCTCATTCTCTCGCCGGAAACAACCTGCAACCAATTCGTTCAGACCACTGCACATTCGCCGGAGAAGAAACTGAGCCGTTGCCGGAAGACTCGCCGGAGAGGACGACTAAATCCGGTACAACCAATCCGTTTCGTCTTCGTTTTCTTTTCTCTATATATTCTGTTTCTTTTCGGTTGTATACATAACAATCGTTATTTTTTTTACTGTTATTATTATTACAAATGTTATTATTATTAATATTATTATTATCATAAGTAGAAGTATATATATATGTTAAATAAATCAAATTTCTGTTAATAGTATTAGTACACATAAAACCAGTAATATTTCAGCATTATGTATATATATTGTTAATACAAACTACTGATAGTAGCATATACGGTTATAAAAATATTTATCAGATCCATTATTGTCACATTTAGTGTTATGTTGTTTTGAGCAATTTGTTCGTCTCATCCCGATGTTTCCGCCATCGGTTGGGGTGTGACAGATTGGTATCAGAGCCATAACTATAGGGAATTAGGTAGGATTGCCATACTTTTCCCTAGTCTATAGTAGGAGTACTCTGATACCAGATTGGTATCAGAGCCATAACTATAGGGAATTAGGAATGCCTTGCCTAGTCTATAGTTTAGGAGCTTTCTCACTATGTGTTGCTTAAAACAACTTCTCTTCTATCTTCTTTGCTTCCCTCTACTTTCTTTTGGACTCTTAATATACATGCCTTTCCTAAGGCTAACACAATACACACTTGGAGGCTTTGAAGACACTCTTACAATACAATCGAAATGATTCATCAAGATAGGGGTGACTCCCACACTTGGTGATGATTTTCACTCAGCTATACTTTGATTTTGCACGAAATCTACCCTCAAGTTAGGAGTGATATCCAAACCTTGATGGGAGTTTTCCATTTCATATTCTAGTGGACCCTTATCTTTTGATAAGTACCAACCACATTAGGGTACGATGTTATCAAGTTAGAGGTGAAACTCGCATCTTGTTTAACTAGTCCCACTCCTCGATTTTCGCTCTCGCCAAAGTTTCGATTTTTCCAATCGATTAAGGATATGTAGTAACTGGAAGGACAAATATCGTTAGTCGCTCCTCGATAAGAGTATTTGTCTATTAGGCCAAAGCACGTTTCCTTAATTCGAGAAGGACTTCGATTTACTTTGGAAGTGTCGTATGTTACGTTCCGTGACAATCCATGTTTTACGTTAAATCTCTTTTATGTTATCTCAATTATTATGTGTTTTACGTTTGAACGTTTCATTCATTTCTAGCTAGGAGACACATTTCGCACTATTGTCGTAACCTAAAACAATTAATGATACTCTCTCGTGAACAAATTAAATTTATTGTGCTTTCATTATACATGTAACACTATGTGAAAATCTATGACATTTCATTCATTTTATTCTATGTGAACAACAATGTGAAACAATGTGCTACATGTTGCATTCATAAAAACAAATTCTTTTAAACATTATGATCAAGTCTCACCCTCATTTTGAATTCGTAGATGTCTTCATCTCGTCAACTTTCCAACTCGTCCAGAAGGTCAAGGGTCAGCTCACAAAAGAAGATGATGGCATTTATGGCCAAGCAGTTCGCTCATCTTATCCCCAAAGTTGTGACTGAGATCCAAGCTTCCAACACCCCAAACTCTTCCATCGACTCCAAAGTTGCCCAACCTAAGCCTATTGCCTTTAACTACAAGCATTTTGCCTCCTGCCACCCAAAACCCTTCACTGGCCAAGAGGGTGTGACCGCTATGTTTGAATGGTTCGACAACATAGAGGTCACCTTCATCAATAGTGAATGCCCTGATGAACTCAAGACACGTAGTGCTACTGGTGTCTTTCAGGCAAGAGCCCTAGAGTGGTGGACGAATGAAAGGAACATTCGTTCAAACGAGCTGGCATATGCATTGTCATGGGAGGAATTGAAGCAGCTCATGATGGAGGAATTATGCCCTCCTCACGAGCAACAGAAGCTTGAGGAAGAGTTTTGGTCCCTCAAGCAAGTTGGAGACGATAACCTCGCGTATACCATTCGTTTCAAGCAGCTGAGCTTTGTTGTACCTCACCTGGTCCTCACCGTTGATAGGATGATCAAGAAGTATATTCGTGGATTACCCCCTGTTATGAGAGACACTATCGAAGCAGCTCAGCTCGACAACATCGAGGCTGTTTATCGACTCGCTGCTAGTTTGAACGATAATCGTGTTCGTGATAAACAAGTCGCAACAACCACTCGGGTAGCCAACCAGGTTACCATTGACCTTGAAGCCCCAATGAATGGCAACGAGGGTAGAAAACGAAAATTTCAAAACTCGGAGTCAGGCAACAGAGTTCGCGCGTGTTTCAAGTGTGGAGACACAACACACCTTCGCCCCCACTGTCCCTTATGGAACCAAGAACGACAACCAGCCCCAAAAACTCCAGCCCTCAATGCCAACCAAGCTCAAGATGCCAACACCTAATGATAGAATCGTCACGACCAGCGTTGTTCTTCAACCATCATAACTATTGCATCGTTTCTTTTCTTTTGGTCTTTCATCTTGATTTCGAGGACGAAATCTCCTAAAGTAGGGGAGACTGTAACGTTCCGTATTTTTGAATTTTCTATTTATAGCTTTATCAGTTGTACTTTCCAATTTCAGTCAGTTGTATTCTCATTTTACCCTATCTTGTATTTCGAGACTTGGATCATAATGAAAAAAGTGCATCATTTTGATCATATGCTTGTTTTAATACTATGTTATGTTATTTCATGTTAAAACACGTTAAACTATGTCAAACACGTAAAAACAGTGGAAAGATATTCTAATCTTGGCTCTCGAAACAAGTACTAGCAAGAGATTACCCTAAACCAGACAAAATCGGGAATTCGTACGATAATTCGGTAAAATACCCAAGTCTTTGGGATAAATCAAATAATTTTGATATACATATTATTATTTAATAAATAAACTAATAATTTAAAATAAATTAATATTTTAAGTAAATAAATTATTTTAAATAAATTGATTAACATTGTAATTAATTAATTAAATAAACACTAAAAATAAAAGGGTTAGTAAACTAACTAGGTTAGTTTGTAAGGAAAAGGACAAATAACCAAGTTGGGTTAACTTGGTTATCCCTTATAAAGGGGAAACTGTTGGTGCACCTACGTCTGCTGACTACGTCTTCCATCAAGTCTTGAAGATTAAGGAGATCAGACATGGCACGGAATCCTAGATAGCTTGGTTGTATATGGATCGCTTATTTGTACATAACCTAGGATCGCCCATGTGTCATGTTAGGTTAGGATCGCTTATGTGTTCATGTCCTGGATCGCTTATACGGTATTAGTCTGGGATCGCTTATATGGCAGTCCATATAAGCGACCCAAGCATATCTATAAATATAGGAGCGATCCACACACATAGTAGAGGTGTATTCTTCCGGTTGAGCCACGAAGTGCTGCCGAAGTGCTGTCAAACCTTGTAATCGAGTTGAAAATCAATATAACAGCAATATTAGAGTGAATACAGCTTCAATTGCACCGAATTATTAGTTTCCGCCTCTTAATTCGGACACGAACTTCACTGAACGGCTCAAACAGGTCAACGAACGATCCTACAAGTGGTATCAGAGCTCAGGAGGAGGAGTTCTTGCCATTTTAGCTGCTATTCTTCTGATTTTCTACACTTTCTTCACTTTTTCAAAATTTTTCACGGTAAAACAAACTCAAAATCACACAGTGCACTCGGAATCATGAATTAACAAATCCTTGAAGTTTTTAGGACTAAAATCGACCTAGAAAGTTGTTTTTTAGGTGATTTGCTTTTTCAGAATCGCGCAAAAGGTGATGTCAGCATCTGGATCGCTCCAAATTGCTTGTCTGGACCGCTCCAAGTATCAATTTTGACTTCTGGATCGCTCGAAATTTTGATTATGGACCGCTCATTCGTACAAGGTTGAACCGCTCGAACTGACCATTGTGAATCGCTCGAACGAACAAACTGTGAGCCGTTCGAACTAAGATTTCTGGATCGCTCATCGGGATTATTTTGGACCGCTTATACAAACAATTTTTTGGTTCGCCCGAACGGACAGTATTTGGATCGCTCATCAGGTCAAGTTTTTGAATCGCTTATTTGATCGGATCGCTCAAGTGGACATTGTGTTTGGACCGCTTATTTGACAATCTTATTGGACCGTGTATAGAATAGTCCGTTTTTGTGAACAGATAGCTAAAATTTGAAAAACATTGTGAATTTGTGAACAATTTGAAAAATGGATACTGAATTTTATAACGCTTTTGCTACCCCGGCTTCGATTACTCAAAGTGCTTTGATCGAAAATGAAACCGGAACGTCTCAGAAACCACCGAAACTCATGGATATTGATGATTACAATGTGTGGTCGGAACGATTCGGAAATTGGGTTGAAGCCTATCATCTTGATGCGTGGGAACACACTGAAGAACCATATGTTAAACCCATAAAGGACAATATTGAGAATGGTATTCCGCTAACGCTTAGAGAGATGAGTACTGCAGATAAAAAGAAATATCGAGATGAGAAATTCATGGTGAGTCTACTTCAGCAAGCGATAAAAGAAGATATTTTGATACTGCTTCAACATGATGGAACTGCATATTCGATTTGGACAGAACTGGAAGCAAAGTTTACGGGAAGTGATGATATGTTAAAGAACAAAATGTCTCTCATGAAGAAAGAATTTGACTTGTTTCGGGGATTGAAAAATGAAACCACCAAACAAATTATTGATAGATATTGTAACTTGGTGAGAAATATGACAAAGTTAGGTGTAAAGAAAGATACTGATGAATTAATTGAAAAACTTGCAGATGCGCTTCCATACGAAATCTGGGGAACATTTTTGATGATGCTGAAGTCCAACAAAGTGGAATATAAAAAGATGAAACTAGGAGACTTCATAAAGCATTTGGAAGCTCAAGAGATGGAGCAGAGAAAGATCGCTAGGATGAAGAACTACGATGGAGAACAGGATATCAGTCTGTACTACAAGCATGGTGCTACTGATTCAACAAAGTTTTCTCCTAAGATTGAAACTGCTTACAGCGTTAAAGATTCTCCTGAAAAGAAGACATCTCAAGGATCAAGCAACAGCACAAGATTTTCATCTTTCGATCCTAACATCTCTGTAACAAAGAATGGTAGAAAACTTCAGTGTAACATTGTATTAAGCCTTGAAAATGATCAAGACTACACTGAAGAGATTGCTAAAAATCAAATGTCTTTGTTAGGGATGATTTTAGAGTCTTATAGTTGTTTTGTTGCAGGAAAGATCGGAAATCCAATGCTCACGAAAGAGGATTACGATCAAATTGATGCTGAAGAAATGGAATTGATGGATATAAAATGGTGTATGGCGAGTGTGATGAGACGCGCTGAAAAGTTCAAACAAATTACTGGCCGTGATGATTTTCGTGATGCAAACGTTTCAACTTTAGGTTTTGATAAATCTAAAGTTACATGTTTTCGTTGCAGGGAGAAGGGGCATTTCAAGAGGGAATGCAAAAACCGTGAAGCTACTGGTGCTCAGAATCCTTTCGGAAACAATGATTATCACCAGAAGGCCATTTATCATGAAATCACTCAACCAGCACAACAGCATCAGGCACAAACGGCTCATGGAAGAGATGTGGCTGATAAAAGAGCATGTGTTGTTAGTCTGGGAAAATATGATAATTTTACCTGGGAAAAGTATCTTCCGAAAGAAAACAAAGTGTGTTTAGCTGAACAAGATGACGAGAAGATGGCTGAAGGATTTACTTGGGATGATTTCTGTAAAGATAAAGACTTTATGGCCAAAAATACTTCTCATGCTTTCTTTGCTAATGCTTATGATCTTAAATGTGCAGAAAGATGCAGAAAAGTCATGGAAGCTGCTGAAGAGAGACAAAGAAAGAACAGAGAGGAGGCAGAAGAGGAAGAGAGATTGAAGGAAGAAGCGAAAGCTGAGAAATTGAGAAGAGCTCAATTTTTAAATTCAAGTAGGACAGCCAAGGAGGTTCCTGAATTCGAGATTAAAGTGGATGCTGAACCGGTCATGGTCCAAGAAAAGTGCATGAACTGTGATTCGCTGATTAAGCAGAACAATGAGCTATTGCACAATATTCACAAGTTGAAAGAATCATATGATACTATGAACAGAGAAATCAACAAATATACTGATTCTGATGGTGAACAAGCTGAAGCGATGAATACTTTGAAGATAGCTTATCTGAGACAGCTTGATACGGCAAACTATAACATAAAGAAATGTGCAGACCTCGAGCTTGAGTTGGCAACACAAAAGATAGAAACTGGGAAAGTTAAGAAATTATTAGACAGTTACTCATGTTCTACTTTTGTTGTTGACAGGATTTATCCAGTTGTGAAAGATTTGAAGACATTTGAAGAAGTGAAGATATTTGAAGAAGAAAAATCCGTGACAAAAGATGAAGAAAAATTGAAGACTTCTGGTAAGAAACCGAGTGTATCCTACAATAGATGTCCGCCCCCGGTCGAAAATGGATATTCACCTCGAAATCCAAATTCAGAAAGAGTCAATAAAGCGATCAATTTGAAATGGGAGTCTGGGTCGTCGGATAACTTACCAGAAAGTATTGATGTCACATATACGTCATCAGACACTGATCATGAGTCAAAGTTGATAAAAAGTATGGTCGATCAGGTGTTAGACACAGATGACAATGAGGAATCAAAACCGAAGTCTAAACCCGAGTCAAAGTCTGGGTCCAGTGCGTCACAGCCAACAGTCAAAAAGGACAAACGGGTTTATGATAAAGAATTTTTACTTTCAAAATCTAATTTGAATGATGAATCGGTCAAAGTGGCATATACTTTGAAAGGTTCTGACAAATTTTATTCTGATGAGATTTTTCCAATAAGAAGTGTCAGATTTGAAATGATTCAAAAGGTTTTCAAAATAACAGAAATTAATATTTCTGAAATAAAAGATTTCAATCTTAATGGAAAACCTAAACAATACACTTCAAGAGATCAACAAAGAATCAACAAGAAAATGGGTTACAATTGTGGTTATAGTTTCCAAAAGAAACCAAACCATAATCGTAATTACAAAAAGAAGGTCTTGGTTTTGTTCCACAGAAAAACTATAAAAATGAAAAAGTTTATAAACCAAAAACAATGTTTGTTGCAGGAAAAACAACAGAAACTGAAAAAGAAAAATCATTCAGAAATCAGACAAATCAAGAATTCCTTGCTAAGAAGCAAGAGGACATGAAGAAGAAGGAAGATCCGAAGAAGATTGAAAAGAGATCTTGTTTTCAGTGTAAAGCTGTGGGTCATGTTGCGAAAGATTGTCCAAAGACATTTCGAACAAAACAAGAAGTCTCAAGAAAAATGAAAGAAAAAGTTGTTGAGAAGACTGAACTGTCAACCCGGAAGTTCACAGGCTTTGAGAATTCAACTTATGAAAAAGGAGAATCTTCAAAGAGTGCTTCCAAAAGAATAGACAATGCCACAAATCAGAAATGGGTTGTAAAAGGTTCAGGTAACAAGTCTGGTGATGAATCTGATTCCATAAAATCAGAGGAGCCACGTGTTGAGAAAAAGATTGAAAAGAAAGTTCAGAAAGTGGACGATGTGAATTTTCCGCCACTAAATGCTAAAAATTACAAATCTAAAATCGGAAAAGTTGAAATTTCAAATCAGTTTTATTCTGACAAAAAGAAAATTGATGTTGAAAAAACTTTTAACGGAAATGTAAAACGCATCTTTGGAAAAATGGTCAGTGGTAAGGCCCAAAGCATTAAAGATTTTTATGCTTCCAAAGGATGGGTTTATAAGTCGGTTGAAAGGAACGAGGAAAACAATGAGGTTACACCCAAGGAAGGTCAGGCTTGGGTGGATATTTTTTTTCAAGAATGAAAACCTGACTTACCGGAGATCCTAAGATGGTATTGTGGATCATGAATCGGCATCTTTCTAAATCTGTTTGTGAGGTTTTTGCAGGACTTGCCGGAACTCCCAGGTTTGTAAGCGAGGAGTATGAATCGGCATCTCGAGAATTCAACCAAAAGATGGTAATTGGTTGAAAAACAGGTTTGAAAAGCTTAATTGCTAAATCTACAAGTGGTTGTATGTTGGTGGATGTTATAAATGGTTCAGAACGAGAACCAGTTGATCTTTCAAGTGGTTAAATCAGGGTCATTAAATTGGACTTGATTTAATTATTATTCAAGAAATTGGTAAACAATGTGATGATTTTGCCCAAATTTTACAAAAGGTAAAAACAACTAAACTTATTTTCCAGAAAAACCATTCTGATTAATACAAACTTAAGTGTTTTGAAATCATTATGGGAAAATAGTTTGTTGTGAGGGGGAGTTCTGATGGTTTAAGCCAAACGGATGGAGAACTGAGGTGTTTCGATATCAGTTGTCATATTTTGTACAGTTTGTTTTCAATTTTCTTTAGATGTATTTGAATTTTAGGGGGAGTAAGAATTTTTAGAAAATCCAAAAACATCAGAAAATTTGAAAAAGACAAAAACATGATAATATTTGAAAATGAGTTTTGTCGCGAAAAAGAGGAAATGATAGTACATCAGTGAACTATCACAGCACGCTAAAGAATTGGAAAGTCAAAATGTGATAAACAATCTTACTGCGGGTGTGTCAGTAGATTTTCGCACATTTAGTAAATTGAAACGAGATATAAACCTAAATCAAACTTACTTAATTTGTGGGTAACTATTCTTGGATATATGGGTAACCCCCGAAATCTTGTTTGAAAGGTCCCGTATTCTGAGACACTAGGTCTTTATGCTCAGTGATATCTGGGGTATTATTCCGGGACTTCTGCTGTATGGAAATACTGACCTAGTCCCCGAATAATACTTTCTGCAAAAAGCTTTGAAACATAAGCGCCGCCCTCAGCAAACTGATTAAACAATAAAATTGGTAATCTTTGCTGTTTTAACAAAAGATCCTCTAAAGGGGACCCACCAAAAGTCGAGCCGTCATCTCTCTGCTGAACGGAAGTTCTGACCTGAGCTCTCACGGTTTCGCATCTACCCCTTTACAGATATCATCTGTGGTATACTCACCTGTAAGACTAAATATTTGGGATCTGGATACGGGAGTATATTCAAGTGGAGTGATACACAATTAAGTTTAAGTCTTTAAAACATTAATATCGTATCTCGAATCAATTGAAGTCTGTGTGAAAATTTAAGTGGACAAACATACTGACAATCTAGGTAAATTGTTTAAGAACATAATATGTAATCATCCTTAACGGTGTTTGTGATATGTTTCAAAACTGATATGATCCTCTTGCACAAACTCACAAAAATATTGTTTGTAAATATTTCATTTCTGCATTTACTTTTATTCAAAAATCCAAAAAGATTTTCAGTGTGTTTTAGCATAAATTTTGAAAAATCAAAAAGATTTTCAACAACTGATGTTGAGATGCTGATTTTCAAAATTCAAAGTGCTAAACTTGAAGAACTGGTTTGGGAAGTATTTGTGTGTAGATGGTAAAATTGTTTTGATAAAAACTAGTAATCATTTCTTGAATGCAAAATCATTATTGTTTTGGTTCAACATAGTTTCTAAATTGTTAAGAAGTTTTAATCTTTGTAGAAACTTATGGTTGGGTAGAGATTGTGCAGGTATTAAAGAGCCAGGTTACGATCTGGAACCTGATGGGCGCCTGTTAACGATCTCAGAAACAGTGAAAGATTGAATTCCAGACTACGATCCCAGCTGTGTGATAGGGGGAGTCTGAAGACACAGTGTCAACATTCAAGAAAGAAGAGTTTGATGATGGTGAAGTGTAACACCCCAAAAACATAAACCCGTATATTATAAAGTTCAAAGAATAGATAAACAAGAGTTTACCAACTAGGAATTTAACCTAGTTAAATTCCAAGTCTTGAATTAATGCATGTTATGGGTAAAATAATTAAAACTAGAGAAAATCATAATTAAAGGGGCTAAACTTGTCAAAACTCAAAGATATGTTACTAATAGTAACAAAATTAACCAAACCTCCCAAATTGGGAGTCTGGTCGATCAAGAAGCAAGCAAGGGGGCGACATCCCCATATCCAAACCCTAACTCAAGCAAAATCTCTTCAATTGAAGCCCTAAATCAGTTCCAAATCGAGCTCTAATCACATATTAGTAAACACCTCGTTGTGAGGATCAAAAGGTATGTGAAATTCAGTGATTTTGTTACATCACAAATTCTAGGTTAATTGTGAAACATGAGAAATTTAGCTTGATTGTTGATGCATGGTTGAAATTAGAAGGAGTATGAGGATTAGGATCAAACCCTAGATAATTTCTTGACATAACCTTGTATGATAATTTTAGGGTTACATAATCACCATTGTAGGTGATTAAGAGAACTTTAAGAAGCTTGTTTAATGCTGAAATTATAACTCTTGTTATACATAATCTGAAAATTTGGAAATAAATTCTGAAAAGGTGATGTCAAGATGCATGCAAAAATTACTATTATAGTGAAATTAGATGTGGAATCGCAAGTCACGAACTTGTTTTTGAATGTAGAAAAATCTGACCCACTAGGTGTTTGTTAAAATGCCTAAGTGGGGATTGAATGTGAAATTTTGATAAAAACGCAGATTTGATAATGGTCCATAATTGATGTGGAAATGGTCATGAAAATGATTCTAAACATGTTAAAAACTGGATTTTCTAGGCAAAGAGTCCGGTTCCTCTAGCGGGCAAGCCGGAGGGGATTCACGAGGAAAAGGCGCGCTCTAAAGGTATGAAATTTATCGTTTCATTACATTATACATATCGTAGCTTTATGAGTTGGTTAAAGAGGAATGAAAGCATGATGACCGAGAATTTCCATTATGTCATGAATTTGGCTATTGCCCTAAACAAGTTATAAACATGAAGTCGAGCGTCCGTAAGGTGCTTGTACTCCGCACCCAAACGGGTCAAACAAGTTTTGGTAATAAACACGAAGCATGACTTTATTATATTGTGCGAATAATACATGAGGTGTAGGCCGTGTAACGAACACCATAGACAAACTTATAAGCCTTGTCCTTTTATTAGATGCTAAGTTTTGGTTTTGATGCATGATCATAGTACGAAAGATCAACTAGAAGTCTTGCAATTAGCGTGAATGTTAATCTCCGTAACATGCCCAATTAATCTATAGTTGAGTAATGTGATAGCCGATATACAAGTACGAAGAATTAGCCCAGCCGTTTAACGATTCATACGAAAGTATGCTGTTTCGACTCATAATGAACCAGCAAAAATTGCATTTTTAAACAAGGGAGTTATGTGCAGAGTCCACCGTAAATTACGGTAGTACCGTAATTTACGGTGACCTGCAATTCTTTTACGGTGAATACCTACTGAGTTACGGTAGGTCCCAAATGTCCAGAAGTCACGTAATTTACGGTGACACCGTAAATTACGGTGGAACCCTGTTTGATAAAAATTGTTTTGATCATTTTCTTGAATCAGTGTTCGGACCTGGTTCGAATACGTAATTTCCAAGAGTGATAGTACTAATGCTTGTTTAAAATGTTAGTTCTCAGGTACCCAAGTAACGGATGAAGATCAAGTAAGCGAGCCGAATCGAACACGCAATCTTTTAGAACGCTTCCGCAATTATGACTTTTGTTTTAGATACTAAGTAAACTAATGGTAGTTACCGTCTTGTATGGGGTTTTATAACAACAATACATGTATGTTGTAAAATTTTGGGTTTAAACTATGAAAGTTTTTGTAAAGTCGTCATTTTGGCGTTAAATGCAAGGTTTTTATGTTGTTAAATTTGATAATATAAACTGGGTCTTACAAGTTGGTAATCAGAGCTTAAGGTTGCCAATAAGTGTTCGGTTCAAGCTTGATCAACATCCGGTAAGAGTAATTGCTTAAGTAAAATTTAAGGAGTATAGAAATAATTCACGAACAAATATGCATGGAAAAGAGTGTGTAAACACACTCAAACACAAGAAAAGCATGAAACAAGAATAATAGAATCAAGAGAGTGTAAGCACACTCAAACACAAGAAAGGCATGAAACAAGAATGATTGAGTCAAGTTACGAACTTGACCAAATCAAAACAAGTAAAACATGTATTACAAATGAAATGTTTAACAATGTATGTAAACATTTCAGTATCAAAGATGGCAAGCGGAGGTGATGGTGATGCGGTGCCAAGAGTCACCGAACAAATGAAAATAGTGATTGCCGAAGAAGTTGGAAAGGCGATCGAAAACAGTTTGTCGAACTTCATTGATAAAATCCAAAATACGGTTTTATCAGTGGTAGAAGAGAGAATCAAGAAGCTAGAAGATAATTCAAATCTAGCAAAGGAAAAATCCGGGGAACGAAAACCTTGTTCATACAAGGAATTCATAGCTTGTAAACCACCTATATATAATGGGGAGGTTGATCCAATCGTGTGTCAGCGATGGATAGGCGATATCGAGGGAGTATTCGAGAGAACCCACTGTGACGAGAATGACTACGTAGCTTATGGCACGGGTCAGTTAAGAGGTCAAGCGAAAGACTGGTGGGATAATAAAAAGAAGGAAATTGGAAGCGAAGCGGCCAAGGCCATGACGTGGGAGGAGTTTAAGACACCGTTTCTTAAACACCATAGCCCCAAAGCGGTTATAAACAAGATCAAGGAAGAGTTCATGCAACTCAGACACAAGGGTGAATCCATAGACAAGATCACGGGGGTGTTTATGGACAAAATGAAATTCTGTAACGATCTGATAACGAACGAAGAACAAAAAGTTTATTACTACCATAACATGCTGAGCGCAGAATATAGGGAGTTCATAACCCCTTCAAAGTATGAGACCCTTACCGAGATTGTCAATGCTGCTCGGGAAAGGGAGATTGAGTTGAAAAAGAGTATAGAGCGGGGTGAACGAAGGGCACAGGATATAAATCCAAGCCCTACCAAGAAAGCAAGAACGAATGAAACGACGAAGAAATCAGATGCGAAGGGTGGTACATCAAGTTGCAAAATCTGCGGCAAGAATCATAAGGGTGAATGTCGCTTCAAAGATAAGCCTTGTCCTATATGTCGAAAAACGGGACATATGGCTATATCATGCCCGGAAAAAGTGACCGTTTGTTACAACTGTTACCGAACGGGTCATAAAAGATCGGAGTGCCCAGAATTGGCGGGAAAGAAAGAAGGGCAAGACTCAAAAGGTGAAGCTGCAAAAGCCAAAGCAAGATCCTTTCAATTGACCGCTGCTGAAGCAAAGGTCGAACCTGACGTGGTCTCAGGTATATTCACTATAAATTCAATTCCCGCACGTGTGTTATTTGATACTGGTGCGAATAAATCCTTTGTTTCATATGGGTTTATTCGACACCCTTCATTTGTTCTAACAAAATTACCTATGCCTTTAGAGGTAGAGATAGGTAATAATAAAAGCTTTATTGTCTGTGAGGTATGTGAAAACTGCACGATGAATATTGATGACGAGGAATATGCAATAGACTTGATCCCGATGTCGATGGGAGAATTCCAAGTGGTAGTGGGAATGGATTGGCTATCCCGTTACCACGCAAAAATGGTTTGTTTCCGAAAGGAAATAAAACTAACGTCTCCTAGCGGAAAGCAAGTTACGATATATGGAGAAAAGGGAGGTAACCCGGTGATATGCACAATGCTAGAAGCTCGCAAACTCATGAAACATGGATGCAAGGCCTTTATGGTATATGCGAGCGAAACGGAAAAGGAACTCCTCAAAATTGGGGGTGTACCGGTCGTGCGAGATTATGAAGACGTGTTTCCGGAAGAACTACCAGGGATACCGCCAGAACGGGAGGTAGAGTTCGGAATCGAGTTGATTCCGGGCGCGAAACCCGTGGCCAAGGCGCCATACCGACTTGCACCGTCGGAGTTACAAGAATTGATGTCTCAAATTCAGGAATTTCTTGACAAGGGATTTATCCGACCGAGTGTGTCTCCGTGGGGCGCACCAGTCTTATTCGTGAAAAAGAAAGATGGCAGTATGCGCATGTGTATCGATTACCGGGAGTTAAACAAACTCACGGTGAAGAATCGATACCCACTTCCAAGAATTGACGATTTATTCGACCAACTGCAAGGAGCAAGTTGGTTTTCCAAAATTGATCTCCGATCCGGTTATCACCAATTGAAAGTCAAGGAGGAGGACGTACCCAAAACGGCTTTCCGTACGAGGTACGGGCATTATGAATTCCTCGTAATGCCTTTCGGATTGACCAATGCGCCCGCGGCTTTCATGGACCTCATGAACCGGGTTTGCAAACCCATGCTAGATAAGTCGGTAATTGTATTTATCGACGACATTCTGGTATATTCAAAGAGTGAAGCCGAGCACGTGTGTCATTTGCGGGAAATATTAGACACACTCAGACGAGAGAAGCTGTATGCAAAATTCACGAAGTGTGCTTTCTGGTTACGGGAAGTACAGTTTCTTGGGCATCTTATTAGTGCTGATGGAGTACTAGTAGATCCGTCAAAGATAGAAGCTGTGACGAAATGGAGCCCTCCAAGAAATCCCTCGGAAATCCGAAGCTTTTTAGGGCTTGCGGGATATTATCGGAGATTCATACAGGATTTCTCCAAAATTGCCTTACCATTGACCAAATTAACTCGTAAGGAGGAAAAGTTCGTGTGGGGCATTAAGCAAGAGGAAGCTTTCCAAACACTCAAGGAAAAGTTGACCCACGCTCCGGTACTGACCTTACCGGAAGGGACTGAAGACATGGTGGTCTACTTGGATGCTTCTCAATTGGGGCTCGGATGCGTGTTAATGCAACGAGGCAAGGTCATCGCCTACGCCTCGAGGCAATTGAAGATTCATGAAAATAAATATCCGGTTCACGACTTAGAATTGGCAGCGGTGGTGTTTGCCTTAAAGATATGGAGACATTACTTGTACGGAGTAAAGTTTACAATCTTTACCGACCATAAAAGCTTGAAATATTTCTTCGACCAGAAGGAATTAAACATGCGGCAAAGGCGGTGGTCAGAAACCGTCAAGGACTTTGATTGCGAAATACATTACCACCCCGGTAAGGCCAATGTAGTTGCCGATGCGCTGAGTCGCAAAACAGATTATACCCCGATACGGGTACGATCAATGCAACTGGTCGTGACTTCAAGTTTACTAGAACGAATTCGAGAAGCACAGAACGAAGCTGTAAAGGCGGAAAACTGGAAAAAGGAAAGGATTATTGGCCAAGTTAAGGACCTTGAGGTGGGCAGTCACGGCCTAAAAACTCGTTTTAATAGAATCTGGGTTCCTAACACATGTGGGGTTAAGAAGCTTTTACTGGATGAAGCTCATAAATCCCGTTATTCTATTCACCCGGGAGCGACCAAAATGTATCATGACTTAAAGCAAAACTATTGGTGGCCCGGAATGAAGCGGGACACTGTGAAATACGTGGAAAAGTGTTTGACATGCCTACAAGTCAAGGCGGAGCACCAAAAGCCATATGGTAAACTCCAACCGTTAGAAATTCCGGTTTGGAAATGGGAGCAAATCACGATGGACCTATTGACCAAACTGCCTAAAACAAGTCGTGGTTTTGATGCTATTTGGGTAGTCGTGGATAGGTTAACCAAAAGCGCTCACTTTATTCCCATTCGTGAGACTTATACATCTGAGAAAATGTCGGAGGTTTACACCAATGAAATCATAGCAAGGCATGGGGTACCGATATCCATTGTGTCAGATAGAGATACCCGGTTTACTTCGAAATTCTGGCGTGAATTCCAAGAACAGATGGGAACTAAATTGTTCCTTAGCACTGCTTATCATCCACAAACGGATGGGCAGAGCGAAAGAACAATACAAACATTGGGTGATATGCTGCGGGCTTGCATTATTGACTTTGGTGGTAGTTGGGATGTCCATTTACCCTTGGTCGAATTCGCATATAACAATAGCTATCACGCGAGCATTAAAATGGCCCCATATGAGCTATTATATGGCAGAAAGTGTCGGACCCCGGTATGTTGGGGAGAAGTGGGTCCGCGAGGGCTAGCACCAACTGATATAATCCGAGCTACAAATGCGAAAATCGACATAGTTCGGACGCACTTGAAAGCGGCTCAAGACCGGCAAAAGGCATACGCAGATAAAAGAAATAGGCCAATTGAGTTTCAGGTTGGCGATATGGTCATGCTAAAGGTTTCCCCATGGAAGGGTATTATCAGATTCAGAAAAAGGGGGAAGTTAAGCCCGAGATTCATTGGGCCATTTAGAATCATTGAACGAGTTGGTAAGGTAGCTTATCGACTTGAATTACCCGAAGAGTTGAGTGGGATTCATAACACATTTCACGTATCACATCTCCGGAAATGTTTGGCCGACGAGACTGCTCATGTCCACTACGATGATATCGAGGTGGATAACAGTCTCAACTATGCAGTGAAACCGATTGCGATTTTAGATCGTAAAGAGAAAAGCTTGAGGAACAAAGTGATAAATCAAGTCAAGGTTAAGTGGGACCACAGAAAGGGGTCAGACACTACTTGGGAACCCGAAGAGGAGATGCGGCGTCTCTACCCTACCTTATTTGGTACGTAATTCGGTTTCGGGGACGAAACCCTTTTTAAGGGGGGTGGACTTGTAACACCCCAAAAACATAAACCCGTATATTATAAAGTTCAAAGAATAGATAAACAAGAGTTTACCAACTAGGAATTTAACCTAGTTAAATTCCAAGTCTTGAATTAATGCATGTTATGGGTAAAATAATTAAAACTAGAGAAAATCATAATTAAAGGGGCTAAACTTGTCAAAACTCAAAGATATGTTACTAATAGTAACAAAATTAACCAAACCTCCCAAATTGGGAGTCTGGTCGATCAAGAAGCAAGCAAGGGGGCGACATCCCCATATCCAAACCCTAACTCAAGCAAAATCTCTTCAATTGAAGCCCTAAATCAGTTCCAAATCGAGCTCTAATCACATATTAGTAAACACCTCGTTGTGAGGATCAAAAGGTATGTGAAATTCAGTGATTTTGTTACATCACAAATTCTAGGTTAATTGTGAAACATGAGAAATTTAGCTTGATTGTTGATGCATGGTTGAAATTAGAAGGAGTATGAGGATTAGGATCAAACCCTAGATAATTTCTTGACATAACCTTGTATGATAATTTTAGGGTTACATAATCACCATTGTAGGTGATTAAGAGAACTTTAAGAAGCTTGTTTAATGCTGAAATTATAACTCTTGTTATACATAATCTGAAAATTTGGAAATAAATTCTGAAAAGGTGATGTCAAGATGCATGCAAAAATTACTATTATAGTGAAATTAGATGTGGAATCGCAAGTCACGAACTTGTTTTTGAATGTAGAAAAATCTGACCCACTAGGTGTTTGTTAAAATGCCTAAGTGGGGATTGAATGTGAAATTTTGATAAAAACGCAGATTTGATAATGGTCCATAATTGATGTGGAAATGGTCATGAAAATGATTCTAAACATGTTAAAAACTGGATTTTCTAGGCAAAGAGTCCGGTTCCTCTAGCGGGCAAGCCGGAGGGGATTCACGAGGAAAAGGCGCGCTCTAAAGGTATGAAATTTATCGTTTCATTACATTATACATATCGTAGCTTTATGAGTTGGTTAAAGAGGAATGAAAGCATGATGACCGAGAATTTCCATTATGTCATGAATTTGGCTATTGCCCTAAACAAGTTATAAACATGAAGTCGAGCGTCAGTAAGGTGCTTGTACTCCGCACCCAAACGGGTCAAACAAGTTTTGGTAATAAACACGAAGCATGACTTTATTATATTGTGCGAATAATACATGAGGTGTAGGCCGTGTAACGAACACCATAGACAAACTTATAAGCCTTGTCCTTTTATTAGATGCTAAGTTTTGGTTTTGATGCATGATCATAGTACGAAAGATCAACTAGAAGTCTTGCAATTAGCGTGAATGTTAATCTCCGTAACATGCCCAATTAATCTATAGTTGAGTAATGTGATAGCCGATATACAAGTACGAAGAATTAGCCCAGCCGTTTAACGATTCATACGAAAGTATGCTGTTTCGACTCATAATGAACCAGCAAAAACTGCATTTTTAAACAAGGGAGTTATGTGTAGAGTCCACCGTAAATTACGGTAGTACCGTAATTTACGGTGACCTGCAATTCTTTTACAGTGAATACCTACTGAGTTACGGTAGGTCCCAAATGTCCAGAAGTCACCGTAATTTACGGTGACACCGTAAATTACGGTGGAACCCTGTTTGATAAAAATTGTTTTGATCATTTTCTTGAATCAGTGTTCGGACCTGGTTCGAATACGTAATTTCCAAGAGTGATAGTACTAATGCTTGTTTAAAATGTTAGTTCTCAGGTACCCAAGTAACGGATGAAGATCAAGTAAGCGAGCCGAACCGAACACGCAATCTTTTAGAACGCTTCCGCAATTATGACTTTTGTTTTAGATACTAAGTAAACTAATGGTAGTTACCGTCTTGTATGGGGTTTTATAACAACAATACATGTATGTTGTAAAATTTTGGGTTTAAACTATGAAAGTTTTTGTAAAGTCGTCATTTTGTCGTTAAATGCAAGGTTTTTATGTTGTTAAATTTGATAATATAAACTGGGTCTTACATGAAGATAGAGAACGAGGATTCTTGGAATGACAGATATTTCAGAGGCAGATTGTCGACTGATGAAGATAGTAGATAGACATGTGCGAAGACATATTGGAAAGATCTATGAAGACTCCGTCAACATCCGAGGGGGAGTCTGTTGGTGCACCTACGTCTGCTGACTACGTCTTCCATCAAGTCTTGAAGATTAAGGAGATCAGACATGGCACGGAATCCTAGAATAGCTTGGTTGTATATGGATCGCTTATTTGTACATAACCTAGGATCGCCCATGTGTCATGTTAGGTTAGGATCGCTTATGTGTTCATGTCCTGGATCGCTTATACGGTATTAGTCTGGGATCGCTTATATGGCAGTCCATATTTGCGACCCAAGCATATCTATAAATATAGGAGCGATCCACACACATAGTAGAGGTGTATTCTTCCGGTTGAGCCACGAAGTGCTGCCGAAGTGCTGTCAAACCTTGTAATCGAGTTGAAAATCAATATAACAGCAATATTAGAGTGAATACAGCTTCAATTGCACCGAATTATTAGTTTCCGCCTCTTAATTCGGACACGAACTTCTCTGAACGACTCAAAAAGGTCAACGAACGATCCTACAGAAACAATAACCGGGTCAGAAAAGCCAGTTAGGCCCGTTAAGTACCATCATAAACTACAGGGGCTAAAGTGTAAAATTCGGACAAAAAGGAAGAAAAGGGGGGTTCTCCTGGGTGAGAACCGGCTCCAAGCTGGTTTCGAACTCGAGACCTTGACCTTAACAAACAACACACTAACCACTCGGCCGGGCATGCCACATCCAAACAAATCAGGAAACACATTAACTTTATCCTTTGATTACGGCCTTTCCTTTTCAAATGCTAACCGCCAAAACGAAAACAGCAACAACCTGTTGACTTTTTTTGAATGAACTAATTTCGGAAATCTTAATCAATTCCCAATCACTTCCTTTTTATCGTTAATTGCCAATTAAGTGGTCAAATCGTGATCTCGTTTCCGTTTTTACGTGACCTCGTAACCGCCTATATAAACCGAAGCCTCCTTCATTATTCCGACACCACAAACACCTCCGAAACCCACCACCATTCTACCCTTCTCATTCTCTCGCCGGAAACAACCTGCAACCAATTCGTTCAGACCACTGCACATTCGCCGGAGAAGAAACTGAGCCGTTGCCGGAAGACTCGCCGGAGAGGACGACTAAATCCGGTACAACCAATCCGTTTCGTCTTCGTTTTCTTTTCTCTATATATTCTGTTTCTTTTCGGTTGTATACATAACAATCGTTATTTTTTTTACTGTTATTATTATTACAAATGTTATTATTATTAATATTATTATTATCATAAGTAGAAGTATATATATATGTTAAATAAATCAAATTTCTGTTAATAGTATTAGTACACATAAAACCAGTAATATTTCAGCATTATGTATATATATTGTTAATACAAACTACTGATAGTAGCATATACGGTTATAAAAATATTTATCAGGTCCATTATTTCTACCAATTTACATAAATTAGAAATATTACTACCAAAGTTAATAATTAACTGATATAAAATTATTATTATTTCTAAAACAGAATTATTATTATTGTTATTATATATAACAGAAGTATTATTAATCTTATTATTATTATATTATTATCATTGTAACTATCATAGGAAATTAATATTGTTATTGTTGATAATATCCTTAATATTAGAAATTTATATCATTGTTGGCTAATTATTTAAATAACAAAATCAGTTATTATCAAAGTATAAGATTTATAAAATTCAGAATTTATAAAATAGAATATATATATATATATATATAATTATTCGGTATTATTGATATTATTAATAATATTACTTTTATTACTAAACAAAAATCAGTAAATACTTCAATGTTATTTTTAGGATATTTCAATGTTAGTTATTAATAATTCAATTATTAAACATAAATTGTTATATCATTACATAAAAACCAGTAAATACTTAGATCATTATTATGTTAATCTTTTTCCCAACATTAATTAACGAATTCCCAAACATAATAGGGTAATTTCTTGCAATCTCTTGTGCTTGTTGCCACCAGTGTGGATCCAACTCGATCACTCCTTACTTTCCAAGAAAACGCAACGCAATCAAGGTGAGTATACATGACCCATTTTCGTTTCACACTTTTGGGTGCAATATGTATTCTATATCAAACAACACAATCACATCAAACATTTATGCACACTCTATCCATACTCTATGTGATACATTTTAATCATGTTAGACATGTTATGCTACTGTAAACACTCATGACTATGTGTTCATTAACTTCGTACAAGCCTCCCCTAACAATGGTAGCGCTATAGGTTGAGAAACGCCCCTCTCGTTATATTAACGAGTGTTGTTAGGTTAAACTATGTTAAAACCACCCGTACACTTTTGGGTTGGACACTTTAATTGCGTTAAACTTTGGTTTGGACACATAGAGTAACATTGTTTCGAGTATATACTGTCAATATGATATTGTATTTCACATGTGGATATGAGCAACATTTTAAACATGTATTATGCTATGTATGAAAACTTGTATACTCGCCAACATGCTTCTTGTTGACTTTATTTTAATACATATTACAGGTTGAATGTTCAAGAATCAAGAAACAAGCTAGGATGGCTTTAGAAACCCATTTTAGCATTTTAGCTAATGATTGAATTTATGTTTGTTTATTTGAGACAATGTACCTTAATTTAGAATTTAACAAAATGATTTAATTTATATTGTCAAATTTAGTGTTATGTTGTTTTGAGCAATTTGTTCGTCTCATCCCGATGTTTCCGCCATCGGTTGGGGTGTGACACTTGTCTCGCTGCATGAGGACACAGCCGAGACCAAGGTTAGAAGCATCACAGTAGACAATGAAGTTGTCGCTTCCGTCGGGCAGCGTAAGAATCGGTGCGTTGCACAGCATATGTTTGAGGGTTTGAAAGGCAGTCTCTTGTGCGTTTCCCCACACAAAAGGCTTATCCTTATGAGTAAGAGCGGTAAGCGGCACAGCGATCTTAGAGAATCCTTCGATGAATCGTCGATAATAGCCTGCCAATCCGAGAAAAAAACGAACTTCGGACGGGTTCTTAGGCGTAATCCAGCTTTTGACAGCTTCAATCTTCGCAGGATCGACATGAATACCCCGACTATTCACTATGTGACCCAGAAATTGAACCTCCTCTAACCAGAATTCACACTTGGAGAACTTGGCATAGAGTTGGTTCCCCTAGAGTAACTCGAGAACCAAACGTAGATGTTGCGCGTGTTCGGCTTTCGATTTGGAATAAATCAAGACATCATCGATGAACGTGGGTGCGTTGGTTAGACCAAAGGGCATAACAACAAATTCGTAGTGGCCATAACGGGTTCGAAAAGCGGTTTTAGGAATGTCTTCCTCTTGACTCCGTAGCTGATGATATCCTGAACGTAGATCGATCTTAGAGAAGCATGCTGCACCTTGTAGCTGATCAAACAAATCGTCGATTCGGGGCAAGGGGTATCGGTTTTTGATGGTTAGCTTATTCAATTCCCGATAGTCGATGCACATCCGGAACGACCCGTCCTTCTTCTTGACGAAAAGGACTGGCGCGCCCCAAGGAGAGGTGCTTAGGCGAATAAAGCCTTTTTCGAGTAATTCCTGGAGCTGATTCGAGAGTTCCCTTATTTCGGATGGAGCGAGTCGATAAGGGGCCTTGGCAACGGGGTTAGCTCCAGGAATGAGGTCGATGCGGAAGTCGATATCATGACTTGGTGGTAGTCCGGGAAGATCGTCAGGGAACACCTGAGGAAATTCACGAACCACTGGAACATCCTTAACTTCAACTTTCTTTTTCTTTCCCTTCTCCGCTACTACGATGTTGGCCAAGAAAGCTCGGTATTCCTTGCGGAGATACTTGCTGGCTTGAATACACGACATAAGCTTGAGACCTTTTGTAACACCTCGAATTTTTTTTGTGTCCAATAATGTGCTAACACGTGTCATTAGTTTACACGTGGCATTGATATTAAATAAAGGACTAATTTGACAAACCTTGAAAGTATGTAAATTCGAGGGTTATAAATGTCAACAAAGGGTAAATATACTGTATTGTAACCCTAAATGGTGCTTGTACCTTCAAACGAATAAATCATGGATCGTACGGAAGCGAAACGCGGAAGAAAGTGAGAGATTACAAGCTACAGGGGTTAACTGTGTCAACATGTTTAATAATACCTCTGAGTGACCCTTTAACGTTCCCAAGGCTTTGTAATAGTATAATACGCTCACTAGAATGCAATATATAAATTTCGCGAAGTTCCGTTTTAAAACGAGAAAGTTATGATCGAATTCGTATGAGAAGGGTTAAAAGCGTCAACAGTGAAAGTTAAGGCTTTCTAAATAATTAATAAACTAATCGGGGACTTAACAACGCGGGTAAATAACACGAGGTCCTTAGTTGTAATTAACCGAGGGCCAAACCGCAAAGTTACCCCTTCAAACCCGAAAGGTCAGGTTAATAATTACGAAAGATTTCGTTATTAATTACCAGGATTTCGTAATGATTATAAAAGATTTTAAAAACTTGAAAATCTAACCTCTCGCGACCCGCATTGAGTTTCGGGTTAAGTGAAAGCGGGCCGCGAGCCACCTCCTTTACGCGCCTGAAGTTTGAACCTCAGGCGGCCCGCGTTCAAATGCATGGAAAACTCCCATGCGGGCCGCATTGGACGCCCAGATGCAGAAACCTTGTATTTTCTTGCCTTTTGAGCTTGTGAATGATCAAAACGCCAATAAAAGAGGCATGGGCGCCCCCTACTCGACCCATAGCTCTATGGGACACCTGCCCATCATCCATGACCAGTATAGACCAATGTGGAATGATCTTGGAGCTCATTTTTCACTATAAATAACCATGTTGTGTTCATAACAATCACACAACTCAAAACACACTTCACTGATCATTCTAAGAGCTTTCAAGCATTCTTCTCTACTCCCTAAGCAAGACACAACTTCTGTAAGTCGTTCACATCCATTGTGGTCTTGTTTTTTTCCATAGATTTAGCTTATAAACCAAACCGTCGTAACTAACGGTTGTCATAGCGATAATTCACAAATGGTCCAGTGAATTGTCGGATCAAAAGTAGTTATGAGTTGGTATTTATGTGGGTAATAAACCCCTAAAAGGGTTCCCTCTGATCACCACTCTAACTATGTCAAATGTCGAGTCAAACGTGCACTTAAAAAGTCAACATAAAGCTATTTTGCCGTTTTATACATAATCTGTAATGTATATGCTATGAGACCTGTTTTGGCACTCATAAAACATGATATTAAGTATATAACTTGTTTACGCTCGTTTGAATCGACCATTTGCTATATTGACCCGGTTCGGAGCCGAATGTCGCAAAAGTTTGACTTTTGCTTTGACTTCAGTTCTGACCCGTTTTAGTAAGGTATAGATATGCCTTAGGACTCTCTTAGGACCAGGTTACATGATGGTATAACCCTCTGTGACCGGTTCATGATTTGTCCGAGTCTTTTACGCATTTCCGTTAATCGCCTAAAAGTTGACCGTAACGGCCTTTTTAAAATAAAACGAGTATTTCGGACACGTGAACGGACCATAACCTTGCTTACTAAATTATAAGCATGTCCTTAAAGTTTCACGTCAATCCGAGGTCTAGAATGAGAGTTATGCTAAATAGCGCCTTTATAAGAAACTTTTGTAATAAACGGCGCAATTAGCATAACCCCTATCTAAACCAAGATTTCGTCACCAAAACTTTTACCCACTGTTATAAAATAATATTTTTGGAACTTTAAAGATTTTTAATAATTTTTACCTTGCTCATAACCTGCGGTTATGGCTACGGTTCGGTAAATACCGAATATACCCTTTTCGGCCAAAACTTGAGTTCTACAAGGTCTTTTGACCCGATTCCAGTTACTACTAATTTTAAATAATAAATAAGGTATTTTAGACTTTATAAACTATTCGGGAAACTCAGATTCCCTGTAGAACTCGAAAAGCTCTTTAAAAGTCTTTAAAATGACCGAAAAGCCCCTACGGGGCGTAATATTAACTTAAACTCGTTACGGGCATCACGGAAGGTATCCTACTGATACCACAACCTCTTTAAGGCATATTGACTTAGGAAATAAACGTAAGACTCTCATGGTTAACCGTTTCGCCTATTGAGCGCACGGTTCGGCTTATGAAACTAGTTTTCATAAATTAGCCGATACGAGTCAAATTATATTATTTGGACCCCAAAATCCAGAGTGTGAACCTTGAACCCATATAAAACAAGTCTCTGAACTTGTTTGGGGCAGAATCACATTCCGTTCTCGGTTTTCGCCTTTTCGTGCGATTAAACCATATTCACATTTCGGAACCAACCGGTCTAGGCTGCGGCCAATATAAGACCCGTTAGGATTCTAAGAGGTTAATTAAAACCTTCGTTCCAGATTAGGAGCCCCAGTAAAAGCTATCGGTGATTTAATCAAATTAAGGAATATACTTGCAAAGGTAAATACTTTTAACTTATTTCCCCTATACGGGCTTGGGATACGGTATAATAATACCGCTTGATTGAGCATCATATCTTCCATCGCTGAGGTGGTTAATTTGTATAATGTGATCGGCTCATTTAAACAGTTTTGTTTCTTAAAAGCCTTTGGGGGGTTAATGACCGTTGTCCCGGATATCCTTGGCATCATTTTACGAAATGGCCACGACCTCGACATCCCGGTGTAGGCGTACACCCGGTATATATTGTCGATACTTAATTAAAAGACGTAGCCGTTGGTTTCTATACTACGGTTTTACGCAATGTGGTGTGTCTATTAATCTTTAACCCGGCATGATCCGGGCTACTGAACGCATAAAAGAACATGTAATACGTTCACAAGATTTTAATAATTTTCCCAAGTTATAAAAGGATTTGTGCCTTGTGCATTCAAATCAATTTTAAATAAACATTTTCAAATGTGTCAGTTGAATGTATTTACCAGTGTAAACTGACGTATTTTTCCCCAAAAGATTAAGTGCAGGTATTATACGAAATTGGCTGGTAATAGCTTCCTAAGCATCACGAATAGTCTCGCAAACTCGATGCCGTATCTGATTGAACAATATTTTATTATTATTTTGATCCGCTGTGGATACATTCGACTTCTGTAATACTTTTGATATTACAACCAAAGGTTGAAGTATATATTTATCTTTAAGCTTCCGCTGTGCATTTATATAATTGTGTGGTTTGACTATATTGTTGCCAACTACGTCACGGTAATCCCCCACCGGGCCCACCGGTGATACACGTGGAAATCGGGGTGTGACAGGTTGGTATCAGAGCCAACATTGAGTGAATTAAACACGTTAGGCAATGTGCTTAATCTCAATGACACAATTGCACATACTTGAGTCTAGACAAGAACTTAGGACAAATTCGAATTGTTATTCCAATTTTGTCTTTTTCTTTTATTATTGGTATTTAAAATTTTATAAAGCAGGAAACATGCCGCCAGTAATATTCCGAGGAAGAGGAAGGGGAAGAAGAGGCAGAGGAGAGATCGTTACTCATCACGATCACGAAGCCGGACCTTCTGGTACGCGAGCTCCTTCGACTACAAGGAGTGAAGAACCACAGAGGCGAAGAGACCTTTACGAACCCGCGAGGCATTCCACCTCGCACAGCTCGACGCCATCGTACCGGCACTCCTTTGGGCCAAACTCAGAGAATGATCCCAACAACCCACAACCTTCCTTCATACCTCTACAACGTTCGGTATCACACCGAAATTTCGACGACCCTACTCCATACTTCATAGGTCAGTTTAATCCAGCTGACTACATACAGGAACCTTCAGGCTTTGTTCCATTAGGGCCACAAGATCACTTCTCCGAAGACCATATGGATTAAGATACTGATCCAACAGAACCTGCTCGTGGTACGCCCACGCATCCGATAGAAGTCTCTGATAGGTCATCCTTCCATGGCACACCCTATCAGGGACCAGATAGTTTCCAAGCGTTGTTCGACCGACATGAGTGGTACTACACACCACCTCAACAGACATCACAACAACCGCGACATCCACAGGATCCCTCTGAGGATTCACGCTTTGTGGCAGTTACGCCACCACCTCCGCCACCGGCACAACCAGTAATGCCTGATCCGCCAAGGCGTAGGAGGACAAATGCTCGTATGTCCACACGAGGAGGAGGGGGTATCCACTTCAGCACCCCTCGACACTCTAGTAGTAGCCACTATCCGCCACTACAAGAAGAAGGACCTTCAAGTCATATACAGGAGGCGAACTCCGCACCAGCTGCACCAAATTCGCCACCATTTGGGTATGACCAACCCATACCTGCTTACACGGGTCCAACGGCTTACAACCCGTTCGAACCGTCTCAGGCACATTACAACTACAATTATGAGCGCGACCCATATGCGGTGTCGGCTAGATATAATGCACGCTACCCTGACGGAGCTCATGGGAACATGGGAGCACCGGACTACTCAGCTCATGGGTATCCAATACCTCCCAGACCTCCAGTTCCGCAACAAGCGCCACAACCACGATTCTCTCCTCCTGAACAGGAAGAGATACTCCATCGACTAGATCGTGTGGAGAGAGAGTTCGAGGAAGAGAAAAAGAGCCACCGAGGATTTCTCAAGGGCTTGGCGAACCTACTAAAGGGCAAAAAGAAGAAACGTGACCACTAGCCCTTAAACAGTTGTACTAATGTAATCTCTACTTTGAAATAAGTCCCTGCGTGGACACTTATCGTATTTCAGTCCCTACGTGGACTTATCTTTTAGTCCTTGCATGGACACTTATTTTATATTAGTCCCTGCGTGGACTTGTCACTTGTTTTAAACCTCTATGGAGGTATGTACTATTTGAAAGGCCCGTTTAGGGCAATATGTGATTGTATTTAAGATTATGGAATGTATGTTATGAATTTTGTTTTAATATGTATGAAATAAATCAAAACCATTCCTTTTAAATTGATCTGCCTAAATAAAGAATCTTACGAGTGAAACCTAGCCTGGTGTCTTTTAAGATCCGGCCAAGATGGTAAGACCGAATTAAAAGATTCAGATTCCCTGTTAACCTCTGCAAGCATGTTGACATTCATGGCAGATGTGATTCGTTAAAATCACCCACGTCATTCTTATACAATGATCCTTTAAGGGATTACAAAGACCCAACTAAATGATTTATAAATCATGGGTTAAATCAGCAATAGAGATGATCACTTATTAAAACATCCATTAGTGATGTAGTGCCTGCGGGCCAATCTAATTAAAACATCCATTAGTGATGTAGTGCCTACGGGCCAATCTCATTAAAACATCCATTAGTGATGTAGTGCCTACGGGCCAATCTCATTAAAACATCCATTAGTGATGTAGTGCCTACAGGCCAATCTCATTAAAACATCCATTAGTGATGTAGTACCTACGGGCCAAATCTTATTAAAACATCCATTAAGTGATGTTGTGCCTACGGGCCAACCTTAAACATCCATTAGTGGTGTAGTGCCTATGGGCCGTAATAATTGTCTTATAAAGACAAAAGACAGTGGTGGTCTATGACTCCCTGCCAGAAAGGGGTAAGAGAACTACGGTTCAAACCTCTATGCCTTTGATTCTCTGAAATCTCGGCTAATATTATAAAACATCCTCGTGATTAGGCTTTATGCCGCCAATATTATTGTTATAGCTAAAAATAGGATGTATTCAAATCCTAAAACTAAGTGAGTAATAAGTTAACCAAATATGGTCTCTGTTACCATGGTTAACGAATTGTCATAAAAGACAATTCCATAATAAGCTTCTAAATAAAATTTTGTTATCTTTTGTAACAGATTCAAGTTACAATGGCGGATCCCAATGGAGAGAATAGCCATACTAATGAAGATGACTACGACAATGCGCCAGTGCATTTGACAGGCGCACAGTTAAAGGCTCTGATTGACAACGCTGTTCAGGCAGCTCTGGATCGTCAATATACTGAGTCCCAAGGCAGAACCGTATCAAAACCACCCTCCAAACCAAAGTCACAATCCAAACCACTCTCCAAACCCAAGAAAGATGATGATAACCACTCGTCCGCAGAGAATAGTATTCGTCGTGAACGAGAATATACTGATGCATCCGGTGCCAAGGGTTGCACCTACAAGTACTTCGTGTCTTGTAAGCCCCGGGAATTCACAGGGGAGAAGGGTGCTGTTGACTGCATCACCTGGCTGGATGAGATGGACACTATTGTGGACATCAGTGGATGCGCGGAGAAGGATGTGGTGAAGTTTGTGTCACAATCATTTGAGGGCGAGGCCCTAGCATGGTGGAGAGCGTTGGTACAAGCATCGGGTAAGTCTGCTCTGTACAAGATGACATGGGAGGAATTTATTGCTCTCATTAAGGAAAACTACTGCCCTCAGCATGAGGTTGAGAAGATCGAGGCTGACTTTGTGTCCCTGGTGATGACGAACCTGTACTGCCAGGCTTATTTGACGAGCTTCAATACGATGTCTCGCCTGGTTCCGTACCTTGTGACACCAGAGTCTAGAAGAATCGCCCGTTTCATTGAGGGCTTGGAGCCTGCGATAAAGGCTAGCGTGAAGGCCTCTCGGCCGACGACCTTCAGGTCAGTTACTGACCTCTCTTTGTCTCTCACTTTAGATGCTGTCCGTCTGAGGACGCTAAGGAGCAAGGAGGCTGAGAAGAGGAAACGTGAGGATGATACCTCACGAAGGTCAGGAAAGAAGCACCGTGGAAACGGTGATGGCAAAAGAGGGTCGGAGACGAAGAAAGATGGGCAAACTGGTGAAAGACCCAATTGCAAAATCTGCAAGAAACCCCACTCTGGGAAATATAGGTTTGGGTTGAATTCACAGTCTCAGCCAAAGACTTTTTCCTGTGGACTATGCAAGTCCAAGGATCATAAGACTGTAGATTGTAAGAAAATCAAGGACGCAACCTGCTACGGTTGCAATGAAAAGGGGCATATCAAGAGCAACTGCCCTAAGAATGCCAGGAAGGCGGAGGAGACCAAGAAGACAAATGCTAGAGTCTTCCGCATGGATGCAAAGGAGGCTGTGCTGAACGACAATGTGCTTACAGGTACTTTTCTCGTAAATAATATATTTGCAAGAGTACTTTTCGATTCAGGCGCCGATAAATCCTTTGTAGACCAAAAATTTTGCCAACTATTAAATATGCCTATCAGAACCCTAGATGTGAAATACGAGGTAGAGTTAGCAGACGGCACGATAGAAACCGTCTCCACTGTTCTAGAGGGATGTGAAATGTCCATTAAGAACCATTCTTTTCCTCTATCTCTACTTCCCTTCAAACTAGCGGGTTTCGACATTGTTCTAGGCATGGACTGGTTATCCCGTAATCAGGCCCAAATCATTTGCGGCAAAAGGCATATAGTGTTAAAAACTCCGAATGGTGAATCGCTTACCATTCGAGGAGATACACAGTACGGATTGCCCGAAGATGTATCTATGCTCAAAGCTTCTAGGTGTTTGAACAGAGGCTGTGTCGTTTACATGGCTCAGGTGATAATTGAAGAACCTAAGCCGAAGATAGAGGATCTTCCTGTTATTTCTGAATATCCCGAGGTTTTCCCCGAAGAACTACCTGGTTTACCACCAGATAGACAAGTGGAATTCAGAATAGATATCATTTCTGGAGCAGCTCCTATAGCTAGAGCGCCCTACAGGCTAGCTCCGACGGAAATGAAGGAATTAAGGACCCAGTTGGATGAACTGTTGGCGAAAGGTTTTATCAGACCGAGTTTGTCTCCCTGGGGAGCACCTGTCCTATTTGTAAAGAAGAAGGACGGATCGATGCGTTTGTGCATCGATTACCGAGAGCTAAACAAAGTTACCATAAAGAATAGATATCCTTTGCCAAGGATCGACGATCTGTTCGATCAGCTGCAAGGAGCAAGCTATTTCTCAAAGATCGACTTAAGGTCGGGCTATCATCAGCTAAGGGTCAGAGATGAAGATGTACATAAGACAACATTTAGGACTCGCTATGGTCATTACGAGTTCCTAGTGATGCCTTTTGGGCTCACAAATGCACCGGCTGCGTTCATGGATCTCATGAATCGCGTATGCAAGCCGTATTTGGACAAATTTGTCATCGTCTTCATCGACGATATTCTTATATATTCCAAAAGCCAAGCTGACCACGAGAAGCACCTCCGTTGCATTCTCGAATTACTACAGCGTGAGAAACTCTACGCCAAATTCTCTAAATGTGAATCCTGGCTACGTGAGGTTCAGTTTTTAGGTCACGTTGTAAGTGAGCGTGATATCCAAGTGGATCCCGCTAAGGTAGAGGCAGTCATGAACTGGCAAGAGCCAAAGACGCCTACCGAAATTCGAAGTTTCCTGGGATTAGCAGGATACTACAGGAGATTTATTGAGAATTTTTCAAGGATTGCTGCGCCCCTGACTTCCTTAACCAATAAGAAAGAAAAATTTATTTGGGGCCCAAAGCAGTAAGAGTCCTTCGAAGTTCTGAAGCAGAAGCTAAGCAACGCACCTGTGTTGACACTACCTGAAGGTACAGATGAATTCATAGTTTACTGCGATGCATCACACACAGGCATGGGGTGTGTGCTTATGCAGAAGGGCAAGGTGATTGCCTATGCTTCCAGACAATTAAAGGTGCATGAAAAGAATTACACCACCCATGACTTGGAGTTGGGTGCCGTTGTATTTGCACTGAAATTGTGGAGGCATTACCTTTATGGTATTAAATTTGTGATTTATTCTGATCACAAAAGCCTCCAGCACCTGTTCAACCAGAAGGAGTTGAACATGAGGCAGCGTCGTTGGATGGAAACCTTGAATGACTATGATTGCGAGATCAGGTACCATCCCGGCAAGGCGAATGTAGTCGCTGATGCCCTGAGCAGAAAAGAAAGGGTAAAACCTATTCGAATCAATGCCAAGAGCATTGAGGTCAAGAACAATTTAATTGAAAGGATATTAGCTGCACAGCGAGAGGCTGTGTTGGAAGCTAATTATCCTAATGAAAAGTTAGGAGTAACTGAGGAGCAGTTGACTCTTAGCAAGGATGGAATCCTTAGACTGAACGGACGTATATGGGTTCCGATTTATGGAGGACTACGAGATGTTATCCTCCAGGAAGCCCATAGTTCCAAATATTCTGTCCATCCTGGTGCAGACAAGATGTATCAAGATTTAAAGGCAAACTATTGGTGGATAGGCTTGAAAAAGTCTGTGGCCGCCCATGTAGCAAAGTGCTTGACTTGTGCTCAAGTCAAAGCCGAGCACCAAAAGCCGTCTGGCTTGCTACAACAGCCTGAGCTTCCCGAGTGGAAGTGGGAATGTGTAACTATGGATTTTATTACCAAGTTACCGAAAACCAGGAAGGGAAACGACACGATATGGGTCATAGTCGATAGGCTGACTAAATCAGCTCATTTCTTACCCATCAAGGAGACGTATAGCTCCGATATGTTAGCCCAACTGTATGTTGATAAGATTGTAGCCTTACACGGCATACCTGTGTCTATTATCTCCGACAAGGGATACTAGATACACGTCACATTTCTGGAAGAGTTTCCAGCAATCTTTGGGTATGCGTTTGAACTTCAGTACGGCTTACCATCCACAGACGGACGGTCAAAGTGAGCGTACTATACAGACGTTAGAAGACATGCTTCGTGCATGTGCGATCGATTTAGGTGGAAACTGGGATAAGAATCTACCCCTAATCGAATTCTCCTACAATAATAGCTACCATACCAGCATAAAGGCTGCGCCTTTCGAGGCATTATACGGTAGGAAATGTAGATCGCCTGTTTGTTGGGCGGAAGTAGGAGAGGTCCAATTATCGGGACCAGAGATAGTTTTCCAGACAACGGACAAGATTGTCCAGATCCGGGAACGTCTCAAGGCTGCCCGCGATAGGCAGAAAAGCTACGCTGATCCGAAGCGTAAGGACCTTCACTTTGATGTAGGTGAAAAGTGTTGCTTAAAGTGTCGCCCTGGAAAGGGGTGATGCGTTTCGGCAAGAAGGGCAAGCTGAGTCCGAGGTACATAGGACCTTTTGAGGTCATTGAACGTGTCGGGTCAGTTACCTATAAGTTGAACTTGCCTGAAGAGCTCAATGGAATTCACAAGGTGTTCCACATCTGCAATCTCAAAAAGTGCTTCGCCGATGAATCATTGGTGGTTCCACACACAGATGTGCATATAGATGAGAGCTTAAAGTTTGTAGAAAAACCTTTGTCGATTGAAGATCGACAGGTGAAGAAGCTTCGAAGAAAGCACGTACCGATTGTAAAGTCAAATGAGATGCTCGTAGAGGTCACGAATATACGTGGGAAGTCGAAGCAACAATGAAAGAAAAGTACCCCTATTTATTTGAGTAAATCTCGGGTCGAGATTTATTTTAAGGGGGTGAGGATGTAACACCTCGAATTTTTTGTGTCCAATGATGTGTTAACACGTGTCATTTGATTACACGTGGCATTGATATTAAATAAAGGACTAATTTGACAAACCTTGAATGTATGTAAATTCGAGGGTTATAGATGTCAAGCAAGGGTAAATATACTGTATGGTAACCCTAAATGGTGCTTGTACCTTCAAACGAATGAATCATGGATCGTACGGAAGCGAAACGCGGAAGAAAGTGAGAGATTACAAGCTACAGGGGTTAACTGTGTCAACATGTTTAATTATACCTCTGAGTGACCCTTTAACGCTCCTGAGGCTTTGTAACATTATTATACGCTCACTAGAATCATATATAAATTTCGCGAAGTTCCGTTTTAAAACGAGAAAGTTATGATCAAATTCGTATGAGAAGGGTTAAAAGCGTCAACAGTGAAAGTTAAGGCTTTCTGAATAATTAATAAACTAACCGGGGACTTAACAACGCGGGTAAATAACACGAGGTCCTTAGTTGTAATTAACCGAGGGCCAAACCGCAAAGTTACCCCTTCAAACCCGAAAGGTCAGGTTAATAATTACGAAAGATTTCGTTATTAATTACCAGGATTTCGTAATGATTATAAAAGATTTTAAAAACTTGAAAATCTAACCTCTCGCGACCCGCATTGAGTTTCGGGTTAAGTGAAAGTGGGCCGCGAGCCACCTCCTTTACGCGCCTGAAGTTTGAACCTCAGGCGGCCCGCGTTCAAATGCATGGAAAACTCCCATGCGGGCCGCATTGGACGCCCAGATGCAGAAACCTTGTATTTTCTTGCCTTTTGAGCTTGTGAATGATCAAAACGCCAATAAAAGAGGCATGGGCGCCCCCCTACTCGACCCATAGCTCTATGGGACACCTGCCCATCATCCATGATCAGTATAGACCAATGTGGAATGATCTTGGAGCTCATTTTTCACTATAAATAACCATGTTGTGTTCAGAACAATCACACAACTCAAAACACACTTCACTGATCATTCTAAGAGCTTTCAAGCATTCTTCTCTGCTCTCTAAGCAAGACACAACTTCTGTAAGTCGTTCACATCCATTGTGGTCTTGTTTTTCCATAGATTTAGCTTATAAACCCAACCGTCGTAACTAACGGTTGTCATAGCGATAATTCACAAATGGTCCAATAAATTGTCGGATCAAAAGTAGTTATGAGTTGGTATTTATGTGGGTAATAAACCCCTAAAAGGGTTCCCTCTGACCACCACTCTAACTATGTCAAATGTCGAGTCAAACGTTCACTTAAAAAGTCAACAGAAAGCTATTTTGCCGTTTTATACATAATCTGTAATGTATATGCTATGAAACCTGTTTTGGCACTCATAAAACATGATATTAAGTATATAAACTTGTTTACGCTCGTTTGAATCGACCATTTGCTATATTGACCCGGTTCGGAGCCGAATGTCGCAAAAGTTTGACTTTTGCTTTGACTTCAGTTCTGACCCATTTTATTGAGGTATAGATATGCCTTAGAACTCTCTTAGGACCAGGTTACATGATGGTATAGACCTCTGTGATCGGTTCATGAATTGTCCAAGTCTTTTACGCATTTCCTTTAATCGCCTAAAAGTTGACCGTAACGGCCTTTTAAAAATAAAACGAGTATTTCGGACACGTGAACGGACCATAACCTTGCTTATTAAATTATAAGCATGTCCTTAAAGTTTCACGTCAATCCGAGGTCTAGAATGAGAGTTATGCTAAATAGCGCATTTATAAGAAACTTTTGTAATAAACGGCGCAATTAGCATAACCCCTATCTAAACCAAGTTTCCGTCACCAAAACTTTTACCCACTGTTATAAAATAATATTTTTGGAATTTTAAAGATTTTTAATAATATTTACCTTGCTCATAACCTGCGGTTATGGCTACGGTTCGGTAAATACCGAATATGCCCTTTTCGGCCAAAACTTGAGTTCTACAAGGTCTTTTGACCCGATTCCAGTTACTACTGATTTTAAATAATAAATAAGGTATTTTAGACTTTATAAACTATTCGGGAAACTCAGATTCCCTGTAGAACTCAAAAAGCTCTTTAAAAGTCTTTAAAATGACCGAAAAGCCCCTACGGGGCGTAATATTAACTTAAACTCGTTACGGGCATCACGAAAGGTATCCTACTGATACCACAACCTCATTAAGGCATATTGACTTAGGAAATAAGCGTAAGACTCTCATGGTTAACTGTTTCGCCTATTGCGCGCACGGTTCGGCTTATGAAACTAGTTTTCGTAAATTAGCCGATACGGGTCAAATTATATTATTTGGACCCCAAAATCCAGAGTGTGAACCTTAAACCGATATAAAACAAGTCTCTGAACTTGTTGGGGCATAATCACACTCCATTCTCGGTTTTCGCCTTTTCGCGCGATTAAACCATAATTATATTCCGGAACCAACCGGTCTAGGCTACGGCCAATATAAAGACCCATTAGGATTCTAAGAGGTTAATTAAAACCTTCGTTCCAGATTAGGAGCACAGTAAAAGCTATCGGTGATTTAATCAAATTAAGGAATAATACTTGCAAAGGTAAATACTTTTAACTTATTTCCCCTATACGGGCTTGGGATACGGTATAATAATACCGCTTGATTGAGCATCATATCTTCCATCGCTGAGGTGGTTAATTTGTATAATGTGATCGGCTCATTTAAACAGTTTTGTTTCTTAAAAGCCTTTGGGGGGTTAATGACCGTTGTCCCGGATATCCTTGGCATCATTTTACGAAATGGCCACGACCTCGACATCCCGGTGTAGGCGTACACCCGGTATATATTGTCGACATTTAATTAAAAGACGTAGCCGTTGGTTTCTATACTACGGTTTTACGCAATGTGGAGAGTCTATTAATCTTTAACCCGGCACGATCCGGGCTACTGAACGCATAAAAGAACATGTAATACGTTCACAAGATTTTAATAATTTTCCCAAGTTATAATAGAATTTGTGCCTTGTGCATTCAAATCAATTTTAAATAAACATTTTCAAATGTGTCAGTTGAATGTATTACCAGTGTAAACTGACGTATTTTTCCCCAAAAGATTAAGTGCAGGTACTATACGAAATTGGCTGGTAATAGCTTCCTAAGCATCACGAATAGTCTCGCAAACTCGATGTCGTATCTGATTGAACAATATTTTATTATTATTTTGATCCGCTGTGGATACATTCGACTTCTGTAATACTTTTGATATTACAACCAGAGGTTGAAGTATATATTTATCTTTAAGCTTCCGCTGTGCATTTATATAATTGTGTGGTTTGACTATATTGTTGCCAACTACGTCACGGTAATCCCCCACCGGGCCCACCGGTGATACACGTGGAAATCGGGGTGTGACAGGTTGGTATCAGAGCCAACATTGAGTGAATTAAACACGTTAGGCAATGTGTTTAATCTCAGTGACACAATTGCACATACTTGAGTCTAGACCAGAACTTAGGACAAATTCGAATTGTTATTCCAATTTTGTCTTTTTCTTTTATTATTAGTATTTAAAGTTTTATAAAGCAGGAAACATGCCGCCAGTGATATTCCGAGGAAGAGGAAGGGGAAGAAGAGGCAGAGGAGAGATCGTTACTCATCACGATCACGAAGCCGGACCTTCTGGTACGCGAGCTCCTTCGACTACAAGGAGTGAAGAACCACAGAGGCGAAGAGACCTTTACGAACCCGCGAGGCATTCCACCTCGCACAGCTCGACGCCATCATACCGGCACTCATTTGGGCCAAATTCAGAGAATGATCCCAACAACCCGCAACCTTCCTTCATACCTCTACAACGTTCGGTATCGCACCGAAATTACGACGACCCTACTCCATACTTCATAGGTCAGTTTAATCCAGCTGACTACATACAGGAACCTTCAGGCTTTGTTCCATTAGGGCCACAAGATCACTTCTCCGAAGACCATATGGATGAAGATACTGATCCAACAGAACCTGCTCGTGGTACGCCCACGCATCCGATAGAAGTCTCTGATGGGTCATCCTTCCATGGCACACCCTATCAGGGACCAGATAGTTTCCAAGCGTTGTTTGACCGACATGAGTGGTACTACACACCACCTCAACAGACATCACAACAACCGCGACATCCACAGGATCCCTCTGAGGATTCACGCTTTGTGGCAGTTACGCCACCACCTCCGCCACCGGCGCAACCAGTAATGCCTGATCCGCCAAGGCGTAGGAGGACAAATGCTCGTATGTCCACACGAGGAGGAGGGGGTATCCACTTCAGCACCCCTCGACACTCTAGTAGTAGCCACTATCCGCCACTACAAGAAGAAGGACCTTCAAGTCCTATACAGGAGGCGAACTCCGCACCAGCTGCACCAAATTCGCCACCATTTGGGTACGACCAACCCATACCTGCTTACACGGGTCCAACGGCTTACAACCCATTCGAACCGTCGCAAGCACATTACAACTACAATTATGAGCGCGACCCATATGTGGTGTCGGCTAGATATAATGCACGCTACCCTGACGGAGCTCATGGGAACATGGGAGCAGCGGACTACTCAGCTCATGGGTATCCAATACCTCCCAGACCTCCAGTTCCGCAACAAGCGCCACAACCACGATTCTCTCCTCCTGAACAGGAAGAGATACTCCATCGACTAGATCGTGTGGAGAGAGAGTTCGAGGAAGAGAAAAAGAGCCACCGAGGATTTCTCAAAGGCTTGGCGAACCTACTAAAGGGCAAAAAGAAGAAACGTGACCACTAGCCCTTAATAGTTGTACTAATGTAATTTCTACTTTGAAATAAGTCCCTGCATGGACACTTATCGTATTTCAGTCCCTACGTGGGCTTATCTTTTAGTCCTTGCATGGACACTTATTTTATGTTAGTCCCTGCGTGGACTTGTCACTTATTTTAAACCTCTATGGAGGTATGTACTATTTGAAAGACCCATTTAGGGCAATGTATGATTTTATTTAAGATTATGGAATGTATGTTATGAATTTTGTTTTAATATGTATGAAATAAATCAAAACCATTCCTTTTAAACTGATCTGCCTAAATAAAGAATCTTACGAGTGAAAACCTAGCCTGGTGTCTTTTAAGATCCGGCCAAGATGGTACGACCTAATTAAAAGATTCAGGTTCCCTGTTAACCTCTGCAAGCATGTTAACAATCATGGCAGATGTGGTTTGTTAAAAATCGCACGCGTCATTCTTATACAATAATCCTTTAAGGATTTCAAAACCCAACTAGATGATTTATAAATCGTGGGTTAAATCACCAATAAAGGTGATCAATCTTATTTAAACATCCATTAGTGATGTAGTGCCTACGGGCCAACCTTATTTAAAACATCCATTAGTGATGTAGTGCCTACGGGCCAATCTTATTAAAACATCCATTAGTGATGTAGTGCCTACGGGCCAAATCTTATTAAAACATCCATTAGTGATGTAGTGCCTACGGGCCAATCTTATTAAAACATCCATTAGTGATGTAGTGCCTACGGGCCAAATCTTATTAAAACATCCATTAAGTGATGTAGTGCCTACGGGCCAACCATATTAAAACATCCATTAGAGGTGTAGTGTCTATGGGCCGTAATAATCGTCTTATAAAGACAAAGGACAGTGGTGGTCTATGACTCCCTGCCAGAAAGGGGTAAGAGAACTACGGTTCAAACCTCTATGCCTTTGATTCTCTGAAATCTCGGCTAAAATTATAAAAAAAAACATCCTCGTGATTAGGCTTTATGCCGCCAATATTATTGATATAGCTAAAATAGGATATATTCAAATCCTAAGATTAAATGAGTAATAAGTTAACCAAATATGGTCTCTGTTACCATGGTTGACAAATTGTCATAAAAGACAATTATATAATAATCTCCTGAATAAAATTTTGTTATCTTCTGTAACAGATTCAAGTTACAATGGCGGATCCCAATGGAGAGAATAGCCATACTAATGAAGATGACTACGACAATGCGCCAGTGCATTTGACAGGCGCACAGTTAAAGGCTCTAATTGACAATGCTGTTCAGGCAGCTCTGGATCGTCAATATACTGAGTCCCAAGGCAGAACCGTATCAAAACCACCCTCCAAACCAAAGTCACAATCCAAACCACTCTCCAAACCCAAGAAAGATGATGATAACCACTCGTCCGCTGAGAATAGTATTCGTCGTGAACGAGAATATACTGATGCGTCCGGTGCCAAGGGTTGCACCTACAAGTATTTTGTATCTTGTAAACCCCGGGAATTTACAGGGGAGAAGGGTGCTGTAGACTGCATCACCTGGCTGGATGAGATGGACACTATTGTGGACATCAGTGGGTGCGCAGAGAAGGATGTGGTGAAGTTTGTGTCCTAGTCATTTAAGGGCGAGGCCCTGGCATGGTGGAGAGCGTTGGTGCAGGCATCAGGTAAGTCTGCTTTGTACAAGATGACATGGGAGGAATTTATTGCTCTCATTAAGGAAAACTACTGCCCTCAGCATGAGGTTGAGAAGATCGAGGCTGACTTTGTGTCACTGGTGATGACGAACCTGGACTGCCAGGCTTATTTGACAAGCTTCAATACGATGTCTCGCCTGGTTCCGTACCTTGTGACACCAGAGTCTAGAAGAATCGCCCGTTTTATTGGGGGCTTGGAGCCTGCGATAAAGGCTAGCGTGAAGGCCTCTCGGCCGACGACCTTCAGGTCAGTTACTGACCTCTCCTTGTCTCTCACTTTAGATGCTGTCCGTCTGAGGACGCTAAGGAGCAAGGAGGCTGAGAAGAGGAAACGTGAGGATGATACCTCACGAAGGTCAGGAAAGAAGCACCGTGGAAACGGTGATGGCAAAAGAGGGTCGGAGACGAAGAAAGATGGGCAAACTGGTGAAAGACCCAATTGCAAAATCTGCAAGAAACCCCACTCTGGGAAATGTAGGTTTGGGTCGAATTCACAGTCTCAGCCAAAGACTTTTTCCTGTGGACTATGCAAGTCCAAGGATCATAAGACTGTAGATTGTAAGAAAATCAAGGACGCAACCTGCTACGGTTGCAATGAAAAGGGGCATATCAAGAGCAACTGCCCTAAGAATGCCAGGAAGGCGGAGGAGACCAAAAAGACAAATGCGAGAGTCTTCCGCATGGATGCAAAGGAGGCTGTGCTGAACGACAATGTGCTTACAGGTACTTTCCTCGTAAATAATATATTTGCAAGAGTACTTTTCGATTCAGGCGCCGATAAATCCTTTGTAGACCAAAAATTTTGCCAACTATTAAATATGCCTATCAAATCCCTAGATGTGAAATACGAGGTAGAGTTAGCAGACGGCACGATAGAAACCGTCTCCACTGTTCTAGAGGGATGTGAAATGTCCATTAAGAACCATTCTTTTCCTCTATCTCTACTTCCCTTCAAACTAGCGGGTTTCGACATTGTTCTAGGCATGGACTGGTTATCCCGTAATCAGGCCCAAATCATTTGCGGCAAAAGGCATATAGTGTTAAATACTCCGAATGGTGAATCGCTTACCATTCGAGGAGATACACAGTACGGATTGCCCGAAGATGTATCTATGCTCAAAGCTTCTAGGTGTTTGAACAGAGGCTGTGTCATTTACATGGCTCAGGTGATAATTGAAGAACCTAAGCCGAAGATAGAGAATCTTCCTGTCATTTCTGAATATCCTGAGGTTTTCCCCGAAGAACTACCTGGTTTACCACCGGATAGACAAGTGGAATTCAGAATAGATATCATTCCTGGAGCAGCTCCTATAGCTAGAGCGCCCTACTGGCTAGCTCTGACGGAAATGAAGGAATTAAGGACCCAGTTGGATGAACTATTGGCAAAAGGTTTTATAAGACCTAGTTCGTCTCCCTGGGGAGCACCTGTCCTGTTTGTAAAGAAGAAGGACGGATCGATGCGTTTGTGCATCGATTACCGAGAGCTAAACAAAGTTACCATAAAGAATAGATATCCTTTGCCAAGGATCGACGATCTGTTCGATCAGCTGCAAGGAGCAAGCTATTTCTCGAAGATCGACTTGAGGTCGGGCTATCATCAGCTAAGGGTCAGAGATGAAGATGTACATAAGACAGCATTTAGGACTCGCTATGGTCATTACGAGTTCCTAGTGATGCCTTTTGGGCTCACAAATGCACCGGCTGCGTTCATGGATCTCATGAATCGCGTCTGCAAGCCGTATTTGGACAAATTTGTCATCGTCTTCATCGATGATATTCTTATATATTCCAAAAGCCAAGCTGACCACGAGAAGCACCTCCGTTGCATTCTCGAATTACTACAGCGTGAGAAACTCTACGCCAAATTCTCGAAATGTGAATTCTGGCTACGAGAGGTTCAGTTTTTAGGTCACGTTGTAAGTGAGCGTGGTATCCAAGTGGATCCCGCAAAGGTAGAGGCAGTCATGAACTGGCAAGAGCCAAAGACGCCTACCGAAATTCGTAGTTTCCTGGGATTAGCAGGATACTACAGGAGATTTATTGAGAATTTTTCAAGGATTGCTGCGCCCCTGACTTCCTTAACCAAGAAGAAAGAAAAATTTATTTGGGGCCCAAAGCAGCAAGAGTCCTTCGAAGTTCTGAAGCAGAAGCTAAGCAACGCACCTGTGTTGACACTACCTGAAGGTACAGATGAATTCGTAGTTTACTGCGATGCATCATACACATGCATGGGGTGTGTGCTTATGCAGAAGGGCAAGGTGATTGCCTATGCTTCAAGGCAATTAAAGGTGCACGAAAAGAATTACACCACCCATGATTTGGAGTTGGGTGCCGTTGTATTTGCACTGAAATTGTGGAGGCATTACCTTTATGGTATTAAATTTGTGATTTATTCTGATCACAAAAGCCTCCAGCACCTGTTCAATTAGAAAGAGTTGAACATGAGGCAGCGTCGTTGGATGGAAACCTTGAATGACTATGATTGCGAGATCAGGTACCATCCCGGCAAGGCGAATGTAGTCGCTGATGCCCTGAGCAGAAAAGAAAGGGAAAAACCTATTCGAATCAATGCCAAGAGCATTGAGGTCAAGAACAATTTAATTGAAAGGATATTAGCTGCACAACAAGAGGCTGTGTTGGAAGCTAATTATCCTAATGAAAAGTTAGGAGTAACTGAGGAGCAGTTGACTCTTAGCAAGGATGGAATCCTTAGACTGAACGGACGTATATGGGTTCCGATTTATGGAGGACTACGAGATGTTATCCTCTAGGAAGCCCATAGTTCCAAATATTCGGTCCATCCTGGAGCCGACAAAATGTATCATGACTTAAAGGCAAATTATTGGTGGATAGGCTTGAAAAAGTCTGTGGCCGCCCATGTAGCAAAGTGCTTGACTTGTGCTCAAGTCAAAGCCGAGCACCAAAAGCCGCCTGGCTTGCTACAACAGCCTGAGCTTCCCGAGTGGAAGTGGGAATGTGTAACTATGGATTTCATAACCAAGTTACCAAAAACCAGGAAAGGAAACGATACAATATGGGTTATAGTCGATAGGCTGACTAAATCAGCTCATTTTCTACCCATCAAGGAGACGTATAGCTCCGATATGTTAGCCCAACTTTATGTTGATAAGATTGTAGCCTTACACGGCATACCTGTGTCTATTATCTCCGACAGGGATACTAGATACACGTCTCATTTCTGGAAGAGTTTCCAGCAATCTTTGGGCACGCGTTTGAACTTCAGTACGGCTTACCATGCACAGACAGACGGTCAGAGTGAGCGTACCATTCAAACGTTAGAAGACATGCTACGCGCGTGTGCAATCGATTTAGGTGGTAACTGGGATAAGAACCTACCCCTAATCGAATTCTCCTACAATAATAGCTACCATACCAGCATAAAGGCTGCGCCTTTCGAGGCATTATACGGTAGGAAATGTAGATCGCCTGTTTGTTGGGCGGAAGTAGGAGAGGTCCAATTATCAGGACCAGAGATTGTTTTCCAGACAACGGACAAGATTGTCCAGATTCGGGAACGTCTCAAGGCTGCCAGAGATAGGCAGAAAAGTTACGCTGATCCAAAGCGTAAGGATTTTCACTTCGATGTAGGTGAAAAGGTGTTGCTTAAAGTGTCACCCTGGAAAGGGGTGATGCGTTTCGGCAAGAAAGGCAAACTGAGTCCGAGATACATAGGACCTTTTGAGGTCATTGAACGTGTCGGGTCGGTCGCCTATAAGTTGAACTTGCCTGAAGAGCTCAATGGAATTCACAATGTGTTCCACATCTGCAATCTCAAAAAGTGCTTCGCCGATGAATCATTGGTGATTCCACACACAGATGTGCATATAGATGAGAGCTTAAAGTTTGTAGAAAAACCTTTGTCGATTGAAGATCGACAGGTGAAGAAGCTTCGAAGAAAGCACGTACCGATTGTAAAGGTCAAATGGGATGCTCGTAGAGGTCCCGAATATACGTGGGAAGTCGAAGCCACAATGAAAGAAAAGTACCCCTATTTATTTGAGTAAATCTCGGGTCGAGATTTATTTTAAGGGGGTGAGGATGTAACACCTCGAATTTTTGTGTCCAATGATGTGTTAACACGTGTCATTTGATTACACGTGGCATTGATATTAAATAAAGGACTAATTTTGACAAACCTTGAATGTATGTAAATTCGAGGGTTATAGATGTCAAGCAAGGGTAAATATACTGTATGGTAACCCTAAATGGTGCTTGTACCTTCAAACGAATGAATCATGGATCGTACGGAAGCGAAACGCGGAAGAAAGTGAGAGATTACAAGCTACAGGGGTTAACTGTGTCAACATGTTTAATTATACCTCTGAGTGACCCTTTAACGCTCCCGAGGCTTTGTAACAGTATTATACGCTCACTAGAATATACTGTATAAATTCCGCGAAGTTCCGTTTTAAAACGAGAAAGTTATGATCAAATTCGTATGAGAAGGGTTAAAAGCGTCAACAGTGAAAGTTAAGGCTTTCTGAATAATTAATAAACTAACCAGGGACTTAACAACGCGGGTAAATAACACGAGGTCCTTAGTTTTAATTAACCGAGGGCCAAACCGCAAAGTTACCCCTTCAAACCCGAAAGGTCAGGTTAATAATTACGAAAGATTTCGTTATTAATTACCAGGATTTCGTAATGATTATAAAAGATTTTAAAAACTTGAAAATCTAACCTCTCGCGACCCGCATTGAGTTTCGGGTTAAGTGAAAGCGGGCCGCGAGCCACCTCCTTTACGCGCCTGAAGTTTGAACCTCAGGCGGCCCGCGTTCAAATGCATGGAAAACTCCCATGCGGGCCGCATTGGACGCCCAGATGCAGAAACCTTGTATTTTCTTGCCTTTTGAGCTTGTGAATGATCAAAACGCCAATAAAAGAGGCATGGGCGCCCCCTACTCGACCCATAGCTCTATGGGACACCTGCCCATCATCCATGATCAGTATAGACCAATGTGGAATGATCTTGGAGCTCATTTTTCACTATAAATAACCATGTTGTGTTCATAACAATCACACAACTCAAAACACACTTCACTGATCATTCTAAGAGCTTTCAAGCATTCTTCTCTGCTCTCTAAGCAAGACACAACTTCTGTAAGTCGTTCACATCCATTGTGGTCTTGTTTTTCCATAGATTTAGCTTATAAACCCAACCGTCGTAACTAACGGTTGTCATAGCGATAATTCACAAATGGTCCAATAAATTGTCGGATCAAAAGTAGTTATGAGTTGGTATTTATGTGGGTAATAAACCCCTAAAAGGGTTCCCTCTGACCACCACTCTAACTATGTCAAATGTCGAGTCAAACGTGCACTTAAAAAGTCAACAGAAAGCTATTTTGCCGTTTTATACATAATCTGTAATGTATATGCTATGAAACCTGTTTTGGCACTCATAAAACATGATATTAAGTATATAAACTTGTTTACGCTCGTTTGAATCGACCATTTGCTATATTGACCCGGTTCGGAGCCGAATGTCGCAAAAGTTTGACTTTTGCTTTAACTTCAGTTCTGACCCGTTTTATTGAGGTATAGATATGCCTTAGGACTCTCTTAGGACCAGGTTACATGATGGTATAGACCTCTGTGATCGGTTCATGAATTGTCCGAGTCTTTTACGCATTTCCGTTAATCGCCTAAAAGTTGACCGTAACGGCCTTTTAAAAATAAAACGAGTATTTCGGACACGTGAATGGACCATAACCTTGCTTATTAAATTATAAGCATGTCCTTAAAGTTTCACGTCAATCCGAGGTCTAGAATGAGAGTTATGCTAAATAGCGCATTTATAAGAAACTTTTGTAATAAACGGCGCAATTAGCATAACCCCTATCTAAACCAAGTTTCCGTCACCAAAACTTTTACCCACTGTTATAAAATAATATTTTTGGAATTTTAAAGATTTTTAATAATATTTACCTTGCTCATAACCTGCGGTTATGGCTACGGTTCGGTAAATACCGAATATGCCCTTTTCGACCAAAACTTGAGTTCTACAAGGTCTTTTGACCCGATTCCAGTTACTACTGATTTTAAATAATAAATAAGGTATTTTAGACTTTATAAACTATTCGGGAAACTCAGATTCCCTGTAGAACTCGAAAAGCTCTTTAAAAGTCTTTAAAATGACCGAAAAGCCCCTACGGGGCGTAATATTAACTTAAACTCGTTACGGGCATCACGGAAGGTATCCTACTGATACCACAACCTCTTTAAGGCATATTGACTTAGGAAATAAGCGTAAGACTCTCATGGTTAACCGTTTCGCCTATTGCGCGCACGGTTCGGCTTATGAAACTAGTTTTCGTAAATTAGCCGATACGGGTCAAATTATATTATTTGGACCCCAAAATCCAGAGTGTGAACCTTAAACCAATATAAAACAAGTCTCTGAACTTGTTGGGGGCATAATCACACTCCATTCTCGGTTTTCGCCTTTTCGCGCGATTAAACCATAATTATATTCCGGAACCAACCGGTCTAGGCTACGGCCAATATAAAGACCCGTTAGGATTCTAAGAGGTTGATTAAAACCTTCGTTCCAGATTAGGAGCCTAGTAAAAGCTATCGGTGATTTAATCAAATTAAGGAATAATACTTGCAAAGGTAAATACTTTTAACTTATTTCCCCTATACGGGCTTGGGATACGGTATAATAATACCGCTTGATTGAGCATCATATCTTCCATCGCTGAGGTGGTTAATTTGTATAATGTGATCGGCTCATTTAAACAGTTTTGTTTCTTAAAAGCCTTTGGGGGGTTAATGACCGTTGTCCCGGATATCCTTGGCATCATTTTACGAAATGGCCACGACCTCAACATCCCGGTGTAGGCGTACACCCGGTATATATTGTCGACATTTAATTAAAAGACGTAGCCATTGGTTTCTATACTACGGTTTTACGCAATGTGGTGAGTCTATTAATCTTTAACCCGGCACGATCCGGGCTACTGAACGCATAAAAGAACATGTAATACGTTCACAAGATTTTAATAATTTTCCCAAGTTATAAAAGAATTTGTGCCTTGTGCATTCAAATCAATTTTAAATAAACATTTTCAAATGTGTCAGTTGAATGTATTTACCAGTGTAAACTGACGTATTTTTCCCCAAAAGATTAAGTGCAGGTACTATACGAAATTGGCTGGTAATAGCTTCCTAAGCATCACGAATAGTCTCGCAAACTCGATGCCGTATCTGATTGAACAATATTTTATTATTATTTTGATCCGCTGTGGATACATTCGACTTCTGTAATACTTTTGATATTACAACCAGAGGTTGAAGTATATATTTATCTTTAAGCTTCCGCTGTGCATTTATATAATTGTGTGGTTTGACTATATTGTTGCCAACTACGTCACGGTAATCCCCCACCGGGCCCACAGGTGATACACGTGGAAATCGGGGTGTGACACCTTGGCTTTGAAGGTTTTTTAAAAAAATGATTTTTTAACTTTTCACTCAAATGTATTTCATAAATTACCTTTAATGCAAAACTATTTGTTTTTTACTTTTAACATAAAACTTTTAATCTTTTGCAATCTATCCTCACAACTTTTTTTACTTTCAACTTTGGTCCTTTATAATTTTTATTTTCCGCAAATATTTTCGCTTTATGCTTCGTTCAAAAATTTTATGACTAAACACATCGAAACGTGCGTCTTTGGTTTAACGTTTTTATGTTTCGTTCTAAATTTTGCGAGTTAACACGACGCAACGTACATGTGTGGGTGAACGTTTTTACATCGTCTATTTTTTTCCCGTTTGAAAGGTTCAACATAACATGCGCGTCCTAAATCGACTTAGTTATAACTAAAGAATCCCTGCCGCATTGCGGCGGGTCGTAATTCTAGTTAATACAAAGTTTTTAATATATTAATCCAAAGTTTGGTTTTCATGATAAAAATAAATTATTCTGTTGTTGCAAAATTTGTTAACGAAGTCTCAATAAATTTAACCATTTATTTAAAACTCCGTAAATGTATAAATGATAAATAATATTAGTTAATTTTATTTTAAGTTTCGTAATATCCATTTTGATACCAAACTAAACAAAACGTTCAAATATAATTAATTCAAATAAATAATATTATAAATGAGAAGTAGATTAAACTAAATAATAGATGTAATTTTTTATTATTTGGTAGATTTATTCAACCCGATTATACACGGGTTTTTTTAAAGATACGACGTTTTTAGTATTTAGTATACAAAATTACGTTTATTTAATCTGTGTAATACACATGTTTTTTAAAGATAACTTTTTTTTTATTATCTGATATATAAAATTATATTTATTTAACCCGTACAATATTCGGGGTTCATAAAGATATAACTTTTTATTATTTAACCCTTTATTTAAAACTCCGTATAAGGGTTTGATTTTCGAATGACTAACATTACTGTGTTTTATGTTGATTATCATGTTGTGTTTATATTCATAGTTCTACGATGGTGTGTTTGAAGTTTTTATGGACTGTTAGGGTTTGGATATTGTGTTTTAGTGATCTTCACTCTGTTATTTGTGAGTTTTGAGTGTGTTTTGTGGCTGAAATTGTAGTGTTTTATGACTTTTTACATTTTGTACGAAAAATGGACTTTGTAATCGAACCCCACCCTTAATTAGGATACCTTAACTACTATGTGATTAACGATTTGTCCCATTAATACGATTAGGAGGGTTTCTAATCGTATAGGTTAATAAATTTATTTTATAATTACCCCTAGGTTATATGGTGGGTACTTTAATAATAATTTTTATTATTTAGTATATAATTAATTCAAATTATAATTATCTATAACAAATGGCCTAATATGATGACAAGTGTCTCTAAAATGGTTTCTTTTATTATATAGTATAGATAAGACTTACATAATAAAAAGTGTAATGTCACACCCCGATTTCCACGTGTCTCACCGGTGGGCCCGGTGGGGGATTACCGTGACGATGTTGGCAACAATATAGTCAAACCACACAATTATATAATGCACAGCGGAAGCTTAAAGATAAATAAATATATTTCAACCTTTGATTGTAATATCAAATGTATTACAGAAGTCGAATGTATCCACAGCGGATCAAAATAAATAAATATTGTTCATTCAGATACGGCATCGAGTTTGCGAGACTATTCGTGATGCTTAGGCAGCTAATACCAGCCAATTTCGTCTAGCACCTGCACTTAATCTTTTGGGAAAATACGTCAGTTTACACTGGTAAATACATTCAACTGACACATTTGAAAATGTTTATTAAAATTGATTTGAATGCACAAGGCACAAACTCTTTTATAACTTGGGAAAATTATAATAAAATCTTGTGAACGTTTTACATGTTCTTTTATGCGTTCAGTAGCCCGGGTCGTGCCGGGTTAAAGATTTATAGACACACCACGTTTGCGTAAAACCGTAGTATAAAAACCAACGGTTACGTCTTTTAATTTAATGTCGACACTTTATACCGGGTGTACGCCTACACCGGGATGTCGATGGTCGTGGCCATTTCGTAAATGATGCCAAGGATATCCGGGACAACGGTCATTAAACCCCCCAAAGGCTTTTAAGAAACAAAACTGTTTAAATGAGCCGATCATATTATTTAATTTAACCACCTAAGCGATGGAAGAATATAATGCTCAATCAAGCGGTATAATATACCGTAACCCAAGCCCATATAGGGGAAATAAGTTAAAGTATTTACCTTTGCAAGTATATTTCCTTAATTTGGATTAAATCACCGATAGCTTTTACTGGGGCTCCTAATCATGGAACGAAGGTTTTAATTAACCTCTTAGAATCCTAACGAGTCGTTTATAATGGCCGTAGCCTAGACCGGTTGGTTCCGATATATATAGATATAGTTTAATCGCGCGAAAAGGCGAAAACCGAGAATGAGTGTGATTCTGTCCCAACAAGTTCAGAGACTTGTTTTATATGGGTTAATGGTTCACACTCTGGATTTTGGGGTGCAAATGATATTATTGACCCGTATCGGCTAAATTATGAAAACTAAGTTTCATAAGCCGAACCGTGCGCGCAATAGGCGAAACGGTTAACCATGAGAGTCGTACGCTTATTTCCTAAGTCATTATGCCTTAAATGGGCTGTGGTATCAGTAAGGATACCTTCCGTGATGCCCGTAACGAGTTTAAGTTAATATTATGCCCCGTAGGGGCTTTTCGGTCATTTTAAAGACTTTAAAGGGCTTTTCGAGTTCTAGAGGAAATCTGAGTTTCCCGAGCAGCTTATAAAGCTTAAATACTTCATTTATTTATTTAAAACCAGTAGCAACTGGGATCGGGTCAAGAACCTTGTAGAACTCATGTTTTTGGCCCGAAAAAGGGGCAATATTCGGTATTTACCGAACCATAGCCATAACGCAGGTTATGAGCGAGGTAAAAATTATTAAAATCTTTAAAATTCCCAAAATATTATTTTAATACAGTGGGTAAAAGTTTTGGTGACGAAATCTTGGTTTAGATAAGGTGGTTATCGCCTAATGGCGCCGTTTATTATAAAAGTTTATTTAAATTGCGCTATTTAGCATAACTCTCATTCTAGACCTCGGATTGACGTGAAACTTTAAGGACATGCTTATAATTAATAAGCAAGGTTATGGTCCGTTCACGTGTCCGAAATACTCGTTTTATTTTATAAATGGCGTTACGGTCAACTTTTAGGCGATTAACGGAAATGCGTAAAAGACTCGGATAACTCATGAACCGATCACAGAGGTTTATACCATCATGTAACCTGGTCCTAAGAGAGTCCTAAGGTATATCTATACCTCACTAAAACGGGTCAGAACTGAAGTCAATGCAAAAGTCAAACTTTTGCGACATTCGGCTCCGAACCGGGTCAATATAGCAAATGATCGATTCAAACGAGCGCAAACAAGTTTATATACTTAATATCATGTTTTATGATGTCAAAACAGTTCCATAGCATATACATTACAGATTATGCATAAATCGCTAAAATAACTTTCTGTTGACTTTTTAACCGCACGTTTGACTCGATATTTGACATAGTTAGAGTGGTGATCAGGGGGAACCCTTTTAGAGGTTTATTACCCACATAATTACCTACTCAAAACTACTTTTGATTCCGTCATAAGACTGAACCATTTGCAAGTTATTGTAATGACAACCGTTAGTTACGACGGTTGTGTTTATAAGCTATAACTATGGAAATGTATGACCAAAATGGTTATGAACGACTTACAGAAGTGGTATCTTGCTTAGAGAGCAGAAGGAATGCTAGAGAGCTCTTAGAATGATCAGATGAAGTGTTTGAGTTGTGTGAATGTTGTAACCTCAAATTGCTATTTATAGTGCTCAAAGGACCTCAAGATCATCACAACTCAGCCTACATTTGATCATGGATCATGGGCAGGTGTCCCTAAGGTGTATGGGCGAGTAGGGGGCACCCATGCCTCATTGATTGATGTTTGGTCGTTCAAATGCTCCAAAAGGCAAGTAGTTACAACTTTCTGCATCTGGGCGTTCTAATGCGGCCCGCATGGGGTTTCCATGCGTTTATAATGCGGGTCGCCTGGGATTTAAATATCAGGCGAGTAAAAGAGGAGGCTCGCGGCCCGCCTCAACTTAACCACAAATGCACGGGTCGCGTGGGGCCTGTTTTTCAGATTTTTAAAATCTTTTGAAATGATTACGAAATCCTGGTAATTAATAACGAAATCTTTCGTAATGATTTACCTGACCTTTCGGGTTTGAAGGGGTAACTTTGCGGTTTGGCCCTCGGTTAATTACAACTAAGGACCTCGTGTTATTTACCCGCGTTGTTAAGTCCCCGGTTAGTTTATTAATTTATTCAGAAAGTCTTAACTTTCATGATTGACGCTTTTAACCCTTCTTATACGAATTCGATCGTAACTTTCCTGTTTTAACGAACTTCGCGAATTTATATACATATTTTAGTGAGTGTATAATACCGTTACAAAGCCTTGGGAACGTTAAAGGGTCACTCAGAGGTATAATTAAACATGTTGACACAGTTAACCCCTGTAGCTTGTAATCTCTCACTTTCTTTCGCGTTTCGCTTCCGTACGATTATGATTTATTCGTTTGAAGGTTCAAGCATTATTTAGGGTTACTATACAGTATATTTACCCTTGTTGACATTTATAACCCTCGAATTTATATACTTTCAAGGTTTGTCAAAATTAGTCCTTTATTATACAAATGCCACGTGTAATCAAATGACACGTGTTAACACATTATTGGACACAAAAATTCGAGGTGTTACATCCTCACCCCCTTAAAATAAATCTCGACCCGAGATTTACTCAAATAAATAGGGGTACTTTTCTTTCATTGTGTCTTCGACTTCCCACGTATATTCGGACCTCTACGAGCATCCCATTTGACTTTACAATCGGTACGTGCTTTCTTCGAAGCTTTTCACCTGTCGATCTTCAATCGACAAAGGTTTTTCTATAAATTTTAAGCTCTCATCTATATGCACATCTGTGTGTGGAATCACCAATGATTCATCGGCGAAGCACTTTTTGAGATTGCAGATGTGGAACACATTGTGAATTCCATTGAGCTCTTCAGGCAAGTTCAACTTATAGGCGACTGACCCGACCCGTTCAATGACCTCAAAAGGTCCTATGTATCTCGGACTCAGTTTGCCTTTCTTGCCGAAACGCATCACCCCCTTCCAGGGTGATACCTTAAGCAACACTTTTTCACCTACTTCGAAGT